>NW_027223754.1:130870788-136000788 GCF_028538775.1 Myotis yumanensis
CTGAGTCAATCACTATAGCAGAGGAATAACATCCTCTGACTGAATAGCTGTGGGTCATGAAGCTACTGTTGAAGATGAGGATGGAGCCTGGTCCTCCTCACCACAAAAGAGAGGGATTCCTCAAAGGAAAAGGCAGAGCAAAGTAAGCAGAAAAATAGATGTAGGACAAGCAAAAGCAACAAAGGACCATGTCAATGGATTTGTTCCATGTAAATAGATATAGCTTTAACGTGTCACTGGGTGGTATGGGGTTAGGGAAAAGGAGTAAATAAACTAGCTTAGGAGACGATCAACCATCAGCGTTAGACTACAAAATATCAGTTCCGAATCTGAAAGACTTGTAGCCAGACTTGACAAACACTGATCTCCAGTCTTGCCAAGTACCAGTTGCAGAGAACCGGACATTTCCAGAAGAGCTGAGCCTTTCCAGCTGTGTGTCTCCGCGCCAGGTCGGCTAGTCTACTAGATTCGTTGGAAAGAGATTCAACCCAGTGCAGTTAAAATACAAAATAACTTTGGAAGATTTGACCATAAAGTTTATTGAGGAGAAAAGTCTATCTAACAAGGCAGTGCAAAAAGATTTCATATAGTTATACTTAAGAAGAATCCCAAAGACTAATAATCTTCCTGAGTAAACACAGGAAGTCTTTTCTGCAGGGGAGGGAACAAAGCAAAACAAACAAACAAAAACCTAGTAAGCTAAAAAAAGAAAAAATGTGGTATGCTTGAGGGGCTCCGAAATTCTGTGCTTATGCACGAGAGGTCAAAACTCAAGACTGGAGAAGTGGCAGAGGATTTTTCATGATAGGCTAGAGTTTGTACCTGACTCTGAATGTTATCAAATGGTTTTATTATTTTATTTTTTTATTGATTTAAAAAAATTTTTAGAGAGAGAGAAAGGGAGAGAGAAACATTGATGTGAGAGAGAAACATAGATTGGTTGCCTCCCATACCTGCCCCAACCAGTTGTCAAACCCAAAATCTAGGTATGTGCCTTGATTGGAAATTGAACCCAAAACCTTTTGGTATACTGTATGATGCTCCAACCAACGGAGCCACCTGGCCAAGGCAATGAAAGAGGAGGGGAGTAATGATCAGATTTTGCTTTAGGAGGATAGCCATGTTGACTATGTAAAACTGGGTTAAGGAAGGATAAACAGATGAGACATGAGACAACTACTGTGGTGGTTTTTAGCAACATAATGAGGACCAGAAGAATTGATAAAGAGAAGCGATGAAGGATTAAGTCTTTTTTTTCCAAAAAGTTTTCCAAGAAACACTAATTCAGCTGGATATTAAAGCATTATCTGTAGACAAGTAAGTTGAGGTCACTTAGCTTACTGAAGAATTTTTTGAAACATTTCATATACTAATATGTAGGTTAAGCTATCCGGAAACCGATACTTTGCCAATTCCATTCATTGTAGTCATCATGGTAATCAAGTGTTTTTTAACCACTCTTTAGAAAATATTGGATTATAGAATAAGAAAAGAGTAATAAAATATAAGATACATATGATAAGTAATATAAAAATATTAATATTAAAATAGGAGGTAATATAAATAGAACATTTAATTTTTAACCTATTAAATATAGATAAAATATATCAGTGTGGCCTTTTTCACCAAGTTGTTTGATGGGATAATCTATGGCAAATGTATCAAAGGGAGCCTAAGAGCCAGATCATAATAACTTGAAGTTGTAGCTCTTGTCAGAGTAATACTGTAAAACATTTTTTTTTTTAGGAAAACCATCTTTTTCTTGCCAGACCTCTTTTTATCCTTCTGGCAATGGTGTCCTGATGCCTCACCAAAAGCTATAATTTTTAATAGCATTTACAATAGATTTTTAGGAAAAGAAATGTGATATGTAACCATAGCCTACCACACCACTCCAAATAGGAAAATAAGACGGCTTATTTTGTACTTTCATGCCCTCAGTGGTAGCCAATGTCCAAGAGGGGCCTCCTGACACTAATCCTTTAAGCTATAGCCAGTGAAGAACTGAAGCTTCATATCAATAGTCATGGAAGTGATCTTGAAAACAGAACTTCAAGTCTCAGTCAAGCTTTGAGTCTGCAGCCAAGGTTGATGTCTTGACGGCAGCCTCATAAGAGACTTGGAGCTGGACCATCCAATTAAACTGATCCTGGATTCGTGACCCTCCAAAGCTGTGTGAGATAATAAATACTTAGTATTTAAGTGTCCTACTAAGTTTGGGAACAAGTTGTTACACATCAGTGGATTGTGGGGCAGCACTGGACTTGGTTGGAAGGTCTGTAAGGAGGAATCTCGGAAAGGTCGGGGATCTCTGGAGGGACCTTGCTGAAGGTGGCAGCCTCTACCTTGACTTTTCCAAACAAGTCTGAACCCCCAGGTGTTTGCTTAGACATGTCCTTGCTTAAAGGACAAGACAGACACATATACTTTCTCAAGGATGCTTACCCTGCTGATAGTATCTAATAGTTAATTCTAGTTCAAGCTGTTGTTCCAATAAAAGCCAAAGGAGCCAGGCCAACAGGACTACTTGGTGGTGATAGCCAAGTGGTCCCTTAGCCTCTCTTTCACAGAAACATGTGTCAGAGTAATCATTCATCCATCGTTCAGGGTCTGCCCGTCAGCCCCCTCAGTGGATAACTAAGATACCATCTATAATTATAAAAGCGTAATATGCTAATTAGACTGGACAGCTGAACGAACTTCCGGAGGTCATTCTGGACGTCCTTCCAGACAAAGCCGCTATAATGAGGACCAAGGCCAAGGCGGTTAGGGGTGATCAGGCAGTCAGGTGAGCAGTTAAAGGCAATCAGGCAGGCAGGCAAAGTGGTTAGAGGTGATCAGGCAGGCAGGCAGGTGAGCGATTAGAAGCCAGTGGTCCCGGATTGCAAGAGGGTGCAGGCCAGGCTGAGGGACCCCCTCCCCTGGTAAATGAATTTTGTGCACTGGGCCTCTAGTCTTATAATATTTTATCATGCAAGAACATTTCTCCTATGGTAGCCCATTTGGGTCTGGACCTTCCAGGAATGCCTTGGGCCCTGAAACTGCTCTTGCCAGTGACTATGACCAGTATTTCAAGGTGAGCAGAGACTTTTCACTCCCTCTCTTTCTTGGTATCTATATAATACCTAATAAAATTGATTATTATTTTTAAGACACATTCTTTTCTGGTCTTCTTGATATTATACTTTTCTGGTTTTCATTCCAACTCTCTCCTGATTTTTCGCCATTTACTTTTGAATAAAGCTGGTATCACGGAATCTTCAGGAGATAAGTATGGCAAGAGAGACAAAAGTCAGTTTATAAGTGATTTTTTAGATCAGACTAAAGATTTTATTCCTTTAGCTGTTCTTTACATGTAAGTGTTATTCTTGTTTCTGTTCTAAGCTCTTATCTTTTCTCATTCCAACCCTCCCCCCTTCCCCGAGTTATCTCAGCTACTCCCACTAGAATGCAGCTTTTGAGGGCCAAGATTTTTAGTCTGTTTCTCTGCTGAATCTCCAGTGTCTAAAGATTCACACAGTAGGCACTCAAATACTTATTGAGTGAATTAATGGATCCACTTACCATCTATATGCTGATTACTCTCACATCTAACCTTCAGCTTAAAGCACTCATTGAGCTTCAGATCAATATATTCTGCTTACCACAATACACTTCCACTTGGATGATCAATAAAAACTAACAAAACCCAAAATAAACACTTCATGTCCCCACCCTCCTCTTCCTCCTCCTTCTCTCTTGTCCTCTTTTTCATCATCAACCTTACACACAAGAAATTTGGCCATTATTGTTTCTTCCTTTTCCCTTATCTCCTATATCAATTAATCACCAAACCTTATTGATTTGACTTCAAAAAATATCTTTCTTCTTCATATACATTCCTACTCCATTATGGTCATATTTTTCCTAGATGCTCATAGTAGCCTTCTACTACCTAACTATTTTGTATCCCTCCAGTCTATTCCCCACACCACAGCTGAAATAACAGTAAAAATGCAAATCTGATCATGCCCCTTTTCTACTTAAAAGCCATCAATGGCTTTTTTCTATCAATCATGATAGGATAGGCTACTGTTGCTGAATCAAAGCAAAAATCTCAGTGACATACAACAAAAGGTTTATCTTTCACCTTCGCCTAGATTAGCGGGTCTCCCAGGCAGCTCTCTTTATCCTCAATTGAGATTGGGTCAATCTCATATCTCTGCCATCATAGGGTTTCCATGTTCAATGCTGGGGGAAAGAGAAAGAGATAGAATCCTTCAGTGATATTTATTACCTTTGTCCATGTATTTATTAGTTTCCTCTTTCTATTATAAGAGTCATAAGCATAGTGGCTAAAAACAACACTAATTTGTTATATAGCTCTGGAGGTCAGAAGGCTCAAATGGGTCTTATTGGGCTAAAGTCTAGGTATTGGCTGGTTCCTTCCAAAGTGTCTGAGAAAGAATCCATTTCTTTGCCTTTTCTAATTTCGAGATGTTGCCTACATTCTTTGGCTGAGGGCCTAGTCTTCCATCTTTAAAGCCAGCAATATAGCATCTTCAAATCTCTCTCTCTCTCTCTCTCTCTCTCTCTCTCTCTCCTCTTTCTTCCTCCTTCCTCACTGCTTCTTTTAACACATCTTTTTCTTACAAGGACCCTTACTAGTAAAATTACATTGACCTGTTGGATAATCCAGGATAACTACTACATCTCAAAATGCTTGACCACATCTGCAAAGTTACTTCAGCCATGTAAGGTAACATACTTACAGGTTCTGGTTATTAGGACTTGGAAATTTTGGAAAGAGGAACATTATTTACCACAGTCCATATTGCTGTCTATGATCTATTGCCAGAAGTAGTCATATACATCCCCCCAGATGCATGGGTTCTGGGAAGAATAGTCTTACATATTCCAGGAAGGAGAAGAGAACCAGACATTGGTGAGCACTAGTATTGTCTACTCTAAACTCCCACTATATTTATAAAATCTAAACAGTTAACCTGGCTCACCAGGCTCTGCAGGTTCTACATCCTTCCCCACTACACACACACACACACACACACACACACACACACACGTATACTCTATACTCTATAATTTCCCAAATGCTCTGTTCTTCATCACCCCAGAATGTCCACACATGTTTCTCCTTCCTCCTGGGACACTTTATAAATATCATCTAATTTTTATCTTTCCTTCAAATTTTTGGTCTAAATTTTTGCAGATTGTAATAGTACATATTTCATTATTTTGTTTAATTATACATCTTTGTATTTAAAAATATAAATATTTTATTTTGTATAGAAAAATATTTCTGGAATCAGTGTTCCAAGATTAGCTTTGTATTTCAGACAAGTTTTTTCACTAATATAAATGTTGTTTCTTCACCAATAATAATTTGAATTATCTCATGGTAGAACAGGCTGCCTGGCAAACTAAAAAAAATCTCATCTCTATTCCTTTAAGTATCCAACTCAGCATTATCTCCTGTTTCATTTCTGTCAGTCCTTTTATGAAACTTGTAGTCACTGAGTTTCAAAATGTTGAGTCAACTTTACTATTCCCAGTTTCTCATGCCCATCTCAGTCATCAGAGCTGTCTGTTGTCTCTTGCATTGTAAACTGGTGGCTCTTGCTCTAGCTGAGGTCTTATTACCTTTTAGTCTACTATAGTAATTTCCCAACTCCCCTTCCTACCCTCTAATTACCCCTTTTCACCCAATTTCTTCTGCACACAAATCCCACATAGTCATATTAACTTTAGTCAGTTCAACATTTGAGGCCATGCATGCTCTTGCCCCAGATAAATTACCCAGATTTAGCAAAAACAAGAGCTAACTTTGCAGAGCCTCTACACATGTCTATTCACTGGCCCTTGCCTGCACCCACCACTGCCACTATGCCACCTCAAATTTAATATATTAAATTAAAAAGCAGAGTACTCATTATGTAAATGAAACTTCTAGATAAGACCCTTAGCAACTCCTTCACCAGATTTCTACCTTAGGCCCTTCTTCATGTAGAAATTCTTATACAAATGTTTTAGCTCATCTGGACATTTCAGAGTACACTGAGTTGAGTTCCCTTTTCCTCACACCTAGAATTATTTTTTCACATTGATTGCACAGGTAGTGATGTGGTTAAAAGCGTGGGTGCACTATTCACACAACTGGGATCAAAGGCCTGCTTTGCTATTTACTTGCTTTGTGGCCTTGAGCAAGTTAATTAACACCTTTACACCTCAGTTTCCTCATTTGTAAAAAGAGGATATTAATAAACCTAACATATACTTTTTGCAAGGATTAAATGAGAGAAATGTATGTGAATCATTAGTATAGGGGTGGGCCACCTTTTTGTGAGTGTGTGCCAAAACCAGCAAAATCTCTGACTCAAAATTCTTCTGCATGCCAACCCTAATTTTTTGAGAACATGTTACGCCTACTTGATATCTCTTAAGGTGTTGGTATGTGAAGAACCTTGAAGAAATAATAAAATTCATTCGAGCGACAAAAACACAGTATATGATGATGAAAAATACATTTATTTTTTAATGTATACATGTACACTGATAGTCCGACAGAAAACTTTATGACTTCGTTTGATATTATCAGTGGGACTTTTGCTGCTGCATCACTGATGACAGAGATTTTACATTAGGTTTATATTTTCTGACCTTCAGAGATATGCACGAGCTACTACTTTCATCCGTCAGGCTACTTCTATTATGAGACTTAACAAAATTCATCACTGAGAACAAAGATTCACAAGCATATGTGGATGAAAACATGGAGAGTAACACTGTTGCAAAGTTTTTTAAACAGAAAAAATTTTCTGGAATGGCATTCCAAGTCCTCAATAGTTTGTTTTCGACACTATTGAAAATGCTCTTCCCCTCTCTCGTCAATCCATGTCTATGGTCTTTAAGATAACTTGTTATGTAAAATTATTTATTTATCTAAGATGCACCTAACACTGAATTTATCTGAAAAATAAAAAGTCTATATTAAGAAAAAAATTGTAAATGGAAGATTATAAGAGAGGGTTTCGCGTGCCAGCAAAAGTTACTGGCGTGCCATGTTTGGCATGCGTGCCAGGGGTTGCCCACCCTTCCATTAGTAGATGAGTTATTACTAAGAATGGATAATTTCATTGCTTATTATTATAAGGAATTTTCTTCTTCCTTCTCTGTTCCAAAACTGAACCTTTTAAAAACTCTTTCTTATATTTTTTAAAAATCTCTTTTATTGAAAGTATTACATATGTCTCCTTTTCCCCTCATTGACCTTTCCTAGCCTGCCCCTCACTCCAAGCCTTCACCACACTATTGTCTGTGTCCATGGCTTATACATATATGAATAAAAGTTCTTTGGTTGATCTCTCCCCACCCATGCACCATCCCCCACCTTCCCTCTGAGATTCCACAGTTTGTTCCATGCTTCTATATCTCTGGATCTATTTTGTTCACCAGTATATTTTATTTATTAGATTCCACATATGAGTGAGATCATGTGATACTAGTGTTTCTTTGACTGGCTTATTTCGCTTAGCATAATACTTTCTAGGCCCCGCCATGCTGTCTCAAAGGGTAAGAGATATTCCTTTTATACTGCTGCATAGTATTCCCTGTTGTAAATGTACCACCATTTTTTTTATCCACTCATCTACTGATGGGTGCTTGGACTATTTCTAGAGGTTAGCTATTGTAAGTTGTGCTGCTATAAACATAGGAGTGCATACATTCTTTCTGATTGGTGTTTTGGGTTTTTTAGGATCTATTCCTAGAAGTGGAATCACTTGGTCAAATAGCAGTTCCATACTTAACTTTTTCAGGAAACTCCATACTGTTTTCCATAATGGCTGTACCAATCTGCATTCCCACCAGCAGTATACTAGGGTTCCCTTTTCTCCACATCCTCACCAGCATTTGTAATTTGTTGATTTGTTAATGGTAGCCATTCTGATAGGTGTGAGGTGATAACGTCATTGTCATTTTAATTTGCATCTCTCTGATAATCAGGGACTTTGAGCATTTTTTCATATGTCTCTCAGCCATCTGTATGTCCACTTTGGAGAAGGGTCTATTTAGGTCTTTTGCCCAATTTTTAATTGGGTTGTTTATCTTCCTTTTATTAAGTTATATAAGTTCCTTATAAATTTTGGATATTAACCCTTTATCAGATGTATCATTGCCAACTATGTTCTCCCATGCAGTGGGTTTTCTTATTGTTTTGTTGATGGTTTCTTTTGCTGCACAGAAACTTTTTATTTTGATGTAGTCCCATTTGTTTATTTTCTCTTTAGTTTCCTTTGCCCTAGGAGATTTATCGGTAAACATATTGCTACAGGAGATGTCTAAGATTTTGCTGCCTATGGTTTCTTCTAGGATTTTTATGGTTTCACGACTTACATTTAAGTCTTTTATCCATTTTGAGTTTATTCTTGTGTATGATACAAGTTGGTGGTCTGGTTTCATTTTTTGCAAGTATTCCCTATCTTTTAATGTTTAGTTCAAAAGCCTAAACATTAAACATTCTTTAGTTTCATTTTGATGAAACTATAATCTTCAGCTAGATCCTTTGCCTGTATATGCACACATCTGCACATACATGCACATACGATGGTCAATGTCATCCAAATAAATGCGGCAATCCAGTAGTCTAGGGATAAATAAACTCTCACAGGCCACAATAAGGGGGTGATATCAGAGGAATGGTCTCAAGATTGGGCAGAAATGATCCAGTGAGAATGTGGGATGGCTACAGCATAAGAAGACCTACTTTGTAATGGCTGATAACCAAGTCATATGGCAGTACTTTTCCAATCATAATGGACATATGAAAAACCCAGGAATCCTGTTAAGGTGCAGATTCTGATTCAGCAAGTCTGGAAAGAGACTTTAAATGTTGCATTTCTAGCAAGTTCCCAGGTAATGCCATGATGCTGGTCCTCTAATCCTTTTTGAATAGCAGGACTCTAAGGATGACAGTAGGTAAAATCCATGGAACTCAAGAAAACCATCACTAAAATCTGTGGGTCAACAAGACAAAGGGTGGATGTATTTGAAGTGACATCAACATCATGAATTAATAAGATGTCCCTTGTTTATGTCCACTCCCTTCAACAACAACCATTTGGCATTTATACATGGACAAAAGTGCCTTTGAGGTGCTGTGGAATCCAGCACCAGATGCTAAGGGACCCAGAAGGAATCTTCTCCATCTGTGTGTCAGGGAATAGGCATATGGACCTTGTATATAGTCCTGGCTGTGGACCCTGCAATGAACCATAAACGGCTCTATCTTCTCTCGGCCATAGCTGAGGGTCCCTGAAGATACTGTCTTAGATAGTCACTCATGAACAAGAGGACCATTATGGAAGTCCAGGTTTCCAGCAGAGAAATTCCGAAATGCATTGGAGCAAATTTATAGTTTGGATGCACTGGAGAGTGTAAGAGGAATAGTTTGACTTTATTTGCACTATCCCTCCCCAATGTGGCAAACTTATGGCCAAGAAAGATCTTCTCAGCTCATGACTTCTCCTACAGGGGAAAGTTAAGCATGTGAGTGAGCACCCAGTTCCTCAATTATGTGGGATGCTGCCAAAGAGGGTTATTTCTCTCTGGCCCCATCCAGAGTACTTACTCGTGAATTATATGGCTGGGGAACTAGAGGAGGCTGGAAGAGAGGTAGATAAGACTCTTGGAGGACATTAAAGAGACACAGATCCTACTAACTGTTGTGAACTCATTAATAAGCCCTCCCATGAGCTGCTGAGGACATGTCATCTGTGCATCCCACCAACTGGCCCATGGGCATACCCAGCACTCTGTGCATCTCACATATCCTCCTATCCTGTATCCATCTCTCTGCATGCACTTCCAATGGTGGCAGCAAGAGCAAGCTTTGGTAGATGGCTAGTGAGAATGCCCAGAAAGCCAACTTGTATCTGTGGGCCAGGGAAAGACCACAGGCTTGCACCTTAGTGCCACCTTTGGGAAAACACAAAGAAGGCTATCAGCATTCAGCCTCGTGTGTTGTGGAAACAACTGAAGGTGTACATGCTTAAGAATTCTGGAGTAAGAACCATAGAGAAGGTGTATTCATAAATGATCTGCAAAAACCTCAGAATCCCTAATAGGTGTGATGGAAGGTATTTCTCCCCTGAAGGCATTAAAGACTGGAAGAGGTGATTGCACTCCAAACGTTAAGATAGCAACACTCCGGGGTAGAGGAGGCCGGGGGAAGGTCAAGGGGGGGCGGGGGGGGAGACATATGTAATACTTTAAGCAATAAAACAAAAATTAAAAAAAAAGATAGCAACACAAAACTTCAAGGAACATAACACCACCAAAGAATCACAATAATCTTCCAATAATTGATCACAAAGGTATGGCAACGGCAATCTTGGATTTACCCAATAAAAAATTCAAAGTAGCTGTTTTAGGGAAACTAAATGAGATACAAAACAAAGACAATTCGACAAAATCAGGAAAACAATCCATGAACAAAATGAGTTTAACAAAGAGATAGAAATCATTAAAAAAAAAAAAACACCAAACAGATATTCTGGAACTGACTGAAAAAAGCAATGAATGAAGCAAACAAACAAAAAATGCAATAAAGAGCATCGACACGAGAATGCATCAAGCAAAAGAAAGAATTTGTGAGTTAGAAGATAGGAACCTTGCAATTATTCAGTCAGGAAAACAAAGAAAAAATAATAAAATGAAGTAATAAAACCTATGTGATCTATGGGACACCATAGAAATGTTCACAATTATTAGAGTTCCAGAAGGAGAAAAGAAGAAGGGAGCAGAAAACTTATTTAGAGAAATAATGGCTGAGAATATTCCAAACTGGGGGAGAGATAGGACTACCCAAGTGTATGAAGAGATTTGAGCATCCAAGTTTATCATAAGTCACTAATCAAACTCAATTTAAAGATGTCTTCTCTGAGATACATTATAATAAACCTATTAAAAATCCAAAGAAAAAGAGAGAATCTTAAAAACAGCAAGAAGAAAGAATCGTGTAACTTACAAGGAACACCCGCAAGGCTCTCAGTGGATTTCTCAGCTGAAACCTTACAGGCCAACAGAGAGTGGGATGACATAGTCAAATGAAGGAAACCAAAGTTCTGCCCCCCTCCCCAAAGCTGCCTTTTGGGGAGATATTGATCGTAAGCTGTGTATTAATAAACAAAAACACCTTGATTCTACCCCACTTTCCTGTACAAGAGATTCAGACAGAGCAATCTGCTTCCGGAAGGAGATCTTAGAATGTTTGCCTCAGCCTAATTTGAATTAAATATGGTAAATAAAGAGCTTCAGAAGGGGCCTGATAGGCAGATACACCCTTCACACTATTGTTTCTGAGTTGCCTAGCAACAATTTTCCTGCCATGTATGTTACACTCTTCCTCAACAACCTGTTCTCACTTCTAAAATCGAATACTCCTCCCTTTTTCTGTCTAAAAAAGTTTTATATACCCAATCTTGCCTCACTGTCTCTGGAATTTTTATGCTTACTTGAATTCCCCATGCACATGCATCAAACTTGATTTCCCCCTGCTGATCTGTCTCTGTTAATTAGATTATTAGCCAGGCCTAAAATAATTTAGAAGGTGAGAGGAAAGGTATTAATACTTTTTAACCCCCACACAACGTTCTGAAAGAAAAATAACTTCCAACCAAGAATACCCTATCAGACAAGTTTAGTCTTCAAAAATGAAGATACAGACTTTCCCAGGAAAACAAAAGCTGAGAGAATTCATCACCATTAGACCTGCTGAAAAAGAGTTATTCAAACTGAAATGAAAGGATGATAATTAATAACATGAAAATATACAATACATTGACAAAGGTAAGTATATAGTCAAATTCTCAATACTGTAATGCTTTTATATGGTGGTTTGTTAACCACCTAACTCTAGTATAAAGGTTAAAGGACAAGTAATTAAAATAACTATAGCTACAATAATTTGTTAACACAATATAGAAAATAGGGGAAAAAAAGTTAACTTGAAATGAATTAAAAACTCAAATATAGGACCTGATACCATACACTCCTAGAAGAGATCATCGGAAGAAGCTTTTAAACATTGGTTCTAGCAACATTTTTGGATATGACACCAAAAGCACAAGTAAAAAAAGCAAAAATAAATAAGTGGAAATACATCAAACTAAAAAGCTTCTGCACAGTGAAAGAAACAATCAACAAAATATAAAGGCAATCTACTGAATGGAAGAAAGTATTTGTAAACCATACATCTTATAGGGAGTTAATAGCCAAAATGTTTAAGAAATTCATACAACTCAAGAGCAAACAAAAGTTGATTAAAAAATAAAAAGAGAAACTGAAGAGATATTTTTCCACAGAAGATAGGCAAATGGCAACAGGTACATAAATAGATGCTCAACATCACTAATCATCAGGGAAATGCATATCAAAACCACAGTCAGATATCACTTCACACCTATTAAAATGGCTTTCATATAAAAGACAAGAGATGACAAGTGTTGGCAAGGATGTGGAAAAAAGGTAACCCTTGTGCACTGTTGGTGGAAATTTAAATTGATATAGTAGCTATGCAAAACTGTATAGAGATTTCTCAAAAAAAAAATAAAACTACCATATGATCTAGCAATTTCATTTCTAAGTATATATCCAAAGGAAATGAAATCAAGATCTCAAAGAGAGATCTACACTCTAATGTTTATTGATGAGTTACTCACAATAGACAACATGTGAAAACAACCTAATTATCTGTCTACAGATGAATGAATAAAGGTGTGATATATACACACACACACACACACATATATATATATATATATATATATATATATATATATATATATATATTTGACCCTTGAACAACGTGGGGGTTAGGGGCACAGACTCCCATGCAGTAAAAAATTTATCTATAACTCAATTCTGAGTTTTTTCATACTCAGTTGAATCTTTGGGTGAAAAACCAGAGATACAGAGTATTGACTATATAGTTATTGAAAAAAATTTACGTATAAGTGAACTCATGCAGTTCAAACCTGTGTTGTTCAAGGGTCAACTATACACACACATACACACAGACTGATCAAATATTATTCAGCCATGAAAAAAAATGGAATTCTGCCATTTGCACGGACATGGATGAACCTTGAGGACATTATGCTAAGTGAAATAAGTCAGACACAGAAAGCAAATAGTATATGGTATAAATTATATGTGGAATCTAAACAAGCTAAACTCACAGAAACAGGGTAGAATGGTGGGGAATGGGAAGGCATTGGTCAAATGATATAATCTTCTAGTTATAAGATAAGTTATCTATCATAGTTAACAATGCTATATTATATACTTAAAAGTTGCTAAGAGAGTAGATCTTAAATGTTCTCACCACAGCCCTGACCAGTTTGGCTCAGTGGATAGAGCATTGGCTTACAGACTGAAGGGTCCCAGGTTAGACTCTGGTCAAGGGCTTGTACCTTGGTTGCAGGAACATCCCCAGTAGGGTGTGTGCAAGAGGCAGCTGATCGATGTTTCTCTCTCATCAATGTTTCTAAATCTCTATCCCTCTCCCTTCCTCTCTTTAAAAAATCAATAAAATATATTTTAAAACAATGTTCTCACCACAAAAGAAACTGTAATTATTGGAGGGGATGGTGTTAACTAATGCTGCTATGGTAGTCATTTCATAATATATGTTATCAAAACAATAAATTGTATATTTTAAACCTATAGAATGTTACATGTCAATTATCTTATATAATAAAGAGGTAATGTGCAAATTGACCATCATGCCCTTGCACAAGATGGCCACCACCATGTGGTCATAAGATGGCTGTGCCCATGTCATCACAAGATGACCTCCACAAGATGGCCGGCAGGGGAGAGAATTTGTGGGCAATCAGGTCAGCAGGGGAGGGCAGTTGGGGGCAACTGGGCCATCAGGGGAGGGTAGTTAAGTTAGGGGTGACCGGGCTTGCAGGAAAGGGCAGTTAGGGATGACCAGGCTGGAAGGGGAGGGAAGTTGGAGATGACGGGGCAGGCAGGGAAGGGCAGTTGGGGGTGACTAGGCTGGCAGGGGAGCAGTTAGGAGGCGATTAGGCTGGGACAGGTGAGTGGTTGGGAGCCAGCAGTCCTGGATTGTGAGAGGGATGTCCAACTGCCAGTTTAGGACATCCCTGTGGGATCAGTCCTAAACCGGCAGTCGGACATTTCCCAAGGGGTCCCAGATTGGAGAGGGTGCAGGCTGGGCTGAGGGACAGCCCCACCCCCACCCCAGTGAACAAATTTCATGTACCGAGTGGGCCTTTAGTGTCTTAATAAAGCTGGAAAAGTTTAATGAGAAATCTATATTGAATAAATAATAAAATATCTTTAAACAAACAGAACATAGAATGAACTGAAGAATAACAGTGGCAACAAAGAAACATGAGCCAGAAGACTGTAATTTAAATTAAAGGAGGTATGTTATACAGTTTTTGAACGAGTGACACAGAAGGTCCAGATTATGTCTGGAGTCAGTCTGGGACAGGGGATGCAGAGGCTAGAGAACTGAGCTGACATATATAATGGATGCTGCAAACTCTCACACTGGATACACACAAAGCCTATTTTTGTGGGGAACCAGGAGAGTGTGGTGGAAAGAGTTCTGGACTTGAAACAAATTTCAGTGAGATAGAGCTCAGCTCTGCCTTTTACTAGCTGTGTGAATTCTCTGAGGACCCATTTTCTCATCCTAAAGGGAGATAATAATATCTTCTTTAAAAGTTTGTTATAAAAATTAAGTAATACTTTCATAGATCTCTAAATTCCTTTGCAAGGTTCAGACTATACATTTATGATTACCATAGCACTATTAAAAAACAAAACAAAACACCATCTCACTACTTCTAAGAAAATTCAGAAGTTTTGCCTAAAGTGCTGGGCACAAAATTACTTCAGCGAGACCATTATTATGTGAGAGCTGATAGTAGCCTAGAATGAGGGGTTGCAAAGGGCAGTCAGGAAACCTCCAATAGTGTGATCAGGTGGGAACTGAGACTTCTGAAGGCTGTGCCCTTCCACACAGCTGTCACTAAGACAGAAAGCCTGATTTCAACACACTGGAAAGGTGTTTATTTGAAAACCTCTTAATTTTCAAGTTTTGACAATAATTCAAATATTTAAACATGCGTCTAGGCCACAAAAAGCTTACATGCAGGTCTAATTCCTGCCCTGGGCCAACAGTTTTTTTTCCTTTGTATCCTTGCCTTAATCCTTCTAGAAATTCATGCATTTTAAAAGAGGACAAAAATATCCTTAAAAATACGTGAATGTAGACTTTCAGGCAATCCTACTGAAAGAATATGAGACATTTAGAGCACAGCACCCTTAAATCAGGTCATGCGGACTGGCTTTGACTTTGTCTGTTTGTATAGATGGAGGATCTATTTTCAACTGGAAGGTCAAGAAGGTCTTTTTGAGGAGGTGACATTTAAAATGAGACTGGCCCTAACCGGTTTGGCTCAGTGGATAGAGCATGGCCTGCGGACTTAAGGGTCCCAGGTTTGATTCCGGTCAAGGGCATGTACCTTGGTTGCGGGTATATCCCCAGTAGGGGGTGTGCAGGAGGCAGCTGATCGATGTTTCTCTCTCATCAATGTTTCTAACTCTCTATCCTTCTCCCTTCCTCTCTGTAAAAAATTAATAAAATATATTTTAAAAAAATAAAATGAGACTGAAGGATAAGGAGAAACCATCTTGGAAAGACCTGGAGAAAGACCACTCGGGTGGAAGAAGCATGTATAGGGAGGAGGAAGGCTAGTGTGGCTAAACTACAGTGAGAGGGAAGCAGCAACTGAGCAAAGTGAGTGACAAATAGGAGGCCCCTTGTGGAGGGCCTGGCAGGGAAGAGGCCTGGCTTATAGTTGAGTGCAATGAGAAGCCAGTGAAAAGCTTTAAAAGGGAAAAAACACAGAATGATTTTATTTTTGATATATCACTTAGGCCACTGTATGAAAATGGGTTGGAAAGCAGCAGGGGTAGAAGCAAAGTATCCATGTTTTAAACTAGTATTTGATGCAGGCAAGAGATAATAATGACTAGAACTAGAGTGGTATTAGCAAAGCTGGAGAAAGGTAAATAAATTCAGCATGTATTTTTGAGAAAAAGCCAATAGAATGTGATATACATATCAACCAAAAAGAGAAAAAATTAAAAGAAAGGAGAGGGTTGCCAGGGTCAGGTAAGGTTAGGAAATACAAGGTGTGACATTATCTATTACTAGAGGCCCGATGCATGAAATTTGTGCATGGGGGGGTTCCCTCAGACCAGCCTGCACCCTCTCCAATCCGGGACATCGCTCTCACAGTCCAGGACCACTGGCTCCTAACTGCTCACCTGCCTGCCTGCCTGATCACCCCTAACTGCCCCCCCCCACCAGCCTGGTCACCCCTAACTGCCTGCCCTGCTGACCTGGTCACCCCCAACTGCCCCTCTCTGCCATCCTGATCACCCACAACTGCCCCCCTGCCAACCTGGTCACCCCACAGAGCCTGCTGTTCAATCATTTGGTCGGCCCTCACTAACCCCCTGCGTGCCTTGTCGCCCCATGCAGCCTGCTGTCCCGTCATTACTGTTACTGTGACAGCGTCAAGGACAATTTGCATATTCCCCTATTATTGGTATACACTAGAGGCCCGGTACACAAAAATTTGTGCACTCAGGGGAGAAGGGGGGGGTCCCTCAGCCCGGCCTGTGCCCTCTCACAGTCTGGGACCCCTCGGGAGATAACAACCTGCTGGCTTAGTCCTGCTCCTGGGTGGCAGAGGGCAGGCCCAATCCCTAGGTGCAGCCGCTGGTCGGGCTCAGAGCAGGGCTGATTGGGGAATTGGGGCGCCGCCCCCTGTCATGCACAGAGCAGGGCGAATTGGGAGTTTGCGATGCCACCCTCAGTCACGCTCAGGGTAGGGCTGATTGGGGGGTTGGGGCACCGCCTCCTGTCACACTCAAGGCAGGGTCCATGGGGAGGTTGCAGCGCCACCCTCTGTCATGCACAGAGCAGGGCCAATCAGAGGGTTGGGGCGCTGTCCCCTGTCACGCACAGAGCAGGGCCCATTACGGGGGTTGGGGAGCTCCCCCCTGTCACTCACAGAGTAGGGCCGATAGCGGAGTTAGGGCACCGCCCCCTGTCACACACAGAGCAGGGCCGATCAGGGGATTGGGTTGCCACCCCCTGTCACACACAGAGCTGCAGGGTGATCAGGGGATTGGGGAGCTCCTCCTATCAGGCACAGAGCAGGGCTGATCAGGGGGTTTGGGCGCTGCCCCCTGTCACACTGATCCCGGTGCCGGGAGCCTCGCTGCTCCGCTGATCCCAGTGCTGGGAGGCATATTACCCT
This sequence comes from Myotis yumanensis, assembly GCF_028538775.1. Classification (NCBI taxonomy): domain Eukaryota; kingdom Metazoa; phylum Chordata; class Mammalia; order Chiroptera; family Vespertilionidae; genus Myotis; species Myotis yumanensis. The sequence goes on from NW_027223754.1 coordinate 130,888,158, forward strand.
TTTACTATATAGGATAGAGGCCTGGTGCACTGGTGGGGGCCGGCTGGTTTGCCCTTAAGGGTGTCCTGTATCAGGGAGGGGGTCCCCACTGGGGTGCCTGGCCAGTCTGGGTGAGGGGCTTAGGGCTGCTTTCAGGCTGGCGATTGACTGGAGCTCCCAACCGCTCCTTTTTTTCTTTTTTTTAAATTCTGGGCCAGCTTTAGTTCTGGCTCTAGCTCTGAGGCCTCGGCTGCTGAAAGCTGGTATCTGGTTTGTTTGCGTTCTATAATCGAAACAATGTATAACTCCAGCTCTGAGATCCCGGCAGCTGAAAGCTGGTTTCTGGGGTTTTGTTTAGCTTCTATATTTGTTACAATGTTTCAAACTGCCAGGTCAGAGGCTGGCAGCAGCAGGCGGGGAACGTTGGAGTCCGCCAGTCACTGGAGCAAGCAACCTCCCTGTTCGCTTCAGTGCATGGCTGCTGGCCGCCATCTTGGTTGTCAGTTAATTTGCATATACTCACTGATTAGCCAATGAAAAGGGTAGCGGTAGTATGCTAATTACCATGTTTCTCTTTTATTAGTGTAGATGGTGACTACTAGAGGCCCGGTGCACAAAAAATGTATATGGGTGCAGTCCTTAGGCCTGATCAAAGCATGAGCGTCTGGTGTGGAAGGGCAGGTTCCAGCTGACCTCTGGGCCTTGAGCAGCACATGGGCCCCCGAGCCTCCATGCACCCACTTCCGCTAGAGTCATTGAGCCCCTGCCCAGCTCCCTCTGTGCCTGGGAGCTGGGAGACTGCTCCACCCTCTGCTGCTGCTGCAGGTCGCAGTCTGCAAGGCAATCAGCAGGGCGATTGGGTCCTGCTCACACCCGCCTTGGCCTGGCATCGTCCACTCACCTACTCCACCATCCCACCGCAGTCCTGCTCTCATCAGGGCACATTGGGGCCCATCAGGGCTGACAGCACCTCCACTGCCACCTGCTGCCAGCGCAGTGTCACCAACGCTTACCATGTTCTGTGCTGCCTCCTGGTGGTCAGTGCACATCATAGCGAGCGGTCCAACTCCCAGTCAAACTCCCAGTTGAGGGGACAATTTGCATATTAGGCTTTTATTATATAGGATTGCACCTCATCTAAGGATGAGAGTTGATTATCAAGAGTACTAGCCAGGTGATTAGAGGATTGGAACTTCCAGTCCCATTCCCCACCTCAGGAAAGAGAAGAGGGGCTGAAGGTTGAATCAGCTGTCAATCCACAAATGAGCTAATCAATCATGTTTATATAATGAAGCCTCCATAAAACCCCAGACAACAGGATTCAGAGAGCTTCCCGGTTGGTGAACATGAAGATATGGGGAGAGTGGAGCCCCTGGAGAGAACATGGAAGCTCCATGCCCTTTCCCCATACCTTGCCATATATATCTCTTTCATATGGCTATTCCTGAGTTATATTCTTTTATAATAAACCAAAGATTTAGTATGTAAAATGTTTCTCTGAGTTTTGTGAGCCACACTAGTAATGGAGTGGATTGTGGGAACCTCCAGTGTGTAGCCAGAGAGAGGGTCAGAAGCACAAGTAACAACCTGGACTTGTGATTGGCATCTGAAGTGTGTGTGTGTGTGTGTGTGTGGAGAGGGGGGTAATGGGGCTAAGCCCTTACCCTGTGGGATCTGAGATTAGATAGTATCAGAATCTAGCTCAATTGTAGGACACTGAGCTGGTGACCCAGAGAATCTCTCCTGGTTGGTGTGGGTGAAAACCCCTTCCCCCACTGGAATTGATTCCAGAATCCAAAATAAGAGCTAAATGAAAGTAAATTGGTGTGTGTGTGTGTGTGTGTGTGTGTGTGTGTGTGTGTGTGAATATCTACAGAGGCTGGTGGCAAGAGGGTGATTATTTTGGTAAAAAAGTATCAATATTCCAAACTTAGTTGAACATGGAATCATTTTCCCTATAAAACATTTCTTGGGACTTATTACTCCAGAATACACTTTGCAGAACATCTGCCAAAATATAATTAAAAATTTAAAAACACAATGTTTATATATTCAACTCAATTAGGGAACCTGCAGGTGATAAAACTGGTTCCAAGAGCATATGAAGAACTGGGTATACAAATGCATTTGAATACAATTGCTAGTTAGAATCAAAACTGATTAATGTCCTCCTGGGCAATAATCTTGGGGATTTTCCATTCTGTGGCCCAGAAATCATTTGCATCTACTGGTATCTCTATGGAACTCTATTGTCTAAGGGTAATGATTTATAGCATCCTGGTTTTAAAGACAAATTATATGGCTCTTCTATTTATTAAGTAGAAATGTGAACTCACATCATCTAAACCCTTAACCAAAAATAAATACTAAGTCCAACAAAGGTACATTCTCCTAGGTAGGTAATTGGATAGGCCTGTTAAACAATGCTCCCATCTAACAACAAGATATACTGTCGTCTGTCTTATTGCCAAGTTTGGGATAATTTTTTTAAAGATACGGTTATGATCATAAATAATCTTCAAAGATTTATTCATAATCACTCATGAATGTGCATGCACGCGTGCACACAAACACACACAAAATGATGATCTTATTGCATTCTGGCCATTGCATTTACACAAATGCAACATGCAAGATGTTAACTTCTTTGAATACATTCAGCCATACAATGTTAAACTACTAACGCAAGAAAATTACCTTTCATGTGGAAATACGTATATGGAATCTAGGATTGCACTTTCTGAAGTTTCTGTGTTGTTTCCTCTTTGATCTAGATTTTAGACAAAGCCCAAGAAAGTCATCTCCATGAGTTTCACCTGCACTACCTATCCATGTGGGTGAAATCCTGTCTCTACAAGGTACTCATAATTTGTGGATGTTCCTGGCCTACCTGAAAGTGACCTAGGAAAGGTGGGCTTCTTTTTTCTGTTTATAATTCTTCCCTCCTAAGACAATTACAGTAATAATCCCAGTAAGAAAATTATGGCTCTTACTGTAGTCTCGAGCTATGTGGGAAACGTTGAGCATACTAAACAAATCTAATCATTCCTAGCATCCCTGTTCTCATAAGGTAAAAACAGATGCTGTGATTGCTCTTGTACTCCCTGGGAAATGTCAATAATAGTTTAAAAGATATATTTGGTTCCCTCTCCCCCGCCCCCCCCCCCCCCCAAATTTAGAATCTGACTTTGGAAGTCAAAATCAAAGGCATTATAAAAACAGATTTGTTCACTTGATTAAGATAGTACCATGAATGCCTGAAAAGAATAAATCATGGAACACTGGCTATTTATCAATCAGAATAACAATATATTTTAAATACACAATTGTAAGGAACCTTAGCTCTTTTAAGTAAGGAGCTATAATTTTCTTGTTGTTGATTTTTAATAATAGTGAGAAACATAATATCTGCTATCTAAGTAGATTGCATAAAAGGTAAAAAAAAATCTTTTATTACATCTGTAAAAAATAGAATATGCCAAGACACACTTATCATTTTTCAAAGAGATACATTCAAATTCTAATGTTGTATCAATATAATATTTAGCAGTAAATGAAGCACAAGATCCTTCTTTATAAATTACTAGAGGCCCAGTGCACAAGATTTGTGCACTGGTGAGGGGCATGGCTTGTGGGGATCGGCCTGCTGTGGGAGCACTGTTCATTCCAGTCAGCCGAGCAGCTGTGGACCCACCTTCTCAGTGGCTGCCCCCGCTGTTGGAGCGAGGCTCATCCCAGTCAGCCAAGCATTGCTCCCACTGTGGAAGTGCACAGATGACCAGGGGGCAGCTCCTGCATTGAGTGCCTGCCCCCTGGTGGTCAGTGCACATCATAGCAACTGGTTGACAGTCGTTCCCTGTTCAGTCGCTTTTATTATATAGGATTTTAAATAACTCCCCCTTGAAATTGAATTAATTTTGCCATTATTTAACATAGTTACTATTTCTTTTCAGATTAATTATTTTCAGAGATTATAAACCAAGGAAGTAAAGTTTATTTTTTAAAAAAACTTTCTACAACTTTCTATATCCACAACAATTTTGTCTCTTACCTTCTTCTTTCATATTCTGAACAACCTGACACTTTACTGAGTCAAAACTGCACTCATTTTCCCTTGGTAAATCAAACTACATCCATTACATCAATACACAGTTGCAATCTTCTGTCATATTTGTTCCTAACATAGTCTCAATTACTGTAAAATCATAAAAAATGTATATGTTGGCCTCTTTCATTGGTTCTTGGTACACAGCTCCTAAAACTCTTATGATTTCCCAAGTGATACAAACACTAGATGCATCTTTTGTTCTAATATTTGATCTTTGATCCTGGTTCCTGACACAGAAATCCTCAATTGCTTGGGATTTCCTATTTGATAGCTCTTTTTTTTTCTTTTTTTAAAAAATATATTTTATTGATTTTTTACAGAGAGGAACGGAGAGGGATAGAGAGTTAGAAACATCGATGAGAGAGAAACATCGATCAGCTGCCTTCTGCATACCCCCCACTGGGGATGTGCCCGCAGCCAAGGTACATGCCCTTGACTGGAATCAAACCTGGGACTCTTGAGTCCACAGGCCGATGCTCTATCCACTGAGCCAAACCAGTTAGGGCTTTGATAGCTCTTTTATTCTAATGAGGTAATGCCTGCTGGACTCCTGGATGGGGATTGGTCACCAAAATGACCAAGCCATAATTAGAAGCTTGGAGCTTTCAGCCCCACTTCCCATTTTCCATAGAAGAGCTAGAAATTGAGTTAATGTCCATTATTCCTAAAAAATGAAGCCTCCATAAAAATCCCCAAAATACAGGTTTCAGAAGTTTCCCTGTTGGTGAACAAATCCATGTAGCAGGGAGGTGGCACCCCACTCCATGGGCACAGAAGCCACTGCACTGGGGACACTTGTGGTCTCTGGACTATGCATCCATTCATCTGACTGTGTCCTTTAGCATATCCTTTATTATACAGGGTGGGGCAAAAGCAGGTTTACAGTTGTTCATATGGAAAATAATACAATAATTCATCTACACTGATAAAAGACAAAGATGCTAATTGACCATACATTTGCTATGCCCAAGCCACATGCACCAGCCAATCAGAGGGACTATATGCAAATTACCCAACCAAGATGGCAGCCAGCAGCCAGGGAGCTGGAGCAAGCAGCAGGCTTGGTTGCCCCTGCGATGAAGGAAGCCAAGCTTCCCACCTGTCCTGGCAGGCTGTGGCCTCTGCAAAAGGCAACAAAGTTTCAATTATAGAAGCTAAATAAATCCCAGATACCTGGTTCCAGCCAGACTCCACTGGGAGCTTGTGTGGCTGGGGGCAGTGGCTAGCCTGCAAATAGCCATCAGCCCCTCACCCAGGCTGGCCACACCCTCATGGGGTGAAGGTCCACACTGGGGGGCTTGGCCAGCCAGCAAACAGCCATCAGCCCCTCACCCAGGCTTCCCAGGCACCCCAGTGGGGACCCGTACCCTGAAGGGGCTGGGCCAGCCTGCAAACATCCATCAGCCTCTCACCCAGACTGGCCAAGGACCCCAGCAGGACCCTCCACCCTGAAGGAAGTGTGGCCACCCTGAAAATGGCTCTCAGCCCTTCACCCAGGCTGGCCAGGCACCCAGCGGGGACCCCCACCCTGAAGCAGCTGTGGCCAACCTGCAAACAGCCATCAGACCCTCACATGGGCTGGCCAGAAATGCCACGGGGAACCCAACCTTGAAGGGGCTGTGGCCAGCCTGCAAACATCCATCAGCCCCTCACCCAGGCTTGCTAGGCACCCCAGGGAGGACCCCAACGAAGGGGCTGTAGCTAGCCTGCAAACAGCTATCAGCCCCTCACCCAGGCTGGCCACACACTCATGGAGTAAGGGTCACCACTGGGGGGCTTGGCCAGCCTGAAAACAGCCATCAGCCCCTACCCAGGTTGGCCAGGCACCCGAGCGAGGACCCCCACCCTGAAGGGTCTGTGGCCAGCCTGCAAACAGCCATCACCCCTCAACTAGAATGGCCACACCTTCATGGGGTGAGGGTCCACACTGGGGGCCTTGGCAAGCCTGCAAACAGCCATCAGCTCCTCATTCACACTGGCTAGGCACTCCAGAAAGACCCCCCACTCTGAAGGGGTTTAGCCAGCCTGCAAATGGCCATCAGCCCCTCATCTGGGCTAGTCAGGCACCCTTCGGGGACCCACACCCTGAAGGGGCTGTGGCCAGTCAGCAAACAGCCATCAGCCACTCACTCAGGCTGGCCAGGCACCCCAGAGGGGACCCCCACCCTGAAGGGGCTGTAGCCAACCTGCAAACAGCCATCGCCCTCACCCAGACTGGCCAAGGACCCCAGCAGGACCCTTCACCCTAAAGGGAGTGTGGCCAGCCTGAAAACTGCCCTCAGCCCCTAACCCAGGCAGGCCAGGCACCCCAGGGGAGACCCTCACCCTGAAGGATCTGTGGCCAGCCTGCAAACAGCCATCAGCCCATAACCCAGGCTGGCCAGGCACCCCAGGGAAGACCCCCACGAAAGGGCTGTAGTCAGCCTGCAAACAACCATCAGCCCCTCACCCAGGCTAGCCACACCCTCATGGGGCCTTGGCCAGCCTCCAAACATCCATCAGCCCCTCTCTCAGGCTGGCCAGGCACCCCAGAGGGGACCTCCACCCTGAAGGGGCTGTAGCCAACCTGCAAACAGCCATCGCCCTCACCCAGACTGGCCAAGGACCCCAGCAGGACCCTTTACCCTAAAGGGAGTGTGGCCAGCCTGAAAACTGCCCTCAGCCCCTAACCCAGGCAGGCCAGGCACCCCAGGGGAGACCCTCACCCTGAAGGATCTGTGGCCAGCCTGCAAACAGCCATCAGCCCATCATCCAGGCTGGCCAGGCACCCCAGGGAGGACCCGCACGAAAGGGCTGTAGTCAGCCTGCAAACAACCATCAGCCCCTCACCCAGGCTGGCCACACCCTCATGGGGCCTTGGCCAGCCCCCAAACATCCATCAGCCTCTCGCTCAGGCTGGCCAGGAACCCTAGCAGGAACATGCACCCTGAAAGGGCTGTGGCCAGCCTGCAAACAGCCATCAGCCACTCACCCAGGCTGGCCAGGCACCCCAGCAGGACCCCCCTCCATGAAGGGGGTGTGGCAAGCCTGAAAATGGCCCTCAGCCCCTCACCCAGGCTGGCCAGGCACCCCAGCGGGGATCCCCACCCTGAAGGTACTGTGGCCAGCCGGAAAACAGCCATCAGCCACTCACCCAGGCTGGCTAGGCACCCCAGCGGGACCTCCACCCTCATCCGGGACACCCTTCAGAGCAAACCAGCCAGCCCCCACCCGTGCACCAGGCCTCTATCCTATATAATAAAAGGGTAATATGCAAATTGACCCTAACAGCAGAACAACTGGGAATCACTGGTCACTATGACACACACTGACCACCAGGGGGAAGACGCTCAATGCAGGAGCTGCTTCCTGTTGGTCAGTGCGCCCACAGGGAGAGCTCTGCTCAGCTACAAGCCAGGCTGACGTCTCCCAATACAGCAGTGGTCGTTGGAGCCTCTCCCACCTCCTCAGCAGCCCTAAGGATGTCCAACTGTAGCTAGGTCTGCTCCCTGCTGGCTAGTGGACATCCCAGAGGGCTCACAGGCCTCCAGAAGGATGTCTGACTGCCAGCTTAGGCCCAATCCCCCGGGGAGCGGGCCTAAGCCAGCAAGTTTTCATCCCTTGAGGGGTCCCAGACTGTGAGAGGGCACAGGCCAGGTGGAGAGACCCTCCTGAGTGCACAAATTTTTGTGCACTGGGCCTCTAGTAAATAATAATACAAGAATAAATACTGTGTTTCATATATTCACAACTGTAAACCTACTTTTGCCTAACCCTGTACAATAAACTGGTAAATGTAAGTAAGTGATTCCCTGAGTCCTGTGAGCTGTTACAGCAAAAATTGAATTGGAGTGGGAGGTGATCAAGGAACCTCTAATTTGGAGCCAGTAGTGAGTAACCTGAAGACCTGCTACTTGCAACCAACTGGGGGCAATCTCATGTGACTGAGCTCTTATCCTGTGGGGTTTGTCCTAACTCCATTAGTGTCAGAATTGAATTGAATTGAATTGAATTGAATTGAATTGAATTGAATTGAATTGTAGGACACCCAACTAGTAGTGTAGAGAATTGTTTGCTGAGGACAAAAGTCCCACCCCTCTGGTATCAGAAGTGTTTTTAGTGTGGTAGCAGTGTGAGAGTAAAGGAGAAACACAGGAGAGAGAGTGAGGATATCCTTTATTATTGTCCATATTAATTTTAATTTTTAGCCAGATTAACTACTTTTCCACAGAGAGAACTGGATAATAAGTCATTGATAACTATGTGTCATTAAGAAGCATTTTAGTGTGCTGCCAAAGTTCAGGAATGGAGAGGAGTTAAAGTTTCTGCTGGAATAGCATAATGCCATTCCCTAAGGCCTTGCCAGTTTCTTTCACATCTTCATAAAGTTTCAAAAATGAATATTTGTTAATATAATCCAATGAGGCAGCAGCCTCATAACAGATAAAAATTAAAGCAAAAGAATGCATTTATCAAAACAGTGTTTGGTGACTGTTTTAGTAGTTTATTTTACTTAAACATTATCCATGTATCCAAGATTATCTGGAATTACTTTGATATAATAGTGCTTCAAGAATTTAAAATTCATTAAAAATTTTGGAAATTTTATTTTAGTTGGCAAATACAGAACATAATTTCAATTCATATCAAAACTTTTGTGAAAAGTATAATTCAGTTTGGTTGAACACATGATATTACATATTTTCTTAATTTTAAATGTTTTGTGGGAGTCGTAATATGAACTAATGTTGGTTTATTATCTGATTGGTAAAATGGTGTAGAATGTTAAAGAATTCAGATTAACTAGTTTCTTTAATTAAAAAACTGCAAATATTGTATAAAATATATGTTTGCATTATATTCCACATTGAGAAAGTCAGGGGGAGAGACATACAACTCTTTTTTAAAAACCAAATTATTAACCAGCTTATTTTGTTATAAGATTCACCTTACTTATATGAACTTGGATTATTAATTGAAAGGTAAGATATAAGAATATAAAAATATAGGAACTTTGGGCAATATTACATTTATATAAGTATCCACGATTCTCTATTAAGCAATCAGAATGAGCTCCTTTATTTTGAGAGACTTTCTGATTTAATTTATTGCTATTCTCTAGAGATAGAAAAATATTTCATATTCTTATCAGTAGAAGGGTTTTACTAGAAGCTACCTATTGCTGACAAATGACTTACTGCCAAACTTAGTAGCTAGAGACAGCGATTGGTTATTGGGATAAAAAATCTACAATTTGAGAAAAACTTAGCAGGGAAGGCTCCATGCAGTGGCTGGGGATGGGGGATCCACTTCCCACAGCCCTCACTTTCATGGCTGGCAAGTGGATGCTGGTTATTGGCTGAGAGCTCAATAAGGATTGAGGGCAGGGCCCTTAGTTCCTCTCATGTGAGTCTTTCTACCTGAGTAGATTGAGTTTCCTCACTGCATGGTGTTGGTCCCCAAGCATAACAAACTGTATAACTTTTTATAACCCAGATTCAGGAGTCATATAATGTCACCATGGTGCAAAGTCTGCTCAAAAGTAAGAGTACAGAACATAGATAGACTCTGCTCTCAATAGGAGTGTCAAAGTCATATTATAACAAAACATGTTGGATGGGAGAAACTGCGTGGTGAGTTTTGAAAAATATAATCTGTCAAAAGAGGTAAAGAGTTTCCTCAAATTAAGTCACATAGAATCAGAATCACAGAGAACTTATTCTATAACCTCCGCCATGGGTCAGAAGTCAAAACAGAGCACAGAAACACACCTGTCCAGATCTCAGTGTTTTTCTCTTTTCCAAGGGGGACTTACATTTTTTCTTAAATAATTTGAGTTCATAAATAGACAGAAAACCAATGAAACAAAAAGACCAACAAACTAGATTCTTTGTCCTCTCTTACCACCTGACTAAGATCTCCGAATAATCAGACCATGAAACCAGATTCCCCATCATTGCTGACACCATTGGAGAATAACCTATCAGCCATGTGGCCTTGACCTACTAAGAGTAATTGTGAGATTGTCTGAGAAAAACTTCCCTTCGGTACATCCTCAGAAAAATAGTGTGTTTATATTTCACAATTCAGCCTGATTTTCGCAAATGATATTTTATAACAAGAACACAATATCAGCAAATACGATTTTTTAAAACTAAAACTTATAATCAATGCAAGACAAATACTTGGCCAGTCAAATGATGAACAGAAATAATATTGATTCATTTAAACAGTATTCTTCTATCTTTGTGGACATTGATAAACCTTTGGTCTTTAGAAATAGAATGCAGTAGTTGGAGTGTGGGTATACATTCAAGTACCGGGTCTGCTTAGTAGCTATGTGATCTTGGACTCCTCTCTAGTCCTTCGTTTCCTCATGGACAAAAAGGGAATAATACTGGTACCTCACAGCCTCACATGAGTATTCAATAAATCAATTTAGGTAAAATATAGCATGGTGCCAGGCACAGAGTAATCTTAGCAAGTGCTAGAGATTATTACTATAGCAATACTACATGACAGTAACATAAGTGTATATATATATATATATATATATATATATATATATATATATATATCCAATCTAATAAAAGAGAAATATGGTAATTAGCTACCCTTCCCATTGGCTAATCAGGGCGATATGCAAATTAACTGCCAACCAAGATGGCGGCAGGCAGCCAGGCAGCTGAGAACAGGATGCTTGGTTGACCCAGCAATAGAGGAAACCAAGGTTCCCGCCTGCGGCTGCTGGGCTCTGAGCTCCTGAAGCAACAGCTCCAAAAGATACAATGTTTCAATTATAGAAGCTAAAAGAGGCAGTTAATTTGCATACTCAGGCTCGAAGCGGTAGAGCGAAGCTAAACAGCCCTGAAGCCGCAGAGCAGAGAGGCCTCACTACCCGGGGATCTGCAGAGCCGGGAGGCCTCCTGGCCTGGGATCAGCAGAGCAAAGAGGCCTCAGGGCCCTTGATCAGCGGAACAGAGAGGCCTCCCAGCCCCGGGATCAGGGGAGCCAAGAGGCCTCAGGGCCCTGAGATCAGGGGAGCCGAAAGGCCTTCTGGCCCCTGTATCAGTGGAGCCCAGAGGCCTCCCGGCCTGGGGATCAGCGGAGCCGAGAGGCCTCCTGGTCTGGGATCAGCAGAGCCTGATGGAAGCCCTGTGTGTTTATGCACCCTGGGGGTGCAGAGGTACTGTCCTAGGCAAAGGCCTATGGCGAAATTTTCGACTCTGAGAAGCAGCCTGGGGGCTGGAAGGCGGCTCCTCTGACCTCAGTGCTGGAGAAGACCATTAAACGGAAAACTAAAGAAACCGATTTTACATCATTTCCCAGGTGTAGAACAGTTGGCATGTAAGCCCCTGACCAGTGCCCAGCCTCTCCTCTGTCAGTCTATTTCACTCTTAGGTACCATGTTCTTTGTTCTGTCTTAACTGCAACTCATTTTTAAACTAGATTGCTTTTAAAAGAAGACTAAATAAAGCTTCCCTTAAGTTATTTAGGTGGTGTTGGGGCTGCTGGGGGCCTGATAGAAGACACAAAAATGCAGTGCGGGGCCTGTACCCAGCAGCCCCAAGGCCCACCACCTTGGTGCTGGGGCTGCTGGGGCCCTGATCAAAGACCCACAGCCCCAAGCCCAGCCATCAAGGTGCTGGGGCTGCTGGGAGTATCAGAGACACAAACCTGCAGGCCCGGCACCCAGCAGACCCAAGGCCTTCATGGCAGCACTAAGGAGCAGCAAGCAGAGCGGTAGGAAGCAGCAAGCAGGTTGGCAGTAACGAGGGAGGGATCCCGGACTGCAAGAGGGCACATGCTGGGCTAAGGGACCCCCCACCCATCCTCAGTGCACAATAGAGGCCCAGCCTGTGCCCTCTCGCAGTCTGGGACCCCTCGGGAGATAACGACCTGCCGGCTTAGGCCTGCTCCCGGGTGGCAGAGGGCAGGCCCAATCCCTAAGTGCAGCCCCTGGTCAGGCTCAGAGCAGGGTCAATTGGGGAGTTGGGGCGCCGCCCCATCATGCACAAAACAGGGCGGATTGGGAGGTTGCGATGCCATCCTCAGTCACGCTCAGGGTAGGGCCGATTGGGGGGTTGGGGCACCGCCCCCTGTCACACTCAAGGCAGGGTCAATGGGGAGGTTGTGGCCCCGCCCCCTGTCACACACAGAGCCACAGGGCGATCAGGGGGTTTGGGCACTGCTCCCTGTCACGCTGATCCCAGTGCCGGGAGCCTCACTGCTCCGCTGATCCCGGAGCTGGGAGGCATATTATCCTTTTACTATATAGGATAGAGGCCTGGTGCACAGGTGGGGGCTGGCTGGTTTGCCCTGAAGGGTGTCCTGGATCAGAGTGGGGGTCCCCACTGGGGTGCCTGGCCAGCCTGGGTGAGGGGCTGAGGGCTGTTTTCTGGCTGGCAAGTGACTGAAGCTTCCAACCACTCCTTGTTTTCTTTTTTTTTTTTTTTTTATTCTGGGCCAGCTTTAGCTCTGAGGCCTAGCTGCTGAAAACATGGATACAATGTTTCGGTCCGGCTGGCTTTCAGTCCGGCTGGTTTCTGGGGTTTTGTTTAGCTTCTTATTTGCAACATAGTACATAGTTGCTTAGAGTTGCAGCTGAGAGGCCGGCAAGTTAGGCAGGGAACATTGGAGTCCACAGTCACTGGAGCAAGCAAGCCTCCCTGCTTGCTTCAGTGCATGGCTGCCGGCCGCCATCTTGGCTGACAGTTAATTTGCATAAGGATATGCTGATTAGCCAATGGGAAGGGTAGCGGTCGTACGCTAATTACCATGTTTCTCTTTTATTAGTGTAGATGGCATATAGCATATACTAATAGTTAAAACTTCTACAGCAATACAACTATTACTATAGACCTCCTTCTTCATACAAACATATACGCTATTGTGACACTGAGGAATACCTGTTAATTTTACTCTATTTTGACTTGAATGATCCAAAAGTTAAAGTGATAATAATTAGTCTCCACAAATTTTCAATATTTCAACCATAAACTCTAGAGAAGAACACATTGTCATCCAATGCCTTTTTCTTAATCCAAACATACATGTGATGCATTTAAATTGTGTTTTTGTGTGAAATTGAATTGTTTTTGGTTTAAAACTACTTCAGAACAAATCATTTTTGCTGCTGAGAGTTGAGGAATCCTGACTTTCTAAGAACTGATACCGGGAGACAGCCCCTTACTACCATGTCATTCATTGGTTCCAGAAGCCATTCTGGAGGGTTGATATTTGCAGCAACATCCATACAAGGCTCATCGGCTGCTCTATACGTACAAGCAGAATTCTAGCCCTTTGTCCTGGAGGTTTCCTCTTCTGCTTATGCCCAGAAGGGGGACACAAGCATTCTCAAGTAAAGGCAGATTCTTCAAAGTCCTCTTTTTAGAAAATGTAGTTTCCATACATCAAATCCCTATCCAGAATTCCATGGCCACTCAGAGAATAATGAACACTCTTCTCTGAGGAAAGAGCTGAACCACATCACTAGCTTATCCCCAAATAACACCTTCTTTATAATACAGAGCTTTGAATCTGTATACAAAAAAATCCTAAAAGAAACATGATGATAAGAAAGAAACAAAAAGTATGCATTTTGAAGACATAATGTCTTCTATATTTTTGATAAATGACCAAGCAGCTAAACTAAAAGCACTTCAATCCAGCATTCTCATTGTCTGCACAAGAAGGACGACTAGTGGTGAGAGATGTACTTTCACTTGATTTCTCATGCCTTGAATTCATAGAATCAGGTATTTGAAATTAAAGTACAGATCATTTAGTTTAGGTTTATCATTGAGGAAAAAAACAAGGCATGGAAAGGAGATGTAAATTAATTACTCAAAATCCCCTTCCTGTTAGGTGTTAAATTCAGGTCTCTTTCTAATATGTTGCCACTCTTAGGTTGTATTTTCTTTGGCTGTGAATATGCAGTATACAACAATTAGCTTGGATTCCTTTGGTGTCATTCAGAAAAATGTGGTTCTTTCTGTAAAGACAAGCTGTAACCAGTACACTCAAAAAAAGGGAACATTATACCTTAGTCTTCCTAAAGAATTTTAGTAGAGATTTGTCTTAGATTCTAACTGGATTTGAACCTTTTGAAAAGGAGTAGGTGTTACGTATTTATTTTGGTCTGTTTGCGTGCATTGAAACATCTCCAATGGAGTTATTGCTGAACATGTAGATGGAAACTTGGAACACTACCAGGACCAAGTTCTCCATCCTTCTATCCACATACCTAAACATCTCATGAACCTGATCACCAGAGCTCTGCATTCCTCAGACCAGAACTGAATGTTGACACTCTTCCCTGGCTGTGTGTGTCTAGGAACTAATGTGTAGGAACAAGTTCATAGTTTTTAACTAAATTTAATTGTGCTCTGGAAACTTGGAGCATCAAGGACATAATGAGTATGTCTAGAAGTAATTGTTTTAAGTTCAGAGCTTAAACAAAGATCACTGCAAATTATTTAGGCATTTGCTTTTCATCACTCAATCAAAGTATTTCTTAATTTTAACACAAAATTGTCCTGTGGACAGAAGACTCCCACACAGGAGTAAAAAGATCTTCTCAGAGGTGCTTAATATAAAAACAATACAGAAAGAAAAAAGAAAGAGAACTAAGAAATATTCTCTTGAAAATGAATTGATTACACCAAATTTGTAGCCAAGAAATGTGTGGCAATGAAGTAATTCTGGCATTTCTGATCTCCTCCTCAAAATAAAGATGGTCCATACTTCATATGTTTTCTTGTGTGTGTATACACACATCTCAGCACATTCTCTGGTATGACCAACAAACACAGAAATTCTGGCAGATGAAGTATCCCTGATAAACTTTGAAGATTGTAGGATACCACAGAGGCTTAAGTAGATTTTAAAAAAACTCCTCGGGAAAGACAATTATAGGAGTAAAGGTTAATGATGGAAAACACCATGATTCATATTTCTTTTTCTGTGAGCGTGTTTTCTTGTACACACCACTGAAAGTGCTCTTTTTCTTATTTGCATCATTAATCTCTACCATTTCCTTCCAGTACATAAATGGTGAATGCTCTGTCTGAGGCAGTAAGTGGTAGTATGTTCTTATTCATTTATTCAACATTTACAAAGCCCTTGCAGTGTGCCATGAGCTATGGATGCTGAAGTTATTAAGTAACTAAAAGTATAGGTGAAGGAGCAAGATTTATTTATTATTTTAAACTTTACCAAAAAATTTTTTTTATTGATTTCAGAGAGGAAGGAAGAGAGTGAGAGAAAGAGAGAGAGAGAGAGAGAGAGAGAAACATCAATGATGAGAATCATTGATTAGCTGCCTCCTGCACGTTCCCTACTGGGGATTGACCCTACAACCCGGGCATGTGCCCTTGACCGGAATCGAACCCTGGACCCTTCAGTCCCCAGGCTGGGACAAATCAGTTAAGGCACCAAAACTTTTTAAAATATATTTTGTTGGTTTCAGAGAGAGGAAAGGAGAGGGAGAGATAGAAATATCAATGATGAGAGAAAATCCTTGATCAGCTCCTATACACCCCACAATGGGGGCTGAGCCCACAACCCAGGCAGAATTTCAATGCAATGGTGTATCTACTTTGATAATGTATACATATTAATCCTATGGTATGTATATATTAGCCAAACATTTATTGATAGGAAGATCATAAGTTCCAGTTTGCCCACCTTCAAAAATATGGTTGCCTTATTTATTAAGCAATTCTTCCTTGCTAAACACTAGAGATATAAGAAAATCTCTGCCTTTCAGGTGTTGGGTATCTAGTAGATGAGATAGAGAAACAACTATAATACATGTAATAAGTATATTAAAATATATGTAGAAAGATTTTCTTCAAAGTTTATTCATAGCATTCCTGGTTCAGAACCAGGGTCAGGAATACTTTTCAAAGTCCAAGGGGCATACAGTAGGCAGTCTTACAAGAAAAATAGGAGTTAGTTAAGTGAAGAAATAAATGTTCCAAATAGAAGAAGGCATAGTTGCCAAGGCAGAGAAACAAGAGAAAGCAAAGCAGTTTTCAGGAACTAAAAGCATTTGATTTGTCTGGAGCATCTCCTGCAAGCAGGAAGGGACAGGAGGTGAAGCCAGAGGAAATGACAGCCAGATCATGAAGAACTCACGTGTAGATTTAAGGCCTGCACTGAATCTCAAGAGGTAGGCTGTTATTAATGCATAAAATACCAGATTGCTTTGGCTACTGCATAGAGCATCAAATAAAGTGGGGAAAGAATACCGGGAGAGGTAAGCAAACATTTTTGTGTGGGACTTACCTAAAATTTAACCAAGTGAACTTAATTTGCATGAACCTCTTTTTTCCATCCCCCCTTTTGTTGCTTTCTGCTTGGAATAAGAATATGATGGCTGGATTCCAACCAACATCTTGAGAAAGGAAGCGATACATAGTGAGTGAGCAAAGCAGCAATAATGAGTCTGGATTCCTACGACTGGATTCATTTTACTAGTTTTAGAGCATCTACCTGTGCACTACTCCATCCTTTCTTTTCTATTCTTTCCCAGGCTTAATAGTATCCTAAAGTTAGTATGTATAACCTGACAAATAGTTTATATTTTATTGCACATGTATTTATAAATAAATGCATTCTTTAGTGCCATATATATTAAGATGCCATAACAAAGAAAACCCAAAATACAATGACTATAAAATAGAGTGGCTCAAGTGAGAAGTCCAGTGATGGACTAACAATCCAAGGAAGATGACCTTACCCACAAGGTCACCTGGGACCTAGTTTTCTTCTGTTGGTGCTTCATCATCATGTTGGGTGTCCTCATAGTTGACGCTGGTATTTCTGAATTCCAGCAATCTAAAAGGGAAAAAGAGGTAGTGTTGGGTGTGCAGTACACTTACACATTTGAGGATGCAACACTAAAGTTACACACATAAATCTGCTCAGGTCACCTTGGGCAGAATTTGCTCATGTCTGCATGTAGCTTCAAGGGAGCCTAGAAAAATGTCTAGCAACATGACCATCTTTCAAATACTGTGCTGAATCTTGGGTGAGGAGCTGTGCTTTTAATGTAAGTAAAAAGAGTATAATTTTGAAATTATTTTTTTTCATTCAATGTTGCATTTTAGAGTTTTACTCCTATTTTACATATAACACACTTTAGTCATTTTAATAGCTGCATAAATCCTATTACAGGTATAAATCACACTTTATCATCCCTCTGTTGATGGATGTTGAGGCATAAAAATCTAGTAAATGACATCGTCTTCTCTAACAGAGTGTTGAGCCAATTGAGAATCAATTTCATCATATGGGAAATTACCTTAATACAATGGTAGCTTCCAAGTATGCCACAAGGAAAGCGATCCCAGAGACTGTGGAACAGAAAGTCCACAGATCAAGTTCAGATGCTCAGATCACATGATTTATTAAATGGAATGAAACATACAGTGAGAAGCAAAGGGAAAGAGATCGATGCAGTTAGGATGGAACGCAAGCAGGAGGGAAGGACCACACAACCTGAATCCTGTCTCTCTCTGCTGCCTCACCCTCCTCTGCTGATGATGTGGTTTTGAGGAACACAGTTCAAGGGGGTCCACAGACAGAAGATGGCTGAGACAACACAATTCATGCTCCATTCAAGAGACCCAGGGGCAATTAAGCTAATGAGCAAGTGTAGATTTTATCTGCAATTCCTGGGCAGAGAACTCGTGGGGCTAGAATCATTGTTATCCATGGGTAGCCAATTTAAACCTTCATGACTATTGAAGGCTGCTTCATACAGATCATCAACATCAGGTGTTTCAGTGCCTTAATGAATGATTACTATTTATATCTTCTTGGTGCTTCTTTCCTTTATACCTGTTTTTATTACTCATGTGTTCTGTTTACTTTACATGTCTATGGTATCTCATAGGTTACTAATTTGTCTATACTTAAATGCATCCTGCGAGTTTCATCCTTTCTATTTGTTTTTGTTTTTTAAATTTTTAAAATCTTTATTGTTGAAAGTATTACAGATGTCTCCTTTTTTCCCCACTGACCCCTTCCAGCCTGCCCCAACCCCCACCCCAAGCCTTCACCACACTATTGCCTGTGACCATGGGTTATGCATATATGAATACAAGTTCTTTGGTTGATCTCTTCCCACCCGCCCACATACCCTGCCTTCCCTCTGAGATTTGACAGTCTGTTCCATGCTTCTATGTCTCTGGATCTACTGTTCATCAGTTTATTTTATTTTTTAGATTCCACATATGAGTGAGATTATGTGATACTTGTTTTCTCTGACTGGCTTATCTCACTTAACAAAATACTCTCCAGATCCCTCCATGCTGCCTCAAAGGGTAAGAAATTCTTCTTTTTTACAGCTGCATAGTATTCCATGGTATAAATGTACCACTGCTTTTTTATCCACTCATCTTTTTTGTATTGTACAGCAAAATTGAATATTCTCAAATAAAACAGAAGCACATAGTATAAGTTGATGCTGGATGGGCATTTCCTATAGGAGCAAAACCTTTACCACTAAGTCCATGACACGGCCAAGAACAATTGACAGACTTATTCTAAAATTGGAGCAAAAGATAAAGGCATGCCCAGTTTCTTTTTTCAAAACTACCAATAATACACGTTATTTCACTTCTCCAAACAGTAAATGAAGGAGATACAGAAAGGTCAGTAAGGTTGCACAAATGTAGACTATTCCACATGAAAGGAAACATCAGGAGTGTGGAGTATTTTCCCACTAGAATTGGCAATTACAGAGCCAAAATGTCACCGTTACAATATGTGAATATGATAACAGAGAATGAAGCTTATATATGCAGAGAAGTGGATTTCAATGCTAGAATTAGACTGACTTACTCACCCATAGTCAACCACCCACAATCAGTGCTGCACCAATACAAGTTTTATGGGGACAAGGCCTTCACCGCTAAGAAGAATTAAGACTGAGAGCAATGCCAGTTCCCAAGAAATGTGCACATTCAGACCCATATCCCAATCAGGTATTTCACTGTTCACAGTGGGAATATTGAGTGAGGATGAGTGGAAACATAGCATCTAGGAAGAAAAAAATGTTCTTCCTAACAGATTCCAGGTCTACCATTAAATATATAATCAAACAAGGAGAAAAGCCTTATCCTGTGAGGGTGGTCCTTTTCCTGCCTTTATAAGACCTCTCTCCTGATACCAACCATTACTCCTATGGGTCCTTCTTGGAACCACTGCCAGTGAAGGAAGCAGAATCAAAAACCACATGTAGACTATCCTCTCAAAAGGCTCTGACCATGTCAGAGCAGTAAATTATTACATTAATTCCAAGAGCACGCCATTCCAAGGCTGAAATTCATTCTTCATTTTATTTCGCATCAAGAATTTTGTCCAGCATCATTGTCCAATATGGATATGGAAACTAAAATTTAAAGATTAATCTGCTAAAATGTTCAAGGTCAATGACATTAAAGTAAAAAATCAAAATGTTTTTCCATTCTAATCTGAAGTTAAAATGAATGAGAAGGGAAGTGTAAAATTCATCCTCTCTCATTTTTCATTCTGCTCAGTCTCAGCTATAAAGGGGTTCTTAGTTGCATCCTAGGCTGACTTCACAAGAAATAATGTAGTGCCTCCAAGAGCCAAAAATTTGGATAATTTCAGTAATGCACCTCACTTATTAAATCATCCAAAGGACTAGTGGAACACATAATATTATCCCAGCACCAGCACCACACCTATAAGACACAGAAGAAAAAATAAAAGTAACTCCTAAAGCAGTATCCCAGGAAATTTTAAGCTTCTAAAATTTACTAGTTAGTAAAATCAAAGATCATAACAAAACCTCAGTATCTGAGGTAAGGAAAGAAAACAGAAACTCTTTGTTTTAAGTTCATCAGAATGCTAATAAATTTATTCCAGATGTCTGGTGTTTACAAATTGTGAATTTAAATTTAAACAGGAAAGCTCTCCCAACAAGTGACTAATTTGGGTGCTATGCATTTACCATTCCAGTCTCAAGGGGTAGAGGACTTGGCATAGGAAATCCATTCATGCTTATAGTCCTGTCTCTGTGCATTTGAGATATTGTGGCCCTCTTGCAATGCTTAAAATTTTTAGCGGTGGCAGCCTCTAAGTCTAGTTTAAAATGCCTTCCTCTCTAATCCAGAATATTTAATGCCTCTTAATTTACGCTTTTCTTTGTACCCCGTGTTTATGGCATTCTAGTTGCTTTCAGGCTAGACTCTGCCTAGTGAAAGATAAACTCACTCTTGGAAGCAGGCAAATTCATCCCAGGGTCCTCATGGCTTTTCTCATTGGCACTTGCATTGGCAGTTTCTTAAGCCTGTGACATTGACCTTCAAGGGAAGATTTCTCCCAACACTAAATTTATTCATCCAGAGAATCTGCTCTCGGCACGTTCTTTATTTCATTTACTTATCTTTAAAATAAATATTGCACATGTTTAAGATGTACAACATGATGACTTGGACTTTTCAATTTTTAAGTTTTTAAATTACAATTGACATTCAATATTATATTACTTTCAGGTGATCAGCATAGTGTTTAGATGTTTATATGTCTTATGAAGTGGTCCCCCAGATAAGTCTTGCACCCACCTGACACCATATATAGTTATTAAAATATTATTGACTACATTTCCTAAACTGTACTTTACATCCCTATAACTCTGAAGTTCTCTATAATCTTGGAAGCAAAACAGAATTTGATACAGCACTCTAGGACTACTTACCTAGACCTAGTTCTAACAGTTTAAAGCTAGAGTTTCTGAATTCATGTGGAATTCAGTTCTGTCTTGCAGTTTAAAATCAGCAAATGCTGTTCTGTTCAAGAATGGCTTACAAGATTTCATTCTTACAAGATTTAATCCTGCCTCAGCATGACCTCCAGTACCTGTGCCAGGGGTAATTGCATTTTCAAGTCCTCGCCATTTGATTAAGCTGTCTCCTTGACCTGTGCCTTTGATGAAAGTTACAGGCTGCTGAGCAGTTGCTTTCGGCAAATGAAAGGCAGGGCTAAGAGATGTTTGCTTAAGGCTTCATATGTGTGTTCTCGCCTTTCTAAACTGAAGAATATTGCTTATATCTGTGGGCAAATGGGTTTCCTAATTCTGAACCCCAGAACTGAAGCCATAGGCAGCAGTCACCTAGGGTCAGCCTCTTCACACCAACAGGCCAGGACTACAACACTTCCGGAGTGAGGCAGACATGGTGTGCACTTTCACAGGGTGGCACACTCCCAACAAGAGAGGGAAAAGAGCCAAGCCATGCGAGTTCATTTCCTTATGTCAAACTCACCAATAACTTACTCTTCTTCCTGTGGAAAGAACATGAAAAGTTGCGTTAATTAATGTCCCTTTATTGGAGCAAAACATCATCATGGGGGTGTGTTTTGATTTAACAATAAACAATGTATAGCTTCCCAGTTTTTCCACTGTTAAAAATAATGCTGCAATACAGATCTTTATGCCTATATCATAATATAGTGTGCAAGAGAGTATACTTGGACTATAACTGGAAGCACATTTGCTGGGTCATATTATATTATGTGATATATCATGTTAAATTACTCTCCACAGTCTACATTTTCACCATCTAATCTAATAATAGACAAACATGGTAATTGACTGTATCTTCACTACGCCTCCCATTGGCTAATCAGTGCAATATGCAAATTAACCTCCAACAAAGATGACGGCTAATTTGCATATTACAGGCAGATCCCGCTGTGCAGCCCTAGTGCGAGATCCTGGCCTGCCGTGTGTGGAGAGGGGCAGGAGGGGTGGGCGGGGCGGGCAGCAGTGTGATCCGAGCTGCCGCCCACCCCAGCATGGGATCCAGGCCTGCAGTGTCTTGGGTGGGGTGGGCGGGGCAGGCAGGGTGAGCGGCAGCCAGATCCCCAGCCACCGCCCACCCCAGCTCAGGATCCAAGCCTGCCATCTGCGACTGGGAGCGGCCCTAAGCCAGCAGGTGGTTATCTCCTGAGGGGTCCCAGACTGTGAGAGGGCACAGGTTGGGCTGAGGGACCTCCCCCCACCACCGCCAGTGCACAAATTTTTGTGCATGGGGCTTCTATTTGGAATATAAAATCCAATTGACATATGTCCTTGCCAAGGTGTAAAATTATTTTTTAAAATGGTATCTCATCTCAATGTAAAAATGGTATCTCAACGTGGCTTTAATTCATATTTTCATTTTCCTGGGTGGAATTTCTTTCACCATCCACATATCCTTTCATATGATTTGCCCATTTATATTTTTACTCATATTTCCATTATTTTGTGTGCTTTAAAAAGAGCTTTTTTTCTTTCTTTTCAAATTCTTAACAAAAATTAGGTCAATTACAAATTACTCTCTTTTTTTGTACTTTCTGTTTGTCTCCCTACACTGTATTTTAGGGAGTTTTGGGGTGTGGGGGTATGGCTCAATTTTCCTGTTGACTTATTCTCCCTTTTTCTGCATCAAATCTTCTGTTTAACACACCAATCAAATTTTAAATACCACCTGGAACGGGAAGAAGAAAGAGACTTTATATCAAATGCACTACGTAGCAAACAATTTTTTTCAACATCCTTCTTTGACTTAAATTCTTTCACTTTCTTCCTTGGCCACAAGCCTCTGGGTCTACTTCTTTCTTCGAATTCTTCCCTCATTTAGCCTCTCCTGATTGCCTTTAATTCCCTCAAGAAATTCATCTCTGCCCCTAACTCCTATTCTCCATTCTGAACAGTAAAAGCCTTAAAGTTAACTAAAACCAAATGCCTTAGAAGGCCAATTGATAACCATATATCTCATATTTCCACTCAGCATCTCTAAACATTGACTCAGCAAATGGGAGGGCTCTGCTCTGCAGTGGTCAGCTGCAAGCAGGTCAGGACTTGCCCAGCACTGAGGAGAGCGAAGTGCTAAAAAGGGAAAGTACTAGCACATCCGGACAGGTGGGTCACTCTGTTCTGATGCCAAGAAAAATTTTACCTATTTTCTCCATAACAATTCTAGGTCTTTTCCTATAATGAATTTCTACATGTGGAAGGACTAGGTCAAAGTACATTCATTGCTTAAGGGTTTTCACAAGTATTGAAGGAAAAAAAGTAGCCTCCTAATAAAACTGTTCAATCCCACAGGCAGGAACAACGGCTCTGAGAGTTTTGATGGGCCAGAGTAGAATCCTCAGCTTTGGAGAACCATAGTATATTAGAGACTATTCACCTGAGCAGACAAGCGAGCTAAACAAGACTGTCCACATTTGCAGGGCGTGAGCATCTCTGGGGCACGGGCAGAACCTCTCTCTTCCACTCACACACACATCTTTGGGACCATTCCACAAAGGTCTTCAGAGGGTTAGAGGCTGACCATACCTGGCCTATAGTATCATCTTCAGCAGCCCATAGCCATTTGCTTACCAATTATTCTATCTAGTTATTCTGTACCAGGTACTGTGCTAGATGCTATAGATCTCAAATGAATTAGAACACACACACACACACACACACACACACACTGCTTTCAAATCTCATCTATTTGTGGGGGACAAGCATACAAACAATACTTAGAATATCTATAGTCTATTCCTGGCTGGTGTACTCACTGGTTAGAGCGTCAGCCTGCACACCGAAGGGCTGAGGGTTTGATTCCTGGTCAAGGGTATGTACCTGGGTTACACATTCAATCCCCAGCAGTGGTCGGTGCGTGTGTAGGAGGCAACCAATCAATGTGTCTTTCTCACATCAATGTTTCTCTCTCTCTCTCTCTCTCTCTCTCTCTCTCTCTCTCTCTCTTCTCCTGCTCTTCCTCTGTATCTCCCTCCTTTCCTCTCTCTCTCTCTCAAAAAAAAAAAAAAAAAAGGAAAACTATCCTCAGGTGAGAATTAACAAAAAATATCTATAGTCTAAATTTTAACTTTTCCAAAACAATTACACATAAAGTGGGTCTGAGTACATTTCACTTTTTAAACGGGCCAGAGCCTCTCTGTAGGTCTCACACATTTACACAGAAATTGCCAACACAGATTTTTAAAAAAAGAAAAACAAAGATAACTCCACAAAGGAAAAATAATCACAAATAAACTGAGTGGTAAAATAAAAAACTAAAACCAGTAAGTGTAAGTGAGGCACAGTTTCACACTATTTAAGCATTGTATCTGTGTATATCTTTTATATCACCATTTTTCCTTAGACTGAAACCTCCTGGAAGATAGGGTTTCCTTAATGCTTCAGTTCACCTACCACCCAAAATCTGTGACCCCTGGAGGGGTAGAAGTCAGTTGAATATTCTAACTAGGTATCTCTCATATTTTCATCTCAATAGTTGGCAATAATTCTAAAACATGCTACTCCCTTTTCTGTGAGGAAAAGCAGCCTTTCTGAACACAATCAAACCTTTCTTCAGTGATTCTGAAGATTGGTGCCTCAGGAACATCGTCTGAAATAACATTTTTCTTTGCCCAAAACCATAATTGCAGAAGGTGTAGGAGGTTGACCTTCTTAAACTTAATCCTTTATACCAGATGGTTTTCTTAAATAAATTTCTTTCTTTCAAAGAGATGCACAAAAACACAAACTGTCTAGAGGCATTAAACCATGGTCAATTTAAACTAAATATTTCATAGGACCCCAAATTGTAAATACGCATAATCTGCTCATCCTGCGTTCTATTTTTCAGCCTACATTCGGGAATTACAGTCACAGGCTTCACCTTTGTTAAAGGATTAGCTTGTGTATTCTCAGCCACCAACTTCGCTCCTAATATGGCCAGTTGCTTTGCAAAAACAATGGCTAGACTCCGCTATGGATGGATTCATGCACATTCATCTTTACTAAAACAAACTGACAGCTCAATGAACATGTACTTCTATTGCTTTTTCAACACGTGAAAGATTCTACTAAATATTTTGCCATCTACCTGGCATTGAGCCATCAAATAAACAATTTAGTTCAACCAGCATTTATCAAATACTAACCTACCACAGAAAGTACCTACCATTTGCTCTCAGTGAGTCTGAGGGAACTGAGAAATTAGAACATGAACCAGCTCTACAGCCCTAACTAGCTGCGCACCTTGGGAAGGAGCAGGACATGGCGTTAGTGCCATTGTTAAAAATCAGGGGCCGCCTCACCAGGTGTTCTGAGAGATGCCCCAAGGTCTTCCCAGAGCCATCTTCTCCCTAACCTGGTATGAAATTCCTGCTAACAAAGTCCACTCTCCTGGGACAATCAATAAACAACTTATTTGTTTATTTGTCTTCCTCGAGGTAGATTATGAGATGCTTAAAAGCTGCATGAAGGGCATTCGTTACTGTTTGTTTAATTCATTGAATGTATCTGAATCTCATTATCTCTAGAAGGCCCCCTTATATGTTACTTAGAGAATGAAAAAAAAAAAAGTGAAGGCTCCTAGTTGCTCTTCTTCCTCCCACTACCTCTCTTGAACTTTTGACACCACTTAGCTTGTTGTTTGAATCCATAACTTCCCTGAGCCTCCAAAACTGACCAATCAACTATTTTTAAAAGCAGAAATGACTATAGACAAAACTGTGATATAGATCATTTGTGTCTAGGGCAACAATTTGCTTCTTTTCTTCTTTATATTCTAGGCTCCAACCTAGTTTTCAGAATTCTTTAAAACTATGAAAAGATAGCCAACTTATATGAGCAAAAATGATTGAATGAATAACTACCATGTACAAAGATCTTGACAAGCATTCTATTTATTTTATCATGAATATTAATGACAATTTAGGGAGGAAGATTTTATTAATCTTGTCCTGAACATGAGAAATGTGGAGGCTTAGAGAGAAGCTGGCTTGCCTCACCCAAGGCCACAGAGCAGACAAATGACAGAATTGGGCTTTGAATCTAAAACTGTCTAACTTCAATGTTCTTTGCACTTTTTGTGTGTTTTTGTTATTGTTGTTGTTCATTTGTTTGGGGGCAATGCCTTTCCCAGGCCTCAATTTCATCTGTAATTTTAGGTTTTTATATAAGATAATCTCAGGTTTTATCTCATGGTGGGCTCTTCAGGATCTGTGTTCCATTATCTCATTTGTTCCACTATCTCAAATATCTACCTGACCCATGAGTAATTTGAGGCCAAGAGAGGTGAACTGACTTGTTGAAGTCCAGCAGGTGACTCATTGTGGCCCCAGAACCAGAGCCCAAGTTTCTAGTATCTATCTCTAATGTGTTTAACATTTAGGATTCTTAACCTAGCCTACTAATCCCTGATCTTTCTGTCATCTCCTCTCTAGCATCATCAAATGTCATTCCCCCGCCCCCATTCCTTACTTTATGCCCATGACTAAAATTATTTGATTCTTTCCACTTCAGTTCACATGCTATTCTATTTTCTTTCCTGTACCTCTGAACCCGGATAATACCGATTACTTTTTAGATCTAAGCTCAGATATCACTTCCTACAAGTAGCCTTCCTTAACTACTTCCTTCTCTACTCCAAATACTAGTATAGAGTTGCCACATAAAATAGAGAAACCCAATAAAATTTGAATTTCAGATAAACAACAAATAAGCTTTTAGTGTATCCCAGGTATCATATGACACCTACTTATACTAAAAGACTCATTGTCTATCTGAAATTCAAATGTAACGGGATGTCTTGTATTTTTATTTCCTCTGTCTGGCAACACTACATACACTTCCAAGTGAAGTTTATCCATCTTTCTATACAATATTAAAAAAATATTATTTAAAAATGGGCAAAGGATTTGAAGGGACATTTCTCCAGAGAAGACATACAAATAGCCAACATATACATGAAATGATGCTCAAAGTCACTAATCATGAGGTAAATGCACATCAAAACCACAATGAGCTACACCTGTTAGAATGGTTATCATCAAAAGACAAAAGATAACAAGTGTTGGCAAAGATGTGGAAAGGAAGGAATTCTTGTGCACTGTTGGGAATGTAAAATGATGCAGACACTATAGAAAACAGTATAGAGATTCCTCAAAAAGTTAAAAATAGAACTACCATATGATCCAGTAATCTCATTTGTGGCATATAATCAAGAATTTATATTAGGATTTTGAAGAGATAGTTGCATTTTTATATTTATTGCAGAATTACTCACAATAGCCAAGACATAGAAAAGCCTACGTGTTTATCACCAGATGAATGAATAAGGAAAGTGTGACATACTCACATAATGAAATATTATTCAATCTTTTATTTAAAAAAAGGGTTGGGGGGCAGGCTTCTGGGGGCAGGATTGTGGAAAATAGAAAAAAGAGACAAAAAAACTCATGGACACAGACAACAGTGTGGTGTTTGCCGGGAGAGTGCGGGAGGTGCAGGAGGGTATAGGGAGGATAAATGGTGATGCAAGGAGACTTGACTTGGGGTGGTGAACACACAATATAGTGTACAGATGATGTGTTGTGATATTGTGCACCTGAAACCTTCCTAATTTTGTTAATCAGTGTTACTCCAATAAATTCAATAAAAATAGGGGAGTAGAAAGCCTGTGACAACATGGATAAACCTGGAGGACATTATGCTAAGTCCAGTCACAGAACAAATACTGCATGATTCTACTCATATGAGGTTTCTAAAATAGTTAAACTCATAGAAACAAAGAGTAGAATGTTGGTTGTCAGGGGCTGGGAGAGAGTGAAATGAGGATTTGTTATTCCATGGGGTTAAATTTGCAGTTTTACAAGATGATAAGTTCTAGAAATATGTAGTATATCTTTGTGCCTGTAGTCAAAAGTACTGTAAATTATTAAGTTAAAATAATAGATATCATGTTATGTTCTTACCACAATGGGAAAAGAAGAGTTCCATGCATTTTTTCTTCATAATACTAACAGAATTATACTTTTAAAAAAATTAAGATGCTTTGCTTACAAATGTTCTCTATGCCACTCTAGACTCTAGACTCCATGGGAGACAAGACTATGTCTATTTTGTTAACCACTATTTTTCCTGCACTTAGCAGTGACTACCACACGGTCAATATTCAATAAATATTTGTTGTAAAGAAGAATGAGAGACAGAATGTGAGGATAGAGGAAGGAAGGAAGGAAGGAAGGAAGGAAGGAAGGAAGGAAGGAAGGAAGGAAGGAAGGAAGGAAAGAAAGAAAGAAAAAGGAAGGGAGAGAGGGAGGAAGGAAGGAAGAAAAATTATCTTAGTTTTCCCCTTGGATAGAGAGAGTTCACATTAATGTGTATGTAACATCATGATTGCAATAAATTATTATAACAGTCATTAAGGACTGGTTGAACTAGGGCCCAAGTAAGCACATATATGCAATATTGTCATTTCTTCCTTACTTTTTACCTGTCTTCCTTACCTTACCCCCAGGTCTGCTTGCATGTGTTAACGTGTTTGGAGAATTTTGCACATCAAGATATAACAAGTTTTAAAAAGCCATCTCCACTCACCATCATGGGTAGGGGATATGGAAACTTGGGAGCCAGGTCAGAAGAGGAAGAACCAAAAATGCAAATGAGGTGATTTCAGTTAACCAACTTACTTGTGGGCACATAACAGGCTCCCATTTGGGGTACCCAGAAATAACTGAGGATTCTTTGAGAGACACTAATGTAAGGCAAGCAATCTTGAAACAACATGATTTGGGTTTTTGGGGTTTTTTTTTAATATATATTTTATTGATTTTTTACAGAGAGGATGGGAGAGGGATAGAGAGTTAGAAACATCGATGAGAGAGAAACATCAATTGGCTGAAACATTGATCAGCTGCCTCCTGCACACCCCCTACTGGGGATGTGCCCGCAACCAAGGTACATGCCCTTGACCAGAATCGAACCTGGGACCCTTCAGTCCGCAGGCTGGCACTCTATCCACTGAGCCAAACCGGTTAGGGCATGATTTTGGTTTTAAGAAAGGAAAACAACCCTTTGTAGTCACAGGCTAATGAGGAAGAAATAACATTTCTAGCATTTTCTAGGTGTTTCTTCTTATAATCTTCAGCCTTATTCTGCTAAAGTTACCTAATTGCTAAGAATAGTTTTCTCTTTACACCTAGAAATTTGCAGGAGATTGGGTCATATACTGTGTCTCCTATAAACCCTCTAAAGTTTACAAAACTAACTAAACCTTACTAAACAGATCCTGCAAATATATTCACTTCTCTCTCAGACTCCTATTTTAGCACCCTCTTCTGGACTTTTTTATCAGCCAGGTTTCTTCTATATGATGCCTAGTCTTTTGGCTTCTTGATTTCCCTCCACCTGCCTCAGGCATAAGTAATGACAAGTTTGCCCAAATAAATGCAGTTACTATTACTCTCTCACACAATCCAACCAAAGCAAGCTGCATCCTGAAACACTGAGCTCTGACTTATATTGAGAAAGATGCATTCCAAGAGATTGAAGCAGAAACAATAACAGCAGAGGACAGAGGAAACACACCAAAAACTAACATCAATGCTTCAAATTCCAAGTTGGGCTGGCGGTTCCCTTCTGTCCGCCTGGAGACCAAGCACAGTCACTTAGTTCCTCAGTTGTTTCCCTCAGGCCCAGCTGGACTTGCCTTTGGACTTGAATTGGCTTTGTGGCAAACAGGAAAACAAAGCCTGAGCAAGATTTTGCAAAGCTAAACCCAAGAGAAGCTGTGCCAAGCAAATACCGGATATTTGCAGAAGCATTTTATTCTGCCCATGGTGGTTTCCTGGGTACATATTGCAGGAACAATGCCCTTTATACCTTTTCCAAATACCCTCACTGGGCTCCATCACAGAAGAGCTTTAAGTCTTGGAGACTCAAAACTCTGTTCTATAGAACATTAGCTTCTACAGAACGATGTTACTGTACCATCCATTGAAAAAAAGGATCCTCTGATAAAATATGCTGAGAGATGCTATAACATATTTACATATATATGTCTTTGAGATTCATAATATACCTTAGCCTACTAAAGGATCTAAAAAAAAAACTACCTTTAGGAAAAAATATAACTTTTCACAGTGTTCCTTATCCTAATAGATCTACAGGATTATTTTCAATTTCACAGGAACAAATTTTGAGGAATTTTCTCACAAGATGCTGTATTAGTTTCCTACTGCTGCTGTCACCAGTTATCACAAACTTCGTGGCTTAAAACAATAGACAGCTATTCTCTCACTATACCGGAGGTCAGCTTCTAAATGAAGGTGCCGGCGGGGCCACACTCCCTTCCAAGGCTCCAGTGGGGAATCTGCTCCTTGCCTCTTCCAGCTTCTGATGACTCCAGGTGCACTTGACTATGGCAGCATCTCTCCCATCTCTGCCTCCACGGTCAAATGGCATCCTCCTCTTCTCTATGTCTCCCTCCACCCATCAGGATATGTGATTGTATTTAGGGCCCTCTCAGACAATCTCTTCCTCTCAAGATTCATACAAGTTAATATTAGCTCTTGACACTTAAGGTAATGTTCAAAGGTCCCAGGGATTAAGACATGGACATATTTGGTGTGTGTGTATGGGGAGGGGGGGGCACCATTCAACCCCTTATAGATAAATACTGATAAATATAAAATTGTTCCCTTTAACTCAATTCAATTTAATTCTACTCAATGATCATCTAATGAGCCTTTGGTACATACCCAGGCCCAATCTACACTAATAAAAGAGAAACATGGTAATTAGCATACGACCACTACCCTTTTCATTGGCTAATCAGTGAGTATATGCAAATTAACTGTCAGCCAAGATGGCAGCAGGCAGCCAGGCAGCTGGAAGCGAGCATGAGGCTTGCTTGCTTCAGTGACTGCAGACTCCAATGTTCCCCTCCTGACTTGCCGGCCTCTGAGCTGCAACTCTAAGAAACTTTGTAACAAATATAGAAGCTAAACAAAACCCCGGGATCTCAGAGCTGGAGTTATACATTGTTTCGATTATAGAACACAAACAAACCAGCAGCGGAAGCCTCAGAGCTAGAGCCAGAGCTAAAGCTGGCCCAGAATAAAATTTTAAAAAAGAGAAAAAAAAAATGGAGCGGTTGGTAGCTTCAGTCAACAACCACCAGCCTGAAAGCAGCCCTCAGCCCCTCACCCAGACTGGCCAGTCACCCCAGTGGGGACCCCCACCCTAAAGGGTGTGTGACCAGCTGCAAAAAGCCATCATCCCCTCACCCAGGCTGGCCAGGCACCCCAGTGGGGACCCCCACCCTGATCCAGGACACCCTTCAGGGCAAACCAGCCGGCCCCCAGGCCTCTATCCAATATAGTAAAAGGGTAATATGCCTCCCAGCACCGGGATCAGCGGAGCCTCGAGGAATCCTGGCACCGGATCAGCATGACAGGGGGCAGCGCCCAAACCCCCTGATCGCCCTGCGGCTCTGTGTGTGACAGGGTGCGGGATCCCACCCCCCTGATCGGCCCTGCTCTGTGACAGGGTGCGGCACCCCAACCCCCCACCCCCACAGGCCCTGCTCTGTGTGTGACAGGATAGAGCCATAACCTCCCCATTGGCCCTGCCCTGAGTGTGACAGTGGCAGAGCCCCAACCCCCTGATCGGCCCTGCTCTGTGGGTGACAGGGGGCAGTGCCCTATCTGCCCTATCGGCCCTACTCTGTGCATGACAGGGGGGAGCTCCCCAACCCCCTGATGGGCCCTGCTCTGTGCGTGACAGGGGGGAGCTCCCCAACCCCCTGATGGGCCCTGCTCTGTGCGTGACAGGGGGGAGCTCCCCAACCCCCTGATGGGCCCTGCTCTGTGCGTGACAGGGGGTGGCGCCGCAACCTCCCCATCAACCCTGCCTTGAGTGTGACAGGGGGCGGTGCCCCAACCCCCCAATAGGCCCCACCCTGAGCGTGACTGAGGGTGGCATTGCAACCTCCCAATCCGCCCTGCTCTGTGCAAGAAGGTTCTATTAGAATGGTCTTTAGGACATTATGTATACAAATACATAGAAATAAGCCAGTTAACTTTAGCCAAAAAGGTAGTTATTTTGGAAGAAAAAGAATGAATTTTATCAATAGCTAGATGGTTGGTTGGCTGAATTTGTTCATTAAGATATACACACAATAGTTAGTCTGCAGATAATCCCATAATTATTGGGGAGAAACTGCACCACTTAAATGGGCTTAATTTTTTTTTATCATCTCTCAGTACATGCTTTCAAAAGCCTCACTGAGCAGTATTATACCAGGTTTTGAAAGTCTGGCATTTGAAATAGCTCTTTAGAATGTTTGCTTCTTGTAATAGCCTCCTCCTTGACAAATGGCTTCATTCTAATGATATTGGCATGTTGGCTGATGCTGACCTAGGGCTTGACCTGCCAACTCCCATTGTCATGAAACATTTCTCACATGGTGGCTTTAATTTGCAAGAGGTTAGAGAGTTCACAAAGCTGAATGTTGATGGAAATGATTTTCACATGACTCCTGGATTTACCCTTTAGATCTCAGGTCAAATTTCATTTCCTCACAGAGGTCTTCTCTGATCACTCCAGCTAAAATAGCCACACTCACCCCACTCTGTGCCTTGCCCAACCCAACCCTCAACATAGTCTCTAATGTCTTGTTCATTTATGTGTCCATTCCTATCTTCATATATGTAAATTCTCCTAGGCTGGTACCTTCTCTGTCTTGTTCAACACTGTATTCCCAACACATAAATAGTACCTGGCATAGTGTCAATTAATAATTACTTCTTAAATGAATGGATAAAGGAAGGAAAAATGAAGTGAGAGAATAACTAAGCTGATAAAGGGGTCAGAATGGATGCTTCCAAGAAATAAAGTTAATGAAATATTTTTAGGGAAATGAATCAATCATTTTAGAATAAGTAACTTATCACAGGAAAATACCAAGCTCACTGGGCACTTGTGAAATGGGTTCTCATATGGCCTTTTTGAAAGGGTTCCCTCAATAACTTTTACCTTTGACATTTAGCAAATGTCCATATACTGGCCAAGGGAAAGGTTTTTGCAAGGAATAGCCTTATTGGATCTCTCAAGACTTTATCTTCCTATGCAAATAGGAAGTGGGGACACTTCTCTAAAGATTAGAGAGGTCCCATTACATGGCAAGATTAAACAAAATTATGTAACTCCCATAAATCAATGCTTTTCATACTTCTTGAAGCTAGAAAAGAGTAAATCTGAGTTGAGAGCACTAATAAGATAATAAAACAGTACTGAGCTCTTCAAAATGTGTCCAAGTTTCTGACCCAGAAGATGTAGTCTTTGGGTAATTGCTTTTGCATTGGTAATGACAACTGAGGACCATGGAACTGTACAGAGGGAGAAAAAAAATGGCATATCTTGCCGTGGGGAAAGTAATATATTTATTTCCCTGGGGGAAATAATTTGTTCCAAGAGTTGGCAGTGGTAAGAACAGCACTGGTGTTAGACTGATAGGGTCAGACCAAACCCGGGTTCAACAACCTTTGTACTTGAGTTCTGGCTAGGAAAGAATTCAGAGCCAAGACTCAAACTATAAGAGACATTTATTTGGAAAATCATAGAGGAAAAAGAAGTAATTGTAGAAGAAATTAGCTTAGAAAATAAGTTATAGAGGTAAAGGAAGGGCCCATGGGTGTTTATTTGGATTCGTTTCTATTGAATAATTCTTTTAAAAACCATTAAGTAATTAATGCACTGGGGATCAAAATATGAAGAGATCGCTATTATGTGGCCTCCATATTCTCAACCTGGCCTTCTTTTGGCAATATTTTTAGTGGATATATCAATGAAGACACAGGAGTTATGCTTACCAATTTTTCAGATACAGAAAATTGGAATTATTTCTTTGGTGATAATCAAAATTTAAAAAGCAGACAGAAGGGTAAAAACTGAAAAATGCAATGCTTGAGGGAAAAGTTTAACTGCAGGGTTAAAGAATAGAAGAGACCTGGCCAGGCAACAGTTTTAAAAAGAGGAAGAGGTCCCGGTCGGTGTTGCTAAGTGGTTAGAGCATTGGCCTGCACACCAAAGGGTGTCAGGTTTGACTCTTGACCAAGGGCAGGGATCTGGGCTGCAGGTTTCATACCCAGCCCCAGTACCGGCTTGTGTGGCAGGCAACCGATCACTGTATTTCTCACATCAACTTCTCTCTCTCTCTCTCTCTCTCTCTCTCCCTTCCACTCTCTCTAAAAAGCAATGGAAAAATATCCTCAGTAAGATAAATAAATAAATAGTTTTAATCACCTGCAAATTCAGTTTGAACTAACCTCAATGAGGTTTCCACAGAAAAATAATACACTTATGGTTACCTAGGACTGTAATTTCAAAGCTGAATGAGATGGGCTTAATTAATATTTTTGAATGAATGAACAAAGAAGGGAACAGTTTGATGAATAAAATAGGTAACAAAAAAAATTTGAGGTTTTACTGGGCAAAACATTGAAAGAGTTGTATAAAGTATTTCTTCACAATTGTGGTTGCAAATATTTGATGGGTTACTTCATAAAGTTGTCAACTCACCAAATGTGGCCTCGTTAAAGGGAACGGCAGGCCCCTTCCATGAAGCCTTGACTGAGAGGATGCACTGAGCCAGATGGCTTCCCAGGCTCTCTCACCTGTAGGATTTTCTTGCCCAAAATTTTTATGGGTGAAGAGTAGACATGACAACTACAAAAGGGATCTTTTTTCTAGACCAGAAGGGAGACTGCTGAGCTGTCTCCTTCTCCCTAGAAAAAAAAAATGAGGAACATACTGGTTAGGAATCAAAATGACCTTGATTAGAGGCCAAATCTCCCACCAAAGAATCATAGACTTGAGGCACGTTAGTCCACCTTAGTTTCAGAGTTCTCATCTATAAGTCAAGGACATATCATATCTACTTGACAAGGTTTGTTCTAACACAAGAAGATAAGGTGACTGGCATTCACTGAACGTGCAATACATTGTGTCCCTGGGGCTGTGTCTCTGGGGCAGTCACTTGTCTCATACCCTGACCTTCCAGAAAGATTCATTGAATTTTATTTCATGACACTATGTTCTCTATGGCCTCTTGAAGGTACCACTTTCTTTCTCTTTAAATTAATGGTTTATATTTTCCCATTTGTCACTTATTTATTTATTTTTTAAAATATATTTCTTTATTGATTTCAGAGAGGAAGGGAGGAGAGAGAGATAGAAACATCAATGATGAGAGAGAATCATTGATTGGCTGCCTCCTGCACACCCCCTACTGGGGAATGAGCCCGCAACCCAGGTATGTGCCCTTGGCCAGAATCGAACCTGGGACCCTTCAGTCCACAGGCTGACGTTCTATCCACTGAGCCAAGCTGACTAGGGCCCATTTGTCACTTATAAAGGGATAGATATTTAAGACACAAATATACACATAGAGAAACGCACACATACATACTCACAGGTATGTATTTTTATGAAACCCTAAACTTAATTTTATTCTGGAAACAGGTGTGTTCACCAAGTCAAGCCAGACGCACATAAGCATTTCCCTCAAACCTTTACAACTAAAAATTTTTAAACTGTGATTCAGACCATATTTGAAAGCTGTGACAATATGATTTCTCATGGGCACAAATCTGGCAAAACTTTACAAGAATATTTAAAAGTTTAAAACATCTTGGATACAATCTTGCATTTCTTTTGCATAAACATTGTATTTTTAAAAGTAGGGATCTCAAAATTTTATCTGTAAAAGACAAAATTTTGGTTTTTCAATAGTTTCTATCAAACATTTCACAAAAGCTTCTGAGAACACCTTCAAAGCGATGGGGAACCCCCTCCTGAGGCAGAAAATACAGTTGTCTTTCTAGGGGAGAAAACTAAATTCCATGAAGATCACTGAATGATCCACTTTAAAGTGGTTAATTTCACATTATGTAATTTCACCTCAACAAAATTATTTTTTAAAACTCAAAGATATTATTATTAGCACCTAATTTTCCATCACATTTGGTCCAAGGTTGCTGCTAAGAGTATTTTCTTTGTTGGGGAAATTCCACGAACATCACTGCAGAGCTGCAGAGGGAGATGCCAACAAGCCACACCACTGTGTGGCTCATCTGCCCTCTCGTGGTGCAGGGACCATTCCTGTTGTGGAAATGCACATAGTTCTTCTCAGACCCCTAGTGATCGGAACCGGCTCTCCTGATAGGAGCAAAGGAGAAGAAGACTGATTTATTGAGCATTTGACATCTGTTGGCACTGTGCAAAGCACTGTTTTCTAATTGAATCCTCCAGACAACTCTACAAGGTAAATTGTACCACCCTCATAGTAAAGATAAATTGCCTGAGAACTACTGAGGTTAATGGTTTACCCAAGCCATGCAGCTAGTGAGTGGCGAGTCAGTGTTTCTCATAGTGTGATCCCTGGGACCCTCACACCAGATCACAGAGAGCTTCCTAAAACAATAGATTCCTCCCACTCTCAAACCTATATAATCAGAATGGAAGCTGACAAATTAGCAGAAGCTGCTTTTTAAAATAAGCCCCTCAGGAAGGCTTTTAAATTAATTGCTTTGGTGGATAAGTTTTCAAAAAAACAAATATTAAAAAAGTCTATTCCTAGACCCATTAAATAATACTTTTTTTTCTTCTGCTAAAATAATTTGTTTTACTTTGGATCAATGACAGCTTTAGCTCCATTGTCAGGTACTTCTCATCCACATCTTCATCTTGAAAATCAAGGTTAATGCAATTCCAATCCCAGGTATTTACCCAAAAGAATGAAAACAGGTTCTCAAACAAGTACCTGAGCACTCATGCTAACAGCAGCACAAGTCACCATCTCCAAAAGGTGAAAACGGCCCAAATGTCCATCAACGGGATGGACAAAATGGATAAACAAATTGTGGAATATTATATACAAAGAATGGAATATTATTCAGTCATAAAAAGGAATGAAAAACTAATACATACTATGACGTGGATAAACCTACAAAACATGCTGAGTGAAAGAAGCCAAACATGACACATCACATTTCTAGGGTTCTATGTACGTGAGCTATCCAGAATAGGTCAATCCAATGAGACAGAATGCAGATTGGTGGCTTCCAAGGGCTGCGGGGCAGAGGGGAGCAGAGAAAACTGCTTAATGAGTAATTGGTTTCACTCAGGGGTGATGGAAATGTTTTGGAACTAGATAGAGGTAGTGGTTGTGCAACATCGTGAATATACAAAATGCCACTGAATTATCCACTTTAAAATGGTAAATTTTACATTATGTGAATTTCGCTTCAATTAAAATTATTTTTTAAAATTAGAGATAATATTATTGGCGCCTAACTTCCATCACATCTGGTCCAAGGTTGCTGCTAAGAGTATTTTCTTTGCTGGGGAAAGCAACAGTAATAATAATCTATAATAATAAAATGGTAATATGCTAATTAGACCAGACATCTCCGAACGTCATTCTAGATGTTCTTCCTGATGAAGCCAGGGCCGGAGGGAAGCCAGCCTGGGTCCCGGGTGCCTGCCAGCGGCCAGAGGAGGTAAGTCTGGGTCCCAGAGGGAAGCCGGTGCCTGCAGCCAGGGGAAGGAAGGCCTACTCTTGGACGAATTTTCCTGCATCGGGCCTCTAGTCTCTATAATTTCCCTGTATTAAGTGCCTAGAGCTCTGTGGCCAACAGATGGCGCTCTAGTTTCAGTTGTCACAGTAGTTCTCAGTCCATCCACACAAAGGGTTCAGTTTCTACTAATGAAAGGAGAATAAATATGAGTGCTTAAATTCTGTTATGTAGTTAGGGAAATTAACTGAAGTTTCTTAAATTACTTTAGAAATTACTTTAACCCTAATCATGAAGTGAATATAAAGCAGCGACTTTGAGTACAGACACTACAACATGAAAATTCCATGTGTGACCAAAACAGCAAAGATGAGTAGAAAAGCAGCAGTTTTATAATCAGATAGACCTGGATTCTAATCCAAACCCCACCATTGTCGGCTATTACCATGAGAAAATGGTCTATTCTCTGAATCTCAGTTCTCATGTCTGCAAAATATTTGTAATACCCACTTCTGACAGTAGTCATAATTAGAAATACTATTATATTTGCCAAGTGCTTTGCCAAACATTTAGTATATAGTAGATACTCAATAAAATACATGTATTCTAATTGGTGACAGGTAAGATATAAACATACAGGTAGGATTTCTCTGCCTTGGGTCAGATGAATGTAAGTGCAGTACATTAGTATAACGTGCATGGTAAGGACATAGATTCTGAGGAACCAAAGATCTCTTTGTTAGGTCTCAGAGTCCGTTAAAAGTCTTACATGCTTATTCTTTCTCGAAATTAAACATTGGAGTGATACTATATTGAAACAGCAGAGAGTTCAAAATGGAAGAATTAAACAGCTCATAAAACAACAGCATTACAGTGTCAGCCCTATTTTGTTTAAAAAACCATGTATAAATGGGAAGATATATGCCAATGTGCTAATAATTTTAGTTATCTCTGAGTCATAAAACTAAAGCTGATTTCAATGTTCTTAATACATTTCTCCATTTTTTATATTTTCTATCATGAGTATGTATTCATTTCTATTTACAAAAACCCTCTTTCATGTAATGCTACGCAGCTAGGCATATATCAGACATGGACACTGCAAGGCCTCCTCTGTGAGCCAGTACACGCACAGGAGGGACCACTCTAGGCTCAGACACAGGGCTCTGGGCCCTTCCCTTCCTCCTATTCTATTTAGAATTCTCAATCAGGGGAAAAAGAAAAAACAAGCTCTGCTGTGCTTCTCTTGTCCAGTCTCTCAGGCCAGCACATGGAAAAGTATCTATGAGGTGTTCAAACAATTGACTGAAAAGCAGAAAATTGAGTCAGCCTCCTATTTAGAGTTATGTCAGACACTCCTCATAAACATTCCAACCTTTCTTATTAAACTGATTCATGAGATATGGCTTTTGCATTCATTATAAACTTAGGAATATTTATAAACAAATTTAAACATATATACATTTGATTCAACAACCCCATTTCTAGGACTCTAATCTATAGAAAGATGTACACCCACACCAAGATTCATGGTGAAAGATTGTACTGTCAACATTATTTGTAAAAATAAAAAGTCCACTGATAAGGAAATGATTTTCACATTATGAGACATTCATACTACGGAATGTATGCAGCTGTTAAACAGAATGCTATAAATTCTAAAGATGGCCAAAGATGATCTCCCACACATGTTAAGTGGGAGGAAAAAGAGTAAGAGAACTATAACAAAAATAAGATACCATTTATGTTTTACAAAACTACACATGTGTGTGCATAGGTTTAGTATATATATATTTATGTATATTTATATATATATATAAGTACATAGAAATATTTTAAAAGGTGTACAAAGGTGAATAACTATTAACAATGATTATGTTAAGAATCTAAAGAAACAAAATTTTTTAACTTTATATTTTCTGATATGTTTTAATTCTTGTATCATACACACACATTACCATTCATAATCCTGAATTCAATTAAACTCTTTTTTTTTTTCGCTAAAAGTATTACAAAGGGTATTACATAAGTGTCCTTTTCCCCCCCCACCCTTGACAAGCCCCTGCCCTCCCTTACCCCCCAGTGTCTTATGTCCATTAGTTATGGTTATATGGATGCATACAAGTCCTTCGGTTGATCTCTTACTCCCCTCCCTCCTGTCCCCCAACCCTCCCTGGCCTTCCCACTGCAGTCCGACAATCGGTTTGAGGCAGCTCTGCCACTGTATTTATTATTGTTCAAAAGTTTGTAATGGTCTTAATTATCCATGAAAGAGTGAGATCATGTGGTATTTTTCCTTCATTGACTGGCTTGTTTCACTTAGCATAATGCTCTCCAGTTCCATCCATGCTGTTGCAAATGGTAAGAGTTCCTTCTTTTTAACAGCAGCATAGTATTCCATCGTGTAGATGTACCACAGTTTTCTAATCCATTCATCTACTGATGGGCACTTAGGCTGTTTCCAGATCTTAGCTATGGTGAATTGTGCTGCTATGAACATCTGGGTGCATATATCCTTTCTGATTGGTGTTTCTGGTTTCTTGGGATATATTCCTAGTAGTGGGATCACAGGATCAAATGGGAGTTCCATTTCCAATTTTTTGAGGAACCTCCATACTGCCTTCCATAGTGGCTGCACCAGTCTGCATTCCCACCAGCAGTGCACAAGTGTTCCTTTTTCTCCACATCCTCTCCAGCACTTGTCGTTTGTTGATTTGTTGATGATGGCCATTCTGACAGGTGTGAGATGCTACCTCATTGTTGTTTTGATTTGCATCTCTCGGATGATTAGTGACTTTGAGCATGTTTTCATATGTCTCTTGGCTTTCTGAATGTCCTCTTTTGAAAGGTGTCTATTTAGATCCTTTGCCCATTTTTTGATTGGATTGTTTATCTTCTTTTTGTTAAGTTGTATGAGTTCCCTATAAATTTTGGAGATTAAGCCCTTATCAGATATGACTTTGGCAAATATGTTTTCCCACGAGGTGGGTTTTCTTGTTGTTTTGTTGATGGTTTCTTTTGCTGTGCAGAAGCTTTTTATTTTGATGTAGTAGCCATTTGTTCAGTTTCTCTTTAGTTTCAACTGCCCTAGGAGCTGTATCAGTGAAGAAATTGTTTTGGCATATGTCTGAGATTTTGTTGCCTTTGTATTCTTCTAGAATTTTTATGGTTTCCTGTCGTACATTTAAGTCCTTTATCCATTTTGAGTTTATTCTTGTGTATGGTGTAAGTTGGTGGTCTAGTTTCATTTTCTTGCATATATCTGTCCAATTTTCCCAACACCATTTATTGAAGAGACTATCTTGGCTCCATTGTATGTTCATGCCTCCTTTGTCAAAAATTAATTGAGCATATTGGTTCGGGCTAATTTCTGGACTCTCTATTCTATTCCACTGATCTATATGTCTGTTCTTGTGCCAGTACCAGGCAGTTTTGAGAACAGTGGCTTTGTAATACAGCTTGATATCTGGTATTGAGATCCCACCTACTTTGTTCTTTCTCAGGATCGTTGCAGCTATTCGGGGTCTTTTTTTATTCCAGATGAATTTTTGGAGAGTTTGTTCTAGAACTTTGAAGAAGGCCATTGGTATTTTAATGGGAAGTGCGTTGAATGTATAGATTGCTTTGGGTAGTATGGACATTTTAATGATGTTGATTCTACCAATCCAAGAACATGGTATGTTCTTCCATCTGTTTATGTCTTCCTCTATCTCTTTTTTCAACATCCTGTAGTTTTCTGAGTAGAGGTCTTTAACCTCTTTAGTTAAGTTTATTCCTAGGTATCTTAATTGTTTTGGTGCGATGGTAAATGGGATTGTTTTTCTAATCTCTCTTTCTGAAAGTTCACTATTGGTGTATAGAAATGCCTCAGATTTCTTGGGGTTAATTTTGTATCCTGCTACATTGCCAAATTCATGTATTAAGTCTAGTAGTTTTTTGATGGAGTCTCTAGGGTTTTGTATGTATAATATCATGTCATCTGCAAATAAGGACAGTTTTACTTCCTCTTTTCCAATTTGGATGCCTTTTATTTCTTCTTCTTGCCTAATTGCAATGGCTAATACTTCCAGTACTATGTTGAACAGGAGTGGTGAGAGTGGGCATCCCTGTCTTGTTCCGGTTCTTAGGGGAAATGGTGTTAGTTTTTGTCCATTGAGTATGATGTTGGCTGTGGACCTGTCATATATGGCTTTTATTATGTTGAGGTATGATCCTTCTAGTCCCACCTTTCTGAGAGTTTTTATCAAAAATGGGTGTTGGATTTTGTCGAATGCTTTTTCTGCATCAATTGATATGACCATGTGGTTTTTTTCTTTCAATTTGTTTATGTGATGTATCACATTTATTGATTTACGGATGTTGTACCATCCTTGCATCTCTGGGATGAATCCTACTTGGTCATGGTGTATGATCCTTCTGATGTACTGCTGGATCCGATTTGCTAAGATTTTGTTGAGGATTTTGGCATCTATGTTCATGAGGGATATTGGCCTGTAATTCTCTTTCATTGTGATGTCTTTACCTGGTTTTGGTATTAGGGTGATGCTGGCTTCATAGAATGAGCTTGGAAGAGTTCCTTCCTCTTGAATTTTTTGTAGTAGTCTGAGGAGGGTAGGTTTTAGTTCTTCCTTGAATGTTTGGTAAAACTCCCCTGTGAAGCCGTCTGGCCCTGGGCTTTTGTTTGCTGGAAGCTTTCTGATGACTGCTTCAATTTCTTCCATAGTTATTGGCCTATTGAGGTTTTTAGATTCTTCCTGATTGAGTTTTGGAATGTTGTATTTTTCTAGGAATTTGTCCATTTCCTCCAGGTTGTCTAGTTTGTTGGAGTAGAGTTGCCCGTAGTATTGTTTAACAATCATTTGTATTTCTGTGGGGTCTGTTGTTATTTCACCTCTATCATTTCTGATTTGGTTTATTTGGGACCTCTCTCTTTGCTTCTTGGTGAGCCTGGCTAGGGGTTTGTCAATCTTGTTTATCCTTTCAAAGAACCAGCTCTTGGTTTCATTGATTTTCTGTATTGTTTTTTTGGTCTCTATTTCATTGATTTCTGCTCTAATCTTTATTATCTCCTTCCTTCTGCTCACTCTGGGGTTTTCTTGTTGCTCTCTTTCTAATTCTTTGAGTTGTAGAGTTAGATGATTGACTACCATTTTTTCTTGTTTTTTGAGATAGGCCTGTAGAGCTATAAACTTTCCTCTCAGGACTGCTTTCATTGTGTCCCAGAGGTTTTGGATTGTTGTGTTTTCATTGTCATTAGTGTCCAGGATGTTTTTAATTTCTTCTTTGATGTCATCAGTAACCCAATCAATATTTAATAACATGCTATTCAGCTTCCAAGTGTTTGAGTATTTTGGGTTGTTTTTATTGTAGTTTATTTCTAACATTATGCCATCGTGGTCTGCGAAGAAGCTTTTTATGATTTCAATCTTCTTGAATTTGTGGAGACTTTGCTTGTGACCCAATATGTGGTCTATTTTTGAATATGTCCCATGAGCACCTGAGAGGAATGTATATTCCGTGGCTTTGGGGTGAAGTGTTCTGAAGATGTCAATTAAGTCCATCTGATCTAGTGAGTCATTTAGGATTGCTGTTTCTTTGCTGAGTTTTTGTCTAGCGGATTTATCCAGTGATGTCAGTGGTGTATTAAAGTCCCCCACTATGATTGTATTGTTGTCGATCTCTCCCCTGATATCTTCCAGAAGTTTTCTTATGTATGTGGGTGCTCCTGCATTGGGTGCATATATGTTTACCAGGGTTATATCTTCTTGTTGTATTGATCCCTTTAGTATTATGAAGTGGCCTTCCTTATCTCTGGTTATGGCCTTCACTTTGAGATGTATTTTGTCAGATATAAGTATTGCTACCCCAGCTTTCCTTTCCTTTCCATTTGCGTGAAAGATATTTTTCCATCCCTTCACTTTCAGTCTGTGTGAGTCCCTTCTAATGAGGTGGGTCTCTTGTAGACAGCAGATGTATGGGTCATGTTTTTTTATCCATTCAGCCACTCGATGTCTTTTGGTTGGAGCATTTAGTCCATTTACATTTAAAGTTATTATTGAAAGGTACTTGTTTGTAGCCATTTCTTTTTGTGTGTGTGTGTGGCTGTTTTCTTTCTGAGCTTGATATTTCTTCTTTTTACACCAGTCCCTTTAGCATTTCTTGCATGGCTGGCTTGGTGGTGATAAACTCCCTTAGCCCTTTTTTGTCTGTGAAGCTTCTTATTTCCCCTTCAATTTTGAATGATAGCCTTGCTGGATAGAGTATTCTTGGATTCAGTCCTTTGCTTTGCATCACTTTGTAGATTTCCGTCCATTCTTTTCTGGCCTGATGTGTTTCTGTTGAGAAATCATTTGATAATCTAATGGGAGATCCCTTCTATGTTACTTTCCATCTCTCTCTTGCAGCCTGTAAGATTCTCTCTTTATCCTGAACATTTGCCATGGTAATTATGATGTGTCTTGGTGTGGGTCTTTTCGGGTTCACCTTGTTTGGGACTCTCTGGGCTTGTGTGACTTTTTTCTTCCCCACCTCAGGGAAGTTTTCTGATATTATTTCTTCGAATAGGTTTTCTAATCCATGTTCATCTTTCTGTTGTTCTGGCACCCCTATTATTCGTATGTTGTTTCGTTTCATGTTGTCCCAAAACTCCCTTAGGCTCTCCTCCTGTCTTTTAATTTTTTTCTCCATTTGCAGTACAGTTTGAGTGTGTTTTGCTTCCTTGTCTTCTAATTCACTAATTCGGTCCTCCGCTTCTCCCAGTCTACTGTTGATACTTTCAATGGTGTTTTTTATTGCAGCTATGTCGCTCTTCATTTCTTCTTGGGACTTACTTAAGTTGTTGATTTTTTCATCTGTTTCTTCTAGCTTCTTGCATAAGTAGTTGAGTTTTTCATCTGTTTCTTCTTGCTTCTTGAACATCCGGTGCATGTACTCTAGGAACCTTATTCTGAATTCTTTTTCCGTCATGTTGCATATCTCTGTCTCACTTAGCTGCTTTTCTGGCGAGTCCTCCTTTTCTTTCCTTTGGGGGTTTCTTTGTCTACCCATGTTTGATCTCAGTGACATGACTAGTTGTTGAGTCGTTCAGTGGCTGGACCCTGGGTGGCAGTGGCTGCTCCCTGGGTGGCAGTGGCTCCTCGGGCTGTGGTTGCTCCTTGGGCGGTTGTGGTAGCAGCGGCTCCTCTGTTGATAGCAGGGCCTCTGGTGGGTGCTGTCCACAGCTGTGGTGGCTCTTCTGGCTGGTGGAGGGAGGCTTCACACACAGCAACTGTTCCCCAGGCAGAGCATGTGGTGATCAGGAGGCCGCTGTTGCTTGAATCTGCTTTCCGTGGAGGGGTGCAGATCTCCTCTGGGCTCTTACAGTCGCGTTGCTTGCGAGTCGTTGCCTCTGGGTTAGTAGCC
The DNA here is from genome assembly GCF_028538775.1 of Myotis yumanensis. NCBI lineage: Eukaryota > Metazoa > Chordata > Mammalia > Chiroptera > Vespertilionidae > Myotis > Myotis yumanensis. Next base: position 130,933,009 of record NW_027223754.1, read on the forward strand.
GCCGGGTTAGTAGCCGATCTCTGGATGCCGGTAACAGCTACCTAAGATGGCGTGGTCTCGCCGCTGCTCTGGCGCCCAGGGGGAGGTTTCAGCCTCAATCTCTAACCATCCGCATTTTTTAGGAGTTCTCTGTCTTTCCTGGCTGCAGACTGTCTCTCAGCTGAACCTCCCCAGCTTGATCGGGCTGATTGTTAACCGTTTCAGCTGCTCGCCCCTATCTGCTCCAGGATAAAGCACCAACACGTCCGTCTAAGCCTCCGCCATTTTTTCCTCCCCCAATTAAACTCTTGACTGAGATAGAAAACAGTCTCTAGGTAGTCAATTAACAATAACTATATCTCAGATTGGTAGAAAAAACTATTTATTTATTTATTTATTTATTCAACAAACAATTATTGAATATTTATAAGGTGGTAAGTCTATGTTAGTAACTGTAGGTGCAAGAATAAAAATAAGACACTGTCCCTCTCAGCAAAAAGTTTCCAAGAGGGTATATGTATCCCATAAAGAAAAAGAATCTGGCTGAAACTGGTTTGGCTCAGTGGATAGAGCGTTGGCCTGCGGACTGAAAGGTCCCAGGTTCGATTCCGGTCAAGGGCATGTATCTTGGTTGCGGGCACATCCCCAGTGGGAGATGTGCAGGAGCCAGCTAATCGATGTTCCTCTCTCATCAATGTTTCTAACTCTCTATCTCTCTCCCTTCCTTTCTGTAAAAAATCAATAAAGTATATTTTTTTAAAAAAGAAAAAGAATCTGAATTTTCACACATTCTTTATCTTGTATACTTTTGATAACATTATTGGAAATAAGGGGTTTTGGTGGGTGATCTTGCAGAAAACAGGTGATGGTGAATCATTAACAATAAATCTTGGGATTTATGACCAAATCCAAAAATCTGAGGAGTTAATTTCATCCCCAACTACCAAGGTACATTAGTTACTTATTCTGCCCCAAGCCTGTAGTTGAGGCCAGAAATCTCTTTGTTATCAATCAGGAGGACTGATGCCAGTTATGCGAAGTCTAACGTCAAAATTACACTCTCAGTAAGCCTGTGTAACGACAGCAACAGGAATGACCACAAGATGGCAGAATGGAAACGCGTCCTGGAGGCCATAGTGTGCTGTGAGGAGCTACAGCAGATGGGAGTCAACAGAACTGCCAGGAGAGAGATTGCGGAGGGCTTCCACAGCCCTGTTAGTGGCAGGCTCAGAGCTAAGAACAATCTTGGCACCATTCTTCTGCTTGTCCACATCTCTTAAGTTGGTGTTATATTCAGCAGTCTTCACCATATAAAGAAAAAAGTGTTCATCCCTTCTTCCCGCTCCAGACATAAATGCACACTTATCAAACTCAATCATACTTTTCTCTTTTGCTATGATTTAGTAATAGAATTTTGTAAACTGGATGGAATCTCGCCAGACTTAAGGATGGGGCGCTTCCTTGCATATGGAGGAGACAGAAGGCAGATGAACTGAGATCTGCTGGGACAAAGAAGTGCCATATGTATATTGCCACCAAGGAAAGGACTATTTCATGTAGAGGGGACCAGGGTTAAGGAATTATTTCCAGTAAGGTCATGTGTGTGTGCGTGTGTGTGTGTGCGTGTGTGTGTGTACTGGGGGGGATTGATTGTGGAGGAATGGTTTTATGATTATGCTTATAAAATAAAGGCATGCCCACTGAAAAACATTTAGGAATTATGTGAGAAAAAAAAAAAAGGCTACATAAAGCCAGAAGCATAATTTCCCAGACGTAGCACGTAGAAGTGTAAATTGGTGCAGCTGTTCTAGAAACAAGCCTGGCAGTATTCCAGCAGATCAAATATCCATATAACCTATGACTGGGTATATATCTCAAATCCTCATAAAAATAGAAAGTTGAGAAGAATAGCTACACAAAGATGGCAGCATGGTTTCTAGTCCCCGGCAGCTGGAGGCAACATGGTGTCCATCATTGACAGAGTTGATAAGTAAATGTGGCAGGTTTACAGGGTCATGTACAAAAGGGTAAATGGCCAAACAGCACATACATTTGACTTGCTGGAGCAGTGTGGACTGGGGGAAATTCATGGAGGCAGGAGGGGCAGGCCTCTGGGACCTCCAACATTGCCCTTTCACACTCTGGGACAGAGCACACAAATGGAGACGAGCCAGGTGTCTGACTCTGGGAGAAGGACCTTAAATTTTGGGCTATGATTGAAGTAGCATTGCTTTCATTTTGCCTTAAAAAAGCAAACTTCCAACAGCATTTTGAGAAAAATAACTTGTTTCTAGAATAATTTACATTGGAGGTCAAAGCCCCAAGAACAGCCAAAATGCTCTTAAATTTTAAAAGAGTACTACTATGTTTTCAACCAGACTTACCATAAAGGTAGAATAATTAACAGTGTGTAGTATAGGCACAGAGATAAACTTACTTACCAACAGAACACAATAGTGACCAGAAGAGAGTGCACACATGAAAGACAGAGCAGAAATACAGATGGTTGGGGACCAGGAATGCTATCAAATAAATGATGCTGGACAATGGCTTGGGCACATGAAAAAAAAAATTTAATTGGTTCCCTATTCCACACCATATATAAAGTACAATTGCAGATGAATTAGAGGTTATAATGCAAGAAATACGATTTAGAAAGGTTTAGAAATACAAATACATCTAGTAAAGTATTTTTAATATAAAATCATGAGTCATAAGGAAACAATAAATTTGACTATATTAAAATTTTAAATATCTATTCTTGAAAGTATCAGGAAAAAAGTAAAAAGGAAATACCACAAACTTGAAAAAGATATTTGCAATAAACAGATCAATAAAAAAACAGAATACAGAATGTGTTTTAAAAACAGTGACAGTCAACAAGGAAAAGACAAATTAGAAAATAATTAAAAGTCATAAACAGGTATTTCATGGATGGGAATTGCAAATGCTTAATATACACATACAAAAATGTTCAACTTCATTAGTTATTATGGAAATTTAAATTAAGGCCACATGAAATACTGCATTATAACAACTAAATGCACAAAAATATAGGTCCGATATTGCCAAATAGTGGTATGGAATTGAATCAATAAATATCCAGACACTGCTAGTGGGAATGTAATCACTTTGGAAAAGATTTGGCATCTTCATGTCAAGATAAAAGATTCCATACCCAAAATCCACTATTAGATATAGACCCTAGAAAAATTATTGTACATGTATATTAAGAGAAATAAGCAAGGACATTTATCACATTAAAACTTACTAAGAAAAAAATAAAAGAAACATCAAATTTCCAATAACTGGAAAGTGACTAAATGAAAATAGAATAGTCATACCATGAAATATTATGGAGAATAAAAATGAATGACTATAGCTACTCACAAGCATATCAATATATTTTTAAAATATAATATAGAATGAAATAAGCAAGTTACAGAAGACTACAGCATGAGTAAATATTATAATGCTCAAACCCAAGCAAAACCATCCATCATATTATTAGGAAAACATATAATGAAAAACCAAACTACTTTTTTTAAATGTAAGGGAATGAATTTAGAAAAGTAGTAACCTGTGAGGAAGGAGGCATAGAGATGGGTTTGGGGAGAATCAATCTGCTATAAGGACAGACCAAGTTCTTGTTTTTAAAATCAGTGGTACATTCATAGGTATTTATTTTCTTACCATGCTATATAGCTTATATAAATGCTACTGTGATTTTTATACACTCATTTTTATATCTTTAAACAATTTTTCTAACAGATTTACTACAAGAGAAAAATAAAATCCAAAGATGATTACAGTATGCATTCAGGCATGTTTTGCAGTCTGCTTCTCTCCTGTATTCAACTTTATTTTCCTTAATACTTTTTAATTTTTCAATTACAGTTGTCATTAAATATTATTTTATATTAGATTCAGATTGTGGTTAGACATTTATATAATGTATGTAGTCATATCCCCAATAAGTCTAGCACCCACCTGGCACCAGACATAGCTATTACAATATTAATGGTTATATTCCTTATGCTGTAGTTTACAACCCCGTGACTATTTTGAAACTTTCTTAAATATAGAAATTGTAAACGTCATGCTCTTCAGATTATGTCCTTTAGGATAGCATTTTGTCAAATCTAAGAACACCTTCAGGTACAATGCAGCCCGGAAGAGACAATCTTTGATCTGTCACTAGATGGTAAAGTAAATTTTACTTCATCTGATTGGAAAATACCATAATTATAGGTTCTGGTTGTTCAATCTAGCCTACCATTTTGAAGGTAGGTTATAAAGTTCTGCCATTTCTAAAACTTTAACTTGAAGCAGGCTATCTCTACTAACCTACAGAGTCTAACATTATGGTAGCATTTGTGCCTGTATTTATTCTCCCCTCGATTTAATAAAACTCACTTAAAATGCTAAATGTGGAAGAAGTGTGCTTGTTTATGAATGATAAAAAAGTGTAAATTCTAATTTTATTTTGGGCACCTAACCAGTAGATTTTTTCCTCTTTTTATATTTGTCACCTTAGACTCTTCCAATTTATTCAAAGACCCCTGTAAATTTGGACTGAAAGCACTTCAGCAACTCTATTTTGGTATGCTGTCTTTCCCAACCAGTGACTTTTGATCTATTTCTTATATGACGTTTCCTCTGGGAGCCAGACTTCTTCAGAATGAGAGTGTAGTAGAAAGAACATGGGATTTAGAGTGTTAAACATGCCTTCAAGGCTGATTTACTAGTTAAACTTTCTGGGCTTCAATTTACTCATCTGAAAGTTGGAGAAAATAATTGTTTTATTCAGGACCTTTTTGTTTTCAATCATATTCAATTTGTTTTCAAATGCAGTTCAAGATAGCTCAAAGAACAAATGCAGAAACTTCATGTTGCTGAAAGTTGAAGAGTCAATACAATTAGTTCCAGAAGGCCTTAAGTTTCTTTCCCGATTCCTCTTCTCTCTCTCTCTTCAAATACTTTCTTATGAAAAAAAAAAAAAAAAAAGAAAAGAAAACTCTCATCATTTTGTGGAAAGAACTACTTCCAATTGACTCAGAGTTATATTCTTCCCATTTAGCAAGCACAGGAGTTTTGAAAAAGGACAATTCTTTTACCCAACATCTAATTGTCTTTCATAGGGCACATGCTCACTCCTCAGCCAATCACTGCTTCTGAAAGGATGGGCTATTGGAATTGGTCCACTTGGGATCAACTGCTAACCCCTGGGATCTAAGGAGAGGACAGTGATTGACAGACTCACCAGGACCACTTGTTTGGACAATAGCAGATCCCACAGCACATAGGGGTGGTGTCCAGAAAAAATATCAACTGTCCACCACAATAAAAATGCCTCCAGATAGGGCCTTATGAAGGCTGAAATTTTGGGACAGGGTACTTTGTATATTATAACCTACATTAAGTCTTTGGTTAAAAATAACCTACTCAAAACAAGCAAAACAAGTCATTTTTGTGTAAAATTGAGAAAACTGTATATTATTTCCAGAACAAATTATCTACAAAATGAAGGCAATATTAGTTTTATGTGTAATGTAGATTATTTTTTTTAGAAATGAAAGCCACAATAAAATCCCCAGTGCCTTTATGTGCCCACAATCAGCTAAATGTCTCATTTTCTATCCAGAACGAAATGTGCTCAGGGGTGTGAATGTGTCACAACCGCTTAGCTTAATGGGTGTGAAGTAAATGCACTCTTTTCCAGAGGGAAAAATCTTCTCTAAAGATCATTGTAACATTTACAACACTAGGCACATTTTTATAAAATTGGACAGGTGGAAGTGACTTGCAAAGTTCATCAAATCTCTGCCATGGCTTCAGAATGATAGCCAAAACACTCCAGGAAATAACTATCTTGAAATAGATTTCTTAAACTTCTTCTAGGGAGTGTCTCTCTGGGGAAATCTCTGTTTCACACAATAAATCAAGATCCACCTTCACTTCTTTTCTTCAGGCTGCCAGAAATAAGGGATTACACTAGAGCTCCCAGGGTAGGAGTTCCCAAACCTGGTAATTCATCAGAACCACTTGGAAACTATAAAATACAGATTTGGGGGTCCCACTCTAGACAAACTGAATCAGGGCCCAGGAATTAGTCTGTTTTAAAGCTTCTCCCAAGTATCTATTCAGCCACTTTCATCCAGGCACTGGCTGTGGGGCATCACAGAGGTCAGGACTGAGGGGATTTTAATCATGACTCTAAGATGCCATTGCCAAGAAAAGTGTCCAGTCTTGCATCAGGCACTGGAGAAGAAACTAGAAGTGTTTTGACTTTCTAAGCTCTAATTATATGAAGGAAGTTTGTGACTTTCTCCATTTTCTAATTTTACTTTCATAATATTTATGCTAATATTCTGAATGTTGACCTTTTGATCAAGTTCTAATAACTCTGGAGACAGAGGTTGCAGGTTCCCTATTACATGCTCTGGATGTTGGAAAGTGCTAGAAAAGAGAGATTATGATAAAGAAGAGAAAGTAAGTAGATAAGCTTTCATCATTTTGTATTAGAAAGAGTTTTCTGAATGTATTAAGAGCAGCTGCATTCTTTTTTGAAAAGGTTATGAGTTCACATCCAAATGATAAACTATCATGCAGTTATTAAGGCATGCTTGAGAAGAATTTTAATGAGATCTGACTGTCTAAAACATTTGCCTCCTGATTTCTTCTTATTGCATTACATCATAAGCATTTTCCATGCAGTTTTAATTCTCCATATACTGTATGTTGGTGTGCACATGGCATGCATGCATATGCATGTACACAATCTGTATATGAATGAGTCAAAGTATTAGCATATTATCAATGGTTGGATTACAGACAATTTTTGTGGAGAGCGGCTATAGCATTCAGACAGGATCAAGCCTTGGACTGACTTGTGGCAAAGCCACATACAAGTCCCAGCTTGGAGGGCAAGGCCCTCCCAGCACAATTATAGCCAAAAGGCTATGGTGGTAAGCTTGCCCTTATAGTCCAACCTTGTAGTCCTAGGTAGCTAAGGGATGTGGGCTGCGGGAGGTGCAGCAAGTGCTGCCTAAACAAAGCTTAATAGAGTTCAGAGAATGGCAACAACAGGAAAGAAGCAGATTTGAAACTCTCAAGAACATTGTAAACATCTTGCCCTTGCTTTGCTTTGTGTGATCGGACTATAAAATAAAGATCCTGCTTACAGGCAGGGTCACTGTTTCCTCATCCTGGCACAGTGATCCACCTAGCCCCAACTGTGTTCTTTTGTCTGTTTTCTTTTATCCTTCACTGCCCCTCCTCAGGTTCACCACTGGCCGTGCTGGACTCGGTTCAAATTTTAACGTTTTTCTTTTTTGTGTTTTTCAACTTTTCTATAAATATACATATAAATTAAAGAATTTTAAAAGAACATACACTTTAGAAAGTGTAATACTGTTTGCATTTTTTTCAAAGACATTGAAACAAAGAAAGCATAGAGTAGCTTATACTCACAAAAGTAAAGGATGAACCTTCAAATAATAGAGAAAGTTTCCAAAAGGAATTAAGAAGGGCCTTTCATTTATTGATTTATAATTAGAATTTATCTGCTTAAATTAGCCTCCTCATTACTCTTTTTTGGTAATTTTCTAATATTTCTAAAAGGATGTATTATTTTTATAAACAGGGGAAACCCTACTAAAACAACTTTAAGCCCAACCTTGCATTAAAAGGAACTGTTTTTACACTATATATTGCTACTACAGATGCAAAACATAGCTGCCTTTGCTCCGACTGTTATTGTTTCTCCTGCTATGGTTCTTACATTTTGCTTTTTCTTTATTAGCGACTCCCTCTCTTTAGGATCTTAGCACAATTTTACTGGGTCCACTCCAGATTACAAATCTTTGTCCTACATTTAATATTATATATCCTCATCAACAGTCTCTTAAGAGGATGAGTTGCTAACCCATTAGTTTGGGAGGTTAAAGGAGTTGTTCTTGTTTCTAATGACCAACCAGCAGCCTCAATACATCTACCCTTGGCACACCCAATTAGCTATCTGCTTAGGGTACTGGAAGGCCTTCAGTATGCCCAGATTCACACTGAGTGCTCCAGGTAAGGCACAGCCTATGGGAAATGGACTAGATGTGGTTTCTTCATCACCATCCTTATCACCACCACCTCGATCAACATCATCTGTTTTGCATATTGCTACATCCCAAGTGCCAAGAATAGTGTGTGACCATAAGAGGGACTCAAAAATATATGAGTGAATAAACCACAGGGAGATATGAAACTGAAAATAAATGTGTTTTCTTTACAAAGTGTGTTTACATGATTCCATGCAATGATTCACCTGCCAAGTCAGATTCACTAATAAGAACCACCTCCCACCTATTTTCATGAAAGCAGTGGGTGCAGACTAAGGTTTGAGGAACTAGCTTTATAATGTCATTCGTTTATCTTTCAGCAAGTACTTTTTAAGTGCCTACTCTGGCATTTACCAACTAATTGGGGGTTGGGGGGGGAAGGGACATCAGGAAGAAGATAAATAATCAGGATAGGCTGATTGGGATGCAAGAATAGGACACGTTGTAGATATTCTAACTGTCTAGAAAAGAAAGTGATTAATTGACGAATAAGGATATTTGGCATGATTTTCTGCAGGAAATGAAATTTAAATGAGTCTCACAAAAAAGATGGGACTCAGATAAGCGGGAAAGGGGAAAAAAGAAATTTCATGTGGGAGCATGGAATAAGTAAAGATTTAAAACCAGATATTTGTACATTCTGTTCAGGAAGCTATAAGAGAAGTATAAGGAGAAAAGTTTGCATTTATACAGGGCAGTGAGGCTGTGTAAATTTTGCTTTAATTTTCATTTTGTTTGTGTTTTATAAATATGAAAGATTTCAAACATAAAAAAAAATGTACAAAAAGTTATGTAATAGATATCTATGTGTCTACCAGACTTTGCACAGATGCTAAAGTCCGATGTGTGGGCTTGGTTCTTGGACATTGTTTAATTGCATGATTTTGAATTTGGAGTCTATGGGTCTGGCCTGGCTTTTCAAACTTGAAACAGGCAGCAGGTTGCGGGAATAATGTAACACCATGGGATCAATATGAGGTGTTTTCTTGACCTCATGAAATATTCAGAGATTGGGGAGGTAGGCAAAAGGGAATATAGTAATTTTCCAAATAAATAAATTTAAACATTTTTAACATTCTTAAATACTGATGTGGAGATAAATGAAAGATTGATGTAAACTTTTAATTAAAATAAAAAAGATAAAAAATATAATAAACAAAGATAGAAAAATTTCACCTGCTGCATCCAGTCAAGGGCTCCATTCCCAGAACCCATGCCAAGTGGAAGCCCCTCCCTCCCCACAAGAATACACATTTTTCTCTCTTTTGCTTTAAAAATGCTTCAATTAAGAAAATAGGAGGTGCTCACTTCCAGACTATAGGAATCTACGGAAGTTTATATAATATGGGACTTGACATTCTAAGCACTGAAATTATATTGTTTGCGACTTAGATTAATCATTGTCAATTAATCCACTAAGGCAGAATGAGCAGAAATCATGGGATCTTTTGGAGTTTTCATCCAGGTGAAAATATAGATTGCCTCCACTGAATAAAATATAGAAGAATGACAGAAGATAAAGAAAGAATGTTGCATTTTTATTTTGTCCTGGTCATGTGTGTTCAGTTTATTAGTTACTTTCATGAAATTTCAAGTAAGCGGTGGTGACCCCTGGTCTTCTCCTTCCTGTAGGAGGGCTCAAATTTCCAGGATGATATGAAGGTCAAGGAGCTACTCTGATTGCTCCATTCCAAGTTAACTTGCATGTGGCAGCAGACAAGTGAGCTTGAGTCCCTGACTTCTCCCTGTCCATAGTGTCCTCCAGGCCCTGATGTCAACCATGCAAAATAGATTGTACAATGACAAAACATAGTCACAAAGTTTATTAATGATGGGGTCCTCACCAGAATCAGTGGGAAAAGAGGAAGTTATCCAACTCACCAGAAGTTATCCAACTCTTATTCTTTGATTTATAGGGATCATCATGTAATGCGTATGATTATGAGATCTGGAACCTGAGTTCACAGACCCAGCTCTGCCACTTACTCTGTGTATTAATATGTCCTTTGTAAAATGAAAATACTTTATCCCCTAGAGGATTGCTACAAGGAGTAGATAACTTAATACATGGTATGTATTCAGAATGGTTCTTGACATTATTTGCTCAACTAGTGCTATTGTAATTATATATTTACTAGAGGCCCGGTGCACAAAAATTTGTGCACTCGGCAGGGAGGTGGGGCCTGTGCCCTCTCACAGTCTGAGACCCCTCGGGAGATAACGACTTGCTGGCTTAGGCCTGCTCCTGGGTGGCAGAGGGCAGGCTCAATCCCTAGGTGCAGCCCCTGGTCTGGCTCAGAGAAGGGCTGATTGGGGAGTTGGGGCGCCGCCCCCTGTCATGCACAGAGCAGGGCAGATCGGGAGGTTGTGATGCCACCCCTAGTCACGCTCAGGGTAGAGCCGTTTGGGAGGTTGGGGCACCGCCCCCTGTCACACTCAAGGCAGGGTCAGTGGGGAGGTTGTGGCGCCACCCCCTGTCACACAGAGCAGGGCTGATCAGGGGGTTGGGAAGCTCCCCCCTGTCACACACAGAGCAGGGCCCATCAGGGGGTTGGGGCGCTCCCCCCTGTCATGCACAGAGCAAGGCCCATCAGGGGGTTGAGGAGCTCCACCCTGTCACTCACAAAGTAGGGCCGATAGGGGAGTTGGGGCACCGCCCCCTGTCACACACAGAGCAGGGTGGATCAGGGGGTTGGGGTGCCACCCTCTATCACCCACAGAGCAGGGCCCATGGGGGGGGGGGGTTGGGGCGCCGCACCCTGTCACACACAGAGCCGCAGGGTGATCAGGGGGTTGGGGAGCTCCCCCCATCAGGCACAGAGCAGGGCTGATCAGGAGGTTGGCAGTCAATTTGCATATCGCCCAGATTAGCCAATGGGAAGGGTAGCAGAGGTATGGCTAATTACCATGTTTCTCTATTATTAGATAGGATACTAGAAACCCGGTACATGAATTCATGCATGGGTTGGGTCCCTTGGCCTAGCCGGTGATCAGGGCCAATTGGGGCCAGCTGGCCAGGGGGAAGGACTGTGGGAGGTTGGCTGTGGGATTGCACTGACCACCAGGGGGCAGCTCCTGCATTGAGCATCTGCTCCCTGTTGGTCAGTGCATGTGACAGCAACCAGTTGACCAGTTGTTCGGTTGTTCAGTTGTTCGGTCATTCAGTTGCTTAGGCTTTTATATATATAGAAAAAAACAAGCACCCTTCCTTCCAATCTGTATTTTTTGTTTTGAATCCTCTCAGATTCCTGCCCAGTACCACCCCTGGAAGTCTCATTACATTGTCTACTTCCATGCCCAAACTAGGGCTAAACCTCCATCTCCCCATATTTCTGAGTTTTTCTAACATGTTGGGGTGGTCCAACTGTGTAGGCTATCTTCTTCAGTGCCCTTGCCATCATTCCTTGCAATAAGTCTAATAGTAGTAATTGGTTTCCTCCTGAGTGTATAAAACATATGTAGAAGATTTATACCTGAATTATTACCTTTGTTCTTCTGGGCATTTTCTGTTATACTGACATGCCCTAGTCAACATTAAAACAGCAATAAAGGTTTAAATAAATTGCCAACCACAGTACCAGATGCAGTCTGCCTTTGAAGAGATATTCTTCCAGGACTGTTTTGTTGTTGTTGTTGTTTTGTTTTGTTTTTCTTTACCTCTGAGATGATCCAGTGGAGAGGAGAAAGAGAAGGTGGAGGAACAATCTTTAAAGAAATAAAGGAGTAGAATGACTTGAATGGATGAGGAAAAAGAGCCTTTTGCCACACTGTTCTGGGAACAGAGAGGATGCCATGTCTTAGATGTAGCTCATACTCATTTATTGTATACCTCCCATGATGTAACAATCCTGGATACTTATAAGCACCATCTGCCCCTTGATAGAAGAAAAAAAGTATATGTCATGCTTAAAGGGAAAAATCTGTATCTCGTTAAGTGATACTAAACTGAATTAGTAGGGAACTTTTCTGTGAGAAGAAGACACATATTAAGCTTCTGTGATAAAATTTATATAAAAAGGGAAGAGCCCCAAAGTTTATCATCTTCTTAAAGAAACCAGTTTGTGTTAACAAATCTCTGTAAATTTCACAGTTGTATCTATTTTGAGGTACAGCACAGTTTTTCCCGGGGATCGGGTTTTGCTCAAATTTGAACATACTGATTTCATCATATTATGTCATTATTTTGCCCCCAAATAGGAAGTTCCTACATCAGGCTGAAAGCAACAGAGGAAAGTCAGGCCTGATGATGCAGACTTTGGAATCATCATACACAACAAATGCTTGAAGCCATGAGAATAACTGAAACCCTGCAGGAGAGAGTCAAAGGGGAGAAAAGCAGATGATCAAGGACAAAGCCATAGGAACTGCTAAGTGTACTTGCATGAGAACGAGATGGAGAAGCTCTCCTAGGAGAGGAGGTAATTAGCTGAAGATGTAGAGAACCAGAAAGCATTGAAAAGAGGGATTGGCCAACTGAGTTCATTGTTTCAAGTGGGTGGGTGGGGGGGGGGGGGGGGGTTGGGGGGGCTGCGAAAAAACCTTCTGGATTTACCTACTAGGAATCTGCTGATGATATTCAAAGAAGCAGTTTAAATAAAATGCTGGCAGGAGATACCTAATCAGGAGAAGTTTCGGAGAGTGAGACCGTTCTGGTTCCAGGGAGCAGTGAAACAGCTCTGGGCGCAGGTCCCTGGGCTCTGTTCACACCCTCCTCCCCATCTCCTGAGCGGCAGGTACTGAGGCCGCTGCCTAGATTTATTCAGTCCAACTTCTCTCTTGAGCCAGCCTTCACTGGAGAAATAAGTACATTGAGATTTCCTGGAGGGGAATTAGACATTAGTTGCGGGGTCATAAGGCCAGGTAGAGAACATAAGGCAGGATTTTTAAAAGATAAGAACATAGGGTTTCGATGAAAACAAGCTTGTTTTATAACAAGTCTGTGACTTATAACAAATTACTTAACTTCCTTGAATCTCAGTTTTCTCATTTGCAAAACAGAAGTAGTAATACCTACTTGACAAAATTGTTGAAAAGGATTTAATGGGACTATTGGATTTAAGTGAAGTCCCTGGCATATTTACATATGTAGGCACATTATATCAGTATATCACATCAATTTTATGACATCTTTTTTCTGTCCTCCTTTTAAACAAACAGAATCCAAATTTTTAGTTTGGCAAGTCACTGAATCTTGGCCTCAATCAAATTAATAAATCCAATTTGAACAAGAGTTAAAGAGGAAACATGATGTCCCCCTTACTACCATGAATGAATAAATGTATAGTGGTTCCTTTGCCTTCCTGAGCCCAGAAAGAAAACTTATAGGAATGTAAAGATTGTATTTAGTCTTCCAGACTTTCATTTATTGAGACACAGAAAAGATGAACTTTAACCTCAATGAACTATCCCAAGAGATATTGCAATCACATTCAAATCTGTTCCATTTATACATCTCATCAAAGCACTTGAAATTGAGTAGAGACCCCTCAAAATGTGGGCTCATTTTCACAATAATTAAAAAATACAAAGTGCTTGACATCATTCTAGAACAGTGGTTCTCAACCTTCTGGCCCTTTAAATACAGTTCCTCATGTTGTGACCCAATCATAAAATTATTTTCGTTGCTACTTCATAACTGTAAAGTTGCTACTGTTATGTAAATATCTGATATGCAGGATGGTCTTAGGTGACCCTTGTGAAAGGGTCGTTTGGCCACCAAAGGGGTCTCGACCCACAGGTTAAGAACTGCTGTTCTAGAAGGAACTTCTGTGGCTCATCACAAACCTTTTCTCTCTAGATTCATACAGCATGTTATAAATAAAAGATTTCTTTTAAAGAAAGTGACTTTATTTAATCAATAATAGGATGTTAGATGGTGTTTTTATTATAGTGTAAAGACCTGGTTATTTGGAGTATCTTTTGCATTCCTATAATGAAAAGTGATAATAATACATTATTTACAACAGTTTAAAAAATACATCTCATGGGACAGAGACTTTGCATGGGTCAATGGGCACAGGATTTATTGTTCAGATAATTTTTCATTGATTTGTACACTTAAAAACTGTACCAATAAATTAAATTTAAAGTAAATAAATAAATAATATTTCTTTACCCAAACTCATTCTTCACACAAACTTCCATTTTAGGAAAAAACTAGAGAAAGCATTTTATGAAAAATCATAAAAAAATGTCTTCTTTGTTACTCCATGATTTTTCTCTGTAATAGAAATTAAAGGGAAATTAGGGACACATGGTTTGATTTCGTTCCTTTGGTATAAGAATCATAAAATACAACTAGTGCTTTCTGGTTGAACATTGAGGACAATAGATTAAAATAGACACACTGAGCATGCCCACCAAGCACTGCTCAAGTCCTTATATCTTTATGATGTATATTCTCACAGCCTCAGGAATAGACAAGAATTGCTCAAAAAGCTGTTTGAGTGAAGTGAGCCTGACATAAAGTCAAGGACTCTCAGAGTTAGAAGCTTTGGCCTCATGGACTCCTCCACTTGGGCTTGTTGAAAGGGATTTAATTCAACATGCTCCAAATTGAGCTCAACACCCCGCTTCCCTCACCTCTTCCTAACCTACTTTAATTCTTAATGGTCACAGCCCCACCTCTTCATCCTGGTTGAGAACCTGAGATTTGGCATTTTCTCTTCTCCATCTTTCTTTACAATCAACAAGTTGCCTACTCAATATTTCTGAACTCCAGACAGGAAGGACACCACTTCCCAAGTCCAGGCACACAACCTCTGTCAACTGGATCCTGAAAATGACTTCTCAACCCATCTCCTGTTCTGCTCTCACTTCTTTCTTCCTTACCGATACCTAGTTTCTTCAAGCTCACTCATGAGACTCAAAATCGTCCTGTTGTACCTCATTCCTCAGAGGATGAAGGCCAGATTCCTTAGAATGATATAAAATACCCTTCTTACTTGAATCCTCAACAGGAATCTTATCTTTTGCTGCACTTGGTCATTCTGAACCCTTGAAGTTTATCTTGGATGTGACAGGCTCCTCCACAGCGTTGTACATTTACATCTACTGCTCTTACTAACTGAATGAGCTCCTTCAACCTACCTGCCAATAAAGTCCTCTTGTTCTTTAAAAAGCTCTCTTCAGATGTGCTTCCCTACGAAGCCCCTGCTTTGCTCTAAGAGGCACTGTTTTCTCTTCCTGAGCTGCATCCATTTTGCATGTTGTAACTTGACTTGTCTGTCTTCCTCATTAGAGAGATAATAAGCTCCTTAACGGCTTCATGTTCATCACAGGGTGTGGCATATGGTTAAATATTTGATCATTTGCCTTCTGGACGAATGAATGAATCTGGGCTAACGTGTTCCCTTGTCAAATGAGATAACTTAGCTCCAGAGAGGGTAAGCAACTTGCCCAGGGTCACATGGCTGTGTCATAGAAGGGGCACTAAAGACAAAAGCCAGGTGCTTCCAGGTTGCAGCCTAGTAATTACTCTGTGCATCCAACTGCTTTCACACCCGTCGCAACCATATTCTATGACAACACCTTTCCCTGATTTCCTATCTGTTTTAGCAGACTTTTATTTGGGCCTTGGTTTGTGTTTTCAGTGCCAATAGCACCCCTCATATAGTCCCAATGCTGTGGTTAGAATGGTGCTGGGCCCATCCCCTGACTTCAGGAGACAAGTGACCCCGGGCTGCCCATGAGAGGGCTGTGTTCTCCTGGGAGAATCAGAGACATGAGTGCCAGCTCGGGGCTTCATAGAACTCTGGAGCAGGAAAAGCTCACTTTCCACTGGGTTTATGAAGCTAAAGTGAGAGAA
The DNA here is from genome assembly GCF_028538775.1 of Myotis yumanensis. NCBI lineage: Eukaryota > Metazoa > Chordata > Mammalia > Chiroptera > Vespertilionidae > Myotis > Myotis yumanensis. The sequence goes on from NW_027223754.1 coordinate 130,948,906, forward strand.
GAGGCTCTTCAGGGAAAAATCCAAAGAGAGAAGAAACACAGAGCTGAGAGATTTTTGATGACTTTGAACACCTCCACCCAGCCATTCCTCAGGGAGGGAAGGGGGTTGTCATTTGTCAACTTGACTAAGCTGCACCCACATCTCCCAGAATCCCTTTAACATGCGTTTCTGGTTAGAGTGGAACACACATGATGTTCTGCGTGGGATTCCGGAGGCATGAGCGAAGGCAGTTATATTGTTCTTGGGGCTGACAGGGTCAGGCAGGGGCACCTGCTGCAGCACATGCGCGCTGTCACTCATCTACAGACTTGCCTTTGTTTTTGTGGGGAAGCAGCCAGGTTTGCATGGGCTTCACCTTCCCTCAGAAACTCCTACAGATTCACTAACTCCTGGCGCACATGCGTATTTAGCTTTGTGACAAAGGGCGCCAGCTTCCCTCTGCCCACTAGGTCTGCAGGTGGTGAAAGAGTGACATAGATTCCGGGTCATCCTCATAGGTCTGGCTCATGTTCAATGCCTCAGTTTGTCATCGCTCTTTCCCACTTTATACCCAGCTTCACTACCTGACAGCTAGCTCTGCAGCAGAAACAAAGACAACAGCCTTATGGAAACTTGCTAACCAGCCTCTACGATTGCATAGGTCAAATCCTCATAGTAAGTTCCTTAGTGTGTGTGTGTGGGGGGGGGGGGGGGGGGGGCGGGGTGTGTGTGCGCACGCATGTGTATGCACTTTTGATTAATTGAGCTCTTCTCTGGTTGAACACTGATAGATATGTAGTACCATCCCCAGATTTTCCCATTATATAAACCAATATGTTCTCTTTAATGTGTAAGCCAGTGTGCATTTGGATTCCAACAGTTGCTGCTAAAAACGACTAAAATGCAGGATTATCATATCTTGACTAAACAACTTGATGCTCCGAGGGCAGAAACTGTGCTTCCCTCGTCCTTAAATCCCCAACATTCAGCAAACTGCCAGGTACAAAGTAGGCACCTGACAGATATGTGCTGAGTGAACCAACAAATGGCTACAGAATTGGAATGCTCTCCTTGGGGACCTAGAGTTAAAGCCTCACACCATGTGAATCATGTGGCAGATGAAAGCAGGATGCCAGGGAACTCCAGGCCTCTGGATAAAGCCATGGAGATCCTGGGTCCGGGGAGCAGCTGAGCCTTCCACCTGGCAACCGAGGGGAAGGGCCAGCACATGCCAGACATCTCACAGTCACCACTGGCACAGCAGGTGTCCCGGGCCAGCCAGCCCTCACACAGGAAGTCAGCTTCCTGTCACTCCAGGCCAGGATTTGCTACATGTGCATAACAGAAGTGGCAGAGGAAGACATTTGTTAAGTAGAAAATTTGGAAGCATATCGGGTTCCTAGAAAAGGAAGTTTCTAAGAAAGGTGATTTCACAATAAGAAACCCCATGATTCATCTAAAGAATTTAAATATAAGGTAAAAGATGAATGCTAACCATCTTCATGCCTGCCTAGAACACTTTAATAGATCCAAAGGAAGTAAGTGGCTGGGAAGCCAGAGACAAATTTCTGAGCAGATATTTTCTTTTTTTTAAAATATATTTTATTGATTTTTTACAGAGAGAAAGGGAGATAGTTAGAAACATCGATGAGAGAGAAACATCGATCAGCTGCTTCCTGCACACACCCTACTGGGGATGTGCCAGCAACCAAGGTACACGCCCTTGACCGGAATCGAACCCGGGACCCTTGAGTCCGCAGGCTGACGCTCTATCCACTGAGCCAAACCAGCTAGGGCGATATTTTATTAATGGTTTGACTGATAGTCAGCAGAAGTGACTCAGGCAATGAACCAGTTTATTTCCAAGTACAAATTTTCACAGGGAAAATAAAAACCATATACACATTGAATCAAAATGGTGGGGGGGTAAGGTAGGCTCATAATAGCCCCCAAAGATATCTAGGTCTTAATTCTGGAGCATATTACTTCATACTGAAAAAGTGTTTTTTTATAGGAGATTTTTTAAACAATCTTGAGATGGGAAGAGTATTCTGGTTTGTCCGGGTGGGCCCTAAATGCAATCCCGAATTCTCCAGGAGAGGCAGACAGAAGGAGATTTGACTACAGAGGAGAGGCGATATGAAGAAGCGGAGGGAGATGGGAAATTCTGCTCTTAAAGATGGAACAAAGGGGCCATGAGCCAAGGAATGCAGGTAAATTCATGGTGGAAAAGTTAAGGAGATTCTTCCCTGGAGAGGACCATGGTTTCAGTCTCATAAAACCCATGCTGAACTCCTGACCTCTAGAACCGTAAGAGAATGTGTGTCGTTTTAAGGCATTAAGTTTGTGGTAATTTTGCCTAAGATAGTCTCCACTTAGGCATCTTGAATACAACTTTCTTTTTCTCTCAGCTAGAGGGAGCCAACGCTATATATCAATGGCTCAGAACAGATGCAAAAATCCAATTTACATTTCTTGACCATCTGGATTAGGAGAGTGTGAAGTCAGATGTCTGGATTCAAAGCCTAGGTCTGTTTCTACTCTCTAGTTATTGTACCTCTGGCACATTATTTATCCTCTCTGTGCTTCAGATTCTCTATTGTAAAATGGGAATTATAACAGTGACCAACTACCTAATAGAAAATTGTGGAAAACAATTGAACAGACATTTTATAAGAGAGCGTATCCAAAAGGTAAAAAGGAAATAAAAAAAAAAGTTCTACCTTATTGATTGTTAGTTCAACCCACAATGAAATACTACATACCCAGCAGAATGGCTAAAATAAAGAGGATGAACTATCAAGTCTAGATGAAGAAGTAGAACAGCCGGGACTCTCACACATTGGTAGTGAGTGCCATACTGTCCTCAGACCCAGCCAAGAAGGGTCTTCCGCAGCCCTGGCCCTGCTCTACCCCATTGAATGAGGCGTCCATAGAGCCCACTGATGTGTGAACAGAATTGATTTCTTGGATCTTTTTTCTATAGAAATACTCACATACATGCACAACAATATATGAAAAGAAAGATCGTGAAATAGTTGTTTGGGATAGCAAAAAATTAGAATCAATTGAAATGTTTATTGTTAAGAGAAAAAAAATTTAAAACTGACATGCTATGGAGTAATAGGCAGCTGTTAAAAGAGTATAAACTGCCTCTGATATCTTGTCATGGAAAGATGTTCAAGCTATCTCAAGAAAAAAGTATAGAACAATATACAGTATAATTTTATTTACATAAAAATTTTAAGTAAAAATATGTTTATAAAATGCATAGAAAATCATCTAGAAGGATTCACACCAAAAGGTTAATAATGACTACCTCAGAGGATGAATTATAGAGAAATGAAAAAGGGGAGGTGGCAGGGAGGAAAGGGGTGACATTTTACTTTTTCTATTTATATTTCTGATATACCTGAATCTTTCACAATAAGCTTGTATTACTTGATAACTTTTAAAAACTTCAAGGCATTGGATTACTTTATAGCCAGGTTTGGAGTCAGCTTCCTTGCTTACCTTGGGCATGTACTCCATCTTCCCATGTATCAATTTCCCCAACTGTAAAATAATAACCATTACCTCTTCACAGCATGGTAACAGGAAATAAGCTATGCAAAACTTTATCCCTGTTGCCTCATACTTATAAAATTGATTTGTATAGATTAACTATGCTGTGTAATAAAGCATGATCAAAATCAGTGGTTTAAAATGACAACCATTCATTATCACTCATGCAAATATAGTTTTGCTAGAGATCAACTTGGATTGGCCGGGATGCTCTGCTAAGTTTGGCTCTGTTCCACACACCTCTCATTATCCTTGGACCAATGGGATAATCAGGATGTGTTCTTCTCATAGCGATGGCAGAAGCACAGAACAGCATAAACATATAAAATTTATTAATGCCTTAGAATTGACATACTGCTATTTCTAATTCATTCTATTGGCCAACCAAGTCACATGACCAAGCCCAAAGTAAAGCGGTATAAAAATAAACTTTGCTAAGGGTGACCAAAAATCCCATCTTGCCGGAGACTAAGGGGCTTTCCAGGGTGCAGAAATTTTCATTCTAGAACCAGGAAAGTCCTGGGTAAGTCAGAACCAGTTGGTCACTCAACATCTCCTTACTCCTTTAGTCTGATGAACTTCAAAGTGACCCAGCCAATAATATGGTATAGGGAAAGGAAGAACTGGAGCCAATAATGCAATTTATCACACTTTTAATAAGGACATCCTTTTCAACAACTAGGAAAACAGGCAAACAGTAGGTGGTCAAAATTATTTGGGGGGGGGGGGGGTCCCAGCTGGTGCCGCTCAGTGGTTAGAGCACCAACCCTCACACTGGAGGGTTGCAGGTTCAATTCCAAGTCAAGGGCATTACCTGGGTTGTAGATGTGATTCCCAGCCTGGTGGGAATGTGCAGATGTGCAGGAGGCAACCAATCCATGTGTTTCTCTCACATTGATGGTTTTTTTTCTCTCTCTCTTTCCCTCTCTCTCTCTCTCTATCTCCTCCCCCCTTCCTTTCACTCTTTCTAAAAGCCAATGGAAAAAATATTCTCTGTTGAGGATTAACCCCTCAAAAATTATTTTTGGAACACTGATTTAGGTAGGCCAAACAAAATCAAATCCTCCCAAAGTCCTCAGTAATAGGATGTTTCCTAAAATACTCTCCTCAAATAAAATTGAAGATGCGTCAGCAGCAAGGGGTTATAGCATCAGATAAGTAATTAGTCTAGATTTTCAAAAAAAAACTTAAGAGAAGCCTGAGGATTCCAAAATGGCAGCAGAGTAAGTGGAAGCTACACTGACACTCTCCCAAGACCAAACTGGAAATACAACCAAAACACAGACAAACCACCCTGAAAAATCAACTCAAGATAAGCTGGAGACAACCCTTATTAACCAAGGATGGAAAGTGGATACCACATAGAATTTGGTAGGAAGTATGGAATCGCGAAAGGACTGGCCGTACTCCCACAGACAGCAGCTGAAGTTCAGAGTATCTCAGCTGTGGGGAGTTCCCACTAAGAACTCTGGGGTCTAAACCAAAGAACTTGTATGCATATATGCATAACTCATAGATCACAGACAATAGGGTGGTGAAGGCCTTTAGTTGGGGTGGAGGCATGCTAGAAGGGGTTATGGGGGGGAAATGGGAACATATGTAATACTTTCAATAATAAAGATTTAAAAATAATCATAATAATAAAAGGCAAAAAGATGTCACGACCAAAACGACCAAACCACCGGTCACCATGAGGTGCATGGAGCACCTCTTGGGCCCCCACTCCGCTGCCCACAGGCTCCAATCACAGCCAGGCTGGCGGGTGGCTGGCAGAGCGACAGGCGGGTGGGCACGACTGCGAGCTCCGCTGTGAGCATGGCAGATGGGTGTGGGGGGTGCACGCAGGTGGGTGGGGCCTGGCAATATCACGCACTGGGCCTCTAGTAATAATAATAGTAGTGTTGGGGTCCAACCCCAACGGGTCCAGGGATCCCCAAAGGTGTGGACGGAGTCGGCGAAGAAGGAATGGCACGGGGTCAGCGTTCAGTTGATCAGCATAGCAAGGTTCTCCCTCCAGGATCTCCAGCAAAGTTCTGGTCAGGATCTCCAACCAAGTTCTGGTGCCATGTTCTCTCGCTAGGTTCTCCAGCCAGGTTCTCCAGGTTCTTCCGTCAGGTTTGGTCACCAGGTTCTGTCGCCAGGTTCTTTCGCCATGTTCTGTCTAGGTTCTTCAGCAAAGTTCTGTAGCCAGGTTCTGTCCAGGATCTTTTGCCAGGTTCTTTGGCTAGGTTCTGGTTAGGATCTGATCAGGAGCTGATGAGGATCTGATGAGGAGCTGATGAGGAGCTGATGATTATTGTCTTGTTACATCCGTATTTATACCAGCCGATTTTAATCCTGTCAATTTCTATTACAAAGGTTAGGGCGTTTCTTATCTCCATTCCAGGGAGTAAAGATTATGTAGCTCAAGCATGATTGTTTGTAGTTAAAGTGATTAACTACCCGCCTGGCACTTAGTTAAGGAGCTTTATCCCCTCCCTAACTTCAGGGGAAAATCCCTACCTGGGAAAACCACCTTTTTCGGAGAGGTGACCTTGGTTAAAACACATAGCGCCAAGAAGGTGAGCAAACATATTAAGAACAATATGCCATATATGCCAGGTCCCTTGAAACAGCAAGGATGGACCGGCTCCCGGCAAATTCCCCCTTTTTTATTTTTTAAATGATAGCGCATGTAAATCAGTGGCCACCTCTCGGATTGGGTTAAGACTCGGAAGAAGACTGGCAAGCAATGACAGTGAGCATAGCTATAAACATAGTGGATGGAGCGCACAAGGAGCCCCGTTCCTTAGGAGGTTGCCGGCCTCTTCAGTCAAGAGATTTCAGCTGTCCTCAAGTTGTTGGTTTGATTGTCTTTGTTGGTCTGGCTAGTGGGTGGCATCACTGGTGACGGGCTTCCCGACGTGTCAGCGAGTTGAAGGGCTGCATCAAAGGGTCCATCAGGGCCGTGCTTGATGGTGGCGTCGGCGTCCAAGGAGGAGCAAGCTGTGTTCTCTGGGTCAGCTGTTATGGAGGATGGAGGGTAGTAGAGAGAAAAAGAAAAGAAAGCAAAAGAACTACAAGGCATGGAAGCGTTCAGAAAAAAGAGGAAGAAGAAAGGGAAGAAGGCAGCATCCTGCTCCAGCCCTTTCTTTCAGCTGCCCCTTTCCCTGTGGTCCAAGGTAGAAATGGGAAACAAGTCCTGTTGCAGTGAAAGGGAAGCTGCTGTCAGCCAGGTCTCTTATCTAGGTACTGATCTCAGCTGGACCAAGTCTCTTTCTGTTCCCGATCTGAGCTGGGCCAAGTCTCTATTCGTTATCTGGGTCCCTATCTGGGCTGGACATGGGAAGCGAGAAGCAGCCATGGGGGAAGGAGACCTTCCTCAGAAGGGGCGAGTGTTCAAGCCCCTGCACCATTGGGGGGGGTGAGGATCTGTGCCCCACCTCTGTTGAACCCCAAGTTCTCTCCTACTGGCCCCTCTGTGACTGTGCCTGTCTTAGGTTGTTCCTCCCTGAGGAATCTTACCCGTCTTTGACTAACCAGCCATGCTCCGGGGCCAAGCAGGGTGATGTGAGGTTCAGTTCTGTCTCCTTGGTAGTCTATGTCCCTCTGGCCTCCATGCCCAGCAACTGCCTTTGGATCCCCTCGCCTGCTGGCGGGGTCCCGGCATTGATCACATATCTTGGGGAACCCAGGTTTCTTCTCCAGAGAGAACCCAGCTCACTCCATTGGGCGAGAGACAGATCCATGGTACCAGCCACCGTGACCTCAGCTTTAACAGAGAACTCAGGCAACAGCTGTGGGCAATTGGATTGTGAGAAGAGGGTCCCTCTTGACACAAGGGCAAGAGGGGCCAATATAGGACAAAGGAGAGTCCCGGGACAGGGCTTTCTCAGCCCAGGATGTCAGGCTCTTGGCACAAAAGGGAGATGCCCTTCCTGGAACAGTAGGGTAGGGAGATTCTAGAAAAGGCTACACATAGTAGTAAAGCTTAAAACTCTTTCAATCCAATTCTAACCTTATTGACAGATAATAAGATGAGACGCGTAAGACCAATGAGAATCCCTAAGGTCAGCCTTCTTTTCTTCTGGGGGAATGTTTTACTTTTAGCAGATTCTTAGCAAGGACAGGTTATTTGACTGTTAACCATGTGTTTGTGAGTGATTATTAATATTTACTTAACTCTCTCATAAGTAAATTTTATTAATTCTTTTCAAATGCCAAGATCCATAGTGTGTGGTTGTCCAGAGGTTAAAGCCATAGAGCCACAGGGAGCTCTGCTCTGCCTGTAGTTTCCCGATCCCTGCCCCTTCCTTCTTCCTGTCTAGACTGTATATATCTCATCTGAAGTCAGGTCCTTAGTGGATAAGATCAATACACAGGCACAAATCACAAAGAATAACTTCTTTCTCCTCACAAACATTTTCTCTATCTGAAACATGCCAAGGAGGAAAGCCTAGTGAAGCCCACAGGTGTTTGGGCTTTTAAATATTTTGAAAAGTACATTTGAAAAATTAAAAACGGGACTCTACACACTCCAAATGGGAATGGAGTTAAATACCCTGGGTTTATTTTCATATGAACTTAGAGAATAAAAGAAAGTCATATTAACATGTTCACTAAAATACATTCATTCAACTGAGACACTCAGCTAGGAGCTGACCCTCAAAAATTTGGAGGGTCAACATGTGAGGTTTTTTTGCAACTTTAGGGAAAATAAGTTAGAGCTGAAGTGAACATTGGGGCAAATATCCGGCCACTAATCACTTCACTTATCCCAATTCAGGTGTCTGACAAGTGAATAAACTGCTTAGAGGGCTTTTCATATATAACATTAATAGTTTTTTTTAATATATTTTTATTGATTTCAGGAAGGAAGGGAGAGAGAGAGAGAGAGAGAGACATCAATGATGAGAGAGAATCATTGATTGGCTGCCTCCTGCACACTCCCTACTGGGGATCCAGCCCACAACCCGGGCATGTGTCCTAAATGGGAATCAAACTGTGACCTCCTGGTTTATAGGTTGACACTCAACCACTGAGCCACACCGGTTGGGTTAGTAACATTAATAGCTTTAAAGGGATTCAATCATCATCTTTATTACGTCTACCCAGATTAAGTGGGATCAGCTAGAGAACAAAGGCCTTCTTAGCTGACCACCCTTCCCCCCAAATGGACACCTTTTCCCCTCTGACATTTGCACAGCCTAGGTTCTGAGCAGACCACCTGCTCTGAAAGACCTAGAAGCAATGTAGTCTAAATATTTGAGATGCTGTTAATAATTGCCTGGGCCTGGCAGACATTGACAGCAGCTTTATCTTGCCTGAGATTCCAGCACAGCTGAGCACCAGGCCATTCCTAGTTTACAAATGGTGGGTGTTGGGGGGAGGGGTCAAAGAGCAAGCTGATCCCTGAGATGACCTTCCTTCTAGTCTTCTTAATTTATTGGTTCCCCACCCCATCTAATTTTGTTCTCTTTTTAATTTGATGAGGCAGATCTTTCTAGGAAGATGTAAAATAGGCACATGGGGTAAATAATAATAAGCAGTGTTCCTATCTTCAGCTTTCTCTAAATGACCTGATATGGCATTATGACTACAATGACAAAACCTAGATACCTAGCTTATCAGTTAATCATGACATTCTCTGGGAAGGGTGGGTCAACCAACATTTTATTAGAGCAGGCTGACTAATAAACAAAGAAGAGATAAGACAAAGTAATACTTTGTCCCTCAGCTCTCAAATCATCAAAGGAGTTTTTAAAAATGCAAGGCAAATCTCTACCTTAAATGAAAAACTACTCAGGGGATAGGAAATGAGGAAGAATCTATTATACCAAAGAAAAGGCCTCCACAGACCTGGGGCAATTATGTTTTTTTTTTCCTTAATATGAGCTGTTGATTAATGACTTGGGAAAAGGAATGTTTGGGGAGTTAGAGACTTGTAATTGTATTTCCTTCTGAGAGAAGAAAGTGTGGAAAGAGAAAAAACCTCCCAAGTAATTAGAATAGAAAGATTTGAGTTTGGGGAAAAGAGAGGAAGTAAAATTAATTGAAAGGATCTTATAGAAAGAGATGGAAGTATGTAAAATAAGAAAGTCTTCATAGAGATGTGAGTGATAACTAACAGTTACTGAGGGCTTACTGTGTGCTGGGAACTTCCCATGCTAATGCTACTGGTAACAGGGCAGGCACTACCACATATTCCATCGATTCTAAAACAAACACAAATATATATATATATATATATATATATATATATATATATATACACATATATATATATTCATATATATGTATATATTCAGATAGATTTTATATATAGATATATATATTTACTGCACATGAATATAATGCATACAGATATAGATATAGAAATATAGAACAGAGATATCACATATATAGGTAGGTCACACACACACACACACACACACACACTCATACACACATAAAACATTTTAACACAGGATTGATGTCACCTTACATTCACCATAAACCAGAGGGCAGACATGATGTAATTCTATCATTGTCTGTGAATGTGCAAACTCATATTACTGTCACTTCGGTTGACATATGGGCATCATTGGCACTGCATATGTTGGGTTTAATTGCTGTTTAAAACCCTTTACCCTGGGACCCAGTATTTAAAAATTATTTTACAAGCAGAAAGGCATAAAAACTGAGCGAGGAAATGGACTAAATATGATATCAATAAAGCAAGTATTCATCACAGGAAGGAAAAGACCTCGACTCCATAGTTTCTTACATAGCAACAACCAAAAGCTTCATGGGACCCAAAGAAATAAAGCTACCAACAAATTAATGAAGTTGTGCTTCATTTTATTACTAAGATGTATGCAAAATAATTGCCTATTGCATTCCAAGCAGTACAAATGAAGGCAGGACAAATAACCAAATTTCCAAAATTGTTTAAAGACATTTCCAAACTTGGAGAGCCTGGTTTGACAGATTCATACCTGGTTAGCAGTATTGGTTTTTATTTTCTTACTGGCACATAGAGCCATGGTACACCTATCTCTAATGTCACTTAAAATTGATTAACCAGGGTATTGCCACATCTTTTCTACAGGTAAGAATTCAGAGGCTCAGATAAATTAAATTACTTGCCCCAAAGTCCACAGAGTCATCCTTTAAAATGAGGTCAGTTTGATTCCAGAACTTAGTGGTCTTAACTATTATGATTAACTACTTCCCCAAACAGGAAGATTGGTACAATCCTTTGAAAAATTAAATCAGATAATGGCACTTTTTAAAAAAATTAATTTTCATCTCACTCAGAGTAAAAACCAAAAAGTGTTTACAAAGACCTATTAGATCTGACAGGATCTTGGGCCCTCCCCCATTACCTCTCTGTCTCCTCCTCTCCCACACTCAGTCCAGCTCCACCAACTGTTCGCTTTTCCCTTACCACATTAGCAAGTTTGCTCCCACTTCAAGTATGCTCCTACCTCAGGGCCTTTACACTTGCTCTTCTCACTCCCTGGACACATCCCCACCATATCTCCACTTGACTCACTCTCCTTCCTTCATTGTCTGCTCAGATGACACGATGTCAGAGAGGCCCTCACTGACTTCCCTCCCTACATAAAATCACAGCACTGCCTCCTCTCAGACCCTCACTATCTCCTTTAACATATTTTATTTTTTCCATAGCCCATTACTATATGAAATATTAGGTACACTTTTTTTCATTTACTTATTGCTTATAACTATGCAAGTAAGCTTCAGAGGGCAGTGCCTTGTATTGTCCATATATGTATAGACTAGAGGCCCAGTGCACAAAAACTTGTGCACTGGGGGGGGTCCCTCAGCTGGGTCTGTGCCCTCTCGCAGTCTGGGACCCCTCAGGGGATGTCCACCTGCTGGCTTAGGCCCACTCCCCAGGAGATCGGGCCTAAGCTGGCAGTCAGACATCCCTCTGGCAGCTCAGGAGCCCTTGGGGGATGTCTACTTGCCAGAGGGGAGCAGGCCTAAGCTACAGTTGGACATCCTTAGCGCTGCTGAGGAGGCAAGAGAGGCTCCCGCCACCACCGCTGTGCTGGCAGCTGGCAGCCTGGCTTGTGGCTGAGCAGAGCTTCCCCTGTGGGAGCACACTGACCACCAGGGGGCATCTCCTGCATTGAGCGTCTGCCCCCTGGTGGTCAGTGTGTGTCATAGTGACCAGTCATTCCCAGTCATTCTGCTGTTAGGGTCAATTTGCATATTACCCTTTTATTATATAAGATAGAGGCCTGGTGCACAGGTGGGGGCCAGCTGGTTTGCCCTGAAGGGTGTCCTGGATCAGGTGCCTGGCCAGCCTGGATGAGGGGCTGAGGGCCGTTTTCAGGCTGGCCACAGCCCCTTCAGGGTGGCGGGCCCTACTGGGGTGCCTTGCCAGCCTGGGTGAGGGGCTGATGGCCATTTTCAGGCTGGCCATGCCCACGGGCTGGAAGCAGGTATCTGGGATTTATTTAACTTCTATAATTGAAACTTTGTAACCTTAAGCGGAGCCCAGGTCGGGTTGCCCCTGGCAACTGAGGCTCTCAGCCCCTCCTTGAGCAGAGGCCACGCCGGCTGGAAGCAGGTATCTGGGATTTATTTATCTTCTATAATTGAAACTTTGTAGGCTTGAGTGGAGCTCAGGGCCAGCCAGGGCAGGTGGGAAAATTGGCTTCCTCCATCACTGGGAGTAATGCAAGCCTCCTGCTCGCTCCAGTTCTGTGGCCACAGCCATCTTTGTGATGGACTGATGGAGTGAGGAGTGATGGTTAATTTGCATATTACTCTTTTATTAGATAGGATGGTGGGCACTCAATAAATGAATGAAAAACTAAATGAATCGCCTTCTGACAGTGTCAGTATGCTAACTTTTCTTCTGTTGTGTCCATGCAGAAAATTATCATAAATTGACATCTGTGGATTATTTTTACATATAAATAAGTAACTCTGTTTTCTCTCCTTTGGGGAGCTTAATAAAGAGTGAAACTTTTGTAGTAGTGTTTTCAAATGCAGATTCCAGAGCCAGGCCACGTGGACTTTAGTGCTGGCTTCTACCACTTGCCTATGTGGCATCATGAAACTACTCAACTCCTCTAAGTCTTCGTTTCCTCATTTGTAAAATGGGGATGAGGGTAGTACAAGGCTTACTTGAGAGAGTTCTTGAAAGTATTAAATGAAACAATACAGGTACAGGGCCTGATACATGCTAAGTATTCAATAAAATATTTATTTTGATTGACAAACTAGTTTGAACTTACCTGATAGGAAACCATAAACCATCTCCCCGATGGTTTTCAACCAGGAGAAATACACACATGAACACTACCCTGCCCGGGACATTTGGCAAATGCTAGAGATGCTTTTGGTTATCACAACTCGGCATGGGAGCAGGGTTCTGCTCGCATCTATGAGGTAAAAAGCCAGGGATGCTGCTGAACATCTTAAAATGAAGAGGGAGAGGGCACAACAAAGAATTATGGAGCCCAAATTGTCAATGACGTCATTACTAGGAAATGCTGATAGACAGAGAGCATTTGTTTCAGCATACAGCTCCAACACCCCAGCGGGGAAATAATTTCAAGGGGAAATTTTTGTAAAGCCTCCACCACTCCTTCTGTCATACCTTTAAAATCAGCCTTGAGATGAGAATCCACACCCACATCTCCCTGCTCTTGTCCCTGGCCTTAAATCTTTTCTGGTGCTGCCTTTATAATTCATGGCCAAATATGTGGGTGCTCCTGTCCAGACCTCTGGGCTCCCATACAAATAGTCCCTGGAGATTCCTGTGTTGCCCATATTAGTTCTGCAGCAGACCACTAGAGGGTACAGAAACATCAATCATTCAGCATTTGGGTATCATTCATCGTTTTCAGTAATATAAATCTTAACAAAATGCTACATTATTCCTGGCCCCTAAAATAAAAAACTACCCAGAATATATTTATCATTAAACACCTCCACAAGCACACAGTTTAAAGGCTGATTCAAGCATTTCACTCTAATTGTCATCACCCCCAAACTGTAAAGTATGGTAGTAATTTAATTCAATGTCCCATGTTAAATGGAAACCTAATAAATGACCATTGATGTTAACAAAAGCATTAGAATATTATGATATTACTAGAGGCCCTATGCGGGAAATTCATGCAAGGGGCTTGACCCTTGCAGCCACAGCTTTGTCCGAAGGTCGTCTGGCTCTCCAGTCTAATTAGCATATTATGCTTTTATTATTATAGATAACATTTTATGACAATATTTGTAAAACTTCTTTATTAAGTCCTTATTATGCTGAGAGTTAAATTATATCAGATAGATAGATAGATATAACCTGATCCACCAGGAATTAAGCACACTTAATCAGAAATTGGAACTCCAAATTAAAATACATAGCATTATTTTGCTAAGCTCTGAAACAAACACAAACCAAAGTATTAATGTTTATTATCCTAAAAATATTACATTAGGAAGAACCAGAATGACTGAAAAATATTATGGAATCACTAAACATTTAACAATATCTCAATTTCACACACTCAAGTTTTGAACAGAGGCACTAAGGAAAAGTTATAGGGAACTTTGGAGGGAAAAGATTACAGAATTAAAGGACAGTGGCCAGCTGTTTTTTCCTTTCAACTAAAGTTAACAAAAGTGTGGGTACAGATGTTGAGTGATCACTAAACTTGTTCTTGTGATATCCCAAGGATTTTAAAAAGATTCCCAGGTGATTCTAATGTGCAGCCAAGGTTGAGAACCACTGTCCTAGGGTGATGTGGGGATGACATGAGTGAATATACAGGGTAGGGCAAAAGTAGATTTCCAGTTGTTTGTATGGAAAATAATACAATAATTAATAAGTAATGCAAAAATAGGTTTCATGTATGCACACCTGTAAACATACTTTTGCACCACACTGTAAGTATAGCACTTAAAACTGTATCTGGCACATATTAACTCTATATTGTGTTTTCTATTATAATTATTATTTTCTATAAAAATGCCATACTTTTTCCCACTCTAACTGGACATTCCCTCTCTAAAGTTTCACTAAATCATATTTTCTTCAAGAAAAGCAACAGACTGAACATACTGTACTTCATGGACCTTGAGAAATATAAAAAAGTTGGCTCAGGGGGAGAACCAAGATGGAGGCATAGGTTAACGCTGGAGCTTGCTGCCTCGAACAATCACTTCAAAAATACAACTAAAAGACGGAACGGACATCATCCAGAACCACAGGAAGGCTGGCTGAGTGGAAGTTCTACAACTAGGAGGAAAGAGGAAACCATACGAGACTCAGAGGAGGCACAGTGCTGAAGTGAAATACTAAGGTTCGGAGTGCATGTGGAGCGGGTCGGCGGTGGAGGGCTCGGTTGTTGTCTTCAATCGGGAGGGAGTTTCAGACTCTGAGCTCCAGATCCGGGCGAGTCTCTAGGGACCCAGACTCAAACGGGAGAAGCGGGAAGGGAGCTTTCTCTCCGAGGTCTGCAGTGGTTGCAGAGCCGCTGGAGACGGAACTGAGAGCAGCCATAACTGATTGCTCCACCCTCCCTGTAGATCCCCTGGGGACCCGCCTCGCCCAAGCTCTGCACAGAGGCATTTGCCGGAGAGCCTCAGGCAAAGGGTAGATTAGCACTGCACTAGAGATTCAGCACAGTAGCGCTCCCACTACAGACAGAGCTGACTCTCATAGCCAGTTAGCCTGGAGGTCAATTCACCCCCCATATTGCCGAAAACAATCAAGGCCTAACTACAACAAGACTGCGCACAAAGACCACAAGGGGGTGCACCAAGAAAGCATAAAAAATGCAGAGACAAAAAAACATGACAGAAATGGAGGATATAGAGCTAAAAAATGCACTTTTAAGGGCTTTCAATAATTTGCTAGAAACTGCCGATAAACTTGATGAGAGCCTCAAGAAAACTAATGAGACCCTCGATGTTGTGATAAAGAACCAACTAGAAATTAAGCATTCACTGACTGAAATAAAGAATATTATACAGACTCCTAAGAGCAGACCAGAGGAGCGCAAGAATCAAGTCAAAGATTTGAAATACGAAGAAGCAAAAAACACCCAACCAGAAAAGCAAAATGAAAAAAGAATCCAAAAATACGAAGATAGTGTAAGGAGCCTCTGGGACAGCTTCAAACGTACCAACATCAGAATTATAGGGGTACCAGAAGATGAAAGAGAGCAAGATATTGAAAACCTATTTGAAGAAATAATGACAGAAAACTTCCCCCACCTGGTGAAAGAAATAAACTTCCAAGTCCAGGAAGCACAGAGAAACCCAAACAAAAGGAATCCAAAGAGGACCACACCAAGACACCTCATAATTAAAATGCCAAGAGCAAAAGACAAAGAGAGAATCTTAAAAGCAGCAAGAGAAAGAGACTCAATTACCTACAAGGGAATACCCATACGACTGTCAGCTGATTTCTCAACAGAAACTTTGCAGGCCAGAAGGGAATGACAAGAAATATTCAAAGTGATGAATACCAAGAACCTACAACCAAGATTACTTTATCCAGCAAAGCTATCATTCAGAATTGAAGGTCAGATAAAGAGCTTCACAGATAAGGAAAAGCTAAAGGAGTTCATCACCACCAAACCAGTATTATACAAAATGCTGAAAGTTATCCTTTAAGAAGAGGAAGAAGAAGAAAAAGGTAAAGATACAAATTATGAACAACAAACATGCATCTATCAACAAGTGAATCTAAGAATCAAGTGAATAAATAATATGATGTACAGAATGAACTGGTGATTATCATAGAACCAGGGACATAGAAAGGGAATGGACTGACTATTCTTGGGGGGGGGGGGGGAAGGGGAGTGGGAGATGCAGGAAGAGACTGGACAAAAATCGTGCATCTATGGATGAGGACAGTAGGTGGGGAGTGAGGGCTGAGGGTGGGGCAGGAACTGAGAGGAGGAGGGTTATGGGGGGAAAAAAGAGGAACAAATGTAAAAAACTGAACAATAAAGATTTAATTAAAAAAAAAAAGTTGGCTCAGTTCTGACCTAACCCTTCACAATACAGACAGCCTCTCATTCCCTTATTTTCCTTTTTCATTCCTCCATTATATGCCCACTCCACCTTTTTTTTTCTCCCAGCACAGACCTAAGCACAAGGTGCAAATGAGGGAGAAAAAAAATTTTACCATTCTTTTTCTTTTTCCATTGCATCACCAACCCTTAAGCCAAGCATAAAGATAATTGTAATCTATAACAGAAAAAGCCTCCTAAAACCTCATGAAGCACCCTTTGGAAAGGTCAAGTGAATTAGTGGCAACAGTGCTTTTTCCTTTTACCAGGTTCTAGAAAGAGTCACTGGATGCTGAACTTTTCTTTTTTTTCTCCTGTGACAACTAGTTATAATTAACTTGTGAGGAGACCAGATGCAAGAGGGAATATTTCCAGGCAGTGGGGAATTCAGGGAAGGAAAGATGTATGGCAAACCTTGAATCAAAATCTTGTCATCATGTCAGCCAGGCAATAGTTAATGTCCTGTCCTGTTGCCATGGAAACAAGATCTCTATGCCACAGTAAATGGCTTCCAGGGGCACAGAGGAAATCTCACCCTGCACTTCATGCAACTTCAATCCATTTCATTTTATTCAGAAAAATCCTCTTTGAGGAGGTCAGTCCAAAATTCTAAATATACAAAAATGTCAAATGCTCAATACATTAAGGTGTAATTCTGTGAGTGAAACCTTACTAACTCGTGTCATGATTGGCCTTATCACATCAGTGATATTATTTCATCATAACAACACTGAGCTGCCCCAAAGTAAAAATTTTAAATATGCATAAAACTGAGAATAGCTACCACAATATTTATATTAATATTATTCTGTATAGATTTCCTTCTCTTCACATCTAGCTCAAAGAGCCTATTTAGTTGAGAAATGACTTGAAATATTTCTTTACATCATAGAACATAGTTTTAAAGTGACCAGATTCTCCAGAAACAGATGGACTGGGTTTTGACCCTGGCCTTATTCTATAACCTTATTCTATAACCTTAGTCTATATCCCTCATTCTCCATGCCTCAGTGTCCTCATTTGTGAAATAAGGATGATGTAGTCCCCACCTCATAGGATCATTGTGAGATTTAAGTGAGTTAATCTACACAAAGCATTCAGTGCCTGCACATTACAAGCACTAGATAGGTGTTTGTCATAATAAAAATAATTAATTTATTATAAATTATAATTATTTGATGAGAAAATTTCATATTGTCTTTAGATGCTCAGTTTTACTTTAATTAATTTGAAAAATCCTATTTGCAGTGCTTTAAGCACTAAAAAGTTATACGTTCATTATATACAATGGCCAAGTGAGTAAACAGAACAGTAAAAGAAGTGAAAAATGAATTCACTTGGGAGGATTTTCTATTTTCCTTCATTTCTTGTTTCTTGGCCTCTGTGGGAAACATCTTTCAACATCCAATGACTGTTGAGAACTACCCTGAATGAATGAATGAATGAATGAATCAAGAACAAACAGTTTTCTGACTAACCAGCAGCCAGGCCCATTCATTCTAATTCTGGGGCTCGATCGGAAATTACTTAGCAACCACTTGAGTAAATGATGGGGAAGCCTCTGCAGAGCAGTTTTGTAATTGTAATCAAGCAAACAGCATTAAAGACCTTCTCCTGACCATATTTCCTGAGCTCTGCTTATCTGAAAGTCATCAGAACAAACAAGTGCATGAAAGAAAACAGGGATGTACTCCCCAGATCACTGATGCTGAGAAACACGTGGTCTCGAAGGCAGAATGCCTGACATCCTTTGGCTCATAGGAAGACAAGTACAATATTTCATAATGTGATGCTTGAGATTGTAAATCTTTACCAAGACATAGGGTTTGTGTCTTGTACAAGCATGTCTAAACCCTGGTGGGACTGCTACTTGAATACTTCTTCTCCATGTTCCCGGTAACATGGCTCTGGCCCAGTCCTACCATCTGCATCTAATCTTCTAAGAGCCTAGAGTCAGAAGGATCTGAGCAGTTGCATTCAGCCTCCCAGCGGTTTTTCCTACAGATGGTCACAGGCTGCAGCGTGAACATGCAGAGTGGTAAATCCCAGCTCCCCCTGAGGCAGTTCATCTATTCCACACACATTTGTAAAGCACCTACCATGCTACATATGTTGGGTTTTGTGTTAGGAATACAAAATTAAATACAATGAAGTCCTTGCTTTCAAGAAGTACGTAATCTTCTGGAAGAGAGAGGTTTGAGAAAACCCATAATAACAAAATAATGAGAAATATTTCTGTAGGAGCAAGTACAGCATGCTATGTGAGTATAGCATAATAGTTATAACAGTTAACATTTATTTCTCATCAAGCACTGTTCTAAAATTCTACATGTATTAACTTTTTCATTCTTGTGACAGACCTGGAAGTAAATTGAGGTGCTGAGAATTTAAATCACTTACTCAGAGTCACATAGTAAGTGTTACAGCCAGTTTAAGAGAAACAGGTAGCCAAGCCTGAGAGAATTAAGAAGACTTCTTGGAGGAAGGGGGGCAGGATATGAGATGATACCTGAGAGATGCAATGTAGAAGAAAGGGCATCCTAGGCAGAGGGCAAAATATGTGACTGTACCATCCTTCCACCCGGCAGCAGGACCTCTGCTCTCATGCCTCTCCCCATGGTGTGGTTTCTATAGGGCAGTGGTCGGCAAACCGTGGCTCGCAAGCCACATGTAGCTCTTTGGCCCCTTGAGTGTGGCTCTTCCCCAAAATACCATGTGCGGGCACGCACATACTGTGCGAAGTTGACTTAAAACTTTAAGTAAAGTTTATTAAGTTAATTTTAGGGAACGTTGTGGAGTGAAAGAAGATGTAGTGTCGAGGATTGAGAAAGGTATGTTGAGATGGTTTGGACATATAGAGAGGATGAACGAAAGGAGATAGACGAAACAAGTGTACAAGACGAGTGTGGATGGGAGAGTGGGAAGGGGTCGACCTCAGCAAACGTACCTCAATCAGATTGAGGATGTTTTTAGCAAAGGCCAACTTAGGAGTACCCTAATTAAGTTAATAACAATGTACCTACCTATATAGTTTAAGTTTAAAAAATTTGGCTCTCAAAAGAAATTTCAATCGTTGTACTGTTGATATTTGGCTCTGTTGACTAATGAGTTTGCCGACCACTGCTATAGGGCCAAGGGGTCATGCCCACCCAAAGTCCCTTCTTCTAGTCTAGACCATGTTCTGGAAAACAAGGCCCCAGAAGTCCAATAGCTCCAGGCCCCCTTGCCAAGCTTCTGAAGTGCTTGCTGCTAGGGAAAGGCCATTCGCAGGGGGTGTGAATGGTGCCTGGAGTGCAGGCTGGGGTGTCCATACACCCACATGTCATGCAGGACAGATCAAGGGGCGGGAAGGGAAGGCAGGTAGGCTGGATGGCAGGAGAGCTCCCTGTGCTGTGACACTGTTCCGTGCAATTCTGAGGAGTCTGAAAACTTAAAGTCTATGCCTAGCTTTTTAGGGAGTTATAAAGGTATCTTTGTAAAAAGAAGAGGATAGGACACATTTTATGTGACAGTGTGTTAGCTCAATGTACACATTTTAAGAAATTAGAAACATGACCTGTGGCCTCCTTTTGTTCTCAAGCAGTGGGCCCTACAAATATCCCTGGTGCACCTACCATGTGTGAGGGATGGAGACGTGAGAGGGCACAGCTTGCTTGGGAAACTAAAAGTAGCTTCACAAAGAGTATGAAGGAAAGGGTTCAGGCAAAGCACTTGCCTTCCCAGTGATCTGAACTTAATTCTGAGGGCAGCACAGATCATTAAGGACTTTAAGCTGGAGAATGAGCAGGCATTGAGTTTGGAGAGCACACATCACATGTGTCAATCTGCTCTGTCCCCAAAAGAAACCCACAGTGATATTTTTATTGTCTCTTCTTCCCTTTGCCTCTATCCAGAAGCAGGAATGAAAAGGACTGGTAATATCTATTATAGCTGTAGGACTCCAAATAGTAAAGCCTAGTGCAATTAGAAAAGCAAACATCTGGAAGAAAAAAAAATAGCAACCTGATGTTCTTATCTGGCCTGCTCAATGGGGAAGAGCTTGAAATCACAGACTCAGAGAAGCCAGGCAGCCAAGCCAAGCTCTAGAGCCCACAGACATGGACAGGATGTCTGAGAATGAATGGCTCAAGGCAATGGCTCAGTGCTCTGTAGCTAACACAGAGTAATGCGCAAGAGACACATGTCTTTGGACTAAGGTTTGGTTCACCTCCGCACCTTGTAACCCCCTTGGGTGCAGCAGAAGACTCTCAGTTGTTGGTTGACTTCCCAGAGCAAGGCCAATGGGCCAGGCGTTCAGATCTACAGGGTGGATATCTCGTAGCATTGGCCATGCATGACTGCATCTAATCATAATTTATGGATATTAGACAAACGGAATACCCCTTCAGTAGGTCCCTGTACTAGATATTTGTCCAATTTTGTTGTCAAGAATAACCTGACTTCTTCACAGGTAATTATCCTTCCACTACTATATGGGATTTGGGGGGAAAACATAAACTCTAGGTGAGCCACCCATATACAGGGCAGATCTTTTTATTCCATCCCACCTGACAGCCAGGTGTTAGTGAAGTGACCTAAGCTCAACCTATTAAACACTCACCCCCAGACTTTAAACTGTGAGTCAGTGAAGCGAGACTACAATAACAACGGGAATGCGGATTATTGCAGCAGCAGCCTCCGGGGTGTCAAGAAGCAGTGCTGGGAAGGCAGCAGCTGCCCCGGGAGCATGCCCTTTGAGGTGAGATACTGCCCACTCTTTTCTCAAGCCTCCTGTGAGCTCCCTTCATCCTGTCAATAAATCCCCAAGTGTTCCCACAAAATCAACAGACTTTCCTTCTGACATGTGCACCTCTTGCCCCCAGACCAGCAAGTTAATTTGAACTCCTGGATCTTGTTGCTCAAAATTATTTGGGAAGACGCGGATTTTCACATAATCACAATGTAAACTGGCAAATCAGGGGCTTCTCCATTTTTAGCAAAGTGCATTTAACACGATGGTACATTGTTTCTGCGCACTTTCCTCCAATTCCAGGTGTGCTCATTGTTACAGACCCACTTGGCTATTGTCTTACTCTGGGACACCCGTCCCCAAAGGAAGAGGAGTTCCTTTATGTTTCCCTGGAGTTCCATGAGTCCTGATACTGTGGTGAAGAGCGAGGGGATGCTGCCAGGGAAGTCAGTCTGCGGAGGCAGCGAGGGAACCCTGCACATGAGAATGCGTACAAGATTGAGCCAGGAGTGCAGATGGCGGGGGAGAAGTCAATGCATGGGGGCCTGGGCCTCAGCTACTGGCTCCGATCACATTTGGGTAGATAGATTTTCATTAAAGCTGTCATTTTGAAAATTAGAAAAGCATACAAACACATATGCAGCTAAACAGATGTTCCCATTCCTCCTCCTCTTCCTTCTACAGTACTCAAAGGAAACACATGTCTGTGTTGTCCTAAGTCCAGTTACTAATTAGCACGTTTCAGTAGCATATTTCACGGAGGATAGGGAGGATTTCAGAGGGATTCCTTCCTTTTAAGTTGAGACAGCTGGTGCTAATTACCAAGCAGGAAAAGAATGTGCAAACAGATCATTGAGAAGCCACGGGTGGAACAGAAGGCTGGAGGGTCTTTTGGTCCCGTTCTAGAAGGACTCTCCAGTGGTTGGAAGGGGCTGCCTATTATCTACATCTTCACCTGACCCTCAAGAAGCAGCTGTCCAGTTCCATCATCCTGCAAGTGGGCGGGAAACACAGTCCAAAAACATGAACTCAAAGGGCATTGCACCTCATGCATGTAAATTTCACAGAGATGTAGTTGGAGCTCTTGGAATAAACCACTCCTCTCTTGGCCAAAGATGCACAGCAAAATAAAAGCTAAGCATGGCCTTTTGCCTTTTAAACAAACCCAGGAGACTACCAATTCAAAGTTCATCTTTAGAATTCATTGTTGCTATGACATGAGGGCAATCCAGACACCCCTTACCTGGTATGCCTAGTAAGAAAGAAAATCTTTGACTCTAATTCAAAGAATATAATGAAAAGAACACTAGACCAGAAGTCAAGAACTTTCTGATGCAAACTAATTATGAGACTTTGGGAAATTTAGTTTTTCTGAACCTCAGGTTTTCATCTGTAAAGGGGGAATACTGGGACCTTCCACATAGGGCTGTTTGTGAAAGTTGTGGAATATTACTGCAGTACAATGAATATTTAATGTGAATTTCTGGATAAAGTTAAAATTATTGGGCTTGGGAATGTGATTCCCAGCAAAACAAACAAACAAACAGAAAAACCCCATAGCAGTCCCAGTGCGTTGGAAGTATATGACTACCTTGCAAAGGGAGTTGATTGTCCTGGGTTCTTAGCTTACCTAGAGACTATACAACGTTTGCAGGAACTTGGGAACTAGCTTCACAATTTGGAACAATTATGCAAACATGTTTCAGTGGAATGACTAAACGTAAACGTTTTGACATTGCACTGCCTGATTTCAAATTCTGCTCTACCACTTCCCACCTGTGTGACCCTAAACTAATCACTTGACCCCAACCATAAAATAAGGGTAAGAGTGACAACCACTCACTGATGGCTTCATTGTAAGGACTGACTGAAAGGTAGTATAGTCACGGGGCTTGATGGATTATAACTTTCATCTCAAATACTATCAGCCTTCTTATTACAAAAAGGATGTCAATATTATTATAATTACAGAGCTGATTAACAAGGTCATTTTACTTTATTTTTATTTTAATAACTATGAACTAACATGTATATAGGTGATTACATTATTCAGCTTTTATATATGTTGATTCATTTAATTCTCATAATGACCCTCTGAGGCATGCCAGTGAGCAGCAGAGTTGGGATAAACCCAGGCCAAAGCCTTGCTTTCAATCACTGCATAAATAAGCGTGGGCCAGTGATTAAGGTTGAGGGGAAACTTAAGAGTGAACTGCTTGTTGCAGTGGTAGCTTGTACAGCCGGATTTGAATGGAAATGGTGTGCATGCTTGCCGGGCTAAATGTCCCCCCTACACATCATGGGGGCAGATATACTCTGTGGCTTTGGTGTTATAAAGTAGTCATACCTTGACTGATTCAAAGCACTGCCATTTGTTCTTTTCTTTCCATTATTTCTATTTTCAGGAAATTGAAAACATGAAAAATAAAGGAAGTGTTTTCTCATTTCAAATATTCCACTTTTCAAGACAAAAATAACAACTCAGAATAATGGCAAGATACAGTTGATGAGTCAAATACCATTGAAAGCCCACTTAGCACCCACATTCACTGCCTGTCTGAAAAGCTCCAAGGTCTACCATTTTTAACAAAGCTCAAAGATTTCACTCAGCTCTTTTTTCTATCAAAGAAAAGGAAATGTCTGAATCATTGTGAGTGCTTTTTATAAAGCACCTACTTTTTAGGAACAGTTTCAGACCCACGCCCTGCACACCAACAAACTCAGCAAAAGCTTGTTGATTGTTCAAGTGCTGAAGAACAGTGTCTGGTTGATATTCGTGCTACTTCCCTAGGTGGGAAATGTAGCAATTTTTATGCATAGGCTCCTTTGAACCTGGGAGGGCATACCTAGAAGATGATTATTTAGTGTCTGGCGATGCAGGCTGTAGTTTAAATATAAGCCAGAGAAGGAACAAGTCCTGTTTAAGAAGACATACAGAAAGCCTGAGAGTGACGCCAGGAGAGAGAGTGACAAACAAGATTGCCTAACAACGCCTGGGGTCATTTAAAGAACAGAATAGCCCTGAACACTCTGAGGTCATCATGCCAGCTTGTCCAAAAACCTGCTCTCTTCTTTTTGCTGGCTCTCCGGCAGATTCCGGTTCTAGTCATGCCCATTGCTTGCCAACCAAGTTGCTACATCCTGCATCTGTGCTCTTATTTATGCTTGGCTTCCGCTCCAACTTTTCTTCCGTCCCTAATAATCTGAATCTTATAATCTGCAGATATCTGACCATAACTCATGTGCTAACTCCTAGTGTAGTTTTTCTTTATGCAATCCATAGAACTTTACACATTGAATCAGTACTATATTCTTTTGGAATTAAGTTCTTGCTATTTAATTATTCACCAGGCCTTTCACACTTACATTATTTTCTCACTAAACTGTTAGTGAATAGGGCCCATGATTCCCACATCTTTTCTGTTTGCCAATAGATTGCTCCTGTGCAATGCAGTGCACCCGGTATATGTTCCATTGCTGTAGTAAAGTGTCCATATCCCACTGCCTTCAATTTGCCTGTGTCGTTCAGATAGCTCCATGAAAGAGGTATAATTAGTTCTTAGTATTGTGAAAAAGCTACGGAACCATCAGTATCGACTCTGCCAAAATCTACAGATAACATCTGCTCAATTCTAGAAACAGGTGGAAAGCTGCATGATCACAGTTAGTGTGTGGAAGGCCAGTTAACAGAGTGGTTGTGAACATATTTTTGGAAGCCCAACTCTCCATCTTCTGCTACTTTATAGTTGGTTGAGCTAATTAACCTCTTTAACCTCAGCTTTGTCTTCTATAGAATGAAGATAATCATAGTATTCATCTCATAGAGTTTTTCTAAAGAAGAGAATAGAGATAGCACAGCACTTGGAACAGAGAAAACTTTCAATAAATACATGCTATAATATCATGATTTATATTATTAATTAAGAATTCAAATATGTTTTAAAGACACAATGGATTATTGGTTTAACTTTAGAAATACATACATTGAGTGTTACATTATTTATAATTAATAGTCCTTAATCTTCATATATACATATAGTAGAGGCCCAATGCACGAAATTCATGCAAGAATAGGCCTTCCTTCCCTCAGCTGCCGGCACTGGCTTCTCGCTGGCACCTGGGACCCGGGCTTCCCTCTTCTGTCCACTGGCAGGCATCCAGGCTGGCTTCCCTCCACCCTGGCTTGGTCAGGAAGGACATCTGGATTGACATCTGGTCTAATTAGCATATTACCTTTTTATTATTATAGATATATATGGAGTTATTAGAGCCAACACCTGGCACATTGGTGAGGCAGCTTTACTTATAATCAGCCCATCTAGGAGATAAAAATAATGCCATGCCACAGTGTGGCAACTGTAAAACATATATATATATATATATATATATATATATATATATTTAAATTGATTTCAGAGAGTAAGGGAGAGGGAGAGAGAGATAGAAACATCAATGATGAGAAAGAATCATTGATCAGCTGCCTCCTGCACACCCCAGCTGGGGATCAAGCCCACAACCCAGGCATGTGCCCTGACTGGGAATTGAACCATGACCTCTTGGTTCATAAGTCGATGCTCAACTTTTAAGCCACACCACAGGCAGTAGCCCTTAATCTTGGAAGCAGTGATGCATCCAGTATCACCATGGATCATTCACACATAGGTTAGAATTCTAGCTTTCCCACCCACTGTTAAATGGCAAAGGACAAGTTGTCTAATTTCTTGAAACTTCAGTTTTCTCATCAGACATAAGGAAAAGGGTAATTCCTACCTTGTAAGGTGGTTATAATTGGGTGTAACTCTTTTAGCAGTCAGTGAATGACAGCCTTCATGATTTCTGAGCCCTCTATTTTTTCTGATTAGCCTAAGGAATAGCAGTTGTGCAATTTTAAAATAAATCTGTATCAGAAAGCTACACATTAGGACACTTCACAGAGTTTTGCCTCTTTATCTCCCCAGCACCATTCTCTCAGAACTAAGAGGTGAGTATTTATTTGAGAACACTCATGTGGGAGAGTGTGGAGCAGGCAATTTGGGGACTCATTTCTATAGTATTGGCAGGATGTGGGTTGTCATCACAGGCTGGGTATTGTCTTGCTTCCTGTGCTTTTAGTTACTACACTTGTGGCATTATTTTTATCTCCACGATGGGCTGATTATAAGGTGAAGCTGCCTGACCAATGTGCCAGGTGTTGGCTCTAATAACTCCAAGTGTTATTACTTTTTTTAAAAAGATATAGAAATATGGAGGGAAACCAAGGGGCCACCAAGCAGGAAATACTTCAAGCCCCACCACAAAGAGACCAGATATTGCTAGACTGTATTTTGTTTGGACAAGTTCTGCTTTATCTTCCCTGGAATCAAGTGAGGAATTCAACCAATGCCTGCCTAGGGCAGTAAAGTGGACAATTATTTAGCAACATCTGAAACTGGGGGTAGTTCCTCTTTCTTTTCTCCACTGAGGTAGCAATGAGAATGTAAGAGGAGATATACAAAGAATTATAAAAAGATCAAACTAAAATTCGAGGTCATTCAATTCATTTTTTCCCGACATAAAGTATAGATTCAGAGACATTCGTTCATTGCTCCAACCTGCACCAGAAACTGAAAAACTCAGGGATATAACTATGACCAGGACAAACACATAAATATAAACATAGTCCTAGACATCAAGAGACATATATTCTAGAGGTTTAACAAATAAAAAGAAAAAGAAAAAAAGAGAAAGAAATAACATAATTACAAATTTAAATAATAACTTTGAGCTTTAAAAAACAAGAAAGATGAGAGAACACAAGGGAAGAGTACTTATTGCTGACACTGGCACCTGGAGGAGTTGTCACTAAGCTGAGATCTGAAGGAGGGAAAGAGGGATGAATGTTTTAGGCTGAGGGAACCGGATGTGCATAGACCTGAAGGCCAGAGGGAACTGAGTATGATAGAGGGCCTAAGGGAAGAAGTCACTAAAGAAGAGTAAGTACGGGGGAGAGTGGCAAGGTGAAGGTGGAAACATAGCCAAGAGTCAGCTCATTCAGGGCCTTTAGGTCACGACTCCTATTGTTAATAGAATAGGAAACCATTTTAGAAGGAGAAGGACATGGCATGATTTAGACAATCTAGCATAACAATCAGAGGACAGGCTCATGAGACAGATTACTGAGGTTCAGATCTTGGCTCAGTCATGTGTTAGCTGGATAGCCTTAAGTAAGTTACTTTGTTTCCTCATCAGCAAAGAACAATAATAAGAGTATTTACTCTCATTGTATTGAGGTTTAAATGTATTATTTCCTGGGAAACCCATAGAACAATGACTAAGACATAGTAAGTACTCAATAAAAGTTAGTTACACACATAACACCATCACACACACACACACACACACACACACACACACACACACAATGGACTGAATGTTTGTTTCTGCCAGAATTCATATGTAAAATCAAATTCCCACTGTGATGATATGGGGTAGTGGGTCCTTCAGGAAGTAATCAGGTCATGGTGGAGCCCTCGTGAATGGACTTACTGCCCTCATAAAAGGAACCCCGGAGGGCTCTCTTTCCCTTCCTACCAAGTGAAGATTGAAGTGAGAAGATAACAGCCTACACCCAGAATAGGGTCCTCACCATAACCCAATTTATTTTGTTGATAAGCCTCCCGCCTATGGCATTTTGTTATAGCAGTCCAAACTGACTAAGACAATATGGAAAATAATTTCCATTTTTTAAAGTTATTTTTCTTTTTGTTTGGACAAAGAATAGAGCACAAGAAAAAAAGGGTGACACATTGGGAGAGTATCTGTAGCAACAGAGACTAGAAATACTGAAGGCCTGAAACAGGAGAGCAGGGGTTAAGATGGTGAGAAGGAAATAGATCAAGATAGAGTCTGGGCACAAACAAATTTGGATTTCCTGATAAAAAATTATGAAAGTGAGGAGAAGGCAGATCAAGAACCGATCTTAAGCTAGCCAATATAGCCAACAGGTTTCAACAACCCAATTGTCCATCAATGGATGAATGGACAAACTGTGATATATACATATGATGGAATATTATCTAGTCATAAAAAAGAATAAATTCTGAAACATCCTATAGCATAGGTGAACCTGCAAATATTATCTTAAGTGAAAGAAGCCAAAAACAAAAAATCACATACTATATGATTGCATGTATGTAAATTATACAGAATAAGTAAACCCATACAAACAGAAAACATATTGATAGTTGCCAGGAGCTCAAAGGAGATATAAAATTTAAAACACTGCAAATGTATGCTATATCTAAGGAGACAATTCAGATAAAAGTCAAACAAAAGTCTAGGGAAAGCTCTGAAAAATGCCAACATTTATTAGCAGAGCCCGAAATTTAAAATAAATAAAAAAAATCTTGGAAGCCAAGAGGTAAGCATGCTTCAAACAGGTAGAGAATTGGCTTTGACAAGCATTACTGAGAAGCCAAGTAAGCAAAGTGGGGAAGCAGTCCATTGGATTTGGTAACCTGACAGCTGTTGCTGACCTTACCAGGTAGGAGAGGTATAGAAGCACATCGGACTGGGTTGAACAGTGGCAAAGACAAGGAGGTAGAAGTAGTTTGTTTGGGTCCTCAGGAATTTGGTTATAAAGGAGAACAGAAAAATAGGACAGAATTGAAACAGGTTATATGAAAAAAAAAGTATGAGAAAAGGGGAAATATTAGAACATGTTTGTGTGATGATGGGGATGATTCTATGAACAGTGAGATGTGACTGCTGAAGGAAAGCATGAATAGATCATGGAGCAAAGTCTTTGACAGCATAAGAGGTAATGGGATCCAGAGCAAAAGTGGAGAAGCATCTCTTCTTATCGGAGGAGGAACAGTCTCTTCATTGTGGAGGAAGGAGAATTTGGATGCAGATGTGCCAAGCTGGCAGGTTTTGTGGTGGGAAGTTGAGTGAGTTCATTGCCAATGACTTCTAATTTTTCAATGAAGAATGAGTCTGGACCATCAGTAGGAGGAGGATGTGTGGGAGGTTTGAGGAAAAAGGATATGATATGGTAGAGTCATCTCATAGAGATGAAGAAAATTAATAGGATTCCCAAGCAGCCCTAAGTGCCTACTTGAGGTTTCTGAATTCTGAATCAGTCAGCTTGGCTTTGTGATTGTCCTCAACAAAGTTGCTTCTTGGGTTTGAGGAAGGGAAAAGCTGGGCAGAGTTCTGCAACCTTAGAATAGCCTTCATGATTCACCCTGGGTCTATCCTATTTCACTTCCTGCTCACTGGCTAGCAGGCACTGAAGGAAGTTCAGTAAGCCCATCTGTTAAATATAGAAGGGGAGAAACATCAGCATCTAGATATTTTGTGACTCCACAGCTGCCAGGGGTAGTAGCAAGGTTATATCCAAATCCTTGGCCCCAACTAACCAGTGAATCCAGAAACAGTATTGTGCCACACTTGCACTGCTGGTTGGAAAGGGTTGCCATGGGAATCTCCATATTAAAAAGACCAAGGTGCTTCAGGCGCTAGAGTGCAGTATCCTAAATTCAGTGAGAGATATATCTGAATTAAAAGATAAATGCTAGAATGAATGGAAATAAATTCAATTGTTTCTTTCCAAGTATTCTGCCATCCAAGTCAAAATTGTGTAAAAATAAGTTCCAAGTAAGAGGGGCCCAAATTAATTACCGGATAAAGGGAAATGAGGAAGAATAAAACCTATAGATCCTTCTGAAATCACTAAAATAAAAAGTAGGAAAAGAAAGGATAGATTTTTCATGATGTCAGAAAAGGCTTTTATACGGGTTAATAAAGAAAGGAAATTGTAACAACTGATGCTGTCATTATCCTCTGTGCTGCCCTTTGGGAATTTTCCTGTCTTTGTCTTTCTTCACATCATTTAGCAAGGCTCACATGTCCTCCCTGCTCCTTACCATCTGTCCACACCTACTTCTCCTTCAGGAATACACTGTCTTTTACTCTTCATGCTTCAGGTGTCGGTTTAACTCTCTTCAGGAAGATCTTCCTATGTGCCATTCAGCCTGTTAGCACTCTACCTTTTATGGAGTGTCTTTTCTTGAGAAAACCTACCACTCTTATAATTATGTTGCGGGGCGGGGGGGGGGGGGGGGACATTGTTTAATAGCTGTCTATTTCTGCTAACTACTATATGTCCTAGTGCACAGAGGCAAGTACATAATAGTGGAAGGAAAGAAAAAGAGAGAAGTGGGGGAAAGGAATAAAAAAAGAAGGAAGAACAACAGGAAAGAAGGGATATCCCTTAACCTTCAAAGGTTTTCTCCTTCCTTTGAATTCATAGGAAATTGTTTCTGTGCCCTGAATTTAATACTTAAATTTATACTTCTCTTGTATTTCCCAATATGCAAATATTGCACACGTAGTAAATATTTAAATGTATAAGACTCATACCATTTATATTTAAGGAAATAAGGAATACTATATGTTAAGAGTGATGTCAAACATGCTTGATAATTTATCATGAATCTTTTAGGGTCTATATGAAATATTCTTGAATGTACCTCCCATGGAATAATGTGATTCTTAAATGTCTCAATTGCCATGTAACAGTAGCAGGGGGTTCTTACTTGCTTCTCCGCCCTCATTATTGCTCGTTCTCTGTTTCACATTTTAAGCTCTAGCAATTATGAACAATCCGTAGCTCCTCAGAGGCGCATCTTTCCTCTGACTGCCACCTTTTCTTCCCAGGACCAAATTCTACTCACTCAGGAAGCCCTCCAGCATCCCACCACCACCTCTGCTCTACCTGAATTACTGCTTGTGTCTCCAGTTCACTGTAGGACTGTGTCCTGTCATCTTTGCATTCTCAGGGCTTAGTTAAAATCCGTACTCAATAGACATCTATGGAACTGAGCTATTGCTCATTATGAAACGACACCCTTCATGATTTCATAGACTTCACTCGGCTTTTCTGAATATTCTTTCCAGGTCAATTATTTAATTTATAAGGTGATCACATTATGAGATAGGCATAATATCTACCAGACACAGATTTTTCACATTAAATCATTCTTTAAAAATTGTATCTTGGTTATACAAGCCTGTCTCAGATATTTTACAAAATTGTTTATTCCTGTACAAATTTCTTTCAAGAATATCATACCAATTTTATCTACAAACAGTGATATCAACTTCTGCCACATAATAAGAAAAAAATGGTGTTAAGAGGACATCTTAAAGATAAGAATACATACTTTTATTACAAGGTAAGGCTGAAATATTTTCTTACCCACTCTTCTCTTTCTCCCTCAACCCATTTTTTTGTCCTACCATTTTTTCTTCTTTTGTTCTTCTCCACATCCCCTGTGTTTTCTAATTGCCAGTGACATATGGATAGTAACTTTGCTGACTCCTTTTCTAGCATGAGGACTTAGGCAGCAGGGAGTATTTTCAGGTTCTAAATGACACCAAATCAAAAAACAATTGCATCCAGATAAATCTCTGACCCATCTGACACCATACGTAGGTACTAGAATCGTATTGACTATAATATTTGAATGTTATTTGACAATAAAAAGTAATGCTATAATATAGATGAAACTTAAATACCTCATACCAAGTGCAAGAAGTCAGTCACAAAAGAACACATATTGTATGATTCTATTTATATGAAATGTCCAGAATAGGCAAATCAGGGGGTGGGGGTTGGGGGAGTATGGGGAGTGACTGCTAAAGGGTATGAAGTTTCTTTTGGGGGTAATACAAATGTTCTAAAATTGATCATGATAATGGTTGCACAATTCTGTAAATATACTAAAATACATTGAATTGTATGCTTTAAATGGGTAAATTGTAGGATGTGTGGACCATGTGTCAATAAAGTTACTAACAATATAAAAATAAAGTAAAATAAAGAAAATAATTGCATTTGTAAAACTGAAGCGAGGCTCCTTCATCTTTTAATAACCCCTATGCCGTGCTTAGTACCAAATGGAAAAAAAAAAAATGAGGGAAAAGGCAGGGGGAAAATAACACCAAGAGGGTTTTCTGCTGGGCATTATTATTAGCCTGAAGGAAGAGAGAACCGAACTTCAGTTGACAGTGCTGACCCCTCAAAGGAAGGGATGGGAAGAGGCAATAAAGACTTCTGGAAATGCCAACTGTGGATCTAGCAAGAGGGCAGGGTGCCCTCCCTCTGTTTGGATAGTACAGGCGGAGCCATTCCTGGGGGAGGGAACATCCTCAGGGAAACTGTCTATGACTCAGTGACTCTGCCAGCCATGATGTGTGGGCAAAGCAAAGGATTTTTTAAATAAAGACTACCCAGTAAAGAAAATGACTACCCGGAACGCGGTGGAGACAGCAGCACTTACTGGCACCTACAATAAGAAAAATTCATTCACCTTTTCAAGAGTTATTTATGAGGCAGCTACTGTGCATAACTCATAGTCCTTAAATAAGCATCCTCGTCCACGTTCTCATAACCTCATATTTAAAGTGTTCCCAAATGATCTCCTTGTCTCTAGTCTCTCATGTTCTAATCTCTCCTACACATGAATTCTTTCTCCTACACAAGAATGGTTTTAAGCACAAGTTTTAGAATTAGATTTCCTGGATTCAAATCCTGTCTCCGCATCTTATTAGCCTTGTGACCTTAGGCAAGTTAACTAAACTCTTTGAGCTCCTGTGTATCAGTCAGCTTGGGTGAAGTGGCAGAGACAAGTGTCCCCCCAAGTTGTCATAGTTATTTAACAATAACATTTCCTGCTTGTATTTATGTCCATCATATGTCCAAGGCTGTTCTCTACAACCGCCTCATTCTGTGGCCAAAGCTACAGGTGCAGCCTCATCAGGGTCCTGCCAGCCAGTGGCACAAGGAAGTCATGCAGTGCTGCCAAAGCTTGTGCGGAGTCCTCATCTACCAAATAACCTCCTCACGCTTTCCTCCTTAATGGCATGCTCACTTCCCTCTCAAACGTAAATGTCAGCCCAACAAAACCAAAATGTCCTTTGCTGTCTTCTGCCCAATAGTTGTTTGGCATTTCAGATGCCATTGGCTCAATTGGTACAGTTATGGACCCACCTAGAGGAAACAGGGCTTTCCACAAAAAAGAAAATGTTCAGCTTGTAAAATAGAATAAGACATTAAGTTCTTATTATTATCTTAAGACTGAACAAGTAATCTCCAACAAAGGGACATGGAGGAAAATTCGGAGGAAAAACTACATAAAAGCCTTCATATTCTCAATGAATATGCCCACACATCTTTACAACTTCTCACATTTTCAAATATCTTTATAGCATTTCATTGATTCCATAAAATATAGCAAAGCATAACACCAGGCAAGTTATACATTTGTGAAAATGATGAATAAAAAAACTAGCAATGTACATAAAAGAATGACAGCTGGTAAATTAGTCAGGCTAGACTAATTGTTATAACAAAAAAAAAACCCCACAAATTCAGTGACTTAACACAATAAATATTTGTTGTTTGTTCTCATCACAGTCCAGTGGGTGTGGGTGGTGAGAGGTAAGACAGGAGTCTATTACAGTTTACTATGGATTGGTGAAGAAAGGGGTGTGGCGCTAGGAGCCAGGCACCTCCATGTTGTCACTTCACCCTCTTGTACACCTTGGAGTTTTCTTCACTTGGCTGTGAGGCAGGGAAGGAAGTTAGAGAATCCCATTTTAGAGGGCTTTATGGCATAGGCCTAGAGAAGGTGTACATTACGTCCACCATGTTCACTGACTGCAGCTCAGACACAAGGCTGTACCTAATATCTAATTGCAAAGGATGCTGGGAAATACAATCTAGCTGTGTACCAAAAGGAAGGCAGTTTGGAAAAAACCTAGCCAACCTGTACCACAGTGACCTAGGCCAGTGGTTGGCAAACTCATTAGTCAACAGAGCCAAATATCAACGATTGAAATTTCTTTTGAGAGCCAAATTTTTTAAACTTAAACTATATAGGTGGGTACATTTTTATTAACTTAATTAGGGTACTCCTAAGGCTTAGGAAGAGCCACGCTCAAGGGGCCAAAGAGCCGCATGTGGCTCGTGAGCCGCAGTTTGCCGACCACGCACCTAGGCTCATTTTCCAGCTCGGTGACTTGATCCAGTAAATCAGTCTTAAAGGCAATGATTCAAATACATGAATTTACAAAATTACATGTTCTGTACATTTGGCCTCATGTCAACATATCTTTGGAAACGATGGTCTGTTTTGCTATGATAAAGCACTGTTCTGATAGAAATTGTTGAATCATTATGTGAAACTACAGAATCTGGTCACTGCGTTAGACTCTTTAGAAGCTAACAGGCAGAAGAGAAAGCTCATCCAAGGAATAAACACACAGAGACAAAGCACATCATGCTATGCTTTGCACAGACACTCAAACTCCTCTCACAGGGGTTGACATAATAGAGGAACAAAGAAGAGGAAGGATATGTACACAAGAACTTGAACCAAATCAAATGTTTTGGGATACACTTGACTAACTGCCCTGAGAAGATGCATTCATAAGATTTGCCTGCCCTCGCAGTCAATAGTTGTTAGAAAATCATCAGGCCCAAGATGGGTGACATCATGCAGGGCAAATGAAGATCATTTCCTTCTACACTGATTGGTGCTTCACTTTGGTTTATACCCCCAGCTGCCTGGGCCTTGGTGTAAGTAACCAGATAGCGTAGCTTTGAGACAGGCTTTCCATTTGCATCACTAGGCAGTGAGTGCAGCCAACAGGAAGCGCAGTGATTCAGATAGCATGTTTTAATAGAAATCAATACCAACACAAGGAAAACTTCCTGGAATGGCTGTACTATGCTCTGATGGACTATTTTCATGGTCCCTGCCAATGACAACTATTATCAAGAATCACTATTAACTTTAACAGTGACTCATGTAGCACTTTCAAGAAGGAAAATAAAGTATTTGGACCAGTGACAATTTTAAATTAGAAAAAAATAAAATTTTACTTCTTTTGATCTCTATCAAGTTTCAGTCTTGAACTCAAGTTCAATTCCAGTTTGAGCTTCCATTGAACAGAGATCATTACCACCCGCGTCCCTCTCCTGCCCACCCTTCTCCAGCCCTTCTTTTCCACTCTCACCCCAGACTAGGTATAGTGAAGTAGAGAATAATTGTGATAATTAATATTAATTGAGTATCTTCCAGGTTCAGAGCCATTTTAGTCCAAGGGTCAGCAGGTTTTATCTATAAAGGTCCAGATAATAAATAGTTTAGGCTTTGTAAGCCATTTGCCTTGATCGTGACTACTCAGTTCTGCTGATGTAATGCAGACATGTAGGTAATACAGAATGAATGAGTGCCCCTGTGTCCCAGTAAAACTTCATTTACAAAACAAGCAGCAGGCCAAATGTGGCCTTCATGCCATAGTTTATGGACTTGGTTCTAGACTTTACAGGTGTCATTTATCTCCACTGAGGAAGGGGTTACTATTCTTATTTTATAGATGAGGCTGACACCCCCCAAAGTTTCCCCTCTAGTAATGAGTGAAGCTATGTCTAATGCCAAAGGCAGGTCTAACACCAAAGCAACCTATACTTTTCTGGTTTTGCATCTACTGCCTGACTGAAGAAAGGAACAGGCAGGCTAGGAACTAGCAGAAGCTACATCCCTGGGTCTAATTATTTACAAACACAGCTGCTAGTTTGAAGAGTTGTGCAACTCTTCTCCCTTGGTGATCCAGTGTTGACCTGACCAAATTTTTTATGATGCAAGGTATGTAAGAAGTCAGATACCACCTAAAATAAAAACTGTTAAGTCATGTAAACTCCTAAAATAAGTTTGCTTCCCATGCCCCTGGAGCTTCCAATCCAACATAACATGCCAAAATTGGGTCAAATTTGTAGGACATTTGAGAATTATTTGTTATCTCACAAATATCATATTTATAACATCCATGTTTTTAATGCCTACTGTAAGGATGGGGAGTAAGGGTGTCTATATCCCCAACATCTGACATATAGAAAGTCTTAAAGAAATATTTGTGCCATGTCTTCATGGTTTATTGATATAATAAAATTAGTTGTTATATATTATACTCGTTTTAATTTTACTTTACATAATCTTATAATTATTTACATACTAGAGGACTGATGCACGAAAATTCGTGCAAGAGTAAGCCTTCCTGGTAGGGGAGGGTGGGGGTTAGGGGGAGAGATCAACCAAAGGACTTGTATGTTTTCATATAGGCATAACCAATGGACACAGACATCAGGAGGGTGAGAGCATTGGTGGGGGTTGAGGGGAGGCGGGAGGCAATGGGGAGATAAGGACACATATGTAATACCTTAATCAATAAAGAAAGGGGGGCGGGGAGAGTAGGCCTTCCTTCCTCTGGCTGCCAGAACTGGCTTCCCTCCAGCACCTGGGACCCGGCTGCTTCCCTCTGGCCCCATCAGGAAGGACATCCAGAATGAAATCCGGAAGATGTCTGGTCTAATTAGCATAATACCCTTTTATTATCCTACTAGAGGCCCGGTGCACAAAAATTTGTGCACTCGGGTGGGTCCCTCAGCCCGACCTGTGCCTTCTCACAGTCTGGGGCCCCTCGGGGGCCCCTTCCACTGGCTGCTGGCACCAGTTTTCCTCCGGTGCCCGGTACCCAGGCCTTCGCTCTTCTCTTGGGAGGGGCCAGCACGGCGGGCTTCGATCTGCCCTGGCCGCTGGGGCCCCTGGGGCAGTGTCAGCACGGCGGGCTCTGTGCTTAGCTCTGTGCCTGCCATGCAGGCCCTGACAGCGGTGCCGGCACAGCTGGCGAGGGGATTAGCTCTTTGCGGGCTTCGCTCTTCGCTTGCCACACCGGTCTTCGCTCGCTGCACCTGCCCAGGGCCAGCAGGCTTCACTCCGTCGCTTGGCGCCTACATATGCAAATTAGCCACCATCTTTGTTGGCAGTTAATTTGCATATCGCCCTGATTAGCCAATGGGAAGTGTAGCGAAGGTAGGGTTAATTACCCTTTTTGTCTTTTATTAGATAGGATACTAATAAACCACAAACATGCAAATTGACTGTACTTTCGCTATGCATTAAGCCATGCCCACCAGCCAATCAGAGCGACTATATGCAAATTAACCCAACCAAGATGGCGGCCAGCAGCCACGGAGCTGGAGCAAGCAGGAGGCTTGCTTGCTCCAGTGATGGAGGAAGCCAGCCTGCCACGGCCTGCTCTGAGCTACACTCAAACCAACAAATTTTCAAATATAGAAGGTAAATAAACCCCAGATACCTGCTTTCAGCCAGCTGTGGCCACGGAGCTGGAGCAAGCAGGAGGCTTGCTTGCCCCTGCAATGGAAGAAACCAAGCTTCCTGGTGGCTGCTGCCTCCTCTCAAGGCAACAAAGTTTCAATTATAGAAGGTGAATAAACCCCAGATACCTGCTTCCAGTCGCCATGGCCACGGAGCTGGAGTGAATAAAAAAAAAAAAAAAGGAAAGGCTGGGAGCTTCAGTCACCAGGGGGCTTGGTCAGTCTGAAAACAGCCATCAGCCCCTCACCCAGGCTGGCCAGGCACCCCAGTGGGGACCCCCATCCTGAAGGGGGTTTGGGCAGTCTGCAAACAGCCATCAGTCCCTCAACCAGGCTGGCCAGGCACCCTAGCGGGACCCCCACCCTCATCCGGGACACCCTTCAGGGCAAACCAGTCAGCCCCCACCTGTGCACCAGGCCTCTATTCTATATAATAAAAGGGTAATATGCAAATTGACCTTAACAGCAGAATGAATGGGAATGACTGGTCACTATGACACACATCGACCACCAGGGGGCAGACGCTCAATGCAGGAGCTGCCCCCTGGTGGTCAGTGCACTCCCACAGGGGGAGCTCTGCTCAGCCACAAGCCAGGCTGATGGCTGCCAGTACAGCGGTGGTGGTGGGAGCCTCTCCAGCCTCCTCAGCAGCGCTAAGGATATCCTACTGCAGCTTAGGCCTGCTCCCCGCTGGCAAGTGGACATCCTCCGAGGGCTGCCGGGCTGCCAGAGGAATGTCTGACTGCCAGCTTGGGCCCAATCCCCCAGCGAGCGGGCCTAAGCCAGCAGGTGGACATCCTCCGAGGGGTCCCAGACTGCAAGAGGGCATAGGCCGAACTGATGGACCCTCCCAAGTGCACAAATTTTTGTGCACCGAGCCTCTAGTTATAAATAATTATATATTAGAATATATAAATTAATAAAACTTATTTATTATTAATGAAATAAAAGTAAGATATTATTCTTTCTCTCTGTAAGCTGACATTTTAATACAAAAGAAGAGAAATATACACAAATGTTACAGTCTGCCCTTCGTTATTGCCTAGAATCAAAAATAATTAGCCCTGGCCGGTGTCCATGTGGCTCAGTTGGTTGAGCGTCTTCTCCTGCACTGAAAGGTTGGCGGTACAATTCCTAGTCAGGGCACATACCCAGGTTGCAGGTCTGATCCCTGGTTGATGTTTCTCTTTTACATGGATCTCTCTCTCTCTCTCTCTACATATATATATATATATATATATATATATATATATATATATATCTCCTCTTCCTCCTCCCTCCCTCCCTCCCTCCCTCCCTCCCTCCCTCCCTCTCTCCCTCCCTCTCTCCCTCTTCCTTCCTCTCTCTCTAAAAATCAATAAAAACATATTTTTAAAAAATAAAAAAGGAATTAAAAAGTGCTACAGTTGTTCAGAGAACAGAGAGCTTAACTCTCTTTTCTGCAGGCACATCTCCATAGAAGAGATGGCATTGAAGTTGGCTCTTGGAACATGAGCAGGATTAGGAAGGTGAGCAAAGATATGGAAAAAGGTGAGACATCTTAGTATCAGCTGCTTGGTTTGATTAGAGAAAGCATTGAGCAAGAGAGGGGGAATAATAAATGAGACTAGAAAAGTAGGTTGGGAAAAAATATGAACTGAATGATAATATAAAAGTTTTGAAATAAAAACTGATGATGGGACATGTATTTCCAAAGAGAAAGTTTTTCAAAGTTTTTTATTTCCTCCACAAAGCAGAGTTATTTTCCTAATTCAAAGGGAAATTGACAGGGGGAAAAAATGATGCTGAGTTGTAATAAAGTAGAAAAATTGTAGTCTTAAGGCAGAGTAAATAATGTCGCTAAGCCATCATCTGTAAAGTTATTTGCTAGATGTGTGAATTTGCATCTATTCTAATTTAACTTATATTTCAGGAGGTGCTATTACTTTACAAGGTAGGAACTGAATCTATTCTTTCCCACTGTTGTATTCTTAGCACCTAGCCTGGTGCCTGGTATGTGGCGGATGCCCAATAAATATTTAAAGAACAAATGAATAAAGTAATACTGTTCTTCATATTCATAAAGATAAGCATCTTTTTTTCCCTTGTTTCCTGGTTTGGATAAATATATGTCAGCTATTGAAAGGCAACTAGAAAAATCATAAATAAAACTCCTATTTAAATACATAATAAAACAACAGGTATTATCAGGTAAATAAAGACCCTTGTCTTGATTTTAGTGTTGACTGATAAAGTAATCAATTAAACCTGGGTTCTTATTTTAAAATCAAAACCTTTTGAAAAAAAGCCATGTCTGAGAGGCCCATAGAGTTCATTATTTTCTGATGACTAAAATGATCTTAACATAGAAAGAATCCGTTATTTAAATCAAAATAAAGACCGTTGGCCTCATGATTGCTCTTCCACCAGACCAGCATGGAGTATCTGATCTACTCTGCTCCAGAGTGACCTCTTCAAGTATGATCATGTTTTTAGCACTTTGTAATCTCAGGTTAATGAGTCATTTTAAACTAAGCTATTTGCAAAATCTTACTAACAATAGCCAGGCAAGAGTATTACAGCAATATAAGGTAAACAGGCCTGTGGTCTGTAGGGTTTTGATGGAAATTCCTATGTCTGTGTAGGCTAATCTTTGGGGTCTAGACTGAGGGAAATAACTCCCACCATTTCCTAATCACTGGAGCTAAAGCGTGTTTTCTGTGCCAAGTAGGCAAAACATAATCCTTAGAGACACTCATGCCTCAGAGTCAGATGATGAAACCCCCAGATGGTGGCTTGTTACTTCCATACAGCACAGGCAAGTGTCCAATGTCAGCCAGGAATGAAACTGAAGCTTGAGAATGGTCTAGAGCAGTGCAACTTTCACAATAAATGGGGGACGGGGATGCAGGGGTGGGGGGAGGTCTCTCTCTCTCTCTCTTTCTTTTTGGCATTAACTATAATTGTGTAGTTAACAAAACGTTTCTTGGAAGTAGTGTTACACTGGTGGTAGATGTCTTCCCACTGCAACAACTAGCTCCTGAGGTTATATCAGGGGCTCTGTCTGAGGAGTGTGGCTTCCAAAAGTGGAGGTGGAAATTGAATGGCATTCACGTAGCAAAGCTGTCGGGATAATTAGTAATTCGACACAGTCGGTCAGGGCAAGGTCAACAGGAGAAGGAACGCGGCATCATATGATAAGCATTTAATGGGCTGTATGAAATGAGTGGGTGGTCAAGGCTCAGCCCTGGCAAGTACCGGTTCCCACACTCCCAGGCTCGGAATAGGATCTGGAGTTCAGCTGCATACAAAGAGCCACACATACAGTTCTGGCTCCTTTATACCAGGGGCTAGAGCACCTTCTGGACAAATACAGCCATTCAAGGAAGCTACAACTGTGTGACATTTTAAATGCACTGACCTAACCAAATTATACCAGTTGGGATAATTTTTCAACTTGAATAGTTATTCCATTTCTTTGCCACAACATTGTGGCAAAGGGACTGACTGGGCAGAGTCATGCCAGCCCTGGAGAAAATGAGATGTTTGGAGAGAAGAAGGGCAGGAAGGCTTTGTGTTGAAGTTTAACTAGCAAGAAAAATTAAAAACGCTCTTCTGTTCATGAAAAGTGCTTCAGAATAGCCTGACACTGTGGCAGTTCACAAGGCTGTTGGGTGGAGCTCAGTCATCTCTAATTATGAAGTTCTCATCCCTCCTCTCCCTCCAACTAGATTCATGAAAAGGTTATGCCAAACCTTTCTTTAACATGTTAGATCCCTCTTCTGTGATTAGTGTAAATAAATTAAACAAGCAGAGAAACTCAAACATTTATATCATGTTATGCTAAGAATTGCTAATAACTTTTTTCAACACTAATGCATTATAGATATTTAATTCAGCCAACATTTGTTAGAAGCCTACTATGTGCTATTCTAGGAAGCACTCACTCTATACCTAGCCTCCATCTAAAGAGATGCCAAGCATAAATCAACACATAGATATTTTTTCAAATTCCTTACAACAGCAGTGACCAACTTTTCTTGTAAAAATACAGATAGTAGATACTTTTGGCTTCATGGACCACACGTTAATCTCTGTCACAACTACTCAGCTCTGCCAATGTAACCTGAAAGCAACCATGGGCAGCACATCAATGAACGGGTATGGCTGCGTGTCAACAAATTTTATTTTAAAAACAGGCAGCATGCCTGTGGACTGTAACTTGCCTACTCCTGTTCTAAAACATACAAAGTCTTCTGAACATCGTACTGGGAGAGAAAAGAAGAAATAGCCAAAGTTCATGAATTTTTTGTGATACTACTATTAAACTTCTTTCAGTATTGACTGTGAAAACATGAATTAATCCCCTTAACCAGATGCAAAAGCAGCTTTGCTGTCAGGGTATTTTATTAATTCATGTTTTGTGTTTCATCTACTTTCAAAAATAACACAAGGTAGCTGTCATTGGGAATATATACATACAGGCTAACTTACATGGTATGATTGAAGAGACTGCCCCAACCAATGCAATTCTAAGTAGAATTATATGTCATCAATGAGAAATTCATTGGAGACAATGGTATGCCTTCCTCTCACACTCAGGGAAGATGGTCTATCCCATGCATAAGAGACAAAGCCAACAAGAAGAGAGGGCTCCTCAGGAAATGACCAAAGCATATCACTAGCCAGCAAAGAAGACACTCTTTGGAATAGGGCAAGAGCAAAATTTAGAGTTAGTATCAAGTCTTGGCATTATTCATCACTAAAGGGGAAAGAACACGGAAGAATAAGAACACTAACCTATATGTCAGCATTGTATTAAGTTCTTTAAAATGGGATATTTGTTCAATCTTTTCAATGCTCCAAAGCAAGTGTGTTTAACCACATATTTTAGGAAAAAAAGAAAAAGAAAAAGAAAACATTTTCCTAAATTTACATAACTAGTAGCTTTTGGAGTTAGAATTTGAACCCAGCTCTCTCTCTTTCCAAACTGTATGGCTTTCTGTTACACGACACTGTCTCTTGAACACAAAATATCAGCATTTTGCCCATCTCAATTCAAAAATTCTCTTACTTCCTCCTAATTCCTTTTACTTATAATATGCTCTTATTCTCCACTCATTGTTAAATCAAATCATAATCAGCATGACTTTAAACAAAACCCAGTCTTATGATTAGTATATAGTCT
Source organism: Myotis yumanensis (assembly GCF_028538775.1). Lineage (NCBI taxonomy): Eukaryota > Metazoa > Chordata > Mammalia > Chiroptera > Vespertilionidae > Myotis > Myotis yumanensis. Next base: position 130,991,595 of record NW_027223754.1, read on the forward strand.
CTCAAGTGTGAGGTTACTGGACCACCAGTAACCTCACACTATGAATAGGCCATATGTCAAAAAATGATATCCGAAAAAAAAAAAAATCTGCCTCCTTTCTCACTCAGTTAACAGCAGCTGGCTTCCAAATAGTTCATTACACTCATGAATTTTGCTACGAATCAGGCCTGATGGTATCTACACTAATAAAAGAGAAACATGGTAATTGGCTTACGACCGCTACCCTTTTCATTGGCTAATCAGTGAGTATATGCAAATTAACTGTCAGCCAAGATGGCAGCCGGCATCCAGGCACTGAAGTGAGCATGAGGCTTGCTTGCTGCGGGCTCCAACGTTCCCCGCCTAACTTGCCGGCCTCTGAGCTACAACTCTAAGCAACTATGTACTATGTTGCAAATAAGAAGCTAAACAAAACACCAGAAATCAGCCGGACTGAAACCCAGCCGGACCGAAACATTGTATCCATGTTTTCAGCATCGAGGACTCAGAGCTAAAGCTGGCCCAGAATAAAAAAAAAAAGAAGAAGAAAACAAGGAGCGGTTGGGAGCTTTAGTCACTTGCCACCCGGAAAACAGCCCTCAGCCCCTCAGCCAGACTGGCCAGGCACCCCAGTGGGGACCCCCACCCTGATCCAGGACACCCTTCAGGGCAAACCAGCCGGCCCCCACCCGTGCACCAGGCCTCTATTCTATATAGTAAAAGGGTAATATGCCTTTCGGCATTGGGATCAGCGTGACAGGGGGCAGCGCCCAAACCCCCTGATTGCCCTGCGGCTCTGTGTGTGACAGGGGGCGGGGCCACAACCTCCCTATCTGCCCTGCTCTGTTCGTGACAGGGAAAGGCGCCCCAACCCCCTGATCAGCCCTGCTCTGTGCCTGATAGGGGGGAGCTCCCCAATCCCCTGATCGGCCCTATTCTGTGTGTGACAGGGTAGAGCCATAACTTCTCCATCGGCCCTGCCCTGAGTGTGACAGGGTGCAGCGCCCCAACCCCCTGATCGGCCCTGCTCTGTGGGTGATAGAGGGTGGCGCCCCAACCCCCCTCCACGGGCCTTGCTCTGTGTTTGACAGGGTAGAGGCATAACCTCCCCATTGGCCCTGCCCTGAGTGTGACAGGGTGCAGCGCCCCAACCCCCTGATCCGCCCTGCTCTGTGTGTGACAGGGGGCAGTGCCCCAACTCCCCTATCGGCCCTACTCTGTGAGTGACAGCGGGGAGCTCCTCAACCCCATGATCGACTCTGCTCTGTGTGTGACAGGGTACGGAGCCCCAACCCCCTGATGGGCCCTGCTCTGTGAGTGACAGGGGGCGGTGCCCCAACTCCCTTATCGGCCCTACTCTGTAAGTGACAGGGAGGAGCTCCCCAACCCCCCTGATTGGCCCTGCTCTGTGAGTGACAGGAGTGGCACCGCAACCTCCCCATTGACCCTGCCTTGAGTGTGACAGGGGGCGGTGCCCCAACCTCCCAATCAGCCCTACCCTGAGCGTGACTGAGGGTGGCATCACAACCTCCCGATCCGCCCTGCTCTGTGCATGACAGGGGGCGGCGCCCCAACTCCCCAATCAGCCCTGCTCTGAGCCTGACCAGGGGCTGCACCTAGGGATTGGGCCTGCCCTCTGCCACCCAGGAGCAGGCCTAAGCCAGCAGGTCCTTATCTCCTGAGGGGTCCCAGACTGCGAGAGGGCACAGGCCGGGCTGAGGGACCCCCCCTTCCCCCCCGAGTGCACAAATTTTTGTGCACTGGGCCTCTAGTAATAATAATAATAAGAAGAAGAATAGGTAACACTTACTGCATACTAATTATGTGCCAGTTAGTGTCATTATTGAGAGTCCTTTGATAATCCTATGAGGTGGGTACTTTTATATCTCCATTTTATGAAAACTGTCTCTCACTAAGAGTTAGAATAATTTGCTCAGGATCACATAACTAATACGTAGCTGAGCTGGAATTCAAATCCACATCTTAATTTATTTTCAGCTCAGACCTTAGAGAAAAATGGCAAAGGTATTCTTCCTGCAGGTCAGTGACAAGACCCATAGTGAGGGACTACCTTCTTTTCTGTCACTTCCTGAACACAGTTGAGCCCCAGGGAAGGAGCTTGAGGAAGAGTGAACAGCTCTTTCATTCCAGCCTACTCATTCTTCCTGATATCTCAGTAAGCCCTGCAGAGATTGGGGGCTGAAAGCAGAAAGAAGAAGAAGAGGAAGAAGCAGAAGAAGCAGAAGAAGCAGAAGAAGCAGAAGAAGAAGAAGAAGAAGAAGAAGAAGAAGAAGAAGAAGGGGAAGGAGAAAGAGGAGGAGGAGGAGAAGGAGGAGGAGGAGGAGGAGGAGAAGGAGGAGGAGGAGGAGAGGACCTTTTTTTAATGAGAAACAGAAATAGCTTAGCAATAAAGTCCTTTTGAAATTTTTCTTTAGAGAACTTGAATTTATATATGCCTTGGTCCAAAAACAATCACAAGCAAAATTAAGATACTATACTTGCCAGAACCTTTTACTCACATAGAGATAGAATTTGTACAAAACATAAAAGAAAGTAAGATTTCTTTCCCTCTTTTTTATTTCCCAACAGCCAGCTACCCTGAGCACCCCATACGTTTTTCCAATGTCATAAACCTAGGAGTCCACAACTTTTTATTAAATATCAGAAAGCCCTCATTCTGTATACACTCACCTAAAACTATGAAATGACCAGCTGTGCATTTTATTACCAAGTAGAAACACTCCAGTTTCTCTGACATTGTTACACATAAACTGTCTTTTTAGTCTTTCCTTACAACAGTGTATAATAATGAATTTCTTTACCTATACGGAATCAAGATATGATTCTTAAACAACAAAGACTGTAATTGTATTAGCAGCACAATGAGTCACCCTATCACATATATCCTGAATAAATGTGAGATGCATCTGTTGAAATAGAATCCGTGGGCTCCCTTTAATGGGCCAAATGTCTCCAAGGACAGAATAATGGGAGGAAGTGATCCAGCTGCTCAGACTACAAATCTTTTGTCCTTGAAAGAAAAATCAGGAAAGCATCATGTTAAAAAATAAATGCATGCACTTTACCTTGGGAAAAGATTAACAAAGCTTAGCTAGAACACTGATCATCTGACTGCTTACATTTCTATTTATTCCTGGCAGGAAGTCTGGCAGGATGAATTTTCCTCCCTGGTGTGCTTCTCAAACTATAATTTTCAAACTTTTCCAAGGCCTCTTCAGGAAGGCAACAGATCATATAATCTACCTGTACTACCCACTCCCCTTGCTACAGCAAAAGAAACCTCACTAAATCAATGGAAAGAAGAGTGTTGTTGCTGATAAAGGGAAGATATATACAAAATGTTCCTTGGTGTCAAAAACAAACATGCAGCATAAAAATATTGTATAACGTGGGGGCATCTCAGCAACTTAAATCTGCTCAGGGCATTTCTCAATGACCTTGGGTGATCTCCAAATGCTATTGAATTAGAGCAAGGCTACTTTGTAAGAGGAATGAGGATATCCCTCATGAAAGAAAGTTGGCCATGAGGTTGGAGGAGAGAAAAATGGTATCTATTCTAAAGTTGATAGGGAGCTTGCACCATAGTTGCTCCACGTGTTCTGGGGTGACCACCCCTTCCCGTCACTCTCACTGCCGCCAATCTCACTGATTTAGGGCGATAGGGCCACCCTCTTGAATCTCAGGGAAGACCATAACATTGCTTGCTTCAGCCCTCCCATGTGTGCCCTGGGAGGGAACTGAAAAGCACAAATGACTCATTAGAAAAGCTGTGCCTCACAGGTCACTCGCCTTCTCGCTCCGAGGGGGTCAGGCTCAATTTCATTTTCCATTCGGCCAAAAACAGTAGAGAAAAGAGAGCTCCCAGCCTTGCTGGGGAAAGGAAGTGGCAGGGCAGCACTGAAGATGACCGAGTAGCTCTGGCAAAGTCTGTGACAACTGATGAATGTGCATAGAGGTGCCTACTTTGTTGCTAGCAGCAGAAAAAATACCAGGCAAGCTAAGCAGCTCAGAGCAATGGCAGACGACAAGAGTGGGCAAGGGGGCAAAGCAAACTTCTGCTCAGCACATCTGAGAATCTCACTTTCCTTACTGTGAGCAAAGGTGGGGTGGGGATGAGTAACGGATCATTTAGGGATTGTGCTGTCAAAATTTCCTGGGGACATATAGGGAGTTTTGTTTAAGGAGGAAGAACATTATAAATCAACATCATAATGAATATTTTCTGGGCATTTGTTTTGGCCCAGGCACTGTACTAAGCCCTTTGTATGCATTATCTCTTCAATCCCCATAAACACTCTCTACAGTAGATACTGCAGTTCCCTAGAGAAGCATAGCTATATTACAAATTAGGAAAGCGAGTCCCTTGGGAAGTTAAGAATCTTGCCCAAGAGTACATAGCTGGCATATGGTCCTCAGGTCTGTTTTACTTCAAAACTGGACTCGGTGAACAATGCTGAAGTTCCCCAGCAGCCCTGCTTTTGAGCTCTACTGAAGATTTTCATGTGCATTCATATTTGTACATTATTCATGCAACAAAGATTGATGAGACCCTGCTATGTGCCAGGTCCAGTGCTCAGCATGGGGAAACATTTATGTACAAAAATCAGCAGAATTCCATTTGGGAGCATTCAGGCTAGTAGAGGAGATAAGCATTAATCAAATGGTTGTATAAATAAATGAAAAATTATAATTGTGACAAATTTTGTATAGGATTTTAAAGCAGATAGCAGGGGCATTTGCTTAGTCTGAGGATTTTCTACAAAAGGGACCATGTGTTGACTATGAAGAAATCAGTAGAAAATAACTAGATTAAAGATGGTGTTGAGAAAAGCATTTCATCTTATACCAAAGCCCTGTGGGGAAAGGGAACAGGACTCATTGGAGGAAATAAAAAGGGAAGAGAGGATATTACTGTGACTACAGAAAGAGAGAGATAAAGGGTCTATGAAAGATTTTTAAAAAGGAGAATCTTGCATGTGTTTCAATGTTAATAGGAAGAATTCAGTAATAATAATAGCCAACATATATCATTTTGATTATATGCAAGACAATGTTCTAAATGTTTTACATATAGTTATTAATTTAATCTTTCTTATAAGCCTCTGGGGACAAAGTACTTTTATTATTCTCATTTTAAAGACAAAGAAACGGAAGCACAGCATTTAAGTAACTGCTCAGATAGTAAGTGTCAGAGCTCCAGGGTCTTTGATCTTAACCAACATGGAATCCTGCCTCTATATCTTATAAAAAAGAAGATGAATATATTAGAGACAGTTTAATTAATAGGTTAAGGTGGTAGTATTTAAATACCATTGCACACGAGAATCAATAAGTGTGCTCATTAAAACTCAGATTCCCATGCCCTATCTACCCGCTGGTTTCTGAATCAATAGGTCTTGCCTTTTTCACATTCAGTCCAGATGATTCTGATGCAAGTGCTCCAGAGACAAAGCTTAAAGAAATATTGCTTTGCGTTAACAACTAGACAGATGGGTACAGAGATAGTGGATTAGTATATTTGGTAGAGGAGCTTGGGGGAGTTTCCCTCCAATGGCTTCTATTCTGTGAAGGATAAAATAGCACAGAGCACACACAAATAGTACAAGACAAACCTGGATGTCATCTGAGAAGCTCGTCAAGTAGGAAATGACTGAAAACAACCCACCCTTGGCTTTGAGAACCACCATCCCAGAGGATTCCTCCATCACTTGTCCACTCTTGCCCCAAGAGTGGCTTAAGGAGGCTTTATGTCTATTCCTCAGGCAATTGCAGGAAGAAGTGTCTATCCTAAAGGAGCAATAGGAAGACCAGGTGATGGAGGAAAGATTAGATGAGAAGTGGAGATAAACGAAGTCTGCCAAGGATACTGCAAGCTAGAAGTCCTATAAGAGGGGACCAATAAGATACAAAAGAGAAAAAGATGTATTAATATCTAAAAGGGAGGTGAACAGGACCCTTGGTTTATTTACAGTGCCCTTGTTTAAAACTTGTTTTATCCCAGAATTATTTCCCAGAACTTCCTACCAGGCTTCCAGAACACTGAGATTCACATCTGAAAAATCAACAGGGCCAACAGGGAACATCTGTGGTCTTCAACTTACACAGCTAATGGCCTTTCCTCATCTCTTACATCACCAGAGAACACAAGCCAACATATGCTGTAAGGATGTAACTGGCTGTAGGGAAAACCTTCATTATCAGGGAAAAGTGCCCAACTCTTAAGCATTCGGCTATGAAAGAAAGACAATTCTACTTAATGGAAATATCAAACATTGACTTGTCTTAGTTCTTTCCTGGGTCTTTCTCATTGCCTATTTCCGTCACTCTCAATAAGCAAATCTACAACTGGAGTCTGGTACGAAGTTCAGGGAACTCTCAACTATCTATGTATTTAACAATTTGCAATCCACATCTTACCCAAATGCTTCATTTAGCTTACAATTTCCACTGCCTCCTCCATAAATAACTTCCCTGGCACCTTTAACTGAGGAAAGATACCTACCTTGAGTTTAACTCTGTCTCCCTTCAACCTGGCACCATGAACTGAAATCATCAGCATTCTGTTTAGAAGAGAAGTAAGATTTCTGGTCTCCAGTTTCAAATGTACAGAACTTGGAAGTCCCAGTTCAATCCTAACAACAAGAAAAATGCTAAAAGGTTTTAAAAAATTCCTCTTGGATCGGTAAGAAAAGGGAGGGCACAGGGCAAACTACTGCCCAATTGGAGAGACAGGGGAATACAGGGAGTCACCACCTGCAGAAGCAAACCCTGGACGGAATCTACCACGGAACCAGTATCAGGGCAGGAAAACCTGAACTGCAATGAACAGATCGCTGGAGGTTCAGTGTGGACAACTCTGAGAGTTAAAAAACCCAGAAGGACCCAGGCATAAGGGGTTCCCCACACCATCTTGAGAAGTGAAAGAGGCACCTCCTACCCCAGGAACATGTACTGGGTGCAAAATGTATCATCCCCATCTCCAGCTACTCATGAGTTTGGGGGAAGAGGGTATAATTCACTGATTACATTGAACTGGAAACAGAACCTCCCTAGGTAACCAGGGAAAAATGTCCATGAACTCAGGCCAAGCCAAAGCTGCCATTCCTGGCTTCGTGGGCAGCCAGCCCACCCTTTCGGAAGTGCCTCAGACAGGACTCTGTTGTGTTTCTTCAGTGAAGAAGCCCCTGTAGGTCACAGTGACTCCTGCCCTGCCACCACCAGAACAGCCAGAGTTCAGTCATCTCTGTCCCTCATCCGGTCAAGGGGCATAGTCAGAGATTCCTAATTAAACAACCAGTGCTGATGGAAAAATAGGAGAAAGAGGAAAATTACAGGACAGTCTAAAGCAGCTGTGGGCAAACTATGGCCCGCGGGTCGGATCCCGCCAGTTTGAAATGAATAAAACTAAAAAAAAAAAAGACTGTACCCTTTTATGTAATGATGTTTACTTTAAATTTATATTAGTTCACACAAACACTCCATCCATGCTTTTGTTCCAGCCCTCCGGTCCAGTTTAAGAACCCATTGTGGCCCTCGAGTCAAAAAGTTTGCCCACCCCTGGTCTAAAGGGTAATGGAAAATCATGTAAAAATACATATACATAATACATAATGCACATACACATATAATACAAATATATACCTACTACATAACAGATAATAAATTATAAATATACTAGAGGTCCAGTACACAAAATTCATGCCCTGGGGGGGGGTCCCATCAGCCCAGCCTGCATCCTCTCTAATCTGGGACCGCTCGGGGGATGTCCGACTGCCAGTTTAGGCCTGATCCCTGTGGATGTTCGCTCTCACAATCTGAAACTGCTGGCTCCCAACCACTCACCTGCCTGCCTGCCTGCCTGATTGTCCCTAACTGCTTCTGCCTTCCAGCCTGATCACACCCTAGCCACTCCCTTGCCAGCCTGATCACCCCCAACTGTCCTTCCCTGCAGGCCTGGTTGCTGCCAACTGCCCTCCCTCCCCTGCTGGCCTGGTCATCCCTAACTGCCCTCCCCTGCCGACCATCTTGTGGCAGCCATCATGTGTGAGGGTGTAATGGTCAATTTGCATATTACCTCTTCATTATATGGGATATGCATATATGCATGTGGGTGTGAATATTTATAGGTAATATATACATGTATGTATACAGACATACATATATATGTTTATATTTATCTACATACATATGTATGTAAAATATTGCCTTCCCTTTCACCTAACACATACTGGCTTTAATTTCACAGTGCTTCAGAGCATAACAAAAGGAGGCAATAGAATTAAAATTAAAAACACAGAGCAGGTTTGAGTAGGATGAGTGGTTGTTGCCGAAACTTTATTTGCAAGGCCAGACTTAAAAGCTGATCCAGCCCATAGTAGATGGGTGCCTGAGGAAAGAAATGATTTGGCAATAGCTGCCAACATCCTTCCATCACCAAACACACAAGTTCAATCACCCACGCTGTTCCCTTATTCTTCCTCCAAATAGGAAGAAACACTTCTGGTAAGACATCTGCTTTAGCTCCCAAATGCCCTCAGAACTCACTGAACAGCTAGGACCTGCCTGCTGGGAGGAGACAGGGTGGGAGGGACATGCTTGGGACCACTCGGTGGCAGTCTGCTCCTTCCAAACCCACGGGCAGCTGGCTTTTGAAGTTCAGAAAACTTCATTCATGGCACAATGATTTTTCACATACTTTGATTCTCTAAGATGTTAAGAGATAAGCAAAGAATACACTGCCCTCCACAAAGGAAAAAGGGGGATCAAGGAAGGAGATATAGATGCATTTTCCTGCATCACAAATACTCCCCTAATGATCAGAGCAGTCTGGAGCAAGCTACTATAGGCCTACAACTAAAAAGAAAAATATCTGCTTTCTTTATGATAATAACATCACTAACGGAAGTATGTTTGTGAGGAGTCAGTCTCCTTAGATGATTGCAAAGATCCTTTTTCACACTAGAGAACAGCAGTGCCTGTCCCAAAGCAAACATGACAAGCACACTGTGGTTTTCTGCCAGCTGTTTTTGTTACGTTCTATTTCAGCCAAGCCCAGTCTGACTTCTGTACTTATTGGTTGGACTGTTTGTCCTAAAGGTTAGAACTCACATTCAACTAAAGGTAAAAATCACCATTGCAAATCGCTGGTATTTAAGCAATTCTAAATAAAGGGCTTCTCCCATGGGGTTGTGTGTTAGGTGCTCAACAGGACATAACTGAAGCCAGCTGGACACAGAGAACATTAAGGCCCTTGCTACTGGAATGTTTGTAAACGCCTGTCAGGCATGTGACACTCGAAGGGGGAACAGCCTTCATCTCCCTTTCCAGGCATCACACTCATTCCTGCATATCCAGGGCTCTTCTCCAGACACATCACGCTTCTTCTTGCCTTCTGTTCACCATGAACTTATTGCCTCACTCATTCTTTTTGGCCTCTCTTTACCCTCACCACTGCACTTCTAAACCAGTGTGAAGAACCTAACTCCTTGCAAACCTGAGACTGTAGACCACTGGATTTTTCCTCATCTGACTTCCACTGTACTCCCTCTTGTATACAAATAATTGACCCTTCAAGCAATTCTGTCCCCTAGTTATCAATACCATACAACCAATTGATTCCCCAAAGTACAGTATACCATACTATACAAGCAGTTGCTTCTTCAAATATTTGTAAATAAATATGTCAACAAAAATATTATGTTATATTTAAAAAAACACATTAATGAATAACAGAAAGCCAGAGTGGGAGTGAAATTTTAGATGGGTGACCAAGGAAGACATCCTCAAACTGGATACATTTGAAATGAACAAAGAGAGCCAGCCATACAAAGGGTGGGGAGGCAGAATATAGAGAAATCTAGATAGAAAATCGAAAAGGCCTGAGAGGAAACTAGCCAATGTTCCTGAGAGGAACACAAAGAAAGCCAGTACATCATGGAGAGAGTGATAATGATGAGTTCAAAAAATAAGGCAGTGGGAGATTGTGTGGGTCCAGGTCGGCTGGATAAGGAGTTTGGGTGTCATTCTAAAACAATGGAAAACCTCTGGAGGGCTTAAATCCCAAGGAAGGGATTGTAATGGTTTATGTTTTTAGCATTCTCTTTGTAGTACAGAGAAGAAACTGCAGGAAGGTAAGACCAGAGCCTAGTAGCTGACCCTTTGAGATTCCAGGTGAATGCCCTAAGATGGTAGCCTTGAAGATGAGAAGTGGCCCAACTGGGAACATCTTCTGAAGACAGAGTTGGCAAGATTTGGTGTTGGATTGAATACAGGTTCTGAGGAAAATAGGTCAATCAGGAATCATGGCTAGATTTTAGGCCTAAGCAACTGGACATCATGTGGCCCTGATGGACCAATGTTACTCTTTCATCTCAGTCAATAAACTTTATTGTTATTTATCAATCAGAGGACCAGTGCATGAAAATTCATGCACTGGAGGGGGGTCCCTCAGCCCGGCCTGCCCCCTCTCACAGTCTGGGAGCCCTCAGGGGTGGAAGGCGACCTGGTGATCAGGGGAAGGTGATGCCCCATCACACCTCTGCTGCTTCCACTGCCAGCAACACAAGCCTTGGCCGGCCCTGGTTACCTGAGCCTCAGGTGGCCCTGGGTGGCTGGGCAGCCACTATCTGAGGCTTGCCTATACCTCAGGCCGGCCCTGGGCAGCTGGGCAGCTGCCGTCTAAGACTTGCCTGTATCTCGGGCCAGCCCTAGGCAGCTGGGGGGCTGAGGGGACTAGGGGACTCTGGAGGCAGGTGCACGGCTAGGCCAGGCCCATGGCCCAGCCTTGCTGCATGCCTGCCGCCCCAGTGGGACTGAGGGGACTGGGCACTACCATCTTTGAGGATGTGGCAGTCAATTAGCATATTTCCTCCTTATTGGCTGTGGGTGCCACCATCTTTGAGTGTGGGGAAGTCAATTAGCATATTTCCTCCTTATTGGCTGTGGGTACCACCATCTTTTGCAAAGGCGTGAGGGTCAATTAGCATATTCCCTCTTTATTAGATAGGATTATTGAATACCTAGTATGTATCATGTATGTTTTAGCCATTATTTGTAATTGCTACATAAGCTTGGAAGTAGGTAGTGTGACCAGCATTTAACATATAAAGAAAATGAGCCTCAAGAGGTTGACTGACTTGCCCAAAACCACACAGCTAAGGTAGGTTTCAAATAACACCCAATGTGACTCCAAACGCTATACTGCTCCATCCAGTTACAACGCCCTTTACTGCCAACTGACTGCTAGATGTATGTTAGCACTAAAGTCTCTCTTTCCACTGTGTAGGCATAGAAAAGAGACTACAGAAAGACATAGAAGTGAACTTACTTCTATTCTACATGGTGGGGTTACATAAGTTTTTTTTATTTATTTACCTATTTCTTGGAAGTATTTTTTTGTTTTCTGTTATATTTTCTATAAGGAAAGTTGAGAAATCTAAAGCCAGGCCTGGAGACAACCAAATTTAAATTCCAGTTCTATGCCTTAATAGTCCTATATTCTTCAGCAAGTTTCTTAGCTGCTAAATTGTCTACAAAGTGGGTATAATAATATTTACCCTGGAGTTGTATAAGGATTAAATGATAAATGTAGAAAACATTTAACACAATATCAGGCAAATAGCAAACCCTCAATAAATAAATGGTACCTATTTCAGTGGCAGTTTTCAAAAGTGGGCACCAGAATACAAACAAACAATGATTCAAGTCAGTATTTTATTCCCTGTAGTTTATTTCTACCTCAGTAGATGAGGCAACTCAGACAAAAGAGAATGTGAGATGCCTAATAGCCATGGTCAATTAGAGCTGGCACAAGAATTCTCATTGCCCAATTCCCTGAACACATCCACTAAATCATCAGGTGTCTTGGACAGCATGTGTTTTTTAAATTGCTACCCAGTAAATTGCTTCTGAACTCTGGAGGCATCGAAACCATAGCTGCTTTAGACTGGCCATTCAAATGAATAGACTATCAAGGCATGTAATCAGGCTCAGGAAAGATTTCTACATCAGATTTCTACCAAGAATACACACTCCTGAAAAATCCATTGCTAGCAAGAAAATTGTCAATGTGACCATAAGAGATATTTTCACCTGGGAGATCTTCAATCTGATAATTTGTGTGTCTTAAAAGAAATATATTTTGTAACTTACTGTACCAAGTCACAAACATAAAGAAGTCTGAAATCTGCAACATAGAGTTCACTTCTCCTGAAGGCTATTATAATTCCTTGAGGTAAATACTAATGGGAAGCAGTTCTGATTAATAATCCAAATCACCTGAAGAATTGAATAAAAATTATAGATTTCTCCAAATCCAAATTCTCAGAGACTTTGATCCAGTAGATCTGGTGTTAAGTCTAGAATAAATATATTTTTTTAAAAGCTGACCATTAGAAACCATGAAAATGCAAATCAAAGTCAGAATGAAATACCATATCACATCCAGAGAACTATACTGTATTCAAAAAGACTAGTAAAGATATGGAGAAATTAGAATTTCCATACACTGCTAATAAAAATGTAAAATTGTACCAAAGCTTTGGAAAACAGTCTGACAATTCCTCAAAAGCTTAAAAGCAGAGTTACCAAATGACTCAGTAATTCTACTCCTTGTTACAAACACAAAAAATTGAAAACACATGCCCAAACAAAAACTTGTATATGAATATTGATAGCAGCATTATTCATAATAGCCCAAAAGTAGAAACAATCCAAATGTCCATCAGATAATGAATTGATTAATGAAATGTTGTCTATCTATACAATAGAATATCATCTGCCCATTAAAAGTAAGGAAGTACTGAGACATGCTGTCCCATGGATGAATCTTGTGAACATTGTGCTAAGTGAAAGAAGCCTGTCACAAAAGACCACTTATTATATGATTCCATTTATATGAAGTGGCCAGAATAGGCAAATATATGGAGATAGAAAGGAAATTAGTGGTTGCCTAAAATTGGTGGTCAGAAAGGGGAAGTCGGGTAATGCACTTCTAATAAGCACAACGTTTTTTGAGAGGCTAATCAAAATATTCTAAATTGCTTGCTATGGCTGCACAACTCATGAATGTGCTAAGCCCATTGAATGGTATAATTTAAATGAGTGGATTGTATGGCATCTGAGTTATCCTATATAATAAAATGGTAATATGCAAATTGACCCTAATGGTGGAATGACCAGGAATGATCAGTCGTTATGACACGCACTGACCACCAGGGGACAGATGCTCAATGCAGGAATTGCCCCCTGGTGGTCAGTGTGCTTCCACAGGGGAAGCCCGGCTCAGCCAGAAGCTGGCTCATGGCTGGCTAGCCCAGCAGTGGTGGTGGGAGCCTCTCCTGCCTCCGAGACATCACTAACTGCTGGGAGCGGGCCTAAGCAGTTAGTCGGACATTCCCTGAGGGCTCCCGGGCTTCCAGAGGGATGTTAGACTGCCTGCTTAAGCCTGATCCCCCAGGAAGCGGACCTAACCTGGCAGGTGGATATCCCTCGAAGGGTCCTGGACTGTGAGAGGGTGCAGGCCGGTCTGAGGGACCCCTCCTCCCCCCCGAGTTCATGAATTTTTATGCACCGGGCTTCTAGTAACCGAATGAAGCTGTTATACCTTCTTAAGGGGTGCTCAGATGATTTTGCTGTATAGACAGATTTGAACATCACTGTTCTAAGTCCTGGGTAGTCAAGATGTGGTCCATGAACTAGCAGTATCTACATGACCTGAAAGCTTGTTAGAAATTCAGACTCTCCACGTTGGGGTGGAACTTGCTATTCTGCATTTTAATGTAAACCCTAGTTGCTTGAAGTGCACATTAAAGTTTGAGAAGCACTGCTCTGATGTACGATTTAGAATCTTCTCAGAACATACCTACTCAGTCCCAAATAATCAAAGACCAAGGCTTTGACCTCCTTAATGGCTAAACTGAAGGAGCATAATAACATCAAGGGTTTGTTCAATTATGGGGAAATTCACTAAAACACTTGTGGAAAGCCCCAAAGAGAAGACCTTCATAAATAAGTCTCTTCACTATGCCTTAGGAGTTTTAAGGAGTGTTGCCAGAATCTCATTGGAGAACATAAAAGTGTTTCTGATTTTAGTGATGAGGAGAAGAGGATTATGTTAACCTGAGAGTCAAGCACAGTTCAGGTAGAAAGGGTTAGGTAGTTAGAGAAGAGAGGAAGGTGCATGTTAGCACAATCAGACATGTAACATAATTCCTTTTCTCATTGTTTTTGTTTGTCTTATGTCTCAATGAAAAATGTGTGACTTTTTTTACACTGTCACAAATGAACTGTGACTTTTCTTTCACAATATATGTGAGTCATCTCATAAGGTTTATCACACCTCCAACAGTTGTGTTACTTTTGTTTATTATTTCTTTTTTTTTTTCAGCTTTATTGAAGATACTAGAGGCCCGGTGCACAAAAATTTGTGCACTCGGGGGGGGGGGGGGGGGAGAGGGGGGGGTCCCTCAGCCTAGCCTGTGCCCTCTCGCAGTCTGGGACCCCTCAGGAGATAATGACCTGCTGGCTTAGGCCTGCTCCCGGGTGGCAGAGGGCAGGCCCAATCCCTAGGTGCAGCCCCTGGTCGGGCTCAGAGCAGGGCCATTTGGGGAGTTGGGGCGCCACCCCCTGTCACGCACAGAGCAGGGCCGATCAGGGGGTTGAGGAGCTCCCCCCTGTCACTCACAGAGTAGGGCCAATAGGGGAGTTGGGGCACCGCCCCCTGTCACACACAGAGCAGGGCCGATCAGGGGGTTGGGGAGCTCCCCCCTATCAGGCACAGAGCAGGGCTGATCAGAGGGTTGGGGCGCCTTCCCCTGTCACAAACCGAGCAGGGCAGATAGGGAGGTTGTGGCCCTGCTCCCTGTCAAACACAAAGCCACAGGGCAATCAGGGGGTTTGGTCAGTGCCCCCTGTCACGCTGATCCAGTTGCCGGGAGGCCTTGCGGCTCTGCTGATCCTGGTGCTGGGAGGCATATTACCCTTTTACTATATAGGATAGAGGCCTGGTGCACAGGTGGGGGCCAGCTGGTTTGCCCTGAAGGGTGTCCTGGATCAGGGTGGGGGTCCCCACTGGGGTGCCTGGCCAGCCTGGATGAGAGGATGATGGCTGTTTGCATCTGGTCACACCCCCTTCAAGGTGGGGGTCCCCACTGGGGTGCCTGGCCAGTCTGGGTGAGGGGCTGAGGGTCGTTTTCAGGCTGGCAGGTGACTGAAGCTCCCAACCTGTCTTTTTTTTCTTTTTTTTTTAAATTCTGGGCCAGCTTTAGCTCTGAGGCTTGTCTCCAGCTCTGAGGCCTCGGCTGCTGAAAGCAGGTATCTGCTTTGTTTGGGTTCTATAATTGTAACACTGTTGTGGTCCTGCTCACTCCAGCTCTGAGATCCCGGCTGCTGAAAGCAGGGATCTGCATTTGTTCTATAATTGAAACAATGTTGCCGTCCTGCTGGCTGAAGCCCGGCTGGCTGAAAGCAGGTTTCTGGGGTTTTGTTTAGCTTCTATATTTGTAACTATGTTTCTTAAACTGCAAGCTCAGAGGCCGGCAAGGCAGGCTGGCAACGTTGGCTTCCTCCATCACTGAAGCAAGCAAGCCTCCTGTTCGCTTCAAGCTGCCTGGCTGCCGGCTGCCGGCTGCCATCTTGGTTGGCAGTTAATTTGCATATTGCCCTGATTAGCCAATGGGAAGGGTAGTGGAGGTATGGCTAATTACCATGTTTCTCTATTATTAGATAGGATTAGGCTAAGTGAAATAAGCCAGACCAAGAAAGACAAATACTACATGATCTCACTTATATATGGAATCTATAAGCGTGAAATAAGCCAGACCAAGAAAGACAAATACTACATGATCTCACTTATATGTGGAATCTATAAGCATCAAAAGCATAGAACCAGAGAGCAAGATGCATTTTTAAAAATTTAGTTCTGCCTCACTGAGATTTTGTGTTGGTCCCTAGGGGGAATGTTTTCAAGTAGAAAGGCACAGCATGTTCACTTGCCACTCCAATTAACACTGCAGGGTCAACTTAACTCAAATGTACCCACACGAAATGGTAAAAGCCACAAAACATCATAACACAGGATCATTTTTATGTTCTTATTCTAGTCACGATGGCTGAATTGTACAGCTATTAGATGAACGATTGATAGACAACTTAGTTTGAATCTCAGGAATACTGTATAGTAGCTTTATCATTCTGTGCAGGCTACATAAGTATTTTAAGTCTCAGTGTCCTTTCTTTAAATTGATATAATCTATATATATAGAACCCTAATATGCAAATTGACCAAAAGGAGGAACGACCGGCAGAATGACTGGTCACTATGATGTGCACTGACAACCAGGGGGCAGATGCTCAACACAGGAGCTGCCCCCAGCCCACAGGCCCCAACCTGTGGTAGCAGGGGGTGGGGCCAGTGAGTGGGCGGCGCCAGGCCAGCCAAGGCAGGTGCGAGCAGGCCCCCACCCTGCTTGCCCAACCGGTTGCCCCGTAGATCGGCCCTGATCACCGTCCAGGCCTAGGGACTCTACCATGAAGAAATTTCATGCACTGGGCCTCTAGTAGCTTTATAAAATAGTTGCAAGGAAAATATGGCATAAAGCATATGATGTACTTAATACACTTCTTAGAACATAGTAAGCTCTCAGTGTTAGCTATCTTCATCATGATCATCATTAAGATTCTAAAATGGGGATATCAGCAGTGTTTGACAGTATATGTGCTTTTAAACCATTCTATAATCTAACTGTGATTTAGTTTAAAAAGATGAAATGTATTTACTGTAAAAGTTGACAATCCATAAGGCAAAATGAGTTCAAATACAGAGCTAGAGGACATCAAATGAGATGTCTAATAGACCACGTTAAAGACATTTACCAGGAAAGAGAATACCTGGCCTATATCCATCTCCTATGTCAGTTGGACAATAAGTTGTCAATAAACGTACCTGTTAAGGGTTGATGGGTTGAATTGTGTTCCCCTCAAAATTCATATGACAAAGTCCTAATCCCTACTACCTTCAGAAAGTAAGCTTATTTCGATATGTCACTGCAGACGTAATTAGTTAGATTAAGAGGAGGTCACACTGGAGTAGGATGTGCCCCTTTCTTATACAAAGGGAACTTTGGACAGAGACACCACACATAAAGACAACACCACGTGGAAATGAAGGCAAAATCCTGGGTGATGCTTCTACAAGCCAAAGAATGCCAAAGAGTGCCAGTAAAACTCTAGAAGCTAGGCGAGAGGCATGGAGTGATTCTCCCTCACAGCCTTCAGAAGGAGCCAACCTGGCCAACACCTGATCTTGGACCTCTAGGCTCCAGAACTGCAAGACAATAAGTGTCTGTTATATAAGGCACCCAGTTGGTGGGGCTATGCTTTGGCAACCCTCAGAAGCTAATAAGTGGCTTGGTAGCAAATCTTGTAGGCCAGGGGTTCTACATATTTAGCATAATTTCAAATCATGTGTAATGCTCCTTAAAACATATATAGCTGGGTCTCACCTTCAGAGCTTCTAATTCAGAATACCTAGGGTAAGGTTGGAGAATTTATGTATCTTATAGGTTGTCAGAGAAGAGATCCCTGAGGTTTTCGGAGGGGGGCGGGGTGTCAAAATCTGGCCAGCAGCTATAGAACACAGTTCTGGAGTTCTATCTCCTCACAAAATATCCATGTTTTATCCACCTTGCCCTCCCCATACCTGATTCCTATAACAAATTGAGGACACTTTTATTTTTTAATCAATAGAAAATATTGTTTTTGACCATAATAATAATGGATCCAGCTGCATCAAATCAATCAATATTTGGAACTGCTACTCCAGATTATTAAAAAAGAATTAGCGAAAGTGTTTCTTAAAACTTAGATACTGAAGTTTAAAACTTTAAGATGCATCAGAATTACATAGGCTATCTAAGAACCATACTAGATCTACTGAAGCAGAATTTATAGGGGTGAGGCCAAGGCAATTGAATTTTTAATTGCCTTTTCAGGTAATTCTGATGAACACCAAAGTTTAAAAAATATTGAGTTTCTCTTAGACCAGTGGTCGGCAAACCACGGCTCACAAGCCACATGCGGCTCTTTGGCCCCTTGAGTGTGGCTCTTCCACAAAATACCACGTGCAGGCGCGCACATACAGTGCGATTGAAACTTCGTGGCCTGTGCTCAGAAGTTGGTTTTCGGCCTGGGCGAGTCTATTTTGAAGTGGCCTTAGAAGAAGTGGGGGGTGTCGATCGGTCGGGCGATGGAAGACCCGGCACAAGTGGGCCGCGGGATATGCAGCGCAGGGCAGGCGTATGCAATTCATACAAGAGTTGGGTGAGCCAGTCAGTCAGCAGCCTCATGTGCAGTGGTTAGTGCTAGTCGCGGCTGCAAATCACGCACGGGTGACAAAAGTACCTACTTGAAGCATAAAGTTACCTGTATTTCTCCAACCAGCTGCAAATCCTACAGGTATTTTTGTCATCAATTTAAGAATAGACAAAACAAGTATACAAGACGAGTGTAGATGGGAGAGTTGGAAGGGGTTGACCTCCACCAACGTACCTCAATCAGATTGAGGACGTTTTCAGCAAAGGCCAGCTTAGGAGTACCCTAATTAAGTTAATAACAATGTACCTAACTATATAGTTAAGTTTAAAAAATTTGGCTCTCAAAAGAAATTTCAGTCGTTGCACTGTTGATATTTGGCTCAGTTGACTAATGAGTTTGCTGACCACTGTCTTAGACTATCCCATAATCCACTCAACTTTATTCTCATGTGCAAATGAACTTGTCTTTATAGCAATGTGTGGCTCTGAGGTATATGGAAATGGACATGAATAAGCCTTGGACACACTCTGACTTGGATCCATGTCCTATCTCTGCCCATAAAAAGTTGGATGATTTAGGATAGTTACATAGGCTTTTTGAGTTAGTTTATTCATCTATCCGATAGGGCCAGCCATACTCTTTCTCAAATTAGTTAGTTAGCACCAACATAAATACATGATTTAAAAAAAATAACAGATCATTATCTACACTAATAAAAGAGAAACATGGTAATTAGCGTACGACCACTACCCTTTTCATTGGCTAATCAGTGAGTATATGCAAATTAACTGTCAGCCAAGATGGCGGCCAGCAGCCAGGCAGCTGGAAGCGAGCATGAGGCTTGCTTGCTTCAGTTACTGCAGACTCCAACGTTCCCCCCGCCTGTGCTGCCGGCCTCTGAGCTGGCAGTTTGAAACTTTGTAACAAATATAGAAGCTAAACAAAACCGCAGGGATCTCAGAGCTGGAGTTATACACTGTTTCGATTATAGAACGCAAACAAACCAGCAGCGGAAGACTCAGAGCTAGAGCCAGAGCTAAAGTTGGCCCAGAATAAAAAAAAAAGAAAAAGAAAACAAGGACAGGTTGGGAGCTTCAGTCAATCGCCAGCCTTAAGGCAGCCCTCAGCCCCTCACCCAGACTGGCCAGGCACCCCAGTGGGGACCCCCACCCTGAAGGGTGTGTGACCAGCTGCAAGCAGCCATCATCCCCTCATCCAGGCTGGCAAGGCACCCCAGTGGGGACCCCCTCCCTGATTCAGGACACCCTTCAGGGCAAACCAGCCTGCCCCCAGGCCTCTATCCTATAGAGTAAAAGGGTAATATGCCTCCCAGCACCGGGATCATCGGAGCCGAGAGGCCTCCTGGCAACGGGATCAGCGTGACAGGGGGCAGCGCCCAAACCCCCTGATCGCCCTGCAGCTCTGTGTGTGACAGGGTGCAGCGCCCCAACCCTCCCCCACCCCACCACAGGCCCTGCTCTGTGTGTGACAGGGTAGAGCCATAACCTCCCCATCGGCCCTGCCCTGAGTGTGACAGTGGCGGTGCCCCAACCCCCTGATCAGCCCTGCTCTGTGGGTGATAGAGGGCAGTGCCCCAACTCCTCCCTCCCCCGACGGGCCCTGCTCTGTGTGTGATGGGGTAGAGCCATAACCTCCCCATTGGCCCTGCCCTGAGTGTGACAGTGGCGGCGCCCCAACCCCCTGATTGGCCCTGCTCTGTGGGTGATAGAGGGTGGCTCCCCAACCCCCTGATCCGCCCTGTTCTGTGTGTGACAGGGGGCGGTGCCCTAACTCCCCTATCGGCCCTACTCTGTGAGTGACAGGGGGGAGCTCCTCAACCCCCTGATGGGCCCTGCTCTGTGCATGACAGGGGGGAGCTCCCCAACCCCCTGATTGGCCCTGCTCTGTGCGTGACAGGGAGTGTTGCCGCAACCTCCCCATCGACCCTGCCTTGAGTGTGACAGGGGGCGGTGCCCCAACCCCCCAATCGGCCCCACCCTAAGCATGACTGAGGGTGGCATCGCAACCTCCCAATCTGCCCTGCTCTGTGCATGACAGGGGGCGGCGTCCCAACTCCCCAATCAGCCCTGCTCTGAGCCCGACCAGGGGATGCACCTAGGGATTGGGCCTGCCCTCTGCCACCCAGGAGCAGGCCTAAGCCAGCAGGTCGTTATCTCCCTAGGGGTCCCAGACTGCGAGAGGGCACAGGCCGGGCTGAGGGACCCCCCCCCCCCCATTCTCCCCTGAGTGCACAAATTTTTGTGCACCGGGCCTCTAGTTAGAAATAAAAGACATTATCTGTAATGCTCCTGGGAACTGCATCTATGATCATTAATTCTTAAGATAGTATCAATAAATAACAACAGAATCCCTTACTATATTCACAAAGTTTTGCAGACACTAATTAGCAGGCTCTCCCAGGTATCTAACAAAGCTTAACATATAGTAGACACTAGTAAATATTAATTTATGCAATAGAGTAATACCTTTTAGCATAGGTGTTAAAAACTCAGAATTTGGAACCAGTGTGCCTGAGTTCAATTCTTGGCTTTGCTACTTAACCTCTCTAAGACTACATTTCCTCATTTATAGCATGGTAATAATAGAAACTATAATCACAGAGACTCCCAGATGTATTCACTGAGTTGGTATATGTAATATAATATTAAAATGGTACCTGGCACTACATAAGGGTTTGCTTTATTCTTCTTATTCATATTAATATTATTATTGAGCATATAACTACTAAGAGGATGCTAATAAGAGGTTGTGATGAGAAACAGAAAAACCATTTTAGGAAAAATGACTTTGGAACTGAACATAAAGAGAAACAAAAATCAACCTTGTATTATCTCACACTAGAAATTTTTCAGTCGTTATAGTAACCAGCTAAGAAAAGAGATTAAGAAATTAAGGCCTCTATGAAGTCTGATTTATATTGATGATCATCACTGGTAACTTGTGCCTCACATTGCTTTCAAAAATAATCAAAATAATGAAGGTCAAGAGCAAGAAAGATTAAGACTGTCTTTTTTTGGCCAAGTAACCACCATGTTCTTTATTATTCATTTGGATATGAGCTGGATCTATGTGACATATGGATGAATATTCAAAAAGTTACCTTAATATCCAGATTTCTTCAAACACAGCAGAGGCCTGGTTTAAATACCACTCATTACAGCATGGTTTGGGAAATATTACAAGTCCTCCCAAATAAGAGAGCTATTTGGACTCTCCTGGATTAAATAAGAAAATATTTAGGAAACATCCTACTATACCAGGCACATGAAGAATATTCAATGAAAGTTAATTGACTCTGAAGAAAAATCACACAACAGGGAAAATTTCTACCTATGTTAAGAACTAAGCAATGAAAGCAATGCCCTAACCTGATCATCCTTTTACTGTTTACCAAACCTTACCTTTGATATGTATGTTTGCTTTGCTAAAGGACAAAATGTGTAAATAAAAAGCCATGGGTCTGGATATTCAGAGAGCCCATTCCACTAGAGAAGGGTTTCCGCCTGGCTTCCCCCATGCCTTCCAAGTTTATATTTCCTGTCTACTATATCCGTTTATGTCGCAGCCCCTTCTCCAGATTCCTGAACCCTTGCTGCGCAAAGACTGCGGCAGTGGGAGCCTCTGACTCTTTGTGGGATTTATTTCCTACCTCTTAGCAGGCAAATAAATATCTTACCAAGTGGCAAGAAGAGCTGTTACTTCCTCCTCACTAGATCCAATCAGGAGAATATCTATATTAATAAAAGGGTAATATGCTAATTAGACCAGACATCTTCCAGACGTCCTTCCAGACAAAAGCCATGGTGGCAGGGGGTCGAGGCAGAGGCAGTTAGGGGCAATCAGGTTGTCAGGGAGGAGCAGTTAGGGGGCAATCAGGCTGGCAGGGGAGGGCAGTTAAGGGTGATCAGGCCGGCAGGCAGAGGTGGTTAGGGGCGATCAGGCAGGCAGATGAGCAGTTAATTGGGCCTAAACCAGCAGTCAGACATCCCCCAAGGGGTCCTGGATTGGAGAGGGTGCAAGCCAGGCTGAGGGACCCCCCCACACATACACAAATTTCGTGCACTGGGCCTCTAGTCATTAATATAATGGACCAGTGTGAGTCTCATGGAAGAGATGGGACTGGATTGTAATGCTGGGATGAGTATTTAATGATACATGTGCAAAAAAAGGTGTTTAACACAGTTCAAGGCCAGAGCAAATCTTGGCAAATGTTACCTGTTGTTACTCTGCTCAGTTTCATCGATCCTATAAATCAGGATGCCAGGCAGGGCCAGCGGCAGCAGCTCAGAAAAGCTCCTCTTGGAACTGGTCTCTTTTCTCCAAACCGCTCTGGTTTTTCTTCTTTTTATAGCCATCAAATTGTGTTTCACAAAAGTATGAATGAACATTTTACAGTGCACCCCAATAAATATTTCTCAAATTAAAGCACCACTTAATTGCATATCAGCAATGCTCCCTGGTGACTGCACCATTAAGCTTAATGAATAATTCATCAGCTTCTCTGGTCTTAAGAACAGGCCTCACTTTTTCCTCATTGGAAGTGCACGCACGCAGCTGCCTAGCAGGGCGAGGGATGCCTTAGGAGAGCAGGGGAAGGTGTGGGTTACCCACACCGGGTCACACCCAGCCCAGACCTGCCCCCACCCCACCTTGTCCTGGCACCGGGTTGTTTGGGGGCCTCTGCCTGCCCAGGACACTTGAACAGCAGCTGTCTCTCAGGCATTGCCATTTAACTTGTGCCTAGCAGAATGAAAAATGGACCTCAGGCTACTGGCGAGCTGCAGTTGGCAGGGACTTTGCTCAATGAGCTTCAGGTGAATGGGGGCGTGTGGGTTGGCAATGATGAAAGAACTTTCTTTTTCTCTTTCTGCAATCTTTCATCTATCCCAGAATATCACCCATTTGGCAGCAGCTCAAATCAGGGGCATATATCCACCTGATTTATTGCCTTCTAACTATTTCCATTAAAGGCTAAGAAAATCCTTTCACTGTGACTTTCTCCCCCATTCCAGAGAGGAAGCTCTTAGAACTTGTGTGTAAGACCTCAAATGTACCCCAGATGGAGGAGAGGGCATGGGCTCTGGCTCTTCACACCAGACCCTGCCTGCCCCTTCCTATTAAAGGCATGATAGCTGTCATTTGTCAACTTTGCGTCTACAAAGATTCTTTTATCTAATACCCATGAGGTAAATACTATTAGTATCACCATTTTACAGATGGCAACACTGAGGCTTGTAGAGCGAGGTAAACCAACAGCTCCAAAGCAATGAGGATGGGTTTGAAACTCAGGTCATCTAATTCCAGAGCCAGCATTCTCCAGTTTCCATAATCTTCCAGCCCATGCAGCCCTTTCTTTGGCTGATATTTACTCTCAATTCTTTCTTTTCATTTTCAGTTTTAATCCTGATGTGTGATTTGATCTACATTAGTGACAAGCCCTGTGTCTTTATTTGCTCTGATGAAAAGAATAGTGAATGCATGAGAATCTATAATCTTAGTTCTTTAACCCTTTTAAGCTTTTCTTGCTTTTTGAAGCTTTTCTTGGAGATATTTGCAATATGACAGCACAAAAACCAATATGGTCTAGATTGCCGAGAAACTTAGTAGAATCACATGCAAGAACTGGTGCTTTAGGGTGGTGTCCAGGCATACCTCAGAGATGCTGTGGGTTCGGTTCCAGATCATCGCAATTAAGGGAATTTCACAGTAAAGTGAGTGACAGGACATTTTTGCTTTTCTAGTACATATCAAAGGCATTTTCACACCACACTGCAATCTATTATCTGTAAAATAACATTTATCTGTGAAATAACATTATGTCTTAAAAGATAATGTACATACTTTAGTTTAAAAATTCTTTATTGCTAAAAAAGGCTGTCACCCGAGCCTCCAGCAAGTCCTGAGACTGGCCAGTGGAGTCCGGGATGTGGATGAAAGTGCAGTGTCTGTGAAACACAATGAAAGGAGGTCTGCTCTAGTGCAAACCTCTGAACCTGAGGTCAGACACCAGGTTTCAGTGCTGCCTCTGGTCCCTGCTATCCGGTCACTGCAGGGATGTCCCTTAACTCTCTGAGCTCAGTTTCCTTATCAAGAAAGTGGGGAAACCATAAACTCCACAAGCGCTATTTTAAGGATTACAAGTGATATGATGTGTCCATATAACTCTTCCTCCTGCTGCCTTTCATCAGAGCTGTGCAACCAAGGGAAGGAGGTGGCAGTGTGAGGGCTGAGGCACTAGGACAGGCAGAGCTGCTGCTGCTGCTGCTGCTGCTGTTGGGGAGAAGAGCAGAACAGCTTTTCTCCCTTCGTCAGGGACCCTCTGGGGAGGCACCCTCTTTCCGCAGGACCAGTTCCAGCAGCTCCCAGCTGGTCCTTCCTTCTTGGCTTTTCTAAAAGGCCAGAGCACACATTGGTTACTACAGTTTCAAAACTCAGCACTAAATTATAACCTAGCACTCTCATGTCCTCAACACAGGCAGTCTACAAATGAACACGAGAAAATGCCCATTGTCAGTTCATCAGTGACATGAAAAGAAAGAAAATGTGCTCCCTGGTTGAGCAGAAAAGCCAGATTGGGGGGTTCCCATGCATTTCCATCAGTATCCCAGAACATAATTAGAAAGGAGGCACACAATGAAATTATGGCTTCATGGGTTAATTGTTGTAGGCAGGTAAAAAAAGGGGGGGGGGGGAGAAAAAACAAAGACAGTTAAAACTTCTGGAAATGATTATAGCCAAAGAGGATGAATAGAGCTCTTCTCAGTTTCTCTGGGAACAACTTTGACCTTTGTGTCCATCGCACTCCCAGCCTCTGCAGGAGAGTCATTGCATCGTCTTGAAAATCAATACTGAGCATCCGGCCCTCTTTCCCCTTCCATCCCGCAGATGTCAACAACTTGTGTGGCAGCCCCTCAAAAGCATCGTCTCCTCCTCTCTGTCACTCTTCTTCCTCTCTCTAAATTTCATTTTTCTCACTATGGCAAATCTCCCCCATGTTATAATTATACTGTTTTGGGGTCTGTTTCAAATAAGAAGACATTTCAAGACTTAATTAGAACCCTCCACGCCTACAGCCAGACTTTCTCACGTCCTTTCTCTTTTGAACACAGTTGTCTTTTTATATTTTTTTAAAATATATTTCTTTCATTGATTTCCGAGAGGAAGAGAGAGGGAGAGAGAGATACAAACATCAATGATAAGAGAGAATCATTGATTGGCTGCCTCCTGCATGCCCCCCACTGGGGATCGAGCCCACAGTCCCGAGATGTGTCCTTGACCGGGATCAAACCTGGGACCCCTCAGTCCGCAGACTGACGCTCTATCCACTGAGCCAAACTCGCTAGGGCTGTGGTTGCCTTTTTTAAATGGAGAAATGAAGAGAAACAAAGCTGGCAATTTGTAACACTAAACACAACCAAAGCAGGACAGGACTGCGTAGGGATGTGGGAGAGAAAGCCTAAGGCCACCTGTTTGGAATAGATTAGTGAGGTTTAAAAAAAAAAATCCTCAAGTCTCCATTCAACCTCCAGGAAAACAGTGCATTTCCCAATTCCCTACTACCACGCTTTACCCTGAAAACAGAGAAATAAAGGAAGAATGACTTGAGAGTAGATGGGGCAGAGAAAGGTAGGGCTTGCGGGGTGGGCCACACTCTTTTAGACAGTCAGAGAGTGGTAGAAGCAACAGCTGCAGGGCCTGTGTCGGCTAAAGAACCTCCCTGAGGACCTGGACTAGAGAAGTCATTTTATGGGAGGTGCCCAACCTTCCTGAGACAGGACGTTATCAGCTCTTTTAGGACAGTAGCCATCCATGCCACGGTCGTGTACTTCCTGAGCAAAAGGCAAAACAAATAAGCTGACCAAAGACCTTACAAATTGGTAAATATAGTTATATTAATAGATTTTATGATACATCTTACATAAATACATCTAATGAGAATTAAATGATTTTATTAGGAAATTTAAAAAATTGAGATTTTCCTAAAAACAGCTTAAACATATATGTACTGTACCCGTACTCGTAATCACTGCTGCTCCCTTTAGGCATGTGCCTGCCTGCGAGCACACACACACACACACACACACACACACTTATACAAAGAGGCTTGCTGTGTGTGTTTTTTGAAATGCATCATCTGATCATTATCCTGATCATTTCAGTCATGTCCTCCTGGAGAAAACTCTAATCCCTGAGAAGGTCCTTATTGGTGAATCTATAATGCCTGGCTGGTGGGGTAGATGACCATATTACATTAAGGTTATACTGACTATAGACAGACTGGCCTAATCTTATAATCGCACCATGTTGACCATGGTATTGGGACTTATTGTAGCCTGAAGTCTAAATGAATACAAACTATTAACTGTCCATTTCTCTAACCCAAAGATTCCACTTTTAGAATAACAATTTTTGTAACAACATTGTTTTCAGCATGAACATTAAAAACCTAAATGTGCATCAGTAAGAGATTGGTTAAGTAATTTGATATTCCCATAAAAAACATGATGCCCTGCCCTGACCAGTTTGGCTCAGTGGATAGAGCATCGGCCTGCAGACTCAAGGGTCCCAGGTTCGATTCCGATCAAGGACATGTACCTTGGTTGCGGGCACATCCCCAGTAGGGGGTGTGCAGGAGGCAGCTGATTAATGTTTCTCGCTCATCGATGTGTCTAACTCTGTATCCCTCTCCCTTCCTCTCTGTAAAAAATCAATAAAATATATATATTTTTAAAAAACCATGATGCCCTGCCAGTGTGGCTCAGTGGTTGATCATCAACTCAGGCACCAAGAGGTTACCGGTTCGTTCCCAGACAGGGCACATGCCTGGGTTTCAGACTCACTACCCAGTAGGGGACGTGCAGGAGGCAGCTGATCAATGTTGATGTTTCTCTCTTATCGATGTTTTTCTCTCTCTCTCTCCTTCTCTCTTCCTCTATCACTAAAATCAATAAAAACACATTTAATAAAACATGATATAAATCCATATGTATTGATATTTAAAGGTGTTCACAAATATAGTTTAAGGAAACATTGGAGTGACAGACAATACATACATCATGATTGGATTATTGGATTTTGTTTTATATAAATATGTCTTTTGTATATAACCATACAAACATCCAGGTTATACATAGGAAAAAATCTACAACAAAATTTTAATAGGGTTATATATGGATGGTGTGACTATACCTAATATTATTTTCACTCTAAACACTTACCTGCATTTCCTGATCATTTTTTTTAATGAGAAAAATATTATCTAACCAAAGGACATAATAAAAGTATTTTAACTAAATTACGCTAAGAGCGTCCTTACTTACCCTTTGCATGACCAGTCCTACTTCTAAGTACATGGAACTAGTTCTGAGAAGGTGGCCAGTCCTACCCCCAGCGTAGCATGAGCACAGCAGGTTAGCAATGGCTGTGAGAGATGTAGAAGCAGAATGTGCGGCAGCTTCACAGAGGCCATGCAAGCTTCAGTGACAGGCTGAGCAGCCGAGAGCCACACGGTGTAAACACTGGGTTGCAATGGGCTACTAGAAACCCTGCATTTGGGATAAGGGGGAATGACAACTGCTCCCTGTTACTCTGATATTATGTTTGATTTCAAAATGCAAATGCAGAATCTTAGGAGGCCAAGGGATTGTCAAGGGCGGGGGGAAAAAAGGAGAAATATGTAATACTCTTTGTAATAATTTAAGCAATAAAAAAATATATTAAAATAAAAATAAATAAATAAATAAATAAATAAGAAAATAGGAAGGAAAGTTTATCTTGAATTTACTAGGCTTACATTGACACCACTTGGGAGATTTTGTTAGAAATAAGTCCAACTGTAGGAAACTACAAAAATTGATATACAAGCTGAGATCGGACTGAGTATTGTACTTGATTTACATAAGCTGAGGTTGCCACCTGAGGGATTCTTCTCCACCCAAGGAATGCTTGGCATTAGCGCGGGCCATTTCATTGCCGTATCTCTCTTTCCAGTCTCGCTGGCCAGCCTTTACTATGCTATGCTGATCACCCTGACAGGCTACACACTTTTTGGTCTAATTTCACAGCAAAATAGGCCTCACTCAGGCCACTGTATTTTTCTGGGACCCTCCTTTAGTTCATGTGTCCTTATATAACCCCTTATTATAATTGCAAAGACCTTTACATCTGCCCTTTATTTGATATGAAAAGAAATGGTTTTGGAGTAGAATGTCACTATCCTGAAGAACTTTTCTATTATCCTTTTAAAAACTCTTCCCAATACCAGCCGCCCCCCCCCACCACACACACACACATTTTTCAACATATGTGTGTCCGTCCAATAGCTAGAAACAAACATCTTGATCTATGCTGTCTACCTGAAATCAGGAAAGGCAAGAACAAAAGACATCTCTGCATCCCAGGACAAATCTTGCAGTATTAACATCCTCTAATCCTCCCATCCCTTCCAGATGCACACTCTAAATAAGAAAAAAAGCCATTCTCCAGCCCATTCCCGTGGAATGTGAGAAAGAGGAGAGCTCAATTAAAGGAGAATATATAGGATGGCCAGTGATTCCTTCATAGACCTTTGACAAACATCTGACTCTAAGAGGTTAGCTCCAACTAGTTCAGGGGAAAAACATGTGGTACAGACAGCAGAAATCATTGGAAGCAGCCAAAACAGAATTTAGACCTAGGTAAACTTTAACTTGAATGGTGCTTTTGAAACTTTTAATTCCTCTGAGTGCCCAGAGGTTTGTATATCTTTTATATCGGATTAGCCATTTCACCCTGAAAGAGGAAAAACAGACATAAAGGAGTCACCTTATATGAAAAATGCAGCATTTTAATTCTCCTCCTGACTCCAGGGGGTCCCTTGATAGCCTGCAGAAGACTTACACTACGGCCCACTGGCCTCCGGTTTAACTACAGGGTTCTACAGAATGCAAATTAAATTTCAACATCCATCCTATAGGAAATCTCCTGCAACATGGGAATCTGGGCTGCACATTTCATTGATGGGATGCTAGCGGGTTTTTTTTTCCTTTGGCAGTGATATACCAGATGAATGTGAACCAAGAGGGACCACTTAGGACCCTCTAGGACTGATCACTTTGCAGTGTAATTGCTTGTTTACTTGGCTGCCTGCACATTAGAATGTAATCTCCATTTGGCCAAGGACTCTGTTGTTTTTCTGTTATATTCTCAGTCTCCAAATGTTATTAACTGTTTGATGAATAAGGAAATAATTTTCTCAGAAGGTTCAAAATTCAAGGTGGGGAGAAGCTGCACCCAGGGGACAGCAGTGCAAAATACAAATATTTCCCATAGGGGCCCTCCAAGATGACAGGGACCATGCACAGGCATCATGGCCTTATAAGAAGTTCTCTGATTCCAGTGCACCTGGCATAGATGAGGACCAGGATCTGCCAAATTTTTAGTCATTAGGTTTAAGGCATAAAGCCAGAGATATTTTTTAAAAGGAAATAAGCCATTGACTATACACCACCAAGAGTAACCCCTAATGTAAACTATGGACTTTGAATAAAAGTAATGATGATGTGTCTATGTAGGTTCATCCTTGGTAACAAATGGGCCACTCTGGTGGTGGTGGTGATGGTTGATAATGTTAATAATGGGGTAAACTTTGCAGTAGTGATTACAGGGGGTATATGGGAAACCTTTCTACCTTATTCTCAATTTTACTGTAAACCTAACATTTTTCTAGAAAATAAAGTCTAATTAAGAAAAAAAAAACAAGCAGGAAAGTAGAAAAAGGTAAAGAGAGGACACAAACCATCAGGAAGAAGAAAGAACATGAGAGACCATGTACAAATCAGGTCCTACCATTCCATTTCAATGCCCTCAGATCACAGGCTGATAAACTTGTCCCTGCCTTCATCATGTTCATATACAGGCTGAGAGCCCTGACCTGTATCTGCATTAGTATTATTGCTCATACAGCATGGGTGTTAGGTGTTATTGGGTATTTTATTATGCAAAGAGAAAAGACAATTTGGATTATTCTAGTTAAATTCATTATTTCCATGCCTAACATGATGAGATTTTTTTTTATTAAATTACTAGAGGCCCGGTGCACAAAAATTTGTGCACTCGGGGGGGGGGGGTAGAGGGGGGTCCCTCAGCCTGGCCTGTGCCCTCTCGCAGTCTGGGACCCCTCGGGAGATAATGACCTGCTGGCTTAGGCCTGCTCCCAGGTGGCAGAGGGCAGGCCCAATCCCTAGGTGCAGCCCCTGGTCGGGCTCAGAGCAGGGCCGATTGGGGAGTTGGGGCGCCGCCCCCTGTCACGCACAGAGCAGGGCCGATCAGGGGGTTGAGGAGCTCCCCCCTGTCACGCACAGAGCAGGGCCGATCAGGGGGTTGAGGAGCTCCCCCCTGTCACGCACAGAGCAGGGCCAATAGGGGAGTTGGGGCACCACCCCCTGTCACACACAGAGCAGGGTCCGTGGGGGCGGGGGGAGTTGGGGCGCCACACCCTGTCACACACAGAGCAGGGCCGATCAGGAGGTTGGGGCGCCGCCACTGTCACACTCAGGGCAGGGCCGATGGGGAGGTATGGCTCTACCCCGTCTCACATAGAGCAGAGCCCATGGGGGGGGGGGGGGGTTGGGGCGCTGCCCCCTGTCACACACAGAGCTGCAGAGCGATCAGGGGGTTTGGGCGCTGCCCCCTGTCACGCTGATCCCGGTGCCGGGAGGCCTCGCTGCTCCGCTGATCCCGCCCGGCAGGGTCACAGATCCGGGTCCCAGACCGCAGACAGCCTTGCCTGCTGCCGCCTGCCTTCAGTATGCAAATTAGCCGCCATCTTGTTGCTTCAGGGTGGGGGTCCCCACTGGGGTGCCTGGCCAGTCTGGGTGAGGGGCTGAGGGCCGTTTTCAGGCTGGCGGGCGACTGAAGCTCCAAACCTCTCCTTTTTTTCTTTTTTTTTTATTCTGGCATTTATTTACCTCCTATGGCTGTCACTGGAGCTGAGAGCCGGCTTTCTCTCTGAGGCTCCACTGAAAGCAGGTTTCTGGCCTTTGTTTTCTGTATTAGAAACAATGTTGCGACTCCAGCTCTGAGATCCCAGCTGACTGACAGGAGGTTTCTGGGCTTTTGTTTATCTTCTGTAAATGTTACTATGTTTCCAACTGAAGCTCAGAGGCCGGCGGGGAATGTTGGAGTCCTCTGTCACTGAAGGAAGCAAGCCTCCCTGTTCGCATCAGCTGCCTGGCTGCCGGCCGCCATCTTGGCTGACAGTTACTTTGTATATATTCACTGATTAGCCAATGGGAAGGGTAGCGGTCGTACGCCAATTACCATGTTTCTCTTTTATTAGTGTAGACTAGAGGCCCAGTGCACGGATTTGTGCACGGGTGGGGAGTCACGGCCGGGTCTGTGCCCTCTCACAATCCGGGACCCCTTGGGAGATGTAGTAGTGCCAGAAGCAGCCTGAGGCTGGGCCAGGAGCCTGCCGCCACCGCTCAGTGGCACTGCTGTGGAGGCAGGAGAGGCTTGCACTGTGAGCCTGGTGTCTGGCAGCCAGTGGTCAGCTGAGCAGTGCCCCCGCTGTGGGAGCACACTGACCACCAGGGGACAGCTCCTGCGTCAAGCATCTGTCCCCTGGTGGTTAGTGCATGTCATAGCAACAGGTTGACTGGTTGTTCGGTCATTCGTCACTTAGACTTTTATATATAGAGATTTTTTATTTTTTAATTACAGTTGACATATGATATTATGTTAGTTTCAGGTATACACCCCAGTGATTAGACTTTATATGACTTACTAAGTGACCATCCTGATAAACCTAGTACCCACCTGACATCATACATAGTTATCAGAATATTATTGACTATTCCCTATGCTGTACTTTACATCCCCATGAATATTTTGTCACAATCAATTTGTACTTCTTTATTCCTTCACCTTTCTCACTCATCCCTTCAACCCTCCTCCCATCTGGCAACCATAAATCTGATCTCTTTATCTCTGAGTCTGTTTTTATCCTGCTTCTTCATTTATTATGGTCTTTTAGATTTATTTGTTGATAGGTATGTATTTATTGCCATTTTGTTGTTCATATTTTTAATCTTTCTTTTTTCTTCTTAAAGAAACCCCTTTACCATTTCATGTAATACTGGTTTGGTGGTGAGCTCCTTTGGCTTTTCTTTGCCTGTGAAGTTCTTTGCATGGCATTTGATTCAAAATGATAGCTTTGTTGTACAGAAAAATCTTGATTGTAGGTCCTTGCTATTCATCACTTTGAATATTTCTTGCCAATCCCTTCTGGCCTGCAAAGTTTCTGTTGAGAAATCAGCTGATAGACTTATGGGAGTTCTCTTGTAGGTAACTAACTGCTTTTCTTTTGCTACTTTTAAGATTTTCTCTTTGGCCCTGGCTGGATGGCTCAATTGATTGAAGCATCATCCTGTACACAAAAAAGGTTGCAGGTTCAATTTCCAGTCAGAGCACATATCTACGCTGTGGGTTTGATCCCTGGTCAGGGCACATACAGGAGGTAGCCAATCGACATTGCTCTCTCTCTCCTTCCCTCTTTCTCTCAACTCAATAAAAATATGCCCTCAGGTGAGGATTTAAAATAATTTCTTTCTTTGTCTTTAACCATTTTCATTTTAATTATGATGTGTCTTAGTGTGGGGCTCTTTGGATTCATCTTGTTTAGGAATCGTTGCACTTCCTGGACTTGTGTGTTTATTTCCTTCACTAGGTTAGTAAAGTTTTTTGTCATTTTTTAAAATAGGTTTTCAAAGGTCGGGACGGCCCCGGTGAGGTTGAAACGGCCCCGGTGTGGTAGGGACGACTCCGGTGAGGTTGAAACGGCCCCGGTGAGGTCAGGACGGCCCTGGTGAGGTTGAAACGGTCCCGGTGAGGTTGTGACGGCCCCCATGAGGTTGAAACTGCCCCGGTGAGGTAAGGACGGCCCCGGTGAGTTTGAAATGGCCCTGGTGAGGTCGGGACAGCCCTGGTGAGGTTGAAACGGCCCTGGTGAGGTTGAAACGGCCCCCATGAGGTAGGGACAACCCCCGTGAGGTTGAAACTGCCCCGGTGAGGTTGAAACTGCCCCGGTGAGGTCAGGACGGCCCCGGTGAGGCTGTAACGGCCATGGTGAGGCTCAGGCGGCCCTGGTGAGGTTGAGACTACTCCAGTGAAGTTGGGACAAATAAAGGGGACCAGTATAGACTGATGAACAGGGGTAGATACAGAGGCAGAGCAACATTGAACAGAATGTCAAACTACAGTGGGAAGCCTGGGGAGGGTTTGGGGGGGGGGATTAAGAGATCAACTGAAGGACATATATGCATGCATATAAGATTAACCAATGGACACAAGACACGGGGCGGGGGGGGGGGGTAGGGGCCGGGGGAATGTCAAGGGGGGGAAAAAAGGAGACATATGTAATACTCTTTGTAATACTTTAAGAAATAAAAATTATTAAAATAAAAAAATAAATAAAAATAAAATAGGTTTTCAAGATTCTGTTCTCTCTCTTCTCCTTCCAGTATACCCATGATGTGAATGTTGATATGCTTTAAGTTGTCCCAGAGGATCCTTAGATTATCCTCATTTTTTTTGTATTCTTTTTTCTTTTGGCTGTTCTGATTGAGTATTTTTTGCTTCCTTACATTCCAAATCATTGATTTTGGGCTTCATCTACTCTAGTGTTGATTCCCTGTAAATTATTATTCATTTTAGTTAGTATATCCCTTCATTTCTGACTTGTTCTTTTTTATGGTTTCTATGTTCTTTTTTTTTATGTTGTTGAAGTTCTCTCTAAGTCCAAATACTCACCCTTAAATTCATTGAGCATCCTTGCAATCAGTGTTTTTAACTCTGCACTTAGTAGATTGTCTCCATTCTGTATAGTTCTTTTTCTGGTGTTGTTCTGTTCTTTCCTTTGGGACGTGTTTCTTTGTCACCTCACTTTGGCAGCCTCCCTCTGTTGGTTCCTATGTATTAGGTAGAGTTGTTATATCACCTGAGCTTGGTAGAGTAGCCTTTTGTAGTAGGTGTCCTGTAGGGTCCAGCAGCATAGCCTTCACAATCACCCAAGCTGGGTACTCCAATTGTGCACCCTCTACTCCATGTGGGCTGTATACATCCTCCTGTTGTAGCTGAGCCTTGATTGCTATTGATATGGCAATGGGAGGGATTTACCCCCAGGCTGGTCTGCACAAGAACTGGCTGCAACCACCAAGCACAATGGAGGATCCACCCCACAGAGCAGGTCTTACTTCAGTGGGAATCTCGTGCCCACTGAGTCATCCCCTTGAGTGTGTTGCTTGTTGGGTGGTGCTTTGACATAGGTCTGAAACTGTCCACCAGGTGCACTGGTTCTGAGGCTGCCCAGGAGGTGCAGGCCAAGGTCAGCCACTGCCTGTGTTCTTCTCAGGGCCACCCTACATGAGCTATAAAGCAATCTGCAGATGGATGCCACTTGTGCTAAGCTTGGAAGTGCCCAGGAGAGGCCAAGCTGTGAGCCACAGCTTGCTGCTGCTAGTGCCAGGCCTGGGATCATTTAGTAAGAGCTATAGGGCATGCTTAGGCCAGATGCTACTTATTCAAGAGATTTTAGAAAAGTCTAAAGTGCAAGCCAAGACCAGCCCCATTTGTATGAAAAAGGCACTGGAAACATCTTGGATGGGCCTGAAAGTTTGCTGGGGCACAGTCTCAGGGAACCACCAGGGTGGAGTGAACAGTAATAGCCAGGTTGATGGAGTCTCAGGTATTGTACCCACTTGCTGTCTCTGTGTGTGTGTGTGGGGGGGGGGGGCTCATCAAAGGAATAATAGCCTCTACCAGCACTTTTCTCTCAAAGAAAGCTGCCCCAGCTTTCATCCTGATGCCAGTCAATTCCTTTCAATATATTCCTAGTGCCTTTTGAGCTGCTGCCCCAGTACTGGAGCTCAGAAAGATTAAGATAGAGTAAATCCATGTGCAGGCCCTATAGGAGGAACTGCCTGGGACTCCAGCAGCTTTGTGTCCCACGCAGCCCCATTCCACTTTTTTTATAGCCAGAAGTTATGAGGACTTCTTTTCCCAGCACTGGAACCCTGGGCTTGGGGGCCTGGTGTGAGGCTAGGACCCCTCGTTCCTCAGGGGATCCTCCGCAGCTGAGATATTCTTCCTGGTTTTTACCTGCCACACATTTTGTGTGGGACCAGCCCATTCCACATTTCTGCCCCTCCTACCAGTCTGGATGTGACTTCTTCTTTAAATCTCTAGTTGTAGGATTCTAGTCAGCTAGATTTCAGGGGTTTATAAGCTATAGTTATGGAATTTTATCTGTATTTTTCTTTATGTTTTTTGCTATTAATTCTCATTTATGAATATCTTCTGTAAACTAAAAATAAATGTTTTACATAGTTCTAGTATTTACGTTTATAATTCACCTGAGTTTATCGTGTGAGATAGAAGTCTGATTTTCTTTCCAAATGGAGAGCCAATTTATTGAATAACCCATCCTTTCAACTATGATCTAAACACCAGAGCCATAATATACCAAATTTATGTGTGAGATGATGTATATTTTTAACCTCTATGCTATTTCATTGATCAACTTATTTACTTCTGCACCAACAACACATTATTTCAGTTAACACAACTGCATTTTGTTTTCCAGCAGGTGGTATAAGCAAGCCCTTGCTCAGTAATTTCTTTACAAAATTGTCTTGGCTGTTCTTATTCTTGCACATTTACCTCATAACATTTTCAGAATCATTTTGCAATTTTAATTAGGATTGCATTGAATTTGTAGATTATTTGGAGAAGTGACATTTTAAAATACTGAGTATTTTTCCATCCTTTCATGGTTAATCCTTCCATTTATTTCCTTGTTGGTGGTTTTTTGTTTGTTCATTTGTTTGTTTCTTTCTTATATCTTTCAGTAAAGATCTATCTTTTGCCCACAAAAACCTTATGGAGAAATTTAATGTTACTTTAACTTTTAAATGAGATATTTTTTTCTATTACATTTTCTAATGGAATATTACCAGTGTATAAGCAAGTGTTTTTTACATAGCATTTTTTTAGTAAATGTACTAAGATACTTTTTCTATTTTCCTGATATTGCCAGTACTGGTGGGATAGATGAACAAAATAGGCCAATTAATAGTATTCCACAAAATTACCTGTGGAGAATTCATGAAAGCATCTGACGTGTTACATAATGAATTCAGTGTAAAATGAGTCTCTGTTAAAGCTTCCCCCGCACCCAAATATCATATCTCAATTGCAGGAGCCACTGTGGCTCTTGTCTGGCCCTTCTATTCATCATCTCTCCTCTCCTTCTCTCCTAGCTCAGCTGTCCCATTAATTCAGTAAGAAACTGTTCCTTTTTTTCAGATGAACAAAACAAGAGAGAAAGCTTGCATTGTCCTTTTCCATCCTAACAACATCAAAGTGCTGCCTGCATCTTCCGTGGAATTTTAAAAAGAGGGGAGAGAGTCAGAAATCTATAAAAGTTTAAAGATCTACTCATCTTCAGAATAATGAAAAACAACCCTGGTGACTGGTATTGAGCACACACCAAGTGCCAGGCCTTATGCAAAGCATTTAGTCTGCATCACATGTCCCTCAGCGTAAAGTAGGGACTATTATTATCCCCACTGTGGAGAAAAGGAGACATAGGCCCCTCATAGGATAAATAACTTTTCAAGCTACGTTACTAGTGATTTTCACTAGGAATTAACCCCAGCAGTCTGACTCCAGCCCCTGTTCTTAGCCCTTACTCTACCCCAGTAACAGTGTGGGAAGAGGATGGTGCAAAATAATAGCAAATATTCTGACACATATTTACATATCTGCACACTGCTCAGCACAGTTTTAGCTATAACTTATGCCCACTGTGTAAGCCAACTGCAAGACAGAAAATACAGCCCTTAGCTATTTGGAAGCACAAATTTGGGGTTATGGTTCAAAAATGTTTCTGGTCCCACGACTACAGAGAAAGAAAAGCAAATGAGAGTGTGGTGTTTTACCACATCCACCTTCTGCAGGATTCTATGAACATCAGGCTGTATGATCCTGGGCATTAATTGCTCTTTATCTGTTACTTCAATGGTAGAATAGTGATAATAAGAGGACTGCTAGGGTTGCTGAAAGAATTAAATGAGTACACATATGCTGCTCAGAAGAGGGACTGACACATTCTAAGCACCAGCTGTGGGTTCCCATCATCCTCCGATATTTCATAACTCCGGATAACCAGCTCAAGTTTACTCTTATTCCAATATCTCAAACTGGTTTCCAGTTGGGGAAGTGTTAGAAATCCAGTTATTTAGGTTTTTCAAATGCTTTTCACAGCTTTCTGACCCTTACTTTGGACCTATAGACTTTTCAAAGGCAGTGTGATGTACGTGTTTCTGATTCACTAAAAGGATATTTGCTTTGCTTCATTTCCCCCTCCTCTCTCTGAAAGCCACTTACAATTCATCTACTGTGAATCTTTCAGGGAAATAAACACTTTTTAAAGGTTTTCCTTTGAAGTGGAACATGCTGCTTTTGCCAAGTACAAATCTTCAACAGGATAAGCATGTATTCTCCTGAGCCTGGGACTTTGCCGCCATCTCCTAAGACTCCCTGCAACTGCCCCCAGGAGCTGGGCTCACCTTCATGGTCGCCTGCCTCAGTTCAGCCAGTTTGGCTCATTTCAGCCACTGCTGGTTCTCACCTGCCCAGTCTAGACCAGCCCTGCTGTGACTGACTCCGCCAAATCATTGCTGAAGAAAGCCCCAGAAGGAGGAACAGGAAGCCTATTCAGGGATCCAGTGTCCCTGATACAGATCTGTCCTCCTGCATTGCCCGCCTGATCCCTCAGCCACCTTCTATTCTCCCACTCTCTGGGGACTTATCTTGACTCTGACTCTCTGACTTTGGGTGCCCTTGAGCTTATCCTCTCTCATAGAAGTACATTCTCATTTCCAAGGCCCAGCTTGCTCGCGACTAACCCCTGCCTGCCCCTCCTGCCTGCCCCTCCTGCCTGCCCCTCCTGCCTCCCCCTCCTGCCTGCCCCTCCTGCCTCCCCCTCCTGCCTCCCCCTCCTGCTTCCCCCTCTTGCCTGCCCCTCCTGCCTGCCCCTCCTGTCTCCCCCTCCTGCCTCCCCCTCCTGCCTCTCCCTCCTGCCTCCCCCTCCTGCCTGCCCCTCCTGCCTGCCCCTCTTGCCTGCCACCTGAGTTTACCTTTGACTTTGGACAATTGTCCTTGGCTCCAAACCGGAAGTAGTGGCTTTCACCACCTGTGCTCCACAACTAACACATTCCATCTTTTCCTCTCTGTGTCCCTGTGAAACCCATTGGCATTCCAGCCTAGGACACTCACTGAATAAGGAGGCTTGGGAAGATTTTTCATCTCTACCAGGATGTGCCTGGAGTGTGTGGCATTGCCAAGCCAGAGAAAACGCATTCAGAGGGCTGTTTAGTCTTTTTCTGCATAATCTTGGTACAGTAGAGTTTCTAAAATCAAAGTATGCAAATTTCTATATCATCCTGAGGAAAGAAACTCAAATATTTTGTGCCCATTAGTGGATGGTTTCATCTAGTTTCTGGGCCACCCTAATCAGACATGACTTGAATCTCTTATCATCCTTCAGGCTTGCCCTGCCCCCATTCTAGCATCTCCTTGTCTGGACTCCCCACTAGACTGTGAAATCCTTGAAGACAGAGCCATGTGGCCCATGTCTAGGCCATTGTACATACTAATAAAAAGCATTTAGTATAATCAAGACTTCAATGTGCTTTATGTATATTAACTCATTTAACCCTCATAAAATCTTATGAGATAGAAATCACTATTATATATAGTTTATAAATGTAGAAACTGGGGCACAGAAAGGTTAAGTGACCTTCCCAAGCACACACAGCTAGAGTGGCAGAGCTGAGATTTAAACCCAGATAGACTAGTTCCCAGGTCCATACTGTTAACTACTACATTATATTGCCTTGTTTGAATGGGTATGTAGGTTATTATGTTTATTGCTGTCCTTATTACCTCTGGTCACAGACAAGGTGATAATGTAAAAAGCATGAAGATTATAATTAAATATTTATAAGGCATCAAAGTAAAGTTCTCTATTCAATATACAAATGTTTTCTGTGGGAATCAAACCTGGATGATTATCTAACCAACACTTTTTTTCCATTGCAATCAACAAAAATATTATTTAACCAGAGGCCCAGTGCATGAAATTTGTGCACTGGGGAGGGGGGGGTCCCTCAGCTCGGCCTGTGCCCTCTTGCAGTCTGGGATCCCTTGGGGGATATCCGCCTGCCGGCTTCAGCTCTTTCCCCATGGAGATCAGGCCAAAGCTGGCACTCAGACATCCTTCTTGCAGTCCGGGGCTCTCACAGTCCAATACCCCTCGCTCCTTACTGCCTGCCTGCCCCAGAGGCAGAAGAGGCTCCCGCCACCACTGCTGCACTTGCCAGCTGTGAGCCTGGCTTCTGGCTGAGGAGGGGGTGGGGGGGAGCACCACTCAACCAGAAACTGAACTCGCTGCTCCTTAGCACTTGCCACGCCCCCTGCCCACTGGTGGAGGAGGCGATCAGGAGCCGGGCCAGCCAGGGGAGGGGTCATGGGAGGTTGAGGTGTCATGGTTGCACCCTGTCCCCACTCTGCAGAGGCACCGGGACCACGCCACCACCTCTCCTGCCGCCTCTGGGGAAGGGGGGGGGGGGGGGGGGCGGGCAGCGCTCTGGGACCACCATGGCTGGCCTGGCGGCCCAGGCTCACTCACTGGTAGTTCAGGAAGGCCGTTCCACTGTCTGATCTAATTAGCATGTTAGCTCTTTATCATATAGCATTTTCTATATCTAAACAGCAATTATTTGCAACATTTCAGTATATTTTTCCTTGTTTTTAAATAGAGTGTCAAATTTTCTATGGAAAATGTATTTAAAGCTATGCAATCATTTATGTGTTATGTTTAGTAGTGGGGGAGGGGAATACAAAAGGATTGTATTTCTCTTTTCCCAGCTTCTCTGAGGACTAACTATGCCTAAGGTCTGGGTCCTTTAAGGCTGAGGTTTTGAACCCTACCCTAAATAAGCTACCCAAGGGATTCTGATTGAGCTTGGAAACTACCACTTTAAAGGAAAAATTACTTCTGCCAACAAAGACACATCCACCCCCTGCATCATGCACTTACATAACCCCCCTCCCCTCTCCCCCCAAGCACACATTAACTATGCCTGGATACACTGTCATTCTGGTCTGGCTGGTTTGCTGTGTACTTTTTCCTCATTCACTCCTGTTTCCATCCCCTCTAAAACATCAGCCTCATACTTTCTGTCCAGTTCAGATCTATATACTGAACTGGCTGCTCATCAGACATTTTTACGTGGATGTTTTACAGGCATCTCAAAGTCAATACATCTAAGACAGAACAAATGAGCTTCCCCTTCAAATGAGTTCCTTCTTTTTTAAAAAACATATTTTTTATTGATTTTTTACAGAGAGGGATAGAGAGTTAGAAACATTGATGAGAGAGAAACATCGATCAGCTGCCTCCTGCAAACCTCCCACTGGGAATGTGCCCGCAACTAAGGTACATGCCCTTGACCGGAATTGAACCTGGGACCTTTCAGTCCGCAGGCCGACAATGCTCTATCCACTGAGCCAAACCGGTTAGGGGCAAATGTGTTCCTTCTGAGAGTAAATGGCAGCACCACCACCAGGTACTCTAAACAGAAACCTGGAAATTATGTTAATCATCCTCAGCCTCACGTCTTATACCTACCCAATGATTCACAAAACCCAACAATTCTATCTGTTTAGTATCTTAAAGCTCCATTCCAACTCCCTCCAACTCTGTAATCCAAGCCACTCGGTCTCATCTAAGCCTCCTAACAGAAATTCCTCTTCCATCCTTTCATTTCCCCAACCTATTCCAACCCCCAGAGTCAAAAGGAACATCTGACTATATCATTTCTCAGCTTGCATCCTTTCAAAGCCTTCCAAAGGCTTTTGGGAGAAAGGACAAAATCCTCCTTGTCGCTCATAAGACCCTAGGTGGTTCTGCTCCCACCCACTTCTGCAATTTTATCTCATAGCCCTCTTTCCCTGGCTTTCCAACCTCTGAACATAGGGGCCGTTCATGAATTCCTTGAATGTGCCAAGTTCTTGCCCACAGCTTTTAGGCCTTTGCAAATGCATCCCCTTTGTCCATAACTCTCTCTTCCCCATTTACCATCCAGTTAACCCCACATTGATCTGTTGGACCTCAGCTTCAATGTCACTTCAGTGGGGAAGCTGGGCTTGACCACCCACTCCTGCAGGCAAGTCAGGTTCTTCCACTATACACGTCCACAATTTACTTTTCCTTCACTGCACTTTGTTGCATAGTGTATTTGCCTTTGAAATCCTATTACAGTTTATTATTTTTACATTTGCTTTGTTCTGTCACTTCTGATTGACTATGAGTTCCTTGAGTCAAAGACCAACCTTGTTCACTATTCTGTTGACAGTGACCAGGGCAAAACCTTGAATGAATAAATGAATGAATGAACGAACAAATTACTGCTATTCTAGAGGATAATAGCAATAGACACTTGAGGCATACTTTTTCATTTTATCCCAATAACAATTCTGTGAGAAGTTATTATTGTCACCCTTTTACAGGCGAGGAAGTAATGTTCACAGAAGTAAGATAACTTGTCCAGGCAGTGCAGAGCAATTCTTCCAGGATAAAGGACCATTGGGATCAATCCAAGTATTTTTTAAAATAATTTATCTGTTTTTAAATATACCTTTATTGATTTCAAAGAGGAAGGGAGAGGGAGAGAGACAGAGAAACATCAATGAGAGAGAATTTGATCAGCTGCCTCCTGCATACCCCCCAGTGGGGATCAAGCCCATAACCTGGGCATGTACCCTGACCAGGAATCAGACCATGACCTCCTGGTTCATAAGTCGAAACTCAACCACTTAGCCATGCCGGCCTGGCCACTCTGTTTTAAAGAATAAATAGTTGCCTACTAAAAATTTTTCTAGTTTCTTTGTCCTTTGTAAAAGCTAAAAAGTATTAACATCTTTTTGGTATTTCAGGATGACCAGAACTAGTTACTACCAATTCCCATTTAGAACAAAGCCCACTAAAACCTTTAGGGAAAGTCCGGATACACAAAAAGCATTCTACATTCACTGAAATGGCAAAAACACAGAGAAAGGAGCTGGATGGATTAAAGCAAATTAGGTAGAAAAAAGAAGTAGGTGTGATAAAGTCAGGAACAAAGAAAATGGATGAGATAAAGGAAGAAAGAGGAGAGATAAGGACACGGGGAAACAAAGAGGAAAACAGACTGACCTCTTAAGTCCTTGGGAGAGTCCAGAAGAGAAAGAAGCAAGAAAAATGCCGTTTGTGCTTTGAACAAAAATAGTGGTGTTTCGGAAGACCCAAGCATTGAGTAGCAAGTAGCCAGAGCATCTGGTGACCACCTGGGTTGTCCATGCCAAGGTTGTAGAGAATTTTGGTGAATCATGTTCAACGTAACATTTTCCATTTGCTCCTAATATATTTGTGTTTGGAAATGGGTGAAAGTAAGAGCAAGTTCGAGGAATGTCTTAGGCCAAATACTGTATATACTGTGCCCCCCTGTCCTGTGCTCTGTTTCCCCTCTGGCACCACTCCAAGGTGTGCCCGGGCCCCTGTTAAATTAATTAAGCAAGGACTGAGGTGTCTCACATGCCGTGGTGTCCTATGTAAGCAAATCAAAATCAGTCTGTGAATGCCTCAGTTACAAAATCAAAATGCTAGGAACAACCAATCACAGTCAACCAAGCTTTAAGCTACAGCTTATCAAAGAATATCCTTTCTTTACTTCTGCACTTTCACAAGAATAGTCTTGGCTTCCAACAGCTTCCAGTTTAGTGCTGCCAGATTGGAATTAATTTTTGTTCAAATAAACTCTTAGAATATTTAATATGCCTCAATTTATCTTGAAACACCCCCTACCTGGGTGCTCCCACAGACCAGCCATGGGAAAACCATTTTGTTCCTCTGAATCTCTTTCCTTATCTATAACGTGGAGCTAATCACTCCTGGCTGGCTTTTCTCTGCATCTTGGCTCACAGGATCTCAGCGGTGGCAAGGAGTGAGGGGAGAACAGGGAGAACCTCCAACCCGATGCATTATCCCGCTCACCACTCACTGCCAAACTGGACTGGCTCTTTCACTCCTCCCTCAACGTCCAATACCTTACCTTTTAGACTTTTAGTATTAATCCATGACATAGTTTTTCTGGAATTATGTTTGTATAAATAGGAAAATTTTGTAGTCTTTCAAAGTTAAGGGGATACAATTTCTGCTTTACGCATCATACACAAGGAAATATAAATTGAGGGTAAGTGAAAAATAGCATTAGGTTTGCAAGATATTTTTCAAGGAAATCTAGATTTTTTAATATTG
Organism: Myotis yumanensis; assembly: GCF_028538775.1. NCBI lineage: Eukaryota > Metazoa > Chordata > Mammalia > Chiroptera > Vespertilionidae > Myotis > Myotis yumanensis. The sequence continues at coordinate 131,035,327 of NW_027223754.1, forward strand.
TTTTGGAACCCAAAGGTGGAAAGAAAAAGTAAGTTTCAAAGGTGCATAGTTGAGGACGCTGTCCCTGTGTCCCCTTAGGTCCCAAGCTGTGAACCTGGACCAGCAGCTGCACGAACACCTGGGTATTTGTTAGAAATTCAAAATCACTGGCCCCACCCCAGACCTACTCAATCAGCGACACTGAGGTTGGAGACCAGCAGTCTGTTTCTGACAAGCCCTGCCCTTTGAAATTTGAAAATAATTGCTTAATGCTATGAAGTGGGAAGCTTGGATGGGAGGCAGGGGGAGTAGATAAGGAAGTGTGTGTTGGTGTGTTTTCATCATTAAAAATGAGGATAAGATTAGGTGAAAACATGTGAAATTGCCAATAGTCAATCACTTTTGACCTATATAAAATGTAAAAATATGATTTAATCTAACATATGTATTTTTAAGTATTATGAGGATAGGATAATTACTGTAAAAAAAAAAAAAAAACCTTGCACAGAGACTGGATATCAAAGTTCAAAAAAATAGCTTCTCTACTTTATTTCTAATGCCCTAAAATGTACTGATTGGGGCCTCTATTCTCAGAAGCAAGCTATAAAGTAATTAGCAGATATGCCTTCCAGTGCCCAACTTGGATCAATGGCAGGCAGCTCACCCCACACTCACCAGAAAGAGTTGTGTTGTTAGATGAAGAGTGCACCACCAGCTCACAATCCTTCTAAAACAACTAGTTGCCACTCTCCAACACCTAAAATATCAGATGTTTGTCTACACATACCTCTGGGTAAAAATAGCAACTAGGTTTACTCTCATGTCCTGCTTCTTTCAGGCATACACCTTACCCTTCCAAAATGTTCTTTTCTTCCAGCTACTTACCTGAAGTTAAATTCTTGTATCCCAAAACAATGTATACACACTTTGAATGATTATAAAATCAATGTTTATTAGCATATAATTCATTTTCAAAATTTAAAGGAATCTACTAGTGTGTACATATTTTTTGGAACACTCTGTACGTGGCTTCTAGGGAGAGACAGAAATGAGCACCGGGCTCAAAAAAGCCATTCTGAAGCAAGCCATGAACATAAAGTTAAGGCTCTTGGCTGATGTCAGTGCAAATTAAGAGTGAGTCCCAGGTTTCTCTTATCTTGCTGGATTTGTCTGTGGTGCAATAAGCTGTGTGGTTGAAAATGGCCTAGAAAAAAAAGGAGCACACTTTCTAACCAAACTAGGTTAAGCAGATGAGTCATTGAACCCAGATGGTTAAGGTAAATGTACATTACAATCTTTGATAGCTTCAAATGAAAAAGCTGGAGATGAAGTTGGAGGAGGAAAAAGAAAAGAGAGGAACGGGAACAAAATCTTTTCTGGGATGTATATAACCTCTTTCCAAATTGAAGTTAAAGTGTTTAAAGGATCAGAGTTCTGTCTTATGCATCCTTTTTTTTAAATGTTATTTTATTGATGTTAGAGAGAGAGGAAGGTAAAGGGAGAGATAGAAACATCAATGATGAGATTCATTGATAGGCTGCCTCCTACTGGGGATTGAGCCCGCAACCCAGGCATGTGCCCCTGACCGGAATTGAACCTGGGGACCCTCCACTGAGCCAAACCAGCCAGGGCTGTCTTATGTATCTTTAAATAATTCTCTTTCCCACACCAGGGAGAGAGGGACAGTCAATAAATAGTCAATACTCATGAATGACTGCAGAGACAGAAAAAAATAAAGAATCTATAGATTTCCATATAGTAGATGGTTGGCAGGATATACACTTTTATTAAGTGTCTCAGTTAGTGAAGACTTGCTATGGACTGAATATTTGTGCCCCTTCTTGGCCCCCCAAAATGTATATGTTGAAACCCTAATTCCCAATGTGATGGTATTTGAAGATGAGACCTTTGGGACATAATTAGGTTATGAAAATGGAGCCCTTATAAATAGAATTAGTGTCTTTAGAATAACCAGAGCTCTTCCTCTCTTCTCTGCCATATAAGGATACTACAATAAGATGACTATTTGTAGACCAGAAAGAGGGTCTATACCAGAACCTGACCATACTGACACCTTGGTCTTGGACTTGCAGTCTCTAAAACTGTAAGAAATGTTTCATGTTCAAGCCATCCAATCTATGGTATCTTGTTATTATAGCAGCCCAAATTGGCTAAGATAAGACTCTGTAGCCATTCAGATTTTAAAATAATATTTCCCATCTTTACAATCTGCCCCCAAATTAATGTATTATTATCAAAGCACCTGTCCATGTCAGAAATAATCCAAATGTTTAAGGAATCACATCCCATGTGGAATATTATTGCCCTGCTTTATGTTGGCTCTCACTTGTTGGGAAAATGAATCTGTCCTTCCCTGTTCATTACCAGAGCTCACAGCCAGATGGATAACCTTACAGCTCAAAAGTGAGGCTACAGTACACTTGGGGAGTTTGTAGTTATGTATTTTCTTCCTAATGACAATCTCTAGCTTGCCTTCTAGTCCAAGCCATTCGACATTAATCTTTCAGATCCACCACCTGATAGCAAAGGGCAGAGCCATTTTGTAACCAAATTGGGTGTGGTATAAGCACTACAGCTTATAAAGAACATGATAATCCTGAGATAATTGGAACTAGGTACAGGCAATATATTATGCATTCTGTTCCTTCTTCATTTATTCATGCGCACCCTCTATTGCACAGGCAATTTTGTTTTGAATGCATATGTGTATCTGATTATAAGAAGGGGGGAACTAGTTGTCATTTACTGTGAACCAAAGATACCTTTGTCTGGTCAGTTTTCCCTGTCACCTAAGTATTAAAGTTATATTCTCTTCTAAATAAAATTTTAAAAAAACTTCTAATAACTATAAAAACTTATGAGTATTTAAAATTTTTCTTTTCAGCCTGGTCTTTCTGACCTAGTCAAATAAAATGTTAAAAAATATTAAAAGGCGGTTAAACTTAAAAGATCTCTCTCTCTCTTCTTCTCTTCCTCTCTCTCTCTCTCTCACACACACACACACACACACACACACACACAGTCTTTTTTTCTCCTAAGGGCACTCAATGGCTTCTTTCCTTCATTTCACCTCACTCTTCTTACAGACAGGCCCCTACAGAACTGTTAGCCCAAATCACAGCTCAGGAGATCAGGAGATCTTGTCAGGAGGTTCAAAAGAGCACCTTCTCTCCCAGCTCTCATCAACACACCCTTCATTCTCCCTGCTTATGTCAAATTCATTAACATATAAGTGCCCTTAGCACTTCCCGAGTCTTCCTCCTATATTAGTTTGCCAGAGCTGCCATAAGAAAGTACCATGGTCCTAGCTGGGTTGACCCAGTGGTTAGAGGACTGAAGGGTTACAGGTTCAATTTCATTCAAAGGCCTGAACCTCGGTTGCAGGCTCGATCTTCTCAGATCGATGTTTTTCTCTCTGTGTCTCTATGCCTCCCTCCACTCTCTCTAAAGATCAATGGAAAAAATATCCTCAGGTGAGATTTAACGGGGAAAAAAAAGTACCACAAACTTGGTGACTTAAACAGCATTTATTTCCTCACGTTCTGGAGTCTGGAAGTCCAAGGTCAAGATGTCAGCCTGGTCAGTTCCTTCTGAGGGCATCTCTTTTTGCATGTTCTTCACATGGTCTTCTTCTGTGTGTCTGCTCCAAACTTCCTCTTCTGATAAGGACACCTTGTCATATTGGATGAGGAGTGACACTAATGACCTTATTTAAGCTTAATTACCTCTTTGAAGACCTACCTCCAAATACAGTCACTTTCTGAGTTTCTGGGGATTAGGATTTTAAGATGTGAATTTATGAGTAGCACAATTCAGCCCACATTACCCCCTCATGGAAAGGAAAAGGGTAAGTGGGAAGATGAAGAATACATAACTGATTTCCTTCAGTAAAGCTGAAAGGGGGCTGGGGAAAGAACTGTTTTCTCCACTGACTTGATTTAGGAGACTAAAGTAATGTTCTGGGACTTCGAACAGCACGAAGGAGAGAGGAAACAGAGTGCAGAGGATAAATGGTTATGAAAAATTTTAAATTAAATTTAAAAAATTGACTGGGAAAGGGCATAAGGAAACTTTCTGGATGATTACACTATTTTATGTCTTAATAAATATTTGTGCTACATAAGTGTAAAAAAATAGACATAGAAACAACCTAAGCGTTCTCCGCACTCTGTTTCCTACTCACTAGATACTAAGCACTGAACCTCGGGCCCATGAACTTTCCAAGGGCCAATGAAAATGTCTGAAAGGTAAAAATTTAATGATTTTCAAATATGAAAATAAAATTGTAATCAATAAACGTATAAAAGCCTATAAAACTTCACATTATGTCAACTAGTCAACTGCAACACAACCTAACTGTCATATTCATTCATTCATTCATTCACAGTGCCTCCCAAGTGCCAGTGACTGTCCCAGGTGCTGGGGATCTAAAAATGAACACATAAGACAAAATTTCCTATCACCAAGGAGTTCACATAGTGATGCATGAGAGGGAAACAGAAAACATACATATTACATGTTAGAAATGGTGACTGTTATGGAGAAAACTAAAGCAGAGAAAGTGAATGCAGAGAGCCAGGGAAAGGGGACTTGCATTTAAATAGGTCTTTAGGAAAGGCTGAGTAAAGTTTTCAAGGAAGTCTGAGAACTCACCACCCAAAATTTTCAGAGGAAATAGTTTTAGGGGGAGGCTAAAGCAGAAGCAAAAGCTCGCCATAGTGCCTGAGAACCCTCTCGGAGGCCAATCTGGCTGTATCAGAATGCATGAAGGCAGGAAGCCAAAGGACATGCAATCGTTATCTCAATGAGATATCTGAAACCCTGTGTTTATTGCAGCATTATTCTCAATAGTCAAGTGGAGATGGAAGAGAACATAGGAGGATAAAAGGTGATGAAAAATTTTAAATTAAATTTAAAAAAAAGAATTGACTGGGAAAGGGCATAAGGAGACTTTCTGGATGATTAAACTATTTTATGTCTTAATAAATATCTGTGCTACATTAGTGTAAAAAAATAGACATAGAAACAACCTAAGGGTTCATTGGCAAATGAATGGATAAAAAAATGTGAGATATATATAGGATGCACACACATACAACACACAAAATAGAGTATCATTCAGCCATGAAAAAAGGAGAAGTAAATCTTAAAATTTGGGACCAGGTAGTTGGACTTTGAGGGCGTTATGCCTAATATCTAAAAAGATCGTGAAATGGCCAAAGGCTGAAGAAAGGCCAGTGTAGAGAAGCAATGTCGATTGGAGTATAAGAGTAAAAGGCAGTGGAGAGTTTGCTGATGCTGTAGAATAGAAGAGAATCTGAGATTTTAATAAATTGGCATAAATCTTGCACAATTTTGCAAGTCTGAGAGAAAAATGAATAAAGCTTGACCTTGCATCAATAAGTAAAATACTTTTTAGGTTAGATTATGATGGCTCATGGCTTTGTGGGGTGTTCAATTATTAAATGTAATATAGTCACCCCAAAATTAGTAGTTTAAAATAATAACAAAATTAATTTTGTTCATGAAACTGCAATTTGGACAGGGCTCGCAAGAACACAGTGTCAGCTGTGAAAATTCTAAGACTAAGGGCTGGAATCATTGCAGTCTTTCTTCCCCACATGTCCAATAGGGTTGATCCTGGAAGAGTCAGTGTTAGCACCATCGGACTTGAGTGATGTTGTGTTTATTGTACTATATTTTCCTTTGCTCAGAGCAATGCGGCGGGGGCGGGGCGGGGGGTCTTTTGTTATGTTAATGAGGTGATTTTTGTAAAGTGCTTAAGCAAAGCAACCTTGATGAGAGGACTGGAACTTCCAGTCCAGCCCAGGACTTCCAGGGAGGGGAGAGGGGCTGGAGATTGAATTCAGTCACTATTACGCATGTTCATTCAGTCGTGCCTATGTAATAAAGCATCCATAAAAAACTGAAAGGACAGGTTTTGAGAACTTCTGGTAGTGAACACATGGAGATTCGGGGAAAGTAGAGTGTAGGGAAGCTCTTAGCTCCTTCCTATATACCTGCCCTATGCATCTCTGTCATCGGATTATTTCTGAGTTATACATCCTTTTACAATAAACCAGTAATCTAATAAATAAAATGTTTTCTTAAATGATGTAAGGGGGTCATTAGAACCTCCAGTTTACAGCAGGTCAGTCTGAAGCAGAGGTGACAACCTGGGCTTGTAATTAGCATCAAAGTTGAGGCAATCTTGTAGAACTGAACCCTTAACTGGTGGAATCTGATAGCATCTCTGGGTAGACACCATCGGCATTGAGTTGAATTGTGGCACACCCAGTTGTTGTTGCAGAATTGCTGGGTGTGGAAAAAACTCCACACACTTTGGAAATGGTGATCAGAATCTTAGCTTTTATATGTCCACTGGATTCTGTACATGGTCTCTCCAGCATGGCAGTTTCAGGGTTACTGACTTCTCACACATTAGCTTGGGACTCCCATGGTGAATGTCCTGAGAGACAGAGGAAGCCTGGTAGACACTGAATCACCATTTATGATCTAGTCTCAGAAGGCATGCAACATAACTTCTGCTGCTTTCTATTTACTAGAAGTTAGTCATTAAAGCCAGCCTATATTCAAAGAGAAGAGGATTAGACTTCACAGGTGGGAAAAGCCCCAAATAATTTGTGCACATGCTTTAAAAACACTATACACATGTCTTACGTACAGCTCTTTAGCTACCTAGAGTGTACTTGCATAGGCCTCTGACCCTGATGCTGCCAGGCTCTCTGAGCATGGCCCCTTTCATAGGGGTGATGGCCCTGCTAAGCCTCTTTGCTGATGAAGAGGCTGGACCATAGATAAAGTTTTGGGAGGGAAATAGAGGAAGAAGTCCTCCTATTTGTGCCCACAGATGATAAATAGGGATAATTAAATTTTAAGAACCATTTGCTGTTATTTGTGATGATGTAGAGGTGGTCTGACTGAGAAGATGGACAGAGAGCTTGGTTGGGTAATCAAGCAACATATAAAACGATTGACTTCTGGGCCTCTTCACCTAGATATCCAATCAATACCTTGAACTCAATATATCCAAGGCTGAACTCAACTCTATCCTTCTTCAACTCTTCCCCCTTGTATTTCCTATTTTTATTTCCCCACCCAGCATCTACTCCTATTGCTCAAATCAGAAATCTGATAACCAAGTGGTATCCTCTCCATCTCTTCCACTAGCTATGTTCAATTAAGTAGAAGTCCACCTCCTAAATATGTCCCGAATTTATCTCTTTCTCTCTTTCCCTATTCTTCTGCCTTAATTCAATCTTCAATATCTCCCATTAACTGGTTATCTTGTCTCTCCTCTTACCATTTCATCTTCCAGATGGTCAATTATTACCTTTCTAAAGCAGATTTAATAAGGACATTGTCTTGGGTAAAACAGTGTTTTCTTATTACTCTAACTAGAGGCCCGATGCACAAAAGTTTGTGCACTGGTGGGGAGAGGGGGTCCCTCAGCCCGGCCTGTGCCCTCTCGCAGTCTAGGACCCCTCGGGAGATAATGACTGCTGGCTAGGCCTGCTCCTGGGTGGCAGAGGGCAGGCCTAATCCCTAGGTGCAGCCCCTGGTTGGGCTCAGAGCAGGGCCGATTGGGGAGTTGGGGCGCCACCCCCTGTCATGCACAGAGCAGGGTGGATCAGGAGGTTGCGATGCCACCCCTAGTCATGCTCAGGGTAGGGCCAATTGGGGGGTTGGGGCAACGCCCCCTGTCACACTCAAGGCAGGGTCGATAGGGAGGTTGTGGCGCTGCTCCCTGTCACGCATAGAGCAGGGCCAATCAGGGGGTTGAGGAGCTCCCCCCTGTCACTCACAGAGTAGGGCCAATAGGGGAGTTGGGGCACCGTCCCCTGTCACACACAGAGCAGGGCCGATCAGGGGGTTGGGGAGCTCCCCCCTGTCATGCACAGAGCAGGGCCGATCGAAGGGTTGGGGCACCACCACTGTCACACTCAGGGCAGGGCCGATGGGGAGGTTATGGCTCTACCCTGGCACACACAGAGCAGGGCCCGTGGGGGGCGGGGGGGGGGGGGTTGGGGCGCCGCACCCTGTCACACACAGAGCAGGGCCAATCAGGGGGTTGGGGCGCCTTCCCCTGTCACGAACAGAGCAGGGCAGATAGGGAAGTTGTGGCCCCCTCCCCTGTCACACACAGAGCTGCAGGGCGATCAGGGGGTTTGGGCGCTGCCCCCTGTCACGCTGATCCCGGTGCTGGGAGGCCTCGCTGCTCTGCTGATTCCGGTGCTGGGAGGCCTCACTGCTCTGCTGATTCTGCTGCTGGGAGGCATATTACTCTTTTACTATATAGGATAGAGGCCTGGTGCATGGGTGGGGGCTGGCTGGTTTGCCCTGACGGGTGTCCTGGATAAGGGTGGGGGTCCCCATTAGGGTGCCTGGCCAGCCTGGATGAGAGGATGATGGCTGTTTGCAGCTGGTCACACCCCCTTCAGGGTGGGGGTCCCCACTGGGGTGCCTGGCCAGTCTGGGTGAGGGGCTGAGGATATTGAAGAAATTGTAGTCTTTTGTGAAAAGAAATAAGAGAGAAATAAGATGGATGGATGGATGGATGGATGGATGGATGGATGGATGGATGGACTGGAGGATGTAACACTAGATAATGTAAGCCATAACTAAGTGATTCTACTTAAGAAAAAGTAACTTCTCTACCTGAGACTTGCCCAGATAAGTAAGCCACATGAATTGTGTAGCAGCCATCCACCCACAAAGATTCACAGAAAAGAGAAGTGGTCAGTAACTTAGAAATTACCGGTATCAGAAAGATGCTTATCAACACTGTCAAAAAATAGCCAGTTCCTTTAATAACAGGGGGACTGCAAAGCTTCATAATTCTAGCTAACAATGGAGTCACTAAAAATGTGTAGAATTTCTCAGAGCTTATGTATTATATTTTCAAATAAGTGCCTTGTCATTTTAAATATATTTTATTGATTTTTTACAGAGATGAAAGGAGAGGGGCAGAAAGTTAGAAACATTGATGAGAGAGAAACATCAATCAGCTGCCTCCTGCACACCCGCCAACTGGGGATGTACCCACAACCAAGGTACATACCCCTGACCGGAATCGAACCTGGGACCCTTCAGTCCGCAGGCCGATGCTCTATCCACTGAGCCAAACCAGTTAGGGCTCTATATCTATTTATAAATTTATAATGTTGAAATAAAAATAAAGTTTGTATGCCTAACCTCATTTCTTTAAATAGACATTCATTCTACTTATTGTTAGCTTCTAAAGTACTAAATTTATGACATAAACTTTTGTGGTGCTGCCTTCTTCAGAACTGATAATGGATTTGCTGTTTCTTACAGAATTTTTGAAGTCAATTCATAATGGATCAACACATAGAAATGTTACCAGTGTTCGTTGCAGCCATCTTTCATGCTACATGCTCATGCAAGGTTAACATCTTTAAAGTGGAAGACTGAGAAGAGTATGGATAGAGTCCCTCAGCTTCCTTCCTGTTAACCAAAAGGAGAAGAGATGAGCATTTATGAATACCAAGGTTTAGTCACCAGGAAAAAAAGTTTTTGTAGATCTGAACAAAGAGGCATGGCCGCTCAAACCGGAGGGTCAGATAGAGAACTGCACCTCGTGGGCTTCTCATTGCACACTGAGGGAAGGGACCAACTTGGTATATAGAAGCCTTCTTGCTTTATTTTTCTATTTCTTGTTTTCTTTCCCTCATTTTCCTTTGCATATATTTCTCTTCTCATTTTTTTTCTCTTCATCTCCTCTGTTGTTATTCTTTTTTTCCCCTCCTTTGTTCCCCCCACACACACACTTTTAAAATTTCACCAGCAATTTTTCTTACCTGTTAAATTGTGTTTCAGGGTACTCACACCTGTAGACCTACTTTTGCCCCACCCTCTATAAATGTGTCAAATAATAATTTTTTAAAAGCTGAGAAGTCCTGATTCCACAAATAGTGCAGAGTGAATCTTTTCCAAATTTGAGAGCTTCATGTAATCTACACCACAATGGTTGTAGAGAAGGCACTGTAACCCCCACTTAAACTGAAACATAAAGAGGGTATTTGTCCGTTGATTTATGGGCCCACAGTCCAGATCTCCAGATGCCCTTTCCTATGTTCTTTCTATTGCAAAAGGATAATACCTTCATGCATTACTTTCCAATTACCTCAGAGCATATAAAAGAATAATGGCAAAGAAAACGTGAACCAGAAGTGCAAATAGTAATCCCAGCTTTCCAGTCCAGTAGAGCCAAAGAATTTTACTGCAGGACATGGTGATCATTACCCGAGTCAGGAGGAAACTGTTGGACTGAAACAAATGAAAGAGATTGAGAAATGTTCTGGTGAAATCGGTGACATTTCACCTTATCCAAAGATTAACTCAGTGAATGGTGTAACTGAAAGAATGCGATTTAAAGACATGCCTTGCAAATACTGAAACTCAATGTTTTTCAAAGAGATTAATGTTAATAGCATGAGGGTAAAACCTGCTTGTGATTAACAGGGAAAAAAGCTTCATCTGGGAGATTCTCTTGATTAGATAGGCCATTCCATACAAATTGCCACAGTGACCATCAGAAAGGCATCCTTGAAATACACAATGAAAGGTTTTAAAAGAAATTGGTTTACCTAGAGACTAGGGAACAATACAATTTAGTCCTTGTGTAAAAAGGTGCAGCCAGAGGAAATGATGGTGTGTCTTCGAGGGGTTCCAAAAAACTGGACAAAAATGAGAAACAGACTATGTTGCTGATTCATTCAATTTTCATCACTTCAATGGCTACTCATCCTCTTTCCTACTCCTCACAGTCATGAACAATCTGGAACCCACACAGAAGAGAAAACAGAGTAATCACCCCAAAGACTGTACCAGTCAAGCCTGGCCTGGAATTAATTTCAGGTCAATAAGGCATGCATGGGAGGAAGTGGATATACTTCCCCTAACATTCAAAATTCACAGTCATCACTTAAAATAGAGATGATTTTATCAGCAAATTAGAAAATACTTAATGTACATTATGGGGTTGAATGGAAGGTCAGACAAAGGCCAAAGGAAAGGAAGATTATAAAGTGAGAAAGAAAAAGCCCTGATAATGAAAATATAAGAAATATATTAAAGTTCAAAGAAATAAATATGTTGGCTGTATTATAAATTTAAATGATGAATATGAAGAATATTTGTTCAAATGGAAAGATAAAATGGATAATAAAAATTTATGTGTTTTTTTGTTTTTTGGGGTTTTTTTTTGTTGGAATTACAGGCAGTTTCCAAATTGAAACTAGATAATGTTCCAAAGGTAATTTGAAAGGTGCTTATTTGGAGTGTAGAATATATGTTGCCATGGAAACATTGAAAACTCTAAATTAGGTTCCTTGGTTACCTGTGAATTTGATTTAAACCAAATATGTAGCAAAGTAATATTTATATTTTGAATTAGTAGAAAATAAAACTGTTGCTTTAGGACAGAATTGGTTACTGAGAGATGAAAAATTAGGGAAATAATTGTATGGAATTCCTGATAAAGGGCTTCTGGGAAGTATCAAAGAATTTAGAATTTGATTGTACCAGATTATTATTTAGGTCCACTTTCACTTTCTTCTCTGGCCAACATCAGTTTCCTTAGTAATCACATCTAGTGTATTCTAAGGTTTCCCAACTCTATAACTCTAGCTTAGATCTCTCTGCTCAACTGCTGTCAAGTATACTCAATGCTTTCTTGACCTTAAACTTACCATGTCCCAAGCTGGATTTCTGATCTCCCTACCCCACCCCACCACCAAACCTGACCCACCCTCCATTTTCCTCATCTCAGTTAATGGCAACTTTATTCTTCCATTTCTCCCTTCTCTTTTCTCTCATTACCTAAATCCAGTTCTTTAGTATATCCTCTTTATTGCTCCAGTTCTTCCCTATCAGAAGCAGCATTAATTGACTGTGAAGCTGGAAAGATATGCAAGAGGTAGACAATGACAGCACTTATAAGTCAGGTTAAAAGGTGGACTTTATCTTCAACGTCATGAAGTTCCATAGTTGCAGTTTCAGCAGGTTTGAGTTACAGGGAAAGCATTGTAAACTGCTGGAGATAGAGACCAGACAGAATACTTTGGGCTGTTTTTTTTCTTTCCATTAAAAAAAACACGTGTCTCTGTGATGGATGATAAGAGTAAGTAAGAACAGAGCATTGTGAAATAAGTATTTATTCTTTCAGGTATTCAAGTTATTTGTTTTTTCAATTTACTCGGCTAATATATGAACTCTTACTCTGTGCCTGCTGGCATTGTTCTAGCAGGGTAAGGCATTGTTTGCAATACCTTGGCATTACATCCAGAATTGTACTTTCATTTCTCATTTTCTCTAGTTCATGACACCATGACCTCTTAGCTATATTACTGCAACTTACTCCTAACTGGTCACCCTGCCTTACTCTTACCCTCAAAAGTCCCTATCAGCACAGCAGCCAGAAAGGTCATGTGAAATCATTAGTTAGCTCATGTCTCTCCTCCACTCAGAAATGACTCCCATCTCACTCCGAGTAAAGTCAAAAGTTTACATTGCTGTGTGCCCCATCCCCAACCCCTTCGAGTTCATCTTCTACTCTGCTTCCCATGCTCACGTAACTCCAGCCTTACTGGCCTATTCCTCTTCCTTGAGCACTCAGGTCTGATGCTCCCTTAGAGTCTAACCCTGCTGTTCCCACTGCCTGAAGGTTCGCTACATAACCACACATGGAACCCGCACCTCACCCCTACTGGGTCTTTGCTGAGAGGTCTTCCATGGCCATCATATCTTTTAAAAAAAAAACTCCCACCTCCCCTGCCACTCTGCATGTTCTCTCTCTCTCTCTCTCTCTCTCTCTCCCTCTTGCTTTCTTAACTAACTACTATTACCATTTAACAGATTATACATTTTACTTATTTGCTCATTGTCTATCTCTCCCATTCTAGAATGTAAGCTCCATGAGGGAAATGACTTTGTCCCGGTACCTAGAACGATGCCAGCAGGCATAGAGTAGGCGTTCATATATTTATTGGATAAATTGGAAACAAAGAAATACACAAATAACTTAGATACCTGAAAAAATAAATATTTATTTCACAAGTGCTCTGTTCTCACTTACTCTTATCCATCCCAGAGATACATTATATATATATATATATGAAAAAAAGCATTCTCTTTGGTCTCTTTAGCTCCAGCAGTTAACAGTGCTTTCCCTGCAACTCAAACCTGCTGAAACTGCAACTATGGAACTTCATGACGTTGAAGATAAAGTCCACCTTTCACCCTGACTTATAAGTGCTGTCATTGTCTACCTCTTGCATATCTTTCCAGCTTCACAGTCAATTAATGCTGCTTCTGATAGGGAAGAACTGGGGCAACGAAGAGATATCGAATCAGGGATGACTCCTTTGATCAATGGCTGATGCTGCTGGATCCGGGGAGCGTGGTCACTGTGAGAGTTGGCCACCTGCTACTCTTATGCGTGAGATGGTCCCTAAGTTGCCATGCATCACTCACAGAGTGCCTTTGCCTTGTAAGGTCACAGCGCAGTTGCTTTATCTACACCTTTTACCTTGAATTAAATGTTATAGAAAACCGCTCTACAAAAATATTTTTCAAGTGAAGCTGTTCTACTTAAGATAATGGGGCTTTGAGGGGTCGAGGTCCAGCCCTGAGCACTCAGCTCCCTTATGGCGGGCATGGCCCCTGAGGCCCCTGTGAGCAACTACTGCCATTGAGGTTCCAAGACAGAGACTCTCAGACAGCCTGACAGTGCACCCACACAAGAAAAGAAAGCCTTTCAAAACAGCCACCTCATTGGTTATTTACAAAGATTGCCTAAGAAACTGAAATGCACTTTGCTGTCCTCTCCTCCTCTGTTTAGTGTGTGACAAATAGCAACATTTCCAAATGGCAGGAAACAACAGAACGAGAAATATGTCAGCGTGTGCGTCTGCATGGTGCAGGAGACGGAACATTAGGCGGGTTTTCGCCCGATGGCTGGCTCCCGGAGGAGTAATTAGAATTTGGCGCACTTCTTACTGGCCTTACCTCAGCTTCTCTGCCCCGGATTCTGAGAAAAGGTTTGTTGTTTCAGTTTGAAAATTGCATTTTAGACCAACTCTTCAGAGTGCACGTAGGGACAAATGGTTCGAGTGTTTAGCAAGCGGTGTTTGTATTCACATCCTGTCTCTGTCCATGGCAGGTTTATTTTTCAGAAGCCTAATAAAAAGAGATATTAAAAATTGAAAGTGGAGTTTTTGCTGCCAGAAGATGTGATTTTTATTTTTAGAGGCGCTCGTGGTTCTTTGTCATGCCATTTGAGAATGGGTAAGATTATTTTCAAATTGAGAAATAAAACCCTATCCAATTTTGAAGACTCAATTTGAGCCAAACAAAATCAACCTGAAGTATGAGAAGGGCTATTGCCAATGCAAATATAATAATATCTCTGCCTTGCAATGAAACACATATATACGTCCATGAATAAGTCTATTTTTTAACATTCAACACTGTTCTCCCCACCCTCCACTGCCTTACAACAAAAAACAGCTCCCAGGGGTCCAGGAAATCTATTAGAAAGAACTGGTTAGGCATTCTTGACTTCAACTTACTAGTATGACTTTGGAAGAACTAAGAAAAATGAGCAGTTATTTATAGGATACTGTTATATCTAGCTTATTTCAAAACAGAACAAATTGTAGTAATGGTTTCGAATAATCCTTCAATGAATCTGGAACTACTAAAGGATAAATGTCTACCTATAGCTATATCGCATTGCACCCCCCTCTCATACACACAAACAGCTACAATGTATGCATGCCACCTGTGGGAACCACGCAAGAGAAGCCTAGTAGTCAAGGCCAATTAAAGCACAGAGGCCTTGTTGTCAATACACCGGACTGTCCAAGGCCACTCCGCACCTAGGCTAAGATACCATACACAGATCTCACGGTACGCTCTGCCCTTCTGTAACCCAAATGATTGATGTCACTGTTGGCAACTAGCCTTCTTTATCTCTGGATTAATATATAGGTTACTGACCAGCTAGTGTAAGAAGCAGAGAGCAGCTCGGGGCAGAAGGAATGTGAAGAAGACGAAGCTGGAGAGATGGAGCTGAGAGCTGGTACTGCTATGATGTAAGGCTAAGAGCTCATAGAGAGCTCAGATATAGCTACCATGTTAACCAGCCAGTGTGCTGGGCAGGGGAGACAGGAGAAGCTGCTGAGCCAGAGAGCTTAGGTACCGCTGCGATGTGAGGCAGTGAGTCTAGGGGGCAGCGTGCGGCTGCTCAGATAAGAGTTATGGGTAGAGAGACTAATGCTGCTTTTGTGGGAAAAATGTATCTGTTCACCAGCCGGTATCCACTGCCGGCCTGTATGGACTTTGCTGTGAAGGACTGCTTTGCCTGTATAGGACTGTTGTGCCACTGGCTTCTGCAATAAAGACTCACTCTTATACACCCACAACTTTTCATGGGTTCTCCATCTAAGACCCAGTGTCCTAAAAGGTCCAGCCCCAGGCAGATGGGCTAGTACCCAACACCTGTAACTAGTGAGCAGAGGATAAAGGAGGAACTTGGGCTAAGTTCCCAACAGTGAGTACAGCACACAGGGTTGGAGAAGGGAACTGTCCTGGCGTAATCGGGAAGAATTTAGAAGAATACATGGACTCAGAGCAACTCAGTAGTGCTGAGCAGTGCTCCTGCTGGCTCTGACATCACCACACACACATACATCAGACACACAACACACACATACAAACACATCACACACACATACACACCACACACACCAAGAGACACTACACATGTATACCACATGCACCCCACACAATTATATACACATACCCCACTCACATGCACACACACCACTAACATACACAAGTCACATGTAAATATATACTACAAGCATATCATAAATGGATACACATACACATTTATATATACACCATACATTCCACACACCTATAACACACAGAATTCACATGAACACATAACACTTGCAAACACACACCAAGTACATACATACACACTCAGTATAAATTCACCATGCACATACGTTCAAATATATCAAATGCAAATACATACCCTAAGTGCAAATATACACACACATCACAAATATACACACTAACACACATATGCACACTCACAATACACATAGGCAGATTTCCACACTACTTACCAGGGGTGGAATATCCCAAAGCTCTCTTTTTTTTCTACCCCACCACTACATTTCACATTTTGAAAGCCTTTTCTCATTAACCTACAGAATTTTATCCTGTAGGTCAGGCTACTAATCTACTCCTAACAAGATGACTGAGTCTGGTAGGGAACCATGCAGTTTCAGAGTGATCTGAAAAATGAACCCAGAGCCATCTTGATTATGGAATTTAAGGCCCATTCTAGAGCTTTAAGTTGCAGACAGGTTAAGTTCCCGTAAAAAACACACCTTTCCAAGACTGTTCTGAAATGTGGATGGAACTCAACAAGACAATCACGACTTTCTCCTGGTGGTATGTACAAGAGAAAGACAAAAGAAAATCTGAGAAAAAAATGCACAGAAAGAGAAGAAGGAAGGAAAACAGAGAAGGAGAGGGAAAGAGAATGTAAAAGAAGATTCATTTCAACTCAAAAGAATTGCAAGGGAAACATAAGACCCCGAATATCTATAAACCCTGAAATGATGGCTTCAGGAAGCTGGATGTGGACAAGGTCAGATACCTTGTTAACACATTTAGCAAAAGCTCCTTCTTTCTCCTGTTCTACTTATCCAGCCCAGAGTGACACAGCCTCAAAAATCAGGCCTCTGAGGGGAGGAACTGAGAGGCTGTTTTCTAGATGCTGTAGAACAAGCATGTCAAACTCTCGGCCCGTGGGCCGTATATGGCCCACAATGAATATTTTGGTATGTAAGAAACATTTTAATAAAAATTTTGTAACTTAATTTTTACAATGTCCTGTTATACATAATTATTAATAATGAACTACAATGTTCGCTAATGACTGATTACTATAATCATGTTGCATTCATTTCTCTTATGCGCCTTACGCGCGGGCACACCATTTCTCTCCACTAATACTAGCAGTGAATATTCTAGCAGCCGATTGCCACATCATTAGTCTTGGACTGACTTGTTTGGTATGCACAACAGGAAATATTTCACTTTCGGAGATCAAGAAAAATAGGTTTATTTGCGTTACACTTATTAATTGGTGTAGTTATTCAGTGTCTGGTAAGTTAATGTTCAGGAAAAAAATACTAATTTTATTAAAATGTCCTATTATTTTATGTTAACGATTACTCATTTATTTCAGCCCTTTGTATTCAGCATGTCTCTATCGAAATAAACCTACAAAAATTGAAGCTATGTTTCTACAAAAATTGTTTTTGTGGCGGCCCACATAAACTTAAACCTTGTTTATTTAGCCCATGTTAGCCTTTGAGTTTGACATGTTTGCTGTAGAAGAAAGATAGGTAATAGTGCAACAGAGGTCATAGTGCAACACCATCTCCTTCTCCTTTGTCCAACACAAAAGTTTCCACTTCTCCCACAGGTCTCAGAAATACAGAAGGTGAGCTGGGTGACAAGGGACCCATCTCCCAGAAGCACTACCCTCTCAGTGGGATTTTGTGAGTTGAGCGCCTTTTCCAGCTCTGCAGATCATTTGACCTTTACTAGCAAATGCTTTCATAGCCTAGAAGAAAACTTGTTTTCAGTTCCAAAATAGCGAGTACTCTTCATAAATTCATTTTCCACATTCTTGTGTAAATAAGGTGAGCCTGTGATGATAGTTCTATGTTTATGCATTTTCCAGGAGCCAGGAAAAAAATACCATAGGGGAAACACTATTTATAAATGATGAAAATGCGTGCGCACGCACACATGCAGAGATGCAGAGAGCAGACTCAGCCCTGTGGTCATGGCGTCCTGTCAATGAACAAGAACTGAAAGCCAGGAAGGTGAACTCACCTTCAGAACTGATAAGAGTCATTGTTTAGCTTTCCTTTATTCTTTGTTTTGATCTAAGGCTGCCTCTCCTATCACTTTCTCCCTTGACACAGTCTCTCATTGTCAACATAGAGGCTAAAGAAAATTGTTCTTTCCACATAAGAGCAATATTCTCCCCTCCTTTTGTCTTTTTTAGGAAATTAGTAGCTCATGTTCCATGAGCTGGAGTGTTTTACCTTATCTTTTTCCTAGAAGAGAAGGGGGAATTTCAAAGCCATAATTTAGAATTATTCTGTCCACTTTATCCTAAATGGATTCTGTTCTCATTGAAATTTTTATCTCTAGACCTTACTGAAGATTATATTCAGACTCACCTACAGGCCCACAATTGTGCTCTTAGGAGCTGAGCTCTTTAGAAACATAATGAAATGTGACAGGCTTTTGAAATGGGCTCTAGAAACTGTGTCTTTTATGGCCAAGTGGATTCCTTGCCATTTTAGAAGCCAGTCTCTACATTGTTTTATAGAAGGACCTGAGAAACTCAGGGTTTTCTAAACAGACGATACTTTCACATTGTTCCAGGACAGACTTATGGAGATTTGTTGCTTCTTAAAATATTTATTTGAAACTTGAGGTCTAAAACTAACAACCAGTCATCAGATGGAAGCTTCCATTTAGCCCTTTATCATACAAGTACCAAGGGTGATGATGAAGACTAACGCTGCAGGCTGTGACAGCTTTTTACTGTGCAATTCAGTTTCAAGAACATTTACATGTCCAAAGGCTGGGTGACATTCTTCCAGGATGTACCAGTTCCCCCATCAAGTTTGTTTTATTTGTCCTTTTTTTTTTTTTGTCTTTTGTTAATCCTCATCCTAGGATATTTTTTCCACTGATTTTCAGAGAGAGCAAAAGGGAGGGAGGGAGGGAGGGAGGGGGACAGAGAGAGAAATATCAATATGAGAGAGATACATCAATTAGTTGCCTCCCACAAGAGCGACTGGGTCCGGGGATCAAATCTGAAACCTAGGTTTGTGCCCTTGGCCCGGAATCGAACACACGACCCTTTGGTCTATGGGCCATGCTCTAACCACTGAGAAACACCAGCCAGGGCCCAGTCAAGTCTTTCATGACTGGCATCTCTTTGGATTTGTTGGAACCTATGCTATGCCACTGCTTAGATTACCATCTAGTCCAATTCCTTATTTTAAAAATAAGTCAGATCTCAATGAAGACTATGTTATGTCATTTGAATTCCACTTTAATACTCTTTCACTAACTTATGTGGTCATCCTATATAATAAAGAGGTAATATACAAATTGACCATCACGCCCTTGCACAAGATGGCTGCCCCCATGTGGTCAAAGATGGCCACCACAAGATGGCCAGCAGGGGAGGCAATTGGGGGTGACCAGGCCTGCAGGGGAGGGCAGTTAGGGGTAACCAGGGCTTCAGGGGAGGGCAGTTGGGGGCAACCAGGATAGCAGGGGAGGGCAGTTGGGGGGGGACCAGGCCTGCAGGGGAAGGCAGTTAGGGGCAACCAGGCCAGCAGGGGAGGGCAGTTGGGGGCAATCAAGCTGTCAGGGGAGCAGTTAGATGCCAATCAGGCTGGCAGGAGAGTGGTTAGGGGTGATCAGGCTGGCAGGCAGGCGAGCCGTTGGGAGCCAGCAATCCCAGATTGTGAGAGGGATGTCGGACTACTGGTTTAGGCCCTATCCCACAGGGCTCCAAGATTGGAGAGGGTGCAGGCTAGGCTGAGGGACAACCCCCTCCCCAAGTGCACAAATTTTGGTGTACTGGGCCTCTAGTCTATATATAATAATGAACCGTATTCTAACAATACTTCACTGTTTTGATAACTGAAAGCAGCCTTACAGTTCATTTTTCAAGCTCAATTATTCTATAGCATTTAATAGTTTTCTAAAAATACATAGATAGTTACAGCTTAGTACACACACATATCTCTTCTCTGACCATAACATGATAAAAACAAAGCTCAGAAGGGTTCATCCAGGAGCAGTAGAAAGAAAATGAAATTTGCCTTGTTCTCTGGATTCTAGTCCTGATTGTCACCAATAATTTTGTGACTTTGGGCAAATCTAAAAGATAGGTGCTTAATCTGAGATTCTCAGTTGAGTGGTTAGACTAGGTGATGATTGAGATACCTTTCAACACTGAGATTCTTTTATTTCCTAATCTGTTTACCAGAAATTAGTATAATATACTCTTCTTACTGACCCTTTCAAGAATCACAGATGGCCACAGCAGAGTTTACCTACAAAGTAGCTCTGATTTCTGGTAAGCCATTGTAGCAAAGGCTGTTAGCCGTCCACTTGCTACTTCTTTCTGATATTAAAATACCCCACCCAGATTTCCACAGGGTTTAAGACAATTCCTGGCCTCTTTTGCTACTAGGCTCTGTGACTAAGTTCTGACTAATGACATGTGAGCCAGAAATGGTGTGTATAATTTCCAGGTTTCACCCTTAACTAGGAGGGATGTGCCCCCCACTTCCTCTTTGCCCTGTTTCATTGTCTGGAGAGAGTGGTTATAGCTAACCCATGTTGGACACAGAGACGGAAGCTGTATGTTAAATATACCAGGGTTAATACACCAGCCCTGCATTGCCTACTTCCAGACAGGCAGATAAGTGAAAAGTAAATTCTCACTGCACTGTGAGTATCTTTAATAGCCACCAGTGAATGCTGTCATGGAATAAAATGAAGAATCTTAGTGTTACTGGAGAAAGTAGAGGGGAGGATTTTCCCAATGCTCGTGGGAGTGGGGTTCTTGGGAAACCACTGAAATAAGCATTTTCAGAAGCCCCCACAGGAGAATGAGATGTGGTAGAAGACTTTATATGGGTGGAGTTATAGTTCTCGAGTTGCAAAGTCCCCTGCCCCTACCCCAGTCCTGAAGAAGGTGCAGCTGGGGTTCCAGTAGAGCCAAAAGCAGGGCCAGGGTCCAGAGCTTCCATTCCATGTTGCAACCAGGGCCAGTCCAACATCGGACTAATTAAAGTCCATTAGTTCACTATGTGGAGCCCATATGGCTGAGAGCCACATGGGAAAATGCAGGGGAATGCACCCTCTACAACAGGAGTCAGGTGCAAACAGCAAGCAAGAGAGCCGAGAGGAATTCCCTTTGTCTAGTTTAAATACTCAGGCTCCAAGTTCTTGCAGTGGCCACAACTATTCTGGCCACTGATCGCTTCCATGTGTGACTGACAGATAAGCATCTTTCCACATCACTCAGACCTTACTGGGCACATGTCTGTTGTCTAGTCCCTTCCCCCGTCCATCAGTGGGAAACAGAGAGTGTTAAATTACAGCTTTCTAGCAAAGCTGTACAAATAGCATGCCTATGTTATTAGTCTTCCCTATATTCCTTTACTGTTAAATCATAACCAGGTTATTATAATGGTATCACTAGCAGGATGCTTCAGCCTTGGATCCCATGCTGTAGTAACCTAGCTTATACATTATGGTTCCATTTACAAAAGTTAAAAATTAAACATAGTTGTAATTATAAACTAAGACATCTCAAGTTTCATAGTTTATAAGACCTGTTGATTACTAAGGCCGATGATGTTTTAATATAACATATCCTATGAGATAATGATAAAATGAATCTTTATCCTTAACATATTATATGGTAGTCAATATACTTTTCAAAATTCCAAGTTCAATAAATAGTCTCACACTACAGAAACATAGTATAAACATACTATAAAATATAAACACTACTGCCATCAGGAATGAAGTAATCAGTATTGGATTGGGTTATAATAGCCACCAAACTGTCTTTAGAAAAGTGTTTCTTCAAATAAAAGACGTTTGTGAATCCTGAAATCTCAGGAACCCACGGACTAGATGTCACTAACCTTTCTGCTAGTGTACTAGAAGAATTATTTACAAAATTTTCCCTTTACTGGTCATTTACTGCCACATCTCGACTTCAACACTGGGCTAACTCATAAATCATGTATGTAAAACCAAGGACTGACATTGAACCAGCAACTACCTTGAGAATAAAAAACAAGCCACAATTCGGTCACAGTAATAGTGCCAGATACTGCAGACTTGTTCTCTCAACACCCCTTCAAATCTCCTTCTAGCATTTCTTCTTGTAGAATAAAGGTTGGAAAGTTAGAACTCACATTTCGCAGAGGGTTCTGCATGGGACCCAGTTTCTTCTAAGACCACTCACATTCTATAAACTACCTGATACCTTATATTCAATCTCTTTCTCTTTACACTGGCTAAACTCCATCTATTTCTGTAACTAAGAATTCTGACTGCTACAGTGATATTTAATTATCTGCCTCTTTAAGGAGTGAAGATATGAGGAGCTTCATAAAAAAAATATATTTCTTGGCTACCTTCTTATCATTGGAATTTTTAACATTAATTATTCTGTTAAGGGAAAGAGAAGGAGGCACCAGTCTGGAGGCTAGGGCTTGGGAGCTGTGAGTGCTAATCAGAAGTGTTAAACAGCTACCTTCTTATTCCAGACTGAATGAACAATCCATCTGCGAAGATAAGTAGTCATTTTCACACTGGCCTCAATGTGAACGTCAATGCTGGGAGACTACTGAGTGCAACTGAGCTTAAGATGGGTACTTTGATCATGTATTAAACTTCTAGAGGTTAAAGGATTAAGCAACAGGGGCCACAGTCATTGGAAACCCTGTTGATAAAGGAATTGTTAAACCTGCTTCATGTAGGTTTATGGTTCTCAGCGTGTGGTCCCAAAACAAGAATATCAGCATCACCTGGAAACTTTTTGAAAAATACATATTTTTGCACATGTACTCACATGCCAGACCTACTGAATCAGAAACTCAGGGTCAGCCCCAGCATCTGTTTTAGAAAAACCACCAGGCAATTCTGATAGTAGCTCAGGTTTGAGGACCACTGCTATAGGTTGTTCACCCCGGTTGAGGTTAAATGGAGTTTAAGTTAGGGCAAGAAAAGACAATTGAAAAAATAGGTCTTTGATTTAAAAGGATGTACATGTTAGAAGTAGAATGTAAATCTTTTCCCATATAAAATGGAAAAAGCATTAGTAAAAAGAGCATTGTCCTGGGAATCTAAATCATTGGATTTGAATTTTTAACAAATAATTAAGTGACTTTGAACTAATCACTTAATTTTGGGGGGATTCAATTTTCTCGTTTGTAAAATGAAGAAATGGGATAACATGTTCTCCAAAAGTCACAATTCTGTTTTCTATCAGTTCTGGACAAATTTAACACTATTATCCTTGTTAGCATCATATTGTTTCCTGAGTATCATGTTCTTTCTGGGTAAACCCAGAAACCTAATTTTCCAACATTCTGTTTTTCTACTTAGGAGCAGTAACTGGAAGAAAATTACTAAAAGATACATGTCATTCTCTACCCCAAGTGAAAAGTCCAGGAGTACACTCCAGCTTAATTCAAAACAGGTAAAATCCCTTGGATAGCTGAAAGGCCAATGTAATATTTAAAATGTATTGGGAATTTACCAATATACTAAAAATATGTACAAATTACTTATATGTGTCTTGTATATTATTGATGATTTTTGATCACATGTGAAATTTGAATATTAATCCTGGACACTGTGTGTTAATTAAATCTACATCCAAAATTGAAGAATTGACACTCACTGGCATTTAGCCAAGACTCAGGCAGGTAGTGATTATACTTGGGAAAACCACAAAACTACACCTCTTAGTAATCTAGAAACATTGGAACATTGAGAGGAGAGGAGATTGTCTACTTTGTGAATGTGGGAACTAGAGAGGAAAAGAGTCATCTGTGTAATGAAATTTATATGCATGAAGGAAAGGAGGGATGGGCCTACCTATGCAGCAGTAGAGGCCAAGAACTAATTGGTTAATACATTTGCTAAAGATGAAAATGCAAACACATCACAAGGCTATAAAGTAATAAATTAATATAGGATGCCAGAAGGAAGTACAGCAAAAATCTGTCCCTTAAGGCAGAGACTATATCTTTCTTCTTACCATCTATCTTGGCAGATAGGAGGTACTTAGTAGATATTTGAGATTGAATGAATGAATAAAGATTGTGAATGAGAATATTTTAATTTGTACATAGTCACAAAAAAATCCACAAAATTTAGCTGTGTGTTTCAAGCAGAAACAAGTTGTTTTATTTTTAATGACCCTAAAACATAGTATCTTCTTTCAAAGTTTTGCAAGGCAAAGGGAGTGGGAATGAATATTCATGCAATCTTTATTATGTTGAACTTTATGAAAGTATAGAGATTCACTGGTTTTGGCCTATAAAAATGTCAAATTCAAATGGTCTGACCTGATTATTATTATTATTATCATTATTTTGTCTAGCAGACATTATCCACATTTAAAACACGGACTAGCACTATCTTTGTAAACACTGAGTCACAAAGAGTTAATCCTGGCATTTGAAGAGATAGAGCCAGTATATGTTATGAAGACTTGTGACTGCCCATTATCTATAGGGATTATTTTAGAGTATAAAACATCTTATTAAAAAATTAGAGGCCCGGTGCATGAAATTCCTGCACAGGGGGTTGAGAGGGGATCCCTCAGCCCAGCCTGCACCCTTTCCAATCTGGGACCCCTTGGGGGATGTCCAAAACCAGCAGTCGGACATCCCTCTTGCAATCCGGGACCACTAGCTCCTAACTGCTCACCTGCCTGCCTGCCTGATTGCCCCTAACTGCTCTGCCTGCCTGCCTGATCACCCTAACCACCTCTGCCTCGGCCCCCACAACTATGGGTTTGTCTGGAAAGACGTCCAGATGTCCAGTCTATCTGGTCTAGTTAGCACATTACCCGTTTATTAGTATAGATAAATTAAATAGTGTTGTTCCAGAGCTATTAGAAGAAAACACTAGAAAAGAGTCTTAAAATAAGTTTTAAAATTAGATAGTGGTCATGGTTGCACAACTCAGTAAATGTACTAAAAAACACTAAATAGTACACTTTAAAAAGGTGAATTTTATAATGTATCTATTATCCTATATAATAGAAGGCTAACATGCAAATTGTCCCCTCAGGAGTTTGACCAACTGGGAGTTCAACCGCTTGCTGTGATGTGCGCTGACCACCAGGGGCAGCATGGAATGCAGGAAGGCCCCGGCCCAAAAGGAAGGCCCTGGCTGGCAACCGGCAGTGGGGGGTAAGGAAGGCCCCAATCGGCCCTGATCGCTGGCCAGGCCTAGGGACCCTACTTGTGCATGAAGATGCTTTTAAAACTAGAAAAGACTAGAGCTATAGAGAGTGGAAATACAAGTGCACTATGTGGATCATTCTGCAGCTCAGAGGGGGAGGAGGAGGAGGCAGAAGAAGAGGAAGGGTGCATTACTGCCAAACCTCAGACATCTGCCTGATTGCTAGCCAACCTTCACAGTACCATCTTTGAGAAGATTGCATGTTGCAGCTCTCGCCCTTGCCAAGTCATGAAAGTAAATATACACGCAGTATTAATAGCCTCTGGTATTTTCAGCACAATTCTTGTATTCTGGAAAGGGATCCCCTGAACATTCCTAAATTAAAGCATAGTGGGTACTGTAGTCTTTGCAAAATGTCATTTCAGTCTTTGTAGCAAGGATCTTTCTCAAATCCACTTGTCCAGTGAATCTCATATAGCTGGCTCTAGGACATAGAATAAATGTAGAGAGTTACCTATTAGCCATGATTCTTGAACTGGGAGGAGGAAAGGTCAAGAATCCCAGATGAAAGGCCAAACACTCAGGAAAATGTACAGATACACAGACTCAATTTAACATAAAACATCAAGGACATAAGAGCCTTGAATCCCTTCCATGGACTCCCTATCAGAAATCCTTGGTCTATGTTCTGTATAGCATGTCTGCATTGCATTCTATTCAAGTATTTTAATAAAACTTAAGATTGAAAAATAAATACTAGAATCTTAGAAACCTCTAAAGAGGTCATCCCTTTTATTTACTACTAGAGGCCTGGTGCACAAAAATTTGTGCACTGATGGCGGGGGGGTGGTGTCCCTCAGCCCCACTTGTGCCCTCTCACAGTCTGGGACCCCTCAGGAGATAATGACCTGCTGGCTTAGGCCTGCTCCCAGGTGGCAGAGGGCAGGCCCAATCCCTAGGTGCAGCCCCTGGTCGGGCTCAGAGCAGGGCCAATTGGAGAGTTGGGCGCCGCCCCCTGTCATGCACAGAGCAGGGCAGATCAGGAGGTTGCGATGCCACCCCCAGTCATGCTCAGGGTAGGGCCGATTGGGGGGTTGGGGCACCGCCCCCTGTCACACTCAAGGCAGGGTCAATGGGGAGGTTGCGGCACCACCCCCTGTCACACATAGAGCAGGGTCGATCAAGGGGTTGGGGCGCCTTCCCCTGTCATGAACAGAGCAGGGCAGATAGGGAGGTTGTGGCCCTGCCCCCTGTCACACACAGAGCCACAGGGCGATCAGGGGGTTTGGGCGCTGCCCCCTGTCACGCTGCTCCAGGGGCCAGGAGGCCTTGCAGCTCCGCTGATCCCAGTGCTGGGAGGCCTCGCAGCTCTGCTTGACACCGGGGCAGTGAGGCCTCACTGCTCAGCTGATCCCGGTGCTGGGAGGCCTCACTGCTCAGCTGATCCTAGTGCTGGGAGGCCTCGTGGCTCCGCTGATCCTGGTGCTGGGAGGCATATTACCCTTTTATTATATAGAATAGAGGCCTGGTGCACAGGTGGCGGCTGGCTGGTTTGCCCTGATCAGGGTGGGGGTCCCGCTTGGGTGTCTGGCCAGCCTGGATGAGGGGATGATGGCTGTTTGCAGCTGGTCACACCCCCTTCAGGGTGGGGGTCCCCACTGGGGTGCCTGGCCAGTCTTGGTGAGGGGTTGAGGGCCGTTTTCTGGCTGGTGGGTGACTGAAGCTCCCAACCTCTCCTTTTTTTCTTTTTTCTTTTTTATTCTGGGATTTATTTACCTTCTATGGCTGTCACTGGAACTGAGAGCCGGTTTTAGCTCCAAGGTTCGGCTCCAGCTCTGAGGCCTCGGCTGCTGAAAGCAGGTATCTGGTTTGTTTGGCTTCTATAATTGAAACACTGTTGCAAACTCCAGCTCGGCCAGCTGGCTGAAATCATGGGGTTTGTTTAGCTTCTATAATTGCAACATTGTTTCTTAGAGTGCAAGCTCAGAGCACAGCAGCAGCAGGAGGGGAACCTTGGCTTCCTCCTTCACTGGAGCAAGCAAGCCTCATGTTCGCTTCAGCTGCCTGGCTGCCGGCCACCATCTTGGTTGGCAGTTAATTTGCATATCACCCTGATTAGCCAATGGGAAGCATGTCAGAGGTATGGTTAATTACCATGTTTGTCTATTATTAGATAGGATAACAAATACTTTAATTTCTTGACTAGATGTTAAGAGGATGCAAATGTGCTGGAAAATAGGAGAAAGAACCCGATAATTATAATTATTTTATGTTTTAACTAGAGGCCCGGTGCACAAATTTATGCACCAGTGGGGTCCCTCAGCCTGGCTTGCAAGATTGAGCTGGAACTGGCTCTCTGACATCCCCCGAGGGATCCCAGATTGCGAGAGGGTGCAGGCCAAACTAGGTACCCCACCGGTGCACAATCGGGGCCAGGGAGGGATACGAGAGGTTGGCCAGCTGGGAAGGGACTGTGGGAGGGCTTCAGGGCATGTCTGGCCTGTCTTGCCTAGTCCCGATCAGCCGGACCCCAGCAGCAAGCTAACCTATTGGTCAGAACATCTGCCCCCTAGTGGTCAGTGCATGTCATAGCGAGTGGTTGAGTACCCTTACCATATCATTAGCATATTATGCTTTGATTGGTTGAATGGATAACCAGACAACCGGACACTTAGCAAATTAGGCTTTTATTATATAAGATTGCCTTTTGCTTCTCTGTTTTTTTCACTTGTTGTCACATATGATATTATTTAATTCTCAATGCTTCTTTGGCATTGCATTTTACCCCAATACCTTCAAAGAGCTCACTATCAGTGGAGAAAACAAGACTGACAAATATAAGGCAATGAGAAAATGGAAGAACAGTTAGTACTAAGTATTCACCTTCAACACAGGGCTGGATTTGAACATCAAGAAGACAAAAATCACGACTACAAAAGAAATACATGACTTTAACATATACAATGAATATATTAAAAGTGTTGAAATGTTACTTACCTTGGTTCAGTTATCAACTCAAATGGGCACTGCAGCCGGGAAATCAAGAGAAGGCTGAGAATCAGAAGGGCAGCAATAGGAAAATTAGGACAGATCTTTAATAGCAAAGATGTGTCATTAGATACCAAGGCTAAGGTCATCCACACCCTTCTATTTCCAATTACTATGAATAGTTGAACAGAGAAGAAAATTGACAGAAAAAATATTGACTCTCTTGAAATACAGTGTTAGAGAAGAGTCTATGGGTGCCCTAGACCCGTGGTCAGCAAACCACGGCTCGCAAGCCACATGCGGTTCTTTGGCCTCTTGAGTGTGGCTCTTCCACAAAATACCACGTGCAGGCGCACATGTACAGTGCGATTGAAACTTCGTGGCCCATGTGCAGAAGTCAGTATTTTGTGGAAGAGCCACACTCTAGGGGCCAAAGAGCTGCATGTGGCTCGTGAGCCGCGGTTTGCCGAGCCACAGTTTGCCGACCACTACCCTAGACACAGGAAAATCAAACAAGTGGGTCCTAGAGCAAATTAAGCTTGAAACATGTAGGCAAAAATGACAAAACTGAAGTTGTTCTACTTAGGGAACATCATAAGAGGGCACGTTTCTTTGGAAAAGACAATACTGCTAGGGAAGAGAGAAGGCAGCAAGAAAAGAGGAAAACCAAATATGAGACTCCATAAAAGAAGCCATAGGCCTGAGTCTACAGGAGCTGAGCAGGGCTGTCGAGGACAGGACATTGTGGACACCACTCATTCGCCAGGAGTCAGAGCTGATAACAGACACATTTACAATCATAACCCATAGAAAGAAACATGTTTCAAATAAAGACAGAAGTGTTCTGTGTTCTACCATCTGAGTGGCCTATACTAAAACCTAAGGACTTTATGAATGCTGCATTTAAATAGCAAAATTCTTGGGTGGGGGGGTGGCATGTCAATTACCACCACTAAGTATGTATTTCCTGGCACTCTACACAACTCCGTGCTACATAATATGCACCTTAAAATTTAAGAAGTCATGGTCTTTCTACGTAAGTCACTCACAATCCATGCTCTCCAACTTATCAGAGAGAAAATGTTGCTTTTCTTTTTCTACATGGAAGTTCCAACAGGAAGTATAAAAGGAGAAATCTGTTCTTGCAAGATTCTCAACCGAAACAGAAACATTTCCATTAAAAACATAGCAAATAGGACTGTTCTCCTGAGATGTCTAACCTAATTAGTTAGATGAAAACATCTTTCAGTTATTGCTTTGCTCATGTGTTTGGAGATGATTATTAAAAAAACATTGAATGTATTTCTCCTTTGTTATCTATGGAACACAGGCTGTGTCACTTGAGGTGAAAGGAGGCTGACAAAAAATAAAATTTCAGGTCATTTAAAAAGAGAGCACGGCTGGAATGAAAATAAAGGAGCCCAGACAAATTCTCAGGCACCTCACCTATCCTCATGTTAGTTGTATTAACATCAAATGGTTTTTATCTTTAAACCAAGCTGCAGTAAGATTAAGTGGATAGTTATAAGAATGAATAAAGTTAGTTTAATCAAACAGGATATTTTCTTGAAGCGCTTTTTGTGTGATAATAACCAAATCCTAGAACACAGTCAATCAATGATGTTGCATGAAGGAGTGGCCCTTGGAATCCAGCACACACTTTGCTACTGGCACCAGCTTTCCTCTGGCACCTGGGACCTGGGCTTCCCTCCAGCCGCCGGCAGGCACCTGGGACCCAGACTTCCCCTCACAACCCCAGTTTCATCCAAAGGGTCATCCAGAAGGAGGTCCAGTCTAATTATAAAATTATATATAATAAAAGGGTAATATGCAAATTGACCCTATTGGCGGAACGACCAGAATGACCACTCGACCAATCACTATGAGGTGCACTGACCACCTCTCCGTCTCTTTCCCCAGCCAGCAAGCTTCCATCACCTGATGGAGAACAGGGAACCAGGGGTGGGTGGTGGCACCAGGCCAAGGCCCCCATCCCATTGGTTGCCCCACACACAGAGGGTGACCTGCGGCAGGGTTGGGGCTGGCAAGCGGGCATGAAGGACCAACCTCTTGGTCCCTCTCCCTGGCCAGCAGGCCCTGATTGCCTGATGGTGAACAGGGAACTGGGGGTGGATAGCGGTAAGTGGCAGGGTCAGCTGTCGGCAGCAGGGGAAGATGGCCCTGATTGCAGGCCAGGCCTAGGGACCATACCCAAACACGAATTTCATGCATTGGGCCTCTAGTATATCGAATAAACTTTCTTAATTATACCTGCTTTCTGATGTAGCTAAACTTTTTCCAGCCCAGTGAAGCACCCCAACTTCTCTTTCAGGTAATTGTCAGCAACACAGCAGTAAATATCAACATGAAGCAGATTATTATTGTAGATCACACAGGGAGAACAAAGGGTAAAATATTTAACTCCACCAGCATTTGACTATATTCTGCACAGTGAGAAAACCTGAAGTCATTTTCAAAGTCCACCATTTCTTACTTCTTTTCAGTCAGGTCAAGTTTCTAAACTTTCTAAATCTCCATTTTCTGGCTAATGAAAAGAAAATAGGATTCTACCGAGTCCCCTATCTATCTACTCCAGGACTTCTGTGAGGATCAAATGAGATGAGGCACAGAAAACACTTCACAGACATTTGGTTAAAGTATAAAATGTTTCCACCTGGCTATAAAGCAAGTCATGTTCCTGGGCTGAAGAAACTGCAAGGAGGATTGTTGTCACTATGGATAGGAAGCCGGGTGTTGCTATGTGACATCATTACCTGGTGCTCACAGCGACCATTTTCAGGCTGGGCTGGGCTGTGGGCCGCATTTTGTGCCATGGGGTCTGAGCAGCATTTGCTGATATTTGGTGGGGTATCGCTCCAGGGTGGTGGCAGGGCCTGTGTCCCACTCGGGGGAAGATGAGTATTGCTTTGTCGGCACCAGGTCCGCAGTGCCGTTTCTTTGTAAATGGCCAGTGCACGTCACAGCAGCTCGTGAATTGAGCATCTGCCCCCTCAGTGCGTGTCATAGCGACCGGTAGAAAGAACACTTAGCATATTAGCCTTTTATATAGAGAGGTTTTAGCCAATCTGGTCAGTGTGTCATTGTCATTTTAATTTTTCTAATTGCTAATGAAATTGAGCACCTATTTCTGTTTACTGACCTCCATCGTGTCTTAATTTTATAATCATTTCACCACATTTTTTGTATGCCACATTCATATGCAGCAAGAAGCCTAATCATTAAGCCAATTTGAAATAATATCATTTATGTGATTATAAAACTATATATCAACTGTGCTTCAGTTCTCACCAGTAGTTGAAACAGCCTGCAAAGGATGGAATGCTTTTTTATTATATCTACTGCTTGATGTTATAAAGAAAGTTTTTTACAGCCCGGCCTACATCTAGTCCTAAGCTACTCATGGTGAAGTGGTACCAGGATAAAAGATGAAACTTGAACTCTTTCTGCCACATAAAGAAGCTTGTGTAGTGCAAAAACTGAGGCCTTAAAACCCATCAATGCAGAGCATTATGATAGTAGCTGATGGAATTGGTTTCTATTTTCTGAGTGGTGTTACAGACTTTGATACTTAGGGTAACACTAGGATTCTCTCTTCTTCTAACTGAAAGAGCCCCATAATTTCAGAGTAAGAAAGATGTAATATGCTATTGTGTTTCTTATAGAGGCATTCATTAACTATTTACCTCACGGGCCCCCAAGGTCAGGGGCAAGCTACACTCTCCCTGATAAAGAGCATTTTCTGAGTCTCTATCTTTCAGGAATGTAGCCAGCTCTGCATGACCTTGGCTGTGCAGCACAGAGAGCCCCACTGTGCCCAGTGGTAATCTTTTAATCCTCTTAAATCATTTGGTTTATTGTCCTAATCTACCTGTTTTCGTTGTTTTGTATTGTAAGTCAAAAAAAAAATCTTTTCAGCAAGGGGAAGATGGCCCTGATTGTTCTAGAAAATAGTTTAATAAAGGACATTTTAAACTGCTAATTTTGGTGAACATGAACTTAAATGAAACTTTGTTTTTATTTCTTTTTCAAATTGCATGAATATACATGTATTTTCTAGATTTTTCTCTTTTGTGAAAAAAAATTCCCAAGACCTATTTACAAAATAAATATGCTTCTAAAGTACATAATTATATATATACATATATGTATAAACCTATTCAAAAATGAATAATTGCACGATCAGCAAAGAAATTCTTCAAAGACACTCATCTTCCTGGGCTTTTCATTTATTTGCCTTTTTTCCCCCTGTGCCTTTCAGAGTGAATACAAGACTTACCAGGGAGTACTAAAGTCAATATATGAAGGAAAAATAACTTGTGTGAAATATGATGCAGAAACAGCTAACCAATTGTCACTCAGATAAAAATAAAACCAATTGTTTACCCAAATTTATAAATTCAGTCAGAACAGTTGTTTCATCTGGACATGGACATAGGTAAATCTTCAAGAAGCATATTAAAGAAGTAGAATTGCCTCAGGTATGTTAACATATTACTCTTTGTCAGAGAGGACTGCACAGGGCAATTGTCCTGAAAGGGTAACTGATGTAAGATTTTTTGCAAACATTTCTGGGAAGGAAAGTTTTACTCAATTTTATATCACAATATATTAAAATATTTTCTTTCTATTGAAATGCATCTTACAACTGAGACATTGTATTTAATATAATATCCCTAGTATCTAGCACAGGGGTAAGTACTTAGTAAACACTTATGTTTGTTGAATAAATTAGTAAAAACTTTCTATGGCCTAAAATTTACTTCATTTTGAAGGTTTAATTTGAAAACTATGGTATACTAATTGATTTTAAATAAAAGTACATAGAATTTCCAGTTTAGACA
This sequence comes from Myotis yumanensis, assembly GCF_028538775.1. Lineage (NCBI taxonomy): Eukaryota > Metazoa > Chordata > Mammalia > Chiroptera > Vespertilionidae > Myotis > Myotis yumanensis. The sequence goes on from NW_027223754.1 coordinate 131,068,296, forward strand.
GGTTAAAGTTTTGTATTCAAAATGGGCTAAAAGCAGAACAGGATAATCCCTCACGTTCTTTCTCTCCAACAACCAGCAAAATCTTCAACAAGCCAATCAGTACATGTTAAAGTAGGAAAATAATAACTAAAACCCTGTCTCTCTAGTTTACATAAGGGCAAAAATGCATTTACAGTGGGGCCTTGACTTACGAGTGTCCTGACTAACGAGTTTTTTGAGATAGCTGTCTCTCGGCAGATTTTTTGCATTGAGTTGACAGAGTAATTTGAGTGGGCCTTGACTTATGAGTTTAATTCATTCTGAGACCAAGCTCGTTAACTCAAATTACTCTATCAACTCAATGCAAAAAATCGGCCGAGAGACAGCTGGTATCTCAAAAAACTCGTTAGTCCGGACACTCGTAAGTCAAGGCCCCACTGTATTTGTTTTGGGGTATTCTTTTCAGGCCTTTGTTCAAATCTCATTTTTACCACTTATATGACTGTACTAATTATTTAAGGTACCAAGTCCTCAACTTTCTCACCTAAATAAATTAGGGAGTTTTTAACCTAGCTCTCAGTTGGTTGCTAGAAGGATGAAATATGGCAGTGCATATATAGTAACTAAAGCCAGTAGACCTTAACATCGGTTAGTTCCTCTCATCAGCTCCTCCTTCTCCTGTAAACAACCAGCCACCTTGAGAAAGGTCAAGATATGTATATAGTCATGATATAATTTAGTCTGCAAGATCCCTCTAAAGCAGGGACAGGTGTCATAATCTACACTTTTTAGTAGAGGAACTGGACTTATACTATCAGATCTAATACCTGTGTGTTCAGATTTCTCCTTCTATGTTTTGTTTATTAAATTGTCCATAATTTCTTTACCGCTAAGTGTCAGCTTGGGAGTGACATAAAAATGTCACAGAGAACGAAGATGGCAGCATAGGTAAATGCCTGTACTCGCCACCTCCCACAACCACATCAAAATTACAACTAAAGTACAGAAAAACCATCATCCAGAACAGCTGGAAAGCTGGCTGAATGGAAGTCCTACAACTAGAGAAGTAAAGAAGAAAGCACACTGAGACTGGTAGAAGGTGCAGAGGCGTGGAACGGGCTGGTCCAGTACCCACATGTGCTGCTTTTTTAATCTCGAGGGAGATCATCTCTGCAGAGGCCATCCAGAGGAATAAGGGGTCGCAGCCCCACATCAGACCTCCAGCCCAGGGTCCCAGAGCTGGGAAAAGAAGTCCCTATGGGCAATAAGAACTATGAGCTATAAAAACCAGTGCAGATTAGGGCTCAGTGACACAGAGGCTTCTGGAGACCCAGCTGTTCCTCTTAAAATGCCAGCACCATGAACTAAACTTACAAGGTCCCGCTTCCTCTGAGCTCCAGCACCAGGGTGAGGCTCTGGGAGACAGACACATACGAGGAGGAACTGGATTGTCTGGTATTGGGGCATGAACCGGGATGGCTTTCTTCAAGATGGAGGTTCTCACAGGGATCATTGTTACTATGCTGGGACCTCCCAGATCACAGGCCTAACTGGCAGCCATTTCTGTTTGCTATGCCATGGTGATTCCCTAAGACCTCACCTCCTCCAGTTTACAACCAAACCCAAGCTATGCACAGCAGCTTTTGCATAAATGGCCTGCCCTTTGTCCTTGCTCAGGCTAAAATCTTTCAAGCTGAAGCTGGGTCAGGAAGCCCCAAACCTATCAATAAAAGGCCCAAGAACCTGCACCAACACCAGCCTGCCTTGCTTCACAGCTGGGCCTCATCTAGGTACTTCTAAACCTGATAAAAAGAGGAAGAATCTGCAGATCTCTCTGTAGCTCCTGCTGGGTGGCACTAGGCAGTGGTTGACTTTGTACCTCCCTGGAGACTGAAGAGCCAGTGTACCCAGTGGTCATTGTGAGACCATACCAGATTACAACTCTACACATCTATAAGCAACACACTCAAAGGGCAGACTCAGTGAGCAACCAAAGCCCACTGAAGCAAGTCCTGCTCCATAGGGGTATCTCCTGCATAGCAGCTCTCCCACTGTAGTCACAGCTGGTCCTCACAGCCAATTGGCCTGGAGGTCTATTCCTTCCAATGACACCAACAGCAATCAAGTCTCAACTACAACAAGATTGTGCTCACAGCCGTAATCAGTTTAGCTCAGTGGATAGAGCATTGGCCTGCGGACTGAAAGGTCCCAGGTTCGATTCCGGCCAAGGGCATGTACCTTGGTTGCAGGCACATCCCCAGTAGGAGGTGTGCAGGAGGCAGCTGATCGATGTTTCTAACTCTCTATCTCTCTCCTTTCCTCTCTGTAAAAAATCAATAAAATGTATTTCAAAAAAAAAAAAAAAAAGATTGTTCTCACAGCCCACAAAAGGTGCACCTAGAGTGCCCAGCTCAGGTGACTGGGGAGGCTGAGCCACTGGGCCCTATAAAACACCTATTACACAAGGCCCCTCTACTAACTTAAGGAGACATAGAAGCTCTACCCAATACATGGAAATAAACACAGGGAAGCAGCCAAAATGCAGAGACAAAGAAACACGTCACAAATGAAAGAAAGCAAACTACTGGGTATAGAATTCAAAAATCATGGTTATAAGATTATTCAAGAATTTTCTAGAAACCTTCAAAAAAATAGAAAAGGACCAGTCAGAAATTAAACATACACTGACTGAAATAAAGAATAATATACAGGGATTCAACAGTAGAGTAGAGGATTCTGAGAATCAAAGCAACAATTTGAAATCTGAGGGAGCAGAAAACACCCAACCAGAAGAGAAAAAAGAAAAAAAGAATCCAAAAATATGAAGATAATGTAAGGAGCCTCTGGGACAACTTCCAGCATACCAACATTTGCATTATGGGGGTGCAAGAAGGAGAGAGAGAGCAAGATATTGAAAACCTATTTGAAGAAATAATGACAGAAAACATCCCCTACCTAGTGAAAGAAATAGACTTACAAGTCCAAGAAGCACAGAGAGCCCCAAACAAGAGGAACCTAAAGATTACCACACCAAGACACATCATAATTAAAATACTAAGGGCTAAAGACAAAGAGAGAATCTTAAAAGCAGCAAGAGAAAAGCAGTTAGTTACCTACAAGGAAGTACCCATACGATTGTCAGCTGATTTCTCAACAGAAACTATGCAAGCCAGAAGGGACTGGCAAGAAATATTCAAAGTGATGAATAGCAAGGACCTACAACCAAGATTACCCAGCAAAGCTATCATTTAGAATTGAAGGTCAGATAAAGACATTCACAGACAAGAAGAAGCTAATGGAGTTCATCACCACCAAACCAGTATTATATTAAATGCTGAAGGGTATTCTTGAAGAAAAGGAAGAAGAAGAAAAAGATAAAAAATATGAACAATAAAATGACAGCAAATACATTTTCTATCAACAATTGAATCTAAAAATCAAAATAAATAAGAAATCTAGTGATCAGAATAAACTGGCGAATAAAATAGAATCAGAGGCGTGGAAATAGAACAGACTGATGATTCTTAGAGGGAAGGGTGGTGGGGGGTGGAAAGAGATTAAACAAAAATCTTATATACATATATGCATTACCTATGGACACAGACAATAGGGTGGCAAAGGCCTGGGGAGGGGCAGGAACTGGGTGGAGGCGGGCAATGGGGGGAAAAAAGAGGGGTATCTGTAATAATCTCAACAATAAATATTTTTTTAAATGCCACAGAGTCCTCTGGATGTCCAAGAAAAACAAAAAAGGTTGGGGAAGGAGGGCTGACATGAAAGAGGAAGAAGAGACAAGGAGTAGTACCTCATACTAACCTTGGTTACTTATGTAACAGTATAAAAGAATAGTGTTAATCTAAAATTCAGTGGAATCAATATTAAAGTCAAGGTTTTATAGCAACTCTTTTTTTAACTGACTTGACTCATTTGGTGCTACTTTTATTGTTTTTAGTATTTATTTAACACAAATGTTAATGAAAACAAGTTCCTCTCTGTGGCTTGACATAATCAAAGGGAAATATGTGCAGATGTTTGGGGAATGATAACAGTGTACTAACAAGTAATACAATGACAAATTGGAAAAAATATTTACCAAATATAGAAAATATGAACATTCATAATATATGAAGAGTTAAAGGCATAAAAGGGAAACAACACAAAAGAAAACAAAAGGACAAGAAACTCTAAGAGGCAAGTCACAGCATAACTATATGTGATCAAACTATTAAATCTCACTAATAATTAATACTTTAAAACAGTAAGATAATATTCACCCCTATCAGATTAATAATATCCACTTTTGCTAAGGATGTTTAAAAATGTAAATTCTCTTAGGGTATATTTGGGGATGTAAATTTATGTAAAATTTATGGGGTGCAAGTTAACAAAGTCTATAAATATTTAACATGCATGTACTCTGGCCAAGCAATTCCACTTCTGAGAATTTATCCTGTGAATGTACATACGCAAATACAAAAACTATAAATAACAGTTTCTTATAGCACTTTTTTAATAGCGAAAAGTTGGAAACATTTTAAATGTTCTTATATAGGGAAATAGTCTTAAAATTATGATTAATCTAGAAGATGAAATATATCATGTAAGAATTTCTTAAAATAATGTGGATACATGTGTATGACAAGAAAACATGTCACAAAATATATTACTAGTATGAATAAAAAGTAAATTACAAAACAAATTGTATATTTTATTCCAATTTTTGCAAAAAATATATATGCATGTGTGTTGATATCTTTGCCATATGTCTAGAAAGAAAGGTTAGAAGATATTAAGTAACTTATGGATAGTAATTTATTGTAAGGAGTAGTTGATGATGAGCATTGGGGGTTGAGGAAGAAAAAAGTATGTTTTAGGTTATATTGCTTGAATTGTTATAATGTGCATACACTGACTTGGGCAGAAAAAATTTATTTGGACAATGTAAAATCAAATATTATTTTTCTCAGTTTCCAGTGATTGCTTTGATCTGTATGAGCAGTCGGTGTGATCTATGCCCTTTTATCCTTCCAACAATGACTACATTTGCTAAAATGCAGGTTCAAGTCAATTAATCCAAGTTGACATGATGTGAAAGAAATTATCTTCAGTAGTTTTTTCTACTGTTGCAATAGAGTCTGTTATTTCCTGCCACCCCCCCTTAGGTAGAATAACCACTCGATAAAGTATTTGTTTTATCAAACCATCTTATGTTTGTATGTCTTGCTTCCTCATTTGTATTTTGCATCTGCCAAGAATCAGCTTCTGGGTTTTCTGTTCTCTCCCAGTGCATAGTACCAGGCAAATGAATTAACTGGGTGAAACCTCAGTTCATGGACATGTGGACATCTAAATAATAGCGAGATGTATACCAATGTCTATGTGATCATTATTCCAAAGCAATGAGATCATTCACCAAGACTTGTCAAAAATTTCAGACTAGGGTCCTGAGGAGCCTGGACTGAGTCTCCTTAACCTAATTTTACAGGTTTAATTCACTTTAAAAAATAATAAGACTCTGGATCTAGAATTTGATCCAGGTATCAAGAAAAAAAATCTTGAGAGAAAAGATGGCGGCGATATAGGCAGACGCGTCCCAGGTCTTGTCCCGGAGCAAACGGAGTAAGCAGCTGAAACTAATAACACCCACCCCGAATTGGCAAATTTACTCAGCTGGTGTGACGGCTTGCAGCCTGGAAGGGCAGACCTCCCCTGGAAAGGTTAAAAACCAGGGATCTGGGCAGGAAAGTTTGCCAGACCTGAGCCCAGAGGGTCGGAGGGAGACCGAATGGCACACAGCCGCGTCTCTTGGGACAGACACAGACCCTGACCAGGGTAAGGAGTTCCGCGGGTTTGCTGGCGCCAGGAGATTTGAGATTTGGATTTTGTGATTGCGGAGAACTGAGACTAAAGGGGGCATCCTGAGGAACTGATCAGACCATGCAGTGCCCATAAGAGAGGAGCGTTTCCCAGACCTGTAAGAGGGGAGCGTTTCCGCGGCCAGCCGGCGTTTGTCTGTTTCTTTGTTTTCACTGAACCCTGCTCATAGGACAGTTCGGATACAGGCACTCACCTGTGCTGAAGAGAGGGTGAAGGTGCAGACGAGGGGAATCTGGGGAGAGGCTGAGGAAAGAGGGGGAGCCGGAGGAGGTGGCAGCGAATTGAGTGCTGAGACCCCCCTGGGCCCAGGACTGGGGCAGCCATTCCTCCAGAGGGTGGAATTCCTCCCCCCAGCCCCCCAGGCAAGGAGCACAGCCACTCCCAGATTCCACCCTGTATGAGATAAAGGACTAAAACAAGCTGATTAGCCCCTGGGAGTTACCAGGGTCTGGCCTATAGAGGGATTTTCAGTCCCACCAACAACACAGAGCAGGGTAAGGATTAAAAAAGGATAGAGAAGCTGTATAGCCTCAGAGGCCAACCCAAAAACACTGCCACCCAGAGGCTGAGCCACAAACTGACTCTTAGGGGAATACAAATTAAGGCAGACTGGATCACAAATACGGCCTGCTTTAAAATCAGGACTGTGATTTACAACACTGAGGAACAGTGTAATGCAGGCAAATTCAACACCCTCCTAAATACCTGGCAGGACTGAGGCGAACCAGGCTGAAGAGTAGAAGAACCGAAAGACCATCACTACTGCAAATTTTTTCTTTTTCTTTTTCTTTTTAATTTTTTCACCTTTTTACTAAGAAACCAAATTTTTTTTTCTCTTTTTCTTCTTTTTCCATCACCTGATTTTACCCTTTCAATTACCACATTTTTATTTTTAACCAGTATTATTACTGCTACCATTTTACCATTTTTTAAAGTGCCATTTTATTTTCTCTTTATTTTCTTTTGGGATTAGTGTTCTCCATTCTATTTTCATCGTTCCTTTAGCATTAATTTTTATCTCAATTCCACCTCTTTGCTAAAACCCTCTTCCTTACTTTTCCCCTTTTGGTGTCCTGTTTCTCTTACCCTATTCCTGCTCCAGACTTTCCCAATTCCCTCTTTTTACCCCCTGTCTAATTCCACCCTTCTTATATATCCTATTTCCAATCTACTGCTCTAAATCCTTATACACCTATTCGTTATCCTTCTTCAATTTCCAAACATTTTTTTTCTCTCTTATCTTTCTATTGTTTTCTTGATTGTTGAATATATTGGGCTTTTTTCTTTTCTTTTCTTTTTCTTTTTTAATTTGTTTGTTTGTTTTGTTTTGTGTTTTTTCTTCTTTTTTAGAACTGGTTGTGAGGTTGTTTTTCTTTTTCTTTTTCTTTTTCTTTTTCTTTTTTTTTCTGCTGGTTTTTCCCTTCCCTCCCCCACCCCACCCCAGTTATTTTTGTGCTTCTGTTTTCCCTTACCCCTCTGGATATTATTGGTGGTTTGTAGTTTGCATTCATCTCCAGGGATCTGTTGCTGGAATTTGTTGAGATTAGTGGCAGTTCTATTGGAGTTTGCTCCTCATACGGGGAGTCTCTTCCCCGCTTCTACTTCATTCTCTTTTTTCGCTCTCTTTTTTTCCCCCCTCTTTTTTCCCAATTCTATTTTTGCACTCCTTTTTTGTTTGTTTTTTTCTTATTTTTCTTTTCTGTTCTCTCTTTTTATCTTCTTCTCTTCTTTCTCCCTTATCCCCTAATTCTCTTAATTCGGGTGGTCACCTTTATTTGGGGTTATTAATATTGTGAATATACTTGTGTTCAGTGCCTGGTACGTTGTGCCTTGCTCTGTTGTATTTTGTGCCTTTAAATCAACGCAGCAGGTCCAAGCAACAGCAGCCCCCTGAGCACCGCAGCCTCCTGATCACCACAGCCTCCAGATCACCACACCCTCTGTCTGTGGAACAGCAACTGTACGTGAAGCCTCCCCCCACCAGCCAGAAGAGCCAACACAGCTGTGAACAACACCCACCAGAGGAGCTGCTGCCAACTGGAAAGCAGCTGCTACCGCAATCATCTGAGCAGCAACCACAACCCAAGGAGCCCCTGCAACCCAGGGAGCAGCCACTGAACATCTCAACATCTACATATGTCAGCGAGATCAAACATGGGTAGGCAAAGAAACCCCCAAAGGAAAGAAAAGGAGGACTCCCCAGAAAAGCAGCTAAGTGAGACAGAGATATGCAACATGACTGAAAAAGAATTCAGAATAAGGTTCCTAGAGTACATGCACCACATGTTCAAGAAGCAAGAAGAAACAGATGAAAAACTCAACTACTTATGCAAGAAGCTAGAAGAAACAGATGAAAAAATCAACAACTTAAGTAAGTCCCAAGAAGAAATGAAGAGTGACATAGCTTCAATAAAAAACTCCATTGAAAGTATCAACAGTAGACTGGGAGAAGCGGAGGACCGAATTAGTGAATTAGAAGACAAGGAAGCAAAACACACTCAAACTGTACGGCAAATGGAGAAAAAAATTAAAAGACAGGAGGAGAGCCTAAGGGAGCTTTGGGACAACATGAAACGAAACAACATACGAATAATAGGGGTGCCAGAACAACAGAAAGATGAACATGGATTAGAAAACCTATTCGAAGAAATAATATCAGAAAACTTCCCTGAGGTGGGGAAGAAAAAAGTCACACAAGCCCAGAGAGTCCCAAACAAGGTGAACCCGAAAAGACCCACACCAAGACACATCATAATTACCATGGCAAATGTTCAGGATAAAGAGAGAATCTTACAGGCTGCAAGAGAGAGACGGAAAGTAACATACAAGGGAGCTCCCATTAGATTATCAAATGATTTCTCAACAGAAACACATCAGGCCAGAAAAGAATGGACGGAAATCTACAAAGTGATGCAAAGCAAAGGACTGAATCCAAGAATACTCTATCCAGCAAGGCTATCATTCAAAATTGAAGGGGAAATAAGAAGCTTCACAGACAAAAAAGGGCTAAGGGAGTTTATCACCACCAAGCCAGCCATGCAAGAAATGCTAAAGGGACTGGTCTAAACAGAAGAAATATCAAGCTCAGAAAGAAAACAGCCACATACACACACACAAAAAAAGAAATGGCTTCAAACAAATACCTTTCAATAATAACTTTAAATGTAAATGGACTAAATGCTCCAACCAAAAGACATCGAGTGGCTGAATGGATAAAAAAACATGACCCATACATCTGCTGTCTACAAGAGACCCACCTCATTAGAAGGGACTCACACAGACTGAAAGTGAAGGGATGGAAAAATATCTTTCACGCAAATGGAAAGGAAAAGAAAGCTGGGGTAGCAATACTTATATCTGACAAAATACATCTCAAAGTGAAGGCCATAACCAGAGATAAGGAAGGCCACTTCATAATACTAAAGGGATCAATACAACAAGAAGATATAACCCTGGTAAACATATATGCACCCAATGCAGGAGCACCCACATACATAAGAAAACTTCTGGAAGATATCAGGGGAGAGATCGACAACAATACAATCATAGTAGGGGACTTTAATACACCACTGACATCACTGGATAAATCCGCTAGACAAAAACTCAGCAAAGAAACAGCAATCCTAAATGACTCACTAGATCAGATGGACTTAATTGACATCTTCAGAACACTTCACCCCACAGCTGCGGAATATACATTCCTCTCAGGTGCTCATGGGACATATTCAAAAATAGACCACATATTGGGTCACAAGCAAAGTCTCCACAAATTCAAGAAGATTGAAATCATAAAAAGCTTCTTCGCAGACCACGATGGCATAATGTTAGAAATAAACTACAATAAAAACAACCCAAAATACTCAAACACTTGGAAGCTGAATAGCATGTTATTAAATATTGATTGGGTTACCGATGACATCAAAGAAGAAATTAAAAACATCCTGGACACTAATGACAATGAAAACACAACAATCCAAAACCTCTGGGACACAATGAAAGCAGTCCTGAGAGGAAAGTTTATAGCTCTACAGGCCTATCTCAAAAAACAAGAAAAAATGGTAGTCAATCATCTAACTCTACAACTCAAAGAATTAGAAAGAGAGCAACAAGAAAACCCCAGAGTGAGCAGAAGGAAGGAGATAATAAAGATTAGAGCAGAAATCAATGAAATAGAGACCAAAAAAACAATACAGAAAATCAATGAAACCAAGAGCTGGTTCTTTGAAAGGATAAACAAGATTGACAAACCCCTAGCCAGGCTCACCAAGAAGCAAAGAGAGAGGTCCCAAATAAACCAAATCAGAAATGATAGAGGCGAAATAACAACAGACCCCACAGAAATACAAATGATTGTTAAACAATACTACGAGCAACTCTACTCCAACAAACTGGACAACCTGGAGGAAATGGACAAATTCCTAGAAAAATACAACATTCCAAAACTCAATCAGGAAGAATCTAAAAACCTCAATAGGCCAATAACTATGGAAGAAATTGAAGCAGTCATCAGAAAGCTTCCAGCAAACAAAAGCCCAGGGCCAGACGGCTTCACAGGGGAGTTCTACCAAACATTCAAGGAAGAACTAAAACCCACCCTCCTCAGACTACTACAAAAAATTCAAGAGGAAGGAACGCTTCCAAGCTCATTCTATGAAGCCAGCATCACCCTAATACCAAAACCAGGTAAAGACATCACAATGAAAGAGAATTACAGGCCAATATCCCTCATGAACATAGATGCCAAAATCCTCAACAAAATCTTAGCAAATCGGATCCAGCAGTACATCAGAAGGATCATACACCATGACCAAGTAGGATTTATCCCAGAGATGCAAGGATGGTACAACATCCGTAAATCAATAAATGTGATACATCACATAAACAAATTGAAAGAAAAAAACCACATGGTCATATCAATTGATGCAGAAAAAGCATTCGACAAAATCCAACACCCATTTTTGATAAAAACTCTCAGAAAGGTGGGAATAGAAGGATCATACCTCAACATAATAAAAGCCATATATGACAGGCCCACAGCCAACATCATACTCAATGGACAAAAACTAACACCATTTCCCCTAAGAACAGGAACAAGACAGGGATGCCCACTCTCACCACTCCTGTTCAACATAGTCCTGGAAGTATTAGCCATTGCAATTAGGCAAGAAGAAGAAATAAAAGGCATCCAAATTGGAAAAGAGGAAGTAAAACTGTCCTTATTTGCAGATGACATGATATTATACATACAAAACCCTAGAGACTCCATCAAAAAGCTACTAGACTTAATACATGAATTTGGCAATGTAGCAGGATACAAAATTAACCCCAAGAAATCTGAGGCATTTCTATACACCAATTGTGAACTTTCAGAAAGGGAGATCAGAAAAACAATCCCATTTACCATCGCACCAAAAAAATTAAGATACCTAGGAATAAACTTAACTAAAGAGGTTAAAGACCTCTACTCAGAAAACTACAGGACGTTGAAAAAAGAGATAGAGGAAGACATAAACAGATGGAAGAACATACCATGTTCTTGGATTGGTAGAATCAACATCATTAAAATGTCCATACTACCCAAAGCAATCTATACATTCAACGCACTTCCCATTAAAATACCAATGGCCTTCTTCACAGATCTAGAACGAACTCTCCAAAAATTCATCTGGAATAAAAAAAGACCCCGAATAGCTGCAACGATCCTGAGAAAGAACAAAGTAGGTGGGATCTCAATGCCAGATATCAAGCTGTATTACAAAGCCACTGTTCTCAAAACTGCCTGGTACTGGCACAAGAACAGGCATATAGATCAGTGGAATAGAATAGAGAGTCCAGAAATTAGCCCGAACCAATATGCTCAATTAATTTTTGACAAAGGAGGCATGAACATACAATGGAGCCAAGATAGTCTCTTCAACAAATGGTGTTGGGAAAATTGGACAGACATATGCAAGAAAATGAAACTAGACCACCAACTTACACCATACACAAGAATAAACTCAAAATGGATAAAGGACTTAAATGTACGACAGGAAACCATAAAAATTCTAGAAGAATACAAAGGCAACAAAATCTCAGACATATGCCAAAACAATTTCTTCACTGATACAGCTCCTAGGGCAGTTGAAACTAAAGAGAAACTGAACAAATGGGACTACATCAAAATAAAAAGCTTCTGCACAGCAAAAGAAACCATCAACAAAACAACAAGAAAACCCACCTCGTGGGAAAACATATTTGCCAACGTCATATCTGATAAGGGCTTAATCTCCAAAATTTATAGGGAACTCATACAACTTAACAAAAAGAAGATAAACAATCCAATCAAAAAATGGGCAAAGGATCTAAATAGACACCTTTCAAAAGAGGACATTCAGAAAGCCAAGAGACATATGAAAACATGCTCAAAGTCACTAATCATCCGAGAGATGCAAATCAAAACAACAATGAGGTACCATCTCACACCTGTCAGAATGGCCATCATCAACAAATCAATAAACGACAAGTGCTGGAGAGGATGTGGAGAAAAAGGAACACTTGTGCACTGCTGGTGGGAATGCAGACTGGTGCAGCCACTATGGAAGGCAGTATGGAGGTTCCTCAAAAAATTGGAAATGGAACTCCCATTTGACCCTGTGATCCCACTCCTAGGAATATATCCCAAGAAACCAGAAACACCAATCAGAAAGGATATATGCACCCAGATGTTCATAGCAGCACAATTCACCATAGCTAAGATCTGGAAACAGCCTAAGTGCCCATCAGTAGATGAATGGATTAGAAAACTGTGGTACATCTACACGATGGAATACTATGCTGCTGTTAAAAAGAAGGAACTCCTACCATTTGCAACATCATGGATGGAACTGGAGAGCATTATGCTAAGTGAAACAAGCCAGTCAATGAAGGAAAAATACCACATGATCTCACACATTCATGGATAATAAAGACCATTACAAACTTTTGAACAATAATAGATACAGAGGCAGAGCTGCCTCAAACTGATTGTCAAACTGCAGTGGGAAGGCCAGAGAGAGTTGGGGGGCAGGAGGGAGGGGAGTAAGAGATCAACCGAAGGACTTGTATGCATGCATATAAGCATAACTAATGGACATAAGACACTGGGGGGTAAGGGAGGGTAGGGGTTTGTCAAGGGGGGGGGGGGGGGAAGGATACTTATGTAATACCCTTTGTAATACTTTAAGTGAAAAATAAAAAAAATAAAAAAAAAAATAAAAAAAAAAAAAAGAAAAAAAATCTTAAACATGAATTCACAACTATATACTGCTTAATAAATCTTCAGTGAACAAAGCATTCTTTGTCTAAATATAGTAACATGGGCATAAAGGAAACTGCTAATTCAGTCTTCTCAATGCCAAGAGTAGCAGTGGCATCTGAGAAAGTAGCCATAGTTCTGTCTCATGTCTTTGACAGATCAGTCTGAACTTGAATCCTGCTGAGTAATGGGCTGAATCTCACAGCTACCATAACCACCACCCACCCTCCCTGCCCCTTACCCTACTTACACTTACACAGAAGTACACACAGGCATGCACACACAACCAAAAATTAGAAAATCAAAGCCCAGATCCTAGAAACAGGAGTCCTTGTGTCAGTGGGTAGAGAATTACCCACATGAAAATGGAAACATGCATGCAGAGTCGGGAGCTCCATATAGAGGGCTTGTCAAGAAAGGAAAAGGACACAGCTTTGTGCCTCCTACATCATTGTCTCCTTTTGATGACAAAGTCTAATGCCACAAAACAGATCCCTGAAATGAATGTTTTTCATTAGCAAAAGTATTACTTTACATTATGCTCAAATTCCTAATGGGAACATGCAAGTACCCTAAAATCTGTATTTAAGTCAAGGTAGAACAGAGAGGTAACATTAATCAGGAGGATCAGACACAATTTCATTAAAACAAACATCTTTGTATCTATAAATAGTATGCTCACACCTTTTTTAATGAAACAAACTTCTCAATCTATCTGCTACTTGCCTGATTTTGAAAAAGTACAAGTTTTTAAAATATTGTAATTTTATTCTAACTTAACAATACAAAAACCAACCGCCCAACCTTGACCATAAGTGGCAACTCACCTCCAACATCAAGGAGAAATTAGAATGGTGTGAACTTTGTCATCTCTCTTGGAAATGGGGTAGGAGGGCCACTACTCAGCTCCAATCTCTTGGAATCACATGGATATTAATAGGTACAGCAATACCAAATTGCTCCATTTTTCAAGAAAGGTCAGAAAATTAGAGTTCTACTCATTTTAGTGCTGAAGATAATTTTTTTAAAAAATTTAAACATCCTGTAAAGGTGCACAAAATACATCTTATGGCCTTGCTTAGAACTCCATTGAATATCTACTCTAAAATAATTTTATATGTATATATGTATGGAGGTGGTGATGGTGAGCAAATCAATGACATAATGTCATGTGGAGTGAAGAAGTAGAAAAGAATGTTAAACTTTAGTTCTACTAACACTTGAGCTTACACATTCCTTGCCTCTTTTTATTAATTGGAAGAATTTTTAACCTCTCATTATAAATTAATTGAGATCATTTAGAACTCTTATAGTAACTTTCCTCTTTATAAAATCTATCATGGTGAATTTTATATTAATTTATTACATTATTTAGAACATCATTTTGGTTTACCTAAACTTCTTTAAACCACCAGAACACTGCAAAAAAAAAATCGCTTCCATTACTCCAATTCTAGTATCAAGCTTAATTGCTTACATGGTAGAAGGGGTCTTTTGACAGTTAATTGTATGTGTCAACTTAACTGGGCTAAGGCTAAGGGATGCCCAGATAGTTGGTAAAACATAATTTCTGTGTGTGTCTGTGAAAGTGTCTACAGGAGAGATTTGAATTAGTAGACTGAGTAAAGTAGTTCACCCTCACCAGTGGGGCTGGGTAACCCTGTGAGCCAATTCCAAATAAATAAATAAATAAATAAATAAATAAATAAATAAATCCTATTAGTTCTATTTCTCTGAAGAATCCTAATACAGGTTTTGGTGGTTTGATGAGGTTAGCATTTGAAATGAGACTCAGTAAAGTAGATGGCCCTCCCCGATGTGGGTGAGCATCATCCAATCCATTAAGGGCCTGAGGAGAACAAAAGAAGGATGATGGAGGAATTTGCCCCTTTTTTTCTTGCCTCACTGATTGAGCCTGGACATGTCCTCTAATCTTCTGCCCTTGAACATCAGCTACTCTAGTTCTCAGGCCTTCAGATGGGACTGAATTACATCACCAGCTTCCCTGGGTCTCCATCTGACAGAGGGCAGATCATGGAGCTTTTCAACCTTCATAATCGCGAGCCAATTTCTCATGATGAATCTCCATACATCTCCTACTGGTTCTCTTTCTCTGTAGGACCCCGATTATTACAAGTGCAACCCACTTAATTCCCACTGAACTAACGTAAAAAATGTTGCAGATCAGATGGGCTCTGTTTGACCAACCCAGAGAGTTTGCTGATTTTTTGTTCCCCAACTTGCCTTGCTGCATAGAAGCCATCAAAATTCCATCTTCATCAATGCTTCACTCCCACCATTTCTTTTAATCCTTAATTAATTTCTGGTTTTAAAGGAGCATGTTTACAGTTCTTCTTTATACAAATGTATTTAAATAAAATCTTATCCTTTTCATATGATAAGAAAACACCCTGTTTTAAACTTCAGTTGGTCCAATAGTTACCTCCACTTGACTGCTGAAAGAATAGCTCTAACAAGAATAGACATTTCTAATCACTGGCCAACTGTTTAAAAATTTTTCCAAGTATCTCAAATCAATGACTTGTAATGAGGCTTAAAAACTAGAATTTCTGACAGTCTACAAAGAATAAAAAGGTTTCTTTTCCTGATAATTACCCCATGTCTGTACAATGGTGAAATGGGAAGGGTTTCAATGACTCAATTTTGTAAAAAAAAAAAAAAATAGACAAGTGAGCACAAGGCAACTAAGAAAGATTACAAACTTCCTTATTTCAGAGAAGCAGAAGTACTGGGAAAAGGAAGCTGACTAAGGCCCATACTATCCAGAGAGGGCTTTCAACATTCTGATCTTCCAAGCCTCTGTTAGCTTTTATATATTGATGAAATCACTTATTAATTTCTAGTATAGCAAACAAACTCTCAGTCACATGCTCTAAAATGGAAAGATGGAGGTGACATGATAAGTCAAACAGGAAAGAATCAGTGGAATACTTTTAAAAGTTCATGCCTGGCTTAGGCAGGAACTTCATGTTTTCATGTAGTAGCATTATATTTCCTTTTCTAATCAAGTTTGGATTAGTTGAAATCAAAATTAGTTTCTGTTTCCTGAGCGACTGAAAGCAGGGGGGTAGGGGTGGGAGGATGGTTTATGACATTCTTCTGAATAAAGCGATTGCAGCTAAACCCAGGGCAAACCACAAAGCAAATCTCACATTCAGATAATCTGGAACTCAGTTTAACACACACCCTGAATAGAAGAAATGCAACATTCATGACTAAGAGAACCCAGCTCGAAAGCAAAAGCAGCACCTTCATTCACTCCCACCAAGTGAAAATAAACTGGAGAGTGGCTAAGCTCCAAAACAGTGAGTTGATAACCATCATGGTTTTCATGCCTCTTGTAGAGGAAATGAGATGTCATCCAATGCCTGCAGATGCCTTTTCAGGAAATTGCTCATCTGTCTAATTAAGCTCTTATTTCTTCACAGGTCTGCGGATCCATTCAGCTTTGTACATGCATGCCTTGGCTTCCAGAAAACCTTCTTGCCCTTTATCTGTTGGTCATTGGAAATTTCTGATGTGATGGAATCTCCTTAAAATGCAGACTTTTGGAAATTAAATCTCCATTTCTAGGGGTTTTCATCATCTTACATTAATCAGTGGCTGAACTTCATTGCCACCTTCTTAGAGGATGTCATATCCTACTGGGAAGTAGTTTTGAAAGAGCATAAATCAAAAGGCCTAAGAGACTATAGAAATGGCTTTAAGCCTTGTTACTAACATAGAGCATCTAACTGCTCACAGACTCCAAGTTTATATGTTCTCAGGCAACCTTGTTCCAGCTTGTTTATTTGTTTTTCCAGTGGAATGGTCATGTACATTGGCCTCTGCCCCTTTCATAGTACACCACAGAGAACCTACCCTGTCCTACTTTAAACTGATTAACCTTGCTTTATTTCCTATCCTTGTATAGTTAGTTCAACCCATTTAACTTCCACTCCAAAATTGATCATTTCCTTCCTTCTAAACTAGGTTTGTCATTTCTATCTCAGCTGAAGAACAATATAACAGACATCTATAAAGTCCTATACCAGATCCTGGAGATATGAAACAAAACAAGACAAGGGTATTTTCCCTCAAGAAGCTTGCTATACAGCAGGAGAAAAACAAAAACAAAAAAAACAAAAACAAACAAACAAACAAAAAAACAGAATTAACCCCAAACCCTAAATCCAACTACAATTGGAGCAAAAAGAAAAAACAAAACAAAACTAAGTTATGCCCTAGTCCAGTGGTTGGCAAACTCATTAGTCAACAAAGCCAAATATCAACAGTACAAAGATTGAAATTTCTTTTGAGAGCCAGATTTTTTAAACTTAAACTATATAGGTAGGTACATTATTATTAACTTAATTAAGGTACTCCTAAGGCTTAGGAAGAGCCACACTCAAGGGGCCAAAGAACCGCATGTGGCTCGCGAGCCGCAGTTTGCCGACCATGGCCCTAGTCAGTTTTGCTCAGTGGTTAGAGCGTTGGCCCAATGACTGAAGGGTTGTGGGTTCTATTCCACTCAGGGGCATGTGCCTCAGTTACAGGCTTGATCCCAGGCATATGCAGGAGGTAAGCAATCGATGTGTCTCTCTCATATCAATGTTTCTCTGTCTCTCCCCCTCCCTTCCACTCTCTCTAAAAATCAATGGAAAAAAATATCCTTAGGTGAGGATTAAACAAAACAAACAAGTTATATATAAATAGCATGTTAAAGAAGCAAAGAAAAAGCAAACCGTCATTATGCCACCTATTAAAAAATGTTTATTACAGTGGGGCCTTGACTTACGAGTTTAATTCGTTCTGAGACCAAGCTCATTAAGGAGCTCGTTAACTCAAATTACTCTATCAACTCAAGGCAAAAAATCGGCCGAGAGATAGCTGGTATCTCAAAAAACTCGTTAATCGGGACACTCGTAAGTCAAGGCCCCACTGTACTTTGAAATGCTTTTATACTTTGCAAGTAATACTATTCAAACATGTAGTCACAGATATGTAGTTAGAGGAGGGTGGTTAGCAAGCATGTTCATCCTCTGCCACTGACATGTTATATCTAAAATAGTTTATGAAATGAAAACTGATATTTATTAAGCTCTATACACACATAATCCTACATAATAAAAGCCCAGCGACTGAATGGTAGAACGACCAGAACGACTGGCCGACCAGTCGCTATGACGCACACTGACCACCAGGGGGCAGACACTCAACACAGGAGCTGCCCCCTGGTGGTCAGTGAGCTACCACTGTGGGAGCACCGCTTGGCTGACCAGTATGAATGGCTGCTCCCGCTGCAAATCGCGGGCCGACAGGCAGGAACCTGGGCTGCGATCATTGCCTTCTCGCCCCAGACTCCTCCTCCTCGCTCCCTGCCACCTCTTCCAGACACCCAGAGGCCATGCAGTGCCACAGCCGGGCTCGCAGAGCTGACCCCGAGGCTGGGAGGCAGGTTTGTGGCCACCACAAGATTGAGGCCTACTCCGCTGCCTCTCAGTGCTATTGTCCCTGGGCCTGGCCCCAACTGGGTCCCCTGGAGAGATGAGTGCTCTGGCTTCATGGAAGATGCCAGATCAGGGAGCAGCCACTCAGAGGGCAGGTCCACAGCTGCTCAGCTGACCAGATGAGCAGTGCTCCCACAGTGGACCAATCCCCATAGGCCACACACCCCCCACCAGTGCATGATCCCATGCACCAGGCCTCTAGTATAATGATAAATGAGGTTAAAAGAGAATGTCATAGTATTCAAATCTATTGAAGCTAATGACCCACACACACACTCCCAAAGCATAATATAGTAATAATAGAATAGGCCTGAAACCCATCTTATTCAGTTTTGCCGTCCGCTTAACTCACCTTAAATCAAAACTAGACACTTAGATCTGTTGAAAGGCATTGCATATATATAATTATGAGCCTTCAAGCATATCTCTGGATTTGAGATTTAACATCCCAGTAGTGCCAGCATGCTTTCAGCTATATGTATGCACACCAAAATGCTTGTAAGGAAGTTTTAGTTTACCTATGTGCAACCCTAGACTGTAGGCTCCTCACATCTGCTGCATTTATAGGTTGAGAGCAGATCTAGCCAAGGTCATTTCCATTTCATTCAGCAATTATTTGAGCCCAGGAAGTTCTCATTATTTGAACATGCATTATACCCCATCCCACAATTACATATTTGTTTAGGGAAGCAAAAAGTCATCATAACACAAAAATATTCACAAAGGGGCTGACAGATCTCTTATAATACTTGTCACCATGTATCCCACCCCACTTAAGCCTAGCTTGTCTCTCCACCCATCACATCAATACTTAGCTCTGACTGATAGTGCAGATGTTGTAGACATTTAATCAAACAACGCAGATGCAATGCAATAGATTGTCAAGCAAAATGGCAAACATTGCAAAAGTTGTGGGATTTCATAAGATTGATGAAAGTGATGTTGGAAAACTTCTTGGATCACACAGATACACACACACACACACACACACACACACACACAAGCTAGCAGAGAAGGACTTACTAAAAATTAATAAATAGAAAACCAACAAGGATAATGATGTAATAAGCATGGCCAAAAAAAAAAAAAACCTATCTGAATAAAAAGGATTAAAAGAGTGCTTTAGGAAAATTGACAAAGCCCTCACTTAAGGCAAAAATAACCTTTATGGTGATAACAAAAGTTATATATACATTCAGTGGAGATTTCAATATTGCTATCATACAATTTTATTATAAAATATAGACCCCCCAAAAATCAGCATTTACCTTTGTTTTATCAAAGTGCTAAGTATAACTTAAATGTACTTAAATGTAAGAATAAGCAAAGACTCAATCACAGTTCTTTTAATTATTTTTTAAAATATTTCAAGTGGATTCATTTTCAGGAGCTTTTAAATCTACATGCACTTACTAATTTTCCTTGAATAACGAGAATTCAAATCACTGTTCCAGCCACGGCGCTTGTGTTGAAGAAGCTTCTAAAATCCTGCCAGGCTATAGCACCCATCAGGTCACAGGTGAGCATTTATGACATCCACCTGGGCAAAGAGAATCACCTGAATATTGCACACACATACCCATGGCCAATTAACTTAGGGCTGGTGAAAGGATTTTGCTCCTTATTTTAACCTGGGTATTTTCTTCAATTAAAAGGAAAGACCTAGCACAATAAATTCATTTCCTCAGGACTAATGAAAGAATATTCACCAAAGAAAAACAACTCTAAATGCTGAATTCTAGCTTATGCAACTCAGGTGACTAAGAATGCTTAGTTGGAGAGGTCAGGTACAATGCCAGGAGGCACATGCAGGGAGGAGAGGATCCTGTCCCAGATCACAACATACAGGTTCCTCCACCCCACAGGCCCTGGCCCTCTGACCACAGCAAGTTGGCTGGGGCTCTATTGGAAAAGTACTGCTCGCCACCATACATTGTGAAGCCCTCAATGGTACACAATTTTATATCATTCTTTTTCTTCTGTGCAGGTGACCTTGTACAATTATGAACCCAGAAGTTTTGAAGTCAGGTGGGCTGAGCTTCAAATTCAGCTTTTGTGTTTGTAAGCTATGTTATTTGGACAAGTTTCTTATCCTCTCGAAGCTTCAGTTTCAACCTCTGTGACACAGAAATAATAAATCTACCCCATGGAGTTGCAACAGAGACTACAAATGAAACAATGGCTCTGAATGCCCAATAGTGTACAAGCTTTACAGTAGTCACACTGTGAAAAAGAATGCCAGTTCCCACCACTTCCCCCATGTCAAGAAAGATTATGGAGAAGCATAAGCCCTCTGGCACCTGGTGGGAAAGGAGGAAGTGAAAGGCGATAAAGGGAGTGTAAGAGGAAATGGAGAGGGTGACACAGACTAACTTCCCCAGCACTGACCCCACTCTCCCGTTTCACCCAGGACTGGTCCTAATCGCACATGAAAATGAAGGAGAAGGTGTCTGCGTTTCAGACAGAAAGTACAAATCCACTGCATCTGACTCAGAAACTACACAAAGTGGCCCAGAGGAGATAATAAATAGAATCACCTGATCTAATTCAGAGGCCTCTGGGTTTAGTCACTCCCAGCTGAGAGGTTCTCTTAGCAGTGGTTCTCAACCTTCCTAATGCCGCGATTCTTTAATACAGTTCCTCATGTTGTGGTGACCCCCAGCCATAAAATTATTTTCGTTGCTACTTCATAACTGTAATTTTTCCACTGTTATGAATCATAATGTAAATATCTGATATGCAGGATGTATTTTCATTGTTCGCAACCCACAGGTTGAGAACCGCTGTTTATTGGAAGGAAATCCACTCTGGCCTACATGTGACAGTTGCTGATAGTTATCTAATCATAGCTTTAAATGTAATTTTTTTCATGAATGAGGGTTTTGGGGGTTTTTTTTGTTGTTTGTTTTGTTTTGTTTTTAATGATATATGAAAGGAGTTCTCTTCCATCACTTGGAAAACAGATATTCAACAAAAACTGGTCAAGTTCTTGTTAGTCTTTATCTTCAAGGTCTGAGCACTTTCATTGACAAACAGTCCACAAATATTTCTTAAGCACTGAGAATGTTTGTTGTGCCAGGTACTGCGAAGAACTGAGAAGAGGTGGAGGGTGTAGATTCCATTCCCAAGGAACTTGCAACCAGCTAAGGCACACAAACTCCGTGTGAAATAACTGGCCAATGGGGCAACACAAAAACATCTCTATTCAAATGAGAGGGCACAGGAACACTTCCTGGCTCAGAATGTTGTCATGAAGCTCAAAAACAATGATGCACAGAAAGCTCCTACCTGGAACATGTGTGTTTAACAAATCAATGTCCCCTCTCCCCAGGAGAAATCTAAGTCAGAGCAATGTCAAAGCAAGGGAGCAGGGAGTCACAAGGAGAAGGTTATCAATAGCAAATGCTGCTGAGAGACTTTGACCAAGAGGAAGTCACTGACCCTTTAGAGTACTGTTTCTGGAGTGTGATGAAGATCGAAGTCAGTTAATTATAAGGAGTTAGGACAAAAAGGCATATTCAGGAAGTGTAGCCAACAGGTGCAAACAACATATTTTGAGAGGCTTGGGAGGGATCAGGAAGAGAGAAAACCACCGGATCTAGTGATAGCAGTTGTTTTCCTTTGTACACATGGAGCTCTTTTTAAAAGTTTTCTCTAGAAAGGGGGGAAGAGTATATTCTAGAACCATACACAGCTCTATTCAGAAGCCAACAGCCAACCATATGGCCTTGTATCTCCAAGAAACTCAAAGGTAGGTGGAATTAATTCCTTTTTTTCCTATTTAATAAAAAAAATTCTAAAATAAACTAGCTTCCCAGGATTTTTCAAAAGAAAAAAAATAGCCTTGTGTATTTCATTAGAATTCTACATTTAAGGCACAAGAAGATAGAGGTTAATTCCTTTTATCTGCAAGAAAGTTAAGGTACTTTTGACTAGGATCTTGCTAATCTCTGTTAATATTATCAAGAGTTAGTTTATACTTTATCAATAAACATTGACTTATTATATCAGCTTTTTAGATCCCTTACATCACTGAGTAATTGTTATAGGAAATATAAAGATGTTCATGACAGGCCCTTTGCCCTCCAGAGGAATCAACTCAATAGAGACAACAGAAAATGTATAAATAACGTGTGTATAAAGTACACTGACCAATTTAATAAAGAGCTACAGATATTAAGAAGAGAAAAGAGAAAGAGGTTACTTCTGGACTGGAAGAGCTGACTTTTCTTGGAGAAAAGATGAATTTAAGTTGGCTTTTGAAGAAAGCATAAGAGTTTCCAAGGCAGGGCCCAAGAGGGGCTGAGGGGAGGGGCAGCTCCATTGCCATCCAGGCAAGGAGAATGAATGAACAAAACCATCATGAGGACAGTTATGAACAAGAGACCATACCTAACAACCTACAAAGACAGTTCAGCTATCGGCTATACCAAAATCGACTTCACTAAACTCAAGCCCTCTAGGTGGAAGATCCATACCCCTGGGCCTTTTGGTCTGATTCATCGTTATGTTTTCACTCATGCCACTGTTTCCTAACTTCAATATTTCAGCTCTGGGGTCTGTTATTTTCCCATTGTACTCAGACTGCAGAAAGAGGAAATAACTCATCCAGCAGTGGGGATTTCTTAGTAGGGTTTTGAAGAGAGATGCTGAGGGTGGCTGACTCTGCCAAAATGTTTCCTTTTTCTCTTGCTGTTTGTCAGATATTGCAGTTGAGCAACCCTGGTGTCATCAACATGCAATCTCATCTAATTTATCTTCCTTCACTCACTCAAACTCAGCCCTTTGCCTTTTTTTTTCCTGGCTCATTTAGAGTTTCACAATCTCTTACCTCTAACTGCTGAGTAAGTTCAAAACACTGTGTATCTGGAATCAGATACCATAGTCTCCAAGAAAAAGGGCTCATAGTCACCAAGATGGCTGTGGCTACCTATTATGTCTTCATATTTTGCTTTGCCATTATTTCATTTTAAAATTTTATTTTAATTTGTCTCACAGATTCAGATTCAAACAATAAATTTTTGTGGCTGTCTTTTCCTCCAAGTCCCTCCCTTTTGAAATACAGATGGCTGAAATAAACATTCACAGAGTTCCTAGTGTCAGTCTCTCCAGAGACCCATAAAAATATTCCACACTAATAAACCATTAGTACAAGTACAGGCTATGGAATATGTGGGTCTAATGGGATCCTAACATTGACTTTTAATCACACAGATAGAGGAAATTAACTGCATTTGTAGGTCAAAAGCTTTTACGGTGTCTTGGAGGCAGGGCCACCATGGTTACTTACTCCACCCAGCTAGCACAGACATTGGGTCTTTATAATTTATCCTGACTTTATAAATCAACCTGACTTCCCTTGGATCAGCCAAGGAAACTTTCCTTTCTCCCCTAATCTCTCCTCCCTTCATCCATCTCAGTAGGAAGAAAAATGGTTTAGTTTTTGATAGAGGTTTCTAAAACAGAATTCCAGATATGATTGTTAAATATGCACTGGTATGGTATACATAGTTTGAGCCTAGTGAAGTCATATCCTAAATAAAGAAGGTAAAAGAAAACAAGGCAGTGTGTGGATGCTTCCAGCAGTCTAAAGTTTGTATAGACTCTGCCACTCCACGCCTGTGTCCGAACTCACAAATTTTGGGGCAGCAAGTATTTTCAAAGTTTTCAGTTAAACTAGGAAGGACTAGAAATGCATTAAAAAGTTTCTAGACTTGCCTCCACATCCCTGAATACAAGCCCTATTCTACCTATTATCTTCCCGCAAACCCTGAAAAGGTCAAATCCTGGGAAGTCACTTGTTGTCTCTGTCAACATACAAAGGAAGCACCTGCTGGAAGATGTTTCCTGCCTGCGGCCATCTTTGCTTCCAAGTTTGCTGCTTGTCCACAAAGCTTGCCATGGCACCTGAAGCTTAGTAAATACTCCATGAATCAACAAGTAAAAAGTGCTCAATGCTGGTGAAGTGTTCTCTTAACTGCTCACCTTACCAAAAATCAGCCTTGCTGTAACCACCAATCTCTAGTCTCTGAATTCTTGCCATATGCTTCCTTTTAGGCTCCCAAGTATTTCCACCATTTTGAGTTTTGGCCTGGATTTGGCCCACAGGCAGCAACTGGATGAGCAACTTTTATGGCTATTTTGAAATTAGACTACTTGGTTCTTCTTGGTTCTCACAGTCCCAGATTCCAGAGACTGTGATAGAAATCCATTATAACATGATGGTATAAAAGAGTAAAAATGTGGGGAGCTACTACATGTCATAGCCAGCTTCCAAGGGAGCCTCAGTGACCCTGCCTCCCAGTCTCCATGCTCTCATCTGATCTCCTCTTCTGGAGGGTAGACTGGGCTTAGAGTTTGCTTCTGCCAAAGTGAACACCGTAGAATAAGTGATAGTATATTACTTCCAAGATCTGGTTATAAATGACTGCTGATTCCATCTTGTAATATCTCTCTCTCTCTCTCTCTCTCTCTCCCTCTCTCTCTCTCTCTCTCTGCTTTAAGGTAGGGGTGGGGAACCTTTTTTTGCCAAGGGCCATTTGGATATTTATAACATCATTCACAGGCCATACAAAATTACCAACTTAAAAATTAGCGGGCTCTATATGGTCAAACATTTCATTAACTCATCCCTAATGCCTTGACAGGGTCAGACCAAATGATTTCACAGGCCGTAGACCGCCTGTGGGCCGGATGTTCCCCACCCCTGATCTAAGGGAAGCCAGTTACCAAGTGGAGCAGCCCCATGGAGAAGCCCGTGTGGCAAAGCATTGAGGCCTCTGAGTGGACAGCCAGTGAGGAGCTGAGGTCTGCCGCCAGCCACCTGTGTGCGCTTGGAAGTGGACGCTCCAGCCCATCCAGCCTTGCGATGACTGCAGTGCTGGCCAACAACTTGACTGCAGCCTCATGAGAGACCCTGAGCCAGAATCACTCAGCTAAGGCAGCCCAGAGCTCTGACCCACAGAAACTATGAGCTAGTAAATGTTTGTTGTTTTAAACTATCAGATGTTATGATTATTACATAGCAATAGATTACTAATACATTAAATTAGGGTCAGCAAATACTTTCTTAAAGGGCCAGATAGTAAATATTTGGGTATTTGCAAGCCATACAATGTCTATCGTACTCCTCAGTTCGGCAATTGTAGCCCCAAAGCAGTCAGAGACAATGAGTAACTGAAAGCATACGGCTCTACTCCTATATAATTTAATTTACAAAAACATTCATCCAGCTTATGGTCCATAATGTGCCAAGCTCTACACCAAACCAATATATTTTCAGTCTTTATGATTTCTAATGTCTCATTGTTCTTCAGCTACATCCTATCGGGGGACAAGCATGTTAAATTCGGTCATTGAGTTTGTTGTGTAGTGTGAAGGGGACACCCTCCCCCATGACTAGTTTTTAATTACTATTAAAAAGTGAGGTTGGAGCTCTGAAAGAAGGAAAATAAGGTATAAGGAAAGTCCCTTCCAGAGTTGGAGAAGAAATAAAAATCCAGACCTTTTCCTCTTTTTCTAATCCCAGGAGAGTTTAGAAGAATAAAGAGAAGCTGGTGAGGAGATCAGATATCCGAACCTTAGCCAAACACTGACACAGAGCCTGGGTGAATGCTTTAGATACATTTAGATAGGCACAAGAGTCCTAAAAGCTTCAGAAGTGGTCACCCAATTCCGTGGGTAGTTGAAGGCTCAAAGCCTCTAGAGCAGTGGTTCTCAACCTTCCTAATGCCGCGACCCTTTAATATAGTTCCTCATGTTGTGGTGACCCCCAACCATAAAATTATTTTCGTTGCTACTTCAAAACTGTAATTTTGCTACTGTTATGAATCATAATGTAAATATCGGTTATGCAGGATGTATTTTCATGGTTACAAATTGAACATAATTAAAGCATAGTGATTAATCACAAAAACAATATGTAATTATATATGTGTTTTCCGATGGTCTTAAGCGACCCCTGTGAAAGGGTCGTTTGACCCCCAAAGGGGTTGCGACCCACAGGTTGAGAACCGCTGCTCTAGGAGAATCCCTGAGTCATTTGGACAAAAATGGCACATGATTGATAGCACAACATTGGTTAATGGAGCCTGAAATAAGGTTTATAGCCTCCCACAGATTCGGCACAGCATTCAGAGGATGCAGAAGTTCTCACGTGGTCCCCACAGAAGTATTAAGAAGACCATTTACGACCCCGGTGAGGTTGAAACAGCCCCCGTGAGGTAGGGACGACCCTGGTCAGGTCGAAACGGCCCCGGTGTGGTAGGGACAACCCCGGTCAGGTTGAAACGGCCCCCGTGAGGTAGGGACGACCCCGGTGAGGTTGAAACGGCCCCCGTGAGGTAGGGACGACCCCAGTCAGGTCGAAACGGCCCCGGTGTGGTAGGGACAACCCCGGTCAGGTTGAAACGGCCCCGGTGTGGTAGGGACAACCCCGGTCAGGTTGAAACGGCCCCGGTGTGGTAGGGACGACCCCGGTGAGGTTGAAACGGCCCCCGTGAGGTAGGGACGGCCCCGGTGAGGTTGAAACGGCCCTGGTGAGGCTCAGATGGCCCTGGTGAGGTTGAGACTACTCCAGTGAGGTTGGGACAAATAAAGGGGACCAGTATGGACTGATGAACAGGGGTAGATACAGAAGCAGAGCAACATTGAACAGAATGTTAAACTACAGTGGGAAGCCTGGGGAGGGTTGGGGGGGGGATTAAGAGACCAACTGAAGGACTTATATGCATGCATATAAGATTAACCAATGGACACAAGACACGGGGCGGGGGGTGCGGGGGGTTTGGGCCGGAGGAATGTCAAGGGGGGGAAAAAAGGAGACATATGTAATACTCTTTGTAATACTTTAAGAAATAAAAATTATTAAAATTTAAAAAAAATTATTAAAAAAAAAAAAAAAAAGAAGACCATTTAGTCAACAGAGTCAGAGCTGCCTAAGGATGGGACCTCAATGACCAGAGGCAATGGCAGGGTCTAGAGAAGGCAGCAAGGGAAGAGAATCAATTTCCTCTCTGGAAAGGATACTCTTTGCATCATTAATATTTCTTTTCCCCAAAGCACCATTCTATATAGGACATGCCCAAAGGTCGGGGGACCAGCTCCAATACCAGGACATTCAGCAGAGGCCAACAAGCAAAGATGAGTGGAAACAGATTCATGCCCAGAAGCTTCTCACAGACTAGCCACCTCTCCCCCATTCCTGAGAAGATATGTGAGCTCCTCTACCTCATAGGCCAATGGGCCACCTGGGAAAGAACAGAGAAAGGGAGAGGAAGTCTGGGAGAGCAAACATTAACCCAAAAGAGATTGATTGACCTCAATACATAAGTGTTTAAATCAGAGGGGGTTAAAGTACTTTTACTTGATACGTTTCCACTGTTTTCCCTGCTAGACAGAGTATGAGGGCTCATGAGAAAGTTTATCTCACCTATCATTCTAATTTTCTGTTGCTACCACAACAAATTACCACAAACAGCACAAATGTGTTATCTTAAAGTTCTGTGGCTCAGAAATCCAACACGGGTTTACGGGGCTATAATCAAGGTAGAAAAGGCTACTTCCTTTCTGAGGCTCTAAGGGAGATCCCTTTCCTTTCTTTTTCCAGCTTCTAGAAACAGCTTGTGTTCCTGAGCTCCTGGTCCCTTTCCCTTCCTCAGAGCCAGCAATGCAGCATCTCTCTGACTGTGTACCCATGGTCCCATCTCTTTCTCACACCCAGAAGAAATGTTCTCCACTTTTGAGAATTTGTGTGATTTAACTGGACCCACTGGCCATGTAAGGTAACATATGCATAGGTTACATCTGGACGTTTGCAGGGGCAAGGATGCAATATTCTGTCTATACAACTATGGAAATAAGGAAATTATATTCAATTTCAATTTATGCTGTCAGTAAATTTGGGACCCTGATAATAAGAATACCCAATATTTAAGTGTAATTTATATTCTGCACATATTATAATTTATTAACCTTCAAAATACTTACCTTCTACATTACTGGCTAATTCCTTAAACTTTTCAACTAACCTTGAATTAAAATTTTTTAAAGCATAAACTATGTCTATTGGAGGCAGCAACCTCACTCAAAAAATCACCAACGGCTCTTGCAAACATTCACTTTACCAAAAGCACATTTCAGTGTAGAATTCAAAACAGCAGGGTATGAACCCTGTGTAAACAGCAAGAAATAGATAAGACTCTTCAGTGAAAGGGTTTTAAAAACTCCCTGAAGAACTGGTTTTCTTCAATTAAAATCTAACAAACCAGCATACTCCACCGTTAAATTAGGCAACCTAATTAATTATTGAATGGCACCAACCATGTAAATCATAGAGGAGACTCCTGCCAGAATAACACTTGGTGTCAAGAGTTAACACTTGCTACAAATGATGTGCACTCTAAATGAACTAACAATATCATTCTTACAAATATTAAAGCATGAATATTGGTTGAGAGTTTTGTGTTAGCTCTGTTTTGAGTGCTTGTTTCTTGTTTGTGGAGCTTTTTGTTTTGTTTTGTTTGTTTTCAGATAAAGAATATTTAAATTAAAGCTATATTTGAGAACTATCATAGTTATTCTTTCCAACTATCTTTTATTACTATAATTTTTAGCAAAGATTTTCAATAATCAATTATTGATTCAAAGAAAATACATCTAGGCTGTATATGACTGCCTTATCTCAAATACATTTTTAAATATACTATTTACCATAAGTTAGATCACTTCCACAAAAGGAAACAACATATCTGGCAATGAACAAATTTAGAAATTCCTTTGGAGAAATTAAATATTTGGGTTTTACAGTGGTGATGGTTGTCAGTGATGTCATAGACCATATACAGGGATAGAGTTGCATTTTTCTGAGATTTTTGTAGCCACTGAAAATAAGTTCATTTTCATTATAAAATAGTCAGCTTAATGAAATTGTATGAAGGCCCAGGTTCCATGTTTTCTTGAGGACTAAGAGGAATTCTCTTCAGTTTTTTTTATAAAGTTTTCTTTGTAGGCAAACTTTTATCCATTCTACAGAAACTACACATCTACAGAAACTTCTCTCAGAAGAGCAAAAGTACTAAAACATTATACTTCTTAATTGTTACATACATTTCTGCAACTTTTCATCTTTTCTTTTGCTCGGTCATCTGAGGACATAGTCAACAACACTATCAGGTCATTTGAAAAAACCCAGCCACCTATAATCAACGAGGCAGCATTGTGTGGGTATTTATCTATATATATAAAAACTTAAGCAACCATCGCAACCAAACGGACAACCGAACAGGCTGTGTGGGGCGACCAGGCCGACAAGGGTTAGTGAGGGTGACCAAACGACTGAGCAGTAGGCTGCATGGGGTGATCAGGCTGGCAGGAGGGGGAAGTTGGGGCAACCAGGCCACAAGGAGAAGGCAGTGAGGGGTGACCAGGCTGGCGGGGGGTGGGGGGGGGGACAGTTGGGGGCAACCAGGCCAGCAGGGGGAGGGTAGTTAGGGGTGACCAGGTTGGCGGGGGGGGGGGGGGCAGTTGGGGGCAACTAGGACAGCAGGGAGGGGAGATGGGGGTGACCAGGCCAGCGAGGGGGGCAGTTAGGGGCAATCATGTGGGCAGGCAGGTGAGCAGTTAGGAGCCAGTGGTCTCGGATTGTGAAAGGGATGTCCAATTGCCGGTTTAGGCCTGATTCCCAGGATTGGGCCTAAACTGGCAGTCGGACATCCCTTGAGGGGTCCTGGATTGGAAAGGGTACAGGCTGGACTGAGGGGCACCCCCCCACATGAATTTTGTGCACCGGGCCTCTAGTTGTACAAAAGACACCTGTAAGCAGCTAAACCAAACATGGACACAATAAAAGAGGAAGGTTATAAAGGAACGTAAGGAATGTAAAATTAAATGTTATGCAAATGTCAAG
Source organism: Myotis yumanensis (assembly GCF_028538775.1). Classification (NCBI taxonomy): domain Eukaryota; kingdom Metazoa; phylum Chordata; class Mammalia; order Chiroptera; family Vespertilionidae; genus Myotis; species Myotis yumanensis. The sequence continues at coordinate 131,098,843 of NW_027223754.1, forward strand.
GAAGGAAAGTTGGTTCAACTGGGTCAGTAAAGAAAAGTTCAATGTAAGGATGTGGTGTCTGGGCTGAGTTATGAACAGTCAGGAGGCTACAATGATTGAGGGGAAGGGTTACAGTCATCAAGAACAGCAATATGAACTCCTAATTTTGCAGAGAATCAGAAACAACACACAGGTCCCTATCCTTAGCAAAATGTAACAGACACAGATCTTAATGGCCATGTGGAATAGTGGAAAGAGCATAGGTTTAGGCATAAAAAGGCATCAGGACTAAGAAGTAAGGTCCAGTCACTATGTGGTCACTTATAATTTTACTAGAGGCCTGGTGCATGAAATTCATGCTTAGGTACAGTCACTAGGCCTGGCTTGTGATCAGAGCCATCTTCCCCAGCTGCCCTCAGCCAGCCCCACTCCCTGCTGCCACCCACCCCCATTTCCCCATTCGCCATTGGGTGATCTGTGCCTGACGGTCGGGAGAAGGGACCAAGAGGTCAGCTGTTCCAGCCCACTCATCAGCCCTGCCCCAGCAGTGGGTGGCCATCAGGCAATCGGAGCCTGCTGGACAGGTAAAGGGACCAAGAGGTGGTCAGTGTGCCTCATAGTGACTGATCCAGTGGTCTTCTGCCGTTAGGGTCAATTTGCATATTACCCTTTTATTATATAGGATTACCTTTCTAAGCCTCAGTTTAACACTCTGTAAGCGTCAAGAGTAATAAAAAGTTGGCAATGTTGTTGTATTTGTAAGCAAAAAGCATAGCTCCTAGTGCAACATTATATTTGAAATAAATGTTAGTTATCTACATTAATAAAAGAGAAAGATGCAAATTGACTATACCTTCATGATGCCCACCAGCCAATCAGGAGTGAGTATGCAAATTAACCCAACAAAGATGGCTGGTTAATTTGCATACGCGGGTGCCAAGTGGCTGGGGGTGGGGCGGGACATAGGCGTTCTGCACTGCCCCAGTCATTCTGGGCTTCTGGGCAGTGTGGGAAGGCAGAAAAGTGGCTCCGGTCCTGAACTAAGGCAGAAAGGCAGATCTGGGCCAGAGCGAAGGCAGTGCCGGCAGCCAGGGGAAGGAAGGCCCATCCTTGCACAAATCTTCATGCATCAGGCCTCTAGCTTTGTTACAAAGTTTCTCCATAGCAAAGGCCTAAGTACTTCCTTATATGTAGATAAATTTCCTCTTCTAAGATTACTCTGCATCTAACTTCTAAATTCTCTTTCTAAAATTAACTCTGGGATCTTGAGACTAGAATAATAGAAATCTCACATGATATTTTTCCAGGAGCAAGATACTGAAAAACTGCTAAAGATAGATTCGGAAAAGAAAAGAAAATTGGAAAAGTATGCACATATAGGAAAATTATGGCTATAAAATTTCAAAATCACATTGAAAAATGCCAAATGCTGGAATTTCCTATAAAACGTAATTATATTTATTTCAAGAAGAAATAGTTCGGAAAGCTGGGTTTGAGAAGTTCCTCACATTTTGGCCTAACTATTTCCAATTATGCTGGAACTTCATTATCAGTCCTGACACTGGAAATGTATCATTATCTAAACAATCATTTCCATTTCACAGAAATCTCAGGACTATTTTGCTAACAATTGAGCCATAACAGTGCTGTTCCCATGGTTACCAAGAGTTCTAATTTCAGTTCCTCAATAAGCATTTTAACATGTAAGATTGTACAATGCTTCAGAATAGGGCCCTCTTAGTTCCACATGCTCTTTCTATTATTTCTCCCCAAGTTTCTCACACCCAGTCCCTATTTAAGCTTCCTGTTTTGTTCTTTTTTTTTTTTTTTTTTACTAAAGTTTGTGTGCCCAACCTATATAGTCCTTGTGTTCATAGCCAATAAACAAGGTATTGGAGCAAAGTTTAGAGACAGGACTTGAGCAAAGATTAAAAAAATCAAGTCCTCATCACTCCCCATGGCCCTATATTTAACCCTATAACCATAGCAGTCAGGGAAAGAGCAGCGTGAATCCTAACTCTGGGATCCTCAGCAATTCTGTAATTCCATTTTGTCTCAGTTTGAATTTCTCAACAACAAAGGAATTTGGTGCTCAAATCTCTGGGAGATGCTGTCTCTAGAGATTTGGGACTTAACCAGAATCCATAGAATGAGTTTCACAGGTTCTCATCTTGTAAAATTATGACAAAATAGATAAACATTTGAATAATAATTTAAAAAATATTTGTACTAAACTAACGGACTTAGTGTCATTGTGTTATTTAAAATCTCTCCCACAACTGGAACTGAAAATAAAGCAGAGACTTCTGTTTAAACATAATACTTTGAACATATGTTTTTGTCTTCACTCCTTCCCCATATTTCATTAAAATGACACAAGAGATATGGAAAAAAAGGAATGAGGACAGAGAAGAAAATGACAGCATCAAAAATTTTGAGCCTATAAACCAACAAATGAGGGTGACTGATTAAAATGGGAGAAAGTTAAAAATACACCAACAATATAGTAAGATTAGGAATACGCTTATTTATGTCAAAGAACCCTTGAACGTTCCAAAATGAAAGATCTTTTACCTCTAAAGAGAGGTAAAGCCCTGCCAGGGTGGCTCAGTTGGTTGAGCATCACCCTGTGCACCAAAAGGTCGTAAGTTGGATTCCCCAGTTCAGGGCACATACCCAGGTTGCAGGTTCAATCTCAGCTGGGGAGCATGCAGGAGGCAACTGATCAGTGTATCTCTCTCACATTGATGTCTCTCTCTTTCTCTGCCCCTCTTCCTTCCCCTTCCTCTCTTTCTAAAATAACTAAAACAGTGGCATCACACCTTCGCGCAATGCCTTCACATGATGTAATCACAAGATGGCCACCACAAGATGGCCACCCTCACGTCACCAGTTAGGCATCAATTAGGCCAGCAGGGGAGTGGTTAGGGGGCAATCAGGCAGGCAGGCAGGCGAGCCGTTAGGAACGAGCAGTCCGATTGTGAGAGGGATGTCTGACTGCTGGTTTAGGCCTGATCCCTGTGGGTCCCAAATTGGAGAGGGTGCAGGCCTGGCTGAGGGACACGCGCGCCCCCCTCCCCCCCGCCATGCATGAAGTTCGTGCACTGGGCCTCTAGTATTTTATAAAAGAGAGGTAAAGATGTGACTGAAATAGATACATATTTGAAAACCACTTCTATATTAAAAGCCAAAAGATTTAGACTCACTCCTTGCCTAGATTCACCTTTCCCATTCACATACTCAGCCAGAGAACTTTCCCTTCTATATTTGAATACTACCCAGCAAAAAAAAACTACTCTTTGGAGGGACTGAAGCTTTCAGTTCTATATCCCACATATGAGTGTAATCATCTGGCTCTTGACATTTTCCACCTGACTTATTTCACTTAGCATAATGTTCTCAAGATCTGTCCATGTTGTTGCAAGTGGAAGTATTTAATATTTTCTTATGGCTGAGCAATATTCCATTGTGTATATGTACCACATTCTCTTTATCCAATAAATATAGGGGTACATATATCTCTACAAATAAATGTTTTCAAAATTTTGGATAGGTACCCAAAAGAGGAATTGCTGGGTCATATGATAATTCTATCCTAATCTTTTGTGGAATCTCTGTACTGCTTCAAGCTTTTTTAAATCAAAAGATTTCACATGAAAATCTGGACTATCAGACTTCTCTTAAAATACTAGAATATGTTGCATTACTGGGTCTACATTAATGCAGGCAACGTTCAGTATGCAATCGCCAGGTTACCAAAGGAATGTGTCAATCTCTTTAATGCATGCCTCTCTGGTCTCTATAGTTTTTGAAGTTTCAACACCTCCTATATACATAGCACTAAAGATTCTATTATGATTGCAAAATAATAACAATATTATAAATATTTCTTGACGATATTGTCAGTTACCTTGACAATATAAAAATTGCCCATGACTGAAGGTAGACATTGAAGGGTGAGGTGAGATAAAGGCAAAAGTACAAATGCTAACACCTTCATCTTTTCAAATTTGAAAATCATGAATTGATAGAATAAGGTATAAATGTTAAAATACATTATTTAAATTTATAAAAGTCACAAGGGGGAAAAATAAAATAATAATTTAACTCTTGGAATGAGGAAAGGAGAAGTGAGATTGATTTAAGTGTCCTAGCAGATTGGGCAATTGATGTCAAAATTTGGTAAACCAAAAGCTAGCCATGTAATGATTTTAATTGTTAATATTCAACCAACCCCTAAACAATTAAAATAGGCTAGTTTAAGAGTTTACAATAACTCTCCAGGATTGAACTATGTATGTATGGTGGGGTGTAGCAGGGATTATTGTTTCTTTTAATAAGAAGCCATTTTTTCTCCCACCAATTGTTTGGAGTCAGAAGTGAAGATGCCATAAGATTTTTTTAAAATATTTTTTTATTGACTTTAGAGAGGAAGGGATGAGGGAGAGAGATATAGAACATCAGTGGTGAGAGAGAATCATTGATCAGCTACCTCCTGCATGCCCTGCACTGGGGATTGAGCCTACAACCCAGGTATGTGGCCTGACCGGGAATCGAAGCATGTCATACACAGAGCAGGGCCCATGGGGCGTGGGGGGGGGGTTGGGTCGCCACCCTCTATCACCCACAGAGCAGGGCCGATCAGGGGGTTGGGGCACCGCCACTGTCACACTCGGGGCAGGGCCAATGGAGAGGTTATGGCTCTACCCTGTCACACACAGAGCAGGGCCCGTGGGGGGCGGGGGGGTTGGGGCGCCACACCCTGTCACACACAGAGCAGGGCCGATCAGGGGGTTGATGCGCTGCACCCTGTCAAACACAGAGCCGCAGGGCAATCAGGGGATTGGGGAGCTCCCCCCTATCAGGCACAGAGCAGGGCTGATCAGGGGTTTGGGGTGCCTTCCCCTGTCATGAACAGAGCAGGGTGGATAGGGAGATTGTGGCCCCGCCCCCTGTCACACACAGAGCCACAGGGCGATCAGGGGGTTTGGGCGCTGCTCCCTGTCACGCTGATCCCAGTGCCAGGAGCCTCACTGCTCTTCTGATCCCGGAGCCGGGAGGCATATTACCCTTTTACTATATAGGATAGAGGCCTGGTGCATGGGTAGGGGCTGGCTGGTTTGCCCTGAAGGGTGTCCTGGATCAGGGTGGGGGTCCCCACTGGGGTGCCTTGCCAGTCTGGGTGAGGGGCTGAGGGCTGTTTTCCGGAAGCGAGTGACTGAAGCTCCCAACCGCTCCTTGTTTCCTTTTTTTTTTTTTTTTATTCTGGGCCAGCTTTAGCTCTGAGGCCTCACTGCTGAAAACATCGATACAATGTTGCAGTCTGGCTGGCTTTCAGTCCGGCTGGTTTCTGGGGTTTTGTTTAGCTTCTTATTTGCAACATAGTACATAGTTGCTTAGAGTTGCAGCTGAGAGGCCGGCAGCGGCAGGCAGGGATCGTTGGAGTCCGCAGTCACTGGAGCAAGCAAGCCTCCCTGCTCGCTTCAGTGCATGGCTGCCGGCTGCCATCTTGGTTGTCAGTTAATTTGCATATACTCACTGATTAGCCAATGAAAAGGGTAGCGGTCGTACGCTAATTACCATGTTTCTCTTTTATTAGTGTAGATCATCCTTCAGTCAATTGTCAGCTTCTAATGAATGAGTGGGAGCCCCATTCCTCCCAATCTGCCTCCTTCTTTCTTTTTTTCACCCTTAAACCACCCTGCAAACCCTCCATATACATCCCACAGTTCCTACTCCAATCAGCTGGCATTCTAGGAATTCAAGGCCATGCAGCCCTATGTCTCAAGCTCCATCCTGGGAGAAAAGAAACAAAACCATGTGTAGTCTTCTAAAGAAACAGGCATAGGACTTCATAGTAAAGCATCTACAAGTAATCCAAAACTGACTCCATGCAAATATAATTATTCCACATGACATAATGATGATTTATAAAAAGATATCTTTCCCATTATAGGTAAGCACAAAGAGGGTGACAAATACATATAACTGAATTTTTTTTTTTGCAATATTGTTGATAATAAAATTTTGTGAACAACTTAATTCCTCAACCATAAGGGAAATTTAAATAAATTCTAAATGCTAATTACTATTCCCTACTAGGTTTCCACATGGCTGGCTCTTTCTCAACGCTCTTCAAAAAGACCTTCAGGGATTACTACCTACCACCGTCCTCCAACAGTTTCTCATTATCTTGTATTTTTATGTTTTATTTTTATTATAGCTATTTCCCGACTTAACTACATATTTTTGGAATTTATCTCTATGTTTATTGTCTGTCTTTGCTAATCAGGATGTAGCCTCCATGAGATCAAGGAGCCTATATATTCTGTTAACTATCATATCTCCTGTATGGACAGAACGTGGCATATAATAGGTTCTCAATAAATATTTTTTTTAAAAAATCAATAAGTTTCAAGTATTAAAATTATAAATACAAAAATGTATAGTTTGATGGAAAATATCTTGCTTAAACATAAACAACATAAACTATGATTTTAACAGTGTTAAAACATTTTGCATGTGAGTTAAAGGAACAATTATAAGAGCTTAATTTACTAAGGCAGAATAATTATGAATAACATTTTCTTACTTGTATTATTAGTTACATTAATGCCATTAAAAGTGTTTATGAATTTTTAATCGTCCAGCTTAATCTTGCTCAGATGTACTTAATAACATGAAAGGATATCTTGGCTTTCCTGGTGGAAAACATTAGTGCACTGTGATATAAACCTAACTCTTTGAAATGCTTAGAGACTAATTTATACATAAGCCTTAAACTTACATCCTTAGCAATTACACAATGAATCTCTTTTAAGGTTAGCATTTTTCTGAAATGTAAATCGTAAGGTCTAAATTAGTCATAGAAGAGGTTTTGAGCTTATGCATTGAGGAAATATAAGTATCATCTTGCTCACATGTCTTCAAGCTTTTCCGTAGGAAGTAATCACTGTTCACAAAAGATTTGTTTCTGCATAATTGTCCTTACCATGCCAATCAGGAGACTGATGCAGCAGCACCATTCCTTAAAAATTCAAGCTCAAGGCTGCACGGTGTATGTACCTCCATTATGACAATTACCTTGTAGCTTTGTCATTACTTATTTACACGTCTGCCTCCCCCATCAGACTAAAAACTGCTTGAAGGCAGGAGAATAGATATTCATAAATTATTTATTGAATTTTAAAAATTTAATAGATTATGCCTGAGATTAAATCACATTAGATATGGAAAGTTTACAGAAAATTGGATTTTCAGATGTAAAAATACTAGGGGCTCAATGCACAAATTTGTGCACCTTGAAAGGAACTGTGGGCCATGAGGCTACAGTGGGCACAGGGGTGGGTGGGGGGGTCTCGGCCTCCTCCGTGCCCCTGCCTGGCCCCTCCTGCCACAGATCCTGGTCCCCTGTCTGCCGGCAGGCCTGCTCCCACACGCTGATGGTGCCGGTCCCGCTTGCACCCACTGATGGCGTGAAGTGATTGGGGCTAGTGCCAGAAGTGGGTGCGAGCGGTGACTGCTGCCCTGATCACCCCTCAGGAGCAGGGGGAGGTGAAGAAGCCCTCAGGGGTGATCAGGGCTGGCAGCTGCCACTCACACCCACTGATGGTGCTGAGCAATCGGGGCAGGTACCGGGTGCCAGCAGCAGGTGCAAGTGGTGGCTCCGGTGCCAGCAGCAGGTGCGAGCACCCAGCAGGACCACAGTGTGCAGTAGCAAAGAATTTTCAGTAACCACCAGAGGTTCACTCTGATGACAGAGACCAGAACCTTGCCTTGGTCTGGCACCCCCTCACCTGCTCCACCATCCCACCACAGCCGATGCCTGCCATGTTCCACGCTGCTATCTGCTGCCGATGCCCATCATGTTCCATACATGCCTCCTGGTGGTCAGTGCACATTATAGCAACTGGTTGTTTGGTTGTTTGGTTGTTCTGCTGTTCGGTCTATTTGCGTATTAAGGTTTTATATATATAGATATCATCTACTTACTCTGTGTGCTTACTAGTAATTCTCAAGAATTTGAGTCAGTTTACTATTTAGAAAATCACAAAAGATAATAGATTTTAACTCAAAAAATTTTAAGCCAGGGAAGATTTAATTTGAACGTATAGTCAAAGCAGGGACAATTATACTGTAAAAAAAAAAAATTTTTTTTAAAGGAAATCTCACCTGTACAGAACGTAAATGGCAATATTGTTGCTATAGTTGAAGCTCAGATTTGGTGTGGATATTTCTGGTAGCAAAAGCAAAAAAAAAGGAAACAGTCATTTATGGCTTTTATTTTCATAAAAATCAATTAGGCAGGAGAAGAAACAAATCATTATTTAGATCTTAACTCTGAAGGAAATACTTTAGAAAAATATGATTAATCATATGAGAACTATTCCTGTGAAGCATCCCCTGAGCAAATATAGTAAAGAATTTCATAGATTGTTTCTCAATTTCTTCCTCCATGAAAGCCCAAAGCTAAACACACCCCACAAGGTAACTCTTGCAAAGGCAATTCATTGACAATTAACACCACCACAACATGGTCCAAGGATATACTTCTCTGTCCTTTAAGCCAGAAGTGAGAAAACTATGAACCCAGTCCAAATCCAACTCATTGCTTATGCTTATAAATAAAGTTTTATTGGGACCCAGCCATAGCCTTTCACTTAGTGTCTATGGCTGCTTTTGATGAAAGTTAGTTGTTGATTTGAGTTGGATTCATACACTAGGCAGAACCATATGAAATTGCTAACTTTCCTTTTTAAACTAAAAAAATATCAACTTCATATGGATTCAGTCCAACACTTTAGAAAAAAATAAGATTGAACTTTCGTTATGAAAAATCAAAGCGCTAAACAAGTCTTTTACTTGGATGGGTAATAACCCTCATATATAGTAGTGGGACAGGAAATATTGTTAATCAAAGCCAGGGTATTTCTGAAGAAGGAATTTTAATCTCCCAAAAACATAAAACCAGACCTAACAATATTTTAGTTTTAGAATATTACCATTCCAGTGAAAGAAGGCAAACATGCCAACCATTCAATTAAAAGCCCAATGTAATGGCAAACTCAGTAATGACAGCTACCCATTTCAACATGATGATTTCTATCAAATAACTGCTTGGATTTACAATATATGCACTAGTCACACAAAAGGCACATGGTAGCCCTAGCCAGGGGCTCAGTGGTTAGAGCATCGACTCACAGACTGAAGGGCCCCAGGTTCAATTATGGTCAAGGACAGGTACGTTGGTTGCAGACTCGATCCCTGGCTCCAGTCAAGGCGAGTATGGGAGGCAGCCAAATCTATGTGTCTCTCTCACATTGGTATTTCTCTCTTTCTGTCTCTCCCCCTACTTTCCACTCTATCTAAAAACCAATGGAAAAAATGACACCATTGAACCCATGAAATTATACCAGTGTTGGAGGCATCGTGGATATTCATTACACACCAGTTTAATTAATAGTACATAAAATTGTTGTATGACACAAACAAAAATGTGCATAGATCCATCTATGCACTGAAAATGGTGCAGTTGGAAGCATCAGCCGAACACTTCACACGAAGTAAATTATCAATAATAAATATTTATATGAGAGTAAGTTCATATATTTCTTAAATGCATAATCAGCATGTTAATTTTCTAGTAGGTGCACACTGTACTAGTGGCTGTAGAAAAATACATAATTCTGTTCCTTTAGGCAAGGAACTTTAAATCTAGCTGATGAAACACATATTAAAAAGACAGAGTGGGAATCCACAAGACAAGTCCAAAAAAGGTGCTAAATGAGTAAAGTTGGCAATAAGTAAATCATTACCACATTATATTGAATTTATTCTCCACGAAAATAAAACAGGAAAGAGGTCAAGAGGTCCAGAGTCCAGGCTTGACTGTGACATTTCTTAGCCAGAATGTCAATTGTTTTATTTCACAGTGCTAACCTTGTTTATTTGGTTAGATTACACACTCTTCCGTAACTGAGAAACCTGAAATAATCATTAAACCACCACCGACAACTAGCAGAATTCTTTTGAGCCCTGTGTCTTTATGGAAGAGCTTCTGTGGAAAGTGTTTAACAGATATTGGACTCAATTTGCATTTTAAGGGTTTTGGAAACACTTGAAATATCTAAATATTTAAAACACACCAAGGAGTTATACGCCAGATGTTAGCACATTGGAAGCCACCAAAGCATTAACCTGTGTTTATAGTGACTCATTTTTGAATGAGCCGCAGAATAAAATCTTCTCCTACCAGATTTAGGGATCTGCTAAAAACCTCCCATTTGCAATTAATTTTCTGTGTAAATCAGGATTTTTTATAGCGTGCAAACACATAAAAATACCAAAATAAATGAGATGCTAAGTATTACATGAAATCACAAGTGTCACGCAGTAGCTCTGCTTCCAAGTTTTTATATTAATAAAAACAACACCATTAGTTTCATTTATTTACTACTCTCTAAATAGAAAAATGTGGAGTTTTAAATTATAAAATTACTTTTACTAATAAAATACCATCTGCTTTATATCATAGAGTTTCATTTAAGCTTTTATTTGAAAGGAGTTATTTCTGTTTAAAAAATAATCAACTAGAAGAGATGATCTGAAAAGTCTTCCCAATCAAATAGTGTATAATTCTTTGAACAAAACTCGATTTTACAACAGAAATATAAAATAATTACGTTGTGTCTTAAGATTTATCCTATCACACACATCATATGTAAGGCACCTGCCCGAACTGCTTGCTAGTTGTAAAATATTTGCTCTTCCCATTTGCTTTTGCACAACACCTGCAATTTAATCAGGATGTTTTTGGGTGTGCCCACACTTCCCTGTCAACATTACAATTTTGGGCAAATGCCAACCTGTAAGAGATTTTCATCTTGAGACTGTTTCCCTTCTTGCAACATCGGTTGTACTGTTGCCAAAAACATCAACCTCCTAAGGGAACATCACTTTTCACTCACTCCCATCCATTTCTAAACTCAAATAATAAACACTTCGCTCCTACATCTGAATCAAGCAGCTGTTTCTGTCCTTTTCCTTAGTAACTCACCTAACGCAACCTCACCAAACTCCTGGGTCCATTTTTTTTCCGTGTGTTCTCAATACCCTAAGTGCTAAACTATTCCCTATTTTTAATTTTTGCTTTTTATTTTTCAATCATAAGACTCGAGACCTCTAAAGTATTCACTCCATCATCCTGAGAGAACTCAACTATCTAATTCCACACAGGAAGAGAAAAATCATTTCTGTTCCTACCCACTGTGGTGTTTGAGAATGTTAACTTCCTCAGTACCAACAAAGAGCTTTGTCCTTGCTTATATGGGGAATTTGCTAGTTAAGTGTGATCAAACCCAGAAGCCAGTTTCCTAGTAAGATGAAATGCTAAAGGAGATAGTTCTAATGGAAATAATCCAATTTAAAAATGGCCAAAGGACCTAAATAGACACTTATCCAAAGGGGACATACAGAAGGTCAAGAGACATATGAAAAATGCTCAAAGTCACTGATCACCAGAGAGGTGCAAATTAAAACAATGAGGTGTCACCTCACACCTGTCAGAATGGCTGTCATCAACAAATCAACAAATGATAAGTGCAGGTGAGGATGTGAACACTAGTGCACTGCTAGTAGGAATGCAGACTAGTGCAGCCATTATGGAAAAACAGTATGGAGTTTCCTCAAAAAATTAAAAATGGAACTGCCATTTGATCTAGTGATCCCACTTCTGGGAATATATCCTAAGAAGCCAGAAACACCAATTGGAACGAATGTATGCACCTCTATGTTCACAACATTGCAATTTACAATAGCTAAGATCATCAGTAGATGAGTGGATAAAAAAGGTGTACATTTACACCACGGAATACTATGCAACAGTAAAAAAGAAGGAGCTCTCACCCTTTGAGACAGCATGGAGGGAACTGGAGAATATTATGCTAAGCAAAATAAGTCAGTCAGAGAAAGAAAAGTAGCACATGATCTCATTCATATGTGGAATCTAATGAACAAAATAGATCCTGAGACATAGAAGCATGGAACAGACTGTCGAATCTCAGAGGGAAGGTGGGGGTGGGTGGGTAGGTGGGAAGAGATTGCCTCAACACATGGCCACAGATAATAGGGTGGTTGAAGACCTGGGGCGGGGGATGGGGTGAGGTTAAAGGTGTCAAAGGGGGAAAAGGGGGGACATAAGTAATACTTTCAACAATAAAGTTAAAAATAAATAAATAAATAAATAAATAAATAAATAAATAAATAAATAAATTTTTTTTAAAGGAGACAGTTCCAATCACCAAGCAATGACTCAATCTGTTTAAAGAACAAACCTAAACTGAAACAATGCTATTGAAGATAGGCATGGTTTCCTGAGAAAGATGTTTATGGATAAGAAAACTATATTCATCTAGATCTTGCTTTGTATTTTGTTAGACACTTTTTTCCATCACTATTGCATTTTTTAATATCAGAGCAAACTATGATTGCTCAAATTGCTCAAAGATGCTAAATATTTATACTTTCTCAGAAGTCTTAAGAGGAAAATGCACCTGGTAGAAAAAATCTGCCAGGATGGTCAACAGGCCTGGCTCAGACTACAGTGGACAATATTATTCAATCTGGTGAACTATTTAGACTTGAATGTTTTAAAGAGTAGAACTATGTGATAGTTACATTCTGTCATACAATAATTATGTGTGTAATATTGAGGATAAAATATTTTTGCCCAACCAGCGTGGCTCAGTAGTTGAGCATCAACCTATGAACCAGGAGGTCATGGTTCGATTCCTGGTTAGGGCACAAGCTCAGTTTGCAGGCTCAATCCCCAGTGTAGGGCGTGGAGGAGGCAGCCAATCAATGATTCTCTCATCATTGGTGTTCCTATCTCTCTCTCCCTCTCCTTTCCTCTCTGAAATCAATAAAAATATTTTTTAAATATTGAGGATAAAATTTTTTTCTTTTTTGTGGGGGGGGGGGGGAACTATCCTGGGTCTGCTCTGGTATGCTCAGGCTAATTACATAGATAGCGTACAAATTAGAAGGGAGTTTAACTTCAAATATTGAAAATATATTAATAGTGAATGAGATAACAAGTCCTAAGACTAAAGAATAAAATTGAAACTCTACTGTGGCCTCCAGTACACTTTCCCATATGCATGTATAATCTTTTCTCCCTAGCACATTCCATATAAGTCACTCTGGATTTCCCATTCCTCAACATACCTGCTCTGTATATGCTTAGAGACTTTCTATCTGCCTTTTTTGTTGTTGTTGTTCTGAAATGGTTTTCCCCAATTCTTCATAAGACCTAACCACTGCCGGGAGCCGGTCCATCCTTGCTGCTTGACACAATCGCTGCAGGAAAGAAACATCTGCACAGCATATGTTTCAATGGACCTGGCATATATAGCATACTGTTCTTAATATGTTTGCTCCCTTTAGCGCCATGTGTTTTAACCAAGGTCACCTCTCCGAGAAAGGTTGTTTCCCCAGGTGGGGATCTTTCCCTGAGGTTAGGGAGGGGATACAACCCCTTAATTAAGTGCCAGGCGGGTAGTTAAGCTACATAATCTTTACTCCCTGGAATGGAGATAAGAAACGCCCTAACCTTTGTAATAGAAATTGACAGGATTAAAATCGGCTGGTATAAATACGGATGTAACTAGACAATAAACATCAGATCCTGATCAGTTCCTAACCAGAACTCCGACCAGAACTTTGGCTGGAGATCCTGGCTAGAGGTCCTGACTAGGCTGCTGATCAACTGAAGGCTGTCTTCGTGTCATTCCTTCTTCGCCGACTCCGTCCACACCTTTGGGGACCCCTGGACCCGCTGGGATTGGACCCCAGCAACTGGCGCCCAACGTGGGGCATCTAGGTAAGTCCCCCCGTACTTGGGAAGTACTTGGGATGGATAGGACTGCACCGTAGGGTGCTGCAGACCCCTCCTATAGAGGATAAGTAGGGTAAGCGAGTAGTTAGTACAGAACTTAGATTGACAAGATGGGTCATACTGAGTCTAAAGAAAAAAGAGTCTGTATTAATGTTTTAACGCATATGCTTGCTAGCAGAGGAGTTAAGGTTACTCCCAGTCAGACAGAAAGTTTTATAGAAGATGTATGTCAATGGCTTCCTGAGGATGGAACTGTTAATTTAGAAACTTGGACTAAAGTAGGAAAGCAATTAATGAACTATTACAGCTACCATGGATCTGAGAAGGTCCCAGCAAATAGCTTTTCCCTCTGGAATTCAATTCGTGGCATCTTGGCACCAGAGACAGAAATTATTGAAATTTCTCAAACTTTAAATAGTCCCTCGGATCCACCTAGAGAGGACACATCATTATTGTCTCCAGCTCAATCTAAGAGCAATTTAGCTATGCCTACTGATCGGAAGGAGAATAAATATCATAAACATGATCATTGTTCCTTTCCCGTCAGTAGAGAGGAGAGAGGCCCTCCCATTCAAAACAGGCTCCCTAAATTAGAAAGGAAGCCTAAACCAGCTCCTGCAGCTCCTAGGAGCTCCATGTCTAAATTTCAAAGGGCGATAAGAGAAGCTGAAGCTAATGGAGATCTTGAGTTCTCACTCTGCTTCCCAGTTGCATATGAGAATGAGTTTGATGAGGACGAAAGCCCCACCTGGGAGGCTATACCTTACAAAATACTTAAAGAATTAAAATTGGCCTGCTCTGAATATGGACCTCTAGCTCCTTACACACTAACCTTGGTAGAAACCCTAGCCAATAAATGGATGACTCCTTATGATTGGTCACAGGTTTGTAAATCCTGTCTCTCAGGAGGCAATTACTTATTATGGAAAACTGAATATGACGATCTTGCTAAGAAAGCTGTAGCCACTAGCAAAAAATCCAGAAGAGGAGTAACCCTAGACATGATATTAGGAGAAGGTGATTTTAACACGGCTCAGGAGCAAATGTATATGCCCAAAGAGGCACTTATTAAAGTAAACAGTTGTGCAGTAAATGCCTGGAAATCCCTACCTTATACAGCAGGAAAAACAACCTCCCTTACAGAGATTAAACAGAAGTTCGAGGAACCATATCAGGATTTCCTTTCTCGCCTCATACAGGCAGTCAAGAGAGTAATCAATAATGAAGAGGCTGCCGATATCCTAATCAAACAACTGGCTTTTGAAAATGCTAATAATACCTGTCAGGCTTTATTAAGGCCGATTCGCAGAACGGGAACTATAAATGATTTTATAAAACAGTGTGCTGATGTAAGTCCAGCATTTATACAGGGTGTAGCTATAGCTGCAGCTCTCAAAGGGGAGACATACCCTAAATATGTACAGGGCATAGGACAAGCCAGCAATAATACAGGTAATAAAAGAAATATGAACTGCTACTCTTGTGGCTTATCTGGGCACTTTAGCAGAGAATGCCCAAATAGAAATAATAATACTCAAGCCAGATGGCAAGCTCCTCGACAGCCTGGAAATACATCAGGGAATAATATTAATCCTCCAAAAACCGTTTGTCCCCGATGTCAGAAAGGATTCCATTGGGCAAAGGAATGTAGATCGAAATACCATAAAAATGGTCGGCCTTTAAATTCTACAAATCGCTCCCAAGGAGGTTATATCCCATCACCTCAATTGGGAAACTTGAGAAGGGGCCGGCCCCAGGCCCCTGCAATAATAGGGGCATCGACCCTCAACCCCTCTGCTGCAAATTTCAATCCGTCAGTGACCTCTTCAGAGCAACCCCAGGCAGTGCAGGATTGGACCTCCATTCAACCACCCACACAATACTAACCCCAGACTCGCCAGTAGCAGCCATTCCTACAGGAGTGTCTGGGCCGCTGCCTGAGGGAACTGTAGGATTAATATTAGGGCGGAGCCCCACGTTGGGCGCCAGTTGCTGGGGTCCAATCCCAGCGGGTCCAGGGGTCCCCAAAGGTGTGGACGGAGTCGGCGAAGAAGGAATGACACGAAGACAGCCTTCAGTTGATCAGCAGCCTAGTCAGGACCTCTAGCCAGGATCTCCAGCCAAAGTTCTGGTCGGAGTTCTGGTTAGGAACTGATCAGGATCTGATGTTTATTGTCTAGTTACATCCGTATTTATACCAGCCGATTTTAATCCTGTCAATTTCTATTACAAAGGTTAGGGCGTTTCTTATCTCCATTCCAGGGAGTAAAGATTATGTAGCTTAACTACCCGCCTGGCACTTAATTAAGGGGTTGTATCCCCTCCCTAACCTCAGGGAAAGATCCCCACCTGGGGAAACAACCTTTCTCGGAGAGGTGACCTTGGTTAAAACACATGGCGCTAAAGGGAGCAAACATATTAAGAACAGTATGCTATATATGCCAGGTCCATTGAAACATATGCTGTGCAGATGTTTCTTTCCTGCAGCGATTGTGTCAAGCAGCAAGGATGGACCGGCTCCCGGCAAACCACAAGTGCTGGGACTTTTCAAAGCAGGGAGTTGGGAGTGTGAATCCCAGGTCACAATGAATTAGTGTATGTAAATGACTAGAATATAATTACGTGCTCAACAATTACAGATCATTATTGTTTGTGGTTGCCATTGTTACCTTCAGTTCTCAGCTCATGTATTACTTCCCCACTCAGACAGGCTTACTCTGAACATTGAATAAAGATTTTCTCCTGGATCACATCACCCTTTCATTTCTTCCCTGCAGATAAGGATTGCCTAAAGACTTCATAGAAAAGTTAAACTTTGGATAGATGGCTTTTTTTTCTTTCTTTCTTTTTTTTATGGTCAAAAATGTTTTTTCTACTTTCCACGGGTAAAATATATGTTAAGCCTGTCCCAGTGATAGTGATGAAAAGTTGGTACTATTTTTAAATGAATGGAATGACAGTGACAGTGGCATTATAGGACAGGTTTGTTGTTTATGGGGCAAGGGACCAGCTTCAGGAAATCTGATTATATATAAGATGCTCTTTTGCCTTCTGAGTAGGTCAAGGCAGTAATATCTCAGGGAGACCATGACCAGTAAGAGTATTTTATTTTCAAATCTTTGATACTAACATTGAATAATTTATATTAAGTCTGTGTGGGGAGGATGGGTTGAAAAGAGGAGAGTCTTGGGAGTGATATTTTAGCCTCATTTTAGGGACTATAATTCTTCACTCCTCCTTATAGGAAAGTTTTCAATTACTACTTTTTGAAAATCATAACACAAAAATATGCTATCGGCTGAAGACATAAATCCATTCTAGGAGACACTAGATAAACTCTTACACAATAGATCTAGTGAATCATTAAATGTAATGTTTACATTTAAACACACATTTATCCTTTAACTTTGGGAAATTGTCCTTCTTAAGGACAAACCAGGAAAGCAATGTCCTTTGGTGCCCATGTAAGAAAAGTCCTGGAGTTGAATTGATGGTTGCTCTGACCAACCCATTCCAACCCTGCTGTTCTGATATTCACTCTTCCCATCCCTTTGTCGGGTATCTTTTCCTCCCCGCCCCCATCTTCAGATCAAATGAGAAAGAGAGAAAACATTGCCAGTACAAGACAGATTTTGGTCAGGACATTTGGGGAAAATCAGTTCTTTCTTTTCTCCTCACACTTTTATTTCCAATCTAAAATCACTGTTAGAGAGGTCAGCAGTCCAGATATCGGTTTCTTTGACAGTGCTCTTTCCATCGAACACTTTCCCAGTGCCACTCACCAAAACAAAGCAACCATCATCAGTGGCAGCCCAACCTTCTCATTTCACAATCATAAGTTTTACAAACAAGAACACTGAAGCCAAGAAATAGTGAACAACTTGAGTTTATTTTAATTCAGTAAAGAAGTTGATATCAAAACTCATGCCCATGAGTTTCTTGACTCTTGGATGAAGTGAACAACAAGTTGACTCATCTCATGCTTTGAAATAAACAAGTATTTATTCTCAAGTTTCCACGTATAAGTGTATATTCTCCAGAACAACCTGACTCTTTCATAATCATTTGGAGTAGAAGAAAGGGAAAGTCCTGTAAGGGCAAGTGGGAGGCAATTAAGAGGGAGAGGGATGGGTGGAGTGGGCAGGAGACTAACTGATGGAAGATGCTGCATGGGCTGTGAAGAAACAGTGGGTCCTTGGGCCAGCTGCTCTGACTCAGCCCCACGAAATAGATCATAACCACCAACTTTGTCTTGTTGGAGCCACAGATGAATATGCCAGCACACGTATACACAGGATGTTCCCCCAAAAATGTATACACTCCTTAATAGCTGATACCTCAGTTTTGAAAATGAAATGTATTTTAATAAACACTGCCTTTATAATTATTCAGTGTGTGTATACATTTTGGGGGAGACCCTATATATACGAATTATCAAGCACTTGTCATACATATGCCAGCTTTGAATATATTATCTCATTTAACTCTTACAACAACCCTAGACTGTAGGTATCACTATTTTCATTTTAGGACTGATATAAATAAGGCTTGGAGAAATTAAGTATCTTGCCCAAGATCATATAGCTGCAACATGGAGAAGTCCAGCTATAATTTAGACCTCCCTAATTCCAAAGATTTACACATCAGTAGGTAAGCCCCACTCCTTTAGGAAAAACAAACAAAAAACACCTCTATTTCCATAGCGAAAAGTTGCCACTGCATGCTCCTTGAGATCAGAGACTTTTGGATTTGTTTTCATATCTATGTCTTCATAGCAGCCTAGCTAAAATCTTGCCATATGTTAGATGTTCAGTAAATATGTCTTCTTTTTCCATGTAAATGTTCACATCAGCAAGGAGTTAACTATGGTGAATAAGTGTAGCAGGAGCTGATAGATAAGTGGCAGCCATGATCTCTGTCCCTATCCTCACTGAAATGTCTCCAGGACTTGGACAACAGAAGCTACAAGAGGCTGCATCTAGAGCAATCCAAGATGAAGAAACAGTCAGGGAAAGAGTCCACCAAAAAGCCACAGGGAAGGTCAGCTTGCTCTGTCCCACTTTTACCATCAACCATGTGGCATGAAAGGTAGTGGGTGTGGGTTGTACCATTATGGGCATCATTTTAGAGAGCTTTTTGGGGGGCTGCTGCAGTGGCAGCACTTTTCGTATATTGCAAAGAACTGCATTGTGTATATATTTTAGTAAATCCTCTCTCAACCCCCACCTTCCGTCCTCACATTCACCATATTCTCCCAAAAGTAACTAAGATCCCTAATTCATAAGAGGAACAGTGAATTTAGAGACTAAAAACAAGCACTGAATTCCTCAACCTCTCTTTATTAAACTTATAGACTTTACATATAATAAATTATAACCACAATAAATTATTCTGTAGTTCCTTACAGGCTGTCCTCAAGAAGACATTTCAAAAATTAGATTACCCACTTGATCTATTTTTTTCTCCAAGAACAGAATATGGAAGAAGAAATCACTAACAATAACATGACCTTTTCAAACTTTCCTTGAAATGATATTTCCAATTATTCAGCAGTCAAAAAATCTTTATTGAGAACTTACTCTGTAAAAATTCCACTCAATGATTTTAGGAATTTAAGGAGTATGAAGAAATGTTCCCTGGCAGCAAGTTTAAAACCTACGTGTAGAGAGAAGCATCACATATCAAGATAAGCAGGAGAAGGAACAGCATGTGCAAACTTCAGATGAGTAATAAGTGCTACAGAAGATGAGAGAGGAAGCCAACTGATTTCTGCCTCAGGTGGTAAGAGAGGTTTACATGAAGTCAAGACTTGATCCAAAACTTGAAGGACTAGTTAACAGAGGAAAAAGTAATTATTTATTTACTGCTCTTAATAATTATACTATGCTGTGCTTCTTCCCTGACTATAGATTTGTTCCTCAAATCTCTTCCTCTCAGTTGCCCCTCGAAATCTAGAAGTCACCTGTGACACCCCCCCTCAACTCCCACGTCTAATGGTCAAGGAATCCAGTCGATTTCCCTCACAGGTGAATCTCAAATGCAATTACCTTTCTCCATTTCCATTGTTAACACCCCAGCCTGCAAGACCGCTGCATTAGCCCCCAATCTGTTCTCAGGAATTTAGTCTTGCCTCTCTCCAAACACTTCTCACAGTAGCCAATGTAATCTTTTATTAAACCTAAATAGAATGATTACTTAGCTAAGATCATTCAGTGGCGTCTCATAGTCCTTAGAATAGCATTAAAGGTCCTTAATATGCTTTTCAAACGCTGTGCATGTTTCTGGTCCTCATTGGTTTCTTCAGTCTTATACTTGACCATTCTCTCTGATAACCAACACCACACCAACAGGACTCTAAAACTGCCAAACAGACCACGTATTTTCTGTCCAAAGTGTTTTGTAATGTTCTTCCTTTCCATGTTCACATGGATGATTTCTATTCAACCATTATATCTCAGCTCAGCTCTGTTAGCATAAAAAAAAAAATCTTCTCGCCCTAAACCAGTTTGGCTCAGTGGATAGAGGGTCGGCCTGCGGACTGAAGGTTCCCAGGTTCGATACCGGTCAAGGGCATGTACCTTGGTTGCGGGCACATCCCCAGTGGGGGGTGTGCAGGAGGCGGCTGATCAATATTTCTCGCTCATAGATGTTTCTAACTCTCTATCGCTTTCCCTTCCTCTCTGTAAAAAATCAATAAAATATATTTTTTTAAAAATCTTCTCATACCACAGCCTAAATTACCAACCCCCACCCAATTCCTGATAATATCTCTCAAATGCCCTATGCTTAACAATTACATATTTACAGTTTTACTTAAAAACTGTTTCCCCATTAGTCTCTAGGCTCAATGATAACAGGAACCATTTGTATTTTATTCACCACTATATTTCTAGTTTCTAAAGAAACAGACACAAAAAAATAAATTACCCAATTTCAACACTTACATTAGTTTCCATTTTTTTCCCACCAATGTCAAAAAGTTCTACAAGTTTTCAACATTCAGGGATTACATATATTTTCTTATTAGTCAATGTCAAAAGCTCTGCCCCTCCTTGTCTCTCAGATCTACAGAGTTTAAGAATTCCATGCTTCATGTAGCTTGAAAAGCACTTTATTCCACACCTAAACTTAATCAGTGTCTTTTTAAAAATTTATTATTCTTTCTCGTTTTACTTCTCTCTCTCTCTCCCCCCCCCCCCCTTTTTTTTTTCAAATAAGCAGAGATGAATAACAAACCAGGAAGTAATCTCCAGGAGAAAGAAAAGTGAAACCACCCAGCCTCAGATGGGAAGGGGGAGAAAGAAGAATTCATCTCTGTTGGTTGGGGGAGAATAGAGCAAGAGGAGCTCACTCTGGAGGCCAGACCCAACCCCAGCCGAGTCTCCCCTTCCCAGGGCTTCAAATATCGGCTCTTCTCACTCCTGGCCTAACTCTAAATGTTTCATTAAAAAAATTCATAGGTTATAGCTATTCCATGGAACAAAAAAAAACGGCAAGAAAAACCTGTTTTCAATAAAGTAATAATAGTAAATTGAGTGCTTATTATGAGCCAGCCATTTTGCTAAGTGCTTTAATTAATTTTAAGTTCTCCCCATTAAATCCTATGCAGTAGGCATTATTACTATCAGGATTCTAGATAGATTTGCTTAGCCTCAGAGAGCTACTAAACAATCAATCCATTTTTCTATGAAAAAATTTCACTTTTTCACTCTTTACACCCTTCCACATGTTTACCCAGAATAATTGGGTAAATTCTGTAGATATCAATTCATTGGACACTGTGCTAGGCTTTGGAGATTCAAGGATGAATAAATCAGTATTCTTGCTCTCCTAGAGCATATCTACATATATAAAAAGCCAGAGACCAGACACCAGTTGCTATCATGCCCACTGTGGCCAACGAACCAGCTTGATCAGGGGGTGGGGCTGGCCGGCCAACCTCTAGGGGCCCCTCCCCCCCAGCTGGCCCAGCCCCTGATCAGCCTCTCCCACCCTACAGACAGTGTAGGAATCTTATTTTGAAGCTGTCTGGGATCTTTTCAAAAAGACATCACAGAGAAAAGTTTTCCTTTTCTTGTGCTTTTCAAATTTATTTTTGACCTTCTAGATAAAAGTGGTTGCTTTTTGTGGCAGCTCTGTTTGGGAATAGCAACTTCTATAACATTCCTTGAGAAAAAATTAAGTTTTATAATTCTACTAGAGGCCCAGTGCACGAATTCGTGCACCAGTGGGGTCCCTCAGCCTGGCCTGTGGGATGGGGCCAAAACCGGCTCTCTGACATCCCCCAAGAGGTCCCAAATTGCAAGAGGGCACAGGCCAGGCCAAGGGACCACACTGGTGCACAATCGGGGCTGGGGAGGGATTCGGGAAGTTGGCCAGAAGGGGAGGGACCATGGGAGGGCTCCAGGACGTGTCCAGCCTGTCTCACTCTGTCCTGATTGGCCAGACCCAAGCAGCAAGCTAACCTACCTGTCAGAGTGTCTTCCCCCTGGTGGTCAGTGCACGTCGTAGAGAGTGGTTGAGCAGCCTTAGTATATCATTAGCACATTACACTTACATTGGTTGTACGGCCGACCAGCTGACCAGACACTTAGCATATTAGGCTTTTATTATAAAGGATAGGAGCAGAATAAATTAAATTTAACACAGACTAGGTCTTGGAACTAAACAAATATTTTCTGACTCAGCTTTTTACCTTTCCGGCTTACTTATAAGATTTTTTTTTCTTATCACTCAAAATACTTATCAATTTTCATCATTATTATTTGTTTTTAACAAATTAGACCTTTCATTCTTTTCCTATTCACCACTCTTTGGTGCATCTGGCTCCCCACTTATTAAGAAAATAGGCAGAAGATGCTATTGAATTATCATGTTTCCCAAATGTAACCTTAATTTCAATTATACACATGCAAGGACAAAATATAGCCCCAGTAAATGTGAAACATCTGATCATTATAGCTTTGATATTGGCCAGATCACAATCAACTGGAACTTCCTTCTACCTAATTTTAATCCCATTTGAGCATTACCCTTGATAATTTGACCCAGGGCTCTCACAAAGTAACCTTATCTTAGAGTTTACCATTTTGTTAACCTCTTGTGAGTAGAAAAGGGAGTATTTCAAAGCACCCACTTGATTATTCTAAGCTATGATGATTTCCTTTGCATGAGTTAAGCTTGTCTTACTTGCATTGAACATGACAAATTCATTGTGATCCATACAACCCAATGCAATGCATTCACAGGAAAAAAATGTCCATGAAGGGGTCTCATCGAGATCAGCCTTCGCCAGACTGTCAGAACGGTGATTGTAAACACAAAACTACTAAGTGACTGGGAGACTATTTTAAACTGAAATCAAAGATAAATTAATCAAGAATCATTTTAAAACCTACATGATACTAACTTACCTAATCAAATAAATTTTAACAGCTTACTCTCATATAATCAGAGAATAAAATTATTAAAATTAAATCTGGTAATAACTTTTAAAATTTGAGCTAAGCTCAGAGTAATAAAATGAGAAGTTTGAAATATCTTTTCTAATCACAATAGGTTAACAAAATTGCAAACTCTAAGATACTGTTGCTTTGTGAAGCAACCTACATCAAATTATCATGAAATTAAAATTAGGTAGAAGCTTTAGTAACATTTTGGTAAGTCATTATTAATTGTAGTATATCTCAAAGTTATTATATGTGATTTTTAAATGTGATATTAATTTGATCAGGATGAGGAAAAATATTTAAGGCCTGAAGTCCAATCACCAGGAGGCTGTTTAATCTATTTTCTTTCACGGGTTTAAAAAAAAAGTTAAATACAATTTTCTAATTCTACCTTAAATACTTTTTGAAAATAACAGTAGTAAATGCATAAAATGTTTTTTTAAACCTTTAGAATAAAATGTTTAGATATTCTGAAAACTTCCAATAAAGTTGATATTTAACTATTATGGTGAAACTCTTTCAACTTTTCACAATTCAAACTACCTACTCAGTGCGATTCTTGTAACACCAAGACCATAAGCTTCAGTGAGCAGGACCTTGTGTTTTGTTTCTGGCTCTACCCCCCAACAACTAGTGTAATGCTAGCTAGTATTATGTACCTAACCAATATTTGTTGAATGGATGAACAATCAGGTACATTTCCTAATACTGAGGAATCCCATTAATTCACTAATAATGGCTCCTATTTGTTCAGTTTTTCAAAACTACCTGAACAAATATCTGTCAATGGCTTCCATGTGCCAGGCTCTGTTCTAGGCACTAGGGATGCAGCTATGAACAAAGCCGACAAAAAGAAATCCTTGTCCCTCTGGAGCTTACCTTCTATTAGGGGAGACAATGAATGCTATAGGCAAGCGAAAGTCCAAAGGAGAGGAGGAGGAGGTGAGATTGAATGCCGGCCATTAAGTGTGGTTTTCACTCTGAGTGAAAGGAGGAGACATTGGAATGTTTTGAGCAGAGAAGTGACACCATGCAACTTACATTATAACAAGATCATTCTGGCTGCTATGTTGAGAACAGAATGAGGCAGAGCTGGAGCAGAAGCAAGGAGACTGCTAAAGAGTCTATTTCAACCATCTACACCAGTGGTCTGCAAACTGCGGCTCATGAGCCACATGCGGCTCTTTAGCCCCTTGAATGTGGCTCTTCCACAAAATACCATGTGCAGGTGCGCACGTATAGTGCGATTGAAAGTTCATGGCCCATGCACAGAAGTCAGTATTTTGTGGAAGAGCCAAACTGAAGGGGCCAAAGAGCCGCATGTGGCTAGTGAGCTGCAGTTTGCCGACCACTGATCTAGACAAAAAATGATGATGCTTAAATGTATTGTTCACCATGTGCCAGACAGTGTAAGAACTGCTTTATCTATACTAATAAAAGCGCAATATGCTAATTAGATCAGATAGCCAAACAACCTTCCAGACGACCTTCCGGAGGAAGCCAGGGCTGCGAGGGCCAAGCCCCTTGCATGAATTTCATGCATTGGGCCTCTAGTATATTTAGTATTTCCATACTTTATTAACTAATCTCCATGAACTTCTGAGGTAAATGTATTATTGCCATTTTCTAGATCAAGGAACTGAGGCTAACAATGTTGAACTTGCCCAGAGTCTCTCAGCTAGCAGGTGGCAGGTGTAGGATTCACACAAAACTGTCCACTTCCCCACTGTTGTGCCACTTTAAGTTTTCATTCAGATTTTTAAATGTTTTGTAATAATTAGCATCATTATGTCAGAGGTTGTAGTATAACCCGCTTAGGGGTAACATGGAATTAATAATGAGAAACCAACCCAGCCTTCCCCTCTGTCTCAACTTCTCCATATGTGAACGTTCTAACTGACTTATCTCCCAAATATGTCTTGAATTTTCCCAACAGTCTTAGAATTTTAGAATTTAAAGAAAACTTGGCCAACCTGACACTCAAGACAGGAGCCTTGTCTACAGCAAGCCTGATGTTAGTTCATCTGTCTCTGACTACTTCCAAGTGACAGATAAGGTTGCTGACTGCACCTGTTCATGTACTCAAGTGAGACAGCACTGGGGAATCCCAGAGATTCTTGCAATAAATCTTGCAAAGAGTTGGCCGCATTAATAGTTTGACTATAGAACAGTAGCATTCACATTATAGAACATTTCCCACAGGCTAGGCCTCTTATTATAAAGAAACCTGGTGCTAATGGAAACTGGGACTTACAATAGAGTAAAAAACAAAATCCTGCTTCTGTTGATACTAGAATGCTAAGATTTCTTGATTTGAGGTTCCAAATGTAATATTTTTAAATTGAAGTTAATGTTTGTTTTCAGCTATAATTCATAGAAGTCAGTGTGTAAGGGACAGAAAATAGAACCATGAGTTATAACATTAGAATCCCAGTGCTGCCTTTATTTACTACCACACAGATGTGGGTTTCAGGAACTGACTGACAACCAAATCATATGACACCCTGGACAATTTATCTTATCTGTGGTCTGACACTAAATTCAATCCCAGGCAATGGGCTAGGGCAGTGGTCGGCAAACCGCGGCTCGTAAGCCACATGCGGCTCTTTGGCCCCTTGAGTGTGGCTCTTCCACAAAATACCACATGCGGGCACGCATGTACAGTGCGAAGTTGACTTAAAACTTTAAGTAAAGTTTATTAAGTTAATTTTAAGGAACATTGTGGAGTGAAAGAAGATGTCGTGTTGAGGATTGAGAAAGGTATGTTGAGATGGTTTGGACATATAGAGAGGATGAACGAAAGGAGATAGATGAAACAAGTGTACAAGACGAGTGTGGATGGGAGAGTTGGAAGGGGTCGACCTCAGCGAATGTACCTCAATCAGATTGAAGGCATTTTTAGCAAAGGCCAGCTTAGGAGTACCCTAATTAAGTTAATAACAATGTACCTACCTATATAGTTTAAGTTTAAAAAATTTGGCTCTCAAAAGAAATTTCAATCGTTGTACTGTTGATATTTGGCTCTGTTGACTAATGAGTTTACCGACCACTGGGCTAGGGTAAATGGGAGAGGATAAGATCACAATAGATGGGACACTTTGGAAGTTCTGCCTGTTGGCCTAGCACAGTGGGACTTTGTTGGGGGTTTCTGGTTGGAGATTAAACAAGCCCTCAGCTATCAAAACTATTATCCCAGTTTGATAGAAATACAAGAAAAGCTCTGGCCAGCATGACTCAGTTGTTGGAACATCAATCTGCAGACCAAAGGGTCCTGGGTTCAATTTCCAGTAAAGGGCATATACCTAGGTTGCAGGTTCATGTGCGGAAGACAACCAATTGATATCTCTCTCACACATTGATGTTTCTCTTTCTTCACCTCCCTCCCTCCCTTCCACTCTCTCTAAAAAAAGAAAAAAAAATCAATGGAAAAAAATATCCTCAAGTGAGGATTAACAACAAAAAAATAAACACAAGACAAAAAGCAAGAGATAGGGGATGTGAAGAGGTTGTTTTTGACTCCCAGTCACTGCAGACAGTGACTATGGAATAAATTATGGTTATAAAAGACACCTCATTTCTTTAAAGTTCCATCTTGCTTTATTCCCTGGTAGCAATGCCTGGATCCCAAAAGCCTATGAAGCACAGTATTAGATCATAATTAATAGGTGAAGTTTAACCTAACGACTTGGAACAATTGTCTCCATCTGAGGGACACAAAGTGACCTTAGGGAAAGCAAGGCAACTACCAGCTGCCTGAATCTCTTTACATCAAGCATGTCAAACTCAAAGGGTAACACGGGCCAAATAAATGAGGCATGTAGCCCATGGGCCATGAGTTTGACATGCTTGCTTTACATAGAAGATTAAATTAAAAGCATATTTACTTAGCCCCGGCCAGTGGCTCAGTTAGCTGGAGCATTGTCCTGTGCACCAAAAGGTCATGGGTTCAATTTCCAGTCAGGCCACATACCTAGATTGTGGGCCCGATCTCTGGCTTGTACAGGAGGCAACCAATAGATGTTTCCCTCTCGCATCAATGTTTCTCTCTTTCTCTCTCTCTCTCTCTCTCTCTCTCTCTCTCTTCAATAAACACATCCTCAGGTGAGATTTAAAAAAAAAAAAAAGTATATTTGCTTCTAGGTAATGATCTTTTCAACATTATTTTTGCATTTTTCCTGTGTGGTAGCATAAGAGTTTTAGGCATGCTGAGCAGAACTGAGAGTCCTAACTAGAAAGCTGGTACTAAAATCAAGAGCACTGTATCGTGGCTTCTCACGTTGTTATTACAGCACCAGCGTGTAGCAAGGCTCTGTACAACTTCATCCCAGGCTGCGGCTTGAGTCATGAGTGAAAACACTGGGGTATGCTCCTCTGCTTGCTCTGAAGCAAGGGCTTCAGAACAGGATGTGCTTCTTCCTTGAGGTGACAGATTGCATACTGCGAGGTTTTTAATCCCTATTGAAAACATCTCATTTGCTGCCAAACTATATGTAAGGGAAAGAAGCACCGTCTGCCCTCACAGGCTCCTTGGAGACTGAAACCAGAGAATAGCCGGACGTCCACACAGTATGAAAAGTCTAAATTAAACAATGGCTTTACAAGAGCACCTTCCCATGTGACTTTGAATCAGAGTAAAGGGAAGTTCACAAAAATCAAAGCAGTAAAAGGATCCTTATTAGGAAAGTACTCATTAACTCGGCAAAGCCAAGGTTTAAAAAGAAAATAGATCTGGGAGGAAAATCCCCCTGTCAGTGAAACCAGGGCTTGATCTCTCCTGGCTCATAAAGTAAATAATAATACCCGCTGACATTTCTAAAGTGCCTTTCAGAGTGCAAAGCGCTTTCTCGTACATTATCATTTTATCCTCAGAACAGCCTTGTGAGGTATTGAGGCACGGTTATGCCCTTCGTGGGTTAGGAAATGGAGGCCCGTAAGCAGACAGGATTTCCTCAAGGTCACATCGCTATTCAGAAGCAGGGCCCAAACTGAAATGTTTGCTCTCCAGGCTCCCACTTAGGGTCCCTTCCCTCTGTTGCATCTGTAAAGTTAGTAAGCCATAACTCCTGATTGTCATTTGTAGTTACATGCTCATCGGGGAAATTCTAAAAGTCCCCTCATTACTCAAGAGTTTGAAAAAAGATAGGCCAGACTTGGAAAAAAGCAGACTTTCAAGCTGTTTCATATCTATTCCCTGACAGTGGCAAAAATCCAGGTTACACTCTGAGGACAAACAACATTTAAAAAAACTTCATTTTGTAATTTCATAATAGTAATATCAAAAGCTAAAACTGCTACATATATTGGAAGCCTTGCCCAAAAAGAAAAAAGAGAAGATTCCCTGCTTAATTTATATACTTGAAATACGTTTTCTAAGGTCTCTCTAAACTGAATTAAATACTATGAATTGGCAAGTTGAAAATACTTGAAACTTACTTTTAGTACCTGGAGTTGGGTTTCCTATTTTTTATGTAAATGTGGGACAGCATGAAGCAGAGAACTCTGGTGGGAGGGCAGTGGTGTGATGGCCAGAGGCTGGGCTTTGAACCCTGCATACAGCTGAGTGACCTGAACAATCTATTAAACTGCGGAGAGTTTTCTATAAAATGGAAGCAACTATCAGTGCTTGGTGCTTAGTGAACTCGGACGATGCCAGACCACAGAACACAGACTGGGGGCCTGAACAGCAGACATTTACTTGCTCACAGTTCTGGAGTCTGGGAAGTCCAAGATCAAGATGCCAGCAGGGTTGGCTCTTGGTGAGGAGCCTCTTCCTGGCTTGCAGATGATCACCTTCTCGCTGTGCACCCACAGCCTTTCCTCTGTGTGTGTGAGCAGAGAGAGGAAGGGAGCCAGCTCTCCCCTGCCCCTTCTTACAAGGCACTGATCTCATTGTGATGAGGACTCCATCCTCATCACCTCATCTAAACCTAATTACCTCCCAAGGCCCCACCTCCTAATACCATCTCAGTGGGGGTAGGGCTTCAACGTGGATTTGGGGGTGACGATCATCCAGTCCATAGCACTTGGTTTCCACCCTCGTATCAAGGCAGACTGGGAAAAATGAAAGAAAGAAGAGAAAGGAAGGAAGGAAGGAAGGAAGGAAGGAAGGAAGGAAGGAAGGAAGGAAGGAAGGGAGGGTGGGAGGGAGGGAGGGAGGAAGAAAGGAATATTCATTAAGTAGGAGCACAAAACAGTGAAGACCACTGAAGCTCAGAGGTTGTGGGTCACTAGTGCTGGTCACAATCTGTCAAGTAGTTCTGAAACAATCAAGAACACTGACCAGGACACTCCGAGAAAATGTGCTACTTTAGACAGGCTGCCTGTTTTCAGAGAATCCATCTTGTTTGTCCCAAATGATACTCATCCCCTTGCCTGAGGTGTAAACAGCTGCCCTGAGGAGACACCATCCACAATTCTCTGATTCAATTAAGCAAATCAGATTCTCTGACTTAGGAATAGAGCATTAGGCTTAACAATCGAGACAGTGAGATGACAGTTGGTTGGGGTGGGAGTGGAGAGCCATATTGAGAGGTATAGAACCAAAGTCAGGCCTGGATTCACTTAAGCAAAAGCTATATCCAGGCAGAAGGTAAGGGGCAGCAGAACAGCCACAAGAAGGTGCAAATAATGAAGCAAAACTGAGCAGAGGGCAGAAAAAGGTAGAATCAGGAGGCCAGTCAATCAGTGGGAGAAGGAAGTAGACTCCGGCACTAATTTTGTAAACCTTCTATGCCCTGATTGTACTTCTTTCCCGGCCTCCAAATATTTCTAAGCTTCTCTAGCTGCCTTTCAATTCACTCTCTTTTTCCTAGAATAGCCTGAATGGCCTTTCTCTTACAACCAAAAAGCCTTGACTATAATAAATACAAAAATAAATAAATGAATAAAGGAGGCAGGAGATTAATTAAATTAATGCAAATCCATGTGAAAATGCCAAAGAACAATCTAAAAGCAACATGGGTGAGAGCTGGGAGAAATAGAGCGAACATGCAATTCCCGGGCAGGGCGGGGAGGGCCGGGGGCAGGGGGTGGGGGTAAGATTAACCAGAGAACCCACCCAAAAGACAGGAGCTGAGTCAAGTTTGGAAAAAAGGGCAATACTGTGAAAGGTACTTATCCCTATAAAAATATATGCAAGGAGACTTAAAAAGCAAACCACTGAAAGTGAGTTTAAAAGCACGCTAACAAAATAGCCTAAACTGTCAAAGAAATAATCATTTTTAAAATTAATGTAATCTTGAATGTAGTGTGTTCTAACCTAATGAAGATTTTTAAATGATTAAATTGCTTTGAAACTCACATTTTCTTCAACTCTGTAAAAGTAATGTTCTATTGTTTTTCTGTTTTCTCAAGTCCAAAATCAAGTCTGTCTTTACTTTCTGGTTAGTGAACCCAGTCTTTACATGTTTAAGTTCTGTATGTGGGACTTACCCAGATTTCCTAGCTCATGGCTTAATTATGAAAGGGAAGAACTTTACTTAGGATAAACATTCAACCAGTTTTAATGCCATGACTTAACAATTCAATTTCATATTGGTCATCAATTCTAATATTTATAAGTGTTAAGATATCTTGACATAAAAAGATATTTATATTATTTGCTTTAACTCCAGTGTCAGCTTTAGCCTCAAAAATATTGTAACCTCCACTTATTAGGAATCTATCTATATAAAAGCCTAAGTGACCATCGCAACTGAATGGACGACCAAACAGGCTGCATGGGGCAACCAGGCCAACAGGGGGGTTAGTGAGGGGCAACCAAACCACCGAGCAGCAGGCTGCATGGGGTGACCCAGCCGGCCAGGGGATTAGTGAGGGACGACTGAGCAGCAGGCTGCGTGAGGTGACCCGGCTGGCAGGGGGGTTAGTGAAGGGCGACCAAACGACCAAGCGGCAGGCTGTGTGGGGCAACCAGGCTGGCAGAGCGGGCAGTTGGGGGTGATCAGGCCAGCAGGCAGAGGCAGTTAGGGGTGATCAGGCTGGCAGGGGGGGCAGTTTAGAGGTGATCAGGCAGGCAGGTGAGCGGTTAGGAGCCAGCGATCCAGGATTGTTAGAGGGATGTCCTACTGCCAGTTTAGGCCTGATACCCAGGATTGGGCCCAAACTGGCAGTAGGACATTCCCCAAGGGGTCCTGGATTGGAGAGGACCTTCCCCCTCCCCCACCCCCGTGCATGAATTTCATGCACCAGGCCTCTAGTATGTTATAAAGGATTACCTGAAAGAGCATGTGAGAGGTTTAGAGCCCTGACCATATTTGACACAAATGTTATGTGTTACCAGCATGACCAGAGAGTTGTCAAATCAATCAGTAATTACTGGCAAAGTAAAAACAGGTGACTCTAAATGGAATGACAGAAAATGGATGAGAACAGCTGTTATATGGCAGAATCTTTCCCTTCAGGAAAACCACAAAAAAATCATAAAATTGGTATCCGGTGTAGATTACTGAATGAAAGAGTTCTGTGGCACGTAGGATCTATAGAGGTATGGGAATGCCTACATTCAACTACATTCAATTTTAGATTGTCTTCAGAGCTTAAAACAGATTCTATTTAATACCTGAGTCTCTTAAGAATGTTATATCCTGCCCCTCCATTCAGCACTTCGATTTAACAAAAGTCAGCTACTACAGTCCAAATTCTTTGACATGATCAATCTAATATACATGGCAAGCATGCGCGTGCACACACAGACCGCATGTCTTCTTAAGGTGAATTCATTGGATGCTCAGCTTACTACTTGGGGCACAAAAGACAAAAAGTTTCACCTAACAGATGTACAACTGGGGACTTAAAAAATAAATCCCTTAATTTCAGGAAAAAACGTCCATTTTAATAGTCCCACAAGTGTGAAATTTTAGCAGATGGTGCTAAATAACTTATCACATCTCTGGAACCTGGCTTATGCCACATCATGTTGGACTACAGCTGAGCAGACTGGCCTCCTGATTTAAATACAACCCAGGCATATATATATAGCATTTCTGTGACAGTGAGTGAGAGGCTTTAATTCATGCTCAAGTTGCTTTTACAACCTGAACTAGAAGTGAGCTAGCAAAGACATATAACATTCTGTCACTGTCATTAGGAAAAAGTCTTAGTGGAGCAACTGGGAGAAGGAAGCCCTGCTTCTTCATCTTAATGGAGCCCTGGAAGACTTTGGATTTGGATCATGGGCCAGTACTGTGAACGGGCAGAGGAGATTGGGAAAATGTCTCTATACAATTGAAAGCAAGCAGAGAAGAGCCCAAAGGTTACATTGCCTCCAACAGAGATTAGAAGGTAGGGAAAACTGATGGGCTTTTTAAACCTGGGCTTCTTCATCTATGTACCAGATCATCAGAACATGGCTAAGACACAGCTCATGTCACATGCCTCCCACCACCTGAGTTCAACAACATCCAACCAAATTGATTTATGTTCAATAGACAGGTCCACTCATCACAAACTTGGAAGTCAGGGCAATGTCAAATTGCGGTAAAAGTTTCTGAATGCTTGCTTTCAATTTCCAAACCTGTTATTGCAGATAAATAACAAAGAGGCCAGCACCAGTCTGACAGCCACACTTGGAGTAGCACTGGTCTGAAACTCTTGGAGTCTTTCTCTCTGTTTTTTTAGGTTATTCCAGGACCAAGCAAGGTGGTTGGTGACGATGTGTTGATAGTTTGCTGGCAATTGTCAGTTTATGCTATTTAGTCTGATGCTGAGAGCAGAAGATAGTTCAACAAGGGGCTGACTTTAAAAGTGGAGTGCTTAGAACCAGGAATGAGCAGGACAGCAGACCTGCTGCTTGCTACAGTTGTGGCCTTTTAAATAAACATTACATAGGGAGTTTTTAAGAAGGGAAAAATTTAAAAATGCAAGTCCGGTTTAGAAAGCATCCTTACCAAAATGTAGGAAAGCTGCAGGGATTCCGTCAGAGGTAGTAGGAAGTTTACCTCTTTTTTCATTGTCCTCCCTTTCTGAGCCTTCAGGTTCCTGAATACAAATGCCACAGATAATAAACATTAATTCACAGGACCTGAGTAAATATGGATAAAATAGATTTTCAATGGGTTTTCATTCTGTCTTAACTCCCCACTAAAATATGCAGGATGACACAGAAAATGGCCAAAGAAAAAAACTATCACAGACACAAAAGCTAAAACTGGGAGCCTATCACAAGCATCTACTACAAGTTTCTCTGAAGCCTAACAATGGAGCTGGATTTTAAGAAATTCAAAAACCTACACCTTGCTTCATCCATTGAAAGAAAATGCCTTAGCCACATAAAAATATAATGAAAAAAATAGTAGGAGTCCTCTTTGTTCTCCCTCTCATCTTTTTGCTCTCATAGACTATAATCCCACTACTCCAGGGCATTTCAATGCAACTAAAATCCATCAGCTGTTCACCTCCTTCCATCCTACAACTACTTGGAGACTAATTCCAAGAGAATAATAGGTGAACACTCTAGAAATAAATGGGTACAGAAAACATTCTAGACATTTGCTCTTGGTACTGTAGATTTCCAAATACTCTCTTCTATTCCAAAGGAATTCCCCAAATTCACAGAAGAGTAGCACCATGAAATGACTTTCCAGGAGGTTTTGTGAACAAAGAATTTGAGGAAAGGATGCATAAGAGAGAAAGAGAGTACACAGCAGACATAACAATTTTGAGATATTCTGCATGAGATACTTACGTTAAAATTTTTATCCATGATTGCCTAAATCCTTTTACCTCAATAAAAAATATTCTCCCGTGACTTTTAATATCCTACATAACAAGTGTATTTCAGAAAGCACATTGAGGAAAGCTTGTTCAGAAGATAGGAGAAGCAGAAAGCAAGGGTCAGACAAGATCCCTGTTCTGTACTCAGCTGCCCTCGATGAATGTCTGGTGGACTGTGAGACATGGGAAAGAAGACATGACCGTCAATTACCTAATATAATCAAATTGTTCTCCAGGATAGATCTGAGGAGAGAATTCATCTAGCACCAGAAGTGTCAGTGAGGAAAGCCACAGATCATCCACAAACCCTGTCTGGTCATAAACACTGACTTGAAAAGAGACTCCTCTCTATTACAGGATGAAAAAAAGAAAACAAGTTTAAGCCCACAAATGAGTCCACAAATAGAAACAAGCAACATCATCTGGAAGGCTCCAAAGGCGATCATTCTCTAGAAAAAATTCTATGTGACACTCAATGTTTTAAATTTTCAAATGTCAGTGAAATACACAATTTCATTCAAATGGTAATGTAAAACTTACAAACAGCTGAAATAGATTGAATAGACCTGAAATAAATTGAAATATTTATCAAAAATAATAAAAAAAATCTCCAGAGTTAACCTATTGTATGATTGTGTTCTTCTAAGAAATAGGTACTTGCCACTATATAAGCAATTTCAGGATATATTTTAAAAAACACAAATCCTTTTCATTTACTTTACAAAGCTGGCATAATCCTGACACTAAAAACCATACAAACCACACACACACACACACACACACACACACACAAGCTACTACCACCACTGACAAATACCAGTAATAAGCATGAAATGTAAATCTCCTAAATTAAATTCAAATATGTATTAAAAGCATAATCCACCATGAAAAAGTAGGATTTCCTGCAGGCGCACAAGGATTGTCGTAGTGCTAACACCCAGTGATTGGCTAAGAGCAGTAAAATTAAAACTCAAATACTATGTGTGAAGGGTGAGATCATAGGTCCCTCCCTGCCTCGTTTCAAAGCAGTATAGTTAGAGTCTCTGTGGCTCTCTCATTCCAAAGGTGTTTTTTTTTAGAAAAAAAGAAAGAAGCTGCTTGAAGGTAAAGCTGCTTCTTGCTGTTTGGAAAAAAACCTAATTCACTGAAGTGAAGATGGCCGACTTTTCAGAGAGTGAGGAGTGTCCTTGAGGCGGAGCTAGGGGACACTGACCGCTTTACACTGGGAAACGGCAGGTGTCAACCAGTCAGAGGTAGGGAGGACCAGGGTGTTCCTCGGGGTGGTGCCCCAGGGAGACAGCCAGCCCTCAGGGTTGTAGGGAACATGTGGGGAGGCTGGGCCTTCAGCAAGGGGCTCTGACCACACCCAGGACTCCTGCACATGAAAGTGAAATAAAAGCAACAGAGTCAGGAAGAAACCTCGCCAAGTGGGGCACTCAGAAGTTCTAGGGTAGGTTGATGACCAAAAAAAATGCACCATCACTGCCTGAAAACTTGTTGCAATCCTTCCCCTGTGGCTATGGTGGGGAAGCAAAACCCATGAGAGACCCTTGTTCCATTAAGGGTCAAATTCATTCATTTATTTATAAACATGTATTATGGATCAGGTGCTAGACATAAACAGTGAAATATCAGTCCTCAGAAGCTTACATTCTAGCCTGAGGAGATAGCAGTAAATGACTAATAAAATGGAAGAGTAAGCTATATAGTGTGTTAGAAAGTGCAAAATGCTAGGGAATAAATGTAAAGATGTGTTAGAGGCTCTAGCATTGTAGTCAAGAAAATATGGTGGTAGCAGTACAGGTGAAAGGAGAGAGAGGGAGGGGAACTAAGAAGGAGAGGGGAGGAAGGAATAAATGCACTTTTTGCACAATAAATTTCTGGACCAAAATTCAGTGTCACTGCATTATTACCAACAGGATGTGGTGTGATGTTCTGAGGTTTGTATGAATTTAGTGACAATTAAAGCAACAGCGAAGGGATATAGAGAAACTCACCAGGCTGACAATAAATGCAAAGCTAAGAAGAGCAGGTATGTAAATATGGAACTTCAAAGTGTGATGGTACATAACCCACGGTGACTAGAACCGTCGATGAATGGAGTGGAATGACTGACTGCAACTGAAGCTGGGAGAGGAAGCTGGATCCGTTTGTGGAGGTTTGTGTATAATGTGCTAACAAATTCAACCCATTTTGCATAAATTTGTATGATAGTAACTGAGAACGGAGTAGAAAAGGTCATACTATTGGAAATGTAGTTGTTGAATTTTTAGTAGAAGTAGAATAATGCTGTGCTTTAAAGCCTGAGTAATTGCAGACAAAGATGTTACTACAAAATATTGCATATTTACTGTGACACTGAGCAGTCCAGATCTAGTGTCATCAAAGGAAAAGTATTCCTCAGACAGAAGAGACATTACTCTAGGCAAAGCTGACTAGTGATTTAACTCCTGCCCTAGGGAAGAGCGATGGGGAGATTACCCTGACCATGCTTCAGTCCTATTTGCATTTACTCTGTGTGTCTATGTTCAAGGTAACTGATAAGAAACAGCTCATGTTCATTCTCTTAGTGCGCATTTAGTTTTTCTCAACTAATTCCTTTTTATTCATAGTTTTGCATTAAAAACCTCACTGGATTATTAAAGGTGCTTAAACCAGAAAAACTCAACTGATGCCTGCATTCAAAGTACACTGTTCAGTGGACCAGTTACATACGCTCCTAGTAAAGAGATAATTCACATCTAAGATGTGCATGAGTTGTACGGATAGTTCTCTTTATTTTTTTTTTTTAAATATATTTTATTGATTTTTCGCAGAGAGGAAGGGAGAGAGATAGAGAGTCAGAAACATCGATGAGAGAGAAACATCGATCAGTTGCCTCCTGCACATCCCCCACTGGGGATGTGCCCGCAACCCAGGTACATGCCCTTGACCGGAATCGAACCCGGGACCCTTGAGTCCGCAGGCCGACGCTCTATCCACTGAGCCAAACCGGTTTCGGCACGGATAGTTCTCTTTAAACCCACAGGTCATAAAACTCCAAGGAACACCTCCCAGCTTGCCAACTACTTTGTCCTAAATTTGAGAAGGCTCGGGCAACCAGACCCTTTTTCTCTTATGTTTCCAGAATGGGATTAGGATTAACCTGGCCTTCTCAATTGCAGGCCAACTCGAGGTTCAGGTACACACCGGCTGTCTCCTGAGACGTGTACACACATCACCTGGATTCGGCAGTGTTCCCTGGGGCTGCGGCTGTACAGGTGCACTTCCAACACTGGCATGCACCACTTTCCACTTTTTCTTCCAAGGCCTGGTAGCCGCAATATCGCTCTCACTCTTGAACCTGGACATTCTCAATAACCAATTTCATGCTTCAAATAATCCCCCTCTGTCCATTGACCTAGCCTTCTACTCCCACTTAAAAAACTGGACATGACAACACCTTTATTTTCTTAATGGAGCTAATTAGGGAATATTTTTTAGGCAAAAGTTATTCATTCAAACATACAAAGACTGTAGAGACGGCAAATAGTAAACATTTAGAGAAAACAGTGACGTGAAATGCTGTGTTGCCCATTTATAGATACAGTTTTAGGCACCCCCACAAAGTGATTAAATTTGTTCACGTTTTACAAAAGTCCTAAGTGATTGGCAGATTTTCATAAAATCTAGAACCATGAAGCGGAAAGAATTTCCTTATCTGGGCATTAGATACCTTTGGATTTAGCCCAAAGCTTGCGCTGAGTCATCCAAGATCTGCATTTTCTTTCTAAAGAAATCAGCCAAGTTATTTTTACTTTGGGACTCTGGTGTGAGGCATGAATGTGAGAGAGACAAGTCTTTTCCTTTTGTTTTTCATCTCATCATGAAATGAACATTCAGTGTTCTATATTCCCTCCCACCATAAAGGCTAAAAGTTTAAAGAGAGCTAGTCATAAATGTGTAACATTTATAGTGTTAATTACTGTTTAATTATGTAAATTTATGAATTTTCCAGACCCAGCCTCAATTAAAATTTCTCTTTCTTTTGATATCTTAGAGTCAGTTTTATGTCTTGTAATGAGGAGACGTTCTTTAATTTCCCAGCACCTTTCTCTTTTTTGAAAAGCCCCACACTCACTCCTATTTCCACCTTCTTTGGGGAAATACTCCTCCCTTACATGGTCCAGGTGAGAGCCACCAATCACAACAACCCAGTCCACTGGTCCAAGAAGCCGTTGGTGACCTGCACTGGACCATCCCTGTGCTTCTACATTTTGGGACTTAAAGGAAAGGGACTCTCCCTCTCTGGTGTCAAGGCTTGGGACCTGAGTCTGAGACCATGGGGACCTTGCAGAAGAGGCCTATGGGAAAACATGCTGACAGCAGCAGAAATCAAAACTTGAAGAGAGACCTAAACCTACCTGAGTCCCCGTTTCCAGGGGTCCTGGAGACCCATTTACATCCTTTTGCCTTGTTCCGGTTTTATTTCTGTTACTTGTATATAGAGAGTCTTAATTAATATAGACCATTTCATTAAGGGTGGGATAAAGAAATAAAACCTCAGCCCAGTACATTTGTATTTGATTAAGATCTCTAGCAAAAAGTTTAGTGCCCGAGACTGAACCACTGGCCAACTGAACCTGGGAGTGCGAGATGGGAGGGGAAGCATCTACACACTTCCATGGCACCAACTCCAAGGCAACACCACCTCCGGCGCCCAGCATCGTGGGTACCCATCGGCTAAAGCTCTGCTCCTTTGGCTCTTGAACCCAGATGAGTTCACCAGCGTGATCTCACTTTAGAGAGCATTCGGATGAAAGGAAGTGCGGTGTAGGTGAGTCAAGGGCAGAAGGGGAACCCCTCCTCTCAAGTCTAGTTTCCGGGCAGAGAAAGGCAAAGAGCGGAAACGATTCCAAGGCCAGCTTTCTCTTTAGACTGGTAACCACTGACTTTTCTCCCTGTGGAAGTTTAGCCTTGAGGCCCTGAAGCCAACTCCACAAACAGCTCAGCCACTCCCCCACAGCGATCATATTTTCATGCTGCAATAACAGCCACTCCTTGCTCTGGTTTGGGTCCAAAAACAATCCCTCCCTTCTCCTCTAATACCAGCCTCTCTGTAGTGAGCTCATCTCCTCCCTCTCTTCCTCTCCCTCTGACTCACTGTACTCAAAGTTTTAAGAAATCAAAACCTGTTGGATCAGCCAGACTAGAATCATCACCTTCGAATGGACCAGCCCTTCCGTGAAAGGGAATCTCACTTTCATTGTTAGCACCAAGGCTCTGAGTTACTTAACTTGGTCATGAAAACCCCAGGACCCAACTCATTCTTTAACCAGCAAAAACAATGCTGTCAGATGTCTTTAGAAGAGGAAGAAGATATGCCTTTAGTAAAAACAAAATAACTCTGCAACTTGCACATCTCAAAGGAGATGTCATCCATGTAGTTTTAAAATCAGACAATGATGTGATGCCTTCACCTTGATCTCTGTTTTGAACATAATTTTTTTGGCTCAGGTACAGAGTGCATTGAGGAAGCAAAATTCAGAAAAGTAAGATTCAGCGATAGAGACTAGAATGCAGCATTCATCTATATACATGAAGCACCAAGCATCGTACCTGAATAATTTGTCCGTAAACAGTTATAGAATTTATCATAAAGTTATCTTCCAGTAGATAAAAAGAATCATAAATAAAGATTAGTCACCAAATATTTGAGGAGTAAGGGAGTAACTACTGTCCAAATCAGAAAACAATTTGTTAAAAATCTCAAATTTCTCAGAATTTTATGAAAACTGGAATTTTAATTACATTTGCGGGGGGGGGGGGGCAGAGATTTTTTTTCTTAGATATCAGGACAAATAGAAATTTTTATGAGGAGGCCTGTCTCCCTTGACTCTGAGCAGTGTCCCTAAAATCAAATTGGTATTTTCTTGCTTGCCTCTTCCAGACTGTGTTGATGGACTCAAGCAATTCTCGGCAAAGACCAAGGTCAAGCTCATTTTGTTTCCAATTCAATGATTTGTTGGAGGAAAGATAAATCTTAGATTTGAAGCTACACTAATCATCAGGCCATCTATAAAACAAGGTCTAATCAAATAAAGTAAGCATAGCAATATTTTTCAGCATTATTTTCCTAACTGGCCAGTGAGCTTTGTGGATAGTTTTAAGTAGTTTGTCTGTGTGTTGTTGTTTTTGTTTTTGTTTTTTGTTTTTTTTTCTGGAGAGTAGGTATGTATGAAGAGATGATTAGCTTTCAATTACATGTAATGAATACTCACTTGGGTTCCTTTACCTCCACCCCTTTCTCTTCGGGGAAAAACATACTCAACTTCTCAGACAATTAACTCTATGAACTATCCTCATACTCCACCAAAAGAATAATGATCGGGAAACACAATCATATGACTAGCTCTGTTGGTATTTTGCTGAGTTCTTGGGAAAATCATCCCCACTAAGTATGATAACCTTCTTTACTAAAAATGCCCTGGCATCTGTCAGGCAAAAAAAAGATCCAGAGAAAGTTCATGATTCACAAAATACCTTAGCCCCTAAATAAAGGTGTTGTAGTAACATGCTCTATCAGCCAGTTTCCTGAGTGCTGGGCCTTCTTGTATTATGAAATGAAAGGCTCTTTAATCATCTGTAGTTCTTACTTTAAAACTCACCAACATGGTTTCTGTGATGGCTCATTTATGACAATACTGCTTGTAAAGAAAAAAAACAGCAAAAACAAATGTACTTAATGTACTTAACTATAATTGCACAGCTAGTCAATGACAGAGATAGAATATTTTTTATTTTTGAAAAAAACTTTCAATTTTAGTCTTTTTAATTA
The DNA here is from genome assembly GCF_028538775.1 of Myotis yumanensis. Taxonomy (NCBI): domain Eukaryota; kingdom Metazoa; phylum Chordata; class Mammalia; order Chiroptera; family Vespertilionidae; genus Myotis; species Myotis yumanensis. The sequence goes on from NW_027223754.1 coordinate 131,139,695, forward strand.
CAGTTTACATTAAATATTATTTTGTATTAGTTTAAGGAGTACAGATAGTGGTTAGACAATCATATACTTTACAACATGTTCCCTCAATATTTCCAGTAACTACCTGGCACCATACATAGTTATTATAATACTAGAGGCCCAGTGCACGAAATTCGTGAACTTGGGGGGTCCCTCAGCCCAGCCTGTGCCCTGTCCCAGTTTGGGAGCCCTCAGGGGATGTCTGATTGACACCCTTAGTGCTGCTGAGGAAGCGAAAGAGGCTCCCACCACCGCCACTGTGCCCACCAGCTATGAGCCCAGCTCAGGGCTTCTGGCTGAGCGGTGCTCCCCCTGTGGGAGTGCATTGACCACCAGGGGGCAGCTCCTGCATTGAGCATCCTCCCCCTGGTGGTCAGTGTGCATCATAGCGACCAGTCGTTCTACCTTTCAGTTGATTTGCATATTAGCCTTTTATTATATAGGACTAGGGGCCCGGTGCATGAAATTCGTTCACTGGGGAGGTGTCCCTCAGCCCAGCCTGCCCCCTCTCACATACTGGGAGCCCTCTGGGATGTCCTACTGACAGCTTAGGCCCACTCCCTGCTCCCCTTGGGGATAGGGCCTAAGCCACAGTCTGGCCTCCCTTTGTGGGAGGTGACCGGGCTGATCAGGGGAAGACACCAGCCCCATCACCCCGCTGCTGCAGCCACTGCCAGTCACCACAGCCACCAAGGTGTTTTTATCAACAAGGACTCCAGTCCCTTCACCATGAAAAAATGACAGCTTTCTTTAGGCATTTCCAAGATGTGTCTTTCATAGGATATGACATTTCTTTATTATTTTTTTTATCCTCACCTGAGGATATGTTTCCATTGATTCTAGAGAATGTGGAAGAGAAAGGGAAAGACAGAGAGAAACATCAAAGTGAGAGGAACACTTTGATTGGTTGCCTCCTGCATGAGCCCTGACCTGGGCCCGGGCCAGGGAGGAGCCTGCAACCTAGGTACATGCCCTTGGTCAGAATTGAACCCAGACCCTGTGGTGGGCAGGCCGAGGCTCTATCCACTGAGCAAAACAGGCTAGGGCAGGATATGACATTTCTTAGCCCTCCAGCAGCGGACCTTCATTTTTTTCACCAGGATGTGCTGAAAAACCCTAGATCACCTTTTTGGGTTCTTTTTACCCAAGTTACTAAGAATATTACCAGTGGCATACAGGGAGCTTAACCAGTGAGCGGTCAGAAAAGGTATTTCCTCTGTAGTTCACACCAATCACCGGCTTGGCCCCCCTCCCCCCACCCCAGGTCTGACGCCTCTGGCCCAGGCTTCAGGTCTGGGCAGGGGACCCCCATCTCCCCCCAATCACTGGCTTCACCCCCTACCCAGGCCTAATGCCTCTGGCCCAGGTATCAGGCCTCGGCAGGGGACCTCCAGACCCCTCCGATTGCCGGCTCCGCCCCCTGCCCAGGCCTGACGCCTTGGCCAAAGGCATTGACCTCTATCACCCTCCAATCGCCGGATTGGCCCCTTGCCCTGGCCTGACGCCTCCACCAGAGGTGTCAGGCCTGGGCAGGGGACCCCCCATCTCCCCCCAATCACTAGCTTCTGGGCGGCTTCTGGGTCTTCTGGGGCTTCTGGGGCCAGCCTGTAGCCTGGGATGGCAGCTCGCGCTGGCGGCTGCGCTGTCCCACCCTACCTGCAGTATGCAAATTAGCCGCCATCTTTGTTGGCAGTTAATTTGCATGTTGCGTTGATTAACCAATGGGAGGCAAAGCGAAGGTATGGTCAATTACCATGTTTGTCTATTATTAGATAGGATTAGTAACTACATTTTCTATGCTGGACTTTACATCCCCACAACTATTTGATAACTACCAATTTGTACTTCTTAATCCCTTCACCTTTTTCACCCAGTCCCTCAACTCCCCTCCCCTTTGGCAGCCATCAGTCTGTTCTCTGTATCTATGGGTCTGTTTCAATTTTGTTTGTTTGGTGTGTTTTTTGTTGTTGTTCTTTATATTCTACATGTAAGTGAATCATATGGTATTTTTTTTTCTCTGGCTGACTTATTTCACTTAGTATAATACCATCATTCTTATGGCCAAGTAATATTCCATTGTATTTATATACCACAGCTTTTTTATCCACTCATCTACTGATGGACACATTTCAGTTGTTTCCATATCTTGGCAATGGTAAATAATGCTGCAATGAACATTGAAGGTGCATGTATTTTTTCAAATTTGTGTTTTGGGTTTCTTCGGATATATATCCAGAGGTGGAATAACTGAGTCATAAGGTAGTTCTATTTTTAATTTTTTGAGGAACTCTATACTGTTTTCCACAGTGGCTGCACCAGTCCGCATTCCCACCAACAGTGCACAAGGATTCCCTTTTCTCTACATTCTCGCCAACACTTGTTGTTTGTTTATTTATTGATGATAGCCATTCTGACATGTGTGAGAAGATAACAGAGATAGGATTTTAAATCTAAGTCTTTCTGATCTCAAAATTCACAGGTTATTTTGCTGTTTTGCCTCTCATGAGATAATGTGGATGAAATGTATATACATGATCTCTAAATATTTTTTTAGCCCTTCTGAGATATCTTTTTAAGATTAGTGAGCATTTCTGTAGCTGGTGCTCATTGTTTTAGTCAGGAAAACAGTGCAACCTTTTAAGAGAACCCAAGCAAACTATTTCCAACTTGTCTTGGATCATTCAGCTCTCAATTCCCCATATCAATCTGAAATGGCAAGTCTGACAATTCTTTCTATTCGCTTCTGGAATGTGTTTTTGTATTTTGAGAACAAGTGCTTCTCATGTTCCAGTAATTCACAACAACTCAACTGTTTTGAATGAAGCCACGCTGTGGAGGAACTCAAGAGAAAGTTAAAAAAAAAAAAAAAAAAACTGTCCATGTTTGCTCCCCACTTGTCCCTGCTCACTCCAGTCCACAAACAGCTGGCCTGAACATAAAGCACCATCCCAAATTTAGTATAAAATTTATTTTAAAGAGTCCTTCATGTCTTATAATCTAGCTTTTATAACAGTCTGGGCTTTACACTATCCAAAAATTAAATTAAAATATTTTTTATTTGATCAAGCTAGCAGCTTTCATTCCCTCAATAAAGTGGCAAAACACAATGAAAAATGAGTCTAACGACTATTTGTACATAGCATCACAATATGAATTGTGTTTTCTCAATAAGCAAAAGAGGTGCCATCTTGATGATCAATAAAAATGCCAGCTGCCTTTGAATTTCCCAGTAAAGCTTTTCTGTATGCGATTGTCTTTGAAGAGAATGAGAAATATAGCACTTCAGTCCCAAGAACATGTTAACTTAAAATATTTACATGTGACATCCTAAGACAGTGGTTCTCAACCTTCCTAATGCCGAGACCCTTTAATACAGTTCCTCATGTTGTGGTGACCCCCAACCATAAAATTATTTTCGTTGCTACTTCATAACTGTAATTTTGCTACTGTTATGAATCGTAATGTAAATATCTGATATGCAGGATATATTTTTATTGTTACAAGTTGAACATAATTAAAGCATAGTGATAATCACAAAAACAATATGTAATTATATATATGTTTTCCAATGGTCTTAGACGACTCCTGTGAAAGGGTCGTTCAACCCCCAAAGGGGTCTCGACCCACAGGTTGAGAACCGCTGTCCTAAGAGGTTATAAAAATTAACATAAAAATAGTATACAACAATAAAAAGGGACACACGGTTGATAAAACAATAACATGGAAGAGTCTCCCAGATATTTTACTATGTGAAAAAAGCCATAGACAAAAGGATAATAATACATGATCCATTTGCATTAACTCAGGCATAGAACTCAAAACAGCCCTAACCGATTTGGCTCAGTGGATAGAGCATTGGCCTGCAGACTGAAGGGTCCCAGGTTCGATTCCAGTCAAGAGTATGTACCTTGGTTGTGGGCACATCCCTAGTAAGGGGTGTGCAGGAGGCAGCTGATCAATGTTTCTCTCTCATCAATGTTTCTAACTCTCTATCCCGCTCCCTTCCTCTCTGTAAAAAATCAATAAAATATATTTTTAAAAAAAGAAGAACTCAAAACAGAGGTTATCATGGTGTGGGGGCTGGGAGGAATACTGACTGGGAAGTGACAGGAGGAAGCTGCTGGTGCCAGAAGTGTTCTGTATTCAACCCTGATAGTGGTTTTATGGACAGGTGTGTGTCACATTGGGCTGTGTGCTTAAGATCAGTGTCCTTTAAGTGTTCTTATTTAATGTGTATTTATACTTCCATAAAATAAGTTTTTTTAAAGTATAGCTCAGCTATATATTTGAAAGAATGGTTTTATAATCCATGCCTTGAATATTACTGGCAACTCTGTTTTGGGGGGAACCACAGACTTTTTTAATGGTACTTATAGACCACAACTCCTTATCTGCAGTTATAAAATCCAAAAAGCTATGAAAAACAAAGTTTCCAACTGACCTGAACTGATGGGAAGCTATTTGTTTATTCTACATTCTACCTAGTGCAAATATTCACATACCTAACTGTGAAAATTTTATTCCATTATAAAATGTTAACCACATCCCCATAGTAGTGTTAAATAATAGAGAGAACATACACCTTATTACCTTTGTAAAAATCCAAAAATGTTGTAAATTTCTAAATACTTCTGGATCTAATGATTTCAAACAAGATACTGTTAAATTTTATTTATTTGAAGATGCATTTCAAAAGTTTAACTAGCACACCAGAACTGTGATTTCATAGATATTATTGCTTGAGATGAGGCTGAATTTATTTAAGTAAACTGTGGGCTAAATTAGATAGATAGATAGATAGATAGATAGATAGATGATAGATAGATAGATAGATAGATAGATAGATAGATTATTCACAGCCAAAACTGAAGAAGTGACATGAGATGACTGAAATTTAGGAAACATCTTTCTAGCATGTTCCAAAAGATTTCAACATGTCCATAAGGAAGGTTAAGTAGTCAACCTAAGACAAAAGGTTAGGGCAGTGGCTTTCTCTGCCTCTTCTCCAGCACCGAGCAGAAACCTGCATGTAGTAGTTCTCTACAGAGGTTTGCTAGTGCTCAGTGTTTTAGTCAAGGATTGAACTGAAGCTCCAACAGCCATCACCCTTTGACTTCTGTTACACACCATCCCATAAGGCAGTGGTTCTCAGCCTTGGCTGCACATTAGAATCACCTGGGAATCTTTTTAAAATCCTGATTTCTGGGCCTCATCTTCTGGTAATTCTGTTTCTTTGTTACTAATGTTGTGGCCCCACACCATAACAAAGAAACAGAATTTCCAGAGGATGAGGCCCAGAAATCAGGATTTTAAAAAGATTCCCAGGTGATTCTAACGTGCAGCCAAGGTTGAGAACCACTGACATAAGGCAAAATGAACATTTTTTAAAATAAAGTTTAAGACCTTTGTGAAAGAGCATTTTGGCTCCTTTTAGTTGATTGTAAGAAAATAAAAAACCACACCTTGATTTTTGCCTTTTAACTTTAGGTCATGTCTCTATTTGAAGCCCTCAAAGACGCAAATAAATCACCAAATCCCTACTATTTACCAAGAACAAAAATCTCATGAACAAACCACAGGAAATGTGTCACTGACTCTAGGAAATGATTTGCTTTTTGTGTGCTGCTTCTACTTTGCACTGAACTGCTGCTTTCGTATTTCTTCCCTTTATTCCTTTATATTTTCTCCAAGGAAAAGAGCTCATTGTCTGTATTTGGCCTGAATACATTCCGGAAGTACTGTGAGGGTTTGCCTCGGGCTTCTGTATCAGTTTCAGGGCCATCATAAATCAACAGTCTGTGGACAGAGGTGCTCAGACCAAAATCCTGCTTTGAAAAACACGGAGCATCACAGTCCTGGAACAGCTGCAGCCTTTTATTGATGGCCCAGGAGTCTTTCACACCTCCTTTTAAATCCAGTGCATTTGAAGTAATAAAACAGGCAGCAGTTTATAGGCAGGAAATATTAAATATTTAGTTGCTTTTTTTCCCCCCCTTGGTACAAGGCAGACAGCCTCAAGCCTGCTGTAGCACATGAAAAAAGGATACCTGCCCGTGCTTGAATGGACATGAAACAGGGACTTGCTAAATTGGATACATCTGTGACCAAAACCTCCTTTAAACCCACATCAAGCCCATTTTTCTTATTAGTTCTAACCATTTCCCTCCAACTACTTTTCATTTTCTTCCTTCTTCTTATCTAATTAAAAACACAGAAGAGAGTGAATTGATATGATGCACAAGATGATTTCCTAACTTATCTCAAACAGAAACAGCGAACAAACTGAACCTGAAAAATGTTCCTATAATTTATAATCCCCTGTCAAACCCTTCTCGGAGAAAGTGGGGTCTACCATTAGTAGGAATGGGATCACTAAACCTTTTGACAAGTCTATCTATAGGATAGAATTAGGCAGCCTAAGGTCAAGTTCCAGCTCTCCCAGCTGCTAGTTGAGTGACTTTGGACAGGTTACTTTACTTCTCTGAGCTTCAGTTCTCTCATCTATAAAATGGGGATAGTCAATAGTGCCTCTCACATGAGGCAGTTGTGGGCATTAAATGAGGTATCAACTATCAAGTGTTCAACATGGTGTTTAGCACTCTGAGGCCCTAGTGTTAACTGTGCTTTTGTTACAATTCAGTTTTTAAATTGTTAAAGCAAAGGAAGATGTGGCTAAAACTCTTCCATGAATAACTGATAGTATCTTGCTAAAATGTGTATTGTTTTTCTATTGCTTACATGACAAAATTCCACAAACTTAACTGCTTAAGGCAACACCCATTTATGAGCTCACAGTTACGCAGTCAGAAGTCCAGCATGGTATGACTGAGTTCTCTTCTCCAGGTATCGGAAGGCTGTGATCAAGGTGTGGGCCCAGTTGAATTCTTGTCTAAAGACTCTAAGGAACATTCGCTTCCATATCGAGTGGTTGTTGACTGAATTCATTTCCTTGTATTAGTGCTGAAAGCCGCTTCCTTGCTGGCTCTCAGTAAGAGGCCTCTCTTAGCTCTTAGAGGTCACTCTCAATTCCTTCCCTTGAAAATCCTCTATCTTTAGAGTCAAAAACAGAGAATTTCCTTCATGTTGAATCCCTCTAATGCTTCGATTCTCTCTGATTTTCGAAACCAGACAGAGAAAACTGCTTTCAAAGAGGTCATATGACCAAGTGAGTCCAACCCAGACAATCTCCCTATTTTAAGGTAAACTAAAGACTCACCTTAATTTCACCTGCAAACATTCCTTTTGCCGTGTAACATAACATAAACTTCTTAACCTGATGCTGAGTGGGTACTTGAAACATCTGGGGGATCATTTTGTAAATTCTATGATTGTCCAACCACTATGCTGTACACCTGAAACTAAGATAAAAGAATACTGAATGCCAACTATAACTGAAAAATAAAATTTAAAAGTAAATAAATAGCCCTGGCCAGTGTGGTTCAGATGGGTGGAGCATCCCCCAGAAGGTCACAGGTTTAATTCCAGGTCAGGGCACATACCTAGGTTGCAGGTTCCATCCCCAGTCAGGGCCTGTATGGGAGAAAACTGATTGGTGTATCTCTCTCATCTCGCTCTCTCTCTCCAGTCTTCCCTCTCTGGAATTAAAATAAATAAATAAATAGTTACCTGCTTGTAACATCATGAGAAAAACTGGAAGGAGCCATAATCCCATCTCCAGAGCAATGTTTTGTAGATGTTGTTTTTCATCTTGTGTTCATTTCCTAGCAGGAATTGTAGCAGGACACAAAGAACCTGTGACAACTGGCAGGCTGATCACACCCTCAACTCACCCTGTTCTCACTGAATGTCCCTAGAAATAAAAATCCATATTGTCCCTGCTGATGTGAAATCAAAGTAAAAGAAAATAAAATTTTTTTTAAAAACCCACTTCTTAACGTGTTCTACAAATCCTCCATGATTTGGCTGGTATCTCAGAACTACCTCTCAAACCTCTAAAACCTCTAGCTAATTCCATATTCATACTTTACGACCCCCAAACATCAAACTGCTTATTCACTATGATGTTTCTTCACTCTGTCTTTATTCAGTCTGTGCGCTCAGCTGGAACACCTGCATTTTCACCACCCCTTTGTCTAGGTACTAAGTCCTATTCATCCTTTTTAGTTTTGCTCATGTCACTTCCTTTACTCATTCATTCATCCAATAAATAACTATTGAGCACCAACTTTATGACAGGGACTAAATTATTGTGCTAAAATAGACTCACACAGTCCCTGCTTTCATAGAGTGTACACTATGGTTAAGGGATAGGCAATTAAATGACTAAAATCCATTGCTAAGTGCAATGATTGGAAGGCTGGTGCACTTACAAGAGGCATTTAGCCAAAATCAGAAGTTTTCTGGAGGAAGTGGCATCCAAGTCAAGACTCAAAGTATGAGTAGGAGTTAGCCTGGTAAATGGGAAGGAGGGGGGTAGGAGGTTCCAGACAAAAGGAATAGCATGATAACATACAAACACACATTCGTCAGAAAGAACACGGTGACTTTGAAGGACTGAAAATAGCTTAGTCTGACTGGAGTATGGAATGCTCAAGACAGTATAGGATCTTTTCCTGGGGTAATACAGAGCCATTGAAATTCAGGCTTAAATTTCTGTTTAGAGACATCTTCCCAGCTGGCCTGCAGATAATAGATTACAAGAGGGACTGACAAGAGGACAGGAAACCAGGAGGGAGTCAGGGCAGTAATCTAGATCAACAATGGCAGTGACAGGTTTTATGTAGAGGCAATAGAGATGGAAGGAGATGGACAGACTTGAGAGAAGGTACCACCCACAAGATCTTGATAACGAATCAGCTTAGTGGTAATGAAGGAAGGTGATGCCCATGTTTCTGACTTGAGCAACAGGGTGGATGCCAGTGCCTGTCACTTTCAGTGAGAACATGGGTGGAGGCGTGGTTTTGTGGGGGAAGATAATTGTTGCCAAATGGTTGCTGGGATAATCAGTAATTTGCTGGGATTACCTCACTTCTTCCTAGCCCACCTATATGATTCATCTGCAGTAACAAGAAAAGAAGCCATTTTGTTTAGTTAATGGTAAGGATGGAAAGTATAGAAATGGAACCAGTCACTTGTTCCTACAGTTATCTCCCTCTGGTCCTAGGGTAGAAGGTTCTCATCATCTGAGATTTTTTACTCAATCTAGGCAAGGATGATGGAGAATGATGGTAATGCTATTTTCCCTGCCAATTGAACCCTTCCTCCAGATATTTGCATGGCTCCCCCTACCCTCTTTTCATTTAGGCCTCTACTTAAATATATGATTAGAGGGGACTTCCCAGCCATCTTTATTAAAAAGAAAAAACTCCCATCCACACTCTAGCACTCCCTAGTTTATCTTTCTCCATAGCACTTTTTGAGAGAATGTGTGTGTTATTGTCTGTCTTAGTACAATATAAGTATTAAAGCAAGGAATTCACCTGTTTATATTTTTCTCTATATATATAACAGTGTTTGGCACATAGTGGGCACCAGTAAATATTTATTGAGTAGATGACTGAGTAAAGAAAGGAAGGGCTGGGGAGAAACCAAGATGGCAGCATAGGTAAACACTGGAAATTGCTGCCTCCCACAACAACTTCAAAAATACAACAAAAAGACAAAATGGACATCATCCAGCACTACAGGAAGGCTGGCTAAGTGGAAATTCTACAACTAGAAGGAAAGAGAAAAGCACATTGAGACTCAGAGGAGCTGCGGAAGTAAAGTGCAGAGGTACAGAGGCTCAAGCGCACATGGAAAGGGGCTGGCCTCTGAGGACACGGCTGTCTTTTTTAATCGGGAGGGAGTCACAAGCTCCCGACTGCTCTGAACTCTGGTTACGGGAAGTCTCCGGGGACCCAGGATTCATACGGGGAGAAACTGGACTGTCTGGCAGCAGGCAGAACTCGGAACTTGAGGGCGGCTTTCCCTCAGAGGTGCTTGCAGCAATTACCAGGACACTGAGACGCCTGGCCCCTTAGGGCAGGGCTGAGGATCAGCCATAGCTGCTTGCTCCGCCCTGTTGATTCCTTGAGAACCTGCCCCACCCAGGCTGTGGCAGAGGCTTTTGCATATGAATGCCCTGGCCCTTTGCAACCTGAAAATTACCTAACAAATTGCAGCTGAGCCAGACAGACCCAGAACTTCCAAGAGAAGGCCCAAGGCCCCACAGCAGCTTGCATTGATTCGCAGCTGGGCCTCATCTGGGCACCTCCAAACTCCAAAAAAGGAAGGGGAATCTGCAGATCTCTTCGTAGCTCCTTCTGGGTAACCTCAGGTAGAGGCTAAATTAGCACCTCCTTAGATCCAAGAGCCAGTGTACCCAGTGGTCAGAGTGGGACCATCCAGATTACAACTCCTCAGATCCATAAGGGACACACTCAGGGGGCAGACTCAGTGAGCACCAAAGCCCCACTGAAGCAAGTCTTGCCCCAGAAGGGTGTCTTCAGCACAGAAGTTCTCCCACTGCAGACACAGCTGATTCTCACAGCCAATTGGCCTGGAGGTCAATTCCTCCCAGTGATACCTACAACAATCAAGGCATAACTACAACAAGACTGTGCACAAAGCCCACAAGGGGGTGCACCAAGAGTGTCCACCTCAGGTAACTGGGGAGGCTGAGCCACTGGGCCCTATAGGACACCTAGCACGCAAAACCACTCTACCAACACAGGGAAGCATAAAAAATGCGGAGACAAAGAAACAGGTCACAAATGACAGAAATGGAGGAAAGCAAATGACTGAATATAGAGTTCAAAACCACGTTTATAAGGTTTTTCAAGAATTTTCTGGAAACCGCCAATAAATTTAGTGAGACCCTGGAGGATATGAAAAAAGACCAACTAGAAATTAAGCATACACTGACTGAAATAAAGAATAATATACAGAGATCCAACAGCAGACAAGAGGATCCCAAGAATCAAGTCAAAGATTTGAAATATGAAGAAACAAAAAATACCCAACTGAAAAGGCAAAAAGAAAAAAGAATCCAAAAATATAAAGATAGTGTAAGGAGCCTCTGGGACAACTTCAAGCATACCAACATCAGAATTATAGGGGTGCCAGAAGAAGAGAGAGGGCAAGATATTGAAAACCTATTGAAGAAATAATGACAGAAAACTTCCCCTACCTGGTGAAAGAAATAGACTTACAAGTCCAGGAAGTGCAGAGAACCCCAAACAAAAGGAATCCAAAGAGGACCACACCAAGACACATCATAATTAAAATGCCAAGAGCAAAAGACAAAGAGAGAATCTTAAAAGCAGCAAGAGAAAAAAAGTCAGTTACCTACAAGGGAGTACCCATACGACTGTCAGCTGATTTCTCAACAGAAACCATGCAGGCCAGAAGAGAGTGGCAAGAAATATTCAAAGTGATGAATAGCAAGAACCTACAACCAAGATTACTTTATCCAGCAAAGCTATCATTCAGAATTGAAGGTCAGATAAAGAGCTTCACAGATAAGAAAAAGCTAAAGGAGTTCATCACCACCAAACCAGCATTATATGAAATGCTGAAAGGTATTCTTTAAGAAGAGGAAGAAGAAAAAGGAACTCTTACCATTTGCCACAGCATGGATGGAACTGGAGAGCATTATGCTAAGTGAAATAAGCCAGTCAGAGAAGGATAAATACCACATGATCTCACTCATTTGTGGAATATAATGAACAACATAAACTGATGAACAAGGACTGATCCAGAGACGGAGAGGCATTGATTGGACTGTCCGGCCTTGGAGGGAAGGTAGGGGAGGGTGGGGGTAAGGGGAAAAAATCAACCAAAGGACTTATATGCAAGCATATAGGCCTAACCAATGGACACGGACAACGGGGGGGGCGGGTGAGGGCATGAGCAGGAGGGTAGGGGGTAACGTGGGGATAAGGACACATATGTAATATCTTAATCAATAAAAAATATATTTAAAAGAAAAAAAAAGAAAGAAAGGAAGGTCTGTTGCTCAGAAAATTGATCCTGACTGGAGAAAATCATGTGGAAATCATCAAGATAAAAATAGTATTAGAATTATAAGACTAGATAAATTTTCTCAGGAAGAAAATACAGAGTTAGAAAAGGTCCTTGATAAATTCCAAGATTGACCAACCTTTAAATGATGCCCTGTGGAAGAAGGGTCTGAAACAGAGAGAACAGGCAGTCAGAGAAGCCACGAGAGGAGCATGATCATGAAAGAGGTGTCAGCAGTGGCAAGTGTAACCAAGGAGACACATAAAAGAACTTCTAGACAGCCTCCATTGGATTTAACAACCGAGATGTCATTTGGGGCTTTTACTGAGAACAATGTGCAGAAGATGAGGGCCAGGTTTCAGTGGACTTGGGAGTGAAAAGCAAGAGAGAAGAGAATAAGAAAAAAGTAGTCGAGAGAAGTAACTAGAGGATGCAGGACCCAGAAGAGTTGTTTTACTTAAGATGGTAGAGGCTTAAACAAACTCAAAGGTTAGTGGGAAAGACACAGTAGAAAGGAAGAGGTTTAAGATAAGAGAGAGCAAAAAAAAATAATAATAATAATAATAATAATAATAATCAATGCCGGGAAATCTTTGAAGTACAGGAAGGGAGGCTTCCTTCTTCTGGAAGCCTCCTCTGACTTCCTCCAGCCCCTCCTCCTTCCCATCCTCCCAGAGACAGCCTGTGTCAAGTGTGCAATGGTCTATTATTGTGCATATCCAGTTGAATTACACCTCTGTTTATATCACTGTTGTGTCACTGGGTTATAAGCTTCAACTTCTGATTCATCTCTTTATCCCCAAGAACTAGCAGAGGATCTGGCACATAATGAACGTTCAGCAGATATCTGATGAGAGAATGAATGAATGAATAAATGAATGGAGAAGTAGACTCATGGAGTCAAAACTATATATATAAACTGCCCACTATGGGCCAGGATCCACTCTGGGCTCTGGTAATTGAGCAGTGAACAAAACAAATCCCATGAACAAGTGAATTTAGGAAAGAATACAAGAATGTGGAGGAAAATTTTAAATGAGGCTTCAGGCAAATGAAACATCATGAACCAGCACTTATAAATTCAAGAATGTTGGATTCAATAAAAGATACCATGCCTCTTCATAGGTAAAGGGAAGATTTACTTATCATTTATAAGGATTGATTGTAGTCTTGCCTCTGCATCTCCTGTTTTTCATGATACTTGTAACCTATGAATTAATTGCTTGAATTTGCTTTTATCCATGAGCTCTCAAAAGTAGATTTTATTGGTTTTACAGCTCTTTGCCAAAAGAAAGACAAAGATTCAAACTCCCAGGGTACAGTGGGGTTAAGTCCTTGGCCATGGCTTATTTCAAAGCACCTTTCTACTCAGGGCCCTCATCATCATTATGTCCCTTTACAGGAATTAGATAGTAATAGAAGTTGGGAAACACCCGTATGGACATTCCCCTACAGGCCAACAACCACTAAACGCAGGGCTTTAAAAGATATTGCTCAAATGTTCCCAAACAGAATGCCTATGTTTGAGTCATTGGTGCACATTCAGGAACACCCCGAACCTCATAGATAGAAAGAACTGAGGCATCAAACACAACACCACCACTGTGATGCTCGGAAGCCATTCAAGGTCACTTATGCAACTAACACAAAAGTTATCCAAACAAACATATAAGGGAACCTGGCAGTCAGTGTGGAGCATTTAAGAATCCACATCTTAAAGGCTCTTGAACATCAGGTGTTAATCAAACATTTGTTTTCTCTTTACTTATTCCCCTTTCCGTGGTCATTTTTTCAAAATTAGAAATTGAAAAAATTCTTTGTTGGCTCCTCTTACTCTGAAACTTAGTTTCTAATCTTGGTTTGGCTCTTTACTCTTGTCCAATTATTTTGTCCCCCGATGATATTATCCAATTGAACAATCATTTCTACATGGATTGCTCCCAATTCTTCGTCCAAGAGCTCAGACCTACATTGTAATCTTCAAAACCAAATTCATCCTCTTTCTCTACAAAACCAGTTCTTCCATCCAATTTCTCAGCTTCTATTAATGGTGCCACTGTTCTATTAGGTAAACAACTCAATCATCGTTGACTCCTTCCTCTCTTTTATCCCTCCCTCGAATTCATTCTTAAATTCCATTGAGAGTTTCTCTAAGACCCATTTCCAGAATATCATTCACTCTTCTTAACAATCAACTCTTTCTTTTATTCTCACTACCTCCACCCTAGTTTCTTCTCACCTGGACTATTGCAACTACTATTACTGGGAAAAGAACATTTCCCAACCAGATATATTTGTATTCAAATCCTAGTTTCATCTCTTTCTAGCTGTGTAATCTTGAGCAATTTTCCAAAACCTTCTAATCCTCAATTTGCTCCATAAAATGATGGTTTATTTCAGGGGTATATAAAATAATGTTAAAGTGCCTAGCATATCTTGCTCAAAAGATTGATGACTTTTCTCCAAATAAACTGTTCTGATCATGTATTTTTTGTACTCATAAACTTCTAATAATGTACCTTCACTTACAAAATAAAATTTTAAAAAAGACCCAGATACTTACTTGCCCTCCACAATATCACCCAAGCTACTTTCCTAGCTTTCATCTCTCAACCTGCCCTCTCAATCTTCCCCAAATACTCCCAGGTTTTTACCATGCTAGTCTTTCCACTTGATATGACTTTTCCTTTAATGTCTGCCAGTCAAAATTCTATCTATCCTTTAAAAAACAATCAAATGCCATTTCTTCCATGAGGTCTAATTTTGATATCCAAATATGTGTTCTGCTCTCAAATTCTATTACACTTTCTTAATATTTATTTAATGGAATTTATCATATTCTGCTTCATACTATGCTCATAAGCATTCTTGTCGTGTTCTAATTATAGGACTGTGAACCATCTAACTTCCTGTTCACCTCTAAAACATAGTTCTTTTCACTTATTCAATACTCAGGAAATGAGCTGAATTGAATTTAAGGACATGTCCCTAGAAGAGTAATCTGTTAGAATCTATCATTTAGAATACAAGTTTGTTGAGGGCAATCATTTTTGTCTATTTTAATCAGTGATATATCCAGAATATATAAAATTGTGCTTAAGTATAGTGAGTGTCCAAAAACTATGTATTGAATGACTTTTTAATCCAAGATTATCTTTTGAGTCAAGAAAGAAAAGTCCGTATAATCCATTTTTTTAAAGTTATGTCAATTAGGAACACCTAAGCTCTGCACAGTCTCATTTTCTCCTATCAGGAACATCATGTGGTACATAATTGAAAGGAAATGGGCACCAGGTGCCCACCCAGGAAGAGCACTCAAAGAAAGAGTCCAGTCCACATGTCCTCAGATGCCCTTCACCAAACGGGCTTGACTACAGCTGTCTGATAGCCTCCAATTGTCTAATATTCACCTTTCTATCTTACATAGACACCAGGGCTGCAGTTTGGCAGGAGCATAAATTAAAACCCGGGAGAACAATCACAGGAATGCTGGCCTCAGAAGTCAAGGCCAGCCAGCAGTATGATTCAGGCACTTACTGTTGCCTCTCCCTGCTTCAGTCAGAATCCTGAGAGGAATCACTTGCCAGCCCAGCCAAGTCAGAAAAACACTGCTGAGTTGCTGGCCGGGATCCCCACGGAGGCCACAGACACCATTTTGCTAACTCTGATAAAGCTGTAAGCTGTTCGCTTCCTGCTGTGGTGGGCTGGGAGGAAAGAGGGAGTGGGAAGAGCAAACTCTTCCAAGTCACACAGACCCGGTCCTGAATGCTGGCTCTACCAATGAATGGCAATGAAGCTGTGGGCATGTTATTAGCCTCCCAGGCTGCAGATTCCTTATCTCTAAAATAATACCTACCTTACAGCATTGTGAGAAGAATGAATGATGATATATGTAAAGCACAGGCCCCTAGCTACCAATGTTGGTGTTATTGCTATTAATAGATTACAGAATCAAAGCACGTAACAACAGAGATTAAGCCAGCGTTCCTAAAGGAATCCTAAGAATTCATCTTTACTAATTCTCTAGACTATGGCTCATTTTGTCCTTTTGAAACATGACAGATTTCTAAGAAAAATAATCAAGAGTCAACACGAAGTACTGTTAAACCCAACTAACAGTGAAAACTTTCAAATGAAGTTTTGGAACTTACCCCTAAAGAAAAGTTCCAGCTTGCCCTCATTTTCCCTCATCCCCTGAACCTCAAGATTCAACAGTGTCCTTGAGGTCCCTCTGCTCCAGGTCACTGCCACCTACAAGGACTTGCAGCAGTTTTGCTTTTCTCCATATACATTCATCAACCCCCGCCCCCAACCAACAGATGGGTGCGCGCAAGCGCGCGCAAGCGCGCGCGCACACACACACACACACACACACACACACACACACACTCCAGACTTCAGTCATCCTGACCTGTCCTCGGCACTTACTCATACCCACTCTAACCCTCATTCCCATGACTACCAGACCCCAGGGAGGAAAAGAATAGAAAAGGGGACTTTTTTCATAGCAGCCACACCTGACAAAGTGCCAGCAAACCTGGCAATCACAGCAACTACACAGTTACCAAACTGTCGCCCATTGTTCTCACTCACTAGATAAGTAAAGTCCCCAGTCTGATTGCATCTGAAATGCATGCTTTTTAAGTTTATCTTGTATCCTTATCTTTGTCTTATACAGTTCCTAAGAACATAAATCACAGATGACTAAATGCAGTATTTTCCCTTCGTGGGCCATCCTGGAAGATGAAAGTACTAATCATTTGTTGAATTATCTGATTTTCTTTAGAGCTCCTTATCTGATTCTACTATTCCCAAACTGACACTAATTCTGGAACATTCTCCTCATTGGCTCTAGAAGACAACATCTTGGTTTTTCAATTCTGTGACTGAAGTTCAGTGGAGTTGGCCTCTAGAACTTAAGTCTGAAATGGAATAGTTGTTTGACAATTATTTTATCCACCGTGTCCTATAGCATCTCTCTTATTTGCTCATTTCCAACTATCATGGATTCCTCAAAACTGCCTGTTGGCATTCAGTCATTGCTTCTCCTCGTAGCCACAACTCACCACGGCCCATCATTTTTTGTTTGTTTATTTATTGCAGCCATCTCTTAATTATTGTATCTGCTTCCAGACCAACCTCAATTCAGCCCCATCCCCCTCCACTGTTCTTAGCAGAGTGATTCTTCTGGAAGGCAGCTCTTCCTAAATCACCACATTACTCACAAGCACTTAGTGGCTCCCCTTGCTACATACAATCCAAACTCCTATGAGTAGTACGTGAAGCCCTCTGTGATGTCGCCCTCACCATCCTCATCTTTTAGCACAGGCTCACTGTGTTCTGTGCTATCAGGCACATCCTGCTGCTTTATGTCTTTATACTTCTTATCATATAGTTCTCTCTGCCTGGAAGTGAAAAACCCTTCCTTACCTACCTTCCACACACAGAAAGCTCTGAGTCCTCTTTCAAGAATCTGCTCATACCTGACCTCACCAGCTAGAAATGCCACCTTCCTTCTTTCTGCCCCCCTCCTCCTCATTCTCTTATGTGCTATTATATCTGTCACACTGAATGGGCTTTTATTTCTTTGTGTCGGCCTCAACGACTAGCCTATGAGCTTTTTGATAACAGGAATCATGTCTCTTTTACCTGTGGCTGCTCAGCATCACACAAAGTGGCTGGCACATAGTAGATGCTCAACACTTCCTACTTTGACCTTTCCCAATTCTTAAAACAATCTTTTAACAAGAATCTGTCCTAAAATGACATTGGGCTGAAAAGATAAATATTGAAAGAGTTCTTCCTACATTAATTCCTTGGAGTATCATTTTATATTCCAGGAACTGAAATATCTTTTCTTTTATATATTTTCTTAGAAAGTCATCTCATTTTGCCTGTTTGAACAAGCTTGGAAACTTTGGTGTTTGTTTTGAAACTGAAAAGTGCCTTAAGAGGCACTTTGTGCACTTGGTCAGGGTTGAGAAAAGACCCACAGAGATGATTAAAGGCTGGAAAACAAACTAAGAGAACTGAAAGGAAAAGTTAAAGGCAATTGAGTAATATAAGTCAAGAATGTGAAGGGCTGTTATTAGCAAGGAGGGTGATGAGCCCATCATGTCTATATCCTCTAAGGGGAGAGCAGCAGGAAATGAAGTGAGCTGTAACAGAGAAGACATATTAAATAGAGAGGATTTTCCTGGCAGAAAACACTGCTAAACACTGAAGGACCCAAGAGAAAGGATTCCTTAGTCTTCCCTTTTTCTGAGGCACAGCAACATTGTCTGGAATGCTCCATGGGCAATAACTCCTAATGCAAGGATAAAATTATACAGTTTTAAGGGACAATCTCCAAATGGCACTTAGGTTTGGGGCACCCAGGACACACATGACCTGACTAAGTCCTTCTGACTCTAAAATCTTGGAGAAAGTATCTGAGAGGAACTGAATTCAACTGTCACTTTTCTTCACTAAACAATTACAAACCCCTTCTCTAGGACAACCCCTTGGTTAGATACTATTACAATGACTAAGGCATAATTTATTCTACTAGAGCCATGGTCGGCAAACTGTGGCTCGCGAGCCACATGCGGCTCTTTGGTATTCAATTGATAAATGAATAAAGAGCAGAGCCACACCAAGGGGCCAAAGAGCCACATGTGGCTCCCGAGCCGCGGTTTGCCGAGCCACAGTTTGCTGACCACTGTACCAGAGGAAAGTGCTGACTATCCAACATCCCTGACAGAAGTGTCAAGCCTCAGCTCTCAACATTTGGTCTGTCTCATACACACATGTGCAACGTACTCACTACCGAGCAGCCACCAAAGCTACTTGCATTTCCTCTGAGTAGCACCTGCCCCCAGCTGCTCTAATCGGCAAGCCTTTGCGTATGCTTTGTCCACTACCTGTAATGCTGCTTCCTTCCTTAGGAAACCCCTTCTTATCCTTAAAGACATAGTTCAGGCATGACCTCCTCCAAGCTGCCATTTGATCAAAGCTACTGATCCTTTCGCCCTCACTCTGGATTGTGGCACTGTTTCATGACTCCTGATTGCAAGCATTAGAAACTGACTCAAAGTTACTCTAATAAAAGTAATAAATAAACAAACAAAATTGCCCTAGCCAGTTTGGCTGAGGGGTTAGAGTGTCAGCCCATGGATTGAACGGTCTGGGGTTTGATTCTCAGTCAAGGGCTTATACCTCGGTTGCAGGCTCATTGTGAGCTACAAGGATTTTCAGCAGTTTGCTTTTCTCCATATACATTCGTCATCACGAGGTGATGAGTGGCAGTTGGGGCATGTGCGAGAGGTAACCAATTAATGTGTCTCTCGCATTGATGTTCCTCTCTGTCTTTACCCCTCCCTTTTACTCTCTCTAAAAATCAATGAAAAAAAATATCCTCAGGTGAGGATTAACTCACACACACACACACACACACACACACACACAAAACCTTACTGGAAGTATATTAGAAGCTTAATAGCTGAAGAAACAGGCTTGAAAATGTCCAAGATCCAAGAGAATTAAAGGTAAGAAGAAAGCAGAGGGCACATGTGCCTCATAGCAAAAGAATCAGAGAAACCATTCTCTCCATCTTAGTGTCAAAGTCGAAGAAGAGGGTCTCATTGATGAACCCTGGGTGCCATGACTGGCCTGACCAGCCAGCAGCTGCACTGGAGTGGAAGAGGAGGATCATTCCCTTCCAGTTTCCCAAGGTGAGAATTTGTCATGAAAAATATCCTCCCACTTAACACTTATAAAACAGAAGAAAGGTAATTCTTCCCAAAAGACATTGGAATGCAATGGAAGAAGAAATACATGCTAGACAGCTTTCTCTCTCTCTCTCTCTCTCTCTCTCTCTCTCTCTCTCTCTCTCTCTCTCTCTCTTTCTCATCTCGTTGTGGTACAATCCTTAGTTTTCTTGTCTGTTCTTAGCAAATCTGTATGCTCCAAAGGTCAGCAATTGTAACTTTCATCCCTATTTCATACACTGTTGGTTACAGAGTCAGTGATCAGTGACTTCTTACAGACCAGAATCCTGATCAATATTTGTTTGTGATGCATGAAGACCAAGACAGTACTCATCCCTGTGCCTGCCAAGGCCAAATTCAGTGTTTTTTCTCCTATATCATAACATTAGCAGGAATTATGTTGTCAGCTTTAACCCAGCCATCAGTTCCTTAAACCAAGGAGCATGTTGTTGGTTTTGTTAATAAATTAAGATTGCTCACCAAGACCCGTTTGGCTCAGTGGATAGAGCATCAGCCTGCGGACTGAAAGGTCCCAGGTTCGATTCTGGTCAAGGGCATGTACCTGGGTTGCGGGCACATCCTCAGTGGGGTGTGGAGGAGGCAGCTGGTCAATGTTTCTCTCTCATCGATGTTTCTAACTCTCTATCCCTCTCCCTTCCTCTCTGTAAAAAATCAATAAAAATATTTTTAAAAATAAATTAAGATTGCTCTGGTAAGTCTTGGTTAAGGCTAGCAAAAAAAAAAAAGTCTTAAAATATTCACAAAATTGAAGCCCATGGTGTGCAAATGTATTTTTTAAGCATCCATTTATCTTGGAGTTAAATTATGACATCCATAAAACTTCTCAGATAATGAAACCCACAGACTTAGATTTTTCCATTAGTTAATGGTAACAATAAAATATAATACCACAAAGTTGGAATAAATTTTAAACTTAATAAATAACTATAATAAAATAGTGCATGAGTGTTTCCATGGTCACCATAAAGCAATTATGAGTGACTGGCTTGGGACCCTTTCCCTCTCCTTACCTGGGAGTCCGTTCTGGAGGACTCTTTCCTCCTCCTGACGTGGGAGTCTGTACTTGTTCTTCAATAAATTTCCACCTTTGCTATACCAAAAAAAGAAGAAAAGAATGACTGGCTTTGTACCACCAGTGTTCATTGACAGTATCTATGGCCATTCAAGTCTGTGACTTTGCATGGCTTGTTGAATCCAATTTCAATTTCATTCTGAATCATACTTGGTCCTGTACTGAGTATTGCTCTCACTGAGATGAATAAAATGCACACCTTGTTCAAAAGAAACAAGAGAGTCTTTGGGATTCATTGGCAGGATTTCAAAAGTTCTGGATTTTAGATCTTACAGATGACTAAGAAGTAAGTTGATATCTCCTTGGAGATGCATTGTCACTGACATTGAGAATAATAGTCAGATGATTGGCCATTAATTAACAATGCATTTTGGCCTTACGTGATATCTATTGTCTTAGGTAGTAAGCCATCAAGGTTATTTTGAATAAAGAAATTAGCTTTGGACTTCAAACTTACATATCTATGTAGAACTGACTCAGGAATCAGGCTTTGGGTTCCTTTTCAATAAATAATTCACATGAAGCTTGCATATTATCCACATTTTCTATATCATTAAAACATACAAGTTTTAGCTTTCCCTGCTGATAGCTCTCGCAGACATGGTGAACGTTCCTAAAACCTGCCGAACTTTCTGTAAGAAGTGTGGCAAGCATCAACCCCACAAAGTAACACAGTACAAGAAGGGCAAGGATTCTCTGTATGCACAGGGAAAGCGGCGTTATGACAGGAAGCAAAGTGGCTATGGTGGGCAGACTAAGCCCATTTTCCAAAAAAAGGCTAAAACTACAAAGAAGATTGTGCTGAGGCTTGAATGCGTTGAGCCCAACTGCAGATCTAACAGAATGCTGGCTATTAAGAGATGCAAGCATTTTGAATTGGGAGGAGATAAGAAGAGAAAGGGTCAAGTGATCCAGTTCTAAGCTTCATATTTTGTTTGATTATATGACAATAAAATCATGGTATGTTCAATTCAAAAAAAAACATACAAGTTTTATAACATGAGTCTTTCTTATTCAATTAGCTGGATTACATTAGGTGTCTGGGAAAATAGTGTTTGCTAATATTAAGCAGTAAAATATTGGTAAGAGTGTTACAGAGTCCTATTTTGAAGGGCTTGTCAATTCAGATACATTTTAAATTCAAATTTAAGATCAAACTAATATATGGTAGTAATGGGTGTGTGATTATACCATGGTTTCCCCGTTTTCGTCCCACAGGATTCCACTTAAAAATTATTAACAAGGAGGGATAGCTAGGACTCATTGGTTCAAACCTAGATTTGCAGGTTATGAAGGACTTAAAAGAAAATATCAACTACCCTAAAAGTATTTTGAAACTGCTCTTGCTGATGAGAATAGTGGATGAGTTTGGCAACCCTGAATTGTTTTTACTGCAGCTGTGGATTACCTGTGGTTTCTATGGACTACTGTGTATGCTTTGTTTATTTTATTTCTTCTTCCTGTTGGAGAAACAGCTGGAGAACAGACATCCTGCTGTTGGGAGCCTGGGGCCTTAGAATATTAACAGGAAGCCACATAAGCATCTTCATTACTCCACCTGTGGCATAAATGGCAGAAAGAATGGAACCCATCAGGAGGAACTGATTTAAAACAGAATGAAGCAGTTTGTGGACCATATGTCTGAACATCCAAGTAACTGCCACTGGCCTAATAAATTGGCTTTCTTCATGTAGAGTTTAACCAGAGGGAAGGAAAAAGTCAGTTTCCTAAAGAAAGGAATAAAGGCAGGCCTCAGTAGCCTGTGGCAATACATGAAATAAAGTATTTGGTGCATTAGACCAAGAAGTTGTAGCCCATAATTTATATCAGTTGCTTTTAGCTTTCAACAGAAGATGTGGGAGTGGATGGTAGGAATATGTGGATGGGAAAGGAGGAAGCTAACAGCCTTACAAGATACTTTCATGTGTTTTCGATCATGTATAATTACTCATCCTTAGGCAAGAGGGAGACTGCCTAAGCATCATTCCAAATGTCTTCCCAGTTTGGGTGAGTTGGGGGGAGGGGCAGTGCTCAGAAAGGAGAAGAAATGAGTATAAAACATATGTCCCTGTTCTCCAAATGAACAGACAGAGTAGAGAGATTATATGATCTAAGGTGCTTTATGTAAAGTTTACATCATAAGAAGTCAGAAGTATTTCTGGAAGTGGAAACCCCTGGTACAGAGCCATCTTCCCCTCTGCAGAATGAGGATCCCAAAAAAGTTATAGAAAACCATTTCTCCCTTTAAATATAAAATTGAGCTACTTAACATAAGGACAAAAAAAGGGGGGATAATAATATTAACATTCATTACTGAGCACACACTAGTACCCTTATTCTACTGTATCTTGTAAACACTTATATAACCTACAGGGAATTCCTTAGAGCCTTGCATACAATCAATCTAACCTTGCTAAAATACATTCAGGAAAGAAAGAAAGAAAGAAAGAAAGAAAGAAAGAAAGAAAGAAAGAAAGAAAGAAAGAAAGAAAGAAAGAAAGAAAGAAAGAAAGAAAGAAAGAAAGGGAAAGGAAGGAAGGAAGGAAGGAAGGAGGAAAGGAAGGAAGGAAGGAAGGAAGGAGGGAAGGAAGGAAGGAAGGAAGGAAGGAAGGAAGGAAGGAAGGAAGGAAGGAAGGAAGGAAGGAAGGAAGAAAGGAAGGAGGGAAGGAAGGAAGGAAGGAAGGAAGGAAGGAAGGAAGGAAGGAAGGAAGGAAGGAAAGAAAGGAAAAGAAAAGAAAAGAAAAGAAAAGAAAAGAAAAGAAAAGAAAAGAAAAGAGAAGAGAAGAAAAGAAAAGAAAAGAGAAGAAGAGAAAAGAAAGAAAATAAAACAGCACAAATATGGACAACGGTTCTCAGAATCAGGATTCTAGAAATTCATTATATCATGTGATCACTATGAGTCCATGCATCAGATCTAGGCACAAATCCCAGCTACCCCACTTTTAGTTACATGAACTTGGACATAGGAGTGGAGTGGTAACTTCATTGCAAGGGTTGGATGTGGACCTGCCTGCTTGACGCCACCACAGGTTACTCTATGTTCTTAAACATTAGGAATTGCTCTATTTTCCCAGGAAAAGGTTGAAAATGTTTCTTACCAACTGAAATTATATAAATTTTCAGGAATATAGATAAAATAAATGTCTACAATATTTTATGAATTTAGTCATATAAATACTTAAAATCATAGGGACATCATTTCAAAAAGTAGTTTTTACACTCTCACATTTCATGAAACAATTTTCCTCCAAGTTGTTTTTTTTTTTAATTTATTGTTGACACTATTACAGATGGCCCTCATTTGCTCCTCCTATGGTCCCTCTTTACCCAGCCCCTATCCCCTGCCAGGCCTTCCCCACACTATTGTCTGTGTTCTACATGCATATATGTTCTTTGATTAATTTCTTTCCATCCCCTCCACACCTCCCCTCTAAGATTTGTCAGTCTGTTCCATGTCTCTGGATCTATTTTTTTCATCAGTTTATTTTATTCATTAGATTCCATATATAACTGAGATAATGTGGTATTTGTCTTTCTCTAACTGGCTTTTTTCACTTATTATAACACTCTCCGGTCCATCCCATCCATGATGTCTCAAAGAGTAAGAGATCCTTTTTTTTTCACAGATGCATAGTATTTCATGGTGTAAATGTACCACAGCTTTTTTATCCACTCATCTATTGATGGGCACTTGGACTGTTTCCAAATCTTAGCTATTGTAAATTGCGCTGCTATGAACATAGGGGTGCATGTAGTCTTTCTGATTGATGTTTCAGGATTCTTAGGATATACTCTCAAAGTGTGGTCACTGGGTCAAATGGCAATTCTATACTTAATTTTTTGAGGAAACTCCATACTATTTTCCTAGTGGCTGCACCAGGCTGCAACCCACCAGTAGTGCACTAGTGTTCCCTTTTCTCCACATGCAGCATTTGGTATCAGTGTCACCTGACATCATCTTCATTTCTGGATGGGTTCTTTGATGCTGTCATTTATCCCAAACCACAGTCACCCATTCACATAACAGTAAAACACTTGCTTTGTTCATTTATCCTGTAGGTGACTATATGTTCCATTGTGCTCATTTAATATAATAACTGCAATCTTGTTTTGAAAGGCCTCTTTTTAAAAGCTGTTTATGATGACATCCAACCCTTGCAATGAAGTTACCACTCCACTCCTGCCTATCACAAGAATAATAAATAAATCTCTGTTGAATTCCTTTGCCCCCTTTTTTAGGGATTCTTCTTCTTCTAGGCTTTGGAGATCAGAATTTCTGAGGATACCTCAGGCTTATGTGGTTTTAGAAGTTAAAGAAGTACCACATAATTCAAGAGACTTCATAAAGATTGAACTAAAAGTAATCTCCTTTCTGAGGGGTAAGTTTGGAAACTATCTCATCTTATATTTTAGCATGTATTGTACTTAACCTCTCTAATCTCTCTAAGTGTTCTCTCTGTTGTAGAACAAAGCTAAGAATAGTATTTTGCTCATAAACCATGGTGAGAATTAAAGCTTATCTAATAAAGATGGAATATGCAAATTGACCATCACTTCACAACAAAGATGGTGGCGCCCATAGCCACAAGATGGCGACTCCCAGTCCCCTCAGCACCACCGGAGTCCCCCATTCCTTTAAGTCCTCGCTGCGGGGGCAAGGGGCAAGCAGCCCCCCAGTCCCCCGCAGCAAGCAGACAGCAGGGTGCTGCTTGCCCCTCTTCACAGTGGCAAGGGGCAAGCAGTCCCCCACAGTGAGAAGATAACAGGGTGCTGCTTGCCCCTCTTTGGGGTTCCGAGGGGAAAGCAGGCCCCCACAGAGAGCAAACAGCAGGGCCCTGCTTGCTCCTGGCTGCAGTGGCGAGGGGAAAGCAGACCCCTGCAGAGAGCAGACACCAGAACCTGTGGTGGCATCAAGCAGGCAGGTCCACAGAGAGCAGAGAATCATGGAGAGCGGGCCTAAGTCATCAGTAGGACATCCCCTGAGGGCTCCCAGATTGGAGAGGGTGCAGGTCAGGCTGAGGGACCTCCCCCACCCATGAACAAATTTCATGCACTGGGCCTCCAGTAAAACGATAAAAAAGTTATAGAAAATAAACCGTTTCCCCCTTTAAATATAAAAGCATTAAATAAATAAGCATTATTATAACATTTAGCACAGTACTGTGCATCTAGAGCAGGGGTGGGCAAACTTTTTGACTCGAGGGCCACAATGGGTTCTTAAACTGGACCAGAGGGCCAGAACAAAAGCATGGATGGATTGTTTGTGTGAACTAATATAAATTCAAAGTAAACATCATTACATAAAAGGGTACGGTCTCTTTTTTTTTTTAGTTTTATTCATTTCAAATGGGCCAGATCTGGCCCGTGGGCCGTAGTTTGCCCATGGCTGATCTAGAGAGTAACAGAAATTATCAATTGCTGCCCCAGACTGGGGTTCCACAAATAAAAAATGCAAATCTTAAAGAGCTATGTCCAAAAAAACCCCACAAAGATCTAAATGAAGCAGATGAGAACAGGTTTAAGGAACTGGGATTATTGTTCCAAAGGGGACAGGGAGAAGAGTAATGCAATAAACAAGTTTCTGAAAACAGAAAGAACTCTTAAACAAAGAACAATAAGTATTTCTGGTCTTCTTCCTTACTCAGTAAGATGGTCATGTTATGCATCCAAATTACAGCTTAAAGGACTTATTTTCTAGAGAAGAAAGAATTTCTATTCAGTGAAGATTGTGAAAAAAATTGAATCACTTTCTGCTAGTGGCTGTGAAGGACCTTAAAACCAGGGATCATTTGGTATAAGTTCTATCTAAAGGCAGCGTTACTGAAGGAATAATATGTCAAGGTCCCAATTAGCCTTGTGTTTCGGCACATCAAGATGAGCCTTTAAGTGAAAGGAAAGCTTGGGAAAGTAACAGTACTAGCAGAGCAGGCTAGCCAGGGCCGCGGTGGAGACTAAAGAGATGGCATTATTTGCTGAGTACCTTGGATATCAAGCAAATTTATTGTTTAGGGTCCCTAATCAAGGGATTTCTTCCCTTCAGTAGACTGTCACTACTACCTGAGGTGTGGGGGTGATGGGAGTCTAATATATGGTGACAGAAAATGATTTTACTTTGGGTGGTGGGCACACAGTGCAACATACAGATGTTGTAACATAGAAAGCTACACCTGAAACCTAAATTGGTCATATTAAGCAATGTGACTCCAATAAATGCAATTAAAATAGAAAAGAAAGAAGCATAAACCTTGGAACTTCAATGACCTGAGTTCAAGTCCCAGCTTTCCCTCTTTCTGTAACAAGCTTCTTAAACTCTCTGACGGTGTTTCATCGTGTGCAAAAAGTACATAAAAACATCAGTTTCACAGGGCTGTAGCAGGAATTCGGTGAAATGTTTGTGAGGTGACTAGGTGTCTGGTACCCCGTGAATACTTCAAATTGATTCTCCTCTCCCTGAAATTATGCTTCTGCAAGTGCTCCAATTTTCAGAAGCTGAAGTCATCACAGGCAGAGGAGACTCACCCCTCAATACACAGCAAAGCTACATCGTGGCCTGTTTTGGTTTTAGGTAACATATTCCTCAAAGACAGAACTGGACAGAGGTGAACAGACTTCTGCTGAGTGTGTGGAGTTGTTAGGAAGTTTCTTGCTCAGTAGTTGTGCTGAGAATGGTTCTGCTACTTAGACCTACTCTTGAAGGGCACCTCATTCTTGGTCACTGGACTTCTTACAGTTGCAACTAATGTCTCCACAGTCTCTTTTTTTATCCGGATATGAATGATTTGGAATGGTGTTAAACACTCTAGCAAGGCACATTAACTGGGACAAGGCTTAGCCGACAACAAAAGTACCCAAAATACAGTAACTTAAGTCAGAAGTTACTTCTTTTACTCATAACAATTCAGTGGAAAGTGGTACAGGGCTTTTAGGACATCTTGGCCAGCCTCCACACATGGCTTCTATCCCTGGGTTCTAGGCAACTCCCATGCAGTGAGAAGGGCAGGTTAGGGAGCACACCACCTACCTTTGTAGGTGTGCAACCTAGAAGCCACACATACTTCAGATCACAACTCATTGGCCAAAATTTCCTCACATGGTCATACCAGCTACAAGGGACAGTGGGAGCCTCACATTAGGAAGCCATGTGCCCAGTAGAAGCTCAGGAAGAGAGAGGTCCTGAGTGTGAGGGCAGAATCACTAGTGATGTGTACTTCATAAAATTGAGGAGGGAAAGTTGTCTGCATGGTTTAACTCTTTATCAGAAGACCATTTAGATTTTGGAAAGCACAGACAACGTACCTTTTAACCTGAAAGTGGATGTGGTAATTATGGATAAAATGCAATAAATAAAGACCCTAGCAACATACACTGAGGCAATAAGTACAAACCTTCCTGTTTATATAACAGAAACTTGAGTCATCGAGTCTTACTGAGGCCAAACTACATCTGGGAAAAGCTGAATATGCTGACCCAGAAAAGAGCTGGAGGAGAGCTGCGTTGGAACAATGACAACACTTAGCCTCAATCTTCTAAAAATTCAGAAGTTATGGGGAGGGCCCCCTGAACAAGCCTGGGCTAGCCTAGAGAACTCCAAAAGAAGAAAGAGCCCCCCTCTGACGCAGACTTTGTGGTTTATGAAACACCAGGTCAGATGAAGTGACAATGCCCCCATTTGACACTGGAAAACTCACTCTCCAGCCAGAGAACAGTAATTCCTATTTGTAGTTACAAATGGGTTTACCAGATGCCATTTGCAAAGTCTGATGGAATTCTTTTCCAACCTATTTGAGAAACTATAAAATGCTACTTTATTGCATTGTCTGAGCTTCACGTTTATTTTACTTTGGCAGGAAATCCAGGATGATTTATTATTAAGTGCTCGTACATTAACTTAAAAGAGCTTGTCCTAATCTCGTAAGTGTTTTTATTAACAATTGGCTCTTTTCTCTGACTATTCATCTGGGAAGAACCTTTACACTTTGCAAAGCAGAGACTTTTTCCCCATTTTTTTCTAATAAGAAAAATAGAATACATGCGAATTTTTAGATCTTTCAAGAATTAAGAGAAAAACGTCAAAGCACAAACAAACCAGAGATCAGTCCCAATCATTTGTTTGAAATCGATATAACTAAGAGGAAGTATATCTCTCAAGCTGCTTTGCAGAGAATTTGAGGAAATTTGCTATGAAATTAAAGTAAACAATCACTACCAGTTTTAAATATTCTTCGATTTTTTTAAAATTTTATTTTCTGATGGAGAAAATTCTGGACTAGGAAGTCAGAAGATTCAATTTGGGTCCCAGATCAGCCAGCAGTTAACTGTGGACTCTGGCAAATCCCATATGTCTTTGAACTTCAAATTTCTCATTTGTAAAATCAGGAAGTCAAAAAATATTTTCTAAGGTCCTTTCTAACTTTCAGAGTTCACGAGTTTATGAAAGTGCTAGTTAGTGAATTTTTTAAAAATTCCAACATCACAAATGTCATAGAATCATATTAATTTTTTTCTACTTCACACACAAATGCAGTGGATGATAAATTCCCCCCAACAATTAGGGAGAACCCATATTCAGAAGACATCTTGTTTAGCTGAAATCTGGAAAGGAAGACCTGCACTATATTCTAAAGAGCTCTCCCAGCCTTCAGAGAAGTGTGTGTCACTTAATTGATTCTTTGTGCCAAAGGGAATTTGGATAAGGTCTATTTCTTCCAAACTTGGATTACTTATAATTCATATCCTGCTGCCAGTAAAATGTTTATAGCAGATGATCTCCCCCATTAATGTTAGTTTCAAAGGATTAAAGCTCATCATGACATTGTACTTGATTGCACTTATGCTAACATAAGTTGGCCCAGAATGCCATCAGAGTGAACCCCTGACTCCAGCCTTGCCTCCTCCAGCATCAGTCCATCCAACTTACACATAGTCACCTGAAGCACAGGTGATAGCATTTAGGCAACCCCACAAGCTCCATTGTCAGCTATCCAAGCTTTGCCACGATCTTTCACTCCTCCATGGCTTTGTAAATACTGCATCCAATACCTACAGTGTCAATCTTAGAGTGTCTTCATGGCTATAAGGAAACATGAGTGCCAGTTCTAAAAAAAAAAAAAAAAAAAAAAAAAAAAACCCTCCCCCCTAGGCAGCTGCAGTACCAGAGGCCAGATCCCAGGAATTCTGCGCAAAGAAAAAGGTGCCATTGGGGTTGGCGGGGCGGGGAGTGGGGAGGCAGATCTGCCTCAGAATATATGCTAGATTTCAAACCTACACAGTTGTACCAGGTAGCCAGGACTTTTCCCTCCCCATCCTCCTTTTGCCTACCTTACAAATCTTGATCATCTTTAAGAACTGACTAAAATCTCACCTTCTCCGGGAAGCCTTCACTGTTTTCACCTCCTTCACAGTGATAGAAGTTGTCTGCTTTGTGAGCCCATAGCACACTATGCCTACCTCTACTCTATCCCATTCTGTTGTCATTGAATCCCCACTGTATCCTGTTAATCCCATCCTATGAGGAATATTGGTATGCTTGTTATTTCTCCCCAATAAACCACAATCTCTTTATGGGTAAAAATGTCATAGTCCTCTCTACCTGGATTACCTGTTCACTCAAAATACTTAGTAAATGCTTGTTTAAAGGAAAATTTGTCTTGTTGGTATTAGAGCAGTTATGGCATTTAAAATTCATACAACCAGTCTCAGAGTAGCATCAAATTTTGGCTCATGTTCCAAATGTATCTATTATACACTGCCATTTTCCTTCTCAAAGAAAGAAAATGGATTAGTAATTTACATCATTTCTTTCTGAATTAGAATGAAAGTTTCATTTTCTATTAAGAATTTCAGAAGTACAATATATAAAATAATTTTGAATTGTTTTATATTCTCTCTCTGTAAATTTCCCTTCAAAAATTCAACTTTCTCCCTAACCCTAACCCCCCCAAAATGTAAATCAGACACATTTTTAAGTGAAGAATTGATTCTAATTGACTAAGAAAAATTTAGTCCTTTACACAGGAATGGAAGTTCCCTATTTCCAGAGATTAGTTGATCATCTGCTATCATTTAGTAAAAACCAAAGCATACACCAAGTATGTTAGATAGTGACTCCTAATTCGGGGTTTCTCAAGCATGACAGCAATGACACTTTGGGCCAGATAATTTTTTTCTTTGGGGGTTCATTCTGTGCACTGTGAGCTGTTTAGCAGTATCCGTGACCTCTACCTGCCATATTTGAGTGACAGTCTCTCAGTTGTAATAACCAAAATGTCCCTAGACGTGGTCAAATGCCCCCGGGGAGCAAAACTGCCTCCAGTTGAGACACACTGCCCCTAATACACTGAGTTGGTAGGCATATCAGGCTTTAGAGCTAGTCATTCAAGTAGCAAATACCAGCTCCAACACTTAAGAGCCATGTGACTTTGAGCATGTTACTTAATCCCTCGAAGATTTAGTTTCTTCCTGTGTAAAACAGTGCCAGTGAGACCCATTTTCTTTTTTTCCCCTTTATTGATTAAGATACTACAAATGTGTCCTTATCCCCCAGTGTCCCCTCATCCCCCCCATCCTGCCCTCACCCTCACCCCCTGTTGTCCACATCCATCGCTTATGCTTATATGCACGCATATAAGTCCTTTGGTTGATCTCTCCCCCTCCCCCCCACCCTCCCCTATCTTCCCTCTGATTTTTGAGCATCTGATCGATGCTTCTCTGTTTCTACATCTGTTTTTGTTCATCGGTTTATGTTGTTCATTATAATCCACAAATGAGTGAGAGCATGGGATATTTATCTTTCTCTGACTGCCTTATTTCACTTAGCATAATGCTCTCCAGCTCCATCCATGCTGTTGCAAAAGGTAGGAGTTCCTTCCTTTTTACAGCAGCATAGTATCCCATTGTGTAGATGTGCCAAAGTTTTTTAATCCGTTCATCTGCTGATGGGCACTTAGGCTGATTCCAAATCTTAGCTATTGTAAATTGTGCTGCTGTGTACATAGGGATGCATATATCCTTTCTGATTGGTGTCTCTGGTTTCTTGGGATATCTGCACTAATAAAAGAGAAACATGGTAATTAGCGTACGACCGCTACCCTTCCCATTGGCTAATCAGCATATCCTTATGCAAATTAACTGTCAACCAAGATGGCGGCCGGCAGCCATGCACTGAAGCAAGCAGGGAGGCTTGCTTGCTCCACTGACGGCCAACTCCAACGTTCCCTGCCTAACTTGCCGGCCTCTCAGCTGCAACTCTAAGCAACTATGTTGCAAATATAGAAGCAAAACAAAACCCCAGAAACCGGTTTTCAGTCAGGCGGGCTTCAGCCAGCCAGACTGCAACATTGTATCAATGTTTTCAGCAGTGAGGC
This sequence comes from Myotis yumanensis, assembly GCF_028538775.1. Taxonomy (NCBI): domain Eukaryota; kingdom Metazoa; phylum Chordata; class Mammalia; order Chiroptera; family Vespertilionidae; genus Myotis; species Myotis yumanensis. The sequence goes on from NW_027223754.1 coordinate 131,171,881, forward strand.
CTCAGAGCTAAAGCTGGCCCAGAATAAAAAAAAAAGAAAAAGAAAATAAGGAGTGGTTGGGAGCTTCAGTCACCCGCCAGCCGGAAAATGGCCCTCAGCCCCTCACTCAGACTGGCCAGGCACCCAAGTGGGGACCCCCACCCTGATCCAGGACACCCTTCAGGGCAAACCAGCCAGCCCCCACCCGTGCACCAGGCCTCTATTCTATATAGTAAAAGGGTAATATGCCTCCCAGCACCGGGATCAGCAGAGCAGCGAGGCTCCCGGCACCAGGATCAGTGTGACAGGGGGCAGCGCCCAAACCCCCTGATCGCCCTGTGGCTCTGTGTGTGACAGGGGGCGGGGCCACAACCTCCCTATCTGCCCTGCTCTGTTCATGACAGGGGAAGGCTCCCCAATCCCCTGATCGCCCTGCAGCTCTGTGTGTGACAGTGGTGGCGCCCTCCAACCCCCTGATCGGCCCTGCTCTGTGTTTGACAGGGTACAGAGCCCCAACCCCCCTGATGGTCCCTGCTCTGTGAGTGACAGGGGGCATCGCCCCAACCCCCTGATCGGCCCTTCTCTGTGCGTGACAGGGGACAGCACCCCAACTCCCTGATTGGCCCTGCTCTGTGCGTGACAGGGGGTGGCACCGCAACCCCCCAATCAGCTCTACCCTGAGCGTGACTAGGGGTGGCATCGCAACCTCCTGATCCACCCTGCTCTGTGCATGACAGGGGGCAGCGCCCCAACTCCCCAATCGGCCCTGCTCTGAGCCTGACCAGGGGCTGCACCTAGGGATTGGGCCTGCCCTCTGCCACCCAGGAGCAGGCCTAAGCCAGCATGTCGTTATCTCCCGAGGGGTCCCAGACTGCGAGAGGGCACAGGCCAGGCTGGGGGGCCCCCTCTCCCCACCGAGTGCACAAATTTTTGTGCACCGGGCCTCTAGTATTCCTAGAAGTGGGAGCACTGGGTCAAATGGAAGTTCCATTTTTTTTAGTGAGACCCATTTTCACAGTCCTTGTGAAGACTAAATGGTGAAAAGTACATAGTTGAGAAAAGCACGCAAAAGTTTTGGGCAGCAGAATTAAGAGAAAGCAAATTTTTCTAGCTATAGGAGAGACTCTGATTATCTTCCATTATCTATTTTCTTCTCCAAAAATAAGAATTTCCAACATTTAGCAACCCCCAACATAGTCATATTTCCCAGGCTTCCTCCCAGGTAGCAGGAGCCATGTGACAAAGTTCTGGTCAACGGAATATAAAAGTAGATACAACTTCTGAGATGTGTCTTTAGAGGAAGAGGTTCTGCTTCTTATTCCTTTTTATTCGTTCAGCCTCTTGGAATATGGATGTTAAGACTATATCAGTAAAGATGATACCCAAGAGACGGTGAAGTGGGAAGTGGGAAGCCACTTGGGCCCTTGATTTTAAAGAGAGATGAAAAGCTTCTATGTCATTTAAGCCACTGTTATTTTGAATCTCTGTTAGTCATAGCCACATTGATTTATGTTTAGGATTGGCTTAAAAATATGATAGCAAGGAGCAAGCACCCCACATTATAATATGGCTCAATATTTGATGAGACTATCTCTTAGAATACCCAGCCCTGGGCCGCATGGCTGAAAAATTCAAAGTGCTGTGCCTTTTAGTCAAAAACGATGAGAGAGATTAGCTCTTCCTAGAACTAACCAGTTGTAGAAATGGGAGTGGGTATAGTTCTGCCTATGGTTTGCAATTGAGGGTATTGGAAAAGCCTGTTATACTTGGAGGGTTTTAACAATGAAAAAGCTGACTGTTTCTGTGCCTGAATGGAACCCATTTTAAAGGAAATTATAGACTTAACAGGAGCTAAATCCTTTTTTTAGCTTCCATCACATGAGAGTTGTCTGCCAGATAATGAGAGCTCGCCTAGCAGCATTAGACCTTAATCCAACATGACAGGTACGTCTTTAAGAGGAGACTAGGATACAGACAACAGCACGCAGGGAAGGCACAGGGAGAAGAGGGCCATCTGCGAGCCAAAAGGAGAGGCCTCAGAAGAAATTAACTGGGCTGATACCTTGGTCTCGGACGTCTAGCCTCCAAAATTGTGAGGAAATAAATTTCTGTTGTTTGAGCCACCCCATCTGTGGTAGTGTTACGGCAGTGCTGGCCAACTGATATAGGCAGATAGAGGGGTAAGCAGAACACAGGGGTCAATCGTTTTAAAGACCATGTGTCAATGAGTCCTTTGGCTCTGCTTACTCAAAGGGGTACTAACCAGAAACAAACAGAGCAGACTCTTACTAATTTTGCGAGGAAATTATATTGCCAAAGAAACCACAAGCCTGGCCTGACAAAGCAACCCCCTGAAACCAGCAGAAAGGAGGCTGAGAAGGAGATAGCTGCCCAAGGCCTGCTTCAGATGTGGTCAGGAGGATAATGCAGAAGAGAGCTCCTCCCAGAGTGGCAGGACTAAGAGCTGCCAGATGCACAGAGAACGAGACTTCCTCCTTTCTCCATTCCTGTTCTGGTCCAACAGGATTTAATGTTGTGCTACAGTCTAACGGCTGAGAGAATTACCATTCTCTCCTTTCCCAAACAGGAGTTTTCACAACCATTATTATATTATTACTCCATTGGGGCATATTGGGTGAAATGGGATTAGAAAATTATGGGTCTCAAAGGAACTCTATTCTGACCTCATAAATGAGATGGACCCAACATCACCCAATGATCCTGAAACTTGATCTTATCACAATAACAGAATAGGATTTTTACTGGAATCCTTCGGGAGAGGGCGTGAGTGTGTTCTAAGTGTGAAAAGGAGATACATATATCTATTTGGTTTTTACCTGGATAGACCTTGTTAGAGATTGTTGGATGTCTCCAAATGTGTTTCCACTTCTGCTTTATTATTAGAAGTCCAAAATTTTAGCTGGGTTCATGGCTGCCCAAATTAAAGATATTTCTCAACATCTGTTGCAATGAGGTTTGGCTGTGATTAAGTTCTGATCCATGAGACATAGGTAGGCATGATGTGTGTAACATCTGAGATGTGTCCTTAAAGGTATGGAACATACCCTTCCCTAATTCTCTGCCCTGTTGCATGGAACTCGAATGTAAGGGCTACTGCTCATCCGTGTGAATGAGAGTCATGTACCCAGTTCACCAACCTTGGTGAGATGGACAGTTAGAAGCAACCTGTGTCCCAGAGGACTGAGAAGTCATCATTTCAGCCTCTTTTTATATCAGAAAAAAAATATGTATCTTATTTGACAGTGATATTTTGGGATCCCTATTATTCACAACAGAACCTAAAGCCCAACTGATGGACTGACTCTATATGTTTCCTTTTATCTGTAGACCTGGAAAAAAAAAAAGTGAGTAAGAAAAAAGGCAGACCACGATCATATGATTCTCATTTCTAATTCTCCTGATCCCTTGAGGAAATGTGTCACTCATATTCTGGCTATGTGTACAGCAAATGAGTGTGAGAAAAGCAAAATAGACAGAATAGGAAGTTGAATCAAAAATGGAAGAATTGTACCGAGGCTGGTGAATGGTTCAGAAGCAGACCGTTGTGACTCACCTCTCTGAATGTTGTCTTCATCGTGAGTCAAAAGGAAAGAGCCTGTAAAAGATGGAAAAGAAATTCACATATGCATCCTGAAATAGGTTATACTAATTTTCCCAATTATCGAGGTCCATTTTTGTCCATAAATGCTTTTCAAGTGAAATGATGACTTTCATAAATTTTAATTTGGTTCTGAGGTAAAGGAAAGGGAAATGGCATCTTGTTTGAAAAGTGCTCCTTGGTGTACACACGCTCACCCAAAGGGGCAATGGTTCTCGCCCACACAAATCCCATTTCTATTAACGAGAATTGTGTTGCTAAAGCTCCAACCATCATATTCCATCTCTTAGTGATCCCACTAGCCTTCACAAGGCTTCAATAGCGATAGTTACAGAGAATAACATGTGCCCTCATCATCCATAATAGACTTCATAATCATTACATAGACCCATTAGCCAAAGCATTTTGGGAGACATGTTGTTTAAGCCCAGCAGTTTGGTAATGGTAACTACATAAATCAGTGAGTGTTTGGGTATAAAATTTTGGAGTTATAGGTAAGGAGTTATAGGTAAAGGGAAGAGAAGCATGAGCTCTTTTTAGAAGAAATTACCTGAATTCAATCAGAAGTCATTGCAATGACTTCTTATTCTAGCCTGCTACATTAACCACATTACTTTTTGCCCCTAGAAAGCCTAATTTAAATCCCATACTCATGCTAATTCTCTGCTACGTGGGGTACAGAGCACATGGTCTCAGTCACCTGCTAAACATATGACATGGGGTGTAAATTCACTTATTTGAACCTGAATATTAAAGGACTTTCTTGAATTTAAATCATTTGATACCAAGTTATGACTTCAATCCAAAACAGACATGCCCTGGAGAGTTAAGAGACCTTTCCAAAGACAAAGAAGGCTTCTAACCTGCTCACAATTAGTCATTACAGGCTACTAGGCGCTGTTTAATTGGGACTGCCACTCTCAATTAACCAGAGACAAGTGAATAGAAGAGTGAATAAATAACATTGAGTACACATGTTACCAATTATTTCCATTAGGGGTTGTAATAAAATTGTATGTTTTGCTTTGATTTTTCTTTCTTCTCTAGCTCCAAGTTACATAAATTAAAGTTGAGAGAACAGAGCTTAAACCTAACTTTTTTCCTTCTAAGTGTAAAAGAACCACGTGCATCAAAGCTCCTGCAGTTCTTCAGCTATATTCCAATCTGACCTCAGAATTTGCTCTGTAGCGGAGCTGATCAGAATTTCATCTGAGGTCCTCAAAAATAACCAGGTGATGCTCTTTGCGATTCAAACACAAGGCTAATTCCTCTTTCTACACTGACCAATAACAGAGACCATTTAGCCAAGAGACAAAATTTTCCCTCTTGTTCACTGAAAAGCAAAATTCAGTTTCTCCGTTGTGATTCACTGGGTTCCTGATTAGTGGTATTTTATTGGGAAGATGGAAAGAGAAAGAAAGGGAAGCGAAAATGATGATGCTAAAAAGATATTCAGCTCAATTCTGAATTTGAAGCTCTTTAAAATAGCCAGCCACCAGAATTGCACTTGAAATTTGAATTTCCTGGACCTGACAGCTTTAACATTTATATTTAAATAGGTGTGTGCTTATTTAAATGTACACACCTATTTAAATATAAATTATTTTTAAATTTTGGGGTTATACCAAGCACTTGATGTAAATTGTGCGTGAATGAAAGATGGACTTTAAAGGAAATGTGCACTGGAGTGTGACTCGATTTTTGTTAAATATCAATCCTGTTTCATATTTTTATTTGTAGTATAAAAAAAGAACTACAAGAAGCCAGGTGCATTTGGAAATTCTCATTTTTACCTTAAAAATATACAAATTTTTACAGAATGTATTGAAACAATTGTCTTCCTATGGTTGTGTTGCTGGTGGTTAGACAAATTACAAGACACTACAGGAATTATATGACTTTAAACCAGCCATGGGCAAACTACGGCCCATTTGAAATGAATAAAACTAAAAAAAGAAAAGACCTTACCCTTTTATGTAATGATGTTTACTTTGAATTTATATTAGTTCACACAAACACTCCATCCATGCTTTTGTTCCGGCCCTCCGGTCCAGTTTAAGAACCCATTGTGGCCCTCAAGTCAAAAAGTTTGCCCACCCCTGCTTTAAACTGTTTCACAGAGCATGAAAATACATAATGTGCAGCTGATCCAAAAGTTGAGTAACTTTCCATGACTGGCCTTTCTTATACTTATCAAGAGTGCTGAGAATTTGGATCTTCCAACTATGGGCAAGGGCCAAATCAAGACTTCATGCCTTTTTCAAGCACAGAGACAATCATGTAGATCAGCAATCCACAAACTTTTTATGTGAGGGCCAGAGAGTAAATATAGTAGGCTTTGCAGACCATAGGTCACTATTGGAACTACTCAGCTCTTCCTTCTTAGTAAAAGCAGCCATAGACAATACGTAAACTATCCAATAAAACTTTATTTACAAAAACATGGCAGGCCGAATTGGCCCTTCGGGCAATAGTTAGCTGATTTCTGTCTCAGCCCTAAAAATTTCTGATTCTTTCCAATCATTTTTAATCTTCCATCTCATTACCCCACAAAACAATCAAAGAGACTTCAATGTTGAGGAGCAAGAGTTCAGATTGAAGGGAATAATCTAGAATCATTTGGGGAGCTTGATAAAAATATTGATTCACATGCCCCTCCCTAAATTATTATTTAGTAAATCTACTATGTGTCCCAGGAATGTGAATTATTTTAGTGCTCCCCCAGTTTATTCTGATTCAAAGTCATATTTGTAATTTCTTGGTCTATACTCTATAATAATTGCCACAGCTTCTCCAATAATTTTCTAACGTTAGTAGTAACACCTACTATATTAGGCAGGGTAAGTAATGTTAGCAAACCCTAAATCTCAGTGGCTTGCCCCAGTAAAAGTTATTTCTGTCTTATAGCACTCTTCTCTATAGCTATGCCATCTGGAACTCTTGGGTTGGGGCGGGGGGATGGGAGGGAGGGAGGGATGGAGGAGGAAAACAAGCCCTTAGGTGTCTTAGCACAAGCATGACACACATGGCCCTTCTGCTCGTGTTCCATTGGTCGAAACTATTCACACGGCTCCAACTTCACTGCCAGGGAGACTGGGAGAAGGAAAGAGTGCTTTCATATTTGGTGAGTTTTAACATCCATATTTTTATCTGACTCATCATATTTACTTCTGGGATACCACCTGCCTCCTCCAGACCACACAGAGAGAACAGATGCTCTTAAAGCGTGTGGCTGTCAATGAAACTCTGAACAATTCTGGAATAGACAGATTAACATCATAAACTATTACACCTAGCTTTTTGCAAAAGTTAGATTGTTGAAATTCTGGAGTATAGGTGGTTTTTATACATCAATTTAGGTTTGGGTTTGTTTGTTTTTTATTAGCTAGAAGTTTACTGTGTGAAACTAGGTAGTTGTGATCTGTGGCCTTTAAATTGGATACACACAGATAGGAGTCATGGCAAAAAAAAAAAAAAAGAGCAATTAGCAGATTCATGAATTGTGCTCATGTTTGCAGTTACAAAGGTTAGATGTTGGTTTGCTTAAGCAATACTGTGTGTATCCATGAAGATTAAGAAAAGATGTAGAGAGAGAGACCAAGATGGCGGCGTAGGTAAACACCGGAGACCGCTGCCGCAAACAACCATTTCAAAAATACAACTAAAAGACTGAACGGACATCACCCAGAACCACAGGAAGGCTGGCTGAAGAGAGACTCTACAACTAGAAGGAAAGAGAACAGCAAATCGAGGCTCAGAGGCGGCGCAGTGTGGAAAATACAAAGGTACCGAGGTGCGCGCGCAAAGCGGGCTGGTGGCTGAGGGCGCGGTTGTCGTTTTCTGCCGGGAGTGAGTCTCAGACTCTGGGCTCCAGATCCGGGCGAGTCTCTAGGGACCCAGACTCAAACGGGAGAAGCGGGATTATCCGGCATCAGTTGGGACCTGAGGGCAGCTTTCTCTCCGAGGTTTGCAGCGGCTGCCGGGGTTCTGAGAAGCAGAGCCTCTGGGAACGGGACTGAGCGTGGCCATAACTGCTCCCTCCGCCCGCCCTGCTGATCCCGCCCCGCCCAAAACCTGCGCACAGCCATTTGCCGATTGCCTCAGGCAAAGGCTGGATTAGCACCTCCCCAGAAGGCAGACGTTTTCCACACAGCTGATTTCCACAGCCAGCCGGCCTGGTGGTCAAACCCCTCTAGTGTTAACTACAACAATTAAGGCTTGGCTAGAACAAGACTGCGCACAGAGACCACAAGGGGGTGCACCAAGAAAGCATAAAAGATGCGGAGACAAAAAAACATGACAGAAATGGAGGATATGGAGCTAAGAATCGCAATTTTGAGGGCTTGCCATAAATTTGTGCAGAGCCTCACGAAAACTAATGAGACCCTCGATGCTACGATAAAGAAATTAGAAAGTAAGCATACACGGACTGAAATAAAGAATATTAGACCCAATAGCAGACCAGAGGAGTACAATAATCAAACCAAAGATTCGACAAAAAACACCCAATTGGAAAAGCAAAATGAAAAAAGAATCCGAAAGTGTGAAGATAGTGTAAGGAGCCTCTGGGACAGCTTTAAGCGGTCTAATATCAGAGTCATTGGAGTGCCAGAAGATGAGAGACAGCAAGATATTGAAAACCTATTTCAAGAAATAATGGCAGAAAACTTCCCCCACCTGGTGAAAGAAATGGACTTACAGGTCCAAGAAGCGCAGAGAACCCCAAACAAAAGGAATCCAAAGAGGACCACACCAAGACACATCATCATTAAAATGCCAAGAGCAAAAGACAAAGAGAAAATCTTAAAAGCAGCAAGAGAAAGAGGCTCAATTACCTACAAGGGAATACCCATACGACTGTCAGCTGATTTCTCAACAGAAACTTTGCAGGCCAGAAGGGAATGGCAAGAAATATTCAAAGTGCTGAATACCAAGAACCTACAACCAAGATTACTTTATCCAGCAAAGCTATCATTCAGAATTGAAGGTCAGATAAAGAGCTTCACAGATAAGGAAAAGCTAAAGGAGTTCATCACCGCCAAACCAGTATTATATGAAATGCTGAAAGGTATCCTTTAAGAAGAGGAAGAAGAAGAAAAAGGTAAAGATACAAATTATGAACAACAAACATGCATCTATCAACAAATGAATCTAAGAATCAAGTGAATAAATAACCTGATGTACAGAATGAACTGGTGATTATAATAGAATCAGGGACATAGAAAGGGAATAGACTGACTATTCTTGGGGGAAAAAGGGGTGTGGGAGATGCGGGAAGTGACTGGACAAAAATCATGCACCTATGGATGAACACAGTGGGTGGGGAGTGAGGGTGGAGGGTGGGGTGGGAGCTGGAAGGAGGGGAGTTATGGGGGGAAAAAAGAGGAACAAATGTAATAATCTGAACAATAAAGATTTAATTAAAAAAAAAAAAAAAAGAAAAGAAAAGATGTAGAGCCGAACCGGTTTGGCTCAGGGGATAGAGCGTCGGCCTGCGGACTCAAGGGTCCCGGGTTCAATTCCGGTCAAGGGCATATACCTTGGTTGCGGGCACATCCCCACTGTGGGGCGTGCAGGAGGCAGCTGATCGGTGTTTCTCTCTCATCGATGTTTCTAGCTCTCTATCCCTCTCCCTTCCTCTCTGTAAAAAATCAATAAAATATATTTAAAAAAAAAAAAGAAGAGATGTAGAGATAGCCAACTCCAAGTCAATAGCCAGAACAACTGATTTCCAGTTTTCATTTAGAAAAAAGATCTAAATGAGAACTATCTGCTTGAATATTTAGAGACAAAAATATTATTTCAAAAGTTATAGCCCTTTTATTAAAAAGAAAATAACAGGTGCCTGGCAGCAGTGGTTCAGTGGTTGAGTGTCGACCTGTGAACCAGGAGGTCACGGTTCGATTCTCAGTCAGGGCACATGCCTGGGGTTGCAGCTTGATCCCCAGTGTGGAGAATGCAGAAGGCAGCCAATGATTCTCTCTCATCATTGATGTTTCTGTCTCTCCCTCCCCCTCCCTTCTTCTCTGAAATCAATAAAAATATATTTTTTTAAAAAAAGAAAAAACAGCCCTAGCCGGTTTGGCTCAGTGGATAGAGCATCAGCCTATGGACTGAACGGTCCTGGGGGGTTCAATTCCGGTCAAGAGTACATGCCCGGGTTGTGGGTTCAATCCCCTATAGGGAGCGTGCAGGAGGCAGCAGATCAATGATTCTCTCTCATCATTGATGTTTCTATCTCTCTCTCCCTCTCCCTTCCTCTCTGAAATCAATAAATATAATTTAAAATGTCCTTGATCTTTAAAAAAAACACACACTCCTTTAAAAAAATAAAAAAAGTTCTCCCCCACCAAAAAGAAAAGATAATGTTATAGATCTTTAAGCTTTGAAGAAAGAAAATAGGGATTTCTACTAAAGTAATAAAGATTTCAGCTAGACATTTGAGAAAGTCCCGAAATATTTAGGAAGGCTTGTGGCCTTCCCCACATAGAAAGTGAGATAGCATGTGAAACTATTGACTGAGGAAGGTTTAGGGTTCTAGGAGGAAGAACTAATGAAATATTCATGCAAATCACAATTTCATTTGCCAGTGATGACTTATAGTTTACAATTGTTTACACACACGATCTGCTTATTCAAAGTAAAAAGAAATGCTAATCAATAAAAGGTATTGTCCTTCTGTGCACAGCCCTCGCTCAGTATAAACTGTGATCTTAGGTATTGCTCAGAATGGTTTTCTGTAACAGACCTGTGAGTGATCACTAAATAAAGTTGCTATGTAAGTCCTGCCTCTTAACCTTTAATCTCCAGACCTGTATCTGAATCCCTTGTTTATTGACCTGATAATTCCCTCTCCACAGCTTATCTTTCAGTTGATACCGCAGTTGCATTCTTTCTGAATAACCAGTTACCTTGGAGAAAGCACAAAGCATTTGCTCAGCCAACGTGGCAGTGCGTGGCTGTTTCACCCTCCCCCAGGGATCTGGACTTATATACAACTATAGATATGATGAGGCTGTCTACAATAATTTCAACTGTTGGACTCATTATCTAAATGCTGAAAACTCCTTCACAATTGTACAAACACACACAAAAAAAAACCTGGAAAATAAACTGCCTACTTAAATATAATGGACTTATCTCTGATCCATTCACCAGGAAATTCTATGTTCCAAATAACTGTTATAGCACCATGACTTACAGCCAGTGTCTCCCTCAGAATCTTCACCCCAGCATCTTTTAAAGAAAATAACACAAGATTTCTAGAATATTAAGCTGAGGAAGATCTTTATTCATATGGGAAAAGTGGAGTTTGTAAGGTTGCTTTTGTGTGTGTGTGTGTGTGTGTGTGTGTGTGTGTGTGTGTGTTTTGTAGATCCTTTAGAATATTTATATGCTTATAGGCCCCATATCTCACAATTATGGGAAACTTACATATAAGGCTTATTTCCAACAGGAAACAGGTCAATAATCCTTCCATAGATAAGGATATGAAACTATGAGTAATTACCTAATAAGTGTTTAAATTAAATTGCTAATTAAGAATGATTTAATATGCTGTAATCAGGAGTTTATTATTCACTTATCACAAAGCCTATAATAGGTATTTCATAATTATACAATTTAGAGATATAATTTGTTGATTTAAAGTGTATTATAAACAAATGCCCTTTCCCCTGACTTCAAGATCAACAGAAAGATTTTGAGATTATACTACTTACTTAAGGTCATAAGTTCATAAATCACAGATATTTAGAGCAGACATGATCTTGAGGGGTTATCTAAAACAGCTTCACTTTACAGATGAAGAAAAGGACTTGTGAAAAGAACAAAATCCAGGTCAGACTTCCCCAGCTTGATTCTATCTGGCTCTACCGCTACATCCCCCAGTTCCTAGCTGCAGAGAGGGTGTTTTTCCACTCGTCCTTTGGGAAACTGATAACTAGAAAAATGTTTGAATGACAGGCATTCATAAGCACTCCTAAAGGAAGCAAGGATAGCTGGCTTAAAAATAACCCAACTACTCACAAATGCTGAATGACAACTTTTTACTCATCCATTGAAATTTAGTTGACTTAAAAACAACAAATATTTTCCACTTGTCCCTAACTTATTCTTGGTGACAGTGACAAATGACTCATTGGGAAATGACTTTTGACAGATTTCAATTGCTGGGTGGATTTTTATAACTGCTTATTACTGGGTCAAGAGTAGGCATGTGTAAGCCTTTGGGCCATTGTGGGACATGAACTCTGTGGCAATTGCACTTGCTACATCATTCATTCAATTGGTTTAAGTCTAAGGCCAGGGAGACCAAAGGTAACACGCGCACAGACAGGATGCCTCATCACAAGTGGAAAAAAAAATATCTGCCCTTGGCTCCAAGGAGAACCACCAAGAATGACATGCAGATGGATGGGAACAAGCCCAATACTGATATTACAACACAACCCAAGAGCTTGACAAGCTCCCCACCCCACATACACACACTTTTATTTCTATATACAAAAGCCTGCATATATATGTCTACGGAATTACACAAAATAAAATCCTTTAACTCATAAGATTTTGGAGCTCTAATGCATTATTTCACAGGTGAGGAAAGAGATCCAGGAAGACTCTTGAAGTATTTACTCAAGATCACACAACTAGCTACTAGCAGAACTCAGAGAAAACCCATTCTCCTGATAACTTCTAACAGGTTTGTATGTTGAAATGAACTTATATAATGGCAAAATTTAGGTCCCTAATTGTCTTCTAATCTAACCTAATCATTTCTGAAGATTCTCTTCTATTTGAAAAGCACTATTGTGGCTTATTGCTATAACTTTTCTTTTTCTCTTCATTGAAAAACGAAAGTGACAAATTTATTACTGTGCCCAACTGTGTTAATAATGTCTGAACTAAAATAAAAGTTGTTTTGTCTGGGTGGGAGAGAAATATGTGGAAAATATTATTACTTTTTTATAACGTTTTAAAGTTGATCTCATAATGATTACCTTTTAAAATATTTTTTATGCTCTTTGAAAAGATTATGGAGTTTTTTAAAGGAAAACCAAGGACCTGAATTAAGATTAACTTTGAGTTAAAAAGGAAAATCAGTGAGATAAGATCAAATGTGAAGTCGCCCCTAAGGGATTCAGGACCTTTGAGGAAATTGTTCCCTTCTCCAAAATCTCGTCAGTCAAAATTCAGCGAGATACAATCAAAACATTACATTCTATATGTCATGGCAACAGAAATTCCCACAAATTTATGAGGACAGCCTGTTTAAATAGAAGGTCAAAGAAGTCCTTTTTAAGTTTCTTAGGACTTCTGTTAATACAGTGTTCTTTCTCTTTTTTTTTTAATTTCCAGAAATAATGATTAAACACTAAAGAAAAAATGTCCTACTGAGTCAGAAAGCTAAGAACATTTGTAGTCACTGTCCTAACATCAGTTTTTTCTAGAGATTTTAATGTGCTGATTCATAGCTTCCCACACAGAGGGGCTGAGGAGAAAAGGAGTGTCCTCCTTCAGTTAAGTGTAGCACAAAAAAAAAAAATCATACAATCACTTCAGAGCAGTTGGTTTCTTCATATTTACAGAAATTAAGATTCTCCCACTTAAATATATTTTACAATGAGTCATTTTTAGGTGGGGGAAGATAGGATTGTGGAAGGAAGAGAATGCTCCCTCTGTTTTTAGGGGTTGTTTTTAATCACAAAACAATTGCAAGCTAAATTGCCCAATTAAAGATTTAAAGATTATCCCAACGGATGGGCTAAACTCACAAACTGTGAACCAAAGAAATGAATTGGCCTGGCAAGGAGACACAGCTGTGATGAACACTTAGACAGGAGGGCTAGGTACATGAATACTGTGTTCTTTCCTTTGTAAGGAGCAATTTCTCTCAAGGGTAAGGGAAAGGAAAGGAACACTTCTTTAGGCCTTACTATGAGCTGTGCCAGAGGTGTTCACATACAGGACGTCTTTAAACCTCAATGTATGCTGCTGATGTGTGATTCTCTCCACTATAAGGCCCAGACAGGGAAGGGGCAACCAAAACATACATCAAATACATTCATTCAATAAATATTAATCGATTGATTTACTAAGTCCATCTGAAGTCAGGAGAATTAAGAATATTCAGAGTTTGCTTGAAACTAAAATGATAAGTCTAATACACATGACAATGATATGAGGCCTGAGGTAGCATAGAACACCCATTTCAGTGGGCCAGCTACAACATCAAGGGTTATTCATCATGCATAGAATATATAAAAAATAAACTAGTTCAGAATCCATATTGTGTGTTATGCATTGTGCATTAGAGCAACCATCAACCATATGTAGCAATAGAATTTAAATGAGTTAAAAGTCAATAAAATGTAAAATTCTGTTTTTCAGTCACAGTCGCTACATATCAACTGCTTGATAGACACATGAGTGGCTATTGTACTAAACAGCACAGATATAGACCCTCCATTATTGCAGAAGGTTCTATTGGCCAGCACTGCTGGACTCTAAACATTCCAAATTAGGCAAGAAATCTCAGGTATAATCTCATTTCAGAATTTTTGGGAAAATATTATTTTACACTGGTATTATACTTCATGATTTTCCAAAGAGTGAAAAAGATTCTATATCTGATCCGTGCTAGAATTACCCCACACTGTGGTAAAGGAACATGAAATCTAGGGAAGTTAAGTGACTGATGAGGTCACATGTCAGTATCTGAAAACAGGGAGGAGAATCCCAGTCTGCTGGTCTGGCACGTTAAGGACATGGTACAAAAGCCACACATGGGAGGCAAATGAGGCTTTGAACCCCAGCTCCAATACATACTAGTTGTGTGACATGGCACAACTATTTAACTTTTCTAAGTTTCAGTTTCTTCATCCAAAAAAACTGGGATGATGACAACCGTACAGAAAGCAACATCAATCACCAGGTGTACTACCCAGTGGACAGCGGTCCTCTGCCTGGACATAGAGCAGGATTTCTCTTTTTCATTTTAACCTTAATTTAAAATTTTTTCAATGTTATATTCTGCAAATAGAATCAACAGAAGTGACTTGCAATTTTAGAAGCTGACTTTGAGTATACTGACATTTCCAAATGTTATATACTGGTATGCTTTTAGAACTCATTTCTCTGAGTTCTTCCCAGCTGCCGTATTTGTGTTACCTCAGAATTGTTGTCCAGATTAAATGAGAGTTTAAACAGCACATAATTTGACATGTAGACATTTAATCAATGTGAGTCTCCTCTTTTTCCTCTACCTTAGCTCCCTTTAAGGCTCTCTAGAGTCTACCCATTGGACCACAGTTTGCAAAGCCTAGATGCCATCCTGAATGAATAAATGGCTCCGCTACCTTACTTATAGTCAGGTACTGTAACATATAGTTTCCATAAGAATATATATTAAGTATTATAGTAGAAATCAGTAGTAAAATAAGATGAAATATTCAGAAATTTGTTTTACAGGAAGTTTTAAGAATACATGCATCTATTCCATATACTGATTATTCAGCTAATGGAAAAGGTGGACTCTAAAACATTTCTTCTATTTGGCTTAGAAAATCATCACAGGGTGACCCTAAAGTGGACTTACCCTCCTAATTATGTTGGGCTCAAAATATTAAACTCAATTTACACACCCTAGGTCCTTGGTCAGCAAACTGTGGCTCGAAAGCCACATGCGGCTCTTTGGCCCCTTCAGTGTGGCTCTTCCACAAAATGCCACGTGTGGGCGCGCACATACAGTGCGATTGAAACTTCATGGCCCATGCGCAGAAGTCGGTATTTTGTGGAAGAGTTGGTATTTTGTGGAAGAGCCACACTCAAGGGGCCAAAGAGCCGCATGTGGCTCGCGAGCTGCGGTTTGCCAAGCCGCAGTTTGCCGACCACTGCCCTAGGTCAATGGTATATAATTCTAGGTCAGCTTTGAAGTCTTTAAGTAACTTTGTTTTCATTCACTTTCAATTTTCAAAAGTATATTTATATTGTATTGCTCCTCCAAAGAGTCCTGAAACAAAGGAATGATGAGGGAATTGTCAACCTCAAAAAGGTAGATGCTTTAAGCATCTGCTGGCTGGCACTGGGACCAACTGGCCTGGGAATAGGCAACAGATAACTACCATTTGCCTCTATAGAGAATCCACATAGACATTTCGCTGGAATCTGATACCAACTCTGTAAAGCCTGAAATAGGGCAGATATTATCCCATGTTTCCAGGTGAGAAACTTGAGAATTCCTGAGCTTACATGACACAGATAATTACCAAACCAGGACTAGAATTCAAGTCCTTCAACTTCTTGTCTGAATTTTTCTCTATTATTAAAGCCACCAAATTACATGGCGCTCTCTTTAGAATAGGCCTGAACACAGTACCTGCATTTCATCTATTAAATGTGTGGACGTGGGGATATTCAAACTAGTATCTTCCCTCCCTTGAGGATTTTAAATAAATTATTTATTTTAAAAAAAAACAACAGTGCAGCCATAACCAGTTTGGCTCAGTGGGTAGAGCGTCAGCCTGGGGACCCAAGGGTCCCAGGTTCGATTCCAGTCAAGGGCATGTACCTTGGTTGCGGGCACATCCCCAGAAGAGGGTGTGCAGGAGGCACCTGATCGATGTTACTCTCTCATCGATGTTTCTAACTCTCTATCCCTCTTCCTTCCTCTCTGTAAAAAGTCAATAAAATATATTTTTTTTTAAAAAATAAAAAAACAGTGCAGAGAATGGTCACATGGACAAGAAGCAAGAGGGCAGCAAATTGAATGAAGTCGTCTTGCTCCATCCCACCAGCTCTGTGATCACTTCTGTTTTCTTGAGCAATTTTATGAATCAATGGAAAGATATATAGGCAGAATGCAAATAGACTATACAGATGGCATATATTCAGAAGGAATGGTGAAAATGCTTGTGAACAAAGTCAGCATTCAAAAAATTATCAATGGACAATAAGTCAAATCTAACAAAAACAGACTTTCAATGAGATAAATATGAGACGCTGCTATTATGAGCTGAATTGTGTTGCCCCCAAAATTCATATGTTGAAACCCTAACCCCAGCAACTCAGAATGTGACTGCATTTAGAAATAAAGGTGATGGGCCCTGATCCAGTCTGACTGGTGTTTTTATGAGAAGAGAAGATTAGAACATAGACAAGCCATAGACTGAGGGGTGACCATGTAAGGACACAGCTAGAA
The DNA here is from genome assembly GCF_028538775.1 of Myotis yumanensis. NCBI lineage: Eukaryota > Metazoa > Chordata > Mammalia > Chiroptera > Vespertilionidae > Myotis > Myotis yumanensis. The sequence continues at coordinate 131,188,677 of NW_027223754.1, forward strand.
GGGGCCATCTGCAAGCCAAGGAGAGAGAGACCTCAGAAAAAAACAACTTTTGACACCTTGATCTTGGACTTGAGAAAATAAATTTCTGTTGTTGAAGCCACCTGGTACCCACATTTGGGCAACAAACCAAAAATGTTCTTGTTGAGTATCCAATAGCTATCTTGCTTAGTAATGCATGGTGGCAGGGGAGAGAGAGGCTTCCATTAATGGTAAATAAACTCTATGTAGTCCATTGTGTATCTGACTGTGAAACAAAAAAAAAAAAGTATAACACAGAATGAATTAGTAGGGGTCCAGTATTTGAGGCAGCAAGGTCTCTGGTGTTAGACACAATGGTTTGTGCCAACCTTGTCCTTTTCTAGTTCTGTGATCTGGGGCAGGTCATCTCTTTCTGTGCTTGTGCCCTCATCTATGAATTGGAAATAATACCAGCCTCACAGGATGTTTGAGAGGAGTTCAAGAGATAATAAATATCATGTGCTTAGCACAAAGCCAAGCTTAGAGAAAAGAATAAATGAAAGCCACTGATTTTTGTATTGATATCATCCTTACCATCACCCTCTGAGGATGAGAGTTTGCCTCTGCTTGGGGATGATCAGACCACATCTCAGTATCAGTTTTAGCTCTTCAAACCCCACTGATAAAAACAACAGCAAGAACCATTGATTTGAGTGTCTGCTCTGTGTCAATTGTTGCATTTTACCTCTTTACTTCAATCTCCACAAACCCCCCTTATACTATGTGTTATTAACAACATTTTACAAAGGAAGAAACCAAAAATGAAACACACACAGCCAGCAAGTGGTGGAGGCAGATTCCAAGCTGGGTGTGTCTGACCCCAACGGATTTTTCTCTTCCCCTACTCGCATGCTCAGAGCAAGGCAACTTGAAACAATATCTCATAAGAAAATCAGCAAGAATATCCACATAATCACTTATCAGGAATATTGCAAAAGTTGTCCATTAAATATCAGCAAAGAGCTGTAGTCATGACTTTCAGGCTCCTCCCAGACCAAAAACAACCTTGTAACTTGCAGTTACTAAGCATCCTAGAAAACAGTGACCAGCAAGGAAATGTACTAGATACTCAACCACAGGGCAAGATGTAGGACTCCAGTCAAAGCAGAAATGGGGGAACAGACAGAGAAAGAAGGACAGCCACGATATGAGGTAGCACGGCCAGGGTACTAGCTACTGAGCTATACAAATCGTGGGCGAGGAAAGCAAGCAAGGTCCTGTCTGAAGCAGGTTCGGTGGCTCAGAGAGTGAGAGGTGTCGTTTCAAAATCCTGTCTCACCATAGAAAAGCTGTGTGCCTTTGGCCAAGTTACAAGTGAATGTTTACTAAATGTTTGTTCCCATTATTATTATTCCTGTGAATAGATTTTTGTCCTAGGATATGGGGCAGAGCTAAAGCTAATCATAATTACCCTTTCTCAGAAGATTACAGCAAGACAGAAGTAAGGACTTCAGTATACCATGGAGAAATGTGAAAAAGCTCTACTTCTGAGAACTGACACCTACTTATGGCAGTTTCTGAACTTAAGAAGGGAGTAAGCTTAAATTGTGATTAAAGTTTCCTGTCACGGTTCTTCCCTTACGTAAAATAGTTTACATGCATAGTTCTTTTTTGCATTCACTGGTAGGGCACAGAGTGAAGCGCGTGGGCTCCACAACCACGTTTTCTGTGTTCAAATTCCACCTGGATCATTATTGCCTGGTGATCTTGCCAAGTTACTTAAGATCTCTCTAAGCCTCTCCTGGTCTATAAAATGGATGTGATCGTAGTACTTACTTCAGAGAACCAGTATAAGGAGTTGTACACTTGTAACAGTGCCTGCCTATATAGCAAGAGTTACCTATTACTACAATTGTGATTAATTTCTAGGCATCGTGATAGGCATAAAAGACACAATGATACATAAAGCAAGGATTCTGACTGACCCTGGAGGAGTTCTGGGCTTGTGAGATTCAAAAGCTGAATTCCAATAAAATGTGACCAGTGTGACAATGGTTTGACCTACGTCTGGGTATGATGGGGGCAGACAGGACAGGTAGCTAATTTGCCTGGGAAGCCTGCCTATAGGAGAGAATACCTGAACTAAGTCTTCAAGGATGAGTAGATGGCAAAGTTCTGATGGAATCTTTGTAATATTATAGCCACCCCCCCCCAAAAAAAAAATTACCTACAATATTAGCAAATGAAAAAATTTCCAAATGTTCTAACAGATTTTAAAATTAATCTATACTAATAAAAGGGTAATATGCTAATTAGACCAGGAGACCTTCCTGGAGACCTTCCAGATGTCCTTCTGGACAAAGCCATAGTGGCAGGGCTGAAGCATTGGCAATTAGGGGTGATCAGGCCAGGAGGGGAGGGCAGTTGGGGGTGAGCAGGCCAGTGGGGGAGCAGTTGGGGGTGAGCAGGCCAGCAGGGGGGGAGGGGCAGTTGGGGGCGAGAAGGCCAGCATACGGAGTGGTTAGGGGTGATCAAGCAGGCAGATAGGTGAGCGGTTAGGAGCCAGCGGTCCCAGATTGTGAGAGGGATGTCCTGTGGGATCGGGCCTAAACCAGCAGTCGGATATCCCCCGAGGAGTCCCAGATTGGAGAGGGTTCAGGCCGGGCTGAGGGACACCCCCCTCCTGTGCACAAATTTTGTTCACCGGGCCACTAGTAATAATATAATAAGCCATCATATTAAAAGCATTGTATCATATTAGTTAAAGCAAAACAATCTTTTTTGTCTAATTTATAGCTAGCTTTTGCTCAATGATTCATATGGATAGGTTTCAGTTAAAAAGTATTGCTCACCCTAGCTGGTTTGGCTCAGTGGATATAGCTTTGGCCTGTGGACAGAAGGGTCCTGGGTTCGATTCTGGTCAAGGGCACTTGCCTGGGTTGTGGTCTCAGTCCAACGTGCAGGAGGCAGTTAATCAATGATTCCCTCTCATCACTGATGTTTCTATCTCTCTCTTCCTCTCCCTTCCTCTCTGAAATCAATAAAAAATATATTTAAAAAATAAAAGATTGCCCAAGCCTAGCCTGTGTGGCTCAGTGACTGTCGACCTATGAACCAGAAGGTTACCGTTCGATTCCCAATCAGGGCACATGCTCAGGTTACAGGTTCGATCTCCAGTAGGGGGCATGCAGGTGGCAGCCTATCAATGATTTCTCTCATCATTGATGTTTCTATCTCTCTCTCCCTCTCCCTTCTTCTCTAAAATCAATAAAAGTATATATATATATATATATATATATAAGTATTGCCCAAGTAATTGAAAAAGAAAACAGATACCAAAGCTCATATCCTAGGGGACTTGAAAAAAGGAAAGAATATACCCAAAAAAGCTAGTTTATAAGTGGATAAATATTAAATAACTAGTAAAATGTGACCAGTGACCATGTCAGTGAACTGGATTCTCTTTAAGAGCAGAGAATATTTTTAATTTCTTTGTAGTCCCAGTTTCTCATGCCGTACTTGGCAATAAATGTTTGATTCATTAACATAAGAACAAATAGAGTTGAATTACTGGCTAAAAAAAATGAAAGTGATAAATCATCCTTGAAATGAACATCATAATAATTACCAACTTTTATTGAGCACTTCTTATATGCCAGGCTCTATATAAAGACTGAATATGGGTTGTCATAATTTAATCTTGTAAAGTCAGGCTATTTTTACTCCCACTTTGCAAATTTATCGACTGATTCAATATCTATTGATTGGGGAACTAATAACTTCCAGCACTGTTCTGGGAGCTGTGGCAAGAGCAGGGAACAAAAGAGACAAAGCACTTGCTCTCAGAGAGATTGCATTCCAATGAGAGAAGCAAATGGTAAGCAATACAACATAGCATGACAAGGTAAGGTGATGTGATTTACACACCACGATGTAACATAACATGACATGTTATAACATAATATCATTTCATATTGGGTTCCTCAGGAAACAGACTCTGAGACTGTGAGGGGAAGTGAAAGAAGCAGGACTGGGAAAAGGGAGAAGTTGGGCCATGTGATTCAGGCTGAATGAACTCCTCAGCCAACCCCACAGGGAGCTCTCAAGCTGGGATGGCCTGGAGTCTAAGCATCTGGGCCTTTTTATCTACATAGTCTTCTGATGCAGGCTGCACTGGGAAAAGTCTATGACCTTGGGTGAGGTAGCTCTCTTCAGCCAAGGGCAAGTCCCAAAGAGGCCTGACAGCTGGCAGCACTCCCAGCAGCTGGAGATAATCCTTCAGTCTTAATAGAGATGCTCTTGATTCAGTGCCAGAGTCTTGCCCACTAGAATGTAGGCTCCATTAGGACAAGGATCTGGTTTTGTCTCTGACGTGTCCCACGTGCCTAGAACAGAGTACCTGCACATGACAGGCACTTCTTGATATTTGTAAAATTCATGAATTCATGGTAGTAAATTATAACATCATAAAATACAGATCCAAACCAAAAGTTTCTGAAAGCTGAGGTCAAGTTGGAATACAGCATATTTTTAAACAATTTGTACTTATAATTATTTTTAAAAATAATAATAATTTGAAAAGTATGCTTCTTTTTACCACATTGGTTTAAAACTGAGATCAGTGATTTGAAAATCAGTTTATAAGTTGTTTACTTTAATATTTGATTTTGATGGCTATTGTTATGGGCTGAATTATGTCCCCCCAAACTTCATGTTAAAATCCCAAAACCCAGTAACTCAGAATGAAGGGTATTTGGCAATAAGGTCATTAAAGAGGTGATTAAATTAACAGGAGGTCCTTAGATTGGACCCTAATCTAATATGACTGGTGTTCTTATAAGAGAAGGAAATTTGAACAAAGACATGCACACATATAGGAAAGGGCCATGTGAAGACAGAGGGAGAAAACATCCATCTGCAAGCCAAGGAGAAAGGCCTCGGCAGAAGTTAACCCTACAGACACCTTGATCTTGAATGACTGGCCTCCAGAACTATGAGAAAATAAATCTGTCGTTTAAGCCATTTTGACTATGGTACTTTGAAATGGCAGCCGCAGAAAACTAAACTAACACTCATAGCTGAACAAGGCACCCCACAAAGGCCCAACACACCCAATATATAATATAAACTTGGAGTGAGGGCCATCCTTAACAAAAGACAAGAGATAACAAATGCTCGTGAGGATGTGGAGAAAAGGAACCCCTTGGTGATGGGAATGTAAATTTGTGCGGCCACTATGGGAAACAGTATGGACGTTCCTCAAGAAATTAAAAATAGAATAGGATCCTAGTACTAGTCCAAAATCCATGGGCCAGTCACTTCAAAAGGCAAAAATTCAAAACATCAGTTTAAAGTAAGAAAAGGTTTATTGATCAAGAAGGAGCCAACCAAGAAGATGGAAGACCTAATCCTCAACTCCATTTTAAGAAAACAGAGAAGCCAGGCTTCTTTTATGTCAGGAGAAGGGGAAATGGGAGGGGCAAGAAGTGATTGACAATTACAGACATCTGGGAGTCGGCAGGGTCCGAAGAAGATTTTGCACAAAGCTCCTGCAAATCTTTGATAAACAATCATTATCTTCTTGGGAGAGGCCCTTTCCATTAAAGGGCTGTTTCTGTGAAGCTCAGGCTGAAAGCGGAATTCCTTTAACGGTTAGAGTGTCTATATGCAAGACTAAGCAAAAGCTATGAGCCTGCAGGCCATGGGAACAAAGGAAGCTTGAACAAGATGAGTCAGAGAGACCAAGCATTTCACTGTGTTACAATCCCACTTCAGGGTATACATTCAAATGGAAGGAAATCGTTGTCACGAAGAGCTGTTTGTACACATGGTCAAAGCAGCATTATTTACAATAGGGGGGAACAACCTAAGTATCTGTCAATAAATGGTTTAATGAAGGAATGAATATTCCATTGTGTATGTACATTTTGGGCAGTCACATGTATGTACACAATGGAATATTATTCAGCCTTTAAAAAGAAGGGGGGCAGGGAATCCTGTCATTGTGACAACATAGATTTGGTTAAGTAAAACAAGCCAGAGAGAGACAAGTGCAGTACAGTAACACTTCTATAGGAATTTTTTGTTAGGTTGAACTCATAGAAACAGAGAGTAGAAAAGTGGTTGCTGGTTGCCAGGGACTGAGAGGTGGAAGAAATGGAGAAAGGATGCTAAAAGGTTACAAACCTTCAGTTATAAGATAAATAAGGTCTGAGGATCAAATGTATAACATAGTGACATTGCTGATAACACTGTATTTTATAACAGAAATTTGCTAAGAGAGTAGAACTTAAATGTTCTCAGCAAAAAAAATTTTACAAAGTAAATATGTGATAGATATGTTAGTTAATTTGATGGAGGGAGTCCTTTCCCACTGTACAGATATCAAATAATCACATTGTATATTTCAAATATCTTGCAATTTTATTTGTCTACTAGAGGCCCGGTGCACAAAAATTTATGCACTGGGGAGGCGGGGGGGAGATCCCCCAACCCGGCCTGTGCCCTCTCGCAGTCTGGGACCCCTCGGGAGATAACGACCTGCTGACTTAGCCTGCTCCCGGGTGGCAGAGGGCATGCCCAATCCCTAGGTGCAGCCCCTGGTCGGGGTCAGAGCAAGGCTGATTGGGGGGTTGGGCACCGCCCCCTGTCACACTCAAGGCAGAGTTGATGAGGAGGTTGCGGCGCCACCCCCTGTCACGCACAGAGCAGGGCCGATCAGGGGGTTGGGGCACTGCCACCTGTCACGTGCAGAGTAGGGCCAATCAGGGGGTTGGGGCGATGCCCCCTGTCACTCACAGAGCAGGGCCAATCAGGGGGTTGGGGAGCTCCCCCTTGTCATGCACAGAGCAGGACCGATCAGGGGGTTGAGGAGCTCCCCCCTGTCACTCACAGAGTAGGGCCGATAGGAGAGTTGGGGAACCGCCCCCTGTCACACACAGAGTAGGGCCAATGGAGAGATTATGGCTCTACCCTGTCACACACAGAGCAGGGCCCATGGGGGGGGGGGGGGCGGGCCAGAGTTGGGGCGCCGCACCCTGTCACACACAGAGCAGGGTGGATCAGGGGGTTGGTGCACCGCACCCTGTCAAACACAGAGCCACAGGGCGATCAGGGGGTTGGGGAGCTCCCCCCTATCAGGCACAGAGCAGGGCTGATCAGGGGGTTGAGGTGTCTTCCCCTGTAACACACAGAGCTGCAGGGCAATCAGGGGGTTTGGGCGCTGCCCCCTGTCACACTGATCCTGGTGCTGGGAGGCATATTACCCTTTTACTATATAGGATAGAGGCCTGGTGCACGGGTGGGGGCCGGCTGGTTTGTCCTGAAGGGTGTCCTGGATCAGGGTGGGGGTCCCCACTGGGGTGCCTGGACAGGCTGACTGAGGGGCTGAGGGCCTTTTTCAGCTTGGCCGGTGACAAAAGCTCCCAACCGCTCCTTTTTTTCTTTTTTCTTTTTTTTCTATTCTGGGCCAGCTTTAGCTCTGAGTCCTCGGTGCTGAAAACATTGATACAATGTTGCGGTCAGGCTGGCTGACTGAAAGCCGGTTTCTGGGGTTTTGTTTAGCTTCTATATTTGCAACATAGTTGCTTAGAGTTGCAGCTGAGAGGCCAGCAAGTTAGGCGGGGATCGTTGGAGTCTGCAGTCACTGGAGCAAGCAAGCCTCCCTGCTTGCTTCAGTGCATGGCTGCCGGCCGTCATCTTGGCTGACAGTTAATTTGCATAAGGATATGCTGATTAGCCAATGGGAAGGGTAGCGGTCGTATGCTAATTACCATGTTTCTCTTTTATTAGTGTAGATTACATCTCAATAAAGCTGAAAATAGTGGGTGTGAATCCATACTTTAATAATATTCTTGATAAATGGGAAAAATACCTTAATTTTAATAGCTCTGATTTATTATTTCCTTTCCTTTGTGATATGGCTCATATTAGGAGTAGGCAAAGAGCCACCTCTACAATGCTATTGTTCACATGTACTTTCATTAGTAGTACTTTTAATCTGCAATCTCTCTGCATGGGGGGTTGTCAAGCTACTTTTCTATTTGGTGGGCATTCATTTAGTTAAAGCAAGATAATATAATCTGAAAAAGCTACTTACTCGACTATACTTTGAAATATTCTGAAAGCAAACAAAAGTGTAAGCATAATGGCCCCTCCCCATGTCCGCTCTGTGGAATTCGATGCCCCATTCAGGAAAACTTCCACACTGTTCAAGATACAGGCTGTTCAACACACAGACAAGGAAGGGTTCCAGCACCATCCGTTCCATGCATGCTAATAAGCTGAATCTCTTTCTTATATTTTTAGGAAAAATAAATAATAGTCCTCGTATTTTTTTCCCCTAGGTCCCAGATAATGTCTTTAGCCAATTTCTGGGATGCATAAACCCCCACTATGGAGGCCAGTCTCCTTGAGTAAACAAAGAGAACAGCTGCTTTTTGAATCATTTCTTAGACAAAAGCCAGCTCTGCCCTTGTTCTATTATGTGTAGAATTATCCAGGCCCAGAGTGACCTGCCGCTCTCTGAAATGCCCCTCCAACAACAAACACCAGCCCTCCAACTCCTTATTCAAGGGCATTCTCTCTCCTGGAGTGCTGCCACCTGATTGCTCTGAAGTGTGTTCCTCTCTCGCAGAGACAACATTGTGAAACCCCTCGGCATTCCCTAAAGAAAATCTAGGGTTGAGTGTTATTCTGTGGTCTTTGAATCTCTGAGTTTGACCCAGAGGATGCACAATTCAGAAGCCATGTAATTGAATTTCCTCTCACCAGCCTGCCCAGGCTTGCTGTCTGTCACTCATCAAAGCCAATGTCTTTGTAAAGGGCTTTAGGAACCACATCTTCATGTCACCGAGCAAATAACATGTTAACTGTTAATTGACACAGGAAAATGCTCCGGGATTGTGTTCCTGTCTTTGTTAGAGGATGGTAAGTGCCACTTGCCTTACAGTTTTCAGTGAGGTTATAATTTGAATTCCCCTTGCCCCCTAAGTGTTGGTTTTAGTCAGTGTCTCTGTTTTTGTGGCAAGATTGGTTTTATTATTCAATTATACTAATAGTTTTCAGAGTTTAAATTCTTTTTAAACTCATTTTCTCTTGCAGTAATGTATTTTATATATTTTTTAATCATACCAATAACATTTCCCTTGAGGGTATCATTTTGTCTTAGAATTTTAAAAATAGACTGTGATAAAAATTGTGTAAATATTTAGGTATAAATTATTTCTATTTCCTCAAAGTGTCTTTCCTTCTTTATCAAAGTCCTCATATACATTCCCATGTAATATTATTTAAAGTGCACAGACACTATCTTGTGTTCAGCTTTTTTAAATTAAATATATATTTGTATATAAATATCAGCCAACTAAATGAACTTGGGCACCCTTTTGTCTGTTCCCATGTTTAAAACAGGAAAAATAATGTCTGCCACTCAAGACTGCATTAGGATTAAATTATGTTAACCTAGGTAAAAATCTCCAACAAAATGAGGGAAACATGGTTGAAACCGAGTTTAAGGTGACTGTATTAATAAAGTTCACACAACTGCAATTTTTAATAGTAACTCATTCCCTCATGTTATCTTGAGATAGTTTAGCCAGTTTACTGTCAAGGGCTGAATGTGAAACTGCTAAACACATTTAGTATATTCCTAAGTTGTATCCTACTTGCTCCTGAAAAGGAAACAAAGCTTACAGACTGGGCACATTGCTCACCAGAGAGAACTGAATTTTACGGTTTTCTCATTGTTGTTTATTTTTGTGATTTTAATAGGTTTTCAAATATGCCATAACTTCTTCTAATTTGCATTTTGTTATATTTGTAAACAAGGCTAATGACACATGTGAGCCTTCCAAATTTTGTTATGTAAATGCTCTATTCAAGCTCTTTGAATAGACAGGAGAATAGACAGGAAGTAGAATCTTTTTTTAATAGTTTATTGATTTTTAGAGAGAGAGGAAGAAAGAGGGAGAGAGAGAGAAACATTGAAGTGAGAGAGAAATATCCATCCACAGCTTCCTGCATGCCCCCCAGCAGGGGAACGGAGCCCCCAACCTGGACATGTGCCCCCACTGGGCACTGAACCCAGGCACCCTTTCGGAGCACCAATGATGCCCAAACAACTGAGCAACACTGGTCAGGGCAGGAGGTAGACTCTCTTACCACGTCCTCCTTAGCCTGCATCTTTGGCTTTATAGTAAACAAAAATTATTTTGCATTTCCCATCATGCTCAGTTACCTGACAATAATCCTCCAGTGAAATTAACTCGTTCAGCAAAGAGCTTTTTCATACACCCAAGGTGTGCAACAAAAGTCAGGGGAACGAACCAGAAGCCTTTCCTGTGCCCTGAATCCTACAGATCAGCGACTCTTGGGGTATGACTCCTTAGGAAGCAGAGCGCGTTTATTTGTACAGACCTGGCCAAAGTCCATCCTGTTTGTCCCATTTCTGACCGTTTTGGCACTGCTCTGGATACCCAACAAGTCTCTCTCCCACGTGTCTTTCGGAGGGAATTTCCTACACCCGCAGCTGATCCCCGCTGCCCCAGACAGCCTACACTCTCAGGGTTTGTCGGGAGGCCATCTGGCCTTTGAGACTGGGGAGGGAGGACAGTTCCTCAGGGCATTCATTCCATACTGTTTGTCTCCGGAGGGACTTTTCTTTGTTTGCTCCCAACCTGCAAGCTCTGCCAACTTCAGCATTAAAGCACTTAGGCAAAACGATATTTCCCAAGAGGATAAAAAAGGAAAGACTCTATCAGGAAAATCTCTCTTTTTAAACTCCTGACCTTATCATTAAACATTTGAAAGAAAAAACTGTTGACAGTCTTAAATATGTTGAGTACAATAAGCTAAAATCAATTCTCAAAGCTAACATTTGGTTGTCTAACTTAAATAATTTGGTCATTACCTTTTGGGAAAACCAACATGAACAGTAGTGCACTGAGGCCTGAAAAGGAACAAACAATTGTTTTAGCAATAGCAGGTAGCATTGTAGACCGACTCATGTCTGCCTAGCACTGTAAATTTCTAGCACAACGTTCATAATAATAGTGATAAATTATTCCTTAATTGATATTGGTGTATTGCTGATGCATTTACCATGTGCTGATAGGCATCATTTTAATCTGATTCTCACAAGAAGTGTGTGTTGTGGGGGAAGGGGAAGTATTACGATTCCTCTCTATTTTTTAAATGAAGAAACAGAGTTAAGGTAGTTTGCCCAAGGTCACAAACGAGGCATAAACAAGACTAAAAAGCAATTATATGGCTCCTATGTTGGTATTGTACTTCACCTTCCACCTACCGAAGGGGAAAATGTTGCGTATATGAGTAAATAGATGTCCTTAAATCTATAAAACCTCATCCCAGCAGCACCTTACTTCTGTACAGTAGTTTTCTTGCCAACGTGGTGCTCTGTTTTTGCTGTTCTCGTTAGGCACTCTTTTTTAACATTTTTAGTTTCACCAAGTCTATTAAGGCCATTTTGCAATGCTAATAGCACCCAATGAAAATCACTCATTATTAGTTAAATAAACAATTTGATTCTAAATCCAAGAGCACAGCCAGAATTGATGCCTATGATGTCACATGAGTGTTTTAGGTGGTTACTGCACACTAAGCAAACACACCCATCATTGCTATTTGAATTAAGCATGAATTATAAAGTATAAAATTTCAGGAATCGTTTTCCCCCTTCCAGTGTCACAGCTCTGTTTTTAAAGTTTTCCCTGTTTTACTACAAATGCAGTCTTTTTAGCTGTGCCTTGCTGCTTTTTCCACTTATATATGAAAACTTCGAGAAAAATACAAAGCCATCTGAGTCTTTCCACCTTGGAAATTGGAATGATTTTGTTCCATCCTTTAAGGATTCAAATGTTGTTCCTTCCTGTTTAAGTTGGATGAGTTTTTACTTGGAGGAACTGAACGTATGCGGCTGAGCTCTCCCCTCACATTCTCCGCCATGTGTGGTCGATTAAACCCCAGCAGCATGAGGAGGTTTCCTAAACCACCGCACTTCCTGAGGAACACTGGGTTTACATCTACTTTCTAAATATTCTTGGATCTTGATGGAGACAATTTCTTCTCCATAAGCTCAGCACAGAACAGGTTGGGTTAGATGTGAGCACACCTCTATCTAACTTGGCAGCAAATTACTCTTTTAAGAAACTGCACTGCTGCCCTAGCCAGTTTGCTCAGTGGTTAGAGGGTCAGCCCATGGTTCAATTCCTGGTTAAGGGCACATACCTCGGTTGCAGGTTGGATCCCTGGTCCTGCTCAGAGTGCATGTGGGAGGCAATCAATCGATAATCGATGTGCCTCTCTCACATCAATGTTTCTTTCTCTTTCCCTCTTCTCCTTTCTTTCCACTCTCTCTTCAAAGATGAATGGAAAACATATCCTCGGATGAGGACTTTCATTAGGTGCTATTAGCATTGCAAAATGGCATTAATAGACCTGGTGAAACCAAAAATGTCAAAAAAGAGTGCCTAATGAGAATAGCAAAAAGGAACTGGAAACTACACTGTTTTCATTAAAGATCTCAGTCTTCCTACTTGTCATAAGATTGTCTTTATTTTCTGTAAATGCTTTTATGCAAATACACACCTGGATTTCAATGTGGATGCTTGGCTCAGAGAAGCCCATATAAAAATGCCTCTAATAAAATAAAATTGGAACACAAGCAGGTGCCTAGAAGACAGTCATGAAAAAAAAAAAATGATGAGTCAATGGTGAAAAGATATTTTGCAATTATTTTATTGGAGGTTTTGGTGGTGGTGGTGGTGGTGGTAGTGATGTAAAAAAATCAGAATCATTTTTTAAAATACAATAAAGTAACACAATACTTTGTGATTCTTTTGGGAAAGTATTCCTTAAATCTGATAATTAAAATCAGCTTTCTTTTGGTTTTACTAGTAGACATCTATTTAAATGTGCTTGACATAAACATATTGTTAGATTGCACATAGAGAAAGAAGGTATGTCATTTATATTGGAGAACAATTTTTTAAAATGTTTTACAATGAAGCTACATTAATAAGGATTTCCTTCTTTGACTACATAGAGCCATTTATCCTAGAGATGTTAGCAATTAACACTTGCTAACAAATTTAAGTATCAATCAGGTTTCAAAGGAATATATTTCCCTACTTAAAAGAGAAAACTGTTTTTTAGACTTTGGAGTATTTTTTATATTTACATTTACTTATATTTCATTTTATTTGTTATTTTTTATTTTTTGCTGTTATACAGAAGAGTATTGCTCATTAAAGTTGAAGCTGCAACCCAACTATCATACTTTAACATTTTATCTCACATATGTGACTTTTAAGCAAAATTATGTTTCTATTAAAACCATATAACCTCAATACACCTTCACCCTCAAGTGTTTTCTTTAAAAAGGTATATTATACTTGGTTTAAAATGACAAGATATGAAAAAGAATAAAGCCAAAATAGGAGAAAATTACCTTGTTACACAATTCAAAAAAGAAAAAACCAAATTTAACTTTTATTCAACTCAATTTCAATTGTACGTGTTCCCAACACTTAGGTTACAAACTAGACAAATTTAAAAGTCAAATGTGGACTGATTTTCCCAAGCAGCGGCAGAGCCTATGGAAGCCTTGCTCCCTCATACATGACTGAAACACACAGGAAATGGTCTGAAAAAGGTCTTCCAGAATAAATATTTGCAAGAAGAATCAGGCTTTTCAGAAAAAAACATTACTTGCCATGCTCCAGCAGCATTGGCCTCCCATCTGCTCCTCAAATAGGCCCAGCTCTCTCCCAGGCATTCCAAAGTCTGTTCTTCCTTCCTAAGATCCTCCTGTGCCCTCTGCTCACCCAAACGGGTCTTTCTCCTTCCTCAAGTGTAAATATCACCTTGCCAACGTGGTGCTCTGTTTTTGCAGAGGTCTTCCCACACCAACCAATCCAAAGTAAGTTCCCAGTTAGTCTCTCAGACCCCTTTTCAGATCACCTACCATATGTAGATAGCCAATATCTCATCGAACTTAGGATGCCAACAATTGGTAGACACACCTCTATATTACATATCACAAAGAAAAGAAAAGGGTTTTAATCAAGCTATGACACATTTAATTTTAGGATGTGTCCTGATGTTGGATATATTAAAATATAGGAGGTGAGGGTGAGTGGGAAGAGATTAACCAAAGAATTTATATGCATATATGCATAACCCATGGACACAGACAATAGTGTGGTGAAGGCCTGAAATAGAGGAGCAGATACAGGCTCGAAGGGGTCAATGGGGAAAAGGGGGGTACATCTATAATACTTTCAACAATAAAGATTTTAAAAATAATAAAAAGAAAAAAATATAGGGGAAATGTGTGCCTTAGAATTGATGGGACATCATCTAGGTGTCTATATTTGGATCTGTGTCCCCCACTGGTCAAAAGTGTCACACTCAAGGGCAAGGACCACATCTGTATTATTTACCCTCCAAGCCTACATATCTACACTAATAAAAGAGAAACATGGTAATTAGCGTACGACCGCTACCCTTCCCATTGGCTAATCAGCATATCCTTATGCAAATTAACTGTCAGCCAAGATGACGGCCGGCAGCCATGCACTGAAGCAAGCAGGGAGGCTTGCTTGCTCCAGTGACTGCAGACTCCAACGATCCCCGCCTAACTTGCTGGCCTCTCAGCTGCAACTCTAAGCAACTATGTTGCAAATATAGAAGCTAAACAAAACCCCAGAAACCGGCTTTCAGTCAGCCAGCCTGACCGCAACATTGTATCAATGTTTTCAGCACCGAGGACTCAGAGCTAAAGCTGGCCCAGAATAGAAAAGAAAAAAAGGAGCGGTTGGGAGCTTCAGTCACCCGCCAACCTGAAAACAGCCCTCAGCCCCTCAGCCAGACTGGCCAGGCACCCCAGTGGGGACCCCCACCCTAATCCAGGACACCCTTCAGGGCAAACCAGCCAGCCCCCACCCATGCACCAGGCCTCTATTCTATATAGTAAAAGGGTAATATGCCTCCCGGCACCGGGATCAGCATGACAGGGGGCAGCGCCCAAACCCCCTGATCACCCTGCGCCTCTGTGAGTGACAGGGGGCAGGGCCACAACCTCCCTATCCGCCCTGCTCTGTGTGTGACAGGGGAAGGCGCCCCAACCCCCTGATCAGCCCTGCTCTGTGCCGGATAGGGGGGAGCTCCCCAATCCCCTGATCGCCCTGCGGCTCTGTGTTTGACAGGGTAGAGCCATAACCTCTCCATCAGCCCTGCCCTGAGTGTGACAGTGGCGGTGCCCCAACCCCCTGATCGGCCCTGTTCTATGGGTGATAGAGGGTGGCGCCCCAACCCCCCTCCACGGGCCTTGCTCTGTGTGTGACAGGGTAGAGCCATAACCTCCCCATTGGCCCTGCCCTGAGTGTGACAGGGTACAGCGCCCCAACCCCCTGATCCACCCTGCTCTGTGTGTGACAGGGGGCGGTGCCCCTACTCCCCTATTGACCCTACTCTGTGAGTGACAGGGGCAGCTCCCCAACCCCCTGATGGGCCCTGCTCTGTGTATGACAGAGTACAAAGCCCCAACCGCCCCCCCCCCCCCGATGGGCCCTGCTCTGTGAGTGACAGGGGGCAGTGCCCCAACCCCCTGATCGGCCCTGCTCTGTGCATGACAGGGGGTGGCGCCGCAACCTCCCCATCGACCCTGTCTTAACTGTGACAGGAGGTGGTGCCCCAACCCCCCAATCGGCCCTACCCTGAGCATGACTGAGGGTGGCATTGCAACCTCCCAAACCGCCCTGCTCTGTGCATAACAGGGGGCAGCACCCCAACTCCCCAATCGGCCCTGCTCTGAGCCTGACCAGGGGCTGCACCTAGGGATTTGGCCTGCCCTCTGCCACCCGGGAGCAGGCCTAAACCAGCAGGTCGTTATCTCCCGAAGGGTCCCAGACTGTGAGAGGGCACAGGCTGGGCTGGGGGACACCCCCCCTCCCCCCGCCCCGTGCACAAATTTTTGTGCGCCGGGCCTCTAGTTTATTAAATAAGTAAATAAGTGGCCAGATGGCCATAAAGATAGGTCATTATTAAATAATGTCATTTGAGGTCTGATTCTCATTCACACCTCTATTTTTTTTGCACTCAGAAAAGTGGCCCGAGCCCTGACCAGTGTTGTTCAGTGTTTAGAGCATTAGCCCATTCACTGAAGGATTGTGGGTTTGATTCTTGGTCAAGGACACATACCAGGGTGACAGGTTCAATTCCCAGCCCTGTCGAGGTGTGTGCAGGAGCCAACCAATGGATGTGTCTCTCTCACATCTATCTTTCTCTCTCTCTCTTTCTCTCTCTCTCTCTCTCTCTCTCTCTCTCTTCTCCCTTCCTCCCATGCTCCCTCCTTCCCTTCCACTCTCTTTAAAATTCAATGGAAAAAATATCTTCAGGTAAGGATTAACAACAACAAAAAAGCAAGCAAGAAAGAAAGAAACGTAGCCTTAATTCATTATAGTAAAAGACATAAAATATGAAATAAAGGATTTCTTACAACCATTCTCAATAAGTAGTATCCTCTTATATAACTTGCACCTAATATCTGTCAATGTCTCTTCATCTTTAGTTAAACTTATTTCATGAACTTATAGAATATGATGTTTGAAAGAGAGATCAGC
The DNA here is from genome assembly GCF_028538775.1 of Myotis yumanensis. Lineage (NCBI taxonomy): Eukaryota > Metazoa > Chordata > Mammalia > Chiroptera > Vespertilionidae > Myotis > Myotis yumanensis. Next base: position 131,205,278 of record NW_027223754.1, read on the forward strand.
TGGGGTTCAAACTCAAATCTTTAACTACATATTCCCTCATCTGTACAAAGGAAAGATTAAACTACACAATCTCTGCTAGATTATTAGCTATTAGGCTGTGGGAGTGCAGAAGGTAACGAGTTGTAGAGAATAGGTTTGCAGATATATTCCATGTTGTCTTCATTATCATAAAAAAATAGAAAGGAAGAACTTATTCAGCCAATATTAAAACCCACTCTGGGCTATGGATCTATTTTTTCATAGATTAGATACATTTTCTTGAGTAGTATTCAATCCGATACTACTCAAAAGAATTCTCCATGGAAGCCAAAAAGAAAATAATGTTTCATTTATAACATTATTGCTTTTGCAGAGTAAAAATGCTCTTGGTGAAAATCTCACTAAAACTATTACTAGTGTTCTATAGCCTTCACTGCCATGTAAGTATAAAAATGCATGTAAACAGGAGATTAAGGAATTTACAATAACAGCAAAAGGTGTGTGCTTTGGCATTCTCTTCAAGGATGTATCAATTACTTTCTGGCAGTATGCCGCTCTTGCCCCTGAATTGTAGTCCACAAACCATGCTTGCAGCTGATTTAGGATGGTAACAGGGGCAATGTCTTGGTACCATAATGAGGACAGCACCAACAAAGCTGTCTGGAAAAAATTCCAGGTTACTGGACCCGTTCAGCTTCATTCTAATTTAGGTACAAAATTATGTTAAAGATGACAAGTACAGCAATTCAAATGTTACTGCTCTGCTGCCTGTTTGCTAGTTTTGAGACAATGCTTTTACCCTGTTAAATCAAAGGAAAATAATGTTATAAAGTAATTTCCAAATTCACAGCTCAACCCACAAGTTCAATGCTTCCTGGAAAGTCTCCAGAACTGGATCAATTTTTCAATTCAAATGAATAGAACAACTATGAGTCCTATACCTCATAAGTCTCCAAATTTAACTTGACGCCTGTTCCCTTCTTCCAGATGGCTAGTAACGGGAAGGGGCAAAATTACTAAGAAGCCCAAAGAGATACAGATCCTGTGTACAGTTCCTGAGACACCTGTGTTCAATGGTCTTTCTCTGTCCCAATCAGTTTTCCCTGAAGCTAGCATTACTAAACAGAATTACCAGGTAAACAATAAATGTTAAGTATGTAGATGTTTTCATCCTTTAGGGGTTTACTTCATAAAACGATGAAACTCGAATTTTTTTCTCTTCAAAACTAAAAGTTTAGAATCAACAACAAAAAGTCATTTCCCCAGAAGATATCTAGTGTCACCCCTCCTCCATTATAAGTCAATAGTACTTATCTTCCCAGGATGGCTTGTCACCTCATATGAGGGACTTTGACATTTTGTGGGATGGCAAACCACTTCTGTCATCCTTACTTCATGCCCCAGGGATAAGATGTGTCGTAAGGTTGAAGGAAATATGAAGGAAAGAGCAAAAGAAAGAAGAGGACGGAATCAGATATCACCTTTTTTTCTCTTCCATCTCCAATTTTTTAATAGCAATAATATTTCATGAAGACATTGGGAATATGCATTAGATGGAAGTAGCAGACAGTGAAGATATACAAGAACATAGACTAAAAAATATTTTATAACTTACTACTTGCCTTCTGGACTCTTTCAATGATGTTTAAGGCTTAAGAGAGGCTCTATTGATTTATTTTCTATATTAGCTTCCTGTTTATATTTTACTTATGTTTCCCCCAAAATCATCATAACTTTATAACCCATGAAATCAGAGCTTAATACTGGGGAAAGAAATTTTAGTCTGAATAAATTGAATTTTACTTTGTTTTTTCCCTGGTGATCAAAATGCTTCAGAATTCTCTTCATAGTTCACTCACGTAATCATCCTTCCCTTCTTTCCTTATCTCTTATCTTCATAGTCTTTTAAATATTTCTTCTCTATTTTTCTATCTCCAAATCTTCATGAATCTCAAAAGACTGTGTTTAATGAATATGGCAGGTGATTTTTTTAAAAAGGTATGTATTAGAACTGAGCAGAGAGTAAACAAGTGACAGTACCACCAGTTTACAAGCATATAGAGCAAATGGAATGCCACACAGTTCTGGTTGTCATGCAAGTTGGTACAACCACTTTGGAAAATTAAAGCTGGGCCTATGCATAATGTATGACCAAGAATTTTACTCATGTACCTATACAACACTCAAGAGAAATATAAATATATGTGCACCAAAAGACATGTAGAAGAATGCTAATAGCAGCATTGTTTATAATAGCTGAAAGCTGGCAATAGCTCAATTCTCTCATTGAATGACTAAATCATCCAATAGAATACTGAATAAATACTGAAAGGAAGTATTGCTGCACATAACAACTGTGAACATCACAACTATAATGTTGAATTACAGCAACCAGAAAATTAAAAAGAGTAAGTACTATAGAGAGTGAAGTTTCAAAAGCTGGAAAAAATAAAATAGTATGTGATGATAAAATGTCAGAGTAATGATTATTTGGGGGGATGACTTAATGATGTAATGTCAGGGTATGAAGGAAGTTTCTGGGTTATTAGTAATGCAGGGTATCTTGGACTGGATGTCTTACCTGGGCATGTTCACTCTCTAAAAATTCATATAACTTAAGATCTGTACATAATATTACATGTAAATTATACCTTAATTTTTTTAAAGCCATATTAGTTGGATTCTGGTTTCTCTAAAATAGGAAAAAAGCTCTTTATATCCCTTTCTTACAGATCTTTAAACCCTGGGATTTTAATAAGCTTTGTTTCTCTGCTAAACAGCTTCTAAATTCTCCCTAAATTCTACAGCTTAGAATATGACCTATCATCTGAATGATATGCCTAACATTGAATGTAATACAAATCATTATATAACATCAGTAGACTTCCAAAGTCAACCTTGGAACTGTGTTTGATGATAAAAAGTCAAGATTTTATATAGTAATGGGGTAATTATTTTAAAATGGAGATACAATAGAAAAAGCAATCACCATAGCTATACTATAATAAGTATTAGAGGGACAACAGTAATAACTGTAAATTGAGTCTGACACTCTTCTGGCTCAAAGTAATCGACTAAAATTTCCTGAATTGTGTTCCTCTAAAAAAAGGTTGAAAGGATAATGGTTGATAGATAAAAGTGAAGATGGTGAAATAAAAATGATTGCTAACATTAATTAACTCCAGATACCTGTGTTTGCCACTATGATTCTGCTTCCTGCCTTCTATTATATAGCATTGTAGTGTTATTCTATCCATTCAGGGTTCCACATCTATCCTAATATATAAAAAGCCAGGGGCCATCACGACCAAAACAACTGGATAGTCAACCAAACAGCAGGCTGTGTGGGGCGACCAAGATGGCAGGGGTGGCATTTGGGAGCAACCAGACAGGCAGGCAGGTGAGCAGTTAGGAGCCAGCTGTCCCGGATTGTGAGAGGGATGTCCCAGATTTGAGAGGGTGCAAGCTGGGCTAAGGGGACAACCTCCCCCCCCCCCCCCCCGCTCCCTGTGCACAAATTTCGTGCACTGGGCCTCTTTTATATATATGTGCACCAAAAGACATGTAGAAGAATGCTAATAGCAGCATTGTTTATAATAGCTTTTATAATATATATATAAAAGCCTAAGCAACCAAACAACTGAATAACCAAACAACCAGTCACTATGATGCACACTGACCACCAGGGGGCAGACGCTCAATGCAGGAGCTGCCCCTTGGTGGTCAGTGCACTCCCACAGCAGGAGTACCGCTCAGCTGGCTGACGGTTGCCAGATGCCAGGCTCACAGCTGGCAAGCACAGCTGTGGCGATGGCGTAAGCCTCTCCCGCCTCTGCGGTAGTGCACTACAAAGTAGCCGTGGCAGGAGCAGTGGGGCCAGAATGAGCGGGAGTGGTGAGGCACCCGGCCCCACTACTACATCCCTCAGGGGATGTCTGACTGCCGGTTTCAGGGATCAGGGATCCCAGCCTGCAAGGATCAGGCCAAAACTTGCAGCCTGACATCCCCCAAGGAGCCCTGATTGTGAGAGGGAGCAGGCCAGGCTGAAGGACCCCACCAGTGCACAAATTCGTGCACCAGGCCTCTAGTATATTTATAAATCCCAATGCCATTGTGACGTTTTTTAACAAAATTGCAATGTTGACTTACATTCAACTTAGTGTCTACTCTAATACCAGGTCGTTTTCTGACAGAAAATTACTTTTCTACAATATGAAATGTTAATCATCAAAATAGAATACAATATTCTGTATAAGAAAAGTTAATTTGTAATTTATTTTTATGACTAGTGAATGTACTTTATTATTGTTCACATATGGATTTCAGTCTGAGATTGGATTAAGATGACACAGATAATTTTGATGTATATAGAATGCCCAGGAGGATACAATGGGCCTGCTGGTACCAACACATTCTTGAATAAAAGTAGCATGAGGTTTATACTGTGAAAGATCCACAAGCAACTTTAATTTCTTCCCACTACTGTCATGCATCCTAAAATTTAGAATATAAACCAACTAATAATAATATTTACCTAAGGAAAAATATGTAAAAAGAAAGTCTGCTATGAAATACATTATACATTTGCACAATATATGCCTCTATACCCAGGGCCAAATGGAATTGATGTCTTAAAATTACCATGACCTAGCTATATTCAGACCAGTCCTATAAGTCATTAACACAGGTAATCAAAACATGGTCAAAATTGCTTTGACGGCAAGAAAATTTTCTTTGCCCCTGGATTTTCTAGGTTATTCATTATTATTCTAAACTGTAAAACAAGAATAATTTTATTGATATGTTTCCAATTTCCATTTTTCAATATACTTTATTCTTGGGGCCAAATATATGACCCACATATAATGTTCATTCTGTAAACTAACCCCCTTTGAGGTCCATTCTGCTTTCTTAACTTTGTTTTCCCTTTTCCTAATTTTCTATGCCTATTTTAAATCTTTCATTATATTGCTGGTATCTGTGTAAACTATTTCATATTTTTTCTAGAAAAAGACAGTTGTGCCAGCTGGAGTTCTCTGAGAAGCAGACAACATGATGTGATCAGACATGCAGGAAATTGTGGGGGAACTGGAGAAACATAAAGAGGAGGGAGCCCAGCCAGTGTGGCTCAGTGGTTGAGTGTCAATCCAGGAATCATTGGGTCATAGTTCAATTCTCAGTCTGAGCACATGCCCTGGTTATGGGATCAATCCCCAGTATAGGGTGTGCAGGAGGCAGCAGATCAATGATTCTCTCTCATCATTAATATTTCTCTCATTCTCCCCTCCTCTCTGAAATCAATAAAAATATCTTTTTTTAAAAAAGAGAGAGGAGGGAGCAGAAGTAGCCAGGAAGAGGCTCCCAAGGAATAGAAGCAGTAATCAAAAAACTCCCAGCAAACAAAAGTCCTGGTCCAGGTGGCTTCACAGGGGAGTTTTGCCAAAACTTCAAAGAGTAACTATCACCTATCCTCCACAAACAATTCCAAAAAATCCCAGAGGAAGGCACACTTCCAAGCTCTTTTTATGAGGCCAGAATTATTCTAGATCCAAAATCAGATAAAGACATTACAAAGAAAGAGAACTGCAGACCAATATACCTGATGAACATAAATGCTAAAATCCTCAACAGCATATTAGCAAATCAAATCCAGCAATATATTAAAAAGATTATACAGCATGACCAAGAGTGATTTATTCCAGGGCTGCAAGGCTGGTACAATATTTGCAAATCAATAAACGTGATACATCACATAAACAAGCTGAAAGATAAAAACCACATGACCATATCAATAGATGTAGAAAAAGCATTTGACAAAATCCAACACCCATTTTTGATAAAAACTCTCAGCCAAGTGGGAATAGAGGGATCATACTTCAACATAATAAAGGCCATATATGACAAACCTACAGCCAACATCATACTCAATGGGCAAAAACTAAAACCATTTCCCCTAAGAAAAGGAACAAGACAGGGATGCCCACTTTCACCACTCTTTTTCAACATAGTACTGGAAGTCCTAGCCACAGCAATCAGACAAGAAGAAGAAATAAAAGGCACCCAAATTGGGAAGGAGGGAGTTAAACTCTCAGTATTTGCCGATGACATGATATTGTACACAGAAAACCTGACGACTCCACCAGAAAACTGCTAAATTTAATGAAGAAATTCAGTAATGTAGCAGGATACAAAATTAACACCCAGAAATCCATGACATTTTCATACACCAATAAATAATGAACTCAAAGAAAGAGAAACTAAAACAATCCCGTTTTCCATTGCAATAAAAATAATAATAAGAAGAAGAAGATACCTAGGAATAAACTTAACCAAGGAGGTAAAAACTTGTACTCAGAAAACTACAGGACATTGTAAAAAGAGATAGAGGAAGTCCCTGGATCCCAGCTCAGCCTCTCCTGTGCGTCAGGCAGCCGTCTCCACAGCCATAGCAGCCACAGGGCTCTCTGCCCGCTCCCCTCCCGACAGCAGCAGCTGCAGCTCTCGCCCCTGGAGGGGCTCAGCCAGGCGAGCAGATAAGGAGAACATGCCCCTAGCCTCAGTGGCACCCGAGTGCTGGCCAGCAAGACCGCCAGGAGGATCTTCCAGGAGCCGGCCAAGCCGAAAGCTCAGGTCCCTGCCCCTAGCGTGCAGGATGAAGAGCTGCCAAGAGAAAACCCCCGCGCTTTGTCACCTTTCCCATGGAATACCATAACCTCTGGCAGATGGATAAGAAAGCCGAGCTTCCTTCTGGACAGCTGAGGAGGTGGCCCTCTCCCAGGACCGGCAGCACTGGGCAGCCCTGGAGCCCGAGGAGAGGCACTTCATTTCGCACGTGCTGGCCTTCTTAGTCGCCAGCCATGGCATCACCAATGAGAACTTGGTGGAGCGGTTTAGCCAAGAAGTTCAGATCACTGAAGCCCGCTGTTCCTACAGCTTCCAAATTGCCATGGTAAACATCCATTCTGAAATGTACAGTCTCCTCATTGACACTGACATTAAAGATGCCAAGGAAAGGGAGTTGCTCTTCAACGCCGTGGAGACGATGCCTTGTGCCAATAAGGCAGCCAGGCTGGGCCTTGCGTTGGATCAGGAACAAAGAGGCCGCCTATGGAGAACGTGTTGTAGCGTTTGCCGCAGTGGAAGGAATCTTCTTTTGTGCCGATATTCTGGCTCAAGAAATGAGACCTGGTGCCTGGCCTCATTCTCCAACCAACTGAGTAGCAGAGATGAGGGTTTGCACTGAGACTTTGCCTGCCTGATGTTCAAACACCTGCTGCACAAACCCGCAGAGCAGAGGGTGAAAGAGATCATCACCAACGCTGTTGGGATAGAGCAGGAGTTCCTCACAGAGGCCTTGCCAGTGAATGTCATTGGGGTGAATTGCACTCTGATGAAGGGGTACATTGAATTCGTGACTGACAGACTCATGCTGGAGCTGGGTTTTAGCAAGGTTTTCCGAGTAGAAAGTCCATTTGACTTCATGGAGAATATTTCATGAGAAAGGAGGACGAACCTCTTTAAGAAGAGAGTGGGCAAGTATCAGAGGATGGAAGTGATGCCACGTCCGACAGAGAACTCTTTTACCCTGGACGCTGACTTCTAAATGAGCTGAACACCTGCTCTTATTTCGCTGATATTTTTTCCTTCTCAAAAGAAAAATGAGCAACTTTAAGTCTTATCAACTAGCTACACCATTAACATTCGTTAATGGCATCTTTAAAACTGTAGCTACCCCGGCAAAAGCCCTGTTTGTTAATGGTCTGAACTAGAAGGGAAGCATGGACAAAAACTCTGAGTCTTTGGAAGCGCCTGCCCGGTGTCTGGCTGTTACTAGCACGCAGGTTCCATGGCCTCACCATGGCTCTCAGCAGAGCTCTGTGGGGACATGGGCGGTCTGATCAGCAGGTTGAGCATTAAGTTCCTACCACATGGCCATTGGAAGACATCAGCCTCTGCTGTTTCAAAGCAGATTGTAAAATTTACTTATTTGTACATAAAATTGGCACTTCATCCACAATTTAAAAAGAGAGAGAGAGAGGAAGATACAAACAAGTGGAAGAATATACCATGTTCATGGATTGGTAGAATTAACATCATTAAAGTGTCCATACTACCCAAAGTAATCTACAGATTCAGTGCAATCTCTATTAAAATGCCATAGTATATTTCGCAGACCTAGAACAAATACTCCAAAAAGTTATATGGAACCAAAGAAGATCCCAAATGGCTGCAGCAATCTTGAGAAAGAAGATCACAATACCTGATATCAAGTTATACTACAAAGCCACTGTAATCAAAACAGCCTGGTACTGGCACAAGAACACTCATATAGATCAAAGGAACAGAACAGAGACCCCAGAAATTGACCCACACCATTATGACCCATTAAAATATTTAACAAAGGAGGCAGGAATATACAATGGAGTCAACACAGTCTCTTCAATAAATGGTGTTGTGAAAATTGGACAGATACATGCAAAAAAGAATGAAACAAGACCATCAACTTACACCATACATACTAATAAGCTCAAAATTGATAAAAGACTTAAATTAAGTTGTGGAACCATAAAAATCCTACGATAAACCACAGGCAGCAAAATCTCAGACATCTCTCGTAGCAATATGTTTGCAGATGCATCTCCTAGGGCAAAGGAAACTAAGGAGAAAATAAACAAATGGGACTACATCAAAATAAAAAGCTTCTGCACAGCAAAAGAAACCATCAACAAAAGGGAACCCACTGTATTGGAGAACATTTTTGGCAATGATATATCGATAAAAGTTTAATATCCAAAATATATAAGGAATTCATACAATTTAACAAAAGGAAGACAAACAATCCAATTGAAAAATGGGCAAAGGACCTAAATAGACACTTCTCCAAAGCAGACATACAGATGACCAAAAGACATATGAAAAAGTGTTCAAATCACTGATCATCAGAGAGATGCAAATTAAAATGACTACGCATCACCTCACACCTGTCAGAATGGCTACCATTAACAAATCAACAAATGACAAATGCTGGCTAGGATGTGGAGAAAAGGGAACCCTAGTTACACTGCTGGTGGGAATGCAGATTGGTGCAGCCACTATGTAAAACAATATGGAGTTTCTGCAAAAAAATTAAAAATGGAATTGCCATTTGACTCAGTGATCCCACATCTAGGAATATATCCTAAGAAACCCAAAACACCAGTCAGAAAGAATGTATGTACCTCTATGTTCATAGCAGCACAATTTACAATAGCTAAGATCTAGAAACAGCCCAAGTGCCCATCAGTAGATGAGTGGATAAAAAGCTGTGGTACATTTACACCATGGAATATGATGCAGCAGTAAAATAGAAGGATCTCTTACCATTTGAGACAGCATGGAGGGACTTGGAGAGAATTATGCTAACTGAAATAAGCCAGTCAGAGAAAGACAAGTATCACATGATCTTATTCATATGTGGAATCTAATGAACAAAAAACTGATGAACAAAAAAGAGCCAGAGACATTGAAACATGGAATAGACTGTTGAATCTCAGAGAGAAGGAGGAGGTGGGTGGGTGGGAAGCAATCAACCAAAGAACTTGTATTCATATATGCGTAACCCATGGACACAGACAATAGGGTGGTGAAGGCCTGGGGTGGGGGACAGGAGCGAACTAGAAGGGTCAATGGAGGAAAAAGGGGACATATGTAACACTTTCAACAATAAAGGTTTAATTTTTTAAAAAGAAAGAAAAGAGCCATGGATAGGAAGAATGGCATCCTGCAGGGCATTCTATGAAAGCTTCAGCCAAATTATCATTAGAAAGGTCCCAGATTGTACTGCCATGCAGTCATTGGCTAGGGGAAGCCATCTAAAATGTGGTCACTATGGTGGATTCTCAGAGAGGGTGGTTGAGGGTCTCCATCAGCTATGCTCTCCATAGAAGGTTCTCTTGACAGAGACGTCAATGGCAAATTTTCACAGTCATCACAGCAATATCCAAATAAATAAACAAACAAGAAAGTATTCGCAGATAAATTTATAACATTTCAAAGCTGTCACAGTAATTCTACCCAAACAAATATTCATTAAAAAGTAACATTCTAATGTTTTCAAGTTATAATTGACTAGAGGCCCGGTGCACAAAATTAGTGCACTCACGAGGGTCTCTCAGCCCAGCCTGTGCCCTCTCAAAGTCCGGGAGCCCTCGGGAGATGTCCGACTGCCAACTTAGGCCTGCTCCCCGCAGGCTTCTGGCTGAGCAGCGCTCCCCCTGTGGGAGCACACTGAACACCAGGAGGCAGCTCCTGCATTGAGCATCTGCTCCCTGCTGGTCAGTGTGCATCATAGGGACCGGGTGTTCCATTGTTTGATTGATTTTCATATTACCCTTTTATTATATAGGATTAGAATTACATGGAGATTTATAGTGGCTGAACCATGTCTGAGTGCACCTCCTTAGTAATAGAGAAAAATCCCTAGGATGTGGTTCTGTGCCTTCCTGACACCTGGGATATTGGATTTGCTGCAACATGTGATTGTTCTCAGCTATTTTCACTGTGGTTATTTTTCACAGTGCCACACAGCAAGATATAAAGGAAGGGAATCTCAGGTTTTGCTTTCCCCTCTGTTTCCATGGACACAGGTTTATAATTTTATATGAAAAGTCAAAATCTGTCACTCTCATTGAGTATGTTCTTGGAGCTACTTTGCTAACAGCTTTGACTAATGCAGTAAAATAATTAGGAACCAGAAAAGAAACACACATAAAATGAAAGGAAATGAGCCCCTTCTTAACGATGACCAACCAAGGCAGGATGAGGGGGTGGTTTGGAAAGGATGACTAGAAGATAATAAAGTACTTCATGAATGCAGGTATTACAGAGCATTGGATTGGATATAGTTTGCTTTTAAACCAGAAACAGTAGAATTAATGTTCCTTTTAAGCATAACACATCTTAATGGTTAGCATTATATCCACCTCCTGCTGTGTCTTATACAAAAATGTGAATATATCAGCTGAACAGTTTCAAGAATCTTGCCATCAAAACATTTGCCTTTCCAAAACAAAAAATTCATGATTATCTTTATAATTATCTAATCAATTTTGGCCTAGCTCACAATGTTGCAAGCCCTGGGTCTCTGGAGCTGTGCCATCTTTTTCTTATCACATACGGTTTATTGAGGCTTCACTGTGTGAAGGGCACTGGAGGACAAGAGAACTCTGTTTACAGGTCATGTTACATTTAAAAATATGAATTTTAAAAATCAAAATTAGGAAGGAGTTATTAAATTATAAGGAATTCTTCACTTTGCTGGAAGGATTTCTTTCACTGGTACCATGAAATTAAACTGATTCATATTGTGTAATACCTCGTTCCTGAAGCATTTGGTGTGGAACTGGGCCATGTTCATGTCGTGGGCACCTGCATTCAGAACCACCCACAGGGTAGGTCCAACCCACCCAGGATAATCTCTTTTTTGCATAACTCAAAGTCAACTAATGAGGAACCTTCACTCCACTTGCAAAATTCTTTCACTTTTGCTGTGTAACACAACCTAATCACAAGAGTGAAGTCCATCATATTCACAGTCTCACAGGCAACATGGGGATTATAGAGTATATACATCCAGAGGTAGGAATCTTAGAGGCCATCTTAGAATTCTGCCTAACACAGGTGAAAACTAAGACTTCACTTGATTTATAGTGGTAAATTTTTATTGTAATAATGACATCACAACTGGACTTAATTATTAATCTAAATACTATGCCTAATTAGCATCATTACACATTTTTAGCTAGATTTAGAAATGCCTATACATATAGACTTTGATTGAAGGTAACCATGGTAACTGGAGATTTCATTATAGTCTTAGTACCAGTATTATTTTCCTCTGAGAATCATCCCAATCCTTAGAGTGTGCTCATGTGTGTGTGTGTGCAGTTTTGGGGAGAGGATTAGGGGATACATTTTGCCTGTTTGAGTAGAAGGTTGTTATTTAAAATTAATCAGAAATATACCACCAAGTGCTTGACAGAGCACAAATGCTATTCAGATAATATTTTCAATGTAAAAATCACTTCAAAATTTCTTTTTCAGAGAATATGAATAATCTCACTCTCCACATAAATATAACTATATATCTTCTATATAACATACACATATATTTTCTATTATATTAAATATATACTAGAGGCCAGGTGCACAAAAATTTGCGCACTCAGGGGGGGTCCCTCAGCCCGGCCTGTGTCCTCTCACAGTCTGGGACCCCTCGAGGAATGACCACCTGCTGGCTTAGACCCGCTCCCTGGGGGATTGGGCCTAAGCTGACAGTCAGACATCCCTCTGGCAGCCTGGGAGCCCTCGGGGGATGTCCACTTGCCAGCGGGGAGCAGGCCTAAGCTGCAGTTGGACATCCTTAGCGCTTCTGAGGAGGCAGGAGAGGCTCCCACCACCACCGCTGTACTGGCAGCAGTCAGCCTGGCTTGTGGCTGAGCAGAGCTCCCCTTGTGGGAGCGCACTGACCACCAGGGGGCAGCTCCTGCATTGATCATCTGCCCCCTGGTGGTCAGTGTGTGTCATAGTGACCAGTCATTCCCAGTCATTCTGCTGTTAGGGTCAATTTGCATATTACCCTTTTATTATATAGGAGTGCCTGGCCAGCCTGGGTGAGGGGCTGATGGCTGTTTTCAGGCTGGCCACAGCCCCTTCAGGGTGGGCGTCCCCACTGGGGTGCCTGGCCAGTCTGGGTGAGGGGCTGATGGCCATTTGCAGGCTGGCCAAGCCCCGCAGTGGGGACCCTCACCCCATCAGGGTGTGGCCAGCCTGGGTGAGGAGCTGATGGCTGTTTTCAGGCTGGCCACAATCCCCAGCTACCCAAGCTCCCAGTGGAGGCTGGCTAGAAGCAGGTATCTGGGATTTGTTTGTCTTCTATAATTGAAACTTTGTTGCCATGAGCGGAGGCCACAGCCAGCTCAAAGCAGGCAGGAAATTTGGCTTCCTCCATTGCCCGGGCAACCAAGCCTCCTGCTTGCTCCAGCTCCATGGCTGCTGGCCGCCATCTTGGTTGGGTAATTTGCATATAGTTGCTCTGATTGGCTGGTGGACGCGGCTTGTGAGTGTAGCAGAGGTAAGGTCAATTTGCATGTTTCTCTTTTATTAGATAAGATATATAATAGAGGCCCAGTGCATGAAATTCATGCACAGGTAAGGTCCCTAGGCTTGGCCTGCCCTGATGGGGGCCTTGGATCCAGGTGGGGGGTCCCAGTTGGGGGTCGGAGCTGGCTTGGGCAAGGGGCCATGGGCAGTTTGCAGGCCAGCCATGCCCCCATGGGGTGGGGGTCCCTGCTGGGGAGCGGGGTGGCCTGGGCGAAGGGTCGTTGGGGGGTTGGCCAGCCACCCCACCCTCAATCAGGGTGGGAGAGACTGATCAGGGGTGGGGCCGGCTGGGAGGAGGGGCTGGGTTCGCTGGCCACAGTGGGCATCATAGCTAACAGTTGTCTGGTCATTACAGTGTTACAATCGCTGGCTTTTTATATATATATATAAAATTCTAGGCAAGTTTGAGGAATGACCTTTATTTTAAGTTAGACATTTAACACTCTTTAGTCCAGAATCTCCATATCCATTCTAACTAATTATTCTAACAAATTATTCTCTGATGTAAAATTTTCTGATCTAGGCAATTAAATTCTCTATTAAAATACCAACATATTTTGGGAATATCACATCTGAAAGTTCATCAAGAATTATTTTCATGACCTATTGTGTGAAAGGCAGTGCTCTATGTTCTAGAAAAGAGACAGTTCTCTACTTTCTAAAAAAGAAAGAATATAAGCAAGTAAGAAAATAAATAGGCTTTACAGAGAACTCATACAACTTAACAAAAGGAAGATAAACAATCCAATCAAAAAATAAGCAAAGGATCTAAATGGGCACTTTTCAAAAGAGGACATTCAGAAGGCCCAGAAACATATGAAAACATGCTCAAAGTCACTAATCATCAGAGAGATGCAAATCAAAACAACAATGAGACACCATCTCACACCTGTCAGACTGGCCATCATCAACAAATCAACAAACAACAAGTGCTGCAAGAATGTGGAGAAAAAGGAACACTCATGCACTGCTGGTGGGAATGCAGACTGGTGCAGCCACTGTGGAGAACAGTATGGAGTTTCCTCAAAAAGTTAAAAATAGAACTCCCATTTGACCCAGTGATCCCACTTCTAGAACTATATCCCAAGAAACCAGAAACACCAATCGGAAAGGATATATCCACCCCTATGTTCATAGCAGCACAATTCACCATAGCTAAGATTTGGAAACAGCCTAAGTGCCTATCAGCAGATGCGTGGATTAGAAAACTGTGGTACATCTACACAATGGAATACTCTGCTGCTCTGAAAAAAGAAGGAACGTTTACCATTTGCAACAGTATGGATGGAACTGGAGAGCATTATGCTAAGTGAAATAAGCCAGTCAGAGAAAGATAAATACCACATGATCTCACTCATATGTGGTATATAATGATCAACATAATTTGATGAACAAGAATAGATCCAGAGACAAATGATAGGGGGGTGGGTGTAAGAGAGCAGCCAAAGGACTTGTATGCATGCATATTAGCATTACCAATGGACACAGACACTGCGTCAGTGGGGGCTTGCCCGGGGTGGGAATGGCTGGGGCGGGGGGGGCGGGGGGGGGCGGGTGGAGAGGGCGGTCAATTGGGGGAAAAGGAGACATATGTAAAACTTTAGACAATAAAAAAAAGAAGAAGAAATGGCAAAAAATAAAGAAAATAAATAGGCTATTTGCAGGTAATGATGCATTATATGAAGAAAATGAAAAAAGCTGATGGATAAAATTAAACTAAGGGCAGCAGAGAATGAGGAGGGGTTAATTTAGACTGTTTATGAGATAAGTTCTCATTGAGGACTTTTAGCTACAATCTGAAAGACAAAAACAAAGCCAGCCAAGAGAAAAACTGAAGACAAGAGCCTCTGGGTAAAGGGATCACCAATGCAAAAACTTATGGTAGAAACAGATCAAAAGAAAAATTCAGAATAAAATGAGACATAAAAGGATGAAAAAGACATAGCTGATGCAGTGAGAAACTCTAACATATAATAGGATGTGTGAGAAAGATAAAGATAGTTGGGACACAAGCAATATTTAAAGGATAATGGCTGGAAGCACCAAACCAAGGTTTCAAGAATTCTCACTTACCTGTGCAATACAAAAGCTTTTTCTGAGACAAGACACAAGATAATGATGGCTCCTAATACCACTTTCACTCCACAATTAATTAAATATATTATCCAATAAAATATAGCAATAAAAATTGATAGCTGCTTTAGGAATAAAAAGGAAAAAACATAGCTGCATTATTTTCAGACAATATAATTATGTAAATAGAAAATCCAAGAAAATTTATAGTTAATCATTAAAATTACTATATAAGGTTAAAATAGTTGCTGAATACAAAAAAACAACAGTTAATTGTATTCTTACACACCAACAATGAACAGTTAAAATTAAAATTCTTTAAAGATTCAGTTTTATTAACCCCAAAAATAGTGATTCACTCAAAACAATTCATTAATTAATAAATATTCTTATCAACTGTAATTTAATATGTTTTTTAAATTTATAAATAAACTAGGGCCCAGTGCACGAATTCGTGCAACTTGAAAGGAACTATGGGCCATGAAGCTGCAGTGGGCACAGGGGCGGGTCTTGGCCCATCCTCTGCACCCCACCCGGCCCCTCCTGCCACAGCCCCTGGTTCCCTGTCTGCAGGCAACCCTGCTCCCACCACTGCCACTCCCACACGCTGACGGCACCAGCCTCGCTCACACCCACTGACAGCACGGAGCGACTGAGGCTGGCACCAGCAGCTGGTGCAAGCAGTGGCTGTTGCCCAGGTTGCCCCTCAAAGAGCAGGAGAAGGTGGAGAAACCCTCAGGGGCAATCAGGGCTGGTAGCCACCGCTCATACCTGCTGATGGTGCTGAGTGATCAGGACCAGCGCATGAGAGCAAAGAATTTTCAATAACCACCAGAGGCTCTCCCTGATGATGACTGGTGCCCTGCCTTGGTCTTGCACCCCTGCTCACCTGCTCCACTATCCCGCCTGCTGCTGATACCTGCCATGTTCTGCACATGCCCTCTGGTGGTCAGTGCACATCACAGTAACTGGCTGTTCAGTTGTTCGGTTGTTCTGCCATTTGGTCTATTTGCATATTAGGGTTTTATATATATAGACTAGAGGTCCAGTGCACAAATTTGTGCATGGATGGGGTCCCTCGGGGTGGCCTGTGGGGATCAGCCCCAGCTCTCACCCCCAGGCTCGCAGTCCCAGCTTGTGCCCCAGCCTCGCAGCCCCACAGCCATGCCTGGCACCCCACTGTGGGCTGGCGCTGCCCCCTCACCTGCTCCACCATTCCACCTACAGAGCGATCAACTGGGCCTAGGCCCCCTGCCCAGCTCCCTCAGCGCCTGGGAGCTGGGCGGCTGCCTCACCCCCCACCGCCGCCACTGGTTGCCATCTGTAGGGCAATTGCCCAGGGTGATCTGGCCCCCGCTCTCACCCGGCTTGGCCTGGCATCACCCACTCACCTGCTCCACCATCCCGCCACGGTCCCACTCTCATCGGGGCCCATCAGAGACAGCAGCGCCTCCATTGCTGCCCGCTGCCAGCGCCACATTGCCAATGCCCACCATGTTCCGTCCTCTGGTGGTCAGCTCATGTCATAGCCAGCAGTCGAATTCCTGGTCTCCTGGTAGAATGACCACCAAGGGGACAATTTGCGTATTAGGCTTTTATTATGTAGGATATTCTTAACAAGCAAAGAGAAAATACAAACAAATAAGAAAGTAAAGGCATTGAATAAGAAGGCAGGTAGGTTTTAACCCCCCATCTTCTCCACCATGCATGTGCCCCAAGATGAAACACCAACTGCAGGCACTGGTGAGGATTTCGTGCTGACTCAGATTCTATCAGGAACTCGGCATGAAGACATGGTCAAAGTTGACCCTTCTTTGCCAAGAATTTATAGTCTATTTACAGAGATAAGACTACTGCACATGCAATCAGTTGCAAAACAGTGTCTTATTTATTCATTTGGGTATTTACTCATTTAACAAAGAAATATCGACTTCCTGCCCTGGCCTGTGTAGCTCAGTTGGGTGGAGCATCAAAGATCATGGTTCAGCCCTGGCTGGTTTGGCTCAGTGGATAGAGCGTTGGCCTGCGGACTGGAGGGTCCCGGGTTCGATTCCAGTTAAGGGCACATGATCAGGTTGTGGGCTTGATGCCCAGTGGGGGGCCTGCAGGAAGCAGCTGATCGATGATCTCATCATTGATGTTTCTATCTCTATCTCCCTCTCCCTTCCTCTCCGAAAGCAATAAAAATATATTTGAAAAAAAAAAAAAAAAGATCGTGGTTCAGTTCCCGGTCAGGGCACAATACCCAGGTTGTAGGTCGGGGGCGTACAGAAGGCAACTGAGTGATGTGATGTTTCTCTCTCACATCAATGTTTCTCTCTTTCTAAAATCAATAAAAACATATCTTAAGGTGAGGATTAAAAAAAAAAGAAATATCAACTTCCTGCCTACCACGAATCAAGCATTTTTTTGAGACATTAAGAAATTTAAAGATGAGCAAGACAAAATCTTTGCTTAATATTAGACCAGAAAATCCAAAGAGAGACAAGCAACCAAACTTGAAGGGTACAGGGAATGTTTCGTGGAGGACGAACTGAGCTAGACTTTCAATGGTGGAATTTGTATACAGTAAAAAAAAAAAAAATGGGGGGGGCGGGGGAGTGAATATGGTGTGGCCCTGCATTCCAAGTTAATTTAAAAGCCTAGCAGAGGAGTCTAGGATTCAAGCAGTACAGCAATGGGAGTGAATTGTGTTTTTTTTTACACATGCGAAATGTCAAGACATACCCATAATTACCTGTACTCTCCATTTCCTGGAGTTGACAAGTATTCATTGCATATCTATTTTAGGTAGAGGAGCATAGTGGTTAGAAGCATGAATTCCAGAGCCAAACTGCCCAAGTATGAACCTGCCTCCACCACTTACTAACTACAAGTGACCTAGACACTTTCCTCATGTGGAAAATGGGATAGTAATAGCAATAGATCTTTTTTAAAAGCTAAATGAATTAATTCACATTATGATTAAACCGATGCCTGGCACAAAATAAACACTATATCATTTCGCTATAATTATAATTATTATTATCTGTTTCATGTCCATTATGACTCTTAATACTGTGGTAGATGTATTTTTTTAAGTCTCTGCTCTAAAAGACCTTACAATGTAACTGGGGTTCAGGGGGGTGGCAGAAGTTGCCACTAATGTAAATGGTGAACGATACTTAATATCATGAAAAAATGTTCAAATGCATTGTGAAGAAAAAGAGAAAGAAACAGGAAACTGCAAAGCAGAACAGGAAGTATGGTCCCAAATGTCTTTCTTTGAATTTACAGATAGAATTTCTAAAATTCTAGAGGATACCGGGTACTCTCTCTGTATTGTGATTATGAGTGGTTTTAGAAGCATTATTAGGTTATACACTTAAAAGAGAGGCAGTGGTGTAATGGAGTTCACAGGCTTTGGGATCTTAAAGTGGGTAGATATCCCTGCTAAACCTCTTGCCTGTACATTGAAGGGTTTTTTGTCTTTTTTCCTTGTTCGTTTTTAATATTTTCGGCCTCTGTTTCTTCATCTACAAAATGGGAATGTGCCTGGAGCCTAGCAGATGCTTTTATACACTTTCAGCAGAGCAAATTAACGCCTCATAGCATTCATTGCCAGTCACCATAAGCCCATGTCCATACCATTGGCTACTCAGTGGAACCAGTGTTACAATGTGATCAATTTGGTCTCAGACATTTGTAAATATTCAATGATGTTCAAGTCAGCAAAAGAGTGTACTTGTTTCTTCATTCATCTGGCGAGAATTCATGTTGAATGCCTGAACTTGCATTGCGAGGTGCTGGGTGGTAGGCTTCATAGACATCTAACTTGTCACGTAGTATGAATTTAATATTCACTTTCAATAATTTATTCATTCATTAAATGATTATTCACAAATTGTGTTCACTATGCTAAACAGTGAGTATGAAATTAGTTTATCCCCAATTTATTTATTCTAGCCTCTTACAAAAACTACATTTGGTTCTGCTTTGTGGTTTCAAA
This sequence comes from Myotis yumanensis, assembly GCF_028538775.1. Classification (NCBI taxonomy): domain Eukaryota; kingdom Metazoa; phylum Chordata; class Mammalia; order Chiroptera; family Vespertilionidae; genus Myotis; species Myotis yumanensis. The sequence goes on from NW_027223754.1 coordinate 131,224,458, forward strand.
AGGAGACCTAAAATTATATTTACCTTTGACTATAAATAGCACTGGAATAAGCACAAGTCAAATAAATTCCTGCTGATCAAATCCTAGCAGCTCTTATATGACATTTCAATCCTTTCATGCTGTTTTTGAGCTATTTGAGTTGAGGTATTTTGGGTTTGCTTATTTTAAAAGCCAAGATCAAATGCTGTTTCATTTTGTCAGTTTCAGGCAACATTAGAGGGTTTTTTTTAAAAAAAAAAAAAAGCTTTAATTTTAGTCTAAAAGACTCTTATTTAATAAATAGTCTTCATGCAAGATAACTGGAACTTGAATGAAGTAAAAAGAGAGACACATAGCGTCTCTTTTTCTTCACAGCAGTTTTTCAGATATATCTATTTCTAAAACCCATTCAGAATTAGAAAGATTCAAGAAATGTTCCTCTTATGAAAAGTTTGCCACACATCTATAAAGGTATTGTTCACAGAGTTGTAAGAACAAGAAGTTTAAAACAATCTAAATATGTAGTAAGGGAAGACTAGTTCAATAAAATTTTATATTTGTACAAAATGGAATATGTAGCCATTGAAATATTATAGACAAATATTTAATGATATGGAAAGTTCCAGAAGATAAATTGTTATATAAAAATCAAATTACAAAATAATATTTACAAGATGTTTCAACCTCACCATTTTACTCAGCTCTTTTTGTCTTTGAGGAAATTTTGACCTTGAGGATGTTTACTAGTATAATACAAACATTTTCATCAGATTGGACCAGTATTGATAAATTTTTTTATCGAGAAATTAGTTCCTAGAGCAAATACCAATGAGTCAAATTATTTCCTTGATCAAAATAGTATCATAAACATTCTCTATATTTTTTCAATTTTATTCTTTATTTAACTAAGATTATTTCATTGGCATTAGTTATTTTCCACTTAAATTATAAAATTATAATTCATTAATCAATAAGTATTTTGTCATATCAACTTTTATGGATTCTTTTTCTATCCTTGTGAGTTTTCTTTTGTAGTCTATTTCTACCAAATTTAATATTCTTGAGTGAGATTTTGCAGTTCTAAACATTGTCAAGAGATGTTATTCTTGTATTAATCTTTAGTTAATAATAAATTTTTCCATGTACAATTTAAAACATCAGTTTTATTCTATAAAGATTATTTGTATTGGTAATGTTTAATGCAAATATATTTATTTCTCAATTAATCCATATAAAAATTGTAAGCAATTTAAAAGAAAGAATGGGGAAGAAATCAAAGAAGGAAGAGAGGATGGGTGATGGAGACAGCAAGAGAGAATAAGAAAAATAGAGACCTCACCACCACCCCCCCCCAAAAAAAAAAACAACAACAAAGAAAGATGGGGCAACACATATGAATAATCAAAACAATGGGATCAAAATGGTGGGGCAGGATATTACTAAAATAAAATTTAAGGATGCTATCTCTTCAAGTTTGATCATGTTAATGCTTTCCCTAAATAAGATGAATTCCAGAAAGACTCCTGCAGAATATTCCTGTATTTCCTACTTTCAACATCCCTACATACTGATCTGCATCAGAGAAACAAGGAATTCACCACATCAATGAAGAGTCTTTCTATATGACAATATAACAACCAGTTAAAATGTATAACATCTAATAGTGTTTGTTCTAAACAACATACGATTAGCCTGCGGTTGTTTATCTAAATGACTGGATATTTTGACATTAGCTTGTTTGGGGTACACAGAGGTTCTATTGGATACTCAACATCCCATCTCTCAAAATAAAATATAGTGATCTTCATGCAATCAAAGATAAGATTAAAAAAATGAGTAAACCAAATACTGGATATTGGTCTGCAAGTAAGGGCCAAGGGCAGGGAAGTGAACGAAGGGGTAAGGAGGAATAGCACAATGGGGTAGAGCAGATGAGAACAAAGGTAGTATCCCTCAATTGATATATTTACTTCTCTGGGCCACTCTGAGAACCAAAAGATTTCTTGGTTTCTGCTATTCTTTGTCTCCAGTCTCTATGCATGTACCTTTAATACTCCAAATTATAACTTAGACCAATAGTTTTCAAACCTCTCACCCCCCTTTTTTTAATGGCATAAACTCTTAAAATCTTATGCAAAAGCCTAATTTTTTAAATCAGAAAAAGTTGTTCTGGAGTTATAATGGTCAATGGATGGAACAGGTTGGGGGATGGTGAATCCCACCCAGTCAGGTTCCCTGCTCCTCTCCATTCCAAACACTCCATAATGACCTCAAAAGGAGTCCCTTAGAACCCAGTTTGAACTCCACTGGCTTAGACTTTTGTGCTGAATACTAGAATCTCTAAAGGTAAATTTGACAGTAGGCTGACAAAGAATAAGATACCACTGCTTTAACAGAGCCTTGAAAGTTGAACAAGCTTAATACTTTTTAGGGTTTGTTTTATTGTGTTGGGGTTTTTGTGTTTGTTTTAGCTAAAAACTTAAATTTTAAACATTTCTTAAAACTTCACCATTGATGTTTAACTTAGATTATTAAAAATAATGAAGATAAGATGATGATAGAAAGCAGCTATGTAGCACCATCTTTTTTTCCTGAGACAGTTCTAAACGCTTACATATATTAACACATTTAATCCTCATAATTCTGAGAGGGCAATACTATTATTATCCCCTACTTAGAGTGAAGAAACTGAGACACAGAGATATCAACTAATTTGTCCAAATTCATATACCTTGTGAAGTAGAGATAGATTAAATCATATTGTGCTTGAATCCAACTATGGAAAAGGTTATTCAGTGGTTAACCAATCATATGGAATTTTCTTAACAGTTCATCCCAAGCAATTTCAAAAGGTCATGGAAATTAACTATTCCGGCTTACTGGCAAGTCATAGAAGGTCATGAAATTTTGGCCTGAGTGACCCAAGATCTTTGTAGGAGTCTTTGAATCTTGGTAATGATTCAATCTAAAATTCATTTTAGATATGAGTAATCTATGGCAATAATACTTGCCTAACAGAGTCTTCTTATGAAATCTACTGACAATGAAATCTATCCCAAAAATCTACATTTTTCCAAATTTTTGCTAAGTGTCACAGGGGGAATTAAAGTAAAAGATACTGCCATTATCAAGAGCATAACATAAATCAGTTTAATATAGGATTAATATAGGAAGATATTGTGACTAGATTACAAAATATGAAGTACCATGAAAGATTAGCACTATGGGTAGAAATTATCAAATGGAAAATGAGATTTATCTAGACTTTGAAGAAACTCTAGAAATTCATTACTTTATTTAATAATTAATAAATAAATGACAGCAATAAACATTTTAATCTTGATTTTAAAGAACTGCCATAATTTTACTAACCCATTCAAAAATTAAGTTATTTATTCACTAATAATAATAATAAATAGCACTGTCTTCAGTAATAGAGAAGTAGGACAGCCAGGTTCTTCTCTCTTGAGGCTTATATTCTAAAGAAAAGAGACAGGTGATAAACAAATGGGTGACTAAGGAAAGTACTGGATAGTGATAAGGTGTACACAGAGATAGTGTGATATGACAGCCAGAGTCTGGTGGCTACTTTAGAATGAGTAGTCAAAACAGGCATCTCTAAGGAAGTGCTATTTAAGCTTAGACCTAAGTGACAAAATAAAATCAGTGTTTTAAAGATGAGAGAGAAGAACAGGCAGCGGGATGGATAGTGGAAAGGTGTGGTCAAATTGGGCTTAGTCACAGAATGGAAAGACGGCTAGTGTGGCTGGAGCACCATAGTCAAAAGAGGAGAAAGATAAGAAATGAGGTTGCAGTTGTGGACCTCCCAGAGCAATGATGAATTATCCTATCTAATAAAGAGGTGATATGCAAATTGACCATCACTCCAACACACAAGATGGTCACCCCATGTGGTCAAAGATGGCCACCCTCATGTGGACACAAGATGGCCACCACAAGATGGCCAGCAGGGGAGGGTAGTTGTGGATGATCAGGCCTGTAGGGGAGGACAGTTGGGGGGGACCAGGCCTGAAGGGGAGGGAAGTTGGGGGGGACCAGGCCTGCAGGGGAGGGCAGTTGGGGGGGACCAGGCCAGCAGGGGAGGGCAGTTGGGGGGACCAGGCCTGCAGGGAAGGGCAGTTAGGGGGACCAGGCCAGCAGGGGAAGGCAGTTGGGGGTGATCAGGATGGCAGGGGAGGGCAGTTAGGGGTGACCAAGCCGGCAGGGGAGGGGAAGGACAGTTAGGGGCGACCAGGCCAGCAGGGGAGGTTAGTTAGGGGCAATAGGGTAGGCAGGGGAGCAGTTAGGTGTTAATCAGGCTGACAGGGGAGTGGTTGGGGGTGATCAGGCTGGCAGGCAGAAGCAGTTAGGGGCAATCAGGCAGGCAGGTGAGCGGTTGGGAGCCAGCAGTCCTGGATTGTGGGATCAGGCCTAAACCGGCAGTCGGACATCCCTCAAGGGGTCCCAGATTGGAGAGGGTGCAGGCTGGGCTAAGGGACACACACACACACACACACACACACACACACCCTGCACAAATTTCGTGCACCGGACCTCTAGTATTTGTAGAAAAACTGATAAACAAATAATAATACTTCCATGGGATAAATGTTATGGTAGAAATAAATATGGACAGCCTTATATTATGGCATAGAGCAGTGATGGCGAACCTATGACACGCATGTTAGAGGTGACACGTGAACTCATTTTTTGGTTGATTTTTCTTTGTTAAATGGCATTTAAATATATAAAATAAATATCAAAAATATAAGTCTTTGTTTTACTATGGTTGCAAATATCAAAAAATTTCTATATGTGACACAGCACCAGAGTTAAGTTAGGGTTTTTCAAAATGCTGACATGCCGAGCTCAAAAGGTTCGCCATCACTGGCATAGAGGTACCTATCCAAAATTAAGAAAAGTGTCATTGACTTTGAACCCTAAAGGGTAAGAGGAGTTAGCAAGACAAAGAAAGACTAAAAGGCAAGTTCTAGAATAACAAATAGTTTATTGCAGCTAGAATCTAGAGCCCAAGGAGTGTGGTGAGAGATGAGCCTGCACACAGAGGCAAGAGCCTTGGATAGTCACCGAGAACTCCAACACCCTAAAGTTACCATTTTAACTCAGTAGATCAAGTAAGCATAATAAATATGAATATAACACACAACACCTATGCAAATACATTAGAAAATGGTCCTCAAGAGGTCATGGTTCAATTCCCAGTCAGGGCATATGACCAGGTTGTAGCCTCGATTCCCATTGGGGGGTGTGCAGGAGGCAGGCAATCAATGATTCTCTCTCATCATTGATGTTTCTATCTCTCTCTTCTTCTCTGAAATCAATAAAAATATATTTTTTAAAAAGAAAGTGGTCCCAAGAGTCTAGTGTTCTAAACAACGGGGCCCTCTACTTTATTTCTAGCCTCCCTGAAAAAAAAAAAGAAAGAAAGAAAAAGAAAAAGGGAGATATTAGTGCCAACCTCAGTCACAGTCACAAAACTCAGTCCTTGTCTGAAATTGTTTTACTTTATGTTGACATATTGTCAGTGGATCCCTACTGCAGTAGTTTGTTCACCAAATATTCTGGTGCCCTTCCTTGCAGTATCCTTCCCTGAGGGAAGAACATATATCATTGCTCTGCTGAACTTAGAAGTGACCATATGATTTGCTTATCCAGTAGCATATATAGACAGAAATGATATATGTTACTTCCATAAAGAAGCTTCCAGATCTTATTAAATTGGCAAGCGGCTCTCCTTGTTTCTTATCCTTCTGTTCTGATGATCAAGTGTTCTGGACAGGGGCTGATCCAAGAGAAGACAGGAAGTAGAGTGACAGCAATATGGAAAGGACATGGTGTAGAAGATAACTCAGCCAATAAATCACTGAGTTTGGGGGTGGTGTGTTTGTTACTGCAACACAAACTAGCCTATCCTGACTAAGATATTCACAAACACAGATTTCAAAGAATGCTGAGTACACACCATATGCCTGTAAACTTTTCATCAGGTAAGTACCTGGGGCTTACTCCACTCAGGAATTTCCACCACAGATTTCACACCAGAACCATGGAAATGAAGCATTTTAGAATTTTATATTTTTCACTCCCTCCCTGCTCGTGACCAAACAATTTAGTGCTAATGACTAACCACTCCAACAACAACCAAAAAGAAAGTGTGACATGGGATGTAGGCAGCCTGCCTGTGCTCTATTTTCACAGCCCACTGCTATAAATAATACCATTAGGAAAGCACACGTTGCCTTATATGGAAGCTACAAAGAAAAGCACTTTCTCTGATAGTTTAGCAACACATTCAGATTTCATGTCTCAAGGTAAAAATAGGCCTAACAAAGAATTAAATTTGGAAGCTAAGCTGAAGTGAAGAGAGCTAGCAGTATGAAACATGCTGTAGGAGGAAGGAGACTTATAAGGTGCTGCATTCTCTCTACTGATGAGCAGTAAAGAAGAGTGAAAAAAGGGATTTGCCAAAGAAATAGAAATAATCATCAAGAATTCAAGGTTTAAATTGTCATCCTTATTAAATTGGTAACCAAAAAGAACTCTGAAAACAGTGCAGGCTTCAGCAAAGCATAAAATAAATCTCAATGGGTAGGATTTTTTTCTGTGTACTTTCAACATTAAGACAGGGAAAAAAATTCAAAGAAAATAAAAATAGATGTCAAAGAATGTTAAAAATATATAAACTTTCAATTTGGTAATTCATATGTTTTGATTGTTTAGGTTTTTTGTTTGTTTGTTTCAGTAACATGCCCTCATTTCTATTTTGCAATTTTCAGTGCTATTTTTAATGGCTCTGGAACTTGAACAACAAAAAAAAAAGCATTAGGAAATGTTATATCTTCCAAAACACTAGTAAACATTAAAGGTTACCAATCATCAACCTTTCTTTTTTTTGTTTTGTTTTTGTCTTTGTTAGTCCTCACCCAATGATATTTTTCCATTGATTTTTAGGGAGAGTGGAAGAGAGAGAAATATGGATGTGAGAGAAACACATTGATTGGTTGTCTCCTGTTCGCACCCTGACCAGGGCCCAGGCCAGGGAGGAGCTTACAACCTAGGGACGTGCCCTTGACCAGAACCAAACCGGGACCCTTTGGTCTGCAGGCTGACTCTCTATCCACTGAGCCATACTGGCTAGGGCAATCATCAACCTTTCCTAAGGCTGCAGTATAACGCAAGTATACCTCTCTATCCTATACCATATGCAAATGAAAATAATAATACATTGTCTTACTACAACAAATATGTTATTTATTTTATTTTACTTCTCAATTACAGTTTATATCTAATATTATTTTGTATTAGTTTCAGGTGTACAGCATCATGGTTAAACAATCATGTAGTTTACAAAGTGAACCTCCCAATATTTCAAGTACATACATAGTCATTACAATATTATTGACTGTATTTCCTATTATGTACTTTACATCCCCATGAATATTTTGTAACTACCTACAAGTACTTTTTAATTCCTTAACCTTTTTACCAAGTTCTACCAATCCCTCTTCCCTCTGGCAACCATCACTCTGTTCGCTGTATCTATGAATTTGTTTCTATTTGGCTTATTCCTTAGATTCCACATGTAAGTGAAATCGCATGGTATTTGTCTTTGTCTGATTAATTTCACTTAGCCGAATACCCTCTAAGTCTAATCCATTCATGCCAGAGTGAATTTTGTCCATTAGGCTTTCTTTGCTCTAAGTGGCCTATTTTCAATGAATTATACACTATGTTGATGGAAAATTAGTTAACCTTAATGCCAGCAAAATATCAACAGCCAGTAACAACACATTATATCTTTATGACTCAAACTATGGGCCTGAAATGTTCCCTAAACTGTACCACTGGCACGAACAGTGAGTTAGGTAACTCAATTTAATCACCTCCCTGAACAGCTGAAGAGCTAAGTATGCCAAGAGTCCTGTGGCCATGGTGATCTGGCCAGGTCTCAGTTCCCCACACATAGTTCCTGAACACAGGTGAGGCCTTTCCAAGTGATGCAAATAAATGGCTTGGGGATATAGCCATGATCTTTAAAAAGCAGAGGGCTCTTGTGTTTCTTGTAGAAACAGGCCTGGAACCACTTACTCCTGGATAGCAGCATGATTCTTGTGGTCAATCTCGCCAAGCTTTAGAGATCTAAGTGATCAGCCATCCCGTGCTGTCAACAATGGCTGTGCGAATCCTCAACTGCCATAACAATGCAAGGGCTTCTTGATTAACCTGTGAATAGTTCTGCTCTGCTGCTTTAAGGCCGGCTAGCATGCTGAGGCAAAGCACAGTTTTGATATCATAAACTGAAATATCAATGCTAAGGAACGTTCTCTTTTATCTTTATTAAATTACTAGCAGAGGTTTCCAGCAGGCTGGAAACCCAATTCCAGCAGTGCCTGTCTCTGTATGGCTGTGAAGTGGTTCAACAACAGGACCTAAATTAGGACAGCATAAAATTTCTGGTTCGTTTTTTCAGAGTAAACACACCATGAACTGAATAATTTTATCTGGGATTTAGTGACTTCAGGATCATTCATACAGAGACTTCAGGTAAAATTGGAGGTTTCAAATTCACACTTTGTACTGAGTCAATTCAACAAACAGTAATAAATGTTTACTATACATCAAGGAGTGGGATTGGACACCAAGATATAATGATGAACAAATGAGCAGGGTGTTATTAAAAATATGTAGCACTTGTTGAATGTTGCCTAAATTTGTCTTCCATTGATTTCACAATTAGGATACCACTTCTCCAACCACAGAAAACAGGCTCTCCATGAACTAATGAAACTTTCAGCCTCAAGAAAATTTTGAAAAAAAGACACAACTAAGAGTTAACCTCAATGAATATGATTGCTTAGGCACCTATAGTAATACTAGAGGCCTGGTACATGAAATTTGTGCACTTGCAGGGGGGTGGGGGGGGGGGGTGGGTCCCTCAGCCTGGCCTGTGACCTCTCACAGCCCAGGAGCCCTTGAGGGATGTCCAACTGACAGCTCCCCATGGGCCTAAGCCATCAGTCAGACATACTTAGCGCTGCTACGGAGGCGGGAGAGGCTCCCACCAGCGCCTATGCGCTTGCCAGCTGTGAGCCCAACTTCTGGCTGAGCGGCACTCCCCCTGTGGGAGTGCACTGACCACCAGGGGGCAGCTCCTATGTTGAGCGTATGCCACCTGGTGGTCAGTACACGTCATAGTGACCGGTCATTCAGTCTTTCAGTTGATTTGCATATTAGCCTTTTATTATATAGGATCATTGACAACCAGCCATTGTTGGTAAGCCTATATCAAAATATGCACAGAACCTGAACCTAAAAGGAAGAAGACAAAGAAGTTGCCTGAAGAATCTGGATAAGGATTCATTCATTTAAGCATTTACTTATAAATTTGTTTATTCAAACATATATTCATGGAGTCCCTAATATGAGTGTATCCTGTCCTAAGGCATTGGAATACCATACTAAAAAAAAAAAAAACAGATAAAATCTTCCTCTCTTTAACCTTATATTTAATGGGAAAGACAAAATAAACAGGCACACAAATAAAAATATATAATTTCACTAAGACTAAGTGATAAAAAGATAACGTAGGACAAGATAATAGAAATTGATTGAAGGAGTTGGAGGCGAAATAGTGAATATCTCAGCAAGCTATATTTTGGCAACACAAGAACACATACACACACATTACATGGTTACCTTTAGTTTTCATTTTAATTAGCAAAATACCAAGAATATTGCTGAAGCAAGGGGGCCACAGAAAGAAAGAATGGATCCAACATGTCTCAACTCCAACTCCCCAAGTTTCCCCCAAATCCCCAAAGCGATGTCACATCAATCTGTAATACTCTTCATGCAAGATAGAGACCGGTATTTCATAAAGAGCAAATTAGGGTATGGTAAAGTAACAACTGGTTTCTGAGATGCAAAATAGGATACTCTGCTGAGACAATAGTCTTGTCAGTTACATGACTGCACTGAGAGAAGACTTTCCAGGTCACTTTATTCTTTCCCTTAATATGTCGAAAATTGGATCTGGATGATTTAGATCATAGAATTCTACCATGGTGTAGAAGCAATGTCTACCCTCCTCTCACAGCTCGGCCATCTCTATGGGAGACAGAGGATGTGTCATAAAGGAAGTAAAAGAAAGTTTGTCATTTTCTGGACACAAGATTGGTGAAAAAGAGAGAGAAGAGAGGAAAAAGAAAAAGAAAAAAAAACAAGTAAACTTGTGCCTCCAAATCTTTCCAGTTTGGCTCCCACCAGGAAAAGAGGTGACATGTTACACAAGTGCAGTGCCAATGAGATCAGCTACCCCCAAATGAGACTCTGGAAGGGAACTGCTTAGCAGAGCGTCCAATCTGAGATACAGCCACAGCTTATAATTTTAGCAATGCTAAGCTCCAAAAACCAGGAGAGAATTCAACAGTCAAGATACACTGGCCATGACGTTGGAGCTCAGAAGATATCACACCTAAAGACCCCCAAATCTCCTTGCCTGAGGACTGCACAAGCTTAAGTAACACTCACTTCCTAGCTCACAGGAACTCAGTGTTACACAGGAGCAAGAGGAAATAGAAACTGAGACACAAAATAATTTTTATTCTTTTAAGAGACTGAGTATAACCAAAAGGGATTATTTAAATTGTCAGATTGGACAATTTAAAAACATACTTCAAATTTAATCAAATTTTCCCACAAACCAGCAGGTGGGAGCTCCTGAAGAAGACAATCTATAGACAAAACAAAGAAGCTGTGTTTCTCTACACATCTAAACAGTTGTGTGAGTTAAATGCTGAACCCTGACATGTAAGCCACATTTTACCCAATCTCTCTCTCTCCTCTCTCTCTCTCCCCCCATATGGGGTTGATGTACTGGGGTTGGAGGAAGAGCTGCTGCCAGAGATTTGAGCCTAAATTATGCAAAACTGACATAATTCTTTTCAGGATAGTTAATCATTCTATTCAGAATTCAATTAAGAAGGCTTTTTCTAAATAAATAAGGCAGGAACTACTTTCTGAGGCCTAGTCGTTTAACCGGTGTTGGAAACTTTCCAGAGATCAGAAAGCTAGAACCTTGCCAATGCAAAGCACATCACTGAAGAGACAGTGCCTTCTGGAAATACAATAGATTCGGAAGTGTTTGTTTATGAAAAAAATAGATGGAAATTATCAAAGCTCCCATAAGAAGTCTCTTTTTCCATAAATGTGTGCCTCCAATTATTTTAGTTTCTTAGTTTTAAAAAAATCACAAATGAGTTCAACACATGCATGAGAAATGTGCTCTCAAATATCAAGCCCTGGGTTTTGAAGATAAATTTAAATGTAATAATGAGTAGGAGTTAGTGATGTAGTTTTGATTTTAAGAAATCTCCTGACTTTATAAAAGTCCAAATTCTAAGATAAAATAAGATGAATGTATCTATTTTTAAAGTAAGATATGAAAATAATATAAAGTAAAATTTTTCTACGGCTAAGAGATTCTTCCTCAGAAGAATAAAAAAAAGATTCATTGAAAACCCAAATATTTATTTGCATTTTTTCAAAGTTGTATAAAACATATCTCTGCTAAAATAAGTAAAAATTAGCTTGCAGACAAAAATTCACTTTAGAAAGAAAACAGAGGCATATAACCCAGGTGTTTTTTCTTAAGTTCTGTCTCCATTGTTCCTCTAATACCTTTTTATAACCAGCTTTAATGAGATATTACATTACATTTTCTTAAATGAAGTAATAGATCTATCTTTAATTCCACAAATCAATCAAGTATAACATGTCATTTACTTACTTTAACAAACTAAAGTTTTCCTTTGTGGAGATACCCAATGAATTCCTAAGAACCCCATGGAGAGTGAGAACGCAGGATTTGTTATTAAGTAAGTCACTTGAAAAAGCTTCCAGCTTAAGTTTTTAAAACACCCTCTCACCCAGCAAAACTTTCCACACTTGTTAAACCTTATAACCTCCAGTAACCTTTAATACTCACAGGTGACTGATCACTTGCACTTTCCCAAAAGGGCCCCCTGCTTCTACTTCCCTATAATAACATTTTTATATTGAACTTAATTTTCTTGCTCACAAATTACAAGCCTATAACAATTACCTCAAGAGTGGCACCAGGAAATAAGAGTCCATTATTACCGCACCATCATCCCTTAATATTTCCAATTTACTCCTCTCATGGCAGGCCTTTGCGAGAGGCCTTGTTTATTCTTAAATTCTAGGAACACAGGAGCTAAGAAAAGCTTTGTTGTGTGCTGGAGAGTTCCAGATCTGGCATTCATGGGGAAGGGGAAATCGAATGGGGTGATCCATTAACAGGGCAGTCCAGAATCCTTATGAAACCCACGCCTTTTCAAATGACCAATGAGTCTCTCGTCCTTTCTGCAGGCTGTTTGCATTCAGTCAACACTTCAATTTTATAGGCCTGTGGAGCCAAAGATTACAAGACTTTTGAACTCCAGGCTGCCTTCTGTCTGGCTACATCCTCTGTTTCTGGAGCCCAAATCTTTTTTAACAAGTCTACAAAAACAAGCAATTAGGGTAACGTCTGCTAATCCTCTCCTTTGGACCTAGAGGTAATTACGTATTCTGAACCAACCTGCGAGGAAGCAGAATGACCACTAGCAAAGCTTGGAGCTATTTAGAAAGGGATCAAACTGTGCATCAAAGGGAATGATCAGGCTTGGCTTGAGTCCCTTAGAAGTGTCCTACTGCGGTTTCACAGGAGGTTATGTACAACGCTAAGCTAGATTTTTAAGGAAAAGGAGAAATACATAAATTAAAATGAATGAAAAATGAAAAACAAAGTCAGGGAGACATTTTAAAAGGCTGAACGTGTATGAGAGCCTCCACTGGTCTGCCTTCCTGTGGATAACGGCACATCCGGTGTCTCTGTACAGAGCAGCAATGCCTCTCCCTTTTAATTAATTCACACTGCTGATGCACTTCTATCTAGTAACAGCTTTGAAATTTGTTTAGGTGATTTGCATTAAATTACTAAAATGATGGTCTTTTTAGTTAAACAAAATAAAGTAATAATACAGGAAAATTCACAGCATTCCTTTCGAAATCTGACTTTTAAAATTATATCTTATTTCTAATCTAAATTAGGTATTATCATAATAGACAAGCAAACGGTACTTAGAGAGAGAAAATAAATTCTTTTCCTTCCTGTGAACAAATATTTTGCCATAAAATGTGTCATTGATCAATTCTGCACTAACCTGGCATCTTTTCAAACAAACGTGATGTTTTTCTATGAAGATTTTGCATGGATGTGTCAGCTATACACTTCTTGGAACATAAACATCACCAACTGTAGTAGGACTACCACTATCACCAAGAGGACAGGGAGTTCCCAATTTACTAGCGGGCTGTACATTTCCAAATTTATTTTCTAAGTATTTGGAACACAGGATACATTTTTCCATAGAAACATTGTTGTGACTATTTCATCCAAATGGGTCAGCCTAACAGCTCTTCACTCACACTCCTCCATATCTGCCCTTCCAACCTGAATCACACAGCTCCCTCCTTCTGAAATGCCCTTCACCCCTCCTCTCCCTCAGATCCAATGCCATCTCATGTCCTTGACTGCCAGCTCAGATGTTACTCTACCAAGATTCTCAACAAACGGAACTGATCACTAGATCCCCAGAACTAAAGTACTTGTCATGACCCTTCTGAGGTGGATATTGTGGTTATTTCTTTCAACATCTGTTCTACCCCTCCCTGCCTGTGGTGGTGAGATTGAGTCCACCCCATTTCCTGGAGCATAAGCTATGCCAATGAGAGTAACCCCATCTCTTGACCTAGACATTGGTTCAGGTAATCCAATAGGTATTTGGTATGTCCCTGGCCACATGGACTGATTCAGGGAAGATCTAATCAGCACAAACTTTAAGACTTTTGACCAATGGTTGTGGAAGGGAACATTCTCTTTCTGGATTTGAAAGTTAATGATTAAATGGCTCACATTGCTGTGGGCTGATATTTTGTTCTCAAGAAGGAAGCCAACATGAAGTTGACACCCAGCGGAGGGCAGAACAGAGGGATTCATAGAGAAACAAAACCAGGTCCTGATAGAGCCAGCTCCCTGAGCCTGACCAACCTCTGAACTTTCCAATTACATAAGCCAATCATTCCCTCCTATTTTGCAAGCTACATTGAGCTGGGTTTTGTTACTTCCAGTGAAGGCATCCTACTTTATACAATATATGTGTCTACCAGCTTTATGTTTTCTACTATACCTATTAACTTTCTGAGACCAATACTGTATCTAACATATCATTGTATCTGCCCAAGGTGCCTGGTATATACTAGTACATGTATATGCATATACATAAGTGCTGGTTCAATTTAGGCAATTAACTCAGTACTTCTCAAGTAAATGCCAGTTATGTGAGATGGTAAAACATTTATGGAGGGAAATTCTATCTTCAATTAGTATTGACAATCACTGGATTTTTAAAACAGGGAATAATATTTTTACTACAATATTTCTTGGAGTGCTCAATATACTGTCCTAATGTGCATTGTGACAAAAAGTGGGCTTTAATATATATTGATTGCATATCTCTTTCACACAGCACCTTGAGGAACTAATATCACAAAGAACATATTTGGGGAAATACTATTATTTTTCATAATATACTTAAACTATGCTCCAACTTGATGGATTTTAAAAAAGAGGAAAGAAGTTTTCTCAATTCCTGAAGTCAAGACTAGCCCAGAGAATTTGTCTTGGAACCCTCACAGCTCCTGTAGGGGCCCCACAAACTCATCACCTTTATGCTGATCCACACCCCTTAGCTGCACTCACTAAGTTCTCATCTTCCAATCGAAGTGCTCCCTTCCTTTGTTCCTATCTAAAATAAAAATTCCCTTTCCCTCCAAACGTTTGGGTATGTCCAGAAGAAAGCAATCTGAATAATTTTGTCACTTCATGTGTGAAAAGTCTCCAATCTTTCAAATCTCCAATTCCTGCAGATATTATACCTTTTTAATATTTCTATTAACACTGTCCCTCAAATTATTTCAAGGTAGCATAGAATGGATGTCAGTATTACAAATGGATGTGTAGAATGAGTGCTCATATTTAAGTAAGATCATTCTATGGAAGACCTTTGATCTTTACTATAGAAATAAGGGACATTGCCCTTGTCATGATCATCATCACCATTGTTAGTTTTAATGATAGTAATGTTTAATAACTTTTGGTCTTTACTGGGGGTGGAAGGTGAGAGGTGTCAAAAGGTACATAGTTCCAGTTATGAGATACGTAAGTCCTGGGAATCATGGTGACTCTGGCAACAATACTGTATTTTGTATTTGAAAGTTTCTAAAAGAGAATATCTTTAAAGTTCTTACAATTAGAAAACAAAAATAGAAACTATGGCCCTAGCTGGTTTGCCTCAGGGGATAGTGCCGGCCTGTGGATTGAAGGGTCCTGGGTTGCAGGCTCAATCCCTGGCCCTGGTTTAGGCACATGCGTGAGGCAACCAATTCATGTGTCTCTCTCACATCAATGTTTCTCTCTCTCTGTCTCTTCCCCTCCCTTCCACTCTCTCTAAAAATCAGTGGGAAAATATACTTGGTTGAGGATTAAAAAAAACAATTGTAACTATGTGAGGTGGTGAATGTTAGCTAAATTTATTGTGGTAATCATTAGACAATATGCACATATATTAAATCATTATTTTGTGCACCTAAAACTAACACAATTCTATATGTCAATTATATCTTAATTAAAAATAATAATAGTAATGCTAATGCTATTCTCATCTGGTAGGCTTTGTTTTTCATCATTACCTCAATCATAATTAGTAATATTTTCCTAAGATTATTCTGTCCCAAACAGTCTCTTAAGGTTGCTTTATTTCTACATCGGTTAGTTTTTGTTGTGAAACAAACCACTTCAAAACTAAATGGCATAAGCGTTTCAGGATCCAGGAGCCTCCGGACCCATCAGTTCCTGCACTGTCCCTGCAGTCCATGTAATCCCATGGTCCCCGTCCCACCAGCCCAGCCCTCCTGTGTCCCGGGCGGGGCCTCAGTCCCAAACCATGCGCGCTGTGCTCAGGCCTGCCCGGCTTAGTGCTGTCTGTGATCCTGAGCCCCCAGAGACGGCCAGGTCCCAGTGGACATGGGAGAAAGAGTGAGGAGCCTGGAAAACCTGAGCAAAACGCGCACTTTCTGGTTTGATCTCCATCCATAGTCAACGGCATAATATCAGAGAGTATTTCTCTGTAGAGTTTTAGGCACCAACAGCATCTGTTGAAAGTAAAATGGAACGTTTTTCTCAAGATATTGATGTGATTAGACCTGATAACATTGTACAACATCTACTAACCCAGGAATTCAAAGGGTATGAATGGATTTTCCCGGTTTCACGTGAGGAAAAACTATATCCCAAGAGGAAGAAGTATAAAGAGTCACCAGATTGCACCTTTATTTTTAATTCTTTCACTCATGACCACTGTTAATCGAGTTTGCAAACTTGACCTTTATCCATTTGGAAACGTGTTGCAGGTGCTATTTGATTTTTTGAAGGTATTTTTAGCTTTTAATGTGAAACAGTTTACTTAGAGCCACTCTACAAATCCATGGTACTGTGCTTCATTCTTACTTCCCTTTCATCAATTAAATTGCTTTGCCAACAAGGACTTTCTGTCTTGCAACAATAGTTTCACAAACTTTACAGTATCAATAACCATTTTCTGGAACAAGATTTATTAAAATTGCCTTAGATTGCTAGCTAGTCATTCAGACTGTGCATGCAAAAATACATTTTTTAAAAAACACTATAGTATATAAGACTTTCAACCGGAATAATAAATGTGATATTTTATTTTATTTTTTCTTAATATATTTTATCGATTTTTTACAGAGAGGAAGGGAGAGAGATAGAGAGTCAGAAACATCGATGAGAGAGAAACATCGCCCCCTGCACATCTCCCACTGGGGATGCGCCCGCAACCCAGGCACATGCCCCTGATGGGAATCGAACCCGGGACCCCTCAGTCCGCAGGCCGACGCTCTATCCACTGAGCCAAACCGGTTTCGGCAAATGTGATATTTTAAACAAATAAATAAAAGAGTAAATATTAAGTGGTTTATAGGACCAATGATTTATTATTTCTCTCAGTTCTTCTGGTCTCAGTCGACTTGATATGGCGTGAAAAGTCTAAGATGGCCTCAGTCCCCTGCCTGGGGCCTTAGTCAGAACAGCTGGGAAGCTTAGCCGCTCCCCACACAATTTCTCCTACTCCAGGAAGTTAGCTTAGGCTCCTTCAAAGGGTGTTCTTCTGGTTCCCAGCAGCAAGAGAGCAAGCCCCAGTATGCAAGGACTTTTTAGGTTTCTTCTGGGTGGTGTTTGCTCATGTCCCATGGGGCAAAATAAGACACACAGTCAAATTCAGTAACAAGGGGTAGCGAAACAAGCTCACCTGTTTGATGAGAGGGGTGGCTAAGCCACACTGTAAAGGGACATTTGTGTAGGGGTGGCAAGGACTGTGACGCCCCACCTTTGCAAACCACCTACTTTGTTCCCCCTCTGGCCACAGGGACAGCTGAGATGAGCTGTGGCAGCGGAGCCCTGCACAAATTGCTGACCCAGCAATTGTGAGAAAAAAATGCTTGCCATTTAGGTCACAAATTTTTGAGGACATTGGTTGTACTGCAAAAGCTAACTGTAACGACTTCTGAATCCATACAGTAGCTAAAAGTTCCAGTATTGTTCCAGTTTCCTTTTTAAAACTCACCTGATTTGTTTTTACTTTAAATTGTTTAAAAGTAGATTGGAGACATCAGGTGACTTCCCCCCCACCATTCCTATTAAGCAAGATAGATAACAGAGGGTTGCTCATACATGAAAGTCAAGTGTAAATTAAGTACTGGAAAATTCGGGCATGCCTCTCCTCCCCTTCCCCTTCTACACCAACTCACCAATGGAGAGAAGGAAGAGGGTTTAATGAAACAACCACAAAAAACAAAACACACGTTTGATTAAGAAACACTGTAGGAGAAACCACCATGTGCTTTTCTCCTCAATCTGACATATTAAGGCCAAACTATAAGCAATGCATGTCCTTATGAAAGCTCTCGGAATGCATAGAACAGATTCCAAGTCAAAAAGAAAAAGAAAAAAAGCAGGCTGGCAACTCTGCTCCAAGTTTTAAATATTAAAGGAAACACTTCCACTTTCCCCACCTATCACCACTCAAGCTGCGTTTCCAAACTAGGCCTTCATCAGAAGGTAGCAGAATACATGCTGACACAGAATGGAGGACTCCCGGATTTTCGTTTTGCCACTAACCAGCTATTTGAGCTCAAATAAATCAGTTGACCCATCTGGGTCTGTGCTTTCACAACTGTTAATTGAAAGCGTCAGACTAGGTGACCTACCTACCTAAATATTGCTCTTCTAGAAATTAAATAACTGACCCAACCTCATACCCGTCAGTGTAGCATTGTGGGCAAGAGCATGAACTTTGTTATCAAAAGGAACCAGTTTGGGGGCCAGCTCAGTCACTGACCAGCTGTAGAATCTTGAACAGGTATCTTAAATTCTCAGTGTCCTCGTTTGTAAAATGAGAACAATAATTGTGTTAGACTCTGCTAATTATGAGATAATGCATCTCGTATGTTCAGCATATGTCTGGCACATTAGGAGGTGCTCAGGAAATGCGTCTTCATGCTGTTGACAAGAACCTAAAGTTAGAACCTAAAGGTCCTAAACCATGTCTGTTAGTCCTGTCCACATTGTCATCAAATACATAGGTCAGGTCACATGATCCACACAGGAATCCTAAAGCTGCCCCTCTCACCATCACCCGAACCTCAGCTCTGCTTGCATGTCCTGGGGACAGAGCAGAAGTAGAACTTCCAGAATCCACAGAACATTCCAGAGCTACGCTCTCCCTGCCCAAGCTGTTTTACGTCCCTTTTTAAAAAACTTTCCATTTCAAGTCTGAGAGAGAAAAAGAGATTCGGGATCTGAGTTGAAAGGAGAGGAGAAAGGCAGACCGTGCAGACTAACTCTGACTTCTTCCTTGACTCGCGGTGGAGCTCCCAGCCCAGGTCACAGAGTGAAGACTGTTTCCCAGTCATCGGCTTCAAACGGGATACTCAGCTTCATCATAATTCTCGTCTCTCCCTCTCCCCCCCTCGCCCCCCCCCCCCCCCCCAGTGTACAGGGGAAAACAAATAATGACACCTAAAACATCAAAGTAGTTTTATTCTTCAACTAAAAACAACTCTGTCCATTCACAAAATGAAAAGGAATACAGAGTTAAACAGCAAGAAGAATCTACTATTCAATCTTTAAGGCTCTGCATTGTAATTGCAAAGGATAATAATGAAACAATAGCAGCGTGGGGAAAGGGGGATCTCAGCACCCTGCACTTTGTCTAAGCCAGTCAGTCCAAGAAGAATTCATACGCAGGCCGGGCCTGGGCAGGAGGACGAGTGAGTGCCCACGTACCAAATGAATCAATAATTTAAAAGTCATAAAAATACGTACATAAATGGGTCGATAAAATACATTCTATCCTCCTGCTTTGACAACTCTATCTTCTTAATAACAAGGAAGAGCAGGTTCGTATTCAGTCTTCTTGGACTCCTCAGTTCCACACTGAGTCACGCTGACCCCTGCTCACCCCTTCTCTACCCAGCACCACAGCAGCCTCAAGGCACAGTGGAGTATAACCCAGCTCCTACATCCCAGCAGTTCAAACCCTGAGGGTGAGCTGCTGCTTGGCAACCCCAAGGCCTAGAAATGCACAATAAATGCACAATAGTCTGTGGTCACAACAAACTCAGGGCAGATGCCCACACAGGCACTAGAGCAGTGGTTCTCAACCTTCTGGCCCTTTAAATACAGTTCCTCATGTTGTGACCCAACCATAAAATTATTTTCCTTGCTACTTCATAACTGCAATGTTGCTACTGTTATGAATCGTCATGTAAATATCTGATATGCAGGGCCCTGTGAAAGGGTCGTTCGACCGCCAAAGGGGTCGCGACCCACAGGTTGAGAACCACTGCACTAGAGTCTGGCCTAGGGAGTTCATGGAGCCCACGCATCCAGGCATGGTCTGGAAAGAGAGCATGGACTTTAGATGTGTATGTAACCTTGGGCTTCCCAGACTCCTTGCCCAGTATATCCCAAGGAAACCAGAACAGGGCCCCTTTGAGCTTGGGACCCAGGACAGGGACGCCTCTTGCCTTGGTCTAAGGGCCACACCAACTGGAGCCTCTCCTCAGAACCCTCTCAGTCCTCCGCCCAGGGCTTGTTCCGTAGCGAGATTCCTCCTCACACCTTCTCCCACAGACAAACGGCCTCTGTAGAAGTTCCTTGCCCTTCAGCTTTTCTCGGTGGCACCTCCACTCTCACAATCTTCTCCATAAATCGCAGACAAATGTCAGCCAACCAGCTTCTTTCTAATGTCTCATTCCTGACATTATTCTTTCATCTGAAACTGCAGTCCAAGTTCCTCATTTTCTCCAAATTCAGAAAGCTTGTTTTTTTCTTGACATTTTATCCTACCCCAGAATAATTCTGTTCAATCACCCTCCCCCCAAGGGGACAATGGGGAATATAGGTGACGGTGGGGACAATGACCATCTTAAAGTCATTGCTTCTCCCCCACTTCCCATAAGAGACTAGTGCTCAGTTCCTTTTTTAAATTAATAATTACTCATATCTAACTTTGGGTCTTTATCCCTGGGCCTTGATTGTTTCCTGATTTTATTAGAATTCCCTTTCTTTGAGGTTATCCCTACCAATAGCTCTAAAGCTGAAATCAATTCAACCAAAACCAAAGTGATCATCCTGGCACCCCTTTCCCTAGGCCCAGCAGGTGCTCCTCATTCCCCCCCACAAAAGATCATCAGAGAGCCCTCACTAGCAGCTGCCTTTACAGCAGTCACTTTCTCTCCCTCATGCGCATCCCACTCCTCACCTGCTTTCCCTCTTTCATTCCCGTTAAGCTTTCTCGCCTTTGTCCATTTCTCTCATACTTCTCTGTGCTTTTTCAATATAACTCTCTCTGTTCTAAGCAAGTACCATCTTCTCAATGGGATTTATTAAAAGCCCTCCTCACCTGGCAGGCGTGGCTCAGTGGTTGAGTGTCGACCCATGAACCAAGAGGTTGCCAGTTTGATTCCCAGTCAGGGAACATGCTGGGTTGCAGGCTCCATACCCAGTAGGGGGCATGCAGGAGGCAGCTGATTGGTGTTTCTCTCTAATCAATGTTTCCATTTCTCTATCCCTCTCCTTTCCTTTCTCTCTAAAAATTCAATAAAAACATATTTAAAAATTAAAAATAAAATTAAAAAGCCCTCCTCATGGGCAGTGTGCATTGTCACCTGGCCAAGGCGTAGGGAAGATATTCAGCTGGCAGAGCTGGCAGGCTATGCTCTTTCAATCAGCTCTTTGAGCTTCACTGCACTGAGAAAAACTGCGGTGTAAAACAGGGCCAACTTCTTGGGTTTGCATCCCAGGCTTCATTTGGTTTCATGTTTTGTCATCCTCCTAAAATTCTTTAAAATGTTACCTTTAAACCTTTTTCTATGTGAAGTTGAAGTATGGTAGCAACCATCTCAGGTAGAAACTGTAGTTTAACTCAAATCCTGTTGTTTGGCTTAACAATAGAAAAGTTACTTTGATTTTCTGAATTGTATAAATCATCCCATTCGATTAAATGCCTTATTGATTGTAATGTGAATATCCCATTGGTTGTGGTCATACTGGTCTTAGAAAGCACATTTTCCTTTACCTGGGAAGGACAGCACAGTTATCCCAAGGTCAGAGGGCTCTAGACCCAAAACTGTAATTTAGATAACATGCTTAATTCTGCTTCTGTAAACTGCTTTTTTTTCGAATCAGGTTCCTCATTACAAACCCTGGGATATAATCAATACCTTTGTGATTTTTTGCCTATATAACCTTGGAGCTGCGACCATCTTATTGCTATGAGATTTGGGGAATGGCCCCTCATAGTCCCGGATTGCAATAAATGTGACTCTTTAATTTGACTTCTTGAGGCGTCCTTCTGTGATTCACGGGGTAGATTACAACAAAGTCCAATGGGACAATTGGGCACCTGGGTGAGCAGTGGAGAGCCACACACCATGCCACTTCCTCACATAAAGCATTTGCAATGCCCCTCGAACACAGAATTCCTGTGGGTCTACAAAGTTTGGGAGGTCAGCAAGACTGAAAGCAAGTACATGGCAACTTACATCTATGGCTGCGTAAGTGGCCTACTGACCACACGTAGGAGCTACACTTTCCATTCTACCCAGAACCTGCTCCAAATGCAAAAACAAGGCAGTGGAATTTTAAGCAATCTAAACACCCAAGAAAACTTATCTTTTGTTACTCCTAGGACTTCCCTGTATTAGCCTACCACTTACCCTGAAAATTTTGACATTACAAAAAAGGGGGGGCCTAGCTGGTTTAGCTCAATGGACAGAGCATTGGCCTGCGGACTGAAGGGCCCCAGGTTCAATTCCAGTCAAGAGCACATGCCCAGGTTGCAGGCTCAATCCCCAGTAGGGGGCATGTAGGAGACAGCCAAGCAATGATTCTCTCTCATCATTGTTTCTGTCTCTCTTCTCCCTTCCTCTCTGAAATCAATAAAAATATATAGTTTTTAAAAAGGTAAGATAATAGTTCCTTTTCCTTTCAGTCCTTCTTTGCTCATCAGTAAGTAAAAGGTATAATGTTGGTAGATGTTGCATATTAAGAAATATAAACAGTTGAGTTAGTCTTATGCAGCATTTCCACTCTTCTGTTGTGTGAACTACCAAACGTAAAATGTACAATTTTGGTGATTCCACATATAGGCAAAATGCTCTAACATTTGCATTTAATTCTGGCATTGCATGATATAAAAATGAATGGTAAAATCACTGACATAAGTTTAAATGTCAATGTCTCTTTACTTAGAGTTGCATAAAATGGCAAATTTAAAACATTATGAAATAGTCTGCAAAAGGAAGGAAAAGGCTTTAAATTTTAGTGCCTTTAACTGTATCTTTTTTCCTCTATTTGAACAAGAGGCCCCATATTTTCTGGGTCACGTGAGTTATGTAGCCACCCCTGATGAACAATGAAAAGAGATTGAGTGGGACCGAGGCTGGGCTGGAAGAGGTCAGGGCTGGGCCACAGCCCAGCAGGATGCAAACATTTGTCCAGGTCTCTTTGACACCAGAACCCTATATTGAAACATGTCCAGTACGTCCTATCTCATTCAGAGTTAAAACCAAAATGTTCACTATGGCTCTATCCCACCAACACCTCCCTGCCTACCTCTCTGAGCTCATCTCCCACCACTCACCAGCCTTCTCAGCTCCAGCAAGGGTATCCTACTTATATTTCCCCACCTAACAGACATTCTTCCACCCCAGGGCCTTTGCATATACCATCACTTTTCCTAGAACACTTTGCTCCCAGGATATCTGGAGCGCCCGTTTCTCTGACATTCACAGGCATCTCATCAAATGTCACTGTACCAGAGAAGCCTTCCCTGACCACCTCCTATAAACAAGCAATACTTTACCCACCTTGCTTTGTTTTCTTCCTTAGCACTTCCACCACCAGACCTCTCATATTATGTATGTATGTATATGTGTATGTATGTATGTATTTAAAATCTTGGTATCTGCCCTAGCCAGTTTGGCTCAGTGGATAGAGCTTTGGGCCACAGACTGGAGGGTCCCGGGTTCTATTCCGGTCAAAGGCATGTACCTCAGTTACAGGCTCTATCCCCAGCACCTGGTCAGGGCATGTACGGGAGGCAACCAATTGATGTACATCTCTCACATCGATATTTCTCTCTCTCTCTCCTTTGTCAGTTTTATCCACTGCTATATATTCAAACTTAAACAATATAGATATGTTGAATGAATGATGTTAATACACTTCCTACAGTCTGAAGTTATTTAGATTGAGATAAGAAAAGTGTATTTAATATGGAGGCCTAAAGCTGGATGGACTTTTATATATTACAAAATAATCTCTAACTTGAATCCACAAATGGTGCCTGATGTCCAAAGTCAGGAAGCATTCTGTTTAGGGAAAACCACCCAACTCAGGCGCCAAGAAGCCTGGGGCTGAGAGAGGGGAAGCGGACTCTGCCTTTAATGAGCTGTGCAATCGTAAGAAATCACTAGACCCTACTAAAGCCTGGAGCCTCTTTCTACAAAACGATCAAGATTTAACAATACCTGCCCTCCTTATCTCAGAGGTTTTTGCATGTAATAAATGAGATAATAAATGTAAACAGGCTGAAATGTTAAAGAAATGCTAGGGAATTGTATTTGCCCTGCTAATTAAGGAAACAGTGGGAGGAGAGGAGGCCCCGTGGAGGGGATAAGGGGGCTGTTGGGCCATTTAGCCAAGACTGGCATTTAGAGAACTGGAATGAAAGAAGCAATGCAAAGCAGCAGATGCTGGGTCCTTGTTGATCTTTCACAGGGCGACCCCCATACATCTCTCATTTGACACGAATGTCACTGAGCCCAATTAGAATTAGCCTTTCACATAACATTCAAATTCCTGGACTTCCGAGAACAGCCATATAAGGGAGGAACAGACAGTGCAGATAAGAGGAGAGGAATGGAGAGGCAAAGGTTACAGGGAAAATATGGAGATTTTTACATTCTCCACACAAAGGACAAGATGTTTCGACAAAGCCTATAATTTTGGAAAAAATTTAACTAGAGAATATTTATCTATCCAAGTGTCGGGATATCCTCTTTCCCAGCATTTCTGTGTGGGATGGGTTGTTTTTTATTCATGTTACTTCCAGACCTTATTTTTGTTGTGTTAATTTGTTTTCTTTTTTATTTGTTTCAACTTATATTTATTTGTTTAATTTTTCATTTCCTTTTGCTGCACTCACTATGCAAGCCGAAGTCACTTTGTGGCTCCCAATTTATATCCCACACAGCACAGAATTCTCACAGGTCAGGGTGCTCGCCTCCAAGACAGTATATTCTTAAAACTCATTTCATACTAACAATGCCCCTGCAAAGATGATGAGGCATAGCAAATCAAATGGTGCCTGATTTTTAATCAGGAAACTGAAGCATTTTTTTAAGCACTCTTAGATGCTTTAAATAAACCTTCTTGCATAATTTCAGGGCTCCAGATAAATTAAGCAGAACATGTTTAAAATAAAAATGCTTTCACAAGTACCAAAGAAGGGAGGTAGCAGCGGCTGTCAAAAGCGGGCAGCTTGACAGCACTCCAAACTAGGGGAACCCTGCACTCTATTTTTAAGCCAACCTGTGTCATGTAGGAGAGTAGTCACCACATCCCCTGATACAGCTTTTGGAGGCTGCTGGAGGATATGTTTGCAGCGCTGGAAATGGCCCTGCTACCCACACCAAGGGAAATGAACGTTGTGATTCTGCCTTTTCCCAGGACCAAAAAAATTGTGCATGCCCATCCGGCATGGCTCAATGGTTGAGTGTCAATCTATGAACCAGGAGGTCATGGTTCAATTCCTGATCAGGGCACATGCCCGGGTTGCAGGATCTATCCCCAGTGTGGGGTGTGCAGGAGGCAGCCAATCAATGAGCCTTTCTCATCATTGATGTTTCTATCTCTCCCTCCCTCTCCCTTCTTCTCAGAAATCAATAAAAAAATATATACATGCTTTTTAAATTATGCATTTCTTGAGTAAAAAGAAGCACCCCTACAGAGAAAACCAGTAGAAGCCCTCAAGTCTTCAAGAATTGGTGTGAATACTCCATTTTGGTGCTGGTAACAAGCAAGAGAAGTGAGTAATGTCTAGTTTGAGTAACATGGAGGAAAATTAGTAGTGGAGCATAAATAAATGTGGATGTTTAAGTAATTTCAATGAGAAACATGGACCAAATATGGGAAGAGTGTGAATAGTACGGCCTCGGTTACTCCAATACTGGGTCCTCAGAGAAATGATGAGGATGGAGATTCATCTTACGGGGAGAAACACAAAATGGTTCAGCAGAGAGATTATGGACTCTCACTCCCCAACTTTCTAGTTGAAAGTGTGATCTCAGTTATTTAACATCTCTTAACCTTAGTTTTCCTCATCTATTAAATGGGCCTGATGACACTGTACCATAGAGGGTTGCTGTTAGGATTAAATAAGGACACAAGAAAGAGGATGGGGGTGGGGCATAATATGTGGTGACAGAAGATGGTTTGAGTTGGGGTGGTGGGCACACAGTGCAATATACAGATCGTGTATCATAGAAATGTACTTGAAACCTGTATGATCCTATTAACCAATGTCACCCCAATAAATTTAATTGAAAAAAATAACAGAGTAAATGGCATTTAATAAGACCACAGTGAAGGGCACATCCTGAGCATCTGCCAGACCTCAAATTTGTTGAAAGGGCACTTAGTATGAGCAACCAGAAGGAGTTTTCTGGGGGTGCACTCATATTCTTCTCAGCAATCAAATAAATGGCCCAGCTGCCTCCTCCAGCTTCCAATTGACCAACCCCTGGTCCTGACCTAAGATCTAACTAAGAGGTCTGTATCCAACCCCCCAATCCTTCTCTCCCTCTCCCCTACCCCCTGTCCAAACACCCACTCCCCCCCTCCACCCCCCCGCCCCCCCCCACACACACACATACATATTCTCCCAGCCACAGCCAAGGGCACACGCTGTGCCAGGCCCCAGCCCTGGATGATCCTAACAGGGGTCCCCCAAGGGCAGTTGTTTGAATGGAATCTCTTATTAAAAATTAATTTCTGTTAAACCCGATTACATATGAACACAGCCTCATTATGATCGCTGCTGCGATTTCTGGAAACAAACATAGGCCCTACTGTTGCCAAGAGCAAGGGTCAGTTTAGGACAATTCTGAGTCTTAATCTATGAACAGGGAGACACAGCCAGCAGATTCCCTGAGGCTCACAAAGGCATTTGTCCCCTGGAGACTGTCTGCCCCACCCTCCTCCTCCTACTCCTCCCAACTACCCTCCTCCTCCCCGCCCCTCCCCCCTGCTCCCACACACACTGGCCCATTCCCTGGGCCATGTGTAGAGATGGAAGAGCCTGCTCCTGAATGCAGATGGACTGGATTCTACCGCAAGTGTGCTTGCCCTTTGAAGGTATAGGTTTCCCCACCTGTAAACACAGAATAATTCTAATAACACCACTACCTAGCTCATACAGCTGTGGGAGGATTAAATGAGACAATATTCCTGGAGTGGGAAAAATAGGTTTACAGTTGTGAGTCCACAAAACACGGAGTTTATTCTTGTATTATTATTGATTAATTATTGTATTATTTCCCATATGAACAACTGTAGACCTACTTTTGACTCCCCCCTCCCACCCCCCCCCCCCCCCCCCCGTATGTAAAACATGTAGAATATAGAGAGCAAACCCTCAATAAATAGCCATCCCATCTCCCACGGCCACCCTGCCCTGTGCATTCCTGTACTGGAATAGTCTTCTGCAATTAGTCTCCTAAAGTTAGGGTGCAAAATCAGGGGTCCTCATTTTCTTGACAGCAATAGGTTGAAAATAACAGAGATCTGAAGTTAAAATACTCTAGACCAGATCTATATACCCCCCCATATCTCTAATAAAATTTGATTTTTCTCCTCTGCATTGTTTCTTCTATTTCTAGCTCATGAGACGAAGGAGAAGTGAGAGCTAGAGGCAGAAAATTCATTGTGTTCTCCTCACTTCCGTGCTTCCTATGTCTTCAATATTTTTGCCATCAACAGCTTTGACCTGGCATTGTAGGATCTTCTAACGTGGAGAGAACCCAACTTCTAAAATGGGCATTTCCCCCCTGCTGACTGAGAAAGAATATGAAGAGCAACAATGCCCAGTGAAATGACGGTGGCAAATCTGAAAGAAGGCAAGCGTGCAATAAGAATCAGATATAAAATGTGAGGTCACTGACCCAGTCATTCCACTTCCGGGAATTTATCCAAAGGAAATAATTAAGCAAGCATAAACCAATGAACTTTATCATAGTAGTGCTGATCACAGTGAAGAATTATAAACTAGCTAATGTTCCTCAATCGGAAGTTGGTCATATAAATTATTTTATATTCACACAATTGAATATATTTGTAGTCATTTTTAAAGATAAACTAAAGCTATGCACCATGTAATGAAAAGTTCTCTATAAATTGTTAAAGTTGAAAAAAACCTGGTTGCAGAAAAATATGTGAATATAATTCTGCTTATGTAAAAATATAAAAATCTCTTATATATATTTATCTAAGCATCTTATAACCCAAAGATGCTTTGTCAAACTTTTAAGTCATTATCTTTGGTGGGAGGATTATAAGAGTACTTTCAAAAGATAGTTTATAAACTTAAGCATGGCATGAATTTAGTAATTTGAGCCTATATACATTTATAATCATCCAAACAAAATAGACATTTTTCTTCATTTTTTTAAGGGTGCTACAAGGTTTAACTTTTCTCATCTGGCAAATAAAAGAATTGAGAGTATGACCTAATAACGGAGTTTCAAAATGCACAAAACAAAAACTGACAGAATTAGTGGAAGACAGAAACAATTTATAATTAAGTCACAGATCTGAACATTCCTCAGGAGCAATTAATAGACTACATGCTACATGCCAGGGTCTGTGCCAAGCATTTCACGGCCGCTCGTCTCACAATAATCCTGAGGTTGAGACTGCCCAGCCACTAATATGATTGCCACTGGGCCTTGCCTAGGTCTTGGCAACATCACGTTTATTAGTAGTGAAGCTGGGATATGCTCCAATCTCAGCCTGACTCCCAAGTCCAAGATGTAGGGGCTGTAAAAGTTTTCTGGATTATGAGTGTCCAAAATCCTAGGTGCTAAAGACAAGAGTGGTTTTAGGAAAAAAGGAGAAAATTCATTTATTTAGGCTCATATCAAGAATTTCGTTCTTCTCACCAAAATAAAACTCAGGTATATCTAAAATGTAATTTTTTTATTGTCTAAAGTTTTACATATGTCTCCTTTTCCCCCAGTTGACACCCCCACCCCCACCCCCTACCCCCCGCCAGCCATTCCCACCCCGGGCAAGCCCCTACCACCCCAGTGTCTGCATGCCTAAAAAAAAAAAAAAAAAAAAAAAAAATGACCTTCACTCCAAATTAAGGAATAGGCTCCAAAATATATATTTTTTACATTTCTAGCCTTAAACCTCCCTTCTCCTCATCTCCTCCCTGCAGGTTGATTTACTCACATGCCTTACCTGTCGAAAGACTGGTTTAACTCTAGTTTCCCTTGGAAGACATGACCTGAGAGGCTGCCTGAGCTTCCTCTGCCTTTTTGTGACCTCCTGGTGACCTGGGAGTTTTACCCACTTTGCTTAGGGCCTACACATCAGTGGGATTCAGTTTCCTTTCGCTTGAATGACTCCTCAGAACCTAACTCATTCAGCAGTCCACCCACTCCCTTTCCTGTTTCTCTGGCCTTTATGGGCAATAGCCCATCTCTCCTCCTCAGCAGGCAGGCTCTTCCCTGGGTTGATGGTGATTGATTTGTTTTCAGTTGTCCTTATGTTTTGTTTGGTTGTTTTGATTGTTTTGTTTTGTTTTTCCTTCTCAAGTGGGGTAAATAGCCAAATTGTGTTTTCCTTTCACTACCTTAAGACTTTGGGTGTCAACTAGTAATCTTTTGTCTTCTCTGCCTATGTTAGCCTTTGTTTGTTAGTATAATTACAGGCCTCACTATTTTGGACAATCAGACTTTAATTGGCCTATCCCTAGCCTGATGAAATCACCCTGAAAAAGTCAGAACAATGCAACAATCATACTACTAAAATAACATCCCCAGGGCCCAACATCTGAAGAAAATATATTAAGAAAGAAAATATTTTTTAAAAAGAGGGGAAAAAAGGATTGGGAAATATTTGACTCAGCTGGCTCAAGGGTATAGACTTCCTATCTGCCCACAGAGGGGTAAGGAAAAGGCCTTGGGTGAAGAGAATGGCCCTGCAGTTCTTAAATATAACCACATAAAATACAAAGTGTATTTAGCATCGAGGACGTAAGCTGCACAGAAAATGTGGTTGCACAAACAATTTTGCAATTTTAATAAATTACAAAGAATGCATTTAACCAATTTTGTAACTAGCTTTCAAAAGCCTCTTACATCTCTCAGTGGTCTCCAGAGTAAACACATCTCCCACACAGTAGCATCTATTTCTATAGAATTAAGTTTCTGCTCTGAAATGATGTAATCTTCCATCTGGGGCAGTTTACACATACCTTTCCCAAATGATAGAGCAACAGAATTCAACCTCATTTCTTCCATTCCTCCAAGAACGTGCCATGCTGGGCTGCACGTCAACCAGGAAATATTCAGTAAACAGAACTTGTACTCCATTTATTCTGAGTTTACTTTAAGGAGCCACTTATCTCTTTTGGAATGACTTCCCTTGCCAATCACCTTGTGGAAAAGGCCTGGGAGAGACACTCCCTGAGGACGTGCAGAATCCTAGGTCAGCAGCCTGTGTGGTGGCAATAAACAACGAAACTATCTACATCTTAAGATCTTCCCTTTTCCGTCCAAAGACAATTGTTCTTTTTAGAGCAATTGAAACACACACACACAGGTATACCCTCAAGGATGAGTGCATACGTACTCACGCACATGCCCATGCATGGCAATGAGTCCTCTGTACATTCTCAGAAACGTGACCATAATTTATTCTCCAGTGATGGTTTATGCTAAAACACACAAAAAAGCAAATAATCATTTTGGAGGTAAAAAGGCTCTTAAAGACTTATTGTTCAACACTTCATTTAGCAAAGAATGACAATGAGGCCCAGGTATAAATTCATTCCAAAGAATTTATATTCTCTAAGATTTTGAGATAAGATTAGAGTATTTCCTTATCTGATCTCTCTCCACGGAAAGAGCTAAGGCTCTGAGGTCAGATCAGCCAGGGTTCAAATTTCAGCTCCACCATTTACCTCTGGGTGGTCTTAGGTAAATTTGCCACTGTTTCCCCATCTGCAAAATGGAAATAATAAGAATTGAAGGATCCAGAATATACCACTATGAAGAGTTTTTGGTTGTTGTTTTCTGAACTCTGCTATCTGCTTAAAAGTTGAGCTTCCCAAAAGAATTAAATCGTCATAAATGCCCTCCCAGGGAATTCCACAGCCAGGAAAGTATGTATGACTCCTATTACTAGAGAGAAGTCAGCACTATAATAAGAAATCACCTAGTTCCTCCGGGGTGGCTCAGTGGTTGAGCTTTGACCTATGAACCTAGAGGTCACAGTTTGATTCTTGGTCAGGGCACATGTCCTGGTTGTGGGCTCCATCCCCAGTGTTGGTTATGCAAGAGGCAGCCAATCAATGATTCTCTCGCATCATTGATGTTTTTTATCTCTTTCTTCCTCTCCTTTCTTCTTTGAAATCAATAAAAATATATTTTTTTTAAAAAAGAAAGAAATCACCTAAACAGATATTGTCATATCTCCTAAGGGCCCATTGATCTTTCTTAAAAGTCATTGTTTTCCCTTAAATGCCCTTCTGTCTCTCTTCTTCTCCTATTAAGATGGTATATAAGGTTCAATTCTCCTTGAGTCATATTTTTCTGTCCATTCTGGCAAACATATGTGAATAAAAGTTTGTCTTTTCTCTTGCCAGTCTGTCTTATGTCAGTTTAATCCACAGATTTCCAATCCCTGAATCTATTAAGAAGTTAAAGGAAGAGTTTTTTCTCTCAACAGAGCAAACATGTATTAGTTACTTACAATGAACAAGACACTGTTTTAAAAACACTAAATGTATTAATTAATTTGTTTCCCACCCTGTCCCTTTTAGAAATAAGGAAACTCAGGCACAGAGAGATTAACCAACTTGCTTAAAATCAGACAGCTAGAAAGTGGTGGTGTCAGGATTTGAACTTAGCAATGTAATTCCAGAATCCTTGCATTTATGAGAGTAACCTCTACCTCACAAATGTGTACCAAAAATTAGAGGACATAATCTAATCAAATAATGTCGGTTGCATTTTCACTATTAGAAAAATAGTGTGCTATTGATGAACCAGACTGTTTCCTAACTCTCATCAAGGGTTAGGGTAGAACAAGGAATCCAAACTGTGCTTGACAGTCCGCGTGGATGGTGTTGGAGTTCCTGAAAACAGACAAGCATGACAGAGCCAGACAAGAAAACTTGGTCAGGTTTATCTAGCACCATCCCATGGACCCCAATAGTCCGCTGACTAAAAAGTATGGGCTTGCTTTTGTTTTGTTTGTCTGATCACAGAGCAGGAATATTGTCTCAACTCTGACATAAAATGGATGAGGTATGCCACAAACTCCCACCACTTCCATGCTCATCAACAATCTTGCAGTGAGAAACTCAGCTATCCTGTTTCCCTCATCCTCGTCCTGGGAAGGGGAGTGGCCAGTGGAATGAGCAATGTCCACATCACTGCAGAGGGCATAAAACAGATGTTCGAACCGGGGTATCAGCATCACACAGACCTGTGAACAAATACCAGCTTTACCAGAACTTACCTGGGAAACCTTCAGCAACCTTAACTGAAACTCGATGGATTTCTGTTTTCTCACCTGAAAGATGGAGATTTAACATCCTTATAAAACCTACCTCACAGCATAGTTGGGCCAGCCTCCTGGTAATAGCTCAATGTGTATTCTTTAGTAAATTTATGAATTGGCTTTGTGATTTATCAACTACTTGCAGAAAGTTTCCCATGATCCTTTTCTTCCCCAAATAGAAAAAACATCCCCTGCTCCTCTGAAGTCCTGCAGGATTTCTTCTGGATCTCTAGTGTGGAAACGGGTAACTTTACCTTCTATGTGCCAGCCAAAGTGCTAAGCACTTTACATGCATTTTCTTCATATAATCCTGATAACAACACTATAAGTAAGTAATATAATTATCTCCATTTTTCACAGATGAGAAGACGAAAATTTTAATAAGGCTAAGTACCTGGTCTGAGGTTACACAGGTAGCTAGTAATGAAGCCAATAAAAGCGTCTAAATCCCAAGCCTATGTCCTTAACTTTATGCTGTTTGTCCCTCTATACCTTATAATGGTTTATGTTCATTATCAGTTTCTTTTTTAAAAATATATATTTTTTTTTATTTCAGAGAAGAAAAGAGAGGGAGAGAGAGATAGAAACATGACGAGAAAGAATCATTGATTGGCTGCCTCCTGCATTCCCCACACTGGGGATCAAGCCCACAAACTGGGCCTGTGCCCTCACTGGGAATTGAACCATAATCTCCTGGTTCATAGGTCAATGCTCAACCAACCACTAAGCCATACCACCCGGCCATTATCAGTTTCATTTTAGGATTAAAAGGTCAAGATTTGTATGTCAGCTATATTTTTATGTCCCACAGGATGTTCTTTGAACACACAGGTTGTCTATTATTGAATGAATGAATGAATGATTATATACCATAATTCCCCTCCTCAGAGTCTTATTAATCTTAATTTATTTGCACTAAATGCTTTATATCAATTGTCTCATTCTATGCTCACAACTCCACCAGCTTGTTGTTATTATTTCCATTGTGCAGATAAGGAAACCAGGACTTAGAGAGATGAGTAACTTGCCCAAGGCTAATAAGTTACAGATCTGGATTCCCATCTGGGAAGACTGAACCCTCTGACTGAGTCCGCAATCATCACTCCACATCTGAGAAGCAGATCTGAAAGGGGATGGCCTCACCAAACCACAGACATTCTGTGGCCCACTCAGGCAGCATCTCTCTTTTCAAAACTTTTTAACTCTTAATGGCTTTTTTTAAAGGAATTAGAAGGGCCTTTAAAATGTGAAGCTTTGTATAGAAATTAGTGGCAATTCCAAAATTCCTTATAAGAAGGGTTTAGAAATAGCAATTTCATTGGAATTGAGGTAGGGGGAAGAGGGACACAAGGATTTTTTTTTTTTTTTTTTTGGCGGGGGGGGGGGGGGTATTATCATAAAGCTGTATTTTCAGAGGCAGCTTGGTAATTTTTAATCAGATTCTATTATTATTTGCAGATTGCTGATGGATATTATAGGGGCACTTTAAAGGGAGTGTTTCGTGACCAGCATTGAGCGTCATCCTGTGCACCAAAAGGTTGCTGGTTGGATTCCCGGGCAGGGCACATGCCTGAGTGTCAGGTTAGGTCGCCAGTCACAGCAAGTATGGAGGGCAGCCAATTGATCTCTCTCTCTCTCTCTCTCTCTCTCTCTCTCTCCCCCCTTCCTCTCTCTAAGCATGTCCTCAGGTGAGGATAAAATTGTGTGTTTCATGATTCTGTACCTGAACTAGTCTTGCTTACCATTTTGCAAAAGTGATTTAAACATCAATAAAGTGAAGTCTCAAATTTATAAATGACATCAAGATTTTCTGACAATTGGAATACTAACCAGGAAAGAATAAACATGGAGAAAATCTCAGATGGGGCTATGTGAG
Organism: Myotis yumanensis; assembly: GCF_028538775.1. Classification (NCBI taxonomy): domain Eukaryota; kingdom Metazoa; phylum Chordata; class Mammalia; order Chiroptera; family Vespertilionidae; genus Myotis; species Myotis yumanensis. The sequence continues at coordinate 131,258,894 of NW_027223754.1, forward strand.
TGGGCAGGGAACGTTCACGCTCCGGGGAGAAGCCATACATCATGCCCGCAGGAAAAGGGAACCCACCTTGTTCTCAAGAGACCACGGCCTCTGAGTGCAGACGTGATCCAGGAAAAGGATGATGGCATCACTGTAGACCATCCCCTGAAGAAGTCGGTCCAAAGCATTGTGGCAGTCACAAAAGCAAGCATCATCAGGAAGGATGTTAAAAAACAAAATAGAAAGCACAGTCTCATGAGTGCTCGCACACACGCATACACATACACACAGGGACACCAGTATTCATCTGCTTCAGAAATGCTGGGTGGAGTTCCAGGCATTAAACCTCAAAAATGTCACAATGAAACTGGAACATATCCAAAGAAGGTCACTTACAATTATTAGGGTTTGTGAAGAAACCAGGAACTTTAAAGCACTCCAGACTGGAAAGACAAAACAGGAGAGTTGGTGTGCAAGAATCTATAATCACAGAGGGTATTGATTGAGTGAACACAGGTCGTGACACCAAATTCCAGCAAAGCAGACCTAGAAGCCCTGGTAAAATTAAAGTATTTTAGGACAATGAGTGTTTTCAAATGCTAGTTTATAGAGCAGATAATAAAATAGAAAAAAAATCATAGCTCTAAGAGAGTCTGTAGCAGTGAGCTCATAATAGCTTATGGTGCAGTTATAGCTCAACTATATGCTCAGCCTTCTGATGTTCCATGTTATGGAAGATGTAGCAAGCTCCCTCCACACTACAGTGGGGCCTTGACTTAGCAGTGTCCCGACTAATGAGTTTTTTGAGAGACCAGCTGTCTCTCGGCTGATTTTTTGCATTGAGTTGATAGAGTAATTTGAGTTAACGAGCTCCTTAACGAGCTTGGTCTCAGGACGAACTAAACTCATAAGTCAAGGCCCCACTGTATTTGTTGAAGACCCTGAGAAAGGAGGTGCTAGATTAAATTAACTGCTGATTTAATACATGTGGTATATCTGTTAATTCCCAAACTGGCCAATCAAAAGAATCACCTGGGAACCTTTTCTTTTAAAAAAATGATTCCCAGGGCTCATATCCAATAATTCTGTTTCAGTACATCTGGGATTTAGCCACACTGAGACCGTCTTTTCCATAGAAAATGCAGAGCATAATCTGATTGGCTGGACTTGAATCATGTCTTATCCCTGAACCAATCACTGAGATGGGCAAGCCAGGCACACCCCTTGGCCTGACCTGGATCAAGAACCTCCCCTCTGATGCAGGTGGTGGTTCCCCCCAGGAAAGAAAGTGAGTGACTAAGATTCAGTCTCCTCTTCTTCCCGAGTAACAGAATCTTAATCTATATACAGTGGGGCCTTGACTTATGAGTTTAATTCGTTCCGTGACGGAGCTCATAACTCAAATTACTCGTATGTCAAATCAAAAAGTGAACGAGTGAGACACGTGATGTTGGGCTGATGTTGTGGCGTTCACTGTGACGTTTGCTGCGCCAACTAGCGGTGGGGTATCTGAAGCTGGCTCGTAACCCGAATTTTAGCTCGCAACTCAAAGCAAAAAAATCGGCCGAGAGACTGCTCGTATCTCGAAAAACTCGTTAGTCGGGACACTCGTAAGTCAAGGCCCCACTGTATATAAAAGCCTAAGCGACCATTATGACCAGACGACTGGCTGGTAGCTATGACACACACTGACCACCAGGGAACAGACACTCAACGCACAGGATCAGACTCCCTACTATCTGGATCAGGCCTGCAGGGATTGGGCCCAAACTGGCTCTCCGACATCCCCCGAGGGGTCCTGGATTGCGAGAGGGCGAAGGCCAGGCCGAGGGACCCACTAGTACACGAATATAACTAGAGTGCACCGGGCCTCTAGTTATATTAGAAGATGCATGTGCCCAACTGAAAATCTACATCCCCAGGCTCTGTAGCTATGGATATGTGGTTAATTCTGAACATTGAACACACAGAGTACAAATCTGGTGTCGGATTTCCAAGAAGCTTCTTTAAGGGAACTGATTCTTCCCTTTTCCTTCCCTTCTTTCTCCTTCCTACTGCCTGGAATGTGAATATGATGACTAGCGATGGAGTCACCATCTTTTAAGCCTGGGAATAAAAGCTAGAATAAGTCTGAGTTTCAGATGATCCTACAAAGTTGCCTGGTTAGGCCAGGATTTCCCATCTCCTCACTTTTACAGACTAGAATAAGCCCTCGTGAGTTTTAATGATTTTTTAGTTTCATTTCTCTATACCAGGCTTCTGAACCGAATCCTTCTGTACCAGATGTAACTGTGACGGGAGACTAAACAGACAGTTATTTCTATGTTCTACACATCCTCTTTAAATTTCACTCCCCATATCACTGGGCATCCTGATTTTTGCTCTCTGTTAAACAACTTGAAAAATACTCTTGTCATGCCTTATAAGGAATTTGTCTCTTACTGCTTCCAAAGCTAGGCATAATTCATCACCTACACCTGTAACATCATTTTCATACATCTGTGCAAAACCACTCCCCCTTCAAAACATGGTCCGCGATTTACTATATTCCACAAACGCTTCTAGACGAGCTCCACTTAAGTTTAGATAATCAAAAGTAGTCATTCTTTTAACTCAGTCTCGCAGACTCTGTTTCCACGTTTGTTAAAGAGATTCAATCAGTGGTTTTCAGACATTTTTAGCCATAAGCCCCTTGGTTCAAAAACCAAAAACAGGAGTCCCTAAGGCCTCTAAGTAAGGTTATGCAGGTTGGACACTGCCATTCTTGACATTGTCTTTCTGGTTGACACATTTTAGAATTGTGTGGTATTCAACCTGCCCCAAAATACACACAAGGTAGATTCCCTGGGAAGGACCAGAGGAAGCAAGCATTGAAAAGCATTGCACTGATATTTTCAATGCATGTAAACAATAAAAGTCTAGTATTTAGGATATCAAAACACTCATTATATTAATACAAATAACAGAAGCAATCCAGTTGAGAACTTGGCAAGAGACTTAAACAGGCACTTTGCAAAATAAAATACCCTATCGTCAGTCAACACATGATGATGAAAATTAAAATCATAATAAACAACCATTTCATCCACCAGAAAAACAAAAACTAAGTGTGACAATATCAAGTGTTGCCAAAAATATGGTAATATATGAAACCTCAAATATAGTTGGTGGGAATGTAAATTGCTACAACCACTTTGAAAATAATTTGTCATTATCTGAACTTAAGTGTCTACACATCCTGTACCTATTCCTTTCTTTCGTCCACCGCAGAGAAATGTACGTACATGTGTATCAGGGTACATGCACAAAGTGTTCTTAGCAGTATTGTTCATAATAGCTAAAACTGAAAAACCAGTTGTCTATCAATATAAGATGGTCTAGTACAGTGGTCGGCAAACTCATTAGTCAACAGAGCCAAATATCAACAGTACAGTGATTGAAATTTCTTTTGAGAGCCAAAATTTTTAAACTTAAGCTATATAGGTAGGTACATTGTTATTAACTTAATTAGGGTACTCCTAAGGCTTAGGAAGAGCCACACTCAAGGGCCAAAGAGCTGCATGTGGCTCGCAAGCTGCAGTTTGCCAACCACGGGTCTAGTACAATGGAATACAATGAAATACCGTTTTGCATGAAAATAATAAACTATCACTACACTCAATAACTTGGGTGAATCTATTTCTCTGCCAAAATGAAAACATTAATATTCTTTGGTAAAATTATTTTCTATTTTATTTTATGGGTCAATCTTAATGATTGTTTTGATGGCAGCCTCTATGTTGAACATTAGAGACAGATAAAAAAATAGTTGGATTAAAAGAATAATTACAGCAGCTATTGACAACTGTGTTTTCAAGATAGTAACATGAGATTAATATGGGAGATCACTATTATTTCTTTGAGTCCTCCACTCAAGCAGCTTTCATGTTAAGAAGTGGTAGACTGTTTATCCCAAAAATGGCTGCAACAATCCTATCCTATATAATAAAAGCCTAATATGCAAATCGACCAAACAGCAGAACGATTGGTGGAATGACCAGTCAATATGATGCGCACTGACCACAAAGGGGCAGATGCTCAACACAGGAACTGCCCCCAGCCCACAAGCCCCAGGCCAGCCAAGGCGGGTGCAGTGAGGCCCTCCCCCACACCACCCCCACCCCCATTTCCTCGCCAGTTGCCCCACAGATCAGCTCTGATTGCCAGCCAGGCCTAGGGACCCTACCCATGCATGAATTTTGTGTATTGGGCCTCTAGTATATATATATATATTAATCCAGAGAATATTTTTCCCATTGATTTTTAGAGAGAGTGGAAGGGAGGAAGGGAGGGAGAGGAAGAGAAACATCAATCTGAGAGAGACACATTGATTGGTTGCCTCCCTCATGGGCCCCAGGATGTAGGAATTAATCCTGCAACTGAAGTAGGTTACCCTTGACCAGAATTGAACCCGGGACCCTTCCATCTGCAGGCCAGTGCTCCAACCACTGAGTCAAACAGGCTAGGGCTGCAACAATATTTTCTTTCCCTGGATGCTCTTTCAGAATATGCTCCTCCTTCATCTCATCTCCTTCAACCTTGATAGACCTCTGTTTACAGCAGAAGTGACTTCTGAGCCTAGGACCTGAGGGTCAATCCTTTCCACCTGACTGTCTCACTTGGGGTTTCACCCAGAGAACCCAGACACCATGCTGTGAGGAAATTTAGGCCACATGGAGAAGAACCTAAGTCCCTGGCCCTGAAACCTGGCTGAGCTCCCAGCTGATAGCCAGCACCAGCTTGTGGGCCATGTGAGTGAGCCCTTTTGGGAATGGAACGACCCCCAACAGTAGGGCACCAAGCAGACACCAGCCTCCCCTGCTGAGATCAGCCCAGATTCAGACTTAAGATTGTTGTGGTTAGAAGCCACTATGCTTTGGGGTGGTTTGTTATTCAGTAATAATAATCAGAACATAAAATAAAGGGACATTCCTGCTACACTTGTCCTGGGAGCTGTGCTTTTCCAACAATCCCCTTATGCACCCCTCCCACTTTCTTCTTTTTTCTTCTGTTCGTATTTGCAGTAAGAATTAACTAGACCAAGTGATAAAAACACTTCTAGCTTAAAGGAAGCAACTTTTTTCACACTTGCTTAGTGCATTTTAGGATGTCATTACCAAATAATATATGATATTTCTTCTCTTTTTCCCTGTGTGCCTGGGAGTTCACCTTTGACGGCATGGTGGTCCAAAACGTCTCATCACTAAAAGGCAATGGATACACACACATTCTCTACAGGTATTTTCCATGACAAAACAGGGAAGTCAGTTGGCTAAATTGCATGCATGTGGGCTATTCATCCTTTCCTACATAAAAGAATCAAATATAGGGTCCAAAATATAGGTTGTTTTAACTGTTGAGGCAGGCAAGGACTTGCCCAATAGTTCCTTGAAGGTTCCATTCTGAAATGGGCACACACAGAAAGATGAAGAGATTACACTTAGAAACACCACATTGCCTTCAGTCTTTGAGGGCTTGTTAAGTCTTCTGTTGCCTTTACTTTAACCTCGTTTCATCAAACCGGTGCAATACAGATCAAGGCCCGGATAAATATTTGTGAGTTGTCTGAACTTTGTTCTATGCCCTTAGATACTCTTAGGAAATCAATTTTGGACTAAAGAAGCTTGAAGATTCTGTCACTAAAACTGGACTGATTTGGGGCCAGTTGTGATAAGAACACAAGAGTAAGGGTATTTGGAATTTCAGTCTGCAGGACCTTCTGGAAAATGATTATTACTGCGTGAGAAACTACATATAAATGTATACTCAGAGTAATTCTTTTGAAACAGCTTAAGGTCTAAACACTGATTTTTTTTTTTTAGATGACTTTTCAAGAATATTCACTTACAGCCAGCTATCACATGATCCGCCCTTTACTTCTCTCCCCCACCCCCACCCCCCGCCCCTCCACCACCTCTTTCTCTCTCTTTCTCCCCCACCTGAACACCAGCCCCCCCACCTTTTCTCCTGAGGCATCACATTGAGGAATTGAATTTCTCTGGGGCCTTTTCACTGGTGTAATCCTAAAAGTGGAGTGTGGGCAAGGGTCAGGGCCGGCTGGACAGCTGCTTGCCACTCCAGAGATCCTTAGGAAAATCAGTTTTGTAAGTTATGTGTTCATGAGCCCAAGAAAGGGCAACTTCTCTTTGGAAGGGAGAATGGAAGTTTCCAGACAGATATGACATCTCTCTGGCAACTTACCAGCTGGAGCCTTCTGGCTCTCTCGTGATTTGGCTGAGATTTGGGTTTGATGTGGCAGGTCACTTAACCCCTGCTTCCTCCGCTTCCTCGGCTGTAAAATGGGGTCATCACTTCCCACTAAACATCACGGGACTTTATAAAGACAAGCAAATACTTATGGCAGGCGGTTTACAAGAAGAGCTAACGCTTCAAAGCTCAGTTCGACCACTTCCCATTAGGTGACTTTAGGTGTTACTGGCCTTTCTCTGCCTCAGTTTCCTCACTGAAAAATAAGGATAATAATAGGATCTATGTCACAGAGCTGTTTGAGGCTTAAAAGATATAATATTGTACATGAAGTACAGCATCTGAGAGTATCAATAAACGCTAATTGTTTCACCTGCTCTGCACCTTATTTCACCTCATCTGTGTCACCCACCCATGACCAGAAGGCTGGAATCATAAGAGAATCCTAGAATGAAAGGCAAAGACTCTCTCACTTTACAGACAAGAAAAAAGAAACTCAGTGAGGCTGAGGCTGGTGACTTGCCCGGGGCTATCTGATTCATTAGTGAGAGAGCCAGAGTTAGAGTTCAGGTCCCCTAATTGTTGGGTCTGGGCAAGTCTCCGTTTTCACTCCTTTGAAGGCTGTGCTGGTATTTCTATCCCCAGATCATTCTTTCTCAGTCTGATTTTAACCCTAAAATCAGTGTATACCATCAACCAGTGCATTCCCTAAGTCTCCCACGGCCCCCACAAAACCTGTAACCTCCTTCCCGGAAAGGCCCCCCTAACCCCAGAAGGCCAGGAAAGGTAACGCTTTCTCCAAGGCCTGAGGAAGCCACTGATGGGGACAGCAGGTGAGGAGGGAGCGGGAGCTGGGCTGCTGGCTAAGGTTGCCCTAGTAACCGCTTGCAGGCTCCATTCAGGAAGTGAGCCCAACTCCAAGATGCAAAATGATCGCCTTCACGCGGCTCCTACAAGCACAAAGGAACCACAGGAACAGAGGGATGGCCAGGAGGGGAGGCCAAGGTGAGGTGGGGGCCCCACGCTGTCAGTTACAACCTTCCCCTTCCCACAGAAGAAAAAAGAGAAAGAATAGCTCTTTGAATCTTTTGACTTGTGTGAACCATAAAAACCACCCATTTCACATGAGTCCTTTTGTGGCCATAGAGAGAGGCAGGCCCCCCTCTGTTCACCAGCCTTATGAAACAATATACCAGGAAGGGGGGGGGGGGGGGGAGAAACCCCAAGCATTGCCACTTTATGGGGGCCCGAAACTCTTCTGGCTCCCTCTTTTACTCAGACTGATGACAAAGACCATTTGCTACCAATCTGTTGGAAACTTTTATTTTTTCTTCACAGCTTGAGCTGTTTAAATGCAGGGAGCTCCCGCTCCCCAAATCGATGTCAGACACTTGCTGAATGGGCCGGGCTCAATTATGTTCCCTCCGCAGGTTCAGCTCACACTGTGACCCTGCATGGCTTCCTGCTATTCATATGTGTTACTTCCCCTTTGTGGTAATGGCTTGTGGCACTTGGCCAGAAAACATTATTAATTTCAGAAGTGGACTGACAAACAACAAACCCACAGTGAACGGAGAGGAAGTGCTGGGGAGGCCAGCTGTCGGCTTGAGCGGAGCAGTAGGAACTCAATGTATGCAAGTTTGAGGAGGAAAGATGATAATCCACAGAGAGGAAATGCACTAAAATTATCCACAGCCCATGTTAAAGAAAAAAGAAAGAGAAAAAAAAAGAGAGAGAGAAAAAGAATCCAGAACAAAGAAAGGAGGGGGGGGGGGCGGAGAAGCACACAGCTACTTGAGCTGCAGCTGGACAGGAAATTGCTAACGCTGCTTGCAAATCCCCACTTTGAACAGCCAGTCTAGGGAATGCCAGGAGCGGAAACCGTTCAGAACTGGATTAACACGGGCCAAGTGGAACTGCAACCCACTTCTCCTTTCTGAGCTCCGGCTGACTTGGGGAAGCCGAATGGGAGACTGGCTTGGTCGTTTTCTGTGCATTTGCCTTTTATACATGCTTACTCACTAAAAGTCCCACTGGACAGTTTGATACGGTTGCCATAAAATCAGGGTCACATGCCTATCACGAAAATTACCAAACCACCCAACTGGCATCTGACATGTGCCATGTGGGTGAAAAGCTCATCTTCTTCCCCACTGCAGATAAAGGGACTAAGCCAGCCATGGGCAAACTACGGCCCGAGGGCCAGATCCGGCCCGTTTGAAATGAATAAAACTAAAAAAAAAAAAAGACCTTACCCTTTTATGTAATGATGTTTACTTTGAATTTATATTAGTTCACACAAACACTCCATCCATGCTTTTGTTCCGGCCCTCCGGTCCAGTTTAAGAACCCATTGTGGCCCTCGAGTCAAAAAGTTTGCCCACCCCTGGACTAAGCGCATTTGAAGAGAATACAAAATGTAGTTAGGTTTTAGTTCTTTTGATTACACACGCCTGCCCTTTACTTCTATTTTTGGCTTGTGTTCTGTTACATTTGGGACAAAGAGAGGGATGTCCCAAGAAAATGACAAGATAGTAAACCTTTACCTGAAACTGTTCAAAATAACCTCCATTAGGTTCAATTGTGGTTTCTGACCTACATTCTAAACCAGTTAAGCACCAAGTACATTAGAACAGGAGTGACAAAGCTTCAACTAAAATGCCAATGTAAAACGTTAAAGCCAAATCCAGGCTCAAGTGAGAAAGCTTGGATATACTTAGCCACACACTCTTGATTCATGTTATTCCAACATTAAGATTAATTTGCAAGTAGAATTGCCAGATAGTAACTGACTGGAAAAATAACTATCCCTTCTTTCTCCTTGGCATATGCATTATTGAGAAGATTCTGATGGAGAAAGGAGAGGTTAACGCTGTTACTGTCATCTTTATTCTGGTACCCTGGGGGTTCCCTTTTTGACTCTTCATTAATATCTGCATTTTATACCCCAATATTTTCTGTGAAGTTATTATAAGCCAGAACTATATTCACGGAACTATATATATAGAAAATATTGTCCATACACATGATATACTTAGTCCATTCTATGATGCCATCCTTATTTAAAGCAAAAGATTAATTTCATAAACTACACCTGCAAAACATTCTTGGAATAGCTCAAAAGATGAGAACTTTGCCCTGCTAGGCCTATCTGTGCTTTTACAATCCAGAGTCAGTCCCAAGGGAAAAGTACCTAAAATGTGTCACTTCACATTCAGGTACAATTAAGAATTAAAAAAAAAAAAAATACACACATTCAATAGCCAAAATAGTTATTTATTAATAATTTAAGGTTTTACATTCTTATAATAAATTGCATCTCAAAACTTTACACCATGAACATAATGAAGCAACCTAACTCTCCCCTCTTCACAATCATATGCACTTCACCTATGAAATGGGTACCCATGCTCACACACACACTTCCAGTTTTATACGAAATTTTTAAAAGGAAAGAAACCAACCCAAAGTATTGCATTAGAGGTGAAGCTCCCTGAAGAATTTTATACAGAGGTAATATACTGTTTAGCACAGCTGAAGTTTTTAAAAAAAAAAGTGAGCCCATTGATTTTGGTGCCTTTCCAAGGTATCCCCTTTAAGACAACACAAGCCAAAATATTTACAAAGGTAAGGCATAGTCAAACTACATTAAGGGGGTGGGGGAAATCACAAGGAAGATATATGAAAGATACTGAGGACTGCACCATAACAAGGTCTCAGCGACTATAGTGTCCATGAACATGTCATTCAGAATTGGTAAAGTCGAGCATGCTGCAAATGTATCCTTTGGATTAGAAAAGAGCAAAGGTTTCCGTCTTGTTGTTGTAAGAAGTGGTACAGCGCTCTTTCTTCCTTTGGGTGATTTCTTTTAAACCCATCAAAGAAAAAACAAACACAGTTCAAACAAACACTACCAAGTGATTTAAGATCAAGTATTTACAATAATCAAATGGAGTATCAGATTTATTTTATCTATTATTAATGTATGGGGTTTTTTTTTTTGCAAACTGATACTACAGAGCTGAAACCTGTCTTTGGCTCCTCTATATGCAAAATTGATCAGTCTTCACTGAAGACAACATAGTCAGTTCCAGATGCAAAAAGAAACAGTGGTACAAAGCCCTAGAGAACACATGCTCCTATCCTACCATTTGGTCCTACCCTATTTATCTGGAAGTCCTCAAATTCCAGTCCCTGCATGAGTAGGCTGTACACATGGGTGTGGAGCAGACCTACTGCCTGTATCTATACAGCAAGTCCTGTTTTTCCCATGGAGAATGGAGCAAATCTCTCCCTTTGTAATAACCAATTCCACATGTGATAAGCTTGTCTAACAGACAGCGGGTGTCATTTGGACACCTGGGGCCACAGACAAAGAAAGCAGCCCAGCCGATGCTGCCAAGAGAAACTGCGTAAGGAAAGGACACATCCCAGCCTGGAGGAATGTGGGGCCTTTCACGTGGATTGCCGGGAGTCCACCTGGTAGACATTCTGGTTGGAGGGGGTGGTGAAGTAGAGCTGTTGCGCGGGGACCCGGTTGTCACAGGGGCTGCTGAGTCCCAGCGTCCTCTCGAAGTCCAGCAGTTGGCCCATGAAGTTGAAGTTGGGGGAGATGTTGGATTTCTTCATCTTGACAATGTCATAAGCATCGTTCATTGACAGATTGAGCTTCTGCATGAGATAAGCCACGGTCACGGTGACTGAGCGGCTGATGCCGGCCAAGCAATGCACCAAGACGCCACAGTTTTTGCCCCGGGCTTCATCTGTAAACACAAGAAAGGCAAGCTTTCAATAGACCGAAAACCACCCTTTGTGAATGATCAGTCTAAAAGATGAATTTTTTAAAAGATTCAGAGAGTAATCGTGTGTGGCAGTTGAGCCCTGCAGGCAGCAAAAAAAAAAATGTATCATTTCGATAAAACATGTACACTGGGCACAATTACATATTTCAGATGTTTTCTGAAAAGGGAGCTTTTGTATTAAGTTTCTGCCAACAAAAAACTCCTTAATGTGTGCATTCTTTGCCTCAGCATGTGAATACCAGAAACGCTGCAATATGGTAGTGAATGCCTTTTATACAGACAAGCAGCCGGCAAGGGTCTATTAAATTATTCTCCAACTGTTGTGCAGCTAACAATGGAGGTATTCAGGCATTTTAAAAGAGAGAGGGAAGTCACAGGGGACAGTCCATTAGGAGGAACAGGATGTCGACATGGCCTGAAAATGAGTTCCTTTGTAATAGGAAATGCATTACAATGCCTGGAGATTCGCTTCTCCAGGCTTCCAGCCCACAGTCCTTCCTGCTGGGCTCAGGTTACGGGCACTGTCTCACTGTTCACTGGTATCACAGTAACATTCAACTGGATTTTAACATCTAGCACTCATAGGGCTTTCCAACAACGGCCTTGATGTCATAAAATAGCTCCCAGGTCTTCTAAAATTCTACAGCAATGCTACAATTCCTGCCTACCGTAAGTACTTCTTTCTAGCCTTCCCCCACTCCAAAGATTGTCGGAATATTCTGTGGTCTGATTGTGAGTGCCACCCCTCCCCTTCCAAATGACTGAATTCAAAGAGTTAAGAAACAGCCGGCATTTCAAATACACCTGTGGACCCTAGCCTTCTCAAAAGGTGCTTTTGATTTCCTTAGCAAGAAGATGAACCAGAATTAAGAAGGCCCTCGGAATATTAGAGACCTGTAGACTGACAAATTGGCAAGCAGCAAGAAAGATCGAAAGCTCAAAACTCTGTGAGCTAAGACTTTGGCATGTAAAAGTGAGTGAGTGCTGTTAATGAGTCTCACCTATGAAAGAAATGGCCTCAGGGAAAAACTGGGACAGGTTTTGGCTCCAGTGATCCGAGATGGGGATCTGCTTGTATTTAAACTCTCCTGCGTTCTCAAAGAGATTCGGCAAATTGGGGGTGACGTTCAAGATGTACTTGATGCCAAACTCCTCCAACACGTCCAGGTTGGTGGAGTCCTTGGCACAGCCCAAGTAAAGGAAGGGTAAGATCTCCACCGGGAAAGAAGGCTGGCTGTTGGACAGCGGGCTGCCATCCGAGTCCGTTGCACTATTGGGGTCTCGGTCAAGGTCAGATTCAATGTCCGAGGAGGAGTCGGAGCTGATCCGCAGGCCCCCGAGCCCCAGCACTGGCAGCGGCGGCGAGCTGCTGCTACTCGAGCCGTCTAGATTGGTCTCGCAGTGCAGGGCGAACTCGGCTTGGAACTTACTGAAGCCACCTGCCAGGACGAGAAAAGCAATCGTGTAACTCGAGTGGCCCTAGTAGTTTTCACAGCTTTGAAAGCCGCAGCCGGGCGCTGGAAACACCGCAGCACCTTACGACCCCCCGACACACAGAACCAGATGTATAAAGACACTTCAATGTGCACCCCTGGAAATGGAACGAACGGGCCCCGCCTCCCCTGGGAGCCCTTATTCTTTTGAATCCGGAAATGCACAAAATGGCAACTTTCCTGAGTATTCTGAGGGGCTAGGAAATGCCAACATGCACCCCCCAACGACCTATCCCACCCTGCAAATTTTAATTGAAAATCGAACGATACAAAGCAAGGCGAGGTGAAGGATATTCTGCGGGTGCCTGCTCCCTGGGAGCGGGTGAATTCTGCGCCGGCCTGGCTCCTCGGTGCGGGGCACGCAATGTTCGCAGCCCCGAGCGAGCGGACGACCCATGGCTGGGCAGCGCGGCTCAGAAGCGCCAGCCACGCGCAACCAGGGCACCTCCAGTCCGCGCGCCCCGCCGGCCGCCCGCAGCCCGCACCCGCCGCCCTGCCCCCCACACATACCTTCCAGGTAGAAGGCCCGGCAGCCCTCGTCCTTGAGCTTCTTTAGCAGCAGTCCCAGCACCGACTCGCCCCCCGTGTTCTCGTTCCAGTCGCTGCTACTCTCGTCGTACAGCACCACGGTGTCGGTGCCGCAGCGCCGGGTGAAGCGGTCCCGGTCCTCGCCGCGCGTGAAGAGCGCGTGCACGGGCAGGTTGCCCTTCTGCAGGCGCCGCAGCATGATGCCGGGGATGGCCACGTTGATGGCTGACTCGATGTGTGACGACTCGTACAGCTCCTGCGGCCGGCAGTCCATCAGCAGCAGCCGCTCGTTGCCCAGCTCCAGCTGCTCGTTGAGCCACGCCACCGTCTTGCTGATCGCCATTTCCGACGCGAAGGGCACGGGTCTTAGCGTATCTATCATGGGGGTCGAGCTGCGAGAGAGAGTGGGGTGCCTAGCAGTCGCCCCTCGGGGCAGGCATAGGCCGAGCGCGCCACGCAAAGCCGCCGCTCACGGAGCGGGGTTGAATTCCACCTCGCTCTTCCCAAACAGGGTTAGAGGCTGGGGAAGGCGAGACAGAAGTGAAGCCGGTGGTTTCTTTCCTCTGCACCCGGCTGCAGCCGCTCGCTTTCGGTGTCAATGAATCGCTCTGAATGAAGCTGCCCAGACAGTTTTGTTTCTCCCCAGTGAATGAAATCCAATTAATTTGGACTCCGGGCTACTGAGAGGGGAGGGAGAGAAAATAAAGTCCAGCGGCTCCTAATCCCTCCCTCCAAGGCTGCACCTCAAATCCACCCGAGCGTCTTTCTCCTCAGATTATTCAAGCCTCGCACTCGCTCTGTCTCCCTCGGACTCAGCCCTCGCACACCCCCAGCGCAAGGCAGCTCCTCAATGGATACAAACAGCGAGCGTCTCAATGGATACATTCTCCCCGCCAGCCAATGAGCGAGCTGCGGAAGGGGCTGTTGCCGTGGAGACGGGCCGGCTGGAACAGGTTGTGTTGATGAATTGTTAATGAGTTTGTCATTCACAAAAACGGAAAGGAATTTCCGCTCCGGATAAGACCCAGTGCAAACAAGCTGCAACAGCGGCCTCGGCGGGAGGAAGGAGAAAGAAGAGGAGGCGGCGGCGGAGGAGCAGGGCACATAAACCAGGGCACTTCAGTTGTCTCATGTTTCCTTCTGTTGAGAGTTCACACTTTGCGTCGGAACTTTTGCGCACAAATGGTGCAATTAGCAGGCACAAAAGCCCTTGTTCGTGACCAAGCGAGCTTTAGGAAAACTTGCGCTGACTTTTTTTTCTTTTTATTCCCTTTAAACTCATTTGGACTGGAGTTCGCCTTACCCCTCCTCCCCCGCCCTCCTTTCGGCGATGTGACCTTTGTTTGCCTGTTTAAAAAGCCCAATTCTGTTGGCTCTGATGTTCTTTTAGCCGAGGCTGTGTTGGGGCTGCTGGACTGCCTGGGCTTTAGTGACCGGTGAGGTGTTAATTGTTAATCCAACATCTTTGGAAACAAACCAGGATTATATTGAAACATTTTAAAGCAAGCAAACAAATACCTGTTGTCCAGATAATAGGAATCAAGCTTTTTTTTTAAAAAAAAAAATAGCGTTTTAATTATTATTTTTAAACAGTGGAGACTGCAGAAACAAACTTGTTGGACAGTCTGATGCTTTTATCCCCCTCCAGAGGCGTGGGGCGTAAGGAGCCAGAGCCATTGTTCCTGTGATCCTGGCCCCCGCGCCGGTCGCCCACCGTGCGCTGAGGGGGTGGGGGTCGCGCTCGTTACTTATTTCTGGGCAGGAAGCTCGGCTTCCGAAAAAGGAGCTGATCGGGCGGGGCCGCCAGCGCGAGGTGCACTGGGGCACTCGGCGCCTGTGGGCTGGCCCACCGTCGTGGAGGCTCGGGGAAGCCCTCCCGCAAGCCTGCAGGTTGCAGGGATAAATTGGGCTCGGCGAGCGGTGACTGTGTAGACAGAGCAGCATGTCCAAGGGGAGCCAGCCCACCCCCACCCCACCACTCTCTTCCCAGCGTGAACCGCAGCCCCCTCCCCTGCGTCACCGGGCTCTCGCGGAGGACGGGCCGCGCCTGCGCATTGCACTCCTTGTCGTCACCCCTGTCTCCTAGCAAGGTGGGCGCCGTAGTGGGGGCGACTCCGCTGATGGTGCGGGGCTGTGGGCTCCGTAGCGGCCCAGGGAGGGTGAGGGGGGTGCATGCTGGGATCCCCCGGCTCCTAAGGAGGGCTGGGAGTCCCGGGGGATGTCTCTGCAGCTCTGCAGAGCCAACAGGTAACCGGGGAGGTGTTGGCCCAGCCTCCGAGCAGCGATAGGCCGAGGCGCCGGGGCGCAGGGGGGAGGGGGGCGCAGCCAGCTGGGGGCCGGATGGAGGCGGGGCCCGGCCGGGGCCTCGGCGACGGGGAGGCGCAGTCCTGAGCGCAGAGCTTCATTGTTAATATAAAAACGCTGGGGCCTGCTGCTCCTGAGCGGAAAACCACCTGTGTGCGGCCGGCGGCGCTGGGGCAAGAAGGGGGGGCCGAGGCCGGAAGGCGCGGGCCCTAATCCGGCCTCCCCTCCCTAACCCCGGGCGGAGAAGAGGCCGCTCATTGTGCGGCCGCCGCCAGGGAGGCGGAAGCGGGGGCAGCGGCTTGGCCGGGCCGGGAGCGGCTGTTCCGATTGCCCCTCCCGGCGCTCTGTGCCTATCGCAAGTGTAACGGAGGGCACCTGAGGTCGTGGGGTCTCCCTCAGCCAGACTCCCGCACCCACGGGCCAGCCTGCTGACGCCCCGCTCCGATTTGCATTTGCAGTCACCCGCCTCTCCCCTGGTTTGGGGAATGTAAGCTAAAAAAAGCAGGCTGCTCGCGAGGACCAGGTTGCCAAGTTTGGAGCGCTGCCGCGGGCGGGCAGCCCCTGCAGGAGCGTTGCGGCGAAGGCGGGGGTGGCCGAGCTCCTCTCCCCGCTCCTTTTTTGGGCATGGCTTGGAACAAAACCCCCATATTTCACTGGATATTCCCCGGTCCCAGCTGGGGGAGGCCTGCGCTGGGTTTGACGCCTCGGATCCGCCCCCACCTGTTACAGGCGTTACCAACCCAAGGCGTTTCAGTCCCTGGGACCTGGAGGCGAGGAGCGGGGAGGCAGGGTGCCCCGCTGTAGAACTGAGAAGAGCGGACTCTTTCACCCGGGACCTCCCGCAGGAAAGGAGGGAGGAACACTGGTTTCTATTTAATTTTGTATTGATTTCAGAGAGGAAGGGAGAGAGAGAAACATCAATGAAGAGAGAGAATCATTGATTGGCTGCCTCCTGCACGCCCCCCACTGGGAGCCGGCAGCTGGGCCGTGTGCCCTGGACCGGAATCCAACCGGGACCCTTCAGGCTGCAGGCCCAGGCTCCATCCACTGAACCAAATTGGCTAGGGCTCTATTTTGCTATTTTAAAAACGCAGTTACCTGAACCTGGGCATAAATTTGGGAGGATAATCGCAACACTTTGCAAACTCGAAGATGGAAACATTTAGTCTGACCCGTGCTTCTGAAGGCTATGGCAGCCGAATGTCAGTCCTTCTCGTCGCGTTTTCCAAAACGGCAGCGCCTTCCCCTGCGTCGTGGGGCCCCCGCGGAGCACCGGTCGGGCAGCTAGTTCCTAAAACAGGCGCCGTAAAGAGCCTCTGAGCCGGGTGGCCGGGGTTTAAATTGTGCCCCAATCGCTTCCTAAACGTTCGACCGTGGTTAAATCTTCTCACTGTTCTACGCCGCAGTCTCCCACGGTGGCGAAATGAAGATAAAAATATCTGCGATGATTGGATGGGTAAAGCGAAATCCCCTAACTTGGCGTGCTGTGAGCTGTTGATACTATTTTTATCTCTCTGAATTCCGAACCTGTACAGAGGCCTGAGTCCTTTCCATCCCAAAGACCCCCTTCGCGGGCTGCCTCACAGCTTGCCTGGAATCGGCTGGTCTACAGAGAAACCCTCTGAGGAACTGCCCTGAGCAGTTGAATCCATCCCAACCCGGCTGCCAAGCAAAGCAGGTGCTGTTACAGACCAGGGTCAAAACCCTTTAACTGGGTTAACGGACAGGAAGTACCCAGGTACCTTTCTAATTTCTCCCTCAGGGGTCCCTTTTGAAACACCCTGTTTCTTCTCCAACCACACCAAAACGATCTAATAGAAATAATACGTATTGGGCACTTACTACATGGTAGGCATGGTACCGATTTTTCTAAGTTCATAACTTTGGTCAGTCTTCAGAAAACCCATGTAAATTATCTCTGTTCACAGATGAATGAATTTGCCTGAGGTCACACATTAGGAAATGGTGGGGCCAGGATCTGAGACCAGACCTTTCAGAATTAACCACATACATGTAAGTAATACAGGATGTTGTAGAGATCATACTACACTGTGCTGTTCCCTGCTGGAATGTTCAGGATTAAGGTCTGCCTTTTGGATTTTGACCACTAGAGTCACATTATCTGTTGCACCCTCCCCACACATGTTAGGATCAAAAGTTAGGCGTACTTTCCTGCTCCTTCTGCATCTGGTGGTTTTCTTTGACTGTATGCACCTCTTCATTTAGTTAACCACACAGTAAATGCTGCACATTGTTCTTCCTTACAGTGTGTTTGGATCATCACAACTACCATTACTTACCTAGTCTGTGTAGCACATGGGCCTGGATTTAAATCTTAGCTCTACCACTCGTGGTCTGACAGAGAGCAGTTACTAACCTCTCTGTGCCTCCATTCATACATTCATTCGCTCATTTATTCCAGATTCCAGAAAGCAGCAGTGAACAAGACACAAGAATACCTGCCTTCCCAGAGCTTGCATCCTATTGAGGACAGACAATCCATAACAGAAATAATTCTACAGTATATTAGAAAGTGAAAGTGCTATGGAGAAAAATAAAGCAAGGAAAGGAATTCAGTAGTGTGCAAAATTGGGATTAGTTATAATCCTCAAAGGACTGTGAGGATTAGAGACAACCTAGGTGACATACAAAAAGTGTTGGGGACTCAATATGGGGACTCAAAGGATGACTTTTTAAAACTCACTGCTTTATTCCTGCACAGAGCTGACTTGCTGTTGCTGATGCTCCTGTCTTGAATCTCCTCTTCCTGGCCCTGTCACCCAGCCTCCCAGGAAACATTCTCAAAAGAGTTCTAACAACTGGGAGAACCACAGGCTTCCTTACTTCCAGAAGCCCCAGTTCCCTGCTTAGGGTGTGTTTCGTGTGTAAAGGGCTGTGTCTATGTGCAGGGAAGCAATTTCCCAAGATCCTAATTTCTCCGTGTGCATATGCGTGCGCGTGCACCTAGAACCCAGGCTTGAATTCTTCCCCCTGGGAAGCTACTTAAAAGTGTCTTTTGGTTGTGAATGCTTGCTTGACAATTGAAGAAGCATTCCAGCTTTGCAGGAATTTTCCTGCCTCAAGGACACTTGGGATTTAAGTGACCCAAAAGCGTTAGCATGACCTCTAATCTTCTTCTTGAAATAATCGCTATGAATACATTTATTAGCACGTCATGTGAAAATAGTTACACGGATTTTCAGCTAATAGGGAGAGCATGTTTTGGAAGGTCTGACTTAAAATGTAGGCATGTGGCATATTCAAGGTTCAATTTTAGAAGTCCCAGGGATCCCTCAAAGTGACAGTGGCTTTCAGAACAGCTAGACCTCAGAATGGAATTTAACTGCATTTGAGAAATATCTTTGAAATGGTCTTCCTGGAAGTAAAGGGCATCTGGGGTTCAGAACTATTGGTGAGGTCTCTTGGCAGATTCCTTAAAAAAGACAGCGAGTTATGACTGATCAGCAGGAACCGAAGAGGCCCAAAGGGCTGACAGTAGGATAGGCAGTAGGATAGGAGTTTCAAATATGTGCCCCAAATGAAAAACACAACTGCAGATCCGGGTTTGCAATCAAACAGCTTCTCACTGGCAGCTTTAGGGAGCTGGCCCCAGGGTGAGGGGCTGCAGGGTTAACGCTTTTCCTAAACAGTTCAGGAGTGGGGGAAAGGCAGGCTAGGTTAGATGGCACTAACAGGTAAGCTGGTCGGTAGCAGTGCCAGAATCACACACCCACAGGCTCATCTAGGGCGTGGTTGGAGCATTCCTATAGACGACATGGCGCTTGAACATCTTGCCAGAATGATACAACCGGCAGAAAAAATGGGAACTAATGTGAAATTTCGACGTTGGCCCCAATCGAGCTAAGCTTTCAAAAATGATGGTCTTCATCCACTTCCTGGTGTTTCTGTTTTCCATCACCTGAGGGAATGCACATAATTTACATTCAGGATCCCATAGAGAATTTATCTAGAAGATTCTTTTGAAGTCTACCAAGAAATTTAATTTAAATATAATAATGTGAAAGGGCGAAGGCTACACCCTCCACCTTCCCCCAGGGTAAGGGCTACGTCCTCCATCTTACCTTGGCCACGTGTTGGGCAAGGAGCTTCTTCACGGAAGTCTAAGACTCTGCTAGCCACACCCAGGAACGGGACATCGACTTGTGCCTGGCCAATCGGCAAAGCACAGTCCTTTCTCCTCCCTTACTCCAACCCCCCCCCTATATAACCGATCTCGGGGAGGGGTTCACTCTCTCTCTTGGCCACTTGGCTAGCCGATGTGTCGGTGAGTCTGGTGGATGGAGAGCTCAAGTTAACTTGAATACAGATTCTTAAGCTTTTACATCGAATTGGCTCCCTGATGTGGTTTCTTGGGAATCTTGTAATCTGGGCACAACATTGTTGATTTCTTCTTTCAAAAGCTTTAGTCCCTTTCATTCCAGTGGGAAAACATTGATTCTTCCCTCTAATCCTTTATTTTCACAAAGTAGGAAATGTAAAAGCACATGTAAATGTGTGTTCGAGAAGTCCCCAGGAAGCTGCATCTCCAGGAGAGCCCAGCTCACTCATTTTAGGAGGGAGGGGAGATGGGGGGAGGGGGCGGGGAGGATGGACTACAGCACTTTGCTTGCCTTTGTATCATTTCCAAAGCCCCAGGGATGATCCTTAGTGGGAAATTGGGCTTAGGTTGCCGTCCAGGGAGGCCAGGGACTATATGTTCATCTTTCCAGAACCTTCCTGGTCATGTCATGAAGCGTCATGTGTGCAGCCTCTTTGGCATTAGCCATGATGCATCTACACACATTACTTGCCTGTGCCTCCATGTGTGAGCCCTGTATTCTCTGGTGACTTTTCTTGTGTTCCTTTGTTTGCTCAGATACGTGCAGCACAAATAGCTGCTGTGTAAGAGAACTAATTATCCTTCAAAGTAGGGACTACTTCCTGTCAGCCCATTTTTGCCTTAGCGATCAGTGGAAATGCATGTCCACATCACAAGGAACGCTTTTGCTCAGTTTATCAACTTAATAAACTCAGTTTATTAAGAACTCACAGATCCTCCAAGAATATGTTGGTGGAACCCCAGGGGCCTCCACGCTCCAGTCTAAGCAATACTACTTTAGGCCTTTTGATAGGTGATTATAAAAGTTATATTTCTATATATCATGGAAATAGCAACTTAATGGCAACAATCTAATCTACACCAAACTTTGCACATGTTAACTAGAACTGCCATGGTAACTCTGCAAAGCAGGTGTACCACAGTTTTATAGTGGGGAAGGCTGAGCTCAAATGTCAGGTAATTACCCTGGAACCCCGAGCTCACATTTCAGAACGTTGGAAGCCTCTCTAGTATATTCTGCCCACTACTCAATAAGAGTGGCTAAAACATGCCTTCATGCAGCCAGTTATGGATTTGACCTGATAAAATGGCAGCTTCAACATAATTTAGCTTTTTCTTTTTGTTAATCCTCACTCGATATTTTTCCCATTGATTTTCAGAAAGGGTGGAAAGAAGGGAGGGAGGAAGGAGAGAGAAACATTGATGTGAGAGAGACACATTGATTAGTTGACTCCCTCAGTAGCCCCCAATGGGGGCCTGGGATAGAACCTGCAACCCAGGTACATGCCCTTGACCAGGAATTGAACCCTTGACCCTTCAGTCTGTGGGCCGGTGCTCTAACCACTGAGTAACACTGTAACACCAGCCAGGTCAGGGCTAATTTGTTAACTTTTATATTGCTGGTCAAGACTGTTAGATCTGGAGTTAAATTAACCTGGATTCTAATGCTTTCCAGTCATGTGACTGCAGGAGTTGCTTAATCTCCCTATGCCTCAGTTTTCTCACCTGGAAAATGGGGATAACATATCACAGGACTATCATAATAAATGACTCAGATTTGTAAAGGGGTAGGAACAGTCCTGAAACAATAATAATGGACAGTTACCTGTTTTTATTTTACACACACACGAGTATACACACCTCTACATAAACCTTTTTGACCTTGCTGAAAAGGGATTATATAATAAAAAACTCTACATGTCAGTTTTGTTCTCAGGAACAGAAAAACAATCCATGCAAAGTTTTGAAAAATTATTTTAGTAGATTGCTTTACCAGTCCTCTTAGTTGCTGATGTGAGCAGCCCAGAAATCACATTGTCTCAGTGTGCCAAGAGACCAGGACAAATTGGGGGCGTAGGGGATGCTGACAGCTGGGATTTCCCAGCTGTCTGGGGCTCACCGGCCAAAGAAGCAGGCATTTTCTCCCCTTCGCTGCCGGCTCACGGCCATTCCTGTTGACTGCATATTCTACAGAGGGAATTGGAAGTCTGCTGGCCCTAGCAATTAGTGTCCCATTCTCTCTCGGTGATCTGGGTTTGCAGTCGCTGATGGGAGCTCCCATTTATACACTCATCTCAGAAGTCTCATCCTCTGGGAAGTTCCTTCCTTCCGCTGATGGGAGCTCCCATTTATACACTCATCTCAGAAGTCTCATCCTCTGGGAAGTTCCTTCCTTCCGCTGACTTTCCTGCATAGCAGGAACTTTTCAGATGGGGGAGAAGGAGGGAGTGTCAGAGCCACTGGGGATGAGAGCCATGCTCCGGGACTGGGAGGAATCTTCCATTCCTGGGTGAAGGGTGCTGTGCTGCAGGCCACATTGTAACCTTGAGTAAACAGGCCGCCTGCTAACACAGTTTATATAGTAATTCTGCACATATATGAGTCCAAGGTTATTTTATTAAACGTCTGACAAGTATGCATCTTTTGTAGTACTCCCATCCTCCAAAGCCTAAAACCTTGCCAGGTCATGCTCCTCCTCACCCACTTGCTCTTCCTCCCCCTTACCCTCACCTAGCCAGTTGCCCCGGGAAAAGGCCTTAATGGTGCAATTTCCCCGCCCTTTTGCTACATTGTCTGTATGGTAATTTGCTTTTAAGTAATTGAGTATAACTATCCTAGTACTCCAATGCTTTAGGGATGGGTAATTAGCTGTGACATTCTTTAATTTGAAACAATGCCTTAGACTGGGTGACCTGCAGGATTTTTAAAATTTAGCATAAAGGATGTTTAAAAAATATTTCTGTTGCTGAAATGAGTGGCATTTCTGATGTGTGATTGTTAGAGGAGGTGTGACAAGGCCTGTGGATCTTGCAGGACCCAGATATCAGAAGGCAGCCAGCCCACCTGCACATGGAACCACATAGCCTCTAAGCACCACGGAGCCTCCCACCCTTCACTTCAGCTGCTCCATGACTTGGGGCAGCTGGGATCCTGCCCCCAGTGAGACTCCAAACCTGCTGGTTCTGATTTTAGGAACCTGCAGCTTTTCCTTCAGTGTGGCCCTTTCTGCGAGGTGCTGTCAATCAAAGAATTGAGGGTAGAGATGTGAGAAATGCTCACCTGTCTGAATTCCAATAATGAACTCGGAGACATAAGTATGGCAAAAATGAACCTTTTGATATGTTCTTGCAAGAGTGGGTGCCCCTCCGGTTGTACAGGCACACACAGAATAGTGATCGCAGGCTGTTTATCCCCTAGTCGTAGTCGGCAAACTACGGCTCGCGAGCCACATGCGCCTCTTTGGCCCCTTGAGTGTGGCTCTTCCTAAGCCTTAGGAGTACCCTAATTAAGTTAATAACAATGTACTTACCTATATAGTTTAAGTTTAAAAAATTTGGCTCTCAAAAGAAATTTCAATCGTTGTACTGTTGATATTTGGCTCTGTTGGCTAATGAGCTTGCCGACCCCTGCCTAGCCAGTGATGGCGAACCTATGACATGCGTGTCAGAGGTGACACGCGTGTCAGAGGTGACACACGAACTCCTTTTTTTGGTTGATTTTTCTTTGTTAAATGGCATTTAAGTATATAAAATAAATATCGAAAATATGTCTTTGTTTTACTATGGTTGCAAATATCAAAAAATTTCTCTATGTGACACGGCACCAGAGTTAAGTTAGGGTTTTTCAAAATGCTGACACGCCAAGCTCAAAAGGTTCGCCATCACTGGCTAGGCCCTGGGTGTGAGAGTCTGCCCTCTGGTTCCTCACTGGCTGAGTACTTGGGGTTAATAGTTTCCTTACGTCACCCAAGTCTTATTGTCTCCTATTGGGCCATTTACAAAAAATGGGCTGAGGCCTTTACTAGTTGTCTCCACCTCCCCCTGTTTAGTAGAGGCAGCATGAGGTGTTTCATCCTGGGCGTCTCGGGCCTCCACCATGATGCTGGCTCACGTACACAGTTCTCATGTGCATTTGCCTAAAAGAAAGTTTCTCTGGACAACACCATCCTGTTTGGGCACCCATTGTGGGTCTAGAACTAAAATGACTGTCGGGACATATAGGAATGAGTAAGATTTGGACCCTTTGTCACACAAAAATAAGTCCCATTTATACACATGCACCGGTAGCTAGAACGTGACCAGACAAATGCAGTACAGTAATTGCTATAGGAAGGAAATGCAGACTAGAAGAGGGAATGGTTCGCCAACCTTGGGTGCTGGGAAGTGTCCCACTTAGAGCCTTATGAATAAGCAGACTTCTCCCTCTCCCCATCCCAGATGGAAGAAGAAAAGCACTGTAGGCTAGAGAGACAGCCAACATGAGCAAAGGTTTGGAGACACGGTCATGCATGACAGCTGGGGTGCAGTTCAGCAGAATGGAGGGTGCAGAGTGGCCAAGAACATGGGAAAGGTAGCTTAAAGATAAAATGGGCCTGGCCATCGAGGCTCAGTGGTTGAATGTCGACCTATGAACCAGAAGGTCACGGTTCAATTCCTGTAAGGGACAGGGCACATGCCTGGTTGCAGGCTCGATCCCAGTGCGGGGTGTGCAGGAGGCAGCTGATCAATGATTCTCTCTCATCATTGACGTTTCTATCTCTCCCTCTTCCTCTCTGAAATCACTAAAAATATGTTTTTAAAAAGGTGAAATGGGCTTTGGATGTGATGCTAAAGAGTCTGGAATTTTTCTTTAGGAAGTGATAAGTCATCAAAAGTATTTATACGGGGGTGTGACATGATTTCAGAATATGATTCTGGTAACAAAGAAGTGAGTAGACTGCAAGGGAAAGAGAAACTGGAGGCAGAGAATCCAATTAGGAAGCAATTGTCTAGGAAATGATGCCACACCACCACAATTGTCCTGTTCCTGAAATAAACACTTCTTCCTTCTGGAGCGAGGAAAACCTCAGCTGTGACTCAGAGTCCCTCCCTGTTAATAGAAGATGACAAAATACTTATCTTACCTCACACAGGGAGGCACTGAGAGGTCCTTGTAATTGTAGCCAGGGAAGAGGGGGAGATGCTGTTCTAATGCCCGTGGTGCAATCCGTTTCCGAAACTGCCTTTTGCCTCTAACTTTTAATTATAAAAATTTCAAACCTACAGAAAAGTTGAGGTTGAGTAGAAGCATCAGAAACACTCTTTGGAGGGGAGCTTCTGCCAAAGTAGCCAGTACTCACTACCCCAGAAGTAGCATTTCTAATTCAAGCGTCCGTTGCTTTAGGATGGAAATGCCATTGCAACACGTTTGGTAACAAACACTGTTCCATAAAGTGAGGTTTTGTCAAGAAAGGCCCATCTCCCCATTGTTTTTTTAAAATATATTTTATTGAATTTTTACAGAGAGGAAGGGAGAGGGATAGAGAGCTAGAAACATCGACGAGAGAGAAACATCGATCAGCTGCCTCCTGCACACTCCCCACTGGGGATGTGCCCGCAACCAAGGTACATGCTCTTGACTGGAATTGAACCTGGGAACTTTCAGTCCGTAGGCCGATGCTCTATCCACTGAGCCAAACCGGTTAGGGCTCCCCATTGTTTTTATTACAAATAAAAGTGTAGGAAAGTTACTCCTATTGCTCCTGCTGCTGAAATGGGTGGGGGCATCACAATAGAAGTTAAACAGTCGTTTAAGTGAAGAGTTGGGCAATGTGCCTTCAGATGGTGCTTGAGTGTTGGATCTGAGAGTCTGCCTGGTAGCCAGGGGCAGCTGGTGGTGTCCTGTGCCATCTGCTGCCTGGTCTTTTCTGAAAGAGGTCTCTGTTGCTTCGCCCAGAACCACATCAGAAGTCTCTCCTCCTTTTGAAAAAAGGCCATTGGTGTCTATCGCTGAATGTACTATAGACTGAAACGAAAATCTATGCTTGATATATCTGCTCAGTTGGTGCAAGATATGCTGAGGGATAAAAAGATAAATCACTTGGGGACACACTCCCCTGAAGAAGTCAACAGGTGGGGTCAATCACCTAAGAGGGAATGTGACAAAGGTAGTATTCGGTGTGCGTTAGAACAGTATCAAAGTTCAAGATCCAAAAGAACAGTCGTGTTAGATAACTGATAGTTCTCCCATCCCAGGATAGGACAATGTAGACATACAAGGAACTCTACATGAAAACTAAAGAGTGTATGTATTAAGGAGACATGTCAGGAATACATACAAGAGAGATAATATGTGCTACTTTCTGAGGTACATTTATGTAATGATTAGTTCTTTCAAATGGAAATAGTGTTCTGGTACAGTAAATGATTCTGATTCATCTGTTCTCTCTTAATATAACATCTCTTGGGAAACTTAACTGTTGGAATTTTTCATAAAGCAACTGGGAGATTATAGAAGAATAAGCCTTTTTAATCCTTAAACAAATTAGTTTTTATCTTAAGGTCAGTTTAAATATCACACCATCACAGCCTGCATTTGCATGTACTCATACATTACTTGTTAGATTCCTTTACTGCAATTAACTCAAGGAAAACAACCAGACTCTTGGCTGTGCTGACAACAAAGTATCAGTTATAAAGGGAAATAATAAAGATTTATGCATTTATTAATAAAGTAATAAAAGCCCAATATGCTAAGTGCTGGACTGTTTGACCATTTGACAAAGAACTCTTAAAACTCACCAATATGAGAATGAACAATCTGGTTTAAAAATGGACCAGGTTGGACATCTCCCTGAAGAAGACATACAGGTGGCAGGGAGCATACGAAAAGAAGTTCCACATCCTGTGTCCTCAGAAAGCAAATAAAAACCACAATGAGGTAACACTGCACACCTATTAGACTGGCCAAATCTGAAACACTGACAACAAATGCAAAATGGTACATCTACTTTGGAAGAAAGACAGTTTGGCAACTTCTTATAAAACTAAACATACTTTTTATTATACGATCCAGCAGTCATGCTCCTTGGAGTTGAAAACCTGTACATGGATGTTTCTAGCAGCTTTATTCATAACTGCTAAAACTTGGAAGCAACCAAGATGTCCTTCAGTAGGTGAATGAATAAACTAAACTGTGGCACATCCAGACTATGGAATATTATTCAGCACCAAAAAGAAATAAGCTCTGAAGCCATGAAAGACATGGAAGAAGCTTAAATGCATGTTACTAAGTGAAAGAAGCCAATCTGAAAAGGCCACATACTGTATGATTCCAGCCATGTGATATCTGGAAAAGGCAAAACTCTCGGGATAGGAAAAAGATCAGTGATTACCAGAGCTGTAGGAAGGGAAGAATGAATTGGTGGAGCACAAGGGATTTTTAGGGCTGTGAAACTGTTCTGTATAAGAGTGCATACATGTTATTATACATTTGTTAAAACCCATAGAATGTTAACCGGCAAGAGTGTGCCCCTATGTAAACTATAGACTTGGCTAATAACAATGTGTTAATGTAGGTTCATTGATCGTGTACTTCTCTGGTTCAGGAAGTTGATAATGGGTGAGGCTGTGCATGTGTGGGGATGGGGAAATATGGAAATCTCTGTATTTCCTGCTCAGTTTTGTTCTAAATCTAAAACTGCTCTAAAAAATAAAGTTTTAATTATTAAAAACAAACAAATGTGTATGCTGTTGCACAGTGACTTAGAACTACAGAATATAGATTTTCCATGAATTAGATGAAAGCCCTTTTTATTATTATTATTATTCAATTTTTGTTTCTCTTAAAAAACAAAACATTATTGAGTTATAAGTGATACTTATACATGAAATAACATCGAAAAGGAAAGTAGTATAGAGTAAAAATCTCTCCTAACACCCAGAAGCAACCAGCTAACTAGTTTTTGTGTATACTTTCTATGAATGGGCAAGCATGTACATTTAATATTATTGATGTTATTAGTACACAATTGCAGCAGACTAAAATACAGAATGCAATTTGATTTTTCACTGAACGCATTTTGGAGATCAGCTCATATCAGAAAACATAAAACTACCTAATTATTTTAAAAAATGTATATTTTTAAATTGATTTCTGAGAGGAAGGGAGAGGGATCGAGATAAAAACATCAACAATGAGAGAGAATCATTGATTGGCTGCCCCCTGCACACCCCACACTGGGGATGGAGCCCACAACGTAGGCATATGCCCTGACCAGGACTCGAACCATGACATCCTGGTTCATAGGTCAACACTCAACTACTGAGCCACATCAGCCAGGCTCATTCTTTTTAATGACTATATAGTATTCCATTGCACGGCAAGATTTACTTATGCAAGTCTTCCTATTGATGGACATTGAAGTTGTTTGTTATCTTATTTTGCTATTGCAAGAAATGACTGTAGTGAATATACCTTTACACATTCATCTACTTTTTATATGAGTACTAGAGGCCTGGTGCACAAAATTCATGCACTGGAGGAGGGGGGGGGCGGTGTCCCTCAGCCTGACCTGCGCCCTCTCACAGTCTGGGACCCCTCAGGGGATGTCCGACTGCCGGCTTAGGCCCGATCCATTCATAGACACTCTTAAGAAGCGTGGAGCATCTGCCCCCTGGTGGTCAGTGCAGATCATAGCGACCGGTTGTTCAGCTGTAAAAGTTGCTTAGGCTATTATACTATATAGATGTTTGTAGGAAAAATTCTTAGATGTGAACTTGCTTGGAGTATGTACATTTATAATTTTGAGAGATATTACCAAAGTGCCCCTTCACAGAATGTACTAGTTTGAATTTCCATCATGAATGTGCATCCCCAGATCTTAGCTGACATGGAGTACTCTCAACCTTTTGCCAGTCTTATAGATGAGTACTGATACCTCATGGTGACTAACTTGCATTTCTCATAGTAAGAGACAGATTGAGCATCTTTTCATATGTTAAAAGGTTACTTGAATTCCTTTCTGTGAACTGTCTATTCGCATTTGTTAAATAATTAACTTTTTGATTGGTAAACAAAATTAAAATCCTATTTTATTTTTATATCTTATAGTTCAACAATAATATTAAGTTCATTGTAGCCACTGAACTTAAATAACATTAATCAATCATTAGCATCCAGTAGAAAAAATGTAGAATCACTTGATAATCCTAAAGCACACTTTGATTCATAACTCATTGATGCCTGACTTTTCCTTCGCAACTCATTCTAAATCTCACAGGGTAATGAAAATTGTTATTACTCCTTAGACTTGCTCAAGGTAAAAAAAAAAAAAAAAAAAAAAGCCATGGTTTTTGTTTGTTTTGTTTTAATCCCAGAAGAGTTATTTGTCTTAAGCTCTGTCTAGACCACTATTATCTATGCAAACTTAATAAGGAATTTTAACTTATTAAAATAACAGCCTACATAACACTTTTCTTGATATCCCAGTCCCTGCCTTCCATGTGAGCAGCAAAGAGAGTGATGCCACTAAATGTCTGAAAGCCTCTATCCTCACCCCCACCCTCCATAGGAAGATATTAGATGACCCATTAAATAGACATGAAAAAGGCCCTTCTTTCTCAGACTGGGAAAGGTGTCACTAAAGTACCTTACAATTCCAAATATCGCCTTGCTTTTAGCAGTTGATATTCTGTAGCTGCTGATTAAAAAATACAATAGCTCTGGCAGGGTGGCTCAGTTGGTTGGATTGTTGTCCCACGAACCAAAAGGTTTTGGGTTCAATCCCTGGTCGGGGTACATATGGGAGGCAACCAATCCATATGTCCATATTTCTCTCTCACGTTGATGTTTCTCTCTCTCTCTCTCTCTCTCTCTCTCTCTCTCTCTCTCTCTCACCAATGGAAATATATCCTTGGGAAGGATTTTAAAAAATACATATTTTACATAAAATAAAATATCCTGATTCAAAAAGCCTTTGAACATTACTTTGAACTGACTTTATTACAAGTACTTATCAGGAATTTGATGAGGGAAGAAATGGGAGACAAGGACACTGAGAAGGAAGCTGATAGTGTTATAATGTACGCCACGAATCACAGAAGGACACCTCAAGAAGTTGAATTAAAGAGTCACATTTATTGCAATCTGGGACTATGAGGGGCCATTTTGCTTTCCCAAATCTCATAGTGACAAGATGGTGGCAAAGCCAGACTTATATAGGCAAAGATCACAAAGGTATTGATTACATCTCAAGGTTTGGAATGAGGAACCTGGTTTGCAAAAAAGCAGTTTACAGAAGCAGAAGCAGCATGTTAATTAGAGTTTTGGGTCTCGGGGTCACTGAATTGACAGAAACACATTACCTAGAGCCCTCGGGTCTGGAATGAGGAACCTGGGTTAAACTTAGGCATGTTATCTAAGTTACAGTTTTGGGTCTCTGGAACACTGAGTCAACAAGGATACGTTAACTGGAGCCCTCTGACCTTGGGATAACTGTGCTGTCCTTCCCAGGTAAAGGAAAATGTGCTCTCTAAGACCAGTATGACCACAACCCATGGGATATTCACAGTACAATCAATAAGGCATTTAATCAAATGAGATGATTTATACAATTCAGAAAATCAAAGTAACTTTTCTATTGTTAAACAAAGCAAATAAGTACAGAAGCCAAACAGCAGGGTTAAAGTTAAACTACAGTTTCTACCTGAGATGATTGCTACCATACTTCATTAGCATCAAACATAAGAAGATGGAGATCAGAAAGTAGATTTACAAATACCAGGCTGTATGTAGGAAAAGCTGCTATCTGTTGTCTTGGTTCACTACACCCAACTGGCAGAAGTGACCACTAGAGAAAAGAACTGCTCGTGTCCAATCCATTGTGGTGATGTAAAATCCACAGGGAAGGCACATGAGATTTAAAAAACATACTCAACCCAGAGACACTTCACCAGAAGCAATGCTAGTTAACCCTAACAGGGATTATAGAACTCCATTCATCTTTCTTATTAAGAAGAAAATAGACTGTAGGCAGGAAGCCATATTGAAGAGATAACATGTGATTTTATTTTAATCATTGTCTTAGCCAAATTCCCTAGGACCTAGGGCCTAGGTAATAAAACTTGAGGCAAAGATTACTTGCTAAGGCTGGCTATGTTGGAAGGTGCAATCCCAGGCTTGCAAAAGTGAGGGAGAAAGAGAGATAAGGCAGGAAAGAAAGGGATTCGGATGCCAGGTGATGTGTTAAGGAGCTGGCCGTAATTTCACAAGGAAATACAAGCCAGTTGCTCATCCTGCATATCACCTTGAAGCAATCCATCAGGGGCAGGGGGTGGGGGGTTGGAAAAAGGAAGAAAGGTTTATCTTCTTGACCTCTAATCCCTTGATTCAAAGTTTAACTCTCCAGCACCTTTGGGTTGTTACTCAGCTACTTCAGGGAGCCATTAGGGAAGCCAATTCCACATCCTACCTCCCTGCCTGGAAGAGATGGGAGGAGAGCAGTCATCCATAAGGTGCATGAGTCTCCTGGGTCACTGCTGGGCCTTGGAGACTCAGGATGCTGCCTCTGCAGTAGTGAGATGTGCTCTCACCAAAGTCCGGCCCCCCAGGAGGCTGTCCATTCAGGGAGAGGCCAGAGGCTGGGGGTGCCAGTGGGGCTAAGGACTCTTGAGAAGCACAAAAATTAATTCAGTCAAGTTTTTAAATTATGAATAATAGTAATTTTCAAGATTTTTTAGAATCCAAGAAGTAGTGCTTTTGTGAAGGCTAATATGAATGACTTTCAAATAAATGAGTCATTAAATCATAATGAGCATGAGGGTGGAAATTCTATTATTAACAAGATTTATGATTGCTGAGATATTTTTCATGATTATTCAGATTGATTTCTGGGGTAAGTTTACTCATTCTTAATCTGATGACTTTTATTAAAGTTGATTTTTAAAGGAGTGTCCATTAATAAAAAATGCTCTTAACCACAATGCTTTGTTTCCAAATGCTGTGTAATAATTTGTGCTAAGAAACATATCTCAACTTCTAGATTCATATTTTTCCAAAACTCCTATTGCAGTGAGGAATAAAAAACAGCTCTTTCTGCACAGTTGTGTGTTCCTAGCAGCATCCTGTGTGTGTATGAGTCTAGGGGAGGGAGGGCAGATGGTGGTGATGGGAGTAGAAAAAAATCAGTGAAAGAGAGTCTGTTGAAAAAATGTGTTTCGTACATTTAAAAATAAAATAGCAACAATTACTTATTCTAGCATACACATCCAGATGACATTCGGAAATTTATGTGAAGTAACAGGGGGGCCTAAAGGAAATCTTCTGGAAAAAGTCATAGTTTTTCAACATGTGCGTACTCTTGGGATCTTAGAAACATATCTCAAATATCCAAGTGAAACCACCAACAGTTGGTGTCATCTCCATACATACAGCAAGACACTAACTTTGGGAACTAACTGGGCACATGCCCTGTAAGGGTTTAAAAAATAATTTTCCTCCCATCTTCTAAGTCCTTCTAGCTGGGCTAATAATCAAGTCAACAGAGACAGATTAACAGGAAAAATTGTCCAGAGTTTCGGGGGTGCCATAAAAGATCCAAAGAAGTACTGGGCGGTTGAGGTTTCTATGGCATTCCGCAGCTTAAGAAAGAAGGGGGGGGGGGGTGTGCAGGGGTGGTTGCGGTTTGGGATTTCAAAGGGCAGGAAGGCAATTCTCATGGAGATAGAAAAGCAAATGTTTGGTAAATAAATGTTTGTTGGGCCATCTTGAACAATGGGACACTGGAGGACTTTGAACAAATGGGCCTTGCTAGGTTCCCCTCTGTCTATCACACATTAGTTTATATTAAAATAAAGTTATCGCCCTTCCTGGAGCAGGCCCTTTACTTAAATTCCTTTAGGTAGATAAAGGGGGAGGGTCAAAGTTTCCTTCTGAGTCTTTTGTTCCTTAATAACCAGCTTCAAATCAATTTGGGGGTGGAAAATCTTTGGTCCCCTCATCCAGAGATCTTAGTATGTTGTTTATGTCGTTTCCATGTCCTTGCCATCAAAAGCCCTACGAAGAACAATTCCTGTTTTCCTGCTTAATGTATGTTTTTATCTGAATGTCTCCCTCTAGGCATTTGCCAAGCCCTTATGAGGTCACTGTGGCAGAGGAAGAATATTCACGTACTTACTTCATATCCTGCAGGAGAAAGAAGAGAGCATGAGAAATTCTGTTGCCACTAATTAAAAGTAGTTTATTGCCTTATATTTAGAGGGTTTAATGTGAAAACTCAAGGAGAGAACTAGTCCAATCTGGGCCTAGACTGAGTGTTCCTCTTTCCCTGGAGCTTAGATGTCTGAGAAGAAACCGAGCGGATGTGGGATTACATGTTAGTACCTGAACGCGGGCCCAGCTCCCCGCCCCACCGCCGCCACCCCTGGAATGAGTGTACACTTCCAGCGGGTGGTGGGAGGACGACAGAGAGCGATGTGCCCACAGGCTCAGCCATCTGCTGTTCCAACCACATGCCTTTCCCCTCCCCCATTTCCTGCTGGTGATTCATCTATTCTTTTTCTCATTCAAAGATAACTGTGTAGTCATTTAAGGAGGTGAATATCATTAAGAAAAGTGGAATCTGGATTTCTTAGGATGAGGTAGAGCAGATTAAAGAGACTGGAATTTCACAAAATCAACAGTGCAGGTATGGACTCTCTTCCTGGCGCACCATTTCTTAACAGGTTATCATCAGCCAGCAGGGCCAGGTCAACAAAACAACTGCAGGTAAACTCTGAGTGCATGAGTTGCCAAAGAGCAGAAGAGGACAGAACAGCACAAGCCAAGAGAAGGATGCTAGACTTTCTAACTGGAGACACTGCTCATCTTACCCACCATCAGAGATGGTGCCCGTCTCTAATTTTACACCAATGAATGAGATCTTTGTGGCTGTTTCTAATCAGCCAACCAAAGAGCTGCCCCCAAATCTGCTTTAAAGGCGATCCTAACCAATAGCCAGAGAAAGCGATTAATGCTGTGTCCCTGACACCAAAGGGTATCGGTGGCAACATGCTGTGTGGAAAGGGAATGGGCATGTCCCACTATGGAAGTGCTCCAGAGTGGACACAGATGGGCCTCAGTTCAAATCCTGGCTCTGCTTCCAGCTTCTGGGATATCAGGCAAGTTTCGAAACCTCTGGACTCTCAGGCGCCTTGTTTGTAGGTTGGGATATGAGGACACCTACCTCACAGGGTGGGGTGGGGACTGAACTGGATAACGTATGTAAAGTACTTCATGTTGTCCTTGGGACGAAGGAGATATGCAAATATCACGTGAAAAACAATTTCTTCCACATCCTGTATCCTTAGGCTAGCAAAGTCAAGAAGTCAAAGGAGAACTGGGGCTTTGGCGTATTCGAGTATGGCCTCACCCACCAGGAGAGGAAGGGCAGATATCACATGGAACCTGGCAACAGAACTGCATGGGGCATATGCTCCTTGTTAATGCAAGACACAGAGGAGAAGCGGGGAGGCAGAGAGATAAGCAGAACCTGATGACACCTTCTTCTCCTACCCCAACAGCCACTATGACCCCTGTGGCAAGTGAAGGGCTCAAGAAGTGAGCAATCCTCTTGCTGAGTAGAATATACAGATCCCAGATCAGACTGAGTTTTAAAAACTCTAGCATCTTGTCTCCATTTTCTCATCTGTAAAATGGGTGCTACAATAGCACTTACATCTTGAGCTGTTGTGAAGATGAAATAAGATAATCTATAAAGGACTGAGCCTTGAGCTCAGGACAGTCAGCAAGCAGTACATAAATATTACCAACAGTTATTATTTTATCTCTCGTCAATATATGGAATTAACAATTACTTTTGTTTACTAACCTGTTTATTGATTGATGGATTTTCATTTAATAAATACTTGTTCACTCATTCAGGGAACTGAATTGTTCATCACTCCATTCATTTCTTTATCTTTAAATATTGATTGAGATCTCATGCTGGGCTGGGAGGAGGCTGGCCTCGGGAGATGCCAAGGATCATTTGGCAAGAAGCTTGGAAGCGAGTTGGGGATGGGGAGTAGGGGGAAGAAGTGTAAAGAAAAGCAGGACCAGCCCAGGGTAATGAGTGTCAGGAGCCAGGAAAGGGATTCCCAGAGAAGAGGCTTGTTGAATGGGATCCTGAAGGATGAGCAGCCAGAGGAGTTTGGGCTTGGGAATTTCAGGTAGCAGAAACAAAAGAATAAATCTGGGGGCTGGAGGGAGACAGTACAGGACTAGCAGCCATGAGGACTTTGCTGTGGGTAGTATCCAGCCACATCGACTGCTGACCTCTTGTTGAAAGTCTCTGATGACAGCCATTTGGCTGAACTGCCCTGTTAGTGCCTGAGCAAAAGCTCCTATTCGAAACCTGTGTCCACTGCCAGGGAGCACTGCCCCCGGAACCCGCAGCTCAACAAGCCCCATTGGCTCACCATGGGTTGAATTCCTAAACTTCATCCTGTCTGTTGCTAATGAAAAACGCACTGCCTTGGAATTGAAAGTGGTGCTAAACATATGCTTTTGGGGATATAGTTTCTGCCATATATGCTTTAGTAAATTCCCCACAAGCATTGGACTTATGGAAAGACGTCCAATAAAAACTAGCGGAGTGTATGCTACCAATGAGACACGGTGTCTGGGCCCAGGCCTGCGTGCCGATTGGCATGTCACAGCATGTATCATTTTCCTTACCATTGCTCAGGAGATTAGGACACCAGTCATATGTTACCAGCCACAACTTTCAAAAAACAAATGAGAATAAAGTCACAAGAGGAAATGAGGGCCATTTGGAAATTTGAGAACCCACATGTTCTCCGTTTTTTTTTCCAGGAAGGATTTCAAAGTTTCAACCTGTTTTAATGTAGCCCATCTGGCTACTTTATTAATGAAAACAGCAGTAACTTCTAATGCTCTTGTGTGAGGCAGTACTTTCCAAAAAATTACAGAAAGAACTTTTGGATGAGATGTATTATATTTTGTCTTTTTTTTTTTTTAACGCAACTGGAGAGCATTTTAGACAGAGTATGTGCATAGAAATATTCAGTGAGTCATGCCTGCTGTTGTAGGTCTATTCCAGTGCGTGGGGTTTCCAGAACAATTACATAAGTGTTAGCAGAGCCAGGAACTTTGACATTTGTGGCATTTTAATGAAGTTCTTTTCATCATCAAAAATATCCTAATTGTTGTTTCCTTATATTTTAAAATGCATAAAACTGGTGAAGCAGTATAAATTGATGTTGAGGCCTTTCTATCAAGTGTGCTTTGTTGGCAAAGAAACTAAAAGAAATTTATTTGAAACGAAATACAGGTGATCATGTTATAACCAATACAATAATCTTAATCATTCAGCAAAAATGTCCTGGGAGCATAAATTGTAACTGAGATGCTTTTGTTTCCTTTCCTTCTACTACCCGTCAAGATTTTCATCACAATCTGAATATCTGTAGCATATTGCCTACTGGGGCAACCTTATATATTGATTTTGAAAAAGCTGAGATTCCCAAGTGATTAGGACATACCAATACCTTGCTTTTATTTTTTTAGAAGCTCACCTAAGAAATGATGTATTTCAAGTACCAATAGTATATTTGTTAAATGTTATTCATCTTTATTTTTAAAGATACTCAGGTTCCAAGGTATCTTGAAATAAGAGAAACTAGAAAAAGACTAAAGCCATTGTCAACTCATCTTCTCCATCTCAAAAGTGAGCCCCCAGATTCAGGGTTCAGGGACTTTCTAGGCAGGTGGGGACCTCAGTTCTCCTAGATGTTTGTTCAGCATCTTGCACAACTTCTCTATTGCTTATTTTCCTGCAGATAAGAGGTTGCAGATATGAGTGTTACTGTATTTATCGGTTCAAGAGACTGGTACAAAGGACAGGCACACAGAGCGGCACTGACTCATAGAGGTGGTTGTCTGCTTGTGCCCCATGTGCCCCTTTTGAGGGAGAGCACAGTTCACCAAGTCCAGCTCTGCACTCCCAGGCACTGCTGGATTCTTTCCACATGACTGAACCCCTTTCCTGAGCAGATAACACAGAACACCCTTGGCATCCCCACAGAGAAGGAGTGGTGAGGCTATGTGAACTGCGTGGGCTGTGGTCACAGGTGAGAATGTCCATGGCATCACAATGTAGTATGTATCCTGTGACACACAGTCATAACTGGAGTTTGCTTGTTGATGTTGGAGTTCTACGTGCCATCTAGGACTATTTCCAAGAATCGACTGAAGGCGTTTTCCTGGGGCTTAGGAGACACGGTGAAAAGAGGAATTTGGTATCCCTGCAAAGTTTCCTAAATAATGGAGATGATTTTTTTTAGGAGGAAGTGATGTGCTCATCTTAGGGCTAGGAGGATGGAGAAGGAAGAAGGCAGCCTAAACAAGTCAGAAAATGCTGCCAAAACCAAGGCGGGGTTAGAGCAGACCCTCAAGAGGTGAGGGGAGCTGCCCTACGTGGTTTCACTGTCAAACTCCTCACCTTACTCTTCATGTTCCTGGCTTTCTGCACCCAGTCGTCTCCAAACCCAGCTAGCTCTATCTCTTCTGATTCTGGAATCCATTTGTCTTTCTCCATCTCTCCAGGCACCAAAGTCAGTCTCTTACCATCTCTCACCTGGATGACTACTAATTGTTCTTCCTGCTTTCAGTCTTGCCCCGCTAAACCCATATCTCAGCAAGGACCTTTCATGTCTTTTTGTCATTGGACAATGGAAATCTATTGGGAAGGTTTTCTGTCAGCCCTCAGGATGGATCGGAAGACTTGGAAATGAAAAGAAACTGAGGGGGACTGGGATCTGATAGGCTTAGGAGCCATGAGCCCTATCCCAGAATGAATGATCTGCTCTCATTTCTGGGGCAGCTTTTCTATCTTTCTGTCCTCCATTTATAGGGAGTGAGCATTGTTCCAATTGGTCAGGTGGCTGTTGGTGAGCAGTGGGATGAGGGCACCTGGATTTAAGAGTCTCACTAGACTTCCAGTGGAAGAGAAGTAATCCTTCAAAAGGAAATAAAAGTGACATGGATGGTGAGTGATCAAAAATAAATATGTGTTCATATTGAGCAGATGCTATATATTATCCCATTGCACTCAAATAGCTTGTTAACTTATCTCTCTCCCCCAATAGACTTTGACATCTTTGATAGAAAAACTATGTGTTATATATCTTTGTATGCATGGCCTTTCATAAACTCATATACACACACAATACATTTTGTTGTATAAAACAATAAGCTAATATCCATTTAAATGAAAGCTATATATTTTCAGAAGTACTTTATGGATCCCAGCCCCAGCCTTTGGTGTGATCCTCCCTGACCTAAAATACTCAACACTGAACTCAGTCCGCTCACCTTCTGGGTGCTCCCAAGGGACAGAGAGAGAGAGGGAGAACCAGGAGACTGTATCCCAGATACAGATTCACTCAGTTCCCATTCACCTGTCTTTTCTAGGACCATTTTGGTCTCGGGAACTCTTCACAAGCATTTATCCCCACGATGCTTAGTTGTTCTTCATAAGCTAATGTCTAACGATCTTATTTGGCATAATACAATAGAAAGAATGTGCTTTGAAATCAGATGTAGGCTCCAGTACAAACCCACCAATTACTAGCTTTGTGCCCCTGTATACTTTTTTAAATCTCTCTGGGTCTCGGGTTACACATATGTTCACTGAAGATACTACAAGTGTAAATGAAAACATATATGCAATGACAGACAGTTGTCACAATGCTTGTCATGTGACAGGTGGCCAGTGAACATTAAGTCCATTACGCATTTGTAGCTTACTGATAGATGCATGAGGGAAATTTGCAGTGGTAGGGTAGGTAATTTGAACTGAAAGAAAAAAGAGAAAGAAGCCGAGTGAACATCCCAACCTGCTCCAACATGAATCAAA
Source organism: Myotis yumanensis (assembly GCF_028538775.1). Taxonomy (NCBI): domain Eukaryota; kingdom Metazoa; phylum Chordata; class Mammalia; order Chiroptera; family Vespertilionidae; genus Myotis; species Myotis yumanensis. The sequence goes on from NW_027223754.1 coordinate 131,297,261, forward strand.
GTCAATTGTTGACTTTTTAAAAACCAAACTCTATAAAACACACCAAAGTTTTAAAAAAAGTAACAAATGGGTTTAAGGGAGAAACAAACCTATATATATATTTCTAAAACAGCAACAGAATTAGATATTCCGCAAACTAGAACTTAAACAAACATAACATTGACATGGAAGACACTTTTTTTCTAGTGTGTGCTGTACTCAATTCCTCTCCAGGATGCATGGGGATGGAATCCTGGGTGCAGTACAAGTTGTTAGCTTATAGGAAACCCTGAGACAGAATAGATCAAGGATTGGAGTGTCAGCAAGCACTCAATGAGCGAGTTGTCTAAGATGTGTTGGGTGTGGATTTCTGGCCAATAACTTTTCTCCTCTTCTCTGGCACTCTTTTTTTTTAATTTTTAAAATTAATCACACACATATAATTACATAATAAAACATTTTTAGAGAGGTCAGTTCTAGAAAAAAGGAACTAAAGAAACATTTTTGGCAACCACTGTATCTTTGTTTTCTCTTCACATTAAAGCATATCACAAGTAGAAGATTCAAGGTATTGCAGTAGATATATTATTGGAGTTTCTCTCAAATTAAATAAAAATGTGTAGACCTGAAAAGAACCGAAACCAACTTGGCAGCTCAAAAGCAGGCCACAACGCCCACTCCTGTCTCCAACGTCACGCCTTTTACCCATTTTTCCTCTTCTCCAAAATTCTAAGCTGCTCACACATCCCAGATTGTTCCTGGGGAGGAGTTTGTGCTGTTCTGGTGTGGGAGTGCCCAGTGTGCTCATGCGTGGTTTGGAGAAGAGGGAAAGCATGAGGAAGAACTGGAGATAATGAGCTAAAAATAGTGTATGCCACCTCCGGCCTCTGCCTTCAAAGCGGACCACTACTTCCCTTCCACAGCAAAGCCACGCTGCCCTGACAGCCTGAGGAGAGACAGCCTGGTTTTCCTTTGGAAAACTACTTTTCCTCTGTGGGAGAAATGACTGTCAATCATGGTGCCTTCCCCTTTCCTGGCCAAGGTGAGGTTGGCTACCTAACTGAAGCTAGGCCTATCAGATGCTCTGGACCTGGAATTTTGATGTTGAGAGAAATGACACAATCACTGAAAATTGTTCTAAGTAATTTACTCTGGTAGCAATGGCCTAAAGCAGGGGTCGGCAAACTCATTAGTCAACAGAGCCAAATATCAACAGTACAACGATTGAAATTTCTTTTGAGAGCCAAATTTTTAAAACTTAAACTATATAGGTAGGTACATTGTTATTAACTTAATTAGGGTACTCCTAAGGCTTAGGAAGAGCCACACTCAAGGGGCCACAGAGCCGCATGTGGCTCGCGAGCCGCAATTTGCCAACCACGGGGCCCTAAAGAAACTGAGTTACTCTTAATAACTGAATTCTTAAAGTTTCCCTTGAACGCTTATACAGCAGATTCTCAGCTTCTTCTGTTCTGTGTGAACCTAATTCATTTGTTTGCTTGAGGTATTCAGACTCAGCTTCTGTTATCCTTTGCAGAATTTAGCTTCTCAGATGCTGCAGGTTCCAACAGGCAATGCTAAAGGTCAGAATTTGGGAGGTGGAGAGAGTCACTTGGGGTCAAACATTTACCAAGGCACCAAACTCAATTTTTCCTAAGCCACTCAAGTCCCAAATGTTGGCTTTACGGCATCCCACACAAGCCTGGGAAGGCAAAGGAGCCCCTGAGTCCGTTTTTCCAGGGTAAATTTGGCTAAAACACCAGATTCTCTAGTTCAGCCATTGCAATTCAAATAAGCCCCACAAATTCTAGAAAAATGCCAGCGGTGTTGGTCTAGGTGGGTGAATTTAAATGGGTCTTGTAAGAGGCAGCGCCTGAGCCGCTTTATATAATTAAATGGCAGATGATGATGGAAAAGCTGCCACTGCAGTTAGGTCAATCGGCATTTACGAAATCACTGCGTGGGAACCCTTTCAAACCACAACCTTCCATTAGGAGCCTACATTTCCCAGAAAATCCTCATTCCTTCACTTAGGCAGCAATTTTAAAGTCAGCTGGAACCACTCATTCAGCACGACAGCAACTGAAAAAAAACCAGACTGGATTTTACTTTCCTGTAAGCAGCAGCTCCTGTTCATGGCATTTTGTAACCCTAAGATGTCACACTCTTTTGAAGTTATTTTCAGCTTTGGTTTGAAAAGCAATAGGAATCAGCCATAAGCAGCCTTCTCCTCAAGGAGCAGAGGGAGTCAGAGGGGGTCGGAGACAGAGGTGCATAGTTCCTTAAACATATACCATTTACCTCAACCTGTTGACACTTCTTTTTCTTCTTTTACTGTATGTTTTTGCTGTGGGTGCCATTCCAGCACCCTAATACGGAAGAACGTCTATGGATTGTTTTATTCAATAAACCTTTGTTGGATGAGTAGCTATGAAGTGCCAGGCACCACACCCTGTACCGGAAAACTAAGCAGGTAGGCATGGTGCTTGCCTGCAAGGAGCTGCTATTGTAATGGAGGGAGATAGAAACAAACACCAGGATTTCCGATCTGCTCAACCCACTAAGAGAGCCCATGGGTCTAACTAATGGGAGAAGAGGATTCTGATGTCCTTACTTCCCAGGTGGAAATGGTTGTGTGAAGTAGCAATTAGTTAGACAAACACTTCAGTCAAGGAAATTCAAAGCTTTATATCCCCGTGTCTGTTTTGTAACTGCCAATTTGAACTTCCTAATCCATTCACCTTTTGCCCCCAGTCCTCCAACACCCCTCCATCTGGCAACCATCAGTTTTTTCTCTGTATCTATTAATTCGTTTCTGTGTTGCTTGTTTGTTTATTGTTTTTAGATTCCACATATAAGTGAAATTATGTGGTATTTGTTTTTCTTTGTCTGACTTATTTGACTTAGTATCATGCCCTATAGGTCGATTCATGTTGTTGCAAATGGTAAGATTTTATTCTTTTTTATAGCTAAGTAATATTTCATCATATGTAATATGCAAATCGACTGAATGGCGGAACGACCGGTCGCTATGATGAGCACTGACCACCAGGAGGCAGACGCTCAATGCAGGAGCTGCTCCCCACAGGGGGAGTGCAGCTCAGCCAGAAGCCAGGCTCACTCTGCATTTCCTGGACTTATATGTCTATTTTCTTCATCAGGTTAGGGAAGTTTTTAGTCATTATTTCTTCAAGTAGGTTTTGAATTCCTTGCTGTTTCTTATCTTCTGGTACTCCTATGATGAGACTGTTGGTATGCTTGATGTTGTCCCAGAGGTTCCTTAAAATATCCTCATTTTTTCTAATTCTTTTCTCTTTTCGCTGATTCAATTGGGGGTTTTCTCCTATCTTGTCTTCCAAGTTACTGATTGATCCTCTGCTTCATCAATCTGTTGTCGATACCATCCCATGTATTCTTTTTTGTTGTTAATCCTCACAAAAGGATATTTTTTTCCATAGCTTTTTATTTTACTTTTAAAATATATTTTGTTATTGATTTCAGAGAGGAAGGGAGAGGGAGAGAGAGATAGAGAGAATCTTGATTGGCTGCCTCCTGCACACCCCCACTGGGGATCAAGCCCACAACTCAGGCATGTACCCTGACCAGGCAATGGAACCATGACCTTCTGGTTCATAGGTTGATGCTCAACTACTGAGCTACACCAGTTGGGCTCCATTGCTTTTTAGAGAGAGTAGAAGGAAGGGGGAGGGGAAGAGAGAAAGAGTGAAGAGTTGATGTGAGTGAGACACATCGGTAGGTTGTCTCCTGCACCCACCCCAACCAGGAATCAAACCTGCAACCCAGGTATATGACCTGGGCCAGAATTGAACCCTCGACCCTTCAGGTGCTAGGGCCAATGCTCCAACCACTAAGAAACACTGGCCATCTAACATATTTTTCATTTCTCATTGGTTCTTTTTTACAGTTTCTATGTCACTTTTCATGTTTACTATCTCTTCGTTGAAATTCTGAGTTGATCTGTTCTTCTAAGTTCATTGAGTATCCTTATAACCAGTGTTTTGAACTCTGTATCTGATAGATTGTTGCCTCCATTTCATTTAGTGTTTTCTGGAGGTTTTCCCCTTTCTTTCATTTGGGACATGTGTCTTTGTCTCTTTATTCTTGGCTGCCTCCCTGTATTGTGTTCAATAAGATCTGCTACATCTCACAGTCTTGGCAGGGTAACCTTATGAAGTAAGTATCCTTTGGGCTCAATGGTGCAATCTTCCTGGTCACCCAGCTGCTCTAGGGGTGTCTCTTGTTTGGGTGATATGTGCCCTCCTGTTATTGTTGAGCCTCATTTGCTGTTGGCGCATCAGTGTGTGGGATTGATGCTCAGTCTGACTGGCTGAAGGCTGGCCTTGATTACAGGAGATGAACTGTTGCGCTGGGTCTGACCCCATGGAGCAGGGTTCGTTTGAGCGGGGCTCTGGTGCCTGCTGAGTCCACACTTTGGGTGTGTCATTTGTGAAGCTAAGTGGGTGATGCTCTGTTGTGGTCTGAAGCCAGCCACTATGTGTGTTGGCCTCTTGGGAAGGTCTCAAGTGCCAATCAAAGTCAGCCACTGCCCATGCTCAGCTCAGACCCAATTGGCAGGAGCTACAAAATGATCTGCAGTTGAGCTACCTGTGCTGGGCTTGGAGGTGCCTGGGAGAAGCTATGCTGCAACCTAGACCAGGTGCCACTAGTGCCAGGCTTGGGGCTGCTTACAAAGGGGTACAGGACACATCGAGGTCAGCTACTGCTTGTTAGGGGTTTGTGGACATTTAAGAGATTTTTAGGAAAGTTCAAAGCACAGGCTGAGGGCAGCCACTTATGAGGAATGGCCACTAAAAGAAGTTCAGGACTGTGGGTAAGTTGAAAAGGGCAGGTTCTCAGGGAATCACTATGGTGGGGTGAGCAGTGTTAGCCAGGTTAATGGAGATTCAGAATTGGTGCCTGCCTGCACCTGCAGCCTGAGAAAGGGGAGAGGTCACCAAAGGAACAATGGTACCTGCCAGCCCTTCTGTCCTAGTCAGAGCTGCCCCTCCAGCCCTCACCCTGAAGTCAGACAATTCAGTGCCTACGGTATGTCCCTGCCACTTTTAGAGCTACTGTGCCCTTGTTGGAGCTTAGGGTAAGTGTTTGTGAGCAAGTGAGTCTGTGCTCAGGCCCTTTAATAGGACATCTGGGTCTAAAGCAGCCCTCCACCTAACCCAGATGGAATGCCTACTGACTTCACAGCCAGATGTTATGGGGACTCCTCTTCCTGGCACCGGAGCCCTGGGCTGTGCAGCCTGGTATGGAGCTGGAACCCCTCACTCCTCAGGGGCAGCTCCATAGCCAACACATTCCTCCTGATTCTCAACCACCACACATGAGGGTGGGACCAGCCTGCTTTGCATCTCCACCCCTTCTACCCGCCTTGATGTGGCTTCTTCTTTATATCCTTAGTTATAGTTCTGTTCAGCTCATCTTTAGGTTGTTCTCAAGGGTGATTGTTCTAAAATTTAGTTGTAATTTTAATGTAGTTGTGGGAGGAGGCGAGCACCACATTACGTACTTACTTCGCCATCTTGACCGGAAGTGGGTAGATGCTATTATTATAACCGTTTCATAGATGAGGACATTGAGATCCCAGCAGGTAAACTGTTTTGCCCAATAATACACAGCTACTTAGAGGTGGAACCAGTGCTTGAAACTAGGGCTGTCTGACTGCAGAACCCTCTTTTCTGATCACTGTTCTAATTAGGAGAACAGATTATTAGACTCAGATCACAGTCCTCTATTTTATGCGAGAGAGAGCACAGGCCCTAGCAGATTAAGGATCTGCTGAAAGACACAGTATGCCTCCACCATCAGAATGAGGCCTGTCTCTACATTGCCTCTCCCAGCTGGAGAAAAGCTAGAATGAGTCTCTGTTTTTTGCCTGTCAATTTACAGAGAAATATTTTTTGAGAGTTTGAGTTGAGAATACCCATGCCATTTAAAGTGTAATATTGACAGACTCATACTCAAGGACTCAATTATAAGGCTCTCTGTTAAATTACAAGAAACATTTCTAAACAATTGTAAACGAGCCATATTCCAGTAGGAGTCTCCAATTCCACCTGGATCTGTTCTGATAAGAGCAAACCTGAAGAACAATTATCTGTTTCATAATAGTGTGTTTATCTCAAGCTTTCAGGGGAGTCATCTTTGAAAAACTCATAAGGAGAAACTTAACTTGCAATAAACTGATGGTGAAGCGGCAGGTTTTATTAGTTTTATTGTTTTGGCTGTTTTTCTCCTTTATTTTTTTTCTCTTTTAAGAGCTCAATAAAACACGCTGAATGTTAACAACCCATTAGTTCTAAAGGAAACAATTTTAGCTCCCAGAAAATTCATTTTAACTCCCAAATTTGAACCTGTAAACACAAAAGCATTTTGTCTTGTAAAAAGGGTTAGCGGTAGTTGTTTCCACAAGATTACCTGCCTTGATCTGCAGCACCTGTGCTTCTAGAAAATGCTGGACATTATCCGTTTTTTACCATTTGTCCAGGAAGCTATGCTTGGACTAATGTTATTTATCCAGCTGGGTATGCTGATGAGAACAGGGAAGATCAAAGCAATTTCGGATTCATAACATCTCAGATCTGTCCTGATAATCAAGCCTGAAACACATGCCTGCTTCTACATCCTTTTAGATCAGTGGTTCTCAACCTACTGGCCCTTTAAATACAGTCCCTCATGTTGTGACCCAACCATAAAATTATTTTCGTTGCTACTTCATAACTGTAATGTTGCTACTGTTATGAATTGTAATGTAAATATCTAATATGCAGGATGGTCTTAGGCGACCACTGTGAAAGGGTCGTTCGGCGGCCAAAGGTGTCGCGACCCACAGGTTGAGAACCGCTGTTTTAGAGTTCTGATAAAGTGGAAGGCAGTGCTAGCTGTACTGGCCATAAGTCACTCCCAGGATTCTTATGACCTCTTTTTACATTATTCTGTAGTCCTACGCAGTTTTCCGCATGGTGGACACACAATAAGCACAAGATGAAAACCCTAACATGCAATTTGCAGCAACAGGACCCTTAGGGTTGTTAAAACAACAAGTAAAATGGGATGTGTCAGGAGGCCTGAGGAACTGTGCATGCCACCTCCAGGAGGGCCTACTTTCGCCCTCTCTGCAGGGAAGAAGGCTGGGCTCGCCCCATTTCCGCCCCCTCCTCCTGCGCTCACCCTAACAGCTGGAAGGCAGTGGAATGCACAGGAAAAGCCACTCACTGGGGGAAACAGCCCTTGCACATGGGTGTTTAACTTTAGGTGCGCAGTGAAAGCATGAGGGCTGTGGAGGGGAGGGACAAAACAGGAAGAGGAAAAATACAAAATGGTTTGGCAAGAGAAAAAAAATTGAAAGAGAGTGGGAAAAAAGAAATTTAAAAAAGCCCAAACCACAGGCTGCATTTTACCTGAGACGCAAGAAACGAAAAGGAAGCAATTTAAACCAGAATGATGCCACAGGGGCAGGTGGGGAAGCCCCGCCTCCTTCCCCCGCCACCACCCCCAGCAGGGCTGGAGAGGGGAGAAGACATGCCACCCGCACCCCACCCCCCACCGGAGCCATGGGCGGCGGGAGGGTTGCTCTCTCATGACACTGGGCCTCACCTCGTTGCTTGGGCAGGGGCGGGCAGAAGAAGGGGGAGGGGAGAGACTGCAGAGAACCTGCCGCCACGCTCTTCTCGCTGAGAACTGGAAAGGCTGACAGCTACACTCAGTCAGGGTTCAGTCAGTGAGATGGAGATGCTGTTCTTATGCAACACAAATGAACAGTGATTCTGCCAGCGCTTTCCCCTACAAGGCAATGCGTGGTGCAGACGCCTCGGAGCTGCCCCGCAGTTTGCAAGTGTTATGAATTCAGGGAAGCAGGCAATGTGAAAGTCTAGTTCGTTGCTAATCCTGTCTTCCGGGGACATGAGGCCTGCGGGTTCAGCAGGCCGGGCTCCACAGCTGGGGTTCTGTTAGGACACTGGGACTCGCTTGCTCGTCTCAGTGCAGTAAACTCCTCACACAGGTGGGCACCCTAGCTGCAGGCTATATTTAAGGCAGTGGCTTTTTCTTAGGAACTCCAAAGGTTTCCTGCAACATGAGTTTGCATACACCTTACCACCAGGGACTTGGGCTGAATGGAACCTTCCTTCGTTCCAAGAGAGTTTGGCAATCTGAGTTCGTGCCGGTTTAATTATTTTAGAAAATGTACAGGTCCGGTTCTGGTTTGGACGGACTTACCACGTGACTTCTTTTCTCTGAAGGTCAGTGTCACCTACGCTTGATGTGATGTGACGAGAAGGGCGGGTTTACCTCTGTCGTTGTCCTGCCCCAAACCCATATTCCCTGTAAAAACACGAGGAAAAATCAGATAAGTCCAAATTAAAAAACATTTTATAAATGACCTGACCAGTATTTCTTAAACTGTCAAGGTCATCCAAAACAGGAAAGTGTAGACCCTGTCACAGTCTAGAGGAGCCTAGGGAGACTGGCATCCGGATGGGACCCTGGAACAGAAAAGGCTCTGAGGTCAGAACCAAGAAAGTCTGAGTAAGGACGGGCGTAGGTGAACAATAATGTGTCATTTTTGTTTCCTTCGTCGTAACACGTGTGCTATGCTGATGTAAGACATCACCAACAGGGGATATATGGGAACTCTGTGCTGTTTCACAACTCTTTTTAAAAAATCTAAAACTATTCTAAAATTAGGAGTTTATTATAAAGTAAATGTTAGTTCGGTTCATGGTTCTGCAAAATCCAATCATTTGAGTTTCCTTCAGGTTTCGATTTATGGTTTCTATCCAGCCAGGATGCTGGGAAATAAAGGAGTTTCGAGTATTAAAACCAACCAATTGTTGACCAATGTCACCCCAATCAATTTAATAAAAAATAAAATGAAAAAGAGAGTCTATGCATTTAAGTAGACATTTTGGAGAGGGGAAAGCAACGATTCTAAGCTATGGTTTCATAGGGGCGGAACGTCCAAAAAAGGATGCAATTGGTTAGGGATAGAGAATGGTTCCACTGGTCCTCAAGGCACTCCAGTGACACAGGGTCAGCCAGTCAGGATTAGCACCGTAGTCTTAAATCCTGATTCCTAAGGTCGTGACTTCCCTGAGTCCATCAAGGATGACGTGACTTCTTATCGCAGGTACATGTGATACAGTCAGTGTGGGAGTGAGTCCTGGAGTCCAGGATAACAGGGGACTGCAGCCAGCCTCAAAAAGATGACCTGTACCTTGTTTTTTGACCTTTAATAACTTGAGACATTCCTGACAGCTATTTAACCAAGCTCTGCAGCTGCTGTAATGACACTATGGCAGACTTTGGACTCATAAAGTCCTGAGTTCAAGTCCTCACTTCCAAGTTTGCCACTTCTCGGCTGTGTGGCCCAGGTCAGGCTACTACTTGATCTCGTTGATCTCCAGGTTTTCCATCAGGAACAATAATCCTGCTTTGAAGGATTGCTGGGAGGATTAGCTACATGGAGGCTGTGAGAGCCCCTTCCCCAGTGTCTGGAATGTAGCAGGTGCTGAGCAGAAATTCTCTCCCCTCCCTGCCTTCTTCCTTTCTCACAGAACCAGGACAGCGGGGACAGGCACAGCCTGGATAGCTCAGTCCCTCTCACAAAAGGTTCTCTCTGTTCTCATGAGATTAGCATTTCTAATAGGATCACAAATTCTCCTAATTCATAGATCATTAATCCTGCATTGTGCAAATAACCTCTTCTGATTTGTGCAGAATCAGAAGCACTTAATGCTCTTTTAGAGTATATATCTATTATTGTTTTGTTGTTATTCAGTGGAAAGGCCCAATTTTATCCCACCAGAAACTGTCTGAGCAGCTCTCTTGCTGGACATGGAAGGTTAGTGGAGGCCAGGACCTGTGAAAAGTGGACACTTACAGAGGGTTGTTTAAAACAAGACAGGAATCGTCTGCTAAAGAGGATGCCTTGCAAACAATGCCACTGTGTCTTTGGTAGAATTGTGAGAATGAATACTTAAGAAGCAAGGTGCCTGAGGAAGCTAAGAGTGGTGGGGAAAAGGAAGCAAAAAGTAAAAAAACAAAAGGCAAAGCACCCAGGCATGGTGAACAGGAAGAGGCCCTCAATACAGAGACCATCTGAGGATGAAAATGCTGGAGAAAGCTCCAATCCGAAACCCGGGCAGGGGACTCAGGCACATGGGCCATTCGTATTGCTGAATGGCAGCACCTACATGGTAAATGTGTCTGCGTTAGGCTACGCGTGTCAGTGTGTGTGTGATAGCCGGCCTTGTCCCAGCAGTGAGCCTGCTGGACTGTAGTTTACATCTGACTGATATAAACGAAAGCTTCTGCCTGTCAACCAAACCAGCATTAAAGTCAAACAACCAACCGTGATTCACAGTCTGCATGACAACATGACAGCGACAGCTGTCAAGCAAGCCATCATTTAGACCAAATAGGATTTTGTGGAATTCCATAGAAATGTTTATATGTTTGACCCTCAGGGTCTTCTGAGCCATTGGGTGGTGGTGGAGGGGGAGACATAGATTTTAATGATTTTATTGCTATCATTCTGCATTATTATTAAAATTGTATTATTTTAGAAAACTTTTAAATCAAATACTCATGTTTATGGTGAAAAAATTTGGCAGTGAGGACCAGCTAAATAAATAAATATCACCCATTATGTCATTAACCAATGATAATTCGATCTTTGCCGTTTCCTTTTCCTTTTGAAGTTCTACTTATATCTTTTCAATATAAAAGTTTTAATAAAAAGTGTGAAAAAGAAGAAAAAAGCATCCATAAGTATTCTACCTTTAAAGAACTTTGGCATATACTTTTTCAAGTACTTTATCCATCTCAATGAATAATATTCCTTCTTTAACATAGTTGCAAGCAAACTGTATATATCCCATTTAGTATCATGACATTTTTGCCTGACATTGCCACAAGTTTTTTCAGGGTTACAAGATTTCTCTTCAAAAATCTTTATTTCTAGGGTACCCTGATATCACAGTGTAGTTTTGCTATTGCTTATATTTAACTATTCCCCTATAATTGGGATTTAGTTTGTTTCCAGATTTTTGTTATTAGAAACACTATGGTATCAAGGTAGTACTACCATAAAAAAATGTAAAGATCTTGGAAAAGGTATGATTTTGTTACAAGTTGTTTCTGTTTATCAGACATTTACTGGGTGCCTGGTATGTGCAGGTGCCAGGAGACCAAAATGAATAAGATATAGTCCTATACTCAGGTCCTATACTCAGGAGACTACAATGGAGACAGGATACTGAGGAGATAGATGCATATGTGACATATCTCAATGCACCTTGAGAAGTACAATAGAAGAAGTAAATGCCAGGTTCTATGAACTAATGTATAAAAATCACTTGCACCGTACCTGGCACATAGTAAGTGCTCAATAATAAATTGACAATGACAATGATGATTGCAGCCATCGAGTTTCTGATAGAATCATTTAATTGCTGGCTTCCATGATTCACATTTACAAATAAATAAATAAAATCAAGAGAGCAACAAAAAGCACTCCTTGAATTATAAAAATCAATGATAACCCATACATGCCCATTCTATGATAGCAGAGAGCAAAGATTATCAAGTTCCTTCTAATTGCCAACATAAAATTCTTCATGGAAAAAAAATTCCTTCCATAGAGATGACATGATGTCATCCTAGCTTAAATGCTGTCAGATGGGATGACTTGACTCTCCTGAATGACGTGGGTCAGGGAAAGCTACTTTCAGATAAGAGGTAGGTCAATTTTGTTGTAATTCTAGTTCTTTTTAAAAAATTATATATATATATGTATATATATATATTAATATCATCTAATGTAATATAAAACTTTGGTGGCTCAAGGAGGATGTGGGAACTCTAAAATTTTCCATTGGTACTGTGTGTTGCTTGTCATTCCCGATTCCCATCACTGCCTTTAGCAGCCAGGTCTGCAGACCTGAACAGTGGTTAATGTTTAAAAAGGTACAGCATGTTCTGGTTAACAGCCCTGACCATTTCCTCTTCCTGATGGTGCTGCTCTGATTGCAGGACTCAGGTAAGGCCTTTGGCTACACGAGAATACATCAGAAATGATGCTCAAGTGAGATTCCAGTTGCTTAAAGATAAAGAGCCCGCAACCTTAAGGAAAAACTTGAACTGGTTTTACTGTAGTACCTGGCAGTAATCCACGGCTACTACTGAAGTATACATAAGGATTTCAGAGGGGAAATGAAGGGAATGCTGTCTTGAACTGGATTTAAATAAGCTGAATATGGATTCTTTGGTGAGAACTCAATCAAGGCACTGCTGGCATTGGCTCACCTCTGGACAGTGGTGGACAGAATTATATGGTCTGCTCGTCAAATCCAGAATATGAAGTGCTTTCCAGCCACCCAACGATCCTGCATTTCCCTTATGCATTTCATTCTCATCAACCCCTCGCACAATGTTCCAGGAGGGCAGCGCAATGCAGCTGCTGGCATTTCCCCAAGATAATATGCCCTGTCCTCTTCCCAACCCAATTAGCTCTGCTTCCTTCAAACTTGACTCAGCATTTCCCTGATTACCCTGTCATTCCTTATCATTGCAAACCCTCAGCGCTCTTTGTTACTAGGTCTGCTCTCTAACTATCGCTGGGTGTTTATTTGCTCTCTGACTATAGCTGCACATTGGGCTGGGGCCCAGAGCTGCAGGATGAGTAAATCCCAGTCACTGCCCTCATGGAGGTCACAGTCCACACGCACAGACAAACAATCTCATAAAATGTGATGATAAGGGCAGTGATTGAGATAGGCATGCGGAAGCACGAAGACATTCATCCTAGGGAGTCAGAAGCTTCCTGGAAAAATTGACACGAGAATGGAGACTTCTGGGAGGAGAGGATGTGCGGGTAGAGGGAGGGAGAGGGAGGCGCAGAAGGTGTGAGCAGTAGGTGGCGGAGGCCGGGAACAGATATGATGGCCCGTGTGCCAGGTTGTGCTCGGATACATTAGTAATCTTCCACTTGCTGATGAGAAGTCTCCAAATTGTTTTCTACAATTGAATTACAATCTCTTCCAGGGAATCATATTTTCTATTTATTTTGCCTTCTTCCTTGTGGGTCTGTTATAGTTCCTACTATTTCCCAAAGAGTGGGTCCACCATCCTGGGAAACACCACCAACTCACTGGCCACCTCCTGGCCACTCTGTCCAGCCCTGCTAACAAGGCTCTGTGTGGCCATGGAAAGATGGGCCACGCTCTCAGAGGGAAGCTGAGACCTAGGAGGGTGTGCATGGCTTTGACTCCACGCAGGTACACGCTGCCTCAACGGAGAGGCCATCCAACCCACTGACTGGGGAACTCCACGGTCCCTATCAAATATCATCTCTCTGCTGTTTCCTCTTCTTAGTCTTTGTGATGATGACTTACGTCTTATGTTCGAAAAGTTCTACACAATATTTCTACTAAGATTTCATTAGATAATAAAAAATGACACTGAGCAAGTGTGGAATGCAAGTTCTAATCATCCTACAGAAACAGAAAATAATTATGTAAAAAAATTAAACCCTTTTTTATTGATGTTGCTACCTCAAAAGTTGCAAATGCCGAACCCTTGATTCATCTGATTTTATTTAAAGGTAGATATACTTAGTGGGCAAACAGGCCAGGGTCTTACAAACCTCTGAGAGCTTTGTTGAGTCTCTCAGACCAAGAAGGAGGCGAGGGATGTGTTCACTGTTTCTGGCCTCACATTTGGCCCCTAGGTAAACAGACCTCCACATTCTGAGGCTGCCAAATTGCCATCTTTCATGGATGATTAAGTCCCACCCCCTTCTCCCACTGCCTGGGGTCAGGGGTGGAGGGAGAGAGGTAGAACATCAACAGCAGGATAAACTCATCCCCCTTCCCCTCATCCCCCCCAAAAAGACTAGAAAAAGGCACTAAGCAAGTTTTACAGGCTCTGCTGCTTCAAAGCTGTCATTTCAAGATTATGGCTTTAGAATAACGAGAGGCAGCTGTCCACCTGAGCCCTCCTTAATGGAAACGGCAGGACCTAGCTTGCCTCTGGAAAGAAGAAAGAGAAATCCCGGAGCACAGAGCCAGGTGGGGAATTGCGGTCACTGAGCCCAGAGCTTTTGGAACTGCCAAATGGTCGGGGGAAGCCTTTGTTTCTGATGGCCCAGCAGCAGGGCCGAAATCATATTTAGTGTGAAATGAAACTAATGGCCTGTTTTACATCCCCCAACTAGAGTTTTCAAACCCTGGGGATATCCCACGAGTCAAACACTCCGTGGATGAGATTGTTAAATAAAAGCCACTTCCAAACCCAAGGCCTAGTCACTGAGGGGGGAGAAAGGTGAGCCATATTTCCTAATCGGGTTAGACTCCACAGTTCCCAGATCAAGTAATCCAGTTCAAACACATTAGAAGAACTTGTACTCGAACTCTTTGGGAAAGCAAATAATACTTCCAAATTGGCTGTGTTCCAAGCCTCAGTGTCCTTATTAGTATATTAGAGATAGTAATGTCCAATTCAGAAGGGTAGTCATAACGATTTCACAAGATACAGTTAAGTCCTGCAGAGTAGGCACTTAAAGCTGATTCACTTCCTCCTTTTCTCCCACTATTCTGACTTCTGTTGTTCTTGCCATCTGGGAAGTTGATTACATGACCAACTTGGGGTGCTCCTTTATTCAAGTTTTCTCTCCTGGAAGAATCTGAAACGTTGTCTGATGCGCATCCTGCAGAGGACTACACGTAGTAGGTAGACAGTAGGTGCTCAGTGGGTACATGTTTTTAAAACTGCCAGAAAGTGCTTCACTGTTGTCTGACTTTTCCTCCTCTCCGTCACACACAGAGGATGGTGGCGACACATAAAATGCCTTTCAATACTTCTATGGCCTTTCCCTACCTTTAAAGATAACCAGCCAACAGCACTGATATTAGGAGAAAAGCATTTGTTAACAAATGCTGCTCTAATGAAAGGACAATGCCTGTTTTTCCCAAGCAGGACAGCATTACTGGAAAAATGACCTTCTAGCTCTTTAAGCACAGTCCCAACAAAATGTAAGATCAAAGCAATGATCCGGCCAAGAGGGCCTTTTACAGATAACTTCATAACTGAACCCAGCTCTCTAACCTGTTGCGAAACACCAGCACCCTTGCTGCCTTATTGATACCATCAACCATCAGGCAGGGAATGTTTGGGGAGGCTTGGACTTCCAACCATAGATGACATCTATACATACTATAGAAGGTCATTCAGATGACCAAGCCTTTCATTTGCCAGATGAGTGTGCTGAAACCAGAGATCACAAGGCTAGAGGGCGAGCCAGATGGAAAAACCTATGAGCAATGGTTTATAGTCCACTTCATTTGTTCAAAAATTGTTTCTTAAATGCCGAATGTGAGCATGACATGGTCTAATACTCGGGGATCATAGTATAAGAAAGGATGAGAGACAAGAGGAATCTTCAGTTCTAGGACGATGTAAAGGGGACAAGGAACGCCAGGCAAGGAGAGGGAGGCACTCACTTTGGGATCAAAATTTAAAGAGACACCAGAAACTCAGCAATCAAGATCAAGCAGGTATTGGTATGACTGCTTTTTCCTTTTGGCTCAGGATCCAATATGGCTAAGCAGGCATGATTGTCAATCCTATCTTTGTTTACCATGTTAACATTTTGTTCATTGTGGATTTTTTTGCATTAGTTTTTATTGTTTAACATATTGCATTAAAATACTCTTCATCTTGATTACTGAGTGTTTTTGGTGCTCCTCTCTAAAATTTTGTGCCTTGGGCCCGGGTCTCACAGTGGTCTCATGGGAACCTCACAGCGGTCCTATGGGGGTGGGAGGAAAGGGAGGGTACTTTGTGTGAGTGCCAGTAGAGGCACAAGGTTCTCAGATTCTGTCTCTAGAAGGCTTACAGGTTTTCAAGTGCTCCGTAGGGCGAGGTAGGACCTTTTTAGATACAGCAATTCTGCCTCAATAGGTTTTGCTTGCTAGCATTTTGTGTAAGGGTTTGTTGTATTCCCAGTTTGGTAGAAAGGGATCCTCAGGTCTAAACACTGTTTGGAAAACTCTTCCAGCAACGAGACAAGATTAGTTTCAAAGAGACAAGGCCGTCACAGGCATCATGCAACTCAAGAATAGGGGTTCGGGGCAGAGAAAACAGGTGCAGCAGGCAAGGCCTCAGGGCCTGAAGAGGATGGGACTGCAGGTGGGCATTCCAGATGCTGGTTGGCCCAGCAAAGACAGAACGGGTGTCAGAGCTCAGCTGTTTGCTTTCCTTCCAAACTCCCCCTCTAGAGCTCTATTAGCAAACTCATTCAATAGACATATCTGCTCATTTTACTGGACCAAAAGGTTTGCATCCCCTTCTTTGTCCAACAGAGAGAGGATCTAACTCTAAAAGAATATTGTTTTAAAGTTTGACTTATCATGACAGAAAGTCTTCTTTCCTTAGACAAATGCTTAATAGAGGGAGAAGGGCAGAGCCAGAGAAAGAAAACATCTTAGAAATGATTCCTAAAATTGAGTTAAGTGTAATACAGTCCGAGCTCTCTGAGGGAGGCCATATTGCACAACTCCAGGGAGCGACTTCTCATCGTAGTCTAGGTAAGTGGCACCCCCTGGAGTCAGCAATGCACAACCAGTTGACTATGCAGGAAAGCAACAGTTTATGACAGTCACCTAAATATCCCGTAGGAAATAATGGCTTGCCTCACTTTTGGCCAATTCATGCATCCTCATTCAAATGATCAGGCTCTCTCGGGTTTAACGATCTGGCTCCTCACATTCTAAAATTTTCTCTAGCAAGAGCATTCAATATGTTTTTGAGGAGGAACAATTTTCATTCTCTGGAATCTCTGCAATTCTTAGGGAAGAAGGAGGTGTGTGTATGCATAGTGACAAATGATTATGTGACAGGAAGTTGGGATGACACAAAGTAATGCTAAGAAAAATTTCAAGATTGCAGCCAACCTTATTATATTGGTTGAATTATATACAAAAAATCTATTAAGACCAAGTTTGGGGGCAGAAGATACAACTTGGACTCTCATACACTCCTAGTAAGATGTAAGTTGGTATTTCTGATGGAGACTTGGTGGGGGTAGGGTGGGGTATATGTTCAAAGTCTAATTTATATGCATATTAAAAAAATTTAAAGCAGGGTTTAAAACTATGCAGGGGTGGGCAAACTTTTTGACTCGAGGGCCACAATGGGTTCTTAAACTGGACCGGAGGGCCGGAACAAAAGCATGGATGGAGTGTTTGTGTGAACTAATATAAATTCAAAGTAAACCATCATTACATAAAAGGGTATGGACTTTTTTTTTTTTTTTAGTTTTATTCATTTCAAACGGGCCAGATCCGGCCCACTGGCTGTAGTTTGCCCACGGCTGGTCTAGAGTGACCCCACCAAAAATATATATGAATATAGGAAAAATAATTTGAGATTATACACATGTAAATGTTGGTTCTCTGGATAGTATGGTTATGGGTAATTTTTTCCAGCTTTATTGAGATATAATTAACATTGTATAAATTTAAGATATACGTTTTATTTATTTATCTTTCTTTTAACTTTATTTTTATTGTTGACACCATTACAGATGTCCCCATTTCCCCTCCCCCTTTACCCACCTCCACTCAACCCCCCACAGGCACACCCCTACTTCCCTCTGGCCATCACCATGCTGTTTTCTGTGTCTACAGGAAGACTGACAACTATTGGGGGGTGGGAGTGGGGGGACTGGATAAAAGAAGGTGAAAGGATGAGGAAGTACAGTGTTTTGCTTTGATACACATACATATTGAAAAATAATTACCACCATAGCTTGAGCTAACACCTCTATAACATCACATAATTACCATCTTTTTTGTGGTGAAACAATTTAAGATTTACTCTCTGAGCAACTTTCAAATGCATTATACAGTATTATGACCTATGAGAGGCCTGATACATGAAATTCGTGCATGGGAGGGGGTGGGGGAAGGTCCCTCAGCCCAGCCTGCACTCTCTCCAATCTGGGACCGCACAGGGGATGTCTGACTGCTGGTTTAGGCCTGATCCCTCTGGGCAGTCGGACATGCCTCTCACAGTCCTCAACTTCTGGATCCTAACTGCTTGCTTGCCTGCCTGATTTCCCCTCACCCCTCTGCCTGCCTGCATGATCACCCCTAATTGCTTCCCTGCCTGCCTGATCATCCCTAACTGGTCCCCTTCTGGCCTGATCACCCCTAACTGCCTCTGCCTCAGCCCTGCACCCAGGACCCAGGATTCCTTCCTCCAGTTGGCAACAGGCACCTGGGACCCAGGCCAACTTCACCTGGGATGGCCGCAGTGGCAGGGGACCATGGGCAGGCAGCTTTGTCCGGGCTGCAGCCGCAGGCACTGGCACCCGGAACCACAGGGCGGGAGGCTTTTCCGTCTCCTGGGCCACAGCCGCAGGCGCCTGGGACCGTGGGGCGGGCAGCTTCACCTGGCCCGGCTTTGTCAGGAAGGACATCTGGATGGTCGTCTGGTCTAATTAGCATATTACCCTTTTATTAGTATAGATAGTCACCATGTTGTACATCAGATCTCCAGAACTTATAACTGGAAATTTATACCCTTTGACCAACATCTCCCTATTTCTCCCACTGGTCACCCCCCAGCCCCTAGTAACCACCAATGCACTCCTTCTTCTACCAGCTTTTTCAGATATCATATATAAATGATGTCATACAGTATTTGCCTTTGCCTGATTTATGTCACTTAGCATAATGCCCTCAAGGTCCATCCATGTCCTCACAAAGGGCAGGATTTCCTTCTTTCTCATGGCTGAATAATATCCCATTTTTTAATATAGGAATGATTTTTTTCTAATTCTCTCCTTGTCTAATTTTTTTGAAAAAATTGACTGACACAATAAACATTTGTTAGCACCTGCCACATGCTGGGGGTTGTTCCAGCTACAGGCACTACAGCAGGAAACTTCAAGGCACTCAGATTCTAATGGAGGGATCTAGGCAACAAAGAAAATAAATACAATGTGTAGGGATATGGAGAAAAACAAAGTGGAGAAGGAGGTAAGGAATGCTAGGAGTGGAAAGCGGGGAGTGATTTGTAAATGTGTCAAAAAAGGCCTCATAGAAGGGTGTTGTTTAAGCAGACTAAAAGGAGGTGAGAGAGCCTCTGACATGTTTGTAGGAAAGAGTTCCTCAAAGAATAACATGTGCAAAGGCCCTGAGGTGGAGGAAAGAGCAAGTGAAGGGTGGAGTAACAAGACCTGAAGTCAGAAAGGCAAGGGGGCCGATCGTGTGAGACCTGAAGGCCTTTATAGAAGCTTTGCTGTTACTCTGAGTGAGATGGAAAGCCACTGGCTGATTCTGAGCAGAAGAGTTACATTATCTGGCACGTTTGTCAATGGTATCACTCTGGCTGCACTGGAAAAAGTCTCCAGGGGAGCAAGACCAGTCATGAGGTATTTCAATAATCCAGGCAAGACATTCTGGTGGCTCATACCAGAGTGATGGTGACAGTCGTAAGGCCCTACATATATTCTGAAAGTGTGGCCAACAGGACTGGCTCAAGGTGAGAGACAGAGAGAGACCAAGGAAGATTCCATTGAGTGAAATAGGGACATTTGTAGGAGGAGCAGGTTGGGGAGGCAGCAGACTGGGGGTTCAGTCTGGGACATGTTATTTTTTTATTTTTAAAAAAATATATTTTATTGATTTTTCACAGAGAGGAAGGGAGAGGGATAGAGAGTTAGAAACATCGATGAGAGAGAAACATCGATCAGCTGCCTCTTGCATACCCCCGACTGGGGATGTGCCCGCAACCAAGGTACATGTCCTTGGCCGGAATCGAACCCGGGACCTTTCAGCCCACAGGGCGACGCTCTATCCACTGAGCCAAACCGGTCAGGGCAGGGGACATGTTATTTTTGCAATGTGAAGGAGAAATTGGATCTGGAGGTCAGGGGCTGTAGGAGAAGGAGCCTGGAGCTGGAGGGTTATATTTGGAAGTTTGTAACCATATCTATGATACTAAGGCCAAGAGACTGGCTGAGATCACCAGGAGACTGAGTTTAAACAATGAAGAGGTACCCTGCCTCCTGGAACACTCTAAAGTTAAGGCCACAGAGAGGCAGAGGAGGCACCACGAGGTGCTGAGACAGAAGAAGGAAACCATGAGCTCATGAGGTTCTGCAGCCTAGTAAAGAATTCTTTCAAGGAAGAGACTTGATGATCGGTTCCAGCTGCTGCTGGTTGGTTAGGTAAGATGGGACTGAAATCTGTCCACTGGCTATAGCAGGTGGGAGGTCATTGATGACCTTGAGTAGAATGGATTTGGCAGAGTGTGCAGACAAAAGCCTGATTGGAGTGGGTTTAAGAAAAAAAAAAAAAAAGGAAATCATTAGAAACCGTGAATGAAGAAAACTTTTTCAGTTCTGCTGCAAAGGAGAAGAGAAACAGTTCTGTAATTAGAAGTGGAAATGGGCCAAGAGAAGGGTTTTTCTTATTTGGTTTTAAGGTGGGAAAAGTATGGTTTGTTTGTATTCACAGGAGAGAGAGAGAAATGATGGTGCAGGAAGAAGAGAAAGGACTTGCTGGAGCAGCGTCCATGGATAGGCAAGGGTGGGGATGGGATCCAATGCCCAGAGGGAGGCCAGTTCTACTGCAAGGAAAGGGAAGGCAGGGCTATGGCCACAGTCATTGAAAGGTGGGCAGGAGTGGTGGTGGGGGTCATGGGAATGATCTTCTGTTTTCTCACCAAATAGGGAGCAATCCCATCAGCAGAGAGTAGGGAATCAGAAAGACTGAGCAAATGAATCAACTAAGAAAATGTGAGCCCTGGCCAGTGTGGCTCAGTGTTAGAGTGTCTGACCGAGCACTGGAGGGTCTCAGGTTCAATTCCCTGTCAAGAGCACATACCTGGGTTGCAGGTTCAATCCCTGCCTCTGGTTAGGGCACATGTGGGAGGCAGCCAATTGATGTGTCTCTCTCACATGGATATTTCTCCCTCTCCTCTCCCCCCTCCCCGCTCCATTCCACTGTCTCTAAAAATCAACGTAAAAAATATCATCAGGTGAGGATTAACCAAAAAAGAAAAGAAAATGTGACATGATTACTGTGAAGTAGGAAGGCGATGAACAGATATTACTGAAGGACAAGGAAAGAAAGAAAACTTAAATATGCATGAACTTTGATTTGGCAACACCACTTCCGGGAATTTTTCTTAAGGAAATGATTAAAGAATTTCGCCAGAATGTTCTCTGGCAAGACTGTAAGAGCAAGAAGTTAAAAACAATCTAAGAGCTGCACAATAGCACATGGGTTACATTTAATCAATTTATTAATCAGTATACATCGATCCTGAAAGCTATTGACGGGTCGGTGGGCAATAGCTTCTAAATACCGACCCATGTATTTAGAAGAAAAAGAAAGTTCCCATGTTTGTAGAAAAATATATTTATCTGTATATCTATATTTGTCTCTATCTATATGTATCTAGGTGTGTAAAAGTGATAATCCTTGCCAAACTGGATTATTGATTGCCAATTCTTTTTGTTCATTATGTTTTCTGGTTTTTCCATAATAAGCAGAATGAGAAATTTGTAATGACAAACAACATAAGGACCTGTTTGCCCTGGCCAGAGGGCTCAGCTGGTTGGAACGTCGTCCCTGTATACCCAAAAGGTTGAGGGTTTGATTTCTGGTGAGCACATGTACCTAGGTTTCGGGTTCGATCCCTAGTCGAGGCACATACATGAGGCAACCAATCCATGTTTCTCTCTCATATCTCTCTCTCTCTCTCTCTCTCTCTCTCTCTCTCTCTCTCTCAAAGTCAGCAAACATATCCTCGGGTGAGGATTTTAAAAAAAGTAAAAAGAACCTGCTCACTGTTTTGTATTGTGTGGCACCTCTGGGTTTTTACTGTGATTTTCAAGGTGCCCTGCAGCCTGCTTTCTATGCTGCCTCAGCCTCCTCTGAATGTCCTTGAATATAAAGCAAACCCTGCTAACACCACAGCATGGCTACATCCCTACCTAAAATCTCCACCATCCACACCGTTACCACTAAAACGACCCCAACTAAAAATATCTGTGATAATTTATTTTTAAACTACTTTAGTATAGGGAGTTTGTGTGTGAGAGCAGTAACTCTAATTAGCATATGAAGGGTCTGAATCGAAATCTACATCTTACGGTTGATTACTTAGTATACAGAGTACACTTACATGAATCAACACTTGAGAGAAGCTAATTAGCATAAACGTTGGAAACAATGTTTATGGTGAAATTGTGAGTTAGCAGTGGTGAGGCAGGAGCCATTGACCTTACATGGGCAAAGCCCAGTGGCCCACACCCACTCAGGTCTGGGGTCTCTTAGCCCTGGGTCCCTCCACTCCAAGGATGCTCTTGCCTGATCCAACTCAAATGTCGCCTGCACAGTCCTGCTGGGAGTATGCCAGCAAGTCCACCTTGAACTATGTCTTTCCTTTAGGATGCCATTTGACAACATAGGAGCAGAGAGGGAGCTGTGCAAAGCACGAGCACTCCTGTCTGTAAAATGTGTGCATGTCTGGCCAATTTGTACTCACACTTGCTTGGATTGTGATACAGCAACTGGTTTGGAACAAATAATGCCCACCGACCCGTTAAGAAACTACGAAAATTTACTAGGAAGAGCCTCACAACCATCTGTTGGCCAGATTGGGTTAGGCCATTTGCTACAAATAAAAATAATCATATTCTTTGGTAGGTATAATGGATGTTGTCTCAGTAGTATATTAGGTGAGTGCAAAAGCATATTTAGAGAATTTTAATACTTTCATTGATCTGATGTCTATACTTTAAGTTTAAAAACTGTGCTACCTGTGACACAGCTTTAAGACAACCTCTGCCATCCCTCTTTTTTATTTATTTTTTTATTTTACTACATTTTATTATAATCTATGTCCTTGAGGTTATTTACATCTATCACATCTGTCTGGTGGCAGTATTATATGACAGTGTGCTGTTTTGAATCTCTTCACAGTTCCACATTCACTGACATCATGCTGGTAGTTTGAAATAGGTCATGGTGGAATATTTACATCACAGAAATTGCCATTTCTCTTTTAACCAGATTATTGCCCCAAGCTCTGCTCTATAGGGATTCTGGCATCTCCCCTTCCCTCCACACCTCCTGGCCAAAGGGATTCTGAATATTCTTTAAAAGACCACCTGCCTTATTTCCGCAATGTGCTGTTAACTTTCAATCGGCTGCTCCAGAATTTGAATTTACAGCCCCAAGTTGGTGTTTCTCTGACCCATTTGCAACTTATGCGCTATTAATGTTTGGATTACATTGGATAATTCCGGAGGTTAAAATCGATTCAAGCACATGAATGAATGAGTAAGCAATAGAAACGTGACCTAGCATAATCTCCTGGTTTGATATTGCATGAACATGCCTTTGAATCTGTGTAACAGCAAACTTGGTACTTCCTGAATGTGTCAACCATTACACACACTTTTCTGTTAGAAAGGAGAAAAAGAAAAACCATGCTTTTCTCTCATTCATAATCAAAGATATTATTAAACAGAGAAAATCCAGTTGCCCTTGGTAGGAAACTTTCTTGAGGTTTTCTTTGCATCCTTGTTCTTTTTCCATTTTCCTGTGCAGGGCTGAATGAAGCAAAGGCACCTTCATACCTGGAGTGGTGGCATTCAACCTCAAGGTCATGATTTTTAGTACATCTGCCTGACTCTGCCCAGAGATCGAAATGAACATCACAAGAATGGGATGGGTTGACAGTGTGTGACCTTTCATATGACAGGCCGAGAGGAACACAGCAACATTGCCCTGATGTTCCCTGAAGAATACATTAACAAATCATAAGGAAATATCATACAGACCCAAAATGAGGGAGAGTCTACAAAATAACTGGTGTAAAATCCTCAAAAGTATTGAGGTCATGAAAGACAGGGAAGATTGAAGAATCATTCCAGGTTGAAAGAGACTAAAGAGACATCAAAAGTAAGTGAGACGCTTTATCCTAAGTTGGATCCAGAAACAGAAGGAAAAAAATTTTTTTTTCTTTACAATAGGTAAAATTACATGGTGATACTGTATAAATGTCAATTTCCTGCTTTTGATGCCTGAACTGTGGTTTCTGTAGGAGAATGTCCTTTTTTGTTGTTATTGTTGTTAATCCTCACCCAAGGATCCCACCTCAAAGGAAACTCGGTCTTTGGTTCCTCAGTTCAGTCTATCCCAGCTAAAGAGGAGAAGCTGGGCACATTTTAGGGAGAATTAAGACTCTAAAACGGTGTGTTCTGTTCCATGGAGATTGCTACCCAGTTGTCTTAGGCCTAAATTCCAGGTGATTGTGAGGCCTGGCCCTGCCACTGGGGTCCATGTCCGTATTTGCTGTAAGGGCCAAAGAGAAGAAGGGGAACAAGTTTTTCCATGCAATGGATTTGACCAACAGACAAAGGCGAGTGCCGGGCTGTGTCTAAGGTACACACAGAGACACCAGCTCTGAGTCTGCCTGGCCAAAGGGAGCTCAGGGCCTGTTTGCAGAGCCTTCTGGTGGCTTCAGTTTCCTTGCTGAGGCTGTCCTCCCTGGGAAGCCTGGGGCCCAAGCTCAGCTCCAGCTCAGTGGGTCTTCTCCAGGCCTCCCTGCAGCTGGGCCAGCCCCCAATCAGTCCCCCCCCAACCTTGATTGGGATGGGGAAGGCCAACCAACCTCCCATGGCCCCTCCCCCCAGACAGCCCAGCTGGATCACCCTGATCGGGGCAGGCCAGCTAGACCCCACCTGTGCACAAATTCATGCACCGGGCCTCTAGTTTTAAAATAAAAGTTAAAAAAAGAGAAAGAAATATTAAGGACTACCTTAAAGCAAGAGTCATTAAAATAAGAATGTTCAGCCCTAACCAGTTTGGCTCAGTGGATAGAGTGTTGGCCTGCGGACTGAAGGGGCCCAGGTTCGATTCCAGTCAAGGGCATGTACCTTGGTTGTGGACACATCCCCAGTAGGGGGTGTGCAGGAGGCAGCTGATCGATGTTTCTCTCTCATCGATGTTTCTAACTCTCTATCCCTCTCCCTTCCTCTCTGTAAAAAATCAATAAAATATATTTAAAAAAATAAGAATGTTCACTATCACCCTAAAACAAATTACAAATATCTGTATGTATTTTTATATATGATATGTAGTCTTTATCTTATATATGTAACTGTATATAATTTGCCTGGCATCCTGCAGACCTGCTGAATTATAACATGGGGGAGGGGCTCCTAGAAGCTCCAGAGGGGATTGTAGTACTCACATAGCCCTTCTAACAGGTCCTCTCAGTTCCAGGAGGTCTTGGGTAGGTCTGCTTCTTGCACTTGTTTCTCTCCCATTCCAAGTCCAGCACCCACTGTCTCCTCTCTCTTGCTACTTCACACACTAAGGTGTGAAATATTACATAATGACTCGGCAAAGCTGTGTTCCTCTCCATGGCTGGGAAACGTCCGGCCCAAGGCGGTATAAGGCCTGCAAAATCATTTGGTCTGGCCCCACCAATGCATTAGGGGTGAGTTAATTAAATGTTTGACCAAATATAGCAGGCTAACTTTTAGGGTGGTAATTTTGTGTGGCCCGCAGATTATATTATAAATATCCAAATGGGCCTGGCTGGCGTGGCTCAGTGATTGAGTGTCAACCTATGAACCAAGAGGTCAACATGTCTGGGTTGTGGGCTCAATCCCCAGTATGGAGCATGCAGGGGGAAGCCAGATCAATGATTCTCTCTCATCATTGATGTTTCTATCTCTCTCTCCCTCTTGCTTCCTCTCTGAAATCAATAAAACTATTAAAAATCAATCAATCAATATCCAAATGGCGCTTGGCAGAGAAAAGGTTCCCCACCCCTGTGTATAAATTCGAATGTGGTCTCTGAAAATAAATAAAAACAAAAGTAAAAACCCTATCTGGTTCTTGGGTTGAGTGAGTCCATTATAATGCATCATATAGCAACTCGGTTCTGGACATTTGCAGCATGCATTCGTTCACACATGGATGCATTTTGTGTAATTCCGTATGTTGCAAATATTTTGGCCGTGGGGTGCTTTCCCATCCCGGCTCACCCAGGGACACCATGTTTCTCTGGGTTCACTTACTCTCTGAGGCTGTGGTGTGAATCACTGGGGATACTGAAGGGGACACCTAAAGGCAGGTGGCCCTCAAGTACTTTGCTGTCCTTACAGCTCTGCCTTCTTGCACATCTCAGCTTTCCCTGCAGGGTGTCTTCCCTCAGAGTGTTCACGATGCTGTGAGCAGCAGCAGGGTCTACTGCTTCTCCCTTCACAGCCAGGCAGACAACGGCTGTGCCCATCTTGCTCAGGCTGCCCTGAGCCTGGTACTAGGTCCAGGGAAACAGGGTTGCCCTGTGAGCGTGGACCAGCTGGGAGGGTCTCACTTATACACGGTGGCTACCCAAAGGGCAGGGGGTGGACGGCATGGGTGTTGAGGGGAATGTCTTCCACAATGTGGAATTCCAATCAGCAGAGACTGAAAGGCCCTTCGCTGGCTCAGGTAAGTCTTTCCGCACCAGGCCCCCCAGGTGACCCTGTTTCCTCAGCCCGTTCTTCACCTGGGGCTGGTCTGTCCTTGGGTAGGAAGGGGCCTCCTCAGCTCAGTCCCCTCCTCTGAGGTGGAGAGCAGAGGTCAGGGGCAGAGGCACAGGCAAGAACTGGGAGACAGATGAGAAAACCAGCATATTGAGTTACCTTCTTCTTTTTTTTAATTTTTATTCTCATGCTTTCCACGACTGGATTTTTCTTTTCCTTTAGCCCCACCCCAATTTCCTGCAAGTCTTGGTCTCCAGGAGCAAACCTACATTCAAGGCACTCCTGAAAAACATAGCAAACACAGATTGCTTCCAGTTCTTCCACTGGATCTTGAATTCCAAAGGTTGTTTATTTTCTTTAAGCCTTAATCTCGACCTTTTGCCTCAGAATTTTGAAGTAAAATGCTTCTCAAGACAAGTCATCGCCAAGTGCTAAGAACTGAACAAGGTGCCGTCATTACACTTGCAGTGATTCCCGAAGCACATTGGCAAATGCAAGTATTTGTAAGTGACTTTGCATGGGCCAGCCAGGCCGCCACGAAGAAGACTCCAATGCTGGCTTAACACTGGAGCTTTAGTTCAAACAAAGAACAGAAATCATACAGGATGGAGATTCCCTCTTAGCCCGGGAAATGTCGTAGGTGCACCCAGTTCTCACCCAAAGGCGATGAGAGAGAGATTCTAAGGCTCAGGCCTGCTCACAGCTGGATGCCTCGGGAAGTGCCTGGCACCTGTCCCAGGGCAGGTGTCCAATCAGGAGTTACCTCTCTCCTCCCTTCCCTTCTTCCTTCTCCTAAACACTGCCCCAGAAAAAACCCCAAGAAATTCCTGAAAATCAATGTGAGGAGTTACCCTCTACAGCTACTCGCTTGTTGCTCTGCCCAAGTCAGCAGCCATTAGATTACTGCCTAATTCATTTGATAAATTACTATGTGATAAAGTGTAACACACACACACACACACACACACACACACATTTTCAATGTTAGTCTTTGATGCCTCATCTCAAAATAGTGACAAGAGCTGAAATGTTTTCCTCACCATCAAGTGCTACTCTCTTAAATCAACCTGAGAAGGGAAATGAGCTTGACGTTTTTTGGGGGGGTCACTTTGGCGCACAAGTGACCCTTAAAAGCCTGCTTTCAAACATCTGCCTCATGGGAGAGTCAGAGCCTGACAATTTTGAGAGTTTCTTGAAGCCCAAATTCCCCTCCAGGTCATCTTAACCCAGAACAACGTCGACACTTACCCACTCAGCAGATATAAACCACAGGATCATGGAGTCTTAGGTAGGGGATGACCTTAAAGACTCTATCCTCTGTTCTAAGCTACAAATGCTGGCCAACTGGTAATGGAGCCTCCCCTAAAACATTCGTAGGGATGAGCTACCCTCTACTTCTAAAGGAGGACCATTTTTGACTTCAGATAGTACTATTTGCTGAAAGTTTTCATTAGGTCTGGTTCAAGTCTACCCTTCTATTATTTCTTAAACCTTCTTCTACCTCCTGGAACAATATAAAAAAGGTTCAGAACTTCTATGTGGCAGACTTTTAAATACCCAGAGTCAGCTATTCCCTATGGAGGAATCTTATGGTTGAGGGGGTGAACCCGCCATGCCCACCGTTCCCAGTTGAGGGAAGCAATGTGTTTCCTTGTACCTAAGTGGCCTTGGGACTCCACCATCCTGGTCGACCTGTGGACTGATCTGTGTTTTGTGAGTGGGCCTAGCGCAAATGTCTGTCCTGCTAGGGTTGATGATAATTAAATGCACCAATGAGATTCTTTCAATCAATATTTGGACTAGAAAAATGGGGCCAGGTCCGTTAGTAACATTTGCAAAGTAGAGACAAAATCAAAATAGCCAAGTAATATTAGCAAGAATAATCATTGAGACACACTGCTGAGGCTATGAGATAGCAACCAGGCCACCTATTTCTGATGGCTTTCTCAATAATTTTAATGGTTTTCTGCTCTAAATCTAAGTTCTAGACTCAGATGGGCCCAGCTAGACCATGACTCGTCTCCTTTCCAATAAATTTAACTGTGAGCTCTTCCTGGCATTGTAATTGAGATTCTTACCTTAAAAAAAAATCTTTACCCAAGGACATGCTTAAAAAGAGGAAGGGAGAGGAAGGGAGAGGAAGGGAGAGAGGGAGAGGGAGAGGGAAAGAGAGAGAAACATCAATGTGAGAAAAAAAACAATCATTTGTCTTCACATGTGCCGGGGATTGAACCCACAACCCAGGTGTGTGCCCTGACCAGGAATTGAACTGGCAACCTTTAGGTGCACAGGACAATGCTCAACCAACTGAGCCACTCCAGCTGGGCAAGATTCTTGCCTTTTTTATTTTTACATATATTCTTCCAAAAATTCCTGCATTGTTTGAAATAAACCAAACGAATCTCTCTAATCATTGAACCCACAAAAATTAAACTGAGTTCTCACGTGTTCCAAGTCTCTTTTCTGTTTAGAGATTAAAGATCTCTAAACATTTGCCTCATTATGATGAAATGGCTTCCAGTCTCTTCCACTTCTCTGTCTCCCTCTCGTGCCCAACTCCTCTCCCTAAATCTCTCAGTCCCACCTTCTCACACCCAATGATCAGCATCACAAGTGAAGTAGATGAAATGGCAACCTATGCTAAGCATGTGCTCTGCATCTTCAGCACAAACAGAACACTTTTATGAAATGAAACACACATTTCTTTCCATTTTTTTGAATGATTAGAATAAAGATTTCCCTGCCTGATCAGCCCCAGGGAACCCAAGAATTATTAGAACAAATGTATGAAAATGAACTAAAGTGGATGACTATCTTGAAGGTAGAAGTGTGAAGTCTTCTATTGATCTCCGGACTACCCCTTCATTGGATTAAATAATCAAAAGTATTAGCTTTCATTTCAATTTACTTGGTATTATTGGGAAAAGAAAGAAAGAAAACTAAACTCAACTTGATTATCTGAAAGAACATGTAAATGTTCTGAAGTTGATTATCTGAAAGAACATGATTATCTGAAAGAACGTATAAATTAAGTTGATTAACTGAAAGAACATGTAAATGTTCTTACATGCAGCCATTTTTTTTGGAGGCAAGTAAGAGAAAACCTAGTAGTGTGTAAGACTATAAAATATTATTTAATGAGGTATTTAAAACCATGTGCAAGGTCTATGTTTTTGTATGTTTTTTTCCACTCAAGGTTAGAATCTATACTTCTGCCTTCAGAATTTTGCTTGGCATTTTCATAAAACTATGTTCAAGACTGAAAGTCTAATATCTTGAGCCACCAGGAGACTTCCCCTTCCGTCTCATTAGTCAGGATGCAGGCACATGGCCAACCTGAGCTACAAAGGAAGTGAGGAAGTGAGTTTCTGGCAAAGAAAACTGGGATTGTCATGACCAAGCAAAGCGTCTGTTTCAATGTGTTTAAAAATAGGGTTTTATTTTACTACAAAAGTTAACACATTAAAGAAAGTTTGGAACATAGAAAAATAATTCCTTAGGGCCACTACCCAAAGTCTTTTCTCAATGCACTATTTTAACAGTTTCAGTCATATTGTACATAGTGTGATCCTTTTTTTGTTTGTTTGTTTGTTTTTGTTTTTTTATTTTTATTTTTATTTTTTATTTTTTTTTATTTTAATAATTTTCATTTCTTAAAGTATTACAAAGAGTATTACATATGTCTCCTTTTTTCCCCCCCTTGACATTCCCCCGGCCCCTACCCCCCACCCCCCCCCCGCCCAGTGTCTTGTGTCCATTGGTTAATCTTATATGCATGCATATAAGTCCTTCAGTTGGTCTCTTAATCCCCCCCCAACCCTCCCCAGGCTTCCCACTGTAGTTTAACATTCTGTTCAATGTTGCTCTGCTTCTGTATCTACCCCTGTACATCAGTCCATACTGGTCCCCTTTATTTGTCCCAACCTCACTGGAGTAGTCTCAACCTCACCAGGGCCGTCTGAGCCTCACCAGGGCCGTTTCAACCTCACCGGGGTCGTCCCTACCTCACGGGGGCCGTTTCAACCTGACCGGGGTTGTCCCTACCACACCGGGGCCGTTTCGACCTGACCAGGGTCGTCCCTACCTCACGGGGGCCGTTTCAACCTCACCGGGGTCGTCCCTACCACACCGGGGCCGTTTCAACCTGACCGGGGTTGTCCCTACCACACCGGGGCCGTTTCGACCTGACTGGGGTCGTCCCTACCTCACGGGGGCCGTTTCAACCTCACCGGGGTCGTCCCTACCTCACGGGGGCCGTTTCAACCTGACCGGGGTCGTCCCTACCACACCGGGGCCGTTTCAACCTGACTGGGGTTGTCCCTACCACACCGGGGCCGTTTCGACCTGACTGGGGTCGTCCCTACCTCACGGGGGCCGTTTCAACCTCACCGGGGTCGTCCCTACCTCACGGGGGCCGTTCCAACCTGACCGGGGTTGTCCCTACCACACCGGGGCCGTTTCGACCTGACCAGGGTCGTCCCTACCTCACGGGGGCCGTTTCAACCTCACCGGGGTCGTCCCTACCTCACGGGGGCCGATTCAACCTGACCGGGGTTGTCCCTACCACACCGGGGCCGTTTCGACCTGACCAGGGTCGTCCCTACCTCACGGGGGCCGTTTCAACCTCACCGGGGTCGTCCCTACCTCACGGGGGCCGATTCAACCTGACCGGGGTTGTCCCTACCACACCGGGGCCGTTTCGACCTGACCGGGGTCGTCCCTACCTCACGGGGGCCGTTTCAACCTCACCGGGGTCGTCCCTACCACACCGGGGCCGTTTCGACCTGACCGGGGTCGTCCCTACCTCACGGGGGCCGTTTCAACCTCACCGGGGTCGTCCCTACCTCACGGGGGCCGATTCAACCTGACCGGGGTTGTCCCTACCACACCGGGGCCGTTTCGACCTGACCGGGGTCGTCCCTACCTCACGGGGGCCGATTCAACCTGACCGGGGTCGTCCCTACCACACCGGGGCCGTTTCGACCTGACCGGGGTCATCCCTACCTCACGGGGGCCGTTTCAACCTCACCGGGGTTGTCCCTACCACACCGGGGCCGTTTCCACCTGACCGGGGTCGTCCCTACCTCACGGGGGCTGTTTCAACCTCACCGGGGTCGTCCCTACCACACCGGGGCCGTTTCAACCTCACCGGGGTTGTCCCTACCACACCGGGGCCGATTCAACCTGACCGGGGTTGTCCCTACCACACCGGGGCCGTTTCGACCTGACTGGGGTCGTCCCTACCTCACGGGGGCCGTTTCAACCTCACCGGGGTCGTCCCTACCTCACGGGGGCCGTTCCAACCTGACCGGGGTTGTCCCTACCACACCGGGGCCGTTTCGACCTGACCAGGGTCGTCCCTACCTCACGGGGGCCGTTTCAACCTCACCGGGGTCGTCCCTACCTCACGGGGGCCGTTTCAACCTGACCAGGGTCGTCCCTACCACACCGGGGCCGTTTCGACCTGACCAGGGTCGTCCCTACCTCACGGGGGCCGTTTCAACCTCACCGGGGTCGTCCCTACCTCACGGGGGCCGTTTCAACCTCACCGTGGTCGTCCCTACCACACCGGGGCCGTTTCGACCTGACCAGGGTCGTCCCTACCTCACGGGGGCCGTTTCAACCTCACCGGGGTCGTCCCTACCTCACGGGGGCCGTTTCAACCTGACCGGGGTCGTCCCTACCACACCGGGGCCGTTTCGACCTGACCAGGGTCGTCCCTACCTCACGGGGGCCGTTTCAACCTCACCGGGGTCGTCCCTACCACACCGGGGCCGTTTCGACCTGACCGGGGTCGTCCCTACCTCACGGGGGCCGTTTCAACCTCACCGGGGTTGTCCCTACCACACCGGGGCCGTTTCGACCTGACCGGGGTCGTCCCTACCACACCGGGACCTTTTCAACCTCAGCGGGGCCATCCCGACCTCACCGGGGCCATCCCAGCCTTACCAGGGAAACAGGAAGTTTGGCCCTCTGTCCCCTGCCAGCGGCTCCCCTCCAGACAAAATCTCCAGGCGTTCCTGGTGGTTGAACATCCAGCACTCCTGCCCTCCACCAAGTGCACAGACTGCCTGTCTGCTGTCCCCCAGCGCCCCACAAGAGACTGGGACCAGTGGGCATGTTTGTGCGCTTGCTGGTACAGCAGTTCCACAGTGCCGGCCAAGTCAGGCCCAGCCCTGGCCAGCCCCAGATCCGACTCTGCCCCCCGATTGCGTCCCTCCCAGATGCAAGGAGCTGAAATCTGCAGCCTGCTGGGATGGGCTCTGTACTTGGTGCCTCTGCACATCCTACTCAGTCTCAATGCGCTTCTTTCTATGCGAGGAGTTGAAATCTGCAGTTTGTTGGGTTGGGCTCTGTACTTGGTGTCACATCCTACTCAGTCTCAATGTTCTTTCTCTCCTTCCAGTTGTAGAGCTTCCACTGGGCCAACTTTCCCATGGTTCTGTATGATAGGTGTTTGTCTGATATTTGGTAGTTTCGATGTTGTTGTGTGAGGTAGCACGCACAGGTCTCTTCCTCATGCCGCCATCCTGGTTCTCCTGGGTCTGCTTCTTGAGTGTGTCTCCCATGGCTGCGAGCAGTTGAAGTCTGCAATTTGTTGGGCTAGGCTGCAAAAGCGCAGGTGGGTCTTTTTGTGCACCTGGCACAGCTTGGATGGGGATGTAAATTGATTAGGGCTGAGACTCAGGGAGTCGCCATGGCGGAGCAAATTGCACTGGCTGAGTCTCCGCAGCCCCTTGAATCTCTGCCAGGGCTTTGTGTCCCCCAGTGCCAGCGAGCAGCTGTGCAACAGAGTCTCCCTCGCTTTCTGATGGCTGCAAGGCCGTGCTGCCTCTCCCCGTAGGGTCTGGTGCCTCATGATCCCGCCCAAACCAGCTCAGTGGATTTGAAAGTTTGCAGAAGCAAAGGCGTTTCTACTTGTGAGTCTGGCACAGCCCAGATGGGAATGTAAATTGCGTAGGGCGGGGTCACAGGGAGTCGCCGGGGCGGAGACTCAGCGGCCCCTTGCCTATCCAGGACTCCAGGACTTTGCGTCCCCCAGTGCCGGCGAGCAGCCGAGCGCCAGAGCCTCCCGCTGGAAGGCCATGCCTCTCTCGCCTTGGGGCCTGGGGCCTCAGAGACCCGCCCGAACCAGCTCAGTGGATTTGAGAGTTTGTAAAAGCACAGTCATTCCCCCTTGTGCCTCTGGCACAGCCCTGAGGGTAGGGCGGGGTCACAGGGAGTCGCCAGCGTGGAGGAAATAGCGATGGCGGCGTCTCCGCGCCCCTCGCCTCCCCGGGACACCAGGACTTCTTGTCCCTCAGTGCCGGCGAGCAGCCGCATGTCAGAGCTTCCCTCCCTCTCCGACCACTGCAAGGCCGTGGCCGCCTCTCCCTGTGGGATCTGGGGCCTCAGAGACCTGCCCCGAGCAAGCCCAGAGGATTCGAGGGTTCGTAAAAAACCGAGAATCCATTTGCAGCCCGCGTGGCGTGTGACTGTGTACCTCTGGTTTTGGTGCCTCCGTAGCTCCCACTCAGTCTCACTGTGCTTCTTTCTTTTCCTCCAGTTGTAGATCTCCCACTGGGCCAACTTCCCCATGGTTCTGAGTGGCGGTTGTTTACTTCATAGTTGATAGTTTCAATGATGCTGTGAGAGAGCAGCACACACAGGTCCGCTCCCTATGCCGCCATCTTGGTTCCCCCTTTTTTTTTCATTTAACATATGATTAAGGCTGTATGCTTTTTGAAATAGATTTACCATTTTGAGATATAATGTAAATGAAAGGAGGCAGCACAAAACAGTAGAGGGCTGACTCATGAGTGATGAGACTGTTCTTATGGCCCAGGTCCTGACACTAATCTATCACTTTATCTCCATTTCCTCACAATCAAGAGGTGCTCTGGCTGGTGTAGCTCAGCTGGTTGAAGAGGCCCATAAATCAGAAGGTGGTGGTTCAATTTCCAGTCAGGGCTAGTGCAGGAGGCAGCCGATGGATGTTTCTCTCTCTCTCTCTCTCTCTCTCTCTCTCTCTCTCTCTCCCTATCTCTAAAATCAACAAAAATAAATAAAGAGGTGTGTTTTCCTTAGTTCTATTATTTCCAAGACTACAAAATTATGAGAACTGTGCCTTTGAGACACACAAAGCCATACTGTTCAGATAATGATTGGACATAGCAGGTCACAGCCACCAAGACAAGCAGACCCCTACCTTGACTTTTCCAAATAAGTCCAATCCCCCTGCTGATTGTATCTAGAGGTTAATTTTAGTTCAAGTTGTTGTAACCATAAAAGCCTACGGAGGCAGGCGAACAGGACTGCCTTTTACTTCTGAAGTAAAACAGTCCCTTAGCCCTCTCTTTCACAGAAACATGTGTCAGAGCAATCTGTCCATCCATTGCTCAGGGTCTGCCAGTCAGCCTGTGCAGGGAGGCTGAGCCACTGGGCCCTACAGGACACCTACTTTCCCAGGCCACTCTACCAATCCCAGAAGACATAGCAGCGCTAACACATAGAAACAAACACAGGGAAGCAGCAAAAATGTGGAGACAAAGAAAAATGTCACAAATGAAAGAACTGAAGAAATCTCCAGAAAAAGAACTAAATGAAAAGGAAGTAAGCAAACCATTAGATACAGAGTTCAAAACCATGATTATAAGGATGCTCAAGGAACTTAACGAGAGCTTCAAGGGACTTAGTGAGAATTTCCAGGAACTTAGTGAGGACATCAAAGACATGAAAAAGGACCAGTCAGAAGTAAAGCACACACTAACTGACATGAAGAATAATTTACAGGGAATCAACAGTAGAGGACACTGAGAATCAAATCTGTGATTTGAAATATGAGGAAGCAAAAAAACCCCCACCTAATTAGAAGAGCAAAAAGAAAAAATATGAAGATAGTATAAGGAGCCTCTGGGACAACTCCAAGGCTACCAACATTCACATCATGCGGGGATGACAGAAGGAGAAGAGAAGGAGCAAATTGAAAACCTATTTGAAGAAATAATGTCAGAAAACTTCCCCTATCAGGTAAAAGAAATAGACTTACAAGTCCAGGAAGTGCAGAGAATTCCAAACAAGAGGAATCCAAAGAGGCCACACCAAGATACATCATAATTAAAATGCCAAGGGTTAAAGACAAAGAGAGAATCTTAAAAGCAGCAAGAGAAAAGCAGTTAGTTACCTATAAAGGAGCACCCATATTACTATCAGTTGATTTCTCAACAGAAACTTTGCAGGCCAGAAGGGAGTGGCAAGAAATATTCAAAGTGATGAAAAGCAAGGATCTATAACCAAGATTACTCTATCCAACAAAGCTATCATTTAGAATTGAAGGTCAATAAAGAGCTTTACAGACAAGAAAAAGCTAAAGGAATTCACCACCACCAATAAATGTTAAAGGCTCTTCTTTAAGAAAAAGGAAAAAAAAAGATAAAAAATATGAACAATAAAATGACAATAAATACATATCTATCAATAATTGAATCTAAAAATTAAAATAAATGAACAAGGAATCTAATGAATAAAATAGAACCAGAGGCATAGATACATGGAACAGAGTGAGGAATCTCAGAGGGAAGGAGGGAGAGGGAGGTGGGAAGAGATTAACCAAAGATCTTATATGTATATATGCATTACCTATGGACACAGACAATCTCTCTCTCTATATATAAAAGCCTAAGAGACCGGCCAACGGCTGGTAGCTATGATGCACACTGACCACCAGGGGGCAGACGCTCAATGCAGGAGCGGAAACCACAAGCATGGAAACATGGAATAGACTGATGAATCTCAGAGGGAAGCAGGAAGGGGGAGGGTGGAAAGAGATTAACCAAAGATCTTAATATGCATACTGAGGCCTGGTGCACGGATTCCTGCACCGGTGGGGTCCCTCAGCCTGGTCTGCAGGGATTGGGCTGAAACTAGCTCTCCGACATCCCCTGAGGGGTCCCAGATTTCGAGAGGGCGAAGGCCAGGCTGAGGGACGCCACCGGTGCAGAAATCCGTGTACCAGGCCTCTAGTAGGGTAATAACGGCTTAGGGCGGGCAGGAACTGGGTGAAAGGGAGCAATGGGGGGAAAAAGGGAAACATCTGTAATACTCTCATCAATAAAGATTTTTAAAATTAATAACATTTTAAAGAAGAGCTGCTCATAAGACATTTTTGCTCTACAGCAATTGGGTTATTACAGTTGAAACATCAAATGCTTATATTAATGATGAATACAGTCCAGAATTTTATCATCTCTGGGTTTTTACATTGACAGTGTAATTACTTCCTGTCTATAGTTCCAAATGCCCCAGGTCTGAGCTGAGCTTATATAAGCATGTACTGTGTTGGAAACAACTAAGTCTGGACCCTCTGAAGACACAGCTCCTTTTATATGTATTTTTCATGATCTCATCTGCTTCAAAATCAAGTCCTGCATCTTTTGCCTTCATCACTCAGTTTAAGGTGAAAATGAAGGTGAAAACGAAGGTGAAAACGAAGGTGAAAATAATGAAAGTCTTAGACAGGTGTTCCCTTGAGCAAGAATAAGGTGTTCACCTTGAGCAGTTTATTGCCTTCTGCCCTGAATGTTACGCCCTTGCTCTCTCCTTCTCAGAGAGTGATCAAATTGCCCGGCACTGTGGCCTTTGCTCTTGGCAATTCTGACTCTCGCTCGCTGAAAGTGGTGCAGAAAGAGGATTTAAAAACTTTGAACTCTTTATGTGATGTTTGCCTTTGACACAGCTGTTATTAAGAGTTCTGAAAAAGCAGCAGTCCCTACAAGAACATCAGGTTTCTAAATGATTCATCTCCTCACAGACCTTGATATTCAATCCAGGTGTAGGAATAAACAGTATAGCCCTCGGGTTCCGTCCTGCAGGCTTGGACCAGCTTCAGTGAAATTCTATAGCAAAAGGCCCTGCGCTTCCCCTGACTTTCTCTTTGTTCTACTAACTTTTATCTCCGAAAAGCAAAGGGATTTCCTTTGGGGATTAAGCAGGGGAAACAGCCTAAGGTAGTGATAGTGTTTCATTAGAATTATGGGATGCACAAGTGTCCTGAAGTCGGCCCAGCAAGAAGCTCCCTTCTGTCTGGGATGCGCCCAGGGCCTGTCCAGCAGGGAGCTCCAGCCTCACTGCCCTTCCTCCTAGCCCCAGGGGCACCTGGGCAAACAGGGTGGTTTCTTGAGTAGGCAGAGCAGTGATCCAAAAAGGATGAGAAAGTGACACATGCTTTCCCTCCCTTTTTCTTTGTATTTTTCAAAAAATTTTACAAGTCTTATTTTGTCAACACTACATCATTTTGAAATATCTATTTTAAATTTTGACAGGAGCCATCCTCATCCTGCCAAGCCATGGTTTCGAGTCACTGGAACGAACAGGGGCCAAGAACAATGCCGATGATACATGTTCTTAATGACAGAGCTGCACAAAGACTGAGATGAGAGTGAAGCGTTCCCTGTCCGCGGACTAGGACAGACTGTTCCGCACCGGAAGTCCGCAGAAGGATGAGGGCGTGGCAGCAGAGGGAAAGGGTTTGCATCGAAGCAGCTACACCAGTGCTCACCTGACTTCTGCATCTCCTGTCCACACAGGGCGAGGCGAAAGTACTACTTAGTAGGTACTCCTCCTGAACCACTAAAAAAATCCTGAAATAAACAGGAACATAAGTCGCATTTCTACTAGATTTGTTTCTGAAATGTTTACATTCTGATTTGCGGTTGAGATTTACTTTTAAAATATTCAATGCTCACCCGAATGGCTGAATTCTAAGTTAACGATGTTTTTATTAATTACTCTTGAAGTAAAACAAGTTTCTTGGTTCAATTTTAACTTTAAAAGTTTCAAAGAGATACTGTTTTTCATATTTCTTATTTTAACTTTGTTATATTTTGCTTTCACTTATTATGACCACACTTTACACTTTTAGGAAGATGCTTGGCCACACTTTCACTATTTTAGCTGTATTCCATTTAATTTGACACATTGCATTTCTATTTGTATTTAAAAATCACAACCTTTTGGGGTTTTGTCTCTGACCCAAATATTATTTAGTGGATCTTAAGTTTTCTTTCCCATATTTTTTATATTATTGAGCATTTCATTTTCTGGATATATGGAGGATAGACTTATGATTTACTTATATTGTGTGGTCCAGAACATGGAAAATTTTTGTTTGTAATATACTTGGGCAAAAAAAAAAGCATATTTACTCATATTACCATGTAGGTGTGTTTTTTTTTCAATCCTCACAGAAGGATATGTGTGTTTTTTTTAATTAGTGAGAGAGAGAAAGAGAGAGAGAGAGAGAGAGAGAGAGAAAAGAAACATTGATCGGTTGCCTCCCATATGTGTTCTGATCAGGATCAAACCTATAACCTGGGTATGTATTCCCTGACTGGGAATCAAACCTGCAAACTTTTGGTGTATGGGGTGATGCTCCAACCGACTGAGTCCCCTGGCCAGGGCACCATGTTGTTCTTTATACATATTAAATCTGTCTTATTAATTTTGTGTAATTTTATATCACATGGATTAACTAAATTCTACTTAGAAACTGTTGATATTCCCAATAGTGTTGTATTTCTGTCATTTTTTTCTATTCATGTACTTTTTGCTTTATGCCTTTAGAAGTTTTAGCTGATCAAGTTATTTCTCCTACTGCTTTTGTTGTGAAATGTACTTTAGTATGAACAAAATATTAAATCAGAGTCTTTATTTTTTAATAAGAACAAGTTTCAGATTTAACCCAAAAGAAAATGCAAAGGATGTAGTATTCCGCAAAGAAAAAAGGAGCTGTGCACACCCTCCTCACCCCCATTAACCTCTGTCTCTTGGCAAAACATCGACCTATTTTCCTAAACCCAGGCTGCCATTGTGTACCTGGCTGAGTCACAGTTAGGGCTAATAGAGGACAACCTGGCAATCACACTGTGTTCCTAGATTCAATGTACATTCATAAATCCTCTGGTGCATGATGTTGAAATCTCGTGACTTGCTAAGGCAAAACATTGAGTAAGCCATAAGGGGAAATGAAACATATAGTGTATTGATAGTATAATTCCATGTGAATACTAAGATAGACCCATCTGTTTTAATAATTAAATTTGCTATTGAATTGAGCATGATTATTTGTCAATACTTCCGAATATTAGAGTAATTTTTTTTATCAGCTACCCAGAGATAGATGGTTTATCTCCCAATTCTTTTAGATATATAGAATTTATCTTGGGAATAATAAACTCCCAAGTTTGCTCTAAATATGAATGAAGAGTTAAGTGAGGATCTGGACTGCCTTGTCTTTAGAGAAAAGGCAGTAATAATAATAATAATACCTGTTCTCCAAGTGGCCAAAGGGCCAGGATGGTAGGGGTCATAAGCTGGTTCACATTCCAGGCCCTTCTCCTACTTCCTGTTTTTGCCTTATCTTTATTTAGGACTAGTGACCCAGTGCATGGATTCATGCACATTGAAAGGAAATTAATTAGAAGGACTGGGCAAGATGGGCCAGACACACCCTGGAGCCAACCTCTCCGGCGTCTTCGGAGTGAGCGGGGTCCCTCCAGCAGGTGAGGTCCCTTGGCCTGGCCTGCGGGGATCAGGCTGAAATCGGCTCTCCAACATTCCCTAGGGGGTCCCAGAGTGCTAGAGGGCACTCTGCAAAGTTGCTGTGGTACAGGGTGTGGAACGCAAACACAAGTGTGCAGTAAACCAGATTCGGGGCTGACAGTGCCCCAGCAACATAACCCACGGCCAAAGCTGGAATTGCGTGACTCTGCAAGGAATCGGGCTCCCTCCTTTCTGCTTCTGGGGTGCATCACTTGAGAACTGCTGCTGCCAAGTCACTGCAACTTGGCAGCTCCTGCGTTGAGCATCTGCCCCTTGGTGGTCAGTGCGCATCATAGCGACCAGTTGGACGGTTGGACACTTAGCATATTAGCCTTTTATATATATAACTAGAGGCCCGGTGCACAAAAATTTGTGCACTCGGGGGGTGGGGGGGGGTCCCTCAGCCTGGCCTGTGCCCTCTCGCAGTCTGGGACCCCTCGGGAGATAACGACCTGCTGGCTTAGGCCTGCTCCCGGGTGGCAGAGGGCAGGCCCAATCCCTAGGTGCAGCCCCTGGTCGGGCTCAGAGCAGGGACTATTGGGGAGTTGGGGCGCCGCCCCGTCATGCACAGAGCAGGGCGGATCAGGAGGTGGGATGCCACCCTCAGTCACGCTCAGGGTAGGGCCGATTGGGGGGTTGGGGCACCGCCCCCTGTCACACTCAAGGCAGGGTCCATAGGGAGGTTGTGGTGCCACTCACTGTCACACACAGAGCAGGGCCGATCAGGGGGTTGAGGAGCTCCCTCCTGTCACGCACAGAGCAGGGCCCATCAGGGGGTTGGGGCACTGCCCCCTGTCACTCACAGAGCAGGGCCGATAGGGGATTTGGGCACCATCCCCTGTCACACACAGAGCAGGGCCGATCAGGGGGTTGGGGCACCACCACTGTCACACTCAGGGCAGGGTCGATGGGGGGGGAGGGGTTGGGGCGCCACACCCTGTCACACACAGAGCAGGGCCGATAAGGGGGTTGAGGAGCTCCCCCCTGTCACGAACAGAGCAGGGCAGATAGGGAGGTTGTGGCCCCGCTCCCTGTCACACACAGAGCCGCAGGGTGATCAGGGGGTTTGGTTTCTGCCCTCCGTCACGCTGATCCCGGTGCCAGGAGGCCTCGCTGCTCCGCTGATCCCGGTGCTTGGACGCATATTACCCTTTTACTATATAGGATAGAGGCCTGGTGCATGGGTGGGGGCCGGCTGGTTTGCCCTGAAGGGTGTCCTGGATCAGGGTGGGGGTCCCACTTGGGTGCCTGGCCAGCCTGGGTGAGGGGATGATGGCTGTTTGCATCTGGTCACACCCCCTTTAGGGTGGGGTTCCCCACTGGGGTGCCTGGCCAGCCTGGGTGAGGGGCTGAGGGCCGTTTTCAGGCTGGCGGGTGACTGAAACTCCCAACCTGTCCTTTTTTCCTTTTTTTAAAATTCTGGGCCAGCTTTAGCTCTGAGGCTTGGCTCCAGCTATGAGACCTCCCCTGCTGAAAGCAGGTTTCTGGCCTTTGTTTACCTTCTGTATTTGAAACAATGTTGCGATCCTGCTGGCTGAAGCTCGGGGTTTTGTTTAGCTTCTATATTTGTTACAATGTTGCTTAGAGTGCAGCTGAGAGGACGGCAAGGCAGGTGGGGAAGCTTGGCTTCCTCTGTCACTGAAGCAAGCAAGCCTCCCTGTTCACGTCAGTTGCCTGGCTGGCGGCCGCAATCTTGGTTGGCAGTTAATTTGCATATCTCAGTGATTAGCCAATGGGAAGGGAAGTGGCCGTACGGCTAATTACCATGTTTCTCTTTTATTAGATAGGACTAGAGGCCTGTTGCACGAAGAGATTCGTGCAATAGGCCTTCCCTTCCCTTGGCTGCTGGCACCAGTTTTCCTCTGGCACCGGGGACCCAGGCCTTCGGTCTGGC
This sequence comes from Myotis yumanensis, assembly GCF_028538775.1. Taxonomy (NCBI): domain Eukaryota; kingdom Metazoa; phylum Chordata; class Mammalia; order Chiroptera; family Vespertilionidae; genus Myotis; species Myotis yumanensis. The sequence goes on from NW_027223754.1 coordinate 131,339,308, forward strand.
TGGGCTCCGGCCAGATCCTCCTCTCCCCTCCCCCCAGCCATCAGGCTTCACTGACTCAAGGGGGAGGGGTGCAGGTCCAAGAGGAGCTGGAAAGAGAGCACATCACGTACGACGTCCTGGGCTATTATGATGGGAAGACCTGAAGGGTTTGGGGGCAAAGAGCCACGGTTTTAACTCGGGTTTTCCAGAACCACTCTGGCCAGCTGTACAAGGTGACAGGGGGGAAACCAGCTGGAAGGGAACTGCAGTCATCCAGGTAAGAGGTGATGGTGGGTGATATAGGTAGTGATATAGGTTGGGTTTTCATCTGTTCTGACAAGATGGGCTGAAGGAGTGGAACATGGGGTGTGAGAGAAGAGTCGAGGATGACTCATTTCCAGGTCTTCAGCCTGAGCACCGGGAAGCGGGGTTGCCACTTATTGAGATGGGACGACTAGAGAGGAACTGGCTGGTGGGGAAGGTGGGACTGTGGGCAGCAGAGTTTAGTTTTGGACATATTTAGAGATGCCTACTAATCTTCTAAGTGGAGATGTTCATCAGGCAGCTGAATATACAAGTCAAAAAAGATGAGAGGCTGGAATCCGGTAAACACCAAGGAGAATCTGCAAAAGCTTAAAAAATGGGGTGGGGGTGGGGGGCAATTAAATGACTCTCTTGAAAAAGTTTCAAGGCATTTTACTCATAAAGGCCTGTGATGACTGTGAAATGTGTGGCAGCATCATGCTGTAAGCAGTGGCTATAGCTAGATCAATGGTTTCTAAAGTGTGGGCTTCAGGCCAACAAACATCTGCCTCACCCGTGAGATTCTTAGAGATGCACGTTATTGGCCCCAGCGACCTACTGAATCATCAACTCTGGGAATGCGGCCCAGGAAACCGTTTTGACAGGTTTTCCAGGAGGCTGTTATGCACATTAAAATGGAATCAGCCAGATAATAACAAGTTTAATATTTCCAGGTTTCAATCATTAAAAAAAAAAAAGAAACAACATTTTTTATGGGTAAAATGTCTTTATTGTTTGAAGCATAAAAAAGAGTGAACAAAGCCAGTATGACATTTCATTTCTTAGTCTTCTCAATGAGTTTATAAAAATACTTGCCACTTAGTCTATAGACTCTTGAAAATGTCTAGACGTTTATATATGATATAAAAAGGCACTTAAAACATGAGATAATAAAAAACTACCTCACTGATACAACTGAAGTTGCTTTGAGAAAAATTTCTACATATAGACAGACTCCTACATAAATAGGACTTCACTTTTTCTTGTTTTCCAACACATACAGAGCATTTTCCCCACGTTGCCTACAGACCATCTTCTCACACCTTCTTTGTCCTTGATATAGGTTAATAGAAAAGCAAGCTAAAATTCATGTTGCTTTTTTTTCCAATTTAATCTCTTATTTTGCTTAAGCTAAAACAAAATTCTTAACTTGTAACCAAGATCTTTTAGCACACCTGGCTCATTTTCATTTAGTTTCAAATCACAATTCATTTAACTGTGATGATGTGAATGTATTTTTTAAAGTACCCATTATTCAGCTGCCAAGATCATACTAAGCAACATTTCTGAAGCATGTGAACATACATGGTGTATATCTGTAAGTATTGCTGCTGCATCATTCTGGCTTTTGAGCTGAATGAAATCACAGTAACATAATCTTTGTAAACTGGGATTACAAGTTAAAATACAATTCAAATCATTCACTGCATTCAGCTATGAAAGAAAGATGTGTGCTTCACCACATATTTTTAACTTCATTTTCTTTCAGGTTGGTCAAAGATAAACAATATAAAATATACATTAAATAAAATCCCACTGACCTATGTCATACATGTACTGTTGCTAATTAAAATAAGTGTACTCTTGCTGTGGAAATTCTGTATTTTGGAAATATTTATACGGTCATCTTTTCAAGGTATTGGTAAGAAAGGATAAATGTTTTCTTTGAATATATAGTATGCTATTTTAGAGGTGAGTTATTTCACCCTAAAAGTGCTCACTAAAAAAATACATTAATTGCTTTAAGGAATTGCATGAACATGGTTAATCTGAAATGATTTAACAATGCAACCCAAAGACTTGGTTACTTTTCTGGTGGGGTTTAGACTACAAACGAAAACTGACATTTAGAATAATATGGGGAAAATACAGAGCCACTTGAACGCGTATCGCTTTATTGCTGCAATCAGAAATGGTAATGATTTGAAACAGTCCTTGACATTGATTTGTGAATTTAAGTTCATCATTTATTATGCCTTTTCTTCTGTTGCTCACTCTTGTAAGAAATGCCATGATGATTAGCGCATGGTTGTGTCCCATGGAGACTCCTGTACTGCCTTCCTGTGTATATACACATGTGCTCATTCAACGTGCCTCTGCTCACACTTTTCTATTTACATTTTTTGTTGCATGGCGTTGCAAAGCCTTTGCTGATTTTCAAGGCAGTCTTTCAGTTTATCCTCTGTCAAAGTCAATCGCTGCTCCAAGATTGAAACAGTCTACAAAAAGAACAAAATAATCAATGATGATAAGGACAATGATGATAATCTCTGCAGAGGAGATTCTTTTAGAACTAGAATGCCTACCCTTTCACCAGGAAGTTGGCTCAAAAATGGGCCCCAGAACTTGCTCTGCCTCTGGCTCTACTCCAGGGCAAAGCACTGTCAAGCAGTTTGAAGAAAAAAACAAAAACTGATGCATTTGAGGAAAAACAGAAAAGATCTTCCAAAGCATCGATGCCAGGAAAGAGGCCACATGTGGAGATCTAAGTGGTATGGGGAGTGGGGTGGGGGTACAATGTCACATGCCTAGCCCAGGTGCTACTTTTAATGCCATCATTGGTCATTCCATCACAGTCAATGATAGATCATATCTATACCACCTTAGACAGCTGGCTATCTAGTTTACTTTGAAAAAACCATAATAATTGTCTCTAGTTCTCATGCCCCAAAGATGATAATAGCACTTCAAAGGGTTGTTAGGAAGACTGAATGAAATGATGCATCAAAAATGCCTCAGCTAGTGCCTGGCATACAGGAAATGATGAATCTTAGCTAGTCTAACCCCTTCAGCTAATAAATAAGTATATGACTACACACACACACACACACACACACACACACACACAATGACTACTCTTAAATTTGGGAAATCTAATTTTTTGTGATATTGACTTCATCTTCAGTCTTTTACATCTTTTAAAACAACTTTTATTATAAAACTAGAGGCCCAGTGCACGAAATTTGTGCGCTTGGGGGTGGGGGTGGGGTCCCTCAGCCTGGCCTGTGCACTCTCGCAGTCTGGGAGCCCTTGGGGGATGTCTGACTGACGGCTTAGGCCCGCTCCCCATGGGGATTGGGGAGTAGGCCTAAGCCATCAGTTCGACATCCTTAGTGCTGCCACAGAGGACAGAGAGGCTCCTGCCCACTGCTGTGCCAGCCGTGAGCCCGGCTGTCAGAATCACCACTCCTGTCTACCCTCTTAACAGTTACTATCCTGACCATTACAGTATTACTTTCTTTTATTTCTTTATCATTTTATCTTTTGGGTGTATATCCCTAGACACTTTAATTTTGTCCTACCCATTTTCAAGAGTTGATATGCATTTCATCTTTTATTAATCAACTAGAGGCCTGGTGTATGAATTCGTGCACAGGTGGGGTCCGGCCAGCCCACCCCGATCGGGGTGGAGGGACCGATTGGGGGCCCTGCCCTTGACCTCAGGAGGGGGGGTTGGGGGCGGGGCTGGCTGGGGGGAGGGGCCAAGGGTGGTTGGCCAGCTGGCCCCGCCCCCTGGTTGAACTGGACTAACTCCTGGTAGAGGGGACAATTTGCATATTAGCCTTTTATTATACAGGATAGGCTGCTATCCCTTCCCCTCCTTTTCTTTACAAGTTGTTTTCTGTCAGGCTCAGGCCACGTGAAGGCAGAGTTCCCACCAGTCTGGACTTTAGGAATAGAACACCCAGGTCCAGCACAGTCTGCTCTTCTACCCTCCTTATCTTCAGTTATTTGGCAGTTGGACTCAAAGGCTGATAAGACTTCGGCTAGATCCCTTGGTAAGACTATAAGTGGTGGTCTGTTCTTTCATTAGAAGGCACATTACTAAGGTTTGGTTGTTTCTCTTTTCATAATGTTAGTAACTACTCAATGCTGAGAGCTCTTTAATTCTTGGGAGTTGTAAATGATGATATTCTAATTCCATCTTTAAAAATATATTAGTTGCTGTAACCGGTTTGGCTCAGTGGATAGAGCAGCCGTGGGCAAACTACAGCCCGCGGGCCGGATCCGGCCCATTTGAAATGAGTAAAACTAAAAAAAAAAAAAAAAGACCATACCCTTTTATGTAATGATGTTTATTTTGAATTTATATTAGTTCACACAAACACTCCATCCATGCTTTTGTTCCGGCCCTCCGGTCCAGTTTAAGAACCCATTGTGGCCCTCGAGTCAAAAAGTTTGCCCACTCTGGGATAGAGCATCGGCCTGCGGACTGAAAGGTCCCAGGTTCGATTCTGGTCAAGGGCATGTACCTTGGTTGTGGGCACATCCCCAGTAGGAGGTGTGCAGGAGGCAGCTGATCGATGTTTCTCTCTCATTGATGTTTCTAACTATCTCTATCCCTTCCTCTCTGTAAAATCAACAAAATATATTTTAAAAAAAGATAAAAATATATTAGTTAGGATAATTTATAAATAAGAGGAATTTCCCTCATCTACTATTTGGTTATGCAGTGGTAGAGTTCATAGGGGAAAGGCTGGGGAAATGCTTGGTTATTTCAGGAGCAAGTTTCAAGATAATGAATTAGTGCCCTATTATCCTTTGAAGGTAACCAATTTTTAAAACTGTCATTATTTATAGCTTTTGCTTTCATATTTGATACTACAGATCATGACAAGTTAAAAATAACAGTGATGCTGGTAATATATTCTATTTCTTGAGTGCCTACTATGAGTCAAGCATTTTACCAGATACTTTACATACATTTTCACCTGTTAAAAATATTATCAACACCTTTAACAATAGACTCCATTTATCTACCATCTAAACATAATTTCATTTTAATTTATTTCTAATTATAGTTCAGTAAAGATAGTAACACTGCAGCTGAGTTAAAAGTCCAGTCATCTGTAAATAAAGTGAATCAGAACATGTCTGTGTTACTTGGTACTGGCCCACAGATTCACTGTTCGTGTTTTGCAAGTGTGCTGTGCCTGCTTTTAACCACTTTCATACGTAAAAGCCAGCCAGCTCTTCAAAACTGAAGATAAAAAAATCATACAGCCATTCAATAAAGCTGTAAGTGAATCATTTATCTGTGAATCAGGCCAAAGGAAGTAGAAATGGATTGTGAAGCTGAAAGAGTGGAGAATGAAAAGATTCACGTGGGAGAGACGCATAAGGACTCAACCCTGCAGGCAAGAGTGCAGCTGAGGCAGTCGTGGCAGCGTGGGAACAAGCGCCAGCCAGGACGGAATCTGCATGGAGCTGAATGTTTTCACTCTGTAGTTAGTGGCTCTAAACCCTGGCTATCATACAAAATCATACGGGGTGATTGAAAGACCTTATCCTAGACCAATGTAAATGAATTCTCTGGAGATGAGAATAGGACATCTGAATGCTTATAAACTACGCAGGTGATTATAATGTACAGACAGGGCTGAGAACAGAATTAGATTATTTCTATGTAAGACCTATTACAACTTAAAATATTTATTCTGTAAAAGTATTTGACATCTCTAGATCACATTAAAGCCCCCTTTCTTATAACTGTGACAAGTCCGCTCTGACGAATACTGGTATTCTTAGTCTATGTATCAAAGAGGAACTACAGAAAACTTCTTCAAAGGCAACATTGAATCAGCAAAGCTGGAAGAGAAACCTTTGGTGCTTTCCACACAACACTCCCCTTAAATGACATCTATATCTCTTGAGCAAGAGTCGGAAGACCTTTGGTATATTAACATCCATGGTGTTCCTTCTTCGCAAAGGTAAACTGGTAAGATTCTAAAATGGGAATGCAAACCCCATCACCTGCAGAAAAACTCAGCATCAATGCAAGCAGCTCTGCAAATAGGGGATAGCAAGAATATCCTCAGAGTGAAGAACTGTAAACACTGCCAATAGTTCTTTCTAACCAGAAATAATTAATCCCAATACATTTGTCTTATGGCCTTAAACATGCCACTGAAAATGTCCTAATCTGAACATATCAAAACTTCTACTGCCCAGATCAAAATGCTGCCACCTCTATTCTTCATAGTCTCTACTGCTCCCTTCTGGCCTCTGGATGCAAGATGCAAGATACAGGAGAGAGGGGGAGAGGGGGAGAGAGGAGAGGGGAGAGGGGGAGAGAGGAGAGGGGAGAGGGGGAGAGAGGAGAGGGGAGAGGGGAAAGGGGAGAGGAGAGAGGGGAGAGGGGAGAGAGGAGAGGGGAGAGGGGAAAGGGGAGAGGAGAGAGGGGAGAGGGGAGAGAGAAGAGAGATGCTCTGACTTTATCTCCACAAGATCTTACTAGAGCAGCTCAGCAGAGCATTCCTTATTATACTGACTGCCACCATGAGCTTGCCTTTCTAAGAAAAAAGAATTTCCCCCTACTCTGCTAATTCTACAGCTTGCTGTAACCAGGACTGTTCCTCATATCTTGTCCTCCAGTACAAAGCATAGCAATTCACCTGTGTCAAAACATTGAGCTGTTCCATAATATGCTCTAAAGCTTCAGTCACAGCGAGTGGTATGCTTCTTTGACTCTCAGAAGGGAAGTCGCTCATGTCTTCTGATTTCTTTTTCAAGGTTGTTCGTGGATATTCTGATGACATTAAAGAAGGATTCAAGAAATACTTGCACAGCTCTTCATCCTTGTCTGGCAGAGTTCTAACAACAGTGTCCGTTGTCTTTGACATCATAGAAAGAAGAGAAACTGTTACATTGCCCAAACTTTAAAATGATATATACGTAAAAGTTTTCAATATTCTCCTAAAAACCCAGCTTTCCTTTAATTGTTTATCTTCAACTATGACAAAGTATGGAAATTACAATTATAACAAGGAAATAAAGCTAAAAATAAACACAGAAAATTTACAATTTTCCTTGATTTTTTTTCAAGGAAAAACTGCATTTTGCATGTATTTGTCTGAGGGATTAGCTATTCCATCATTCAAAGACTGTTAGATGCACTCTAATTCTTAATCAAATATCACATTCATTAAGGTGATTATTATTTTTAAAAAGTGGAAAATAACAAATATTGGTGAGGATGTAGAGAAATTGGAACCCTCGTGTATTGCTGGTGTGAATATAAAATACTGCAGTTCCTGTAAAAACAGTTTCACTGTTCCTTGCAAAGTTAAGCATAGAATTACCATATGATCAATTCCACTCCTAGGTTTATATCTAAAATAATTGAAAGCAGGAACTTGAACAGATATTTGTACACCAATGTGAATAGTATCATTACTCAAAATAGCCAAAGATGGAGACAACCCAATATCCATCATCAGATAAATGTATAAACAATAGACTACTACTTAGCCATAAACATAAATGGAATTCTGATATATGCTACGACATGGATGAACCTTAAGAACATTATTCTAAGTGAAATAAGCCAGAACAAAAGAAAATACTGTATAATTCTACATACATGTGGTACCTAGAATAAGCAAATTGAGAGACAGAAAGTAGAGTAGAGGTTACTATGAGCTGGGAGGAGGGAAATGTGGAGTTATGTACCTATTGTTTAATGGGTACAGAGTTTCTGTTTGGAATGATGAAAACGTTCTTAAAATAGATACTGGGAATGGTTACATAGCATTGTGAATACTTAATGCCAGTGAATTACACTTAGAAATGGTTAAAATGGTAAGTTTTATGTTATGTATATTTTACCACAATAAAATAAAGATGCAGAAAAAAACCCTCCAAATATGTCAGTGAGCAATCTGCAAATACAATTAAGAAAACAATTCCACTTACAATAGCATAAAAAAGTACTTACAAATAAATTTAATAAAAAAAGTACAAGACTTGTACACTGAAAACTATAAACCATCATTGAAAGAAACTGAAGATCTAAAGAAATGGAAAGACATCCCATATCCCTTGTTCATAGACCACTAGACTTAGTATTGTTAAAATGGCAATACTCCCCAAATTAATATATACAGATTCAATCCAATCCTTATCAGAATCCCAGCTGCCTTTCTAAAAGAAATTGGCAAACTGATCTTAAAATTCACATGGCAATGCAAGGTTCCCAGAACAGCCACCATAGAACCAAATAACAAAGTTAGAGAACTCATACTTCCTAATTTCAAAACTTACTACAAAACTACAGTACTCAAGACAGTGTGGCACTGGCATAAAAATAGACATACAGATCAATGGATTCAGAGTCTAAAAATAAAACCTTCCATTTACGGTCATTTGATTTTTGACAAAGGTGCCAGACAATTTAATGGGACAAATGTTGTCTTTTCAACAAATGGTGCTGGGAAAAGAATGGATTTGGGCCCTTACCTCACATCATATACAAAGTTAACTCATTCACAAAATTGACTCATTTATCCATATAACACAATGGATCATAGACTTATATATAAGGAAAAAACTATAAAAGTATTAAAAGAAAACACAGAAGTAAAATTTTCTCTAACCTTAGAGTACATAGAGCATCGGTTCTCAACCTGTGGGTCGCGACCCCTTTGGGGGTCGACCGACCCTTTCACAGGGGTTGCCTAAGACCATCAGAAAACACATATATAATTACATATTGTTTCTGTGATTAATCACTATGCTTTAATTATGTTCAACTTGTAACAATGAAAATACATCCTGCATATCAGATATTTACATTACGATTCATAACAGTAGCAAAATTACAGTTATGAAGTAGCAACAAAAATAATTTTATGGTTGGGGGTCACCACAACATGAGGAACTATATTAAAGGGTCGCGGCATTAGGAAGGTTGAGAACCACTGCTATAGAGCTTACCATATATGCACGTGAACTATTTCAATTGCTTTACACATCTTAACTGGTTTAATCCTCACAATAATCCTATCAGGAAGGTTCTACTATTATTCCCACTTCATAAATGAGAAAACAGAGATACAGTTCTGTTAATCACTTATTCAAGGGCACACAGGCAGGAAACAACTAATTTAAGAGATGCTAGGACTCCGGGTACTGTAACTTTGGGATCACACCACTGTTCCCCATGATCCTTCTGATCATTTTTTAAGAAAGTAAAAACTTTCAAGTTTCCCTCTCTCATAATCTTATTAATTCACCATTTTTTGACAACAATAAAAACAGTCAAAATCCACATTCAGAATGCAAGCTGATTTTTAATATATGTATAAAATACATTTTAGTATGTCTACTTAGCCATGTGCATCTACTCAGGGTCTTCTAGTCTGTTCACTCAATGGACATTTCTGGAGCCAGCTCCGTGCCGGGCACTGTTTTGAGTGGCGAGGACCTAACAGTGGGCAGCACAACCCTAGACCCTGCTCCCCCGAAATTTAGCTTCTGGTGCCTTCAGTCTTTTGATATCTTTTCTTCCTCAGAGATTTATTAACTTATATTTTTGTTTTATTGTCTAGCAGGCTATATTTACCTCTAAAATTCATCCTGGTCTCTTAGAAGTTATACTTTGTACTCCCAAATTTTCCACGTCTGTGATATGCCTGAAATGTTAGAGAGTGAACCTAAAATATCTGTGAGAGAATGCCTTTTTAGGGGATGAAGCACTCATTAAAACCCACACCCCAAAACAATACCATTACTATCACTTGCAATTACTCAGCTCCACATGAGAAAGAAAAGCTAACAATGTCCTTAAAAAGTCCAGAAGCAGAATCTCATCAAGCACAGATCATGAAAACACAAGTTACCCTAAAGGATTTTAGATGCTTCTCATCAGACATACCCAGAAGCACCCATGGCCTCTACCTATTCATTCTCTGAGCTAAAGGAACCAGGAAATAACATACAGCACCTACTTACCTGCCCAGCTACTGGCTGTGGCAAAGACTGAAACAGCAGCAGGTTTAATAGAGTGCAGAATATACAAAGGATTCGCCAAGAAGCCCTGCCTCACTATCACTGTCTGCATTGTTGATCCCAGCAGCCACTTCACTGCCTGTGGACAATGCCGAGATGGCCGTGCACAACCATCCCCCAAAACAAACAATTCTTCTCTGCCTGCACTGGCCTTCTCTGCCTTCCTAGCACGAGGGCATCTTTTTGTTCGCTCCATTTCAGCATGATTGTCACAACTCCAGAACAGCAGTCCCTGACCCCCTCCTGAAGCCGTTCCCTTCTCTACCACGGCATCCTGATGCTTCTGCCAGAACTGATCAGAGTTTGTGTTTATATATTTGTTCCTTGTCTTACTGTCTCCTTCACTAGACTGAGCTACACCTACTCTTCTCACCACTGCATCCTCTGGACTTCGCAGGAACTTGAATATTTTTTAATATGTTAGCCACTAACATGCAGATTTTACTATCACTCTCACATACGAAAACCAAACTATAACCAAGACAGTCTTTCTTTACACAATCACAACATACCTAAGTATGTGCACACATGGCTGCAAATATAGTCGTGTTGTAGTAGCAGCTGCAGCTGTTCCTGGGAAAACCCTAAATCTAGTTAACAATCAGCTATTAAACTCTGTGGTTTGCAGTCAAGGCAGTTAGTGAAGGAAGGGCAAAAAGAAGATTTAAGATCACAGTCTAAACTTCAATACACCTTAATAGTGGTTTTCTTGCTGTGACCAACAACAAATACATTAATATCTTATGACATATGGAGTTGAAAAAAGGGGAGAGAGTATAGGCAGAGAGAATAAAAGGGGCTAGATCTCCACCCCACATTAGCCAATTGACATATCTTTCTTTCTGTCTCTCAAAGGTTTTGGAATCTAGATATTAGGAGATTCTTTCTCACCAACCAACCCAGCCTTTACATCCTGTCTATACAGGGAAGGAGTGAGATGTAGAACCTTGGGAAGTTTCAATGCACTCATTCATAAAAAACAACAACACAAAACAACTGAGGAAGGAAAAAATATGTTTAAGATTTTGGGCTATTATTAGGGATCCGGCAAATGAGGCTTCAGTACCTGCTGCTCCCAATTTCAAAGTTGCTAATACTCATTGTTTGGGTGAATGCTTACTGAGTATGCCATCATATGAAGCATTTGCCAGGGTTAGATTGAATAGGATGTGAAGCCTGCACTGGAGCGTTCTCTGCTGTGGTGAGAGAAGGAAGACAGAGCAAGGCTGAGATCCCCGGCAGTGCCTGGCACACCGAATGAACTGCTGCATGAACAAGAAACACTAGCAGCCAAATCACACTGTGTTCCTTCATCTCGTTCTTTTACTGTTGACACTTGAAGTACAGTGGAGTACCAAGAATTCATTCATTAATTTATGCAACAAAGGCCTCTGATGGCAGGTGTTCAACTTACAGTGGAGAACAAGTCAGCTCTTCTTGCGTAAGCCATGGCTGCCACCTCAAAGTTGGGAAACGCACCCTCACCAAATGCAGGAATGAGTCTAAGTGACCGAGAAATCCTTATCTCTGCAGGCTAAAAAGCTTCCCTTTCCATCTGAACATAAGAAATAGTGTAAAAAACTACAGAGCTGACTGATGCAAACAGCTCCGATAATCCTGAGAGCTACATATAAAACCTGTGACCTTCTGTGGACAAATGACTCTCAACAGGTTGTTTAAATGCCATGGTTAATTTTAATGAATAATTTTTCATATGTCACTTATAATAGAGAATGAATTCTTTTAATGCATCAGTAGAAAGTGAAAATTGTGGCATTTGAAAGCAAATTTTTATTAGGAAATTAACCATTCAACACTGTATCAGGGTTTCCACATGTAAACTATTAGTATTTATATTATTAACAATGGTCCATTCAAGATACGGTGGGGCTCAATTACATGCGCACTCACATGTTATATTTATGTCCTTTCTTCTTCGCTTCTCTGCGCCTTCTTCTACCCTCCCACTGTCAGGGCTGGGATGGCAGAACTAATCACTGTTGCCCATGACTCACAGAAGTCTTTGTTCATGCCATCAGAAGAGCATTTATAACTCCTTGTTATATTTGTGTCTACATGTCTATATTCCCTACTAAACTATAGTAGTAAGGCATACTCTCTTATCTTACAGGGCATGAGCCAAACATTTATCATCTTTTTTCCTCATAACATAGTGCATGAGACACAGACAGGGCTCAACATTTATTGAACTGTTCAATGGACGTCCTACATCAGCTGAGCCATTCACAAAATAGAAATAACTGACAGTGTTTGGAGAGAAGTATAAACCCAAGGTGAAATCAATATCATTCTCTACTAAAAATTACTGTCTTAATTGCCTCCACAGAGGCACAAAGGGGGAGCAAAGCAAGCGGTTATCACTCAACTACAAATCAGTTCTTAGTTTTTATCCCCTAAAATCATATTTGATGATTTCTGATCGAAAAGCATCAGGATTTTCTGACAAATGTGAAGGCAAAGTAGGCATTTCACATGTAAAGATAATCAGTGACTTAAATATCAGATATATCCTTAATAAATGGGTTTAAATAAGTCAGTGTTAGCTAAAACCTAACATTTCTATTCTTGGTTTAATTCTTTAAGTAGGGAACAAAACAGACAAAAGTCAGAAAAGTCTATCCAGAGTGGTCTTGACCCTTCCAGCTAAAGTGAGTTTCCCAGCATTGAAGGTTCTAAAATAGACTTGGGATGGTCACTTGTCAGGGATATTGTGAGAAATACACAAACATTAGATCAGGAAATTCAACTGAATGCCCTTTAAAGTCCTTTCCATTCCTGACATTCTGAGATTTCTAAGTCACTACAGACAGAGAGACTTATAAAATGCCTGCCTGAAATAGACTAGGATAACAAAAAAATATCTTTTGCCTAGAAAAAATAAAAGCAAATATTATTTTTCAAAGAAAGAATGGATCATTTATTTTTAAAAATAACATTTAAAATAGGGATTAGAAACTTCAATAATCTCTATACTAAAATAACGAAGATTTATCACTCATCCAAACAGAATCATTGTAGTTAAGTGATAACCACTTGCATTGCTCCCCCATTGTGCCTCTGGAGAGGCATTTAAGACAGAATCATCACCTACATGCCAGGAAAATTCTAGGTGCCAGAGATACAGAAGTGTATTAATTTCTTACCACTGCTATAACAAATTACAAGTCTACTGGCTTCAAACAACACAAATTTACTATCTTCAAGTTCTGAAGGTCAGAGGTCCAAAGCAGATTTTATGGGACTAAAATGAAGGTGCTGGCAGAGCTGTGTTCCTTCTAGAGCAGTGGTTCTCAACCTTCCTAATGCCACGACCCTTTAATACAGTTCCTCATGTTGTGGTGACCCCCAACCATAAAATTATTTTTGTTGCTACTTCATAACTGTAATTTTGCTACTGTTATGAATCGTAATGTAAATATCTGATATGCAGGATGTATTTTCATTGTTACAAGTTGAACATAATTAAAGCATAGTGATTAATCACAGAAACAATATGTAATTATATATGTGTTTTCCGATGGTCTTAGGCGACCTCTGTGAAAGGGTCATTCAAGCCCCAAAGGGGTCGTGACCCACAGGTTGAGAACCACTGTTCTAGAGGCTCTAGGAGGAAATGTGTTCCTTGCCTTTTCCACATTCCTCGGCTCATAGACGTATTCCAATCCCTATTCCATTGTCATATCTCCTCTAATTCCCAAGCCTCCATTATTTCCCTTATAAGGACCCTTGGGTCCACCTGGGTAATCCAGATTGTCTCCCCAGCTCAAGATCCTTAACTTTATCACATTTGCAAAGTCTCCTTCACCATAAAAGGAAACATATTTCGAGATTCTGAGGGATGGGGACATGGCCATCTTTACTGCCTACTATAAGGAATGAATAAACAAAAGAGATCCTGTTGACATAAGGTTACATTCCAGTGGATGAAGTAGAAAAATAAATATGTAAATATGTAATACAATATCAGGTAGTGACAAAGGTTATAAAGAAAAATAAAGCTGGGTAAGTTGTTATATTAAGATGTAGCTTCATTGATGATGCATTTTTTAATGGGAAGATGGAGAATAAGTTTTGGGCATTTTAAATTTGAAATGTCTATTCAACTTCCAAGGGACAAAGTCATGAATGCATTTGGAAATATAGGATTCTAGATTTCTGTGGTGAGGTTGTGGAGAGTTATTAGGATATATACACTAGTTTATATAAAAGATACAAATGACTAGCTAGATGAAGAAGTACACAGGACAAGGTATGGAAAGATCCCAAGTACAGGAGTTTTTGTCTATTGGAGTTGGAGTGCTGGGCATATAAACATTTACAGCCATGGGTCTATGGTCAACCATGGGGGAGGAGAACAGAGAAGAGTTGCAAGGACTTTAGAAACAGGGAGAGAAGGAGCAGGAATAGTGACTAGTGGTGTGTGAGATAGGCGGGGCAGTGGCCCAAAAGCCAAATGAGAAAAAAGTTACAAGGAGAAGGGAGTAATCACCAGGACCACAAAGTAGAGAGAGGCTGATTCAGATGAGTCACTGGGACCTTGACATGAGTAGGTTGGTGGGGACAAAAGCTTAATTCAAGTTAATTCAGAAAAGTGGAAACTGAAGAAATGAAGACTGAATATCGGCAACTCTTTGGGGGAATCGATATATAAAAGGCTAATATGCTAAGTGTCCCTCTGACCAGTTGTTATGATGCACACTGACCACCAGGGGGCAGACGCTCAATGCAGGAGCTGCCATGACGCACACTGGCCATTTACAAAGAAACGGCACCATGGACCTGGCACTGACAAAGCAACACTCAGCTTCCCCCAAGTGGGATACAGGCCCTGCCACCACCCCGGAGTGACACCCCACCAAATCGCAGCCAATGCTGCCGAGACCCCATGGCACAAAATGCAGCCCAGCCTAGCCGGGAAATGGTCGCTGTGAGTGCTGGGTAATGACACCACGTAGCAACGCCTGGCTTCCTCTCCCTAGCGACTAGCCTCCTTGCAGTTTCTTCAGCCCAGGAACACGACTTGCTTTATAGCCAGGTACAAACATTTTACACTTTAACCAAATGTCTGTGAAGTGTTTTCCCGTGCCTCAACTCAATCGATCCTCACAGAACTACTGGAGTAGGTAGATAGGAGACTCGGTGGAATTCTATTTTCTTTTCATTAGCTGGAAAACTGAGATTTAGAAAGCTTAGAAACTTGACCCAAATGAAAAGAAATAAGACATGATGGACCTTGAAAATGACTTCAGGTTTTCTCACTGTGCAGAATATAGTCAAACACTGCTGCAGTTAAATATTTTACCCTTTGTTCTCCCTGTGTGATCTACAATAATAATCTGCTTCGTGTTGATATTTACTGCTGTGTTGCTGACAAATCCCGGAAAGAGAAGTTGGGGTGCTTCACTGGGCTGGAAAAAGTTTAGCTAAATCAGAAAGCAGATCTAATTAAGCAAGATTAACTATATATAAAGCCCTCGCTGGCACCAATCACACACGTGTGTTTCCATCTGTCATTGTTGATCGTGAATTTGGTTGACACTTCTATTATAGAGAAAGGGTGAATAGCAGTATTAAAATATTTCTTCCAATTAATTTCCTTTCAATGTACACAAATTCATGCACCGGGCCTCTAGGTTGGCTATAAAAGGGAGCAGCAGAACAACAGAAGAGATAGAAAGGGAAGAGGGATCAAATGTCATTTTCCTTTTTAATGATGGGAAATACATTACAAATGTGTACTGATGGGAAGACTATAGAGAGCCTTGATGTCACAAGATAGTGAGGCAAAAACTGCTAGGTAAACGGGTTGGGTAGGCTTTGTGTAAATAAATTTAAGGTGAGATTTGTATAAATAAATTTAAGGTGAGATCAGTCAGCATGACTGCCTAGTCAAAATCAGTTGTTTAGGTGTAGGCATAGATGAGGCAGAGACACAGATTTAACCAAGTTAAAGTTTTTTTTGGTGAGTACAATAACGGGAGAAAGAGGCAAGAGCATGGCTGTACTGATGAAATATAGAATGTAAGCCACATAAAGGAGATACACAGACAGGTGGTGGGCAGTAAAAAGGCAGGAAACTCAATGAATTAGAAGCCTTTCAGGAACTATCAAAATTGGAGAACTAGAGGAAGTGGTGGCCAAAGAGTGGGAGGCTTTACACTAAGTTTACCATTAGCACAAAGGACTCAGACAGTCTCTGAGTTCATCTGAGAATCCTGACAGGGAGAGGATGTCTGTCTTTCAGAAGTGACTCAGAGTGTTGCTCTGTCTTTGGTTCCTTCCTTGAGATCAAAAGCCAGTGCTAACCAAGAAGTGGATAGACAGATCGGGGAAATAGAAATAAGAGTTAGAGTCATCTGTACAGGGTTATCACAGGCCCACCATACAGAATTCATTTTCAATTTCTAAAATTTTTAGGAACAAAAGGCTGCTGATCCTGAAGGAGAGAATCCCATCTCTCCCATTTTGTATATTGCCACAATGCATGGTGTATCCTTCTAAGGACATATCTACCTGATCAAGTCTGATTGATTCAAAAGTTTTCTAGGATAAAATGAGAGAATGTCATGTGAAATCTGTGTCTCCCAAACTAAATTTGCAGAACTAAGAAAGCCTCTGTTTGTCCCTAGGAGAAATAAAGAATCTTTTTCTCAAAGAGAAAACCTTCAGGCTTTGGGGATAAGGTTTTACATAGAGCTTTGATTTTTCTTCTTCAAACAACATTAGAAATTTCATTTTTGTCAGGACTTAATAAACACATCCTTATGCAGCTATCAACTGGAATATCTGAATGATTAATTCACTCCCCTTGGAAAAGACAGCTGAGGTCACAAATCTGTCTGTCTTTGTCTTTAATCTTTATACTTATCTCTACAGAAGCTTATTAATTTTGAAGCCACGAGTGGGTAGGACACAACAAGGACAAATAAGATCTGTACAAAAATGGCTTTCTATGTTTCACTTCTGATATAATTAGGCAAACATAAACAATAAATTCCTTAAAAGAAGCTCTGTCTCCTAATGCCCCATGCTAATCTAGAATAGTGTACCCCATCAGACAAGTCCTGATTAATGATAAAGTTCTGACCAGAATTGTTGGGGGATGAGTGGTAGAGTAGGTAATCAGTGAAATAAAATTAGTGCTTTCTCTTTTGCATTGATACTAAACTAGAAATGCTACAAGTATGTATTATTGCCGAATTTAGAACAGGGGTGGGAAATGTCTGGCCCACGGGCCATATAAGGCCCACAAAATCATTTGGTTTGGCCATGCCAAGACATTATGGGTGAGTTTATTAAATGTTTGACCAAATATAGCAGGCTAATTTTTAAGTTGACAATTTTGTATGGCCTGCAAATGATGTTATAAATATCCAATGGCTCTTGGCAGAAAAAAGGTTCCCCACCTCTGGTCTAGTCAAATATAATAATAACAAAACTTTCTGTAAATTAAAAAAGGAAAACAAGTAGCTATTAATTGTTGTGTGAATCCTACTGTTACACCACAAAGGGGTACAGACTAAGGGATTCATTCTTATGATCTCTTTCTTATAGAATTCAACAAGAATAATTTATGCAGCATGCTGACATGACTAGGGTGGAAACAAACAGTTATACTTCACTCTTTGCCCAAAAAAGGTGTATGTGTGTGAGAATCTAAATTCTGAGGCAGTTAATAGCTGATATCACATAATGATGTATTTTGAAATAATATTTTATATTCAAGTAAGTACTACCTCATGAAAAAAATGGAAGTTAGACTTTGAAAGCCATATTTGGTTTAGTTTTACCTCGAAAAAGCCATCTGTGCACCTCTCAGAAAGCTGCCCCTTCTTTGCATGTACAAGAGCAATCAAGTGAAATTTATGAGTGAATAAGAAAAGCAATCTCACTGCAACACTAACAATTTTGAATGAATCAACAATACTTTAAAAAAATCTAATAGAGAGGAGAAACCAAGATGGCGGCATAGGTTAATGCTGGAGTTTGCTGTCTCGAACAACCACTTCAAAAATACAACTAAAAGACGGAATGGACATCATCCAGAACCACAGGAAGGCTGGCTGAGTGGAAGTTCTACAACTAGGAGGAACCGAGAATCAGAGAAGGCGCAGTGCAGAAGTAAAATACTAAGGTGCGGAGTGGCTGAGGGCGCGGTTGTCTGTTTCAATCCGGAGGGAGCCTCAGACTCTGAGCTCCAGATTCAGGCGAGTCTCTAGGGACCCAGACTCAAACGGGAGAAGCGGGACTGTCTGGCTTCGGTCCCTCCGAGGTTTGCAGCGGTTGCTGGGACAGAGAGGCAGAGCCCCTGGGGACGGACTGAGAGCAGCCATAACTGCTCCCTCCTCCGCCCTGTTGATCCCGTGTGACCTGCCCCGCTCAAGCCCTGCACAGAGCCAGTTGCCGGATAGCCTCAGGCAAAGGCTAGATTAGCACCTCCCTAGAGGACAGAAGTTCTCCCACTGCAAACACAGCTGATTCTCACAGCCAGTTGGCCTGGAGGTCAAGTAGTAATTACCTACAACACTCAAGGCTTGACTACAAGACTGCTCACAGAGACCACAAGGGGGTGCACCAAGAGTGTCTACCTCAGGTAATTGGGACACTTAACACGGAAAGCCACTCTATCAACACAGCGAAGCATAAAAAAATGCCAAGACAAAGAAACAGGCCACAAAGGACAGAACTGGAGGAAAGCAGGCTACTGGATATAGAATTCAAAAGCACACTTTGGAGGTCTCTCAAGAGGCTTCTAGAGGCTGTCGATAAACTTGATGAAATGTACAGGAAATTTAATGAGACCCTTGATGGTGTGATAAAGGACCAACTAGAAAGTAAGCATACACTGACTGAAATAAAGAATATTATACAGACTCCCAACAGCAGACCAGAGGAGCGCAAGAATCAAGTCAAAGATTTGAAATGCAAGGAAGCAAAAAACATCCAACCGGAAAAGCAAAATGAAAAAAGAAGACGACAGTGTGAAGATAGTGTAAGGAGCCTCTGGGACAGCTACAAGCGTACCAACATCAGAATTATAGGGGTGCCAGAAGATGAGAGAGAGCAAGATATTGAAAACCTATTTGAAGAAATAATGGCAGAAAACTTCCCCTACTTGGTGAAAGAAATAGATTTACAAGTCCAGGAAGCGCAGAGAACCCCAAACCAAAGGAATCCAAAGAGGACCACACCAAGACACATCATAATTAAAATGCCAAGAGCAAAAGACAAAGAGAGAATCTTAAAAGCAGCAAGAGAAAAAAAGTCAGTTACCTACAAGGGAGTACCCATATGACTGTCAGCTGATTTCTCAACAGAAACTTTGCAGGCCAGAAGGGAGTGGCAAGAAATATTCAAAGTGATGAATACCAAGAAACTACAACCAAGATTACTTTATCCAGCAAAGCTATCATTCAGAATTGAAGGTCAGATAAAGAGCTTCACAGATAAGGAAAAGCTAAAGGAGTTCATCACCACCAAACCAGCATTATATGAAATGCTTAAAGGTATCCTTTAAGAAGAGGAAGAAGAAGGTAAAGATACAAATTGTGAACAACAAATACGCATCTATCAACAAGTGAATCTAAGAATCAAGTGAATAAATAATCTGATGAACAGAATGAACTGGTGATTATAATAGAATCAGGGACATAGAAAGGGAATGGACTGACTATGCTTGGGGGGGAAAGGGGTGTGGGAAATGCGGGAAGAGACTGGACAAAAATCATGCACCTATGGATGAGGACAGTGGGTGGGGAGTGAGGGCGGAGGGTGGGGTGGGAACTGGGAGGAGGGGAGTTATGGGGGGAAAAAGAGGAACAAATGTAATAATCTGAACAATAAAGATTTAATTATTTAAAAAAAAAACAACAAAAAAAAAACAAACTTCAACCTTAAAAAAAAAATCTAATAACAACTGATTTTTAAAGTTTCAATTATACTTATTCACTGAAAAAAAATCAATGAAAGGGGATAAAGAATAATAAAGCAATCCTCTCCCCATCCTAAGTTATAAAGTGTACCATTTTCTGATTGATCTCCCATTCTTTCCCTCATAAAGCATACCACATCTCGAATACGGTATCTATCATTACAATCTATGTCCCTTTACTTTTATCACACATGTAGACACCCCTAAACAGTAGTATTGCTTTTACATGTTTAAGAACATGTAATTAGTATTATATTAGGTCCCTTTGGTATTTTCTGTTAATTAACATTTTTAGACTTGTCCATGGTGATGCAGGTAAGTCTAGTTCATTTCCTTTCACTGCCAGATAGTATTCCATTGACTATTCCACAATTTGTGTGTCCCTTCTACTGTTAACGAGTATTGAATGTTACAGTAAGCATTCTCATAAATGTCTCCTGCATACAGGTATGAGTTTCCCTAGCATGGAATAGTTAAGTCATAGTTTTACCAGATATTGTCCAAAATGGTAGAATCAACTTGTTCTATGAGCAGAAGAAAATCTCCCCTTTTCTACAAAGTCAACAATATTCAATTGTTAGACATTTCAAATTTTAACAAAATTATGGACAGAAAATGTAACACCATCACACTTAGTGTTGAACGAATCCACAACCTTCAAATTTCTTAAAAATTGTCCTGGCTATTTTGGGCCCTCTGTCCTTGATATAAGCTTTAAAATGAACTCTTTAGGTGTGATTAGAATTCTTACTGGGAAGTTATTGGAATTGCATTGGGTTTGTTGATTTATTTGAGGAGAACTATCATCTTGATAACATTGAGCTTCCTTATCTACAAATATAAAATTCCAAAAAATAAATGTGAACTATTTTATAAATTTCATGTTTTCCTCACATTGAGGCTCCTCTAGTATCTTCTGCATCATTTCAATTTTAATATATGTACTTTCAAAGCAAACACACTACCACTATTTTAGTATCATAACAATGTATATATACAGAAAGCCAACCAAATCGAGTTAAATTACATCCTCAAACAATGATCCTTGCTATTTTTATGAAACATAAAATTATCACAGAATCAGAAGCATGATATATAACATTCTGAAAAATTATTTCCTGGTCTTGCTTATTCTCTGAGATAAATAATGCCTTTCTTTAGCCTTCCTAATAGACTCTATTTTCTGTTGCTTGAAACTTCAAATTCCAAGTTCAAATGAAATAAGCTGTGTATTAAAAGTCATGAGATAATTATTTTAAATTATACACACAAAGTAAATCATGGTTTCCTCATTTAAATACGACTTTAGCATCCTTATTGTATTTGTTTTAATGCTATGAAGAAGCAATTTTAAGGCAAAGATTCAACCAGTCATTTAACAAAGCTACATTCAGAAAACTGGCATGCTTTATGAAACATCTTTTAGAGGGCAAATATTATATTCATTGTTTTAGTCACCATCTAGAATAATATGAATATTCTAGTCTGATTAATGAAAACTGTGGTTAAAACAGTAATGCATATTCATAGCTGGGTGCTGAGAACCACCCTTCTGTCTATTTATGATTCATTAAACCATTCATGAAACGGAGAGTGAAAGCTTTCTATGTGAATGCAGTATACAGTGTACATTATATTAGTTGACTTTAATTTGCATTTGCAAAATAATGAAGTCTTTTCTTCCCTAAGTAGATGCAATTTACCACTCATTTAAATCTCTATAAAAATTCAATTTTGCTTCTTAAGGCAATTATCAATTTTTTGTTGGATTTCTGCTATTTGTGATGTCATACATTTATGTTATCATATAATATGGTGGCTACAGGAATGGCACATCAAGTCACAATGACTTGGGTTTAATCCTGTCTTTTCCTGTGTTAACTATGTGACCTTGGACAAATTACTTGACCTCTAAGTTGAATTTCCTCACCTATAAAATGGAGAAGATAATTCTGATCTATATTATGAGGTTGTTCTGAGAATATAAGAGTTTAATCTACAGTTTATATTCAATTACCTATCATCATCATATTGTGTCCTACGTCCATGCCACTGAAATCTAAATTGCATCTTTCTAGAAGGCAGAAGCCAATGCTTACCTTCTTTCAGAGAGTTGACAACATGCTGACAACATGCCTATGTGTAAGGCATTCAAAGTAATTAATACATTTTTTTGCATTAAAAATATTTCTCTATCCTTTATATTCTAAGTTTTTAAAAACTCTCCCCATTCTGTATCTGATTTCTCACATTAATAAGCTATTTAATGGTAGGTGGCAGTTCAATGAGTAAATGAATCAGCTGTACTAAATGTTAACTAATAAATGAATACATATATACTAACTATACATTTAAAATGAAAATTGCTGTTGAACCAATCCAAAACAAAATGTTAAAAGACATTTTCAGATGTAGGTTTTAAAAGGAAAACAAGTTTCTGTTTTCAGGCAACTACCTGAAAAATATATGTAATACTTTTTAAAAGTACTTAGTAGACAAAGACCCAACATCTATTTAAAAATTCTGGTCTTATTTTAATGGATGAAAAATAATTTTCTAATAATCAAACAGGAGGCCAATCTAACATCAAGCATTTAAACCTATGAATCTCATCTAAAATACTTAACCCCTTGATAAAGATTATGTAACTGGACATAGTTAGAAAATTATGGCATAAATTCTCCAGGAAGAATAGCTTATGAGTAGAAAATCAGTAATAGATAATTACAAATAATTGAAAATAAGATGCTATGATAACAGTATACTATTTGATAGTGATACTAGGTTTTTCTTTCTTACATTTTTGTGTGCAGAAAAGTGTAGAGTTTTTTCCCCTCTTCATTTTGCTGGTGAAAGAAACTCAGAAACCAAAGATAATAAAAACAATCAGTGTGTTTATAAATATTGTTTTTTTTAAAACCAATTATCATGGGGAATAATGGTCCAGGGGAAATAACATTCAAATACTACCATAAAATTAAAAAAAAATTTATCACAGATGCCATGAGTCAAAGAGAATGAGAACTAGATTCACAGCTTTGTAAAAAGAGTGGTTAAGAATCGTGATAATTTATCTACACACACACACACACACACACACACACACACTCCTTATTTAACTATTTCACTGATGTACTCCCATAGCTACTTACACATATATCACTATTACAGGGCTTATTCTTTCATCTGTACATTTTCATTGCTTGGCATATAAAGATACTCAGCAAATGTACTGAATAAAAGGAAGAATTTTAGCTGTCTCTTTTGCTCACCGCTCCCCTTCATCCTACCACATACTGGCTTGCACCTGTATTACTAAACCAAAAAAGCTCTTCAGCAATTAACTACAAATCTGCTAAATTCACTAACCATTATTCGACATTTCTCTTGGCTCTCGCAATGGGGACTACTCCCATATTCTTGAAACACTCCTCTCTTGGCTGCCATGACACCACCTTCTTCTCCCATCCCTGGGCTCCCATCTTCTGGGTCCCTAGAGCAGTGATGGCGAACCTTTTGAGCTCGGCGTGTCAGCATTTTGAAAAACCCTAACTTAACTCTGGTGCTGTGTCACATATAGAAATTTTTTGATATTTGCAACCATAGTAAAACAAAGACTCATATTTATTTTTGATATTTATTTTATATATTTAAATGCTATTTAACAAAGAAAAATCAACCAAAAAATGAGTTTGTGTGTCACCTCTGACACGCGTGTCATAGGTTCACCATCACTGCTCTAGAGCATAGTCAGGTCTCCCGTAAGATACATTCTTTGTACACACAGTTCCCTCTGCCTAGGACACTCCAGCACCCCTCCATCTCCTCACCGCAACTCCTACTGGGACTTTAGATCAGCGCTTCCCACACTTCAGTGTACACATGACTTGCCTGGTGGTCTTATACTAAATGCAGGGTCTGATTCAGGAGATCCGGGGTGATAGCTGAGAATCTGCATCTCTAACAAGCTCTCAAGTGATGCCCAGACAAACCATCCATGTGTGGACCACATTTTGAATATCGAGGTTTTAGATCTTAGCTCAAATGTTTTTTCAGGAAAATTTTCTCTGATTCCACCTCACCCACACTCCTGATTTAGTCAAATGCCCCAAATTCACTCTTATTGTACCATGTAAATCTCCATGATGGCTTCTGCTTACCATTACAGCCCATACGCCTCCTTCCCTGACCCCTGCTTCTACCTAGCGCCTGGCATGTTCATTTTTGAGAAATGAATGAACAATGTCTGCTGAGCCAGCCCCTAAATTAGGTCGAGTCACTTCCTTTCACGATGACAGCACAAGCTCCTGAAGAACCCGAGCTCATCTGTGACTAGCACTCCCAGAGGTTTCCTATTCCCGCCAAGATTCACTCATCTGGGGGCTGAAGAACTATGGTCAGAGAGAAATTGATTCCATATGTACTGGCTTTCCTACTCTAGCAAGCTGGTTGGCCACAGTCTCCTTGGGCAGCCCCTGGTACTCCAGGTTCTCTTATGCCAGGTATACAAGGAACAGTATAAAAAGCAAATCCTGGTTATTGGAGTGGGATCCAAATATCCCACCCTGGTGTAAGAAATGACACCAGGAAGGGTAGAGGTGGGTTGAAAAGACAAAGACTTCTAGTACAGTCAGATATTTTTCTATTCAAAATTCATTGCCAAAATTCTCATAAAATACATACTTTTATGTTTAGGAAAAGAATTTTGACTAAAATACTGTAGGAAAAATATATAAGTTAAGCGCTAGATACAAGAGCTACAGCATTTGTAAGAAAAAAGTTGTGATGGGGAATATAATGAAAGATATTAGTTGCAAAAACCACATGACAGGCAGAAGCAATACCACCGTTGCCAAGAAAACTGCCTGGAAAGAGTGCCAAAGTAAAAACTAAAAATAAACAGATAAAACACAGTTTGAGATATAAACTCCACAAATGTCATTTTCCTTGATTAATAAATACATAAAAATAGTCACAGCACATATTAGCAGAAATAAAAAAAGATCTTAACACTTGATTAAAATATTAGTAATATCTTGGAGAAAACTGCTCTCTAAACAAAAAGTTTTAAGTATACTTAAGGGGACAGGTCATTTATTCTGAAGTTATTTTTCTCAATTGTGTTTGGCAAATCTGTCAGTATACTCAATTAAAAAATGGTGACATTTATTTTTTTCCACATAATCTTATTTGCTTGAAATTTTTCATGTCATTTAATGATATATCAGAAAGAGATGGTTTTTTCCAGAGGTGGGAGAAAGAGGATACTGACCCTCTGATACTTCAGTCCCCAAAATGTAAAGCAGCCAGAGTTTTATGGCATGTATAATTCATAGAACACTTACGTTTTATAAATGATTTCTTAAAAAAAGGACAACATAACTTTTTAAATAGTGTTAAAGTCATGAATTTTTTTTCAGTAACTTTACTATGTACTGAATTGTACAAAAAGTACACAGAATCTTCTAAAAGTACAAATCTGGGGGAGTACATTTCCTAGTTAAATTCAACTTTTCAACTCATTTCCAAAGCACACAATTGCCTTCACTTTATCTTAATAATATATTTCTAGTTCTATTTAAAATGAATAATTATTTAAGTTATTTATATCCTGAAATTTCATTAAATTATTATCATTCCCAACATGCATATTTCTGAATCTAGAACAGTGGTTCTCAACCTGTGGGTTGCGACCCCTTTGGCGGTCGAACGACCCTTTCACAGGGGTCGCCTAAGACCATCCTGCATATCAGATATTTACATTACGATTCATAACAGTAGCAACATTACAGTTATGAAGTAGCAACGAAAATAGTTTTGTGGTTGGGTCACAACATGAGGAACTGTATTTAAAGGGCCAGAAGGTTGAGAACCACTGATCTAGAATAACATTTACTCAGTCAGCATGGTACTTTGTCTAATGCCAGATGTCATTTAAAATAAATTTATTTTACATAATGTCAGCCTTAGAGAATAAGTGCACAGATTCATTTTACTGAACATGAAGCTTCATACAGAAGAACTGTCCAAGCGAACTATGAAAATTCTTTGAACATTCCACTTACGGGGACAAGGTGTTACCCTGTAACACAGCTCTACTACATAATCACTCCCAAAGGAGAGATGGGACTGAGTCCACGGGGCCATGAACATGGGAGGACTGGATCCCCTGGAACTGTGGGTACTTGTGATTTGAGGAATATCAAGAGAGAAAGAAAGGTTGGAGGAGATGGCCTGGATTTTGCAAATAGACACATAGCCATAAAATTGTCTCAAATCACCAGAAAAAAACCCCTAAATATTATGGGTTTGGCTATGTTTTTGAATCTTGCCCACAAGATTTCTAGCCCATTATATTGAGAATATTTACCAACACCCCCCCCCCCCAAAACCACACACACACACAAACCCAAACATAGCTCTGTTTAAAATAAAAGCCAATGGAAAATAGAACTCACTTTGTAAAAATCACACTGTAACCAAATCTGATAAAAATTTATGTTATCATCTATACCACAAAGGAAATAATGCCTGCACAAACCAGAACTAATAACAATAACATCACCAAAGAAAACGCAAGCCCACACAATTCTTGCTATAAAGAATATAATTTCTTAAAAACAACAAACAGCCCTGGCTTAGTTGGTTGGAGTGTTGTCCCATACACCAAAAGGTTGTGGGTTCGATTCCCAGTCAGAGTACATACTTATGTTGTGGGTTTGATCCCCAGTCGGGGTGCATATGAGAGGCTGGGGGGGGGAGGGGCAATTGCTGCTTCTCACATCAATGTTTCTTGCTCTCTTTCTCTCTCTCTCCCTCTCCCTCTTGCAAATCAATGGAACATATCTTTGGGTGAGGATTAAAAACAACAACAACAACAAACAAACAAAAATTGAAAATTAGTGAGAGGGTGAGGTTGGAGGTCTATGGGGAGCAGTGAAAGAAAAGTAATGACAAAGTCCTGTCAAGATGGTAAAGCCATTATATCATTAAGAAACGGATTTACAGATATGATAGATCAAATAACTATTCATATGAGGAAGCCATATCCCCACAATTAGGCTTGAACAACCTATGATGAACACACCATATGGAACACCTTCTGGATAATCAGTAAGAGACAAGTGTGTCTTAAACTCAATTCTTTTTTTATGAGGATCATAAATACTGATTGGCTTGGGGTGGTGAACAGACAATGCAATATAGATGAGTATTATAGAATTGTACATCTGAAACCTATGTAATTTTATTAACCAATGTCACGCCAATAAATTCAATTTAAAAAAGATGAATTTTTAAAAAAGGATTTGTGCTTACAAAAGTCTGGTACATGCCAAAGATTTGAGTACTTGGCAAGTGGGAATAGGCAATGTATAAAATCCCAAAGCAGCCTCTACAACCAATCACAAGTACTGACTCTAGAGCCGTTTTCCTCATGTGCTCCCAAATTGGTCATTACTTGTCTTCTCTCTCTTTTTTTTAAGCAGAGCTACTGATCAAGTCCCTTTGGTTACTATACTACGCTGTGGTGAAGAAATATTCACTTAGGCTAAGCCATGCAGATAACAAGGAGGCTAAAGCCAGCATTCAGAGACAAGGCATCTTAGGCATCTGGGGAGCAGTACAGTGCAGGGGCTTATGGTTTGGGCTCTGAACTTAGTCCAGTCTAGGCCCTAGCTGGCCTCTATCACTTCCTAGCTGGTGTGACTTTGGGCAAGTTACCTTACCTCTCTAAGGCTAACTTGTGGAATCTATGTGCATCTTTAGTAAGGAGGTAAAGTATACCTCCTTAGTAGTACTAGTATTAAAAAAGGTGGCTATTTTATGGGAACCATAGGCATGAAATGAGAATGCTCCTAAATTTAATTCAGTTAAACTTTAAAAGCAAGCGCAGGATAGTAAAGTTGGCAATTCTCAAATTATTTTATAAATCTAATGCAATGTCAATCAACATTGCAATGTTTATAAAGAACATGAAAAAATAATTCTACAGTTCATGCAGGTAAATAATAGGCCAAACTATCCAAGAAACTTTTGAAGGAAAACTTGTGTGTGTGTGTGTGTGTGTGTGTGTGTGTGTGTTTGTAAAAGTCTGACCGGAACATCCGGTCACTATGATGTGCACTGACCACCAGAGGGCAGACCCTCAGCGCAGGAGCTGCCCCCTAGTGATCAGTGCACTCCCACAGCGGGAGTGCCGCTCAGCCTCAAGCCAGGCTCACGGCTGGCAAGCACAGCTGAGGCAGCGGGCACCTCTCCTGCCTCTGTGGCAGCACTATTGGGCGGCGGTAGCAGCGGCACAGCAGGGCCAGGATGAGTGGCAACGGAGCTGTGCCTGGCCCTGGCTAGGGCTCCTCCGCAGCCACCTGCCGCTTCGGCACTGCTACATCCCCCCAGGGGTCCAGGATTGTGAGAGGGTGCAGGCCAGGCTGAGGGACCCCACCTGGGCACAAATCCGTGCACTGGGCCTCTAAGATATATATATATATATATATATATATATATATATATTTTTTTTTTTTTTTTAATCCTCACCAGAGGATATTCTTTTCCATTGATTTGTTTTAGAGAGTGGAAGGGAGCGAGGGATGGAGAAAAGGACGGAGAAAGAGAGAGAGAGAGAAACATCGATGTGAGAGAGACACAACACTGGTGGGATGCCTCCCTCATGCACTGGGGAATGAACCTGCAACCCAGGTCCCAGGTATGTGTCTTTGACTGGGAATTGAACCCACGACCCTTCGGTGCCTGGGCCAGCTGACATTTTAACCACTGAGCAACACCTGCCAGGGCAATGTACTTACTATATTTTAAAAAAATATTTTAAAGCTACAATAATTAACAAGGTATGATAATGGATTAAGAACAAGGGGATCAATAAGACAGAAGTAAAAGTCTCTGAACATATACAAGAACATAAGAATTTAATGTTTTTTGAAGGTAAATCAAACAAGTAAAGAAAAAAACAACACAAATTGAGGGTACTTTGTTAACCATAAATCTGTACCTTATACCTAAAAGTAATTCATCTAAGATTTAAGATTTAATTGTAAAAAACAGAACCTTAGGAAAAGTAGCTGAAGATATCTTTGGAGAATAGGAAGTGATTTTCTTTGTATAGACTCCAATGAAGTCATAAAATTAATTATATCTTTTAAGAAATGAATGCAACTAAATTGATCAACAATCAGAAACAAAAATCAAGGGAAATGACAAACAAGGAAAATATATTTGTAGTATATGGTAAAGGGTGTTAACCTTCTAAATTATAATGACAGTTTAAAATTCAATTTTAAAATAAAATAGAAAAATGAGCAGAGTATACAAATAGGCTCAAAAATATAAGGAACAGCAATTATGAGAAAAAGTCAAAGTTCACAAGTCAGTGCAATAACAGGTAACAGATATGTTAATTAGTTGGACTGTGGTATATCTACACAAGTTACTTTATACACCTTAAATAGATCCAATTTTTATTTTGTCAAAAATGTTTAAAGCTCACAAGTCACTAAAAATATATTAACTTAATATTTCTTGCTTATTACATTTTAAACGCTTTAAAAATTAAATAATCAATAACTAAATAAATATAACACTCAATATATATATATATATATATATACACATATATATATTACAATGTAGAAAATATATTTGCTTATATATTACCAGTGAAAATTCAAACTTGTATACATATTCTAGAGTGAATTTGCCTTATAAAGCCTTTTTTTTCTTAAGTTTCTATCCTTTAATTCAATAATTCCTCTTGATTCCATATCCACCCTTCAAAATCTGTTTTGTGATACGGAGACCTGGACTCTGCAATCTACAGTTTTCTCTTGCCAGTTGGTTCTATTAGGCTCTGTCAATAGAAGACACAGAGAGGGAAACCAGAAGCCCAGAATGGAATTGCTGCAAGTTTGCTGCTGCTCCTGTCAGCCACTCCCAGCAACAGTTTTCACTCTCCTCAAATATACCAGAACCAGCTGGCCCAGGCTCCTCAGTGGTTAGGTCCAGCTCCATGAAGTCTGTCCTCTGTGCTGCAGCAGATGGAGGACAGGGCCTCTTCTCTTGCAGTGGTTCTCAACCTTCCTAATGCCGCGACTCTTTAATACAGTTCCTCATGTTATGGTGACCCCCAACCATAAAATTATTTTTGTTGCTACTTCATAACTAATTTTGCTACTGTTATGAATCGTAATGTAAATATCTGATATGCAGGATGTATTTTCATTGTTCGTGACCCACAGGTTGAGAACCGCTGTATAGGCTCTCTGATCCACAACCTCAACCTGGGGTACTATGGTTTTCTTTCTGTCAATTTTTCCACTAACCCAGGGTCAAATCCAGAATCTCACACATTGCATTTAATTGTTGGTCAAGATGGTATGGCTACATAATATTCCATCTATTCATATACTATACTTTTATTTAACTAGTACTGTTACCATTGTAACTCACTAGGTATTAATAATAGGAAAGGAGCAAAGGGGAGGCCAGACACTATAAGCATGGTCATCTGGGCAGCTTCACCAGAAAGCTACACCTTCATGCTCCCCAGGGGCTCACCGGTCCATTCCCTGCAAATAACCGGGAAAGGGGTCCAACAAAGGGGAAGATGGATGCATTTGCAGTGAAGTCGAGGTGCTGTAGGGGAGGTCATTACTTGTCTTCCCCCCCTCCCTGCCCCACCTTTTTTTATTAAAGCAGTCTAACCTGGGAAAAAGATAACTGGCTAAAGAGGGTGGCAAGCTCAAAAACCCCACCGGATTCATTGGATAAGCTCCTAGCTAAAATCCCCATAGATAAAGGAATTCTCTCTCTTGCCGTTTGTGTTCCTGTTTCTCACTTGCTCCATGATGCACCTCGTGTGCATCTCCATAGCCATGTGGTCCCAGAAGCCACACGTGGGCCATGCAGACTCCATACACAACGGACTGCAGCTGGAACACAAGCTAACCTAGCCAGATGCTGGACCGGACTGTGCACATATGGAGCGAAACACTGGGCAGTGGCTTTATCTTAGCCCTGCTGAAGACACATGGGACTTTTCCACCGGGGCACGGAGGAAGATGGGACCTTGGAGAGGAACTCCCTTAATGTTACCTCATCATTCAATAAAGCTTCCCACAATCGCCATCCTCCCACAGAGGCCTCAGGAATTTCCTATTCCCGTGGCATCCCAAGAGTTCCACTTCTACTGGCAACAGGTGGGTGGGGACGAAGAGGACACCCCATCAAAACAACACTGTCTTAAAGGACATTTGGTTTGTGTCCATTTAATTTTAAATAATGCTAGAATAAGCATCCTTGAGTAGAAGTCTTTGTCTGTGCATCTTATTTCTTTAGGATAGTTTAGGATCTTTAGGATGATCATTGAGGATCCAGCAGGAAAACAGAAACCAAACAGTTATTTTCACAGAGAGAATGAATTTAATGCAGGGAACCAGCTAAACAGGTTTGGAAGTTTGTAAAGGCTAACAGGGAGCCCTGAGGTGAGAACAGTAAACACATGAAGCAACTGCCTCTCTAGGTCTGGGGTGGAAAGAGGCTGGAATATTAGAAGTTAGACAATTAAAGGCTCCGCACTGAGTTGAGATGGTTTGTTCCTAGGAGGAAAGAGGAATGTACATTAATAAGACATTCTGAAAAAGAAGAGGAAATGCCTGGCATTCCTTCTCCTTCCCCCCTTCAACAGAAAACAAACAACAAGTAACTCTTATGTGCTTTGGTAAAGCAGTCCAAAAAAAAAGAATTTTGCCACCATAAACACTGAAACCTACCAAAATTCTGCAGAGATTTGAAAAGCGATTTAAAAAGTACATACAAAATAAAAACTGGGCTTTGTAGTGGCCATCATTATCTCCAGCAAAAGTAAAAGAAAATACTGTAGGAACTGGGGGGGGGGGGGAGGGAGAGGAGGGAAGGAGGGCAAATTATACCAGACCATTTTTCAACTGTAAGTCAATTAAAGTCAGTTTGAACTTTTAAATGACAGGGGTTGGTGGATTTAAAGCAACAGAGCTTTATGTATTCTTGAGCATGTATGATTGTGTACACAGTATGATATCTTCTACTGATATCTGACAAACTAAGAAAGTAAAAACAAAGACAATGAAAACTACATACAGAAAGAACTAGAAAAGGACCAACACTGGGCTGCCAGTTCACTCAGGTTATGAGGTTTTTAATCTTTCTGAAGATTTAATATATTTGACATAACCTGACTTCATAAAGCACAAAGAACTGACTGAAAAATTCACTTTAGCAGACTTGCTGACTACTTCCACCAAATCATTAGCTGCCAAGTGGCTAAATAAAGAAAGCACAGGTAACTTAGCTGCACTGTATAAGCAGTACCAAATAACTCTAAGCCAGATGGGTACAGATGTACGGAACAGCTGCAAGCTAAGTTCACTATTTTCCAAGAAACTCCAACATTTGAAAGAACCGCAAATGGCATTTAGCTCCACAGTGAACGTCCTGTAGGTCAGCAGAAAGCCCATTACGGGCTGACAGTCCAGAAGACAGACACACTTTTCAGAGTGCTACTGTAGTAATTTCCTGTGTGAAAAGCTCACTGCTGTTCTGCATTCCTCAGGGTGCATTTCTTATCATCTCAGAGGATGTTGCTCTTCCCCAGGAAGAGGAAGGAACCAGTTGTTACTGGATGTGTGGGCTGAGAGCTGTCAGGCATTTTCAGCATGCCTCAGCTGTGGGAACTGGGGATGCGGCTTAGGTTCCCAGCCCTGGGACAGTGGATAGAGATTACGGCAGCAGTTGGGAGTCACGGTTTAGAAATACAGTATCGCAGGAAGTTGGAAGGCAGAAATAATACTTAGAACTTCAACACTTCCAGTTTCCAGAAATGTGCTAATTTTCTAAAGGAAATTCTAAAAAGTATCTACTCTGTTGGGCTCCCAAATAGCATCCTATATAATAAAAGCCCAATACGCAAATTGTCCCCTCGACTGGGAGTTCGACCAGGGGGGCAGGGCCAGCTGGCCAAATGCCTACAGTCCCTTCCTCAGGCTGGCCCTGCCCCTGCTGGTGGCAGTAGGCAGCCGGGGAAGGGAGGCCCTGGTTGGCAGCCAGCAGCTGCTAGGGACCTTACCTGAGCATGAATTTCGTGCAATGGGCCTCTTGTGACCCCACAAGTTCTAAATCACTTTCCTCAATAAGTATAGGGACCAGTCTTTTTTTTAAATTAAATCTTTATTTTTCAGATTATTACATTTGTTCCTCTTTTTCCCCCCATAACTCCCCTCCTTCCAGCTCCCACCCCACCCTCCGCCCTCACTCCCCACCCACTGTCCTCATCCATAGGTGCACGATTTTTGTCCAGTCTCTTCCCGTATCTCCCACTCCCCTTTCTCCCCCAAGAATAGTCAGTCCATTCCCTTTCTATGTCCCTGATTCTATTATAATCACCAGTTCATTCTGTTCCTCAGATTATTTATTCACTTGATTCTTAGATTCATTTGTTGATAGATGCATATTTGTTGTTCATAATTTGTATCTTTACCTTTTTATTCTTCTTCCTCTTCTTAAAGGATACCTTTCAGCATTTCATATAATACTGGTTTGGTGGTGATGAACTCCTTTAGCTTTTCCTTATCTGTGAAGCTCTTTATCTGACCTTCAATTCTGAATGATAGCTTTGCTGGGTAAAGTAATCTTGGTTGTAGGTTCGTGGCATTCATCACTTTGAATATTTCTTGCCACTCCCTTCTGGCTTACAAAGTTTCTGTTGAGAAATCAGCTGACAGTCGTATGGGTATTCCCTTGTAGGTAACTGAGTTTCTTTCTCTTGCTGCTTTTAAGATTCTCTCTTTGTCTTTTGCTCTTGGCATTTTAATTATGATGTGTCTTGGTGTGGTCCTCTTTGGATTCCTTTGGGGTTCTCTTCGCTTCCTGGACTTGGAAGTCTATCTCTTTCACCAGGTGGGGGAAGTTTTCTGTCATTATTTCTTCAAATAGGTTTTCAATATCTTGCTCTCTCTCATCTTCTGGCATCCCTATAATTCTGATGTTGGTACGTTTGACGCTGTCCTAGAGGCTTCTTACACTATCTTCGTATTTTCGGGTTCTTTTTTCATTTTGCTTTTCCGGTTGGGTGTTTTTTCCTTCTTCGCATTTCAAATCTTTGACTTGATTCTTGCGCTCCTCTGGTCTGCTATTGGGAGTCTGTATAATATTCTTTATTTCAGTCCGTGTATGCTTAATTTCTAGTTGGTTCTTTATCACAGCATCGAGGGTTTCATTAGATTTCTTGTAGATTTCAATAAGTTTATCGGCGGCTTCTAGACAGTTCTTGAGACCTTAAAAGTGTGGTTCTGAACTCAATAACCTCCCTTGATAGTTTTGTCCTGTTTCTTTGTCTCCACATTTTGTACGCTTTCTTGGTGCATCCCCTAGTGGTCTTTGTGCACAGTCTTGTTGTGGTTAAGCCTTGATTGTTGTAGTTAATACTAGAGGGATTTGACCTCCAGGCCCATTGGCTGTGAGAATCAGCTGTGTCTGCAGTGGGAAAACTTCTGTCCTCTGGAGAGGTGCTAATCTAGCCTTTGCCTGAGGCTATCCTGCAAATGGCCCTGCGCAGGGCTTGGGCGGGGCGGGTCGCAGGGGATCAACAGGGCAGGTGGAGGGAGCAGTTATGGCTGCTCTCAGTCCCGTTCCCAGAGGCTCTGCTTCTCAGAATCCCAGCAACTGCTGCAAACCTCAGAGAGAAAGCTGCCGACCGATGCCAGACAGTCCCGCTTCTCCCGTTTGAGTCTGGGTCCCTAGAGACTCACCCGGATCTGGAGCTCAGAGTCTGAGACTCCCTCCTGATTGAAAATGACAACCGCGCCCTCAGCCACCAGCCCACTCCGCGCGCACCTCCGTACCTTTGTATTTTCCACACTGCGCCTCCTCTGAGCCTCGGTATACTGTTCTCTTTCCTTCTAGTTGAAGAATCTCTCCTCAGCCAGCCTTCCTGTGGTTCTGGGTGACGTCCGATCCGTCTTTTAGTTGTATTTTTGAAGTGGTTGTTCAAGGCAGCAAACTCCGGTGTTTACCTATGCCGCCATCTTGGTTTCTCCTAGGGACCAGTTTTGTTGTTGGTGGAAAACAGGCTCTTCCATGAGATAGTGAGAAGAGCATTTCACTGATCCACATATGGGAGATTGTGGTGTGGCAAGGTTTATTTGTGATGCAAAATCAAAGGAGTTCCCCTCTTGGATTTTCAATGTCTAATCTCCATCCATCTGGCCATGAAAAAAGTCCAACTGTGTCTTAAGCAAGGCCATGACAAAGGTGAGTGTCCAGTTTCTGCTTCATATTAAAGCTAGTCCTTTTGGAGCCCATGTGGTCTGCCGCCTGCCCCCCCTCCCCCCCCTCACACCCCCCCCCCCCAGCTGTTAGACCCGCATGGTCACACGTTCCTGGCAGGAGGGAGGCGGGTTTGCCAATGAATGAGGTGAGTTTGGGTCATGAAGCAAAAGGGATTTGGGGAGAGGTAGGTTGGGGAGAGGGAGAGAAAGAGAGGGAGACAGATAGGGGGAGAGAGTGGGGGGGAAGAGGAAGAAAGAGAAGGAGGGAGGAGAAGAGGGAAAGAAAGAGGGAGACAGAGAGGGGGAGAGAGAGAGTGTGCGCTCTCTTTGTGTTCTGGGATTATAACCAGATTTTTCAAAGTAGCCAATCATCTTCCCAAGCTTTTGCGGGTTTGCATTGGGTCAATGATCTTTTTCCTAGGCTAGTCTGACAGTGCTCATTTGACTGCTATTGCACAGCGCCCCCATCCCTAATTAATCTGTGGGGAGCAGGAGGTGTGAAGCTGTAGCTTCCTAGTGAAGCACACAGGCCCCCGCTCCCCAGCTGAAGGTGCTCAGCAATGTCCAACTCCCCTTGCTCTCTTCCTATTAATAGCTGGCTAACTTCAGTAACAGTTGCACTGCATAAAGTATTATTTAACTAGGGTTATTTTTAAAACTTGAATTAGCATACAATTTTTAGTGAAAGAAAACATTAACATAAGCTTTTTGCCCCCTGTGACCTTGAGACTTAAAGGGAATCAAGCTCAAATTAGTAAAATTTTCAGTATGGCTACATCAAACATGGAACTTAGTAATTATGATTTTTATTAAAAAGTATCTTTTATTTGGAGAATATAAGAAAGCCTCTGACTCACATTACATTTTATAGATTTCCAGATCTCTATCTTCTAAGAAACAAAAGAACATGTCCCTTTAAGAAACGAAAAAGTTTTAGTGGGTTTTTTTATTTTTTTTATTTTACAATCTTAAAACATGTTTTTTAAAGGTCAGCTATCACATTCACAACTGTTGGTACTTTTTAGAACATATGGGGCCTGATGTACTTCAAAAGCAAGGATAGAACTCATTTGGAAATGGTAAGAAATTTGTGAAAATGTATTTTTCATCTTTTACTTTTGTTATCATGTATGTCTTATTTTAAAAATGCATTTGACAATTTAATTACCTCATTTCTTAAAAATTCAAAGGGCAATGATATGTTAAACACAAAAACTTAACTTCTGAACTCGCTGCAAGCCTTTTCAGAAGGGCTCATTGAGCCAGGAAGGACCAGGTCGAGGGGCATGAAGTCCAGACCAGCGGTCGCCAACCAGTGGTCTGAGGTCCAAAAGGTCTAGACCACCAGTGGCGGTGGCTACAGCATCGGTAGAAAAGGCAACATGCCCACCGGCCCAGAGTTGGGGAGCACTTTTATACACTACGTTTTGGGGAAGGAAGATATAAGTTGTTCTATAGTAATTTACATTGGCTACAGATAAAGGGATGGGATAAAGTGAGGGGGGCGCGTTCAGGACTGGTGCAGAGTCCATAAGGAAGAAGTGCTTGCTACTTTGGGCTGGTTACAGGCAATATCCTGGAAAGTTCATGTATAAGGAAGAATCTGAGACTCCTGGGGTTCGGGGCACCTGGGCTATTCTCTTTCAGATAACTGTGGAGATAGCCACCTGGAAATTAACTCAAAATTCCAACACAAACAGGAATGTGAGCAGTCTTGTCAGCTGGTCCCCAGTTATTAATAGGCAAACCACCTAAATGCTCTGCCTCTTTCTCTCACGCTCCTGCCTCCATAATTTAATTTAAACATCTCAGAATTTTTTTCCTGGTCAGTTTTTAAATTATTTTTCAGCTCTGATAAGAATTCGTCTTTTACTCCTACTAAGCATTTTAGAAACACAACTTTTTTGTTCACCGGATTAAAAAAAATTACTGTGTCTGATCACTTGACATATTCACTATGGTTTGAAATTCAGACTAAAAGTATTGTGGAAGGCAATAGAGATGGATTCTACAAATGCCTATGTTCATTTCCTTTCAAATGCTTAAAGCAGGAACAGGAGGCAGCTACTGCAGGGCCACTGAACCAATTCCTGAAGATGCCACAAAAATGTTTCCTAAAGCTTAGTAAGCAGCAACAAAGTTATAAACAAACATACCTAGTTTCAGAAATCATTTACAACTTAAATGCCACCTTATAAACCGTTGCAAAGTTTAGACATTTAAGGAAGAACCTCACCTACCTCTAAAATTAGAGTCTGTTTATATGTAAGTCCAGGAATGTTAGCTTACAGAAAAATAGTGAAAGCAAAAGGTTTGTGCAACATTTTTTTTTACTCATTTTCCTGGGAAAGGAAATAGAGATTTGGGGACAATAAATTGTATACTGCCATCTTACACTTTCAAAGTTATAAATTTTAGTTTTAGGGCATTTAGTTTTGCATACACTGTGTTCTTTCAAGTAAGTCTTTCCAAATCTTTGCTTACATAAGCAGTTGAGAACTGGAATAACTGAACTAGTTATGCAATGTTGTTTAGCAACCAGGACAAACGGTTGCCACAACATCCGTGGAGACATTCTCTCTGTATCTGCAAGTTTACTCTTTATATGTCCCTGTGTTTTGTCAACACATTAATATTTTTCAGATAGCATATTCCATATGACAACCTCCATGAAATGTAAAACCCTTTTCTTCCTAAAAGTAGACTTATGCAGAAATCTTTCCAAAGGGAAACCAATACACTTTGCTGAAAAATACGAATCTGGGATCAGTGAAATGACATCTAGGAAGGGGTGTGTTTTACCACTTTACTTCCCAAAGGCACAGAAACAGCACAGTACCTCTTGCACTGATTCAGCTCATCACTTCACTGATCCCAGAAAAGAAGACAGAAACATCACAGTTCTTTTTCTCTCAGCAACCCCACTGGCAAACAAGGCCAAACCAGGAGATTATCTGGGCCATCCTGAGATTACTCAGGGTTACACCGTATTGTCCCTGGGGAAAGGACATAGGGAATCCCACTGCTGACATCCAATCTGTCAGGAAATCCTTTTGGCTCTGCCTTCAAAATACATCCAGATTTCCATCACTTAGCATCACCTCCTCTGTGAGCACCCCAGGTCATTGCCTCCTGTCTGAGTATTTCACTAGCTTTCTAATTGGTCTCCTCGTTCCCTGTCCACTACCCACCCCGCCCCCGCAGCCAATTCTCCACACAGTAGCCAAAATGAAGCTTTAAAACATGTCAGATCAGTCCCTCCTCTGAAGGTGACCCTTGGTGACTCCTATCTCATTCTCCATCTGGCCATCTAGCATTGCTCCTGCTTGCCTGCTCTTTCCGGACATTCACGTGACTTGTTCCTTTCATTCCTTCAGTCCTTTACTCAAATGTCACCACAACATGATTCTTGTCTTGGCCCTCTATCTAAAACACACCCGCTTCCTGCCTGCAGCGCTTTTTCCATCTCTGCGTTTTTGGTCTACTTTACTACACAGTCTATTTTTAAATTTGTGAATTGCTTGCCTCCCCCACCAGAATTTGAATGTAGTCTTCTCAAGGGCAGGTGTTTTTCTTTTGTTCACTTTTTCTAAAGTCGAGAACAGTAAGTGGCACAGAATAGTTACTCAAGAAATACTGACTGAGAGCCAAAACTGTGAGTGGCCATGCTCCCTGCAGTCTGCCACATCCATTACCCATTGAGTTAAGTAACCTAAAGACCACAAGCTAGACTGATGCACTTTTACTACCACGTTGTAGTTTCAATTACTCATTTTGTTTTGTTCTGTTAATCCTCACTGAGGATATATATTTTTTCCATTGATTTTTAGAGAGAGTGGAAGGGAGGGAGGGAGGGAGGAAGGGAGGAAGGGGGAGAGAAAGAGAGAGAGAGGTGGAAGAGACACATCAATTGGCTGCCTCCCACACACACCCCACCGGGTGGGCATCTAACCTGCAACCCAGGTACGTGTCCTTGACTGGGAATCTTCAGTGCAAGGGCCAACACTCTAACCACTGAGCACACAGGCCAGGGCCCAATGGCTTTGGAGGCATCTAATTATACCTTGCTGTCCCCACCAGGAATGCCCCTATCAAAAGTCTACCCATCTCTGGTCGGGGCAAGAATTGGCCAAAGGTTTTCTTCTAGGGCAGTGGTTGGCAAACTGCGGCTTGGTAAACTGCGGCTCGCGAGACACATGTGGCTTTTTGGCCTCTTGAGTGCGGCTCTTCCACAAAATACCGACTTCTGCGCATGGGCCACGAAGTTTCAATCGCACTGTACGTGCACGCCCGCACGTGGTATTTTGTGGAAGAGCCAAGCTCAAGAGGCCAAAGAGCCACATGTGGCTCGCAAGCCACAGTTTGCCTACCACAGTTTTAGGGCAGTGGTCGGCAAAGTCATTAGTCAACAGAGCCAAATATCAACAGTACAATGATTGAAATTTCTTTTGAGAGCCAAATTTTTTAAACTTAAACTATATAGGTAGGAATATTGTTATTAACTTAATTAGGGTACTCCTAAGGCTTAGGAAGAGCCACACTCAAGGGGCCAAAGAGCCGCAGTTTGCCGACCACGGTTCTAGGGAAGTCCTTGTTTCCTCCAGTCCATTAATGGTCTTTTCTGAATACTCTCATTAGCAACCTTTCAATTGACAATCACGTACACGTGGCAATCTAGTCTACTGAAACTGCCACTTGTTTCCTACGCTGTGATTTCTGCCTGGTGAGGTTGGGCATTTCTTGAGGTCAGGTGGTCAGCTTGAGTCCCCTCCGCATCTCATGCAATTGCTTCATGCAGTATGGCTTTAAGAATTTTGATTGATGAGCGCAAAAAACTATAGACACTGATATTCTTCTATGATGTAATTGCAAATTCTCCATTTATGGTAGAGAATTCATTTGACCTGAAATACTGACCCTAATTCTAAAGGTATACACATTACATTCATATTCTCTACACAGTGGCCATAATGAAGATGAGAACACCGTTTCAGTTCTCTTAGAAGACTGCAGTGTTTTGACAATCAGAGCAACACTGGCAAGATTGTCAATTTCATTTTGTTCATTTATGGGACAAATAACAAAATTAATACTTCAAAACTTAGGAATATGGTTTATCTAAATATAAAAACATTTAAATAATCCCAGAGTATTATAAATACATTTTATTTACAGTCAGTATTTTTTGAAACACTTTATATTAGGATACAGAAGAGAAATTCTCATTTGCTGCTTGCCTTTTGGGTGGTGTGGGGCAATGCTAGAACATCTTATGTAGCTATATCATGTCAATAAATGCCCTTGTACAATTTTGATGACAAAACCCTGGTCTCATTGTAACTGAATATTTGAAAACATTAAAAAGTGTCACTGGATTATTTAATTAAATAATCTTTAAAAAAATCAGCATATAAGTGACAACATAATTGCAATAAAGGTTCAAAAATTTGAGATCCATATTATTAAACTATGTCTATATGA
The DNA here is from genome assembly GCF_028538775.1 of Myotis yumanensis. Classification (NCBI taxonomy): domain Eukaryota; kingdom Metazoa; phylum Chordata; class Mammalia; order Chiroptera; family Vespertilionidae; genus Myotis; species Myotis yumanensis. Next base: position 131,380,126 of record NW_027223754.1, read on the forward strand.
CAGCCAGTATATGCCTTTACAGAAACACTATTTTACACACAACACTTTAAAAATGCAGACTGGTAACAGCTTATTTTGATCCCAAAATATTGTATCAAATTTACTGCCTGGCATTAGAGACATATGTGCAAGCCACAAAAATACCAATTGGCACACTGCATGCCATAATTCCTTCTGTGTAGCAAAAAGGCATCAGAGTGTAGGTAAGATATCAGTACACTTAGATCTTCAACTCATCCTGCACATAATATTAACTCAAGCCAAGGTAGAAATGGAAACCAACTGTTTCTTATACCACAACAAACCTGCTTTTATCCTAAGAAACTTGACGAATTAAGGTTTAGAGTAACCTTTTTATGTCCCATCTTGATTAAATTTCTAAGGAAAACTTTCTTCCAGTTTACAAAAACCAAACAAATTGCAAAATAAACAATAACCACAATAACAAAAGCCAACCCCATCTTTAAGCCCTGCTCTTATTGAATTCCAATAGTTCTCTGAGTTTTTAAATTATAATCACAGGCAAAGTCCACACCATAAATATTTAATGCAATTATGCTTCATGCCAGAGCAGAAACAAATCTCCTTCACAATTGTGTCTGATTTGTTGTGGAGAAGCAAAAGAAAAGCAGTTAAGACACAGAATATGAATTACTTACCAGAAGATAAATGGGAAAGCAAACAGTTCAAAGTGATTTCACTTTAGTTTTCTAACCAATTATCTATCACTGAGCTAAAAATATTACATATTCACATTGAAGAGCCAACCTGGATGTGAGAAGATATTTGTAAATGATTATCCAATAAGGGGTCAATATCCAAAATACATAAGGAACTCATACAACATGACACCAAAAACAAAAACAAACCAACAATCCAGAATAGACATTTCTACCAAGAGGGCATACAGATGGCCAACAGACATATGAGAAGATGCTCAATATCACTAATCATTAGGGAAATGCAAATTAGAAGCACAATGAGCTACCACCTCACACCTGTCAGAGTGGCTATCATCACTAAATCAACAAATAACAAGTGCTGGAGAGGATGTGGAGAAAAGGGAACCCTTTCGTGCACTGCTGGTGAGATTGTAAATTAGTGCAGCCACTACAGAAAACAGTATGGAGATTCCTGAAAATATTAAAAATAAGAGCTGCCATATGGTCCTGAAATTCCACTTCTGGGTATTTATCAAAAAGAAATAAAAACACCAATTTGAAAATATATATGCACCTCTACATTCACTGCAGCATTACTAGTAACAGCCAAGATATGGAAGCAATCTAGATGTCCATCAATAGGTGAATGGAAAAATAAGATTTGGTACACACACACCCACACACACACCCACACAATGGAAAATTATTCAGCAATGAAAAAGAATGATATTGTGCCACGTGTGACAACATGGACCTAGAGCAGTGATGGCGAACCTATGACATGCGTGTCAGAGGTGACACACAAACTCATTTTTTTGGTTGATTTTTCTTTGTTAAATGGCATTTAAGTATATAAAATAAATATCAAAAATATAAGTCTTTGTTTCACTATAGTTGCAAATATCAAAAAATTTCTATATGTGACACGGCACCAGAGTTAAGTTAGGATTTTTCAAAATGCTGACACACCGAGCTCAAAAGGTTCGCCATCACTGACCTAGAGAGTATTATGCTAAGTGAAATAAGTCACAGAAAGACAAATAGTTTACATGGTATCACTTACATATGAATTCCAAATGAAACAAAATAAATGAATAAAGAAAACAGAAACAGACCACAAATACAGAGAATGAGCTGGTGGTTGTCAAAGGGGAGGATGTGGGAGGGATGGCAATTAAAAAAAACAAAACTTTAAAAAAGTTAAAAAATAAAAGGAAAAAAAATTAAAGAAAAGCACTTTAGAGATATTCTTTATAAAATCTAAATGCTTTATGAGCATCTATTCCTTCAGAAAAATGCCCTAATATATATACATAAAATCAGGAGTCGTGACACCTTACCTGGGGACAAGCAATGATCCTCCAGATTATAAAAGAATATGGGACTTCATAAACCAAATCCCAAACCAATTTATAGCAACAAGTTTTTATCCTGTTTTCTTGTTTGTTTCATTTTTATGTATCATCAGGCACACAACTCAAAGTAACTGTGGAGTCTTCTTCCTTTTAATGCTTACATATTGGGTTGAACCATGGGAAATCACTGATATTAGCCCATTTTGCTTACAAATGGCAATTTCACATAATATTATCATTCCATGGATAATAATTATACTCTTTGGGTTTATTATTCTGTTTTGTATCACAACTGCAGACATGTCATGTGTTTATTACACAGAATTGTCCTCTAGAAGCCCCACATACACTGCATTCCCGAGTGAGGGGCCTATAACAGTGATGGCGAACCTATGACACGTGTGTCAAAGGTGACACGTGAACTCATTTTTTTGGTTGATTTTTCTTTGTTAAATGGCATTTAAATATATAAAATAAATATCAAAAATATAAGTCTCTGTTTTACTATGGTTGCAAATATCAAAAAATTTCTATATGTGACACGGCACCAGAGTTAAGTTAGGGTTTTTCAAAATGCTGACACGCCGAGCTCAAAAGGTTCGCCATCACTGGCCTATAACATAGACTAGCTGACTTTGGCACCTGTGGATTACCATCCAAGGATGGATGACTCCCTGCTATCAACTGCTAGGTGGCAGTTATGCCACTTCCATAGCACAGTCCACCGAGAACACCTGGACTCCTCGGGCCATGAGAAGCTCTGCAAAGCTGGAAGGGTAATGGCAGCAAGAGTGAGTCTCAAAGTGTGGACTGTTTGCTAAGTCAGGAATGCACAAGTGTAGTCTAAAAAGGCAGCACATCTCCAAACCACCTACTTTTTCCTTCTCTCACTTCAGGGACCAAACCCCACTCACCAGAATTTGTGAATTTCAGCACACCTTTCAGTAGTGACACCATCACAGGAGTGTCACCAAGACCATGTCACCCCTCTCATTTGTTCTTATGATTAGTTGCACTGACTAGCAGAATTGACACCAACAATGATCAGCCTTGCAATGACTAACAGACTCAAATTAATATGCTGAGACACTCAATTTTTGAAGACTTTGGCTATACTGAGTAAATAAGTTATCTGTATGGAATTTTTACAAACAAAATTGCAAGTATTAGGAATACTTTTGAATGTCTGCTTAGTCCTCCAGGAGGAATTAACAAAGGTAAAAAACTGCTTTTAAGGAGACTACAAGTAAGTGTAACACCTCTGAAAGGCAATTAACAAAGAAGAAAGTCTGTTCTGTGACAGCAAGTGAAATGTCATCTGAGTAGCACCTTGAGAGGAGATGAAACAGTGAGTATGGATTAGACTGAGTTTGAGGTCCTTAAAATGAAGGCTTTTTAAGAAATTGGGCTGCTCCCCCTTGTGGCTATGTAGACACATTGTAAATGACTTTTTTTTTTTTTTTTTTTTTTTTTTTTTTTTTTTTCCGATGCAAAAGCATAAGAGTCTTTATTCGAGCTAGCTCGGCTCCCCCACCTTGCCGACACAGCAGCAGGAAGCAGAGAGAGAGATAACTCTGTGTGGAGACGGGTTATATAGGGGGAGTTGGAGTAAGGGGAGGAGAAAGGACTGTGCTCTGCCGATTGGCCAGGCAAGAGTCGGTGTCTTGTTCCTGGGTGTGGCTAGCAGAGGCTTAGACTTCTGGGAAGAAGCTCCTTGCCAAGCACGTGGCCAAGGTAAGATGGAGCACTTACCCTGGGGCAAGATGGAGGGCGTAGCCCTTACCCTGGGGCAAGGTGGAGGGCCTAGCCCTCGCCCTTTCATTCCCCCCTTTGTCTTGGAACTTCCAGCTCAATCATGAGACGGACTGCATTTCTATTCCACCGTTGCTAGAGGCCTGTACTGGGCATATCTTAACAAATGGTCTGGTGGAAGGGAAAGAAACCATTTTAGCTTTAACAACTTCTATTGAAATAGGATTTTTCTTCTTAAAATTCCTCCATGGCTATCAAAAAAACTGAATTAAGATTATGTTTGCATAAACACAACAAGAATGGTAACTGATTACCTTTGCTGGAATCTCATGGTTGAATCTTAACGTGCCCCGTAGGGCCAGGAAGCCACGCCACCTAGCTGCCATCAGGCCCGCCTGCAGTATCTGCTGAGTTAGGTGAATCCCTCACCTGTAGCAACTCCACCTAAGCCCACGCTCCAGGCTTTAAGGCCCATCTCAGTAGCCCTCCTACTTGTTGCGGCCCAGAGTGTGTGGGGGTTCCGCAGGGATGCAGAGGCATCTTTACTGCTCCCCTTCTACTCTTACCAACCACCAGTGATGGTAGGGCATTGGCCTGACGCTCCAGCGCCAGCCATCTTCAGGGCTTCCAAGCAGGATACCAGGCTTTCTTTGTGGCATTCTTACTGGCTTCAAGTCTTTAGAGCTCAGACAGGGCTCTTTAAAACATGATACTCCAGTCAAAGTTTTCCGTTAATAAAACCACTATTAGGAACCGGTCTTATTGAATCTATGCAAAGAAATGTATTGCCATGTTAGCATTGCCAAATTTCGGAGGAATTACATAAGAAGAAAGACATACTGATCTACTCTAAGATTTTCTGACTTTCCTTGCCAATTCTTTTTGGTAAAACAGTAATTGTTGGCATTAAATTTTCTTTCTATGCATAATCATACCTTAGACCTTCTATTCTAAACTGGCCTTTTCCAGCTTACTACCCCTGACATGGGCATCGTCACAAAGGCCTGCAAGACAGTATTACAGGCTGCCAACTGTTAGCTGTCTCTCAACAGAGACCAAAACCTGATGGGCACTGTTCCTGCCCATTTGGGCACCTGTCCTCTTGGCAGCTAGCCATTCTTTACTTTTGGGGGTCACCCCACATAGTTCCCTTCCAGGACAGCCAGCACACATTCAAACCTTTTCAGTGAACAAGTATTTTTACAGTCTTGGGCTCTTGAGCTGATAACAGGAACATCGCCCAAGTCCCCTGATGGGGGCCTGACAGGAACAGATGTGGGGGTCTTCTCTTTCCCACATTCCAGGACAGGATTCTTGACCTATGTCGCGGCCAGTCAGACTCTTCAAACTGGGGGTCCCTGGATGGTCTTGGGAATCCCGGACGAGCCCCCAAATGTTATGCCCAGATTTCAGGATCCCCAAGAAACCACATCAGGGAGCCAGCCATGTCCGATGCAAAAGCATAAGAGTCTTTATTCGAGCTAGCTCGGCTCCCCCACCTTGCCGACACAGCAGCAGGAAGCAGAGAGAGCTGTAAATGACTTTTTGTATAAAGTTTTTCTATGCTAAAATGTTAGGCTACTTATTAGCCCACTTTTTATCACCTCTCTTTTAAAGAAAAATGGATTGTGCCAAATACTGAAATGCCACTTAAATGTCAAAGAAAACTTACGGTGGTAGAACCAAAAGAAAGGATGTCCACAACAGGGGGAGTAGAGGTCCGCAAGTCAGTTACCTCAAGCTTTGGATTAATCTGTGTATACACATAAGAAAAGTTAGTATTAGAAATTTATATTATAAGAAACTGGAGGACATTTGTAAAACTTAGAGAGCATTTCCTAATATATTCTAAATTTAAAGTACATTGGTATATTCATTAACATGGATATAAAAATTTTAAACAAAATACTAGCCTATTGAATTTATCAATGTATAAGATCATGACCAAGTTGAATTTATTCCAGAAATAAAAAGTTAATTTTACATTAGAAAATCAATATAATTCACCTAATAAGGGGATTTAAAAACAAAATAAAATGACCCACCTCAAAATGCAGAAAAAATCCTAGCCAGTTTATTAACACAAGAAAAGGAAACAAAAGTTGTTAAGATATAAGAATTGGAATAGAAGAAATAAAATTGTCATCATATATTATATAACTGTCTATGGAAAAATCCCCAAAGAATCTACTGCTACATCATTAAAGCTAAGAGAAAGTTTACTAAATTGAAAATAAATTGTATGTCTGCACTTCAAGATAGTTAGAAATATAAATTTCGAAAAGATATTTACAATACCATAAAATAAATACATCAGAATCTATCTATCTACACTAATAAAAGAGAAACTTGGTAATTGGCGTACGACCGCTACCCTTCCCATTGGCTAATTAGCGTATCCTTATGCAAATTAACTGTCAGCCAAGATGGCGGCCGGCAGCCATGCACTGCAGCGAGCAGGGAGGCTTGCTTCCTCCAGGAACTGCAGACTCCAACGTTCCCCGCCTCACTTGCCAGCCTCTCAACTGCAACTCTAAGCAACTATTACTATGTTGCAAATAAGAAGCTAAACAAAACCGGCTGTCAGTCAGCCCCGGACCACAACATTGTATCCATGTTTTCAGCAGCGAGGCCTCAGAGCTAAAGCTGGCCCAGAATAAAAAAAAAATAAAGAAAACAAGGAGCGGTTGGGAGCTTTTAGTCAACTGCCAGCGGGAAAACAGCCCTCAGCCCCTCAGCCAGCCTGGCCAGGCACCCCAGTGGGGACCCCCACCCTGATCCAGGACACCCTTCAGGGCAAACCAGCCGGCCCCCACCCATGCACCAGGCCTCTATTCTATATAGTAAAAGGGTAATATGCCTCCCGGCACCGGGATCAGCGTGACAGGGGGGAGCGCCCAAACCCCCTGATCAGCCCTGCTCTGTGCCTGATAGGGGGGGAGCTCCCCAATCCCCTGATCGACCCTGCTCTGTGTGTGACAGGGTAGAACCATAACCTCTCCATCGGCCCTGCCCTGAGTGTGACAGTGGCGGTGCCCCAACCCCCTGATTGGCCCTGCTCTGTGGGTAATAGAGGGTGGCGCCTCAACCCCCCTCCACGGGCCCTGCTCATGTGTGACGGGGTAGAGCCATAACCTCCCCATTGGCCCTGCCCTGAGTGTGACAGGGTGCAGCGCCCCAACCCCCTGATCCGCCCTGCTCTGTGTGTGACAGGGGGCGGTGCCCCAGCTCCCCTATCGGCCCTACTCTGTGAGTGACAGGGGGGAGCTCCTCAACCCCCTGATGGGCCTTGCTCTGTGACAGGGGGCAGCGCCCCAACCCCCCTGATGGACCCTGCTCTGTTAGTGACTGGGGGCAGCGCCCCAACCCCCTGATCGGCCCTGCTCTTTGCGTGACAGGGGGTGGCGCCACAACCTCCCCATTGACCCTGCCTTGAGTGTGACAGGGGGCGATGCCCCAACCCCCCAATCAGTCTACCCTGAGCATGACTGAGGGTGGCATTGCAACTTCCCGATCCACCCTGCTCTGTGCATGACGGGGCGGTGCCCCAACTCCCTAATCGGCCCTGCTCTGAGCCTGACCAGGGGCTGCACCTAGGGATTGGGCCTGCCCTCTGCCACCCGGGAGCAGGCCTAAGCCAGAAGGTCATTATCTCCTGAGGGGTCCCAGACTGCGAGAGGGCACAGGCCGGGCTGGGGAACCCCCCCCCCCCCCCCCCCCGCCGAGTGCACAAATTTTTGTGCACCGGGCCTCTAGTATATATATAAAAGCCTAAGTGACCATTCGGCCAGTAGCTATGATACGCAATGACCACCAGGGGACAGACGCTCCGACTGGTAGGTTAGGTTGTTCCTGGGGTCCTGTCAATCCCGAATCTGGTTCAACCGCACCCTGGACCCAGAGAGGAGGGAGAGGGAGCCTGATTCCTCACGGAATTGGCCGTGGATTAGTTTGTTGCTGGGGCCCTGTCGGCCCCGAAACTGATTCACCTGTACACCAGACCCAGAGAGGAGTGGGGAGGGAGCCAATTCCTCATGGAATCGGCTGTGGGTTAGCTTGCTGCACCAGATTCCCTTTTAATGTGAACGAATCCGTGCACTGGGCCACTAGTAAACATATAAAAACGGATATAGCCCTGACTGGTTTGGCTCAGTGGATAGAGCGTTGGCCTGCGGACTGAAGGGTCCCAGGTTCGATTCCAGTCAAGGGGATGTACCTTGGTTGCGAGCACATCCCCAGTAGGGGGTGTGCAGGAGGTAGTTGATCAATATTTCTCTCTCATCGATGTTTCTAACTCTCTATCCCTCTCCCTTCCTCTCTGTAAAAAATCAATAAAATATATTTTTAAGAAAATGGATATGACCTATATAGGAAAAAATAATCAAACTCATGTAAAGACACAAAATAAAAATTTCTAACATAAGGAGCTCAGATGGAGAGCCCTGTATGTATGGAAAATAAATATAAAAGGAAAATGGTACCTCAAATCAATAGAGGAAAGATGATTTATAGTTGAAAAAACTGGCTCATTATATGGGCCCCTGACTAATATACTACATACAAAAGTAGATAACATATCAACTAGAAATCTAAGTGTTATGTCGTTACAAAGTTAATAAAGATAAATATATAAGAATATCTTTGCAAGCCAGGGTCGAGAAGGACTACTAGTACTTACACAAAAGCTGCAAAAGCAAAACCACAAGGAAAAAGAAAAAACATATTAATGCATCTGATTATATCAAATTAAGGATTTCTGTTTAACAATGAACATCACAAAGTTAACACTCAGATGATGGAACAGAAGGAGGTAGTTATGATGTCTAAAACTAAAAAAGGCAAGTATCTAAAATCCATAAGAAAAACCTACAAATCAACCTGAAAAAGACAGAAATCCCAAGAAAAAAATTATAAGAAAACCTGACAGCTTACCAGCATATAAAGAGGTTTTTAGAAACGTTAGTAATTAGAAAAGATTAAAGGAAAATAGTACTTGACACCTATTAAACCGAACATACTCAAAAACTCAATGATGCCAACATCAATCTCAGCATTGTTTGTAATGCAAAAAAGAAAAAAATAACCATGGCTGAAAGTCCCAAATGTTTATCAACAGTAGGGTAGATACATAAATCATGGAGATTACTGCTGTGGTAAATTCATCAGAATCCCACACAGCAGTGAAAAAAATGAACTACAACTACATGCAACAATATGTAAATGTACAAATACAGAGTGCATACATGATTCTCAGGATTTTAATATTATATTAAAAAGCAGATTACAGAAAAATAGACTCAGTATGATTTCATTTGTATAAAGTTTAAAACCATCAAACCATACTTTTATGTGAAACATAATAATTAACTAGAGTGGCAACTACTTTTGAGGGAGGTTATTTCCGAATTTGAGAAAATAAAATTAAACCACATCACCACCAACTATTTATTACACATTATGAATAGAAGTGAACAAAGGGCACCAAAGACAGCAGAACTTGTTATGAAATGAATAATAGGAGTAAGGACTCTGAAGAACTGCAAAGAAGAACCTGTTGTCTGAGCACCTGGTGAGAAAGGCCTCCTATGGACACAGAGCTGAAGACGGCTCCTTTACAGAAGGTTTCGAAAACACACACACACACACACACACACACACACAGAAAACACAGCAATGAGGTAAGAAACATTTCTGGGCAGACAGGTGAATGCTGACTTTTGCACAGGGTAGCAATAAGAGAGGTTGGCAAAGGTCAAATTGTGAAGGGCGGAGGAATTTAGGAAGGCACAAAAAAACTGGAAGCTAAAATGTGCTTTAGAAAGATTAATGGGACAGAGACATGCAGAGTATCAAGAATAAAGCAGGGATAAGAGTGAGGACACTATTGTAACAGTCCTGGGCAGTGGAGGTGAGGACTGAGCCAGAGGTTAGAGGAGTGGAATGATTTTAAAAGCTCTTATCCAATTTAAAGGGTATAGCTGTAGTTTTGGAAACATGAAGAAACTTTTATAGTCATTCAGCCAATGGTGTTAGAGGCAGAGGAATATACACCCAGTAATCGCCATGGTACAGTAAAGAAGCGATTAGAGCTTCAGGGTGAGAAGGGGGACTAGTCTCTCAACACCCATGCTCCTTCCTGGCTGTCCATAGAGCAGAACATACAGCCCATCCTATGAGTTCTGAGGCCAGAGTTAAGGCGCAAGACAAGAAATCTGAGGATGACAGCGTTCCTTTCCATCTTAAGACAAGCTGTCCTAAGAAATTGCTTGCAAATGTTCTATTCTCTTTTATCTACTGCCACCTAGTGTAGATATGAAATTGTTTCCCTATGAAAAATACAATCTGGCTTTACCACCTGAACCTGGAACTGCTCTAAAAATCTAAATCACATGGAAATAAATGGTCAGCATCTCTCATTGAGAAATCCTTGAGCTGATATAAGTTGGGAAACTGTTGCTGTAACAGCATTTTATTGTATTGTGGCACAAGTTACTGACATATACGTTAAACAGAGCAGGAAATTCTTCTTAAGTAAAAGTTCACATTCTTCTCCATAAAGAAAATATGCTGGGGATGGAGGGGGGAGGGTGATAGTCACAGTTAAGTTCTTTGCTAGCTGACCTTCAGGAATACCAACACTGCCTTCTAGCTTTCCATTTTTATTAAAAGGAGAAACCTTTAATAATTAATTGCCTCAAAATGAAGTGGGCCCTTAGGAGAGGCTGAATGCTCTCTATCACTGAACACAGGGCATATAATTGAGAGATTCATGCTAGAGGGAGAGGTTAGTCTATATGACCGCAGAGGGAGAACCCACTCTGAGGTTCTCTGTATCCATCATACTTAGGAATTCATGAACACAAACACCGCTACTAACAAATTCTGAAGGGCAAGGAATCTGCCCACTTTGTCCCCTGTTGCACACCCTAAAGATACTACAATGTCCAACACATAGATATGTTAACTTTGATTATATTGAGGCATTATATCAAAATGGTTAAAAGTACAGAACAGAACCAGAGTGCATGGGTTGAATTCTAGTGTTCCCATCTACTAGCTTTATGATTTAACTGCCTCGATTTCTCATGGAATAAAAATGGTACTACTTCATAGAGTTTTTAGGAAGATTAAATGACTTAATTTATGTGAAGGAATTAAAATAATGTTGTATGTGTTAGATATTATTAGAATTATTATCATGTAATCTCTGAAGAACAATTCAATTGAATACAGAACAAAATAATATAGCCATATATACTCCAGCTAGAACTAAAATACAAGATTGGTAGAGAAATGTTTTTGTTTTTTTTACCATAAATTATGTTTTCTACTTTTATACAAGATTGAAATAAAGCTCAATCTCAGACTTGAAGACTTAAATTGATCACTTGTAGTTTTCAACAGTGAATCATGTCCAGATTTTTATACAAATATTTGGTTACATTAAAAGAAGTTTTCCTTCCTACTAAATATCATACAGAACTTCCAATGCAATTTATAGATTAAGATAGTCCTAAAGAGCCATTATAAAATTAAAGGCCAATGGAGCAATTATTTTATTAATACTCTTAAACTGATTAACCACCATCCCTTCCTATAATATTATACAATTCTCCCAGAATAACTATTTTGATGCCTTACTGTCACCAAGATCTAACACCATCCCTTAGAATGACTCTATTGTCTTCCAATGAAAATATGCACAAGAGTTGGGGATTGCTCAGGATAAAGCGTCATGCACTCACATTAAGTTCCTTCTCCAAGATGTGAAGTCTGCTTTTGTTTGGGAGCAGGGCTGGGCAATTTATAGTAGCCCCTGACAGCTTGAAGTCAGCATGACCTAGTGATGTGCCACAGCACAGTGTGGGCAGGGCTAAGACACGTTATTTAGAAATTAGGCTTCTTTCCCACCAAAAAAAGAAAGAAGTTGTTCTCATGTTTTTAATTAAGATGGAGTGCCTAGGACAGGAGTGGTACAAAGGATCTGCAGTTAGATCAACAGAGAGGACACAGGAGGGGTCTGCTTCACACAGCGGGGTAAGGATTTTATGTCTCATACCTTCTTTCATGTGACCTTCTTCTCTCATGTATTCTAAAAGCAAACTGCTATCCTCCTGTCTACCCATGTAGAAATCAGTAATTTATATATTTAGTCAGCTGGTACTCAAGGTTTAAGACTCCGCAGGATCCCCCACCTTCAAAGGAGTGGAGCACTTAAGGCTTGCAAATGGGTGGCTTTTGCAAAAAAGGCCAAATAATCTCACCCAGGAGATTGAAATTATGCAATTCAAATGAGTTTCATGGAAAACAGAATAAAATTTAAATCACAGAAATGCAATGTTGCTTCAAACTTGGAAAGGAAACTTTCATGGTTACTGCAGAAAGAAAAAGTTAGTGAAATTAATCAGATTATAGATGCCATTTATTCCATATCCTTTCATAATACAATTTTGTTCTTTTAATCATGAATTCCAACCTCAAAAATGTTTTTTGCTAATTTTCAAACATTTCCAAAGTAACATGTAAGTTGAGTTTGCCTAAAGGCTTGAAAAATAACTCAATCCACAAAATTTTGTCTTTCAAAGTAAAATGTACTTTAATCTAAGTGAATACACTGCATAATATCTAGTCTGATTCATACTATTCTATTCTAGGTGATATTTAAAGTGTTTAAAAATAATTTGATATTTAATAATTATTTATTAATAATATTAAATATGTTCTCTGTCTAGAAAACTTATTTTATTATAAGAGATTTTTTTAAGTGGTTTTAAAAATTTTCCATTGATTTTTAGAGAGTGGAAGGAAGGAGGAGAGACAGAGAGAAACACATCAATTAGTTGTTTCCTGCACTCAGGGATCGAGCCTGCAACAGAGCCACAAATATAATTCAGTCACACTGCTTAACATTCTGTAACTGAACTCTGATTCCAAGATGAAAAGTCAGCTTTTAATAGGATTCTTAAGTGTGTATGTGAAAAATACGGTTGAGTGTGCCTTGCATGGCCTGGGTCATCCTGACCTTGCCATACAGAGCAACCGGCCAGTTCACTTTCTGGCTGCAGTCAGAGCAGAGCTATTCAGACAACTTGTTGATGTTCTGAAGAAGGGTCAGCACTCTTAAATGACCTGGGACTGGCAGTAAATCACAGAGAAAATGGCTTGAAGTGCCAGCACTGAGGTAGTGTGGAATCATGGAAATAGCACTGAATTAGGAGTAAGGAGAGCAGAGCTCGGCCTGCAGCCCAGCCAGCCAGCCATCCCTTTGAAAAGGTGGCTGGACGGATGACAGGGCAGCAACTACATAGATGGTTAGGCTCAGTCACACCACAGTAATGCTAGAACAGAAAACACTGAGAGTGTTAGCAAAACCAGCTGGAGTTAAACAAGGAAAGGGAATGCAAATTAAAATATACTTCACATATATTTTATGTGAACACTTGTAATCACAAGGGATCAAAATACATCTATCATTGTAGAAACTGAAACACAAATGTGATGAGCCAAAAATTACATTATATACTTTCAAAAAAATAAGAGGAGTAGTAAAGCATAATGTAAATACTTTATTTAGAAGAACTGGAAAGAAGGTCAAAGTTGGAAAGGACCAAAATTATATCAAAGAACTGAAAATAAACATTACCAAGGAAAAACTAGGATAGAAACCCCCAAATGTGGCTAGATTAAACAAAATATAGAAAATAGTCCAAAAAACGTAAAAGTTTTAAAAACTTGCACTTAGGAACTCAAAATAGCTCCTCTAAAAGCAAAGAGAGGCTCTGTTAATGATCAAAAATTCAGATGAATGGGAAATAATGATTTAATATTAACTCTTGGAAGAGAAAGGGGCTTATGGAGAATCATGCAAAATGGAAAGTATTGAACAATGATGATTTTTTTTGAAGAGAGAACATTTAAATCTATAGCACTTAAAGAAACTTGTCAACAAAAAACACATCTAAACAATTATATATTTGAAAATATATGTAAGCAAATAGTAAAATAGTACCAATTATGAGGTTTAATGCCCAAATCTCTTCTTTTTATTGTCCATAAGATTTTCTTCTCTGTTATGAAAGGACTTCAAGATATTTATTTCAATAACTGTCATAAGTATTGCCCTTTAGCACTATTCTCATGGCAGCCATCACCTGAGCTTTCTACACATGCCTAGAATAAGAAACTTTCTCAGACTTCAGTCACTAAAGCCTTAGATTTGTCATTTCCTATTACTATTAACACAGTTTTTAAGTTTTATTTCTAAGTCTTCAAGAAGCAAATAGGAGAGGCTTAGATCGATTACATACTGTCATATTTAAAGTTTTACGAGTAAAAATAATTGTTTCTCAAAGTTCTGCTGTTGTAAGGCAGAACTAGGTTTTCTATAATTAAGTATGATTTCAAGCATCTAGTTGACCAGTAGCCCCAAAATCTGCACTTACAAATAGCAGGACAAATATGTACAAAGTACTCACTTCAACAGTCTCTATTTTCCCTTCATGACAATGTGGTGTTCTTGGATAGATGTCCAAAAGATGTGGTGGTGAATCAAAATGTAATCTTTTGAGATTTCTTTTAAGAACATCTTTAGAATTCAGTTCATCAAAGTTAGTCCTCCATAATAAAATCTGTTTAAAAAAATTAAACAACACCCAGATGTTCATAGCAGCACAATTCACCATAGCTAAGATCTGGAAACAGCCTAAGTGCCCATCAGTAGATGAATGGATTAGAAAACTGTGGTACATCTACACGATGGAATACTATGCTGCTGTTAAAAAGAAGGAACTCCTACCATTTGCAACATCATGGATGGAACTGGAGAGCATTATGCTAAGTGAAACAAGCCAGTCAATGAAGGAAAAATACCACATGATCTCACTCATTCATGGATAATAAAGACCATTACAAACTTTTGAACAATAATAGATACAGAGGCAGAGCTGCCTCAAACTGATTGTCAAACTGCAGTGGGAAGGCCAGAGAGAGTTGGGGGGCAGGAGGGAGGGGAGTAAGAGATCAACCGAAGGACTTGTATGCATGCATATAAGCATAACTAATGGACATAAGACACTGGGGGGTAAGGGAGGGTAGGGGTTTGTCAAGGGCGGGGGGGAAAAAAGGACACTTATGTAATACCCTTTGTAATACTTTAAGCGAAAAAAAAAAAAAAAAAAAAACAACAAACAAACAAAAAATTAAACAAGTTGGCAATTTATTTACTTGCATATACAAGCAATAGAGTGGATTTAAAAAAAATGAATATACAAAAATGCCTCTCAAAATAGGAAGGCTAGATAAATATTTCAACATTACTACTTCTCAATACTTTTTTAAGGGTGAGAGATCTAGCCATCTGAATTGCCTTCATGTCGTTTAAAATTCATATTAAGAAAATAACATTACCTTAAAATCCTCTTTTTTTTCCCCAAAGCCCAAAACCATGTTGTCTACCATAGTCAATAAATCTGACTATGAATGACTTTTGGTTATTTTAAGTAAATGCAAAATTGCTACATAAACAATTTATATTTACAATCCTCAAGAACCTTAACATTTCAAACACAAGATACAGTCAAAATATTAGGCAACAATTCAAGTGAAAGTGCCACATTAATATTTGGCATACAATAAGTGTCAGTTACATGTATAAGTGTAGAGACAAGCAAAGAAAATAATTGCTATTTGAGTTCCAAGAATTTTCAAAACTGTCACAATTTCAGCTATGAAATAACAGACGTCCTGGCATTAAGTTAAAATATAAATTCATTGGAACATATACAAACTAGCTGGTTGTGAAAATCTGTGCTGAGGTCTTGGACTCCTTTGTCCTAACCTAATCAAAGAGGGAGCTGAAAGACGTACAAACCTGCATATCTGCGCCTCCTGATGAAAATAGCTCTCCACCTTTTGAAAATGAAACAGTAAAGACAGGTCCCTAAAATATAAATGGAAATTTAAAAAAAGTTACTTGGTGATGTTTTCTTATGGCCAAGCATACTGTGAATATTAATTTTTTTCTAATTTATGTAGACTACTGATGCAATAAGTCTGAGAGAACATATCCAACTGCTAGCAACTAATGCAGGTAGAGAGCAGGTAATCAAAGAACCAACCCAATTATATTAAAACACATATAAATGATATTAAATGAAAAAGAAATTCTAATAAAAATTTAAAAAACACCTCTTTTTCCTTTTAAAGAAAAGCTTGTACATATGTAATTACAAGCTTTTCCAATTACAGAATTTCTGTTAAGACTTGTCTGGCTTTGGACTCTTTATTCAACAAATCACTAGCAGAAACTAAATGATAACTCTGAGAGTGATTAAGAATGAAGCTACATGAAAAAAAGGCCATATTCCATTTTCTGACTTCAACAGGCTTCATTGAGTCACCCTTCATGTGGGCAACAGTGAGCCACTAATAGTTTTAAAAGCAGGATATAGACAGGAGGAGAGTTGTGATGAAAATTGATGTCACAAACACTTTGTAAAGCATATGACTATAACCACTATACTGTGCACCTGAAACTAAAACAAAATAATATTGAGTGAAAACTGATCTTGCAATTGTGAGATGATGGACTGAAGTAAGAATGAATGGTTGGAGGCCAGTTAGGAAGTTACTGCAATTATTTGGGTGAGAGGTAATGAGAACTTGAAATTGAGCAATGACTGTGAAGTTGGATAAGACTACACTAGGCACAGTCACAACATTCATAGCCTCTGGGTCAACTTTTCAATCCAGATAAGAGTACTGGTATTTCAAAATACCAGTATATTCTGTTCTGTTAATGTGCCCTTAATCTATACAAGAAAACTTCTGGGGGAAAACACCTTATATTTTTAAGTAGACAACCCCACAGATTTAGGTTATTGTAGCCCCATAAACATCTTTTTCCTCCACATTGTGAAAAATTCCACCTTTGTGTATAAATTTTTCTTCTAAAATATTGTTTATCTTTTTTTCTATTAATCTATTTCCATGGGTATTTTAATCCTTGGCTACTTTTATTGGTTATTTATTCAGCTTAAATACACACACGAGCTGGTTCGTGTCTATTTCTGCTTCACACTAACACAGCTGCAGAGCAAATGACAAAGCAAGCAGGAAGCCAAGCAAGATATATGAAGGCAGAAAAAAACCCTTCTCCCCTAGACCACTGAGCCTATTCTATTTCTGGATATAAACTGCTTATACTTGGTTAAAAGGAAGTATCTAGTACTTTTTTTAAAGGATGCATTCTAAAAAATTTAGAGGAGTTTGAATATTTACCCAGAAAGGAGGACTAGTTTACATACTTAAAAAGTTTTTCTTTCGGGTGTTATATGCCGGTGTGTGTGTGTGTGTGTGTGTGTGTGTGTGTATGAGTGTGTGTGTAATTGAACAAGCTCAATAATAGGACCTCACTTCCCCACTGGGTTATAAACCAACTGAGAAATAACACAAAAAAATAAGGCACATGAGAGCCAAATATCACCTTTCATACTGATAAAGGTTTGCAAAGAAAGAATGTGGCTTTATGTGTGCAAATGGGCTTTCTAGATCTGAATACCAGAATGAGTCAGATCTGAGTTCCCAGTCATAGGCAAGACTGGACAAGGGCAGGCCTCCCCACAATAAGTATCAGAGGAAAAGTAAGGGCAGGCTTACTTCCAAGAGTAGAGGTCATTGGGCTCTACTTGTTGTTAAATTTCTCCTTTTAATCTCACCAGACTAGTGAAAGAAATGACTGCGGGGGTGTGAGAGGCTGAGTGTCAGAGCTAGTGGGACAGCCTCCACATGAGAAGAAAGATCAGAGGTTGGGAAAAAATGTATCTATCACCACTTAACCAGTTAAACCTAAACTACATCCTGATGAAGATAATAATGAAAGATTAATTTAATGGCTATAAAAGATACACATTAATTTTGACAAGAATTATAATAAATATTATTTCTAATAGTTGCTTCTAGAGGATGAAAGCATTATCTTGGAGGCAAAAATATTTTTTTATGACAGCAGCAATGTATGTTATACTTGGAAAAGTAATAAAAGCATATAATAAAATGGATCAAAACTTTAAAATATATATCATTTAAAAAACAAAAATCTCAGTGTTAGTACCGAATGTCCTTGAAGTGTATATATGAGCCTTCCTTCTAGTAGGTCCAAAATCTTAAGTGTACCATCTGAAGAAGCAGTGATGAGATAGTTACCCGAAGGATGGAATGATACACAATTAACTCCGCCACTGTGAACTGATTTGTAGAAAATAAAGCAAAAACTTTAGAGAACAATTCTTAATTCTATCGGTAAAGATGCCCCTTGGATCTATTAGCAATATTTGGTTGAAAACAAAAATCAATTAGAGGCAATGTCTCCACAACAGCAAATTTCTAAGTAGCTTACTAAAACAAATAAGTAGTTTGGCATCATATAGCTTGAGTATCCTGCTAATGAGAAAGAATAGCTTTCAATATGAGAATATGTCATGGAAAAATGATCTTGTTAACCATATAACTAAAAGTCTTCAGATATATTACCAATATAACCAACAGTTAATTATTACCAGCTCACAAAAGGTATACAACCTTGCCTTAAGCTAAATTTAGTAATCAATTATAGCTTGGCACTAAGGGGTAAAGAGTGTGGAGATATATTTGGAGAAGGGCACAATCTTGCCAGTTTGAGCAATCATTTCTCATTTCACCATCTTTCCAATAGGAGGCAGTATAACACAGTGATGGAAAGTGTAAACAGAAAGACCCAGGTCAATTTTCAATTCTTTTAGGAGGTCGCTTAAAGCCTCTTTAAGCCTCAATTTCCTTATCTTTAAATGGGAGTAATAATAATAATACCGCCTCTTGGGGCTGTTGTGAAGAGATTTATCAGTATAGCTACATGGTAAATATTACACTTAAGTCTGAGAAATGTGGACTTAATGTAAACCCAATATAAACCAAGAAACTGATTTATTTCTCTTTTAACTTTAATACATAGGCACAGTCAGATGTTGTTTTCTACCAGTTATAACAAGTATTTGTGCCAATTTCTATCCCCGACTTCTCATAATTATATAATCAGAGTTACTCCAGCAAATAACCAGAGTTTGCAAGTCTCACAGTAATCTCTTTCTTTTTTCTTTATAGTCCTGGCATCATTTTTAAGGTGCCTCCACCTCCCTCTCCACTCTGGCATCTACCCCAGCTTCTCAGACCATGCTGCTGAGGGGGCTGACTGTCTTTCAGTCAGTTCAAGGCAGCCTGTGGCTCTTGTTAAGAGGGCCAGGCCACACTGAGAAGGGTAGTCTGTCAGTTGAAGAGTTTCCCAGGAGCCCACTCAACAACTGAATTCTTTTGTTATAGAAATTGTACCTTGATAATGCTGGAGTAATTTGTTTAATCGTATATCCCAGATTTTCACAGTATGATCAGAACCTGCTGAAGCTATGCATGTACCATTAGGGCTAAAATCCACAAAATTTGCAAACCTAGGAGGAAAGGATAAGATGGTCTCATATTTTTATTTCTTTACTTTCATTTCTTTATTTGAACTGTAATGAATTAAATGTCTCCTTATTAAACCACATCACATAAATGCACAAATAGAATGGACTTACCCTATAGAATCTGAGAAATTACTGACACACTGCTTACTTGTGGTATCCCAAATTTTTATAGTTTTATCCTCACTACATGATACAATTAGTCTTCCATCGGGGGAAAATCTGGAAAGCACAAGAAAGAAGACTGTTTCTGTGAAAGGCTCCCGATAATCACAATCACAGCCATCCCACTCCCACCGTAAACAAGTCAGGCTGTACATATTAAATATTGGAGACCACTGTTACCACACGGTGCAGCAAAGTCTTATTCTGCAACCACCATCTTTTCAACTAAAAATAAGCACGACAAAGGACACTGATAGGCCATTAAAAGATCAAATCACACCATATAGATCAGTGGTTCTCAACCTTCCTAATGCCGCGACCGTTTAATACAGTTCATGTTGTGGTGACCCCCAAGCATAAAATTATTTTCGTTGCTACTTCATAACTGTAATTTTGCTACTGTTATGAATCATTATGTAAATATCTGATATGCAGGACGTATTTTCATTGTTACAAATTGAACATAAAGCGTAGTGATTAATCACAGAAACAATATGTAATTATATACATGTTTTCCGATGGTCTTAGGCGAACCCTGTGAACGGGTCATTCGACCCCCAAAGGGTCGCGACCCACAGGCTGAGAACCGCTGATATAGATTAACCAAGGTTCTTCTCCTTTCATTCTTTTATTTAAATAATTTAGCTTTATGGCACCTGTTGTAATTTTTTGGTTCATCTCTGCACTCCTTCCAAGCCAAGTACCTTGCCTTTTTTCTTTTTGCCATGTACCTTGCTTTTTAAAACATCTTTATTTCTTTCTCCTATATCTGTCATTTTTTTGGTGTTATCCATATGACCCAAGAGAGCCTTTATTGTTCACCCCCCTCAACCCTGTAGTTAAGTTTTTTATAAGAAAAGGACTTGTGTGTTTAGAATTAAAATTAAATGATATCATCAACAAAAGAACCAGCTCCCCAAACCCATAAGTTTCTGGACATGAGGAGGCCAGAGAGCTCCACTGGACTGAAAGTAGAACAACTCATTAACATGGGACGGAAACTCCTTCACGGACACACCTATCATCCACATGCCCCATTAAAAAGCAAATGACTAAACTCTCACATGGCTTGTCTACTGTTTCTATGCTCTCTTTTCATTTTAAGATCCTTTTCAAAGTTTCCCCCTACCCTAAGTGCCTTTCTAGGATAGAAGAGCAGAAGACCAAAAAAAATTTTTTTTAGACTACTAGAAAATTATGAATAGTATTTTTGTCATTAATATTTTAGTGATAACAAAACCCCCCAAAAGACAAATTTAGGTCACAGACTGATTATGTTTCAATCTTATTGGTATTTCTCTCTAGGCCCAGATTGCTATAAGTCATCAATTGTGGGTGTGGATTATAATTAAAGGCTTTTCTTTTTATTCTCTCTCATTTGATCCTCTCCTCCCTTCCTGTTCTTAAGGCTGACCTAAGAATAATTCTTCCTGACAGAAAACTTGGGATCTGAGGCCTATGGATTCACCATTAAAAAAAGAAAAGACACAGAAGCACAATTAAATTCTACATAAAATAATCTTTAAAATTCAAGAAAATAATCTTGTAAGAAAATATCTTCCATGATGGTAGTTCAGGGTGATTTTATAATAATGTAATATATTATTAATCTTTTTCAGCAGAAAATATGTGATGAAGATTCAAATATGAAGGACAGTATTCTAGAAATGCTCCAAACAGATGAAATTTATTTTACACAGACCCTGGGGATAAATTTTACATAATAATGTAAACAACTAATTCAATGAATTAAATTGCATCTCTTAAGAAGCTATCTTTAAAAAATATTACCTAATGTGAATATTTCTTCAAATGGTAAGAATATTTCTGAGATGACTTGATTCTTACATTTTAAGAGAGCAATGATGAAAAAAAAGTAATAAAATGGAATGATCAGATTAAAAACAAAGTACAGAAATCCTCACCCTACATTATTGACTAAATCCTACCACCACCACCATCATCACTATCCTGCTAACCCTATAGCAACTCTTTTAATCCTCAATCAACCCTACAAAACAGGTGCTACTGCTAGCCTCAATTTACAGATGTATAAACGGGGCACATAAAGGATCAGTAACTGCCAGAGTCACGCGACCAGGAAGATGAGAACCAGACAATCTGGTTCCATAGCTAAACTCTCAGTCACTCTGCTGGGTCCCTACTGAAAGGGAAGTGTCTTCTCCTGGCCAAAGGATTTGGGACACATAAAGTTCTGTGTGGCTCCTGTGTGACCACAAAAGGCCCTAAAGTGGAGAAGCTTGAGGCAGTGCTCCTCAGACACTCCGTGATCGGCTCTGACAGGTAACCACTGGACTATCCTTTAATAAAAATCCGCTTGCATTACCATACACTGTCAGTGTTCCAGACGAGTTTATGGGAAGGACATTAATTCATTCATTCATTCATTCATTCAAATATTCACTGAGCACCTGCCAGAACCAGGCACTGGACAACGTGCTGGGTCACAGGAATATAGTGGCAAATGAAATGGAGATCCCTGTGTCCAGGAAGCTTTCAATCTAGGGCGTTAACAGAAGGGAGGGCACACAAATAATATGTTGTAGACAGTGATAAAACAAAAAATGTGCCAATTTATCATTAGAAACTCCATCGAAGAAACATGTTTTTAAAGCAACTTGTGAAAAAGAGAAAGGAGGTATACTGGCCAGATAGAATTCATCCTAAGAAGGAGGGGCTATAAATAAGAGACATTTTTCAAACTAGAAATTTATCTTGAGCAGGATGGGTTATAGTCTGAGAGAAGCTTCCCCATGCTAAAGGAAGGAAGGGAGGGCAAACATCCGATAGAGAACAGAGGAGGTAGTGGGAAGAAGCTGGCAGCAGAGGGAGAGGTTTCTACCTCCAACTCCACATGACCAGAGGGGGACTCAGGTAAAGGCCCTGCCCCTCCTCTGGACACTATATTATAATTCCTGCTTTCTGTGTATGTTTTTTGCCTTTGGAGGGGTTAAAAGTAAAGATGGTGGCTTGTATCTTCTCCTTCCCTTTCACTTTTAATTAGATTCATAAAAAAATAAGTAAGCACCAATAAAATGGGCTTTTCTTTGCCCTGACTTTGATCAGGGCTCTGAGACATTAATAGATTTCTAATTCTCTAATTCAGTACCATCAACAGCCTTTTAAAATTTCCAGAGACTGTGTCACCAAGATGGATATTATATTAGTCAATGGTGACTAATGGATCAGGAGATGTGGACTGTCTATAAGGCATTTGAAAAGTTAATTGAACTAGTTACTATTCAATCCTTTAAAATGTATTGGTACTCATTTGAGAGAATGAGGAAATTCTTGAACACTTTCCAGAAAAACTGGTTCACATTTCCTTGAAAGCAGCCTAAGAGTTATATAATAGATCTTTAACTTGGAATCTATGGAGTTCCCAAAACTGTATGTAAAACTGCATGTCTATATGTACATAAATAGTTATTCATTCATTACACAGCCAAATGGGCCCATGAACCATGAGACGTTTTAAAGTGGTTTCATAAGAAATCAAAATATTCATTTAAATATTTATCATTAGATAAGAATTCTATAAAAACAAATTAATAGCCCTCAGGATTGTGAGACCAGAGTGGGCATTGTCCATGTCCTTTAAGAAACAAATCATTAGTATGTGGTACTCTGAAGTCAGCAGTATTCAACAGGAGAGGGAAGCAGCAAAAAGCAGTGGAAATAAGACTGCCCAGTTAATACAGAGTTTTGCAACTGCCCAGCTCTGTAACCTTGTGAAACTCATAAGCCCCCTGGCCACCACTTTCTATTTAGATAATGTGAGACTTTCGATTGCATTCAGACCTCAAACTTTCATAGACTCAAAAAACAAGCAGTTTCAGTTTGCTTTAATGGGGTTGTGTTTACATATTGAAGTTGAAGTTCAAGACAATAAGCAAAATATTTATGTTTTTTTAAGTGCTGGTCAGCATTAGAAGAGAAACCATCTGTTGCAGTAACAGGATTCACTCCTGCAACTGTTGAGAGACAAAAAACAGATAAAAAAGGTACAAAAACATTTAAGTATGATAATTATTTGTTGGGTCATCCATCATTTATGTGCCCAGACTTCTCTCCTGGATCTCCACCCTTAAGTACAATTGCCTACTGGGTGTCTCCTCTTGGATAGCCCTAGGTACCCCTGACTCTGAACTTATCCAAATCTAAACTCACCTTCCTCCTCAGACAGCTTCTTCTCCAGTGTTACTTTCTGAATAAACAGTTTCTGAAGTCAGAAACCTAGCAATCATGCTGGATTCCTCTTTCCCTTCCACTCCCCTACATTGTAATCCATGATTAGCCCCATCTCTTCAAACCACAATGGCCCCGCTGTGTCATTCTCTACATGCAAGAAAATTGATCTTTAAATTGGAAATCAAATTTTTCAAATTAAAACCATTTGGTGGTTTCACATTTCCCTTGGGAAAAAGTCTGACACCCTTGGATCTGCCCTCCTGTCTCTTCATCTTCATCACCCCCCCTCTTTCTGACACCACACCCCTCTTTTTTCTCAGGACCTTGCTCCTGCCTCGGCTGTTTCCTCACAGACGTTTGTTCCCTATGCCTCAAATACCCACCCCCTACTCTTTATCTAGTTTGAATTACCTAAAAGGATCTTACTCCTTCAAGTCTCTGCTCCCCTCACTTTTTCATGAAAAGCCTTCCTGAATTTCCCCTTCCCCCACGTTAACTCCTCAGGAGGTGTTCTTAACATTACTCATATGCACACGCCTCCCTTACAGCCACGTGTTCTGTTTACTTCCCTAACAAAATGTGAGCTCCAAGACCACATCTGTCTTATTCACAGTTGTGTCCCTAGGCACAGTGCACAGTACTGACTACATCCTCAGTAAACATTTACGGCACAAGAAAAAAAACTTTCTAAGGGAATTCGCACTAACTTAGAATTACAGCCAATGAGAGCTTATACTTAAAATCTTTGCAATTTGTCACACAATATGAACATACTTAATGCCACTGAACTATATATTGAAAATGGTAAATTTTATCTTATATATATTTTAGCATAATAACAAAAATACCTTCAATTTAGATGGCTAACGATCTCATGTAACACTACCAACAACTGAAAATTAAAGGCAGATTTTCCCCCTAAAAATTAAAAGCAATAATGTTGGAAAAGTCTCATTAAGTTCTACTTATTTTTGACTAAGAATACCATAAAGATAACTAAGTTATCTCACATTATACATTATTTTTTAAAACTCAGGGCTACAATAATCCTAACATTTACTTATTTATCTATTTATTTTAATAGAGTCTTTTTATTTATCTTTTAAAATACTTTATTGTTGAAAGTATTACATATGTCTCCTTTTTCCCCCATTGACCTCTACCTGCCCACTCCCACCCCCCAGCAAAGGCCTTCACCCCCTCTACTGTCTGTGAATCCTAACTTTTAAAAGCATTATTTTGCCCCCAAAATAGGTAATAATTCTCACCCATATATATATATATATATTTCAAAAGATAAATGTTTTTTCTCCATTACTAATTAAAGGAAAATTACTTCGTTTAAAAATCTAGGAAAGGGGACATCTGTAATACTTTTAATAATAAACATTTTAAAAAGATAAAAAAAACTAGGAAATATAGTAAGTAAAAAAGTTCATAGTTCCATCACCCAAGTTCCAGTTAATATTTTGTGTGTAATAGGTACTTTACCTTTGTTCATGTATACTCCTTCCATATTATAATCATAAGTTCTGAATTTTGTCTGCCCTCTTCCCCTAAGATAAACATGTTTTAATGTAATTACTTGCTTATATTTCCCTTTTTTATGGCTACATAATAATCTAAACTATTTAACCAGTTTTCTTTATTCAGAAAAAAATGCTTGTTTACAATATTTCACCATTATAAATTATCCTGAAAGCAGTATTTTTGAGTATAAGGCATTTTCCTTTGAATACAAAAGGGTATTTAGAATAAATTTCTAGTTGTGGAATTGCTGTAACAAAGACTCCTGATATATTTTGCACACGGATTTCTAAAAAGACTAAACTTATATTTTAAAAGCATTAATATATTTCCCAATAGCTGGTATATCTTAAAAATATTTCTGTAAATTAAGATGAATGGTCATAAACAATGGTTAGTACAGAGAACATAACTGTTCATCTCTTTTTACACCAATGGGGACCACACCACCTCTGCGCCCTGTGGAGTAAGTCTGGGCTTCAGGGAAAAGCTCATAAGTACTGGGCACACAGAATTTTTATTAATTAAGTACATGGCATATATTCAAAATTCAATGACTAAAGGGAGAAACAATTGCTCTAATGACCCTCTATATTCATTTAAATACACTGTCCATGCATTTGGAGGAAGAACAGTATCATTTAGACTATTTTTAGAATTTAATTGCTTAATTCATCTACAATTTTTCTAAATGTATGGTATGCAATACAAATCCTACTTTACATTTTTCCAAATAGAAATCCAACTATCTTAACTAGTACCATTATCATCATATTTTAATTTCCATAGTTTTATACTGAGTTCGTTCTAATTTTTTTCCTGTCACTGTTTCTTGATTATTCTTGCACATTTATCTCATCCTTATGAATATTGAAATTAGCTAGTCAGGTTCCACTAAATTCCTTTGGCAGAACTTTCAGTTCTGGACAAGGGGGACTTATATCCCTACCACAAACAATCATACTGCTGGGCAAAGTAAACTAAACAGCTGTTTTTAGACACTGTACAGAAACAACACAGGGTTTTGAATCCTGACACATGGAAACAAATGAGATGAGCACCAAATCCAAACCAGATTTCTACCTGGGAGCATTTTTCAGTCCATGGCACAAGGACATAGAGCCCAAGGAGACAGCAGCAATCTTGCTGGGCAAAGAAAACAGAAATTAGAATTCAGAACTGCTACGGGGCTGGAGTTTAGAGGGCAGGAAGTGAGAAAGACACTATGAAGAGCAGAACCCCCAAAAGATCTGCCTATGAATTCCACTGAGTCTTTGGTCAAATACAAAGCTGCTTATGCACAGGGGACTGAGGCTTGGCAGAGAACAATTACTGGGAGACTGGGAGCTGAACAGATTACATATAAGGGGAGTATCAATAAAAATGATCTCCACCTTCATATTAAAAAATGCAAACCAGAAGACACTGGGATGACATATTTAAAGTCCTAAAGAAAAAGTACCCACTGAACTAGAATTCAACATCTCAGCAAAAATATCCTTTAAAGAGGATCAACAAAAAGTTGAGAGAATTTATTACCAATAGACCTGCACTACAAGAATAGTAAATAAAGTTTGTTAGGCTGAAGGGAAATGATACCAGATGGAGACCTGGATCTACACAAAGGAATAAAGAGAGCTAGAAAAGGCAAATATGGGGGTACATACTATTAATAGATTTTTTGTTTCTTATTTCTTTGAAAAATGGTTGCTTAATGTATTGTGGGCTGATATCATATATAGATATAAGAGGTGGGTAAATGAAGTATATTTTGGTAAGTTCTAACATTAGAACTTTTACAAGTTCTGACACATATAAAATTAATTCAAGAGTACAGAGTGATATGTTAAGAAAGTATATTGTAACTTTTAGAAATTACCAATAAAAACACACACAACATGGACAAAGAATAAAGCTAAAAAGCCTGCAGAGGAAATAAAATGGGATACTAAGAAATACTCAAGTAATCCAAAAGAAAAGCAGGGAAAAGAAAGAAACAAATGAGATAAATAGAAAACAAAGAGAGGAGAAAAAATGGCGGAGGCTTAGACGGACGTGTTGGTGCTTTGTCCCGGAGCAGATAGGGGCGAGCAGCTGAAACGGGTAACAAGCAGCCCGATCAAGCTGGGGAGGTTCAGCTGAGAGACAGTCTGCAGCCAGGAAAGACAGAGAACTCCTAAAAAATGCGGATGGTTAGAGATTGAGGCTGAAACCTCCCCCTGGGCTCCAGCACAGCGGCGAGACCGCACCATCTTGGGTAGCGGTTACCGGCATCCAGAGATCGGCTACTAACCCGGAGGCTACTAACCCGGAGGCAAAGACTTGCAAGCAGCGCGACTGCAAGAGCCCAGAGGAGACCTGCACCCCTCCACGGAAAGGTTAGACTTACCCCAAAGGTGCGGTTTGCAGTTCAGGTTGGAGCGAGGAACGCGCGCGCGGGCGCAGGGGGAAATCTGCGCCCTCCAAAATCCGCGCCCATAGAGGCCAGCGTGACTCGCAAGTGGGGAGGGCTCCCGCAGGGCTGCTGCCAGAAGGTAACACTATAAATGAGCCCATAGTTGGACTGGATGCAAAAGGGCTGCCTCAGAGTTTCCCTGATAGCCAGCTACTTGTTGCCAGGGGCTTGAGCGCGCGCAGACACTCCGCGCGGTTCTGGAGGGTGGAACCCTGCGAGTTCAAACAGCTTCCCAGGCTCTTGTTTGCACACTTCCTCTTACTTCTGTGAGTTTGATTGTTGACCCCAGTACATGTGATTGTCCAGTTGGGGTCACTAGCAGAGCTTGTAGGGGAAGATTGTTTTGGGGGAGCCTGGGAAACAGAGCTGGGAGTGGCACCTGGGGAACCAGCTCTGGGCTGAGCTGGTTCAGGTACAATAGAGAGCTCCTGGTCAGAGAGAACTTATAGCCTCGGAGGTCAATCCAAACACACTGCCACCCAGAGGCAGAGCCACGAACTGACTCTTCTGTAAATACAGATAAGGCAATAAGGGGATTTTACAGCCGGCCTTAAAATCAGGACTGTGGCTTACAACACGGAGGAACAGTGTATCAGAGGGAAATTCAACATTCTCCTGAATTCCGGGCGTGCCAGTAAGAAGAGTAGAAGATCTGAAGCACCTGCATTACTGCACATTTTTATTTTTATTTTTTTAAATTACTTTTTCTCCTTTTAACTAAGAAAACATTTTTTTTGCTTTTTTTTCTTTTTTCTTTTTCTCCATCACCTGATTTTGCCCTTTCAGCTACTACATTTTTATTTTTAACTAGTATTATTACCGCTACCATTTTACCATTTTTTAAAGTGTCATTTTATTTTGTCTTTATTTTATTTTGGGACTAATGTTCTCCATTCTATTTTCATCGTTCCTTTAGCAACATTTTTCTCTACCTCAATTTGCCTCTGCGCTAAACAATCTTCCCCACTTTTTCCCTTTTGCTGTCCTGTTTCTCTTACCCTACTCCAGCTTTTGATTTTCCCTATTCTTTTTACCCCCTGTCAAAATTTAACCCTGCTTATATATCCTACGTCCAATCCCCTGTTCTAAATCCTTATACACCTTTCCCTTATCTTCCTTCACTATCCAATTTTTTTTTTCTCTTCTTCTTCTTTTTTTCTCTCTCTATTGTTTTATTGTTGTTTGCTTGATTGACGAGTATATTGGGGTTTTGTTTTGTTTTTTTTTAGGATTGTTTGTGAGGTTAGACTGCTTATTCTTTTTATTTTCCTGCCCCTCCCTCTCCCCCCCTCCCCCCCCGGTTATTTCTGTGCTTCTGTTTCCCCTTGCGTCACTTGATATTATTGGTTGTTTGTAGTTTGTATTCATCTCCAGGAATCTGTTGCTGTAATTTGCTGGTATTAGTGGCGGACCTATAGGAGTTTTCTCCTCATATAAATAGTCTCTTCCCCTTTTATACTTCATTCTCTTTTCTCTCTTACTTTTTTTTTTCCTCCTCTTTTCCCCCTCCCTTTTTCCAATTTCATTTTTGCACTCCTTTTTTTCTTTCTTTCTTTTTTCTCTTCTACCTTTTTCTCTTCTTTCCCCCTTATCTCCCAACTCTCTTAGCTCGGGTGGCCACCTTTATTTGGGGTTAGTAATATTGTAAATACAATAGTGTTCAGTGCCTGGTACGTTGTGCCTTGTTGTGTTGTATTTTGTGCCTTTAAATCAACGCAGCAGATTCAAGCAACAGTGGCCTCCTGATCACCACACGCTCTGCCTGGGGAACAGTTGCTGTGTGTGAAGCCTCCCTCCACCAGCCAGAAGAGCCACCACAACTGTGAACAGCACCCACCAGAGGCCCTGCTATCAACAGAGGAGCCGCTGCTACCACAACCGCCCAAGGAGCAACCACAGCCCGAGGAGCCACTGCCACCCAGGGAGCAGCCACTGCCACCCAGGGTCCAGCCACTGAACGACTCAACAACTAGTCATGTCACTGAGATCAAACATGGGTAGACAAAGAAACCCCCAAAGGAAAGAAAAGGAGGACTCGCCAGAAAAGCAGCTAAGTGAGACAGAGATATGCAACATGACGGAAAAAGAATTCAGAATAAGGTTCCTAGAGTACATGCACCAGATGTTCAAGAAGCAAGAAGAAACAGATGAAAAACTCAACTACTTATGCAAGAAGCTAGAAGAAACAGATGAAAAAATCAACAACTTAAGTAAGTCCCAAGAAGAAATGAAGAGCGACATAGCTGCAATAAAAAACACCATTGAAAGTATCAACAGTAGACTGGGAGAAGCGGAGGACCGAATTAGTGAATTAGAAGACAAGGAAGCAAAACACACTCAAACTGTACTGCAAATGGAGAAAAAAATTAAAAGACAGGAGGAGAGCCTAAGGGAACTTTGGGAGAACATGAAACGAAACAACATACGAATAATAGGGGTGCCAGAACAACAGAATGATGAACATGGATTAGAAAACCTATTCGAAGAAATAATATCAGAAAACTTCCCTGAGGTGGGGAAGAAAAAAGTCACACAAGCCCAGAGAGTCCCAAACAAGGTGAACCCGAAAAGACCCACACCAAGACACATCATAATTACCATGGCAAATGTTCAGGATAAAGAGAGAATCTTACAGGCTGCAAGAGAGAGACGGAAAGTAACATACAAGGGATCTCCCATTAGATTATCAAATGATTTCTCAACAGAAACACATCAGGCCAGAAAAGAATGGACGGAAATCTACAAAGTGATGCAAAGCAAAGGACTGAATCCAAGAATACTCTATCCAGCAAGGCTATCATTCAAAATTGAAGGGGAAATAAGAAGCTTCACAGACAAAAAAGGGCTAAGGGAGTTTATCACCACCAAGCCAGCCATGCAAGAAATGCTAAAGGGACTGGTGTAAAAAGAAGAAATATCAAGCTCAGAAAGAAAACAGCCACACACACACACAAAAAAAGAAATGGCTACAAACAAGTACCTTTCAATAATAACTTTAAATGTAACGAACTATAGAAATGATCCCTGAAAGTATAGTCTTAATAACTTTAAATGTAAATGGACTAAATGCTCCAACCAAAAGACATCGAGTGGCTGAATGGATAAAAAAACATGACCCATACATCTGCTGTCTACAAGAGACCCACCTCATTAGAAGGGACTCACACAGACTGAAAGTGAAGGGATGGAAAAATATCTTTCACGCAAATGGAAAGGAAAAGAAAGCTGGGGTAGCAATACTTATATCTGACAAAATACATCTCAAAGTGAAGGCCATAACCAGAGATAAGGAAGGCCACTTCATAATACTAAAGGGATCAATACAACAAGAAGATATAACCCTGGTAAACATATATGCACCCAATGCAGGAGCACCCACATACATAAGAAAACTTCTGGAAGATATCAGGGGAGAGATCGACAATAATACAATCATAGTAGGGGACTTTAATACACCACTGACATCACTGGATAAATCTGCTAGACAAACAATCAGCAAAGAAACAGCAATCCTAAATGACTCACTAGATCAGATGGACTTAATTGACATCTTCAGAACACTTCACCCCACAGCTGCAGAATATACATTCCTCTCAGGTGCTCATGGGACATATTCAAAAATAGACCACATATTGGGTCACAAGCAAAGTCTCCACAAATTCAAGAAGATTGAAATCATAAAAAGCATCTTCTCAGACCACGATGGCATAATGTTAGAAATAAACTACAATAAAAACAACCCAAAATACTCAAACACTTGGAAGCTGAATAGCATGTTATTAAATATTGATTGGGTTACCGATGACATCAAAGAAGAAATTAAAAACATCCTGGACACTAATGACAATGAAAAAACAACAATCCAAAACCTATGGGACACAATGAAAGCAGTCCTGAGAGGGAAGTTTATAGCTCTACAGGCCTATCTCAAAAAACAAGAAAAAATGGTAGTTAATCATCTAACTCTACAACTCAAAGAATTAGAAAGAGAGCAACAAGAAAACCCCAGAGTGAGCAGAAGGAAGAAGATAATAAAGATTAGAGCAGAAATCAATGAAATAGAGACCAAAAAAACAATACAGAAAATCAATGAAACCAAGAACTGGTTCTTTGAAAGGATAAACAAGATTGACAAACCTCTAGCCAGGCTCACCAAGAAGCAAAGAGAGAGGTCCCAAATAAACCAAAGCAGAAACGATAGAGGCGAAATAACAACAGACCCCACAGAAATACAAATGATTGTTAAACAATACTACGGGCAACTCTACTCCAACAAACTAGACAACCTGGAGGAAATGGACAAATTCCTAGAAAAATACAACATTCCAAAACTCAATCAGGAAGAATCTAAAAACCTCAATAGGCCAATAACTATGGAAGAAATTGAAGCAGTCATCAGAAAGCTTCCAGCAAACAAAAGCCCAGGGCCAGACGGCTTCACAGGGGAGTTTTACCAATCATTCAAGGAAGAACTAAAACCTACCCTCCTCAGACTACTACAAAAAATTCAAGAGGAAGGAACACTTCCATGCTCATTCTATGAAGCCAGCATCACCCTAATACCAAAACCAGGTAAAGACATCACAATGAAAGAGAATTACAGGCCAATATCCCTCATGAACGTAGATGCCAAAATCCTCAACAAAATCTTAGCAAATCGGATCCAGCAGTACATCAGAAGGATCATACACCATGACCAAGTAGGATTTATCCCAGAGATGCAAGGATGGTACAACATCCGTAAATCAATAAATGTGATACATCACATAAACAAATTGAAAGAAAAAAACCACATGGTCATATCAATTGATGCAGAAAAAGCATTCGACAAAATCCAACACCCATTTCTGATAAAAACTCTCAGCAAGGTGGGAATAGAAGGATCATACCTCAACATAATAAAAGCCATATATGACAGGCCCACAGCCAACATCATACTGAATAGACAAAAACTAACACCATTTCCCCTAAGAACAGGAACAAGACAGGGATGCCCACTCTCACCACTCCTGTTCAACATAGTACTGGAAGTATTAGCCATTGCAATTAGGCAAGAAGAAGAAATAAAAGGCATCCAAATTGGAAAAGAGGAAGTAAAACTGTCCTTATTTGCAGATGACATGATATTATACACAAAACCCTAGAGACTCCATCAAAAAGCTACTAGACTTAATACATGAATTTGGCAATGTAGCAGGATACAAAATTAACCCCAAGAAATCTGAGGCATTTCTATACACCAATAGTGAACTTTCAGAAAGAGAGATCAGAAAAACAATCCCATTTACCATCGCACCAAAAAAATTAAGATACCTAGGAATAAACTTAACTAAAGAGGTTAAAGACCTCTACTCAGAAAACTACAGGACGTTGAAAAAAGAGATAGAGGAAGACATAAACAGATGGAAGAACATACCATGTTCTTGGATTGGTAGAATCAACATCATTAAAATGTCCATACTACCCAAAGCAATCTATAAATTCAACGCACTTCCCATTAAAATACCAATGGCCTTCTTCAAAGATCTAGAACGAACTCTCCAAAAATTCATCTGGAATAAAAAAAGACCCCGAATAGCTGCAACGATCCTGAGAAAGAACAAAGTAGGTGGGATCTCAATGCCAGATATCAAGCTGTATTACAAAGCCACTGTTCTCAAAACTGCCTGGTACTGGCACAAGAACAGACATATAGATCAGTGGAATAGAATAGAGAGTCCAGAAATTAGCCCGAACCAATATGCTCAATTAATTTTTGACAAAGGAGGCATGAACATACAATGGAGCCAAGATAGTCTCTTCAATAAATGGTGTTGGGAAAATTGGACAGATATATGCAAGAAAATGAAACTAGACCACCAACTTACACCATACACAAGAATAAACTCAAAATGGATAAAGGACTTAAATGTACGACAGGAAACCATAAAAATTCTAGAAGAACACAAAGGCAACAAAATCTCAGACATATGCCAAAACAATTTCTTCACTGATACAGCTCCTAGGGCAGTTGCAACTAAAGAGAAACTGAACAAATGGGACTACATCAAAATAAAAAGCTTCTGCACAGCAAAAGAAACCATCAACAAAACAACAAGAAAACCCACCTCGTGGGAAAACATATTTGCCAACGTCATATCTGATAAGGGCTTAATCTCCAAAATTTATAGGGAACTCATACAACTTAACAAAAAGAAGATAAACAATCCAATCAAAAAATGGGCAAAGGATCTAAATAGACACCTTTCAAAAGAGGACATTCAGAAAGCCAAGAGACATATGAAAACATGCTCAAAGTCACTAATCATCCGAGAGATGCAAATCAAAACAACAATGAGGTACCATCTCACACCTGTCAGAATGGCCATCATCAACAAATCAACAAACGACAAGTGCTGAAGAGGATGTGGAGAAAAAGGAACACTTGTGCACTGCTGGTGGGAATGCAGACTGGTGCAGCCACTATGGAAGGCAGTATGGAGGTTCCTCAAAAAATTGGAAATGGAACTCCCATTTGACCCTGTGATCCCACTTCTAGGAATATATCCCAAGAAATCAGAAACACCAATCAGAAAGGATATATGTACCCAGATGTTCATAGCAGCACAATTCACCATAGCTAAGATCTGGAAACAGCCTAAGTGCCCATCAGTAGATGAATGGATTAGAAAACTGTGGTACATCTACACGATGGAATAATATGCTGCTGTTAAAAAGAAGGAACTCCTACCATTTGCAACAGCATGGATGGAACTGGAAAGCATTATGCTAAGTGAAACAAGCCAGTCAATGAAGGAAAAATACCACATGATCTCACTCTTTCATGGATAATTAAGACCATTACAAACTTTTGAACAATAATAAATACAGTGGCAGAGCTGCCTCAAACTGATTGTCGGACTGCAGTGGGAAGGCCAGGGAGGGATGGGGGACAGGAGGGAGGGGAGTAAGAGATCAACCGAAGGACTTGTATGCACCCATATAACCATAACTAATGGACATAAGACACTGGGGGGTAAGGGAGGGCAGGGGCTTGTCAAGGGCGGGGGGGAAAAAAGGACACTTATGTAATACCCTTTGTAATACTTTAAGCGAAAAAAAAAATAGAAAACAAAGAGCAAAATGGTAGACTTTAACCTAATCATAGTACTAGTTACATAAAGTTAAACAGAATACACATGCCAATGAAAAGACAGAGACTTTCAGACCCAAGTACTTGAAAATAAAGTTATCCTCTGATAGTTAAATATATAAAATGCATTCAAAGGAGGATAGTAGTTACTATATATAGTAGCAACCTCTAAAACTATGTACAGATATGTGAAATGACTTTTAGACACAACCTAAACATGACTCCAGTATAATCCTTAGGAGGAAAAATTGGAATGTGAGGGTAATTAATAGCTGACATTAGTTACATTCATTAACCTGTTTATTCATGATGACTATGAAGAAGGTAAGGTACCCCTTTGTACTCAATTACAAAAGAGCAGACAAAGGCCCTGAGAGGTTATGTCATGTTCCCATGATCACATGCTGGTAAGCCCATGCTCTTGGCTACATTCTGCTCTCTCTTTGCTGAAACGAAGCAACAAAACTGCACTACCTGAAAGAGGGAGGTGCCCAGCAACTCAAGAGGCCAGAGCAACAGCATGTCTCCTGTCAGGCCCAGGGAGAGAGCACCTGGCCAGCAGAACTGATCCTGCTGATTCCTTGGCAGGTGTGTATGTGGCAAAGATAGGTCCACCTCACTATCCCAACCTGAGGAAACCATCCATCAAGATTTGTTTCAACAAACTCTCTTGCTTTGGTTCCAGGGCCCACTGAAGTCTTACTGTGACTTTCTTGGCAAAGGAAGACTCTGGCTGAGGCACACAAATCTTCTAGTCCACTTGAAAGTTAGTGCTGTCACTGTAAATAAGTAAACTGGCATCTGGTTTATGTTTCCTAAATTTCTTAAGTGGGCTTAGATTCCCTCTGAGCTTTCTCATCTCTGGGTAAAGAGCAGAAACAGGACTTCTAGTCCTTCGGACTTTGGAAGAAAGTCCTGGACTAGGATGACCCTATCAAGGCTGTATTTTCACAGGAAGTTGCACAAACACTCTGAGAGGCTGAGCCTGAGCGGTCAATTGGATCCTCTCAATTCTCTTTGTCTCTCACAGCAGTAAGTTGAGCCAAGAAAAAACACTGTAATAAATACGTGAGAAGAATCTCTAAGCTTGTTGTAGAGCACCTATAAGGAAAGTTGCCAAGAAGATGAAATCTTTATTCATTCAATTTAACCCAATTATTTATCTAAGAACATTCTCCCAGAGAGTTCTCTGGAGTATTTCATATGAATCACTGCCTTCAAACAGTAAGAAAGCAAATGATTTTTAAAAACAAACCTCAGAACCACAATGTACCAGCAAGATACAGGCATTCTATTAAGACCAGGTGTGCTGAGTATAAAAATTACCAACCTGAACAGAGGTAGACCAAAATGGAAAAAGAAATTAGCGAAGCCATGTAAACATTCTCCATGCAAGATGTATCCTGAATTTTATACAAAGAATTCACAAAAATGACTCCTGCCTCAAGAGAACGCCCACCAAAGCTACCTGGTCACCGATTCATCGATTTATTCAAACCACGTTTTTGTACAACTATGAGCCTTCCCCACTCTATAACTAACTCTACAGTGCTCCTCCACCATATCTGATTCTACCTTGGAACACTATTCCCCACTCTGCCTCGCTAGCTACCTCACTTCAGTCAATGTTCCTTAGAAAAGACACTTCCCCAACCACCATCCGTAAAAGACCACCCCCATCACTTCCTAGCACGTTACCCTACAGTATTTTCCTGCAGAGCACATATCACTAATATGTTTGTTTACTGTCTGATCTCCCTTTGGTAGAAGGTGCTCCATGAGCACAGGAATTTTGTACTTTGCTCCCTGTAGTATCTATACAATTTAGACTAGTGCCTGAAAAGAGAATACAACCTGAATAAAATATCTGTAATTCAAATAGGAAAGGGAGGCCTAAACTGACAGACCTCATAAACGGAGCAATGTGGCAGCGTAAGGAATCAACAAACTCAGCCTGGGAGAGTCCAAACACTTCTTGGAGGAAGAGATGCAGGACAGGGTTGTGAAGGGAAGGTGGGATCTGGGTTATTCCAGGTGTTTCAGGCAGCATGTGGAAAGGCACAGATCATAATGGAACCTCACACACATGGGTAGCTGTAACAAGGTGAATGGTGAAAGGGACAAAAGATGAGGCTGAAACAGAAGGCAAGCAGATGTGCCAGTCCAAGGAGTCAGAATGCTTTTAAGCTGAGGAGCAGCATGATGGGATTTACATTTCAGAAGGTCTCTTTGGAGACAGTAGGCCAGTGGGGGGTGGGGAGAAAGGCTGAATGAAGGCAAATCTGTAGTCAAGGAGAACATTTAGGAGGTTACTACAGAAGTCTCTACTAGAACCAGTGATGCTAAAAATTAAGGCAGTGGTGTTGGCCTGGAGATAAAGCAGGTGTCTTGAGTGCACATGACAACTCCCACTTGTACAAAACTATCACTTCCGATGGAAAGTGCCTTTATTTTATTTTTTGTTAATTCTCACTGGAGGATACTTTTTCCATTGATTTTTAGAGAGTGGGAGGGGGAGAGACAGGGAGAGAGAAACATCGATGTGGAAGACATCGACTGGTTGCCCTCCCGCACATGTCCGGACTTGGGCTGGGGATGGAGCCTGGTGCCCTTGACTGGAATTGAATCCGAGGCCCTTCAGTCCATGGGCCAACACTTTATCCACTGAGCCAAACCGGCTAGAACTGGAAAGTGCCTTTAAAAAATAAAAGCAAAAGGAAATTTTTTTCCAGGTTCATATCTCCCCTCTCCCACACACGTGCTAATAATTCAAGGTATAGCTGTATCCAGAAACTACACTATGCAACTAGACAGCCATTCATTCTGCTTTATCTCACAGTTCTGCTCTCCTGGGAATCAGCATCATTCCCATGGCATCCCTCAGCAGCTACAGGCTTAACTGAGCCCAGAGAAAGCAATCCCAGAGGAAAGACCTGCGGTCCCAACTCACTAACTCCTAGAGGAAGGAGATGCTCTGATCTGCATGGCAGGCCTGAGATGAAAGCCTACTGCTGGAGCTGGAGATAGGGCCCCTCCGGCACAGGCGTAACAGGGGAATGGGCCGTGGGTGAGGGCTGGTTCCTCAGAGAAAACTCGGGCACCATTACCACCCTATGGGGAATGGATGCCAGGCAGACAGCCATGAAGAGTCCCACCATCGCTTCCTTTTCATGAATAGATAAGGAATAACAACATTTGCAGTGGCTCCTTCCCATTCCCAAGCTGCTCCCTATCGAAAGGGGCCAAGCTGGAGGAATGGCAGCCCCAGGGCTCCACTCAGTCCCCAACACAGTCAACTTGCATTTATCATCCTCACAACAGTCTGCAGAGGCTGAGAGCCATAACCTAACTTGCCCAGTGGTAACAAGGCGGTGCAGATAGGCATGCGAATCTTGGCATGGACCCTCTTACTGTAGTCATGCTGGTTAATAGACCAATTAGTAAAGAGCTCAGAAATGATCATGTTTCTTCCCAATTCCAAGCCCTCGTGTCTTTGTATTCCCTGTAGGATGAAGTAAAATCTTTTCATGTCATCCAGTGAACCTGAGCCTTCTCCACCTCCTCCCCGACCTTGTCCCACTTTGCTTCCTGTGTCTAGCCATAGCTGAATGAATAATACATGTTCCCAGAGCACACTCTGAACTCCCAGGCTACATACAGTGCTTACTC
The DNA here is from genome assembly GCF_028538775.1 of Myotis yumanensis. Taxonomy (NCBI): domain Eukaryota; kingdom Metazoa; phylum Chordata; class Mammalia; order Chiroptera; family Vespertilionidae; genus Myotis; species Myotis yumanensis. The sequence goes on from NW_027223754.1 coordinate 131,418,546, forward strand.
CTGTTGATTCCTTCCATGAACCGGTTTAACACCCTCTTCCCATTTGATAATAAGCTGCTGTCTCCCCTTCCCCTTTCCTTTCCTCAGTTTTGAGCCAGGAATACCTTCCTTGACTTTTCCTCACACAAGTCTAGTTCAATGCCCCACTCAGAGATTCCCTTATCATCTTGTGTATCACCTTCTTATAGGACACACCATTTTATAATTATTTGGTATATTATTCCTACCCTTGAACTGTAAAAGCTCCTTGAGGCTAATACTGTTTCTTTCAACTCTAGACCTAGCACAGATATGTGATACAGACTGGGGATTATGCTTACTACGGGAATACTTTGAAGACCAAAATTTCACTTAATTGGTGACCTTTCAACCTTTCATAAATTCTTCTGCTTTTTGTTTTCTATTTATCTCATTTGTTTATTTCTTTTCCCTCCTTTTCTTTTGGATTGAGTATTTCATAGTATCCCATTTATTTCCTCTGCAGGCTTTTTAGCTTTACTCTTTGTCCATGTTGTGTGTTTTTTTATTGGTAATCTCTAGAAGTTATAATATACATCCTTAATGTATCACCCTGTACTCTTGAATTAATTTTATGCCATTATATATATGTCAGAACTTCTAAAAGTTCTAATGTTAGAACTTACCAAAATATACTCCATTTACCTACCTCTTATATCTATCAGCCCACAATACATTAAGCAACCATTTTTCAAAGAAATAAGAAACAAAAAGTCTATTAATAGTATGTACCCCCATATTTACCTTTTCTAGCTCTCTTTATTCCCTTGTGTAGATCCAGGTCTCCATTTGGTATCATTTCCCTTCAGCCTAACAAACTTTATTTACTATTCTTGTAGTGCAGGTCTATTGGTAATAAATTCTCTCAACTTTTTGTTGATCCTCTTTAAAGGATATTTTTGCTGAGATGTTGAATTCTAGTTCAGTGGGTACTTTTTCTTTAGGACTTTAAATATGTCATCCCAGTGTCTTCTGGTTTGCATTTTTTAATATGAAGGTGGAGATCATTTTTATTGATACTCCCCTTATATGTAATCTGTTCAGCTCCCAGTCTCCCAGTAATTGTTCTCTGCCAAGCCTCAGTCCCCTGTGCATAAGCAGCTTTGTATTTGACCAAAGACTCAGTGGAATTCATAGGCAGATCTTTTGGGGGTTCTGCTGTTCATAGTGTCTTTCTCACTTCCTGCCCTCTAAACTCCAGCCCCGTAGCAGTTCTGAATTCTAATTTCTGTTTTCTTTGCCCAGCAAGATTGCTGCTGTCTCCTTGGGCTCTAAGTCCTTGTGCCATGGACTGAAAAATGCTCCCAGGTAGAAATCTGGTTTGGATTTGGTGCTCATCTCATTTGTTTCCATGTGTCAGGATTCAAAACCCTGTGTTGTTTCTGTACAGTGTCTAAAAACAGCTGTTTAGTTTACTTTGCCCAGTAGTATGATTGTTTGTGGTAGGGATATAAGTCCCCCTTGTGCGTGGCTGTCAGCTGACAGTAACATCTATAGCAGCACTTCTCCCAATAGAACACTGCCAAGATTATGGAGTCATCCTTGGTTCCTCTCTTTCTCTGTCACATCCAAAGTGACGGCACGTATTGTTGTCTGTACCTTCAAACTACTACATCTAGAATCCAGCTACTTCTCAAAATCTCCAGTGCCACCAGCTGGGACGGTCCAGGCCAGGATGGGAACTATTGCAAAAGTCTCCCAACACCTCCTTGCTTCTGCCCTGACTTTAGAGTCTCTTCTTCATATAGCACTCCTAGTGATTCCATTAAAGTGTAACTGAGAAAATGAATCTGGTCCAGTGGCATCTCATCTCTCTCAGGGTGTACGTCAGAGCCACTCCTGATTGGCCTGATTTTCCTCTGGATCTCTCCTACTCCTTCCCCAGCTCTGCCCCCCACTAGTCTCCTACTAGTCCTCAACCAGCCCCCAGGCTCCAGCCTCAGGGCTGTGGCACTTGCTCCTCTATCCAAGACCCTCTCTTCCCAAGTATCGTCAAGCCTCCTTCTCTCCCTTCCTTTAGGTCTCGGCTCAAAGTTCTCCCCCCCCAGCCTTTTGTGAGGACGGCCTAACACCCTGTTTAAAATCGCAGCTTCCCTTCTAATCCAGTTGTTTTGTTCTCTCAAACTTAGCACCATCTCACCTACCACATCCATTTTCCTATTTGTTTGCTGCCTGTCTCCCCTCTCTAGAATGTAAGCTTCATGAGAGCACGAGTTTGTGACTGTTTTGTTACCATTGTCCTCATCCCTGTTGTGTTCCCAGGCACACAATAAATGTTTGCTGGATGGGAGGGAGGGAGGGAGGGAGGAAAGAAGGAAAACTAACTCCTTTTCTGGGAGGTAGAGGGCAAACATAGACTATGGCAGGGAAAATGTGGAAATCTTATGAAACTTTATGCACTTACTTGGCACAGCGTACCCAGTGTGTATGTCGGCACAAGGAATATAAGAAGCGCTGGCGATACATGTTCCATACTTTGATGGATTTGTCTTCAGAAGCTGTAGCTAGATACTGCCCATCAGCAGAAAAGTCCACACTTCGAACTGGAGCTGTATGAGCTTTAAATTCAGAGGACTTCCCTCTCCTGGAAAGAAACAGTTCAATATTTACAACATTTGATTTAAGTATAATCAATAGCTAACCAGTATATAGACTCTGAAACATAAAACAGCTTAACTCTTGTAAAACTAACACCAGTATGAAAAGGTTGTGTTGTACTGTATGCACTCTTCATCAATACTGTTTCAAGCTGCTTTTGTCAACTGAGGTCACAACTGTTACTTAATAAGAGAGACCCTGGAAATGCATTTGCTCTTTATGTTTTCATTGGAAGCTAGGAAAATAATACTGTAAACAAATCTCTACCGTGCCTTTTAAGTTCCTGCCATTCCACTGTTCCACTAAAAATAGCAATATATAGTTTAAAGAACCTGAACCCTCGAAAAGCTAATGATTGATGAAATGAATAGCACCAAGGCAATGTTTTAAAACTGGGGTCACAAGTCTGGGAAGGGGGAGATTTGCCTCCAACTTTCCTGTTTCCACCACCAGCAATGAGAACTAAGATCTGGGTGGATGTAAGGCCTGGCTGGCTCAGGCCCAGTCTTACCTCAGAAGCAAAACAAAGAATAAATGGTAACAACATAGCACTTCCATTCTCAACACCTTGAAATTTCAGGTGCTATTTTTTTTCTTGGCTAGGGTATGAAAAATAGATGGAGAAAATAACATGTGGCATTTAAGAAGCAGGGAAAAAATGTTAAAACAGCTCAGAGCAGGCGAGTAGATAGCACTGGAGTTACAAGGTGACATTTGGGAAATACTACTTTGTGCCGGTGTTCCGAAGTTTCCGAGGCACTTCCACTTTACACCACATCCAGACTTAGTCATTTTCCCATTATAAAGTCATATCTATACAGGTGATACCTTAGAAGGATATTCACCATAACTGTGAAAGATCAGGAACAGAATTTGCAGAAGTCTGGAAGTCACATTCAGTGCCACCCACTGCATCTCCTCCCACACCCAGTAGGTCCACACACCTACTGAGCAATAGTGCTATCACTGTCACTGCCCAAGTATCTTTTGAATCCCTCCTCCTCTTTCGGTCCCAGCTATGCTTGCTTTAAGGTTGATATGCCTTCAATATCCTTCACCGTGATGATTGCAAAAGCCTCTTAGCTGGTCTCCCTGCTCTAATTTTTTATCCCCCTCCAGTCACCTACACACTGTACTTACTACCTTGTTAACTCCAAGCATGTACTAGTAGATCCCAGCGTCAATGTGTCACTGGCCACCCTCCAGAAAAAGGCACAGCACTCAAGGTCTTTGGCAGACATCCTGCCACTGCTCTGAACTTTGTACTCTGAGAACAGCCACAGCGCTGAATACACACCTGAAATCACTGTTTTCTCAGCCTGAACTACTTCCCCACCCCAGGCCTCCTGGACCAGCCGGACAGGCTGAATTGCCCCATCTCCTCCATCTATTTTGCTTATTACATTATGTAGCTTTTTTTTTTTAATAGACCTGTTTCTCTCCTATTAAGCAGTAAGTTTTTGAGGATAGGAATGATGGTTTATTCATCTCTATAAGACCAGAATCTAGCGTAATGTCAGACACATGAAAAGAGCTCAATGTGTTTTGTTGAATTCCACTGCAAAGAGGCAATACTTAAAGGTCCTTAGATCCATCCTGGCTTATACTTCTAGTGGCCTAGGTGACTGCCATGATTCTACAGCAGGAATAACTAAAATCAGTATTTAAAAAGATAGGAGGTAGCATTCAGGGACTAGTTCAGTGAGGTTTCAGAGAAAGTTTGTTGAGTAGAGGTCAGAATACAGTTGGGGCTCAATTCAGGTATAAGACTCAGAGAAAACAAAGAAAAGCCTTGACATCTGCTATGACCAGGAAGCCAAGAGACAGCCAGTATCATCAAAATCGGCCCTGCTCTTTAGTTCTACACTGTGCACTCCAGCAGGCTAGCCTGCTTGCCTTCTTTCTAAAGGCCCTCCTCTCAGTATAGGCTGGCCTTGCCTGTATCCTGTCTCAACAGGAAGCATGTTTGAAAAAAATCCACGAGATAAGAGAGCCTTGTTTATTGTGCCAGTGCTCAAGTGGTTTCTAGTTCCTTACCTTGCCTTAACGTAGACACTCTGCCTCCTACATACTTACCTGTCCTCTCTGCCCACATTCCCTTGATTGTCTACCATGACAAACTCCTGGCCAGACCTGCTTCCACTATTCTTTTTTAGCCTCCCAGTCACCTGAAGTTGTCTGCCTAAAAATATGGCTGCCCACAATTTCTCTCATCTCTGAACACACACGCCACTCCTCCCCACAGGAGGTGGAATCTGCTGATTTGTCCACCCTTTGAATCTGGGCTGATGTGAATTACTTTGACCAACAGAATGTGGCAGAAGTAACACTGTGCAAGTTTCAGGCCTAGCCCTTACAAGGTCCTACCGTGCTATACAGAAGTCCCTATCCTGTCAGGGAGAGGGCATATGGAGGACCAAGGTGGCCCAGCCAATAGCCAGCACCAAGGCCCTTGGCCTACGAGCGAGGTGTTGGATCTGCCAGCCCTACTGTCAGCTTAGTGAAGCCGCAAAAGTAATAGCCAACCTCGCTAATAGCAAGGGCAGAAGAATCATCCGGACAACCCATAAAATTGTGAGAAATGATAGTTACTGTATTTAGCTACTCTGTTTTGAATATTGTTATGCAGCAACAGAACTTGATGCATGAGTTCCCTTCCCATTGCCATGATCCGCTATTGTCCTGGCCCCACTATGATTTACAAAGAGGAACAAGAGATAGCTACACAAGCATAATCATTGTACTTAGATTAGCCAGTGAAGATTAATGATGCAGTGTGCTTTTAGCTCAGATACCCCTTTATAGTTTGTTCACTGAGGTTACCTTGAGTTAGTAATAGGTAACTGAGGCTGTGTTGTGCTGGTTCTCAATTTCCAAAATTAAGGATTTTAGAAAATGCTTCCCTTTTAAACCACAAACCAGTCTCTCTCCCTTACAATTTCCCTCTATATTGTCATCCACAGTGTCATTATAACATGTCATTTCTCTTCAAGAGTTTTTGCTGCTATCAGGATAACATTCAGATTTCTGAGCATGGAGTTTCCATTGGGTGGTGGACGGGAAATGCCCTGTGAACTTTCTTTCATTTGGGAGTGCCTGTTCAGGCACAAACCAACAATCAAATCCTGCCACAATAGTCAGAAAATGCTCAATTCTTACTCTCTGAAGTATTTACAGGGGGAAATGATGTTATGTGTGGGATTTGTTCTAAAAATACTATAGCAAAAAAAAAAAAAAAAAAAGGGTGGAGGGTGGGGATAGATGAAATAAAGTTGACTGAATATTGATAACTGTTGAATCTGATCCATGATTATGGGTTTAGGGGTCTTTGTGCTATTGTTTCTCTTTTCAAGTATGTCTAAAAAAATGCATAATTAAGATTTTAAAACTTTAAAAAAATTCATGGCTTAATAATAATTGCTTAAAATATCAACTAAGGTTTGAAAAGTCTCTTACAGAGAGGTTATAATGGGATAGGACCTTAAAACAAAAGAATGATTTACACTTTTGTAGGAAATTTTAACAAGAACATTCTGGAGCCTAATAATGAATGATATGAATCAAAGAACAGTTCTGGCCCGAGGGTTTTTAATGAGGATCCAAAGGTCCCTAAAGATCCATGAAGGGGCTTTTAGGAGGTTAATAACCTGTACAATTTTTGGTTATACATGCCAATGTGTATCTTTCTGGGGAGATAGTCCAAAGCTTACATCAAATTTACTAAGGGATTGATAACTACCACCTCCCCCACCAATAACTTAATACATATTAAGCATATTTTCATGGTTAGAAATAGTTTTCAAATAGAAGACCTAATTAAGAGTTAAAGATGAGAAAAAAAGCACTTTGAAGCAGTCTGACTTGACAGCTCGGGTGTGACTCGGACTGAGTACAGGTAACCGGGAGTCTGGCCGGCCCGGCCCGAGAGGTGCACCAGGAGCAGCCGGGGCCAGCTTTCCTTCACATTTCTAAACCCAGAGCATACCAGGTGTTTGTTTCCTTACTTATCAGGAATCCAGAGTCTAACCGTTCTGTCTCGTGAAGCAGACGCCAGTAAGTTTCCAAGTGGAGAAAACTGCACGCTGGTTACAACGTCCTTGTGACCCACGTATCTGAAAGCTCTAGCTTGTGGCTTGAAATTCCATAGCATGAGAAATGTATCCCAAGAAGCAGTAGCTATCAAGAAACAGAAGAATAAAAACATTGTTTGTTAAAACGTAACACGTAGGCATGTCTCGTTATAATGGGCAGAGTAATAACAAGATGTCCAGGTAATAGAGGGGCTGAAGGTTGAAAGGCTGACAGGGTAAGGGCAAAAATATTTTTAACAGAAACGGAAAGCTACGCCATGAATATGCAAGCGTGGCTGTGTCCCTGCCCGTGTTGGGTTAGAGTTCAATGATTAGAAGAACGCAGCACAGCATAGCAGAGAACACAGCACAGCGTAACAGAGAACACAGGACTAGGAGTCAGTGCTGTCTCTAACTCCCAGAGTTACTGATGAAAGTTACTTAACCTCTCTGTCATGAGGACTGAATGGTTTTCTGGAGAGAGCTGGATGAGATGATTCTTTTAAAACTGTTTTTTGTTTTTTTTAATGTGGAAATAATTTCACATTTATAAAAAGTTAAAAGAATATAAAGAACATTAAATACAAACTACCAGATCCACCTCTTGTTAATATTTTGACATATCCTATATAATAAAAGCCTAATATGCTAAGTGTCTGGTCCTCCGGTTTGAGGTTCAACCAATCAAAGTGTAATATGCTAATGATATGCTAAGGCTGCTCAACCGCTCGCTATTATGTGCACTGACCACCAAGGGGTATATACTCCCACCGGTAGGTTAGCTTGCTGCTGGGGTCCGGCCGATTGGGACTGAGTGAGATGGGCCAGACACACCCTGGAGCCCTCCCATAGTCCCTCCCGGCTGGCCAACCTCCTGCATCCCTCCCCAGCCCCAATTGTGCACCGGTGGGGTCCCTCAGCCTGGCCTGAGCCCTCTCACAATCTGGGACCCCTCGGGGGATGTAAGCAAGCTGGTTTCAGCCCAATCCCGCGGGCCAGTCCCAGGGACCCCACTGGTGCACGAATTCATGCATTAGGCCTCTGGTTTCGTTTATAATTTGCTTGTGTTCTCTCTCTCTCTCTCTCTCTCTCTCTCTCTCTCTCTCTCTCTCTCCTCAAGTATGCACACAAACACAGGTTTTTCCCCCGAACCATCTGGGAGTAAGTATATACATCATCATGGCACTTTGATTCCTAAATACTTCAGTGTGTTTTTCTAAGAATAAGGGTATTCTCTTACATAGCACAGTTATCAACTTCAGGAAATTTATCATTGACAATACTTTAATCTGCCAACTGTATTCCAATTTTGTCAGTTGACCCACTAATGTCTTTTTTCCCCTCCCATCACCATTTATACTCTCTATGGCCTCTTCCACCTCCACCCTCCACCCCCACCCCTGCAATCACCATGTGAGGATATGTATAGAGAGAGGGAGGAAGGGAGGAACAGAGAGAGAGAGGAAGAGAGAGAGAGAGAGAGAGAGAGAGAGAGAGAGAGAGAGAGAGATGAAAGAGAAACATTGATCAGTCACCTCCCATGAGCACCTTAACCGGGGATAAAACCTGCAACGTAGGTAGGTATGTGCCCTGACCAGGAATCAAACCCACTACCTTTTGATACATGGGACGACTCTCCAACCAACTGAGCCACCCAACCAGGGCCCTTAATGTCTTTTATAGCTAGACAAGATTAAGTTTAAAGTCTCTTTCTGCTCTGTTAGTTTATGACATTCTACTATTAATAAAAGAATTATGTGTCAGACATTACCTTACAGCTTTAGGAAAAGGAAAACAAATGCAATCAATGGTGGAACTAGATGCCTTAGACAAAGAATGAACAAATAGCCTTGGCCGGGTGGCTCAGCTGGCTGGAGCATCGTCTTGTGCACCAAGAAACAGTTGGGGTTCAATTCCCAGTCAGGGCACATACCTAGATTGTGGGTTTGATCCCTAGTGTGGGTGAGTAAGGGAGGCAACCAATCAATATTCCTCTCTCATCGATGTTTCTCCCTCTCTCTCTAAAATTAATAAAAACATATCCTTGGGTGAGGATTTAAAAAAAAAGAAGAAGGAACAAATAAAAAAATAAAAGTTCAGTCTAACTCTTGGCCCAAAACTAAATTTTACATATACATGTAACCCCCCAAATAGCCCCAACAATAGCAACCAGCTCAATGAGCATCACTAAGTCTAGACTATAGAATGCTTAGAAAAAAATGCAACTTTATAAAAGTTAGATGCAATTAATATTATTGCAGATGGAATATATAAAGTCACTAAAAACCTTCTAAATTCTTTAGCTGCAGATAAAATTCATTTGGGCTTACTTAGCCTATGTATTGCTTTCATGTAAGACATAAAATAATGAAAGTGACTTTATAAGTTTCAAACTGTAATGCTGTCTACTATTTCCTTTTTAAAAAGTACAAAGAGTTGCCGAAACCGGTTTGGCTCAGTGGATGGAGCGTCGGCCTGCGGACTGGGGGGTCCCGGGTTCGATTCCGGTCAAGGGCATGTACCTGGGTTGCGGGCACATCCCCAGTGGGAGATGTGCAGGAGGCAGCTGATCGATGTTTCTCACTCATCGATGTTTCTAACTCTCTATCTCTCTCCCTTCCTCTCTGTAAAAAATCAATAAAATATATTAAAAAAAAAAAAAAAAAAAAAGAGTTGATCTTCCACCACAGCTCATCAAATTATTAAATATTTATATCAGGGTCTGAATTATCTGAGGCAAATGTAGACAAAATAGGGAAAACAATGACTTATCATATGCTTTATACTTAGGGCCCTATTTGAGTTCTAGTGTATTATGTTGCAAATAAGATTTACAGAAGGAGCCAAGACCGGTTTGGCTCAGTGGATAGAGCATCGGCCTGTGGACTGAAGGGTCCCAGGTTCGATTCCAGTCAAGGGCATGTACCTGGGTTGCGGGCACATCCCCAGTGGGGGGTGTGCGGGAGGCAGCTGGTCGATGTTTCTCTCTCATCGATGTTTCTAACTCTCTATCCCTCTCCCTTCCTCTCTGTAAAAAATAAAAAAAAAAAAAAAAAGATTTACAAAAGGAAAATAGGACACAATCCTCAAGGAATCACAATATTGTAGGGGAGAAAGTTCATTAGTAATATCATACATGTTCAAAGGACTTTTATATATTATTCAGTCTTAATATTACAAGAGGTGGGTAGTGGTCCTTTCCAAGGAAAGGACACATGAGCAGACATTTGAGTGAAAGGAGGTGTGATCTGGGCAAAGAAATGGAGAAATAGCACACTGGGCAGAGGAAACCCCACATGTAAGGGCCTGATACAATAATGCACTTGAAGGCCAAGGAGCAGTCAGGAGGCCAGGGTGTCCATAATGGAGGGGAGGAAAAGAGAACATTGAGATGAAAGCGGAGAAGCAAGCAAGCAAGATGCCAGCCAAGGAGCCATGGTAACAGGTGTACTATTATATTTGTCCTAAGTGCAAGGGGAAACCATTGAAGGATTTTAATCAGAGAGATCTCATGAACGGATCTAAGAAAATTGCCTCTCTGACAATGAGAAAAAGATGGTCTTTTCAAAAAAATAGTGTTGGGTCAACTGGATATATATATTTTTAAGGAACTTGACTCCTACATTTTATGCTATCCATACGACAAAAAAAAAAAAAATCATTTAAATGTGATAGGTAAAACAATAAGCTTTTAGATGAGAACATAGGAGAGTATTTCCATGGCCGTTGTGATAGTCAATTACTTAAACAGGACACGAAAATTACTAAATTACTAAAGGAAAGGAATAATAATTGGTACTACACTAAATTAAGAAATTTTGCTCATGGAAGAATACCACTAAGTAACTGACAAGGCAGGCCACAGAGTGGAAGAAGATATTTACAATACATACAGCCAACATCTAACAAAGAATCTATAAAGATTCCTACAAATCAATTAGAAAAGGCAGGAAAATAGGCAAACAGCTTAAATAGGCACTTCATTAAAGAAAATATCCAAATGGCCAATAAACATAAAAAGGTACTCAATTCCATTAGTCACCAGAAAAAGATGCAAATTAAAACCCCAATGAGATATTACTACACACTCATCATAATGGCTATAATAATAAAATAATAATAATAATAAAAGCAATACCAAATCTTGGTGAGGATGTGACAATTGGAACTCTCATATAATGCTGATGGTTATAACCACTTAGAAAAATTGTTTTTGAGATATCTACTAAAGCTGAATATACACTTACCATCTGATTAAGCAATTCCACTCCTAGGCACATACCTGACAAAAACTCTTATATAATACTAGAGGCCCGGTGCACAAAAATTTGTGCACTGGGGGGGGGGGGGGTCCCTTAGTCCGGCCTGTGCCCTCTCGCAGTGTGGGACCCCTCGGGAGATAACGATCTGCTGGCTTAAGCCTGCTCCTGGGTGGCAGAGGGCAGGCCTAATCCCTAGGTGCAGCCCCTGGTCGGGCTCAGAGCAGGGCTGATTGGGGAGTTGGGGCGCCGCCCCGTGTCAGCAGGGACAATCAGGGGGTTGGGGTGCTCCCCCTGTCACGCACAGAGCAGGGCCAATCAAGGGGTTGGGGTGCTCCCCCTGTCACGCACAGAGTAGGGCCGATAGGGGAGTTGGGGCACCGCCCCCTGTCACACACAGAACAGGGCGGATCAGGGGGTTGGGGCGCCGCCCTCTATCACCCACAGAGCAGGGCCGATCAGGGGGTTGGGGCGCCGCCACTATCACACTCAGGGCAGGGCCGATGGGGAGGTTATGGCTCTACCCTCTCACACACAGAGCAGGACTTGTGTGTGTGTGTGTGTGGGGGGGAGGTTGGGACGCCACACCCTGTCACACACAGAGCCGCAGGGCGATCAGGGGTTTGGGCGCTGCCCCCTGTCACGCTGATCCAGTGCCAGGAGGCCTCGCAGCTCTGCTGATCCCGGTGCTGGGAGGCATATTACCCTTTTACTATATAGGATAGAGGCCTGGGGGCTGGCTGCTTTGCCCTGAATGGTGTCCTGGATCAGGGTGGGGGTCCCCACTGGGGTGCCTGGCCAGCCTGGATGAGGGGATGATGGCTGTTTGCAGCTGGTCACACCCCCTTCAGGGTGGGGGTCCCCACTGGGGTGCCTGGCCAGTCTGCGTGAGGGGCTGAGGGCTGCTTTCAGGCTGGCGGTTGTTGACTGAAGCTCCCAACCGCTCCTTTTTTTTTCTCTTTTTTAAAATTTTATTCTGGGCCAGCTTTAGCTCTGGCTCTAGCTCTGAGGCTTCCGCTGCTGAAAGCAGATATCTGGTTTGTTTGCGTTCTATAATCGAAACAATGTATAACTCCAGCTCTGAGATCCAGGCTGGCTGAAAGCTGGTTTCTGGGGTTTTGTTTAGCTTCTATAGTTGTTAGAATGTTTCAAACTGCCAGCTCAGAGGCTGGCAAGTCAGGCGGGGAACGTTGGAGTCTGCAGTCACTGGAGCAAGCAAGCCTCATGTTCGCTTCCAGCTGCCTGGCTGCCGGCCGCCATCTTGGCTGACAGTTAATTTGCATAAGGATATGCTGATTAGCCAATGGGAAGGGTAGCGGTCGTATGCTAATTACCGTGTTTCTCTTTTATTAGTGTAGACTAGTGGCCCAGTGCACAGATTCGTGCACATCGAAAGGAAATTAATTAGAAGATGGTCTGTGGGGCAGGACTAGGCAAGACAGGCCCGGACACGCCCTAGAGCCAACCTCCAGCGGTCCCTCCCCAGCCACAGTACCTGGGGCAGCACCGTGGCTCGAAGGGCGTCTGCGGTCACCACATCTCAGCAGTAAACCAGAATCAGAGCCGGCAGTGCCCCAGCAACAACATAACCCACAGGCAAAGGTGGAATCACGTGACCACGCAAAGAATCAGGATTCCTCCTCTGGTTCCAAGGTGCGTTACCCGAGAATAGCTGCTGCCAAGTCACTGCAGCTCAGCACCTCCTGTGTTAAGCATCTGCCCCCTAGCGGTCAGTACACGTCATACCTACTGGCCCGTCGGACGATCGGGCGGTTGCTTAGCCTTTTATATGTATAGAAGATACGTTTAGCAAAAGACGTACAATAATGTTTGTGGCAGTACTATTAAAAATAGACCAAAACTAGAAACTCAAATATCCATCAAAGTAAAATGGATATATAAATTGTGATACGTTGACACTATGTACCTACTGTGTAATTAAAGTTCATTTATATAAAATTCAAGAAGTAGTAAACTGATCTATGGAGTCAGAAGTCCGCATAGAGATTATTTGAGTGGCAGGAAGGGAGGACAGTAGCTGGAAGGAACACAATGGGGGCCTCTGAGGATACGGTAATCTTGTGTCTCTTCTCTGGGTGTTGCTACTGCAATAATCAAGTCAGGGGAAGGTGGTGGTCTGGATTAGAGACCGTGGAAGGGGAAGGTACATGGTCAAGGTGGAGCCTATGAGGCTTGCTGATGAATTAGATGTGAGGGAGAAGCAAAGAGAAGCAGCAAAGATACCAGGCTTCTGGCCTGGCCACCCAGGTAAATTTCAGAGCCATTTAATGAGATTGGAAAGACCAGAAGAGGAAAAGGTTGAGAGTGAGGCAGAATGGAGTGGAGAATTAAGAGTTCTTTTTAGAATATAAAGTTTAAGATGCCCATTTGACCTAAAAGTTGAAATGCCAAGTAGGGTGTTGGACATACTCACCTGGAGCTCAGGAAGAGGTTTTAAGTGTACAGTGTGGTGGTTTAAAAAGAAAATGATAGAACTCAACTTGTGACTGAAATCCAGGCTTACCAGCTGTGTGCCCTTGAATAAGCTATCCAAACTTTCTATGACTGGGACACTCATCTGCAAACTGAAGTATTTAAAGTATCAAGTGAAATAACACTTGGAATTCATGTGGCCATGATTACTAGAGTTTTTGTTGCTGTTAGCAGCAGCAGCGGTCTAGATAATATATTAAAGACTGGGGCCTGAGTGGGATCACCCAGGAAGTGAGTATAGATAAGAAGAAGGTGAAGGTACTCACCCTTGAGAGAAGAAAGACCAAAGGTTGGAGCCATAAATGAAGTAGGAAGAAGGGAGGAGACTGTGGTGTCCAGAGGTTCAGGAAGTATTCCCAGAGGGTGATGAGCTGTGTCAAATGCTGCCAAGAGATTTATTAAGATCAGGCCTGGACAGGACCGTCTACATAATGTGGGGCCTACTGTAAAATGTAAATGGAAGAGGGGCTTTGTCATGTTTTGTCAAAAGAGGAAAAGGACAACTGACCTAGAGTGGACACTCAAAACATAACTTTAGAGTTGATGGCACATTACCCACATTAAAGCAATACTTGCTATTATTAGCAATGAGGCCTGCTAAAGAGAAGTGACAGAGAGCAGGATGAACAAATAGTTTAAAGGACAGAGACAACCTAACCTTAGGGTAAGGTGGCATTCCAGGGGCCTACTAATTATAAAACACCAGAAGCATAGATGTCCCAATTACAACTGCGTGGCCCAGGGTAGACTCTACTTTTTTTTTTTTTGAAAATTTTAGAAAAACAGAAAAATGGACCAAAAATCTCTAAAAACCCCATGAATGCATTTTTATTAAAAACTGTGAAAACTAACACTGAATTTTCCTCCTTACTTCCTTAATCTCTTACCACCAAACCCTAATACCATGATAATGAAAGGTGTTTGATTACCAATGTCAATGCTGTATAGTGCCAACTTGGAATTTGCTTTCATACATTTCCATTGAGCAACACCCTATATAAACATTACCACGTAATTTAAAATGTCAAAGCATACAATTGGTCATCTGGCTGGCCTATTTCAAGATAAAATGTCAAAGGGGGAAGTTAAGAGAAAAGGTTACCTACCCATTTTAAAAAAACATTTATTGTCTGAATGAAGTAATTCATTGTTTCAAGACATCTACATTAGGACAAAAGAAAGAACAAAACAATGTTCAACTAGGCTCTGGAGATAGCACAAGGAACATACTAATGGAGAACATGTTTGCTCTCCATAATGTCAAAAAGCCAACAGTTACTGTGTTACCCTAAGTAGCAATAACTTTCTGTAGTCAACACAAGCTCTCTTACTTGTTAATTTAACCAAAATCAACTACTTAGAGATCTGCTCTGTCAAGAATACTACCAGTATTTTCTGAAAAGAAATGGTACTGTCTCCCATTTTTGGATTTGTAGTTAAATTATCTTTTCAATTGTAAATACATTTACATGGTATAGAATTCTAATATTACTAAAAAGTATTTATCAAAATCTCCTTCCAGCCCTTGGCCCCTGATTCCTTTCCTAGAGACAACCAGTGTTAACCATTTTCTTGAGTATCTTCCTACATGCTTAAACAAATGTGTGTTAATTCACATGTATTCCTTATACAAATAGCAGCATGCTACTCCGACTATTCTGCATTTGGCCTCTCCATCCTCCAGTTGTCCAGCCTGCTTAATATATAATACATTAGAGGCCCGGTGCACAAAATTCATGCACAGGTAGGGTCCCTGTGGCCTTCCTTCCCCAAGCTGCCAACTGCTGGCTGGGGCCTCCCTTCATTCCATGCCACCCCCTGGTGGTCAGCACACATCATAGCAAGCGATCAAACTCCCAGTCTCCCAGTCGAACCTCTGAGGGGACACTTTGCACATTAGCCTTTTATATATATAGATTGGAGATTATGCTTTATTAGTACATAGAGCTGCCTTATTCTCCCCACCCCATTTTTAATAAATTTTTATTTTGACAATTTCAAGCTTATAATACAATTACAATGTAGCACAAGAAATTTATATGTTATTAACCAATGTACCTCAATACATTTAATAAAAACATCCTTATATTCTCTACTTTAGATTTTGCTCTTGTTGACATTTTGTCCATTTGTTTTATCATTCTCTCTATATATAAACACTTTTATACATGCACTAGAGGCTGGTGCACGAAATTCGTGCACATTAAAAGGGGATTAATTAGAGGAAGTAGTTTAATATTGCTATTTGCCCTTTCTCTATAATAGAAGTGCCAGAGATGAAAGAAAATTAGTAAAATATATATGAAAATCTTCCTCCTTGTCAGAGTCTGGGGCACACCATGGGACCCAGAGTCAAGTCCCCGCCCACCCATGTGTGCCACGGAATCGTGCGAGACCCAGACACGGCCAGCCCCACCCTCATTGGGCTAGATCTAGACCCAGCCGGTCCCACCCTTGTCAAGCCCCACCAGGCAGGGTCGCAGCCTCAGGTCCCCTGGCCCGGTGCCGGGTGGGGGGCGCAGCCTGAGGTCCCCTGTCAAGCCCCACCAGGTGGGGGGCGTGGCCTGAGGTCCCCTGGCCTGGTGCTGGGGCAGGGGGCATGCCTTGAGGTCCCCCATCAAGCCCCGCTGGGTGGGGGACGCAGTCTGAGACCCCCCGTCAAGCCCTGCTGGGTGGGGAGCACGGCCTGAGGTCCCCCGGCCCAGCACTGGGGCGGGGGGGTGCACCTTGAGGTCCTGTCAAGCCCCTCCAGGTGGGGGGTGCGGCCTCAGGTCCCCTCGCCTGGTGCCAGGGCAGGGGGCGCGGCCTGAGGTTCCCCATCAAGCCCGCTGGGCAGGGGGCGCAGCCTGAGTTCCCCTGGCCTGGGGCTAGGGCAGGTGGCATGGACTAAGGTCCCCCGTCAAGCCCCGCCGGGTGGGGGGCGCACCTTGAGGTCTCTCGTCAAGCCCTGCTGTGGTGGGGGGTGTGGCCTGAGGTCCCCCGTCAAGCCCTGCCAGGGTTGGGGGGTACAGCCTCAGGTCCCTGCTGATTGCTCGTTAAGGCTCATACAGGAACTCGGCCTCTGCTGTGAGTGCAGCCATCTTGTGTTACAGAAACCCTGCCTCTGCTGTGGGAGCCGCCATCTTTGCAATGAAGTGATGGCCAATTTGCATATTCCCTGTTTATTATATAGGATATTTTTCCTTAGCTAACTGGAACGTTAGAAACATTTTTTTACCACCACATACATCAGTATGTATTTCCTAAGAACAAAGACATTAACTGACATAAACCATAGTACAATTAACAAATTGTCAGGAAATTAAGTACTATTTAATATGTTTTTATTATCCATAGTCTATATATGGATTTGCCAATTACAGCGATTTCCCCGCCCACCATGTAAGCCAGATATGCACTGCATTAACTTCCATGAATCTTTAGTCTCATGTGAATTAGAAAGATTTCCTAAGTCATTCTTTGTCTTTATTGACCTTGATACTCTTGAAGATTAGACCTGTTATTTTTGTAATATGTTTAACAATTTTTTTCCCCTGATGTTACCTTGTGGGTCAGATTCATGATATATTTTTTAATAAGAAATCCATGAAGTTTATATTGTTCTCTTATCAGTGCATCATATTAGGATGCATGTGATATCTCTCTGTCCCAATATTGATGAGATTCACTTTAATCACTTGGTTTAGGTGAGCTTTTCCTTATAAAGTTAATAATTAATAAGTAGTTTGTGGGGACATACTTTAAGACTATATAAATATCCTCTTCCTCAACAAACTTATCACACACTAATTTTAGTATCCTTTAATAATTTTCCAACCCATTATTATTTCTATAATTTACTAATTAGTAATTATTTAATGAACTAATATTTAATTTCTTAATTTGTTATTATAAGGTAAAACCTTTCCTTATCCATTTATCTATTTATTCATTCATTTATATCGGTGTGAACTCAAGATTATTTTACTGGGGTTGTAATCCATCCTTATTAACATTTATTTTTACTCTTATATAGTTCCATATTTGGCTAGTAAGCGTCCTTAAAGCTGACCTTCTGATATAAATTCATCATTCTTTGAGTATTTCCTTATTTCTACAATTACACAATGTTCCAAGATGCATTTTCTCTGCCCCAACCCTAGAATTGGCCTTTTCCCCCAAGATGCTCTGATGCCTATTAGTGGAGAATGACATTTAGAAACCAAGATCTGAGGATTATGTTTGCTTATTGCTACCAGTGTGTCAGAGAACAGAGCTAAGAAATAAGATATAAGTGGAAGTTTCAGTGGGCAGAACTAAGAGATTAGATAGAAATAGAAGGCTGTACTATCTATATATATAAAAGTCTAATATGCAAATAGACCGAATGGTGGAACAACCAAACAACCAGTCGCTATGACATGTGCTGACCACCAGGGGGTGCGCACAGAACATGGCAGGTTTTGGCAGCAGGCAGCAGAGCGTGGAACATGGAGGGCATGGGCCGAGGCAGGATGGTGGAGCAGGTGAGCGGGGGCACCAGAACAAGGCGGGGCACCAGTCACTGTCATTGGGGCAAGCCTCTGGTGGTTACTGAAAATTCTTTGCTCCTGCTTACCGCGGTCCCGCCAGGTGCTCGCACCTGTTGCCAGGACCCGCCCTGCTCACACCTACTGCTGGCACTGGAGCCACCATTTGCACCCACTGCTGGTGCCTGGCACCGGCCCGGATCGCTCAGTGCCGTCAGCAGGTGCAAGCGGCGGCTGCCGGCCCCAATCGCCCCTCAAGGTTTTTCCACCTCCCCCCGCTCCTGAGGGGCGACTGGGGCTGGCAGCCACTGCTCACACCCTCAGCTGGTGCCGGCCCTGCTCACACCTGTTGCTGGCGCTGGCCCCAATCGCTCTGCGCCATCAGCAAGTGCAAGCAGGGTCAGCACCGTCAGCATGTGGGAGCGACAGCAGTGGGGGCGGGGCTGCCGGCAGGCAGGGGACCAGGGACCACAGCGGGAGGGGCCGGGTGGAGGCACAGAGGATGGGTCGATACCCACCCCTATGCCCACCACAGCCTCTCGGCCCACAGTTCCTTTCAAGGTGCACAAATTCCTGCACTGGGACCCTAGTGTAAATATAAAAATATTAAAAACCATGAGTTCATAATCATAACTCCAATTCCAACCTAAAACTACAGAATACATTCTAGCCCCACTTCTTTTATTTTTATTTTTTTTTAAATATATTTTATTGATTTTTTACAGAGAGGAAGGGAGAGAGATAGAGAGTTAGAAAAATCGATGAGAGAGAAACATCGACCAGCTGCCTCCTGCACACCCCCCACTGGGGATGTGCCCGCAACCCAGGTACATGCCTTGGACCAGAATTGAACCCGGGACCCCTCAGTCCGCAGGCCGACGCTCTATCCACTGAGCCAAACCGGTTTCGGCGCCCCACTTCTTTTCATAACTCTTCCCGCACAAAAAAACTTGGCTCTCATTATGCTCAATATATTTTATTAAAATCTAGAATACACAAATAGTAGGGTGATCATCACTAACCCACACCTCTGCAAATAGCACTCTCACTATCAGTAGTTCAGAATTCAGTTTTGCTCCTTTCTGGTCTTGTCAGACTTGGTTTTATTCTTTGAAAGTGGATCTACTTCAGTTTTGAATATAGGTTTAGGGCATGCCTTTTATATCAGGTGTGGTCCTGATTCCTAAGGCTTGGCCTCCTTGGTGTCTCCACCACATGTCTGTGGTGCTTGACCAGATTTCCCCAGTTTGTCTCAGCCAAAGATACAAGGACACCCAGCCCTGCATGGTCACTGGAATCATCAATCCACTCCCAGCCCAGCATTAAGCAATCTTTGCTAAACTTCACAGATTCTAAACCTTCACAAATGTGCCAGGCCCTCAGCCAAAACTATAACAATCCCCCACAGACTTCTGTGGCTGCTTACCTGACTCAGCAAGAACATCTCGGGTATCCTGCCACACAAAGGTCACCCCATCAGCCAGAACTATACCTCTGCTGCCTCAGTGCAGCCAGGCTCTCACTGCTTAGGCTCTACCTCTCTGCTGTGTAGCAGGTGGAGTGCTCCTAGGAAAAAGGCCCAGTAATGGGGGGCTCACCTTACGCCTTCCTTCTTGAAATGACCAGTTTTGTACTCTTTGTTGCTCTGAAAACAGCTGTCTCATATACTTTGTCTTAGTTCACAGTTGTTTTCAGCTGGAGGGCAAGTTTGGTAATCAATTACTCTGTCATAGCTCCAGGCAGGTCTGCCTTATTCTTTTTAACAGCTGCATAGTATTTTGCTGTGCACCTTAATTTAACCAGTCTAGGCCAGTGGTCGGCAAACTCATTAGTCAACAGAACCAAATATCAACAGTACAACGATTGAAATTTCTTTTGAGAGCCAAATTTTTTAAACTTAAACTATATAGGTAGGTACATTGTTATTAACTTAATTAGGGTACTCCTAAGGCTTAGGAAGAGCCACACTTAAGAGGCCAAAGAGCCTCATGTGGCTCTCGAGCTGCAGTTTGCTGACCGCTGGTCTAGGTTACTTAGGTTGTTTACAGTGCTTTTACAAACGATGCTGTGATGTACATTTGTCATTTCTGACATGTGCAAATGTATCTTTGTGACAGATTCCCAAAAGAATTATTGATGGGTCAAAGAACAAACATTTTAGAATTTACTAAAAAGGTTTGTGTTCACAATATAGTAGTATCTTTCACAACTTTATAAATCAGGATTATATCCCCTCAAGTCTTCATCACATATTCAAGGAAGTCCTAATAATTCAATTACCTTCATATAGAATTCCTGAATTTTCAGTTATTTCAGAAGTCCCTCTCCATATTTTCTACCCTCATTATGCCCTGCTTTAAAAGCCACCTACCAGGCCCTAGCTCAGGGGTGGGCAAACTTTTTGACTCGAGGGCCACAATGGGTTCTTAAACTGGACTGGAGGGCTGGAACAAAAGCATGGATGGAGTGTTTGTGTGAACTAATATAAATTCAAAGTAAACAACATTACATAAAAGGGTACGGTCTTTTTTTTTTTTTTTTTTAGTTTTATTCATTTCAAACGGGCCGAATCCAGCCCGCGGGCTGTAGTTTGCCCACGGCTGCCCTAGCTGGTTGGGCTCAGTGGATAGAGCGTCAGCCTGCAGACTGAAGGGTCCCAGGTTCGATTCCAGTCAAGGGCACATGCCTGGGTTGCAGGCTTGATCCCCAGTAGGGGGCTCAAGCCGATCAATGATTCTCTCTCATCATTGATGTTTCTAACTCTCTCTCCCTCTCCTTTCCTCTCTGAAATCAATAAAAATATTTTTTTTAAAAAGCCACCTACCAGAATTAATGTCAGCTTTCTAGTTTGAAGCACCATTGATTCTGTACTTTCTGTTCCATTTCCAGGCTCATGCTAGTCTTTGGGTCACAAAAGAGCCCCAGACTACCTTCCTTCTTCAGGGAAAAATAAACAAGGAAACCTTCTAAGGAAAACTATGAGAAGGAGTTTTCTATAAATATTTTCAAATAAAATACAATCCCCAGGCTTACACATCTACAAACCTAGACAGAAGAGGGTTGCACAATAAAGAGACAATATTCTAATCATAACTATATAAACTTTACTACCCTAATACTTTCAGAAGTAGTTATTACTATCCTAGAACTGTATAATAGTATAATTAGATGAGGGCATAAACTTAAAAATTCTCTGCCTTGAATGAGGGAATAATTAGCATGTTTTCCTACTAGCTCACACTAAGTAATTAGCTTGCTAGCTTAAGCATGGTCTAAAAGAAGCTACAGGCACTTTAAACATAATCTTTAGTAATAATCAATCCGGAGAAATTTAATCTAACTTACTCAACTCCACATCTCCATGAGGACTGATAATCATATCAACACAAGCCTTTACTGAGTTGTTATTAAGGCCAAGTACCTTTAAAGACTTCATAAGCATTCTTTTACTTAATCCTCACAACAGGGCTGGTAGATATAATTATCCCTCTTTAACAAATGAGGAAATGAGTCTTAGTGAGGTTAAGTAACTTGTCCAAGGTCACACAGAAGGAAAGTAGTAGAGCCCATTTTGGGGCCTATCAGACTCCAAAGCCTGGGCATTTATTAATGTTTCTCATTTATCAGTGTTTCTCAAAGCGCTGGGGATTTACGGATTATCTCCATTAGAATTACTGGGGACCTGAAAATGCATACTTCTAGTTGTTTACATTCTTTGGGTGTATATTATTGAAATTTGAGAAATACTGCACTCTGCTACAACCTCTCAGTGAGAACATAAGATTACTTTAGCACTTGGAGTAATTTTTAAAACTGTAACAATAAGAGAAGCTTCAACCAAGCACTACATGGCTGCCATCAACAACTATATTAGGAAAAGAATTTCTGGCAAACTTTTATTATGGTTTCATGATAAGAAAATAACTTAAAAATTCCAAATTTAATTCTGCTTCTTTTCAGTCAGAAACAGGGAAAATTAACTTATTTGTTACAATCATTTATTCTACAAACAACCCATGCACGCTAAACAGTGACTGAGTCAATGCACGGTAACTCTGAAGGAAAAAAGGGGGAAAACTGACAACTTCAATGTTAAAATTTTATAATTTTTAATGGAAACTTCTGAAGTGCAGCTCGGATTCTGAAAACTATGTGAAAATACTTCTAACCTCTTCTAATGTTTGTATATTTGAGTGTGCCCCCAGAGTCTGGCTCCAGACCAGGCTCAGCCAGGCCCTGCTGTTCATTTGCGCCACAGCTTCAGGAAAGTTACTGAACTCTCAGCTTCTGCATCCACAAAAAGGGATGATAACACTTCACAGATATTGCTTTCTCCCATCCCCTCTCCCCTCTCTCCTCTGATCACCTCTCAACCTATCCTGTGAAACCCAGAAAAGGCTATCAAGAAGAAATTAATCATGTAAAATACAGTTAAGGGAATATTGTCAATAATATTGTAATATTATGTAAGGTATATAAATATCTAATCACTATGCTGTACACTTGAAACTAATATAACTTTGTGTGTCAAATCTAATTTAAAGACAAAACTTTTTTTTAAAATCCATCATGCTTCATATTCTGTTTTCTCCAATCATAACCAGAAATTTAAGCCTTAAGCCCCGTTGGTCATCAATGATCATGTACTCTCACTGCCATAATGCTCTAGGTATCTCCTTAGCTGAACTTGACACCATGCCTTCTCTCCTTCCCAAAAGTTACCACTAGACCCTCCTCGTCCTTAACTATTTAAACCTTAACCTTGCTTGGCGACACTAAGATTGCCGAAACCCTTTCAAGCAACGACTATTTTCTCTTTCACACCTCACCTACTGCAGGACAGTCTTCCTCTCCATTCCAACACTCGATATTATTAGTTCACTAGAGGACTGATGCACAGAATTCATGCAAGGGGCTCTGAGGGCCGAGGCAGCAGCCCCGGCTCTGAAGGTCGTCCAGAAGGACACCAGTCTAATTAGCATATTACACTTTTATTATTATAGGGAAGATTCAATAGATATCTCACCCCTATGACATGTAAGGCATTGTGGGTAGGTCAGGGGAAGTGCTAAGTAACAAAAATAGCCAAAATCTGAGACTATATTCACACGGAGAAGAGGAAAACAAACAAGCAAGTAGGAAGATAAAGTAGGAAGTCATAATGAGAATTTTGTGTGGGGCAGAATACTCACTCCAAATGAAGTGATCAGAGGCATTTTTAAGTGGGGGGTATGAAGGGTAAGAAGGTGCCAGTCAAGCAAAGAGTGAGATGGTGAAGAACATTTCAGACCAAGGGCATAATGAGGCTTTCTTTGCCTCCTCCATCATCTATTCTTGTGCTCACACCCTAGAACTTGTCACCAGCAGAACCTGAACACATCTCATCACCACCTGAAACTTGCATATCTTCTGACAACTTGGCTTTTCTTAGAGGTCACTTGTTCACCTCATCCGAAGTCTCATCCATAGATCTATGTTCTTCATTAAGACTCTTTTTACCATCTTCGTTTAACCATCCAATTTACAATTCCCCTCTTACACATATATTTAATCCCTTGACTACCCTGTCTTCCTTCAGGCTAGCCTGGCAAAATCCCAATCATTCTGCCTTTTTCTGAGACTATATCTGTGCCAGTCAGAAATGCTAGACACAACCCCAGATTGGGAACACTGCAAATTCATGATCACTAATTTCATATGAACTTCTACACTGCCCAGTAGTGCTCAATAATGACTATTTGATATCTTCTACATTCTCTTCAACATTTTTACCCTATTCTAGACCCTAGCTTTCATGATAACCTACTATAATGGCTTTCCTTCCTATCTTTCTGATTATTCCTTCTTAGATTTTGTTGTTATTTCCTCTTCTGATCTAAAGGTTGGAGATCTTCTGGACTCAGATATGGGCCATTTGCCCTCATTGCTCTATGTTCTTCCCAGGTGACTTTATCTATTCTCATGACTTTAAATACCTTCTATGCTAATAACTCCCAAATCTCTTTCTTTCCCAGACCACCTCTTTACTTTCAAGATCACCATTTTTGGCTAAAACCACCATCATCTTCTGCTGATATTACTATAACAGCTCTTAATTTCTCTGCTAATAGTTCAGTCTCCCCATGGTAGCCACAGTGATCTGATGTATAAATCAAATCATGTTATTCCCTTACTTACAACTCTCAACGGCTTCCTACAACTCTCAGAAAAAAATCCTAAAACATGGCCTCTTAGTTTCCTGAGGCTGCCATAACACATTACCAAAAATTTGGAGGCTTAAAACAACAGAAATTTATTCTCTCACAGTTCTAGAGACTGGAAGTCTAAAATCAAGGTGCTGGCAGTACCACACTCCCTCTAAAGCTGGGGTGGGAACGTCCAGCTCATGGGCCTCATAAGACATGCAAAAACATTTGGTCTGGCCCTGTCAATGCGTTAGGGGTGAGTTAATTAAATGTTTGGCCAAATACAGCAGGCTAATTTTTTAAGTTGATAATTTTGTATGGCCTACAAATGATGTTATAAATATCCAAATGGCCCTTGGCAGAAAAAAGGTTCCCTACCCTGCTCTAAAGACTAGAGATTCCTTGCCTCTTCCAGCTTCTAATGCCTTTGGGATCTCCCTGGCTTGTGGCGCAATTACTCCAATTCTCTATCTCGTGTGGCTTTCTCTTATCTCCTTAGTTTGTGTCTTATAAGAACACTAATCATTGGACTTAGGGCCCACCCAGGTCATTCTAGATTATTTCTTCTCAAGATCCTTAATTGCATTTGCAAAGACCTTTATTTATAAACTAGAAGCCCATTGTATGAAGATTTGCGCAATAGGCCTTCCTTCCCCTGGCTGCCGGCACCGGTTTTCCTCCGGCACTCGGGACCCAGGCCTTTGGTCTGGCCGCAACAGAGAAGCCAAGCCTCTTCAGTCTTCAGTCTTCAGTCTTCAGTCTGGCTGGAGCCTTCAGTCTTTGCTCCGTGCCTGTGTATAAATATTAACCGCCATCTTTGTTGGGTTAATTTGGATAGTCATTCTGATTGGCTGGCGAGCGTAGCGGAGTGACACCAATTTGCATGTTTCTCTTTTATTAGTGTAGATACTGTCACATTTACAGGTTCTGGGGATTAGTACATAGGCATATCTTTTGGAGGGCCATCATTTAACCCACTATAACCTCCTAGCTTCCAAGGCCTTACCCACGCTGCCTCTGCCTCTCCCAGCAACTTCATCTCCCAAAGCTCTCTTTCTTGGTGCACGGCTTTACCGATGCTGGCTGCCTTTTAGTTCCTTGATTGAGGACAAGCTCTTTCCCATCCTTCTGCTAAATGCTATTCCATACCATGCTCTCTAGTCTGCCTAGCTAACTCCTCCTTTAGGTCTTGACTTAAATCTAACTTCCACAGAGAAGTGTTTTTTGACCTATACACTTATGCTGTCACAGTTATCATCCCTCAAAGCATTTTGTTCCTTTTCTTCACAGCATTCAATTAATTTTCCTGTTTCCAAGTTGAACCTGCATATAATTTGTGTGTTTGCTTGTTATTCTTTGTCTCTTATCACTGGACTGTGAATTCTTCATACCACTTCTGGCACACCTGCTTTGTTAACTTCCTTTCCTATACCCAAGCGTGGGCCAGCACCTGGCACAGTGGCAATAACTAAATAAAGGAGTACTGAGTTAAAACAGCACCTCCCATTCTCCTTTGAACAGGATTAGATAAGTACAAATAAATGGGTTAGAAGGGTCAGCAGACAGCTGAGGACATGAGGCCTGCAGCAGATCTCTCTCCCAGGCCAGCCTGATAGAATGGCCAAGCTGGGTAAAAAGGAAAAGTAGAACCTGATTACTAGCAAGTTCTTTCTCTACTCAATTCTGCCAGGAACAGACTGTATATCTCGGGAACTCATTCACCTTTTATAATAATCTCTACCTACTGTTCTAAAGGATTAATTGAGGTTTTTCTGAATTTTAGGAAAAACTCCAATAACAACTGATTTCCTACTGCAGCCTAATACTTAACTGGGAGATTCACATTATATATAAGGTTCTCAATTTTACTAAATCACAAAATGATTCAAGTATTAATAATAAATACTGCTGGCCTGTTTTAAAATCTATTGTGCACAGAGGGACTCAGAAAAGAGAAATATTTTCTAGGACACATGAAATTCTCCAGCTTCTTTTTTACCCTGAAGTTTATTTTTTAAATTGAGATATAATTTACATACTGTAAATTCCCCCTTTTAAAGTGTACAATTCAGTGTTTTGCCCAAAGTTGTACCGCCATTGTCACTATCTAATTCCAGAACATTCTCATCACCACCACTTTCCGCCCCCCCCCCCCCCCGTCCCCCCCAAAAACAACAACGCAAAAAACCATGCTCATTAGCAATCATTTGCTATTCTTCCCTTCCCCAGTCTCTGGCAACCACTAATGTATCATCTCTACAGATTTTCCCATTTGTTTCCATATTTATGAAACTAATATAGAGACATGAAATGATTTGCACAGGGTTGTAGCCACCTCATAAGAAAGCAAGATTATAACACATGTATTTATAGCAACTTTTTAAACAGTATAAAATACAAGAGATCAGTGAAAATATGTTTAGCTCAACTATACATATCTTCAACGTGGCTATAAGACTCCTGATGCATAAAGCTCAATCCTTAGGCTAGTATTTCTCAGCAGTGTGTCAGGCTGGGTGGAGGCAGGAGGGCAGGGTGTTAGGCAGGGATCACTAAAGAAGAGATGCTACTGTTGGACAGGAATTGCCCATAAGGACAGGATGATGAGAGAGAGAAGGTTGAGAAAGTGTGACATAACGAGGTTTATAGGACTTTTTTTTTTTAGCCCAGGGCTGTGAAATTAGTGCTAATGTGCACAGGTGCCCACTTGCTTTCTTTTATAGTGCCCTCAGTGGGTCCCAGAGATCCCTAATTATTCCCAGTTTGTTTGAGTAGTTAATGCATAAATAGTGCTACCACCATTTCAGAATACTTGCTGGTTTATGACACTTTGCAAAATAATATAGAAAAC
Organism: Myotis yumanensis; assembly: GCF_028538775.1. Lineage (NCBI taxonomy): Eukaryota > Metazoa > Chordata > Mammalia > Chiroptera > Vespertilionidae > Myotis > Myotis yumanensis. Next base: position 131,445,528 of record NW_027223754.1, read on the forward strand.
TTGACTTTTTTATAGTCTACTGCCTGCATTCCCAATTAAGTTAAAGCATTACAAGCTTAACTTACTTCTGCACCACCAACAAACGTGTACACAGGAACAGTGATCCCATAGACTAAAATAACAATCAAAATCCATTTGCAAAAATAATTAGGCACACATTTTATTTTGTCTTAATCAATATTGCAAATACATTAACAAAGGGGGGAAAAAAGAACGGAAACTGCTCATCACACAGAAAAAAATTCATCATTCAAAACAGATTAATCTGAACTTCAACATTCTTTTTTAAAAAATATACTTTTATTGATTTCAGAGAAGAAGGGAGAGGGAGAGAGAGATAGAAATATAAATGAGAGAGAATCATTGATCAGCTGCCTCCTACATGCACTCCACTGGGGACTGAGCCCGAAATCTGGGCATGTGCCCTTACTGGGAAATGAACCGGGACCTCCTGGTTCATAGGTCAACACTCAACCATGCCTGGCTGAATCTCAACATTCTTTGTGCTCATTTTAAAATATTCTTAAAACAGGAACTCAAAAAGACAAACAAGTGAGAACTGTTCTATCAATTCAAATTGAGATCCTAAATCAACTATGACTACACAACTTAAAAATAACCTTGTCTTCAATCTAGAAATGCTTGATTTGCCAACGTATAATGAATACAAATTTTCTTTTATTAACAAGTTACTTTGAGTTATAGAGATCCTGCATATGATTAGCTTATCTTTTTTTTTTTTTAATGACTTATAAAATTGCCTAGTTAGATGGTCTAACTATTCAGAGACTCATATACTAAATGACATAGTGTCTGGCCATTTAAAGTTGAAACTTGTTTAGCAAATATTTTACTAACGTTATTATTAAGCATATAAATTAACTTAAAAGGTCAACTCTTAATTGCTCCCAACAAAAGGGAGCTTTGGTACCAATAAATTAGAAGTAGGGCATCCAAATATATTTTGTTTGCAGTTTTATAGTGTGTTTTTTTAATTAAATTGGAAATGCCTATGCATGAAAAGTGAAAGTCTCATTCTTCAGTTATGTACAGGATTGTAAGGAATGAACAACCTAACTCTTCCAAATTATTGATGTAAATAAAGCACTAGCCTAAAATTTCTTCCAAAAAGCCCTGAAATTTAGACCAAAAGTAAATAAAGAATTAAGTACTACTCTACTTTTTAATGCTCCCTTTCCCTCTTGACATGAGCAGCAAGATACTAGAAAAAAATAATTTCAGTATGTACTTCCAGAATATATCAATTTTAGTTCTCCCATTTGATAGGGAGCTAAGAATAATAAAAATAAATTAAAAAAGAAAAGGTAACTTAATAATTAAAAAGAGGCAGACTGAGCATGGGGAGAGGGTGGGTTTAGGAGATCTGCTGTCAGTCAACCCTTCTGTAAAATTCAGAGCACTATGATAAGTCCTCTTTAAACTATACCCAGGGCCATGCACAATTGCACATGGGATCTGGGCAATTCTTTGATAAACTTTAAGGTTGCCAGATAACTTACAGAAAGTTATAACACATTTTCATTTTAAGAAGCAAAATTAAAAAAAAATATTCAAGACACCAAGCAATTTCACTCTTTGAAATAACTATCCTAAATTTTTTTTCTTAAATTCAGATTTTGCAAAGTTGCTAGGTCATTAAATAGACACTGAGAACAACTTTTCATATAAGGACTGTAGATTAATTCTTTATCAAGCATGTATTTTTCAAAAATCTAGGCCAAATTGAGATTTAATTCTAAATTTAGATTTCTAGATATAACATTGCAATAAAACCAGTAAAAATACTTTTGTTCAAGTATGTTTACTTCTCCAATTATTTAGTTTGGGAAATATTTACATCCTTGCCCCAAAAGATTACTAACAGTTTGAAAGATTAAAGATAAAAACAAAAATTGGTTCAACAATTGTCAAAATGAAATGAATACAACAACTTTCCACTCAATCCCAAAATAAACCACTGCAGCACGTGAGCTCAGCTCACATAAAACCACTTCTTTTTCCCAGCTTCATAACTGGACTGAACGTTGCTCAAAAACATGACCTATGTTAAAAGTGGAGAGATAAAAAGTGTTGTAAAGATTGCACAATGATTGAAATTGAGATGGATATAATGTATAATCATAACACTTCAGAGCTGGAAGAGATCTTCAGGATCGATCTAATCCAGCATCCACATTTTACAGATCAGGAAAGTGAGGGCCAAACTGAGTCATTTGGTCAAATGACTTGACCAGTCACATTCCTGGGCTGAGCTATTCATTCATTCACTCAGTCATTTTCCCATTTTCGGAAAGCTGCCTAAGTGCGAGGCTCAGTGGAAATAAGCTGGAAGCAGCATTCACCACTGTCAAGACAGGCTTCTTTCCCTATCTTCTTAAGATTAATCCTGAAATGCCCTAAGCAGCAAGAACTCACAGAAGAGTTCCACAGCCTTTGCAAAACAGGACCCACTTTCGGTTTCACACATTTCAATAAACACAGTTGGGTTTAACTTCAGAGAGGCCTCAATTGTATTTACTTTAAGTGATTAAGCATTAACAAAGGGAAGAAGTACAGTATTCTGAGTGAGTCCCTCTCTAGTACATTCATAACTTAAGGAAGTGCAATCAGAAAATGCCCTAACACACAAACAAGTTCACAGACAGGACAGGTTATGAAATCAAAGCTATCTGAGGTATCACTATAGATCAGTTAAGTCCAATAGCTCAAGTTTACAAAGTGTGGAATGTAAAGATCTCCCCATTTCATTCAAATGTGGGTATATTTTTCTGAGATGTCTATATGTAAAAAAAAAAAGACCTCCAAACTCACATTCAAACTAATTCCCTCTTCTAATGACACACATATTCAAACCAGGCCTTTCTCCTTAAAATCAACTTTCTTTGATTTCCATTTCATTTTAAAAAATTAGGAAAAATAAACAAACCCTAAAAGTTAATGTGTTGGCTAAAGAAATCCAAATTCTATGTATAATCAAAACAGCTTTAGCTCAAACTGCACATTTAAGAGTTTGTAAAAAAAAAAAAGGGGGGGGGGGGATGTGCAGTGAACTCACCCATCAACAAAAATCATCTCTTATTTTACATGGGACTTTTACAGTCTGTAATATCATCTGGCACCTAAGCGTTTTGTGTATCTCAATTCACAGTCAACTTCTTTAAGGAGAAGAAACCATATTGACAGAGCTCTGAAATAAAACAACCTCTAAGTAAGGCACTTTCAAACGTGAAACAGCAGCTCTGTGCACATCAGTTTGTGTTCTATGCCAAGATGAACCACAGGTTATACAGCCCTCTCACAGATGACCACTGGGTGATTTCTGATAAAATATAATCTCCATTGAGGCTCTTTGACTTTCCGGAATATACCGTCAGCTCAGGACCAAAGTGCTGCTGTGCTCTTTTAGTTCTCAAACTTCCAGATTTGATTTTTATCCAGAGCATCACAAGTTCTCATCTGCACATCAGGTCGGCCCTCAGGTGTCCGATAAGCACTAAGACAGAGTCCTGAGTGTGGATGAAAAATGGTTCCATCTTCTTTAAAATGCCAAATAATGTTTGCTGGCACAGGGAACCCATCTTTTGGACAATTTTGCATCCCTACGTGATTTTTTTGCTCAGGAACCTCTGCACATAACTCTGTCACAGAATTAAACCTGATTTCTTTGTTTGAAGTGTATTCAAAGAATTGATTGCCCCCCTGACCATGGCATCCAAACAGTGAAAGGTTAGCACCTGTGGGGTTGTTGTCAGGAGCATTATAATCTAAACATTCAGAAGAGATCCCCATACTGCGAACAGCTCCGTGCCAGCCTGGCCTATCCTCTGGAACGTGTAAGTTCGAAAACACGTTTTTCAAATACCAGTCAAAGCTCTTGCACTTCAGCCGTTCTCGCAGTAGCTTTCTTTCGGAAATATCTCCGTAAGCTTCTTTCCTGGCCGGAGGGTTCCGATTGTAGAAGTGCTCCTTGTACTCATCCATCCACACTTCCGCGGCCCGAGCAGTGTTCTGTAGGAAATTGGGCCGCGCATAGGGAGCCCGCTTAGGGAACACGTGGCCCACGTGGGAACACGGGTGGATCTCCAGCTTCCCTCCGCACTGCCACACCCTGAAAGACAGCTCCAGGTTTTCACCGCCCCACACTTCCATCCCAGTGTCGTACGTCCCAAGGTACTCAAAATACTTCTTGCTGACAGCAAACAGTCCCCCGGCCATGGTGGGCGACCTGATGGGCTCGATTCTCGATTTCCACCTGTCCCGTTCATGTTTGGGGACAGAGTGCCACTGGAACGTCAGACGCCAGTCAAACCCACCAATCATGGGCTCCCCGGTCTGCATATAGAATTCGAAAGTATTCCAATCAATGGTGTCTATCACGGGACAAACCACAGCCGTTTCGTCCTCGCCGATCCTTTCCAAAAGGGGTTCCAACCAGCCCGAGTTACACTCACAGTGGCAGTCCAGGAAGGTGAGCACGTCCCCCGTGGCAAACGTGGCCCCGATCAGGCGGGCCCGGACCAAGCCCTCCCGCTTGTTGGTCCGGATCAGGCGGACTCTCTCGAGGTTGCTGATGTACGTTTCGAGCTGCGCCTTCAAATACACGCGGTCGCTCAGGTCATCCACCAAGATGATCTCCTTCAGGAGGACCGCGGGGGAGGTCTCCAACACGCTGTGGATGGTGCGGAGCAGCGTGGACCAGGCCTCGTTGTAGAAGGCGATGATCACGGAGGTGGTGGGCAGCCGCCGGTAGGGGAACGCCTTGGACCTGCACTCGGGCATCCTCTTGTCCTCGATGTGGCGGTGCAGGGAGATCCTGTCGCTGAGGTAGATGTTGATGGCATATCTCTCAATGAGTTCCTCCTGCTGCTTCCGTTCGGCCTCGCTCAGCTGGAGGTGGCTGGCTTTGCCCCACTCCCCCGGGGCCTGGGGGTCTGCGGGCGGCTTCTCGTACAGCGGCCGGAACAGATCTTCTGCCCCGGCCCCGGGGTCCGGGAGCTGCCTCGGCCCCCGCTCCCAGGCCAGGCCCGCTCCCGGGGCGGCATGGAGCGTGGAGACCGAGAGTTCCACCAGCACGTAGGCCACGGTCAGGAGCGCCAGCAGCAGGCAGCTCTTGCCTGCCCAGGTCCACCTCGCGGCCACCCGGATCCGCATGGCCGGGGCGCGGGCGCCGACCCGGGTCCCGGCGCGGGGCAAGGCGTGCGGGGCTCGGGGCGGAGCGCACCTCCCAGCGGGGCCCTGCTCCCCCGCAGGCGGGTCCTCGGCGCCCGGGGCCTCCTGGGGTCGCCGAGCCTCCGTCGCCGCCCGCGGCGCAGCCCCAGCTCCGGTCCGCACTTCCTCCCGCGCCGCTCACAACTTTTCACCAACTCCCGGCCCACACCCACCCGCCCGCCCTCCCTCCCGGCGCGGACAAAGCCCTCCCCCTCCCGCTCGCTCCTCCTGGCGGCGAGTTCGAGAAAGTCTCGGGCAGGGCCCGGGGGCCTCGGCGGGACCGTGCGCTCCCGAGCTCCCCGCGCTCCCGGCCGCCCTCAACCCCCACCTAGGACCGCGGTGGTCCCCGGGGGGCCCGGCGTGGACAGCAGGCAAGGTTTCCAACCACCTGAGCGCTGCCCGTCACAAAAAGGAAAAAAAAAAAAAAACAGAGAGAGAGAAAGCGCGCGCGAATACAACTTACCCAGGTGTTTGCCGTTGGGACTAAAGTCCAAGGAGGTGATCGCAGCTTTGTGGCCCTTAAAGTAACGCTCCAGAACGGGGTCCTCCTGGGAAGGAAAGTTGTCAAGGTGTGAAAGCAGGTGCAGAGTGCGAGCTCGGGGGGTCGGGGATGCGCGCGGTCCCCTCCCGCGGGGTCCGTCCCGGGAGCGGCCACGGGCGGTGGGTCCGCGGGCGGGAGGCCCCACGGGGAGCCGCGGGGCGTTCCCGGCCACATCCTCGGTCCGCGCTGCTCAGAACCGCGCGGACCTGAGAAGCCGCCCGGGCCGCGCGCTGGGAATGCAGGCTCCCGGGCCCCCCGGCGGCGCGCGGTCACCGGTGCGCGCGGGGCCCCGGCTTCGGCGCTTTTTTAAAACCTCCCGGTGATTCTGACGCAGGCGCTCCACGGGAACCTCGGAGAATTCCGGAGGCGGTGCGCCTGCGTGGGCTCCGTCCCGAGCCGGGCCAGGGCTGGACGCTCCCCGCCGCCCCGGCAGCAGCGGGGGAGACGCGGGCGCCCGGGGCGAGGGGCTAGAGATTGCGGACCCGGCGGCGGACACCTGCCTCCACCTCCCGCAGGTGGGGGCGCGGCCCCGACCGGGCCCCGCAGCCCGCAGAACCGGCTCCGGAGAGTCGCTTCCAGCCCGTCCTTACCGGGGCGCAGGCCATGGGGGGAGCGGTGGGCCACCGGTTCCTGCGGGTGGGGAAACGGGGGAAAAGAAGGGGATGAGATGCGATGGGGGACCATGCGGCGCCCGGAACCGTCCGCCGGGAGCGGCGGCGCCTCCCGGTCACTACAACAACGGCGGCCCACTCACACCCGCGCTCCAGGCGTGGCCAGCCGAGCCCCGAGGTTCCGCGGCGCCGGGCACCGCCGGGCGTCCTCCAGCTGGCAGGCCGGACGCCCCACGGTCAGGTGCGACCACACGCCAAAGCCAAAATGTATTCACACTCTCGCCCCTCCAGGCTTGGCACCCAGAAGGAGAGTAGTCACTGTGATGGGAATGAAACCGCTTGGAGCGAGAGGGTAAATAAAGAGTCTGTGATCGATGCAATCGGAGTTCTATTACTCCTTAAAGAGACAGCGCCCGCGAATTCTAGCGGGTCCCCTATTGCTTGTTAAGACGGAGGAGAGAGATTTGATCAAAGTGGGAGCAGCTTGCTAGTCTTTAATGTGCGCAAAGGAACTAAGCCTCTGGAGAACAGATTTAAATTTACTTAATTTCTATTTTTCACACAATGCCCCGCGTGATGTAAATATAGATTGTGGATAAAGGTGATGAATGAATTAAGTGAATGTTGTGCATCCACTTAATGTTTTTCTATTTTTCTATTCTAATCTCATTTTTGTATGTTTTAGAACAACCAACTTATACAGCAGCATATCTAGTCTTTAGCAAGACGTAGGAATAACCTTTTTGTTTTGTTTAAATTATTAAGGCTACGTAGTAACTACAGCCATTTCTGCAGCAAGCTTCTTTACACATAATATCACTCGAGCTTCAGCAACAGTATGCAGGTGATAGAGTTACAAAATGTTACCAAAGTTTACAAATTACAAACTTGATTCTTAGATATTTTATATATAATTGTCAAAAATCACAGAGACAGCTCTTCCAAGTCCATATCTTTTGTACCCAGCCTTAAAGCATGAAGGACTCAATCTGAAAATTACATACAAAATAAGAATTCTTGGCAGTATAAGATGGCATAATAGATCACAGCTGGTAAAATACATACTGTATGCAAATGAAAGGTATACTACATAACTTAATTACAGTTTAACACTGCAATCTAAAGCTATTTCCTATCTGCCTAATTGCTCAGTACAGTGTTCATTAAAACTAAATTCTATCACATTCAGTAGTTAAATTCCAATATAAATTTATTGAATATCTGAGGAATAAAAAGGTGACTGAGATATCTTCCCTGCCCACTTAACAATCTAGGTTTCTGAGCCTCATATTTTAGCACACATTACGATGATTTAGGGGACCCCATTCCCAAAGATGCTGATTCAACATATATGGGGTGGAATCAGAGTCCTTCAGATGTAATAAGCCCCTTAATGATTGCTATGGGCGTCTCAGCTGTGTACAATGAGAAACATTGCTCTAGTCTAGGAGGTGATGCATCAAGAGTGCTGATACCCGCAACTTGTCAGCAAAGTGGCAAGACTCAGCCTTGCTATTTATTCCCAATCTAGGTATGACTTTTTTTTTAAGCCTTACATACTTAAAAATAATGCTGGATTCTGGTGGGAATATACAATGGCATAGCACTGTGGAAAACAGTTTGGCTGTTCCTAAAAATGTTAACTCCTGCCGAAACCGGTTTGGCTCAGTGGATAGAGCGTCGGCCTGTGGACTGGAAGGTCCCAGGTTCGATTCCGGTCAAGGGCATGTACCTTGGTTGCAGGCACATCCCCAGTGGGAGATGTGCAGGAGGCGGCTGATCGATGTTTCTCTCTCATCGATGTTTCTAACTCTCTATCTCTCTCCCTTCCTCTCTGTAAAAAATCAATAAAAATATATTAAAAAAAAAAATGTTAACTCCTAGGTATGTGTACCCACAAGTGCTGAAAGTAGGGGCTTGGAACAAATGCTTGTACACCAGTGTTTATAGCAGCCTTATTCACAATAGCCAAAAAGTGGGAACAACTCACATGTTTAACGGACGAGTTGAAAAATAAATGTGATTCATACATACAATGAACTGTTATTCAGTCATAAAGATGAATGAAGTTCTGACACATACTACAACATAGGTGAAGCTTGAAAATGTCATGCTAAGCCAGACACAATGGAACATATGCTCTGTGATTTACTTATATGAGGTACCTTGAATAGGTAGATTCATAGAAATGAAAAGTGGAATGGGAGTTACCAGGGGCTGGGGAAAGGGAAAATGGGGAGTTATTGTTCAATGGGTGCAAAGTTTCTGTTTGAGCTGATAAAGTTCTGGAAATTGATAATGGTGATGGTTGCAAAACACTATGAATGTATTCAATGCCAGTGAACGGTACACTTAAACATAGTTAAAATGGTAAATTTTATGTTATGTGCATTTGACTACAATAAAAAATAATTCTGGGAATTCTGAGGAATAACCCAAACCTTAGGATTTCTCACAGCCAAGATATGTCTAATATGGGGTACAAAAGATTACAGAAAAAGAAACAGTTGGAGATGTAGAAACTAGCTCAAAAGGAAACAAAATTTTAAGTGCAGATTTTCTCTGTCTTTTAGTAAAAAATATTAAACTTTTTCCAAATACCAAAAAATACATGTTTTTAATCAAATAGAAAAAAATCACCTATTGTCCCATCACCTAAAGTTGACTTTTACAAAATTCATCATCTACTCATTGTAGGCTCACTACATGCCAGATATTCCTCTCAGTACCTTACAAATTCTGACATTTAATCCTCATAACAATCTTATTATAGAGATGCTGTTATTGCCATTTCAATCTTATAGACAAGGAAATTGATGTGCAGAGACAGTGAGTTACTTGCCCCGCACACAGGAAGTGGCACAGCTGCCTCCAGACTCCACTCTCTTAATCACTAAGTAAGTCATCATGCCTTTTGCATGATTGCAAGCATATTGTTAATATGTAGAATCCTGTATCTTAGCCTAAGAGTAAGTTTTACAAAAAGAAAAAAAAGTAACATTTGCTTTATTTTCTAAATATGTTTATTAATTTTTAGAGAGAGAGGAATAGAGGGACACATTGATGAGAGAGAAACATCATAGATCGGCCGCCTCCTGCATGCCCCTTCTGGGGATAGGGCTGGCAGCAAAGGTATGTGCTCTGACCAGGAATCAGACCTGCATCTCTGGCTGGTCGCTCACCCACTGAGCCACACCAGCCAGACCATTTGCTTTGTTTTCATTCTACTGTCTTCATCTCTTACTTCAAACTGCCCTTCCTATGGTTCTTTTCCATATTTGATTTTATTCCTTTTTGCTATTCCTCACCTTTGCAGATGGACATTTGGAAATATGGCCAAATTGGGGATATTTTTCCTAACCTCAAGTGTGCTTGAGTTCATGTAATTCTACTTGCTGCAGTAATTATTAGGGACCTCCTCAGACTACAAACTTATTAACCTGTATGGGAGCCACACTATTTCACAATATTTAAAAATGTGCAAGGTATCATTGAAAACCAAGTACTAGGCAGGGCAAACTGATCCTTTCAGTAGCCCCCCTTTTACACATCCCCCTCAAATCAGAATATATATATATATATATATATATACTTGAGTACTAAAAAGGGTTGTTTGTACTATAGCTCGAATCATTCCTAGATTAATTCACTTTCAAACATTGAAATTTCAGGCAGAGCACAAAAGTGCCATCTACTGTCCACAGTCCTACTTGGCACTTGGAGTGAAAATATTTTGTCGCCTGTTTCCAGGCTGTGTAACTCTCTTTTGGACACAGTTGCTCCAAAATATAGGAGAGTACATAGAAAGTTTTCCAGATATGTTTTTTAAAAAATATATTTTTGTTGATTTCAGAGAGAGGAAGAGAGAGAGAGAGAGAGAGATGCATTGATATGACGATGCTCAACCAATTGAGCCACACCAGTCAGGGTATTTCCAGATATGTTTGAATCATTGAAGTATTAACCTGTTTTATTTTTAAAATTCTCACCCAAGGATATGTTTATTGATTTTTAGAGAGAGAGGAAGGGAGAGAGAGGAGAAGGGGGTCATCAATGTGAGAAACATAGATTGGTTGCCTCCCATATGTGTCCCAAGCGGGGATAGAACCTGTAACCTAGGTATGTGCCTGGAAATCGAACCCGCAACCTTTTGGTGTATGGGATGATGCTCTAACTGAGTCACCCAGCAGGGCTAAATCATTACCGTTTTTTAAATTACGACTATCAATGATTTATTTCAATCAACATTCATTCTTCAAATCCTATCAACTATATCCTCACAATTGATTTTGTCTTCCCATCTTCCTGTTCCTGGGCCTATGGGCTCTCTCTAGGGCCTAGAGCAGCCATGGGCAAACTATGGCCCGCGGGCCGGATCCGGCCGTTTGAAATGAATAAAACTAAAAAAAAAAAAAAAAAAGACTGTACCCTTTTATGTAATGATGTTTACTTTGAATTTATATTAGTCTAGAGCTAGGCCCTCTTCTTCCACCCTCCCACCACCCCCACCCCCCCAAAAGGATTTCATTAATCCCTAATCTACTTCTGACTTCAAGACTTACCTCTGTCTGTCGTGCATACTGCCAATAGCACCAGAGTAGCTTGCGAAAAAGTACTGATTATTGGGCCTCACCTCAGAGATTTGATTTAGAAAGTCTGGTGTGAATACTAGGAATCTGTATTCTCCAACAGGCTTTCCAGGTGGTTATAATGTGCATCAAGATTTGGAAGCCATTGGGTAAATCATACCACAAGCCTTCTTTAAAATTCACTTTGTCACTTTATTGTCTGAGTCTTAAAACAAATTCCTATTTTATATTCAACCACACATCTCCCCAGGCTGATTCTTAAGCCATTACAGGCAACTGTACACATTCACACTTTGGAGCCTTTTCTAGAACTATTCCTATAGTGTGAATGCCTGTACAACTACCAATTCCAACTTCTGCACAAAGAAACCTTCTCAGGATTTGAGAAGATGCCATAATTTTGAGCAATTGCCTTTCTTGAAACCTATCCCCTAACCCCTCATAAAAGTACTAGAGGCCTGGTGCAGGAATTTGTGCACAGGTGGGGTCCCTTGGCGTGGCCTGCGGGGATTGGGCTGAAACCAGCAGTCCAACGCCGCCTGCCACTCCTGCCTGCCACTCCTGCTCATCCCGGCTCCGCTGTGCCTGCCGCAGGCTCACCCAGTCAGTCCTGATCGGGAGAACCCTTTGTCTGGTGCCCATCCCAAGAGGATGGGGGGCCGGGACACAATCGGCCCTCTGGGTGGGCAGTGGTACGCCCTTGCTGGCCTGGGATCCGGATAAGTCCCACTGACGTTCACATGGGTTGTTTGGAGCCACCTGGTGGCCACTTTTATATCGTTTCTTCCTTGAGGAGCATCTAGGGAGGGGAATCGGCTTCGGTGCCCAAGGCCGACTTCCAGGAGCCCGGCGGTGCTGTCGGGATCATACCCCCAGTGCCAGTTCGTCAGTACCTGGCCTGTTCTCTGGAGATTGGACCTGTAGGACTACTGAGGGAGTGAGTGCCTGCTGCTGGGCTGGTGGGCTGCCGGGAAGGGTCAGTCAGCTGAGCAGCACTCCCACTGTGAGAGTGCACTGACCACCAGGGGGCAGCTCCTGCGTTGAGCATCTGTCCCCTGGTGGTCAGAGCACATCATAGCGACCAGTTGACTGGGCGTTCGGTCATTCGGTTGTTTGGTTGCTTAGACTTTTATATATAGAGACTAGAGGCCCAGTGCACAAAAATTTGTGCACTTGGAGGGGTCCCTCAGCCCGGCCTGTGCCCTCTCGCAGTCTGGGACCCCTCAGGGGATGACCACCTGCTGGCTTAGGCCTGCTCCCTGGGGGATTGGGTCTAAGCTGGCAGTCAGACATCCGTCTGGCAGCCCGGGAGCCCTTGGGGAATGTCCACTTGCCAGCGGGGAGCAGGCCTAAGCTGCATTCAGACATCCTTAGCGCTGCTGAGGAGGCAGGAGAGGCTCCCACCACCACTGCTGTACAGGCAGCCATTAGCCTGTCTTGTGGCTGAGCAGAGCTCCCCCTGTGGGAGTGCACTGACCACCAGTGGGAAGCTCCTGTGTTGAGCATCTGCCCCTTGGTGGTCAATGTGTGTCATAGTAACCAGTCATTCCCAGTCATTCTGCTGTTAGGGTCAATTTGCATATTACCCTTTTATTATATAAAAGGGTATTTATTATATAAGAGTGCCTGGCCAGCCTGGGTGAGGGGCTGATGGCTGTTTGCAGGCTGGCCACAGCCCCTTCAGGGTAGGGGTTCCCCCTGGGGTGCCTGGCCAGCCTGGGTGAGGGGCTGAGGGCCATTTTCAGGCTGGCCACACCCCCTTCAGGATGGAGGGGGGGGGGTCCAGCTGGGGTGCCTGGCCATCCTGTGTGAGGGGCAGAGAGCCATTTTCAGGCTGGCCACAGCCCCTTTAGGGTGGGGGGTCCTGCTGGGGTGCCTGGCCAGTCTGGGTGAGGGGCTGAGGGCCGTTTTCAGGCTGGCTAAGCCCCCCAGCAGAGACCCTCACCCCATGAGGGTGTGGCCAGCCTGGGTGAGGGGCTGATGGCTGTATGCAGGTTGGCCACAACCCCAGCCACCCAAGCTCCCAGTGGAGGCTGGCTGGAAGCAGGTATCTGGGATTTATTTGTCTTTTATAATTGAAACTTTGTTGCCATGAGCAGAGGCCACAGCCAGCTCAGGGCAGGCGGGAAGCTTGGCTTCCTCCATCGCCCGGTCAACCAAGCCTTTTGTTTGCTCCAGCTCTGTGGCTGCCTGCCGCCATCTTGGTTGGGTTAATTTGCATATAATCGCTCTGATTGGCCTGTGGGCATGGCTTAGGGCATAGTGAAGGTATGGTCAATTAGCATCTTTGTCTTTTATTAGGGTAGACTAGTGGCCTGGTGCGTGGATTCATGTATATTGAAAGGAAATTAATTAGAAGAAGTACTATAATATCACTATTCATGCTTTCTCTGTAATAGAAGTGCCAGAGATGAAGGAAAATTAGTAAAATGTATATGAAAATATATAAATTGATTAATAAATAAACAATAACAACATGATAAAACAAAGACATGATATAAAAACAACATTGATACAATGACTGATAAATTGATTAAACTTATTCTAATAACTCCCTGTATACCACATTAAGAGTAAAACACTTTCAGAGTGCTTAACTAATTTCCCTTGTGATAAAGTATTTACAACTTTAACTTTAACGTCACACGCCCTTCGAACTCGAGAGAAAGCAATATATAACTGACATGACCAAAAACGGGTTCATGTAAGAATATTCCTACTCTGTCTAATTTGTCCTTGTGATTTATTAATAGTCATTGCAAATGCTGGCATCACGGGAAACTGTCTTCAAATTAATTTAAATGGGAGGCCAGTGTCAGACAGGGACAAATCAATTCTTAGAATCAGAGCAACCTCTCCTTCTGCAGATCCTGTTAATACTTCAGAGCTTTATATGTATCACACATGCATGAGTCAACATTTATTTTTAAATTGCCAGTGTGCATCATATGTACCAGCTGGTTGGTTAGTCGGACAGTTGGATGGACGGTCAGTCACTTACACACACACACACACACACACACACACTAGAGACCCGGTGCCCGGAGATCAGGGCCGATTGCGGCTGATCGGGGCCAGCGGGGGAGGTTGGCTGTGGGAGTGCACTGACCACCAGGGGGCAGGTTCTGCATTGAGCATCTGCCCCCTGGTGGTCAGTACACATCATAGCAACCAGTCGTAAAGATCATTTAGGCTTTTATATATATAGACTAGTGGCCCAGTGCATGAAATTCATGCACATTAAAAGGGGTTTAATTAGAGGAAATATTTTAATATTGCTATTTACCCTTTCTCTATAATAGAAGTGTCAGAGATGAAAGAAAATTAGTAAAATGTATATGAAAATCTTCCTCCTGTCAGAGTCTGGGGCACACCGCGGGACCCAGAGTCAAGTCCCCACCCACCCACGGTGCCTGAAAATCGCACAAGACCCAGACCCAGCTGGCCCCACCTCCATTGGGTGAGGTCCAGACCCGGCCGGCCCCACCCTTGTCAAGCCCCACTGGGTGGGGGGCACAGCCTCAGGTCTCCCAGTGCACCCTCAGGTCCCCGGCTCAGTGCTGGGGCGGGGGATACAACCTGAGGTCCCTCGGCCCAGCACCAGGGCAGCAGCATGGCCTGAAGTCCCCTGGCCTGGCACTGGGGCGGGGGGAGGGGGGGGGAGGGCGTGCCTTGAGGTCTCCCATCAAACTCCACCAGGCAGAGAGCATGGCCTGAGGTCCCCTGTCAAGCCCCACTGAGCGGGGGACACAGCCTCAGGTCCCCTGCCCAGAACTACACAGCCTCAGGTCCCTGCTGATTGCTCTTTAAGGCTCGTTACAGGAACCCAGCCTCCATTGTGGGCACCGCCATCTTTGTGACAGTGTGACTGTCAATTTGCATATTCCCTCTTTATAAGATAGGATAGATAACATCTCTTCCTTTGGTCCCTCATAGCATGCTATGTACTTAGAATTATCCTTAGTAATTTCCTTCCTTCCTTCCTTCCTTCCTTCCTTCCTTCCTTCCTTCCTTCCTTCCTTTTGTTTCATTAATCATCACCCGAGGATATTTTTCTCATTAATTTTTAGAGAGAGTAGAAAGGAGGGAGAAAGAGAGAGAATGTGAAAGAGACACATGGATTGGTTACCTCCTGCACACACCCTGACCCAGCTGGGAATCAAACCAGCAACCCAGGTATGAGCCCTTTTGTTTGCAGGCTGATGCTCTAACCACTGAGCAGCACTAGCCAGGGTCCTTAGCAATGTTTTATGTTGCTACATTATATCTATATTATTTTTGTCTCTAACAGTTCTCACTGTAGTGAAAAGTCCATAAAGACAAGAACTGTGTTGTACTCATCTTGGTGTCACTGCAGCCACCACAACTCCTAACCCCAGAGGTTCAGTGTTTTCTGGTTGGCCAGCTCTGTATTCACGGAAAAGGCTACAAAGGAAATAGAAAACATTCTCTTTGCCTTCAAACAGTTTAAAATCTAATTGTGAAGACAAGACTTCCCACATGAAACAATTCGTGAAACCAATCAACGTAAAAACTATGTGAAGCAGCAAGTCCACAATGACCACAAGAATGCTACAAAGTATCTGTATTGTGCACATAAGATTGTATTTTTATAGTGCCAAATATTCTTAAGATGTGTGAGAGGTCCTTGGAGATGATGTGCTTGTATCAGAGAAGGTTATAGGAGAAGATGGGCAATATTATAGGGAAAGATGGACATTGAGGGGGTGGACGGATTGAGCAAAAAAAGAAAAAACTCATGAACATGGACAAGAGGGTGGTGATTGGAGGGGGTGGGGCGGAGGGAGGTGAGGAGGGTAAAAGGGGGATAAGTGGTGGTGGACAGAGACTTGACTTGGGATGGTGTACAAAACAGTGTACCGATGATGTGTTGTAGAATTGTGTACCTGAAACCTGTATAATTTTGTGAACCAGTGTCACCCCAATGAATTCAATAAAAAGGGGGGAAAAGGAACAAAAAAATAAAAGCCTTTAAAAAGATTGAAACATAAAGTAAAATGGTCAGATTAGACTTGATCAATGGTTTTCAAATGCTTTTTTCCCCAATCCTCACCAGAGGATTTTTTAAAAAATTGATTTTTAGAGAGAGAGGAAAAGAGAGAGATAAAAATAACAATGTGAGAGAGAAACATCGATTGGCTGCTCCATACATGCCCCAAATTGAACCTGAAACCCAGGTGTGTGCTCTTACCAGGAACCCACAACCTTCTTGTGTAGGGGACGATGCTCCAGCCAACTGAGCCGCCTAGCCAGGACAGTGGTTTTCAAATTTTAGTGGGCATTAGACAGACCTGAAGGGCTTGTTAAAATGGAAACCACTGGGTCCACCCCGAGTTTCTGTTTCAGCAGGCATTTATACAAAGTTCCTAGGTGTGTTGCTTATGCTCTCACCAAGCCATTCTATGTCAATTGTCAAATTAAGTAAAAAGTAGGAGGGAGAGAGAGACAGGTATAGAATGACGTTTGTCAGGGGCTAAGGGGTGGGAGAAACGGGGTGATGTTGGTCAGAGGGTACAAACTTTCAGTGATAAGTTCTGGAGATCTGATGTACAGCATGGTGACTATAATTTACAATACTATACTGTATACTTGAAAGTTTCTGTGAGAATAACGCTCCCATGTTCTCACCACCACCACAGCAAAATGGTAATTATGTAAGAAAAGGGATGTGTTAACCTTATTGTGGTAAACATTTTGCAATATATCCATGCATCAATCATCACAATGTACACCATATACCAGTACACAGTATAACATGTCAATGACATCTCAATAAAGCTGGACCAAAAAAGATGGCTAATAACAAATGTTGGTGAGAATGTGGAGAAATTGAAACTCTCATAAGTGGATGGTGACAATGTAAAATGATGCAGCTATTTCATACCTAGAGGTGGATTCTCCTCAAAAAGTTAAACATAGAGTTATCATATCACCCAGAAATCCCACTCAGTTATCATGTACCCATGATAAGTAAACAGGTATGGCCACACAGAAACTTGAGCACAAATGTTCATAGCAGCACTACAACAGCCAAAAGCTCAAACAACCCACATGTCCATCAACTGATGAATAGGTAAATGAAATGCGGGACATTCATACAATGAAATATTACCTGGTAATAAAAAGGAATGAAGTACTGATTCATGCTACAACATGGATGAAACTTGAAAACATTATGCAAAGTGAGAGAAGCCAGACACTATTCCATTCGTACTAAAGGTTCAGAATAGACAAACCTATAGAGACAGAAAGTAGATTAGGGGTTGCCAGGGAATGGGGAGTGGGGGGCGGGGGGGGGGAGAGGAATGAAGAGTGACTACTAATGGGAAAGGGGTCTCTTTTGGGGGCTGCTGAAAATGTCCTGGTATTAAATAACGGTGATAGTTTCACAACTTGAAGAATATACTAAAAACCACTGCTTTTAATACTTAAAAATAAAAGGAGTTTGTTTCCTTAAACAAACACAAATAACCACCTATCTCCCACCAGAATGTAAATTCTCCATCGGTGTGTTTGTGCTGTCAAGCCTCCTCCCGCGCCCGGGGGGCTGTCTCCGCCCCCCCTCTGGCCTGCTGAGAGGAGGGACTGTCTTTCAGACACGCACGTCTGGGTGTTTGCTGAGCACAGTGACTGTGAGGTGGCACACGCCTATGAAATCAAGAGCCTGTGAGTGGCCGGCTGCTCTGAGGGCAGAGAGAGCAGAAACCAGACTGCCCGGAGCAGAGTGCCTCCCGCGAAGACAGCGGGGAGGTGCAGGGATGTCTCTCGGGGCCAGATGTGCGCCGCATGGGACAGAGGGAGAGCAGGTCGCAACCTGAGAGCCCAAAGAGCTGCCATACACCCGACAGGGGAAGGAGTGAAACTGACCTACAAATGCACCCTCCACCTCCCACCCCCAAGGCTGGTGACATCCACTAGTTACAATAACCGGGAGGTCAGAGGGCAGGGAGCTCCCGAGTGCAGTCTACACAGGCCAGCGGGCTCAGGCCCAGAGCAGAGTGCAAGGGAGTGGAGATAGGTCCAGGGACATACAGAAAACACCCAGCACAGAGGAGGGACCAACAGCTGAAGGACAGACAGAAAAGAACAGAAAGCGGCCCGTGGTCCTGAGGCGTCATTCAAGTTTCTGGCCTCTAGAGAGCGCTCGAGGCTTTCTCTCCGCCTCTCCTTTCACTCTGAGGAGAACAAGGACAGAGGCTAAGGACCACACCGACCAAGGAAAGAGCCCTCCGCGAGGGGATGGAGCCAGGAGGTGAAAGGGATGGTTCCCGCAATGAGAAATGACCCAATTTTATTTATATTTACTCCATTTGGATTGATTTGTAACACTAGCATTTAATATAATCAAAGCTAACACTAAGTATTGCTGTCTGCCAAGTTCTTGATTCTCATTTAGTACAGCTTTTGGAGGTAAATACCATTGCAATTCACAGTTTATAGATTAGGACTGATAGAGCATCAATTTGAGCCCACATCACACCAGACCACTCTCTGCTCTTTTTTTCTCCCTGGTATGGTCAACGGGGTCAAAGGTTGCCTTTGCTTAGGAGGCCCGACAGAATCAGGGCAGGGTCCTGGCCTGGCGGCTCCGCTGGTGGGAGCATTG
The DNA here is from genome assembly GCF_028538775.1 of Myotis yumanensis. Taxonomy (NCBI): domain Eukaryota; kingdom Metazoa; phylum Chordata; class Mammalia; order Chiroptera; family Vespertilionidae; genus Myotis; species Myotis yumanensis. The sequence continues at coordinate 131,464,125 of NW_027223754.1, forward strand.
GACTGTGCACCACATGGCTGTGGGTTTGATCCCTGGTCCGGGCACCTAAGGCAGGCAACTGATCGGTGTTTCTCTCTCACGTTGATCTTTCTCTCTCTCTCTCTCTCTCTCTCTCTCTCCCTCTCTCTCTCTTTCTCTCTAAAAATGAATTAAAAGGCATATCCTCACATAAGGATTAGAAGAAAAGAAAAGAAAATGCAGTTTCTAGGAAAAAGAAGACCTGAGAAAAGAGTGAACTCTCTATGCTAGGCTTTATCTTCATTTAAAAATGTTAAGCACGTATTTAGTGATCAAGTACTGGCCACCTGACAAACTCTGAGCCAGATGCCAGGAATCCCCGGGTGAACCAGGGGAATGACGTTACCAACACAGCCCCTGAGAGGTTTCAGAGCTTGACTGAGTGGATCTGAGTCCCAGTCTACACATGCTATCTGTGTGACCCAGGGCCAGTCCCTTACGTCATGTAACTGTTTCCTCATCCCTCAAATAAGGGAATAAATAAATATAAAGCACTTAGAACAATGACTGGCATGTTGATAATGTATGAGCCGCTACTGTCATAACACACACTCAGCCTTTGAAGCTTGTACCGTAGTGAAGAGACACAGAGAGGGACAAGATCTGGTCCCTGGCCAAGCTCAAAGGACCAAAAAGGCCATTACTGCCTGCTGCTTTGGCAAAGCCCAAGGTTATAAGGAGGCTCTGTTTGGCCTACTTCAGCTTTTGCATTTAGGGTCAAAGCTCTCATTCCGAGGGGACTGACAGGCTCTTGCCTGGCATTGTGATCAGTCATTCTGGCTGCCTGACCCACTGTACTCAGAGAGACCCGCAGACTGCATGCAGAATTACTGAGAAAGAATGAGGGATACGTGACGTCTGCCACTGACGGAGGACTGAGGGAGCCGCACTGGAACAGTGTTCTTTTGCCAGGGAAGTTCACATCAGCAGGGCATCTGGGCAGGACTTGGAGGTCCTGATTATAGTCACGGATTGAGGTAACCGTTAGCACCGAAACCCTGCATCCCAGGAAAGCCCTCAGTCTGGAGCACAACCCAATTAGCGCCACAAATGTTTTCTACCTGACAACACCTTTTCAGAAAGAATAAATGAATAAGTAAACCATAAACTCCGAGCAGTAGAGATTATTGTTTTGATCTTGGCCACTGTCAGCCTGTGAAAATGCATTGTATTCTGTTGTCACAGGCCAGCCTTCTAGCCTCTCTCTTTTCTCAGCATTTCCCCTGCTCTGTCCACGGAACTCTGCGCAGGGAGCAGAGGGCAGCCTGAAAGGGGTTTAACTGAAAAGCATCCCAGGCAGGGATTATTTACAGAGGCATGGGCAGGGTTACCCGAACCGGCAAGGTCTGGGAGACGCCCAGGCATCAGCCCTCACCGAGGGAGGCCAAGGGCCCAGGAGAGGGAATGCTGTCCCAGTCTGGAAAGAGCTGGAGTTGGGAAAGAGCAGAGCTAGGGCCTCTGCTGGGAAGAGGGAGGAGAAAGGACAGAGCCCAGACCCCGCCTCCTGCATTCTGGCCTCTTGCCAAATGGCAAGCAGAAGCAGTGAAATGACAGGTTTAGTGAAATGACAGCTTTGGTAGCGGTCAGCCCCCCAGGCCACAGAGCGAAGCAAGAAAAGGCAGAGTAGAGATCTTAGAATAGCCGGCCCAGGCCCTGCTCCCTCTTCACTCAGCTGAAGAAACTCAGGTCCCGACACTGGGAATCAGCCTCATCACGGAGGGGTGACAGAGCTCTCATACGCCTTCCTGGAACCCGCACTGTCATGGCCACCACCACCAGGCTGCAAGACAGCAAGGAAAGAAAGAAAAAGAAAGTTACAGTAAAATGTAGCGGACACAGTCCCACATCTGAGCAAATCTAATCCGGTAATTTGACTTCCTTCTCGCACCTCTCATTCCATGATTCCCTACTCCCCCTAGTACCCTGGCAGTGGAGACGTTCTCACCAAAAGTTCATTCCCACCAGACCCCGGTGCTGAGCAGTTCAGTCCTGAGTTGCTGCTGTTTCCCACTGACTATTGCTATTGGACATGGGAGTGTAATAAATCCCATGGGCTCCAGACATAGTGTTGTAGCAACAGTCCAATTGCTCCTTGAAACGTGGAATCAATCACACTGGCTCCTGCTGGCACCCAATTCTCTGTCCTTGATGAGTGGCACGAACAATCAAAATGGCCAGGGGACATTCTCAGTGTTTCCTGGTGAAAATATTCCTCTCTGTTTGAGAGGAGAATCCATTCACTAGATATAATGTTTCCGGGACATGGAGGAGATACTCTTGAAGTGAGTTATCAAGTATAAAAGTGAGGTAAGCCATTTCTACCTCCATGCCTGTATTCCTGAAGTCATTCATGTCTTCAGTACCCTGTATTGACCACTGATCTGACCATATGAAGACCAGCACCCCAACCTCATAAGATGTTGTCTCTGTGCTGGCTCCAAAATGGAGCCTTCAATAGGCCATTCCATCGTTTCATCAAACCAAGAGGTTCTAGGTGACGTAAGAATAATGAATTCTATGATATGAGCCCCTAAACCACAGTTGTTTAACTGTTAATGAGTTCCTTAGTCAATGGTAATGATGTTTGTGATAGATACCATGGAGGTGACTAAGGCAATCTATCGACCACAAATAATAGTGCTAGCAGAAACTTCATGGGTAAGAAAGGAAAATCACTCTCCAGGATATGCAACTCTCCTTATGAAGGCAAGTTACTGCTCCTCCCATAATAATCGGTCCAAGATGATCAACCTGGATGGCTGGTGCCCCCAGGAAACAGAGCTGCATAAGGGCTCAGTGTTGGCTTCTGTTTTAGAAAGTTGAGCACTCACAGCAGTGACCAGATCAAACATGGTGACAAGAAGTCCATGTTTTTGTGCTCATATATTACCTCTATTTCGGTTCCCATAGCTACTTGGTGTACGGGCCATCTGTGCAAGCAGAGATGGGCAGGGAAGAGGCTCACTGACAACAAAGCATAGGCCGTCTTGGCCGCCTCTTAGTTGCCTTTCCACACAGCGAGTGTACTCTGGGGGGCAGGGGGGAGGGGGGGCGGGCATTTACCTGAGGTTCAAATAGCTTCTAATCCTGTAGCAATTCTCATAGGTCCATCATACAAGTTCCCTTCAGGTGATCTTGGCACCAATCTTCCAATCATGTTTAAAACTTACCAAGTCTCTGATCAGTTGACTAATTCATTAGCTACCATCCATGAATCAGCACATTCCAGGAAAATTCAGGTTCTCTCTTCTTTCATGCCAAGTGGCCAACCAGATGTAGTGCCCCAAGTTCTGTTCACTGGGAGATCCCCCCCTGACTTACGGAGCCACCCAATACAAACACTTACTTAAACCGGCCAGCAGCCCCCTGTCTTCTCATCAATTGCTCGCTGGGAATTCCCCATAAAGCCCGAGGTACAGTTTGAGGGAAAGGTGGGAAGTAATAGAAAGTCTGAGTCATCTGCTTTTGCAGGGAAGAGAAGTGATGAGAATAGAACTGGGGTTGTGAGGGGATAACAAATAACAGTTCACCCACGTATGTGCAAGTTCTATACCCTTAAGTTTAAATAGAATGATTCTTCAACAAGTTTCCTCTTACTTTATGTGAGAAAAATCCTTATAGATATAACAGCATCCATATCACAAGTCAGTAAGGCAATAAAGGAATATCTCGGCATTCTACATATATTTCTGACAACATATTTCATAGTTCTCCTTAAATGTATGTGAGGTAAAGAAAAATACATCCAATATCTATGCTTAATTGACTTTTGCCAGACAGTCTATCTTGACATGTACAATTTTGATAAATTCCTCATGTGTGTACTTTTAAAAACAAGTTCTATGCTTCCTTTGTCAGTGAGGGGTAAAATCAGATCAATTCTATAAAATCAGTTTTATACAAGCATTATTGAAACTGTTGAAATCCCAAGATGGAGTCTTTAAAAATGTATATGTTTTTATTGATTTCAGAGAGGAATGGAGAGGAAGAAAGAGATAGAAATATCACTGATAAGAGAGAATCATTGTAGGCTGCCTCCTGTATGCCCCATACTGGGAATCGAGCCCACAACCTGGGCATGTGCCCTGACCGGGAATCCAACCGTGACCTCCTGGTTCATAGGTTGATGCTCAACAACTGAGTCACGCCGGGCAGGCCCCATGATGGAGTCTTTAAAATAAAATGTGTTTAAACTAACCGTTGATACTAGAAGTCAGGAAGGGAAGCTCAAAGGGACATCTAACGGCTGCTAATGTTGAATTTCCTCCTCTGGGTATCCGTTACATGGGAAACCACAAGCTGTACACTTTTAATAGATGTACTATTCTATACGTACGTATATTATACTTCAATGAGAAGAAAAAATTCAGTACATTTTATATAATGATAAAATTCTTGCTAAAGTTTCCATGAACTTGAAACTAAATTAGAAAATTTTGTGAAATGCTACACAATTAATGCATTTTTCCAGCGAAACAGCCAGCTCATCAAAATAGTTTATTCAAGGCCTAGATGCAAGGAATTGCATTAGATGTAAACTATAGCCTTGTGGGGAGGGGAACGTATCTACATATCCACACAAAACAAATACTTGTTGAGCGTATTAGTCTAGGCACCTGTTTGCTTGCATGAGTGAGCAAAACAGGCAGAACTCCTGTCGTTGTGGAACTGATGGCCAGTGAGACAGCCACCCAATTAACAACAAACAGTAGGGAAATTGCATGATATGTTAGAAGGTGATAAAGTCTACTCACAAAAACGGAGCAGGGAAAGGGAGATAGGAAGTGCTGTGGGGGCCAGTTTGCAATTTTAAATAGCATGTTCAGGCAGGCACCCCTGAGAGGGTGATACCTTCATAAAGCTTTGAAGGAGAAGCTGTTAGCCATGCGTATAGCTGGGGGAGGAGAATCCGGCAGAGGGAACTGCGAGGCAGAAGAGAACCTGACAAAATCAAGGCAAAGAAGCCAGTGTGATTAGAACGAGGTGAGCAAAAGGAAAAGGAACTGATGTGAGGGCAGGAAGTTAATGAGGGGAAAGATAATTGTAGCTGTTGCAAGATTTTGGTGTTTACTCTCAATGAAATGGAGCACCATTGCAGGGAATGGCATCAGCTGACTTACATTTTGAAAATATCTGTCTGCAATTTTGAGCACGGATCATTGAGGAGGAAGAGTGATAGCAGGGAGGCCGATCAGGAGGTTACTGCATTAATCCAGATAAAAAGTGATGGTGTCTGGGACCAGGCTGGCAGCAGTAGACATGCCCAGGTTTGGCTATATCTTGAAGATAGAGCCAACAGGATTTGAATATGCCCGGCTGGTGTGACTCAGTAGTTGAACATCGACCCATGAACCAAGAGGTCATGGTTTGATTCTTGGTCAGGGCACACACCTGGGTTGCGGGCTCGATCCCCAGTAGGGGGGTTGCAGGAGGCAGCGGACCTATGTTTCCCTTTCATTGATGTTTCTATCTCTTTATCCTTCTCCTTTCCCCTGTCTCTAAAATCAATAAAAACATATTTTACACAATTTAAGAATGAATTGAATATGACATTCAAGTAAAAAGAGGGGCACAGTGTGACTTTGAGGTTTGAAGCCTGAACAAGGGAGAAGCTGTCACCCATTCAGACGAGGAAGGCTGCGCACAGAGCAGGATTAGGGGGGAAGAGCAGAAGGTCAGTGCTGTGCACATCAGGTTTGAGATGCCCAGTAGACATCCTAAGGGAGAGGTCAAGTGGCCAGTTAAGTATGGATGGGTTTGGAGTCCAGGATAAATGTGTGGATGCAAGTGCAACAGTTATATTTATAAGACTGAGTGAGATAACCAAGAAGAGAGCATAAAATAGTGGTAAAAGGACCCAGCCAGAGAGAAAGAAGGGACAGCCCGTTCTGTCCTAGGGTATTCCCAGCTTGCAACAGGGCTAGTTGACTTAACACTACTTACCATTGTAATAATAACCTCCCAGGAAAATTAAGTCCAAGGACATTTTCCAGTTTCTTTGCCAAGCCATGATCATGAGTACCTGGCACACAGGAAGAGCTTCCTAATTATTGCAAATTGTTGAATGAATTATTTCAGGGCTCTGGGGATAGCCCACAATCTCCTGAGGCTTGAGCCCTTATTAGAGAGACTTGGTATTATAAGTACATTTAGACTTTCTCTTGTTTATAGCCACCAGGCATATCAGGGGGAAGATGGGTCAAGGTAGTTCCTACTTGAGATTAAGCTGGAAGCTTGTAGGCTACTTCCCTCCCTTCCCCCAAAGCATGTATTCTTCCACCCTGATAAACTCTATCTCAATCAATTCTTTGTGGTCCTTAAACATCTATTCTACTGTAATCAAACATTCTTCTGCCCCAGAGCTTCTGGCTTGCTGGCCCCTCAGTCTGGACCATTTCCCCTTTGAACAGTCAGTGGTTCTCAACCTTCCTAATGCTGCGACCCTTTAATACAGTTCCTCATGTTGTGGTGACCCCCAACCATAAAATTATTTTTGTTGCTACTTCATAACTGTAATTTTGCTACTGTTATGAATCATAATGTAAATATCTGATATGCAGGATGTATTTTCATTGTTCGTGACCCACAGGTTGAGAACTGCTAGTTGCCTCCCTTCACTAATACCTCTGCTTAAAGTCACCTCTTCAGAGAAGCCAATTACCATCCTTCAGCCTCAAATTGCACTAGTCTTCCACTTATCTTTCTCCTTATACCCCTGACTGTACCTGCTGTTATATTGTCATATTTGTTTGGTTGGTTCTATGGACTTAATGTATCCCCCCCCTAAAATTTTCATGTTGAAGCCTTACCCCCAAGTATGCTAAACTTAGAGTGAGGAAGCAATTATGGCTAAATGAGGTCAGAAGGGTGGATGGAGTCCTGGTCCAATAGGATTAGTGTCCTTGTAAGAACAGACACCAGAGAGCCAGTTCTCTCTCTCTCTCTCACTCTGTCTCTCTCTCTCTCTCTCTCTCTCTCTCTCTCTCTCTCTCCATGCGAGCACACTCCAAGAAACCAAATAAGCCAACGCCTTGATCTTACACTTCTCTACCTCTAGAACTTTAAGAAATAAATTTCTATTGTGTACTCAACCCAGTGTGGTATTTTGTTATGGCAGCCTGAGTTAACTAATACAGTTGGTTACCTTCTGCCTTTCCTACTAAAACAGTGTCTTTAGAACAGGGAATCTTTCATTCTTTATCTTCATTATATAGATCTAGAACACAGCCTCACCCATGGCAGGCAACTCATTAAAGGTCAATGAATAAATCTCCTCTCTCAGATATGGTCGAGATACCACCGAATTACATAATTATATTTGTTACCCACCTTGTGAAAGGACCTATGTTCAGCATGAGTCAAAGTACAAACACGTGGTCCCCAGTCCACAAAAAGCCCGCAGTCTGATTGCTCTGAGTCAGGCTGCTCTGCAAGACTGACAGTTCACTTCCTAAAGCTCTAAATCCTGTTTCTTGCTAGGCTCCTGAGAGAGGACAGAGCTCTGCGTAAAAACAACCTCATTTTAGCAGAGATTCCAGGGTGTTTTCAGTGAGAGTCATCTCCCGGCAAACAGAGCGGATTTTCAAAGTAAATTTAGCTTCTCATCTGGGATGAATAGTCTGTATTTTGTCTCCTAAACCATACCCAGCAATGCTTTCCTCAACCTTGGCCCTTGAAGTGTAGCGGAAATGGGATTTCTGAGCAAACCAGTTATAGGACGGGAGTTTATTTAATAGACACTTGTAGGAAAGGGTCTGGAGAGAAGCCCTCACTCCCTTGTCAGAAGACTCCCAATTCAAGATCTTATATCCTTGGTTAAACGCTGACTTTGAAAAGTCCCCAAAGTACACACACACACACCCCAGAATTAATACATTCAGACCAAAACCAGCTAACAGAATGGCACATTGTGTAGAGGTTGATCTTTATTGTGACCTAACTCCATGGATTATGGGCATGAGAGCCAAAAACAGCTATTTGTATGGGGAAAGGTAATGATATTATGGGTATACAACATTATAAAGGAACAAAAAAATAAGAAGATAAGCAATAAGAAAAGCTTTCAGAGTCTCACAGCTCAGTCCCCTGTTAGGAGATAAAAGGGTTTTATTTCTGTCTCAAGCGTAGGCCTAGGCAAACCCAAGACGTGCTCTTTGTGGTGGGCTTATGAGCAGGGTAAATGGAAAAAGGAAAATTCCTGGCAAGCCCTGGCTTGGAGATGGGACAAAACAACCTCAGTAAGTATAATGCATTTCCTTCTTTCCTGAATCCATACTAACTTGCCCAGCAAAACTTTCTTTAGCCCTTTACTGATTCCAAAACTTATTTTAATTCTTGCCTTTCACTTCTTATTTCCTTTCCCACAGATGGCACTGGGTAAAACATAAGCCTGTAAAAGTAAAGCTTAAAAGACTTTCTTTTCTTTTTTTGGCTTTAAAATGTTTCACATGACTACATGATAGTCCCACCTCATCCACCCACACTTACATCTTCCCTCTTCCTGGCATTAATAGGTCTGAAAACATTCAGTTAGGCAGAAAATTTAGAAAATGGAACTTCATCTATCATTTTGTTGCCTCTTGAAGGAATTTTTAAAATATTGAAGAGGTACAATTGTAGATACAATAGAGAAAGCACATTAATTCCACCCTTCTCCTTCCCCTAAAATGCAGCTCTAAAACCTGGACAGAATTTGTGGAGCATCTGTGGACCTGAAAAGTAAATGGTAGCAGGTAGATTGGAGATGACCAACATGAACTCAAGGCTGCCTGAAACCCAGAGTGGGTACTGAGGCACAGGTGAAGAGAACTGCAGGAGAATTTCTCTAATTCTCACTCAAAAATGGGAAAAATAATTCCTAACACTGGAGAGACTAGAGCAAGCATGTCAAACTCATTTATTTAAACGAGGCATGTGGCCCGCCCGCCACGAGTTTGACATGCTTGGACTAGAGAAAACCATTATTCTAATTATTTTTTTCTTTTCTTAATTCTCTCTTTCACTTTTAGCCCCCAAGGAGTACTCAGTGGTGGCAATAACAAGAGCGTGCAGGGGCCAAAACTCTGAGGAAGGGGAACATTCCTCTCTGCTTGGGGTTCTGTGGTCCCCAGGGGATGAGGTACGTGGCGGCGGCTCTGTCTGTCTCTGCGTTCTGTCATCACACTTGTCTGTCTCTTGTGTTCACTCATCACAATTTCAAAATGTCTGGAATGTACTCCGAAGGTATGAAGCATATAAAGAACCAGGAAGACCACAACTCATTTAGGAAAAGACAATCAAGAGATGCCAACACCAAGATGACATAGATGTTGGAATTATCAGACAAAGGCTTAGAGAAGCTATTGTAAACATGCTCCACCAACTAAAGAATTTAACTCGTATAATGGGATGATAGATGACTTCAGCCAAGAAATAGAATATATAAAGAATCATTTGAAAGGTCTGAACTGAAAAATATAACAACTTAAAAATAAAAACTCAGTGGATAGTCTCAACAGCAAAAAAGGTTAACAGAAAAAAGTGAACTTCATTGAAGATAATTTAGTAGAAATTATCCATTTTGAATAACAAAGAAAAAATGTAAAAAGTCTAACATTTGAAACCTCAAAGTCTCAGAAGGAGAGTAAGAAGAGTGTGATGCAGAAAAAAATATTAGAAGAAGAAGAAGCAGCTAACAACTTCCCAAATTTGACAAGTGAAATAAACTTACAGCAACCTCTCTCCAAAGAAAGATAATACCCAATAAATCCACTCCTAGATACATTATAATCAAACTGTTAGAAATTAAAGACAATAAAAAATATTGAAAGAAATCAGAGAAAAATAATACCTTACTTACAGAGAAACAATGATTTGAATGAATACAGATTTCTCACCAGAAATCATGGAAAAGAAAATGAAACAATATTTTAAAGCACAGAAGGAAAAGAATTGTCAATTTGTAATTCTATAACCAGTGAAAATATTCTTCAGGAATTAAGAGAGGAGGGGAGACAACTGCTAAGTGGATTTCTTCAGACAAGTGAAATGATACCAAAGGAAACATATAACATCAGTAATAAAGGAAAAGCAATAGACACAAGAAATATCTTTTAAAATATGCTATTCTTCTTTTATTGAACACTTAAAACATGCTTAATGGTTGAAAGTAAAAATTATAACATTTTTTGCTGATGTTTTCAATGTACATTAAACAACTACAACACAAAACAGGGAGGAAAAGTGTTCCATGTGGTGGACAGGTTTCTCTATTCTACTTTAAGTAGTAAATTATTGATTCTAAGCAAATGTCAAAAAGTACATGCATTTAAATATATGAGATTCAGCAAAGCAGTGGTTAGAGGGAAATTTATAGCACTAAAACCTTATGTTAGGAAAAAATGGTTTCATATCAACTATCTAAGTTTCCAATTCATGAAATTAGAGAAGAGAAAAATAAATCTAAAGCAATCAGAAGGAAAAGAAATAATAAAGATAAGAGTACATATCAATAAAATTTGAAAACAGAAAAACAATTGAAAAGTCAATGAAATCCGAACCTAGTTCTTTAAAATAAGATACACACATATATATATACACACACACCTCTAGCAAGCTGAAAAAAAGACGTTATTATTATCAAAGTTATCACTACAGAATCTGAAGACATTAAAAGGATAACAAAGGAATACTATGAGCAAATCTACATATACAAATAATTATAAAAGTGGATCAATTCATAGAAAAATAAATAAAACTACCAACACAAGCCCAAGAAAAACTAAATATGTAGTCCTATAACTATTAAAGAACTAAATTCCAGCTTAAAACATTCAAAAAAGAAAATTTATAGGTGCTGATGGTTTCATTGGTGAATTCTACCAAACATTTATAGAAGAAATAATACCAATTATACAAAATCTCTTACAGAAAACAGAAGAAGTAATACTTCCTGCATTGCTCTGACACAAAAACCAATGATAGTACAAGAAAAGAAAACTAGAGATCAATATTCCTCATGAAAATAAATGTAAAAATCCTCAACAAAATAAAATTTAATAATATGTAAAAAGAATAATATATACCATGCCAAATGGAATTTATCCTGCAAAGTCAACTCCAGTTCAATATTGAATATCGGTCAATGCAAGTCACTATATTAACAATCTAACGAGTGAAAAACCCATGACACCAAGAGCATGATTCATAAAAGAAAAAAATTAATAAATTGGACTTCAAAATAAAAACTTTTGCTCTGCAAAAGACATTAAGAGCATGAAAAGACAAGCTGCAAATTGAGAGAAAATATTTGCAAATCATATTTCCAGCACAGAACTTTTATCCGGAATATATAAAGAACCTTCAAATATCAACAATAAGAAAATAATCTGTTCAGAAAGTGTGGCTCAATGGTTGAGTGTCGACCTATGAACCAACAGGTCACGGTTTGATTCCCAGTCAGGGCACATGCCCGGGTTTTGGGCTGAGGCAGCTGATCAATGATTCTCTCTCATCATTGATGCTTTCATCTGTCTCTCCATTCCTCTCTGAAATCAATAAAAATATGTATTTAAAATTTTTTTAAAAGAAAAGAATCCAACTTTTTAAATTGGCAAAAGACTTGACTAGATACTTCATCAAAGAGAATGTATGGATGGCAAATAAGCCCATAAAAAGATGTCCAGCATCATTAGCTATGAAGGAAATGCAAATGCAAACCACAATTACACATCTATTAGAATGACTAATATAAAAATTACTGAAATACTAAGTGGTGGCAAGGATGCAGAGCAACTGGAACTCTCATATTTTGCTGGTGGAAATGCAAAATGATACAAGCACTCTGGAAAATGTTTGGAACTGTTTAATAAAGCCAAACATGTTTACATTCCTCAGATCCTGCAATTCTGATCCTGGGTATTTATCATAGGGAAATAAATATGTTTCTGAAAAAATACACAACTTTTGTACACAATTATTTATAGAGTGATCCAACCATAATCACAAAAAATTGGGAACAACCCAAATGTCATTTAGCTGGTGAGCAGATAAACTGTGGTACATCTAAATAATGAACTACTACTCAACAATATAATGAAACAATACTGAGTCATACAACAACTTGGATGAACCTTAGAGGCATTAAGCTGAGTAGAAGGAGCCAGTCTCAAAGGTTACATACTAAATGATTCTACTTATATAAAACACTCTAAATGACACAATCATAGGGATAGAAAACAGATAAATGATTACTGACCTTTTAGAGATGAGAATTGGAGGGAGAGTGTGATGACAAAGGGATAACCTGAGTGAGTGAGTTTTGGGGGTGATAGAACTCTTTGTATCTCAATCCTGGTGGCGGTCATATGAATTTATACAGGTGTTAAAACTTACAGAACTATACATACAGAAAAGGTCGATTTTACTCTATGTGAATTTAAAAAATCAGACTAGAAAAAGCACTAAAGATTGCACAGGCAGAACATCATCATTTTACTCAATTTTTCTTTTCCATTTATCTGGGACAGAAAACAGTGCAGGCAATGTACTTTCAGATTTAATATTCTACATGTTTGTTCAGTCCCAACGTCCATCAAAGCATGCTTGCAACTTGAGTCATCAAGTGCAGATCTGGATCAGATAGCTCGGGGAAAGGACAGGCTATCAGAAAGTTAATGACTTGGCCTGACGCCAGCGTTTCAAGGAACAAGGAGGACATTCAAACCTTAATGGAAGTATTCAGTCCCCAAGACAAGGAGACATGCTTTAGCTTTAATCCGCTTTTCCTCCACTATGTTCCAAGGGTTTGCTGGGTCTGCAAATGACCCACTTCACATTCTGAAGCTTGTGAAAGAGAACCATTACCTTTCTATGTTCCTCAAAACAAAACTCTATATACAACAGAACTGCGCGACCAAGCCCAAAGTAAGACTATAGGTTTGTTGATTTGTGGAGGGGGGGCGGCGGGGGCGGGGGGGGGGGGGGCGGCGTGTAGACTGATGCTTCCAGAGATCTTACTTGCCTTATGCACAGTTGTTCCTAATATGAGCACATTATAGATGTTCACTTTGTGTTTACTGGATTGAATTGAATATTAGAAAGTGGCTTTAACTTGCTAGGATGGTTTTAGGATCCCTAGTTCCAGACTAGGTTAGCAGTCATAGTAAGAACAAGAGTAAGATACCTGGTAGAAAAGCGAGGGTCTTGGTTAAATGCTTCTCGTGGTTAGAACATCATGTTCCAGACCAGAAAAGGGGAGGCATCATCTAGAATTCCAGCCATGTGAGTCAGGAGGATTGGCCTTGGCTCCAGCCTGGGCGATCACAGAGCAGAGGGCCACCAAGGTGGCACAGGCAGGCAGAGATGGTCACAAACATTAAGCAGAAGGTGATATATTTTGAAAACATCAGGAGTGAGCTGGATCTTGCTGTACCTTAGTTTAGTTAGTTTTCAAGTTACCTCTGGAAAGGCAGGGACTATTGTAGGACTACACGTGCATTACTTTAGGAAACAGCCAGGATCAGAGGCAACTCCAGCCTAGACCGGCACCGTCTTGGCACATCTGCTGGGCTCAAGTATTTGCTCCATTTTTCTCTCTCTCTCCACAGGGTCATCTGCTTCTGTATTAGCTTCTGGGAGCAGCAGGGACACTAATCAGAGAGATCTCTTAGAATTTTCTAGTTCCTGCCGAAACCGGTTTGGCTCAGTGGATAGAGCGTTGGCTTGCGGACTGAAAGGTCCCAGGTTCGATTCCAGTCAAGGGCATGTACCTGGGTTTCAGGCACATCCCCACTAGGAGATGTGCAGGAGGCAGCTGATCGATGTTCCTCTCTCATTGATGTTTCTAACTCTCTATCTCTCTCCCTTCCTCTCTGTAGAAAATCAATAAAATATATTTTAAAAAAAAACAACAAAAAACAAAAAACAAAAAAAAATAATTTTCTAGTTCCGACAGGTTACAGAATTTTCCTGGGTCATAGTAATATGTCACAGCCTAGCCAATGGATGGGCTGCCCTTGGGTCATACGTGCCTGTCCCTGGGATCACAAGATACAAAGGTGCCACCGAAAGTCTGGGGCTGGGGCTGGGTCAGTTCCCTTCACATGGGTGTGTGAGGGGCAGGAGCTGTCATTCCAGGACAGAGGTTCCTCTGGAGTTGGGGGCCAGGGCTGATAGTGCTTGAGTGATTCTCTTCTTTTCATGTTACACGGCAGACGGAGGGTGGACAAGGGCACTGGCTCTCTTTAGGCTGGAAGGACAAACTACCAAAGACAGACGGCGGAACATAGCCCTTGCTGCTGGCTGGGCACCCTCAGGAATGTTGCTGTCCAGAATGGGAGGTGCCTCTGCTGCATGTGTCTTTTGGGGAGTCAGTGGGTGGGTTGGCTAAGAACATGAGTGAGGGTGTCGTGGGTTCTAATCCCAGGATGGCCACTTGGTTTGTGATTTTGAATAAATAGCTCCCACCCTCTGAACTTCACATTTTTTTAGTTATAAAATGGGAACATTTCTAGCTTAGGTTGTTTAAAACAAAATCAAGACCATGTTATCTTTACTACCTAAATTCTGCATGGCTTCCCATTGTGCAAAATTACATCTCAAATCCTTACACAAGCTGGCAACTCCCAGAACAAATACACCTCCTCATGTCCAGGACTTCTCCCATGTCTTGCTCTGTTGCAGCCACACTGCCTCAGAGATTCCTGTAAACTGCAGGCATCCTCCTACCTCAGGCCCCTTGCATTAGCTGTATTTTCTGCCTGGAAACATCTTCACCCAGACAGCTTCAAGATTCTTTCTTGGATCAACTTCCAGTCTATGCTGAAACACTACCGTTTCAGTAGTTTCCCCTGCTACTCAGTTTAAAATTATAACCACTCGCCTTCTTCCCTGCATTCTAGATTCCTTTTGCCCTGCTTTATTTTCCCATTTTAGCTCAGTACATAATTATTGATCTTGCTATGTTTTCTCTCCCACAGTAGAATATAAACCCCAGAGAAGAGGGATTTTTGTCTATTGTCTTCATTGATCTGGCTTCAGCACCTATAAAGGAGTAGGCATGAAATAGATGCACAAGAAAAAATTGCTTTGAATCTGGCCAGTGTGGCTCAGTGGTTGAGTGTCAATCCATGAACCAGGAGGTTACAGTTCAATTCCTTGTCAGGGCACATGCCCAGGTTACGGGCTCTATCCACAGTAGGGGGCCTGCAGGAGGCAGCCAATTGATGTTTCTTTTTCTCATAGATTTTCTCTCTCTCTCTCTCTTCCTTTCTCTAAAATCAATAAAAAACATATTTAAGCCTGGCTGGTGTGGCTCAGTGGTTGAGTGTTGACCTATAAAGCAGGAGGTCATGGTTTGATTCATTCACATACCTGAGTTGCGGGCTCGATCCCCAGTTGGCAGGAGGCAGCCAATCCATGATTCTCTCTCATTATTGATGTTTCTATCTCTCTTTCCCTCTCCCTTCCTCTCTGAAATCATCATCATCATCATCATAAAAAGTAAAAAAACACACTTTTTAAAAAAGAAGTTGTTTTCAATGAATAAAAGCAAGTGTGTGCCAGCTGCCTTCTGACTTCATTTCTTTCCTTTGCAACCTCAACTTCTATTGATCACCTGAATTACCCTCTCATCCTCATTCATTCATTTATTCATTTGTCTGTTCAACAATTATTTATGTCTCTTCTGTACCAGAAATGGGAGGTAGAGCTTTCAATAAAACTAAGTCAGTATCTCCTTACTTGCCAGGAAGGCGGGCAATGAATACATCAACAACTAAAAATGTACTCTGCCGAAACCGGTTTGGCTCAGTGGATAGAGCGTCGGCCTGCGGACTGAAGGGTCCCAGGTTCGATTCCGGTCAAGGGCATGTACCTGGGTTGCGGGCACATCCCCAGTGGGAGATGTGCAGGAGGCAGCTGATCGATGTTTCTCTCTCATCGATGTTTCTAACTCTCTCTCTCTCTCCCTTCCTCTCTGTAAAAAATCAATAAAATATATTTAAAAAATAAATAAATAAAAAATAAAAATGTACTCTAATGTTAGGTGCTATCGGATACCAGCATGTGCCAACCCAAAATGTGACTGTGTTGTAATGTACCCCCTCGAATCACAGAAGGACACCTCAAGAAGTCTAATTAAAGAGTCACATTTATTGCAATCCGGGACTATGAGGGGGCGTTCCCAAATCTCATAGCAACCATTTAGTCACAGTTCCAGGATTATATAGGCAAAAAATCACACAGGTATTGATTACATCTTAGGGTTTGGAATGAGGAACCTGGCTCACAAAAAAAGCAGATTACAGAAGCAGAATTAAGCATGTTAATTACAGTTTCGGGGCTCGGGGTCACTGAATTGACAGAAATACATTATCTAGAGCCCTTGGGTAACCTGGGTTAAACTTAGGCATGTTATCTAAATTACAGTTTTGGGTCTCCGGATCACTGAGTTGATAGAAACACGTTATCTAGAGCCCTCGGGTCCACTGAGTCAGCTGGAACGCACCACCTGTGGCCACTAAAACAATTTAGGGTAATTGTGCTGTCCTGTTTCCCAGGTACAGAAGAATGTGCTTCGATAACCAGTAAGATCACAATCAATGGGATAGTCATTCAATTGAATGGGATGATTTATACAATTCAGAAAATCAAAGTAACTTTTCTATTGTTAAGCCAAACAGGGTTAGAGTTAAACTACAGTTTCCACCTGAAATGGTTGCTACCATACTTCAACTGTAGGAGACCAGAATATGCCCCAAAATATGCCTCTTTGACATAGGATTATTTTGAGCTGATTATTTTGAGAAGCAGCAGACACAGGAGGAGCTCTGAAAAGAAACTAAAAGATACACTTTAGTAAGAGACACTTACATTTATGAAGGAAATCTCCATTTGTAAAGCTTGTCTCCTCTCTACCAGGAAGGAAATCACAGAAGACTCTTATCACAGACAAGAAGGCACCTCCTTAAATCTGCATAACAAACCTTACCCCTGTTTACCACACTTCTCCTGGTCACTTTCCCATAACTTGCCTCCCCAGACTCTCCTTCCTTTGTTTTAGCTGAAGATGGTGCTTAAGACCAAGTTCTAAACCACCTCCTTGAGTTACTTGTCCTCAAGTTTTCCCCATGTATGCATGAGATATAATGTTAATAAATGTTGTGGGGTTTTTTTCTTTTTTAAATTTGTCTTTTGTTAAATGGCATGATTGGCATGTTGCTGCACGCACCCAACTAAACATCATGAATTGCAACCTGCCACTGCTACACCTACACCTGATCGCCGACCTCTGCTGGAGGTACTCATGTCAGCAGGCAGACCACGGCACCGGAGATCTAGCGTTTCGACTCTTGGATGGTTCTCAGCACTGTTGCTATTGTTCTTAACTCCTGCCACTGGCCTGGCACCTATTTCAAACATCCACACTTAACCGAACCAAAAATAATAGCAACAACTTACTTTTATTCACACTTTCTATGACCCAGGCAGCATGCTGGTTTTTGTTTTTTTCCCCATAGATCTATCTCATTTAGTTTTCCCCTGAAACATATAGGTTAGATACTGTTATTTTATAGATGAGAAAACTGAAGCTTAGAGAGGTCAAGCAACTTGACCAAGGACCCCACTGGTAACTGAGGAAGCTAAGTGTCAATCCAGAGCCAGGCTGTACTCACCTAATCCAAACCTCAGCCTCCTCTGTACTGGCAAACCCCTCACCTCATCCCCTATTTCATTTGCTCAGAAAACCAAGAGTGTGGAGGTGGTCAAACATGAAAGCCCCCAGATTGCTGACAAAGTTATCAGCCAAATTTCATCAAACCTGAAAGACTATTGGTTATAAGAAGCACCATTATCCCATATAACCCTAACAAATGTTTCAATTAAATTATGAAACAATATTAAGATAGTTCCTGTATGAGATGTTTTAAGGTAAAAATAAACTGTGTAGAAAAATTAATGATTATTTTTATCATTTGAAAACATTAATTTTAATTACAGTTTATATTCATTATTGTTTTGTATTAGTTTCAGGTGTACAGCATAGTGGTTGGACAACCATACACTTTACAAACTGATCCCCACCTAGCACCATACATAGTTATTACAATATTATTGACTATGCTGTACAAATAATTTTTAAAATATGGCACATACACACCCATCAAAACTTCTTCCCTTCCTTTGTCAAAAAGTGAAGTATCCCTTCTCAAAACTAAAACGCTCTTTCTATGTTCTTTATTTTTTTTCTCCTCTTTGACCTTTTTCCATTGTTTTTTTTTTTTTCTTTCTCTCCAGTGTTTTCAATTCTACCTCTCTCAGACTAAAGCATCTGCAGGTCTCTTTCATCCTGAAATGCATCTACTTGACTTATGCTATGCTGTCCTCTAGCTATTATTCCATTTTTCTTTTTCCCTTCTTATTTTTTTTTTTCTGTCTTGTATTTACATGGAGACCTATAAAGGCTATCAAAGACACATCAGATATTTGGATCTTTTATAAAGTCTAATATTTGTTTGCAACATCTTTGTTATGCGCATATGTTGTAGTTGTTATCTGCCTGAAAGACCTTTCACTGGGGAACAAATGTTCCCCACACCATCCCATTGAAACACTGTTTAGTGTATATATTTCAGGAGCACTGAGTTCTCAATTCCTTCCTTCAAGAATAGGCACATGATCCAGGGGCGGCCAGAATTCTACATCAAGGTTGGCACTGGCCTCAGGTTGAAACAAGGACGGGCATATCACCTAAGACAGAACAATCAGAATTTTGCCCCAAACTTTCCTATCGGTGCTTTCAAGAAAGATGTACTCTTTCTGCCAAGATTGTCCTTGACTGCCATGCAGCCATTTGTTCACCATGTGGAAGTAATCTATGTAAGAATTGGAGAAATGTATGGATCCCTGATGTCATTATATGATTTCCTACATCCAAAGATGCCAAAACCAGGCTACTCCTAGACTTTTCAGATACAAGAGCTAATAAATTTCCTTTTTGCTCATACTAGTTGATTTGTGTTTCCGTTATTTGCAATCAAAAGTTCTAATGCATTGTTCTATGTTTTTTTATGTGATGGTCAGTCAAGTGTGACTACAAGAGAAGACATAGGAGAGGCACAAGAAAACAAGGTTCATTATACTCACAGGTCTAGAGGGGAGCTCACTGCTGGCCACACAGAGTCACACAGATGACCAGAGCCATGGAAAAGCTGAGGGTAGAGCCTCTTTGAGTTTGGATAGGAAAGGCAAGACAGTGCAGGGTAAACTGTCTCGAATTGGCTAGTTTGATTAATTTTGGTGGGCTCTACACTATAGGGGTGGTCTTTTATTGCCTGACACTTGGCCTAGAATGATAAAGCAAAGGAATATTGCTTAGGTATAGGGCCTGATAGAGGAGTCTGAGCTCTGGATGGGTTAGTTTGTATGCAAGGGCATGCTCCCACCTGGGTCATTGGCTCTCTCTAAGAATTTGCTAACCTCGGGATGGGCAGCCAGAAACATTATTTTAAAAAAAGATATCAAAGCATCATAATATATAGAAAATGAAAACTACATTCAAAATTTGAAGCTTTCATACCCATTATTTTACTTTATCCTATAGTGTTGGGGAGCTGGGTATATGTTTGTCTTGCTCACAAGTAAATTTCAGAGAATTATCTTGTGCTAGATATATAACAGGTGATCAAAAATATTTGTTGAATGAAACTAGAATCATGTATGCTATTGCCCTATTTGAATAAAATAGGATACAGAGAACAGAGAACAAGCAGTTGGAGGTTTCTGTGTTGTATTTGGGTTGGGTTTGAGTGGACTAGCTTAAGAGGATATAGTGAAAGCCTACACTGGAAAGGGGCAGCATTGGATGAATTCGGATTACAATACCAAGGTCAAATACATTCTAGTGTGTGTTTTTGTGTGTGTTTTTTGGAGTTCTACATCAGGTCTTAACTGTCTCTTCCTCAACTTTTGCTCCTTGACAATCCACTGTCTACTCACCAACCACAGTGATCTTGTTGCAGTATCATATCAGATCCTATTACTCTTCTGTTTTAAACCCTTCAATAGTTTCCTTCTACTTTCAGGGATACAAGTCCAAATTCTGAACATATATAAGGTCCTATGACCTGGCTGGCCCCTACCTATCCTTTAGCCCAGTGGTTCTCAACCTGTGGGTTGCAACCCCTTTCACAGGGTTCGCCTAAGACCATCGGAAAACACATATATAATTACATATTGTTTTTGTGATTAATCACTGTGCTTTATGTTCAATTTGTAACAATGAAAATACATCCTGCATATGAGATATTTACATTATGATTCATAACAGTAGCAAAATTACAGTTATGAAGTAGCAACAAAAATAATTTTATGGTTGGGGGTCACCACAACATGAGGAACTGTATTAAAGGGTCGCGGCATTAGGAAGGTTGAGAACCACTGCTTTAGCCTCATGTCTTCCTGTCCTGTGTGTTCTCTCTGCTGCAGGCAAATAGCCTTCTTTCCATTCTAGAAAAATATGGTTCTCTCCCAACTCACAGCCTTTGCCTCAAATACTGTTCTTTCTTCACTGCTTATCTCACTGTTTCTTCCTCAACTGTAAGCTCTCAGTCCAGCATCATTTCCTCCAGAGCTTTCCCCACTCTCATTCTACATTGGCCCTCTGTCTTCCACTTTTGTCCCTGTGTTTTGATTTCATACCACCTATCAGTTTATTTATTTGTTAGTTAAATTGGTTGGGGTGACATTGGTCAACATGAACATAGAGGTTTCAGGTGTGGACTTCTAGGTTACAAGATATGTATATTGCACCATGTGCCCACCACTTAAAGTCAAATCTTCTCCGTCCAAAAGACCACCAATATAAGCCGTTGATCACATAAAACTTAGAAATGCATCAGAAGGGAAAAGTCAGGAGCCGATATTTATAGAGGTCTAGATTCAAGTGATTTTAAAAGAACCTAATTGATATCAGGCAAAGTTCTTCAATTCAGGGTTGGTGAAGTTAGAAAGAAGTCAGAGTGTTAAAACAAATCTTAAAAAAAATTGTTTCTAATTGTAGTTGACATTCAATATTCTATTGTTTTCAGGTATACAGTATAATGGTGAGACATTTATGTAACTTCCAAAGTGATACCCCTGATAAGGCTAGTACTCACTTGGCACAATACATATTTATTACAACACTAGAGGCCCGGTGCACAAAAATTTGTGCACTGGGGGGGGGGGTGGGGGGTGGGAGGGAGGTCCCTGAGCCCGGCCTGTGCCCTCTTGCAGTCTGGGACCCCTTGGGAGATAACGACCTGCTGGCTTAGGCCTGCTCCCAGGTGGCAGAGGGCAGGCCCAATCCCTAGGTGCAGCCCCTGGTCAGGCTCAGAGCAGGGCTGATTGGGGAGTTGGGGCGCCGCCCCCTGTCATGCACAGAACAGGGAGGATCGGGAGATTGCGATGCCACCCCTAGTCACGCTCAGAGTAGGGCCGATTGGGGGGTTGGGGCACCGCCCCCTGTCATACTCAAGGCAGGGTCGATGGGGAGGTTGCGGCACCACCCCCTGTCACTCACAGAGCAGGGCCCATCAGGGGGGTTGGGGCTCTGTATCCTGTCACGCACAGAGCAGGGTTGATCAGGGGGTTGGGGAGCTCCCCCCTGTCACTCACAGAGCAGGGCCGATCAGGGGGTTGAGGAGCTCCCCCCTGTCACTCACAGAGTAGGGCTGATAGGGGAGTTGGGGCACCACACCCTGTCACACACAGAGCAGGGTGGATCAGGGGGTTGGGGCACCGTACCCTGTCACACTCAGGGCAGGGCCGATGGGGAGGTTATGGCTCTACCCCATCACACACAGAGCAGAGCCCGTGGGGGAGGGTTTGGGGGGCCGCCCTCTATCACCCACAGAGCAGGGCCGATCAGGGGGTTGAGGAGCTCCCCCCTGTCACTCACAGAGTAGGGCTGATAGGGGAGTTGGGGCACCACACCCTGTCACACACAGAGCAGGGTGGATCAGGGGGTTGGGGCACCGTACCCTGTCACACTCAGGGCAGGGCCGATGGGGAGGTTATGGCTCTACCCCATCACCCACAGAGCAGGGCCGATTAGGGGGTTGGGGCGCCTCCACTGTCACACTCAGGGCAAGGCCGATGGGGAGGTTATGGCTCTACCCCATCACACACAGAGCAGGGCCCGTGGGGGGAGGTTGGGGCACCGCACCCTGTCACACACAGAGCAGGGCCAATCGGGGTTAGGGCGCTGCACCCTGTCACACACAGAGCCGCAGGGCAATCAGGGGGTTGGGGAGCTCCCCCCTATCAGGCACAGAGCAGGGCTGATCAGGGGTTTGGGGCACCTTCCCCTGTCATGAACAGAGCAGGGCAGATAGGGAGGTTGTGGCCCCACCCCCTGTCACACACAGAGCCACAGGGCGATCAGGGGGTTTGGGCACTGCCCCCTGTCATGCTGATCCCGGTGCTGGGAGGCATATTACCCTTTTACTATATAGGATAGAGGCCTGGTGCACCGGTGGGGGCCAGCTGGTTTGCCCTGAAGGGTGTCCCGGATCAGGGTGGGGGTCCCCACTGGGGTGCCTGGCCAGCCTGGATGAGAGGATGATGGCTGTTTGCATCTGGTCATACCCCCTTCAGGGTGGGGGTCACCACTGGGGTGCCTGGCCAGTCTGGGTGAGGGGCTGAGAGCTGTTTTCAGGCTGGCGGGTGACTGAAGCTCCCAACCTATCCTTTTTGTCTTTTTTTTAATTCTGGGCCAGCTTTAGCTCTGAGGCTTGGCTCCAGCTCTGAGGCCTTGGCTGCTGAAAGCAGGTATCTAGTTTGTTTGGGTTCTATAATCGATACACTGTTTCAACTCCAGCTCTGAGATCCCGGCTGGCTGAAAGCAGGTTTCTGGGGTTTTGTTTAGCTTCTATATTTGTAACAATATTTCAAACTGCAAGCTCAGAGGCCACCAGTGGCAGGCGGGGAACGTTGGCTTCCTCCGTCACTGAAGCAAGCAAGCCTCATGTTCGCTTTAAGCTGCCTGGCTGCCAGCCGCCATCTTGGCTGGCAGTTAATTTGCATATCGCCCTGATTAGCCAATGGGAAGGGTAGCGGAGGTACGGCTAATTACCATCTTTCTCTTTTATTAGATAGGACTAGTGGCCGGATGCACGAAATTCGTGCACGGGAGGAGGGTGCCCCTCAGCCCAGCCTGCACCCTCTCCAATCTCGAACCCTTTGGGGGATGTCGACTACTGGTTTAGGCCTGATCCCAGGATGTCCGACTGCCAGGATCGGGTCTAAACTGGCAGTTGGACATCCCTTTCACAATCCTGGACCGCTGTCTCCTAAGCACTCACCTGCATGCCTGCCTGATTGCCCTAATTCGTGCACAGGAGCGGGGAGTTCCTCAGCCTGGCCTGCACCCTCTCCAATTTGGGACCCCTCAGGGCCGCTGGCACCCAGCTGCTCACCTGCCTGCTGGCCTGATCCCCTAACTGCTCTCCCCTGATGGTCTGATACCCTTAACTGCTCTCCCCTGCCATCCTGTTCCTCCTAACTGCTCTCCCCTGCCTGCCTGATCACCTCTAACCGCCTCTGCCTCAGCCCTGCCACCATGGCTTTGTCTGGAAGGACGTCTGGAACCTCATCTGGAAGATGTTCAGTCTAATTAGCATATTACCTTTTTATTAGTATAGATGCCACCTTGCCTAAAAATTCAGGTTGTTAGCAGGTTTTCCCATCATGGAAGGAGAGCCCTCAGTAGCATCCTGTGTTCTGACCAGGGCTTAAGCACTCATGCTTTATCTCAGCAGATGAGATTCCTAGAAGACTCTTGGATGTACCTTGAACATTTCTATCGATTTTGCCAAATCATCCTCCAAAAATGTTGAATCACTTTAAACTCCCACCAGCAACCATGCATGTGCCCTCTGTCCTACTTTGATGCCAATATCATTGATTTCCCCCTAGAAGCTTCCCTCCCCTCAGCCAGGACTGCTTGGCACTTGAGCCAAATTCACTGTTCAGCCCAGGACTTGATTTCCCGAGATAGAATTATGGAGGAGGAAAAATAGTTTTCCTCTACCTTTCTGAGTTCTTAGCGGAGGCCCTTGTAATGAAAGACAGATTACCAGGAGAAAAACTAAAGTTCATTAACATGTGTACCTCGTGTATATGTGGGAGATCCCAGGGAAAAATGAATAACTTCCCAAAGTGGCTTAGAATCCAGATTTAAATACCTTCTTCCTAGGGAGAGGGGACGGGATATGTAGGCCTCTTAGAGTAGAGTACATGATTTTTAGGAAATATGAATGGGGGTTGGGGAGATAGTTTGTAACGAAGTTTGGATGTGATGTCAACTTCTAGTCTCTTGTCCTGTGACAGGAGTCAGTCTTCACTGGCTGATGGCACTTTTCCCATCAAGGGAACCTTTTGGGGAGGTCCGATTTTAGGCAGAAAAGGAGACTTCAGTGAACACCTCTCCTTGCATTTGCTGTTTTTCAAGCATCTGCAGGTCAAGATCATCAATATAACAACATGGCATATGTTGGGGTGGTCTGTTCTCTGACCTTCAGAATAAACCCAACAAAAGCTTGTCTCCTCTCTTAGATAATTTGCCACAGTAGCGTTATTCCCTGGAAACAGTATTCTGATCACTTCCTGGGAGTGATCATAACATACCCTATGCTTGTAGAAAGGTGTGGGCCATATCACTAAATAATCAGGGTCAGTTTTCTCATCTTGTGGAAAGGGAGATAAAGTTATGATAGTTTATCTCCCTTTCCACAGGTTTCCTGCCGGTTTGTGTCTCTGCTGCAGCCCCAGTGGCCCCAGCGCCTCTGCAGCCTAATTCGAGCCGGCCCCCCTGCAGGCTGTGTCTGTGCTCCTCCAATCCCAGCGCCAAGGCGGGGCTTGGGCTGCTGGGTGCTGCCCCCCTGCAGGATGTGTCTCTGCTCCTCAGACCCCAGCGGCTCCAGCCCCGCTGCGGCTGTGGGGCTTGGGGCTACTGGTTGCAGGGACCCTTGAGGGCTGTGTTTCTGTTCCTCCAACCCCAGCGCTGAGGCAGGGGCTTGGGGTGGCTGGGTGCCTGCCCCCCTGCGGGCTGTGTCTCTGCAATCCCAACCGCAGTGTCGAGGCGGGGCTTGGGGCTGCTGGGTGCAGGCCCTTCTGTGGGCTTTGTCTCTGCTCCCCCAACCCCAGCACTGAGGCAGGGCTTGGGGCTGCCTGGTGCAGGCCCCCCTGTGGCCTGTATCTCTGCTCCCCCAACCCCAGCGCTGAGGTGGGGCTTGGGACTGCTGGGTGCTGCCCCCCTGCAGGATGTGTCTCTGCTCCTCTGACCCCAGCTCCAAGGCGGGGTTTGGGACCACTGGCTGCCGGGACCCCTGCGGGCTGTGTCTCTGCTCCTCCATCCCCCGACCAGCGCTGACCAAGCAGGCCCAGAGGCCCTCCACCAGCGTGTTGAGGCAGAACGCCTGCGTCATCACCAGGCTTCGCTCTGCCACTTGGAGCCTACGTATGCAAATTAGCTGCCATCTTTGTTGGCAGTTAATTTGCATATCGTGCTAATTAGCCAATGGGAAGGGTAGCGGTCGTACGCTAATTACCATGTTTCTCTTTTATTAGATAGGAATATTGACTATATCCCCTCTGCTGTACTTTATATCCTTGTGATTATTTTGTTACTGCTAATTTGTACTTTCTAATCCCTTCATTCTTTTCATCCAGCCCCTTAACCCACTTTCCATCTGGCAACCATCAGTTTGTTTTTGTTTTGATTGTTTATTTTGTGTTTTAGATTTCACATATAAGTGAAATCACATGGTATTTGTCTTTCTCTGTCTGACTTATTTCATTTAGCATAACACCCTCTAGGTTCATTCATGCTGCTGCAAATGGTAAAACTTTATTTCCTTTTTTTATGGCCAAGTCATATCCCATTGTATGAATGTACCACATCTTCTCTATCCAATTGTTTATTGATAAGCATTAGGTTGCTTCCATATTATATATGAAATGCCCTTGTTTGTCTTTTATTATAGCCTTTGTTTTAAAAGCCTATTTTGTCTGATATAAGTATTTCTACCTCATCTTTTTAAGGGGTTTCATTTGCATGAAATATTTTTTCCATACCTTTATTTTCAGTCTGTATGTGTTTTTTGACCTAAAGTGGGCCTTTTGTAGGCAGCATATGTATGAGTCATGTTTTCTTCTCTATTCAGTAACCCTATGTCTTTTAATTAGAGGATTAATCCATTTACATTTAAAGTAATTATTGATAATTGTGTAGTTATTGCCATTTTGTTATTTATATTTTTAAATCTTCCCCTCCTCCTCCTCCTCCTCCTCATCCTCCTCCTCCTCCTCCTCCTCCCCCTCCTCCTCCTCCTCCTCCTCCTCCTCCTCCTCCTCCTCCTTCTCCTTCTTCTTCTTCTTCTTCTTCTTCTTCTTCTTCTTCTTCTTCTCCTTCTCCTTCTCCTTCTCTTTCTCCTTCTCCTTCTTCAAGAAGTCCCTTTAACATTTCTTGTAATATTGATTTAATGGTAATGAACTCCTTTAGCTTTTTCTTATCTGGGAAGCTCTTTATCTCTCCTTTGTTTCTAAATTATAACCTTATTGGGTAGAGTAATCCTGGTTGTAGGTCATTGTTTTTCATTGCTTTGAGTATTTTGTGCCAATCCCTTATGCCCTGCAAAATTTCTGTTTAGAAATAGCTGGCAGTCTTATGTGAGCTCTTTTGTAGGTAACTAACTGCTTTTCTCTTTCTGCTTTTAAGATTCCCTCTTTGTCTTTAACCTTTGCCATTTTAATTATGACGTTTGTTGGTGTGGACCTCTTTGGAGTCATCTTGCTTGGGACACTCTGTTTTTTCCTGGACTTGTATGTCTAGTTCCTTTGTCAGGTTAAGAAAGCTTTCTGTTATTATTTCTTCAAATAGGTTTTCAATCCCTTGCTCTGTTCTCTTTCTAGTACAGCGGTTCTCAACCTGTGGATCGTGACCCCTTTGGCGGTTGAACGACCCTTTCACAGGGGTCGCCTAAGACCATCCTGCATATCAGATATTTACATTATGATTCATAACAGTAGCAACATTACAGTTATGAAGTAGCAATGAAAATAATTTTATGGTTGGGTCACAACATGAGGAACTATATTTAAAGGGCCAGAAGGTTGAGAACCACTTTTCTAGTACCTCTATGATGTGAATGATGTTACACTTAAAGCTGTTCCAAAGGCCCCTAAAACTATGTTCACTTTTTAAAATTTGATTTTTTTTAAATTTTGCTCTTCCTATTGGATGTTTTCTGCTACCTTGTCTTCCAAATCGCTGACTCAATTATCTGCTTCACTGATTTGCTGTTGATTCCATCTAATGCACTCTTCATTTCTGTTATTGTATTCTCCATTTCTGACTGGTTCTTTTTTATGGTTTCTATTTGTGTAAGTTCTTACTACATGCCTGTACTTCTCCTAAGGTCATTGAGCATCCTTATAATGGGCGTTTTGAAATCTGCATCTGATAGATTGCTTGCCTCCAGTTCTTTTTCTGCAGTTCTATTCTATTATTTCATTTGAGCTGTATTTGTTTGTCTCCTCATTTTGGCTGCTTCCCTCTATGTGAGTGTGTCTCTGTATTAGGTAGAACTTCTGTGTCTACAGTCTTGGCAGGGTGACCTTATGTAGTAAGTGTCCTGTGGGGCCAAATTGTGCAATCTCCCTGGTCACCTGAGCTGAGTCCTCTGGGGTGTCCCTTGTGTGGGTGGTGTGTGCCCTCCTGTTGTAGTTGAGCTTTGTTTGTTGTTAGCATGTCAGTGAATGGGATTTACTCTCAGGTTGATTGGCCGTGAGAAGTAGCTGTGACTGTAGTGGACAAGCTATTGTGCTATGGTTGACCCCATGGAGTGGGATTCATTTTAGTGAGGCTCTGGAGCCTGCTGAGCCCACTCTTTGAGTGTTTTGCTTGTGGAGCTAACTGGGTGGTGGTCTGCAGTGATCTGAAGCTGGCCACTAGGTATGTTAGTTTTGGGGCCTCTTGGTAGGGACTCCAGTGCCGGCCAAGATCAGCCACTGTCTGTGCCCAGCCCAAGGCCACCTAGTAGGATCTACAAAGTGATCTGTGCTTGGTAGCTGCCTGTGATGTACATGGAGGCACCTGGGAAAGTCTATGATGTGAACTGAGGCTGAGTTCCACTTCTACCGAGGGCTACTTAATAAGAAGTACAGGCATGCCAATGCCAGCTGCTGTTTGTTTGGGGTTTGTGAACCTTTAACCAGTTAAATGCCACGATATTTTGAATTTAATTAAAAAAGGTCCACTTCTCATGTCTATAGACACTTATGGTATACAAATGGTTAATAAAGTTTAGGAAAGTTCACAGCATGGGCCAAGGCTGGCAGCTTCTGAGGAATAGACACTGGTGCTCAGGTTGGGCAGGGTGGGTTCTCTGGGAATCAACAGGGTGGGGCAAGTTTGGTTCCTGTCTGCACCTGCAAGTTGGGTGGGGAGAGGGCTCAACAACGAAACAATGGTGCCTGCCAATACTTCCGTCTGCACTTGCTGACTGAGTGGGGTGGGGGGGTTAACAAAAGAACAATGACACCTGCTAGCACTTTAGTCCTGGAGAGCTGCACCTCCAGCTCTCACCTTGAGACCAGACAATTCAGTTCCTCCCAGGATGTCCCTGGTGCTTTTTGAGCTACTGCCCCAGTACTGGAGCTCAGCACATATGAGTTCGTCAGTAAGTTCGTGCGTGGGCCCTTTAAAAGGAACACCCAGGACTCCAGAAGTTCTCCATCTCACCTAGATGTTATCCCCAATGAATTTCACAACCAGATGTTGTGGGGACTCCTTTTCTTGGCACTGGTGGCCTGGTGTGGGGCTGTGCCTCCCTGATCTGCAGAGGTCAAGAGGGTATTTTTGCAGCCAAGATATCCCTCCCAATTTTTAACTGCCACTCATGGGTGTGGACCAGCCTGTTTTGCATCTCTGTCCCTCCTACCAGTCTCAGTATGGCTCCTTTTTTATATCCTTCTTTATAGGACTTATATTTAGCTAGTCTTTGGGTGGTTCTCAAGGGTGGTTGTTCTATAATTTAGTTGTAATTTTGATGTCATTTGGGATGAAGTGAGCACAGCATTTACCTACTCTGCCATCTTGATTGGAAGTCTTGAAGCAAACAATTGCTTGATGAGTAAGTAGTTTGCCAGTTAGTGATCTATTTTCCTGAGAAATTGACTATTTGAGCAGCTAGAGTTCAGATAAGTTGACTTTTTGGAAATTTCTTAAACAAATAATAAAGGTATTTATTGGTATAGAGCCTTAGCTCCCTGTGCAAGAATTACTAGACCAAATAATGAAGTCATGTTATGTCAGTGGCTATATTCCCAGTTAAGGAATATACATACGAACAGTCTCAGTTCTCATGATATACCTGTGTTTATATCACCTCTTCCCCAATAACATTTGTGGCAACTGCAACTTTAAATTTGCTTAATGTCCAATTGACTGCTCTGTGAGGATAGTTCCATACTGACTTTGCTCACCATTTTATTCCCTATACTGGTCACAGCACCTGGAACTTAAAAGGTATTCAACTAATGTTTGTTAGTGCTGAATGAAACCTTGGACAATAGCCTGGATGGAAGGAGGATGAATAAATTAGAGATTTTTTTTTTTGTCTTCAGTCCTTTGTTAAAGTGGTTCCAGTAATGCTGAAGATCATACTTAGAAGGGAAAGGTAAGAAGTTCCACAGTGAGTTTTGTTACAAAGAGGAAATACACATCTGGAATTCAGGAGAGAGAAAGCAAGGGCAAATATATGCAATTTTATAAATTTTATTTATTCAGAATGATTTAAAAATCAAAGTCACATGGAGTTGTTGAATGACTATCATTGCTATAAATCTGACTTTACCAGATAAAAATCTTCTTGAAAAATGCACTTAGATTAAAAGTTTTCCTCAGTGTGTCAAGGGCCAAAACTAATTAAAATGTAGTAGGTTGAAAAGATGATAATAAGTATAGCCACAGCACCTTCTGTGTGCCAGGCACTCTTCTAAATGCTTTACCTCCATTAACTCAGTAAACCTCATAATAACTCTATGAAGTAAGTGCTATAATCATCTCCATGTACTAACAAGAGACAAAGAATTGAGCAAAAGCTGCTTGCAACTACATGAAAAAGCTACATAAACATAACTTTCTATTCTTGGAATTTCTTGCATAAGAAAATAAAGGTACAAAATATCAGTTTCAAAATTATCCTGAAAATGCCTTTATCTGAAAAAAGGTAATGCAATGGAAAACCAGATTGTTCATCAAAGGGGTATGTGCTCATGGAGAGTCACTTTAAAACCCATGCCTTGAGAGAGACCAAGATGGCGGCATAGGTAAACACCGGAGATTGCTGCCGCAAACAACCACTTCAAAAATACAACTAACAGACGGAATGGACATCACCCAGAACCACAGGAAGGCTGGCTGAGGAGAGACTCTTCAACTAGAAGGAAAGACAACAGCATACCAAGGCTCAGAGGAGGCGCAGTGTGGAAAATACAAAGGTGCGGTGGTGCGCGCACAAAGCGGGCTGGTGGCTGAGGGCATGGTTGTCATTTTCAATCAGGAGGGAGTCTCAGACTCTGAGCTCCAGATCCGGGCGAGTCTCTAGGGACTCAGACTCAAACGGGAGAAGCAGGATTGTCTGGCATCAGTTGGAACGTGAGGGCAGCTTTCTCTCCGAGGTTTGCAGCCGTTGCTGGGGTTCTGAGAAGCAGAGCCTCTGGGAACAGGACTGAGAGCAGCCATAACTGCTCCCTCCGCCCGCCCTGTTGATCCCCTGCGACCCGCCCCACCCAAGCCCTGCGCAGAGCCATTTGCCAGATAGCCTCAGGCAAAGGCTAGATTAGCACCTCTCCAGAGGACAGAAGTTTTCCCGAGGCAGACACAGCTGATTCTCACAGCCAGTCGGCCTGGTGGTCAAATCCCTCTAGTATTAACTACAACAATCAAGGCTCAACTAGAACAAGACTGCACACAAAGACTACAAGGGGGTGCACCAAGAAAGCATAAAAAATGTGGAGACAAAAAAACATGACAGAAATGGAGGATATAGAGCTAAAAACCGCCGAAACCGGTTTGGCTCAGTGGATAGAGCGTCGGCCTGCGGACTGAGAGGTCCCGGGTTCGATTCCGGTCAAGGGCATGTACCTGGGTTGCGGGCACATCCCCAGTAGGGGATGTGCAAGAGGCAGCTGATCGATGTTTCTCTCTCATCGATGTTTCTAACTCTCTCTATCTCTCTCCCTTCCTCTCTGTAAAAAATCAATAAAATATATTAAAAAAAAAAAAAAAAAAAAGAGCTAAAAACCGCAATTTTGAGGGCTTGCAATAATGTGCTAGAAGCTGCCAATAAACTTGATGAGAGCCTCACGAAAACTAATGAGACCCTCGATTCTATGATAAAGAACCAACTAGAAATTAAGCATACACGGACTGAAATAAAGAATATTATACAGACACCCAATAGCAGACCAGAGGAGCGCAAGAATCAAGTCAAAGATTTGAAATGTGAAGAAGCAAAAAACACCCAACCGGAAAAGCAAAATGAAAAAAGAATCCGAAAATACAAAGATAGTGTAAGGAGCCTCTGGGACAGCTTCAAGCGTACAAATATCAGAATTATAGGGGTACCAGAAGATGAGAGACACCAAGATATTGAAAATCTACTTGAAGAAATAATGGCAGAAAACTTCCCCCACCTGGTGAAAGAAATGGACTTACAGGTCCAAGAAGCGCAGAGAACCCCAAACAAAAGGAATCCAAAGAGGACCACACCAAGACACATCATAATTAAAATGCCAAGAGCAAAAGACAAAGAGAGAATCTTAAAACAGCAAGAGAAAGAGACTCAATTACCTACAAGGGAATACCCATACGACTGTCAGCTGATTTCTCAACAGAAACTTTGCAGGCCAGAAGGGAATGGCAAGAAATACTCAAAGTGATGAATACCAAGAACCTACAACCAAGATTACTTTATCCAGCAAAGCTATCATTCAGAATTGAAGGTCAGATAAAGAGCTTCACAGATAAGGAAAAGCTAAAGGAGTTCATCACCACTAAACCAGTATTATACGAAATGCTGAACGGTATCCTTTAAGAAGAGGAAGAAGAAAAAGGTAAAGATACAAATTGTGAACAACAAACATGCATCTATCAACAAGTGAATCTAAGAATCAAGTGAATAAATAATCTGATGTACAGAACGAACTGGTGATTATAATGAATCAGGGACATAGAAAGGGAATGGACTGACTATTCTTGGGGGGGAAGGGGAATGGGAGATGCGGGAAGAGACTGGACAAAAATTGTGCACCTATGGATGAGTACAGTGGGTGGGGAGTGAGGGCGGAGGGTGGGGCGGGAACTGGGAGGAGGGGAGTTATGAGGGGGGGAAAAAAAGGGGGAACAAATGTAATCTGAACAATAAATATTTAATAAAAAAAAAACCAAAAAAAAAAAAACCCATGCCTTGCTGAGTTCACCAATCTTAAACCATTATAGCACAACTTGGCCCCGTCGCAAGCAGGTCTCCACACTGAAAAATCTCACCTTAAGTTAGACCATCTAAACTTTATACATATCCATCCTTAAAGACCCCTCTGAGTCACACTGAGATTATGTCAAGATGGTGCTGTCCTTACTGCACTAAACAATAAACTTGGCTTTGCTTGACCAATAAGTTATTTACAGAACCAAAAAATTAATGCCTTGTCCCAGTGCTTTGCTAATGTGTCCCATAATTTTGTGTAGAGAAGGAAGTAAGATAAGGATTTGCTATCCAAATGGACACCTACCTCACTTGGGTAAAGAAAATTAGGTTTTAAGAAAATTAGGGCAGACCTTTTGTATCTGTTTCAGAGTTCAGCATAACATTAAACTGATTTAAATTTGAACCCAGACTAAAAATGACAGAAGTAAGACCCTTACATGAGAATCACCCAAAACACTGGCCAGGTGAGAATGAAGGTTAGCGTGGGGAAGATCCCAGGTACTGTCAGGCACGGAGATTAAAAGTAATGACTTTGGATTCAGAAATGGGTTTAAGTTCTGGCTTCACTATTTACTAGTGATTTGACTTGGGGCAATTAACCTCCTGAACCTCAGAAGTTCACTTGTAAAATAGGAATAATGTTAATACCTGCATCATAGAGTTAATTTGAGGACTGAATGAGACAGTGTGTGACAAAAGCTTATCACGGTGCCATTGGTGGTATTTACTGCTATTATTATAATTCACTACAGGACTTTAGGGCATGGGAAAAGAGGAGATAAGATCAGTGCTATACTGATCTCTCTGAAGAATTCAGAGAGAAGAAACACAATATCTTACCAGCTGGAAATTCAGGATTGAAAGTTTCGGTAGTCCCTAGTATTTTTCCAAGTAGATTGGTTACCAAAGCCAGAGGGGTAATTCCCCAGCTACACTCTCTGCGCTTAACATTTAAGCACTGTTTACCTCCCAAGAGGATTGCCTAGGCAGAATTTAGGATTATATCAGAAACTTGACCTTAAAAGTTTAAGAATTTAGAACCCTGAGAGATGAAATCTGTCAATAAGAAACATCTAAGTGTTTTGATGAGGAAATTTAGGAGGTGAATACTGTTGTCTTCTAGATGCTATCGCTCGATGCAAAAAAACATGAGCTCACTGAGCCCAAGGTTGTTCTTTTCTGAACTTGCTGACTCATCAGCCAAGTAGGTCTTGTCTATAAGGATGGAGAGGAGGTACTAATTGTACTTATTGAAAACCACAGCAGTTTTGTCTGGCTTTCAAAGATGAATAATCTTGGGGAAGGAGGCCATTTTTCTTGTGATTTGTCAAACAACAGAGCTAGAGTCTGTTTTGTATTTACCATGTGCTTCTAGGGGCTGCTACTTTGTGTGCATTTCTTCATTTACTCCTTCTCACAAAACTCTCCAGATATTATTTTCCCCATCTTTGAACTCCTATTTGATTTACTTGTGTTTTCTTAAGTACTCACCAATTTGTGAAAGAATCCTGAGGTCAAGAAAATTCCATGCTTTGTAAGCAGATGGGAGAGATGTGGTGTGGTTTTGGACTGCATTTGCAAACAGAGAAACATACAGAGGATCAACAATAATACATTCAAAATAGAAGTAGCAGGACAGAGGGATGGCAGGTTGAACAGGAAGGGCTAACAATCTCTATCTCAACTGTGGCCTTAAGTGGCAACTACCCATTCAGGAAAGGGTGTCTGAGTATAAACACAGAGTCTTGAGGATGATCTTGAGATTATGAGACTGGAAAAGGGAGACTTGGGCAATTTTCCAGGCCATAAATGAATACTTGGAATAAGGTTAAAAGTTGTAAAATGATACTGTATGTATATTTTCACACCCACCTCCAATTTTATTTTGTGTGACTTGATTTTTAAGTTAACTATCTCAAGATGCAATCCACAGAGGATTTCATAATTCTAATTCCATCTCTTATCTCTTTGTAAGAGATAGGAGATGATTTATTTCTGTGCTAATTCATATCAACACTTTCTCAGAAGGAGTCAAAATATAAATAAAAGTTCTTCAAAGGTAGCCCCAGGCAACAGGCAAACCATGCCAGTGTTGTGGGGTAAACGTAAATCCTTTCAGAAATGTTATAACTTGTTGAACTGTGAATTTCTAAGTTTCAGCTTAAAGAATTCATTAAGCAATTTTAATAAAGGAACACCACCTTAGGAAAAACACAATTTGCCAAATTCACCTCCTACCTTCTTCAATACAACTTTGCAAATATTCCAGCTTAAAGAAACTAGAGGAGGAAGAGATTGTTAGATGGAAAGTCTTAGAAGGTAGGAGGGATTTGAATTTTGTCTTGGATGTGTGAGTGGGAAGGAATGGGGGTTTGGAGTAGGTAGAATGGTTAATAGGCTATTTTGATTGAAGTGGGAATTATGGCTATTGGGCCCCTGACAGGTGCAGTGCTATAAACTTGCTGCTTTGCCTTCTAAAGAGGGCCATTAAAATTGGGTAGAGGAATGATTTCCTTTGTTGTTACCTCTGCCCTCCAGACACACTCTTCATCTTTCTTTTTCTGCTTTCCTCCCTGGAAGACAAGCCAATGGAGACTACAATTGAAAGGGTAAGGGCTAGGCCCTCCACCTTGCCCCAGGGTAAGGGCTATGCCCTCCACCTTGCCCCAGGGTAAGGGCTATGCCCTCCATCTTGCCCCAGGGTAAGTGCTCCATCTTACCTTGGCCACGTGCTTGGCAAGGAGCTTCTTCCCGGAAGTCTAAGCCTCTGCTAGCCACACCCAGGAA
The DNA here is from genome assembly GCF_028538775.1 of Myotis yumanensis. Taxonomy (NCBI): domain Eukaryota; kingdom Metazoa; phylum Chordata; class Mammalia; order Chiroptera; family Vespertilionidae; genus Myotis; species Myotis yumanensis. The sequence goes on from NW_027223754.1 coordinate 131,499,446, forward strand.
CAAGACACCGACTCTTGCCTGGCCAATCGGCAGAGCACAGTCCTTTCTCCTCCCCTTACTCCAACTCCCCCTATATAACCCGTCTCCACACAGAGTTATCTCTCTCTCTGCTTCCTGCTGCTGTGTCGGCAAGGTGGGGGAGCCGAGCTAGCTCGAATAAAGACTCTTATGCTTTTGCATCGGACATGGCTGGCTCCCTGATGTGGTTTCTTGGGGATCCTGAAATCTGGGCATAACAAATATCAAGGGTCTTCCTTACCTTCTGGTTTGGTCAATGAGGTGGCTTGCAAGAGATCCAAGGGAGGATGGTGGGTGATAGGAGGGAATTTATTTTCCAGGCTCCCTTCTTGCAGGGTCAGCTTGGGTTGCTACTACCCACAAGAATTTCACAACTTCTTTAGGTCTTTGGGTTCTGATAACATCTTCCTCTCCTCTTCTGGTTGGGTTTAGGGTGTGGGGAGAGAAGCCAGCTTGGGTACTGCCTTATTCTTACTCCGCACACCTTTGCAAAGAGTCTTTTTATTAGTTTCCTCAAGTTTTTGTAATATAAGTATGCTCTTTGTTCTCTGCTAAGTCCTCTATCAGAGAAGCACTGGGCATCTCTCACCTAGATCCCAGAAGGGGCACTATGTTTATGCTCTGGGTTCCCACACTTCCGGTCAAGGTTTATTGGAAGGATGTTTGGACCCCTAACCCAAATTAGGGCCATGAGGTGTTCTTTTTGGGAATCTGCTTTAAGAAGCTCTTTCTGTGGACTGAAGAGATGAACTCAGGAATGTGGTGTGTCATTTTTGCCCACTGAGTGGCCTGAGAAGCGAGTGGTTTGTAGAGAAATTCACTTGTTGACGTTGTTGCTTTCAGAATGGTTTTTCAGTCCTTGGTTCCAGTCCTTCCTGAGGGCCAGGTAAATTCTTGTCCTCAGGTCCCATGAGATAACTCTGTTTTCTTCAGTAAACACCACACTCACAAACACACATTTTTTTGTGTGTCAGTTTAAGCACATTTGAGCTATTTTTTATTACTTTCAGAAAAGAGATGTAACTAATAAAGTACTTTGTGTGCGCCAGACTTCACGTGACTTTTCTTGTTTAATCCTCTCAACCACTCTGAGAAGTAGTTTTCTTGTGACTCAGATCTCTCTTGGCTTAAAAGTTCCTTCCCTGTAAGTGTCCCTTCATTTTTTCTGGGTGTCCCCAAAGGGGTGCCTCATTCTTTCCCATAAACCAGTCTGTTGGCCTCGGTCACCACCCAGTCTGTTCTATTCTTTTTTTCTTTTTTCATTCACAGATGTCACTGAACACTGGGAAAATGACAATACCTACATTCAAGATCTTACCTGTGGATGCTACAAAGTGTCTGGTCCTTGGGGGCAGGGGGTAGGGTGCTTAAACATCTCTGAATTTGCTGAAGAGATAGAGTGGATATCTCTTCTCCCTCTGTGTTAACTCAGCCCTTTAGCAGCTCTTTATGTGGCCAGAGACTCATCAAGTCTCCTGATGAGATTTATGAACTAATGGTAGAGCTCTCCAACTGCACATTACCACACAGAAGTGTACCATAACAGTTACAGGGCTGGTGATATTCCTGGCACTTGGGACAACCTGGCGGAGTGAATGGAGCCCTAGCACTGGCATTTAACCTGAGCAGTTTTTTTTTTTCTTAATTAATCCTCACCTGAGGATTCTTTTCCCCACTGATTTTTAAAGAGTGGAAGGAAGGGGGAAAGACAGAGAAACATTGATGTGAGAGAGACACATCAATTAGTTGCCTCCTGCATGTACCCCAACCCGGGCCAGGGATCAAGCCTGCAACTGAGGTACCTGCCCTTGGCCAGAATCAAACCCACAATCCTTCAGTCCATGTGCCAACGCTCTAACCACTGAGAAAAACAGGCTAGGGATAATCTTGAGCAGTCTCATTTCAGGAACCCCAGTGTATTAACTTCTGAAAACATCATGTTCTGAATCTAGCCATCCACATGAACCCCATTTCCTGTGCCAACCACAAGGGTATACAAATCCAATTTGAACCAGATCAACAATAGACATTGTGCATTACTGGCATGCTTGCCTTTCCTGTTTTCTGGTCTCTCTTTTTTGTTAGAAAACAAAACTTGCAAGCAAAGCAAGAAGCAGAGTTGTGGGGGGTGTGTGTACATGAATGTGAGTGAATGGGTGAATTCTTAGAGAATAAGAAGTATATTGTCTCTACTCTCATTGGCCAGCCCCAAATGTCCTATTATATATAACATCCCACTCTGGCCAATGAGGAAAGTCATTTAGAGTTAGGTCAGTTACCTGAGGTCCCATACTAAGGGATAGAGCTGAGATTCCAATCCAGACCTGACTGGCTCCAGGGACACATGCCCAATTCCTCCCTACTGCCACATGCCTTCTTCCCAACGTTCCACCAGTAGGATTAAGACCCTCTAATCTCCAGGTAGAGAACAAGTTCTGAGGCAGCAATGGAGGTGCATCTCTCAGAAATGTCTTTAAGAGGGAAGTGCCATAAGGAATGCACGAAGGCAACAGCCTCCAGCTGCAGCAACCTGGGGGTGGGAAGCCATGTTTGAGGCAAGTTCCAGCCTGGCCATTTCTGTTCAACCTGGGACTCCTCTATAGAAAATCTATGAGCTAGAGCTCCCCAATGGGCTGGCCAGGGTGGTCTCAGAGCCTCAGCCCGAGGCTCTTCCTACCCAGTACTCTGTTCTTCCTTCTCTCATAATGTCAGACACACACTCATAGGTGTGGTCTAAAGGCTCACCTGCTTGCTCCTGGTCCCTCATCCCTTTATCATTAGTAGGCATGGCCCCTAATAGATCTCTCTTAGACTCCTAACTCTCTTCAGTTCCCTGTTCCCTGGCATAAGATCCCTGAGAGACTTGCCATCTCACATAATTCTGTTTATCCCTCATACCACTTGGTACAGTATTTTGTGCAGAATGAGTTTCTTGACTTTTTTTTTTTGAACAGGCGATTTTACATGGTGCAAATGAGTAGTTTCAATGTCTTCTTATACTAGTTCTTGAAAAACTCAGTGTGATACAGGTCAAATGTGGCTTTAGAGCATGAGACTCACCCACAGACTTTGTTTAAATGAGGATTCCTGGGTCCTCTGCTCAAAGATTCTGATTCAGAGGCAAAAGGGACACTTTATTTTTAGTGAGCATCCCCAGTGGATTCTGAGCCAGGGGTCCTCAGGCCAAACTTGAGAAGCACAGCCTTTGAGATAGACTCTTCAGCTCCAAAGTGAAAGGGCGAGGGCTACGCCCTCCATCTTGCCCCGAATCCTCCATTTTGGGGCAGCCATGTGCTCAGCAAGAAGCTTCTTCCGGGAAGCCCAAGCTTCTGCTAGCCACACCTAGGATTTCTTTAAACTAACCAATGATAATCAAGGGAAGTGCGCGCCATAGATATGACCACATCCTGTGTAACAAGACACCGACTTGCGCCTGGCCAATCGGCAGGGCTCACAGTCCTCTCTCCTCCCCTTACTCCAACCCCCCTATAAAACACCTCTTCCCACAGGGCTAGCTCTCTCTCGTCTCACCGCTGCATCGGTAAGGAGGCTGGGGGAGCCAAGCCCGGGCTTGAATAAAGACTCTTATGCTTTTGCATCGGACACGGCTGGCTCCCCGGTGTGGTTTCTTGGGGATCCTGAAATCTGGGCATAACACAAAGGTCTCCCCTTCCCCCATCATCACGTTTGGTGGTGTGGTGTGGTTGGATGTCCCTGTGAATTTGGGAGAATCTTGGCATATTCTAGGATCAGGATTTTTCTTTCTCCTAGATATGTTACAGTCTGCATTTAAAAATGAATTGGGCTACAAGGGTAGGATGTAAAGATATCCTTGAACCTATAAGAAACATAAATTGGTGGTATTACCAGCTGACATCTGGATGTGGCCTGGGATTATAAAAGGTAAGCATTTAGCCTCAGGCTACCATGCAGATTGCTAGCATGTGAGTCATTATTGTTATAGTAGTTCAGTTTAGTCCAGCCCCGTTCCTTTGTCATCCCAGCAGAATGGCTTCCATTCATCTCTTAACCTCCTTCAAGGGTAATCTTCAAACATCACTTTCTGATTCTTCCAAATACACATCTTCTTTTAACATCTTATTACTGCTGGTACTTCATTCAAGGGTATATGTTATTTTTACATTGCTTGCTTTATCTTCTTTTCCCCTCATTTGCCTGAAAATTATTTGGAAGCAAAGTCAATTTCTTTTCATCTCTCCATTCCAATGCCCACCCCAGTACCTAGAATATGTTAGGAGCTCAAGGGATGGGCAGATAAATGGAAACAAAGGAGAATGGGAGGGTGGAAGTACAAATAAACTAAAGGTGACCAGATACCTTTGCTTCAGTGCTTCATTTCATTTGACTTCCCACACCCATGTCCAATATCACTTTAGCTTAAGAATAAAAGATTATGTCCTAACTGGTTTGGCTCAGTGGATAGAGCGTCAGCCTGCGGACTCAAGAGTCCCAGGTTCGATTCCGGTCAAGGACATGTACCTTGGTTGTGGGCACATCCCCAGTAGGGGGCGTGCAAGAGGCAGCTGATTGATGTATCTCTCTAGTTGATGTTTCTAACTCTCTATCCCTCTCCCTTCCTCTCTGTAAAAAATCAATAAAATATATTAAAAATAAATAAAATATTATGTCACAGAAATAAATATTTTCTTTATTGTTTCAACTGATTCCAATTTACTTCAAGTGAATTAAAATATCTTTGAGAATATTCTTTAAAAGGTAAAATAAAATAAAAAATTTTAGTCAAGATAATTTAGAGTATAGGAGGAAGTGTTGTTGTAATGTACCCCGCGAATCACAGAAGGATGCCTCAAGAAGTCGAATTAAAGAGTCACATTTATTGCAATCCGGGACTATGAGGGGCCATTCCCCAAATCTCATAGTAACAAGATGGTCTCAGCTCCACGGTTATATAGGCAAAAAAATCACAAAGGTATTGATTACATCTCAAGGTCTGAAATGAGGAATCTGGTTTGCAAAAAAAGCAGTTTACAGAAGCAGCAGTAGCATGTTAATTATAGTTTTGGGTCTCGGGGTCACTGAATTGACAGAAACACATTATCTAGAGCCCTCAGGTCTGGAATGAGGAACCTGGGTTAAACTTAGGCATGTTATCTAAATTACAGTTTTGGGTCTAGAGCCCTTAGGTAACCTGGGTTAAACTTAGGCATGTTATCTAAATTACAGTTTTGGGTCTCGGAAACACTGAGTCAACAGGGACACATTAACTGGAGCCCTCTGATGTTGGGATAACTGTGCTGTCCTTCCCAGGTAAAGGAAAATGTGCTTTCTAAGACCAGTATGACCACAACCCATGGGATATTCACATAATCAATAGGGTATTTAATCGAATGGGATGATTTATATAATTCAGAAAATCAAAATAACCTGTCTATTGTTAAACAAAGCAAATAAGTACAGAAGCCAAACAGCAGGGTTAAAGTTAAACTATAGTTTCTACCTGAGATGATTGCTACCATACTTCAGAGTGAGGTAGTGGGCTCTAGAATCAATTTGTCTGAGGTTAAAAATCCCACTTTGTTACTTAATGATTATGTACTTTGAGCATCTTATATAAAATGGGATCAATAATACTTTTACCATAGCAGTTGTATAAACCCTAGCCAAATGCCTGACACATGGTAAAGGCTCAACAAATGTTAATTATCTTCTTCCTCTTTTGCCAAAATTTAATAGAATCCTTGTAGATATAGACCAAACCCATGTCATCATTTTTAAAAATTTATAAATTCATATACATATAGTCAGTACATGTTGGATGAATGAGAAAATTGTTTTTTGGCTCTGGCTTATCTCAAATTCCAATTTTAGTTCACTTCAGAGTTAGGAAGTGAATTTAAAAGCATAGCAACATGACTCAAAAGATTAAGATTTTTCTATCCAGAAATCTTGATTTAAATCTTCAGTGGTTGACTTTTGAGAAGAGTGCAAACGTTGGCATTATCTTCTTTATTAGCAATTTGTAAAGAACTGGGATCACACAGCTGTGTGCAGCTCAAAGATGTACCAAGCAAAGAATAAATTTCCTGCCCACGCAAACTCAAGGCAAAAACCCACGAGCTGTCTTACATTATTCTGACAGCCCGAGCACGCTTTCTTATTTTTCTCATAAAGCAACTTGACAAAATTATGAAAATTTTCCACTTTGTAGAAAATCTTTCCTCTGTGGGGTTGTTAAAGCTGATAATGTATTTGTTTTGGGAGAGACTAAAGACTCAGAGTTACAGAAATTTACATATCTCACTCTACCAATTCAGCAAGTGGATATTCCTTTTTTAAGCCTTCAAGTGACCAGTGATATGATCTGGACTGGGCCCATTCACGCCCCTCTCCAAGATGCATTTCACAGGGTACAAGTACTTTGTACTTACAATTGCTGTGCACTCAGCTGTGGTCCATGTCAAAATGGGCCAGTCCTCTTCCACACCCAGCGGGAGCTCACCTCTTATTTGGAATGGAATGCAATGGGTAAAGGGGATTTATTAGAGGTCATTCTGCTCCCAGCTCCATTTATTGGAATCCACCAGCACAGGACAGATGAGATTGAGAGAGAGAGAGAGAGAGAAAGAGAGAGAGAGAGACCAAGCTGAAGAAATATAATCTCAGTAACGCTAGGTACTAGGCGAAGACCAAGGAATCTCATCTATTGAGCATTAATTCTGTGAGAGGAAATTATTATGTATCTGTATGTCTATTTTATTTTTACCCTCTTTCCAACAGGAATATAAAGCTGCTTATGAGAAAACACATAGGTTAAGTGGGGATACTATACAGCAGAGAATAAAGATGAAGCCAGAAGAAGGGGGTATGCAGAGTATACAAGTTGTGGTCCGCTTGCTAGCAGTGGGCTGTAAAGTCAGTTTAGAAATTCCTATCAGCCAATGAATGGTCACTATATACATAGTTGTCTCAGTGTCCAAAAGGCAAAAGCAAACCTGCTGCTCTGAAACACATAATTCCTGGTATTGAGACTCAAGGGAGATATTTCCCCCCAACAAGTTTGTAAGGGGCGGGGAGTTCCAGTGTATTATACAACAACCCAGAAATTCTTGAATGTGACCCTATCAATACTCAGAGCTCATTCTTCAGGACCCTAGATACACAAAGAAAAAAAAGCAGAATGGGAATCAACTTATTAGTTGATTAAAGATGCTCACCACGCAATGTTCCCCACACCAAGGCCGTCTGGTAAAAACCACTTTGGCCATAAAGTTAAGGCTTGAAGCAGAGGTCAGGTCTCTACTCTCCTCTGACAGTGCACATGTAGTGTGCCTCTAAAAGGGAGTCAGGTTCCCCCAAATTTTCCAAGTCTCCTCACCTCCCCTACTACAGGGAGCGGGAGAAAGAACAGGGCAGAGCTAACCTTGGAAGTAGGATGATGTTAGTGGTGGAATAAACCACCCAAAGGTAGAGGCATAAAACAATAACAGTCTCTCATTACTATTATTTCTCATAGTTCTGAGGGTTGACTGGGTTCAGCTAGGCAGTTCCCACTCAGGGTTTCTGACGCTGTTTCAGTCAGGTGGTGGCTGGGGCTGAAATCATCTCAGAGGCGTCTTCACACACACACGTGTGGTTGATGTTGGCCATCATTTGACACTGTGGCTGGGATTGCCAGCTGGGACACCTGCACCAGGCTTCTCCATGTACACTGGACATCTTAGAGCATGATAGCTGGATCCAAGAGCAAGTGCTCCAACAGATAGATAGACAGGGATGGAGAGATGGAGAGAGAGAGATGATTAGAGATGGGATGAGAGAGAGAGGGAAATCAAGTGTGACTTCAAAGTTTGGCCTGAGAAACTTCAGGGATGAAGTTGGCATCAATTGAGATGACTATGGATGGGGGAAAAATCTGAAGCTTACTTTTGGAAATGTTGATTTCCAGATGTCTATTAGACATCAAACTAGAGATGTCAAGTAAGCCTTGGGTGTACAAACATGGAGTTAAGGAAAGGATTCTGGGCTGGAAATATCCATTTGTAAGCGATTGTATAGAGATTTGTACTTCAGGTCATAATGAGATCACCTAGGAAATGAATAAAAATACAAAAGAGAATCAAGAACTAAGGCACACCAGCATTAAGAGGCTGAGAGGGAGTAGCAAATAAAATTCAATAAAACCCAAGAGTGTGGTGTCTGGGAAGCAAGTGAAGAAAGTGTGTCATGGAGGAAAGAGTCATCAACTGTCCAATGCGGTCACTCAGTCCAGTAAGATGAGGATCCAGGATCTGACCACTGGGTTAAACAGCATGGAGGGCATTAATTTTTCTTGACAAGAGCTGTTTAGATAGAATCATAGGGCTGAAAGGCTGAATGCAGTGCCTTTGAGAGAGAATGTGAAAGGAATTGGAGATAGTAAAGTTATCTCTTTGAGGAATTTGGCTGCAAAGTAGTAAGAGTGGTGTGGTAACTAGTGAGTTCAAGAGAAGGTTTATGTGCCCATAGGAATAGACAGTAAAAAAAATAAAAGGCTGGTGGTTAAGAGAGAGGTGGCAAGTTGCTGAAGCAATTTCCTTGCATAGGTGAGGGGACCTGGGGTCTGGTACATAGGGCGTTAGTAGAAACACATATAATTCCCTGGCAGGAAGCCAGAGTGTACAGGTGCAGGTACTGGCAAGTTCATGTGGTGTTGAGGGGACAGTTAAAATTCTCTTCTAATTGATTCAATTTTTCCAGTGAAGAAGGAAGCAAGATCATCAGCTGAGAGTGGGAATGAGGGAGGATGGATTGGAGATTTGAGCAGAGGAAAAGCTGTAGAATAGGCACTTTACAGAGTGGGAGAGTGAACGGATTGGTGAAGCACCAACAGCATCATGGGGCCTGAGGGTTGTCATCTTCCATTCAAAATGAGGTCAGTCACTGTTGCCTGTTTTCTCCATCCATGTCAAGCACAGGTGCGAGTAGGCAGAGGCAGATTTAACCAGGGCATTATGAAATGAGAGATGGGGATATGAGCAAAGGGATGATTATAATGACTGGCTAAGGAATTTAAGCTGAATAAGGAAGGAACATGAGGCCATGTCCAGAGGGTGAAAGACAATATAAGTCTGTAGGATCATTGAATGTCTCAGTGGGCAAGGAACAGAAGAGCGTCTTATTTGAGGGCTAACTTTTATACTGGTTACTCTGTCCCCTAGGAAAATTCAGTTTTATGACTGTACCAATCAGGTAATCAATTCTTACTCCCTTGAGTTGGAAATTTTTTAGGGAAAAACAGAAGCAAGCTTGGAGTGAGAGGAAGACAGAAATACCACCCTTGCCAGGAATGTTCACAAAAATTAGACAAGGCAATAAATAAAGTTCTTTGTGCAATAAATGCAGTCAGGAGTTTCACAGAGTCCTTTTCGTTATAATAGCCTTCATAGGTTTCTGGCTTCCTATGGCAAGGCACAGTGCTGACATTTGATATTGTCTTGCGGTTGTCCCACGGAGCGTGGGAACAACACCCCCTACCCCAAAATGTATCTGGATGTTGACAGTTGAACGCCCAGAGAATGTGAAGAGATATGACTCACGTCAAGGCTTTCTGGGGGAAACAGTGCTGTCGCCCGAGCTGGGCTGGAAATGCTGGAGAGAAGGGGAGGGGGTGGCTTCTGTGTGTGCATGGTTAGGAGGTAGGGTTGGCATGCGGTGAACTTCCTCACTGGCAGCAAGAGAAGGAAGGCGCTGGCTTCCTTATAGGCTTGCTCAGATGTGGAGCAGAAAGGAGGAAGGGGGAGGGGTGGGACCTAAAAGATGTCAGCTGGCAAACATCAAAAGCGGAGCCCTGAGTCTTCATTACAAATATATGCCGCAGGTCTGTTAGCAACAAGTAGAGCACGGCACTTAAAATCCTAAGCATTGGAGTCAGGATGGCGTTCAGACTCTAGCCGTTTAGCTATGTGATTCTTATCAACTCTTTGACCTTAGGCAAACTGCTTCATTTCTTTGCTGCATGTCTGTTTCCTCAGCTGGAAAAAGGCCACAAATGTAGGTAACTCCTGCGTTGTTGTGAGGCTTAATAATGTTGGTTAACTGTTTCACACAGCTTTGCGACTTAGCACGCCACATGCCAATTTCTGAAAATTCCGTGACTGACATTTCTATTTCAGAGACTGATGTTCATGGTGGAAGCAGGTCGTCTTTCCAATGGCTCTGCATATATTATTTTTCAAATAATTTATTTTAATTTTGAAAGCATTACCTAAAACTAAAAACTAACTTTTACCTTTGTGTTCTGTTCTGTTTAAGCTTCTCTAATAGTTCGTAGTTAGAAAACAAAACTAAAAAATCAGGGAAGAATCTTGGGTGAATCAGTTTGTGAAGTCAAAGTTCTTTTAATTTAGATATTATTATTATTATTACTTTTTAAAAAAATATATATTTTATTGATTTTTTTACAGAGGAAGGGAGAGAGATAAGAGAGTTAGAAACATTGATCAGCTGCCTCCTGCACATCTCCTACTGGGGATGTGCCCGCAACCCAAGTACATGCTCTTGACCGGAATCGAACCTGGGACCTTTCAGTCCGCAGGCTGACGCTCTATCCACTGAGCCAAACCGGTTTCGGCAAATTTAGATATTATTATTAATTATCTTTGAATTTTTTTTTCATAGATGCTCTTGTCATAGAATATATTTATTTGATTTTGAGAAAGTAAAAGCATGACTTTTACATTGTGTATTGGCATCTACTATATACTCAAAATTCATTCATTCATTCATTCATTCATTCGTTCGTTTGTTCGTTTGTTCATTCATTCAATGTATGGAGCACCAACCTTGTTTGAAGCATTGGGACAGGCCCCAAGGATTATGCTGTGTGAACAAGCACATACCAATTCTCCTCTCATGGGACTTGGGAGTCTAGATAATCCCATACTAACCATGGTTTATAGGTGCAAAAGACAGAAACCAACTTTGACTACCACAGGAGGAAGAGGCAGTTTTGGAATGATGCTGCATACCCCATGGATACGATAGGAAACTGGAGAGCCATCTCACTTAGAAAATGGAGTGTTGCTAAGGGAGCCTGGGCCCCTGAACCAGGAGAAAGCCCGGTCAGAGCATTCCTGCCGTCCACACTGAATCCTCTACAGAATCACCGCCACCATGAGACGATAGTGCAGGCCCTGCACCGCTAGCACTGCGGCCCCGAGCACTAAGCTGCCTTGCTTCTTCATGGCACTTGTTCTATATTCATCCATGAGCAGCAGCATCCAATTGGCTGAGCCCACAGCCTTATGCGCACAGCCTTGCTGTGGGATTGAGGTCAAAGGAGGATCTTTTTGTTTTCTGCCCTGGAATGTAGGAAATGCTGGACAGCCAACCAACCAGCCAAATTGAATTAGTACCCTTAACAGGCACAAAGGAAAAATAATAACGAATGTGAAGTGCTGTCAAGGGGCACTGGCAACAAAACACAATATTTTGGTGCTTCACAGTCTTCCCTGGGGCTTGAACTGCTCTGGCACTGCCTCTTGGGACGGCAGCTTCCACCGGACAGTGTTTCCCGCCGTCATTCCTGGGCCTCCTTCCCCAGGTGGCCATATCACATCTGACTCACATCTAGCCACTCTCTCGGACTTAAATACACCTGCTTTATGTATCACAACTGCAAATGGAAAGCCAGCAGCACTGGCCATGCACAGAAGGTAAAAGCTGAATAACTACAATGAAACAAAACAAAGTTCTGATCTAGCTAGCTACTTTGCCCAAGGTCCTGGGACTGTGGTCTACTGTTAGCAAGTGTTAGCTATTGAAAACAAAGTAGCACCAAACAGAGACTTTATACTCATCCTTATTAGAAAAATTATAGAGGATGGAAGAGGGACAGATTTTCAAAATTTGTATTTTAGTACTTTTTAAAATGCTCTCTGGGCATAATTTAAAATGAACTTTTATAACATTGGTAGTACCTGTTTACGCTTAGAGTGATAAATATTAGAAAGTGTGTGGGCTAAAAAATGGGCAGAATTTGAGTTTGAATTCCACCTCCCACACTTATGAGCTCTGATGTTATGCACATTATATAACCTCTCTGAGCCTCAGTATACCCATCTGTAAAATGGGTGCAATACCATTTTTTCCTCGTGTGTTAAATAGATCACTGTGTCCCATACTGTCTTGTGCATATGAATCACCTGAGGATCTTGTCAAAATGTGCATTCTGATCGAGTAGATCTGGGGGAGGCCCGAGATTCTGCATTTCTAATAAAACCCCAGGTGATGCTGATGCTGTCATTTTGTGGACCATATTTAAGTAGCAAGGTTACCATTCTGTGCTGTCAGTATGGTAGTCACCAGCCACAGGTATCTATGATGCCCTTGAAATGGGGGCTTGTGCACCTAAAAAATGGGATACTTCACTTTAATTTTTTAAAACTGATACTTGGTTCAGTTATTTCGAACTGTTATTCGAAAATAATTTTTAGTATACTCCAAACAACTTGTAAACCTGTCTTTTCAGTTGTTAATTTTATGAAATTTAAATAACTAAAAATCTATTTCCAATAAAAAAAATTTTTTTAAAAATATATTTTATTGATTTTTTACAGAGAGGAAGGGAGAGAGATAGAGAGTTAGAAACATCGATGAGCGAGAAACATTGATCAGCTGCCTCCTGCACATCCCCCTACTGGGGATGTGCCCGCAACCCAGGTACATGCCCTCGACAGGAATCGAACCTGGGACCTTTCAGTCCGCAGGCTGACGCTCTATCCACTGAGCCAAACCGGCTTCGGCTCCAATGAAAATTTAATGTCTGCATTGAGATATGCTCCACGTGTAAAAAAACAACAACAGATTTTGAAAACATTGTTTAAAATGTCTTAATAACTTTTCTATTGATTGCATGTTGATAATACTTAGGACATGTTGGGAACTATACTATTAAAATTATTTCATCTGTTTCTTTTTCCTTTTTTATGTGGCTCCTAGAAACTTGAAAATTGCCTCTGTGGCACACGTCATATTCCTGTTGTTCCGTGCAGACGGGGACCAGGGTGCACTGGGCTTGGCAGTCCCTCCCTCCTGTCTATCAGGTGGGTGACCTCTGGCTGGAAAGAGGAAGTGAGGTGGTAAGAAGGGACAAGGTTCCTTCATTCCCAGCTGGAGGTTAGCAAAAATACAGGAGCAGCAAGCTCCTGAGCTCACAGACTATGTCTTCTGTGGTGGGTTATTTCTACCACATTCCAAGGCAGGCTCTGCTCCTTGCAGAAGTAAAAAGGAACATGTCAGCAGGCCCAAGTACGTTGCTCAAAGCTGGCTCTCATGAGAAGATGCTCGCTTTTCTTTTTTTTTATTTATTTATTTTTTATTTTTTTATTTTTTAATATATGTTTTATTGATTTCAGAGAGGAAGAGAGAGGGGGAGAGAGAAACATCAATGATGAGAGAGAATCATTGATCGGCTGCCTCCTGCACGCCCCCCACTCAGGGTCGAGCCCACAACAGGGGCATGTGCCTTGACGGGACCCTTCAGTGCACAGGCCCATGCTCTATCCACTGAGCCAAACCGGCTAGGGCAAGTGGCCTTTTTTACGTATGTGATTTCCACTAGGGATTTTTTTTTTTTTTGATGTCTCTCTTAATTTTTTTTTTTTTAATCTTTATTGTTCAGATTATTACATTTGTTCCTCTTTTTTCCCCCCATAACTCCCCTCCTTCCAGCTCCCACCCCACCCTCCACCCTCACTCCCCACCCACTGAGTTCATCCATGGGTGCATGATTTTTGTCCAGTCTCTTCCCGAATCTCCCATTCCCCTTTCCCCCCCAAGAATAGTCAGTCCATTCCCTTTCTATGTCCCTGATTCATTATAGTCACCAGTTCATTCTGTACATCAGGTTATTTATTCACTTGATTCTTAGATTCATTTGTTGATAGATGCATATTTGTTGTTCATAATTTGTATCTTTACCTTTTTCTTCTTCTTCCCCTTCTTAAAGGATACCTTTCAGCATTTCATATAATACTGGTTTGGTGGTGATGAACTCCTTTAGTTTTTCCTTATCTGTGAAGCTCTTTACCTGACCTTCAATTCTGAATGATAGCTTTGCTGGATAAAGTAATCTTGGTTGTAGGTTCTTGGTATTCAGCACTTTGAATATTTCTTGCCATTCCCTTCTGGCCTGTAAAGTTTCTGTTGAGAAATCAGCTGACAGTCGTATGGGTATTCCCTTGTAGGTAATTGAGCCTCTTTCTCTTGCTGCTTTTAAGATTTTCTCTTTGTCTTTTGCTCTTGGCATTTTAATGATGATGTGTCTTGGTGTGGTCCTCTTTGGATTCCTTTTGTTTGGGGTTCTCTGCGCTTCTTGGACCTGTAAGTCCATTTCTTTCTCCAGGTGGGGGAAGTTTTCTGCCATTATTTCTTGAAATAGGTTTTCAATATCTTGCTGTCTCTCATCTTCTGGGACTCCAATGACTCTGATATTAGTCCGCTTAAAGCTGTCCCAGAGGCTCCTTACACTATCTTCACACTTTCGGATTCTTTTTTCATTATGCTTTTCCAATTGGGTGTTTTTTGTCGAATCTTTGGTTTGATTCTTGAGCTCCTCTGGTCTGCTATTGGGTATAATATTCTTTATTTCAGTCCGTGTATGCTTACTTTCTAATTTCTTTATCGTAGCATCGAGGGTCTCATTAGTTTTCGTGAGGCTCTGCACGAATTTATGGCAAGCCCTCAAAATTGCGATTCTTAGCTCCATATCCTCCATTTCTGTCATGTTTTTTTGTCTCCGCATCTTTTATGCTTTCTTGGTGCACCCCCTTGTGGTCTCTGTGCGCAGTCTTGTTCTAGCGAAGCCTTAATTGTTGTAGTTAACACTAGAGGGATTTGACCACCCGGCCGACTGGCGGTGGAAATCAGCTGTGGGAAAACTTCAGTCCTCAGGGGAGGTGCTAGTCCAGCCCTTGCCTGAGGCGGTCGGCAAATGGTTGTGCGCAGGGTTTGGGCGGGGCGGGCTCAACAGGGCGAGGGGAGGGAGCAGCTATGGCCGCTCTCAGTCCGTCCCCAGGGGCTCTGCCTCTCTGTCCCAGCAATCGCTGCAAACCTCGGAGGGGCCGTAGCCAGACAGTCCCGCTTCTCCCGTTTGAGTCTGGGTCCCTAGAGACTCGCCCGGGTCTGTAGCCCAGAGTCTGAGACTCGCTCCTGATTGAAAACGACAATCGCGCCCTCAGCCGCCAGCCCGCTTTGCGCGCGCACCCTCACCACCGCACCGCCGTACCTTTAAATTTTCCACACTGCGCCTCCGCTGAGCGTCGGAATGCTGTTGTTTTTGCTTCTAGTTGAAGAGACTCTCCTCAGCCAGCCTTCCCGTGGTTCTGGTTGATGTCCGCTCCGACTTTTAGTTGTATTTTTGAAGTGGTTGTCCACGGCGGCAGTCTCCGGTGTTTACCTATGCCGCCATCTTCGATTCTCCAGATGCTCGCTTTTCAAGAGTTAAAGGCAAAGGGCCCCCTTGACCCAACCTCCCCCGTAAAATGAAGGGACGTTTAATTAACACAGCGTGGGCTCCTGCAAATGTGCTGCATTACTTCATGGTCAACTCAGCAATTCCAAAGGAGGCTCACGTGTAAGAGGGATCAGTAATGAAGACATCTGCAAATTGGACAACAACCAAGACATGAGCAAAAAGAGGCCTACAGAAATGACAGTTTGTTTTCTCATATTATAAATTATATTACAGTAACCTCACTTTCTCTTGTGAGAAAACTTTTTTTTTTTTTTTTTTAACCAACTCAGGCAAATATTTACATGCAGAGTCAGACCTGGCAGCAAATTCAAAGAAAACTATGAAGGCCAGCAAAAGCTGCTTCTGTATCAGAGGCTTGGAGGAAGGTCTCAATTAACCTTTGTAAATAGGAACTGACAGACATGGATGGAAAATGGGGGGGGGAGACTAAAATGTTACTGAAGAGTGTTTGACTACAAAGTAAACAGCCTGCATAGAAAATATTAAAACAGTTGCTGCCTCCACATTCCACAGAACTGAGTGCACAGTAAAATGTACTGTACAGTTAAAAGGCTTAGATCAAAGGAGTCATGAAACTATTTTAGTTTAGTGATGACTCAACTTCACGGTATTAGTTCTGTTGGCATAAGAAAGAGGATTTGTTTTTTCTAATTATGTTAGATCTTGACATGAAATTGTACAGTTGAAAGTGAAGGCATAACTTTAAAGATGTTTATCTTTAAGCCTTCTTATCCTTTCTGTCACCAAATCAAGCCATGAGAAAATATTTACTAGGTATATTACTTACTAAAGAATAGAATGTCCTTTTGGTAACCAAAAACAAAACAAAACAAACAAAAAGACAACAAACTTTTTCGCACAAAATAATACAGTAAATATTCAATTCAGAATTTATTTTGCTTTAGATCAGTGATGGTGAACCTATGACATGCGTGTCAGAGGTGACACGCGGACTCATTTTTTTGGTTGATTTTTCTTTGTTAAATGGCATTTAAATATATAAAATAAATATAAAAAATATGTCTTTGTTTTACTATGGTTGCAAATATCAAAAAATTTTTATATGTGACACAGCACCAGAGTTAAGTTAGGGTTTTTCAAAATGCTGACACGCCGAGCTCAAAAGGTTCGCCATCACTGCTTTAGATGGAAGCAAAAGGAAGGCCAGTTTAGCAAATTCCTAGTATAATCATGATTGTAAGGGGAAAGGTTTAAATACTAGAATAGAACATGTTAGAAGCACACATTTATAAGCCAGTGTTTAACCATCAGTTTCCAATAATATAACAATCTACTCAACAGTTTTTCTCGTCTGAATGCCTTTGCATATTTAAAAGCAATATAATCCCACATCTCAAAGAATCTAGTGAAGATAAGCCTGTTCTCGAGAGATATTTAACATATCTTAAACACATGTAATTTAGTTACCTTTAGCGTAGTGAACTCAGAACTATTGCTTACCTGATGAGCTTTAGATCATGGAGAGAACATCTGGCTCTCCCGCTCGCTTGCACCAGCTGTTTTCTCCTGTATGGACTGTCTCCGTCTCCCTGAGCTAGCAGAGAGCCCTGTCCATCTCTCAGTTTCTTGATGCAGGGATTTCTCTGTTAAGCCTTCTTAGACTCTGGATTCCCGTGCTGTTAGAGTTAATCCTTCAACACACCCTGTTTGGGGTCGTTGTTGCACTTATTGCATTATTAGAATTGTCCTGTAACAGCCTCAGATCTCCCTCTCTCTGACAGATGGAGGACTCACTTCTCTGAAATGTCCTCTCAACTGGGGAGGGTCCCACACAAGAGTGGTGTGGGCACCCGGTTGTTCCATTCCACGGTTCTCTTTGCAAAACAGCCTTTACCAAATAGTTGCTGGAGCCTTTAATCACATAGCTCTTTTCACTTTGACTTTTCTTTTCCAGATCCTCTGCTGTCTTCCCTGGTCACTAAGATTCATGGACCATGCCTTACACCTTCATATATGTGGATTTTTTTTCTTTCTTTTCAGGTGTCTGTGTTCCTCCCTACAATTTGGATCACGTTAGGCTGTTCCTACTAGTAAATCCATCAAACCTTTTTTCTGTATCTAAAACCCCAATTGTGGCCCAGCTGGTGTGGCTCAGTGATTGAGTGTTGACCTATGAACCAGGAGGTCATGGTTCTATTCCAGGTCAGGGCACATGCCCAGGTTTCAGGCTCGATTCCTAGTAGGGGGCATGCAGGAGGCAACCAATCAATGATTCTCTCTCATCATTGATGTTTCTATCTCTCCTCCCCTCTCCCTTTCTCTCTGAAATCAATAAAAATATATTTTAAAAAACCCAATTGTGAACAGTTCTGAAGACATAAGCAGTGATGTTAACCCATAGAATAAAAATGCTAAGTATTTTAAGTCTGGGTGATGGGGTTAAGGATAGCTTTCTTTGTCATTACTTTCCTTATTTAATAATGAGCATGGATTAGGTTTATAACCTGAAATAAAAACCAAAGCTATTTCTATTTGGGAATGTTTCATAACAAATAATAATCTGAAATCTCCCATATCTAACCCAATGATAAAAGGTAATCTTCCAAAAGGAGAAAGTATAAAAAGCTGTTTACTTCACAAATCTACTAGCTATAATTCTTTTGTTCTATCTTCAAATCAACTCAATTAGTCACATGAAAAGAGCTTTATGTTTTTACACAACTAATAATGCCTCAGTGAATTACCCATGTCATCTGCTTTCCAACTCCTTTTGGTTTGTTTCCCTTTCTAGAAACTGGAGAGGGGGAGAAAACACAAAAATAAAGTGATTTAATTCAGTCAAAATGACAATAGGTACCATCTCACATCTGTCAGAATGGCAGAGGGAAGGTTGTGGAGAGTGGGGGTATGGGGGAGAGATTAACCAAAGGACCTGTATGCATGCATATAAGCCTAACCAATGGAAACAGACACCAGGGGAGTGAAGGCATGAGTGGGGGTGGGGTGGAGGGCAATGGGGGGATGAGGACACATATGTAATACCTTGATCAATAAAGAAATATATATATATATATATATATATATATATATATATATATATATATATCGACTAAAAACAGAAAAAAAAGGGAAAGGAAGCAAATTATTATTTCTAATGGGATAAATCTCCAGAGCAATCTTCATAAAGCCTTAAGTGTTTATGAGCCAGTTGAGACTGAAGGGCCCTTTTCAACTCTGAAATGTTCTGTTTAAACCTATGTATTGGAGGAAGAGCAGGAACAACTCTTCACAGGATTGTTTCTGCTGCGATAGCACCATCTTGCACTGCCCTTTGTAATTGTTAAAGAGCCTTCACTTTTCAAGTTCATCGGAACATCCAAGGCAGGGCAGGAATCATGATCCTCACAATCCTGTTGAGGAAAATGAGGGCTCAAGGTATTAGAAGTTGGTTCAGGCAGAGTTGGAACCAGAACCCAGGTCTGCCAACTTGCAGGCAAATGCTCTTCTGACATATACTGCCTCTCCTCACACTTCATAGAGATCCACTCTGAGCCTCAGCCCTCTCCTTCAGGAGAGGCGATTTTCCTCTGAAAAAAGCTCCCCTCCCCATTTGTCCTTGAGGATGGAGGGAGGTCACGTGGTGCACACACTGTGAATGTTATAAGGTACAAAAGGGCATGGAACATGGAGAGCTTTGACAGGAATTTACAGGAAGGAAGAGCACACTAGCAGAGAACATGCTTATAACCGTGGAAAGGGGCAGGTGACAACGTGTGGCCACAGAGTTAAGAAGCAAAGAGACATTCAAAGGTTTGTTGTTTGGTTTGCTTTTATTTTCTTATTTTTTATTTATTTTTTGGCAGGATGATGTGGGCAAAGTGGTGATTTAGGAACATTTGGATTATGTGTTGGGTAGATTGGTGATGAGAGAGATAGAGGGTAAGGATGTGAGGTAGAAGGAATGGAGTAAATAATAGTGAAAATAAAGAGATTGACAAGAGCACCTGAAACCAAGGAAGAAATGTGTAGCAACACAGGAAGTGTAATTGACAGCATTTCAATAAGCCATCATCTACTTTTGGATCTGATGGCTATTTTGAGTGTATAACGACAAAATATTTAATCAGGTGATCCCTGTTTGAATGACTAAGCTAAGTGAGCATTAATACCACCTGATAGTGATTCTGAAAAGGCAAAGGGTCTTGGGAAACCAGTCTTGTCTGTCTTCCAGTTTTGTTGTGGTGAAACAGTCATTTCCATAAGAAGGAGGAAAGCTAACCGCTGTCTTGGGCAGCATTAAGCAGAGAGGGTTGAGAATATACTAGATGGTAACACTAGGAGTCAAAGCAATGAGTTTACTAAAATAGTTCAACACAAATAAATGGAAAATTCTGTTCTTTGGGACCAAAACCCAATTAATAGGAGAGGCAACTGTCTGCTAAAATATGTGAAAAATATAGGTTGGGCTGAATGTGAGAGGTAGAATGGAATATATGTGTTCAGTCAATAAACATCTTGAATCTTGGCTCTGACAAGAGTAGATTTGGAATAAATGAAATGAGGAATAACCCTGAAAAGAATGAGACAAATAAAGGTCAGTTGGATCATCAGTGAGGAAAACAGGAAATTAGTGCGAATCTTGGTCACCAGCAAGACTGGGAGCATACTCTAAAGCTGAGGACGGGTATGAAGTTAAAGATGGTTTGAGTTTAGGCACCAAAGTAGTGAAATATCAAGGCGGCAAAGCCATCTAGGTAAGTGGCAGAGCAGGGGTGAGGTTGCCAACTGGAGTGCATTGGTTAATATGAAGTCAGCAAAGTTAGGCTAGAAAAGACTAGGCAATGAACAAGGAATGGAGACTAGTAGTCATGCCTGGTATAAATAATTTTAGCAGATGTAAAGAGCTTCCACGGAGTAAGAAAAAAAGATAATTTGGAGGAGATGCCAACTATAATCTTAGAAACTGACCAGCTGAGCAATGGCCATCTTCTATTTATGACCATGTTGCTGAGTAACACACAGTAAAAATAAAGACTACTGCAAACCATGTGGGAAACTGCATATAGGCTAAAGCAAATGAAAAAAATAGGTAGATTGAGTTGACTGTACAAATATTGCCAGCCTTGTGTTATCTGGAAGAACAGACAAAGCATAAAATTCAAAGGAAGGGGTCCACAAGACTCTTTAGAGGTGGGCTACAAAAGAAGCAGGAAAAGCTGAGCTGGAATGAGCCTGAAACTAAAGCAAAGCTTCCTAAGTGGTTTCTTAACTTCCAATTTTCTCGCTCCATCGACCAGCCAATGATCTTTCCAAAGGTTCAATTATGTGGCTGCTCTGCTCAAAATCCTCCACTGGCTTCCCATCATGAGCCCAAGTTCCTGCCAAGGCTTATAGCTCTTGTCAGGCCAAGCCTCCCACTCTGTCACCAAGCTCAGTTCCTACTAGCTCCCACTGGTTTCACTCCACTGTGGCTACATGGCCTCCTTGCTTTTCCCAACTTGCCAGCTGTTATCTACTGGAAGGCTCTTCCACACAACCAAGCAGTTGGCTCCGTCACTTCCTTCAGGTCTTTGCTTAATGGCACCATCTCTGAGATGGCTTCCCCGACCACACTATGTAACATAGTATTATCTCTCCTACTTATTAGAACGAACTCCTTGAGAGAAAGGACCTTTCTTGGTTCTTCCAAGTCTACAACAGTATGAATTCCCCGTGACAGGTACCAAGTACTTGTGGATTGAATAAGTGGAGCGGGAGATGTAAAAAAAAAAACACACAAAGGGGTTAATTTGGGGGAGAGACCAAGGGGAACAGACACTAGGGTAGGGTTTTTACAAGTTGAGTCCCAGACTCCAGAAATTTGTGTGGCTTCCCTATTACAATTCACCTCCTCCCACCACACTTCAGATCCATTCTAAGTTTTCAGCAGTGAGACAGTGATTTAGATGCTATAGACTTATCCTTCCCAGAGGGTTTGAAGCTCACTGAAAGAGTAGACTTAAGATTAAAAGATTAAGAATATTAAATTAAAAGCATCCTAATTTGAATTTCTAAACTTGGATACCACAGGTTTCCCTGAAGTCTCATTCTTATTTTTTTGCACACAGTCTCAAGCTTTCCATTAAAGTATGCCTTAGAATAAATATTTATGATTTTAAAAGCAGCCTTACAAAAAAAACCCAAAGTTTTAAAATATTTTATTTTCACGAAGACAAATGTTACCTTAAAGATAATAAAAATCAGTATCTCATTTTTACAGACTATAAGGGAGGCTGAATGATTATTCACAAACCATAAGTAACATTAATATAAAATGGTATTAAAACAGTAGTGAGCCTGGCTGGTGTGGCTCAATGGTTGAGTCAACCCATGAACCAAGAAGTCACCGGTTTGATTCCTGGTCAGGGCACATGCTTGGGTTGTGGGCTGATCCCCAATAGGGGGCATACAGGAGGCAGACTGATGGATGTTACTCTCTCAGTGATGTTTCTCCAGCCCCCTCTTCCTTCCTCTCTGAAAAAAATGAAAACATATTTAAAAAAAACACTAGTGAAATAATGGCTGCAATTTGATTTTAAAATTGTTAATTTAAAATCCAGTGTGCAATAAGTCACTCCCTTAGACTAAGTATTAAAGCAGTAAAAATTTTCAGCAAGGAAAATACTGCTGGAGGACAAAGTAATTCTTAAAAATATGCTAAACAACCTATTTTTTAGTTTCACAAACTTTAAGAATAAAAAATTGCAAAATTATAGCATTAATGTAATGTTTATTTTCATTCCAAATTATTTAGGATATAAAGCAATGACCTGTTAAATTAACAGATTATCTATCTTAAAAGTATTGAATCACAAAATTCTCTAACCAAAGTATGCTATTAAAAACACCATTCTACTGAGCTTTGACTCTTCAGCTAGAGGTCTGATTATAAGAAAACCTTGGGTTATACATCACAATTGGTGATTCTTTGCCTCAATCTCTTGAGCTCTCCTCCAGGAAGGTTATTAAGATTTTTAAGACCATCTCTGAAGCATTTGGTATCAGAAAGGAAAAACAGCAAAGGAGCCCTTAAAAGATAAGCACAGATTTTTAGGCACTGAGACCTCACTCAGGTTAACAAGATGGTAGTAGTGCAATAAAGACCAGTAGCCACCAATTCAGGCTCTTGAGAAGGTCTGTCTTAAGTGTGAATCCCGGTTGGCAATGTGAGCTACAGCAAGTTCACTTAAACACGTTAAGCCTCAGTTTCCCCATATGTACAGCAGCAGCATTAGTACACAGGGTGATTATTTACAGCAGGTACTCCATAAATATTATGTTCTGACAATATTCAGGTTAGTAGCTAAGGAAAGGATCAATACTTAATATATGATAATCTGAAAAGTAATTTGAAAATTGTGTGGTCCTTTTAACTCTGATTTAAATTAAGAGAATTTTAGGGGACCCCGTCACCTGGAAGTGTGTTACCAATTGGGGAACTAGTTTTCCTAGGACATACTAGTAGTGACGGTTAAGGAAGTTGTGCCAAAGACTTATACTGTATAAGCACATATGCACACTTCTTACTTAATTCCCTACTTTAGAACTATTAATATTATTGTTCAATAATGACAATAAATTTAGAGAATACAGATTAAACATGCTTACATTTAGTATATTCATGTGTAAGCTGAATGGTTTTTCTAACAGAGAAAATGTTAAAGTAATAAACTCTCAATTGAGAATTTAAGAGATAAAACTATTAATCTGTTGAAAAGGAAATTATATTATAAGGATAAGAATAATTTCCTTTTTTGACATGTTCTAAGGGAAGTACAGAACTAACCACAACTTCCCTTACTGCATGAAACATTATTTATATTTTTATAATGCTTATTTTAAAAGATTACTTTCAAGGATATTTCAAAAATTATTTTAGTTAGATGGCATAATTATGCTAATAAAAGTACTCTTTTGGGCTCTACAAATGAGTGTAACACTAGAATTTAAAAGATAAAGGTTGCTATGGGGTTTGGGCATTATAGTCTCAGATGCATACACTAAGTGGGAAAAGGCAGCTGCAATATCACATGGCTGCTCTAAAAACACAGGGAAGGAAAAATGTCAACAAGCAAAGACTTATAGTAACTCCCCTTTCTTGTTCAGTTAATTTTACAAAGGGAACTTAATTCAAAATTCAAATGTAATACATAATACATATATAAAACCGAATTTGAAAATTAAAAAACATCTCATGTCATAAATATGATATTTACATATACTCAATAATTTACTAATTTTTACTAATAGAAAAATATGGTATTCATAATCATTTAAAGTTTACTCAGTTATTTTAACAAAGTTGCTAATTTATGTTAATAATTTATTACAAAAGCCAAATGAGGGAAATTCAATTAATTTTGTTACCATAGCGTTCAGGTTATTGCTATTGACAAGTCTGCATAATTTAACAAATAATTAAGCTCTATGGTTAATGTGAAAAACTCAATTTTATAAACCAAACATTCCACTTCTATGGACTGCAGAAATGACCTACTGTGCCACAATGATTAAAGATGGTGATAGGAGAGTAAGAACAATATACCCACTTTTATTCTAAGGGCAAGATCATGCGTACTGGGACACTGATTCACTGTAACACAACCATAACATTTCAAGTACATTACAGAATTTTCATCAGTTAAATTTTAAAAATTTCAAGTAGAAAAAAGTAATTCTAAAATATGTTCTGATCAATTTAAATATCCAAAAAGTTCAGTCCCCATTCAGAAACAGATAAACAGTATATTTATTAAATGAGTTAAGACAAATAAACTTTACAAATAGACAAATAATAAAAGGCTCAGTGGCTAAATAGATGGTAAGCATCATTAAAAGAAATCAACACCATCATGGTATCTCAGTTGGCTTACACGTGTAAAAAGAAATTTTCAAAGAGCAGTTTCACAGAAATGAAGCCAGTTTTTTTTTTTCTTATAAACAAATCACCATTTCTTGGTTCAAAACTGACATCTGTTATGAAAATTACCATATCACATATTTGTAAGATGACAAGGAGTAACTCATCTTCAAAGTGCAAGTTAAGTCTATTTACAACCACAAAAAAGGCAATGATGAGGAGAAAGGATTTTTAAAAAATATACAAAGATTAAAAACATTTGGGATGCAAAATTAAACAATTTTTTGGTTAGAGGATAAAAGAGAAAAAGTGATTGAATTACAGATGCTGATTTCAGCTATACATATATAATGGGATCCAAGATCTTTAACAGCTTGCTTGCATTTTTTTTCTACTTACATAATGCTCTGGAAATTTCTGGTAGAAATTACAGTGTCTCAAAAAGAGAAATACACACTAAGTATGTCTTGCTACTACTTCATGGATGTCATAAGACCCGTTTATGGATTAGAGTTGGTGTAAAAAGCCATTGCCTTGAGTTGAAAAATGAATACTGTAAAAGCTCAATACAAATCCTCCAAAGCACATGCACTTCTAAATCTTTTGGTAAATACATTCATATTTAAGCATAACCAAAATTAAAGAGAAAACTGAAAATATCTCCCTTTTCTCTATTCCCTATGCCTTATAGGCTTTTCTAGTTGATAGGGTCAATATTTAGAGTAGAAAGGGTTCTTCGAGTTAGTCTAGTCCACCACCCTCCTTTAGGATTAATGATTTTCCCAAGGTCATGCAGCACGTTAAAGGCAAAACCGATACTAGAAACCAGGTCTTGACACCTAGCCTGGTATGCTTTCCAGCATATCATGCTATCTCTTTTTACAGTATAATTTGCGTAAATACCTGATGAATAAATGTACAATTACAAATGCTGACAGAGCCAATGTGTTTCTAAGACTTGCAGAGGATTACTGCAAAGAACTGATGGAGAAAAAAAGATTTTCCCCCACCCATCAAAAATATCAAGCACCATCAACTAAATGTTTCTTTGCTGGGTCAGATGTTGTTGTAGTCCTCGCGTAAACTTTATGTCAGCCTGAGGATTGTATATCTGGTGAAATCTGGGCCCTAACACAATGCCAGTTCCTAAAAGGTAAAGACAGAGGCAAAAAAGGGGAGAAAGTAGACAAAAGAAAGAAAAGACAAAGAATCTAATTGGCTTAGAAATGGACATTCCAGCATATGGTTAATTATTATATCTATATCTATATATGACCTTTTTCATCTTT
Source organism: Myotis yumanensis (assembly GCF_028538775.1). NCBI lineage: Eukaryota > Metazoa > Chordata > Mammalia > Chiroptera > Vespertilionidae > Myotis > Myotis yumanensis. Next base: position 131,525,109 of record NW_027223754.1, read on the forward strand.
TCATATAATCTCATTTTACCTAAGTTGTTATTTGGCCACTTAAGAATTAAAATAAATGTATCAGAGACAACTGTGGTCAAAAAAACTGTGAGATTATTTTAGACAAACTAAATTCAATGAAGAATATGTTGAGTGGTGAAATTGCGATAATTTTCTTAATCTGGTTCTAGTAGATTATCACCTAGGAATTTAAGCAGTAATTCATAGGGCTGTTATCACCTTGAAACTTACTCCAATTGTGGCTAAAAAGAACAGACTGTTGCACCATATTTGCAGAATTGAGTAAAGAAGCTGAAATGCCTTTTAAAAAAACATTGCCGTGAATTTATTTAATAAAAGGGAGATTTATTTATGTTTACAAACAAGTTTCAAAAACAAAAGGAAAACATGTATGCTTCTACTTATTAACCTTTTTCAAAATGCCAACAGCCCTCATGCTGTATGAAGGTTTCTAAGGATTTATTAGAAAAATCAATACAGTTCACTCACAGTTCACCAAGACATCACTGAACTAACATGTTTAGACAAAAACATAAAGGACTAAGGTTCTCTTGTGGTTTGAGAGCTTGATTTACTTTGATTTGCCTGAAACAACAAAAGCATTTCAAGCATCTTTCATTATGCAGTTGATGTCCCACATTAAACAATCTACCAAATTCTGAACAAAAAGGTTATTACCAAGTTTTCAAAAATTTTAAAAATTAAACAGTTGTTTCAAAACCATTAAGTAGTAAATGTATTTAAGAAACTAATTAGAACAGATGCCATAACTTTATTAGAACACCACTGCTCATGTTTTTTTTGTTTTGTTTTGTTGTTTTTTTGTTTGTTTTTTTAAAACAAAGCATTAGTGTTATCTATTTGGCTATTAGTATTAGCAATTTATCTACAATATTTAACAAGGTAATTGTAGGCAAAAATTTAGTACAGTTTCAATAGAAACACCCTTTTTTAATTTTTCCTGAAAATAGAGCAGTATTTGAAGGACTAATTTTTCTCTGCATCAGTGATAAGGAAGCTTCCCATCTATGAACAGGAACAAAAAAAGTATCTACAAACCTTGTAAACAGATCTGTATCATTTATAAACATAAATAATCCAATTTATTAACAGCCAACAGCAGAAATTAAAGTATCAATTCTATGATCCAGGGCTCTTTGCCTGCCCAGCTTTACTCCTCCCTCTCTCCCATCCAGGGTTGAGATAAACTAAAGCTCTGCTAACATACTGTTCAGGACCATTCTTAGAACTACTGATGATCCACAGGTCCACTTATGCTGAGTTACTGTTCATCTGTCAGTTCATTTCTCCCACCCCCCAAAAAGCACCCTCAGTCTGGCAGAAAGCTTTGCATTTTTTTAAAAAAATAAATCTACATTCGTACAAGTGTGTCTTCTGTTGAAGTCCAAAGACAAGAATACTATCTTGTCCGTCACAATATGTGAAAAGACCCAGTTTCAATTTGTTTCTTTACAATGCAGCTAGTGTGTTAACATTCAGCTTACAATCAGAGTGATGTTTCCAAACTATGTAGTGGGCTTCCTGGGGATGAAGAGGTAGCAGACTTGTTCATTTCTATTGTAAGGTAAATCCCGCTGTCAACAGCATTGTTATTTTTGTTGGGAGAGGGCGGAGGACTGGAGTTACGTTTTGTAGGAGCATCATCTTCAGCATCAGTGTCATCAATAAGGGGGATATGAGGCTCTGAATCTTCTATCCTAAACTCAGGATGTGTCATAAAGTTGTGAATCGAACTTCTTGATTCCGGTTTTTCTAACCCTTCATATAAAGAACTACGAAATGCATTCACCACTCGAATCTGTAAATACCAGGAAACAGAAAAATGTCAGTACGCTATTAGCTTAAACCAAAAGGTGGTGCATTTATGAGTTTGAATCCACAAACAGCTAGGTATGAGTGAATCATATTTGCATGTAATGCAGTGGAACTTGCAATACACTGTAAAAAAATGAATATTTTAGTAGGACACTACAAAACAACAAAACCACATACTCTAAGAATTAAGAGATAAGAATTTGAAGTAATATTAAGAAAATCTCATTGTCACTGGCTAAAATTTAATAGCCATTTTATAGGATTTTTTCCCCTAAGAAAACAAAATTGAACAATAAACAAACAAAACAAAAACTTAACCATACACAAGCTTTAGCTGATTTAAAAAAAAAGTAAATTTGAAAACAATTTAAATAAGTTAAACGAAGTCAAGCACAGAGGGTTATTATTTATCATGCTAGGAATTAGGGTGCCACCAACTATGAAAAAGCCAAGCAAATATAAGCTGAATGCCACAATGAAGTCACATCTACCCCACTATTCCCATGGGGTGTAAAATAAAAATAAAGACAAAGCCCAAACAAATATCTATAAAATGCCATTAAACAGCTATAAATATTTGAGTATATGCCATTTGTCTATGAAGTGTTTTTCTCTACAATAGGTTAAAACTTAAATCAATTTATATATTATAACTCACTAGAAAAAATTGACTTTAAACAAAAACAAAAACAGAAAGACACTCTATGGGATATTTGTGTGAAATAATTCCCAAGGAGAAGACACAAATATTTTTGTATCTAAACATATAGCTTAACAATTCACTCTCTTTCACAGAAGTCTGCTGTATGGATGAAGAGAGATTACTGGGCAAAGCAACTAAAAAAATATCACCACACAAACTGACATTAGGTTTCATTCATTAACCCACTGTCATGCAGACTTTCAAAAAAAGTGGATAAAATTCAAATAGTTGAACATCTACTATATATCAATCTAATGAATCCTGTTTAATGAAGACATCGCTTACACATAAGAGAAGTAACCAACATTGACATTCCAGATAAAAAAAGTAGTCACCAAAATAATCTCAAAATAATAAAATTAATAAATTTCAAACAGACATTTGAATGTATCTTTTCGTAAATATTTTAACATATCCATCATCTCAGTTACCATTTGTGTGTGTAGTGAGAAGTTAGACTTCTACCCTCTGAGAAAGTTCAATTATATAGTATACTATAGTCACCATCCTGTACATTAGATCTCCGTAACTTATCCTGTATAACTCAAACTTGTTACCCTTTTACTAACTTCTCCCCACTCCCCCCTATCCTCTGGGAACCACCATTCTACTCTCTGCTTCTATGAATTTGACTATTTTAGATCCTACTTCTGAGAATTTATCCAAAGGAATGAAAATCAGAATCTTGAAGATATACCTGCACTCCTATGTTGCCTGCTGCATTACTCACATAGTTAGGGCATGGAAACAACTTTACATGTCCATTGATAGGTGAATGGATAAAGGAAATGTAGTGCATTTATACAATGGAAGATGATGCAGCCTTAAAAAGCAAGGAATCCTGACATTTGCAACAACATATGCTCAGTTCTGATTAAAACCTCATCTCTCAAAGTTGTCTTGCCTGATTTACTAGGTCCTGCGTGGGGGCTGTGTTACAACTTGTTCACTCAGCTCTTTATACAGAGAGAAACAGAATAGCATAGTTGACATAGGAAGACAGAGGTGAAATGCCTGAGTGTGAATTCCAGCTTGCCACTTAGTAGCTAAGTGATTTCCTCAACTATAAAATGGAAAATAACAGTGGCATCAACCTTATGGGGTTGCTATGGGAGAATAAATTAGTTTGTACATATACACACTCAGAACAGTGTCAGCTCCCAAGTATCAACATCAGGGCTTCTCACACTTTAATGTGCACAGGAAGCACCTGGGTTCTTGTTAAAATGCAGATTCTGACTCGGGGGGGGGGGGGGGGGGGGGGCGGGGGGCGGGGGGGGATCCTGCATTTCTAAGAAGCTCCCAGATACAGTCGAATCTCTTCGTCCATAATTCACACTTTGAGCTGCAATCACCTACTCTACTTGTGGTGCTACTTTATCATATGCTAATTTATAATTCTGTCCTATCCTTGTGTTTATACTTTAGTCCCTTCACTTGGCAGACTATTACCAGCAAATAGATTTTCCATTTCCTTTACTGCTGTTCCCCATTTCCTAAGACATAGTGTTTTACATATGGTGTGAAAACAATGCTTACTAAATATACCATTATAATCATTCATTTAATTTTTTTTAATGTGAAATCTTGCAAATTTTACAATTCATATATATATGTATGTATGTATGTGTGTATATGTATATACACACACACACACACACACACACACACACATTTAACAAGTATCCTGATTGTCCTAATAATAAACTATGCAGTTAAAAAAGCAAAAAGATAACCTCCTCAAAAAAAGAAAAATATCTGTTGGTGTCAGTGGTCAGTAGGCACAGAGAACACACACTGGAGGATCAGCCAGCAAACCTGGGTGGGTGATGAGAGCTGTCCAAGAGGACCCTGGAGTTGTTACTTCCTTGACTTGGTTGCTGACAATGCTGCTAATAGAGCTAGAGAAATAGTTAAGTTTTCTGTTTTGTTTTGACCAGTGTGGGTAGAGGGGAATAGTAAAGAATCAAGGGGGAAATAAATCAATTTATGGAACATGTTAAATTTGAGGGGCTGCAGAACATCCAAGTGAAGAAAGCTAGAGCTCAGGAGAAAGGCTTGAGTTAAGCTGGCGATGAGGGAGGCAGCAAAGCTCTAGGTTGGGCAGTCTGAAGAGCAGTCAGTGTGTGTGCACACATAATCACACACACAATCCGTGGCAGGTAAGATTACATTCTTTTACCAAAATTTTTCAATTTTTAAGAAAATTTTCTTTCTGAAAGAATTTACTGCATTATCTGAGAACACAGGGGTTGAAAGGTTACTCGACATACTTTCTCTTAACCACTTTATAAATGGTGAAACTGAGCATCCAGGATGGGTGGTTGACCTGTCATGTCACTCCTAATCAGTATCAAAATGTCTTGGAATCAAGTTTCCTGGACTCCCAATTACAGGTTCTTTGAAAGTGAGTAAGAGAACACGTGGACATTAACATTATAGCTAACTTCACTAGAATAAAACACTTTCTAAGGTTAAGGTTAATGCTGTCTTCCTCTGACTTCACTACTTGGCCACATGATGACATGACATATAAAGGACAGCTCAGAATCCTCCAAGGCCATTTCAAAGAACAGTTCTCACATTAGATACATACACAACTAGTAAAATCTAGATTACTCAGGGGTCATTGAAGCAGATTCATTTTACTTTCTACTCATGAAGAACATAAATAAAAAGCTAATCTACACTCGCTGTGATTTCTATTACCTTCTAAATGTACAATTTTCACAGTACAGAAATTCTGAGTAACTAAAAAGCACAACTGTGTGCACAATACCTTAGGTAGGGAACTATTTTACTACTATAATGAATTCAGTTTAAGCAGAAAAATAAGAAATACCCTTAATCAGCATTCTTGACAATCCAAGCCTTATTGTTTATTTTATCCAGTCTTTTAATAATTCCTTTAATATGTATTGAGACCTCTGATGCAAAACATAATTATAACTCCTAAAATTATTGAAATTAAGACAAATCCAATAATTCCTATGTAAAACATATTTTAAAGGGTAAATTCAGAGGAAAACATTGCATGAAGCATATGGCAAACAAAAAAAATCAGTGATTACCATAATCACAAAGTAATTTTAAGAAACTGAAAATGATTATCAGTTTACATTACATACATTAAATTTAAGTAATAAAGCAAAACAAAACCATGTACCCTGCTAAACCACCAATTTTCCTAAATAATAGTCCTAACTTTTGACAGCAGAACATAATAACAATATTATTGCCTAAAACATGACGTGCACAGTTAGCTCAAAATTTGAGACCATTTTAGTCACTAGTTGATATATCTTATCTTCTGCAACAGATTGCCCATTTCTGAAATTTATATTCATCATTCCTTTATTACGTGCACTAACAAAGAACAGCAATGGTAAAATAAAAGATACTATGCAACAAGAAAGAAAATTCTAGGTTGTTTTCCAAAGTTGGGTATTTTCACATCAAATTTTCTCAAAGTAAGACCATCTTGTGTGATGTTTTACTTATCTGGAATAGAGGTTGGCAAACATTTTCTGTAAAAAAACCAGAGAGTAAATATAGCTTTTGTGAGCCATATGGTCTCTGATGCAATCCCTGAACTCTGCCAGTGAAGTGCAAAAACTACTACAGACGCTACTTAAATGACTGGGCATGACTCTGTTCCAACAAGAATTTATTTTCAAAAACAAACCACAGGCCACAGTTGGTTCACAGGCTATAGTTTACCAACCCTTCACCTAGAAGACCAGACTTTCTCTCAATTTCTCCTTTCCAGGAAGGTTTAACTATTAATTCAGTAAAAGAATTTACTAATGGTAGAGACCAATATTAGAACGATATACTTTATAAATAAAGACAAACTATGGAATGTTTTCTCTTGAGATCTTTAGGGGTAAAACTGACTAATAACAGAGGGAAAAAGATGATCTCTCCAGAGATGTTTCAAGTGTAGGATATGACAAAGTTGAAATGGATTATTTCTTCCATGTAGCAAAGCAAAGATTCCAAATGACAGTCTAAGAAGTTTGACATCCACAGACAGTTCTAAGACTGTTTTATATTAGGGCAGGAACACAGTGAGGTAATCAAACCTTTCATTACACATATTAACACTAATAATTAATTCTATATATTAGCTGATGTTCTGTACTACCACCTAACACAAGGCTTCACCAGGAAGGTTAAAAGGCATTTATGGTAACAGCAATATAATTACTGCAACTGGTAGTATACAATGATAACCTCCTGAACAAGAATATACAGCAGCCCTCAATACCTCCTTATGTTCCAAGAACACAGAATATAGAATAAAGAAATAAACATCTCAAACCTTGATGAAGCAACAACTACACACTTGCCCTCAATACCTCTATCATTTTGGTCACATGCACCCAGCAATTCAGAAATCCCAGGCATATTTATGCATCAGAAAAGAGCGTGGGGCAGGTGTAGATGAGTATGTCTTAAAACAAAGTTGGTGACTGATCTGATTATTTAATATAAGGCCAGAACACAATTATACAGAGAAATATATTAAATATAGTATACCTAAGGTCATGTGATACCCCTACAAATAAAAAGTCAATAATTTAAAATTTTGCTGATATAAGAATAAATAGAATACATGCCATCCAGGTATGCAAACTTATCAGGAAAGTTTAACAGGAAGCTAATCATGAGGAAACAAATTTAGAATGTAGGATACCTTACAAGACAATTGGCTTGGATTCTTCAAAGAAGTAAATGTGCTGAAAAATAAAGGTAGAAAAAATGGATCTACATGAAAGGAGACTAGAGACTCCTAACATATTGTCGATGATCCTTTCTTGAATCCTGTTTCAAAAAAGACATTAAGGACATTTTGGGGGCAGTTTATATAAGAGACTTCTTATTCTTAACAGGTATACGCTGAATTAAATATTCAGAGATGAAATGTCATGATATTTGCCACTTTCAAATGGCTCAAGAAAAAGTATATATTAATATATAGATAAAGCAGGTGTCATGAAATATTAAGTGGTAAATCCAGATAAAATTATTCATCTATTAATATTTCAACTTGTCCATTTGAAATTTTTCAAATTTAAAATTTTGAGTGCAGGGAGACTCTTTCAGGATAGAGTCTCATTTCGGATCCTTTTTATAGGATATAAACAGATCCTTACCATCTATTCCAGCCTCATTACTCCTTACATCTCATTACTCTCTTAGTACCAAACTATGTACTGAGGCCTGCTTTCCCCAGCTGAGCAAATTTTATCAAGAATCAGCCCAGAAGTCATTTTCTTCAGGTAAATTTTCCTGACTTCCCAGGGTATGATAAGGACCCTATAATAATATTCTGTGTTCTATTACCACATAGTAATTTTCAACTAGTTTGTTTTGCTTACCAGACTGTAATGCCTCAAGGTTCTAGTATAACCCTGGCATATGGTAGGCTTTCTGCACATGAAACACTAGTGGTAGATGAAGAGATGAGTTGTAATAAGCCCTCCAGAGCCAGGAATCATGTAAAATCCAGATATACGGAGGGAGGGATGCAACTGTCCCAGGTATAAGGTCAGGCCATTTACATATACCATGTCTTTAAGGTAGGCTTTTTTGTGTGTGGCTTGTTTTAAGAATAGTTTATTGATCTTTAGAGAGAGAGAGAAAGGGAGAAGAGAGAAACATTGATGTAAGAGCGTAACACCAATCGGACTGCCTCCTGTATGCCCCCTACTGGGCATCGAGCTGGCAACCTGGGCATGTGCCCTGACCAGGAATCCAACCGGCAACCTTTTGGTGCACAGAATGATGCCCAACCAAGTGACCACATCGGCCAGGGCTCAGAGTAGTTTTTGAAAGAATGATTCCTGTCTGTCCTTGTCTGTAGCTTTAGTGCCCTGTCGAATGTCACAGGGCAGTTTGTCCTCAGAGCACTCGCCTGCTCTGTGCTCTACATCATGCTGCCTCTGCTTATTAGCCATGAACAAGTCATTTCAGCTCCAAGTCAGGTCTCACAGTACAACTGGGAATAGTTCCTGTTCTGCCTGTTTTACAACACTGTCAAAAATAACAAATGAAAATTACTTAAGCAAACAGTGAACAAAAAGGCACTGAATAAACAGTCCTCCGTAGAACAGCATTGTTTTCTCCATCAACTCATCCTCTCTCTAGCTTTCCAAGGTTCCTCTGGTCCTTAACTGGCTAAAGACCAAATAACAAAGACAGGTCTCTCCCCAAAAGAAGATTAACCTTAGGTACCTTAGCTGACTTTGGGGGTGGGGGTAAGGGGTACATAGGCTTATATCTTTAGTGTCTCCATTATACAGAGAATCTACCACAAAATCAAGTTCCTAATTCACAATAAGAACAATATAGGTTTTTGCCATTTACTAAAAACCTGTTATTCTAGTCAGTTAATGGAAAGTATGACATGAAACAATTAATAGTACATTTCCCTTACTTCTTTGGAAAACTTAAAATAAAAGATTATTTCTTATCTAGGATACAATTTTAAATTACATGGATTACACAAATGAAAGGAAAAGGTAAATACCATACAACTATGAAGCTTACACAGAGCCCCTTACGCCAAGGGGAAAAAAAAATCCAAAACAAGGCCGCAAAGACTAGGCTAAGAAGGCAAACAATGGGTATATACTGAGAACTTTTCTTCTTACTTTCCAACCTCAATAAGATAAAAGTCAAAATGCTAAATTCATTTTTAGCTTTAAAAACACAGTTTCTTGGTTCTGTTAGGTCAGCTTACAATCACATGCTTCTGGGGCACCATGCAATATAAACATGTTTGAAGGCATATACTCAAAAATTTATAGTAGTTTCACAAATTCTAAGCTACAATTTTATTCCCCATATTAAAGATCAGAGTTAGCATAGAGACAAGCTCACAGATTTGATATCTAATCGTTGGTTGCAATTGTTCCACCTGTTATCTAGCCCTCTAAAAAAACAAAACAACAACAATGACAACACTTTGAGGTCTCAATCCACTTTACGCAAAGAAAGCTTTATGAAAAGCCTGAACATGAATTTAAACATTAAGGAGAAAATGAGAAACGTTAGGTGTGTGAAGTAGGAAATGTTAATTTCATGCACTTAGGAACACACACTCACACCCCACAGTAGTAGAAGCAGTAGAAGAGGAAAACACTACATGTGTAGGGGTAGAAATATTTGTTACATCATGATGCTGGCTGGCGATGGAGGGTTGCCGCCTTAGAGCCCCCTGAATGGAACTTCCACTCTGGAAAGCATTCACTACATCCATCTGCAAGGAATCAGAGATTGTGACAGCTTGCTCAGCAAGAGAGAGAGAGAACAAGAGAAAGGACCATTCCATCTATCAACATATAAAAAGTAAAGAAAAAAAGGCACTTTTTACAGAGCAGATAAATAGGCAAGAGTAGTATTTTGTGATGGGGGGCGGGGGGGGGGGGAAGCTAGGAAAAAAGGAGCTTAGGGGCATATAGACACATTCTTTCATGATCAGTTAAAACTTTCACTCATTCCAGGAAACAGAATTATTTTTCAAAATAGTAAGTTTTGCGGGTTGGGAGGGCTAGAAAGGAAGTTAAGGAGTGTTCAAACCTCCTCCCCAATTCCAAAGCCCTGGCTGGCTCCCATACCCATCACCTCTCCTACCTCTCTCCAGGCCCATACCTGCGTCTGGATTCTGTTCAGACCTCTAAACCACAAGATCTGGCCACGCCGCAACTCCCTCTCAGCGTGATCAATCTCTTCCACGTCCTCTGCTAACTCCTCCTCAGGTATTTCTTCCTTTTGGGTTCCATGACCAGCTTCTTTTAGGAATTTTAAACGGCTAGTTGGAATTGTTGAAATAAGCTACAACACAGGGGAAAGAACTTGAAATAAATCATATCAAGTACAATTAAACTGGTCAACTTTAGTACAAAGGGAATGAAAAGGTGCAAGTGTAACTAATTAACTTCACCAATGAAGCAAGGAGATCCTATTCATCAGAGGCTTTTTTACTAAAAACAAAAAATATTCCTCTCTTAGCTGCACCGAAGATTTAAGTCTGAAGGGTAAAAGTGTTCCTAAATGGAAATAACCTGATTCCAATTTTTCATACTTTGGGACATTCATGATGGTAAATTTTAAAACCATTCTTTGACATGTATTTACTTGAACTCATATTAGTTATATTTATTTCAGATAAAATAAAAATGGCAAATAGTCTTAATAGATGAAAAAAATTGTATTTCATTTGTGCTTTAAGAATTCAATGAGAAAAAACATACCCAAATTCCAAAAATCTCCAAGGTTAAACTAAAAATAGTGTTTTGTTTATTAAATGCACTTATTTTTATAAAAGCAACTATTTAAAAAATCGTGTTAACACTGACTGATAATGACACCAAACAGGAACAGATGCCCCAGAAAACAAAAAGGATATAAAAACACAAACAAATATTTATTAACATATAGATGTTAGCAGCCATTCCTTAAAGAAGTCGGGCTTATCAAAGGAAAACAAGCATGCAATCAGAATAAAAACTGCTTAGGGAATTTCTAGGCAATCCACCTCATTTCACAGAGGTGAAACAGGCTCAGAGCCCTGGAGGAGACTTGCTCATGGAGTGACTAAGACCCTAGGTCGCCTAAGCACCAAATCAGTGCTTTCTACCATCGCACTTAAATTCAATAGACAATGTCAACCAAAGAAGGTAACTGATGCCTGTTGGGTATGTATGCTATACTGAATTTCCTCTTCCTGAAATTAGCCAGATTTGGGGTGAGATTGTGGGTTCTGTTCTGCCTATGAGAGAACATTACATAATAATTAGAATGGTAATGAAAAAAGAAAGGTGGGCCAAGTATGGAACCACTTAAAAGAAGATCTCTATCAATGAGGCATTCAAAATGAGTAAGAGAAACCTCAGAACCTAGAAGCACAATTTAAAAAAAAAAGGTGAGACAAAAGATTAACTTCAAGAAAAACCTGGAAGTTTTCTTGCAGAACGACAATAAATTAGTTTGCACAAGTTACACACCATAACATGATGTTAACCTTCATTTATAAAAACGTTAGTATAGATTCTCTACCAGTTAATTTTATAGTAATGGTAATGGGCTTCAAATGAACATACACACCATTAACACTTCTCTTTTAAAAATAATGACATGTACTTGCATAACCAAGTCAGCTGCCTATAATAAAGATGAGGTATATCTCATTTTTTAGGCATTGTATTTTATATACACACTGTTAAAGCCATTCAATTAAATAATTTAAAATGTCATTTTGTGGCCCATTTTTTCCAGATACCATTATTTTTATGGAAACATTCTCTACGTAAACTGAAGCTCAAGATTTTTCCTACGCTACATATTGGATTAAAGTACACAAAAAATTATATAATGTAAAGAACATAATATTTTATATTTTTGTACAAATATTTATTCTAAAAATGCAAAAATAAGTCATAGAGCAAAAGATACAGATATTAGAATCCTACAAATGCATTATAATAATACTGTTGTAAAACTTGTTCTAAAAAACAAGTTAAAAAACGATGTCAGAAATTTAAATAGTGTTTTATTATACAGGCGTAATTGTAATAAACAGCAAGTGACAAATTAAAGCAAATGTTAGATTTAAAAAAACCACATCCCTGAATGCCCTTTTTGTCCTAGAATGGTAACTACTTAGAATCAAGTACAGAACTGCTTAAAGAAAATACATACTAAAAATTAAAAAAAAAAAATCACTTAGGGTTTGAACAAGAAATGATGATGTTTTTACCTGGCCCCAGAGTAACGTTCCCATTCCTAGGAATACTGACCATAGCCACTGTTCTATTGAAAGTTCTGAACAACTGAAAGGTTTTCCACCAAACTGCACAATTATTATCTGGAGGAATAATCAAGAGTAAGTTTATTTAAATCTTTTACATTTCACAATTCAGATACTTCAAAAATCACCCTAATTTGTGTCCTCTAAAATTTAAGCTAAACAACCATTATTCTGTTGGCGACATGTATAATATTCACAGCTGAATATAAGACAAATAAAATAAAGTAAAATCCCTTTGTCCAAAATTTTAAATGCAGGTATTATTTCCTGCTTAAATTATGCTTACTAAAAATTAAAGAAAAATAATTCTCATGATAAAAAAGATAACTTTATACTGATTTTCAATATAATCTCAATAAACTACATTCTTCTGTATTTAGTACAACTCTAAATAATTTATGCCTTTCCATAAGAGATAGTACTTTTGTAGAGAAGACTGTATGGAAAAATGAACATAATATTCAATCTTTTTTACTTTCCTTCTAATTGCTATTCACTCCTGGTTAATAGTTAGATATTAGGACAAATATATGGACTGTTAGAGAAGAAAAGCAAGTTGCAAGTTCTATGAAATATGTGCTAACACAGGTGGTATACCCTCAGAAATTTGCTTTCCCTTATAAAAATTCCAATGATCTGCATAAATAAAATTTATTATTACAGTGATTATGTTTCCCTACTTATTTTAAAGAACCTAAAACAATGTATATAGGAATATTAAGAGTTAAGCAACATTATTCACCCTCTTTTTGATATGGCAGTTAGTAGCTGCCAAATATTGGTATTAAAAAGAATCATTTTGGTATTAACAGTTTTTAAACTTTATTTTTGAGAGCTATGAAATCTAGTCTTTGTAGCTGTACTTTATTCCAAACTCAAGTGATATGTACTGGTCAGTTCTACTGTTCTTAAAGTCAAGATTATTTGTATCCTTGTACAAACAGATTCCCAACTGTGTTTTTTTTAGTAGCCCAACCAGTTGATTATAAATGATTTGGCAATTTTGCCTGGATTTTAAGAGAGATATCTATAATAGTTTTCTCTTGTGTACCACAAAAATGAGCATAGAAAAAAACTCCACATTTCTTTGTGTTTTTTCAATTTAAAAAAGAATTTAAACAGTACCCTTTTTTTAGTATAATGAGGCATGTGAAAAGGATATTAAGATGTTGGGGAAACAAATGATCAATATGTTTAGTTATGTGGCATAAGAAAATAATAATCTTTTATTTTAGAGTTGAAAGAAATAAAATTGTCTAATTAATAGTGGAATTTACTTCTAAAAATAAGTTTCCATATTCTTTAATATACTGCTTAGATGGACTACTACTGATTGTGTATTTCACTGTACTGAAGCACTTCCTAAATGTATGCTAAGGGAATCTAGCATTAGGTGTTGCCTTCTAAATTTAGAAGGGGCTGGATTATACAAAGTTCAACCGGTTTCTTGACTGAAGCATTTTCCAAAGCCTTTGAACTGTTAATTTAAAAAAAGAAAAGAAAAGCAACAGCTCAAATTTGAGTGTTTTCTTGCAAACACCAAGCTCAGAGCTTCAAGGGCAATATCTCTCTTAAAGCTTTAGTTAGTTCTATGACATGACCTAATTAATATTAATGTCCCCATTTCACAGACAAAGAAATCATAGCTTGTTGAGGTCACACAACTACTGAGGCAGCACTCTGCTGTGGCCCCAGAACTGATGGACCCCTGTGTTCATCTCATAAGCGTTATGAGCATAAGCATAAGCATTAAGAATCTCCAAGAGGTAAGCAGAACAGGCAATATTTCCTAACCTTATTGAGATAAGAACAACTCAAAAGATTAGTGTTTCATAGAACATACTTTGAAAACACTGGGTTTTGTGTCAATTACTACCAAGTAGAAAATAAACTAAAAATATTTACAGAGTTAAGGATTATTATGTACTTCATGATCTGTCAAAAAAAAAAAAAGTAAAAATAAGAATCAGCTGGTAAATAAGAGACAAATTAACTTAAATATAATTTACTAGAGGCCCAGTGCACAAATTCGTGCAAGGGTGGGGTCCAGCTGGCCCACCCTGATCAAGCTGATGGGGCCAGGCCAGCCAGGGGAGGGACTGTGGGCAGTTTGTTGGCTGGCCGGCCCCGCCTCCTGGTTGAACTCCCAGTTCAGGGTACAATATGTATATTAGCTTTTTATTGTATATGATGATAAGGTGAAGTCCTTTAGGTACCTCAGATCTACAATCAAGATTTTGGCTATTCTATGTACATTAAGATTCATGTTTCCTACTCAGCTTACAGTCTACAAAGTGCTATTCAGAGTGCTAATCCATGACAAGAGGATAAGGAACACACACTAGAGTTTAAATCAATGCCCTATTTGCACAGTGCTGCTGCCGCTACTACTACTAAAAATAACACCCCTCCCTTCCCTGCAACACCACAAAAAACAAAAAACAAAACTCTCATCTGAAATACACTGTGTGAGTAGTGAAGTTGTTCATTTGTATTCTGGCCCGTGCTCCTCATCTCACTGTGGACTTTCAATGAAGTGGCTGTGGACCGGTGGCTGGCCCACAGACCACACTGAGTAGCACTGGCACATTTACAAGGCACTAAGAGTGACACCTTACATGAACTGTTTGAGGCATATCAACCTTTGTCAGGATTTGCTTGATACAGAGATATAGGCAGTTAAATTTTTGTAATTCCTGTATTTTAATAAATCTAATTTTGTAGCAAGTAAATGCTAAAACTTTAGCATGTTATGAACAATGACTTTTGTAAAATCTAAATATTTCATAAACGATGTAACAAGTAGGCATCATCTCTCCTAAAACTTATAGAAACTGAAAGCTAACAGAAATAGGTTTTACAGAAATAATTAAGTTGAGGGTTTTCGTTTCAGTATCCATAGTGCACAAGGTATAGGCTGAATAAAATGCATAAAAAGCTCACTTTTTAATTTGAAATCTTACTGCATTTACTGACTTCCTGGTGTAATTATGTACCATTCATTTACCTGTTCTGATCCCAGATCCAACTATACAATCATTTACACAAAAGAATACCACAAAATACAAGATGATATAAAAACATAGCTATATTACATGGTGATATAAAATCACCATATGCAAAATCATCATTAGTTTTGTTCTTAGAATGATTTCTGAAAAATGGGGAAATTTTCAGAACTTCCTATTCATTCCCAATTGCACTCCTCACAACCCATTCTCCACTATCTCTTCTGCCTTTTTTTGACATTACAAAATGAAATATTGACATGTCCAACTCAGAATGCAGCCATTCATATTCACATGGAATCTAAACATTCACTTTAAACCTTTTATTATTTTAACATATAATTTTTTTTTTGAATATATTTTATTGAATTTTTACAGAGAGGAAGGGAGAGAGATAGAGAGTTAGAAACATCGATGAGAGAGAAACATCAATCAACTGCCTCCTGCACATCTCCCACTGGGGATGTGCCGGCAACCCAGGTACATGCCCTTGACCGGAATCGAACCTGGGACCCTTGAGTCCGCAGGCTGACGCTCTATCCACTGAGCCAAACCGGTTTCGGCTTAACATATAATTTAAACTATAGAAATAAACTGCTATTATTTGCTAGAAGCAATTAAGCAAGCCTAAAAGTAAACTATAAAATTTACCTTAAATAGTATCAAAATAATAAGAGTTTTGATAGTAATGTTATAGAATGAAACAATCAGAATTAGACTGTGAGATATCACAACCACAGAACCCATAGTGCAATTAAAGTAGCATTAGCTTAAATTAACATACTCTTCTCATATGTAGAATTTCAGGAAAGGGCAATTTTTCACTTGAGTTATGATATTTAAAACTTGTTAAATGTCATCAAAGTAATACACAGAAGCCCCACACATTACAGTCAAGTAATTTCTGGAACAAGCCACCTGTTTACCTAATATCTCCCACATAATAATCAAATTTGAAACTATCTTTTCCAATTACCCACCTGTACCACAAAAGTGCCTAAAACAATTGTGCAGAAGATGATATTATTAAAGATTCCTTCAAACACATTTCTTTCACCATGAATTTTCCGGGCATTTATTTCGTTGAAAAGTTGCATCAGCACAAATGTATTAAAAACAATAGTGTAATGTTCCGAAGGAGGTGCATGCAAAGGAGCATTTCTTCCACTATCAATATCAAAAAACTTTTCTCCTGAAAGAATGAAAGATTATTATTTTGTAATTGTCATACAAAATCATTTAACATTTTCAAGGAGGTACGCAACAATAAAACCTAGCCAGACCTTTATTTGATGCCCAAATGACAGCATAGAAAGAGTTGGAAGGGATCTGGGATTATCTAATTCTCTCTCGTGTTTTATAGATGAGCAAACTGAAGGCCCCAAAAACTATTATGACATACGACAGATCACCTACCTAAGTTAGTGGCAGAGTCAGGACAAGCAATCAGGGCTCCTTTTACTCCCACCCCACTATCTCTCATACTGCTCCCATCTTCCCCCCGCCAATGTACTAAGCATACATTGATAAAGAGGAGAAATTAAAGGTAAATGAGGAGTCAAAGAGAGCACAACTTATGTTCTTGAAAAACTGGTAACAAATAATCATCTGAAATATTAGCTTAGAAACAACTGAAGCTTTATCAGGCATTGAATTCTTACCAGCAAACAAGAGTGTAAAGACTACTACCAGTTGATAGAATGCATGACCCAAAATGTTCTTCATCATCGTGCGTGAGATGAGAGGTTTATTTCTACCATAAGGTTTCCGAAGCAGGAGAGATTCAGTGGGGGGTTCAGTTGCCAGAGCCAGGGAAGCGAGCGTATCCATTATGAGATTTACCCACAGCATCTGCACAGCTTTAAGTGGTGAATCCTAGAAAAGACAGATTTCCTGATAGACATTCACAACTATTCAGGGACTCAGCAATTCTCAGGAAGCATTTTGTATTTAAAAACTTAAAGAACAGAACTGGATTGCACTTTTATAGTCATTAACCTAAAATATTAAGCTTCAACCTATTTAAATATTCAAGTACTTTTAAAGGTATGTTATACACATATTTGCTTTAAAATAAGCAAGCTTTAATGAAGAAATTGTCCACCTACTTGAGTAATACAGGCGCCTGTGAAAGCAACAATCACTGCTACGACATTAACAGTAAGCTGGAACTGAAGGAATTTTGAGATGCTGTCATAGACATTTCGTCCCCACATAACTGCTTTAACAATACTTGTAAAGTTATCATCTGTGAGAATGATATCAGACGCTTCTTTAGCTACATCAGTTCCAGCGATGCCCTATTAAAAAAAAATTCCACAGATCAGACTAAAGGTTTAAAATACAATTTTTAATATTCAAAAGGATAATATTCAATTGATCAACTACAAACCACCATTGTACTTAATAATTACTGACTCATATTTACTATAAAAGAAGGTAACATAGTTATTCTAAGATACCATCTCTCAGAAATTCGATCGTAGGAGAAATCAAAAATAAAAAAGGTTTGAAAATAAAGTTTAAATTGGGTTTAAAAAAGAGGAATGGACACAAGCATTACTCCAGTTCCTTCCAAAAGTCACACACAAAAAATATATTTAAAAATAAAAACTCAAAGACAAAATTAGTGGGAAAGAAGATACTGCAAGAGAATCTTAACACATTGCGCATCACGAGAATTCTTACTTCATATTACATAGTGTTTTACAAAGTATCATACTTTAAAATGTTTTTTGTACTTGTTCAATAGAAACTTATCTGGCCACTGGGTAAAGCTAGCAATAAAACCACCAGTCCGCTCAAGAGTTTGAAAAGCAGATAGCCAAATATTAAGTAACATTAGCAGACCTCCAGAAAACTGAATCCAAAGCCAACAGTAGGGAAAGCAGAGACATAGCTGGGTTTTTTTTACACCACAGACCTCTTCTATATAAGCTGAGGACTTGGCAGCACAGGTAGAACTGGCAGTAAGGGTGAAGGTATGATTAAAAAATAGGAGGATTTATCGAAAGTCTACCGAAGACACCGAAGAAGTACTTAGATGGTCCAAACTAAGAACAATAATGTCCATCGGCCCTAGCTGGTTTGGCTCAGTGGATATAGAGGGTCAGCCTGCGAACTGAAGGGTCCCAGGTTCGATTCCGATCAAGGGCACATGCCTGGGTTGTGGGCTCGATCCCCAGAAGGGGGCGTGCAGGAGGCAGCCGATCCATGATTCTCTCTCATCACTGACGTTTCTATCTCTCTCCCTTCCTCTATGAAATCAATAAAAATATTATTTAAAAAAATAATGTCCATCAATGGTAGGATGGCATGGATCAATGCCATGAATTAAAAAAAAGAGAACTATATACTATCTACAACAACACAGATGAACCTCACAAGCATAATAACACAGGAAGCTGGACTCAATATGATTCTTCTGTACAAAGTTCAAAAACAGATTAAAGTAACCTTCAGAATACTGATTATCTTTGCAGAGAGACAGGGCAATCATTAGAAGTGAGTGTGGTTGAGATGCCTGGGGTATAGGTAATACTCTATTCCTTGCCTTGCATAGTTCAGGTTTGATAATCTAGTCAGTTGTGTACTTATGACTCAGGCACTTTTCTGTATGTGTGCTATATGTTAATAACAAAGTGATAAGAAAGCTAGATCCTCAGAGCCCCTTCCCAAGTCCACACAACCAGGCAATTTGCCACTCCCTCTGATATGGCAAAAAAACTGCCTGCTAATTTACAGAGAATGTCTGGACTGAAGGGTACCAAGCACTGTTGAGTACAGGGTGTTATACTGAAGGAAAAAAAAAAAAAAAGGGAGCCCGGCTGGTGTGGCTCAGTTGGTTGAATGTTGTCCCATGCACCAGGAGGTTGCAGGTTCGATTCCCAGTCAGGGCACATGCCCAGGATGCTGGCTTGATCCCTAATAGGGGGAGTGCAGGAGGCAGCCCATCAATGAATGTTTTTTTCTCTCTCTCCCTCTCCCTTTCTCTCTCTGATATAAATAAAAACATTTTTTTTTAAAGGGACCGGATTTAAGAGTACCTGTGTTTAATGAATGCTGAGACTTTTACCTTTCCTTCTCTACCTGTTTCCCAGGATACCAGTATTCAGGACTGCTTTCTAGGCAGCAGATTTGAAGACTCTTTTCTGGGAAATCTGATCATCTTAAGAGAAAGACCTAAAAATACTGCAATTCAAGGTACCCTAAGAAGTGAAATGACTAAGCCAGATCCCTTTACAGAGAAGCTTCTGGTTGACAAATCCCACCTAAAGGCCCAAGACTTTCCAGCTTTTCAACTTTACGCTAGCAAAGCACTAACCTGAAAGACAGAGACTAAACTAAAAGGAAAGTGGAGACAGAGTCTACAGAGACAAACTCATTAAAAAAAAATTAAATGTTTAGAAAGCTAAAAGGCACATCAATGAGATAAAAACAGGATGTTAAGATGAGAACAAAAACTCCGAGATCCAAAAACAACTCTTGAAAATTAAATATGACTCATAAATGAAAAATAAGTTGAGGAAATAGCCCTGGAAATATAGCAAGACAACAAAGGTATGGTAAACAGGAAAAAAAAAGACACAAAAACAAGATAAAATGTCCAAGAAGTAAAAAAAAAAAATCAGGGGAATAGTGCGCAAAGAAGGAACAGGTGTCAGGGAGAAGTTGGTGATGAATCAGTGTTAAATACATAGAAAACCTAAGCAAAAATAAATAAAACGAAAAACAAAGTGAATGAAAAAGACAACTTACAGGAATAAAAAAGAGTTGTACAAGGAAATAAAAGGAACTATATTTATCTATCCAAAATTATAATTCTGATAACAGAATGACAGGGTAGGTAGTGTGCATGAATGTGTACTGGGGTGGATGTTGTGTGTGTGTGTCTGTGTATGTGTGCATGTGGAAGTGCTAACTCCTGTTACTTAATGAAAAGGCAATAGCAAATGCTTTATGTTAAAAAAATAAATCAAAAAGCACTATAATCATGTCATTTCGATATATGAAGGCAAACAGTTAAAATAGTTGGTTTTCTTTAGTGAAAACAATGAGACTAGATGAACTGTTATGTGGTAGGAGACTTAGGTAATTGATTTTTTAAATGCTATGCATATATTGTTTTAATAAACACAAAAACAAAGTTTAAGTCAAGCTTTTCTTGAAATATTCAATGAAAGAACAATTTTAATTTAAAATTTTAATCTCTAGCTCCTAATCTGAATATTTTTACCTTTAATGTGCAACATATTTAACACATCTAAGCCCAAGAGGTTTCCCTGCCTCTAATCATTCTCCTGTCTTTTACAAATGCAAATCTCATCACTTCTTTGTTCAGAATCCTTCAAAATTTCCAGTTATTAAAATAGTCATGGGGATGTAAATGGCAGCAGAGGGAATATAGTTAAAAACATTGTAATAAGCATGTACAAGTCAGATGGTAATAGACTTATGGGGAGAATCACTTTGTAAGGTATATAAATGTCTGATCACTATGTTGTACACCTGACACTAATATAATATTGTATGTCAACTGTAATTGAAGAATAAACTAAGAAAAACTAGTTCCATAATAAAAAATTTTGGGAAACTTTTCATCAAACAAACAAAAAAAGATAAACAGCTTTTTTATGAGCTTCTGTGAGCTGTTTGCTAACATGCAGTGTGTCTCCAAACTAATTTTATTCCATCAGATGTTGCCTGGGAAAGAACAAATTCCTTATCTTCCTATTTCAAGGCCCTCATCAGGTAGGACCACCAGTCAATCCTGTTTCACATCCCATTTCCCCCACACCAAACCCTCTTCTATCTATGTTAAAACCACAGTCATGAGCTGCATAAAAGTGTTTTGGTCAATGACCACATATATGTAATGCTGGTCCCCTAAAATTATAAGGGCGCTGAAAAACTTCTATTGCCTTGTGACACTGTAGCTGCTATAATGTCATATGCACACGTTACTCACAAATTGGTGGTGATGCTGGTGTAAACAAACCTGTGGGGCCAGTTGTATAAAAGGATAGCACACACATTTACATACAGTACAGAATACTCTATAATGATAATGGCGTGTTACTGCTTTATGTATTTACTAAAACAGACTTTTTATCGTTATTTTAGAGTGTACTGTTTCTACTTACAAAAAAAAACCACTTTGCTATAAAACATATGTCATGTTACTCAGCAGCCTCATCCATCTCATGTTGGCCATGTCTCTTGACTACATCATTTTCTCCTGTTCTTGATTTAATCTCCTGTTGTTTTGTACAGTAACATGCTGTACAGGTTTGTACCTTGGGAGCAAGAGGCTATACCATCCAGCCTCGGTGTGTAGTAGGCTATGCCATCTAGGTTTGTGTAGGTGCCTGTGATGTTCACACAATGACAAAATGGCCTAACAACACATTCACAGACAGAATGTATCCATTTTCCACCTTGCTCACTCCTTTTGAAAGGCTGCCACTGTGGTGGTGGTTTAGCCTCAAAATATCAGGACAAATTTTTCAAATAAACACTGGTATACATAAATATTCTCTTATCTGAAACCTCTGGGACCAAACTGTATTTCAAAATTCAACCTTTTATATCTTAAAAAGATAATGAGACACATAACTTCTATCACAAATTCTCCAAGAGGGTGTCAGCACCCTACAAAACATATTAATATCTCTACAACGGCTCCAAATATTCATATTAAGATATGAACACTCTCACATCAGGTCAGGATAAAGGTTTGTAGTCAAATGAGTCTGATGCAAATTTAGGAAAACAATGTCAGTTTTTAGATTTTTGGATTTGAGAATTATTATTATGGACCTGTATTGTCCAAAAATAAAATAAAACTAAATTAAAATAAAATACTTAAATTTTCTATGGCACTGAGAGTGCAAAGATTCATTTCAACACTAAAAACTGGGAGTAACAGATTCAAAGATGTAACAACTTAATTTCAATCATTAAAAATTTATGTAGCATATGTATTTAATGATGTCCATGTTATAGTACATGCTTTACCAATACTACGGCTACAAGCACCAAAGCACCAGTACAAGATAATAATCCAGTGCTTTAAATAATCAAATCTAAACTGAGAATTTGTGTGCATATATGCTTAACCCATGGACACAGACAGTAGGGTGGTGAAGGCCTGGGTGGGGGGTGAGGGCGGGTTAGAAGGGATCAATGGGGAAAAAAGGGGACATATGTAATACTTTCAACAATAAAGATTTAATTAAAAAAAAACACAAAGAAAATTAAAAAAGATTACATATAATATAAAATGACAAATACTCTTTTCTATTTTTATATAAGCACTTGCAAATTTTTATTTTTAAAACTTAAAAGACTGATACAAAATGAAAACCATGAGATATATTTTGTTTGTCAATTGAACATTTTAAGTTCATATATAAGTGGGGGAAGTAGGAAAGGGTAAAGGGGGGGATATATGGTGATGGAAGGAGACTTAACTTGAACACTCAATTACTCTAAAGAGACATTTGTAGTTACATGGAAGATTCTCAATTATTTTGTTTTTTTACCTTTAATATATATAACTGTTCTGAGCTTGTCTCCTACTGAATGGGATTGTTGCAAGATTCAGATGAAATGACAGACACTAAAATGCTTTATAGAGTATAAGGTAAATGTATGATCTTATTACAATTGTTCAAAAGGAGTCATCCTCCACCCAGAGTTCACTGCATTAGTGTATAAACTAATTATATTTATAAATCAATTTAGACTATATAGTATTCTTCACACTAATCTTGAGAGACAATATCTAAAATCAATTGACATTTAGTAAAAAACAGCAAAACAAACAAAAAACCCAGCCAGTAAATAACACCTGAATAGGTAAGCTCCTACCATTGCAAATCCAACATCAGCTTTTTTCAGTGCCGGACCATCATTTGTACCATCACCGGTTACCGCTACAACCTGGCGTTGGTCTGAGACTGTGCTGTCAATTATGCCTAAAATAAAAGTAAATATTTGGGCTGTAAAAACATTCCCTTTAATTAAAAAGGTGATTCTGCAGAATATCCGGAGGAGTCAATTTTACAGACTCAAGGTTAAAAATAAATAACTAAGCAAACATAAGAAATGGAAACTGCTGAGATATTGGGCGAGGAACAACTCCACAAACAAAGGTTACATTAGGAGCAATATCCTGTTTTAATCACTGAAAATTAACACATTCACCTAAGGTGTCAAAAAGAAACATATTTAGATTTTATTGGAAAAGATGATATTCATGATTCAACCCAATACTCATCATCTATTACTATTTCAGGAAACTGAAATAAGATCTACTTACCTTTAACCAGTGTATGTTTGTCAGTAGGAGATGATCTTGCAAGTACTCGAAGCTTTGGCCAAATCTTGTCTATCCGCTCTTGCTCAATCTATAAATTATTGTCAAAGTTAAAATAAACTCAAATCTAGTTTCATAATCCCAAATTAGTGATCTACGATATGTATCAGTGGTTCTCAAAGTGTGGTTAACAGACTAGCAGCACCAGCAATTCCTGGGAACTTGTTAGAAATGCAAATGCTTGAGGAAGGCCCCGGGTTAACTTATTAAATACTCTGGGGTGGGGCCTACCCATCAATTTGTTTTTAAAAGGTTTCCAAGTAACTCTGAGGCCTACTCACGCTTGAGAAGTACTGCCATATATATAAAATCAAATTTTTAAAATCTCCCCACTGCCTATGAAAATGGAAGCTCCTTAAATTAGCATGAAAAGTTCAGAGACTTTGGGGACCCTTAAGATATATTTCATATCAACCTTTCCAAACTCATCTCCTATTACTCACTTACACTATTGCATTTCTGAAATTGGCCTAAACTTAAGAAAAATAAGTGCTCACAAATTTGTGCCTTTCCCTAACATGCCTGTGTTTTGCTTGATTAGGTGCTGGCTGCATTTACTCATACTTAATGTCTAACATAGTGCATATTCAATATGCATTTGTTGAATGGAATTTCTAATACATTAAAAACACT
The DNA here is from genome assembly GCF_028538775.1 of Myotis yumanensis. Classification (NCBI taxonomy): domain Eukaryota; kingdom Metazoa; phylum Chordata; class Mammalia; order Chiroptera; family Vespertilionidae; genus Myotis; species Myotis yumanensis. The sequence goes on from NW_027223754.1 coordinate 131,549,486, forward strand.
TAAAAAATCAAAACCCGTACCTCTCCTTTTTCATTTCGTATTCTTCTGTTGAAATCTTTACCTTCTATACATAGGAAATCTTCTCCAGGGTGTAAAATACCACATTTGCTGGCAATGGCCCGAGCAGTATTAATATTATCACCAGTGACCATCCGCACAGTAATTCCAGCCTTCTGACATTTCTTTATTGCATCTGGCACCTGGTTTACATGGAAAGAAGAAATCCATATTACAAAAGAAAATCAGTATTTCCAGAGGGAAAAAATCCCCACTGAACAAATATGCATTACCTCATAGTCCCATAAATGATAACTTTAATTCATTTCAATATTCAGTATTTCTTGAATTATTCCCAATAATCTCTTCATTCCTCTTCTACTGCCAGTCCTAGTTCAGGCTTCTTTTTCAGTTGTCAGTCAACTTAACCTGTTTGCATTATTTATTTACTAAAGGTTTTTATAAGCACCTTTCTCCCTGGCAACCATTAGGCAATTCTTCTCTGGATGGCTTCCTACCTTTCTGGTTTTACTGTCCATACAACACCAGAGTAAATGTTGAGGTTCTTTAGAATTATGGGTAGCTCACCTACTCTCAGATCTTCAACGGCCAACTGTGTGCTAGTAACTTTCAAATCTATATCTTTCCATCTCATTTTGAGAGCTGGAGTCATAGTTTCACAAGAAAAGTGGGCATCAAACTCTGGGTGTCCAAATTTTGTTTTCTAAATCTATTATCTAACAGAAACCTAAGGGTCGTCTGACCTCTTCCATCTCCCTTACCCTATATACCTTGATGGGCTATTGATTTTATCTTGTCCCCACTACTTGTTGCTTAAGCTATTGCACCAGCTTTTTAAGTCATATCCCTGTCTTTATGTTTGTTACTCCTTTAAAACATGGCATACTTGACAGAAGAGTTCTTTTTCTAATCCATTTTCTTATAAATATTTGACTCTCCTACTGTTGTATTATAAACCATAAAGTTCTCAGTATAACAGAGTTTTACACTTGAACCTCAGAATACTTTTCTAACTTTATGTAAAATATTTCTCTATTATATATAACTTGATAGATGACTGGTCTACATACTATTTATGTGCCTGTTTCTGCAATTCCCTGCTCTTCTCTAACCAGAAAATGCATGCTGATCCTACCAGAGCACAGGTTGAAAACGCAAATGCAGTTAACATAAAAGAAGGCCATAGAGGTTAACATAAAGAGGAAAACACTCTGAAAGTGACAAGCTCTGAGATGAATACCCAATAAAGCTACTCAGCTCTAGTCTAATTTTACCATGGGGAAAGGAGTGCTCAATGTCGACAGAACCTACACTTTCAAGAAAAAGCAAAAACCCAGACTTGTGTGTGCTCTTTCAATATTTAATGTTTTTTTTTTTTAAATATATTTTATTGATTTTTTACAGAGAGGAAAGGAGAGAGATAGAGAGTCAGAAACATCGATGAGAGAGAAACATCGATCAGCTGCCTCCTGCACATCCCCTGGGGATGTGCCCGCAGCCCAGGTACATGCCCTTGACCGGAATCGAACCTGGGACCTTTCAGTACGCAGGCCGACGCTCTATCCACTGAGCCAAACCGGTTTCGGCAAATATTTAATGTTTTAAACACACATGCGACTAAAGGCTTAATTTTGCCTGTAAGCTGTTTATGACTTCTATTGTAAATACAATTTAAGTGTGATATCTCTGGGAGCTTTCATGGCCTACTCAGACAGACCTGTACCATACAGACCTCCATTATAGCTCATTACATCATACTATAGTTACTTGTTTACCTAAGTTTTCAGCAAATCAATGAGCTTCTTGAGGATAGAACCCTTACCTTCTCATGCTTGGATCACCAATGCCCAGTACAATGCCTTTCATTCATTTAACAAATAAGTGCCTGGCATATAAAAAGAGCATAGTATTTGTTGAACTACTGAATTCAACAACTGTGAAAACATTCATCCTTGAGTATTTTTCAAGGAGGAGCATATCCTAAACAGGGTACCATTATGTCTTAAAACATGTGTAATTTAATTACTCGCAACATAAGTGAATCTCTAAGTTTAAGGATTTACAATATAAAGTATATCCCTCCATTCAATCAACTCTAAGTCATTCAAATCATTGGCGAGAAACATCATTTACACCCACTTTTAATATTTACTGAAAGCCAGGCAGTATGCTGGGTGCTGGTGACACAGAGGTGGGTGAAAGGACAGAGCCTGCCCAGATGATTAAAAAATAAATAAACCAGTACTGGTCTGCTATATAAATGTAATATATACCCTAATATCCCACTTGAAATAAAATGTAACCCAAATTTGTCCAACTAAGCACCCAGTGATCCAGGGTTATCCTGAGATCACTTGGAATAGGGGAACAATTAATAAGAGAAAGAAACTGGTCTCAAGTTAAAACTATGTGGCACATAATATTTAAGAATGGCAAACTAACGTTTATTAATTGCCCACTAACCACCAAATACTTCCAGTTAAAATTTAAACTACCTCCACTTTTACAGATAAGAAACTGAAGAGAGGCTAAGTACCTTGTTCAAGTACCTATGCATATGCAATGAATTTCTCCTAGATATCTAATTAATCCAGATTCTCTACATGAGAACTGCATAGTGCAGAATACTAAGAGAAAGCTGTTTCACATTACACTGCCTCTTTTAGTGTAGTAGTACCCATCCGATTTTGTAATACTGAAAAAATTAAGTGCCACTTACATATTTAAAAAAGATAAAACTCTCCATTAACCTCAATGCCAAGAACACAATAGTAATACTTTTTCCAAAAGGAAATCAGTTGTAGACATTCTGATTTAATATTATATTTAGATAAGATTTAAGCCATAAGTCAATGTATAAAATTTTGAATGGTTTTGCTTTGACCAAAGGTTGGCAAAAATTATCTACTTTGCCCGACTGTCGTGGCTCAGTGGTAGACTCTGAACCAGGAGGTCACGGTTCAATTCCTGGTTGGGGCACAGGCCTGGGTTGTGGGCTCGATCCCGTGTGGGGCATGCAGGAGACAGCCAATCAATGATTCTCTCTCATCATTGATGTTTCTGTATCTCTCTCGCTCTCAGAAATGAAAAAAAATTTTTTTTAAGAAGTATCCCCTTTGGTGTTTTATAAGCATTCGAAACTCCTAAACCCCAAACTGAATTTATCTTGAGCTCTAAACATGCTTCTTCTTCTGATTCTCTTATTACCATCTCAGACCGACCCAGATATGTAAGTGAGACTGATTCCCCCACTTCTAGAAGATATCTAATTGTGGAGACATGGCAGTTTTAAATCCTCTTTAGCTACACACTTTCCTCAGAGATCTCCTTTAACCTCAAATGCGAATGCTTCAGCCTTGACCACTTTCAGGCTCCTAGGTCCAAATGCCTACTTGACATTTATTCTGATGTTTCAGACATCTCAACAAAGTTAAAACAGAATATCCAAACCCAGCCTACTCATTCCTATTGGTCCCACCCCGCTTTCCTTTGAAATCACCCCTTTCTTCCTTCTCCTTGGCCACATCTGTGGTTCTAAACTATGATCATCTCTTGACTGGAATTACTGCAATGATCTCACCGGCTTCCCTGCTTCTACCCCTCTTTACTTCCAGCTCATTTCTTACCCAGTACCCTAAACAGTATTTTAACATGAATCATGTCATTTCTAGCCAGAATTTCTTTAATTTTAGAATAAAATTCAGAACTCTTATTGCCCAGAAATGCCAGAGATAATCTCATCGGGCCCTTCTTGTCCAGTTAGCCACACTGACCTGCTTTCCATCTTTGAAATAAACACTGTCTCATCTTCAGGTCTCTGCATATTTCGATCCATTTGCCTGAATACTCTTCTTGCAGCTATCTACATGCTGGCTCACGTTCAGCCATCAGATCTCAGCTCAGATGTCATATCCTCAGAGATTGCTAATGTGGCCTCTTTGTTGCCTTATTTCATCACCCTGTTCTTATTTGCCCTTTATAGCTTTTATCACATGTGTATTTGTCTTACTAATGTCACTCCTCCCTCCCCACCCCGACATCCAGAATGTGAGGCCTAGGAGGGCAGGGACCAAGTCTCACAGAATGTATTTTCACTTGGCATATCTATAATTTTGTCTGTTTGGTTATCTCACTTTTCTAGAAGTTTCCTGGTTAGTGCAGTATTTCTAGTTCTAAAAGAGTGCCTAGAAAAAAAGAAAAGAGTGGCTGGTACTACACACTGGGGGTTGAATCAATTAGTTCATGGTGAACAAAAGCTGTATCTGCTTTCACTCACATTGCTTCTTTGCTCAGAATGTGCTTACTGCTCTCTCTCTTGGTTTAGCTTAATACCTCCTCATCCTTTAAGACTCAGATCAGGTAATTAACCTGTAGGAAGTTTTACTTGACCATTCCAGTGCTTAATATAGCATAGTGGTCTTTTTAAGCATATGTTTTAGACAGAGTCAGGACTTAAATACACTAGCTCTACGTTGTAAAGGCTACCTCTACATATCTTAACTTTTTTTAGCCTGTCAATTGAGAGTAGCAATAAATCACAGAAGCGAACAAGAAAAGAAATAATACATGCAAAGCACTTGGCATAGTATCTGGCACACAGTAAGAACTCAAAATATGCTTTTACACTAAGTTAAGGGCTCATGGTCTGTGCTCATGTAACATGTTATCTGTATATCTAACAATGTACTAACATCCTGGATTATAATTATCATATGTTTGTCCACCCCCACTCAGAAAGTGACTTCTTTAAGGCCAGAGGTCAGATCTCAAAAATTTTTATGTCACTAGTTCCCCAGTATAGAGCCTGGATACATTAGTTGCTCAATAAACTTAAAATAAAAAGATAATAAAGAAGAAAAGCTAAGTCTAGAGTTACATGCTATCCAATATGGTAGATAGCAAAATGCTTTAATTTAAATCAAGTAAAATAAAAAATTCAGGTTTTCGGTTGTATCACCCACATTTGAGAACTCGGTAGTCACATATGGCCAGTGGCTACTGTACTGAACAATATATAGAACATTTTTATCATCAAAGAGTTCAACTGTCAACTGAACAGTGCTAGTCTAGAGACTAAAAACAACTTAATGGTATCTGTTTTTTTAATTTAATATAAATGGAAAAACCTACTTAGTTGAAGGCACTATGCTAGGTTATAATGCTATAAACACAGCATCTCAAAGAGAAGCTGTCTAAACTATAAATAGTAAAAAAACAAACAAGGAGATAAACTATAAATAGCATTGCATCACAAGCACTATTATTTCACTTATCTTGGATTCACAGAGAAAAAGTAAGATCATCAGCACTGAGAGGTTTGCTAGGAAACTGATTATAGTTAGTGCCCAGGTCCTCTACAGGTAAGAGATTCTGCACATGCAGAACACAGAATGTTTCACCACCTCCGGTCTCACTGGATCTTCAATCCCCACAACAGCAATGCATGTAAGGCCGGTGACAATATCATTTTCATTATCCCAGTCTGGTTCTGGTTCTCCTGCTGGGAAATCTCTGAATGCAAGACATATGGTTCTCAAGCCTTCTGATGCCATCGGTTCAATCACAGTTTTTATAATATCATCACGGTCCCTTGGTCTGAATACTTTTGCCTCACCATTAGCACTCAAGATTTTGAAACACCTAAAAGGAAATGTTGAATCCAAACATAAATAATTAACAGAAATAATTACGAATGGCATTTAAAGTGAACTGGAAGGGCTAGAAATCATGGGATCTGATAGCTGAAATTCAGAGAATTCCATTATGTTGTATTTTTACAGATTAAATCATATTCACTTTTCACTCTCCCCTTTATAAAACAGTTCCAATTTTTATAGCTTTCTGTTGATAGCTCTCCACTTTATCAGTTACTCTAGATATTACCTAAACCTTCTCTCTTGGAAATACAAAGCTTTTAAATTTTCACAAAGAACCCCTAGTAGCAGAGAAGAATAAACTATGCACCTACCCATTTTGCTACAGAGTTAGACATTAATAATGATTAACACAAAATTGACAAATATTTTCTTTTTTTAAAGTAAAAAGCTAAGTTCAATCAACCCCTTACCTGAGGCCTTGTTTCATCACCTATACTGTTTTAACCATGAAAGAAAAAACAAAACAAAAAACTTACTATTAAAATAAGCATTCTATTTGAATGAGAGAAATAATGCCAAAATAGTTTTATTGCCAATGACACTAGCCACAACCTTTTAATTATGTGGTATATCAGTTACACTGTGGACTTCCCTATTTAAAGTTTATTTTCACACAGCCTCTCTATGCTCCTCTCCCTGTGATGCTACCTCCTCCTGCTTCTAGGCAGGTGACTCCCAAATCTACATTTTCCGTTTTGTTTTCCTAAGCTCTCCATCACTGCTGAAGAGTCCCACTCAGAAGTTGTACTGGTACCTTAATCTTACTGCATGGAAGACTAAAAGCTGCCTCCTCACTGCCCATCTAACAGACATCAAGAGTACCCCAGTAAGTTCAATGTACATCAAGTCCCAAACTAACATCATCAACAGGTTCTGTGACTTTAAGTGAAATGATGAATTAAGGAAACCAATTTTACCACAGGCTAATAGATACAAACCAAGATTAAATTCCTATGGCATCTCATCAACATTCTAACAAATGTTGTTGAATGAAACAATGTTATTTGAAGAGCTGCTATAAATCTAAAATATCACCTGAGTACTTTTTCCTTATCTATATACATTACTTCGATAGCGCTACATATTTATTCTCTGAACTATCTTTTGAATGGTGTCTCTTCTTTCTCTTCCTCCTGTTAGTGACTTCTGGCTTTTACTCTGAGCTAGAGCTATTTATTGTAACAGTCTTTTGATAACTGTTCTAGCCCCTTCTCTCCTCCCCAACCCATCTTATTTCCTGCCGTAAGAATTATCTTCAACCATAGCTTTGATCATCCCGCTATATCATGAAAAAAATACTCCAGTCCCATTATTTGACCTTACTTAACTAAGTTTTTATTTATTTTTTCTTTATTGATTAAGGTATTACATATGTGTCCCCATCCCCCCATTGCCACCCCACCTTATCTAAGCTTTAATTGCTCAGCCTAATGTTTAAGAGCCTCTACAACGAAATGTAAATATCACTTGGAAATAGTTACTGTATACTTATTATATATCAGACTCCATGCTATGTTTAAATGCATTTTTTTTTTTTTACTGTTACAGAGTTGATAGTTTTCACCCTCATTTTCAGTGGAGAAAAATGAAAGCTAAGGAAAAAATTTGCCTAAAATCCCAAAGCCAGTGAGTTCCAGGAAAGCATCAAAGCCTGATTGTTTCTTGATTTTAAAAATCTGCCCTGTACCTTGTATCTCCTACCCAGCAAGCCATGGATGCAATTTTCTAAACTTCACACTGAAATCAGATAACCAAGCTTACTGTGAAGGGAGAAGAAAGCTCTAGGTGGCCTGTGTGCCACAACAGCCCATGTCTTCTCAGATGAACTATATACTAGCCATCCCCCTGCATACAGCCTGCATACCCAACTCTTTTCCTCAGATATGGATTCCTTTCATCTTGATGCACTTATTTCATACCCAAACCTATCTCAAATGCTTCATCCTTCATAGTAAAATCTTTCATCTTAAAACTTTACACATCTGTCATAGGCTGCCTTATCATTAATTTTATACTTGTCCCTTAAGCCTAGAGACCATAATCTGTCAAGTATTGATTAAGATAACACATATTATAGTCCATTTAAAAGCAAATTAGAAGTACAATATTCTAAGTGTTGTAATTTCAAATGAGTTCTATATTTCCAAAATTGCTTGTAATTTTTTAAAAGTTCTCTACTGTAATTAAAGGAACCCAAATAATTTTAATACTTGTAATAGCACATAAACATTGGAGAAATTATAAACATTTAATATTAAAATTGAAGCTACCTGTCTGTATTAGGACAGTAAAAGAGAAAGATTATCATTCAAAATGATAGAAGATACTTAAATATGACACCACAGCAGCATAAATAGGATAAAACCTCATTCTGATATAAAAGGAAAATTCTCAAGACCTAGTTTTAATGCTTTGCTATTTTAAAAACTAATCTAAAATTCATTCATCACATTTTCGAGTCTACTGTCTACAAGGCAGTGTTGAATATAAAAACTTCAGTTTTTCTTTATAGGAGGCATATTTTCCATGATCCTATATAACAATGAAATCAACATGTCTAAAAACAAGTATCAAGATTTACTTTATTAAATCTACCAGATTGGATGTAATTGAATGTAATGGGCTTATTTCCCCTGTAGCAAAACACTAAGAAATAAAAGAAACTGGAGTATAGAAATGGCAGAATACCATGGGCTAATATCAGGATACCATTAAAATATACTAAAAGCTCTGAGGTGCCATCAAATGCTCCATATTCACAAAAAGAAAATAGCAACAGTAACAACACAGTAGGTATTTCATAAAGCAACTGTAGTTAGCAATTTATTCATCTCAGCACTTTACTCTTACTTTTTCAGAATTATCTCAGATGCACCCTTGCTGAATATTCGATAACTTCCATCAGAATTTTTCAGGACAGTACTCATGGACTTCCTAACAGAATTGAAGGTGTAGACTTTGTACAGTGATTCTTCTGGTATTTCATTTCTAACATCCTGATAATCCCGTTTTAAATCCAAAAGAAATCCCAACAAGGCACATTCAGTTTTATTACCAACATGACGAGGTAATCCACCCTCTTTCTCTGGGGGCTATAAGAGAAAAAGGTTTAGACGCTAGCTAGTATCATCTTGTTTCTCTATGACAATTTAATATATTACACATAAATCAAAATACAACATTTTAAAACAAAATTACATAGGAAACTTCTATTGATATAGGCATTTCAGAGAGGGACACAGAATGATGAGGCAGAAAGGAGTTCTGGGATGAGAATGACATGGATTCCAATCTCAGCCCTGACAGTTACTAGCTATGGGAACTTTTTGCACGCTACCCAATGGTTGTAGCCCTTGGCTTCAGCATCTGAAAAACAGGAGCACTTATGATGCAAGAATTAAATAAGTCATGGTTCCTGACATGGGTAATGGGGCTTAACTTTAATTTCTCTCATTTTCTCTTCCTGTTTTCACTCAACATTTATATTAAATAATTCAAAATTAGATCTACTTTACAATTTTTATGGCTTAAAACAAAAGTTTATGTGTTAAAATAAAGCACTATTGCCTTAAATGTATATAAAAGCTTTATTTTTTCGTAGTATTTTCACAAGTTTTACCTCATATAATCATCACAGAAATATTAAGGGCAGATGTGACTGTCTTTACTTAATAATTAAAGAAAGCAAGGCTCAGACTTTCTGCCAGTAAAAGGCAAAGTCAGATCTAGAACCAAGATCTCTATTAACTTCCAATCCAATAATCAATTGGTGCATTTTTCACTGAACAACTTGCAGTATTAATTTTGTTCATGGTTTTCATACATAAATCACTAGAACACATATCAAGTGAAATAATTTCATGCTTTATGTTATAAATAAGACTTTTAAAACTTATAAAGTTAAAAAAAACTTAAAAAGTTGAAAGTATTTTACTCTAAGGTAGTGCAAGTCTGGAATTACTTTATTGAGTTAGTTACTAAAGGTCAAGCATCACCTTCCAAAAAAGAACATATAGCATGCATAAGAAAACATTATTTTAAATTGTAATCTGGCTTCAAAATTTTCTCTAGAAAACTGTGAGTTGACTTTCTATAAAAGTCTTTTTATTTTTATCTACAAAAATAAAACAGCCTAGTCTTTCAAAAAATGAGCTTAATAAGAATTTAAAATTAAGGACTTGTTCTGGTTATAAGGCTTAAGAGTGTCTAAATACAGGAAATTCAAAATAGAGGAGGAGAAAGTTACAGGTAAACAAAATGTGTATTTTGACCAATAGCTCTTACTTGCAACACAAATTGTATCAAAGGAACTTATATACATTATATGGATATATGCCTTTTAAAAACAACACAATTCAGTTCTTCAATTTATATATATAGTAAAGGTAGGTCTGAAGATCTATATACAATCTAACTACAAATAAAAAAATCAATTTTCATGCATAATTTATTAAAGAAACCTACCAGTATTTTTGATGTATAAGCACAATTCACTGAAATTCCTGTTACAAGATAAGACAAGATATTTGGTGGAATAGCTTCCGGCTCAGGGACCTTTTTGTAATGCTTTTCATTTATATAAGCTTGAACAACTGTCATTCTGTTCATTGTCAATGTTCCTGTTTTATCTGAGCAAATGGCTGTGGCATTTCCCATGGTTTCACAAGCATCCAGATGCCTTACTAAGTTATTATCTTTCATCATTTTCTACGGTGACAAAAAAAATTTTAGGTAAGCTACATATAAAACCAATAGCCTCATTACATTAAAATCATAAACTGCTTTAAAATCAGAATGAAAATTCCCAACTATATACATATACACAATATAAACCAATAATTTAATACTGGAGGATTTTAGTACATTTGACCTATCCAAATAAGCTTTCTTATGTTTCAATAATTTGACCACTGCATAATATAATCTAGTAAATGAAACAGATACCGGCACCCATCTGCAGATCACATCAACTCTACACTGCTTCCAAAAGCTTCTGCGAAGGGTCCTCACATTACAAGAGCATTGATAACCTGTTCTCTATGTACAGATGTACTTAGAGCAGTGTCAGCGTATATTACATTTAAGGATTAAGTCTCTTTATAAAGTAGAAGTGACAAGATTTTTGTATCAATCACCAAGGAAAATGTAGCTTGTATCAACTGAAATACATAGGTTGTGGGCTGCAGGATTTTTTTTTTTTTTTTGAGTTAACATACCAAAAACAGAATGAGTCAATTTTAACTTTTCCATATGCTGACACACTTGATATACTCACTCTTTGGATCCTCTCTTTAATTTACAAGAACAAAAAAGATGGTTTCTAAAAAATTAAAAATTTTCATAGTAGCCCCAAAAGGCATTTAAGTTAAAATACTTGATATTAATTCTCAAAATATATGTGGAATGAATTAAAAATAACAGAGTTTTTAAACTACTACTATGCAAGATATGGCAAAAAAAAAAGTGATTCCTTGAAGAAATAAATATGGGGAACAAAGATGTGTACCTCCCATATTACTTGTGATTCAAATTAATATTAAAGATTAAAAGAATGAAGTTCTTGCCTGTCCTGAGTGGCTCAGTGGTTGAGTGTCAACCTATGAACCAGGAGGTCACCCTTTGATTCCCGGTCAGGGCACATGTCCAGGTTGTGGGCTTGATCCCCAATAAGGGCGTGCAGGAGGCAGCTAATCAATGATTCTCTCTCATCACTGATGGTCCTCTCTCTCCCTCCCTCCCCTTCCTTTCTGAAATCAATACAAAAATATTAAAAATAAAAAAGAATAAAGGTCTTTCTACAGTAAAGAAAATGTGTTCGATTTTGCAAAGCACTAACAGAGGATCCATAAAGACTACATCTTAGTGAAAGGAACAAGTGAAGGCTAGACTATGAAGTAACGGGAGTAGAAGAATGGAAACAAGGAGGCTTTAGAACAGAGGTGGGGAACCTTTTTCTGCCAACAGCCATTTGGATACCTTATAACACCATTTGTGGGCCATACAAAATTATCAACTTAAAAATTAGCCTGCTATATTTGGTCAACATTTAATTGACTCACCCCTAATGCCCTGGCAGGGTCAGACCAAATGATTTCACAGCCCTTGGGCTGGACATTCCTCATCCTTGCTTTAGAAGGTTGGACTGGAGTGAACCCTTTCTTTGCTTTTATACCACAGTAAAAGACATTCTTAATCTTACAATGAGAAAAAGGAGGGAACATGACTTGACAACATAAATACTATACAATGAAAATTAAGCTACAAGTCTGCCTAGCAGAGTTGTGCTCAGTTTTGTGGTAAGGCTGTCCTCTACGGTAGCGGTTGCCAAGGTAGCGGACCACTAGTGGTCCGTGAGGTCCGAAAGGTTGGCGACCACCGCTCCAAGGAATGTACAGGTCTCTATGTACTGGGATCCTCAACTGGGGGAAAAGGATGGAATCAATGACAGCATTTCTAAAGCAAACAAGTGTAAATTTATGAAATTCTCTTCCTTTCAGAATGAAAAACAAGAATAATCAGACGTGCATTTCCACCCCAGCTGGTACTTTAAACTTAGTACATCTCCTTAACCATTTCTACTTACCTTGACTGAGTAAGCCAATGAGATAGTGACTGCAAGTGGAAGACCTTCTGGCACAGCTACCACTAAAACTGTAACTCCAATAATGAAGAACTTCACAAAATATTGTATGTAAATCGGTGTGCACTCAGCAAGCCATTGTCTCTTCTGAACCCAGAATGTATCAATTACAAAATATAACACTAGAATGATAACTGTGATGGCAGACATCAACAAACCTTTCAGTATACAAAGAAAAGAAAAATGTAATTATTTAAATATTCCAGACACTATCCATTGTCAGTTACAAACTGGCCACTGGAAGAATTACAGCTGGTTTGGTAATACTTATTTTAATTTCTTTGGGAAATTGTTAACATCCTTTTTTGCCCTTGACATTGTCATATTTAATTTTTGCTTCCAAGTGTAGTCTTGTCCCTAGGAGAACTGGGAGAAATTGTTTAGGATTGTTTCCTAGAGTTAACTGTATCCTCTTTGTTCTTCTACTAAAGCTGAGACAAAATAATAGGCACTGATAAGAAAATACCAAAAACTTAGCATAAGCTGGTGCTTTATATATTGGGAACTTACCTGTTGCTGAAAGACAATCCAATAAGAATCTGATGAATGAGAAGACGTGAAATTAAATATTCAACCCTATCTTTTTAATTAAAAAAATTATCTGAATCATTATCTTTAGTCTATCCTTATTACTTCATTAACTTAGAAAAACAAGAGTTAATCATGTAGTATGAATCATTTACCTCTCTATTTTGTGGGTTATTTAGCCCCATCTAAATGAATATTAAAAAATAAGGTAAGTCCACATATCTGGGTTTAATAACCCAAGTCAATGCTTACTAAAAACCATCACTATCTTAAAATTCACCCGTATCCCCAACACTATGGAGTCAGTATTATCAGTTGCCTTATTTATTAAAAGAAGCATATATTTGTATTAGATAATAAACTTCTTGAGGACAAAAGCAAAAACATAACTTTTCCTAACACATTCCTAGGAAGTAATAAAATAATGTAATTTACCTGATTTAATAAAATGTGCCAATTCACAAAGCTGATACCACTGGAGGACATGCTCTGTTTGCTTTTTATTTTTCAATAGAGTGGTTCTCTCAACATGTGTTTTCTAGTGATGGCAACAGTTGAGTAATTTCAGCCTCAGCAGAATGATGAACTACTCCATGTAATGAACTAAACTATAACTTCTAGAAAAACATACACCTAAATTTTTCATAAATAGTAAAAAGATGAAAAAAATGTGTGATAGAAATTTCTTTTAAATAAAATATAGTTGGGTAATGTGCCTGGAGTAACCTCACTGCTAGCCCTTCTCCATTGTTCCCAGAAATTCAGAGATGAGAGCATGGGCTTGTGAACTAGCAGACTTATGCGCTAATCTACCCACGTATTAGCTAGCTGACAGAGGACGTGGGCTCTATGTAATGCAGGGACAATAGCCTCGAAGCAATGAAGAGGATCGTCAATAACTCAGAAGACCTGGTACACTGTGGATAAAACTGAAAATATTTTTAACTCCCCCTCCAGCCACAAAGCAATGATTTTCCAGCCTTAAGTATGTCAAAAGATGATTTGTAAGCAGGAAGTTAGTGTATTTTAAAATGAACACCTTACTTTCCTTTATGTATCATACCTGCTTTGCCAATCTGAACAGCCAGCTTTGTAAGTTTCCCTTGTAAAACAGATTTTTCTTTTTTTGGCAAATTTGATTTCTTTTTGTCTTTTTCATCACCATCTCCACCATCTTCACTCTTCAAAGGCTGCATTTCCATGGCTGCACCATCCTGGGCTTTTGCTGCATTTAAGAGAAAATGTAATTTCAGTACATTTTAAAGGCACATATAACTTGACATTTTTTTTTTTTTAAATATATTTTATTGATTTTTTACAGAGAGGAAGGGAGAGAGATAGAGAGTTAGAAACATCGATGGGAGAGAAACATCGACCAGCTGCCTCCTGCACATCTCCCACGGGGGATGTGCCCGCAACCCAGGTACATGCCCTTGACCGGATTCGAACCCGGGACCTTTCAGTCCGCAAGCCGACGCTCTATCCACTGAGCCAAACCGGTTTTGGCCAACTTGACATTTTGAAGCAAGTTTTGATAAAAATCAGTTTTCTTTTAGAAACTAGGAAAGATTTAAACATTCAGCTTTGTGTGTGCTCATGTTGTATGGTATGTCTTACCCAGAGAAAAATAAGACAACAGTGAGACTTGGTTGTGAAACTGTGTACCAGACTTGAGAATGCTGTAATACATAATACAAATGAGGCATAGAAAGGAAGAAATATAAGGTCCTTAAACTAAGAACTACACACCAAATCATTTATCTTCCCCTGAGTTGTATTAGGTAATGAGACTTACTCCAAACATCCCAAGTCCCTTCTATATAATTTCTACTATAATGCAGAATATCATGTATCATCTTACACATAGAGAAATACCTATGTGTACAGACTATTAAATAGATGCAAAAATATGTTATATGTTTTGTTTCTTATGCATTTTTGCTAGTAGTGACATAGTAACCAATTTATACTACCCAAAATGTTTAAGTTGAAAGTTACGTACATCTGGATTTTTCTACACTTACTAGCACAAATCACAATTAAAATGTATTAACACTGCAAAGGCAGCACGACTGGGGCACTAACAGGAAGAAAGCTTAACCCAAGTTAACATATATTGCTGATTTTCCCTGCTACCTGGATCTTACACTTTTGGATGAATATAGTACACATTAGATATATTTTTGGATAATGAAAAGAAGCTAACTATACTTTTATCCACCTGAATTTACCTTTGTTGCGATTCTCAATAGCTCCATCTTGTTTCTTATCTGTAGGAACAAAATGGGAATTAAAGCTTTCCAAAAGAAATGAATACAGCCATGCTAAATTATGCAAAGGTAGTTCACATTTCTATAACAGCATTGTTACACAGTGCTACGTGTGTTTGTACAGATTAGGAAGCATCTAGTTTGTAATGACCTACTGGTCAATTACTCCCTGGTCTTAACCATAGGGGAATAATACACCAAAATAACTTGGGCATCTATACTTGTTTGATTTCTCTACAAGACTTTACTCTTTTATGTTGTAATAAACCCAAATATAATATAAGAGGTGTTCAAACTAAATACAGATATACTCCTAAGAAAGCAGAAAAGGACAGGGGTAAAGAGAGAGAGAGAGAAATGTCACAGAAATACAATAAGCAGGAGAGCTCTGATGGGAATAAGAACAAAAACACTACCTGTATAAAAGACAGCGGAGGTAAGTAAGTGAAACAAGAACATGAATGTACTATCAGTTGAGTTCATTATAATAACTGGCTTAGATTTGGAGAAAAGAGAAAGATGAGAATGTCTGAAGCAATAAGGTCATGAAGGAGGGAATAGGCAGGATAATATTAGGAAGGACAGAGAAGAAGCAGAATCATTTAGTCTATTTTTCTTCCAACTTCTCTATCAAGGAGAACTATCTTCAAACTGGAAGACGTGGAACAAATATGGTCAAGATGGAACAGAGGCTCAAGATAAATGAGGAGATAGTAAGAGAACACCTAGCTACTTTCAATGACCTCAAGCTGGAGAGAGACCAGAGAGCCACATTCCAGACGACTAAGGAACTGAGACAGATTACCCTGCTCTGGGCTACCTGTGACTGGAGGAGGGCTGGAAGTCCATAGATGAAAAATGGTGTCTCATTCTATTAAAAAATAACAACAACAAAAACAACCCAAGAATAAAAAATGGTAGACAATGAATTAGATATTAATTCCTGGGAATACCCTTGACTGGATTAAGAAAAACAGGTTTGTAAGACATAAAAAAGGGTGCTTGCCGAAACCGGTTTGGCTCAGTGGATAGAGCGTCGGCCTGCGGACTGAAGGGTCCCAGGTTCGATTCCGGTCAAGGGCATGTACCTGAGTTGCGGGCAACATCCCCAATGGGGGATGTGCAGGAGGCGGCTGATCAATGTTTCTCTCCAATTGATGTTTCTGACTCTCTATCTCTCTCCCTTCCTCTCTGTAAAAAATCAATAAAATATATTTAAAAAAAAAAAAAAGGGTGCTTACTGGAAAAGACACTGTGGAGGCAATGAGAACAAAGTCATGACACAACTTCCCTTTATTTTTTAATAAGGCCTCTTCACTAGACTCCTTTAAATTAGGATGCAGCACAGTGCATGAGATAATGCATATAAAGCATTCAATAAACGGTATCATTATTACTGGTTTTCAAATTGCCTTTCACTCTTAAGAAACCTAAAGGAGGCAGATGGGAGAGCTGTAGTGAGGGACAGGAAAAACCTAGAATGTGGAGCTTGCTATCTTCACTTGCAGCAAGAACTTTTCAAACACTTTTTTGTTTGAAATGAAGATTTCACAGCTAAAGACAAAACCTAAAGAACAAAACACTGCTGTAGTTAGAACATACCAAGATATTAGCACGACATTCATTTTACAAGATCTCAAAATACTTATGTGTGTGAGAGAAATATGGGCTTACTACTCTTTTTTTTGGGGGGGGGGCTTACTACTCTTAAGTAAAATTAAAGAAATCTAAGTGGTTAAACCACAGTAAACTGCTGTCAGTTTAAAGTGAAAAAAACTCTGGAGTGATCCCGAGTGGAAGAAAACTGCGATACAGCAGACACAAAAGCAGGGTGGGGGGGACTTTTAGAAAAAAAGTATTATGCTGTCCAACTAAGTGATTCTGAGTTGTCTCACTATGTATGATGGAGTTTCTTATAAGATCCTTGTAGGTGAACTACGGTTATCAAGTTTGCTGGATAGATAACTTGGAGGGATAGCAGATACAATGGATCAAAATAAAGATCTTCATATCTAATGATGAGCTGAATATTACACAACAAACATAGGTGTCAAAATAAAGTCTTTGACACCTACATAAGTACAGACTGAAGATTAAAAGCTCAATGAGTCCAAAATGTAATAAGGCTGGCAAAGAAGGCTACTACTAAAGTAGCAGAAAAAAATACGCAGACAGAAAGCAAAAGTTTAATTCATTTTCTGGTCAGATGACAGGGAGAGTCTAAAACTAGAGAATAAACAGAATAAAGACAATGGGAGTGGTTCAAGATGAAGTTACCCCATGGTAATGGGGACTGATGCATTCACTAAAAGCCTTTCATGGACTATTTAACCCAGGGGTCCTCAAACTACGGCCAGCAGGCCACATGCAAATACAAATATTGTATTTGTTCCCGTTTTGTTTTTTTACTTCAAAATAAGATATGTGCAGTGTGCATAGGAATTTGTTCATAGTTTTTTTTTAAACTATAGTCCGGCCCTCCAACGGTCTGAGGGACAGTGAATTGGCCCCCTGTTTAAAAAGTTTGAGGACCCCTGATTTAACCTAAAAGAAAAATTTTCCCTCCACTAATTCTAACACTTTACAGGACAATATTGGGCAATACTGTAACTTTTTTGTAGAATTTTTCATATCAAACTTCATAAAAGAAGTGTATGTTTTAAATCAGTTCTTATAATTTAGTTGCAATTTTTTCAAATACCATTTCTTATAGCAAATCGCCATTCTTACTTTTCTTTTCCTTTTTCTTCTCATCTTTCTTCTCTTCCTCTTCACCTCCAGCTCCAAGTAAGGTAAAAATAATTCCAGTTTGAGAATTTATACCTACAGCAGTAACTACCATTCTTCCAGAGCCTTCCATTACATGAGTACCTAAAACAGAAAACTTGTTTACTTATTTAAATAGATTTTTCCTCCTATCACCAAATTTCAAATTTTAGTAACACTGTCTTTAATACCCTTAATATTTAATAAAATGAACTCAAAGAAAACATTAAATAAAACCTAAATTCTTATGCTTAAGGTTTTAACTCTGTAATCACTCATATCTGAGTTTAACACAACTCGACCAACTCATTTATCATTGGGCTAATTATAACATCTCAAAAAATGGCTACAACAGATCTAGAGTGAGACTCAAGCCTATAAATGCAAAGTGCTCAGCACAGTGCCTGGAATTCGTTAAAAATAAATGCTCAACTTAAAAAATTCTATCATCATCATCAGGGCCTTTTCCCGAGAAATGCATTGTTCAAAAAAGAAATGTGCTTATAACCAAAGGGATTCCACAGCAACAGATGCCCCATTTCCCACACTCAACCCCACAACCTCTACCTAACCCAGACCCTCATCCCAGTCTGCCAAGATTACCACAGTAGCCTCGTAGGTACCTAAATCTATGTTTATAGTTCATCCCGAAATGTTTTAATCTTCCCAAAATGTGATTTTTGTCTGAAACCTCTCATAGCTCAAAAACTTCTGAGGCTACACTGCCCACTGGACTAAGTGCAAGATCACCTTGAGATCAACCAACCTTTCAAACCTTTCACCCACTACTTCAATATAACATTCCATTACAGAAAGCTAGGGAGCAGACATGGGAATACTGATTCAATTGAGACCATCCCTCACAACAATGTCCAGAGTTGGCAGACATGTTTATTCTTACTTCCTAGAAACATGCCCAAGGTTACACCACTATTAAATGGCAAGGCAAACATTCAACCCTGCTCTGTCAGAGGACAGAGGACATAATCTTCTTACAATGTAATGCTGATAAGTTTGTTTACAGTTCTTCAACTGTACCTTTTATCAATCGTTAAAAGGCTTCCTACCTCTCTAATATTTTGGAGAATTTTAAGTAGCTTTTGAAACTTAACACTTTTTTTAAACACTCAAGTCTTCTTCAGTTATCACTTATTTATTTGATCTCCTAGTTCACAGCCACTGGGAGGACAGGGTCTACAGCACTTACCACCATCTTATGTAACAAGTCAATGCTCAAAGGTTATTTGCTAAATCTATATATATAAAAGCCTAAGCGACCTTTCCACCATTTGACCAGTAGCTATGATGTGCACTGACCACCAGGGGACAAATGCTCAACACACAGGTATGGAAACATGGAACAGACCGATGAATCTCCGAGGGAAGGGAGGGAGAGGAGGGCGGGAATAAATTAATCCAAGATCTTATATGCATACCAGAGGCCCAGTGCACGGATTTGTGCACTGGTGGAGTCCCTCGGCCTGATCTGCGGGGATTGGGCTGAAACTGACAGTCTGACATCCCCTGAGGGGTCCCAGATTGCGAGAGGGCACAGGCCAGGCCGAGCGACCCCACCGGTGCACCATCCATGCATCAGGCTTCTAGTAAAATCATAAGGCATATGTGCTTACTTCAGTACCTAAGAATTTACACTTAGCTATCAATTATGGAGTAAAATATCCAATAAGAATTTTTTAGGCCTTTGATTTTCTTGCTTTAACAACCTATATTCTAAGTATTTCACTAATTATTAGTTTCTTTGCCAGTGAAAATGCAAGGGAAACAATAAATGAAATTTAGAACAGCAAAACAACATTTATTGGGCAAGCACTATGTGTAAAAGACAGTTTGTTTCTTTTAAAAATTCTGGCTTTCAGATGATGTAAATGTTTTATGTTTTGTTCTTCCTTACCACAGGTAATCATATGTTGGCAATTACTGTGCTCAAAATAAACAGTTTTTGTTCTAGCCATAGCCCCACTGCTAACTAAAAACTGCTTTTAAAGATCTAAATTTAAGAAGCCAAGAACAGCAGTGAGAGATGGCATCATGAGAATAAATTTAAAAATAAATGCATTTCATGTTTTTTAGTACATTTTTGGAATAGGGAAATAAATACAGAAAAACTTTCCCACCCGTATTGCGATAAGGGACTTTACAAAGCTATTTCAATCTTTTCCTAAGCATGGAAAATTTATAGAGTTTCCTTGGTATATTTGGTGTATTAGGAACCTGAGTCTACATAAACTTACCAGCCATTTCTGTAAAAACAGGAAAGGACCAAAGTTCAGTTAAAGGATTTCAACCTGAAGAGTTAAGCACTAGGTAAATAAGCTAGATGTACATAAAAGTCCATGAGTAAAAATGGCAAAAGGGCAAGAGGAGACTAATTTAGTTCACCAAATACGGCCCAGTTAGTCTATGGCAGTGATGGCGAACCTTTTGAGCTCGGCGTGTCAGCATTTTGAAAAACCCTAACTTAACTCTGGTGCCGTGTCACATATAGAAATTTTTTGATATCTGCAACCATAGTAAAACAAAGACATATTTTTGATATTTATTTTATATATTTAAATGCCATTTAACAAAGAAAAATCAACCAAAAAAATGAGTTCGAATGTCACCTCTGACACGCGTGTCAGGTTCACCATCACTGGTCTGTGGCGATAATGTAGGTTACACAGCTTCCCTCTCCTTTGGAAATATTATATTTGTTTAACATTAAATACCGTTTCTTAGAAGTATGGCAAAGAACAAGTAAAATAAGTATACACTGTATGTAAATACATTATCATTATATAGTCAAAAATTTCTGTCTATTTGGAATAAAACACAAGCATATCAACATAAAGAAAAACCCGAATAGAGTACAAATGTTCTTAGTTTAAAATATTGAAGGCACACAAGATTTAAAAAACAAACAAAATGGTGTCTATATTACAATTGAAACTTTTACCCTATTAATAATGGTGTTCAAAATTACTGATTTTTTTGATAGTTTATTGATTTTTAGAGAGAGAGGAAGGGAAAGGGAGTGCAACATTAATTTAAGAGCGACAGATCAATCAGCTGTCTCTTGCACACTCCTCCCCCCGCTCCCCCCAGTCCTGGGATTAAGCCTGCAACCCAGGAATGGGCCCTTGACTAGGAATAGAACTAGCAACCTCCGGGTGCATGGGATGATGCCCAACCAACTGAGCCACACCAAGCAGGGCTAATTACTCTGATTTTTAGTGGTGTGATATTCTGCAATATCCTTTTTTGGCACATATTTTCAAATCTTAAAAAGGTAATAATTAAACTTAGGTATGTGCCCCAAAATTGTGAATCTAACTTAACTGACTAACCCTTGCCACAGGTTTGACTTTGGTTTCAGTAAAACCATGTTCAACCAATTGAAATACAAAATTCACAGAGAATAACTGAAAAATTATAGCTGTCAAGTTTTTGAATAGTTAAATCAGTAAGAATCTCCTCACCACATATATAAAGTGTTAGCATTTCACTAACATCTGAAAATAATAAAAGACAAATGGACAACAACTTGCTTCCTCTAAACTCTAGTATAGTTCAATTACTAGAAGGCAGCTTGTTTATAATTATTCCCATCATCCCACTTCATTTCCAGTTAACCATAGGTCAAGCTATCACAGTCAGGCTGTTATAAGAATCTCTCAAGTAGACAACCACCTCCTCCTTTTTTCAAACAGAGTACTCTCACCCATACAAATCCTTCCTTTTCCTATTCTCAGAACATGTCTTAACCATGTGCAAATGTAATCCTGCTTAGTAGATGTGGTGCTACTCCTGGACCTACTGTAGATTAATCATATAATCTTTGAAAAATAGTTTATTTTTCAGACTTTGTCCTCAGTAACTTAATGTGGGAGTGGGATTAGCTTCAAAGATTTTATCAGTTCTGAAAAACACACACAAAGCAATAACAGCAGTCCTTTGTAGACCATCATAGACAATTCACTGCTTTAAACACATTCTTCAATTTTATACTTCAACAGGCCATATTTTAGTTTTATCATTAGACTAAAATTAGCTTATACTGACTCTCAAATATCTTGATTTTTTTGGCTCAGTTACCTCATTTGTAAAATATAGCTTTGGATTCAAAGATCTCTAATGTCTTCAACAACTTACAAAAAATAAAAATAAAAATCACTAAGGATTATAAAGATTAAGCCAGCACAAAATCTATAATCCTCTTTACATTATTGGCTTTTAGGGAAACTGTGTTTGATGACAATGGTATACAGTTGTGAGGGAGAAAAAAGTTAAAAGTTATAAAAGAAATTCATACCTGATAAAAGTAAGGGATCCTTATCTAAAGACTTTCTAACATGATCAGATTCACCAGTCAATGAGCTTTCATCAATTTTAAGATCATTGCCTTGAATAAGTATGCCATCAGCTGGAAGAAGATCACCTAAAACAAAAAACAATATTATGCTAAACTGTGAACATGATTATAATAATTGTACATCTAGTGTCAGAGCTATTCTCTCTTCTACTTACCATATTTCACTTGAGCAATATCTCCAACAATAATGTCAGCTACAGGTATCTGAATGACCTGACCACCCCTGATGACTGTGAACTTCTGTTCTTGTTCAATTCGACTCTGCAAACCCCTAAACTGTTTCTCCTTACTCCAGTCATTGAAAGCCGTGACCAGTACCACGCATACTACTGACAAGAGGATTGCAGCTCCTTCAATCCAACCAGTTTCACCTTCACCTTCTTCCTCTCCAACAGAAACTTCTCCACAAACTATTTGGAAAGAAAGAAAATGCTCATTAAAAAGGATTCTGAATTGATGGCAATAGCATGTAATAAGTTAATTATGAGCTTTATATACCTAGTTAATTTTACTCATAACTCTAAACATCTCACTGAACTCAAAGCACTCTGTAATAACAAAAATGTTTACTATGTCAATGTCAAGTTCCCTGCCTCTGAAGGTTCTCAACCTCAGGACAGGGAGGCACTCTAGGGCACTACTTAAGAGTAAGGACTGGAAAAATTTAAATCCCAACCTTAAGGCAAGTTACTTATTTCTGAGACGTGGCTTCTTCATCTGTCCAATTAGGATACCACCATTAGCCTAGTGTTGTGGTGAAAATTCAATGAGAGGACATCTGAAAGTAGGTAGAGCAGTGGCTGAGATATCCTGCACACTCTATCAATGGTAAATGATATTTATAATTACATAGGGTAGGCAAGACACACACGAAAAGTATTATGTGCTACCCAAGAATATATTTACTATATTAATTTTACTGGAATATGATCAAATATTGGCTTTTATAACATGAAAAGTTAAGAAAAGTGCTACTTATTGACTCAACTATTTGAGCACCTACTCTAGGTGCCAGATACCATTTTGGGAGCTAGGGATACAGCTGTGAATAAGACATACAAGCTTCCTCTCCTCATAGAAACAATACTCATATTGGTAGGTATGAAAGAAGTATGAAGAATTCAGATAATAAAACACAAATAATTAACATCAGATATTGTAAGTGCCATGAAGAAAATAAAACTTGGTGACGTGCTTACAAATGAAGAAAGAGGGCTAATTATGCCTGGATGCACAGGAAAGGCCCCTCTGAAGTCTCCATGACATTTGAGTGAGGAGCCAAATGATAAACAAAAATTAATCACATAGCTTGAAGGGAACAGCATTCCAGGGACAGATTAAAGAAAATACAAAGGCTCTATGGAAGAAAAGAGTTCAAAAAAAGAGTGAAAAAAAATCAAAAACTCAAAACTGTAGAGTCAATAATGGTGAAGGAAAGAATAATGTAACAGTGCTTCTTGGACTTTGGGCTGTAATTTATTTGTGAGTCTAAAATCAATTCAGTGGCTCGTGACCAGCATTTAGAAAAATACTGAAATAGTAAAACAGAAAAGTAGTAAAGATACGTATGGTTTCTTGAAAGCTTACTTTGGTTATTTATAAATTCTTATGAAGGCATATGCTCTTCCGTGTTCCTATATAAGTTCTTTCTTAATTGAGGGTTGAGCTGAAATCTCTGAAAGTCAATAGTTCTCTTAGGACAGGCAAACAGGAAAAAGATGATTCAGAAGAAAAGAATGAATAAACGAATGACACTAGAAATGATTAAAGCATATTCCAGAATAGTGAGCATGGACAGAAGAGGATGTTGAATAAAGATTAACCTGGGAATTATGTGGGACAGATGCAGGGAGAGAAGACAGAGGCTAGAATAAGACCAAAAGGATGATGTGAATATTCACAAAAAAATTTGCCTCATATTTCATGAATGTGTAGTGGAATTTTTCAAAGACTGCATTATATGTGCTAATACAATAAAATGAGTAAAGAAGCAGAAGAGAATCCAGTTATCTTCAATTAAGCCAGACAGTAAAGAGATAAAATAAAAAAAAACCCACTATTCTTTTCATGATTTCACAGCTTCATTAATAACAATTAAACACAGTAATTATAATTATTTATTAAAACAATACTTAATTATTTTAAAGTGCATTGCTAAATATTTTTTAATTTCTCAATTTTAATTCAGAATACAGTGAATATTTGATTATGTGAGTTATACACATATAACTCACATAATCAAAGCTCCCTGGAGTCCTCAATACTTTTTGGAGTGTAAAGGGGTCCTGAGACCAAAGATTTGGAGAACCACAGTAGTATATACACTGGTGACTAAAGATTTCTTTTTGATATGGTTTATAGTGCTTCTTTTTACACCAAACTGTATCAGTAAGAAATTTTGATAATTCAGATTTCTATGACTGTAGATTTGCGATTAATGGATTTCCTTTTAAGCAAAGTACTACGAGACTTAGTGTTAAAACACAACATGATAAAAGATACATGAAGTACATTAATAAATGTTAAAAAGAATAAAATGCAAATACTAAACAGCTTCTCAGCATGGAGCAAATATATCTTTATATGTTTTATTAATATCTTCTAGTAGATTCTGAGTCTCTTTAAAGGGCCTTATGACACTGACAACTTTAGATCATCTTCCTAGTTGGATCTAATGCTAGTATCTCCTTAAGCAAATTTGGGAAAGGGTCTGCAAATGAAGCAGTCCCAATTCCATGAAGATTTGCCTTGACCTTATTAGTAACAAAATCCAGTCCTGCTGAAAATACTTTTCTTTTTTTAAAAAAAATATTATTGATTTTTAGAGAGGAAGTAAGAGGGATAGAGAGATAGAAACATCAATGAGTGAGAAACATCATCGATTGGCTGCCTCCTGCATACCCCTACTGGGATGGAGCCCTGACTAGGAATTGAACCAGTGACCTCTTGGTTCATGGATTGACGTTCAACCACTGAGCCACACCAGCCAGACAAAAATATTTTTCTTTAGTTTTCTTATAGTCTTAGGGAAAAAAATGTTAAAAGTAAAAAGCTGTTTTTATAATTTCTTTATTGATTAAGGTATTACATATGTGTCCTCATCCCTCCATTACCTCCCCAATACCCCCTCTCATAAAAGTTTTTAATAATCTGCTAACTCACTCAATTGTAGCATACCAATTCCCAGTACTCTATAATGACAGTTGTGTAAACTGAACACTAATGATTTTTGCTATATGTTGCTAAACATGATATGACCTTCCTTTTCAGATAAAAAGACATACATTTATACATCCTCACACCTACCAACTCAACGCACACATATATGAACACACACAGACACATCTACACAAAAACATTTTTAAAATATGACAGGATAAGTATATCAAAATGGTATGGCAATAATCTCTAAGAAGTGGGATTTTCAGTGAGTGTTACTTCCTCTAAATTTTCATATCCCTCCTAATACTCCCATCGCAAAATATGTATTATTTTATTGCATTATTTAATAAACACGTCTTTAAAATAAAAAGTTTCTGAAATAATTTGACTTAGTACTGACAAGAATATTGCCTAAATCCTTTCTTAGCTACATCAATTATTGTCAGCCACAGGCCATTTCGCCCCCTTTGGGATACTGGGCAGTGTCTGAATACCTGTTTGATTGCATTCTCTTGGGAAGTGGTCTAATTAACATGGCAACAAAAAATGTTCAGTGCAAAACGTCATGTGTTGCTGCTGAGAAACCCTGATCTCAGATAAATGGTATTATTCTGTGACCAACTTTCTTCAAAGGAAAAAAAAAGTTTTCACAGGAGCTGTAAGCATACCTTTGAAGAAATTACTTTAAATGATTACCTAAGTCAACTTTTAGAGTTAGCAAATACACATTCAAGTCTTCATAACTTGAAAGGCACAAGAATTAAACTTTCACAAACAAAAAATATTTTGGTGAATCGCTTTTCAGATATATAAAATACTATTGGTTCACTTTATAGCTATTTAAATATACTGCCAAAACCCAAGCTAGATTTGCTAGCAGGTGTAGAATATACTGTCAGAAATACCCATTTTAAAATACATGTTTTAAATGGAGAAGAAATTTAAAAGAGAAATGAAGGCCATAGAAAGGTGGGAGAAAAACAAAACCATTTGTAGCTACAAGTTAAGGTAGATCTACCATTCCAGTGTATTTTTCACTCGTCAGGATACTTTGTAGTATAAACATTTCTTGAATGGCAAGGAAATTACCCAAATTATGAACATAACAACACATTTTAAGAACTTCAAAAGTAGTGGATTGGGGAAGAGAACAGAATTTTGCTTTCATAATGATTTCCCAGGAGATTTTAAAAAATCCAAATAAAAAATTATTTTATAATAGTGCTCTAAAAAACTTGAAAACAGTGATGGTACAGGTCATATCATATATTTAACCTGTCTCACTGTAAAATGGAGGTGACGCTACTATGTCATAGGGTTGTGAAAATTATCTGAGGTAATATATTTCAAGAACTACTAAAGGCACTGGGCACTGTTAGAATGGTGTCTGGTATATAGCAAACAGTCAACAAATGCTGGTCTGCTATTATTATTATGTATTAGGTAAGCTAATGAGCTTAATTTGCATCACATATCAAACTCTTTTTTTTCAACCCCAATTTACTTACGTGCATTGTCCCCTTCTGGAGGTCGATAAAAAGAAAGGCCCAGTGATACTATGGCTGCAATTTCTAATATAATTAAAGTGACATCTTGTAATGCTTCCCATACTAACTGAAGAAAGGTTTTTGGCTTTTTAGGAGGTATAAAGTTCTTTCCAAACACTGTTTCTCTTCTTTCTATATCTACAGGGTTTCCACTTAAACCTAATAAAAAGAAACAAGATTTCAGTGAACAGTTTTACTATTTACAAATGAAAATATTTTATTGAAAACATTCATTCTTTACACTTTAGATTCTGATTCATAAGGCTCTATCAGAATGGTTTATTTTTGTGCATTAGTCATGTTCAGAATTTAAATGCAAACATGTGCAGTGCTTTAAAATTACATTTTAAGTAAGATAACTCAAAATTAAATTAACAATTTTTACTTTTCCAAACTGCTTATTTTTATCATACTATTTTATTCCACCTTGTAGACTGCTAGAGACCAGAACTGATATGACACTGATCATTTTTATATTGGAATTAAACATTTCCGTTATCTTTACTGATGATGTTTTCCCTCCCCAAATGGAGAACTATATAAAGATATTTATTTTGCTTTACTTATTGCATCTTGGCTAACTTAATCAGTAAACACCTTTGATTTTCATTTATATTTACTGAAGAACAATGAAAAGCCAATCTATCACAAGCTCTAGCACTTCTCTTACCAAAATGTCTATAACACTTGGATTGATAAAAGATTTGCAAGTCCCAAAAAACAGGAGACTTAGAATGACCTTTATTTCAAGTTTTACTTAGGATTTATTTCCAATTGAAGAAATATTGACTGAGTGCACTTACTGTCACTGTAAGGAACATAGTATTATGCCTAGTGTGTGGAATTAGAAAGTTATGAGGGATAGATTAAGAGAGAGTTGGGTGAACATCAATTTTTCATCCTATCAAACAAGTCCTCCTCTGATTTAACCTGTTGATCCTGTCAAACCTAAATATATCCAAATTCGCTCATGCAAAGTATGTACACACATTACTGTGAGGGTATGAACACACAGCAGTTTTCCTTAGTCGGTTTAAGAATATCAAAGAAGAGGGCAGAGATACCAGGGTAATATGACTTTTAATTTATCACCACACATTTAAATTTGTAATTAATTTCAACTGTTTTGGGGAGGGGGGCAAGAATACATTCTAAGAGAACATGAAAGGAGGAGGACAGGAAAAGAGATTACTAGAAGGCTCTGGGTTTTAAGTGGTTTAGCTTTTAATCTCAATGCAGAGGCAGGTGGAAAGTACGAGAGAGAGAACAAAGCAAGTATATTGTTAGAATACACAATGAGAAATAAACATATAGATTTTAAAGTGATTATTTACTTTGTTAAAGATATCAAAACTATGCCAGAGCATGTTTTCACTAGCAGCTCTAACAAAGTTAGTCCATGCTGGGCAGCTCAGAAAGCATGTTAGATTTCTGATGACAAAAGTCATCAACGGAAAGCTTCCACACAGCACTAGGCTTTGAGGCAGCATCAGTAGAAAGAAAGGCAGTGAAGGATTGCAGCAATTGTTATTAGGTGGAAAGACATTATGAGAAGAAACTTGCAAATTATAATTCAGAATCCACACTATTTCTTCAGACTAGAGCAGTGATGCCCAATCACACCTGGCTGCACACTGTTAACAATGATCCCTGGTTCATTGGATGACAGGAAAAATCAATGCAGTAAGGTTTTCCACAAAAGTTTTTTTGTTGTTTGTTTTAAAGAAATATACTTTGAGATGCTGTTCTGAGATTATGTGCTTGCTGCTTTTCAAATTAATGTCCTTTCTTTTATGAAAGATTATTAGATAGTGGGTAAGTATGCTTTATATATCAATGCCCTTACTAGCACAAAAAAATAAAAGACTGCTATTTCTCCTCCTGTTAGTCTTCAATGTTTTCTAAGAAATTTGTTTGAAGATACTGCAATGTTCTACCAGTTTAGCTCACACTTAACAGAGCTCACCATTAATTACATATACAATACAGGTAGTTTTAAATAACACCACTGTAACTATAAAAATAATTCATCAAAAACTTACATTGGTTATAACAAGGGGCAATATTTTATGGTAATGCTGAAAAGAACAACCATAGAGCTAAAGACAGCTTAAAAATTTGCCCTAGAGGGAATCTGCCCTAAAGCAGCTGGTCTTCAAGGTTATTATAATTCTTCTATCACCACTCATACAAGCACACACCTGGGCCACTACACCAATCAAGCGGTCTGGTTCAGGAATTAGAAGACCTACGTTCCAGTCCATCTACTGAAATCCTGTGCAAGTCACTTAACTTCCTTGGGGGTGGAGAGAGGGCATTCACATTTGTTAGTATAACATAAGGTTATTTTGAAGAACCAAAGGAAAAGGTATACAGTATATGTATCATAAATGATCGGGTAACAGAGTTAAGAAAAGGGGAAGTTACAACATGAACACTACAGATTTATTCTAAGTGCAATGGAAATCACAAGAGCAGAAGAAAAAGGCCAGTTGAGAGGCTGTTGGGTACAAAGTAAGAGATGATGGTGCACCTGGGTTTTAGAGGTGGGGCAAACTGACTAGATCTGCCAGGTGTCTTGCAAGAAGATCAGATAAAATTTGCTGAAGAATAGGGTATGGATGAGAGAAAGAATAAAGATGTCATCTAGATTTATTTTTTTGGGTGGTCCATGCATTTAGGTGGATAGATGGTAGAGACATTTACCAAGAAAGAGCAGGCTTGGGAAATTGCAGAATTGGGTGGAAATAGGGAGGCAGGAGTTAATGGTTCTGTTTTACAGGTTTACACATGAGATGCCCATTAAACACACAAACGAAGAAGTCTAGAAGACAGCTGGCTATCTGTCTTCGGAACTCAGGGAGAGATATGAGTCAAAGTCATCAATATACAGATGATTCTGGGGCCATGGGCCCTATAAAAGCTTCTGGAAAGTTAGACGAAGTAGACAAGAAGAGAGCAGGGCTGAGGCAAGAACCTTTGAACAATGCAACATTTGGTGATCAGATAGGGAAAGAGAAGCTAAAAACAACTAAGAAGAAAGAGAAGGGTGGGGAAGGGTATATGACTCATAAACAGGTTCATGCAATAGCAGGAAAGTCTAGGAAAGAAGAGTTTTTTTAAAAGTAGAAGATAATATAGCTGACTGTATCAATGGTATTACAAAGGTTGAGTAAGATGAAGGTAGAGAACAGACAACTGGCTTTCACTAGACAGAGAGACTGGTGACTTTGATAAGGAATATTCCAGTGGAGTGGTATGTAAAGAAAGTCTGATAAGAAAGAACTGAACAAAGGATGAAAATGAGTAAGTGGAAACAATGAGTATCGATAACTTTTTTCCAGGGGTATGATGCAATGGGGAGAAATAAAGCAGTGAAGGTGAATTAAACTGGGTAAATACAACCCCATTTTGCTTTTTAAAAGATGAGTGATAGATATTAAGGCAAGTTATTTACCATGGAAATAATAATGTAGAGACACTGATGATACAGGAGACACAGACTAGTGCTCAAGTAAAGCCTTTAAAGAAGCAAGAGGGAACAGGATCCAGGGCATGGGTGTTAGTCTAGTATAGGTGCAGGAAGAGGCTGCCACTGTGAGGAGAGAGAAAGCAAACTTTGTGGGGAAGAGATTTAGCTAAGCTGGTGGAACTGGTAATGAGACCTATCTGGTCTGAGTTATAAAACTAGAGTAGATATAATATAAAATCATTTAGGACAACTTATGAATAAACATAGTGAGAAATCCTCTGCCTAGTCCTGTTGGCTCAGTTGATTGTGGTGTTAGTGGCAATGAGGCCAAGGGCAGGCATTGCATTGATCTCCTTATGGCCCAGTTCACTTCACAAACAAATAACAACATCAAAAGCAGCCTCAGAATTATATGCTTTTCGGTTCTGGATTCACCATGTGGGAAGTATAAATAAAAAGCCTGTATGTATTCTATAAATAGATAATGGCTTAAGAATATTGTTATATATTTGAAAAAGACATAATATGGAATAAAATGCAAATGGTATCAACAGGGTAATGTTTTACAAGAAAATGTAGCATCCCAACTGCTGGGACTAATAAAAACATGTCTCAATTTGGGAAATGAAGAGGGGAGACTACTGGAATGTAGCTAGCAGGGAGGCTGAACTGAAAATCATGGCTAATACACAGTACACACTATAGTCTTATCAAATTCTGTACTTGAAATTAGGTCCTATTTGTATGTGTGCATGTGTCTGTATGTGGTGTGACAGTGATGGTGGCAGCAGCTGCTCTGACTTCTCTAAGTGAGGGCCACAGGAAAACATACAGACCTAGAGAGCATGCAACAATATTTTTTAATGTTCCTTCTTCTTGGGAAACAGACTATTACTCCTATCTTATCACCAATTTCAAAAGACAAGGAGACCAACCCCACTCAAAATTTCAGAATTACTGGTCTAATGTCAAACTTACACATCTGTTCCCAAATGCCAACCTACTGCAAGCCAGGCACTGTGATAGGCATTAAGCACAGGCAAATGAGTCCGACAGGACGTCTCTCTCGAGCACCTGCCCTCAAGAAACTCAGTTTTGTAGGGCAGACTGACGAGCAACCAGTTAATCACAACTCAGTGTGTTGACTGTTAGGATGGAAGTGCTGAGGATGTTTTAGGAGCACACAAAGGGAACTGGAATCCAAAACTTAGGAGGTGGGGGTGAGCAAGGGAATTCCAAGATACCTAACTTGAAATCTTAAGAATAGTTTAGAGATAAGCTGTTGTAGGAAGGATGAGGTAAAGTGTTGTAGGTGAAGAGATTAGTACAGTAATAATATGTATGAGACCCAGAAACAAGAGTGACCTTGGCACAACAGTAGTTAAGAAAACTGAAGACTTCGCTATGCCCAAACACCGAGGAGCAGAGAAGACAGAGTTGGAAAGAAGAGGTAAGGTTAGAGAGGTAAGTAGGAGTAGATCCCACAGAGGTTTGCTAACCGAAGTGAGAAGTTTGAATTTCATCCTAAGGGCAATGTGAAACCACGGCCAGCTGTAAGCAGGGAAGTGAAAGGCGGCATGAAGGAGTCAGAAAAGACACCAGTTAATATGCTGTTACCTGAGTCACCACAAGAGAAGACAGTGGCCTCAAACAGGGTAGTGGGGATGCAGAGAAGCAGACACCCTTGAGTGAAGATGTTAGGACTTAGAATTTTCAAGTCTTGTTGACAGAAGTAAGAGTGGGTGAAAGATTCCTGTCAAGGTCAAGGGGCCACCTCACAGGATGGATAACAGCTTCACTGGAAAGGGGAAAAAGAAAAGGATGCTTTCAGAAGGGAAAGGCTGAGAAAGTAAAGATTTCTAAAATGAATCAAGCTTTCAGTCTCGAAGCTCGGGTGAAAAATTTAGATGGTGGCTACAGATGTGGGAATCAACAGCAGATAATATGTGAAGTCTTAGGAGTGGATGACATCACCCAGGGAGAGGGTGTAGGTGAAGAGAAATGTGTGTAGATGAACAGAACCCAAGGCCCTGTCAACATCTAAAGAAAAGCACAGGAGCTGATGAGACTTGGCCAGATAGGAAGAAAGAAAACCCTAAGAATATAATGCTCTGAAAGCCAGAACAGAATATTTTGAGAAGGAAATCAGTCCATTATACTTAGAAAACAAAATTTTAAAAAACCCCTAAAACTATGTTGTTTCAGACTCTTCAGGTACAACTTTATAAAATAACATGTATGCTACAAAGTTAGAGGAGTAGCCAGTGTTATAACTATCTTCAAGAGATTCATAAGCAATGAAAACTAGTGACCAGATCAGGTATTAAATGTATAATTCTCTATTTCTATTACAGCAGCAATAAATTTCTAGGACAAGGTCATGCAGAATCATCAACATAAAAACCTTGTTAGTAACTCTATACACATATGAAAGCACCATGGCTGACATACCAGAGCCATGCAAATACTTGCTGAATAACTGCAAGGCTGTGCCAATCTGTATAACCAAGTACAGACATCAGAGCATTCTTGTAGCAGCCAATAGGTCAATAATGACTTATTCTGGGCAAAGGGATGACTTTTTTGAGAGTTCCAATAGATTTTCACGTGTGAATGTTAGTTTTATTGTATTACAACATGAAGATGTGGTCAAACACCAATACTAACAGCCTAACTTCTATGAATGCAAATATAAACCACCATTTGAAACATTATGGAAACATTAGTCAGCAAGGGACAACTGCTGTTGACACTACTCTGCTTCCTACCACATACCTCTGTTTCTTTCTACCACTGTTTCCTTTTCTTATTTCCTTTGCTTTTTTTCTCTTCTATCTAATTTTAGCAGTTACCATTTTAAAAGCTTAGTGTCTCATTTGCTTTTTTGCTCTTCACAAATCCATGAAGCCATGCCTCTTACAGAATTCCACTCAGTACCTGTCTTGAATTTTTATAAATTCATTTTTACCCTTTGTTTGTTGCAGTACAACTGAATGATAAAATGATACCAGGGCCAGAGATATGCATTCTAGAAATCTTATCATTTGAGAGTCTAGTCTATCATTCAATATAAAATATAATATGGATAATAGGAACACATTAAAATGGAAAAGATACCAAAAGCTAGTGTAAAATTAAAAGGATCAAGAAATATGATTTAGAATAGGAATAAGA
This sequence comes from Myotis yumanensis, assembly GCF_028538775.1. Taxonomy (NCBI): domain Eukaryota; kingdom Metazoa; phylum Chordata; class Mammalia; order Chiroptera; family Vespertilionidae; genus Myotis; species Myotis yumanensis. The sequence goes on from NW_027223754.1 coordinate 131,583,092, forward strand.
AAGTAATGTCAGAAAACAATAAGGAGACAAAACAAAAACTGTAATGATAACTTCATGCATTTAGGATGTTATTAACAAGTTATTTTGGCATAAAAGTACACCCTTGTATTCTGAGGACAAAATAGGTGCTTACTCTCATAGAAAAAACTAAAAATATGAAGTTACAAGTCTCAATTCCCGTGAACCTTGAAATGTATAGTTCTAATTCTTTTTAAGAGTAAAGATGGCTAATCAGAACCACTGGGAAGTTTTTAATTTGAAAATCACATCTGCCTCAAAACACTTCCTATTGTTTAGGACGCACTCAGTAGGCTTCAAATCAAATCAAGCTAAAGGACTACTCTCCTAGAAAACGAGCAACAAATAGCATGCCAAATGACAGAGCACACAAATACAACTTCCTGAATAGGGCGTCTGTATTTTAAAGACTGATTGATAAACAGAAACTTAAATCAATGTTTTTCCATTATGTAATTCCTGCCATCAGAAAGTACTTGCTGAGCCCGGACAATGTAGCTCAGTGGTTGAGCATCGACCCATGAACCAGGAGGTCATCGCTTGATTCCTGGTTAGGGCACATGCCCGGGTTGTGGGCTTGATTCCTAGTAGGGGGAGTGAAGCAGGCAGCTGATCAATGATTCTCTCTCATCATTGATGTTTCTATCTCTCCTTTCCTCTCTCTGAAATCAATAAAATCATATTTAAAAAATAAGAAAAAGAAGATACTTGTTGAGAGGAAAGAACATAGTACCTCTTTCTCAATATTCTTAACTCTTTCGTAAGGTGTATGAGCTGAACTTTTATAACAGGAAGTACACCAGAATAGTTAAAAGCATGCTCCCTGTAGCTTAAATCCCTGCTCTGGTCGTATGAAATGTGAGACTTTAGATAAAGTCATGTAACCTTTTGGTGTTGTGGGTTCTTTGGCTGAAAAAATGAGTTAATATTTGTAAGTGCTAACAACCAATCTGGCACAAAAAGCATTATGTGTTATATGTCATTTTTGTTATGGTTTTTAAGGAATGTCTTAAGTTGCTCTTCCAGACTTTCTAGCAATCTAATATTGACAACCTCAATATATCTGATTTTCCTTCTCCACTCATTTTTCTCTGAAGTACATATCACTATCACACTGCACATTTCATTTAGTTGTCTTGTGATTTTGTCTCTCCCATGCAAAAATAAGATGGGAATTTTTGTTTTATTAATGAATGTGTGCTCAGAGCCTAAAAAAAGTACCTGCCATATAACATACCTGATAAATACAATATTCCAGCAATTCTGAGATGCACATATTCTTACAATTTATTAACACCTCTGAAATTAGGATGTAATTATACTCTTAAATTATCTTACAATTAAAACTGCCAACACTAAATTTTTTTAGAGATATATAAAATATATGACAATTAAAAAGCTAGATTTGATGAAAGAATGTGTCAAGAAACAAATTAATGAATGAAAGAACTAAAGGGAAAGGTAAACTTTAGTTTTACCTAATCAAAATTCATGTACTTCGAAAAATTGTTTTGCTTTTTTCTAGTACCTGTGTCTAGAGTCTAGAGACCATATCCTTGGATAGATAAACTTCTAGCAGATTATCCCTAATGATTATTTATTATCATTTGCTTAGTTGATCAGTGATGAAATGTTCATTAGCTTTCTGAGTGAAATATTTCCAAATTAAACTAAAACTATTACTTTGGAAATAATACTCTTGTCAAGACTGCTGCTGTTCTAATTCTTACAAATGTAAATACAAATGTAATGCATAAAATGGCCTTTTTCACATTCTCTAAACCAGAGGTCCTCAAACTTTTTAAACAGGGGGCCAGTTCACTGTCCCTCAGACATTCCACACATGCACACTGTGGGCCCGGGACGAGTCGGCTGCTAAGCAGGACAGGCAGCGGCGGCAAAAACACCCGATGGGCTGGATAAATGTTTTCCGCGGGCCGCATGTGGCCCGCAGGCCGTAGTTTGAGGACGCCTGCTCTAAACAATATTTAAATGGACAAACTACATATAAACAGTGAAGACAACAGTTCACACAAACTTTAACAAATATTAAATTCACAATACTAGGAAGATGAGCAAGAATTTTCTAAGAATGAAAGAAGAAAAAATATTGCACACATTTATTTAAGAGCATAAAGCAGTAACAATGCACACGAAATTTTGAGGGTTAAGTGGCAATATCCAGAGATTATTTACAGCTTCAAAAATGTTGTCAAAGGGTTACTAAACCACCCCCTCCCCAAATTTAAAAAATGTACTAGATGCAACATTTTCAGTTAACTTAATAAACTTCACTAATTACATCAAAATCGATGTAAGGAGCACTGCAAAAAATAACAGCACAAAGGAAACTCCAGTGCAAACTAATGAAAATCATGTCTGAGAACACGTCATGGAAGAGTAGTTAGTTATTAGAAGATAGGATTTTAATTAATAGCAGAGGAATACAGACATGCTTCGGGGAAAAGCAGTTAAATACAGATTTGAAACTGATTTTCGATTATCATTTTTATGACTATATACTGAGGGCTTTTTAAAACTCTTAATGCCTCCTATCAATTTGGTGATTATGAAACATCCAACAATTAGGTTATAGATTAAATGTAATTAAAGTATATATGGTTGACTTAATGAATAAAAACAGTGTATTAATGTGCAAATCTCTAAGGTGATCTAAAGTTAGCTAACATTTCAAGATAGATTTGCATAATGAATTCCAAATTTTGTCAAATTACTATCTGTTAATATCTATGATTCTGTTCCTGATACTCTGAATTTATATGAACAACAAGAATTCCAGCTACCTTAAGATGCTACAGTATATTGAAGGAATAACTAAGAAGAGTTCATGTTACTAGTGGTTCTGTCTTGAGGATAAGATCCAGAAAATCTGGAAGTTAACTGGTCTTGCAGAAAAAAGAACATACTCCAAGTGATGCAGAAAGTCCTTTTAGGATATGTGTGAATACTGATACTGTCTTCCTCAAGATTATGCTACCTCAGAGAAATCAAAGTAACTACCCACCACTGAAACAATGAGCAATCCACATAAATTATATAAAACATAAATTATATAAACATTAAAAAATTTTTTAATATTATTTAAAATTCTTTAACAATTTTAGGAAAAACTTTTTGCTATTAATTTAAATTTTATCACAAGTAGTAGCATGGCATAAAATGTTTTAGGAAGAAAACATTAAGAAAAAGACTTTTGCATAATTTTTCTAGAATTGGCTTTGCAATAAAATATATACTAATATTCTTTAAGTTTAAGCACTAATAATTTCCCACCCTTACTAAAATATAGTCACCACCAAACATTCATCTTCATGTATTCTCCCCCATCTTTTGAAACTTGAAACTACCTGACATTAATTTTATGTTCAACATGATCAATGTATAGAAAGCCATCCTCCTCAAACCATTTCAAAGACCATAATGTAAAGAAATCACAATTTTTCCTTTTTTGATTTCCCTAAAGAAACTTACTATAAGTCAAAATTAATGAAACTAAAGGCTTCTGTGAGCACAGAGAAATGAAACATATTTCCAAGATTGTTTAATATTTTTAATCAAAGGAAACGCCTGCCCTGTCAAAAATTACCATGTACTCTCCATTTGCTTTAATACCATCTGAACTAATTATTCAAGTTTAGGTTAAAAACAAACCCGGTCAGGTATTAGCAGTGACAATTACTTTAGGTCATCTGGAAAAATGAGAATAGTGAGCAGGGCTTATTTCCACTGAATGCACTGAGGGTTTACCGAGCCTGGTTCCATATATTTGCTCAAGGAGAAAGACAATCTAGCTGTCATACACAAGTAGCAATAGTATGTACAACAGTACAAAATATTTCCTCCAGTCAACCAAAAATATGTTAAGTAATTTACAACATTATTTCTTGATTTAAAATTATTTAAATGCATCAATCTAACAGTTAACCTACCTTTAAATTCACTGAAATTATAGTATAAGCATTACAAAAGCCAAGACAATATAAACATGTTCATTTATGAGCCAAGTAAACAGTACTCTCCAGACAAAGAACTAAAATCAAATGCAATAAAACTCACCTTCATTGGGAGATGTTTTCAACCTGGTGCAAATTCCATAGACATCTCCATAGCTTTCCTGTATTTTTCGTAAAGCATCGGTAGACCTGAGATCCATGAGAACCCGCAGTTCTGCGAGCGTAATTCCAAAGTCTCCATCATGATTAGCTTCCTTCAAAGAGTTTTTAACTCCACTATATAAAACAGAGTTGTTTGCCATGTCGCCCATTACAAGTATAATTTTTTAGAAGGAAAATGTTTCCCAAAAGATTTTTAATTTTCACTTGATATATTTCCAAGATGGAAATCTTTTAAATATGAAAATCGTTCTTAAACCAAACACTCATTGTATGACTTCGTAAAGCAGCATCAGCATTTCCCAGAGAAGTATCTTGACCTTTGGCCCATGACTGGTTTCTTCACATCAATCATGAGATGCACACATCTGTAAGAAGAAAATACAAGTTACTAAAATCCACTTCAGAATATTGTACATGTAAGCAAATGTCATCAGGTAAGCTAATCCAAAGTCTATCATTTAATTACTAGAGGCCCAGTGCATGAAATTCATGTGTGTGTGTGTGTGTGTGTGTGGGGGGGGGTCTCCTCAGCCTAGCCTTCACCTTCTCCAATCCGGGACCCTTCGGGGGACATCCCTCTCAGAATCCTGGATCGCTGGCTCCTAACCGCTCACCTGCCTGCCTTCCTGGTTACCCCTAACTGCACCCCACCCTCCCCACCAGCCTGGTCACCTCCAACTGCCCCCCCGCCCCGCCCCTCGCCTGCTGTTCGGTTGGTCGTCCTTCACTGTCTCTGCTGCCAGCCTGGTTGCCCCTCAGTGCCCGCCTCCCCCCCCCCTCCCCCCCCCCCCCCCCCCCCGCTAGCCTGATCACCCCCAACTTCCTCCCCTGCTGGTCTGGTCACCCCCAACTGGCCCGCCCCCGCCAGCCTGGTTGCCTCTCACTGGCCCCCTTGCCGGTCTGTCTGGTCGCCCCACGCAGGCTGCTGTTCAGTCATTTGTCCGGTTGTTTCGATGGTGACCACCCCTGGCTTTTTATATATTAGGATAAAATTATTTTTAGCTGTAATCTCATGCCTTTAAAATACTTGGCATGCTAAAAGATCAAAGTATAACTTCTAAATAACACTGTGTATCACATGACTAAATACAACTGCATTTCACATGACTGCTGTTTCATTCAGTAATACTGTTATTAACAGTTATCATTAAGTAATACATTCAAAGCACAATTGCTAGTTGTTTTAAATTCACTCTCATTTTAATCATCACAATTTAATCCCACCAGGTTTTATTACTCATTACTCTTTTAAGAAGAGTGAGCTTCAAAGAAAGAGGAATTTCTGCACAGCTAACAAATGCCTGAAATGGATGAGCTGGGATATCTCTAAGGCCATTTTCTTACCAATACACAGACCTCTCTCTCCAAAATTTGCCCTGAAAGGGCAAAAAGCACAATGAACCCTCTAATATGCTTTCCTGCAATTCTCCTTGGCCAATCTGTGACACAACCATCTTTTGGCTTCCTAAAATTGTCTCCCACCATGATTTTTGTCACACGTAACTACCTCCAGTCTTCCTTTGACCAAGCATCTAAAGAAAGTCTCAATTCCTTAGTCACTCTTTACTGTTACTTTCTTTGTTGGCCCTTAGTATTATCTGAAATTATCTTGTTTATTTATTGTTGTAGTTGTTTTTTGTTTTCTTCTTCCATCTAAAGTCTTAGCTCTGAAGGCAGGGTTTGTCTATTATTACTTTATCCTGAGAACCTAGAACTGTGCCAGGCACATGGCAGACATTCAGTATTTGAGGAAAGAATGGATGCATTAATTGTCTTCAAAACACTTTCAAGTTCTTTTCTTACTTTATACAACTTAAAGATGAGCTCTCAACCCTTCTCTCTCCATCTGTGTTCTTTAAACAATCACTTAATAGTTAACATGCCCAACAATGATTCACTTTATTCACACATTAGTGAGTCCCTCCCACCATTATCCTAATTACCTAGGGTTGAGATTTTAAATCATATTTGATTCAATCCACTCCAGATTCAGTCAGTCACTGAGTTTGGTTAACCTTTCCTTTGAAAAGCCTCTTCTGTCCCTCTACACCTAATATCTTTCCTTCTAATATCTTTTATATCTCCTTCTAATATCTTTTATATCCAATTCTTTTTGCATTCTGCTTTACATTTTGTTTTTTAAATAGACATAAATCCATAGGATGAAAATACAGTCCTATTGCCGAAGCCGGTTTGGCTCAGTGGATAGAGCATTGGCCTGCGGACTGAAAGGTCCCGGGTTCGATTCCGGTCAAGGGCATGTACCTGGGTTGCGGACACATCCCCAGTAGGAGATGTGCAGGAGGCAGCTGATCGATGTTTCTCTCTCATCGATGTTTCTAACTCTCTATCTCTCTCCCTTCCTCTCTGTAAAAAATCAATAAAATATATTTAAAAAAAAAAAAAAGAAAAAAGAAAATACAGTCCTATTGCTCATGCCTATTTGGTATTCAGCCTCAGCTCTATTTTAACCTATTCAACCTCACATCCCGTTAAATACATCTCATTAGGAACTAGAAAATATTACTGGCAAATGCAATTAATTTTTATCTGTTGTTATGGGGATATTTGCAAATCATGGCATCCATCAAAGTCACCTAGAGAGCTTATCAAAATACAGATCGCTGGGCCCCACACCTCCGGAGTTTTAGTTTCAGAAGGATTAGAACAGGCTCCATAATTTGCTTTTCTAACAAATTCTCAGGTGATACAGACATTACTAGTCCAGGAAGCACACTGTGAAAACCGCTAGACTGGAGATTGGGCTAAAAACTGAATTCATACCAGCTGGATGAGGATGGCTGATGAAACACTTTGCCTGCCTTGGGTTTGATTTGCAAGCATATGATAGCTATGGATTCTGTAAGACATTTTCTTTCATTGGCTGCTTCCTCCCGTTTCATAAGCCCTTATCCTTGCCCAATTATTACCAATTTTACTCATCTCCTAGGCAAAATGGGTTTCCTCCTATTCACACATCAATTATTATAATAACCCAATTTCAAAAACTGGAAAGAGTGGTTATTTGATAATCTCCCTGAGTTTTTACCCCCAAAATTTGTTGGCATCTGAACATCACACCAACCCTACATTAAACTTATTATTTATTTAGAGATAAAATAATTAAGATTCATAAATTTGTGTGTTGAGGGCATGTATGTAATCACTCCTCTGGTTTCCACAAAGAGGAAATTTCCTCAACATTTTCTGGCCCGGGACTCCACCAATTACCACTGCGGTAACATGAGCTGCCTACCCAGAGATTTTCAGAGAGCAACTAGACATATGTAACTTCTTTCTCCCTCAGCCTCCCTTTGGGAACCAGATGTCTGCAGGACTCATGCATTCTGGTCTGAGTTATTAAGGGGAGCTTTAAAAACCTATTGTTCAAAGTGCCTGGGTTGGGGATGAATAACTGTTTAGATCTGGGTTCAATATTAGAGCCTCACTGTTGTCACACAAAAACCAAGTCCTTCATTTCAGCTTTTGTCAGTAATAAAACTAATCTTTTTATTCCACTGTGTCAATCATCTTTTCTCTTGACAGAATTCAAGCAGGAGAAAAGGGTGTTATTTATTGGGTGCCTTTAACTTTCTCAACAATAAGGATAAATTTCTCAACATAATAGAACTAATACTTAATAGAGCTAGGATTTGAGTCTCTATTTATACCTCAAAAGCTATGTATGCCCCTTCCACTATACTGTCTCCACTTTAAGTCTTCACATTTATTAGGTTGAAATGGAAGTTTTTGTTGGTCAAAAAACAGTCAAATAATGCCGAATGTGCGCATTTATATAATAAAATCAGAATTTAATAGACATTATAAGTAGTTATTTGCCACCTCAGCATTATCCTCCCTCCCCCATTTTTCAGCAGTAGCCCCATTTCTTGTTTAGAGATCTGCCATTCCCAACTCTCCCATATCCAGACATCTCCTGGTTCAAAAATGAGGATGTGACTACAGGGCCATTAAGTGGCAACGAGAGCTCTGCTGTGACTCTAGGGGAGACTTGTTTCTTCTTACTGAAGTTAAATCTGAGAAGTAAAAGGCCTCTGCAACGGGAGGAGCTACAGGGGATGAAAGGGCAGAAATGTGCCTGTCAGTGCTGGTTCACTTGAGCCCTTGGAAAATCAATGCCTAAAGTCTGTCCTATCCCTGATCTTTTCAGTAATTTGTCCTTTTTGGCGATGGGTTTTCTATCACTTTCCAACCCATAAAGCTTTAATAAGTACATGATTACCACTGCTTAAAGAAAAGGATGCCCTAACTGGTTTGGCCCAGTGGATAGAGCGTCGGCCTGTGGACTGAAGGGTTCCAGGTTTGATTCCGGTCAAGGGCATGCACCTCCATTGCAGGCACATCCCCAGTGGGGGGTGTGCAGAAGGCAGCTGAGGGATGTTTCTCTCATCAATGTTTCTAACTCTCTATCCCTCTCCCTTCCTCTCTGTTAAAAAATCAATAAAATATATTTTTAAAAAAGAGAAATCCAGGAAAAGCACCAAATGCAAATGAGCCACTTTCCAAAAGTGGCTATTTAAATTACAAATTACCTACCAATTATATATCAGGGTGTAGTCTATTTCTAGATTGTCTATAGCCTCTTCCATCCTCTATTTTCCTCTCTACCTAACTCTTCATTCTTCCATTCACCTAAGTAGTGGACTGACAAAAATGCTAAGGACAACAAAAAAGTTTGGCCTTTTACTTGTTAGCTACACTATCTTTTTTGCTTCTCTTTGTTTTATGAAAGATTCTGATCTTCCATTTGAAAAGTTTAAGAAGAAATGTTATATAGCCGAGGCCCCAAAAGAGGGGGATTTTATAGAAAACACACAACTACTTCTCATAGCCCTCTTGGACTGCATACTTTATCCCAGAATCCCTAGATGACATCTGTAACCAAACCACTGTTGGCAGTCTTGAGGGATGATGGTAAGAAACAGAGGTGATTTAAGACTAGAGTTAGTCAAAAATATTTACAATCTTCAAAAAGGAAGAATAAGGTAGATTCCAGCTGACACATAAGCTTTACAGTGAATGGACAAGGCCACAACAGAAGACAAAAGGATGACTGTGAGGTCCTAGTAATGAGTGGGGCTCACAAAAAGACAACTTTGTCAAACAATACAATTTCAATTTCCTCTTCAACTCAAAAGGTCACTTGACTTCTAGATCATTGACTGGATGCATGGACATTATCTAGACTCACCAATGATACAACAACAAAATAACATTAGAAAAACTAAAATTAAGAAACAGTTAAAAATTATGATTAGAAACATGGAACTCTAAAAATGATTAATACTACATAGTAACGAGATTCCTGCAGGCAAGGTAGGAAATATATGCTAAAATAATTAAGGAACAACCTGGAAGGTGGTTTTTAAATGCACCACTGGGTTCCTAATTCTTGACTGTTCTAACTTTAGTGACTTGAAAACAAAGAAGTTATACTTCTCCAATCTGCAGATGACTTGAAGCTAGGTAAGTCAACAAATATGTCAAATGACAGAATTGGATCCAGAAAGAAAGGTGACAACCAGAGGCTAAACTTAATTGGTACAAAGTATGATTTCTCAATTTAATTCCAAACATATAAAAACATAACTGTAGAACTATGACATATAAAAAACAAACAGTATATATTCAAAGACAAAGGTCCATTTTGCTCAAAGCTCAGTATACATTACCTCAGTGTTAATTAACAGGATGTAAGTGCTTTCCTCACCCATCCCCAAAGCTGTTTTGGGCAGTAATGACAAGAGTCTAACAACTAACAAAGGAAGATAACAGACCTATTCTACTTTGCCTTGTACAAAGACACCTAATATGTTACAGGTTCATCTATAAAATACAAACACAATAACAGTAAATACACACCTCATTAAATGTGTTAATATATATGTAAAACTATTTGAACTTGCCTGGCACACAGTGAATGGTAAGTACATGTTATCTTTTTTTGTTTGTTATTTAAGAATGTTGGCGGATACATTCTATAGAGAATACCCCTCCCATAAGGGGGATTCCCCAGGCATTTCAGATGAGGAATGTTTACAGAAATATTTCTAAACCTAGAGGAAAGAGAATCTTGATGATAGTCTAATATAAATAAAGCTCTGCTATGCAGATAAGACATAGGGTGACTGAATATTTCAAAAAGACTAATGGCCCAGCCGGTATGGCTCAGTGGTTAAGCATCAACCTATGAACCAAGAGGTCAGTTTGAATCCTGGTCAGGGCACATGCCCAGTTCTGGGCTCGATCCCCAGTGGGGGGCAAGCAGGAAGCACCAGATGAATAATTCTCATCATTGATGTTTCTATCTCTCTCAATATATTGATTTCAGAGAGGAAGGGAGAGGAGGGAGAGAGACTAATGAATAAAAAAAGAGACACCAACTTTTTTGCTTTTTAATATATATTTTTATTGATTTCAGAGAGGTCAGGAGGGAGAGAGAGAGAAAGAGAGAGAGAGTAGAAACATCAATGATGAGAGTGAATCATTGATTGGCTGCCTCCTGCATGGCCCCCACTGGGGATCGAGCCCGCAACCCGGGCATGTGCCTTTGATCGGAATCAAACCCTTCAGTCCACAGGCTAACGCTCTATCCACTGAACCAAACTGGCTAGAGCCACGGTTGCCTTTTTAAATGGAGAAATGAAGAGAAAAGAAGCTGGCAATTTTTGACACTAAACACAATCAAAGCAGGACAGGACGGGGTAGGGATGTGGGACACTATCCATTGAGCCAAACCAGTTAGGGAGAGAGACACCAAGTTTAATTTGTATTACAAATAACAGGCCCACTAAACTTTGCATTGGTCAGGTCTGAATTACATGAAACAAATTCTGTAAAGTAATTAATAAGGAAATGTTGAAGAATCAGAAAAGCACTCCATTGAAGAACTAGAAGGAATTTAGTCTAGGGGAGGAATATGACTTATGGTAGCTATCCTCAAACATTTGAAATTTTATAGTGTATAAACGTGACTGGATATATTCTGTGGAGTACTGGAGGGCACAAGTAGAATGAAATGAAAGTTACAGAGAGGTAGATTTTGGGTAAGGCAGAACTCTGTAACAAGTTATCCAAAATTGGAATAGGTCTATATCAGTTAATTTTAAGTCAATGTGGCTGGGTTAGGGGTGCCCAGATATCTCACTATACTAGTACATTATTTCAGGTAGTATCTGTAAGGATGTTTCTGTATGAGATTAGCATTTGACTAGGCATACTAAGTAAAGCAGGTTGTCCACTCCAATGTGAGTGGGCATCATTCCATCCATTGAGGGCTTACAAAGAATAACAAGAAAAGGATTTCACACCCTTTCTCTGCCTGAAAGCTGGAACTGAGACATCCATCTCCTGCCCTCAGACTGGAAATCACACCATGGGTTCCCTGGTTCTCAGGCATTCAGACTTGGACTGAACTCAACCACTGGCTTTTCTAGGTCTTTAGTCTGCAGTTGGCAGGAAGACAGATAGATACTGGGACTTCTCAGCCTCCATAACTGCCTGAGCCAATTCCTCATAATAAATCACTGGCATACTAGTATGTATATTTCCTATTGGTTTTGTAAGATACTAAATGAATGTATAGAAGAGTGTTAACGCCTGAAGACAGCCCATGCCCTTTTTGTGATGATTTTAATCTTTATAAAAATCCATTCCTATTTTAAAATGTAACACCATTGGTCCTAACCTGCCGGTAGCCGGTCCATCCTTGCTGCCTGACACAGTCGCTGCAGGGAAGAAACATCTGCACAGCATATGTTTCAAGGGACCTGGCGTATATGGCATACTGTTCTTAATATGTTTGCTCCCCTTCTTAGCATTATGTGTTTTAACCAAGGTCACCTCTCCGAGAAAGGTTGTTTCCCCAAGTGGGGATTTTTTCCCTGGAGTTAGGGATTAACAGGACTAAGGAAGAGAATAAATCAGTGAAACCCCCTAGTGTTACAGAAATACCATGCACTACTTATGAAGAACTTAGACTAAGACTGTTGGCAATAAATTTGGGACTTGTTGGGCCCACATCCCCAGAGGTCTGCCCACCAGGGAAAGCACCAAAGCCTATACCCCTAGAGACTCACCAACACAGGGCAGTCCCAGAGAAGGCAAGCAGCGAGGCTGGGAAGACATAACCTTTACAGGGTAGGATAATCTCCTTGAGTCACTTCCCTGTAGCTTATCAGTAGAGCAGTGACCTTGGAATAGCCTTTATAATGGAACACAGAGATTAACCTAGACAGGATTAAACTCAACAGAACTAGATTAACAAACACCCTAACCTTTAGAATAGAATGGATAGGATTAAAATCAACTGGTATAAATACAGATGTAACAGGACAATAAAGATAGAACCTGGCTAGAGAACCTGGCTGGAGAACCTGACTAGAGAACCTCGCTATGCTGATCAACTGAACGCTGCCCCCGTGTTACTCCTTCTTCGCCGACTCTGTCCACACCTTTGGGAACCCCTGGACCTGCTGGGGCAGGACCCCAACACTAACCTGCAGTAAGCATGCTTTATACATGTATACAACTGACCTCCTGTTTGGCACCTCATTCTCCATCGATCTTGTTTCTCTTTCAGGTATGATTACTTCAGAAACAAAATACCTCAGACAAGAAAAGTTATTCTTTTTTGTATATAAGATCAAAATATACCATCTAACTTGAAGACCTAGCAATTGTGGTCATAAGCTTAGGAAAGTCATTTGATTAATTTCAACCCTAAATTTAGACAAACTGGATATAAATCAAAAGTAACTTACTTATTAGACACCAATCCTTTCATTTAAACTTTCATTAGTCTCTTAAAATGTTCTCTGAGTCGACTAAAGATTCTCAATAGTGATTTTTTTCAAATCACTCCCAATTCAGAATGAAAATTCAAAACAAAAAGTTGTAGGCTCAAATTTTACTCAATTTTCTAATGTTTATAGATTTTATTACTTCAGTGTATAAAGTTACTTTTGATTTCATATAAACTTTCCCATGAAAATTCAAACAGTTCTTTTAAGACATGCAAACAGAAACAGCTCAATAAAAAGTCTTGGATTTTTTATTTAAGTGTTAAGCCAATTTTCTATTTACTAGATCTATTATTACATGTTTCAGTAAAATTTTTTAAATTGATATTTACAAAATTTCTTCATCCATGGCTGGTTTCATAGGAACACAAATGATAGATCCAGGTGTGTTTTTTAAAAAATCTTCTAGCCCTAGCCGGCTAGGCTCAATGGGTAGAGCGTTGGCCTGTGGACTGAAGGGTCAAGGGCATATGCCTGGGTTGCAGGCTCAATCCCCAGTTGGGGGCGTGCAGGAGGCAGCCAATCAATGATTCTCTCTCATCATTGATGTTTCTATCTCTCTCTCCCTCTCCCTTCCTCTCTGAAATCAATAAAAATATATTTTAAAAAAATTCTCTAAAGACAGCCTTTTTCATTCACTTAGAAGAATAACTGTTTAAAAGTTTCTAAATCAAGCCCAGCCAGAATGGCTCAGTAGCTGAGCGTCAACCTGGAGAACCAGGAAATCAGTGTTCGATTCCTGGTCAGGGCACATGCCCAGGTTGTAGGCTTGATCCCCAGTGTGGGGCATGCAGGAGATGTCAGCTGGTCAATGATTCTTTCTCATCATTGATGTTTCTATCTCTCTCTCCCTCCCTATCCTTCCTCTCTGAAATCAATACACACACACACACACACACACACACACAGTGGTCAGATTATTATGACTACCTGACGTTTGTAGGCAAATTAGCTATAATTTCGTGCTGAAGTTGCTAGAGGGCCAGACCATTATAAAGAGGGAAGCAGGTTGTTTACCACGACAGTAGAAGTGATTTTTTTCTGAAGATATGGATAAAAACATGATTTAACAGCCTTTGAACGTGATATATATTATTATGAGTGGCCAGATTATTATGACCACCCCATCAGTACTTGGTTGGGCCACCTTTTGCCTTCAATACTGCGGCGATTCTTCTTGGCACTGACTCCACAAAATGTTGAAAGGTGATGCGAGGAATCTGACACCATGCCTGATGAATAGCATTGTCCAGTTCTGTGAGATTTAATGGTTGTGGAACCAGCTGCCTGATGGCTCTTTAAACTTTGTCCCACAAATGCTCAATTGGATTGAGATCTGGTGATTGTGGGGGCCACCTAAACAAGGTAAAGTCTCCCTCATGTTCTTGAAAGCACTCCTGCACAATATGAGCACTGTGGCATGACGCATTGTCTTGTTGGAAGAAGCCATCTCCATTGGGATACGCCATCATGATAGGATGAACTTGATCAGCAATGATACTTAGGTATGTTGTGCTATTCAGACGTTGTTCCACATGAATTAAAGGGCCCAAATCATGCCAGGAAAACATGCCCCAAACCATAACCTTGTACCCACCAGCTTGAAGGGTTGTACTCATGCATGTGGGGTGTAGGCTTTCATGTTGTTTCTACCAAATTCTCACTCTGCCATCTGCATGATGCAACTGGAAACGTGATTCATCAGACCAGGTGACTTTTTTCCAATGCTTGACTATCCAATCCTTGTGTTCCTGTGAGAATTGGAGACGTTTTATCTTGGTATCTGTAGACAGCAAAGGTGTTCGAACAGGCCTTCGGCTTTCATATCCCATACAATGCAGTGTACGGCTAATTTGCCAACAAATGTCAGGTGGTCATAATAATCTAGCCACTCAGTGTATATATATATTAAGTTTCTAAATCAAAATAAAATATTAAACATAAGTTTTAAAAATCCATCATTCTGTTAAAAAAAAAAGGTTACAAAAGAAAGAATCAAAGAATTTAACAGCTAAAGGGATAATGGAGATCACATGCAATTGCTCATGTTACAGCCATTAAAACCACTCATAATCATCTGCTTCCAAAAAGAATACAGATGCTTGTAATAAAAGAAAGCAAGCATTAAATACTCACAAATCATTAAAAAGAAGAGCAAAAGATGAACATTTAAATCATGGGATAAATCCTAACAATGGATAGGTTTTAAGGGAGTTACAATCAGGGAAATAACTGGCATTGGACTTCAAATAAATACCAACACCCTAGCTGTTAGATGTACAATTTGATGGACCAATAGCTAAAAAATAGTTTTTGACTGCAGCATTTTAAAAAAGAACACTCAAGAAATCTCCATTTTATTAGTTTCTTTCAACAAAAAAATCAATTCAACTTCCACCCTGGCCAGTGTTGCTCGGTGGTAGAGCATCAGCCTGAGCACCAAAGAGTCATTATGGGTTCCATTACTGATCCAAGCAAGTACCTGGGTTGCAGGTTCTTCCCCAGCTGGGTTGGGGCAGAGTACAGGAGGCAATCAATCGATGTGTCTCTCTCACATTGGTGTTTCTGTACCTGCCTCCCTCCCTTCCTTCCACTTTCTAAAAATTAATGGGAAAAAATATCCTCGGGTGAGGATTAACAACAATAACAACAAATTAATTCAACTTCCTTTGTAGACAAGCAGTTGTGAGAAGAAGGTAACTAGTCTTTATAGCTGTTTCACTGTGGCTGCTATTGACAGAAAGCACTATCTCATAAATTAAGAAATTTAGCTCACCTCGCCCAACTAGATGCTAGCAGTAACAGTTAGTGTGGACAACTGAAACTCATCAGTTAAATACCCATTTGGGGGGTTGGACAGTACAACTATTACATAACTAAGCCCAGACTTAGGCCCATTATATTGAAAGCTTATTTAAAGGCAAAATCATGCCTTTTCCACCTTTGATCTCCACACACTAGCAAGAGATCCTGCAATATTTCAATGTTCTAATATAGTGACTTTCTGGAGATTAAAAGACAAAAAAAAAAAAAAACACCAAAAAAACCCCCTTATATCTGGTTTCACACCCTATAATTTAAAAATCTTTGAACATTAAAATAATTTTTAATAAAATGTACTATAAGCCACTAAATATGAGTACTGGAGTGTACTATCTGACTCTAATGGCAGAAAGAGCAGACTGATCTAATGTATTTTTAATATAATGCATATCAATAAATGGTAGGGACTTTTTTTTTTACAGTTTTATTATATTCAAATTATTTTATTAAAACACTCCAAAGAACCAATGAATAACTCAATTTTAATATTACTCAGAACTCACATCTTTCACTTAAGTGGGGCTTTAAGAAAAGCATATAGTACACAGTACATAATTAATCAAGTAAAGAATAATACATATTAAACAAGATTAAAGTCACCAAACAGGATTTATTTTATAGAACCGATAAAGCAGGAAAATAAGCACTGTCTACAATGCCTGATTAGTCTCCAAGGATCATGAGTACTATTCGCTGGATGTGGACTAAAATTAGTCCCACTCCCCTCAATTCCCTTTTTCACCTAATAGACTCTCCCAAAGGCAGACACTAAATACAATACTTTGAAGGGCAAATTACAGCTGCTGCCAGTAATAAATTTAGATGACCATGTCAGCAAATCTCTCAGGGTGGGAAACAAGTAGAATAGTGGAGGCACCAATTTATTCTTCTATTGTAGCGATTTTCACCCAGTGTGCCTCAACAATTTTTAAACCACGAAAAACATGACTCTTTAGTCAGGGGCACTGACCTTTCCTCCCTTACACTGTCAAATTTTAAAAAATGGCAATAGCCAACACAACAATAGCAGTCCAGTGTGAATGAATCAAAATCATACCTACTTTTTGGGTCAGATTGGCCAAAAATATATTTTTTGGTGTGTGGCAAAATGGTAGTAATTAGTTTATGTGTGTCATGAGATGAAAATGGTATAGCTTTATCACACAGCTACAATGATTTGTTACCTCTGTCTTCAATGAACTGTGATCTCAAGGCAAGATTTGTATCATTTATTTTTAACCCTCAGCATTTTCTGGAATATAGCAGGTTTAATGTTTACTAAATAGAAATGTTTCTGTTTAAATCTTAAGCCAAAAACCAGGTTTTTGAAAGACAGGTTTACAATAGTAAACAATGACAATCCCAACAGCTGAGCAAAACCAAACCTCATAACCCTATATTTAAAATAATATGCTATGCATGTAGTGAGTTAAGAGAAAGTCATAGCATTCAAAGAGTTTCAAACCACTTTAGTGTGCAAGATACATAAACTTAACTTTCCTTTAAATTCCTTTAGACAAAAGAAGTTAAAAGATATTTCCAATTTTCAAGTGAATTATACAATGACTGCTACATGACAATGGTTTTTAACCAGGGTCCTAGATCTTGAGGCTATACAAAGTAACAAGGCTGAGTTTTAAAAACCCTGGAGGAAATGATACATTTACTTGAGAGATAATTTGTTAGGTTTATCCATGCTAAATTAACATGATACCAGATAAAGTGAGCAATTAGGTCTAAATAATAAATAAAAATCTTACCCAATTAAGGCAGTTATCCTCCACTCTGAAATTTGCTATTTCTACTTTATCTCCAACTCACAGATCAACACATTTCAGCTTAGCTTCTACTATGCTGCTCTGAAACTAGTCTTCAAGGTGACCACTGACTCCTCTTGGTCCTGTATCTAATGGACACATTTAGTCCCTCTTATCTGACCTACAGGCAACCTTGGTTACTGCTAACCACTCCCTCACTCTTGAAAT
This sequence comes from Myotis yumanensis, assembly GCF_028538775.1. Lineage (NCBI taxonomy): Eukaryota > Metazoa > Chordata > Mammalia > Chiroptera > Vespertilionidae > Myotis > Myotis yumanensis. Next base: position 131,600,876 of record NW_027223754.1, read on the forward strand.
GTTCTGTTGCCTTAATTTCTCTGATGCTTGACTCTTGTTCCCAGCACACTGTCATCTCTGGCTGTTCTCATTTTCCACTGCTTGTTTCTCTTCTTGAATAATTGTCAAGAGAGTTAGAGGGAAGGGTTGGGTGGCACTGTAATCGTGACCACAATTGTTTTCTGTTTTCATCTGTTTTTAGTCAGCAAGCATGAGATCAGGTTACAGATGATAGTAAAAATGTATCTGCATGTCCCTTTACCAGGTTTATTTATTTTTTTCCTGATTCTCACATATTTTAGAATTTCACAATTTAATTAAAATGATGAAACCACGCCACAGCAGTCTGGCATAGTGAAAGTGTGAATAAAAACACCTGGTTTCCTTGTCCTAGGCCCACACACAGCTCCTATTCCCCTTGAGTTTATAAAGGAATATGTCAACCCAAAGCAGAACAGGTTCTAGAAATTGGTGATTCATCCTCCTCCCTGGGGTTGTAAAACAATTACTCTTGCTTTTGATTAACTATCATTTCCAGCACAGATTATTTGTTTACGCCAACAAAGTACTTTATTAGGCAGAGTATGTGATAAAATTTTAATGTGAATGATCCCAAACACAGATACCTTGAAGTTCACTATAGACATTCTTTCTTTATGGTCAAGTCAGTTAGAATCATCTTATTTCAAACACTGATGTCACCGGTAACTCTTGAAAAGTTATCCTAACTTTGCAAGGTTGTACTTACAGAGTCAAAAAACACAGTCTCTCTTGATTTACCACAACCAGGACAAATTTAAAGTGCTGAGGCACATATTGGATAAATAAAAACCATTTGTGTATGAATTCTACATACTATACAGATCAGTGGTGCTCCAACTTCAGCTTGCATTAGAATCACCAGAAGAGCTCCTCAAAAACAGATTGTTCGGCCCCACCCCCAGAGTTTCAATTCAACAGATCTGGGGTAGGGTACACTCATTTACATTTCTAACAACTTCTCAGGTGATGGTGGTGCTGAGGCTACTGGTCTGGAGACACACTGCTGTAGATAAAAAGTGTGCCCTGAATTCTGACTAAGGAACAAACTGTGGATTATCACCTTAATCCAAAATTTCCTGACAACATTAGCAAATTACTCATGGTTACTTTGCTGTCCCTAATTTGCAGAAATAATTAAAAGCAGATCTTATTCTAAAAATATTCTGAGATGTTACTTTAAATTATTTTGATGTTTAGTATCAAATAAATTAATGTATTTTTACTTAAAACCTTATATTATATAAATACTGCAAATAATTTCCTTCATTTAAAGTAAGAAATGTGGAGGCTCATATATGGCTTCATTTTGAACATATGGAAAGTGATTTTTTAATGACTAAAAGTATTCAATTTTAACACATTTAACTGAAAATTGTATTTTAGATACCCACCTTCTGCTCTCCCCCAAACTAAACTACCCTCTGTTTTCCTCCTATTCTATTATTCTATTTAGACATTTTAGAAACTTTTATCCTAATAATAATAGTTTCCCAGTAAAAGAAAAGCCTTTAAAAAGCTCAAAAATAAAGAAAACTAATCTTATCTTGGGCAGCTTACCGCCAAATATAAGAACATATTCAGTGGATAGAGCCTCAGACAGCGAGCGAACCAAAGGGTCCCAGTTTTGATTCCAGTCAAGGGCACGTTCCCGAGCCTGGGCCCTGGTCAGGGCTCGTGCAGGAGGCAACCAATCGATGTGTTTCTCTCACATCGATATTTCTGTCTGTCTTTCCCTCTCTAAAAATCAATGGAAAAATATCCTTGGGTGAGGATTAAGAGAGACAGAGAGAGAGATAGAGAGAGAGAGAGAGAGAGAGAGAGAGAGAGAATATTATATCGTCAGTTAAATATGCGAACTAAATGTTCTATCATTTTCCAGGCTCACTGGTTTTGAGAATGTCAGCTATAGTCAAGAGATTTCTAAATTAAAACAGTGTTGTTTTTCCCCCCTTCTGTTCAGGAGCTAGAAGGCAGTATGAACACTTGAGTGTCACACCAGCTGCTGTATCAGCCTACTCAGTTCTGAAGAGCTTCTATCCTGTCAGTTCACAAGAACCTACACTTAAATGCTTAAGGAAACAGGATGCTCATTATGTCACTGAATGAGCTCACAAAAAAATAAAGTTGGCAATATTTAGGGAGGCATAACTCTTTTTTTTTTTTTTTGGTTGCATATTTATTTATTTATTTATTTATTTTTTTTATTGCTTAAAGCATTACAAAGGGTATTACATATGTGTCCTTTTTTCCCCCCCACCCTTGACAAGTCCCTGCCCTCCCTTACCCCCCAGTGTCTTATGTCCATTAGTTATGGTTATATGCATGCATACAAGTCCTTCGGTTGATCTCTTACTCCCCTCCCTCCTGTCCCCCAACCCTCCCTGGCCTTACCACTGAAGTCCGACAATCGGTTTGAGGCAGCTCTGCCACTGTATTTATTATTGTTCAAAAGTTTGTAATGGTCTTAATTATCCATGAAAGAATGAGATCATGTGGTATTTTTCCTTCATTGACTGGCTTGTTTCACTTAGCATAATGCTCTCCAGTTCCATCCATGCTGTTGCAAATGGTAAGAGTTCCTTCTTTTTAACAGCAGCATAGTATTCTATCGTGTAGATGTACCACAGTTTTCTAATCCATTCATCTACTGATGGGCACTTAGGCTGTTTCCAGATCTTAGCTATGGTGAATTGTGCTGCTATGAACATAGGGGTGCATATATCCTTTCTGATTGGTGTTTCTGGTTTCTTGGGATATATTCCTAGAAGTGGGATCACAGGGTCAAATGGGAGTTCCATTTCCAATTTTTTGAGGAACCTCCATACTGCCTTCCATAGTGGCTGCACCAGTCTGCATTCCCACCAGCAGTGCACAAGTGTTCCTTTTTCTCCACATCCTCTCCAGCACTTGTCGTTTGTTGATTTGTTGATGATGGCCATTCTGACAGGTGTGAGATGGTACCTCATTGTTGTTTTGATTTGCATCTCTCGGATGATTAGTGACTTTGAGCATGTTTTCATATGTCTCTTGGCTTTCTGAATGTCCTCTTTTGAAAGGTGTCTATTTAGATCCTTTGCCCATTTTTTGATTGGATTGTTTATCTTCTTTTTGTTAAGTTGTATGAGTTCCCTATAAATTTTGGAGATTAAGCCCTTATCAGATATGACGTTGGCAAATATGTTTTCCCACGAGGTGGGTTTTCTTGTTGTTTTGTTGATGGTTTCTTTTGCTGTGCAGAAGCTTTTTATTTTGATGTAGTCCCATTTGTTCATTTTCTCTTTAGTTTCAACTGCCCTAGGAGCTGTATCAGTGAAGAAATTGTTTTGGCATATGTCTGAGATTTTGTTGCCTTTGTATTCTTCTAGAATTTTTATGGTTTCCTGTCGTACATTTAAGTCCTTTATCCATTTTGAGTTTATTCTTGTGTATGGTGTAAGTTGGTGGTCTAGTTTCATTTTCTTGCATATGTCTGTCCAATTTTCCCAACACCATTTATTGAAGAGACTATCTTGGCTCCATTGTATGTTCAGGGAGGCATAACTCTTTACCTGTAAATCTACCATGAGCTTTCTGTTTTCTTAATTAAAAATTCTAGATTTCAAGTATTATATATTCAATAGTTAAATGAACTAATACAGAACTATGAGCAGAAGACACTTTCCACTTCTCTATCTCCTTTTTCTTTATTTATATAGTTTGATAGTTGATCATCCTTTGTTATTTCCAGCTGTGGTTACTAAAGCTCAGTAAATCAATACTCACTTTTTCATCACATTTAAAAGGTCTGGCTGAATATAAGGTAAGCTACACTTCAAGAGAATATTGAGGCAAGAATTCTATTTATAGTGAACTCAACAAAGTACAAACAATGGACATTAAGGGATGTGTTGAGGTGTAACCACTCCATCCCATCATGTTGATGATCCTTCAAACATTCTGGTTTCATAGTTCCTGACTTTCATTCCAAGATTTTGATTTGTACTGTGACTGCTATTCAAGAATAGAGCCATACATTAAAAGTCATCACTTGAAATTGTTCTATTTTCAACATTTCCTCTCTGGTACACCTTATCTCTCTGTTTCTCTTCACTTATACATACACTAGAGGCCTGGTGTATGAATTCGTGCACGGGTAGGGTCCCTTGGGCCTGGCCTGCGATTGAGGCCTATCGGGGCCTATGGGGGTGGCTGGCCGGCAGGGGGGAGGGGCCGTGGGCAGTTGGCCAGCTGGACCCCGATCAAGGTGGGGGGGGGGGGGGCTGGTTGGGGGGGGGGGCCAGCCAGGGCGAGGGCTGATTGGGGCCTGGATTGGGCCGGTTGACCGCTGCAATGAGTGTCATAGTCACCAGTTGTTCCAGTCTTTCCACCGTTCGGTCGCTGGGCTTTTATATATATAGATTCTGACCTCTAGGTTCAAAGGCAGTCAAGATCCCTTCTGATAATACTTGCCTCCTTAAAAAAGCTAACTTCCCAATGGTCAGCAACTTCAGTTTTGCTCTTATGTCTCACTTGCTCTTTCATCCTCCTCCTGTGTCCATCTGGTTAATTAGCTACCCCTGAACAGACATAACATCTGACTGAGCAATGTTGATTAAAATGTTTAAAAGTGAGTTCTTAGTTCCATTAGAAATTTATTTTTCTTAGTCATAAACAATCCACCAACACATCTCTAACTTACTAGTGTGTTCCTCTTTCTATTCCAAGTTTCCTAAATCACTCTCATCTTTATGTAGGTTACTCAAATCTACCTAAAGACCTAATTTCCTTGATTGCCATTACAAGTTACCACCACCACTTCATACTGGCTCCTTTACTTCACTTAAGGGATCGTCAGATACATTCTACCCCAAATAACAAACCTCTCCTCGATTGTGTTAACTAAAGTAAGTTATCGTTTTCTGCTGCCTTTTCCTACACCTCTTAAAAAGGTCTACCTTCAATGCTTCTTTCTGACAGTCCACTCTCACCTTGACCCCTAGCCAGGTGGATCCACTCTCACACTCCTGAGTTGTCTCTCTGGTGGATCAATAATCTCAAGCTTCTCAGTCCTCATCCTCCTACATACACTTTGGGTCATTTGACAGTACTCTTCCCTCTTACCCATTATATCACTTACTTAGTTCTCACAGGTCTCTAACCAATCCTTATCAGCCCACATTCCTTGGCTTTTTAAATCTTTCCACACTCTAAATGAGGTTATCATTCTCTTCCCTAAAACCTCTCTCCTGGCAGCTCATACCACATAGTGACCTACATCTAATGCCTTGATCAAGCTCCAGGCCCATTTTTTCCACTGTTAACAGACATCTCCATTGGAATATCTTGCAGCACAGCAAACTCAATTCTAAACGTATCAATGTCCCTCCCAAACCTGTTGTTCTTCTCTGAAATTCCTATCAATCCCAAACATATATGAGTAAGCCTTAAGTCCAAGGCTCTTTCTTCACAAATGAGGGAGAAAGACAAGTACACAAGCAAATACAATTAAGTATTATAGAGAGCATCACCAAAGGTTAGTGAACAAAGGATGAAGTGTTAAATGGGTATGTGGCTCTGAGAAAGGCTTCACTGTCTAGAATACACCTAAACTGAAGTGGAGGGGGGCACTGGGGGGAAGGGCCTGAAAACAAGGAGGTGTGACTGCTTGTTTGATATACTTGAGCAAAGGAGAACAGGGAGGTAGCACAGGAAACATCTATTTTTACCTCTAGAGGCTTTCTTACTAGTAAAAGGTTGTGTTCTATCCTCAAATGCAACTTCAGCTTCCTGAGGGCAGTAGCTACAATTGTGTGCCTTTTATAGCTCTTACAGAGTCTAAGGGATTGCTCAACTGTTCACTAGACTAAAAATGGGTAAGAGTAAAGTTTAAATTGTAAAATCTTAATGCATTTAAAATCCTCAAACTCCCCTAACAGAAAATCAAAATAAAACAGGCACACACATTAAAAAAAAAAAGAAAGAAAGAAAGAAAACTTTACATTAATATAGTACTGAGAGGGAGGGAACATGCAGTTTTCAAAAGCTCTTGACTTCTCAATTCTTTCTGATATTTTCATACAGATGACTTAAATCATCTTATAAAACAAATAAGTGATTTGTATCATAATTGGAGAGAGACCAAACATGTTTAATATTTTTGTAGCAACTGCAGAAAGTAAAGTGAAGGAATCGGGAAGGATTACTTTCAAGGCGGTGACAGACACTGGCAGCATCTAGCTTGTAAGCATCTCCTCTCTGCAGGTCTTCAATACAAGACAGCTTTCAGCACGGGTGTCAGAAATCAAATCGCATCCCTCCTCCCGGCCATTTATTTCAGTATTATTCTCATTCTCCCCACCTCCTTTTTCTTTGGACAAGTGTCAAATAAATCTCCTAATGTAATTTTCCCTAATGAAATTTGGTCTATTATTCCCTTTCTACTAACTTACTTGTCCATAGGAACTACTCAATACAGGGTAACTGAACTGAACTGGAGAATATATGGCAACACACTAAAGACAAACAGTATTCTTTAGAAGACCCATCTCAGGTGCCTGCAAAAGAGATTGTCAATTCCAGAGAAGCAAGTTCTTTCAGCACTCAAGAGGATGCCTGGCTCACCACCGAATCATTAACTATGATGGTGGCAGGTCCATCACTTCTTAGATTTCATTCCAGCACTTTGCCATACCAGCTGAGTGACCTTCCACTGCTTCAGGTTCCTAACTTGTAAAATAGGAATAACACCATTTACCTCATAACTTTTGAGAGGTTTAAATAAATTAATATATGAAATATCTTAATATAATCTCAATATCTTAGTACCTGGCACTTAAAAGTAAGCACTCAATAAGCTATAGTCACTTATTTAATTGTTACAATTAGCAATAATATTTTTAATTAGTTTCCAGTAAATTGTCATATTTAGCATACACTATATAATACTTAAGTTAGCCTATTAATAAACAAGGCTTATAATACATATGTCAAATAAGCAAAGACTTTAATTCAGTATTTGAATGTGATGTCGTTACATATAATGACAGCTAATAGTATTTAAGAACGAAAAAGCAAGAAGACTGTATCACACATCCAGAGTTTTATAACAGATGATCTATAAACTAGATTGGTCTACTTTAAAAAGAACATGAGAGTGACATCCCAGGGAGAGAAAAAGGTTTTTTTCCCCCACAAGTAAAATTAGGTGATTTCCCTGGCCCATGTACTCAGTTGGTTGGAGGGTTGTCCTGTACACAGAAGGTTGCTGGCTTGATTCCTGGTCAAGGCACATGCCTAGATTGTGGGTTCCATACCTGGTCTGAAAATGTATGGGAGGCAACCAATTGCACGGATGTTCCTCCCTCCCTTCCTCCCTCCCTCCCTCCCTCCCTCTCTCCCTCCCTCCTTTCTTCCTCTCTCTCTCAAATCAATAGAACATATTAAAAAATTAGATGACTAACTGTTGAAGATTCTTACAGACTTAACAAATAATGATTAAGAAAACTAAAGGCCAACCTGCAGAACTCTTTGTGACACAATTTGCAGGGCAAAAACACAGAAATATAATCTATCCAATGATTATAAACCAGAACTCACATACCATAAATGGACAAGAAGCAGAAAAAATGTGGGAAATGAGCTAATTTGTCAGAGTAGTCTACAGATTTTCTTCTTTCCTAAATGCTTTGGATGTTATTTACACAAATTAAAATGGAAGTATTTCTCTTGAATTGTTAGGCGTTCTGACCTTGACCTATCAGCAGTACAGTGAAATTCTAGTGCAATGAAAGAATTTGTCAACTCTGGTACTGACCCACAATATCCTTACCAAAACTGCGAACATTTTAAAGTTAATACCTATAATCTAGGTTATCACATGCAAACCGTGTGCTGAACAGCAAACACTGGTTTAATAACCTTAATTTTAAAAATGCACCATGCAAACTATCAATCAAGGAGGTACAAATAATCAGTGTTCAAAGCTGGCCTGAACAAATAGGAGACTAAATTTAAAAAGAGAAAATAATGACATACCACAGTAGCGATTTTCAAATCTTCTTCATCTCATGGCACACGTAACTAATTACTAAAGTTCTGTGGGTATTTTTGCCAATCTAATAAAAATAGGTATAATTTTTATTCAGTCACAATGGATGGCTACTATTGTGTTGGCTGTTGTCATTTTTTAAAATTTGAAAGTCTGAGGGAAAAGAGGTCAGAGCCCCTGACTAAATAGTCAGGTACTACATGTTTTAAAAATTCTTGCAATACATCAGTTGAAAAGTGCTATGCCCCAGGAAAGACATAGGCACAAATACAAGAGCAGAACCTCCTCAGACCCTGATCACAGGGAAATAAGTATAATAGTGCAGCCCTCTGCATTTAAAGAAAAGGCTTCAGAACTCACCAAAAGACTTAGCCTCTCGCCGTAACCGGTTTGGCTCAGTGGATAGAGTGTCGGCCTGAGGAATGAAAGGTCCCAGGTTCGATTCCTGTCAAGGGCATGCACCTTGGTTGCGGGCACATCCCCAGTAGGGGGTGTGCAGGAGGCAGCTGGTCGATGTTTCTCTCTCATCAGTTTCGAACTCTCTATCCCTCTCCCTTCCTCTCTGTTAAAAAATCAATAAAATATATTAAAAAAAAAAAAAAAGACTTAGCCTCTCATAATAGAAAACTTTAGGAATTAAATTCTAAAATCAGTATATTAGATTAAATCATATGACACTGTTATTTTTGTAGATAAAAACCAGTAGGATATCAGCAATTTCATATGGTTCAACTTACTGTAACTGACTGAGCAGAGCATCCAAAACGAGCATCCTAAAGAGAATAAAATGGAATCCAGGACTCAAGATCTGACATAGACTTAATGTAGAACATAATGGAGAAAAAAAGCACTTAATAGTAAAAAGTGGGCTGGTCAACCATGAAAGCACAGGCAAAGGACAAGTAGAACAGGAAAAACACACACAAAAAAACTTGGCTTTTCTCATTCATGAAATGTTTAAGGGTAGAGAGTATTCCAAGCTATAATGAGGTCTAGTAGTATTTGTATCCTAACTGCGAAGAATTATAACACTGAGAGTAATTATCAGACTAGGACACCTAAGCAATTTATAATACACTGTACACAGGTCATTCTACCTAATCCTCCCAACACCCTAAGAACAAGGTACTATTATTACCTCCAAATGCCAGATGAGGTAATTGGTCTTTGAGAGGTTAAGAGAAGTCTGATTCCATTACACATTCCAAACATATTATACCACTTGTTCTGCCTACAAACTCACTAAGCAACCTTCTAATTATAATGTGGTTTCCCATGTGGCAAATCCATGGGGAAGAAAATGTGCTAGTCAGGACCTGAGAGTCTGTTTCCCAAGGCAGTTTTTTCTCCCCTGTAAATTAATAAATTGACATTCAGATTCTTACATCAATCTCATGAGCTTTGGTAATATGAACCTGACCCCAAAAACGGACTGAATGCAGATGAACTAGGTTTCAGAGCCTGCAAGTCTCAGACTCTTTACCATGGCATGCAGTCCTTATCCTGTGAGGGCCCTTTGGGGGACAGTCAATCTTCCCCCCAAGAGAAGACATAGCTCAACATCATCATTAGCAGTCTCTTCCTTTAGGAAATCTCTAGAGTACAAAGAAGTAACAAAGAAAGGGTGAGATTCTAATCCTGACTCTGCTGTGCTAACATTTAATCCTGAGCAAAGGACACTATCTCCTTCCTCAGTCTCCTTCTTCTCATGTATAAAACAGAGAAGTTGGGACCAATAATCTTATATTCATTTTTTATCTAACACCTATGGCTGCCTATTTGGTATTTCTTCCCTGTGTCTCTGACTCCTCGCCCCCCGCCCCCCACACCCCCCCCTCCCCCCCATACACACTTTCTGCCTCTACATGCAAACAGTGACGTCTGGGGTCCTCTATTCTTATCTCACCAGCACTCACTGTTAAGGCTCTAGATTTGTATTTATAAATATTATCTGTACTTCTCACTATCTGACTACTATGGATCATATAGAGTATAGTAAGATTTTTGCATGCACTTGAGGTTTTGAAAAGCTGTGTGGTTTTATCTGAAAGATCTACATGCAATCTAACAGTCTTGGATTTAAAATTATAGCCGGGAACTGATATTTTCTTTTCCAAGTTTTGTCTCTTGCTTCCACTTAGCTTACCTACAAAACTATACTTCCAAGCCTCATTTCTCTCTCATCTCCAAAACCTTGATGGTATTTTAGTTTTTTATTCGAACCTCAAGCCCAAACCACCAAACTCTATTCCTATAGCCAATCCCAAAATCCCTCTAGACCAGCCTTTTTCAAACTAGTGTTCTTGAGAAGACCTCACAATATGTTGATAGTTATGGACTAAAAAGGTCAGCAAAGTAAACAGGTTTCTTTGGTCAGAGACTTTTCATAGCCTTGCACATTTGTGAAATCTACAAGAGGGAAATATTATATGTAGCATTTCCTGAACTTATTTTTAACTACTCTTTTTTTTTTTTTTCCATGGGGCACCTATTAATATCTCCTGGAACCAGGGTTTCACAGAATACTTTAGGAAACACTGTTCTATTCCTCCTTATTTCAGTCAAAGAAACAACCAAACTAAAAAAGCATCTCTTGATTTCTAAATAGCTAAATTCCTTTCCCTTTCCAATCTTACCATATTCATCCTTTCTATTCTCTCTGAAACACTGAATGTCGGACCCTGTCATACATAAGAGTCATAAATCATGTCACATAAATATTAGATGTATTGCCATCAACCCTCAAGACTGTCATGAGGTTTAAAAGAGAATGAATGTGACATCTTGAATAATGTGTCTTTCATAATCATCCAACATTTCTTCCCAAATTACTTGATATTTGTTCTTTATTATGGCAAATTTTAATTCAAAGTTTAAGGATATCCATCTCTTTGATGAGACTAGCAATGGTCTCATAAATATCAGCCATGACTGGGGGCTTTTAAGTGAAGTAAATAAGAAATGTGGGTAATACAAATATGGTGTAAATAACAACAGTGCCAGAGTGGGTATAATGCCCAGCACTGGGTCACCACCCTCTTCAAAACATAATCAGGAATCTCAGAACAGATAATAGCTTATAGCTAGTTCCTCATTTATTCAAGCATTGAAACTGGTGGGTTTGTGGTTTTTTTTCCCTCTGTATCTGTAAATTGTGCACCTCCTTCAATGAGTCAAAGTTTTAGAAGAGTTGAAGACCACCATTCCTATACATTTATTTGTAATCCCTTATTGACATTGGCATGAAAAAAAAACAAAAACAGGTATCCAAACATTATTCATTATTTCCTCATTCATGTTATATCTGAGTGCTAGATGTTGGAGACAGCGAGTGAGGTCCTCATGGAACTTACATTTTTATGGAGGATATATATCTATATACCTATATATGGAACTACTAATTATATAAGTATTTAATAACAGTTGAGGTAAGCATACATTGGCTCCTTTTTAACCTTTGGTTATTATTTATAATTCAGTAAGAAGAAAAGGGGGGAGCATTAAGCTCACACAGGGTTCAAAACAGTTTATCTTTATTAGAGCAGTGGTTCTCAACCTTCCTAATGCTGCGACCCTTTAATACAGTTCTTCATGTTGTGGTGACCCCCAACTACAAAATTCTTTTCGTTGCTACTTCATAACTGTAATTTTGCTACTGTTATGAATTGTAACGTAAATATCTGACATGCAGGATGTATTTTCATTGTTACAAATTGAACATAATGAAAGCATAGTGATTAATTACAAAAACAATATGTAATTATATATGTGTTTTCCGATGGTCTTAGGTGACCCCTGTGAAAGGGTCGTTCGACCCCCAAAGGGCTCTCGACCCACAGGTTGGCGACCTACAGGTTGAGAACCACTGTATTAGAGCCTTTTGGAATTGGCCAGAAAATGAAAAACAAACATAGGATATTAGGGGGAAGACAGGGATGGGTAAGTGGAAAACTTCTGGCCATAAGACGGAGTTAAAAGCAAATTCTTTGAAACTGTGCCTATGATGACGAACACTGTAGAATAATAACCTTTTGGCTTGCTGCCAAATGTAAAAGAAAACCGCCCAATTTTGAATGGGAGAGTACTATGCTATCATAAAGTTGAATGGTTATGATAATGATGGTAACAATAATAACTAACATTTCAATGGTGTATTAGTTCACTATGGCCCTATGAGATTGGAATTACTACTCTCCATTTTACATTTGGGAAATCAAAGTGAAGCAGGTTAAGTAATTTGTCCAAGGTGACAAAAGCTACTAGGACAGAGCTGGATTCACACACAGACAGTGTGGTTTGCTCCTCACCACTCTGCCCTAACTGCTTTTACATGTATATACATGAAGGCATGGTACATGACCTCTTTGAGGTTTTCATCTATTTGAAAATTCAACACACACAACTAAAATTCCCTGGGAATTTTAATTCTAAAGATTCTGTGTTTAACACACCAGGAATTTTCATCATCAATATTTACTAAAGCTCATTATGAGAAAAGCTTTATATTACAAAAATATAAGGAAGCTAAAAAAAAGAAAAGGTGCTGTTCAGTTTCTAATTCAAGAGAAGTCTTTATTAAAAATAGACCAGACGTGGATTCAATTCCCAGTCAGGGCACATACCCAGGTTTTGGGTTCGATCCCCAGTTGGAGTGAGTGTGGGAGTCAACCAGTAGGTTTTTCTTTCTCACATCAATGTTTCTCTCTCTCCCTCTCCCTTCTTCTTTCTCTAAAATCAATAAAAACATATCCTCAGGTGAGGATTTAAAAAATAAATAAAATAGACTAGAAGCCTCAATTTGTTCTAGCCGTTAAGTTAATGCTCATGGGTTTCACAATTAAGACGTGCAATGGTATACATGGAATCATCCTATATAATAAAACCCTAATATGCAAATCAACCGAACGGCAGAACCACTGGTTGCTACGACGCACACTGACCACCAGAGGGCAGACTCTCAATGCAGGAGCTGCCCCCAGCCCGCAGGCCCTGACCAGTGGCAGTGGCGAGGGGCGGAGTCGGCAAGCCAGAGGTGCCAGGCTAGCCAAGGCGGGTGCCAGCAGGGGCCCCCTGATCACCCTGCAGATCGGCCCTGATTACCCGCCAGGCCTAGGGTCCCTACCCGTGCATGAATTCCATGCATCGGGCCACTAGTCTACTTATATAAAAACCCTGGGTGTAACATCACGTCCTGAAGCCCGACCAACCGGAAGTCAGCCCTGCAGGGGTCGTCTTGGAAATGGCTATGCCCCCAGCTGTTTCCCGGAGGGCGAGGTTTCAGGCAGGAACCTGCCCTTGGAGCGGAGCATGGAAGTACTAAGTCCTGGGTTGCCTTGCCAAGGGCTGCACCCTCCCCGAGCTGTTTCCCACTAGGCCTGAGGGAAGAACCCACCCTCGGAGCGCCAGGAGCACCCAGCAGCAGTCAGTCCTAGGTTGCTGAGGTGGAGGCCACAGCGTGGTAGAGCTCTGGGTCTGGCCCAACAGGGGGCATGGACAGCCTTCAAACCAGACCCTGACAGTAGGGAGGAGGCAGCCCCATTCCTCACAGAATCGACAGGTGGCCAGCTTGCTGTCAGGTGCCTGCCAGCTAGGAATCCTATTCACCTGCATATTTGTATAAAGTTTTAATACATTATATTAGAGGTTGGGGTGGTACTGTTTTACCCACAGCGTCTACAGGAATTGCTGCAAATTTACTTCTTGGTAGAAGCACCTTTCATTACCAATATAAATTACCGATTCCATTAAATGAAACTTCAATTTCTAGACTCGATTTAAACAGTGAAGTTGCTAAAACTATTAAAAAGGCCCAACTTCTCATTATTGATGAATGCACCATGGCATCCAGTCATGCTATAAATGCCATAGACAGATTACTAAGAGAAATTATGAGTCTGAATGTTGTATTTGGTGGGAAAGTTCTTCTTGGAGGGGATTTTCAACAATGTCTCAGTATTGTACCGCATGCTATGCGATCGGCCATAGTACAAATGAGTTTAAAGTACTGTAATGTTTGGGAATGTTTCAGAAAGTTGTCTCTTAAAACAAATATGAAAACAAACAAACAAACAAACAAAAAAATGAGATCAGAGGATTCTGATTATAGTGAATAGTTAGTAAAACTTGGAGATGGCAAACTTGATAGCAGTTTTCATTTAGGAATGGATATTATTGAAATACCCTGTGAAATGATTTGTAATGGATCTATTATTGAAGCTACCTTTGGAAATAGTATATCTATAGATAATATTAAAAATATATCTAATGGTGCAATTCTTTGTCCAAAAAAATGAGCACGTTCAAAAATTATATGAAGAAATTTTGGATATACTCGATGGAGATTTTCACACATATTTGAGTGATGATTCCATTGATTCAACAGATGATGCTGAAAAGGAAAATTTTGCCATCAAATTTCTTAATAGTATTACTCCTTCGGGAATGCCGCGTCATAAATTAAAATCGAAAGTGGTGCAATCATCATGCTATTGAGAAATCTTAATAGTAAATGGGGTCTTTGTAATGGTACCAGATTTATTATCAAAAGATTATGACCTAACCTTATAGAAGCTGAAGTATTAACAGGATCTGCAGAGGGAGAGGTTGTTCAGATTCCAAGAATTAATTTGTCCCCATCTGACCCTGGCCTCCCATTTAAATTGATTCGATGACAGTTTCCCATGATGCCAGCATTTGTGATGACTACTAACAAATCACAAGGACAAACTCTAGACAGAGTAGGCATATTCCTACCTGAACCCGTTTTTGCACATGGTCAGTTATATGTTGCTTTCTCTCGAGTTTGAAGAGCATGTGACATTACAGTAAAAGTTCTAAATACTTCATCACAAGGGAAATTAGTCAAGCACTCTGAAAGTGTTTTCACTCTTAATGTGGTGTACAGGGAGATATTAGAATAAGTTTAATCACTTTATCAGTCATTGTTTGCATCACTGTTGTTTTTATAGCATGTTTTTGTTGTTTTCATATCATGTTTTTGTCGTTTTTATATCATGCCTCTGTTGTTGTTATATCCTTTTGTTACTGTTTATTAATAAATTTATATATTATTTTCATATACATTTTACTAATTTCCTTTCATCTCTCACACTTCTATTATAGAGAAAGGGCAAATAGCAATATTAAAATATCTCTGCTAATTAATTCCCTTTTAATGTGCATGAATTTCATGTACTGGGCTACTAGTATTACATAAGTGTCAATTTTTCTCTTTCAGAGGCAAAATATTCAATTAATTTACTCTGAAGGAAGAGATACTTGTATTCTGAAGGCAGCATTGCTCATTACATATTCTTTTAAAGATTATTCTGAATGTTGATAATATTTGTGTTATTGCTATATTACAAATGGGCCTAAGAAGCTCATCTTTTACCCCTGCAGTGAAGTATGTAATCTGGCACAAGGAAGGCACTTAAATGTTTGCTACCTGAACAAAACATTACTATTTTACTATAATGCTAAAAAAAGCATGCAAGTCCAGCCAGTGTGTCTTAGTGGTTGAGCACTGATCTATGAACTAGGAGGTTAAGGTTCAAGATTCCTGTCCAGGTTGCAGGCATGAGCCCCAGTGGGAGGACGTGCAGTAGGCAGCTGATGAATAATTCTCTTTCATCATTGATGTTTCTATCTCCTTCTCCCTTCCTCTCTGAAATCATAAAAATCCATTTTTAAAAAAAGAAAGCATGAAAGTATGAAATTTGTACCTTCCCCAACAATGCTGTTACATACCTTACAAGTGAAGTAATGAAGTGCTTTTACTATCCTGAAAAGTGGCCCCCACAACCAAGTTCATGATCTTCAAGATATTTCACATGACTCAACCATTAGTTACTACTATAATAAAAGGGTCCTTGCCAGGCTGCCTCAGAATTCATTACAATCCTAGTGGCAGATGTGCTGTTTGCTGTATATCTTTTGGGGAAAGATGCTGCTTTTACCTAACTTAAAGCCCTAATTTGACAGGATATATTTTTAGGCCAATTATTTCAAAACAAATGATAAAAGGTTCTTGGAAAAATTAAGTTACTTAAAGAATACTTAACAAATCTATTTAGCTAGAGCATTGTTTTTACAACCTCAGAAATGTATTTTGTCATCCAAATGTTTCCTCACTGTAGGAAGGGGCTTAATTAATAGAAAGGCAGCTGAACCCAGTTGCTTGAATGTGTCTAACATATAAAACACAAATCCAAGCTGAGGTCGGCACTGAAAGTGCAGGGATGAAGAGCCCCCAGCCTCCTCTCTCCCACTGCAGGAGCTCTTAGGAATGCAGATTAAAAGGACTAAAACCAATTTTTTCAATTTACTCTCAATAATAAATATTTCCTGAATTCACTGTGGATGCACAAGAACCATATAAAAGCACTGCAGAAGAATTATAGACACCATTTATACTGCTGATGGTTGGCAGATTTACTGGTGATATATTTTGGTTGACTGTGTGGCAGCATCGGAAATAACTGCATATGACTTGGAATACTCAGTTTTAAAAATTATAATGTTCTCCTAGAATAGGCCTAAAAAATAATCATTTATTATCTTTCAATTTTTAAAATGAGAACAGTGTTTCTACTGTTGCTGTTTTTGTTGTGGGTATTATTTACAATAAATAAAAGCATAATATGCAAATCGACTGAACAGCCGAACAGTGGAACGACCTTCCGGACGACCTTCCAGACAAAGCCGGAGCTGCGTGGGCCTCTCTTGCACAAATTTCATGCATCGGGCCTCTAGCTTACAATAAAAGGATAACAAAGTGGCATGCAAAGTTGGGGAATATGGTCTTCTCTTACTGAAGATACCACTTTTACTTCACTAAGGGTGTAAGAATTGCAAATAGATGCAGTATATTCGTTTTCTAGCTATTGCCACATTCGCACAAAGCAAAACAAAACTTTGTGGCTCCCACATTCTTACAAGCTAATTACCCTTCTCAATTCACATTTTTTAAAACAACTGTAGTAATTCCAAGATTTACAAAGCAGCCATTTATTATTATTACAGATCAAAAACAAAAGAAAAAGTGTGCTTTTTTAAATTTCAAATCATGTTCTCTCCTTAGAAGAAAACTTTAGGAACTAGTATCCATTATGAATTTTAAAAATGTTCAAAAGTCACTCTCTCTGAAAAACAAAACAACCGCCAAAAGTAAACCAATCATAGCGCTACTCTGAAAAGTATTTCACAATTTTGAATAGTAACAACTATTTTGTATAACCAGTAGAGACAGGAAAGCAACACAGGACTAACGGAACGTTTTCCTTATCATTGCCAAGTAATACTGAATATAGACCCTGCAGGATATTAAACACCACCTTATACTCTTCAAGGGTCCAGGGCCCAGCTTTTGTGGCACTATGTAGAGCCCAGCTGTTTTGACTGATTTACCCACAGGATATGGGAGTCAATGATTATATTCTCCCCAAGTCTTTCTAGCACACTAACTAACATTTTAAGGAATAGTTTCCAACTAAAATTAATTCTCCCCCTAACTCACTAATGGTAATATCTGATTTACAGTACTTTCCATGGAAGAACACAAGACTAAGCTCAGAATGAAACTTAAGCTTTACCCATTTTAAGATTGAAAATGCCACAGAACAAATGTATACGCTCTGCATCTTCAAATGACAACTGCATTGGAAGTAATACTACTTACACTTCCTTGAAAATACATGAACCGTTTCCTTCACTCTTTCTGCACTAGCTCCTGGTACGAAATTGCACCAGGGTTCATTTTTCTCCTCTGGAGTATCAGAAAATCAGAAGCGGCTATAGACTGTCAATTACATTCTAGCCCATTCTGTTCATAATTTTCCCCTAAAAAACCTGAAGGAAAATATAAAAGACACAATTGTCAAATGGCACAAGTAGGGAGAGATCTCATATACCAGATTGGGCATATGAATGAGAGTGATTTCTGAACATTTTTTAAAATTCATAATGGATACTAGTTCCTAAAGTTTCTCTCAATGAATGAGACAAAAAACACAAACAAACCAACAAACAAACAAGATGAAATTTTATAAAACCTGCATAAAGATGTCTTAAGGGGGTTAGTAATATGTATAAGTACAAAACAGAGAAATCTTCAATAAAAGAATAATTTAGGGTTTAGTTCCCTGAAAATTTAACCTAAGCCTGCCTGTATTAACATTACATCAAATAAGCAGAGAAGGAAGGCAGCTGTGGGTCTTCAAAATTTCCTAAAAAAACTAATTAAGGAAAAGCATTACTTGTCTGAATAGGTCTTTGATACTGGGAAAACCTGGCCAGTTTTTGAAGCTCTTGATTATATAATCATGCGGAATGGGGGACGGAGGTTGAGTGCAAGACTGAAAGCACCAAAAAAGAGCTGCCTTTTTGTGTGTCAATGGTTAAGGCAACTTCAAGGTAAAGTCATTTCTACAGAAATCGAAATTCATGTGCTCTTATGGAAAAGCACAAAAATCATTCTCCTGTTTAAAAACAACAAACCAAAAACCATCCTCCTCTATTTTTGGCAATCAAACAAGGGTACAGGTAAATGCAATGCTTTACTACTAATTATCGAGAGGGAACCATAAACATTTTATAGACAACTTTCCCAGTTATACTTACAGAGACACTATTATGCTTAAGCTGAAATGTTCTTGCTTTGAAAAACATTGCTCCCACAACCACCATGGATCAGGGATAGTAAAGGGCATGTAAGAGGTATCACCATGTACATTTCCAAGCTCAGCTGAATTAGCCTTTATATTCCACAGAAAGAAGTGGAGTTGGGTGGGGTTGTTACACCATTATTCATATTTTATCAATAATGAAAGGTATTATAGTTGAAATAAAATCATACAGATTGGCAAAAACTTCCACTTATTCCTCAACTTGAGTGCCTACTGTGTGTGAGGCAATATTTTAGGAAGCCAGAACTCAGTGGCAAATATGATCGTGTTCCTGCCCAAATGAACCTTGAATTCACTAATTATCAGTCTCTTCCATCTATTTTCTAAGAATGATAAATACCTGAAAGGATAGTGTGCGAGGGAAAGGCACTATTTTAGTGAATATGAAGGGTATTTGAGTTTCCTCAACAATGACAAGGAAGCATCCTCAAGAAGATAGGGAGGAATAGCATTCCTGGTGGAGGGAACTGGAAGGACCTGAGGTAAGAACAAGGCTGAAATGTCTCAAAAGGACAGAAAGAGCACAGTGTATGTGGCAGAGACCAGTAAGGGATGAGTTGAAAGAGTTGGAAAGGGAAAGAAACATTGAAGGTCCTGTAGGCATGGCAAAGAGTTTGAATATTAATTACAATGTGATACTGTGTGACTTGTGCTTTATGATTATTCTGGCTTCTATGAAAAATTAACCAGAGTGGGGAAAGGAAATGAAACCGCATCTACTTTTGTCCATTTTTCTTGTTAGGCAAGAAAATGAAAATCATAACATCTCCAAAACAGTGGAGAGAGTCAAGGACACTGCATCAAGCAAAACTAATGACCTATCAACTGTCCCTCCCTCCCCTACAATGAATAAGTCTGTATAAAAGACTTTAAACACTGACCACATCGATGAATAATGACGATAAACAGAATGACTTGTGACCTAAAATAAAGGTGACTAACATAATGCCTTAAAAACAAAAATCAAGCTTCAAACCATAGTGATTCAACAATGGAAATCAATCCCTTCATGGAATATAGAAGGATTAAATGATGTGACTCTAAAAGTTTTTAAGGGTCTTTCTTTTTTAAGTGTCCACCTGACCTCCATTTCATGTTTTCTTCTAGTGGGTAGAGGAAGGAGGACTGGTCAGTAACATTGAGAGATGGCTCAACGACTAATGGGCCTACTAATTAATTAAGCCTTATTCCTTTCTCACCTTTATACTGTTATTTATATTATTTATCCTTCCAAAAACATTTCTTTGCTCCTTAAGTGAGTTTTATGCTCTAAAGCCTATTTAAAATTGGCTGGGGAATCAGAAGTGGCAAGGATGGGTATCCATACAGTAAGATTTCACGCATCTTCTCCAATACGTTTGGACAGTAAGCTAACAGCTTTATGACTAAGAATATGCCCTCTGATCATGAGAAGCTGGAATCTATCTTGTGTCTCTGTCTTACTAACACAAATCAAGAATTGTGTTACGAAGGAACTGAACTTGTATACTGCCAGAAAAGCTCAGTATCAGCTGTGCAAAAAGTCAAAATAAATTTGGTATAAATTTTTAAAATTTAAGCAAATAACTCTAGAGGAATATTTGTAACTTATTTTCCAAGGGCTCCTCATTCACATATTTACAGACATTGTGGTAGTCAATATGCTAGGTACCCATGAAAGTGCAGTACTTTGTGAAATCAGGTATTTTACAGGAATCATGAAGTTCTTTTGTTGAAGCAGCTAACTAGTGACACTTAACATTTATAATTCCCATTTATTTCACAGTTACTTCCATGCTTCCTTGGCTTCTACCTAAAACCATACTTTGATTTATACTCCTGAGTAGATCCAAAATGCTTAAGGCATTAAAAACATGCCTTGTTTCACTCTCTCAGGAAAAGGTAAGCATTACACTTACTTTCAAGCCAAGTTCAGGAAAAGCATTTGAAGACGTTCTATGGCAGGAGTTAGCCAAAATCACCCAGACTATTTTGTTAAAGCCTAAGACTAAGAATGATTTTTAAAAAATAGTTTTAAAGGGTTAAGAAAAAAATGCAACAAAGACTATATACATGCTCAGGAAAGCCTAAAATATTTACTATCTGACCATTTACAGAAAAAGTTTGCTGGTCTTTGGTCTGAGGCAAGCAGTTTACCAAACCAGCTCTGTATCCCAATTATCTACACACACACACACACACACACACACACACACACACACATAGTCCTAGGCTTCACTCCATACCAATAGAATCAGAGTCTCCAGGGTTAGGATCTAAGAATCTTAATTTTAAAAGTTCCTCTGGAACTTCTGAATCAGGAGGGATAATGGTAGAAGCCTGAATCCCAATCTCTCTCTCCTAAAAATATAAAATCACAAAGATACAAATAAAACCACACATGACCTCTGTTATGATTAGGAGGCAGAGTACCACAAACTTCAAATTACCTTTAAGTAGAGAAATAAACACCAAAATCCAACAGAGATCCCACTGCCTCTGTGAGGATGTGGGTACACAGCGCAGGAGAGATGCTTGAGACACTCTATGAAAAAGAGAAGAGGGGAGCAGATGACACAGACGAAGCACAGAGAAAAACCACTCACAAAAAAAGGAAGTCCAACATCAAATCAGTTGTCAAACACCGAACACTGGAATTTGGTAGTTTACAACATCAGCTACACAGAAGGAGATTAAAAGGGAACAGCAAATGCTTCCAGGGAAAACACAGATAAATAGAGAAGGGAGGTGCCCCTTGAAAATATTGCAGTGAAGGGAAAATTAAGAATACTGCATAAATCAAAGAGAAAAAGAAACAAGTTCCTGCCTAATTCCCTTCACTACTAGCATCCATTAAAAAAAAAAAAAGCACTTTGCCATTTTGCCATTTTGACAGGAGACATTTATCAGCTAAGAACCTTGTCCACAAAATGCCTAGGAAGAGGGGGTGGGGGAAATCCATCCAATTCCATAAAGGCTACTGGAGGAAGAAAACAGAAAATGCAAATCACAACATTTCAGCTGAGAAACATTCTCCCCAAAGACAATGATAACACACACCCAAAACAATGAAAGATAAGAAATTATAAAACAACACTTCAAATTGAATTAAATAACCTCAAGCAATTATTTGGAGATAAAAACTACAAACAAAAATTCAGAAACTAAAAACAGAAGCGAATAAAAATCCAGTAAGAAAGGCAACAGAAATTGATCAATCTTTGAGTCTGAATGAGAGAAAAAGAAGACAAAACCATTTGTGAAATTAAGAATAAATTAAAAAATGCTCAAGGGTGAGTGAACCTAAGTGAAAATCTAACAAGAGATATTGAAGAAAGACACACAAAAAAAATAGGAGAATGAAAATGAGATAAAGAATGGAGTAAAAAGGGTCAGGAAAAAGCATCTGAAAAGTAACACATGCAAGAGATCCAGCATGTATAACTGGAGTCCTTTAAGAAAACAATACAACGAAACTAAATTATTATTTAAAATTATAATTCAAGAAATCTTTGTAGAAATGAGAGAAAATCTAAACCATATTTGGTTCACTGTATACCTGGAAAATTTAATCCGGAACAATCTACTTCAAGATATGTCTTAGTGAAGACACTAGCATTTAAAGACAAAAGGAAAAATCCTTAGGTCAAAAAATAAAATAACTTTTAAAAGTAATAAAACTAGTCTTCAGAAGCCATATATATACCGTGGAACAGCATTTTCAAGAAAATTAAGAATGTGGGAGCAAAGCTTTCCTTCAAATGTTAAATGTATAGGGGGAAAAACAGTTTGAATATACAAGGACTCAAGAATACTACATACACATGCTGTTGCTAAAAATTTACAAGATACCCTTCAACCAAGAAATACCTGGAAAGCTTTAGTAAAGGACTAATGTGCACATTCAATATATTTAAATTTAGAACTACAACAAAGCTGGAAACATGGTTAAAAGATCAGACTGTACGTCTTATATATAACACTGACGAAAGAATGCACGGTACCATAAATAAAATGACAAAAGAGGAAGTAACTATTTATGCAGAGGTAATTTCAAAAAACAGGTTGAAAACCTAGATGGAATGGTTAATTTCCTATCAGCTTACCAAAACTGACCACAGCAGAGATGAGGAAACGAAAAGTCACTAAAGAAAAACCTCCACAAAAGAGCATCAGGTCCAGAGGGTTTCATGAAGGAATTCTATCAAATCTTTCAGGCCCCAACGCTACATAAACTGTTTCACAGACTAGAAAATAAAAGAAATTTTCATTTTCTTTTAAAGTAACTATAATATCAATATCTAAACCTAATAAAGACAGATTAAAATTCAGACCAATATTAATTTTGGATATTAATTCTAACATTTTATTTAGGCTTTCTGTAAACAGATTTCCAATACCATGTTAAAAACAAACAAACAAAAAACAGCATGCCAGAGTGATATTTATACCAGGAACATAGATAGTCCAACATTAGAAAATTAGTAAATAGGAATGAATGAATACTTAACATAAATTATATGTATCTCAATCCTAAAGTCAGTATCTTTTTAAAAAAATACATATTTTTACTGATTTCAGAGAAGAAGGGAGAAAGAGAGAGAGAAATTGAAACATCAATAATGAGAATCATTGATCTGCTGCCTCCTGCATGGTCCTTACTGGGGATCGACCCACAATCAGGGCATGTGCCCTGACCAGAAATCAAACCATGATCTCCTGGGTCAACCACAGAGTCACATCGGCTGGGTCTAAAGTTAGTATCCTAATGGGAAATACAAGAGGCAGGTCAGAAACAAAAAAAGAATGTCCACCATATTCATTAGTATTTAACATCATTCTAAAGCCAATGAATTAGACAAAAGAAAACAACTAGAGATGTAACAACTGGAGAAAAGTAAAATAATCTCTATAGAAGACATCCTATATAATAAAAGAGAAACATGTAAATTAACCATCCCTCCGCTACACTCACCAGCCAATCAGAAGTATGCAAATTAACCCGACAAAGATGGCGGGCTAATTTGCATACACAGGCGCCAGGCGGAGAGCAGAGTGGGAGAGCTGGCAGCTTGGGGGAACGTGGCTCCCTTGGTCACTCCCCCTAAGCTGCCGGGTGGAGAGCAGAGAGGGAGAGCTGGCGGCTTGGAGGACTTGGCAGAGTGGAAGGCCATGGGATGGAGACAGTGCAGGAAGGGAAAACCAAGAGCATGGGGAGCACTAGGAATTCTGGGAATAGTAATCTGGTGGCAGCCCCAGGACTGGAAGCGGAAGCCCAGAGCACAGGGAGCACCAGGAATGCTGAGAATCGTAGTTCTGGTGGCAGATGGATCTTCTAGACCAGTGATGGCGAACCTATAACATGCATGTCAGAGGTGACACGAGAACTCATTTTTTTGGTTGATTTTTCTTTGTTAAATGGCATTTAAGTATATAAAATAAATATCAAAAATATGTCTTTGTTTTACTATGGTTGCAAATATCAAAAAATTTCTATATGTGACACGGCACCAGAGTTAAGTTAGAGTTTTTCAAAATGCTGACACGCCGAGTTCAAAAGGTTCGCCATTACTGTCCTAGACAGTAGAGCAAAGTGAGCCTGGAGCAAGTTACTGTTGTGGTGAGGGATGGAGGGAAAGCAAAGATGAGAGACATAAGAGTGTCTAGGAAAAATTAAAAGGAAGATATCCTAAAACTTCCAGGAAATCTTCACCAATGAAGCAAAGAAAAAAAAATGCCTCTATTATTCTGTGAGCAACAAACCAAACTGAGTTGGGGTCTCAGACAATTCGCTTATATGATTGCAAAGAGAGACAGAAACTCCCGGATTGGAGAGGACTCCCCTGAGGGTTCCCAGATTGGAGAGGGTGCAGGTCGGGCTAAGGGACCCCCACACCCCCGAGAGCACGAATGTCGTGCGCTGGGCCTCTAGTTATAATATATCTCAAAAACCCTAGATTCCAGAACCAAGAGAATTAATGAAAACTAACTTGAAACAATTAAGTCATAAGTATTAAAATTAACATGCAAAAAACAATGGCCTTTATATACACAACTAATACCTAATTAGAAAATGTAATGGAAAACTCCATCACAATATCCATAAAAAAGATTAAAAATACTTAGGAATAAACTTAAGAAATGTTTAAATTCTATGTAAGAAAATCCTGTAAACACTCGTGAAAGACAATAATGCAGACGTGAACAAATGGAGAGAAGTTTCCATGCTCATGATTAGGACATATCAACATCATCAAGAGATCAGTTTCCCCTGAGGCAATTTATAAATTCATGCAATCCAAACAAGCTTTTTTTCTGGAACTAGACAAGTTAATATTTAAGTTTATATGGAAAACTAAACATACAAGAATAGCCAGGAAACCACAGCAAAGGAAGAGCTATGATGGGAAGATAAGCCCTACCAAATATTAAAACATACTGGAAAGCCCCTATGAATAAAACACTGTGGTGCTGATATGTGAAAGACCAATGGACTAGAATAGAACGTCTAGAAATAGACCCAACTACATATTGAAAGTAGCATATGATGATGGTAATAACTCAAAATACTTGAGAAGGAGGGTAAGCAAAGATAGGCTTTTTCATAAATTGTGTAAGGACAACTGAACAGTTATTTAGACAAACATACAAATTAGATCTATAAGATCTAAGACCATCTACACTAATAAAAGAGAAACATGGTAATTGGCGTACGACCGCTACCCTTTTCATTGGCTAATCAGTGAGTATATGCAAATTAACTGTCAGCCAAGATGGCGGCCGGCAGCCAGGCAGCTGGAAGCGAACATGAGGCTTGCTTGCTGCGGACTCCAACGTTCCCCGCCTGCGCTGCCGGCCTCTGAGCTACAACTCTAAGAAACTATGTACTATGTTGCAAATAAGAAGCTAAACAAAACACCAGAAACCAGCTTTCATTCAGCCGGGCTTTAGCAACATTGTATCGATGTTTTCAGAGGCGAGGCCTCAGAGCTAAAGCTGGCCCAGAATAAAAAAAAAAACAAAAACGAGCGGTTGGAAGCTTCAGTCACTCGCCTCCGGAAAACAGCCCTCAGCCCCTCAGCCAGACTGGCCAGGCACCCCAGTGGGGACCCCCACCCTGATCCAGGACACCCTTCAGGGCAAACTAGCTGGCCCCTACCCATGCACCAGGCCTCTATTTTATATAGTAAAAGGGTAATATGCCTTCCGGCACCGGGATCAGCGTGACGGGGCAGCGCCCAAAACCCCTGATCGCCCTGCGGGCTCAGTGTGTGACAGGGGGCGGGGCCACAACCTCCCTATCTGCCCTGCTCTGTGCCTGATAGGGTGCAGCGCACCAACCCCCTGATCGGCCCTGCTGTGTGACAGGGTGCGGCGCCCCAACCCCCCCACCCCCCCCCCGCTACAGGCCCTGCTCTGTGTGTGACAGGGTGCGGCGCCCCAACCCTCCCTCCCACCACGGGCCCTGCTCTGTGTGTGACAGGGTAGAGCCATAACCTCTCCATCGGCCCTGCCCCGAGTGTGACAGTGGCGGCGCCCCAACCCCCTGATTGGCCCTGCTCTGTGAGTGACAGAGGGTGGCGCCCCAACCCCCCTCCATGGGCCTTGCTCTATGTGTGACAGGGTAGAGCCATAACCTCCCCATTTGCCCTGCCCCGAGTGTGACAGGGTGCAGCGCCCCAACCCCCTGATCGGCCCTTCTCTGTGTGTGACAGGGGGCGGTGCCCCAACTCCCCTATTGGCCCTAATCTGTGAGTGACAGGGGGGAGCTCCTCAACTCCCTGATCGACCCTGCTCTGTGAGTGACAGCGGGGAGCTCCTCAACCCCCTGATCGGCCCTGCTCTGTGCGTGACAGGGTACGGAGCCCCAACACCCCTGCTGGGCCCTGCTATGTGCATGACAGGGGGCAGCGCCCCAACCCCCTGATCAGCCCTGCTCTGTGCATGACAGGGGGTGGCGCTGCAACCTCCCCATCGACAACTGCCTTGAGTATGACAGGGGGCGGTGCCTCAACCCACCAATCGGCCCTACCCTGAGCGTGACTGAGGGTGGCATCGCAACCTCCCGATCCGCCCTGCTCTGTGCATGACAGGGGGCGGTGCCCCAACTCCCCAATTGGCCCTGCTCTGAGCCCGACCAGGGGCTGCACCTAGGGATTGGGCGTGTCCTCTGCCACCCGGGAGCAGGCCTAAGCCAGCAGGTCGTTATCTCCCGAGGGGTCCCAGACTGGGAGAGGGTACAGGCCGGGCTGGGGAACCCGCCCCCCCGGGTACACAAATTTTTGTGCACCGGGCCTCTAGTATAAGAATAAATTCCAAATGGATCAAAGTAATGAATATAAAAATTAAAAGAAAACTTAGGTAAATCTCCCTGTAACTAAAATGTAAGGAAAAGTTTTCTTACTATGACTTAAAATTTGGAGGCATTAAATAAGATTAATAAATTTGATCACAAAATTTTTTCAACTTCTACATGGTAAAATACAACATAAGCAAAGTCAATCTCTTACCCTTTGAGACAGCATGGAGGGACCTGGAAAGCATCATGCTAAGTGAAATAAGACAGTCAGACAAAGACAAGTATCACATGATCACACTCATATGTGGAATCTAAGTACTATGTGTACCAGTTAACACTTGGATTGCTGGAAAGGAGTTAAGTCGGCTCGCGTGAATTGCGCGTACTCCGCGGGAGCTGTCTTAACTCGGTTCATATAGATTTGCGGTGGAGTGCGGGAAACGTGTAAACTCGGGCCGATTGTAACTGCGTATTACCAAATATTTGTTTGTTTGCCGTTCACAAAGATACCTACCTGCGTATGCGAACCGCCATCTTATATTTTGGCGGGAAATTCACCCGACACCGTAGTGTTAATAATGCGGATTTCTTTCAATAGATGGAGTTACACATATGTTGATGTATATGCAATTTGATATGCATGCTATTTTGTTGTATTGACACCAAGCTTCAAAACTTCATATGTCATATTTGCTGAAGGTGTTAACATCATAGGTATTTTTATGCTTAAAAATGTCGAATTTCATGCCAAAAAAGGAGCATTTGCAGGAAGTTTTAATTCATTACTTTATTTTGAAGAAAAGTGCTGCTGAAAGTTATCATTTACTTGGGGAAGCTTATGGTGAACATGCTCCATCTCAAGATACTTGTGAACGCTTGTTTAAACACTTTAAAAGTGATGATTTCAATGTGAAAGACAAAGAACGTCCAGGTAAACCGAAAAAGTTTGAAGACCAATGATTATAAGATTATTGGATGAAGATGCATGTTAAACTCAAAAAAAAACTTGCAGAAAGATTAAATGTAGCTCAGCAACAATTTCCAATCATTTACAAGCAATGGGAAAGATTTTAAAGGAAGGAAAATGGGTGCCACATCAACTGAACAAAAGACAAATGGAAAACGGAAAAGTCATCAGTAAAATGTTGCTTCAATGGCATGAAAGAAAGTCTTTTTTTTGCATCAAACTGTGACTGGCTATGAAAAGTGGATTTATTTTGAGAATCCCAAACTCACAAAAATCATGGATTGATCCAGATCAACCATCAACATCAACTGCAAGGCCAAATCGCTTCGGAAAGAAGACAATGCTCTGCATTTGGTGGGATCAGGAAGGTGTGGTGTATCATGAGTTTCTAAAACCAGGTGAAACCATTAATACTGATCGCTACCAACAACAAATAATCAATTTGAACCACACTTTGATCGTGAAAGAACCAGAATGGGCCAGAAGACAGGGCAAAGTAATTTTGCTTCATGAAAACGCACCATCACACACTTCAAAACCAGTTAAAGACACGTTAAAAGATCTTCCTGGGAAGTATTAACCCACCCGCTGTATTCACCAGATCATGTTCCTTCATATTACTACTTGTTCCGATCGATGGCACACGCTCTTTCTGAGCAGCACTTTAAAACGTACAAAGAAGTGGAAAATTGGGTCTCTGAATCGTTTGCCTCAAAACAAGAAAAGTTCTATTGGGACAGTGTCCACAAATTACCTGAAAGATGGAGGAAATGTATAGCTACCGATGGACATTACTTTGAATAAAGCACTTTTGATGTTTCTCTTGAAATTACCATGTTTTCTTTGATTACAAAATCCGCATTATTAACCGGTACAACTAGTAATAAAATAAACTGATGAACAGAGTGGATCCAGAGACTCAAGCATGGAACAGAGAGTGTGGAATCTCAGAGGGAAGGTGGGGAAGGGTGGATGGGAGGTAATCAACCAAAGACCTTGTATGCATATATGCATAACCCATGGACACAGACAATAGGGTGCTGAAGGCCTGGGGGAGGGGCGGGCTGGAGGGGACCAATGGGGGGGGGGGAAGGGGTCATATGTAATACTTTCAATAATAAAGAATTATTTTTACAAAAGACATAAACAAATATGGGAAAGTATTAGGGGCTACTTCCCCTAATATACTAAAGAAATTTTTTAAATTGAAGAAAGAGACAAAATATCCTATAGAAAAATGAGCAAAAGTCACAGACTATTCACAAAAATATAAAAATAGCCCTTAAAAGGGGGAAAGATATTCAATGTGACTTATAAGAGAAAAGAAAATTAAAACTATGGTGAAATACCATCTCTCAACAACCACATTAACAAAAACCCAAAAGCTAGAAAATGTACTGTTTACAGCGAGGCCTTGGGGCAACAAATCGATTCATGAGCATTTATGCAAAATGTTTGCGGCAGTTTTAAAACACAGTCATAAAGTTTTTGACACTAGTCCCATGGAAAGGTGGGGTTTATGTCCCCAACCTTTAATCTGAGCGGACTTGTGACTGCTTCCCCCCATAGTGTCAGAGAATCCATATTATGGAACTTCAAGCTAGTCTACAAAAGGTTGTGTAGCTTCTGCCTCGCTGTCTTGAAATTCTCATTCTCCTGAAGACCCCTCTAAGAACAGAGGTTGCCAATTCTGTGAAGAAGCCCAAGCTACACTGAGCGACCACCCTGCTTGACAGTCTGAACTGAGTCCAATGTTAGTCTTCTCAGTCCAGTCTGCCATACAGGGTGAGGCAAAAGTAGGTTTATATCTGTATGGGAAATGGAGTTTATTCTTATATTATTTATGAATTATTTTACATACAAACTGTAAACCTACTTTTGCCCCATCCTGTATAATTCTAGCTCCTAACTGTTCTCATTGTCACTTCCCAGCCATCTGAGACTTCCCAGTGGGAGCTGCAGACACTGTGAAGCAGAGACAAGCCATCCCGCTGTCCCATATCCAATTTTCTGATCTGGAATCTAAGACTATAATTCAAGGATTGTTTGACATAATTAAGTTTGGGGTGGTTTGTTAAGCAGCAATAGATAACCAGAATATGGCATATCCCTACAGAAGGGAATCTGACAATAGCCAATAAAAACACCATTAATTTACTCTTCATCTCAGTAATCTCACTTCCAGTAATTTATTTTGAAGATATATCTTAACAGTATGAAAATACATATGCACAATGTTATTCATTGCAGCATCATTTATCACTTCAAAATTCTGGAAACTACCTAAATGTGCGAACAGAGGACAGTGGTTGCACATTCAGCAGAACATCACACAGCTATTTTAAAAAAAAGAATGTTGACAATGTCTGCAAGCCAATATGGAGGGATTTGCAGGATACATTAAGTAAGGAAACAAGCAGAATGCAAAACACACTATTTTTATGTAAGAAGAAAGACACAAGAAAACTATACATAAGTCAGTTCATTTGGGGGGAAAGAAACACAGAAAGAATAAACCGAAAAAAAAAACACACCAAGAAAACTGATGACTTGCAAAGGGAACAGAGGTGGGAGTGGTGAATGGAAAGAACTGACAATTTCAAGTATACATTTTTTATGTGTAGTTTTTGGCTTTGGAAGCACACTAGTGTTCTACCTATTCAAAATATAAAATTGAAAGAAAAAGGGTCAGGGAAAGGGGCTAAAACAGAATACAACCTAAGCAAATGAACCCAACTGTATCGCAAATGAATAAAATGACCACTCTAAGGAGGTGGGGAAGAACCCAATGCAAGTTACTTTTAGACACAGTATATTATGTTTACTATATATATAGACTTAGTCTGGGGGTGGGGGGAGAAGGAGAATAAACAAACCTTAAACGTCCCTTAGTACCTTTGTCTATCATAGTGGCATGGATGTAGAAGTTCTCAAATACATCATGTATAGCAAAGAATTAAAAGTGTTCATGTTGGGAGCTATGGTTTTCTGTGGAAGTAGAGACAAAAAAGGGAATGTGAGAAGGCTGGCCTGAAATGAAAGCTATCAGTATGAATTCAAATATATATTTATACATTTAAAACATGTATACACACATATACCAATAGCATACACATATCTACATGCTTCTTAAAATATCTCTAAGTATCTCTAAGGAGGGAAATATTGGTCATCTACACATAACTATAAAATGAATTAGGACTGTTTCAAGATCCAGCTAAAATCAGCCACACCAAGAGAGGAGCACTTCTTAAAAGAAATGTTGGTTATTCTGGAGCACTTAATACAGATGTTCACTTTATGTTCACTCACAAAAATTTAATCTTCTCTGTTAGTCCATTTGACATGAATTGAGGAAAGGGAACTTGGCTTCCCTCCTTCCTTTTCCCTCTTATCTGCTATTCCATATTAATGTAATGGGAACCCCCAGAACTCAGACTAGTAGTACTAATGACTTAGCTTCAATTTTGGATTTTGTTGACCAATTGTTTATAGTTCTGTTTCTATGAAAAAAAAAAAATGTTTCCAGTTCTAAAATCAACAAAAATGAACTTTTGGGGCACAACCCAATTTACTCATTGCCTACACTTTACCGAAATGGTCCATTTAAACTAGGTAAACATTAAATTCTGAGCTTCAGGCACCACTCTACCTAATTTATATTTTTCACTGTAGCCTCTGCCTTTGCCCTCTTTTGTTGGGACAAAGCTTCCAATTCATAGATGCAATTTAATACAATGGTCAGGACATGCCTCACCAAGAGGGGGAAATTCAGCAAAAATCTGAAGATGTAAGAAGTATTCTGGGAATTAAATTCCTTAATGACAAAGTCTAGAGTCAAGTTTTCCTCCCATTAAAGACAACAGAAATGCTTGCTTTCAACCTCCTATCAAAATATCTCTTTAACTCATTTAACTGAGACTAAATGCAGTGGCCAGTAAGTAAAACCAGTATTTCCTCAACAGTCCCACTACATCTTCGATTTCCCACTTTAGTCCGTCTCATTACTTCCATCCCCCATGAGAGAATTTCCCCTATTTCAGGGGCATAATTCAGCAACTTCCCTCAATCAAAACAGAGAATATGACATCAGATTTTTTCAAAGAATGGTCCCCAGACTTAGCAGCATCAACATACCTTGAAGCCTGTTAGAAATGCAAATTCCTAGGCCCACTCCAAACCTCTTAAATTAGAACCTCTGCGGGTACGATTCGACAATGTGTTTCAATAAGAATTCCAGGTGATTCCGATGCATGCTCAAGTTTGAAAACCATGTTCTATCTGACTAAAATTATACTTTAAAGTGAATTTCTTTGCTTTCCTAGTTATAGACTGAGTTGTGGCTCCTCAAAATTCATATATTGAAGCCTTAACTCCCAATGTGGCTGTCTTTGAATAGAGGGCTTTTTAAAGAAATAATTGGGGTTAAATAAGGTCCTAAAGGTGGGGATCCAATACGACTGGTGTCCTTATAAAAGGAAGAGACATCAGAGATGAGCACAGAAAGGAAAGGCCATGCAAGGACATAGCAAGGCAACCATCTACAAGCAAGATGAAAGGCCTCAGGAGAAAATAAAACCTCCCAACATCGTGACCTTAGAGTTTCAGCATCCATAATGGTAAGAAAATAATTTTTTGTTGTTTAAGCCATTGGGCCTGTGGTATTTTGTTATGGTGACCCTAGCAGACTAATGCATTCTCCTTTACCTCAAGCAATATTTACTTTTAATGTTTTTTTCTCGCTCTAGGTATGAACTGCAAATACTGGCCACTGTGAAAAGAAAATTCTCTGAACTTTCCTTAAGCATCTGCAAAACTTGGTCTTCGTTCATCTTTCACCCATTTTCAATGACAAAGGAAGGGTTACTTTATACCCCACTCCACTGAGAAGATAAACCAGAAGTCTATCCTGCGAGAAATCTATTTTGAAGAAAAAATGGTACTGCTTATGATATCTACAAATACATCCTTACATGTGACTTTGATCTACTCTTTACTCTAAGCAAAGAATACACCACTTTCTTAAACTTTTATCCACTATTCTCCCCTAATACAAAAATGCCAGATAACTAATATGCTTTTGAGTTTAGTTCATAGCTAAGAACTTTTTTCTTTTATCCAATGTAATGGAGCACATCATTAAACCTTCCCAAAAAAATGTAAAAGGCCATTTTAGCAAAAATAGTGCTGCACTGAGTACACACTTCATTAAAAAATATTAACATATTAATATTGGCTGCCCTAGCTGGTTTGGCTCAGTAGATAGAGCGTCAGCCTGAGGAATGAAGGGTCATGGGTTTGATTCCAGTCAAGGGGATATACCTGGGTTGTAGGCTCAATCCCCAGCACCAGTACGGGTACATGTGGGAGGCAACCAATAAATCAATGTTTCTCTGTCTCTCCCCCTCCATTCCACTCTCTAAAAATCAATGGAAAAATCCTTGAGTGAGGTCACACACACACACACACACACATACACGCATGCGTGCCAACCATATTCCTAAACAACCTAACTAGCCCAAGAGCACTCTGCAGACACAGGCCATTTCCACATGCTTCACTATGTTCATAGCAATGCATGGCCTATTTGTGTTCAATCTTAACATGAAACTACATGATTGGGAACAGTTTTATATTTCAAGTGTGTGATGTTTGTGTGTATGCACAGATTCATGTAACAAATTTAGATTAGCTAAATTGACAGTATGTACCACTGCAGTGGCCACATCTACACTAATAAAAGAGAAACATGGTAATTGGCGTACGACCGCTACCCTTCCCATTGGCTAATCAGCATATCCTATACAAATTAACTGTCAGCCAAGATGGCAGCCGGCAGCCAGGCAGCTTGAAGCGGAACATAAGGCTTGCTTGCTCCAGTGACGGAGGAAGCCAAGTTTCCCAGGCCTGCTGCCGCCTGGCTCTGAGCTCCTGAAGCAACAGCTCCAAAAGATACAATGTTTCAATTATAGAAGCTAAAAATGGCGGTTAATTTGCATATACCAGTTGCGAGGGAAGACTGAGGACAACATGGAGGCCAAGAGGTACAGAAGAAAGCTAAGTAGAGGCCTCGAGGACAGAAATGGACCCAAGGCTGCAGAGGTGGGAGGTGGGAGGTGGTAGGTGGGAGGGCAAGCCCAGCCACAGCGGCTGCAAGGAGGGGCAGTGGCTCAGAGGGGAATGGGCAGTGCCTGGGAGCGGGAGGGGAAACCTGCCTGAGCTTCCGGGAGCGGGAGGGGAAGCCCGCCTGAGCGGCGGGGAGCGGGAGGGGAAGCCCGCCTGAGTGCCCGGGAGCGGGAGGGAAACCCGCCTGAGAGGCGGGGAGCGGGAGGGAAACCGCCTGAGCGGCGGGGAGCGGGAGGGAAACCCGCCTGAGCGGCGGGGAGCGGGAGGGAAACCCGCCAGGGCGCCCGGGAGCGGGAGGGAAACCCGCCAGGGCGCCCGGGAGCGGGAGGGAAACCCGCCTGAGCGGCGGGGGAGCGGGAGGGAAAGCCGCCAGGGCGCCCGGGAGCGGGAGGGAAACCCGCCTGAGCGGCGGGGAGCGGGAGGGAAACCCGCCAGGGCGCCCGGGAGCGGGAGGGAAACCCGCCTGAGAGGCGGGGAGCGGGAGGGAAACCGCCTGAGCGGCGGGGAGCGGGAGGGAAACCCGCCTGAGCGGCGGGGAGCGGGAGGGAAACCCGCCAGGGCGCCCGGGAGCGGGAGGGGAAACCCAGCAGGAGTGGCTGGGAGCAGGAGGGGAAACTGGCCACAGCCCTTTCACAGGGAACGGCGTCCTCTGGAGCCAGGCCGCTCTGAGCCTGTAGGCCTGTGCATAGGCCCTGAGCGGCCGAAGTCTGGAATGTCCGGCCTAAGCTTGCAGGTGCCAAGCGGCTGGGGTTGGGGTGGGAACATCCCTAGGACCCAGGCACTCCAAGCTGGCGCACACCCAAGCGGCCAGGAAGGGGGTGGGAATGTCCCCTGCAGCAAGTGAGCAGACAGCAGGGCCCTGCTGGCCACTGGCCGTGGCAGTGAGGGGCAAGCAGTCCCTTGCAGGGCCCCCACAGAGAGCAGACACCAGGGTCCTGCTTGCCCCTGCAGTGGCGAGCCAGAGAGAAGACAGCAGGGCGCTGCTTGCCCCTGACCCCAGCGGCGAAGGACAGGCAGGCCCCTACAGAGAGCAGACACCAGGCCTACGGTGGCGTCAAGCAGGCAGGTCCGCAGAGAGCAGAGCAGGTCTAAGCCGTCAGTAGGACATCCCCTGAGGGCTCCCAGATTGGAGAGGGTGCAGATCGGGCTGAGGGACCCCTCCTTCCCCGTGCACGAATTTCGTGCACCGGGCCCCTAGTCTACACTAATAAAAGAGAAACATGGTAATTAGCGTACGACCGCTACCCTTCCCATTGGCTAATCAGCATATCCTTATGCAAATTAATTTTCAGCCAAAATGGCGGCCAGCAGCCATGCACTGAAGCGAGCAGGGAGACTTGCTTGCTCCAGTGACTAGCGGACTCCAACGTTCCCCGCCTGCCGCTGCCGGCCTCTGAGCTACAACTCTAAGAAACTATATACTATGTTGCAAATAAGAAGCTAAACAAAACCCCAGAAACCAGCCGGACCGCAACATTGTATTGATGTTTTCAGAGGCGAGGCCTCAGAGCTAAAGCTGGCCCAGAATAAAAAAAAAAGGAAGAAAACAAGGAGCGGTTGGAAGCTTCAGTCACTCGCCAGCTGGAAAACAGCCCTCAGCCCCTCAGCCAGACTGGCCAGGCACCCCAGTGGGGACCCCCACCCTGATCCAGGACACCCTTCAGGGCAAACCAGCCAGCCCCCACCCATGCACCAGGCCTCTATTCTATATAGTAAAAGGGTAATATGCCTCCTGGCACCGGGATCAGCGTAGCAGCGAGGCTCCCGGCACCGGGATCAGCGTGACAGGGGGCAGCGCCCAAACCCCCTGATCGCCCTGCGGCTCTGTGTGTGACAGGGGGCGGGGCCGCAACCGCCCTATCTGCCCTGCTCTGTTCGTGACAGGGGAAGGTGCCCCAACTCCCCTATCGGCCCTACTCTGTGAGTGACAGGGGGGAGCTCCTCAACCCCCTGATCGGCCCTGCTCTGTGCGTGACAGGGTACGGAGCCCCAACACCCCTGCTGGGCCCTGCTATGTGTGTGACAGGGGGTGGCACCGCAACCTCCCCATCGACGCTGCCTTGAGTATGACAGGGGGCGGTGCCCCAACCCACCAATCGGCCCTACCCTGAGCGTGTCTGAGGGTGGCATCGCAACCTCCCGATCTGCCCTGCTCTGTGCATGACGGGGCGGCGCCCCAACTCCCCAATTGGCCCTGCTCTGAGCCTGACCAGGGGCTGCACTTAGGGATTGGGCGTGCCCTCTGCCACCCGGGAGCAGGCCTAAGCCAGCAGGTCGTTATCTCCCGAGGGGCCCCAAATAAAAATAGGATCCTGTCTCTACCATATATCCATAATTTACCATAGCACCTTTATGGTGTTATTTGTATCTTCTATAAATACAAATTATTAGCCTCTTTCAACTTACAACTCCAAGCTAATCACCTAGTCCTTTTCTTAAATAACTAGAGGTCCAGTGCAAGACATTTGTGCACTGGGGGGGGGGGGGGGGGGGGGTGTGTCTCTCAGCCTGGCCTGCGCCCTCTCACAGTCCAGGACCCCTCGGGGGATGTCTGATTGCCAGCTTAGGCCTGCTCCCTGCCCACCTCTAGTACTGGGGAGCGGGCCTAAGCTGGCAGTCGGACATCCCCCAAGGGGTCCTTAGTGCTGCCACAGAGGTGGGAAAGGTTGCCACCACCGCTGCTGTGCTCGCCAGCCATGAGCCTGGCTTCAGGCTGAGCTGCGTTCCCCCTGTGGGAGCACACTGACCACCAGGGGGCAGCTCCTGCATTGAGCATCTGCTGCCTGGGGGTCAGTGCACATCATAGCAACCAGTCATTCTGCTGTTGGGTCAATTTGCATATTAGCCTTTTATTATATAGGATACTGACAATATAATTTTCTTATAACAAAACTACCACACAAAATCCTTTTTAAAATAATATAAAACTAATTAACTAGAACATAACCTGAATTATTATTTAATTAGAAATTTCTGACTCAAGTTAAAGAGGCAGTCAAGTTTATAAATGTGATCAGTTTTAAAAACACATTCCAAACATTATGGGAGAAATATAAAGGCAGCTCATTCTTCTTACTATATATCATCTAATAAAGAATTGATGGGTTAAGAATTATAATGCTGGAGAAACCTGACTAAAATGAAACATAAGTTTTATCCATACCCTCTATTTGCTAAAACAGAAAAATACTAATATATTGGGTATAAGATCAACAGGGACTGAAATAAATGTTATTCACCCAGCAATTTTAGTTGCTAGAATTTACTACTGACAATATTTGCTTTTTCAACGTTTACATCAAACCAAATATGCTTCATATATCTATTTCAAGATCACTTAAAGATGTCAAAATAAGGAGGCAAAACTCATACGATACATATAAGAGCATGCTCTCCATCAATTTTGAGATATGCAGAAAGCTAAGTCAGATTTGTTTGTTTGCTTGTTTAAAAAAACAAAACACCCAAGGCATAAGAACATTCTCCTTCAAATGAGGGGAGGAAAACCAGGACCAGAGTGCCAGTCGGTGCTGATCAATTGAGAGCTCCTATATAAGCACCCAAAGGCAACCACTTCTTATAAGTTAGACATCCTTCCAGATCAAGGTTCTTGGCAAGCATCTAACCCAAGAAGATGAGGCCTTCAGCCAAGGTCTGATTTTTGTCTGTTCACTGCACCAAGGGGATGAACCTATAGCACTTTATTTCATATAAACACAGAGGTCTCATCGGTGTTACTCTCCATTACAGAGGATAACTGAGTGAATTATAAAGGAATAATTAAAGCCTATCAGTTGCACAAATGTTTTAGGTTATATAATAGCTGGAGACCGATATGAATTTTTGCACAACTATTACAACTGCAAAACAGGAGAGTGAGCTACAGAGATCAGGAGTCAGTTCTAGTTCTGGACTACACATGTTAATGAAACCATTTTATTCTAAAAGTCTTGTTCATTTAGCACCATTTACAATAAATAAATGGAAAAACAATAAATTTCTATGTATACAGGACAGAAACTACTTGCTTTAACCAATCTTATCCCCGAATCTATAGTTGGTATAACATTAAGCTAGTACTCAAATATTTTTGTTGAATGAATATTATTTCTGTCAAAGTTTAGGAAAGTTAAACACTGAACAGTGGAATGAGCACTAAGTTGAGAGTCAGGACTGGGTTTTCATTCTCACTGGATGATCTAGGGCAAGATGCAGTGTCCCTAGGTCTCAATTTTCTCATCTATAAGAGAGATGGACCAATTTTATCTCTAAGATCTCCTAGCTCTGAAATTCTTTGCCTACCTCAAAATGTTGCCCCCCTTTACTTATCCCAGTCCAACTGCAAAACTGCCAGTGTTCCCATCCATGAATTTAGGGCTGCTCATATCTTCTGTATATGGTATCCTCTACCAGAAAATACACAAAGAAGCCTTAAGTTGAGCCACTATTTAGATTCAGTATCAAGTTCTCTTTCATGATTCAGAACCTTGGTTCACTGTATTGACTTCAGTTGTTTCCATCCTGAACCTCAAAACCTCCCTAACCTCCCTATCTATTATGATTGGCAATAAACTGATAAATGCTCTTCAAACTTTGTTTTCAATATTGACATCCTTTTTAAAACCTATGTATGGTTTCACTTCCTGTTTTCTCTTTTAGATAAAAGATTGACTCCATTACTGGCCCTCTCCTCAGGTCTTCAAAGGGCTGCCAAATAAATATAGACCATTCAGTTAGATCTAAATTTCAGACAATTAAGTTTTTTTTGTTGTTTGTTTTTGTTGTGAGTTTTTTCTGGGTTTTTTTTTTAAGTATAAGTATGTCCCATCCACTATTTGGGATATACTTTTATTCACTGTTTATCTGAAATTCAATTTAACTGGGTATCCTATATTTTTTATTTGCTAAATCTGGCAACTCTCATCTTGATTTCCTATTATATACTACCAGTTTTCAAAGAAATACAGTTTTTAAGAGTAGTTTAAACACTAAGTATAATTTATTTTTTCTTTGATTCAGAAGGAAATTGGATTTTCTAATAGCTAAGCTTCACCTCACTCTGGTCTCCCAATCTAGACATTTACAAAACACTGGAAATGAAATGTAAAATAGCCCCTATCATCTGCCCCGTGCCTCTCTCTGGCCCCAGATTAACAGAACTAATAACCTTCATCCTTGAAAGATGGAACTTAAAAACATCAAATTCCCAATTTGGAGCAGGCCTAAGTCATCAGACAGACATCCCCGGAGGGTTCCTGGACTGTGAGAGGGCGCAGGCCAGGCTGAGGGGTCCCCCCCTCCTCACCCCCCCCTGAGTGCACGAATTTCATGCACTGGGCCTCTAGTAAAGTAATAACTGATACTCCAGAATATAAATCAGAACATATAAAGCCTAAAGTGTTTATTTTTGCAAATTATGTTAGGTAATTCTAGTAAGTCTGTCATTTCTGGAAACATCTTAAGCACTCCTATTTTGAAATTTCCTTTAGTGCTCGGTACTTTTAAAAGAAAATATCCTCAGTGATAGCAAATCTTCACTATTTTGAACATATATCATCAAGAGTAATTCTGTAAGTTTCACTAATAAGTGGATGGCTTCACTAATAAGTAGATGGCTTACACATTATATGTCATAGGGACATTGGTTTAAAAAAAAAAGTGATATTACATAAACTTTTTATCCCAGGCAAGTGTCATGAAAGGCATTATTTTGTAACACATCTTCTCAGTCAATTCAGAATGTCATCATCCTAGGCCCAGATGAGTTGTTCAATTTTGTGAGATGAATTCAACAGAATTACGCTTTTTAAAAAATTAATAAACATGAGTTTTACGATTTATTATTTACCACTTATTAGTTTTGACACGAGTGCTTTTTTGGATCGTGAGGGTTATATTGTTCTACTACAGACCTTAACTCTCCCCCCCCTCTCACCATCACCACAAATATTACATTTCATCAAGAGTTACTATTTCTTCTCTAATAGCATAAATTCTCACTTTAAGATCAGGATAATATCAAGTTTTCAGTGTTTGGTACTTTAAATGAGTGGCACAATCCTTCCACAACCGAAGAAGAACTAGATTTAAATTTGGCTTTTTGCAGTCAATAAGAATAAACCAAACCCCTAGCCTCTTATACATTTTTCCTCAAACCTTAGGTGAATAGGCAAGCACTTCAAGAACATTTTAAATGCAAGAAAAGAGAAAGAATAAAAAAATTCTAGCTCTTGGCATTACTTTAACCTGCTGGTAACACATCAGAGACTCAATTGTGTACTACAGCAGAGAGAGCAGTAGACTAGGGAGTTAGAGAGCTGGACCCACCTCCCTCCTCCACCACCCAGCACTGGGGCAGAACTGACTTATCTCTATGTACAGAGAAAGAAGCCTTCATCTTATTTCGACAGGTGCAGAATAAATAACAACTGTCACATGCAACATGCTTCTGACACAATCAGTCCTCTTCTAACTATCAAAAAAAGTCAAGTTTTTATCCTCATGACCTCAAATATTAAAGCCACTAAGCCAAATCCATTGTAACTAACACAATGATCTGAAGTCTGTGGCAGTCACTAGTGTACTACTCAAACTCTTCATGTTGAAAGCCCTATTCTTATTATTCAGCAGAATCGGGTTATGAGATTTGTGCATTAAGCTGAAGCTTATCCCTATAAAGATGAAAATTTTATTTTAAATATTTTACACAAAAATCTTCCAACAACATACCACAAAATTAGCTTGGACAATTTAAAAAAGTCAAACAATTAAACCAGTAAGTAAATCACTCAGGATTACTACTCATTTTAAGAACCACAATATTCCAGGGGCCTGGGGATAAAACTACCACCAATCTAGACCTTGCCCTTGAAGAACTTTCTCTCTGGGAAAGTTCAATTTTGTGAGATGAATTCAACAGAATTACGCTTTTTAAAAAATTAATAAACATGGGTTTTATCATGTTGCAAACAGATAAATATAAGATGACAAATGATATTTTAGACATACTATATCTCCCTGGCTGGCTCAAATATATTGCAGGAATCATTCTTTCCACTTCTCCACATATTGAGCCCATAAATTGGAAAATTCCATCCTTTGTTCCATGTTGAGTTGATAAAAATTTGAATCCCTAATTTTTTCTTACAGAATCTTTCAGAAGTCTATAATTAAGAAGTAACACTGAAACCAAAAGCTAGTTTATACACAAATTGCCTGTCACATGCCAGGCAAAGCAATTAAAGGGAACAGAATTTGCCACCTCTGGGAAAATCACAGGATTTTCAAACTAAAAAAGGGTAGTGTTTCCTTTTTATGCATTAGCACTTAGAGTTACTATTATGGTAAGAACAAAACAAATACTAAAAAGACAATTTTAAAAACTGAGTTTAAGCAACAGGAAATGTAAACAAAATCTACATACTTAACTAAGCTTCAAAGGTCATTTGTGTTAAGGAGGTTAAGATCATAGAACAAAGGTTATAAAGCAGTATGTTACCATGCTGTCAATCCTAATCCCTGGCCAAAATGATTTAGATGACTTAAAACTCAGAAAGCTTTGGACTTGAGATGTTTCTATGTTAAAGAAAGTGCCTATTAGATGCTTTTGTCAGTCAGTACAACTATTTATGTATATCTAATTTTTCATTTTACGCCCCACAACTATTATTAAATGAATAACTTATTTTCTAATAGATATTTCAGAATCAAAAAATGCTGACTTAACATAAAATGATGGCAACATACACAGAAATGACCCTGCCTAGGGAAGTTGGGGAATGCCTCATTAAAGAACTGATTTTTAATGTGTCTGAAAGAGCAGTATTTTGTAATGTGGGGAATTTAGGCAAGGGGAGTATGATGTACAAAATATATCACAGCCGTGGCTGGTTTGGCTCAGTGGATAGTGTCGGCTTGTGGACCGAAGAGTCCCAGGTTCAATTCTGGCCAAGGGCACGTACCTCAGTTGCAGGATCCTCCCCAGCCAGGGCCCTGGTTGGGGCTTGTGCAGAAGGTAAACAATGGATGTGTTTCTCTCGCATTGATATTTCCATCTTTCCCTTTCTATTCCATTCTCGCTAAAAAGCAATGAAATAATATCCTTGGGTGAGAATTAAAATGTTCTATATAATAAAAACCTAATATGCTAAGTGTCCAGTCTACTGGTCGGCTGTTCAACCACTCAAAGCATAATATGCTAATAATATGCTGCGGCCACTTAACCGCTCGCTATGACGTGCACTGACCATCAGGGGGTAGACGCTCTGACCGATCAGTAGGTTAGCTTGCTGCTGGAGTCCAGCTGATCGGAACTGAGCGAGATGGGCCAGATATGCCCTGGAGCACCCCCGTAGTCCCTCTCTGGCTGGCCAACCTCCTGTGTCCCTCCCTGGCACCGATCGTGCACCAGTGAGGTCCCTCGGCCTGGCCTGCACCCTCTCGCAATCCAGAACCCCTTGAGGGATGTCGGAGAGCTGATTTCAGCCCGATCCCGCAGGCCAGGCCAAGGGACCCCACTGGTGCACGAATTCGTGCACTAGGCCTCTAGAGAGTGTGTGTGTGTGTGTGTGTATCTATAATAATAAAAGGGTAATATACTAATTAGACCAGACAGCCCAACAACCTTCTGGACATCATTTCAGATGAAGCCACAGCAGTGGGGGCCGTGGCAGAGGTGGGTAGGGGAAATCAGGCAGGCAGGCAGGCAGAGACGGTTAGGGGTGATCAGGAAGGCAGGCAGAGTGGTTAAGGGTACTCAGGCAGGCAGGCAGGCAGGCCAGTGGTTAGGAGCCAGCGGTCCCGGACTCCTGCAGGATCGGGCCTAAACCGGCAGTCGGACATCCCCAAGGGGTCCCAGATTGTGAGAGGGTGCAGGCAGGGCTGAGGGACCTCCCACGCCCCCATGCACAAATTTTGTGCACCTGGCCTCTAGTATGTGTGATATATATATATATATATATATATATATATATATATCTCACAGAATAATGAGCAGGCGGGGCATATTTATAACATAGAGTTCTGAGTACTTAGAGTTTAATTTGGTAGACCCTTATATACTTTGTGGGGGAGAAACAGACTTTCCTCTACCCTCAAGGTTCCTCTGGCTGCTCTAATAATTAAATAGACATGAGACAGATTAGCAAGAGAAAATAAGCAAATGTAATGTATACATATGTATGGGAACCCTGCATACATGAGAGAGTCAGAGGCATATATATATATATATATAATAAATACATATATATGTATATATACATACACACACACACACACACACACACACACACTCAGTGAGTGGCCAGATTATTATGACCACCTGACCTTTGTAGGCAAATTAGCTATAATTTCCCTCTGAAGTTGCTAGAGGGCCAGATCATTATAAACATCTGAATAGGACAACATACCCAAGAATCGCTGCTGATCAAGTTCATCCTACCATGTTGATGGTGTATCCCAATGGAGATGGCTTCTTCCAACAAGACAATGAGCCATTCCACGGTGCTCGTATTGTGCAGAAGTGGTTTCAAGAACATGAGGGA
Source organism: Myotis yumanensis (assembly GCF_028538775.1). Taxonomy (NCBI): domain Eukaryota; kingdom Metazoa; phylum Chordata; class Mammalia; order Chiroptera; family Vespertilionidae; genus Myotis; species Myotis yumanensis. The sequence continues at coordinate 131,644,521 of NW_027223754.1, forward strand.
AACTTTACCTTGCTTAGGTGGCCCCCATAATCACCAGATCTCAATCCAATTGAGCATTTGTGGGACGAAGTTAAAAGAGCCATCAGGCAGCTGGTTCCACAACCATCAAATCTCACAGAACTGAACAGTGCTATTCATCAGGCACGGTGTCAGATTCCTCGCATCACCTTTCAACATCTCGTGGAGTCAATGCCAAGAAGAATCGCCGCAGTATTGAAGGCAATAAGTGGCCCAATCTGGCCAGTCATAATAATCTGACCATTTGTGTGTGTGTGTGTGTGTGTGTGTATATGTGTGTGTGTGTGCGTGTGCGTGTGCGTGTGTATCACAGAATAATGAGCACGCTGGGCATATCTATACCATAGTGAGAACTCCGGGTAGGATTCGAGGTGATCACTATGACAGCAGAGAATCAGAGGGGACTTGGTGTCTAATTGGACACGCATGAACTAAGTTAAGTGCCTGAGAGACGCAGCTAACTTTCTGGAGAGCTTCATGAAGCAGTTTTCATAACTAGTTCAGATGAGGATATTCCACCTGGGAAGAGCAACACAGAGCTACTGTTTTCAAGCCAAATTTTCCATTGTTTTGTACTGTAAATTCCTATTTTAGATTTTAAAAACCTCCTTTTCACTGTCAAGATGTCAATTTTCAATTCTTTCTTGTAATACTTATGCTTGCCTCTGAACAACCATTCCAGTTTCTCCAAATTTGGTCTCATCTGTGGAGTGTTGGGAAACCAGTTATCAAAATGCTATAGAAATGTATTTAAGCCTAATCGGTTTGGCTCAATGGATAGAGCATCGGCCTGCGGACTGAAGAGTCCCAGGTTCAATTCCAGTCAAGGGCATTTACCTTGGTTGCGGGCACATCCCCAGTAGGGGATGTGCAGGAGGCAGCTGATCGATGTTTCTCTCTCATCGATGTTTCTAACTCTCTATCCTTCTCCCTTCCTCTGCAAAAAATCAATAAAATATATATTGAAAGAAAGAAAGAAAGAAAGAAAGAAAGAAAGAAAGAAAGAAAGGAAGAGAGAGAGAAAGAGAAGGAAGGAAGGAAGGAAGGAAGGAAGGAAGGAAGGAAGGAAGGAAGGAAGGAAGGAAGGAATTTAAAACTAGTGGCTCAGTGCATGAAATTCGTGCACGGGAGTGGGGGGGGCCCTCGGCCCACCCTGCACCCTCTCCAATTTGGGACCCCTTGGGGGATGTCTGACTGCCAGTCTAGAACCGATCCCATAGGGATCAGGCCTAAACCGGCAGTTGGACATCCCTCTCGCAATCCAGGACCACTGGCTCCTAACCGCTCACCTGCCTGCCTGCCTGATCACCCTTAACCACTCAGCCTGCCAGCCTGCTCACCCCCAACTGCCCTCCCTTGCTGGCCAGATTGCTCCCAACTGCCCCCGCCCCCCGCCAGCCTGCTTGCCCCCAACTGCACCAATCTGCTGGCCTGATCACCCCCAACTGCCCTCGCACACCGGCCTGCTCGCCCCCAAATGCCCCCTTGCCAGCATGCTTGCCCAAACTGCCCCTCCCACTGGTTTGATCACCCCCAACTGCCCCCCACTGCTGGCCTGCTCACCCCCAACTGCCCCCCATGCCGGCCTGCTTGCCCCCAACTGGCCCCCCTTGCTGGCCTCCTACTGCCCCACCTGCTGGCCTGCTTGGACCCAACTGACACCCCCCTGCTGGCCTGCTCACCCCCAACTGCCCCCCCTGCCAGCCTGATCGCCCCTGACCACCTCTGCCTTGGCCCTGCCACTATGGCTTTGTCTGAGCGGCGGCCACAGAGCCCAGCTTGGCTTCCTGGGTGACTGGGGCAACCCAGGAAGGCAAAGCAAGCCAAGCCTCCAGCCTGGTCTAGCTGGCTCCGTGACTCCAGCTGGCATCGCCACCTTTGTTGCATAATTTGCATATTCCCTCCTTACTGGCTGTGGGTGCCGCCATCTTCATCATGAAGTGATGGTTAATTTGCATATTACTTTTATTAGATAGGATACTACTAAACATAATAAAGTGGAGTGAGGCACTGAGAGTTTTGATGCATGCTTCTAAAAGGGCTTTTTCTGCCAATTTCCAGGTTTATTTGTTTTACAATTTACATGGTTCAGGAAACTAGGTAAGTAATAGCCTTTGGGCTAAGGGAGGAATTATCCCACAACTCTCCTCATTCTGCTACTCTCCTCTCTCTTCCATCCCTTCTCATTTCAGAGGTATTCCAGATGGCAATTAGTCCACTAAATTGCATTCCACAGTAAGACCATTATTCCTGATATCAACATTAGAGGGATGTCATGGTAAGATATTTTGGGGCATTTTATCCTTTTACACCTACAACTTTTCTAATTAAAAGGAAATACTTGGGAGGAAAAACACACCTTTGGATATTTAAAATGCATATACAGCCTTAGCCAGTTTGGCTCAATGGGTAAAGCCTCAGCCTGCAGACTGAAGGGTCATGGATTTGATTCCTGTCATGGACCTTGGTTGCAGGCTTGATCACCAGCCCTAGTCAGGGCACGTGCAGGAGGCAACCAATGGATGCGTCTTTCTCACATGGATGTTTCTCTCTCTCTCTGTTTCTCTCCCTCCCTTCCACTCTCTCTAAAAATCAACGGAAAAATATCCTCAGGTGAGGATTAACAAGAAAATAAAATACATATATATATATATGTATATCTACTAACTAAACAAAAAATAGTCTAATTCAATCAACTATATAATCTGTGCTACTACTCTCCCTCCCTATACATCCCACTTCTACAACTGTCATCTTCAACTACAATCTTGTGACTTTGGATGATGACTCCAAACTCAGTACATTTGCAACTTTAAGTTAAACGATAATCTTTCTAGACACCCTACCCCCAAACCACTCAACATTTCTTCCTTTCAACTTCCTGTGGCACCTGCCTTATGGGGCTACCTAGTACTGCATAATGGAGGAACCCGGTCAAAGAATCTTCTCAAAGGAGTTCTTTTTCCTTCACTAATGCAGCCTCTCTGCCTGGGGAAACATTCGAACTGAATCTACAGGTACACATCAAGAAGATGGTAGGGGCACGTCCAAGATATGACGCAACTCAGAACTCAAGCCTGGCTCTCTACCTTGGCTGTAGGTGAATATACAAGCAGAGCTCAGAGCAACTTAAAAAAAAAATCCTTCAAAATAACAGTGATAGGACAGACAGCACTATCAGGAGACCATGGTAGTTAAACTATTGAGATTTTAAGGTTTGGCAGCTGACTCCAAAACGCCTTTCTTCTGTGTTTAAGAATAGCTGGAAACAATATATCCCTTTTCATTATAGGTGATATCAAAGACCAGGAAGGGGACATGTGCACACACTTACATTGGTTCCTTGGAAGCATACAGCACCTGATGAATCACTGCACAAAAAAAGAAACTGAGAAGGAACTCTAGACACACTGACTGAGGCCGACTTGAAGCTCTGCATAACAGCCTCTCTTCTTGGCAGGTCACAATTGTTCCTGTCTAGCACAGTGATCACAGAAACATTTTTTGAAGGAATATATTTATCCAAAATCTTAGGTTTTCCACTCAAATTCTGAAGATTAATAAAAGTCAGATACAATGTCATAGGAAGTGTCTGTAGGACACTTTCCTAAAACTTCAAAGTTTTATTTCATATACAATACAGAAACTTCACTCTTTTGGATTACCTCTTAACATACATTTGCATTTAAAAGTTTATATGTTGAATTTTTGTAGAGTTGTCTCCTCTATAGAAAAGAAGATAGATATATTAATCTATAAAGAAGTACTTTAGAAAAGTTGTTTATCTATTCATTTTGAAATAAAAGCAACTTCCATTTCTAATGGCCTTCTTAGTATTCTATTCCACTTAGTAAAGTCTACCCTATCCTTAAAAAGCAAGGATGGTAGAACTGTATCAGAAAGATTTAAATTTATATAGCCTAGTTATAACAAAATTATTTCTCATCTTCAATAGTATCATTCAACTAAAGTTTTTTAAAAAAAGATAAAAATACCTAAAACATATTACAGTTTCGTAGGAGAGACAAAACAAGGGTTATGTTGGAGTCCAATGTAAGTAGATTAAAATTCAAGACTGGACAGAAAATGCTCATTCAAGAGTCATTAAGAACCTCACATGTATAAGGCATTGTGCCAGGGGCAACTGACTTAAAGATTAACAGTCCCTGTTCTCAAACTGAACATATCATGGAGGTGTCAAACACATAAACAATAACAAAATATGAATTTTTAAAGGTGCTATGATAATATGAGAAAGTAACTAGCAGAGACCTAGAAATGAGTGGCATGAACTATACATACAGCAAGAAAAGACAAAGAATCCCAAATACCTAACCAGCCTCACAGAAAGGAGGCTGGAAGAAGGTTTTAACAAAAAAATAACAAACTACACAATTCTTTAACCCAGTAATTTAAAAGGAAACAATCATGATGAAGATAAACAGCTACAAATAAAGATGTTCATTAGAGGGTTATTTAACACGAGAAAAACACAAAACCCGAACATCCAACAATAAGGGAATAGCGATGGGATAAAATATTGCATTCATTAAAATGATGTTGATGAAAATCATTTAATGACATAAGAAAATTATATGAAGCTTTTTTAATATAAAGCTTTCCAAAAGCACACATTTACACCCACATTATCTCAAGCATGGTACTGGGTGTACAAATTTTTTAAGAGGTCAAAAATAAATCAAAATGTTAAAGCTAACCAATTTTTCAGAGGTAGGATTATGAGTGATCTTGTTTCATTTTTATGTTCTATATTTTCCAAACATTAAAAATCCGTATTGTTACATTTTTAATTGGTAAAAAGATTATGTAAGTCACTGTGCTTTAGGAGTTCCCTTTAAAATTATTAATGACCCTCTTCATATTTTTCAGTGGAGAATATCTCTCCCCCAAATTCCACAGAACCCACTCATTTAAACAGATTAGTATTTGTACGTTGCTTAAAACAATACCTAGCAGATAGAAAGTAGCTGCACAGGTATTAATTTTAAATTTTCAGTAATTTTAAATCCACTTTATCTAAGTATCTAGTGTATTTAGAGCTAGTCTATTTTCCATGGTACTGTGGCAAAAGAACATTTTTCCCCTTCTGAATTCTAACATCTTTTAAGAGATGATTGCTGTCTCCCTCTGAGATTCTGTTTCCTTCAGAGAAAGCAAGAGGAAGAAATTCAGTCAAATATCAAGTTCCTCAAAGGGAAGACAGGAAATTAATGATGGGGATGAAATTTTAAAATATGGCCAATTGTAAAGACACACCTACAAAAATGTACTCAACAGATTCATTAGAGAGTCTCTCTTAAGTCAACATCTCATGGGATTAAGCTCTTAACACTAAAAAGAATATATACTTATCCAGAAGAAATGGAGAAATAATATACGACTCTTAGTAGAGAGGGAGGGCTATATGTAATTAGTTGAAAAATAATGTCTTCATGTGTTTTTATTAGCTGCTTCGGATGTGTAGAGTGGTGGTAGTAGTAAGGAACATCCCAGGGGAAACTAAAAACAACCACAGATGGCAACCAACTGTTCCATATAAATAAAGGAATGATGAATTTGAACTTGCAAAGTAGAGGACAACTTAAGGAAGAAATCGAGGCTCTTAAGTTGTTTGTTGATTGTCTTTGCTAAAGAAGTTTTCAGTCAAGTCTGCACTACTCACTTATACTTTTGTGAATATGGGTTCTTTTATTCAAAGTAATTACTGATTTCTGCATCTAAATCGCACAAGACTGCACAGAGACACAAGAACTGAGTGACAGGTGACATATCTGGGTTATCCACACATGTATGTATTCATTCTTAGTTTTGACAAACTTACACATGCAGTTTTTTTTTTAAACATCAGCAGTTCTTTCAGTCTCCCTACTTAATTTTCGCCTCAGAGGCAATAGGTAGCACCTTTCCTTTTAGTACCTAATTCCATCTCTATAAATAATACAATGTTCCTGCTTGCTTTTTCAGTTTGCTGTTTTATGTATATATAGGGTATCCTCCCAAATGTACACACACTTTGAATGATTATAAAGTCAGTGTTTATTAACATACAGTTCATTTTCAAAATTTAAAAAATTCTAGAGAAATTAATAATTTTTTTGTTGATACTGGTTTTCAAACTGATGACTGACCGTTCTGGTCCAGGCACTGCTGATGATGCAAAGCAATGAAATCACAAACATCATTTTGTTCGGTATTTGTGTGCCCTCAATTCATCAACTGTTGCTGGTTTTGTGCCGTAGACTTTATCTTTTATATATCCCCATAATAAAGTCTAGTGGATAAATTTTCTTTGTCCAAAGTTTAGTTTGGCTTCACCCATTATTTTAAATCCGTTAAACCTGAAAAGAAGTGAAAATTAAGTGAGTTATCAGCTGTTAAAGTGTGTATACATTGTTTGGGGGCACCCTGTGTCCGCAAAAATGTACACAAACTTTGAACAATTATAAAGGCAGTGTTTTGTACTTCATCTGCATTTTCAAACTTCCAGTAGCATTTTAGGATGAATTTCCTTTGTTCAAAGCTTAATCTGGCTGAAAAAAAAGAAAGAAACATCAATTGACCTATCAGTTGTTAAAGTGTGTGTGTGTATAATGTTTTTGGGACACCTTGTACACAGTTTTCAATACCATTCTTCCTCCCCCCCTCAGTACAAACACAAATGTTCCCCAAAGTACGGTTATGTAGAGTATACAAAGAAAATACAACTCAATAATAAGACAAACACAATCTAGTTAAAAAGGGACAGAGTACCTGAACAGACACTATAAGTTACTGGAACCCAAAATGTCCTGATAAATGAATAAACAAATTGTGGTATACCTATACAATGAAATCCTATCAGCAATAACAAAGATTGAACAATTAATATATGTAACACGGATAAATTTCAAAAAATTATGTTGAATCAAAGTCAGACCAAAAAAGAACACATACTATACAATTCCAAATACATAAAATTCTAGAAAATTCAAATTAATCTATAATCACAGTAAGCAGATTAGTGGAACCCTGAGGAAAGAGCAAGGTGAGAGGGGGAAGAAGGGAAGATTACAAAAAGGCACAAGAAAATTTTAGGGGGATGGTTATGCTCATTAATTTGACTGTGGTGGTAGTTTCACCGCAGTATACATACACCAAAACTCAGGTTTTTCTCTTTAAATATGTGCAGTTTACTATATCTCAGTTATACCTTAAAAAGGCTATAAATACATAAATCTTAGGAGTTCTGGACTCACATGCAGGGCTTTCTGACTATGGAGCTCACTGTAGGGTGACTGACAGACATTTTCTTTCTTTTTTACAAAAACTGATTTATTGGGGTTACATTGGTTAATAAAATTATATAGGTTTCACATGTACAATTCTACAGTACATCATCATCAGTATATTGTATTATGTGTTCACCATCCAAAATCTAGGCTCCCCTTCTGTCATCATTTATCCCGTTTATGTTCTTCTATCCACCCCCCCCCCCTTTTTCCCTCTGCTAATCACCATACTGTTGTCTGTGTCTACAAGGTTTCTGTTTGATATTTTGCTCAATCCTTTCACCTATTTCACCCAACTCCCCCCCTCCCCCATCTGACAGCTGTCAGTCTGTTCTCTGTATCTATGAGTCCTGTTTCTATTTTGTTTGTTTATTTTTTCATTAGATTCCACATATAAGTGAAACCATATGATATTTGTCTTTCTCTGACTGGCTTATTTCACTTAGCACAATACCCTCTAGGCCCATCCATGCAGTCCCAAAGGTAAGATTTTCTTTTTTATGGCTGAGTAATATTCCATTGTATGTATAAATGTACCACAGCTTTTTTATCCACTGATCTACTGATGGGAACTTGGGCTGTTTAAAAATCTTCGCTTCTGTAAATAGTGCTGCAACGAACATAGGGGTGCATAAGACATTTTCCTTACACAACCCCCTCAAACAAGCACAGAGCCAGAGTAAGACTCTTTAGCTCCTTTTCCTCAATCTGGTCAGAGTCCTCAGAGAAGACAAAATCTGGCCAACATTCTGAAAGTTCAGGAAGGGAAGAAGGCTGAGGATCTTAAAATAATATGTAAACTCTACTTCCTCTCACTTGAGGATACTTTTGGCAGGGAGCAGAATTAAATGCCAGTTATATGCCATGTCTTTAACTGGAAATCTTAAATACATTTATTGAGAAACTAAATTACCTTCACAGCATACCACAGGATGAAATATCAAGCAATAACAAGATAGTTAAAAGACAATATTAGAAGGCAAACCTAAAAGAATTGAATGGTTGAAAATTTGGGGTGGGGGTGGGGAGAAGAAGACCTACTATGTCCATACAATTATTTTAAGTCAACCTTCCAAGAAAGAATATTAACAAAACTCCCTGACTTTATATTTTGTACTTTGGGGGCAGTAACAAAAAACCAAGTGATTTACCCAAGGTCATTTGGCCTTTTGAAGGTGAGGATTAAACTCAAATTTAAATCTTAAGAGAACTTAAGATGAAAAAAACGGAGTAAAAACCAAAATCAGAAGTTTTAGGTCCAGTCGCACATAAGAATACCATAAAAATACATAGGCTCTGAGAAAGGTTGTCACTCTTAGCTAAAGGAATGCTGTGGCAAGAGGCCCAGAGGCAAAAGAGAATCAGGTAAGTTCCAGTGTTCAATTACATATATAAGAAAAAGGAGTTTAAGGTCAAAGGCAGGTGAATTTAAACTTTACTGTAAATCCATTGTACTTGCATTAAATGACTGACTGATGTTTGTTTTTCTGACACCTGACATCAGAGGGTTTTGATGCTAGAGGATCTCCTTTTCGTGATGCGTCATCACCTTCCCACTTCACAGACTGACGTTTCCTTGTTTTCAGCCCTCTTCCTGTTAGCACTGGTGCCCTTTAACTCAGCAGTTCTCTACCACAGTATTAGTTGTCAGGAGTGTCCAAAGTAAGTATCTGAAGTTTGTGAGTCAGCATAAAGCATCACTCATTTGATTTGGGGCATGGGTATAAGCAGAGAAGAAAAGGACAGAATTATAGCAAAGGAACTGTAAATCTTGCATAACTCTAGGTATCAGCAAGGTAGAACAGAGTATATGCTAATGTCATCCTCATGTGTCCCAATAAAAAAAATGCCAAAATTCAATAGGAAAAGGTCTGTCCTTACCCATTTCACTAGCTGGTTCCACTGATTTCTGCCTTTACAGATTTCTTTTTATTTTTTCACTACCCAAAACACTGTACATTCTTCTTTTGATCAACAATTTTATTATGATTATTACTCCAATGTTAAAGAAAGAGAAAGTCTTAGAATCCCATCTATAATACCCAACCAACAATTAAGTCTATAAAATTTAAACGGATTGGGAGAACATTCAACAGGAGGACACCTGTACAGTTTCAGCTGTGCTAATCACTGGAAAAATCATCTCTGGAGAGCAATCTTTTCAAGCATTTTTTTTTTTTTTACAATAATGGCTTACATCAGGGGTCCTCAAACTACGGCCCGCGGGCCACATGCGGCCCGCCGAAAACATTTATCTGCCGCTGCCTGTCCTGCTTAGCAGCCGACTCGTCCCGGGCCCGCAGTGCACATGTGTGGAATGTCTGAGGGACAGTGAACTGGCCCCCTGTTTAAAAAGTTTGAGGACCTCTGGTTTAAATACTAAATACCAGTATACATAAACATTAATTACTTATATGTTTAAAATTACATATTAAATCTACACAAATCATTAAATGTTTGAAATTACATGTGCATTCAATAAGAAATGATAAAGTCTAAAAAAAAAGAAAGAAAGAAATTATAAAGTCTAGTACAGGTTTTCCTTTATGGACATAAGAAAGGCAGTTAGAAAACAAAACAAAACCGTATCACTGTTTTAAACTTTAGCAGAGACCATATACCTACACTTCTTACTGCTGCCTACAGTGATTCTGTACCAGGTCATAAGCTAACTAACAGTTAATCCTCAGTTCATGGAAAAGAACTCTTTCAGAAAAATTACAACCTGCAGCAAACAGAGATTTAAAAACTGAGCTCCATGGTATTCCTACCAATGAAAAGCAATTACAAGAATATCATATTTTAAATTTTAAACCACAATATATGATTCAAATTATGGCGTTTTACGTACTGCAACGTGCTAATGATTACATATCCAACAAACGCATCTTTAGAACATCAATCCAGATGAAAGGAAAAGAGGTCATACGCCCTGTGAATAGTGAAAGTGGACATTTTAAGATATACATTTTAGCTATTATAATGAATATAATCAGAATAAATTCTAAAGCAGACAAATTACTTACTGCACTGAAATTCAGAAATGGTAAAGACTTCCTATACAGAAGCTAAATTCTATTACCCTAACAACATTCTATGAAATGTAGCTGTTCTCCAGAAGTAAAACAGGTTGTCCTATGAATCCATCTGAGCAAAGTTAAAATTTCAAAGGTAAAAAGGCTTTAGAAAATCTCCAAGAAAAATTCCTTAACCTCATCTGCTTTACCTTAACAAATGCCTAAGTCCTAAAACAATATGGCAAAAAAATACCGATTCAACATACTGACCAAAACAAAAGGATATATAGTGACGGGGAAGTGTATGATCCAGATTACAAATGTAGAAAAATTCAGTCAAAAAAAAAATTAATCAGTAATGACAAAAAGGTAAACTAATGCTGAGTTTTGAAGGATGGGAACATTTAGATAGACAAAAAGAGGGAGGGTCCTATCAGGTGACAGGAAGAACACACCTAAAGTCACAGCAAAGGGAATGAGCAGGATTGTATGTAGGACACTGCCAGACTATGTGACTGTCGTGTCATTGAGCAGTCAGCAGTACCACAGTACTGCAACACTGCTCTCAATTCCCAGGAAACACGATTCATACTGTGTTCTATGTGAGTAGTACCCCATGGAGGTGTACGAAGTGATGATCCTGGTTAGGTAATATATAAAAACATCAGGAGAGATGCTTAACTAAAAGAGATTCTGTGAAATAGGGGAGCAAAACACAAAATCCATTTAGATAGATTCAGTCCATATTAGCGTATCAAAGGATGGGTGAAGTCCCAAATAAGAGAACTGCGTAAACCAGCCTATCTTGGATTTTGGTTTTGCCCCCTCTCCCCATGAAACCCCTATTAATATTTTTTAGAACCAGTATTCTAAAAAACACTTTAGAAAACACTGAGCTATTTTATAAAAAGCCTCCAGAGTCAAGTTGCATGTTGATAAAGAGAAAAATAAGGAACCACTGAAAGTTTTAGTGAAAAAATGACAGCAGGAAAGCTACAACCAAAAAATAAATTCTGACACAAATATGAAAGGTAGACTACAGCAGGAGATTTGAGAATTTTGAGAGCAAAAGATTGTTTGAAATCTTTCTGAGAGAAAACTGACTGAATTAATACAATGAACAATAAATCCACATTGTTAATAATCAAGTTGTTTAAACAGCATCTTTAAAACAATCAAATCCTTTTTAAGATCTACTTTTCAGAAAATAATAACTTTTACTCCTAAATTTTTCAGGTCTTTATAGTAGTTATACCAGTTTACAGTTAAGCAGTATAATCTCAGATTTCACAGTGTAAGCAAGCACTGTTCCATTCAAAACTATCCTTATTCCTTCCCCCAGAGGCCCAGGTGACAGTAATATTAACACAAAGCAAGTATCCAACATTTTGAGAAACCATATTGTTGGGAGTTATCTTACGTAGAAATACCAAATATTATTATTAATAAAGAGGTAACTAAAAATACTGCATATTGTTTAAAATAGGTGATACTCTCCTAGAAAAATCGTAATTAAAAAAGAGTTTAAAAGAACTTGGTGAAAACTTTACCCATAGTTTATCTGGATTCCACTGCCAGAAAGCTTTATTAGTTTAAATTCCTATAGTCATCTGTAATTATAACTCATCATTCCTAAATATATCCTAAGGCATAGCCAACAAACCTCAAGTTTTGGAAAATACAAAACACAGTCTTCAGCTGAACTTGCTTTGAAATTAATTTCATTACAATATGTATTTTAAATACAGATGCAACTATTTACTGCATTGTTATAAATGAAGCAAAAACAACTGCATTTAAAAACTGGTCTTAAATAGAAAGTAATCCATGTGTGTATATTCTAGTAACTAGTAGATAAAATAGTTCAAAAAGTCAGATCAGTTTATAACAAATGGATCTTACAATAAATTGCTGAACTATAATCTGTTATTTACCATTTAAGTGAAATAGCAGTAACTTCTGTTTTAATGCACAGAATGTTAAATTATCAATTAGTCTTATATCATTAATAGTTTTTAAAGATAAGTAGGCACTAAGCTGCTGTTTTTGAAGGAACGGCTGCTTTTTAACTGAAACTAGTAAGAATCACTACTTATTCACCAATTTATGTCCTTTTAGTTTGAAGGAACAAGCCAATGATGTCTTTTCTGCTAACAAAAAATAAGAGCTAGACTAGAGCATAAATACACAGTACTATATTGACACAGCATGCATTATTTTTACAAAAATAAGCTCCCATGTTCATTCAAGTCACTTGGAAATGGCAGACACTGAGGCAGGAAAACAAAAAAAGAGAATATTCTCTGTCTAGGAGTTTACAGTGCTTAATAAGTAACTTAATATATAATCACAGGTGGACCTTCTGAAAGAAGACAATGCATACCTATAATGGAAATATTTTCAATTTATCAATTTTATAATTGCCACAAAGCCACCAAATCCATAAATCAAACCTGGCTATAATAGTCAAAACTTTGAAAACACTGATTTCGCTATGTTCAAAGTAAAAAAAAATCAATGATGTCCTTCTAATTTATAAAAACATCTCTACTACATACGTTTAACTTAGGTATAAATTCAACATCAATGTTTTTCAAAATGCAAACTACTAGGCCCCACCCCAAATATGCTGAATCAGAATTGCAGAGGCAATGCCAGGGAATCTGCACTTTCAATAACTCCCCCAGGTGATCTTCATGCACACTGATGCTGGAGAACCACTACCTTCCCTGTTAGATTTATAATAAGGTTTTGGATTTCAAGAATTAAAATCTCCTGGCTTGCAAGCCTTTTAAACTAAATTTCATTCACAGATTAATATTTCAAAAAGACTTAGGTAATAAACATGTTGTGGGGGGAAAACAAACAAGTACACAAAAAAATTATAGCAGGAATTAAAAGAAGAAACTTATGGGCCATTTTATTTTTAACTCGAGATTTAAGAGACACCTAAATAATTTCAGAGACCAATGGGTGCTTGAAAACAGAGCTGCTAACTTAAAAATAATCCAATCCGCAATATTAAAAGTACAGTATTTCAAATATGTTCAAATTTATTTACTCAGTTATTAAGTAAATCAGGGCATGAACTGTTTACATGATCCCAAATACAAGCAATGATTAAACTTATAAAGCTAAACCTAACCAAACCTGTTTATATTCCACTACAAAATTTACTCTGGTCAGAAACTGATTTTTCATAAATTCATATAACTTTAACAAACTTACATAAACATGTATAATGGAAAGAGCAATAGAGCAAAAACGAGAAGCCACCTAAAGTAGTTCTGGGTAATCTGGCGGCTAGCTATATGACCTTAGGACCTAGAGACAAGTCATTTTACCTTCCAGGGCAGCGGCAGAGTTGGGGGGCAGGATGGTTCAACTGATTACTCATCTCAGGATCATATGTTGTGAGAATCAAATAAGATACTATGTAAACACATTCTTAAACATTGTAAAGCAATTTATAAACCAAAGGCATTATGAAGAGAGCAAAATTTGAGAGGCATAGTCTTTAGTTGCCTGCTATAAAATAGAGCGTTACGGAAACAATGAAAAACATAAAAACTGACCTTCAGATTCAATTAAATATAGAATACTATTTGTATTAGATATAGAATATTATATCCTGTAAACTATCTATTCAATTAGATATAGAATACTATTTGTATTAGATATAGAATACTATAATCTGTAAACTATAAATATAAAGCATAAGAAATCAATTCAGTTACCTGTCCTATGTTCCCATTCCTAACATCTATTGTTTAAAGATATAAATGATATTAGATAGACCATGAGTTGATAATTGTCACAATTACTGTTTTCCTTCTCTATCTATATTTTCATATATTTGACAATTTCCACAATAAATTTTAACAAGGCAATGTGTATGTTTGTATACAAAACATCTGAAAAGCTAAAAACATCTCATTGAAAGTTATTTCTTTTTTTAAATTATTCTCAAAACTAGTGTATCATTTTCTTTCAATGTTATCTCAGATTCTATAAATTCCAAAGTAAGCTGCTCTCAGTACCCTTCTATATATCATGACACCTACTAGAAAATAATTACTCTTTTTCAACTAGGTGAGTAAATATTCTTACCCAAACTGCAAAAATGTAATTCTTAAGTTTCTGCTTCCTGATCTTTATTCCTTTTTATTTGTGGATTTTTCTTTTTTTTTTCTTTTTCTCATTCATTACAAAACTCCAAAATTAAAAAGCGAAAACAACCAGTTTCAACTGCATGTATGTGTAAAAATATAACGGGAAATAAAAGAGCAAATAACTCCTTTTTTCTACTAGTAGTATTGAAAAAGACCAGTATTAGTTGTAATTAGCCATTCTCTTAAAACCTGTGGATCTATACAACTCAATTTATATGGTAAGAGACTATTTCATCCAAAATGGAAGTTAACATGACTGTCAAAAAAATGAAATCCCCAAATCAAGGATTCTGTCAAAGTGTGCATAACAACGTACAATTACTCTGCATACATCGAACTAATTGCTCAAAAATGGCCTTTAACCTGGGGCCATATTCCACAGATTGAAAAAGCATAAACCACCTTTCACCCCAAGCAGATTTGTTTAGCTTTAACTTAATAAAATTTATCTATAGCTCAATAGCTTATGTTTTATTTTAGTTTGTGAAGGAATCATAAGTGTTGAAACTTAAATACAGATAGGACAATAATAGCTTGTGGTTTATAACTGAAACTGTATTTGGTACTATCCATACATTAATTTATTCATTACTTGAGAGCTAATAAATCTTTGTGTCTTCTGTGCCTAAAGAGATAGTGTACCTTAATTATTTTTATTTGGGAGGGAGGGGGACAGAGCAGGTGGGCAGGGAAGGAAACTCACTAGTTCAACTGTCACTATAGCATTTGGTTTCTAAGCATTAAAAACTCCATTTTCTTTTATATGTGATATATTCGAGAGGATATATAGGAACCACTTGTTCCAACATGGTCTTTAATAACTTTTCATGTTAGTCCTGCTGCAAGTCCTTATTTGTATTATTTAAAAACAATTGTAAAACTATGAAAGGCAAACTGTTGGAAGATGAATAACAAACAAAAAGAATTACTAGACCTTATTCAAGCAAGGTTAATAATTGTACATGTTTACTTTAGAATGTTAATAGCACACAAGCTAAAAAAAAATAATGTAAGACCACTATCATGCTGGTAGGTACCCTTATTTGGTGTCAATGCTAGCTGTCACATACAATGCAGCTATTACTTTCCTTATTTCTTTTTCTAAGTGTCTAGATATCATTGCCCCTATTATTTTATCATAAGCACAAATCAAGTTTCTCACCTCATCTCAGAATACATTGAACCCCAAGCTTCAATTTGAAAACCATGATTTCCCATATAGTTGCAGAAATCCCCCTAAAAGAGTCAAGAATTACAGGAAAATGAAGACAAAACCATCTCATACATCTAAATGAGGATGCCAGTAATGACAACTGCAATAAAAATCAAGAAGGCGTACTCTGAATTTTCACCATTTTAATAAAACAAAATCATGAAATTTTAAATTAAAGGTGGCGCTCTGTCCTCAACTCACCCGATTGTGACTCACTTTTGCAGACTATATGGTAGGCAATAACACTTTTCAAAGATCTTAGCAGTTACACCCAAGCCAAAATCAGGACAGAGATTCACCCTTAATTACAGCAATTTAACTGTCTCACCCAAAGCAAGGTAGAAGCTAAAAACATCCCCCTGAAGTCATGGCTAAATAAGCCCATTTCATATACTAGCTTTCAAAGGCTCTTTTAAAGAAAATGTTTCTATTTACTTCAAATTTGAACTCATCAGGTGGAAAAAGAAGAAAAAAAAAAGAGGGGGAGGGGGGACCCAGCAGAAAGGCCAAATACAAAAAAAGATTCCCCTCCAATCCTACTAATTCCCCCGATCCGATCCGTCTCTGCCACTCACAAGGATAAGGAGTCTGGGGAAGGCTAGCAGCAGGGCAAGCGGTGAAGGCCCTCCATTCACTCCTGTGGGCCACCATCCAAAGGGTTACACACCCTCTGTTCAAGGAGAGCCTCATACAAAGCAGATCCTTACAAGTACTTCTTCTTAGAAAATACGCCCACGCTGTACAAGAGCGTTATTTTAAAGTAAGACTGTCCTCAGGTGGAGGTTAAACACAACAAAGGCTTCCATGTTGAAAGGCAGACAGTCCAGATACAAGCATAGACCTACACACGTATGAGAAAAAAAAAATCCCTAAGTAATTTATCATGAACAGCAATCGATACCAACAGGAGCCATTAGATTATTAATAAACCCAGAAAAGTGGAATGCATAGCAGCGAAAGTGGCTGGCTGCTGCGATCTAACCCCCCAGGAAGGGTAAAAATACGCCTGCGGAGGAGGGTCAAGCCCTCCGAAGATTTAGAGACCCCTCCCGCCCACCCGAGCACCCCCTGCCCTGGACGTCCAGCCCGCTGCACCGCACAGGATGCGAGCACACTTGCCAGCACTGCGAGTCCCGCAGAAAACTGGTGAATGAAATGCGCACGGAGACCAGCCTGGCTAGTGACCGCGGCGCAGAACCAGGGGTCGCTAACTAGCTTAGCCACAGGATTCTCCTGCAAATGTAATACAGGGAGCATATCCCCAACCCCGCAACGGGAACCCGATTCGTTCTCACTGACCCTTTCCAAAAATGGGGTGCAGGACGCAGGGTATGTGTCCCCCCGCCCCCTTAAACTAAATCGAAAAAATGCGAATCGGAAGCAGCCAGGAACATCCTGGGGAGGGAGGTTGGGGAAGACAGGAGACGCCGGGAGAAAGGCGAGACGAGACGGCTCTCCAACTCCCAGGGAATCGCCGTCGGTGTGATACGAATCAGTCCACCAGCCCCGCACAGGGGCTGGCGAGGAGTCCCCGTCGGAGACCCAGTGGGGCCGAAGGCGGGGATTAAAGGGGTGACCCCTCGGGGCGCGGGGAGGGAGTGCCGGGCACCGCTGCCCTGAAGGTCACCACGCGCCGGGCGGGGGCGGCTGGCGACGGGATGAGCTCCGGCTCTGCCGCGGCGGCTCGGAGGAGAGCGGCGAGTGCACGCACGGAGCCCCACCGAGCCGGTCCCTCGGGCCCTGGGCGGGGACTCCCGGCCGGACCGCGCTAAGGCGCACTCCCAGGAACCCGCTCACCTTTACGATCTCCCGTGCGGGCGCGGCAGGAGACAACCTGCAAGAGGCCCCCCGCACGCCCCCGCCAACTTCTCCCGGACCTGCTGAAGCCGCTGTGGGGCGCGGGGCACCCAACTGTCAGGACCCCCTCCGCGACTCCCTGACCCCCGAGTTCCGCCTGGCCTTCCCGCAGGTGACCTGCCCCATCGCCCCGGCCGCGGGCGGATGGCGGCCGCCACTCACCTCGCCCGGCAGCAGGAACCATTTTCCAAAGGAGAAAGGGAAGGGGGGGCTGCAGGGGGTCGGGGGCTGGGTGAGGGACAGCGGGAAGCGCAGAGCGCAGGGGCTCGGTCCTCGGCGAGTCCGCAGCCCGCTCGCAGGGCTGAGCGCGCCACGCGGAGGTGCGGCTGCACCTCGGGGATGAGGCTACGGAGCCGAGAGGCTCGGCGTCCACCAGCCGGGGCTCCCTACTCACGCTGCACAGTGAGGAGGCGGCAGAGCAGGAGGCGGCACCCGGCTCGGCCCCCGCCCAGAGCCCGGCAGCCGCCGAGTGGCCGCCCGGGTCCCCGCAGGACCCGCCTCCTCGGCTCCGCAAAGCCGCACACTGGGCGCGCCGCGCTCAGCACGGGTAGCTCCGCCAGCCTCACGCCGCCATCCGCAAAGGCAGCGGCGGGCGGGGTGCAGACCCCTCGCTGAGCACCGCAGCCCGACCCGCTAGGGGCGGGGCCCGCGGCCACTCGGCGGACGGCCGAGCACGAGGGGGCTGCGCGCAGCTGAGGGCTAGAGCCCCGTTGGCACCGGGTGGCCCTCAAGATCGTCGGAGGAGGCAGGGGGAGAGAACTCTCACCCGTTCCGGTCTGGTGCTCCCTTCTCTTCACACCCACACGCCTCCCGCTCCACGCTGGCGGCGCAGCTGCTCCCGCTGCCACTGCCACCGCCGCCGCCGAAGCTCGCGCCGCCGCCGCTGCCGCCTTGGCTGGGCGCGGTCACGTGACACGACCCGCGGGGAGCCTGGGGGCGGGCGGGCGCGCGCGCACGCGGTGAGCGCCGGGCTGGGACCGGGACTGGGAGCCCGGCGGCGCGGAGGGGGCGTTTAAGGGGAGGACCCAGCGAGCGCGCCCCCGGCTGGCGAGCGCGCGCCCGGCGAGGAGAACTTGCCGCGCGGTCCGGAAAGGGTGCTGGAGTGCGGGGCGGGGGGGCCCACGCCTCCGCCCGGCCCTCCCTCTCTTCCTTCCCAGAGCGCCGGGACTCGCCGCTGCCCCCGCCCCGTGTCTCAAGCGCCTTTCCTCCTGCCGCCGCCTGCGATTGGCTGGGAGGGTCTGACGTCCGTGTTTCCATGACGTAGCGGGGCGGGGGGTGGCGAGGGCGGAGTGGGTGGCTGGGGCGTGCGGGGCGGTGACGACGTCAGTCACAGCTGCTGTGCCGGTGCGGGGTCGGGGGCTCCCGCGACCGTGGAGGCTGGAGCGCGCTGACTGCCGCAGGCGGACGCGGGCGCCTTCCCCGGGGGCCCCGCCCGAGCCACCCGCGGCCCGCGCCCCCCCGGGCCCAGGAGCAGTGCCGCGGGGCGCCGGAGGGCGAGCGCTCCAGGGGACGGCAGGTTCAGGCTGACCATTTGTCAGCGGATTTGAAAGGCTTCTCGCCGCTTCTCTTCACTCCCTGCCGGACTCGTTGCCCGTCCCGGGCCGTGACGCCCACGCCGGACAACCCAAGTGCCTCCCAACTCGTTTCCTTCTGGGAGAGGAGGGCCCACCCTCCCCACGAGTGCCGGACGCCCCTTCTCCGTGGCTGAGGGTCGCCCTCGCAACCTGGGATCCCTCTTCAGCGCGCAAAGGGTTAACCGGCGCCCCCGGTGCCAACAGGCCCCCCCCCGACCCGCGCGTAACATCCCCGCGTCTTCCTTTGGGTTTGCTGGTTCTGCCGATGCCCAACTGTTGGCTCTTACAGTTCACTTGTGCCGTCTTTACCCATCACCCTTCTTTCGTGTGGGGAAAAGACAAAACACACCGAGTAACACGCGGAATGCAGATGCTAAAAGGTAGTCAGCTTTGCCCAACCTTCAAGAGATTTTGCAAGTTAATCAGAACCATCCATCGTGACGTCTACTTTAAAAATAAAACGGTTTTGCCCTGGCTGATTTGGCTCAGTGGATAGGGCGTCAGCCTGTGGACTGAAGGGTCCCAGGTTCGATTCTGGTCAAGGGCACATGCCCGGGTTGCGGCTAGATCCCCATTAGAGGACGTGCAGGTGGCAGCCAATCAATGATTCTCTCTCATCATTGATGTTTCTATCTCTCTTTCCTCTCCCTTCCTCTCTGAAATCAATAAAGATATATTTTAAAAAATAAAAATAAAACGGTTTTTCCTTCCTACACACAAATACACAGATATGTAAAGATTAGTGTCTTACCTAAGACACTGTGCTGCATCTTCCTTTAATCGGCTCTATTTGAACTAACCATCGCGGCTCATTCAGAGACCTTGTCAGTATTGTGTTCAATACCACTTAATCAGGGCAAAAAGATAAGTTCTGCAGTCTCCTCCTTTCTCTTCATTCCAAGACTGGAAAAATTACTCTTTGTAACGTCTTCCTAAAAGCATACCGGCGATGTGAAGGACTTTATTACGTATATTCAGTCTCTAAAAGCTTTTATTTTAAAATATTTTTAAAGGTTTAGAAACAAAATATGTAAAAGTTTAGAAAGCAAAAACTCCTAGTGAATCCTGTTGAAAATAAACTTTTTAATTAATTTGTCTTACCAGGACACACATTACCAAGTTGTGAGCTGTTCCCTTGACCAGCAAAGTTCGCACTGGGCAGAATGACACAGTTTTTCCTCTCATTAATCACTGTTAAGGAATTGGTTGGTGTGGTACAATAGCCCTTCCTGACATTATTTAAAAACTTAACAGAACATATTAACTTTTCAAAACAGCCTAGAGACATTTAAGAATCATTGGCTTTTGTCCAACTTTTCCTCCAAGGAAATCACAATAGAAAATTGAATTATGCATTCTACTGTCATCAAGAGTGTGACATTAAAGTAATATACGTATGAATCCTTGCTATAGTGCACTAGCAAAATGGATAACAGATTAAACTAAAATTTGTTCACTTTGTGGGTTTATTGCAGCTCCAAATTATAAAATATACACTCTTAAAGTGTACTCATGAAAAATTACTCAGCATGTTCAATTTAGAACATGATTTCAATGGAGATTTTACTTATAGAGATTATATACATATACATCCAAGAACATATTTATATGTATTATTTTCATGAAATGTGAGTCACAATGACTTACTTTTACAGTAGTAGTCAAGATGATTGTACTCTGTAGTTTGATTTCTATGTTTTCATTCCTTAAATAGCAATAAAGGCTGAAAGCAATATAGAAATAATTGCACATTAGGAAATTCTTTTTTTCTCTCCCTAAGATTTAGTATTGAAACCTCCTTATGTCTCAATGCCATATGTCTCAATGTAAAAATCAAGAAAATATTTGATCACATAATTAGCATTTCCTAAAAAATGGAGCTACTGGAATTCAAAGATGCTACTGGACATATGACCATATCTTTTTAATGTTTGACCTCATCCCATAGATTTAATTGATCTAATTATAATAAGAACAGTATAATAATGCAATTTATTGTCAAGAGACTTAATCTTAAAAAGTTCTCTTAACACTCTTTGAATATCTTTTTAGTTACAATGCAAAATTTATAAAAGTATTTAAATCCTATGGCCAGTTACTATTTACATTGTAGCACTGTTTGAAGATAGGCAGTGTATTCAAAATAATGTATTTTGCAAATTATGAAAGTAAATTCCTTCTAGTGGAATAAATCTAAACTGTTGACAACTTTTCTGATAAATTGATCAATATGAACTAATCATGTGTAACTCATGGAGACAGTTTTCTAAAACCTCAATGTAATCAAGTGTAAAGGAAACATTAAGATTTTTATTCCCTCAAGAATCTGTTACATATATCTAGAAACATGACAAAATGAAGACATCCAATAGCAGCATATTTGAAAACCATATCATTTCCTCAAATACACACTTATATATATGTGAATGTCTCAGTTCTGATCATTGCAAAATGCTAAAGAGAACTGGCAGGTGAAGGGAAGCAGGGGAGGAAGAATATTCAATGCTTCATTAAAAAGTAGTTGTATATGTTCCCAAATTTCCATCAACGGGATGACTAGAGAGAAGTCAAGAGAAACATTACTTAGCTGAAAACCACAGAGAACTGTTACCTATTAGCAACAAATTAATTACATTTGCTGCATTAAATGAAGTATGATTATGGGAAAGCCTATAATAAGAATTTTCAAGTCACATATTGGAAAATTTTTATGGGTGAAAAATGCAAAATGGTTAGATGTCATTGTTTGACAGGAATTATTTAACACCATGTATTCTAGGTATAAAATATTGTTTTCTACCCCAAATATTGTATAATCTAGGTCATATAGAGTACAGTTCTAAATCCAAATTCCAGAGAACCCAAAAAGGGAAAGCTCATATTTAAATGTTCTTGAGGATTTGAACTTGACTTGTGCAAGGGTGGATTTAAATTAATGCAAAAGAGGATGGGCAGTAGAAATGCCAGGAAATACTACCTGGGAATTAAGAAGTTTACTACATTCATGTTCCTATCCTTCCATTATCCACGAAACATATATTTGCTACCTTGGATATCCTTCACCTACATAAGTGGAACTCACTTATTTTCACACTAATAATGGTGAGTTACATAAGCTTGTTGTGAGATTTTGGTGTGATATCTATATGATGTTCTTAACAGAGTACTTGATGTGTAGTAAGGGCTCATAAATATCATTACTACTCATAAGCAGTCATTCTTTATCCCTTATTACAAGCAAATGTACTGCAAACGAGAATGTACATATTTATTTAGTTTAGTTGCAAGGGGTTTATTATTCTAACATTAGAAGTTCAGAGGTAGGTGATGGCATGGTTGATTCAGATCCTGGCTACAGCCCTCAAGGACCCAGGCTCACAGCTTTCTGCTCTACCATCCTCAGTGTATAACCACTTCAATATCTTTTTATGCTAACAATAGGACAATTCACAGGATTTTCTCACATTTGAAGCAAATCTTACATTTCCATATTTTTAGTGCTTATATTCTTACAGTTTTTCATTGCTGCCCACCTTTTTAAAAAAAAAAAAAAAAACTTCATTGTTTTTCAGGACATTAGAATGTGAGAAGAACCACCTGTGTGTGCTGAGGAATGCAGATTTCTGGGGCCATACTCACAGAGTTTCTGCTTGAGTCTGTTTGCAGTGTAGCAAGCAGCTATACATTTTTGACAGTCCCTTTAGGTCAGTGGTTCTCAGCCTTGGTTGCACATTAGAATCACCTGGGAATCTTTTTAAAATCCTGATTTCCGGGTCTCATCCTCCGGAAATTCTGTTTCTTTTTTACTAGTGTTGTGGCCTCACCCCACAACAAAGAAACAGAATTTCTTGAGGATGAGGCCCAGAAATCAGGATTTTAAAAAGATTCCCAGGTGATTCTAATGTGCAGCCAAGGTTGAGAACCACTGCTTTAGGTGATTTTGAAGCACCTCACCATCTCTGTTTCCTTCCTTTGCCATATCTTTTGTTGTGTTTTTCATTAGTTCTTCTTCCTCTTTCCCTGGCTATTTCCAGTACTAAGTTCTCAATTCTAACTTCTATAAAGTTCACCAGTTTTCATGGCTGCAACCCTTCATTTTATTCATTAACCGTTTATGACCCTGACAGCCATCCTCTCAGCTTACTAACATAAAAATACAAAGATGTCTGTTTAGGAGGCATTAGCATAAAGGTCATAGTTTATCTATCCATTTAAACAAAGAAGCTTTTATTAAGCACTTATTGCTTGCCAGGCCTAACAGAACCTGACACGTAATAGGTGCTTAAAATAAAAATAGGCTGAGATGAATGAACAAACAAATGAACTATCTTCTCTCTGATGATGAATTCTAAATTTATATCTACTGCCTTGCTCCTTTATTCTGGTGACTGGGCTCCAGGTTCATTTTTTCCCTCCAGATAGAAATATTGGAAAGAAGCCAATTTACCAGTCATCCAAAAGACAAGTCATTGAGGGCCATTTTTTGGACTTATGTATTTTTGATGGCAGAGAAGAAGGAGGTCAAGGGAAATGAGCTGAGAATTCTGGGGAATGGGGAGAGGTCAGAAGAAGGTAGGACTTAAAACAGATGGAGGTGGTTACTTTGAAAAGAAAAGGGAACATCTTTTTCTCTGATATAGATGAAAAAGGCAAAAAAAGTGCAAAAGAAGAGTAAAAGTTGAAGTTTAGAAGAAGGAGGACTTAGGATAAATGGCATCCTGATATTCCATATATAATAGGTACTTATGGTGATCAACCAGAATTGAGGAAGAGTAAGGACTGGAATGAGCAGATTAAAGAAACTGAAGGATAAGCAAACAATAAAATGTTACTCAATGCCTACATAAATTTAGAGTATGATTTTATAGCAATATAAGTTTGCATGATATTCTCTGGTGACTCAGAATTGGCATTTCCCATTACAGTTATTGTTGACAGTTCAAAGGAATCTGGTACAGTAGGGATGGGCATGAGCACAGCATTAGTCTGCTAGGGATGCTATAAAATACCACAGACTGGGTGGTTTCAATATGTTTTTTTTTCTCATTGATTTTAGAGAGTAAGGGGGTGGGAAAGAGAGAGGGAGAGAGAGAGAGAGAGAGAGAGAGAGAGGAGAGAGAAACATCAATGATGAGAGAGAATCATTGATCAGCTGCCTCCTGCACACCCCTTACTGGGGATTGAGCTCACAACTTAGGCATGTACCTTGACCAGAATCGAACCCTGATTCATAGGTTAACGTTCAACCACTGAACAACACCGGCTGGGCAGACTGGGTGGTTTAAAAACAAAAATTATTTTTTCACAGTTCTGAAATCTAGAAGTCCAAGATAAAGGTGCCTTAAAGGTTGGTTTCTAGCGGGACCTCTCTTCCTGGCTTGTAGACAGCCACCTTCTTGCAGTGTTTGTTCCTCTGTGTGCCTGCATGGAGAAAAAGATCTGTGGTATCTCTTCCTCTTCTTATAAACCCTAGGAGATTAGGGCCCATGCCCAGCCAGTGTGGTCAGTGGTTGACTGTTGACCCACGAACTAGGAGGTCATGGTTTGATTCTAGGGCAGGGAACATGCCCTGGTTGTAGGCTTTATCCCCAGTGGGGTGCATGCAGAAGGCAGCCAATCAGTGATTCCATCTCATCATTGATATTTCCAGCTAATCGGTGATTCCATCTCATCATTGATATTTCCAGCTAATCAGTTATTCCATCTCATCATTGATATTTCCATCACTCGCCCTCTCCCTTCCTCTCTCTGAAATCAATAAAAACATATTAAAAAAGAGAGAGAGAGATTAGGGCCCCATCTTTGTGATCTCCTTAATTACTCCCTAAATGCCCTATCTCCAAATATCATCATCACACTTGGGGGTTAGGGCTTCAACATTTGAATTTGGGTTTGGGGGACACAATTCATTTCATAATACAGACTTATCTGGTGAGCATTTTTCAGAATTCACATATCAGGGTCCCTACTCAGATCTACTGGGTCAGATTTCCTGCCTGTGGTAGAAATAGAGAACTCAAAAGTGGAACAGCCATTTGTGCACAAACAGATATCAGCCCAGGTGATTAGTGAACTTGGAAATGAGTCATAAGCATGGGGCTTTAATGATGGGAAATGTAGCCAGACCTGAGTGAGGCAGGAAGCTGGAATTGAACCCCCTGTAAAGCCAGAATCCTGCCTTCTAACCAGTGATATGCTGATACCAGTTCCTACCAGTGGCCTTGCTCAGCTCTTCCCCAAACTCCCACATGTACCTGCAAGAGAGTCAGTATTTGAATGCAGGCAATGCAGAAGGCATCAGCTGCCAAAGGGGCTTGCAGTGCAGTGTAGCGAAGAAAAGAGACTTTTCTCTTTTCTCTTCCTCCATCCTCCCTATCCTCAACACTAAAAGAGCGATGGCTTCTGGAAGGGAGGGAGGAGGAGAATAAAAGTGCAAAGAGACGTTGAGGGGGAGGGGAATCATTTGACTCAGATGGAGATTCAAGTTTGTAACAGTGAACTAAATTTTCATAGTTGAAAGGTCCCAGAAAGTTAAAGAATCTCCTTCAAATATTGTTAAAGAATAGGAATGGGGGAATCATTGGATCATGGTTGAAATTACTTATTCAAGAAAAATAATTCACTGAATTGAGTTGAAGCAGTTGTTATCAAAATAAGAATAATTGAGTGAACGAAATGGAAGGGCTAAAGCAATTGCAAACCATAGTTACATGGAATATAACTGACAGGTTTCTAGAGACGGGGCTGAGTTGGACAGGTAAGGAGCTACTTTGTGGTAGAGACATGGAGGGAGCACCAACTTTGAAATTGTATAAATAAAACTGCTAAATTATCATCACCATGAAAATCTGGCAATAAGCTGTGTCTGGTCAGATACATCTTCCTATTTCTGTGTAGGCCTAGAAATAACGATTTTTTAAAAATGAAATTTCTTCATGGTAATGATGGAGAAACTTCTGGAAGATAGCTTGTCACAGATTTAAATTGTTTTTTTCTACTCTATTCTCCTGGCTATTGTGAGTTTTCTGGTTCTAGACCACAAGCCAAGTTCAGACTATTTGATTTGCATTTCTCTTTTGGAATCTATGTCATCCAGGTTCTGATTCTTTTTTGTGAACACTAGTAACTGTGTCTTCTTAATCTTCTGCTTGCCTATTAAACCTCCAACCCAATGATTAGACTTTCTTCTCACATCTATTTATATTCACTTCTGCTTGCTTGTGGCTTAGTTTCTGACCTCACTAGCTCATCTTGAACTTTAATTGTGCCTGTTGCTGAAAAAATGTCCTGGTGGCTGATTCCCATGCCTTGCAAGATTGTCAACTTCCCTGAATTTCTGGCTTTCCCAGTTGTAAATTCTAGACCTCTTTTTTAATGCATTGCTATCATCACACACAACCCTAGCATTTAGAGTTACATGTGTTTGTCCATTATTTCACTTCTTATTTTATTCACCATTTTTTCACATTTTCAAATGCCTTGTTTCAGTGTAAGCTATATGAATTCACTCTACCACTGAGCAAAGAGTTTTTCCACAACAAAATGGTTTTTCCCAAATAATAATGTCTGTTTATAGGACTATAAGAACACTTCTATATGAAATAATTTGCCAGAAAATAGGAAAATGTAATTTTGATTTGGTTATGTTAAATTTTGTTTGAACTACCATTAGTCTATTGCTATAATAGCATGTGTATATAACCTGTATTCATGGTAATATTTTGGAAGGTCGTTCTATTTTAACTAAAGATAATAATGTTTTTACTTCTCCCATTTTCTTAAATATGGTGCATATTCCCTATTATCACATTAATGCTTGTCTTGCATACATTTTGCCACCCTTTTCTGTGGTATACATTGTCACTGTTCTTTATAATTCCTCTTCATGTCTTAAAAATGAAGTGCTAAGCACTTAGCAGCCTCATATTCTTCTTATTTCTGTGCTTAGTTATCTTTTCTAAGATTTTGAAACCTTATCCATTACTATTATAAACAGAAAAATAATTAAGCTGCCACCTCCATATCATTCTTTTTTATCTGTAGGAATTCAAACTTTAAAACTAGGTAGTGTCATATAAATGTGTATACATCTTTTATATATTTCCCCTAATATATCTCATATTTTGGATATTTATAATTATATTTTAACAGTAAGTATGTATAATTATCTACATGTATGTATTTATACCTTAACATGAGTAGTACCAAAGTTGTATAATTTGTCCAGGGTAGTTCTTGCTGTGGAGGCATAAAAGGCAGTACAGAATATAACGTCTGCACTTAGAGAATATATACATTCAGTAGTCCTGAAAAGTCATAAAATAGCAAAAAAACCCAAAGAATTTATAAATATGTGACAGTATAATACACATCATATAAATCCAATGTATGAATTGAGACAATTAAATTCATTGCAAAAATTATTATAAGAAAGATGAGTCTTAAACTTGGTTTTGAGAAGGAGGCAATGTGACATTTAGGAAGACCCTGAGATTTGAAGTAAGACAGGCCTGGATTCAAATTCCAGTTCTGTGAGGAGTAGCCACCCCACGACCACCCGAGGAGCAGCCACCGCCCCATGACTGCAAGAGGAGTGATCCTGTGACCTGCCACCAGGCCCTTCACTGCAGCCACAGGCCCAGTGTAATTCGACACCTAGGTCCTTCAGTGAGAGCAAAAATGGGGATACAGAAGAACAATCCCCAAAAGAAAGAAAAAGAGAAATCGCCAGAAAAGGAACTAAATGAAACGAAGGCATGCAATATGTCAAAAAAAATTTATACAGTTCATAAGCCAGATGGATAAGAAAATCAACAACTATGTAAAAATCAAGAAGAAATAAAGAGTGATATAGCTCCAATAAAAAACACTATGGAAGCTTTCAACAGTAGACTAAGAGAAGTAGAGGACCGAATTAGCGAGTTAGAAAACAGGAAAGCAAAACACACCCAATCTGAACTGCGATTGGAGAAAAAAAAAAATCAAAATACAGGAAGAGAGCCTGAGGGAGCTTTGGGACAACATGAAACAAAGCAACATGCATATAATAGAGGTGCCAGAACGACAAGAAGAGGAGCAAGGGCTAGAAAACCTATTTGAAGAAATAATGTCAAACAACTTCCCTCATCTGGGGAAGAAAAAAGTCACACAAGCACAGATAGTCCCAACAAGATAAAACTGAAAAGACCCACACCAAAACACATCATAATTACAATGGCAAATGTTAACGACAAAAAGAGAATCTTAAAGGGTGCAAGAGAGAGACAGAGAATTAACTACAAGGGATCTCCCATTAGATTATCAAATGATTTCTCAACAGAAACACA
Organism: Myotis yumanensis; assembly: GCF_028538775.1. Lineage (NCBI taxonomy): Eukaryota > Metazoa > Chordata > Mammalia > Chiroptera > Vespertilionidae > Myotis > Myotis yumanensis. The sequence goes on from NW_027223754.1 coordinate 131,672,987, forward strand.
TCAGGCCAGAAAGGAATGGAAGGAAGTATAGAGGGAGATGCAAAGCAAGGGACTAAATCCAAGAATACTCTATCCAGCAAGCCTATCATTCAAAATTGAAGGGGAAATCAGGAGCTTCACAGACAAAGAAAGGCTAAGGGAGTTTACCACTACCAAGCCAGCAATGCAAGAAATGCTAAAGGGACTGTTGTAAAAAGAGAAAAAAAAGGGAGGTTTCGGGGAGAGGAACACAGGCAAAAAAATAAATAAATAAAAGTGGCTACAAACAAGTACTTATCAATAATAACTTTAAATGTAAATGCACTAAATGCTCCAATCAAAAGACATCAAGTGGCTCAATGGATAAGAATACATGACCCATATATTTGCTGTCTACAAGAGACCCACCTCAGAACAAGAGACTTACACAGAATGAAAGTGAAGGGATGTAAAAATATCTTTCAGACACATGGAAATGAAAATAAAAGCTGGGATAGCAATACTTATATCTGACAAAATAGTTCTCAAAGTGAAGGCCATAACAAGAGATAAGGAAGGCCACTTCATACTACTAAAGGGATTGATAAAACAAGAGGATATAATTCTGGTAAACATATATGCACCCAATGCAGGAGCACCCAAATACATAAAAAAACTTCTGGAAGATCTCAAGGGAGAGATCAACAGCAATATGGTCATAGTAAGGGACTTTAGTACCCCACTGACATCACTGGATAAATCCTCTAGGAAAAAATTCAGCAAAGAAACAGCAATCCTAAATGACTCACTAGATCAGATGGACTTAATTGACATCTTCAGAACATTTCACCCTAAAGCTACAGAATATACATTCTTCTCAAGTGCACATGGGACATTTTCTTTTTTTTTTTTTTTATTGCTTAAAGCATTACAAAGGGTATTACATATGTGTCCTTTTTTCCCCCCCACCCTTGACAAGCCCCTGCCCTCCCTTACCCCCCAGTGTCTTATGTCCATTAGTTATGGTTATATGGATGCATACAAGTCCTTCGGTTGATCTCTTACTCCCCTCCCTCCTGTCCCCCAACCCTCCCTGGCCTTACCACTGAAGTCCGACAATCGGTTTGAGGCAGCTCTGCCACTGTATTTATTATTGTTCAAAAGTTTGTAATGGTCTTAATTATCCATGAAAGAATGAGATCATGTGGTATTTTTCCTTCATTGACTGGCTTGTTTCACTTAGCATAATGCTCTCCAGTTCCATTCATGCTGTTGCAAATGGTAAGAGTTCCTTCTTTTTTACAGCACCATAGTATTCCATCGTGTAGATGTACCACAGTTTTCTAATCCATTCATCTACTGATGGGCACTTAGGCTGTTTCCAGATCTTAGCTATGGTGAATTGTGCTGCTATGAAAATCTGGGTGCATATATCCTTTCTGATTGGTGTTTCTGGTTTCTTGGGATATATTCCTAGAAGTGGGATCACAGGGTCAAATGGGAGTTCCATTTCCAATTTTTTGAGGAACCTCCATACTGCCTTCCATAGTGGCTGCACCAGTCTGCATTCCCACCAGCAGTGCACAAGTGTTCCTTTTTCTCCACATCCTCTCCAGCATTTGTCGTTTGTTGATTTGTTGATGATGGCCATTCTGACAGGTGTGAGATGGTACCTCATTGTTGTTTTGATTTGCATCTCTCGGATGATTAGTGACTTTGAGCATGTTTTCATATGCCTCTTGGCTTTCTGAATGTCCTCTTTTGAAAGGTGTCTATTTAGCTCCTTTGCCCATTTTTTGATTGGATTGTTTATCTTCTTTTTGTTAAGTTGTATGAGTTCCCTATAAATTTTGGAGATTAAGCCCTTATCAGATATGACGTTGGCAAATATGTTTTCCCACGCAGTGGGTTTTCTTGTTGTTTTGTTGATGGTTTCTTTTGCTGTGCAGAAGCTTTTTATTTTGATGTAGTCCCATTTGTTCATTTTCTCTTTAGTTTCAACTGCCCTAGGAGCTGTATCAGTGAAGAAATTGTTTTGGCATATGTCTGAGATTTTGTTGCCTTTGTATTCTTCTAGAATTTTTATGGTTTCCTGTAGTACATTTAAGTCCTTTATCCATTTTGAGTTTATTCTTGTGTATGGTGTAAGTTGGTGGTCTAGTTTCATTTTCTTGCATATGTCTGTCCAATTTTCCCAACACCATTTATTGAAGAGACTATCTTGGCTCCATTGTATGTTCATGCCTCCTTTGTCAAAAATTAATTGAGCATATTGGTTCGGGCTAATTTCTGGACTCTCTATTCTATTCCACTGATCTATATGTCTGTTCTTGTGCCAGTACCAGGCAGTTTTGAGAACAGTGGCTTTGTAATACAGCTTGATATCTGGCATTGAGATCCTACCTACTTTGTTCTTTCTCAGGATCGTTGCAGCTATTTGGGGTCTTTTTTTATTCCAGATGAATTTTTGGAGAGTTCGTTCTAGATCTTTGAAGAAGGCCATTGGTATTTTAATGGGAAGTGCGTAGAATGTATAGATTGCTTTGGGTAGTATGGACATTTTAATGATGTTGATTCTACCAATCCAAGAACTTGGTATGTTCTTCCATCTGTTTATGTCTTCCTCTATCTCTTTTTTCAACGTCCTGTAGTTTTCTGAGTAGAGGTCTTTAACCTCTTTAGTTAAGTTTATTCCTAGGTATCTTAATTTTTTTGGTGCGATGGTAAATGGGATTGTTTTTCTGATCTCCCTTTCTGAAAGTTCACTATGGGTGTATAGAAATGCCTCAGATTTCTTGGGGTTAATTTTGTATCCTGCTACATTGCCAAATTCATGTATTAAGTCTAGTAGCTTTTTGATGGAGTCTCTAGGGTTTTGTATGTATAATATCATGTCATCTGCAAATAAGGACAGTTTTACTTCCTCTTTTCCAATTTGGATGCCTTTTATTTCTTCTTCTTGCCTAATTGCAATGGCTAATACTTCCAGGACTATGTTGAACAGGAGTGGTGAGAGTGGGCATCCCTGTCTTGTTCCTGTTCTTAGGGGAAATGGTGTTAGTTTTTGTCCATTGAGTATGATGTTGGCTGTGGGCCTGTCATATATGGCTTTTATTATGTTGAGGTATGATCCTTCTATTCCCACCTTTCTGAGAGTTTTTATCAAAAATGGGTGTTGGATTTTGTCGAATGCTTTTTCTGCATCAATTGATATGACCATGTGGTTTTTTTCTTTCAATTTGTTTATGTGATGTATCACATTTATTGATTTACGGATGTTGTACCATCCTTGCATCTCTGGGATAAATCCTACTTGGTCATGGTGTATGATCCTTCTGATGTACTGCTGGATCCGATTTGCTAAGATTTTCTTGAGGATTTTGGCATCTATGTTCATGAGGGATATTGGCCTGTAATTTTCTTTCATTGTGATGTCTTTACCTGGTTTTGGTATTAGGGTGATGCTGGCTTCATAGAATGAGCTTGGAAGCGTTCCTTCCTCTTGAATTTTTTGTAGTAGTCTGAGGAGGGTAGGTTTTAGTTCTTCCTTGAATGTTTGGTAGAACTCCCCTGTGAAGCCGTCTGGTCCTGGGCTTTTGTTTGCTGGAAGCTTTCTGATGACTGCTTCAATTTCTTCCATAGTTATTGGCCTATTGAGGTTTTTAGATTCTTCCTGATTGAGTTTTGGAATGTTGTATTTTTCTAGGAATTTGTCCATTTCCTCCAGGTTGTCTAGTTTGTTGGAGTAGAGTTGCCCGTAGTATTGTTTAACAATCATTTGTATTTCTGTGGGGTCTGTTGTTATTTCGCCTCTATCATTTCTGCTTTGGTTTATTTGGGACCTCTCTCTTTGCTTCTTGGTGAGCCTGGCTAGGGGTTTGTCAATCTTGTTTATCCTTTCAAAGAACCAGCTCTTGGTTTCATTGATTTTCTGTATTGTTTTTTTGGTCTCTATTTCATTGATTTCTGCTCTAATCTTTATTATCTCCTTCCTTCTGCTCACTCTGGGGTTTTCTTGTTGCTCTCTTTCTAATTCTTTGAGTTGTAGAGTTAGATGATTGACTACCATTTTTTCTTGTTTTTTGAGATAGGCCTGTAGAGCTATAAACTTTCCTCTCAGGACTGCTTTCATTGTGTCCCAGAGGTTTTGGATTGTTGTGTTTTCATTGTCATTAGTGTCCAGAATGTTTTTAATTTCTTCTTTGATGTCATCGGTAACCCAATCAATATTTAATAACATGCTATTCAGCTTCCAAGTGTTTGAGTATTTTGGGTTGTTTTTATTGTAGTTTATTTCTAACATTATGCCATCGTGGTCTGCGAAGAAGCTTTTTATGATTTCAATCTTCTTGAATTTGTGGAGACTTTGCTTGTGACCCAATATGTGGTCTATTTTTGAATATGTCCCATGAGCACCTGAGAGGAATGTATATTCCGCAGCTGTGGGGTGAAGTGTTCTGAAGATGTCAATTAAGTCCATCTGATCTAGTGAGTCATTTAGGATTGCTGTTTCTTTGCTGAGTTTTTGTCTAGCGGATTTATCCAGTGATGTCAGTGGTGTATTAAAGTCCCCTACTATGATTGTATTGTTGTCGATCTCTCCCCTGATATCTTCCAGAAGTTTTCTTATGTATGTGGGTGCTCCTGCATTGGGTGCATATATGTTTACCAGGGTTATATCTTCTTGTTGTATTGATCCCTTTAGTATTATGAAGTGGCCTTCCTTATCTCTGGTTATGGCCTTCACTTTGAGATGTATTTTGTCAGATATAAGTATTGCTACCCCAGCTTTCTTTTCCTTTCCATTTGCGTGAAAGATATTTTTCCATCCCTTCACTTTCAGTCTGTGTGAGTCCCTTCTAATGAGGTGGGTCTCTTGTAGACAGCAGATGTATGGGTCATGTTTTTTTATCCATTCAGCCACTCGATGTCTTTTGGTTGGAGCATTTAGTCCATTTACATTTAAAGTTATTATTGAAAGGTACTTGTTTGTAGCCATTTCTTTTTTTGTGTGTGTGTGTGGCTGTTTTCTTTCTGAGCTTGATATTTCTTCTTTTTACACCAGTCCCTTTAGCATTTCTTGCATGGCTGGCTTGGTGGTGATAAACTCCCTTAGCCCTTTTTTGTCTGTGAAGCTTCTTATTTCCCCTTCAATTTTGAATGATAGCCTTGCTGGATAGAGTATTCTTGGATTCAGTCCTTTGCTTTGCATCACTTTGTAGATTTCCGTCCATTCTTTTCTGGCCTGATGTGTTTCTGTTGAGAAATCATTTGATAATCTAATGGGAGATCCCTTGTATGTTACTTTCCGTCTCTCTCTTGCAGCCTGTAAGATTCTCTCTTTATCCTGAACATTTGCCATGGTAATTATGATGTGTCTTGGTGTGGGTCTTTTCGGGTTCACCTTGTTTGGGACTCTTTGGGCTTGTGTGACTTTTTTCTTCCCCACCTCAGGGAAGTTTTCTGATATTATTTCTTCGAATAGGTTTTCTAATCCATGTTCATCTTTCTGTTGTTCTGGCACCCCTATTATTCGTATGTTGTTTCGTTTCATGTTGTCCCAAAGCTCCCTTAGGCTCTCCTCCTGTCTTTTAATTTTTTTCTCCATTTGCCGTACAGTTTGAGTGTGTTTTGCTTCCTTGTCTTCTAATTCACTAATTCGGTCCTCCGCTTCTCCCAGTCTACTGTTGATACTTTCAATGAGTTTTTTATTGAAGCTATGTCGCTCTTCATTTCTTCTTGGGACTTACTTAAGTTGTTGATTTTTTCATTTGTTTCTTCTAGCTTCTTGCATAAGTAGTTGAGTTTTTCATCTGTTTCTTCTTGCTTCTTGAACATCTGGTGCATGTACTCTAGGAACCTTATTCTGAATTCTTTTTCCGTCATGTTGCATATCTCTGTCTCACTTAGCTGCTTTTCTGGCGAGTCCTCCTTTTCTTTCCTTTGGGGGTTTCTTTGCCTACCCATGTTTGATCTCACTGACATATGTAGATGTTGAATCGTTCAGTGGCTGCTCCCTGGGTGGCAGGGGCTCCTTGGGTTGTGGTTGCTGCTCAGACGGTTGCGGTAGCAGCTGCTTTCCAGTTGGCATCAGCTCCTCTGGTGGGTGTTGTTCACAGCTGTGTTGGCTTTTCTGGCTGGTGGGGGGAGCCTTCACGTACAGCTGCTGTTCCACAGACAGAGGGTGTGGTGATCAGGAGGCTGCGGTGATCAGGGGGCTGCTGTTGCTTGGATCTGCGGTCTGGGAAACGCTCTTCTCTTACCAGCACTGCATGATCTGGGAAACGCTCCTCTCTTATGGGCACTGCATGGTTCGGTCAGTTCCTCAGGATGCCCCCTTTATTCTCAGTTCTCCGCAATCACAAAATCCAAATCTCAAATCTCCCGGCGCCAGCAAACCCGCGGAACTCCTTACCCCGGTCAGGGTCTGTGTCTGTCCCAAGAGACGCGGCTGTCTGCCATGTGGTCTCCCTCTGACCCTCTGGGCTCAGGTCTGGCAAACTTTCCTGCCCAGATCCCTGGTTTTTAACCTTTCCAGGGGAGGTCTGCCCTTCCCGGCTGCAAACCGTCTCACCAGCTGAGTAAATTTGCCAATTCGGGGTGGGTGTTATTAGTTTCAGCTGCTTACTCCGTTTGCTCCGGGACAAGACCTGGGACACGTCTGCCTATATCGCCGCCATCTTGCTTCTCCACATTTTCAAATATAGATCACAGATTGGGTCATTGGCAAAGTCTCTCCAAATTCAAGAAGATTGAAATCATATCAAGCATCTTCTCAGACCACAATGGCATAATATTAGAAATCAACTATAATGAAAACAATAAAAAAATTCAAACACTTGGAGGCTGAATAGCATGCTATTAAATAATGATTGGGTTACCAAAAACATCCTGGAAATGAATGACAATGAAAACACAACAATCCAAAACCTATGGGATACAGTGAAAGCAGTTCTGAGAAGGAAGTTCATAGCATTACAGGCCTACCTCAAAAAAATCAAGAAAAAATGGTAATAAATCATCTAACTCTACAACTTAAAGAATTAGAAAGAGAGCAACAAGCAAACCCCAGAGTGAGCAGAAGGAAGGAGATAATAAAGATCAGAGCAGAAATAAATGACATAGAGACAAAAAAAAAAAAAATACAAAAGATCAATGAAACCAAGAGCAGGTTCTTTGAAAGGATAAACAAGATTGATGAACCTCTAGCCAGGCTCACCAAGAAGCAAAGAGAGAGGACCCAAATAAATAAAATTAGAAACGAAAGAGGCGAAATAAAAACAGACCCTACAGATATACAAAGGTTTGTTAAAAAAAAATGCTATGAACTACTCTTCCAACAAACTACACAACCTAGAGGAAATGGACATATTCCTAGAAAAATGCAACCTTTCAAAACTCAATCAAGAATAAAAAAATCTCAACAGGCCTATAACTAAGGAGGAATTTGAAGCAGTCATCAAAAACTTCCAGGAGCCCTGACCAGTTTGGCTCAGTGGATAGAGAGTCAGCCTGTGGACTGAAGGATGCCAGGTTCTATTCCAGTCAAGGGCATGTACCTTGGTTGTGGGCATGTCCCCAGTAGGGGGTGTGCAGGAGGCAGCTGATCAATGTTTATCTCTCATCGATGTTTCTAACTCTCTATCCTTTTCCCTTCCTCTCTGTAAAAAAATCAATAAATATAAAAACAAACAAACAAACGAAAAAAAAAACTTTCAAGAAACAAAAGCCCAGGGACAGACGGCTCCACAGGGGAATTTTACCAAACATTCAAAGAAGAACTAAAACCTATCCTTCCCAGACTATTCCAAAAAATTCAATAGGAAGGCACACTTCCTAGCTCTTTCTGTGAACCAGCATTACCCTAATCCCAGAACCAGATAAAGACACTACAAAGAAAGAGAATTATAGGCCAATATGCCTGATGAACATAAATGCTAAAATCCTCAACAAAATCCTAGAAAATCGGATGCAGTATTACATTAGAAAGATCATACACCATGACCAAGTGGGATATATTCCAGGGATGCAAGGCTGGTACCATATCCGCAAATCAATAAACGTGATACATCACATAAATAAGTTGAGGGACAAAACTCATATAATCATATCAATTGATGTAAAAAGGCATTTGACAAAATCCAACACCCTTTCCTGATAAAAACTCTCAGCAAAGTGGGAATAGAGGAATGATACCTCAACATAATAAAAGCCTTATATGACAAATCTACAGCCAATATCATATTCAATGGGCAAAAATTAAAACCATTTCTCCTAAGAAGAGGAACAAGACAGGGATGCCCAAATTTCAGCACTCTTGTTTGAAATAGTACTGGTAGTGCTAGCCATAGAGATCAGACAAGAAGAAGAAATAAAAGGCATCCGAATTAAAAAAGAAAAGTAAAATTATCATTATTTTTAGATGACATGATATTATACTTAGAAAACCCTAAAGACTATATAAAAAACTACTAGATTTAATAAATGAATTTGTCAATGTAGCAGGATACAAAATTAACACCCAGAAATCTATGGTATTTTTATTCATCAATATTGTACTCACAGAAGAGAAACTAAAATAATAATAATAATAATAATAATAATAATAATAAAATAAAATAAAAATCCCATTTACCATTGCAACACAAAAATTAAGGTACCTAGGAATAAATTTAACCAAGGAGGTAAAGGACCTATACTCAGAAAATTACAGAACCCTGAAAAAGAGATAGAGGAAGACATGAACAAATGAAAGAATATACCGTGTTCATGGATTGGTAGAATCAACGTCATTAAAATGTCCATACTACCCAAAGCAATGTATAGATTCAATGAAATACCCATTAAAATACCAATAGCATACTTCAAAGATCTAGAAAAAACTCTCCAAAAATTCATCTGGAATAAAAAAAAGATCCTAATAGCTGCAGCAATATTGACAAAGAAGAACGAAGTGGGAGGGATCACAATACCAGATATCAAGCTATATTACAAAGGCATGGTTCTCATAACTTCCTGGTACTGGCACAAGAACAGACATATAGACCAATGGAACAGAACAGAGAACCCAGAAATTGACCCAAGTCATTATGCTAAATTAATATTTGACAAAGAAGGCAAGAGCGCACAATGGAGTCAAGACAGTCTCTTCAATAAATGGTGTTGGGCAATTGGTCAGACACATGCAAAAAAATGAAACTAGACTACCAATTTACACCATACACAAAAATAAACTCAAAATGGATAAAGGACTGAAACATAAGGGGGGAAAACCATAAAAATCTTAGAAGTCATTGGCAGCAATATAGCAGACATTTGTCGTAGCAATATCTATATTGATACAGCTCCTAGGGCAATGGAAACTAAAGAGAATATAAACAAACGGGACTACATCAAAATAAAAAGCTTCTGCACAGCAAAAGAACCATCAGCAAAACAACAAGAAAGCCCACTGCATGGGAGAATATATATGCAATGTTATCTCCGATAAGGGTTTAATCTCCAAAATTTACAGGGAACTCATACAACTTAACAAAAGGAAGATACACAACCCAATAAAAAAATGGACAAAGGTCCTAAATAGACACCTTTCAAAAGAGGACATTCAGAAAGCCAAGAGACATATGAAAACATGCTCAAAGTCACTAATCATCCTAGAGATGCAAATCAAAACAATAATGAGGTACCATCTCACACCTGTCAGACTGGCTATCATCAACAGATCAACAAACAACAAGTGCTGGAGAGGATGTGGAGAAAAAGGAACACTTGTGCACTGCTGGTGGGAATGCAGACTGGTGCAGCCCCTGTGGAAAACAGTATGGAGTTTCCTCAAAAAATTAAAAATGGAACTTCCATTTGATCCAGTAATCCCACTTCTAGGAATATATCCCAAGAAAACAGAAACACCAATCAGAAAGGATATATGCACCCCTATGTTCACAGCAGCACAATTTACAATAGCTAAGATTTGGAAACTGCCTAAGTGTCCATCAACAAATGAGTGGATTAGAAAACTGTGGTACATCTACACAATGGAATACTATGCATGGATGGACCTTCTGGGTTCTCTGTTCTGTTCCATTGTTCTATATGTCTGTTCCTGGAGAGCATTATGCTAGGGCCAAATAAGCTAGTCAGAGAAAGATAAATATCACATAATCTCACTCATTTGTGGAATATAATGAACAACATAAACTGCTGAATAAAAATAAAACCAGAGTTTAGAAGCATGGAATAGACTATCCAACCTATGAGGGAAGGTGGGGAGTGAGGTGGTAAGAGATTAACCAAAGGACTTGTATGCACGCATATGAGCATAACGAATGGACATAGATGGTGGTGGAGGCTGGGGGGAGGTGAGGGCATGTGCTGGCGGTTGAGGACAGCCGGGGGGAGGTCAATGGGGGAAAAAGGAGGCTTATGTAATATATTAAACAATAAAGAATTTAAATTTAAAAAATTCCAGTTCTGAATTTACTAGCTGTATGATCTTGGGCAAGTTTTCTAACTGCTCTGATTCTTTAGTCCCTCCATCCTCCCCCATGTGAAACTTAGAACAAACTTCTACAGTTGCTATGAGAATAAAATTAGATAACATAAGCTTTCATAGTATTCACTCAATGACTAGGTGTTTGTATTTTTCACTTCCTCACATAATCTGCCACATCTTGTATTAAGTCTTTTTCTAGTGTATATTAAAATAATGAAATTTACTGGAAAACTTAGAAAATATAGCTAAAATTTATATTGCTTTAAAAAAATTATAATGAACATTCATCATTAAGAAGAAGGTTTTCTAAGTTCAAAGAATTTTGAAATGGTAAAGCAGTTAAGATTTAAGTTCTATCTACATGATTTATATACTAGTCAAAATAATAACTCAAATTATCTTTTTTCTTTAGTATTTTTATTGATTTTTTTGTTTCTTTTAGAGAGAGAGAGAGGAAGAGAGAAACATCGATGTGAGAGTGGAATATTGACCAGCTACCTCCTGCACACCCCCTACTAGGAATCGAACCAGAAAACTTTCTGGACACAAAACAACACCCAACCAACTAAGCCACACTAGTCAGGGCTCAAGTTATCTTTTGATCATTCAGGATCTTTTGATATCTAGAAGATTGCCACCCTTTGTTACATTAAGGTCAAATCAATAACTATACAGTCATGTCAAGAACACTAGTAAGAGTTTCAGAGTAATGATTAAGCAAGAGAGCATATGGTCTTTCCCTAAAAACAAAGACAATCAATTCTTTAAGAAAGCTTAAAATGACCTCTGAACTAGGAACCAGAACCCAAATAATGAATACCAAGCTACTTCCTCAATAAGAAATGTTATCCCAGCAGTGCAGCTGTGAGCTAATTAAAACCTCAGATCACTGTGCTGAACTTTAGCATTGCATTTACAGAATTAATTTGGAGGACATGTCATTAAAATCTGGGGTTTATCAGAAGAAGGCAGCCTTTTTTTTTTTTAAAGCAGCATTAATAATTAACATATTGGATAAGTCATTTATTATAGATGGAGCCTGTAAGATCTTTCATATAGATGCAAAATCTGAGCAATGAATTTCTAAGCAAAATAATAAGGCTATTACACTATGGCACTAAATCCAAAAATAGTGCATTAGATACTCCAAAAGCACTTTCATAAATAAATTTATATTCTATATGATTATTTCTAAGATTCTAAAAGTCATATTAATGACCACTAATACACTAAAATCTAACAGCTAGATATGTATCTGAAATATGTAGCAATTTTTTACTAATTAACTTAGAAATAAATCAGTAATAATTGGAATGTATAAGGCAAGAATATTTTAAAGTTTAATACTTTTCCTTACTCATAATAGCTGAGCTTTAAAATTTGTGTCTTAAAATCTAAATAATAAAAGATTCTACTTTTTTAGTAATTCTGAAAGCTGTAATTATATATGTTCTTATATGTGGGCAGTAAGGTTAGAAGTAAGATAGGAAGAAATTTAAATGACTGGAAACGTTTTGGAGGCCATAAAATATGTAACCTCATTTCAGGTAACTTATTGTAGTGATTTAAGATGACATGGAGTCCTGGCCAAGTGGCTTGGTTGTTTAGAGCTATGTCCCTTAAATAAAAAAGGTTGAGGGCTTGATTCCCAGTTAAGGCACATACCTAGGTTTCAGGTTTGATCCCCAGTTGGGGTATGTATGGGAGGCACACAATCAATGTTTCTCTCTCTCTCCCTAAAAAGAAAAAAAAAAAAAAGAAGAGATGGAGTAAGTAAGGAAATTCTTTTCAACCCTCTCCACTCATTTCTAGAATGAAGAGAGCAGCAGTTATATTCCTTTCAGTGCTTCAATAAAGTAAGATAACATCTCTTGAATAGTTTTGGCATTTATGATGTAACAGGTAAAAATCATTCTGAAAAAAACCAATAGGAGCCTAGGTAAATACTTCAGACTGACACACAAATGAACCTTACATAAAATACATCTTATTTTAAAATTTAATGCAATGGGCAATGTGAGGGATATATATATATATATATATATATAAATATAATATTTAATCCTCACCCAATGATATGCTTTTATTAATTTGAGAGAGAGAGAGAGAGAGAGAGAGAGAAGCATCAATGTGAGAGAGAAACATTGATCAGTTGCCTCCCACACTCACCCAGACCAGAGATGACACTCACAGCATAGATATGTGCCCGAACCAGAATTGAACCCGAAACCTCCAACCAATTGAGCCCGCCTACACCCTTCACCTCCTGAAAGAGCTCTACATATATATTTTTAAAGTTATTTGTAATTTTCATTTAGAATTATAAAAATGTTAAACATATAGATAAATATAAAAGATAATAAAACTAACTTAAACTGGGGAGCTAAAGAAAATCTGATGGTAATCTTTTTAACAGATTTCACAGCTTTTTTTTTTAAAGCAGCTATACCAAGACTTTTCCAGGAATACTAGCTGAGTTCAAAGGGAGACCTTTTGAATGAGGATCTGGAATTAAAGCCAAAAGACAGAACCAGCCTTCCAGGGAAAGTGAGGTATGATGAGAAGAGAGGCCTAAGCAAGAAACAAAAGCAGGGGATTTCTAATAGAGGAAATTAACAGTTCTTCTAAAAGACAGAGCAAGTAGCCAAACAAAAGTGACTGCTACAAAGGAAGGTATAACTATCTGTTTTTATAATTTCATACAAGTTTCAGCAGAAGATTACTTTATAGATAGAAGAACAAGTGCTTCTCTGATTTAGGAGTGCCATAATTTGGTCAAGTAGTTGTTTTCCTCTCTAGATCCTCCAAATGCCTTTCTAAATAATTCTCAATGGGAATGAAAGGCTTTCATAAGGATTGGTCTTTCAAAGCTAATTGAATGAAAAGAACGAGAAAGTTGATTAGCTTGGGAGGTTTTCCAGCAATCTTAACTTTTTGAGCTAAGACACATAATTTTGTAAATATCCTCTCTAGTTCATTTTAGCCAGACACTCCCTCAATAAGACACAAAGGTACACTCTTGCCCTTGTCCCCCAAACACTGCCGGAGCTGGTTGACCTAAATGTCTTTCCACATTTAGGATGCAGCTTGAGAAAAGGAACTGAGGCAAAGATTACGACTTGATAAAGTGAGAGACCAGCAATTTTTTTCTTGGAAAGGGTAAGTTTAGGAGTAACAGTTAACAGAGGAGGTGAGAGGTGAGTTATTCAGTTGCTGTCCAGTTTTACTCTTAGGAAATGAATTAGATGCATTTTAGATGGTAAAGACTTTTTGGAAGTTGAAGGTCAGAAACCAAGATGGGGGTAAGAGAGAAAAATCTGTTCAAAAAAGTCTGTATTACTAGAAAGTTAAACCATCAGTGAACCATCTTAAGTGAACAATTTAACTAGAAAAAAGAGTCCATAGGTTTTCCCATATTTCTTCAGTAACTTACCAGGCCATAGGGCTTTTCCAATAATATTGTAGATATAATTCCTCATCTAGACAAGAGTAACTGCCTAGACAAATTAAGTGTCTTAAGATGTCCAGTTTTAAAGTTTAAAATGTGCGTATACATCTTTGTCTCTTTTTGTCTCTCTGTTTCTCTCTAAATATTTATATATAACATATATTTGAAAATTCTATATATACAAAAGTTTCTGTAGTATATGCACTCTATCTGAACCAAGTGCCAAAGGTTTAGGTAAAAATATATTGTGTATTTGATATTAATCTGTGTATTAAGTCTCTTATGTTATTATATTTACTCCATCTGAAGCTGAAAGTTGTCACCATCAATAGCCATTAATGGTGATTAGAAAGAAATTAATCTGAAAGGAACCAAATGGCAAAATTACTTCCAAAAACAAAACCTTTATTATAAATACACAAAACACAGTAAGCAGCAAAAACAATTGAAGCCAAATGGTCAATTTAATTAATAAGACAAAAGGATAGAAAAGATCAAACTCCTATTCCTTTTGGACCATATTCTTGGATATATTAGGAAGAGCTATTTTGGTTGCCTTTCCATACACCCCAATCCCCACTCCCCGACTCCACCCCACCCTTCCTGTGTCATTTTTTTCAATATAAAGAAAGCACTGTCATATTGCTCATGCTCATTCTTCCTGGTGCTTCACCCTGACCACTTCCCTACAGACCTAGGGGCTTCCTTTCCATCTGTAAACTGAAAGTAATACATGATGGTGCGAATTTTAGACACCGCAATAAGCGAAAGATATTTTTGGTTAGAGAACAGGCACTCCTTTAGGTGGGTGTCATATCATAAGAACAACCCAGGAGCTGCCTACATTGATATGTGTAACACTTTCCTTCCAAAACTGCTTAGTATGATATTACACCCGAATTGCCAGTCATTATTTTCCATGCAAGCATATATCTATCTCCTTGTCCCTTAAAAAACAACAAAAAACCTCAACAAAATTAAACAAGAAAAACAAACATAGAGCAATTGGCTGGCTCATTTTCTGGCCACAGTGATGACTCAGGACGTTGCTGTCATTTTTCCACTTTATCTCTGTATCTCATTTAGTGGGTGTTCTAATCACAACAATCCTAAGTGCAATAATTTGTAAAATTTTCCATGACAGTAAAGAGGCATAGAGTTTTTATAGCATTTGAATACCAACCATGATAAAAAGGTCCACTTTCTTTTGATTTTTATTTTCTTTGGTTGCCAAACTTGGTGATAGTAACTTAGAGTGAAGGGCAAAGGGTAACCCATTATCCCTTTAATTGGTCTCCACTGGGACGTTTATAAAAATGCACTTGTGATATAATTAACAGAGACTTTTGTCTCCTTTGTGACTCATTGGCCATAAAAGTCTTTAATATTGTCCATTGCTTGTTCTGTTGCTGTGTCACCCTCAGAGACTGCTGCTTTCTCAAAGTCTAAGCAGTTTCCTTAGTCTTCCATGTTTGTTTGTTTTTTCAGGTTCTCTCTGAAATCTATTCTCTTTAAGATCCCACCAGTGCGTCTGCTGGTCTCCTCATTTGTAAAAACTAGCTTCATATTTTCATGAAGATTGCAGTAATCTGACTTTGTTTTCCCCCAAGTCTGAGATTGTAACATAGGCCCCTATAAAATATATGCTAGGGAACAATTCTGGTCTTCAAATGAGGTACTTGTAAATATGGCAATATTAGAAATCAAGACTGTTTCCATCTTTTGTATTTGTCACATATTTGTTCTATACTGCACTAGTCTGCACTTGACCTCCAACTACTTTTCCCTCCTCCTCTTAATGGCCACAAACTTTTTCCTTAGGTCACTGCAAGCTGTCCTACTTCTTCCCTAGTCTACCGGTGCACTTACGTTCTGTATACTTGGGCTGCCTGCTTGTTCTCAAGCTGATTTCTCGTCCTTCCCAGAGTACAGAATTTGAGCATGGTAAATGGAATCGATAATTTAAGGCTTAAAATAGTAGTGTAAATTATTATACATAACAGTTATAAGTGGTTTAGTGTTGATCTTGTGCTTTTAGCTGTAGAAAAGAAAATTTTCTTATAAAACCGTGATTATATATTCAAGCTAATAATCGTAGGAAGATTGTGAGAGTTAGAATGCTGATATCCTAAAATCACCATTTCTTCTCCCAATGTACTTAGTACAGCATGAAACTAGATACTAAATTTAGAGCCTTTTTCTTTCCAATATTATTTTATAGTCATTCTAATTCTAATTTTAACTAAATAATAAACATTTTCTAAAACGATTTCTAATACCAATAAAAAACTGTGTTGACAGATTCTTACTACTTTGTTAGGTATAACCATACTTTTGTTAGAAGAGTTGATTCTATTGTCTGCACCAGATAGAGCAGAAACTGAGTTGGTTGAAAGAGACAGATAAATCTAAATTTCTGGAGCATCTTTTTTTCTCAGTATAAATATTTAATTATGAAAGGAGAAATTCTGAAAAATTTTACATGGAATGGAATTGATTCCCCCTATAAGTAGAGCACTTGTTATGTGTCTGAGAAAGACATGAAGTTTTTTTTTTCCTTCTTTTTATTTTGATAAGTGACTAGAATAAAATTTTTGTCTTGGTTACTAGGCAAGGTGTCTATATTTGATATCTTTTTAAAAATTTTTCCATTACAGTTTATATTCAATAAGATTTTACATTAGTTTCAGGTGTGCAGCATAGTGATTAGACAATTATATAATTAACAAAGTGATATCCCTGATAATTCCAGTACCCACTGGCACCACACATAGCTATTACAGCATTTTTGACTATATTTCCTATGCTGTACTTTATATATCCATAACTATTTTATAACTACCAATCTGTATTTTTTAATCATTTCACCTTTTCACCAGCCCCCCAAACCTACTTTCCTCTGGTAACTATCAGTTTGTTTTCTGCAACTATGAGTCTATTTTTGTTTTGTTTGTTCTTTTAGTCTGTTCTTTAGATTTCACGTATAAGTGAAATCATATGGTATTTGTCTTTGTCTGACTTAATTCACTTAGCATAATACCCTCTAAGTCAGCGGTTCTCAACCTGTGGGTCGCGACCCCTTTGGGGGCCGAACGACTCTTTCACAGGGGTCACCTAAGACCATCGGAAAAAACATATATAATTACATATGTTTTTGTGATTAATCACTATGCTTTAATTATGTTCAATTTGTAGCAATGAAAATACATCCTGCATATCAGATATTTACATTATGATTCATAACAGTAGCAAAATTACAGTTATGAAGTAGCAACGAAAATAATTTTATAGTTGGGGGTCACCACAACATGAGGAACTGTATTAAAGGGTCGCAGCATTATGAAGGTTGAGAACCACTGCTCTAAGTACATCCATGCTGTCACAAATGGCAAGATTTCATTCTTTTTTTATGGCCAAGTAATATTCTACTATATATATGAGAACACTTGTTAAGTCTTTCTTAGTGATGTCTCTATTCTATGCACTTTAAAATATTTACTTTCATCTTCATTCACCATATCCTAAAAACTAGATATTATTATTCTATTTTGGAATGAGTAATTTAGGTTAAATAACTTGCTCAGTTATTACCAGGAAGATCAGGGTTATGATACAGGGCTGATCCTAAAGGTCATGTTCTTTTCACTTTCTTAAAATAGAGCAGGTCCCTCCTGCTCACTCTTAGGGAGAAATATCAGCCTTGAAATATATTATGATAGCTCTGACTGGTTTGGCTCAGTGGATAGAACGTCGGCCTGTGGACTGAAAGGTCCCAGGTTTGATTCCGGTCAAGGGCATGTACCTTGATTAGGGGCACATCCCCAGTAGGAGGTGTGCAGGAGGCAGCTGATCGATGTTTCTCTCTCATCAATGTTTCTGACTCTCTATCCCTCTCCCTTCCTCTCTGTAAAAAGTCAATAAAATATATTAAAAAATATATTATGATGTCTACCTTGAGAGCCTTATAGTTTGATAAATAAGAATTGGCTCCGAAGTTGAAATGCCTGGGTTCCTATCACTCCCTAACTGCACAATCTTGAGCAATTACTTGATGTCTCTGTGCCTCCATTTCTTCATCTATTAAAAGGGGGTGATTACAATAATACCTACTCCATAATGTGGTTTGTGAGGATTAAATGAGAAAATCCATGAATAAGTGCCCAACAAAGTAGTCAATAAGTTTAGTAAATATTGTTTTTCAAGAGTTTGATCTCTTTGTAAAAATTGTTCTTTTATGGGTAGAGAAAAGAAATCTGGGTTGTAATTTCTTCTCTTTTTGGCTACTTATGTCTGGCTCATTCAGCAATCAGTGTTTTGTCTTAGATCTCTACCCGATTTTACATATTATGTGTTTTTTTTCCTTCGTGCAATGTAGAAGATTAAAACATGGCCATAAATTGCTTGCTAATTTCCTTTTGGATAGATAATGTCTAATTTTTCTTCTCTAGAAAATGGGTTGCAGTTCATTCCCCACACCCTGACTCCCCCACCCGCATCGGGGTGCTTGTGGAAGGCAACCAGTCGATGTGCCTCTCTTACATTGATGTTTCTCTCTCTCTTTCTCCCTTTCTCTGTATCTCTCTCCCTCCTTTCCTCTCACTCTATCTGAAAAGCAATGGAAAAAAATACTAGTACCCTCAGGTGAGGATTAACAACAACAAAACGAGGCATTTGCCTGTGTGGAAGCCAGGAAGATATAATGCTCCTTTAAGTAATATGTCTTTCAAAGGAGTCAACTGGGGAAATTGAATACTTATTCAAATGATATATATTCAAAAGCTATTGCTCACACACATCAAGAGTTTCCCTTTTGGCATTGTGCATAAACGAGCAAGTGCCTGTCCCATAGACACTTCAATATTTGTTTAATTAAATTTGCTTTAGAATTCAGTTATAAATCATATAAGAAAATCTTGCTAGTTGCTACTCCTCTTTTTTGAGACAAAATGATCATTCACTCCCCTATTCATCAGACTTGGCCCTGAATATTTTTTGCTTCCCCCATCAAATTTATGCTGAAACAATGAAGATTTGCCATTACTGAGGACATTCAAAAGAATATCTTGTTCACTTTCTAAAGGAGGGCCCAAAAAAGGAGTGAAGGAGGATGAAAGCTATTTTTAGCAGTAGTAGCAGCAGAGGGGACTCATTTGAAAGAAGCATCATTAATTTGGATGTTTAAGTGATCCTGTTTTGTTTTTTGAAGAAGCAATGGTATTACTTTATAGTCATGTCATATTTTTGCAGATGTTTATTAAGTTGAGCTTGATGTCATTTTTGCCCATGTTTTCAAATATGTTCTATGCTATTGATTCCTTCAACTATGTCTTCCAATTCAAATTTCTGCTGATTTCTTATTTTCTATGCTCAAAAGTTTCTCTAAACCCTAAAATTTTGTTTCCTTAAGCCTAGCTAATTTTCTTGTCTTCCCAAACATTTAGTTCTCCTTTAATCATTAAGAAGCTCTACTTAATGAATGGTATTATAGCCAGCCTCATTGGCTAAGGTGAAAATGGGGAAGTCCTTTTGGATACATGCTTCTTCAACATTCACAACTAATCTCTCAAAAAATCTTGTTGATTCTACTTTCAAAGTACATCTTGAATTTCCAATCACCCTCTTCCAGTAAAATTGCTTTGATGGAGGATTTTATTAGTCTTTTGCTATATTACTGTCCCTTCTACCTGAAATACTCTTACCCACCTTGACTACCTTCATAAACACATTTTTCAGCACTTAGGTTAAACTCATTTCTTTTTATATTCCCTAGCATCTTGCTCATGCTTCTGTAATACTGCATTGTTGTATTACTCATTTATGTTAGGTCTGTGTTCAATTTTCTGTTTTCACAGCTTACATGGCATTAGATTCATTAATTCAACAAGTATATATTAAACATGGGCCAGGAATTCTGGTAGATCCTCCTATATAAATCAGACATGAGCTTAGACCTTATGGGGCATATAATATAGTGGGAGAGATACATAATAAAAATAAAATAATTAGAGTAAAGTATAATGAGCATAATGATAGGTATATGACAATCAGACATGAAAATATGTAATGTAATGATATGGGGTTAGAAAAAGATTTTCCTGAGGCAATAGCATTTAATCTGAGAACCAAAAGATAAGTTGGAGTCAGCCAAATTTAGGGAAAGTGGAACTAGGAGGGGAGATATTCCATTTAGAGGAAATAACATGTGCAAAGGCCCAGAGGTCACATAGAAAGGCCATTGAAGGAGTTGAAAAAACATTCTAAGGCTATCAGTAAACATCTGCTGAATAAATAAAGTCTGGTGACATGAGTGCATCTGTTATGCTGAGTTTTCTGAAGAACATAGAACCCTTTTTGTCTTAATTGTACAACAAACTTTTAAAATAGTTTGTGGCCTTCCCTGAATTCTTAAACAAAAACCACCTAATTTCACTTTTATTTGACAATTTAAGATGATTAATAATAATTTCAGTAATTGCATTGATGTGACAATCATTGTTAGGTGCCTCTGCTTATATCTACTCCCACCTCTCTTCTCCCTTGTTAAAAAATCCTGACTTGATTGGGGTGGCAAAGTGCTCTCTGCCCAGACAATGGATGTCATTGCTCTATAGTTATGCTATCCAATATGGAAACTACTAGTCACAAGTGGCTACTGAACACTAGGCTACTACTGAGGCTAATTCAAACTGATGTGCTGGAAGTATAAAATATACACTGGATTTCAAAAACTAAATAAAAAAAAAAAGAGAAAAGAATGAAAATATAGCTCATTAATAATTTTTATATTAACCACATGTTGAAATGATAATATTTTGAATATGTTGGGTTAAAAGTACATTATTACATTAATTCACTTATTTCTTTTTACTTAAAAAATATGCCCACTTGGAAATTGCATACATGGTTCACATAATATATCTTCTGGACAGAGCTGATGTAGGCTATTCATAATAATGTTGTTTTCTCTTTCCTTTATCCAGCCTTCCTCAAGGTAAGGATGGCCATGTGACCCAATTGTGGCCAATGAGCAGAGCAAAATTCTCATGGAAATTTTTTTGTTTTTTTAAATTAAAAAAAATTAACTCTTGGCAAGAAGAGACTGAAACTACACAGCTCTTTTTTCTTCTTCTTCTAACTTCTTTCTCCTTTAACTGTGGATACGATGGCTAGATCTATTGAAGTCATTTTTTTAGAACAATTTTAGTCCGACCAGTGTAGCTCAGAGGTTGAGCGTTGACCCATGCACCAGGAGGTCATCAGGTCTATCCCTGGTGTGTGTGGCATGCATGAGGCAGCCAATCCATGTTTCTATCTCTTTCTCTCTCTCCCTTCCTCTCCCTGAAATCATTAAAAACATATTAAAAAAGACACACAATTTAAAATAGTTTAATGACTTAATATTCATGGGAGAAAGGTCAAGAGAATCACAGAGATTTTTATCTGGTTATGGTGGCTATGGTTGCACAATATGAATGTATTTAATATGACCAAACTGTACATCAAGAATAGTTAAGATAGTAAACTTTATGTTAGGTGGATTTTACCACATTAAAAAATTAAACAACAGCCAAAAACTCCCAACAGAACTAAATAAATGAACATATAATTTAAAGAGTATGAGTAGCCCTAGCCAGTTTGGCTCAGTGGATAGAGCATCAGCCTTCGAACTGAAGGGTAAGGGCACATGCCTGGGTTGTGGGTTCAGTCGCCAGTAGGGGGCGTGCAGGAGACAGCCAATCAATGATTCTCTCTCATCATTGATGTTTTTCTCTCTCTCCTTCTCCCTCTCTAAAATCAATAAAAATATATTTTTAAAAAAGACTATGAGTAAACAAAAAGAAGACCTTTGCTTCTATGGAGCTTATAATCTATCAGGGAGAGATAGACAATGTATAATTCAATTATTCATATACTAGAGGCCCGGTGCACGAATTTGTACACCAGTGGGGTCCCTCAGCCTGGCCTGCAGGATTGGGCTGAAACTGGCTTTCCGACATCCCTCAGGGGATCCTGGATTTCAAGAGAATACTGGCCAGGCTGAGGGACCCCACCGGTGCACTATCAGGGCCGGGGAGGGACCATGGAGGGCTCTAGGGCATGTCCAGCCCATCTCGCTCAGTCCTGATTGGCCAGACCCCAGAAGCAAGCTAACCTATCTGTCAGAGTGTCTACCCCCTGGTGGTCAGTGCACATCATAGTGACAGGTCAACCGGTCGACTATCTGCCCCCTGGTGGTCAGTGCATATCATAGTGAGTGGTTGAGTGGCCTTAACATATCATTAGCATATTACGCTTTGATTGGTTGAACAGACGACCGGATGACTGGACACTTAGCATATTAAGCTTTTATTATATAAGACTAGGGGCCCGGTGCACAAAAATTTGTACACTGGGGAGGGGGTTCCCTCAGCCCAGCTTGCCCCCTATCACATACTGGGAGCCCTAGGGGATGTCCTACTACCTGCTCCCTGCTCCCCTTGGGGAGTAGGCCTAAGCCACAGTCTGGCCTCCCTTTGTGGGAGTCGACCGGGCTGATCAGGGGAAGGCACCAGCCCCATCACCGCACCGTTGCAGCCACTGCCAGTCACCGCAGCCACCAAGGTGTTTTCATCAACACGGACTCCAGTCCCTTTACCATGAAAAAATGACAACTTTCTTTAGGCATTTTCAAGAAGTGTTTTTCATAGGATATGACATTTCTTTCTTTCTTTATCCTCACCTGGGGATATGTTTCCATTGATTTTTAGAGAATGTGGAAGAGAAAGGGAAAGACAGAGAGAAACATCAAAGTGAGAGGAACACTTTGATTGGTTGCCTCCTGCATGAGCCCTGACCTGGGCCGGAGCCAGGGAGGAACCTGCAACCTAGGTACATGCCCTTGGTCAGAATTGAACCCAGAATCTGCGTTGGGCAGGCCGAGGCATTATCCACTGAGCCAAACTGGCTAGGACAGGATATGACATTTCTTAACCCTCCAGCAGCAGACCTTCATTTTTTTCTCCAGGAGTGTGGTAAAAAAAACCCCTAGATCACTTTTTGGACTCTTATTACCCAAGTTACTAAGAATATTACCAGTGGCATACAGGGAGCTTAACCAATCAGCAGTCAGAAAAGGTATTTCCTCTGTAGTTCACACCAATTGCTGGTTTGGCCCCTGCCCAGGCCTAATGCCTCTGGTGAGGCATTAGCCCTGGGCCAGGGCACCCCCAGCTCCCAGCCGCCGTGGCCATCAAGGATCCCTGGCTGGCTGCGCCCGGTTCAGGCCACCACCACCATCAAGGATCACTGGCTGGCTCCTCCCCGGCCCAAGCCTAAAGCCTCTGGCCGAGGTTTTAGGCCTGGGCCGGGGCACCCTCAGCTCCCGCAGCTGCCGAAGATCGCTGGCTGGCTCCTCCCAGGCCCAAGCCTCGAGCAGTGGGGAGCTGGGGGTGTGTCTATTGCACTGATCACCTTCTAATCGTTGGCTCAGTGATCGCTGGCTGGCTCCTCCCTTACCCAGGCCTAAAGGCTCAGTCTGTGGCTTGGAGCCGACATATGCAAATTAGCCACCATCTTGGTTGTCAGTTAATTTGCATATACTCACTGATTAGCCAATGAAAAGGGTAGTGGTCGTACGCTAATTACCATGTTTCTCTTTTATTAGTGTAGATTAGAAGGTGATCAGTGCAATAGACACAAAAAAATCAGAACAGGGTAAAGGGGAATTAAGTATCCTGAGGTCGGTTGCTATTTTAAATAGAATTGTCAGAGTAGGCTTTATACTAGGGAGATAACTTAAGCAGAGACATGGGGATAACAGAATAAGCAAGAATATCTGGGGGAAAAGCATTCTAAGGCAGTGGAAACAGCCAGTGCAAAAGTCCTAAGGTAGGAGCACAATGAAGAGGCCACAAGGAGGCTAGTTTGGCTAGAGCAGCGTAAGTGGGTGGAGGTGGGAGAGAGTGGTAGAAGTTGAGGTCACAAAAGTAAAAGGACTTCAAATCATATATGTTCTGGGGATCATTTAAAGGACTTGGTTTTTACCTTGAGGGAAATGGGAACCATTGCAGGTTTTAAGGAGGGGAATGATATGATATGACATGTTTTAAAAGGATAATTCTGTATAGAGAGAACAGATGCAAGGGGTCAAGAGACTTGTGAAGAGGCTTGGACCAGAGTGGTAGCAGTGGAGATGACAGGAAGTGATTTGATTTTAAAATATATTTTAAAGTTAGAGCCAACAGAATTTCTTGAAGGAGTAGAGGTGGGTGCAGAATAGAGGAGTTGAGGATGACTTCAACGTTTTTGATGTGAGCACCTGGACCAATGAATTACCGTTATGGGGGGTTATTTTGGTGGTGGGATTTGGGGGGAAAGCAAGGGTTCAGTTTTGAATACACTGAGTTGGCTCTATTATCACTATAATTATTATTATTTTTTAAGTTGCACAAGTGGGGGACCTGGAAAGTATGAGTCAGTGGTATAGCATCTGTCACATAGTATTGCCTCAGAGTAGGCGTATCCTTTTATATGTGGAAGGAAAAAAGAGGATGCAGGATTGTAAGAGCCCTGTGATTCACTCATGCTTTTCATGGCCCTCATTTGTGCAACTGGAAAAAATGACCATAATAATAAGTTCTTGACTAACAATGATTGAGTTCTTACTGTGTACTAGACACATGGCATATTAACTCATGCCTATGTGCATAAGGGAAGGAAATGTTAAGTTTCACGTAGAAGCTACTGCAAAAAAAGTGTATCGTTTTCCCAATCCAAATGCATGGAACCCTGCCGTCTATCCTTGGACTCCAGGTTATTAAGAACCCCGGAGTTCTTGAAAGTTATATAAGCACATCTTTGTGTACATTATTCATCCTTACAAAATCTGGAGGGGTAGATTAGTGAAGTTATCCTTTTCATGTTCAGAGGGCGAGAGTGGCTTGTGTGTGTGACATGCTATTGAGTGCTCTGGCTCCTGGCAACCTTATGAATGAGCGGTGTCCACACAGCCCTGCTCAGCTCCTGTAGACTCAGACCTACGGTTTCTTTTATGGAGTTAAAACATCTCATACTTGGTCTTACTCTTTTCCTGCTTCCTTTTGTTTTTACCAGAAAGAACCCTGACTTCTCATGATGTTCCCAAGGTAGGATAGCTTCAGTTTGGTCATATTTTGCTTCCGGTAATGTTTCTGGCTTGATTTGGTCAGGTTTGTTGAATAATGACTCACTTATTCAATATATGATTCTACTTTGTTTCCTACTTTTGTGTTCTAATCACCAATAATTATCAACATGTCTTGTCTTGGTTTCATATCAACTTCTTGAATACTTGGATTTAAAGCTTTTAATTTTATCTTCTTCAGCCTCTGTAGTTGGAGCATAGACTTGAATGATGGTTATGTTAACAGGTTTTTCTAGAAGTCTGATTCACATTATTTGGCCAGACCTTGCACTGCAGCCCTTAACTGCCTGTGCTACATCTTGCCTCAGTATTATAGAGCGCTTGCTTAAGATAAAAACACTGGCTGAAACCGGTTTGGTTCAGGGGATAGAGCATCGGCCTGCGGACTGAAAGGTCCCAGGTTCGATTCCGGTCAAGGGCATGTACCTGGGTTGCAGGCACATCCCCAGTAGGAGATGGCAGGAGGCGGCTGATCGATGTTTCTCTCCCATCGATGTTTCTAACTCTCTATCTCTCTCTCTTCCTCTCTGTAAAAAATCAATAAAATATATTTTAAAAAAACAAAAAACACTGGTTTGAGATTCGAGGTTCTCTGATTTCAAGGTCAAACATTTTCTACTACCAGCTTGCCATTCAACTTGTTATTTAGAACACCTCTAAGCCTATAAACATTTTTGAATAGTACAACAAACACTTGTATACCTTTATCTAGTGCACCATTATTTTGCCAAGTTTATGTCTTTACACACACACACACACACACACACACACACACACACAGTTTTTTGGTGGCCAAAGTTGCAGACCTCCTGTCACCTCTAAGTATATATAGCCTGTATCTCAGACATACAGGTCATATACAGATTTCCTACAATCTTTTCAAACCTAAAGACATGAATAATAATTTAATGACATCATCTAATATATTTACATTTCTATAGCTGTCTCAAATTGTCTTTTATAGCTCTATTTTCTCTCTCTCTAGGAATCAATCTAGAATCACAAATAACATTTGAATAATGTTATCAAATTAAAAGAGATTAAAAGAGATCTTTAATCTCTTTTAACAGAACAGTTTCTCCATTTTTTGTTTTTGTTTTTTATACTATCATCTTTTTGAAACAGGTCACTTGCCATGCAGAATGTCTCAAATTCTGATTTGTTTGATTGTTTCCTCACAATTAGATTTGGGTTAAAATATTTTGGCAGGAATAGTGCAGAAGTGAATGTCAGATCCCTCCACTGTTGCTGATGCTTAGTTTGATTACTCCATTACACTGGTGTCTGTCATATTTCTCCATTGTAAAGATAAACTTTAATTGATAAGTTATTTGTGCAGTAATACTTTGAGATGAAGGTTTTAGCATCCATTGATGATATTTTCCTAAATTAGTTACTACCCTGGTTGCTACAAAACTCCCATTATCTCCCTGTGATACCAATAGACCAGAAATCGTCTAAAGCTTTATTTCAATACTCTGAGACCACTGTACCTGGTATATTTCCCTATGGACATGGGCCGTGCAGGGATGGAAGGAGCAGGAAGTGAGCCATGGGATCATATAGCAGATCAGATAACAGATAGGTGATCACTGTGTTCCAGAAAGGCCAGCTAGGGCATAGTATTGTGAAGCAAAAGAACTGCTTTGGTGACCAAAAAGTTTCAGTTCTGTAATTTTTGGGTGGTTACAGTTGTGTTTTACATAATTTAGCCAACTTTTCCTTCAAAATAGTTTTTTTTTTTTTTTTATAGAAAGAGAATTAAGGCAAAATATACAGGGTGGAACTTACAGTTGTAAGTATGCAAAACAGATTATTCTTGTATTGTTATTTATTCATTACTGTATTATTTTCCATGTGAACAACTATATCTAAGTTTGCCCCACCCTGTATTTGATATAAACCTATTTTAACCCCTTTACTATTGTTATCTATCTCTTTTGCCTTATTTTTTCCCCCTCTCATTTTCTATTCTTTTTTCTTTCTAGAAACCTTTCTTCTTTTTAAAAATCTGCTTAAAGTTTCTGTCAGAATTTTTTATATTCTCAATTTACCTCTTCCAATGGACCAGTCTCAATTTTTTTCTTCTAGTTAATCTGTCCCTCCAGCCCTTCTAAGACTTCAGAAATTATAAGGCAACTAAATTGTGACATAGGCCTCCCTAGGTTCAGCTGCTTATATAATATTTGATTTTAGGAGATCATCATTTAAAAAGATATTACAATATATTCTCAAACAACCTGTGATGGATTTAATTGTTTCAACTCTGGTTATTTTAAAATACATTGTTTTGTTAACCACACCCTTTTCCCTTCTATAACTGAGAAATAGGAAGCTTTTTTTTTTCTTCTTGGTAGTTTCTAACCACATTTTTGCACTTAGGTAAGCAGTTGTTGATAAACTGATAAGTGTTGTTATGTACAGAAGTTGTGTGGATGAGGTATGAAATGAATAAGAAAACCTTTCAGAAAATGCATATTGATTGAACTCTCCAAAAAACAAGTTTCTATGGCAAGAAAGACAAATAGATTTTCTCTAATGTACTCACATGTTCCACAAACAGCCCTTTGGTCATTTAAAGATTATTGTCATGATTTACTTTTATTTTAAAATAGAGTAAAGTTTACATTTTTTTTTTGCCTCTATGTGCTTTAATTATAGATTTTAAGAGACTCCACAGGCTCTACCAATTCTTTTCTGAATAATTTATAACTTTAAATAATAATAACAATACTATAGCATATGGCATAGTTTGAAATTGCTAAATGTAATTTTGCTGACTGGTAAGATTTTAAATGTTCTGAACCAAAGTTAGGGATAAGGCTCATGCACAGGAATAGGAAAAGGCCTTCTGTACTGGGAGTGCACAAACCTGCTTGTCATCTCTTTCTTTATTATTATTATTATTTTCTTTATTGATTAAGGTATTATATATGTGACCTTATCCTCCCATTCACCCCCCTACTTCCTGCTCATGCTCTCACCCCCCCCCCCCCCCCCCCCCCAGTGTCTGTGTCCATTGGTTATGCTTATATGTATGCATACAACTCCTTTGGTTGATCTCTCTCCCTTCCCCCCACACTCTCCTGCCTTCTTTCCGAGGTTTGATGGTCTGATCGATGCTTCTCTGTCTCTGCATCTGTTTTTGTTCATCAGTTTATGTTTTTCATTATATTCCACAAATGAGTGAGATCATGTGATATTTATCTTTCTCTGACTAGCTTATTTCGCCCTAGCATAATGCTCTCCAGGTCCATCCATGCTGTTACAAATGGTAGGGGTTCCTTCTTTTTTACAACAGCATAGCATTCCATTGTGTAGATGTACCACTGTTTTCTAATCCACTCATCTGCTGATGGGCACTTAGGCTGTTTCAAAATCTTAGCTATTGTAAATTGTGCTGCTATGAACACAGGGATGCATATATCCTTTCTGACTGGTGTTTCTGATTTCTTGGGATATATTCCTACAAGTGGGATCACTGGGTCAAATGGGAGTTCCATTTTTAGTTTTTTGAGGAAATGCCATACTGTTTCCCACAGTGGCTGCACCAGTCTGCATTCCCACCAGCAGTGCATGCGGGTTCCTTTTCTCTTCATCCTCACTAGCACTTTTCATTTGTTGATTTGTTGATGATAGCCATTCTGACAGGTGTGAGATGGTACCTCATTGTCGTTTTGATTTGCATCTCTGGGAGGATTAGTGACTTTGAGCATGTTTTCATATGTCTCTTGGCCTTCTGTATGCACTCTTTTGAGAAGTATCTATTTAGGTCCGTAGTCCATTTTTTGATTGGGTTGTTTATCTTCCTTTTGTTAAGTTGTATGAGTTCCCTGTAAATGTTGGAGATTAAACTGTTATCAGAGATAACATTGGCAAATATGTTCTCCCATGCAGTGGGTTTTCTTCTTGTTTTGCTGATGGCTTCTTTTGCTGTGTTGTCCAACTCTTTCAGTGGTTTAGGAAGAAAGAACTGGGGGAGACTTTTGCTCTGTCCAATGACATCCCTGACCCTTTCCCTGCCTTGTTTATCCAGAGAAGAGAAGCTGTTTTCTTTCAAATGGTAACCCAATCCTTTCATAATCCTTGTGAGGCTAGAGAAGGTTTGGAAAAAGAAATTATATTTTAGAAGAATAAGGTGTCTAAAGATTTTCTTTGAAGACTGTTTACGATTAGTCAGGAGTTTTCTAAACTTAGTTGACCCTGGGAATTATCCTATTGAATTTAGTTAAATACAAAACTTGTTTTAAGAAAATGGTAGCAACTGTGTTCTGTGGAGTTCACTTTGGAAAGTAAAATTTAATGACTCTATATCAGAAGTTAAGGTCTAAACCAGATAGCTATTCAAGGTTTCTTCAATCCTAATAACAATAAAATTACAATATAATATGTTTACAAGATCTCATTTTTTTTCATCTTGAATACTAACAAGTACTATGGATTTTATAAATCTATAAAAATAAATGTTAAAGTTAAAAAATTATTATTTACTAATATAAGTGTCATATTAATGGAAATTAAAATGATGAGTTTTAGTTATATGCCATTTTATTGGATGGTTAAAATGACATCTATTAAATTGAAAGATAATACTTTATTATAATCTAAATGTTATTGGACTTATGACTCAAATGCTTTGATTATAATTTTTGAAAACATATTCTTATAGTCTTTTGAAATAAAAAACCAAGAAAATATTGAAACTTAAAATTTCAGCTTTTCCAATGTCTGGGTCTTTGAAACCTGTATATATATCCCATTTTATCCACTCCTTTGAGAGCAAGAACTATAAGTCTTATTAATTTTTGTAGTCACGTCTTTTTGGTACAGTGCCTGGAATATGGAAGATACTCAATAAATTTTTGCCAAATATATTGAGAAATATGTGTTGCTGGGGCTGACCAGCAGCCCCTGAATGACAGATGTACAGATTACTCTGACACAGTTTGACTGTGAAAGAGAGACCTAAAGGGCTCCCTGGCTCTAGTGGCCAGAGCAGCCTTGATTGCCTGCCTAGTTAGCCTTTTATTGCAGTTTTTATCTTTAGATTCAATCAGTAGAGTGAGTAATCTTGGGAAGACACATGTGTTTACATTGTCCTCTAGCAAGGGCATCCAGGGATTAAGCATAAGGATTCCAGTAAACATCCGGGGGTCTGCATATGCACAGACTTGTTTGGAAAGGTCAAGGAATAATTAGGAGCACCACCTTCGACATTCCCCTAAGTCTCCCCTAAGTCAGAATTATGACAAACAGGGCAGGCAGCCTTCCACACACTTCCCTTTTATCAGAATGTCCTCCTTACAAACTTTCCAACCAAGTCTCATGCTTCCCCACAATGTGTCAACCTATGAAAGAACAACATATAGTCAGCAGAGAACAGCTGAAGAAGAGAAATTAATTGATGCCATAAGGACAATAAAGTAAGTTTGTGCCATTGTATGGCAAAATTTTAGTGGCCTCTATCTATCTAATCATGGAAGTCCTTATTGACTTTTTCTCTATTTTTTAAAATATATTTTTATTGATTTCACAGAGGAAGGAAGAGGGAGAGAGAGTGATAGAAACATCAATGATGAGAGACAATCATTGATCGGCTGCCTCTTGCACACCTCCTACTGGGGATCAAGCCCACAATCCAGGCATGTGCCCTGACCGGGAATCGAACCCCAGACCCTTCAGTCCAAAGGCCAATGCTCTACCCCCTGAGAAAAACTGGCTGGGGCTATTCTTAACACTCTTAATGTCTTTTTATGACTTTCCATTTCTGATGACTAGAATATTTATTTATTCAATAACATGTTGGGTGTCCTATAACTCTAATTTTTGTGGAATATATTTCTGCAATAATTTTTAGCATTTTATAACCCTGTCATACCATGAAATCTCTTAGGCGAACACAGTGGAAAATAGATATTTGGAGATTAGTTGAAAGAGATGTTAAAGATGTTAGTTCTCTTGTTTGAAAGTTATAAGGGACTGTGGAATGGAAGGAAACATTGGAAAGGGTAGATGGGTTTGAGGTTGAGCCACAAACACAGCTGACATCAGGGACTCAAATGCCAGTACAAGTCCATGTTTTCATCTCTTATGCATGTTAGTTCTCTTATCTCTTGTTGCTGCTGAGATTTCTCCGTGTGACAGAAAACGTGTTTGCCAACAGCTCTTGAATTTGATGTGACTCCACAGCCATCTGGATTGTCTCAGTTCTATTTCTACAAATCCCCAAAAAGGACTTTCGTTGATCCAGCCTGGGAGACCTTAGGACCTGTTATGGGTTGAATATGTCCCCATAAAATATTAAGTTCTTACCCCCAGTATTACAGATCCCCCAGTGTAATTTATTATGATTTGGAACTCAATTTGGATCAGTAAATTTGAAAATCTTGACTGTGAAAATTTTTGATTGAATGGATTAGTTAAGTTAGGAGTTAGGTAATTAGAAATAACTTAAAGAGTAATTTGCTGCCTCCCACAACAACATCAAAATTACAACTAAAATACAGAACAACTATCATCCAGAACCATGGGAAAGCTGGCTGAGTGGAAGTACTACAACTAGAGAAGCAAAGAAGAAAGCACATTGAGACTGGTAGGAGGTGTGGAGGCGAGGAACGGGCTGGTCCAGCACCGGTGTGCCGCTTTTTTAATCAGGAGGGAGATCACCTCTTTGGAGGCTGCCTGGAGGAGCAAGGAGTCCCAGCCCCACACCAGACCCCCAGCCCAGAGTTCCAGAACTAGGGAAAGAAGTCCCTCCAGGCAATAAGAACTACAGACTGTAAAAACAAATGCGGAGTGACACACAGGCTGCTGGAGGCCCAGCTGCTCCTCTTAAAAGGCCGGCACCAGGAACTGAATTTACAAGCTCCCACTTGTTCTGAGCTCCAGTGCTGGGTGAGGCTCTGTAGGACACAAACACATACGGGGAGAAACTGGACTGTTTGGCATCAGGGCAGGAACATGGGGGCAGCTTTCTTCCAGATGGTGGTGCTTGTAGTGGTCATTATTCCTGTGCTGGGACCTCCCCTTTGTAAGGCTGACTGGCAGCCATTTCTGTTTGCTCTGCCCTGGAGATTCCCTGAGACCCTACCCCACCCAATTTATGACCCAACCTAAGTTGTGTGCAGCAGTTTTTGCATCTGAATGGCCTGTCCTTTCTCAGCCTAAAACTTGTCAAATAGGCTGCAGCTGGGTCAGGGAACCCCAAAGCTATCAATAAAAGGCCCAAGGTTGGCACCAGCACCAGCCTGTCTTGCTTCACAGCTGGGCCTCCTCTGGGAACTTCGAAACTCGATACAAAGAGGAGGAATCTTCAGATATCTCTGTAGCTCCTGCTGGGTGGCCCTAGGCAGTGGCTGAATTTGCACCTCCTTGGAGATTCAAGAGCGAGTGTACCCAGTGGTCAGAGTGAGATCATACCAGATTACAACTCTTCACATCCATAAGTGACACACTCAGGGGGCAGACTCACTGAGCACCAAAGCCCCACTGAAGCAATCCTGCCCCATAAGGGTATTTCTTGCACAGCAGCTCTTCCACTGTAGTTGCAGCTGGTCCCCACAGCCAATTAGCCTGGAGGTCAATTTCTCCCAGTGATACCAACAGCAATCAAGGCTCAACTACAACAAGACTGTGCACACAGCCCACAAAGGGGGGGGAACCAAGAGTGTCCACCTCAGGTGATTGGGGAGGCTGAACCACTGGGCCCTATAGGATACCTACTACACAAGGCCATTCTGTCAACTCAAGGAGACTTAGCAGCTATGCAATACATAGAACAAACACAGAGAAGCAGCCAAAATGCGGAGACAAAGAAACATGTCACAAATGAAAGAAATGGAAAAAAGCAAACTACTGGATATAGAATTCAAAACCACAGTCATAAGGTTACTCAAGAATCTTCTAGAAACCTCTGAGGAACTTAGTGAGACCTTCAAAGATCTTAGTGAGAATGCCAAAAAAATGGAAAGAACCAGTTAGAAATTAAGCAAACACTGACTGAAATAAAAAATAATATACAGGGATTTAATAGTAGACTAGAGGATCCCAAGAATCAAGTTAATGATTTGAAATATGAGGAAGCAAAAAACACCCAACCAGAAGAGCAAAAAGAAAAAAGAATCCAAAAATATGAAGATAATGTAAGGAGCCTCTGGGACAACTTTAAGTGTACCAACATCTGAATTATGGGAGTGCCAGAAGAAGAGAGAGAGCAAGATATTGAAAACCTAGTTGAAGAAATAATGACAGAAAACTTCCCCTACCTGGTGAAAGGCATAGACTTACAAGTCCGGGAAGTGCAGACAACCACAAACAAGAGGAATCCAAAGAGGACCACACCAAGACACATCATAATTAAAATTCCAAGGGTAAAAGACAAAGAGAGAATCTTAAAAGTAGCAAGAAAAAAAATAGTTAGTTACCTACAAGGGAGTACCCACATGACTGTTAGCTGATTTCTCAACGGAAACTATATTCAAAGTGATGAATAGCAACAACCTACAACCAAGATTACTCTACCCAGCAAAGCTATCATTTAGAATTGAAGGTCAGATAAAGGGCCTCACAGACAAGAAAAAGCTAAAGGCATTCATCACCACCAAACCAGTATTATATGAAATGCTGAAGGGTATTCTTTAAGAAGAGGAAGAAGAAGAAAAAGATAAAGATAAAAAAATTATGAACAAGAAAATGACAATAAATACATATTGATCAACAAGTAAATCTAAAAACCAAATTAATAAAAAATCTGATGAACAGAATAAACTGGTGAACGCGATAGGATCAGAGGCATGGAAATGGAACAGACTGATGATTCTCAGAGGGAAGGGAATGTGGGGGGTGCGGGAAGAGATTAGACAAAGATCTTATATGCATGTATGCAGTACCTATGGACACAGACAATAGGGTGGCAAGGGCCTGGGGTGGGGTGAGAACCGGGTGGAGGGGAGCTATGGGGGAAAAAAGAGGGACATCTGTAATAATCTCAACAAAGATTAAAAAAAAAGTAATTTGCTGATAGTTGTGTCTAATTGATATCTATGTCTCAGCTTACAAATCACCACAATTGCAGGGAAATTAACAAATTTGCTTTGTCTAGGCAGGTAGATCTCTGTAGCAAACTGGATTTCTGTGAGAGAACCAATAATGTTTAAGAGCCTGGCAATGAAAGATGGTGTTGAGCAAAATGGTAGACTCTTGTCTCAAAGTGATAGCCTCTCTAATTCTTTAATGACTTAGGTTCTTTTGTAGTGGTTTATTTATGACAGGTTTCAGTCTCACAATCTAATAACTACTGCTACCGTCTACCCTTTATCAACTTAATCTTCCTTATAAGTACTTGTATTTACCAGGTTAGACTTCATCAATAAGGTATTTGTATCAGAATGAGTAGATTGTCTTTCGTTGCTCATGTTTTCTAATCTGAGAATATGATATCGAAGATTCTAGATCAGGGAATAGGCAAACTACAACCCTCAGGCTAAATCCAGCCCACCATCTGTTTTTGGAAATACAGATTTATTGGAAAACAGCATATTCATTCACTTACTTATTGTCTATGGCTGTTTTCATGCTATAATAGCAGAGTTGATCAGTTGTGAGAGAGACTTTATGGCTCACAAAGCCTAAAATATTTACTATCAGCTCTTTTATAGCAAGAGTTCATCAGTTTCTGACCGTCTAAGGAAGGTAAAAGGTGTGTGTGTGTGTGTGTGTCTGTTAAATAAAGCCTAACATGGACAGACATTTTAGTCTTTGGAATAAAATGTAATTTTCACATTACTAATGACCTAGACTTCACATTTCTGAAATGAAATTCATGGTTTAAAATGCTTCATTGAACTCATTTTTTCTTATTTACAGTTGCTTGTAATTAATAGTTATTTTGCTCTTATAACTGCTTTTTCTTATTGCAAATAACTAGTTACAGAACTGAAAAATGGAAGGGTTGTCCAAAGGCATCATGTGTTAGATGTTTTTGACTTAATGTTACTTGAAGTCAGGAAGATGCCTTTGCTCACCATCAGTGGCTTCATTTCCTTGGAGGAAATCACCCAGGAAACATAATAGCAAGCTCGGTACATTCTTGTTGTTTATTGATTACTTGATAAATTTCAAAGAACAGAAATAATGAAGAAAGATATTTCCATTTGAGATATGAATTAAACAAAACATTTATGATAGCATGACCTTAGAAAGTTACCTAATTTTCCTGTGTTTCACTGACTTTTTCTATAAAATGGAGATAATAAAAGTACACATCTCATAGGGTTATGAGGATAAATGAGATGTTCCATTAAAAGTGTTTGACAGAATATCTTGCATATAATTAAGGCATAATACATTTAACTTTTATTATTACTGCTATATCTTCAGCTTCGTAGCTTAAGTCTTCTGCCATATTTTAGCTATACATAACATCATTCATTCCCCCAGCTTAGTTATTTGTTCCCAACTGTTTTAGACTGGGTCCTTTAGAGAAGCAGAACTAATCCTATATAATAAAAGGCTAATATGCAATTTGTCTTCTCGACCGGGAGTTCGACCAGGGGGTGGGGCTGGCCCGCCAACTGCTTGGGGCCCTCTCCCTGGCTGGCTCCACCCCCAATTGGCCCCCACCCCCCGATTGGGGAACAGGGCCGGGTGGCCAACCACCCACGGCCCCTCCCCCTGGCCAGTCTGGCCCAATTGGCCCAATGGGGGAGGGCCAGCTGGACCCAACCCATGCATGATTTCGTGCACTGGGCCTCTAGTAGAATATAATGTGTGTGTGTGTGTGTGTGTGTGTGTGTGTGTGTTTCTATATCACTATATCTATATCTATCTATCTATCTATCTATCTATCTATCTACATCTATCTATCAATCATCTATCTATCTGAAATTGGTTTGCACCATTGTGAAGGCTGAGAAGTCTCAAGATCTGCAATCAGCAAGCTGGAGAGCCAGGAGAGCTGGTGGTGTAGTTCCAGTGCATGTCTGAAGGCTTGAGAACCATGAGAACTGATGGTGTGAATTTCATTCGGAGTCCAAAGGCAAGAGAAGATCAATGCTCCAGTTCTAAGACAGTCAGGCAGAGAGAGAAAATTCTTCCTCACTCTGCCTTTTTATATGGTGATTGGAAGTGAAGAGCTTAGAGGCCAACTAATTGGACAATTATCTACAAGTCTGGTGAAATTATCAAGAATGATGATAAAGGTGGCAATGAAGAGTTGGTGAACCTTATGCTAAATATTTCATGAAGTTCTCATTCTTCTTTGAATGTGCCATGATTTTCTTGTTTCTGGGACTTGCACATACTATTTCTGTTTGGAATATTCTTTCTCCTCTTCTCTGTTTGGAAATTTTCATTCATTCTTTCAGTTTAGATGCCACTTTCTTGAAAAACCTCTACTGATTTTCCCCATGTAGGTTGCTTTTCCTTTGTGATTTCAACACATTTCATAACTTCTTCTATTGTGACACTTAACCAAATTATAGAGGAAGCTTTATTTAAAAATCTGCCTCTTTGTGTACACTGTGATGTCCCATAATGCAGAGAACATCTTGTGCATCTTTGTTTCAATTCAATAAACATTTGCCAAGCGAATGGTTTCTTATTAAAATATGAGCAAATTCAAGGCATTTCTGTATACCTGGTTCATATTACAGTGTACAGAAAAAGTAGAGTCCCAATAAATACTGATTGAATAAATTCTATTACTATTTTCTAAAGGACCCCCGCCCCCCAAGATTCATTGACAGTAATTATTTTCAAGTGTCCATAGTAGTTAAATACTTGGTAGCATGAGCAAACCCAGTTAACATATGATTACAATAAAATATGGATCATATTTGAACTTTTCTGTCTACAAATGTTTAAGCCGTACCAGCTGACTAATACAAGGTAAATGGAAAGTTGGGCTGAAGTGAACATTTACAGTTAAACTTTAGGAGAGACTTGGAGGGATTTAGATTCAAAGGTTGGGTTGCTTTGCATTGGAAATATGCTTGGAATTTATTGCAGCTGCTCAAGGATAGCCTGGAGGTGTACAGATTGTGGAGGACAGCTGCTTTGTGAGCAATTAAATTGAGGTAACTCTCCTTAGTGGTCAAATTTTCCTTATCAGGGAGCACTTTTGTTTTTAAAAGTTTGTATGGCAATATCCTAACCCCGTGGTCGGCAAACTGCGGCTCGCGAGCCACATGCGGCTCTTTGGCCCCTTGAGTGTGGCTCTTCCTAAGCCTTAGGAGTACCCTAATTAAGTTAATAACAATGCACCTACCTATATAGTTTAAGTTTAAAAAATTTGGCTCTCAAAAGAAATTTCAATCGTTGTACTGTTGATATTTGGCTCTGTTGACTAATGAGTTTGCCGACCACTGTCCTAACCAATTCCTTCAGAGAAAGCTCACTAAAGGATTATTTGTGTTGCTTATATCAGAATTCCAAGCTTGCTTGTGCATGAGAATCATCTGTGAAGCTTTTTTTTTTTTCAGACAAAGAAACCCAGGCTGCATCTCCAGAGGTTCTGAGTCAACAAGCGTTTTTATAAAGCTTCACAGGTAGTCAAATTTCAGTGAAGGATTTCATTGTGAATTATTTCTTCTTTGAAATACAACACTAGCTGAAATCTTTTGTGCTTATTAAATTGTATCAGTTTCCCCTTTCAAGACCCCCCAGTGGATACTTGGAAACACTGACAGTACTGAACCCTATATATACTATGTTTTTTCCTATACATACATATCGATGATAAAGTTGAATTTATAATTTAGGCACAGTGAGAGATTAACAAGAGTAACTAATAATAAATAGAACAATTATAACAATATACTGTAATAAAAGTTATGTGAAAGTGATCTCTCTCTCTCTGATAATCAATCTGATAACTGAGATGTTACCAAGTGACTAACAGGCAGGAAGTGTAGACAGCATTAGAAACATTGGGCAAAGGGATGATTCCTATGTGGTTGGGATGGAGAGGGATGGCGTGAGATTTTGTCACTCAGAACAGTGCACAATTTGAAATTTGTAAATTACTTATTTCTGGAATTTTCCATTTAATATTTTTGGATTGAGGTTGATGGCAGGTAACTGAAACTGTGGAAAATGAAACCACGAGTAAGGGTGGACTACTGTATTTTAAAATTGCAAGTTTAAAAGAAATCTTTTGTGTGAAGGTCCCTATTACATATGATTAGTCCATTAGAAAGAAACATTTTGCTTTCTGTAGCGCTGTCCAGGTCAAACATGTTCATTTATGTGGATAAACTCCGTGAGTTTCAGTTCTTGAACTTGTATTGAGGTAAAGGCTGAAGAACATGTGTGCTGAGGAAGAGAGGCAATACACAGCTCTTGACCTTCATATGAAAAAAAAAATCATACACAATTTCTAAGTAATATGGAAAACATTAAAATTTTTCAGATTTAAAGCACTTTATCACTTATTTTAATCTTTTTTAACCTCAGGAAGTACTGCTAATGTTACCACAGAATGTGAGATAAATTTTGCATTCTGTGCTAACACATCATAGATAAAAAACAGTGCTATGCCACTCTGACAGCATGTTTCCTTTGTATCTTTTTAACATATACTTAACCAGCTTCTATTTTATTTTACCTTAACTTTTTCCTAACTTCTACATAAGCTTTTTCTTTTTGAAGATAGAGGAGTCTTTTCATATCTGGTACCTTTTCCTCATTTTCTAATTTATAAGGACACTTTATAGCAGGTTCTTTCTTTCATTTCTTTTTTTCTTTCTTTCTTTCTTTCTTTCTTTCTTTCTTTCTTTCTTTCTTTCTTTCTTTCTTTCTTTCTTTCTTTCTTTCTTTCAATATGTACTGAGAGCAGAACCATGCCCTTTTGCTGAACACCAACTTTAAAAAAGACCTAGGTTACACTTGACCCTCTGCTATCCACACTCTGATCTTACTCAATCTCTTAGACACTCCATTTCCACACCATTAACATCCTGATTGATGGCAACTATTGGGCTCCCTGGAGTTGTGGGAAGGAAGATACATCCAGATGTCTGCATAGCAGGTCCCTGATGTCCTTGAGTTTCTTTTCTTTTCTTTTTTTTGGTAAAGGATCCTTAGAAATCTAGTTTCATCCATGGCAGTTAGATTCTTGGTCTTGTTCCTATAGCCTCCAAATCATTTGCAAATTATGAAACTTTCAAAATATGCCCTAGTGTTGTATATTAAGGTTATAGTAAGAAGTAAGAAATTTTTATAAAAGAATCAAACTGATCACAGCTCAATCCTTTGTCTCCAATTTAAAGAAACGACCTTACATTAGGCCATAGCCTATTTTCAATCAAGGAGAAGCCATTTTACAAAAATTATCAACTGCACTGCCCTCTACTCCCAAATATACTCAAACACAGTCCTACAAACTCACTTTCTATTTGGTCAATAGCAGCTCTAATCCTTAGTGTACATTTATCCTTTGTTATTTGCATTTAACAGACATTGGTCACTGTGTACAAAATGGTCTTTGGTTTCTTCCTTAATGACTTAGTGTCCTCCCTAATATAAGGCTTCACTATGTCTGTCTTATTTTAATGGCCCTTCTAATTCATCTCACATGATGCTGCTGGAGTATCTTTTCCTTCACTCCAACTCAGTGAGGTTTGCTGAATCCAGGCCACATTTCTTGCCTGACATAAAGCTCTCTGAGACCTTTCATCTCTTCTACTTTGTCTATCACTATCAGCTGCTACTCTCTGATGTGAGTCTTCCACCCGCATGGCACGCCAGATTGGTCCATATTTCACTACCTTCAGGAAGATGCCTTACTACCATTTTATTTGTGCTGGTCACAGGTAGAATCCAGGCTTTTCCTCATCTGCCTCTACACATTTTAGGAACACATTTATGTCCTGCATTTGAACATGTACCGTAAAGTTTCAACTCTTCTCAGAAAGTTTTTCTTTCCCACCAAAAAAAAGCCACAAATATTTTTGTTACTTTTTACCTGATGAATATCTGCTGTCTTTTATTTTCATTTGGACAACTATACCTTATTTATTGTCTGCCTTGTTTCAAGAGGTTTTAAGACAACATTTCTGTGAAACTTTCGCCATAGCAATGAGTCTGTAGGTCATTTAAGAGCAGAAAATATGGTTTTTGAGACAGAAAACCAGATTTGGGTCTCAGCTTTGCAACTTACCAGCTATGGCTGGAGGAAAATTATTTAAAGCTGTTTTTGTTTTTTGCTTGGTGGTTGGTTTTAATCTCTAAAATGAGGACAGTGATATTGGCCCTATCCAAACTAGCACACAGCATTATTATATATAGCAAATTGAAACTTTATAATTGAAAAGACTTTGTAAATGGAGATAGTCTATACACACTTAAAATATATTAGTTTTACCTTCCTTGTATCTGCCAAAGTGCTAGCACAATTGTAACCCCTGAGTAGGATTTACTATAAACTCACAGAATCGGATTAACATAATATTAGTTGGTGTCTTTGATATGCTAACACAGATACATGCAATTATAGCAAACTCATTCCAACTATTAGGGTTTATTTTATTAGAAAGACACAAAGGAGTGAATATTACATGCTATTAAAATTTAACTGAACCATTCATAATAATATGGTGTACTCCTGTTGGTCTTGTGTTATGAAGTAAGCATTGAGGTTCCTACTACTGTAACATAGTAGTTGCTCACTTGGATTGCTAGTGGGAAATCCGACTTCCTCTGTGTGACAATTGGACAAGCAAAGGTATAAACTGATTCAACCTTGATGATTTAGTAATTTTCATGATGCTTTCCTCTGCATGATATAATTCTTTTCATAAGAAATTACTGCAAAGTAATAAAAATTTTTATGTGTTTGCAACTAGTATGTACAAGGAGTGAGAATAAATCCTAGGTAAAGTTCTCAGTGGAATCCCAGCCTTTGATCATGCCACCAGTGCTTTAATTTTAAAAGTGTGTCAAGATGATTAGATCTTGGTGCCAGGCATAATACAGACTTGAAAGCTGCCATGAATTCTGCTACTTAGGCAGAATATCTTCCTCTGAAGCACTAATTGACAATGAAGTTGAATGTTAAATAAGAAAGTTTAAGGTAAATTAAGAAGAATAAGAGTTATTTGGATGCTGTCAAACACACTGTGGACTTTATTAGGCACCAGATCTTGACCCAAATTAGGAAATAGTGAAAAATTAAGACCTAGACTTAATAGAAGTCCCATATATAACTTCAAATAGTTTTATACTTATTCCCCTCACTTATTTATTTATTTATTTATTTATTTATTTATTTATTTATTTTTTAAATATATTCTATTGATTTTTTACAGAGAGGGAGAGAGATAGAGAGTTAGAAACATCGATGAGAGAGAAACATCAATCAACTGCCTCCTGCGCATCTCCCACTGGGGATGTGCCCGCAACCCAGGTACATGCCCTTGACTGGAATCGAACCTGGGACCCTTCAGTCCGCAGGCTGACGCTCTATCCACAGAGCCAAACCGGTTTTGGCTCCCCTCACATATTTAATGTTAGGTAAAAATGAGCAATGATGTTTCAAAGTTCTATTAGTATGTCTGAATTAAAGAGAATTTTTTT
Organism: Myotis yumanensis; assembly: GCF_028538775.1. NCBI lineage: Eukaryota > Metazoa > Chordata > Mammalia > Chiroptera > Vespertilionidae > Myotis > Myotis yumanensis. The sequence goes on from NW_027223754.1 coordinate 131,714,618, forward strand.
TAATTGAGCAAGAATTCTGTGAGAATAGTGGATCAACATAAGACAATTGTTATATCTCAAATAGGGTGGATCAAAATGTTGCCATAAGGCCAACAGCACCACTACTACCCACAACACAGTATAAAATACAATTAGAGCTGACTTCCTTAAAAAATCATCAAATTCTTTCATCAAAAGAATTAGACTTTCATTAAAATCTTAAAATAGAAGCTATATGCCTACTTCTTGCTGATTCAACCCTCCCCTGGCTTCTGGTGTCCCTTACCCCCAGTGATTGCTCACTTCACTTCCTTTGTCCAGGAGTCAAACAGTTTCGCTCATTGTCTCCATTTTCCTGGGGGCCTGCGAGGTGACTAATTGCCAATTTTCAGACTCTATAATGGGCTATTCAATTATTGTGTGACTATCCCTCTTTATCCTTTTAGACCAGCGGCTCTCAACCTGTGGGTCACGACCCCTTGGGGGTCGAATGACCCTTTTATAGGGGTCGCCTAAGACCATCAGAAAACACATATATAATCACATATTGTTTTTGTGATTAATCACTATGCTTTAATTATGTTCAATTTGTAACAATGAAAATACATCCTGCATATCAGATATTTACATTATAATTCATAACAGTAGCAAAATTACAGTTATAAAGTAGCAATGAAAATAATTTTATGGCTGCTGTAAAAAAGAAGGAACTCTTACCATTTGCAATGGCATGGATGGAACTGGAGAGCATTATGCTAAGTGAAATAAGCCAGTCAATGAAGGAAAAACACCACATGATCTCACTCATTCATGGATAATAAAGACCATTATAAACTTATGAACAATAATAGATACAGAGGCAGGGCTGCCTCAAACAGATTGTCAAATGGCAGTGGGAAGGCTGGGGAGGGTTGGGGGGCAGGAGGGAGGGAGGTAAGAGATCAACCGAAGGACTTGTATGCATGCATATAAGCATAACTAATGGACATAAGACACTGGGGGGTAAGGGAAGGCAGGGGATTGTCAAGGGTGGGAAAAAAAGGAGACATATGTAATACTTTTTGTAATACTTTAAGCAATAAAACAATAAAAAAAATATGAAAAAAAGAAAATAACTTTATGGTTGGGGGTCACCACAACATGAGGAACTGTATTAAAGGGTCGCGGCATTAGGAAGGTTAAGAACCACTGTTTTAGACCATTTGCTTTTCAGTAGGATCTTTTTATTCTATGATAGTAATAATAATAATAATAATAAAACAAAAAATAGCTAATTTAGTGGCATTTACTACATGGCAAGCATTATTATAAAACCCTTACACATACTGACACATTTAATGTGTATACCAATTCGATGACTTATGTACCATTATTATATCCATTTTATAGGCCATGAAGCTGAAGCATTGTGATGTCAGGTGGGTCATTAACTGGGAAGTGGTTTTGAAACCAGACAGTTTAACTCCACTGTCCCTACTCTGAACCACTGAGCTATCCTGTTTAAATGTATGTGTGTGTGGGGGGGGCGGGAGGATATACAGCTTATAATGGGTATACTTGTGCATTAGAGTCAGAAATACCTATTCGAATCCTGTCTCTGCCTCTTACTGGCTGTGTGGCTTGGGTATGATATTAAATTTCTCTGAAATTAATGTTCTAAGGTGTAGAATTATGACAAGTGTACTTATATAAAAAGTCTACTGTAGAAGTAGATAAATTAATGCATATAAAACACCTACCACCAAAGTATAAAGCATTCTTTACATGTTTGGGTGTGTGGCTGAGTGGAAGTGGGGAAGATATTTTTTGTATAAAGGGATTTTGCGCAGCTACTCAGCTGGCCTTTTCAGCCTGGGTATAGAGTAGGCGAAAGTGGAACACTTGTAACAGCAGCATCAGATGGGTCAGCCAGTGCTTGTCAGTAAGAATTAGGCAAAGGTCAAGGGCACTGGGAATCCAAGAGGCAGAAGCAACAGTTACCATTCCTATAGACCAGAGGATACACCAATTACAATGTGCATGAGACCCTCTTATTGACATGCATTTGTTGGTAGACAGTTTTTAGAAGGAGATGAACTTATCAAGCAGAGGTTTTTAAAAAGAGGTTGTGTTCTAAAATACAAATATAAGATATTCTTTCTCTATAAGTTTAAAATTTATACTTACATAGACTATAGAAACCACTGCAAATGTTTTGAACTGTCTTTATATTTGATATTAGCTAGAAAGTGAATTATAATTTTTATGCTTTATATGTTCCTCAGCATACAAAATTTGATCTTGGTTTTACCTTGTGTGATAAATTCTTTTTTAACTTTACATGCTAAAAGCAAAATCTGTTAAGAAGCTCTGTTCATTCTAATTTTGTAAACATCAGAAAAGATGTTGCATGTAACAGATTGTCACATGCAAAAAAAAATGTCAAGAAATTTACATTAGCTAACGGTGCCATGAAGACTGAACTCAGAGAAAACAATTACTTCCCAAGTATTGGTTACTGAGTTAATAATACTTAAAATGTTTGTTTTTCAAAACCAAACTGTAATAGACAAAACGAGTCTTATTATTTTAAAGATTATTTTGGAAGAGCGTAAAGAACATTTTGTACCTGATACATGTCATTAATAGTTTACATTAGCTTCCCATATAAGGGAAGATACTATCCTACTTTATAAATAGGTCTTTGGGAAAATTGCTTCTTCCCTGTGGTTAAACAATCTGACATACATTTTTAATGTAGGGATAGTCTAAGCAATTTGAAAGCTAACCCATGTTAGATTGTAACATGCCAAACCCCTAAAATAACAAAGACTTCATCATTGATGGTCTTTTACAGACCCATTAAGTTTGGCCTCCATAATTTATGGAATACATAGAGAAAATAGGAAGTGTACTAAAAAAAACCAAATAATATTTCTCAAGAGTTATAAAGCAGATAATAGCTAAGTGGGATAAAATGTCATATAGGAAAGAATATTTAGGTATAAATTCTAATAAATGTAAATTATAAGAGGCAGGTGACAGTGATTGCCAGCTCCATTCATCCCTAATTCATTAAGGATGGAAAAGGAAGTGGTTTGAAATTGCAGTAGGAGAGATTTAGGTTAGATATCAGAAAGAACTTCCTAACTATGAGAGTTGCTGATCACTGAATAAAGGATATGTTACATTCTTAAAGAGTTCCCTGTGTTATCGGTGGGGAGATCTCCATGTTTCCACTGGTTGCTAGTGGAGGTGGGCTTCTTGTAATATCCAGAGAAAAGAAATTTTCTGAGACTCTTACAGGAGTGGGAAATTGTAGAAAGCTTTATTTCTGTGGAATCAAACCCCTGAGTTTCCAAGGTTCCATTTCCCTCAGTACCACAATAGAAGAAGTTTCATTTTGCTTTCAGCAGAGCTAAAATCAAAGCCAGTGTCCAGAGTTTCTGTCCATGTGAGGGGATAGTCCAATCCAGCATCAGGCTAGCTTACTCTGTGTTTCCTGCTGTAGTCCCTCAGTCCATTGCATGTGGGGTCTGCATGGCCCATGGCTGTGGAGGGAACATGGGCAGGAGCAAAGCCAAAGGAACCAGAGAGCCGAGAGAGAGAGAGAGAGAGAGAGAGAGAGAGAAAGAGAGAGAGAGAGATCCTTTGTCTGTGGGATTATGTGTTCCCAAATTTTCATGGGCTTGCAATGGCCCTGCCTACTCTAGCCAGTCCATGGTTCCCCAGGCTTGACTGAAAGTCACTTTCCCTTTGTCACCCTGACTCATTGTGCATGTGCCATCTTCCCCTTTGTTGGACTCTTTCCCCCAGTGACCTGCAGGGCATGAGCCAGTGGTTCCCTGGAGAGTGTGAACTTGCAGCTTCCTGGTGAAGCTGCCCAAATGGCCATGCTTATCATGTCTGGCCTCCCTTTTGCTCCTTTCCTATTATTAATACTTAGCTAACTACAATGGTATCACTTATAGACATTTGGAAATAGGATATAAACTTGTTCCTTCAGGATGATTTAAAAGCAGACCCAACCAATCATAGTAACACTGATAAGATTGTATTCTGTAGTTTTTTTTTTTAGATTCATCAATAAAAATTGATCTGTGTGTGTGTGTGTGTGTGTGTGTTTAAAGGTGAATAATGTAATTCATGTCAACTTGTAAAAAAATTTTTTGAGTTTATTGAGCCAAACTGATGACAATTGCCGGAAAGTAAAATTTCAACGGACTGAGAAAATGCTTAGGAAAATAACAGTTTCACCACTTATTTAATACATTAGAACCAAACGGTAAGACATAAGGGAGTTACATGAAATTCATTGGTGATATATTAGGGAGGTGAGAGAAGGCAAAGCAGGGGAGGGAGGCTCTGGGATTGGATGAAAAGCAAAATGAATAGACACATACGTCTTTTTCATAGGTGGGCATAGATAGTTAACAGTGAGCAATTAACATGATAGCAATCACAACTAGGGGATGTGTAGTCTCCACATGGTTGTGCTTTGAGGGCTCTGGAAAAAATAAAATTACTTCGTTATTCCAAAGGAATATTTTCAGGTATATTATCCTATATGCAAAAGGTGCTTTTAGTTAGTTAAAAAGTTTTAATTTCAGACCATTTTATGTGGTTACTTTCAGTCTCTGAGTTTGTAAGTCTCACCGCAGGCCTCCCCTGAGCTTGTCAGGTTTAGTAAGTAGCCCTTTTTTTGTCCACACTCATGATCACAAAATAAAGCAGTGGATTCCATGGTACAGTGACAAAGTTATGTGGCATAATAAAACTCAGATGCCTTGTGAAGATGGAGAGTGATAAAAGAAAGACAGAAATACTTAGTTTATGGAAACCATGTACTATCCTTGAATTTATTTTAAATGAGATAGTGCACTGATAAGGCCAATCTTTTTATGAAAATCAGAAAAATATTGCCACATGAATCTGCCCTCTTTGCTCTGACTTGAAAATATCATTTAAAAACTACAAATTTGTAAATGAAACAAAAAATTAGAGTAATTCTTAAAGTAAAATGTCAGGGTGCTAAATATATCAGTTCAAACTCAGCTCTTCCACTTCCCTTGCATCTAGTTAAGGAAACAAAAACTAGGGAAGCTGAGTGGATTGTTTAGGTTCACTTGTTAGTGGAAAAGCCTGGGTCGAACTTCAGCAGCAGCTACAGCATACTGCCCAGGTGCCTCTCCCACCTGCCCCACTTTGAGGGGCTCATTCTGTCTGTTGACAGCTGAGAGTGTTGGTTGCTGAGACAAAAGCCAGTTTCCTCTCCAAGAATTCCTTCTTTCTCTAGGTGTTGTCCTCTGCCAAAGGGAGTGGCCTTGCCCACGTCTGTGCCTCCTCCCTAGGCACAGCCTGCAACTGAATGGATTTGGGGTGGAGGAAATGCAAAGGACCAGCCTTAATTCAGGACAACTCAAAAGGGCCATTCCAGCTCCTCAGCTCCAACCCGGGATCAGTTTGTTTCAATTGCAGTTCAGTTTCTCCATCTGCCCAGTCCTGGTTCTTCTACTTCACTTATGAAAGGCACAAGGAGCTTTCTCTTGCCTGTGTTTCTTTCTGTGCTATCACTGTTGTGGAAGAAGATAGAAGAAGGAAGCAGTTACTGGTAAGGGTTAAAATTGAAAGTAAAGTATAGATAGAGAAGGTAAAAAGAGGAAGTGAAGCCAAACTACTTCCTTTTTCCTTCATCTCAAGCTCCAAGATGAGCAGATGGACCCAAACTTCTTCCTGATTGGAAGGTGATCTTCTGACCTCAGTGTCTCCTGTGTATTGTCTCACCTCCTAATTCATTTCTTTTTCTCTACTCATCCTTCAAATTTATGTGAACTATCAGATAATGGGGACATGTTCAATAGTTAGTTTTGAATTGTGAATGAGGTGTTAGACTTTCTAGTCCTTATATGATCATGACCTCAGCTTTTGTTCTGATCTAATCCTACATTTGGAAAGATCCTATGAACACATCCTCTGTACTCACAGCTACCAGCCAACAATGCCCCATGCATCTGTGCTTAGGGTTACTTTACATCCTGAATGCTGAGCATCTTGGTTATGATAACAGCTATGCTAATAGTGTCTAGAGAGGTAGCCACTAGTCACACGTGGCCATGTAAATTTAATGACAATTAAGTGGTTTTTTAAAAATTCTTTATTGTTGAGAGTATTACATATGTTCCCTTTTCGCCCATTGTCCTCTCCCACCTCTCCCTCACCCCCAGCCCAGGCCTTCACCCCCGTATTGTTTGTGTCCATTGGTTATGCTTATCTATAATAATAAAAGCATAAAATGCTAATTAGACCAGACGTCCTTCTGGATGTCCTTTCGGACAACATTCCGGACAAAGCTGAGGCTGCGAATTTTGTACAATGGGCCTCTAGTATACATATAAGTTCTTTGGTTGATCTCTTACCACCACCACCATCCTTGCTGCCCACCCTCCCCTGCCTTCCCTCTGAGGTTTGATGATGTGTTTGATGCTTCTCTGTCTCTGTATCTATTTTTGTTCATCAGTTTATGTTGTTCATTATATTCCACAAATGAGTGAGATCATGTGATACTTATTTTTCTCTGACTGGCTTATTTTGCTTAACATAATGCTTTCCAGGTCCATCCATGCTGTTGCAAATGATAAGAGTTATTTCTTTTTTACATTAGCATAGTATGCCATTTGTTTGATGCTTGGCTGTTTGTATGTGAACAAAGGTGACACCATCAGATAAATTCATGGCTGTCTGGTTGGGTGAAGGATACCTAGAGTAGTCCACATGGCCCATTGTACTCTGAGAAGGATTCTTTCTGGAAAGCCTTCTAACCCAGGTCCTTTTCCAGTGTCTGATGGATGGCAGGGACTAGTTGTAAAAAAAAAAAAAAATGTTTGTTAATTTAATTAAATAGATGAAATTAATTTAAAAAAAGAAACCCTCAAAACTTCCTCAGTTGCACTAGCCTCGCTTTAAGGATTCAATAGCTACATGTGGCTAGTGTCTACCATATTGGACAATTCAGACATAGACCATTTCCACACTACAGAAATTTCTATTTGACAACATTGTTACATGTGAAATCTTTAGAGTATGGTTCTGACCATATTTTTTTCCTATGTGGACAGAAGTGATTTAGGGTGACACATTTGGAGTAAAGGTCTAGATCAAGCCAAGTTTTAGGCTCTGTCAGCTTCAGAAACAATTCAGCTTCTGTGATCAGTTAGAAAGTCTGTAGTCTTTACTGTGTCCTAATCATGTTAGTTTCAAAATGACCTTTGTCTATTCTTTTTCCATTTCATTGCCACCATTCTTAATAATCATGATAATACTGACAATTAAAAGCTACTTAGTTTTTTCTATGTATCAGATACTATATGCTTCTTATATATCATCTCATTTAATTCTCATAACAATTTCATGAGGCCCACCTCATTTTACAGATGGGAATTTTGGACTAATCAAGTGTCTTTCCCAAGGCAAACAGTTGGTAAGTGGCAGAGCCAGGGTTTAAATCAATATTTGTCTGATCCAAGAGCCAATCAACTGTTAAATTACACTGCCTTCATCATCACAGACTTAGGTGGCTAGAAAACATCTGGCTGTTTACTTGTTCTTATTTTCTTCCACTTACAGTTCAGACTGGGTACTCTTGTTAGACTAATTTTTCCTAAATTTCATCTATCTCCTAAAAAATCATAATGTCTCTATTTTGTTCTGGCCTTTTATTTAACTGAGTTTTATTGTTTTAGTTTTATAATTCATAAAAGTGTATAATATATTTCAAAATGCATAACTGATGACTTTTGTTTTTAAGAAATATATTTATGTTATTACTTGTATATAATTGATCATGGCCAGACTTTTAGAGTCCTCTATTTCTACATTCAGCTGACTTAAACTGATAGTTCATCTTTTTGTTTTAATAAGCATCTTCTGCTTTTAATCTTATATTTCAGGAATGTGATTATTTTTAGAGTACATGCTGGGCTCCACAATTATTTATTTAATCTCATATTCCCTTCAATTGCCTACTGACATTTTGCACTTATTTTTTTTTTATTTTTTTTATTTTTTTTAAAAATATATTTTATTGATTTTTTACAGAGAGGAAGGGAGAGAGATAGATAGTTAGAAACATCGATGGGAGAGAAACATCGATCAGCTGCCTCCTGCACATCTCCCACTGGGGATGTGCCCGCAACCCATGTACATGCCCTTGACCGGAATCGAACCTGGGACCCTTCAGTCCGCAGGCCGACGCTCTATCCACTGAGCCAAACCGGTTTCGGCATTTTTTTTTTTTTGCACTTATTAATGAGTTTAATAAACACCTACTGGTTGACTGAAATAAATTTAAAGTATGCTTCTAAATTCCACTAGCAAGAAAGAAGGCTAGAAATATTATTTTATGGGAAATACAAAATGACCAGTCTTTTATCAAATAAATATTGAGATTTCGATATCAAGTACATCTTTTGAGAACAACTGTTTTGAGATAATCTGTATGTTACACAATATAAGCTTCCTTTAGCACTTAACACATCAGGAAATATATTTTATTTACAACTCTGGCTGTAAATTGTCCAATTGCTGGCAAATATACTTTCAACATCGTAGAAGCCTTGGAAGAAATTACATCAAAATTAATAGAAGTGCAACTAAACCTTGGCTTCTCCCTAGAAGAAGCTTTGGAAAACACATTAATTTCCCAAGAATGTCAGCCTTAAATATAGCTAATGGAAGGGTGGGTTTATATATGAGAGGAAAGGGAGGGAAGATGCAAGAGAGCAGATATTGAGCTGTCTTCTAGAAAAGACAGTGTTCTATTGGAAGTACACTGACCTGAGTTTGGAGTCAATTTTGGGATTTGAGTCCATTTTTTTCTGCTTACTGTGTCCTCTGAAAGTCTTTTATCCTCTCTGATCTTCATCCTTCTCATCTGTAAAATGTGAACAATGGTAACTGTCGAGGAAAAATTAATGACTTCTCTCACCCCCAAAGATGTCCATGTTCTGATCGCTGGAATCTGTGAATGGGTTATGTAACACAATGAAAGAGGCTTTGCAGATGTGATTAAAGATATGCACCTTGAGATGGGGAGGTCATCTTGGATTATTCAAGGGGGTCCATTCTAATCACACTAGCCCTTAAAAGCAGTAAACCTTTGCCGGAGGAAATCAGAAAGATGACAGAGGAAGTAGGAAAGATTTGAAATGTGAGAGGGACTCACCCTAATGTGGCTGGCTTTGATGGAGGGAAGAGGCCATGAGCCAGGGATTGGGGCAGCCACTAGAAGCTGGAATGGCTCTTCATTGACAGCCAGCAAGGAAATGAGGACCTTGGTCCCACAATTGCAAGCAACTAAATTCTGCCCACAACCTGACTGAACAAGGAAACAGATTCTCCTCTAAAGCCGCCAGAAAGAAACAGCCCTGACATCTTGATTTTAGCCCTGTGAGGCTCTTTTTGGATGTCTTACCTTTAGAACTGTAAGATAATGAATTTGTGTTATCTAACTCACTAAATTTGTGGTCATTTGTTATACACAATAGAAAACCACACAATGATGCTATTCCATCTGCTTTATGGGGTTGTTGTGAGATAATGTATATAAAAATGCATTGTGCATTGTAAAGCAGTATACTCAGGCTAACTGTTATCATGAATGTTCTCAGCATTATGAGGCTCTATCCTGCTTTTGAATTGCCAACTTTTAAAATGATAGTCTTGCCCTGACCGGTTTGGCTCAGTGGATAGAGCGTCAGCCTGTGGACTGAGGGTCCCAGGTTCAATTTCAGTCAAGGGCATGTACCTTGGTTGTGGGCACATCCCCAGTAGGGGATATGCAAGAGGCAGCTGATCAATGTTACTCTCTCATCAATGTTTCTAACTCTTCTATCCCTCTTTCTCTCTGTAAAAAAATCAATAAAATATATTTAAAGAAATAAAAATAAAATAAAATGACAGTCTTAGAAAAGAATAACTTGCATCTACTCTGTGCAAGATATTCAGCATATGGTATATCATTTCATCTGTACCATGACCCTATGAAGTAGAAAGCATTATGCCATATGAGGGACCTGACCAGAAATGTGACTCTGGTGAATTTTATAAGATTTATATATCTATTTTATAATTAAAAATGTTTTAATGTTTGAATTTTTTATTGAGAAATGATTGGCATATAGCATTATGTGAATTTCAGGTAAGAGTTCTAATTCCAAAGGTTTATCTACTTTCAGGAAACAATCAGCATAGGAAAAGTTTAAAAATGTAGTTCCAGTGACAAAGTACTAGGAGAACTGATTTTAAGTTTTTCTTTTCTCTGATGTGATCACTAAAGAAGAAAATTAAAACCGAAGTTATCAGAGAGAAACAGATGCAGCACTTGAAGTGATTAAATGTAAGCTATTATTCAGAGTGGTGTTCATGAGAATATGCACAGTTTACCTTTACATCCTGGCTTGGAAGATCCCTCCTGCTGAACTGTGGGCTGTGATCAGACACAGGTCCCAGTGAGCTGTCTGCTCTGTGCACACTCTGTGTGATGAGAAATTTAAAGAAGAATGCTCAGTGTGAAGGGGAGGCTTAAGGTACACAGCTTTGAATCCTGAAATACCAAAAATATCTCCATGGAAGAAAATGTTCTTTGAAAATTAATTGAAGACGTTCAGCCTCATGCTTGGAAATAGTGAACCAAACAGCCTCAGACTTCAGTCATGTTCTTTCATGTAGTCAGAGAAATTGCTGTTAAGAGAGAGATGCTGCCAGAAATGGCAGGTCATAGGAAGATAAGCAAATATTCTGTGTTACTTAATGATTTTTAATGCTATTGATGTCAGTGTTCTGAAATTTCTAGTAATTATTTGAGTCACTGCACTCTCGTTCAACTCTCTGATACAATGTGCTTGTCTAAGTTTAGGGATATAGATTTTGGAAAGTTTGGGGAAAAATTTTCTTGACTGGACAAAGTTAAAGAAAACATACCCATACACATGTGACCGTAATTCTAGGGCTGACCTTAGCAAAAGTTCTGAAGTGTAGGCAGATTTTTTTCCAGGACTTTGCACTTCTCTATTCTCTGCTCTTTCCTCCATTTCAAACTCTTCCACTCCCAGGCTCCCAAACACTCTTATGTTATCCTCATCCTTCACAATATTTAATAAGCTGATTTACCATTCTGTATTCTTGACATACTTAAGGGTATTTGCAATTTAATGGAGACCTTGGTAGGTGCGGTTATTCAAAGGGAAGAATTTATAATGGAAACACTGCAGAATTTATTTTAAAGTCTCCTTAGACTAGAGTGTCTCAAAACACTCTTTAGTATCCAGTTGCCCATTTCATTTCAGTATTGTCCCTTTCTCAGCCCAGTAGCTTAATGTAGATGCAGCAAAACATCTTGGGCCCTGGTTGCTTGTTGTTCAATAGAGTCCACCAATATTTAGTGGGTTCTAGTTATACTCAACATCTCACTAAGGCTGTGAGTTATAAAAACAGATATGATCGAACTCATATTCATTAAATATTTAAATCCATATTCAGTTAGTCCCACAAAAATTACACTATTATAAGAAATATGGCAGAAATACTGTATCAACGTCCTTAAGTTACTATTTCCTGCAAAGCGTATTATGCCCATAAGCATGACACTGACTATAAAGTTGATGCTAATGGTAAATACACATTCGTTGAATAGACCATCCCTTAAACAAACACCTGTGCTTTGTACCCTGGAATAAAACACATAGGAGTCTGAGGGAAGAACAACTTTCCTTTACCCTTTCTGGCTGGTCTAATGATCAAATAGACATTAGATAAATTAACAAGGAGAAAATAATCAAATTTAATACATACATATGTATGGGAACCTCACATGCATGCTAGGCTCTGAGATAGAAAGGGGGATTGAGGTATATAAGACTTTCTGATCTAGAGATGAGACAATGCACCTTGGGGACTTTAAAGGATTATTGCAGGATGATAAGAAGAGCAGATGTTCAGTAAATACAAATTTTTCCTGCCATATAGGTGGATCAAAAGGTTATCTCCTATTATGAGCAAGGCCCTTAATTCAAGTTCTTCTATGCAAAGGGAGGGGCAGAAGTTTCTCGTGAGCCTGAAGCTAATATTGCCTTTAGCTCAAAACAAATTTGTATTCTACAGAAGCACATCTTTGAGTGGCTTGTTTTGAATCCCCATGCTTCTCTCTTCTGAAACTTCCCTGGACGTTTCACATTCCAGAAGTTGGGTTGGTAGATTGTTCTATATCTCATTAGACCAGGCTCAGTCTTGAGAGAAGTTCAGTTCAGTTAAACAGTTGTGTCACATTGCAGATGGACTTGAAAGTTAAGCCTATGGTGAAAGCAAGCAATGCAGTATTTAATAAGAGGCATGTCTATAAAAACAAGAAAAACAAAGGTTAAGCTTGAAGTGGGCTGTAATCTTGGTTTCTGAGTTCTGAAAGCAGCTGTCAAGAAGATTTCTAGATATCTGTCTCAAATCAACTTCAGATAGGGTGAAGGCAGGCAGTTACAGTCTGATATATCCTCCTAGTCTGCAATTTGAATGCCTCTGGTGATCTCTGCAACAGACACGAAGATTGTCTTTATATGAGCTATTGTGGTGATTTCTTTGAAGTCTATATCAAGTTGTCCCACTTTAGCTTCTGTGGCCTTGGAAAAAGGGCCGGTTTTTTAAAAAATGTATTTTTTTTTTATTATTATTGATTTCAGAGAGGAAGGGAGAGGGAGAGAGATAGAAACATCAATGACTAGAGAGAATTATTGATCAGCTGCCACCAGCACGCCCCCTACAGGAGATTGAGCCTGCAACCCTGGGAATCAAACAGTGATGTCCTGGTTCATAGATTGACGCTCAACCACTGAGCCACATGGGCAAGCAGGTTTTTTGTGTTTTTTTGAGACTGTTTATTTTCTGTCTGCCTTATTTCCATTTTGTTTAATAGTTTGTGGATGAACAGCTTAAGACCACTCAGTGGTTGTTCCTATGTGGTCAGTGGCCTGAACAGTGGGGGTTGCAGAGTGGCAGGCTGAGTGCTCTAGTCTTCAGTAGGGAATTGCAGGACAGGCACAGGGGGCACCTGCACCTTCAGACAGCCTGAGACCTCAGGCTGAATAGCAGTGAACTCCGGAGCTAGAGCAGTCCATTCACCCTGAAATTCCTTCATGGTCACAGCCTTTTCAGCAGTGGCCTGCTCTTCTTTTTCAATCTCTTCAGCATCTCTGTAGAAGTAGAGACAGACATGACCTTCCCGTGGGTGTTCACGGGAGATGGCGCTGCATGTGCACAGAATTTCCCAGGCCAGCATTCACCACATCAGGCCTCCTTGAATGAGCCTCCTTTAGATGTGAGGGTTGGCAGTGTCCACACAGCACAGAGGAAGAGTCTGTGCTACATGGAGCAATGGCAGGAAGATTAATGTAAGACATCTGTGTGAGAGGCTGGTACTCAGCCCTGGGATCAGTGGCCACCAGAAATCTCAGCTCCCAGAAGGCTGCCTGGATCTGGTCATGAAGGTTCCAGGAGTGAGGTGGCCAACAGTGAGAGTGGCTCCAGTGGTAACAGCAAACCTCAGTACAGCTCACTGGTCAGTGTTCCTGGACGATATGACACTGACATCAGCAGGGTTTTCAGTGGCAACAATGGCACAAGCTGCCAACAGAAGCTTCTTCCATGTTTCTTCAGATTTATGAGGTAGACGCCATCACTGTTCCTGTTGAAGATTTACTGCTCCATTTTTTTTCAAGTCAGGTTGGTGCCACCTACGTGGATTCTTGTTGCAAGGAATTTGAGGAAATACTCATCCTTCACTTTCAGTACTTCGGACATTGTGCAAGTTTCCCTTTAAGTTACTTGGGAACTGAGAACAATGCCCAATGGGCCCCTCTCTGGGCAGCACAGTAGGCAGGGGAACAGGCAGTTTTAGTTCTCAATGATTCCAAGTCAATGGATGGAAAAATGTAAATGTTAGTTGAAGGGTTGCAGACAAATGCTTAAGAAAACTAGAAAAATTCAGAAAATAGTCCAGTCTGAAGGTAGGATTAAAAACACACATTCAAAAAACCCTCAAGCTAATGAACAGCACTGTAATATCCACAATGGTATAATACAGTTTCTATTGAAACAATTTTCTCTCTAAGATGACACACATTTTTATCAAAGATAGCCAAATTAAGACCATTTCCAATAAGCTTGGCCTGATTATTTGTATAAGTCCAGCAAGAATAGTAATTGTGTAGGCTCCTTTAAATCTGCTTTGCTGGAATTTTTCATAAGGAGTCTTTAGATTGAACTTAAAAAAGCCTCGAGCTTAGGAACCCAAGCCGCATACTTGCCATCAGACTTAGCCCACAATACCCATGGGGTTAATTCCTCTCTTCTCGAGGTCCCCAATGTATTTTGAGGTCTTTCTTTGCATATCCCAGGAAGCAACCTTCATTCCTTTCCTGGAAAGACTGCTTTAAACCATGTAATCAAGGTACCATGCTGTTTTCCCAAGGGGCTTTTATTGGCTTCCAAAGTCAAACTTAATTCCTTAATACTTTCTGGTCATATATGAGCCTATGCTTGTCTCTCTCAAATATGGCATTCCAGTCAAAGCCTTATAAGATTACTATTTTCCAATTGTGTCCTGTTATACAAGGAACAGATTCTTATGGAACTTACGCAAACAAACATATTACCATGAAAATAAAAATACTCATTGAGAGTTTGGAGGGATCAAATTGAAAGAGACAGACAAAAATTAATGTTTTAATACTACTAACGAAGGTGTACAGAACAAAAAGTCTTGTATCTGGAAGACAAAAGATTTTAAAAATCAGAAATATATCAAATAAGAGTCATAAAATTATAACCCTTCTCATCAGTTCATTCAGTCCTGTGTAATTAAAGTTATTCTGCTTGGATCTAGTTATTCCATTAGTTCTCTTGATGTTGCCTGATAATTAAGGGTATTAGGGTCAGTGATAATTCCAAAAAATTCCCAGGCTGTCTATCAAGGCTTGTTTGGTTTACTCAGTGAAATGTGTGACTTAATCACTAGAGATTTTGGGAGATATACTCCAAGTGGGAAACATTTTCTAACAGTTTCTTTGCCATTGTGAGGGCATCAGATCTGTGGCAGGAGAAAACTTGAATTCATACCAAAAAAAAAAAAAAATACACATAACATCAAGGACATATTGATAACCCAAACTAAGTGTCAGTTAGATGAAGTTCAGCCCAAATGTACTAAAGTGGATGAAAAAAACCCAGAAACTGAAAAAGTTCCAGGGAGCTGGGAAGAACTAAGCAGCAGCCGTCTTGGGTTCCCATAGCCCGGACTATTCATTTGTTTTATAACCATTGTTTACCAATCTTAATTCCTCTGATTCAGGAGCATTCTGTTGCCAAGTCATAGGACATAAGGATGACAAAAGTCAGGGCTCATTTTTGCAAAACCAGAACGGATTTTATCCATATGTACCATAATCTGACACTTGGGTTCGGTTGCTTTCATGTATCCTTCAATTTTGATGACAGACATCTTATGTCAGGACATCTCAGATTTCCAGCAACTTCACATATATTTCTGGAACATTTATATCATCATACACAAATAGAGCATAAAGTAGGCTCAATGTTATTTTTTATTTGGCGATGCTTCCCATGTAATTTCATACACCCAAACAAGTTGTATTAGTTTAATATTTTTCTTTTGTAATGGGAGACAACTAATCTTTTGAGGTGTTCTGTGGTCCTTTCTGGAAAACCCCAAAGTCATTCCCAGGTCAAGATTCTTATTTGTAATTTAAATTTTGAAAAGTCTGTCTAAATATATCAAGAGGTTTGGACATTTGATTAAATAGGATCATAAGTTATTATGAAGTCACACTTCATTACCCATTTAACCAAAGTGGCAATAAAAGAGTTCAAAGAAATCAGAGAAGTTTGCATAATTGCTAGCAAAACTTTATTTCTTACTATTGAGAAGATTCAATTTCCTTAAGTAATCAAGGACCTGATTAAGACAACATAAAACAAAATCACATAAAACATAAAACACAGAATCTTTTCTTTCTAGTAATTAAACTTTTCACAGTATCAATAGCAGACCAATAGTCCTGTTAGCAGAGAGAGAAAACCAGACTAAGTTTGCATCAGCTTACTTTTGATATTTAAGTTCAGTTAATTAAAATTTCCTCTCCCAAGATTCCTTTTCCAGGGCTCTCTACTACTTTCCTTTTTACATTCAGATTTTTGTCTTTTTTCCCCCTCTTTCTCATTCTGAAGCAACCAGTCTTATTTTAGGACAAAATTAAATTTTTTCTTCCTCAAAAATACATCATTATTTTTCATACCCTTTTTTGTTAAGCCAAAACATATCCCATTTTTCTTATATACACAGTTGTTTTCCTTGATATTAGTTTTTATAGTTTTAATTACATATATTTAAATTCTTGAACTTTAAAATAACTTAATTAATGAAAACTAAGAAGTAAGCAATTGCAAACTCTCTGTTAGATTGCTACATTTATGAACACATATTGTTATAGGTATATGGTTTGTGTGCCAGATGCTTCTAAAGAAAGACCAATTTTCAATACATCAAAGTTTGGAGTAAGGAAAAGCTTACTAACCAAGAAGGCCAAGCTTGAAAAGATAGGAGATCTAATTCTCAAATCCAGCTTAAGAGAGTTCAAAATTCAGGCGTCTTATATATCAAGAGAAGAGAGAATCCATGAGGTGAAAAGATGGTGGAGACTGTAGACAGCCATCTGAGAGAAGGAACATTTCACTCTTGTTGCAATATCATAATTTCTAGAAATACATATTTCCTCATAGCACACCTTTTTAAAATGGGGCACAAGACATGTTCTCTAATAGACAAACATCTTTCTCTATAATAAGAAGCAGAAAGTAGATGAACTTAGGTTCAGTAGTTAATGTTTCATTATTTTATCTCATTTGGAAGTAGCTGAGACATCCATGAATATCCATTTAATTTTTCTAGCAAAACTTTAGTTTCAAAGAGATTTAGGAAACCAAATTTTAAAATAAATTTCACTTTTCAATTATAGTTGCTGTGCAATATTGTATTAGTTTCAGGTGTACAATACAGTGATTAGACATTTATATAATTTATGAAGTGACTACCCTGAAAAATCAAGTAGCCACCTGGCACCATGTATAGTTATTACAATATTGTTGACTACAATCTTAAGGCTAAACTTTACATCCCTGTGACTATTTTGTAACTACCAACCTGTAGTTCTTAAGCCCTTCACCTTTTTTACCCAGTTCCCCAATCTTCTTCCATCTGGCAACCATCAATTTGTTCTCTGTATCTATGAGTTTGTTTTGATTGTTTGTTTGTTTTCTTTTTCAGATTCCACGTATAAGCTTATGATATTTGTCTTTCTCTAACTTATTTCACTCAGCACAATATCCTCTAGGTCAGCGGTTCCCAACTTTTTTGGGGGCATGCCCCACCTAAGCATCTCTAAAATCCTGATGCCCACCTCCTGTGACATATATTTCTTATTATTCAAAAAGTGAACTCCTATTTACATGGAAGAAGCCTAAAAGGTCAATAACTTGTTCTAAACAAGTTCCCAAAGAACTTGGCATCCATGAAAGAAAAATAAAAGAACAAAAGGACAGTTGAAGTAATGAGGAAGAAATCACTAAGAAATTGTTAAAAATAATAATATGAAGTGATATGAAAAAATACAAAATAAAGTTTTAAAACATATAATAGAGAACTGAAATGTATAAATATGTCACAATCTATATTTATAAACTGTATATGAGGCCCTTAGAACCATAAGAAATGCAAAAATTCACTGTTAATAGCTCATTCTCAAATTGCTCCCCTTAAAAATCAAATTGCCCCCCTGTGGGCCATATGCCCCACGTTGGGAACCACTGCTCTAAGTCTATTCATGTTCTCTCACATGGCAAGCTTTCATCTTTTTGTATGCTCAAATAATATTCTATTGTATATATGTACCACAGTTTTATCCATTTGTCTATTGATGGATACTTAGATTGCTTCCATATCTTGACTATCCTATCTAATAATAGACAAAGATGCAAATTGACCATGCCTTTGCTACACCCATCATTGGCTAATCAGAGCGATATGCAAATTAACCACCAACAAAGATGGCGGCTAATTTGCATATGTAGGCACCAAGCGATGGAGTGAAGCCCACCGCGCCGGCCCTGCCCCCGGGGCCTGAGCGGCGAGCAAAGAACAAAGCCTGCTGCGCCGGCCCTGCCCGGCGAAGAGTGAAGGCCTGGGTTCTGGGCGCCAGAGGAAAACCGGTGCCAGCAGCCAGGGTAAGGGGCACCCGAGGAGCCCCAGACTGCGAGAGGGCACAGGCCGGCCTGAGGCACCCATCCCAGTGCACAAATTTTTGTGCACCGGGCCTCTAGTCTATATATATAAAAGACTAATATGCAAAGTGTCCCCTTGGGAGTTCGACTGGGCCACCGGGAGTTTGATTGCTCGCTATGACGTGTGTTGACCACTTGGGGGAGGCGTGAAATAGAGGAAGGCCCCTGTCGGCAGTCAGAAGGCCCTGATCGCTGGCTAGGCCTAAGGACCCTACCTGTGCATGAATTTCATGCACCAGGCCTGTAGTTGTAAATAATACTGCAATGAACATTTGGATACATATGCCTGTTCAAATTAGAGTTTTGGGTTCTTTTGGATAAATACCCAGATGTGGAATTCCTGGCTCCTTTTTTATCTCATGTTATAGTCTTTTTTTTTTTTTTTTAAGTCTATTTTGTCTTGTATAAGTATTACTACTCAGCTTTTTTTGTTTTTCATGAAATATTTTTTTCTATCTCTTTATTTTGTGAAGTGAGTCTCCTGTAGACAACATATGTATGGGCCTTGTTTTCTTATCCATTCAGCCACCCTGTTCTTTTGATTGGAGCATTTAATCTATTTGTATTTAAAGTAACAGTTGATAAATATGTATTTATTGCCATTTTATTACTCATATTTTTTTCTTCATATTAAAGAAGAAGATCCTTTAACATATCTTGTAAGAGTGGTTTGGTGGTGATGAACTCCTTTAGATTTTTCTTGTCTGGGAAGCTCTTTATCTGTCCATTAATTATAAGTGATAGATTTGATGGGTAGAGTACTCCTGGTTGTAGATTCTTGCTTTTCATCACTTTGAATATTTTATGCCAATCCCTTCTGACCTGAAATGTTTCTGTTGAGAAATCAGTGGAAAGTCTTATGGGAGTTCCTTTGTAGGTAACTAACTGCTTTTCTTTTTCTGCTTTGGAGATTCTCTCTTTATCTTTAACATGTGGCATTTAACCTTTGGGTTCATCTTGTTTGAGATTCTGCACTTCTTTGACTTGTGTGTCTATTTCCTTCACCAAATTAGGGAACTTTTCTGTAATTAGTTTTTTCAAATAAAAGTTCAATTTCTTGCTCTCTATCTTCTTCTTCTAGCACCCATGACATGAATGTTGGTATGCGCAATGTTGGCCCAGAGCCTCGTTAAACTATTCTTGTTTTTGGATACCTTTTTCTTTTTGTTGCTCTGATTGGGTATTTTTTGCTTCCCTATATTCCAAATTGCTGATTTGATACTCTGCTTCATCTAATCTACTGTTGACTTATTTTTGTGTATTCTTCATTTCAGTTATAGTATTCTTCACTTCTGACTGGTTCTTTTTTACATTTTCTATCTCCATTTTATGTTTCCTATCTCTTGCCATGTTGATCTATTCCAATCCTAAATTCTTTGAGCATCCTTATAACTAGTGTTTTGAACTCTGCGTCTGATAGATTACTTGTCTCCATTTTGTTTAGTTCTTTTTCTGGAGTTTTGTCCTGTTCTTCCTTTGGGACATGTTTCTTTGTCTTTTCATTTTGGCAGCCTTCCTGTTTGTGTTAGATAATGCTTCTATGTCTCCTGGTCTTGGTAGAGTGGCTTTATGTAGTAGGTATCCTGTAGGGCCCAGTGGTGCAGCCTTCTTGGTCTCCTGAGTGGGGTATTCCAGGTGTGCCCCCCAAGTGGGCTACATGCACCCTCCTGTTGTAGTTGAGCCTTGATTGCTGTTGGCATGTCAATGGGGGTGGGGAGGTTGGTCCCCAGGCTACAAGAACTAGCTGGGACGACAGCAGAAAAGTAGGGCCCCACTCCACACAGGAAGGCTTACTTTAGCAGGTCTCTGGTGCCTACTGAGTATGCCCCCACTCACAATTTGTTTTTGGAGATGGTTGGGTGGTGATTCTGTGTGGTTTAAAGCTGTCCACTGGGATGCTGGCCCTCGGGACTCCTGGAAGGTACAGGCCAAGGTCAGCCCCTGCCTGTGCCCTGCCTAAGACAACCTGCATGAGCTACAAAGCAATCTGCAGATGCTTGCCACTTGTGCCGGGCTTGGAGGTGCCAGAGAAGGCCAACCTGAGCGCCAAGGCTGGCTGCTGCTAGTGCTGGGCCTAGTGCCACTTAGCAAGAGGCGTGGGGCATACTGAGGCCAGATGCTGTGTGTTTGGGGTTTGTGGACCTTTGTGTGAGCCAAGACAGGCCATTTATATGGAGATGCCACTGGAAGCGGCTTGAGTGGGCCTGCAAGTTGGCTGGGCAGGGTCTCAGGAAATCACCAAGATGAGGTGAACAATGTTAGCCAGATTGATAGAGACTCAGATATGGTGCCCACCTGGGTGAGGGCTCAGCAAACATACAATGGCTTCTGCCAGCACTTCTGTCTGAGAGAAAGCTGCCCCTCAACTTTGAACTGCTGCCTAGTGCTGCACCTCAGAGTGAGTTTGAATAATTCCATGTGTGAGCCCTTTAAAAGGAACAACTGGGACCCAAGCAGCCCTCTGTCTCACTCAGTCATAATCTCTGCTGGTTTTCAGAGCCAGAAGTCATGGGGACTTCTTTTTCTGGCACTGGGAACCTAGGCTGGGAAGCCTGGTGTGGGGCTGGGACTCCTTGCTCCTCAGGTAAGACCTCAGTTGAGATATCCCTCATGATTTTTAACTGCCTCACATGTGTGTGGGTCTTGCCCATTCTGCATCTCTGCCCCTCTTACCAGTCTTGATGTGGCTGCTTCTTAGTTGTCGGACTTCTTTCTGTTCAGCTAGACTTGAGGTGGTTTCCAGTGACGGTTGTTCTGTAGTTTAGCTGTAATTTTGAGGTGGTAACGGGAGGAGGTGAGTATCATGTTTACTTACTTTGCCAACTTGACCAGATTCTAAGAAGCCTTTTTTAACAATATGATTATCACAAAAAAGTTCACCTAAAAAGAAGTCTTTTATCCTATTTATTTAATTTACTTGTTCCTAACACTGAAGTTTAGATTGCTGATGAAAATTTCATCATACCAAGTTGCTTTTCTTACGTACAAATTTTGCAACAGAAATAAGATGAACATATTTGACTAATAAACCCAGGTAGAATAAAATGTTATTTAATGCTGATGCTTCTAAAGATATGCCCATTTAACCAAACCAAACTCAAACCAGTTTTATTATCAACTATTTTTCAGCTCACGTGATTCTGAAAAGCATTCAGGTTAGTTTCTGTTTATAGTTTTGAAAATTCTCATATATGCACTTTTTGTTTTAGTTGATTTAATAGAGTTCCTTTAAAAATAAATAAACAAAACCATTCAGAGGCTGAAAATACCATATAACACATATGAACATAGACATACACATACAGATCTTTTAACTGTATTACAGTTATCATAATCAAAATTCACTAATTGAAAAAAAATAGCTGGGATAAGTTAAATTGATCTTCTCAGATGGCTAAGATTTTCTTTCTTTTAATAAGAATTACTTCCCTGAAATTTGCATTTTAAAAGACGGCATAGATAAGTGTTCTTAGAAAAGACCAGATATTTAGTTAGATCTTTAAAGGTACAGGCAAAGAGATGCAAACTCTTCCTAGAAAGACTTTGGTTTCATAAATCCAATATTTGTAAGCCTTTTGAGATGAATAGGGGAGGTTAGGAGAAAGTAAAAAAAATTAGTGGGCTTTGAATTGTTTCTGGAGCCATACCTCAGGCCCTATAAAGACTTTATTAGTAAAATAAGAACTATTGTTTTTAATACTTCAAGACGTGGGTTGCTACCTAAGTGGTGTCAAAGAACTGAGTCCACCCACTCATTGTTGGAAGGATTTTTTTCTTCTTCTGGTACATTTCTTATCAGACTCCAGCATCCCTCTCCAATTTGGCCAAATTTATGATAAAAAAAGTTATTAAATCCTTTCAAATATCTTGTCATGTTTTAGCTGGGACAAACAGTAAATATTTCTGGCAATATTAGCCAGTTCTATGGATCCAAGAGGACACAAAGGTTACTACATTCTAGTCTTTCCTTCTGATAGCCAAAATAAAGAACTGACAGCCTTCATATCCCAGTTACCCAGTGAGACAATTTTTATTTTCACAATATAATCAGGTAAAAGGGATGCAACCAATTATGTTGACATAACTTTTTTAAAAAAACATAAAACCTGTTTAAACAATACAATTTTTATAATTTTATCATCTTACATTTCCATATTCTTTTAACATAACTGTAGCCTGAGTCAGGACTTTGGTTTTGGTACCACAGTTCAGGAATTCCCATATCAAGGAGTTCTGGGAATTTCTCTTTTATCTTCTGATCATTCTACCACGCTTGAGTAAAAAGGCTGTAAGTCCCCAATGAGGGATCAAGCCAAGGGACTCTGCCTGGTATCAATCTTTAACTGGATTTAACCCAGCTAGACTTAAATCTAGTGATTGCTGGTCAGGTTTCTCATGGTCATAGCTCCCTTACAGTCTTTTAAATTTTCTACATACTGAAAAAATTTCGTTCATATTGGGGTCCTTTAGTTTGGAGGGGCCAAAATGGGATCAAGTTGGCTTATTTAGCCTTCGTGCTCTAAACCTTTGATTTTAACCCTATCAATGTCTGTTTTACTTAGCTCAATATTTTTAATTGGCACATTCCTCACAATAGCCATTTTACTTTTAGATTATAATTTCCTTGAGGAATGACAGTAGTTTGGTAGGACCCCTAGCCATAAATGGAGTTTAGCCCGTATTTCTATCTAGTCATATTTTAAATTTTCCCATCTGACAGATACCAAGTCAAGTTTTTAGGACACATAATTTTAGGCTGTCTTTTAGTAAGATTTTACCATTCTTTTTCTTTCATTTTTCTTCTTAAGTGCAAGACAATTGTACTTCCAATGTCCTGATTTTTACAATATCTGCAAATGTCTAAGTGCAAATGGGAAGGGGTCTGAGAGGACTTTGATTTTGCTTCTAATTTCTGTCCTTCCATGTGATTAAGAGAATCTTAAAGACTAGCTATTATAAAAAAGAGAGCTCTCTAAGAAAAATATTTATTTATTTCTTTTTAATTTAGAATTTTTTCCAATTAAAAGGATCCATCATCTGGCCTTGGTGGTAGTATCTATAGCAATTTAAAACCAAAACTATGGATGCAAGAGGCATCCCCAAAGGAGAGTGGGAAAAGATGCACAAGAAAGTTATTCACAGAGTTAGCCTAGGAAAGAGAGGAAGCCCTGTCTTTAAATAGCTGTTCCCAAACACATGGAATCACGCGCTTTCCCCACTTGAACATGAGGTTTAAGATTCCCAAAGATTAGATTCACAGCTAAATTGGCTGCCCACCAGATGCATATGCATCACCCAACTGGTGTAGATAATAGACCATCTCTGGAAAGAACAAGATAGATACAGAAAACTCCTTTGAGTGCTTTTCATGTCTGGAGAGAGCAAGGTGCACTTTGGCAAGTGCACCCTCTGGATGGTAGAGGCCAGAGAAAACGTTCATAAGGCCAACATCGCAGGGCATATGTATAAGAAGACAAAAGAAAAAGCAGAGACAGAGAAAAACAAAACCCATGAGTTCTCATTCCAAGTAACCAACAGTTGCTAGCCTAAGAGACTAGTTTCACAAATATTTTCTCCTGCCAATCTAAATTTGAAAGACAGAAAAAGATTCTCACCACTTTTGTTTCCACCAGATCCTGCAGACAGAGATCTGGGGGTGTGCTGGTATAGTTAAGAATCCTTAGCTTCTTCCGGCTTGAGTCAGATGCCCAGCATCTCCTCATCAGGATTCCAGCCAGTGAGTTTATTCTGCTCACAGGAGGATCATGGAAATGGTGCTAATTTCTTATATCCATGGCTGTTAGTGAATGATAGAGGCCCATGAGATGTACTTTTCTTTATCAACTCTGTGCTGGGAAAAAGTGTTTTGCATGAACATAGAAAACTTCGGAATGTTCTTTCTCAGAACTTGCGCCGCCCCCCCCCCCCCCCCTCCTCCTCCCTGCCCAAGTTCCATATAACCATTTTCTCCTAGGTGTGAGTTATTTTTGGATTCAAATGTTCTTATGCTATTTAAAAAGATCTCTAACTGACTTTGCACCCCAGGAAAGATTGGAGAAGAGGGACTGATTTCTCAGGGGCATTCTTTTTTTCCCATGCTGGGTAAATTCACAATTTTCTTGGGGAAAGAATTCAACTCATTACAATTGATGAGGTAAAAATTTAAGATCTTCTTTTAGCTCCATTAATATTTAATTGACTATGTCACTTCAATGTCAGAAATATAATAAATAAGTTATAGAAATAGATATTTGGATTATTTTAGGCAAAGTACATTTAAAGTATTATTCAAACAACTTAGCAATTCCTGCTAAGAGTACCAAATGATGATCTAGTATTATGTGGTTGTCAAAGCCACAAGTCTATTGTCAATATAGACCCCTTACATGTAATTCATCACTTAAATCTTATCCATTTTATCTCCCACATATTCCTTGTATATGTCCCTTTCTCTCTGGTCTCACTGCTACTGCTCTAATTCAAGCTCTTATCTTTTTTACATTTATTTTGACATAATTTCAGATATTAAAACATTGCAAAATAGTAGAACTCACATGTATCCTTCATGCAAATTCCCCAAATGTTACCATTTTATCACATTTCATTTTTTCATTGCTTTCTCTCTATGTATTTTTCCTGATCTATTTGAGAGCAGATCTGAGACATCTTTACCCTCCCTAATACCTCATATTATATTTTCTAAAAACAAGGACTTTTTATTACATAACCACAGTACAAGAATCAAAAATTGGGAAAGTAACATTGATATAATACTATCATCTGATTTAAAGACCTAATTCAGATTTCACCAGTTGCCGCGACCTTTGCAGCAGGGTTCAGGATCTGAAGGAGGGGCTGACTCACAAATGAAAATGCTATACAGGAAATATGAATTTAGAAGGCATTGGGGGCCAGGTGGAGTCTCTTTCTTGAAGAGACACACAGACTTCTGGCCTGGTCAGCCTTTTATTTACTTGAATATGCATTTGCCCTTTAGCAATGCATTACAGGCATATCAAAGGTAAAATTTGGTAAACAGTAAAAGGATTATCAGGTTAGGGAATTGCTTTGAGCCACCACTATCTCAACTCGGAACAATTGTGCTTAGCGTCAGCCCTGCTAATGCCCAAAGTCCATAGGCCTTCTGCGTTCCTTGGTGCACTCTCGTGACAGTATCGGCAAGTGGTGGCTTCCCACAACCAGTATGTCCCATATATCCTTGCAGCAGAAGAAAATCCTGTATCATGCACTGTATTCAGTTGTCATGTCTCTTTAGCCCCCTTTGACCAGGATCAAGTCCTTAGACTTTCTTTGTTTCTTATGACATTGACATTTTTGAGCTGGTCAATTATTTTGTAGACTGTCCCTCAATTTGAGTTTATCTGATGGTCTTCATGATCCATTTTAGGTATGCATTTCTGGCAGGAGTGCCAGTGTTATGCTGATGTGTTCTCAGCGAATAATAGAGGGGGAAGCACATGATGTTTATTGTCCCATTACTGGGGATGTCAACTTGATCACCTGGTTAAGGTAAAGTCTGCTAGTTTGTCTACTATAAAATTACTATTTTCACTCTGTAATGAATACGTATCTTGTGGGTCAGCCCTTTATATTTTTCACCAGAAATGCATGATAGCTCTGTGTTGGATATCTTCTGTTACCCCTGCCACATCCCCATCCCACCCTTGTCCATCCTGCTCTATGGCCTACAAGATTAACCTGTGTGGAGTGTGTTATCGAGGTCCTCTGGTTTCTGGTTGGGTTTGGTCAATTGGGAATCCTGTATGACATCTAAAGAGGGTTGAGAATGAAGTCTGGGGATCTATCCCCTTAGTCTCCTCTCCATAGCTTTCCTCTTGTAGAACAGGTGATGCTCCTCATTGGAAGGTCAGGGCATCCCTCAGGAGGCAACTCTGGGTTTTATAACTTCCCCCACCCTTTTGTGTCAAAGCTAGTGGTAGGGCACACATCCCTACAATTTTCTCACACTTTTATAAATTCTCTTTACGTTTCCCAATATGAATTTCATCCATTTTCTGCAAGGAGCCTTATGCTATATTCTCTTACTGCATTGTTAGCTTCTTTCTTTCCCATTTTCTCCCAGTTGCAGATACTGCTGGTTGTCGATAGTCCCAATTTTGACGTGTTCTTAGGGCAATCCTGACCCATAGTGTACTTTTATAGAAAGTACATCCAATGCCACAGGCATCTGTAGCCAGTCCTCTAGCATGCCTGGGGACTTTCTCTCACTCCCACATCTCTGGCATAATTTGTGCCAGCAGACTTCCTAGCTTCCTTTCAGGGTGGAGTCCTCCACTGATCTATTTTTTTTTTTTTACTAGAACTCTGCTTCACTCTGCCAACTGCGTTCTCCACAATGCTGGGTCATCATGCCCAGACTCCCACATATTTTCTGGCATCCTGTTTGGAATAGAATGCTTTCCCAGGTGGGCCATCATTCTTCAGTTTGCCCAACCAGCCTCTCTCCATAATTTTTCACCTTGTTTCTCCCTCCACTCTCCATAGTGATGTATATGTACCTACCAACCCTTGTCTTCTGGCTTCTGGCTGGGCTTGGCCAATGGGGGAGCCCTGGTGGGTAATACCAGGGAATGACTATGTGATATGAGGGTATTTATATCACCAGCTTCTTCCCTCCGAGATTACCTTGAGCTGCTCACTTTCTTCCACTGAAAGTCAGAGCTCTTCTCCAGGTGGTTTTCTGATTCCACATTCTAGGTTTGCTTCCACTCCTCACGACTTCTGGCTTAAGGATGGTTACAGCTTGGCTGGGTACAGGGGTTTTCCATTTTCCTGTGTGGCTTAGTTATACCTTAGAATAGTCCCTTTACCAAACCACTTTGAATTATTCTAATCTGAGTGTAACAACTGCTTTCTCTGAAACCCTGACTGATACAGGTTCTATGGCAATAGACACATCTGTCTTGGCAGATCATCTAGTGTCTGAAACTCATTTTGCCAGACTACCTGCTCAGTGCATCTCAGATACTGATGATTGCTGAAACCAAGCTGGAGGATCACTGTGCCCTTCTGGGCTAGTCATTTAACTGTAGATTACCTCCTTGGGCACCAGTACTATACCTGGGTCAGTTTCTCCCAGCTTTGTCCATGCCCAGTCCTGGCCCGATTCCCCTCATCACTTACACTGTTGAAGTATCAGCATGCCTTGCAGCAGAAGCAATGCTTGCCCAAATGCAAACACAAATCTCCCTGTTTGTAAGCTACACGAGACAAACTTTCAGTCTAGACCTGCCCCTTATTATGGTAGGACAGACCCCAGAAAAGTAACCTTCTAATCCAATTCTTATATGGATGCAAAGATGTATCTAAAATATTTATCTGTAAACTAACAAGGACATGCTTTTCAATATGATTCTATAATATAGTTTCTACATTTAAATTTGTGGTTGTTTTAGATATTGAAAATGAGTAAAAATGAGCTTCATTTTGCTAGGATTTACTGCCAAGAAAACCCTGTACCATGATAACTCTATATGTCTCTTTATCTGTGTAGATATTTAAAAGTGTTTTAAAAATTGAGCTAGTAGCTCATATAATATTTTACTTAATATTTTATATTATTATGCTTTAATATTTTTAATTTTTAGCTTACTGTTGTTTTAGGATAATAAAACTTCACATAATCCAGAAATGTGTCTTTGTGAGTATATTAAATTGTGCCAGGTACACAGGATAATTTGTAGAAGAAATATCCTAAATTACAATATGTTACTTTGAAACATTTTTGGTTCAGATTACATCATGAGATTATTATATTTAGAATTTTCTAGTCTGTTATTTTAATAGTATGTTAAGTTGTTTGTTGGTAATGTGTAAGCCCTATACCTTATTCAGGGATATTACCTGCTATGACATTTTGGATTTGCTAATTGTACTCAGTTTTGAGGTGGTAGGCTTGTGATTTGGCAGGCTTTGCTATTTGTCTTGTGTTAAATGATTAATGGTCTAAGTCCAGTTCCTAATGGGTTTGTGTTTATTTCTGTTGAGGTTGGCATTAATAGGTCTTCTCAGAAAAGATTCCAAGGACTGACCTGGAATAGACTACATTAATTTTCAGCTTTGAAGATGTTACTTCTAGGTCAGGATTGAGGCCAACTAGTAGCACAATGGCATGGAGCAGATTTATTGTCACTGCTGTGCTTTTTCCTGCCCTGCTAATTAGAGGGGGCTATCAAAACTAGTCAAAGATTTTAAATAAATTCATTAGTTAGAAGGCTAGCAGCATCTAGAATCTCACTTGGAATTTTTAAAGCTCAATTCACTTACACTAAAGATAGATAGAGGAGGAATTTTCAATAGAGTTCATAAGCACTTGTGTGGATTCCCAATTATAGCCAGTGTTTTAATACTGAGAGACTAGTTGTATTGTTTCCCC
This sequence comes from Myotis yumanensis, assembly GCF_028538775.1. NCBI lineage: Eukaryota > Metazoa > Chordata > Mammalia > Chiroptera > Vespertilionidae > Myotis > Myotis yumanensis. The sequence continues at coordinate 131,743,389 of NW_027223754.1, forward strand.
TCCCCTCAATTTTATTATGGAATAATTGACAAATATAATTGTATATATTTATGCAATGTGATGATCACATATATATTGTGGAATGATTACCAATATCAAGATAACATACCTATCACCTCACATAGTTATATCTCTCTTTTTTTGGAGAATGATTAAGATCTACTCTTAGTAACTTTCAAGTATACAATACTGTGTTACTAACTGTAGTCCCCATGCTGTACATTAGATCCTCAGAACTTATTCTTATTATAGCTGAAAGTTTGTATCCTTTGACCTACATCTCTTTTATCTGTGCCATCTATTTGGTCCTTCTTTGCTATTCTTGCAGTTACCAAAGAATAAGTAGAAATAAGAGAAAACATTTAGGGGCAGAAGAGCCTGAAATAAATGGATAAAATTAGCTTTTAGTACTATGAGTGATATTATATTAGGTATAGTATTTTCACCCAGTTAATTCAAGAGCTGTCTGCATCTGTTTGCCATTTGAAGTAGAAGCATAGAATATTAATGCTTGAAGGAACCTTAGAAAAGATTTGTTGGTTCAACCCTGATTTATAGATTAGGAAAGTACTTGGACAATTCACAGCTTCACTAGGCCTCAATATTCTAACAATATTATCCTATTCTTTAAAACAGTGACTGTGATAAGATAATGTAATAATTCTGTTTGCAGGTATGTTTTTGAAATTGTTGGTAGGGGTGGTCTAACATTTCATTAATTGTTGTTTTACTTGACCAAGTTCATGGCAATGAAGTAGAGGATAATTGTATAAACATCATGAGCATGAAAGAAGTAGAACTAATTAAAACATACGGTTTCCTATTCCTGCTGCCTATATTTTATTAAAATTTTTGCTTCTCTACTGCTTGACTTCTTGTAGACTTGGTCTAGTTTATTGCTAACCCTCGAACTGGGAATCTATGCTATTTAACTTTGTTGTGTTATACAATATAGAAGGCAAGTGGAAAAATAAAAAGGAGCCTTGTGCTAAATGAGATTTGGACTCTCCCAGACATCTTTATCTAGTGGTGCAAACCAACCTGCTAATGGAAACACCGAAAGTCCTGTGCCCGTATCTTAGCTTCCAGATATAATGTGGCTGTGAAGTGGCAGGGGCAGGAAAAAGTATCAGTTCATTTATAGAAACCTTTCCTGCTGTTTTGATATCTGAAAATTGAAAGCTGAAGCTTTAATCACTGACAGTGAGAATGTTGTCATGATGCTAATGCTCAAGCAGGTTCCATTCTATCAGTTATGCTGTTGTAGAACTCTATCCCTTTGTCCCCCCAGATGACACAAACATAAGATGATGCCATGACCTGGAAAATAACTTCTTCTCAGAGTGAACGCTTAGGTGACAAAGTGACAATATATGTATTCATGGACTAGGCAGCAGTGGGCCCTTTCGATAACAGAATTGAGAAGCTGCATTGCTACTCTAATTTGGTCTGCCCCTAAAGTAGGTTACTAGTTTCACGTTAGGGCTAAAGTCCATTTAAATAAACATGAGAACCCTGGCTGAAAATGCCTCCCAACTCCTAGTAGTGACTTACCCCGACTAACGGAGCTGAGCCCCAGGCATGTGCACCCTGCCCCACTTCCTTAATCAACCAACCTGCAGGTTTTTAACACGTGATACTTGAAACACTAAAATATTGAGGCCAGGGAAAAACTGGTCCCCAGCTAAAGCTGAGTATGTTTGGCATGCTGCTGATACCATCCTGAGGCACCAACTGACTGACACCGGCTTTAGGAAACACAATAATTTTCAAGCCTAAGGACTAGAAACGTGTTTTGGGTCTTTTCACTTGACGGTATTATTTCAAATTTAGTTTTGCGATATCTGTGAACTGTCATAACTAATTGCCTTAGTTTCTGAAAGTGTGGCTTTAAAGCAGAAGAATATCCATGACTGGTTATGAAAAATTATATTACTAATGTCTTACATTTGTAAAATGATTTTACATGCATTTTCTCTGATTTTCCTAATAATCCAGCAGGGCAGGCCAGTAGGTATTTTTTCCCCCCTATTTTACTGATGAAAAAACGGAGAGCTTGAAAGGCTGAGAGGTTTTCCCAGGGACACTACAAAGCTGATACCTGATATTCTGGCTTCTTGTCCACTGCCTTTCCACTGTGCTGCACGGGCTGTCTGAGAGAGACAGACTTCTACCAGCCAGCCAGCCAGTTGATCAGCTAAAAAGGACAGAGCACAGAGTATCTAGACACTGTACTAGTAATTGTATCAAAGGTACATATTGTTTTTCTCTTGGTAAATCTAAAATGACTAGGTAAATAATTTCTGTTGATTAAAGAGTATGTAATATAGTAAATTCATAAATTTGTTATACTGAACAATTTGGATAAAAAAATTACATTCCATTTTGTGCAGAGGCATATAATTTTAAAATATTTTTGTTAAGATTTTCAATGAGACTATTATTTTAATTGCTTTTTGATAAATAAAATGACTCAACTTCCTGAAAGACTAAATGTGTGTGTGTATGTGTGTGTGTGTGTGTGTGTGTGAGTGTGATGTAGACCAGTTAAAAATAAAGTTCCCATTTAGTAATCAGAAAGGCAAATCATTTTTGGTAAAGGAAAGGAAAACATGAACAAACATAGAATGAGAAAAGAAAGAAAGAAAGAAAGAAAGAAAGAAAGAAAGAAAGAAAGAAAGAAAGAAAGGAAGGAAGAATGGAAGGAAGGAAGGAAGGAAGGAAGGAAGAAATGGAAAAGTAGACTAATAGTAGAAGACTGAAATCAAGGGTTTTGTCAAGAACTTATTCTGTAATTTAAAATGTCAGATAATACACAGACATTAACTTTGCTATTCATAGACATCTTAAGCACATTCTAACTCTGTTTTCTATAATTTCTATATTGTGTTGAGTTTTTGCTCCCTGAAATCTTCTTCCTTCTTTTCCATAAATGTAATTTCACATCTGGTATGGCATTTGCATTACCGTGCTTCACTCAGCCTATAGGACATTCCAAAATATTTATGAAGGATCAGTCTGTCCACTTATTTTCTCTGACTAAAACACTAAAATAAAAGATCAGACAGCTGAGTTTTAGATTTGAAAAGTAAGCATAGGCATCACCTGATTAAAGTAGGTGGAATTAATATATAACTTTCATAAGTTACCAAGATCTGAATACTGAAGAATGAGCATCCTAAGGATAGCAAATATTATGGTGACTATACGTAGTCCCAGGAAACTTAAAAACAAACAGAGATCATTCACCAGGAAAAATCTTAGGGAATTTTACTTATCATATGGGGTTTACTATATAATAAAGTCAGACACTAACCTCTATTAAACTTGATTCTAAGGAAAATTGTGCCATAAATTTTTTTTTCTTTTTTTTATTGCTAAAAGTATTACAAAGGGTATTACATATGTGTCCTTCCCCTCCCCCCCGCCCCCCTTGACAATCCCCTGGCCTCCCTTACCCCCCAGTGTTTTATGTCCATTAGTTATGCTTATATGCATGCATACAGGTCCTTCAGTTGATCTCTTACACCCCTCCCTCCTGCCCCCCAACCCTCCCTGGCCTTCCCACTGCAGTTTGACAATCAGTTTGAGGCAGCTCTTCTTCTGTATCTATTATTGTTCAAAAGTTTGCAATGGTCTTTATTATCCATGAATGAGTGAGATCATGTGGTGTTTTTCCTTCATTGACTGGCTTATTTCACTTAGCATAAAGCTCTCCAGTTCCATCCATGCTGTTGCAAATGGTAAGAGTTCCTTCTTTTTTACAGCAGCATAGTATTCCATCGTGTAGATGTACCACAGTTTTCTAATCCATTCATCTACTGTTGGGCACTTAGGCTGTTTCCAGATCTTAGCTATGGTGAATTGTGCTGCTATGAACATATGGGTGCACATATCCTTTCTGATTGGTGTTTCTGGTTTCTTGGGATATATTCCTAGAAGTGGGATCACAGGGTCAAATGGGAGTTCCATTTCCAGCTTTTTGAGGAAACTCCATACTGTCTTCCATAGTGGCTGCACCAGTCTGCATTCCCACCAGCAGTGCACAAGTGTTCCTTTTTCTCCACATCCTCTCCAGCACTTGTTTGTTGATTTGTTGACGATAGCCATTCTGACAGGTGTGAGATGGTACCTCATTGTTGTTTTGATTTGCATCTCTCGGATGATTAGTGACTTTGAGCATGTTTTCATATGTCTCTTGGCTTTCTGAATGTCCTCTTTTGAAAGGTGTCTGTTTAGATCCTTTGCCCATTTTTTGATTGGATTGTTTATCTTCTTTTTGTTAAGTTGTATGAGTTCCCTATAAATTTTGGAGATTAGGCCCTTATCAGAAATGACTTTGGCAAATACGTTTTCCCACGCAGTGGGTTTTCTTGTTGTTTTGTTGATGGTTTCTTTTGCTGTGCAGAAGCTTTTTATTTTGATGTAGTCCCATTTGTTCATTTTCTCTTTAGTTTCAAGTGCCCTAGGAGCTGTATCAGTGCAGAAATTGCTTTGGCATATGTCTGAGATTTTGTTGCCTTTGTATTCTTCTAGAATTTTTATGGTTTCCTGTCGTACATTTAAGTCCTTTATCCATTTTGAGTTTATTCTTGTGTATGGTGTAAGTTGGTGGTCTAGTTTCATTTTCTTGCATATATCTGTCCAATTTTCCCAACACCATTTATTGAAGAGACTATCTTGGCTCCATTGTATGTTCTTGCCTCCTTTGTCAAATATTAATTGAGCATATTGGTTCGGGCTAATTTCTGGGGTCTCTATTCTATTCCATTGATCTATATGTCTGTTCTTGTGCCAGTACCAGGCAGTTTTGAGAACAGTGGCTTTGTAATACAGCTTGATATCTGGCATTGAGATCCCACCTACTTTGTTCTTTCTCAGGATCGCTGCAGCTATTTGGGGTCTTTTTTTATTCCAGATGAATTTTTGGAGAGTTCATTCTAGATCTGTGAAGTAGGCCATTGGTATTTTAATGGGAAGTGTGTTGAATTTATAGATTGCTTTGGGTAGTATGGACATTTTAATGATGTTGATTCTACCAATCCAAGAACATGGTATGTTCTTTCATCTCTTTATGTCTTCCTCTATCTCTTTTTTTCAATGTCCTGTAGTTTTTTGAGTAGAGGTCTTTTACCTCTTTAGTTAAGTTTATTCCTAGGTAGCTTAATTTTTTTGGTGCGATGGTAAATGGGATTGTTTTCATAATCTCTCTTTCTGATAGTTCACTATTGGTGTATAGAAATGCCTCAGATTTCTTGGGGTTAATTTTGTATCCTGCTACATTGCCAAATTTATGTATTAAGTCTAGTAGTTTTTTGATGGAGTCTCTAGGGTTTTGTATGTATAATATCATGTCATCTGCAAATAAGAACAGTTTTACTTCCTCTTTTCCAATTTGGATGCCTTTTATTTCTTCTTCTTGTCTAATTGCAATGGCTAATACTTCCAGGACTATGTTGAACAGGAGTGGTGAGAGTGGGCATCCCTGTCTTGTTCCTGTTCTTAGGGGAAATGGTGTTAGTTTTTGTCCATTGAGTATGATGTTGGCTGTGGGCCTGTCATATATGGCTTTTATTATGTTGAGGTATGATCCTTCTATTCCCACCTTTCTGAGAGTTTTTATCAAAAATGGGTGTTGGATTTTGTCGAATGCTTTTTCTGCATCAATTGATATGACCATGTGGTTTTTTTCTTTCAATTTGTTTATGTGATGTATCACATTTATTGATTTACGGATGTTGTACCATCCTTGCATCCCTGGGATAAATCCTACTTGGTCATAGTGTATGATCCTTCTGATGTACTGCTGGATCCAATTTGCTAAGATTTTCTTGAGGATTTTGGCATCTATGTTCATGAGGGATATTGGCCTGTAATTCTCTTTCATTGTGTTGTCTTTACCTGGTTTTGGTATTAGGGTGATGCTGGCTTCATAGAATGAGCTTGGAAGTGTTCCTTCCTCTTGAATTTTTTGTAGTAGTATGAGGAGGATAGGTTTTAGTTCTTCCTTGAAAGTTTGGTAAAACTCCCCTGTGAAGCCATCTGGTCCTGGGCTTTTGTTTTCTGGAAGGTTTTTGATGACTGCTTCAATTTCTTCCATAGTTATTGGCCTATTGAGATTTTTAGATTCTTCCTGATTGAGTTTTGGAAAGTTGTATTTTTCTAGGAATTTGTCCATTTCCTCCAGGTTGTCTAGTTTGTTGGAGTAGAGTTGTCCGTAGTATTGTTTAACAATTATTTGTATTTCTGTGGGGTCTGTTGTTATTTCGCCTCTATCGTTTCTGATTTGGTTTATTTGGGTCCTCTCTCTTTGCTTCTTGGTGAGCCTGGCTAGAGGTTTGTCAATCTTGTTTATCCTTTCAAAGAACCAGCTCTTGGTTTCATTGATTTTCTGTATTGTTTTTTTGGTCTCTATGTCATTTATTTCTGCTCTAATCTTTATTATCTCCTTCCCTCTGCTCACTCTGGGCTTTTCTTGTTGCTCTCTTTCTAATTCTTTGAGTTGAAGAGTAAGATGATTTACTACCATTTTTTCTTGTTTTTTGAGATAGGCCTGTAGAGCTATAAACTTCCCTCTCAGGACTGCTTTCATTGTGTCCCATAGGTTTTGGATTGTTGTGTTTTCATTGCCATTAGTGTCCAGGATGTTTTTAATTTCTTCTTTGATCTCATTGGTAACCCAATCAATATTTAATAACATGCTATTCAGCTTCCAAGTGTTTGAGTATTTTGAGTTGTTTTTATTGTAGTTTATTTCTAATATTATGCCTTCGTGGTCTGAGAAGATGCTGGGTATGATTTCAATCTTCTTGAATTTGGGGAGTCTTTGTTTGTGACCCAATATGTGGTCTATTTTTGAATATGTCCCATGAGCACTTGAGAAGAATGTATATTTTGTGGCTTTGGGGTGAAGTGTTCTGAAGAAGTCAATTAAGTCCATCTGATCTAGTGAGTCATTTAGGATTGCTGTTTCTTTGCTGATTGTTTGTCTAGCGGATTTATCCAGTGATGTCAGTGGTGTATTAAAGTCCCCTACTATGATTGTATTATTGTCGACCTCTCCCCTGATATCTTCCAGGAGTTTTCTTATGTATGTGGGTGCTCCTGCACTGGGTGCATATATGTTTATCAGGGTTATATCCTCTTGTTGTATTGATCCCTTTAGTATTATGAAGTGGCCTTCCTTATCTTTTGTTATGGCCTTCACTTTGAGATGTATTTTGTCCGATATAAGTATTGCTACCCCAGCTTTCTTTTCCTTTCCATTTGCCTGAAAGATATTTTTCCATCCCTTCACTTTCAGTCTGTGTGAGTCCCTTATAATGAGGTGGGTCTCTTGTAGACAGCAGATGTATGGGTCATGTTTTTTTATCTATTCAGCCACTCTATGTCTTTTGGTTGGAGCATTTAGTCCATTTACTTTTAAAGTTATTATTGAAAGGTACTTGTTTGTAGCCATTTCTTTTTTTGTGTGTGGCTGTTTTCTTTCTGAGCTTGATATTTCTTCTTTTTACACCAGTCCCTTTAGCATTTCTTGCATTGCCATAAAATTTTTTTTAAAAATATATTTTATTGATTTTTTACAGAGAGGAAGGGAGAGAGATAGAGCGTTAGAAACATCGATGAGAGAGAAACATCGATCAGCTGCTTCCTGCACATCTCCTACTGGGGATGTGCCCGCAACCCAGGTACATGCCCTTGACCAGAATCGAACCTGGGACCTTTCAGTCCACAGGCCGATGCTCAATCCACTGAGCCAAACCGGTTTCGGCCTGCCATAAAAATTTTAATTTGTGCTTCCACTGTTGCAAAACAAGGTGTGTGATTGGTACCTCCAACTAGAACTCTACATGTTGAGACAAGCTGGTATTAATACCAGAGTTCAGGGAATTATCATTTAAGTAGGTTTTTGTGGATGCTACAAAGACCTAAACATTAGATAAAACATTGATAAATTACAAAAGGGGTATACTTGCAGTTTCTCGTGGACTGTATGCTGATAGGAGCACAGACTGAATTAATTGGTGAAGGAGTAAAAAATTGTCATAGTATCCCTAACCAGTTTGAGGCCTGCGGACTCAAGGGTCCCAAGTTCGATTCCGGTCAAGGGCATGTACCTTGGTTGTGGGCACATCCCCAGTAGGGAGTGTGCAGGAGGCAGCTGATCGATGTTTCTCTCTCATCGATGTTTCTAACTCTCTCATCGATGTTTCTAACTCCCTATCCCTCTTCCTTCCTCTCTATAAAAAATCAATAAAATATATTTTAAAAAATTGTCATAGTAGCTCTCCGTAGTTAAATGAAAGGCAGTGTTGATCAGAGGGGAAGAGGTAGAGATGAGCATTAAACCTGAATCCTAAATTTCAGGACAGGACATGCACTGATGGAACTCGCTCAGAGTCTGGGCGCAGCTGCAGAGTGGCTAAGAGAAGTGCCCATAATTTAGCATATCAGGAATTCCAGTCAATTAGGTGGAGCATATTGGCAAGATATTATAGTGATTAAAACTCTTGCCCTATTTATTTGCTTGTTTGTTTATTTAATTTTTGTGTCTGTAGATCTTAGGATTCTTGGGTAACTTAAAGGAACATGAAAACTACTTGAATGAGATTTTCTCAATCACATGATAGTAAAATAAGGTCTTATAGTTAAAGCAAATATAAAAGTTTTACAAAGAATTTTAAAAGACTGATATTATAGCCTTCTCCATCCTTCTAATTCCAACCCCCCCTTGGTTATCAGGGTGGCCCATTTAACAAAAGAACAAGCTTTTCCAAGGACTGAATTATTCTTTGTTACTTACAGCTTTTCAATGTCATGGGATCCTGAGTTATTGGAAGTTTACATATAGATTTCATCAGAGACAGCTGATGATAGCAGAAATGTTCAAAAATAACTAGTTGGGGTGTCAGAAATAACAAAAGGAACTTAATAAAAGTCACTATCTGGCCTTTCTTAGCTCTCTGCCTTGGTGTGACAACAAACTCCTGGCGGAGAACTGGATGAGGGGACTCAGTTCTTCACTTCTTTGTAATATTAAAAATTTAATCTCTGTAAACTCAGACATGTGAAAGCTTAATTTAGCAGTATTGTCCAACATTGAGGATGTCTAAAATCAGTCTATGGGCAATGAGTCCCAGGCAACTGCTCTGGATTTTAGCTTCAAAATGAGTGGGTCTAGTTCAAGACTCATCTGGAGACACAGGAGCAATCATATATGTAATTATATAGAAGTATGTGATTAGAGGATTGATGTAGTCCCTGACATTGCCTAGAAGCTGATGAGAATTCAATTTTTTACATGGACTGAAGTGAATTTTTGCCAGCAGGAAGCAAGAATGACTGCTGGGCATCAAGAGTCTAAGGAGCTCTGCTTGTATCTCACCTCTCAAGGTTATCTGTGTAACCTCTCAGATTCCTGCCAAGTAAGGAGGTGTATCAGTGTTTCTTAGCTTTTTTTTCTGACTTGAACACTTTAATTAAGTATATAATTTTTCAAAGTACCCTATAAATTAAAAAAGATTAAATGTGCAATATATAGTACGTGATTTTAAAGGCAAGTAAAATTTTCAGCTTGTATGTCTTTAAAGTTACTGTCTAAATTCCTATTTTTTTCTTAATATTGGTTTTAAATACATTGTACATTAGTCATGATATATGTAAATATACCTTTAACTTTATAAGTGTTTGATTTTATTTAATTTTCCTGAATTTTATTGTATGAGAAAAGGCATAATTTATTGATGAAACAATTAAAATAATATGTAGTGTTTCATTTGGAACTGAATAGATATTGAATCATATAGTAAAATTTAACTTCTTATTGTGTATCAAACTTTGACAAAAATTGTTTTGTACTTTACTTAGAATTCTTACATTTTGTTTTTAAAAAATTTCTAGCTTATTTTGGTAATTTTTGCTTTTTATTCTAAATGGTAGAATAAAAGAGAAGGCTTCAAGCTGCTATTTCCAAGCACTTACGCACAAATAACACATTGAGGGTTCAGAAGGTCTTTTTTCCTCTACCAAATTGTAAATCAAATGGAATAAAACATTGCTTTATTCTCTCTTTTCAACAATTTTTTTAAAATTACTAGAGGTGCATTAATGTTCCATTTAAACATTTTGACCAGACATGCAGTTTATTAATTCAGTGTTGATCATCTAGAAGAAAATTTTCAGAATTATTGTTTTTATGTTTATAATCAGGATTACATATTGCAAACAATAGAAACCTATTCTTGAAAACTCAAGCAAAAGGAGTATTGACTGGAAGACTATAGGGTGACTCATGAAATCAAAAGAAGCTCAAGGACCAGGTTTGAGAAAGAGCAAGAATCTGGGGAGCTCTTAGAATTTTGTGAGCAGTAACTAAACTGTCATCACAGTGATGAGTCAGCTTCTGTCATGCTTTCCTGTCCTTGGCCATTTAGGTAAGATTCAAAGTCCCATGAAAAAGAATTGGGTTGGCTTATTGTGGGTCACATGCTCATTACTTAGTGCTTAGCTACAGGGAAATGGGCCATCTTGACTGACAGTCCCACTTACATGGTACCCATTAGGGAAGAGGTACCGATGTTCTTTCATAAGGAAATTATGGTGCTATCATCAGAAGATGCTGCGTGAACATGAACAACATTTGTTAAAATGTATGTGTGTCTGTCTCCAAACAGTCTATTATAGGTTAAATTACACAATATATGATTAAGAATAACAATTATTTAAAGCTGAAGAACAAATAAAACATTCAAGTAGTAGTATTAACCTGGATGGTAAACTGACTGAATGAGTGAGTCATGAGAATTATCTATCTGATCTCCTTGACTACCATGAATGTTCATTTGATAAACTCTTAGAAGCTTAAAAATGCTTCTGATTTAAAGGAAAACATGTAGACAACAATTTTACTTATCAATTTAATAACACCCCCCATGTAGCAGACATTTGCCATTTTAGGCTTTTTGGCATTCATTGCGCTTTCTCAAGGCAACAGTATCCTAGTTTTCCATTTGTTTCAGGAGAAAACAACTTCATCCCTAGCTCCAGGGAGAGGTCCTGACTGACTGAAGTTCATTCTCCTCATCACAAGGATTATGTCCCATGGCCTAACCTGGGCTGAAGAAAAACCAGTATATATTTTTTGGAGACTTCTAGAAAAGAGTTTTAGTTTCTCCTCAGAATTTACCTGGAGAACTACTCTCTCTGGTTAGTATGGGCGCAGATGTGAGGCCTGATGTTGCTGCAGCCATTTTGTTACAATAAGAGATATAAAGTCTGCAGTCAAAGTTGACATACAAAGAGTAAATTGAAGAGAATTGCAGAGAAGTGAAGTTGGTACCCAAAGGGTCACACTTTACCTGAAGTGGTCTCTACTTGTGTACCTTAAATGAGTCCCAAATGTATTTGATCTTGTATGCTAGTTTGAGTTGGCATTACTATTATTGCATTTGAAATAATTCTGACTGATACACTGCTAGCAATCCTTTGTAAGTCCTAGGGTCTATGAATTAGATTGAAAAATTGCTGGATTCCATGATATCTATGGTCATCTCTAACAGGAAAAATTTTGTGCTTTTTCTGGTAATAGGGGATACAATTGAAGACAAGTTTGAGAAATGCATGTTAAATGGTTGAACATGTATTCTGCAATAGATTTCAGCCTTATTGTTGTAGTACATTTACTGTTTCTTAGCTATTTTTAATTCAGAAAGAGGAACTTTTGTGATTCATTTCTCTTTTTTGTTCTGTGTGGTTGAATATTTGTGACTTTCATAGCTTTATTTTCCTTTAAATGCATCATCTTTATGCAGTTTCAAATTTTATTAATAATCTCGATTTTTGTCTTTTGTTGGGCAATAGGAGATTCCAAAACATAATAGGTATTTAATAAATGCACGTTTAATTAAAGTTATGATTTCATCAATAGCATATTCCCAAACCAGTGGTTCTCAAATGTGGTTGCACATTAGAATCACCTGGATCATTTTTAAATAGTGGCTCTTAAAGTTCGGAGTACATCAAATCACCTGGTAGACTTGTTGAAACAGATGTCTTGTGCCAATCTCATTTCTGATTCAGTAGTTCTAGGGTGGTGCTCCAGATTTTTACATTTCTAAATATTTCCCAGGTGATACTGATGTTACCAACCTGGAGACTACTGCTCTAAAAATACTATCACATGATCTCACTCATATGTGGAATCTAATGAACAAAATAGATCCAGAGACATAGAAGCATAGAACAGACTATTGAATCTCAGAAGGAAGGCAGTGGAGAGTGGGTGAGTGGGAAAAAATCAACCAAAGAACTTTTATGCATATATGCATAATCCATGGACACAGACAATAAATAGGGTGGTGAAGGCCTAGGGGGGAGGTGGGCTAGCAAAGGTCAAGGGGGGAAAAGGGGACATATCTAATACTTTTGACAATAAGGATTAAGAAAAAATCATCTTAGATTGTGTAAATCAGAATCTCCTTAGTGGAGGTAATTTTTAAGACTTCCCAGATGATTCTGATGGAGAACCAGGTTGAAAACCACTGTACTAAACAGAGGAGGATGGCTGGCTTTTGTCTTCTGATTAAGCACATACAGAGGTCCTTTTATTATTCCAATAAACTGAACTCCTTGACCCACAGGTGCTATCTCACTAGGAAGAGTTAATAAACTTACATTTAAAAAAAAGACAAGGGGCTGCGGGAAGTGAGGAATGGGGAGTTATAGGTGAATGAATACAGAGTTTCAGTTTATTAATTTTGGGAAGATGAAAAAGTAAAAAAAAAAAAAAAAGAATCACTATTGTTCATTACTTAGAAGAATCACAGACAAGTATCAACTATCTCTTGACTCAGGAAAATCTATAGATAACCTCAAAAGAACATCTGAAATTATTTTATTCAGGAAAACAAATGGTAATGCATGAGATTAGGAACTGCTGGAGGGACAGAGAAAAGAGTGATGTTATCAGAATCCAGTGGCCTGGGTTACCGAAGGGAAGCTGGAGTAAGGATGGGCTTTTTCAGTTGGTAGCTGGTGTAGGGGCCCATAACAAGTCACCCCAAGATGCACCTCTGGGTATGCAGATTGTTTTGAGCTAAAGGTAACTTTAGCTTCAGGCTCAAGATAAACTTCTGCCCCTCTCTCTTTAAAAAAATATTTTATTGATTTCAGAGAGAAAGAGAGAGATAGAAACATTAATGGTGAGAATCATTGATCGGCTACCTCCTGCATGTCTTCCACTGGAGATAAAGCCCACAACCTAGGCATGTGCCCTGACCTAGAATTGAGCTGTGACCTCCTGGTTCATAGGTTGATGCTTAATCACTGAGCCACACCAGTTGGTCTCTCTTTACCTAGAAGAACTGGAATTAGGGGCCTTTCCCATAACAGACGATCAGATACAACTTCTTTTGGCATATCTGGCTCAGGGCAAATGTCTATTCACTAAATATCCATTCTTATTCTGCAATGACCCCTTGAAGCCCCCAAGGTGCATTATCTCATTCCCCAGCTCTTGTTTTAGATACCTCAGTCCCTCTTTCTATCTCTTAATCTCTTACATGTGGGGTCTCTGATTGTCTCATGTATGAGGGGTTCCCATACATATGTATATATTAAATTTGGTTATTTTCCCTTGCTAATCTGTCTTATGTCTATTTGATTATTAGTCCAGCCAGAAGAATCTTTTTTTAAAAAATATATTTTATTGATTTTTTTTACAGAGAGGAAGGGAGAGAGATAGTTAGAAACATCGATGAGAGAGAAACATTGACCAGCTGCCTCCTGCACATCTCCTACTGGGGATGTGCCTGCAACCCAGGTACATGCCCTTGACCGGAATCGAACCTGGGACCTTTCAGTCCACAGGCCGACGCTCTATCCACTGAGCCAAACCGGTTTTGGCAAGAATCTTGAGGGTAGTGGAAAGTTTGTTCCTCCCTCAAACTGGAATAAAAAAGTAGATATAATTGCTGCCAGAGATGATTCCCAAGGCAGAGGGAGAAATACCTTCCTTTCTCTCTTCTGACTCTCGGACCAGCACTGATCATTGGCTACTCCAGCAGAACAGTAGTTGACAAAGGAGTCTGGGCAAAACAGCCTGTGGGGCAGCATATAGAGCTGAGCAAAAGAGGGGAAGGGTGAGGAATGAATCTGAAGGCAAACGTGCTGAAGACCAACACACTCTTTATCTCTGGGACAATTCAGTGTCATTGATAAAAATATAAGGAACATCTATGCATGTAACTTTACTTAAAATAACATTTGGAATTGTTAGCTAATTATATTGGAATTAGATGCCTGGTGCATGAAAATTCATGCACTTGGGGGGTCCCTCAGCCCAGCTTGTGCCCTCTTGTAGTCCGGGAGCCCTCAGGGGATGTCCAACTGATGGCTTAGGCCCGCTGCAGTCTAGCCTCCCTCTGCGGAGGTGACCAATGGGCCAATCAGGGGACTGCACCAGCCCCCATTGCCCCGCCGCCGCCCCCTTCCCCCATTGCCATCCCCTCTCTCTGCCTGCTGGCATGTACCTTGGCTGGCCTGGTACCACCTGCTCGCCAGATCCCTCCCCCCGCCCCCCCCCACCGACCGGTTGTTTTGCCATTCGGTCAATTTGCATATTACGCTTTTATTATATAGGATTTTCACGTACCCTACAGCTGTGTGTTTATATATGTATATTTGTTGTTTGGTTTTCTTTGTCTAATTGTTAACGTACTCTAAACACTATAGTCCTCTTCTAAAGTAAAGCCTAAAGGCTTCTTCTAGAGCAGCGGTTCTCAACCTGTTCACAGGGGTTGCCTAAGACCATCGGAAAACACATATATAATTGCATATTGTTTTTGTGATTAATCATTATGCTTTAATTGTGTTCAATTTGTAACAATGAAATTGGGGGTCACCACAACATGAAGAACTGTATTAAAGGGTCGCGGCATTAGGAAGGTTGAGAACCACTGGTCTAGAGTCTGGTATACCAGTTTTTCTAAATCCCTTCCTTTATGATGGAAAGTAAGTAATTGTCTAGGATTGAGACAACCCCTCCCATAGACTTTAGATATAGATAGTTTCTTGGATTTTTATTTTTTTAAACTATGAAGTGCTCCCATGTTTTCCTGACTTGCAGGCCTCAAATTCTCTAACTTCTTACAAGTAGGACCCTTACTTCATTTTTTTACACAGTAAGCTCCCATTTTTCATAAGAAAGAGCCTCCAGTGTGCTAAAATCCAGTTAACGGCTATCTCAAATTCCATTTCAAACTTCCTTAGTGAGGCCATTCTGGGTTGCCTTGAATCTATCATTTGAATAGTAAATAGGGTTACATTTTCCAGTTAATGTGCCTTTTTGCAGTGTCTCCATAATCTCATCAGAGAATTTTTCCAGTCTAGATTGTCTAATACTGTTTTGACTATGAATACCTAATTATCATGTCCTTCAGTCTCCAGAATGGCAGTCATAATGTTGTAACATATGTAATTATATGTAAATATATATAATACTATTAGTTATTACAAGTCATTGACTCCTCAACAATTTCTAGCTTGTCTGAGAGGATCAGTTTAAGGAGCTTTCCCAAATTTTCCATGCTAAGGAATTATTAACTCTACTAGCTTTAGTCCGGACCTGAGTGGATGGCCTTCTGGGATCTGTAAATAAATGGCATTTATAGCATTATATGCTCCTGGTAAAAACACTATTCTTTAGCTTATCCAATGAAACAGGAATTTTTAGGGATGAAAAAGACAAGTTTGGGGAAATTTTATAAATTAAGAGGACCATGGAAGAAACACAGGGCTGCAGAACAGCAGAAAGTATATTTCCATAAAATGGGGGAGCTGAAAAGCTGCAACAGGTACATTTCCATAGAATGAGGGAGCTGGGAACAACAAAAGGTCAATATTTACAAAATAAAGAGAAGGGAGCCCTTCATCCAGAAGGAGAAGAAGAAAGCCCAAAGGGAATAGGAAAACAATAAGGAAGGAAGGGGGAGAGGGGAGAACCTCACATGTCCCATGTGAGGTTGACTTTTGAGCTCAGGAGTTACTATTGTAACCAGTCTAAGGGAATAGTGACCAATCAAAGGGGATATCAAGGCACCAGGATCTGCAGCCTTTACAGTATAAGCCATAGGGAAAAGGAACTCAGTGAGACCCTTTCCTCCTCCCCACATGGGAGTCTGTACTTGTTCTTCAATAAATCTCCACTTTTGCTATACTACCTACACTCTGTCCGTGGATTCATTCTTCAACTCCGGGGGACAAAGAATCTGGGTTCCAGTCCAAAAATTCCATATCACTAACTCCATTCTGACCTTTGGATTGTCATGCTTTATTGAAGAAAAAAAGCTGAAAAGTCAAATCCTACATTTCCTGGTTTGCTTTATAGTTGGAATTTTCCAAGATATCCATGTTAACATAAGAAACATACAAACCTGTGAGACTAGCCTATATCATATGAGTTTATTTGTTTGCTGTTCTATTTATTACATTCATAGTCTTTAGATGACTGGTCCTATTTTCTCAGTCTCTTGATATTTATATTTTAGGAACTTATTAATTCACAAAGGTTTTATAGGTCATTTTTGTGCTGAAATTAGTAATACTTCTGTTAAATCTGATCTAGGAAACATCTGAACTTGGAAGATGGTTTTCCTCTGGGCCACTATTTCATGAATGCTGACTGAGTCTAAGAAGATAAATATAACTTCTCAAAATGTAATATCATTAAATGCCAGACAATGGGATGCCTGGGTATATAAGAAGGACTTAGCTGCCGAAACCGGTTTGGCTCAGTGGATAGAGCGTCAGCCTGTGGACTGAAAGGTCCCAGGTTCGATTCCGGTCAAGGGCATGTACCTCGGTTGCGGGCACATCCCCAGTAGGAGATGTGCAGGAGGCAGCTGATCGATGTTTCTCTCTCATCGATGTTTCTAACTCTCTATCTCTCTCCCTTCCTCTCTGTAAAAAATCAATAAAATATATATATATATAAAAAAAAAGAAGGACTTAGCTGACATCCCTATTCAAGAGGCCAGCATAATTTTTTAGTTTCCTGTATTTTGTGCTTAACTTTGGAAATTTGTAGAAAATTACATTGAATAAAGTTTAAAGAAGGGAACAAAATTCACTACTAATTCTACAAGTCAGAGATATAATCTATCAATCACTATTATTAGGTTTATTTTACTTAGTTGTATTAACATATAAATGTGCAGCAAAAAACTTTTCATTTTGTAGAAAATTTCAAACATATATAAAAGTAGATAAGAGTATAATGAATCTCTGTGTACCTGTTGTTTATCTTCCACAATTTTTAGCATATTGCTATTCATTCTTCATTTATTCCCCACTCTATTTATTCATCCTCTATCTTTACTTGTTTTGCTGTAATATTTTAAAACAT
Source organism: Myotis yumanensis (assembly GCF_028538775.1). Lineage (NCBI taxonomy): Eukaryota > Metazoa > Chordata > Mammalia > Chiroptera > Vespertilionidae > Myotis > Myotis yumanensis. The sequence goes on from NW_027223754.1 coordinate 131,760,790, forward strand.
ATTCAAAACATCATATAATTTCACCCATAAATACATCAGTATTGCTTTTTAAAATATAAGAGGTTTTAGTTTTCAATACGTTATCAGCCTTATCAAAATTAAATAGTAATTCTTTAATATCATCTAGTGTTACTAGAAATCAACCATGTCAGATCCTGAGTTTTGATTTCCAGTCTTCAAAACTGAGAAAAAAAAATTGTGTTGTTTAAGCCACTAGTTTTATATTTTGTGATGGCAGCTAGACTAGACTAACATACCTAGACACCTGAACATTTTTGTTAAAAAAAATTGGTTTATTTAGCTTAATTCTCATAGTGAGATGTAATTTACATACCATAAAATTCATCCGTTGTAAGTATAGCTTTCAATGAGTTGTAGTAAATGTATACTCAACTTATTAATTTTGTGAAATCATCACCAAAATACAGTTTTAGAACAAATAGATCATTTATTATTTTTAAAGGATTATAATAAATCTCAATGATGATGTTGGATTTGCTATAGCTATTAATAATTGTCAATTTGAGGTATATGAGACCCAAGTATAATGTCAGAGAAAAATTGCGGGCACATGTATTTATTGATAAGTCACAATACTTGCTTATAAACTGACAGCTCTATTATGAAAGCTATGTTAGCATTATAAAATGATAGACTTTTTGTTTTGAAACAGCTTATATAATATGGAAATGGCTTTTTCTTTGCCTCTCAAAACTTTATAAATCACACTGTTATATTTAATATTTCAGAGAACTCTGAAGCCAGAATCATTCTATTCCATTGTTATAAACCTATTTCTTTCTACATGAATACTTATAGGGATTTATTTGTCATTGTAATACACATTTTCTACAATGTGTCTTGTTATGGCTCTCTTTTTATAATAAAAATTAAATCCTTTAAAAATAAATTTGAAGACTTAAATCTTCATTTCAGCTAGTAAAGTTTTCTTTTATTGTATTTTCAATTTTGACTTTGTTTTTGTGGTTCAGGTCTCATCAATAATACCAATTTATCCATTTTTTAAGATTTGGATTTTATTCGCTGGATTTTTATATTTATTATTGTTACTTTATTTTTATTTTTTAATATATATTTTTATTTTTGGAAAAGCCTTCTAAATACTGACTTTCAGGTCACTAATTTAATACCTTTTTTGTGTCTGTTTTGCTAATGATTAAGTTTTATTATAGTTTTATATTTTAATATAGCCTTTCATTTCTAGTGTCATTTGAATTTTAGCTTATTCCAATTCTCTTTTTACATTTATGATGCCACCTCTTTTGAATTTTACTACTAATTCAAAGGTTTCCTATTTTCTGTTACCCTTATTGAAAACATCTAGTTTTTACCTTTTATTGTTGTTAAGAATTTTTCTTGTGCCAAAGAATTTCTCATAAACCCTCATGTTTGTGTGGTTTCTGCTTACTCATCCTATTACAAGGTGTTTGCCAACAGATAGGGTCTGTGGCTAGCTTCCTATCTGGTACATGGCTTATTGACTGTCAGTAGAGTTACCTTTTTAGATTTCTAATTGTGAAGCAGATTAATGTTCATAAATTCTAGACTATTTAAATGTTGCAGGTTGGCTGGATTGTAATGGTTTCCAAGCCATCCTACATGTCTGTTCTTTAATACTTTGAACCAAGGGAGTAAAAGCCAAACTAGAGTCCCCATAGTTGACTAACAGGATTATTATTTTCATTTCTGCCCATAGTACCTTACTTGTTTAAAACTATATCTGGAAAGTATATCTATGGTCACCACCACCTCCTCCTTCTCTTCTTACACACACAAACATACACCACACACACTTTTGTTGTGTATTTTGGGAGTATCATTCTCCAGATAAAGGGAGGTAATGATGAAGGCCAGGTTGGGGTGTAGCATGCTCTTCCCATGCAAACATTGTGTGCAGTGACTAGCACTGATCCTGTGTCTTTGATCTGCATGATATACAGAGAAGGATGAAACAAAGGTCTTCCTATATTCTTTCATGTTGTCAATTTTCCCTATTTGAAGTGGCTAATTATGATTACAATTCATCTCCGTAGCTCCTGCAGTCAATGGAATTTTCTCTGTTTCTGGTTGTAAGATGACTGTCATTTTTAGTTTTTGTTGTCCTCAATTTTTGTCTTTTCTTTGCCTTCATGGGTATTTTAGCAAGCTGTTGGGACAGTCTACAGTCTGGACTGCTAGTCAAGTGCCAATTTTAAAAATATTTCCTTGGATTCCAGTTTTTAAACATTTAATGTTGACACTATTACAGATGTCTTCCATTTCCCCGCCTTTACCCACCTCCACCCATGGGCTATGCATATATGTTCTTTGGCTAATCTCTTCAGCTTCTTTCATACAGGTCCCTCATCCCCTTCTCCTATGATATCTGTCAGTCTATCCCATGTATCCATCCCTCTGTGTCTGTTTTGTTTGTCAGTTTATTTTGTTCATTAGATTCCACATGTAAGTGAAATCTTGTGGTATTTGTCTTTGTCTGGCTTTTTTTTTGCTTAGCATAATAATCTCCAGGTCCACCTATTCTGTCTCAAAGGGTAAAAGATCCTTCTTCTTTTTTTTCCTTTTTTTGTAGCCAAGTAGCATTCCATTATGTAAATATACCAGGTTTTTCATCAACTTTCTACTGATGGGCACTTGGGCTGTTTTCAGATCGTGGCTATTGTAAATAATGCTGCTATGAACAAAGGGGTGCATATATTCTTCCTGACTGGTGTTTTGGAATTCTTAGGATATATTCCCAGAAGTGGGATCAGTGGGTCAAAAGGCAGTTCCATTTCAAAATTTTTAATATATATATATTAATTTATTTTAGAGACAGAGGAAGGGAGAGGGAAAGAGAGATAGAAACATTGATGAGAGAGAAACATCTATCAGCTGCCACCTGCATACCCCTCCTGGGAATTGAGCTGAAAACTTGGGCATGTGCCCTGACCAGGAATTGAACCAGTGACCTCTTGGTGCAGCAGATGATGCTCAATCCACTGAGAGTTCCTGGTATTGGTTCACTATACCAGCCAGGCACATTTTTAATTTTTTGAGGAAATTCCAAATTCTTTTTTCACAGTGGCTGCACCAGTCTGCATTCCCACCAACAGTGCACTAGGGTTCTATTTTCTCCATATCCTCACCAGTACTTTGTTGATTTATTGATGATAGCTATTCTGACAGGTGTAAGGTGATATCTCATTGTGGTTTTAATTTGCATCTCTCTGATGACTAGTGGTGTTGAGCATTTTTTTTTTTTCATATGTCTATTGGCCATCTGTATGTCTTCTTCAGAGAAGTGTCTATTCAGGTCCTTTGCCCATTTTTTAATTGGATTGTTTGTATTCCTGGTGTTGAGTTGTACAAGTTCTTTATATATTTTGGAAATTAACTACTTATCAGATGTATCATTGGTAAATATGTTCTCCATGCAATAGGTTCCTTTTTCATTTTGTTGGTGGTTGCCTTTGCTGTGCAAAAGCTTGTTAGTTTGATGTAGTCCCGTTTGTTTATTTTTTCTTTTGTTTCCTTTGCCCTAGAAGATATATCAGTAAAAACATTGCTCTGAGAGATGTCTGAGATTTTACTGCCTATGTTTTCTTCTAAGATTCTTATGGTTTCTTGAATATTTAACTTCTTTTAAAATGCTAAGTGAGGTCATTAATATTTGAGAGAGAGAAAGACGTAAGGGGAATGTTACTTATGCAGCTATGTGAACTTGGCAAGTTATTCACTCTCATTAAGAGGTACATGTTTCTCCATCCTATCTGTTGCTTTGGATAATAGAATGCCACCGAAGAAACATTTTGTAGGCTCTTAGGTCTTGCCTGTTTTCTTTCTGAATTCTTCTCATTTCCATGTGAATAAGCCTGCTCAATGGCAAGAGGAAAGTGACCCAGGTGTCCCCATTGCCCATCTTGACAGTGAACTATCTGTTGGACACATGAATGGAGCCATATTAGGTTATCCAACTCCCAGCTGATCAGCCAGCATCTGACTGCAGGTGAATTAGTAATCTCCATAGAGATCAAAAGAACTACCAGCTGAGCCTAATCCAAACTGCCAATCTATAGAATTGTGAGCTCAATAATCATTGTTGTTTAAAGCTAATAGAGGAGTTTGTTATGCAGCAATAACTGATATATAGCTTTCTGTTGACCTCAGAATGAATTGGACCCCTCCTACCTTTCTGATGTTAACTTCTCTATTATCTTCCTTCTTTCCTTTATATGCCTCTAATCAACCAAACTTGTTCCCCACATTAGTGTTTTACACTTGAAAAAACCATCTACCTAGGAAATATTTTTTTTCTGTCACCTCTACCAAGAAAACATTTCCCCAAATCTGTGTGACTTATGGCTTCATATAATTCAGGTCTCAGCTCAAAAGTGAGCCCCTCCTTAATCACTCAATCTAAAGAAGCCTACTCAGATACTCTCTAATGCATCTATCACTAGAGTTCATTTTCAATCTGTTTATTAATATTCCTTTTATACTCTTCTCCCAAACCCTAGAACTGTGTTGTTAATAGAAATACAATGTGAATCACAAGTGCAAGCCGTATTTGTAATTTTAAACTGTTGACAGAAATGTAAATTGATCTAGTCACTATGGAAAACAGGATGGAAGCCTCTTTAAAAATTAAAAATATAACTACCATATGATCTAGCAATATATTCCATGAATATATCCAAAAGTAAAACAAAACAAAACATATCTATTTCCATGTTCATAGCAGCATTATTAACAATTGCCAAGACATGGAAGCAACCTAAGTATTCATCAATGTGTGAATGGATAAAGAAGTTGTGATATACAGGGTATCCCCCCAAAATGTATACATTTAACAGCTGATAGCTCAATTGATGTTTGTTTCTTTTCAGATTTAACACATTGGAATGAATAATTATTCAGAGTGTGTATACTTTGTGGGGGACAGTCTATATACATACATAAAATGGAATATTATCTAGTCATGAAAAAATAAGGAAATCCTACCATTTGCAACAACATGGATGGACCTTGAAGGCATTATTCTAAGTGAAATAAGTCAGACAGAAAAAGATAAATACTTTATGATATCACTTACATGCAGAATCTAAACAAAACCCAAACCTCCCAAACTCATAGAAAAAGGCCTCAGGCTTGTGGTTTACCAGAGGCCTGGGGTAGAGAAAGGAGAAATTGGAGGAAAGTGGTCAAAAGGTACAAACTTCCAGTTATAAGATAAATAGTTATTGAGGATATAATATACAATATGATGGCTATAGTTGGCACTGCCGTATGATATGGAAAAGTTGTTAAGAGAGTAAATTCTAGGAATTCTCATCACAGGAGGAAATGTTTTTCTTTATTTCTTTTTCTTTTCATTGTATCTCTATGAGAAGATGGATGTTAGTTGAACCTATTGTGGTAATCACTTCACAATATATGTAAATCAACCCATCATGCTGTATGCCTTAAACTTATATAGGTTTCTATAGTGAACCAAATAAGGAGCTTTTCAATAACAACTAGGAAAAATAGTTTGAGAGTGGTAGTGAGCATGGCAAAAAGATAAGAAACATTTAGAAAGCAGAATTTCGGGAATTTGCAGAATTGTCTGGAATGACTAAAGTTTCCAACTTTGGCAATGAAATAGATAAGACTGGTTTTCATGGGGACAGGTAGTAAGTGATATGAAGGTAGGTGGGATTTAACATAATGCAGTTGGTTTGGGTCATGTTGAAACTATGATACCTGTGGGACTGCTGCATTGTTTGTGAACTATTTATTTATTATTATTTTTAATATATATTTTTATTGATTTTAGAGAGGAAGGGAGAGGGAGAGAGATAGATAGCAACATCAAAGATGAGAGAGAATCATTGATCGACTGCCTCCTGCATGTCCCACACTGGGGATTGAGCCCGCAACCCAGGCATGTGCCCTGACCGGGAATCAAACCATGACCTCCTGTTCATAGGTTGATGCTCAGCTGATGAGCCACGCAGACTGGGCTGTTTGGGATTTATTGATGTAAAACCCAGGCATGGAGACAAATATTTAAGAGACATTAAATCATTCGGGCGCCAGATGTTGGGGTCCAGCCCCAGCGGGTCCAGGGATCCCCAAAGGTGTGGACGGAGTCGGCGAAGAATGAATGACATGGAAACTGGTTTCAGTTCATCAGCATAGCGAGGTTCTCCCTCCAGGATCTCCAGCGAAGTTCTGGTTAGGAACTCCAACCAAGTTCTGGTCAGGATCTCCAACCAAGTTCTGGTGCCATGTTCTCTCGCTAGGTTCTCCAGCCAGGTTCTCCAGGTTCTCCAGCCAGGTTCAGTCACCAGGTTCTTTAGCCAGGTTCTATCCAGGTTCTTTTGCCATGTTCTGTCTAGGTTCTCCAGTGAAGTTCTGTAGCCAGGGTCTGTCCAGGATCTTTTGCCATGTTCTCTGGCTAGGTTCTGGTTAGGATCTGATGTTTATTGTCTTGTTACATCCGTATTTATACCAGCCTATTTTAATCCTGTCAATTTCTATTACAAAGGTTAGGGCATTTCTTATCTCCATTCCAGGGAGTAAAGATTATGTAGCTTAACTACCCGCCTGGCACTTAATTAAGGGGTTGTATCCCCTCCCTAACCTCAGGGAAAAATTCCTATCTGGGGAAACAACCTTTCTCGGAGAGGTGACTGGTCAAAACACATAGCGCCAAGAAGGGGAGCAAACATATTAAGAACAGTATGCCATATACGCCAGGTCCCTTGAAACAGCAAGGATGGACCGGCTCCTGGCAGTCATTGAAGGCATAGGTACAGATAAATTTTTCTAAAAGAGTGTGTACATGGAAAAAATTATTGACACTGGAATCTTGGGGAATAATAATGTTGAAGAGAGAGAATGGTATGGAGGGAGATCATCTAAGTGAGAATGAGTAACTAAGGAAAACCTCGGACCTTCAGAGGACAAAGCTTTAAGGAAGGAGTAATTTATCATGAGAAATGCCAAAGAGAGCTCAAGTAAGATGAGGAATAAAATAATACTTTGAATTTGAAATTGGTATATGATATCAGAAACTGTCAGGAACAAGTTCAGCATAATTGAGGGGGTGAAGATAGTGACAGTGTGAAAAAGACGAGAGGTGAAGAATTAGAGAGAATGAGTTTAGACTTTGGGTTCTGGAGGGAAGGGAAGAGAAGGGTAGCTACAGGAGGAGACAGGGTTGTTTGAATATTGGAACTGACGATTATCATTTTATGTTGAGTAAACCTGCATGTGAAGAGTAAATATTTGATGACAAAAAGCCCCTGATGTGGGAGGGGAAATGGACTTGGCACAGGTGGCAGGAGTTTCAATTCTGTTGAAACTTTATACAGCTCCACAACAATAGGGTAACTTATATGTGTCCCTCATCAATTAGTAATCTTCATTTATAACCAATGGGAATTTCAAGAAATGAATAATTTTCACTACACTCTCAGAAAGAATATCTTTAGTCATGACCCTCATAAAGTCTCCAGAGTCCCTTTCTCCTCTACTCATTCTTCAGAATTTATGACACATTTGAACCTATTCTCTATTAATCCAGCCAAAATTATGCTTAATGTCAGGAATATGGTGATGAACAAAATGCAGTGCCAGCTTTTGAGACCCTCTAGTTGCACACAGGGTCTACCTAGGAGTTACTCTCAAGGTCCTTGTGATTGCTGCTGGTGAGTGATGTAACGGTAATATACTGGTGGTATTATATGACCCTTGGTCCATTTATTCATTTAGTATGATTGTGACAAAATAAAGTATCAACTTTTCCTTTGTTTTTAGAAGTTCCATAAAATATCTATGTAGAATTCCTCTTATTAAAAAAAATGAAGTAGTATTATTAGAGCACAGACCAACTTTTCACTTGAAAAGCATTTTCAAGATTGTCAGATTTTTGTTGTTGTATTTTGTTTATTTTACTATTAATTGAGTGCCTTGAGGACAAGGATCTTCTCTAATACTTTCCTTCACAGATACGCTATCCTGTGAAATGCAGTATTTAGGATTCAGGATACTTGGGTTAAATGAGTAATCAGCCATGTAACTTAGAGACCTTAACAGCATCTCCACCCTATTTAATAGCACCTAGAAAATGACAATAACACCTGTCCTACTACTTCTTATGTTTTTTTAAAACAATCCAATAAATGAGAAAGTTTTTTAAAAAATAACTTACAAGTGTTGTAGATGGATTGGGAGGGTCCCTGAATCCTCATGTACTTTGGTTCCATTCATGCCTAAAGTTTTTCATTTAAAAAAGATAGTAACTTCCCAGTTTTGCTTAAACCAATGGGTTTCGTACTTTGTAACAGAAAGAATTCTGATGTATGCAGTAGTTTTCTTCAGAATTCAGGTACTTGCATCATCTCTGACTTGGTGTGAAACAGGTGAAAGTTGGCAACAAGGCAAAATAAAACTATCAGGTATAAAATGCCTTCTGGGGAGCAAGCACAGAGGGACTCTCCAGGTGCAAGGGTGGCAGTGTGGACTGACACGTGGAAGCTGAGAACTGACTGACTGTGGAAGCTGAGAACAAAACTGTCCCCAGGCCTTGTATGCAAGTGCTCAAATTGAACCTCTGGATGCCAGATCTTCTGCCCCCTGGAGGAACACGAATGTGTCCTTGTTATTGGTAGAAAGACATGCTCCTCACATTATCAAGATTCAAAATTATTGCCAAAACCGGTTTGGCTCAGTGGATAGAGCGTCGGCCTGCGGACTGAAGGGTCCCAGGTTCGATTCCGGTCAAGGGCATGTACCTGGGTTGCGGGCACATCCCCAGTGGGAGATGTGCAGGAGGCAGCTGATCGATGTTTCTCTCTCATCGATGTTTCTCACTCTCTATCTCTCTCCCTTCCTCTCTGTAAAAAATCAATAAAATATATTTAAAAAAAAAAAAAAGATTCAAAATTATTATTTAGAAAATAAATACGTGTATTAAATTGTAGGCGTTAGGAGTTCTGATTAATTTGGGGAGCAGATTAGAAGCTGTAGAGAAAAGAAGTCAGGCTTCCTTGTAGTAAAGTAGCAGCTACAATCTGGTCCCTGGTCAGATGAGAAGGAATCATCCACAAGAGATGGATCTCTTAAGAAACGAAATACCTTTGTTATCCAGGTTACTCTTTCAGTGGGCATTAATGATTGACCTTACATGTAGAATGATCCGAGTTATACATCAGCCTGTAATTAAAGTTTTCTTTTGCCCTGTCTTCACTTCTATGACTTAACTTGTATTGCTCAACATTCCCTTCTCCACATTTTTGAGTCCAGAACTTGGGAATAATATCAGTAGCTTCTGTATTTTGAAAGAGCCTCAATCCTAGATATTAAGTCATTAAGCATTAACATTTTGTTAAGTACCTGGCAAGACATACCCACATAGATGCTTAATGAATAGTGGTAGCATTTGCCAGGAGCTCATTGAGCCCACAGAAAAGTCTTCAGCATTCAGATCTATCAAGTAATATCTATCTTAATCAACTTTTCTCACCAATTTTATTTCCTACTTTTGGACAGCTTCATCTCTTTTCATATCACTGATGCAAAAAAATATAAATAGTAACAAAGAAAATAAAATTTCCCCACAAAAACCTGTTTCTATGGAATTAAATGAAGATTATGCATGAATACGTTAGGACTTGCTGCCTGTCTTCCTTCAGACATGCCTAATATTTTATGCCTTGCCTCGTTCCATGGCTTATGTAATTGATACTTACTGAGCAGCGACAGCCCTTGGATGGCTGTGTGCTTTATCTGCCTGAGGTTAACATCAGGTTCACCTCGGCAAGTGTTGTGTTATATTCAGCAGAGAGTGGGGCTCTTTTGATCTTCTTATCTCATATGAGGAAGTATCATGGGACTGGTTAAGAGCAAAGTCTCAGGAATCCCACAGAGCAGGATCCAGACACAAACTCTGCTTTATTCTGACTTTTAACCGGGGCAAGTCACTTTGACCCTTGAAGCCTCAATTTCTTCACCTGCAAAATGAGGATTACTTGAACTTCCTCATTGCTGTAGGATCAGATGAGTACATCCAGGCAAATAGCTTAGCCCAGAGCTTTCCACAGAATAATCCCAGATAATCACTGCTCACTATCATTGATGGTTCAGGGGTGGGTAGTACAAAACTCCTATGACTTTTACAGAATATAGTGGAATTTGTCTCTAAGTTAAATCAGTTCACTGGAGGATAATTTCGCCCACACTCCAGTTCCCTCGCCCCTGGAAACATCTGGCAATGTCTGGAGAAATTTTTGGTTTTCCCAGCTCATTGGGGTAAATTGGGGGGCTGCTACTGACATCTAATGGGTAGAGGTAATGGGTTGTTTTGTTTCTAAACATTCCACAATGCACAGGCAGCCCCCCCCCCTCCCCCCCATCCCTCAGAGGGAAATTACCTGGTTCAAAATGTCAGTAGCGCTGAAGCTGAGAAACCCTGAAGTAAATGGAAGGGAATCCTTCCATAGATGAGTCATGAATATATTCAAATCAAGAAACCAGTCTATCAGCAACTATTTGTTGCCCTTCTGCTCCAGGTCTAAGGTCTTTAGTTTATGTAGCATCTTTACATATATTAAACTATTCATTCTGACAAAAATCTTTAAAAAGCAAGCTGGACTGCCTTAACCAGTACCCCCTCCCCTTTCTTTTCTTTCTGTTGTAAATGCGGAGAGAGGTTGACTTTCTCACAAAAAACACAGATGGTAATTAAACCCAGATGTTGAAGTCCCAAATACAGTGCTTCCTCCACTCTCCCAGGCCCAGCATTGCATTTCTGTGGGATTACAGGAGACATTTTAGACATGGTTCCTCCCCTAAGATTCTTAGTCAACTGTTAAGAGATTTGCACATGAACACTTATTGATACCTATTGGGGCTATAATAAAGGCACGTTCCCTCTCCCATCCCCAACCCTTCAGTGTTGGAGAATATTGCAAGGCAGCTAACTGGAAACTGGAGTGTTCTCTTTCTTCCCAATCTCAGAGGGCTCATTTGCAACATAAGTGTAGTAACTTGTCTGCAAAACAGGAGTGCTACCCTTCTTTACAATCTGTACTGTCATAGCATATGCCATCATGTTCCCTTTCCCCCACCAGCCCTCCTACAGAGCCCAGATGGTGCCTGGCCTGATCTTGCAAACTTCAGATTGCCTCCATTTCTTTTTCATCCCCGTCCTCTTCTGAGAACCTAGGGTGAGGAGCTGAGGTTTACTGATGATAGCATGTCTAACTTGACGCCCAGGTGTTATCGTATTCGAAAATGCAACCAGTTTTGACATGTTAACTCTGTTCTTCTCAGCTCAGGCTAACCGTGTGTCAGCACATACAGATTATTTCATGAAGTTTTGGGAAGCTCTGATTTTGAATTCAGATTTTATATAAACGTTACAAAAATTTTAGAAAAATAATAGACATGTGATGCCTAGTCATTGCCTAGCTGCCTGATACCTCCAAAGAATAATGTACCTTCATCTCTTTGCACATGCTGTGTTTACTAGTATGTTGTCAAATTAGCTTGAGATTGTTTTGACAAATGAGTAAAACTGATCCCAGCTAACAGTCAGTCATGAGGAAGTTTTAATATCTAACCCATTAAAAAAACACCCCAGCACCAGGTAATAATACTTACTGCAAAGGAAATAAATAATTCATGATTAGTTTCATGCATATTTATTATCAAAAAGTTACCCAAAGACTTTATTATTATTATTATTTTTAAATATTTTTTTTATTGATTTCAGAGAGGAAGGGAGAGGAAAAGAAATAGAAATATCAATGATGAGAGGGAATCATTGATTGGCTGCCTTCTACACGCCCCCTACTGGGGATTGAGCCCACAACCCAGGCATGTGCCCTTGACTGGGACCCTTCAGTCGGCAGGCAGACGCTCTATCCACTGAGCCAAACTGGCTAGAGCCCAAAAGACTTTTAGAGATCTTTTTTCATGAGGAGTTCTTTGATGATAATAAAATTTGCCCTGGCATTTCTTATTCAAAGATGAGTAACATTACCAATGCAAACGTTAGTAAATATTGTATCAGTATACAACATTTCAACAAATAATATAAAGTTGAAAACTATTTGTATCCCAAATAAGAGGTTTTTGTTAGTCTGCTCCCAGGTCTATTGTACTTTGAAAAATGATGAAAGTCATTGAAAGTTCATTAGTGCTTCACAGATAAATACGTATTTGCAAAGATATGCACCCCCATCCTGGCTTTCTTCCTGCCTAAGGACGTGAAGAGAAGTGAAGTGAAAAACACAATCCTTCTTGATTTATTTTTACTTGGGTGGCTTTGGGAGTTGCTCAAAACTTATGTGCTCCATAAAAGACAGAACTGAAAGTGTACAAGATGCAACTCAAGCAGAAACTACCAACTGGAAATATTTTCCAGAGTCTGTCCTTTCCCCACGTGGTGGGTGGTGAAGTCACCCTCAGAGCTGATCATATGAAGACAGGCTAAGTGAAGGCAATGCAGGAAGGATGCATGTGCTGCTTTCCTCAGAGGGCCCTTCCTTACTTGTATGTCATTCCCCTGCTCAGAGCTCGTCTGGAGCTTCTATTGCTTTAAAGACTTTAATTCCTAACGTGTCATGCAGAGATCTTTCCAGATCTGGTCTCTGACTAGTTCCCCATTCTCAACTGACACAGTCAAACAGGCAGGTGTGTGCAGGACCTGCCAGCAGTTGATTCATCGCATATTTGTGGAGTGCCTACTCTGTCCCAGGCATAGAGATCAGCAAAGCTTGCCACTCACTGTTAGAACATGAAGAGGGAAGCAGGGGATGGAGGGCAACAGAACTAGCAGGGCTGTTGAGACCATTTATGGAGGCTTTATAACTGTAAGGAACTTGAACTTCATTTCATTGGTGAGAGGGAGTTCCTGAAACAGTAACACTAATTTTATAGAAGGAATTGCTTTGGAAGGACTTAGTGTTTACAGTTGTAAAAAGGCTGCCATTTAGCACTTGTTTTAAAAAATGGCATGCCAACATAAAGTAATAAAATAATTTTCCTTGATGACCTCTTTTTGGATACCAATTTAATCACTGAACAATGTTGATTGAGAAGAGCCAGGCACAGCAACATGTACTCATGATATAGTATAGAGCAAGCCATTTTGATTCCTTCCCAAAGGAGCATGCAATCAAATGGAAGACAAATAAATAGAAAATTGACAAATTATGGTTGGTATAAAGAAGTCACAAATAAGATTTTGAAGTAGAAACTATGAAAATAAGAAGGAGGTTCACACTTTTGATAAATTACTGGGGGAAGCCTGACAGAGGAGGTGATCTATAAGCTGAGTCTCAAGAGAGAAGGAGCACCCATTCAAAGAGAGGAAAGAGAAGCATTCCAGGAAAGGGAGCAGCAGGGAGGATTAGATATGGTTGTGGAGCTGAGAGATCAATATGGCTGGATTCTGTAAGATCAGGAGGAGTAGAGCATGAAATGATATTGCAAAGACAAAAGCCAAAACATGCAAGAAGCGGCAAAGCCTGCTAAAAAGTTTAGATGTTATTCTCACATTTCTCTTTGAGGACAGGCTGCAGTATATTACTCATGGTTACATAGATCTTTTTACATGAATAATCATATATATATATATATTTGGGGGGGGGGTAATAAATCCTAAAAGTATTTAAAAGAGATTGAGAATGATTATAATGAATTCTTCTGTAAAAAACAGCCTAAATCTCTTAAAATGAGCTGTTATATCTTTAGACTGATTGGACAAAAAAAAAAAAAAATGCTATTTTAATTATTCGTCTAGGAAAAACTAACATCTTAACCTACCAGCTAATCCGTAGTCACTGAGACTATAAAAGAGAGGATTTTGACTTCCAAAAGGGAATTTCTGAGAAGGTTTTGGTAATCTGAAAATTATATCTTTCTCCTGGAAGCTAGCGATTACTTTTACCCTTCAGTGTATGTCATACTTAAAGAGAAAACAATTCAGTGGGCCTGTATCCTAGTCAGGGAGGCTGATATCATTTACAGCACAGCCTCTTAGATGAGGTTTCATTCCCGTTGCTGCAGGAGGATGTTAGGTCTCATGAAGCAGCCTGGGCCATTGTGATTTGACCGTGGTAGGGTTCTAAACACTGGTGGCGGGTAGACTGTAGATTTCAAAGGATGATGAGAAAAATCTGTACAAATAATTTTTTTTTAAATATCAACCCCCTCCCCGCCCCATTAAAAGTATTGGCTGCCTTATCTATTAACTCAAAAACACAATGTAATGATTCTTATATTAAACTAGAGGCCCGGTGCACAAAAATTTGTGCACTCGGGGGGCAGGGGGAGGGGAGTCCCCCAGCCCGGCCTGTGCCCTCTCACAGTCTGGGACCCCTCGGGAGATAATGACCTGCTGGCTTAGGCCTGCTCCCGGGTGGCAGAGGGCAGGCCCAATTCCTAAGTGCAGCCCCTGGTCAGGCTCAGAGTAGGGCTGATTGGGGAGTTGGGGCGCTGCCCCGTCATGCACAGAGCAGGGTGGATCGGAAGGTTGCGATGCCACCCTCAATCACACTCAGGGTAGGGCCGACTGGGGGGTTGGGGCACCACCCCCTGTCACACTCAAGGCAGGGTCAATGGGGAGGTTGCGGCGCCACCCCCTGTCACGCACAGAGCAGGGCCAATCAGGGGGTTGGGGCGCTGCTCCCTGTTACTCACAGAGCAGGGCCCATCAGGGGGTTGGGACGCTGCCCCCTGTCACACACAGAGCAGGGCCGATAGGGGAGTTGGGGCACCGCCCCCTGTCACACACAGAGCAGGGCGGATCAGGGGGTTGGGGCACAGCACCCTGTCACACTCAGGGCAGGGCCAATGGGGAGGTTATGGCTCTACTCTGTCACACACAGAGCAGGGCCAATCAGGGGGTTGGTGTGCTGCACCCTGTCAAACACAGAGCCGCAGGGCAATCAGGGGATTGGGGAGCTCTCCCCTATCAGGCACAGAGCAGGGCTGATCAGGGGTTGGGGCGCCTTCCCCTGTCACACACAGAGCAGGGCGGATAGGGGGGTTGTGGCCCTGCCCCCCGTCACACACAGAGCTGCAGGGCAATCAGGGGGTTTGGGCGCTGCCCCCTTGTAACGCTGATCCCAGTGCCGGGAGGCATATTACCCTTTTACTATATAGGATAGAGGCCTGGTGCATGGGTAGGGGCTGGCTGGTTTGCCTTGAAGGGTGTCCTGGATCAGGGTGGGGGTCCCCACTGCGGTGCCTGGCCAGTCTGGGTGAGGGGCTGAGGGCTGTTTTCCAGGTGGCGAGTGACTGAAGCTCCCAACCGCTCCTTGTTTTCTTTTCTTTTCTTTTTTTTTTATTCTGGGCCAGCTTTAGCTCTGAGGCCTCGCTGCTGAAAACATCGATACAAAGTTTCAGTCCGGCTGGGTTTCAGTCTGGCTGGTTTCTGGAGTTTTGTTTAGCTTCTTATTTGCAACATAGTACATAGTTGCTTAGAGTTGCAACTGAGAGGCCGGCAAGTGTGGCAGGGAATGTTGGAGTCCGCAGCAAGCAAGCCTCATGCTCGCTTCAGTGCATGGCTGCCGGCCACCATCTTGGCTGACAGTTAATTTACATATACTCACTGATTAGCCAATGGGAAGGGTAGCAGTCGTATGCTAATTACCATGTTTCTCTTTTATTAGTGTAGATAGTAATTGGAACAAGAGCTAAGTTTGTTTAAAAGCTAAAAGGCTGCTTAGACAAATTAAATACTCATTTACCTACATCTGGAGTATATTTATTATAGAGTGAAAAAGAGCAATGACTTCAGCTTATCACTAGGAGCTGAATAAAAATTACCTGCCATCAGATTTAAAGCTGTGTTAGTATTCAGCTAAATTTATAACTAAGCTATTAAATCATATGAGAAATGATAACATCTTTGATATTCTTTTATTCCAAACTTTCTCATAGGATTTTTTATTTCTCTTTGTTATAAAAAATGATCTTATACTGAGAAAACTTTATTCCATTGTAATTTCCCTATTAATGAGATTCTGGTTTAATAACATAGTGAAATTATAATAAAGAGTGGCATTATTACAAGCTATCCTGTATGTGAGTTATATAATATGTTGAGACGATCCCTACAAAGCCATACTTATCTAATTATAATGAGGCCAACTCCTTGAAGAACACATGTTTGTGTCTCATATGACTAATTAATGAAGACTGAAATAATTGATGGTGAATGTAACAGAGTATACTAGTAGATACTGAAGTTTATCTCCTTTTTCACCATTGGTTCTTTATCTGTGGTACTAATATTAATTGAGTAATTTGACAAAACAATAGCTTTGCTTGCTTTCTGTCCAAATGATACAACATTCCTATGGAACACACTGTATGAGTGAGATTAAACACTTGAAAACAAATTATTATGAATGGGGATTTCTATAGAGAATTAAAATTAATATCAGTCAGTTTTTAGTCATTTTCTTGTGTTTCCAGATCATAGTTACCTGTTTTCATGGTAAGAAAGTAGTCTAAAATTCCAAACTCAGTTTATTCATATTTAAATGATTAGAGATTTCACTTTCATTAAACATGATACATAAGGTCTGCACTGATTGATCCTTCCAGAAATGAGACAATCTTCATTTCCATGATTTGAATAAATTCTAAATAAATTCTAAAACCTCCCTTCTGTAGTAACACAATAACATCAGTTGGTCAGCCAAACTTGTATCTATGAAAGTACAATGTAAGATGACTGGATTTTTAATAAAATTGAGTATAGGAGATAAAGATAGAAATAAAATATATATGTATATATAAAGGAGTTTCATGAGTTATGGACTACCTACAGTAAATAATAAAACTGCGTTAGCTGAGAGGGGAAACAGAACAGAGATCCCTTACCTATAAAAAAGTTTTATATGACATCACATTTTATGTTTGCAAAGCAGTGAGAGATAAATGATGCCAGTACGAGCATCTAGATCCCACATGGAACTGTATGCTGGACAAGGTTTTTATTTTTTTTAATTTTTTAAATTAAATGAGCTTTTTATCCTGCACATTTTTGTTTCCTTTCCAATCTAATCTTGGGATTTCTTTCCAAATGTTTAACTAATTGAGTCAAAACACTTTTAGCAAAGATACAACATGGTTACTAGAAAATCTAAGTATCTTTCCTCAAATAGTTACATATATGTTAAGGTCTTACATCTTTTAATTCTTATGTGTTAGCTTGTGTTTTCCAAATTTTCCCAATCTTTTGGAATACTCTTATTGTATTTATGCAGATCTTTTCCCCAAAAGGTCTTCTGCAATCCTTTGCAGTGTGCCACTTCGTTGGAAAGTAATAGAATGTACCTCTTCTTCATTTTGAGCTACTGTGTTTTTCATTTTCAGGAAAATAGAACAGGCTGTAGGTGATATTAATCTTCTTGGTTTCTTCTTCTTCTTCTTCTTCTTCTTCTTCTTCTTCTTCTTCTTCTTCTTCTTCTTCTTCTTCTTCTCCTTCTTCTTCTTCTTCTTCTTCTTCTCCTTCTTCTGGGTGAAGAGAGAGCTATGCAAATTTCTGTATCTTCCTTTTGTTTACAGTACAAAGATAATGGATTACCTTTTCCAAAGTGTCTGAATTCAACTTTTCAAAAGTGACAGAAAAAGGAGTCAAGAAAGTTTTGCATCAGTCATTTATTGAAATATATGTCAGAGCATCAATACCTACTTTGGTGAAAGAAAGACCTAAATTCATCTCTTAAATTCTTATGAGAGTGACTGTGGTACTGGAGAAGACAGTTGCTGCTAAACACTCAATGTTCAAACAGAAATATTTTAACAGTAGTTATCAGGAAGAAATGAAAAACTTGAATGGCACATAGTTCTTACAAGGAAACTAGTTTGTAAGCAATGCAGCTTTTTAACTTAAGTTTTCAAGTTTTAATAAAAAATTTAGTAGGAAAATTGCAAAGTCACAAAATGTACTTTTTTTGTCATAGTGAAAAAGGTAAAAAACCCCACAAAAAATAAAGCAGCTCTAAAAAGTTGACTTACTTCACAATCTGAAACTTAGATAACAAGCTTCATGAACTTTTGATTCTTTGTTGTTCTCAAATAAACCCCAAATTAATTACTGGGTAATTAAAAAACTCACACATTTATGTTGAGTATGAATTATAGAAGATTTCTAGAACTAAGCAAGATGAACACAAGTTCTGTGTATAATGTCATGGTAGGTAAACTGCCTGTTAATTTTTTTCCCCCCAGATCAGTTTACATAGTGTAACTATAGCTTTGTTTTATCTACCTTTAAACTCAATTCACCCAACAGAAAAGGATCTGAACTGGTAACACAGTCTAGATAACAGATAAGATAGTGTCACGTGGTACAAATGGAAGCTTCATTCTCTTTTTTTAAAGAAACCTCTTAAGACAGGCACTTGTCTCAAAGACATTTTTGCACATCACAGCCAAAGGTACAGTTTATGACCCACTGATGAGAAAAGTAAATTATTTCAACTGAGAAATATTTTCTCCTATAGGATAAAGACAATTTTATTCATGGACAAAATGCCCTGTGGAGGAGATCTTATAATTACATCACCCATTATCATAATCATCAAATGCATACATCTAAGTTCATTCAATGGAAGATGGGACCTCATGGACATCTGTTACAGTGTCGTGGTAAGAAGATAATGCTTCGTGTCTACAGTCTAAGTGCTTTAGAAGCAGTAAGCTTCTCAGTACCTTTGTGAACTAGGTAAGCGATTTTCTTCTTCCTGCTTTCCCTTTATGCCTCAATATATCCACAGTAAGGCTCCTGCTGCTGATTACCATTGACTATGTAATGATGATTATGAACTTCAAATGTCTAATTAATTTTCTTCAGGAGGGACCATATCTAATTCTGTATTTTACATAATGTCTTAATGAGGAAAAAGACCAATTCTCGTCATCATATCCCTTTCATTGTGTCTTAAAGTGACCTCATTCACAAAGCAAATGATCAGGCAAAGGCAGCTTTTAGCATGCACACACCACAGGATGGTTTCCAGGTGCTCTGATGGCCTGCTGCTGAAAGTGGGGGAGAGGAAGCACTTTCAATACAAGAGGTCAACTCAGGTGGCTTTGCCTTTGCACTCTCTTTATATTGCCAATCTCTGGGGTTAGGACCCAGGGAGGAGCTGAGAGCTGGCAAGAACCAATGGACATGTAGACATAATGGTTCTGTAATGGTATGTTCAGAGAGGCTCAGCTATATGAAGTGAAAATGTTGCAGGGTGGCAAAAGAATACTTTCTTTAGATGAATAAATAGGTGGTAAGGTTTTGAGCTCAAGGGGAGAGTTGAATACACAGACCTAGTGTAATTTTGTGCTTCCTTGTACAACTCTGAGATGCTGAGCCAATTTGGCTTCATGGAAAACATCTGGATAACTACATTATCTCATGGCTTGACTGAGTGGACTTGGCATTTCAACATATTTATACATATAGTGTAACTGTTAGCTAAATGAAAAGTTGATTCCATTGGAATATTTGTAGATATTAACTGTGATACCTCTGCAAAAATCACTATTGCTGAGTTATACTTTACAGTTGCCTTATTGACTTTCAAAGAGGCCTGGACCAGAAGCCAGGCAGATAACTTCACTTATTTTTTTGTTGTGAAAGTGCTTTTTAAGTCTGATGTTGTTGATTATGTTTTCTTCATAAATCCGATGTATTACATTTATTTTAAAGTTTGGTACCAGAAACAAATGTTTTGATACAAGAATTATGCAGCCCATCATATTTGCTTTGTTGTTTTGGCTCTCAGGAAGCTCAAAGATAAATAATGATAGCAATGATGCAGTCTTTACATAATGAAGTAATTTGTTTTACCATTTAAATAAAAGTAGTCAAATCAGGCATAACTTAACATTTGGGTCATGTAAGCTATTGTGCTCACTTAATGGACATATTGATTGGACTACCCATATGCTGGTAAGACAAAATTTGTTTTGATTCTGAGAAATTGGCTGGCAAATCTTTTGGTATTAATATGACTAACCCTTACTTGAAGAAAAATGTAATAACAAAAAGAATGAAATTAGAGTCCTCTTGTCATTAATAGAAGACAACACAGTATCCGCTGGTGAAAAGACCCTGGATTCTGAGTCAGACTGACTTGGATTTGAATTATAGTTCTTCCACTTTTATTTGTATGATTTGGGGTGTATTTCTGTCATTTTTGAGTTTAAGTATTTTATTTTTGGAATATGTGAGGTTCTTAAAATGGTGCCTAGCACACAATAAATATTGAATAAATATTGACTACTATTATTCATAATAATGATAATTATTAATTAAAGCTTAGACTAGATAATACTGGTTAAAACTTGAAAGTATATGCTTCTAGATGATTCTGTAAGAGATACAAAAGAAATATTAATAAAATAATGAATAGTTTCTATTTGAATGTAGAGGTTTTATAAATATTTCATTATTTACAAAATTATATTAAAAAACTTAATAGTTTTTCTTTTACTTGTGTAATATGGAAGTCTAAAATATGTGTAGAATTTTACTCAATGTCTCATAATATTTTTATTTAAGAATGCTAAAACTATGGTCAGTGTTTTGACAGGAAATATCTACTAATTAAAATTGACAAAAGTAAAACAATTAATGATTATAATTAAAGGGTATCCTAAGGTTTTATAGTTCCCCAAATCTAGAAACTACAGTATTTATTTTTAGAGTTTACATGTCTACCGTGTAACCCTACCCACCAATTTATAATTATGTTATTTTCTAAAAGTTTCCTTGTAACTTGTTAGTTTGAAACTCAGAATGATTTTTCTTACAGAAAATATATTGCAAATGCTGGCTTTTTTCAGTTTAGCCCTACTTTTCAAAGCTGATTTAATCTATACAAATAAAGCTAAAGTTTTATTTTTTCAATAAAAAGCAGAAAATAATCCTCTAGTAACACCTTTTATTAAAAAGCTAATAAATATATTTAAGCATACATAATATTTATATATAACTAGAGGCCCTGTGCACAAAAATTTGTGCACTCGGGGGGGGGGGGGTGCCCCTGCCCGGCCTGTGCCCTCTCACAGTCTGGGACCCCTTGGGAGATAACGACCTGCTGGCTTAAGCCTGCTCCTGGGTGGCAGAGGGCACGCTCAATCCCTAGGTGCAGCCCCTGGTCAGGCTCAGAGCAGGGCTGATTGGGGAGTTGGGGCACCGCCCCCTGTCATGCACAGAGCAGGGCGGATCGGGAGGTTGCGATGCCACCCTCAGTCACGCTCAGGGTAGGGCCGATTGGGGGGTTGGGGCACCACCCCTTATCACACTCGAGGCAGGGTCGACGGGGAGGTTGCAGCGCCACCTCCTGTCACGCACAGAGCAGGGCCGATCAGGGGGTTGGGGCGCTGCCCCCTGTTACTCACAGAGCAGGGCCCATCAGGGGGTTGGGGCGCTGCCCCCTGTTACTCACAGAGCAGGGCCCATCAGGGGGTTGAGGAGCTCCCCCCTGTCACTCAAAGAGTAGGGCTGATAGGGGAGTTGGGGCACTGCCCCCTGTCACACACAGAGCAGGGTGGTGGATCAGGGATTGGGGCGCTGCACCCTGTCACACACAGAGCAAGGCCCATGGAGGGGGGTAGGGGTGCCACCCTCTATCACCCATAGAACATGGCCGATCAGGGGGTTGGGGCGCCGCCACTGTCACACTCAGGGCAGGGCCAATGGAGAGGTTATGGCTCTACCCTATCACACACAGAGCCACAGGGTGATCAGGGGGTTGGGGAGCTCCCCCCTGTCACATACAGAGCCACAGGGCGATCAGGGGATTGGGAAGCTCCCCCCTATCAGGCACAAAGCAGGGCTGATAAGGGGGTTGGGGCACCTTCCCCTGTCACGAACAGAGCAGGGTGGATAGGGAGGTTGTGGCCCCGCCCCCTGTCACTCACAGAGCTGCAGGAGGATCAGGGGGTTTGGGCGCTGCCCCCTGTCACGCTGATCCCGGTGCCGGGAGGCATATTACCCTTTTACTATATAGAATAGAGGCCTGGTGCACGGGTGGGGGCCGGCTGGTTTGCCCTGAAGGGTGTCCTGGATCAGGGTGGGGGTCCCCACTGGGGTGCCTGGCCAGTCTGGCTGAGGGGCTGAGGGCCGTTTTCAGGTTGGCGGGTGACTGAAGCTCCCAACTGCTCCTTTTTTTTCTTTTTTCTTTTTCTATTCTGGGCCAGTTTTAGCTCTGAGGCCTCGGCTCTGGCCTTTACCTTCTGTATTTGATACAATGTTGCGGTCTGGCTGGCCGAAGCCCTGCTGACTGAAAGCCGGTTTCTGGGGTTTTGTTTAGCTTCTATATTTGCAACATAGTACATAGTCTATTGCTTAGAGTTGCAGCTGAGAGGCCGGCAAGTCAGGTGGGGAATGTTGGAGTCCGCAGTCACTGGATCAAGCAAGCCTTCCTTTTCGCTTCAGTACATGGCTGCTGGCCGCCATCTTGGCTGACAGTTAATTTGCATAAGGATATGCTGATTAGCCAATGGGAAGGGTAGCGGTCGTATGCTAATTACCATGTTTCCCTTTTATTAGTGTAGATTTTAATTAAATGTTTTTCTATTGTATAACTTGCAATCAAGAAAGATTGAAAATAAATAATTATGAAATTTATTTTTAGTGAATTTGATGTGGGCAAAAGACCAGGGGGAAATTTGGTGCAGATCTTAATTCTGGGTCTTTTCAATAGTTTTTGAGGTTCAATTCAATAAATATATTTTCAACAGAACCTTCCCTGTTGAGACTGTGCTGCATTTTTCAATGAATGGTGAATAAAACCTTATTTCTGTACTTATACATATACCGCTGAAGATCAAACTCAGCTGCATATCACAGAAATATCCAAAATAACCTCAGGTTAAACGAGATAGAAGTACATCTCCCTCCCTTTAATAAGGCAGTGTAGGGCCAGTGAAGGACTTCAGGTCCTTTTCCCTTGCTCTTCTGCTGAATATGGCTTCGTTCCCAAGGTCACTAAAGTCCATGATGGGTTCAGAAATTTAGCTACTTCCTCTGTGTCTACAGCAGCAGGAGGGAGGGAAGAGGAAAAAGGAAGAGATGGACACACCCAATACTTAGATTTTTATTAGACTTTAAAAAGTATATATTTTTTATTGATTTTAGAGAGGAAGGGAAAGGGAGAGATAGAAACATCAATGATGAGAGTGAATCATTGATCGGCTGCCTCTTGCACATCCCCCATCCCCCCATCGAGGATTGAGTCCACAACCTGGGCATGTGCCCCTACCAGGAATCAAACTGTGACTTCCTAGTTCATAGGTCAATGCTCAACCATGGAGCCACACTGGCTGGGCTAGACTTTTTTTCTTTAAAGAGCAATTTTAGGTTCACAATAAAATGGAGCAGAAGGTACGGAAACTTCCCATATACTTACTGCCCCTTCACCCCTGACACACACACAAATGCATATCTCCCCATTATCATCATTTTTCATTTTAAAGGAAACTTTCTGGAAGTTTGAATCAACATTTACCTCTCATTTGGTCAGAGCATAGTTATATGAGCCCTCTATCTGTGCATGGAAGACTGGGGAAGGTGGTTTTAGTGGCCTGGCAATGTACCTAGCTAAAATTCAAGGTTCTATTACAAACAAAGGGAAGATTGTCTATTGAGGGCAACCAGCAGAGTATATGGCACTTTTAAGGCGTTCCAATACAGAAGTTGGTTGGTCGGTATAAAGAGAATGATAACACTGGTCCTTATGAGTAGAGGATCACAAGAGAGGTACACACAATGGACAGTAAGCAGCCAGAGAGCAAATGCAGTTGCAGGCACAAGAGCATCTTCATGAAAGGGACCACATCTGAAGATCTGGAGGATGGGTAGTGTATCCAACACTGTTGCCTACCCCAACCCCTCTGCTCCGTTCTTTCTGGCTGGCAGACCCTGGGTTTGAGGCTCCTCTTAGCATGAGGCCCCTCTTAACAACTTCTCTTTTTAAGAAAGGGAAAACTATGTAAGTTATAGCTTATGCTTCACTTAAGCTGAAAACTAAACCTAAAATTAAAAGTTCTTGAAGAGAACTTGAGAGCCCCTTTAAAAATGTTTGAGGGCCCCAGGGAATCTTGGATCCTAGGTTGAGAATAAATGCCAGCTATTTTCAACCTTAATCATCTTATGGCACACATAAGCTAATTACTAAAATTCTGTGGCACACCAAAAATGATATTTTTTTGTCAATCGACAAGAAATAGGTATAATTTTTTATTGATTTACAAAAATAATAATATTAGTAATTACCTACCCTTTTTGCTTCAAAGTGACTTTTTAAAAAATCGGGTGTCTATACTCGTATATAAGGATTTTGAGTACTACGAATAAACTAATCAGACACAATTTTATTATTTGACATGATCAATAAGACACAACTCTATTATATGACCCATATACTTACTGTTCAAAACAGGGCATTCACGCTGGACTATTATGTTGGCTTTTGCCATTTTAAATATGGCAATCTGAGGGAAAAGAGATCGGTGTCCCTGACTAAATAGTCAGGTGTTGCATGTTCTTAAAATTTTTGTGTTATACCAGTTGAAAATCGCTAGTCTAAGACCATAAAAAGGAACAAAATATTTTCCTGTCAGGGGTAGTATATTACAGTGCTGTGCTCGGTCTAGAACCAAAGTGCCTGGTTTAAATCTTAACTTTGTTCCTTATTAACCGCAGGTTTTGGGGCCAGTAATTTAGCATTTTTATATTTCAGTTTCTTTACCTTTGAAATAAGGACAATAATAGTACCCATTTCATACATTATTATAAGGATTAAATGAGCTAATATTTATCAAGTACACAAGCTAATGTCTGACATACAGTTCATGCTATATTAGTTTTTATTAAATATTTTGTAAAATTTCAAATTGTTTCTCACATTTCCCTTTGTGCTGGGGGAGAATACATTAAGGGACCTTTTTGGTGGGTTACTTCCCCTTAATGCCTTAATTCATTAGTCATGCAAGTGGGGCCTTAGAGACCCCTAGTTTAGTAAAGATTCAACTGAATCCTTAACCACCATCTCTTGTTCTTTTTAGATTCTGCCTTGGGGAGAGGAGAGAATGGTTCATTCTTACTCTTTCAAAAAATGATTAGATCTGGGTTTGAATTCAGGCAACTTCTATCTGCATGTTCCCTTAACCTTTCTAAACTTTAGTTTCTTCATATGTCGAAGGCAATAGCAATATCTCAAAGGATTGTGATGAGAATTAATTTAAATGATGGTCATAGGCTGTTTGTCATGGCCAGCATGTGGTAAATGCTCAATAAACTACAACCACAGTTACTCTTAGAATTGAAGGCATCCCTGTGTAGGTTCTGTGAGTGAATCCCCAAGGGTCAGTTTGATGATGAGCTGTCACATCAGCTAACTCATCCTTCCAAATGCTAAGCACCCGGGAATAGACAGGAGCTGGGGAAGGGTCAAAGAGAAATCACTGTGGCTGAGGAGATGAGAAGGTAAGGAAAAATTCTGATGGAAAGGAGGTGTGTTCTTGGCCAGGACTCTGTCTTACAAATTATATGCTCTAATTTAAATATTAAACAGAAACGAAAAACCAGCCATTACTTTTTTTCCCCCCAAAGAAAAGTTTTTATATTATGAAAAGATCAAAACTGAAATTTGGGCAAAGTAAATTTCTGATCATTTCACTAAGTGAAATAATTACCATCATGCATAATATGAAACTTCAATACAGAAATGGTGCACTATGATAGCATATGAAAGTACATTTCAACTTATTTCTTGGAATTTCTAGGCAGAAATGAGAATCACTTCAATAACAACACACGTTGTCATGGCTATTATCAATTTTTTTAAAAAATAAACAATGGTTTTTGAAAACCATTTATCAAGTCTGGATTCTGCATAGCTAGAGAATTCCCATAACTGGACTAATTTTATATAATAAAAAGGCTAATATGCAAATTTCCCCCTCTACTGGGCATTAGAATGGGAGTTCGACCAGAGGGTGGGGCCAGTTGGACCTCACCCATGCATGAATTTGTGCACCAGGCCTCTAGTAACTCCATAATATTCTTTAACTTTCTTTCATTTTCTTGTACCCACAGGTCCTTGTGATATTCAGATATACACTCCTTAGCTGAAACAAAACATTGGTCTGATATTCAATTTTTCTCAGATGGTGTAGGAAAATTCAAAGTGTTCACAATATATCATACTGTCTAATTTCTTCCTAAGTTCAGAGGTACCTCTATAGAAATACATCTTTGGAAACACCCATTGTCATGATGAAAGTCTATCACCAGGAGACTTTCATTATCCAGGGAATCTGCATCTCTAGTAGCCTGAAGTAGAGGCCAATTATTTTCTTTTTTGCTTTTTGATCCACACCAGAATTTTCTTGGGGAAGTTTAAACAATATTCATTCAATTTCATTTATTTGGCAAAGGCAAAACTTGATTGTCTCACACGGACATGCACTATATAATTTCTAAGTTTCCCCCCCACATCCTCTCCTAGAGTTATTTTAAAAAATATATATTTTATTGATTTTTTACAGAGAGGAAGGGAGTGGGATAGAGAGTTAGAAACATCAATGAGAGAGAAACACCGATCATCTGCCTCCTGCACACTCCCCAGTGGGGATGTGCCCACAACCAAGGTACATGCCCTTGACTGGAATTTAACCTGGGACCCTTGAGTCTGCAGGACGACACTCTATCCACTGAGCCAAACCGGTTAGGGCTCCTTGAGTTATTTTTGATGAAGTTAAGTTGATACCAAAATTTATTCTTTTCTTATTTTATAAAGAAATAACTTCTAAAACATTACATGTTTTTGGTACAAAAACTCATGCAAATTTACTCTGAGTACATCTGAACTTATGATGGCCTTTGGCCTACAGAAGACAAAATGCCTAACCTATTCTTGGGTATCTCATTATACCACACACAAGACAATGTTAGTGTTAAACACATTGTTAAAATTGGACAGAAACAGCCAGAATAAACTGTTATAAAACTTCAATGAAGTGAAGAGGTAATAATTTTACAAAGGAATTGCTCCATTTTGGGCTGAAATTATAGTCCTGTCAGGGCAGAAAGGTTCACCAGCTGGGAGGTCGCTTGAATTCACAATAATGCATACCCCCCTTTTTTTTCCTGCAAGAGACATTTGTTTCCTGATGTTATCAGAAAAATTGTTCATTTTTATTCTTCATCTGTCACTCAAAGTTGTCACTACAATTAGTGACTGTTTATTCTGCATATCACTCCTACCTCTAACAGTGCTGTCAGCTTGTCTGGTATTCCTACGCCAGCAACACTTCTCTTTATACTTCAAACTCAACTTCTGGAAAGGTCACTTCCTCTTTCTGTTGTAAATCCCAACCAAGTCATTACAAGAAGTTTCAGTCGGCTCACCCTTCTTTCTCTTCCTCATTTTTAATCAAAATAGGAACTAGTGACATTTTCTTTGATGCGTGGAGCCTTGTTTTGAATTACTCTTTGAGTTGAAGTGTTCGATTCAAGCTGGTTTGTCATGCAGTTCCACTGAGCCTATTTGGGGACAACTGGAACAAGTTCAAATTTGAATGGCAAAGGGTAAAGTTGCAAATTTATCTGTAACATTCATATCATAAATATTTTAGTAAACTTAGCTCAATCGTGAGTATTAAGAAATAGTGAAACAAGTTTTATTACCTAATTCACACCACTCAGACACAGTGTAGGTTGAACTACAAACTGAGAATTTGCTCTAATGCATAATTTAAGGAAAATTTGTTTTGTAAAACAAAACAAATCAAACCAAACCTAAACAAAAAACTGAGCACGCTAATCCTCTCTTCACAGGTACTATACTGCATGACTATAAGTAAGTTCATTACCTTTTCATTCCAGTAATTCCTTTGGCAATGGAATGAAAACCAAAGTGTTACACAGGGAAAAACATATTAAAATAGTTCTTCAAAGATTTTTTTATTAAAGTTTCATCATCTACATGTTTATAAAATAATCTTACCAAGTAAATATTAACTATACCAGGAAAATAGTAAATAATATCCAACAAAGATAAAGGCTTAAATTGTAATTATTTAAAGCAACCATGGAATATTCTGAAACATATTACCCAAATGAGCTTAAAAGTAAAAAATGCCAGATGGCTTTAGAATTTCTAATTACAAAAAGGTATTTTAGTGCTTGATTTTGTTCTTTCAGAGGACAAATGTTTCATCATATATTACTGTAGCAATTATTTTCTAATTTAGGATTAGTGAATCTAGTTATGGAGCACAGTTACAAAATACTAAAAAGCTAACATTGGCCCTCAGAAAAGAAATAGTTTCCCAAAGAAGAATTTGCTCCTTTTCATTGATTTCTGGCTGCATTATGTGATATGTAAGGAGCATTAGAATATGGACCAGGAGATTTTGAATCCAATCCTGCCTCTTCTATTAAAAAGTCCCCTGACTACTTTGGGTCTCAGTCTCTTCATGTGTAAAATGAAAGGGTTGGACCATATAATTCCTACGGTATCTTCCAATCAAAGATTTTCTTTTAGGATTTAGAAGCTGGTTTATATTGCATATAAAAATGGAAAAGTTAATAAAAATAATTTAAAAAGTTGAGATGGTAATTTTGATTGTAAAGATGAAGCAAGTTTAGCTAAAAAGACTGATATATAAATAGGAGAATTCTTTTTTTTAAGTAGCCACGTGGGCTGTGACACCTTTTTTCTCTTGGTCTTTATTTATTTTATTTTTTTAAAGAATCATTTATTATTATTATTATTATCATTATTATTATTATTTGTTAGTCCTCACCCGAGGATATTTTTCCATTGATTTTTAGAGAGAGTGGAAGGGAGGGGGAGAGACACAGAGAAAGGGAGAAAAACATCAATGTGAGAGGAACACATCGATTGGTTGCCTCCCCCACACACCCCGACCAGGGCCTGCAACCGAGGTATGGGTCCTTCACCAGAATTGAACCTGGGGCCCTTCAGTCCACAGACTGATGCTCTACCCACTGAGCCAGACTGTGTAGGGCAATGGGAGCATTCTTAATCTTAAAAATAGAATCTTCATTCTCTGCATGAGCTACTAACTGCCACTCTCTCCCCCCCAATTAGGTAATGCGGATAACTTGACCTTAGGATAACTCTGTTCCTTCTGAACCGGGGTTCCTCAACCTCAGCACGAGTGACATTTTGAGATGGACATCTTTATTGTGGGGGCTCTCCAGTGCATCGCAGGAGGTTTAGCAGCTTCCTGGCCTTCATCCACCAGATGCCAGTCACATCCCCACCCCCCAAGTTATGACCACCCAAAGTGTCTCCAGATATTTGTCCCCAGTTGAAATCACTGCTTTAAAATAAGCTAGTTTTCTCTGGCTTCCTGTCTTAACCTGTGCTCAAGCTATCAGAGTTGTCATAGTATCTCAACATTTAAAAAACACGTATATGTCCTCCTATGAGCAAAAGCATCAAAAATGAGAACTATTAAGATTAGGTGGATGTGGATGCTTACTTGCACCAGGGATTGATGAATGTCTATTTCCTGAATCCAGCGACTATATAGTTAACAACTGCATTATATGAAAAATACCATTTTTGTCCCCAAAGGCCTTACTTTCTGGCTGGGGACACACATAATCCATTGACTTAAAATAGGCTTCAGACGGTTTACAAAGTAGCACCGATGAAGTGAGTATGGCTGGAGAGGGTGCTGAGTGAAGGGCTGACAAGAGTGGCCAGGCAAGGGGCGCCTGGAGAGCAGTGAAGCATGGGTCCTCGCAGTGGGAGGTCCTGCGGGGGTGGAGGAGGGAGACAAGCTGTGGGTGAGGGACAGCAGGCACGTCTGTCTGCCCTGCAGCAGTGAGAACTCAAACCTCCTCCTGAGAAAGGCAATGAAGCGGTGGGAGGGGCTGGCAGAGTCCTGAGTTCCAGCCTTGGAGCTGGACTCTAATTTTGTAAGGGACAAGAAAGCTGATCTAGAGAGGGGCAGTGAAGCAAAAGGAGCTTTTTGATGAAAATGTCTTTCATTCCTACTACAAAAGCTTTGAAGGAAATTGAAAGACGACTCAAAATGCCCTTTTACCTCCCAGGAGGGCAGTCAAGGGATGATTTAACAGTTTTTCCTTTCTACTCCTACTTAAGAAGGTGATCATTATGAAAATTTAGAGTCCAGCCATACTAATATACTCAGCCATTTCAGAGCAGCTAGAGTATTCTGTGACCAAGGTCTCCCATTGTGTAGTAACTGTGTCTTCAGTGCAGGATGCTGGAAATGGCCACCCTCCCTGCTACATAAAGGCCAAAGACAGCAATGCCAGAGTTATCCAGAGCAAGAAACTGTATAGAACACTGGTAAGAGCAGAATGTTGGGGTCACATGGGTTGGGCTTGAGCCCTGACTCTATTGTAGTGTATATTTGTGAACCTCAATTTTCTCTCCTGTGAAATGGGAATAAGAGGTTTAGTGGAAAAAATCATGATATGTTGGTAATTCTTGGATGAATCAAATATAGTATAATATAATGTAATGTAATAGTATAGAAAATATAGTATAATTTATAATATAAAGTGCCTAGCAGAATTCCTGGCATCTAGTAAGGACTCAATAAATATGATCTACATTATTATTCTTGCTAAAATGTAAATTCTCCTGAAGAGTTTTAAATATGTACTGGAATTCCTTGACATTGCCTTTTGCATGTAAATACGTCTTATGAATTCACAATATGAGAAATCCTATATAATAAAAGGCTAATATACAAATAGACCGGATGACAGAACAACCGAACAACTGGTCGCTATGACGTGCACTGACCACGAGGGGGTGTGTGCAGACCATGGAGGGAGTCAGGCACGGCGGGATGGTGGAACAGGTGAGCAGGGGCGCCAGACCAAGGTGGAGCACCGGTTGCTGTCATTGGGGCGAGCCTCTGGTGGTTACTGAAAATTCTTTGCTCCTGCACTGCGGTCCCACATGGCACTTGCACCTGCTGCCGGTGCTGGTCCCACTCACACCCACTGCCAGTGCCCAGCGCTGTCAATGGGTGCGAGCGGTGGCTGCCAGCCCCTATTGCCCCTCAGGGCTTCTCCACTTCCCCCTGCTCCTGAAGGGAGATTGGGGCCAGTAGCTGCCTTTCATATCCACTGCTGGTAATGTCCCTGCTTGCACCCGCTGCTGGCGCCGGAGCCACTGCCAGCTCTGGCCCCACTCGCACCCACTGCCAGTGTCAGGCACTGGTCCCGATCGCTTGGCACCATCAGCAGGTGTGAGCAGCGGCTGCCGGCCCTGATCGCCCCTGAGGGCTTCTCCACTTCCCCCTGCTCCTGAGGGGTGATTGGGGCAGCAGCTGCCACTCATACCCACTGATGGCACCAGCCTTGCTTGCACCCGCTGCTGGCGCTGGCCCCAATCACCCCACGCCTTCAGCGGGTGTGAGCAACAGTGGTGGGAGCGGGGCTGCAGGCAGAGAGGCAGACAGGGGACCAAGGGCCACAGTGGGAGGGGCCAGGTGGAGGCGCAGAGGGTGGGCTGAGACCTGCCCCTGTGCCTACTGCAGCCTCACGGTCCACAGTTCCTTTTAAGGTGCATGAATTTGTGCACTGGGCCTGTAGTTTTTAAATGCAAAGGTATGGTATGAAGAGGAAAGTTTCAGTTATGCTTGGAGAATAGAAAGAGGTCAAATGTGCATTTTACTATCATTAAAAGGCTTTAGAAAGAATGAGCAGATAGGTTCAGAGTTCCTGGGAAGGGTAGTGGAGAGAGGGGACACTAAGGCATAGCTGAGGCACTGCATGAGGTCCGCCTGCTGATGCAGGACTGTGTGGTTCTGCCCAGGGAGAGACACTTCTTAGAAGGAGCTTTCTGTGCTTTTGAATGTTCCAAGGGTACCAGCTTCTGCATATTGTTTCCCATATCCCCGTTTCCCTCAACTCCAAAATGTAGAGCAAGAAGAGTTTTGCTGTCAGATGGGCAAATAGGAGATAGGGCAGATAAAAGAGGAGGACCCCAACCCGAAGGCCAGATAAGTTGCTGTGCCTCAGGGAGTCAAATGGGATGCTGGTGTACCAAACCCAAAGCCACCATCTTGCTCTTTTGGTTCTTTGCCTAGGATGCCAATCAATCTGTGGATCTTGATTTATGGCGATGAGTAAACAGTGCCTTCCATTGGGGGCGGTTCTAGCCTCAGTTTGAAGACACTGTCTCTGAAGCTCTGCAATGACTCCTGGTCCTCCTGAGTGTTGAGTTCTTCCTGCCCAGGTGCCTTATCTGACCCGACTCCTTGGTTTCCGATTCTTTGCCTTTGCCTCCCATTTTTTTCCCTCTTTTGGCCTTTGTTTACCTGTCTCCAGGCTATCTGTTCAGTGCGCTTCTATAATATGGGCCCTTCTTCTTCCTTAGTTTATTTTCTTCTGCAATTCTCCTAGTCTTGGCTTTATGATCCTTCATTTCACAGTCTGTTGTTGCTCAAGTTTCCGTGTAACAAAGGAGGATCTACGGAGCATTAGCAGGGACTGTCCAGTGTTTTAGAAAAGGGGAGCAGAGGCATGACTACTGAATGTGTTCTTCTTAGTGCCTGTACACTGCTTTAACTTAGTTGAGTCTGTGAACTGCCAGTGTGTCCACACTTACAGTGGATAGAGCTTGTGCTGAGGAAAGGACAGGCACTGGAGGAAAGAACTCGATTACATGAAGTTGTAGGCTTTTGAATGGAAGAAATCTTCCCTTCTGTCTGTCACCCTTCTGCCAGTACTCCTTGCACTCATTTTTTAAAATCTTATTTATTTATTTATCCTCACCAGAGAATATTTTTCCATTGATTTATAGAGAGTGTGGAAATGAGAGGGAAAGATAAAAAGAAATATTGATGTTAGAGAAACACATTGATAGGTTGCCTCCTGCATGCACCCTGACCAGGGCCCGGGCTGGGGGGAGCTTGCAACTGAGGTACGTGCCCTAGACCAGAATCGAACCCAGGACCATTTGGTCCACAGGCTGACGCTCTATCCACTGAACCAAACTGGCTAGGGCTCCTTGCGTTCTTTGATGGTTATCCAGAGTTCACTTGAGCTCAACATGTGCATGAGATGGGCTCCTTATCTGTTTTTCTGTTTGTTTGTTTTGTTAATCCTCACCCAGGATATTTTTCCATTGATTTTTTTAGAAAGAGTGGAAGGGAGGAGGAGAGACAGAGAGAGAAACATTGATGTGAGAGAGACACATCAATTGGTTGCCTCTTGCATGAGTCCCAACCAGGGCCAGGGATTCAGTCTGCAACTGAGGCATGTGCCCTTGACAAGAATCGAACCCTGGACCCTTCATTCCATGGGCCAATGCTCTATCCACTGAGCCAATCTGGCTAGGGCCTCTTTAGCTGTTTTATTACCCAGATGTCATTCTGCCATTTTATGTTTATTAAGTATGGCATCTTGTTATTATAGACGACACTTTCCAGAAACCAAGTGTGACAGCAAAAGCCAATTCAAGACTCACATTCATCAGTATCTTGGAAGGAACATAACTCTTTTCACTGTTTAATTCCTATCTATCCCTTGGTGTAAGTAAACGCCCTCTGACTTCCTTAAGATGTTCTTGACTTCCTTAGAAGTACAATTGCATTGCTTTATTATCTGACAGCATATTAAAGATAACACAACTCATGCGGCTTCCTGTTCTGAGCTGTTCCCCTTCATCTCTTTCTCTTTATTGTTCAGTTTGTAAGGTTTCTGTCATATTGTTCAAAATGTTAATTTTAACTAAAATACATCATTCATATGATTTAAAATTCTGCTAAAAGTGAAAAAATTGGATCAATATAATAGACTAATAATAGGTAAGTGGTGAAATTCAGAGTTATAGTGCATGTATCTTATGGAAAATAGGCAGCCTTTAAAAATAATTAAAAATCATGATTTCAGAAAATGTTTAATAGGATGGAAAATGTTTACTATACAGCCCAAGAGAAAAGACCAAGATGCAAAGCCAGAGAGTATAATTTAGAATAGGTGAAAACATAGCAAATGTGTATGAAGGAAAACATTGGAATGAAAACACCAAATGTTAATAGGGTTTGTATATGGTATGAACTTATGGTTGGTTGTATGTATTTTTCTTTTTATATTTATATACTTTCAAAACTTTCTTTTTTAAGTGTATATCATATCATAATTAAAATATAAATATTCTAAATTTTTTGTTTAGCCAGACCTCAATTATAACACCTTTTCAAGTTATATATTCTAGTTGTACCATCTCCACAGAAATCTCCTCTCCCTTATATGCATTACCCATTGTATTTTTTAAATAATTAAGTATTTATATGTACATCAGAATAGCTTTCAATAGCAAGATATTTAATGCTATTTCCTTGTTACTGGCATGTCTGGCTTCATGTGTTTATAAAAAGCAATATATAGAGTTGCTTGGTATATAGAATCAGAAAGACGCTTTTGTTTTTTGTTTGGTTGGTTTTTTAATTACGGTGTTTAAGAAGCAGAACTGCCAAGAAAGTGCAGGCTTTATTGTGAGCTAGCAGTCAGAAATCAAAGTAAGTGCTACGTGGGAAAAGAATAAGTGGTTACAGAGTGCTCTGCTGGGCACTTCTCCGTGCTCTTCGTTCACCCCCTCATTTACTCCTTTTCGCAGATGAAGTAATGGAGGCTCAGTGAGGCCAGAGACCACACAGCTAGCAAGTGCTGCCTTTTTTTGACTTGACTCTTCTACTTTCCTTAGTCATAAACAA
Source organism: Myotis yumanensis (assembly GCF_028538775.1). NCBI lineage: Eukaryota > Metazoa > Chordata > Mammalia > Chiroptera > Vespertilionidae > Myotis > Myotis yumanensis. The sequence continues at coordinate 131,795,551 of NW_027223754.1, forward strand.
ATCTATCTGGCAATGCGTGTACACTCGGAGAGAGCAAGCACACAATCAGATGCAAGTTTGGAAGTGCATGACAGAAATGTGCATGTACATACTTTTTTTTATGTTTGTCATTTCATATCGAAACAACTTATTTTGTGTATGTTGTATGTAAGTTCTGTGCTTCTGAGAACACATGTTTTTATTCCTTTTTAATTCTCTACAATTACCAGTGCATGGTGCTTTCAATCCAGATTCTCAGTAGGTGCTCCAACTTAGCCATTAAATCTCAGTATTATTTACTACTCATGGCACACTACAATTTTAGAACCAGAGATGGCGTGGTACATTTCATTATGTCAGAATTTTCTGCAGATGGACAGTAGCTAATGATAAAGCAAAGATTTTCAGACAATCAAAACAATGTGGGAGCTATAGCTATAATTCATGTATACCTTCATAAAATTTAGAGCATTAAAGTTGGCCTATTTTGTAGTTAATTTTTATACAGTAGTGGTGGAAAATTCACAAGGCATTACTACTATTTATATAACTACTTTTTACCAGAAGAGTCATAAGTTAGTGATATTTTCTGAGGCCTTCAAGTGTAGTAATAGCCATTGAATTATAAATATATTGCTGAAATAAGGACAGGTCAGTAAGCAAAGTTGTGATAATTAAATCACCAGTGACAGAATAACTGATGGTTCTTAGATTCCAAATATATTGTCAAATCAGAATATTTGATAAAATCCATAAGAAAATGATAATAGTTAAAGCACCTCAAAAACCCCCAAAGCTACTAGACTTTTTCTTTATGCATTTTTACTCATTTAATTTAGCAAAACTTTCTATGTATCCTAGAATTAATTGACCGATTAATTAATTAACTGAGTATCTAATTATGTCCTGGGTGCCCTGCTGGATATGACACAAAATGCAATGATAAAAAAGACACGGTTCCTAGAATCAAGGATGTTAACGTCTCATAGGTTATTAGTATACCAGTAAGGGCACAAATAACAGTAAATGAAGGTGGGGGAAGGAGAAGGGGCCTTGTGCTTTGAGTACAGAATGATTCAGTCTACAGACTCCAAAGGGTTCTAGCAAGTCATCCAGAGGCAACAAGTCCTGCAGGCCAGATGATGGTGAAGGGGTTTCATAACATTTCACTGCAAGACGTATAATGTTTATAAAGCCATGAGGCCTGTGGTTCTGTCTCAGGGCAGTACCGTGTGCAAAGGAACTCAGCTATCAGCAATAATTTTAGAATGTCTCAAATACTTAACCTGCATTTCTCAAATACTAGGGAGGGTACAAATAACTCTCAGAAATTTTCCTCAAAATTCCCCTTTTCTCTTTCCCATAAACTGCCTTCACACTCCACATCTATTCTCACTTCTCTAACTTATTTTTCTAAGCCATTTCCTCTGCCCCCAGTTTCCTCTGCCCATCCTCTCCAACTCTTTATCATAATAAACTCTGTTAAGTTCTTCCCCTCTTCTGACCACTCCACAGGCATTGCGTTCTCTCTCTCTCTCTCTCTCTCTCTCTCTCTCTCTCTCTCTCTCTCTCTCACACACACACACACACACACACACACACACAATTCTCTATTACTAATGCCCAAAGCATTGCTTTCTTTTGACATCTCTTCTCTTCTCAGAAGTCAGAGAAGGGGGAAGAAGCTGTGCAAAGCCATAATCGCCTTTAGCAGCCTGGGAGTATCTCTAAATGAGTTGCAAACCTACCAAACCCGAGGTCCCGCACATTATTTTAATCTCTTGCCTATTGAATTCTTTAGTCAGAGTGCTGTTGCCTATACATTTTTGTATGTCTGTTGCTGCACTTTTCATTGCAGCTGTGGTTCACTCAGGATACAGCTTTCAAGTGCAGAAACTAGGCCAGGATCATGCATATTTAGGATGTCATTCATATGGAAGATAAAGGCAATAATTCCTATTGTAAACATTTCTTTCCTTAATCCATTCTAGTATTATAGGTATTGGTACTTTGAATTTTTGGGGGGTCTCATTTGGATAAAAGTGGATTCTTTTATATTAATATTCTTGGGTACATTTACATATGACACAACTTAATAAACCATCATTAAAGAGATTATTTACCAAAATATATTACTTTCCAAAATTGACCCAATAAGTAAATAGCTATGACTATCAGCATGTATATTATAGAAATTAACTTGATGAAGTATACATAGATTTTGGGCTCAGGGATGAATTTTTGGGTATATAGGGGGCTCCTGCTACTCTGCTGGTTGACTGATTACATACATATATATGTATTTATATAATATATGCATTATAAACACATGATTGTTTTAATAATTACATGGGGTACAGAAAAAGAATTGCACATCCATGTTCTTTTTCACTAAATTCCTTTTCAAACCAGATACACCAAAAGGCTGGAAACTAGTGAATTTGAGCTTTTCCCAGCCCTTTGCTTCTTCTGGCTCTTGTTGGAAGTGCTAATGAACTGACAGCTCACAAAAATCCAGTGCACAGTACTCACTCAACTTTTTACTGAATGAAAAATGAAACCCCCCAAATCAGAGCACAGAGGATACCAGGTGGGAAGAAGCTGAGCTCATCCTGTTCATTTTATACCCTGCATAATCACAGAGTGGCTGGACATGATTCATGGGAAAGACCTATTTAAGGAAGGAAGTGAAAGTCAGAGGCTAAAAAATGACCCATAATCAGGTGCTGACAGTTGTGTGTTGAAAGGTCTATGTAAAGCCAAACTTTCCAACCACAAAAAGGGACCTGCTCTGTTTAACATTTTGGAGTGAAGAAATTAAGGGGAAAGCTGAGCTGAGATGAAAGGTCTAGAAATAGTTTTAACTTTCATGCTTGACACAGAGAAATGAAAGAAATCTACTGTGTAAATTAAACAAATAAATGCCCAATCATGCATTTAACTTGAATTCCCATGAAAATTTGTAGAATTTGTAAGAAGACTCCAAAGTTTATTTTTGATACAAGGTAGGCCATCTTAATGCCAAAAATTGAAATGCCTATGAAATCATGTATAGATGACTCAACGATTCAGGGGCAGAATGTTCAGATTGTCTTTTGTTGATGTTCCTTGTTCCTTCTTTATAAGTTAATATATGCATTCATTCATTCATTCATTCATTTATTCTTTAAAAAAATTTTATTCAACATAGTACTTACTCCATAGTGGGCATTGTGATAGGTTTTAGGGATTCAAAAAATGTGTCTCCCTCTGTTAAGGAACTTACAGTCTGGTTTGTTAGACAAGACAAGTGATTTTAACTGTACAGTGCTGTAAGTGTTGTGACAAAAATAAACCCAGAATGCTAATTCCGAGTAGGGGAATCTAAGAAGGTTTCCAGGACCTATAAATGCATGAGCTGAGTTTTGAATAAGAATGGGTTTAACCAAATGAAGGACAGGCACTAAAACAGGGTTGTTAAGTGCATAGATTCTATAGCCAGGGTGTCAGGGTTCAAGTCTTGGTTTTGCCAGATACTATGCATGACTCCGGGCAAATGTCCTCACCTTTCTTCATCAGTGGGAAAAATAATAATACCTACCTCTTATCTATCCCAGGATTGAAAGGATGAATATGTGAGTTAATATTTCCAAAGTATTCAGAACAGTATCTTACTTAACATGTATTAATGAATTTAAAAAAAATGGTTGGGAGGTGAGTGTCCTAGATAGCAGGTAGGGCTGTTGCAGTGGCTGGAAAGGGCATGAATGCTGCATTTAGGAAAGAGTTAAGAATAAAGGATAGGGTCCATAACTGAGGGGGGTAAAAGATAAGGTTGAGGGATATGAAGGCTTTGTTAAAGAATGTGCATACTATCCTAGATACCATGAAGAACCAAATAATTGATAAGATTTGTATTCTAAACCGTTCATTCTGCAGTGCTGTGGAGAATGGGTTTTAGGATGGGACACCACTCTTTGGAGTCAAATTCGAACGGTGTTTTCTCAAATTTTCCAATAATAAGAATCACCTGGGGACTCTTTTTAAATATACAAAGTTCCAGGCTTCTTCCTGGGAGATTCTGATTGAGAAGACTTGGAGAAGGGCCAGTAATCATTAAAGGGCCAAAAGCATTAAAATATATGCTTCCTGTCTTCAGAGAGATTTTGCAAGGTGGTGGCTGTAAGCTTTGAAGGGAGGTCTAATGAAAACCTAAACAAAAGTAATAGAAACAATGTGGTTGGAGATGAGAGGGCAAATTTCAAAAGGAAGCAGCAATAGGACTTGGTGACTGATGGAATGGAGCCAAGGATGACACTCAGATTTTTGGCTTGGGTGATTGGGCAGACTGTGGAAGAATTTGAAAGAAAAGTAGGTCTGGCAGGGAGGTTAATGAGGTTAGTGAGATTTGGACAGGTTGAGTTGGGAGTGTCAGTGGGAGGCGAGTCCAATCAGAGGTTGCTCACACAAGCCTGAAGTACAGGGAAGACATTTAGACCAGAGACATCAAAGTGGAAGTCATCAGCATATAGGTAGTAACTGAAACCTGGCAAATGCCAACAGTTACATTGTGAGTAGGGGAAGACATTTTATCTTATTTGCTCATTCATTTATGTATTCAATCATTCACCCAGCAAAGCAATTTTAAAGGCATATTTTATGCCATGCACTATGTTACACAATTTTTCCATAAAGGAGACTGTGAAGAAATAGCTAGCAGGACTATAAGGTCATTGAAGCCAGTGTAGAAGATTATGCCAAGACACCAAATGAGGTGATGAGTGAAATGGGTTCCCTGGATTTAGTAAAAACCAAGGTCATTGGTAATTTAGGAGAGAATAGATTCTGCTGAGTGATGAGTAAGGAAACGGAATTTGAGACACAACCTCAGGCCTGAGTGGGTAGTGAAGAAATGAAGGTAATGAAGGATGAAGAGAGAGATGTAGTAGACTGCAAGAATGGTTATAAAATCTTCTCCTACCAGCATGCATACCCCTTCCAGTGTTTCTTTGTAGTTACTCTCATCAAGAGGCCGAATCTGTGTTTTCATTCTTTAAGCTGGGCTTGGTCATGTGATTTGCTATGACCAAGGGGACATTAGCAAATGTGATGGAAAGCTTAAAGAGCATTTGTGCCTTGGGGTTTGCCACTTCTGCTGCTTTTGGGAACCCTGTGATTGCCACCAGGTAAAAATAAAGTTGGACCAATTTTCAGGAGACCTGTGGCCAGTCATGTTTGTCACTCTGCAGCAGCGAGCATTGACCAACAGTAAGCACCATCCAGCAGACATTAAACAAGATATTGAATCAGTCCCTAGCCAACCTACCCACTGACTTTAACTGCAGAGTGAGCTTAGCCAATCCCAGCCAAAGTGCCCAGCAAAGATGAGCCTAAGTCATTGGTCCACAGAATAGTGACTATTGTTTTAAGCCACTCAGTTTTGGGGTAGTTTCTTACATAGCAAAAATGAATTGATAGAATAAGATATTGCCTGAGTGTCAAAGATTTCAAACATCTAAATTATTCTGGGTTTTGTACATGTCTCTGAACTAGGTTGGAGGTCAGAAAAACTTTGGTGGCTTTAATCTATTTTATCTTCCTAACACTGTTCCAGGCAGAAACCATAAAAGTGGTATCTAAGAGTGAAATGGCTAGGTCATATAGTATTATTGATTCATGCTACAGTATGGATGAATCTTAAAATAATTATGCTGAGTGAAAGAAGCCAGAATGAAAAGAAATACATGCTGTGTAATCCATTTATATAAGATTCTAGAAAATGTACACTTCTAAGTCATGATGAAAAGCAGATCAGTGATTTCTTGGAGATGGCATGGAGGAGGGAGGGATGGATTACAAAGGGAAACAGAGAAACTTTTAGGGATAATAGATATATTCATTATCTTGATTGTGATGATGGATTTATGGTTGCATACTAATAAAATGGTACCTCTAGAGATGTGCAGTTTAATGTATATCAATTAAACATCAACAAAGCTGATAAAGAGAAAAAGAGGATCTAATAAATTCTTTCAATTGTGCTTTGTATTCATAAATGTGGTAGCAGAATAATATCTCTCCCCCCAAAATGCACATGTCTTTGTCTCCCAACCTGGAGATGTGAACATGTGGAAATGTGCAGACCTGGGAATATTTTTCCTTATATAGCAAAGGAACTTTGCAGCTGTAATCAAAGGTATGGACCTTAAAATCAGGGCATTATCCTGGATTAATTGCATGAGCCAAATATAATCCCATGAACCCATTAAAAGGGGGAAAAAAAACTTTCCTGGTTGCGTCAGAGAGATAAAACAGAAGAAAGAGCAGAGATCTGAAAGACTCAACCTGATATTTCTGGTTTTGAAGATAAAGGAAAGGAACCATGAGCCAAAGAATGTGGAGGCCTCCAGAAGCTGGGAATGGGCCTCAGTGTGCAGGAGGCAAGAGGACAAGACTTTGATCCTATCTCTAGAAACTGCAAATATCCCAAATGAGCAAGAAAAGAATTCTTTAAAATCTCCAGAAAGAAATGAAGCCTGCAGGCACTTTAATTTTAGTCCTGCATCACTGTTGACCTACTAACTATACGACACTTAGTTTATGTTATTTTATGCCACAAAATTTGTGGTAATTCATTACAGCAGTAATAGAAGATGAATATGTGAAGTTTGCATGGGCAGAAAGTTGAACTTATGGGCTATGGCAGCTGTTTTAATGACCCGTTTCCCAGCCATAAATCACAAATAATTAAAAGATGATTATATTTTGCCTCCCTTTGCTGGCTGCTTTCATTTTATTAACTTGTTCAACTTTTAAAATATTGCTCAGGCCACTTAGATATGCTGCAATAGGCTGGTTGTGGGAGCTTAGTAGCTCTTCTAATCTGCTAGTCTGAACCATAAACAGGTGACATTTTCCACCAACTATAGAAATATTCTCTCATTAAACACTGCTCCCACCAAGCATCACTATTGTAAACAATGTTTTTATGTATTTATTTTGTCTCTGTGTGTGTCTAGACTTTGAAAGCCAACTGCCTCTAAGGGAATATTTTTCCAGACACCTATTATCTCTTCAGTTTTTGAAGACTAGAAAACAGACTGCTTGGGTTTAAATACTGGCTCCACTCTTATGAGTTGCTTAGACATTAGTGCCTTAGTTTTCTCATCTAAAAAATGGGAATAATAGTGATACATTGAAATAAAGGATTGGATTAGTCTATCCATATAAAACACTTTTAACAATGCCTGGTTCATATGAGCACTGGGTGAGTGTTGTGTGGTTAGTTGTTATTATTATGACTAGAGGCCCGGTGCATGGAATTCATGCACGGGGAGGGGGAGGGTGTCGTGTCCCTCAGCCCAGCCTGCACCCTCTCCAATCTGGGACAATATGAGACTGCTGGCTCCCAACTGATCTCCTGCCTGCCTGCCTGCCTGATCACCCCCTAATCACACCCCTGCGAGCCTGATCTATGCCTAACTGCTCCCCCACCAGCTTGATTGACCCTAACTGCCCTCCCCTGCTGGCCTGGTCGCACCCCAACTGCCCTCCCCTGCTGGCCTGGTTTTCTCCCAACTGCCCTTCCCTGCTGGCCTGGTCCCCCCTAACTGCCCTCCCCTGCTGGCCTGGTCCCTCCAAATTGCCCTCCCCTGCAGGCCTGATCACCCACAACTGCCCTCCCCTGCAGACCATCTTGTGTCCACATGGGGGCAGCCATCTTTGACCACATGGGGGCGGCCACCTTGTGTGTTGGAGTGACGGTCAATTTGCATATTACCTCTTTATTAGATAGGATGATGCCTTTACTATCCGACAGGAACATTTTTATCTCAGTAATGGGTTCATATGTCCTAACTTCATATGTCCTAGAAAAAGAGACCGCAGTCAGCCTTTCTTGTGTGCCTGTTTTGCTAAGAATATGCAGATCACTTCCTCTGACTTTCTTGCCCTAAAAGTTCCTGTTTCTTCTGAGGCATAAGCAGGAAGAGAAGAATCACACAGGGATGTTTGCTGAACACAGCAGAATTTTGTTCACTGACTTCTTTCCCCCAGATTCGAAGGGTGTGTTGCCAGGGCAAGGATTATTCTTTTTACTTTCCCCATCTCTCCAGCTTTACCCAAATGGCCTGGATTGCCACAATGTGCCTTTCCTCATTAGTGCATGATGATGAGTCAAAAGATGCCTGAGTTCTGTTATCTCTGAAAATAAAAACGAACATTCCAACCAAACCATTTATAATTTTACTAGAGGCCTGGTGCATGGATTCGTGTGGCTGTGAAGTCCCTTGGCTTGGCCTGCATCCTCTCGCAATCCAGGACCCCTCAGGGGATGTCAGATAGCCAGTTTTGGCCCAATCCCTGCTGGCCCGATCCCCACAGGCCTGATCCAGACAGGAGGGAGCCCAGTCCTGTATGTTGAGCATCTTTCCCCTGGTGGTCAGTGTGTGTCATAGCAACTGGTCAAACAGTTGTTTGGTCATTCAATCATTTGGTCACTTAGGCTTATATATATATATACTAGAGGCCCGGTGCACAAAAATTTGTGCACTCGGGGGTCCCTCAGCCCAGCTTGTGCCCTCTCGCAGTCTGGGACCCCTCGGGGGATGTCCACCTGCTGGCTTAGGCCTGCTCCCCGGGGGATTGTGCCTAAGCTGGCAGTGATACATCCCTTGGGGGAGGTCCACTTGCCAGCGGGCCGAAGCTGCAGTTGAACATCCATAGAGCTGCTGAGGAGGCAGGAGAGGCTCCCACCATCACCGCTGTGATGCCGTCAGCCTGGCTTGTGGCTCAGCAGAGCTCCCCCTGTGGGAGTGCACTGACTACCAGGGGGCAGCTCCTGCATGAGCATCTGCCCCCTGGTGGTCAGTGTGTGTCATAGTGACCAGTCATTCCCAGTTGTTCTGCTGTTAGGGTCAATTTGCACATTACCACCCTAACGGGTTTGGCTCAGTGGATAGAGCGTAGGCCTGTGGACTGAAAGGTCCCAGGTTCGATTCTCGTCAAGGGCATGTACTCTGGTTGCGTACACATCCCCAGTAGGGGGTGTGCAGGAGGCAGCTGATTGAATTTTCACTCTCATTGATGTTTCTAACTCTCTATCCCTCTCCCTTCCTCTCTGTAAAAAATCAATAAAATATATTTGGAAAAAAAATTGCATGTGCACATTACCCTTTTATTATATAGGATAGAAGCCTGGTGCATGGGTGGGAGCCAGCTGGTTTGCCCTGAAGGGTGTCCCGGATCAGGGTGGGCAGGGGACCCCCAGCTCCCTATGATCGCCCACGCCACCCCTGCTCATGATCGCTGGCTCTGCCCATGCTCAGGCCTAACACCTCTGGCCAAGGCATTAGGCCTGGGCAAGGGACCCCCAGCACCCCACCATTGCCAACTCGGCCCCTGCTCCCTGTGATTGATGGCTCCGCCCTAATGCCTCTCACCTAGTCATTAGGCCTGGGCAGGGGACCCACAGCTCTCCAAGGGACCTCCTGCTTCACCCCTTCCCAAGCCTAACGCCTGTGGCCAAGGCATTAGGCCTGGGCAAGGGACCCCCAGCACCCCACCATTGCCAACTCGGCCCCTGCTCCCTGTGATTGATGGCTCCGCCCTAATGCCTCTCACCTAGTCATTAGGCCTGGGCAGGGGACCCACAGCTCTCCAAGGGACCTCCTGCTTCACCCCTTCCCAGGCCTAACGCCTGTGGCCAAGGCATTAGGCCTGGGCAGGGGACCCCAAGCTCCCACCATCAGCAACTCTGCCCCTGCTTCCCATGATCGCTGGCATCGCCCCTGCCGAGGCGTTAGGCCCGAGCAGCAGCGACCCGCAGCCGAAGCCACCCCTGCCCAGGACTAATGCCTCTGGCTGAGGCATTAGGCCTGGGCAAGGGACCCCCCCCCCCCCAGCTGCAGCTGCCCCCCGATGGCGGGCTCCTCCCCTGCCCAGGCCTAAGGCCTCTGGCTGAGGCATTAGGCCCAGGCAGGGGATCCCCCCAGCTGCAGCCAGCCCTTGATCGGGGGCTCCGCCCCTGCCCAGCTCCCATCGCTGGCTCCACCCCTACTTCCCGCTATCACTGTCCAGTGTGCAAAGGCACCCGATTCTCTGATTATGGGTGGGGGGCAGGGCAAAGGCGGCCCCCAGGGCAGCCTTTGCCCTGCCCCCGGGCTCTTAGCTCCCTGCTTGGTTTCCGATCACTGTCAGTGGCAGGGGGCTTCTTCGTTGCTTTCCCTTTCGCCTCCCTGCATTGTGCCTACATATGCAAATTAACCACCATCTTTGTTGGTGGTTAACTGCCATCTTGGCTGGTGATTAATTTGCATATCTCGCTAATTAGCCAATGGGAAGGGTAGTGGTTGTACGCTAATTACCATGTTTCTCTTTTATTAGTGTAGATTAGTGGCTTGGTGCACAAAATTAGTGCATGGGGGGTCCCTCAGCACAACCTGCCCCCCTCCAATCTGGGAACCCTCAGGGGATGTCCAACTGCTTCTCACAATCCAGAACTGCTAGCTCCTAACTGCTCGCCTGCCTGACTGCCTGATCACCCGTAACCCCTCTGCCTGCCTGCCTGATTGCCCCTAACTGCTCCCCTGCTGGCCTGATCACTCCTAACTTCCTCTGCCTTGGCCCCATAACCAGGACCCAGGATTCCCTCCTCCGGCTGGCCACAGGCACCCGGGACCTGGGCTTCCCTCTCTCTGGCCAGCCACAGGCACCCAGAACCGGGCCAGCTTTGCCTGGGCCGGCCGCAGCTGCAGGGGACCGTGGGCAGCCAGCGTTGCCTGGGCAGCAGCTGTAGATGCCTGGGACCATGGGGTGGGTGGCTTCTCCCTCTCCCGGGCTTCAGCTGCAGCCACTGGCACCTGGGACCGTGGGTGGGCAGCTTCACCCAGGCCCGGCTTTGTCAGGAAGGATGTCCAGATGGCTGTCCGGAAGATGTCTGGTCTAATTAGCATATTACCCTTTTATTAGTATACATAGATTGCACATAAGCTTTCTTGTAAAGTTTGAGGAAAGGACCTCTTGCATGCGAGAGCCTTGATTTTGGGAAATTAAATCAGACATTAATATGATCTGATTTAGGAGAAGGAAAAGATATACTCTGCAATAGAAGAGTTATTTTTAATGAACTTATTTTCATGACTCTGAGTGCACAAAGGAGAAAACATATGATGGTATTGCTAATTTAGTACCATGTTTGCTTCAGGCTCTATATGCAGTTTTCTAAGCTGGGCAGCCAACTCTCTGGTCTTCACTTTTGAATGGAGTGCTACAAGAGGTGTCTGAAAAGAATGTAGCATGATTAACGTAGGCAATTTTCTTCACTGTGGTTACAAGATAGCTGGGGCTTCTAAATTTGCACACTGTACATTGAAATGGAAGTGGATGCCAGATCTAAGCACTCTGTGTGGGCAGCTTGACAGTGGGTATTTGAATTTGACAATTTCGTTAGTTGCCATAGTAATTGTCACAATCATGTGGTTTGTGTGGTTTTTCTTCCACTGAACACCTTTTAGAGGCACGCAGCAAGCCATAGCGTTTTACTTTATTATTTTCTGTGCATATTCATAGAGGAAAAAACAATAATGTGTGGTCAAATTTTAAGTTGAATTAAAAACAAAACAAAACAGATTACTTGCACATCTTTATGTAAAGCATGCTCATTTCCTTATTATTTTTAATCCGTTTTATTTAGCACAGAAATCATCAGGACGTGATTATATTTTCCAAAACAAGGAGTCTTAGAAACCAAGGTTACAAAGCTTCAGAAAAAGAAGAACAGGAAACTCCCTTCTCGTTATGAATGTGTTGTGTCAGCACAATGCTGCTCAAGTTCAGACTGAAATTTAAGCTGAATCGAAAGTGACTCTAAATATTAACACTCCCTTTGCAGATGGTGCTCACCGGGGCCATGCATTACTTAGTCCCTGAATGCTACTCCCAAGGCTAGGTTTGCAGGTGGTTTTGAAACACTGGGAGGCATTAATTTTCTAAACAACATATTTGTATTGCAATTGTTATAAAAACGTGAAGGCTTATGGCTAAATTTTCACAGCCCTCTTCATTGTTGCTATAGGATTATTATATTTTTTACCTACTTGAACATTAATTCTGAAGTTAAAGTGCAGATATAATAATGATGAAAATATGAATGTCTTCTTTAGATTATCTTCTTATTTTCATCAAAAGGGGATAGGGCAGGCTCCTCCAATCTTTTGCAGAGTCATATGACATGGGAATTGAAGTGCCACCGCTTGGCGTGCAGACTTCATGAGAAAAGAAAGTGGAATAGTAGCTTGTCTGGAGTTTGGATGGCTGTGTGTGCTTGGATGGGGCAGTAGGAATTATCCACCTCTTACTAGTTCCAATGACATTCCCTGAAAGAATTTGGGGTGAGTGACATAAATATCATTTCTTACACTTAATTCACTGGATATATATATAAACTGGTCAATTAAAAATTAGGTAGCATGTCCTAACATGGGAATCTTTGCACAATTATGGATTTCACTGCCTTTGAAAGTTAGTGCAAGTAGATAAGTTCTATGTGCATTTTAACTTATTATTAAAAATACTTTGATCATTAGACTGTTACCAAGCAGAAAGAGTGACCAGGAAATTATGCATTCTGGCCAACTGTTTGGAGTGAAACCATTTGCAGTTGAAAAGTCATCAGTTTTATAGCCTGGTTCTTCTATGTACCTTCCTGCTGAAATATTGAAGATTATGAAAATGCTGTACATTTATTAAAAGGAAATAATGCATAGTGAGATGAAGAGTCAACTAATGCCTTCAAAATTTTATTAAATACATTAAAAATGCATAAAATTAAGAAAAATGAAAAACATACATCAGTATTAATTTCATAAAAAATTGCTATTTCGTTTTAATTAAATATTTTAAATTTAATTCTGAATAGATAAGGCATTCTTGTGGTTCAAAAAAAATAAGAATTTATGCAGTTAAAAGTGTCATTTATATTCATGCCTTTCATTTTCTCATTGCCCCTATGTCCAACCCTCTGGACCCTTCTATTAAATCTTTTAACTGATTGCTTGAATGTATAAAAACTACTGATTTTATACATTGATTTTATCCTGGATTATTACTGAATTCTCTTATTGTTTATAATATTTAATAAAATATGTTGAGTCTTTCAATTATACTGTCATCTACAATTAGTGTTAATTTTATACATCTTCCACTTTTTATAACTATAATTTTTTCCCCTTGGGCAATTGTGCTAAGAACAATACCACAATGTTAAATAGTAGTGATATTAGTGGATACTAGCCAATATAACAAGGACATTTCCATAAAAATCAGGAACATTCTGATGGCTTTTGATAGAAATAGGTATCATAAGATAGTATCCTCTATTTCTATTTAATTCAATGTTTTCTTCTTTGTTGTATGAGGAAATTCTGATAAATTTGTCCAATGATTTTTCAGAATCTATGGAAAGATCCTATGATTTTTTTTTCTTTAGATTTGTCAATATGATGAACGCAGTAATAGAGTTTTTAGTATTGGAACATTATGATCCCATTTGGTAATTATGTTTTATTTGTTTAAATGAGCTCCTGGATTCTTTTTGCTAATATGTTATTTAGAATATGTGTTATCATTATTAATAGTGTGATTAATCTCTAGTGAGTGTGGTCAAAGATTGCTAGCTGTATGATTCTATATTTTCAGATTTTATTAAAGTTTTCTGTTGGTCATTATTTAAAAGGAATGTGTATTCTATATTTTCAGGTTACATGGCTTATAATATATCAGACATTTATATTACATCAATTATGGTATTTAGGTTTTTCTATCCTTATTTATTTTTTGTCCATCTGATCAATGATACACTGTAAAGATGAACTGAAATCTCCCAAGACTAGTGTGTTTGTGTTTATTTACCTTTTTATCTCCTGTAATTTCTACTCTATATCTGTTGATGTCATGTTGTTTGGTGTATAGATATACTTGTTATATCTTTATTGGGAATTATACACTTTGGCATTAAGTTTTCTTCTTTGTCATATTTAATACTATTTGTCCTGACTTTCTGTCTTGTCTGATATTAAGGTGATGACTTCTGCTTTATATTATTTATTTATTTAGAATATTATTTATTTTTGTTTGGCAGAATCTTTTACCATTCTTTTATTTTGAGCCCTTATCTTAGTTTTTTCTTTGGTATGGAGTAGGGTTTTGGCATGGAGTAGGGTTTTACTTTGTGATTCAAATTTTTCATTACAAAGGTGATCAAGACAATTTACATTATTGATATGACAGAGATGTTTGGTCTTAGTTTTGTTATTCTTTTATGTTATTTTGCTTTATAACTTACTTTAAAAGTCTGTTACTGCATGATCTGTTTGCTTTGCTTATTGTTTTCAGTATGAAATTTTGCTGGGATTTATGAAGTTTTATATATTTGCTAGAGGCCTGGTGCATGAATTCATGCATGGGTGGGGTCTGGCCGGCCCACCCCAATGGGGGCCCATTGAGCTGGGCCAGTGTGATGGAGGGGCCACAGGTTGGCTGGCCAGCCCTGCCTCCCATTGGGATGGGGGGCCATTTGGGGGCAGAGCCAGCCCAGGGGAGGGGCCATGGGCAGTTGGCCAGCTGTCCCCACCCCTGATCAGGGTATTGGGGGCCAATCAGGGGCCAGGCCAGTCTGGGGGAAGGCCGATCAGGGCCTGGATCAAGCTGGTTGGCTGCCTCAGTGTGCATCATAGCCACCAGTCATTATGGTCATTCTGGTTATTCTGCCATTCCTGTCACTGGGCTTTTATATCTATCTATATATAGATATTAATATTTTCATAATTATATTTATTTATAATGCCATTAGATTTAATTTCCTTTAAATAGAACCTATAATTTTATTTTCTGAACAATGATAAAGGTAGTTTGCTAACAATTCTTTCCTCATCTCTCTTTTTCATTCCACAATTTCAGTTAAGTCTCTTTTTAAATGTGCTTTTTTTGTAAAGTTACATATGCTTCTAACTCAATTTTAAATTTTAGCATTTGATTCTTGGCCATTGCAGATGGAAGAGCTTGCTATTCTTTCCCTTATACTTTTTTCTAAAGTTGAGTTCTCATTTTATTGTCAGGCCTATATAATTTCTTTATTATAAACAGCAATATGTATTATTCTTAATTGTACAGTTAAGTGTACATTTAAGGGTCACTACTAGTCTTTTTGCTATAGTTCCCCCAGTCATATCTTGATTTACTGAGAATTTTTCTCTAGTAGGTTCTTGATAAGTGTCCATGAGAACAATATTCCATGAATTCTTGAATATTTAAAACATCTGTAATTTTTATTCTTGAGGGTCAGTTTGGCTGGATATAGAATTCTTAATTCATCCTTTGTGCAGTAGTTTGCATGCATTGCTCCATTTTTTCTGGTATTGATAATTGTTGTGAAGAAATCTGATTCCAATATGATTTCCTTCCTTTATAAGTAATGATATTTTTGCCTGGCAGTGCAATTCTTTCTTTATTTTGAATATTTAATCATTTTATTAATATTAGACTAGTTACTGACCATTGTGGGTCAATTTTTTTCTGTTACAGAACATGTGCCCTTGCAATATACAGTTTTAAACCTATATTTTAAATTGTTCTTAAATTATAACTTTAAATATTTGTTTTGTTAAAATTTTTATTTTTAGCAGGGTATTAGGTCTGTGTAAATGTTGGCTTTCACTTGTCAGTTTTCTATTACTCATATTTTCTCTTTACTACTTTTTTATTATTTAGTTTCATTTATTTTGTTGGCTTTCTTACCCATATTGCCTTTATTGGGTTTTTGCTATGTCTATTCTCCTTGATCATTCCAATTTCATATTTGTTTTTAATAATATTCTAAAATTCTACTTCTTTCTTAACTGGAGCACCATGAGTGGGCTGATGAGGAAGGAGTCAGGCATGTAGGTAGCATCAGGGAACAAAGTATAGAGGAGTTTGAAGAGTAAGGCAGCAGATGGATTATGTAAGTCTTAGCCTATGGCAAGGAGTTTAGACTGTATTCCAAGTGTGATGGGAAACTATTGGAGGGTTTTGAGCACAAGAATGACATGGTTTGATGTGTGTATCAATAAAATTACTCTGACTTTTGTGTCAATACTAGATTGTAGGGAGGTGAGAGTAGAAGAAAGAAGGCCAATTAGGAGGCTATTATAGTAACTCAGTGACTTGGTCAGTGTAGTGGTGGTAGAGATGGTAAGAAGTGGTTAGATAGCAACTTCCTTTTTCTTCTGTACCTCACATAGTGTTACAGCAAGTTAACCTATGTATATTTAAACATGCATGTGTTTTTACAAGTAACTCTTTAGCTTAAATGTATATGGCCTGTTCAGGTATTATTCATTCATTTAGCAAACATACTAGTATATTGATATATATTTAAACATTCAGTGATGAAAAAAACAGATGCAGTTCCTGCACTCAAGGACCCTGCATTATTGTAGGTGAATATAATAATAAAAATAAGAAAAATAGCTAATTTAAGTGAGAAAGTACATATTCTAGATAATGTTCAAAGCCTTTTCTACCTAATACTGCATCTCAATTATGCTTCACAACTCTATGACATTGGCATTATTATTATTTTTATCCTGCAGGTGAAGATACTAAGGGTCAGAGTAGTTAAGTATGTTGCCTAAGATTTCACAGCCAGTAAATAGTGGAGCCAGATTTTAGTCTAAGTCAGGGGTGGGCAACCCCTGGCATGCGTGCCAAACATGGCACACCAGTAACTTTTGCTGGCACATGAAACCCTCTCTTATAATCTTCCATTTACAATTTTTTTCTTAACATCGACTTTTTTATTTTTCAGATAAATTCAGTGTAGGTGCATCTTAGATAAACAAATAATTTTACATAACAAGTTATCTTAAAGACTATAGACATGGATTGACAGAGAGGGGAAGAGCAATTTCTATGCCTCTGCCTTAACTCTCCCTGCCTTCCTAGATCCGACCAGTGTTTTCGTTTCATCCACATATGCTTGTGAATCTTTGTTCTCAGTGATGAATTTTGTTAAGTATGGTAATAGGAGTAGCCTGATGGATGAAAGTAGTAGCTCGTGCATACCTCTGAAAGTCACGAAATGTAAACCTGATGTAAAATCTCTGTCATCAGTGATGCAGCAGCAAAAGTCCCACTGATAATATCAAACAGAGTCATAAAGTTTTCTGTCGGACTATCAGTGTACATGTATACATTAAAAAATAAATGTATTTTTCATCATCATATACTGTGTTTTTGTCACTCGAATGAATTTTATTATTTCTTCAAGGTTCTTCACATACGTGCACCTTAAGAGATATCAAGAAGGCGTAACATGTTCTCAAAAAATTAGGGTAGGCACGCAGAAGAATTTTGAGTCAGAGATTTTGCTGGTTTTGGCAAGCACTCACAAAAAGGTTGCCCACTCCTGGTCTAAGTTAAATATGCAAGCAAATAGAGAAGACATATGGAGAAGCCTGGTAGAGAAAACTTGGTAAACAGGGTAAGCCTCTCTGAACAGGTGTGTTTTAATAAAGACCTGGTACATGTGCTGGGACCATCCACACAAGAGTCAGGGTAAAAGCATTCCTAGGCAGAGTGGATAAGAACTATGAAGGTTTGAGGACAGAAAGAATTTGATATATGAGAAACAGAAAGGAAATCTGGTTGTTTGGAGCATGGACAGGAGAAAAGAAAATCCTATGAGATGAGACTGGAAATCCAGCTATGGATTGTTAAGGGCACAGTGAACAGGAGAGACACAGTTAGAACATTATTGCAAGGGTCCATTTAGGGGATCATGGCTTAGACTAGACAATGGCAGTGGAGGTGAATAGAGTGAATGGACATATTCTGGAGGTTGAATTAACAGTATGTACTAATGAAATTGATAAGGGCAATAAGAGAAAGAAAGTACTCAAAGGTAATTCTTAGTGTAAATGTGTTAGAATATCTGAGCATGAACCTATTGTATGTCCCACTAGAGGCCTTGTGCATGGATTCATGTACCGGTGGGGTCCCTCGGCCTGGTCTGCAGGGATTGGGCTGAAACAGGCTCTCTAACATCCCCCGAGGGGTCCTGGATTGTGAGAAGGCCCAGGACACACTGAGGGACCCCACCAGTGTATGATTGGGGCTGGGGAGGGACCGTGGGAAGGCTCCAGGATGTGTCCGGCCTGTCTCGCCCAGTCCCCATAGGCTGGACCCCAGCATGCTAACCTACTGGTCAGAGCATCTGCTCCCTGGTGGTCAGTGCTCATCATAGAGACTGGTTGAACAGTCAAATGAATGGTTGGACACCTAGCATATTAGGCTTTTACTATATAGGACGAGAGGCCCGGTGCACAAAAATTTGTGCCCTCGGGGGGAGAGGGGGTTCCTCAGCCCGGCTTGTGCCCTCTCGCAGTCTGGGACCCCTCGGGAGATAATGACCTGCTGGCTTAGGCCTGCTCCCTGGTGGCAGAGGGCACACCCAATCCCTAGGTGCAGCCCCTGGTCGGGCTCAGAGCAGGGCCAATTGGGGGCCTGGGGACACCGCCCCCTGTCACACTCAAGGCAGGGTTGATAGGGAGGTTGCGGCGCCACCCCCTGTCATGCACAGAGCAGGGCTGATCAGGGGGTTGGGGCACTGCCCCCTGTCACTCACAGAGCAGGGCCCATCAGGGGGGTTGGGGCTCCATACCCTGTCATGCACAGAGCAGGGCCTATCAGGGGGTTGAGGAGCTCCCCCCTGTCACCCACAGAGCAGGGCCGATCAGGGGGTTGGGGCACCACCACTGTCACACTCAGGGCAGGGCCGATGGGGAGAGTTGGGGTGCCACACCCTGTCACACACAGAGCAGGGCCGATCATGGGGTTGGGGAGCTCCCCCCTATCAGGCACAGAGCAGGGCTGATCAGGGGGTTGGGCCACCTTTCCCTGTCACGAAAAGAGCAGGGTGGATAGGGAGGTTGTGGCCTAGCCCCCTGTCACACACAGAGCTGCAGGGCGATCAGGGGATTTGGTTGCTGCCCCCTGTCATGCTGATCCTGGTTCTGGGAGGCCTCGATGCTCCACTGATTCCGGTGCTGGGAGGCATATTACCCTTTTACTATATAGGATAGAGGCCTGGTGCATGGGTGGGGGCCAGCTGGTTTGCCCTGAAGGGTGTCCTGAATCAGGGTGGGCATCCCCACTGGGGTGCCTGGCCAGCCTGGATGAGGGGATGATGGCTTTTTGCAGCTGGTCACACCCCCTTCAGGGTGGGGGTCCCCACTGGGGTGCCTGGCCAGTCTGGGTGAGGGGCTGAGGGCCGTTTTCAGGCTGATGGGTGACTGAAGCTCCCAACCTGTCCTTTTTTCCTTTTTTTTTTAAATTCTGGGCCAGCTTTAGCTCTGAGGCTTGGCTCCAGCTCTGAGGCCTCTGCTGCTGAAAGCAGTTATCTGGTTTGTTTGGGTCCTATAATTGTAACACTGTTGCGGTCCTGCTCACTCCAGCTCTGAGATCCTGGCTGGCTGAAAGCAGAGATCTGCGTTTGTTCTATAATTGAAACAATGTTGCGGTCCTGCTGGCTGAAGCCCGGCTGGCTGAAAGCAGGTTTCTGGGGTTTTGTTTAGCTTCTATATTTGTAACAATGTTTCTTAAACTGCAAGCTCAGAGGCCGGCAAGGCAAGCGGGGAACGTTGGCTTCCTCCGTCACTGAAGCAAGCAAGCCTCCTGTTCGCTTCAAGCTGCCTGGTTGCCGGCCGCCATCTTGGTTGGCAGTTAATTTGCACATCACCCTGATTAGCCAATGGGAAGGGTAGCGGAGGTATGCCTAATTACCATGTTTCTCTATTATTAGATAGGATTATATAAATTGTGATGAGAAAGCTCAGCTGTAAGAATTTGAATTAATATGGTGCCAATGAAGATGAAATCAGGTAAAGGCTAATGAAGGAACAAACAAATTAATTAATTGGTGATAGGCATTTCACATAAGGCATCTCTTTTATTGTATAACTAGTGGCCCTGTGCACAAAATTCGTGCACATTAAAAGGAAATTCATTAGAGGAAATATTTTAATATTGCTATTTGCCTTTTCTCTATAATAGAAGTGTCAGAGATGAAATAAAATTAGTAAAATGTAAATATGAAAATAATATATAAATTTATTAATAAATAAACAATCACAACAGCCGAAACCGGTTTGGCTCAGTGGATAGAGTGTCGGCCTGCAGACTGAAGGGTCCCAGGTTCAATTCCGGTCAAGGGCATGTGCCAGGGTTGTTGGCACATCCCCAGTGGGAGATGTGCAGGAGGCAGCTGATCGATGTTTCTCTCTCATCGATGTTTCTAACTCTCTATCTCTCTCCCTTCCTCTCTATAAAAAAATCAATAAAATATATTTTAAAAAAAACAATCACAACATGATATAACAACAACAAAGACATGATATAAAACAACAAAAACATGATGTAAAAACAACACTGATAGCCCTAACTGCTTTGGCTCAGTGGATAGAGCATCAGCTTGCGGACTGAGGGGTCCCAGGTTTGATTCCGGTCCAGGGCATGTACCTTGGTTGTGGGCAGGAAGCAGCTGATTGATGTTTCTCTCTCATGGGTGTTTCTAACTCTCTGTCTCTCTCCCTTCCTCTCTGTAAAAAACCAATAAAATATATTAAAACAGCCGAAACCAGTTTGGCTCAGTGGATAGAGTGTCGGCCTGTGGACTGAAGGGTCCCAGGTTCAGTTCCGGTCAAGGGCATGTGCTTGGGTTGCCGGCACATCCCCGGTGGGAGATGTGCAGGAGGCAGCTGATCGGTGTTTCTCTCCCATCGATGTTTCTAGCTCTCTATCTCTCTCCCTTCCTCTCTGTAGAAAAATCAATAAAATATATATTTAAAAAAATATATATTAAAACAAACAAACAAACAAAAAAACCCCACTGATACAAACAATGACTGATAAATTGATTAAACTTATTCTAATATCTCCTTGTATACCACATTAAGAGTGAAAACACTTTCAGAGTACTTGACTAATTTCCCTTGTGATGAAGTATTTACAACTTTAACTTAAACATCACACTCTTTGAACTTGAAAGCAACATATAACTGATCATGTGTGAAAACGGGTTTAGATAGGAATATTCCTACTCTGTAGAGAGTTTGTCCTTGTGATTTATTAATAGTTCTTGCAAATTCTGGCATCATGGGAAACTGTCTTTGAAATAATTTAAATGGGAGGCCAGTATCCGATGGGGGCAAATTGATTCTTAGAATCAGAACAACCTCTCCTTCTGCAGATCCTGTTAATACTTCAGCTTTGATAATGTTAGGTCGCAATCTTTTGATAATAAATCTAGTACCATTACAAATATCCAATTTACTATTAAGATTTCTCAATAGCATGATGATTACTATTGAGAAATATCAATTTCAATTTTAATTTATGGCATGGCATTCCTGAAGGAGTAATACAATTAAGAAATTTGATGGGAAAATTTTCCTTCTCAGTGTCATCTGTGGAATCAATGGAATCATCACTCAAATATATGTGAAAATCTCCATCAAGTATATCCAAAATTTCTTCATTTAATTTTTGAATGTGCTAATTTTTTGGACAAAGAATCGCACTTTTAGATATATTTTTAATATTATCTATAGATATAGTATTTCCAAAGGTAGCTTCAATAATAAATCTGTTACAAATCATTTCATGGGAGATTTCAATAATATCTATTCCTAAATGAAAACTGCTATCAAGTTTGCCATCTCCAAGTTTTACTAACCATTCACTATAAGCATAACCCTCTGATCTCATATTTATTTTAAGAGACAATTTTCTGAAACATCTCCAAACATTACAGTGCTTTAAACTTGTTTGTAGTATGGCTGATCGCATAACATGCAGTACAATACTGAGACATTGTTGAAAATCCCCTCCAAGGAGAACTTTCCCACCAAATGCAACATTCAAATTCATAATTTCTCTTAGTAACCTGTCTATGGTGTTTATAGCATGACTGGGTGCCATGGTTTATTCATCAATAATGAGAAGTTTGACCTTTTTAATGGTTTTAGCAACTTCACTGTTTATATCAAGTCTAGAAATTGAAGTTTCATTTAATGGAATTGGTAATTTATATTGGGAATGAAAGGTGCTTCCACCGAGAAGTAAATTTGCAGCAATTCCTGTAGACGCTGTGGGTAAAACAGTACCACCAAAACCTCTAATATAATGTATTGAAACTTTATAAAGATGTGTTTTTCCACTACCCCTGGACCATCCAAGAAAAAGCATTTGGGGTGTACAGTTTGATCTTTGATGGCTGAAGCTATTCTTTCTACAACACCAAAGTCCTGTGACATCTCCAGTACTAATCCCTCCTATGGCTGCCTTACCCAGACCACAGGCCTCCTGGGCAGGGCTCTGCCCTCTGCTCAGCCTCACCTCCCTGCTCATCCAAGATCGACTCCACCCCAACTAACCCCTACTAACCCCCTGCTGGTCCCTTAGCCTATGTCATTCTCACTCATTCTCTCACAATCAGGGACTTGAACCAGAGGCCGGCGCAGGTGCATGGAGAGGTGTCTGCCACCCCCCGCTCTGTACCCCATGCACTTGAACCAGGCCTCCCTGGCCTTGATTTCTTACCTGTAAAGGGAATGGGAACTGAGTGGCTGTGAAGGTGCCTTCCAGCTCCAATGTTCTCTGGAGAGCAGCATCAGACGGAACTCAGACCGCAGCCACTGTTATCGGCACAGCCTCCTGGTCTCCCGCCTCTGGGCAAGTCCCAGCCAACCAGTCCTCTACCCTATTCTTTCTAAAATGCCAAAGTCCCGTGTCATCCCCAGGATTAATCTCTCCTGTGGCTGCCTTACCCAGACCATATGCCTCCTGGCCAGGGCTCTGCCCTCTGCTCAGCCTCACTTCCCTGCTCATCCAAGATTGACTCCATCCCCACTAACCCACTGCTGGTCCCTTAGCCTATGTCAGGGGTGGGCAACCTTTTTGTGAGTGCGTGTCAAAACCAGCAAAATCTCTGACTCAAAATTCTTCTGCGTGCCAACCCTAATTTTTTTTTTAAAAAAATCTTTATTGTTCAGATTATTACATTAGTTACTCTTTTTTCCCACCATAACTCCCCTCCACCCAGTTCCAACCCCACCCTCTGCCCTCACTCCTCACCCACTGTCCTCATCCATAGGTGCACGATTGTTGTCTAATCTCTTCACTCACCCCCACACCCCTTTCTCCCCCCCCACCCCCCGCCCCAAGAATAGTCAGTCCATTCCCTTTCTATGTCCCTGATTCTATTACAATCACCAGTTCATCAGATTATTTATTCACTTGATTTTTAGATTCACTTGTTGATAGATGTGTATTTGTTGTTCATAATTTGTATCTTTACCTTTTCCTTCTTCTTCCTCTTCTTACAGGATTTCATATAATACTGGTTTGGTGGTGATGAACTCCTTTAGCTTTTTCTTATCTGTGAAGCTCTTTATCTGGCCTTCAATTCTGAATGATAGCTTTGCTGGATAAAGTAATCTTGGTTGTAGGTTCTTGGTATTCATCACTTTGAATATTTCTTGCCATTCCCTTCTGGCCTGCAAAGTTTCTGTTGAGAAATCAGCTGACAGTCGTATGGGTACTCCGTTGTAGGTAACTGAGTTTCTTTCTCTTGCTGCTTTTAGGATTCTCTCTTTGTCTTTTGCTCTTGGCATTTTAATTATGATGTGTCTTGGTGTGGTCCTCTTTGGATTCCTTTTGTTTGGGGTTCTCTGCACTTCCTGGACTTGGAAGTCTATTCCTTTCACCAGGTAGGGGAAGTTTTCTGTCATTATTTCTTCAAATAGGTTTTCAATATCTTGCTCTCTCTCATCTTCTGGCACCCCTATAATTCGGATGTTGGTACGCTTGAAGCTGTCCCAGAGGCTCCTTACACTATCTTCATATTTTTGGATTCTTTTTTCATTTTGCTTTTCCGGTTGGGTGTTTTTTGCTTCTTCATATTTCAAATCTTTGACTTGATCCTTGCGACCCTCTGGTCTGCTGTTGGGAGTCTGTATAATATTCTTTATTTCAGTCAGTGTATGCTTAATTTCTAGTTGGTCCTTTATCACAACATCGAGGGTCTCATTAGATTTCTTGAGGATCTCACTACATTTATCGGCGGTCTCACCAGTCTTTTCGAGGGCCTTACTCAATTTATCGGCGGCTTCTAAACAGTTCTTTAAAGACCTTAAAAGTGTGGTTTTGAACTCTATATCCAACAGTTTGCTTTCCTCCAATTCTGTCGTTTGTGTCCTGTTTCTTTGTCTTGGCATTTTTTTATGCTTCGCTGTGTAGATAGAGTCCCTTTCTGTGCTAAGTGTCCCAATTACCTGAGGTAGACACTCTTGGTGCACCCCCTTGTGGGCTTTGTGCACAGTCTTGTTGTGGTTAAGCCTTGATTGTTGTAGTTATCACTGTGAGGAATTGACCTCCAGGCCAATTGGCTATGAGAATCATTTGTGTCTGTGGTGGGAGAACTTCTGTGCTGGAGACACCCCTCTGGGGCTAGACTTGCTTCGATGGGGCTTTGGTGCTCACTGAGTCTTCCCCCTGAGTGTGTCTTTTACGGTTCCACGGAGCTGCAAGCTGGATGGTCCCACTCTGACCTCTGGGCTTCCTGGCTCCTGGAACTCTAGGGAGGTGCTAATCTAGCCTTTGCCTGAGGCTATCCAGCAAAAGCCTCCCTGCAGGGCTTGGGCGGGGCGGGTCCCAAGGGATCAACAGGGCGGGGTTAGCAATTATGGCTGCTCTCAGTCTTGCCCTCAGAGGCTCTGCTTCTCAGTGTCGCAGTAGTTGCTGCAAGCCCCACGGAGAGAAAGCTGCCCTAGGGTTCTGAGCGATGCCAGACAGTCCTGCTTCTCCCGTATGAGTGTGGGTCCTTAGAGACTCGCCCGGAACTGGAGCTCAGAGCCTGAGACTCCCTCCCGATTGAGAACGACAACCTCGCCCTCAGCCTCCAGCCCGCTCCGCATGCACTCCGAACCTTAGTATTTTACTTCAGCACTGCGCCTCCTCTGAGCCTCGGTATGCTTTTCTCTTTCCTCCTAGTTGTAGAACATCCACTCAGCCAGCTTTCCTGTGGTTCTGGATGATGTCCGTTCTGTCTTTTAGTTGTATTTTTGAAGTGGTTGTTCGAGGCAGCAAACTCCCTTGTTTACTTATGCCGCCATCTTGGTTTCTCCCTAATTTTTTGAGAACATGTTACGCCTTCTTGATATCTCTTAAGGTGCACGTATGTGAAGAACCTTGAAGAAATAATAAAATTCATTCGAGCGACAAAACACAGTATATGATGATGAAAAATACATTTATTTTTTAATGTATACATGTACACTGATAGTCCGACAGAAAACTTTATGACTCTGTTTGATATTATCAGTGGGACTTTTGCTGCTGCATCACTGATGACAGAGATTTTACATCAGGTTTACATTTCGTGACCTTCAGAGATATGCACGAGCTACTACTTTCATCCATCAGGCTACTCCTATTGCCAGACTTAACAAAATTCATCACTGAGAACAAAGATTCACAAGCATATGTGGATGAAACGAAAACACTGGTCGGATCTAGGAAGGCAGGGAGAGTTAAGGCAGAGGCATAGAAATTGCTCTTCCCCCCTGTCAATCCATGTCTATGGTCTTTAAGATAACTTGTTATGTAAAATTATTTATTTATCTAAGATGCACCTACACTGAATTTATCTGAAAAATAAAAAAGTCGATGTTAAGAAAAAAATTGTAAATGGAAGATTATAAGAGAGGGTTTCATGTGCCAGCAAAAGTTACTGGTGTGCCATGTTTGGCACGCATGCCAGGGATTGCCCACCCCTGGCCTATGTCATTCTCACTCACCCTCTCACAATCCGGAACTTGAACCAGACCCCCGGTGCAGGCATGCAGAGAGATGTCTGGTGCGGCCCTGCCCCCACTGCAGAACCCCTGCTCTTGGTCGTCTGTTTGGTCATGAAGGCCCTAGGCTATTATTAGTATAGATAATATTTATTCATTCATTCAACAAATTTTTTAAAATAAATTTTATTGATTTTTTACAGAGAGGAAGGGATAGGGATAGAGAGTCAGAAACATCCTTGATAGAGAAACATCAATCAGCTGTCTCCTGAACACATCCCACTGGGGATATGCCCGCAACCAAGGTACATGCCCTTGACTGAAATTGAACCCAGGACTCTTCAGTCCGCAGGCCGATGCTCCATCCACTGAGCCAAACCAGTTAGGGCTATTCAACAAATATTTGAGTGTCAGGCAATATCTTAGGTACTAAAGATACAGCAATAAGGGAGGCAAACGCAAAAACCTCAGGTTCTCTGCTCTCATCAGATTTACAAACTGGTGAGGAAACTTTTGTTCTCTATTACCTAGGTATTATATTTCCTCATTCTTCAGATGACAACCCAAGGCTTAGAGTGTGTATGTAATTAGTACAAAGTCATATGAAGGAATAGACTATTCCAGGGGTGGGGAATACCCAGCCCATGGACTGCATAAGGCCTGTGAAAACATTTGATCTGGCCCTGCCAAGGCATCAGGGGTGAGTTAATTAAATGTTTGACCAAATACAGCAGGCTAATTTTTAAGTTGATAATTTTGTATAGCCCACGAATGATGCTATAAATATCCAAATGGCCCTCGGCAGAAAAAAAGGTTCCATACCCCTGGAGAGTTTATATTTAACTGTGAGCTTTCTGATTCTAATGTTTATATTTATTCCATTGCTTCATATTGAAAATGCAATATCCAGATATGGATCTAGATAGCTATTTACACAAATTAATGTAGATAATCTAGGAAATGAAGTTTTTATTCTATTAAAGTGGTTTTGGGCTTTTTTTTCATTCCTGTTTAATTTAAATCGATATTTAAATTTGGCATTTGAATTACAGGATGCTGATAACAGCGTTCTCAATTAGGACTAAAGAAGTGTGTCTAACACTCTGGAAAACACATCTCCCAACTCCCAAACCCCCTAAGAGAGCTTTTCTTCGCTGTCAGGCTTCCTGCCTCTCACTTCACTCCCCCAGCTGTGGGTTGAATATTCAGAAGCAAGGGTAGAGGTAGGAGTCAATTATTCTGGGAAGGTTACTGTATCAGAGCTGTTCACTTGATGGTGGAGGCAAACACAGTGTAAGAAAAAACAGAGATTCCTGAAATATTTGAGTTACTCTTCTGAAACTTCCAATACAAAATAAATTTATAATGAATTATCGTAAGTTAAATCTCAATGCCCCTAATTTGTATCTAAAGTACCACCACAGCCTCTGGGCAGATAAACCTCACTACTGTGTGAGTAGGAAAGTTTCTTCAACTTCTATTTCCCTCCTGGTTTTCTAACAGCTTCATAGGCCCTTTTCTGCTTAATGTGAATATCAATGTGCTTTTCTATTTGGCTTCCCAGTGAGCCTCCTGTGTTAATAGTGGATTGTGACTTGCCACTCCAGAAAAAACACACACAAAAGTGCTCGTTCTTTGCCGGTGTGAAACCTTACCTGCCATCTGCACATGCTCATTTTGGCAGCTCCTCGTGATCCTTCAACTTTCAAGAAATCCTTAGAGGAATGAAAAGGACAGGCTCACCCCCACAGCGGAATGAGCTCCCAGCTTAGTCACATCAGTGGGATGAACACTGACATGTATACTACAGGCCTGTTTCATACCCAGGAGCTCCTGCGAATTGGCACATGGCTGCTTGGAAGCCTGGCACTCCCCCACATTGGGGTGGAATTTTGCCACCTCATCTTGTTCTTCTGGTTGGAGTGGAAGCCTCCCTCTGACTGACCAACTATCTGGATGAAGTGAGGTTATGTGAGACGGGGGGGAGAATACCGAGACCTCCTTTGATCACGTGGCTCCTGAGAGGCCTGCTACAGGAACCTGGCCCTGTGGTCTGCTCACTGCTACCACCCACATCAGCCTAAACAGCCACACCCTGAGGTCCTAGTCCCAGAGCAGCTGTTTGGACTGCTTGTGTGGTCATCCCAACCCTCAATAGAAGATGGCCTGCCAAACCTCAGGAAACTTGGATTGAGGTCAACTTAATGCTTTCCCAATAGGCCCTGGGAAGAAAGAAGGTGTAAAGTGACATGTGTTCACGGCAGCTAGTGTAACTCTGGTTCAAACATTTTCTGTTTTTGCTAGATTCGTTTTCTGACCAACTGCTTTTTATGACGATTTTTTTTTGGTATTAAATCCCAGTTTTATCTCTAAGACAAGATAGAGTATAAATAATAAGTAAATACATGAAAGCTCTCAATTCAAGAAAGTCTATAAATCACATTGTTTATTTAACCAAAACAGTAATATCCCTTGACTTTGAGATGTTTTAGATGGGATGTTTAAAATAGCCAAGCACCTGTTTTTAAGTTGGAAGTGGTCAATTAGAGGGTTGAAGTTTTGGGTGTTGACTTTTGGTGTCAGACCTGTATGTTTAATGCCTGTTCTACCTCTTACCCTGTGAATTTCTCTAAGCCTCAATTTTCTAATCTGGAGAATGGAGATGATTATTACACAGTACCTGTCACACTGGGTTGTTGAGAGGACTAAATGAAATCATGAATATGAAATGGTTAGCATAGTGCCAGGCCCATAAAAGCTTGTAAGTGAATGTCAGAAGTCATGTTGTTAATGAAGCTGATAACAGCACCTGTCATGGCTAGTTTTATTTGTGCACTTGACTGGGCGAAGGGATGCCCAAATAGCCAGTAAACATTACTATTGGGTGTGGTCAGTGGGGGTGTTTCCAGAAGGGATTAGCACTTGAACCAGTAGACTGAGTAAAGACGACTACCCTCACCACTGGGTGGGTGGGTATCATTCAATCGTTTGAGGGCTTGAATAAAATAAAAAGGTGGGAGGAAGGGAGAATTTCATTTTGCTTGAGTTGAGACATTCATCTTCTCCTGGTTCTTGGGCCTTTGGACTTGAACAGAATTATACCACAGGTTTTCCTGTTTCTCCAGCTTGCAGATGGCAGATCACAGACCTTCTCAGCCTCCATAACTGAATGGGTCAATTCATATGTACTGGTATACGTATCGCCTATTGGTTCCGTTTCTCTGGAGAACCCGAATAAACAAGCACTATGCTAAGTTTCTTCCTTCGTGTACAATTTGATAACCACGGAGACAGTCTGGATTATTGATTGGGAATATGAGGTTTTGGTCATTAGAACAACTTAAAAAACCCAACTAGACCAATGAACATATAAAGTCCTGCATACATGCATTTATAACGCAGCAATGAATTTTAGCAAGGGTTTGATTAGTGCTCAAGATATTTATTAGCAAAATACTCAAAGGTATGAAAATGACTTCTTTCGTCAGGATCAACTTAAGTTCAACAAGCCAAATGTGTATTTATGTGTTTTGCTTTACTCATATTGTGATTTTATTTATTTATTTTTTTGCAGCTGATTTGGACCAAAGACTCTAAAGAAAAGATATGCTGCATATAAGTATGTAGTTCTCAACCATACTTATATGATAAGGATATCACATAATTGCAGTTTTGAGGATGATTTTAATGGCAATATGGAGTGTCTTCTCACTGTTGCCATAATGATCACTGTTGGAATTCAAGAGGAACTTATAAAACAATAATTAATTTCTATATTGAGTAGAGGAAGATCTACTTAGTGCTTAAACACTTAAGGCAATCATAATTTATTACATTTTATAACATCAAATTGACCACTTATTAAACTATTTACTGGAAAAAATTCTCCTAGTCTTTTTTGGTCCTTCTGTAGAGGATTTACATTTTTGGAATTAGAAACTCAGTCAAAATGTTAAAAAACTTGCATCTTAAGAAATAGCTTCTACGCTCTATCACTGAGCCATGCCGGCCAGGCTCTTGGAGTTTTTAAAAATCAGTTTTCTCTCATGCCCACAAGACTGAAGACTATGTGAGGCAAACACCCAAACTGTTCACCATTGATTTTGCATATTAAAGGCATGCAATAAAGCTGTGTTGAATGAAAAAAAAAAAAAGAAATAGCTTCTTTGTCAAAGAAATGAAATCAAAGTTATCCTGCATCAACCTTGGTACCACAATTTGGCTGAAATTCATTTTTTACTAGTTGTACAATACTATATTGGTGTATTTGCTCTCTAAGAAACCCTATGTCAGTTTCCAGACCTTTATTGGTATAAAT
Source organism: Myotis yumanensis (assembly GCF_028538775.1). Classification (NCBI taxonomy): domain Eukaryota; kingdom Metazoa; phylum Chordata; class Mammalia; order Chiroptera; family Vespertilionidae; genus Myotis; species Myotis yumanensis. Next base: position 131,825,716 of record NW_027223754.1, read on the forward strand.
CCATTCTGATTTTAGAAGGTTGGCAACCAGTTTGACATATGAACAAATCTGAGTGAAAATTCTACAAGAGCATTGAGAGAAGTTTAAATTGCCTAACGTGTCGTGGCTATTCCAGAATGACTCCCAACTTTTGATTACTCTAGTGTAACTGACAGAGTCAAGAATTAATCATCTGCCACTTTTCACATTACCACTTACACATTGAGAACTGATGTTGTATGCTAATATATTTTAATAAACTTTTCTAATCACTTTTCTCTTTATTAAATAAAAACATCTTTCAATTAAATGACTATTTATAAATGGGAACTACCAAACCACAGACCCACGGAGCTAATGCTTTATCTCTGTCACTATTGTTCAAAGGCAAAAAAAATGTTGTTAAGGTGTTTGTTGAGAAGGCTGTACCTATGCCACTGCTGGCTGGCCTAGTCTATCCACAAGCACTAGTGAGAGTTTCCAGGTTTGGAAATGGCTATTGGGCAATGGGCCAAGGTGCCCTTCAACATTGAGGGTATAAGAATGATTCATAGAAAATTATATTTTATGACTTTCTCCTTGCTGCCCTCCATTGCCTGAAGTTTTATCCAGATGACATCAGATTTGACTAAACCTTAAGGCAGCCTAAAGGGGCAGGGGTAAATTATATCTATGAATGGATAGGATTACTCTATCCTCCATACTCCAAAGCTTTTTAAAAAAACTTGTACTTTACTATAACTCATTTCACTTTATGATTAGGCATGTTTGCATGCCTATCTTTCCTGTTGGACAGCATTTCAAAATTCAAGAGGAGGGGACATGACCTCATTTGTTTTTGCATTCGGTACAAGCTTCAGCACAGTATCTGGAGCTTTAATGATGTTCGGTAAGGGTTTGCTGGTTGTGTGGGAGTTGAGGGGGCAGGACCTTTCCTGTGTCCTTTGTCTTGGTCATGGTAGAAGTTAGGCATTTCTTATCAGAATCTCTATATAAAAAGCACTACCATAGATCTATAACCTCTCTTTTTTCTTCACCAGATGTCTCTTTCCGACTATGCTCTCTGAAATTATTATCAAGCTGCCATGCATGTCAGGCCATGTTGAACCATCAGACCAAATGTATTCACCCAAATTTGCCACCTTTTGGTGAAGCTGACTCAAAGACTCAGGACAAGGGGTAATACCTATGGCTTGTATGAAATAAACTAGTAAAGAACAATTCAGAGGTACAGAGGAAGAGAAGGGAAAAAAGACAGAAATGGAGAAACATTCAAAACACACACAGGCACACATACACACACACACACATAGCATTCTAATTCTTGGGCTAAATATGTGAGCATGTTCTTTGACATGGTCTCTTCATGTGTCACCCTTCCCCCAGCTTTTAAAAAAAGAGATATATCACTTGTGCATTTTTTGCAGAAATATATTTAATTTTTTTTTATTAAAAAATAAAGACCCTGCCAAACACTATGAGCTACTTAGAGACATTAATCAGGCCTTCCACATATAAAGTACTTACTTACAATTATTATGTGTTAGATAGCGGTAAGAGAGGAGAACATCTAGATAGAATCTGGTCACTAATGTACCAAATAAGAAACCATTGGCTGACAAATGAACTGCTTTTTTATTTTAAGTTCTCCCTTATCCCTCACATTTAGCTATTTCCTTTTCTCCTTAAAAAATCTTTATGAAGGGAGTGAGGGTGGGAGGAGGCCAGGCCAAAAAAGGAAAAGATTTCATTTATAACACATATTTACAAGTAATACAACTTTTAATCAAACTATTTACTTAAGGATAAAAGGATCCATTGGCATATATAAAATGTGAATCTTTTTTTATATATATATATTTTATTAATTTTTTACAGAGAGGAAGGGAGAGAGATAGAGAGTTAGAAACATCGATGAGAGAGAAACATCGACCAGCTGCCTCCTGCACACTCCCCACTGAGGATGTGCCCGCAACCCAGGTACATGCCCTTGACCGGAATCGAACCCGGGACCCTTCAGTCCGCAGGCCGACGCTCTATCCACTGAGCCAAACTGGTTTCAGCTAAAATGTGAATCTTGCATAAATAAATCAACAATGACATGGTTGTTCAGGCTAAGAGTATCATCGTATGTAATAGGAAAAGAAATCTTATCATTTGGAAATAGGTTTTTATATGTGATCTTAAATATTTATTAATAAGTACTTATTTATAGGAAGAGTGTCAGGATTCATTTTAAAAATTTTATTTTGATCATTTTTATAATTGGTTCAATTTTGTTATATTTAACACAAATACTTTATTGGAATAAAAAGAAAGGAACATGTGAATATATACACAAAAAGCAGTAAATTCTATAATGCAAACAAAAACAAAAATGTTACCACATATCATCTTTCATAGATGATTACCAAATCATTTTCATTTTAAATGCCTTTGACTACAATTCTTTTCAGGTAAATGAGAAACTCTATAACTACAATTTTAAGTGATCCTTTTACTCTAATTTTAAGTGATCAGAGCTAGCAAACATCTTCTAAATGTCTCCTTCAAACTGTTGGTGAAATAATTTGGAAGGGGAGAAGCAAGTTGCAACATGTGTCATTTAGAAATGGTACAAAATCACAATAGGAATACAGTAAACTATAATTTGCAATTGATTTTGATTTTTAATAAATGGGAAAAAGTCAAATTAGAGATTTTATCATCATCAATAGACACATGGTACACTTCCTATGAGTTCTGAAAGCAATTACTAGTATCGGAATGTGTCCCTGGGAGTCAATCCATTTCAACATGACTCTCATTTGCTACATCATCATCTTTGTTACTGATCAGTTAATTCGCATTAATAATTCTGGTAAAGAGGCAATGAAATGTTCACACACACACACCCCCCCCACACACACACAGAATCATTGGTTCAAATATTTACTAATCTGTGTGTGTTATGTGCCACTGAGTTCGTTCTGGCTCCTGATGACCCTATGAGTTTATGATGTCCATGGTGTTCTGTCCTTGTAGCCTTGCTCAGCTCCTGTAGACTCATGCCCATGGCTTCGTTTATGGAGTCAATCCATCTCATACTTGGTATACCCTTTTCCTGATGCCCTCCAATTTCTCACAGCATTATTGTCTTTTCTGAAGAACCTAGCCTTCTCATGATGTACCAGGAGGAGGATAGCTTCAGTTTTGTCATTTTGCCTCCAGCGATGTGTCAGGTTTAATTTGCTCTAGGATCTATTTGCTCATCTTTATGGCAGAACAGAGTATCTATAAAGTTCTCCTCCAACACCATCTTTCAGATGAATCATTTTTTTCCCTGTCAGCCTTCTTCACTGTCCCACTTTCACACTTGTACATGGTAACTGGGAATACGAGGGCATGGATGCTTTTAGCCTAATTCAGGATCTAGAATTTCTTGTTTGAAAATACTGCATCATCTTAGATCAGTGATGGTGAACCTTTTGAGCTCGGCGTGTCAGCATTTTGAAAAACCCTAACTTAACTCTGGTGCCATGTCACATATAAAAATTTTTTGATATTTGCAACCATAGTAAAACAAAGATTTATATTTTTGATATTCATTTTATATATTTAAATGCCATTTAACAAAGAAAAATCAACCAAAAAGTGAGTTTGCGTGTCACCTCTGACACGCGTGCCGTAGGTTCACCATCACTGTCTTAGATTATATTAAGGTTATTAAAGCAAGAATGGTGGTTCTTATGATTTAGAAAGACTCTACAAACAATTATATCTAAATAAAAAATTCCAATTATCCCTCAGTCATTCTTAAATACACAAATGTACCAGGACATACCATTGTGTAAAAAATGAGATTTTATTTGACTTTAAAATCTTCTGATTTAGTTACAAAATGAGATATAAACAGAGGTAGTAGCAGTATCAAGAGCTTACCACATTTTGGGTGTTTACTACATGTACACATACCTTGTCACTTTCACAATATGCCTGTGAAGTTGGGGTTATTCCTCGGGTTCCACAGATAGAGTGAGAGCTACAAGAAGGAGCAGAGCTGAATTTGAACTGAGTTCCATTTGACGCTCAGCCTGTGCTTTGTGGTTTCAGAATGGTGGCTCTAAAACAGCAGAGGCAGTCATGCCCTATTAACCGGGATATTTGTGTTTTAACCAATTTTGTTATAAAGTACATTTTTTTTTTCTGAAGAAAACTCTGCTGTGCCAGTGATTTGTATTACATAATTTGAGACTTTTACCAGTATATGTTTTATTTATTTTTTTTAAGTAGCTGACACAGTACCTGGCAGATAAGAGGTATTCAATAAATATTTGTTAAGTGAATTAACTGTGGAAAAGATTATCTTGTAGATATAATAAAAGCATAGTTAAAAATTTATAAACATTTAATGTGTATTTTAGGATCAAGACTTTTTTTAATTAAATGAATATTACTCAAAATTGTTACATAGTCAAAGTATTAATACAATTTTTGCTAGTAATAAAGTGTTTCTGATGTTCAAGTATGATTTATATCATAAATTTGGATATCATGACTACCTGCTTTATGATTTTCTTCCATTATAAAGTAGTCATGCCTTAAAAACTGAGCGACAATATGTTTTCATCAGTTTCAATTTATTTGACCATATATAACCTCACATTCAGAATACATTCCTTTACTCTTTGTTACCATTGGAACCTGCCAACTTTTTTTCTATTCTGGTAATATTTTATAGCCTCCTTTAATAGTGCAACATTATTAGTGACTTATGCTCTGAAAATCATCTCTTTTTATGTTTTGCCACTTTCAATTTTCTGTAATTTATGTTTTGCCACCTTAAATTCAGGGACACTATAATGTTCATCTTTACGGTTTAGTATGGGATCTGGCCTATTGTAGAGACTTAAGAAATTCTTGTGGAGAAAAAAGAAGGGAATGAGAGAAGTAGGTGAAGAGGAATGAAAGGGGGGAGGGAAGGTTAGAAGAAGGGAGGGAGGAAGAAATGAAAGAGGAAGGTGGAACGGGGAGAGAGGGGGAAGAAAGTAAATCAGTTCTTGGATTATAAGAAGTAAAGTCAAGATCAACAATGCTGAATCCTTGGTCAGAAATAGAGATCTACTGCAACATCTATTAAGAGGCTTACATGTTAAATAACTGTCCAGGGTTAAACAAAATAGTCCATTAATAACTGCCACTTTAGACTAAGACCTGTGTTCTCACTCAGACTTCATAAAGGATTTATTTAGCCTAGGGAAGTGCTTATTGTCTGACATTTCACTACAACCCATAAATTGCAGGATTAGTCAAATCATTTAGATGACTGTTGCCACAAGAATACATTTATTGATTAGTAGTGATATCCTCTGGGTTCTCCAGGTTCTAGGGGATACAGTGAATTTTTTACCAGTTCTGTTACACTAATTTTGGCTCAGTATCATGGACTCATACACATACTACATGCAGTTTGGTAGTACTTTGCTTATGTGCACCTTAAGTACTTTTATCTTTTGAAACTTGAACTTCTGTGTTTCTTATATTGCTGATATTAGCAAATCTAAGGTGGTTTTTTTATAAAAAGAGAAAAAGAGAAAGGGAATAAAAGCAGAATAGGATTTGTGACAATCAGTTCTAATGTTTTTCACTATTTAGAGATTCTTTTTACTTAAAGTCAATCAACAAGAAGCATTTATTGAACACCCAAAAGATGAAGTATATGACTTAAATATGAATAATCTTCAGGATTGTAGTGTACCAGCCAAAGACTTATTTTTCATGTCACTCAGAAAGGGAGACATATGATGCTTTTTTGAATAACTGATTAAAATATTTAACACTAATTCACCTTTCATCTAAAGATAAAAAAAGTTGAATGGGTAATAAAGAGAGCTCTTCTCATTTAGATTATGCAAATGCCTAGTATTCTCATTATTACTGTCAGGATGAAAACATAACAAGAAATATTAAAGAATTCCTTCCTTGAAAAAATCCAAGTACTATGAAAATTACATAGCATTTGTTTATTCAAGAGTCATTTATGGAGTGTCTGTCATGTTGAATGGGGATGTGAGACAGGGACATTGCAAATTTCATAAATTTGTCTGATACTTTATGAGTATGATTATGTTTTTGAACATTTCTGTTCAAAGGGTGCTATGGATTTCCCTAACAGAGTAGAAAACTGCCTTATCTACTGCTTCTGTCCATGTCTAGTCACCTAGTTAAGCCTAATATTGATTGCTTACCAAGTACAAGATGCTTCAGGCATTTTTTTATGTGAATCTTTAATCCATTCCAATCAGGGGTGATATGATATTCCTAAATTAACCATGGAGTGTGATGGTGGGAAAAGCATGGATTTTGGAATCAAATAGATTTCAGTTTAAATTCTAGCTCTGTTACTCATTAACCTCTTGGGAAAATTACTTAATTTCTCCAAGTTTCTGTTTTCTCATCTGTAAAGTAGAACCCCCTTTTTTTTTTTGCCTCACAGAGTTAACTAGAGGGTTAAAATGAAGTAAGATATGTAAAGTACATAGTGCAATTTCTGCCTACTGGTAATTCAACAAATGGCTCTATCTTCCTGGTTCCTTCCAAAATTAGAGAAGGGGAGGGCCAGAAGGAGAATGAAATGCAGGAGGAGTAAGAGGGAGAGACTGAAATCTTTGGAAACTGCTGACATCCCTGCTCTGTATTCAATGATTCTGCATTTTATCACACAGAGGAGTTATTCCCTAAGGAGGCTGATAATTAAAATCCCTTAGAAATGGGCCATGGCTTCCAGCTAATATTCTGATCTAAGATGGGCCTCACATTTAGATTCTGAGTCAGAAGATTGCAATGGGGAAATGTTCTCTCTCTGTTTTCAAACTGAGACATTGGTTTCCTGCACTGGGGCTGTTATCTGGCAGAGTTTGAGAGTTCTGAGGTCCATCTAAGAAGCTGAAGCTTGCAAGTACCGGGTTGGGAGAGTGATGGGAGCCTGAAGATAAGGTTTCCTATCCCCTTAACTAAAGGAACTTCAAATGGCCCGGCATGACTTCATCTTACAGGTAGGTGGTGGAGATCCTTGTCGAGGAGAATGAAGTCAGGAATAACCACCGATATTTAGAGCTTGGCAGAAGAAGGGCCAGCAGGTTATAGTGAGCACCTCATAATTTGCTATTTAAAGAGATGATGAAGGTCTCAACTGTCCCTAGCCTGGTGCCACAGGGAGATGAGGTGTAGGATGCAGAGCAGACCCCTTGATTTCTCTACTCACCAAGACTTGCTCATCTAATAAAAAGGCTACTCCACTTAATGTCTTCCTTTTCAGTGATGAGTCATCGCAATAACCTTACATTTTTGACAACTCTCTTTCCTCCATGACCTAGAAGAGTATCACATCCCAGAATGTGCTCAGTGAAATAGATGTTCATAGTTGTCGGTTAAAAGGAGGTTCTACCATCAACCAAGTTTGGGAGACAATGGGTTAACAAAGATATACATGTTTCTTTGTAGCAGGTTTTCTCAGATCTTTCAATAAGTTAGTTCATGCTGCGAATCTGAAAGAAACAGAGATAGTTTGAAGCATTTCCCCAAAACTTTTGACCACAGTCCCTGTATTAGTCAGGATTTTCTCAGATTTTTAAATGACAGAAATCCAACTTCAACAGGCATAAGCCATAAAAGAAACTTATTGGCTCACAGAACTAAGAAGCTCAGGCATGGTTGAACCCATAGGCCTCAAATGATGTTACTAGTGTCTGTCTCTCTCCATCTCTTGGCTCAGCTTTCCTCTGGGTTGGCTTTGTTATCAAGAAGTCCTTCTCTATGCGGTGGTCCCTGCAGCTCCAGGCTTACATTATACTTACAGTTATACATTCAATTTTAGGAAAATCTCCATGAGAAAACAGAACTTAAGTGAATTGTTTTTTTAATTTAAAAGTGTTTAAATCATAAGCAATTAAGGTATAATTATGAGGTTATAAAATGTAATTTCTGAAGACCTTGTTTTTTACAAAAGTTTAATGACAACCTAGGGTATTGGTAATGCTGGCTTAAAATATCATGAAACTGCCTAAGGGAAGCTGCCCCTCAGAAGTCAATGTGTTTGAGAACTTGGTCTGCTTCCCAAATCCCTGACATTCCCACAGTCCAGATTAGTGCTGTATAATTTACACAATGTTTTATTATTGTTTCCAAAGTCAAAGAAACCACCTTGGGTTAAGGGAATAGGTTATCAACACATTACGGTGAACATATGATTTTATAAACTATATTTTATAGTATTTAAAAAGGAACCTTTAAAAAAATCTTAAGCTATTGCTTTCCACAATCTCTGACCATGAACCTATTTTAACTGAACTTTGTTGGAAAGGTACAGAAGATATACCCATTTGAAAACTTCTATTAGTTGTCAACTTTATTGTAAATTTATCATTACACTCAAGATATATTTGACTGAGAAACACAGAACTCTTCATTAGTGTCCCAAATTGGTTCTAAATCATCAACATTACATAATGACACTGGCAGGAAATGCTGAACAGTCAATATGAAAGAGGCTTCTCTCTTTAATTGGTCAAATAGTAATCATTTCCATTTTGAAATGCGTAATGGTAATGACTTTATTTTTACATATGTGATATTTTGGGGGATTTTGATTTTTCTAACCTAAGGAAGTTATTCCAGCAAGTTAGAAGTTGAATTCCCTGGAGATGCTCATTTCTCTTTCTGCACTGAGTGACCAGATTATTATGACCACCTGCCGTTTGTAGGCAAATTAGCTATAATTTCATGCTGAAGTTGCTAGAGGGCCAGACCATTATAAATAGGGAAGCAGGTTGTTTACCACAACAGTAGAAGTGATTTTTTTCTGAAGATATGGCTAAACAACTCGATTTAACAGCCTTTGAACTTGGGAAGTATATATATATATATATATATATATATATATGCACACACATACTGAGTGGCCAGATTATTATCACCACCTGATGTTTGTACACTGCATCGTATGGGATATGGAAGCCGAAGGCCTGTTCGAACACCTTTGGTGTCTGCAGTTACCAAGATAAAACTTCTCCAATTCTCACAGGAACACAAGGATTGAACAGTCGAGCATTGGAAAAAAGTCATGTGGTCCGATAAATCACATTTCCAGTTGCATCATGCAGATGGCAGAGTGAGAATTTGGCAGAAACAGCATGAAAGCATGCACCCCACATGCATGAGTACAACCCTTCAAGCTGATGGGGGCAGTGTTATGGTTTGGGGCATGTGTTTCCTGGCATGATTTGGGCTCTTTAATTCGTGTGGAACAACGTCTGAATAGCACAACATACCTAAGTATCGTTGCTGATCAAGTTTATCCTATCATGTTGATGGCATATCCCAATGGAGATGGCTTCTTCCAACAAGACAATGCACAATGCCAAGGTGCTCGTATTGTGCAGGAGTGGTTTCAAGAACATGAGGGAGACTTTACCTTGCTTAGGTGGCCACCACAGTTACCAGTTCTCAATCCAATTGAGCATTTGTTAAAAGAGCCATCAGGCAGCTGGTTCCACAACCATCAAATCTCACAGAACTGGACAGTGTTATTCATCAGGCTTGGTGTCAGATTCCTCGTATCACCTTTCAACATCTCGTGGACTGAGTGCCAAGAAGAATTGAAGGCAAAAGGTCGCCCAATGAAGTACTGATGGGGTGGTCATAATTATCTGGCCACTCAGAAAGGCTGTTAAATCGCGTTGTTTACCCATATCTTCAGAAAAAGATCACTTCTACTGTCGTGGAAAACAACCTGCTTCCCTATTTATAAAGGTCTGGCCCTCTAGCAACTTCAGCGAGAAATTATAGCTAATTTGCCTTCAAACGTCAGGTGGTCATAATAATCTGGCCACTAAGTGTATATATTTACTGTGCCCTCATAGTCAGCTAGGAAGAGAACTATAATGAAAGCAAAATCATTTGGGATTTTTATAAGTGTTAAACACTTTTGTCAATCCATTCCATGCTATCACTTGGTAGTTATCAATAAAAATATCTTGAGAGATTTTAAGATTCTTCAGTAGTTTCTGAATAACAAAAAGGAAATCATAATATGCTAACAGTAAAATAACTACTGAATATTATTTGAAAACTAGTTACCCACATAATTAACATGTGTGTACCTCCTTTGAATCATTTGATTAAACAGGTCACTCCACAAATAACAGTTTCCAACAGATTTTTTAGTTTTAAACGTTTTAATAAAATGCTTAAGAATTTTTCCTCATCAATAGATTTTTTTAGGTAATAGCAAACATTAATTGAGTAGTATTCAGATGATTTCATTCAATCTCCACACAAGGACTTTATAAAAGAGGTAGCATTTTTAAAATCCCAATTTTACAGAGTAGGAAACTGAGGCACAGGGAGGTTAAGTGCCTACTGTTACACAGCTTGTAAATGGCCAACTTGGCTATGCAATCCAATTCTGGAATCAGTGATGGTGACCACTGGTAATATAATGATTGATCTTTTTATCTGTGAGCAGATCACTTGGCAACCTTACCTGAGGCACAATAAAGATGGGGACATTCAGATTCATCTGATATAGGAGGGCCTTATATTAAGTGCATGCGAACATGCGTGCACACACGCTAAGGCCTGCCTGCCATAGGGCTTACCACATTTTGGTTATTGCATGGCTGTTGTTTTCTTGACTTGGGTTAAAAAGACTTTAACAATGCTCCCGTAAATAAGAGACCAAGTAAATAAAAATCTCATATTTGTACTGTTACACTAATAAGCTTAATAACAATAATCCACAAACATCTGCCATCATAAAATAAAAACTTCATTACCATTTGAATGCAGTCACTACAAATCCTCAGGTTAGCCAGGACACCAGCTGTGTCCTGATGCTTCACAACACAAAACAGCAATTCATTCCAAATTAGCACTCTCTGTTAGTGACTCTTGCTCTCTGGCTTCTATCCCAAACACTCCTGCTGTTCAGGTCTATTGTTTCCCTCACTAGAAGAGCCTTTTATTTTCTGGGAAAGCTTGGTGGATTGTCTCGATGAAAAACTAGGCTAATCTTCTAACTTCTGATTTCCCACTATATATCCTCCAATGCTCTGGGTGAACTCAGCCTTCTTTTCCCTCTGTCCAGTGGCATGTAATACACCAGAAGGTGTATAGAATACTTCAGGCAAAGAATGAAACTGAAGGAGTTAACAAAGCTTAAGCTTTGTAAAATGAACTGGTCCAAGATTCAGATAATGAGCTTTACTCTCTTTAGACCTGTGGAGCTGAGCAAACTCCCTCTCCATTGTTCCCATCATGGGCCTCTAAATCATCAAATTCCATATAAAGTTACAGAGGACTTCCTTTGGAGAGTTTATGGTCTCGGAACAGCAGGTTTAACAACCAGGCTGGTGGAAAGTGAAGGTTGGTCTTTGAGCCACATGTAACGCATACACCGCTTATAGAAATTTTATATTTCTTAAGAGATCATACTTAACAGGCAGTTTATTTTTATGCTGAAAAATACTTATCTATTTCCTTTCATCTGCAGTTTAAACTTTTTTTGCAACCCTAAATACAATTGAAGAGAAGGAATGAGAGGATATTTGATCTTAGCCCTATTGATGATATATAAGATTTCATGAAAATATTGTCTTTTGGATTAGCTCTTCCAGGGCACAAGCAAACCAAAAAATTTGTTTTTCCTAGGATATGAAAATCCAAGTCTATTAATTGTCAAAATTTAAATATTTCCTGTATTTATAATTTCTAAGCAGATGCTAGAAACAACCAGGAGAAGTATACTTTTTTTTGGAATTATATTCTGTTTTGTTGTCATAACCCGGTGTCTTATACAGATGACCTCATGTGGTTTTCCTAGGGATCTGGGAATCTGTTTATAAGGCCTCTTCAGATCTTTATCTGGGAGCCTTTGATGGAGCATGTGGATACCCTATTAAAGTCATGAGCTTGCTTCAGAGCCCATCTTCCCCTTGGAATATGGCAGCTGACTGGAAATGATGTTAATCTTAATAGCGTGCACCACAGACATCTTAACTCTTTGATGATGTGCCTATTCTGACTCCATCCACAAAAGAGGACTGCTTCACCTGCTTAATATAGAATGGAACTCTGACGGGATGAAACATGTCAGCCATTCATAACACCACACAGCACTTTCCAAGCAGCCTGTTATACAAGGAAAACATTGTTCTTACGTGGCAAATCTACAAAGGCAGAAGGCAAGAGGGTAGAAGAATCTGTCTGCAGGGTTCCACTTCCTCTTATAGAGATGACTATTGGGGGAAACTGATAATAAATGGGTAATAGGCTCACATTCAGACACTAAGCTCACTACTCTTTTCAAGGGCTGCTTTGAAATCTTGACAAGAAATTTGCCACAAAGAAGTATAGGCATTGTGACAGGAAAAGTATAAATGGGACACCCCAAAAAGCTGATTCACTTTAAGCACAAAAACTAAGGGAGAACGAACCTATTACTTATAACTTCTACATAATCTGCTCTGGCAGCTGGCAAACGGAACTTGACGTATTTTTCAAGATAGAAAAATAAAGTGACATCTGTTTAGGGAGTTCAACAGCAGATCCACACATTGTGGGTTGTTTTGACAATTGATTTCTAAAAATAGATTTAGGACAAGTGTAGGCATTCTTGGCATGGTTAGAGTCATCACAAAATACCTACATGAGCAACACCTGGCACCTGATTGCCTATTTTAGGAGAACTCTAGGAGTGAGTTGTAGTCATTTTGGAGATATCTATGAGGCTCCTAGTAATTCTTAGAGGATGGATTTCCATTATGAACATGTTCTCTCAGAAACGAGATTCACCTAAAGGACTGAAAACATTTATTCTGAAAGCACTGCCCGGAATCTTGTTTCAGCGTTCTAAGATGTATTAGAACACACCATTGCAAATACACTATACTTACACAGATGGTTTGTATGGGCTGCATTCAAAATGCACCTCTCTTGAAAGAGACTAGGAAAGTTTACTGACTCTAACACCCATAGTCAGGTGGCTGGCTGTGCATGTGTCAGTGTCAGCATGTGATAGAAGAGGGCAAATTCTGGAAGGCAAGATAACTTGGAACAGGAATTGACTCACACTATTTGATGGCTTGCATTTGTCAGAGGATATGGCATTCAGTACCTTGTGTAGAGATAGGATAGATATAGTGGGTAACTGGATAACTTTTTCTGGGATAGTTGGAATCCTGAATTAAAAGCTGACACCCCCTTAAAGGATACAGAACCTTCAATCAAATGCTTTAACAGGAAAATATACATATGTATGAGTTATATATTTATTTTATTTATATATTTTATTGCACATCACTTTATTGTGCTTAATTCAAAGATGTTGCTTTTTTTTTTTTTTTTTTTTACCAACTGAAGGCAAGATTCTCCACCAGCAAAACTATTATAATTCACTTTACTGCAATACTTACTTTATTGCAATGGGTCTGGAACCAAACCTTTCTGAGGTATGCCTGTGTGTGTGTGTGTGTGTGTGTGTGTATACATACAGATATATACATGTATATATGACTATATATACACACACTGTAAAATATTTTTGTTTAGAAAAATCTGCATTCTTGAAATATATTAAATATCTCCATGTGGATGACAATCATCTAGGAATAGTACCTAGGAAATCAACTTACTAGAATCTATATTAATTAGAATCTATATTAATCTATATTAATTAGAATCTATGTATGGTTTAGTTAGGAGGACAGGATACTGTTAGACATAAAAATAAATGAGATAATAGAACTATTTATTGAGAGAAACCAAGATGGCGGCATAGGTAAACACCGAAAATTGCTGTCTCTGACAACAACTTCAAAAATACAACTAAAAGACAGAACGGTCATCATCCAGAACCACAGGAAGGCTGGCTGAGTGGAAATTCTACAACTAGAAGGAAAGAGAAGAACACACAGACTCAGAGGAGCTACGAAAGTAAAGTGCAGAGGTACGGAGGCTCCGGCACGCACGGGGAAAGGGGCTGGCACCTGAGGACGCGGCTGTCTTTTTGAATCGGGAGGGAGTCACAAGCTCCCGACTGCTCTGAACTCTGGTTACGGGAAGTCTCTGGGGTCCCAGGGCTCATATGGGGAGAAACTGGACTGTCTGGCAGCAGGCAGAACTCGGAACTTGAGGGCGGCTTTCTCTCAGAGGTGCTGGCAGCAATTACCAGGACACTGAGACTTGGGGCCCCTTAGGGCAAGGCTGAGGATCAGCCATAGCTGCTTGCTCCGCCCTGTTGATTCCAAGACCCCACCCCATCCAGGCTGCTGCAAAGGCTTTTGCATATGAATGCCCGGGTCCTTTGCAACCTGAAAATTACCTAACAAATTGTAGCTGGGCCAGACAGACCCAGAACTTCCAAGAGAAGGCCCAAGGCCCCACAGCAGCTTGCATTGCTTCACAGCTGGGTCTCATCTGGGCACCCTCAAACCCCCAAAAAAGGAAGGCGAATCTGCATATCTCTTCGTAGCTCCTGCTGGGTAACCTCAGGAAGAGGCTTAATTAGCACCTCCTTAGATCCAAGAGCCAGTGTACCCAGTGGTTAGCGTGGGACCATCCAGCTTACAACTCCTCAGATTCATAAGGAACACACTCAGGGGGCACACTCAGTGAGCATCAAAGCCCCACTGAAGCAAGTCTTGCCCCAGAAGGGTGTCTTCAGCACAGAAGTTCTCCCACTGCAGACATAGCTGATTCTCACTGCCAATTGGCCTGGAGGTCAATTCCTCCCAGTGACACCTAAAACAATCAAGGCATAACTATAACAAGACTGTGCACAAAGCCCACAAAGGGGTGCACCAAGAGTGTCCACCTCAGGTAACTGGGGAGGCTGAGCCACTGGGCCCTGTAGGACACCTAGCACACAAAACCACTCTACCAACACAGGGAAGCAGACAAAATGTGAAGACAAAGAAACAGGTCACAAATGACAGAAATGGAGGACAGCAAACGACTGGATATAGAGTTCAAAACCACGTTTCTAAGATTTTTCAAGAATTTTATGGAAACCGCAGATAAATGTAGTGAGATCCTCAAGAAATCTAGTGAGACCCTCGATGTTGTGATAAAGGACCAACTAGAAATTAAGCATATTAATTTCTGACTGAAATAAAGAATATTATACAGACTCCCAACAGCAGACCAGAGGATCTCAAGAATCAAGTCAAAGATTTGAAATACGAAGAAGCAAAAAACACCCAACCAGAAAAACAAAATGAAAAAAGAATCCAAAAATACAAAGACAGTGTAAGGAGCCTCTGGGAAAACTTCAAGCATACCAATATCAGAATTATAGGGGTACCAGAAGAAGAGAGAGGGCAAGATATTGAAGACCTATTTGAAGAAATAATGACAGAAAACTTCCCCTACCTGGTGAAAGAAATAGACTTCCAAGTCCAGGAAGCACAGAGAACCCCAAACAAAAGGAATCCAAAGAGGACCACACCAAGACACATCATAATTAAAATGCCAAGAGCAAAAGACAAAGAGAGAATCTTAAAAGCAGCAAGAGAAAAAAAGTCAGTTACCTACAAGGGAGTACCCATATGACTGTCAGCTGATTTCTCAACAGAAACCATGCAGGCCAGAAGAGAGTGGCAAGAAATATTCAAAGTGATGAATGCCAAGAACCTACAACCAAGATTACTTTATCCAGCAAAGCTATCATTCAGAATTGAAGGTCAGATAAAGAGCTTCACAGATAAGAAAAAGCTAAAGGAGTTCATCACCACCAAACCAGCATTATATGAAATGCTGAAAGGTATTCTTTAAGAAGAGGAAGAAGAAAAAGGAACTCTTACCATTTGCCACAGCATGGATGGAACTAGAGAGCATTATGCTAAGTGAAATAAGCCAGTCAGAGAAGGATAAATACCACATGATCTCACTCATTTGTGGAATATAATGAACATCATAAACTGATGAACAAGGACTGATCCAGATATGGAGAGGCATTAATTGGACTGTCGGGCCTTGGAGGGAAGGTAGGGGAGGGTGGGGGTAAGGGGAAAGATCAACCAAAGGACTTACATGCAAGCATATAGGTCTAACCAATGGACATGGACAATGGGGGGGGGGGGGTGAGGGCATGAACAGGGTGGGGGGGGAGGGGGTAACGTGGGTATAAGGACACATATGTAATATCTTAATCAATAAAAAAATATATTAAAAAAATAGAACTATTTATTTCCCCACCCAAGAATGTTTTCTCATTGATTTTAGAGAGAGAGGAAGGGAAAGGGAGAGAGAGAAACATTGATGTGAGAGAGGACCATCAATCAGTTGCCTCCCATATGGGTCTGACTGGGGATTAAATCTGCCCCCTGGGTATGTGCCCTGACTAGGAATTGAACCCACAACCCTTCCATGCACAGGATGCCACTCTAACCTACCAAGCCATACTGGCGAGGACAAGACCCCTTTTAAAGAAAATATTGGTTTAAATAAACAAATGATGTTGATGTTTTATACAAGACTAGAGGCCCAGTGCAGAAATTCGTGCACAGGTGGGGTCCAGCCATCCTGGCCCCAATTGGCGGATTGGGGCTGGGCCTGTTGGGAGGAGGAGACTGTGGGAAGTTGGCCAGCCGGCCCACCCTGATTGGGGCCTGATCAGGGCCAGGCTGGCTATGGGGAGGAGCCTCAGGCGATTGGCCATCAGGCCCCGCTCCCAATTGGGGTGGGGGGCTGATCAGGGGCATAGCTGGTTGGGGGGAGGGGCCGAGGGCTGATCAGGGTGGTGAGGGCTGATTGGGGGTGGGGCTGTCTAGGAGGAGGGGCTGCAGGAGGTTGGCTGGCTGCCCCACCCTCCATCAGGGTGGGAGAGGCTGATCAAGGGCAGGGCTGGCTGAGGGGGAGGAGCTGGGGGGAGGTTGGCCAGCCGGCCCCATCCTCTGAGTGGGCCGGTTTGCTGATTGCAGTGGGCATCGTAGCAACCAGTCGTTCTGGTCCTTATGGCATTCAAATTGCTGGCTTTTTATATTTATAGATAGGATTCGAATCAAATTTCTTATCTTCATCATAACCACTAACATGTCTTCCTGTAGTTTGATAAATGCTTCCTTCTTTACTTTTTTCTCTTCAAGTGTTATCTTGACTTATATTCTGATATTGGTAATAAATATCCTCTGAACATTTTATATTCTGTCTTCTTGACTCATAGATATCTTTAGATTGGTCTCATTTTCCAAAGGACAATTGTTACCCTGCCATTAAAATGCCTTTTGAATTTTAGAGATGATAATTCTAATTTCAAAATCTTTTTCAAAAACTTCTCAACTACTCAAGGGTAGACTAAATTAACAGTAATTGAGAAAAGGAAAATGGATAGATATTAAACTTCTGTTAAAGATGATTTGGAAGTTAAGGGTGAAGGCAGAACTGGAAATTGGTGTCAGAGGAAGGGGTAATTAAAACCACTCTGATTAAATTCAGCCTATTGAAATAATTCAACTAAATGAGAATGATCATTCATGCCCCGAGGAAAAATTGCCATTCTATTCTGGATGGAATTCCTATTTTTGAGAACTGCAAATTTGCTGAAGTAGTAGATTCATCCAAAATCAGCTTGCAAAATGCTTGCAATAAGCAGCATGTCCAAATCATGGTCAAATGGTATTCTGTATAGATATCTGGTGACAAAATATCTTACATAGATTAAAGTATAATTATCAAAATGTGTTTTATTTCTTTGGGGTTTATCATATACTGAGTTGATTTGAGCCAAAAATAACAATATATTTCTGTGTCTGGAGAGAATATCTAGCTTCTGTACTTGAGAACCAAGGGAGAGTGTCCTAAAAATATGTGAGATTTTGATCCAGTGAAATATTGCTAATGCCACAGTCGATCACCAACCTCATTACATATCTCAGCAAATCAAATGAGAACTATTTACTAAATGCCTTAAGTGTATACAATCTTTTATGGTAATGATTAAATGGTACAATATATATTTAACAAAAAAATCAAGAAAAAACTCTAGTACAGTAAGTGACATGTAGCAAGATCAATAACAATTAGTTCCTTTTTTATTGATTTCAGAGAGGAAGGGCGAGGGAGAGAGATAGAAACATGATGAGAGGGAATCATTGATCGGCTGCCTCCTGCATGCCCCACACTGGGGATCGAGCTCACAACCCGGACATGTGCCCTGACTGGAAATCGAACCATGACCTCCTGGTTCATAAGTTGATGCTTAACCATTGGGTCACACTGGCCAGGCTCCTTTCCTGACATTTAATGGGATGAAGAGAAATAGGAAGAAGTTATGTGCTGTTCAAGAGAAGGCCCTCAGTGAGATGTTTTCAGTGTCAAGGACAAGGTAACACTGATTCTGTGCCCTTTCTTCCAGATCCATTGGTAAGTGAATCAAGGTGCAGGCTTACAATGTGGACAATTTGGCTTATAGGTATAGTGAAAGCAAAGGTTGACCTCTCTCCTGAGGAACTGAGCCCACAATCTTGTCCTCTTTAATCTTAGATTCTAATAGAGCTAACAAACAACACAAATGAGTGGTGATTTCAGAAATCATCTTTAAATTGAACACTTTGACAGACAAATCACTGTAGTCCTCTCCCTCCTAACAATTATGTCTAAGTGGCCCACTATGCTTTCATTTGGTAGAATCTGTTGGAAAATTATTTGGGTTATTTTTACATTTACACAGTTTAAGGTAATCCCAACAGGGTTATAAAACACAGAAATTTTCAAGCCCACATAACTCTTGACCTTTTAAATAGCCCCAAGGGGCCCTAGGCCCCTTTAAAGTCAGAATCCAATCTGAGTGAGAAATTGTCACTCTGTTCTTGCCTTGAAGAAGATCCAAAAGCAGTGAATCAGTTTCTCTGGACATTGCTGGGATTGAGTCTACTAAGGGAAGTTTCATTATAAACAACAATGGGATTAATGTGCCAACAATAAAACCCTTGGATTATTTATTTCCAATAAAACCCTTGGATTATTTATTTCCAATAAAACCCTTGGATTAATCCATCACAGATATGATGGATTCAGGTAGTGTAATGGCTCATGAAGAGGAAAAGTCTTTTTCCTTCCCCTGGAACTGAGTCGTTCTTGACATGGTTTGGCAATAGAGTGTGGTAGAAGTGATGTTCTGTAAAGATACTTCTTGGAGTCCTGTGAGAAGCTCCAGCAACATGGAGAGGCCACATGGAGAACCCAGGCACGCCAGTCAACAGCCCTGACTGAGCTCCTAGCAACATGTGAGCGAGCCCTCTTGGCCTCTAGTTCAGTCTGGCCTCTGGTGTGCAGCCCCAGCTGACAGCATACAGAGCACGACTGCCTAGCTGAGCCCAGTTAACTTCTAGTATTTTTAGAGATAAAATAAGATTGTGGTTTTTCTAAACCACTAAGTTCTGGAGTGGTTTTTGTTACGTAACAAAACTCATACAGACATTAATACTCTCTCCAAGTTTGTTTTGAATCCAATGACACTTATTTGAAAGATAGGGGATATCTATATTTTTGAAATACGTTTTCTATATTTTTGATATATGTTTTCTTAAATGTAATTGTTTTGAGTGGATAAGAATCAAAGAATCTAAGTAACAAAATAAACAGATGAACAGAGTGGATCCAGAGACTCAAAGCATGTAACAGAGTTCGGAATCTTAGAGGGAAGGCGGGGGAGATTGGGTGGGTGGGAGTTAATCAACCAAAGACCTTGCATGCATGTATGCATAGCCCATGACACAGAGACTAGGGTGCTGAAGGCCTGGGGGAGGGGAGGGGTGGACGGGGTTAATGGGGTGGGGGAAGAGGACATATGTAATATTTTCAACAATAAAGAATTATTTTTAAAAAATGAAAACAAAGTTGGGATCATGGTGGCATAAGCATGGTGGTCAAACCATTAAACCACTGGAATGGGGGTGAAGCCAGATGTTGTGAAGACAATAATTGGTGTTGGGGAAGAGGTGCCCGTGTCAGGGGAGGGCTGCCTCAGTGTCATCTGGCCACTGTAACATGCAGTACCCCCAGGACAGTGATGGAGAACCTTTTGAGCTCAGTGTGTCAGCATTTTGAAAAACCCTAACTTAACTCTGGTGCCATGTCACATATAGAACATTTTTGATATTTGCAACCATAGTAAAACAAAGACTTATATTTTTGATATTTATTTTATATATTTAAATGCCATTTAACAAAGAAAAATCAACCAAAAAAATGAGTTCACGTGTCACCTCTGACACGCATGTCATAAGTTCACCATCACTGCCCTAGGAGAAGCTCTTATACTTCAAAATTCTGCTCAGAGTTTTTGAGTTGCACAAGAGAACCCTCATTCTTTTATTATTTTCGTATTGAATAAAAAGGTCTTTTACATAAATATAGTTTTCTTCAGCATCTGTTGATTTTTTTGGACCATAAAATTTAGCAGGAAATTAAGAGCAGGAAGACTTGCATAGCATAATGCTGAGTTGTGCAAGTTTGAAATAAAACTTTATCTAATTCTGTCACAAAATCTGTTTTTTAGAAGCTCAAGGCCTGACAAGCTCATATTACTCACTTTCACATTTGTGAATGCCACCTCACTTTCTTCCTGAAATGATTTTGTTGCTCACCAGTTTGATGGGCCAGTAGAAAATGCATTTGCCAATAGCTTGGATCAGGTGCCAGCTGCTTTGGGCTTCTTTGATTGCCATGTCCCTTCTGGAGATGACTGGTTGCCAAGGAAGTAGCAAGATTCAGATTTAAGTCAAGGTCAGGAGACAATAGATATAACAGCAACACTTGTGGAAATTAGCAGCATTCATTGTGAGATGCAGGCATTAGGTACATGGCCAAGAATTTGATCAGAACCATGCAGGCTGCTGTAGAATTTTAGGGCCCTCATTTATTCTATGGCAAAATAGTTAAATTTTGAGAGAAGGAATTGGCTAGAAAGTGGGTGAGATTTTTTGGTGCCCATTTAGAAGTAAAAGACCAGTTTCAATGCAGGGTGCTGGCTTTTGGTTCAGGGTTTTGAGCCAAAACTTGTGCTAAAAAACTAGGTGAATAAAGAACAGGTAATACAGGGAGCTGTTAAGTGTAAAACCCAAGAAGTAGGCAGAGAGAAAGAATGCAACTGATAATGAAGAGATGTCAACAGAGGGAGTTCAGGTTTGGGAAGCAGGGCTTGTAATGATTCCTGGATGCAAATTGGTACAAATGGTGAGAGATTTAAAAGTGTTATCTTCAGTCAAACATGTAGGAAAGGAGGGAGCAACAATAAGCAACAGAAAGATCACCGGAGTAAGATTTATGAGGCCTGTACTAAAAACCTAATCTAGAGGCTAACCGAGTGACCTTTAGTAAGTCATTTCATACCAAGGAATAAATAGCAAAATGATAGGATTGGTACAAGCAAGAGGTCGTTTAGTACTAACAACTGACTTTGAGGTTCCACTTGCTACTTGACAATGAGCCTCTGAGATGGCTGGACCATGTATTCACCTTCTGAGGAGTCCCATCTTTGTTGTGACTGGAATTTTCCTATACCTAAGATTCCATTTAGCTGTGACTCTATATGTTTATTTTATTTATGTCTTGAGCTTATGAATCAGAGTTTATTTTCATGGTTGGGTTGGCTGTTAACCTTCAGTCTACAAGAAACGATTAGAAAACCATGTCTTTGTGGTTATAGACATTAGAAATGTGGCAGCAACTCTTGTTCTCACTCTGAACCCAGGGTGGGGAAGAACCTGGGTGTAGAGTTCTATTTCCTTTTCCTTCTAAACCATCCTTTATGAACCAAAATGAGGGAGAGCTGCTGTGCGTGTGGGCCAGAGGTGGGGGTCTATAAAGACTGGGGCAGGGTCAGAGAGAGTGGACCTCAACCCTGTCACTTGGCACTCAGAGTGAAGGGACTTGTTGGAGGCTGAAGGACTTTAGTAATCTTTTGCTAAAAAGCCCCAAATATCTGTAGGAAGAGGCCCTGTTATGTCAGAGTTCTTGAGTATTTCCCTGAAGCAGACATGGAAAACAGAGGGTGGTTGTCTTATATGGACTAAGAAATATATCATCCTACATATATCATAGCATTTTTCTGGACAATTATTTGTCCTCTGAGAGGACAAAACTACTAGTATTTTGCCTTTCCTTCCAAAATGCTGCATAGGAGTGTTTTGGGATGCATATCATAATGAAATAGCAGATTCCCTGTTTTCTTTTCCTATCCATGGAGAGGAACAAAAAATAGACCCTGGACACAGATTAACTTTGTTTATAATTAACAAATATACAACCCAGCAGCCCCAGCAGCCCCAGCACCTTGATGGCGGGGCTTGGGGCTGCAGGTCTTTGACACGCAGAACAAAGAACATGGGTACAGGCCTCTCCCTCTGCAGTTGCTGCTGGGTACACTCCGCCAATGGGAAATTCGTGCACTGGGGATGGGTGGGGGTCCCTTAGCCCAGCATGTGCTCTCTTGCAGTCCGGGACCCCAGACCCTGCGCCCGGGCCCTCCCACCCTCCTATCACCATGGTGATCCACACAGGCCAGCCGGCAACACCAGCCCCAGTGGGGTCCAGGGTTGCTGCCTGGCCTGCGCCCGGGCCCTCCCACCCTCCGATGCCATGGCGATCCTGGGCGCAGGCCAGCCCTCAACCCCGGCCCCAGTGGGGGCCGGGGTTGCCGCCCGGTTTTCCAATAACAATCACCGGCTGGGGGGTGGGGGAAGGCGGCCTTTGCCCACCCCCTAGCTCTTACCTGCTGCCTGGGTTGCCGATCACCATTTTTCAGTCCTTCCCCTTTCACCTCCTGTATGCAAATTAGCTGCCATCTTTGTTGGCAGTTAACCGCCATCTTAGTTGGCAGTTGATTTGCATAAGGATATGCTGATTAGCCAATGGGAAGCGTAGCGATCGTACGCTAATTACCATGTTTCTCTTTTATTAGTGTAGATAATAATATATACATATATATACATATATAATATATATAATGGGTTATATATTTGTTAATTATACAAATTATATATATAATAATTATTATATATGTAATGTATATAATAATTAATATATATAAATTAATATATATATTAATTCTAAGAATCATCCTAATCATTACTGCCATTATTACAACTCTGATGAAAAGTGCCTATTTCACACCAGGCATTGTGCCAAGTACCAACATACTGTAACTCATTGAATTATTCAAGAATGCTATGAGGTTGGTGTTTTAGTCCTTATTTCATAGATGAGGGTTCTTTAGGCTGGTGAGTAAATACAAAATATTTAACAGCTAGTCTCATAAGGCCAGTGATGGATCTAAAGTGGTGTACAGATTTTTTCATGTTAACAGGCTGAAAATTTGCTCTCGTCTTCCCCCTATTCCTTTCCTGGTTCAGGTCAATCTCTCTACAAATCTCAGTTTAAATATGACTTCATCAAAAGGTATCTATCCGCTAAGGGTCTAGCTAGCTAGTTCTCCCTCTGCTATGCCCTCATAACACTGTCCCTAAAGCTCATCATAGCTAATAGCTTACATATAGTATGTCACCCTCACCACAGCCATGTTCTTCTAATCAAGTTCCTATCCTACCTCTCTTTGCAAAAGCCACAAACAGAGGTATTCTTTTGTGTGGGATTTGGACATTTATAGTTATCATGAAGATCAGTTAAATTTTTATTATGGTTATAATCTAATATATATATATATAATTGACACCAAGTATTTGGTGCTTTAATTGTCATGGGTAAATGACAGAAGAATAGAAGTGAACCCAACATGTAAATTGTGTATTTGTGCCAAGTGAAGATCAAATAGTGTCACAGTGTGCCACATCAACAAAGATTTCTAAGCCTCATATAAATAACACATACATGATATAGCACACTTTATTCTGGAACTGAATCATGTGTGAGTCACTGTTGGTTTCAGCAAAATGTCTTTCAGGATACTCATTTAATGATGCTACTCTGAATTTTACTGGTGTTGCAGTTCTGCCTGCATTTACTTTATAATTTTGATATCTTTTTATAACTGCATGAGGTAAATGGGTAACATATTTATATCTAGCTTATGTTTATATATTTTTATGTAACATTGTAATACAATTAATTTAAGTAAACACTATGCAAGTATGAGAAACACTGGGGGAGACAGTAATTTCCATGAAGGCAAGATTTGTGTTTCTCTTGTTCACAGATGTATCAGCATACCTAGTAGTCTGCTTACTTCCCAGCACACAGTATGCTCTTAATAACTATTTGGTGATAAATAGGAGGCTAAATCTTTCATCCTACTGATTTTGGACTCTTTCTTTTCCTAATCTTTTCTCCTGTGTGAGTTCCATCTTATGGACTTCCCAGTGCATGAGCATTGGCTTATCTGGCTTCTTTTCTCTTCCTGCTGACTTTATGCTCTGCCCTATACTTCATGTTTCTTACAGCATCTATGGTAATCCCCACGCTACTGTCAGTCTTTCTGTGCCAGTCTTGCAGAACTCCTAACAGTAAAATGTTGCTTTATAAAATGGGTCATCTCCAGTCTCTTTTTTATATCAAACCTTTTTAGAGCACTTTGTAATATGATCCAATTTTCCAAAAATTTCTGGAAACTTTCAGGAGCACACCTTTGTATGAACATACTTAGAATATTGCATCTGATGAAAAAAAAAATGTAACAACATAGGATATTTCTTTGACAACAAGTCATTTAAAACCCCAAAGCATAGATAAAACAAAATAGTCTCAGTGTCTTTTAAGTGCATTAATATTGAGATACATTAATTTTTTTTTTACCAGGAAACAAAATGTTAAGAGAGACATAATAAAAAATGTTTTTTCCTCTATTAAATTGCTAAAATAATCCACATTAAAATAATTAAATATCTTTTTTCTTTATAGGGATGAAAGAACATAGGGACAAAAATTTAGTGGACTTGGATTAAATACTGTATGCTACTTATTAAAAGACACTTAATTTCTTTGAGTCTCTCACTTAATACTCACAGAGTTGCTGTGAAATAATATACATGCGAAAGATTTTTCTTGAATGGAAAGTATTATATTGATTATACATGTTTTAAAAACAATTGGTTGAAATCACTTGAATAGCCAACCAGACCCTGCTACTAACTGGTTCCTTTAAAAGTAATCATTTGAATTACCTTCTATCGCCTTCAAATGGATTTAATAATTCTACCAAGCCTGAATGACTATCATAGACGTGGCTAGCAAGGTAAAGTGTATTATGGGGCCCATTTCACTGGGCTTTATTAGTTAGTTGGAGAATTGCTTGTAAAATTGTGCACTTGCCCATTTAGTATCCATTAAAACTGTTCTGAAATTAATATCACTATATGAGATTATCTAGGTTATGAATATATTAAAAGTACAGACCAAAGTATCAATGAAAAAATGCAACAGAACATAATGTCACATGTAATTTTTTTTCTAAAATATGTTACTTCTTGTTCTCTATGAATTAGGTTTGTGACAGATGGGAGATAATATGGGTCAGCTGGTGGTAGGAGGCTGCCATTATTACAAACACCTGTTCTGGGGTGGCATCCTCCCCTCTCCTCTTCATAGTAGTAGAGAAATCAGTTTAAAGAAAATATCTCAAAATAAAAAAATAAAAATAAACAACAAGTATGAAAGAAATCCAGGAAAAGTGGAATTCATCACTGCGCTTTAATGCGGTTCTTCTTGTGCTATCTAAATCATAGCCATGGGGAAGCGAGCCCAATGGGGTCTTCTGAAAAAGGAGTCAAGAGAATTATGTTTCTGACCACTCTGCCGTTTCCTACAGGAGATCTTTGGCTATTATTATTTTTTTTAATACCTCGATGTTCTTCACTGTGCTTTGAGGGTTCACGGAGAAAATGTATATTAACTTTATAATGCAATGTACAAAGCCATCAAAGTTAAAGGATTTTACTGAAACAGGACTCCCTAGAATGTATCCCATGCCGGTAATGCATATTATGAAAATCAAGGAGAACATAGATTGAGCATTTCTTGAATTTATTTGCCCTGGGAACATTTTTATTTATTAAAATTTAATATAATTGTGTTCAATGGAGACACATACCAAAATGCAAGGGCATGCAGGGCTTGTCTGGACCCTTTCCACGCTTCCTAAGGTAAAATGGCTAGTGCAGAGCTTAGGGCAGACGAGTCTCGTCGTTTCGTTTGATATGTGTCTTAATTATGAATACCTGCTTCAAAGCAGAGGGCTTTAAACACTTTGTGTAAGAAAGAATTACCTGGGGAGCTTATTATATACTCAGATGCCCATGTTCTATCCAGAAAAATTCTACGTAGATCTGGTATGGTGCAGGAATATGCATTTTTTACAGAGCACTCCAGGTGATTATGCTGCATAGCATGTGGACTAAATACAGAGAAACATGGGTCAATAGTTCTACTCTCTGGTTGCACAGCAAATTCATTCAGGGAGCATTTACAGTCTACCGATACTCACGCATGATCCACGGAAAGTCTGATGTAATTGGCCCAGTGTAATGCTGGAGCATCACCAGGTCAATGTGCTATTTTTTCAGGGCTGAGAACCTCTGACTGACCCAGGGGTCCCAAACCTGCAAGGTGATAAGGTTCCCATGGCCATGCTTGATTGAACTACAGATTGATAGGCTGAGCTCCTGAGAGTCTAACTGAGAAGATTTAGGTTGAGGTGCAGGAATCCATGTTTTTAATAGCTGGTGAGTTGATACTCATCATTGGTAAGTTTGCGATAAAAGGGATTAAATATTATGAATAAGTTTATCGGATGATTCACTATCATAGTATAAAGTGGAACAGAGGTCTCTGGGGTGATGAGGCCTGGGTTAAGGAAGACTTGATGAGAAAGAAGGCAAGACCAGAGCACTGGCAGGAAAGACAAGCTTGCAAGCATTGGGCATGGGGAGAGTGTCTCAGTGGTTGGAGGGCATTAAGAACCATAAAAAGAAGACCAAACCAGAATTAAAAGAAAGTCTTATTCAGATTTTTCCATTTTGACATTTAGCATAGTCCTGGGGCCTCAATGGAAAGAGTTTTGAATTTTGCTAGAAGAATATATAGTTTATGATGTAATCAAATGTTTTTTAAAGTATATGTTATTTAAATCTTGAAAAATTTTAAAATAAAAACATTTTTAAAAATTGAAGTATTGTCTGTAGAACCTTTTTTTCTGAGAATTCATAGTTTTCCTCAGGTTTTAAATGGTTGACATTTAAGGATGTGGGTTTAATGTAGAACTCTCTGGCTCTCTTTGCTACCTTCCATGGTAGTGAGGATTAAAATTTATTTGTGTGTATGTGCACGTCTCTTCAATTATTTATCAATTTGCCAAGTCCTACTATAGGTTTGGCATTTTTGTATTGTTTAATCTATGTCACTATAAACTAGGTCCAGTAATTAGAGAGCAACGGGTCTCTGCTTGCGTAGTTCCAAAACCTTATTGAAATACCCACAGACATTCTCCACCTTGGTACATTCAGAGTAAAATATCTAATTTTTAGAACCATTGAACAAGATTGATGCTAAACACAGTTAAGCATACGTGAAGTACTGAGAATTCTCAGAGGAATTAATAAAGTTACATTTATCTGATATGGGATTGTTTATGATAAATTCTGAGTTTGCAAAATAACACAATGGGTAACAAAGTATGAAATGGTTAAATCAGCAATTCAGTTATGAAGATGTTTAAAATGTGTTTTGTTTTGTTTAGCTTTGAATGATTCCGCTAATTTGGCCTTGCCAATTTACTGTAAGAGAGCCCCTCCAATGTAAGCAGCCTTTCCCCGGCTTCTCCTCCCCCTGTTTTCACCCACAAGCTGCCAACTCCCCCCTCCTCAGCCCTGTTTTTCCTCACCTTCCCTTGGCTCCTCAATTTATTCTCTGATCAGCTACTGGCTAGAAATGATAAACAGTGGTGGCAAGCAAACTGCTATGCAAATTCCACCAGGAATGTGCCTTAATAAACAGAACTGATGGTTAAGTAAATATAGGCTGTTTTAATAAATGCTATGTGTTTAATGTCAAGTATTTACTGAGAATCCAGGGAGAAGGGATCTCTGAATTGAATGTTTTCAGGGCAGAGGGACTCAACCCACAAAACCTGTCCTTGTTCCTGACCATGCTTTAGTCTTCAGAACTTTGACAGAGGCTCCCTCTTGGCCATTCTCTAGTCCTCATCCCTTCCTCTGCTTCTACTCCTGTCACTCCCCTGCCCCAAGAAAAAGAGCATTATCCAATCCCCCCAAAAGGGCTTGGATCAAAATGGGTAAGTCTGTGACTCCCTGAAGTCACAGGCTTATTAGGAAAGGATCCTCTCACAGATGGCCTCTGCAGGGGCCCTGAGTGCTATTTTCATAAGTTATTTAGACCTACTTCTATTTATATCAGTTATGTGGTCTGTGTAATGTTTGGAAAACATTAGTGGAACCTGCCAGGCCCACCATTATTAGAAATGTGAAGGACTGGAAAATTAGGCTTTAAAAAAAATTGGTTTTTGGTCTCGAAGGAGTCCCCATGTGAATATTTTCCGGTTTTAGGGTGGAGGAAAAGGAAAACTGTAGAAAAATTATCCTCCCATAGTTTTGTCCAGTCTTTGGGTCACTAATCATAATGCAGATCATGTAGCAGTAACACCACCCACCCCCCATAAAAAAATTTCCAGGGCGATGCTCTCAGTGTCTGTGCATTTTATTTTTAAGGGAGGCAGTGTTAGCTTAGGTCTGTGGTTTCAGAGCAAAAGGCTGTTTTTAGAAAATACTAGATTCAGCTTTTATGTTGGTTGACAAGAAATATGCTTAGAGATTTTGTTACTTCTGACAAAACAGCTGGCTACAGATGTAGACTAATTTATATAGACAGACAAATCCAGTTGAGAAAATGCCAAATGTGATAGGTTGAGCCTTGTTGAAAAATTAGGCAACAAGATACAGTAGGAAAATTTCTCTGTTCCTCTGTTTACTGGGTGACCTTATTCAAGTCACATTTTAGAGAACACGCTGGTTTTCTCTCTTGTTACTGATCTTCCATTGCTGTCTATAAATATTAAATATGACCCACAAATTCCTTCTTGGCCTTTTACTCTACTTTCTATTTTCTCTGTTTTCCCTTACTCTTGTGCTATACAATTATTTAAAGGCATAACACTGAGAGGTTCAGTGACTTGCCCAATGTCACACAGTTAGTTTGTGGAAGGATCAGGACTTGGTTCCTTGAAATGAAGTTCTGTCTCACATATAAAAGCCCTCGTCACTCCGAGACTGCGCCAGAGTCCAAGTCTGCATCCTCTAGCACTCTGTCTACTCGTCTTGTCCCCCCTGCCAGGGAGCAGACTCCAGAGAGAGCATGCAGAGGGCATGATAGAGGAGAGAGGGTTATGAGGAACAAGGCAATTGCTGTTTACCCAACTGTAGCAAGGACTCTCTTTTCTTATCAGCCTTAAAGAAAGAACAAAGATTTCTTTCAGTAGGAGTTATTTATGGAACTCTGAAGACTTTGCCAGTTAGGAGGGGAATCCAGAATTGAGTCTCCCTCATTCCTTTACCCCAAATTCTAAAAATGGATTCTGTGTATGATATGCTAGTTCATATGGCTCCAATGTGGGCGTGGAGCTGATAGACAGGTGGGAAACACAGGCTACTGGAGCAAGGGTATTAAGAGAAATCTAGATCACACCAATAGGATATGTAGCTGTCTCCAGGGACTTTTCTACTGGAATGCAGGGACTTCCTTCACTGCTGCATCCCCTGGGCTTAGAACACTGCCCTGCAATGTAGTGGATGTTAACAAATATCTGTTGAGCAAATAAATGAAGAAATAGCCCAGGTTTAGGATATTCATATAACACACCTAAGCAAACCAAAAGCACACCCAGAACATACATTCCTCTCCCACAGCATCTATTCTTCTCTTTCTCTCAATTACTCAGGTGATAATATGACAAGATGACAGTGATGATTAAGAGCATGCATTCCTTGGTCATCGAGATGCTTTCAGTCCCTCTGTCATGCTTCTCTACTTACATTTTAATTAAAAAATTATAATTCCTTTACAGTGGAATTGCAGTGACAGCTGATGAGGCCTTGCCTTTCATCGGAATGCTGTTGCATTTTACCCTCTGCTGCTCAAACCACCGGCTTTCTTCCCTTTGCATCATTGTTCCATTGCTTTGATAGGAAGCTTATAATTTCTTCTATGTCCAATAAAAGAATGGAGGGGTGAGTAGAGTTCCATTTCAGGTTTGGTTAAGAAAGGAGTTCATGCCCTAACCGGTTTGGCTCAGTGGATAGAGCATCGGCCTGTGGACTGAAGGGTCCCAGGTTCGATTCTGGTCAAGAGCATGTACCTTGGTTGCGGGCACATCCCCAGTAGGGGGTATGCAGGAGGCAGCTGATCGATGTTTCTCTCTCATCAATGTTTCTAACTCTCTATCCTTCTCCCTTCCTCTCTGTAAAAAAAAAAAAATCAATAATATATATCTGAAAGGAGTTCATGCTTTGAGAAATTATGCTCTGAGTATGAAGGGCAGAGAGCTCATGGAGCAATTTTGATAGTAGCCACCACAAAACACCACTGCTTCGGCTCATTTAAACAAGTTCTAGTAAAATAAGAAACGTTACTTTTGTTATTATTATATCAGCATTTGGGATATTAATTGTGCATATTTAGAGCAACACAAAGACACTTTTCTATTGTGAATTAGAAATACTTTTAAACCCACAAGGACGTAGTCATTATAGGAATAGCCAGAAGCCAAGAAGGGGAGTAAAGACATTGATTAGTGAGCAAATGAGGTGAAGGACGAGCTGTACTCCTGGGGTGAGCCGGCTAACTCAGTTGATTTTCATGGTATCACCTCTGACTCTATTTTTCAACTGCCTTCTTGAACATGTAATATTGGTACCCCAAGTGTGTAATAACACAGATTCTCCATCCCCCATTTGTAGAAGGGTGGAAAGTCATCTGAAGTGTCTCTTTGCAAGGTATTCTTGGCACCAAGGCCCATGGCAACATGTTTTTAGATGCATGAGAAGATGGGAGTTCTTTTCTAGATCAGGAGAAATAATGAGCCAAAAATGTGATTTAAAAAATTTTAATAGCCATATTAAAAAAATAAAAAGAAATAGGTAAAATTAATTTTAATAATATATAGGGTATGGCAAAAGTAGGTTTATAGTTGTGAGCATGAGAAACACAGTTTATTCTTGTATTATTTATTAATTACTAGAGGCCTGGTGCATGAATTTGTGAATGGGTGGGCTCCTGGGAGTGGGACACAATTGGCCCTCCGGTTGGGCGATGGGATGCCCTTGCCAGCCCTGGATTGGATCCACCCTGCTGAAGTTCGTGCTGGTTGTCGGGAGCCACCTGGTGGCTGCTTTCATATCCTTTCTTCCTTGCAGAGTGTCTAGGGAGGGGAAATAGCCGCAGTGCCCAAGGCCGACTTCCAGGAGGCCGGTGGCACTGTCGGGATCTTGTCAGCAGCACCAGTCCATCAGTGCCTGGCCTGTTCTCCAGAGATTGGACCTGCAGGACTACTGAGGGAGTGAGTGGCTGCTGGTGGGCTGGTGGGCCATCTGGATGGATCTGTCAGCTGAGTGATGCTCCCACTGTGGAAACGCACTGACCACCAGGGGGCAGCTCCTATGTTGAGCATCTGCCCCTTAGTGGTCAGTGCATGTCATAGCAACCGGTCGACTGGTTGTTCCACTCATTAGGTCATAACGGTCGCTTAGGCTTTTATATATATAGACTAGAGGCCCAATGCACAAAATTTGTGCAAGAGTAGGCCTTTCTTCCCCTGGCTGCTGGCACCGGCTTCCCTCGCAGCCCCAGCTTCATCTGGAAGGTTGTCTGGAAGGATGTCCAATCTAATTAGCATCTTATGCTTTTATTATTATAGACTAGAGGCCCGTTGCACAAAAATTTGTGCACTGGCTGGGGAGGGGGGTTTCCCTCAGCTCCACTTGTGCCCTCTCACAGTCTGGGACCCCTCGGGAGATAACCACCTGCTGGATTAGGCCCGCTCCCCGGGTGGCAGATGGCAGATCTGATCTCTCCGTGCCTGCCCCGCCTCCCTGGGTCATGGACATGGCAGGGCCGATCTGGGGATTGGGGCACCGCCCCGGGTCAGGTCGCACACATGACACCTGGGTGGGCCGGCTGATCACTGCTGCCCCGGGTCGGGTCGCACATGGATGCCCGCCGCCCTGGGTCGCAGATAGCAGGCCCGGATGGTGGCAGGGCAGGCGGGATGGCGCTGTCCCACCCTGCCTGCAGTATGCAAATTAGCCACCATCTTTGTTGGTGGTTAATTTGCATATCGTGATGATTAGCCAGTGGGAGGCATATTGAAGGTACGGTCAATTACCATGTTTGTCTATTACTAGATAGGATTGTATTACTTTCCATATGAAAAACTGCAAACCTACTTTTGCCCAACCCTGTATTTTATTTAATCCATGATACTTCAGCATATTCTTAAAAATAAAGAAATTATTAATGAGATGTTTTGCATTTCTTTTTCCATACTAAATCATTAAGTCTGTTGTGCATTTTACACATACAGCACATCTCACTTTGGAGCAGGCACATGTCAAGTGCTCAATAGCACCTGCGGTGAGTGGCTGCCATCACTTCATAGTGTAGAGCTACATTGTCAATGATCATATGGCCAATGTAAAGGATATAGTCCTTTGACATATATACAGAGTTATTGCCTCTGTTATTCCACTTGAATTGCACAGCAACTGTGAGAATGGTTTTATAAGTGAAGAAGCCACGTTTAGATATGGCAAGTGAATTACCCAAATCCTGGTGGAGACATTTCCTTCAGTCATTCAGCCTTCCAGTTACCCTCGTCCAACAGAACTGCCAGATTACCTTAGGACCTCCTTGTACAATAAGGGATCTAGAGAACAAGTGGCACAGGTATTACTGAGAGGTAAAGATCAATTTACATAGGCCGGTTGTCAGACACCATAACAAAAGGTAGGTATAATGGTCGGTAATTCATTGTAACAGTCCCAGTTAGGAAAGGTGAAATGTGGGTTTTGAAAGAGGAGGAAATAATTTGCTGATGTTTGCCATATATAAGCCTATAGACAAAGAGAATGCACAAAATTAAATATGAACTAGGTTTTATGGGAGCACAGAGGAGAAAGTTCTTGTCATTGCTTTGAAAATGACAGGAAATATTGAATTGCATATATATATATATATATATATATATACATATATATATAATCTTTATTGTTGAAAGTATTACATATATCCCCCTTTTCCCCCATTGACCTCTCCCAGCCTGCCCTTGCCCCCTACCCCAGGTCTTCACCCCCCTATTGTCTGTGTCCACAAGTTATGCATATATGCATACAATTTCATTGGTTGATCTCTTCACACCCACCCACCCTTCTCTGCCTTCCCTCTGAGTTTTGTTTTTTAATATATTTTATTGATTTTTTTACAGGGAGGAAGGGAGAAGGGATAGAGAGATAGAAACATCGATCAGCTGCCTCCTGCACACTCCCCACTGGGGATTGCCCGCAACCAAGGTACATGCCCTTGACCGGAATCGAACCTGGGACCCTTGAGTCCGCAGGCTGACGCTCTATCCACTGAGCCAAACCCAAACTGGTTAGGGCTCCCTCTGTGGTTTGACAGTCTGTTCAATGCTTCTATGTCTCTGGATCTATTTTTGTTCATCAGTTTATGTTGTTCATTATATTCCACATATGAGTGAGATCATATAATACTTATCTTTCTCTGACTGGCTATTTCACTTAGCATAGTGCTCTCCACGTTCATCCATGTTGCTGCAAATGGTAAGAGTTTTTCTTCTTATAGCAGCGTAGTATTCCATTTGAATTGCATCTTAAAGAAGATACATTTTACTAAGCAGACAAGGTGGGAGAAGGTGAAGAACAGCAAGTAATAATGAGGCAAACATGTTCCAGGCACTGTTCTAAGCTCTTTACAAATATAATCTAATTTTATCCTCTAAGCAACCCTATTAAACATTGAATTCTAAAAGCAGTAGGAGGCACTGGACAACTTTGAACATTAAAGAAAGCTCACTCTGATTGCTGTGTATGTTATAGAACAGAATGAGTTCGTCCACCAGCACTAGCAGAGCCAAACACTAAACACCGAGAATCACAGTGGAGAAATATTAGCTATTTTATTATGAATGAAGCCACCTATAGAATGGGAAGCTAATGCCCAAAAACCCAAACTCCCCCTTGGCGTGTAGGTTACAGATTATACATAGCAAAATCAAAAGGCACCGTGGGTTAGGCGTTCAGGGTCATGCTGGGAGCTGATTGGTCAGAGGTGAGGAAAAGGTGATGGATCTTTTCTTCAGGTCTTCAGGACAGCTCGGAGGTCTTTTCCAGCGTTCCTCTGTCCAGGCCCATGGAAAAGTAGCCAGGGGGTTGTTCCACCTCAGGGCTCAATGTTGACTGACCAAACTAAATTAACTGAAGCATAACTTAGGTCAAGATGTTATTTTTAGCCTGCCAGAGGTCCAGGCCTGTGACCATTAGTCAGGTCCAGACCACTGTATTCTGCTGCCTCGGGAGTTGCTGATTAGCTGGGGAAAAGCTAGGTTTCTAGGGGATTAGAGAGAGAGAGAGATGATTTATAAGCTAGGATTTAAAACTAAATTTAATCAGTCATAAGGGCCATTGGTTCCATGCAGAGAATAGACTGAAAGTGGGCAAGAACAAAAACAAAGAAGCATGGTGGTGTGCACTTCCAGTGGTCTAGTTGAAAGATGAGGAGGTTAGGAGAGGGAGGATCCAGAAGAATGTGTAAATTTGCTTCTTTTGAGCAGGAGAATATGAACTCAGCAGAGCTATACTGCATAGCTTAATATAAGGAGGAAGAAAAACTGGTGGACAAAATTCAATGTTGGCTGACAACGCTAAATTAATAAATTAGGGGAAGGCCTGGCTGGCATGGTTCAGTGGTTGAGCATCAACCTAGAAGCCAGGAGGTCATGGTTCGATTCCCCATCAGGCCATATGCCCGGGTTGCAGGCTCAATCCCCAGTGTGGGGCATGCAAGAGGCAGCTGATCAATGATTCTCTCTCATCTCTGATGTTTCAATCTCTTGCCTCCTCCCTTCCTCTCTGAAATTAATAAAAACAAACAAACAAATAAGTAAATAAATTAGGGGAAGAATCTCCTTCTAAGATTTTGAGCTTTAACCTATGTTCTAGGAAAGGAGTCAAAGGAGAATACAGTGTTCTTTAATGTTCCTTGAAGCACATGAGGAAAAGAATTTTAAACCAAACCAAAACAAAAACACTTCTATTGGATTTTAAATGGCCATAATAAATCTGCTAGAAATAAAGCATGTGGTCTGGGTCGCTGAAGCGTTCCCTTTCCCACTCATTCATTAGCTTGCTGCTGTCTTATTTCTGTCTTTTACTGAGACAGCTGCTGCAAAGATATGTGCCAGTTTGGATGCTTCCCGTTGAAAGTACCAGCAGATTTGATTTAAATGGGCTCATGAAATCAAAACGTTCGCAGGTTAACTAACTTTAGGAAAGGAGAGACCCAGTGGCCTCTCATGGGGACCCATGACCTGCCTCTGTCCTGAGATGGCCACCAGCATCCCAAGGCCATTTGCTTTCTCACTCACCTCTGGAGCCTCCAAGTCCCAGAACCTCCAATAAAATCCTAATATTCACTTAGACCATCTTTATGTGCCCCACTCTATGGCAAGAAAATGCCATCCTGTAGAACCGGGGCTGGGGTCAATCCCACAGAATTCACATGGCTGAGAATGGGTGAAGCAGGGGCTTGATTTCTCAGGAAAAAAAAATTGGAGTTCTCTTTCCAGGAGGCAGAGGACTAAATACTGGTCACTAAGTGTGCACAAACGCCCGAATCTAAATGTTATAATTTAATCATCATCTTACTTTGTCTCTCTGCAGTGTGTGCTGCCTAATTCTCTTCTTTGAAAGTCCTTCCTCGATTTAATCACACTGCTCAGGTCCATTCCTCACTACCTCTGTGACTGTTGTGCTCATTCTTTTATTTTTATTTTTTAAATATATTTTTATTGACTTCAGAGAGGAAGGGAGAAGGAGAGAGAGATAGAAACATCAATGATGAGAGAGAATCATTGATTGGCTGCCTCCTGCATGCCCCCCCACTGGGGGTCAAGCCCACAACCAAGGCATGTGCCCTGACCAGGAATCAAATCATGACCTCCTGGTTCATAGGTCAATGCTCAACTGCTGAGCCATGCTGACTGGGCTGTTATGCTCATTCTTTTTTGGAAGATCATCTCCCTCTGCCTGCCTCTTAAGTGTTGGCATTCCCCAAGGCACTGTTCTTAGCCCTTTTCTCTTTCTATCCCCTCTGTAAACCTAACTTAAGACTCAACTATTACTGGTATAGAGATTTTTGAACTGGGTTCAAATTTTTAAAGGGTCCAAGTAAGACTTCAGGGAGTTAATGGAACCTCCCAGAAATTATATGCACATATTGAGATGCAGGGGAAAATTGATAGCTTTCACAAGTTTTTCAAAATGTTTCATAAGCAAATGTTTAAAAGCCAGTTTTAGTTATATTATTATCACCTCCAAGTACCATCTCCCTTCAGACCTCTTTCCACATCTCTACTAGTAACTTTGTCTTTTCTACTCACTATCTTCTGGGTTACCAATAGCCACTTTAGTTCAGATCAACAAATGTATTTTTTTTAATTTAAAAAATATTTTTGTAGGTATGGATCAGTCACTCACTGTTTTAGTTTATTCAGTGCTAAAAAATGGTTCTTGTTCTCCAGTGATTCCCTTTATACTCAATGTTTACTTCCCTAGACCTCCTCTCTTATATTTAAAATTGATCTTTCCGCCCAAGCTAGAAACACAGGAGCCATCCTAGCACATCCACTGTAATGGGGAGTGAGGCAGTTCAGTAGGAAGCTAAGATAATTCCTTGGCAAGTGGAATGGGGAAAGTGAAACAGGTAAACAAACTGGATGAGCCAGATATAGCACCTTACGGGGTCAGAAAGCCCCTGGTGCCTAGCAACAAGCAAAACTGGTGTCGAAACTTGCCCCAGGGTGGCCTTTCCTCCCCTGGCATATCATTAGTCATCTGGGTTAGACCCCCTAACCTTGCATATCCCTGGTCATGTGGTTTAGATCCCCTGACCTTTCCTCCCTAAAGATAGCATCTAGGCCTCAGTTGTATTTTATTCAGCTCCAGGCCCAGAAAAGCGGCAAAACCAGGTGGGAGAAACCAGGACCAGCTATGATGGCTAATGACCCCCTGCCCTGGCGCCAATCAATCAGTGGAGATCATGACCCAGGAAAAATACACCTGGAAAAGCTAATGAATATTCTATTGCTATCCTTCCCTAAGGCCTCCCCTAAACTCCCAGCCTTTAAAGTCCTCAAGTTGAAGGACCCAGTGTGTGCTCTCCCTCCTGGGAGCACATTAATGCCTTTCTCTCCCCCCTTTCCTTCCCCCACAGCCATGCATCTCCTAAACCAGTGATGGTGAACCTTTTGAGCTTGGCGTGTCAGCATTTTGAAAAACCCTAACTTAACTCTGGTGCCGTGTCACACATAGAAAGTTTTTGATATTTGCAACCATAGTAAAACAAAGATTTATATTTTTGATGTTTATTTTATATATTTAAATGCCATTTAACAAAGAAAAATCAAGCAAAAAAATGAGTTCGTATGTCACCTCTGACACGCGTGTCATAGGTTCACCATCACTGTCCTAAACCCTAAGGGGACCCATGAGACTGACAACCAGGGGAGCAATGGGCAGCAGCAGCTTGTCCTGGGTGAATCCCCTGAACCTCTCCCCCAAACCCCCTTTTCTCTGACTCTTCGGTGAGCTGATAGCAGCCTCACTTTGGCTCACTTCTTTTCCATACTGTTTCTAGAGAGCCAAAGCAGCCCCAGCTAGTCTCTCTCCTGTTGCTTCTGCTATGCTAGGTCCTTCCTTTTTCACTGTCTCCAGTTTTAATGAACAAACCTTCAAAATCACCTGGACTCTCGTGAAATCTTTCCTGCATGAAGTCACGAACCACACACTACAGGCCGGCCCGAGGCAGATGTGCTGGGAACCAGGTCCCTTTTCTGGTAACAGGGGCAGGGTGTGCTGGGTGGAGCATGTAAGGTTTTTATGTTTGTTGAAAAGGGATCATGGATTTTAAAATGGAGAAATACTCTCCTAGAATATAGCTCTACTTCTTAAAGAGCATATGCAACCTGCCACTAAAACTTATTTCTTCCTTCCAGCTCTTCTTCAAGTTCTCTCTCATCCTTCCACCTTCCTGGCTGCTGCTTGAGTCCTCGGTCACCAGCAGTGTCATTTCCCTGGTCACCTGTACTGTTGACAAACAGCCCCCACTCCTCTTTCGGCATCCAGTCTCCCTCTTCACCTTCCCTCCTACTCCATTCTACACAGGAAACCAGAAAGATCGTTTTAAACCAGAAATCTAATTTTTCACACTGGCCACTCCAGCATAAAATCATTTAGTGGTTTCCCACTTTCTACAGGAAAATATTCACATCCTACAGCACATTGGATTGCTTTATGAACCTTTTATGATTTGTCCTCTCCTTACCTTTCCAGCCTCATCTAATTTCCTTGTTCCTTCCCCATTTACAGTACAGCGGTGGGCAACAGTAAATTTATAGTTGTGAGTATGCAAACCAGAGTTTATTCTTGCCCACCCCTGTATATTCCTGAACCTTTGAGATGGACTCCATAACGGACTTTGATCGTCTTGTCCTCAAACTATGGTAGAATTTCCTACTTTTTCACATTATCAGTATGAGAATCAACCACTCTTACAGCATAGCCCTCACCAGTGGTGATCTGGCAGAGAGAATATTAGTGATTCTTTTATTCAAAGAAGTCTTCCCTGGCCACTCATCTTCTAGCTATACAGATGTTTCCTTGCTGTTTTTGATTTGCATAATGAGCACAGGACAAAGTACTTTTTTCTTTATTTAGAAACAAATTTCTGTATCCTTAAATTTAAAACAGAACTACAGAACATGATCACTAAACTGACATTGAATATTTTTTCTTCTCATTAATCTTAAACTCTGAAGGATTTACTGAAGCCTCATAGCCCTTGATCTGACACTTTAAGAGTTAGGAACAGCCACAAAGACTACAGCTGAGAGATAAGATGAAGATGAAAAGAACCATTAATTCGCAATGCCATTTGAATACCCAAAGTGTTGAATTCAATCTGGAAGAGGTTCAAAGTACAAGGAAAGTGGGAGGTAAAGGCTGTAAATAGTTTTTAGTGCCCTGGAACTCAGCTTTTTCCCCTGGAAGCAACAACAGAGGAATCACATCACTATAGATTAGGTGATTTGTTAGCCACCCTCTCCTTCGTCATGAACCAGTAAATTTCCACTGCTTTACTCAGAGAGGTTGTATGCCTAGTGGTTAGGACTGTATCCTTGGAACCACATTCTTTGGTTTGAATCCCTGTGTTTCAACCTCTCCATGAGATATCAGGCAGATGCTTAACATTCTTGTTTCTCACTTATCTCATCTTTAAATGGGGGTCACAGCAGCTGCCTCAGGTGGTATTGGGAAATTTCATTAGATGGTATACATAGAGTCCTCAGAATAATGTTGCTCACACAAGTGCACTACATGTTTAGCTATCACTGCTTTATGCCTTTGTAGGTGCATTATATTAATTTTCCCAGGCTTGTGACAGGATTAATAATAGTAAATCCTTATGAAGACTCTCCACGTGCCAGACACTGTTCTGAGAGTTTACATACCCCATTTTAGAACTGAGAAAACGGAGGCACGCAGAGGCTAAGCAAACTTGCCCAAGGGAACGCAGCAGCCCACCTGACTGTGGAGTCCATGCTCTTAACCACTGCAGTGAGGGAAATGCAAGGAGGCCAGTTTCAAATAAGAAGGATGACATTTTTACCTGGTCTCACTCATTGTTCTTATTTTGCCTAATTCCTCCTCTTGAACACAGTGAGTTCCAGATAGCTGGACTGGAACTGGGTAGGGTACTTGGCCATGGACACAGGTTAGGATTGCTGACAAGCTGTGTGCACGGAGAGTCCAGGTAATATGTAGATCAGTGCATACCCTCCCACCCCCAATCATAAACACCAGAACCGAAGCCAGGCAGATAGTTCAATTGTGCCATCAATTTGAAGTGCTAAAGGGTGAGATGGTTCAGGTCTCCATCAGGGAGTAGTAGCAGAGATGGGCAGAGGAGCCTGGAGAAAGGCCCTGGGCAGTGCCATCATTTGTGATGTGGCTGCACTGGCAGTAAGCAGAGAGCAATCCAGAAGGGACATAGATTTGGCATGAGAAAATGTTCCCGCATCTGTGCAAAACAAAAGGCAGCCATTAAAATTTCTTATATTTCTGAGTCATGGCTCTACATTGGGGCTAAAGAAAAATCACCGTTTCCTAATATCCACAAGGATAAAATTCAGAAAAAAATATGTGCACAAAAATTCTCATTGTGGTATTATTCAGCAAAATAGAGAAAGAATTGGAAACTGCCTAAATGTTCAACAAGAGTGGATAGGATAAATAAAACAAGGAAGTATTACCCAATTTAATATTATGCAGGCATAGTAGTAGTAATTATAACAATATGGAATAGCAGAGAAGCACACTTAAAATATCTTAAGTAAACAAAGCAGGGTATAACATTGCATCTCTATTAGGGCTATCTACACTAATAAAAGAGAAACATGGTAATTACCGTATGACCGCTACCCTTCCCATTGGCTAATCAGCATATCCTTATGCAAATTAACTGTCAGCCAAGATGGCGGCCGGCAGCCATGCACTGAAGCAAACAGGGAGGCTTGCTTGCTCCAGTGACTGCGGACTCCAACGTTCCCTGCCTGACTTGCCGGCCTCTCAGCTGCAACTCTAAGCAACTATGTTGCAAATATAGAAGCTAAACAAAACCACAGAAACTGGCTTTCAGTCAGCCAGGCTTCAGCCAGCCGACTGCAACATTGTATCAATGTTTTTAGCAGCGAGGCCTCAGAGCTAAAGCTGGCCCAGAATAGAAAAAAAAAAGAAAAAGAAAAAAAGGAGCAGTTGGGAGCTTCAGTCACCTGCCAGCCTGAAAACGGCCCTCAGCCCCTCAGCCAGCCTGGCCAGGCACCCCAGTGGGGATCCCCACCCTGATCCAGGACACCCTTCAAGGCAAACCAGCCGGCCCCCACCCATGCACCAGGCCTCTGTTCTATATAGTAAAAGGGTAATATGCCTCCCAGCACCGGGATCAGCGTGACAGGGGGCAGCGCCCAAACCCCCTGATCCTCCTGCAGCTCTGTGAGTGACAGGGGGCGGGGCCACAACCTCCCTATCCGCCCTGCTCTGTTCATGACAGGGGAAGGCGCCCCAACCCCCTGATCAGCTGCTGGGGTCCAATCCCAGCAGGTCCAGGGGTCCCCAAAGGTGTGGACGGAGTCGGCGAAGAAGGAATGACAAGAAGACAGCCTTCAGTTGGTCAGCAGCCTAGTCAGGACCTATAGCCAGGATCTCCAGCCAAAGTTCTGGTCGGAGTTCTGGTCAGGAACTGATGAGGATCTGACGTTTATTGTCTTATTACATCCGTATTTATACCAGCCGATTCCAATCCCGTCAATTTCTATTACAAGGGTTAAGGTGTTTCTCATCTCCATTCCAGGGAGTAAAGACCATGCAGCTTAATTACCCGCCTGGCACTTAATTAAGGGGTTGTATCCCCTCCCTAACCTCAGGGAAAGATCCCCACCTGGGGAAACAACCTTTCTCGGAGAGGTGACCTTGGTTAAAACACATGGCGCTAAAGGGAGCAAACATATTAAAAACAGTATGCTACATACGCCAGGTCCACTGAAACGCATGCTGTGCAGATGCCTCTTTCCTGCAGCGACTGCGTCAAGCAGCAAGGATGGACCGGCCTCCGGCAATCAGCCGTGCTCTGTGCCTGATAGGGGGGAACTCCCCAATCCCCTGATCGCCCTGCGGCTCTGTGTGTGACAGGGTGCGGCGCCCCAATCCCCCCCGTCCCCCCGCCACAGGCCCTGCTCTGTGTGTGACAGGGTAGAGCCATAACCTCTCCATTGGCCCTGCCCTGAGTGTGACAATGGCGGCACCCCAACCCCCTGATCGGCCCTGCTCTGTGGGTGATAGAGGGTGGCGCCCCAACCCCCCTCCACGGGCCTTGCTCTGTGTGTGACAGGGTAGAGCCATAACCTCCCCATTGGCCCTGCCCTGAGTGTGACAGGGTGCCGCGCCCCAACCCCCTGATCCACCCTGCTCTGTGTGTGACAGGGGGCAGTGCCCCAACTCCCCTATTGGCCCTACTCTGTGAGTGACGGGGGGAGCTCCTCAACCCCCTGATGGGCCCTGCTCTGTGAGTGACAGGGGGGAGCTCCTCAACCCCCTGATGGGCCCTGCTCTGTGCATGACAGGGGGGAGCTCCCCAACCCCCTGATTGGCCCCGCTCTGTACGTGACAGGGTACGGAGCCCCAACCCCCTGATTGGCCCTGTTCTGTGCGTGACAGGGGGTGGCTCCGCAATCTCCCCATCAACCCTGCCTTGAGTGTGACAGGGGGCGGTACCCTAACCCCCCAATCGGCCCTACCCTGAGTGTGACTGAGGGTGGCATCGCAACCTCCCGATCCACCCTGCTCTGTGCATGATGGGGCGGCACCCCAACTCCCCAATCGGCCCTGCTCTGAGCCTGACCAGGGGCTGCACCTAGGGATTGGGCCTGCCCTCTGCCACCTGGGAGCAGGCCTAAGCCAGCAGGTCGTTATCTCCCGAGGGGTCCCAGACTGCGAGAGGGCACATGCCGGGCTGGGGGACCCCCCTCAACCCCCGCCCTCCGAGTGCACAAATTTTTGTGCACTGGACCTCTAGTAACTATATAAAATTCTGTAGGTAAACAGGGATTGAAAGGGAACATACAAATATATAAAATAGGAATTTGGTTGAGGTTGTAAATAACTTCTTTGCCTTCTTTTCTTTCTTTCTTCTTTTTTTTCCTTTTGCATAAGAGCATTTTTCTTTATTTTCCTAAAACTACATTTCTGCTGAACCACCATTTTTTATGCAATCTTAGTCATTCCCAAGTAAACTCACCCAGTCAATAAAGATTTCATATTCTTACTCACCCTCCTCCCCCAACTGAATAATTTCTTCCTACTTTGATTTAAACTTTTATTAGGATAATACAGGGAGGGGTTAGGTAGAATTCCAAATAGAATATACAAGTATAGAAGCATACGGGTGAAAGAGAAAGTGGCATGTGAGTAATGCCAACACAGCATGGCCCAAACGGAACCCTTTTTTTTTTTTTTTTTTTTTTAAGATCCTTTCCTCTTGCTACTGAATGACAATCATTCATCTAGTCATCTAAGGTGCAAACCTGGGAACCATCCTCGACACTTCCATTGAACATCCACACTCAATCAGACACCGAACAGTGACTGTAACTGTAAATGCCTGGGAGTCTCCTTTTGTCTCTTTCCTCACTTTTATCACCTAAGGTCAAGGTCCACACCAACACTTGGTTATATATACTTTTTTCCAGCCACCGACACTCCTCAACTCTTACTCATTCTCCCCACTGTTGCCTGATTAGACTTTCCAAATAAAAATAGATTTATGCAACTTTCCTTCTTGAAGTCCTCAGCTATTTCCCTGGGCTAGGTAGGAAAATAGGCAACTTTTTGGCATGGCTAAGACCTCGCCTGACATGACTCCACCTTCCCTCTCCAGGTATTAAATCTGTAACAAATCATGAGAATGTGTCACGCTTCAGGGTATTGCTTTCACTCCTCTCTG
Organism: Myotis yumanensis; assembly: GCF_028538775.1. Lineage (NCBI taxonomy): Eukaryota > Metazoa > Chordata > Mammalia > Chiroptera > Vespertilionidae > Myotis > Myotis yumanensis. Next base: position 131,869,540 of record NW_027223754.1, read on the forward strand.
CCTGGAATGAAGTCCCCGTTTTCTTATGTGTCTTTATTGAATCCTTACACTTAATTAATAGTTTGTCTGACTATAGGACTCCAGGTTGGACATCTTTCCTCTCAAAACTTTGAAGGTATTGCTCCAAAGCCTACTCCTTTTAGAGTTGCAGCTGAGAAGTCTGCCATTTTGATTTCTGATTCCTTGGATACAGGTTGCTTTGATTTTTTTCTCTCTTTCTGGAATCTTTTAAGGTGATCAGAAATATGCCCTGGTGTGTGTCCTTTTTTCATTCATTTTGCTGGAGATACAGTGGGCTATTTCAATCAAGAAACTAATTTCCTTTAGATGTCAGAATTTTATTTTATGATTTCATCCCCTCCATTTTCTCTACTCATTCTTTCTTAAACTTTTACTCTTTAGATGTCAGACTCAATGGATTGCTACCCTAATCTTGTCCTTGTTTACTTATGTCCCTGATCTTTGGTATTTTATTTTCTAGATTTCCTCAATGTACCTTATAAACATCCACTGACTTTAAAACATTTTTTTAAAACTAAATTTTAATTTCCAAGACCTGTTTATAATTATCTTAATGCTTCATTTAAAAAGAATCCATGTGTTTTTAATTTATGGATGGAATATCTCTCTGAGAATATTAAGGGCCATTTCATTCTGATTATTTTAGTTTTACCACATGTTCCCTACATTATCTCTGTTTCCTTCAGATCCTCTTTTTAAAATTTTATTTCTGTTTTTCTGTTTTGGTTTCTCTGTTCCATGTCAGAGGTTCTCCAATAATATATGTTGCTCCTTGAATATATATTTCTGTCTTAGAGTGAGACACTATAAAAAGCCGATTTGAGTCTCTATGATTGTATTTGTGAGAGGGAGTTGTGTTTGCTGAACTGGGAGCTTCCCTGCAAGGTCATTAGACCTGTCCAGTATCTGTACCCTTAGGTTTTTCCCTAGACAGTAATACTCCACTCTTATATTCTGGAAATACGTTATGTTCTAGAGATAAAAGAAGATATCCTGGTGTTGTAATCCTGGCTACCAGCAAACTAAGAGCTGATCAAAGTGATGGCTTTAGGGAATCCCATCATTCCTACTGTGGAGTTCCCCAGAATTGCCCTGTACTCAGTATGATGTCTCAAAATCACTCTGAGCTTTCTGTTTCCTAAGTGATAACTGATGCCTCCTGTCCTGAATTTTTCTGGGGTTTGGCCTACTCACGGCTGTTCTCTTCCATGAGCACTTCCATTTCTTCTTTTCTTTGATCTGCATTTCACCTAACTCCTATCCATTCTCTCTTCATTTTCCAAAATTTTGCTGACAAGCCTTATTAATTATGGTCTACACTCCTTTCTCTTTGTTTTCATTTTTTTTTTCTTAAAAAAAACCAAACACATCTTTACTGTCCTCCCAAATGGGTTTGGGTGAAGATGGTGATAAATATGTACATTTAATTCGCAATGTTGCATCAACCCTTTTTGACCACCGTTTTAAGCAGTAGTCAAGACTTGATGTGGGCTTGATGATGCAGTTAGGAGGTACATAATCATGGTCCAGAAAGAGTTGATTGTATGGCAAATGAATGTATTCATGGGTGATGACACAGTCCCTTCTGCAGCTGAATGACAAGGAGAATGTAGTGATTCCAGAGTGAAGTGACTGAGTATCTGCAATCACCAGTCTATAGGTACAAAAACTCTGCCAAACAGGCGGCATGATTCAGCTCTCAATATAGTGTAGCACACTCCATATGGCATAAACCCAGAGTCTAGTGGCTTGGAAAGATGTTTCTGGAACAATCTACTAAGTTTTTTCAAACATTTAGAACGTGTATTTATTTTAATCACTGTAATCATAACAGAACTGTGTGTAGATGCTTAAAATAAAACAAATGCCACCTATATGATACAAGTCATTGAGCAGTGAAAATGGTTTCCCAAACTGCAAATAGGATAGCAGATATATTTAATGTTGAAAATGTGGGTTGCTTTTATACCAAGGAACAGTTTAATGGTGACAGTAAAAAAATTAAACTTTAAATATAGGGTCTAAGGTTTAATTGGATTTCTGAAAATAGTACTAGCACAATATATATATAATTTTGGATCAGGGTATGAGCTGCTATAAAAAAGCATGCAACAGGAACAAGTATTAGTAACCTGAGAATGATTCATAAATTAAACACTTAAATTTAAAGGCTCCTGGAATTTATAGCAAATAAAGATTTAGAATAACCCAGGTCAAGACTCTGTAGGGAAGTAAGTAAACCATTGGGCTAGGAGTAGATCAAGTGAGAATACAAGGCTGCCATGAACCCAAGGCCTTGAATGTCATTCAGGTGCTAGACTCAGCATTTGTGCTTTCACCTGTGAAACCTTCCCTTCTTTCTCAAAGCTGTGTTCCCACTGCTACCTAACCATGGCTTGTTAGCTGGTGCACACCTCCCAGATTCTCACCTAACTTCTTGTATTTGCTCACCCCAATTATATTTTCATCTGTAGCTTTGGTTACCCTAACTAGATTCTGATTCTGATTGATTGCTTTATTGCGTAGGTTTACGTCGGATTTTATACTTAAAGTCCCTGAAATCTTTAGGGACTCAAGGGGACAGATCTAATTTCTTCCCTGGGTCAAAAGATTGCAGATTTTAAAAAAAAATTGCCATTGAGGATAAAAGGGTAATTTGAATAAATAGAGAATAAGGACAGAGTTGTATTCTCTGAGGGAAATTTAGCCAGATCAAATGCAATATTTCTGAGTTATTTTAATTCTCAATTATATTGAATGAAAAATACTTTTGATTTCTCTTAGGACTCTGATTCTTGGGCTGTGAAAATTGATGGAAAATAAGATTGTTTTATAACTTTCAGTTTCCTAACAGTGAAAATCAAAAAAATATTCTGACTTCATCTCCCCTGACATGTTCCAGGATTGGCCTCCTTTCCTGCTTTTAGTCATACTTCACTTTCTTAACCTCCCTCTCCCTTTCCTCCCCATCTCTTTCAGGATCCTGCTGTTCTCCAAATATGGTAATTAGCCATGGTTCAATTCCTTGTTATTTATTTCTAGTTTGTTCCCCTTTACTCATCTTCTTTAGTCCTTCATCTTCTACTATCACCCACCAGTGATGGATCAGAGTTATATTTCTACCCTTTCAAAAGGTCCAGGCACCTATTTCCATTACCTGTTGAATATCCTTATGTCTATATCCACCTGTATGTAAAATTCAGTACTATTTCCTAACAAATTCAACATTGTCTTGTTAAAATAGTCACTATCTTTCTTAGTCATCTTTGACCATGCTCTCTCCTTCAGCCCTTCTACCTACCCTTCTGTTATTTTTAAAAAATTTATTCTAATTTAATTTTTTCCCATCACCATTTATGCCCTCTCCCACCTCCACCAATCCTCCTCATCCCCGCAATCACCACCCTCTTGTCCATGTCCATGAGACTCTCCCTCCACCACCACCACCTCACCACCCCAAACTGCCTGCCTGCTCTCTATGAGTTTGTCTCTATTTTGGTTGGTAGTTCAGTTTGTTCATTAAATTCCACATATGAGTGAGATCATATGGTACTTGTCTTTCTCTGACTGGCTTATTTCACTTGGCATAATATTCGGGACTAGGTTATGCTCTTCAAGATTAGGCTTGGCTCCTAGGGCTAGGCTCCGCTGTTTGGAGTAGGCTCCACTCTTAGGGCTAGAATTGGCTCTTTGGGACTAGGCTAGGCTCTTCCAGGTTAGGGTCCATCTTCCAAGCTAGGCTCCGCCCTTCGGGACTGGGCTGGGCTTTTCAGGACTAGGTTTGGCTCTTTGAGGCAAGGCTGAGCTTTCTGGACTGGGTACAGCTCTTAGGACTAGGCTCTGCCCTTTGGGACAGGGTTTGGCTCTTTGGGGTAGAAAAAAAAGGGAAAAAATGTACAGCATAGGAAATATAGTCAGTAATTAATAACTGTGTATGGTGCCAGTTGGGTACTGGAAATCTCAGGGGGAATGCTTTGTAAAGTATAGGAATATCTAACAACATGCTGTACACCTGAAACTAATACAAAATAATATTGAATTATTAAAAAAAGTAAAATGTTGAAAAAAAATGAAAGAAACTAAGTCCTATTAATAGCCCACTTGAGTTACACTTGGTGATTTCATTTCATCTGAATAGTAATTGGAGGTTGTAGGCTCATTTACCAAGACATAGCCTGTTTTGTTAGTTTAGCACTGCACTGAGCCAGGAGACATAACCTTCTTCTCCATGGTTTCCTTGTTATGCTTCGGCTCTCTAGAATTCCTTCATTCCTCTTTTGGGCAATATGGAATATTAAAGGCAGAGGGGAGAAGGCAGGGCCATCTGCATTTCCTCCTTCTCCCCTACCTTATCCCCATACTCTGTCCTCTACACAATTGGATCTGGAATGAATTCTCATTGTATTCATATGTCAAGACCTGAGGTTCCGCTGTGTTGGGATAGTATGTCACTTCAGCAGGCAAACTCGCCATCTTTTCTTTTCTGCTTTTTGGTTTTTTAATCTGATGACTGAAGAGAGCAGCCCTGCTTCTGCTTCGCAGGGACCTAGTGAGGACTAATGAGAAAAACTCAGGAAGACCCAGGGGATGCATGCCTATGGATATTTCACAGTGTACTCAGCAGCTATTGTCTTTAGTTCCAGTAAAAATAGCCTACTGGGGAAAGTTCAAAGTCTATGGAATCCGGTGTTAATACAGCGTGACTCTTGATGTTTCAAAGGAATATGCTTTTGAAAGCCTCTCTAGAACTTAGATATTTTATGAATATGGTGATGATGATAATGGGGCTAATAATTGTAAATAATAATTCTATGTGTTAGAAATTTGTCTCCCTGATGATATCATTGTTTTCATACTAATTCTACATTTTAATTAGAACAGGCAGCTTCTTTAAATTGGATGGAGGCAATAGGTTGATAGGACAACACACATTCTGTCTTCATTTCATACTTTCTTGGTTACAACCTGCTTTTCCCTCTTCTTGTTCATCTGTTTTTTTCTCTTCTTTTTCCAAACCAGATTGATTTTCCCATCCAAGTACTAACCAGGCCCGACCCTGCTTAGCTTCCGAGATCAGACGAGATCGGGCGCGTTCAGGGTGGTATGGCCGTAGACCCAGATCGATTTTCAAAAGGAAATTTCCCAGGTAGCTCTATTGGCAAATGATAAGACTCCGGTTGTAGCTTCTATTGTAATTTTAGCTCAGTCCTCTGGGAAAGGTTGTACCATATTCGAGAATACAGTGACCCACGGGGAAATTTCAAAAAATTAGACAACTCTGATATAACAAACCCTTTCCAGTCCTGTAATCAGTGGCCATTTAAAAAGAACAAGTGCACAATTTAGATTGTCACTCAAGGAGTAAAATACCAAGAAGGTAATTTTAGATTTGTAATATCTCCCCATAGATTATATAATAATGACTTTTAAAGATCTGATGCAGAATATATTATTTATTTCTCGGGGGCAAGAACATAGTGAATCAACAAGTACAGTATAGTTGTTGATAAGGTACAGAAAAACTTAGTATATAGAGTAACTTCTATATTTTGGCCCTTTCATTCAAATATTCTTTTTTTGCCAAAGACATTTTTAGTTATGAAGGAGGCACTATGGGGAAGTAGAAAGAACCCAAACTTACAAGTTTGTCCTAGATTTGAATTCCCATTTAGCCACTTTCTGATTTTGTGGCCTTGAACAAAATATTTAATCTGATTTTCATTCTTTTTATTTATTGATCTGAAAAATGAGGAATGACTAACTAAATGTGCTTGTCACTTGGTAGGTGCCTAGTAAAAAGGGAGTATCCCTTTGCTTGGAGATGTGAAAGTTCATATGACATTGCTATATAATTTCTTCTCTTAATAACTTTCCATTTTGAAGCCTTAGCTAGTGAAACCATCTCAGGATAAAAGAGCTAGATAAAGAGTTAATGTTTGTTTTATTTGAATAGCTATAACATCACACAGAAAATGGACTTTTTGGTGAGTTGATCTTTAAAAAAGATAATGGAAAAATATGAACTGGTAAAAAGGCTCACCATATGAGGCTATTTAGTTTTCAGGCTGGGTTCTGAATTATCTAAGTTATCATAAGAAACATTCTGACATTCAGGACTTTTGCAAGAGCCACACAAGCTCCTGGCCGATTTATATAGAGAAATACTTGTCCACATAAAAGACTTGGCACAATACTAACAAAAGTTTTCCTCTTCCCACTTCCTTGCTCCTCCTTGTCCTCTCAAACTAGTTACTGTTCATGTTTAAGAGAGAATATTACTCTTAGCAACTGTTCCTTTCTGTTATCATTAAGGTCAGAGGTGGGGAACGTCCGGCCCACGGGCAAGCCGTATAAGGCCAGAGAGATCATTTGGCCCTGCCAAGGCAACTGCAAGCGGGACTCGAAATTCAATAAATCTAGGAGCTTTTTTCATAGCAACATAAATTTATAATAAGTGAATTATATTAAGCGAATGATGTTATAAATATCCGAATGGCTCTTGGCAGAAAAAAGGTTCTTCGCCCCTGATTTAGGTCACACATAGCGAGGCATCCAAAGGCTTTCTTGCTTGTTAACTTATTAGGTAATTGATCCTTGGGTTTAAATTGTCTTGTTGGTATTAGAGTAGTGGTTCTCAGATGGGTGTCCCTAAACTTGGACGTCATTAGAACCACCTGGGACAGATGTTTAATATACACATTTTTGAACCTTACCATAGTCTTCTGAATCTCTGGAGATGGGGTGAGGATTGTTAAGTTCCACAGGTGATCCAGATATATAGCTGGGTTAAGGAACCAGTAGTAGAGTCTTTCCATATCTTCTCTGCTTGCAAATTCTAAGTCAGCAGTTCTCCAACCTGTGGGTCTCGACCCCTTTGGCGATCGAATGGCCCTTTCACAGGGGTCGCCTAAGACCATCCTGCGTATCCTATATTTATGTTACGATTCATAACAGTAGCAACATTACAGTTATGAAGTAGCAATGAAAATAATTTTATGGTTGGGGTCACAACATGTGGAACTGTATTTAAACTGTATTTAACAGGTTAAGAACCACTGTTAAGTCTATTAAATTCTTGATTTTCCAAGTAGGTTTTTAAGTATCACAGAGATGTTTATTCTCTCTGCTTCCTGTTCTAGGGTCCATCTAGGCCACAAGAGACAGTTTTGTGAATCAAGTTGGCATTGAATTCTCTCTTTTGGTGGCCTCCAATTTTTTTTTATATTAATTGTTCCTCAGTTCTTAAGAAAACTTTAAACAATTGTGGCTTGAGGTTCTCCTGAATCCGTAAAAAAAAATGGCTGGTGTTCAGAGAAGTACCTGTATTTTTTTTCAAAGTACCTGTATTTTTAATAATTTCTTGACATGGTAAAAGAATTTTGCATTACGATCCAAGGGTGGTGGGGTGAGGAGAAGGAGCAGCAGAACAATCCAACAAACAAAAAGGGAAACAGAAATGCATGGTGGAAGGGATTTGAAGGGTGGGTAGGAGCATTACCCAACTAAAATGCAATTGGTTTGTTACTGAGTACTATTTATGGGAAGACAGCATCCTGACTCCTTCTCTACACAGCAGGGGTCTTCAAACTTTTTTTTTTTTATTGCTTAAAGCATTACAAAGGGTATTACATATGTGTCCTTTTATTCCCCCACCCTTGACAATACCCCGGCTTCCCCTACCCCCCAGTGTCTTATGTCCATTGGTTATGCTCATATGCATGCATACAAGTCCTTCGATTGATCTCTTACCCGCCTCCCTCCTGCCCCACAACCCTCCCCGGCCTTCCCGCTGCAGTTTGACAATCTGTGTGAGGCCGCTCTGCCTCTGTATCTATTATTGTTCAAAAGTTTATAATGGTCTCTATTATCCATGAATGAGTGAGGTCATGTGGTATTTTTCCTTCATTGACTGGCTTGTTTCACTTAGCATAATGCTCTCCAGCTCCATCCATGCCGTTGCAAATTGTAAGAGTTCCTTCTTTTTTACAGCAGCATAGTATTCCATCATGTAGATGTACCAAAGTTTTCTAATCCATTCATCTACTGATGGGCACTTAGGCTGTTTCCAGATCTTAGCTATGGTGAATTGTGCTGCTATGAACATATGGGTGCACATATCCTTTATGATTGGTGTTTCTGGTTTCTTGGGATATATTCCTAGAAGTGGGATCACAGGGTCAAATGGGAGTTCCATTTCCAGTTTTTTGAGGAAACTCCATACTGTCTTCCATAGTGGCTGCACCAGTCTGCATTCCCACCAGCAGTGCACAAGTGTTCTTTTTTCTCCACATTCTCTCCAACACTTGTTGTTTGTTGATTTGTTGATGATAGCCAGTCTGACAGGTGTGAGATGGTACCTCATTGTTGTTTTGATTTGCATCTCTCGGATGATTAGTGACTTTGAGCGTGTTTTCATATGTCTCTTGGCTTTCTGAATGTCCTCTTTTGAAAGGTGTCTATTTATATCCTTTGCCCATTTTTTGATTGGATTGTTTATCTTCTTTTTGTTAAGTTGTATGAGTTCCCTGTAAATTTTGGAGATTAGGCCCTTATCAGATATGACATTGGCAAATATGTTTTCCCACGCAGTGGGTTTTCTTGTTGTTTTGTTGATGGTTTCTTTTGCTGTGCAGAAGCTTTTTATTTTGATGGAGTCCCATTTGTTCATTTTCTCTTTAGTTTCAAGTGCTCTAGGAGCTGTATCAGTGAAGAAATTGCTTCGGCATATGTCTGAGATTTTGTAGCCTTTGGATTCTTCTAGAATTTTTATGGTTTCCTGTCGTACATTTAAGTCCTTTATCCATATTGAGTTTATTTTTGTGTATGGTGTAAGTTGGTGGTCTAGTTTCATTTTCTTGCATATATCTGTCCAATTTTCCCAACACCATTTATTGAAGAGACTATCTTGGCTCTATTGTATGTTCTTGCCTCCTTTGTCAAATATTAATTGAGCATATTGGTTCGGGCCAATTTCTGGGGTCTCTATTATATTCCATTGATCTATATGTCTGTTCTTGTGCCAGTACCAGGCAGTTCTGAGAACAGTGGCTTTGTAATACAGCTTGATATCTGGTATTGAGATCCCACCTACTTTCTTCTTTCTCAGGATTGCTGCAGCTATTCGGGGTCTTTTTTTTATTCCAGATGAATATTTGGAGAGTTCGTTCTAGATCTGTGAAGTATGCCATTGGTATTTTGATGGGAAGTGCGTTGAATTTATAGATTGCTTTGGGTAGTATGGACATTTTAATGATGTTGATTCTACCAATCCAAGAACATGGTATGTTCTTCCATCTCTTTATGTCTTATCTCTTTTTTCAATGTCCTGTAGTTTTTTGAGTAGAGGTCTTTTACCTCTTTAGTTAAGCTTATTCCTAGGTAGCTTAATTTTTTTGGTGCGATGGTAAATGGGATTGTTTTTCTAATCTCTCTTTCTGAAAGTTCACTATTGGTGTATAGAAATGCCTCAGATTTCTTGGCATTAATTTTGTGTCCTGCTACTTTGCCAAATTCATGTATTAAGTCTAGTAGTTTTTTGACGGAGTCTCTAGGGTTTTGTATGTATAATATCATGTCATCTGCAAATAAGGACAGTTTTACTTCCTCTTTTCCAATTTGGATGCCTTTTATTTCTTCTTCTTGCCTAATTGCAATGGCTAATACTTCCAGTACTATGTTGAACAGGAGTGGTGAGAGTGGGCATCCCTGTCTTGTTCCTGTTCTTAGGGGAAATGGTGTTAGTTTTTGTCCATTGAGTATGATGTTGGCTGTGGGCCTGTCATATATGGCTTTTATTATGTTGAGGTATGATCCTTCTACTCCTACCATGCTGAGAGTTTTTATTAAAAATGGGTGTTGGATTTTGTCAAATGCTTTTTTTGCATCAATTGATATGACCATGTGGTTTTTTTCTTTCAATTTGTTTATGTGATGTATCACATTTATTGATTTGCGTATATTGTACTATCCTTGCATCCCTGGGATAAATCCTACTTGGTCATGGTGTATGATCTTTCTGATGTACTGCTGGATCTGATTTGCTAAGATGTTGTTGAGGATTTTGGCATCTATGTTCATGAGGGATATTGGCCTGTAATTCTCTTTCATTGTGTTGTCTTTACCTGGTCTTGGTATTAGGGTGATGCTGGCTTCATAGAATGAGCTTGGAAGTGTTCCTTCCTCTTGAATTTTTTGTAGTAGTCTGAGGAGGGTAGGTTTTAGTTCTTCCTTGAATGTTTGGTAAAACTCCCCTGTGAAGCCGTCTGGTCCTGGGCTTTTGTTTGCTGGAAGCTTTTTGATGACTGCTTCAATTTCTTCCATAGTTATTAGCCTATTGAGATTTTTAGATTCTTCCTGATTGAGTTTTGGAAGGTTGTATTTTTCTAGGAATTTGTCCATTTCCTCCAGGTTGTCTAGTTTGTTGGAGTAGAGCTGTCCATAGTATTTTTTAACAATCATTTGTATTTCTGTGGGGTCTGTTGTTATTTCGCCTCTATCGTTTCTGATTTTGTTTATTTGGGCCCTGTCTCTTTGCTTCTTGGTGAGCCTGGCTAGAGGTTTGTCAATCTGGTTTATCCTTCCAAAGAACCAGCTCTTGGTTTCATTGATTTTCTGTATTGTTTTTTTGGTCTCTATGTCATTTATTTCTGCTCTAATCTTTATTATCTCCTTCCCTCTGCTCACTCTGGGGTTTTCTTGTTGCTCTCTTTCTAATTCTTTGAGTTGTAGAGTTAGATGATTTACTACCATTTTTTCTTGCTTTTTGAGATAAGCCTGTAGAGCTATAAACTTCCCTCTCAGGACTGCTTTCATTGCTTCCCATAGGTTTTGGATTGTTGTGTTTTCATTGTCATTAGTTTCCAGGATGCTTTTAATTTCTTCTTTGACCTCATTGGTAACTCAATCAATATTTAATAACATGCTATTCAGCTTCCCAGTGTTTGAGTATTTTGAGTTTTGTTTTTTTTTTTTTGTAGTTCATTTCTAATATTATGCCATCGTGATCTGAGAAGATGCTTGGTATGATTTCAATCTACTTGAATTTGGGGAGACTTTGTTTGTGACCCAATATGTGGTCTATTTTTGAATGTGTCTTATGAGCCCTTGAGTAGGATGTATATTTTGTGGCTTTGGGGTGAAGTGTTCTGAAGATGTCAATTAAGTCCATCTGATCAAGCTAGTCATTTAGGGTTGCTGTTTCTTTGCTGATTGTTTGTCTAGAGGATTTATCCAGAGATGTCAGTGGTGTATTAAAGTCCCCTACTATGATTGTATTGTTGTCGATCTCTCCTTTGATATCTTCCAGGAGTTTTTTTTTATGTATTTGGATGCTCCTGCATTGGGTGCATAAATATTTACCAGGGTTATATCTTCTTGTTGTATTGATCCCTTTAGTATTATGAAGTGGCCTTCCTTATCTCTGGTTATGGCCTTCACTTTGAGGTCTATTTTGTCTGATATAAGTATTGCTACCCCAGCTTTCTTTTCCTTTCCATTTGCCTGGAAGATATTTTTCCATCCCTTCACTTTCAGTCTGTGTGAGTCCCTTCTAATGAGGTGGGTCTCTTGTAGACAGCAAATGTATGGGTCATGTTTTTTTATCCATTCAGCCACTTGATGTCTTTTGGTTGGAGCATTTAGTCCGTTTACTTTTAAAGTTATTATTGAAAGGTACTTTTTTTAGCCATTTATTTTTTTGTGTGTGTGGCTGTTTTCTTTCTGAGCTTGATATTTCTTCTTTTTACACCAGTCCCTTTAGCATTTCTTGCATGGCTGGCTTGGTGGTGATAAACTCCCTTAGACTTTTTTGTCTGTGAAGCTTCTTATTTCCCCTTCAAATTTGAATGATAGCCTTGCTGGATAGAGTATTCTTGGATTCAGTCCTTTGCTTTGCATCACTTTGTAAATTTTCGTCCATTCTTTTCTGGCATCATGTGTTTCTGTTGAAAATCATTTGATAGTCTAATGGGAGATCCCTTGTATGTAACTTTCCGTCTCTCTCTTGCAGCCTTTAAGATTCTCTCTTTGTCCTGAACACTTGCCATGGTAATTATGATGTGTCTTGGTGTGGGTCTTTTCGGGTTCACCTTGTTTGGGACTCTCTATGCTTGTGTGACATTTTTCTTCCCCACCTCAGGGAAGTTTTCTCATATTATTTCTTTGAATAGGTTTTCTAATCCTTGTTCCTCTTTCTGTTGTTCTGGCACCCCTATTATTCGTATGTTGTTTCGCTTCATGTTGTCCCAAAGCTCCCTTAGGCTCTCCTCCTGTCTTTTAATTTTTTTCTCCAATTGCAGTACAGTTTGGGTGTGTTTTGCTTCCTTGTCTTCTAATTCACTAATTCAGTCCTCCGCTTCTCCTAGTCTACTGTTGATGCTTTCAATGGTGTTTTTTATTGCAGCTATATCGCTCTTCATTTCTTGTTGGGTCTTACATAAGTTATTGATTTTTTCATCTGTTTCTTCTTGCTTCTTGAATAAGTTGTTGACTTTTTCCTCCGTCTGGTGTATGCACTCTAAGACCCTTATTCTAAATTCTTTTTCTGTCATATTGCATGCCTCTGTATCACTTAGCTGCTTTTCTGGTGAGTCTTCCTTTTCTTTCCTTTGGGGGTTTCTTTGCCTACCCATGCTTGATCTTGCTGACATATGTAGATGGTGAGTTGTTCAGTGGCTGCTCCACGGGTGGCAGGGGCTCCTTGGGTTGTGGTTGCTGCTCGGATGGTTGTGGTAGCCGCTGCTTCCCAGTTGGCAGCAGCTCCTCTGGTGGGTGCTGTTCATAGCTGTGGTGGCTCTTCTGGCTGGTGGGGGGAGGCTTCACGTACAGCTGCTGTTCCTCAGACAGAGGGTGTGGTGATCAGGAGGTGGTCTGGGAAACACTCCTCTCTTACCAGCACTGCATGATCTGGGAAACGCTCCTCTCTTATGGGCACTGCATGGTCTGGTCAGTTCCTCAGGATGTCCCCTTTAGTCTCAGTTTTCCGCAATCACAAAATCCAAATCTCAAATCTCCCGGTGCCAGCAAACCTGCGGAACTCCTTTCCCCAGTCAGGGGCTGTGTCTGTCCCAAGAGATGCGGCTGTCTGCCATGCAGTCTCCCTCCGACCCTCTGGGCTCAGGTTTGGCAAACTTTTCTGCCCAGATCCCTGGTTTTTAAACTTTCCATGGGAGCTCTGCCCTTCCCGGCTGCAAACCGTCTCACCAGCTGAGTAAATTCGCCAATTTGGGGTGGGTGTTATTAGTTTCAGCTGCTTACTCCGTTTGCTCCGGGACAAGACCTGGGACGCGTCTGCCTATATCGCTGCCATCTTGCTTCCTTCAAACTTTTTAAACAAGGGGCCAGTTCACTGTCCCTCAGACCATTGGAGGGCCGGACTATAGTTTAAAAAAAAACTATGAACAAATTCCTATGCACACTGCACATATCTTATTTTGAAGTAAAAAAACAAAATGGGAACAAATACAATATTTGTATTTGCATGTGGCCTGCGGGCCATAGTTTGAGGACCCCTGCTATACAGCATATTGGGAGTAAAAATGATGCATCCAGGTGGAAATATGATTAGGGGTTGGAAGACAGGCAGGGAAAGAAGTCAGAAATAGACACTGAGAGAGTCACTGGCTGGCTGGCTGCAAATACTGACTCTCCAGTAGTGATAGAATAAAAAAGTGGGGGATATCTCTGGAACATTCAAGAGATAGGGGGCAACTCTTCTATGGTTTTGACTTGCCCAGCAGATTTCCACATACACACGTGTACACGCATATATTTGCATGCACACACATATACACATAACTGACTGCCCTCCCTCGAAACACAGACGAAGAAGAAGCCGCCAGAAGAAGAAGTCACCCATCTTTGGTCCAGGTGCCAGCGCCTGCGGCTGGCTGCAGCCCAGGAGATGGACAAGTCACCCGCCTGAGGTCCCAGGCTGCAGCCACCCAGAGAAGCTGCCAGCCCTGTGGTCCAGGAGGCCAGCGCCTGTGGCCAGGGAAATAGGTTCCCTCTTCTCCTACTGCAGTCATTACTTCAATATTCCCCTTCTGAATTTCTCTCCTGTGCTGCAACCCAACTCCACTTTTCATCAGAAGGATACGGAACAGAGAGAGCAGTGTTAAAAGCTTACATTTTTAAGCCGGTAAGGTTGGTACTTAAACATATAAATGGAAAACCAGAGTCCTTAAGGTAACAAAGGCTACAAAGGACAGGGACAGTGCATGACCTATTATATCCAGCAATCCATATGAGGACTGAAAACTTTGCAATGATGACAATTAGTGAAGATATGAATAAACTAAAATAGTTGACAGGGACAATTCTTCCATCTTTGAAAATATCAACATTAAATCTGTTTAAATAGATTTTCATCTGCATAATATAACACATTCTGACAAGACCACCACCACCACCAATGTGGTCAGTGTTGTGCTGATCAATGTTTAATATATTTTTTTATTGATTAAGATATTACATATGTGTCCTTATACCCATGTTACCCCTTCCCCCCTCGCTCATACCCTCACCCCCCCCCCATTGTCCGTGTCCATTGGTTAGACCTATATGCTTGCATGTAAGTCCTTTGTTTGATCTTTCCCCCTTACCCCCACCCTCCCCTACCTTCCCTCCAAGGCCCGACAGTCCAATCAATGCCTCTCTGTCTCTGGATCAGTCCCTGTTCATCAGTTTATGGTGTTCATTATATTCCACAAATGAGTGAGATCATGTGGTATTTATCCTTCTCTGACTGGCTTATTTCACTTAGCATAATGCTCTCTAGTTCCATCCATGCTGTGGCAAATGGTAAGAGTTCCTTTTTCTTTTTCCTCTTCTTAAAGAATACCTTTCAGCATTTCATATAATGCTGGTTTGGTGGTGATGAACTCCTTTAGCTTTTTCTTATCTGTGAAGCTCTTTATCTGACCTTCAATTCTGAATGATAGCTTTGCTGGATAAAGTAATCTTGGTTGTAGGTTCTTGGCATTCATCACTTTGAATATTTCTTGCCACTCTCTTCTGGCCTGCATGGTTTCTGTTGAGAAATCAGCTGACAGTAGTATGGGTACTCCCTTGTAGGTAACTGACTTTTTTTCTCTTGCTGCTTTTAAGATTCTCTCTTTGTCTTTTGCTCTTGGCATTTTAATTATAATGTGTCTTGGTGTGGTCCTCTTTGGATTCCTTTTGTTTGGGGTTCTCTGCGCTTCCTGGACTCTGAAGTCTATTTCTTTCACCAGGTAGGGGAAGTTTTCTGTCATTATTTCTTCAAATAGGTTTTCAATATCTTGCTCTCTCTCTTCTTCTGGTACCCCTATAATTCTGATGTTGGTACGCTTGAAGTTTTCCCAGAGGCTCCTTACACTATCTTCGTTTTTTTGGATTCTTTTTTCATTTTGCTTTTCCAGTTGGGTGTTTTTGCTTCTTCGTATTTCAAATCTTTGACTTGATTCTTGTGATCCTCTGGTCTGCTGTTGGGAGTCTGTATAATATTCTTTATTTCAGTCAGTGTATGCTTAATTTCTAGTTGGTCCTTTATCACAACATTGAGGGTCTCACTAGATTTCTTGAGGATCTCACTACATTTATCGGCGGTTTCCATAAAATTCTTGAAAAATCTTAGAAACGTGGTTTTGAACTCTATATCCAGTGGTTTGCTTTCTTCCATTTCTGTCATTTGTGACCTGTTTCTTTGTCTTCGCATTTTGCTGCTTCCCTGTGTTGGTAGAGTGTTTTGTGTGCTAGGTGTCCTACAGGGCCCAGTGGCTCAGCCTCCCCAGTTACCTGAGGTGGACACTCTTGGTGCACCCCCTTGTGGGCTTTGTGCACAGTCTTGTTGTAGTTATGCCTTGATTGTTTTAGGTGTCACTGGGAGGAATTGACCCCCAGGCCAATTGGCAGTGAGAATCAGCTGTGTCTGCAGTGGGAGAACTTCTGTGCTGAAGACACCCTTCTGGGGCAAGACTTGCTTCAGTGAGGCTTTGGTGCTCACTGAGTCTGCCCCCTGAGTGTGTTCCTTATGAATCTGAGGAGTTGTAATCTGGATGGTCCCACGCTGACCACTGGGTACACTGGCTCTTGGATCTAAGGAGGTGCTAATTAAGCCTCTTCCTGAGGTTACCCAGCAGGAGCTACGAAGAGATATGCAGATTCGCCTTCCTTTTTTGGGGGTTTGAGGGTGCCCAGATGAGACCCAGCTGTGAAGCAATGCAAGCTGCTTTAGGGACTTGGGCCTTCTCTTGGAAGTTCTGGGTCTGTCTGGCCCAGCTGCAATTCGTTAGGTAAATTTTCAGGTTGCAAAGGACCTGGGCATTCATATGCAAAAGGCTTTGCAGCAGCCTGGATGGGGCGGGGTCTCGGAATCAACAGAGCGGAGCAAGCAGTATGGCTGATTCTCAGCCCTGCCCTAAGGGGCCGCACATCTCAGTGTCCCGGCAATTGCTGCCAGCACCTCTGAGGGAAAGCCGCCCTCAAGTTCTGATTTCTGCCTGCTGCCAGACCGTCCAGTTTCTCCCCATATGAGCCCTGGGACCCCAGAGATTTCCCAGAACTAGAGTTTAGAGCAGTCGGGAGCTTGTGACTCCCTCCCGATTCAAAAAGACAGCCGCGTCCTCAGGTGCCAGCCCCTTTCCCAGCGCTCCGGAGCCTCCGTACCTCTGCACTTTACTTTCGTAGCTCCTCTGAGTCTGTGTGCTCTTCTCTTTCCTTCTAGTTGTAGAATTTCCACTCAGCCAGCCTTCCTGTGGTTCTGGATGATGACCGTTCTGTCTTTTAGTTATATTTTTGAAGTTGTTGTCAGAGGCAGCAATTTCCGGTGTTTACCTATGCCGCCATCTTGGTTTCTAGCTGATAAATGTTTAATAACTGAGGGACCCTTCCGCCGAGAGTGCTCAAATTTTTGTGCACCGGGCAACTAGTACAGTGGGGCCTTGACTTACAAGTGTCCCTACTAACGAGTTTTTCAAGATATGAGCTTTGAGTTGCGAGCTAAAATTCGGGTTACGTGCCAGCTTCAGATACCCCACCTCTAGTTGGTGCAGCGAACGTCACAGTGAATGCCACAACATCAGCCCAGCATCACATGTCTCACTTGTTCACTTTTTGATTTGACATACGAGTAATTTGAGTTATGAGCTCCGTCACAGAATGAATTAAACTTGTAAGTCAAGGCCCCACTATATAAATATTTTCTTTCTTTCTTTCTTTCTTTCTTTCTTTCTTTCTTTCTTTCTCTCTCTCTCTCTCTCTCTCTCTCTTTCTCTCTCTCTTTTTCTTTCTTTCTTCATTTTTTAATCTTCACCTGAGAATATATATTTTATTGATTTTTTTTAAGAGAGAGGGAGAGAGAGAAACATTGATATAGAGAGAAACATAGATTGGTTGCCTCCCATACATGCCTCAATCTAGGATCAAACCCACAGCCCAGATATGAGGCATGACAGGAATGAGACCACCACCTTTTGGTGTATAGTAGGACGCTCCAACCAACTGAGCCACCCTGCCAGGGCAGAGGCAGAGTGTTTTATGTGTCTTGCAAAGTTTGTCAGGTTTCATGGTTTTCAATTTACTATTATTTTTTAGCTTCTGAATGATAAATCTTGATAAATATTCCAGTGATATTTTTAAAATTATTTCTATAAGCCATTCCCCCCCCCCCCCCCCCGATTTTATTTTTTGATTACAGTTTGCATTCAACACTACTTATTAGTTTCAGGTGTATGTCACAGTGAATAGACATTTATATGCTTTACAAAGTATTCCCTCTTTCAAGTGTCCACCTGGCACCAGAGACAGTCACCACAATGTTGTTGACTATATATATTCCCTATGCTTTACCTTACTAGTATATCTCCGAACCTATTTGTAACTATTAATCCCTTCACCTTTTTTTCATCCTACCCCCAGACTCTCTGCCATCCATCAGTGTGTTCTCTGTATGTATACATCTATTTCTATTTTGTTCATTTGTTTATCTCATTCTTTAAATTCCACATATAAGTGATATCATTTGGTATTTTTATTTCTCTGTCTGGCTTACTTCACTAAGCATAATACCCTCTTCAGTGGTTCTCAACCTTCTGGCCCTTTAAATACAGTTCCTCATGTTGTGATCCAACCATAAAATTATATTCGTTGCTACTTCATAACTGTAATGTTGGTACTGTCATGAATCGTAATGTAAATATCTGATATGCAGAATGGTCTTAGGCGACCCCTGTGAAAGGGTCGTTCAACCGCCAAAGGGGTCGCGACCCACAGGTTGAGAACCGATGCTCTAGGTCCATCCATTCTGTCACAAATTGTCAGATTTCACTACTAATATGTCTGAGTAATATTCCATTGTATATATACACCACAGCTTTTTTATTCACCCTATAAGACATTTTAGAGGCATCACTTTGGTAGCAAAGAGACAGATAATAAATTAGAATTTTTATTCTAATTAATTCAGCAAGAATTTATTAAGAACAGTACCTAATCATAAAGTATAAAAATATTCTGCTTTAATTTAAAGTGTGCCTACTTGTAACTATGAATCCTTTGCTGTGGGATGGAGCTGTGGGGGAGGAACAAATAGACCTGAGGCAGATTAGCAAGAGAAAATAACCAAATTTAATACATACATATGTATGGGGACCCCATGTACATGAGAGAGTCAGAGACCCCACATGCAGGAGGCAGGGGTGGGCAAACTTTTTGACTCGAGGGCCACAATGGGTTCTTAAACTGGACTGGAGGGCAGGAACAAAAGCATGGATGGAGTGTTCGTGTGAACTAATATAAATTCAAAGTAAACATCATTACATAAAAAGGGTACGGTCTTTTTTTTTTTTAGTTTTATTCCTTTCAAATGGGCCGGATCTGGCCCACAGGCAGTAGTTTGCTCACGGCTGCAGGAGAGGTTCAGAGATCAAAAGGAGGGTTGAGGTATATAAACCATCCTGAGCTAGGGATGAGGTAATATATATATACCTTGGGGGCTTCAAATGGTCATTGCAGAAGGATAAGAACAGAGGTTTAGTAAATAGAATTTTACCAAAATTATAATTTCAAAAGAAATTATATTTGATAATCTCTATCGGCAATGTGCCTAATTCAAGTTATTCTAGGTAGATAAAGGGGGAACGGGGCGGCGGGGAGGGGGGTAGGGGGACGGGAAGGCAGAAGTTTCCCTTAAGCATATGACTAAAGTTGCCTTTAGCTTTAAAAAATCTGCACAGCACACAGGCTCATCTTAGAGTGATTTAATTCTGGACCCCCACTGAAACACAGCCCTTGATCTTGAAAAACTTGCACTTAATTTTTGGTATTTTTCATATATAATTTTATTTCCTATAATTATATATAATAATTATATTTCTGAAGCATTTCCATTGTTCATGTCTACTTTAATATTTGTATATAATTTATAATTGTATATAATTTTATGCTCTTTTTAAAGCATGTTACATACATAGTCTTAGGGGAGCTTTAAAACCTTAGTATACTATCAATAGGTAATTTTTATTTAGTGCCTGACTTTGAGCTTATTATGGATTTCATCACTGCATTGTCACAACAATACTATGAGGTATGCTGCATTATCTCCCAGTTATCAGGTGGGAAAACAGACCTGAAGAAAGTTAAGTAATTTATGTGACAGAACCAGGTTTTAGAAGCCAGGCAGTCTGATTCAAGAGCCCATAGTCACACTGCCTCTCCTGTGTTACGGAACTAAAGGGGTTTGTTTGCCTGAGCTCATCAAAGATGTGAACAGGAGTTTACAGCAAAGAAAGTGAAGGTTTATTTAAGGAAATGGTGCCAAACATGGAGGAGACACAGGTGAGCCAGTGCTCTATAACCCGGCTCCTCAAAGGCCCACCTAGGGAACAGATAATAAAGCTGCAAAGCTATTAACCATGGTGACCAACAGAGTTGAGGTCGTGGGTTCTACTGATTGGTGGATTGGCGGCGCCGGAGTAAGGAGCAGCTGACCATGGTATCAGGTCCTGATGTCTATCTGGTTCCCTGAGGGTATGGTTGGTAGGATAGTTCCACTTTCATGGGCCTGAAGCTGAAACACAACTGAAGTCAAGATGTTATCTTTAGTTTGACACGAAACTCTCTTTCGGTGGTCAACAGATTTGAGACTTCGTTCCTGAAACCATTTGATGCTGACCAGAATCTGATGCTCTAAGGACTTAATACTTAACGAAAGAGTGGACGTGCAGTATGTGCAAAGGTGGGGGGATCTGGTTGAAAGGAAGCAAGAGAGTCATGGTGCTGTTAGACTGGAGAAGGCTAGTTTGGATTAAGGAAAAAGTCACATTAAAGATATAAAATACCTGTGCATAGGTAATGGTAAAATAATAGACAGATAGGGAAATTCTTGTCAAATTATTTATATTGCTCAAATAGAAAGGGGTGTATTTGCTGAAGTCGCTAGCAGAGCTCAGTGGAATATTTTCTTTGGATGAAATTAAGACCTGGATGGTGGTCAAACAGTGGCCAGGACCTACTTTGAAAATTTGTAAACCAGGAAATATATTTTTATTCAGTTTCCTTTTTTATCTGAAGTCCTCAAACAGCATAACTACTAAATATATAAAGCAAAAATTATAGAGCAAAAATGTGGGAGATCTTACTGTATATATTCAAAATTAGGTCAAGCAAAGAAAACAAAGGTCATGACATAGAAGAAATGAATAATATAATCAACAAAATATGTTAATAACCCAATACAGATTCTTACATCCTTCAAATAAATCATATAATTATTTAAATGTGCCTGGAATAGTTATAAAAAATAATCATATGCTTAGCCAAAAAGAAACCTTAAAACCCAGTGGAGATTTTATAATCTATGTTCTCTGATACCTGTACAATAAATTGGGACCCTAAGAGACATTCCTCAATAACTCTTTGACCAAAGGCAAAATAAAAACCGAGGCAGTAAAAATGAGAAAACTTCAAATTAAAACTTATGGAATGTAGCAGAAGTTATATTCAGATTTAAGTGGCATCATATAAATCTATTAAGAGAGTAAATTAGACCCATCATCTAACTTGAAAGGATATTAAGCACTGGAAAGCAAGAAAAGCAATATGTAATTCTTGCATATAATATACCATTTTGGTAAAACGATGATCCTCCTCCCCATGTGTACAAGATATGAGCATGGAGAAATATGGAGCTAGATGTTTCACATTTGTTACGTAGGTGGGAGGTGAAGAGAAGGAGAAGGAAATGGAGGGGAGGAGAGCCAGATAAGAAAAAAAGTGCAATATATAAAAAATTAACTTGGAGCAAGAACATGAGAAAAAAGAAAGAGAAAATCCACAAAGCAACAAACAAATAACTCTTAAGAGCTCAGAATTACATGTCCTGATAGAAGAAGGTGCTATTATATTGGCACAAATACAGTGGGTATAACCTAGAGTGGGGGGCACAGAGAAGAGAATTTAGACAACTACCATTTATGGATAACAGTTAAAAGTTTTAAATCTGATCTCCTTGGCTGATGGAATTAGAGACTGATTTCAGAACCCAAATCTATGATCTTTACTTTTGGTTATATATCTTTGAATGGGTGATAAACGTTTTGGAGGTCTCAAAGATTTTATTTTAAAATGTGATGGTTCCTCAGTTTACCTATGAACTCAAAGTCTGTCTTCCTCTGGTAAAATTAAATAAATAATGGAATGTTTATCCCCTCACCATTTTAATATTTAGACCACGGTATATCATATTTTAGTTTGTGAATTTTCTGGTACTCTTTAGGAACAAGACTGAATATAATTTATTGCTGTTTTTCATTATACATGCCTTGCACATAGTAGGAATTCAATACATAATTTGTTGAATAGGATTGAATTCCACTTTTTGTTGAGTGCTTTCCAGCTGAGATAAACTCCCAATGACTGATAAACCAGAATTCCGAATGAATATTTCTTCCTTCCTCCTGATGCAGGAGATGGACTTCTCATTTAAGTGCCCCAAACCTGCAAAATGCAGAACATCAGTCACAGTGAGTAATACCAATTTCGCCTTCACTCCAGTGTGCTTGGCCAGTAACAGGTGATTAAACCTATCACCGTATTTATTACCTTGCTGACTAGAGGCACTCACCACATTCTCCTGGTTTCTAAGGCAACTGATTAAGGAATTTAAGAACTGAGGCCTCATTTAGGCTGATGCCTTGGAAAGGTAGAATTTCTTTTCCAGCAGGCCGAACAGGGAGACAAGGCTTATTTGTTTTAATGTTTTCCATTTCTCTGGATTTCACAACACAAGGTGCTCAGATACCTTTTGGTAGAACCTACTGGAAAATGTTACCAATATAAATATGTAGAGCTCAGTTCTGCCAATCTAAAAAAACACTTGGTGGGATTACTGGTAAATAGGAGACAACTCAATGGAGACTCTGTTTTCCTTTTAGCTTCATTTATTTTATTTTATTTGCTTCTTTGCAGCACAAGCTGTAAATAGTGATATTGATGTTGTTGGTCTAACACCTCAGTGAAGCACTTTCCCTTACAAAACCCATTGGCTGGGCCCAGTACAGACAGGCTCTTCATGCAGTCATGCTGTTCAGCCTCGACACCCATATGATAAACTGCTACTGAGATAAATTCATTGGTTCTGGGTTTATCTCAATGGCAATGGAATGGGCTCTTTTGGGTTACACAATGGACTCCAGGTAGTCAGGGCTTGCTTCCAATAGAGGTTAAGAGGATTTTAAAATAATAATAATAATAATAATAATAATAATAATAATAATAAATCAGGAAGCAGCAGTTGGTCAAATGTGAGAGTAATGTTTGCTGTTCTTTGCTACAAAAATAATGTTGATCACATTTTCATACATTTTCCAGGCAATATTATTGTGACTTTCTAGGTCTTGAGATAATGTTAAAATTTCAATAAATTCACACATCTTATGGAATGACCCCAGCATGCAAGGTTCACAACAGAACGTAAACTCAGATCTATTTGTTTGGCTCACCATTACAGTGCTTGACATATAGAAGGCCCCTGATGAATGAATGAATGAATGAATGAATGAATAAACAGAGTTATTGTACTGGGCAATGGGCCATGGTGAGATTAACAAGGTTTGTTGACTGGGAGTGGTGGGGACCAGGGCCTTGCCTTTCTTTTACCAGATCCTCTCACCAAAGCAGAAATTGGTGGGACAAATCCAGCTGAAAGCTCTGGGAGGAATTCCATTTCAGCGGGAAGGATGCACTATTTGGTTGTGTGGACTTCTATGAAAAGTAGTAATGATAGTAAGCTACTGCATACTTCACATACATTGTGATTAATCCTTACAAATCTTATAAAGTGTATGGTTTTATCTCTATTTTATAATGTGAAAAATGAGCCCCAAGGTTTAATGACTTTCCTGATATCACATAATTAGTAAATGGTATGAAATTAAAAATCTTGGCTACTCTTTTCCTAAATTTATGTGAATAATAAACATTGGATCTGGGTATATGTTTAATGTGAAGAAGCAGGGGCCCCAAAGATCAGCCATCCCATAGAATATATGTATCAGAGGCAGGTCCATAATCCTTCAGGACCAGAGGAATCAGGTAGCAGGGACCCAGTCTCAGGGCTTGGAATTTTGGTTAAGAAGCAAGAGGATCTGGTAAAAGGAAGGCAAGGCACTAGTCTCAGGGAAATGAGGTTACTGGACAGGCTACAAGCACAGGGGAAATGGTTTTCTCTTGCCGAGTAACAAATTACCATAAACTTAACTAAAAATAAAACCCACCTTATTACCTCACAGTTCTGTAGATCTGAAGTCTAGATGGGCTCCACTGGGATCTCTGCAAAGAATCTCAAAAGGCCCAAATCAAGGTGTTGATGAGGCTGGGCTCGTATCTGAAGGCGGGGGAAGAACCTGCTCACAGGGTCATTCAAGTTGTTGGCAGGATTCAGTCCCTTCCGGTTGTAGGGCTTAGGTCCCCGTTTCCTCCTGGCTGTTGTCTGGGAACTACTCTGCTTCTAGAGGTTGCTCTCAGGGCTTGGCCTATTGTCCCCCCACTTAGCAACGGAGAACATCCCTTTCATTTAATCCCTGTCACCCTTTGAATCCCTGGCTGCATCTTCTGCAATCAGCTGAATAAAACTCTCTACAGTGAAAGGGCTCACCTGATTAGAATAGGACAATTCAAACAATCTTCCTATTTCAAGGTAATTTGTTAGTAACCTTGATTGCATTGCAAAGAACCTTTTTTTCCATGTAAAGTGACACAATCATAGGCATGATATCTCATTATATTCACAGTTTTGGGGAATAAAGAGGGGAATCTTGGGTGGGTGGCATCTTAGAATTCAGCCTATTATGCCATGGAAACATGAAGATCAGAGTCAGGGCAACAGTGAGAATGTTGAAATCCAGTGTGTTGAGTTCTTTAAATTTCTCCTGCTTTAGGTTGATTAGGGTAAACTGTGTAGATAGGATGTGGCCAGATTACCAATCCCAACCCATTCTGGGTCTCCTTCAGCAGTCTCACTGAGAGGTGGCTTAGGGGAGTCAGAAGAAAGCTGCTCCAGCACTTGTACCTGTGATGCTCATTCGATTCTGACATCTCTTAAGAATGGTACAAGAGGCGGTGTATGACTACCTGTCATTGAGAATTGTGCTGGTGGGAAGGAGATGTATGGTAACGTTGAGGAGGTCTATGTCATCTCTGGCCTTCTCTGAAATGTGTACCTGTTCATGGAAAAAATATGTTTTTGCCCAAAGGCCTGTTCATCTGTTCGTAGTTGTCATTTTAGTGTTGGGAAGTAGGCAAGAACTCTTGCCTGCAGAGTGACTTTTTAACAGCCCTCCCCTAACAATCGGTTCGACATCTAGACATTCTGACATTGAGGAATGAAAATTTACGAGGCCTTTGCTATTTTTATTTCTT
This sequence comes from Myotis yumanensis, assembly GCF_028538775.1. Lineage (NCBI taxonomy): Eukaryota > Metazoa > Chordata > Mammalia > Chiroptera > Vespertilionidae > Myotis > Myotis yumanensis. The sequence continues at coordinate 131,894,455 of NW_027223754.1, forward strand.
TATGTGGCATAAAAGAAAACTCTAGTTTTTCAGAAAAAAAAAAAATCCCTCCATTTAGGCAGAGAACTTTTGCCAAAGGCAACAACTAAAAATAAAATCTTTTCATGTCTGTGTTCCTGGGCTTCCTCACTTAATCAGAAGATTCTACAGGGACAGTGAAATAGACATAAGCCCCAGAATATTTTAGAATCATTGAATTCCCCAGCTAGTACAGAAACTGCAATGTAATGAGTGCCTAGCTCACCTATTTGTAACATATGACTTAAGACACAGTTTGGATGAGACAATGTAATATTCTTGACAGTATTAAATGTCAGCATCAACCATTGGGCAGAATGCAGAGTTCCTTCCTCACACCTTCAAAACTTGCTTTTTTGTTGCTTTTAGAGAAAACTTAAGGTCTGCATTTTCACTCATAATGAAATGGGATAAATTTGGCTAGTCAGTTCCTCAGAATAATTGCTAAACTCTTTAAGCAAGCAGCGGTCCCCAATTAACCTGCTGGCAATGTCAGGGAAAAGGCCTGGTTCTCTGGGCAGACAGCAAGCAAATGGGATCTTTCTTTACACGATAAATTTGCATATCTGACCGTGGGAACATACATGGCTTTTTTTTCTTGGCCTTGTTATTTAATTTCCACCAATGAACTTATGGGAACAATAAACCTGTCTTCTTTTTATTTTGCAAACCTGTGTTGATAAGAAACCAGCAACAAAACCCACATTGAGGTAATGCTTCTGGCTCACAAACTCACCATTTTAATAATTCATCTGGGCAACAACAGTGCAAGGCACTATCTCACCAGAGTGTTCGGGCACAATTTCCTCTTCAAGGCCCTAGTCTTCCCAAGCAAATGCCACTTTGTGATGCTCTTATACTCACCAAACTGTCCTATAACATATGTGGAGCTTATAGATCTTAAACATAAAGCCAACTGATGAGAATTGAATGGGAATCGGCACTTTGGCGTTTAGGTACTAACACCAAGTTTGAAATGAGTGGGTGTTACAGGATTTAACTGTGTTTTATTTTTCTGTCCCCACCAGCTATAGTTGAAAGGCCTGGACACCCTCATTGTGATGCCACTCCAGGGGGGACTCTGCTCAGGGAAGGGTGGATGGATATTCCTCTGGGCATCGGAAGGACGTGCCCCCAAGCTCTGCCACTGCTGTTGTGCCTGCAGAGACACATGGATGGAAGTCCTTTCTCCTCGGATAGGACAGAATGAGACTAGGTTTTGTTGAGGATCTAGGTAATAATGAGAAGATGTGACTAACACTCACTGTGTTAGTTTCCTGGGGTTGCCATACCAAAGTGGAACAAACCCAGTGGCTCAAAACAACAGAAATTTGTCTCACAGTTCTCGAGGCTAAAAGTCTGAAATTGAGGTGTCAGCAAGGCAATACTTCCTCTGAGAGTCTGGGAAGAATCGATCCTTGCCTCCTCCTAGCTTCTGGCACTGGTGGCCAATGCTGGTGTTCCTAGGTGTGCAGCTGCAGCGCTTCAATTTTCCTGTGTTCATGTCTTTACATGATATTCTCCTCTCTGTGTGCGCCTGTGTCCACATTTCTTTCTTATAAGGACACCAGTCATATTGGGGTATGGGCTATCCTACAGATGGCATTTTACCTTGATTAAATCAAAGACATTCTTTACAAATAAGGTCACATTCACAGGTACTGGGAGATAGGACTTTAGTATATCTTTTGGGGGAACACAATTCAACCTATAACGTTCACCCTCCTTTCACTTTGGTGTATGATCAATTAAATCCAGAATAATGAGAAAATGTAACATAAATTCACTGAATAGAGATCTCCCGCTTTCTTCCCCACAGGATCTCTGGGAGACGGACAGGACACACTTATTTGTTGTTGTTTTTTATCACATTCCCTATGAAACAGTGTTTCCATTTAAAGGCTAACTGAATCAGAGGGAAAAAGTTCCTTCAATTCCATTCTTTGAATGAAAAAATTAGTTTTTAAGGGACTCATGTGAGTGCTCCCATTTTATGGATGAGAAAACTGAGGCACAGACAACTTTAAACATGTTGAACACACCTATGTTTCAGGCATGGTGCTTCCATTTTGTGTAGTTAAGGTGTTAGCTAGTAGTCATGTGACTTCCCTAGTTGATACATGTAGAAGAGATAATAATACAAGTCCTTGGACTTCTCATCTGATGGCTTGGGCCTATGTATTGTTAATTCTGAATGTAATAGGAATATGCTTGTGAGACTGTGTCTCTGTTATATCCTTCTCCTCTGAGTTTACTTCTCCAACCTGTATTAGAGTTCCTTATTTTATGGTAAAATAAATACTGGTTATTTGAGATTTATCATTATTTAGTTGTCATCTATCTTTTTATCATTGGAATCACCTAGGACAGTGGTCGGCAAACTCATTAGTCAACAGAGCCAAATATCAACAGTACAATGATTGAAATTTCTTTTGAGAGCCAAATTTTTTAAACCTAAACTATATAGGTAGGTACATTTTTATTAACTTAATTAGGGTACTCCTAAGCTGGCCTTTGCTAAAAACGTCCTCAATCTGATTGAGGTACATTCGCTAAGGTCAACCCCTTCCAGCTCTCCCATCCACACTCGTCTTGCATACTTTTTTCATCTGTCTCCTTTCCAAAAACCGACTTCTGCGCATGGGCCTCGAAGTTTCAATCGCACTGTATGTGCACGCCCACACGTGGTATTTTGTGGAAGAGCCACACTCAAGGGGCCAAAGAGCCACATGTGGCTCGCGAGCCACGGTTTACCGACCACTGACCTAGGAGCTTGATAAAGCAGATTTCCAGCTCCTTCCCATTGGGAAATCCAGGTATGTGGTGTAGAGCCACATTTCCAATTTTTAGAAAGCTTCTCGGTGTTTTTGATGGCAACAGGATTTAGGCACCACTGATCCAGTTGCCTGTAACATATCTTCTATTTCTAATATGTATATATCTTCTCTTTGGAGCCTGTCTTTGTCTCTGGGCTAAGGTACAAAGCACTATAATTTCCACTGACCACTGGGAAGTGGGAAGTTCCTTCTGGTTCCACAGTTCTGTGAAAATTCTTGGTTAAGCATATCATAGGCATTGCTTAACTTCTCCAAATTTCACAATTTTCTTCTTTTTTCATATGACTTCTTTAGTTTTGAAATTTCCTGGGACTCATCTTGTTCTATATTCTCTAAAAATCAATGCACACAAGTGCAACTAGATACACTGAGGACAGAGGCCTCTACCATCATGCAGACTCTGAAGGAGCAGGAGATAGACCATAGCTCTGCCATCAAGCACCTGAATTCAGACACTGCCCTCCATGTAGGAAAGGGAGCATTTTACAACGCTTCTTTGTAAGAGTTTAGTCAAGGGTGACATAATTATTTAAATAATCAAGGTGGGCTTCTTTTATCTCTTTGTAGAAAGTCTTTGTTTGGACTTTGCAGACAAACAAAAAATGTCATTTTAGGGCATATTTATTCCAGTTGGATTCATGTGGATGTTTGGATGTTTTCATGCATAGTGCCTACCTGTTGCCTTGCTTATAGTGAGTGCTTAATAAAGATCTGTGAATATAACAACCAGTATCTAACAGTTTCTTGATAGAAATCACACTTGTTTCTCATCAGCTCAATTCCTTGAAAGTCAAGCACAGGACTTTGGCTTACAGGCAATCAGCACGTTTTCGAATATTATCTTAGGTCAGAGAGTTTAATGAGGAGATCTTTATAGACATTAAAGTGCCTTCTATTGGTAAGTCTCACTGCACCTACCACACCTTGCCCTTACCTCTACTCCACTCTGTCTTAAGGGTGGGGAAAAGTAGGCAGTGATTAATGATGGTGACACTTAGTCAACATCTTATTAGTAATGAGTGGTTAACTCATAAGTATTCATTAATATCCATTCTGTTCTCAGACCTGTCCTAGGCAGGGTGAGAGTTACAGAAGTAAAAGAATTGGACCCTTCCTTGATAGAATTTACAATCTAGCTGGATAATTTTATAATTAAGGCGTTTATAAGTTCTTTGCTTTTTCCTCCTCCCTTCCTGTTTACTCTGTCACTCCAATGTGCTTCTCTCACCGGTTTCCCTTCCCTGTAACCCATGATTCATCACTTCAGGCTTGCCTAGCAGTATGACCAGTGTTCATTGAGCTGATAGGCAGTGTGGGAGAGTTGAGAAGCTTTTGTAATTAAGAGGACTGGGTTCTAATCCCCTTTCTGCACTTGTTGAATCTGTGACCTCAGGGAAAATCAGTCAAACTTTATGAGCCATGATTTCATCATCCTTAACAACATCCACCCTGCTTATTACAAGGATTAAAAATAATCTATACAATGTACATAAAGTGTTATGTGTATGGTAGATGTTAATCATAGTAACTAGAGGTGCAACTACTGTAGTTGTTAAAATGCTCACTAGAGAAGCAAGTAATAGAAAATGACTCCAAAGCCAGGAAATACTTTTGAAATGTCATTAGGGCAATAAAACATTTGTGTTTGGTCATAACATCTAGGTTGATCCTGTCTATACTATTATTTTTATTGATGAATATTATTGTTGTCATTGCTGCCTCTACCTCCCATGCCTTGTACCAATAGGAGAAAATTTAAAAAATAACAGGAATCTGCTTGGAGAAAATGCCCATCAGTTTTCTCTTACTGGCCCAGAAGGTAAATTAGACTTTATTCATTGAAATAACACTAACTGAGTCCAACTCCAAGACTGAACATGAAAGACAGCAGGGACATGGAGGAACTAGAAAGCATTTGGTATGACTGAGTAAGGGGTAGAAAGAGATGAAATAAGCCTGGAGAATTAGTCAGGGCCAGATCATCTGGGAAATTCTTGGTATGTTCTACATTGGAATTTATGCTAGAAGCAAAATATATCAAAGGGATTTAGTAGGGAGGAGATCTGCTTTTCTTTCAAAGGATGATTATTCCGGCTGCAAGTGGAAAATGGATCAGAGGAGGCAAGAGTGAGGACAGGGGAGCAGTCAGGAAGCTGTTGCTGGAATCTAGCAAGAGATAATAGTTGCCTTATCTAAGGGAGATGAAAAGAAGTAGAAGAGTTTAAGAGCTATATGGGAGGTACAAATTCCCAACCCCCAGGATTTGCTGACACAACGTTTTTTTTAGATTTAAAATTTTGTTGGATATTTCTGGAAAGGTGATATGATGCATATAAAATACATTTCATATACCCAGAGAGGTCTGGGAAATAGTCAAGACAGCAATATTTCCTCTGTAAAATATACAAATATTCACAACAAGTAAGTTGCATTAAGGGTATTAATAACCTTCAATCACTTTGGAGCAGATTTTGCTGCCAAGTGAATGAGAGAAAATCTTTGCGTTTTTGGAATCTTTTGTTTTGAAATTGTGGGTAAGCAGTTGATAAGTAGTTGTATAAAGTAGATGGAGTAAACAAAAGGGTGAGTAAAAATTGTTTTTCAGGTTTGTTTTGGCAACTTGCTGGAAAAAAGCAGGAAGTGCACATTTGTGACCATAAGGGTGAGTTCAGCTTTGGGTCTGAATTAGCACTTTTGCAGGAGAGTTAAGTAGGAATCAATTAGCAGCATTTCAAGAACAGGAATGGTCACCAGTTTCAAAGCTGGAGAGAGGATATAAAAGATGAGTATTTATGTGTCTGTTATATTTAGCAACTGAAGGACTATTGGTGACCTTTGAAAGAACAATGCCAGTTGTGTGGCAGAAGAAATAAACCCAAATGTATTAGGTTGGGTAGTAGGAAGAATGCAAGAAAATAACATAAACAGATGCAGATACATCTTTAAGTTTACTGCTTATTTGTCTTACTGGTTAAAATGGGATTCATGCTGCATACCAATAGCATTAGAGTTGATAACTAGTTATACAAAGTATAAAAAGATAAATAAGTATACTTTTGTCTCTAAAAATCTGCTGCAAAAGACAAACCAAGAAAAAAATTACATCAAATTACATTAAGTCTCTCAAAAGAATTTTTTTCTTTGTTTTGTTTTCTTTACTTTTAAACCAGCAGTACACATCTAAGTTCTTGTGGAATTTAAAAATGCACTCAGGTGCCCTAGCTGGTGTGGCTCAGTTGGTTGGACATAATCCCATGGACCTGAGGGGTGGGCGGAGCGGGGGAGTTGCCAGTTTGATTCCTGGTCAGGTCAAATGCCCGGATTCCAGGCTCGATATCCAGTGTGGTGAGTGGAGGTGGAGTTCAGGAGTTGGCAGGCTCTCACATCAATGCTTCTCTCTCTCTTCCCCTCCCTTCCTCTCCTTCTCTCTCAAAAATAAATAAATAAATAAATAAATAAATAAATAAATAAATAAATAAATCCAAACCAAAACCAAAACCACGCAGGCTCTATCCTTGAGATTTTGATTAATTTGGTCTCAAATGGAGCCAGAGATCTGCATATTTAGTATATTCCAAGGTGATTTTGATTACAGGAGGTGGATGAAATCTAAGGTCATATATTTAGGAAATAACCATAAAGAGGTGAAAATTCAAATTGTAAGAGTATGTGGAGAAGAGACTGAGAAAAGCTGAGAGCAAGACCATATTTGTCTCCTTTTACTTTAAAAGGCAAACAGGAAGAGCAATACAAAGTACGGATCATGCAAGACTTTGGGAACGATTTTTGTTAAGACAAGAGAAGGACGGGAAAATATTGAACTACAGGAAGATTGTTTTTTAAACGTACCTTCCATTATTTTTGTTTCTGATTACAAAAATGTTACAGAAAAGTGCAGCAAAGTAAACAAAACTCTCTAATAGTACTGCATCCAATGATAACCACTACTTATTTTTTAGTGAGTAGCTTTTCTTGTATTTTGACAAGCACTTCTAAGAACTTTGATGGGAAGAGTAGACATTTACTTAGATTGATATTAGTTTTAGGCAGAAAAAGATACTTTATAAATAAAAGTTTGGATGGGCTGATTGTTATTAAATGTTACATGTAGTGAGATGACTGAGACCTTTGGGGATGGAGCTATAGCTCTTCTGAAAAGTTTTAGTGGAAACTGCAGACTATAGATTGGCAAACTAGGGCCAAATCCAGCCCACTGCTTATTTCGTAAGTAAATTCGAATTGGAAGATGTTGTTTATGTAGGGCCTATGGCTGCTTTCCTATTACAACTGCAGAACTGAGTACTTGTGACAGAGAATACCTGGCCAGTGAAGTCCAAGGTGTTTATGGTATGGCCCTTTACATAAAAGGTTTGCCCATGCTTGGTACAGACCAGCATTTCCCAAATTATGTTTCAAGGCACATTAATGTTCCATGAAATGTTCATAAACATTCTTGAAAAAGTTTACAAAATGCTGAATTAAGCACAATCAACCAGGTTTTCTACAATTGGGCATCTGATTACTTTAAATATGCTCATTGATAATCAACAAGAGCAGGGTATATTATAAATAGCGTTCCCAAAGTTATTTGGTCAATAGAACTTTTCCCCCCACCAAGAACATCTATTAACATCATACCAGTAGGAAAATCTTAAATTTGTTATCCTGAGAAAAATGCTACTTATAAGGTCATAAAATGGCATAAATTTGAGGCATGGTGTTTTATTTTTTTATTTTATTTTTAAAAATATTTATTGTTGAAAGTATTACACAGGTCCTCCTTTTTCCCCCATTAACCTCTTCCAGCCACTTCTGTCCTCCCCCCTGCCCTCCGCCCTCACCATCCCATTATCTGTGTCCACGGGATATGCACATATGCATATAAGTTCATTGGTTGATCTCTTCCCACCCACCCTCCCCTGCCTTCCCTCTGAGGTACAACAGTCTGTTCATGTTTCTATGACTCTGAGTCTATTTTTGATCATCAGTTTATTTGGTTCATTAGATTCTACATATGAGTGAGATCATGTGATACTTATCTTTCTCTGACTGGCTTATTTTGCTCAGCATAATACTCTCCAGGTCCATCTATGCTGTTGGTAAGAGTTCTTTCTTTTTTATTACTGCATGGTATTCCATTGTGTAAACGTATCATAGTTTCTTCATCCACTCATCTGCTTATGCGCACTTAGACTGTTTCCAAATCTTAGCTATTGTAAATGAGGCATGGTGTTTTAATTCTAAATTGTCTGTATAGAAGTCCTTCTTAGTTCCAGAGGTCAGAGAAACCACCCTCTACTGGTCAATCATCTGAGTTATCTTTGAGGTTGGACCTCTGCAAAGAAAATTTTAGTCTGAAGCAAAATTCCCAGGTGCCATATAGAAATAGAGATAAAAGGTACATAGATAAGGTTTCTGAGGTGGTAGTTGATGCAAACGAAGCATTCGGCTTTCTTTGGTTGGGGTAGCATTTCCAGAGCCACAATACAACTTTCATGGGTGCTGTGCACTTTTGCCTTCATGGGACCCTTCCTCCATATAAATATAGTAAAAACTATATTTTATGACTCTTTTACAAAGACAAATATAATCCAGGCTGGATGTATTTATTTTTTCTTCTGATTTGAAAAGATATTGAAATTAAAACATTTCATGGCTCCTAAAAACACCATAGGCCTTAGACACTGCCTATTGTGCCTACTGGGTAAGTTGGCCCTGAGAATTGCCAAGGTATACTATCTTTCCTGCCAGACTTCTTGACTACAGGACCATGCTTTATGTATTTTGTGCTGTCCTTTACTTATGCCACTTGAATCTCATATATAACAATGGTTCAAGAATATCTATTGAATAAGTGAATGGTGATTAATTTCAGGGATATCAAACACATTGTTAGAGGATAAAAGGAAGAGTTTCATCAAAAGACCTTTAGATTTCCTCCAAAAGTCTAACCAAATTAACTCAAATTACTAAAATATACCTGAGTATCACCATGCGATGAAAAGAACTCTGGAAGTTAGGTCTTTTGCTACTCAATAAGAGTGTAGTTATTCATTTCATAACTTTTGGCCTCAATTTCTTAATTAGCAAGAACAAATATTAATAAAAATGGAGGAGTTCTGTACAGAGTTCTAAGCAGAAGGCAGAGCAAATAGCTAAAATTGTCATAATAGTTAGGCTATGAAATAGCTAACAGGCTTTAAAAACAGTCCCAGTGGTAAGCTTCTAAGTCCATTTAAAAATTAAACTCTCTCAAAAATGTTAATCATGGAGGATATGGTTACAGACTGTATAATATGCTTTTGGAGGACAGTAGGTGAGCCCTTTCTAAAAGCAAAACAAATCAGAAAGTTCTTAAAATTCAATAAAAATCCTAATAAGCCACCTAACTCAATTTTCTTCCAGCAAAGGCCTCTCCTTGAAGGATATTATTGCCTTTTTTTTTGTCATTTCTACGTGAAAATTGTAGTACCCTGACCACAATGTTTCACTTTTCACAGGAGTTTTTGTCTAATCCAATGTATATTAGTTAGAGAAGAAGTAGTGCAGAGAATGTACCCCATAGGCAGCACACCCACACAAGACTGACTGAGTAGAAAGATTTAAAAAAACAACTTACCAAACAAATATGCAGGCTACTGTTTGCTATTAAATCAGGGATGAGAGGTACCATTTTATCTACTACTTATTACCAATAGAAAAAAACAACAACATCCCCATGAGGAAGGGAAGCTGGGCCAGTCGCCTCTAAATTATAGAAATTTCGTAGCAGTGCCAGGAAGTCTGCTGATAAGAGACACCAGGGAGATCTGACTTCCACAAGGACTCTGGGTGCCTTCCAGGTGCCACAGGGCCATCGACAAACTTCTCGCTCTGCATCAGGGGTGCAGTGTGGGGAACTGCTGGCCACAGGAAAACGGCCCGCTGCTCTGGGCCACCCCTGTTCGCACAGGCCTAGAGTTCCCAGGTGCCAGACTGAGGAGGGAGTGTCCGCTAACTGCACACACATGTGTGTGTCCTGTTGATTTGGCATCAGAGTCCCTCATATTGGTCCCTGGGCTGTGCAGGAATAAGCCGAGCCACAGGTGGGGACTTCTCCGGGGCACCTGGGGCTGTCACGGTCCACCGGACTCCAGAAGAGAGTTACTAATTGCCCTGAAGCCAAATCTCACGAGATCTCATACAGCATTCTGGGCCTGACCAGGCTAGATGGGGTGGGAAAAACCCGGAAATCATGTTTGCTAGACAAGTCCCAAGTCTGATAAGGTCAGCAGGGCCATATGGGGTATGACGGTGAAATACAAAGAAATTTACATCATTTTCTTCTATGGACTAGTGCAGAACTCAGGAAAAGTCCAGGCAGCACACTTCTGAAATAGATGTATAACATGGATATATGTACTAAGACTTTCATCTCAAGAGTAGGAAGAAGACAGTTGTTTAGTTTCTAACACGAATCTTCTTTCTTTGCAGCGAGTACTCTTAGAAGAGAGGAGCTGTGTGGACTGTGACATCCTTTCGCAATGATACCCTCATCCCCTCTCTGCCGATAAAGGAAGCAGGTAGATTTATCCCCAGGAATTGAATGTGGTGATGGAGGGCATTTTACCCTCTGTCTCCCCCAGGGTCATTTCATAGAGGGATCTTCCCTGGTATAGAGATCATTCATTTTGGATACTCTGGGCAAGTATGAATTTTACATATTCTGTTCCACTGTCAGGCATATGTTCTGGTTTGGGGCCTGGGAAAGAAGGTTCATTGGGTTCCGAAGGTCTCTAAGCACCAAGGGCATCTGTGGGTGCTAACAGGCCTTGGCCACGGAAGATTTGGGGAGAGTGCAGCATTTGCCAGAGGACATTTTGAGAAGAAATTTCTCATATGATTCTGCACTTCATATTCTTGGACAGGTCTACCGTTTCAATTATCAGTGGGCTTTACTGACATAGTTCATTTTATGGAAGGCTTCGGGCAATATTTTGCTTTGAAATGCCCAGGGAGAGCCTCAGTGAAATGCATTCTTAATGTCCACAACAGTGCTGAGTAAGAGCTGCCGCCCTGGCTGTATTCTTGATCCTGTGATCATGATTATCTGGGATTTTTTTTTCCCCTCTTGAGGCAACAGCTTGTATTTTGTCATGGAAAAAATGAGAACAATTAGAATGTTTTCTAGATTAGATACCAGGTGTCGGAATACAGGAGATGTCGGTGCTGGCAGCCTGATCATTTTTCCAATACCACGTACAGTACAAAGTTTCTGGTTTACAATCCCCGCCTTCCTCAGTACCAAGTTGCTTTCCTTGAAAAAAAAAAAAAAAGCCACCTGTGGAACTGGAAGCACCACTTCAATACAATCACGGCAAATGGGCAAAGCTCCATTTCAAAGGTCAGCCCTTAATGAGACAGGAAGAACCAACTTCTAGGAAGGTATAAAGTCCTCCTAAGGTCACATTTGAGTGGTTCTCAAACTGATATTCTGAAGGGAAACTTTCATTGACTTCTGTTTCTTCTCCTGGATTTGATTTTTCAGGAGGTGAAAGGCCCGCCCTCAAACTGAAACCCACCCTGAATTGGCTTTGGAGGCGCCAGAGTACAGTTTGGGTTGCAGGGATGCAGCTGGCCTCTGGGATATCTGGAGGAGGCCTTGTAGAATAGGTCTTTACTACGTGGCCCAGTTCTGATGATCTGGTGTATTTTCAGGAGAATGTTGAACATAGAGCTAACCATGGAGCTTTTCGTTTGGGGTTAGGGGAGGGCACTAAAAACAATACTTTTTTTTCCCACCTTCTAAGTTTTCCTAGGCTGGGCCAATCAAATTAGCAGAGACAGGTTAACAGGAGAAAATCAAAGTTTTAATATATGCACACAGGAAATTCACATAGGCATGAAAATCCCATAAAAGTTCTAAAGAGAGTGAGGCAACATTGGGTATATAAGACATTTTTAGACAAAGGAGAAGGGGATGAGGTATTAGATTTCAGAACTGAGAGTGAGCGATTTATAAGCAGTTGAGGAAAAGCAAAATTCTTGGTAAGTGATTCAAAAACAATGGGAAACAGGGGTATCTAGCTAAAAGGCCTGAAGTCCTCTTATTTACATACTTATTCAAACCAGGCTAAGGTGGCATCCTAAGATTCCCTTTCTGAAGCAGGTTTCTCCATTCAAATCGTGGGCAGGACAGAGGAGAGGGTCAAGGGTTCTTTCTGAGTCTTGTTTCTTAACAGCTTAAAATCAATATCTCAAAAAGCAACTTCAGGGTGGCAATACCAATGTCTTCAAATTCATTGGCCATTCAAGGCATGAAGCATTTGAAAAGCCAATGAAAATGTTCAAGATCTGAAAAAGAAATTATAGGAACAAAATAAGAGGAGGAAACCTCAAAATGAAGCAATTTTAAAAATAAGATGATACAAGTCCTTTTGTAGTTTAAAAAAATGTCATATTTATGATGAGATGTGAATGTATATATGTATGTGTTTGATATGATGAAAGACAGTATGTCCAGAGTAAGAGGGTCAGAAGTCGATGAAGCTCTTTTAATGGCCCTGGACCCGGGCACATGGAGAGCAAGCAATAGATGTTTCTTAGGTTTAAATACTTTTTTTTTTTCTGGCTTAAAGTCTATTTTTGTTTTTTTGTTTTTTGCCCCCTAGAAAGGGATGCTAGTAATGCGGGATATGATATGAAACTTCAATTTCATGTGATGACACCTTAGCAATGTCCTGAAATTCCCACCATTGTTAGGTTGGGTGTGACATTCCAGCTGAACCTGCCTCTTTTATTAAGAGGTTTGGCCTGGGTGACTTCAGAGAGGAATTTTGGCAAAACAAAGGTGCTGATTCTAACACAGGTAGCAATCTCTGGGCTCTGGACAACTTTTTGTGTGGGTTCTCCCCTTCCTCCTTTTAAAACTTGCAATTAACCTTGGGTAAAGGAGCTTTTTTTCATTGAAATTTACTTGAGGGACCCATAATTTAAATGTATATTGGGAAACAACAGAGACAGAAACTAGGAGTTTTGCCAGGCAGCTGGAAACAGCTCTATATTACACAGAGTCTTCAAGTTGGAAGGGACTTTAGAAATCTTCCCTCGCAGCCCCCACACCCTAAGGATGAAGGCAGGAGGCGCAGATGAGAAGTGCCTTATTAGAGGTGTTAGAGGTAATTTGTGGCAGTGAAGGGATTAGCAAGTAGACTCCTGACCTTGTCTCTTGCTCCATGCTGACAGAGAGTGGAAGGCAGAATAGAGTCCACTTTGGTGTAGAAATGCGTCCTACGAAGACCAGAGGAGACTGAGTCATTGGGATTAAAAAAAAAATAGCGATTCAGTGCAAACTGCACACAGTATGTAAGATAGAGGGAAACAACTGAATACCAGGGCTGATCATTTATAACCTGGTTGTTTACCAAGTGTTCAATAATTGTATTTGATCTTAAGACCTCCCCAGCCATACTCTGCTAAGTTGTGGGCTTATGGTTTGTGAAGCCTACATTTATTAGTGTGGATGGAATCCTATGGTATATAGAGAAGAGCTGATAAATATTTTGCTAGGGAGATCTCTAAGGTGAATATGCTCCAGTTATCCATGCTCATTGCTAATGGGAATAGTGATAACTGATGTTATAATGCCACTGTAGAAATGAAAAGCATTTGACAGTATGAAATATTATTGGTGAATGAAATGACTGGGTAAAGAAATGGATAAAGAAAAGGTGGTATATATAATGAAAGAAAAGGTGGTATACATAATGAAAATATATATAAAATGGAATAGTGTTAGCCTTAAAAAACAAAAGGAAATCTTAGTATTTGTGATAACATGGATGAATCTAGCGGGCTGGCTAAGTGAAATAAGCCAGACAAAGAGTGACAGATATTAGGGAAAAATGCCAAACTCATGGTAACAGAGGGTAGAATAGTGGTTACCAAGGACTGGGGCATGAGGAAAAGGAGAGATAAAAGAAAATAAATAAGTTAGAATGGTAGAACTGCACATTTAAAAATGATTAACATAATTTTATGTTACATGTACTTGAACAGAATAAAAAAGAAATATCACATGTACTGTTCCCACATTTAACTTTAATAATTTATTTCAACTTTCCAGTAGCAAAATCCAGGAGTGTGCAAACCCTTAAAATGCTTCTCTGCAGGATAAAATGGTTGGTAAACTTTAATTTTAGGACACGCAGTGAAGGATTTTAACCTGTGGCTTTCAGCCCACCTGTCTTGAGGCCATTTTATCATGAAGAAAGTTTGTAATCTAGTGCTTATCAGCTGTTTTGTTCCAGTGGGCCTGTACTTTTCCCATTAAGCATTAAATTGATGTGGATGCTACACTTTTGCGTTTTCCTAAAGCGTATCTTTATATTTCAGTGATGGCAAGCCCAGAAATTCTCTACAGGGACATTCTATAGCTTTCAAGCCCCACCTGCTATTTAGGCGAGTAAAATATAATGCAACGGAGGGAGATGTTACGTAGGGCTAACAGACTGCTTTTCAGAGACATCATTTCCAAGATATTGACAGAATGCCTTCAAACTCCTGAGCAAAGCTTGGAGAGATGGATTTCATTCGAGGCAGAGTGTTTTCTTGAAAAAGCTCTGCAACAGACCCAAATTATCTTTTACAGACTGGAAGCTAACAATTCAACCAAGATAAAAAGCTATAAATGGTTATTTATCTACAACGGCTATTCCTTTTGCACCAGGACATTATTTTCCACTGAGCCCAAACCTGTTCCAGAGAACTTTCTGATTTCTTTCCACTGAATGGAAGTGCAGGGCTGTTTTTGCCAATGTAGCAGTGCTTCCTTTTCAACAAACAACAGAGCACACAAGCCCCTGTTTTTTGTACTCTCGTTTCTATGTAACCTTGCTTTTATGGCACAGTTGTCATCTTCTGTTTTTAAAAGTCACACTTTTTAAGTTAGTATAAACTATTTAATTTTTAATTGGCTTCACCAATGCAACTGAAATAATAAAAGTACTGTTCTTGAGGGATTTAAAGTCCTTATAAAAAGCACTTACTGTCTTTCTCTGTGACCTTAACTTTGATTTCATCATTCAAAAAAATGGGAATAACAATATTACTTCAAAAGGTTATTTGGAGTTTTAAATGGAATTACATGTGTTTGACAAAGTATACATTAGTTTCCCATTTTACAAATGAGTGAAACGATTTGTTCAATTGAAATCCATGTTGGCTTAAGTTCAATCCTTGCTGAAGACTGTACATTTCTGAATATATATTTTTTCTTTCTATAGACTCATCTCAAAAGTCTTGTGGATATAGATGTTCAACATCTTTCTCCCTATCTATGCCCACTATTGAGCAGTTCTGTTTTTTGTCCTGTTCTGTATGTCATTTACAATTATCATCATCAAACACACTTTTAAAATTCCTTTTCACTCCCATGCAATGGAAACTAAGCTAAAAATTCCATGAAGTTCATTTATGAAGTGATAAAAAAAGTTAGTCATGAAATAAAATAAAACGATAAAATCAAGAGACTTATTTAAACTGTTTACAGCCATGCAAATAAAGATAAAAATGGTTTGATAGAACACCTATATTGAAACAATAAAACCTTTAAGCTACCATTTCCACCAGAGATTAGACCCCACCTAGAAGTAATTTGGAGTGGAGTGAATCAGATTTACCTGTTGACTCATAATCTGGTAAGAGATTTTCAGTCTTTCCTTTCCTGAAGTTTACTGATTTCCCTAGAACACTCAACTACCCTTCATATCAAGCAGGCTCCCATGGTAACCATCCAACTAAATGGATCCCGTTGCCAGGAAAGGTACATGAGACAAAACCAAAACAAGGCAGACAGGAAGACAGGGGCTGCACCAGTGGTTGAATTGGAAGATGTCAGGGGAAACATAAAAATACAATTATAAAATAGCTCCAACTATTTGCCAGGAATTTATATATTATATTTAGTTTTTTGTGTGTGTGTTTTTTTTTTTTTTCTTTAGAGACAGCTTTAAAGTAAAAATTGTTATTCTGGCTTTTCAGGTTCTTCCAAACTTACTTTAATTATAAGCTATCCCTGATGACTCTCTCTCCCTTCAGGTCCCTCAACCACGTAGTCCAAATAAAATTCCTTTATAGCTCTACATTTTAAATTTGCAATTAATGATGATAATACTTGGGACAGAGACCATGACTTGTTCACTGGTCTATTCCTAGAGCCTAGCACAGTGCCTGTCACACAGTGAATTCTAAAAATGGATACCTGTGGAATGAGTGACATGAGAAGACCAAGGCTCAGGGAAGTGGCTAAATTGTACACAACTACTGAAACTATAGCCAGGGGCCTTTCCACTAGATACTCTGCCTTGGAAGTTCTTTTTGCCCTAAGAAATTAGAGAACATGCTAGTATATGTTCTCTAATATTAAGTATTAATCACATTTCAGTAAGCTAAAGGGAGGAACGCTGTCTTTCCTCCATCTTAAGATGCAAACACAAGTTTAGTGTCTTGCCTAATAGCCCACATGTTCTATAATAATAAGTAGGTTGGTGATAATGATAACAACAGTAATGACTTACAAAAAAAGGCAGGGCTGGACCCCTAATTTCTAGTAGCACACTGTTTAGACAGATCCCTCTAAATTTTTCCTTATCCTATTTGGTTGAATAAAAACATAAAAAAGGTTTTCCAATCTACTTCTAGCATGATTGTCAGTATGTGTGCCAGTTTGTTTGTTTCATTTGACAACAAGCATTTTGAGGGTAACAACTGTATTACCCGTTTTCTATATTTCCACTTTAGATCCTGGCATTACATAGCAGCAATTCAATAAATACTTATTAAATATATGAATTATGTTGCCATCATCCTTATGACTGTGTGTGCTGGTTAGTCTCTTTCTCCTAATCTATATCTATCTGAATAGTTCAAGTTATGCTGTGGTAACAACCCCCATATTTCAGGTTATTTCTCATTTACCATGTCAGAGATAGCTTTGCTTATCATTGGGATTAATGCTAAAGGAGACACCACCATCTTCTGACTGTCATCTAATCACTAAGCTTCAGGGGTTTTCCATAACAGGTGATGAGATAGAGCTGATGAGTCAAATACAAGCCTGATCCAGAGTGTCCTTCGCATTCCTTTGGCCTCAACTACCAAATGGCCACATCTAACTTCAAGGGGGCATATAAATGTCTAAACAAAGATAGAAGAAAATTAGGTCTGATAAACATTAATAATTCCTGTCATACAACTATAATCTGAGATGTCAGGCTTTGTGAAAGAAGGGAGGGAGGTGGTAGACAAAATCTCAAAGAAAAGAAAAGAGAACGTTCAGAAAATAAGAAAAAAAAGGGGGATGGGAAATGATGAAAAAGAGAAAGAAAAATCTCAACTGGTAAGGCTATTCTGGCCGTTAGCTCCAGTCCCAAGGGAGAATCAAGCCCTCAATGAAACCAAGGACTTACCTTCTCAATACCTCTCTGTTGCTCATCCACATGATCATTATTAGTAAGATGGTAGTTCTTATACCACTGTGGATCTTTCATTGGGAAAGACAATCACTAAGGTTTCCTGGATCATCTGTCATGCACAAGGTATATAAGTATAAGATTCCTGCTCTCAACTTGCGGGAAGTGGGGGGGGGGGGGCGGTTTGACAAATAGAAAATAATAAACAGAGGTGTCTCTGACACTGAAATACATTATTATCCTTTCCTATCTTTCTCAGCCACTATTTAATCTCTTACTAGTCTTCCTTGTTAGGGTAAAGAGCACAAAGGAAAGAATTATGGATGTCTTATTATGGCTGCGTTCCCTGAGTCTGTAAGCACATAGACAGTCCTCAATAAATGTTCACTGATGGCTTGAAAGGGACAGAGCTATAATACTTGCAACTAAAGATTCATTTTCTGATGTGGGCCCTTTGGAGTTGCCATTCATTTGATTAGGCAAGTTAAGTAGGGAAGTTGTTTTTAATCTTTGGGTTGGTCCTTGGCAAGATCTGCTTAGTCATTTTTTTCCCCCCAGTTGGTAGTTTGAAAGTCCCTGCAGTATAGCTTATGGCTGGCAGTCAATTAGTTGTAAATTTATTTTTAATCTTTAGCAAATGTCCCTTGTGAACAGGCACAGGATGCATCATAATTACCATCAACTACTATTTCTTCAACTCCCCTGTGAGCCTGGCAAAGTACTGTGCAAAACAGACAAAATATAGTCCCATACTAAAACAGAGCAAATAAAGATGATTAATTATTTTGCTATATTAAAAAATAATAATTTTGTGTAAGGGAGTGATTTTCTTTTCTTCTGATAAAATGCTTCATCGAGGACTAGAGTTTTAAAGTTTTTAAATGAAAAGGCACATCAGCCACTATGGAAGACAGTATGGAGTTTTCTCAAAAAGCTGGAAATGGAACTCCCATTTGACCCTGTGATCCCACTTCTAGGAATATATACCAAGAAACCAGAAACACCAATCAGAAAGGATATGTGCACCCATATGTTCATAGCAGCACAATTCACCATAGCTAAGATCTGGAAACAGCCTAAGTGCCCATCAGTAGATGAATGGATTAGAAAACAGTGGTACATCTACACGATGGAATACTATGCTGCTGTAAAAAAGAAGGAACTCTTACCATTTGCAACAGCATGGATGGAACTGGAGAGCATTATGCTAAGTGAAATAAGCCAGTCAATGAAGGAAAAATACCACATGATCTCACTCATTCATGGACAATAAAGACCATTACAAACTTTTGTACAATAATAGATACAGAGGCAGAGCGGCCTCAAACTGATTGTCAAACTGCAGTGGGAAGGCCAGGGAGGGTTGGGGGGCAGGAGGGAGGGGAGTAAGAGATTAACCGAAGGACTTGTATGCATGCATATAAGCATAACTAATGGACATAAGACACGACACTGGGGGGTAAGGAAGGGTAGGGGATTGTCAAGGGCGGGGATGGGGAAAGGACACATATGTAATACCCTTTGTAATACTTATTATAATATTTTTTTAAAAAGAATAAAAAAAAAGAAAAGGCACAACAATAGAGTATATAAACAACAAAAGGGGTCCTTTGATAACTGTACCAGTGTAATAATCTACACTAATAAAAGACAAACATGGAAATTGACTGTACCTTCGCTATGCCTTAAGCCACGCCCACCAGCCAATCAGAGCGACTATATGCAAATTAACTCAACCAAGATGGCGGCCAGCAACCACAGAGCTGGAGCAAGCAGGAGGCTTGGTTGCCCCAGTGATAGAGAAAGCCAAGCTTCCTGCCCGACCTGACCAGCTCTGAGCTCCTCTCAAGGCTACAAAGTTTCAATTATAGAAGGTAAATAAATCCCAGAATAAAAAAACAAAGAAAAAAAGGAGAGGCTGGGAGCTTCTGTCCCCGGAGGGCTTGGCCAGCCTGAAAACGGCCCTCAGCCCCTCACCCAGACTGTCCAGGCACCCCAGTGGGGACCCCCCACCTAAAGGGGGTGTGGCCAGCCTGAAAACAGCCATCAGCCCCTCACCCAGGCTGGCCAAACCTCCATGGGGTGAGGATCCCCACTGGAGGGGGGGAGGCTTGACCAGCTTGCAAACAGCCATCAGCCTCTCACCCAGGCTGGCCAGGCACCCCAGTGGGAACCCCACCCCGATCCGGGACACCCTTCAGGGCAAACCAGCCAGCCCCCACCTGTGCACCAGGCCTCTATCCTACATAATAAAAGGGTAATATGCAAATTGACCCTAACAGCAGAACGACTGGGAATGACTGGTCACTATGACAAACACTGACCACCAGGGGGCAGATGCTCAATTCAGGAGCTGTTCCCTGGTGGTCAGTGCGCTCCCACAGGGGGAGCTCTGCTCAGCCACAAGCCAGGCTGATGGCTGCCAGCATAGCGGTGGTGGCGGGAGCTTCTCCTGCCTCCTCAGCAGCACTAAGGATGTCCAACTGCAGCTTAGGTCTGCTCCCTGCTGGTAAGTGGACATCCCCACAAGGCTGCTGGGCTGCCAGAGGGATGTCTGACTGCCAGCTTGGGCCCATTCCCCCAGGGAGCGGGCCTAAGCCAGCAGGTGGACATCCTCCGAGGGGTCCCAGACTGCAAGAGGGCATAGGCTGGGCTGAGGGACCCCCCCGAGTGCACAAATTTTTGTGCACCGGGCCTCTAGTTAGTAAATAATATGATTACCAGGTGGTAAAGATAGTTTGTTGAGAAAAAAGCAAGTGGCTTAAAAAACCACATAAAACCTCAAAATAAAGGACTATTTTCTTTCTTTCTTTCTTTCTTTCTTTCTTTCTTTCTTTCTTTCTTTCTTTCTTTCTCTCTTTCTCTCTTTCTCTCTTTCTCTCTTTCTTTCTTTTTTCTTTCTTTCTTCCTTCCTTCCTTCCTTTCTCTGAAAATAAGGGCCCACTTCTGCTAAAGGCATGGAAAATACCCATTATTTGTTTTTCTGCTCCAGAAAAAGCATTAAACTAAACCTGGTTGTATGGCTCCATAAACAATTTGAAATTCAGAAAAGTCATAAAGGTAAGAAGGAACAGAGTTACCATATTTAATAGCCCTAGGAAATGAAAGGATGAATAAACTCTTCCTCCTAACCTGAGGATGTAATAAAGAAATATTTAGACTCACTAGAATCTTGCAATTTCATATCTTCCTAAATAAAAAACTTTGACGTGCACTTTTTTATGTCCTGCTGTGATAGGATTTGATATAGAACACAATGTTCTGTTATTTCAAAAATGTGACTAAAAAAGAGAGAGAAAGGTCTATTTAGAACAAAGTAAAGAACACAACTCAAAGCTACACAAAAGCAAATGTGTGTGGATAGAAGCACTTTTTAACTTTTTCCTTGAAATTAGACTAGTAATGGCTGAGAGTCAGATGCTCTGCTTGCAGGGAGTAGGGCCCTTGCTCCAGCATGTGACTCTGAGGTCACCTTCTTCAATTTGTAAAGGCAAGATCTTTCTACAAGCTTCTATTTTTCTTCACCCCTTGGGAGATAGTGTAATACCCAGGAGTAAGAGGTTGGGGTGGCAGTAAGACCAAGAGTTCTGAAATGTTAGGCATAGGTTGGACTCCTAACTCTACCATTTCCTCACCTTGAATCAATCTCTTAGGCTTTCTGAGTCACAATTTCCTTATCTGTAGAACAGAAATGATAATGTTTTCTTGAAGAGTTTTGTGAGGATTAAATGAGACAATATATTAACTATTTCTGGTAGAATGAGTTGATATCATGTTTTTGCAGAGTGTGGTAAATTGTTAGTTATATTTGCTCATTGATTCATTCATTTATTTACTCATTCATTTGACTCATGTGAAATTAGCCCCAACTATGTGCTAGGTGCTGGTTCTACAAGATTGGGTTAGATAGACATGGTCTTCGTTCTTACTGAGTTACAGAATTATGGAGGCAAATAACAAACATGTAAACAGTAATTACAATACAGTGAGATGCACTAGGTTCTAAATAATTTGTAAATAGTATGGTACTGAAGTTTAAGAAACATTTGCTTTTACATTTAAATTGGGATGTATTGATAGCAGCACTTACAATTTTACTCTCATTTATTTCAGCCCACTATGCTTTTTTTTCTCCTCAAAAAAAAAAAAAAATAGAGATAGAAACACTATTCAAGAATATATTTCCCACAAATACCCTATGCTGACCTAGCATATAGTAGGTGGTAAGTGAACAATAATTATGGGGATGAGGAGGAGGATGAAAGTGTGTTGAAACAATGCTACTGACAGTGCAATCCTGGCCGTGTTTTATTGAGACTGTGTGTTGTAAAAGTCAGTTATATTTCACTCCAGATGTTCTGTGTTTTTCTGGCCTATAAACTCTAATGACAGAAAACAGGGTTTTATGGCCCCTCAAGAATATCATTATGTGTATTATAAATAAAATTTTGGAAATAGAACCAATAGTAAGAAAACTTATCCTTTAAAATTTCCCATGTAAAAATTTATAAAGATGGACACATGTATTTTGGGGACCTTAGGAAAGGATTTCTGGTCTCTCAGCACACTTGTCTGATAGGGGCAGGCCAGGTGACATTGCTGGACTTCCTGCCTCTGGCTCTATCTTGGGTCATTTGGTGCATCACCATCTCCCAGTTCTTGGCAAAGAAGCAGCAGAGATACCATAAAGCTTACTGAGACTATCCATCTGGCCTGACATGAACACACCCCACTGCCCTCAGCTCCCCTTACTTGAATGGTATGGAAACCTTGCAGATGTCAGCCTCTTTATTGAAAAAGTCTTCTGCAGCCACAAAAGGCTAATCTGCTAGAGTTTTCTCAAGGAAGTTTAAGATCATGGAAGTTTCAGGGTGAAGGGAACAGGAGAAAAATCCACAGTCTCTGAGAGGAAATAGATAGGAAGGACCCATCATATAAATACTGGGGTTCTATGCTAAATTATTTTTTCAGTACCATATTGTTCCCCCGCAAATGAGTTGGATTCCTCAGGCACAGGTAATAATGCATAATTTCAGAAATTCATAGAGAACAACAATAGGAGCATTTTTTTTATTGCCCTTTCTCTTTTAGACTGATAATTGGCAGAGATGACTATAGATAACTGTGTTTTTTTAGGAAGAGTGGATAATGTTCTGGATCTAATTTTATACTAAGTTAAATTTTCAGGGTTTTTCTACCTTTAGGAACTGAAAAGTTGGGAGATATGTGCCTAGATAATAAACACAAAGATGTACCTCAATTAAAAGAGCTTTTACAAAATTTCAAACTTCTATAAGGGTTGGCAGTATTGTATAATAAACTTCCATGTACCTATCACCTAGGGTCAACAATTATCAACTTGTGAAAAATAAATTTCATCTCCTGTCTACTTTTTCTTCCATACTGTTTTGAAACAAGTCCTGAACACATATGATTTTATTCACAAATATTAAGTTTGTATCTCTAAAAGATAAAGACTCATTTTAATTGTGTTTACTATAACCAAAATACCATCGTCAAAGTTAAAAAGTTAACAATAATTTTAATATCATAAAATATCCATATCCAACAAGTGTTTAAAATTCCAATTATCTTATCAATGTCATAATTTTTAATGTTTTTTTTCTAAAACAGGAGCTAAGTCAAATCCACACAGTGTGATGGGTTGATACGCCTTTTAAATCTCCTCTAAGATACAGGTGGTCCCTTATTTTTTCCCCTCCCAGTTTATTTGTAGAAGGAACTGGGCTTTTTATCTTTTAGAGCTTCTCACAGTCTGGAATGTGCTGATTGCATCCCTGCTGTGTAGATTAACAGGTTTCTTCATCTTTTGTACTTATTGCAAATTGGTAATTGCATGTGTAGGCTTGATCAAATTCCAGTTAGATTTTTTTTTTTTGCATGATTACTTCATAAGCAATACTGTGCTTTTTCATCTGGAGGCCCATAATGTTTGGTTGGCTCTCTTTTTTTGTGATACCCACAGCCACTGATGTTCAATCATGAAACATTGATTCATTACAATTTACTAAATGATGCTATTTTAATTCCTGATTTCTACTTCCCATAAAATCTGAAACATTTTTATAATGTGAAACTTCCATTTCTTTTCTATATTGATAGTTCAGTTCACATAGAAAAGGCTTGATTTTTTTGCCTTTATTTACTAATGGTGCTCAATTAAAAAAAATTTTTTAAGTATTTATATGTTTCCATGCATTTAAACATTATTTGCTATTAAACTTCTTGCAGTTTATATAATTATTAATGCGCAAATTGTCCCATTTTTTCGGTGAAGAGGTTCTGGAACCTTTTAAAATTAGTTCTTGAGTATTAATTAACATGACCCTAGCAGACTATGGTAGTTTCCTTGTTATTTGGAAAGGATACTTGAGGCTCATTTTGTGTTTTCTCCCCCAGTCCTTTGAGAATGGAATTTAAGACCATAATCTGGATCTAGAAATGTATATATGTTAATGTATATCTGTGTGTTTATATCTATATACATATCTATATACTAGTGGCCGGGTGCATGAAATTCATGCACGGGGAGGGGGATGTTCCTCAGCCCAGCCTGCACCCTCTCTAATCGGGGACATCCCTCTCACAATCTGATACCATTGGCTCCTAACCACTCACCTGCCTGCCTGCCTGATCACCCCTAACTGCCTCTGCCTGATAGACCCTAACCCCTCTGCCTGCCTGCCTAATTGCCCCTAACCTCTCTGCCTGCCTCCCTGATCTTCCCTAACTGCCTCTGTCTGCCTGCCTTATCACCCCTAAGTGCTCTCTCCTGTCAGCCTGATCTTACCCCCAACTGCCTCTGCCTGTTTGATCACCCCCAACTGCCCTCCCCTGCCAGCCTGATCTCACCCAGTCTCTATCTCTCTTTGTTTTTCTCAGCAGTCCTCCAGGCCTCCCTGCCTCCCTCTTCCTCTTTCCCGGCTGGGAGAGGGGCAGGGCCAGTGGTCGCTGGGCAGGTGCTAACTCTGTTGGTGGGGTCCTTCCAGTCCCTCAGCACACAGGGAGCCAGGCTGCTCCCCCCTCTGGAGCCAGGCATACTCGGAGGGCGGGATCTTCACAGAGGCCTCGCAGGAAACAAGTCTGGGAGGGAGCCTCAGGGCCAATGGGACTGAGGGAAGTACGGCAAGCTGGCAAGTGGGCCGCGCAGAGAGCAAACACTGGGGACAGGCGGCGCTTGCCTGTCACCCTACCACCCCACAGGGATGACAAGACTGGGGACTCCAGTGGGGCTGAGGGAACTGGGCGCCGCCATCTTGTGTGGGTGCCGCCATCTTTGTGATGGAATGATGGTTAATTTGCATATTACCATTTTATTAGATAGGATATAAAAGCCTAAGCAACTGGCCAACTGGCTGACCAGCTGACTGGCCAGTAGATGTGATGTGCACTGACCATCAGGGGGCAGATACTCAACACAAGAGCTGCTGAGCTGCGTTCACTTGGCAGTGATGGTTCTCAGGTGATGCACCCGGAACCAGAGAACAGGGAGCCCGATTCTGGGGTATGTCACTCAAGAACTGCCCTCTCACAATCCAGAACCCCTTGGGGGATGTTGGAGAGCTGGTTTCAGCCTGATCCCCACAAGCCATGCTGAGGGACCCCATCAATGCACAAATCCTCTAGTATACTATATATAAGAAATATATATATAATAAGAAATATATATTTTTTAAAAGGCAAAATACATGAGTTTATGCTGATACTTCCAGTTCAAATTTAGGAACACTGGCTTTTTAAAAAAATTATTTAAAAAATATTTATTGTTGAAAGTATTATATATGTCCCCCTTTTTTCCCCATTGACCTTCTCCAGCCCTCCCCCATACTCAGTCCCAGGCTGTCATACTCTATTATCTGTGTCCATGGGTTATGCATATATGCATACATGCATAACCTTTGGTTGATTATCTCCCACCCACTTACCCTCACCTGCCTTCCCTCCAAGATTCCACACTCTGTTCCATGCTTCCATATCTCTGGATCTACTCTGTTCATCAGTTTTTTTGTTTTTTTGTTCATTAGGTTCCATATATGAGTGAGATCATGTGGTACTTGTCTTTCTCTGACTGACTTATTTCACTTAGCATGATACTTTCCAGGTCCCTCTATGCTGTCTCAAAGGGTAAGAGGTCCTTCTTTTTTACTGCTGCATAGTATTCCATGGTATAAATCTACCACAGCTTCTTTATCCACTTGTCTGCTGATGGGCACTTTGGCTGTTTCCAGACCTGAGCTATTGTAAATTGTACTGCTATGAACATAGGGGTGCATCCATTCTTTCTGATTGGTGTTTCAGGTTTCTTAGAATATATTCCTAGAAGTGGGATCACTGGGTCAAATGCCAGTTACATATTAAATTTTTTGAAGAAACTCCATACTGTCTTCCATAATGGCTGCACCAGTCTGCATTCCCACCAGGAGTGTACTAGAGTTCCCTTTTCTCCACATCCTCTCCAGCACTAATCATTTGTTGATTTGTTGATGGTAGCCATTCTGACAGGTGTGAGATGATAGCTCATTGTCTTTTTAATTTGCATCTCTCTGATAATCAGTGACTTTGAGCATTTTTTTATGTTTCTTTGGCCATCTGTATAAGAACACTGGCTTTTAAAATTTCATCTAAAAACTTTTGCCTTCTATCTCCCAGGCTGAGAATTCTGGTTCTCAAGATCATTAGAATTACTGAATTAGAAATACCAGATAATTTCTCTTTTGCTTTATTCCATAATATTGACATAACAGTGTTAGATAATCAATACAAATACTACTACCAAAATGTAATCTCATAAAACTATTAAAAATAATTTTTTTTGCAAATTTCTTTTTGTCCTCAGATACATCCTGCTAAGAATATTGGGCAAATGATTGTGTTTTAAAATCACTTAAAATAGTCTTCTCTGTGTAGTTTTGCCATTAACTGGATACAGAATTACAGTAATTTGTTGTTTTATTTTTGCTTTAAAATTTTTTGTAATTATTAATATTAGTTTTAGTGTACTCACTTTGGTTTCATTAAAATTTGAATTTTAACACCCTAGCCAGTTTGGTTCAGTGGATAAAGTGTCGGCCTGTGGACTGAAAGGGTCCTGGGTTTGACTCCAGTCAAGGGCACATTCATGGGTTGCAGACTCCATCTCCAGGAGGGGACATACAGGAGGCAGCCAATCAATGATTTTTTCTCATCATTGGTGTTTCTCTCTCTCTATCTCTCTCTCTCCCTTCCTCTCTGAAATCAATAAAAATAAAAAAAAGAATTTTAAATATTTGGTACAGGGAGTTAGGTTTAAATTTCTGCTTTAAAATTAATCTCTTTAATGCTTAAAAATAGCTTTAATTTGTGGTTTTTGCAATGCAGCTAGAATATGCATTTTTCTTTAATAATTATTTATTTTTCAATTACAATTGGTATGCAATATTATATTATTTCCAGGTTTACAATATAGACATTTTGTAATAGACATTTATGTAATTTACAAAGTGCTTACCCTGATAAATCAATTATCCATCTGATTACATACAGTAATTATTACAATATTATTGACCATATTCCGATGCTGTACTTTATATTCCATGACTATTCTGGAACTATCAATTTGTACTTCTTAATCCTCTCACCTTTTTCACCTATTCCCTCAACCCCTCTCCATCTGGCAACCATCAAAATGTTCTCTGTATCTATGAGTCTGTTTCTGTTTGTTTATTTTGTTTTTTATATTTCACATATAAATGAAATCATCTGGCATTTGTCATTCACTGTCTGACTTAGTTAACTCAGCACAATAACCTCTAGGCCCATCCATTATGTTGCAGATGCCAAGATTTCATTATTTTTTATGGCCGAGTGAGTCATATTCCATTATATACATGCACAATTTCTTTATCCATTCATCTACTGATGGACACTTAGTTTGCTTCCATATCTTGGCTATTGTAAATAATGCTGCATTGAACATATGGGTGCATATGTCTTTTTTATTTAGTATTTTGGGTTTCTTTGGGTAAATGCCCAGAATTGGAATTGCTGGGTCCTTCTTTGTCTCTTGATATAAAGTTTATTTTTTCTGGTGTAAGCTCTCCAGCTTTTTATATATTACTAGAGCCTGGTGCACAAATTCCTGCATGGGTGGGGTCCCTTTCGGTGGCCTGCAGGGATCGGGCTGAAACTCGCAGTCCAATGCCTCCTGCAGCATCTACCTGCCGCTCACACTCATCCTGGCCCAGCTCTGCTTGCCCCGGGCTCGCACCCAATCAGTCCTGATCGGGAGAGGCTTATGCTGACACAGCAGCATTCACCAGCCATGAGCCCTGTGCCTGGCGCCCTCCCAAGGGGAGTGGCCTGTAGGATCGGGCTGAAACAGGCTCTCCGACATCCTCTGAGATGTCCTGGATTGTATGAGGGCACGGGCCAGACTGAGGGACCCCACTGGTGTAAGATCAGGCTGGGGAAGGACTTCGGGAGAGCTCCAGGGCATGTCCAGCCCATCTCGCTCAGTCCTGATCAGCCGGACCCCAGCAGCAAGCTAACCTACCAGTTGGAGCATCTGCCCCCTGGTGGTCAGTGCACATCATAGTGAGTGGTTGAGCAGCCTTAACATATCATTAGCATATTACACTTTGATTGGTTGTTTGGTTGTTCTGCCATTCGGTCTATTTGCATATTACCTTTTTCTAATTTCATGGAATATCTTTTTATTTTCATTCTGTGTATGTCTTTAGATCTGAAGTGAGTCTCTTTTAGATAGCATATATATAAGGGCCTTGTTTTCTTATCCATTCATCTACTATATGTCTTTTGATTAGAATATTTAATCCATTTGAATTTAAAGTAATTGTTATAGATATTTATTTATTGCCATTTCATTACATTTAAAAATCTATTTTTCCCCTTCTTCTTCTTAAAGAAAACTTTTTGACATTTTTGTAATATTGATTTGGTGATGATAAATTCAAGTGCTCATCAGTAGATGAGTGGATAAAAAAAACTGTGGTATACTTATGCAATGGATTCTTTTTTCTTTTTGCTGTTCTGATTGCTGCTCCCTTATCTTCCAAATTGCTGATTCAATTCTCTGCTTTATCTAATCTACTGTGGCATCCCTGTAATGTATTCTTCATTTCTGACTGGTTCTTTTTTTATGGTTTCTATGTCCTTTTTATGCTGTTGAACTTTAAGTTTCTTGAGCATCCTTATAACCATTGGTTTGAACTCTGTATCGGGTAATTTGTTTGCCTCGATTTCATTTAGTTCTTTTGTGTAGCTTTACATTCAATACATCCATGGGAGGAGGAAAGTATAAGAGCATCCTTTATTGCTATTTTGATTGATTCTGGGTATTATTTAAACTATTAATATAATGGTAATTCTTAGAACAAAAGGACAAAACTTCCTAAATACAAAAAAACCTCTTACAGCCTGTATTTTATTTTAGGACTACAAATATATAGAGTGGTTTATTCTCTTCTGCTTGGACTTGGGATTCAGGGGATACTTCGTCACTTAAATTTGCCGATATTTTGGTATCTGAATTGTTTCTATTTTTAAGGGAGATTTAGAAGGATTCATAATTATGCCACTACCACTATCTTAGAATTCTCAATGTTGCTGGAGTATGTAGTGATCTTCCCTTAACTATTTATTTTACATGTGCTCTATTATTCTTAGTTCGTGCTTTTGCAGGAGTGTTGATTTTTAATAATGCATATATGACATAACATCAGAAATATCTATCATGGAATCATTTTATACCCAGATTTGAAGAGAGCATTTTGGAAAAAATAATATTATAAAATACTTTGAGTCCTTATCACTAAAGTATTATTTTTATACTGTTTTAAATTTGAATATCTAGAAAATGATGTATTCTTTGAGGATGTAAACAATAAATATGCAATTAGATATAAGAAAGAAGAGGAAGACAAGAAAGAAAAAAAGAAAATGAAATATTATACTAATAACCTGTGCTTTACTCATGACTTTAA
The DNA here is from genome assembly GCF_028538775.1 of Myotis yumanensis. NCBI lineage: Eukaryota > Metazoa > Chordata > Mammalia > Chiroptera > Vespertilionidae > Myotis > Myotis yumanensis. The sequence goes on from NW_027223754.1 coordinate 131,923,762, forward strand.
ACTTTGTTCAGATAATTTATCAGCTCTTAGTACAGTAATAAAGCACTGTCTTTGGGATTATTATACTTATAATGAGATTTCTTCCTAAGCATATCCTTTCTTTTTAGAAGAAAAAGTAAAACGTTAACTCTTAGGAATCATTATACAATAACTAAGAGAGCAATGAAATTTTATAGGAGTTGGACCAAGCCCAGTGACTTTTCTGGTTTGTGAAAAGTTCAATGAGAAGTAAGTAGGTCATATAATGGGAAGTTGAAGTAATAAAATGGGAGAGATGGAGAGATGAAATAGCCCTTCTTTTCCCCATGTACATACAGTTGTGGATAATTGTTGCCTTACAGTGTTGTGCTCATTAGAGGCACAGGCAGAATATCATAATAACAGGGATATACTTTTGGTGTGAACAAAAATCCATGGTGGTAGGGCTTCAAGAATGTAAAAGAACTTGGGAGGTAGTTTATACATATTGTTTTCTAATTATTCTCATATTTGCTCCTTTGTTGCGTAGAAAGAAAACTCCAAGTAGAGTAATATGTACCACTGTGTGTTAGGATTTTACCACACAGTTAAGAGCAAGGCATGCTATGTACATATATTTCATTGGGTCCTACCACCTATGAAGACCTAGGTGAGGAAAGTGATGCACAGAGAAGTTAGGTGACTTGCTGAAGGTCACAGAGCTAGTACATTTTGGAGCCTTGGTCTGAACCCAGGTTATTCTGACTCTTGAATTGTGGTCTCAGGCATTGTATGAGTGTTTTCTAAAAACTGCATAGTTTAATATGAGGTGAAGCTTTTAAAAGAATCTATTCCTGTCTAAGCTAAGTTTCCTTTAGGGAGCCTGGAGATGCATATGTTGTGCAGAAGATAAAGCTCTTACCTGACAGTCCCCATTCAGTTGACAGTCAGCAGAGGATCAGCTTAGTTTCTCAGCTGGCCCAGCTCAGCGAGCCCTTGTAATAGTAAGTGCCACACAATGTGCCAGATTTCAGGTACATGAAAATGAATGAGACACATCCTCAGGCCATGGGTCCAGTGGAGGGGCAGGTTACATTAACAGATGTATATAAAACAAAGCAGAAGTTCAATTCTAAGAATTGAGAAAGTCTTCCAGCTGCAAGTCTGAGGAAGGCAAGTAGGGGGCTAATGAATGGTAGGAAGTTCTCTAAGGTAAGTTCTCTTGGTTTGCCTAGGACTTGCCCATGTTAGTATTCTAGTATTGATGGTTTCACATTCCAGGAAATATCTCAGTCCTGAGCAAATTGAAATAGCTGGTGACTTGGGTTTCTGCTGGTTCAAAGCATTAATAATTTCCCATTGGGTAACTGGGGAATTCCTAGTTAATTCTACCAGGGAAATCAACATTTATGATCATCACCCTGAAAATGATGGTTTAATTTTTTGTGGGCAACGTTTTAGTTAAGCAAGCTTGATTTACTGCTTTATTTGCTGCTGGTAAGTTCAATGAGTTTGCTTTGCTTTCTTATCTGGAAGGAACCCAGGTTGTCATTAAAGACTTTACAACCCCCAACTATGAAGACAAAGGCAACTTGATGTGGGCCTAGTCAAGATAATGGGCACATGTAGACTGCTTGTGAGGGAGCAGACTGCTTAATGAATAAGGATTTGGACCAAGTCCAGTGAACTAGGTAAGGAAGGATCTGAGTTCAAAAATCAACTGGCAGGGTTTCAACAAACCATCAGCACTGGAACAGCCCTAGGTGTGTAATCACCGAGGGTCACCGAGTTTAATGTACCCATTTACAGCTCACAGGGCATGGCCTTGTCATGTGCTTCACCGAGGGCACTGTTTTATTATTTTGAACTTATAGAGTTATTTTACTCTTTTATGACAAGGGTTGTCTAGCATATTACTGTTATAAAGATGTCCAGAATCTTGAAGAATTACATTTTAAGGTATTCTATCACATAATTAAAAATTTCTTTTTTTATTCTTCCCTTTCTCCTTTCTTTCCCCTCCTGAGTCCTTCTCATTCCAACTTGTCCCCTTTCCTTTTTTCTTATACTCTCCTCTCATCTTTTTTCTATCCATCTCTCTTCCTCTTTTGCCCTTCCTTCCTTCCTTCCTTCCTTCCTTCCTTCCTTCCTTCCTTCCTTCCTCCCTCCCTCCCTCCCTCCCTCCCTTCCTTCCTTCCTTCCTTCCTTCCTTCCTTCCTTCCTTCCTTCCTTCCTTCCTTCCTTCTTTCCTTCCTTCCTCCTGTCTTCTCTCTTTCATCTCTTCTTTTACCCACCTTCTTTGAAGGAACAGGGAATTTTTGAATCTGATCAGATGAAGGATTCATTCACTCAAGGACTTCTCATCAAAGGCTGAGCTCAGAGAACTCAACTGGAGTTTTGTTTTCACTGCTGTAGCAAGAAGTCTCCCTGACTATCTCTCAGCAAAAGAGGTAGATATGCTGAAATCTGGAAGAAAGAAATGATATGTATGCCTCCTTGTTCTTCTAAAGAATGTGTGGGCTTGGTTTTCTAATGCCTGGGTGCTTCCTGAAGAACCCTTAAATTCTAATATTGGCAAAAAAAGAAATAGCATGAGCTGTTTGGTGTTAGAGTAAGAAGAGCAAAGCTCAGTAACTAGGACAATTTTAACACTTAATCTCCATCCCTAAGTTAATTCTGAAATTATTGCTGGTTCTAAAAGTGCTAGGGCCACTGGCCCAGGGATAAAGCAGCATTGAGGGTCCTCTTGTGAATGCTCTAGAGCAGCGGTTCACAACCTGTGGGTCACGACCCTTTGGGGGTTGAACGACCCTTTCACAGGGGTCTCCTAAGACCATCGGAAAACACATATATAATTACATATTGTTTTTGTGATTAATCACTATGCTTTAATTATGTTCAATTTGTAACAATGAAAATACATCCTGCATATCAGATATTTACATTATGATTCATAACAGTAGCAAAATTACAGTTATGAAGTAACAACGAAAATAATTTTATGGTTGGGGGTCACCACAACATGAAGAACTGTATTAAAGGGTCGCGGCCTTAGGAAGGTTGAGAACCAGTGCTATAGAGCAATCTGATTAGAGTACTCATCCCAGTAACCCATTTGGGAGACTTACTAGCGTCTCTGGCTGTTCCAACATAACAGCAGACACCTTGTCTGATACATTTCTAAAAGCCCCCTATGAATTATCCCACCACCTCATGAAGGTAAACTCCAGAACACCCCAGAGAGAGCATTTATTGTCAACTAGACACCCAAAGGGCTATAGAAGGTGCTTGGTTACCTATAATCCAAGGAAACAAATGGAGCATTTTCATACATCTTCAGAGAGCTGTGAAAAGAGGGGCGTGGCTACCTCTGTCACACACTAATAGCTCACAAAAATGAGGCAGATGAACCTACACAGATGTTCTGTTAGGAGTATATGGGAGACGAGAACCTAGTAATGGAAAGGAAGAGTTTAACTTTTTGCTTTATTGTCCTCCATCCTTTACTTACTTGCTCTGACAAGTTGGTAATTAGCTGAAACTCTCTAGTCTGGTTTGTTTTTTACTGTGGTATGATCTCCTGAAGTCTCTTTTAGTGATCCTTTTATTTATAGTTTAGGAGGCTTGTACACTTCTGTGGAGAAGAAGGATTCTTTAAAATAAAAATTATATTGAATTTTAACCTATTTGACTTTTTAAAAATTTTAATATATTTTTTATTGATTTCAGAGAGGAAGGGAGAGGGAGAGATAGAAACATTAATGATGTCAGAGAATCATTGATCAGCTGCCTCCTGCAAGCCCCCTACTGGGGATCAAGCCTGCAACCTGGGCACATGTCTTGGACCAGAATCAAACCCTGGAACCTTCAGTCCACAGGCCAACGCTCTATCCACTGAGCCAAACTGGCTACAGCAACCTATTTGACTTTGTAGACAAATTTCATCTAAACCTCCCACCTCATATATCTCTGACTCACCCTTGTACCTGAAGGGACTGAATTCAGGTGACTGGATGTGTCCTGCGCATATGCACAGAGCTTGGGGGAGCAAGTCTCAGTAAGAAGAGCTTTACTCTACTCCCCATGTCATGTGAGCCATGATACTTCATTCCCTTCACACTCTGGTTAACCTCATTAAAAATATACTGCCTAACCTGTTTAACGAGGCAGGACTCCAGGAAGTAACTTTTCTTTTTTTTTTCTTCATCCTTTTAAACTATAGATTCTTGGCCAAATTTTAAAAGAAGAAAATCAGTTCTTTGCCAAGGGATTTTATGAATGGCTTATAACTAATAAACCAAGTTGCTATTAAGAAAAGTTGTTCCACACCTTTACTGGGAGAGCAATGGAATGTCCAGTCAACACACAGTCATTATTTTACTCACAATTTTAACTCTAGCAACAATGGAAAACTGTCTGTTCTGCCTTAGGAATATTTTAACATTTTACTTAATTTATCTGTCAGATGCCTGAAAAAAATACCACCTCAAACTAAAGAAAACTTAAAATATGCACTTTAAATAAATAGAACATCTCTCTAATAAGATTGCATATCTTACCTTTCAGAAAAGAGCGAGGCATAAAATGTTGAGTACCTCTATAATTGAAATGTTGGTTTAGGACATAAGAAAAGCACAGACAATAGAGAAAAATAAAAACATTTTTTTCTTAAGAAATTTTGCCAGAGGCAAAAGTCTCATTCTCATGATGTGTTAGTAAGATCTCAGTCCTGTGTTTTGCTTTATGAAAGGTATTAAAAGTAGCAACAATAAAATAAGATACATTAAAATTAGGAATAATGGGCATGTATTGATGGCTATAATTTAAGCCTTAAATCTAAGTCATAGGCTAAGAATGCTTACTTTCTGAGTGGTGGTATAAGAGATATTGGGCAAAGAAGATAACAAAAAAGAAAAAAGACATGATGTTGATTTCCTTCAAGTAGTTTCAGGATGTTTTCTTGAGTATTGTGTGAGAACCCAAATTCCCTGATTTTATCTGTCCCAGGTAACTAGAAACAGAAGTCATCTCACCTCTGGGAGAAGAAAAGAATAAAACTTTGAAATGCCTCCCTTTCTTTTTACCTACTGAAGGCCTTTTCTTACTAGGAACATGTGACATCCAATTAAAAAAAAACCACACAAAAGTCAAGGCTTAAATCTGAAATCCTATGGAAAAGTATGATAATAACCCTTTCACTGATATTCTAATCCAAATATTTTAAAATTCAAATGATATTAAGAATTTTATTTTAGGTAGTCTATCCTAAAACACAACACAATTTAAACATATAAGCATGCTGTTAAAAACTGTATAAAAATATTGCATACTCACTCATCTTCTTCAAAACCTCTAATAACATTTTTGCCAATAACAATTTATTGGCATACTTATTAAATGTATCAAATGCTATAAAAAGAACAGAGATTGTGCTAAGAAAAATTAAATAATGATTACAATTTTAGAAATGTTTTCTTAAAGGATCTAATCAAAATCAGTTTTTTCAAGGAATACAAATTCTAAAAATATAGGAGTAGGTAAATTACAGTGTTCAGGATTTTGATCCTTTATTCCTTGTTTTAAACACTGGACCGCCCAATGACCCTAACTTCTTGTGGGGAGATGGAGTGCAATTCTTTTAAGGTTTTAAGTGATACAACTTTCACTTATGCACATACAACAGAAACAGAAATTAAATTCATTCAATGGAATCTCATGTTGCAATGTATACAAAATATCTTGCAAAATATTCAAAGGCAGTTTATGACGGAAAAGAAAACTTTTATAGTTGCAATATATAGATAAGCAGAAGTAATTTGGAAAATGCAAGTCAGTCGAAGTACAAACAGGTCTTAGTTTTGCTGACTCTACAAAAGGTCATAATACTTTATACTCCTTAAGGACAGTGAAAAGCCTGTAGCATCTAAAGCCTGTAATGCCATGAAAATGGAGAAAGGTGAAATGGCTTAAGTCTCCCTCCCTCCCTCCCTCCCTCTCTCCTTTCCTCCAACCCTCTCTCTTTTCCTCCTTTCCTCTCTTTCCACCTCCCCTCCACCACCATTCCTTCTTTCCTTTCTTCCTGCCAGCCTGCCTTCTTTCCTTGTTTTATTTCCAGCAACCATTAATCAAACATCTGTACTATGTTATGCATCACGTTAAGTCCATTGTGAATAAAGATGGCTGGAGAACACGCTGTGTGCAAAGGCAGGAAGGAGAGGTGTCTGAGAAGATAGATTGGGCTTACGCTGTTGAGGGCACTAAATGTCAGATTAAATTATGATAATAGCTAATACTCATTTAGTGCATGGCTATTATAAGTGTTTTACTTATTTTGACAATTAATTATTTCAACTGCTTTATGAGGTAAGTGCTATTATTATCTCTCTTTTATAGGTAAAAAAAAAAAAACAAAACCTGAGGCACAAAGTGTTTAAATAACTTGCCCAGGGTCACAAGGAGTTACATGGCAGAGCTAGAATTACAATTTCAGGCAGTCTGGTGTTATAGTGTGTGCTTTTAACTATGATGCTATACTGTGACATCAACTTTATTTTTCAGGCAATCAGGGGCCATGTTACTCATTGACTTAGTTTTATTGTAAAGTAAGGATAATAATAAAAATACCTTCCTCAGAGGGTTGTGGTGAGAATTAAATAGGATAATATATGGGAAATTGTTTTGAAGAGTTATAATGTGCCACATAGCATTAATAAATATAAAATATTATTCAAGTAAATAAAAGCTTGAGTAGTTACTATTTACCTGTGGGGAGCCGCTATAGGGTTAAACCTCGGACTGACCTGTTGGCAAAGTCACAAACAAGTCCCAGTTTAGAGGGCACAGTCCTCTTAGCATAATTAGGCTTGACCTTATGACGCTCCCTAGATCTTACCTGGGAAGCTAATGGGCTGAGGGAAATGCAGCAAGAACAAGAACAAAAACAAGTGAAACTCACAAGAACAGTGTAACTTTGGTAACCACTACCTTGTTTACCTCTGACTATAAAATAAAGGCTCAGCTTGTCTCAGAATCTTTCTCTGTGGCCTCAGCCAGGCACAGGAAGATCCACGGAGACTAAAGAGAGCTAGAGAGTTCTGAACACTGTCTCCGTGTAAAACCTTCTTCGCCAATTCCATCCACACCTTTGGGAACCCCTGGACCGCTGGGGCTGGACTCTGGCATTTACCAATGGGTACAACTCTTCCTGATATTATTAGCCAAATATTAGCCTTGATTATATGAAAAAAAATTAGAGAAGAAATAAAAAATGATAGTGAGAGGAGATAATGATGGCACTGATGATACTACTGAGGAAAGAGTAACCCATGTAACAAATATTGTTGAGTGCTTATTCTGAAAATAAGCACTTGACCAGATTTTAAACAAGGCTCCTGCCCTCATGTGCTTGCAATCTATGATCATCCAGATTTCATGGCTGACAAAAGGCTCTCAAAACTTTATTTCACGTGATCATATCATCCCCTGAAAAAATTTCATTGGAAGAGAAATTATTCCCATTTTCTCAATCAGGAGCTTGAATGACTTCTCCACTGTCATACAAGTAGAATGTAGAGTCAGGACCCAAACCTAGATCTCTTGCTCTTCAGAACATCATTCTTTCTTCAAGACCAGACTGTCTTATGTAATAATAATAACAATAATAATAATAAATAATAATAATAATAAGAAGAAGAAAGCACTAACTGCATGCCAGGCATTATTGTAAGGGCTTTGCATACATTAGTTCATTCAACACAGCAAAGCCTGAAGGATATATCTTATACTATAGCAGACTGTTCACTAAGGTAAAGTTATGTCTTTTGATACACATTGGTACTAGTAGACTTCTCTTAGCTTGATATTGCCTCTGAGAGGACATTCAATTTTTATGGTTAATGAGTTTGCACCCTTGAGATGGGGAGCTGGCCTGGAGCAGAAAAGCCTCTCTGAGGTGGTGTGATAGTAACAGTGGGAGACAACGTTCCTTCTTTCTAAGGAAGAAGAAAGATAAGCATTGTGCACAGGTTGGAATCCTCTTCTGAAAACCACAGCTCTGTGTCCTTGCTATAGCTGTAGTAGCCTGTCTAGATTCCTACAGAATGAATCTCATGGCTAAGCCTGCCTCTTCGGTTTCCTCTTTCACAATCGAGATGTGAGAAAGCTGTGATGACTCCTTTCCCTAGTGTACCAGCCTGAAGGCTAGAACATAAAAAGCAGAGAATGGAATAAGTGAGTAATAGCACCCAGCTGGAAACCTGAAAGCCTCCTTTGACCTCGTTATTGTAATTTTTATTTTATTTTTTAAAAACAGGATTGTTCAAGGGGAACAGCTAGAACTGATAACAGATAACAATTAAACAGTCTTAAGTGAATGAAAGTTAAAAATAAACTCTGGGGCACTTCTATGAGGTGTTCACCAGAGTGAAGGTCACAAACTGTATTTAAGAGCAATGATTTTCTAGGTGAAAAAGGTGGAGGGATTGAGAAGTACAGATTTACAATTACAAAATAGTCTTGGGGACGTAAATACAGCATAGAGAATATACACATCTACACAGCATAGAGAATATTGTGATAATTATGTATGTTGCCAGTTGGGTACTGGAAATATCAGGAGAACACTTTGTACAGTATACGACTGTCTAACCATTATGTCGTACACCTGAAACTAATAAAAAATATTATTGAATGTAAACTATAATTGAAAAAGTTAAAAAAATTAAGTTAATTTGAGAGATAATATCAGTAAAATAAATTTTAAAAAGATCAATGATTTTCCAAAGTCATTTAATAAAAATAAGGAACTATTAAAATATTTGATGTTCTATACCTGAAGTCTATATAATTTTATTAGCTAGTATCACCCTATTAATGTCAATTTAAAAATAAATAAAAGAAAAAGATATTGCACCTCTTTCTCATTCTAACTCCCCAAATCTTTAAGGACTTCAGCCATGGAATGTACACACCTCAAATCAGGTGGCTCAAACTGGCCAGACAATTTAATCCTCTTTTATATTTACTCAAAATGACACCTTGGTTTTTATTTTTGTTTTTTTCAAATGGAACATTATATCTTCATTTCTAGAAAGCTTTGTGTATGTGTATATGTACATATGTGTGCTTTTTGATGGTAGAGAAGATAAAAAGTGTTTGGGATTAGGGTAGAGAAAAAGCTAGCTATCCACATGAGGAGTAAATTTTCATTTTCTTTAATTTCTATAGTTTCTATAATTTATTTAATTTCTCTCAGGGTACACTTTCCTTCTCACTAGCAGTGTTCCTAAGACATCAAAGCAACTGATTAATTACATTTTAAAATTGTTCAAATTCATTGACATTGGAGGAGAGAAGGATGGAAAAGAAAGAGAACACTTTCCTCACTAAACAGAAAACTTTTTAAAAAGTTTTTGAAAATGCATTTCCATTAAATAAACTGTAACAGTTGTGTGGGACATTGAAATCACTGTGTTTAAAATTAAGATAGTGAATGTAGAATTAGACATAATAAAGAGATATCTCTGGAGCCAAAATGATGTTGGGCACTCAAAATTGATTTTAGTTAAAAAACAAACAACAAACAAAAAAACTGAAAATGCATCTGATTGAAAGGAAGAAACACTGAGCAAATTAATCAAGTAAAAGAACTGATAAATGTACTTTTATTTCCTTTTAATAAAAAAACAGTAATAAATTATTAAAACACAGTAGTCTTCCCTGGGCCTCTTTGTATGCTAAAGATTCACCATCCTTTTCTCTTCTCTCCTGACTTAATTATACAGTGTAGTATGTGAATGTTACCTTTAACTTTCCAATGTTTTTTCCATCGTCTCCCATTATGTGACATTAGTGCAATTTGAATTCAGCTCCAAGGCGGACTCTGATTTGCTGTATTCGGTCATAGAAACCAACATCCTTTGCTAGTGACTACTTTAAAAACCTAGAGCTAAGCCAATCATTTCATAATTTGTGAGCTCCTTTGATGAAATCAGATTGAGGAAGAACTTTTTTCCAGTACTGAGAACTAGATGTATTTTATTTCCCTCTACCTGTAAAAAAGGGAGCATGTAGCCTTGTTTATCATTGGAAATTACCTTTCAGTCAAGAGGTTGGAGAGGAAAAATCCAGGTCTTTGATGATAACATTGACTTGTTTGATTAACCTGCTGTTATGTCTGCTCTTCTCTGCACATTCACTTATTTGAACCAATACATTTTCTTATTGGCTTTCAGTTACTTGTTTCTAACAAATATAAATAGTACAAGCCCTCCACTCTTGGTGATGAACATAGTGCATCTAAAGAGGAAATTAAAATCCATGCAACATTCATACTACTTTCTGCAACAAACAAATAAATACAAACTAAAATTTTAGTTTAATTTAAAATTTAATCTTTGCACATATAACATATCACTCCCAAAACCACAGGGTAGGGATAATATCTAGGTTATCCCTATGTTCTCAGGACCTAATATGGAAATTTCATAAAAATTACGTCATCTAACTGGTATCTCTACAAATTGCAGTTGAACTAATTATGTTTCTTTATTTATATAGCCTGTATTAGCTCAGTGGTTTGCAATCTCTTTGGAATTATGACATTCTTTGCTTGATTTTGAGTACATGGAACTCTCAATGAACTCACAGTGTAGTAAGGGAAATAGATACAAATAACCATTTATGATATAAAGTAATAGTCTTAGAAATAAAATGCTTCCAAGGCCTGAAGGGAGGAATGCCTGGCTCTGACTGTAATGTGGTCTTATCGAGGAAACATTTCTGAATAACTTCATTCTTAAGAGTTCTGTAATAGTTTGTCTGGCAGGCAGGAGGGCAGGGGCAGTGAAGAGAGGGCATTCTAGGCAAAAGGAACAGCATGTGCAAAACACAGTTACATAGAAAGTAAATCATAGCATGTTTAAGAAAGTCTAAGTAATGGAACAATTATGAAGAGGAAGAGAAAGGCACCACTGTTTGTTCAGCAACTAAGTTGTATTAGGTTCTGAGCTAGGTTAACATATATGATTTCATTTAATTCTCACAATAAATATGTCATAGATTAGGAACAGGAGGCTCAATGGGCTGGCTGACCTGGCTGTTTCTACACAGCTAGCAAACAGTCAAGCTAGGATTTGAGTCTGGGTTGGTCTGGCACTAATATCCAGTCCTTTCTCACTAAAATGTGATGCCTACCTGAATCATAAGGTACATGTAGGCCTCATTGGGAGATACAGCTTCAAATTTAGGGAATGACAGATAGGAGGAGGCTTGTGTTCCTTACAATGGAGTTTGGATCTTATACAGTGTGAAGATGTCTAATAGGATATTGGAGACACAAGGCTGAGACAAGTTAGCTGGTGATAAAAAAAAGTTGGCAGTTATCATACAATTGGTTGTATTCGATCACATTTGCAATTGGTTGTATTCGATCACATTTGCTTAGTCAGAATTATCCAATGATAACCTTAGGGTGTGAAGGTAGAAGGCCAAAACAAAGCTTTTGAGAATTCCAATATTTAAAGAATTTTTATAAAAAAGGAGCCAGAGGAGACTAAGAAAGAGTGCCAAAAGAGTTAGAAATGAAATCATAAAAGGGTGGTGAGATAGAGAATTTTATCCTATAGGTGGTAGTGAGTATCAAAAGCTTCAGGAGAAGGTAGCAGTTAATCAAGCTTCAGTAATGTAAGATCCCTCATTTCTATCCCTGTTGTAATCTAGTAAGTGATGGGTGGGTGTAATTAAAAGACAGCTTTTTATTCAAATTTATAAAAACATTCGTACAAGAGTAGTTACTTATTGGGAACAAGCTATTTCAGGAAACATTGGTATTTGGAGTCTTATTGGAATCTCAAAGTTGGAAAAGAGCACAGAAGTCACCTAGTCTAGCTTATCTAATGGATGAACATCCTTATGCTAACACTTGCCCGTCCAAGTATACAAGAAGCTTATTCTGATATCACTGAGTTTAGAAGCCTATAAGATGTGGCTATCATCAACAAATCAACAAATGACAGTGCTGGAGAGGATGTGGAGAAAAAGGAACCCTCATGCACTGCTGGTGGGAATGCAGACTGGTGCAGCCATTGTGGAGAACAGTATGGCGTTTCCTCAAAAAATTAAAAATGGAACTTCCATTTGACACACTTCTAGGAATGTATCCCAAGAAAACAGAACACCAATCAGAAAGGATATATGCACCCCTATGTTCATAGCAGCACAATTTACAATAGCTAAGATTTGGAAACAGCCTAAGTGACCATCAGTAGATGAGTGGATTAGAAAACAATGGTACATCTACACAATGGAATTCTATGCTGCTGTAAAAAAGCAGGAATTCTTACCATTTGCAACAGCATGGATGGAACTAGAGAGCATTATGCTAAGTGAAATAAGCCAGTCAGAGAAAGATAAATGTCACATGGTCTCACTCATTTGTGGAATATAATGAATAACATAAACTGGTGAACAAAAATAGAACCAGAGACATAGAAGCATCGAACAGACTGTACAGTCTATGAGGGAAGGTGGTGGTGGGGGGGTAAGAAATCAACCAAAGGACTTTTATGTATGCATATTAGCAAATCCAATGGACACAGACAGTAGGGGAGGGGAGTGAGGGCTTGTACTTGGGGAGGGGGTGGTGGGGGATAGGCCAATGTGGGTAAAATGGAGACTCATGTAATACTTTAAACAATAAAGAATTTTTTTTAAAAAAGATGCCTCACTTTTCTTGTTTATGTCAATCATTTCCTCTTCATAATGTATCACTAAAAAACTGATAATTTACATATTTATATAATTTTTATGATATTTTACAAGTTTCAACAAACTTTCACACATATTTATGATTTGACTATCTCCACAAGCCAGTGAATTAGAGAAATGAAGTGTTCCACTTACAGATAAGCAAACAAAGGTTTAGCAAGGTTAATGGAAATTAACCTGAGGTTCCTTAGAAATAGATTAATGGGGTCAGAAAAAAAAATTAGCTCTGATTTCTAGTTTTCTCTTAATCACTGTACCATTAATGGATGATTATATAAATTTGGGTACTGGTTTCTTTCTCTTCACTTTTTTTTCATGTAAAGCTTGTTTCTTCAACTATGTAGTAATCTTCCAAAGGATTTACATTTCTTCTGGCTGAGGCTAACAGTAAGATGGCCCATGAGTAATGGTTCTTCCCATTTGGACCACAGACTTGCAGTGAAGATTAAGAAATAAGTGTTGCTTATTTAAGTGAGTAAGCTCCCCTTTATAGCTGGATAAAATGATGATGTGATTCTATTTTACCAGCATTTAGATGAAGGATTTAACAGTTTTCTGGGTAATTTAACAACTATAGGAAGTCAGCCTGGATATTTCCAGCCTGTTGAGTTGGTTTTCTCTTTGTTTGAATTCTCCACAGAGTTCTCTGTCCCGGTCAATTGACGAGAAAGCTGCTGAGCTTGCCCATCACTGTGTGCTGGAGAGAAGGTGCTACAGAACACAGACATCTCATGTTCCACCCATCAAACGACTCATGAAGAAAAAAAATTCATACTCTAAAATAGACATGACTTTTTATTTTTCTGACTTTTTTCCTTCTATAGTCTAAGAGCAGTGTTGGAGTTATATTTTGAGTCTTGACATTTAGGTACCTAGAGATACACAGAATTCATAACTTAAAAAAGAAAAGTGTACAGAAATGTAACTTCTATGGATAGAAGCCTTCTAATGAACCCATCTCAGTTGATGTATTTGTGGCTTACAAATTTTTTCTGATGGTTTTTTAGTGTGGGTCCTCTGCCTCTCTCTTGCCTATTCTGTTTATTTTTAGGGGAATTATTCAAAGGGAAAAAGAATACATCTGTGACAAGCTTGTGATGTATTTATCTTATACATAAAGAAATTTGATTTCTTTCCCATGGTTCTGCTATCATGCCCTTATCCAACATGCCCATCACAATGAGAGAGAGAGAGAGAGATTGCGTCCGATTCCTATATATACCATAAATAAGAGGAATGAATTGCTTAGGGTCTCTTCTAACTATTCTGATTCTCATTACCTTGCCCTTTTATGGAGATGCATGATGAAAATCACAACCTTTATTTACATAGTAACAAAATACTTTCCTCCCATTCTGTTTTATCTCAGATTAACTTGTCCTTTCCTTGACTCCCCCCTTTCCTCTATTTGTAAACTCAGTACCAACAAATGTGACCTGCTTACCACTCCCATTCAAGTAACTTTTTTAGTTTCTACCCACAATTTGGTTTCACTGAGTAGTTAATCTCGATGAGGAAATATCTACAAGGCCACTTGGCAAGACTTGAGATTTTCCATTCTTTTTGAAAACTAATGAAAAGGCAATTATTGCCTCACACTGTTCTATTTTACAAAGAACTGCTTTTCTAGTCCTCAAACAGAATCCTCTGCTGCTGTCTTTTATCCTCAGTCACTCCCTGACTTCTTTCCCTAATGTTATTTGACCAACACTGAGGCAAACATATCTTTGGGTCCAGGGAAGTGGCTGTGTTTCTCAGTTGGGAACAGCCATCATACAAGCATGAGAACATTTGTTGAGTGTTTACTATGTATCAGGAACAGAAGGATATGGAGATAGGTAAGACAACCTTGCTCTTTGCAAAGAGCTCCCTGTCTAGTAGGTGAGACCACTATGTAAACAAATTTAGTAATTTCAATTTGTGAGACTCTCAGATCTGAAGAAGCTCATGCTAAGTATAGAGACAGAGGAGATGCATCTGTAACTAGCTTTGGCAGTAGTAGATGAAAAAGACTTTCTGGAAGAATTGAGTTCTGAGCTAGATTTTGAAATATGAGTAGGGATTGCCGGGTGAATAATAGGACAATGGAGGTGGGCTTGTGAAGAAGGATATGGAAAGAAATTAGTCTTGTAATAAAGGCACAGATAAGTTTTATTATAGACCTTTAGGAGACATGTGACCAGATTTATAATTAGAAACATCATTTTGACTCTGTCAAGATGATGGATTTAAATGCAAGAGCTGAGAGCAGTTAGGTATCTATTTAAATTAGGGGTTGACAAACTATTGCCAGGCCAAATCTGACCCAGCAACAGTCTATTTTTGTGAGTAAAGTTTTATTGAAACATAGCCATACTCTTCTGTTTATGTATGGTTTATGGCTGCTTTCATACTACCAGGGTAGATTTGAGAGGTTGCAACACAGACTATATGTCCCACATTTGGCCCTTTACAATAAAAGTTTCCTGATTTAAGTAGTGCAAGAATTAATGTAACAGAAGATGATGGCTTGAACTAAAGCTGGGGCAGTAGGGGTAGAGAGGAGTGGATGGTGCAAGAGCTATTTAGGAGGAAATGAGGATAGAATTTGGTGAAAGATTGGGATGAAGATAAGGGCAAAGATGTGAGAGACATGAGTCTGGGAAGAGTCCTAGTTTCTGGATCTCTATTTAGCATTGTGTCTTGCATAAATATGCAAAAGAAGCTGGGAGGTGCAAACCCAGTAGGAAAGATAATGTGTGTACGTAAAGATAAATATCTTTAATACAAGATTGAAAGAAATTAGGTCATGGAATTTCATGGGAGAGATGATGTTTACATAAATATTTAGGGATAGCTTAAAGTAAAAGTAATAGTTTGAGTTTTGAAAAATAAAGAGGATTTGGACATAGGATAGGAGGTGAGGAAGAAGATATAGGAGCACAAGTAAGGATCTGGACACCAGGTGGGAAAATACAGAGATGCCAACTTTAGGAGCTTGGATTTTATAGAATAGACCATGAAGGTCTGAAGGTTTTAAGTAGGAGAATGATAATGTTAGAACTGTACTTTGGCAATGAGATTACAGTTGCTGAATAAAGATTAAAAAAAAAAAGGAAAAGGAAACTAACATTTGTCTTTCAAAGCTTTGCTTTGCTGACACTTTCAGAAAATATTTGTTCTTCCTTTATGTTTCCACCATGCCCCTAAGACTCCTAGAATCAGAGCACTGGTTACCCTTTGTTGTAATAGAATGTGAGAAGCGGGGACTGTGACATTCTTAGTATAGTGCCATGGGTAAGACCTGTCTGGGATTGACTTTTATATGACTTGACCCTCTCCAGGCCTTGGTATTCTCATGTGGGCTTAATAATTGTAACTATTACTTGTAATTATTAAGTAAGATAATGTGTGAATAACACTTAGAACAGCAGCTGGCACATAGTGAGGGCCAATAAATGCTATTGATGATTATTTGTAGTGCCTAGCTCAGTGCTTGGAAACTAATTAGGATTTTGTTGAATGAGTGACTTTAAGTGCCTACAGTGAGCCAGAGACTTTGTATTGACACTTCTGCAAAAAAAAAATATATCATTTCTAATTTTAGAGAAGATGTAAGAGCTCTGATAGAAAATGACAGAACCAAGATGTAGATTGAAACTTACCATGCACTATTTAGTAGAGAGCTGGTAGGAGAGAGAGAATTTAAAGAGATGAGAGGAATGGATGGACTCAAGCCCTCAGGAGACAGGAGAGGGACTGTATCAAAAGTATGGATGAGGGTCCTCAACTGCTTTCCTGAGACAACACGGAGGAGAAACTATGGAGGGTAAGTGTAAGGTGAAAGGGAGGGAAGTAAAACGGTTAGCTGAGTAGGAGGTTGGCAGGCTGGGAAGTCTGCTAAAACAGGAATTGAAGAAGACTCCAAGTTCTCGAGCTTAGGTAACTAGAGGAATGATGATGCCATTTGTAGAAACAGAAATGTGAAGATTTGTTTTTTGTGTATGAACTTGAGTGTTTAGTTATAGACATTAAGTTTGATACTCCCAAAACACTGAGCAATGAGTTGAAAATGTGGCCCTAGAGCTTGGGGGAGACGTGGGTACTGTAGTGAAACATGGAGAAGTCATCTGTCTGGAAGTGAGGGCTGAAGTCATGGGCATGACATGCATGGACAAAGCACCGGGTTAGTCAGCCCCACAGGTTGGTTCTTGACTCAGCCTGAGAAAGGGCTGGCCCACCAGGACCCCATGCCCATCCCTGCTACATATTTGTAAGCTGATTTTTGACACTGAATTTCCTCGTTGGCCCATTAAAGGTGTGGCAAGTGACCAGTGTGCAAACAATCTCAGGAACTTTCTGCATGAATAAAAAGCAGTGCCGGCAACAGGTAAAGTTGTCTAACACAGGGAAAGAGGAGACAGAGGAGTGAAGGCCCGCCTTAAAGGGTCAACTTCTTCGCCTTTGGTGCTGGCTACCGCGCCCAACCTTTCCTGCCTTTTCTAAGCACAGAGCTTTAGAAATGAACTGAATCTGCTTAAAGCTACCCACCAGAGAATCCGATGCAAGTGAAATTATTTGGTCAGAGAGGGTCATAAACACATGATAAAATCTGACCTTTCCAAGAGGGGATTATCTGTAAATAACTACGGTTATCCCCTGGGGTGCTGGGCATAAGCCTGGTGGAGGGGCAGAGAGATCTATTTCCTCGGCTTCCTGGGCATCACTCCAAGAGGTGAACAGCAGAAGGGCTTTACAGAGGCTCAAGTATAAGCCCTCACAGTCATACACCCATTTCCTGCTGGCAGGGCCACAGCAAATTTACCGGGTCTCCTCGGCTCTGCTGAGCAATGGAATGTGGCTACCAGGAAAAGAATATTAACATTGCTGTTTCTAAATATGTCACCGGTGAAGCTCCTTTTAAAATATTAATTGTGGCAGTGTTGAAAACGCATAAAAGAACTGACAATCGTGCTTGTTCAGACTACAGAAAGTTTAATTTCAAAATGTGGTTTTGAATTGCTTTTTCTCCCCTTCTGCCGGTAAGCAATGGATTCATCAAAACCCTTTCTTTTGAATAAAAGAAGAGCCCCTAATGGTGCCCATTCAGTGTCATTAATGTGGAGGAGGTGAGTGTTATGAGACAGCCTACATTTATGAGGAGCCCATTCGTGAGCCAAATGCCCATTGGAGTGGTTGCTAACAGATCCATTCCCTTAGTTTCCAAGATAAGAAAGAATCAACCCTGTTTTTTAAGACTTGGTATGCAGTGATCACCATACCGTTGTTCAGTAACCTATTCAGAGGACACCTTTGTTTACTAAATCAGCAGTTCATTTCCTTTGTCGTCTCCCCTCCCTACCCACCCCCCCCAGTAAATCTGACTTCTGTTGTTTTCAAATTACAACAATAAAAAGAAGAGAATTTTCTTTTTTAATATTTTATTTGTTTATTTTGTTCATTAGATTCCACATAGAATTGAAATAATATGTTATTTGTTGTTCTCTGATTGGCTTATTTCATTTAGCATAACACTCTCCAGGTTCATCCATGTTGCGGCAGATGGTAAGATTTCCTTCTTTTTTTTTGGCTGAGTAGTATTCCATTGCGTAAATGTACCAAGCTTTTTTATCTACTCATTTACTGATGGACACATGGGTGGTTTCAAATCTTGGCTATTGTAAATAATGCTGCAATGAATATAGGAGTGCATTGATTCTTTCAAATTAGTGGGCTCTTCAGATATATTCCAGAAATGGAATCCCTGGGTCATAGGGCAGTTCCATTTTTAATTTTTTGAGGACACTCCATACTCTTTTTCCACAGAATGCACCAATCTGCATTCCTCCTAACGGTGCAAGAGTGGTCCCTTATCTTCACATCTTCCCCAATACTTGTTATTTATTGACTTATTGAAGATAGCCATTCTGTTAGGCATGAGATGATATCTCATTGTGGTTTTTATTTGCATATCTGATAATTAGTGATGATAAGCATCTTTTCATATGTCTATTGGTCATCAATATATATTCTATAGAGAAGTTTCTATTCAGGCCATTTGCCATTTTTTAATTGAATTTTTATGGTTTCTAGTCTTATGTTTAAGTCTTTAATCAATTTTGAGTTTATTCTTCTGTATGGTGAAAGAAGTTCGTCTAGTTTCTTTCTTTTTTCTTTTCTTTCTTTCTCTCTTTTTTTTGCAGGTATCTGTCCAATTGGTTATTGGTTGCCTCCCACATGTGCCCCATGTGGGGATTGAATCTGAATCTTAGGTATATGCCCTAACTAGGAACTGAACCTATCACCTTTTGGTTTATGAGACAATGCTTGAACCAACTGAGCCACACTGACCAGGGCCCAACACCATTTATTAAATAGACTACCTTTACCCCATTGTATGTTCTTGCCTCCTTTGTAAACTATTAGTTGACCATAAAGGCATAGGTTCATTTCTGGGCTCTGTATTCTGCTCCACTGATCTACATGTCTGTTTCTCTGGCAGTACCATGCTGTTTTGATTACTATTGCCTTGTAGTATAGTTTTGATGCAATCATAAAAGTAGTTTTCCTTTATGATGACTCATTATAAAAATACAACTGATATCTAGATATTTATTTTGTATCCTGCTACATTACTGAACTCCTTTATCAATCCTAGTGGTTTTTTTTTTTTTTTTTTTTTTTTTTTTTGTGAAATCGGTAGGGTTCTCTCTATACCAGTGATGGCGAACCTATGACACGCGTGTCAGAAGTGACACGCGAACTCATTTTTTTGGTTGATTTTTCTTTGTTAAATGGCATTTAAATATATAAAATAAATAACAAAAATATGTCTTTGTTTTACTATGATTGCAAATATAAAAAAATTTCTATATGTGACACGGCATCAGAGTTAAGTTAGGGTTTTTCAAAATGCTGACACGCTGAGCTCAAAAGGTTCACCATCACTGCTCTATACAGTACCATGTCATCTGCAAATAATGACAGTTTTGCTTCTTCCTTTTCAATTTGGATGCCTTTTATTTCTTCTTCTTGCTGATTGTTATGACTAGGACTTTCAGTACTATGTTGAATTAGAGTGGTGCAAGGGGACATCACTGTCTTGTTCCCAATCTTAAGGGAAACACTTTTAGTTTTTGCCCTTGAGTATGATGATGTCTGTGGGCTTGTCATATATGGCCTTTATTTCCTCTATTCCCACTTTGCTGAGAGTTTTTATCATAAACTAGAGGCCCGATGCACAAAATTCATGCAAGAGTAGGCCTTCCTTCCCTGGCTGCCTGCACTGGCGTCCCTCTGGCACCTGGGACCTGGGCTTCCCTCACAGCCCCGGCTTCGTCCGGAAAGTGGTCTGGAAGGACGTCTGGTCTAATTAGCATATTATACTTTTATTATTATAGATTATTATAGATGGGTGCTGGATTTTATCAAATGCTTTCTTGTTGATATTATCATGTAAATTTCATCCTTAATTTTGTTTATGTGGTGTATCACCTTTATCAACTTGTGGATATTCCAAATTTGTATCCCTGGAAGACATCTCACTTGATCATTAGGTATGCTCTTCTTAATGCATTACTGGATTCTGTTTGCTATTATGTTGTTGACAATTTTAGCATCTATGTTCATCAAGGATATTTGCCTATAATTTTTTTCTTTGTTGTCTCCTTAACTGAATTTGGAACTAGGATAGTGCTGGTCTCATAAAATGAACTTTGAAGTCCTCCCTCTTTTTGAATTTTTTGGAACAGTTTGAGAAGGATAGGTGTTAGTTCTTACTTGAATGTTTGGTAGAATTCACCTGTGAAGCCATCTGTTACAGGACTTTCTTTTATTGGCAGTTTTTTAAAATTACTGCTTCAATTTCATTAATTGTAATGTGTTTATTCAGATTTTCTTATTCTTCCTAATTGAGTTTGGAAGATGTATGTTTCTAGGAATTTATTTATTTCACCCACACTGACCAACTTGTTGGCATTTAGTTGTTCATAATATTTTCTTATAATCCTTTGTATTTCTGTGTGTCAGTTATTACTTCTCCTCTTTTATTTCTGATTTATTTATTTGGGCCCTCTCTTTCTTTTTCTTGAAGTCTGGTTAAAGTTTTGTTTGTCTTGTTTATCTTTTCAAATATCCAGCTTTTAATTTCATTGATCTTTATATTGTTTTTATTTTTTTAGACTTTATTTTGTTTATTTTGGCTCTGATCTTTATTATTTCCTTTCATATACTATTTTGGGCTTTGTTTGCTGTTCTTTTTCAAGTTTCTTTAAGTGTAAAGTTAGATTGTATATTTGAGATTGTTCTTGCTTTTTGAGGTAGGCCTGTAATGCTATAAGTTTCTCTCTTAGGACTGCTTTCACTGTGACACACAGATTTTGGGTTGTTGTGTTCTCATTTTTATTTGTTTCAAGGTATCTTTTGATTTATTCCTTTATCTTATTGTTAACTCATTCATTATTTAGTGACATGTTATTGAGCCTCCATGTCTTTGTGTGTTTTTCAGTTTTTTCCTGTGATTGATTTCTAATTTCATACCATTATGGTCAGAGAAGATACTTGATATGATTTCAGTCTTTTTACATTTATTGAGGCTTTTTTGTCCTAAAATATGGTCTAGCCTAGAAAACATTCCATGTACACTTAAAAGGAATGTATATTCTTCTGCTTTTGGGTGAAATGCTCTAAAAAGATCAATTAAATTAATCTGATCTAGTGTATTATTTAAGGCCACTATTTCCTTGTTGATTTTCTGTTTGGAAGATTTATCCATTGATGTCAATGGGGTGTTAAAGTCCCCTATTCTGATTAAATTACTGTCAATCTCTCTCTTCATGTCCATCAAGAGTTACTTTACATTTTGAAGTGCTCCTATGTTGGGTGCATAAATATTTATAAGGGTTATTTACTCTTGTTGGATTGCTCCCTTTATTGTCTTTATTTTTTAAATTCTTTATTGTTGAAAATATTAACATATAGTATTACATGTATCTCCTTTCCCCCCATTGACTTCTCCATGGCTGCCCCCACCCCCCCAGCACATGTCCTCACCCCCGTAGTGTCTGTGTCCATTGGTTATGCTCATATGCATGCATACAAGTCCTTTGGTTGATCTCCTACCTCCACCCTCCCCTGCCTTCCCTCTGAAGTTTGACAGTCGGTTTGATGCTTCTCTGTCTCTGAATCTATTTTTGTTCATCAGTTTATGTTGTTCACTATATTCCACAAATGAGTGAGATCATGTAATATTTATCTTTCTCTGACTGGCTTATTTCACTTAGCATAATACTCTCCAGGTCCATCCATGCTATTGGTAAGAGTTCTTTCTTTTTTATAGCAGAGTAATATTCCATTGTGTAGATGTACCACAGTTTGTAATCCACTCATCTGCTGATGGGCACTTAGGCTATTTCCAAATCTTAGCTATTGTAAATTATGCTGCTATGAACATAGTGGTGCATATGTCCTTTCTGATTGGTGTTTCTGATTTCTTGGGATATATTCCTAGGAGTGGAATTACTGGGTCAAATGGAAGTTCCATTTTTAATTTTTGAGGAAACTCCACATTGTTCTCCATAGTGGCTGCACCAGTCTGCATTCCCACAAGCAGTGCAAGAGGGTTCCTTTTTTTCCACATCCTCTCCAGCACTTGCCATTTGTTGATTTGTTGATGATAGCCATTCTGACAGGTATGAGATGGTACCTCATTGTCATTTTTATTTGCATCTCTCCGATGATTAGTGACTTTGAGCATGTTTTCATATGTTTCTTGGCCTTCTGTCTGTCCACTTTCAAAAATGTCTATTTAAGTCCTTTGCCCATTTTTTGATTGGATTGTTTATCTTCCTTTTTTTAAAATGTATGAGTTCTCTATAAATTTTAGAGATTAGGCCCTTATCGGATATAGTGTTCTTTGTTTCTTACTATAGCCTTTCCTTTAAAGTATATTTTATCAGATATAAGTATGGCTACCCCAGATTTTTTTAAATTGTCATTTGCGTAAAATAACTTTTTCCAACTCTTTACTTGTAGTATGTGCATATCTTTCCTTCTAAGGTGGGTCTTGTCGACAGCATAATATATATATCTGTATATCTATATCTATATCTATATCTATATCTATATCTATATCTATATATATGTTTTCTTATCCATTCAGCTATCCTATGTGTTTTAATTGGAGCATTTAAGCCATTTACATATAAAGTGATTGTTGTTAGGAACATATTTATTGCGATTTTATTCTTTTAACTATCTTCTTTTCTTTATTTCTTTTTTTTTTTGTCTTCTTATTCTTCAAGAAGACCTTTTAACATTTTTTGTAATACTGGTTTGGCAGTAACAAATTCATTTAGCTCTTCTCTTGTCTGGGAAGCTCTTTATTTCTCCATCAATTTTATTTGATAGCCTTGCTGGGTAACATAATCAGTCATAGGTCCTTGCTTTTCATCATTTTGAATATTTCATGACAATCTCTTCTGACCTGAAATGTTTCTGTTGATAAATCAGCTGACAGACTTATGGCAGCTTCTTTGTAGGTTACTAACTGTGTTTCTCCTACTGCTTTTGAGATTCTCTCTTTGTCGTTCACCTTTGGCATTTTAATTATGATGTATCTTGGTGTGGGCCTCTTCGGGTTCATCTTTTTGGGGACTATCTGTCCTTTTTGGACTTCTGTTTCTCAGGTTAGGGAAATTTTCCATTATTGTTTTTCCAAATATGTTCTTGGTTCCTTGCTCACTTTATTCTCCCTATGGCACTCCTATAATGTGGATGCTGTTGTGCTTCATGTTGTCCCAAAGGTCCCTTAAACTATCCTTATTTTTAAAAATTATTTTTTCTTTCTGCTACTCTGATTGGGTGTGTTCTGCTTTCTTGTCTTCTAAACTGCTGATTTGATCCTCTGCTTTACCCAACCTACTGTTTATTCTTTCTAGTGTATTCTTCATTTTAGATATTACATTCTTTATTTTTTATGGTTCCTATTTCCTATGACCTTTATTATATTTGCTATCTCTTTGTTGAAGTTTTCACTAAGTTCCTTAAACATCCTTATAACCATTTTTTAAAACTCTATTTTGCTAGATTGCTTGACTCCATTTCATTTAGCTCTTTTTCTGGAGTTTTCTCCTGTCCTTTCATTTGGGGCATGTTTCTTTGTCTCCCCATTTTGGCAGCCTATTTGTGTTTGTTTATATATAGTAGGTAGATTTACTCTGGCAACCTGTCTTTTTAGGGTGGCCATATGTAATAGGTGTCTTGTAGGACCCAGTGGTGCAGTGTTCTTGCTGACTTCATCTGGGTGCTCCAGCAATGTCCTTTGTGTGGGTTATGTGTCCTTCCTGTTGTAATTGAGTCTTGATTGCTATTAGCCTGTTCATGTGTGGGGTCAACCCTCAGGCTGGCTCACTGTGAGGATCAACCTCCATCAGAGTGTACAAACTGTGCAGATGCAGACCACACTAAGAAGATATTTCCTCAGTAGATTCTAGTGCCTGCCAAGATCTCCATTAGGATATGCCACTTGTGAAGCTAATTGGATCCTGCTCTGATGTTTTCTGAAGCTAGCCAATGGGTGCATTGGTTCTGGATCCTCTTGGGAAGAACTCTGGTGCAGGCCAGTGTCAATTGCTGCTTGTGACTGGATTTGGGCAAGCTGTTTGGAACTACCAAGCGATCCGCAGTTTGTAGCTACCTCTGATGAACCTGTGTGTACCCAGGAAGGACAGAGTTGTGCACCAAGGCCAGCTTTTACCAGCACCGGGCCCAGAGGCAGGTGAGTAAAAGTCCCAAGATAGGCTCAGTCAATGAAAGAAACTTTGGTGGTATTTGAGTTACGTGAGAGGTTCTCAGTGAGTCACCAGGTAGGGGCGAGTGGTGCTCACCAGATTGATGGAGGTTAAAATTTAGTCCAGTGCTGGGCCATAGGCAACTTAGCAAATGTTTCACGGTATACCAAATCTGCCTTCTATCTACTGGGTTCTCACAGACTTTTGTGGTTGGGTGTTGTCTCAGGAAGTCATCAGGGTGAGACCAGCAGAGTTCATCAGGTCCAAACAGATCAAGATATGGCCACTTAAAAAAGGATTCTGTCCTGGTAGGGAGGGTGAGGGAAAAATGTCTCCTGTCCAAGAGCCACACAACTTAGTCTATTCAATGTTCTGCCAGCAGTCCAAGCTCAACAGGGTAGGACCACTGGGAGTTGGGAGGGTGAAACTAGAGGATCTCCCATGCAAGGGAGGTGCCAGTCAGGCTTGGGGGAAGGTGTGAGGAGTGGCCTCCACTCCCCAGCCACAGCACTCAGTCTGTCTTGGATTCTGTCCAGGCTTCAGCAGGGCAGGGCCTCAAGTAGTCTAGAGCAGTGGTTGGCAAACCACGGCTCGCAAGCCACATGCGGCTCTTTGGCCCCTTGAGTGTGGCTCTTCCACAAAATACCATGTGTGGGCGCGCACGTACAGTGCGATTGAAACTTCGTGGCCCATGCGCAGAAGTCTGTTTTCGGCCTGGGTGAGTCTATTTTGAAGAAGTGGTGTTAGAAGAAGTGGGGGGTGTCGGTCAGTTGGGCGATGGGAGACGTGGCACAGGTGGGCTGCGGGATACGCAGAGCGGGGGAGGTACATTGTTTTGAGGTACGTTCGCTGAGGTCGACCCCTTCCAACTCTCCCATCCACACTCGTCTATCTGAAACAAATATACAAGACGAGTGTGGATAGGAGAGTTGGAAGGGGTCGACCTCAGTGAACGTACCTCAATCAGACTGAGGACATTTTTAGCAAAGGCCAGCTTAGGAGTACCCTAATTAAGTTAATAACAATGTACCTACCTATATAGTTTAAGTTTAAAAAATTTGGCTCTCAAAAGAAATTTCAATCATTGTACTATTGATATTTGGCTCTGTTGACTAATGAGTTTGCTGACCACTGGTCTAGAGGATGGAGCTACCTGGAGTCCAGAGGGTGGGGCTAGAAGATCTGCCACGAGGGGGATGTGCCAGTCAGGTTCACAGGAAAGTGGAGGGAATGGCCTCTTCCCCAAAGCCACACCACTCAGTCACTGAAACCCCCTGAGTATACAAAGATCTCTACACCTTGGCCTAGGCAGCTGACTCCCCAGCAGGGTGGGAGCTCTGCAGGGTAGGGTAACAGAAAGACCAGAGGGTGGGGCTATTGCATTCCCCCAGGCTAATGTTTTAAGGAGGGGAGTGCTCCAACCAAGATAGGGCACCTGCATTGCAGGAGAGTGACTCAGCACAGGGTCCTGGCACTGTCCCCTCAGCTCTCTTCCCAGAGCCACAAACCCAAGGCGCTTCTCACACAACTCCAGTCTGCTCCTTCCTCCCTCTGCCAGAGCCCAGGGTTACTAGCTATGAATTAGATTTTGTGCATTGACTCTTTAGGAGGGGGCCTGTGTCTCTTGCTGACTTTTGTGTCTTCCTGGAAGAAAGAATCCCTGCTGATTTTCACAGCCAGATGTTATGTGGACACCTCTTCACAGCTTAGGTGCTCTGGGCTGGGGATCCTGGTGTGTTGTTGAGACTCCATGTTCCTAGGGGGAATTTTATTTTAATCTTCATCCAATAATATATTCTATTAGTAGTAGTAGTAGTATTAATTATTCTTATTAGAAAGAGGTGAAAGGGGGGAGAGAGAGAGAGAGTGATGTGAGAGAAAAACATTCGTCAGTTGCTTCCTGTATGCACCCTGACTAGGGATTGAACCTGCAACCTAGATATGTGCTCTGACTGGGAATCAAATCCACAACCTTTTTGGTGCATGGGATTGATGCTCCAATCAACTGAGCCACCTGGCCAGGTCTCAGGGGGAATCTTTGCAGCTGAGATATCCCTTCGGAACCTCAGCCACTGCCTGTGGAGCAGGCTTAGCCCTTTTTGCATATCTGCCCTTCGTACCAATTGCAATGTGACTTCTTCTGTAAATCCTTGGTTATAAGACTTCTCTTCATCTAGTCTCCAGTTGGTTATTCAGGTTGACTGTTCTATATTTTAGTTGTAATTCCAGTTTGGTTCTTAGAGGAAGTAAATATAACATCTAGCTAGTCAGTCCCCAAAAGATCTAATTTCCATCTAACATTTCTAAATATATCAAGAATTGGAAACATGGGATCTGTGGCTGGGAGTTTTTCTAAACCTGATGGTGTGAGTTAGGTTTGGATTTCTTTGAGAGTAGGGAACCATGTCTCATACTTAAAACAAAAACAAACAAAAAACACTTGTAATAGTCATAAGGGCTAGAACCAAGTTGGAGACTAAAGACTTTAAGAAAGTGGTGTAGAATATGCATTCCCAATAGGAGGAATACCACACTCAACTGGGTGAAAACTGGTTTGGGAGGGAAAGATGAAAATATCTTAGATATTACAATCTAATGTCTCCAAGGCTCAAACCTAGTATTTATTTCATGGAGGTGAGAGGAACACATAGGTAAAACATTTCCAGAAAGGGTCTGTGGAGAGAGGGAGGCTTTCATTAATATGAAGAAAAAAAAAATGTTGAGAAACACTGGTGGCTATAAAGGAAAGATAAAGGAAAGAGCCCTGTTATTTTTTGTTTGTTTGTTTTTGTGTGTTTTTTTTTGTTTGCTGGTTTGTTTTTAGTTAGAAGGATCTCTTTTGGAATCTTCACCATTAACTACCAGCACAGCTCATCTCCATCAGCTTTAAGTATCTTCATCTGTGAAACAGTGATCATGATACAACAAGGGGGCCACATTTGTTCACTATCATATGCCTTCCACTTAATACAGTGACTGGCACAAAGTAAGGCCTAAATAAGAACTTATTAAATGAATGATCCCTCAAGAGCTATTTGATGATTGAGAGGATGACCCCAGAGATCCTAACTTATACTTGAAAATGTTTAGGTGCCCAGTAATAGTGATAGTTGCCTTTATTTGCCCCCTTCTCCTCAACTGCCCCGCACACACAGACTTCACAGATGAGGACATGAGAATAAGACAGGGCAAGTAACTATCCTAATGTTTTAGATCAAGTCTGTAACCCAGCTGAGAACTGAAGCTGGTTCTCTCAACTCCAATTGAGCCTTATTTCATAAATTATTAGAATCATTTTCCCAGAATACTCACAAAGTTCTCTATATTATTGAAAAGAAAGTTCTCACATCACTGAAGTATATAATCAAGCCATATGTAAATTTGTTTCAATATGGCACCATCTGGATGTGCTAAGCACAAATTCACATGCCTGGAGCAATAATGCAAGTGCTCTGCTCTGCCAATAAGAGGGTCTTGAAAGAGCTTTGGGAAGCATTCTAAGGGGAAAACTGACACATGGCCCTGTGTCCAGTGTGACATGCAGATAATTCAGACAGCAGGACTGGTAGGCACAACATAATGCTTTGGAAAAGCCAGAGATTCAGATGGCAAGGGGGTGGATAAACAGGGATGCATCACCAGTACTCCACTAAGGGTCTTCCCAGTCCTGAGTTTATAAACTCTACATTGTACACCAACATATGCATCCAAGTATCACAAACACAACATTTGGGAATGTAGAATTGCTTCTAAGAATTTCTAGACATCAGCCTCAGCAACATTCAAATAGTAAAGGCATTCTGCTCCCTTTTCATTCCATTTTAGCATTTGGTAGTGCTTTATGCTTTCACATTTTTTTAATAAATCTATTTTGAGGGCAGAGACTACGTCTTAGGCTCCGTGCATACTTTCCTTGTTATACCTTGCATGTAGTAGATTCTGAAAAATGCATGTTGAACAAATGAATTTATGTTATAGCTAAAAGGGAAAGAGGGCAGACTTAACATTTATTGATCAATTTTTATTTTCTAGGCTCTGTACGGTGCACATTACAAGTATTATTTCAATTAACCTTTACAATATACTCACAAGTAATTTGCCCAATGTCACAAAATTACTAAGTGGCTGAGACTAGAGTTGATCAAGGTTATTTATAACTCCAAAGATTATACTTCTTGAGGAAAAAACAAAACTATCAGCAGCCACAAGAATGTACCTCGAATACCTTCCAGCACAGGGAGTGTAATTAACCAAAGAGCCCAGCAGCATTTACTAAAGACCCAGCTGCTGCTGTCAGTTGTGCTTTGACAACTCTCTCCACTTTTACACAGAGGCCATGCCTCCCATGGCTGCTCCGGGCCAGTAAATGAGGGCAGCGGGCATGGTAATGCTGGATGACTTTGATTTAAGGACACACTGCCATAGACTGCATGGCAAATGAGGATCTTTCTTTCTGTTCATCTTTTATTCAGTCCATCTCTTTTTTTTTACGGGAATCCGACTTGCATCATGATCTGATGGCGCTTTAAGTCTTTCCACACTCCCTTCTGGTATTACCCTTGTAGGCATTTCCCCTAATAAAATGCTTACATATTTAATCAATTCTTGGGGACTGATTTTTAGAGGACCTGATTAACACAGTTTTAGATACTTTTTCCATTCCACACTATTGAGATTCATAGCTGAAGTTAGTTTTCATCAAACATTTTCCCCAAATGTGCTTTCTACCCCTGAAGGCCTGGGGACTGTCACAGGTAAAAGATTATAGGAAGCTCATGCTTTATTTTGCTATTATTTGTCCAGTTTTTGTCTTCACAATAAGATAAGCCCTGTGAAGCTGTGTCTGTCTTGTTTACTGCTATATGCATTGCCTATAATAATAGCTGGTATATAGTAGGTGCTCACTAATAAAGGCTGAATCAATGGAAAAATTGTAACAATTATTTTTCTACTCAATTATGTAGTCATATTTGTTTGATTTTTTTGAAAAAGAAAATTTCCTCAGCAAAATTGAAGTTTAAGTGTCATTTAAATGTAATATTTAACCTCAAGTCTTTAGCATGTCAGCAGGTTTATAAAAAAATCCCTGTTTTAAAGTTATGAGTTAACTAATTTGCCCAAAGGTAAATTTTAGGAACTCCTAGCTCCAAAGTGTTTTCCTTTCTATGCAACCACGTTCTTTTGTATTTACATTTTACTAATATATTCCAGTTTGAGAACTTTTCTCCCACTTTACCACTTTCCTATTGTAATTAACTTTACCCAATTTGTTATTTTTCTTTGTATACATTCTATTCCCTGCTAACTTCATGTAATTGATGACTACTCTAATTCATACTTTTTATTTTAGAATCATTTGGAAATTTGAGGAGGGAGGACTGCACCCAATCTTTGAATCATTGGGAATTTTTTCTTGCTTGTCTTTGAATCACTGGGCATACATCTTTCATTCTGTTTTTTCTCTGTGGAAGGTGGAGTTTTGTTCTTATTAAATTGTGGAGAAATGCCTCTTTGCGATTCAAGTCATGCTGAACAGCGGTGTTTAATTAACCCCCCTCTTCCTCCATGAAGACCCTAACACATAGAGATGCTCAAAAATTTCTCACCCTCTCTTAAATTAGATGAGCTCTATAGTGACAACACCATTCTTCTCATTCTGGCTAAAATCTTCTTTGGAGACATAACCCTCATCCAATTTATTAATAACTTCTGTTGATTCTACTTGAAAAATATACCAGAAACTGATCAATGCTCACCACCTTCACTGTTACAGTCCTGGGACAAGACCCACCTCCTGCTCATATTATTAAAGTTGCCTCCTGACTAGTCTCTCTATTTCTACCCTTGCCCCTTACAGTCTGTTCTCAATACTTTTAGCTTGAAGGTATATCCTATCATTTTGTTCTAACCCACTCTTGGCTTCCTAAAGTATCAAGGTAAAGGCCGGAGTCCTCGGAGTCACTTCCAAGGTCCTACTCAACTCTCAGATCTCATTTTACTCTGCTCTGGCCAAATTGGCTTCCTTGCTGTTTGTCAAAAATGGCAGCCATGCCTGGGCCTCAGGGATTTTGCACATATTGTGCTCTTTGCTTGAAAGGCTCTGTCCTTAGATATCTGCATGGCTTGTCCCCTTACTTCCTTAAGGATTCTGCTCAGATGTGATTATCTCAGAGAAGGCTTCTTTGACCACCTAGTTAAAATTGTAACCCTTCCTACTCCTGACACTTAAAAAAATAATTTTTTAAATTGATTTCAGAGAGAAAGGGAGAGGGAGAAAGAGACAGAAACATCAATGATGAAAGAGAATCATTGACCAGCTGCCTCCTGCACAACCCTCACTGGGGATTGAGCCCGAAACCCAGGCATGTGGCCTGACTGGGAATGGAACTGTGACTTCCTGGTTCATAGGTTGAAGCTCAATCACTGAGCCACGCCAACCGGCAACTCCTGACACTTTTGATCACCCTCCCCCCCCCCTTTTTTTTTAAATAAGCATACATCTTATGATAAACAGAAAAGTAATGTATTTTATCTACTTAGTTTTTTTTTTTATTAATCACTCTCCTCTAATTATAATAAAAGCCTGATGAGGGTGGAAACTTTTTGTTTGATTGCTGATGTGTCTCTAGCACCTGGCATGCAGTAGACACTCCATAAATATTTGTTGTATGGAAGAATGAATGTTCTGCCTCCTTATTGATCCTTCCAGTGCCACCTTGAATATGAAACTGGTCTGTGAAATTTTCCTAGCAATCAACCCAACCGCTGGTCCCCTCCTTTTAAATGGAGCACCTTGGATGCACATATTTTATAGCATTGATCTATGCTATAAATTTTCATGGATATTTTTCTTCTAAACAATGAGCAACTCAAGGGAAGGGATGGTAATTTATTAATCTCTGTACCCCAAGCATTTATAATAATACCTGGCATGTAATAGTTATTCAATAAATACTTCTTGGTTGAAGAAATTAATTAATGAGTAACCCAATAATAATAGCACAGCTATTACCACTACATTTGCTACTTCAGAGTAGTAACTTGTGCACAATTTTCATAATTGTTGGTGACAATAGCAATGATGATAACAGAGTTACCCTGACACTGGAATGGGGAATCTCCAAAATTTCCTTGAAAGAAAATATGATTGGGTTTTAGGTTCTTGGCTTCCATCTCATTATGGCAAAGGATTAAAAGGCTGAAAATTGGTACCATTGGCTAAGACAGTTTTCCAGTAAATTGGTGAGCTATTCTCTGAGGTAGGACTAAAAACCTTGATAAAATAGTGAAGACAAATCAGTCATTATCAAGGTTAGTAAAACATGAAGGTTTTAACCATATTCCTAAAATTACCTAGGTTTGATAAGGAAAGCAATTGGATTAGTAGATTAGATTATTCTAGCAAGATTTTTTCTTTTTTATATTATTTTACTTTTAAAGATATTTTTGTTGATTCCCAAATGGTGGCAGAGTAAGTGGAAGCTACACTGACATGCTCCCAGGACTGAACTGGAAACTGAAATGCAGAAAAACCACCCTGAATAATCAACTGAAGACTAGCTGGAAAGAACTCTGATTACCCAGGGCTGAAAATGGGGACTACATAGAGACTGGTAGGAAGTATGAAGGCACGAAAAGACTGACTGGGCTCCCATAGACAGTACCTAAAGTTCTAGAGGGATATCTCAGCTGTTGGGGTTTCCTACTGAGAACTCTGGGGTCTAAATCTCAAGCTAGGCTCCCCAGAGCAGATCACCAGAACTGAGAAAGGTGCTAACATAACACCTGGCTGTGAAAAGCAGCAGGGTTTCTGTCTGCCAGGGAGAGATGGCTAGAAATGCAGGCACCCTATTAAAGGGCTAATGCACAAAATTTTGTGTGCAGCCACTCACCTTGAGCTCTGGAGGAGGGAGGGCAGAGTGGACTGAAGCTTTGTGAGGAGAGTCCAGGGTTGGGGGCTTTGGGGGTGGTGCTTGGAGGGCAGCCACCCCAGTTTCCTGTGCTGAGTCATTCCCTCACACTGCTGAGGACATCTTTCTCTGTGGAACTTTGCTATCCAGGCGGTTACTGCCTGGGGGGGAAGGCAGTTGTGCCATCCTGTTGGAAGACCTCTTACCCCAACCACATGGTCAATAACCTGAGGCTAATCAGTCTGAGTGTCAATCTGACTGCAGGCAGAGGTGGATTTCTAAAGTCTTTGAGTCTTTGCCTGATCTCCTTCTGTATCTGGTGTAGGAAAAGACATCTTGTCCTTTCCAAAGGTACCCAGCCCTAGCAGAGGGAGCAACAAGCTATGGATTTCTCATAGCTACAAACAGGGTACTCAAGGCCTGTCAAAAACAGTTTCTGACATTGTCCTACACTAGAGATTAGGAGTCGTATCAGTTAATGGTTAACCTAATACATAGACACAAAGTCAAATAGGCAGCCAAAATGGGGAGACAAAAAAACAGGCCTCAAATGAAAGAGCAAGAGAATTCTCCAGAAGAAGAGCTAAACAGAATGGAGATCAGAAATTTATCAGATCTAGAGTCCAGAATAATGATGGCAAAGATGCTCAACAGCATGAGAAAAGATATAATAACTATGAAGATTGACATAGCACTAATAAAGAGCACAGTGGAAGGAATACACAGCAGATTAGGAGAAACTGAGGATCAGATCAGTGAATTAGAAGACAGGATAGGAAAAAAAGATCACCCAGAGAATCCAAAAGAAAAAACAATTAAAAAGTAGGAAGACAGCTTAAGGGAGTTGTGGGACCACATAAAACATAACAATATTAGAATAGCAGGTGTGCTAGAAGAAGCAGAAAGGGAGAAAGAGATAGAGAACTTGTTTGAAGAAATAATGACAGAAAACTTCCCTAACTTGGTAAAGGAAAATGTCACACAAGTTCAGGAGGTACAGAGGACCTCAAACAAGAAGAACACAAACAGGCCCATGCCCAGGTACATCATAATTAAAATGCCAACAATTAAAGACAAATTGAGAATCTTAAAGGCAGCAAGAGAGAGGCAATTCATTACCTACAAAGGAGCTCCCATAAGTCTGTCAGCTGATTTTTCTTCAGAAACTCTACAAGCCAGAAGGGAATGGCATGAAGTTCTCAAGGTAATGAAAAGCAAGGATCTGAAACCAAGATTACTATATCCAGCAAGGCTATCATTCAAAACAGTTGGTCAAATAAAGAGCTTCCTAGACAAAAAAAAGGCTAAAGGAGTTTATCACCACCAAACCAGCACTGCAAGACATGCTAAAGGAACTGCTGTAATGAGAAGAAATCTAATCTAATAAAAGAGAAACATGCAAATTGAGCGCACTTCCACTATGCCCCAAGCCATGCCCAACAACCAATCAGAGTGACTATATGCAAATTAACCCAACCAAGATGACGGTTGGCAGACACGGAGCTGGAAAAAGCAGGAGGCTTGTTTGCCCCAGCAATGGAGGAAGCCAAGCTTCCCGACTTCCCTGGCCGGCTGTGGCCTCCGCTCAAGGTAACAAAGTTTTAATTATAGAAGATAAATAAATCCCAGATACCTGCTTCCAGCCAGCCTCCACTGGGAGCTTGGGTGGCTGGGGGCTTTGGCCAGCCTGCAAACAGCCATCAGCCCCTCACCCAGGATGGCCACGCCCTCATGGGGTGAGGGTCCCCACTGGGGGGCATGGCCAGCCTGCAAACAGCCATCAGTCATTCACTCAGGCTGGCCACACCCTCATGGGGTGAGGGTCCCCTCTGGGGGGCTTAGCAAGCCTGCAAACAGCCATCAGCCCCTCAGCCAGACTGGCCAGGCACCCCAGCAGGACCCCCCACCCTGAAGGGGGTGTGGTCAGTCTGAAAACGGCCCCCAGCCCCTCTCCCAGTCTGGCCAGGCACCCCAGCGTGACCCCCACCCTGATCCGGGACACCTTCAGGGCAAACCAGCTGGCCCCCACCCATGCACCAGGCCTCTATCCTATATAATAAAAGGGTAATATGCAAATTGACCCTAACAGCAGAACGACTGAGAATGACTGGTCACTATGACACACACTGACCACCAGGGGGCAGACACTCAATGCAGGAACTGCCCCCTGGTGGTCAGTGCGTTCCCACAGGGGTGCTCTGCTCAGCTACAAGCCAGGCCGATGGCTGCCAGCACAGCAGTGGTGGTGGGAGCCTCTCCTGCCTCCTCAGCAGTGCTAAGGATGTCAGACTGCAGCTTAGGCCTGTTCCCATCTGGCAAGTGGACATCCCCCAAGGGCTCCCGGGAAGCCAGAGGGATGTCTGACTGCCAGTTTAGGCCCAATCTCCTGGGGAGTGGTACTAAGCCAGCAGGTGGTCATCCCCCGAGGGGTCCCAGACTGTGAGAGGGCACAGGCCGGGCTGAGGGACCCCCTGATTGCACAAATTTTTGTGCGCCAGGCCTCTTATATACACATATATACACTAGAGGCCCAGTGCATGAAATTCCTGCACTCGAGGGGCGGGAGGAGGGGGTCTCTCAGCCCAGCCTGTGCCCTCCTTGCAGTCTGGGACCCCTCACTCCTTACAGTCCACCTGCTCGCCACTCCTTACCACTTGGCTTGCTGCTCCTTAGCACTGCCACAGAGGCGGGAGAGGCTCCTGTCACTGCCACTGCACTCGTCAGCCATATATATATATATATATTAGAGGCCTGATGCACAAAATTCCTGCAAGAGTAGGCATTTCTTCCCCTGGCTGCCGGCACCGGCTTCCCTCTGGCACCTGGGACCCAGGCTTCCCTTGCAGCCCCCGCTTCGTCTGGAAGGTCGTCTGGAAGGACATTCAGTCTAATTAGCATATTATGCTTTTATTATTATAGATTCAAAGTTGATATTGCATACTAAAGGCTATGGAAGCCTTAAGTGTTATGACACTACCAAGAACTTTAGAAAATTTGGCAGAGTTGCTACTGTGTCTGTGGCAATGTTAAAGTTGCATGTCTACCATCCAAAGGCTGGCCAAAGGCTGGTGTAGTATTTTAGCATAAATGGGCTTTTTAGAGAGGGCAAAAAGTATCATTTTGATTTTTTTTTTTTCATTTTGATTTTTTTGTGCTATAATAACAGCCCATATGTACTTGTTTTGCAACCCTTGTAGTTGCTAAGTTTCCTCCAAAAGAAACCAAAAATCTTTTCTTTTGCAAAAGACAATTCCCAAGGTGGGCTGAGGAAAGAGCAGAAACCAGTCAGGAAAGGAATTCTGTATTTTAATGGTGCCCTACTTTTCCATTTTCTCTTTATTAAAAATTCAGCTTCTGTTAAGCACAGATAGTGAAAACATGCCACCTCACTGATGTATGTAATGAAGTGGTCCTCAGAACAAAAGGATACATTGTGATCTGAAAATATTCCATCAAGTTATGAAAGCAAATGATTCCTGGCCAAAGCAATCATCTAGAAATTCAAGAAAACTCTGCAGAGTTCTGTAGAGGCATCAAATCTATGTTTTGCAGTAGCACAATTTGTGATGTGTATGTGTTTGTGTTTATATATGTATATCTAGCCCATATATAGATATTCACTTCTTATATTAAAGAAGGCAAAAAAGCCCAAGCAATGCAGAAACAAACAAAAAATGCTGCTCCAGATGGTGTGTCCGTTCATGTGAGTAAGCGTCATTGAGAAGACTGAAGCTCGCCTTGTGCTCTGTGTCCTCTCTGCTTGGCGCCCAGCCCTCGAGTGATGCTCTGCTGTTCCATGTGCCTCCTGCATGTGACACTGCCTGTTCACCTCGCAGTCTGCAGGCTTCATTTGCTCCAAAGACACTGTTCCTTTTCTGCTTGCTGCGAGCCAGGTTGGAAGGCCCGGCTGTCGCTTCCTAGCAGTTACTGTGCTGTGCTTCTGAGTAGCCCCGTACACTTGTCACAGTTACTCTGCCCTTTCTGGTGACCATTTGGCAACCCTTTGACACAGGGGCTGCAGCAAGCTCCTGGCTAATGTGAGGAGTATGGCAAGTAGGGATGCTAATGAAGTGGCTCGGTAAGTTGCATATGAATTTTGCATGCGATTCTGGCATCATGTTACAAGCTGCCCTGTGGGTGGGCTTTTCTGGAGACATGAAAAAAAGAGATTCTTCTAAAGGCCTCTTTTCTAGTCTTTCAAGCCTCTTCCCCTTCTATATTCCCCTCTTTCCACCTACTATTGCTAATCTTGTAAGTCAAAATATTAAAATCCTGTGCTATAAACAAACAAAACAAAACAAAAAACTGTCTATTATTGATTGGATACAATCTAACCCCCGATGCCTGATATCCAAGGCTCTGCTAATGTGAATTATGCAAATAGCTCCAGTAACTTTTTATCTGTCAATAAATGATGGCTATAACAACAATACTAATGTGTGGTTTTATGGGGCCTTATTAATTTTAAAGAACGTTCACTTTGATGGTCATAACAAGCTCATTATTCTCAGTCCTCATATGAGGAAAGCAAGCCTTTAGGAAAATGTGCACATTTGCAAGCCTCCAACAGGCCTCTGAGCACTTTGCATGCACATTCAGGAATTCTGGGAAGCACCATTTTGACATTCATTTGTAACATTGAAAGACTTTGAATAATAACCCAGAGACTTAAATTATAGTATGCAGGGCCAAGTTTCCCTACTCCTTTCCCACTCTTGCTAAGTACATCGCATACTCTAAACTGGTTACTTGGGCTTGTCTCACTCCCTTGGCAATGCAGACAGACGCTGGGGTATTCTCCAAGCTTCAGCTCTTTTGGGCATCTTAAGGAGATAATACCTATTGCGTGTTGAGGCCCCTGGAGGCTGTGGCATAGCTCTTACAATTTGGCATTTGTAGCCAAAAGTAATTGTTTCAAAATAATCCCAACGAGGAGGCGGTATTATTTTTTCGATCTCTTGCTAGAGCCATAAGGGGGTAGGGAGGGGCTTTAGAAATGGATGCAGATGCTGTCGTCACGGTTTCTTGAGAAGAGAGCAAGCAGTGAGGGTATTCTTAAAACTACTGCATAGTGCTGAGACATCATAAGCACTCAGTAATTATCTGTGAAATGCTGAAACAAGTAGCATTTTCTCTGTGTATTTGGTGGTGATGAGCAGGTATCGCTGCTGTCGGGAAAGCCTTTATCATCTTGGCTTAACCACCCCAGGAACAACGCTCTCAGATGCAGAGGTTTCCCACTTCCTGGATCCAGACCAAGGTCTACGCACTGGCATTCTCATCTTGTCAGTTTCCCTCAACCTCTCAGTGCCACGTGAACAGAAGAGACTGAAATAATCCGGACAGCTAAAGTGCTGCCCTCAAGACTTCCGAATTTCTGTCCCAGTCACGTGGCAAGTGGAATCATCTTACCAGCAATAAGAAGGGACTACTTTCATTGAAAACCTACATGGCAGGCAGAGAGGGTAAGCTTCTTACTTGCTTTAGTTCTGATTCCCACCCAAACTTAATTGGGTAGGAATGATTATCCTCAATCCACAGACAATAATACCCAGCCCAGAGAGGTTACGCAAATTCTTCAAATTCGCAGAACTCCTAAGCGTAACTAGGGTTCGAGCCAGCTCTACGGTAACTGGGTCACTGTTTTGTAGTATGAGTGTGGGGAGCCCAAGGAGATAAATTGTGTGTCATGTGCTACCCACATTTGATCTCCTTGACTTCTCTCAACAGCTCTGAGAGGTTAGTGTTACTATTCCCATTTATGGATAAATAAACTGAGGCTTGGAAATCATGAATAAATCCTAAGTTTTTATACCAAGGTTGAAAGTGGGGATTGTTTCTACATAGCTATAGATTACTTAAGCTATGGTACACAGCAGAGTTTTCAAGACTTGGTTTGTGTGCATACATATAGATGTGTTCAATTCTTTGAATCCTAGACAAAGGAGATCTGCCCAGGGTGGATAAGAGGTGTATGAAGTAGGAGAAACATATGAAGTTCTTTTCTAAAAAAGTGTTACATGTGGGCTCAAAACTTAAATGTGCATTACTGAATATAAATCAAGTGTCCTTTACTTTTTTTTTGCTTATTTATTTTTAATCTATTTTAGGTCTTCTGTATGAGAATAAAATAGAATGAGAGCAATTGCATGCTTTATTGGAAGTCGGTTTTCAGCATCTATGTTTGAATACAGAACAAGTTGATGCCTGAAAGATTGTTTTCCACAGAATGGAAACTACCTTGATTGAATCAGGACTTGAAATTGGGCGTTTCTCGTCAGTGAGGCTGGTTGTACTGTTGTCCAGCTGTTTACAGATGCTTCCACCCAGTAGGAATTTTACCCTGAGTCAGAAAGTTAATGGCTTGGCTGTCACTTTGTGATTTATTAGTAAAATTGTCCCTCTGAGTGCAGGGTATGTAGAAGGATGGTCAGCTCATAACTCATACTGTTGCATAGTGGCAATGATCATGAGTAAGAAAGACCCTTCAGAAAGTGAGGTTGTGAGTAAAATAATAATGCTTTCCCCGCTGTAGTACATGTCATGATGCCGTCTCATGGACAATGTGGCAGAAACTACTCCTATAATTTCCTCCTTGTAAACAGAGAATGTGTTCATGGAAATTCTGAGAGATTATTTGGGATATTGGATTTTGCTTTATGGCTTCTCATGGTTCTTTATACTTTGAATAATTGATCAGGTTGGGGGTTTAGTTGGGGTTTAAAAAGCAGATCATGCCTTTTACTTTTTTTCCGTGACATTGGCTTATAATAAACTGACCTCTGAATGTGCCTGAATAAAAGCAACTCAGAATTTGGGAGGATGGTTGGGTTATGGTTAAGCTTTCAGGATAACTCCCAGCACCTCCACAGCAGCCAAAGAATTTTCAGTCCTACAGAAACACACATTAACCAATTCTAATTCTTTTCTCTCTAGCTTGTAGCCTCTGAAAAAACTTAATAATTAATGAGGTACACCATCAGAGAGTTTTTAAAAGCCTTCGTGTAACTGCTTGCTTTGATGCCATCCAATGTGTGACATATTCCAGAGAGAATCAATAACCTAAGAAGATTTTAAGATGAGAAAATATATATATATATATATATAAAACAACATCCTGGTTGCTTATTTGGAATGTAGGGATTAGACTACAGAGCTATAGATGAATCCATTAGCCTGTACTTGCTGGTCAAGACTGTGGCACACCCTTCCCTCCATGGAAAGAGACACACCCATTTTTAGCCACTCACACATACTTTCCTTAGTTTATTCAGGAATTTTGCCTACATTTACATGTTTTTCTCTTACAGACCACACAGCATGTCCTGTGGGTCAGAGGAAATATGGAGAATGTAGCACAACTTACTTTCTACTGGAATGCGTGTCTTCTGTCTAGATTTCCTTCAGTTACCAAGGTTTGATCATTTCAATTTTTTCAGATGTATTAGAAAAGTTTCGCCTGAAAATACAAGTTGGCTTTGTTAAAACCACTTCCAGCCCTAACCGGTTTGGCTCAGTGGATAGAGCATCGGCCTGCGGACTGAAGGGTCCCCGGTTCAATTCCGGTCAAGGGCATGTACCTTGGTTTCGGGCACATCCCCAGTAGGGAGTGTGCAGGAGGCAGCTGATTGATGTTTCTCTCTCATCGATGTTTCTAACTCTCTATCCTTCTCCCTTCCTCTCTGTAAAAAATCAATAAAATATATTTAAAAACAAAAAAACAAAAAGTACAAAAACCACTTCCAAAGCATACCTGTAAGTCAGGTGGCATTTGAGTACATAGCAATTGCTTTAAAATATATTTGCCAAATGGATTGACTATTATTGCCATATTGAGACTAATTCTTCCTATTGTGGAGAGAGATACAATGGTCTAACTTAGTCTAATTGTATTGAACAGAAGACTCTTTTAACCAGTTCCTCACATTCAGATCCATGCTTACGTGAGCTAAGCAGCCTTGTAAGATGGCCTCCAATTATTCCCGAGTCTTTGAATTCATGCCCTTGTGTAATACCATCCTCTTGCGTGGAGGCTGAGCTTAATGACTGGCTCCAAAGAAATAAAATATGGCAAAAGCGATGGATAGCACATCTGAGGTTAGGTTATAAAAGACTGATTTTGATCTGGCTGGCATTCTATGGCTCTCTCAGTCCCTCTCATGAAGCCAGCTGCTATATGTGAGCTTTCCTATGGAGAGGAGGTGGCAAGGAGGTGAGGGTGCAGCCTCGGGCCAACAGCCAAGTCATTGAGGCCCTTTAGTAAAAAAACTGCCAAGAAACTGAATCCTGCCAACAACTGAGTGAGCTTGGAAGTGGACTTTTGTTGAACCTTGAGATGGTTGTAGCCCTGACTGATTCTTTGCAGACTTGCAAGAGGTTTGAGCTGGATAACCTAGTTAAGCTACATCCAGATTTATAACTTACAGAACCTGTGAAATGATAAATGTGTATTGTCTTAAGCTGCTAAATTTTGGGCATAATTTTATACACAGCCGCAGATAGCTAACACACTAAGCAAAAGCCAATCTTTCCTCTCTCCTTCCTCCTTCCCTCACTCCCACTTCTCCTTCTTTCAGATGTTGATTAAGCATCTTCTACATGCCAGGGACCATGATAGACATTGTGAATGTGTCATTTGACATGACAGATGTGATGGCTGCACTCATACGGCTCACATGGGGAGAAAAACACTGAACAAATTATCTAATGACTGACTTGACAATAATGGTAGAGTATTTTAGAAATATGACATGGGGTTCTGAATTATTCTGGGAGAAGTTGGTCATCAGGGAAAGGCTTCTTAAACCATAAAGTGTGAGTGGAATAATTTCAATTTGATTTCCCATGGAGAGAATTCCCTTCCCATGGA
This sequence comes from Myotis yumanensis, assembly GCF_028538775.1. Taxonomy (NCBI): domain Eukaryota; kingdom Metazoa; phylum Chordata; class Mammalia; order Chiroptera; family Vespertilionidae; genus Myotis; species Myotis yumanensis. The sequence goes on from NW_027223754.1 coordinate 131,965,032, forward strand.
GGAATCCAGCCACTTGGACACACCTATATAATGTGATCATATGACATTTACAAATAGAAATGGAACCTATTCCATACTCAGCAACAAAAACAGATGAAATACTCTCATTGATGACATGAACAGGTCTTGCAAATATCATGCTAAGCAAAAAAGTCAGATGGAAAAAGTAAAAACACAAAACCATGTAATTTCACTCATATGTGGGATATAAAACTGAAAGCAACAAATGAAAAAACAAGACAAATAAAAACACATATATGCAGACAACAGTATGGTGGTTACCAGAGGGAAAGGAGGAGGGGAGAGGTAGTAAAGGGTAAAAGGAATCAAATATATGGTGGCAAAAAAAGATTTGACTTTGGATGGTAAACACAGAATACAATATACAGATGATGTATCATAGAATTGTATACTTGAAACCTGTATAATTTTATTAACCAATGTCACCCCAATAAATTTAATAAAAAATCTTAAAAAAAGAAATGTATGCATGACAAGCATATGGGCCATCTGCTGATACTCAAAATATTTTCTTTGATAAATAAACAATTTTTGTCTGTGTGCCTTTGACCTATCTTTTACTAAATTTATTGTCTTGAGTGCTGGCTCCCTTACACTGCCCCTACCACCTCCAGATGCTGTGTCTCTGCATTTTAATAGGATATTTCTATAATTATTTGTTAAATTAAAAATGGCTAAGGACGTGAGAGTATTTTAAGGGCAAGCATGATTGTTAATTCTTTTTTCTTTTCTTTTTAAGAAGAAAAAAAGACTTCCGAAGATTAATTAACAGTGATTGGAAAGGCCTCATCTAAAACACCACAGAGTTTCGTTTTATGAGGATGGCAGCCTATATGTATTTGTTTTCATAGTGTGAAACTCAATCTACAATATCCTTATTAGCTCTCCCAACATTCCTAGGCCCTGGAGTTTCACCAAAAGGTCAAGCACCAAGATTTAACTGAAACTTGAAAGTCCTGAGAATAATTGTGATAAAAGGGCTAAGGACCATGGTAATGGATGGATGTGTTTAATGCTAGTAAGTGACAGATGACATGGGTGACAGATGACATGGGTGAAGGTGATAAAAGAAAGAAAAATATGGGAGTTTATTCAACTGGAGGACAAAGGGCTTTTTTTGGGGAAAGGGAAAGATAGTAGTTGGTGATGTAGAAATGATTATGGCGACCAGGCTGTGAGCTTTTAGAGTTGAATATAATAAAACGAAAACTTGAAGTGTTGCCTCAAAATTATCTGGGAGGCATGTGGAGTAGACCTTCTGGCTGGTTATTGTAGTCATCTCTGGGTCCTGGTCTTGTAAACCTATACTAATAAAAGGGTAATATGCTAATTAGACCAGGTCGACCAGACATCTTCCAGACATCCAACTTCCTTCTGGACAAAGCCATGGTGGTGGGGGCTGAGGCAGAGGCAGTTGGGGTGATCAGGCCGGCAGAGCAGAGCAGTTGGGGGCGATCAGGCCAGCAGGGGAGGGCAGTTAGGGGCAATCAGTCTGGCAGGGGACCGGTTTGGGGGCGATCAGGCAGGCAGGCAGAGGTGGTTAGGGGTGATCAGGCAGGCAGGCAGAGGCAGTTAGGGGTGATCAGGCAGGCAGGCAGAGGTGGTTAGGGGTGATCAGGCAGGCAGGCAGGCAAGCAGTTAGAAACCAGTGGTCCTGAATTGTGAAAGGGATGTCCAACTGCCGGTTTAGGCCTGATCCCTGCGGACATCCCCTGAGGGGTCCCAGATTGGAGAGGGTGCAGGCCGGGCTGAGGGACACCCCTAGCCCCCGTGCACAAATTTTGTGCACCGGGACTCTAGTAAAAAATACAAAACACTATAGAGGATCCATAATTCCTGATTAAGATTTTTTTTTTTGGCAGAACTGAGTGCAATGTTTCTGAGAATAGAGGAAAGGGTATAGAAAAGGGGAGGGAAAGCAAAATCAGTAAAGCGATAGGTGCCAGCACAAGCAGCCTTTCTCTCCATTTAGGCCTAGGAGTTGCTCATATATCTACTAAATACTTGCAGCGTATTGTCATAGAAAGAATTGAAATATGAATATAATTAGCCTATAACCACCAGTACAATAAAAAAGCAAGATGATATTTTTAGAATACAGACAATTCTAAAATTTCTTAATAAGCTTCTTGGAATAGCTCATTTTATTTGATTTTGGAACTCAGGTAAGAATATGTAAAAGTTAATGATTATAGGAGAATTCAATAGATGAGAAAAGTGCATTTCCATAATGCAGCATGATGGCATGTTTACTGCTAATTGTGGTCAAGATGATGGATGTATTTGTTGGAAATCTTTTGGTTTCAAATGACAGAGAAGACAACTCAATAGCTAAGGTAAGAAGATGTATTGGCTCATAGGACTGTAAAAGCAAATATATTGAAAAGGTAAGGCTGGATCCAGCAGCTCGGCCATCCCTGGCTCTTCTCAATGTAATATATCTTTCAATGCTTCTAGAGCCCATAAGAGTTCTTGTTTACATTCTTCAAGTAGAGTATGCCAGTGGAAGAGCAAGGGATCTTCTTTTTTTGAGGCCTCCATCAAATATCTTCTTATCTATTAGCGATCTGCATTGGGTCAGAGGCTCATGTCTAACCCAATCAGTAAGGACATGGAAATAGGGTCTCTTGATTGTCTGAAGCCCGTTAAAGCCTAGCCCTGAAGCAAGGGAACAATTTCCTTTGAAGCGCACTGATTGAATGAGGGAGGATCTTATACTTGAACAAAACTCAGGATACTGTCATCAAATGAAAGGAATGGATACAGGGATCAAAGCCCAACAAAATCCGCTTTATAGGGCAATGTGCTCTTTCATGTTGGAATGGGAAGGTTTCTGAAGTTCCCTTCATTCCTAGATGCAATAGAATGAAAGGTAACACCTTTTATAGTATTACTAGAGGCCTGATGCAAGAAATTCATGCAAGAGTAGGCCTCCCTTCCCCTGGCTACCAGCACTGGCTTCCCTCTGGCACCTGGGACCTGGGACCTGGGCTGCCCTCACAGCCCCAGCTTTGTCCGAAAGTTCATCTGGAAGGATGTTTGGAAGGACATCTGGTCTAATTAGCATATTATGCTTTTATTATTACAGATAGGCTAACAAAAGAAAGTGCTCCTTCTCCTGTGGAAAAGCCATCAGGTTCAGTGTATAAAGGTGAGGAGGCAGTGTGGGGCCATTGGATTATTCAGGAAGGCTCTAGTTCCTAAATATTTTACAAGTGACTTGAGACTTTTAACTGCTGGCCTCTGATGTAAGGTAGCCTCTGACTTTAAACATTTTGCCATCCTCTATGAGGAGTGGGTGTTCACAGCATAGGTATGGTCGATCTGTTTTATGTTAAGTTTCTGAATATAAAAGAACTTAGAAATTTAAGTTATTTTTTTGAAGTATGAATAACTGAGTGGCTGGTAAAAGGAGCCATAGACTACTATTTCTTCCATGAATGATGGAGACAGGACCATAATTAATACCAGTCACACAAATTCCCGAAACTGGCATAGTGGTTTAAATAGGAGGGAAGAAATCCTCTACACCAACCCACAGGTGACCTTCAACAGAGAAAATGGGTTTTGTTCCATAAATAAACATAATAAGTATAATAACAAGGAAGTAACTCATTATTTTAAAAAAATGAGCTGATCATCTCTAGTAGATTATATAAATGCCAAAGAGCACTTTTAAGTATTTTAAAGATAATATAGTGGTTTGCAAATGCCTTTCTACAGAATAGCAAAGGAGCAGTGTGTACATTAAAAAAGCATGCTGACCTTGTCAAAGGGACTCTATAAATTACCTTGTGAGGAAGAGCACAGATTCTGTGGCACCATCCTGTCATCGCCCAACACTTTAGCAAGAGTTGGTAGCTAATTCTTAATTTCTGAAACTAAAGATAATCCGTTATAGGAAACAGATGAGATTAAAACAGGACAATGTTATCAGAGTGCTCTAGTCAGTCCTAAGTCTTTCACTGGGAGTTCAGATTCTGGAGTTAGAGATCAGGTCCCAGTTTTAGGACTTAAGATCTTGTGGCTCTGGCAAGTCACTGGATGTCTGTAAGCCTTGGTTTACACACCTACAAAATGGGAAATAATAACACCTAACTGATAGATTGTGTTAATGAAATGAGAGAATGCACATAAAGCCCTAAGGATAACTTCTGGCACTTAACAAGTTTTAAAACCTGTATGTCTTAAAGGAAGTTCTTCTCCTCTCTAGCTTCTGTGTAAGACATTGCATAAAATGTCATACTTCAGGGATCAATGTCATAGGTTAACCAATTTCTCATGACTTACCTGCACCCATTCAATGTTCAGAAATACATATCCTCACAGGCCTATTTGACCTGGTTTTGTTCATTATGAGTCCTTGTAGTCCAGCATAACAGGTACACAATGAATATTCGTTAGAGCTATAGCCACCACCCAGCTGCTCTGGCCTGCTGGGTTAGTGGTTATAATGGCACAGCTGGTCCCACTCTGGCTGAGGGAATGTGCTGTTTTAACTTGTTGCACATTTTTCATTTTACTGCCCAGAGTTTTTACCAGGCCTGCAGGTTCCCCTCAGTCTTCCTGCCTGAGCCAACCCCACCCATCTACCTCCATAACCCATTAAGCTTTCTTGTTGCCTTCAATACGATGTTCCAAATATGCTCTTTTTATAATGAGAGCAAGTGTCCTTCTTCAGCCGTTGCTGGAAAATGTTTTTATGACTGCAACACAGTTCCTGCATCTTTCATTTCTTTCTCACATTTCAAACCAGAGATCTTTTCTTGCAGGTGACAACATTTTACAACTGTATTCTTTTCCCAGTTTCTGCAGTGAAGGAAAAAAACTGACATTTCTGAGTACCAAAAATGAGGCAGCCTGGGCCTATGTGCTTTCACATAAATTACATAATTCAGTACTCCTAATAACCTGAAGGGTGTAGCAAGTATTAATATTTTTATTTTATAATCCAGGAAACTGGATCAGAGAACCTAAATAAATTGCGCAAGGTCACAAACTAGCAAGAGCCCAAACTGGGATTCCAACAGAGTTCTACAAAGTCCCAAGTCATATTATCTCTACCTGATTCCCAGACTCCTCTATATTATATGCTTTTTATTATTTTCATAACATTCTCTAGTGATCTTAAAGTGCAGGTCAAATGTTCCATGTTCTTTTATGCCAGTGTTTCTGACTTTGTTAAAAATATTTCTTTTTCTGAGGTTCAACCAGTATTCTAGAAGGAAAATAAATCTCACAAGACTTTAGGGAGAAACTGTAGCATAGAGTGTAAGAGCATAGAATTTGGAATCAGGCATATGTGATTATCAGCTGTGTATTCCTGGCAAATATACTTAATCATCTTTCTGAGCCTTAGTTCCTTCATCTGTAAAATGGGGATTTTAATAGCTAACACAGAGGTGTTTGAGATGAAGTAAGGGTCACACCTATAAGGCATTCAGCACCAGACTTCAGTGTGCTCCCTTTAAGACCCAAGATTCTGATCCAAGTGGCACCTAACCAGGTGGAGGCATTCTCCAGGTCCTCATGTGTCAATGCTGAGAAATAAGGAAATAGGTATCGTACCATGTGAAGAGAGGAGAAAAAGTACTCAATCCAAAAGGGTAGGTTTTCATGCTTAACTTTTCAGTAGCTTCTGGGTTGCAGATGCTTTCAAAAATTTGAACTTTGCAGTTGCAAATGCACAAAGAATGAACACAAAGTGGAAACAAATGTCTGTAAGCATTCTAGAAATCTATGAGGCTAACTAGTTTTACCCAGTTCTAGTTTTCTTTATCTGCCAGTTTGCCTAGTACTGAATATGAGCTATAAACGAGCTTATCCTATCGAATAAAGACAGAATATGCAAATTGACCACAACTCCAGGCAAAGTTGGCGACTCCCACAGCTAATAAGGAGGGAATATGCAAATTGATGCGACAAGGTGAGAGGTGAAAGGTGGCTCTGGCCGGAGAGAAGGCAGAAAGTCGGCTCTGGGCTGGAGCGAAGGTGGTGCCGGCAGCCAGGGGAAGAAAGGCCTATTCTTGTACGAATCTTCATGCATCGGGCCTCTAGTCTACTTTAATAAAAAATGTTATGTATGTTTGACCTTTAAAATCACAAATGTCAGTAGAAAAATTCCTTTTTTTCTTTCATAATAAAGAGTAACATGCTTTTATATCTCAATTAAGAACATTGAGAACTGTGTTTGAATAAAGATAAATGAAACAACCTTATTTAGCATTTGTCTACAGCACGATAAGAGAGACAGAGAAAGCATACACCTTTTGTTTTTCACAGTCTGTCCTTCTTTCACATGAATTTCTCTCAGCCACTTTATAGGTCACAAAGTTGGAGGCAGAGTGAGAATTTTGGCAAAAACAACAAGGTTTTACCACAAAGAGGAATATAGTTTATCAGATCTGTCTAACTTTGGAAAAGGATAAATCCCTGAGCAGGTGATATTCACAGACCCAGTTCATGCAGTTGGGGCTTTAAGAAAAAGCTTAAGCTTCCTGCACAAACGAAACCGATTCACTGGAATGTATCTCCCCCTCAGCCGCACATCCTGGCTTGGGAAACTCCTACTCAGCTTTCAAAATGCAGCTGAAATGTCACGTCCTCTTTGACTCTTGCTTGGACCAGGCTGCAGGTTAGCTTCCAGAAGGGTAGTGCTTGGCGGGTCCACACCTTCCCAGAGGACCGTGACTGTGCCTCCAATGCAGCTTCTCACACACTCCTTGCCAGTGGTCTGTCATGTGAGTGTCACTCCCATTGGATGGTCAGCTCTTCCAAGGCAGGCGTTCTATTCAGTCCTCTGTGCCCAGCCAATAACAGCCCAATGCTGAGAAACAGTTCCTTGGGACAAAGTTGTTTAATACACCTCACTGACGGAGCAATTTGAATATTCGCCGGTTTACTTATGTACTGTTTCAGGTTTTTATTCTTTTTTTAGTTATTTTTTTAATCTGTTTGCTCATGATTGTGCTATTTCAGTAGGGCAGCTCTTTCTGCTTCATGTGATTTAACTGGAATGGCTATTCTGGGCTGGAAGATGTCAGCTGACTCTGCTGGAACAGAGGTCTAGGTTGTCTAGGTGGTCTTCTTTCCGTCACATCCTCCAGGACCTCTCTCCAGGTGGCCTCTCTTTCTTGATGAGCAATTGGCTTCTTAAGTGCTGGCTCAGGATTCAAGAGGGTGAAAGTGGAAGCTGCCAGGCTTCTTCGGGCCAGAATTTTCACTTTTATTCCTATTCTATTGTTTAGACAAATCACAGGGCCAGCTCAGATTCAAGGGAAGTGGAAAATCAATTGGTAAGGAGTGGAAAGAATTGTTGGTGGTTATCTTTGCAGATAATCTACCACATTCTACCTTTGCCATTTCAGATGTCAGAGCTCTACTGAGGACTGGAAGCTACTCCTTTGTCCCTAAATTATTTCCCTGTTGTATACTGAATTGTGGAAGATTTTAGATATACTATTTTGCATTAGGGTTGTGTGTGTGTGTGTGTGTGTGTGTGTGTGTTACTGTGGCTATTTGACTTTCTTTGAAAAATCTCCTATGACATGATTTGTAGGTTAAATTTGTTTCTACAAAGAGGAAATAACAACTGCCTTTATTTTATGACTATTCCTTTACATGCATATCCTTGGACTTTTGGGAGTAGTCAAATTGTGAGAGGTGATATGAATTAAAGTATCCCCTCTGAGGGGATCCACAGAGAAGGTTTTCCTTAATAGTAGGTGAAGAGGAACACCTATAATACTAATTACAGATATTGTATTATGTTTGCCTATATTTCATCTTTGCATTATATAAACTATCTGTTTTCTTCCCCAAAGTAGTTATAATACTCCCTTCTTTTAAAGAAAAGATGTTTTCAGCTGCTGCTGCTGCTTCTTCTTCTCCTCCTCCTCCTTCCCCTTCAACAAAATGAAAGCTACATAAAGTTAAAATCCTGTATAATAAAGAGCTAATATGCAAATTAGACCAGACAGCAGAACAACCTTCTGGAATGACCTTCCGGAATGACCTTCCGGAATGACCAGTTGGTGTGGGGCGGGACTACGGGGCTGCCAGGCAGCTGGAGCTTTGAGGGCCAAGCCCCTTGCACGAATTTCATGCATCGGGCCTCTAGTGAAAGATAAAACAATTGCACATTTACTTAAGTGCCTACTTAATATATTTGTTGACCAAAGGCTTTTATAAATACAATTTCTTTAAAAGTAGAGAAAGTTACAGAATGCACAGTTTTAGTGAAAGAAAGGGGCTTCTTTCATTATCTTGCCCAACATCTTCATTCTGTAGATGAGAGATGACTCTGGAAGTTACATGATGCAATACATAAAAAGTTAAGAAAAAAAATTGCTTAGAGAAATGTGTTAAGATAAAAAGCCACAGAAATCCTTCTTTGAAATGTTATTTAACTTCATATATTACCAGTACTCTGAAGAAAAGTGAGAAGAGATGAAAGCAATTAAAATTTTGTAAAGAAATAAGGTTAGCAAGAGAACCTTAAAACTTCGGTTTCTTTATCTGTAAAGATAAAAATTGGCTATTTTAAGTACAAATTGTAATATGAAAATGTTCACAATTTGTAAAGTTATTCCATGTTTGAAACCTAGAAAGGCATTGATTGACTTCAAAATATACTGTTCACATATAGAACAGAACATGTATGCATGTGTAACTGGTCAGTCAATAGCTTCATGCAGAAATATTTAATCTTTCCACTCAACAGTTGCTTATTGTGCTCCATTAATGTGTATCAAGTAACATTCTAGTGACTGAGGGTACAGCAGTGAACAGAACAGACCATCCCTTTGCTTAGAATGAGAGTTTGTATTCTAACGGGAGGCTTGTATTTCCTTACTTTGGAATGAAGCCTGAATAATGCTAAATATTTAGTAACTTTGACTCTCTGAGTGTAGGTACTGTGGAATGGGAAAAAGCCTCCAACCACTCTCTGAATTTGTCTTCCACTTTCTTCATTAAACCGTAACACTTCTCATTTACTAGCACTTTTTCAACAAAACAATAATACTAAAATTTTGCTGGTCTAATTATAAATGTTGTTATTACCATCAATATTTACTATTATGCTAGCAGAACTAATCCTAATATTAGAATGGTATAAATAATTTTAGCATAGCACTGGAAAGAATTTGTGAATTCATGATGAGCAGGGTTTTTTAAAAATCCTGTTCATTCCTCAGGTTTCCACAGTAGTTTAGTTATACTTTAATCACAATATTCATTCATTCAAATGTTGTCTATATATCCATCTCCATCTTTAAGACAGTGGTCTTTTTAAAAGAACTGTGCCCTATTCTTTCTTTTATATGCATAGCACCCACCTAGTTCATTCAGCAAATGTTTATGCAATTAATATCTTATTTGAGAAATTTTATCAAGGTTAATTGAACCTTGCAAATGCCTTGTGAGGCAGTTAGTGTAGGTGTTATTGGCATTTTATAGACAATAACCTGAAATCACTGGAAGACATTTATGATATACTCAAAGCCACAGTGCCCATGAGGATTGGAAAAAGAACTTAAGTTTGCATTCTATGAATTCAAATCCAGTGCTGTTTCTCTGAAAGGACATTTTCCCCCTGCATATATCTACTAGTATATATCTATATATTTTTTAATCAGGGGTGTGTCTTTGTCACCACTCCCCATATTCCTGTTTTTCTTTGCTTACATCTCTTCTACTTGCTTAATCTTGAATTGACCCTTTAGTCCTTATGTTGATTCAGTAGCCATAGGAGAAGGGAGGTCAGAACAAAAAAATTGTTTTTATAATTTTTCTTTGAAAGATTAGTCACCAGCTTTTCTTTGCCTTGCACACCTTTGATAGGCCTTAAGCACTAGAATTACCTAAAAGAATTCCAGCATTGAGTGTCTTATTCTAGCTTGAGCTTTAGGATATTTTTTTATTATGTAAATATTGAGAAATTTGAATGAAAGGATGACTGATTTAGAAGGTCACAAGGGAGATAATAACATGGAGGAAGAGAAGTTATAGAAAGATTAATTAGTTAAAATACCAGACAGTAACAAATAAACACATGTATATAGGTTCTGACATGCCAGATTGACTTACTTTACAAAGTGCAGAGGAAAACAAAATAGAGAAGGAAGAAGATTGAGAAAAAAACAGAGGTTTTAGCTTTTTTGGACTAAGATCAAAGTCTATGGTTCTGGTAAGTCAAGGTGGTATCCAAATATTTGACCTACTGATTCAGAAACTCAAAGTGGGGCCTAAGAATCTGCACTATAATAGTGTTTTCAAGTGATTCTTATATACACTAAAGGATGAGAACCAATAGACAAAAGCAGAGTTTTTCAAAGTATTATATGCATCTAAACTGATTCAGTAGGTATGAAGTAGAACCTGAAAGTGTGAGTTTTCAACAAGCTTCCAGGTGATACCAATGCTGCTAGTCCATAGACTACACTTTGAGTAGGAAGTCACCAGGTATTGGAGTTGCTGCTATGATATCTATGCTATAGAAGGTACTATGGAAAAAGTGAATTTTAAGAAGCTTCACTTTGATTTATGACAGAATTCTTCTTTGGCAACCCATCAGGAAAATTTGCTCGAGTTTTCAAATTACTTTTCAATGTTTTTGTAGGTGGGACTGTCATTTAGACTTGCCAAGAGGCAACTTGGCTCCATGCAATTTCAGTTGTGAAATCCTGGGTGGGAGATCAAGAGACTCCGTGTATTTCTGATGGAGTATCCGGCCCTGCCTTTTCTAGCTTCAAATAGCTTGTGTTTGGGGGGGGGGGGGCGGGGGGCGGGGGGGGGAGGGAGATGTAAATGGATTCTTTGGGTAGCACATCATTCGGGCTAGTTTCTTAATGCTCATCTGTTTTATTCCTGCCAATTAAGAGCAACAGCTGTCTTACAGGAATGGTGGTTGTTAGGAAGTGACACAGCTGTGGGATTTAGATGAGATAACAGTTGTACAGCCAAGATAAGGCAACATTAGAATGCAAAATGCCATAAACCTGATTTATAGCACATATCCAAGGGGGAAGAACTTAAACCAAAAATCAACTAAAATAACAACTAGCCCAAAAGGAAAAACAAAACAAAATATCAACCCAGAGATGTTTAGTCCCAAAGTCAAGTTTTCTCAGACTATTTTAAAAATGAGATTTGAACTGGAAATTGACCAACAGAGATTCCAATTACTTCAATTTTCTACAGTGCCTAGAGTTATTAATTTGTGGCTAAAATTTAAATATTTATACAAAATCTGTCCTCTTCTTGTTCAGTACAATTTGACATTTTCAAATCCCTAAGCCATAATATGTGACAAAAAGAGTGGACATACTGTACACAAAAATAATGGTCAGTGACTAATATTTGAAAACTGGTATTATCATAGTAAAAATATCACTTAACCAATATAATCAGCAACCCAATGGACCCTATATAATTAGTTTTTCTTCTTTATTATGAGAATAGAACCATCAATATACCTGCATATTTCAAAAGGAATATAACAATAATAATATAATTAATTATTATAATTAAATTCTCCTACCTAATGTTCCTTACATACATCAAAAGATTTTTTAGATTGCCACATCTTTGTTAATGCTACTTCTCTTAGAATACACCTCTTTTCTCATCCCAGAACACCTATATCCTATTTATCTTTTATAAACCATATCATATACTGTAGGGCGCAGCTATAGGGTTAAGCCTCAGACTGACCTCTTGGCAAAGCCACAAACAAGTCCCAGCTTAGAGGGCACAGTCCACTTAGCATAATTAGGTTTGACCTTATGACTCTCCCTAGATCTTATCTAGGAAGCTAATGGGCTGAGGGAGATGTAGCAAGTGCTGCCAACACAAGTGAAACTCACAAGAACATTGTAACTATGGTGACCACTACCTTGTTTACCTCTGGCTATAAAATAAAGGCTCAGCTTGCCTCTGGATCTCTCTCTCTGTGGCCTTAGCCAGGCACAGAAAGATCCATCTAAACCAGCGGTTCTCTGTGGGTCACGACCATCGGAAAACACATATAGCATATCAGATATTTACATTATGATTCATAACAGTAGCAAAATTACAGTTATGATGTAGAAACAAAAATAATTTTATGGTTGGGGTCACCACAACATGAGGAACTGTATTAAAGGGTCGTGGCATTACGAAGGTTGAGAACCACAGCTTATTCTCTTTGTCTGTCATTTCTTCATCCTTTGCCACCCTCCCTCAGGCTTGCAGAACCCTTGCCTGAGCTGCTCAGCACGATATACAAATTCTTCATGATCTCTTTTAGGATTCTCTCAATTAAAATTAATATATTGCTACTTTGAATTTCTATCTCAGTTTATCTATGTCTTATGCCACCTATACCTTTCTCCTTGGGATTATAGTTTCTTAAGCACATGCTTTATCTTCTTTAATCCATAGTCCTTTGAAGCCAATATTCAGGTCTGACTTATGTTGTGAACTATTTTGTTCTACCAAAAAAGTGCTAAAAAAGAGAAAAATAAAGTTTCTTGAACAAGCTATTTTGGAGGTTCTGGAAGGAGAGCCCACTTATTATTTTTAGTTTTTATCAAAGAAATCAGCATCAAAATGAAAAGGGAACCTACTATATGGGAGAACATATTTACCAATGATACATCTGATAAGGGTTAATTTCCAAAATATATAAAGTACTCATACAACTCAACAAAAGGAAGACAAACAATTAAAAAATGGCAGAGGACCTAAATAAACACTTCTCTAAAGAGAACACACAGATGGCCAAGAGACATATGAAAAAATGCTTAACATCAGTAATTAACATAGATATGCAAATTAAAACAACAATGAGGTACCACCTCCCACCTGCCAGAATGGCTACCATTAATAAGTTAACAAACAACGAGTGCTGGGGAAGATGTGGAGAAAAAGGAACCCTAGTACACTGCTGGTAGAAATGCAGACTGGTATAACCACTATGAAAAATAGTGTGGAGTTTCCTCAAAAATTAAAAATGGAACTTCCATTTAACCCTGTGATCCCACTCCTAGAATGTATCTTAAAAACCGAGAAATACCAATCAGAAAGAATATATGCACCCCTATATTCATAGCATTGTTATTTACAATAGCTAAGATCTGGAAACAGCCCCAGTGCTCATCAGAAGGTGAATGGATTAAAAAACTGTGGTATATTTATACAATGGAAAACTATGCAGCTGTAAAAAAGAAGGATCTCTTACCCTTTGAGATAGCATGGAGGGATCTGTAGAGTATTATGCTGAGCAAAATAAGCTAGTCAGAGAAAGACAAGTATCAGATGATCTTACTTATATGTGGAATCTAATGAACAAAATAAACTGATGAACAAAAAATCCAGAGACATGGAAGCATGCAACAGACATATTTCAGAGGGAGGTAATAGGGGAGAGATTAATCAATGAACTTTTATGTTTACTAGAGGCCCAGTACATGAAATTCATGCACTTGGGGGAATCCCTCAGCCCAGATTGCGAGAGGGCGCAGGCCAGGCCAAGGGACCCCACCGGTGCACAATCGGAGCCGGGGAGGGATGCGGGAAGTTGGCCAGCCAGGGAGGGACCGCAGGAGGGCTCCAGGGTGTGTCTGACCCATTTCGCTCAGTCCCGATCAGCTGGGCCCCAGCAGCAAGCTAACCTACAGGTTGAAGCATCTACCCCTTGGTGCACATTATAGTGAGCAGTTGAGTGGCCTTAGCATATCATTAGCATATTATGCTTTGATTGCTTCAATGGCCAACCGGACAACTGGACACTTAGCATATTAGGCTTTTATTATATAGTATAATGCATAGCCCATGAACAGACAATAGTGTGGGGAAGACCTGGGGAGGGGGCAGGAATGGGGTGAAAGGGATCAATAGGGGGGTAGAAGGGGGACATCTGTGATAGTTTCAACAATTAAGTAAAAAAAGAAAGAAAAGATAAAGGGCTGGAATTTAAGAGAGATGCATAAGAGAGAGGACAGAAGATGCAAAATCTTGTACAGGCTAGAAGATCAGATAAATTAACCCATATAATGAATGGGCTGCCTGTTGTAATCTGGTCATAGCTTGGGCTGAATGCTAAGCTTATTACACCAGAGTTTCATAAATTTCTTGAGAGAGGACATTGGGAGAAAGATTTCCACAAAATATTGGGTTTATATATGGAGGCACACTATTTAGATTGTTGCTGTTCCTGTGTTAATGCATAGTACATATATTTCTAATGTCTAATTTTTTCAGGTTTGTTTGTTTGTGATCTTGAAATATCCTAGTATAGGCCTTTAGTAGAAAGAGAAGTCATCTAGCTAGAATTGATTTGTTGTCATTTTCCAAATTTAACTTGGGCATAGTAACTATAATCCAATATACAATATGTGAAAGAAATAACAAATTAGTAGGTGATTTCAAAGAGAAAACAAAAGAGGACTTTTGACTACAATGTTAAAAAAGGACTTCATTCATTCATTCAATTAATAGGTAGTATTTGAGTGACTGTATTTCAAGTCCTGGACCTCATAGAGTTTTTGTTCTGGTTGGGGATATATCTATCTATCTATCTATCTATCTATCTATCTATCTATCTATCTATCTATCTCCAATAAATTACATAAATAACTGCAAAATCACATCTATAATAATAGTTAATGAGGTAATTGATGTATGTTTGACATATTACCTAGAACCTACTAAGCAAATGTTTAATAATATCAGCTATTCCAATGATTAGTTTTTAATCTAAAAATGGTGTAACAAAAGGTGTTTGGGCAAGGAAATGAAAATTATTGAAGATGTTTTCTGGTGCTTAATCTGGAATTAATTTGAACTTGAAACAGAAAGTGACTAAAATTGAAGACTTTGTTCCCTCTCAAATCTATTCTACAAATTTTATAAATGAGGGCATCTATAATGGGAAGGACGAGGTAGGATCATATATTTGATATGAATGGAGCTAGAATTGACCTAGAGTAACTAATTTGAAAAAGGACAAAGGAATGCAGAGATTTGGAGCATGGGTAACCATAGATGGTAGTGATATTCAAAGAACTTGGGGACATAGCACTAGGAGCAGGTTCATGAGGTAGATAATGAAGTACATTTGTACTTACTGAGGTTGGGATGCTGAGATTTTCAGGTGGAAACTTTCAAAGAGGCGATGGGGTAAATATTTATATTTGGGAGTCACTTGCATAGAGTTACAGCTACAACTGTTGGAATATATGAAATTACCTTTGAAGAAGGACAATAAAAAGTTAGCTGGTTCCCACCTGGCTTATGTGGCTCAGTATTTGAGCTCAACCTATGAACCACAAGGTCACCATTAGATTCTTGGTCAGGGCACATGCATGAGCTGTGGGCTTGACCCCTGGTGGGGAGCATGCAGGAGGCAGCTGATCAAGGATTCTCTCTCATCATTGATGTTTCTCTCTCTCCCTATCCCTTCCTCTCTGAAATCAATAAAAAATATATTTTAAAAAATTAGGGATTCCCTAAATTTGGGGTTGACAGGAAAAAAAATCTGTGAAAGAGAAGGGGAGCGAGTAAGGCAAAAGAATCATGAATGTGCAGGGTTAATGCAGCCCTAGACGTTAGGAATTCTAGAGGATAGCAGTTTCAAATTCCTGGGAAAGCTCAAAGAGAATGGCAGCTGAGAAAGGCTGTTGGATTTGGCCATAGGAGATCATTGATGACCATCACAAGGACAATTTTAGAAATCTTGTTGGGGGGGGGGGGGGGGGCGGTGGCCAGATTATAACACTTTGAGGAATACCCATGAATTGAAGACAGAGAGCATGGATTACTCTGAAGAAAAGTTGGGTGGCAAAATTGAAGAGCCTGGTAATAAAATCATTTAGGCTGAGGGAATAGCAATGATGAAGAAAAGTTTTCTTAGAATGCAGGAGAGTTGAGCTAGAATCTACATTTGATGGTGTTCTATGCTTTGGCTTTTTTATTTGGCTAAATTAAATAATCTGGAATCAAATGAAATTGAACCAGTTGCAGTCTTAAAATGCACCAAACCCAATGCTATTCCAATTTGTTGTAGAAAAGTGATGTAATTACATTTGTAAATGATAAAAACTGGCTGTAAAATGGCTAGGCCTTTAGTAGTGGTCCATCCTATTTGCTAGTGATGGTAGACCCTGCCAGACAATAAAGCTTACACTGGGCTCCTCCTGGTAGTGGTAGTGAACAGTATAATAACAAATTTTAATGTTACACTGGCATCCTAGAATGTAATCTGCTCATATCACTATAAATAGACCCACAGCTATTTGCATTTCCAATTTTTATTTAATGACATGATAATTATTGATTCCCATTTCTACTTGGAGCTTGAAGAATGTGTATTACATATGAGTGAATGTATCTGTGTATTTGTGTGTGTCATAATTACTAGTTATTGAATGCTACTAATTTGAAGGCACAATAAAATGGATTAGGCATATCTATAATCATCATTCCTGCCCTACATGATAGAGAATATTATTCTACATTTATAAATGAAGAAACTGGAATTTCAGAAGTTAAGTATTTTATTCAAGGTCACACAGCTAGTGGGGAATTATAGATGAGATACAAACCCAGCTCTGCCTTTCACACTCTTTCCCCTTTTTTTGGATGTATAAAGAGGGAACAAACATAGGAATATGGTACACTTTATAAGGGATAGGAGAAAGCTATTACTGGAAATTGTGTCCTGAATTGTATTGAATTCATTAAGTGACCTAGTTTTTCTTCATCTGTAATGGAACTTGTGGAAAGTGGGAGTTGGAAGGGATCTTAGAGATCTTCATTTCTGGAAACTGAGTCAGAGATTTGTTTACCATCACCCAGACTATTCATGAGCTGGGACCACAAAGGATCTTCTGCCTTCAAGTTCTTAGTCTACTTTCCTAGATCTAGCTTAAAGTATATAAAGAAAAGTTCAATTATGGATTTTTTAGTGATCTGCTTCTATCATGTAAAGACTTCTTAGCATTCTGGGCAGAATCTCCCTGTAAGTCTCAGGTGCTTGAACTTACTTGGACTTTGTTATGCTAAGACATTTTCTCAGTAGAGTTCTACCTATTACGTTTTGACTGATATTTCATTTTTCTTTTACAAGCTGAGCATCATAAGGCTCTAAGATATATGGTGTAAAAGTACTTGTTAAAAAAAGGAATGATGCCATGTCAAAGGGATTTATATTGGCAGTTTAATTGGAAATATTTCAATTAGCATGAAACATCTCAATTGATATGAGTTTGATATTCCTATTAAATAAGAGAGAGAAAACCTCTACACATTATTATCAGCATCATACAAATGATGGTTAATACCTCAATTTTTAAAAAGTATACTTTTATTGATTTCATAGAGGAAGAGAGAAAGAGATAGAACATCAACGATGAGAGGGAATCATTGATCTGTTGCCTCCTGCATACTCCCTACTGGGGATCGAGCCCACAACCCAGGCATGTACCCTGACCTGGAATCAACTGTGACCTCCTGATTCATAGGTTAATGCTCAACCACTGAGCCAGGCGGGCAGGCTGATAATGCAAGTTTTTTTTAATACAATGGTATTTTATTAAGGTAGCACTATTGGTGATGATCCTTCGGTAGTTTATGTTTATCTAGAATAAAGTCTCAAAGCTTCTCTTTTTTTTCCCCTTGACATTTTTTTTTAAATTTTATCTCTTTATTGATTAAAGTATTACATATGTGTCCTTATCCCCCATTACCCCCATCCCCCCCACTCATGCCCTCACCCCCTGTTGTCTGTGTCCATTGGTTAGGCTTATATGCATGCATACAAGTCCTTTGGTTGATCTCTCCCCCTTACCCCACCCTCCCCTACCTTCCCTCTGAGGTTTGACAGTCTCATTGATGTTTCTCTGTCTCTGGATCTGCTTTTATTCATCAGTTTATGTTCATTATATTCCATAAATGAGTGATATCATGTGATATTTATCTTTTTCTGACTGGCTTATTTCACTTAGCATAATGCTCTCCAGGTCCATCCATTCTGTTGCAAATGGCAAGAATTCCTGCTTTTTTATTGCTGCATAGTATTCCATTGTGTAGATGTACCACAGTTTTTTAATCTACTCATCTGCTGATGGGCACTAAAGCTGTTTCCAAATCTTAGCTATGGTGAATTGTGCTGCTATGAACATAGCGGTGCATATATCCTTTCTAATTGGTGTTTCTAGTTTCTTGGGATATATTCCTAGAAGTGGGATCACTGGGTCAAATGGGAGTTCCATTTTTATTTTTTGAGGAAACTCCATACTGTTCTCCACAGTGGCTGCACCAGTCTGCATTCCCACCAGCAGTGCACGAGGGTTCCTTTTTCTCTGCATCCTCGGCCAGCACTTGTCGTTTGTTGATTTGTTGATGATAGCCATTCTGACAGGTATGAGATGATATCTCATTGTTGTTGTGAATTGCATCTCTGGGATGATTAGTGACTTTGAACATGTTTTCATATGTCTCTTCGTCTTCCTTCTGTCTTCTTTTGAAAAGTATCTATTTAGGTACATTGCCCACTTTTTGATTGGGTTGTTTATCTTCCTTTTGTTAAGTTGTATGAGTTCCCTATGAATGATGGAGATTAAACCCTTATCAGTGATAACATTGGCAAATATGTTCTCCCATGCACTGGGCTTTCTTGTTGCTTTGTTGATGGTTTCTTTGCTGTGAAAAAGCTTTTTATTTTGATGTAGTCCCATTTGTTTATTTTCTCTTTAGTTTCCATTGCCCTAGGAACAGTATCAGTGAAGAAATTCCTTCAGCATATGTCTGAGATTTTGCTGCTTGTGGAATCCTCTAGTATTTTTATGGTTTCCCATCTTATGTTTAAGGCCTTTATCCATTTTGGGTTTATTTTTGCGTATGGGGTAAGTCGGTGGTCTAGTTTCATTGTTTTTGCATATATCTGTCCAATTTTCTCAACACCATTTATTGAAGAGACTGTCTTGACTCCATTGTATGTTCATGCCTCCTTTGTCAAATATTAATTTAGCATAGTGGCTTGGGTCGATTTCTGGGTTCTCTCTTCTATTCTATTGATCTATATGTCTGTTCTTGTGCCAGTACCAAGCTGTTTTAAGAACAGTGGGGCAAACAGTGGGGCAGGCCGCTATGTTGTAATACAGCTTGATATCTGGTATTGAGATCTCACCTACTTTGTTCTTCTTTCTCAGGATTGCTGCAGCTATTCAGGCTCTTTTTTTATTCCAGATGAATTTTTGGAAAGTTTGTTCTAGGTCTGTGAAATATGCTGTTGGTATTTTAATGGGGAGTGCATTGAATCTATAGATTGCTTTAGGTAGTATGGACATTTTGATGATGTTGACTCTACCAATCCATGAATACAGTACGTTCTTCCATCTGTTTATGTCTTCCTCTATCTCTTTTTTCAGTGTCCTGTAGTTTTCCACATATAGGTCTTTTACCTCCTTAGTTAAGTTTATTTCTAGGTATCTTAATTTTTTGGGTGTGATGGTAAATGGGATTGGTTTTGTAGTGTCTCTTTCTGTAAGTTCATTATTGGTGAATAGAAATGCCATAGATTTCTTGGCGTTAATTTTGTATCCTGTTAAATTGCCAAATTCATTTATTAAGTCTAATAGTTTTTTGATGGAGTCTTTAGGGTTTTCTATGTACAGTATCATGTCATATGCTAATAAGGACAGTTTTACTTCTTTTCCAATTTGGATGCCTTTTATTTCTTCTTATTGTCTGGTTGCAATGGCTAGTACTTCCAGTACTATGTCGAACAGGAGTGGTGAGAGTGGGCATCCCAGTCTTGTTCCTGTTCTTAGGAAAAATGGTTTTAGTTTTTGCCCTTTCAGTATGATGTTGGCTGTGGGTTTGTCATATATGGCTTTTATTATGTTGAGGCATGATCCTTCTATTCCCACCATGCTGAGAGTTTTTATCAAGAAAGGGTGTTGGATTTTGTCAAATGCCTTTTCTGCATCAATTGATATGACTATGTGATTTTTATCTCTCAATTTGTTTATGTGATGTATCACATTTATTGATTTGCGTATATCCCTGGGATAAATCCTACTTGGTCATGGTGTATGATCTTTCTGATGTACTGCTAGATCAGATTTGCTAGGATTTTGTTGAGGATTTTGGCATCTATGTTCATGAGGGATATTGGCCTGTAATTCTCTTTCATTGTGTTGTCTTTATCTGCTTTTTATATTAGGGTGATGCTGGCTTCATAGAATGAGCTTGGAAGTGTTCCTTCCTCTTGAATTTTTTGGAATAGTCTGAGGAGGATAGGTTTTATTTCTTCCATGAATGTTTGATAAAACTCTTCTGTGAAGCTGTCTGGCCCTGGGCTTTTGTTTGCTGGAAGCTTTTTGATGACTGATTCAATTTCTTCCATAGTTATTGGCCTATTGAGATTTTTAGAATCTTCCTGATTGAGTTTTGGAAGGTTGTATTTTTCTAGGAATATGTCCATTTCCTCCAGGTTGTCTAGTTTGTTAGAATAGAGTTGTTCATAATATTTTTTAACAATACTTTGTATTTCTATGGTGTCTGTTGTTATTGCGCCTCTTTCATTTCTGATTTTTTTTATTTGGGTCCTGTCTCTTTGCTTCTTGGTGAGCCTGGCTAGAGGTTTGTCAATCTTATTTATTTTTTCAAAGAACCAGCTCTTGGTTTCGTTGATCTTTTGTATTGTTTTTTTTTTTTTTTTTTGTCTCTATGTCATTTATTTCTGCTCTAATCTTTATTATGTCCTTCCTTCTGCTCACTCTGGGCTTTTCTTGTTGCTCTCTTTCTAATTCCTTGAGTTGTAGAGTTAGATGATTTATTACCATTTTTCTTGTTCTTTGCTGATTTTTTGTGTAGAGGATTTATCCAGTGATGTCAGTGGTGTATTAAGGTCCCCTACTATGATTGTATTGTTGTTGATGTCTCCCTTGATATCTTCCAGGAATTTTTTTTTTATGTATTTGTGTGCTCCTGCATTGGGTGCATATATGTTTATCAGGGTTATATCCTTGTGTTTGTATCAATCCCTTTAGTATTATGAAGTGGCCTTCCTCATCTCTTGTTATTGCCTTCACTTTGAGGTCTATTTTGTCAGATATGAGTATTGATACCCCAGTTTTCTTTCATTTCCATTTACTTGAAAGATATTTTTGAATCCCTCACTTTCAGTCAGTGTGAGTCCTTTTTTCTGAGGTGGTTTCTTGTAGACAGCATATATATGGGTCTTGTTTTCTTATCCATTTACTCACTTGATGTCTTTTGATTGGAGCATTTATTCCATTTACATTTAAATTTATCATTGAAAGGTACTTGTTTATAGTCATTTTTATTTTTGTGCCTGTGTTCTTTTTTACCTTTTTATTTCTTCTTTTTATACCAGTCCCTTTAGCATTTCTTGCATTGTTGGCTTGGTAGTGATAAACTCCGTTAGCCTTTTTCTTTTTTAATCTGTGAAGCTCCTTATGTCCCCTTCAATTTTGAATGATAGCTTTGCTGGATAGGGTATTCTTGGATTCAGTCCCTTGCTTTGCATCACTTTGTAAATTTCCTTCCATTCTTTTCTGGCCTGATGTGTTTCTGTTGAGAAATCATTTGATGATCTAATGGGAGATCCCTTGTATGTAACTTTCTGTCTCTCTTGCAGCCTTTAAGACTCTTTCTTTGTCCTGAACATTTGCCATCATAATTATGAAGTGTCTTGGTGTGCGTCCTTTCGGGTTCATCTTGTTTGGGACTCTCTGTGATTGTGTGACTTTTTCTTCCCCACATCAGGGAAGTTTTCTGACATTATTTCTTCAAATAGGTTTTCTAACCCTTGTTCCTCTTCTTGTTGTTCTGGCACCCCTATTATTCGTATGTTGCTTCTTTTCATGTTATCCCATAATTCCTTAAGGCTCTCCTCCTGTCTTTTAATTTTTTTCTCCAATTGCAATTCAGTTTGGGTGTGTTTTGATTCCGTGTCTTCTAATTCGCTAATTTGGTCCTCTGCTTCTCCTAGTCTACTGTTAAAACATTCCATGGAATTTTTTTATTGCAGCTATACCACTCTTTATTTCTTCTTGATTCTTACATAAGTTTTTGATTTTTTTTTATCCATTTATTGTTGATTCTTACATAAGTTGTTGATTTTTTTATCCATCTGGTTTATGTACTGTATGACCCTTATTCTGAATTCTTTTTCTGACATATGGCATGCCTCTGTTTCACTTAGCTGCTTTTCTGGGGATTTCTCCTTTTCTTTCCTTTTTGGGGTTTCTTTGCCTACCCATTTTTGGTCTCACTGACTGATCTAGATGTTGAGTCATGCAGGGGTTGCTCCTTGGGTGGCAGTGGCTCCTTGGGCTGTGGTTGCACCTCGGGTGGTCACAGAAGCTGCTCCTCTGGTGGCTGCTGTTTGCAGCAGTGGTGTCTCATCTGGCTGGTGGGGGAGGCTTCTCACACAGCTGCTGTTCCTTGTATGGGGTTTGGCTGATCACGAGGCTGCTGTTCCTCAGATGGTGGCTGGCTACTCATGGCTGCTGCTCATTGGACAGGGGTGGATTGCTCATGTGGCTGCTGTTCCTTGGATCAGGGCTGGCTGCATGCTGCTGCTGTTCCACAGATGGTGTGTGCTGTTCATGAGGCTGCCACTTCTTGGACAGGGGAAGGTTGCTTGCAGGGCTGCTGCTCCTCATACGGGTGTGGGCTGCTTGTGCAGCTCCTGCTCCTCAAAGAGGGGACAGGCTGCTTACGTGGCTGCTGCTCCTCTGTGGGAGTGAGCTGCACGTGCAGCTGCTGCTCCTCAGACGGGGGCGGGCTGCTTGGGCGGCTGTTGCTCCTTGGGCGGGAGTGAGCTGCACGTGCACCTGATCCTCCTCGCATGGGGGCAGGCCGCTCACCCAACTGATGCTTGTTGGACAGGTGCAGGCTGTGTGTGGCTGCTGCTCCTCAGACTGGTGTGGGCTGCTCGGGCGGCTGCTGCTCTTTGAATTGGGGCAGGCTGCTGGCGGGGCTGCTGTTCCTCATACAGGGGCATGCTGCTCACACAGCTGCTGCTCCTTGGGCAGGAGTGAGCTGCACATGTGGCTGCTGCTCCACAGATTGGGGAGGGCTGCTCACCCAGCTGCTGCTTGTCTAACAGGTGCAGGCTGCGTGTGGCTGTTGCTCCTCGGACCGTGTAGGCTGCACAGGGCTGCTGTTCCTCAGACATGGGCGGTCTGCTCATGTGGCTGCTGCTCCTAGGTCCAAGGCAGGTTGCTCCTCCTAGGTCCAAGGCAGGTTGCTCGGGTGGCTGCTGCTCCTCAAATGGGGGCAGGCTGCTTGTGGTACTGCTGTTCCTCATACAGGGGCAGGCTGCTCACACAGCTGCTGCTCCTTGGTTGGGGGCAGGCTGCTCATGCTGCTGCTGCTCTTCAGATGAGGACAGGCTGCTCACGCAGCTGCTGCTCCTCGGACAGGTGCAGGGTGCAGGCTGCGTGCAGCTGCTTTGCCTCGGATGGGGTTGGGCTACACGAGGCTGCTGCTCCTCAATCGTTGGTGGGCTGCTCGTGCAGCTGCTGCTCCTTGGATGGGGTGGGCTGCTCCTGTGGTTGCTGCTCCTAGGATGGGGAAGCGGGCCACTTACACAGCTGCTGCTCCTTGGACAGGGGCAGGCCACATTCGGTGCTGCTCTTAGGCCTGGGGCGGGCTGCTCATGGGGCTGCTGCTTGCGTGGTTGCGGTGCCCTGGGCTAAAGCATTGGGCCGATCAGAGGGGAGCATGCTTCAGAACTCACAGGGGCCTGCACCCATGGTAA
Source organism: Myotis yumanensis (assembly GCF_028538775.1). Taxonomy (NCBI): domain Eukaryota; kingdom Metazoa; phylum Chordata; class Mammalia; order Chiroptera; family Vespertilionidae; genus Myotis; species Myotis yumanensis. Next base: position 131,988,832 of record NW_027223754.1, read on the forward strand.
CTGGAGACTCGTTGACCATGGGACCACAGCCGAGGTAGCAGGTCCCTGGAAAGGATGGCTGTAGAGTCCCAGGTGTTATCTGAGGGCACTCTGGGTGGAGGTAAGGCTGGGCTCACAGTTACAGCAGCTCTCCCCTTCAAAAGGCTAGGCCTCTGAGGACGAGCTGGCCTCCTGGTACTGTTTGCAATGGTAGCAGAGGGTGCCTAATTAGATGAGCCCGGTTAGCCTGCCCCCGAAGGTCTTGTGTGATCTAACTGTGCCTCACTCACACACACACACACACACACACACACACACCCCACATGACCACACACTCCTCTTTTGCTCCCTCACTCATTCACTCACACTCCTTCCCTCACTGCTGCCTTCTTCCTGCCTCTGTAGTTGGGTCTGGGGTGTTATTGACCTGTTCATGGATGGAGTTACCTCTCCAGGTGTCTGGTTGTGTGGCTCGCTCTCTAGCACCTGGCCAGACAGGATAAAATTCACCTCGACAAGACACCACACAAAGGGAACAAAGCACAAATATATTCACGACACCAGTAACCTCATTATAAGTAACCACCTGAGAAAAGAGAATGAGGAGAGAGAAAAGAGAGTGCAAATGATATCAAAGAGAGAAGAAAAGAGAAAAGAGAAAAGAAAAAGGAAGAAAAAGGAATATATACATATATATGGAAAACTCCACAGAACTAATAGATAAACCAAAAAAATGCAAACACCAAACATCCAGCAAAGAGGGTGGGGGCAGAATCTTCAGAGGCTGAGCTTATATACAGAAAGTAAGGTTAAGAGTTGGATGAATATGGGGAGGACCTCAGTTCAGTATAGAGGAAGTAGAAAGGGGATGGGTGGATAAGAGGAAAGAGAATGAGAAGAAAATATTAATAATAATAATAAATTTACAAAAAAATTGATTTCAAAACTGGTATAGAAATAAAAAAATAGCAAATAAAAAAATAAAATAGAGTGATGGAAAAATAATGTGAAAAGAAATAGAAAATAAAGCAACAAACAAAAATGGGAAAACAAAGGAAAAAAAGAAAAAACAGATAACAAAATAATAATTAAAAAATAAAAATGAAAAAAGTAAAGTGTCGTTCCTCTGGCTGGCTTAAAATCCCAGTCTTCTATACTATACTGTTTCTCAGGTTCCTGTTGCTGGGACTGAAGGTCTCTCTTTAGGCCAGTCCCTTTAAACTCTCAGGGACTATTTAGATTTTTTTTTAATCCTTTGTACCATTCAGGGTCGAATCTGGATGTGGCTGTATTGGTTGCCTCGAGACTGAAGGGAGGGGCTATCTCTTCAGGACAAAATGGCTGCCTAGGTCCCAGGCTCAGGTATGACTCAGCACCAGACTCACTGCCACTTCTCCTGGACCCCCTCCTCTCCCCAGCCACTCTCCAGACTCCACAAGTCCACATCTTCTCCCTCACCTCAGCCACGGGTAAGTGTTCATATCCAAAAGGTCCTATGAACTAGGTTCAGCTCAGGCCACAAAGAAGGGAAAGACTGCACCTCTGTGAGCTCCTCTCCTGCCAGCACTGTGTGAGCTGCACGTGCCCCCTCTAAGTTCAGCCTTTCATGACTATGGACCCAGGTCTAGACACCCCTGCCATCCAGCAGTCCTGTGGACCTTCTTTCCACAGTCAGATGCTGTGCCTGTCCCCAGGGACACATCTTGGTGCTGTGCAGATCCCCCCTGACCCTCTGGGCTCAAGGTCTGTCAGACTCTCCTGCCCAGATCCTTGATTTTACCTTTCTCCAGGGATCCTCTGCCCTTCCTGGCTGCAAACTGTCTCAGCAACTGAGTCTCCTTTGCCAATTTGGGTTGGATGTTATTCGTTTCAGCTGCTCATTTTATTTGCTCCAGGACAAGGCTCAGAACACATCCGTCTATTCCACTCCCATTTTGTCTCTCCTCTCAAAGCTTCTCAAAGAAGTTTCAGTTTCTTTCAAAAACTGTCATTGGTCTGTTATTATAAAGCACTATTGCTCCTTTCATTGTGGCTACACTTTAGAAATAGATGCTGCAGAGATAAAACACCACCTGGGATATTTCTCCCTTAAAGCAGGACAGTAATTGATAACAGGCTTGGTGCTTTTGTGGGTTTATTTTAAACATTCCTAAAAAAGTAGGATTTGTAATTTTCCTTCAGATTACAAGCTGACATTTAAAAAAAAAGTAGCAGGGAATGTAGCACTTCTGCGTGATGGCAGCTGATAATTACCATAGTGTGAGTGGGGCTAGATATAACCCAGGCATTTTAAGAAACATGGCTGATTACAGAGCTTTAAGAGTAACTCAATTCGGGAATTTTGCTTTGTTAGTCAAATTGAACTGTCTTACTTAACCAATTTCATCACACTTCTTTCTTTTATTTTTCAACCAAAAGCCACTTTCTCATCTTCAATTGCAAGGCTGTTCTCAGGAAGAATGACATACAAAACTGAAAAGTGAAATATAGGAAATCTTCTAAGAGTATCAGTATGAAACGGATTTTCATCATGTGTAACACCTATGGGAAGGCACACTGTGTGATAGCATTTTTTTCATTGTGTAAGAGGGTTACACTTTTTTTCCCTGAAAAAGTAAAGAAATAATTTTGTGGCTAATGTCAGTATAAACAAATGTCACACTGTCTGAGCTTGGTAGTATGTACACCCAGGGAACTTAGAAAGAACTGTTAATCCAACTATGTGAGAAGTAAGAGAAGATAGTGCCTTATAAGGAAATGGGAAGTCTTCAAACATATTTTCAAATACAGTTAGTAAACAATCATCATTTTCCTTTTTAAATTAATTGTACACCTTCGAGTTGCTGTTTTGATTACTGGCACACAGACAAAAATGTGTGTGGTCTGATAGTAGAAGATTCAAATTCACAAGAATGCAGAATGTAGTAACTGCTATTGCAATGAAAAACTATTGCTCAGTCATATTTCATATAATTCATGAGTTATACTTTGTCTACATAAATACCCATTTCTAAGAGTTTAGCCCAATAAATTCCCCAAACCTCTCCTTCTGAAAATGGGGGCTGAAAATACTTGCAATTAGGGAAAGATGTAGGTTATTTAAAGTCCAAGGCCCTCTTAAAGAAAAGTATATAATTATGAATATAAAATTAGATCAATGACCTTGCAAAGAGCCTTAAGGGGTGCTGAAGTTGAACTCCATTAGTTTCATGGTAAATCCATCTCTACTTGAGAAATAGTCTAGTTTATACAAGACTGAGGTGGAAACATATTTACATCTGATGAACCAGTGTTCTTTCAGAGATCACCATGGTATTCAAGGCAGTTACCTTTGCCTTTACTGGTGCCTTTCCTCCAATTTCAATCCTTCATGCTGCCATGTCTGTCTTCATTAATTTTTACCCTATCTCCTACCAAACACATACAGAGATATGATTCCACTTTGTACCTCTATCACTGCTTCTTCAAGCTTACCTTATGTTGTCTAATATTACCACAGCATTAAATTAGTGTTTTGGGCTGAATTGTCCCCCTGACCCCCCTTGCAAATTCATTGTTGAACCCTTAACCCCCAAAATTTCAGAATGTGACTGTATTTGGACATAGGACTTTTAAAAGGATGATTAAGTTTAAATGAGGCTTTTAGGTGAACCCTAATCCAGTTTGGGTGGTGAACTTATAAGAGGAAATTTGGATGCATAAAAGAGACACCAGGAATACATATGCATAGAGGGTTGACCATGTGAGAAGACAATAAGAGGGTGGTCATCTGCAAGTCAAAAACAGAAGACTCACAGGAAACTACCTTTTCAGCACTTTGATCTTGGACTTCCAGCCTCTAGAATTATAAGAAAATAAACTTCAGTTGTTTAAGGCACCTGGTCTGTGGTATTTTGTTACGGCAGTCCTAGTAAACTAAAAGAGTTAACTAGAATTTATCAAATATACCAGGGAGCGGGACTAAGCCATCAGTTGGATTTCCCCCAAGGGTTCCCGGACTGCGAGAGGACATAGGCTAGGCTGAGGGAACCCCCTGAGTGCATGAATTTTGTGCACCGGGCCTCTAGTCTTATCTAATAAAAGAGAAACATGCAAATTGACCGTAGCTCCACTACACTCACAAGCCACGCCCACCAGCCAATCAGAGGGACTATATGCAAATTAACCCAATCAAGATGGCAGCCAGCAGCCACAGAGCTGGAGTAAGCAGGAGGCTTGGTTGCCCCGGCGATGGAGGAAGCCAAGATTCCCTCCTGCCCTGGCAGGCTGTGGCCTCTGCTCAAGGCAACAAAGTTTCAATTATAGAAGATACATCAATTCCAGATACCTGCTTCCAGCCAGCTTCCACTGGGAGCTTGGGTGGCTGGGGGCTGTGGCCACCCTGAAAACAGTGATCAGCCCCTCACCCAGGATGGCCACCCCCTCATGGGGTGAGGGTCCACACTGGGGGGCTTGGCCAGCCTGCAAATAGCCATCAGCCACTCACCCAGGCTGGCCACACCCTCATGGGGTGAGGGTCCCCACTGCGGGGCTTGGCCAGCCTGCAAATAGCCATAAACCCCTCACCCAGACTGGCCAGGCACCCCAGCAAAACCCCCCCACCTTGAAGGGTGTGTGGCCAGCCTGCAAACAGCCATCAGCTCCTCATCCAGGTTGGCCAGACACCCCAGGGGGTACCCCCACCCTGAAGGGGCTGTGGCCAGCCTGAAAACAGCCATCAGCCCCTCACCAAGACAGGCCAGGAACCCCAGCAGAAACCCCCACTGTGAAGGGGCTGTGGCCAGCCTGAAAACAGCCATCAGCCACTCACCCAAGCTGGCCACACCCTCATGAGGTAAGGATCCCTGCTGGGGGGCTAGGCCAGCCTGCAAAGCCATCAGACACCCAGGCTTGCCAGACACCCCAGCGGGGATCCCCATGCTGAAGGAGGTGTGGCCAGTCTGAAAATGAGCCTCAGCTCCTCACCCAGGCTGGCCAGGCACCCCAGCAGGACCCCCACCCTGATCTGGGACACCCTTCAGGGCAAACCAGCCAGCCACCACCCATGCACCAGGCCTCTATCCTATCTAATAAAAGAGAAACATGGTAATTAGCCATACCTCCGCTACCCTTCCCATTGGCTAATCAGGGCGATATGCAAATTAACTGCCAGCCAAGATGGCGGCCGGCAGCCAGGCAGCTTGAAGCGAACATGAGGCTTGCTTGCTTCAGTGACAGAGGGAGCCAACGTTCCCCACATGCCGCTGCCCGCCTCTGAGCTTGTAGTTTGAAACATTGTTACAAATATAGAAGCTAAACAAAACCCCAGAAACCTGCTTTAAGCCAGCCAAGATCTCAGAGCTGGAGTTGAAACAGTGAGAGGACATAGGCTAGGCTGAGGGAACCCCCTGAGTGCATGAAATTTGTGCACCGGGCCTCTAGTCTTATCTAATAAAAGAGAAACATGCAAATTGACTGTACCTCCACTACATTCACAAGCCATGCCCACCAGCCAATCAGAGGGACTATAGAACCCAAACAAACCAGATACCTGCTTTCAGCAGTTGAGGCCTCAGAGCTAGAGCCAGAACTAAAGCTGGCCCAGAATAAAAAAAAAAGAAAAAAAAGGAGCAGCTTCAGTCACCTGCCAGCCTGAAAACAGCCCTCAGCCTCTCACCCAGACTGGCCAGGCACCCCAGTGGGGACGCCCTCCCTGAAGGGGGTGTGACCAGCTGCAAACAGCCATCAGCCCCTCACCCAGGCTGGCCAGGCACCCAAGCGGGATCCTCACCCTGATCAAGGACACCCTTCAGGGCAAACCAGCCGGCCCCCACCCGTGCATCAGGCCTCTATCCTATATAGTAAAATGCCTCCCAGCACTGGGATCAGTAGAGCCGTGAGGCCTCCCGGCACTGGGATCAGTGTGACAGGGGGCAGTGCCCAAACCCCCTGATCGCCCTGCGGCTCTGTGTGTGACAGGGTGCAGTGCCCCAGCCCCCCCGGCACCCCCACGGGCCCTGCTCTGTGTGACGGGGTAGAGCCATAACCTCCCCATTGGCCCTGCCCTGAGTGTGACAGTGGTGGTGCCCCAAACCCCTGATTGGCCCTGCTCTGTGGGTGACAGGGGGCGGTGCCCCAACTCCCCTATCGGCCCTACTCTGTGAGTGACAGGGGGGAGCTCCTTAACCCCCTGATGGGCCCTGCTCTGTGCATGACAGGGTGGAGCTCCCCAACTCCATGATTGACCCTGCTCTGTGCGTGACAGGGTATGGAGCCCCAACCCCCTGATGGGCCCTGCTCTGTGAATGACAGGGGGCAGAACCCCAACCCCCTGATTGGCCCTGCTCTGTGCATGACAGGGTACGGAGCCCCAACCCCCCTGATGGGGCCTGCTCTGTGTGTGACAGGGGGTGGTGCCGCAACCTCCCCATCAACCCTGCCTTGAGTGTGACAGGGGGCGGCGCCCCAACTCCCCAATCGGCCCTGCTCTGAGCCTGACCAGGGGCTGCACCTAGGGATTGGACCTGCCCTCTGCCACCCGGAAGCGGGCCTAAGCCAGCAGGTAATTATCTCCTGAGGGGTCCCAGACTGCGAGGGGGCACAGGCCGGGCTGAGGGACCCCCCCTCCCCACAGAGTGCACAAATTTTTGTGCACTGGGCCTCTAGTCCTATATAATAAAAGGGTAATATGCAAATTGACCCTAACAGCAGAACGACTGGGAATGACTGGTCACTATGACACACACTGACCACAGGGGGCAGACGCTCAATGCAGGAGCTGCTGCCTGGTGGTCAGTGTGCTCCCACAGGGGAGCTCTGCTCAGCCACAAGCCAAGCTGATGGCTTCCACTACAGCGGTGGTGGTGGGAGCCTCTCCGGCCTCTTCAGCAGTGCTAACGATGTCCGACTGCAGCTTAGGCCTGCTCCCCGCTGGCAAGTGGACATCCCCCAAGTGCTCCCGGGCTGCCAGAGGGATGTCTGACTGCCAGCTTAGGCCCAATCCCCCAGGGAGCGGGCCTAAGCAAGCAGGTGGACATCCCCCGAGGGGTCCCCGACTGGGAGAGGCACAGGCTGGGCTGAGGGACCCTCTCGAGTGCACAAATGTTTGTGCACCGGGCCTCTAGTATGCTTAATAACACAACAGAAGCTAACTGAGTGCCTATAGGCACATATTTCAACTATTTTGGTTGAATGAAAGAACAAGTGCTTGCTTGCACACACACATGCAATCAGGATAGATTTCAAGAGAGAGTTTTGATGAAATAGCATTCTCTTTTATTTTCTTCCCTCAGACAATGCCATCTGCAAAGGAAGGTTGTAGTGATAACATAAAATCCGTGATTTAATAGGTCTTAATGATCATCAAATATATACAATCATTGAGTCATATGGTAGAAATATAGTGATAACATAAAATCCATGATTTAATAGGTCTTAATAATGACCAAATATATACAATCATTGAGTCCTTATATGGTAGAAATTCAGGAAAATAAGAGGTGACCAAATTTTCCCAAACATATCAGAGCATTGAAATCATGATAGACATTCTTTTGATGATGAAAGTAGTGCCCACAGGTACAAAGGTTTTTACTGTTGCTTGTTTATTTTAACATGGTCTTATACAGTAGGCTGGCTGTTTGTCACAGGCCTTATATGTGCTGCCTGAATTTGTAAACTTTCTTTGAGTGAAAAAATCTATATGGTCAGATCTTTCAGAAGAAATCTTAAGAAAATGTGTTGATACAACCCACATCTCATGGGACATGAGATAAATCTGTATCACAAAACCAATTTATTAATTTGTGATCAGTTATAAATTACTATCCCTCTGCATATGACAATGCAGGAGAAATAATTATTATTTATGTGGGGACTTGGTGAGAGCATATTAAAAGCAAAGAAAATAGTTGTTCTTGATGAGTTTTCTCTAGTTAGAAGTGCCTACTGATGAGGTGGTCTTCCATTTCCAGGGAAAATTTTATTTCAAATTGATAGACCATACATTTATCTATTGTGCTATTTATTTATCTTATAAACATTTACTAAGCCTCTACAATAGGCCAAATATTACACTAGGCATTAGATCCTATAAAACAAAACAGTAATATGCAAATCGATTGAACGGCTGAACAGCAGAATGACCATCTAGACCACTATCCAGACCACGGTTATGATAACCACTGGCTCCAGGCCAGCCAAGGCAGGTGTGATGCCATTGGTCAGGGGCCCAGCCATCTCCCCATGATCGCCCTGCAGAGGGAGGCCCAGGCCACCGACTGGTGGCTGTGGTGGGTGGGCAGGGCCTCCCTCTGTGAGGGAAGCCTGGGTACTGGGTGCCGGAGGGAAGCCAGTGCTGGCAGCCGGGGGAAGGAAGGCCTACTCTTGCACAAATTTTGTGCATTGGGCCTCTAGTATACAATAATGAAGAATGCCGACATTGTCTCTGTCCACATAGAACTTATGCTTTAGGCTGGCATGGCCCCAGCGCCCAGTGCCAGGACCGCGGCAGCCCCCTTCCAGCCGGGTGCTGCTCGCCACCAGCCCCTCTCTGCAGCATTTCCCTGCCTGGGGCGGGCCTGAATGGGCGCTGAGGGGGCCGGGGCCAATGGTCCTGGGCCTCGAGGGCTTGTTGCTGGGTAACAGGCCTGCTCCCAGCAGTGCCTGGGCCACTCCTGCCCTGGCTTGCCACTCCTTCCAGATCCTCTGGACCCCGGTGCAGCCGAGGCCAAAGCAATGGGAACCCCTCTGCGGTGTACCTGGAGCGGCGGCCTTCGCTGGAGAAGCAGCGGTGTCTTTGAGGAAACCGGAAGCCCTTGGCGACCCCCTGGCAACCCGTTTCCGAACGCTGGGGAATCGAAACTCCGCGGCACTCCGTAGCCTGACTTAGGGCTATCATGGATACACTGGTAGATGATATCTGCATTCTAAATCATGAAAAAGCCCATAGGAGAGATACAGTGACTCCGGTCTCAATGTATTCAAATGAGTCTGTTGCTTCACATTTTGCCCTTGTCACTGCATATGAAGACATCAAAAAATGACTCAAGGATTCAGAAAAAGAGAACTCTTTCCTAAAGAAAAGAATAAAATTTTTGGAAGAAAAGCTTACAGGCGCTTTATTAGATGAAGAAACAAGTTCTGTGGGACGAGAACAAGTAAATAAGGCCTACCATGCATATCGAGAGGTTTGCATTGATACAGATAATTTAAAGAGCAAATTGAATAAAATGAATAAAGGCAACTCTGAATGTTTGAAAGTATTGAATGAACAGCTGCAGTCTAAAGAAGTAGAACTCTGCCAGCTAAGAACTGAGGTGGAAACTCAGCAGGTGATAAGGAATTTAAATTCACCTTCATCAAACTGGGAAGTGGAAAAGTTGAGTTGTGACCTGAAGATCCATGGCTTGGAACAAGAACTAGAACTAATGAAGAAAGAATGTAATAATCTCAGAATAGAGCTACAAAAAGCCAAACAAACGGGTCCATCTCAGGAAGACAATCTGCAGAGCAGAGATCTCCAAACACTAAGCATTTCAAGTGATGATGTGCAAAATGCATACTGGGAGCTGAAGAGAGAAATGTCTAATTTACATCTGGTGACTCAAGTACAGGTTGAACTACTAAGAAAACTGAAAATCCCAACTGCGATCAAGAAAGCCTGTGCCCCTGTAGGATTCATGGAAGACCTTGGGAAAGAAAGCACAAAACTTCACTTGACGAATTTCACTGCAACATACAAAAGACCAAATGGCAAAACTCTTTGTCATACCACATCTCCCCCTTTACCAGAAGATGTAAAGATTTTATCAGAGAAAGCAATTCTCCAATCATGGACAGATAACGAGAGACCTATTCCTCATGACTGTTCAAACTTTCAGGAACACTCCTCGTATGGCAGAAATTCTCTGGAAGACAATTCTTGGGTACTCCCAAGCCCTCCTAAATCAAGTAAAAAAGCATTTGGAGAAACTAAAAATAAAACTTTGCCTTTACCCATCCTGCCACTCCCGCATAACTTGGATCAATGTAATCAAAACTGCCTTTATAAGAATTAATTCTGAAGAGATCTGTGACTTGGTCATGAGGTTGCTGTACCTCCCGCAAGTATTCTTGAGAAATTATTTAATAAACTGAAAGCAGGTTTTGATTAAACTTTTGCAGAGTTCTTCAATGTACACATTTGCACATACTGTAACTTATTATGTAGTTGATTTTCCAGTATGAGAGCAACTCCCCAGCTTCACATTCTGGCTAAGAATCAGATATATACTACTAATAAATTAATAAACTTGAGGTGTTTCAAAAAGACAAAAAAAAACCCAAAACAAAACAAATAAACATGCTTTAATTGTCATAGTTAGCGAGTAAGTTGCATTTAATTTTCTCATTGATTAATGACATTTCTCTTTACTTTGGCTCAGTTATGCTGCTCACTACTTTCTATAGTGCTTATTTCCATAAATGTTTATACAAATATTGTATTCATCTAATAAAATCCTTTTTGAAAGAATGGTCCAAGTTTTCCATAAAAGTATAAAATATTCCAAATTCAAGGCTCCCATGACCCATACTTTAATGCTCTAGGCATCATAACACAAATCTGAAAATAAATCTGAAAAATATTTCCAAATAAACACATATTTCCTAGTTAGTCAAAACACAATTAAATATAGAGATCTATGTATATTTTCCCTTGTATTGGAAGGAGTCTACCAAGATAATTCTCTAAAAGCAGAAAAACAGTTCTAATATCTAGGGGTTTCTATGGATCAATACTTGATAATGCATGCTCTTTCTATTGACACCAAATCAAGTGAAATTTTGACTTGCTTGGATTCTACACATATATGTCAAGGACACCTATTCTTCTCATGATTTCCTTGCCTACCCAGAAACTTACTAAGATTAAGTTGTCTGACTTTGGTGAACAGTCATAGTTCTTGATGTTCACACACATAAAATCATTGTCTAGAAGGAAAGAAGAAAATGTCTAATTTCAGGGCACCTTATATTTTCTGGGTTGATTCTATAGATTTTTATCCAAGGAGTAAACTTTTAAAAGAGTTGCCGGAGGTGAAAATGTATGAAGGCAAAGATCTACAGAAGCTGCCCTTTATCTAACCACATCACCTCTCGGAAGCCATGACTCTTGTGAACTGGATAAAGTGGGATGAGTGGCATAATAGATTTAAAGGTATAAAAACTAGACATCTGAAGAGACCTTCTTGTTTTAAGGATATACCCAACCTACTTTTAAAATATTCCTTTAATGGGGAGTTTAAAGGAAGTTCCTTCCTATTATGAGGTCAATGATGCCCTAGTTAAATCATCTCTTTGTCATTTAAGATGGCTTTAAAGGAAATATTGTGATATTGTCTCTAAAGGGAAGCTTTTTTATTTGGCTGGCAAATAAATTGCATATTTAAAGAAGACCAACTCACTGCTTGCAAATGTCATCTACTTAAAATTTCTTATTAGAGGCTTAACTAACAGGTAAAAATGCTACCATGATGCACATAAATACTACTGGCAAAGCTTTTATGGCTACATTTTAGGAACTCCCAGAGGATTTGTAAATCTGCATCATTCGAAGGTCTCTGCTCTGTGGGGGAAGAAGTGACGGGAAGATGAGATCATTACCCACTTCTGTCCTAGCTTAAAATTATGAAAAGACTAACTAGAAATTACTTTTCCTCACCATAGGTCTGCTATACTCAGTTTTACTACCCTCATCAGTTTATTAGATACACAAATGTCCTTATAAAGGAATTTTGAAATAATCATTGTTTTACCATATATGTTTGGTGCAATATACCTTTTTTCATATACTTGAGGGGATAAAAATTTTAAATTGGTTCTAAATATTTCCATGCTGGTCAAGTATAGATTAAAGATGTGCAAAAATAGAATCACTTTAAGGTCCTTTGGTCTCTCAATTTTTAATGTTTCTTAATCAGCTATTGCCTATGGAGGTGGGACCCTGGACTCTACATTTCACTTGGGATACTTGCCTGTTGTGTGATATGATTATGACCAAGCCACTGGATTCAGAAAATGTCTAACCATAGTCTCCTTGTCTGCAAAGCAAGAGGGTTGTACTTCTCTGTATGTTCTTTAAGCTCTTCCATTTCTACAAGTCTGTGACTTTCTTTGAGAGGTTACCAAGATACATAATTCTATACTGTGTGTGATTTTATTTCTCCTTCAGCACAACTAAGCACCACCTCAACTGCACTGTATTCTTCTCTAGTGGTTTCAAAGGGTATAACCAGTTTCATTATGTTCCATATATCTTTGCTGAAAGAGATTAGACTCAAGAGAACATAGTCTTTGGCTCAAGTCATTTACTGAATTAGTGTAATGAAATGTAAAAGAACTAGCTTGCACTCAGGGACAGTTTTATTTCTCTACCTGTGGAGAAACAGAAATTCATTCAACATTTGGTCAGACTTAATCACATCTTAAATCTATCTCTTGAGGGTGGGAATGGGAGTTGGATTGTTTGGTTCTAATATATCTATTTAATTCTACTTGTCTTTATAAAAAAATTGAACATGTGTTCTTTTTGTGTGAACATTTGAATATTGCACTTGAGATGGTTATGTCCCTCTACTTGTTTATGCATTTTGCACTATTTGTAGGCATTGAAATATATTACTAAAAAAACACAACAAAGATTATTTTTCTTGGAGCTTAAATTCTAGCAAGGAAATAGAGGAGACTGACAATTAACACTAGATAATAAAAAATTAAATAATGTGGTACAAAATTCTATATTACATGTAATTTAGTATGTGATAAATACAATGGGGAAGAGAGAAAAAAGATTAAGTAGAAGAGGGTTAAAGGAATTAGTATGTTGGGGGAGGTGGTTTGTAATTTTAAATAGGCTTTTCAGGTAGATTACATAGAGGGGACATTTGATCTTGAAGTAAGTGAGGACGTGGACTATGTTGATATTTAGAGAAAAAGTGTTCCAAAGGGAACAGCAAATACAAAAAGTCTAAAGTTTCACAGTGCCTGGAGTGTTAAAATATATCAAGGAGGCGTGTGTGACTGCAGCAGAAGAAACAAAGAAGCAGCCAGCGGCAGATCACAATTTTCCATTTGCCTCTCCAGATCTGTCCTTATCTCCTCTCCACCCTGTTTGGAGTCACAAAAAGGCTGATATGTATGGACTACATCAACAAGCTTCTTTGCTCACCAGCTTCCAGGGAGGTTTAGCCAATGGGAGTTACAGAGGAGAGATCCAAAGGCAAGAGAGCAGTGAGGTCAGGACATTTATTCCCCTGGCTTCCTCCCTGCTGGGTTGCTGCTTATTAACTTTATCCTTTTACTAAAGGCCACTGCTCCTGTCAGGCATCCCTGAAAACAAAAGTCCTTTCTCCTCTTGTCGCAGTAAGACTAGGGATGGCAATAGCTCTCTACTAATTGTGGCCTCAGGGTAGTGCATCATCTGATTTTTTTAACCCCCAACCTCATTTTGCAAAAAGTCCCTTTACTAAACTCCCCTCAATTACCAGTTTAATTTTGCCACCATTTTCCTTCCAGGTCCCTAACTAATAAAGGTGTTGTAGACCATTATAAGACCCTTCATTTATTCTGAGAGAGATGCAGGAGATGCAGAAGAGTGACTCATGTTTTAAAAGAATCAGTTCAGCCCCTGTGTTGAAAAGTCTGCAAGAGGGCAAGGCTGAAGCAAGGAAAGAAGTTAGGAGGTTACTGATGTAATCCAAGTGAGATCCATCTCATTTGTATCCTGCTAGATAGACCAGTTTTTCTAATCAATAACCCGTCAATCTAAAATGCATCTCATAACCCTTTATAAAAAAAACCATAAACTTTTACCATGGCCTAAAGACCCATATAGCTTGTAAGAAGCAATTTCCTCATAGCAATTCTGGTTCTGCTAAAACAAATCCTGGGTATTACTAGTAGGATAATTCCTGCTTATAAATAGAATTTTAAAAATCAAACTAAGTACCCATCGCTTATTAAATATTATTCCATTTTTCTTCATAGGTCATTTGCTCTCTGCTTCACAAATTAAATGTATTTTAAAATACATTTTTTAGTGTTATTTTAATTTTTTGTTTTGTGCATGGTATGAATACTTAGCATGAGACCTTACCTTTTAACAAATTTTTAGGTGTAAAATACATTATTATTAAACATAGGTATAATGTTGTACAGAAGATCTCTAGGGCTTGCTCACCTTGCTTGACTAAAAATTTATGCCCATTAATCAATAACTCCCCATTTCCTCCTTCCCCAGCCCATGGCAACCTCCATTCCACTCTTTGATTCTATGAATTTGACTATTTTAGATACCTGATGTTAGTGGAATCACTTAGTATTTGTCTTTTGACCTGCTTATTTCATTTAGAATAATGTCCTCACGTTTCATTTTCTTTGTTAAGGCTGTATAACAATGATGGCGAACCTATGACACGCGTGTCAGAGGTGACACGTGAACTCATTTTTTTGGTTGATTTTTCTTTGTTAAATGGCATTTAAATATATAAAATAAATATCAAAAATATAAGTCTTTGTTTTACTAAGGTTGCAATTATCAAAAAATTTGTATATGTGACACGGCACCAGAGTTAAGTTAGGGTTTTTCAAAATACTGACACGCAGAGCTCAAAAGGTTCGCCATCACTGCTGTATAGTATTCCATTGCATGTATATGCCACATTTTCTTTATCCATTCATCTGTCAATGGATATTTAGTTTGTTGTTTCTACAACTTGCCTATTGTGTATATTACTGGAGTGCTAATTCATTTTTTTCATCATTATTTTTGAATTCCTGCTACATTTTTTCTAGATAAATGTCTCAAAGTTAAAAAGGATGGGATGGCAGTGGGATGGTGATGGAAAATATTAATTGAATACATACCAAATTAAAACTGACAAGAGCTGTGATAGAAAGATCCAGGAGTGTTGAACAACCATAACAGGGAAACATGATCTAGTTTGGGGGAGTTCCATGGAAAAATTTTCTTACAAAGGAACAGAAGTATGCTCTACCTATAATAGTAACAGACATTTTCACCAAGAATAAGAGTTTTCTCATACTTGAAAAAGTCAGATTTCTCTTAGGTATCTTTTGACTTTGAACACAAATAGAGGCTGCTTACTAGTTTGCTTAAAGCAATGGAGGTAGAATATCATCTAACTGATCATGGTTGGGTTGTGGCGAGTGGTTAAACTTATGTTAGAGCCACTCTTATAGACTCTGTGTGTAATTATGTACGTGACTTATTTCCCCCAAATAAATGCGTTGGGTACTGAAAGAAGGGGATGGGATTCCCATATACTGAGCACAGACTCTGTTCCGTGCACTATTCCAGGAATTTAAGTGCATTCACCTTTTCTCTTTTCTAACAGCCCACATGGAATCTAGTCTGTCAGCACTACCATGAAAAATATACCTCTAATCTGACAACCTCTGCTGTTTTCTCTTTAATTTAATCTACCAGAATCTCAAATATAGGCTTGTGGAACAGTTTTGTGACTGGTCTTCCTGTTTCTACTCATGTGTCCCCATAATCAGTTCTCCACATGGTGACCAGAGTGAGGTTACAAAGTTAATCAGAGCATGTCACTCTTT
Source organism: Myotis yumanensis (assembly GCF_028538775.1). Taxonomy (NCBI): domain Eukaryota; kingdom Metazoa; phylum Chordata; class Mammalia; order Chiroptera; family Vespertilionidae; genus Myotis; species Myotis yumanensis. Next base: position 132,004,408 of record NW_027223754.1, read on the forward strand.
TTATTCAAAGTGCTTCAGAATTTTCCCTTTGCCTTGCCAAGAAAATGGGAAGCCTGCACACTGAAGATAAGGTCCTGGATGATCTGTCCTTTGACTTTCTTCCCATCTCCTATTGCCCTCAGTCTCTCTCACTGCAATCTGGCCTATTGCCATTTTTGGTACATTCCAATATGTTCCTGCCTTGGAGTCTTCACACTTGCTGTAGCTTCTGCCTAAGCCACACGTCCTCTTCACGCAGATGACCGCATAGCTTGTTTCTTCTCCTTGTTCAGATGTCTCCTCCTCATCTCAGAAAAGCTTTGCTGATCAACTGATTCACAATGCCAAGATCTCCTCTCATTGCCTGACTCTTACTCTTGAACCCCTTGCTCAACTTGATTATTCTTCATAGCCTTTACCGCCTTCAATATAACGTGTGTGTTTATTTGCATATTTTCCAGAATAGAAATTCCAGAGGACAGAGACTTTTTTTTTGTTAGATCGCTCCATATTCTCAGAACCAAACATGGTGCCTGGTACATAATATTATCTATGTATATACTGTTTTTGTTATTAATCCTCACCTGTGGATATTTTTCCATTGATTTTTAGGAAGAGTGGAAGAGACAAGGAAAGACAGAGAAAAACGTCAGTGTGAGCAAAACACATCGATTGGCTGCCTCCTGCATGAGCCCACACCAGGGTCTGGTCTGGGGAGGAGCCTGCAACCAAGGTACGTGCCCTTGACTAGAGTCGAACCCAGGACCCTTCAGTCCACAGGCTAACGCTCTATCCACTGAGCCAAACCAGGTAGGACTACAAATATTTTTAGAATAACTGACTGACTGAATGATCTCATTCAAAACTCTTTGTCTGTGATGATCTTCAAAGGCGAGTACCAGAAGTCCAGAACCACACTCTTGTACTATTTAGTGTCTTGAACTGCCTTGAATATAAGTAGACATTTAGAAAATATTTCTTAAAAATAAACAAATATAGTCATAAACAATAAACTTTTCAAATTGCTGTTGAGAGGCAATACAATATTATAAGTAAGTGCATAGTCTTTGTGGTTAGACTTGGCTGTATGAATATTATATTGGCCATTTGCTTTGTCAGATTGAGCAAATCACTAACCCTAACCCTTCCGACCTGGGTTTCCTGACCTGAAAAATTAGGTTAATAATAGGTGTAGCCTCATTGGGAGGAATGTAGACCATTGTAGAGGTCTACCCTGTAATAAGAGGAGGAATGTTCTCAGCACAGGTCTGCATCTGTTGTCAATAAGGTAATCCTCCAGCTTGGGTGAGGTGCCCTCCTCTGTTCCTTGGTTTCTCTGGGGCAGAGCAGTTAATCTCAGTCAGTATTTTCTGTTTGTCTGCTCCTCTATTAGGTTTTAAGCCTTTGGAGGGCAAGGACTTAATTTTATTAATCTTTAAATTCCCTGAACATTGAAAGTCCTCAATGCATCTGTTTTGAATCAAATAGGACTTAATTTGAGATGACAGCCCTTATTCCAGAAAAAGAAGGGCACTGTGATATTGACCAGTGTCAATATTAATAACTATTGATGAGGCACAGGAACCTACCTATGTCTATGAAAGTTATGAGCAAAAGCCATTTTGGACAAGCTGTAAACTCGGGTCTTAGGCGTGGAGGAACAGTAGGATGAATGAGAGGGAGGAGAGCCGAGCTGGCTGGCAGAGAACTTCCCTCCATGCAGACCTTGTTCCCTTCCCGGCTGCTATTGGCTTTTGCCAAAGCCGGCTTCCTAAACGCTCCAGTTGGATCTCTTTTATCAGTTGCTAGGTACTGCCAGTTGTGTCAGGTGAAGTAGTGGAAATTTATATTCAACTTATAAATAGTTGAAGAGCCTGTCTTGGTGCAATGTGAAACGAGCAAATATTCCATTTCTCCTGGGAGGGATCAAGATTCAGTGAACGATGCTGTCATGTCAGCTGTGTCAGGGCCCCTGTTCATGAGGCCACACAGCTATAAGTTATTCATGGGAACATAACAAACAAAGACTTAGCTGTAGCGAATAATGAGCACTCTTCTCCTGAAGGTTGCTCTGCAGCTAGAAGCTGAGGTCTGCAGTGTCACCCTGTCAGAAGCAGAAATGGACCTCACCCCCTTCAGGGGTGGTGTACTTTGCAAATACAAAATAATGTTGCACTGAGCAACTCAAGGAAGCTCCAGGGACCTTTACGATTTTTCTGGCAACATGGGATGGGAGTATAGTCTTCCTTTTCCAGGGGAAGCAGAGGAAATATTTTTAGTTGTATTCATGTTTCTATCCTGGATAGATATTAGGGATTTGTGTGTGTGTGTGGGGGGGGGGGGGGGAGTTCTTCCTAATATCTTTGGCTCATATATTCAGATCTTTATACTCTGGTGCCTATAATTAAAAGTTCTGAGAGAAGAGAATTTTCTTCAGAGTGCTATTTAGTTCTTTTATATTATTTAAAGAGGATATTATTTCAGAGGGCGAATGAAGGTCAATAGGAAGAAGTACTTTCTCTTTTTGTTTTTTGGCTTGAAGGAGCTCTGAAGTCTTCATAGTGAATAGTGAAAAAAAGGATTGGATTTGGAATCAGATATAAGTTACAATACTAGATTCCCTGAGGCCATAGGCATATTACATAACTTCTCTGAGTGATATGATGAGGGATATTAAAACTTGGAAAGCTCTTACTAAATGGCATAGCGTATTCAAAGCATCAAGCACTATCCCTTTGTATATTAGGTGTTCAACAGATTTCTTTTCTTCTACAACTTTTCTCAGAAATAAAATTATCTTTCTCATTATCTACTTATTTTATTTTTTTAAAGAAGAGAAAGAAACAGTTGCCTCCCACATGCACCCCAACAAGAAACTGAACCTGAAATATAGGCATGTGCCCTGACCAGGAATCGAACCCACAACCCTTTGTTACTTTGGATGATGCTCCAACCAACTAAGCCACCTGGCCAGGGCTCATTTTCTATTTATTTGAATGTCATTATCTGTTTTCTGTTATCTTTAGATAACACCCACCTCTCTGAGGATGAAGTTCACACTCTAGCGTAGCCCTTCTTAGATCTCTTGTGTCCTGTTGTTCCCATCAGTCACTGGCCACATTTACCATTTTTTGGCTTGATCTTCTCCATGACAACTGGCTAACTTATTCTTGATAATGTACCTTGACTGTCATTTGTCCATGTGCCTTTTCTGACCCCTAAGTTTGACCTCTGTGCCCGAGAGGCACCTGTCATATCCTCTTCCTAGACTGTGTTGGATTTTTCTCTATCATTCAACTAGACTTCAAGTTGCAGGCACCCACCATACTGACTAGCACATAGTGAGTGATCAATGAATGCATTGAATGAACAGACAAATGAAAGACTAAATGTGAACAAGGGATTTCCTAATTTGAAGATAGTTAAAAATAGAGATTTTTTTTCAGTACCTAAAGTATGTCTGGACCAACAATTAAGGTTTTACTTCTTTTTTTGGTAAAGAAAGTTGTTAGTCTGTGGGGAATTCTGTGTTATTGGGGGTCAGTATACAGACACTGGACCCTGATGGGCTAGGTTCAAATCCCTTCTCTGTCACTGATTACTGTGTGATCTTGCATTAGTTATTCAACCTCCCTGCAGCTTAGTTTTCTCACCTGTAAAGTGAGAATAATAATAATTCCTATTTAAGGAGATGTTATGAAAATTAAATCAGATTTTGCATGCAATGAACTTATAATACCTGCAATGAGCTTATACTAGCACATGGTATATGATAAACATTAAATATTTAAGAAATGAAATAAAGCACTCACAATTAAGTGCAAAGGATCAGATGTGGACTCAGAATAGGGCAGGGTGCCCATAGACAAGAAGCATTATTAGATTGAAAGCATCTTATTACCCTTCGAAAACTGACAAAACAGAAGGATTAATGTCTCTATAAAAAGTAATATCACTGCAACTGCTCCTCCTTCTCCCCTCCTCTGTAGAGTGGGTGAGTTTAGTGACAGACTTTGGAAGGAGCTAGAAATATCAGCTTAAAAATACTTGGCAACCACTTTAGAATGATTATCTGACTTTGGGGGAAAGGGAGAATACTGAGGTATTCCTTTTACCCAAATTTAGAAATGTCATGGAGGCATAATGAATCATCTCTCAGAGGCTTTAAAAACATTTTTCTCATACTGAGTATTGCCTGTTGCCTTCCATTGCCATCAGTTGTGAACCTCAGGATAACCATCAAAACCCCAAGGAAGCTACCCAGTTTTATGAATGACGGGATCTGCTTCAGGTTTAATTCCTTTACCACACTTGATGGACAATGTATTTGGCTCCTCAATCTCTTTTCTACTCTATAAATAGTCTAAGTCAATCAGGGTAAGCCCATCCCTGTTATCAAATATGAGCTCAGACATGGGCCAGTGCAATACAAGGAAAGCAATTTGGGAGGAAAAACCTAGTCTTTCCTGCTGGAAGTGAAAAAGGAAGCATGTTGCTCTGAATCTTGCTGGAAACCATTTCCAGGCAAGACTGCCAGCCTTAGGATGAACCAGTACTGTGACTGGCAGCTTGGAGGGCTGGGAGGTAGTGCATCCATGATGCCATGGTTGAGCCCAGTGACCAGCCCTAACTCTCTACTTCCTCTTTTGCATTACACTAAGTGTCCTTACCATTAAGCTGGTTCAACTTGGGTTTCAGTTATTTGCATCCAAAAAATGTTCTAATCAAATGCACTCATAATGCTTCTTCCCCACTGTCTTATAAAGCAGTTATTTGTGTCCGTGTGGGTGTCCTTATTAGATTGTGCATAACTTGAGGGCAGCTGCCACGACCCATTCATCTTTTATTTCCCTATTTGTTGATATTTAACAATGTTGAAAGAAATAGGTCCCAACAGCCTTTGGTCCCATTTAACAGCAATGAAGCCCCTATTTAAAAATAATTTGCTTTTTTGATCTGTAATCATAAAAGCCAATGCTTGGTAGAAGTGAAAAAAAAGCATGGTCTTTCAGTATCTTTTTTTATGTTGCTCATGCAATAGTTGGAAATAATAAATCTTTATTACAAATTAAACCATTGAATTATGTTTTCATAACATGCAACCAAGTACACTCCCCTTAGCTTTCCCTCTATCAGAACTAATTTCAGGCAGTCTGTTTATAGAGGGAAGATGAATTTTATTGGTGACAAATGCACTCCTGCATTAACAAATTAAGTGTGCTCTCAAAGGAGAAAAAACAAACTCAGAGAAAATTGGGTTGTCTGAAAATTGAAGTCTATAAAAAGGACTTCTTTCCTCAGGGACATTCAGTATTTTTTTGTAATCACATAGAAAGAAAAACATATGCCTCTTGAGTATAACATTAAAATAAATTAATTTTGCTGCCTTATTCATAATGGCTAACGGCAAACTGGGAATGTTTATTTCTAGACTTCACTTGCTCATAAAACCAGGTTTTCTATGACTTTCATCTCACTAAAGATAAATAGTTGTGTCAACTTATAGGAGATAAAAAAAGGTTTTTGTTCCTCTATTTTTAGTTTCTTATTAATAGACGAGTGGTCATGAGGAATAATAGGGCCTTAAAGCCTCAAGATCTTGACTTCATGTCAGTGGAACATCTGCTTTTTTTATGCTGTTCTTGGGATGTAAACTGTCTTCTACTCCTTAGAAATATACTGCCTTATGATTAGACCCTGAAGTTCTCCTTTGTTCAGCCCAACTTGTGGTTACTTTTTACCTCTGTTTTCTCCTAACATATATAGTACTAGGTTTTTCCTTCATCTACTCTTCCATCATCATCCTCTATCTGTATACCCATTCTCCTGAATACTAGAAAATTCAGTCATGTGTATATTTTTGGCGTTCTCCGAGTCTAGTGTGGAGAGGCACCAATCCACCACAGACATAAGTTACCACATCTATAGTATCTTCCAATGAGATGAGAGCCTCATTATTTTTACTTCAGGGTATTACAATTTTAAATATTTGATTTTCATGACCTTTAAAGTATGAAGAAGAATGAATGACCTGTGGGATTGATAAGAAGTCACTGAGAGATCCTGAAACATAGCAGTATTTTCTGCAATTCACCAGTTGAAAATCTTATTGTGTAGAGAAATGTTGTAGCATTGATGAGAACCCTAATATTTCATTGCAAAATAAATAAGCTTTTGTAAATAAACAGTTGCCATGTGACCACAAGTATATTTGTACAAGTCTGGGAACATTTTGAAGGTGCATAAATGTGACTATTACCTTTGTTCTCTCTTTGATTTTTTTTCTAAAGTTTTTTAACAGTGATGGCATTTAACTAAAAAGCAATACTATCCAATCCTGTTTTATAAATAGCTGCATGCCCACTGACTAAGGGTAAATAATTCATTCTAATAGGTTGATTGCTGAATACAGGGTTTTAAAAAAAGGTACTTAACTGCATTGGACTTATTTGAAGGCGTAGTTCTTATTTGCAAAGCAGAGTTAAACCTGAGCAAAATAACAATAAGCCTTACAGGAGAGACTGGGGACAAAATACTGAACTGAGTTTCATTTTGGAAGTGAATCTCTCTAATATCTTGTCAGTTAGAAACTGGCCAAGATGCAGCCCAAGTGATGGATTCCTTGGTCTTGTCCTATCATGGAGCAGAGGGAAGTGGGAGATAAGAGTCAAGGAAAGACACTGATACCTGCAGGAATACCTAAGCAAGTGCAAGGGAATATGCCATCTAACTCAAAATAATTCTTCATGTTACAAGGGTAAGCTACTCTTTAATAAAAATGCTAATATGTTTCTTGAAGCCATTTTTTGACCGTCAGGTTAAATTTTAAGTCAAAATTAAGAAAACAAGGGGTTGTCTTTTCACAGTATATTTCTGCCCCCTAACCTATTCTTGTTAGTTTTAAACATGCTTAACCATTTGACAAGACTACACAAATGATAGACTGTTTGTATTAGACACTTATTACAATTTATTTTCCCATGTATGATTAGGCATAATCATTGCTGCCAGAATGTAAAATGACATGTCAACTATAATCAGAGATAATAGCAGCTGCATGAAAGAAAAGGCAAACAAAACACCTTAAACTTATCATTACATCTCTCTCCCCAACCCTTGTATTTGCGTCAGGATGCATCTTAAGTAGCATAGACCTAGGTAGACATTAAATATCACACGAATATTCTACTAGGATTTACTACAAATACATAGGTCTTCCATGGGTGCATGCATTTTCAATTTTGAAAAAAGTTTAACCCTAATCCTAACCCTATTTTTTCCTGACTTAAAAAAGCCTTCCTAGAGGCCCATAAGTTAGTCATTATACTATGTAGTAATAGAATCCACAGTTTTTCAGATTATTAGGTATAAAACATGATACAGATTTTAATACTATGAGTATTTGACTACATCTGACAGAGACCATAGCAATGTCTATATATATTGCTCATTTGGCCTGCAATTATAATTACAATTTATTGTATTGGTTATAGTCATTGAACCCTTTCTTGCTGAAGTTGTGCTGCTCTTGATGCCCTTCCCATAGAATGATTGCATTACAAGTCTTGAAAAGGTCTTAGAAGTCAACCTGTACACTCTTTACCTTGTATCGTAGATGTCCATACAAAAGCCCACAGAGATGAAAGGTCTCATTCTTGGATAGCAGAACTCAGATATTAACTCAGTTTTGTAGAGCTCAGATTTTAGAACTCATTCTGAGGCAGGATAGTTAGATGTTAGGATAATTTTTTGACAAATGGGAAAAGGGAAACTTAGATAGATGGTTCGACAATGGGGCCAATTTGAGCAATTTAAAGCCAGCTAGTAAATTGCAAAATCTCATCTTCTCTAGCCAGAGAATAAATAGCTTAAGTCATCCTGGTTAGGGAGCTAGATAGACCCAATTGGTGCCATTAGTGCCAGCCAGATCCAAGGATGGATGAAGTCAGGGGGAAAAATAACAAAACACATACACACACACACACACACACACACACACACACACACACAACTAGAACCCAACAAATCCAAGATAGAGGTAAAGTTGGCTAGTAAATAACCATGATCCCTCCATATGCTCATTTTGGTACATCAACACATTAAAGAACACACCTGGAAAGCTGATTAATATTGTTCTAAGACCCTTTCCTGGGACCTCCTCTAGGATTCCTGCCTTTAGAAAACAGATAAGAACCTTCAAAACAAAGGACGCTGCAAGGGCTTCTCTCTGTAGTATGCCCTATTTTTCTTCCCCTTTTCTTGGGCATGAAGTTATTTTCTCCTAAACTCTAAGGATCTTAGGAGAGTTGCAACCACTAGAGCAGTGGGCAGTGGCAGCTCATCCAAGGCTAACTGCCTGGATCTGTCTCCAAAGCCCCCCTTTCCCTGACTTTGCAGTGAGATAACAGCAGCCCCACCTTGGCTCACTTCTATCACTGTGACTTTCACTTCTCAGTGAGACCATGCCACCTTGTGTGGCTCATTTCTTTCCTATAATGTTTCTGGAAGGCCAAAGAAGCTCTGTCTAGGCTCTCTCCTATTACTTCTACCCTAAGCCCTTCCATTGTTTCACTGTTCCCAAATTTAATAAACATACTCTCAAAATCACCTGGACTTGTACTGTGAAATTTTTCCTGCATGAAGTCAAGAATCCACACACTACCAGCCAGCCAGAGGCAGACCCGCTCTTACCCTGGTCCCTTTCTAGTGACAATCCCACTGGCATAAAGTAAAATATCTCCTTCACATGGGTTAGGTTAATTGGGTGTCTCTTGGCTAAGCAAATGTATAGTATTTGCAGTAATTTAATAACTTTCTATTTTATCTTATTTTGTTTTTCATAGAACCACTGGGAAAGAACACATACATTTCTGAAATAACAGTGTCAATGACATTGTGACATTGGTCTTTACTTCCTGTAAATGGGTTTAGACATATATAAAAATAGTTCTGCATAGTGCAGTTAAGATTAAATACATTCTGAAAAGTTCTAAGAAAGTCTAGTATTGATATAAAAGGTTAAAATTTAAAATGCTAAGAAGTCTTTGTATTTAAAGACACACACAGAGCTTATCAGTACTTTCCTTCATTATTCAGGTCTAGTATTTACTATAATGATACAAGTTGAATAGAATGTTACAGGAGTAATCATATTTTATGGTTATATTACCTACTTTAAGGTACACTAACTCTCATTTAGTGTTTTACCCATGCGTGAGGCCACATGTAAACTTGTCTTAAATCACACTTTGACATATGCTATGAATCAGTAAGCTCACTTGAACCCTGAAACTAGGAAATAAGTTATTGTAGATAACATTATAGGTTGCTGAGTTCAGACCAATTCAACTTTCAAGCCTGTTTTATGACATATTGTGTAAGCTGAAAAGGTAAAAGATCATTTTCTTGTTAAAAAAAAGTAATGCCTTCTTTTATAAAATTTTCTATTGCCGTTATCTTAACTTCATTAAAAAATCCCACAGGTAGTATTACAGGGCACTGAGTTTAGCAGGGGAAGGCACTGGGGTAACATTGTGCCTGTGGAGACACATTGATTGGAGCCAGCTCTATTCTTTGACTCAAGAATCAAAATCTTGCTATTTGACCACCAATAAGTAAAGAAATAAAGAAAACATAAGCATGCAAAGTTACTTATTGTGTCATCATTCATACCCATGCATAATTAGAAAAAATAAAGTTAATATTCAGTAATATGGAATTAGTTTGGTAACTGATAGCTACATAGGATGGTGGTATTAAGAGTGATTCTAAAATTTTTCTGCAAAATATTGCTATTATAATACTTCATTAAAACATGAAAATATGTGAAATTTAAAAATAATCTGCAAAATACATGTCTTTTTGAATAATAATACTAGTTTTGATATTTCATTTTACATTAGATTCTAAATACATAAACTACTTAGTTTGACTTTGAAATAAAAATGAACAAGTACATGAACTGTTTTTGTTTCAAAACTAAACAAAATAAAGACATTTAAGTACTATTTTTTCAAAAATGTCCAGAAAGCATCATTTTTTTTCAAAAATGGTATGTAAAGTTATAAACTATGTCATAAGCCTAGTTTATAGTAATTATATAAAGTTGCAAAATAGTGGCTTTAAAACACTAACTGATACATCTTTCATTTCCAGTAATTCCTAACTATGAGCCAAGGCACTTCATCCCTTTACACAGTGGCATTTGTTGCTTCCAAAGGAAGGCAGACACAACTAGTAGGGTCACAATTGTCCTCACTAGGCTCCAAATTTCATCTCTTTTTTGAAGCCCACAGTAGACACAATATTCTAAAGCCACAATACTTTTATGAACCACTTGGGAGAAAAAAATGGTTTCATTGAAATTCAAAAAGTTTAGTTGGTAAAAAGAATAAAACCCAGTGCATAGAGGTGCTGAGTTTATAGTATAAACCAGAGACTATGCAGGAATCATAGTGCCATAGGAGAAGCTGTGTGATTTTTGTTTACTTTTCCACCTGGAAATCAAGGACTTTGAACTCTGTTAGGCTTAGTTGAGGGAGAAACTCAGGGAGGATTTTTACGGAGAGCCATGAATGTGAATGCTGGACAGGGCCCTGCTCCTTGTCCTCCTTCAGTGAAAGTGTGGTGTAGGAGATTAGGACCCTGAGATGGGCTAAAGGTTCTGAAAGGAGGAGAGACTGGTGTCCTACTTCCTGTTTGGAATTCTGGAAGGAGACACTTTCCAGAATATCTGTGTGGGGCTACCTTAGTAGGTGGAGATGCTGGAATGATGCTTCAGAGAGGGTCTGAGTTACCCCCTTCCACCATCTTACTCTCAAACGCCTTTGTCCTTGGATACATCTAGGAAATACCAAACATTGTCTGTGCATGAGCGAATATGAAATGTGCTTGAGAATTGTGATCCATCTGTCTGCCAGGGGTCACAGGGTGCTGAGAGCGTGGGCCTATTGTAGAGACTTGGTGAAGGAGCTTCAAAGCATCAGCAGCTGTAGAAAGTGCTGAGGGTCAGCGAGACAGCAGAGCTTGACAGACCCTTGACCTGGAGACAGAGCTCCACTACTATCTAGGAATTCCAAGATCTAGAAGCAGCAGAAAGAGGCTAACACCTAAGATAGGAAGATGAGGCATGCAGCCTAGGCAAGAAGCTCCTTCCCCCAAATCAGCCAGGATCTTGCATAAGCCCTGAGAACTTACCTCTCTCTTAGGAGAAAGAAGAACATTTGGGGATAAAGGGGGTGGGGGAACAGGAAAAATTGCTAAGATATTCAGTTTGAAAGTAGAAGAATTCCTTTGAGCTTCAGGGTAAGTAAATAGCAGAAAGAAAGAAGAAAGGAGAGGAGAGGAGAGGAGAGGAGAAGAAAAGAGAAGACTCCCTTTTCCATAATTAGCAGAAATGTGGGCTTAAGGACTAGGTTAGTTTTAACTATAAGAAATAAAGAATTTTTGTTCCTGCACACCTGTGTTTTTGCAATTTAAGAAATTAATACCTCCTAAAATTGGTGTGTGTGTGTGTGTGTGTGTGTGTGTGTGTGTTCAAAGAACGAGATTTTGTTAGCAGTTCCTGGTTTCAGGAAACATACTGTGGCTTAGTATACAGTGGATCAAGGCGGGACAGACCAGTGGAAAGCATATAGTGGGAGCAGAAGCAGAGATCTGGAGAGGGAGAGAGAGAGAGAGAGAGAGAGAGAGAGAGAGAGAGAGAGAAGAAGAAGAAGAAGAAGAAGAAGAAGAAGAAGAAGAAAACATGGCCAGCAATCTCAGATTCACTTTTTACCCAGACAGAGTTTTGGCTCTGGAAACCAAGAACTGCTGCTGCTGGTAATTTGTCTAATCTGAGGTAAATCAGGGTTAGTTTGGAGGAGAAACCAATCTGTTCAGGTAGCTCAGGGCCAGGATATAGGAATTCAAGAGATTAAAAAAAATTACAGAACATGATATTTGAGCCATATTGCCTTATGGGTTGTTTTTATGTTTATTTCCTACAAAACAATGGGTTGGCTGCTGGGCCTATGGAAGCAAATTTTGCATCTGGTTCAGAGTTAAAGAAACATGTTTGCAAGTGCACTTTGAAATTGCATGGGAGGCCAGAGTGAGAAGTATGGGATGCAGTGTAGTATTGCAGAAACAGCAGAAAACAATTTGGAATTGAATATATCTGGGTTTAAGTCCTGAAACTTGTTTTTTTTTGTGTGACCTTGAATGAGTCAGTTTCCTCATCAACAAAATGGGGACAATCACATACATTTCTAGTATTCTGTGTCAGGATAGATAATATGTGTAACATGTGTAACTCCTTCTCTGGCACCTATCCGGTGGGTGCTTGGTAAATGTCAGCTTCCAGCAGAAAGAGATATATTCATTCATGATGGTTTATTTAATATTTTTGTTTCCTATGTTTCACTCATTGTATAGGTTTCTATAATGGCTGCAACAAATTACTACACATTTGATGACTTTAAAAAATCAAATTTATTCTCTCACAGTTCTGGAGGCCAGAAGTCAGCAATCCATGGTAGAGTCCCTCCAGCAGGAGAATCTTCCTTATCTCTTCAGTCTCTGGGAGCTGTCAGCATTCCTTGGTTTGTGGCTGCATCTCTCTCTGCTCTACCTTCACATCACCTTCTGGTGTGTGTCTGTGCTTAATCCCCCTCTGCTCCCTATAGGGCACAAGTGATTGCATTTAGGGCTAACACAGGTTAAACTTCTCTCCAGATCCTGAATGTAATCACATCTATCACTATACAGGGTAATATAACAGGTTCAGAATTAGGAAGTGCATATCTATTTGGGGAGCCATTTTTTCTGCCAACCACACCTATCTAAATCTTGTCTTATTGTCTAAACACACTAGTATGTGTCCCCTCAAACTTTATATATTGACTAGAGACCCAGTGCACAAAATTTGTGCATGGGAGTGTGTGTCCTTCAGCCCAGCCTGCACCCTCTCCAATCTGGGACCCCTCGAGGGATGTCTGACTGCCTCTTTAGGCCTGATCCCACCAGGATTGGGCCTAAACGGGCAGTCAAATATCCCTCTCACAATCCAGGACTGCTGGCTCCCAACTGCTCGCCTGCCTGCCTTCCTGATTGCCCCTAACCACTTCTGTCTGCCAGCCTGATCACCCCCTAACCACTCCCCGGCCAGCCTGATTGACACCTAACTGCTCCCCTGCTGGTGTGATTGTTCCCAACTGCCCTCCCCTGCAGGCCTGGTCACTCCCAACTGTCCTCCCCTGCATTCCTGATTGCCCCCAACTGCCCTCCCTTTCATGCCTGGTCCCTGCCAACTGCCCTCCCCTGCTGGCCATCTTGTGGTGGCCATCTTTGACCACATGGGGGTGGCCACCTTGTGTGTTGGAGTGATGGTGAATTTGCATATTACCTCTTTATTAGATAGGATAATTCTAATGCCTAATGTGATTGGGAGGCACTTATGTCATGAGCATGGAGCTCTCATGAATGGGATTAGTATTCTTATACAAGAGTCCCCCACAAAGATCCCTTGCCCCTTCCACCAAATTCAGATACAAGGAAAAGTCTGTGACCTAAAAGAAGGCCTTCAGAACTGTGAGAAGTAAATTTCCATTTTTTGGAAGCCACTCAGTCAGTGGTAATTTATTATAGCAGCCTGAATGGACTAAGACAACTTGTGGGATTTCTTTTTTCTTTTTTCTTTTTTTTTGTAAAAACTAAAGCCTAACATGTAAGCTTTCAGACACAATTTTAACTTTGCTTTAAAGTGGACTGAGGTAAGAGTGTCTATGGGAATAAGGGATGTAGTTGCTGGAATAAAGAAATGAAAACCCCAAAGATGGATACCTGAAGTCAAGCACCAAGATTTGGAAGTGAGGAGATTTGGAATAAAGGTGTTATCTCTAAAACATAATGAAGTATCACTTCTTTCCAAGTTAGTCCAACACATTTAGGTCTAATGTGAATTTCTAGGAATCAAGTCTTATTTTGCTACTGATTTCTATTATATAATTGAAACTGCATCTGTGGAAAAATCTCTGTCATCTGAACTGATTTTCCCCCCCCAGAGATTTACAGCCACGCCCAGTCCTGTAGCACAGTATCAGTTTAGATGCTGGTGTTCTAAATGTTGCAGTGCTTTTCTTAGTCCACACCTGGACACTTTCCTCTGAATTACAGGAGTGCCAACTTGACTGGGGAATCATTGAACTGTGTATTTGTAGCTTCTTTGATGGTCATCAACATTTAAAATTTAAGTAAGACCTTTGGACTTAAGTGACTTATGAAATATTTCCCCCTGTTTATTATTCTGTTTTCTAATTCTACATGTTTATTGTAGACAGTGAAACAAGAAAGGGATTAGGACAGAATAGCAACAGGAGAGAGGCTAGATGGGGCTGCTTTGACTCTCTAGAAATGTTATAGGAAAGAAATGAATCTAGGACGGGCTGCTTTGGCTCACTGGAGAGTCAGAGAAAAGGGGCCTGAGGGACAGGTTCAGGAGGTTAGCCTGGGACGAGTTGCTGCTGCCCATTGCTCCCCTGTTTGCAAGTGTCGTGGGGACTCTGAGGAGTGAGGAGATGTATGCCTGAGAGGGAAAAAAGGGCTGGGCCTGCTCCCGAGAGGGAAAGTGCCTAGTTGAAATTTTGATGTGGTTGTGGGAGGAGGCAAGTACCCCTTTTACCTACATGGCCATCTTGACTGGAAGGCTAAAACTAATTTAAAGTGAAAGATGTATATGTAAATAGAAAAATAATGCTTGGCCAAATTTTTGCCTGCAAAGAAATAATCTTGCACACATTCTTAAATTAAAGATGCACTTATTTCTGGTTTTGGTATCAGAAATACTTGTGCTTTTGTTAAAAATTTATTTTGTTAACCCTCACCCAAGGATATGTTTTTATTGACTTTTAGAGAGAAAGGAACAGACAGAGAGAAAGAGAAAGGAATATTAATATGAAAGAGAAACATCTTATCAGTTGCATCCCATATGGGCCTCAATCAGGGATCAAACTCCCACCCTAGCTATGTGCCTTGACTGGTAATAGAACAGCAACCTTTTGATGTATGGGGCGATGCTCCAATCAACTGAGCTACCTGGCCAGGGAAATACTTGTGCTTTTCCATAGAATTTACTTTTTTAAATCTCATAGACACGGTACATCATGTAAATGATCAAATTTCCATTTTTATATCAATCATTAAATTTATTCCCTGGCTATAAGAGGATAAGGAGAGAGAACCAAGATAGTGGCTTAGGTAAATGCTGGTACTCACCACCTCCTACAATCACATCAAAATTACAACTAAAATACAGAACAACCATGATTTAGAACCATCTGAAATCTGGCTTAAGGGAAGTCCTACAACTAGTGAAGTAAAGAAGAAAGTAGATGGAGACTGGTAGGAGGGGTGGAGGTGCAGAACAGATGGTCTGACATGTGTGTCATTTTTTAATTGGGAGGAATATCCTGGCTGCAGAGGCCTCCCATGAGGAGCAAGGGGTCCCAGTCCCACAAGAGACCCCAAGCCCAGGGTTCCAGAGCTGGGAAGAGAAGTCCCTGTAACTTTGGGCTGTGACAACCAGTGGGGATTGTGACTGAGTGACATGAAGGCTGCTGGAGAACCAGGCAGTTTCTCTTAAAGGGCCAACACATGGACTTACTTGGACTTGGTTCATCTGGGATCCAGTGCTGGGGTAGGGCCTTGAAGGAATCTGGGACATTTGGGGAGGAACTGTATTGTCTGACATAAGTGCAAGAACTCGGGATGGCTTTTTCCCAGACAGGGTGCTCACAGAGGTCATTGTTTTTGTGCTGGGACCTCCCCTGTTGCAAAACTGAGTGGCAGCTATATCTGAGTTTTCATCAGCCTGGCTCACACTGTTTACTTGGCCCTGGTGATTCCCTGAGACCCTGGTCCATCCAATTTGCAACCCCACCCAAGCTGTTTGCAGCAGCTTTTCCTGGCTCAGGCTTCAGACTTTCCTAAAACCTCTCAAACAAGTAGTAGCTGGTGTCAGAGTACCCCATACCTATCAATAAGAGGCCCAAGGTCTGGCACTAGCACCAGCATGCTTTGCTTCACAGCTTGGCTGTATTTGGGTGTCTTTATGAGAAGAGGGAAATTTGGATACAGAACATACATGTAGAGATTTCCATGTGACAATGGAGTCAGAGATTAGAGTGATGTGTCTGTAAGACAAGGAATGCCAAAGATTGCTTGCAAACACCAGAAAGTACCCTGACCGGTTTGGCTCAGTGGATAGAGCGTCAGCCTGCAGACTGAAGGTTCCCAGGTTCGATTCCCATCAGGGGCATGTACCTTGGTTGCGGGCACATCCCCAGTGCGGAGTGTGCAGGAGGCAGCTGATCGATGTTTCTCTCTCATCGATGTTTCTAATTCTCTATCCCTCTCCCTTCCTCTCTGTAAAAAAACCAGTAAAATATAAACAAAACAAAACAAAACACACACCAGAAATTAGGAAAATACAGGAAGGATCCTCCACTGGAGCCTTGAGTGAGACAGGGCTCTGCTGACACTTTGATATTAGACTTCTAGCATCTATTACTATCTGACAATCAATTTCTGTAGTTTTAAACCTTCCCGCTTATGGTGAGTTGTTACAACAGTCCTAGGAAATCAATGCAGGTTTTTCTACCTGAAAGCCAGGTGGTACTGCAAGAAATACTGTAAAAATGTGGAAGTGGCTTTAGAATTGGATAATGAGTAGAGACTATAAGAATTTTGAAGTGCATGGTAGAAAAAGCCTAGATGATCCTGAAGAGGTGGTTGGTAGAAATGTGGGTGTTAAAGGCAATCTATTGACTGCTCAGAAGGAAGTGAAGACGGTGCCAGAGAAATCTTTCATCACCTCAGAGAATTTATATAGAGATATGTACAGAATGTTGGTAGAGATATGAATATTAAAGGTACTCCTGATGAGAACTTAGAAGGTGATGATGAACATGTTATTGGAAACTGGAGGAAAGGTGATCCTTGTCATGACATGGTAGAAACTTGGCTGAATTGTTCTCTGCTGTTGAGTGAAATTTATGTGATTAACTTGTATATTTCACTGAGGAGACTTTCAAACAGTGTGCAACGTGTGGCCTTGTTTCTTCTAAATGCTTATAGTAAAATTTGAGAGGAAAGAGACAAATTGAAGAAGAAGCAAAAAGGAACCAGAACTCGATGATTAGGAACCTTCCCAGATTGTACAGATAGGGTGGTTTGGAAACAGAGCCAAGAGTTTGACTCGACAAGCTTTCCCCGAAGAGATTAGGTGTTTGACTCTTGGATCAAAAAACCATCTTGGGCCTGGCCAGGTGGCTCAGCTGGTTGGAGCATTGTCCCATGCACCAAAAGGTTGTGGGTTCAATTCCTGATCAGCGTACAATTCCTAGGTTGTGGGTTTGATCTCCAGCTGGGGCATGTGCTGGAGGCAATCAATCAATGTTTCTCTCTCACATTGATGTTTCTCTCTCTCCCTTTCTCTCCCTAAGCAGATCCTTGGGTGAGGGAAAAGAATCTCGATGACATCCTCTGAAGACTGACAAGGCTTTTTGAGAATTTTACACCAGCTGAAACACTGCCAGCCAGGACTGAAAGGGACAAAGAGAATGAAATGAAGGGAGAATGACTGCAAAGGCAGGACCATGGATGCAGAGGCCTCGGAAAATGAGACTGCTGTTCTCCAGAGCCCACAGGACAGAGCAGTGAGCCACAGAAGCTTACTAGTATTCTCAGGTCTTGAAAGCCTGATGGAATTCTTCCTGCTGTGTATGAAATCCCTTTATTTTTTCCACTCCCTCCTTTTAGAATCAGAATGTCCATTGAATTTTGGAAGTAGGTAACTTGTTTTTGAGTCTCATGGGTCTGTGGACAGAGAGAGATTTTGTCCCAGGATGGACCATAACTAGAGTCTCATTCATATCATTCATATCTTATTTAGACAATGAGATTTGGAACTTTTTTGAGTTGAGGCATTTAGGTGAGATTTTTGGATTTAGAGTTAATGTGAGAATGGGGGATGTTGGGATGGGCCGTGTCTATTTTGTACATGGGAAAAATATAAATTTGGGGGAGAGTCAGAGGCAGACTGTACCAGGCTGAATAGTGTCCCTCAGAAATTCATGGCCACTTGTAACCTGTGACCTTCTTTGGAATTAGGGTCTTTGCAGATATGATCAAGTTAAGATAAGTTCATATTACGTTAAAGTAGGCCCTAAATCCTACATTACCTGTATTATTAGAAGAGGAGAGGACTGGTAGACACAGAGATACTCAGAGGGGATACCACCATGTGAAGATGGTGGCAGAGATTGCAGTGTTGCATTTATAAGCCAAAGAATTCCAAAAATTGCCATCAATCCCCAGGAAGTAGGAGGATGCAAGGAAAGATCATTTCATAGTATTTCCAGAAGCATGGTAACTCTCAGACACTTTGTTTTTTAATTTCTAGCTTCTTATATCTGTGAGAGAATAAATTTCTATTTGTTAAGCCACCTACTTTATGGTATGTTGTTACAGCAGCCCTAAGAAGTTAATGCAGTGTCCATGTATGAGTGTGTGCCTGTATGTAACATGTACATGTATTTGCAGTTATATATGTAAGATAAATTATTGCCTATTTCAGATTTCTGCCATCTAATTTTTTAAAAAGTGAAATTATTAAATAACTATGTATTCCTCTCATATAGCAGTAAGATTATATTTTGTTGTTCAGGGTTGTTATTGGAATAACAATGTCTTTGGATAAAAATGTAATTAGTTATATTGCTTCCAGGACAATGACCCGGGATAGATTTTCCTTAACCTGTGTATTTTCCTGACTCTGCCAAAGGGAAATTTAATGGCCTTCTGCAGGAAGTTATCGCAAAATTCCCAGCAAGACTTAACATGATTAGGGAATTCTGTGCTTGAAAGACCAGAGATCCCCTTTGTGTGGGTGTTTCATTAAGAGGAAATGCATTTGGGATTTGCTAAGAGATCGGTCAAGCCAGCACACATGCAGGTTTGTCCCTGAGTGGCATCTGCCCTATTTAATGTGGCCACACAAGCCTGTGGGTGAGACAGTGAGCAGATGCACTGGAGACATTTGCTACGACAGAAACAAATGAGGGAGAAAGGCATCTTCCCTCCTTATTTCCACTTTATGCATTTTAGGGTTTGGCAGGGGTGAGCTCTGCTTTCATGTAGATGATAATGTCATACTGAAAAGGACTCAAACCAAACAAGGTTCTCACTGAGCTGTACACTGACTTCCTGTTATTTTCTTGGATGTTTTCTTTTACTCTTGAAAACAGACAACAGCTAACTTTAAAAGCAGCAAGGCAGCTTTTAAGCTTACTATCGTTATTCAGATCAATTTGGAACCAAGTCCCACCTTTCATATCTTCTCATTTTAATGCACTTTCTTTATTGGCCACTGGCCAGAGCAGAATTCAAGAAATGATAAACACTCGTTTATACCCAGACACAGCAGCATGTGCTGAGATGGGAGACAGTATTTACAGTCATTAAATCTATTGCATTTCGGGGGAGGGGGCTACTTATTCATATCAGCTGGGGTTATGTTGTGGTTGTCCGCACTAGGATGGTTCACTGCTGCTGGCTTTAGGAAGAGATTTGTAACTCTTAGTGGCTTTGTTGCTCAATGGTCCATACTTGCTTTCTTCAACCTTCAGCAACAATTTATAACATGAATGTCAAATTAAGTTTAACTAATCTGGCTTAAAATCAACTGGTCAGATGGCACATAGCTGAGCAACTTCTTGTAGCTGATATGGCAAATACAGAAACGCAGCAAATCTGAATGAAATCCCTTCAGAAGAGAACACTTGTCTGTTCTAGTGCTCAAAGAGAAAAATCTCTGTTCTTAAAATTCAGAATGTCTCTTGGTAAACAGGTCATTTAGCCAGTGCAAAAAATATGTAATGGCCACTCAAAAGCTTTTTTAGCCTATTACTGGACAATTGGGTTAATCCTCAAGTTGAAGCTAGCGGTAGAAATACAAACCTTAGGGTTCTCAGGATCTTGCTATGGTTTCATGCATCTGATACTCTGAGCTGGCCTCAGCCAGCTACCACATAACTGAAAACACCTGACATTCTTGTATCTGACAAGCACTGAAAGCATTGGAGGCAGTGAGTTGGCACCAATGCTGTATGCCTTGGCAAAAACATGACCAGACTTCATGTGGGGGCCCACGGGGATAGCACCTGCCCCTGAAATCAGGCTCAGCACTCTTCAAAGGACAGCCCCTCCCCTAAAATAGGCACTTTTATTTATTCCTGTAAAAAGACTGATGAAAGAAAAAGGAAATCAAACTACTTTGGTTTGGACAAATATACTGTAAAGTCATGCAATTAACTTGAAAATACACAGGTAAAAAGCACACCAGCTAAAGTATCATATAATGATCTGCAATAAAGAGAGATGCTGGTTTGCTTTCATAACAGAATCCCGAAAAGGGAATGCAAGGTGTGTGAGCGTGACATGAAAGCATAAAGTGATATTTTGCTGGATTAAGCAAGACAAAGCATTTAGAAAAATTACAAAGGTGGTTCCAAGCAATGTATAAATATACAACTTATACATTAAAACTAGTCTCTGTACCTGGAAAGATAAAGCACCTTTAATCTAGCATATTTATGTTTACTGAAAAGAAGATTGGATCCTGTTTCTCTACCATATTTTTTCCTTTTGAAAATTATACAGATTGTTTATTATTTCATGTACTTTAAGCTTAGTGACACTATTGATAACTGGGAGTATTCATCTAAACTAGAAGAATGGAAGGGATCAACCTTTAGGTAGAAATTATGGAAACAGAGGAAAAAGAGACACTTCACAGCCAAATTAGTTTGAATTGCAAAATGCATATTTTTTCCTTGAGACAGATGCTTATTATGTTATTTCTAAATAACATCAGACAATTGCTAATGTGCAATGTAATATTAAAAAGGGAGTATATTGATTCTGTGACATACTCTATGCTATCAGGCAGCTGATACAAAACATGGTCTTAGAAGCAGAAAGAATTCATAAAATATTGCATTTTTGAAGGTAGAATATTTTAGAGAGGAAAGTGCAGCAGCTTTGGAGTCAGACAAGTTGAGTTTGAAATATGCTGTTATTCAGTAGCTATGATCTGGGGCATTTGCTTAACCATACAAACTTTCTGTTTCCTCATCTGTAAAATTAGGATAATAGTAAACTTAACACATGAAATTGTTGGAAAGACTAAATGGATAATGCATATAAAGCCATAAATAATACCCAGCACATTACAATGGCTTCATAAATGTTAGCTAGAATTAGTGTTTTTGTGCCTGCTTATGTACTAATTTTCAAATGAGCCATACAGAACATCATTTGGGAATTGAGCCATGATGCAGATAAAATCACCAAGGATTTGTTTTTGTTATTTGCATGCAAAGGGAAAATGGCATCTAACATTAGTCTGCCCGTTGCATGAATTAGATGTTAATGTGCTGGTTCTTGGCACATTTATAACTCTTCTTTGTTCAACCCTGTATTGCAGGGTCTGGAAGTCTGAGAGATATATATTTCCCAATCTCCTTTGACAGCAGGGTTCTGAATTTGTATTAATTTCCATCAATGAATTACATTTTGTAATATTTGGAAGGCAGAAGAGAAGCAAAAGTGTTTTGACCTGGCTCGTATAAACTCAAAGAAACCAATTTTGTGCATCTCTTCCCAACTTTGTATTCATTAGCTTTGAATCTGCCATAGTGAAAGTATTTACAACACAGAAATTGGCAAATACTACAAAACAACACTTTATTCCTGTCCAGTAAGTCAGTTGTTAGATATTTCTAGCACAGCACTGGGTAGAAACCATATTATTAATTTACTAGTATTGGCAAGTAGATAACTGGGCACTGATAGAATTGAGGTTTTGCAGTGATTTTTGGATGTTACTCAGCTTATCATCACTTGTCTCAGTGTTGCAGACATCTGTGACAATTGAAGGCAGTTAAATAGCAATTTTCTGGTTGCTTGAATCCAGTGGTGAACCTGTGCTAGTGGTAGCCTCTAGCCTTTGGTCTTTCAACAGTTTTATAAAGCACCACATTTTTATTAAATTTCTTCCTAAAATACCTAGAATACTTCTTGTTTTTTTGAAACTTTGATAATACATCACTATATAAACATGTAATTAGATATCATATCGTAGCAGGACTCATGTCTACTTGACAAAATTAATAAAGATTTTGAGCCGAAACCGGTTTGGGTCAGTGGATAGAGCTTCGGCCTGCAACTGAAAGGTCCCAGGTTCGATTCCGGTCAAGGGCATGTACCTGGGTTGCGGGCACATCCCCAGTGGGAGATGTGCAGGAGGCAGCTGATCGATGTTTCTGACTCTCTATCTCTCTCCCTTCCTCTCTGTAAAAAATCAATAAAATATATTAAAAAAAAAAAGATTTTGAAAAAAATCCATGATAAACTTTGAGTATACAATAGTAAGTCCTCACTTAACATCATCCATAGAGTTGGCAACTTTAAGTGAAGTAACTTGTAATGAAACCAACTTTACCATAGGTTAATTTATATAAATAAGAGTTGATTTACTATGGCATTTCACCAACATTGAATGAAACAATGTTATTTGAGGACCTGCTGTATCTATGAGGATGTCATATCCAAATTTACCTGAATGTGAAGATAAGCTCAATGGAATAAAGTAAACAGATGAACCCACAAAAAGTACTTATAGGGCATAAGACATTGACATATTTATAGGTTTTAGAAAAAATTAAAGCAAAGAATAGAAAAACCTGATAGCACTTTGAGTGAGGGAGTTTTGTGGGGTTTTTTAGTTTTGTTTTGTTTTTGTTTTCTTCTTCTTCTTTTTTTTTTTTTTTTTTTTTGCTTTTTCTGAAGTCAAAAGAATAAAAAAAAAACTCTGGAATTTGAATAAACCAATTTTTCTAAGAGAGATGAACTTACATATGAGTAAATAATCTTGATTTACACATTAAATGAATATATAGTGAAAATCTATGTTGAGTTTTGTGGTTGTTTTCTAGGGGAATATACAGTAAATGTAAAAAATATATTTTTTGCTCTTAAAGAAATTATAAAAGATACTGAAGCATAATATAAGCTAGAAAGTTATGCATTTCTTACAAAAATCAGATAGAGTTATGCTAATACTAATGTAAGAAGGTATTTTTAAAGGCAATTAAATATTCCTTATTTAGTTTGTATGGTGAAGCCTGGATCAATTTAAAACACTAAGTTGAAGTGAGTGCTGACGTTGTTGGATGGGATGATAATATAGTAGAAAAGCTTGGTAAGAATTGAGAGGAAGGAAAGTATTTATTGCACGATTATTATTTAAGTATATATTATGAGCAAAACTGACTCTGCAATGTGAATATAATTCCTGCCATCATGGAGTGTATAATCTAGTGAATGAGATTGAAGAGTGTAATGAGTTGAATAGCATCCACCCAAAGATTCATGTACATCAGGATGTGATTTTATTTGAAAAGAGTGTCTTTACAGATATGCATACAGTTATGCATCTCTAGATGAAATCACCCTGAATTTAAGATGTCCTCATAAGAAGAAGAGAAGAAACAGAGAGACATAGAGAATACCAGGTGAATATGGAAGCAGAAAATATAGTTATGCTACCACAAATCAAGGAACATCAAGAAACACCAGAAGCTGAAAGAGGCAAAGTGGCAGTAATTTTCCCAGTTGGGTGATTATCACCAAAAACACTAAGCAGATTGGGCATTGGACCAACTACAATTGGTGCTTTCCTAGGTGAGTGTCATGAACAGACGAGGCAACAGATAAGAGAGCCAAGAATGTTGGCAAGAGAATGAGCAAACTAAGAGTGTTGGGGGTAATGAATGAAAACAATAACAGAACTTCAGAATCTTGGGCTCTGTCATTGAACTACTATTAGCTAGGTGGGTCATGTGGGGAACATCTTTCAAATGCTGTGGGCTTCAGTCATCCTTTTCTGAAAAGTGAAGAGCTAGACTAACTAATCAATTTCTAAGGTCTATTCCAGCTTGAATAATGGGTGAGTCTGAGACTACTACAGGAAGTAATGAAGGCAGGAAAGAACAGAGGTGAAGTACAAAGTGGGCTGTGGATTCATACAGAATGCATTTATTCAAAATGAGATGTCCATATAAAACAAAATACATTCTAAGCCTCGACCGGTTTGCCTCAGCAGATAGAGAGTTGGCCTGTGGTCTGAAGAGTCCTGGGTTCAATTCCAGTCAAGGGCACATTTCCCGGGTTGTGGGCTCAATCCCCAGCAGGGGGCATGCAAGAGGCAACTGATCAATAATTCTCTCTCATCATTGATGTTTCTATTTCTCTCTCCTTGTCCCTTCCTCTCTGAAATCAACTATATATATATATATATATATATATATATATATATATACACACACACACACATACATACACACACACACACATTCTAAGTTTCAGTAAAACTTTGTATTTTAATCAGAATTCTACTCTACTTGAAAATAAAGGAATCTTGGCAACTCTTCATTCTCTATAGTAAGAAAATCTTTATGTATAAGAGTCTACAGTGAGATTTATGAGGAAAACGGGATATGAACATATCCATTATAAAGGAAGGCTGTTAAGTAGATTGTGAAACTGAAACTGGGAAACCCCTCCCTAACTCAGCTACACCCACACAAGAAATAACACTCACTATTCACTCACTGTAGGATGAATAGTGAATAATTTAGTAACCCCATATTGGCTATGTAATTTATAATTTATTTTTTTTTCAGCTGCTTGTGTCCTAACTTAAACTGGTTAAAGTGAGTGAAAAGACATTTGGGATTAAAAGCTGAAGGCATTAAAAAGCTAATTTTAGAACCTTAGTCTACTTTCGGTGACCACCACCTACCATTATCAAATTAAGTAAATTCTCATCAAGAGTGGAGATAGGAACCAAAATATAAGGAATCTCTCATCTTCTTATGTGTGGTTTTGTACTAAGTGAAAACAGCAGTTGGGGTGAGATTCTGAGTCCAGTCATCCTTCAGTTGGGATCTTTAGCACAAGAAACCCCATTCCAAGACCGCTACACATGTCAATGGATCTGGTGCTGCATTTTGCTATGAAATTTCCTCCTGTGTAACAGAATGCAACTGACATGACTTCAATATGTGATGACTCACTCCAGGAAGACTCTATAGGGAAATAAAATGAAAAACAAAATTGTCAAGTGTGAAGTTAGAGAAAGATTTTTCTGTGTGACAGACAGAAGATGGTATTAATAGTGAAGGGTAAAAGCTGAAACATTCGAATGTTCTACTAAACATCCCAAATTTCTCATTTCAGTGTGGATAGAAATAACTACTTGAAGTATTTCCATAATCTCAGTTTCAACTCCAGCCAGGAATCAGAAAGGGGGAAAAAAGCCCTCATCAAGCAATTTATAAACTAAAAATAAAGATGACAAAAAGTCAGATTCAGATTAAATTGGAAAAGCTGGTGGTTTGGAGCAGTAGTTTTATCTCCCTAAGACAGAAATATGTAGGCTACTGTAAAAGAACCCTAAGTATTTACTGATATGTACAGAGAGAAATAACTAATGCCTGGCCTTATTCAATACACACTGACATGTGAGCAATTAAACTTTGGCATTCAACACTGATCATTAGTGAGTCCAAAATGGTCACATTTTCTGATCACGGAGAGCTAAGAATTTAAAATAAATGAAGTTTGCCACTTGTTATACAATCTCTTCTTGAATATCTTCCAGGGCTTTGGTGAGCTAAGACAGAAAAATATAGCTCCAGTTCTGCTGAGTTGTTCCCAAGGACTATAATTATATTTTATAGTATGTAGCTCAACCAAATCATTTTTTATTTGAAGTAAAATGTAGCAACAACAGCTTTAGACCCTTGAATTTTGCCCCAAATATTGCTATTTTGTCATATATTTCCTAAAACCCGACCTGTACCACAAAAGGACCCCAATAATATGCTCTTCTTGTAATATAACTCTCAGAAGAGGCTGCCTGGTAAAATTCCAACCTTAGACATTACATTTTTGTCTTTACTAAGGAAGGTAACATTTTGAACTAGAAAGAACATTGAGTCTTTAGGATATTTGGCTTCAGTTTTGGCTTTTTCTCTATCTGCTGTATGACCTTGGGGGACTCATAAAAATCTCTCTGGGCCTTGTTGGCTTCTAAATAAAATGATGGATGGATTTATTCTTTCTATAAAACACAAATGGTAATTGTCTATGATTTCATGAATACATAGGCAACTCACAAATATAGATGATATCTATCAGCATATATTGTACTTTCCTGTTAAACAGATTTATCTATGAGAAGTGGCAGGAGTCAGAACTATTGGTTTCTGCTCTTGAGTTTATTTTATTACTAAAAAAATATCTCTGACAGAGTTTTGGATGACTCATTTCAGGAAAGGGTAGAGTTAGAGCAAATAAAGAAAAAAAATAATTTCAAATGAATAAAGAAATGAAATAGTCATTGATGAATTAAAGAATGAAAGTATTGCCCAGCTGGTGTATCTCAGTGATTGAGCATTGACCTATGAACCAGGAAGTCATGGTTCAATTCTTGGTCAGGGCACATGCCCGGGTTGTAGGCTTGATCTGGGGGCATGCAGGAGGCAGTGGATCAAGGATTCTCTCTTATCATTGATGCTTCTATCTCTCTCTCCCCCTCCTTTCCTCTCTGAAATCAATAAAAATATATTTGGAAAAAAAAGAATGAAAATTGTTATTAAAAATAAAATTTAGATCTATGAAATGTTGCAAAAGAATTATAAAGGAAGAAAAGATGTAGGGCTTACAAATTTTGTAAAAGAATTAAGAAAATTAAAAATTCCATCTAGAAAGATGTTATTTTCTACCTTAGGTGTGTAAAATATGAATGCATGTTTATATATCTACTAAAGGCCTGGTGAAGCACGGCCTGTGCCCTCTCGCAGTCTGGGACCCCTCAGGGGATGACCACCTGCTGGCTTAGGCCCGCTCCCCGGAGGATTGGGCCTAAGCTGGCAGTCAGACATCCCTCTGGCAGCCCGGGAGCCCTCGGGGGATGACCACTTGCCAGCGGGGAGCAGGCCTAAGCTGCAGTTGGACATCCTTAGTGCTGCTGAGGAGGCAGGAGAGGCTCCCACCACTACCGCTATACTGGCAGCCATCAGTCTGGCTTGTGGCTGAGCAGAGCTCCCCCATGGGAGCGCACTGACCACCATGGGGCAGCTCTTTCATTGAGCGTCTGCCCCCTGGTGGTAGTGTATTCATAGTGACCAGTCATTCCCAGTCGTTCTGCTGTTAGGGTCAATTTGCATATTAGTCTTTTATTATATAGGATAGAGGCCTGGTGCATGGGTGGGGGCCGGCTGGTTTGCCCTGAAGGGTGTCTGGGATCAGAGTGGGGGTCCCCCCTGGGGTGCCTGGCCAGCCTGGGTGAGGGACTGTTGGCTGTTTGCAGCTGGTCACACACCCTTTAGGGTGGGGAGTCCCAACTGGGGTGCCTGGCCAGTCTGGGTGAGGGGCTGAGGGCTGTTTTCAGGCTAGCTAAACCCACCCAGTGACAGAAGCTCCCAGCCTCTCCTTTTTTTCTTTTTCTTTTTTATTCTGGGATTTATTTACCTTCTATAATTGAAACTTTGTAGCCTTGAGAGGAGCTCAGAGCTGGCCAGGGAGGGTGGGAGGGAAGCTTGGCTTCTTCCATCTCCAGGGGCAACCCAAGCCTCCTGCTCACTCCAGCTCTGTGGCCACGGCCTGCTAAAAGCAGGTATCTGGGGTTTATTTACCTTCTATAATTGAAACTTTGTTGCTTTGAGTGGAGCTCAGAGCCAGCCGCAGCAGGCGGGAAGCTTGGCTTCCTCCATCATTGGGGCAACCAAGCCTCCTGCTTGCTCCAGCTCCATGGCTGCCGGCTGCCAACTTGGTTGGGTTAATTTGCATATAGTCACTCTGATTGGCTGGTGGGCGTGGCTTAAAGTTTAGCAAAGGTACAGTCAATTTG
This sequence comes from Myotis yumanensis, assembly GCF_028538775.1. Classification (NCBI taxonomy): domain Eukaryota; kingdom Metazoa; phylum Chordata; class Mammalia; order Chiroptera; family Vespertilionidae; genus Myotis; species Myotis yumanensis. Next base: position 132,032,402 of record NW_027223754.1, read on the forward strand.
CATGTTTATCTTTTATTAGTGTAGACTAGAGACCCAATGCATAAAATTCGTGCAAGAATAGGCCTTCCTTCCCTGAGCTGCTGACACCAGCTTCCCTCTGGCACCCGGGACCTGGGCTTCCCTTGCAGCCCTGGCTTCATCTGGAAGGTCGTCCAGAAGGATGTCTGGTCTTATTAGCATATTATGCCTTTATTATTATAGATGAGTGCATATACATACACATATGGACATATATATGTACATATTCATGAATATATAAGTAAATGCTTTTTAACATGTACACATTCTGTGACCATGGAAAATAAAGAGAGGGAATCAAAGACTCCTTTGTCCCCTGCCACCTGAATTTGAATTTCTCATGGTAGAAGATAAGTGGCTTATTCAGTCTAATCTACAGATGTCCTCAGACATAGGGCATGGGGTTGAGTTCCAAGGTATAGTCATGCCAATTATGCTAATTTTCTTTCCACTGTCCTAGACTTATTGAGAAGGTGTGCTATCTTACATTGCAAGTACCAAGTCATACTAGGGGAATCTCTGTGACTCAGGTGAGTGTAGCCTATCAGGAAGAAGCGTACTATGAATTGGAGGTCCTTAGGTAAGCAATTGATTAGAACTTGTGTGATGAATTACTTTTTGTTCTGGAGCAAAAGAGGAGAGCTATAAGACCAGGTGATCACTGGATCTGGGGACTGCCAGTCACAGTCGCAGAAATATGATGATGCCTTAAATATATACATACATTTAACAAACTGCAATATGACTGTATTCCAAGCCTCACAATAGGTAGATTAAAAGATTTGATGTGGATTAGTGATACTTAAAGGATGGTGGTTCTGGATAGTAAAATGGTGGGCCAAGGATAAAATGATTGACCAGAGATCCAAGTGAAGATAGACTCAAAACCATGAATGACTTTGACCAGTTTGATTTTGGGCGCCGACCTAGGGTTTATGGAAGACTATGTTTCGGATTATCTAGATGTTGAATCTAATGAACAAAATGAACTAACAAGTAAAATAGACAGACGCAAAGAGAGTAGGCTGGCGGCTATCCAGGTGGGGGTTAGGGGTGGAGGTGGAGGAATGAACAAAACAGAAAAAAAAGGAGAAAAACTCATGGACACAGACAACAGTGTGGTGATTGCTGTGAGGGGAGGTGGAGGAGGAAGGGAAGGATAAATGGTGATGTGTTGTAGAATTGTGCACTTGAACCTGTATAATCTTATTAACCAATGTCACCCCAATAATTTCAATAAGAAAGGGAAAAAAGAAATAATTAAAAAGAGAATTCAGCTTCTATTAGAGACTTTACTGATGATGTTTGCAACCAGTGATACAAAACATTCTATTTATTCATTTATTTATTTCATTTATTGACTTATCCATTGACTCATTGGCCACACTTTAGAACCAGACATGGTACTAAGGCACTTGATAGCCTAAAAATGTGGTTCCTAACCTTTATGGGTTTATAAATTAACAAGGGAATACGTATGTAACTGAATAATGTCAATTGAATGAGATAAAGGATAATTATATGTGTAACATTATATATATAATACATATAATTATATATACTTGCACATGTATATGCACTTGTATTATATGTATATACTAGGAGCCCAGCGCGTGATTCAAAATCGTGCGGCGCCACCCACTCTCGAGTTGCCGGTCCGGTCCTGCCTTGCTCCCGGAACCCCCAGCAGCTGCGGCTGCTGTCGGTCCAGCCCTGCCTCCCTCTCCAGCACTTGAATCAGCTGCAGCTGCTGCTGATCAGGCCCTCCCCCAGCGCAGGTGCATGGAGGCCCCTGCCGCCTCGCCCCTGACGCTGTGCGCAACCTCCTCCTGTCTGGTCAACCCATTACAGCATCCCGGTTAATTAGCATATTTCTCTATTTCTCTCTATATAGATTATACACACATTCATACACAAAGGGTCATGGCTATACTGACTGACAGGATTCCCTAACTATACCTGAGGGTAAAGGCCTTCAGGTGGATAAGGGCAAGGTATGTTTGAGAAAAGCAAATAAGTCAGTGTGGCTCGAGCAGAGTCTCCAAGCAAGGGAGAGAGCAGAGGAGATAAGATCAGAGAAGTGTTAGCATGAGGAGGCTGTGTAGGCCTTTGTGAGGACCTTGGCTTTTACCCTGAGAGAAATGGGCAGCCATTGCAAGGTTACAATGAGGTCAGAATTAATCTCTTAACGTACTGGGTGATTTCTCCAACAGAACTTAAAATCACAAGTCTTGGCCTCCAAACCTAAAGTGAAGACATTCTATGCAATAAACAAAGACAATTTTCTCCATCTATTCCTTTTCTCTCAGACACTACTGAATTTCTTTGGTTCTGGGTTTTAAGATCATGCTTTTGCTTGTGACAAGGTTCTAGAAGCTGAAGATTGGCATGTTTGTATATTTATGGATTTGGAAACAGCAAGAGGAAATTTGTTTCTGTAGGAAAGGCCTGTGCCTGCAGTTTGAAGCCATTTGGCCAGATTTGGGCCATATCCTCCAATATAGCTTATCAAGGACATGGGTGATATTTTAATATCCACTTAGCTAGCACTTGTATCTATTTTTTAATTGGTTCCAAAATGAAGGGGAGGAAGGGATGCTGGTTTTAATACCCTCAAACCAATAAATGCTCTACTTGTTTTTCCCCTTTTACTAGGTGCTGCAGCTGGAGGCTGAGGAAAAAAGAGAAAAAGAGGGAAAGAGAGAATTGAGGGTGTTGGAGAGGAGCACTAGTATTTTTAAAGAAGATTATAATTGTAATTATTCATTATATTCAGAATTACATTTAAGAATGCATTATTTCTCTATTCCTGAAGTTTCTCTTCTCAGACCCCAGAGAATGAGGGCATCCATAGATTAAATATTCCTTAAAGTGCTCTCTTATGAGGACAAAATAACTGTTAGTCAACTAAAATGACATTATTAAAGGAAATAAATTGGTATTGGTTGAACTGGTTTTTAGTGAAAATGTTTTAATTTTCATTTCTCTGATGACTGGTGATGGTGAGCATTTTTTTAATATGTTTATCTGTATGTGCTCTTTGGAGAAGTGTTTATGCTGGTCCTTTACCCATTTTTTAATTGGGTTGCTTGTCTTCCTGGTGTTGAGTTGTATAAGTTCTTTATATATTTTGAAAATTAACCCCTTTATCAGATGTATCATTGGCAAAAATATTCTCCCATTCAGTGGGTTGCCTTTTCATTTTGTTGATGCTTTCTTTTGCTGTACAAAAACTTTTTAGTTTGATGTAGTCCCATTTGTTTATTTTTTTTTTTTTTTTTTTTTTTTTTTTTTTTTTTTTTTTTTTTTTTATAATATATTTTATTGAATTTTCACAGAGAAGAAGGGAGAGGGATAGAGAGTTAGAAACATCGATGAGAGAGAAACATCGATCAGCTGCCTCCTGCACAGCCCCCAGTAGGGATGTGCCCGCAACCCAGGTACATGCCCTTGACCGGAATCGAACCTGGGACCCTTGAGTCCGCAGGCCGACGCTCTATCCACTGAGCCAAACCGGTTCGGCCCATTTGTTTATTTTTTTCCTTTATTTCCTTTTGCATGTACCTGTCCAATTTTCCCAACACCATTCATTGAAAAGACTATTTTAACTCCATTGTATGTTTTGTCAAATATTAATTGACTATAAGGGTGTGGGTTTATTTATGGCTTCTCTGTTCTTCCATTGATCTACTAATATATGCCTGTTCGTATGTTAGTATAAGACTGTTTTGATTACAATGGCCTTGTAGTTTAGATTAATATCAGGTAGTGTGATACTTCCAACTTTGTTTTTTTAATCAAGATTGCCGAAGCTATTTGGGGTCTTTCTTGGCTCCATATGAATTTTTGGAATATTTGTTCTAGTTCTATGAAATATGCCAGTGGTATTTTAATAGGAATTGCATTGAATCTATGGATTGCTTTGGGTAATATGGAAATTTTAATTATGTTAATTCTTCCAATTCATAAACATGGTATATTCTTCCACCTATTTGTATCTTCCTCAATTTCTTTTCTTTTTTAATTTATATTTATTGTTGAAAGTATTACAGATGTCCCCTTTGTATTTTTCCCCCATTGACTTTTTCCCAGGCATTCACCACACTGTTGTCTGTGTCCATGGACTATGTATATATGCATATATAAGTTCCCCGTTAATCTCTCCCCACCCTCCCCACCCCTACCTTCCTTCTGAAATTTGTCAGTCTGCTTCATGCTTCTATGTCTCTGGATCTATTTTGTTCATCAGTTTATTTCATTCATTAGATTCCACATATGAGTGAGATCACATGATATTCATCTTTCTCTGACTGGCTTATTTCGCTTAGCATAATGCACTCCAGTTCCATCCATGCTGTTGCAAATGATAAGAGTTCCTTCATTTTTACAGCTGCATAGTATTCCATTGTGTAAATGTACCATAGTTTTGTTATCCACTCATCTGCTAATGGACACTTGGGTTGTTTCCAATTCTTAGCTATTGTAAATTGTGCCCCTGTGAACATAGGGTTTCATACATTCTTTCTGATTGGTGTTTTGGGTTTCTTAGGATATATTCCTAGAAGTGGGACCACTGGGTGAAGTAGGAGTTTCATTTTTAATTTTTTGAGGGCACGCCTCAATTTCTTTCTTCATTATCCTATAATATTTTGAGTACAGGTCTATTACTTTCTTGGTTAAATTTATTCTTAGGTATATCTTATTTTTTGTTGTAGTAGTAAATGGGATTGCTTCCTTAATTTCTCTTTCTGATAGTTTGTTATTGGTATATGAGAATGTCACAACCTGGGTATGTGCCCTGACTGGGAATGGGACGTGATCCAACCAACCGAGACACACTGGCCAGGGCCAATTGTTTTACTTTTTAGTCTTATTGTGACTAAGGATGTTCAGAAGTACTTATAATAAAAATTGGAAATAATAACACAGATTAAGCGTGTGTTATATATTTATCAACTGCATTTTAAAACCTCTTTTGCAGGCTTTGAGGGCTCACCTATCATATACAATCTTTAAAAATCACGGCTGTTTGTACAGCTTGACAGCTAGAGGAGGTAGAAGGAAAAGGAGAAGAGGGAACTAAAGGCAAAGAAGGAAATGACTGCCGCAGGTTGTGCACCAAAAGAATAAACAACTTGAGAAAGCATCAACACCAGTCCTAAGAACACCATTTCAAGAGCTATGTTCACTCGCCTGGGACAGCAACTTTTCCAAGTAAGGTCTCTGCGCAGTGAAGGACAAAGGGGTACTAGTTCTTAGGAAGTTCATTCAAGTGGAAAATGGATTCTTGGATTTAGTCCCATATAAATTATCTTTCTAACCACATGAGGATATATTCCCATAGCTATATATCTTGAAGTGAAATAAAACATACCTAGAAGAGAACAAATCCACAAGAGCTATTTTCCATCAACCTGTTTTTATCTCCTGGAATTCATTCTCCTCCTTTACTAAGAGGTTCCTGTGAAAGTATGACTCAGAGCTTCCAGCACCTCTTGAGGAGTATCTCAGAGACACATTTCAAAACTAATCTTACACATTTTAAGACCATGCATTCACATAGCATTTTCTAACATACTTTTCAGTGTTCTGGAAAGTTAGCTGCTTCTTTATCCCACTCCTCAGATATTTTTCCTCTATTTTTAACCTCTCATTATAAAAGCAATATGCATTCATAAAAAATGCAATGAAGATAAGCAAAATAACATAAAATACATTCATGATTCACCAAGAGATATTCATTTTAAGGTTTTTCAGGATATTTTTCTAATATCTTTTTAAAATGCTCATGCTATCTACACTAATAAAAGAGAAACATGGTAATTGGTGTACGACCCCTACCCTTCCCATTGGCTAATCAGCGTATCCTTATGCAAATTAACTGTCAGCCAAGATGGCGGCCGGCAGCCAGGCACTGAAGGGAACAGGGAGGCTGCTTCCTCCAGGAACTGCAGACTCCAACGTTCCCTGCCTCACTTGCCGGATTCTCAACTGCAACTCTAAGCAACTATTACTATGTTGCAAATAAGAAGCTAAACAAAACCAGCTTTCAGTCAGCCCCGGACCGCAACATTGTATCCATGTTTTCAGCAGCGAGGCCTCAGAGCTAAAGCTGGCCCAGAATAAAAAAAAAAAAAAAAGAAAACAAGGAGCTGTTGGGAGCTTTTAGTCAACTGCCAGCGGGAAAACAGCCCTCAGCCCCTCAGCCAGCCTGGCCAGTCACCCCAGTGGGGACCCCCACCCTGATCCAGGACACCCTTCAGGGCAAACCAGCCAGCCCCCACCCGTGCACCAGGCCTCTATCCTATATAGTAAAAGGGTAATATGCCTCCCGGCACCGGGATCAGCGGAGCCGCGAGGCTTCCTGGCACCGGATCAGCCTGACAGGGGGCAGCGCCCAAACCCCCTGATCAGCCCTGCTCTGTGCCTGATAGGGGGGAAGCTCCCCAATCACCCGATTGCCCTGCGGCTCTGTGTGTGACAGTGACGGCGCCCCAACCCCCTGATTGGCCCTGCTCTGTGGGTGATAGAGGGTGGCGCCCCAACCCCCCTCCACGGGCCTTGCTCTGTGTGTGACAGGGTAGAGCCATAACCTCCCCATTGGCCCTGCCCTGAGTGTGACAGGGTGCAGCGCCCCAACCCCCTGATCAGCCCTGCTCTGTGAGTGACAGGGGGGAGCTCCTCAACCCCTTGATGGGCCCTGCTCTGTGCGTGACAGGGGGGAGCTCCCCAACCCCCTGATTGGCCCTGCTCTGTGAGTGACAGGGGGCAGCGCCCCAACCCCCTGATTGGCCCTGCTCTGTGCGTGACAGGGGTGGCACCGCAACCTCCCCATAGACCCTGCCTTGAGTGTAACAGGGGGCGGTACCCCAACCCCCCAATCGGCCCTACCCTGAGCATGACTGAGGGTGGCATTGCAACCTCCCGATCCGCCCTGCTCTGTGCATGACGGGGCGGCGCCCCAACTCCCCAATCGGCCCTGCTCTGAGCCTGACCAGGGGCTGCACTTAGGGATTGGGCCTGCCCTCTGCCACCCGGGAGCAGGTTGTTATCTCCCAAGGGGTCCCAGACTGTGAGAGGGCACAGGCCGGGCTGGGGGACCCCCCTCCCCCGAGTGCACAAATTTTTGTGCACCGGGCCTCTAGTTCTTTTATATATAGGAACCACCTTTTAAATGCTATTATAACCAACTGTATTAAACCAAGCCAACAGTTTTTGACCATTTGGATTGTGGCAGATTTCCTTACCATAAATAGGGAAAAGAATGAATAATTAATTTTGAATGAATTACATATGAATAACAAATACCTATGAATAAACTTTGAATACTCATTTTGGACAATTTTTCACTTTCACCAAATTGTGTTCTCTCCCATACCTCCAATTCTTTTCTTAAATTTAGTTTTGTTTGTATCTTTCCACTCTTATGCACATGCATATGTTATTTTTTCATAATCATACAAATACACACACAACAACACCTTGATAACTTGATTTCTTTTCACTTAATATCTCTTAGGCATTATTTCAGGTCAGGAAATATAGATCTTTTTTATATGGATTGTTAGCTTTGATAACTTAATATTTATTTACTAAGCTAGCATATCAGATGGGCACACAGATTCATTACTTGTTTATAAGTAGTCTCATAGGAGTAACAATTTACTTGTAGACTGAGGCATTGCAAAATAACTCACTGTGGCTAAAAATTATTCAGAGGCAAGCTGTACAACATCAACTTATACACCAATGTTGCTATCTATTTCAAAATCAAATACGCAAGACCTAAAAATGGCAAATATGTTTTTTATAAATTATTTTTCTGTAAGTTAACTTTCAGAGTATATTAATAAGACATACTTTTAAAAAGATATGTATCATTACATTACATTATTTTTTAAATGAGACAAACAATAAAATAAAATTAATTATAGCATTTAAAGAATATAAATTAAATAATTTTAGCTTAGATTGTGTGTGTGTGTGATTTGTGAATTTTTTGGTAAAAAGGAAAAATTGCTGTAGTAATTTACCATTGTTTTTTACAAGTTGAAAAATAAAAGCTAAAGACAATTTAGTATAGTTAGACTTTTTCTTCCTTGAGGGTTTATCCAATAAAGCATGATAATAAAGCTATTATAATCTATTCAAGAAAGATAGCAGAATGTCTTATAAATTTGTAGGCAATCAGGCAGGCAGGCAGAGTGGTTAGGGGCGATCAGGCAGGTGAGTGGTTGGGGCAATGAGGCAGGCAGAGTGGTTAGAGGTGATCAGGTAGGCAGGCAAGCAAGCAGTTAGGAGCCAGTGGCCCCAGGTTGTGAGAGGGATGTACAACTGTTGGTTTAGGCCTGATCCTGCAGGGATCCCTGCGGGATCGGGCCTAAACCAGCAGTCAGACATTCCCTGAGGGGTCCCGGATTGTGAGAGGGTGCAGGCCAGGCTGAGAGACCCCTCCTTTCATGCACAAATTTCATGCACTGGGCCTCTAGTGATTTGATAATTGAAGACATGTTATAATTGAGAACATTATGTTAATTGAAATAATCCAGTCACAGAAGGACAAATAGTACATCATTCCACTTTTATGAAGTATCTAAAAGAGTCAAATTCATAGATTTAAGAAGTGGAATCATGGTTGCCAGGGGCTGAATGGGGGGAGAAATGAGGAGTTACTAATCAATGGCCATAAAGTTTCAGTTAAATAAGATGAATAATTTCTAGAAATCTGCAGTACAACATTGTATCTATCCTATATAATAAAAGCCTAATATGCAAATCAACTAAACACAGAACTACCAGTGGAATGACTGACCACCAAGGGGCAGACACTCAACACAGGAGCTGCCCCCAGCCCGCAGGTCCCAGGCCAGCCAAGGTAGGTGCCAGCGGGGGTACCCTGATCACCCCACCAGTGGCACTGCAGAGGGAGGTGACCAGCAGTGGCAGCGGGAGGTGGGGCCAGCCATCAAGCAGGTGGTGGTGGGGAGTGGTGCCAGCCAGCAAGCGGGCCGGCACCACCCACCCCTCCTCCCCGACCCGATCACCCCATGGGTCAGGAGGTGACTGGTGGCGGTGATGGCGGCAGGGGGTGGGGCCAGCAAGCAGGTGGTGACAGGCCAGCCAAGGTGGGTGCCAGTGGGGGGACCCCGATCACCACGCCGATTGCCCCATAGATCGGCCCTGATCGCTGGCCAGGCCTAGGGACCCTACCCATTCACAAATTTCATGCACTGGGCCTCTAGTAGTTAATAATACCATATTATGTATTTTAAAATTTTGTTAAGAGAATATATCTCATGTATTCCTACCATAATAAAATAAAGTTAAAAACAAACTATAGTACATCTATACACAAAACTGGAAAAAGTCCATACCTATTGATACATTCAACAACATGGATAAATCACAAATGTATTTTGTTAACTGAAAGAAGCCTGATCAAAAGGCTAGAGCAGGGGTCCTCAAACTTTTTAAACAGGGGGCCAGTTCACTGTCCCTCAGACCGTTGGAGGGCCGGACTATAGTTTAAAAAAAAAACTATGAACAAATTCCTATGCACACTGCACATATCTTATTTTGAAGTAAAAAAACAAATGTTTTCAGCGGGCCGCATGTGGCCCGCGGGCAGTGGTTTGAGGACCCCTGGGCTAGAGAGTGATTTTATTTATATGACACTAGAGGCCCAACTTGCACTTGGGGAGCAGGCCTAAGCTGCAATCTGGCCTCCCTCTGTGGGAGGCAAACAGCTGATTAGGGGAAGGCGATGACCCCATCATGCCTCTGCTGCTATCACTGCCAGCTGCCCCGGCTGCCTGAGCTTCAGCCCTTGCAGCCACCACAGCATGCCTGAGCCTCAGCCCGACCCTCATTGCCTGAGCCTTGGGCTGGCCCTGGTAGCCACAGCCACCATCCGCGGCCTGCCTGAGCCTCGGGCAGCTGCTACAGCTTTGTCTGGAAGGATGTCCGGAAGGACATCCAGAAGACGGCTGCCCTAATTAGCATATTACCCTTTTATTAGTATAGATCCTGGGAATGGAGGAATGGATCAGGCAGTGATTGCTAAGAGTTCAAGATGAAGGAAAGAGTTCACTACAAAGGAAAAGCATGAGGAAAGTTTTTGAGTTGATGAAACTATTCTGTACCCTGATTTTGGTTGTAGATACATGACTGCATTTGTCAAAACTCACAGAATTGTACACCACAAAGAGTGAATTTTACTGTATTTAACATAGAAATAAATTTTAAAATAATTTTTAAAAGCCTTCAATTTTCTGAGTCATTCAGGCCCTTACTAGAGTAATCGTTATTAATTGTTTGTTAAATTAATAATGAATAATTTGACCCTTCCTGCAGCTCGGCAGCCTCTCATGGAACTTAGTCCAAGATGAGAGGAGTGTGCACCTGTTCTCTTTAGCCCTCTGTCCCTCTAAGATGATCAGCAAGCCTTTACTTACTTGTCTACACTCCAAGAGGGAGTATAGATGCATTCAGTCACAGCAGTGCTATATATAGGGTGAAGCAATTAGGCAAGATTGAAGGTGGAGGTTGCATAGATTTAATTTTACTTTTGCATCACATCATTTTTCTTGTACTTTCATAAATTATTTTTGACTAAAAATAGACTAAAGTTAATGGTTCTGTATTAGCTAAAAAAAAAAAAAGATAATTGACACCCTTCAATCTGATATATCCTTCCATGAGAGACTTGTAATACATACAGATTATAAAAGTATTATAAAAGATACTAGAAGTCATTGCTTCAGGATTAATTTCATCCATCACAATTTGATATGTCTCTTAATACTTAACAGATACACTCCTTTTTTTTGGGACATGTAGGGTAACTTCCTTGTTTTATGATTGCTAAAATGAAAAGTTAGCAACTCAACTTTTTACTGCTAAAATGAGAGGAAATATACTAGCTTTATCAGAATAAGATAGTAATAATAAAAATACTGCATTCTATTTGTAGATACTTTAGTAAGAAGAAGAATAACATATCTTATTTGTAGACAGGGCATCTCCAGGTATCTATTTTGATTTTGCTAGGCATTCATTCTCTGTGGCTAATGAGGCTGAGTTACCTGAGTTGCCTTAAGACAAGGGGTTAACATTTGGCTTTCACTGGTTGGGGAATATGTAGAAATTTTTTCTCATGTACTGGTGACTACAATATAAAAAATTTTACATAGCTTGTTTTACAGTTCCCATGGCTGCCAGTCAAAATGTTCTCCAATGTTAAGATTTAAGTTGGTCTGAACATGGAATATGGTAACTACAATTTCTGATAAGCAAGTTGGGCCATAGCAGGGAATGGGCAATATTGGCTAGTCATTTGGCACTAACAAAATAAAAAAAAATCTGGTATTGGCTATGGTCTGGAGTTGGCAAAAACAGAAATGAGAACCATGTTACAGAGGCAGGTGTTTTTAGAAACTGTACTAAATAAAATATATTTCTTGATGTCACTTTTGTGACTCACTTCACTAAATCAGTCTTCAAGTAAGGTCACTTCCTCCTTATTTTCCCAATTAATTTCTGAGTACTGGTATGGGAGATTCAGGGGAAATTTTCGGCAAGGGCCTGAACTCCCCTGATGCCCTGCCAAATAATGATTTTAATGTCTTATGAGGATAGAAAATATTAAAATTAAAAATGGTTCCAAAACCAAGTAAGCCAAAAATTCTATTATCTTCCTATAGGATGTTTACACAACCACACTGAGGGAGAGAACATTTTTTTAAGCAATCTTGTTGCCTCTGTGCACTCCTTCAGCTAGTTTGGGATAGTTGGGTCTTTGTTTAAGGTTTTCCTGAAACGTTCTCCCCTGCAAATACTACTGGATTAAGCTCTGTAACTATTTCATTTATAAGCTAAAACATCCATCCTGTTACTTTTGATAGAGGTTAAAAACAAGAAGGGACCAGGATACTCCTTCCAGCTGCTACAGTGATAGCTCAGAATTCTTGCTAAGATTTAGCCATAGGCTGCTTTGGCAGGCAGAATCAAGGCCCCATGTGTGTCTGTCCTAATCCCTAGAAGTTGTGACTATGTTATGTGGCAAAGAGATTTTGCAGATGTGACTCAATCAAAGATCTTGAAATGGTGAGATTATCCTGGATTATTCTGGTGGGCCAAATAGAATCAGAAGGGTTTTTTTTTTTTTTTAAATTATTTTATTGATTTTTTACAGAGAGGAAGGGAGAGAGATAGAGAGTTAGAAACATCGATGAGAGAGAAACATCGACCAGCTGCCTCCTGCACATCTCCCACTGGGGATGTGCCCGCAACCCAGGTACATGCCCTTGACCGGAATCGAACCTGGGATCTTTCAGTCCACAGGCCGACGCTCTATCCACTGAGCCAAACCGGTTTCGGCCAGAAGGGTTCTTAAAAGGAAAAGAGGGAGATAGAAGAGTGAGACAAGATGTGAGAATGTGAGACATCTTGTCTCACTCCAGTATCTGAAAAAGGGAAGGAAGTGGGCTCTTCCCTAGAGACTTTAGAAGGAATGCATGTCTGCTGATATCTTGACGTTAGCCTAATGAAATCAATTTAAGGCTTCTGACTTTCAGAACTATAATACATTCGTGTTGTTCTAAAACACCAGATTTGTGGTAATTTGTTACAGCAGCAATGGGAAACTAATACAGCTGTTCATTTGCCACAATAAGTAAGAAACACTAGCTTGGGACTCAGGACTTCTAGAACACTTAAAGTTTTTCAATTTCAGGCATTGCTCTCAAAAAAGTGTAGGTAATATTGAATATGATTGGGCATTGCATTATCAAGAAAATAAAATGTGTGTGAAAACATTTAACTGATTTCTGTTTGTGTCCTACACTTTCCATTTATTTGTAATTAGAAGAATCAAAGTTCATATTGGTCATAGAGGGAAGCCTGTCCTAATGTTAGGCAAACAAGCATCTACCTATTCTTAATAACAGAAGCACAATATCGCCCCTTTGATCACCACCACCTCAACTGTTCAGGAATCCCAGAGGTTAATCAATTCATAGAAGGTGAGGCCATTTGTTATGCACATGTCCATAGTGATGACAAAGAATGAAGAACAGGATCAGCTCCCTCTCCCTCTGCTGCTATCTGCCACAGGCTATCCTGCTGTACACTGGTTCACACACACAAACTGATTTTTGTTTCATCTTGGTTATGCCTTTGTTGGCACCTGTCCTTGCACAGGTCAAATTGGTATGCCTCACTTGGAAACCAAAGTGTTTGCACATATGCTCATTAATTATTTTTTAAACAACTCCCAGCAAACTACAGCTCAAGTGGCTTTAAACACTAGCCACACTGTGCGACACTAGCTCTCCCCCACAAATTTTTATTTCTGAGCTTGAAACAATAAACAGTTCTCCCCTGTCTTCCTGGTGAATTCTTCTTTTGGGGTCAAAGTCATCTTCATTCTGACTTAAAGATTTCCCTGAGTTCAAATCTTGGGATATACAGGCCAGGATCAGAATTTCTTCCTTCCCAGAGAACTGTGGATTTTTTGTGCTAGCAGATCCATTTCCTTCCCTAGGGATTGTTTCATAGGTTTTGTTGTGGGGGTTGTTAGGGCAATTGGTGATGGGTGCCCACTCTGCCTACATTTACATATGGGAGACTGCTCAAGTGATACTTTCCAGGAGCAAAGTGATGCCTTCCACAGTGATTCTGACCACCTTTATGTCAGGAAATCATTGTATACTAAAATGTTTGATCATTGCTTGCCATTGCACTGCATTTAAGCTCTGCCTTAAGAGGAACCTGTTAAATTTACATTGTGTTGAAATCTGACTCACAGGAACTTCTTTCCATTAATTCCTATTTTGCCCTTTAAAGCTCTCTAGAAGATAGAAGAAATATGTAATGAATTCTCCTCACACATCCACAGTGGAAGTCTTTACTTCTCTCATCAAACCCAGTGATCATCTTTCTCTAATCCATCCTATGACAAGATTAGATTCTTCCTCATCATGGTCAGTGTCTTCTGGGTAAGTACCGATGTGTCAATTTACTCCACATAGGGCTAAAAATAACACTTCCCCCTACCCCCTGAACTTCATACTGCTGTTAATGCACCCAGAGATGAGTTCATTCTTTTAGCAGCAACTTCTCATTCTTAATTCCTCAAGCTCAGAGCCAAGTAAAATTCCCTTTAAGATACTTGTATTGTTGTGTAGCCTGGGCCTGAGAATTCATGTATCTCTGTTCTTATTATTTCCAGTTTAGATACCAATTCTTTCAGCAACATAGTAAATATGTTTCTGAATTATTTTCAGATTTGATTATAATCTTCTCTCTATTTTCATTTAAATTTTTGAAAGTTAAAGAGGACATAGATTCTTCAGAACCCTCCTTAGCTTGCCCTACCTCCACATCATATTTTTGTATGTAACAGTGCACATACCCATTATTGACAACAAATATTAGTTTAAGAATCAGAAAAATCTTAGATTCAAATTCATGTCTTGCTGTTATTAGTTGTGTGACCTTAGACAAATTGCCTCACTCCAATTTCCTCTGTATATGAAGATGTTTATTGCCCCCATTAGATTTTTGTTGTGGTGTGTATGTATGTATATATATATATATATATATATATATATATATACACATATATATATACACACACACACATATATATGAATATGCATGCTTATATGTATTATATGTGAATGTGTTTTGTGTGTGCATGTGTTTTTTGCATATGTGTACATGTGTGACATGTATAAATGCATATGTACATGCATATATATGCATGTGTGTATTATGTGTGTATGTACATATGCATGTGTGTATATATGTTTGTTATTTATATATGTGTGTGTAAATGTAAGCACACATGCATATGTTTTTATGCTGTGTATATTATGTATGTGTATACATATATGTGTATCATGTAGTTAATGCACACATACATGTGTGTGTATTTTGGAAAATATTAGCTTGTCAATATACAGTAGATATTATAATTAACAAGGCAAACCAATTATGACTCCAACCATCACATAATATTGTACTATATTAGAGTAGTGCCTCGCAGAGTACCTGGCATACTGAGTATTCCCCCCAACCTCTATGGTAAATGTAGTTCCAAAAGGAAATGCTGTAAACCCAGAATGGATTGAACTTCATGAACCTGTACTGGCTCCTAATGATTATCTCTTTGATTCCTAAGTATTTACCCACCTTCTAGACTCTAATATTTCCCCAGGGATTCATCTAATCTCTTTGGCATAAAGTTTAAAGAATTTAACTTGTTTCACCTTTTTTAAAATAGAAAATTTTATTTGTCCTTTCCCACCTGCCAGCAAGACTTCTGTTCCCATAGTTCTTCAAAGATGACTATTTACAGTTCACTGATGTCATCTGAGCCTTCTTTTGATTTTAGGAATAGAATCAAAGTCCTTTGAAAGACAGTTTTCAACCTCTTTCTTTAGCTTGGACTTTCATTGCCTCCTACCAGTATTTGCCTTCTCCTTCCTAATCTGACAATTATATTTCTCAACTAATGTATTAATCAGGAATTTCTTGATTATGAATACAACAAATAAAATCTTAACTCTTTTTGGATAAAAATGAATACATTGGCTTACATAGCTGAGAGGTTCAGGGGTGAGGCTTGTTACACTCATAGCTGGATTCAGGGATTCAGAGGATGTCACCAGGAGTCTAGATCACTTGCTATATATGAGTTCTTATTCCTCTATGGATGGGCTTTTCACATGGTAGAGAAGATAGCTACTGGGTTGTGTTCAAATCCAAAGGAAAACAATCTCTCTCTCTCTCTCTCTCTCTCCCTCCCTCCCTCCCTCCCTCCCTCCCTCAATATTTACATATCAAGTCTCATGGGGAACATCTGACTGCCCTGTTTGATCCTGTGGATCATGCTCATGGCCAGGGTAGGCTGGGCACTGTGGCCAACAGGCCCATTACAATCTCATGAGATGTGGGAGTGAGGCGGGGCAGGCAAAGAAGCTGAGGTCTGCTAAACAGAGACATGACCTAAGAGGTTTTGTTTCCTGCCTCTCCTCTGAAGTTTCACAGTATTGGCTCCAGATATTTCTGCTGCCCCCCTGCATAACTTTAGAAAATTTATTTTCATCCTCCTTGGCGATTTTCACAAGCTATATTTAATTCCTTTGGTATTAGTTTTAATTCGTTTTGTGGTTACATGTTAGTCCTTCCATACTTTATAAATGGCAGCTTTAAAATGTCTCCATTTACCCGAGAGCTGGTTAAGCTGCAAGAATGACTTCTTTAGCTGCTTCTCCCTCAACTTTATAATTACCTTCTCAGAACAATGTGCTTAAAAGCTTGGGCTTCTTCTTTTCTCTTCCAGTCTCTGGCCATGACATCATGCTTATTTTCTCTCTGAATCTCTGGAAATCTGTCTTCTTTTAGTTTAGGCCATAGATCTAGCTTAACTCAGGGTTCAGAGCTCAAGCTATCACAGACTGTAAGATGCTATTACTGGTTCTCCCCTCCTCCTCAAGGATTCTATTGTTTCCATTTTGCCATCCAGTACTTTCCTGGCTTGTCAGAATTAGGTCCTCAGCAGTAATTCCCTTCATTGCTTTTTCTGCCTTCCAAAAGATGAAGTTGTCAGTAAGATGTATCCAATGCTCTGCTTTTAGCTGACTAACTTCCTGGAGATGTCTAGATAAGCACAATTCTTCATCACTTCTGTATCTCGTCTCTGTTTCTGTGCCAGATTTGTGATCGATGTCAGGATATGCTCGTCCATTTTCCCCCTCTGCCTGGAATGGCTGTTTTACCAGTTGTCACCCCAGCCCACCCCCTCCAACTAAATTGTCGTTTTGATGCTTTTTCTTTTTATCTCTACCCAGATGTTCTTTATCATTCTGCCACCTCTGATTTGGTTGTTTTCCCAAAGTATATGTCTTCTTGACACAGAGTGCTACTTCCTTTGCACAATGTGGTACATTCCGTAAGAGTTGCCATTTGTGTATGTTATTTTGCCAAGATGCAATAACTTCTATGAAGGGTGTTGGTTTTCTTACGTGAACACCAAATTATATGTTTTGTATATTGGTATTCAAGCAATTAGGAACCTAAATGCTATATCCCACTGTCTCCCGAATTATTTTCTTCTGTGAATTACTAGGTGCACCCAACATTGCTTTCATACTTAGAGTTTATCCCGGCATTCCCCCTCTTTTTTTCCTTCTTCCATTTTTTTTTTTAAATTTAAAATTCTCTACAAGAGACTGAGAGATACCCCCGGGGTAGCACATTCTTTACTTTAGAAAAATTGATCAAATCTCATTACAAAAAATGCAAGAAAAAATTCTCATTTTTTTCTTATTCTATCGGGGACATGTACTATCAAATAATACTTAAAGCAAGTGGGCCAATAGGTTGAATTTGCAGAATTCCTTTTTTTTTTTTTAATAATGATTCTTATAATGGTGACCCATAGTATGTTTGAATTGTGGTCAGTGTTTGGTTTGACTCAATACACCACGACATACTCAGAGTTAGTCACAATATAAAATATGCTCCATGTGGAGCTTTGGAGGGTTTTCCTATCCCTGGGGTTACAGCAGGATAACTGGATATGTGAAAACTGGCTCATCCATAATAAGGGCACATCTTTTTTGAAGGAAAGCCAGTATCTTCTATATAGAGAAGCTGCAAAACCCAGGAAGGAGGTTCTCTATCTGTGCCTTCTTTTGCCTCTGTTCTTGTAGTTAGTGTCCATGTCTACCCTCCCCCTACCTTTCTTCCAGTCCCAGACATTTCCCTGGTTCTTACTCCATCTCTTCCTTGGTTGTGAATCCTGGCCCTACCTTGATTTATGCCTGCATTTGGCTCTGCCGCAGACTCTTCTCCTATCCCAACATCTACCCTCTCCTTGCAGCCAAGGGCCTGGAGACAAAAGCATTCTGAATTTGATATAAGGATTTTAGAGCAGTGTGCCTGAGGGCAGTCAATATTGAATTTCCTGTGGTGAAGATGAAGAAGAGGAATAACTGTCACCCAACACCCTATATAATAAAAGCTTAATATGTTAAGTGTCTGGTTGTCCAGTCACTGGTTCAATGATGTGCTAAGGCCGCTCAACCACTCGCTATGATATACATTAACCACCAGGGGGCAGACAGTCAACTGGTTGACCAGTCTCTATGACATGCACTGACCACCAGGGGGCAGACGCTTCGACTGGTAAGTTAGCTTGCTGCTGGGGTCTGGCTGATCAGGACTGAGTAAGATGGGTGGACATGCCCTGGAACCCTCCCACAGTCCCTCCCTGGCTGGCCAAACTGCCGCATCCCTCCCCGGCCTCGATGGTGCACCGGTGGGATCCCTTGGACTGGCTTGTGCCCTTTTTCAATCTGGGACCCCTTGGGAAATGTTGGAGAGCTGGTTTCAGCCCAATCCTGCAGGCCAGGCCTAGGGACCCCACTGGTGCACGAATTTATGCACTGGGCCTCTAGTTTAGAAAATAATTAAGCTGCTTTGGTAGAGTATATTTCCTCAAGTGCAAATAAAACCCATCTCTGACAGGCCACAGAGATGAAAGCTCTAGGGTAGAAGAACTAGGATTTGCAATGAGTAAGACTCAGCCCATGGCTTGGCCAAGCAGCCTAACCTTGGACAAGTCACTTATTTTCAAGCCTTTGTATCTTATCTGAAAGATAAGGATGACAATGCCTATTGATCAGGTTGGGTCTCTGGCAAACAGACTCTCAGAGGAAGTCAAAGGGTAAGGGTATTAGGGGAGGCTTTTGGTATCAACTCCTATGACAACAAGGGGGACACTCAGAATGGGGCAGAGAGAAAAGTCAAACTTGGAATTGTTCTGCATTGATTTGAAATGTCTGGGCCTTTATACTTGTCTTAGTCAGTCTGGTCTGGTATCACAAAAATTCCATAGAATGGGTGGCTTAAAAAACAGGTGCCAGGAGAAGATTTGACTTTGGGTGTTGAGCACAGGGTACAATACACAGATCATATAATATAAAAACCTACACCTGAAACTTATATGTTCATGTTGATCAATGTCACTCCAATCAATTAAACAAATAAATAAATTTTTAAACACACACACACACACACACACACACAAAATGATTTATTTCTTACAGTTCTGAAGGCTGGGAAGTCCAAGATCAAAATTTCTGCCAATTTAGCATTTGGTGAGGGCCATTTCCTGGTTCAAAGGCAGCTGTCTTCAGGTTGTATCCTCATAGGATAAAAGGGGATGAAGGAATTCTAGGAGTTTCTTTTATTAGGCCACTAATCCCATTCATGAGGCTCTATCCTCATGACCTAGGCACTTCCCAAAGGCTTCACCTCTAAATACCATCACATTGGGCATTAGGATTTAACATGAATTTTGGGAAGACACAAACATTCAATCTAAAGCAATATACCTGCCTCTATGCATCCCTGAATGTGAGAAATTTTGGAAAGGGCATGGCCAAGTTGATCCCTGAAAGGCTGGAAATATCTGCTAATAGATTGTCAGCTGTTGGAGGGGGCGGGCAGGGGGAGTGATTTCTTAGAGTTCTGAGCCACAAATCTCAGAATGATTTTACCTGCTTAATAGGGTTCTCTGAGACAAATTATTTTAACTATAAAACTTTCTACAAATGCTAATTAATTTTATAGTCAGTATTATGATCATAGAACATTTATTAAGGGCCTATACAGGTTCTTGATATGAATAAAAATATTGGTTCCCAACTGTTTTTCTTTAATGTATGTTATTTTTCCCTTTAAAATTGATAGTCTTCCAGACCATTGCAGCAGTCCTTTATCAGTTATCAAGGACCAGGCTACAGTTCACACATAAATATTTATTGGATGCTAACTACATGCACAACTTGGGAAAAAAATAATTTTTTTCTGCCATGAAGTTATTTCTTGGAATTTTAACATTATAAATGACAGAAGATTTATGGAAATCATTAAGCATGATAAGTACTAATATATTTTAATACATTATGCCATCACTACAATAAAAATATTTACATATTTTAGTACTTATTGAAGAACAAAATTAAAAATACTTTTAAGTAAAAACACTCCTCCTTGAAGAATGAATCACATACATAGTAGAACAATAACCAAGCCTCAGGAAAAAAATAGAGGGAAATGCCATTTGATATAGTTTATTATCAACTGGGGAGCCAAAAATAAGTCAGACGTAATGGAATTTCATTGTATGGCAGTGGAATTTCCCCCAGAGTTTTATTAAAAACTTTAACATAGTTTGAACTCTTCAGTGAAGTCCAAGGGCCATTCCAAGGGCTGAGTCAGCATTTTAAGTAAATATGGTAATTTTTGAGTTCAACAAAGATAATGTTACTTTCTGTGCATTTCCAATTCAATGGAACCTAACTGAATATTTTGATTGGCTATATTTAAATTCGTATTTCCTCAACAATCTGAGAGCAGTTTACTTGTTCACTGATCACAATAAGAAAATTAAATTAGCTGTCCATGAATTAATAAAAGGTGCAGTAGACATTGTTGCTAAGTTTAGTATAAATAGTAATAGTGCTCATTCCAATTTGTGTTGTGTTTTAAATTTCCAAAAGGATGAACCACGTACACCCTATTTGTTTTATAAAAAACTAGAGGCCCAGTGCACAAAATTTGTGCACTGGGGGGGTGTGTGTCCCTCAGCCCGGCCTGCTCCCATTTGCAGTTCAGGACCCATTGGGGGATGTCCACCTGTTGACTTAGGCCCACTCCCCAGGGGATCAAGCCTAAGCTTGCAAGTAGACATCCTTCTGGCAGCCAGGGAGCCACCAGGGGATGTCTGACTAAAGGCTTAGGCCCCCAAGGGATCGGGCCTAAACTGTTAGTTGGACATTCTTAGTGCTGCCACGGAGGTGGGAGAGGCTCCTGCCACCACCTATGCACTGGCCAGCCATGAGCCAGCTTCTGGCTAAGTGGCACTCCCCATATGGAAGTGCACTGACCACCAAGGGGCAACTCCTGTATTGAGCGTCTGCCTCCTGGTGGCCAGTGCGCATCATAGCAACCAGTCATTCTGCTGTTCAGTCAATTTGCATATTAGCCTTTTATTATTATTACTAGAGGCCCGGGGCACAAAAATTTGTGCACTGGGGGGAGGGGAGGGGGGTCCCCCAGCCCGGCCTGTGCCCTCTCGCAGTCTGGGACCCCTCAGGAAATAATGACCTGCTGGCTTAGGCCTGCTCCCGGGTGGCAGAGGGCACGCCCAATCCCTAGGTGCAGGCCCTGGTCAGGCTCAGAGCAGGGCCGATTGGGGAGTTGGGGCGCCGCCCCGTCATGCACAGAGCAGGGCGGATCGGGAGGTTGCAATGCCACCCTCAGTCATGCTCAGGGTAGGGCCGATTGGGGGGTTGGGGCACCGCCCCCTCTCACACTCAAGGCAGGGTCGATGGGGAGGTTGCGGTGCCACCCCCTGTCACTCACAGAGCAGGGCCCATCAGGGGGATTGGGGCTCCATACCCTGTCACACAAAGAGCAGGGCCGATCAGGGGGTTGAGGAGCTCCCACCTGTCACTCACAGAGTAGGGCCGATAGGGGAGCTGGGGCACCGCCCCCTGTCACACACAGAGCAGGGTGGATCAGGGAGTTGGGGCGCTACACCCTGTCACACTCAGGGCAGGGCCAATGGGGAGGTTAGGCTCTACCCTGTCACACACAGAGCAAGGCCCATGGAGGGGGGTTGGGGCACCACCCTCTATCACCCACAGAGCAAGACCGATCAGGGGGTTGGGGAGCTCCCCCCTGTCACTCACAGAGTAGGGCCAATAGAGTAGTTAGGGTACTGCCCCCTGTCACACACAGAGCAGGGCAGATCAGAGGGTTGGGGCGCCGCCCTCTATCACCCACAGAGCAGGGCCGATCAGGGAGTTGGGGCGCCGCCACTGTCACACTCAGGGCAGGGCCGATGGAGAGGTTATGGCTCTACCCTGTCACACACAGAGCAGGGCCCGTGGGGGGCGGGGAGGGGGTTTGGTGCGCCGCACCCTGTCAAACACAGAGCTGCAGGGCAATCAGGGGGTTGGGGAGCTCCCCCCTATCAGGCACAGAGCAGGGCTGATCAGGGGGTTGGGGCGCCTCCCCCTGTCACGAACAGAGCAGGGCGGATAGAGAGGTTGTGGCCCCGCACCCTGTCACACACAGAGCCGCAGGGAGATCAGGGGATTGGGGAGCTCCCCCCTATCAGGCACAGAGCAGGGCTGATCAGGGGTTTTGGGCTCTGCCCCCTGTCACGCTGATCCTGGTGCCTGGAGCCTCCTTGCTCCACTGATCCCAGTGCCGAGAGGCATATTACCCTTTTACTATATAGAATAGAGGCCTGGTGCACGGGTGGGGGCTGGCTGGTTTGCCCTGAAGGGTGTCCTGGATCAGGGTGGGGGTCCCCACTGGGGTGCCTGGCCAGTCTGGGTGAGTGGCTGAGGGGGTGAGGGGCTGAGGGCTGTTTTTCGGAAGCGGGTGACTGAAGCTCCCAACCACTCCTTTTTTTCTTTTTTTTTTTTTATTCTGGGCCAGCTTTAGCTCTGAGGCCTCGCTGCTGAAAACATCAATACAATGTTGGGGTCTGGAAGCCTGGCTGGATGAAAGCCCCTTTCTGGGGTTTTGTTTAGCTTCTTATTTGCAACATAGTACATAGTTGCTTAGAGTTGCAGCTGAGAGGCTGGCAGTGGCAGGCGGGGAACGTTGGAGTTCGCCAGTCACTGGAGCAAGCAAGCCTCCCTGTTCACTTCAGTGCATGGCTGCCGGCTGCCATCTTGGCTGACAGTTAATTTGCATAAGGATATGCTGATTAGCCAATGGGAAGGGTAGGGGTCGTACGCTAATTATCATGTTTCTCTTTTATTAGTGTAGATATAGGATGTCCCTATTTCCCCTCTTTTTCCCCCTCTACCCAGCTCTTGTCCTCACTTCTCTCTGGCCATTACCATACTGTTGTCTGTGTCCATGGGTTGTGCATATATTTTCTTTGGCTAATCCCTTCTTTAAATTCACTTCTTTAAATTTTTATTTTCAGATAAGTGCTTATAACTGCACTATTATATATTTTCTATTATATCATTTAAAATTAAGATATTTTTTAATTGAACCCTTGTAAATTTTAGCACAATTTAATAAATTATGCTAGAAGCAATTAGGAGATTTTTCATGTAATGCAGATACATTTCAATTAATATTCTGTTAATTTTTAATTTTTTAATATTTTAATTTGACATGATCTCATACATGTAAAAAAAAAACCTATAAAATACTACAGCATATTATATGTACCCTTCACCCAATTTCTTAGGTGTTAATAATTTAAACATAACCATTATACAACTAACAAAATTTGGAATATATTTTTCTTATAATCTCTTTAATGTTACTTAATCCATTTACTTTGTTTTTGTTAATCTTCACCCAAGGATATTTTTCCATTGAATTTTAGAGAGAGTGAAGGGAAAGGGAGAGACACATTGATTGGTTGCCTCTTGCACATGCTCTTTTAGGGACTGGGGATCAAGCCAGCAACTGAGGTACATGCCCTTGACTGGAATCAAACCTGGGACCCTTCAGTCCATGGGCTAGTGCTCTATCCACTGAGTAAAACAGGCTGCAGCTTAATTCATTTAATTTTAATCTATATGTGTCTTTATATTTAAAGTGGGTTTTGTTTTTGATTCACCCTTAGAACCTGTCTTTTAATTGGTGCATTAATGCCACTGACTTTCAGAGTGCTTACTGATAGAGTTACTGCCATATCAGGTGGCTTCTGGGGCTTCCAGGGCTGGCCTGCGGCCTGGCACCGGATCCAATCACAGGCGGCAGGCAGGCGGCTCTGGGGTTGCACACGGGGGCCTGGATGGCGGCTCGCCCTGGCGGCTCGCGCGGTCCCACCCTGCCTGCAGTATGCAAATTAGCCGCCACCTTTGTTGGCAGTTAATTTGCATATCATGCTGGTTAGCCAATGGGAGGCATAGTGAAGGTACAGTCAATTACCATGCTTGTCTATTAATAGATAGGGTGTTAGACATTTCTATGCACACAAATGAAAGCAAAGAGTGAGAAAATCCAGAAAATCTATTTTCACATTCTCTATCCTTCACCTTCTTTCCGTGCAGGAATAACACAAAATGCTATGATCTGACCACTCAAAACAGGAGCCTTGGACCAGCACAGTTGGCATCCTCTGGTTGCTCCTTGGATATTTAAGTTCTCAGGCTCTGCCCCAGACTTACTGAATCAGAACTTGCTTTTAACAAGATTTCCACATGATTCCTGTGCATATTAAAGTTTGAGAAGCATTACTCTACAAATCTTTTGTCTCTAACAAATTAAAAAAGATTTTTCTTAAATTATCCAAATGACTGCTTCCTCTCTTTAATTCTGCGGTATTAACACTCAATACAGAAATGTGAGTTGTTGAATTTAATTGCTGTTTTAGGTTCTGAGTAATTAATATATAGTGTAGAGATAGAAAGCTCCTCTTAGAATAAAAAGTTCGTTTTCAATGATGAAATATGATTATTAAGCCTAATTTTATTTTTGCATATCTTTGACTTACTTTATCAAAATTATTTCCTAAGATGTTAAATGGAGAATTGAGAAGCCAATAGAGAAAAAAATAATTCCCATCAAATAACATGATTTGACCACTGCTTATATTGAACAACCAACTATTTTTTCATTTCTTTGCATTAGTGAAATTTTGAAACAACGCTTTCCCCCACTTATCTGATTTCCAGCAGGTAGCATAAGAGGATTTGCAATCCTGCTTGGTTTATTATTCTCATATTATTGACTTTACTCTGCAGAGAGATGAAATAAGGGCTCAAATACAGTAGATGTTAAGGCTAAAGCCCTTCTTATGTCATTTAGAGATTGTTTTAGATTAAGGATCATTTGACCTTGAGTTACAGTGGTTTCTTTATTATCTGATCATGGTGCCTCCAATAAGAGGTTGTCCAAAGCTTTCAGCACATTACCTATGTCATTCTAAAGCTTCTTGCCTTAGAAGATCTCTCAGCAGGGTTAGAAAAAGGTAAAGAGCTTAAATAAGCAAGCTATATTTATCAGCAATAAATGGCAGTGCCTGGAAATTTTCTACCAAGCAAATTAAACTATAAGGTGATGGATCTAACTGCATGATAACAGAACTAATTTTATATTTAAAAATTTAATTATTAGTGTTATTATGAATGCTAATATTCTACTGCTAATAAAAATAGAGACTTCTATTACAATCTCATTGCAGTCTATATAAATAGGTCAGAAAAGACTATAGTATTTCTACACCAAAACAATTTGGCCAGACTAAAATTTACCATGGTATATTCTGAAGTAGGAAAAACCCAGAGAAGTGTCAACACCTACGGCAGCTTAAACAATATAATATAGATGAAGTTATGTATTAGTATGGTTTGAGACTAAAATAAGGAAAGTTTGGTTAAATTGTAAGGTCTTATTTAGGTGGTTCAAGTTGAGATAATTTCAACCCCAAACACTGCAACTATGTGATCAATCAAGGAGATAAAGAATGGTGGCCAGAGATAAGGAGGCAATGGACAGAGAAATGGATTTAGACAGGGAGAATCGAGATTTCTTTCAATTATATTAACAGGTAGGACAATGTTTAGATTTTACATTCACAGTTACCCTAAAATTCGGGTTGTTAAGTCATGAAGCTTTTACTTTTCTTTGCAGGAATACTCCCCACACTCCATTGCTACCCTGTTACCTAACATAATATATAACTATCCAAAGTGATCATTATGTCTTTGTTAATGAAGATGAATTTTTAAGAACATTTTAGGAAATGATGATCATAACATGGCCTCAGGTAGGGGCATAATAATAGATGTTACTGAGTTCTGTGATAAACTTAAATAAAACAGTACCAGAGCTTTGGTTGTGACAATTACGAGTATTTTCATAGATCACAGATTCTCTTTCACTTCCTCTCTCTCAAACACAATTGAGATATATTTGCAGCTCTGATAAAAATACGTAAGTCAAATGTAGATCAAAGAAACATTTAGTTATTATATTTCCTTAGCCATTGGTGTAGAATGGGGTATCATAATAGAGAACAGTTGGCTCGTATAGTAATAGAAAACTATTTTATATATTTTTAGTCACAATGATTTTTAGACATTTTCCATATCACCAAAGGATTTCTATCTAACAATAGTGTATGATAATGAACTTAGACAACAGGATTCAAATTATAATAATAAGGCTACACCAGACTCATCTGGACTATGAAAGTAAGGACATAAAAATAGACTGGTCTTAATATGTGACTCACCCTCAGGAAGGCATGTGTTTTTACAGTAGCAGTAATGGGTTTGCCCGGATCCATTTCTACTCTCTTGCCCAGCAGCAGTCCCTAGTGGCTTTATTCATTGGGAATTGTAACAGGCAGCACCTGATTTATAGGCAGTATTTGGGGAGGAAAGGAGCAGTTATAAGACCTCTTTTTATAGGTGTGGAATGACTAGTGAGATTATTATAATTAAGGAGATTCTTAAATGCAGATGTTATCTCTGTTAAAATACAGGAAATGTGGGTGACAATGGCTAGGATAATAATTCTATAAAGCAATATAGAGCTGCTATTGCAGAACTTTGGCAACTAAGTAAATGGCTTGTCTGATAAACATCTATTATTGGTTGCAAAATATTGGGTAAGTGTAACAACTAGCCCAGGTGACATATGAATCTGTCATGAAAAAAATAAAAGAGAATAAAATACTCCACAAACATTGGTGAGAAGGGGAAGCAAAATGCTAGAAGAGAAAAAACAAATAAATGAAAGCAATAAGACATAAATAGTGATGAAGAGAAAGAATGTAAATTAATGTTGATATTTGCGTACGTTAAAACTAGGTTGATTTATTACTTTGGAGGCATTTATTTGTTTGTTTTACAATGTGAAAGTATCCCAATAATTTATTCAGAGTCTATGACTAAAGATAAGATGAAATACAAGCTGTTCCATATCTCTCAGACAGGTCAGGGTGGAAATTAAGAAAGTTTATCCAGAGTCAACATTGGTTGAGCATAATCATTGTTCTATTAGAACTCTACATAGAAAGGAATTTTATAAAAAATTGAGAAAAGATGGTTCCTGCTCTGGCAGTCCAATTGAGAACTAAAAGCATCCATGCATGTCCTATCTATAGAACAACTATAAACCAGGGCAAACAGGTAGAATTGAAATTATATTTAGGTTAGATCATTAAGAAATGAACCTCTAATAAACTACCACTGATATTTGAAATGACATTTGTGGCTAACATGGCTTACTATCTTTTCTAGATTTGAGCTTCCCTTTTTTCATGTGTGTTGTGGTTAGGATGTGCCTGCCCCATTGGGAGCGACAACAAGGTGGAGCCTTATGTCCAGTTCTTGCAAATGGAATGGGAGCAGAAGTACTGACTTTGTCTTCTCCACTTCCTCTTTCACCATCTATTGGCTGGAAAAAAAAGATTTCCAGGCTCCCGAACGTGGTGTGGCCATGAGATGATAGGAGCCTGGGGCCCTGAATCACTGCCTGAAAGGCTACCTCTCTAACACCTGCTTTGAAGTACTCATGAACTCGTATCAGTAGAGTGTGCCTTCTCCATTTAATTATTTTTCTTTACATTCAGATCACTGGGAAAAATAAAGATTACTTGGGAACATAGGGTTAAGTGATGAACTTTTTGGGGATTTCTAGTTGACTAAAAAATGGCATGGCCTGTGTTAGAGTGGAGCCAGTTTGGTCCCTGGAAGGTCCACCCGCCTTTTTACATAACATTCTTTTTTCGAACAACCTTGTTTGTTTATATTTTTCTCATCAAATCTAATCTTTATTCTTAGTAACTTACAGTGATTTCCAAACCTCTGCTGCTAACTGATGAGTTTGACTTCTTAGTTAACTTTATCAGTTCCTCATTTTCAAGTTTTAAGAAAATTCACAAACTGAAGGATGTTTACCTCCTTAAACTAAGCCTTATTAAAAATTTTCAAAATCAAGTATCCTTGATAGAAGTAATGCAAATAAGGCCCTATTAAATTCCTTTCTTTTTCTTAAAGTTTCTAGACAGTTTTGCCCATTGTCTTCATTTCCCCCGTCCTTGTTTGCTGCTTTACTCCGTCTTCCTCTTTAAAATCACATAGGATTGCTGTCCATTTAGTTTCCTTGTTAAACAATGACGGTATAATTTACACTTTACTTTTTTGGTGGGCGCTTGTCTTAGTTATGATTTTAAAAGAACATTTAAGCTCCAACTATGGGACATGTTTAGACCGTCTGAAATGTTCTGATGTCTCTTGAACTTTTCCTCTTCTTTTTTTAAATTGCAAAGCATACGGTTAACTGCTCCATAAAAGGCACTTTTGAAACAGATTCATAAATTAAAATAGGTATATCTCAGGGTATAAATTGTTTCATGATTCTTGATGTAAATATCATTTTCCCTCTATTTTAATAAAAATACCCAAATACATACATCTTTAAGATTTTTTGGTTTTACAAGTGTAGAAGTCACAATAGAGAAGGAAAATGCCTTCTTGTCCTCCTTATCCTCTATTCTGAGAATTTATCTACTGGAAAGCAACCCGAGTCAGAAGTGTCATGGAACAGTGGTTTCCAAACTTTGCTGCCCATTGCAATCACTTGGGGAATCATTAAAAAACACTGGTGCTTGGCTCCCACCCACCAGATATTTTGATTTAGTTTTGATGGGTGCAACCTATCAAATTTTTAAAAGCTCTCCAGGTGACTTTAATGCGTAGCAAACTTTGGGAACCACTGCATGGAACATAGCATTGGAAGACTCCCAGACACATGAGGCCAATAGGTCAAATGAAGGTCACTCAGCAGATTTTTTATTAGTCAGAAGAAAAAGTATTTCGTCTGGTAGAAAAACATTGCTGATGGTATCCAATGCTAGTAATCACCCTGATTTGCAAATAAAGTAAATCCAACTAGAAAAATAGGATCATCCTGATGTAATATTGTAATACTCTCAAGCATTAGATTTGTAAAAGCATCTTTCCCCAGTGACTGCTGGAGTGTTTGGAGGAAAGCCTTCCCTTTTTGCAAGTTGTTTTTTGTCTTGGCTGCACTGTTTGCTTGTTTAAGCATTAATGACTTGATTTGGAAACAAAAGCTTTCTGTATGTCCTGGATTAAGAAGAGCCATCTTTATTGTAGCCAGAAATTGTGTACAAGTGCTAGCATGTAAACAGTGCATCCCATAACATTTTTTTTTACACCCAAATAAGTAAGGTGACACACATGGCTTAAGGGCTAATAGAAACATGAGAGCTGTAATGCAGAGTTACAGTCGGAAGTGCTCAAGTTCCCCTGAGACCAAAAGGATATCTTCCTGCTCTTTGTAGATTAGTCTATTATTGGAATACATTTGCTTACAGTTAATCCTCAAAGTAATTAAATAGAAGGAAGCGGTTAAATCACCAAGAAAAAAATGACTGATATTATCAGAGGGATTTAGGCATAGTAAGATTTTTATTACTGGTTTAGGAATACATGTTATTTAAAGATCCATCTTCTAGTTAACCTCGGCTGCTGGAAGTATGTGTGTATGTGTGTGTAAGCAAATTGTGTTGGAATATAAAATAGATCTCTAGTTTCACTATTACAAACAGGAATTTTTAAAGTCATCTATGACTTTGGTAGCATTAGATTAGATATGTATTTTATGTAGTATTCTGTCAGTTTAGTAAATCAGAATTATATTTTCTCCCCATTTTCTTAGAAATGAAAAAAAAAGTTTAATTGACCTAAGCTGAGAATGGATCTCAGATCCTATAACTTCTTTGTATTTGTCAAGGTTTACTAAGCCATTTCTATTTCGAGTAAACTCAGAAAATACGTTAATCTTACTATTTTCTTCTTCTCTAAACTCAGGCAAGTCACTTGATCCTTCTGAATTTCAGTAAAATGAAGAATTAGGCTATATGATCTTTAGGCTCCTTCTAGCTCTAACAAGCTACAGGTCTAAGAAAAAATACAAACACACACCCAGAAAGCATGTGTGAAATGCTTAAAATTTGAGATATCATTGAAATAAATATGACTAGAAAATTAAAGATACACAATAGAATATTTTACATGCATATTTTTAACCTTCACAAAATAAAATTATATGTTTTTTTAAAGAGCTTTATGCTTTGAGCAGGAATACAAAGGAATGAAAGCTAGCATCTTCCAAAGATTCGTTTTTCTATGCTTCCCTACATTTTTCAATGATCCCATGCATTAAAAATGCATTACATTTTCAGAATTTAATGCATTTAAATGAGGTAGTTCTAAACAGCTACCAAAAATTGTCCTTTTAAGTAATGGTCTACATTTATAAATAACTTTAAGAGAGATGCATAAAATTAGATAATGAGTCTTGTCTTGGTGGCAAGAGGAAAGTGAAGTGCCTCCATTTTGGAGATAGGGTGGGTTAGCTCTTTTAGGCCATCTGTGTATTGTGAAGACTTTCTCTCTTTTAACGCTGTGAAAAAATTAGAATGGTTCTCTTAGTGTAAAATGATCTGATTATCTCATGGCTGGCTTGGTCATGTTGGCTGAGTTAAATATCAAGGTAGATTGGAGGACAGAATTATTTAATTCACAAGAATACTTTTAGCTTTGTATAAATATATTTAACTTTAATAAACATTAATTGAGCTCTCACTATGTTTCTGATCACACCCCAGGGACAAAAAGACCTGTAACTCTAAATCCTCATTCTTTAGTAACTATTAGTCAAAAGGCGTTTTGGAGGACAGAAAGAAATATATAAAGTATAATTCAAAAATAGTATATTTGACTAGGATTAAAAACAAATTGTTCTCACCCTGGCTGATGTTTCTCAGTGGTTACAGCATTAGCTCACACACCAAAGGGTCTAGGGCTTGATTCCTGGTCAAGGGCTTATAGTTAGGTTGTAGGTTTGATCCCAGGATCCCCGGCTCCAGTT
Source organism: Myotis yumanensis (assembly GCF_028538775.1). Classification (NCBI taxonomy): domain Eukaryota; kingdom Metazoa; phylum Chordata; class Mammalia; order Chiroptera; family Vespertilionidae; genus Myotis; species Myotis yumanensis. The sequence continues at coordinate 132,063,392 of NW_027223754.1, forward strand.
GGGGCACATGCAGGAGGCAACCAATCCATGTCTCACATAGATGCTTCTCTTTCTCTCTCTCTCTTTCTCTCTCTTTTTTCTTTCTCTCTCCCTCCCTCCCACTCTATCTAAAAATCTAAAAACCGATGGAAAAAATATGCTTGAGTGAGGATTAACAATAAAAGCCAAATTGTTCTGGGACAACATAGGAAGAAGAAACTGATTTTGACTGAAGTTATTGCATGGAATAAAGTTGTGGACAACTTCATACAAAAATATACTTAAGATCCTTGAAGATATATCTGGAGTTATAACCATCAATGATGAGTCAAGGCAATAGCATGGTGTGAATGTGTATGCCATGTCTGGGAAATGGTGAGTGGTCCAGAGGCTTGGGCCATAGATAGGCCTGATGAATATGATAACTAGTGGAGTAGATTGAAACAACAAGCATGTTGCAGCCAGACTTTGAAGGACATTGATTTTGTTGCTAGAGGAAGTTGTTGAAAAGGGTCAAGAGAGAGTTTGCATTGGCTACTATTAGCTTCCCTAAGTTTTACATGAAAGAGATGAGATCAAGTGAGAATTGGCTGATCTTCAAGTAGTGATAGAGGGAAATGAAGAAAGACCAGAGAGGCTCCCTCAGGCAGCTCAGTCAGTTGATGGGTTGGCTCAGCTGCGGTGGGTTGACTCAGCTGTGATGGCTGAGCTAACTAGGTGTCTCTATCCTCTTTGTCATCCATCCTTAAGAAGACTAGATTGGGGGTTTTCAGAGCATGGTAATGTCAGAGTTCAGAAGGGTGAGAGGAACTGCAGGGTTTTTTGAGACCTTGTTTAAAAGTAGTGTAACGTTATTTCTGCTGCATTGTATTGGCCAAAGCAAATAAGATAGCCAGGTCAGATTCTGGGGGAAGAAAAATAGATCAACCTTTTTAATGAGCGAAGCTTCAAAGAAAATGTAACTATTATCTTCCATAAACCCCTAAAAAGGTGCTTGGAACATAGCAGGTACTCAATAAATGGTTGCTGAATGCATGCAAGAATGGAGAGAGTGGAATGAAGCCCTGAAAGGGATACGATATTGGCATGGCAGCTATTGCGTATGGGAAAGAAAACCAATCATGAGTATGTAAAAGAACTGCTGAGCCTCACTAACAGTCCAGCTCATCTTGAAAATGATAAATTTGCTTTAAAGCCAATTTTCTCCAACTGCATTTGGTAGCTTGGAAGCAAGCCCACAGAAACAGATGGTTGGGTTGATCCAGGTTAGGGGCAGCATTCTTCAAACTAGCAGTAGTAGGAGGCTGCCCAATTGGTTCTGTGCCTCCACAACTCTGCTCACTCAGGGCTGGCCACTAGCACTACACAGAATACTCTGCATCCCAAATGTTCTCTCTCCAGTTGGTCCACTGTCTGACACCAACCCTCCAAATTGAATTGCAAAGTAATTCAGATTAAGGTGAGACCTATGTGAGTCAAGTCCAGAGTAAAGCTCAGATACACATACACACACAAAATGAGGAATTGCATTTGTATTCCTTGGAAGGTACAGATAGGATCCAATTTTTGAATTCTCCTTTCTTTATTTTGTAGTTCTCTTATACTCTGCTGGAGGCTCCCATTTCCGACTAATCCTCCTCACCTCTGTCATTCAGCCCGCAAAGAAGCTGTCCTGTTCATATTCCTCCTACTACTTTTCCCCAGCTCTTGATTGAATTGAATGATTTGTTCTCTTCACTTGGCTTGGCTTTATAGACCCTTCCTTCACATAAGTCTAAGAATAGATTTGGCAGAGTCAGGCTTATTCCCAAAGGTGAAGATGAGGGTGAGAAGGGAAATTGTGAGGGGACGCTCAGCCAGTAACTACAGGGTCCTTTTAGGTAGCTAAGAGAGTGCTAAAGACTGTGGCTACTTCTATATTAACATTTTTCTGGATTGCAGCCAGTCAGGCTAATTGTACATCCTTCCCTTCATTGCACTTGACCCATCCTTACTTCCTTGTTCTCTCCTGTCCAAGATGAGTTACCAGTTTCTCTGTGTTACCTGGCTCACAGTCAGTTTCTCTTTTTCCCAGTGTCCCTAGCCTAAGTCTAACCCTTGCCTCTACCTGTCCTCCCACTTTTCTAATCAGCAGCCTCATACAGGCTGAAACAGCCAGTAAGGGGCAAGTAAACTGAAGAGTCAAGTCTGGTGCAAGACATTGAATCAGAAGAGCTCGAGGAATTAGAGACATAATGATTTTTTAGTGTGGGTAGTAAAGTTGCCTAAGATGATGGGTGGAGACTACAGGGAGGAAAAAAAACTATAAATTAAGTTCCAGTATCCTCAAAGACTATAGAAAGGTGCCCTGGATATTGGCCAGTGATGGATGGGGTGAGGAAGAGAGCAATCTCAATGGATAGAACGTTTTGAGGAAGCAATAAAGATGATGGAGCAAGGAGTGGAAACAGCTATGGAAAGAAGGAGAGCCTCTTAGATATGAGAGGTTAAAGGGATACAGGGAGCAATACATCTCATAGGAGGGTGAGAGGGAAGCGATGGAATCCACAGAAAGTTAAATTAACATGAAGGCAGTACCTGGATAAAACATTATTTTCTGAATTTCTAAGCCACCACTGCTCATAGCCAGTTGTAGTGTTCCACGGGCATTGTGCTGTCTCTGAGTGTGGTCCTGGGATTCTCAGAGCTGCTATTTTTTTTGGCTGCAGATTTCAAGATAGCAGTAAGAGGATATATATTCTACCTTCTAAGAATGCTATCTTGTTGGGTATTTTGTGACTCTACAAGGAATCTTTTATTATAATTCCTTAATTTATTCTTTTATCAAATTATTACTGACCAAGAACAGAACTGGATGCTGGAGGCATAAGAAAGAATAAAATAAGATTCCTGCCACCAAGCAGTTTGTGGGTCTTGTAAAAGTAAAAGACAAACAAACAGATAATTCAAGATAAACTGTAAGTTATTTGACAAAGAGAGCATAGAGAAGGAGAATCTAACTAGAGTTTAGGGCATGAGGTGGAATTAAAGATGAATGCAAAGGAAGGAGATATTCAAGTTTAAAGGGTGTGTGTGTGTGTGGTGTGTGTGTGTGGTGTGGTGTGTGTGTGTGGTGAGGTGTGTGTGTGTGTGGTGTGGTGTGTGTGTGTGGTGTGGTGTGTGTGTGTGTGGTGTGTGTGTGTGTGTGTGTGTGTGTGGTGTGTGGTGTGTGTGTGTGTGTGGTGTGTGTGTGTGTGTGTGTGTGTGTGTGTGTGTGTGTGTGTGGTGTGTGTGTGTGTGTGTTAGGGAGAGGGAGACAACTGAGTCCAGGGGCAAGAGGGAAAATGTTAGTCAACCCCACTTAATCATGGGAAGTCATGGACTAAATATTTGAATCAAGCTTAATGGAATCTCCAGTGTGACAAGACTTTCCATTCTTTACTTTCACAAGAGAAGTGGAGCCAAGCCCAAGTTCACATATTGGCAACTGACCTTGTGTAAACTCTGCTGTTCCCTAAGCTAACCTCCAAGGCTAGGAGGACACTTGTGCCATTGACTCAATTTGATCACAGGACAACTCCAAGGAAACCAGTGTCAACATATCTCTCTCTGGGCAAAAATAGCCTTTCCATTTTCTTTATTTGAATGATCTTACGTCTTAAATCTCAGGACAGGTCAATTTGAGAATTATCTGATGATGGTATGAATTATTAAAAAGTCTCACAAACACAGAAATGGGTGGTTCACCTCTCTGCTTTATTGCTAACCACACATGGGCAGTAAATAAGAGCAGAATTGTGCGGTAGACATTTTGGCGGGGATGCAAAGCATTAAAGGAGGCTTGGCTGGTCATGATGCTCCAGGTCAACTTGGATTGCTAAAATGATAATTTATGCAACTTTCGCTGATGTTACTGAGACTGCAGGACTGTTCTCCCTCTATTCAAACTTCCAGAATAAATAGTGCTGCTTGCAGTGGGTAGCTCTGCTTGTTCTGAGTTATTTATGTCTCCTGAAAATAGAGAACAGGAGATACAAACCTTTTATCTTATGTTCACTATAATTTGGACAATTGCAATGCAGTTTCAGTTCTTGGTCAGTTCACTTTGATGGGACACCAGAGTTATATTTATGACATCACAACTATTTTAAAAGGAATGCAAGAAAGAAAATGGATAAGAATTTAATAATGAACTAGTTTTTAGTTGTTGGATTTTTCTTTTTAAAGATAAAAGAGATACAACATTCAACTTTCAAAAGAAATATTTAATCGTCCACGAATTTGGTTAGGTGGAGAGAAAGGAATTCTATTTGAAACTAAAAGAAGGGTAACAAATTTAATGAAAAGACTAGGTATTTAATCTTAGGCAAACATGGGTCAAGCCATTCTTCCCACTAGAAACGGTTGCAGTAATCATTTCTTTTGGGACTTAAAAAGTGGCTATTGACATTAACTACTGAGTCCCTATCAAAGAGTTCCAGCTTCTCAGAACTGTAATATTGTCAGTAAGCAAAGAAGCTGTAATATGATGGCTCAATAAGTTTCACTAAAATCTGTAGTGTTTATTCCATCAGCAAATCTAAATATTTAGTGAACACCTATTGTGTGCTTTCTTGTTAGAAGATAGAGGTATGAATAAGAGAATAGAGCTGTAAATAAGAAAGATAAAGTATCTATTCTCATGGAAATCTGAGTCCAGCAGGGAGAAAAATAATACTTCAATAATGAATTAATTATGATTATGGATATACACTATCAATGATAAGTACATAGAGGAAGGAGCATGTGCAATAGGGTGAAGGAAGAGTGGGGTGGGGGGGGGGGGGGCAGGATGAGAAATGAGAGCACCGAAGTAAAGATGTCTGCACAAGCAAAGAGGCCGAGGCAGGAAAGAATATGATTTAGCTTCTTAGAAGACTGACTGAAGGCTTGTGTGGCCACAGAAAGGAAAACAGGGAGGAGAGTGGCATCAGGTAAGTGTAGAGAGATAAGGAGGCTAAATCATGGACTAGACAGAAAGGAAAGAGGGTTCTTTGAGAGGCATTAAGCAGAGGAGAGACATGTTAAACAGTGCAACTTAATAGAATTTTAATAAAGCATACTGTTGTTGATTATGGATGTAATTTTTCTTCAGATATCTTTTTCTACTGAAGACACATTTTTCATTTTAATTTTTATTCTGTTTTACTTTGCAGAGTGTAAAGAAGATAATTTGGTTTCCTCTACAGTGTGAGGGAATGACTCAGCACAGGAAACTAGGGTGCCTAGCCTCCAAGCTCCAACCCCAGAGCCCCCAGTACTGGCTTCTGCTCACACAGCTCCAGTCCACTCTTCCCTCCCTCTGCTGGAGCCCAAGCAGATCCAAGCAACAGCAGCCCCCTGAGCACCGCAGCCTCCTGATCACCACAGCCTCCTGATCACCACACCCTCTGTCTGTGGAACAGCAACTGTACTTGAAGCCTCCCCCTACCAGCCAGAAGAGCCAACACAGCTGTGAACAACACCCACCAGAGGAGCTGCTGCCAACTGGAAAGCAGCTGCTACCGCAACCATCTGAGCAGCAACCACAACCCAAGGAGCCCCTGCCACCCAGGGAGCAGCCACTGAACATCTCTACATCTACATATGTCAGCGAGATCAAACATGGGTAGGCAAAGAAACCCCCAAAGGAAAGAAAAGGAGGACTCCCCAGAAAAGCAGCTAAGTGAGACAGAGATATGCAACATGACGGAAAAAGAATTCAGAATAAGGTTCCTAGAGTACATGCACCACATGTTCAAGAAGCAAGAAGAAACAGATGAAAAACTCAACTACTTATGCAAGAAGCTAGAAGAAACAGATGAAAAAATCAACAACTTAAGTAAGTCCCAAGAAGAAATGAAGAGTGACATAGCTTCAATAAAAAACTCCATTGAAAGTATCAACAGTAGACTGGGAGAAGCGGAGGACCGAATTAGTGAATTAGAAGACAAGGAAGCAAAACACACTCAAACTGTACGGCAAATGGAGAAAAAAATTAAAAGACAGGAGGAGAGCCTAAGGGAGCTTTGGGACAACATGAAACGAAACAACATACGAATAATAGGGGTGCCAGAGCAACAGAAAGACGAACATGGATTAGAAAACCTATTCGAAGAAATAATATCAGAAAACTTCCCTGAGGTGGGGAAGAAAAAAGTCACACAAGCCCAGAGAGTTCCAAACAAGGTGAACCCGAAAAGACCCACACCAAGACACATCATAATTACCATGGCAAATGTTCAGGATAAAGAGAGAATCTTACAGGCTGCAAGAGAGAGACGGAAAGTAACATACAAGGGATCTCCCATTAGATTATCAAATGATTTCTCAACAGAAACACATCAGGCCAGAAAAGAATGGACGGAAATCTACAAAGTGATGCAAAGCAAAGGACTGAATCCAAGAATACTCTATCCAGCAAGGCTATCATTCAAAATTGAAGGGGAAATAAGAAGCTTCACAGACAAAAAAGGGCTAAGGGAGTTTATCACCACCAAGCCAGCCATGCAAGAAATGCTAAAGGGACTGGTGTAAAAAGAAGAAATATCAAGCTCAGAAAGAAAACAGCCACATACACACACACAAAAAAGAAATGGCTACAAACAAATACCTTTCAATAATAACTTTAAATGTAAATGGACTAAATGCTCCAACCAAAAGACATCGAGTGGCTGAATGGATAAAAAAACATGACCCATACATCTGCTGTCTACAAGAGACCCACCTCATTAGAAGGGACTCACACAGACTGAAAGTGAAGGGATGGAAAAATATCTTTCACGCAAATGGAAAGGAAAAGAAAGCTGGGGTAGCAATACTTATATCTGACAAAATACATCTCAAAGTGAAGGCCATAACCAGAGATAAGGAAGGCCACTTCATAATACTAAAGGGATCAATACAACAAGAAGATATAACCCTGGTAAACATATATGCACCCAATGCAGGAGCACCCACATACATAAGAAAACTTCTGGAAGATATCAGGGGAGAGATCGACAACAATACAATCATAGTAGGGGACTTTAATACACCACTGACATCACTGGATAAATCCACTAGACAAAAACTCAGCAAAGAAACAGCAATCCTAAATGACTCACTAGATCAGATGGACTTAATTGACATCTTCAGAACACTTCACCCCACAGCTGCGGAATATACATTCCTCTCAGGTGCTCATGGGACATATTCAAAAATAGACCACATATTGGGTCACAAGCAAAGTCTCCACAAATTCAAGAAGATTGAAATCATAAAAAGCTTCTTCTCAGACCACGATGGCATAATGTTAGAAATAAACTACAATAAAACCAACCCAAAATACTCAAACACTTGGAAGCTGAATAGCATGTTATTAAATATTGATTGGGTTACCGATGACATCAAAGAAGAAATTAAAAACATCCTGGACACTAATGACAATGAAAACACAACAATCCAAAACCTCTGGGACACAATGAAAGCAGTCCTGAGAGGAAAGTTTATAGCTCTACAGGCCTATCTCAAAAAACAAGAAAAAATGGTAGTCAATCATCTAACTCTACAACTCAAAGAATTAGAAAGAGAGCAACAAGAAAACCCCAGAGTGAGCAGAAGGAAGGAGATAATAAAGATTAGAGCAGAAATCAATGAAATAGAGACCAAAAAAACAATACAGAAAATCAATGAAACCAAGAGCTGGTTCTTTGAAAGGATAAACAAGATTGACAAACCCCTAGCCAGGCTCACCAAGAAGCAAAGAGAGAGGTCCCAAATAAACCAAATCAGAAATGATAGAGGCGAAATAACAACAGACCCCACAGAAATACAAATGATTGTTAAACAATACTATGAGCAACTCTACTCCAACAAACTGGACAACCTGGAGGAAATGGACAAATTCCTAGAAAAATACAACATTCCAAAACTCAATCAGGAAGAATCTAAAAACCTCAATAGGCCAATAACTATGGAAGAAATTGAAGCAGTCATCAGAAAGCTTCCAGCAAACAAAAGCCCAGGGCCAGACGGCTTCACAGGGGAGTTCTACCAAACATTCAAGGAAGAACTAAAACCTACCCTCCTCAGACTACTACAAAAAATTCAAGAGGAAGGAACGCTTCCAAGCTCATTCTATGAAGCCAGCATCACCCTAATACCAAAACCAGGTAAAGACATCACAATGAAAGAGAATTACAGGCCAATATCCCTCATGAACATAGATGCCAAAATCCTCAACAAAATCTTAGCAAATCGGATCCAGCAGTACATCAGAAGGATCATACACCATGACCAAGTAGGATTCATCCCAGAGATGCAAGGATGGTACAACATCCGTAAATCAATAAATGTGATACATCACATAAACAAATTGAAAGAAAAAAACCACATGGTCATATCAATTGATGCAGAAAAAGCATTCGACAAAATCCAACACCCATTTTTGATAAAAACTCTCAGAAAGGTGGGAATAGAAGGATCATACCTCAACATAATAAAAGCCATATATGACAGGCCCACAGCCAACATCATACTCAATGGACAAAAACTAACACCATTTCCCCTAAGAACAGGAACAAGACAGGGATGCCCACTCTCACCACTCCTGTTCAACATAGTACTGGAAGTATTAGCCATTGCAATTCGGCAAGAAGAAGGAATAAAAGGCATCCAAATTGGAAAAGAGGAAGTAAAACTGTCCTTATTTGCAGATGACATGATATTATACATACAAAACCCTAGAGACTCCATCAAAAAGCTACTAGACTTAATACATGAATTTGGCAATGTAGCAGGATACAAAATTAACCCCAAGAAATCTGAGGCATTTCTATACACCAATAGTGAACTTTCAGAAAGGGAGATCAGAAAAACAATCCCATTTACCATCGCACCAAAAAAATTAAGATACCTAGGAATAAACTTAACTAAAGAGGTTAAAAACCTCTACTCAGAAAACTACAGGACGTTGAAAAAAGAGATAGAGGAAGACATAAACAGATGGAAGAACATACCATGTTCTTGGATTGGTAGAATCAACATCATTAAAATGTCCATACTACCCAAAGCAATCTATACATTCAACGCACTTCCCATTAAAATACCAATGGCCTTCTTCACAGATCTAGAACGAACTCTCCAAAAATTCATCTGGAATAAAAAAAGACCCAGAATAGCTGCAACGATCCTGAGAAAGAACAAAGTAGGTGGGATCTCAATGCCAGATATCAAGCTGTATTACAAAGCCACTGTTCTCAAAACTGCCTGGTACTGGCACAAGAACAGGCATATAGATCAGTGGAATAGAATAGAGAGTCCAGAAATTAGCCCGAACCAATATGCTCAATTAATTTTTGACAAAGGAGGCATGAACATACAATGGAGCCAAGATAGTCTCTTCAATAAATGGTGTTGGGAAAATTGGACAGACATATGCAAGAAAATGAAACTAGACCACCAACTTACACCATACACAAGAATAAACTCAAAATGGATAAAGGACTTAAATGTACGACAGGAAACCATAAAAATTCTAGAAGAATACAAAGGCAGCAAAATCTCAGACATATGCCAAAACAATTTCTTCACTGATACAGCTCCTAGGGCAGTTGAAACTAAAGAGAAACTGAACAAATGGGACTACATCAAAATAAAAAGCTTCTGCACAGCAAAAGAAACCATCAACAAAACAACAAGAAAACCCACCTCGTGGGAAAACATATTTGCCAACGTCATATCTGATAAGGGCTTAATCTCCAAAATTTATAGGGAACTCATACAACTTAACAAAAAGAAGATAAACAATCCAATCAAAAAATGGGCAAAGGATCTAAATAGACACCTTTCAAAAGAGGACATTCAGAAAGCCAAGAGACATATGAAAACATGCTCAAAGTCACTAATCATCCGAGAGATGCAAATCAAAACAACAATGAGGTACCATCTCACACCTGTCAGAATGGCCATCATCAACAAATCAACAAACGACAAGTGCTGGAGAGGATGTGGAGAAAAAGGAACACTTGTGCACTGCTGGTGGGAATGCAGACTGGTGCAGCCACTATGGAAGGCAGTATGGAGGTTCCTCAAAAAATTGGAAATGGAACTCCCATTTGACCCTGTGATCCCACTACTAGGAATATATCCCAAGAAACCAGAAACACCAATCAGAAAGGATATATGCACCCAGATGTTCATAGCAGCACAATTCACCATAGCTAAGATCTGGAAACAGCCTAAGTGCCCATCAGTAGATGAATGGATTAGAAAGCTGTGGTACATCTACACGATGGAATACTATGCTGCTGTTAAAAAGAAGGAACTCCTACCATTTGCAACATCATGGATGGAACTGGAGAGCATTATGCTAAGTGAAACAAGCCAGTCAATGAAGGAAAAATACCACATGATCTCACTCATTCATGGATAATAAAGACCATTACAAACTTTTGAACAATAATAGATACAGAGGCAGAGCTGCCTCAAACTGATTGTCAAACTGCAGTGGGAAGGCCAGAGAGAGTTGGGGGACAGGAGGGAGGGGAGTAAGAGATCAACCGAAGGACTTGTATGCATGCATATAAGCATAACTAATGGACATAAGACACTGGGGGGTAAGGGAGGGTAGGGGTTTGTCAAGGGGGGGGGAAAGGATACTTATGTAATACCCTTTGTAATACTTTAAGCGAAAAATTAAAAAAAAAAAAATAAATAAATAAAAAAAAAAAAAAAAAAAAAAAAAAAAAAAAAAGAAGATAATTTGTATATAATTGATGGACCACATTTTTCATAGCTTGAAGTCATTGTGATGGATACGAATTTATAAATAGCAAATTTTCTGCTGAATTTAGTTATCTGTCATATTGGGTTTAGAAGTGGCAGATCTCTTATCAGTGACCAAATACCAAATACCAGAAATGAAACCAGAGGAATTTTCTATTAAAAACGTGACATGTAGCCATGATAAAACTGAGGTGAATATTAAAACATGTCTGCAAATACCTGAAAAAAAAACATGTGTCACAGATTTTCTGCAGTTCTAAAGGAGAAGTGAAATTTGCAAAGGCTGATGATGCTACTTGAACAACTTATTTAGTGCAATACAGATAGGGCCTCACCATGGGACAGGGAGGTCCCACATGAAGGAGTTTCATATGAGATTAAACACAGGCAGTGCAAACTCTAATCTACATGAAGGTTTCTCAAAGATATGTTGTCTCAGCTAGTAGTAACCCAAAATTCCAATTTTTTAGGACAGTTTTGTTGTAAATATTCTCTTGCATGTTAGGTACACTGATGCTTTTTAGATATCCACATGACTCATTCATGTTTTAAGAAATACGGTTCTTATGTCTAATGGCAACAAGGATTATACTTTCTTCCCAGCTGTCACCAACTAGAATGACCTCTCTTCTCCCATCTTATCCTGAAAAACTGAAATCAAATCCTTGGAACCCCAACTCATGAATTTAATGTCTAATACAACTTGTTTTTCTCTTTGAAGATGACTCTTTTCTTAGTCTTTATAGTCCTTCCAAGTCTAGTTATACACGTTCATAAATGGCTAAGATTGTACTTAAAGGATCAAAATTACCAAAAGGATGAAGACCAGCTCATAGGTTGGAGTTATTTCATTCATGATTTTCTTAATATTACCACTGGTTAAGTGTATTAGAAAATATCAATCATGGCATGAACCTAATTTGGGTTGCAAATGAGAGGGGTAAGTTATTAATCTATTTTACTTTGTGATGGCCCAGTAAAGAAATGAGGAGCAATAGACTGGATGATCCCTAAAGCACTATAAAGAAAATAATAATAGCGATCAAATAGCTTACCATTTTAGAAAACTTACTTTGTTACTATCTCTATGTTAAATACTTTATAGACATTATCTGATTTAATCTTCCCAACAACTGTGTAAGGCTGTATTAATATTGGAGATAAGGAAACTGAGGCTTAGAAAGATTAAAGCAATATTTCTAAATACATTCCATTAGTAAATGGAAGACTATGTTCTTGTAGTCTGACTCCAAAGTCTATATGGTGAACTGCTAACTATCAAGGGGATTATAGGTGAACTAATATATGGCCAAGAAATGTCCCTGGAGGTTGCATGAGTGATCTTATGCCTTGGGCTTCTTATCTATTTGATTCTATGCTATTTTATCACTCTCTGCCCCTTCCTCTGAAGCCGAGTTTGCTGTGGTCTGAAAACAACAACAATAAAACACACACACAGGCGCGTGCACACACACACACACACACACAGGCACACACGCACACATGCACAATGACAGTACTTTCTTTGGCAAGGCCTTTGGTTTTAAAGTTATAATGAGCAGAATATGCAAATAAAACATGGAACATCTTATTGAGACACAAGTTCAAGTAATGCTGCTGCAGCGAGCCAACAAAGCAAAATGGTTCCTACCCCTGGCAGGAAAGATCAGGAAGCAGCTTTTCAACAATGCTCTTAGGCAGACAAAAGATGGGGAATCTCTGTGCAAAGACCATGTCTCCCAATGGCAGTCATCAATCATCTCTCTGCCAGAGTGTATGAAGGACTCGTGTGCATCAGATGTCACAGCCAGGAAACAGTACTGTATTCAACATGAACAACACAAAGATCTTAAAAGTTATTTCTATAAGGACCAGGAACATCACGATGGTTTTAGTGTCAAGATCTACCGTTAAAATAAACTGTCTGTGAAATACCTCTTAGTGCTTGAACAGTCAGGATCTCTATAATCCAGTGCTCCTCCTCCTACCATTCAATGATGGTAAAAGGTAATTTCTTTAAATCAAAAGCTCCTGATTTCAAATTAAAACTACATGTGTGTGTGCATGCAGTTGAACATGAGATGACAAAAATGCTAGTTTCTTTCCCTTCTCAGTAGCTCAGGAAGCCCTCTTGTCATGCTCTAAGCAACAATTCCAGGGTTTGGGGAGAGCTCCGGGCTGACCTTTCTGTTCAGTTGGCCTCCACCCTTCCCCCTACTAGGAGAAAATTTAAACAAAACAGAGTGTTTTCGCCTGAATGACCCAGGTAACAACCCAGTTTAGTTTGAACTGCTTAGATATTTCAGCTAGAAATGGCTTATTTCCATGAGTCACCTGGATAATTGCCTTACTCGGCTGGCCCACTTAGCAGGGTGGGCCAGCAGGTGTTCAGGGCAAGGGTCAGAAAGGACCTCATTGTTTTCAACTCTGACAGTTTTTCGGTGCCTGGAGAAGTACATCTCAGATTCACTTTCAGCCATTGAACCTCCTTGTAGATGGACCATCTATGTCATGTGACAAGGAAGCTGTGTGTGTGTGTGTGTGTGTGTGTGTGTGTGTAGTGTTACAGTTTTGAAGAAACAATAAATCAGCAAGTACTTTGAAGTATTACTAGCTGAGCACTGTGGAGGGTACAATGGGAGAGAAAGAGGAGATTTATTTCTCAGGGTGTGGCTATTTAGGGAGACTGGTGCATATGAATGATTAGAAAGTGCTTATACATTTGTTGGTAACCTTTCGGAAGTGTAATCAGAATTAGAGGGGGGCAAATGAGAGCTGGAGGAGAAAATAGCTGGAGAAATCTGCAGGAGGGCTAGCCTTGGTTAATTGAGGTGTAGGTAGATTTGTCTCTTTTTCTTTTTCTGCAAATCTATTATATTGCTTACTTTGACAAAATATAACCTAATTTACAGTGTAACTCAGAGTTCATGGCTCAACCAGAAAAAGACAACAGACAGCTTTGTCTATAAAACATTTGAGGTATTATGAAAAAAAATCCACTATATACTTTTCTTTTATGACTGAGTTTTGCAGATGCTCTTAAGGACACAAAATAAATAGAAAATATATACAGGAGAAAAGAACTTGCCTCATGTGGAATGGTCAATGTTGAAAAACTGAATCTTACGTGATTTTCCTTGAAAATTTATTTATATATAAAAATATATTTAGTGCCCTAGCTTCAATTTCAAGTTTCAATTGCTATGATTTGCTTTAATGAAATAACAAAGCAAAACAAAGCAATATTTTCTGTTTATTTTTTTCTCTCCTCGGATTTACAAATTTAGTGGTGGGACAAATTTGTCTTTTCATGTGTGGTTTTATTTTTAAATTAAATAGAGATTTGGACTTTGATGTAAAAGCTTGCTATTTCTATGCTTACACAATTTAAATTCTCTGGCATGAAACTTTTAGGCTGGAGATAAAAGTCATGAACATGATTTTGAAGGTCAGGCTGGTGAACCACCAAAAATGCCTGACAGCTCCAAAAGGGGATATTTGCATCTGGCTCATGGCATTGTGCTCTCGGCTATGAGGAAGTCAGGTTAAATAAGTGCAGCAGCGTGAACTGAACCTCGATAGAAGTTGGCATTTGACCCCGGAGGTCTTTCTGCCTCTTTTCATTCTCCATCCCCTCCTGGCTCCCACCATGTGGGAGGAACAACCATTAAAGTCTGCCGGCGTTCTGCAGGAACACTTGGCCTGGATTCTCTGTAATACTGTTTATAAATGAACCAACCCAAAATTAACTTTGGGGTCAGCAGGATATTCCTGACCTTGTGAATTCAACTAAGAAATGCACTAGAACATAAGATTAACCAGACTTCTTGGTAAATGGGTTGTTCTATTTAGTTGGATTTCTGGTTATTTAGTAATGAGGTCTATGACTATGTTTTATTTTTACCTTTGTTATTGAATAGGCCTTCTAAAATGTATTAGCTTCCTTGTGATTGGAATTGTGTTTTTTAATCTACTTGAGCTTTTTGGATGATTCTGATTTTACAATGTCCTTGGATCATCACTCCAAATATGAATAATCTAAAGATGCTAGCATGGATATGGAAGAAAAACATCTAGTTGCTGAAAGCTAGAATTAAGACAAATAGGATGGAATGGCATGGACAAGGAATAGTTTAGTTTTAGTTAACTAGGATTACACTTCAGATTCATTTCCTGATAATGGTCACATGTTTTCAACAATATATTGTTCTAATTATTTTTTAAACACTTTTACTTTTTTTAAAGTAAATTTATTGGGGTGACATTGGTTAATAAGATTATATAGGTTTCAGCTGTACAATTCTATGGTAAATTATTTGTATACTGTCATTTAAGCTAGATTTTAATAAAAAAACAAAAAAAATTGTCATAGTTTTTACATGAGATCATCTCTTTCAAAAAGTGAAATACTTTTCTTCTCTTACTAAATTCATTTTCATAAAAGGAAAAGACAGGCAAACTAGGTGAAAAAGCCTAGAAAATGATTATGAAATCATCTTAATGTTATATCTTGTACAAAGAGAGCATTTTCCTAAAAGTAGAAAATGCCACCAGTTTTTCTTATGTTTTATTTATTTATTAATTATTTTTGTTGTGTTGTTAATCATCACCTGAGGATATTTTTCCATTGACTTTTAGGGAGAGTGGAAGAGAGAGGGAAAGACAGAAACATCGATGTGAGAGAAACACATCAATTGGTTGCCTCCTGAATGAGCTCTGTCGGGGCTCGGGCTGGGAGGAGCCTGCAACCAGGGTACGTGCCCTTGACCGGAATCGAACTCAGGATCCTTTGGTCTGCAGACTGATGCTCTATCCACTGAGCCAAACCTGCTACTGTGCTGCCAGTTTTTAAAGCCGCATTTTGTTGGTTGCAGGCAGAAAAAATTAAGAAATATACACTGTGAGTTACCCTCTTGTCACTAACTTTTGGTTTGTAGGTTGAAAAAAAGCACTAAAATAAATAAAGCTGCTGAACTGTGCTCTTTTAGCAGAGAGAAATGATTAGCTTCAAAGGAACAGCAATACGGATGCAGGGCACTCTTAAGAGATTACTTGTAAATCCATACATATGTCAGACTATTAGAGCAATTAAACTTCTGGCAAAATCAGTGAGAGAAAGAGGAAAGGCTCTATTTGTTGAAGAATTTACCAGGCAACTGGAAAACACACAACAGGTACTCAACAGATTCAGTCAGGAAAAACCCTTTATTTGCAGATGTACTAGTACAGTGACTCAGAGGAGTTGGTTACCAAAGCCTGAGTGATGAATATGGATGAAGCTTTTCTTTTATACCAGTGGTTCTCAACCTTCTGGCCCTTTAAATACAGTTCCTCATGTTGTGACCCAACCATAAAATTATTTTTGTTGCTACTTCATAACTGTAATGTTGCTACTGTTATGAATCGTAATGTAGAGATCTGATATGCAGGATGGTTTAGGAGACCCCTGTGAAAGGCTTGTTCCATCGCCAAAGGGGTCGTCACCCACAGGTTGAGAACCGCTGTTTTATACCCCGGTTTTTTTTGTCCCCCAAATATTGATCAGGCTTCTGGACATTTCTCAGGCTTTGCAGCCCCCTATGAGTTGGGATGGGGGAAGTGAGCTTACACTCAGAGGCTTGGCCTGTCTGATGCCAGCGCTGCCAACCTCCTCTGGGGGTTGTGGATGGATCATGGTTTATGGCCTCTGTAAAATGGGAGTATTCAGGGAAACAGGTTCTGCAAGGCAGGACAGGCATCATAGATAAGAATGGAGCTAATTATCAACTAGCAAGAGTGTGCATCAGAATGCAGATTACTGGCACAGATTCAGATAGCTACCTCCCTCTCCCCCTGGCCAAATTGCTCCCTATATTCTTCTTCATATTTGCATTTCTTGAATCATGATGTATAACTGTGCAGAGTTTTCAAAGCCTTTCAGCAAGAGCCCCTAAAGTGTCCACCATGAATAAACATTGAGAAGGAATGTAATTTTTATTTTTAATTGAGATACCTGTGTTCCCTGTAACACAACCATTCTTTTGGTCTGTTATTTATAGGAAACGACCCCTACCTCCTCCAAAGGGCATGCTTTCTTTAAAGGTGCTTGAAAAATTTTGGAAGCTAATACGATTTAAGGCTTTCTTTGCCTAAATCAAGTGCAGACGGGTAACATGGAATTCTTACAGAGATAAAGAACTAGAGGCATAAAGAGAGTAGTGTGACAGAGGGGCCAGAGCATTGGCTTTGGAGATAGACAGACCTGAGATGGAAAATCAGTTCTGTCACTTCCTCTCTGTGTGACCTGAGGCCAGTCACATTTCACTTTTCTTCCCATATAAAATGAAGTTAATTATAATGACTACCTGATAATAATTATAATGTTAATTATAATCATTGTCTGTATATTTACAACTCTATATCTATTTTAAATACCTGATACAATAAAAGTACCTAATTTCTTTTCATTTTTCTGGTTTTTTATTGATTTATAATTGAGAAATAAAATTGCAAGATATTTAGAGTGTACAATGTGATGATTTTATATATGTATGCATTGTAAAAACATCCCCTTATTGAGTTATTTAACACATCCATCACCTCATATATTTACTTTTTTGGGGGGGGGGGGCGGAGAGTGAGAACATTAAAGTTCTACTCTCTTAACAAATATAAATTATACAATATAATATCATTAACTATAGTCACCTAGTTATACATTAAATCCTTAGACTTTGTTCATTTTATAATTGAAAGCTTATATTGTTTTACCAACTTCTACCTATTTCTCCCATCCCTAGTCCCTGACAACTACTTTTTTATTTCTATTCTGTTTCTATGAGCTATTTATTATTTATTTATTTACTTATTTTGAATTTTTGTAAGAGTTTATCTGAACCAAATTGACAACATATGCCTTGGAGCAAGATCTCCAATTCTCTGAGAACAACCAACTTTACTTTTTTTTTTTTTTAAAGATTCTACATATAAGTGATATAATGCCATATTTGACTTTTGTCTGGCTTGTTTCCTTTAGCATAATGACTTCCAAGTTCATCCATATTATTGCAAATGGCAGGATTTCCTTTTTTTTTAAGACTGGATAATGTTTCATTGTGAATATAGACCACATTTTCTTTACTCATTCATCTGTTGATGAACACTTAGGTTGTTTCCTTGACTATTATGTTGAACAAGGGAGTTCAGATATCTCTCTGAGATAATGGTTTTGTTTATTTACATCACTCTTGTTATACAAATGAGGCAATCAGGTTTCCAAAAGACTATGTGATCTGTCACAAGTAGAATTCTAAATTGTGACATTCATCCACTCAGTTACTAATTTACCCATCAGGTCATAAATAGGGCAATGTGGAAGTGCTGCAGCATCCAGACAGATAAAAGCAAGACTTAACTGACATCTCACTCCTCGCCCAGTGTTTTTCCACTGTATTATTGATAATAAAATTTTTCTAAGGCTGATAAAAAAAGCAGGAAAATTTATATATATATATCTTTTTTTAAATTTTATTATGAATGAAAGGTGAAGAATTTTCTGATAGCATATTCTGATAAGATAAAGCCTATCAGAACAGTTACTTGTTGAGGAGACCGAATTTGGATAAAAACCTCAGATACTATATGTAAGACATGAAGTAAAAAAATGTAAATCATATATAATAAAGAGCTAATATGCTAATTAGACCAGATGGCGGAACAACCTTCCAGAACGACCTTCCGGAATGACCAGTGTGTGTGTGTGGGGGGGGGGGCCCTCAAGGCAGCCGGGGCTATGAAGGCCTACACTTGCACGAATTTCATGCATCAGGCCTCTAGTATAAAATAAGGAAGCAAGTTGTAGCACTAAGTTTTGGAAGCTTTAGCCTTATTGTATGGTACTCCAAAAAACAGATGCTATAACTTGGTTCGGGTCATGAATATTTATTCAGTTTTCCCATGTTCTAGGTACTCTGACCGTAGGTGGGGAGTTCGGGGATGTGGTGGAGCAAGAGATAAAGTGATGCTAAGAAACACAGAGCGAGTATCAGAGGCAGAACAGATACAGACTATAAGTTGGAGGAGCATATTATCGAGTTGGAATAATAGAACATTTGCAAGAGTAAATCAAGAACATTTCCAAAGCACCTGGTAAAGCACAAATTGATAAAGCATTAGATATAAAGGGGGACATATGTTCTGGGAGAGAATAAGCATTAACTCTCATCAATGCATTTGCCCATTTTGTATGAGGAGAGTCACTAAGGTTTCTGGAGTTTAGTCAAACTATAAACAAGTGAGATCTTTTGTCGCCTTAATGGCTTGCGACATACCTTTCTAGATATGACATCTAAGTTTTACCATTACCACCAGTCTATTTTTCTCTCCTCACTTTCACAGTCACACACACACACACACACACACACACACACACACACACACACCATGTTTGAATAGCACATGATGGGAGAAATGAACAGCCATATTAACTAACTGGTGAACTAACTGATGAGTTATTGCAACCTTCATGTTGAATCCCAATGGGAATTACAGATTCCTCAATTTCCCTTTGATTCTCCTTTCTGTCATCACATATAGAATAAGCAGGAAACTTCTAATGAGGAGCTGCCAATATGTAGCAAAGCAGGAGGAAAGGAGCAGTAATACTTTTCTAATAGTTTTGCTAAAGAGCTGGTTTGATTAGAGTCTATGATTAGACTGAACCCTTGTAGATAAAATACATCATTCTGAGCCATATTTACGCATTCTTTTAAAAAGGCAACAAATATAGATTGACATATTCAAATCCCATTTTGCATTATAATATGAGGGTTAAGATTAGCAAAACATTTGTGTAGAGGTGCCTGCAACAATGGATGGAGTTGTGAATTGCTCAAGACAATTTCCTTTGGAGACTAGATTTGTTAACACAAACATCCAAGCTGTACCCTGAAAGCCCCTTGAGGTTTACTTGTCTGCAGCTATTTATTAGTTATTTAGTTATGAACTGGTAACATATCAGGCATATAAAAAATTGGGTTGCTTTCTTTTTAAGATAGAAAAGAAAACTATATGTTAAACTCAAAGACATAAGTATGAGAGAGTTATTTCTCTTGGGTTGAATACTTCCTTTAAATATTCAAGAACAGGTGCATTATTGATGTTGAAAACTGTGTGTGTGTTGTTTGTGGCTAATTAGTTTCTCTACCATCTTCTTCTTTTTTTTTCCTCAGGAACCCTCGCCCACTATCACTGCACCATTTTTCCTGGAACAGAAACACAGGCAGACCCACAAAAACTATTTCTCATCCCCCTGCCAAAACTTAATCATTTTCCTGACTAAGTAGAGTAATCATTTATGTAAATGTTTTTTAACTAGTTCTGACTTTGGAATATTATTCAACTTCTTTTCTCCTTGTTGTTGTTGTTGACAGAAGGAGTTAGATTAGATATCTATGCCTGCACAAAATGATGAAGTTTTGAATTACTCATTTTGATGTGCCATATATAGTGTGGGAGTGGAAAGCTATGAGAGTGCCAGTAAGGTATGGTGTCCAGCATAATTACATCCATGGGCCTGTCATCACTCTAGTTGATGAGCATAGAGCAGGTATTTGATTTCTTTTACAAATTCCTTTAGTCCTCAGTGTTGGTTATCTAGAAATGTTGTGATTAGCATAGACTGTCTTAATTGCAGACTGTCTTTAATTTGGAAAATCTGGTTTAGTCACCCTTGTGGATAGTAGAGTAAGAGGATTATTCTTCCACTGGTTTTATCTGTGAATCTGGATGTGCAGGAACTATTATTAGAATTGTCATAGGATAAAAGTAATCTGTGTCTTCTAACAGTGCAGGGTGGGGCAAAAGTAGGTTTCCAGTTGTGAGTACACGAAAGAGAGTTTATTTTTGTATTATTATTTGTTAATTATTGTATTATTTTTCCATACAAACAACTGCAAATCTACTATGGCCCCACCCTGTATTATAGTGGGTGATGGAAATTTGAAGCTTGTCCAAAGTCGCATAGCTGGTAAGTTTAAGACCCAGCACTATCCTCCAGGCCTCTGATGTTAATACTTTCCGAAGACTTTTATGACCTCATCATGAAAGTCGTTACTCTCTTCTCTTTGTTCCTATGGTGTTTTATTCTTACTGCTGGTACATGACATGGCATTAATTTTTGCATGCTAAGCCCCTAGGATGATGCCTGATACATAGTACTTACTCAAAAATAGTTTATTAATTGAGTGTTTAAATGCATATATGTGTGTCTACCCAAGAGGCTGTGTGCCCCTTAAATAATGGTCTGGAACTTATATATTGTTATCTGTGGGTGTTTGAACAGTACCTGATGGTTGGTTCTCAACAAATACTTATTGAATTGAACTGGATACTTACTAAATGTAGTTCAGGGCAATTTGTATCTCATCACCCCATATCACATCCTTTCTTTTACTTCTATGTCCTTTCTGCTTCTCCCTTTCTTTTCTGTTCTCCTCTATCTTTCTTTCCCATTTTCTACATTTTCACTTTAATGACTTTATAGATTTCTTTCCCATGACTCTTGTATTTGCTTGTTATCCTGAGGGATTGGTAAAAATGTCTGTAGACAAATTTCATGGTGGCAAGTTATAAAGTTGCTATGAAGTGAGGTAATCTAAGTTCTATGCCAGACTCACCATTTTGTATATGTATAGTGTTGTTTAGGAAAGAAGGTTTACAACCTTGGGGTGAAGTGATGAGGAACATGGTTGACTCCTTAATGCCTTGCACTACTTAATTCCTGGCTGAGAAAGCAACATTCACAGGAAACATTCAAAACACCAGATGCTGTTAATTAGTGATTTAACATTAATGCCCATGATGAAGGTACAAGCATTCCAAAGTCCAGGTTGCCTTTAGACCCATTTTCTATGAATAGGTGTAACGGATAGTGTGGCTATTTTTAACTTATAAGATTACATTTCATTATAACTAAAAGCTCAATTGTTATTGTATTGGGAGTAAAGGAGCCTGAACTTTTTATGAACAGTTCTGCCTCATCATTGTGCAATTGAATATGATGCCATTATATGCCTTTCAAGCTTGCAGTAAACTAGAAAGCCTAAAAACTGCATAAGCGCTATACTCCTCTCAGCTTGTTTGACCTCTTCTTCAGTTCTTCAAACCAGAATTTTTATTTTTCATACCTCTTTCCCATGGCTCAATCAGTTCCCTTGGGCACATTAATTTATTGTTTTTCAAAGTTTAAATGTTTGTGGATTTCCCTCTCACTTATCTATAGTTTATCTGCTCCCATTTTCTCTCCTCTTCTCTTTTGAACTGCTTCATTAAGTATGGAAAATGTTCTATTAGTCTTAGCAGACCCTTTATTATTACTGCATCCCAGTTTCTATTTCTCTTTCCCTAAACATCTAACTTTGTTTCATAACTACATCAATTTAGCAGCTCTCTGAAATTCTATGTTAGAGGGATCCTCTGGGAAGAAAAAAAGCACATAAGCTACATACTAATTCTAAAAATAATAAGCATCATGATTTTATGTAATGTTTACTGCAATGTTTTATATATTATAAGATCACTAACAAGAATTAACTCAGTTTTTTCTGTCTTCTCTAATTTATCACATAACACTGGAGTAATTAGTTTGATCACTTATTGAATTTCAAAAGTAGACTTATCATAAAATAACTACAGGCCCAGTGCACAAAAATTTGTGCACTCAGGGAGGTCCCTCAGCCCAACCTGTGCCTTCTTGCAGTCTGGGACCCCTTGGGGGATGACCACCTGCTCGCTTAGGCCCGCTCCCTGGGGGATTGGGCCTAAGCTGGCAGTCAGACATCCCTCTGGCAGCCCGGGAGCCCTCGGGGGATGTCCACTTGCCAGCAGGGAACAGGCCCTAGCTGCAGTCGGACATCCTTAGCATTGCTGAGGAGGCGAGAGAGGCTCCCACCATCATCACTGTACTGGCAGCCCTCAGCCTGGCTTGTGGCTGAGCAGAGCTCCCCCTGTGGGAGCACATTGACCACCAGGGGGCAGCTTCTGCATTGAGCATCTGCCCCCTGGTGGTCAGTGTGTGTCATAGTGACCAGGCATTCTGCTGTTAGGGTCAATTTGCATATTACCCTTTTATTATATAGGATAGAGGCCTGGTGCACGGGTGGGGGCTGGCTGGTTTGCCCTGAAAGGTGTCCCAGATCAGGGTGGAGGTCCCACTGGGGTGTCTGGCCAGCCTGGGTGAGGGGCTGAGGGCCATTTTCAGGCTGGCCACACCCCCTTCAGGGAGGGGAGTCCTGCTGGGGTGCCTGGCCAGCCTCGGTGAGTGGCTGATGGCTGTTTGCAGGCTGGCCACAGCCCCTTCAGGGTTGGGGTACCCACTGGTTTGCCTGGCCAGCCTGGGTGAGGGGCTGATGGCTGTTTGCAGGCTGGCCAAGCCCCCCAGAGGGGACCTTCACCCTATGAGGGTGTGGCCATCCTGGGTGATGGGCTGATGACTGTTTTCAGGCTGGCCATAGCCCCTAGCCACCCAAACTCTCAGTGGAGGCTGGCTGGAAGCAGGTATCTGGGATTTATTTATCTTCTATAATTGAAAATTTGTTGCCTTGAGCGGAGGCCACAGCCGGCTAGGGCTGACGGGAAGCTTGGCTTCCTCTATCTCCAGGGCAACCAAGCCTCCTGCTTGCTCCAGCTCTGTGGCTGCTGGCCGCCATCTTGGTTGGGTTAATTTGCATATAGTCTCTCTGATTGGCTGGTGGGCATGGCTTGGGCATAGCGGAGGTGCAGTCAATTTGCATGTTTCTCTTTTATTAGATTAGATATTAAACACTTTGGATTTTGATGATCCATAAGTATACATCAAGATTCTAAATACTGACAAGATGAGACCTATGTAATTAATAACCTACATATGCCATAAATTCACTTACTCATTTTCAAGTCTTTGGGAAACATTCATTTAATATATTTTACTAGTGGCCCGGTGCACCGTCTCCAATCTGGGACTGCTTGAAGGATGTCCTACTGTTGGTTTACAGGAATCAGGCCTAAAGCGGCAGTCGGACATCCCTCTTGCAATCTGGGACTGTTGGCTCCTAACCGCTCACCTGCCTGCCTGATTGCCCCTAACCACTCTGCCTGCCAGCCTGCTCGCCCCCAACTGCCCCCCAGCTGGCCTGCTCACTCCAAACTTGCCCTCTCCCCGCTGTCCTGATCACCTCCATCTGACCCCCACTGAAGGCCTGCTTGCCCCCAACTTGCCCCCTGCTGTTCTGCTTACCTCCAACGGCCCGGCACCCTACCAGCCTGATCACCCACAACTGCTCTCCCCTCTTGGCCTCTAATGGTCTCTACCTCAGCCCCTCCACCATAGCTTTGTCCAGAAGAACATCCGGAAGTTCTCCTGGAAGGTCTCCTAGTCTAACTAGCATATTACCCTTTTATTAGTATAGATAGAGGCCTGGTGCACGGGTTGGGGCCAGCTGGTTTGCCCTGAAGGGTGTCCCGGATCAGGGTGGGGGTTCTCTTGGGGCATGGTGCAGTCTGGGTGAGGGGCCTATGGTGGTTTGCAGGCCAACCATGACCCCATGGGGTGAGTGTCCCCATTGGGGGTGTGTGGCCAGCCTGGGTGAGGGGCTGTTTTCAGGCTGGCCACATCCCCTTCAGGGTGGGGGTCCCCACTGGGGTGCTTGGCCAGCCTGGGTGAGGGCTGATGGTTGTTTAAAGGCTGGCCATGGCCCTCGGTGACCCAAGCTCCCAGCCCCTCCTTTTTTTCTTTTTTTTTCAGCACCTCCTTGAGTGGAGGAAAACAGGTATCTGGGATTTATTTATCTTCTATAATTGAAACTTTGTAGCCTTGAGTGGAGGCCAGGGCCAGCCAAGGTGGGCGGGAAACTTGGCTTCCTCCATCACTGGGGACAACCCAAGCATCCTGCTGGTTCCAGCTCAGTGGCTGCTGCCATCTTGGTTGAGTTAATTTGCATACTTGCTCCTGATTGGCTGGTGGGCATGGCTTGTGGGTGTAGCAGAGTGACACCAATTTTCATGTTTCTCTTTTATTAATGTATATTTTTATAGCTGAAGAATGTTTGGCTTGGAAGGGACCTCAGAAATCATCTAGTTTTAATTCTTTGATTTATTTATAAGAATCTAAGTAGAAAAATTATATATTTTTTTCAAAGTCATATAGTGGCTTAGTAGCAGAGTGGCTCTCAATTTTACTTACATTCTCTGGAGGGGGCCTTGACATTGGGATCTAAAATTATATATATATATATATATATATATATATATATATATATATATATATAATCAATTATGTGTGATTCTAATGGGCAGTAGACTAGTAGTTCAGAATTCAGGATTGATTGGAAGGCAGAATGATCTAGCTTACTTATGCTATCTAAGCCTCATTTTACTCATCTTTAAGGTTGGGTGATATGCTATCTACCTTACAGCTTTATAGTGATAGTTGAATGACAAAATACATATGGGAATGCTCTCTATTACCATCTTTTATATTGTTGCTGATCTGATTATCTTTTTCACTACATTGTATGTTCCCCCAGGATAGGACCAATATCAATTTTGCTCATCATTATATTCTTGAAGACTAGTACAGTGCCTATCACATAGGAGACATTCATTACATTTTTGAAAAAAGTGAAAAGAAGTTGTAAAATGCCAAAATTGTGGTTGTATCTCTTTTTTTTTGGTAGCAATATTATCCAGAAAAATTTAAAAAATAAAAACCACCAGTGGGAGATCTGCTAGTTGTCTTCAGACTCACAGAGAAGTCATCATGATTGTAAAAATGTTTGACTAATGTGCTCCACAGAGACTGAGACACTGGTGTGAGAGAGACATAAAGTGACCATAGAGTGACACACTTCAATTTTATTTGTACTATTATAGCTAACTCTAGTGTGTGTTAATAAGGACTCTCCAGACTTTACCTTTCTCTGTTCATTTCTGAATCTCTACCCTAAGCAATAGGTTAAAAGTTGTGTTATGTTGAAAGTAATATTTGTCATTTTGGCCCTATGCCAGGGAGACTTTGATTAGGTAAAGAGTCATTATTCTTAATATGCTAAAGTAAAATGAAGTCCAAATGCTGTGGAGTTAATTCATGCTACTTTTAAGGGGCTTCTGAAATTAATATTTTGTTTCTGGAGAAACAGACACATTTGCCACTTACCAATCTCAAATTCTAATTCACACCTGAAAATGTACAGATGACATTATGTTTTATGTTATTGAAACTTAGAAATGGAAATTGCAATATGATATATTGGCAAATAAATTAGACCCAGGAGAAAAATTGCAAAAGGATAAAAATGCTTTGATTAATGACAAGGAAAACACTTAGAGTAATAATCCCTCTGGGATTATAAGAAAAGTGTTATGTATTAATAAGATGTTGTATCAGAATGCCTTGCAGTGCTGAATTATTTGTGGTATAGTCTCATTAAGGTGGAGCTAGAAATCTCTAGGTATTTACCTTCTCTGTTGTAAAAAAAAAACAACCATTTGGTTTTATCTCACTTTAGTAATATTATTTAGGCTAATCTTGGTAAACTAAGAATAAACTATTTTCTATCACCCAGTGGGAAATGAATTTGCTCTTGCCCTAGTGAAGAATTGGAGCAAAAAATGTGCTTGATTTTGTCTGCACAAAAATTTTTCTATGAAAATATTCATACAATGGAAGCTAAAGGACAGTTGGGGCTTTGAGTTCTATTCTTACTCTGCCAGGATTTCATTAGTTTTAGATTTAACTTTCATTTCCCGTGACCATTTTTAAGATGTGTAAAATTACCTTGAAGACATTCAATGAAAAGAAGTCTCCTTAAAAGAGATATTTAAAAGAAAAGACAATGATATTCAACAACTTAGTGAACCCAGAAGCATGTTATGATATAGTAGAGGCCCGGTGCATGAATTCATGCATGGGTGGGGTCTGGCTGGCCCGCCCTGATTGAGGCTGACCCCAATTGGGGGGCAGGGCTGGCTGGGGGGAGGGGCTGTGGGTGGTTGGCCAGCAGGCCAGCCCCGCCCCCTGGTTGAACTTCCAGTTGAGGGGAGAATTTGCATATTAGTCTTTTATTATATAGGATATTAATTGAATAGGCTGAGTTACACTTTAGTAACAAACAATCCTGAAATATCACTGACTTAAAACAAAGGCTTAATGCTATTCACTGACTGGTTTCTGTTCCTACATTGTTGCTGTCCTTTCTTGGTGATTCAGCCTCTCCTCTGGAACATTGCCATTTGCTGTGGGAAAGGCAAAGAGCATGTGGCAATGTGCAGTGTCTCTTAAAGCTTCTGCTTGGAAATGACATTTACAGCACCCATTCACTGGATCAAAGAGATCACATGGCCATACTTGAGTTCATCAAGATGAGACAGTGCCATCCTAACAGTAACTGACAGGAGTGTGAAAATAAATATTTGTGTACAGCCCTAAGACATCAGGTGCCCACAAGGGTCCTAGTTCCAAAACTTGTATAAAATGTAATTATTAAAATACTAGAGGCCCAGTGCACAAAATTCGTGCAGGGGGTCCCTCAACCTAACTTGTACCTTCTCCAATCCTGGACCCCTCAGGGATGTCTCAGGCCTAAACCGGCAGTCAGACACCCCTCTCGCAATCCAGGACCGCTGGCTCCTAACCGCTCACCTGCCTGCTGGCTGATCACCCCTAACTGCCTCTGCCTGCTGGTCTGATAGCCCCTAAATTGCCCCCCTGCTGGCCTGATTGCCCCTAACTTGCCCCCCTGCCAGCCTAATTACCCCTAACTTGCTTCCCTGCTGGCCTGATCACCTCTAACCACCTCTGCCTTGGCCCGAGGCCTAAGTTGCAGTCTGGCCTCCCTCTGCAGGAGGCAACCTGGCAGATCAGGGGAAGGCACTGCCTCCATTACCCCACTGCTGCTGCTGCTGCTGCCACTGCCAGCCTGAGCTTGGGCCCTTTGCAGCCACCCATGGCTACCTGAGCCTCCACCCTCATAGCCACTGTGGCTTTGTCCAGAAGGACATCCAGAAGGTCGTCCGGAAGATGTCTGCCCTAATTAGCATATTACCCTTTTATTAGTATAGATATTTAATAATCCTTACTCTGTGCTAACATAAAAGGCCTGGATTTATAAAATAAGGCTGGACTACCGTAGGTGGCACCTTGTTGGACCCTGTTTCAATGACCCATCTATGGTAATCATAAAAGTGTGGACAGTTTTGGGCTGCAAATAGAAACCCCAGGCAAAAGAATGAGCTGGCAAAATTGGAGGATGAATATTTTAAGTCAACCTTAGCAGTGATGCAGGGATTATGGAAGGGATGAATTTCAATTGGTAGAATAAAATAGGACATTTTATAAATAAAGACTCTAATTGAATGGATATAAAATCTAACTGAAAATCCACAAAATCTCTGAATCTCTGATAATCAGGAAAAGAGTAGTCAGATTTGTTGAAATACTGTGCTAGATTGGAGTTTATTTCTTTTAAAAATTGATATTCTCTCCAGAGACATAGAAGTATGGAACAGTCTGACAAATCTCAGAAGGAAGGGAGGAGTGGGAGGAGGGGGGTGGGAAGAGATCAACCAAATAATTTATATGCATATATGTGTAACCCATGGACACAGGCAATAGTGTGGTATGCCTCTGTGTGTGTGGGGGGGGGGGGAGAGGGGAGTGGAAGGGTTAAATGGGGGGAAAAGGGAGACATCTGTAATACTTTCAACGATAAAGATAACTATAAAAAATTGTTATATTCTCCTCCCCCATTAATCCCTCTTCATTCCACTGTACATCCTTCTCCCTCTCTTTTCAGGAAGCATTTAAAGTTTTACAGCAGTCTGCAAACCAGTAATCCTGCTTCTATTTTTAAGCTTTTAAATCTTGGCCTCAAAGTTACTCAGGCAGTAGAGTGAGAAGACTGTGGGAGTGTGGAGGATTAGCCTCAGGCAGCTGTATGACAAAGCAGTCTATTCACTCCAGATAAGAGTGAAGGAGGTTGAGATGTATAATTCATTTCACGCACAATTCTCTTTTAGAGCCCTCCTCAAATATAAAGGGAAGACAGTTATTTCCCTCCACCACACTCCCACCACCAACTCCTGCATTCTACAGTCTCTGATCTCTGTCGTTGTGAGGTGGAACTAAGCACTACTGCATGCTGTGATCCTTAAGTGGCATTAAATTTGGTTTACTGCAAGCAATTGAATTTAGCTAATGCTGCATCATAACTCAGCCACACCCACGGATGCATCAGCCATACAGGCATAGCACCTACACCTAGTGGGTGGGAGAATGACGTCCACATCCATTGGCACATTGGGAAAAGTCACCAACCACCAGACACACCACAGTAGAATGACTCAGAAGAGAGACACTTTCATTTCATCAGCCAGCAGCCTTCAAAGGCCTAACTACATGTAGTTCTCTGACTTTTCACTTTTGGTGTCTCAATGCAAAGTACACTGCTTTGATTCAAGCCCTGTTTTGGGTGCAAAATTTGGTGTATATTGGATTTATATTCACACTAATCCTCTGATAGAATTTCTTCTCTTCTTGGATCTGATTTGGTAAAGAGGACAAGCAGGCTTAATTCTTTCTGTCTAAGGGGCCTCTGGGTTATTTACCTAAATTGAGTGATATTGAATCATTCCCTGTCTTTAATTTCTTTAATGGAGCAAATTAACCAGTATATTAACATTTTTGACATTAAAACTTTATCAAGGGACTAGAACAGAACACACTTGCATGGCCTCAGGTAGTGATGGCAGAAAGATAAATTCATTAGTAAACAGAGTCTAAAATACAAAATAATCATGAAAACACATGGTAAAACTGTTCAATATGAGTAAAATGGTTTATTTCTAATTAAGAGAAACTTTAAACTTAAATACTCTAAAACTCAATGTATCAATCATCATATTTTCACAGTTTTACACAGGTATGTTATATTTTACTAGAGTGTAAGCTCATAAGAGTATAAACTTTTATTAATACTTAATTATTATCATTTTCCATCCTCAATAAACATTTGATGAGGGATTATTCTCCTAAAAATACTCTTTGGGGCAAGGCATGATGTTAGATGCACTCTTAACCTTTGTAATTTCTGTGTAATTACATGTGTAAATATGTATTTTATGTATACATGTGTAAATATGTATTTTAAAGACATTTCATCAGAAATTTTTTTTTTCAGTTATATTATTAAAGTTTGGACATCAGGAAAAATAATATATACGTACATATTATTTCTGGAGAAAATCCTAGTCTACATTGAAGGTAAAATCTTGGATAAAAATATAATCCTAATAAAAACCTGCATAACATTTTTATATAATTAGAAATATTTCTGTACTCCAAAGAAATGGCCTGCTTTTTAAAAATGACATTTGGTATTAAAAATAGCTAACATTTATAAAGCATTTCCTGTGAGTCAGGTATTATTCCACATTTCAACTTCTTTAATTCTCAAAACGTTTCCATTATGTACATACTGTAATATCCTTAGCTTACTAATGAGAAAACTGAAGCAAGGAAAGTTTGGTTAATTTGATTAATTGGTTGGTGATTGGCAGGTTAGGTATTAAAATCCTGCAGTGTGAGTTCTGATATATGAACAAAGTACTATCTCCTCTTTATTACAGTAGTCTAGAACAATCAATGAAACTCAGGCAAATATTTGATGCTAATTTTTCCTCATTTTCACTTGCATTTAAATTTTTTAGAGTTAGGATACTGGCATATTAGATTTGAGCCACAGATATTGACCTTTTCAATTTTCTGAGGCAAAGCTCTTAGTGACAGATGACATTGGGTATGTTTTTACGGTTAGAGAGGCCTTTGAACATCATTTCAGTGTGACTATATCTCCACTGAACACTGACATGGTAAGGAAAGTCCTGACATATAAAGAGGGATTTTGGAAGTTGATGACCTATAATTAAAAATTAACTGCATGGTTTTTACAGTAACTCCAATGCAAGGTTTTCCAATTTGTTGGTCATAAAGGTTCTTTTTTATGATAAAAATATTTTAGGGCACCTCACTTATGACAATAAATAAAAATTTAAATTTTCTGTGGATTACACAATATCTAACTTTTAAGAAAGTTGACTAATAATTTGGATATAGATATCCAAATACTTATGGGGTCAAAAACTCGATATTTTTAGGGACTCTACCTGGTAGAGAGATAACTAAAAAAACTGGGGTGCTGTGGTCAGAAAAGGCGACTTCAATACAGGTTAGGGTGCCACCAATTTCCAGAGTGGCCACTGGAGAGTATGGCTGACGTAAGGAAATCACTGGAAGGGAGCAGGGATGCAGTCAGGCCTTGTAAGACCTGAAGCTTGCACCATTGGGGCAGGATCCTCTTTGAAAAACAGAATACAAATTGTGAATACAAATGACACAGGAGCTCCTAGGCCTTGGGCAGGGCATAGGCAAATGAGCAGGCACCCTAAAGCTTCTGCTTTATTAATTTTTGGGTACATTTGCCCCTGGAGAGTAAGAGTTGGGAAATGAGGCATCATTGAGGATGTCAAAATCATCTCTCATGGGTCCAATTCTTTAGTTTGAAAGGCAGCTGTTAACCACGTGTCAAAGCCCTCAGTGAAGGAGGGGGATGAAAAGAACAAGGACAGGAAAGACCTAATACCTGTTATGTTCTTAGTGTGTGTCAGACACAATGCTAAGCACTGTATTAATGTGTTTAATCTGCATAATAGACAATGAGACAATGCTTTGATTTTTCAGATCAGAATCAAGTATAGAGAGAAGATTTAGTAACTTGTCCAGGATTACAGCCAGGAAAATGTGAGCAGGACCTTGAACCCCAGCCTGCATGGCCCTGAGTCTATATCCTTAACAACCATACATGTAAACCATAGTAAAAACTTCTAAAACAAGCCAAGGAGAGAGAGAATATTGACCGTGAAGTTAGGTAACCAAGCTTCTGTAGATTGCAATGGGGAGCAAGAGAAAAATTGCCTAAAATATATTAGAGTGAAAGAGTCGCCTCAGTTCACTCTCTGGTTTTCACACTACCTCTCAGCACGGGTTGAAACTTATTTCTTTCTTTGGCATTACCTGGACAAAGTTGCTTTGCTTTAGTGAGAGAAAAGCTGGAGAGTCAGCTTGGGTGTCCTACGATGCGTTAATAATTTTTGAGGCATTGGAAAACATTCCCATTTTCCCAATATAGAACTGCAGCGGGCCCTGGTTGGTGTGGCTTGGTTGGTTGGAGCTTCGTCCTGTGCATTGAAGGGTCTCAGGTTCAATTCCCAGTCACAAGCCCAATGCTGGCAGCCACCTGAAGCTGGAAATAGAAAGGAATGGGTTTTCCCCTACAGCTTCTGGAGGGAGCACGGTCCTGCCCACAGACACCTTGATTTCAGTCCAGTGAAACTGATTTCACACTTCTGGCTTCCAAAAGGGGAGAGAACAAAGTTCTGTTGTCTTAAGCCACCATGCTTTTGGTAATTTCTTACAGCAGCCATGGAAAACTAATACCCCGTTTCTATGCCAGGGGCAGCCCTGAATGGAGGGGAGTCATTCTCCCGGGTGATCCATGGTGGCCTGTCTAGGGACCTGAATCTGTGCGAGTTCACCTTGTTTATGAAACTGCTAGAACTTCTTGTCAGTAGCCTAACTGTTGAGTTTATTTGGCTGCGTGTTTATAGATGTTCTATTTGGGGAAAAATGGTGAGCAGAAGTAAATCGATCAGACCCCCCTGCTCTGACTGCTTGGATATGGAAATTGGACTGTAATGGTGTAATCTTGGAAAAATTACCTAATCTTTCTATGCTTTTCCAGATCATACAAATGGTGAAGTGAGAAGAATATGGAATCAATTTAGCCCGACTCTGTGCTCTTTCCTGCTATATTATGCGGGCTCTCCAGGGAGCTTCCTGCTAATATGATAGGTGAAAGCCTAGGTTGGTTAATTAGGAACTAGAAGATATATGACTTATTTGCACTCCAAGTTTATGGAGACATTCATAAGTGTTCCATTTGTAATTCTAATCTTGACTCAAGTGGCAAAAACAGTCCTCTCAAAAGTTTATTTATGTGTTGGGGGTTGAATGAAGCTATGCATTTTTATTTTATTTTTTTTTTTTTGCTTAGTGCCTTGCCCTGCTTTTTATTTCCTATTACAAATGAATTTTCAGGGATACTCTGTTTTCCTTCTTAAAGTTCTCTGTTAAATTAGTCAAAAAGATGTGTTGAAAGAGCTCCCTTACTTAGCAATTAACATTGATTGGGATTCAAAATAGTGCTTTAATCCCAGACTGTGCCACCGGCTTTCAGTTTTAACTTGCCCCACCTGCCACTCAAAAAATATTCTTTCTGGAATCACTTAGTCTTCTTTTAATTATTTCTGTTTCCACTAATGTTACAGAATAGGAACTCCCTGATCTGTCTGGTGGGCAGTTTAGTTTGTGTAAGTTGAAATTTGGGAATTCATTTAGATGAAATAAGATGCTGACTAAAACTCAAGGCAAACATTTTTGCTGATGCTTGAAACAACTTTAGGACCAAGAAAGTTTATACTCACTTGTTTCCCTAGGGAGTGGGGGCTGAGCAAAACCACAGAAAAGAGCTATTCTTGGAAACCCTGCTGCCAGGCAAATGCCATAGGGCGAGGGCCCAGAGTAGCTAGTTTCTCTTCCGATAGCCAAGGGCTGAGTGAGTTCTCACTGACATTGCTTGGTCAGGTTTTAGAACCCTTGAGGCTGATTGAGGGGGTGAGGAGGAGGCTGGGCAAAGAGGAAGGTGACTGGAATAACTCCTGGAACTCAATCTCGGAAGAGCTGCCCAGTTTAGGACTTTTCTCCAATCTTGCTGAGTTCCTGGAAGCCCTCTCTGCATTTGGTGCTTGGTTATTCTTCTTGTGCCCTCTTTTCCACCAGGAAAGAGGGAGAGCACTTGAAGAATAATACCTGGTTCTGGAGTTTCTACCTGAAACAGACTGGTGGTGTGGGACTAAAACACTTTTAACCTCACTTCACTTAGAATCTGGGGTAAAAAGGAAAGTGTTAAAATGTACTTGATAATACCGGGAGTACTACAGAAGTATAGTGTGGTTCTCATTGGTACTTGCGTTGACACCTCCCCTTCAGAGCCCAGAGCAGTTTGGTGCTCATTTTTCATTGTCGTCCTATCTTATGATATTATAGAACGGGTTTATATTCTGATCAGGAAAAACTACAGTTCACTGATGTGATACTATATTTGCTATTCAATGAATCACACTAAAAGCCTCATGTTCTTAAATGGCATGAGGAAAGGGGATCCAGGTCAAACTCGTCTCAAAATGGGCCATTTCTGAAAACCTAGAGTGAGACAGAAAGTTCAAGTATTTAAGTTCAAGCCTCCTTTGGAGTGAAACTGCTATTAGCTGGGCAGCAGAATGTGTAAATATGGGCTTTGATTTTCCCAGGAAGAGGAGTAAGTTATAGACGGTGAATTGTCTACTATTTAAAAACTTCTCCAACATGTAAGGTGTAGATGGGTTACCCTTTAGTATCCAATACACAGCATATTACACACATAGCAAATGCACATTATCCTTAACCATTTATCTTTGAATCATCATGTCCCAATTCCAACATCTAATGTTTTAGAAATGTTATTGAAAGGAGTTTTTAGGGATGGAATAGGCAGGGTTAGGAAATTTTAAAAATTAAGGTGTCCATGGAAAAAGGGGATATCAAGGCACAAAGATCTGCAGCCTTTATAACCAAAGAAAAAGGGATTCAGAGGGGCTCTTTCCCCCTCCCCACATGGGAGTCTGTGCTTGTTTCTCAAAAAATTTCTGCCTTTGCTATACCACCTTTTTTCGTGGTTTCATTCTTCAACTCCATTGGACAAAGAGCCCGAGAACCGGCCTGCCCAGAGGAACACCGTGCGTTCCAGTCCAATTTTCCCGTATCATTATGATTATATCATCATGTCCTCGCTCAATATATATTTAAGTTTTTACTTTAATGTAGTCTACTAGTTTGGAGTTTCCCTGATTCCTCTCCAAAGTGAACAGGTTTTTAAAAGGGGTTGGTGTGGAGCTGCAATGGATGGATAAAATACTAAAGGGTTGTTCTATACTAGGGCATGAAAAAGAGGAAGGGAGATCATTGATGAAGCTACTCAGCCATGGAAGGTAGGAAAATGTGCAAAAAACAGGTCTGGAGTGTAAGAAAATAAGAAATGAAAAGCCAAACTGAGTGGAACCCTTTTGGAAAAGGAGTCACACCCATACATCACAAAGACTGTAATCCAAGTGGGAAGAAGACCAGAATAGTTGGGTGGATTTATTTTTAATAGTAAGGAACAATTAACTAGTAATGGTAAAAAGGACAAGGGTGGAAAAATGAATGAGATATTGTTATATGTGTCAGTGTGCTACAAGTGGGTGTTGCTGAATATTTAATGCTACGTGATCTTTATGGGATATTATACTAAAGGCATGTGCTGTTGTAACCAATTGGAAGTAAAAAAGAAAAACAATCATAAGGGAATAATGATTGTTGTTGATATGTTTTTTTAAAATATATATTTTTATTGATTTCAGAGAAGAAGGGAGAGGGAAAGAGAGAGATAGAAACATCAATGATAAGAGAGAATCATTGATCTGCTGCCTCATACATACCCCACACTGAGAATCGAGCCTGCAACCTGGGCATATACCTCGAATGGGAATCTAACCATGACCTCCTGATTCATAGGTAGATGCTCAACCACTGAGCTAAGGCAGCTGAGTGATATGGTTATTATTATTTTTTTTGCTTGTTTTGTTTTATTTTATTTTATTTTTTTGAAGCAAAGATACTATATCAGGGGAAATCTAAAAAAAAAAAAAAAAAAAAAAAAAGTAGCATTGCTAGTTACTTGTTTTCCATTCCAAGAAATTCCTAAAAAACAGGTGGCACAAATTGCTCAGAACAGTTGAAAGGGTTTTCCATAATTCAAACTGGTGGGCAAAGAGGAAGTGTGGGAATAATTACTGAATTGAGATAACTTAAAGTGGAGGCTGTCCTTAAAGGTGGGACCCTTGGTTGATACATTTTTTATAGGAAAAATTCTTAAGTAGTTGCCAATAGCTAACCTTCAGGATGTGAAGTTTCTTGTGGGAACCACATACATGCTGGCAGGGCCTGGGGAAACATTGCTGTCAGAGTCATTTCAATCCTACCTGATCCCTCATTGCTGTAGGTCAGTGAGGAGTTACTAGGATCCCTGACTATCCTTTATCCCTAAATCTGGGTCCTGAGAATTAGAGAGAAGAAGAAGAAGAAGAAGAAGAAGAAGAAGAAGAAGAAGAAGAAGAAGAAGAAGAAGAAGAAGAAAGAGAGAGAGAGAGAGAGAGAGAGAGAGAGAGATTCTGGACTTTCAAGACAAATGGTTTAATATACAAAGGGATATGCATATAAGGAGAATAATAAAAAAAGAAGTTGAAAAAGACTGGAAGGACACACCCAGAGCTGGGAATATACTTGACCCTTTTGCCATCCATACCACATGGCTGCCATTTACATCTCTACTTGACAAAATGGTAGAAAGCAATTACAGTAAGTGCTCAGTTTAATCACTTTGTATCCATACACAGACCCATGAGGTTTCTCTTACATATTTCATCACACAAAGTGTTCATAATTCACAGCCTTACAGAAATACATTTTTTTCCTGCAAATATTTGTAGGTGGTTTTCTGACTTAATTTCAGGAATTTAAAATCATTGTTTCACATTTATGCTGTTTGCTTTTAAAAAAGGACAAGCAAGGTCAGTTCAGGTTTTTTGCATACTATAGTAAGTTTGTTTTATCTATTTGGGAAATCAAGACATCTTTATGGCCCTGGCAGTTATGGGGAACTCATTTCTTCCAACTTTCAACCTTGGTGATATCATACCAGTGAGTAAAACCTAAGGTCAGCGTGCTTAAAAGTAATAAATAAAAAAGGTAATCAATTTAATCGAGGCTTTTATTGCTTTTGTGTCCAATGGCTTCAATTAGTGACTGGCTCCAGAGTGTGCCCTTCTCCCATCCCACAACAAGCTAATTTGCAAATTCACACACTCAGCCTGAAGGAGAAAATAACTGATGAATCAGTATAAACCCACCACCACTTATGGAAAATATAATTCATGAATGTA
The DNA here is from genome assembly GCF_028538775.1 of Myotis yumanensis. Classification (NCBI taxonomy): domain Eukaryota; kingdom Metazoa; phylum Chordata; class Mammalia; order Chiroptera; family Vespertilionidae; genus Myotis; species Myotis yumanensis. The sequence goes on from NW_027223754.1 coordinate 132,100,280, forward strand.
GTTCTTATTCAAATTTTGTAGCATTCTACAAGGAGGAGCTCAGCATATCATCTGAGAAAAAATTCATGCCACATTTTGTTTAAGAATCTGTTTCATTATTTCACAGTCACACTTCAGTAGGCCAAGCTATAATCGCTTCTTCTTGGTCCTTGACATGACTCCTTTGCTTTATAGAGAAACAGAATGAATTATTCACAGATATCTGTGAGCATTAGAAAAAGCTGGTCTAATTCTTGAATAAAGCCAGTGTTACAGTCTTAGTCATACCTGAAGGAAGAACATATGCTCATTCCTTTCCCAGAAACGCTTTTCTCAAACTTCTCCTCCCAATTCATTCTGTCAAACCTTCTCTTTGGGTTTCAACTGAGCTGTAACTTTATCTGGTAGGTGTTTCTCTCTCCTTCCCATGCCCAAACTCTGAGTCGCTTGATTCTATTTCATCCTATAGAATTCTGTGTTCTTCCTCAACCATTATACTTACAATATTGCATTGTAATTATCTGATTACTTATCTGCATCTTTATTTATAAGTTACAGATCAGTTCCTTTTAATATTCATCCTCCATGTACCATTAATATTTCCATTTTACAGATTTGGAAAATTAAGGGAGAATGAGATTTCATGTGTTCAAAGTCACAGCTAGTAAATGGTAGAGCTGGGTCAGGTTTCCAAAAGGAAAGGGTACAGGGTAGGCAAAAAATAGATTTGCACAATACTATATAATGAAGAAGTAATATGCAAATTGACCACCATGCCCTCACACAAGATGGCTGCCCCCATGTGGTCATGGATGGCTGCCACAAGATGGCTGGCATGGGAAGGCAGTTAGGGGCAACCAGGCCAGCAGGGGAGGGCAGTTGGGGGAAACCAGGCCTGCAGGGGAGGGAGGGCAGTTGGGGGGAGCCAGGCCTGCAAAGGAGGGAAGTTGGGGGTGACCAGGCCAGCAGGGGAGGGCAGTTGGGGGCCAGCAGGGGAGCAGTGAGGCATTGATCAGGCTGGCAGGTGAGTGGGTTGGGGGGTGATCAGGCTGGCAGGAAGGCAAGCGGTTGGGAGCCAGCAGTCCCAGATTGTGAGAGGGATGTCCGACTGCTGGTTTTGGCCCGACCCCACAGGGATCCCACAGGGATTGGGCCTAAACTGGCATTCAGACATCCCTCAAGGGGTCCCAGGTTGGAGAGGGTACAGGCTGGGCTGAGGAACATCACCCCCTCCAGTGCACAAATTTTGTGCACCATGCTTCTAGTAAATCATAAGAACATAGCATATTCAAATTACCTAATTATCAAGATTAGGAGATCTTGAAAGACATGTTTGTATAAAATGCTCATTAATGCATTTTATTTCACAAATTGGATGTTTGGACTGGTATTTAGAATTTTATGCATTAGTGCATTTGTATATAAAGTTCTTTAATTTTATTTATTTTCATGCAAGAAAAGCAAATAAATCAAACCATTTCCTCCCCAGTTTAGTCTCAAACCAGCACTCATAAAGCCTTAACTGTTATGTTATTTTTGGGAACTAATATGACATGTCCTAGATTTCAAAAGTAGATGCTGCAGAGGGTCAAATGAATTTTTGAATAAAAATCCATATATAGGGCATAAACATTAAAAAAGAAAGGGGAGGGACACAGCCATATGACTAGAATCAGATCTGGAACAGTGTCACCTGGTGATGTGAGTCAGCTATCTGCCCCCACACATTCACAGAAACGTACTCATTAGAATAAATGTTTGCTGTGGCTCTTTCCCCCTCCAATATCCTAGTAAAAAATTGTTCTTGCAACATTTTAAGGCCACCCACCTGTGTTTTAAAATAATGATAATGATAATAATAATAATAATAATAATATACAGATGGGTAGGATTAGGAAAGAGAGGAGGGGGGAACCAACAGAGGAAAGAGCAATATAATGCAGACACACTAGAACAGTCATGTAAATGAGATGGAGAGAAGATCAAAAGCAGTAGAAATTAAAAATGACCCATAATAAGAAAATAAAAAAAAGATACAAAGATAAGACTGCATGAAGAAGAATTTATTTTTAAAGCCAGAAATAGAAGGCAATAAACTTTGAAGTATTTGTGAAATTGTGAAATCACCAAGCATAAAAGGACAGAAGAGAAACACCAATAGAGATTAAAAAAAAAATAAAAAAGAATGCAGATGAAAGTGGATCAACTAAGAGATTAATCTTGGTATAGGAGGGTTGAGGTTGTTTAATTTTTTAATAATAAAATCAGAGTGCCATATTATTTTATTCAGAATAAATAAGGGAGTATAAGGTTAAATTTTTTTCTATCCTATATAATAAAGAGCTAATATGCTAATAGACCAGATGGAGAAATGACCTTCCTGAACTACCTTCCGGGATGACCTCCCGGAATGATCTGTGGGTGGGAAGTGGGGCCACAAGGCAGCCGGGGCTGCTGCAAGGGCCAAGCTCCTTGCACGAATTTCATGCATCAGGCCTCTAGTTTAATATAATTCAGGATATTCAGTATCCTAGATGTGCAACTCATTTCCCTTTCCATTTTATTTCTTTCTATGCAATACCAATGATCTTTTTAAGTAATTGTTTCTTGCTTTATTAAAAGAGTTTTAATTATCTTTATTCCTTTGAGATGCTTTTGAACTTGCATCTAATATTATGTGAATGTAGTGTGTCCCAAAGTAATATTTATTTGGGAAATATTATTACACTAGAGGCCTGGTGCATGAAAATTTATACACTCAGGGGGTTCCTCAGCCCAGCCTGCACCCTCTTGCAGTCTGAGACCCCTTGGAGGATGTCCACCTACTGGCTTAGGCCTGTTCCCTGGGGGATTGGGCCTAAGCTGGCAGTCAGATATCCCTCTGGCAGCCTGGGAGCCCTCAGGGGATGTCCATCTGCTAGCTTAGGCCCACTCCCCAGGGGATTGGGCCTAAGCTGACAGTCAGGAGTCCTCGGGGGATGTCTGACTGTGGGCCTAAGCCACAGTTGGACATCCTTAGCACTGCCTTGGAGGCTGGAGAGTCTCCCGCCACTGCTGCTGTGCTCGCAGCCACCAGCTCAATTGTGGCTGAGTGGAGCTCCCCCTGTGGGAGCACACTGACCACCAGAGGACAGCTCCTGCATTGAGCGTCTGCCCCCTGGTGGTCAATGAGTGTCATAGCGACTGGCCATTTCTAGTCAATCCGCCTTTGGGGCCAATTTGCATATTACCCTTTTATTATATAGGATTCTTTGTAACAATGTTGAGAAGGCACACCCCAGGGATGTGTATTCAGTTATTATTGATATTCAGTATCCTTGTAATTTAAACCAGGGTCCCAAGATATAAAATAATAATAAAAACAGCAGTAGCAATGATAATTCCCAACATATATCTATCTCATTTTGTGTTTTAAAAAGCACCTTAACAAGATATTTTATTTCCTTAACAGTGGTGTTTGGACATTTGAACTCTGAAGTATATATGAACTTTTCCAAGGCACTTAGCTAGTAAATACCTTGTCATTTGCCTCTAACTCTGGCAAATATCTTTTTACCAATAATCTACCTATTCTCTTTGAGAGAAGGAAGAGCTATGTTTGTTTTTTTGTTTATTTGTTTTTGTTCTAATGTCTAGTAATGGAACAGTGGAGAGTTTGAAGCTTGTATGGATAAAAGCTGAAAGGAGTTGTCACTACCTTCTTTCTTAATGGAAATTCCTTTGGAAAGGGATTTTGTGCTTTTTCCTGAGTTGATCTCATATAAAATTTTCTGGCCAGGTTGTGAAGGAATTTATTGGGAAGTCCTTACCTTAAGACTTTCCAACTTCTATGGCTTCTTCCATTTTCAGATTCTGTTGCTCATGCCATGCTGAGTGTTATGTCCTGGTAATATACAAAAATGTACTTATAAATTTTATTTTTATTTTATTTATTGATTTGAAAGAGAGGGAGGGAGGGAGAGACAGAGGGAGTGTGTGTGTGTGTGTGTGTGTGTGTGTGAGAGAGAGAGAGAGAGGGAGAGAGAGAGAGAGAGGGGGGGGGGGAGAGAGAGAGAGAAGACATTGATTTGTTGTTCCACCTATTTATGCATTCAGGAATTGAACCTGAAACCTTGGGGTATTGGGAAAAGGCTCTTACCAACTGAGCTACTGAACCAGGGCATTTAAATAATATCAAGTATTTCAATCTTTTTGAATGTTTCATCTGTGCAAAAGTACTAGATACAGAGCCCTACAGGGTGTAGAAAGATAAGCAGGATACTGTCCCTACTTTTAAGAAGCTTTCCATTTATAAGTACTATAGAGTATTGAGATTGTACTTTAGAAAGACATCCATTCATATCTCTGTTCAATAAATAACTTTCTGGTGTCAGCTCTGTATCAGGTCCTACGTCTCGGAACTGGGGACACAAGCCAGACACCACCCTGCTCGCAGGGACTTACAGTTTGGGGGACTATGCCATGAATATTACTTTACCATGGCAGCTACCCATAATTGCCTATGGATAATTTCAAACATTTCCCAGACTTAACTTTTTAAATTTGAGATAAAAGCAGTCCTACAGCAGCCCTTTTGATTGGTCTACATCTCTGAAACTTCTACATTTGAAATCTAGAACATTTATTTTTGATTTTCAAAAAGCAGTATAGCTTGGTTTCTAACAACTTTTTTTAAACCTGAATTGGAAAAAATGGCCTACTTAATCAGATTTACCTTAAATGGAAAGAAACAATAGGCAAATGTAAATTGGTAGGCAACTGTCTGGCCTGTTCAACTTGATTTTCTTGGATTTTATAGCTGCAAGATTTAGTGCAGTGTTCAAACTTTGTAGATCAGAAACTTTTGTGTAGATGGAAGGTAAGGTGATAGACAAAGAGACAAATTAAAGAGAAACTTTTCAATGAGCCAGGCAAGAGTAATTCAGTTGGTTGGCAACTGTGAAATTTGGGAAAGAAAGAGATAGAAATAAGAGATATGATGGATATAAAATTTTCAGTAATTGAAATTGATTATGAGAAAAAAAAGAGAAAATGAGACTACTTTGAGATTTTTTAGCTCAATACCGTTACCAGAAACATGGACTACAGATGAGTAGTTTTCCTTTTCTTCCCCCCCACCCCGTCGTTATTTTAATTTATTTTTCAATCACTGTTTATCCCCCCTATACCCTCCTCCACTTCCACACCTCCCTCCTGTTTCCCTCCCTCCTGCAATCACCACACTATTGTCCATGAGTTCTTTCATATTGTATCAGCCTTGCATACCGAATAAATCCCAATTGGTCATGGTATATGATCTTTTTAATGCATTTCTGGATTCATTTGCTAATATGTGTGAGGATTTTAGCATCTATGTTCATCAGGGATATTGGTCTTAATTTTCTTTCTTTGTCATATCTTTATCTGGTTTTGGAATTAGGTTAAGGCTGGCCTCATAAAATGAGCTTGAATTGTTGGAATAGTTTGAGAAGGATAGGTGTTCTTCTCTGAATGTTTGGTAAAATTCACCTATAAAGCCACCTGGTCGAAGGCTTTTGTTTGTTGGGAGTTTTTGATTACTGCTTCAATTTCACTAATTGTAATCTGACTATTCAGATTCTCTGATTCTTTCTGATTTAGCTGTGGAAGATTGCATGTTTCTAGAAATGTATTTCATCCAGATTGTCCAGAGTAGCTTCCTGAGAAGAAATTATAGGTAGATAACAACTACATTGCTGTGGGACCCAGCAAGTTGACAGTAATAAGAATAAGCCAGCAGGCTGTCCTGGCTAAATTTCAGCAGGGATTGGTATTGTAGGGCCAGCGACCTTTCTCTCTCACCCTCTTGAAGTCCACAGACATGGGTTGATAAACACATGAGTCTTTGAGATTGGGACTGATGAGGGAAAAGCAGCTGGTGAAAGTTCACTTGGAGAAGAGAAACGGAAGACAGGATAAAGTCCCTTCCTCAGTCTTGGTGCTGGGACTGAGACAATTATAGACAGAGAAATAGGAAGAAGACATGGGTAAAGAGGAAAAACTGTATTGCAGCTGAAATATATTGACTCTCAGGAAGTCTTGTGAGCTATAGATCTTTGATTAGTGGATGGGGACAAAAACTAGAAAATGTAGATTATTATTACCATTAATGTGACCTTTTTGAGGAGAGGACACAATAAATTGATGAAGCCTGGGTAAATCAGAGTTATAGATAGCTACAGCCTCTAAGAGTGAAATGTTAGATCAGCAATCAGAATAGAGATATAAAAAATGGATTCCCTAACCAATGGGACTGAAGTTTAAGACATGTAAAGAAATATGTTAATAAAACATATTCATGGCAGCTTAGAGGGAGGGAAGAATAACCTCTATTTATCAATTCCCTTATTGATTACTTGCTAAATGTGAGATATTTTGGTAAATATTTATAAAATTACCTTATTAATCTTTATAACAGTCACCAAAAATAGGTAATATTGTTCTTTTTTTGTGGTATGAGGAAGCAGAAGACAGAGAAAAAAAACTTACTTAAGGTTACTCAGAGCTATAATTCAAACCCAATTTCTTATTTCTAAGGACTGTGCAAAGATGAGGAAATATAAATCAACATATTTCAAGTCTGATGGCCCTTTGATCGTGATGGGAGTGGTAAAAGTAGATAAAATAATCAAGTCCTAATTTCCCCAAGCTCAGACACTCAAACAATTAAAACATTATGAAAGGAAAAGAAAAATAACAGGTGCATTCCCAAATTTTAAATAATTATAATCTAGGGAGAGGAAAGTAAAACATGCACATGCATAACTATGTTAGGATACAGGGCAGTAACACAAGAGCCAGGTGAGTGTTATAGATTATAACATTATAAGATTCAAAGGCAACAGCTTTTAATGTTGGGTTATTGTTTTCAGTTATTACGGAGGTCAGCTCTGACTTAGGTTGGGGAGGACAGCTTGGCATTCGTAACGGAAAGTGCAGTCAGCTGGAGGTCAGCTTTTCCACTGAGCAGTTAGTTATGTGGTCATGATCAGTCACTTCATATTTTCACCTCCACTGCAGTTCCCTCCTCTATAAAACAAGGGCTTTGTACTGGATTCATCAATTCACTCAGAACAACCATTTAAAGTGCCCACTATAATGCACAGATCTTGCAACATCAAGTAAATAAAAAACCTAGTTTTTGTTCTCAAGGAATTTACAGCCTGGAGGGGAGATCTAAACTGCAGTCTTCTAAAAAGATAATCACTATCATGTAGTTGTAAGCAAAGGATTGTAAGAGGCATCTAAACTGCATACAGATAAGGAACACTCCACTGAGACCATGTTTGGATGAATAAGAGCTGCTAGGCAAATCAGGTAATGATAAGACAGTCAGAGAAAGATAAATATCACATGATCTCACTCATTTGTGGAATATAATGAACAACATAAACTGATGAACAAAAACAGATTCAGAGACAGAGAAGCATTGATCAGACTGCCAGACCTCAGAGGGAAGGCAGAGGAGGGCAGGGGGAAGGGGGAGAGATCAACCAAAGGACTTATATGCATGCATATAAGCATAACCAATGGACACAGACACTAGGGGGGTGAGGGCATGAGCAGGGGGTGGTAATGGGGGGATAAGGACACATACATGATACCTTAATCAATAAAGAAAAAAAAACCTTCCAGAGAAGGAAGAATTGCACAGAACTTTGCTACGTATCTTGTGGCATTATTACTATTTTATATTTCTTTGTTTCTGCCTGGTGTGAAGAAGAGGGAGGGAGAGAACAATGTAGAGTCTGAGTATTGGTATGAATTAATGTGGAGAAGAGAGAAAGAAGTAACTTCCTGGGCGCTTTCAACCCCTAATATATATATACAACATGAAGGCCCTGAAGAACACATGAGAAAACAGATCATTAAAACCTGTGTCCCCTCTATGTTTCTGTCATTCACACAGTCTTAGAGACATTAGGACTGCCATCCAGAGGTAGTATGTGCTGTGTTTAAGAACTTGGGCTTTAATGATAGATCACCCTAGTTCATTCTCAGTGCCCCCACTTAGCAGTTTTAAAATCCTAAAGAAAAAGGTAAGCCCTAGTTGGTTTTGCTCAGTGGATAAAGCACCAGCCTATGGATCGAAGGGGCCTGGGTTTAAGTCTGGTCAAGGTCACATACCTCAGTTGCAAGCTTCTCCCCAGCCCAGGCCCTGGTCAGGGCACATGCAGGAGGCAGCCCACTGATCTGTTTCTCTCTGTCTTTCCCTCTCTCTTCCACTCTCTCTGAAAATCAATGGAAAAATATCCTTGAGTGAGGATTAAAAAATAATAATAATAACAAAATAAATTCTTTAAGAAAAAAAAGTTAAGTCTTTTGGACCTTAGTCTTCTAACCTGCAAAATGGAAATGACAATAACTACTTCCTGTTCTGACAATTAAACGGGTTGAACATGTAATCTGCTATAATCAGCCTAGCACATGAAGGTACCAAAGTGTTACCTATTGTTATTACCTGTTGTTCCATAGAGTGTCCACCACTGACAATGAGGTGAGGCATTGGTGATATGCCTCCTTGGAGAGTAACCCAGTGATGCTTCCCTGTCTATGGCCATCAACGGGTTGTCAATGAAGATGGCTTAGGATGCATTTATTTATTAATGATGCAAAATATGTTAACGGAGGCTCTATTCTAGGCACTGTGGATCATACTTAAAAAATAAGACATGTAGTACAGTGATTCTAAAAGAAAGTGCATTTTAAATATCAAATGAATGTGAGGATTCAGAGGACACAAGTGTGACTTCTGCCTGGAACATCTAGGGAATACTTCCTGGGTGGCATTGGAAGTGTTCAATAGAGATATCACTTCAAAAGAATCAGAGTCAGGATTTGCCTCAGCTGGTTGGTGCACTCCCTTTGTATTCACAAGCCTGTCTTCTGAGCCAGCGACCCAGGCTGCTGGAGGAGAGTCAAGGCTGAGAAAGTACCAGGGACTGTGTTAGCAATCAACAGAAAAGATATTTTTAAACAACAGGAGTTTTCTAAGCTTCCACGACAAGAAACAAAAGGCTTTTCTAAAATGAATCCTGTAAGGAAACTGTTCTTTTTGGTCATGACTTTTAGGTCACTTGTACAACAAGTCAGCACTTAGAAGTGGTTCTTTTCCTGTCGACGTCACTGCATGGGTATTCTCTTGAGAGTGCTGTGCTATAACTGCATTAGCCCTCAATCCCAGGCACTGCCCATCTCCGCTGGCAGTGACTCTCAGAAACAATGCAGTTATCCCCACTAGGGCTCACTATCTCTTGATTATACTGCAAGCACAACCTGTGTGCGGAAACCATCTCCTGGATCGTACTGAAGCCTCAGGCAGATGGAACATCAGTGGGAGGAGTTGCCAGCTACTTCTCTGCCAACTTGTTTTGCCAGTTTAATAGAGGATCAGTTGTAAAGATTCTCTGTAGGCTCAGCAACATAATTATTATCTATGGTCTCTGCATTAACTGTGAGAAAACATCATGGTCTGAATCTGTCTAATTTCAAATGCCAAGCTGTGCCCACGTTCAGCCCACAACCGAACCTGAAAACTCAATATACCCTTAGGATTGCTACTGCTGCATCATGATGGGCGTTAAGTATATGTTTGCCCAAGGCCTGATGTTTAATCCTGGCTGTACTGCTTCTGTATTTAAGGTTTACTTCCTCTGTTCTCCTGACCCTTTCCAACACAAGTACCCTTGCAATTCGAAATTATTAAAAAGGTTAAAATATGTGTCACATTTAGTTCTGGTACTCAGTCCAGAAGTGCCACGCCCCTGCAAATTTGGAAAACAAACTCCTTAACAGATGGGCCACATAAAGTTTACAGCATGTGCAGTGTGGGAGGTAGTAGGGCTCTGGGCGAGAAACAGAAGATTGGATTTTTGGGAGCTCAGAGTTTTTTAATTTGCTCTTGGGTTTTGCTCGTAGACAGATCACATAAGCTTATAGCCTTCATTTATCTCACATGACCTGATACCTTAAACTTATGAGTGAGTAATAAGAAATCAGGAAATATTTTTCTTAATATGACACTGCATCAAAATGCTTATTGCTGCTCATAGGATTATGTGCAGCTGGTATAATCTTATTAACTAAAATGTGGCTGCAGGATCTAGAAAAATCCACTGTGTAATTTTGAATCAGAAAGATGGTTCTCTTTCATTTAGAACAGGTGTGTGACTCGGTGAGTTATCGTTGCTGTGGGAAAGGATTGCCAGGAAATGGTTGGATTTCGATTTCTAATCACATGTCTGCAACATGCCTTTTAAGTGGCCTCTGAAAAGTTAAGAGAGGTTAGAACATGTTTAGAACCAAATTATTATGATATGCATTTGATAATACTTTAATCAAGATTCTCAAACATGAGGACATGAGGATCATCCATTTTATTTGGGGGAACTATTCAAAAATATAAACATCTAAGACTATCATAAAGCTGTTCCTTGGGAATTTCTGGAAGTAGAGCTATGAAATCTATATTTTGAAAGAGTTTTCTAAATGATTCCAATGACTAATCATATTTGGGATCTTATAAAGGTGTATAAATTCATAAAGGTATATAAATTAATAACAAAGACTTTTACTAAGTCGAAGATGACTGAAATTCCAAAGCCTAAAAAAAAAAAAAAAAAAAAAAAAAAAGAAAAGAAAAGAAAGAAAGACAAAGAAATACAGGAGTTGTCATTTAAGAGGACAGAGGTTTGGCTTAAGGGAAGATTGAAGAGAGACATGAATGTCAAGAAGAGGAATCCATGGTTCAGCCACAAGGGGAAGTAGACAGGAAGTCACTGAGAGCAATAGTCCTGAAGGGAAAGGTGGAATGAGAAATTTAGCAGGATGAGGAGAGAAAGATTTCTTCCCTCTTACAGAACTTCTTACATTTTGTTTTGTGTGGTTTTTTCACAGTCTCCTCTTTCTAATCCAGTGGTTCTCAACCTGTGGATCGCGGCCCTTTTGGCAGTCAAACGACCCTTTCACAGGGGTCGCCTAAGACTATCCTGCATATCAGATATTTACATTACAATTCATAACAGGAGCAACATTACAGTTATGAAATAGCAAATAAAATAATTTTATGGTTGGGTCACAACATGAGGAACTGTATTTAAAGGGCCAGAAGGTTAAGAACCACTGTTCTAATCCACTTTCCAGTCTGCATTTAGAGTGCTCTTTTAAGAATTCAAATTGGAATCATGATATTGCCCTGTTTAAGCATTACAGTAACATTCTTTCTTCTCTCCCTATCAAATACCAAGCAGTCTCCTGTATAAGCTGATTTTGGCATACCTCTCCAGCTAAGCTTTGCTCCTTTCATCTGATTGCTTATTACTTTGTAGGCATACGGATCTTTTGACATTGGCAGAACATACCAAATTCCTTTCCCCTTGTTTTCCTCCCCCTCTCAACACAACCGCTACTCACCTGGCAGGTTTCTGGCAATTCCTTACACGACAGATGACAGATCACTTACTCAGGGATGACCGCTCTGACCATCCAGTCTAAATTAGGTTCTCTTATTATACTGACATGGTTCCCTATATTTTCTTGCTATCACAAATTATAATTTATAACTTTATATCTACTTGCTTGACTACTTAAATACTACGGTAGAGAGATAGCTTCACAAGGGCTGTCTATTTTGCTCATAACTATGTATATGGTGTCTACCACAGTGCTTAGAACATAGAATGTATTAAAAAAGAACAACTGTCAAAGCAATGAATGAGGGCATCATGGATGTTCAGAGACAATGAAATTAAGACAAAGGAAGAGAGATGATTTTCCTTAAGTCTTTTAGTGTGCCATATATACTATGCCATACAACTATCCATTGGTATTGTTCTATGGGGGTATGAAGATGAATCACATGATTGGAAAGGAGAGATATGTAAGCATGAATGTATAATTGGCAGAATAAAATGAGTTGTGTAACAGAGGCACAGCATCCAGAAAGAGTAATAATTTTGGTTCATAGATCAGGCAAGATTGACCAATGGGGTTACATTTAAACTGGATCTGACTGAAAGCTATGTAAGATTTCAGTAGTAGAGCCCTGGTCAGTATTCCGCAGTGGTTGGGGCATGGCCTGTACACCAAAGGGTTGCCAGTTCGATTCCTGGTCAAGGGCGAGTACCTGGATGCAGGTTCAATCTCCAGCCCAGGTTGGGATGTGTGCAGGAGGCAATTAATAGAGATGTCTTTCTCACATCAATGTTTCTTTCTCTCTCTTTTTCTCTCTCCCCCCTGCCCCACCGCCCTCTCTCCCTTCCACTAAAAATGAGTGGGAAAATATATCCTCAGATGAGGATTAACAACAACAAAAAAATTCAGTAGAAGTATGTAGAAAACATTACATCAAAGCTTCTTTGTGTTAAACCAATTCCCTTTCTATTCTGTCAGGCCAGACACTTGTTAGGGAAAAACAAAACAATGCTTTAGCCCACCAACCACAGTTGATTGGATCTGGAATGCTATTCTATTCTAAGATGGTCAATCAATTTCTCTTCTCCTTAGATTTGTAGTTGAGACTTCAAATTCTGTAGGTTAGTGTAGGTGTAGAACCTGACAGAGATTGAGAGGAGAGAGGGGGCAGGGAGGGGAGAAGGCTTTGGTCCTTTATGAGTTTGCAGATTCCATGTCTAGTGCCCATTTTGTCTCCTTTAATTAAGCTAGAGTTAATGTGTGTCTATTATTCCAACTATAGAGAGACAGATGAAAAGGTGGGGGAGGAAATTACAAACAGAGGGAAAAATGATGAGCCAATCTGTCAGAGTGTGTAGGGTATGTGGAGACACAGCCACATGTTTTCTTATTTCAGTGATCTCATTTTTCAATACTGAGAAGATGAATAAAATCTGGTAACTTAAACTACCAAATACGGATAAATAAAAATTTAAATACAAAATAATGTTGGCATATTTCCTAACAGGAATCAGTGTGACAGGATGGAGGAAGCACTGTAATTGAAGTCATGCATGTCAACTGTGCTGCCACTGGCTAGTTACATATTGCCCGATAAGTTATTTGATCCCTCTAGGCTCAGCTGATAAAGGACAAAAGATCTATGGGCCCATCTAACGAAACAGAAGTAATGGATAGCAACCTAAAGTATTTTTACTTTCTGGCGTTTCTGGTTTGTCTACTTTCTTTTGTTCTCTGGAACTGAGTGCTCACTCTGATTCAGGTCTTGCTTTAGGGGCTGTGACACCAACATGCATAATTCTTGGCTCCCACTCTTGAAGATATAGAAAGAAAGAAATGGTACAAAAGAGTCATAAAAATAAATTATGATACACAAAGATGCTCTTTACAATAAAATAGACAATATTCCAAAGAATTGCTCAATTTTGTTCGGTAAAGGATGTGATGATGAGAAAGGCCTTAGAGAGAAGGCAACATTTGAACTGGACCATAAGAGAAGGGCTTTTTGTGCTGAGACAAAGCTTGGGCATATTTCAGTTATCACGTTCTGCCTCATGGGTCCAAACTCACCCCTCAATGCCTGCTTGGCCATCATTGCCTACAACCATGGAGATGGGCTCTTTCCTGGTTTTCCTTTGTCAGCTGGAGGGATGATGCTAAGCTTTGTCAGTCGTGGGTGCTGGAGAAACACTGCAAAAGGAAAAGGGTTTAGCTTCCTAGGTCCAGGGTGCTTGGTGAACAGCTGCTCCTCAGTGCTGCGGCCAGCAGCACGCAGCAGCCAGCAGCTGCCCCAGCAACCACCTCGGCTCATTTCATAGCAAAGTGCCTCTGATGAGACACCTGCCTGTGATCAGCTTTCCTTCGGTAAGTTTCAGAGAGTGAATTTCCAGCAAATCCCTCCAGCATGGCACTATGGTGACTCTTCTGCCATCAGTGAGCCATGGCCACGTCCTCCCCAATAGGTCTAGGTCTCAGCCTTGGGAGGAAGTGGGTGTTAAATGTTCTCAGCCCTGGAGGGGGTGGCTGCTCCTTATAGCTGCAATCCTATATTCTTTTAAGTTCAATTTACTTCTTTAGAGCCAGTCTTTTGTCATTCAAATCCCCTGCTATGGTAATAATTCTTCCTATTAAACTTCCCCTGTTCAAAATTCTTTCTTGATGGGACATTTCCTGATCTGAGGCAAAAGCTTAGAGGCTCAGAACATGTACACGTAAAGGAAATAGTGACTAGAGCAGTGCTGGTGGGGTGCGGCTGGGGTGGAGAAGCAGGACAAGCTACCGGGTAAGTAGCCTGGGGCTGGAGAATGAAGATGTGTGAGTGGTAAGACTTTCAAACTGGGAGTGACAGCTTTGCTTCTGGGTTTTAAACAAAAATAAGAAACTGAGAACAGTGTGGAGGATGAATTATTGTGGAGAGCAGAGCTACTGGAGGCGAAGTGATACTTTTTGTTTGGGTGGGGGTATTATTACACTTCAGGACACACATGCGAAGAGCCTGAATGAAAGCCCTGACAGTGACAGGTGGAGGGAGAAGGAAGAGCCCTAAGGGGCTGGATGGTCATTGTGATAGGGAGGTGGAGGGTAACTTTCCTGCTGACACTCCAGGTTTGAGATTTCTAGTTTGGATGACTGAAGGGATGGCCATTGCATAACTGAGATTGGAAGTAATAGGACCAGTGGTATTGGGGGAACGTGAAAGAAATACTTTTTTGTTTGTTTGTTTGTTTGTTTGTTTTAGAGTATTTTGATTTTAATGAGATGCTATATTTGGTATGCAAAAAGAAAAATAATAATGGGCATTACTTTGCTTCAAAGATACTGAACAATAGGCTCTCTGTTCTGCTAGGCTGAGTAGTTATTCATCCAACTTCTAAAAGTTTGAGAGATTTAAGAGAGGTTTTTGCCCCTGAAGTATGTTCCTTCAATGTATTTCCCCCATGAATTCTCTGCTTTGGAGTGCTTTACAGGGTTTTTGGAATGTCTTCTAGATTCCTTTTCAGCTAAATACACAGGCTTTAGATTTTGCCTGACATCACTTCAATCAGCAGTTCTCCGGGGTACATTCACTCTGCTTGATATCTGCCTTTCCAGAGGACTGTGCTCATTCCCTGAGTTCTTCGTTTGGCAGTGATCGGAACCATGGTAGCCTTCAAGGGATTGGAGGCTCAGAGCAGAGCCTCTGAAAGAGCAACGTGAGTGCACAGACTGCGGCAGAGAACCCGGGACTGTGGCACTGGCTGGGGGTGACCAATAGCTTGCGCTCCCAGGGTGGCTGCTGCACCCTGCCGGTGCCGAGGTGGGCAGCCGACAGGCCAGCAAGGAGCCTTAAAGCCTGACTTAGGACATTAACGCCGGGCAGATATGTAATTGCAACCCAGCAGCTGCCTCTGCAACATACCGACGTGGGCTGCGTGGAGCTGCATTTGAATGCCATTTTCTGTGATGCGCCAGGACTTTGTAAGCGTGTGGCTTGTGGTGCATTAATCTGATTTATCTTCAGAAGAGTAACCAGTAATACGTTTTATGAGAACAGCTTAACAAGGCTTTCCTGATTTTCTTTCATTTATTTAGCCGCTTAATGCTTAGCTATTTAATTCTTATAAAAGTCACATGCGCGCATGAATACACACACATCACATTGGGAAAACAAACCAAACTTTAAGGTGGTAATTATTAAAGACAGGGAAAGGTTCTCTCTCCTGTAACGAGGTGAGCACTTGATGTGTGCTATTTCTCTCTATGAAATAGAATAAACAAGTGATTTATAATGTGTTTGAGTGCACTGTTTAAGATGGGAGTGGTATGTTACCATGTGATTACTTTTTGCTCAAGGCTTATGTTCAATCAATTTTGTGTGTTTGTGTGTGTGTGTGTGTGTATATGTGTGTGCGTATGTGTGTGAAAGAGATAGAGGTAGAGATAGAGAAATGAGAGAGAGAAAGAGAGAGAGAGAGAGAGAGAGAGAGATTGCAAGTGAAGCTCAGTAGAGCTTTCTAGCAGCCAAACCGAAACATTTCAAACTGTTTATTTTTGAAGAGTGCATAGGGTGGTTTGAGTTAAGCTTTGCCATTCCTCTCCCTTTAGACTTGAATTGCTGACTGCCATACCTAGAAGTCCATGAAAGGAATTTGAGAAAGAATTCAAAGCAGGCCCATTTCATGTAGATCATCAGTTCATGGAGAGTTAACTTTCTTGTTTTATTTTGACAGTTTGGATTTCTTGATCTATAATGATACCAAGTTTTTTCAAAATATATTTTTATTGATTTCAGAGAGGAAGGAAGAGGGAGAGAGAGATGGAAACATCAATGATGAGAATCATCAATCAGCTGCCTCCTGCAGGCCCCCACACTGGGGACTGAGCCCACAACCTGGGCATGTGCCTTGACCAGGAATTGAACCATGACCTCCAGGTTCATATGTCGGCACTCAAACACTGAGCTGTGCTGGCTGGGCAATAACAAGCTTTTTTTGTTATTTCTTTACATACCTTATTTTAGAGGACATTTGTAAGTTGGATTGAGGGTTGTTCCCTAGCACCTGTGCCTTCTCCAAATATACCTAAATTTCTTTGGGGGTAACTACTTAACCCCCAATTTGAATAGCCTTCACAGAATGGTACACTAGATACAATCCACTCAATCCCCTTGAAAATCTAAAGACGAAGATTTTTTTTCTAAATACCTAAAACAGACAGTGGTGGTGATACCATTGTAATTAGTTTGTTATTAATAACAGGAAAGGCCAGATATTATAAGCATGCCACTTGGGCAGCTTCACCAGGATACTGCAATCCCATAATTCCACATAGGGGAAATAGCCACATGCCCAGTAAAGTTGGGGCGACATAGGGAAGGTATTTGACTGTCAATTACACATGGGGACAGAGATGGTTGGCCAGAATGGGCAAGGCCACTGCAAGTCCACAAACATTTGGGTATACATAGATTTCTAAACCAAGGCGTTCACTCTTTTGGGATTCTTGTTGCTCGTGTGCCACTGTCTTGCTCTTGGCTTCCATGCAGGCCCTACACACAATGAATTAATGGACTGCAGCTAGCTTGATGCTGTATTGGACTACGCAAATATGAAACAGAAACTCTGGACACTGGCTCTGATTTTAGCTCTGTTGAAACCCCAGCTACACTTCTATGACTGGACTAAAGCAAATGAGACTTTGGAAACCCAGGGGTGTAATTCCACAGAAATAAAACTTTCTACTATGTCTTGCACTCCCGTGGGGGCCTCCAGAAATGCTTATTCCAGTGATCCTTCAAAATTCCACTTCCTCTCCTCTTCTATAACAGAGGAGAAATGATGTACCCTTGCCCAACTGGAAGGTTTTTCAAGGATATTTCTATCTTTCAGTAGTTATATAGAAATGTTATAATGCATTTAAAAATATTTTTATTGATTTCAGAGAGGAAGGGGGAGGGAGAGAGAGAGAAACATTAATGGTGACAGAGAATCATTGATTGGCTGCCTCCTGCAAGCCCCCTACTGGGGATCAAGCCTGCAACCCCCAGCATGTGCCCTGACAAGGAATCGAACAGTGACCTCCTGGTTCATAGGTCGTCTTTCAACCACTGAGCTGTGCCAGACGGGCAATAAAAGCATTTTTAAGTAACCAATTATATTATAGTAAAACTCACATATAAAAATTGCACAAATGATAAGATTGTAGGTGCTTTCAAATTATTGCCAACCATTAGCATTATCACAATTTCAAATTTTCACTACTTTGTGGAACTTAGTAGTAAATATTTGTGATTTTAACTTCTATTTTCTTGATGCCAAATAAGATGGGAAAGGTTTTCCTGTGTTCACTGTTCTTTTGGAAAGTACTGTTGGGTCTTTTGGGATAGTGTCTTCCTGATTTGAAGTTGTTTTTTTCTCCCCATTTTAAAAGTACATTTTGAATGTTAGTACTGTTGATTATGTGTATTGCAATTTTTTTTTACACACTCTGTTGCGCTTGTTTTTATTCAGTGGTGTTTTTTGACAAACTTTTGATAAAATTTCTAATTACAATCAAATCAAATTTATTAATCTTGTCATTTATGGTTATATTTCTTGTGTTCTGTGTACAAAATATGTGCCCCAAGGTGGTGCAGATATTAAACCTTCCAATGAATAATAACAGAGAGGTTCACTACCAATACTTGTCGTAAAGAAATGTTAAAGAATATAAATTCAGAAAGAAGGGATAAAAAACCTAGAATGATAGCCAGAAATAGAAGAATAAATGATCACAAAATAAAATGCCTAATATGTATGTAACTTTACAAACATTGCAAAATAAAACATGAGCAATATCTGGTATGTAGAGTAGAAAGAAAACAATATCATGTAAATATACAGGGAATTGACCAGCTAGCATTAAAGTTTTATAGAAGATCTTTATATCGTGTGGCATAGGGACTAAAATAGTATCTAATTTTTTACTTTGTTGAAGTAAATATACATGGTTTTTTTTGTGTGTGTTTAAAGCCACACAATAAAATGAGTCTCAACAACTTTTGAATTTCTAAAATAAAACAAATATGTCCTCTGACCACAGTGGAAGATTTGAAATTCAAGCAGTACACTTTTAAATAACCCACTGGGCAAAGAGGAAATCACAGTGGAATATTTTGAGCTGAATAAAATGAAAATATGACATCAGAACATGATGAATACAGCTTAGAGAAAAACTCAAAGGCCTAAATGCAGATCTAAGAGAAAAAGAAAGGCCCAAAATAAATTATGTAAGCATCCATCTCAAGAAGTTGAGAAAAGAACCACAAAAATAACTGCTTTCCCTGCAAAAGACAGAAGAAAGAAAATGATAAAGAGAAATAAAAAGCAAGAGAAATAATTAGCAAGTACAAAAAAGTTAATATTTGGTTATTTAAAAAGATTAATAAAATTGCTAAAACCCAAGCAAGACTTAAAAAGAAAGGAAAAGTAGGCCCAAACAATTACCAAGGTAGGTGAGATTTTGGAGCAGATAGAAATTTCTCATATTTTGCTATAAAATGGTACAACAAATTTTAACAAAAAGGTTTCCTCTAAACACACATTTAACCTATGACCAAGAAAGTCTACTCACAAAGATATGAAATGAAAAAATATCTACACTAATAAAAGAGAAACATGGTAATTAGCGTACGACCGCTACCCTTTTCATTGGCTAATCAGTGAGTATATGCAAATTAACTGTCAGCCAAGATGGCGGCTGGTAGCCAGGCAGCTGGAAGCGAACATGAGGCTTGCTTGCTGCGGACTCCAACGTTCCCCGCCTCACTTTCCGGCCTCTCAGTTGCAACTCTAAGCAACTATGTACTATGTTGCAAATAAGAAGCTAAACAAAACCCCCAGAAACCGGCTGTCAGTCAGCCCCGGACCGCAACATTGTATCGATGTTTTCAGCAGCGAGGCCTCAGAACTAAAGCTGGCCCAGAATAAAAAAAAAAAAAAGAAAACAAGGAGCAGTTGGGAGCTTTTAGTCATCTGCCAGCCGGAAAACAGCCCTCAGCCACTCACCCAGACTGGCCAGGCACCCCAGTGGGGACCCCCACCCTGATCCAGGACACCCTTCAGGGAAAATCAGCCAGCCCCCACCAGTGCACCAGGCCTCTATCCTATATAGTAAAAGGGTAATATGCCTCCCGGCACCGGGATCAGCAGAGCAGCGAGGCTCCCGGCACCGGGATCAGCGTGACGGGGCAGCGCCCAAACCCCCTGATCGCCCTGCGGCTCTGTGTGTGACAGGGGGCGGGGCCACAACCTCCCTATCCACCCTGCTCTGTGCCTGATAGGGGGGAGCTCCCCAATCCCCTGATTGCCCTGCTCTGTGTGTGACAGGGTGAGGCGCCCCCCGCCCCCCCACAGGCCCTGCTCTGTGTGTGACAGGGTAGAGCCATAACCTCCCCATTGGCCCTGCCCTGAGTGTGACAGGGTGCAACGCCCCAACTCCCCTATTGGCCCTGCTCTGTGAGTGACAGAGGGGAGCTCCTCAACCCCCTCATCAGCCCTGCTCTGTGCCTGATAGGGGGGAGCTCCCCAATCCCCTGATTGCCCTGTGGCTCTGTGTTTGACAGGGTGCAGCGCACCAACCCCCTGATCGGCCCTGCTCTGTGAGTGACAGGGGGCAGCGCCCCAACCCCCTGATCGGCCCTGCTCTGTGCATGACAGGGGGTGGCGCCGCAACCTCCCCATCGACCCTGCCTTGAGTGTGACAGGGGGCGGTGCCCCAACCCCCCAATCGGCCCTACCCTGAGCGTGACTGAGGGTGGCATCGAAACCTCCCGATCCGCCCTGTCTGTGCATGACAGGAGGCGGCGCCCCAACTCCCCAATCGGCCCTGCTCTGAGCCTGACCAGGGGCTGCACCTAGGGATTGGGCCTGCCCTCTGCCACCCGGGAGCAGGCCTAAGCCAGCAGGTCATTATCTCCCAAGGGGCCCCAGACTTCGAGAGGGCACAGGCTGGGCTGGGGGACCCTCCTCCCCCTGCCCCCCAGTGCACAAATTTTTGTGCACCGGGCCTCTAGTATATTTATAAAAAGATGTGTCCAACAATGTTTCTATCAACTTTATTCATAACAGCCAAAAATTTATAAATAGCTAATGTGTCCATTAATAGAACATCACATAAACAAGCTGTAGGTTGACTCTTCAGCAATAAAAAGGAATAAATATTATCAATACATAATTCAACATGATCAATCTCAAAACATTCTGCTAAGTCAAGGATATTTCCATGAACAAAATCTGATTTTGTGAACAAGTACATGTCTTTCTTCTAGTTTCTACATTAACTTGTACAGAGAGAAGCTTCTTCAATTATTAAGTCCTATCTACTAAATCTACCACTGCATTAATCTGTTAATTATACTGTTAGAATTAAAATAAGACAAAAGAAATTTTAAAAAAATAGAAAAAAAAGGTTTACCACAAACTGTTTTATTCTTATTGAAATATATTATTGAATAAATTTTATTAAAATCTAAAATGATAAAGTTTATTGAACTTCATAGTGGTACACAATAATAAACAAACAGAGGGGAGTGGGGGACTGAGTGAAGGAGGTGAGGGGATTGAGAAGAATAAACTGGTAGTTACAAAATAGTCACAGGGAAGTAAAGTACAGCATAGGAAATATAGTCATTAATATTGTAGTAACTATGTATGGTACCAGGTGGGTACTGGAAATATTGGGGGGAACATTCTTGTCAAGCATGTGATTGTCTAACTGCTATGATGTACACCTGAAACTAATATAAAATAACTTTGAATTTAAACTATAATTGAAAAAATTAAAAAGAAGAAGAAACACAGGGATGCTCTCACACAAAGAAAAAGCCATCTGAGGACACAGCAAGATGGTGGCCATCTCTAAGCCAAAGAGAGAGCCTCAGAAGCTACTAAACCTGCTAACACCTTGATCTTTTGACCTCCAGAACTGTGAGAAAATAAATTTCCATTTTTATGTGTCCCCCTACCCCCAAAAAACACAAAAACCCACAAATAAATAAAACCTCCAAACTCTTTGATACTAGCAGATACTAGCAGTGCTATTGTCAAAACTGTTCTACAATACCAGCAAGTTTTAGGAGAAATTTTCTTCCCAGTAGTGGGCTAGTATTTTCCACAGGAAACAGTGGTTCAGGACTCATACTAATTTTGTCCATGGGAATTTAAAAGAAGACACATTTTCGTGGTTTAAGTTACACATGGTCATTTTGAGAGCCAGAAACACTACTTTAATATACCCCAAAGAACTATGATTTGAAAGTATCTTTTTCTCAGAACAGACACAGTTGTGAAAAAAAACTATTACTTTTTTTTTTCAAGGTCCATGCTTTATGAACACACGTCTGATTTGGTACACAAGATTCTGAGTTCATTGTATGGATTCTGAAACCAAGTTGTTCAAAGGTAAATTCTAAAACCATGGCTGAAGTAGCAAATGAATATATCAAAACGAAAATTTCATCCAAATGAAAATTGTAATTAAAATGAACACCAATACACCAAGTTCCTTTAGAATTTTTCTAAAGGGAAATATTCTATTCTAATTAATCTTTCATATAAATTCTTTTGCTGTTGCTCTTTGGTCCACCTGAGCATTTATGTAATTTTGGAATAATAAATACCCAAGATAAATGAGAGTCATTACACATATTTTCTTAAGAACTTGAATATGTCTTTGAATAGTACATTAAAAAAATGTAGGTTTTTGTCCTGGCCAGTGGCTTAGTTGGTTGGAGCATCATCTTATACAAAAGGTTGTGGGTTTGATTCCCAGTCAGGGCACATACCTATGTTGCAGGTTTGAGCCCCAGTCAGGGTCGGGGCATGTAAGGTAGGCAACCAATAGATGTTTCTCTCTTTCTCTATCCCTTCCTCTGTCTCTAAAATCAATAAAACATATCCTCTGGTGAGGATAAAAAGAAAATGTAGGTTTATAAAACAATTTCAAGGTTTTGTGTTTTTGGAATACTGTCCATAATTTTCTTGACATTTGTAATAAAAAATATCATTAATATTTCACTTTAATGATACAGTGCTCTGGAGCAAAATTACAATAGAACAAAATTTCATCTGAAGAGCTGTACTGCACCCCGTAATCATGCTAAATGAATTCATTATGACTAGTATTATAAGCCTCAGACATGCAATTAGAGTTTGGGTCATTCTAGGAAAGAAAAGTAATTTTTTTTTCCTTTGAAAAATAGTACTTATTCCTTTCTGTTATTGTTATCACCTCTAGGTTCATTTAAAAATTCTGGATTGTTATCATAGTGATGGTATTAGTATGTTTTCTAGTTCCTTCTCAGGGAAGGTATTAGTAAGAGGAGGTTTAGGAATTAATCTTGTAAGTAATTTGTAATTAATCTTGTAAGTAATTTACAAGTAATCTTGTACATAGTAATTTCTAAAAGTCTCTTGTCACTTGCTATTCCAATGAAACTACAAAAGTGAGATGAATCTTATCTCAATTTTATTTCCTATATTATGCTTTTCTCAGGATCTCTTTAATTGTAGCGCACATCAGGAGATTCAGAATAAAAGGACTTATTCCACAGAGAAGTTGAGAGATAATTAGTCAGTTTGGAACTTTTTGCCTGTATCCAAGGCAACCATCTGGCTTAGTGGAAACCAACAACTGTCACCCACAGTGTTCCTATCCAACAGACAGGGGATTCCTAGAGAATTCCAGGAGCTGAGGAGAAGGTAATATGGTGGTAATGGAGACAGCAGAGAGAAGAGATATACAGATAAAAAAAATAAAAGAAGACTGGTTGACAGCCTCATGATAAAATACTGTCCTGTATATACCTCTGTCAGTTGTCTAAATTTTCACACCCACCTACTGGCCCTGGTTGAAGAGAGTATTTATTTATTTATTTATTTATTTATTTATTTATTATTTATTTATGCCAAATTGACTTTTAATCCCATTGGGTTTGAGTTTATTTACTGGGTAGTTGAAAATATATTCAAATTTTCTTTTTAAAACATTTTTTATTTCTTGATTTTAGAGAGAAAGATGGAGAGAGAGAGGGAGAGGGAGAGAAAGAGAAACATTGATTTGTGGTTCCACTTAGTTATATACATTCATTGGTTGCTTCTCATATGTGCCCTGACTGGGTATCTAACCCTCAACTTTGGCATATCAGGATAATGATACCCAGCCAGGGTCGAAAATATAGCCAAACTTTCTTCAACCTACATTGCCTAAGAAACATTGACTGAGTGCCAGGCATAGTGCTAACTGCGAAAAGAAAGGAGCCAAACATATATTTTGGTACTTACGTGGCAGGCACTATCCTAAGTGCCTCCTAAAGATTCCTTCCTATGAGGTAGTGTGACTATGAGCATCCCTCTTTAATAGACTAGGATACCAAGCCACAGTACACCCCAAAACACCTAGCGTTAAGTAACTGCTAAGGTATAGAGCGCCATACTCTCTCTAAAGTAGATGTGCTAAACCACTGCCTATACACTGCAGCATAACCTGAGGATAAGAATCAGCGACTGCTTTGAAAGACCTCAGATATCTGAACCAAGTGGAAAATGTGCTCTGCTCAGTGATGTGAGCCATGAATGCTGAATGTGTGTCTCTTGGTTAGAGCGTCTGCCTGCGTGATCCTGTGGCACCTGAACTTCACTTACCCCATCTGTATTCCCCACTGGACTGTTAGCTCATTGAAGGCAGGGCTTCTATCTTTTGCACTATTGTGCCTCTAACTCCTGCACAAGGAATATGTATTTCAATATTTATCTGAAGTTAGAGACCGGCAGCCCAATCACCTTTCCTAGCTGAGTGACGTTGGGCATGCCATAGAATTTTTTGCTTTACTTTCTCCCTCTAAAACAGTGGTTCTCAACCTTCCTAATGCCGGGACCTTTTAATACAGTTCCTCATGTTGTGGTGACCCCCCAACCATAAAATTATTTTCGTTGCTACTTCATTAAATATATTTATTGATTTTTTTACAGAGAGGAAGTGAGAGGGATAGAGTTAAAATGTGTCCCAAAATTCATGCAAGAAGTAATTTTGATAGAAAACACAGGTTTACAATTAAAATTTGTAAATTTTTTATTGATTCATAAAATATATAGTATATGGTTATGTATGGAATAGCATATCAGGTAAATGGCCTCCACGGCTTTGCTGGCACATATGCACTCCTTTGTTGAAATTTTCCATGACCGTTTTTGCATAAATGTGGCTGAATTTCGATGAGGTTCATTTTCATCTTGATGGTTTGGTTAATCGACAAAATTGTCACATTTGGGGTTCAGAAAATCCACGAGTGATTGTTGAGAAATAAATGCATCCACAACTTGTCACTGTTTGGTGCAGATTTTGGGCTGGAGGCATCATTGTTCCATTCTTCTTCGAAAATGCGGCTGCTCAGGCAATAACAAAAGTGTGCATGTGTGCCAGCAAAGCTGTGGAGGCCATTTACCTGATATGCAACTCCATACATAACCCTATACTGTATACTTTATGAATCAATAAAAAATTTACAATTTTTAATTATAAACCTGTGTTTTCTTTCAAAATTACTTCTTGCGTGCATTTTGGGACACCCTTTAGAAACATCGATCAGCTGCCTCCTACATATCCCCTACTGGGGATGTGCCTGCAACCAAGGTACATGCCCTTGACCAGAATCAAACCTGGAACCCTTCAGTCTGCAGGCCAATGCTCTATCCACTGAGCCAAACCGGTTAGGGCTGTTGCTGCTTCATAACTGTAATTTTGCTACTGTTATGAATCGTAACGTAAATATCTGATATGCAGGATGTAATTTCATTATTACAAATTGAACATAATTAAAGCATAGTGATTAATTACAAAAACAATATGTAATTATATATGTGTTTTCTGATGGTCTTAGGCAACCCCTGTGAAAGGGTCGTTCGACCCCCAAAGGGGTCGCGACCCACAGGTTGAGAACCGCTGCTCTAAAAATGAGAGTAATGCAAATCTATCTTCTGTTTTTTAGTGAACACTAAAAATATGTAATATTCAATTAAAAAGTAGCTGTTGGCTGCCTCATGAGGATAAATGTATTCAACAAATACTTATTTATTGAATAATACAATACTTACTTTTCTGTGTGGTCTCCAGAGACAACTGTAAATTGTCTTCCCCAGAGTTTGGAGTAGGTCTCAACAATAATTTAATTTTATTGAATTCAAAATCACAACTTTGGTAACCTCTTTACACATATGAAGAGGTAATAATCTGGCAGTAATGCATTACATAGACATTATAAAGCCGTGAGAAAAGCCAGGCTGCTCTCCCCTTCCATCTACTTTCTTGCTTTACACATCACCATCATTGCCTTATCCATGTACAGCCTCTACACTACTTCCTTGTTTTGTTCTGACTCCCAGTGTTAGGAGGACTTAGACCTTGACAAAGTTTTATGTTTAATCACTTCACCACAGATGGTTTGCCTTCTATGTTACACGTGGGTTTGTAGGACACCACAGCCCTAAATACAAAAATTACCCTTTATTGAGAACTCATTATGTGGGAGGTTCTATGCTAAGCATTCTTAAAATACCATCTCATTTAATCCTTATCATATATATGAGTTCATTACTAGAATTATTTTTATCTTAGAGATGAGGAAACTAAGTTGCAGAGCTTGTTCAAGGTCAAAAAGCTACTAAGTGGTAGGGCTTCTATATTCCCCAAGTCTGCCATATGCTCCATTATCATCATTGCTGAAGGTGAGCACATTATATTCTTTCTACAAGCGCTTCGATGATGGAAAATGAACCAATTGAGATGCATTTTGAAGATAGAAAAAGAAAGTATAATGAAACCTTTATAAAGCATACAAGATGCTTTCTTGTGCTCATGTAAATCAATATACAAAAGGAAGAATCAGAAACTTTAGGAATAAATAATTAACTAAAAATGATTTTAAGTGCTCTCCTTTTAACTCCAAATGAAGCTTCTTCTTTCAACTCTCATTGAAACCTTTCCTAATATTTATAGATAACCTCACCCTAAATAACCTCATCCATCTTCTCAGGAAAAGAGGGAGATCTTTACATTTTTAAAATGTGACTGAGTTTATTTAATAAGAATGTAATAAAGAAGGTTTAGAAAAGTTACGGCAAAAGAATTATTTATGAAATAAAGTAAAATATACAACTATTCTAATATTATGTTGCTTATTTTAAATAATTTTTAATCTCAAAACTGTTTTAGATTGACAGAATTATTGTAAAGCTAGTTCAGAGAGTTCCTATATACTTCTCAATCAGTTTCCTTATTATTAACATTTTATATTAGTATAGTACATTTGTCATAATTAGTGAACAAATACTGAAAATTGCTATTTACTAAAGTCCACCCTTTGGTCATATTTCCTCAGTTTTTTTCCCTAATGTCCTTTTCTGTTCCAGAATCTCATCTTGAACACCACATTACATCTAATTGTTGGGTTTTCTTGATTGTGACTGGTTTTTGAGACTTTCCTTATTTTTTATAATCTTGACAGTTCTGAGGAGTACTGGTCAGATATTTTTTTTAAATGTTTATCGATTGGGATTTGTCTGATCTTTTTTTTCCTTATGGTTAGATAGAGATTGATTGATTGGTTAAGAGCATGTAAATATAAACTAGTCAGCAATAGCAGAGTCTGTGGTACCTAACCTGACAAAATGCCCTGGAAATGGAATGGGTTCTTGATTAAAGGGAATGGAATTTGACCTTCTTTAGAACTAAATTCCCCGAAACTATCAGGTTAATAAAATAAACTGAGAAGTATTGCTCTTTAAAGAGCTGGGACTTACAGGTAGGTCACAGAGAGAAAAGGAATGGTGGAAAAGCTTACGGGTACACAGGACTGGACAAGGAGATGGATTTGGGATTGGAGGGTACAAAGTAACCAGAATATCTAGACAGTGAATAGATATATGCAATAAGGGAAAGCATGGTGCTTTCACAGTAGTTTAGAAACAGGGCTTCTGACAAAATTGGGATAGTCAAAAACTTGAAGGTAAGGCTCCCAAGCTCATTTTATAGGTCCAGCATTACCCTGATCTCAAAACCAGACAAAGACAATACAAAAAAAAACCACAGGTCAATTTTCTTAATAAATATTAATACAAAAATCCTCACCAAAATATTAGCAAATGGAATTCAGCAATACAGTAAAAAGATCATTAACCATGATTAAATGGATTTATTTGCAGAATGCAAGGTTGGTTCAATATCTGCAAATCAATTAATGTAATATACCACATAAACAAAAATGATAAATATCATATGATCATTTCGATAAATATAGAAAAGTATTGGACAAAATCCAACATCCATTTATAATAAAAACTCTCAGCAAAGTTAGAATAGATAGAATATATCTCAATATAATAAATGCTAGATATAACAAACCCACAGATGTTCAATGGTGAAAGCTGAAGACTTTTTCTTTAAGATCAGGAGCAATACAAGGATGTCTACTTTTACCATTTTTATTTAACATAGCATTGGAAGATCTAGCCACAAAAATCAGACAAAAAAAGTAATAGGTAATTGAATGGAAAGTAGCAAAACTGTCATTATTTGCAGATGGCATGATACTATCTATAGAAAATCCTAAAGATTTCACTAATAATAATAAAAAAAACCCATCTATTAGTATAAATGAATTTAGTAAAGTAACAGGATACAAAATGAGTACTCAAAAAAAAGTTGCAATTTTATTTTTTTAAACTTTTTAAAAATATATTTTTATTGATTTCAGAGTTAGGAAGGGAGAGGGAGAGTGATACAAAGATCAAAGATGAGAGAGAATCATAGATTGGCTGCCACGTGCAAGCCCCCTACTGCGGATCAAGCCCACAACCTGGGTATGTGCACTGACAGGGACTTGAACCATGACCTCCTGGTCCATGGCTCCAAGCTCAACCACTGAGCCACACTGGCCGAGTAGAAATCTGTTGCAATTTTATACACCAATAATGAATTATCAGAAAGAGAAATTAACAAGTCAATTCATTTTCAATTGAATTAAAAAATAAAATGCCTAGGAATAAATTTAACCTAGAAGGTAAAAGACCTGTACTCGGAAAACTATAAGGTATTGAAGAAGATACAGATAAATGGAAGGATATACTGTGCCCGTAGATAGGAAGAATTAACATTGTCAAAATGTCCATACTCCCTAGAGCAATCCCTATCAAACTAACAATGGCATTTTTCACAGTATTGGGACAAATAATCCTAAAATTTATATGGAACCACAAAAGACTCCCACTATCCAAAGCTATCTTGAGAAAGAAAAATAAAGTTGAAAATATCATGCTACCTAAAATCAGCTATAGTATGAGGCTATAAATAATAAAAACTATCTGCCAGCAATCTAAAACGTGTTGGAGAGAATGTGGAGAAAAGGGAACCTATGTCCACTTTTGATGGGATCGTAAACTAATATGGAGATTCCTCAAAAAGTAAAAATATGCTGACATAAAAACAGAAGCATAGATCAATCGAACAGAATAGAGAATCTAGAAATAAATACAACCCTGTATGATCATTTTATCTGTAACAAAAGAGGCAATAATATGAAATAGGGTAAAGACCATGTCTTCAATAACTTACGGTGGGAAAACTGGACAGATTCATGCAAAAGAATAAAACTGGATTATTTTCTTACACTATACATAAAAATAAAGTCTAAGTGGATTAAAAATTTAAATGTAAGACCTGAAACTATAAAACTCCTAGAAGAAAACATAGTAATCATGTTGACATCACTCTTAGTAATATTTTTTGGATATATCTCCTCAGGCAAGAGAATCAATAGAAAAATTAAACAAGTGGGATGACTCAAACTAACATTTTTAAAGGAAAGGAAACCACTAACAAAATACAGACAACCTACCAAGTGGAAGAAGATATTTGCCAATGATACATCTGATAAAGGGCTAGTAGCCAAAATATATAAAGAACTAATACCCCCAAATAATTCAATTAAAAATAGGCAGAGGACCTGAATGGACATTTCAAGAGATCATACAGATGGCTAAAAGACTGATGTAAAGATGTCCAGCATTGCGAATTCTCAGGATAATGAAAATCAAAACCACATCATACCTGTCACAATGGCTATCCTATATAATAAAAGCCTAATATGCTAAGTGTCTGGTCGACTAGTCAGCTGCTCAACCAATCAAAGAGTAATATGCTAATGATATGCTAAGTCCACTCAACCACTTGCTATGATGTTCACTGACCACCAGGGGGCAGATGCTCCAACCAGTAGGTTAGCTTGCTGCTAGGGTCTGGCTGGTCAGGTCTGAGTAAGATGGGCAGAACACACCCTGGAGCCCTCCCACAGTCCCTCCCTAGCTGGCCAACCTCCCACATCCTTCCCCAGCCCTGATCATGCACCAGTGGGGTCCCTCGGCCTGGCCTGCATGCTCTTGCAATCCAGTACCCCACAGGGGATGTTGGAGAGCTGGTTTCAGCCTGATCCCACAGGCCAGGCCGAGGGACCCCACTGGTACATGAATTTGCGCACCGGGCCTCTAGTCATTAATAAATCAACAAAGAAAAAGTGTTGGAGAGAATGTGGAGAAAAGGGAACCTATGTGACTCTTGGTGGGATTGTAAACTGATATGGAGATTCCTCAAAAAGTAAAAATAGAAGCATCATATGACCCAGTAATCCCACTTGTGGGTACCTATTCAAAGCAATCCAAAATACTGATTTGAAAAGCTATATAGACCCTTATTTTTATTGCATCATTACTTACAATAGCCAAGATATTAAAGTGACCTAAGTATCCATTGATAAGTGAATATATAATGAATATTTGATGCATATATACAATGAAATATTACTCAGTCATAAGAAAAAATGAAATATTGCCATTTGCAAAAACATGGATAGACCTAGAAGGTATTATGCTAAGTGAAATTAAGTCAGACAAAGAAAGATAAGTGCCACATGACTTCTCTTATACGTGGAATCTAAAACATCACAAACAAAATAAACAAAGCAGAAACAAAATCATAGATACAGAAACAAAATCATAGATACAGAAAATAAACTAATGGTCTCTAGAGGAGAGGGGGTTGGAGAATGTTTGACAAAGGTGAAAGGAATTAAGAAGTGTACTTGGCAGTCATAAAATAGCCATGGTGATACAGTATAGGCAATCTACACTAATAAAAGAAAAAAGATGCAAATTGTACCTTCGTGATGCCCACCAGCCAATCAGGAGTGAGTATGCAAATTAACCCAACAAAGATGGCAGGTTAATTTGCATATGCAGGCGCCAATTGGCTGGGGGTGGGGCAGGACGCTTATGTAGCCATAGTGATGACGTAGGCATTCCGCACCACCCAAGCTGCTTCAGGCTTCTGGGCAGCGTGGGAAGGCAGAAAGGCGGCTCCAGGCTGGAATGAAGGCAGAAAGGTGGCTCTCTGGGCCAGAGCAAAGGCGGTGCCTGCAGCCAGGGAAAGGAAGGGCCATTCTAGCATGAATCTTCGTGCATTGGGCCTCTAGTATAGTCAATAATCCTATATAATAAAAAGCCTAATATGCTAAGTGTCCAACTGTTCAACCGTTTGACCAGTCTCTATGACATGCATTGACCACCAGGGGGCAGACTCTCCAACAGGTAGGTTAGCTTGCTGCTGGGGTTCGGCTGATCGGGACTGGGTGAGACAGGCCAGACATGCCCTGGAGCCCTCTCATGGTACCTCCCCAGCCCTGATCGTGCACCAGTGGGGTCCCTCAGCCTGGCCTGCGCCCTCTCACAATCTGGGACCCCCCGGGGGATGTCAGAGAGCCGGTTTCAGCCCAATCCCCGCAGGCCAGGCTGAGGGACCCCACCGCTGCAGGAATTTGTGCACTGGGCCTCTAGTATTGTAATAACTATGTACGCTGTCATATGAATACTACACTTATTGGGGTGATCACTTCTGAAGTCATATAGCTGTCTAATCACCATGTTGTATACCTGAAAGTAATATAATATTGTATGTCAACTGTAATTGGAAAAAAGAATTTAAATCACACAATGGTGCCATATGGACTAGTGAAAGCCCTGAGGGAAGGAGAGCTCTGTACAGAGCACATCAGTTAGACATGTAGGGTAGGCTACAGCCTCAAAGAAACATCAAAATCATCGAATTTGTATATGTTTATTATAGAATTTAATTCAGCTACAAGGGTGCCCAAAGCCAGTGGTGAGAGCCAGCCAGCACTAGGCTGAGATTGTGGCTTGGTCTTGTTCAAGTTGAGGTGACCTTGGGCAACTAAATCCATCTCTCTCTGCCTGTGTTGCTTTATCTACACAATTGAAACATTAATACCCGCTGCACAGGCTTCAGGGAGTGTAGTGTTTGCAAAGTGTTTCACCCAGTGCTTTGTCAACAGCATGACCTTAATAAGTGTGAGCTATTTTTGTTATAATCATCAAGTCATTAGATTTGGTTCTGGAAAATATAAAGACTGAAACAGACCAAAATAATAATGAAGAGATCAGGTGGGTAGTTTTCAATAAATATTTATTGAGAGACTCCTTAGGTTCAGGCATTGCTTTATGTTCTAAGTTTGTAAAAGTGAACCAAACAGCAAAGGCTCTACCCTCTCAAACCTTTTGTGTTTGAATAAAGAGAAAGACAAATGATTAAATAAACCTATACTATGGGCTGGGCAGTGAATACCAATATAAAAAGATAAAGTAAAACTGGCAAAGCAATAAAGAATGATAGAATTGGTCATAAAAGGGGGTGACTATTTTATATAGGAATTATCAAGCAAGTATTATGTAGAAAATGACATTTACCTAGAGCTCTGAATTTAGGGATGCTCCAGGCATCTTTAAAGCAGATGCAAAGGCCTTGAGGGGAGCCTGCTAGGTGTATTTTGAAAAATACATCTATTAATTCCTGTTGGGAAGAGGAGTAGGCAATGATGCAAGGATGGGGACCAGCTCATAGAGGCAGTATGATCAAATCTAATTTCTAACAATTTACACTAGAAATCTAGGATGTTATGCACATTATTATTGATTAATGTTGCTGATTTTAATATTGACTTTGCTTCTAATCATTTTCTTTCCAATCAGTCACCTAATGGTCAGTTTTAATCCCCATAGCACTTATCTTTGGTAAGGCAGATTAAAAAATCACAGATCACATTGCTACTTTAAAAAATCAGCTCTTCTTCAATTTAGAAGAGGATTAAGTGGATAAAATTTATGAGTGTCTACTTGCATGTGTCCAATTGTTTTTAAGAAAAGGAATTCATCATCCAGGTAAATGTGATATCGCCATGATATGCAGATTAATAATTTAGTTCCTAGAATTAAAAGTAAGCTCTGCAAAGCTTTGTTTTAGTTTTTTTCTTTTATTATAGGCTTTTAAAACATATAATTTAAAAACTGAATAAGTAGAAATGTTAAAAGATGGTACTCTTCCTAGATATTATCCCATATTTCTCAATTTTTTTGCATCTTTGTCTGTTTTGATTGCTTTCATGGAAGCATATTAACTTTTGTAAATCAGTTTGTCTGAATTTAAGAGAGTATTGCCTTAAGCAGTTATATAAAATAACAAAATTAAAGGCAATTTGTCATCTCCCAAAAAAGTGTGCTCCATTACCTCCTAATGAATTTTTGAATGAATATATCTTCCTTCTTTAAGTGGCTTTTAATCTTTGTCACACCTTTTTCTATTCCCCTTTAGTTTTGTACAGAGCATTCAGAGGGCAACCATCTCGGCTGAGTCTTTCACACAGAAACAGAAACAAACACATCATCCTTCTTCCTGGAAGTCATGTGGGAATCAAAGGAAAGCATTCCAAATCATTTTCATTTTTAAAAAATAATAATTAGGGTTACTTTGAATGATTGCAGCAATAGAAAAATAATTAAAATAGCACAGCTAGATCAACAGAATTTCCCGATTATGTTTGGGGAACAGTGACTCCTATCAGCTTGGTTCTTCTTCCAGCTCTCTGGATGTTCCTTTGACACTGTTGTGAAATCTCCTTTCATACCCAGCCAAGGATGCCCCATGCACATTCTACCATTCCTGTCCTGCATTCTCTCTCCAACCTGGCCAATCATGCTGGTGTAGGGGCTGCTAGGTGAGATTGGAAGGGGGGAGGGCTTGCTTCTTTTGGTTTTACTCCTCTGTCTGTTTGCTTCATGAAGCTGATTACTTCCTGTTTTCTTGTTCTTTCCAGGATCTCCCAGAAATACACTGTCTTCACTCAGAAGTGGTAGTTCCTTCCAGTAGCAACAGTTTTCTGTTATTCAAACACTTTTAGTGTAACAGGAAGAACTACACTTGACCCCTAAATTCCCAGCCCCTGATATATACATACTTTCTCTCAGTTATTCAAGAAAA
This sequence comes from Myotis yumanensis, assembly GCF_028538775.1. Classification (NCBI taxonomy): domain Eukaryota; kingdom Metazoa; phylum Chordata; class Mammalia; order Chiroptera; family Vespertilionidae; genus Myotis; species Myotis yumanensis. Next base: position 132,134,078 of record NW_027223754.1, read on the forward strand.
CATTAATCTAGATTCTAGGTGCTGCTGTGAAGGGCTTTTGCAAATGTAATTAAGATTTCAAATCCATTGCCCTTAACATAGGGAGATAATCTTTGGTGGGCGTAGCTTAATTAGGTGAGCCTTAAAAAACAAAAGGATGTGGTCTTTCCTGGCAAGAGAAATTTGAAGCTTAAGAAGAATTCAGTGTCAGGGTGCTTCTCTGCTGATAGTTTTGAAGATGAGAGGGGCAAAGAAGACAGTCCATTCCTACAAACTAAGACTGGCTCCCAGTTGACAGCCAGCAAGGGAACAAGGACTTCTATCCTATGACTGCAAAGAAGAAAATTCTGCCAGCAACCAATGAACTTGAAAGGCAACCCTGAGCCTCAGATGAAATAGCAGATCTGGCCAACACCTCAGTCACAGCCTTCTGTGCAGATACTTTTGCAGAGCTATAAACTAATAAATGGGTGTTGGTTTAAGCTGCTAAATTCATGATAATTTGTTACAGAGCAATAGAAACTAATACAATAGCCTACATATATGCCCCTTTTAGATTCTAGCACCAACTTCTTCCATCTCTATTCCTGGCTGCTGCTCAGTTGATTGATTGGAATCATGAATCACACACCTAAAATCTTAGGCGGAATCATGTTCAACCACACCCTTGGTCCTGTCTCCAGAGCACTCCTTTGAGAAGGCTAAAAAGGGCTAATTCAAATGTAATCCTGATATTTGGGGGGCTAGCAATTGGAATCCATGCCAGCAGGCTAACCTATAATGAAGTCATTACCTCCTTCCCAGAAACTGGTTTTGCAGAATCTGTTACAGAGGCCATAAACCTGTGAACAGTGCACTGCCCGGAGGGAGGGTTGTTATCCCTGGTGCCAGGCCTGGCCAGGCCAGGCCATCAGATATGGCCTAGAGACCTCCAACACCTGAGGGCCTCTTGCAAAGCCCGAAAGAATGACTGGAAGCATAATCCATATTTGCGGGACAAAGACCACAGGGAGATATAAAATGAAGGCCCCTGCATGTTTCGGTACTCTGATTTGGAAATTACCTCCCGGAGTTCGCCGGTGTAATTAAAACAGTGTTTCTCCACTTCTTCAAAGCATTGCTTGGTTTTTCTGGGGTCTTCTGCAACACCTTAACATCTTTTGTAATCTGACAGACCGATGATTTAATGTCCAAATATCAAGTGCTGGTTCCTTTTTTGCTTAATAGTTTCTTCCTTAATTTATCTTGTTCCTTCTGCATTTTAGAATAAGCAACAAAGAGGAATCAGGCTGTGTCTTTAACACTTTGCTTGGAAATTTACTTGACTAAATATTCAAGTTCATTATTTATCAGTTCTGCTTTCCACACAACAGCAGGACACAATTCAACTACTTGTTCTGTCATTTTGGAACAAGGATTGCCTTTCCTCCAGTTTCCAGCATCATGTTCCTCTTTTCCTTCTAAGATCTTACCAGAAACACCTTTAGTGTTTATATTTCTTACAACATCATGTTCATGTCTATATGTTTTCTTTTCAGATGATAAAAATTTTTTACGCCCCTCACTTCTCTCTGAGCTCTCACCAAAATAACTTTAATATAAATATTTCCACTTTCTTTTTAAAGCAATATCAGCTTTTAAAATCATGTATTTTAATATTCTTTCAGCTTTTACCCATCATTGTATTTGAAAGCCATTTTCACATTCTTAGGTATTTGTTACAGTGGCACTCCACTTCTTGGTGGTGCCATAAGCTGTATTAATTTCTAGAGACTGTTGAAAAAAATAACCACAAGTTGGGTGGTTTAAAACAACAGAAATTGGTTCTCTAACAGTTATGAAGGCCAGCAGTCTGAAATTAAGATGTTGGCAGGGCCATGCCCCTTCCAGCTTCTGATGGCACCTGTCATTCCTTGGCTTCTGGCAGCCTCTAATCTCTGCCTCTGTCTTTATATGGCCTTTCTCCTTTGTCTTGGTGCCTCCTCCTCTTGTTATAATAATACCAGTCTTTGGATTTAGGGACTTCCCTAAATCCAATATGATGTTATCTTGGGGGCCTCAACTTAATTACAACTACAAAGACACTCTTTCTAAATAAGGTCACATTCATAAGTACCAAGGATTAGGACTTGGACATAACTTTTTAGGGGGCATCATTCAATACATTAGAGATCCCCAATGACCAATAAACCACAAACCCCAGGCTTGGGTGAGCTTCTCTTGCTGTCAACACTGCACAGATATTGTCGATGTTGTCAGATGTTATCTCTGGCTGTGTCCCTCCACTCAGAGAGGACACCTGACAGCTCATGCCTGGTTTCTCAGAGATTTGTCCCCATGCACCTCTTGCTTTAGCCACATAATTTTGCTTTAATAAACCATAACCCTGAGTGTAACAGCTTTTCTGAGTTTTGTGAGTCCTCCAGGGAATCATCAAAGGTGAGGGCAGTCTTGAGGACACACAACACACCCCTCCTCAGGGGCCTGAGAAGCAGTTCCTTAGGTCCCCTTCTTATGCTTCTAAATTTTAATAATCCCCACTCTGTTCTCCCAGCCCTAAGGCTAGTAGCTGCTTTGTGCTGTCACTACCTCCATATTAACATAGTGAGGGTTCCATTTTGAAATTTTCAGTTCTTCAATTTTAACTTAAGAATATTTATATTAAGTTATTTCTGTTAAAAAACAACAACCAAATAAACAAAGGAATAAACAACTGGTGTGGTTTCTGTCTCCCGAGTGGACCTTGATAGATACATCATCCTTTCTCTTAATTTCTTCTCATTCTATCTGCTTTTCCTTGGGCAGTACTATTCTGTGTGATATTGACCATCTAGCAAAGGCCATTGTGCTGGTCTCTAAATAAACATCTAACTATACTGGGCATCTCCACTTGGCTTTTCCATGAGAACCTACATTCACTTTATTGTCTCAATCATAAATCAAATGGCTCCTCCTTCACCTTCCTCTCTCTACTGCATCTAATTAGTTTTTTTTTAATCTTTATTGTTGAGAGTATTACAGATGTCTGCCTTTCTCCCCCACCCATTCTCCCCTCCACCTGGCTCCAGCCCCACTCCAGTCTTCACCACCTTATTGTCTCTGTCCATAGGTAATGCATATCCTATATAATAAAAGGCTAATATGCAAATAAACTGAACAGTGGAACAACCAGTCGCTATGATGTGCACTGACCACCAGCCATGTGAGTGGAAATTGGCAGTCGTCAGCAGCAGGCAGCAGAGCGTGGAACATGGCGAGTGTTGGCCATGGCAGGATGGTGAAGCAGGTTGAGCTGGAGCGCCAGACCAAGGCGGTGCACCAGTCACTGTAATCAGGGCGAGCCTCTGGTGGTTACTGAAAATTATTTGCTCCCGTTGCTGCACTGCCGCCTGGTGCTTGCACCTGCTGCCAAACTCACTTGCACCCACTCGGCGTTATCAGTGGGTGTGAGCAGTGGCTGCCAGCCCTGATCGCCCCTCAGGGTTTCTCTACCTCCCCCTGCTCCTGAGAGGTGATTGGGGCTGGCAGCCGCCTCTCGCACCTGCTGCTGGTGACAGGCTGGCACCAGAGCCACCTCTCGAACCCACTGCTGGCACTGGCTCTAATTGCTCTACGCCATCAGTGAGTGTGAGTGGGGCCATCACCATCAGAGTGTGGAAGCGGTGGCAGAGACAGGAGCAGGGCTGCCAGTATACAGGGGACTGGGGGCACAGAAGATGGGCTGAGACCCGCCCCTGTGCCCACTGCAGCCTCGTGGCTCACAGTTCCTTTCAAGGTGCACGAATTCATGCACTGGGTCCCTGGTAAGCATATACGATCTCTGGATAATCCTTTCCCACCCCTCCTTCCTCCTTCCCTTTAAGATAGTGTATTTTCAGATGTAATTCTTCAGTCTGTTCCATGTTTCCATGCCTTTGATGCTATTTGATTAATCAACTAGAGGCCCAGTGCACAAAATTCATGTAAGGGGGTGGGTGGGTCCCTCAGCCCGGCCTGCACCCTCTCCAATCTGGGACCCCTTGGGAGATGTCCAATTGCCAGACCTAAACCAGCAGTCAGACATCCCTCTCGCAATCTGGGACCACTAGCTCCTAACCACTCGCCTGCCTGCCTGCCTGATTTCCCCTAACTACCTCTGCCTGCCAGCCTGATCGCCCCCAACTGCTACCCACTGCTGGCCTGATAGGCCCCTAACTGCTTCTGCCTCAACCCCTGCCACTGTGGCTTTGTCCGGAAGATGTCCAGTCTAATTAGCATATTACCCTTTTATTAGTATAGATTTATTTTGTTCATTAGATTTCTTGTTCGTTTATTTTGATTTTTAGATTCAACTGTTGGTAGATATGTATTTATTGCCATTTTATTGTTCGTATTTTTTAATTTCTTCTCCTCCTCCTCCTCCTCCTCCTCATTCTCCTTCTTCTTCTTCTTTCTCTTCTTAAAGGATACCTTCAACATTTCATGTAATACTACTTTGGTGGTGATGAACTCCTTTAGTTTTTTTTTTCTTGTCTGTGAAGCTTTGTCTGACCTTCAATGCTAAATGATAACTGTGCTAGATAGAGTAATCTTGGTTATAGGTCTTTGCTATTCATCACTTTTAATATTTCTTGCTACTCCCTTCTGGCCTGCAAAATTTCTGTTGAGAAATCAGCTGACAGTCATGTGGCTGCTCCCTCATAGGTAACTAACTGTTTTCCTCTTGCTGCTTTAAAGATTCTCTCTTTGTCTTTAACCTTTGACATTATAATTATGATGTGTCTTGGTGTGGGCCTTTTTGGTTTCCTCTTGCTTGAGACTCTCTGCATTTCCTGGACTTGTAAATCTATTCCTTTCACCAGGTAGGGGAAGTTTTCTGACGTTATTTTTTCAAATAGGGTTTCAATACCTTTCTCTCTCTCTTCTCCTCCTGGCATCCCCATAATGTGAATGTTGGTACACTTGAAGTTGTCCCAGAGGCTTCTTACACTATCTTCATATTTTTGGATCCTTTTTAAAATTTGTTTTGTTTTCTCTTCTGACTGGGTGTTTTGTGATTCCTCATATTCCAAATCATTGATTTGATTCTCAGAATCCTCTACTCTACTCTTGAATAGCTATAAATTATTCTTTATTTTAGTTAGTGTATAATTAATTTCTGACTGGTCCTTTTTCATATCTTCAAATTTCTCCCTAAGATCCTTGAAAGTCTCACTAAATCCCTCAAAGCTCTCATTAAGTGACTTATAGCCATTGTTTTAAACTCTGTATCCAGTAGTTTGCTTGCTTTCATTTCTTTCATTTGAGACATAATTCTTTGTCTCTACATGTTGGCTGTTTCTCTGTTTGTTTCTATGTAGTAGGTAGAGCTGCTATGTCTCCTGGAATTGGTAGAGTGGACTTGTGCATTAGGTGTCCTGTAGGGCCCAATGTCTCACCCTCCCCAGTCACCTGAGCTGGGCACTCTAGGTCTACTATTGTGTGGGGTGTGTGTATAGTCTTGAATCCCTTGCTCTTCACAGGATAGTCTTGTTGTAGTTGAGCCTTGATTGCTGTTGGCATCACTGGGAGGAATTGACCTTTAGGCCAATTTTCAGTGAGGACCAGCTGTTATTATAGTGGAAGAGCTGCTGTGCAGGAGACACCACTATGAAGCAGGATTTGCTCCAGTGGGGCCTTGGTGCTTTTTGCTTGAGTCTGCTCCTTGAGTGTGTCGCTTGTGGATGTGTAGAGTTGTAATCTGGTATCATCTGAAGCTGTCCACCAGGTGCACTGGCTCTGAGTCCTCCCGGAAGGTGCAAAGTCAGCCACTTCCTGGGGCCACCAGGCAGGAGCTACAGAGAGATCTACAGATGGCTGGTACTTGTGTTGGGCTTAGAAGTGCCCAGGCAAGGCCAAGCTATGAAGCGAGACAGGCTGTTGCTAGTGCCAGGTCTTGGGCCTCTTATTGTTATGTATGGGGCATAGGAAAATGCCAGCTGCTGCTTGTTTAAGAGATTTTAGGAAAGTCTAAAGTCTGAGCCAGGACAGGGCATTCAGATGAAAAAGCAAACAGCTTGGTTGGGGCTGCAAATTGGATGAGGCAGGGTCTCAGGGAATCACCAGGGTGGAATGAACAGTGTGAGCCAAGCTATGGTGAGGTCCCAGCACAGGAACAGTGACCCCTATGAGCACCCTTGTCTGAGAGACCCCTCCTCCCCCGAGTTTCTGCTGTGATGCCAGACAATCTAGTTTCTCCCCAAATGTCCCAGCATGCTGGGCCTTTAAGAGGAGCTCCCTGGGACTCCAGCAGATTCAGTGTCACTCAGCCACAATCCCTGCTAGTTTTTACAGCTCAGAGTTATGGGGGCTTCCTTCCTCAGCTCTGGAACCTTGTGCTTAGTGGTCTGGGGTGGTTCTTGAATCCCTTGCTCTTCACAGGAAGCCTCCACAGCTACAATATCTCTCTGGATTAAAAAAAAATGCCACACACGGTTACAGACCAGCCTGTTCCATGCCTCCGTCCCTCCTACCAGTCTCAATGTGCTTTCTTCTTTGCTTTTCTAGTTGTAGGACTTCTATTTAGCCAGATTTCCGGCAGTTCTGAATTATGGTTATTCTGTATTTTAGTTGTAATTTTGATTGGTTCTGGGAGGCAGCAAGTACTGGCATTTTCCTATGCCACCATCTAGGTTCTTATCTAATTAGTTTTTACATTATTTTAACCTCCTATGTTCTCTTTTGTCTATATTAGTTTATTTATCCCCCTGATTTGAAAGACAGTTCAGTATGAAAATAGGATAAGGGTTGAGATGAAATAGACATGGGCTTGAATCCTGCCTCTCTTATTATATGGCAAAATGAGCCAGTAATAATATTCTCACAGGGCTATTTTAAGGAATAAAAATGAGTGGGGACAAAGTCCCAGATCAGTGGCATTGATCACACAGTAGATACTCAAATAATTTCATTCTTCTCTCCCTTGTCATTTGTCTTCATCTGTTTGGGCTGCTATAACAAATACCATAAATGGGGTGGCTTAAATAACAGAAATTTATTTCTCACAATATGGAGGTTGGGAAGTCCAAGATCAAGGTGCTGGTTAATTTGGTTCCTGGTGAGAACTCTCATCTTGGCTTGTAGACAGTTACCTTTTTGCTTTGACCGCATGGGGAATAAGTAGAGAGAGAGAGCAACTCTAGTGCCTCTTCTTCTTTTTTTAAAATATATTTTTATTGATTTCAGAGAGGAAGGGAGAGGGAGAGAGAGATAGAAACATCAATGATGAGAGAGAATCATTGATCAGCTGCCTACAGCATGCCCCCTACTGGTGATTAAGCCTGCAACTCAGGCATGTACCCTGAACAGGGATGAAATTATGACCTCCAGTTTCATAGATCAATGCTCAACCACTGAATCACATTGGCCAGGCTCTTGTGCCTCTTCTTAAAATGGTACTAATTTCATTCATGAAGGCTCTTCCTCATGATTTAATTATGTCCCAAAGATCTCACTTCCAAATATCTTCGCAATGGACATTAGATATCAAGTATATGAATTTTGGGAGGACACAAATATTCAGTCCATTGTTTCTTTTACCATATTATAATTATCTCCTGGCTGGTGTCATTTTTCTCCTGCTGATTATCCATATGACTGTCAAAAACACCTTTCCAAGAAGCTAGCTTATTATATTACTAGAGGCCTGGTGCACAAAATTTGTGCATGGGGGTGTGTCCCTCAGCCCCACCTGTGCCCTCTCTCAATCCTGGACCCCTTGGGTAGGGTCCCTAGGCCTAGCTGGCGATCAGGGCCTATCGGGGCTTTCCTCTCCCCAGCTGCCTGCAGCTGGCCCTGCCCCTGCCACTGTCACTGCTTGCCATCTGTGTGGCACTGCCTCCCTGCTCCCCTACCACTAGTCACTTACTCTGCAGGTGAAAAGCATGGGGTGCAATTGCTTGGCTGTCTTGGGCCTTCCTCTGCAAGGCGATCCCTGGCCAGCCCCACACACCCGTCACAGCATCGCTGGCCTGGGCCTCACTCTGTGGGGTGATTGATCATGGGGCCCCCAGATTGATAGCCCCGCAGAGGGAGGCCCTGTTGGCTGGATAGCCTGGGCCTCCCTCTTTGGGGTGATCAATTGCAGGGTTCTGTGATCAATTGCCCAGCAGAGGAAGGCCCTGCCCACCCAGCCAGGGCCTCCCTCTTTGGGGTGATCACAGAGCCCCCCTTTAATCGATTGCCCTGGGCCTCCCTCATCATGGGTCTATGGCGGGGCCTCCCTGACCAATCACATGGCACCCACCTTGGCTGGCCTGGCGCCAGTGCATGTCATAGCATGGCCGTCCAGAAGGCCGTCTGGACAGTCATTCTGCTGTTCTGTTGTTTGGTCAATTTGTATTTTATGCTTTTATTATTATTATAGATTCTTTGGTTTAAATTCCTTCAATTGCTTCCCATGGCCTAAAAAATAAACTCCAAACATGTACTAGTAACCACTAGGCTTTGCTTGACCTGGACTGAGGTCAAGCAAAGCCTATGCATCCTTCCCATCTTTTATTCTCCTCCATGCACTCTATCTAAACTATGATTGTATCACAGTTTTGCTGCTGCTGTTTGCTCTGTTCTCAAATGCTCTCACTGTGCTGCCTATTCCCGCTACTTCCCACTCCCACCTCCTACCCCTTGCTTAGAAAATCATTCTTATCATTTAAGACTCAGATCAAGCTGTTTTTGACAATAGAGTTTTGGTGATTTTCATTTTTGAATCCAAACACCCACTCATCCTCCTCTTTGAAGTAGCTATTCAAAAGTGAGGGAACAAAGAATTATAGCCAAATAGGAAAATATGATCATTTTGATTGTTGTGAAAGTACTCACTCTTCTCTAATGGCCATCATTTTTGGTGAGCTGTGATGTAGCATGTGATTTAGGTCTAGAATAAACGGGGCTTCGTACTCCATTTCTGGAATACACAATATCTGAAGCATCACAAAGCGAAAGGAAGGAAATGGAAGAGTAGGCTAGGAGCATGGCCTTATTCCTTTTACAACTCAGTAACTGCCCCACAAGAAACCCAAGTTCCAGTGATTATTCTGAGATTTGACTAATAAGATTAACAGCTCCTTCTTAAACAGGTTGCCAATAGCTAAAGATAAAAGTTTAGGCATAAAGTTTTCTTATCCTTACAGGCAGAAGGAAAAATATGAAGGGCCAAAAATTCCCCTCCCACACAAAAAGTATTTTTTTTCTAGCACCTCAAAGGTACCTAGCGCTAACATTCATAATTGTCCCTACTTGTCACAGTTTGTTCTTAAGTTCTGATCTGTCATCTGTCTGCTATAATTGCAGTTCTATCTTCACACTAGTTTGAAAGTTCAATATATGTATTTACTAAAATTGAAGAGTTTTCACTTTTCTGATTTTTTTTTAAATATATTTTTATTGATTTTTTACAGAGAGGAAGGGAGAGAGATAGAGAGTTAGAAACATCGATGAGAGAGAAACATCGATCAGCTGCCTCCTGCACATCTCGCACTGGGGATGTGCCCGCAACCCAGGTACATGCCCTTGACCGGAATCGAACCTGGGACCCCTCAGTCCGCAGGCCGACGCTCTATCCACTGAGCCAAACCGGTTCTGGCCACTTTTCTGATTTTTATAATTTCAATTTTATTGAAATAAGTACTCAAGAAGTATTTGCTGAATTCATAAATTGATTGTCAAGCTTCAGGCAGTACTATCTGAAAGTACACTAATGTGTGTGTGTGTGTGTCTGTGTGTTTCCTTTCGAGTAAAACATATATTAAGACCTATCGTATTAAGACCTACCATTCACAGATCCTTTGGGGGCTAAGAATAAACATTTTACTTGTTCTGGTATGTGTTACAGGACTGTAGAATGTTTGCTCTAAAATTATCTGCAAAGTAGACTTCATTAACTATCAAGAAGAAGGCCTAATAATTCATATTCCATAATTTAGGTGTTTTGCAGTCAAAGTTTTTTATAGTTAATTTTAAAAAGTTTAAAGGATCAAGATTTATGCATTCAGAAGCCCATTATTTTACATTTAAGAGGTGGTCTTTAACAATTTGGAGAGGGGATATTTTATCATAAATGCTAAGTCTGAGATGATGTTGCCACTTTCTTTATATGAATTATGGTTGAGAATCAAGAATTAAGGTTAGAGGGATTTATTATAAAGTTTGAGGCAATACAACTTTCTGAGCTGCGGGATATAGCAAAGTTGACTGATTTCTCTACATGGGAAAGTATTCAGTCTTTCAAGCATGTCTAAGGAGGAGCAGGACTCAACAGGAAGCCTTGCAGGTGAGAAAATATTTGTATATGCAGCTAGGGAGAGGAAAAGGGAATTGAGTTGGGAGTCAGCCTGAATGACTGAGCGTATATTTGGGAAGACATTTGAGAGCTGGGATGGAGTGTGGTGTGGGCAATTTGGCTTATAAGAGAGTGTGCTTGCTGAGTTCTATGTCAAGGAGGTACTGAGTTGACAGATTCCACAGTAAGGGCTCACTGGTTTTCTGTTATTTTCTCTTTTTGCTATAAATATTCTTCTTTTCCATTCTCTACTTATTTAAATCCTGATCATTTCTAAGACCCATCCTAATTAGCTCTACTTCCCCAATACTTTTCCATGACCTCTCTAGCTGACCGTTTCCATAGTTCTCATACTATGTTGTTCAAGCCTTAAATGACACATGCCACTTTTTGTGCATTCTGCTTGAAGTCCATGTCCAGTGGTCGGCAAACCAGCTCGAGAGCCACATTCGGCTCTTTGGCCCCTTGAATGTGGCTCTTCCACAAAATACCGACTTCTGCACATGGGCCACGAAGTTTCAATCGCACTGTACGTGCGCGCCCGCACGTGGCATTTTTAATTGATTTTAGAGAGAGTGGGGGGAATAGAAACATTGCTAAGAGAGAAATATTAATTGGCTCTATCCTGTAGGGGATTGAGCCCACAATCCAGGCATGTTCCCTGACCAGGAATCAAACTGGTGACCTCTCAGTGCATGGATGCTCAACCAACTGAGCCACACCAACCAGGACTCAAATTCTTTGTGAAATGAAGATGAACAGGAGGTAGAGGATAATAAAATAGCTGGCCTTATTAAATAACCTTATAATAATTACAAATCAATAATGAAAACAGCCAACATTAAAAAAATAGGTTGTGTCAGACAGTGCCTTAAGTCCTTTATTTAATTATTTTATTATTCATTGATGTTTAGAGAGAGAAACATCAGTTTGTTGTTCCACTTATTTATACATTCATTGGTTGCTTTTTGTATGTGCCCTGACCAGGGATTGAACCTGCAACCTTGGTGTACCAGAGACAATGCTCCAAAATGATTCTTATAAAAGTCCTCTGAGTTCAGGATTATTATCCTATCTTATACATGAGGAAACTGAAACATGCAAAGTTGAATAACTCCTAAGTCATACAGCTGGACAATAAAATATCCTTTTAAGTTAAATTACCCATTATTTAAATCTAGGTAGCTTAATTTAAAAGGGTTTTCCCTTAACACTCTACTGCACATTAGTTTTATATTGCTGCTGTAACAAATTACCATAAACTTCACAGCTTAAAAACACAAGAAAGTGGACATATAGGAGGCCAAGAGACATATGAAAACATTCTCAGTCACTAATCATCCGAGAGATGCAAGTCAAAAGGACAATGAGGTATCATCTCACACTTGTCAGAATGCCTATCCTCAACAAATCAACAAATAACACATTCTTCCCCCATGAAGTTCAGTCCAGTGTTTTAAAAGAGGTTTTGTTCCCTGTATTCCTGAACATACGTAAAGTGACTACCCAGCAAAACACACCGCCTGTTGTATTAATAACATTTATTTCTCTGAGTATGTCTAAAATAAGGTTTTCAATGCTAAGCTTTATGGAAATCAGGCATATGCCTCAATATGTTGCCCTCATTTCTTTAACAAGTTAATGAAAAACTGAACAGAAATCTTCAGTGAACTGCAATTAATTTTTAGCCTTTCATTTTATGTTATACCAGAGACCCGGGGCATGAATTCATGCATGGGTGGGGTCCAGCCAGCCCGCCCCATCAGGGTGGGGGGGCCAATCCAGGGCGGGGCTGGCTTGGGGGAGGGGCAGCAGGCAGTTTTCCGGCCGGCCCCACCCTCTGGTCAAACTCCCAGTCGAACTCCCGGTAGAGGGGACAATTTGCATATTAGCCTTTTATTATATAGGATTTGCTTATAGTGCCAACAAAGAGGTAAGGCAAATAATATTTTGTCTGAAGATAATAGGATAACCATGGAAACCTGAATCACATTTCATAGAAAATTCAATTACACAACTGCATATATTCATGCATCAAAAGCAAGGCATACAGATCATTGTATAAATCATTCAGGTCCTTAAATATATTTCTGACTTAGTTATTTACAATATTGGGAAAAAGCTATTGTTTTAAATTACAGAAATTTATTTCCATTGCTTTTGTGAATACCAGGTATACATTTATTTTGTGTTGCAGGTGTCTTGCATAGCTCTATCCTCTTTCCAATCAGACTACATGCTCCTTAAGCATCCAAGAATGGCACTTCCTCAAATTCTTCACATTGCTTGATGGTACATACTGTGCTCACAGAAAGTACACTATAATAGTTCGTTGAATGTTAATCCTGATTATTAGATCTCCAGACAACCTCCCAAATCTACATCTCCCAATTTTGCCAATGCAGAACCTTCAAGGCATAGAAATTTAAGCATACACTAGTGAATCCAGAAATTCAACTTAAGGTTAGTCCTCATGGAACTGCGATGTTATACAACTGTTGGTTTTTTGGATGCAAACTCCCATTGTGCATAAAATTACTGGCTACACTTAAAGGTCCAGAGCCATAGTTGATAGGAGGCAACTATAAGATAATGGATAGTGTTAGAAAGTAAAACTTGAGGGATGAGTAAATAAGACTCCCTTGCTATATAACCTGAGAAATATTCCTGTCATGTTTTTACACAGGTTGTTTTGTTGTTGTTGTTGTTGTTGTTGTTTTTGGTAGAACTAGCCAAAGCAGAAAGGAGAGAATTCGCTGATACTCATTCTCTCCCTCCAAGAATATTTAGCCATCTGCCCAAAATACTTTCTTACTTCTCTCCAGGACAACATCTCATATTCCTATGAAATCTCCAAAAATGTTACCTCCTTTTAAGCTTAGTGCAACGGTTTGTATCACATATTTAAAAGTTTGATATGTCTGAAGTTCTCTCTTTCTGCCTGACAGAAATAAAGAACTCTATTTGTAGGCTCTGCAGAGGCAGTACACCTCCTTTACTTCTTTGAATTGGGCCAGGAGAACTATCAGTGCTCAGCAGGTAATAAGAGCAAGCCCACGGAGCTCCTCTGGATAAAAATACAGCCTTTGAGCAAGAAATTTCTGTCACTTTTTTCAGCCAAATAATTTTATAGCACTTGATACATTGTCTCTTCCTAGAAATATTTTTGTTTGGTTTAAGATATGCAGAATGGGAAAGGAATAAACACAGTATCAAGATTTATGGTTTACTTTCTTATGAGCAGTGGTTTCTTTTATATTCAGTCAGGAGTTGATGGAAATGCTGTCTAGCTCCTTCAATGAGAAAAACAAAAAACTGGCCTTTTCAATGGACAATATTGTAAAAAAAAAAAAAGGTAAAAAATGAACCATATAATTCATAACTTTTGAGTGTGCAAAGTCTTAGTTGTTTCCTAACACTTTCTTCTCTCTTTCTTGAACACATGGCTGTCCTGTAAGACTACTTAACAGCCTCCTAAGAAACCATGTATTTGCATGAATGAAATCTCATCAGTGAAAAGTGAATGCCAGTGATATACCAATTAGATAAGTATTTTTGAAATGTATTTTTATATAAACTGTACATCTGCAGTTCTGAGAACATAATATTGCTAGGTGGTATTGTTTATGAATATGAGGTTGGTTCAGGATGTGAGTTACTGAAAATTATGTAAAGAAATACATGAAATCATTGTTTTGGGGGGCTCTCATTTGCCATTTATTTGTGCACAATGTGAAAGTGGTCAAATAGATCTAAGAAATATTAAGAGATGGAAAACCAATAGTACTTTAAACAAACTTGGTTTATTTTTTTATTTTTATTTTTTCTGTACATCAGGTTATTTATTCACTTGATTCTTAGATTCATTTGTTGATAGATGCATATTTGTTGTTCATAATTTGTATCTTTACCTTTTTCTTCTTCTTCCTCTTCTTAAAGGATACCTTTCAGCATTTCATATAATATTGGTTTGGCAGTGATGAACTCCTTTAGTTTTTCCTTATCTGTGAAGCTCTTTATCTGACCTTCAATTCTGAATGATAGCTTTGCTGGATAAAGTAATCTTGGTTGTAGGTTCTTGGTATTCAGCACTTTGAATATTTCTTGCCATTCCCTTCTGGCCTGCAAAGTTTCTGTTGAGAAATCAGCTGACAGTCGTATGGGTATTCCCTTGTAGGTAATTGAGCCTCTTTCTCTTGTTGCTTTTAAGATTTTCTCTTTGTCTTTTGCTCTTGGCATTTTAATGATGATGTGTCTTGGTGTGGTCCTCTTTGGATTCCTTTTGTTTGGGGTTCTCTGCGCTTCTTGGACCTGTAAGTCCATTTCTTTCTCCAGGTGGGGGAAGTTTTCTGCCATTATTTCTTGAAATAGGTTTTCAATATCTTGCTGTCTCTCATCTTCTGGCACTCCAATGACTCTGATATTAGTCCGCTTAAAGCTGTCCCAGAGGCTCCTTACACTATCTTCACACTTTCGGATTCTTTTTTCATTTTGCTTTTCCAATTGGGTGTTTTTTGTCGAATCTTTGTTTTGATTCTTGTGCTCCTCTGGTCTGCTATTGGGTATAATATTCTTTATTTCAGTCCGTGTATGCTTACTTTCTAATTTCTTTATCGTAGCATCGAGGGTCTCATTAGTTTTCGTGAGGCTCTGCACAAATTTATGGCAAGCCCTCAAAATTGCTATTCTTAGCTCCATATCCTCCATTTCTGTCATGTTTTTTTGTCTCCGCATCTTTTATGCTTTCTTGGTGCACCCCCTTGTGGTCTCTGTGCGCAGTCTTGTTCTAGCCAAGCCTTAATTGTTGTAGTTAACACTAGAGGGATTTGACCACCAGGCCGACTGGCTGTGGAAATCAGCTGTGGGAAAACTTCAGTCCTCAGGGGAGGCGCTAGTCCAGCCCTTGCCTGAGGCGATCGGCAAATGGCTGTGCGCAGGGTTTGGGCGGGGCGGGCTCAACAGGGCGGGGGGAGGGAGCAGCTATGGCCGCTCTCAGTCCGTCCCCAGGGGCTCTGCCTCTCTGTCCCAGCAATCGCTGCAAACCTCGGAGGGGCCGTAGCCAGACAGTCCCGCTTCTCCCGTTTGAGTCTGGGTCCCTAGAGACTTGCCCGGATCTGTAGCCGAGTCTGAGACTCGCTCCTGATTGAAAACGACAATCGCGCCCTCAGCCGCCAGCCCGCTTTGTGCGCGCACCCTCACCACCGCACCTCCGTACCTTTAAATTTTCCAGACTGCGCCTCCGCTGAGCGTTGGAATGCTGTTGTTTTTGCTTCTAGTTGAAGAGACTCACCTCAGCCAGCCTTCCTGTGGTTCTGGTTGATGTCCGCTCCGACTTTTAGTTGTATTTTTGAAGTGGTTGTCCACGGCGGCAGTCTCCGGTGTTTACCTATGCCGCCATCTTCGATTCGCCTATGAAACTTGGTTTATTTTGCTTTGTGGTGTTATTTGCCACTGTTTATATATTCCTGATTATATTACATATTTCTTGAGGTAATCCTAAATAGTTCTAAGAGTTGCAATCCCCTCCTTCATAAACATCGTTTCTTATAAGTCATTGAACAAATAAACTATGTAAATGCTTAGAAATATTTCATGCTTTATCCAACACCCATTTTTGATAAAAACTCTCAGCATGGTGGGAGTAGAAGGATCATACCTCAACATAATAAAAGCCATATATTGACAGGCCCACAGCCAACATCATACTCAATGGACAAAAACTAACACCATTTCCCCTAAGAACAGGAACAAGGCAAGGATGCCCACTCTCACCACTCCTGTTCAACATAGTCCTGGAAGTATTGGCCATTGCAATTAGACAAGAAGAAGAAATAGAAGGCATCCAAATTGGAAAAGAGGAAGTAAAACTGTCCTTATTTGCAGACGACATGATATTATACATACAAAACCCTAGAGACTCCGTCAAAAAACTACTAGACTTAATACATAAATTTGGCAAAGTAGCAGGATACAAAATTAATGCCAAGAAATCTGAGGCATTTCTATACATCAATAGTGAACTTTCAGAAAGAGAGATTATAAAAACAATCCCATTTACCATCGCACCAAAAAAATTAAGCTACCTAGGAATAAGCTTAACTAAAGAGGTAAGAGACCTCTACTCAGAAAACTACAGGACGTTAAAAAAAGAGATAGAGGAAGACATAAACAGATGGAAGAACATACCGTGTTCTTGGATTGGTAGAGTCAACATCATTAAAATGTCCATACTACCCAAAGCAATCTATAAATTCAACACACTTCCCATTAAAATACCAATGGCATACTTCACAGATCTAGAACGAGCTCTCCAAAAATTCATCTGGAATAAAAAAAGACCCCGAATAGCTGCAGCGATCCTGAGAAAGAACAAAGTAGGTGGGATCTCAATACCAGATATCAAGCTGTATTACAAAGCCACTGTTCTCAAAACTGCCTGGTACTGGCACAAGAACAGACATATAGATCAATGGAATAGAATAGAGACCCCAGAAATCGGCCCGAACCAATATGGTCAATTAATATTTGACAAAGGAGGCAAGAACATACAATGGAGCCAAGATAGTCTCTTCAATAAATGGTGTTGGGAAAATTGGACAGATATATGCAAGAAAATGAAACTAGAGCACCAACTTACACCATACACAAAAATAAACTCAAAATGGATAAAGGACTTAAATGTACGACAGGAAACCATAAAAATTCTAGAAGAATCCAAAGGCAACAAAATCTCAGACATATGCGAAAGCAATTTCTGTACTCATACAGCTCCTAGGGCAGTTGAAACTAAAGAGAAAATGAACAAAGGGGACTACATCAAAATAAAAAGCTTCTGCACAGCAAAAGAAACCATCAACAAAACAACAAGAAAACCCACTGCATGGGAAAACATATTTGCCAATGTCATATCTGATAAGGGCCTAATCTCCAAAATTTATAGGGAACTCTTACAACTTAACAAAAAGAAGATAAACAATCCAATCAAAAAATGGGCAAAGGATCTAAATAGACACCTTTCAAAAGAGGACATTCAGAAAGCCAAGAGACATATGAAAACATGCTCAAAGTCACTAATCATCCAAGAGATGCAAATCAAAACAACAATGAGGTACCATCTCACACCTGTCAGACTGGCTATCATCAACAAATCAACAAACGACAAGTGCTGGAGAGGATGTGGAGAAAAAGGAACACTTGTGCACTGCTGGTGGGAATGCAGACTGGTGCAGCCACAATGGAAGACAGTATGGAGTTTCCTCAAAAAACTGGAAATGGAACTCCCATTTGACCCTGTGATCCCACTTCTAGGAATATATCCCAAGAAACCAGAAACACCAATCAGAAAGGATATGTGGACCCATATGTTCATAGCAGCACAATTCACCATAGCTAAGATCTGGAAACAGCCTAAGTGCCCATCAGTAGATGAATGGATGAGAAAACTGTGGTACATCTACACGATGGAATACTATGCTGCTGTAAAAAAGAAGGAACTCTTACAATTTGCAACGGCATGGATGGAGCTGGAGAGCATTATGCTAAGTGAAATAAGACAGTCAATGAAGGAAAAATACCACATGATCTCACTCATTCATAGATAATAGACACCATTATAAACTTTTGAACAATAATAGATACAGAGGCAGAGCTGCCTCACACAGATTGTCAAACTGCAGCGGGAAGGCCGGGGAGGGTTGGGGGACAGGAGGGAGGGGGGTAAGAGATCAACCGAAGGACTTGTATGCATGCATATGAGCATAACCAATGGACATAAGACACTGGGGGGTAGGGGAAGCTGGGGTATTGTCAAGGGCGGGGAAAAAAAAAAGACACATATGTAATACCCTTTATAATGCTTTAAGCAATAAAAAATAAAATTAAAAAAAAGAAATATTTCATGCTTTAAATATTAATACAGACACATTTGGTGAGAATTAACTTCTTCAAATGCTCTAATATAAAAGCACCAAGGGAAAGTTCTGAGTGAGCAGCCCTGTTTCCTGAAATAAGTTCTTAATTAGAGTTTATTATGTAATTGCAAGTTCAAATTGACAGGCTCGGTGTATTTTTTAAAAAATGTAGATTTCTTTCCATGTGTAGGTGTTGTAAAGTATTCTGGGAACTACTTTGCTAAAAATAAGCCATCTGTGTCAATATGGGTGCTCAATATACAATCTAACATCATTTCACCTGTAAGGTTCAAGAAGATAACATTAGGTGAAATGAAAAGCCTTTTTATGTAAGTGACTGACATATCTTACACAATCATATTTGTTAAGCTTTTTTGGTTCTTCTTAATGAGTTGCTACCCACCAAAGCATGGATTTTTGGCATAATAAACACAATGGCAGGATGCAGAAATGAGACCGGGGGGGGGGGGGGGGGGTGATATGGGAATCTATACTAATAAAAGGGTAATATGCTAATTAAACTGGGAGACCTTCTGGGAGACTTTCCGGATGTCCTTCCAGACAAAGCCATGGTGGCAGGGCGGAAGCAGAGGCAGTTAGGAGCAATCAGGCCAGGAGGGGAGGGCAATTGGGGTTGATCAGGCCAGCGGGATGGGGCAGTTGGGGGAGAGCAGGATGGCAGGAGGGCAGTTGGGGGCAATCAGGCTGGCAGGGGGGGCAGTTGGGGGTGAGCAGGCTGGCAGGGGGCAGTTGGGAGCGAGAAAGCCAGCCGAGGGGGGGGGGGGGCGGACGTTGGGGGAGAACAGGCCAGTAGGCAGAGTGGTTAAGGGAGATTAGGCAGGCAGGCAGGTGAGTGGTTAGGAGTCAGCAGTCCCAGATTGCAAGAGGGATGTCCGACTGCTGGTTTAGGGATCCGGCCTAAAGCGGCAGTCGGACATCACCTGAAGGGTCTCAGATTGGAGAGGGTGCAGGCGGAGCTGAGGGACACTTGCCCCCCCATGCACGAATTTCATGCACTGAGTCACTAGTTTGATTATAATTGTATCTCCCTCCATCTACATGTTCTCTGCAGGACTCTACTGGCTGTGGGTTACATACCTCTAATAATTTGGTATTTTTGCAGTAGCTTTGGAACATAATGTGTCCCCAATACTCCTAATTACATGCAGATAACATTCTGTGCCACTTCCTACCAATTTTACTAGCCAGGGATTAGATTGTCCATGGTTTTTGCTAATCTTGTCAGATTCCCACCAACCCTCAATGAAATGATTACATTTTGGTCTTGGGGCATCAAGTTCATCTGAGAAACCTATATGCATATCATTGTAGAAAATTTAAAGACAAGCCATTGTGAAATTATGGGTCAAGAAAAAGGAAAATTTTCAAGATGATGCTTAGGAGAGTTTTATCTCCAATCTCAAGAACCAGGGCCAAGAGACCACATTTTCTCTACTCCTTTAAATGAAATGTTGCTAGTAAAAACAAAATAAACGACAACAATGAAAATCCAAACAATTAGTGATTAACTTTTTGCAAATAAAATTATAAAATATATTTTTGTGCTATTGTTTCCCATAGTAAAAGTCTTGATAGAGGTCTTTATGTTGGAATGTACCATAATATTACAGTAAGATATGCAAGAATTTCCACATTTTTATATAGTCTTCACTAATTTGTATTAGCTAGGGACACACAAAAAAGTGATAGAATATTTTTTTTAATTGCAGATTATTTAGGATGTCCCTGTCATGAACTAAATTCCTTTGGCCAACAGCTATATAAGAGGGTTTGATAGATTGCGTGAAAAGTTGAGAACCTTTGCTCTGGCTTATATTCTTTCAGTGAGTCATCATAAGAATAAGAAAGCAGATGTCAAAGGAAAGGGGCAGAGATGTCATAATAGTACAAATGTGTGACTTGACTGAGTTTTTAAAAGGAGTCATTACAGTCTCTAGAGGAAACCATGTATTCACGTCTTTTCTTTCTGTTATAGTATGTGATGATCATTAATCAGAGAGGGTGTTACAAAGGCAGTAAAACTAGATATTGTTTTATGGGAGAGTTTTACAAAGATGGTAATAAGGCCTCAGATCCTCCCTGCCCCCGACAGTGGCTCATGTCTACGAGAGGCCTGAATGGAGAGTAGTATGCTCCGTCATCAACTATGAAACCGCTTCTTCTCTGTTATAAGATAAAGAGCGCACTCAGAGAATCAAATTCAAAACCATGCCCTAATCAATTGATATCGCTTAGAGGCACACAACAGGACAATTGTGTGAATTTAAGATGCAACATGTGTGCTGAGAAAATGCACAGAGCTGAAAATATGATGTGTCTTCTTCAGTTCTCCTTCTTGTCTTTGTGCATCTTTTCTGCTCTATGTAGGTCAAAATAAAGCCAATCATGAGAACAATATGTTGTAAGAAACCGTTTCCATCTCCTCCATTCCCAAAGCTTCTTTGACTTCTTACCCTAACAAGGCAGGATGGAAGCAAAACACCTTAGCTGAGGAATATTTTCTTCTCTAATTGGGAAACAGGCTTCAACTGTTTTATTTTTGTTGTTGTTTGTTTGTTTTGTTTTGGTGGCTCCATGGTTTAGCTGGATATTT
The DNA here is from genome assembly GCF_028538775.1 of Myotis yumanensis. Taxonomy (NCBI): domain Eukaryota; kingdom Metazoa; phylum Chordata; class Mammalia; order Chiroptera; family Vespertilionidae; genus Myotis; species Myotis yumanensis. The sequence goes on from NW_027223754.1 coordinate 132,154,878, forward strand.
CAGGCATACAGTAGCTTGGTCAGTACCATGGTCATCTGGGACGCTGGTCCTGACACCAGCTCCCCACCCCATGACTTCAAGAAGTTGTATTGATCCGAAACCAGTTTGGCTCAGTGGATAGAGCGTCGGCCTGTGGACTGAAAGGTCCCAGGTTCGATTCCGGTCAAGGGCATGTACCTGGGTTGCGGGCACATCCCCGGTGGGTGATGTGCAGGAGGCGGCTGATCGATGTTTCTCTCTCATCGATGTTTTTAACTCTCTATCTCTCTCCCTTCCTCTCTGTAAAAAATCAATAAAATATATTAAAAAAAAAGAAGTTGTATTGATGATGATGAAGACCTTGATTGTAAGAGTAAGAGCAGTCATATATTTAGCGTTGTACTAACTAAAACATTCTCTCTATTGTGGAGGAGGAAAATGAACCTTAGAGACTTTATGCAAGTTGTCCATTATCACAGAATGAAATAAGTGGTTGAGCCACCCCGAGATTCTGAACTTGTTTTTCTCTCCTGTTTCAATTGTGACCTCAATTTAACCTCCGCAAAATCTCTCTTTTTGTCCCACAGGGGCTTCATTTTTGTATTAGTTTTCTAAGAATGCCACAAGCTGAGTGGCTTAAAACACAAAACTTTAAACTTTATTCTTTCACGATTGTTGAGGCTAGAAGGATGAAAGCAAGGTTTTGGCCAGGTTGGTTTCTTCAGGAGTCTCTAAGGGAGAATCTGTTCAATGACATCTCCTAGCTTCTCCTGATGGCTATTGGCAAATTTTGGTGTCCCTTGATTTGCAGCTGTATTACTGCAATCTCTGCCTCCTTTTACATATGGTGTTCTTCCTGTGTGTATCTTTGTCCCTGTGTCTTCACATGACCTTCTTAGAAGGGCACCGTCATTGAATTTAAGGCCCATCCTAATCCAGTATGACCTCATCTTAACTTGATTATTGCAAAGATCTTATTATCAAATTAGGTTACATTCACAGGTCCCAGGGGTCAGGACTTCAATATACCAACATATTTTTCTGGGGGACACAGTTCAACACAACACTTTTATTCCCTGTTGATCTTTAAATGACTCACTGGTAATTTTCCAGAAATTCAGCTGTAGGAAAACAAGTGTCTGTAGGCAACCTCTGCTATCAGCCTGCTTGTATGAAGCTCCCTTGAAGCAAGGGCGTGTATAGGGGTCTGTTACTCTCTTAAAATGTGCAAAAAAGCAAAACACAAATCAATATCTCAAAAAGTTATCCTGCCACTCTGATGGGATTGCATTTTGAGTGACTGCTTTGTACCGCCTTAACTGCAGCTCAGAGAAATGGTGCCTCCCTCTCAAGTCATACATCACAGACAACATAAAAACTCATGTCAGATGCTTCTTTTTCTGCCTGTTGACAGAACCAAGTTTATGAATGTGTCACCTTTCTTTGGAGAATGGGTGCTGTTTAAACTCCCTGTGTACAAATTTGCTCACACATGATGAATAAGGGGCAGGGTGGAATTTCTTGGAATCAGGTTTCCTAACAGTTTAGAGCAGAGAGGGCTACAAGTGAAGAATTAAAGGGAGCAAATCAGGGAAAGAAAATAAGAATGCTAAGGTTATCAATTGAAATAAAGAAGCAGATAAATGTCACGCCTAATTGCTACCTATGCAGTAAAACATGGCCACCAATTAGGGAATCCAAGCAAGCAGTCTCTTTTGGGTCCAGATGGTCAGAGTTAAGGCTATTATGTGTACTGAAACACCATCTGCATTTCTGAGAACACTGATACCATATTCCAATAACCAAGGGAAACCCGTGTGGATTTTTGCTTGTTCCAATTGCTGCTGTACCTGAATCATATTCACAGCCTCTCCATCTGCACCACATTCCTGACGCCTGCCATGCACCATTTGACAATCTGCAGTGCTGTGCTCTTTCTGTGACCCCATCTTTCCTACTGCATCATTTAGTTCCAATATGTTCAGCCACAGAAGCTTTCCAAATTATTCACTTAGTGTCCAAGGGCAAAGTTACCTACCACCCACGAGGGAATGAGTCATCATATCATGAAGGCTATGAGAAAAAAAAACACACAAAAAAACATTTGTCAACAGATTCTGTGTATTGTAGAGGATGAGTTCAAATGCAGGACACCACACGGATTTAGTGGTGCATAACAGATTAGTAAATTTTTGACAGGAAATGTCAGGCCCCTTCAGAGTCTTAAAAATTGAGGAAATGGAAAGTTAAATATTTGTTGTCAAATAGCCACTTTGAGGTCACCATTTAATAAGCAAGGCCCTTTCCTCTGCCAATATGACTCCAAGAAAAATTAGGAAGAGAGCAAGGTTCTCAGGTCATTGGGCATATTCTGGGTTTTTCCTAACACCTAATTTTGTGCATATGCCAGACATAGTGAATTTGCTCCTCTCCTTTGCTTGGAACAAGAGTTGGGGTGAAATACAGTTAAATATAAGCTATCTCTGTTCTCAAGGTGCTGTCTTGAAAAGAAAGAGGTTTTTGTGTCTCCATTAATTTGCTTAATTTGTTAAATGGCTACATACTCTAAACTCTTTATATATGTAATTTTAATCTAGCCAAACCTTAGTGCATTTGTTAAGTGCAATCATTGAGGCCCAGAGGCTTAGTAATTTCCTCTGTAACCACGTTTGCCAGACAAGAGGACGTGCTGCTTTCACCAGGTGGTACTACCTCTGAGGAAAGTGTTTTAAACTCGGAGGAACTTGGTATATATTTCAGACTTCTATGCTTTTGTTCTCTTAATACTATGTTTTGAATTGGGCAATTTTATAGAGTTATTGTATTATACAATTTTTACTGCAACAATGTGACATAAACAATCCCTAAATCTCAGTGGCTTATCATAACAACTTTTTTCCTTGTTCCTATGTCTGTGGGTCAGGTGAAGTTTGGTCTTGGTTGGGCTTGATGGGTTTAACGGGATTCATTTGCAGGTCAGGTTTGGGTTTATTCCACATATCTGATTGCAGAACAAATAAATACTCTGATCATACTCCTCTCATTACAATGTCAGGAACACAAGAAGCCACGTCAAATTACATAACAGTATTTAATAAAGTCTTTGCTCATGTCACATTTGCTACTATTCTACTGGTAAAAGCAAGTCGCATGGCCAAGCTCAACAGCAACAGGGAGAGAAAATATACTCTGCCTACTTTAGAGAGAGGTATGCCTATGTATCTTGGGAAAGGGCATGAATGTTTATTTCTTTAATAGAGAGGGAGAGAAGTTAGAATCTGTCACCAGCATCTCTCAGTTATCCATAAAAGTTACAAGTTTCCCAAATACATTCAGTAGAACCACTGGGAAATCTATGTAGGTTGATTTTCATTGCTGCTTCGGCCAGACAAGTTTTGCTGTTATTAATTTTATATATTGGGCTTCTGTATAAATTTACTTTGAACAAAGGAAACTAAAATAATGCTTAGAAACAACTAGCTTAGGTGATTATAGCTAACAAAAATTCATGTATATAATTTTGGGTGATTCTACTTTATAATGAATTTACCATCTTTTTCTGCTTTAAGTGGATGAGGTTAACCTGTATTTCATAAAGAGATTTAATATGGCAGAGTAGTTAAAAATCTGGCTTTGGCACTGTCTAGCTGTGTGACCTTGAACAAGTAAACTTATTTCTATACTTTTATTTTCAACAGGAATGTGGAAATAATAAAAAGTGCCTCAATAATAGGGTTATTGTGAATAATAAGAGAATGAAGATTTACAAAGTAATTAGGACGATACCTGGTATAGAGGAAAATATATGATTAGTAATGCCTACAGGAGATTCACCATTAAGTACAATGATAGGGAAAAGCAGGTCAGATTTGATGATAATAAAATTATCATCAAATTTTATTTATGCACAAAATAAAGTGCATTACATGTATGAAAGTTAAGGTAGAAAATATTAAAATGTATGCCTATTGCTCACCATTGTACCTAAAAACCTGCATGTTATGAATACCCTTGCCTCAACCTGGGTGCTGTTCCCCATCCTATCTCCCTGCTTTTCACATACCTCCCAGCTGTAATGTAGTATAGTGGGTAAGAAAGCAGTTTCTGAGCTAGACTGTAGGAAATAGGCTTTTGTGATTCATCTTCAGCATAGTCAACTTTTAGTGAAGAAAACTAACAGCATGTTGCCAGTTGGTTACTGAATTTTCCCAGGGAAAACAGAATGTAGGCAGGAGGGGAAAGGTTGTAAGAACAAAGAACTATGTACATGACCAGCAAAACATTTTCCAGGAAGATCCACCCACCACAACTAGCTAAGGAAAGGTGGAGACAACTAGAAAAGGTCTCAGCCCATTTTTTAAAATAACCCAATAGGAGACAATAAGACCTGGGTGATATGGGGGGGAGAGGCTGTTAACCCTATAGTACTCAGCCAATGAGGAACCAGGGGAGGCCTCTCATGCACTAGGGGTAAATAGCCTGTGATTGCTGCTCAAAGTGTGCCTGTTCAACCAGACACCCGATCTTGCAAGGTCTCGTTTTTGTCATACGTCGTGTTTCTGATTCCAGTATTTGAATTTGGACAGGTGAGCATTTCTCACATAGACCAAGTGCATTGGGCAAGTTATTTAACCCCTTTTTGTCTGTTCCAAAATTATTCTGGGGATAATTATAATATATACCTCATATAAAAATGGTATTGTTAATACATTTTAAGCACACAAAAAGAGGTCTTGCAAATGATGAGCACTGTGTAAATCTTAATTACTATTATCAACATTGTTATTAGTCATATACACATTACTAAATTGTCTTTGCTTGGTTTTGAGCTTTATGAGAATGGAATTGTAATGTTTATGTTCTCTTTTGTAGCTGACTTTTTAACTTAACATTATACATCTAAGTGTCACCTACACATTGTTCATAATTTTTGTATTGGGTGAATATTCTATTATTATTCATTTTCTTATTGATGAATGTTCGTGTTGCTCCCATTTACATATTCCTTTCTATTATCAATGATGCTTTTATGGCCATTCTTGTACATATCTATTGGTGCACACATGACAGAATTTTCCAAAATTGATATCTTGAATAAAATTGCTGAATTGTGGGGACTTTAAGATGTTCAATTTTGTCAGACTAGGGGCCCAGTGCATGAATTTGTGCACCTTGAAAGGAACTATTGGCCATGAGGCTGAGGTGGGCACAGGGGTGGGTCTCTGCCCATTTTCCGTACTCCCACGAGCCCCTCCTGCCATGGCCACCAGTGCCCTGTATACCAGCAACTCCGCTTCCGCCACCACTGCTCCCACGCACTGACGGTGCTGGCCCCACTTGCAACTGCTAACAGCATGGAGTGATTGGGGCCGGCACCAGTGGTAGGTGTGAGCAGAGCCAGCACTGTCAGCTGGTGTGAGTGGTGACTGCTGCCCTGATCACCCCTCAGGAGCAGGGGGAGGTGGAGAAACCCTCAGAAGTGATGGGGACTGGCGCCAGGAGTTGGCAGCAGGTGTGAGCAGCAACTCCAGAACCAGCTGCGGGTGTGGGTGAGGCCGGTGCTGGCAGTGGATGTGAGTGCCCAGTGGGACTGCGGCACACGGGAGCAAAGAATTTCAGTAACCACCAAAGGCTCGCCTCGATGACAGCAACCAGCACCCAGCCTTGGTCTAGCGCCCCCGCTCACCTGCTCCACCATCCCGCCACAGCCAATGCCTGCTATATTCCGTGCTCTGCCACCTGCTGCTGATGCCCGCCATGTTCCATGTGTGCCCCCTGGTGGTCAGCGCACATCATAGCGACTGGTTGTTCTGTCTATTTGCATATTAGGGTTTTATATATGTAGATAAGACCAAATTGTTTTCAAACTGCTTGTATCAACTTATATTTCAACCAGTTTGGCCTTGGCAAACTTCTTAATTTGTGGGCAAATTATTAGGTATGAAATGGAAATTCACTGTGATCTTAATTTACATTTCTGTGATAATAAGGCTGAATATAATGTTATATGTGTATTGGCTCTACATGACTTCTTTTTTGTGATAGTCTTGCTTTTTTACCATTTTTTTCCTGGTCTATATTTCTTATTGAGTGGCAGGTGTTAATTATTCTTTGAATAATATTCTGTTATTGGTATGTATGTTATAAACACTAGGTCCAATGTTGGGTTGACTTACACTTTCTTTATGGTGCCTTTTTATAAATAGAATTTCTTAATTTTAATATAATTAAACCTATCAATCTTATCTCTTATGTTTAATATTTTAAATAATTCCCTGACCCAAATTCAAAAATTTTTCTTATTTAATTTCTACCAAAATGCAAACTTTTGCTTTTTATGTTTAAGGACATAGCCATATATGATTGTGTATGGTGTGTGGTAAAAATTTAACTTAATTTTATCCACATGTATAAATGTATCATTTACTGAATTGTTCCTTCTTTTCCTCATAATCTACAAGACTATTTCTATCATACCTTTAGTTTGCATATATGTGTGCTTCTATTTGGCATCTCTCATTCTCCCTCTCTTTTTCTCCATGTTCTTTCGGTCACTTTATCTATTCCTGCACCACTACAGCACTGCCTTAATTGAAATAGCATTCTGACAAGACTTGATATCTGGCACAGCAAATAGCCCCTCATTATTCTTCATCTTGAGTAATGTCTTGGCTATTCATAAGCTTTTGGTCTTCCATATAAATATTAAGATCAGCTTGGTATGCTCAGGTTTAGCTGCAATTAATCTAGGTGTAAATTTTCTTTTTAATTACTCTATTTGGGATTAATTTTGTCTCTTGCATTTGTAGATTTGTATTTCTTATCAGATCTTTAAAAAATCATATTCATTGTCTCTTGAAATATAACTTATCCTTCATACTATCTATTCTCTCTTCTTGGGATTCTAGTAAAGTATGTTTTAAGCTCCCTCATTCTGTTTTTTCCATCATATAAGGCATTCTTTCCTTTTTTTCATCTTTTTTATGCAGGATTCTTTGTGTCATCTTTTTTTTTATTAAATTTATTGGGGTGACATTGGCTAATAAGATTATGCAGATTTCAAGTGTACAGGATCTGATATTGCATTGTGTACCCATCACCCAAATTCCAATCATCTTCCATTGCCATATATTGGGCCTGCTTCACCTGCGTTGTGTCATCTTTTTTTCTTCCAATTTACTACTTCTCTCTTCAGCATTACCTAATCTACTTTTTAACTCTTTCACTGATTCTCTGATTTCAACGATTTTATTTTTGAAATATTTATTTTAAAAACATGGCTTGTTATTTTTGTATTTGCTTGTTTTTAAAAGACAATGTAATTTTTTTATTTTTGTAACATGTAACTCACAGTTTATGAACCATTTCTGATATTTCAATATCTAAATGCTATGGGGGCATAATTCCATTTTTTGTTGTTTTTGCAGACTCTCATTCATTTTATTTTCTTGTGTTTATTTGCATTTGTTATAATAAGCCCAAATTTTACTGATCTCATTATATAGGTGATCTGAAAGCCTAAATTGAAAATATTATCAAACAGAGATAATTTTGAAATCTAAATTGGTGCAAGCTCTTTATAAACAATATGACACTCTTTATGCAGTTAAATATCTGAAAGACTTGCTTACATCCTTCCTTGTTTCTTGAAAGAAACCAGATAGTGTTATAGGTAGGAGTTGATCCTTCATGTTCCACCCTCTTCCATCCCATTGTCCTTATAATCCTGATCAATGTTAGTCTTACTGGTGAACAAACTTTGAGATGGCCACCAGGAACTCCACCTACTTTCCCTCTCCTTGAGTGTGGGCAGAGCCTGTAACCAATAGAATATGACAAAGGTGACTGGATACCATTCCCATCATTATGTTATATTACATAAGATTCTATAATCCTAGCCAATTTGCTCTAAAATCTTGCCCATCTTTCTGACTTTGAAGAAAGAAGCTGCCATAAATCTTAAAACTCAAGTAAATGAATTCTTCCAACAATATTAATGAACTGGAAAACAAACTTTCTCTAGTCAAGCTTCCAGATGAGAACCGGGACCTTGTTGATAGCTGATTGCAGCCTTGCAGAGAATCCAGCTAAGATTCCTGGTCCAGAGAATGTGAGATAGTTACATACTTGCTTTAAGTCACTAAGTTTGTAATAATTTGTTAAGCAGCCTAGCAAAGAAACACAGTCTGGTAGTACCCCTTTTCCTCCAAAGACCGCCTTTGAATGTCTTACTTCTCACTGCTTTCTGTCCTGTTTCAGTTGTCATTTCTTTTCTTTTTTTCTTTCTCTCAAAGGGAGAGAAATGTGTTAGAAATGGGAAATTTCAGAGGTTCTCAGAAATTTATTTATTGTATACTTCTGGTACATTAAGTTTTTGTTTTGTCAAGGACCCAGTTATCAAGTAGAAGGATGATCTTTCAGAGGGCATAGTTTGCCTCTCTTTTAAAGCAAGGGTCCTCAAATAATTCTTATCATTAAAGTGAGAAAAAATGTGTTTTTTGGTTGATATATAAAGTCACAAGAGATGGTTTCATAGTTGATAAGAAAGCACATTACATTTTGTTAGAAGGAAAGATTTCAGTTGGAATGATGCAGTTTTCAGATGAGAGATAGGTGTGTGGTAAATTATATTGATTTTATGTTGTTAATAGACTTTATATTGAGTCAATATTCAATGAAAGAAATTAAAGAAAAAAGAACACTAATTAAATTTTTAGCTTTGTAAAAATAACATCTAATAAAACACTAATGGGAGAGAACTAAAAAGATTTGTCCAAAGTGATTGCCAAAGGAATATAGAAACTCTTCAAGGATTCTCAGTATTCCTTTTTTTTGGGGGGGGGGGGGAGGGCAATAAACAGAGGGCAAAGAAGTAAAATGACTCCATTTCCTTTTTTGCCTTTGCTTTCCAGATGCTAATGTTGACATACTCCAATAAGAGAGGCTGTCATGACCAAGTATAATTTCTTTGTTAAGTTTTTCTGTATGGATTTATTAAGTGACACTAACCTTTGAAATCCATTCACTTATGTCAACTAATTGATTAAGTTTTACTCCTTTCTACTTGGTATTCTCTATGAAAGTAATGCTAATGTGATTGTTGCTAAAGTTAATATATTCTTCTTTCAAGTTACGTGAACAATATTCAGTGGTTACTTTCTATGTGCCAGAATTGTGTTAATTGAGTTACATAAGTTACCCCCAGTTAGTCTCAAAATAGGCCTCATTAACATTACTCATGGTATTATAATAATAACATTTATTAAAATAGTAACATATTTTATGAGTCAAATGGTATAAAAATATATAGTGAAAATGGGATCCTTGATCACTCCTCTTTATCCCCCACATTCCACATTCCAGAGGCAAACTCTTTAATTTTTTAATCAGTTTTGTTTGATATCTAACTCTGTATTTTAAAATAATCTGGTTAGCCCTGGCCGAGTGGTTCAGTGGTTGGGCATCATCCCATACACTGAAATGCTGTCAGTCAGATTCCTGGTCAGGGTACATGCCCGGGTTGCAGGATCAATCTGTTAGGGGGTGTGCAGGAGGCAGCCAATCAATGTTGCACTCTCACATCAATGTTTCTTTCTCTTCCTTCACCTTTCTCTAAAAATCAATAAAAATATTTTTTAAAAAGAAAATAACCTGCTTAAAAGTCTGCTTATTAACTTTAAAGAATGTACACATTGTATTCTGACTTCCTTCTATGCAGAAGATTGCTTTCTCCTAAAGATCAGAAACAAAGCAAGAATGTCCCTTCATAGCACTTCTATTCAGCATGATACTGGATATAATACCACAAGAAAATAAAACTGCATTTGTTTCAAGGTGATCTACACTAATAAAAGAGAAACATGGTAATTAGCGTACAACCGCTACCCTTCCCATTGGCTAATCAGCACATCCTTATGCAAATTAACTGTCAGCCAAGATGGCGGCCAACAGCCATGCACTGAAGCAAACAGGGAGGCTTGCTTGCTCCAGTGATGGCGGACTCCAACGTTCCCCGCCTGACTTGCTGGCCTCTGAGCTGCAATTCTAAGAAACTTTGTAACAAATATAGAAGCTAAACAAAACCCCAGAAACCAGCTTTCAGCCAGCCAGGATCTCAGAGCTGGAGTTATACATTGTTTCGATTATAGAACACAATCAGCAGTGGAAGCCTCAGAGCTAGAGCCAGAGCTAAAGCTGGCCCAGAATAAAAAAAAAAGAGTAGCCCTCAGCCCCTCACCCAGACTGTCCAGGCACCCCAGTGGGGACCCCCACCCTGAACGGTGTGTGACCAGCTGCAAACAGCCATCATCCCCTCATCCAGGCTGGCCAGGCACCCCAGTGGGGACCCCCACCCTGATCCAGGACACCCTTTAGGGCAAACCAGCCAGCCCCCAGACCTCTATCCTATATAGTAAAAGGGTAATATGCCTCCCAGCACCGGGATCAGCGGAGCCTCGAGGCCTCCTGGCACTGGATAAGTGTGACAGGGGGCAGCGCTCAAAACCCCTGATCGCCCTGCAGCTCTGTGTGTGACAGGGTGCGGCGCCCCAACTCCCCCTGCCCCCCGACAGGTCCTGCTCTGTGTGTGACAGGGTAGAGCCATAACCTCCCTATCAGCCCTGCCCTGAGTGTGACAGTGGCGGTGCCCCAACCCCCTGATCCGCCCTGCTCTGTGTGTGACAGGGGGTGGTGCCCTAACTCCCCTATAAGCCCTACTCTGTGCGTGACAGGGGGGAGCTCCCCAACACCCTGATTGGCCCTGCTCTGTGAGTGACAGGGGTGAGCTCCTCAACCCCCTGATCGGCCCTGCTCTGTGCATGACAGGGGGGAGCTCCCCAACCTCCTGATGGGCCCTGCTCTGTGCATGACAGGGGGCAGCGCCCAACCCTCTGATGGGCCCTCCTCTGTGCGTGACAGGGGGCAGCACCCCAATCCCCTGATTGGCCCTGCTTTCTGCGTGACAGGGTACGGAGCCCCAACCCCCCTAATGGGCCCTGCTCTGTGAGTGACAGGGGGCAGTGCCCCAACCCCACATTTGGCCCTACCCTGAGCGTGACTGAGGGTGGCATCACAACCTCCCGATCCGCCCTGCTCTGTGCATGACAGGGGGCAGCGCCCCAACTACTCAATCAGCCCTGTTATGAGCCCGACCAGGGGCTGCACCTAGGGATTGGGCCTGCCCTCTGCCACCCAGGAGCAGGCCTAAGCCAGCAGGTCGTTATCTCCTGAGGGGTCCCAGACTGGGAGAAGGCACAGGCTGGGCTGAGGGACCCCCCTCCCCCCCCGAGTGCACAAATTTTTGTGCACCGGGCCTCTAGTCTACACTAATAAAAGAGAAACATGGTAATTAGCATACGACCGCTACCCTTCCCATTGGCTAATCAGCATATCCTTATGCAAATTAACTGTCAGCCAAGATGGTGGCCAGCAGCCATGCACTGAAGGGAACAGGGAGGCTTGCTTGCTCCAGTGATGGCAGACTGCAACGTTCCCCTCCTGACTTGCTGGCCTCTCAGCTGCAACTCTCAGCAACTATGTTGCAAATATAGAAGCTAAACAAAACCCTAGAAATCGGCTTTCAGTCAGCCGGGCTTCAGCCAGCCTGACCGCAACATTGTATCAATGTTTTCAGCAGGGAGGCCTCAGAGCTAAAGCTGGCCCAGAATAAAAAAAAAAAGAAAAAAGAAAAAAAGGAGCGGTTGGGAGCTTCAGTCACCCACCAGCCTGAAAACGGCCCTCAGCCCCTCACCCAAACTGGCCAGGCACTCCAGGGGGACCCCCACCCTGATCCAGGACACCCTTCAGGGCAAACCAGCCGGCCCCCACCTGTGCACCAGGCCTCTATCTTATAGTAAAAGGGTAATATGCCTCCCAGCACCGGGATCAGCGGAGCAGCGAGGCTCCTGGCACCGGGATCAGCATGACAGGGGTCAGCGCCCAAACCCCCTGATCGCGCTGTGTGTGACAAAGGGCGGGGCCACAACCTCCCTTCCGCCCTGCTCTGTTCGTGACAGGGGAAGGTGCCCCAACCCCATGATCAGCCCTGCTCTGTGCCTGATAGGGGGAAGCTTCCCAATCCCCTGATCGCCCTGCAGCTCTGTGTGTGACAGGGGGGAGCTCCCCAACCCCCTGATCGGCCCTGCTCTGTGTGTGACAGGGGGGAGCTCCCCAACCCCCTGATCGGCCCTGCTCTGTGTGTGACAGGGTGTGGCGCCCCAACCCCCCCCCCCCCAAAGGGCCCTGCTCTGTGTGTGACAGGGTAGAGCCATAACCTCTCCATCGGCCCTGCCCTGAGTGTGACAGTGGCGGTGCCCCAACCCCCTGATCGGTCCTGCTCTGTGGGTGATAGAGGGTGGCGCCCCAACCCCCCTCCATGGGCCTTGCTCTGTGTGTGACAGGGTAGAGCCATAACCTCCCCATTGGCCCTGCCCTGAGTGTGACAGGGTGCAGCACCACAACCCCCTGATCTGCCTGGCTCTGTGTGTGACAGGGTGCGGTGCTCCAATTCCCCTATCGGCCCTACTCTGTGAGTGACAGGAGGGAGCTCCTCATCCCTCTAATCAACCTTGCTCTGTGTGTGACAGGGTATGGAGCCCCAAACCCTTTGATGGGCCCTGCTCTGTGAGTGACAGGGGCAGCACCCCAACCCCCTGATCGGCCCTGCTCTGTGTGTGACAGGGGGTGGCGCTGCAACCTCCCCAGCGACCCTGCCTTGAGTGTGACAGGGGGCGGTGCCCCAACCCCCCAATCCACCCTTCCCTGAGCGTGACTGAGGGTGGTATCGCAACCTCCTGATCCGCCCTGTTCTGTGCATGACAGGGGGCGATGCCCCAACTCCCCAATTGGCCCTGCTCTGAGCCTGACCAGGGGCTGCACCTAGGGATTGGGCGTGACCTCTGCCACCTGGGAACAGGCCTAAGCCAGCAGGTCATTATCTCCCGAGGGGTCCCAGACTGCGATAGGGCACAGGCCGGGCTGGGGGACCCCCCTCCCCCCCGAGTGCACAAATTTTTGTGCACCGGGCCTCTAGTTAATACTATAATTCAGGTCTTACCAAGAACAAAAACAGCACAAATTCTCCTTCTGCCCTACTATCCAGAAGGGTGGCCTTTAACCTGTCAGCACTGCAGTGCAGCAGACTTTGGGTCCAGCGACATGGTATACTGGGCAAGAATAGTCAAGCAGGGCCAGCCTGAGTTAGAACTAAGGCTAAATGCGAAGCCTTTTTAAAGGGGTTATAGATACCGGAGCTGATGTGTCAGTAATTGTTTTCAGACATAGGCTGCAGGCTTGGCCTTTAAACCCAATGGCTTCTGAATTACAAGGAGTAGGGCATGTTACTCAACCCTTGTAGTGTTCAACTCCTCTGATAGGAAGATCCAGAAGGAAATACAGGTTATTTTCAACCTTATGTATTGCAACATTTACCTGTTAACCTATGGGGTCTGGAGATGCTAGAGCAGATGGGGGTTTTAATAACAAGTCCCAGTTCCATTGTTACTTCTAATCAAAGACGATACTCCCTAAAGGGAGTAGGAAAGAATCAGCAAGGGAAGCGTTCATCTATCCCAGTGGTCAGCAAACTCATTAGTCAACAGAGCCAAATATCAACAGTACAACGATTGAAATTTCTTTTGAGAGCCAAATTTTTTAAATTTAAACTATACAGGTAGGTACATTGTTATTAACTTAATTAGGGTACTCCTACGCTGGCCTTTGCTAAAAACGTCCTCAATCTGATTGAGGTACGTTAGCTGAGGTCGACCCCTTCCTACTTTTCCATCCACATTAGTCGTGTATACTTGTTTCGTCTATCTCCTTTCCGAAAACTGACTTCTGCACATGGGCCATGAAGTTTCAATCGCACCCGCATGTGGTATTTTAAGGAAGAGCCACACTCAGGTGGCCAAAGAGTCGCATGTGGCTCGCGAGCCGTGGTTTGCCAACCACTGATCTATCCTGATGGCCACTGAAAAGGATTAGCTTACCAGAATTTTCAATAAGGACCTTGATCATTTCTCTGACCCAGCATACAGCAGCTAAAATTACCTGGCTTTCAGATACCCCTGTCTGGGTTGATCAATGGCCCCTATTAGGAGAAAAGTTAAAAGCTGACACCCATATTTGTAATAAAGAAGAAATCTGGTAAATGGAAACTATTGCAAGACCTGAGGGCAATTAATATCCCTTACAACCCTCAAGGTCAAGCAATAGTGGAAAGAGCCAATCATACTCTTAAAATGCAAATCAAAAACAAAAAGGGGGAGAAGGATGTTATGTGTCACATCAAAACAAACCCAGCCATGCTCATTATATTTTAAATTTGTTGGATTGCATACAGCAGCCGAAAGGCATCGGGTCTCCAGTACAATATCCTCTGCCGGGTTAGCCCTGTGGAAGGATGCACAAACTGGACAATGGTTTTGCCAGATGTTGTAATGATGTGGGGAAGAGGTTGTGTTTGTATCTTTCCAGAAGTAGCAGCGCAGCCAATTTGGGTGCCAGAGCATTACGTGTGTCACCCCAGTGGAAAAGCTCCTTGTCCCTCCTTTTGAAAAACTGAGAGTTGTAGCATGGAGGAGGAAGATGACAAAGGCTACGCAGGGGACCAAGGTGCCAACATGGGGTCAGCTAAAGAAGCTAACGCCTGAGGCCCAGGAGATGGTAGAAAAGCAAGGAGTGGAAGCTACTCCTTCAGCCATACTTATGGCTATGCTAGCGTTAGTAAGCTGCCAGTTTTCTATAAAGTCTTGCAAGGCCAAATCTGAGGACTCTGAGTATATATAAACCAGTAGCAAAAGAAACTTTCATTTTGTAGAAATAATCCTGAAAATTTTAACATGTCTATAGTTTGGTTTCTCTCTTATTGCTGTGTTGCATTGGCATTGTTTTGTTATTGTTTTGTTAATAGCCAGAGTTTGTTTTCTCTCTTGTTGCTGTATTACATTAACATTACTGTAAATTAATTGTTTTGTCAATAGCCAGAAGTTTGTTCTTGATGTTTTGGTTATGCTGAATAATTTGTCTAGAGCTTTTGATGATGTAAATAGAAGTGTTTAAAAACAGAAAAAAAGGGGGATATGTGGAGAGTGGCTACAGTGTTTGGACAGGTTCAAGCCTCAGACTAGTGAGAGGGCACAGTTTTCTCATGGCAAAGTCACATGCAAGTCCCACCTTGGAGGGCAGAGCCCGCCCAGCACAATTATAACCAGAGGCTATAAGCTGTAAGGTTGAACCTGTGGTCCAAGCACATGGTCCCACGTGTCTGAGTAATGTGGGCATGCAATTGAGTAGATTAGAACATTGTTAACAACTTGACCACACCCTTACTTTACCTGGTGGAATCTTCCTATAAAATAAAGACTTGGCTTGCAGGCACTGTCGCTGTCTCTCCATCAGAGAAGCAGCGTCCCACTGAGACCCAGCTTTCATTTTCTTGTCTGTCTTTTCTAAATCCTTCACCACCACCACCCCCCTCAGGTTCACTCTTGGCCATGCTGGCACGGCACAACCATTTACATTAGAACAAAAAAATAAAATATTTAGGCATAAATCTAACGAAACCTGTACAGAATCTACATAGGAAAACTACAAAACTCTGCTGAAAGAAATCAAAGAAGAGCAAAATAAATGTGGAGATACTACGTGTTCAGGGATAAGAAGACTCAATATGGTTAAAACATCAGTTCTCTACTTGGTCTATAGATTCAATGTAATCCCAACCAAAATGCCAGCATGTCATTTTGAGTATTTCAACATACTAATTATAAACTCTATATGAAAGTAAAAAGACCCAGGATAGTTAACACAATACTAAGAGAACAAAATTAGAGGAAACTGCACCACTGAATTTTAAGACTCACCATGCAGCTACCATAAGCAAGACAGCATGGCATTGGAGAAGGAATGAACACATCAAAAGAAAAGAATAGAGAGTCTCGAACTAGACCCTAGAAGTGCACAAATATAGTAAACCTCTTTGACAAAGGAACAAAGGCAATTAATAAAGAAAGGATAATTTTGTTAACAAATGGTACTAAAACAACTGGACATCCACATGAAAAAAGTCTAGACACAGACTTTACATGTTTCACAAAATTAACTCAATATGAATCATAAAACTGAATGGAAAACACAAACTATGAACCTTCTAGAATATAAGAGAACAATCTAGGTAACTTGGGTTTTTTTAAATACAGCACTGTAAGCATAATTCATGAAACAAAAATGGAATATTAGACCATATTAAAATTAGGTAGTTCTGCTCTATAAAAGACACTTTTAGAAAAATTAAAACACAAGCAACAGACTGAAATAAAATATTTTCAAAACATACTTAAAAAGGAGTTGAAAATTCTTGTAGG
The DNA here is from genome assembly GCF_028538775.1 of Myotis yumanensis. Taxonomy (NCBI): domain Eukaryota; kingdom Metazoa; phylum Chordata; class Mammalia; order Chiroptera; family Vespertilionidae; genus Myotis; species Myotis yumanensis. The sequence goes on from NW_027223754.1 coordinate 132,171,221, forward strand.
TCAACAAAAGAAAACAAATAATGCAATTTAATAACAGGGAAAACATCTGAGAAGACATCTTACCAAAGATGTAAAGATAGCCCCTAAGCATATAAAAGGTGTTTAACAACATATGTCATAAGGGAATTGCAAATTAAAACAGAAATTAGATATGATTACACATATATTAGAACTAGTGGCCCAGTGCATGAAATTTGTGCATGGGGTGGGGGGTGTCCCTCAGCCCAGCTTGCACCCTCTCCAATCTGTGACATCCCTCTCGCAATCCGGGACCACTGGCTCCTAACTGCTCACCTGCCTGCCTGCCTGACTGCCCCTAACCACTCTGCCTGCTGGCCTGCTTGCCCCCAACTGTCCCCCCTGCCAGCCTGCTCACCCCCAACTGTCCCCCCCTGCCAGCCTGCTTCCCCCAACTTCCCCCCCACCCCTCAAGCCTTATCACCCCTAACTGCCCTCCCCTCCTGGCCTGATCACCCCTAACCACCTCTGTCTCAGTCTCGCCAACATGGCTTTGTCCAGAAGGACATCCAGAAGCTTTCCCAGGAGGTCTCCTGGTCTAATTAGCATATTACTCTTTTATTAGTATAGATGGTTAAAATCCAAAATATGACAATAGCCAATGCTGGTAAGGATTCAGGACAACAGGAGGTCTCATTCATTGCTGGTGGGAATGCAAATGGAAGATGTTTTGGTAGTTCCTTATAAAGCTAAACATAATCTCACCCCATGATACAGCAATTGTTCTCCTAAGTAGTTATTCAAATGAATTGGTAGCTTATGCCTCCATAAGAATCTGCACATAAATGTTTATAGCAGCTTTATTCATAAATTCCAAAAACTGGAAGCCATTAAGATGTCATTCAATAGAGAAATGGATGAACAAACCATGGCACATGCATGCAATATTATTCAGTGATTTTAAAAAATTAACTATTAAGCAATGAAAAGATATGGAGGACCTTTAAGTGCATATTAAATGCAAGAAGTTGGTCTGAAAAGATTATCTACTTATATGATTTCAATTATCTGACATTCTGGAAAAGAAAAAAATGTAGAGACAGTACGAGTGGTTGCCAGAGGTTTGGGGATTGGGAGAAGGGCAAATAAGTGAAATACAGGGGAATTTTAGGGCAATGAAACTATTCTGTATGATATTGAAATGTCAGATAATGACATTAAGCTTTTAGTGTCTTCCTTCACCCATAAAACTGGACTTTAGTTAATAATGATAGATCAATATTGGCCCATTAATTTTAACAAATGTACTACTAATGCAAAATATAAAGAATAGAGGAAACTGTATGTGTAGGAGGATTCTACACCTATAGTTGAGCATTCTGTACTATATGCTTAATTTTTCTGTCAATATAAAAGTGTTTTAAAAATAAAATCTATTAAATTATAAAAACATATTACATTCTGATTTCATACTATAAGTAGGGTTGAGTTTTCTCATATTACCTTTCCTCCTCTTTCTTTCTTCTTAATTTTTGTTGAATCATTGCTCAATGTAGAGATGATTGTAATGATGTAAATATTATTAACAACTGAGCAACATAAAATATGATTATACTTTGTTTCTTATATATCTATTAATTTTTTCTGTAGTTTTAATTTTTATTTAACAAGATCTGAAAAACACCTCTTATTATAATCAAACATGCTGATTAGTTTATTAGTTCATATTTTTTTCTGAAGCTGTATTTCTTGGAGCCCTCTGTCCTCTTACTGTAATCTGAATTGATTTGTTTCTAGGCATTTTACTTAGTTGGTTTTTTTTTCTTGAACATACTCTTCATTATCATCCTCAGAGTACTCTTACCTCACCCCTTTGTGTTCCCTGTTTTCTGGAATTACATTTGCCAGAATACCCCTACTGATATAGTTCTGGGTTAGCACTGGCTGATGAGCCATTTTGCTCAAGGTTTGGAAGATGGATGTGAAGCAGGAGCCATATTTCTTTTGCTTAGAAGGTTGATGCAGGACACCAGTTGTGCTGAGTAGAAGAGATCTAATAATCTAATTCCCCTTTAAAAAACTTTTACCTTCTCCTTTAATTTTCAGCACCTTCTCTCACTTAAACTTTTGGAGCTACAGAGCTAAGTTATGCCCTTAAACTGTTTTCAGCCTCTCTTTGCTTTTGTGGCACAAATTAACTTTCTTCTCATTGACTTATTTAAGTTCTACGAGGGAACCATTTTTGCCTTTTTATTGCTCCATTGCTTCTCTCTAGAATAGGACCTAGCACATAGGAGGTGCTCAGTAAATATTTACTAAATGATAAATTCAAGTACTTAGTTTCAGCTTTTGCCACTCTTGTAAGTCAGTTATTATTTCCATCTTTTAAATTTATATTACCATCTTCTGTCTTCTCCTCTTCCATTCTTTTTGATTATGTGGGCAGTAGCCTACCTTTTAACAACATTTTATTTATATTTACCTGTACTCTTATAGTAGTGGAGTTTTAAGACAGTGTGTTTTCATTTTACCATGCTTGCCTTAATATCAATCATTTTTCAACTGTTTTAATATTCAAGAGACGTTTTTGTTTTGACTTGTTTTTGAGTTTTTCTGTACAAATGTGAAGCCTAAAGATGTGAATATTTGCATTTTGTTTTGAAAATCTTGTGGCTTCTTCAACTTCTACCTTATCCATTATGCTATCATGTTTAGCATTATGTTTTAAATTCAGTAGCAGCAGTTATCTGATCATTTACAATTTTTCCATGAGTACTGTAGACTTCAGGAACTCTCAGGCTTTCTCTTTTCCCTGAACTCTAAATAAATTATGACACATTTATTTTACAGCTGAATTAGGTGCCAGGAAAGATAAGAAAATCTATCTTCCATTTCTCGGATAAAGGCTGATCCTCCGAGAAGTATTTGTGTAATGACTCACTCATTCTTGATCAAGGGTCCAGAGAGTCTGGGGGATCTTGCATTTTGAGAACTTGGAAGTAATTTATGATAACAAGAACTATTAGGGAGAACATATTTCTGTATGGTTGTTGCTAAATGCAGCTGTCAAACCCAAATGCCAACAGGTATAAATGTGAAGAATTTTGTCATAACACCTAGCGTTTTCTGAAGTAAAATAACTCAGTTACATAGCATTGTGTAGATTAATGGTCCTTTGGATTATTTTCTCTTGGCTCCTTACTGAAGAGTAACTTCTGTTATAAATTATAAATGTGAAAATTATAAAATCTTCTATATTCAAAACAATGCTCTGCATCTTGTTATTAGCACTGAAGATTGATGCCTTTCATCTTCTCAGATTCATTTTTCAATTTATTAAGCATTTCACCAGTGCTAGAACACTGCTACCCATCTGTCAAAAATAAAATTTTATAAATTGACATCTTTGGATGAGCTCCCTCTGATGACAGAAGTTTACCGAGTTTTTAGAATTGACTCTCTCTTGAACAAACAATAATGGCTTTATTGGTCTAAGGAGAGGTAAATTATTGTGTTATCTAGTATAAAATCTAAGTATTCTGTTGAATTCAATAAAATATTTATTAAGCAAAGACATATCCTGCAGAGTCTTACCCAGGGGTGAAAATAAAAATATTTTAGCAATTAGATGGCACAAATCATGCAATCAAAATAGAAATGGCTAAAATACTGATGTCCCCCTGCTGTCCCGGAAATTGCCTATTAGTTTCTAGCTAGCAAGAAAGTCCACTGGGTCCTAATGGAAGGGCCAGGGACATGCAAGGACTCATGGCAGTAGACATATTACAGGAATATTTCAGTATTTGAAAACTAGTATTGATTTATTATTGGTATCTTCTAGATGAGTATCAGCCTGAGCCATACTAAATTTGAATTTCTTTCATGGCAATTTCTGACAGTGTAACCCATGAATAGTTCCTTCTGAGCTTACTTTCTTCATTTGTTTTAACAGGCTACCTTGATGAAGCTGTAGCTCTCATGCATCATTTTGCAAGCCCTGCCCAGATTTTCTAAGTGTATCTTGGGTGGTCAAAGACTCCCTAAACCTATGTTCTCTGGGAAGGATGACTCTATGGTAGGAATTACAAACTACAGAACTGGACAATTAATGAAGCTAAAACTTTGCCATGAGCAGATGCCGCCTTGGAATGAAGCCACTTGTACAACTATCAGCTCCAGATCTTCACTGCCATTGCCATGTTTGGGAAGGCTCCTCTGCCAAACCTGACAACCATTGTTAATGTTACTGTGATATGCTACCTCTGCTGTGATCTGTACATGGAAATTGAATGCCTTACCTTTTGTCCCAAATAAATCCATCTGTATTTGATTCAAAATGCATCAGTGGATCTGAATGTAAAAGCTAAATCACATTTGGAGTGCTGGCTAGAAGGGATTGAGGGAAATTTTTAGTTTTCTAGTCTTTGTAGTACAAGAAGGCAACCGAAAAGTATCAGTGAATTTTGAAAAACCCAGTCTACATTATCTGTCATACCAACTCTGGTCTTTTAGACCCCAGAGGTGAAGCTCATATTTAATACAACATCTTAAATGCTACTACTATTTTTTAAACACATTTTTATTGATTTCAGAGAGGAAGGGAGAGGGAGAGAGAGAGAGATAGAAACATCAATGATGAAAGAGAATCATTGATTGACTGCCTCCTACACGCCCCCACTGGGAATCGAACTGTGACTTTCTGGTTCATAGGTTGATGCTGAACCACTGAACCACACCAGCTGGGCTTACCTGCTACTTTTACCTTGAAGATTCTATTGTTGATTGTAAGATAACTGAATTCCAATGTGCATAATAATGTTGGCCAAAGTTCTCACAAACACTTGCCAAACAGTACTATTACTTTTTTGCTGATAATTTATAGATTATAAATTACTTTGACAGATGAAAAATACAGGAAGCAAAAGATTAAAAGAAAATTTGTCCAAAAACATACAGCTAAGATTTGTCCCAGCTCCTTGATGTCAATGACTTATTGTCCAGATTATACCATTATCAAAATAACTGAATTTACTCTGCTGAAGCCTTAATTTATCTAAGATTTCAATAATGAGGCAATTTAATATTAACTTTGGGTAGTGAGTATATTTTTTTGAAGCAATTTTGTATCTGTTAGCTTTGAAATAAATTGGTGGGCCGAGTACCTTTATAAAGGTAATGTGCTACATGAACAGCCTTGAATGAACGTGTATTTTTTATATTTATTAACAACTGAATTCATCTTGTGTCTGAAAGGACAAGAGTTATGCTCCAAAAAGGAAACTCAAATCACTTTTTCATTAATTTATCCAGGATTATATTAACTATGTAAAAATTAAATTTCTCTTACTATAGAGATAAATTGCCAAGATTTCCTGCTAAATGAATTTCATTCTTTATTGACATAATGTAAGCTATAATCAATGGGAGCCATATGTCAGCTGAACTGTGGTCTTTGCAATACTAATGGTAGTTACTATTGTATTCATTTTACAGACTTTGGTTAATTGTATTCTGTAAAACTGTCATTTTATAATTTAAACACATTACTATCTAACACTATTACTGCTTTTAAAATAGAGCATCGGAAAATCCAGGAGGGTTAGGAAAGACTATAGAAAAAGGGAGTAGGAAATATAATCACTCTGTTATCTAGAAATATGATTCTTATAAATCAAGAAATGACTTAGGGTCATTTGAATTCAGTCACATCCCCAAATTGCTGACATGCTCTTAAAGGAAATACTACTAAACCTGCAAATTTCTTCAGAATTTTAAGGGAAATATTAAGCAATCTTGGTTTTCAGATCCAGAATATTCTTTGGAAGCAAAAAGGGAGTGGGCAGCACAAGGGTTCAGGGGATGGAGTGGGGAGACTGTGTTACAAGAGGAGTTGTGAGTACTATGGGTGAGTTTTTATAGTGTGTGTGTGTGTGTGTGTGTGTGTGTGTGTAAAATAATCATAAGAGCAAAATCATTGAAAAAAGAAAACTATTTTAAAAAATCTTTTACTTGTTTTTTCTCTTTCATCTCTCTTTGTTTTTTTTTTTAATATATTTTATTGATTTTTTACAGAGAGGACGGGAGAGAGATAGAGAGTTAGAAACATCGATGAGAGAGAAACATCGATCAGCTGCCTCCTGCACATCTCCTACTGGGGATGTGCCCGCAACCCAGGTACATGCCCTTGACCGGAATCGAACCTGGGACCTTTCAGTCCGCAGGCCGACGCTCTATCCACTGAGCAAAACCGGTTTCGGCTATCTCTCTTTGTTAATGTTTTACATCATTGCAGGTAAGGAACAGGTGATTTAAAAGCCACCCCAGTATGGGCCCTACCCATGCCCCATGCTTCTCAAATTCTTTTACACCTGGTCTAACACACATTTCCAGAGACTTCAAACAAATGGCTTTATTTGTGAGAGTGAGGTAAATTATAAACCAATTTAGAAGTTATATATAACTTATGAAATCATGTAAGAAATATAAAGGAGGATTTATAGTCATGAAACTATGGGAATGAAGAGAAAACAATTGTCCTTTTACCAACCCCATCCCTGGGGAATATGAATGATGAGGTGGAGGTTCCAGATAAGAAGTTATCTTAGCTCTCCATGCATCAAGCTGCATGTGAGCCTCAGGGTTATAAATTAGTAGAATGAACCCGTATATTAAATGAAAAATTATTCCCAGGCAATTAAAACAAAAAGAAGAAAGTTAATCTTAGGCATATTGAAACAACTTTTTCCCCCTGTCAACAGCATTCACAGAAATAAAGCAAAGTTTTTGTTGTTAATTCTAGGGGGTTGATAATGGTAACAATGGAAGTCATTTTCTTCAGTAAATCTGATCAACTGTTAGATTATCTTTATATCATTGTCTTCCTGTTTTGATGTTCATTAGATTGTTTTCTTTAGATTGTTGATAATTGTTTCTCATACATGCTGTGTTCCCACACTGCTCTTTCCTGAGGAATATATAGTCTTATCCTGATTTCCATCAAAATGCCAAAATCATTTCACAAAGTTGCAACAGAGTTTTTCTCAAGATGAGAACAGTAGAGAGACTTTTTTTTCTACATGTATTATTTAAGATCACAGTCAGGAAAGCAGATTAGCAAAGTATTGTCAAGTTTTGTAAGAGTTGAAAAGGGCTTCAAGGAAAAATCATGCTGTGAATAATTTTCCCCCCTCCTCTGAGCCAGGCCCAGTTGAACCATTGACCCCAGCAAAATACATTGTTTAGTCTTTTTATTTTCTGTTTTAATAAATTCCACACACACACACACACACACACACACACAAAACGACTACCGAATACCTCTAACATACCTGCTTTAAACTTATTTGATAAATTAATTAAATATGGTTGTTGAATCTTATGTTTTTTAATTTTTATGTAGATAACAGTCCAGACTAGAAAGGCATGTAGTATGATTGTTGAGAGCCTGAATGAGGCTTCAGAGAGTTTATATTGTTCCATGTACTCATATTACAAAGCTGTAAATGTTAGGACCACACAGCACTCCTGGTAATAATGAGACATAAGTGGAAATCCAATCATGTTTTCTGAGTCTCAATTTTTTTTCTCCTTAGAAGAGAGGGATTTGAATTGCAAAAGCAAGTACTTTTAAATGTGGCCAGCTTTTCACATAATAGTTTTAAAATTCACTTTGATTTTTATTGCTATTTCTTTATACAGCCAGGAGCCTATAAAGAGCTCTCTGAGTTTGCTATGTTTGTGCAGTTGGGTCAAAGGTATTGCAATTGCCTGTAGGAGAAACAGCAGTGGGAAAGAATTAATTTAAAGCATATTACTGTGAGAAATAAGGCATATTTCTTATATCTCAGCAAAGGTGTTTGAAGACTTAAGCTACATAGATGAGCCAATTTCCATCTTGTTCTGTCTGATAAGGAAATCTAAATTTTCACCATCACCTCATTCCTGGACCTAATTTTATACCCCACTTCCAATACTTTCTAAATCTAATTTAAGACACAAAATAGAATATATATATATTTATAGAATATATATATATTCTATAAGATAGAATATATATATACATATATATTCACATATTCACTCACTGCTGGATACTCTCCAAGAAAACAAAAAATTAAACTCTTTGATGAATCATGTAATCACGTTTTCACATGTCAGATTCTTCTACAAGTAGAGATACATTATATAAAATTTCCAAATTTTCTATCATTGAGTCAGACTTTGAAATAAATCACTGTTTGCAGCAGATCTCCTAGTGACCACTGTCTGGATCTCAGTATTCCTTATTTTCTCCTAGTGGAGAGATCATTCTATATCACCCTTTGAGTTTATTTCAAGGTTATTAGTTAAATTCAATGTTGGATCCTGTTCCATAATTGAATTATCTCCATATGACTTAAAAAAGGAGAGCGTTTTAGAGACTAATTTTAGATATCGATTTTCTTTATAAAACAGAAAATCCACCACATAGTTGATGTGTGAGGAAATCTGTTAGTGTTTAACATATAATTCCTTTATTAAATGTTTTAACTCTGTTTAAATTGTATCCTCTGTGGTTGATCTGGTCTCTTTAAAAGTTCAGATTTTCATTTGTGTTGCCTCAACTGAGTCAGATATGATGCTGCTGATGGGATTCACAGAAGTGAGACAGGACAGTGAGGACCTAAAACCAGCTGCCAGGCTTGAGGCAGAGAAGCCCATTTGCAATAGAAAATGGTATTTGATGGGTCTGTTGAGAATATAGGTAGAGGTGTTGTTAAGAAAAGCAACCTGAAAAGATAGCAAGAATGTAGGCAGAGTGTGAGAGCAGGAGAAAGAAACTAGAACTCTCAATTGTATGAGGAGAAGCTGGTTATCAATCATTATAAGTCCATTACCACCCCCTAGAAGGACAGGATGCTAAGCAATTTCTCAGACACACACACTGATGCATCAGGGAAAGGGAAGAGGTACAGGCCACTCATGAAGTATGGGGCCAGCAACTTGCTCTTGGGAAGAAAGCAGAAATCTACTAACGCAGTTGGGAGTGTGCAAGCTAGTCAGGCCAGACTAGTTGGGGCAACAGCACGTTGAGTGTTGCCCATGTGGTGAACCTTAACTTATTGAGTCCCCCTGCATTGCATTCCCTAGATAGAAACTAATGTAGGTTTGAACCTCAAAGAAAGAGTGACAAGGTTTCAGGTGAGGAGAAAAAAGAAAATCAGAAGATGGGAATTAGGTAGGACCCAGAATATGAAGGAACAACTATATATGCATTTAACTTACAGAAATACATTGCTTTGCTCACCTAAAAGGTGCTACGGGAAATTCAAAGGTTACAAAAAAGAAAAAAATGGCTACTTAAGGTCATTTTCAAAGACAATTTTCACTACATTTGATTTTTGTTTCACATTTTTTCTTGAACATAAAATCCATGTAATATGTGACTTCCCTCTAGTGCCAGCAAGAGAGTTTCTTTGGTTACTGGAGAATGCTGCTTCAAGAAAACTAGAAAAACAAAGAACTCTTAGTAAGCTCTTTTTGGAACCAAATAACTCTTTGTCTTTTCGGCAGGTACTTATTGAAGCCCAAATATGTGCGTCTGGCCCTGGGAGCACAAAGAAGAATGACATAAGCTGCCTACCTTGATAGAAAAAATAGTGGAATGAAAACCTGTGTAACAAGATAGTTACAAAACAAAATCATGAAGGCTGCAATAGAGGCATTCATCAAGTACAGGAGTTATAGGAGGTGGGGGCTGCTGTCTATGGTCCACAAGGCATCAGAATAGTTATTGCTTTGAGTTCATTGGAATAAAGAAGAGACAGGCATTCTCAATTATAATAGCACCTTTCATTTGCATAGCAAATTAGGGTTTCAAGATATTTCCAATATAGCATCTTATGTGCTACACAAAGAGACCATTAATGCAGGTATTGTCCTTATTTTACAGATGAGAAAACTGGCCATGAGCAGAAAAGTAATTTACCCAAGCCACCCAAGAAGTAAGTGGGAGGGCTGAGTCTTATAATCACATTGGAGTTTTTTGGTTCACTGTGCACAGTTGCCTTTACATTATGAGGGTTAAGTTCAAGGTATTCTGACTCTTACCAATTTGGCAAAGCAGAATCAATATAGTGCCAAAACTCCCTTTTTGACCAAACTTTAGACAGGCCCCTTTGAGCCCTCTTTTCAACTAGACCTTGTCCTTGAACCTTGTCTTTGGCAGCCTAGTCAGTTTTAATTGGTATAGGTATTGAAACGGGGTGGGTGCAGGGTCGAGTGGTAGAAAATAAGATATTGAAAATATTGATGAATGTTTGCTCCTATCTACCTCTGACTAGCTGCTCCCCTGTGGGAATAAGTCGGAATAAGTCCAAAAACAGTGACTTGGGACTTCGGCCTATCTTTCCAACTACCAGCCAAGGATGGGTCAAACCAGTTATATTGACATGGCTATATAGAATCAAAGTGAATTAATCAATATGTCTTCTGTTAAAAAATTATTTCAAATATCTTATCAGGTATCAGCAGGGACAAACAGTACGTATTCCTGGAACTATTGAACATTCCATAGATGCAAGAAGTATCCCAAAGTAAGTACAAAAGATACTACCTTCCCAAGATTCAGAGCCAATCCAGAAGATAACCTAAAGGAAAAAGGACTTAGATAATTTCCTTGAGCACTGGTAACAATCAGTAGAACCCTAATCTCAAGTGGAATACAATCCACATTTCTGTCCGACCATATTACAGAGGCCTCCAACATAGAGGTTGCCAAGTCAAGTTCTCAAGACACAAAACCAGCCAAACAAAAAGGTAATAATTGCCCTTGGGAGAGAAAAAAATGACAACCAATGGGTATCCCAAAGCAAATTCAGAAGTCAATTCAATTCATTCTTACTTTTTTCTTTTTTTGCTTGCCAATCTGAAAGGGAGGGACAATGTGGAATTTCACATTCCTCTCTCAACCAGGCACCACAGACAGATATTGGGAAGACCTGACTTTGATTTCTCACTCTTTTCTGTCTTCTGGCAGTTTTTCCAGGATTCAGTCTGCAGGCTCTGGAGTGAGTCAAGTGTCTCAGTAGGTCTCATCCTATCACCAGAAACTGTAGGGGAGGAAAATAACTTTCCCCGTATCCCTTAGTAAGTGATTGGCTGAGAACCATGTTTCTCTAGGGCAGTGATTCTCAACCTTGGCTGCACATTAGAACCACCTGGGAATCTTTTTAAAATCCTGATTTCTGGGCCTCAATCCCAGAAAATATTCTCAGGTGATTCTAATGTGCAGGCAAGGTTGAGAACCACTGCTCTAGGGGTAAGATTATTTAGGTTAAAATTTCTCAGCTGTGGCCACTGCAATTCAAGATTATCTTTGGCAAAGTTAATCTGCTTGTTCAGCCTTAAAACAAAATTTTATTCACCTGAGGCCTCATAATGGGCCCAGCCCAGTTTAATTTGAACCCAGTTCATTTTCTAAGTCAGATGCAGTCAGACCCAGAAATAATGTGGTTTCTAAGTCAAACCTAGCTAGACCCTGGTGGTTTTCAGACCCAGTCAGGAAAAAGAAAAGCTCCGGGAAAATGAAAGCTCATGACGGGAAATGCAGCGCTGTGAGCGATTTACCCACCACCTCCAGAGAAAATAGCAAATTTGAGAGACTCAACAGACACCTACTTTAGTTGCTTCTGGAGACAGGAAGGGGGGGGGGGGGTCTCCTTCACTTCCATCTTTTTACACAAAACTGTTAAAAACTAAACAGGCATATTAAAATTTTTATGAGTTTATTTGGACAAAAATCAATTTTTATTGGGTAGCATGCAATCTAGCAGGTAGAAAGGTGCTCCGAGGAGCTGTACAAAATGAAAGACATATAGGCAGAAGGGAGCGAGAATAAGGGAAATAAACTAGGGGGAAAATCATGTTGGTTAATGCAAAGTTGCTTTCCTTTAGGGAACAGCAGAGGTCTATGAGGCAGATTATCCCACTGGTGCTGATCAGGAGATTCCTTGTTGACTGGTTTAAAATTTCATTTCTGAGAGAGCTGAATTGTAATTAAGTGGTATCTTGGTTTGGTGATGTGGAGCTTAGCATAAAAGACTCCATTTGGGGCCTGTTTTCAATAGTATCTAAAATTGAAATTCTGCTTATAAACCAGTGGAGACTAGCATTAAAAAGTAAAAGTAAATATTTTCTTCCCATGAAAACATATGAATACATTTTAAGCTTCACGAAAGTAAAAATGTCTTCTTTATATAACCACTAAATATGGTGCATTTATATAAATGTTTAACAGATATCTAGCAAATCCATGATTCTATATTTGAAAGATAAATTAGTTTATTTATATTTGTCTTATTACTAAAATTTATTTTCTTTTGATAAACATTATATGTCTTCAACCAATTGCATTAGTTAGTGATTTAAAATAATAATCTTGATACAGTTGTAATTAGTTATTTATTAATAATGGGAAAGGAGTAAAGGGAGGCCAGACATTATAGGCATGTCATTGGGCAGCTTCACCAGGAAGCTGCGACTTTGCACTCCCAGAGAACTACTGGCCCCTTTCCTGCAGAATCACTTGGGGAAAGGGTCCAACAAAGGGGAGAGAGACACAAGTGCAGTGAAATTGGGGTGACTAGGGAAAGTGCCTGTCATTCAAATCTGGGAACAGAATTCATTGGCCAGAATGGATGGAGCTAATGCAAGCCTGTGAGAATTTGGGGATATGTAATCCCCCAAAGAAAGGAATTCTCTCTTGTGATTCTTGACTTGTGGTTCCCTCTTGGCTTCCTTGCATTTGCCCATGTTTCCTTCATAGCCATGTGGCCCTGAGGACCCCACACACAATAAACTGATGCACTACAATTGGGAACACATACTAAGCTAGCCTGATGCTGGGCTGGAGTGTGCAAATATGGAACAGAAACTCTAGACACTTGTCGGGAGCACTCGCTCCTGAGTCTGCCATACTCCTGAACCCTCAGCACTCTCCCAAACTCTACTTACTGCTCCAATTGTTCGGGAGTGAGTTTCTCCTTGACCTTGCTCACTGTAGCAATTTTGAGAGTACTCACTCCTTTGTCTTTTTTGACTACACTAACTGTTGGATCTGAGTCCCTCTGCCAGGGGCTGGACCTCCTTGGACACCAGGCATTAGAAGACAGAGAAGACATGAGAAGTCATGGATATATAAGACAATATTTATTGAAGTCCAAATAGCCATTTGCTACTAAAGAATCATTAAACAGAGAAGTCCAGTAAAGTAGTCCTTGCTAGTACAGTAGCAAACACAGGAGCCATCCTAGCAAAAACAGCCAGCACTGGCTGTTAGGTCGGAGAGCCTAGGATCAGATACATGCAGATGTGTGAGGAGATAATGGATTCTCCCTGGAATTTCTAAGAGATCAGCATGCCAGACACAGATACAGGCTCCTCCCTGAAACCACAAGGACCCCCACACAGATACTGACTCCTTCCTGAATACTCTGCTGACCCCCTGCAGTGGGAACTTCCTCAGTTCATGACCCCGCTGCTCACCCAACCCCAGTATAAAACAAAGCGCCCCCCTCCCTGTGGGCGAGAATTCACTGGCCCCACCTTTGGGCTGGTGGGCTTCGCCTGGGGACACAGAATAAAACTTTCTCCTTTCCTATTCTCTGACCGACTTGGTTCTCCTTATTCTCTGGGCCATCTCCTGAGCCACCTAACACTTGTTGGTAGTAATACATCTTCCCCACATTACATCCCCTAACATAGGAGCTATACAGGAGCCATTACTAACTAAGCAGCCTCACATAATAGCAGCCTCACTCTGGCTGGTCAGTGGCAACTTATATACAAGTTCAAACAAGCTCAAACAAAAGAGGCTTTATGCCAAATAGTGGCATCAATAATTTGGCTATAGAAAGGCACACTTGTGCAGTGTATACAGTGAAACTGCTATGTCCTTGTACCTGCATATGGCAACTTAGCCTTGAACATCCTGATTAGGATTCCCATGCTCAGAGTGGCCTTAAACATCCAGCATACATTGACTGATTAGGGTTCCTACAACACTGACTCTGATTCCAGCCCTATTGAAGACAGTTACACTTCTTCTGTAGGGAGACAAAGGCAAAGGGGACCTAGGAAACTCAGGGATTTAATTCTAGGCAAATAAAAATGAGCCTTTCTCCCATGAGAATCTCAGAAAATTACTTTTCTTAGGGTATCACAAAAAGCCTACTCCTGGGAGTAGTGGGCAATAATCTTATTAATCATGAATAATACATTTGGCTTGTTTTTTCACACAAAGGGCAGCATATACCACCAGGATAGACAGTAAAGGAATAAATGGCCATTTCCTTTTAATTTGCAAATGTTTTATACCAGGATAGGAACATCAGATACTACCCAGTATGGAATAAAAACACCTTTCCCTCTGAAGCATTTTTCTTAGAGGTGATTATCTACTGATGGTAAACATCCAAGACTTGAGTTCATTTTAAAAAATTGAAAAGAAAAACCAACTCACAATTTCCAAAACTACTCTTCAATCTTATGTGTAATAACAACTGAAGAGAGTTATTTACTTCTCACTCTGGGATTATACCTGTTTTAATTTCTGTGGGGAATTACATAAAAAGTTGTAGATTTAGTGCCTGCCCTGGAGGAACTTATAATCTAAAAGTGAAAATAGTGTAAAGAAAAATGAAAGATACTTAGAGGTAAAACCAATTTACACTTTCCTATTTTTAGAGGCTTTAGGGAGAGCAGAAATTTTCATTGCATGCTGTACTCATAACTTTTGGAGAAAAAAAAAAATCAATGCCTTTTTATATGTTACCAGCTTAGTGAATTCTGTGATGTGAGCAGTAAAGAATGAATTTATGAGGTGAGTAACAAAGAACTCAGGAGTTTAGCAAAGATTTTTCAGTGAGATTTACAAAAGGAAAAGGAAAGAGGTAGACACAAACATTATATTGGTACATTTTTTAGAACCAGGGTACATACAAGTGTGGTTCCCTTGGTAACCTTTGTGTAGTGTGTGAATTAGCACAGCAGTTTCTCCTGTTTTCATATTGTAATCAAGAATTTGATTGTTTCGTTAATATGACTATTTTGCATTTTTTTCTCTTTTTTCCTTTCCCTTGTGCTTATTTTACATTAAACTCTGAAATCTGGTTGTTCTTAATTTGTCAGAAGTGCAAATTCTTGGAAGCCAAGTAAGAACTGATGATAAATGAAAATGAAGTTTTAAAGGTATACAGTCCAGAAAGTGACAAGTGTGTTTGTAAAATCAAATTTTTAAAGGGATCCCAAAGAGGAATTTCTGGGTAATAATGAGAACACTAGCCAAATCCTGTTATCTATAAAGTTGGTTGAAATTATAGGCAGCCTAACTATTGCCATGTAAACTATACTGCAGGTAAGCAGAGTCATGTTGCTTATAAATTTTAAAATGTAATCACTTTGCATTTTGCTATCAGTCATAGTGAACAGTTAGTCTGATCTGTGCTGCCTCCACATGCACTGAAAATGAAAGGTCACCTGTTAACCTCTCCTTGGCTTCCCTTGTCTCCTTTCAGACTTTTCTCCTAGGTCCTACTTATGATCCTTCTTAGCATGTTTGTGTCCCCTGATTCTTAACATCCCATCAGTCCCAATTTGTTTTGTTTTGTTTTAACAGCACTCATGTTCTGAAAAGCACTGCTAGGGAAATTCAGAGGCGCTTGCCAGTTGAGTTCTATGTAATTGGGCCCTCCATGCTGTTCTGCTATTCCTTTATTCACCATTAACTAACTTCTTAAAGCATTTTCTTCAGCAGTTGTTCTAATCCTTTTTCAATTTTCTCCAGCCTCCAACCACACAATTGTCTTCTTCAGTCTAAGGAAAGACATTTGTTCTTACTTGATTAAAAAGACAAGCCTTAAGGAGTTATTTTCCCAATTCCTCTCCTTTTTTTGTTTGTTAATCCTCACTGGAGAACATTTTTTTCCATTGATTTTAGAGAGTAGAAGGGAGAGAGGAGGGGAAGAGAGGACACAGAGAGAGAAACATCGATGTGAGAGAGCCACATCAATTGGTTGCCTCTAGCACCAGGGCAGGGAACCTGCAACCCAGGCATGTGCCCTTGCCCTTGACTGGAATCTAATCCGCAATCTGAGAAACAGCCACACTAGCCAGGGCAATACTTCTCCTTTTCATCTAAAAATTCTTCCTGAACTTTTAGTAGATGTTCCAAGCAAGAAAAAAAAAAGTATACTCAAATTAATGTAATTTAATGGAAAGAGTTATTAAAGGCACTCTTTACCAATGTAGGATCTGTATAGTAACCGAGGGCTAATAACCGCTAAGTAATCTCTAGTTATGACTGGTAAATTTCCAAAGGAGAGGGTCCTGTAGGGTTTGGCCACCTTGCATGGAGCAGGGACCTTCAGTTGAGGGATGTGGCCAGGTCAAGGAGATTCTGTGATATGAGGGCCAATACTTGACTTCTCTTTTTCCCCTTTCTTCTCTTTTTTTTAAAAATCTTTCTCCTATCTCCTGCGTGATCCTCTCTATTGCCTACTGATAAAGTCCATGGATCAGCTTGGCAGCAGGATGATGCTTGGAGGGACAAATAGAGATTACTCAGCATAGACCTCAACAGATGTTTTTCTTATGTGTATTATATTTTTTAAAAATGTTATTTTAGATTTTATAAAGGTCCTGCCCCCAACTTCTGAAAGAAGCTCGCCTAGAAGTGAAGATGCATATACCTATAAGTATATAAGCCATGAGTATATGGCATGACACAAATATATATATATATATATATATATATATATATATATATGTTTCTCTCTGTGTGTATATAATTCATTATAAAAAATTGTTATAAGATAACTGCATATAAAAGGTTGTGACAATTGAGGCAGTCAGAAATTGCTACTAGATGGGATAAAGCACAATATTTTCATGTGAGTGGGACTTACAAGACACAGGGGCACTTACAAGTATTGAGAAGGAGATGTCAGGGAAGGCATTCTAGTCAAAGAGAACAACATAGGTCAAGGCAATGATGTGAAAGCATGGAGCATATATAGAAATACAGTGGGGCCTTGACTTACGAGTGTCCCGACTAACGAGTTTTTTGAGATACCAGCTGTCTCTCTGCCGATTTTTTGCATTGAGTTGACATAGTAATTCGAGTTAACAAGCTCCTTAACGAGCTCCTTAACGAGCTCAGTCTCAGAACAAATTAAACTCATAAGTCAAGGCCCCACTGTATAGGATGAGCAAGAAAGTTGTGAGGTTGGGCAGGCTGCATAGGCAGTTTTAGGTATGGTTGAGGAAAGCTAACTTTCCTGTGCTTTACTATGTAGCATCATTCTAAGTGTGATGAACTTTTGTTACCACTTTACATGCAACAGATGCATAAAGCAGACACGATTACTCCCATTTTACAAATGAGGAAACTGACTCTTAGGATAAAGTTAAATAATTTTACCAAAGTCACAAAATCAAAAAGTAGTTTTCTGGCCCTAGCTGGTCTGGCTCAGTGGACAAAGCTTTGGCCTGTGGACTGAAGGGTCCCGGGTTCAATTCTGGTCAAGGGCACATGCCTGGGTTGTGGGCTTAATCCCCACTAGGGGGCACCCAATCAAAGGTTCTTTCTCATCATTGATGTTTCTATCTCTCTCTCCCCCTTCCTTCCTCTCTGAAATCAATAAAAAATATATATATTTTTAAAAATAGCTTTCTGCGAAGTCTCAAATGACATACAACACATGTTAAAGGCAAACAGAGTGCCCAACACATAGCAGATGTATATACAGTCCTACATTCATAATGAAATTTCTGTCAACAAGGGACCACATATACTAAGGTGGTCCCATCTATATAATAAAGAGCCAGGGTCCTAACAACCAATTATGACAGAAGGCTCAACCAGACCGGAAGTCAGTCCTGGGTTGCGGTGGCGACTCAGCACTGACTGGGGCCACTGTGGGCACTCTTACCCAGCACTGAATGCCTAGGGGACTGCAGATCAGGCCTGGAGAGAGGCCTGCAGAGAGAGAGGCAGGGTCTGATCCTTAGCCTCTATGGCAACCATTGATCAGAACTTGCCTCTCTTTCTCTCCCGGCCTGGCCAACAGCCATGCCTCAATTTCTCTACAGGCCTCCACCAGTGCTGCTGATCAGCCCCAACTTTCTGATCAGGCTCTTTTGATAGGCCCAGAGACGCTGCCTGGCATAGAAACTGACCAATCAGAACCAAATTGGCCAGCAGAGAAGAGCAGTTGGGGTGAAATCAGGCCTGCAGGGGAGGGCAGTTGGGGGACGATCAGGGCAGCAGGGGAGGGCAATTTGGGGCAAGATCAGGCTGGCAGGAGAGTGCAGTTGGGGGCAAGATCAGGATGGCAGGGGAGGGCAGTTGGGGGTGAGATCAGGCCAGCAGAGAAGGGCAGTTAGGGGCGATCAGGCAGGCAGAGGTAGTTAGGGGCGATCAGGCATTCAGGCAGAGGCAGTTAGAGGTGG
Organism: Myotis yumanensis; assembly: GCF_028538775.1. Classification (NCBI taxonomy): domain Eukaryota; kingdom Metazoa; phylum Chordata; class Mammalia; order Chiroptera; family Vespertilionidae; genus Myotis; species Myotis yumanensis. The sequence goes on from NW_027223754.1 coordinate 132,189,668, forward strand.
TCAGGCAGGCAGGCAGGTGAGTGATTAGGAGCCAGTGGTCCCAGATTGTGAGAGGGGTGTCCAACCGCTGGTTTAGGTCCGATCCTCGAGGCGTCCCTGATTGGAGTGGGTGCAGGCTGGGCTGAGGGACCCCCCACTCCATGCACAAATTTCATGCACCAGGTCTCTAGTAAAATTATAATGAATGTGAAACATTACTATTTCCTAGCGACATCTTAGCCATTGAAATGACATAGCACAAGACATTACTCACCTGTTTGTGGTGATGTTGATGCAAACAAGCCTACTTGTAAAAAGTATAGCACATACAATTGTGTATCGTGCATAATATTTGATAATGAAAATGAATGACTGTTACTGGTTTATGCATTTACTGTACTATATGTTTTATTGTTATTTTAGAGTGTGGTCTTTCTTCTTATAAAAATAAATTTGCTATAAAATAGTATGCTGTGCTACAATGGCAACAGCCTCATACTGTGCCTCTTGATAGCATCATTTCTCTTGTGCTTGATTTAACCTCATGTTGTTTTGTACAGTAACATGCTGTATAGGTTTGCAGCCTAGGAGCAATAGTCTATCCCGTATAACCCAGGTGAATAGTCGGCTTTCACATTAGGTTTGTGTAAGTGCATTCTATACACTTTGCACAATGACACAATCACCTAACAGCACATTTCTCAGAACATATTCCCGTTGTTAAGCAGTACATGACTGTATATGTTAGTGAGCATTAGCCATCTGAATCATCCTCACTTTTGACAGCAGTGCTGGATGAATTAAAGGAGGAGCAGTGCTGAGAGGGAGAAAATAGGGGCATCAGTGGGGATAGTGATGGAAGAAACAAAAAAAATAGAGTGGGCTTGGGAAATACTATCATGAGGTTGATGTAACTTGGCAACTGATCTGAAGAAGGGAACTAGAAAACAAGCATGAAAGACAGGAGAGTTCCCCAATAAACTATCTTTGCTTCCTTCTGTTCCCTTTCTCTAGAAAAAACTTCCAAACTCCCTAATCATCCATACTGACTCTCTCTTGGTTCTCCTTTGTTCCCGCCTGGTAAACTAAGATTAATTATAAACTGTTTTTTATTACATTATCTGAAACATATCTTTTTTTAAATATTCTTTATTGCTTAAAGTATTATATATAGTATTACATATGTCTCCTTTTCCCCCCTTTGAACTCTCCCCGGCCACCCTCACCCCCCAGCACATGGCCTCACCCCCCTAGTGTCTGTGTCCATTGGTTATGTTGTTCATTATATTCCACAAATGAGTGAGATCATGTGATATTTATCTTTCTCTGACTGGCTTACTTCGCTTAGCACAATGCTCTCCATGCCAATCCATACTGTTGCGAATGGTAAGTGTTCTTTTTTTCACAGCAGCGTAGTATTCCATTGTGTAGTTGTACCACAGTTTTTAATCCATTCATCTGCTAATGGGCAATTAGGCTGTTTTCAAATCTTAGCTATTGCAAATTGTGCTGCTGTGAACATAGGGGTGCATATGTCCTTTCTGATTGGTGTTTCTGGTTTCTTGGGATATAGTCCTAGAAGTGGGATCACTAGGTCAAATGGGAGTTCCATTTTTAACTTTTTGAGGAAACTCTATACTCTTTAAAACATAACTTAATTAATCTAGATTTCAGCTTTTGTTATTAGAGTTTAATTAGATATTCTGTTTTCTTTATATTCTATTTCTCTTTTAAAAATGTATCACCTCAACTTTTTCAGATTTTTAAAAATGTATAATAATTTTTTCCCATTGAAATATTTCAAAGTCTCCCAGTTAGCTAAAGGACAGGTCACTTATATGCCATGCAATAGAATGTTACATTATGGTTAGAAAAGATTAGATAGATTTCTGTATTTTCCTGAAAAGATATCCATGTAAAAAAGCAAGTTGTAGAATTATATGTGTAATGGGAACCTGTTTTTAAAATAAAACAATTTACATGCAGTACATATTTCATATCCATTTGTATATGTGTGCATGTATAAAAGTTGGAAGACTATATACTTATTTATTCCTTCTTTAAAGTGGTATTGGGAAAGAGGTTCTCCATTTTCTATACATACTTTTGGGTTTTTAAAAACTTTTTTTTCAACCAGCTTTGTATTACTTTTGTAATTAAAGTTTAAAAGAAGAGTAAAACACAAATACCTTGGCTTGCAATTTATGGCCCTTCAAATTCTGAGCCTGAATTGTTTCAACTGTCTATCCTAACTCTTACTATACCTCAGATGTCTTATTAACTAATTAGAAAATACATGGATCATGGGTCCTCATTCTTCCCTTCCTCACTCATAGCAGCTATAGCTAATTGCTTATGGCAGTCTTTCCTAGTGGGCCTGAATAAAGCTACATAATCTTTTATAACTTCACACATTTACTAATAAATTGGTTATGGGAGATGGAAATTTTGCGATCTCAGATGTATAATGTGATCAAATTGAACACTTTGGTGTCCCCTAAGCACATTCTGTTCTTTCTTAACTCAAGGCCTTTGCTTATGTGATCTTTTCCAATCCCAAAGACACTATTACCCCCGACTATCTCTCTACTGGACTCAACACTTTATGAGGCCTTTTCATTCTCTGTGTTGGATATAAGTTCTTCTTTTTGTCTTCTTTGTAGGCATTTAAACTATAATTTTATTAATATTTTCTTTTTTGCTTTATTTTAGCTATATAACTCAAGGAGCAATCATACTTGTTAATGATTCTATCTTTTATGGTGCCTTGATTACAATGTATAAATGTATGATCAATACTGGTCAATATATTTGGCTTTGTATGTGGAAATGCCAAGAAACAATTCTAGATCCTTAAATCAAACATGTCTTTTATCAGTATTTAAAACAGAGCTTATGAAATTTCATTTTCATAATCAACATCCAGATTTATTAAATTACTGCTATTTTGAGTCCTTCCATAGTTCTTTTACCAACATTTATATCTGGAAAAATGGGATACTACCCATCAAGCTTCCTCAGAAAATTGTTTTAAAACTTCCCATAATTACCTTTTGCTGAAGAAAGAACACATTTGTTATTAAAGATCAGTGGATTTTAGCAAATCTGTAGACTTGTAAAAAATATCACAGCTCCACACAAATTACTTTAAGACATTCTGTAAAGCAGAAGGAACTGACATAGTGTAGGAGAAGGATGAAGGTAAAGATATTTTTTTCTTTCTGACAGTACTAATGGGGTTATGATTACATTTTGGTGTCATTTAGGTGGTAAATGTGTGAACACTATAAATCTAAGTATTATCCTCCAATTATGTGCATTAAAATAATATGGACAAAAAGCTTTTATGAGAAATTTTACAGTTTCACATGTCACTTCCTCTGGAAAGCATTTTCCAGTTCCCTCTGGGCAAAGTTGTTCTTTGGGATGTCTGCGGTACTTTTTCAATTATTTACATAAAAATTATTGTCCTGTATTTTAGAATTGCAATTACTTTATTTATGCACCAGATTCCCAACTCAGATCTCAGATTATAAGCTCCTTGAGTTTCCCCTTTACGTCCTAGGTACCTACAGCAGCATTTAGAACCTCAAAGCTGCTTCATAAGTATTTGTTGAGTCAAAGAACAGAAACTCACCAGAATTGACCCTGCAAAATTCCATCCAGCTTTCCAGGTTCAGCTCATGTTTCTCTCTGTGAAATCTGTGCCTTTTCTTCTTTTTCCATCCTGTGCAGAATTGTTTTATCCCTCTTCTGTGCTATCTCCAAACTGGACACACTTCTACTTCAGTATGTAACCAACTAAATTCTAGTTACTTACAAGTCTATCATTCCTCCTTTAATATCTGTGGGGACACAAACTTATTTATATATTTCCAGAGTCTACCATAATAATTGGTAATTAATAACTGTTTTAATGAGCAGATGAATGAGTAAAATAATTAAATGGTCATTAATTTTATATATCTATCACTCAAAATGGCTTCTTTCAGATAATGTTCCTATATTATTAATAGTTATCTTTTTATATGTCTGCTCCTCTCTCCAATCTTTTTATCTATCATCTGTGTTTTTATGTATTTTTATCTACCCTCTCTCTTGTTTCTTAAGAATAGGCAGGAACTACCTAAAGCATGAGGTATGCCATGGATGGCTCAGATTCTGGTAGGAATCTAGAGAGCTGCTGTGCCCTAAAGGCCACAGAAGATGGGAAGCACAGAGGATTGGTCACTCAATAGATTAGGCCAGGGACAAACTTTCCATATCATTGACTTCTCCCATTTTACACAATTGAGAATAATTTACTAGTATATTAAAGCTGGCAGTTACTATAAAAATTTATGAAAAGATTGCCAATGGAATTACAAATGCAGGAACAATGTAAGTTAATCACATACAGGGCATCTCAAAAAATATACACACTTTAAATAATTATAAAGGCAGTTTTTATTAAAATACACTTCATTTTCAAATGTAATAAAATTAGCTGTTAAAGTATGTATATTTTTTGGGGACACTCAGTACTTAGCACTTATAAAAACATTGTGAAATATAGACATTTTAAGCCCACTGCTCAGAGGTAAATAGCCAGTAAAAATAATAAAGTCGAAGATTTCTCCTGAGTATTCTTTCTTGTCCTGTTCTTTGAAAATAAGATAATCTTATGTCAAATACATAATGTCTATGCCTGCATAATTCAAGACAACTGGAAGAATTCTGTTGTGGTTTTGGAGTGTGGCTCATCATCCAGGTTCATGGATAATTCAGAGACTACAAAAGGTACAAGTATGACTATCTTATACCTTATCATGAGAAAATATGACTTGTTTAATGTACCCCCCCACACACACACTTGGTTCTTACATATCCTTTGTCCCTTTCATTTCATTTGTAAACTTGATCCTTGCTTCTTTGGATAAGAAAGACCTAATTGTTAATTTAAAATGACAACCAGTCTATCTGTGTTCATTTCTGAGCTTCAGCGTGTCCCTTCCCTGGGGAGAACACAAAGTCCTGTCTAGTTATGACAGTGACACTTTCTTGTACAATACACAAGTAAGTTTGTTTTTCCTGGAAGTGCAGACATTTGTTCAAAGAATTGTTGTCAAAGGAGAAGATTTCTTTTCGTCAACGTGTAAAGAGACTTTTTTCCCATGGATATTTTGCACAAAATATTTATCTAAATGTTCCTCTAAAAACCTTGGGATTGGGGAGCTCTTTGTTTTTGGAACCCAAAGGATACATCCACCAGGCACAATCCAGAATATAAATGGGTTCCTAAAAGATATTAACAAAAGAGGTTAGAGAGAAGACAGTTTCAATCTGATAGGGAGAAATGTCCCCATGAGCAATTAAGGAGAGCTCTGGTAATGGTACTTAATCTGAAGGTTGAGCTGAAGAAGACAGTGACTGGGAACATGATTTGCATAAGGAGACAAAAATAGGAACACATTGATGTAATTGAGTATAATGGGTGATTTTATTTGAAGAAAAAATATCTGTTAATCAACAGAATTTTACCTAGACTATTAGGTAACCTGCAAGGTATGTTTTATCACTGATTCTATAATTTTGTTACACATACTAACTTGAAAAAGCCAACACATATGATCTTTCTAAAAATAAATTTTATGATCTATTAACTATTATATTAACTATTTAAAAAGAGAATATTTGTAAAATTTGTGTAAGGGATGTAAAAGAGCAAACATACAAAATACACACCACTCAGATTAAGAAATAGAATAGCATTATCATTTGTTTTGAAGGCCCGTATATTCGAACATTAATATATCATTTAGTTTTTCTGTATAACAACAAGAATGAAAAAACCCAAATGTAGTGGCTTAAAATAATAAATATTCACCATTTCTTGTGATTCTTTGGGTTGTTTAGGCAGTCCTTTAGAAAGGCTCCATCTTTCTCTGCTGGGTCATCTCACCTATAGTCACATGGTATCTTACCGGGGGCTGTATTGTCCAGGTTGACCTCACTCATCTGTTTGATGGTAGATTCTATGTCAGCTGGGATCCTTGATCACATGTCAACCAGCAACCTTGTTCACATAGTAATGGCACATTCCAAGAGCAGTAAAAGAATACCATAGCACAAGAGATTTTCAAGCATCTGATTATATGATTGCTAATGTCTCATTAAGCAAAGTCACATGGCCAACTCAAAATTCAATGAGTACAGAAATAAACTCTGCCTCTTGAAGAGAGCAGATACGAAGCCACATTACACAGGGTGTGCCAATAGGGATGGGAAGAATTTGTAAGCAACTACTCCTAAAAATAACTTCTAATTTTTGTATATAAATAGAATAATACTGAATAATTCTATGTGACTTGTTTTTTCTACCCAGTATGTTTTCATCCAAATATTCATGTTGTTTCATGTGTTTTTAATTCATTCATTTCACTGCTATTATCTGGTTTTTAATACCACCTTCCAAACTGTCTAAAAAAAACTTTTTTATATTTTATTAAGTTCATTTCTATTACTCATTTTTTATGGTTTGTCTTTTTGTATAATACTATCAAATTTGAGTAATAATAGATTTGTTTCCTTATTCCTAATTACTTTGCTTATAATTAATTTTTTAAATTAAATCTTTATTGTTCAGATTATTACGTTGGTTCCTCTTTTTTCCCACCATAACTCCCCTCCACCCAGTTCCCACTCCACCCTCAGCCCTCACTCACCACCCACTGTCCTCATCCATAGGTGCACGATTATTGTCCAATCTCTTCCCGTACCCCTACACCCCTTCCTCCCCCGCAAGAATAGTCAGTCCATTCCCTTTCTATGTCGCTGATTCTATTGCAATCACCAGTTCATACTGTTCATCAGATTATTTATTCACCTGATTTTTAGATTCACTTGTTCATACATGTGTCTTTGTTGTTCATAATTTGTATCTTTACCTTTTTCTTCTTCTTCCTCTTCTTAAAGGATACCTTTCAGCATTTCCTATAATACTGGTTTGGTGGTGATGAACTCCTTTAGCTTTTTCTTATCTGTGAAGCTCTTTATCTGACCTTCACTTCTGAATGATAGCTTTGCTGGATAAAGTAATCTTGGTTGTAAGTTCTTGGCATTCATCACTTTGAATATTTCTTGCCACTCCCTTCTGGCCTGCAAAGTTTCTGTTGAGAAATCAGCTGACAGTCATATGGGTACTCCCTTGTAGGTAACTGACTTTCTTTCTCTTGCTGCTTTTAGGATACTCTCTTTGTCTTTTGCTCTTGGCATTTTAATTATGATGTGTCTTGGTGTGGTCCTGTTTAGATTCCTTTTGTTTGGGGTTCTATGCGTTTTCTGGACTTGGAAGTCTATTTCTTTCACCTAGTAGGGGAAGTTTTCTGTCATTATTTTTTCAAATAGGTTTTGAATATCTTGCTCTCTCTCTTCTTCTGGCACCCCTATAATTCTGATGTTAGTACGCTTGAAGCTGTGCCAGAGGCTCCTTACACTATCTTTGTATTTTTGGATTTCTTTTTTCCTTTTGCTTTTCCAATTGGGTGTTTTTTGCTTCTTCATATTTCAAATCTTTGACTTGATTCTTGTGCTCCTCTGGTCTGCTGTTGGAGTCTGCATAATATTCTTTATTTCAATCAGTGTATGCTTAATTTCTAGTTGGTCCTTTATCACAACATCAAGGGTCTCACTAGATTTCTTGAGGATCTCACTACATTTATCGGCAGTCTCACCAGTCTTTTCGAAGGCCTTACTCAATTTATCAGCGGCTTCTAAACAGTTCTTTAAAGACCTTAAAAGTGTGGTTTTGAACTCTATATCCAACATTTTGCTTTCCTCCATTTCTGTCATTTGTGTCCTGTTTCTTTGTCTCGGCATTTTTTATGCTTCGCTGTGTCGATAGAGTGCCTTTCTGTGCTAAGTGTTCCAATTACCTGAGGTAGACACTCTTGGTGCACCCCCTTGTGGGTTTTGTGCACAGTCTTGTTATAGTTACTCCTTGATTGTTGTAGTTATCATTGGGAGGAATTGAACTCCAGGCCAATTGGCTGTGAGAATCAGCTGTATCTGCAGTGGGAGAACTCCTGTGTGTAGGCACTCCTTCGGGGCAAGACTTGCTTCAATGGGGCTTTTGTGCTCACTGAGTCTGCCCCCTGAGTATGTCTTTTATGGTTCCACGGAGCTGCAAACTGGATGGTCCCACTCTGACCTCTGGGCTTCCTGGCTCCTGGAACTCTAGGGAGGTGCTAATCTAGCCTTTGCCTGAAGCTATTCAGCAAAAGCCTCACTGCAGGGCTTGGGCGGGGCGGATCCCATGGGATAAACAGGGCGGGGCTAGCAGTTATGGCTCCTCTGAGTCCTGCCCTCAGAGGCTCTGCTTCTCAGTGTCCCAGTAATCGCTGCAAACCCCTCGGAGAGAAAGCTGCCCTCGAGTTCCTACAGATGCCAGACAGCCCCGCTTCTCCCGTATGAGTCTGGGTCCCTAGAGACTCGCCCAGAACTGGATCTCAGAGCCTGAGACTCCTTCCCGATTGAAAACAAGAACCGTGCCCTCAGCCGCCAGCCCGCTCCACAGGCAACCTCCACACCTTAGTATTTCACCTCCGCACTGTGCCTCCTCTGAGTCTTGGTATGGTTTTCTCTTTTCTTCTAGTTGTAGGATTTCCACTCAGCCAGCCTTCCTGTGGTTCTGGATGATGTCCATTCCATCTTTTAGTTGTATTTTTGAAGTGGTTGTTCGAGGCAGCAAACTCCGGTGTTTACCTATGCCACCATCTTGGTTCTCCCATAATTAATTTTTAATGCTTTATTGTGCTGATTAGCATTTCTAATAAAATGTTCTACAGAAATGGCAGTGAGAAGCAACACTTTCTTGAAATTATAAAGGGAATAAACTCAATTATTATGTTTTTGGGGAAGGTATAAAGTGCCATTAATCAGGTTATACAATTTCCCTTCTATTTCTCATTTTCTCAGCATCTTTTTTCACTTAACTATAAAAGGATGTTCAATTTCATCAGCTACAAAGCTAATATACTTTTAATCCTTAAGTTAATGTGATACATTATTTTATTTTCTAATATTAAAAACTAGAGGCCCGGTGCACAAAAATTTGTGCACTCGGAGGGAGAGGGGGTCCCTCAGCCCTGCCTGTGCCCTCTCGCAGTCTGGGACCCCTCGGGAGATAACGACCTGCTGGCTTAGGCCTGCTCCCGGGTGGCAGAGGGCAGGCCCAATCCCTAGGTGCAGCCCCTGGTCGGGCTCAGAGCATGGCCGATTGGGGAGTTGGGGCGCCACCCCCTATCATGCACAGAGCAGGGCAGATGGGGAGGTTGCGATGCCACCCCTAGTCACGCTCAGGGTAGGGCCGATTGGGGGGTTGGGGCACCGCCCTCTGTCACACTCAAGGTAGGGTCGATAGGGAAGTTGCGGTGCCACCCCCTGCCACTCACAGAGCAGGACCCATCAGGGGTTTGGGGAGATCCCCCTTGTCATGCACAGAGCAGGGTCAATCAGGGGTTTTGGGAGCTCCCCCCTGTCATGCACAGAGTAGGGCCAATAGGGGAGCTGGGGCACCACCCCCTGTCACATACAGAGCAGGGCCCGTGGTGGGGGGGGGTAGTTGAGGCGCCACACCCTGTCACACTCAGGGCAGGGCCGATGGGGAGGTATGGCTCTACCCCGTCTCACATAGAGCAGGGCCCGTGGGGGGGTTGGGGCGCCGCCACTGTCACACACAGAGCCGCAGGGCAATCAGGGGGTTGGGACGCCGCCCTCTATCACCCACAGAGCAGGGCCGATCAGGGGCTTGGGGCGCTGCCCCCTGTCACACACAGAGCCACAGGGCAATCAGGGGGTTTGGGCGCTGCCCCCTGTCACGCTGATCCCGGTGCCGGGAGGCCTCACGGCTCCGCTGATCCTGCCCGGCAGGGTCACAGATCCGGGTCCCAGACCGCAGACAGCCTTGCCTGCTGCCGCCTGCCTTCAGTATGCAAATTAGCCGCCATCTTGTTGCTTCAGGGTGGGGGTCCCCACTGGGGTGCCTGGCCAGTCTGGGTGAGGGGCTGAGGGCTGTTTTCAGGCTGGCGGGTGACTGAAGCTCGAAACCTCTCCTTTTTTTCTTTTTTTTTTATTCTGGCATTTATTTACCTTCTATGGCTGTCACTAGAGCTGAGAGATGGCTTTCTCTCTGAGGCTCCGCTGAAAGCAGGTTTCTGGCCTTTGTTTTCTGTATTCGAAACAATGTTGCAACTCCAGCTCTGAGATCCCAGCTAACTGACAGGAGGTTTCTGGAGTTTTGTTTATCTTCTATAAATGTTACTATGTTTCCAACTGAAGCTCAGAGGCCAGCTAGTGAGGCGGGGAAGGTTGGAGTCCTCTGTCACTGAAGCAAGCAAGCCTCCTGTTAGCTTCCAGCTGCCTGGCTGCTGGCCGCCATCTTGGCTGACAGTTAATTTGCATAAGGATACGCTGATTAGCCAATGGGAAGGGTAGCGGTCGTAGGCCAATTACCATGTTTCTCTTTTATTAGTGTAGATGTTTGCAGTATTGGGCTACTCCAAATGTAGTCATTCGGTATTATTTTTGTATATTATGCTGAATTTTATTCTGTAATATCGTATCTAGGACTTTTGAGTCGATATTTGTAAGTGAGGTTAGCCTATAATTTATTTTCTAATAATATTGTTATATTTTAGCTTCAAGATTTTTCTAGCTTCATAAATTAAATTGAATATTGTTTCTTCTCTCTCTCTCACATTTGTTTTTAGATTACAATAATTTGCTCCTTGACTATTTTGAAGAAGCCGACAGTAGTATACATAGACTTATTATTATTGCTATTATTATTTTGATGAAGATTTATTTAATGGAGAGAATAAATCAGCTTTTGAATTTTTCTTAATTTAGTTCTATTATGTAATGTTTTTCTTAGGAATTTTCTATTACATACAATTTTTCAAACATTACTCTTTTTATTTATATTATTTATTTGAACTCATAATTTTTTTTTATTACTCTCACTAGAGTATTGTTAAATTTATTAGCTTATAGTTTTGGGTTTATTGTTCCTCTATTTTATTTTTATTTTTCTATTTTACTATTTTTAGCTATTTCATATTACTTCAAATTCTCTTAGGGTAAATTTTATATTTATCTCACTTCTTAAATTGAAAGCTTAGCTAATTAATTTTGATTTTTTTCTTCTCTTTTATGGTCATTTTATAGCTGTATAATTTCCTCTAAGAACTACTTTAGCTACAGGCTACAATTTTGATATGTAGTATTTTCATTGTCATTTAACTTTATGTGTTTTCTAATTTTCATTGAGTCCTTCTTTGACCCATGAGTTATTGAGAAATTTCTTAATTTTCAAATAGGAGATTTTTCTAGTTAGCTCTTGAATATTGGGTTCTAACATAATTGCTTTTCAGACAGAGATAATTGTTTCTTTGATTTCAGTCTTTTGACATTTACTGAAATAAATTTTATGGGGCAGTATGTCAACAATATTCAGAACTGTATGTAAGAAAAGATCATATATTCTATGGTTATTTTCAGTTGTATTCTTTATAATGGATTTTTATCAAGCAGTTTTTTATGTTGTTACATATTCTATATTCTTAGCTTTTTGTTGTTATTGTTAGGTCTACTACTCAGAAAGGTATGTTGAAATATACAATGGAGGTAAATTTGTCAATTTCTCTTTGTAGTTCTAAAATGTGTATATATGTAGCTATGGTTTTAAGAAAATACAAAATTAAATTGTTCATAGCTTTCTGGTAAAAAAAAATCTTTTACCTTCTACAATTAGAATATAAAGAGTATAGCTTGGCTGGTGTGATTCAGTGGATTCAGCATCGTCCCACCAAGAGGTCATGGTTGGATTCCTGGTCAGGGCACATGTCCAGGTTTTGGGCTCCATCCCCAGTAGAAGGCATCCAGAAAGTGGCTCATCAGTATTTCTCATCAACATTTCTATCTCTCTCCCTTTCCCTTTCTCTCTATCTAAAAATCAATTTTTAAATTTTTTGAAAAAGGATATAAGTTATGTAAGGGCAGGGGCAGGGCTTATTGTTTTTTCTATATTATTTACTCATATATCCTATTGTGTTTGAATTATACCACTGGTGCTACCATGTACTCGATTATCCAGAAATAGCCAGACCCATCTATACTAATAAAAGGGTAATATCCTAATTAGACCAGAGATCTTCTGGACAACCCTCTGGATGTCCTTTGGGCAAAGCCATGGTGGTGGGGCTGAGGCAGAGGCTGTTAGGGGCGATCAGGCCGGCAGGGGAGAGCAGTGAGGGGGATCAGGCTTAAAAGGGAGAGCAGTTAGGGAGATCAGGCCTGGTGGCAGGTGAGCAGTTAGGAGCCAGCTGTCCAGGATTGCGAGAGGGATGTCCGACTGCTGGTTTAGGCCTGATCTTGAGTTTAGGCCCACAGGATCAGGCCTAAACTGGCAGTTGGACATCCCCTAAGGGGTCCTGGATTGGAAAGGGTGCAGGCCAGACTGAAGAACCTCCCCACCCCCATGCATGAATTTCATGCATCGGGCCTCTAGTAGAATGATAATGCCTGTTGAAAGCTCAACTGAGGCTCTCTGTGGGTGCAGCCCACACTCCAAATCAATGACAGTTATGTAGTGCTGTGTTGCCAATATATGCTGAATGGGTTTGGGAGACTAGTGATGGAATTAAGAATGTCCCCATGTTCCCTCAGTCCCAGTGGCCCATTTGGGGAATTTGTGTTTCCTATCTCACAATTCTGGTTTAAAAGCACTGCTTGCTAGAGCAAGAGGGATTTCACTAGGGAAAGCAGCAAGATTTGTATTCATTCTAAGCTATGCCTCCTGCACAGGCACTTTGCTCTCCTTGGTTGGAGGAGAGAGCAGAGGATACAAAAGAACAACTTTCCATGTGGGGAAAAGTGACCCTGATAATCAGGAAAAAGCTGGCTGCTGTTACACAGGGTGGACAGAGGGAGAATATGTGTGGCAGCCAGGCCACCCACTGTGACATCACTTGGCATTTTCTTGCCCCATTTTTATGGCAAGGATGCATTATTCAGGGGCTCAGCTGTGAGTGAGGGGAGTTTCAAATGACTAATAAAAAGGGGGAGGAGCACCAGCTGCAAGGGTAATAACTTCCTCTCACAATTAGTATACTGTCTGACTCCGTCCTCCTGCAAAGAGGTCAACCAGAATCCCAAAGGGGCTACTCCTAGAACTTAAAGGACTGGATCCAGCAGTGCACAAAGTAGACTATAGAGGACACTATGCTGTGCCACGCCACCCCAGTTTCTAGGAATTGTCCTCGACCGAAGAGAGCCACCTTCCTCAACATCATGCCCCATTTCGTGGGTCTGTGAAATGCATCCAGAAAGATTTCATACATCAATGACTGGTTGATGAATGTTACAGCACCTGACCTTTGTCCCAGCTTCAGAACTCACCGAGGGGGATTTGCATCACAACCCAATTTCTCCTAAGCCCAATCTTGTCTCTCCCTTCCCTGACAGGAGTTAATCCTGAGAGAACTCCTTTATAAATGACTGTGTGATAATGTGCCAGAGTCTACTTCTGGAGGACTTAACTTGGAACAGATAGGAATTTTTCTATTCCTTACAAGTTTGATAGAACACACTTGGAAAGCTATTTGGGACTAGAGAGGTCAGTGGTTAACATTTCAATTTCTTTAGTGGTTATATCTTTAAACAGAGGTTTAAAATTATAGTCATAAAAGTCCTACACATTTTTTATAGGTTGAAAACTTTAAATCTTTATAATTATTGTTATTATTCTTAGTGTGACCCTATTTTATTGTAATATAATATACAATATCAGATTATTTCTTGCAGACAAGATCTAAGTTTTAAGTTGATTTTGCATCTTGAACACATGTTAAATTCTGCTTACTTGTAATAATATGTTGATAAATTTTGACTTTTATATATAAGTAATAAGTGTAACAATATCTGCAAATAATGATAATTTAATCTACAGTCTCCATCTTCAGCACTCTTATTTAAACTCATGTTTTATAGCATTAACTAAAACCTTATTCCAATTTTGAACAATAATAGTGTGTTTTATTTTACTCCCAACTGAAAAAAAATGCTTTTAAAATTTCTCTGCCAATAGTATAAGTACTAATACTAGTAATAGTAAAGTGCTTATAGAACACCACCTGTATTAAGCTGGCAAATTTTCTTCTATTCATACTTTTTCAAGTGTTTTCTTTTTATTATAGATACTCATGTATTTCTATATATTTTAAAATAATTGTTTTATTTTTTTTCTACTGTAGTTTTCTTTCTTTTTAAAAAATATTTTATTGGTTTTTTTTACAGAGAGTAAGGGAGAGGGATAGAGAGTTAGAAACATCGATGAGAGAGAAACATTGATCAGCTGCCTCCTGCACACCTCCCACTGGGGATATGCTCGCAACCAAGGTACATGCCCTTGACTGGAATCAAACCTGGGACCTTTCAGTATGCAGGCTGACGCTCTATCCACTGAGCCAAACTGGTTAGGGCTCTACTGTAGTTTATTACAGTAGTAATGTTAATCTCTTTTTGTATTCCTGGGATAAGACATACTTAATCAGGTTGGATTCTTTTATGAGTAAAATGGTCCTGTAACTGTTTTTTTCTTTCCGTATGCTATCCTTTCTCTAGTATCAATACTATACTTAAAAAATAAATTGGGGAACTTTCACTCTTTTAATTTTCTGGAAAAATATGTTTTAGGCATACATTATCTCTCTCTCTTTTTTTAATCCGAGCATGATGATATGTTTTCATTGATTTTTAGAAAGGGAGGAAGGGAGAGCAAGAAAGAGAGAAACAGAGATGTGAAAGAAACATCAATCAGTTCTCTCCCATATATGAACTGACCTGGGGATCCAGCCCGCAACCTAGGTATGTGCTCTGACTGGGAAGCAAACCTACAACCTTTTGTTGTTTGGAAAGATGTTCCAACCAACTGGGCCACCCAGCCAGGGAAGCATAGATTATCTCTTTAAGGTTTGGAATAATTGCATCATAAAAATATCTATGACAATGTTTCAAGAAGACTGTATTAACCATCAGTTCAATTCAATTATTTGAGTTTTCTATATTTTTCTTGCACAAATTTGACATTTTGTGTTTTATCCTACCATTATCCATTCCATTACAGTTGTTTGTAATGTTATTTTATTTTGAATATATATCTGTTAACTAAAAGTTCAGATTTTAAGTGACATGTTCTCTTTATTGACAAATTAATTTTCCATAGTTTGTCAATTATAGTAATATTTGTATAGGGTTAGATTTTAGTTTTTAAAAATTTCCTATTGTCCTTGTTCTCTGTTTTATTATTTTCTGCTCTTATCTTTATAATTTTCTTAGTTTTCACTCATGTTTATCAGGATCTCATCTTTATCATATACTTTTTGAAGAGTTTGATAGTTCTTGATTACTTTGTGCATATAAAATATTTTTGGTCATATTTTTTCCATCTGTTTTTTTAAAATATTTTTATTGATTTCAGAGAGGAAGGAAAAGGGAGAGAGATAGAAACATCAATGATGAGAGAGAATCATTGATTGGCTACCTCCCCTGCTCCTGGGGATCAAGCCCGCAACCCAGGCATATGTCCTTGACCGAAATCAAACCCGGGACCCTTCCATCCGCAGGCCGACCCTCTATCCACTGAGCCAAACCTACAGGGACTTTTCTGGTTTTGATTGTATAAAATACTTTTTCTATACATTTTGCACAAGTCAGACTTTATTTTTTCTCCATTCCTTATCATTTGACTCAATAGATTTCTTAAAAAGTGTAAAATATTACATATAATAATAGAAATACACTCTTCTTGCCCCTTCAACTTGTTTTAGTGAATAACTCTTTTATTTAGAATACACCAGCCTATTTGTATTTAAAAAAAATAGTATGTAGGTGTAGATTCTATATTTTTAATTAACTTATTCCATCTACTGGTATTCATTCTCTAATGTCTTCATTTAATGAACTCTACTTAACCTTCATAATTAGGAATTTTACCTAACACTCGTTTTTGTTATGCATACAAGGGAAATGCCTATTTAATTGACAAATAGAAATATACTAGTTAAAATTAAGTTTAGCTTTGAGTAACTGAAAACTCAAAGTAATCATGTATTAACAAGACAAAAGTTGATTTCTCTCTTGAACACAAGTCTAGATACCTGGCCAAGAATTAATATAACTCCACAAAATTCATGGACCCTGTCTTCTATTTCTGTCTTGTCATATGAGTTTCCATCTCAAGGTCAAAGTTATCTGGTTTCACTTCATTCATCAAGTCTTAATTACAGCCAGTGATACCGTTATGATCAACTAGTTATTAATAACAGGAAAGGAGCAAAGTGAAGATAGATAGAGACATGTCTAATAAAGTTGGGGTGATGTTGGGAAGGTACTTGCTGTCAGTCCCACCTGGGAACAGGTCGTTTGTCAGAATGGGCATGGCCCCTGTAAGGGCAAGACCTTTGGGATATTTAATCCCCTAAACAAAGAAATTCACTCTCTTTGTTTTACTTGGTTCCTCTAATGCTCTTGGAACTTTTATTGCTTGGGGCACACTCCCCTGCATTCACCCACGTGGCCCACAGCCATGTGGACCCACACACAATGGACTAATGGCCTGCAATTGGCCTGATGCTCAACTGGACCCAGTTCCAACATGGAAAGGAAACTCTGGACACTGGCTTTGCTTCTAGCTCTACTGAAACCCCAGCTACACTTCTTCTATGACTGGACCAAGGGAAAGGGAACTTTTTTAAAAAAAGAATTCTTTATTGTTGAAAGTATTACATCTGTCCCCACTCTAGAAACACAGAGATTTAATTCCATGCAAGTAAAAATCACACATTCTCCCATGCTAGTCTTAGAAAATTCTTTTTATCAGGATAGCATAAGGACTCCATCCCCAGCATCCACTGGGGAAGGGGACACCCCAATTTCTCCAATAACATCAGCATGACACAGAAAGGAGAGATAAAGGAAAGGAATATATTCTTCAAGGATACTTTGCAGAAGCTGAAAACCCCTCTTCCCTTACCTTGCACAGACAAAACTTAATTGCAATCATAGCTGCATAGATATGAGGTCTTTATTTCTAAATGTTTTCAGTTAAAGATGGATAAAGGTGAGAATGGACATTGGGAACAAACAGCATTCTTTGACATAGTAAATGCCCTTCATTGCAATATCTCTGTATTAGTTTCCTATTGCTGCTGTAACAAATTACCACAAATTTAGTGGCTTAAAACAACACAGATTTATTCTTACAATTCTTTAGGACAAGAGTAAAAAAAGGGTTTCACTTGGATGAAATCAAAGTGTTATCAGGACCACATTTTCTCTAGAGGCTTTAGAAAAAAATCTGTTCCTTTTCCTTTTCCAGCTTCTAGAAATCATCCACCTCCCCCGGTTCGTAGCACCCTTCCTACCAGCAGCCCCAACACCCTGAACTCTGTTTCTGTCGCCAAATTGCTTTCTCTTTGTCTCTGACTGTCCTGCCTCCCTCTTAAAAAAATTATCGTGATTGCATTGGGCCCACAAAGATAGTCCAGTCTAATTTCCCCATCTCTGTAATCTTTATTTTAATAACATCAGACAAAAAACAAAACACCTTTTGCCATTTAAAGCAACAACACATTCAAAGGTTGTGGGAATTAGGACATGGACATCTTTGAAAGCCATGATTCAACCTACCAGAATATCAAAATTCAGAGAAATGTCAATAATATAAAGCCTTTTATAATTTAATTCATGTTTTTACTTACTTTTTCAAATTTTATTTTCAAAACTTCTGAGTCAAGCAGGACATGCATATGATCCTCATTTAAGAATCTATGTGAGGAGTAGAGAACTTAAATGAGTTTTTCAAAGTTGCATAAATATTAGTGAAGCCAGCAGTGAGGTCTACATCCTGCTGTTTAAACACTCCTCCCCTCATGCTTATAGCAGTGGGGATGTAGAAATAAATAAGTAGGTATTTTCCTAATTCTTTTGAGGGTAGTCACGGAGAGTCGAAATTTCTTGTTGAGTAGAGCATTCTACTTTTTAAAAATTCATAGCTGAACACTGAAAGCCTCTCTCCCTCTCTCTCTCTCTCTCTCTCTCTCTCTCTCTCTCTCTCTCTCTCTTCCTTTCTCTCTCTCCCTCTCTCTTTCCTCCTCTCTTAAATTGTTCTTTCCTGATGGAAAACAGATAGAAGCTGGTAAGAAAAGCCACTTTCCTTGCTTTCACCCCCACTATGGGAGAAATGCCCTGTTTTTGCCAAGAAAATCGGTAGTCAGAAGAAGATGTAAGACCTGTGCACAATAAGTCAGGAAATTCCTGAAATGCCAAGCTGTTCTTAATACCAGTAGGTCATTGCTTGTGTTAGCCTGTATTGCTGAAATGCAATAAGCACTGATTGCACCACAAGCACTAAATGCCCCGCAATGCTCATAGATCTTGGTGGGAACCTGGTCAGCAGGACTCAGGTCTCATATTTTCTTTTTGCCTTGATACTGTGTAAAAAGAATAAATTTTGAATTAGGGTCTCCTTCCACCCCTAAGGCAACAGCCTCTTAATTTTATATCCTCTTAATTCTGCACTTGCGGGATTCCTGATGACCCCATTAGCCATTTCCCTGCCACCGCCTTCCACATTCTGTTTTTTCCTCCAATTATTTGTATTCATACTCACAATTTCTTTTTTAATAAAAGTACAACCATGTCCTCTGAATGGCTCTGCTTCTTTAATAATTTATCTCACAACCTCATAACCTGCTTTATTTGTTGTCTTTTAATGAGTTAAAAATTCAAGATTCCTCTAAGAAAAAAAACAAATGCTCAGAGATACCAGCTTTCAATCAAATGACCCCGAGCAAAGAAAGACTCTCCTAGGAAAAGTTGGATACTATTCTGAAAGGTTTTTCATATGATATTTTCAAATCAATTTTTTTCACTCTCATATTTTTCTTTAATCCTTACTGAGTCACTGAGAATTAGACTATTTTCAACATACATAATTACCATGCTATTCATGGCAATTTGCAATAAAAATCAGCAAATTTTTCTTGCTCCCAAAATGAGATCTTTGAGGGGTTTTTCATATTATGTGTCTTACAAAGAAAGTTCTCCTAACTTTTTTCCATATTACTTGAAATTTTCATTTAAGACTCTTTTGGGCCATGGGACTCAGCATTTCCATTACAAATCCATAAAGGCAGCCCAGTAATCTTCCCTTGCTCCCAGTACAGGAAGCAGGCAGTTGAATAGTTTGTGACTAAGGCTTTGAAACCTTCACCTACTTAATTAGCCACGGCACCAAAAAATAAGAGTTGGGGACTAGCTTCGTTCTTGAAACACATTCATGAGTTCTTGCCTTTTTAATTTTTATTTTAGAAAAGTTTTTTTTATCTGCTGTTTTAAAAAAGTCTTTAATGTTGAAAGTATTACATATGTCTCTTTTTTTCTCCCATTTATCCCTTTTAGCCCACCCCACACCCCGCCCCAGGCCTCTACCACCCTATTGTCTGTGTCCATGGGTTATGCATGTATGCATACAAGTTCTTTGGTTGATCTCTTCCCACCCACTGCTACCTCCCCTCTGAGATTTGTTAGTCTGTTCCATGCTTCTATGTCTCTGGACCTATTTTTGTTCAACAGTTTATTTTGTTCATTAGATTCCACATATGAATAAGATCATGTAATATTTGTCTTTCTCTGACTGGCTTATTTTGCCCAGCATAATACTTCCAGATCCCTGCATGCTGTCCCAAAGGGTAAGAGGTCCTTCTTTTTTACTGCTGCATAGTATTTCATGGTGTAAATGTACCACAGCTTTTTTATTCACTCACCTACTGATGGGCACTTGGGTTGTTTCTAGATCTTAGCTACTGTAATTTGTGCTGCTGTGAACATAGGGGTGCATAGAAAAGTTAAAGCAGAGGAATCTAACTGCCCTTTGGTTAAATTAATAAACCAGTGAATCTGCTGAGGCACCTAGTTTAGGTAACAAGGAAGACCTTAGAAAAATCAACCCATCTTAACCAAAATTTCCTCTTCTTAAGTGTAAAACCAGATGACAAACTAAAAATAAATAAATAAAATGAAAAATTATATAACCTCCTTAATTTAAATATTAAACTTTAACCCTTGCTTTCAATAAATATTCTTGCTTCTCTATGATAGGAATTCCAGTTTACTTTCCTGGATATCTATACAGAAATATTCACAAAGGGGACTATGTTTTTATTTGACTACTAAACCAGTAGTGATTTAGAAACTTTTTTTAAAAAATATATTTTATTGATTTTTTACAGAGAGGAAGGGAGAGAGATAGAGAGTTAGAAACATCGATGAGAGAGAAACATCAATCAGCTGCCTTCTGCACATCCCCTACTGGGGATGTGCCCGCAACCCATGTACATGCCCTTGACTGGAATCAAACCCGGGACCTTTCATTCCACAGGCCGACTCTCTATCCACTGAGCCAAACCGGTTTCGGCTAGAAACAACTTTTGTCAAACCAATAAGATTCAGTTGAAATATAAACTATAAAAGTAATTCATATTTATGATTAGATCTAAACTTACACATGAAGATAGAGTTAGCAGGAAAAGACCTCTATTTCTTCACTCTTTTCTCACATCCCAGAAGTAATCTTTGCTCTAGTCACTTACCTTTCCAGAAATTTTCTCTGCATACATAAGCCTAATGTTTATGTATTTTACCTCAAAGGTATTATGCCATATGTGGTATTTCATAAGTTGTAATTTTTATTAGCAGTATATTTTGAACATCTTTCCACATAAATACATACAGATCTATGATTTTCTTCTCAAAGCTTTCATTATAGTTCATTATCTCTCATTCTATATAATAAAACCCTAATATGCAAATTGACCTACTGTGGAATGACTGGCAGAACGATCGGTTGCTATGACGCGCACTGACCACCAGGGGTCAGACGCTCAATGCAGGAGCTGCCCCCAGGCCTCAGGCCCTGACCAGCGGTGGAGGTGGGGGGGGGGGGGGGGCTGGTGGGGTTGTTGAGGAGGCAGTTCCAGGCTTCCAGCCAAAGTGGGTGTCAATGGGTGCCCCCTGATCTCCCCGCTGGTTGCCCCACAGAGGGAGGTGACCAGCGGTGGTGGTAGGGGTGGGGCCAATGAGGAGGGCCCTCCAGTTGCCCCACCAGTCACCTCACAGATCGGTCCTGATTGCCGGCCAGGTCTAGGGACTCTACCCATCCACAAATTTCATGCACCAGCCTTCTAGTTAATGAATAATCACATTAACAATAGCATTAGCAATCATTTTAATTTGTGCACGGTTTTTATGAGATCTAGCGTGGGTTGAGAAGAAAAATACTGAAGGGAAACACAAGAGAGCTTGTAATAAAAGCTAAGATAGAGGTGTATTTAATACCTGCAGGGCAGATTAAGCCTCTCAAGGGGATTTTAAGAAAGCCTTAGCAAGGAGGCATAATTTGAGACATGCTTTGAGGAATGAGTAAGATATTGCCATATAGAAAAGGGGGGAAATCATTTTAGCCCAGAGCAGAAACATAGAGGAAGTGAAGGACAGGCTTAATATAACTGTTTGATCAGGGGGGTGTGCAGACTGGGTGGGGATAGAAGATGATTAGTAAACAAAGTTGTAGAAGATAATGTTAGAATAGATTTTAGAGGAGATTAGAAATATAGACTGGGTTTAGGTAGTGCAAGACTCTAATGTTGGGTTTAGGAGTTTCAAACTTATGTTGTAGACTGGTTTTCCATGGGAGCTGACTTTGTTCCCTAGAGGATATTTGGCAATGTCTGAGAACATTTTGCATTGTAACTATAGGGTGGGTGCTGCTTGTACTTATGGGTAGAGACCAGGGGTAGAGAGATCTGGTCTACTAGGAAAAGAAAAACCTGCCTCCCAACATACAGACTTACTGGACCCCAAAGTGTCAATAGTATCAAGGGTGATAAACCCAAATGAGACCCAAATTAATCATTTTGCACCTCATCAGTAAAAAGACAAATGTAAGCATGCAAATATATATATATATATATATATAATCACTACATAAAGACAAATTAAATATTTTGAATAATATTATGTATTACTTAATTTTCTTTGTAAGTCATATTTGACTCTTTTTCTCTGCCCAAAATATTATTAAAATTTTATTACATCATTAAATGTTAACTAAGTTATTTAGTGTGAGAACATTATGAGTGAATTTGCTCATTGCTTATAATTATCTCTGCATATTAATTCATAATAATCATTTTTTAAATCCTATTCATCAGTTTTGTGAAGAACTTTTTGAATTGGGTAGTAAATTTTAATCTTTCATAACACTAATTATTTATTATTCCCAGTTGATCAGAATGTCTTGTATTCTTATTCTAATAACAAGCAGTTCTAAGCCTAGTAATTTTTTTATTTTAGAAGGCATTTTAACATATTAGAAAACCTTTTATCATTTTTTAAAGTTTTCAAATAGGAGAGTTCCTTTCAAGCAATAAAATTACATGTGGACAGATATATTTCCAAATATTTCTTTTCAAAATGCCTTCCATATAGCATGACTTCATTGAACAGCATTTATTGTTTCATTGTTAATTCATAATCTTTACCTTTTGAGAACAAATTAAGTATTTTATTCTTTTAACATCTGTTGGGCAACAAAGTTCTGAAAACTAACCATTGTAATAGAAAGTAGTAGTATTTAAAAACTAGATTTCTTTATAGGAGAACTGCATATCTCTTCCTTAAATTTTATAGTTGTTTTAATGCTCTAACATGAAACATCCAACAAATCTTTGTATTGTATATATAATTTGCATTTAAATCTCATTACAAAATACTTTAAAGACTTTTGATAATTTAAAAATGAATGAGCACCTGCTACATAAATCCATATACTTTGCAATGTGCTGAGGTCAATGAAGGTATGAGGGTGTCATGTGAATTATATCAGATGCTTTCTTGGGACAATATTAGGAAATTGTGAATGATGGAATTAATATTAGTAATGTTTCATATTTATAAATGTTTTTGAACAAAAATAAATAGACATTATGATAGCTTCTTCTGAATCCCAATAAATTATTTTGTGTGCCCTCTTCTATGGAGGCCCCCTCAAATAGAACACTGAAAGGTTTCTGAGTTGGAGAGTGATATGATTAGAACAGTGCGTTAAGAAGTTAACAAGGGTGGCTGGCTGTTAGTCAACATATTTATCAAGGCTCGGTTTGGAACAGATTTTAGAAAAAGCAGAATAAGGCAGAAAACTGGTTAGGAGGCTTATAAAATAGCATGGTCTAGAGCAGTGATGGCGAACCTATGACACATGTGTCAGAGGTGACACCCAAACTCATTTTTTTTGGTTGATTTTTCTTTCTTAAGTGGCATTTAAATATATAAACTAAATATCAAAAATATAAGTCTTTGTTTTACTATGGTTGCAAATATCAAATGTGTTAAGTTAGGGTTTTTCAAAATGCTGACATGCCGAGCTCGAAAGGTTCGCCATCACTGGTCTAGAGAGACTGAGACAAAACCAAGACAAGGGTTCATTTTGACAGGCACTGTGGAGACTGAGTCAATAATTACGTGCCAATGAGAGTAACATGAGTGGGGAGGGCTAGAAAGGGAGAGACAAAGAGAGAGAATTGAATGTCTTGGAGGAAAATGATACTATCCACGGAAAAAATTGAAATGTAGAATAAGGACTAGGATTTTGTCATTTGGGGGACAGGAAGAGAGGGTGACTGTTAACTTTTGGCAGTTTTGTCACTAGTGGTCATCTTTCTGTATTGTTGCAGTGTTCTTTGCCTAGGTAAATAAAAGTGCAGAAATTGAATGCTTACTAATATATTGTAGTTGTTCTCTATTAGTAATTATTGTGCAACAATATAGCTGATGACATCAATTAATTTTGCAGAAAAGTTGCAAAAGTTTTGCAGGGGAAAACAAGTTTTCGTTTTGTTTTATTTTGTTTTGTTTTTTGGGTTTTTGTTTGTTTGTTTGTTTGTTTTTTGGTTAATGTTCAACCGATGATATTTTTTCATTGATTTTTAGGGAGAGTGGAAGAAAAAGGGAGAGACGGAGAGAAAGATCAATGTAAGAGAAACACATTGTTTGGTTGCCTCCTGCAGGAGCCCTGACCAGGTCCCAGGCTGGGGAAGAGCCTGCAACCAAGATACATGCCCTTGACTGGAATTGAACCTGGGACCCTTTGGTCTGCAGGCCAACACCCTCTCCACTGAGCCCAACCAGCTAGGGCAAAAATGTGTATTTTATTTTAATAATACTGGTATATTCTTCTTTATAATGAAAGGATAAATATTACCTCTGATTTCCATTATCATCATGTTTCTTAGTAGATGGTGAGCATTGTAAACCTATCCCACACAAAGAGAATGTATACTAGCATTCCTTCAAAACTCAGCTTCAATGATACTTTCTGGGAAATCATTCTTGAGATATCTGTTTCCCAAACCATGCTGTAATATCTTTCTAAAATATACTGCCTTGGCTCAGTTATGAGATCCTGGCTGGGGCTAGTCGGTTCTTTTTTTTGAGCAGCTGGTTAAGTTTATACCCCCGACCATGTTCCTTACTGGGCTCACATATTCTGAGCCACTATACAGCCTCAGGAGCTGGTATGAGACAACCAAGGACAACCCAGTGTCCCAGAGAACTCTGAAGTTCTTCAGATCAGCCAATCCTAAGCCAGTTGGCTTACCTTGTGTTCCTCTTTCCTTCTGGATTGTGACCAACTCAGATCCTGTGTTCTTTAAAACTTTTCTGTTTCTCTCTCTGAATCTGCATCTGATTTCACCATACTATCCTTCATCCAGGTTTATATGGTTAAAATACAGGCCTCATCTGGTTTGGGTAGTCCTTATTGACAGAGCACCTTATGAAACCTCTATCAAAGCACATGTCACATTTGCTTGTAATTATCTGCTGAATTGTATTCTGTTTTATTAGCCAGTGAGCTCCAGGAAGCAGATCTATCTTTTGTCTCTCTAACTCCCATTTCTAGCCCCATTACTGACATATAGCATGTGCTCAATAAGTATTAGGAATCTTTGAAACACAGCATTGGTGAAGTGAATAGATAATACCATTTTCTGATCCTTAAATAATTCCCCTACTGAAGATATTGAGCATTATTTTAGACAAAATCATAAGAAATATCACCCTATTATGTTACTTTTTAAGTCAATAATGATACCCACTTGAGAACTATGGCATTATATTATCTCCCTCATTAGGGTGAAATTTTAGTTGGAAGTGTGCCATTTATAAAATGAAACAAACTATTCCACTTCTTTATCCAGTCATTCTTTTTTACTGTACTAAGTGGTGTAGACTGTGAAGAGCTCTGCATGGATCCCCCTGCAGTGGTGAGGCATTCATTCTCTCAGCAGCCTAGAGTGTTGGCTACTGACAGTTCATAGCTGAGACTCTCTCTGGGAACTGCTCTGAGCCGAAAGGAGCTGCCTGCTTTGAGATGGTGGCCATGCCCAGGCATAGTCAGCTTCCAGTGAATGTGCAGTATAGAAATGGGAAGGGTGATCCACCACCCTTGACTCCATGTAAAACATCTCTGCAGTGTCCTCCTTGGTCCAGTGCTTTCGGAGAGATTGGTTGAGGTCTCTGTGGCAATTATATAGCCAATCAGCTTCTCCGCTTCCCTAATCCTTGGCCCCATAATCCCCTACAGGTGCTGTTCATGAGTCCTCCCCAGTGAACTCTTACAGGCTGTATCAGAATTGCAATATATATTTCCAAGGAAGGCAGCCTAAGACATCATTCATGAAATAAAGAGATGTCCAGTTAATTTATTTTTATTTATTAAATGATCTTAAATATAATATCACAGGCAATAAACATTAATATTTAAAAAAGGATTTTAGGTATAATAATATTACTAAAACTATACTAACACAGTATGATATCATAAAAGTTGTAGGAAATATTAAAAATGTGAAAATAACAGGATTACTTCTTTTATATTCTAAAATATCTTATTTCTCTGGCTCTATTTTTGTTCATCAGTTTATGTTGTTCACTATAGTCCACAAATGAGTGAGATAAATATTTCTCTGACTGGCTTATTTAACTCAGCGTAATGCTCTCCAGGTCCATCCATGCTGTTGCAAATGGTAAGAATTCCTTCTTTTTTTCCAGCAGCATAGTATTCCATTTTGTAGATGTACCACAGTTTTCTAATCCACTCATCTGATGATGGGCACTTAGGCCATTTCCAAATCTTAGCTATTGTAAATTATGCTGCTATGAACATAGGGGTGCATATATCCTCTCTGATTGGTGTTTCTAGTTTCTTGGGATATATTCCTAGAAGTTGGATCACTGGGTCAAATGGGAGTTCCATTTTTAGTTTTTTGAGGAAAGTCCATACTGTTCTCTACAGTGGCTGCACCAGTCTGCATTCTCACCAGCAGTGCACGAGGGTTCCTTTTCCTCCACATCCTCACCAGCACTTGTGGCAACTGTATAGCAGTTTGTTGATTTGTTGATGATAGCCATTCTGACAGGTGTGAGGTACCTCACTGTCATTTTGATTTGCATCTCTCAGATGATTAGTGACTTTGAGCTTGTTTTCATATGTCTCTTGGCCTTCTTTATGTCCTCTTGCGAAAAGTGTCTATTTAGGTCCTTTGCCCATTTCTTTTGATTGGGATATTTATCTTCTTTTTGTTAAATTGTGTGAGTGCCCAATTAATTTAAAATGTGAAATGAAAACTTAAAAACTCCTTGACCCAATGTACCGGTATTGATTGGCTTCATGCTTTTGTGAAAGACTAGATTTTTTAATCTATAACAATAAATAATGGATATTCTTGGGAATTATAAGGAGATTGATGTTTTATTCCCCTGTCCCACATTCCCTCAGTTTTCTTGGTATTTTATCAAAAGCTATTTAGAATAATCATTGATACCGCTCAAGAAAAAACTTCTTTACCATAGGTGCTTTTCATAGTGAAACTGACTTTTAAAATATTGCCAAACTTTAAAAAAAAAAAACACAAAACAAACAAACAAACAAACAAAAACAGAAACATGACTTAATCTGTATGGGACATTCAAAATAATTAAAAATGCACTTGACCCATTTTAAAGAAATAAATAAACAAGCAATCAACCAACCAGTACACAAAGGGTTTGGAATCTAAGGATACTCAATAAAAAGAAAATCCCTGAAATATGTTTAGCTCTCAACAAGAGCTACATATTACTGTGTAGTTTTTTTTTAACAGCATTATTTAATACTGTACCAGTTTCCTATTTTAATCATCCTTAACCATGAATCATTTCCTATGACAAATCACATATACTTATGGATTCTTCTTCATCTGTTCCAATTCAGTTTCTCCTTCTAACTAAGGATTAAAAAGCTAGTGAGTATCATCAGCTATAACAAATGTGCTCCCATATAAAAAACAAAAACAAAAACAAAAAACCCAACTTAGAGACTGATTTTGTGCAAACAGACTCCATCAGCACCAAAGGAACTTTTCTCTCTTCTATCTATGTTCTTATTAAAGACGACAACAATATTACTGAGGAATTACCAAGGAAAGATGGTGGTAAGAGAGGGAAGTCCTAGTGTTTTCTTTCTCATAAGGGATAGTTAACTTGGGAAAGCACATTCTAGAGTATAAAATAAACAGGTGAAAAGGAAAGAGGTAAAATGACATCATCAACCTATTTTGAGAACTGAAGTAGTTCAAATTCATTATTCTTTGCTAAACATGTTTTTATTTGCTTGGAGTAAAGCGACTCAACTAGTGTGTTATCATTCTGGCGGAGAACAGACCAGTGAGGGTATTAGGTTACCCTAGTTTGAAGTCAGATCATATTTCATTAGAAAACATAAAACGTAAGTAGACAAAAGAACTCAGAGATGAAACACTGTGAAGATTTAAGTGCTGTCTGTCACTCACCTGGCTGAACTGCCTTGCAGATCATTTTTATTTCTTGGATATGCTTACTAACTAGGTGACATTTTGAAATTGCTGGTTTGAAATCTAAAGAAAGCAGCCATACATCTAACTTTTGACCCAAAGGCAGGACATATTGTTAACTGCTATAATCAAAATAGTTGTCAATGATTCTCCTTCAAATCCCCACTTCCCTGTGATGAGAACCTCTTTACTAATGTCATAAAAATAGATGGCTCAAGATGAACAGTGTCCAAGCCTTGCTTCTTCCCTTAGCTTCAGCTACTTTTATTCTATAGCACAGTGGTTAATAAATATGGCCCCAGAGTTGAATCCTGATTTAAAGCCCAATTCTGTCACTGCGGTCTTGGGGAAATGTGTGAACTTATTTAAACTGGAGTTTCCTTCTCTCCAAAATGGGAGTAATCATTCCATCTCCCTTATAGTGCTGTTGTAAAGATGAATGGTGATCATGCGTATAATACACGTGGCTTAGTGTCTGCCATGGGGTTTTCAACCTCCTTTGAACCCGGTCAGAGATTCAGCATCTTCACATTTGGTGTCTTGGCTGAGAAAATAAAGTAAATTAAAAAGGAATAATAATAGAGGTCAAAATAGCACCTGTGATAATTACAGAGGCCAGGCTGGAAGGCATATGTGGAAGCCAAATAAACTCTCTACCAGTGGTTCTCAACCTTCTGGCCCTTTAAATATAGTTCCTCATGTTGTGCCCCAACCATAAAATTATTTTCGTTGCTTAGTTCACAACTGTAATGTTGTTACTGTTATGAAGCGTAATGTAAATATCTAATATGCAGGATGGTTTTAGGTGACCCCTGTGAAAGGGTCGACCACCAAAGGGGTCGCGACCCACAGTTGAGAACCGCTGCAACCAAACTCCAGAATGAGGCATATTTATCATCCAGCCTCAGGCAGCACTCGCTGTAGTCACATACTCTCAGCAGGGTGGTTCTGTGCTCTCAGCCTATAGCTCATGCCCCAAAGAAAGCGTGTAAATCTGGTTAAGTCAGTTTTTCCCCCAAAATTGGCAATTTCAGAAGTTTCTCTGTCTCTCTCCCCCTTCCCTTCTCTCTCAAATAAACTTTAAAAATGAATTTAAAAAATCCTTATTAAAAACAAAAGACTACCTGTGTCAGCAGGGAGACTTTTTCTTATTTGGTTTGATTTTTCTAATGATGATTCCTTACTCATTAAACATTATTCATATATGATAGCATATGTGCTTAGACACATTAGGTTTGATACCTCAGAAAAGCACATTCACATTTTTTTCACCAATTTTCAAAATAGCCTTCTGGCTTTCACTCAAATTCAGATAATTTGGAGAAGGAAAGATCTGAAAAATCTGTCAAACATAATTATAGAGTGCAGCCGTCCTCCTAGTAATGGGAGTGGTTTGGTGGTTATTTTTGAAACATGCCTGCACTAATATACCGTGCTTGACTTCTTCAAGTACTTCAAGATATTTTCTTTTTATGAACATGGTTGAAATTTTTCTTCTTATGTTTTATATTAGATGAGCACAAAGTTACTGACTGAAATCCAGGAAGATGTGAGATCTTAATTATGATTCAAAGATACACCACATGCATTCAAATGAATACTGTAACCCTCTCTCTACTGCTTACTCCAGTTTTCCATGAAAAAAGTGATGCTATTGGAGCCATATTTTGTCCCCTCATTTGCAAAATGAAAGATTCAGTTGCAAATCATGATTATTTCACGATGTGTTCACTAAGGTTTTAGTGTTATATCATGATGGTTTCATGATGTCATATCATTGTTTCCAGTTCCAACCTGAGCGTTTATTATTAGACACTTAAATCCTGGTATACTGTAACATTAATGATTTTTGGAATAACAATATGTGAAAAATAGTCCATATTTGAGGAGGTGACATATTTGGAACATAGCTTCGTAGGTTTTTTTGTCTAAAATTTCTGAGTTATTTCTTTTCCCTCCTTTGTTTTTATGTTGTGTTTGCACAACTTGCATTTATAAAGTTGAAAGATAGCTTGCCTCCTAGTGGGATCACACCTAATTCATCTAAGGGATAAGCCTGCTGATGCCATTTTTAAATACCTTTAAGATCCTCAGGATAGAGTCCACCATTATATTTTCCAATCACAAAAGCTATTTCACATTGACAATATTATCTCATATGCCTTTCTTTCACTTCCAAATGGCCTGGAAAATTTGGCGCAGTGCTAAACTTTCTATCAGTATGAACATGTATTGCTATTAGAATGCTGTCTTTTTTTTTCTGCATGGAGTTTTTAGTTTATAGGGACTGAAACAGCTTCCTTAGTACAAATTGTTAAGTTATTAGAATTCAGGGAGCAGTAGGAGGAAGTGTTACATCACTCTGGAAACTAATGATAGCAGGTGCTCTACCTTTTTAAAATATTTAATACTGTGGTTGAGTTACTATATATATATATATATATATATATATATATATATATGAAAGAGAATGTTGAAGAATTATAAAATCAGCAATTGCAAGGAAATTTTGGTGATTTGTCTCACAAGTTAGCTAATGGTTTGCATAGGTGAAGTAGGTCTGAAGGTAGAGAAGTATGTTTGAAGGCTGGTGAAACACATCCCAACTGAGATTTAACTCTGCCATTCATCCCGATATGGGGATTTCTCACATTACTTAGCCCTTGAGATTAAAATGCTGATGGTTTCTGATAAAACATACATGAATCAGAATGGATATACATCAAGTAATTACAAGTCATTAATACCACTTTTACTTGTTGATCGGATTAGCTAGCCAATCTGCAGAGAAAGAGCAAAGCAAAGAGGGAATTTTCCTTGAGGATTCACAGCATAGCTGAACAGTCAGTTCTTAAGCTCTTAACCATTGTGGTGTACTTAATGGATAATGTCCAACTATCCTGTGTGCACAATCCTGTGTGCACAATCATTCTGTGTGCAGTTTCCTGCCTCTTAGCCGTGATTCAATCCACCTCTTGCTTAAAAAGATGGCAGAATGTAGTTTTCTGATCCAGAAAGATGGCTTAGGTTCAAACCCAGCTCTGCCATTTTCTAGCTGCGAGTCTTGAGTAAATCACTTAAACTTATTAGGTTGCAGATTCCTTGTTGGTAAAAGAGG
Source organism: Myotis yumanensis (assembly GCF_028538775.1). Classification (NCBI taxonomy): domain Eukaryota; kingdom Metazoa; phylum Chordata; class Mammalia; order Chiroptera; family Vespertilionidae; genus Myotis; species Myotis yumanensis. The sequence goes on from NW_027223754.1 coordinate 132,220,772, forward strand.
CATAGTAATTGCACCCTCCTCATGCATTGATCAAGAGGATTAAATGAGTTAATCCATGTAACACACGGCACAATTCAGTAAGTCCTCAACCAATAGCTTCCATTATTATTTCATCATGCTATTCCTTGGAAAAATGCAAATTGGAATGTAGGTCAGAGAGATTAATATGTTCGTAGCATATCAGTATAATACAATGTCAGCCATAAAAATGCAATTGCTTTATAAGTAGTAAATGTGGTGCCAGAATTTAGCAGAAGCAAAGTCTAGTGTAAAATCACTTTCACTGCCCTGAGCACTACTGGATTTAATGTTGGGATTTCTAAATAAGTATTTTTCACTTTTAAAATTCTCTTCCTTTTTAAATTTCAATGTTGGGTATGATGTGTTCATGACATGAAGTCTCTTGTTTAAAAAAAAAAAAGAATACTTTCCTCCTTTGTTGCCCTGCCCTGACAAGTCTGCTTCTTCAGTTCAGGGGCAAATTTGGTATAGGTTTGAGGAAAGAGCTGTGATATTTTTTTGTATCTGCCCATTTTGATGTAGTCCCTATGTGAAAGAGTGATAGGAGGCCTTTAGCCCATATTGCTGCTAGTCTTTCAACCTTTACATCCATAACGTTACTCCAAAATAAAAACATTTTTTTAAAAAAGGAAGAAGACTGTTCAAACACTGAATTATCTGTGAGGCTCAGCCAAGTTACACCAGCTGCACTGGCTTGGTTCCTACATCTGGGCTCCAAGGCGGGTAACAAAAAAATCTCCATGAACAGTATTTTAAGAATTTTGGCAACACACAGGACAGGGAAATTGAAAAGAACTCTTTGCTGAAAACAGAATTGGTGGAAAACAATTGTTTGCTCGCCACACAGTTCACCAAGCAGTCTAATGGGCAGCTGTTAGAATACAAACAAGTATGCCCAGGGCCCTGTCCAAAGCCACCCTGTCCCTCTAGGAAGTGCCGGCGGGTGCAGTGACTGAGTTCTGGGAATGAGAAGCAGCAGTGGACTTAATAGAAACACAAAGCGCAAAATGGATTCTCCATGTGACTGTTACTATTTTCTAGCTTAATGGGAGACATTTTCCAACAGCCAGTATGACGTAGGACGTGCATATGCCTGCAAGGAAGCTTTAACTTGTTTTATCCCGGTGTTCTTGTCCCTTCCTTACGTAGGGCTGATTTGTTTCTTCCCTTGGTTCTCTATGGAATTTTTTCTTGTTATATGGCTACAACCATTTTGTGGTAAAAGGAAAGGAGGTAGAGTTTAACACAGCTGTACTCTACATTGTGTAGAAAATACTCTCTTTAGAAGCAGACTAGGAGTTTAGGACTTGTAATTAATTGGTGAAATGTAAATATTGAAGAGAAGAGGATTGTAACATAGTATGATGAAGGCTTCATTATAGTGATTTATTCATTTTTTACTTAGAAAGGTCAAATAAGCATTATTTTGACTATGTAATTATTATTAAAATTTTATTTTAATATGGTGCTATATTTCTTTTTCAAGAACAACTTCAATGGTCCTAGACCTTGCCATCAAGAAGTTTACAATCTGAAGGTATGAGATAACAGAAACTAGGTAAAGCAGAATGCCACACTATGCCATTGTTCAGTGTATTAAGACATTTAGAAAACTCATAAAAATAAAATTTAGATGTTAGGGCGCAAATGATCTGAGATAACTATTTGAATCCCATGTGGATGAGAAAGGCCTGTGGGAGAATGTGAGGACGGAGAGGTGTTTCTGGCTCAGAAGGACACATGAGATAAATGGCCTTAAAAATGGGATAGAATTACTTTCCAGTACACAAAAGTTCTGGAGCCTATACTAGGAAGAGCATGGTGACTGTCAGATAAAGATGTGATAAGCTGTGGATGGGGAAGCCTCTATCTGGTCAGCCCAATGGTGCAATGTGGAGAAAAGTATAGCTCAGAAGTAGCTTTTTTACAACATGCTTTATAAATGTTATGCAATTGGGTTATGTAACTGTGGCAAACAATCCTAAATCTGGAATCCAGTCTTGTTCCAGGTGACACAGCTTAAGTGAAACTTTATTATGTAATAACTAGGGGCCCAGTGCACAAAATTCGTGCACAGGGGTGGGTCCCTCAGCCTGACCAGCACCCTCTCCAATCTGGGAGCCCTCAGGGGAGGCCTCTCCAATCCAGGAGTTTCTTTGCAATCATATGAGAAAATTGTTTGAGACCCCAACCCAGTTTGGTTTGGTGCTCACAGAATAATAGAGGTCTTTTTTTTTTTTCTTTGCTCCATTGGTGGAGATTTCCTAGAAGTTGCAGGATATCTTCCTTTTAATTTTTCCTCGACACTCTGACTTTACTTATGTCTCTCACCTTTGCTTTCCCTCCATCCCCCACCTGCAATAGTAACTTGTTCCAGGCTCACTTTGCTCTAGTGTCTTAACCTAGTGGTTCTCAACCTTCCTAATGCTGCGACCCTTTAATACAGTTCCTCATGTGTGGTGACCCCCAACCATAAAATTATTTTCGTTGCTACTTCATAACTGTAATTTTGCTACTGTTATGAATCTTAATGTAAATATCTGATATGCTATATGTGTTTTCCGATGGTTGCGACCCACAGGTTGAGAACCGCTGGTCTAGGAGATAGCACAATGTATCTGCCACCAGAACTATGATTCCCAGAATTTCTGGTGCTCCCCGCACTCTTGGTTTCCGCTTCGGTCCAGGGGCTACAGAAACCAAAAAGACTGGGAACTTCAGCTGCTCCCAGGCCGGGCTAACAAGAACAGACACTCCAGTGGCATTCCCGGAACCCTGACTGCTCAGCGCTGGTGCACACGCGTGCTGGCCACAGGCTCAGAGCAGGTGGGGTCATGAGGATGCCCGTTGCTTCACCTCAGCTACATTTCAGGCAGGCGAGCGTCCCACCCCGCCCCCCGCCACTCAGGGCCTGTGTGCAGGGGGGGGGGGGGGGGTAGTGTGGGGGGAGGGAACGCCCGCTGTGTCTCCACAGTGCCTGTGTCTGTGCGCACTGCCCACAGTCCTAATCTTTGTCAGGTTAATTTGCAAACGCACTCCTGATTGGCTGTTGGCATTGTAAAGTGATGGTCAATTTCTATATTCCTCAATTATTAGTGTAGATGAAGATAGTCAATGTTAATCTTTCCTCCATTTATTGTCCTCCAGATTAAAGGAAAATGAAAAGAAACAAACCCACAGTTCTGGGTTTCTGTAACGTAGCATATTTCTTACTATGTGAAGGTTGTTTAGACTAGTGAGTGTAGTGTACCTCCAGGAGGAGAAAGGGAAGCAAAAGAAATGAAAACTTCTACATTTTCCTGTTTCTTTATATGAGAAATCAACAAACACTTTTTGTGCTACTTGTTTACTATCTCCATAGTAACAGATCAAAGAACTACTGTTCAAGAATAGAAAGGAATGCTTTTAATGCTATCTACAGGGAAGAATAGCATCTTGTACTAAAGGAATAGTCATTCATTCATTTTCACCTCACTCATTCATGCCAATCCTCAAACCTGAAATTGGCCTTTGAGGTCTGTCTGGCCTATTTCAAAATATTGCAGTGTCTTCTTGTCAGGTCAGGAATTTATTTTGTTTTTTAAATTTATCTTTATTGTTGAAAGTATTGCAGATGTCCCCCCCCCCCCCATTGATTCTCTCCATGGAACTTGTAATTTTTGCACCTCCCTGTCTCAGATTTTGATGCAGAAATATTACTAAATGATTCTATATGAAGGATTTGTTTTCTAAAGTTCACAAGGAATTTGTTTTCTCAATCTAAAATAATAGGGGTCATTCAAGCAGCTCTTCTAAACCTCTCTTCCATGCACATATTTTTAGGCCACTCAGAAAGCATCTTTTGCTGTTTTGCTATTTCAACCTAGTTCTTTTCTGGCAGAATAAATGCACTTTCATCTGTTCTACTATTCATTGTTGTATAGCAAATCAACCTAATCTTAATAGTATTGAACCATCATTAATATTGTCACTCATAGTTCCAAAGGTTGACTAGGCTCAGGCTGGTGGTTCTCATTCAGAGTCTCCCACATGATTGCAGTCAGACCATAGCTGGGGCTGCACACATTTTGAAGGCTTCCTCTCTCTCATGTCTGACATCTGAGCTGGGAATAGTTGGGGTTCTTCTGGCATCTCTCTCTCTTTAGGTGCTTTCCATATGATTTCCCCATCATGGCAGGTGTAGGGTAGCCTGGCAAGTCAGTACTGAAAGGTGTGAGACCTGAGCGGAAGAGTCAGATAGTAACTGTACTGCCTTCTATGATCCAGTCTTGGAGGTCAAGCAGTAATACTTCCTCAGGTGTCTATTTGTTAGAAGCAAATAACTAAGTTCAACCCATATTCAAAGGGATGGGGATTAGACTCCATCTCTTGAGAAAGGAGTGTCAAAGAACTCGTGACCTACACAAAGAATTCATTAGTCTGTTCTTCTGACTCTTCTTAATAGAGACACCAATTCTTTGCCTTAATCACTACTATAAGCACCATATTTCTTCATTTCCATTACAAATATTTAATTAAGCATCTAATTGCAGATGTAAATGTTTTAGGAATGTGTAAGACACAGTTCAGGGATAAATGCATAAGTCCTATTTCTGCCTTTTAGAGGTGCACCATCTGTGGCAAATGCAGAATAAAGCACCGATCAAGGCCGATCATCAACAATCAACAAGTCTTTATTGAAGATCTGTTATGTGTCAGACACTGTCTAAGCTCTAGGAAGGCAGAGATGAATAAGACTCATTTCTGCATTCCCTGTACTCTAGTCTAATCTGTATGATGAAGCAGTTCAAGTAAGAGGTATGTACCATTCCACTGAGAACACTTTCCTCAAGATCTCTAGCAACTTCCATTCTGTCAAAGCCAGTGGTACCTAGTGGCCAAATGTAACCTTCTTATAACCAAATATAAGCTTCTTTTTTTTTTTTTTTTTTTTTGCCCTTGTCAACTTTTTTTTTTTTTTTTTTTCGCTTAAAGTATTACAAAGGGTATTACATAAGTGTCCTTTTTTCCCCCCCGCCCTTGACAAACCCCTACCCTCCCTTACCCCCCAGTGTCTTATGTCCATTAGTTATGCTTAAATATAAGCTTCTTGATACACTTTGTTCAACTGATTTCTTGTACACCACTTTCTGGGTTACCTTCTTCACAATCTTTTCTTTCTAATTCTTCTTTGCTGCCTCCTTTTTCTCTTAATGTTGGTGTGTCCCAGGAATCAGTTCTGGATCCTTCTCTCATTCCTCTCTATCCTCTCTACTTGCCAACTTTTGGCTTTTAATGTTATCTATATAGACAAATGACCCCCAATTTATTTTTCTAAACCTGGCCATCTTATAGGCTTCTTAGTATCTCTCCAACTACCTTCTACATCCAACTGACAATTAGACAAACATAACAGTCAAAACTTAGCAGATACAAAATAAGGCTTTTTATTTCCCCAAACACTCAAGGCCACTACTCTCTGGTATTCTCCATCTGAATTAATGAGACCTCTATCAACTCCTCATGCAAAAAGACATTATTGATAACTCTCTTTTCTTCTAATTACCATATCAAATCCATTAGCAAGTTTTCCTGGTACTACTGTCAAGGTGGGTCATGACCAGTACTAATTCTATTGCTACAGCCATCATCTACTTACTATGTGCAGCACCTAGAACACAGATGTGCAAGATACTGTTCAATAAATAAATAATTATATGCATGAAGTACAAGAGTAATATAAGGATAGTGTTTGTTTCTGTCATATATGGACATGGTATTGGGAAGTAGGGAAGGTTATATAGGATGAAAATTCTAGGTAAAGCTGGGTTAAGGAAGGTATTAGTCTCCTTTGGTCAATACCTGAGACCTTGTGAATGATACTTGGCTTGGGCAGCTGTCTGAATTGCAAACGGAATATTTCGTAATTCAAACTCTCAACTGAGAAAATGAGTAAAGAGACATTCTGCTATGAAACAGGCCTTTTCAAAAAGTTTCAGAAAAATTGATGTTAACAGTTGAAGTTGTTTTTTCACCTTTGTCTGACAATTCAAAATGACTTAAAGATTTAAGCTCTTGCTCCCTCTTTCCTCAGTGTGAATTTCATTCTTTCTGTTACGGTGAAACTTATTTTCCTTCCTTCTTGGGTGTTTTGGAGGAATGTTATTTTTATTCTCATTTGCCAGAGAAAAATGCTTTTTTCCCCCAAAAAAGTAAATATGGTTTTTAGCTTTTTAGAAAAGTTCCCTGGAAACTTAGTACACTGATACCAAAAAAGAAAATATATTTATGTGTCTTGTTACTTTCATATGAAATAAAAAAACTCCCCCATTTCTTATTAGCATGTGAATTGGTGTACAATATTAAAATTTTTATTTTGAAGAAAACTGTATATTCAGATTATTTTTATTTCCTATGTAGAACTACAGTCATTTTTAAATCTGTATTGTTAAAAACTTATTTTTTTCTTATTCCTTTTTTACTTTTCTTTTTTTTATTTTATTATTATTATTATTATTATTTTGGTAAGAGACATGTTAACTGCACTTATCTTTGCTTTGATGACCTGTTTGAAGCTTCCAAGAGCCCTTTACAAAGTATTATAATTAGCTGGGGAGTGAGGTTTGACTTAGTTGAAGAGGTTCTTTTAATTTGCCTCCCCCAAGTGACCTACTCAAATTGCTTTTTCAAAAAAAGTTCTAGGCATGCCTGGGAACTATCCAATTGGAAACAGTTTCTCTTGGGGTTGCCTGTGGGAAGATTAGTCTATGAAGTTGCTCAACCTTTTCTGTGTCCAGTAACTCCTTTGTTTCTTACCTGAAGCAAATTCTTACCAAATTAGGGAGGGTTAGATGAGGTGAAGGGAGGTAGTTTAGAGATGGCAGAAACAGAACATCTGTAAAGCCTCCCCCAAAACTAGGTATTTAATTTCTCTTTCTTCTTCCATAGATGTCATAACAAAAGTAATAATAGTACCAGGCTCTGAAAATCACTATGAAGTAGTGACTACCATATACATATTCTGCAACAAAAGAACCCAAGGTTCACATTGGGGTGTAATTTAATTAAAGATAAACAACTAGTAAACAGTAGAACTGAATTTTTAACTCTAGTCTGACTCTTAAGCTCACAGACACAGATAAGGACCCTCTTCCTTCCTCCCTATCTTCTCTCATTCCCCTTTATCTTAGCAGAGCCAACATCCAATCCCAAATGTTTTTGTTTTTGTTTTTTTCTTTCAGAAGTCTGCAGGGGCATAAAGCAGAGTCATTTTGCTTTCTAATGGACTTAGGTAAGCCATCTAAATACAGAATGTGCTAAGGACAGGCCTGGCTACCCAATTATAACCTCCTTTTAGCTTTGGCTAGAGAGAAATCCCCAGAGCAAGTGTTAAACTTGGTCACCCACGCTACTTCCTTTCTTGGCTGAGAGTCAGGCGGAATGAATTTTGGATCTGGTATAAAGTCTTATTCAGGAAATAATAACTGCCACAGCCCAAGCACTCAGTGTCTCAGCTTTGAAACTGAGTTCATAATCATTGCCCAATTTTAGTGGCTTTGATAGGGTGTGGGCCTGACTTCAAAATAAACATACCAGGGTTTCCTATGTATTGGTAATTTGTGGCATGCTGCATTTTTTTTTAATCCTCCCCCAAGGATATGTTTTTATTTATTTTTAGAGAGAGGCGAAGGGAGATAGAGAGAGAAACAGCAATCAATTGTGGATCAGTTGCCTCCTTTATGTGCTCCAACCAGGAATCAAACCCACAACCTAGGTATGTGCCCTGACAGAATGAACCTGCAACCTTTTGGTGCACTGGACAACACTCCAACCAATGAGCCACCAGGCCAGGGCAGCATGCTGCCTTCTTAAATTATAATAGCAACTCTCTAAACTAGTAGTTCTTACATGGAAATATTTTCCAAATTAATCTCCCCTTCCCAAATACTTAACAAATCTGTATTAAAGAAACATCAATTATGAACCAATGGTTCTGCCATCAACCATATCTACATGATAATTTTTTTAAAGAGTGATATTATCCTCTGGAAAACTTTTAAAAGTAGTGCCTTTGGAAAAACTTGAGCTCAAATTATTATACTTATCTTCCCTTAGTCTATTTTGTAGTTGTTGTCACTTCTAGCACATTGTTAAAAGATATGAAGTTAATCTGTTAAAAAAATATATCTTGATTCCTGATGCTTCTTAAACACATGAAGTCTAATACTTTGTGATATAATGAATAATTGCAAAAAATGAAAATGGCACAAATATATTTATATTTGAAAAGCAACAAATAAAAAATAAAATTTCAAAATTGAAAGACTCGATACCTACATTGTTTGAAAACCAGTGGTCTTGAGAAGTACATCACTTAAATGTAGTTTACATATTAATTCTAAGCACTAGAAGATAGGAGGAATTAATATTAATACCAGCACTAGCTTTACTCTTCCATGACATGGACATGAAATAAATTAGGTTTCTTCCCAGTTGGCCTTAGTGATCTTCCTCATTTCTAAAATAATAATTCTCCTGCTTATTTATGTGCCAGCATTCCTTCTTCATTTTCTGATTCCTGAGAATAAATCAAATTTCTGTTATTACTTTTATGTCATAATACTCTTACATTTCACAATTATATATTTACCTATAATTGTATATTTTTACAATTTGATTGTGTAATAGTGACATCTTGCACTCTGAGCTCCATGTGGTCTGTAATGTGGATTTTATTTACTAATCTATCTGCATCTTTAAGGACAGTGTTGACATAGCAGGTGCTCAATAAACACTTGTTAAATAAATTAATTAACTTAGTGAAGGAAAGAAGCTGACTATGATTATTTTTTCATTATCTCCCACTAGACTGCATACAGTATATTTCAAAAATTAATTCAACAAATATTTAGTGACCATGTACTATGTTTCAGGCACTGTTTTAGGGTCTAAGGATAAAGGAATAAAAGCAATCATATGTCTCCCTGTCCTCATGTAGTTCATAGGTATGGGGTTAGGGGTGGAGATATAGAAATGAAGGGATTCTTTAAATAAATGCTGTATAGACAGTCATTAAAGCTATAAAGGAAAACAAGGAGCAGTGTGAGAGAATAGTGGAGGTCTACTTTAGGTTTCTTTGGTGCATTTCATGCAAGTTGATTTTTTGTGACATTTTTATTCATAGTCTTTATATACTGTTTAACATTATATACCTCTGATTTTTCCAGAGCTTGAAATTCAGTGCTAAAAATATGAAAATCACCCATTGTATTCTTAGTAATTGGTTGGAAATATATTCTGTTCAAATTTTTAAAAACTTAAGGCAGACATAAAAGGCTAGAGACATCTCTGTGTGTAGACTTCGCTAAGAACTGAGCTTGGTCAATAATCCAAGTCACAGAACATTATTTTAAAATGGAATCTCTTGGGAGCTAAGGATAGCTCTCTGGATTTATTTCGAGTCAGCACATTACTGGTTGTCTAAGTGAACTGTGTTATTTCCTCTTATTGATGTCCATAAACTCTTAAAAGCAGTAACTTTTCTCCTAGGTTAATTGAAAGTGACTCTTGAAAATAGAATATTTCAGAGTTTTCTTTAAGAGAACGATATTTTAGGGAAACACTGATATAAGGAACTGAAAATAATCATTTGTTATATTTTCTTTCCTTCTCTTCTGTGTCATATGTTCAGATGAATTTTACTACAAGACCAATACTGGCTAAGACCAATACTAGTCTGAGAGAAATCAGAACATAATAATTAGAAGAGTTTATTGGAAGGTGAGCTATTCTGCATGGAAAGATCAAGGGTAGGTTTTTCTATACAGAAAATGAATTAAAGCTTTCCTGCTCCTGTCTTGGGGGAAAATATTTCACCACCCCTACAGTCATATCTTAGATTCTGTTACCATGGTGCAAATAAATATCTTTTAAGTAGTTAGCTGGAATAAAATACCTTATAGTCCTTAATTTTTCTTTTATAGTTTGAATTCCTGGAAAGCAAGAAATGTGCATCTCATTAGCAGGTCAACAAAGACTGAAGTCCATATAGATTATTCATTTGAAAATAAATCTAAAATGAAATTAAATTTACTAGGCATTTTTCTCTTTAGAAGGTTTCAGTTGGGTAGCAATTTGTAATATTATTGCTTACAAATATAATAATGAAAGATATACACATGAATTGCTAATAATGTATAATCTATCAACTACAATTTATACTAGAAGGATTAGAGTGAAAATGTATCCCTGGGTAATTTGAATGATGTAAGATGAGAGAAAATTTCCATCCTCAAGGTTGGGAAGAGATGTCAACAATTCCAGATAGGCTTCCAAATCCAGATGACCCAGTTAATTTTATTTCAGGGCAACGAACAGATGGTGACTGTTCTCTGTCTCTCTGGCATTAGTGTACACTCTATCACCAGCAGACTTAGCAGTGGCAGATGGCAGTTGCATTAGCAAACATTCAGTTCTCTCTCCTAAAGTCTTCCCTTAGGACTGAGGAAGGCCTGGCCATGGCTTACAGCTGACTCACACTGTGGCCACCTCTCCAGAGAATTTCAAGCCACAGGAAGCCCTCAGTAATGTCAGCTTTCCGGTTCAACATGGTAAGAGGCACAGCTGGGCTTCTTCAAAGACTTGTGGTAGGTATTATGGTCTCAGTGTTAAATCAGTCAATGCCACCTCAGGTCCAAGTTGAGTATTTCTATGGGATGAGTGGGTTTTTCTCACCCTATTGTGAAAAATGCCTGGATATATAAGGGCAACCTTTCTTGGCCTCTGGTAGACTTCTCTGGATAGAAAAGCAACCAGCCATATTTAGCAGAGTTTTGTCCAGCAACATGATACATTTAACTCTCTTCTTGAACTGTAGAGTATCTAGACATCACTATAAATAAATAAATAAATTAGCCTAGCCGGTGTGTCGCTCAGTGGTTGAGCATTGACTTTTGAACCAGGAGGTCACAGTTCGATTCCTGGACAGGGCACATGCCCAAGTTGTAGGTTCAATCCCCATTAGGGGGCATGCAGGAGGCAGCCAATCAATGATTCTTTCTCATCATTGATATTTCTATCTCTCTCTCTCTCCCTTTTCCTTCCTCTCTGAAGTCAATAAAAATATATTTTTTTAAAATTAAGATCTCCCTTTTGGGAAATCGAAGGAGAATATGTCACAGTTGTACCCATGTATTTGTATTTCTACAAAGAACTCAGTGACATCCTAATTGCTGCACATCTAGGATAAGACTAGTGCTTACTTTGTGAACCAACTCTCCCTAAAATCATCCTATTTGAGTCATTTAAGACTGTGAAGATGCTGTCTTGGGAGATGAAGAAAATTCAGAAAACCTAAAAGATACCCTTTGTTTTATAGAAATTTAGGGTCGAGGGAATAATGTAAGCTAAAAAATATGGGCAAGGGATTTATTAAATCATTTGTCCTGTTTTATGGGCACTTATTTTTTTTTAACACTCAAGATGTCAAATTCTTAACTTTTTAAACATCCCCTTTCAATTTTTTAAAAAGACTGTTGTGGGTTTTTTTAAGAGCAGTTTTAGGTTCATAGTAAAATAGAGAAGAAAATACAGAGATCTCTGATATTTTCTCTGCTTCCACACATGCGTAGCCTCCCCCGTTATCAACAATTGTTACAGTTAGTGAACATTGACACATGACAACCACCCAAAGTTCATAGTTTACATAGGGTTTACTCTTGGTGTTGTATGTTTTATGGATTTGGACAAATGTGCAATGACATGTATCCATTATTATGTCATATTGAGTATTTTCACTGCCTTAGAAAAAAACCTCTGTGCTCTGCCTATTCATCCCTCCTTCACTGGCAATCAATGATATTTTTATGGTCTCTGTCGAGTAACACTCCATCCACGTTCTGCGCGGAGTAGGGTTCAGTATCTGAAAGAGGAGTCGCACAACAAATGAGAGAGAAATGACACGAGATAATTTTGCAATATTGGGGGACCAGGCAGGCAAGTCTCGAAGGACTTCCACCCATGCTCAGGCTGCTCCAATCTTTCATTGATCTGGAGTAGCCCTTAGGGTAAGGGGGTTTCAATGACACACAGATCAGCAGACAATTTCCAGGAATAGACAAAGTATCTGATTAACTCAACAAAAAATGATTTCTAGTAATAGGCAGAGTATCTGATCAACAATAATCAACAAGGATCTACATAAGTATCTAAGGGATTAAGTGAACTAAGGTGGGGATGATGCTTCAACTATTATTACCTATATTAACTGGGTGGTAAACAGTTCTGACCTTTGCTAGGACTTTCAAGCACTACTAGCTTTTGGGGGGTCTCTGTCTAAACTCAGCTAGTAAAGACAATGAATGGACTCCAGCAGGTCTCCATAGCTTTGCCTTTTCCAGAATGTCATATACTTGGCATTGTACAAAACAGTCTTTTCAGACTGGCTTGTTTCACCCTTTCAACTTTGACAATTCTTATTTCTGAACTGATCACTGATATGCAAAGTACAATCAAGAAAAATGTGATTTGTGATATAAATTTCATGTGTTCCATAATGCAAATTTGCTATGATCAGAACTGTAATCCACGTCAGAAAAGATCTTTTATAATTTATCTCTGAGTTAAGAATTAGAAATAATAAGCAATGTAGGTGTGTTATTATTATTATTTATTGCACCTGAAATACGTATTTGTGATAAAATTCCTTTGATATTATTCCTGGTGACTGTTCACTAGCTGATATAAAATGCTTAATAGCAAGCCGAAATCTCTTTTGCTCTCAGGCCCTGCATTGCTGATGAATGATACATAACTGTTTTAGTAGTTCAAATAGTAGTGGCTTCATTGGTTACATTGCTCAGAGTACATTATCATCTTACATTAGCTTTCAAGAACAAGTTGCCTTAAATGTGTTGGCAGGTTATCAAGCTAATTTAGAATATAGTGATGGTCTAAAAATTGGGAAATATTGGATTCATAGTTTAGGAGAGGCACTCTTTTAAAGTTTAGGCTCATAAATATATTGATTAGGACATAATGCTTTTAAAGGAATAATGGGATAGAGATTAATTTAATAAGATAGATGACTTCTTTATTTCTAGTGATTCTTAAGTGTCTTTTTAAATTTGGCTAGGAAGTGAGCAAGTACACCTGAGTTGCTTTTATACACATTTGACTTGATATTGGCCTAGGACATTCCTCTTAGTAGAATTTTTATATGAGATCTCAGAGAAACCTGTGTTTAAAGGAAAATGCAACTCTGATGATTTTGTTAAATATAAGTACAGAACGCACTATGGTTCTAGTGATTTCTGAATAGAACCATAATTTAAGTATATTCTGATACCTTGGAAACTGCAAGTTTTGCTTTATTTTATTTTATTTTGTTTCTGAATTATTCATACTATTGCTTCAATATTCTGCTTTGGTTTTCTATAGAGGCCCAAGTTTATTTATGTTACTCTCACCAGAATGGTGGTGCCAAATATATTTTTTCTGTTGGCTTTGGAGGTGCTTTGGAATGTATAAATATTTAAATATGTAGAATCGTTGAATTTTAGAGTAGGTATAGACTCTGAATTCATCCTAATGTGGTAAATCTCAGAGAGTTTGGGACTTTAAAAAGGTTGCAAAGGTAGAATCAAGCTGCACTAGAACCTACAGGCTTACTAGTCAGTGAGTAAAGCTGCTCTTGGCATTGGTACAACTAAGCAGGAAAATGAGCTGTCTACAGAATTCTAGTGAATGAAAGCTGACAGGTGGAGGCTAAGACTTAGTTATCTGCCTCAAATGTTTGCCTATAGAAAAATTTACAAAATACAATGGAAAGAAACTTCTACTACCAGAGTCTTAAAATCTTTCCTGTCATCAAAAAACTCTATTAAAAAATAGAGACTAATACTTTCAGCCAGTGAGTTTCAACCTTTTTCATCTCATGGCACACATAAGCTATCACTAAAATTCTGTGGCACATAAATACATTTTTTGCTGATCTGAAAAAAGTATATATAATTTTGGTTCATTTACACCAGGCAGATATTGTTGTGTTGTTTGTTGTCATTTTTTTTTTTTTTTTTTTTTACTATTTAAGAAAAAAGAGGTCAGTGCCCCTGACTAAATTGTTAGGTATTGCATCTTTTAAAAATTATTGTGGCACACTGGTTGAAAATTGCTTCTTTAAGTCACAGTTTGCTGTTATATCATATAGTGTATCATTGAATAATTCCTTTGCTGCATAAGAGAAACATACTTGTATGGATCCTGGAAAGCACCTTGGTGATAAAGAGAACCAGGCAATAGCCCTAATTCAAATGACAAAATATCAAAAGGCAAACTTTGCAAACATCATAGCTTTCCCCCAGCTCCTGTAGCTAGGGTCTGAGGTGGGTGAATCCTATATAATAAAAAGCTAATATGCAAATCTACCAAAGGGCCAGAGGAATGACCAGTTGCTATGACGCACACTGACCACCAGGGAGCAGATGCTCAATGCAGGAGCTGCCCCCTGGTGGTCAGTGAGCTCCCACAGGGGTACCACCACGCAGCCAGAAGCCCGGTTCATGGCTGGAGAGGGCACAGGCCAGGCTGAAGGACACACCCCTCCCCGAGTGCATGAATTTTGTGCACGGGGCCTCTAGTAGATGAATAAAATAAAATTTCGTTTGAAATACATAATATTCCAGGTACCCTGCTAAATAGCCGTTGTTACACTATTTCATTTTTATAGTGACACCCTGGGGTAGGCACTGTTATCACTCCCATGTTATAAATGCAATAACAGAGGTATAGAGAAGTTAAGAATTTTACCTAAGGGCATGTGGCTGATATTTGAGGCAATGTCCATCAGAAGCGAAAGGTTTTGCTCATAATTATAGCTCCACAGTGGTTGTTTAACAGGTAGAGAGGAAGAAATGTAGGAAGGCATGCCGTGTAAGGATCTGGTGAGTTTCAGAAGGTGAAGATATTGGCAATGTAACTGTGTTGAAGCCAGCTGTAAGGAACTCTCAAGAGCTGATCATTAAATACTTGGGGATTTCGCAAGCTGATTATTAAACTATTGATAGCATGAAATCAGTAAATGCTACAAAGCAGAGTTTTGTTTCCACAGAGCTGGTTTCCCAGCACACCACCACCTACTAGAACAAGGATGGTGAACCTATGACACGTGTGTCAGAGGTGACAAGCAAACTCATTTTTTTTGGTTGATTTTTCTTTGTTAAATGGCATTTAAATATATAAAATAAATATCAAAAATATAAGTCTTTGTTTTACTATGGTTGCAAATACCAAAAAATTTCTATATGTGACACGGCACCAGAGTTAAGTTAGGGTTTTTCAAAATGCTTACACGCCGAGCTCAAAAGGTCCGCCATCACTATACTAGAATATTAGAGTTAGCACACAGCATGCATAAAGGGAAAATAGGAGAGGAAGATAGAGACATACATTAAGGTCAGTTTGTAAAGAGCTTAGGTAAATGTGAGCATTGCTGTGTTACTAAAATGCAAACCAGATTATGTCACTGCCCCACTTTCATTGATAAACCTCCATTGTCAACTGGAACAGAATCTGGACTCCTACCCTGGAGAATGATGTGTGCTTTTCTCTTCAACCTTGTCTCTGCAGTTTTCTCCCTCTCTTGTTCTCACTACCCCATCAAGCTACAGCCACAGTGCTCAACTCATTTCAGGTTCTTAATAAGCCAAGCTCTTTCCAGATTTAGTCCTTTGCATTAATTGTTCCTTTTGCCTACTACTGTAGTTTTTGCATAGTTATATCCTTCAGGTCTCATTTTAAATTTCACTTCCTGAAAAAGCTTTTCTTGACTTCCAAATCTAAAGTAGCTGCCTATTCCCTCAGTCACATCAGCTGATGTTTAGACTCTACTTAGCCCATAATGGTGTGGGGTGAGGGTTAAATGCCCAGCCTCTGAAGTCAGGCTGCTGGGGCCCATGACTCCTTCGCCCCTTACTTGCTATGGGACTTGATAAGTTGCTTATCTTCATGAATCAATTTCCTATTTGAAAAATGTGATGCAATTATTTCCTTTTCATGAAGTTTCTGTGGGACTTACTACATGGAAAAAAGCATAAACTGCATGAGAAAAAGAGCAGTGACTGGCCCATAATAGCACTTAAATATTGTAGAGATTTTTATCACTGATCATGGATACTTATTGATTTGTTGTCCAATTTTCTGAACTAGAATATAAAAGTTCAATGGGAGTAGGCACCTCAACTCTTCAGATTGCTTTTGATTCTTCCCATCACATATTACCAGAAGAGTAATTGGCATATGGTAGGCAAGAGGGCAGGGGAGGTGGCATGACAATGGGCAGATCATTTAGGGTTCCTTATTTACCTTTCTGACTTCTCTCAGCATTCGGTGTCATTGCTCTTTCTGAATCTAGAACAGTGAAACAAGCATCTGTACAGCAGCCCTGGTGGGAATGAAACAAAAGAGCACACTTCCTCCTCAGACCATGCTGGCTCTTCGGGAATGTGGGCTCAGTATTGTCAGATCTTTTATTTATTACGAGAAGACAAAAATGTGGATAATTTTTAGTGTGGAATCTCAAAGATTTAAATGTTTACAACAAATTGAAAGTTTTATAAATTACCTTTGACTAAACTATGTGTACAGCTAGACTTAGCCAGGGAGCAACCTGTGATCTTGAACGTGATCTCTCTCTTAAAAAAAAAAAAAATGTTTTCATTGATTTCAGAGAGAGGAAGAGAGAGGCAGAAAGAGAAAGAAACATTGATGAGAAAGAAATAATGATAAGCCTCCTGCATGTGCCCTCCTGGGGATCGAGCCCACAACCCAGGCATGTGCCCTCACTGGGAATGGAACCAGTGACTTCTTGGAGCATGAGATGATGCTCAAGCAACTGAGCCACAGTGGCCAGGCTGAATTTGATCTCTTGATTTTTGATTGTGAGGTCAGTGTCTTCTCACTGTCTGACACCTTGCAAGCAAACTACTGGATAACCACACTCTGCAGTGACATTTCCCCGAGTCTCCATACCTGGTATTGTGTTCTCACCAAACAGACCCTCGCTGAAATGATACCCTTTGGTTTGGATCCTGTTCCTTAGATTTAACAGATTATTCACTGAAGAGTTATATGGCTCACACCAAGGTAGGTAGAGTATGCCATGAGTGTGAGGATGGGCAATCTTTTGTTTAAAGGTTTATTATTAAAAAAAGAAAGAAAAAGAAAAAAGATGTCACCTGAGGAAAAGGACTTTTATTTCCCATTTCTCCCCTCCCTCATTTTTCCTTTCCTCTGCCCTATAGTGATGTTCATCTGATGACTATCCTAAGTGCAAATGTTTGCTCTGAGTGACTTTTAGAGAGTTACTCTGACACTAATGACTTCCCAATGTTGTCAGACATGGACCAAGACCAAGGGAGGTCTGCTGCACTGGTCTGGAAATAGGTTCTTGCTAAGTTGCAGGACAAGCATTTCGGGGACTCAGGCATAGGAGGATTTTAGGGATAGTGGCAGAGTGAACGGAAGGGCGTTCAGGGCATAGGTGCCCCTGGGAAGGCTTCCCTGCTGCCTCATCTATGGCTCAGTTCTTCTCACTGAGGAAGAAGCCTGGCCTCTGTGACTGCAGGCCCACACTTATCCTCGCCAGGCCCAGGAGGAGGACCAGGACGCAGAGCCATCAGCTCAGCATATGAGGTCTCAGTAGCCTGGATTAGTCTCTGCTCTGTCCAGTCCACGGTGGTCAGGACAGTTGCTAACAGGTGATCCCGTGGTGCTGCCCACAGGGCCTTTGTTAGGCTTCCATTATATTTCCTTGGGTTTGGGAAGCTTCTTTTCAAACTACCCTATCCCTTTCCTGGACCTTTCAGAGTTTTGAGCCATATCCAAACCAATCCTTTCCCAGGCTAGTCTCTTCCCCTTTTGGTGGCCATTTTGGCTCCTACTGCACATGCCTCAGAGATTTGCTTCTTCCTCTGGCTTTTACTGCGCATCTGTCCAGGGGAGGAATTCTCCCCTCACTCTTTATCTCTCCCCCTGGTAATCCAGGCAAAAGAACCAGATATTCCCGGGGAGATGGGAAAGCTGGTCTTTCCTGCCTGCTCAAGATTTACGTCCCTTTGGTTGAGGATGTGTCTGTCCCTTGGGGTGTCTGTGAAGCTGTAGCTTCCTAATTAATCTGGCTTAATTAGGTGTCTGGCTCCCCTCTCTTTTATTAATTTCTAATTAGCTACCTACTATAATACCAGTTCACCCTTCTTACAAATATTTGGCTGAAGGAGGGAAATAATGTAGGACAGTGGTGTTTAACTTTTTTTTTTTTGTATAAAAAAAAAAAATAGGAGTTATGGTCTGTATCTGTGTTTCCCTAAATTCATATGTTGGAATCCTAATCCCCAAGGTGATGATATTAGGTGGTGGGACCTTTGAGAGGTGATTAGGTCCTTAGGGCTGAGCCCTCCTAAATGGAATCAGTCCCCTTAGAACAGAGTCCAAGAAAGCTCCCTTGCCCCTTCCACCATAGGCAGTTATAACATCAGGATGACAATCTAAGAAGCTGGCCCTCACCAGACACCAGACTCCATTGCCTTGATCTTGGACTTCCTAGTCCCCAGAACTGTGAGCAATACGTTTGTTGTTTATAAGCCACCAGTTTATGGTATTTTGTTAAAGCAGCCTGAATAGGCATGTATCTCCACATATGTATATACTAGAGGCCCGGTGCACAAAAATTTGTGCACTTGGGGGGAGGGGGGGGGTCCCTCAGCCCGGCCTGTGCCCTCTCACAGTCTGGGACCCCTCGGGAGATAACGACCTGATGGCTTATGCCTGCTCCAGGGTGGCAGAGGTCAGGCCCAATCCCTAGGTGCAGCCCCGGGTCGGGCTCAGAGCAGGGCCGATTGGGGAGTTGGGACGCCGCCCACTATAATGCACAGAGCAGAGTGGATGGGGAGGTTGCAATGCCACCCCCAGTCATGCTCAGGATAGGGCCGATTGGGGGGTTGGGGAACCGCCCCCTGTCACACTCAAGGCAGGGTCGATGGGGAGGTTGCGGCACCACCCCCTGTCACGCACAGAGCAGGGCCAATCAGGGGGTTGGGGTGCTGCCCCCTGTCACTCACAGAGCAGAGCCCATCAGGGGGTTGAGGAGTTCCCCCCTGTCACACACAGAGCAGGGCCCATCAGGGGGTAGGGGAGCTCCCCCCTGTCACACACAGAGCAGGGCCCATCAGGGGGTTGAGAAGCTCCCCCCTGTCACTCACAGAGTAGGGCCAATAGGGGACTTGGGGCACTGCCCCCTGTCACACACAGAGCTGGGTGGATCAGGGGGTTGGGGCGCCACCCTCTATCAGGCACAGAGCAGGGCGGATCAGGGGGTTGGGGGGCCGCACCCTGTCACACTCAGGGTAGGGCCGATGGGGAGATTATGGCTCTACCCCGTCACACACAGAGCAGAGCCCGTGGGGGTGGGGGGAGGGGAATTGGGGCGCCGCACTTTGTAACACACAGAGCCACAGGGCTGATCAGGGGGTTGGGGCGCCGCACCCTGTCACACACAGAGCCGCAGGGCGATCAGGGGTTTGGGGAGCTCCCCCCTATCAGGCACAGAGCAGGGCTGATCAGGGGGTTGGGGCACCTTCCCCTGTCACGAACAGAGCAGGGCGGATAGGGAAGTTGTGGCCTAGCCCCCTGTCACACACAGAGCCGCAGGGCGATCAGGAGGTTTGGGCCCTGCCCCCTGTCACGCTGATCCCAGTGCCGGGAGCCTCACTGCTCCGCTGATCCCGGTGCTGGGAGGCATATTACCCTTTTACTATATAGGATAGAGGCCTGGTGCATGGGTGGGGGCCGGCTGGTTTGCCCTGAAGGGTGTCCTGGATCAGGGTGGGGTTCCCCACTGGGGTGGCTGGCCAGCCTGGGTGAGGGGCTGATGGCTGTTTGCATCTGGTCACACCCCCTTCAGGGTGGGTGTCCCCACTGGGGTGGCTGGCCAGTCTGGGTGAAGGGCTGAGGGCTGTTTTCAGGCTGGCGGGTGACTGAAGCTCCTAACCGCTCCTTCTTTTCTTTTTTTTAAATTCTGGGCCAGCTTTAGCTCTGAGGCTCGGCTCCAGCTCTGAGGCCTCGGCTGCTGAAAGCAGGTTTCTGGCCTTTGTTTACCTTCTGTATTTGAAACAATGTTGCGATCCTGCTGGCTGAAGCCCGGCTGACTAAAGCAGGTTTCTGGGTTTTTTTTAGCTTCAATATTTGTTAAAATGTTTCAAACTGCAAGCTCAAAGGCCGGCAGCAGCAGGCGGGGAACCTGACTTCCTCTGTCACTGGAGCAAGCAAGCCTCCCTGTTTGCATCAGCTGCCTGGCTGCCAGCCGCCATCTTGGCTGGCAGTTAATTTGCATAAAGATATGCTGATTAGCCAATGGGAAGGGAGGGGAGGTAGGGCTAATTACCATGTTTCTCTTTTATTAGGTGGGATATTTATTATGTTACTTGTAATCTAGTGTTCTACAGATTATGTCCTTTTTAAAATGCAGGTCAAATATCAGTTTAAAATAGCAAGGTAAAATATGGGATAATCTTCATTACTTTTTTGTATACTCCAAGAGGGATTACCAAGTATAGTTCATGGGTGGACACAGCCCTCCTCTAAGGACACATCGGCCTTTAAAGAGGATGCTCCACCAGACCAGGTGAGTGAGTGGCTGTCCTGAGGTGCTCTTTCTGTCAGTTTTGCATTGGAACGCTGTCAGGATGAAAGTGTTCTGTCATGGACACAGCTGGGGCTTCATCCAGCAGCACATCTGCTGGGAATCACAGCAGGCCCCTTGGGTGAAACAGCTGCTTCTTGAGCATTTACCCAAAACCCCAGAACTTATTTATGTCTCTTCTCTTTGGCTTCTTTTCTTCATTATACCAGGGTTGCACAGATCACCCAACACTTAACAAAATGATGGCAGCTGTGTACAAGTCTCACTCAGGGCAGAAAAGGTGACTGTCAATTCCAAAACACTGAGTCTGCTCTCCGAAGGCAATCTGAAGAGTTAAGGTGCTCACTAGTAATGTGTTCATCGAACCACAGTGCCCGTTTCCAGGCTCTCCTGCCCCTTATGGGAAGAAGGGAGTTTGATTAGCATTTCTCAAAGTTATCGAGGTGTTTTGTTTTTTTTTTTATTCTCGGGGTTACTGAGTTTGTAATCTCTGAGCTAAACCATGATGCCAGGAACAAAGTCAGAAGCTGCAAAGTCTGAGGCCTCATCTCCCTCCCCAAAACTCTGGGGAAGATTGATTTTAACAGCTGTTCACTACCTGATCAGAATTACAGGACTTGTGGAAAGGTCAAGGAGAAAGAGCTAAACAGCACATCTGTTCCATCACAGTACCGTATTTCTAGAAAGCTGGAAAAACAAAACATTTGTAGAAAATCCCAAAAGTAATTTTAAGCATGATTCAACTGTGATTGTAGAAGAAGGTATTTGCCTTCTTTATTAACATTCCTTTTCATAGAATGCAGTTCTACAGTAAAGCCATTGCGTCCCTTGGAGAATTTTTTAATGTTTTTTTATTTTACAAAGAGTACTTTTTTTTCTACCATGTAAGTTTGTGGTTAATCATTGGAAACTTTATTTCTGTTATGTGCTATCTGATTGACACCAATCTGAAAAGATATATGCACCCCCATGTTCATAGCAGCATAATTTACAATAGCTAAGATTTGGAAACAGCCTAAGTGCCCATCAGCAGATGAGTAGATTAGAAAACTGTGGTACATCTACACAATGGAATACTATGCTGCTGTAAAAAAAAAAAAAGAAGGAATTCTTACCATTTGCAACAGCATGGATGGACCTGGAAAGCATTATGCTAAGTGAAATAAGCCAGTCAGAGAAAGATAAATATCATATGATTTTACTCATTTGTGGAATATAATGAACAACATACACAAACTGATGAACCAGAGTCATAGAAGCATCGAATAGACTGTCCAACCTATGAGGGAAGGTGGGGGGTGATTAACCAAAGGATTTGTATGCATGCATATGAGCATAACCAATGGACACAGATGGGGGGATGGGTTGGGGGTATGGGTTGGGGGTATGTATTGGGGGTTGGGGATGACTGGGGAGAGGTCAATGGGAAAAAAGGAGACTTCTGTAATACATTAAACAATAAAGAACTCCCCGAAACCGGTTTGGCTCAGTGGATAGAGCATCGGCCTGTGGACTGAAAAGTCCCAGGTTCGATTCTGGTCATGGGCATGTACCAGGGTTGTGTGCACATCCCCAGTAGGAGGTGTGCAGGAGGCAGCTGATCGATATCTCTCATCGATGTTTCTAACTCTCTATCTCTCTCCCTTCCTCTCTGTAAAAAATCAATAAAATATATTTAAAAAAAACAATAAAGAACTTAAATTAAAATAAATAAATAAATAAATAAATAATAAATAAAATGCAAAAGGAAAAAGAAAAGCAATGATCCACAATCCCAAGTACTCTCCTGTCTTGTTATTCAAAATACCTTCCACTTGTTTTTTATTTTATTTTATTCTCAGCTTAGAGAGAGGAAGAGAGAGATAGTGAGAATCATTAATGTGAGAGGAAAATAGCGATTGATTGCTTCCTGTATATGCCCTGATTGGGAATCAAACCTGAAACCCTGGCATGTGCCCTGACCTAAAATCAAACTGGCAACCTTTCGGTGCACAGGACAATGCTAATCAACTGAGCCACTCCGGCTGGGCTATCCTCAGCTCTTTTAAAATTGCATTTCATTAAATGAAATCATCCTCTTTCTAAACTAGGAAGGCATCCTGAGTTGGACAAAGCCAAACTATGCATTCTTCTTAGTAAACTGCCAAACCTAATCCTTAATGTCCCTGCTGTTACAGTCTTAATTCCTCACCCACAACTGTGCATGCATGTGCTATGAGAAGAGACAGCTGGGTGAAGTGTCACATTTTGACAAATATTCTCAGTGGTTCAGTGTCAGCCTGGGGAGACACAACAAATGGCATTCCACAGAGGTTACTTCTTGGGCCAGTTAACATTTTAATCAGTGACTTAGAGTAGAAAATATGCTTAGGATATCTGTGATGGACATTAATGTTCATGGTGGGAATAGGCCCCGTTCCTGAGCAGCTCTCTCTAATGTGTAATCTTTCTATTGCATGGAAAAGCTCTGGATGATTTTATATGAAGAAATGGAAATTTGAGGTACTTAATTTTAGGTTGACTTTGCCACCTAAATTGACTAAGTAATTTTAAAAGGCCTCCTAGCAGACTACCTACATTTTAGACTGACCTCTTTGTCCCCTCTTTGCTTTCATGGGATGAAAGCATCTCGATTGTTTACCCTCATTCCTGATTGCCACTGTCCGCAACTCAGCCTGGATTTGCAACACCCCCACAGTTGTACTTTCTGACATATAAAACCTCATTCAGGGTTTTTAAGGATTTAACTGGAAACATGCAAGGAAATAGAAGGTGTTTTTAAATTCCAAATAATAGGAATGATTAAAAACTAGAAAAGCTCTTAAAAGTAATACTAATAATAGGCTTGCTGGTCTATATTAAAGTCCAAATGGAGTTGGCCGAAGAATCCCAAACTTAGTCATTCACTTTCTCTCAGTCTGATAGTGACACCTGTCATGTCCAGAGTGTAGACCAAGCTCTTCAGAATCCAGCCTCAGTAAATGCCCACTGGCCCAATGGGATTGCTACATCTTTTCTAGTTAGGCTCCCTGGTCTTCTCTGTGTATCTTCTAACTCTTTGTCTCTGAATCCCAAGCCTATTATCTTTCCCTCAGAATTACTCTGGCTCCCATGGGCCCTTTGTTTGTTCCTGGCAACTTAAAATTGAGTGACCATCAATAATTCCCTTCTCTGAACTTCAAGAAATTATGTACTGACTAAAGATTATCCATTTTTGTCCTTTGGAATTCCTTCCTTCTCTTCTCTCAGCATTTATTTGGTTTACTTGTATACTAGATAGTAATTGAGGCTCATTCTTACAGCTTCTTAGGATATTCTGAACACCTGTGTAGGCTTAATTTCCTATTGGGCATGAAACCTCAACCGTGTGGCTCCATCTAGATGTTACCCTCTCTGTATTATTTCTGGTCTCATTAGTCTACAGAAAGCAAAACCATTTTTTTATTGATTTCAGAGAGGAAGGGAGAAGAAAAGAAAGATAGAAACATCAATAGTGAGAGAGAATCAGTTATCAGCTGCTTCCTGCACACCCCCTACTGGAGATCAAGACCACAACCCAGGCATGTGCCCTTGACCGAAATTGAACCCACTGGGACCCTTCAGTCTGCAGACTGACACTCTATCCACTGAGCCAAACCAGCTAGGGCTATAGTACTGTTTTCTGTGAAACTATTGTTTTATTTGTATCTTGTATTTCCAAAACGTTATGTCTAAGAAGGCAATTGTATATTTAAAACTCTAAGAACAGCTAAGCTTCATGATTCCTGCCCCACCCAAGGGCTCAACTGTGGCACCTACAAAGTGCCATGGGTTCCATATGTCCGGAATCTGTGTGTATTTTGCCTCCCAAACCTGCCCTGACTGCCATGCTTGTTCTTCACTCTGTAGGCTGTTCTTGATGTCTGTTTTCTGAACTCTACCCTCCTTTTAGACCTAATATTTTAACTCTACCTGCTTCCCAAAACCTCATCTGAGACCAGGGCATCCATCACCTTTTGTTCAGCCAAAAGCTTATTTCCCCTCCCCCATTCCCACACTTAATCTCAGCTCATGGAACTGTAGTCTCTGCAGAGCGAGCACAGGCTCCCCACATTCCTGGGAAGAGAAGTCAGCAATAGGAGGTCAGACAAAAACGTATGAAGTTGGTGTGTAGCAATAGAAATTGTTTTGCGTGTGATTTCAGATAATCAATCTCATTGCTTCAAATATTTTTCTGGTCTTAATTATTTCTAATCTCACTGGTTGTACTCTACTCCTGGATGGCATTATAGCCCATCGATGTGTAAATGTGTTGATATCCTGATGATGAGATAGAAAAGACAGAGAAGGATTAGGCTGCAAAGTGTTTTATAAAGAAGGACTGTTTTCTTATTTTCCAGATGGGTCAGAGAGGCACAGCTGGAAAGAACCTGGATTTTTATCCAAATCCTGTGCTTTCATTTGTCTTGGCAGCTACATTCTGGAGATTGTGAATTACTGAGAGAATGCAGCACTCTGGGCTGAGCTCCTGTGCAAGGTAGCACTTCAACAGTAGAGCTGTGCCCTAGCCAGTATAGCTCAGTTGTTTAGAGCATCATCTCACACACCAAAAGGTGGTGGGTCAAGCAGGACACATGTCCAGGTTGTGGGTTCATGCCCCAGTTAAGGACGCATGTGGGAGGCATATTTCCGATCCACATTTCCATCTCACCTGGATGTCTCTCTCTCTCTCTATCTTCTCTCTCTCTCTCTCTCTCTCTCTCTCTCTCTCAATAACAATTAATAAAAAAATCAATAGAGCTGTGAACATCTTATACATACCTTAAACACTATCCAATTTATTTAAATCAGTCTGTAATCCCTACACACAAAAAGAAACTCTACCCACAAAATGTAGTTTAACATTTCTTACAGATCCACTTCAATCAGTATAATTTTGCTGAACTGGATTCTCTCATTTTCAGAGCTCACATGATTATGCTGCCAATATTACCATAAGAAGAAAAAATAATAAATTTATCAAAGTAATTTATCTGAATGTGTAATTAAATACCTGTTCTCTCTTCTCCCTTACCTCACATATTCCCCAAATATTGAAAGAAAAATCAAGAATTGCTATTATTTATTTTTCACTTATTATTATTATTAGTTATAAATTTTTGATGTTTACTATTTTTACTTCCTCTAGCTATATAAAATCAATGATGACTTCTAGCAAAGGCCCCTGATGATTTCAAGAATGTTTATCTATTTCATAGCTTAATTTTCATTTCTTTTACATTAAATAGCATCCTCAGGGAATAATTATTATGCAAAGTACAATTGTTTAAGGTGATCCAGATTACATCTATATCTTGCTATAGGTAGGAAGATTGTTAAGGTTGGAAAGAGGGAGTCTTTTCTTGATAGCTAGCTAGTCTTTTCCCTCTTCTATTTCTATCTTTGCCTTTTCCAGTTCTTCCTTCTTGTTTACCTCTGTATTACTCGGTTGGCATTGTTCTATTGACTCTTGGAAGGCAATGTTATCTCCTTGGTATTTGTTTGAAACCATAATACACCTGAAATTTTCATTTCAACAAGACAGGCTAAATTGGGACTGCATTATCTATGAAAGTGTTTGCTACCCAGACCAAAAATTGTTAGACCTTATAACTCAATCTTGAAAGGAAGGGATCAATTTAATATTATCTTTCAATAATACTGTCAATAACTTAGCTATCTTCACTTATTCTCTCTTTCTTTTATATACAATGCATGCCTATACCTAACTTTATTTCAATTAACTAGATTTTAAAAAAGTTACTGGGGCACTGCAAGGAACAAAAAGGGCTTCCCCCAAACAAGTTGTATTTGTGTCCTCAAAGCTATTGGCATATCCTAATGAGATCATATAGTTTTAGGAACTATTCTCAGTAATTTTGTCCACTAGATATTCCAGTAGTGAATACAAAAAAAATCAGCAAAATCCATACTATTCTCTTTTTTCCCTGTCCAAGATTAAAGTATTTTTCTTTTCTATTCAAGACATATACACTGCTGGGAGCCGGTCCATCCTTGCTGTTTCAAGGGACCTGGCATATATGGCATGCTGTTCTTGGTATGTTTGCTCACCTTCTTGGCGCTGTGTGTTTTAACCAGGGTCACCTCTCCGAGAAAGGTTGTTTCCCCAGGTGGGGATCTTTCCCTGAGGTTAGGGAGGGGATACAACCCCTTAATTAAGTGCCAGGCAGGTAGTTAAGCTACATAATCTTTACTCCCTGGAATGGAGATAAGAAACGCCCTAACCTTTGTAATAGAAATTGAGAGGATTAAAATCGGCTGGTATAAATACGGATGTATCAAGACAATAAACATCAGATCCACATCAGATCCTCATCAGCTCCTCATCAGCTCCTCATCAGCTCCTCATCAGATCCACATCAGCTCCTCATCAGCTCCTCATCAGATCCTCGTCAGATCCTCATCAGATCCTAACCAGAACCTAGCCAGAGAACATGGCAAAAGATCCTGGACAGAACCTGGCTACAGAACTTCACTGGAGAACCTAGACAGAACATGGCAAAAGAACCTGGATAGAACCTGGCTAAAGAACCTGGTGACTGAACCTGGCTGGAGAATCTGGAGAACCCTGGCTGGAGAACCTAGCAAGAGAACATGGCTACAGAACATGGCAGGAGACCCTGACAAGAGAACCCGACTATGATGATCAACTGTCATTCCTTCTTCGCCGACTCTGTCCACATTTTTGGGGAACCCCTGGACCTGCTGGGGCTGTACCCCAGCATCTGGCGCCCGAACAGGGACCCCTAGGTAAGCGCCCCGCACTAGGGACGGATAGGACTCCACCGTAGAAAGAGGGTGGATAGTCTACGCCGACTCCGTCCACACCTTTGGGAACCCCTGGAACAGGATTCCCCTAGGTAAGCCCCCCCCCATTGAGAACCCCCACACTCAGGACGGATAGGACTCCACCAGGGTGCTACAGACCCCCCTATAAAGGATAAGTAGGGTAAGAAGGTGGATAGTACAGAACTTAGATTGAGAAGATGTGCCATACTGAGTCCAAAGAAAGAAGACTCTGTATTGATCTTTAGATTAAGAAGATGTGCCATACTGAGTCTAAAGAAAAAAGACTCTGTATTGATCTTTTAACACATATGCTTGCTAGCAGAGGAGTTAAGGTTACTCCCAGTCAGACTGAATGTTTTATACAAGAAGTATGTCCATGCTTTTCTGAGGAAGGAAAGGTGCCGGAAAGGTAAATGTAGAGGCATGGGAGAAGGTAGGCCTAAGGAGCCTTATCCTTAACCCCACTGCAGCCTTTCCACCCCGGGAAAGTGCAGGATTGGAAAGCTCTCCCTGAGGTGATAGATCAGGACTCAGGTAATAGCAGAAAGTGCCAATCCTACTCTTAAAATGGATACAAGAGAGCATTTGGGGTTTTTCTTTTTAATGCCTGCCTTGGATTGAGTAAATGCATTATGTGTGTCACCACAATGGACCCAGAGAAGCTCCTTGTCCCATCGTTCCAAAGACTTAGAGTTGCCCCGATGACAGAAAAGCGGAAAAAAGAAGAAAAGAAAGGCTATGCAAGGGACTGAGGTGCCAACATGGGGTCAGCTGAAGAAGTTAACAACTGAGGCCCAACAGATGGTAGAAAAGCAAGAAGTGGAAGCTACTCTCTCAGCCAAGTCCGAGGACTCTGAGTAAATCAGCAAAAGAAACTTTCATTTAGCAGAAACTCACTTATTTCGTCAAAAGGAAAGACTTACTTACAGGAGCCTGGAAGGGACCTGATGTACTTTTAACCTGGGGGAGAGGAGATGCTTGTATATTTCCACAAGATGCAGATTCACCTGTGTGGATTCCAGACCTTCTAATCCAACCTTATGTCACACCACCCTCCGTCGTCTCCTCATCCTCCTCCTCCCCGGTATCATCCATATCGTCTGAACCCAGAGGGCACAGCTGACTCCTCCCTGGACACCGACACCACCATCAAGCACAGCCCTGATGGACCCTTTGATGCAGCCCTTCAACTCGCTGACGCTTCAGGAAGCCCGTCGCCAATGATGCCGCCCTCTAGCCAGATCAACAAGGACAACCAAACCACCAACTTGAGGACAGCTGAAATCCCTTGACTGAAGAGACCAGTAACCTTCTATAGAAACAAGGCTCCTTGTGCGCTCCATCCACTATGTTTATAGCTATGCTCACTGTCATTGCTTGCCAGTCTTCTTCCAAGTCTTAAACAACCCAATCCGAGAGGTGGCCACTGCTTTACATGCGCTATCATTTAAAAAATAAAAAAGGGGGAATTTGCTGGGAGCCGGTCCATCCTTGCTGTTTCAAGGGACCTGGCATATATGGCATGCTGTTCTTGGTATGTTTGCTCACCTTCCTGGCGCTGTGTGTTTTAACCAGGGTCACCTCTCCGAGAAAGGTTGTTTCCCCAGGTGGGGATCTTTCCCTGAGGTTAGGGAGGGGATACAACCCCTTAATTAAGTGCCAGGCGGGTAGTTAAGCTACATAATCTTTACTCCCTGGAATGGAGATAAGAAACGCCCTAACCTTTGTAATAGAAATTGAGAGGATTAAAATCGGCTGGTATAAATACGGATGTATCAAGACAATAAACATCAGAACCTCATCAGAACCTCATCAGCTCCTCATCAGCTCCTCATCAGAACCTCGTCAGATCCTAACCAGAACCTAGCCAGAGAACATGGCAAAAGATCCTGGACAGAACCTGGCTACAGAACTTCACTGGAGAACCTAGACAGAACATGGCAAAAGAACCTGGATAGAACCTGGCTAAAGAACCTGGTGACTGAACCTGGCTGGAGAACCTAGAGATCCTGGCTAGGCTGCTGATCAACTGAACGCTGTCTCCATGTCATTCCTTCTTCGCCGACTCCGTCCACACCTTTGGGGACCCCTGGACCTGCTGGGGTTGGACCCCAGCAATACACAAAATTTATTTGAGAATAACATCTCACACTATGAAATAAACTATACTTAGCTTATTAAATAATTTTTATGTATATCAACTATAATTTTATGACAAATGTAAACTGTGGGAGCAAGAAGCATGTCCATCTTTTCATTTTGAACCCTTCGCACCCAACACATTGTTCAGGACACTGTAAACACTGAGTGGATATTTGTGAATTTAAAAATTATTGATAATATATTATGGGTATATGAGGTAGATCTGGTTTAACTACCAGCCCCTCCTCACTGAGTTCCTTAGTTCAAAATGGTTCTGGAATGTTTAAAGAAATAACTGTGATATTCATCTCTAGGTCAGCATCTCTTTGTGGCACTGATTCTGCTTTATGATTCTGGTTCTCTGTTGTCCACTCATCTATTTCTGTGTTCATTCCTGGTCTCTGACACAGTGTGAGTCAGGCTGCATTTTTTTAGGTGGGGTGTTTTCATGTGTTACTCCTGCTCTAATTACGGAAAGGAAGCCCTCATTTGTATGCTGCAATAGTTCAGTCTTGGGTCCTGCATTCAATTTTTCCTCATCCATCCTCCTCATCTCTGTGTTCTTCCTCCTCTCTCTCCACTGGCTCTTTTCCTACCAGCAAAGATTTGGTACTTATAAATAATCAAGACATACTCATTTTAAGAACAAACAAATAACAAAAGGAAATAAACCTCAGGTCACTTGAAATACAAGTCTATCTGGAACTTTTCTCTATTTTTTTCTTCTGCTCTTTCTTTAACCCATGATAGTATCTCTTCTGCCTATAGTATTTTACAAAAATGTGTCTCCAAGACCTTCCATCTCAAGATGACTTTCTATGATGTGGAAAGAAAATTCTACAATTTCTAATTACATTTTTATTAATGGTCATATTCTCATTGACATTGGAATTTGGTTTATATATGAGAAGGTCACAGATTAAGTCAAATAATGGATCCTGAGGGAAGAATCAGAGACACAGTATAGTGATGTTTCTGTGTGTTAGTTTATTGGTATGTATTGCAGTTTTGAGTTATAAATATTCTTCTATTCCTTGTAGGAGGACTTACTCTGGCATATTATAAATTAGGTACAATAGCAGCCTAACAGGATCTAACAAGAAGTAGGTTGAAAAAACTTGAAATCAAAATCTATTTAAAATGTTTATTTACATCAATTACCATAAAAATGAAGTATACCCTAAGTCAGTGATGGCGAACCTTTTGAACTCGGTGTGTCAGCATTTTGAAAAACCCTAACTTAACTCTGATGCCGTGTCACATATAGAAATTTTTTGATATTTGCAACCATAGTAAAACAAAGACATATTTTTTATATTTATTTTATATATTTAAATGCCATTTAACAAAGATAAATCAACCAAAAAATGAGTTCATGTGTCACCTCTGCACGCGTGTCATAGGTTTGCCATCACTGCCCTAAGTGCTTTGAAATAATAACTAATAATATTTACAAAACATTAATAATAGCTATTAATATTAGGGCATTTAAATATATTACTTAATTAATCTTTTATTCTCATTAACTTTTATATTATATAATGGACACAATTCATTGGTTATAGTACTATAATAAATATCTACACACATATGGTTGATGTGTGCTCAAATAGTTTTCGCTCTTGGATTATGCAACCAAAAAGGTTTGGAGATTACTGCTTTATATTGCTTCACCTGTTTATGGTAGATGGCTTTCTTATAGCCAAAGAAAAAAAAAGTATTTTCTCATCAATTAATTTTGGCAAATGAAGCAACCTGTGCTTGTCATTGGATAGCTACAATGTGCATTAGCATGCTAAGTGTTCTGAAATGTCCTGCAGGAAACATTTTATTTTTTCATTTTAATTGGGTTTGTAAAGCATGTATCAAATTTATTGAAGAAATAGTCTTTTTGTTTTTGTTCTTTCCCTTTTCATGCCCTTTGATAAGTTTTGGTGGCACCACTCTTAACATGTTATGTATTAGGGTTTCACAGACTGTTATCATGGGTTAAGGAGAGATCAGGAGAAAAGGAAATAGAAACATTCTAGATGGACTTGTATTTCAAGTGACCCAGCCAGGAAAGGGAGGAAGTCTTTTTCTAAAAAGGTGTAAATGTCAAAGAAGTTTATATCCTTTTGTTATTTGTTTGTTCTTAAATTGCTGATTGCTGACTCAAGTCTGGTACAGTGTTTAGAATAATATCTAAGAAGCATTAATAAGTGATAAAAGAAGATTCCAAAACAATATGAATAGTGTGATTTGATTTTTAAAAACACACCTATATGTACATAAAAATATCTGAGCTGAGATACATACTAAGATGTAAAAAACTAAATGATGGATTTACTGATGATTCTGTTTTTCCCTTTTGATTACCACAATAGTACTTTGCTTCTATCTCTTAATTATTTAAATTCCCTGTGCTTCAATTTTCTCAATTATAAAATATAGGGTTTAAATATTTTACTTGGTCTAAGCTATTTGTATTAATATTTTTTATCCTAAGCAAGTATAAAAAATACTAGCATAAATAATTTAAATACAATAATAGTCTAACAGGATCTAACAAGAAGTTGCTGTGAGCTAAGCATAGTGAAAGTGGCTCATTTATATGATTTAAAACATTTTTAACAATCCCCACAATTCATAAATGTTAAATTTGAAATAAAACTTATGGCACCAGTCAGACCCAAGGTCCCTTCAGTCTAGCAGTGCCCCGGACTTGGCTCCAGTGTGTCAAGTACATACAGTGTGAATGTGCTAATCAATCGTGGTCCTTGATGTTGATATCAAATGTCAAGAACATGGTCTGAATATCTATTTTTCCTTAATAACCCAATATTCATAATCACAATCTACTTTTCTGTTTTACCCTATTTTCTTTATCTGTTTAATTATGGCAAACCTTATTTGGAGATATTTATACTTTATGCTATCTCTTAGGGGTTTAGAAATTCCACAGATTTCTTGCATGATTAGTTAGAAAATAATAGTTTTTATGTATTTAACTATGTCTTACTCAAATTTTATGTTTGAGCACCAAATAGGACTAGTGGTCAGGGATTTTGTTGCCGCATTTATTAAGTGACACATTGGTGAAGAGCTGGAGAACATCCTGTGGGTACAATCCAAGAATCAATCAGTCTCAGGAGAATCTCTCTGGAGTAATAATGAGTCATATTTGCCTAGTATTTGCTTCTGGAGTGATCTGCACTCTCAAGTGCCTGAGTCACTACTTTGCCTTTTAAGCCTGTATGGAGTGAGAGGGTGCCTAATAATATGGACAAAAACAAGAATAAAAACTATAATGCAGCTTTAATTTGCTCTATGTATTTACATGCTTTGTATGTTGCTAAACATATGCTCTCATTTTCATGAACACTAAATTCAAAATCTATTTCCTTTACAGTAAAAAAAAAACAAACCCACCACATTATTAGTTTAGAAAGATGTTTTCTAGGCTGGCTTCTCACTCTGGCAGGACAACATTCAAGGGAGTGGACTCTTCTGAAGCACTCATCGTGGGTTCATCTTTTAAATCAGAGCTTTCCGCCAAAACCGGTTTGGCTCAGTGGATAGAGCGTCGGCCTGCGGACTCGAGGGTCCCAGGTTCGATTCCGGTCAAGGGCATGTACCTGGGTTGCGGGCACATCCCCAGTGGGGAGTGTGCAGGAGGCAGCTGGTCGATGTTTCTCTCTCATCGATGTTTCTAACTCTCTGTCTCTCTCTCTTCCTCTCTGTGAAAAATCAATAAAATATGTTAAAAAAAATAAAAAATAAAAAAAATAAATCAGAGCTTTCCAACCACAATACTATTGATATTTGGAACAGGATGATTCCTTTTTGTGCGAGTGTCCTGTGGATTGTTAGCAGCATCCCTGGCCTCTATCCACTGAATGCCAGGCAGTAGCAAGCCCTCTCTACTCCAACTGTAACAAACAAAAATGTCTACAGGTATTGTCACGTGTGCCCGGGGAGGGGGGGCATACACATCCCCAGCTGAGAAGCACTGCTTTGAATATTGAAATGTTTTCATTCTATTAATATTTGATGTCTAGTAGGGGGTCTCTAAAAGAAGCACATATTTTCCTGTGTTTCAATTATTTTAGAAAGGAATTTAAGTAATTTTCTTGTAATGTGTAAATATGATCCCAGAGACCTGAGAAAATGGCCTAGGCATAGGTAAAGTGTTTATTTACCTAAGGCTTCATACCAGATGTGAATACAAGTATCAGAAGACATATTTTCAATGCCTTCCTAAATAAACTGATGATTGGCTTCAGTCAGTCTATGCATGAAAATATTATCAATTGGCCTTGATCATGTTGTGCCAGGGGCCAAATTTTTTCCTGAATTGTCAATATGCATCCTATTTCTACATGTCTTATAGGCGTCTTAGTTTGGCTTCTATAATAAATCTAACATAGACAGGGTAGCCTAAAAAATAAATTAATTTATCATAGTTCTGGAGGCTGTGAAGTTCAAAATCAAAATGCAGGCAGGTCTGTTTCCTGGTGAAAACTTCTTCCTGCTTGTGCCCTCACATGGAGGGGGTTCAGGAGAGGGAGAGAGAATGAAGGAACTCCTGTTTCTTCCTACTCTTCTCATAAGGGCGATAATCCTGTCATGACGGCTCCACCCTCATGGCCTAATTACCTCCCAAAGGATCCATCTCCACATATCTCAACATATGAAACACAAACATTTCGTCCATAAGGGTAGAGGAATTTTGTCATATGAAAAGGCTGAAAGACTGACATTTTCTGTCCAAAGTTTTGTAAAAAGTAAGAATGAAAAGTAGAAATGTTAAAAAGTGAAATTAATCTCATGTATAACTGGGAAAATATAAGTATATAAAATTAACTAGGTTTAATTAGAGTCTCCTTTATACCGTTACAATAAGCTGGTTATTATTTAACAGGAAAGGAGGAAAGGGAAGACTAGATAACACAGGCATGTCATTTATACAGCTTTGCCAAAAAGCTGCATTCAACACTCTCCAAGTCTGTTCCCCACTGATCAGTGGGGGAAGGGACTGGACAGAGGCAGCTTGGCCGCATGCCCCGTAAGGTCTGAGTGACACGGGAAGGTGCCTACCTGCAAGGACCCAAAACCTGAATATTTAAACTTCTGAACAAAGCTGGTTTTTACTTTCTTGGCCTTTGGCCTTTTGGCCCACTTGGGACTCCTGTTGCAGGGAGTATACTCCCCTGCACCCACACAATGACTAATGGGCTTTAATTAGCCTGAATGTGGAAGTGGACCCAGCTGCAACATGGAACGGGAGCTCTGGACACTGGCCTTGTTTTTGGCTCTACCAGGACATCAGCTGCACCCTTTTCAGGGCTGGTTTACTGGACATGGGATTTTGGCACCAGAGGAATGTAACTCCACACAAATAATGTCTTTTACTACATCTCAGTCTCCCGTGGGAATCTTAGAAAATTCATTTTCTAGAGATGTCACAAGAACCTCACTTCCATGAGCAAAGGAGAAATTTGATTCTCCTGTGACATTCTCACTTAACCTCGATAGAATTAAAGTATACATAAAAAAATTATCCTTCTCAGAGATATTCAAAAACTTGAAATTGTTTTAAATGTTACTCTTACCAGGTAAATGCAACTGCACGTAATTTTAGTGCCATTTTTCTATCACACAAAAAATCCCTTCAATTAGATACATCAGCCATATATGAGGGGAATGTGAAATAGAAATGTGACATTAGACCTTGAGATAAATGGCTCAAAGATAATGACTGATTTTTAAAACTAAGAATTTTAGTGGCTCATTGGCGACTATAAGGAGCTGCCTCCTGCACATCTCCCACTGGGGATGTGCCCGCAACCCAGGTACATGCCCTTATTTAAATTCAAAATCGTAGAGTGAAAACATGACAATTCACCTTCTCTAAAAATCATGTAAAAGTTAAGTCTGATCAATCCTGCTTGTTTCTTTAGAGAGGGGTTTTCAATTTCTGCCCTATTGGTATTTGGGCTGAACAAATCTTTGCTGTAGGGACTGCCCTGTGCAATGAAGGATATTGAACAGCAGCAATCCTTGCAAGATTGTGACAATCAAATGCCTCCGGACATTGCCAAGTGTGTTCTGAGGAGCAAAATCATGCCAGCTGAGAAGCATTGCCATAGAAGTATAAAGCTAGACTGTACCTGCGAAGTGTCATAAGAGTGAGGTGGGAAAAGAAGGAATAAAAAAAAAAAGAAAAAAGAAAGAAACAACCTTTTGAGCCTCCTGGTGTTTTACTTGACACCTTTTAGTATCACAGAAAAACACATTTAGAGATAATAGGGATTTAAAATGGCAGCAGACAAAAGTGCATCATTTCAGTGTAATTGAAGAGAAACTGAACCCTTGCAATAGTCTCAGTAGGACAGATAACAATTGAAATAGTATCTTTTGCAACTTCTGTGCTTTTGAGGGAGTGGCAAAAACACTCATCATTCTGACTGGTGCTTGTATGACTTCTGCACATTTCTAGAGTCTGTTTTAGGCAACTATTGATTTGATTCAAATGCAAACTGTATTATGAGCCAAATGTACTCACTAGGGCTTGCACTGATCCATTTCTATTTGACGCTCTAAAAGGAATAGCTAGGGCACATACTGAAAAAAACCCATCACTCCAGTACAATAGAAGCCAGTGATGCAACCTGTTTCCTTTGTTGTTCAATGATAGCAACTCCAAATAAAGTTGCAGCTTGCGTGTGCTACTGTTTGCTAGCTCCACCTTTTTATCTTTTCTGAGTAACTGTGATGGCAAGCTTCCCACTTGGACCCCTATAAATATAAACAGATATCATTATTTTATCTGCACTAAAGCAGTATCAGGTCAGTGACTCTGAGATAAAAGGTAGGAACAAAGGAAGCACAACTGACAACAAACCTGTGGAGGTTCCCTGCTAACATAGAGTCTTAGGGATGTCAGCCACTAAAGGTTTCTCTACCAGGGTGGAGACAGGGCTAACCTAAATAGGACAGAACCCCTTGTGTCTGGTTCCAGGGAATCTACAGAGGAAAAATACCAAACCCTTTGCCTTGTTTCTATGACTGATTTTTTCTCATATACTCAAGTAGTCCAGAAGAAGGAATCCTTATCCAGCTAAGAATATCTGTCTGGTAATTAAGAAGTCAAAAGAAGAATGTTTCCTTTAAGAGGGTTAAGTTTTCCCAGAGTACCTACCTCCACTCAGGTAGATCCAATTAAGAAGATACTGGCTGGGTCCTTCCAGATGGTCGAGGCTGCCCAGAGTACCTGGGTTTGGGTCGACTCTCTAAAGAAGGCAGCATTTTCAGTTTTTGGACTATCAGCAATGGCTGATCTATTGAAAGCAATAAAATCTTTCATGTGGACTACAGGCTGTTTGTACATTTTGTCACTTGTGCTGTATACAACAAATTATATTTGTAGTTGTAGAACACAAAATTTCTGCAATGTGTAATCTTGTCTGATTGATTTTTGTGAGTACAGATATTGTTAATCAATGCACTATAAGCAATGCATATTTATGGCACTGTTTGTTTTGTTCCAATGCACACTATCATTCTTGTACCCACCCATGGGGAAGAAAGCACTGTTACTGCAAACTAATGCACCATATCATTAAAGCAAGAAGCAAAAGCATTGATCTATGTGCCCAGGGACAAAATGAAACAGGGCAAGTCTAGTGTAAACCAGGAAGTGATCCTAAATAAAATATAAGGACCAACTGAAAAGCCAAGGACAATCCACTCATAAAGATTGTTAGAATTAGTGAGAGTTCTGTAAATGACCATACATATAAAAATATACAACAATTAATATAGTTTCTATATACTACTACAAATATATTAGAAAATAAATGAGAAGAAATATTTAATAACTATTACCTTAAAAAAGTATGTGTGGCCTGATTATAAAAAAAAGAACTAAAAAATATTACTCAGACATATGCAAAAAAGCAACTTGGACATATGCCACCTTGCAGATAAGGAACAATTTATGCACATATCTAATCTAATCCCAGTAAAAAAAATGGTAAAAATTTCCTTTTAACTCTTGACAAGATACCTTAAGAATTTATCTACATAAAAAAGGTGGAAAATAGCTAAGAATAATGAAATAGAATAATGTTAAGCAAGATTAGCTCCCGCAAGTACTAAAACATATTCTGAAACTATAATTATTAAATCAGTACAGAAAGTGTACACAATTAGTCTAAAATAAATTATGTTATATGATTTAATATATAATAAAGTGGAAGCATTAATCAGTAATTATTCAGTAGAAAGAGATGGGATAATTGGTTAGGTGTTTGGGAATAAAGTTAGATCTTCTCAAATAAGACAAGAAAACTGATTGTAGATTACTTTAAGATTCTAATGTAAAAATTTAGACTAGAAACAGGCAGAAGAAACTGCTTTTTCAAGAAGTATGAAAGGCATATCTTAAGATAAATGTTCACAAATAGTTTCAATAAAATGGAAAATGATTTTTATAACATTCAATTAAAAACAATAAAATTTTACATGTAAAATATTTCAATTTTGTGTAGCATTGTATGTATAGGTAAATTAAACATTAATTTTTCTACAACTGATATCATCATATATTCCTAAGACTCTATTTTTCTGCTTTTTTGGGAGAAAAATTACAAACTTGCCAATTAAACATATTTTAGTTTCTTAAAGTTTTTTTTAAAGAGCTTTTACTCCTCATCCATCCTCTTGCTTTCCCTTCAGCCATCAAGATCTCCTCCCATGATCCTCCATGAAATGCTGCCTGGACATAGGGGAGGGTTAAATTTGTTTCGGTCAAAGAGATGTAACTTTGATCTATCTGCTGTCCCATACTTCTCTGCTGATCTCAGCTGCAGTTGGGTAGATTTGTCTTAATCTATTACCTGCATACTTGTGCTTTCAGTCTCTGAGAACTTTACTAATTTAAGGTTGTTGTAATGGTAAATATTCTAATATATAAAAACCCTGGATCTTAAGGACCAGTAAGGAGGGAGGCTCCACCAACCCAAAGTCAGTCCTGCAGTCCTGACTGCTTCCACTGCAGGAGGCTGTGAATCAGGGCCAGAGAGAGGCCTGAAGAGAGAAGCAGAGACTGATCCGTTGCCTCTGTGGAAGCTTTTGATCAACACTTGCCTCTCCCTTTCTCTCCCAGTCTGACCAGCAGCTGTGCCTCCATTTCTCTCCAGGCCTCCACCAGGGCTGCTAATCAGCCCTGCTTTTCTGATCAGGCCCCATTGATAGGCCCAGAGACGCTGACTGGCATAGAAACCAACCAATCAGAACCAAATCTGGGTCAACTGTGAGGAGCCAATGGCTCTCTAGAAGGCAGAGCTTTTGATGCTGACTAGCATAGAAACTGACCAATCATAACCAAATTGGCCGGCAGAGGAGGGCAGTTGGGGGTGAGATCAGGCCTGCAGGAGAGGGCAGTTGGGGCAAGATATGGCTGGCAGGGGAGGGCAGTTGGGGGCAATCAGGCAGGCAAGCAGAGGCAGTTAGGGGCAATCAGGCAGTCAGGCAGAGGCAGTTAGGGGCAATCAGGCAGGCAAGCAGGTGAGTGGATAGGAGCCAGCGGTCCCAAATTGCGAGAGGGATGTCCGACTGCGGGTTTAGGCCCGATCCCATAGGGATCGGGCCTAAACCCGCAGTCGGACATCCCCCAAGGGGTCCCGGATTGGAGAGGGTGCAGGATGGGCTGAGGGAAACCCCCCTCTGTGCACAAATTTCGTGCACTGGGCCACTAGTCCTATATAATAAAAGGGTAATATGCAAATCTACTGAACGGCTGAATGACTGGAACCCATGGACCCAGCCCATGGACCTTCGCCCTGGCTGGCCCTGCTCCCAATCAGCCCTCTGCCCCAGCTGGTCCACCCCTGGTGGCCCCATTGGAATGGGCCAGCTGGATCCCACCAGTGCATGAATACGTGCACTGGACCTCTAGTTCCTAAAAATTTTCTGACTTGCCATAGTCTCTGAACTCAGAGTCTTCATATTGTGAGACTTCTTTGTCCCAAGACCAGGCTTCACCTGGCACACAAGTTGTCTCAGCTCTTGTGTCCTGGATATCTAGAAACTTACAGATTTCCCCCTTATTCTGCTGGTTAGAGAATTCAGAGTCCTATGGAAGACCCATATGCTATCTTCTTAACCATTTTTATTTAATCTGGGGTTTCTCCTCATTGCTATATTAGGTTAACCACACAGTTTGCCATATAACTTGCAATTTTCCTGAGGCATGCCTTTAGATAGTCCTACATAACTACATTGATACAACAACATCTATCTTGGTGGTTCTATCACCTGTTGAAACTTCCCCTCATATTTTGGTTACAAGGGGAGAGCCCAGATACTCATATATAAAGAACTGCCATTTTTTCTCCCTCTTGCTTCTTAAATAAGGGCACTTTTTCTACCATGAGGTATCTTCCTTTATGTAATATTATTTATGTTCTTTAAACTACAGTGAAAAGGAAAAACTATAGGTAGAGCCCCAACTTAGAAAATATTGCTATTATTTACTAGAGGCCTGGTGCATGACATTTGTGCACAGGGTTGGGGGTGGGGAGGTTCAGCCCGGCCTGCACCCTCTCACAATCCGGGACCCTGTGGGGGATGTATGACTGGTTGCCCCCAATCGCCTCTGCCTGCCTGATCGCCCCAAACCACTGTGCATGCCTGCCTGATGCTCCTAATCACCTCTGCCTGCCTGCCTGATTGCCCCTAACAGCCTCTGCCTCAGCCCCTGCCACCACAGCTTCATCAGGAAGGACGTTGGAATGATGTCCAGAAGGTCGTTCGGCTGTCCAGTCTAATTAGCAAATTATGCTTTTATTTTTATAGATTCGTTTATTTTCCTTTAAAACAATGCATATGTATGGACTCTTGTCTCACTAGAGCCTTGAAAAAGCCAGAATTGAGATGAAGTTGAGAAGTTCTTTTTTTAATATTCTAGATGATATTTTCTCTTTCTCTAAACAATGGTTCAAGGTATAGAAAAAAAAATCAAAAAAGTATGATTTAAAAAGAGTGAAAATTACATTGTTTAGTTGTTTCAAAAATCTTATCCCAAATGCATTATGTGTAAAATATAAATATAAAAACTTCTAGTTTTAAAATCTGTTTTTTAAATATATTTTTATTGACTTCAGAGAGGAAGGGAGAGGGAGAGAGAGCTAGAAACATCAATGATGAGAGAGAATCATTGATCAGCTGCCTCCTGCATGTCCCCCTATTGGAGATTGAGCATGCAACCCAGGCATGTGCCCCTGACCAGAATTGAACCCAGGACCCTTCAGCCTACAGGCTAACGCTCTATCCACTGAGCCAAACTGGCCAGGACTAGTTTTAAAATCTTGAAATAGCTCTACCTCTGTCTCTTCTTGGGAACTACCCTCAAACAATAAAGAGAAAGTAAAACAAGTGCAATCTTTATATTTGATAAAATTGAACCATATTAACACAAACTACAATATGAGAGGGTGGCTTTCCAAATATCATAAGTGTTAAACAGGTGCAGATTTCAAGAAAGGCTGGGAGAGCATTGTAAAGTAGATGACACCTCCTAGAAGGGAAAGCCATCTGGTCCTTATTTTGTGCAATGGAAACAGAATGTATCTATTGGTAAACACTGCCCTGGACTTAGTTGTGGTTCAAGAAGAAAGGAAGGAGCTGCCCCATGTAGATGTACAAGACACACCTATGTTCAGGAAACAAATGAAGGCCAGTGAAACAGGTGAACAGTGCTGCAGCTATCAATCAGTGGACAGGAAGGAGTCAAGTCACTAACTCACATAACCTTGTGCTGTAAGGAACTTCACCTGAACCAGGAAACACTCTTTTGTGCTTAGAACATGGCTCAACTTTTCTCTGACTCCTCATTCAAAGATGAATAATAATTTAAAAAACAAAAAGTTCTATATAACAATATTAGAAATAAAATGAAGGAAGAAGAAAACCTTTCTTGGAGAAAAATGTTGATTTAGACAGATAAATTTGGTCACCACATATATCACTGTGAATTATAATAAGTTAATGTAGTAACATGATTACAGACAAAACCTCAAAGCAAAAAACAAGATTTCAGGGAAATGTCTGGTCGGTGTTGCTCAGTGGTTGCATGATGACTCAGGAATCAGGAAGTCATGGTTCAGTTCCTTGTCAGGGCACATGCAGGAGTTACAGGCCAGATCCCCAGTAGGGGGTGAGCAGGAGGCCAATCGATGATTCTCTCTCATCATTGATGTTTCTATCTCTCCCCCTCCCCCTTCCTCTCTCTGAAATCAATAAAAACATATTTTAAAAAAAGATTTCAGAGAAAAAAAGTGAAATAAAATTAGAGGAGATAAAATAGGAGCATGTCAAGGAAAGAAGGAAAAATAGGCCCCTCAGCTGAAATTTACCTTGGAGCTAATTAAACTTTAAAAAACATAGGCACATATTTGTAACACATTCCAGGCTTTGGTGCCATTTCAGGCCTCTAGGAAACAGACATTGAAACAAAGTAAAGGGTGAAAACAATTTATTGGAGTCTGCCTCCTGCAGAACAGTGCTGCAGCTGTCAGCACTCCATCGCTAAAAGGGATAAAGAAGGAAAAGGGATGGGATGCCTTCAGATCTGTGAGACAAAAGTGAGGAGGAAGCAGAAGGGCAGTAAGGGCCTCAGACCAGGACACAGACTGGAACAAGTCTCAGCCAAACCAATGAGAGCTTTTGGAACAAAGAAGAGTCTTATTTTATAAATTGGTTTTATTTTTCAATTACATTGACATACACTATTATATTAGTTTCAGGTGTACAGCCCAGTGATTAGACATTATAAAACTTAGTAAGTGATTATCCTGATATAGCAGCATTTTCAACCGGTGTGCCTCAAAATTTTTAAAACATGCAATACCCAACTATTCGTCAGGGCACTGACCTCTTTTCCCTTAGAGAAGTGATTTTCAACTGTTTGTTTATTTTTTTTAATCTCATTGTAAATATAAACTAATTATTAAATTCTGTGGCACATAAAAATATATATTTTTGCTGATCTGACCAAAAAATAGGTATAATTTTGATTCATTCACACTGATGACTATTGTTGTGTTGGCTGTTGTTATTTATTTATTTATTTATTTATTTATTTATTTATTTGACAATCTAAGAGAAAAGAGGTCAGTGCCCCTGACTACTCAGGTATTGCATGTTTTACAAACTCTTTTGGGAGCTACTGTTTGCAAATATCATCCCCCGTCTGTGGCTGCTTGTTTGTTTTGTTGTCCGTTTCTTTTGCTGTGCAGAAGCTCTTCAGTTTGATGCAGTCCCACTCATTTACTTTTGCCTTTATTTCCCTTGCCTTTGGGGTCATGTCCATAAAATATTCTCTACCACCCAGGTCCACAAGTTTGGTACCTATATTTTCTTCTATGCAACTTATCGTTTTGGGTCTTATGTTTAGGTCTTTGATTCATTTTGAATCAATTTTTATAGATGGGGACAAACTGTAATCCAGTTTCATTCTTCCAAAATATATAAAGAACTGGAGAAACTCAAAACCAAACAAATAAACAATCCAACCAGAAAGAGGGCAGAGGACCTGAAAACACACCTCTCCCAAGAAGACATAGAAACAGCCAATAGGTAAATGAAAAGATGTTCAACCTCACTGGCAATTAGGGAAATGCAAATTAAAACTACAATGAGATACCACCTTATATCTGTCAGAGTGGCCATTTTCAATAAGACAAGCAATAACAAGTGCTGGAGAGGTTGTGAAAAAGAAGGGAACCCTCATTCGCTGCTGGTGGGAATGTACAGTACAAGCACTATGGAAAGCAGTCTGGCAATTCCTCCACAAATTAAGAATAGAGCTACCATGTGACCCAGCATCCCTACTGCTGGGTATATACCCAAAATACTCAAAATCATTTATTCCCAAAGATATATGCACCCCTATGTCCATTGCAGCATTATTCACGGTGTCCAAGACATGGAAACACCAAAGTGTCCTGCGATAGAGGACTGGATAAAGAAGATGTGGTACATACTGGTATACACAATGGAATACTACTCAGCCATAAAAAAGGATGAAATATCGTCTTTTACAACATAGATGGATCTTGAGAACATTATGCGAAGTGAAATAAGTCAGACAGAAAAAGCTAAGAACCATATGAT
Organism: Myotis yumanensis; assembly: GCF_028538775.1. Taxonomy (NCBI): domain Eukaryota; kingdom Metazoa; phylum Chordata; class Mammalia; order Chiroptera; family Vespertilionidae; genus Myotis; species Myotis yumanensis. The sequence continues at coordinate 132,264,594 of NW_027223754.1, forward strand.
TTCACTCATATGTGGGATATAAAATTAAAACTTATGAACACAAACAGCAATGTGGTGGTTGCCAGAGGGAGGGCATTGGGTGAGAAAGGGGTCTTATTATGAGGTGACAGGAGATTTGACTTTGGGTGGTAGGCACATGGTGCAATATACAGATTCTATAACTTAGCAATCCATACATGAAATTTATATGTTATGTTGACCAAAGTCACCCCAATAAAATTTAATAAAAATAAAATAAAATAAAGACAAAAAAACCACCCAAAATTCTTGTGGCACAAATTCTTGCTGCTGAGATGAAAAATGTGGGAAAATGCTGTGATAGAGGAATCCTGTGTTGGACAGAAATGAGTAGGGCTTGTATTGCTTTAATGCTCAGTCTTTGCCAGGCATTGCTCAGGAAAAACAAAGCCTCAAAATGAAAGCTGAGGCAGATCCTGAAAGCGATCAGGCTGGAAGCTGTCTTCCTAACTGCACTACTTGAAAAAGATCTCAAATTCTTTTTTGTAACATCAGACGGGGGCATTTTATGGCTGTTTCAGTCCACCTCATGCCATAAAATGCACTTCTCCCTATACGTTTGGGGTGCAGATCTCCTCCAAGTTTCCAGTCAATCTCTCTTTCTTGGGGGAAACTTAGAGGAGGGAGATTAGTGGGATGAATTAAAGCCACACTGATGCAGCTGTATTCAGGAATACATCTGACACTAGTCTCCCATCTTCACTATTGATTGTAAATTCCTTTTGCCTTCAGTTAGCACTTCCACCTGTCTTGGTGGCTTAAAGGTGCCCAAGTCCTCTTTCCCAAGTCGAAGTTCCTGGTAATAATACTATTCTCAGTGGAATTATGCATTTGTTCAGTCACAAGTGATCAAGGGAATATCAAGCAGCATCCAAGCTGTTTACTTGACTCTGCATATGTTATCTCTAAACCCTACCTTATCTGTCTGATTAAGGTCAGGCACTAATGCCAATGGTGATTCCTCTTCTTGCCTGCTGGTCTCTGCACACACATAAAACAAAACAAAACAAAAAATTCCTAAGTGCTCAGGTGGTAGCCATAGCTTGTAGTTTCAACAGGATCATTATTTTATCTCTTAGAGAGCATACCCCTTAGGCAAGAGGACATTTACTCCTTCTAGGACAGCTAGTCCTTTGGTATGCCATTGGGAATGATGATTAAGTGGCATCATCTTTTCCCCCACAACCTTTGGTAGCTAGACTGATGTATTCTTTCTATCAGAGAAATGGTATTTGCAGAGAGGTCTCAGATTTGATGTGCATACTGAATGCTGGAAGGTAATATCTCATCCTTGCAGAGTATTGTGTCTTCAGGTGTACCACTTCAGAAATCCCTTCACTGCAGTGTCACTTCAGGTGAGCTTTCAGCAGTTTGTTTAATGCGCTATCAGAATGGCCACTTCTGGGTGGTGGGATATGAAGTGCAAACAGCATATTCCTGTTGTCAGACATAGTACCACTCCTTTATCTTCTTTGCTTTGGAGGGTGTCCCCTGTTCAGATCACATTCGATTTCTGTAGCCTCCAAGAGAGTAGTGCTGGAGGATCTGTGGGCGGGAAAGGCAAATACATACTCAGAATAACTCACTGGATCTTTCAAGATAGAACAAGTCCAATATAATTTACTTGCTTTCTAATGGCTTCCTGGAGGAAAATATCATATGAGGGGCTCAGCATGGTATTTGGCTTCGTGGTTGAAAAGTCAGTCATCACTACATTGGCCTTGGTAAGTGAGAGTCCATGCTGCTGTACTCATATATAACCTCCGTCTCAGCCACTGTGGCCTAGTGTGTCAGACCTGAAATAGTCGAGGCCAAGCCTCTAATGTCAGTTGCCCAAGTTACTTTGATTGATTTTTCAATACCTCTTCCTGATGAACATTTGGTATGCCTCCTCCCAAGTGTAGTCACATTCTAAAGCACTGAGGATTAGGACTTAAATATGACTTTGGGATGAGGGACACAATTTAGCCCATAGGTTCATGTGAGGTCATATTATCCTATATAAGAAAGAGGTAATATGCAAATTGACCATCATGCCCTCACACAAGATGGCCTCCCCCATGTGGTCAAAGATGGCCACCACAAGATGGCTGGCAGGGGAGGGCAGTTGTGGGCAATTGGGCCAGCAGGGGAGCAGTTAGGCATTGATCAGGCTGGCAGAGGAGCAGTTAGGGGGTGATCAGGCAGGCAGGCAGAAGTGATTAGGGTCAATCAGGCAGGCATTCGAGTGGTTGGGAGCCAGAAGTCCAGGATTGTGAGAGAATGTCCCAGATTGGAGAGGGTGCAGACTGGGTTTGGGGACACCCCACCCCCTGCCAGTGCATGAATTTTGTGCACCGAGCCTTTAGTTTTCCATTAATAAAAATACCATGCCTGACATGGTAACTGTGACTAGGGCTACTACTTTGTTCAGCTTGCTATGGTCTAAAATCATTCTCCAGGGTCTTTCCAATTTCTGTAAGGAATAGCATAGGGGCAATATCTGCCATCTGGTGACATATAGCCAGATTTAATTAATTTATCTTTGCTGGAATAGAGATGTAATGTCAGAGGCTTCCATTAGGCTCCTCTCCCTGCCAGATTTTACCCCAATGGCCAATGTGGACTAACTCAATTGTAGGGGTTAATTCAACTTCCAAGTATGTTGATCCTAACTATACATTCAGGAACTATAGAACTGGGTATGTCTGTGGACTCATTAGGCTCAGTGTACATCAGACTTCAGCTAGGACTCTGTAACCACCTCTCAGATATCCCTACTCTAACAATGGGGCCTTAATAATGCTTCAATTTTTCAGATAACCATACCAACTCCAATTCTAGGATCAACAGTCCTTGAACTGTCTGGAATTCCCTTTTTCTCAATGCATAATCAACCAAGTAAGTGGTTATAGTGGCTAAGGTGTCCCCAAATTTATGAAAAGTCAGGGAACATAATGTAACCTAAGCCATATAAGTAAAAGATAGTGGCTTCTTTTGTATATCCTTAGTTATAGGTCTGGTGTTCATCTAGACCAGGGGTCCTCAAACTTTTTAAAGAGGGGGCCAGTTCACTGTCCCTCAGACCGTTGGAGGGCCGGACTATAGTTTAAAAAAAAACTATGAAAAAATTCCTATGCACACTGCACATATCTTATTTTGAAGTAAAAAAACAAAATGGGAACAAATACAATATTTGTATTTGCATGTGGCCCACGGGCTGTAGTTTGAGGACCCCTGATCTAGACTTTCAGACATTTCTCAGTTCTGATTGTTCTAAAATTTAGAACTTGTGGTCATTTTTACGTGGTCATGGAAGGAGGGAACACAGCATTTACCTACTCTGCCATCTTGACTCCCCAAGAAAACACAAAATCAACTTTCATTTTTGAAAGATAATTTTGCTTGATCTAAAATTCTTGGTTGATGGTTGTTTTTGTTTTGTTTTTGTTTTTCACTTTCAGCAGTTTCATTATGACATTCATCTCCATTTAGCTTTTAACGTTTATGATAAGTCAGCTGTTAATCATATTGGGCTTTTCTTGTATAAAATTAATCATTTTTTCTCATTACTTTCAGAATTTCCTTTTTATCCCAACATTTTAATTTTGATATATATAGGTATGGATCTCCTTGCTTTTATCCCATTTAGACTTTGTTGAACTTTTTGGACATATAGATTAATGTTTTTCATTAAATATGGGAAGTTTTTTAGCTATTATTTCTTCAAATATTTTTGTGCACCTTTCTCAGTTTTTTCTCTTTTTCTGGTACTCTCATAATGCATATGTTGATGCATTTTATGGTGTTCCACATTTCTCTGAAGCTCTATTCCTTTTTGCTTCTTTCTTTTTTTCTCTCCCCCCCCCACACCCAGATTGTACAATTTCTATTGATCTCTAGTTAAGTTCACTTATTTTCTCTACCAGCTCAAATCTGCTGGTTAGTCCCTGTTTGAATTTCTCATGTTTGTTGTTTATATATGCAACTATAAAATTTCCATTTGGTTCTTCTATTATATCTTCTGTCTTTTTGTTTATATTTTCTATTTGATAAAACATTTTCATCATACCTTCTTTAACTTTTAGACATGATTTCCTTTAGTTCTTTGAACATAGTTATAACTGCTAATCTGTTAAATCTAACAACTGGCCCTCTCAAAAGCATTTTTATTGTCAGCCATTTAATAGAAACTATGAGTGGGTTACATTTTCTGTATCTTTATATGCTATGTAATATTTATTTAAAAGTGGACATTTTAGCTAATATATTGTAGTAACACTGGTTACTGGTTCCCCCTGGAGGTAATGTTATTGTCATTTTTTTTCTTGGATCATTTGCCTACGTGCTTAGTGAGTTTACTGACCTTATTCTCTGAACTCTATTCCCCTCTGTTGTATGCAGCCTTTTATATCTTTGCTCACATTTTTTTGGGGTCTTTTAGCACCTACAATCCCTGTGTCAGTGTAGTTCATGTATTGGTCAAAGGTTGTATTTTAGTCATCTTAGTCAGTTAGATTTTTATCCTTTGCTGTTGAATTTGTATGCCTGGCCTAGAGGTTGTGTCATAGTTTAAGAAGTTTATAGTTTTTTCTGCATGTTCAGTCAGAGTCTGGTAGCTTGGTTGTTACCTATCTGATCACATTTGAGAAGGCACATCTTTGTGCATGACCCTATCCACGAAATTTCCATGCTCTGTTCTAAATAAATGTATTTCCCTTATAGCCTTCTCTTCCACACAGCAGAAGCTCTGTGCTTTTCACAGTAGCTGGAGGTGGGGACAGAGGCTGATTTCTTCTAGACTCACATCTCAGTTCTACAAGGGAACACTAGGAGGGAGGTTAGCTTCGGTCTTCCTGACTTGCCCATTGGATATGGAACCTTTATTCTATAGGTGAATTAAGGTCAGGGCCCCAGTATTCCTGCACTTTTTATGCCTGAATTAGAGCTTCTTTCATACAAGTAGGGGTCAGATGAGGAAAGAGAGTTTTTGTTTCCTTAGTTCTTTCCACCTAGAATACTGTTTGCTACACGGAGTTAGGAGACATGAGAAACACTACTGAAACTATAGTTTCAGAGCCGGAGAGAGAGTGAACCCTGGACATCTTAGTTGCATGTGCCTGGAGTAAGATTCCACAACTCAGAGCTGAATGTGGGGAAAGGTACTAAGTAATGTCTCAAATTGTACAGACTCTCACTGTTCTTACTGAAATTTACTATATTTTTTGACTGGTTATTTCTCGGCTTTAAGTATCTGCCTTTAGGACAATGTCCAGAAGCTAAATTATTTTTAAAAATAATTTTCTGCAGTTAAATAGCTGTTTTGTAGGGCAGAGGATCTGTCAAGTTTGTTATTCTGCTATTGCAAATTTGGATGTTTTCTAATTCTTTTTTTAGTTTATTAATCTGTTGTTTTGCTTTGTTTAGTCTTATTTTAAACCCATTTATTGATTTATTAATTTCAATTATTATAATTTCTATTTCTAGAGCAATGCTGCCCAATAGAACTTTCTGGGATGATGGAAATGTAGTCTTCACTGTTTAATATGGTAGTCATTATCATATGTAACTTTGAGCTCTTGAAACTTGGCCAATTGGACCAAGGAACTAGTTTTCGATATTATTTAGCTTCAGGTAATTTGAATTTAAAAACCACAAGAAGCTAGTGGTTAACTGATTAGCACAGTTATAGAATTGACTTTTTAAATAAATTCTAAATCTCTGCTGAAATTTTTCATGTGTTTCTCTATTTTATTGCACATCATATAGTTATTTAAAGACTATCTAAATCATCTGTTGGTCTCTTTCTTTTGCCTATGGTTTTCTTTATTTCTTTTAAAAATATTTTTATTGATTTCAGAGAGACAGGGAGAGGGAGAGAGAGATAGAAACATCAATGGTGAGAGAGAATCATTGGTCAGCTGCCTCCTGCACACCCCCTAGTGGGGATCGAGCCCGCAACCGGGCACGTGTCCTAACCAGAATCAAACCCAGGACCCGGTAGTCCGCAGGCTGACACTGAGCCAAACCAACTAGGGTTGTTTCTTATATATTGGTTCTCTTTTTTTATCATAAGTAAATTTGTATTAGATTAAATTATAAATTAGATTTAGATTTAGATTTATTAAATTAGACTCATTAGGTTAGAATTGTAGATGTGAAATTGTAGAAGCTCTAGATGCTATTATTCTCTACTAAAAATACTTGAACTTTCATTTGGAAAGTAGATTCCTTCCTTCAGAACAGAAGACATTAGTTTTTATATTGGCGCTATCACTTGCTAACTCTGTAGCTTTATGCAAATCATGCAAAAGATCTGAACCTTAGTTTTCTCATCCATACATAGGCCTGATATTCATCTTGCCTAAAACAAAGATGTGAGAGTGAATAATCAATGTCTTAAAGTTTTGTGAAACCTACAAGGTAATACAACTGTAAAATGTTTATTAGCCATTCATTCTGCATACATTCAGCACTATTTGTACAGGTTGCTTGAAAATAAAAACAGGATTATGTTGAGTAAAATTTGTTCTTATTTTTACAAACAAGTTTACTTTATTTGTAAGTATAATTGTTTCTGACTAGTCCATGATAGAAGACAGCAACTAATTTCTAAAGGCTATGAATAGTTATAAAATCAGCTATTAATTAATGGTCTTACAATGACAAAATGGGAACAAATTTAATACTTTTAGTTTGCATTCTTTCATGAGATTTAACAACAGTAGGAAAGAATGTGAATACTGGCCAGAATCCTAGGGAAAAGTGAAGTGTTTATGGTATATTTTGAAATCTCGAATCACTAAGAGAACAAACTTTAGAAAAACCAATAGCATCATGTTTGTTTATTCTGCTCAGAAAGTAAAACTCTTAATTTTTAATGGACATACACTTTCCTTATTCCAATCCTCCACTGCAGTACAAAAGAAAGATTGTTCTCTTATCTTGCATTTTATTCAGAAGAAAAAAATATTCCCTTGCACTTAAAACATAACTTTCCTATAAACAGAATGATTAACTTGATATTGTTCCAAATAATTTCTGAATATCTAGATAAGATTAAAGGCATTTATTTTTCCAAGCACATGAGTTACTCTTCTCTTTTATTTTGCTCTCTGTCATTTAAGCCAAAAGTTTTTTTATGACCCACTCAAAAACTGTTGCATTTCTGCTCTAAATTTCAGCATGCCTTGAAATGCTTTGACATCATTTTATTGTAAAATTATTTTCAAAAACAAAATTATTTTCAAAATAAGTACACATAACAAGAGAGATTCATTTCAGCTTACATTCTGGCAAATAACTGATACTGACCATCTATTGCTCTTCAAAAGAAAAATGATTTCCTATTACATTGACTACCAAGTTAAAAATGTCTTTAAAATATGCTTAAGGCTAATTCCCTTTCCAATCTCCTTCACAATGTGTTTAATGTGCTTGATTTGGGTAATAACATCCAGCACTCAGGAAAGACAGAAACAACTACCTTGATGATTCCGTTGGCACACTTATGCATGAAAAGAGTCTCAATGCATGAACAAAAACACTTCAAGGTCACCCTCTTGACCTTCCTTCAGATTATCCTTTTCTCTTAAGAGTAAACTACGATGCTTCCTCTCTTATAAAGATAACTGAGATGTTAAAACATGCTGTTCTCACAAAGTCTAAACCAAAATAGCTCTGTGTAAATACTGATATGCAATGTGCAATGGTTCTATAGCACTGGATAAATACACCAAATATCTTAAGCAGCTTCTTTTGATAGCTGCTGACTTCTCTTCATTAATTTCATCTTTAGAACAACTAAAAGTAAAAAACCCAAAACCCCAACAACCCTATTTAGAATGACATGCCTCTGTGTTACAACTTTTCAGCATGGCATGTCACAGACAAATGTACAAATCAAAGAACATTACTAATATCATAGAAAAATTTGATTTAAAATACTCTCCAACTATAGTTACTGCAATGGAAAAAACATTTCTTTCAGCTATTATTTCTAATGTTGCTAAAGAAATGCACTTGGGGAAACACTTATCAGATGTACTAAATCAGCATTACAGATGTATGCCAAGAGACCAGCAGAAGCTATAATTGCAACCAATTTATTTTTCATATGCTTTGTTTGCAAGAGTTGATTGATGGCCACATTTTTAAAGATAATATATAACTGCCACTAATTAACCCAGGGTAGTGATGCATATATACTCAAAAGCATGAAGAAGTATTGGTGCAAAGTGGTGTATATAAATATATACAGGGATATATGAAATAAGCAAATGACTATTTCATGCTTGACTACTTACAGAACACCCTTTTAAAGTGTCATATTGACATTAATTTGAGATTTACACTCAGAAGGTTGGAACAATGGGGAATGTCTTAAACAAGGCTCTCAACCTTGGTACTAATGACATTTTGGGTTGGATAATTTATCGTGAAGGACTATCCTCTGTATTCTAAGATGTACAGCAGCATCACTGGCCTCTCCCCACTAGATACCTGTAGCACCCATGCTCAGCTGTGACAATCAAAAATGTCTCCTGACATTGCAAGACATTCACTGAAGAAAAAATTGCCATTCACTGAAGAAAAAATTGCCACTGGCTAAGAACCACTGGAAAGAAAGAAGACAGAGGAATAAAAACACTTTAATATAGCACAATATTATCATAACACATCTAGGAAAGCTGTGGAATTTTTTGTCATCCATATGCTTCCTGGCCACTCCATATCTATAGCAATACCCCAAATTTCAAATCTCTGAATGTATTATTTCTTGATTCACAAGAATTCCAGTTTTTCATTTCCTCATTGCAATTTTCCTGAATAATTTCTTCTAGGAGTTTTTGAAGAGGCAAAGTTCTGACATGAACAGAGCTACTTCTTGTGGTTGTGGAGTCCTTCTGTTCCCGTGGTCATTCCTCTGGTCATCCCTGACCTCTATTGCTCAAGAGTTCTTGTTCATGTAATTGCCAGTGCTGCCACAGATAGTATCCATGTTTCATGTGCCCATCAAAAAAAGTCATCCCTTTACATGACCAGGCTTTTCAAATGTTTTCTTGTAGCAGGTAGTTGGGCCCTGGTGGATTCTTCCTTTAGTCTACATCATTCTCTTTCTTAGAGCAAATGGGCCTCCCAAGGGGCAGTGTCAGGGCACTGTGAGGCCTAGTCTCATGTTCTCCCTGGAAACATTATTGATCTTTCCAAACTCAGATTCTTCTGCTCTACTTATACACTCTCTGACTTAGTTTTTACTTGGATATTTTTGTCATAGAGTCCATGGTGCCTCACATATCAAGATCTATTACTAGAAATCTGTTCCTGTGCTCCAGAAGATTCCAAAGCAGTTTAGGTGCTTGTTGATCAAACCATGAGCATTAGAGGATAGCTCTTCCTGGGAATCTAGAAGGAGCTTGCATGTCCTAATGAGGTATAACTTCTAATTCCATCTGTAGAAGTTTTATATCTGACAAAGCCTTAAATATTCTGTTATGGGTTTTTATTTTATATAGTATATAAAATATAGCTAGCAACTTTAATGTTTTGTTATAATGGTTTCAATGAAATATTACAAATATGGCTATCATCCCCTAATTAATATTTGAGTGTTATTTAAAAATTCCATTTTTAAAAAACTTGACATATTTCTAAATTTATTTAACAGAATGCACGGATGAAAGACAGAATAATACAGGCAGTCTCCACTTTGTGTGGCTTGGTGTTAACTAAAACTGGTGTTTATCAGACTGTGCCCTCCCTTTGCACAGTTTCATGGTAACTGAGGAACTATGCAGATTAAGGACACATTTCTGACATACATGTTTCACAGAAAGCACAGTAGGTACTGTGCAAAATTGTATTGAATAAGTATAATGAAGGAAGACTTGTATGTTACATATAAAAACACATGACACAGCATTAGAAATAAAATATAATAGTCCCTACATAAGAATCGATAACTAGTGCTGTGAAAAAAATAATAGAGGAGCATCCCAGTAAACATTCAAATTTAGTTTAAAGTCATTGGTTTTCTTTTTTTTGGACTTGGATAATACATACTGTCATCATAAATTTTACACACGACTCTCTTTCATTTAATCACTTGCTAAATATCATATATTTATTTATAATATAACTAGAGTCCCAGTGCACAACATTCATGAATTGGGGGAGGGGGATCCCTTAGCCTGGCCTGTGCCTTCTCTGCAGTCGGACATCCTTAGTGCTGCTTTGGAGGCGGGAGAGGCTCCTGCCACTGACGCTGTGCTCACCAGCCGTGAGAGGCTCCTGCTGTGGGAGCGCACTGATCACCAGGGTGCAGTTCCTGCGTTGAGCATCTGCCCCTTGGTGGTCAGTGCACATCATAGTGACTGGTCGTTCCTCTGTTTGGTCTATTTGCATATTAGCCTTTTATTATATAGGATAAGTACCTATTAAATTTTAACCCAAACCAAGAATGTGAAGAGTATAGAATCTTATTCTTGTCTAAATATTCCTCACCCACCACCCTTAGTGAGAGAATGAATGGTTGAATACATTTTGAAATGTTATGCAATTCTTAAACATAATGAATTTAAACTATACTAACTTTCTTGTTGGTATTCCCCATAGATAATTATTGAGTGAAAAAAGCAGACACAGAAAATTGTATAGGATTATATATTTCTAAAAAAGTTAGTTGTACTTTTTAAAAAAAATGTTTTTATTGATTTTAAAAAGAGAGAAAGTAAGAGCAAGAAATAGGGAAACATTGATGTGAGAAAGAAATATTGATCTGCTACCTCATGCATGCCCCCTAGCAGGGATTAAGTCTGAAACCTGGACATGTACCATGACCCATAATCAATCCGTGACCCCTTGGTGAATGGGATGACACTAAACCAACTGAGCCACACTAGCTAGGGCTAGTTTTACTTTAAATGTGTGTTTGCATTTATGTGTATTATTATGGGAGCAAGGGAATGTATATGAAGAATATATACTAGTTTTCTAATATGGGTTACTCAGAGTTAGGGACATACATTACATGTATAGACTAAGGGGAGAAAAAGTTGGAGGAGGCAAACAAAAGGAGAAATGCACATGTATGAAATCACATTTATAGATGTGTGTAACATTGTATGTCTATATAATAAATTAAGGTGATAAAATAAAAATGCACAGAGCTCTAAATTTCAATAGAAAAACAGATGAAAAAAATCCTGGGCTGATGTTGTGGAAAAGCTTGTTAGCTCATATCTTCATGCGGAAATTGAACTTCTATAATTAGTGTCAGTGGAAAATAATTAATATAATTAATTAAGCCCAAGCACAATCAATATTAGATCATATCACAAGACATAATTGAAAATATAAAAATAATAAAACATATGTAGTGTTAGCTTCAATTTTAGTACTAAGGCTTAACATTTTCTAGAATAAATATTCCATATCAGAGTGTTTTTTCCATAACTATCAAGTCAAAGAGAAAAAAAACACATCAGTCTAACTAATCAATCCTTGGTGGTGTTTTCCTCCTCATTACATAGGCTGTTTATGACAATATCACTAGTGATTAGTTTATTTCTGAAGCCTGAGCATCCAAGCTCAAAGAACATAAAAATCAAACAGGATATTTTTGCTTATTTTTATAGGCAGAAATTCTTGCTCTAACGAAGTGGTTCCCAAAATGTGCTCCAAATACCCTTTCCAAGAACTTTTTTCAGATACTCAAGGTTAAACTTCTTTTGGAATACTATAAAGTCATAATTTAAAAAAAATTTTTTTTTATTGATTTCAGAGAGGAAGGAGGAGGGAGAGAGAGATAGAAACATCAATTATGATAAATAATCATTGATTGGCTGCCTCCTGCACACCACCTACTGGGGATAGAGCCTGCAACCTGAGCATATGCCCCAACTGGGAATAGAACCATGACCTCCTGGTTCATAGGTTAATGCTCAACCACTGAGCCACACAGGCTGGGCAAAGGATCTCAATTTTTAAGAGTGCAAAGGGATTCTGAAGCAAAATATCAGAAAACTACTGCTGGAATGACAGTGTGTTAAGCAATCTCCTTTCACACAAGACTGTCACCATTTAGGAGGGCATGTTTTATGGCAGGAAGAAATGGGGAATGTAAAGTAAAGTTGCATTTATATACCATTAACAAAATGTGAAAGCAATAAAGAAATGATCAGCTTGATTCATTAAAAGAGGCATGGAAGGCTGACAAACCTACAACCAACATCATACTCAATGGGCAAAAACTAAAACCATTTCACCTAAAATCAGGAATGAGACAGGGATGCCGACTTTCACCACTCCTGTTCAGCATAGTTCTGGAAGTGCTAGCCATAGCAATTAGACAAGAAGAAATAAAAGGTATCCAAATTGAAAAAGAAGTTGTAAAACTGTCATTATTAGCAGATGGCATGATACTGTACATAGAAAACCCTAAAGACTCCACCAAAAAATTATTAGACTTAATAAATGAATTCGGCAATGTAGCAGGATACAAAATTAATGCCAAGAAATCTATGGCATTTTTATACACAAATAATGAACCTTCAGAAAGAGAGATTAAAAAAAAAAACAATCCCATTTACCATTGCACCAAAAAAATTAAGATACCTAGGCATAAACTCAACTAAGGAGGTAAAAGACCTGTACTTAGAAAACTACAGGACACTGAAAAAAGAGATTGAGGAAGACATAAACAGATGGAAGAACATACTGTGTTCACAGATTGGTAGAATCAACATCATTAAAATGTTCATAATACCCAAAACACTTTATAAATTCAATGCACTCCCCATTAAAATACCAACAGCATATTTCACAGAATGAGCTCTCCAAAAATTCATCTGGAATAAAAAAAAGACCCCAAATAGCTGCAACAATCCTGAGAGAGAAGAACAAAGTACGAGGAATCTCAATACCAGATATCAAGCTGTGTTACAAAGCCAGTGTTCTCAAAACTGCCTGGTACTAGCACAAAAACAGACATATAGACCAATGGAATAGAATAGAGAACCCAGAAATTGACCTGAACCAATATGCTCAATTAATATTTGACAAAGGAGGCAAGAACATACAATGGAGCCAAGACAGACTTTTCAATAAATGATATTGGGAAAATTGGACAGATACATGCAAAAAAATGAAACTAGACCACCAACTTACAACAGGCACAAAAATAAACTCAAAATGGAGAAAGATCTTAAACATAAGACAGGAAACCATAAAAATATTAGAGGAATTCACAAGCAGCAAAATCTCAGACATGTGCTGAAGCAGTATCTTCACTGATATAGCTACTAGGGCAATGGAAACTAAAGAGTAAATAAACAAATGAAACTACATCAAAATGAAATCTTCTGTACAGCAAAAGAAACCATCAACAAAACAACAAGAAAGCCCACTGCATGGGAAAACATATTTGCCAATATTATCACCAATAATGGTTTAATCTACAACATTTATAGGGAACTCATACAACTTGACAAAAAGAAGATAAACAACCCAATCAAAAAACGGGCAATGGATCTAAATAGATACTTTTTGAAAGAGGACATAAGGAAGGTCAAGAGACATATGAAAACATGCCCAAAGTCACTAATCATCCAAGAGATGCAAATCAAAATGACAATGAGATACCATCTCACACCTGTCAGAATGACTATCATCAACAAATCAACAAATGACAAGTGCTGGTGAGGATGTGGAGAAAAAGGAACCCTCCTTCACTGCTGGTGGGAATGCAGGCTGGTGCAGCCACTGTGGCCAACAGTATGGACTTTCCACAAAAACTTAAAAATGGAACTTCCATTTGACCCAGTGATCCCATTTCTAGGAATATATCCCAAGAAAATAGAAACACCGATCAGGAAGGACATATGCACCCCTATGTTCATAGCAGCACAATTTACCAAGGTTAAGATTTGGAAACAGCCTAAGTGCCCATCAGCAGATGAGTGGATTAAAAAACTGTGGTACATCTACCCAATGGAATACTATGCTGCTGTAAAAAAGAAGAAATTCTAACCATTTGCATGGATAGAACTGGAGAGCATTATGCTAAGTGAAATAAGCCAGTCAGAGAAAGATAAATATCACATGAACTCACTCATTTGTAGAATATAATGAACAATATAAACCGATTAACAAAAACAGATCCAGAGTCAGAAAAGCCTCAATCAGACCATCAAACCTCAGTGGAAAGGCAGTGGAGGATGGGGGTAATGGGGAGATATCAACTAAAGGTCTTGTATGCATGCATATAAGCCTAACCAATGGACACAGACACCAGGGGGTTGATGGCATGGGTGTGGGGGACAATGGGGGGATAAGAACATCTATGTAATACCTTAATCAATAAAGAAAAAAATTACTAAAGAGGCATGGAAGTGAAAATAGCAATACAAAATATGCCATTTTTCAACTGTAAGAATGTTACTCTCATACACTATTTTTGCGAGTATAAACCAGTCAATTTTGGGGGAACTATGCCTATTAAATACACAACTGTTTTTACTTTAAAGGAACTATGCCCCTTTTTCTATATGCTGCCTATGGATATATTAATGTTGACCCAAGTTAGCAGTAAAAGACACAAACCACATTCAGAGCAGCACTGTTTGTAATCACACACACACACACACACACACACACACACACACACGGGGAAATCAAATTGTTCATAAACAGAAAAATTCCACAATAAGTTATGGAATGCCCATTCCATGGAATACTATGAATAAAACTGAAATAAATAATGTAGTTTCTGTGTCCAAATAGAACTATATAATTATCATTATTACATTAGAGACATTTAAATATGGCATAGAGCAGTATGAGTAGTAGATTCTATATATATTAAAAAATTAATATGGATTCCAGGATGGCCACAGAGTAAGTGAAAACTACATTAACCTGTTCCCAATGCCAAACTAGATTGACAACTAAATTATAAACCAATCAATCTGAATAACCACTGAAGGCTAAGTGAACTAGAATATTATAACCAAGGATTTACAGAAGAAGCCACATAGATACTGGTAAGAAGGGCAGCAACAAGGAAAGAACTGGCCTCCACACCCATATGCAGTGGCTGAGAAGCCAGAGAGATATCTTGGTTGTATGGGGACTCAACCTCACACTAGAATCCCATACCAAGAGCAACAGAGCAACAGAGATGGGAAAAGGAGCCTGCATAGCATCTGATGGTGAAAATCAGTGGGGATTCAGTCTGCATGGGAGAGAAGAGAGCCTGCTGGAGATCCAAACCCCACCTTACCAGGGTTGAGTATTCCTGTTACAGCATCAGCCTGGGCATTACACTGCCTGGTCCCCCAACTACTGGTGACACCACTCTGCAGTGCTTGAGTCCTGCAGAGGGGTCTGCTGGCTGAACCTAGCAGGGACCTTTGGGGCACTCCTTTTCTAGAAAAGCTCTTGATGAGAATCAGTGATTGAACTATATAGCTTTGGAAAGGGGAACATTCTTCCCCACCTCAAGCACACAGCTGGAACTCCCACCCCATCTGCCAAATTACTTGGCCTACCCTTCCACTCTCTGCAGCTCCAGCATGCTGAATTCAGTCTGGCAGAGGGATCAGAGTGCTGCACAGAGCTGGGACTTATGGAGTATGTCTCCCAGGGAAGCTTTTGTCCAGGAATAAAATGGGTAGGAGCTGTGTTGTGTGGCTACATAGCAGTGGGAGGAGATTTCCTGACAGCTGACTGCCCTCACTGTTGAGCTCAGTCTTATAGGGGGATCTGAGAGCTGTTCAGAATTTTGACCTTTAGTGAATGTGGGAAGCTTATTCCCAGAAGGGGAAGAAGAGCCCACTCACCTCCTATAAGCTTGCCTGCAGCACCCCAATGGGAGACCATTTGGAACTACTCCACTTCCCCCTGCCAAGTCACAGTAGCCCTGCCCTGCTCTGCAAGAGGAAGGAAATGGTGCTCAGAACTGTGACATTCAGATTATGTCTCTCTCAAAGGCTATTGTCTGGGACCAGGATGAAGTGCTTGGACTCCTCTTGTGGGCGCTGCCTGTACCACCCTTAATGGAAGACTGTTTTGATATATTCTCCCCAGTCCTGGTGGCTCTGCCCAGCTCAGCTTGCTCCTGCAGAGGGAAAGACTGGCTGTACCCAATCTGAATCTGTGGCATACTTCTCTTGGGGGAGCATGAGTTGAAAATACTGGCAGAGACTGAGTGATACGGTTCTGGAATAGGGGCCACTTTCCCCTTATTGAGTGCCTGGCCATGTGGCCCCCAAGTAGGGAACCCACTAGCCCGCACTACCAAGCTCATGACTTGTGGAAGGGTCTGTTGGGAGCAGCCAGACTCGGCCCATACTACAATCTTTCTTCAGAGGGCTCTGGAGGAAGACCAGGCAAACTTGGGGATGTGGATTAACTGACAGGTGGAGGTCGACTTTAGGGAACCTTGTACCTTTTATAGATCTGCTCCCAGCTCTAAGCTGGAAGAAGCAGAGCCTTGTATACAGACTGGCTCCTCTAATGAAAACCCAAGCCCAGGAGATGCATCCACACACAATGAATAAGGTGGTAGCATCAGAGAGGTAGCCAAAGGTCACACACAATGCCTAACAGCGACCTGTATTTAAACCCTGACCAAGTGAAACCAGAACCAATGCAACCAGTGGTGGGCTTCAGACCACACCAGAGATCAATTCAGAGAGCCACACAAATAAATACCCAAAGGGGGAGTCCAACAGGCACCAAACCCTGACGGAAATAACTCTGCTTCAAGGGGCAGTTCCTGTACAGTGACTCAAACATGCTGATCAAGGTTTATCTTATAATCATCCAGCTTGAAGGGTTAACTCCACCCATGGAAGTACCAACAGGATTTAAGACTCAACTACAGCCAAAACCGGTTTGGCTCAGTGGATAGAGCGTCGGCCTGCAGACCGAGGGGTCCCAGGTTCGATTCCGGTCAAGGGCAGGTACCTGGGTTGCGGGCACATCCCCAGTGGGAGATGTGCAGGAGGCAGCTGATCGATGTTTCTCTCTCATCAATGTTTCTAACTCTCTATCTCTCTCCCTTCCTCTCTGTAAAAAATCAATAAAATATATTAAAAAAAAAAAGACTCAACTACAACAAGAGGGTATACATAATTCACAAGAAATATTTTTGAAGTACTGAGCTCAGGTGATATGGAAGATTGTACCACTGAGCCCAATAAGACACCTATATCATAAAGCCATCATAACAAGTTGGGAGTCATAGCATATCTACCTAATATACGGACACAAAATGGATAGACAAAGAAATATGCCCCCTCAAAAGGACAATAGAAATTCCCAGAAAAAATTGGATAAAATGGAAGCAACCAAAGTACCAGATGCAGCGTTTAAAACAATGGTTATAAGGATGCTCAAGGACTTTAGGGGAAGAATGGATGATCTCAGTGAGAATTTAAACAAAGAGAAAGTAAGCATTAAAAAGGACATAAAAACCATAAAAAAACAGTCAGAAATGAAGAAACCAATATCTGAAATGAAGAATATACTAGACAAATAAACAGATGGTTATATGAAACAAAGGATCAAATCTGTGATTAAAAGGACAAAGTAACAATAAGCACCTAGCAGAGCATCAAAATAAAAAGAGAATTTAAAAAAGAATTAGGAAAGTTTAAAGCAGTGGTTCTCGACCTTCCTAATGCCACGACTCTTTAATACAGTTCCTCATGTTGTGGTGACCCCCAACCATAAAATTATTTTCGTTGCTACTTCATAACTGTAATTTTGCTACTGTTATGAATCATAATGTAAATATCTGATATGCAGGATGTATTTTCATTGTTACAAATTGAACATAATTAAAGCATAGTGATTAATCACAAAACAATATGTAATTATATATGTGTTTTCTGATGGTCTTAGGCGACCCCTGTGAAAGGGTCATTTGACCCCCAAAGTGGTCACAGCCCACAGGTTGAGAACCGCTGGTCTAAAGGATTTCTGGGGCAACATCAAGCATAATAACATCTGCATCATTAGAGTACCAGAGGGAGAAGAGAGTGAACAAGTGGTTGAGAACCTGATTGAAGAAATAATGGCTGCAAACTTCCCTAACTTGGTGAAGGAAAAAGTCACATAAGTTCGGGAAACACAAAGTCCTAATCAAGATGAACTCAAAAAGGTCCACACCAAAACACATCATAATGAAAATAACAAAGGTTGAAGACAAAGAGAGAATCTTAAGAGCTGCAAGAGAAAGACAGTTAGTTACTTTCAAGGGAGCTCCCATAATACTGTCAATTGATTTCTCAACAGAAATACTTTAAGACAAAAGGTGTTGGCATGAAATATTCAAAGTGATGAAAAGCAACGACCTACAACCAAACCTACTCTATCCAGCAAGGCTATCATTTAAAATTGAAGGCAAAATGAAGACCTTCCTAGACAAAAAAGAAAGATAAAGGTGTTTATTACCACTAAACCAGTAGCGCAAGAAATGTTAAAGGTTCTTGAATGATGATGATGATGATGATAATAATAATAATAATAATAGAGATGAACATAGGTATAAAGAATAAAATGGCAATAAATAAGTACCTATGAATAATAACCTTAAATATAAAAGGATTAAAAGACAAGATAGCTGAGTGGATAAGAAAACATGACCCATGTATATTCTGTCTAAAAGAGACCCACCTAAGAACAAAAGATGCTCACAGAAAAAATTATTTCATACATACTGAAATGAAAAAAAAGCTGGGGTAGTATTACTTATATCAGAAAAAGTAGACTTCAAAATAAACCCATAACAAGAGATAAATAAATTCACTACATAATACCAATGGAATCAATCCAAAAAGAGGATATAACCCTTGTAAACATATATGAACCTAACACAGGTGCACCTGAATATATAAAGAAAATCTTCCTGGAAATTAAGGAAGATATTAGCAGCAATACAGTCATAGTAGGGGATTTCAACATCCTACTGCCATCAATGGATAAATCTTCCAGACAAAAAATCTACAAGGCAACAGCAACCTTAAATGACAAACCTGATCAGATGCATTTAACTGATAATTATAGAATATTTCATCCCAAAGCAGCATAATATACATTCTCTTCAAGTGTACATGGAACATTCTCAAAGATAGACACATGTTAGAACATAAAGTAAGTATTAATAAATTTAAGAACATTGAAATCAATCTTCTTTGATGCATGATATGGTATGAAACTAGAAATCAATTATAACAAACACTGAAACACATTTAAACACATGGAGGCTAAATAACATATTAGTAGACAATCAATAGATTAACACTGTGATCAAGGAAGAAATAAAAATTTACTTGGAGACAAATAAAAATGAACACACAATGAACAAAATCTATGGGACACAGCAAAAACAGTCCTGAGAGGCAAGTTCATAGCATTACAGGCTTACCTCAAAAAGCAAGAAATTTTTGAAATAAACAATCTAACACTACACCTAAAAGAACTAGAAAAAGAACAACAAACAAAGCTCATAGTAAGTAGGAAAAAGGATGTAATAAAGATTATAGTGGAAATAAATGGCATAGAGACTAAAAAAACAATACAAAGATCAATGAAACCAGGGGGTGGTTCTTTGAAAAGGTAAACAATATCGATGAATCTATAATCAGGTTCATAAAGAAAAAAAGAGATGGGGCCCAAATACATAAAATCAGAAATGAAAGAGGAGAACTAACAACTGATACCCACAAAGCACAAACAATTATAAGAAAATACTATGAACAATTATATGCCAATAAATCACACAACTTGGGAAAAATAAATTAAATTCCTAGAAACATATTCCATCAAAACTAAGGACACCAAAACAGTAATAAACAAAAACCAAATCAAAACAAAACAACTTCCCACTAAACAAAAGTTCTGAATTGAATGGCTTCACAGGTGAATGTAACCAAACATTCAAAGAAGAATTAACATTTATTCTTCTTAAACTATTGAAAAAAATTAAAGAGTAAGGTAGATGCTGAAGTCCTCCACAAAATATTAGCAAATCAGATTCAGGTATATATTAAAAAGGTCTGGCATGGCTCAGTGGTTGAGCATCGACCTATGACCCAGGTTACAGTACAATTTCTGGTCAGGGCACATGCCCAGGTTGTAGGCTCGATCCCCAGTGTGGGGTGGCCAGGAGGCAGCTGATCAACGATTCTCTCTCATCATAGATGTTTCTATCTCTCTCTCCCTCTCCCTTCTTCTATGAAATCAATAAAAATATATTTTTTAATAAAGGTAATACACCAAGATCAGGTGGGATTTATTCTGGGGATGCAAAGTTGGTACAATATCTGCAAATCAATAAATGTAATATATCACATAAACAAAATGAAAAATTAAAACTACATGATCATATCAATGGATGCAGAAAAAGCATTTGATAAAATCCAGCACCTATTTACCATCAAAACTCTCAGCAAAGTGGTAATAAAGGAATTATACCTCAATATAATAAAATCCATATAGGAAAAACCCACAGACATCATATTCAAGGGGCAAAAACTACAAGCGCTTCCTTTAAGATCAGGAATAAGGCAGCTATCTCCTCTTTCATCATTCTTATTCAACATAGTACTGGATGTCCTAGCTATGGCAATCAGATAAGAAGTCATAAAAGGCATCCACATTGGAAATGAGGAAATAAAACTATCATTATTTGCTGATGACATGATATTGTATATATAAAATCCTAAAAATTTCAGCAAAAAAGCTACTAGATCTAATACAAAATTAGTATTCAGAAATTGGTAGCATATTTGTACACAAATAATAAACTACCAGAAAGAGAAATTAAGAAAACAATACCATTTACTATTGTGACAAGGAAAATAAGGTACCTAAGGAATAAATTTAACCAAGGAGGTAAAAGACCCTTACTTGGAAAATTATAAGATATTGAAGAAAGAAACTGAGGTAGGACAAATAAGTGGAAGCATATATCATGTTCATGGATTGAAAGAATTAACATAATTAAAAAATCCATATAACCCAAAGCTATCTGTAGACTCAATGTAATTTCTATTAAAATACAAATGACATATCTTACAGATCTAGAACAAATATTCCAAATAATTATATATAACCACAAAAACACCAAATAGCCTCAGCAATCTTGAGATGAAGAACAGAGTTGGTGGAAACACACTACCTGATGTCAAATTATAGGTCATAGTTGTCAAAACATCATGATATTGGCACTAGAACAGGAATACAGATTAATGGAACAGAATAGAGAGCACAGAATTAAACCCACCTTTTTGTGGTGATTTAATATTTGACAAAGGAGGCAAGAACATATAATGGGATAAAGACAGTCTCTTCAATAAATGGTATTGGAAAAATTAGACAGATACATGCAAAAAAATGAAACTAGACCACCAATTTACACCATACACAAAAATACACTCAAAATGGATAAAAGATTTAAATGTAAACCATCCTATCTAATAAAAGACAAAAAGGGTAATTGACCATACCTTCGTTATGCTTCCCATTGGCTAATAAGCAAGATATGCAATTAACTGCCAACAAAGATGGCGGCCAGCAACCACGCAGCTGAAGTGAGCAGGAGGCTTGCTTGCTCCAGTGATGGAGGAAGCCAAGGTTCCCCGCCTGCCGCTGCCAGCTCTAAGCTCCCAAAGCAACAAAGTTTCAATTATAGAAGCTAAACAAACCCCAGATACCTGCTTTCAGCAGGCCGTGGCCTCAGAGCTGCAGCAAGCAAGAGTCAGCTCTCAGCTCCAGTGACAGCAACAAAGTTTCAATTATAGAAGGTAAATAAATCCCAGAATAAAAAAAAAAAGAGAAAAAGGAGAGGCTGGGAGCTTCAGTTGCCAGCCAGCCTGAAAATGGCCCTCAGCCCCTCACCCAGACTGACCAGGCACCCCAGTGGGGTGTGGCCAGCCTGAAAACAGCCATCAGCCCCTCATCCAGGCTGGCCAGGCACCCAAACAGGACCCCCACCCTGATCCGGGACACCCTTCAGGGAAAACCAGCCAGCCTCCACCCATGCACCAGGCCTCTATCCTATATAGTAAAAGGGTAATATGCAAACTGACTCTAACAGCAGAAAGACTGTGAATGACTGGTCACTATGACACACACTGACCACCAGGGGGCAGACACTCAATGCAGGCGCTGCCCTCTGGTGGTCAGTATGCTCCCACATGGGGGAGCTCTGCTCAGCCACAAGCCAGGCTGATGGTTGCCAGTACAGCGGTGGTGGTGGGAGCGTCTCCTGCCTCCTCAGCAGCGCTAAGGATGTCTGACTGCAGCTTAGGTCTGCTCCCCGCTGGCAAGTGGACATCCCCCGAGGGCTTCCGGGCTGCCAGAGGGATGTCTGACTGCCATCTTAGGCCCAATCTCCCAGGGAGCAGGCCTAAGCCAGCAGGTGGTCATCCCTTGAGGGGTCCCAGACTGTGAGAGGGCACAGGCCGGGCTGAGGGATTCCCCCCAGAGTGCACAAATTTTTGTGCACCGGGCCTCTAGTGAAACTATAAAAATCCTAGAAGAAAACATAGGCAGTAAAATTTCAGGTATTTCTCATAGGAATATTTTTGCAGATATATTTCCTTGGACAAAGGAAACAAAGGTAAAAATAAACAAATTGGACTACATTAAACTATACAACATAAGAAACTATCAACAAAATGAAGAAGGAACCCAGTAAATAAGAGGACATATTTGTGACGGATAAGTCTGATATGGGTTTAATTCCCAAAATATATAAAGAACTTACACACAACTCAAAACCAAAAGACAACACCATCACTAACCATCAGAGAGATGCAAATTAAAACCACAATGAGCTATCACCTCGCACCTGTCAGAATGGCTATCAGCAAAATTCAACAAATAATAAGGGCTGGTGAATATGTGGAGAAAAGGGAACCCTAGTGCACTGATGGTCAGAATACAGAGTGGTGCAACTACTATGGAAAAGAGTATTGATTTTCCTCAAAAAATTGAAAATGGAACTGCCTTTTGATCCAGGGATTCCACACACACATTCAAAAACAATATATGCAGTCCTATGTTCATTGCAGTGTTATTTTCAATAGCCAAAATCTAAAAACAGCCAAAGTGTTCATCAGTAGATGAATGGATAAAAAAGCCGTGGTACATTCACACAATGGGATACTATATGGCCATTAAAAAAATAAGGAAATCTTACCTTTTGTGACAGCATGGATGGACCTAGAAATTATTATGCCAAGTGATATAAGCCAGTCAGAGAAAAACAAATACTATATCAACAAAATGAAGAGGGAGCCCATGTGGAATCTAATGAGCAATAGAAAATTACAAACAAAATAGAAACAGAGGCATGGATACATGGGACAGACTGATAGCTATCAGGTGGGATGGGTTGGAGGGGACAGGATAAAAGAAGGTAAAAAGATTAAGCAAATAAACAGACAACAGCCTGGTAATATCCAGAGGTAAAAGGTGGTGGGTGTAGGCAGAGGTGGGCAAAGGGGGAATAAATGAAGAGGAAAAGAGACTTTGCTTTGGGGATGAGGGGTGCACAATGTAGTGTGCAGATGATGTTTTGTTGAGTTGTATATTTTTATTGATTTTTAGAGAGAGAGGAAAACAGAGATAGAAATATTGATAAGAGAGAAGCATTGACTAGCTGCCTCTGTATGCCCCCTACTGGGGATCAAGCCTGCAACTCAGGCATGTGATCTAACCAGGAATCGAACTAGTGATCTCTTGGTGCATGGGTAGATGCTCAACACTGAGCTACATCAGCTAGGCTGAGTTGTACATTTGAAGTCTGCATGATTTTGTGAATCAGTGTCACCTTAATAAATTCAATTAAGAAAAAAGGAGACTAGAAAAATACAGCATGTTCCAAAGATGTATACACACTTTGTCTATAGATTCCGTTACATTTTGAAAGTACAATTTATTTTAATAAACACTGCATTTATAAGTATTAAAAGTGTGTACACATTTTTAGGTCACTCTGTATATATACAATCAGGAGAAAACCTAGACAAACCAAAATTAAAAAACATTCTAAAAATAGTGTACCAGTACTTACAAAAAGTGTTAAGGTCATGAAAAATAAGGAAAGAATGGAGAACAAAAAACTGCCACAGATTAAAAGAGACTAAAGAGACAGAAAACTAAATACAAGTACAGTGAAGAAGCAATGCTTCAAGCTTCTTTGACTCTTGGAAGTGACAAGCAATTTGGTGCTGTTGGAGAATGAAGTCCCGAGGGTCACGGAAGGAGCAGTAAAATCAGAGATAGTGACAAGACCTAGTTGACTGTGCCAGCCCAAGGGTGCTCATGCTCTACGCTTTCTAGGTAAGAGGGGAAGTACTGAAGGCTGTAAGCCGAGAAGCACTCTGATTAGGTGCGCAGCTTGGTGGGAGCATTCAGGCTACTGTGTCCCAACATGAGCTGCTGCGACATCAGACATGAGGCAGGAAATGAAAGCTATATCTCTAAGGTGGCACCCAACCATCTTCACCATTTGGCCTTCATGCCCTTGCATGACCCCTCCCACACTACATAAAGAGTACAATTCCAGTTTCCCTTGCAGCTAGACATGACCAGATAGCTAAATTATGGCTAATGGGTTGCAAGGTCAATTGTAGGTAATTTCCAAAAAGTATCCTTAAGTAGAGGAATGTACACATCTTTGCCCTTTCTCCTTCCTGATGGTTAAAGTATAGACATGATGGTTGAAGCCCAGGTAGCCATTTGAGAATATGAAGTAAACCACACATTGAGGACAGTGAAATGAAAAAAATAGAAGGAACCTGAATCCAGAAGCCACTTTTTAGCCCTAGAACACTAATCTCTAAACTTCATTTCTGTGAAAGAAAAGGGGGTTGTCTGTCCCAAATTCACAACAAAACTAATAGTAACTCTGTTAAAAAATGAAAACTTAAAAATTCCCATTAAGGTCACATAAGAAAGCCATTTTTTTATGCATGCATACAAGTCCTTCGGTTGATCTCTTACCCCCTCCCTCCTGCCCCCCAACCCTCCCCGACCTTCCTGCTGCAGTTTGACAATCTGTTAGAGGCAGTTCTGCCTCTGTATCTATTATTGTTCAAAAGTTTATAATGGTCTCTATTATCCATGAATGTGTGAGATCATGTGGTATTTTTCCTTCATTGACTGGCTTATTTCACTTAGCATAATGCTCTCCAGCTCCATCCATGCCGTTGCAAATGGTAAGAGTTCCTTCTTTTTTACAGCAGCATAGTATTCCATCATGTAGATGTACCACTGTTTTCTAATCCATTCATCTACTGATGGGCACTTAGGCTGTTTCCAGATCTTAGTTATGGTGAATTGTGCTGCTATGAACATATGGGTGTATATATCCTTTCTGATTGGTGTTTCTGGTTTCTTGGGATATATTCCTAGAAGTGGGATCACAGGGTCAAATGGGAGTTCCATTTTTTGTTTTTTGAGGAAATTCCATACTGTCTTCCATAGTGGCTGCACCAGTCTGCATTCCCACCAGCAGTGAAGGAGGGTTCCTTTTTCTCCACATTCTCTCCAGCATTTGTTGTTTGTTGATTTGTTGATGATAGCCATTCTGACAGATGTGAGATGGTACCTCATTGTTGTTTTGATTTGCATCTCTCAGATGATTAGTGACTTTGAGCATGTTTTCAAATGTCTCTTGGCTTTCTGAATGTCCTGTTTTGAAATGTGTCTATTTAGGTCCTTTGCCCATTTTTTGATTGGATTGTTTATCTTCCTTTTGTTAAGTTGTATGAGTTCCCTATAAATTTTGGAGATTAGGCCCTTATCAGATATGACATTGGCAAATATGTTTTCCCACGCAGTGGATTTTCTTGTTGTTTGTTAATTGTTTCTTTTGCTGTGCAGAAGCTTTTTATTTTGATGTAGTCCCATTTGTTCATTTTCTCTTTAGTTTCAACTGCCCTAGGCTTACATAATTTATTGATTTTTTTCATCTGTTTCTTCTAGCTTCTTGCATATGTTATTGATTTTTTCATCTGTTTCTTCTTGCTTCTTGCATAAGTTGTTGATTTTTTCCTCCATCCGGTTCATGCACTCTAGGACCCTTATTCTGAATTCTTTTTCTGTCATGTTGCATGCCTCTGTCTCACTTAGCTGCTTTTCTGGCGAGTCCTCCTTTTCTTTCCTTTGGGGGTTTCTTTGCCTACCCATGTTTGATCTCACTGACATATCTAGATGTTGAGTTGTTCAGTGGCTGCTCCCTGGGTGGCAGTGGCTCCTTGGGCTGTGGTTGCTTTTCAGGCGGTTGTGGTAGCAGCTGCTCCTCAGTTGGCAGCAGCTCCTCTGGTGGATGCTGTGCATAGCTGTGGTGGCTCTTCTGGCTGGTGGCGGGGGCGCTTCACGTACAGCTGCTGTTCCTCAGACAGAGGGTGTGGTGATCAGGAGGCTGCTGTTGCTTGGATCTGCTGCGTTGATTTAAAGGCACAAAATACAACACAACAAGGCACCACGTACTAGGCACTGAACACAAATATATTCACGATATTAATAACCCCAAATAAAGGTGACCACCTGAATTAAGAGAGTTATGGGATAAGGAAGAAAGAAGAGAAAAATATAAAAGAGAAAAAAGAAAGGTAGAAAAAAAAGGAGTGCAAAAATGAAAATGGAAAAAGGGAGGGGGGGAAAAGAGAAGAAAAAAGAGCGAAAAGAGAGAATGAAGTAGAAGAGGGGAAGAGACTATTTATATGAGGAGAAAACTCCTATAGAACTGCCACTAATTCCAACAAATTCCAGCAACACAAGAGAAAATAAAATGGCACTTTAAAAAATGGTAGCAGTAATAATACTGGTTAAAAATAAATATGTAGTAATTACAAGGCTAAAATCAGGTGATGGAAAAAGAAGAAGAAGAAAAAAAAAATGGTTTCTTAGTTAAAAGGTGAAAAAAGAAAAAAAAATTTGCAGTAGTGAAGGTCCTTCGGTTCTTCTAGTCCTCAGTCTGGCTCACCTTAGTCCTGCCAGGTATCCAGGAGAGTGTTGAATTTCCCTGCGATACACTGTTCCTCCATGTTGTAAACCACAGTCCTGATTTTAAAGCAGGCCGTATTTGTGATCCAGACTCAAGAAAGCCATTTTTTAAGTGAGTATGTGATAAAATCATATCTATGAAATACCAAATCAAAAGAATATATATGTACAATTTCTAGTATTTGAAAAATATGTTTGTTCAGTGAGCATGAGGGTGTATAAAAACGGCAAATGTGTGTTTGCATAGCTATTTTCTGAAAGGGTACACAAGAATAAATTAACAGTGATTATTTCTAGCAATGATAAAGGTGAGAGTCATGGAGGCTTTTTGGATTTATTTAATATACATCTTATTTGAATATTTAAAAATCATGAGTTTGTATTTTAATACATTTTAAATAGTGATCTTTGTTTTCCTCAAAAAACTATCAATGTACTGTTTTCTTTTAGGAGTTTGCCATCAGGAAGACATAATTTTATTAAACATAAATGCTCTTGAAAGGCAAGAACAGATGAGTTTGTCCTATGATAAAATTAACTTATAACCAATAAGCATTCGTTAGTTGGGTACTAAATGCACAACCTATACTCCATGCTGCTGCATGGGCCTGAGGAAGACCTAATATGTATTCTTTCGACCCAGCAGTCTACCAGTATGAGCTCTCGTAACCTTAATCAGCTCTGCAGCAAGAATCGGATAAGGTGGAAGTAAGAAAGATTCACAGGAGCTTGAAAATTAGGCAGAAGAAAAGGCCTAGGAAAAACTTTCCCTCAGGGAGTTGATTAATATATCATAGTTCTGACAGGATGTATACCTGGGAACAGAAATGACAGGCAAGAGGAGAAAATAAAGAAGACAGAAGAAAAAAGCAACAATTTCATAGTTGTGACAGGAACAGCATTTTCTCTGTCTAGAAAATAGGACTTAGTAGTTATTGAGATCTCACAATGGGCCATGACAAAAAATTAATGAATATTATAAAATGGAAGTATAACAGTGTATAATATTACTAGTATGGCAATACAGCATATGACATACTATGCATATTGCATATTATATCATATATCACAATTTATCATAATATCATATAGTATTAGAAAATGGCTAAAGTAAATTGATAGTATTATATTACTAGAGGCCCGGTGCACAAAAATTTGTGCACATGCGGAGGGGGAGGGGGTGTTCCCCAGCCCGGCCTATGCCTTCTCATAGTCTGGGACCCCTCGGGAGATAACAACCTGCTGGCTTAGGCTTGCTCCAGGATGGCAGAGGGCACGCCCAATCCCTAGGTGCAGCCCCTGGTCAGGCTCAGAGCAGGGCTGATTGGGGAGTTGGGGCGCCACCCCTTCATGCACAGAGCAGGGCGGATCGGGAGGTAGTGATGCCACCCTCAGTCACACTCAGGGTAGGGCCAATTGGGGTATTGGGGCACCGCCCCCTGTCACACTCAAGGCAGAGTCAATGGGGAGGTTGCGGCGCCACCCCCTGTCACTCACAGAGCATGGCCAATCAGGGGGTTGGGGCGCTGCCCCCTGTCACTCACAGAGCAGGGCCCATTAGGGGGGTTGGGGCTCCGTACCCTGTCACACACAGAGCAGGGCCGATCAGGGGGTTAAGGAGCTCCCCCCTGTCACTCACAGAGTAGGGCTGATAGGGGAACTGGGGCACCGCCCCCTGTCACACACAGAGCAGGGCAGATCAGGGGGTTGGGGCACCACCCTCTATCACCCACAGAGCAGGGTGTATCAGGGGGTTGGGCACCTCCACTGTCACACTCAGGGCAGGGCCGATGGAGAGGTTATGGCTCTACCCTGTCACACACAGAGCAGGGCCGATCAGGGGGTTGGGGTGCCGGACCATGTCACACACAGAGCCGCAGGGCTATCAGGGGATTGGGGAGCTCCCCCCTATCAGGCACAGAGCAGGGCCGATCAGGGGATTGGGGTGCCTTCACCTGTCATGAACAGAGCAGGGCGGATAGAGAGGTTGTGGCCCCGCTCCCTGTCACACACAGAGCCACAGGGCAATCAGGGGGTTGGGAAGCTCCCCCCTATCACACACAGAGCCGCAGGGTGATCAGGGGGTTGGGGAGCTCCCCCGTGTCACACACAGAGCCACAGGGCGATCAGGGTGTTGGGGAGCTCCCCCCTATCAGGCACAGAGCAGGGCTGATCAGGGGGTTTGGGCGCTGCCCCCTGTCACGCTGATCCTGGTGCCGGGAGCCTTGCTGCTCCACTGAACCTGGTGCTGCGAGGCATATTACCCTTTTAGTATATAGGATAGAGGCCTGGTGGATGGGTAGGGGCTGGCTGGTTTGCCCTGAAGTGTGTCCTGGATCAGAGTGGGGGTCCCCACTGGGGTGCCTGGCCAGTCTGGGTGAGGGGCTGAGGGCTGTTTTCTGGAAGCGGGTGACTGAAGCTCCCAACCGCTCCTTTTTTCTTTTTTTTTTTTTTATTCTGGGCCAGCTTTAGATCTGAGGCCTCGCTACTGAAAACATCAATACAATGTTGTGGTCCGGAAGCCCAGCTAAATGAAAGCCCCTTTCTGGGTTTTGTTTAGCTTCTTATTTGCAACATAGTACATAGTTGCTTACAGTTGCAGCTGAGAGGCCGGCAAGTGAGGCAGGGAACGTTGGAGTCCTCCTTCACTGAAGCAAGCAAGCAAGCCTCATGTTTGCTTCCAGCTGCCTGGCTGCTGGCCGCCATCTTGGCTGACAGTTAATTTGCATATACACACTGATTAGCCAATGAAAAGGGTAGTGGTCGTAAGCTAATTACTATGTTTCTCTTTTATTAGTGTAGACTAGAGGCCCGGTACACAAAAATTTGTGCACTCGGGGGGGGGGGGGGACGAGGAGGGTTCCTCAGCCTGGCCTGTGCCCTCTCACAGTCAGGGACCCCTCAGGAGATAACCACCTGCTGGCTTAGGCCTGCTCCTGGGTGGCAGAGCAGGCCCAATCCCTAGGTGCAGCCCCTGGTCAGGCTCAGAGCAGGGCTGATTGGGGAGTTGGGGTACCGCCCCCTGTCATGCACAGAGCAGGGCAGATTGGGAGGTTGTGATGCCACCCTCAGTCACGCTCAGGGTAGGGCCGATTGGGGGGTTGGGGCACCGCCCCCTGTCACACTCAAGGCAGGGTCGATGGGGAGGTTATGGCTCTACCCTGTCACACACAGAGCAGGGCCTGGGGGGGGGAGGTTGGGGTGCCGCCCTCTGTCACACACAGAGCTGCAGGGCGATCAGGGAGTTTGGGCGTTGCCCCCTGTCACACTGATCTGGTGCCAGGAGGCCTCACGGCTCCGCTGATCCCGGTGCTGGGAGGCATATTACCCTTTTACTATATAGGACAGAGGCTTGGTTTGCCCTGAAGGGTGTCCTGGATCAGGGTGGGGGTCCCCACTGGGGTGCCTGGCCAGCCTGGATGAGGAGATGATGGCTGTTTGCAGCTGGTCACACATCCTTCAGGGTGGGGGTCCCCACTGGGGTGCCTGGCCAGTCTGGGTGAGGGGCTGAGGGCTGCTTTCAGGCTGGTGGTTTTTGACTGAAGCTCCCAACCGCTCCTTTTTTTTTTCTTTCTTTTTTTATTCTGGGCCATCTTTAGCTCTGGCTCTAGCTCTGAGGCTTCTGCTGCTGATTGTGTTCTATAATCGAAACAATGGATAACTCCAGCTTTGAGATCCCAGCTGGCTGAAAGCTGGTTTCTGGGGTTTTGTTTAGCTTCTATATTTGTTACAAAGTTTCTTAGAGTTGCAGCTCAGAGGCCGGCAAGTCAGGCGGGGAACATTGGAGTCTGCAGTCACTGGAGCAAGCGAGCCTCATGTTCACTTCCAGCTGCCTGGCTGACAGTTAATTTTCATAAGGATGTGCTGATTAGCCAATGGGAAGGGTAGCAGTCGTACGCTAATTACCATGTTTCTCTTTTATTAGTGTAGATTATAATTTTTGATTTTCTCAAGCTTTTATTACCTCCTTAGGACTCTTTCAGGAAGATGTGATTCCTTTCTGATGAAAGGAATAAAAGTCTCTTAAGGGTTGACGACTTATTCAAGGTCTCATGGCTAGTAAGCAGTGATACTGAGTCCGTGATTTCAAAGTCCTTAAAAATTTCACTGCATATTTTATTTACATATAATATATTATATTGCAGTTTACGTGGCACAGAAGCAAATTTTCCTATTTTATCCACCAAGGTGGCACAACAATTTCAAATTTGGTATCCTATGTTCAGTCACATTTGTAATATTAAAATTGTCCTTTGATTTCATTTTTTAATCAACTCTTAATGACTTCATCCATAGAAATTTACTGAGTACCTATTGTATCCAGGGCATTGTGGACACTATAGATATAAATTAAGAAATAATCTATGTATTAAAGAGGCTAATATTTTATTTCATAAAACAGGAAACATATAGCAAAGATGATAGTACCGTACGGCAAGAAATGGCGAGTGCTGGATAAACAATAGTCAGAAAGTGACATGAAAGTTCAGAAGATGAAATGTCTACCAAGCTTTGTGGTTTTAGGCAACTGGCCTACTTTTTCTTAGCTTCAGCTTTCATATCTGTAAAATGGGTTTGTTATGAGGATGTAATCAGATAATATATATAAGCTCTAAGTGCCTGACACATGTCAGATAATAAGTAGAAAATATTCTTAATGTTTCAGAGTCTTCCTTCTCTTTTCCTTTTTCTCCTCTTCCTTTTCTGAGGCCTGAGTGAACCTTTTCAGAAGACACAGAGAATTGCAAACTCATGGGAAAGGATGTTTTCTATTTATATAAAATTTTATGAATATATTCCATATTAGAGTTTATGTGTGTTATAGGAGTCTTGAGAATCCTCAATAACCTGCACTCCTTTTCTCTACCTTCTTCCGTTCTGTCTCTGACCAAGTGAGAAATTTAAAAACAAAACAAAATAAGATGAAACAAAACCCAGCAAGACAGATAAAAGGCCTTTGTGATTGCCATTGTTTTACTGGGAGAGGCTGAGTTGAAAGACTTAGTTCAGTGCAAGAGCCAAATGGGCTTGCTACCTAACCCCCTGAGAAGACATTCTCCAGTTTGTTATGGTCACGCTGAATAGCACAGAGCAGCTCCCCTGCAGGGGCAGCACCTCCAGCTCTGACCTCATGCTGTCACTGAGAAAAGCAAGAGGCATGTTCTGTGTGGTCTAGGAAACCAGAGAAGAAAACAGGGGAAATGGCTGGATTATACCTATCTCCCTCTTCTTCCAAATTTACCAACTAGATAACTACTCTGCCTCAACAAGTGGGATAGCAATGGGAGTAGGGAGACAGCAAGAGGACAGAAAGGTTTTAGGAGATTCTTTCTCAACAAAAACAGTGGAACAGTTAAGCATTACATTCACATGTGCACATGCACACATGCATACATGCACACATGCACACACTCCGAAGATAGCGAGGTTGCCTGTTCAGCTCTCTTGCACATTACCCCCTATCACAGAACCCTTAGCTGTCTACATTTTCTACCTGATTATACAAACAACTAGAGGCCTGGTGCACAAAAATTTGTGCACTCAGGGGGTCCCTCAGCCTGGCCTATGCCCTCTTGCAGTGTGGGACCCCTTGGAGGATGTCCACCCCAGTGGGGACACTCACCCCATGGAGGTTTTGCCAGCCTGGGTGAGGGGCTGATTGTTGTTTTCAGGCTGGCCACACCCCCTTTAGGGTGGAGGGGTCTGCACTGGGGTGCCTAGAGAGTCTGAGTGAGTGGCTGAGGGCCATTTTCAGGCTGGCCAAGCCCCCTGGTGATGTAAGTTCCTAGCCTCTCGTTTTTTTCTTTATCTTTTTTTATTCTGGGATTTATTTACCTTCTATAATTGAAACTTTGTTGCCTTTAGCAGAGGCCTGCAGAAAGCTTGGCTTCCTCCATTGCCAGTGGCAACCCACTCCTGTTTGCTCCAGCTCTGTGGCCATGGCTGGCTGAAAGCAGGTATCTGGGATTTATTTACCTTCTATAATTGAAACTTTGTTGCTTTCAGTGAAACGCAGAGCTGGCCGCAGCCGGCGGGGAAGGTTTGCTTCCTCCATCACTGGAGCAAGCAAGGCTCCTGCTTGCTCCAGCTCCATGGCTGCCGGCCGCCATCTTAGTTGGGTTAATTTGCATATAATGGCTCTGATTGGCTGGTGGACGTGGCTTAAGGCATAGCCAAGGTATGGGCAATTTGCATGTTTGTCTTTTATTAGAGTAGACTAGAGGCCCGGTGCACAAAAATTTGTGCACTCGGGGCGGGGGGGGGGGGGGTGGTCCCTCAGCCCAGCCTGTGACCTCTCACAGTCTGGGACCCCTCAGGGGATGACCACTTGCTGCCTTAGGTCTGCTCCCAGGGGGTTGGGCCTAAGATGGCAATCAGACATCACTCTGGCAGTCTGGCAGCCCTTGGGGGATGTCCACTTGCCAGTGGGGAGCAGACCTAAGCTGCAGTCAGACATCCTTAGTGCTGCTGAGGAGGCAGGAGAGGCTCCCATCAGCACCGCTGTACTGGCAGCTGTCAGCTTGGCTTGTGGCTGAACAGAGCTCCCCATGTGAGAGCACCCTGACCACCAGAGGGCAGTGCCTGCATTGAGTGTCTGCCCCCTGGTGGTCAGTGTGTGTCATAGTGACCATTCATTCCCAGTCTTTCTGCTGTTAGGGTCAGTTTGCATATTACCCTTTTACTATATAGGATAGAGGCCTGGTGCACTCGTGGGGGCCGGCTGGTTTTCCCTGAAGGGTGTCCCAGATCAGGGTGGGGGTCCTGCTTGGGTGCCTGGCCAGCCTGGATGAGGGGATGATGGCTGTTTGCAGCTGGTCGCACCCCCTTCGGAGTTGGGCTCCCCACTGGGGTGCCTGGCCAGCCTGGGTGAAGGGCTGAGGGCCGTTTTCAGGCTGGCTGGTGACTGAAGCTCCCAACCTCTCCTTTTTTTCTTTGTTTTTATTCTGGGATTTATTAACCTTCTATAGCTGTCACTGGAGCTGAGAGCCGGCTCCAGCTCTGAGGCCTTCGCTGCTGAAAGCAGGT
This sequence comes from Myotis yumanensis, assembly GCF_028538775.1. NCBI lineage: Eukaryota > Metazoa > Chordata > Mammalia > Chiroptera > Vespertilionidae > Myotis > Myotis yumanensis. The sequence goes on from NW_027223754.1 coordinate 132,298,644, forward strand.
ACCTGGGGTTTGTTTGGCTTCTATAATTGAAACACTGTTCCAGCTCCAGCTCTGAGGCCTCCGCTGGCTAAAAGCAGGTTTCTGGGGTTTGTTTAGCTTCTATAATTGCAACATTGTTGCTTAGAGTGCAGCTCAGAGCCCGGCAGCGCAGGCGGGGAATCTTGGCTTCCTCCATCACTGGAGCAAGCAAGCCACCTGTTTGCTTCAGCTGCTTGGCTGCCGGCAGCCATCTTGGTTGGCAGTTAATTTGCTTATCACCCTGATTAGCCAATGGGAAGCATGTCGGAGGTATGGTTAATTAGCCTATTTGTCTTTTATTAGATAGGATATGTAAAGTCTGAATATGAGCCCTTTGTCAGTCGTATGTGTGAATATTTCTTCTCTTGCTCTGGGACTTGTTTTTGATCTCTTAATGGTATCCTTGATAAATAAAATTTCTTCATTTTCATATTGTTTGATTTAATAATGTATTTCTTTATAATTAACACTTGGATTGCGGGAAACGAGTTAAGTCGGCTTGCGTGAATTGTGCGTACTCCGCGGGAGCCGTCTTAACTCGGTTCATATAGATTTGCGGTGGAGTGCGGGAAACGTGTAAACTCGGGCCGATTGTAACTGCGTATTACCAAATATTTGTTTGTTTGCCGTTCACAAAGATACCTACCTGCGTATGCGAACTGTTTCATACCCATTGGGGTAATAGGTATCATAAAAATCCCTTGTAAGTAGAGAACACTTTATGGCGCTGGTCGAGTACAATACCGTTAGGGTACCAATGTATTGTTTTCTCATTTTATAACCGATATCTCTGGATATCTCACCATGCAAAGAGAATAGTTATTGAGAAATACTTCTTGTGTCCGGACGTCTTTAGTTTTGAGTTTTGTGAATATTATTACGTGTTTAAATATTTAAATATATTGTGATAAAGACATTCATATAGAATTTTTTAACCAAATAAAATAAAATCGTTCCGCAAAGTGTTCGCATAATAATTATTTTTTTATATCAGATATCTATCGGAGTACCGCTATTTTCAGTTAGTATTATTTTTATTTGCTTTAACCTAGAATGTCGCAGCATTCAGACTATAGTGATGATGAGTTTTGTGCAGACAAGTTGTCCAATTATTCTTGTGATAGCGATCTTGAAAATGCGAGTACAAGTGATGAAGATTCTAGTGATGATGAAGTAATGGTGCGTCCCAGGACATTGAGGCGACGAAGAATTTCGAGCTCCAGCTCTGACTCAGAGTCAGATATAGAAGGCGGGAGAGAAGAATGGTCGCATGTTGATAATCCACCGGTCTTAGAAGATTTTTTAGGGCATCAAGGATTAAACACAGATGCTGTTATAAATAATATAGAAGATGCCGTGAAATTATTTATCGGAGATGATTTTTTTGAATTTCTTGTAGAGGAGTCAAACAGGTATTATAATCAAAATAGGAATAATTTCAAACTTTCAAAAGAAAGCCTAAAGTGGAAAGATATAACCCCTCAAGAGATGAAGAAGTTTTTAGGGTTAATTGTTCTCATGGGACAGGTGCGCAAAGATAGAAGAGATGACTATTGGACCACGGAGCCATGGACGGAGACGCCATATTTTGGTAAAACGATGACGAGAGACAGGTTCCGACAGATATGGAAAGCTTGGCACTTCAATAATAATGCGGATATCGTAAATGAATCAGATAGACTTTGCAAAGTGAGACCAGTACTAGATTATTTTGTGCCTAAATTTATAAATATTTACAAACCTCATCAGCAATTATCACTAGATGAAGGGATCGTACCTTGGAGGGGAAGATTATTCTTTAGGGTATATAATGCTGGCAAGATCGTTAAATATGGAATATTGGTTCGTTTGTTGTGCGAAAGTGATACAGGATATATCTGTAACATGGAAATTTATTGCGGCGAAGGAAAGCGATTATTGGAAACGATACAAACAGTAGTGTCTCCATACACTGATTCGTGGTACCATATATATATGGACAATTATTATAATAGCGTCGCAAATTGTGAAGCACTTATGAAAAACAAATTCAGAATATGTGGAACAATCCGGAAAAATCGAGGTATACCTAAAGATTTTCAAACAATTTCTTTGAAAAAAGGTGAAACAAAATTTATAAGGAAAAATGATATATTGTTACAAGTGTGGCAATCAAAAAAGCCTGTATACCTGATTTCTTCGATTCATTCTGCGTAGATGGAAGAAAGTCAGAATATTGACAGAACATCAAAAAAGAAAATTGTCAAACCGAATGCACTCATTGACTACAATAAACATATGAAAGGTGTTGACCGGGCCGACCAATACCTTTCATATTATTCGATATTGCGGAGGACGGTCAAATGGACAAAAAGGTTGGCAATGTATATGATAAATTGCGCATTATTTAATTCTTATGCAGTTTACAAATCAGTGAGGCAAAGAAAAATGGGTTTTAAAATGTTTTTGAAACAAACAGCTATCCACTGGTTGACGGATGATATTCCAGAGGACATGGACATTGTTCCAGACCTTCAACCAGTACCGTCTACTTCTGGAATGCGGGCTAAACCACCTACATCTGATCCACCATGCAGGCTATCGATGGACATGAGAAAGCATACGTTACAGGCAATTGTCGGAAGTGGAAAAAAGAAAAACATTTTGAGAAGGTGTCGCGTATGTTCCGTTCATAAATTGCGCAGTGAGACACGCTACATGTGCAAATTTTGCAATATACCTCTACATAAAGGGGCGTGTTTTGAAAAATATCATACGCTAAAAAACTATTAATTTCTATTTGTTTTGATTTATTATGAAAATTTTATTTTAAACTTTAAAAATATGTGTATATTTTTAGGTAATAAGTATTTTTTAGGTTTTTCGTATTTAGTTTATATATATCGAATTATTTATGTACTGAATAGATAAAAAAATGTCTGTGATTGAATAAATTTTCATTTTTTACACAAGAAACCGAAAATTTCATTTCAATCGAACCCATACTTCAAAAGATATAGGCATTTTAAACTAACTCTGATTTTGCGCGGGAAACCTAAATAATTGCCCGCGCCATCTTATATTTTGGCGGGAAATTCACCCGACACCGTAGTGTTAATTATTTTTATACCCTGCTGAAGGAATAATTCACTACAAATCTACAATCCACTGCTAATTAATTTTTGTATATGGTAACAGAAAAGTTAATTTTCTTTTTGTGGTTATCCAATTGATTCAGCATAATTTATTAAAAAGACAGTTTTTTCCAAAACCGGTTTGGCTCAGTGGATAGAGTGTCGGCCTGTGGATTGTAAGGTCCTAGGTTCGATTCCAGTCAAGGGCATGTACCTGGGTTGCGGGCACATCCCCAGTGGGAGATGTGCAGGAGGCAGCTGACCGATGTTTCTTTCTCATCGATGTTTCTAATTCTCTATCTCTCTCCCTTCCTCTCTGTAAAAAATAAATAAAATATATATTTTTAAAAAAGACAGTTTTTTCTCCAAGAGAAATGAAAACTATGTTACACAAAACAATGCTATGAACGTTTATACAAGCTTTATTCATAATCTCCAAACACTGGAAACAAATCAATTGTCTTTCAAGAACTAATAAAAATAAGACTGTGGTATATACATGCATATAAAATTACTCTTCAATAAAAGGTAATGAATTATTAATGGGTGCAGCAACATGGATAATCCTCGAATGCTTTTTGCCAGAAGAAAAAAGCCAGACAAAAAGGCAACATTCTGTATGGTTTTATTTATATGATATTTTGACATACATGTTACTATTGAGACCACTAAAGCCAAGCTATAGGGATAGAAAATAGGTAAGTGGTTGCCAGGAGATAGGTTGGGTAAAGGGAAAGCATGAGGGAAGATTTTGGGGTGATGAAATTGTTTTATGATTGTGGTGGTGTTTATACAACTCTATATACTTGCTCAATGCACAAAGAGTGAATTTTACTGTTTGTATATTTTTAAAATTATAAAATCTTAAAAATTTTAAATATCTCAAATAAAAAGACAGTTTACCCACTGCTTTATAGTGCCACTATTGTCATAAATTAGTTTGTATGTGCATAGGCTACTTCTGCTTTGCAACACATCACTCATTCACTTGTTACTTGATAACATTTTATTTTTTTATAACTAATTTTGAATTGGTTGCTTTGGGAGCTCAATAATTATGTTTATGGAATTAGAGATAAGTTGAATTACTTATTTCCAACCAACCCAAAGGTGTCTCTTTGTCATGGTGAGATGAGTATGGATATGTGACATCCAGATCTCTTTAGTTATTGGGAGTGTTAGCAGAAGTTTTCAGCTATCATCTCCTTCAAAGATTGCCTCCACTTCAGAGAACTGCCTCACCAAGAGCTATGTCTTCCAGGCAGCCCACATCCAATGACCAATTGAGGCAGAGAATTAAAGGACTGGTCATATCAGTCTAATGAAGCATTACTCTGATGAACCTTCTAGCTTCAGACCTTTTAATAGAGTTATCTGAGGCTGTTGAGCCTGCATTATAGTTTAACTTCCTTCCTTTTAGAGAGGAAGGAAGATAGAGAGATAGAAACATCAGTGATGAGAGAGTATCATTGATTGGCTGCCTCCTTCATGCTCTCTACTTGGGGGAATCGAGCCCACAACCCAAGCATATGCCCTTGGCTGGAATCGAACCTGGGACCCTTTAGTCCACAGGCCAATGCTCTATCCACTGATCCAAACCAACCAGGGCTATAGTTTAACTTTAAATTTGATCATGGGATATTAAGTGACTATGCATCTAGAACTGCCCATTATAAACTAGATTATCTTTGACCTACCAATGGACCCAACAATAAGCCATCATAGATGGAAGTGGTTCATCCAAGGTCACTAATGAACAGCATCAGAGAGGACAATCAAGGTTATGAGCATGTAGTCGAGGCTGTTATCATCTACCACTGTAGGACCAGCACCCACACTTAGCTTACACCTATTGCAGTATGAACACCTTCTATGACCAGCTGATAGGAGAAGGTGAAACCAGACTTTTGGTTTATGGCTGAGTCAGATTGGTATGCAGGGACAAGGAAAAATGGATAGCAACTGTATTACAACTTTACTCAGAAGTGGTCTTGAAAGTCAGCAAAGAGGGAAAGATATCCCAATGGGCAGGGTTTTAAGTGATGCATCTGATTATTATCCACTTGTCCATTTGGGAAGTGGTTTAAATTTACATTCAGAGATGGCATGTCATGGACCTGAAAGAAGAAAGGCTAGAGGACAGTTAGGGAAAGACAAATATGACATGATCTCACTTATATGTGGACTCAAATGAACAAAATAAATTGAAGAACAAAATAAGACCAGAGGTATGGATGCATGGGACAGAATAGAAAATCTCAGGGTGGTGGGCAGGAAGAGATTAACTAAAGAACATGTATGTATAACCCATGGACACAGAAAATAATATGGGGAAGGCCTGTAGTGGGGGCAAAAATGGAGATAATGGGAGACATCTTTAACATTGTCAACAATTTAAAAAATAAAGTTATAAAAGGGTATAAAAAAAGCAAGGCTAGAGGATTAAGAACAAGGAGGTCTGAGGTAGAGAATACAGATGGATGAATGAGAGAAGGCACAAAGTGAGAATTTCTTAGAATTACATGTTAGATTGGAGTGCATTTACCATAGAAGAGCTATCAAACAAGGATGATAGAATGACACAGCCAGTCAATGTCAGCCAGACTTTGACATAAGTCACTTTATGGAAGTGACTATAGTGGCAAAGATAAAGACTCTCTTGTCCACAAGGAGGGGTGCTCTTATTTATCAAGGCGGATGTAGCTAAGTGTCCAAATTGCCAGCAACAAAAACTACTGCTGATCTCACAATATGGTAGCACAACTGATCACTTGCTAGCAAGTTGACTACTTTGGGTCCCTTTCAACTGGGAGTAAACAGACATCCATTCTAAGAGAAACAGTCAATTCCTGTGTCAATTTTAAGTAAAATATCTGTGATTTTATTGGAGAGTGTTATAGAGCTGATATAGAGGGCAACCGATGGGAGTTGAATGGGTGCCAGGGAAAGGAGAGGGACCATTGTTTAGGTGGAACATAAGAATGGAAATTTTAAAGTAGATCCAACATGCACGCACAGGAGTTTTGTCAAATGGAGCAGGAAGCATAAGTCAATCCAACAATGAGAAGTCAGTGCAAAGCTGGCAGTATTGTAGCTATTTAGAATAGACGTATTCGATTTGGAAAGCTCATGGATTTCTTTTGTCAAGCATTTGAAGGAGATGTCTTTTAGTCAAATCAGAGGGCTATGAATATATGTTTTCAGATATATAAGGAACTCCTAAGTTGTAGACTAATGAATGGCAATATTATAACCTGGAGTCTGGGTCTTCTCCAGAGAACCGTGTTAGAGAGAGAGATGAAAGGAGAGTCTGGGGCTTTGTATCCTAAAGCAGTGCTTTCCTGTTTCCCAGAAGTTCTCGAATTTCAGAGGAAAGTAAATAAACATCATAGAGCTTAGTGGCAGAATCTAAGAAGCATCCGACATGAGGAATATCTTTGAAGTTTTCTCTTTTATTTTAATAATTTATTTTACTTTTATAGCCCATGATATGTTGGTGAATGTCTAGTGTAAGAAAATAGTGTACAGTGGTCAGTGCTGAGTAAAATGGACACTCTGGAGAGATGTGTTCATCTTATCCTGCATTTTCACACACTTCCTTAGACAATAGTCCTGGGGTATGAACACCCCAATTTGAGAATTATGTACCTAGAGATCCCTGAGCTGCACTGGCTCCAAAAGTTGTGTGAGGTGTAGGCTCATGATTCCAGTGCTCATCAGTGACTCAATCTCACACAATGAGACTATTTCTTGTTTGTAAAGTGCAAAAACTTACCATACAAAGTTCTTGCAAGGCTGGCTACAAGATCCAGGCTAAGTCACTTAAACTCTCTGGGATAATTTCTGAGTCTGAAAATTATAAAATTCTAACACTGTCTTTTAAAAATTAAGATTCTTTGGCTCTTATTTGTCATGCCGGAATTTTAAAGGTATCTCCTCTGGATGAGACAAGGCTGCATTTCCTAGTGGAAAAAACTTCACAAAACTAGTCATATGACTTGAATTGTAATCCTAGGTCTACCATTTAACAACTATACAACCTTGGCCCAATGACAATGTTTCTGAGACTCAATTTTGCATCTGAAAGAGGCAGAGATGACTTCTGCCTTATCACTCACGGGGAATTTGGGAACATGAAATGAAATAATGGGTATAGAAATACTTTTCCAAACCTCATTCCACCATGCAACATTGCCTTAAATCCTCTTTCTAGAGTTTTATTATTTTTAAGGCAATGTTATAAAATTGCTTTCTGGGATCCTTGTATTCATAAATTATCTTATCACCAGTTATATATCAGAGGCCTCTTTTTCCTGAGGAAAAGAATTTTGATTGCTTACTATTTCCTCCAGTTCTCTTGTTTTCAGCATTCCTACATTGTAGTGTGCTGCTGGCCATGAAGATAAGATGTAGGACCATCTCTTCATTACTCTCAGGTTGCAAAAATGGCAATATAGAATAAGCAAAATGGCAAAGTCTAAAGTCACTTAATATTTGGCTTTAAAATTTTATTCATACTTATATGTGAATGAAGATATTACTTCTATACTGGGAATTTTCCTAAAGAATAAAGACAAATAGTAATAAACTCATTATCCACATTCCTATAGCTATATTTCTTTTTTAAAAAATGTGACTTCCTACTTTATTTCTTTTTTATGCTTTGTTTTTAAATTATAGTTTATGTGCAATATTTTATTAGTTTCAGGTGTACAGCCCTGTGAGTAGACACTTATGTAACTTACAAAGTGATAACCCCAATAAATCTAGTACCCATCTGATACCACATATAATTACAATATTATTGACTATATTCCCTATGACTTTATATCCTCATGACATTCTGTAACTACCAATTTGTACTGCTAAATCCCTTTACCTTTTTCACCCATATCTCCAACATCCCTCCTATCTGACAACCATAAAAATGTTCTCTGTATCTATGAGTCTGTTTCTGTTCTGCTTAATCACTTAGTTCATGTTATAGATTTCACATATAAGTGAAGTCAAGTGGAATTTGTCTTTCTCTGTATGACTTATTTGACTTAGCATAATACCCTCTAGGTCTACTCACTTTGCAGAGGCAAAGTTCATTCTTTTTTAGGCCTGAGTAATATTCCATTATATGCAGGGTGGGGCAAAAGTAGCTTTACAGTTGTGAGTATACAAAACACAGAGTTTATTCTTATATTATTATGTTTTAATTATTCTATTATTTTCCATACAAACAGCTGTAAACTTACTTTTGTACCACTGTGTGTATATACACTGCTTCTTCTTTATGCATTCTTCTATTTATGGACACTTAGTTATAATATCTTCACTATTGTAAGTAATACTGCAATAAACATATGGATGTATAAGTCTTTTTGGTTTAGTGTTTTGGGTTTATTTGGATAAAGTTGCTGGGTCCTTCTTTTTCTCTTCTTATAGCCTTTGTTTTAGAGTCTATTTTGTCTTATATAAGTATTGTTACACAGCTTTTTGTTTTGATTTGTTCTATTTCCATTTTTATGAAACTTCTTTTACTCTTTACTTTCAGACTGAGTAAGTCTTTCTATATGTGAGTCTCTTATAGATAGCATATATAAGAGTCTTCTTTTGTTATCTATTCAATTGCTGTATATCTTTTGACTGGAGCATTTAATCCATTTAATTTAAGATAACTGTCGATAGGTATGTATTTATTGCCATTTTATCATTCACATTTTTTAACTTTCCTTTTCTTCTCCCCCTCCTCCTCCTCTTTTTTCTTTTTCTTCTTCTCCTTCTCCTCCTCCTCCAACTCCTCCTTCTTCTTCTTGAAGATTTTTTAATATTTCTTGTAATACTGGTGTGGGTGATGAACTCTTTTAGCTTTTTCTTGTCTGGGAAGCTCTTTATCTGTCTTTCAATTCTAAATGATAGCCTTGCTGGATAGAGTAATCTTGGTTGTAGGTCCTTGCTTTTCATCACTTTCAATATATCATGTCAATACCTTCTAGCTTGAAGTTTCTGTGGCAAAATCAGCTGACAGTCATATGGGAGCTTCCTTGTAAGTAAATAACTGCATTTCTCTTGTTTCTTTTATGTTTCTTTCATTGTCATTAACCTTTTGGATTTTAAGTATGATGTGCATTGATATAGTCCTCTTTGGATTCATCTTGCCTGGGACTCTCAACACTTCCTGAGCTTACATGTGTATTTCCTTCACCAGGTTAGGGAAGTTTTTTGTAATTATTTATTCAAATAGGTTTCCAATTTCTTGATCTGTTTTTCCTCCTTCTGGTACCCCTATGATGAGAATGGAGGCATGCTTGATGTCTCTAAGGCTCATTATACTACCTTTATATTTTTTTTCACATTTTTGTTGTTCTCATAGTGTGATTTCTGCTTCTGTATCTCCTGAGTACTGTGTTTAACTATGTTGTCATCTTGACCAGAATATCCCTATGACTATTTTTTTACTTCCTCTTCTTTCATTTGGGACTTCTTTCTTTATTTCTTCATTTTAGCTGCATCCCTGTATTTGTTTCTATGTATTAGGTAGAGCTGCTACATTTCCTGGACTTGGTAGAATGGTCTTATGTAGTATGTGTCCTGTAGGGCCCAGTGGCACAGCCTCCCTAGAAACCTGAGTTAGATGCTCCTGGAATGATCCATTGGGAACTGTGTTTACCCTCCTGTTGTAGTTGAGCCTTGATTGTTGTTTTGTCACATCACTAAAATGGATTGAATTTTAGGCCAATTGGCTGCAAGGACTGGCTGTGACTGCAGAAAAGAAGCTGATGTGTAAGGATCAGACTCATGGAGCAGAATTTGCTTCAATAGGGCTTTGGTGCCCTCTGAGTCAGTTCATTGAGTGGGTCTCACTCATTGAGCTGGTTGGGTTGTAATTCGGCATGGTCTGAAGCTGTCCACTGTTGTACTGGCTCTAGGGCCTCCCGGGAGGTGCAGGCCAAGGTCAGCCACCACCCTGCCCTGCCTGGTGCCACTTGGAATAAGCTACAGGGAGATCTGTAGATGGCTGTTACTTGTGATGAGTTTGGAGGTTCCTGAGAGAGGCTAAGCAGTGAACTGAGGTTGGCTGCCACTAATGCTAGGCTTGGGGCCACTTAACAGGAGGTTTAGGGTGTACAGAGGTCACATGCTACTTGTTTGAGAGATTTTAGAAAAGTTTGCAGCATGAGCAAAGATTGGCTATATGTATGAAAAAGCCACTGGAAATGGCTTGATGGGTGGGCCTCCAAGTTGGTGGATTGGTATCTCAGGGAATGACCAAGGTGGGGCAAACAGTGTTAGCCAGGATGACAGAGACTCATATATGGTGCCTGCTTGCCAGCTCTGTGAAGAGAGGGCTCAGCAAAGGAACAATGGCCTCTGCTAACCTCCTGTCTAGAAGAAAGCTGCCTTTCCAGCCCTCATCCTGAAGTCAAATAATTCAGTTCCTTCCCATATGTCTTTGGCACCTTTCAAGCTACTGCCCCAGTGCTGCAGTTCAGAGTGAGTGAGTTTGAGTCACTCTGTGTATTGGCCCTTTCAGAGGAAAGCCTGGGATTCCAGCAGCCCTCTGTTTTTCTCTCAGCCACAATCCCCACTGGTTTTCACAGCTGGAAGTTATGGGGACTTTTCTTTCTAGCACTAGAACCCTGGGCTTGGGGCCTGGTGTGAGCTAGAACCCCTCACTCCTCAGGGGGAACCTCCACAGCTGAGATATTCCTCCTGAGTTTTAACCACTATATATAGGTGTGTGGTCAGCCCATTCTACATTTCCTCCTTCCTATGTGGCTTCTTCTTTTTTAAAAATATATTTTATTGATTTTTTTACAGAGAGGAAGGGAGAGAGATAGAGAGTTAGAAACCTTAATGAGAGAGAAACATCAATCCTCTGCCTCCTGCACACCTCCTACTGGGGATGTGCCCACAACCAAGGTATATGCCCTTGACCGGAATCAAACCTGGGATCTTTCAGTCTGTAGGCCGACACTCTATCCACTGAGCCAAACCGGTTAAGGATCTTTGTATCCTTAGTTATAAGACTTCTGTTCAGCTAGATTCCAGGCAGTTCTGAATGATGGTTGTTCTATAGTTTAGTTGTAATTTTGATGTGGTTGTGGGAGGTCTCAAACACTGCAGTTACTTATGCCACCATCTTGATGGGTAGCCCCCTATGGCTATATTTCTTAGTTCCCCACTTGTCTCCACTATTGAAACAACATATAAATTTTATTATTTATTTAGTTGATATGAATAATTGTTCCAAACTAGAGTTATCTTTTCTAACTTTTTGGGCTTTCCTTCATTAACACAGTGATAATAGCTATTTTTAAAAGGTTATATTTTTGAATTGATTTTATTAAAATGAATATTCTATTACATTAAAAAATATATAAGTACCAGATTAAGTAACTAATAAGTATTTGAAAGCAATATTATATACATATAATTCATGATTTTTGAGTAATTCATAATTAACCCTCACCTAATAAAAATGTTTATCCCCCAAAGAGTTCAGTTATACATTGGAAAAGAGAGGTTATACAGAAATCCTCTTTGAGAATTTAAACATTAGAGTTACTTTCATTAACTTTTATTTTATATATATTGAAGTAATCTTTTTACATAAGCACATATCAGTGCCACTACTTTTAATATATATATATTTTTTAAATATATTTTATTGATTTTTTACAGAGAGGAAGGGAGAGAGATAGAGAGCTAGAAACATCGATGAGAGAGAAACATCAATCAGCTGCCTCCTGCACATCCCCCACTGGGGATGTGCCCGCAACCCAGGTACATACCCTTGACTGGAATCGAACCCGGGACCCTTCAGTCCGCAGGCCAACGCTCCATCCACTGAGCCAAACCGGTTTCGGCCACTACTTTTAATATTATCACTACTTGGTAATAAGGAAAAGTTACATAAATGCATCTGTATAGAAAGTCTTTTAATCTCACTTGTTACAGAGCAGAATTTCATTTAATGGGCATTTATTTTCAGTGAAAAGAAAATAATTTATCATTTTCAGCATGAAAAATTTAATTACTGATGTGTTAGCAAGAAATATTTGTTTATTTGATTTGACTCGAAGATAATTCTACTTCTAAGTTTCTACTCTACTTTGACCTCAAGAATTTTATTATTCTAAAGCCCCAGTGCTTTTAATTTTTTAGTTATTTTTAACATTCTATAATAAATCATCTCTATTATATATTGTGTGTCCATTACCCCAAGTCAGAACAGCTCTGATGTATTAATTAGTGCCAGTTCTGTATCATAATCTTAAACTATTTTTTAATATTGGGATTATATTCTATAATTATTAATTCCTTGTTGTGTGTTTTACTAAGATCTTCATAGGAAATTCACAGATTATAGCTTTACTTAATATAGTACTCTTTCAACACCAACTTACAGTAAAACTGGGCTTTCTGAGTCAAGAAAAGGAATGATATTGTACCTTCTTCCCTGAGTGTAATTCATGCAAATATAGCATCGCTGTATTAGTTGTTTATTGCCTTGTAACAAAATATCCCAAAACTTAGCAACTCAATGCAGCAAACATTATTCACATGAGTTAGGAAATTGGGAGTAACTTAGGTGGGTGGTTCCGATTTAGGGAGAATTCTAAAATGGCCCTCATGATTGATGCCTCCTAGTATACATACCTATAAACATTTCCATCCTAATCAATAGAATATGGCAAAGGTGAAGGGAATTTACAGATGCAATTAATGTTTCTAATCTGTTGACTAAATTCAGCATATGGAAATTATCCTGAATGGGCTTGACTATTTGAAAAAGGGTTTAAGAATCAGACAGGCTTTCTTGATTGCCTTGAGGAATCAAGCCACTTAGAGTTTCTGCAGTTGCAAGAAAATTCTGCCAACCAGCAGCTTGGAAAAGTACGCTGAGCTTCGGAGGAAAATTCAGCTGAGCCTAGGTTCAGCCTTGTGACACTCTCAGCAGAGAAACCTCTGCTGTGCTCTGGTGCCTGGTCCAGGGAAACTGTGAGAGAAGGGTCATATAGGCATACCTTGGAGATACTACAGGTTTGGTTCCAGACCACTGCAATAAAGTGTTACAAAGTATGGCGATAAAGCAAGCTGCAATCTTCTGGTAGGTGGAGGGTCTATGTGAAAAATGCAACATCTGTGAAGAAGCACTGTAAAGTGAAGTGCAATAAAATGAGGCATGCCAGCATTTTATTTGAAGTCACTAAGTGTGTGGTAATTTGTTACATAGTAAAAGAAGACAAATACAGGGTCTCACCTAAAGTTGTAGTCAAGATATTAGCTAGGGCAGAAGACATCTGAAGTCTTGACTGGGGTTGATGGATTCTCTTACAAAGTGGTTTGCTCACATGGCTATTGGCTTAAGGCCCCAGTTCTGTGCCTTGTGAACCACTTCACTGGGCTGTTTGATTGTCCTCAGGATGAGGGAGCAAGCTTTAGCCTTCCCAGAATTGCCTCATTGGTGGCCCTGGTTTCCTCCAGAGTAAGTGATGAGACAGAAAGAGACAGAGGCAGAGACAGAGATGGAGTGAGACAGAGACAGAGACAGAGATAGAAGGAGAGTTTGAATATTGGGAAGCTGAAATCTTATGACCCAATCTTGGAAGTTTTCCCAATCTTCTACAATTTTCTCTTTGCTGGAAGTGAATCAGCAAAGTCTCTCCCACTCTACAAGAGAGGAGAACTGAGCTCCAATTCTCAAACTCCACAAGAGAAAGAGTATCAAAGAATTTGTGGACATAACTTTAAATCCACCAAACTCATTTAGTGTTCTGGCTCCTTAGATTTTATATAGATCTTGGAGAAGCAGCCATTCTAGCAGTAAATTTTAGTTTCTAAAATAAGTTAAGATTGAGGTCCAGCAAAATGTTTTCACTATTTAGACTTTGTTTCCTGAACTGTTCATTCATAAATTATGCATATTCCTAGGGCATGACAACTATTTTTATTTGGATTAACTTCACCCAAGTAAATTCTAATCTACACTAATAAAAGAGAAACATGGTAATTGGCGTACGACCGCTACCCTTCTGATTGGCTAATCAGCGTATCCTTATGCAAATTAACTGTCAGCCAAGATGGCGGCCGGCAGCCATGCACTGAAGCGAGCAGGGAGGCTTCCTTGCTCCAGTGACTGCAGACTGCAACGTTCCAGTGACTTGCAGGCCTCTGAGCTGGCAGTTTGAAACATTCTAACAAATATAGCCGGCTGGGATCTCAGAGCTGAAGTTATACATTGTTTTGATTATAGAACGGCAAACAAACCAGCAGCGGAAGCCTCAGAGCTAGAGCCAGAGCTAAAGCTGGCCCAGAAGAAAAAAAAAAAAGAAAAAAAGGAGTGGTTGGGAGCTTCCCGCCAGCCTGAAAGCAGTCAAAACCGCCAGCCTGAAAGCAGCCCTCAGCCCCTCACCCAGACTGACCAGGCACCCCAGTGGGGACCCCCACCCTGAAGGGTGTGTGACCAGATGCAAACAGCCATCATCTCCTCATCCAGGCTGGCCAGGCACCCCAGTGGGGACCCCAACCCTGATCCAGGACACCCTTCAGGGCAAACCAGCCGGCCCCCAGGCCTCTATCCTATATAGTAAAAGGGTAATATGCCTCCCAGCACCGGGATCAGTGGAGCCGAGAGGCCTCCCGGCACCGGGATCAGCGTGACGGGGGCAGCGCCCAAACCCCCTGATCGCCCTGCGGCTCTGTGTGTGACAGGGGGTGGAGCCCCAACCTCCTGATCAGCCCTGCTCTGTGTGTGACAGGGTGCGGCGCCCAAACCCCCCCCACCCCCTCCACGGGCCCTGCTCTGTGTGTGACAGGGTAGAGCCATAACCTCCCCATCGGCCCTGCCCTGAGTGTGACAGTGGTGGCGCCCAAACCCCCTGATCCGCCCTGCTCTGTGCGTGACAGGGGGTGGTGCCCCAACTCCCCTATTGGCCCTACTCTGTGCGTGACAGGGAGGAGCTCCCCAACCCCCTGATGGGCCCTGCTCTGTGCGTGACGGGGGGGGGGGCGAGGGGGGGGCAGTGCCCCAACCCCCTGATTGGCCCTACTCTGTGAGTGACAGGGGGCAGCGCCCCAACCTCCTGATTGGCCCTGCTCTGTGCATGACAGGGGGTGGCACCACAACCTCCCCATCGACCCTGCCTTAAGTGTGACAGGGGGCGCTGCCCCAACCCCCCAATCTGCCCTACCCTGAGCGTGACTGAGGGTGGCATTACAACCTCCCAATCCGCCCTGCTCTGTGCATGACAGGGGGCGGCGCCCCAACTCCCTAATCAGCCCTGCTCTGAGCCCGACCAGGGGCTGCACCTAGGGATTGGGCCTGCCCTCTGCCACCCAGGAGCAGGCCTAAGCCAGCAGGTCGTTATCTCCCGAGGGGTCCCAGACTTCGAGAGGGCACAGGCCGGGCTGAGGGACCCCCCCTTCCCCCCCGAGTGCACAAATTTTTGTGCACCGGGCCTCTAGTCTACACTAATAAAAGACAAAGATGGTAATTGACTGTACCTTTGCTATGCCCTAAGCCATGCCCACCAGTCAATCAAAGCAACTATATGCAAATTAGCCCAACCAAGGTGGCAGTCGGCAGCCATGGAGCTGGAGCAAGCAGGAGGCTTGGTTGCCCGGGCGATGGAGGAAGCCAAGCTTCCCACCATCCCTGAGCCGGCTGAGGCCTTTGCTCATAGCAACAACATTTCAATTATAGAAGCTAAATAAATCCCAGATACCTGTTTCCAGCCAGCCTCCACTGGGAGCTTGGGTGGCTGGGGGTTGTGGCCAGCCTGCAAACAGCCGTCAGCCCCTCACCCAGGCTGGCCAGGCACTCCTATATAATAAAAGGCTAATATGCAAATTGACCCTAACAGCAGGACGTCTGGGAATGACTGGTCACTATGACACACACTGACCACCAGGGGTCAGACGCTCAATGCAGGAGCTGCCCCCTGGTGGACAGTGCACTCCCACAGGGGGAGCTCTGCTCAGCCACAAGCCAGGCTGATGGCTGCCAGTACAGCGGTGGTGGTGGGAGCCTCTCCCACCTCCTCAGCAGTCCTAAGGATGCCCGACTGCAGCTTAGGCCTGCTTTCCGCTGGCAAGTGGACATCCCCCGAGGGTTCCCAAGCTGCCAGAGGGGTGCCTGACTGCCAGTTTAGGCCCAATCCCCTAGGGAGCGGGCCTAAGCCAGCAGGTGGTCAACCCCTGAGGGGTCCCAGACTGCGAGAGGGCACAGGTCGGGCTGAGGGACCCCCGTCCTCTGAGTGCACAAATTTTTGTGCACTGGGCCTCTAGTAAAGTAATATTCCCATTTCAAGTGACTCAGTTGTCAGAGAAGACAAACTCACCTGCCAATGAGAATGAGGGAGAAGCAGAATTTCAAGGGGTTGATGGAGTTAGGAATGAGAGTTCTTTCATAATCGTTCTAGCTATAGGAATCAAAACCTCACTTAAAATAACCAAAACCCATAGATTTTTGTAAATTAGTGACTACATTTTACTAGATCTATTAGTTTTTACGGAGGATAAATATATAGATATTGAAATATACTATAAACTTATTTATTGGATAAACATATAAAGCATATTACCTGAGTAAGGAATTTGCTATTTTAGTTTATTTAAATCATGGTTTCACACTAGGAAATTAAACACTTTCTGTCCCTCAGAGTTCAAGGTATGTGACTTTATAGAAAATAATACATTTTAAAAAATCTCTGTGCAGAACTTTATGTCACTGGAATATAAAAGTCCAACCATAATGCTAAATGTGAGAAATCAGGAACTTATATTCATTTTTTGATGCCACTTTGTTTTCCTTATATTCATCTGTTTATTCATAAAATATTTAATAAGCACCTACTCTAGGTAAGGCAGTAGTGATAGCAACATGAAATATAATGTTTCTTCCTTTAAGAACTGTGCTCATGGTGCAATATGAGCATAAGAAGGGACACCTTGATCTAGCAATGTGAGTCAAGGAAAAGGCAGTCTGGAAATTGGCACTTGACATGAGTCTCAGAAGAAGAGAAAATAATTTATAAGAAAATCAGGGTTGGAAAACCTTCAGACAGAAGGAAGATAATGAGCAAATTTAAGGAAGAGGAAGGGAGGAGGATACTGAAGTAGAAATTGCCAATAGAAAATTTTGGGAAACATGGCCGGAAATCTAGTTAAATATCAGTTCACAGTAAGTCTCCAGATAATCACAAAGAAGTACTTTTCTTGTTTTAATTATACTTGTTTTTAAATTTTAAAAATGCAGGGTAGAAGAAGGGACATATGTAATACTTTAACAATAAATAATTATTTATAAAAAATTAAAAAAATAAATTAAAAATGCATTAAGTTCTTATTTTTTTTATAGAGGCTGAGTTTATTGTGCTATTTTAGGAACAAGGGCTAGTCCACAGTTTAACAGCATATTATATTAGTGTAGAGTGAAATAAAATAGGAACTACTGACTATATACCAAATTGAATAAGAGTTGTTGATATTCACTTTAAATAAATAAGCTTCACTATGCAGTAAACATTTTTTTCTTGGATTGCAGTGTTCTTATTATGGTTAAACATGGATGCTTGCTTGACAATCACATGTCTGTTATCTTTTCTCTAAACTCCTCAAATTTCATCCATTTATTCATTCACCAATTACTTATCCAGTGTTTTAAAATTGCTGGGCTCTGTTCTTTGGATACAGCAGTGAATAAAACAAATTTCTCACCCTCATGGAACTTAAAATCCAGTGTAGGGAAGAGACAAAAGCAAATAAATACATTTGCCAAGGAGTAATTTAAGCATTTAAAAGAAGGAATGGCATGGTTAGCTAAGATATTATTTTATATACATAGGTCAGGGAAGGCCTCCTTGTAAAAGTGGCATTTGATCAGAATCCTACATTAAGAAAGTATGTGATCAGAGGGAAAACAAGTTAAAAGACACTGCTAGATGTAAGAGGATGCTAGGTGTAGCAAAGAAACAATAAGGTGGCAGGTGGGATGGATGAAATACATGTAGAAGAGAGTAGTAGAAAGTGAGCTCAGGAAGATAATGGCTGCCAGATATCCAAGAACTTTTACAATAAGGACATTGAAATAAATTCTGTTTATACTTTGAGCAAGAAAGGAAGCATTTCAGGGTTTTTGGCAGAGGAGTAATGGGATACATCATTTTAAAATGATTATCTTTATACTATGTCTACTTTGTTGAGAATATGAGGCTAAAAGCTAAAGTTTGGAATCTGAAGAAGTAGGCAATTTGTTATGTTTATCTTGGAATAAGTTGGTAGGCATGGAAGTAAGGATTGGTTTGATTCTGGAAATACTTTAATGATAGAAGGGAAAGTCCTGGTTGGAAGTACAGATTTGGGATGATAATTAGTATAGATGACAATTCAAGCCACAAGTCTGCATTGGAACACCTAGGTAGTAAACATAGATGTCAAAAAAAGAGGTCTAGGCCTGGACTGTTTATGTTACTTCTACACCATAATTAATGCTTTCAGTAGAATCTAAAAGTAAAGGTTTTTTCTTTCTTTCTTTCTTTCTTTCTTTCTTTCTTTCTTTCTTTCTTTCTTTCTTTCTTTCTTTCTTTCTTTCTTTCCTTCTTTCTTTCCTTCTTTCTTTCTTTCTTTCTTTCTTTCTTTCTTTCTTTCTTTCTTTCTTTCTTTCTTTCTTTCTTCCTTCCTTCCTTCCTTCCTTCCTTCCTTCCTTCCTTCCTTCCTTCCTTCCTTCCTTCCTTTCTTTCTTTCTTTCTTTCTTTCTTTCTTTCTTTCTTTCTTTCTTTCTTTCTTTCAGCTCTAGAGTACTCAGAATACCTGTAGGTAGGGACATTAGAAGTCTGCAGGCTTTTCAACTTCTTTATAAAGTGAGGGTGAGGGCAGGACTGGGGGGTTGGGGGGACAATGGGGAAATAAGGACACATTTGTAATACCTTAATCAATAAAGAAAAAAAAGTAAAAAAAAAAAGAAAAAGATAAATTGCTAGATAGTCAGCTGTTAACTACTTAGAACTACATTTCCCAGACTGTGCTTCCCTGAATGGTTCCAGAGTCCAGTCCACCAATAATTCTCTTATGATGGAAGGAAAGGAGAATCATTATTCTGGAGGTTTAGGGTAGACTCTTCGGAAGACAATGGAGTGAAGGTTTGCAGCTTTTCTAGGAAACCTCTTGGAATCAGGGCTTTAGTGCTCTAGGCACTGACAAAGTTGTTTATCTAATTTCAAGTTTATTTATTGTGAATGTACAATGAAGCATGTTGAACTTACAAAAGCCTCCAATGCTAATTTGTATTATGATTTAGACCAGTGGTCGGCAAACTCATTAGTAAACAGAACCAAATATCAACAGTACAACGATTGAAATTTCTTTTGAGAGTCAAAATTTTTAAACTATATAGGTAGGTACATTGTTATTAACTTAATTAGGGTACTCCTAAGCTGGCCTTTGCTAAAAACGTCCTCAATCTGATTGAGGTATGTTTGCTGAGGTCAACCCCTTCCAACTCTCCCATCCACACTCAACTCGAGCATGAATTGCACGCGCCTCCCCAGTGCTGCCTATCCCGTGGCCCGCCCGCTGTGTCTCCCATCACCTGACTGACCAACACCCCCCACTTCTTCTAACACCACTTCTTTAAAATAGACGCGCCCAGGCTGAAAACCGACTTCTGCGCATGGGCCACGAAGTTTCAATCGCACTGTATGTGCGCGCCCGCACGTGGTATTTTGTGGAAAAGCCACACTCAAGGGGCCAAAGAGCCACATGTGGCTCGCAAGCCGCGGTTTGCCGACCACTGACTTAGACTAAGTTGGTAGGCATGGAAGTGGGTTGTTTTTTTTCACAAGCAAAAAATCACTCAAAGTGGGCTCTCAAGCAAGGCTACTAAAACACAAATCATATACATTTCTTCTTTTTCCTTTTTTTAAACATATTTTCATTGATTTTATACAGAGAGGAAGGGAGAGAGACAGAGAGTCAGAAACATCGATGAGAGAGAAACACCGATCAGCCGCCTCCTGCACATCCCCCACTGGGGATGTGCCCGCAACCCAGGCACATGCCCCTGACCGGAATCAAACCCGGGACCTTCCAGTCCGCAGGCCGACGCTCCATCCACTGAGCCAAACCGGTCTCGGCAATCATATACATTTCTTATGATAATAGTCATGAGATGAAAAGAGCCTAGAGATAAATATAGCAAAATTTTAAAACAGTAGGTATTTTTAAAATTTATTATTTTTATACTGGGAAGACCAGTGGATTTTATATTTTTAAAGAAATTATATTTTAAATATTTAAAAGAAAAAAATTCAAATAATCATATTGAAGACCTATTTTATCATATACAATAATTTGCAAGAAACATATTTGAAAATGGATATGTGTGAGGATATCCATTTCTACTCTATGCTATTTAGAATACTTTTTAGAATATATAGTTTACATCATTAATTTGCTTCTAGGCTTAAGGAAAGAATTTAATAAGAATAGACTACATTCATCTTAAGCCATATCACTTACAAAAAATGAGCAAAACCTGAAGAGTAAAACCTTGTCTCTTACCTCTCTCTCCCCTCCTCCCCCCGCCCCAAGAAGCAAAATGATTGGGAAAAAGTCAGAGGAAAGTTAAAATGAGGTCTAAGGATCTAAGGAATGTTTCTCCCCCATTTCACCCACCAGCCTCATTAATGTGGCACATTCTTGGAAGCAGTAAGCACTGAATCAGGACCTGGCTATCCCTCTATGCACAGAGCATTTTTCTATTTCTGTAGAGATTAAATTACCATTCATCACAACTAACTTAAATTAACATCCCACTGAGGTTTTTAATAAAAAAAAATAGACTTTTAGACCTCTTTTGGTATATTAGTTTATAAAGTGATGAGATGGAACCCTCTATTGTTCATCTCCCTCATAAAAGTAAACAGAGGGAATAGGTATAAAATCTGGTCCTGTGGCTGCATGCTGAACATCACCCATATCTTACCTTTAAGTATAGCTTTCCTCGGGAAAGGAGCTCAACACTCTCTGAAACGTTTCTGGGATATTTGCGTGTAGTATTTGGGGCTAATTTAGGAAGAGCTGGTGCTTGTTTCCATCACTACCGTGAAGCATTTTTTCATCAGCTCCTCAGCGGGACCCTTAGGGACACAGTGGGAGTCTGAGAGACTCGGGATTGAAGGCAAGCCTCCCACTCGCCATAGGAACACCTTGATCAGTATTGGCTCCCTGAATCTCTTTTCTTTCACTGACAAAATTGTGTTGAAAACACTTTTTTTATAGAATTGTTGAGATGATTAGAAATTATACAGGGTGGGCAAAAGTAGGTAAATTATAATAATAAATACATTAATTAACAAATAAAAATACAAGAATAAGCTCTGTTTTGCATACTCAGAACTGTAAGCCTACTTTTGCCCACCTCTGCATATATGAAAAAGCACTAGTGTCTTGAACACTTATGTGCTTGGTACATCATTGGTATTATTTTTCTTCTATTATTTTAATATATCATAGAGTACAGACAAAATGTTTAATGATGAAGGCACTTTCTGAGAAAGTCAGCTTTTTTACTAACTCATTTGGGATTGTCCAGAGAGAGAATTGAGCAAGGGAAGTGGAGAGGTGAATATACAATGATCTACCTACTTCTCAGCATAAAACTACTTACTGGTGGTAAAAAGAGCATCTAATATAGAGATCAAAGAAGAGGAATTATAGCAATAAACATATTAAAGTTGCCTTTTATATGATGGACACACCCACGACTAGAACACCATCCCAGACTCCTCTGGAGTTTAGTTCTTTGTATTCAACTGCCTACTCAGCATCTTCATTTGACTGTGCTATACATATCCCAAACTCAACAAACTGGATTAATGCTCTCCCTTACAAACCTTTCCTTCTGCACACTCTTTCTTGGTGTTTTATGACATGTCCACTCAGTTGTTCATGCCAGAAACTAGGAAACTACTCTTCTCTTCATTCTTACCCCTCTGCTATCCAGTCAGCCATTACATCCAGGGATAACTACCTTTTAAATAGTTATCAATAGCCTACTTCTTTCCAATTCCTCTAGTGCCATTATATTTAATTTATCACCATCTTTTATCTGAACTATTGCAATTATAACTTCTTAACTAATAGTTCTGCTTCCTCTTTTCTTACTCCACACTATTTTTTTTTTTAAAAAAACTTCAGTTACAGTATTTTTCTTTTTATTCCCCAAAGCCATTTGGTTATGTCCCTCTCCCATTTACAAGTCTTCCACAGTTTATAATGCTTTGTGATAAAGTCTCAGATCTTACAAAAGCTTAAAAGAACCCACATGATAGGCCTACTTCTCCAGCTTAATTGAGAACCACTTCTCCCAACCTTCCTTAAACCTCAGGACCTTTACACGTGCTGTTTTTATGCCTGAATCCTTGCTCCTCTTGGTTGTCTGGCTAATTCACACTTATGTTTCAGAAGTAAGCACAAATGTCACATTCTCCCTGTTAAAGTAATTAAACAAGGAGGGTGTTAGACTGAGGTGGCTTTGATGCCTTAGCACCTAAGTAAGCAAACTAAAACCTAAGCCATTCTAAATTCCTGCAAATGACTCAAGGTTAAGAAATCAAAACCTAAGAACAACCAATTATAATCAGCCAAAAAGGCTTTCACAAATAAAGCAACCACTTAAGCTATAGTCAATCAAATAATTTCCTTGTTCTGTTTCTTCACCTTTTCTAGAAAAACTTTTTCCCCAACTCTTGTAGGTAAAGTGCTTCTGACCAGTTTTGGTTTGGTATTGCCCAAATGAATTGACGTGCGCTCAAATAAACTCTTGAAATTTTTAATATGCCTCAGTTTACTTTTTCAACATCTCGAAAGCCTTTACTGAATTTATAGACTGGAATAGATCTCTCTGTTATGTGCTGTGATAACACATTACTTTTGTATCATTTATCACCATTATACTCATTCTCCACTTATTTTTTGAAATATCCATCAAATTGGACTGTAAACCTCTTGGTAGCAGTCACTTTTCAGTCCCTGGTCTCTAGACTACACGCTGTTGACAGGAAGCTCTTGATAATACCTGGTGAACGCATAAATAACACTATCAACAAGGATGCAGTAAAGGATATCTTTGCATTGAGCCTAAGGAATAATCCTAGCCCTGTATACAAACCCTTAAATATTACTCTGGCTAATTTCCTTAACATGGACAATTTCTTTTCTTAGGATTCATTTTGCATATGGGATTAGAAGAAGTTACATTATTTTATAGCTAGGGGACTTTTTGGTTTGTCATTGGATATAAAAGTTAAGGACAGGGATCAGCTGCATGTAATTGTCATCCTAGGAACAGTGGGTAAAGCAACAGTGGTGCTCTCAAAGCAAGAAATTCAGAAGTAGGCAGCCTGATGTCTCAAGGAGAACAGGGCTGATTTTATTGTCTTTTCTCTCAAAGTTTGGTCAAGATGGGTATTGCAGCTCTGGCCTATATACCTGTATTTCTGGGAGAAAGATGGAAAAAAGGATACATGTGGCATCATATGAGTCCATTGTCTATTTAAGGTGCTTTTCCAGAAATTCTTCACAGTAAATTCATTTACATCTTATTGTTCAGAAATATCATTGTATGGTTTCTGTATCAGAACAGGAGTCTGAAAAATGAGTTTTAGGTAAAACTTTGCCAATACCAAGACAGACTCTTCCTTACTTAAACATACTGAATTTCAGTTTGTTTATGTAAAAACAAAGAAAAATAATATAGACTTTTCAAGATGTTTACTGAACATTAACCAAGATAACGTATTAACAATGGACCATTGGGATCTCTGCACATGTTGGATGTTAAAATACCAATTTAATTATCCAAATAATGTGAAAAAAGGTAATACCAGCTCACTAAGGGTTCTGGGTTTACTTAGAACTCAAGTCCACCTCCATGGATTATCAAAATTCATATAATTTTGACTACCAAAGTGGAATATGGATATTTTAATGTAGAAATTATCTTGACTTTTGTGTTCTGAAGGGAAAAGTATACACTGAATTCTTTCTAGAGTAGCTATATTTGAGCTTGGTTGTTGGAGAAAGGCTGGCTTCAGATTTCTCAAATTGTGAGGGAATCTATATATATAAAAGCCAAGCGACCAGAACGACTGGTCACTATGACATACACTGTGGCTCCAACTGCCCACAGGCCCTCCCCCTCACCAGTCCAGGCCCCACCCATGCATGAATCCGTGCACCAGGCCTCTAGTCTTATATAATAAGAACCTAATATGCAAATTGACCAAACGGAAGAACGACCAGTGGAATGACTGGTCACTACGACATGCACTGACCACAAGGGGGCAGGTGTTCAATGTAATAGCTGTCCCCAGCCCGCAGGCCCCAGGCCAGCCAGGCTCCCCCCCCGACATCGCCCCGCTGATCGTTCCACAGATCAGCCCTATTGCCAGCCAGGCTTAGGCACCCTACCCAAGCACAAATTTGGTGCACTGGGCCTCTAGTAAATAATGTGATGTCATAGAGAAAGTTTATTTGATTTGAACTTGATTATTTAATTCTACCCAATAAACACATGATAATTACCTTCTTTTTTTTTTTTTTTGAAGTACAATTTCCATTTATTTTCCCCCCAGAGAACTTTTTTTCTCTCCTTAAAGACTTAGCTTTTTACATGGGCTTTGGTGGAGGTCGTGGGGCAGCACCCACAGGTCTAAATCGGGGTAGGGGTGTTCGGTCCTCCCAGGCTTCATGAGAACGATTCCTGACTACCTTGCTGTGAATGGCACAGCTCACACAGTACTGTAGTTTCACACACACCTTGGGAAGCACAATGGCATCGAAGACACTCGCTTCAGAGGTGTCCCTAATGGCTGCAGCCTCTGCTATGTTTTGAATGACAAACTTCTTAATGGCCTTGTCCTTGGGCACGCACCGGGCACAGTTGGTGCAACTAAGAGGCTGCACATGGCCTCAGCCTTTTTTGGCACGACTGTTATTCCTTCTTTTCTTGGTCATCTTGGAAACAAGGACCCGCGAGAGGCTGATAATTACCTGCTTTATGTCAAATGCTCAGGAGACACAATAGAAGAGGAGACTTTTCCTTACCTTAAAGCAGCGATTTTTCTGCTGTTGTGTCACAGCACACTGGTGTGCTGCATGAATTTGTAAAACATGCAATACCTGACTATTTAGTCAGGGGCACTTACGCCTTTTCCCTTAGATTGTCAAATATAAAAATAAATGACAACAGGTAAAACAAAATAGCTTTCTGGTGTGAATAAATCAAAACTATACCTATTTTTTGTCAGATTGGCAAAAAATATATTTTTAGTGTGCCGCAGAATTTTAGTAATCAATTTATGTTTCCATGAGATGAAAAGTGTTGAAAAACACTGGTTTAAAGAACAAAAAATCTTTCTACAACTAGAATGGACTAGAAAATAACAGATTTGTTTTGGGATTTTTTTTTTTTTTTTACCACAGATTTTGTGTGTGGGCATGCGTGCCCCTGTGCAGGATATCCTGCCGGTGGGAGAAGAGAATGTGTGCTTCTCTTTGGACAATGAGATTCCATAAACCTCAGAGAATAAAGGCAAGATTTTTTTCTTCTCTCTGTCCTGTGCTCATTTTAAGGCTCTGGAATTCCTGGAATCATCACTTTTTGGCTTGAAAATTTCATAAAGCAGAGAAATCAGTTGCTATTTGTCCTTGGATCTTTAAGCTGAAATATGCATACAGTCTATTTTGATGGAGTTTCTCATTAAAATACTCCATAACTTTATTCTTATGCCAAAATTTTGAAGATTTGCTTTTTCCATAAAATTGTGATTATACTTTCTGTTTATGTTTTTGCTCAGTCATGTAATGTAGTAGTATGTTTCTTATTCAGTCATTTTCCTTATTTATCTCATTTCTCTAATTCTTATGTCTTACCTTTTTTTTGAAATACTTTTTACATTTCTATTTCTCCTTTATTTTCACTTCTTCGAAGTTACTGGAGGATAATGATTTTGATTTTATTGGCAGAAATTGTAAAATTATTTTTAAAGTATTTCCCCCAAATACAATTTATACTAAAAGTTAAAAAAATATATCCATGGACTTACTAACTTTCATATGGCCTTTGATAGATTTTTAAATATATGTTTGGTAGAATACTAAGAAATTTTAGGTAGTTACCAAAGGAAGATTTATTATTTCTGGCTGTCTTCTTCTTTTATGGTATAATTCCACTGAAATGTCTGGATGCATCATTTAATTCAAACCAAGTGGTTTATACATTTGTCTTCAACTAAAGAATATTCCAGGGTATAGTCTATGTTCTTAATATAATGGCTTGATGGAACTACCCATGGCTTGACAGAAATCAAAGCTCTTGTTAAAAGACAGAAAGGACAGTTTTGTTAAACTCTTTTATGATGTTATCATGTGGCTATTGACAAACTAGGAAAACAGCATGATAGAATATCAGTATTTGAAATTCTAATTAAAATTGGAAGTACAGCCCCCATTCCATATACTCTGCCTTGGCCTTTCTGTAATGGCCCTAAGAGTATGTGTAAGCATTCCTGGAAGTGCCAGATTAAGCGCTGGGAAAATTGCAACATTGGCATTAAGGCGAGAGATAATTAGCTTAGTCAAAAGAAATGAATAGTGTAAAACAAGTAAACAAACAAACAAGAAAACACAAAAGTTTTGGGATTGCTTGAGATTACTGAGATGTGGATGATGAAGGCTGAGAGTTAGTTTACTATGTCCTAAAAAGCTTAACATGGACTCTTTGGGAGTGAGGTTAAATCTGTATTTTGTGCATTGAAGAGAAAGTGAAGGCCTTGGCTGCCATAGATCTTTTAATTAGTGAGCAAATAATAAAAGGCCACCACACATTCTTTCAGACAAAAGTATCCAGTGACAATGGATACAAGGCCAATTGGGAGGTAAGCATTCATTACACACACACACACACACACACACACACACACAATAAAAACAAGCATGATTCTCACTCTCATGGAGTTTATGTTAAACAGAGTACACAATGTGAAATTACTAATTATAGACACTTTTTCATTATACTCGTAAAAGAAGCCATGTAGGAAAAATATAGAAGACTTTGAACTTACATAGTGAGGAAGCTAATTTAGTCAGTAGAATTTAAATCTTTAGAAACATGCTTTCCTTCTAATCTGGAATGTTTGTGTGTCAGGGAGGGAGGGAGTCGGTGAGCAGTAGTCTGGTGGCCCAGAGCCAAGGGAAGAAACAACTTTGCTCACAATAGGCACCCTTAGCAAAACCAAAGTATAGTGACATCAGCGTCTACATATTTTCCATGATTTCTAAAAATATAATCCGCTCATTAATAGAAAAACCCTACAACATAAAATTTTTAAAATTAAAGGATGATTTTTTTGCACTTGGCTGTGATATTGGATAGTGCTATTGCATTTAGATGTTGGCCTCCCATATTTCCCATGCCTTATACTGTTGAGAAAATACTCTGCAAAAGAAAGGTGGCATCTCCTGCTCAACCTTGACCATTTATTTCCGGCCTTCCTGCTCATTATTATTATTTTTAAAATATATTTTTATTGATTTCAGAGTGGAAAGGAGAGGGAGAGAGAGAGAGAAAAAACATCAATGATGAGAGAGAATCATTGATCAGCTACCTCTTGCACCCTCCACACTGGGGATCGAGCCCACAACCTGGGCATATGCCCTGACTGGGAATCCAATCATGACATCCTGCTTCATAGGCCAATGCTCAACCACTGAGCCACACTGTCTGAGCTCTCATCATTAATCAAGATGTTTACAACTATGAATTGTCCTAGTTTTTATTTGTAGGTCTTTGGGGTATTATGTGCTAAGTCCACATGTAAAGAGAGCAAACAACTCTCCTTGATAATCTTCCAGTCTTCAGTTATAGTAGTAGTTTCCTAGAATGGCAGTGCTATTATTTGCCCAACTGCAGTCTGTGTTCCAGAAATGCTTAATACTATCTTGTTATCCACAGCTTAATGGTAAATAGGGGATTAATAGTCTGTCAAATTGAATGACCAGAAGAACAGATAAAGCATGACTTCAAAGATTTCTCACTGTTTAGGAATGGACTTGTTCTGTCTGTGCAAATGATAGCATATTGGAAATATCCCTGTGGTTGTGAAAAAGAAGAAAAACATGATTATATTAGAGCCGTGGTCAGCAAAATTTGGCTTGTGAGCCACATGCGGCTCTTTGGCCCCTTGAGTGTGGCTCTTCCTAAGCCTTAGGAGTACTCTAATTAAGTTAATAACAATGTACCTACCTATATGGTTTAAATTTAAAAAATTTGGCTTTCAAAAGAAATTTCAATCATTGTACTGTTGATATTTGGCTCTGTTGACTAATGAATTTGCCGACCACTGTACTAGAGGCCCAATGCATGAAAATTCGTGCAAGAGTAGACTTTCCTTCCCCCAGCTGCTGGCACCCACTTCCCTCTGGCACCCGGGACTCAGGATGGCTTCCCTCCAGCCTCAGCTTCATCAGGAAAAACATCCGGGAGATGTCTGGTCTAATTAGCATGTTACCCTTTTATTATTATAGATACTTCTACTCAAGAAAGTGTGCATAAAGTGCTTCTGCATAATGGAATGTTCTGATTTAGGAAATCATTTTTTTTTTTTTGGTTAGGACTTATCAAAACTGATTTTTTATGATTCTGATTGGGATTGGAAATTTATATAACCAATATTGGCTCCTAGGGAAGACTAAAATCCTTCCATTGATGCATTCAACACTTTTTGCTCAGATTTTGAATTTCAAAATAATCAAGCTCTGTGGTAGCAGGAAAAATGGTCCTGAGGGATCCAGGATATAGTAATGGGAGAAAAACCCTTCATCCACTTTGCATTTTTGCCTTTCCCAAGACCTTCCCATCTCTTGACACACACATATATTGATACTGCCATCCAAACCTAGCAAAAGCCCTTAACCCTTAGATCAGTAAACAGTGATTCTCACAGTGTGCATAAGAATTATCTGGGAGTAGGTGGAAAAATATCTATCCTTTAGAAATTGTGATTCTGAGGTCAGGTCTGAGCCTAGGAGCTTTTATGTTTTGTTTTGTTTTGTTTTCAATTACTTCTGGTCAATCTGATACAGATGGCCTAATGCCACACTTCATGGAACTCTGCATACACTTTAAACGCTAGATAGCCACGGTCAGCTGCATTTATCTATCATTGATTCAACTGGCTGTGCAGTGGAGTGCAGTATCTGAAGTACAAGCATCCTGGTAGGTCCAACTGCATGTGAGGGAGTAATTCTAAAATGGGGAAAGGTGTGGCCTGGGAAAAGCTTCTGCCATGAGTTCCCAATATTAGCACAGTTAGGGGTAATTAAGATTTCCATAAAATACACTTCGAGTTCCATTCAAAGAATTTTCTGGAATTTAATCCAGTTATTTGTTGGTGTTATCTAGACTTCTAAAGTTAATATCAGGTGGTTTATCGCTGGATGAAATGTAAGCTTGTTTCAAAGGAAAGGAAGGGGCAGAAGTTGGCTTGTGACTTAATGCATTACCCTCGGTGATATTTACGTTTTAAAGTGCCACAGACTCGGCAGTACAAACCTTAACAACAACAAAAATGGCAATCAGACAACCGTGGGAAAGCTGTATTTGTGTATTGGACTTTTTGGCACCCCTCAAATGATGCTGAAGAGGTACACTATGGAGTGCGATGTTTCTGGTTAACGCTGCCTCTCAGCTGACTTTAGTTTCTTTAGAGAGTACAGACAGTGTGTGGGTTGAACTCCATCACTGAGTCATAGCAATGACTGTAAGTCACATCCTCATTGTAGTTTGGATCTCTGCCATATCCCTGACCAGCATTTGAACTTGAATTTTGGCCTGACACCAGCTACAATGGTCAGAAAGCAAGGGCCCATCAGCTATGGCGTGACTGACCTTTCAAGGTTCCCTTTAGAACAATTCTCTGAAAATGAATGGACTGGACAGTTTGCTTTTTATCTACTCATATAACTTAAGTATCTATTTTAAAGACGTTATGTTTTAAACATCGTGTGTGATGTTCCATTTGGTGAACTTAAAAAAGGTAATATGTGTTGGCATAAAATAAAGGCTATTGCTTGTGTATGTTACTCTCAATAACATTACGATTCAAGTAAAAATTAATTATTTGAATCCATTTTGATCTATAAAAATGGCTATCTCATATAGTTCAATCTAAATACTTGCCTGACATACTTTGTGGAAAAAAGTGTATTAGCAAGATATTCACATTATAATACTAAATTAGGAAAAATATAACATTGAGCTTATAGTGAAAACCCAAAATATTTGTTTAAATTATAGTTATGAATACAAAAATTAACAGAAGAAAGTATGAAAGTTGATCAATGGATGTCTTTCACTGGTAAATAGGGTTATGGAGTATTTTATTTGCTTACTGTTATTTTATACAGTGGGTAAGTGTTATATTTATTTAACAACATTTACTGTTTTTGTTGTTATCAAAGTAGTATGTTACATATTGTTTTTAGATATCTTGTGACATAGAAAAAAATGATA
The DNA here is from genome assembly GCF_028538775.1 of Myotis yumanensis. NCBI lineage: Eukaryota > Metazoa > Chordata > Mammalia > Chiroptera > Vespertilionidae > Myotis > Myotis yumanensis. The sequence goes on from NW_027223754.1 coordinate 132,329,343, forward strand.
AAGAAGAAAACTCTTAACACACAGAGATTTTGTGATGACTTTTTACCTACTCCATTCTTGTCATTAAAAGGAACATTGTCATAATATAAACTTCAATTTTTTTCTTATTGATGAAGATGATAATTTTTATACATATTTATTGGTCATTGGTATTAATGAATCTCTTTTATCTATTATTTCTGGAGCATTGGTCCACTGTTCTTTTCAAGAATAACCTGAGTGTTAGAAGACAGGAAACACCTTTGATTTGCTATTGGTCCTATTTTAGCTACAGTGATATTATCAAAAGTAAAATTTTTTATAAAGATACAGAAATAGGCATTCCATATTTTAACAATAAAGCAAGACAAGACAGCATGTAGGAGGAAAATCAAGTACAGAAATGCAAGAAATACTGGAATGTTTGAAGATGGTATTTACATTGTTAAAGATCATAAGGAATGTCAGGTTAACTACAATCAGAACTCAGAGCTTTAGAAAGCCTTCATATAGTGAGTCATCATACATATCCTATAAAAATAGCAGTCCATTTCCTCCTCACAGCTCAAACTGACCTCACTTTCCAAGAATTCAAAGAACTTCAGGGGGAAAAGCAAAGGCTATTTTTTCTTCATGTTTTGCTTTCATCCCCACACCTTCCCCCATCCCCAACAAGTGACAGGAATCTTGGAAATAAAGTAAAATTTAGGATGGCTTTTGCTTCCAACTCTTTAAGAATCATTACTGTGTATATGAATTTGGGGATGGCAAGTACTTGGCAAAACTTAGCAAACACATTTCTAAAATAAATCTCGTAAATGAGCCAATTTTGATGAATAGCTACATTTGAGCTACAATTCTTGGTTAGGTAATTTTAATGCAGTCACTGCGTTATTTTATGGTCAATAAATAATATGCTGAAGGGAAGAACTTTACATTTATGTAAAAACAATTCCTTTTTCCAAATTGGTTATTTTCTTCTTTCCTCCTGTTTAAAATAACTAAATCATCTTGTGATTATAATTCTTAAAAACCTGAACTTTCATTTAAGGAAAGCCATTTTAGGTAATTAAGGAAAAATCAAAGTAAAAAATTCTTAATAATTTAATCTCATATTACTCCACTTTGGAGCAACATGATAAATCAACACATTGCTTATCCTTAATTAAAGTCCCTTTATTTCTATACTGTTCCTATTTCCCTCAATGTTTTTTTAATCATTTGAAGTAGACACTCTTATAAATAAAGTTAATTTAAATGTCATCATTTTATTGATTTTCTTACTCTCTTAATTAGCAAGATGGCTGATTTTTAATCTTGTTGTGAACTATCCTTCAATAAAATCAATTGTGCCTTACGTGAAATATTCAGCTCAGAAATTCTGTTGGAGAGAAGCTCAAGTAAAACTGTCATCAGGCATCTACTCCTGAAGCATACAAGCCAGACATGTATTTTTCTTTACTGATTATTTACAGAGGGCCAGCTAGGACATGAAGAGCAAGGAGAAAAAAATTATTAGTGTTTCTGAGACATTGCTCTTCCTTGACCAATAATTTTTGTTTGTTTATTTTTTCCCTCTAAGGATGTTTTTCTCTTTGGAAATTTAAGTTAGGATAACTTATGTAAAAGGAATGTCAGACACATGTTGGAAAGCTGAGCCCTGCCCGATGTAGCTCAGTTGGGTGAGTTGTCATCCTGTGCACTGAGGGGTCACCAGTTCAATTCCCAGTCAGGGCACATACCCAGGTTGCTGGTTTGATCCCCGACTGGGGCTCATGTAGGAGGCAGCTGATTGATGTTTCTCTCTCACATTGATGTTTCTCTCTTTCTCCCTCTCCCTCTCCCTCTCCCTTCTTCTCTCTCTCTCTCCAAACAAATTAAAAAAAAAAAACTCAATAAAAATAAAAAAAGTTGAGGGGGTGAATCACACACAAATAAAATAGCCAGACATAGAAGGCTTTCAAAGAAAGTCACATTAATTCAAGCATAGAAGTTGCCATTATATCAAAAGAGACTGACACCTTTTATTAGCTTTGAATAATATAAAGTCCTTTTGAGAAGTTTATTTATATACTAAAACTTAGTTTTCTGAGTAAGGAGAAAATAATGCTTACTTAAGCTAATATTATGGCATGTAAAATGCAAATCATTCTCAATAATAGCAAGAGTGTCTTAGGTAATTATAGTTTTAAATATATATAACCATAAAAACATATTTAAAAGTTTAATTTTTTAACCTAATTTTTTGAAATGTATACTCTTATGTACTTATTTGGTACATGATTTTATTATATATATATATATATATATATGTATATATATATATATATATGGACAGAGTGATATGTACATATATGGAAATTAATTCATATGTCAGTGCCTCAATTTATTTTTCACTAACACTCCCCATAAGGAGCTTCTTAAATACATTTTTTTTAACTGTCCACACCTAAATTGCCCCGACCTGCAGGGCACGCTTCATGGGTACACCGCACCAAATCCTGCAAAGGAATGAGAGGATAGGAGACGCGAAGAAATGGAGGCAAGACAAAGTTCTGATCAAGCCTCAGTTTTATTCTTTACAGTGAGTTGTATTTATACTGTTTCTAGAGGAGGGGAGTGGGCAAAGGAAGTCGTTAAGGATGTAACAGACTTTGGAATGTTGCAGCTTATCAGCGGAGATGTAGCTTGCTTTGTGCTTAGGGTGAGGGTATGTTATTTAACTCCAGGCTAAATCGCAAGGTTAACTTTTAACTCCAGGCCAAACCGGGAGTTGGCTTGGAGGAGCCAGAAACCTCTTGTTGTAAGCTGGAGATGTATATGTGATTTATAATGGCTCCCAACAATTCCTCCCTTACCATTTAGTTAAGGGTGGGCATTAACCGACTGGGGGAGTAGTGACCTGGTTCCTCCCATGAGATCAGCAGATCTCACCTCTGGTGGCTCTTGGTATCTTTTGGGGAGGAGAGGCAGAGCCAACAATTATATATGTATGGATACCAACCTCTATGCAAACCAGGTGTGCTCACAGAGAAATCCAGAGGCGGTCGAGAAAATTTTGATTTTCTGTTTTGACCTTCCCTTGCAGTGCTTTGCCCTGCACCCAGACGGTGCCCATACCATACCTCTATATAGAGTGTAGGTAAGCATTCCTCTGGCTTTATGCTGTCCCCGTGGGGAGGGAGCTCTGGCAATCACAATCACATTCTCGGTCTATAGTAGTTAAACGGTGGTAGTGAACCTGAATGGGTTTGGCCAGGATGCTATCAATTTGCTGTTTGACAAAACTTGTCAGTTTCTTAAAAGCCCATGGACCAAAGGTTAAAATTAACAGTAAGCTGACAAGGGGGCCAAATACAGGAAGCAGGTAGGGGAGTAGGCCATTGAGTCCGCTCCAAAGGGGGTTTTCGAACAGCTCTCTTCGCCTTTTCACCAGGTCTTCCTGGAGTTTTCTTATCTTGTCTCAGACGATTCCAGATTTGTTGGCATAAAAACAGCAGCGTTCCTGTAGGGCTAAACATATTCCTCCCTGCTCTGCTATAAGTAAATCTAATCCTCTTCTATTTTGTAAAACTACTTCTGCTAGGGAGTCAATTTGGTCTTGGAGATCATTGATAGTACCTGAAAGAGCCTGAACATCAATTAACTGATTAGATAATCTATTATAGGTATGTAATGCGGTTCCTAATCCAGCTGTGCCAGTGGCCACAGCTCCAGAGACTCCCAGTCTTATAAGTAAAGGAATAAGTTGGACAGCCCGCTTACTGCGTCCAGCAATGTAATCAAGGCTGGGTAGGGGGACAGGTTCTCCCCCTGGAATAATATCAATGTCAGGGAGAATACTAGCCTGAACACATAATCCTGTCCAGTTTAAAGGTAGAGCTGTATAGGCCATATTACCTCCACATACAAACACTCGTCCAGGAGCGGGGCAAAGGGAGGAACTGTGATTGTGAACGGGAGAGCAGTTAACAAAGCTAACGAAGCCTACATCTAGATCATAACTATTATTCTGGGGGAGTTTTTGTAGACATGAGGAAAAGTTGAATGCAACAGGTTGAGTTCTAAAGGGCAAACTGAGGGTACAATTATTATACTGATGTCATCTGGAATGACAAGGGGCATAGGTGTACCTAGGGTCATGCATAGCCAACAGTTTTCTGCAAGGGATGGACTGGAGGCATTTAAAGCACGGAGTGTGGCTTCTAAGATATCAGAGGTTTGGGTGTCTAGATCTACTCCTGTAAAAGTTTATCTTTTTAATAGGTGACAACTAAGTTCCCCTGAATATCCATTTAACCCAATTTGCCAATTTTAAGTCAGTTTGAAATAGCATTTATTCTTTTAACTTTACTTGTCCTAAGTTATGGACAGTAAATGACCTTAATTAAATTTCTGGTATTAGTTTTTGGGTAGACAAAACACAAATTATTTAATTTAGCTTTTGAGGCCCAATATATTGATTTTTAATTTTAGTTAGGCATCTGAAGGAAACCTTTTTATTTCCTTCCAGACAGCTTTCTTTCTCACACAAGCAACAAATGTAAGAAACATGGTTGCCTTTTGAGATTTTAACAAATACTGTCACAAAGCTATATATTTCAAGTGATTATTTTAAAAAGGCAAAGCGAAGCAAGTAAATTTAGTATTTAGTAAACTTTTGATTCACAAGGGACAAATGCTGCCCCACCTCCAGCCTAATTTAAAATGCAGCGGCGAGGAGCTTTTGTTATTTCAAATTACATCTTAAAATTCTACTGCTGTATTTTAAGAAATATTAAACAAAATTACTTGTTTTGCCCTTTCTCAGAGGCAAAAACTTAAAATATATTTATTAATTTATATTTGATAAAGCTTTCCATGTGATTTCAAGTATATTAAATTGGCTTTATTAAAAAACCTTTAAGAAGAGAGAATAAACTTTTGAAAACATTTCAGGGCCCATGAAATGTCCCAAAGTCATTCCTTGGTTATAGTTTTGAAATCTAACTTGGAAGACCATCAAATATATACGTATATATATGATTTAAAGATTATATACCTTTTATAATTATTAAGAGATATCAATTAAATTTAAACTGATCTTTGTATATAAAATTTCTGTTGGGATCACAGAATTTATCCTCTTTTTTAATCAGATCAATGAGTAACATTTTTTGGAATAAACTTCAAAAAATGCAGGACATAATCAACCAACAGATTTAATTCTGTTCTTTAGATTTTGTACGAAGTACACTTAGATCTTATTTAATTCAGTATTATGTCACTTCAAGATACCTAGGTATAAACTCCAAGGTCTTAAATTTCACAGCAGATTTGGAAAACCACACTTGAGGCTGGCGAGGCAGGCCTGGCCCCAGCCTTTGATTTTAAAAACGACCATAATTTTTCCTCTGGGAAGGCCAACAAACAAGGTTGTAGATACATTGCTTCCTGCCCCTTGCTAGTCGGTGGGAAGTTTCAATATTGGCCTGGGGGAGGAAGGGGGGGGGCTGTTTTCCCTGGAAGAGTAAATTGACCACATTCTTTAAGAATTTGCTACATGTGGGAAGCAACTAGCCCCTTTTCTCATTAGAAATGTTTTGGCCAGCCTTTTCAATTAACAAAGGGCCAGTTTTTTACCGGGCTACTTAGATTTTTATAATTAATATCAATAATTCTTGAGATTCAAATCTAGATTATTATTTTAAGGCAGTTATTTTGGTAACTTTTCTATAACAGACCATTTTACTAAATTTCTTTGAGGCTTTTAAGATTAACTTTGGAACAGGCTTTATTAACATTTCAAAAATCACTCTTTATTATGGAAATATACCAATCTTATTGCTAGAACCAGCCTGCATTTCTTCCCTGGCTCAAATATGCCATTTTTCTTAGGAAATAATCAGTCTTGGGTTTTATTCTGTACATTTGTAAAGAGATTTTTAGCTCAAAACTCTATCTAAATGTCCAAAATCGGATGATGCGCGCTTTTAGTTCCAAGCCAGTTTTTCTCTTTACACGTGAACAGAAATCCCAGACGCATTTTCTAAATTTTGTAAAACTTTTTTAATTACGAGAAGGAGATTTTAAATTTGAATACTGGGGAGGAGGCGTCCATATAGGATCGCCATGTGTTCCTTTTTCCTTTCCCCTACATATCCTGTTTTGGGGGAAGTTTTAGCAAATGACTCAGATGGCGTATTTTTCCCCAAAGTTATGCTTAATAGAAAAAGACTTTTTAAACTTTTTCCTATTTTGCTTTCTAAAGTCATGGCTAGCACCCAAGGTTATCTTAGCCAAAGTTTGGTTGTCATAAGATGTTCTAAAGTAAAGAAGCCTTTTAAATCTTTCTTTTTAACCCTAAATCCTCACACCTTGAGGGACTCCCTGAGTCCTGTAAGAAGCCTTTTGAATCTTTTTAACCCTAAATCCTCACACCTTGAGGGACTCCCTGAGTCCTGTAAGAAGCCTTTTGAATCTTTCTTTTTAACCCTAAATCTTCGCGCCTTGAGGGACTCCCTGAGTCCTTTAAGAAACAGCTCATGAGAACTCAAAGCCTGCCCATGTCTTAGCCTCTTCCACGTAAGCCTCCAGGACGTATAAACCCCGTACCAGGTCAGCCCAGGAGTCGACAAGGAGACGAACCAGCGAGGAAGATGCCAACCGTCACCTCAAAAGAGAGGCCCCTGTCCACATGTCATAGGTCTGGATGTTGAAATTCTCTGCTGAGACTACTTCAGTCCTGTTTATGCCACAGGTGTGTTTTCCTACGTAAGCAACCGGTTGGTATAATCCGCCAACTCGGACCCCTAGATCAGAGCTCCCCAGATCAAAACCTGTTGTCAAGTGCCTTCCTCGGAGCTGCTTTTGCAGCTCACTCCTCCTACGTAAACAGCCGGTTGGTATAACCCGCCAACTCGGACCCTTGTGAGGCAGGTAACCTGCTAGGACCCTCAGGCATTCACCAGTCGGGAGTCAGGCACCGCATGAGTGCTCACAAGGTGGACGGCTTGCGTTTTTAAGTAGGCAAGGAGTTTTCCCGGAGTAACAGTGACACAAGTTCTTACTGGATTACTTCTAATTTTGGGTGGACGGTTTAAGCTTTAAAGTAGGCAAAAACACTTACTTCCGAGTCTCAGCTGGAGTCCCCATTTTCTCAGAAAGACCACTAAGACAAGGTGAACGCAGGGTTTTTGGAAGGAGTCAACCACGTGGAACGAAACCAAGGGACAAGCCTGAGTGATTCGGAGTTCTCTCTGCCGAAATCGGGTACCTTTCACTCTTCCCCGAAATGACAAGAGAGTGCTCAAAGTGGACTAGAGGCAGGAGACAAGGGGGGAGGCAAGGAGGGAAGAGAATGCCTATCCAAAATGAATGCATTCACTTTCCAAAGCAACAGGTCTGACTCGCAAAGCGGGTAAGCAGAGCGGCGACCAGGAAAAAAGCAGGCTGACTCACAGGGCGATCCCAGTGGCGCCAAAGGGAGGTCCGGCCGGACAAGAGTGAACGTTCCTGAGGAGGATTGGAGAGCGGAGACCACGGCTGGGCGCCAGTTATGCCCCGACCTGCAGGGCACGCTTCGTGGGTACACCGCACCAAATCCTGCAAAGGAATGAGAGGATAGGAGACTCGAAGAAATGGAGGCAAGACAAAGTTCTGATCAAGCCTCAGTTTTATTCTTTACAGCGAGTTGTATTTATACTGTTTCTAGAGGAGGGGAGTGGGCAAAGGAAGTCGTTAAGGATGTAACAGACTTTGGAATGTTGCAGCTTATCAGCGGAGATGTAGCTTGCTTTGTGCTTAGGGTGAGGGTATGTTATTTAACTCCAGGCTAAATCGCAAGGTTAACTTTTAACTCCAGGCCAAACCGGGAGTTGGCTTGGAGGAGCCAGAAACCTCTTGTTGTAAGCTGGAGATGTATATGTGATTTATAATGGCTCCCAACACTAAATTAGTCTTTTCAAGCTTCTAAAACAGAATACTATATACTGGGTGACTTTTAAACAATAGAAATTTGTTTCTCACCATTCTAGAGGCTGTAAGTACCAAGATCAAGACACCAGCAGATTTGGTGCATGGTGGGGATCTACTTCCTGGTTCATAGAGGGCTGTAACCTCACTGAGTAGAAGAGGCAGGAGATCTAAAGTGTCTTTTAGGAGAGCACTGATCCAATTCACAAGGCTCCACCCTTATGACCTAATTGCCTTCAAATCTATTCTCATTGTGGATTAGGCATTTTAACATATGCATTTTGAGGGAACAAAAACATTTAGTCTATAATACCACTCAATAAAAATTTAACACCACAGATATACTTTATAGCTGTTTATGTACTATAGGTGTACTTGTGTTTTACATAATAAAAAGGTTGAAATACTTTTCAGCCCCAAAATACTAAGGTTTGCTTCTTTGAAAGAAATATTGTGCCTATTGAGAATACAAGATCATGTATACCTTTTTTAAAAACGATTTTTAATTTTTGTTGAACTTTACTTTTTTTAGCTTTATTTTTATTGTTGACACTATTATAGATATTCTCCATTTACCTCCCTTATCTACCTCCACCCAGGCCCCAAACCCCCTTCCCTGTGGCCATCACTACACTGTTGTCTGTGTCTGTAGGTTATACATATATATTCTTTGGTTAATCCCTTCACCTTCTTTTATCCATTCTCCCACTCTCCTCCCCTCTGACAGCTGTATACTTTTTTTTTTTAATGTATTTTAATTTATTTCAGAGGAAGGGAGAGGGAGAGAGAGATAGAAACATCAATGATGAGAGAGAATCATTGATCAGCTGTCTTCTGCACACCCAACTGGGGATCGAGCCTGCAACCCAGGCATGTGATCTTGACCAGAATCAAACTGGGGACATCTTCAGTCTGCAGGCCAATGCTCTCTCCACTGAGCAAACTGGCCAGGGCCAGCTGTGTACTTTTGCTAAATTAAAAACTTCTGAGTTGGTAAAATGCTTTCAGTGAACTGTTCATTCCATTTGTTTGTTTCTTTAACTTCCCTTTAAATGAATTTAAGGTGCATTGATAAAGGAAACCTAACTATTCTAAGTAGTATCCATAAACACAGTCCTGATAGTGTGTGTATTTATTTTTGTTAATCCTCAAATCAAGGATATTTTTCCATTGATTTTCAGAGAGAGTGGAAGGGAAGTAGGAAGACAGAGAAACATTGATGTGAGAGAGACACATCGATTGGTTGCCTCCTGCATGCACTCTGACCCGGGCCAGGATCAAACCTGTAACCGAGGTATGAACATGTCCCTGATTGGAATTGAACCCAGGAGCCTTCAGTCCTCCAGTCAATGCTCTATTCACTGAGCCAAACCAGCTAGGGCGATGTATATATTTTAATTCACAAATGGGCATATTAATTCCCCAGGTTCTGTACCTCTCTTCTCAGAACTAGGAATATTGAAATTTGTTTTCATGTCTCTAAAGCCAATACTAGCCTCAAGAAAATGGTACCTTAGCACTTTTTTTTTTTTTTTTTTTTTTGGTACCAACATCTTATGGCTAAACATGACATCACGTGAACTACTCTTTTAACTCTGCTGTTGTATTCCAGTTTTGATTACTGGGTCATTATTTTTTTCCAGGGCTTTTTGGTTCTGGTCTTTATTATCTATCCCATTTTTCCCTTGGTCATCTTGCTTGAGTTTATTTTTTTATTTTTTTATTTCTTTATTGATTAAGGCATTACATATTGCTTGAGTTTAAATACTTTATTCAACACTCTTTCTTCTCCAATTGTTATTATCCTTTTGTTGTTTCCCCTCTATCTGCATTGTATATCATTGCTGCCTATCCCATTGTCCCAAAATTGGATACTTGCCCCTGATTTTTATCCTCACAATAATGAGTGTTGGAATTAAAATTGTTTATAATTATAGTGATGATAATTAGTTGGTGGCTGTAGGTGTTAATATGTGATGCCTTGAAAAAGTTAGGGTGAACTGCAGATATCATAATGCTTTTTTGCATTCTAAATGCAAAGCTAAGTACCTCAAGTATATCCGGATCAAGTTTTTCTAGATCTGCTAAATTAGCATGTGTTGTGAAAAACTTAACTAAAGGTCACAGAAAATTCCTAAAAGTATCTAGTGCTATTTTATTAAAAGATTAAATTGATATTTGCTTAAGAAAATTAAACTGACTAGATCTTTTATGTAGGGAAACCATTAACAAGCTGACAAATCAAGATATATCTCCAAGAATCTGAGGAAAGACTATAGCTTCTTTGTCTTTGTAGCATCTGAGTTCTGGGTTCTAAACCTCAGATAACTTTTTAAATAAAAAGTTAATGCTTTAAAACATTTATTGAACTGATATATCCTTTAGAATTTGTCTTCTACTTTTTAAATTAATCCTTCTTTTTCTCTTAATTTAATCCAATAGAAAAATAAGTAAAACCACTCCAAATGGATGCAGAAATTATTTTCACAAAGCTCTAAAAAATCATACAACAAGTCAAGCAACAACTTAAAATATGGTCTTATGTTGCCTACATTTTTATTGATGTCACTCTCTTTGTTGATTTTAAAATTGGTGATGGGCTTATCTGTGATATCTGAGCAAACCCTTCTGTTTTTCTCTGTTCCCAAGTCCATATCACTCTTTCCTGAAATAATAAAAAAATGATGCCTCTGTTTGATGAGATGGTCTTTCCTATAGATTGGTGCACAATATGTGAATTCAAAGTAGATGTTAATGAATTCATGAGTTATGGATCCTTGATCAATTATTAAGGGATATAGCACACTTATGTTTGTTTTCAATTTTGGGGGACTATTAAAAGTTAGGATATATTATAATGTAAAGGTACTGTTCATGTTTATGACACCCTCCCACGTATAACCTCTTCCATGGAGACCTTTATTCACCTATTGCTTCTATCACCTGCAATTTCTTCTATTGTCATGCTGACTGCTTCTGTCCATCACTTAGTGGATATGGCACTGTACCAGATACAAGACTTACCAATGTATATAGTATAGCCCAGAGTGAATCAGTGGACTACAGTTCTTCTGGGAATTTGAAATAAAAACATATAGAGAAGTATTAGATGATCAGCTAAATGATTGTTAAGTATCAAGACACGCTATGAAGGGCCAGTCACCATAAGTAATAGAAGAATGAAAGGGACTTCATCTTGTACATCGTTCTAACATGGTAATGGGTAGAGTGCCTTACACATAGCAAGTGATCAATCAGTAAATATTCAGTGTGCAGGGAGAATCAGATTTGAGACCATCTGACTCACTCAAAATGTGGGAACATAAAACATTTTTTTTGAGGCACTTTGCCTGGATTCTTGTAACTAAAAGAGATTTCTGAAAAGAATGCAGCAGTCACAGTCCTGATTTTTTAAGGAAAATTGGCCATTTCTCTTTGCAGAAAAAAAAGAATAAATTTTCAAAATATAATTTTAAAAGAACTCCGTGGATTTATTAAGCAGGACATAAGTGAAAAATCAAATTAAATGAACTTGAAGGTAATTTTGAGGAATTCTCCAGGAATGAATGAGGAAGATAAAAAGAGAGAAAAAGATTGAGACAGGAGTTGAAATATGGAAAATAGATGTGCAAATATCAGAATCTATTTAGTAGGAGCCTCTGAAGGAAAAAGAAAAACAAAACAAAACATGTATATAAAAAAAATTGGATAAATAATGGACAAATATTTCCCAGAAGTACAGAGAGACATGAAGCTTCAGATTGAAAGGGATAAAAGTGCCAAGTAGGACCTGTAAGAAAACCTCTCACTCCTAGATCCATTAAAGTTAAGTTTAAGAACTTCAGAGGCAAAGGATAAATTTAAAAATTAGCCAGGGATAAAAATAAAATGACCTACAAATGAATGATCACTTTTCCCCCAATATTATTTCCAGTATTAGTTTCAGGTAAACAGTATAGTGGTTAGACAATCATATACTTTACAATGTTCCTCCCAATATTTCCAGTAGCCCCCAGACCATACGTATTTATTATGATATTATTCACTATATCTGTGCTGTACTTTATATCCTCATGACTATTTTATAACTACCAATTTGTACTAATGAAGATAACTTTCACACCACATTTCTCATTAGTAACACCAGCACAAAAAAGCAATAGAAAATGTTCAGCATTTTAAAGAAAAAAATTAAACTCTTTTACAAAATTAATAAATTATTTAAATGTGAAGGAAAATAGCCTCATTGGTCTGGCTCAGTGGTTGAGTGTTGACCCATGAACCAGGAAGTCATGGTTCAATTCCAGGTCAGGGCACATGTCCAGGTTTTGGGCTTGATCCCCAGTAGGAGGTGTGCAGGAGGCAGTAGATCAATGATTTTCTCTTATCATTGATGTTTCCCTCTCTCTCTCACTCTCCCCTCCTCTCTCTGAAGCCAATAAAAACATATTTAAAAAATAAGTGTGAAGGAAAATAAAGATATTTTCAGGCGTGTAAGATGTTGAGAAGGATCATAGTCTGGGCTCCTGCAGGAAAACAGAGCTTGCATGCACTTAATTTATTTTGGGAAATGATTCAGGAAAAAGAGGAGACTAGTGAGAGAGAAATACAAGTAAAGTCAATACAAGGGTGCTTTCTGAAGTTGGCCAACACTTGTAGAGATTTGGGCTGGATCTCAGCAGGATCTTAAGAGAAGCTGTGTAGAATGCACTTTAGAATTGCTTACCCAAGTGTGGGTTGAAGGAAACATTTAAATAATGACTTTCTCTTTGTCAAAAATGGTTAACCAATAGGTGTTAGGTCTCTGTCACCTTCAGGTTGCTTATGCAGGAATGCCAGGAAGATGTCTGTATACATTGCACACTGATGTTAGAAAAACCCCGAGGCAGAAAGTGAAGTATATATGGTGCAATTGAGGTAAGCTACTGTTTAGTTTTATCTGTAAATAACTTGCTTTTGCTGTAATTATTGAGATAGGAAGTGGGCAGAGAGGATGTTATGAAGCATCCAGTTCTATAATTTACCCAGCATAGGTATTGTCATACAGAAATCCAGTAAGAATAATATTTAATAGTGAAGAATTTATGAGTTAGTCTCTTATTCTCCCTCCCAATTTATTCATTGCAACCCCCCACCTCACATATCACTGAGGCTACACTGGCTCCTTGTGGTCTCTCATATTTCCTCTTCTCCAAAATATCTGAGTGCCTCACTCCTTCACTTCATTCAGATTTCTGCTAAAATGTCACATTCTTGGAAAGGCTGATCACCTTATTAAAATAATATCACCCGCTCTCCTCAACATGTCATAACCACCTTTTCCATCTTTATTTCTCTCTATAGTAATGATTAATCGTGACATAGTATATATTTATACATTTATTTATTTACTAGTGGCCCAGTGCACAGATTCGTTCACATTGAAAGGAAATTAATTATAATTCCTGGAGTGGCGCCGTGGCTTGAAGGGCATTGGTGGACTGAGTGGGGTGGTGGGGGGCGGGGGGAAGAAAAGAAAAAGAAAGAAAACTCAAACTTGGGTTTTCCAGCACGAGGTGCTGGCTCAGGTGCAGGGATTAATGCAGGTGGTCCCAGGTGGTGGCCGGCATAACGAGACTGGGTAAGATAGGCCAGACACACCCTGGAGCCAACCTCCCATGGTCCCTCGCCTGCTGCACCTGGGGTGGCATCGTGGCTCAAAGGGCATCTGAGGAGTGAAAGGGGTCCTTCCAGTAGGTGAGGTCCCTCGGCCTGGCCTGGGGGTGGGGCTGAAACCGGCTCTCTGACATCCCCCGAGGAGTCCCAGAGTGCGAGTGCGAGAGGGCACTCTGCAAAGTCTGTCAAACAGGATGTGGAATGCAAATTCAAGTGTGTAGTAAACCAGGAACAGCATAACCCACAGCCAAAGGTGGAATCACTTGGTCCTGTGAGGAATCAGGCTCCCTTCTCTCTGGTTCCGCCTCACCTGAGAACCACCGCTGCCAAGTCATCCCAGCTCAGCAGCTCCTGTGTTGAGTGTCTGCCCCCTGGTGGTCAGTGTGTGTCATAGGTACTAGCTTGTTGGATGGTCAGACTGTCTCACAATCCAGGACACCTCAGGGGATGTCAGACTGCTGGTTTCGGCTGATCCCTGCAGGCCAGTTCGAGGGACCCCACTGGTGCATGAATCCATGCACCAGGCCACTACTATGCATAGAAGATCTTTGTTTAATTTCTTCCTGCCCTCTGAGATTTATCAGTCTGTTCCATGGGTTTCCATGCCTGTGCATTGAATGTCTGCCCCCTCATGGTCAGTGCGCATCATAGGTACCAGTTGAACAGTCGAACAGTCAGGCTTTTATATATATAGATTGTTGTAGGTCTTCTCATTCTTGGTATTCAGTTTTTCCAATTGGTTCACTGATGTATTTCTAATGTCTAGAACAGTGCTTTGCATAGTAAGTACTCAGCAAATATTTGTTGAAAAATGAATACTTATAAAATCTGTAACTATAAAGTTAGCAGAATAAAATTTATAAATGGGATATATATAAGAACAAATCAAATAAATAAATATAAAATATTATAAAATTTAAAATATGTATATGAAATAAAGGCTTACAAAAATAAGCACTAATGTAAAAGCAATTATAATAAATAGAAATGAGTTATAATTCATGAATAAATGAAAGACTCATATTGAATTAAATTTGATTAAGCAATATATTTTTATAAGATACATTTAATACAAAATTTAAGACAAAAGAATTCTAATACATTGAACATAAATAGGTGGAAAATGGTATAGCAATAACATATGAGTAAATGGTAAGGCAATATAGCAATTTTAATATCTAAAAATAGAATTTAAGTAAGAAACAACATGATTGAAAATAGCTATAACCATGAGGGACACTACTAGTATAAACTTTAACTACTATTATATAAAATAACTTACAGAACTTAGATATAATATTTCCTTTGTGTTATTTTATTAGATAAAGCCATCACAGCAATGCTGAATAATATTTATAGCTGTAGACCACTCTGTTGTTTCTGGCTTATGTGGGGATACATTAATACTTGCAAAGCATGTAAATTTTATTTTGCATATACCTGGGATCACTGATGGAACAGGATATAACAAATTAGTTATAGTTGATCACCCTGCTTTTTTATTCCATCATTAAGCATGAACTGGTATGTTTGATAAAGAATATCTAATTGAGAAATGTTTAATACTCTATTGAAAGAATCACATGCTTCATACCTTTTGGCTTATTAAAGTGATAAATTATTATTATAATACTAGAGGCCCAATGCACGAAATTCGTGCAAGAGTAGGTCTTCCCCCGGCTGCTGGCACTGGCTTCCCTCTGGCACCTGAGACCCGGGCTTTTCCTTCGACCACTGGCAGACACCTGGGACCCAAGCTTCCCTCACAGCCCTGGCTTCATCTGGAAGGTCATCCGGAAGATCGTCCAGTGTAATTAGCATATTACACTTTATAGACTGAAACATCCTTATATCTTATATTAACTGTACTTGTTCACAATGTAATTTACACTAATAAAAGAGAAACATGGTAATTAGCGTACGACCGCTACCCTTCCCATTGGCTAATCAGCATATCCTTATGCAAATTAACTGTCAGCCAAGATGGCAGCCGGCAGCCGTGCACTGAAGCGAATAGGGAGGCTTGCTTGATCCAGTGATGGCAGACTCCAACGTTCCCTGCCTGACTTGCCAGCCTCTCAGCTGCAACTCTAAACAACTATGTTGCAAATATAGAAGCTAAACAAAACCCCAGAAACCAGCTTTCAGTCAGCCGGGCTTCAGCCAGCCAGACTGCAACATTGTATCAAATACAGAAGGTAAAGGCCAGAAACCTGCTTTCAGCAGAGAGGCCTCATAGCTAAAGCTGGCCCAAAATAGAAAAAGAAAAAGAAAAAAAGGAGCAGATGGGAGCTACAGTCACCGGCCAGCTGGAAAACGGCCCTCAGCCCCTCACGCAGACTGGGCAGGCACCCCAGTGGGGACCCCCACCCTGATCCAGGACACCCTTCAGGACAAACCAGCCAGCCCCCACCCATGCACCAGGCCTCTATCCTATATAGTAAAAGGGTAATATGCCTCACTGCACCAGGATCAGCGTTGCAGCGAGGCTCCCTGCACCTGGATCAGTGTGACAGGGGGCCGGTGCCTAAACCCCCTGATTGCCCTGGGGATCTGTGTGTGACCGAGGGTGGGGACACAACTTCCCTATCCACAATGCTCTGTTTGTGACAGGGGAAGGGGCCCCAACTCCCTGATCAGCCCTGCTCTGTGCCTGATGGGGGGAGCTCCCCAACACCCTGATCACCCTGTGGCTCTGTGTGTGACAGCAGGGAGCTCCCCAACCCCCTGATTGCCCTGTGGCTCTGTGTGTGACAGGGGGTGGGGCCACAACCTCCCTATCTGCCCTGCTTTGTTCGTGACAGGGGAAGGCGCCCCAACCCCCTGATCAGCCCTGCTCTGTGCCTGATAGGGGGGAGCTCCCCAATCCCCTGATTGCCCTGCGGCTCTGTGTGTGAAAGGGTGCCAAGCCCCAACCCCTCCCCCCATGGGCCCTGCTCTGTGTGTGACGGGGTAAAGCCATAACCTCCCCATTGGCCCTGCCCTGAGTGTGACAGTGTGCAGTGCCTCAACCCCCTGATCCGTCCTGCTCTGTGAGTGACAGGGGGGAGCTCCTCAACCCCCTGATGGGCTCTGCTCTGTGTGTGACAGGGGGAAGCTCCCCAACCCCCTGATCGACCCTGCTCTGTGTATGACAGGGTATGGAGCCCCAAACCCCCTGATGGGCCCTGCTCTGTGAGTGACAGGGGGCAGAGCCCCAACCCCCTGATTGGCCCTGCTCTGTGCATGACAGGGGGTGGCGCTGCAACCTCCCCATCGACCCTGCCTTGAGTGTGACAGGGGGTGGTGCCCCAACCCCCCAATCGACCCTACCCTGAGTGTGACTGAGGTTGGCATCACAACCTCCTGATCCGCCCTGCTACTGTGCATGACTGGGGGCGGCCCCCCAACTCCCCAATCGACCCTGCTCTGAGTCTGACCAGGGGCTGCACCTAGGGATTGGGCCTGCCCTCTGCCACCTGGGAACAGGCCTAAGCCAGCAGGTCGTTATCTCCTGAGGCGTCCCAGACTGGGAGAGGGCACAGGCTGTGCTGGAGGACCCCCCTCCCCCCCTCCTGAGTGCACAAATTTTTGTGCACCAGGCCTCTAGTAGTCTTATAACATAGTGATGGATTTGGGGTGGTAGTATTTTAGCATTTGTATTTATATGTAAGATTGGGCTAAAATATTTTGGATGTGTGTTATGGAATGAATGTTCATATTTCCCTCAAATTTATATATTGAAACCCTAAATCTCCACTGCATGGTGATGGGATTAGGAGGTGAAGCCTTTGGGTGGTAATTAAGTTATGAAGGTGGAGACGGCATGAATGGGATTAGTGAGAGCCCTTATAAGAATAAATGCTAGAAAGATGATTTTGCTCTCTACCATGTAAAGATACAAAGAGAAAACAGCCAACCAGGAGGGACTGCTTTCACTAGACACGTGATCTGCCTGTGCCTTGATTCTGGATTTCCCATACCTGCAGAACAGTGAGAAATAAATGTTATTTAAGGCACCTCCTCTATGGTATTTTTGTTATAGCATCCTGAACTTACTAAGACAAGGGGGTGCTGTTTTTATCAGATTTAGAATCCAAGTAAATGTCATAAAATGAATTGAGTAGCTCTCAATTTTTCTCAAGTGTAAGCATTGAAAATATTAATCTCTAAATTATATAAGCTTCATGCCTTTTTTACATTTGAATCAATTACTTTCCTATTTTCATCACAGTTTAATAATAAAAGTTTAATATAATATTTTCCCAAGTATAAAGTTCCTCTACATTCATAATTATATTGCTTCAGAAATCTTTTAAAAAGTAAATTTACAATATTTGAGCCATATATTGAAGGATGAGTAGTATGTGATGGAAAAAAAGGTCATGGCCAGAAGAAATGAAAATGTTTAACAATCACAAAATTTATTTTTCATAGAAATGCAACACATTGTCAAAAAATCAAACCAAAAACACTCAATTAAATTATGTCTGTAAAAAAAACCCCGCAGAAACCGGTTTGACTCAGTGGATAGAGCGTTGGCCTGCGGACTGAAAGGTCCCAGGTTCGATTCCGGTCAAGGGCATGTACCTGGGTTGCGGGCACATCCCCAGTAGGAGATGTGCAGGAGGCAGCTGATCGATGTTTCTCTCTCATCGATGTTTCTAGCTCTCTATCTCTCTCCCTTCCTCTCTGTAAAAAAATCAATAAAATATAATAATAATAATAATAATAATAAACCCCAAACTTTATTAGGTGCCAATACGTGTAGTCCAGTCAGAATGCTTCTAAATCTCTGGGAAAGTGTATATTTTCATAAAGTTTTCCCTGTTAGATTGAATACAGCAACTAATCTATTTTCTTACTTGACAAAGAGTCTTTGCAGAATTGCTTAATTGAGGATGTTGGAATGGGGAGATTATCTTGGATTATCTACATGGGCCTAATTTAATCAGATGAGCCCTTCAAAGAGAAGAACGGTTGAAGGGTAAATCAGGAGATGTGATTTGAACAGGAGCTCAAGAATGTGTGTGGGCTCTAAATGTGAAAATTTCCCTCAGCTGAAAGCTAGGAAGAAAACAGGGACCTAGTCCTACCATGGCAAGGAAATGAATTCTCCCCAAGAGCCTCGAAAAAGAAATAGGAATGTCACTTTGTTGAAGGCTTTGTTCAGCCTAGTAAGACTCATGTGGGATTTCTGCCCTACAGAACTATAACATAATACATTTGTGTTGTTTTAACCCACTATATATGGTAATTTGTTACAGCGGTAATAGAAAACTAACATACTCTTAATACTAAGAGAATCAGAACAAAACTTAGGGATGATTCACATAGAAAGCTATGATATTTTTAAGTTAAAGTTTTAACATAAAAAAAAGTTGGTTTCATTTTCAAATTTGTAGTGTATCAAATATTTGACTGTCATTATTTCTTTGGAGCTGTACCATAGAGTGAACACTCAATATAAAATACTCTATTGAATAAAATCACTGTATTTTAACTCATTTATGTCAAGAAAGAATTTATAGTCTCTATACTTTATGTATCTAAGATTGCCTGTCTTGAAAACTCTCTTATTCAACAATCTGATATCTATTCTTCTGCATTATTTATCTTTCTTGAGACCATAATCCTCCCTAATACCCAAGAAGAATAAATGATGTGCTTTGGTGAGTTAATGGTTTCAGATCTTTATTTAACATCTGCATCCTTACTCATTTTTCTGGGTAGCTAACATAGAAGAGAAGGGTTAAAAAAATCACTCAAGATTATGAAATGAAGTTTTTGAAAGCAGTAGTTACCTGCAATAGTGAATATATCATGCCAAATTCATTATTTCATAATATGAATTTAAAAGCCTGGTTAGTATGGTAATTGTTTTGGCACATCCTTTTACCCTAGCACTTTATATTACAAAAAGAAAATTGATGCAGCTTAAATTAGTGTTTGACCATCTATAATAATAAAAACATAATATGCTACTTAGACCAGATGGCCGAACAGTGGAACAACCCTTCCAGATGACCTTCTGGATGAAGCCGGGAGCTGCAGCTGAATTTTATGCATTGGGCCTCTAGTTTCAATATAAGGAGCCAGAAGAAATGAAACAGAAGTCACTGAAAAAAATTGGAGTCAAACATTTCATTATAGTAAACATTTCTCTCTGCCTCCTCTAATCATCAATAAAAATCTCAATTGAAATAATTGTTATAGAATGTTATTAAAATTATGCTTCAATCAGAATTTCTGCCAGATTACTTTGTAAAGATCCTGAGCTTTGGGGAACTATTTGTTACAGGTGGGATGTGGCTAAGTTATCTTCATTAAATCTTTGTAGGCTTCATGATCTTTTGAATTCTCCAGGATCTTTAGGACTCTGAGTGAACTGGACTTGGGCTTCTAAAGTTAATCCAGTCCAGGTTCAAGTTCATTGAGTTCACCCTGGATGTAGGTTTGAATAGATCAATTTGTGTAATTGATACTATATGCTTCATCTATCCATTCATTTATCCATCCATCTAATAGGGAAGAATACAAAAAGAATGTACGGAAGGTAAGTTACATATTTGGTGGTGCTACATTAGAATTGTCTTGATAGATGTTGTGACCACATATACTAATTTGTCCATAGCAGCTTCCATTTAAAAAAATTATAGTCTTCTTCTTAGCCAATACATCCAAATTATTTTTCTGGAGAATAAGTGCCCTGTGTTTTGGAGATGTTAATGATGTACTTTAACTTCTATGGGAAATCAAGGCCACTGGGAAAGGAGCGCTGATATGGGTCAAAATCAGGAGCATGATTAAGCAACAGATTACAATCACTTAGGAAATAGTCCTTATTCCTTTTTAAAATTGGCTGCTTTTTATTAGTCCTTTGTATTTTTTTAAGATAAAGAGATTTGCTCTTTTTCTCTGTCTCTTTAATTTTCTTCAGTTAGAGTGGTAAGAGCTTATTGTGTTACTTTCCCTGTCACGGAGAGACCAAAATGTGGGTAATTTGGGCTTGAGGGAATGCCTTTTTATTTTCCTTGCTGTTTGTTCTCCTATTGAGGTGGCCTCTTTTTAGGCCTTATATGCTTTTCTTAACATCTCTGAACCAAGATAAGGAGACTGGTTTAGAGGGGAAAAGGGATTCTGTTAACCTAGGTTTTTATATCAGAGACAGAAATTACTGTATCTGTGGGTTCACTGTAGCTCAGGGTTTCACATTATAGCAATAAGTAGTGCTCGTTTGCCTTTGACTAGCTCCCTGCTGAACTTGAGCCGTAGACTATAGATGCAGACATTATACCATCTCAGCATGACTAAAAAGAGGAAAATAAAATGTCCAGTTTAAATATTATAAACTAGAGGCCTGATGCACAAAATTCGTGCAAGAGTAGGCCTTTGCAGCCCTGGCTGCCTCAGCCGTCGCAGCCCTGGCTTCATTTAGAAGATCGTCTGATGGTTGTTCTGCTGTTCGGTTGATTTGCATATTATGTTTTTATTATTATAGATGTAACAAACACTGTGACATTTAAGTGCAGCTAAATGTATAGAAGGCCAAATGTGTGGAGGAAAATAATTAGGGTTTTCAAAATTTGAATTGGTTTACCACTATACAATTTTTAAGTAAAATCATAGGTTTTTTATAGGTCAGTGATTAATCTGTACTGTCTTCATATTCTCTTTCTCTACATTTATTTTCTTCTCTGTTTTGCATTTAACAAATGGTATATGTAACTCTGAATCAGCTTTGGAGAAAATTGGAAATCTGGTGACATTGTTACTAGTTTTCACCTCTAATTTACCTGGTATCCTCATGGTATTCTGCATAGTCCAATATCTCCCATGATGTTTTTTTTTTTTTTCTTTTTAGTATAGTAATCAATATGGAATTTAGGGCTGAAAGGCACAGAAATTTATGATGGTAGAAGCTGGATATCCCATAAATGAACCAGGCAGGTATCCATTTTCTTCATGTACAGACACTATTAATCTTGTGTATGAAAACAGAAATGTTCTGAAAATTGACTGAGCTCTTTGTTTTGCTTAAAAGAATTATGCAACATTTTTGCTCTGAAAATTATCCATCTCTGATGGAATTTTATTGTTTCAGGTGAGTTAAATTTTCTTATTTTTATAAGTTAAAAGTTATTTTGTTTATCTATGTACCAATTATTTACTGAATATATACAATTTTCTTTAATTCCTTTTAATTTCAAATATTTAATGGCTGTATTGCTTATATGTTTTAGAAAAAAAAAATTACCAGAACTCAGAAGTAGAAAGGCAGAGAGGAACGCCAGTTTAATTGCTCTGTTTACCAAAAGCAGTTTTCCTAAAATATCTTCTTCAAATGTCTGACAAGTAGCACACACACACACAAATTTCCTGCTTAATTGCTTGTCAGTTTCCATGTATTTATCTTGAACCTAAACTGATTTTTCTGCAGAAATAATCCTGAGCTTATTGGTAACTTCTAATGGATTTTTTAAATGTGGTAAAAAGCATTTCATTTAAATTGAAGCCTTATGCTCAGCAATAGTTCATCATTATGAGACAATCTTTGTATGTAACCGACTATGATGGGCAGAGCAATTCTTTGGTTGTGTGTGTGTGTGTGTGTATGTGTGTTGTATGTGTGTGTGTGTGTGTTATCCAAGAGTGATAGAGGGAGGAGGGGGCGGTTGGTTCTGAGGAAGAAGAATGGGAAGAAGACTATGTCAATTTGAGATTTAGAGAAAACAAAAAGAGCTTAGTCTTGATGACTAAAATCTGAGGCTGGAACCTGGCAATTATGAGCTGGAAGGTATTCATGCAATTTATGAGTAACCCTATTTTTGGCTGAAACATAATTTAAAGGAAACACTCACTGCTTGAAAGAAAGTCCAGGTATATTGGCACAATCACTGAAAAACAACATTTCTATAGTGCTTCCAGCCGCTCTTTATTACTGACAGGAATATAAATGGAAAATCTCCCTCACTAGGGGCTTCAAAAGATAGCCACCTACAGGCATTTTACTTTCATAGTGCTAAAAAGATAAAATCATCATCATCCTTGTAAAGGTTTTCTTATTTGTTATAGAACACCTTAATAACATAATATTTTCCATGTGGATTAACTATTTCTAACCTGTTCTTAAGCTAAAATTTCAAAGAAAGGTTTTTTTGAAGGTCACAATGAAGCTACTCTGAGTCTGCAGTTTTTAAAATTCATAAAGAAGTTGTTTGAATCAAAGCACCATGTTTTTGGTTCCTGCTAAGCATCTTTCCAAAATGGGGAGTAATCAAGACCTACTGGTGAAACCTCCTTGGCCTTGAGCTTGATAGACGGTGATATGAGGCTGCTTTGCTAATGAAATTTCATGAATCTGTGGCATGTTTATACTGAAAGGGGAGGTCACTCTAACTCAAAAGACTCTGACACCCAGCACAGTATCTATAATAATAAACCTAATATGCAAATCAACCAAATGACCAAACAGCAGAACAACCATCCGGATGACCTACCAGACAACCACACTATGACACCACTGGCCCAGGCCAGCCAAGGCGCTGTGATGCAATTGGTTGGGGGCCCCTCCATTGCCCCACAATAGCCCCAAAGAGAGGCCCAGGCCACCTGGCTGACTGTGCTGTGGCAGGTGGGAGGGGCCTCCCTCTTTGGGGTGATTGATCTGGGGGCCCTGTAATCAATCACCCCTAGAAGGAGGCTCAGGCCAGTCAAACAATTGCACCCCATGCCTGTGACCCACAGAGGGAGGCGCCTAGTGGGGGGGGGGCACAGCTGCACAGATGGCAAGCAGTGGCAACAGCGGGGGTGGGGCCAGCTGCCGGCAGCCGGGGGGCGGGGAGGAAAGTCCCAATAGGCCCTGATCACCGGCCAGGCCTAAGGACCCTAACTGTGGGTCCCAGATTGCAAGAGGGCACAGACCGGGCTGAGGGACACCCCCCTGTGCATGAATTTTGTGCACGGGGCCTCTAGTCTGAGACATAAAGCTGGTAGTAGATAATTTTTTATTGAAGTAATAAATGAATGAATCTATAAAAGAATGAATTAATCACCACGAACTTGTTTCAGGGTTTGTATCCTTCATCCCAGTCTGATGTCTTAGTAATGGATGGGCTCCATCAAGAGAGTTACCATTAAAAAGGCAGGAAAAAAAGATTTAAAAAAAAAGAGAGTTACTGTTAGATGAGAAAGTCCAGAGCAACACAACTGCCATTCTGTGAGACACTGCAATCTTCTCAGCCAAAGCAAGCTTAGGATGTTGTTTCTCAACGAAGTTCTCCAGGCAGCCACTACCAATCAATCAGAGTTGGTCAAATGTTTATTTTTGAAGGTCTAAGCAAATTAGCACAAACCTGACACTATTAGTTAAAAAAGATGCCTCCCATCTTTTTTGTAGTACATTTTGTACAACCCGTTTATTCCTCATTATTTACTCAAATTGTCAAAGGGTGGGCTGGAAATTTGTATTAGAATTTATGTTTATGCAGAAACAATTGTGCCCCAAGTGTACTACTAGGTGCGGATGATCGTCTACTAGGTGCCGTTGCCTTTGCCCTAGGCCCGTGGTCGGCAAACCATGGCTTGTGAGCCACATGCGGCTCTTTGGCCCTTTGAGTGTGGCCCTTCCACAAAATACCACGTGCGGGCGCACATGTACAGTGCAATTGAAACTTCGTGGCCCATGCGAAGAAGTCGGTTTTTTGTGGAAGAGCCAGTATTTTGTGGAAGAGCCACACTCAAGGGGCCAAAGAGCCGCATGTGGCTCCTGAGCCGCGGTTTGCCGAGCTGCAGTTTGCCGACCACTGCCCTAGGCCTTTAACTAGGTCAATCACATAGAAATCACCTGTATGGTCCTCTCTTCTTTGAATGAGGTGCAACCTGTGACTTGCTTCTAAGAAACAGTGTATGAGAAAGGTGATGCGATATCACTCTCATAATTACATTTAATTCTATTACTCCATCTTAGTAGACCAGAGAGAGAGAAATTCTCTTACCTTCCTTAAAGAATCCAACAGCCATGTTGTGGACTCCCTACAGAGAAGGCCATGTGGCAAGGAAAGGGGACAGTCTCTCAACAGCCGATACAGAGATGGGTCCCTCAGTCACAGAGGAAATGAATTCCACTAACAATCCAAATGAGCTTGTAAACAGATTCACTAAAGACTATATTTACAAACCTTCCTTGTAATTAGCTAGTCCTATGATTAGGTTCTGGACAATGAAATGTAAGCAAACATTATTGATTCAACTTCTTGTTTATCTTTTAAAAGGAAAGGGGCGCTGTCTCTCCCCCCTTCTCTTTCTCTCCCTGTCAGGCTAAAATGTGAATCTGATAAGAAGCTGTATTCAATTTGTAGCAAGCCCCTACCGGGGGCAGAGAAATAAATGGAAGGGAGTCTGGTGCTCTAATACCATTGATCTGTCATACCAGAAATAAACTGACTAACTTCTTAGGCTCTTTGGGGAGAAAGAAAGAAATTACTCTTGGTGAGAAAGAAAAATCAACTATATTGTCAAATCTCTGAATATAGAAGTCCAGCCTTGAATCTTCATCAATACATCAGTCTATCTAGCAACCTAATACATATTGTCTAAGTGCCTGTGTTCTCACCAAGCTTTATACAACAAATAGGTTACATTATATTCACTAACTTGTAGTCCTCATTTGTGTAATTTCAGAATCTAGGACATTTTCAGCATCCATTTTTTTCCTAAGTATTTCTTAAAGTGCCTACAAGTTTTCTCACAGTGCTAGTAAATTAATCAAGGCTGTTTGTATACAACACTGCTTGACATCTTTTCTGGGATATTGCTCATTTCTATTTCTGTTCTACAATATACCCTAAGGAACTGAAGGTTTCTTTCCTCATTTTACTGATTCATATTATTTCAAGATAAAAAGATGAGCTAGATTTCTCATTCTGTATATTATGCTTTGTTAAGGGATCACAATTCTATTACTTTCAACCCAGAGTTTACCTCAACTATCAAGATGGCCAATTGGAACTAACTGAGTTAAAAACCACCAGAGATTTTTGGCTTCTTATATATGTGACTTATTTCATAAGAATGAATTCTATCTCTGTGAACTCATAGTGACCCAGGAAATGGTATTTCTAGAGCTTTCCTATTTTCTAATCCCAGTTTGCTCTATGCTGATTATAAATTACATTTGGTGATATACTTTGAATAATTTTTCCAGAAATAAAAAGTCCAATAGGTAAATTAAAAATATACACTAAAAATTTCAAATATTCCAAAGAATGCAGAATTAAGGTAAATAACTGGACAGTTGGGGTAAAAGGTTGAGTTTAGAATTTGCATGTTTATGGAGAAACAAAATTTAGTTACAACCAGCAAGTATGCTACCTTCTATACTAAAGAGTACATTATAGAATGAATGCTTAGATCTCAATGGTAGTATCTCCTATGTTTAAACTTTTCTGTTGATATTTTAAAATAAGGGAAATATGAGCCACTTTACTAATAGAGAATTATATATCTCAAAACAAAGCATGAAATTTTAAGAAAACCTGCAAAAGCAACAAAAAACACATCTGGAAAGGATGTCAATTACATCTATAATAATGTAGATCTTCAATTTCCTAAATGAGGTTTGGTTCTAATAGATATCAATATAAAATGGAAAAATCTAATATGGAATTATTTTGAGTTTTGCTACTGAGGAATGGTGTGAAAGAGAGAGGAGAGGGGCACATATAATCTAAAGAGCAAAACGAACAAAATTGAAAGAGACTCATAGACACAGAGAGTGAACTGGGGTTTGCCAGAGGGGAGGAAGGTTGGGGAGTTGGGTGAAAGAGTTGAAAGGACTAAGAAGAACAAATTGGCAGTTACAAAACAAGTCATGGGGAAGTAAGTAAAGCATAGGAAATATAGCCAATAATACTGCAGTCACTATGTACAGTGCCAGTTGTGGTACTGGAAATATCGAGGGGAACACTATGTAAAGTATCTGATTGTCTATTCCAGTGATGGCGAACCTATGACACGCGTGTCAGAGGTGACACGAGAACTCATTTTTTTGGTTGATTTTTCTTTGTTAAATGGCATTTAAATATATAAAATAAATATCAAAAATATAAGTCTTTGTTTTACTATGGTTGCAAATATCAAAACATTTCTATATGTGACACGGCACCAGAGTTAAGTTAGGGTTTTTCAAAATGCTGACACGCCGAGCTCAAAAGGTTCGCCATCACTGGCTAAGTTGTACACTTGAAACCATTACAAAATAAAATTGAAATAACAAAAATAAAAATAATAAAATAGAACTAATTGTATTAAAACTTTCTGGAGAGGTTTTACTAAACTTCAGTTCATTTTTCTTGTTTCTCAAAATACAGAAAGACAACTAATTGAAAGAGAACAACTTAAAACCATTTTTAGGCTATGGAAGGAATAGATAAACGAATCTATATCTATTCATTCTCCAGCTCTTTATTCCAAAAAGAGCTGGAAAATACTTTTTACTTGCAGACATAATTAGACTCACACATATTTTACTCATTAGCATTGTCTTTCCTCACAATGTACAGAGTCAAAGGACACGTAACTTTATTCCTATTGGCAATAGTCTTATTTACAAGACAATAACAACTGGTTGATCAATATAAATAAACATTGTGTAGAATTGCTATTTAAATTCTATATTTCTTAATCCTTTTCGAGAAAGAGGATAGGTAACATTGGGAAACCTAGCAATGTTCTAATACATTTTAGTAAGATTTTCTGTAATATGAATTTGAAAGTATATTTTGGAAATATAATTTGGTTTGGTCAAGAACCATCTAAAAGCTGTTTTACCCAAGAAAAAAAGGAATAATCATGGGCCTTGACCTGCAGATTTGGATCCTACTTACTGAAGTGCAAAACCTGGAGTCATCCAAGTAGTAAATGTTTTAACAAAGTAACCCAAAACTAAAAACATTTCAGGAGAATTTGCAAAAGTAGCTTTCCTGTTGACTCCAGCCACAAAGCACATATTCATGACCAAACATTTAACATCTATACTAACTGCCAAAATAAAGGGGGGAGGGAGCAGGGAGAGGAAGGAAATAATCATTTATATAAATTTGAAATACAAAATGTTCCAAGCAAAAATGAGTTACATTTTGAAAGTATTTTTTCAATGTCAAAATGTTTTCTAATGGGCCAAAAAGAGCTGGAGAATACTTTTTACTTGCAAACATAATTAGACTCACATATTTTACTCATTAGCATTGTCTTTCCTCACAATGTTCTGTCTATTACCAATTATTCTCTACTGCTCATTCTGCACAAATCATGACTTATATAATAACATAAGCGTAAATATGTAACAATAGTAAACATTGGTTTTCCTCTAATAGATTTGCATGATTATATCAACATGCATAAGATGATGCCACTAAAATGCAGGATATGAAAATATTTCCAGCATTTCAAAAAAGATCAGAATATAGCCACTAGTGCTGTGTATTTTATTGAATAAAATTTTTAAGAAAGATTGACAGAAAGTTCCATGTGTCAACTACATAGAACTATTCGCAATTGTCTGAGTGTCATGTTCTCTATGCATTCATACATCATTAAATGGGATCTTTTCTTTACCATAGATTTCTTCTTCCTATTATATGCCCGAAAAATTCCTAACAATTTTTGTGTTAAATATTCCCTATAGGCAGCAAACCATACTCTCATGTGATTTTTAGCATGCTGTTATTGTAGTACTAGTTATACTGTATTCCACATAGAGTGTAAACAACTCAAGGTCATGTAGTCATACAAGATCCCACTTTCCTAGGATCTTGCAGTATAATTGTGATCAAAATGTTAAACAAATCTTGAATATAATAATAATTTACATGATGTTTAGAGTTTCAAAAAGTGCTTTCTCGTATATTATCTCTTGTAATCTTTTAGCAACTCAATGAGATATCTTTATGTTAGCTGAAACAATGTAGGATTCAATTATTGGATAGTGTAATAATAATTTCTAAACATGGCAACAGATCAAACTCACCAGGAGAGATTTCTCACAAATTAAAAGCTAAACTAAACTGAAATAAACATATCCATGATCTATACTAATAAAAGCATAAAATGCTAATTAGACCAGGCAGCCAAACGACCTTCCAGACATTATTCTGGACATCCTTCTGGATGAAGCCACAGTGGCAGGGGCCGAGGCAGAGATGGTTAGGGGTGATCAGGCAGGCAGGTGAGTAGTTAGGAGTGATTAGGCAGGCATGCAGAGTGGTTAGGGGTGATCAGGCAGGCAGGCAGGCAAGCAGTTAGGGGTGATCAGGCAGGCAGGCAGAGAGGCAGGTGAGCAGTTAGTGGCAATCAGGTAGGCAGGCAGAGTGGTTAGGGTTGATCAGGCAGGCAGAGTGGTTAGAGCAGCCGTGGGCAAACTACGGCCCGCGGGCCGGATCCGGCCCATTCCAAATGAATAAAACTAAAAAAAAAAAAAAAAAAAGACCATACCCTTTTATGTAATGATGTTTACTTTGAATTTATATTAGTTCACACAAACACTGCATCCATGCTTTTGTTCCGGCCCTCTGGTCCAGTTTAAGAACCCATTGTGGCCCTCGAGTCAAAAATTTGCCCACCCCTGGGTTAGAGGCATCAGGCAGGCAGGCAGAGGCAGTTAGGGGTGATCAGGCAGGCAGGTGAGCAGCAGTTAGTGGTGATCAGGCAGGCAGGCAAGCAGTTAGGGGCAATCAGGCAGGCAGGTGAGCAGTTAGGAGCAATCAGGTAGGCAGGCAGTATGGTTAGGGTGTTCAGGCAGGCAGGCAGAGGTGGTTAGGGACAATCAGGCAGGCAGGTGAGTGGTTAGGGGTGATCAGGCAGGCAGGCAAGTGGTTAGGGGTGATCAGGCAGGCAGGCAGAGTAGTTAGGGGCAATGATGCAGGCAGGCAGAGTGGTTAGGGGCAATCAGGCAGGCAGGCAAGCAGTTAGGGGCAATGATGCAGGCAGGCAGAGTGGTTAGGGGCAATCAGGCAGGCAGGCAGAGGTGGTTAGGGACAATCAGGCAGGCAGGCAAGTGGTTGGGAGCAACCAGGCAGGCAGGTGAATGATTAGGGATGATCAGGCAGGCAGGCAGAGTGGTTAGGGGTGATCAGGCTGGCAGACAAGTGGTTAGGGGTGACCAGGCAGGCAGGCAAGCAGTTAGGGGCAATTATGCAGGCAGGCAGAGTGGTTATGGGTGATCAGGCTGGCAGACAAGTGGTTAGGGGTGACCAGGCAGGCAGGCAGGCTAGCAGTTAGAAGCCAGCAGTCCAAGATTGCGAGAGGGATGTCCGACTGATGTCAGGCCTAAACCGGCAGTCGGACATCCCCTGCAGGGTCCCGGATTGTGAGAGAGTGAAGGCTGGGCTGAGGGACCTCCCTCCCCCAGTGCACGAATTTCATGCACCAGGCCTCTAGTATAAAATATAAGGGGTATAGAGGTGCATATTGGATATACATCACTTCAAATAAGATTAAACTATACATTCTATTTTATGATTTTCTTATTACCAACATTACTTTGGAGGTGGCTTTCAATATCATCACATATAGATTCACCTCATTTTTTTTCAGTGGTTCTGGTATATGCCAATATATGTATAGATACACAATTTATTCAACCTCATCTCTGTTTTGTGTTTTCTGGGAGTGAGTGTTATGGTACTTGTTTGGTTGGCTCTTACAAAGAAAACTCAATGGTCATGCTCCTATATTTTGTATACATACATACATACATACACACATATATATACACACATGTATATATTTATCTTTAGCTATATATCTTTAGGTACTTTTCTGAATATATTTAGAGGTTATATCACCATAGATGAATTGCTGGTTACAAAGGTATATACATTTAAAATTTTGATAGATGTTGCAATTAGTTTCTAAAATTTTGTATTAATTTTAATTCCCACCAAAGAGAATTGAGAATTACTGATTACATAACTGCCTATGGAGGTAGGATCCAAATTTAATCTTGGCCATCCTGATTGTGAAAATTGGCATCTTATTTCTGTTATGTTTGATTTTAATTATGAATGAGGTTGAACATCTCTTCATATATTTATTGGCTATTAGAGTATGTGAACATGTGTATACCATCTGTTCATGTTTTTAATATTCTTTTATATTGTTAATCTTATTTTTTATAACAGCTCTATATAAAATGAAATTAGTTTTTTTATATGACTTGCAAATATTGTCATTAGTTGTCATTTTGGGAGAACAATTTGAACATACATACCACAGGGACTTTCACAGATACTTCCCCTCTTCCCTCCAATCTTGACTCATTGAATCTTTGGAATTGAGAAGTAGGAATCTAAAATTTTGGAAAACTTCACCCAGGTGATTCTAGTTGACTAATGGACAGTGTTTGAAAACTGAATTATATAGGAGGAATGAAATAGTTAAGTTCAAAAACCTGTGTTGATAGAGAAGCTATTTTTGATAGCAACATTCAAGAAGAGTCATGGAAACCATGACTGTACCCAACTTGCAATCTTTTCCTCATGGGTGTTAATCTGGAAGTCATTTTTTCTGACAAAGGATCATGGCTATAAAACTCCTCTTGGCATCATAGCATAGTAGAAATATAGAAACTTTCCAAGAAACAGAGACAACTATAAATCTATTCCTGGGTATCTCAGAAAACATATTTATGGAGCATTTGGAAAAAACAAGTATTCTTTGCAATGACATGGGCCAAATGAAGATGCAAAGGCTGAGAATTATCTGAAAATAAGACCTGATCAACAATAGCTGATGATAAAGGGGCATAATTATCCTGGATAAGAGATACTCCTGAGAGCTATGACAATCCTTTAAGATGAATGATTAGTATTAATATTACATATATAATAATAAAAGCATAATATGTTAATTAAACCAGACAGCCGAACTGATGATCTTCTGGACATAATTTGGATGTCCTTCCGGATGAAGCTGTGGTGACAGGGACCAAGGCAGAGGCGTTAGGGATGATCAAGTAGGCAGGTGAGTGGTTAGGGGTGATCAGGCAAGCAGGCAAGTGGTTAGGGGCGATTAGGCAGGCAGGCCAGTAGTTAGGAGACATCAGTCCTGAATTGCAAGAGGGTGCAGGCTGGGCTGAGGGACCACCCCCGCCTTGTGCATGAATTTCATGCACTGGGCCTCTAGTAACTTTATATAAAACTAGAGGCCTGAAGCATGAAATTCGTGCAAGAGTAGGCCTTTCTTCCCCTAGCTGCCGGCACCGGCTTCCCTCCGGCTGCTGGCAGGCACCCAGGACCTGGGCTTCCCTCTGGCCACCAGCAGACACCCAGGACCTGGGCTTCCCTTGGCAGCCCCAGCTTCATCTGGAAGGACATCCAGAAGGATGTCTAGTCTAATTAACATATTATGTATTTATTATTATAGACTAGAGGCCCGGTGCACAAAAATTTGTGCACTCGGGAGAGGGTCCCTAAGCTCGGCCTGTGCCCTATCACAGTCTGGGACCCTTCGGGGGATGACCACCTGCTGGCTTAGGCCTGCTCCCTGGGGGATTGGGCCTAAGATGGCAGTCAGACATCCCTCTGGCAGCCAGGAAGCCCTCGGGGGATGTACACTTGCCAGCGGGGAGCAGACCTAAGCTGTAGTCGGATATCCTTAGTGCTGCTGAGGAGGCAGGAGAGGCTCCCACCATCACAGCTGTACTGGCAGCCATCAGCCTGGCTTGTGGCTGAGCAGAGCTCCCCCATGTGGAAGAGACTGACCACCAGATGGCAACTCCTGCATTGAGCATCTGCCCCCTGGTGGTCAGTGTGTGTCATAATGACCAGTCACTCCCAGTCTTTCTGCTGTTATGGTCAGTTTGCATATCACCCTTTTATTATATAGGATAGAGGCCTGGTGCTCTGGTAGGGGCCAGCTGGGTGGCCTTGAAGGGTGTCCTGGATTAAGGTGGGGGTCCAGCTTGGGTGCCTGGCCAACCTGGGTGAGGGGCTGATGGCTGTTTGCAGCTGGTTACACCCCCTTCAGGGTGGGGGTCCCCACTGGGGTGCCTGGCCAGTCTGGATGAGGGACTGATGGCTGTTTTCAGGCTGACCACACCCCCTTTAGGGTGGGGGTCCCCACTGGGGTGCCTGGTCAGTCTGGGAGAGGAGCTGAGGGCCGTTTTCAGGCTGGCCAGGACTGAAGCTCCCAGCTTCTCCTTGTTTTCTTTTTCTTTTTCTGGGATTTATTTACCTTCTATAATTGAAACATTGTTGCTGTCACTGGCGCTCCCAGCTCTGAGGCTGTGGCCGGCTGAAAGCAGGTATCTGGGGTTTGTTTAGCTTCTATAATTGCAACATTGTTGCATCCAGAGCTCAGAGCTGGGCCGCTGCAGGCGGGGAACCTTGGCTTCCTCCATCACTGGAGCAAGCAAGCCTCATTTTCGCTTCAGCTGCATAGCTGCCAGCCGCCATCTTTGTTGGCAGTTAATTTGCATATTTCCCTGATTAGCCAATGGGAAGCGTAGCAGAGGTATGGATAATTACCCTTTTTGTCTTTTATTAGATAGGATAATATATAATAATAATTATAACAGTAATAGCTAACATTTTAAGTATTTCGATAAGTACTTGATGTAAAATATATGACTTATTATCTATAAAGTAGTCACTATCATCCCCTTTTTACAGAAAATTCAATGAGTTTACAGTGGTTAAATGGTTTATCTGAAATTGTTCATATGGTAGGTGGCAGAGGTTGGCTTTGCCCAGTACAGTTCGAGAACCCATACTCATAACCACCATGGTAAACTGCTAAACTTTACAATTCATTTTTCATTAAGGTGAATGAAATGAAGTTCTCATTCCACAAAGTGAGTGTGAACTCTAGGAAATACCTTGTTTTGCTTTCCCATCTCATATTTTCAATTTAATCATAAACAATAAAGTTTACAATACTTTAAGGTTATTGAGAAAATATAGGAAGACTGTCTATTTTTTTCTATGTTTTTGTACTTCTCCTCTTAGAAGTAGAATAAATTACTCAAATCCTTATTTGTGTTAAAAGATGGTGGCTTGTTTGTAGCATCATCCGAAATCTCTCTCTCTCTGTCTCTCTCTCTCTTTCTCTCTCTCTCTCTCTTCTATTTACTTTCTCCATGACTAAATGAGGGCTTATGGCTTATATTGTTTCCACTCTCTACAAAGTAAGTGACAAAACCGAGATTCAATCTAACAGACCCAAGCAAATTTCATCTCTCTGCTCCATATTCTTCCTGATCCTAAAGCTGATATTGTAAGCTTACCCCACTGGAACATGTCTACGATTTTCAATTGACTAGAATTTGTGGGAGACTGTACAGGAATTATTTAGAGCCTGTACAATATGTTTTATAATAAGAATAAGGATTAACATCTAAGGGAAAAAATAATTCTATGGGAAGATGGGGTAGACTTCTTTTGACTGTAGTGGCTAGTGCTCATTGGTCAGAAATTTGATTTAAGAGGTGCGTTTTGGTTGTAAATGTTGGGATCCTGAACTGCAGGAGTATAGTTTTTAATGTGACCCCAGATACAATGTCAAGGCTGCAGTTAGCAGAACTCTTTTCAAAGGTTCAGAAAGCTTTGTCCAGAAGTTTAAATAGGAGAGATCTGGTTTGAAGGAAAGGGAAATTCCCTCAGGTTAGGATTCTCCCTTAGGAAGCATAGTATAGAAGTAGCTTCATTTCTCAAAGGATTTGCTAAAGCCAGCCCTGGTCATGAAAGCTAAAGAGGAATAATGGGCAGGCTTTGATTTGATATCTAGTCTTTTAATTCATTTTTTTCCTGTTATTCCTTCTGTATCCTGTTTATAAGCCAAAGTGAAGATAATTATTTTCCTCAGACGTTAGATTTTGGGATAATCAAAAGACTAGTGGTTATACAAGCTTAAAAGAGAAAGGAAAATCTTTGGGAGAGAAAATATATAGTAAAGATTTTATTGTTCTCTAAAGGTACAGGCTCACTGAACACCACCAGTCAAACTAGGACCAAAGAACCTAGGTGGGACTACCTGCTAAGATAATTAATGCTCAGTGGCCTTATGAGAGAAACTCTATGGTAATAGACAATGTGCGATGGTACTAAAATTCAAAAATAACTTGTGTTTGTAAAGGGGATGGAGGTAAAATATATTGCAGCCATAGAATTTAAGACATTTAGCATTATTATCTTTAATTTCCCTGTTATAATCATGGTGTACTTGCCTTCTAGATGAAGTTCAGAATCATTCAACTTAGAGGACTGGAAATACAAGACTTAAAGTTATATATGGAAATGATGTTGTTCTGCATGTATGTGGAGCCAGCAAGGCCAGAAGAGAGCCTCAAGGAAGTCCTAGAGACAAGGACTACCACCACTGTAAACGCCTGTATTTTTTCAAATGGATAGGACAGGGTCAAATGTTACTTCTCTAAAATATTGGCCAATGCAGAGATGATTTTCTGCCCTGAATGTGTGAGGTACAATGTCATAAAAATTTTTCCAAATGTGGTTAAATTTCCAGATCATGCATTACAAACATGTAGCTGAAATAAATGTTTTCTCTTCTTTAATGCTTTTTTCTCTATCTACATTTTGGCTTTGTCTTTCATCAAAATTATGTGTCTGGCTTAGACAATCTGCTGGGATCTGAAAGCACGCCTATGTTAGGGGCCCCCATAGCCTAGATGGTTGCTTGTGCATTTGACATATTGTGTGAGAGATGCTGGTGCCATCGTGCTTCCTCTTTGCCACTTTGGAGTCTTCAGGAAAAGTGGGATGTACGAGGGAGCCAGGATTTTGTTAATTCGCCTTTGAAGCTCCATGGGATCCCTTTCCTGAGGGTGAGTGTGGAGAGACAGTCCATACCTGCACTCAGAGCATTGATTCTACTCAGTGTCTGAACTGAAATCTTTGAGTAATAGTGTGCTCTTATCTTCATTTGACTTTTTTGACATATTTCAAAGGGGTGAAATTCAGGACTGGGTGGGTTGGTGAATGGTTCTCAATGAATACTTTTACAATCATTTAAAAGTCACCATTAAATGATTCTATTTGTATTATTCCATTTATGTGAATTATCCAAAAAAAGTAAATATACAGAGACAAACGGCAGATTAGTGGCTTATTAGGAATAGAAGTGAGAATGGGAGTTGCTGCAAATTGGTACATGATTTTTTTAAAGTTCTGAAAATGTTCTAAAAATAGATGATGGTGATGGTTACATACTCTGTAAATTTACTAAAATACACGAATTGTATGATATGTGAATAAAGCTGCTTTATTTTAAACATAATAAAAACAAACCCAAAACTCAGAACTCAGCAAGGAGTATTATACATGAATATCTGATCTGGGTGGATCCTAAATGAAAACTGCTGGTAAAAGGCTGATTTCAGGGTGACCAGATCAGATAAGCAGTATTCTTTAGGCCAAGATTTTTCTTAAATGAGTGTTGTACATGTTACCCCATCATTCATTGTAAAAGAAGCTACAACCAAGAACAGATTTTACCTTTCTTCTGTGTCCCACAGCAAGGACAAAGAGCAGGCCTCTTCGGACCCTTTATCACTTTGTTAATGTAAATACCTCTTGGTAAATCATAAAGGACATTTCATTTAGATTTTATGACTAATGATTTTAAACATATGTGCTATGCCTTATTTTCATAATTGCAAAATACATTATTTATGTCAAAGTGTAACCATTTTCCCAAGGCTTCCTGTTACATGCACGAGTTATTACAGGTAAAGTTTTACAAGCCCTTCGGGAAAATCAGTCTGGATAGCACCGTGATCCACACATTGTTCTTCATCAAACCTGTTTTTAAGTGAAGCAGTCTATATGCAAATGGGTAACCATGATTTGACCAAACATATAGAACAATTTTATCTGGAGTTTTAACCTACATTTGAATTAAAAAGAAAAAAAAAAACTGATGATTTTTCTAAGTAGGGCTTCTCTAGCACCAAAAGATTAACTATTAACTATCATGAATTGTATTCTCGAACTTATTTGATGCCTTTCACAGCACCCTATCCAGTGGAGAATGAGAACTCAGGCCTTATTCTTCAGGATTCAGAAAGATTTTCGGGTTCAACACTCCACATATTCTCAACCTAGTTGTTCACTCGAATTCTTCCCTTCTTCCCAGTTATGAAATTAAGTAGTTGGTTGGATTATATACTTGCCTTAAATTCCCTGTCTCATCTGTGGGCAGTGTATTATGGATTTCTTTTTCTTTATTCTAACCTAGTCTGGTTGCTTGGTCCAGCTCCCAGAACATCATGTAAGTTCAGAACTTTGAGCTTCAGCTTCTTTATGAGGGAGCTAGCTGAAGTGACAACACAGCTATTGGGCAAAACAGCAAGGGAAATATAGTCTAGCAGTATGTCTACCCACGGAGGCAGAGCATTAACTGGAGATCTGATTTTGCCATAGACCCTACAGAATAACATGGTTAACAGGGCAGTATTCCCGTGAATACCTCTTTAGTTTGACATATTCCAAGCAGTAATTAATGTTTCATGCTGCAGCAGGGAGGTGCAAATACACCCTTGGCCCAAACTTGAAAGTCCTATAAAAAACAGCAGTGGGAGAAACCAAGATGGCGGCATAGGTAAACACCGGAGTTTGCTGCCTCGAACAACCACTTCAAAAATACAACTAAAAGACAGAACGGACATCACCCAGAACCACAGGAAGGCTGGCTGAGGAGAGACTCTTCAACTAGAAGGAAAAACAACAGCATTACGAGGCTTAGAGGAGGCGCAGTGTGGAAAATTTAAAGGTACGGTGGTGCGGCGGTGCGCGCGCAAAGCGGGCTGGTGGCTGAGGGCGCGGTTGTCGTTTTCAATCACGAGTGAGTATCAGACTCTGGGCTACAGATCCGGGCGAGTCTCTAGGGACCCAGACTCAAACAGGAGAAGTGGGACTGTCTGGCTACGGTCCCTCCGAGGTTTGCAGTGGTTGTGGGGACAGAGAGGCAGAGCCCCTGGAGACGGACTGAGAGCAGCCATAGCTGCTCCCTCCCCCTGCCCTGTTGAGCCTGCCCCGCCCAGGCCCTGCACAGAGCCAATTGC
Source organism: Myotis yumanensis (assembly GCF_028538775.1). NCBI lineage: Eukaryota > Metazoa > Chordata > Mammalia > Chiroptera > Vespertilionidae > Myotis > Myotis yumanensis. The sequence goes on from NW_027223754.1 coordinate 132,366,988, forward strand.
CGGATAGCCTCAGGCAAAGGCTGGACTAGCGCCTCCCCAGAGGACTGAAGTTTTCCACACAGCTGATTCCTACAGCCAGTCGGCCTGGTGGTCAAATCCCTCTAGTGTTAACTACAACAATTAAGGCTTGGCTAGAACAAGACTGCGCACAAAGACCACAAGGGGGTGCACCAAGAAAGCATAAAAGATGCGGAGACAAAAAAACATGACAGAAATGGAGGATATGGAGCTAAGAATTGCAATTTTGAGGGCTTGCTATAAACTTGAGCAGAGCCTCACGAAAACTAATGAGACCCTCGATGCTCCGATAAAGAAATTAGAAAGTAAGCATACACGGACTGAAATAAAGAATATTATACCCAATAGCAGACCAGAGGAGCACAAGAATCAAACCAAAGAATGACAAAAAACACCCAACTGGAAAAGCAAAATGAAAAAAGAATCCGAAAGTGTGAAGATAGTGTAAGGAGCCTCTGGGACAGTTTCAAGCGTACCAACATCAGAATAATAGGGGTGCCAGAAGATGAAAGACAGCAAGATATTGAAAACCTATTTCAAGAAATAATGGCAGAAAACTTCCCCACCGGGTGAAAGAAATGGACTTACAGGTCCAAGACGCGCAGAGAACCCCAAACAAAAGGAATCCAAAGAGGACCACACCAAGACACATCATAATTAAAATGCCAAGAGCAAAAGACAAAGAGAGAATCTTAAAAGCAGCAAGAGAAAGAGACTCAATTACCTACAAGGGAATACCCATACGACTGTCAGCTGATTTCTCAACAGAAACTTTGCAGGCCAGAAGGGAATGGCAAGAAATATTCAAAGTGCTGAATACCAAGAACCTACAACCAAGATTACTTTATCCAGCAAAGCTATCATTCAGAATTGAAGGTCAGATAAAGAGCTTCACAGACAAGGAAAAGCTAAAGGAGTTCATCACCACTAAACCAGTATTATACGAAATACTGAAAGGTATCCTTTAAGAAGAGGAAGAAGAAAAAGGTAAAGATACAAATTGTGAACAACAAACATGCATCTATCAACAAGTGAATCTAAGAATCAAGTGAATAAATAATCTGATGTACAGAATGAACTGGTGATTATAATGAATCAGGGACATAGAAAGGGAATGGACTGACTATTCTTGGGGGGGGAAGGGGAATGGGAGATTCGGGAAGAGACTGGACAAAAATCGTGCACCTATGGATGAGGACAGTGGGTGGGGAGTGAGGGTGGAGGGTGGGGCGGGAACTGGAAGGAGGGGAGTTATGGGCGGGGGGGGGGGAGAGGAACAAATGTAATCTGAACAATAAAAATTTAATTAAAAAAAATTAAAAAAAAACAGCAGCGTCTGGGATCGTTGTCTATGATAATAAACATACTAGGTAATTATTTATGGACATCATTCTAGACTCATTCTACTGGACTCATTTTAGAAGGACAATGAGAAATCACCAGAATTAAACCTCAAGATCAGAGAAAAGTATGCAAATATGGCCACATTAAGGAAGGGAGAAGGGAAGCAGCTAGGGTTTTTTAATGAGCTGGATCACAGTTACTAAATATTTATCAGTTCAGCAAAATCAGAGTTATGTTGAACTCTAGAATGTGAGACTAAATCTGAAATGTATTATATGTTGTCTATTCTCCACTACTACCTTTGCCATTCAGAATACCCCACCTGCCATGGTAGAGAATATAAAACAGAAGTAGTGGGCCACTTGTTTCCTGAATTAATCCTTATTCTCTCTTCTCTCTCCCTTTCCTTCAAAGATGGATCCCATGACAACCTTGCTTTGTGTCCAGCTTCCCATCTGGGCTTGGCTTTGATTTAAGTTAAAATTCTTCAGATCCAGAGCCTAGACTTGATTCTTGGACATGTTGCTTGCTTGGCTCTGATGTTATTTTTGTCTTTGGGGTTTGGTCAGGAATGATGCATTGCTATCCTCAGTCCACCCTGAATTATAGCTAGGTTAGGCAATTCTCTCTGTATTGCCCTCATAGTAGGAAGTGAAATCAGTCATGGTTATAGGTCTGGAGGTGAGCCAACAGAGAGAGATCTAATGCCTAATCCTCCTTCCCCTGCCCTGCTCCCATATCTTCTGTGCATGAAGAAAAATAGACCAGGCTACAGGAGTGATCATAAAAACTAACATTTATTAAGTGTTTACTGCATGCCAGATATTACCTTATTTAATCTGCAAAATAATAATGGAATCTGTGACACAACATTTTTGGAATTTGGGTTCTGCCAGAGCTTTGGAGATCTATCCCGTGTAACTAAGGAATTTATAGAGTATGAAATGGAATAAAGAAGAAAGTTGCCTGGGATATGGGATAGTGGTCTTAGCATAGATATTTGTCCAAATTATGCTGGGAACTTTATTCAACTCAAATTCTTGTATCTCTAGACATTTGTATTTTCAGTTCTTAATTAACAATCTGCTTCTAATAGGATTATTCATCCTTCTTATGCATTTGATATAGAGATGAAATCATTACAAAATATGTAATCTTTCATGTCATTACCAGGAAGTTTTGAGTAGTACTAAGTAGATTCATATTTATTATGATTAATAACATTCTACAAGACTATGTAACATAATGGACTCACAGTATCTACCTTTGGAATCAAAAGCGGAAAAGAACTAAATTATTTTGAAAAAAAAAAGAAAGACTTGGAGGGATGGGACATGCACTATGAATAAAGGATATATGATAGGTGACTCTGCAGTTGAGAAAGGAGGTTGGGAATACCTGTGTGTTAGGGAATTTTTTCTAAGTAAAACATGTGCTTTATATACTCCTTTCTCTTTGAAATGTAGAATGAATGATGCATTGCTCACAATTAATTTAATATGAGTGGATTCTCCATAACAAATAAAAATCTCCACTTGGTTTTGCTTCAAGTATTGGCACGGGGTAAAAATAAAGATTTTACTAGTGGTCAATTTAAGATATGTGTTTTGTCCCTCAAGTGTTAGTCAGATTTCAGTCAGATGGTGATAGTTAATGTCTAACTTCCCTGATGAAAGGTGGCACATAAATGGTAGAGGCTGCACACACTCTGCAATGAAGAATAAAGAATTCTTCCTGATTATACTTTAACTATTTTGGTTTCAATATTCAAATTAAACAATGTTTAAGAGCATTCCTTTACTCTATTTTTAGCTCCATATATACCAAAATTCTTTAAATAATAAAAAACTTGTTGCCCACTGTAATATTGTGATATAATAAGACATATATGTTTGACTTTGTCCCTGGATCCTGGCTTGGAACTTCTAGGCTCCTTGGGATCTTTGGAATGACAAAAGTGTCATTTTGAATGCTAATAACATGACTGCTGGCTGGAGTCTTTAAACAGCTTCAGAATTTGGGCTGGTTGCCAGAAAGACAAAAGCATGATTAGAAGGTTGGGGCTTTCAGTTCTACTCAGGAACCTCTGGGGAGGGCAGAGGGCCAATGATTTAATTGTGCTTATGCAATGAAGCCTCCGCAGAAACCCTAAACAATGGGTTTTGAGAGTTTCCATTTGGTAATTCCTCCATTGACTGTGAAGGTGATGTACTCCAACTCCACGGGGATCAAAGAGCCTTTGCTCCAGACCTTTCAGGACCTGGCCCACAGTACCTCTTTATCTGGCTGTTCATTTGTATCCTTTGTAATATACTTTAAAGTAAACTGGTAAATGTCAGTAAATGTTTCCCTGAGTTCTGTAACCCACTATAGCAAATTATCCAAATTGAGGAAAGGGTTGTGGGGACTCCCAATTAATAGCCAGTTGGTCAGAAGTACAGGTGACAACCTGGGCCTTGTGACTGGCATCTGAAGTCGGGGCAGTGTTGTGAGACCAAGTCCTTGTCCTGTCAGGCCTGCCCTAAATCTGGGTAGTTAGTGTCAGAATTGTGCCGTCCAGGTAGTTGGAAAACTGGTTGTATGGGAACTCCCCTCCCACACACACGCACATATTGTGACAGAAGTATTCTGAGTAGATTAATAAATTTTCATTTACCCTCCAATAGGCTTTTAGTGATTTTAAGCAGGTGGGTAAAATTTTCCCTACTCTAAATTCTCTAATAACATTTGTTTTTAGTATTCTGCGGACTCTCAGAAGGAATAGACACCTACCTTTTTGATGTTTGGCCAGGCAAGAGGGACAATTTAAAGTAGCAATCAGGAGAATATTAATATTCTACCAGTTTTGTTTGAAAATCCTTAAATGAGGCACACAAAAGTGTATGTGAGAGAAAGAGAGTGAGAGAGAGAGAGAGAAAGAGAGAGAGAGAGAGAGAGAGAGAGAATATGTGTGGATGAATGTATAGTTAAGTGTGATTTTGGAATTAAATATTTTAATAATAGATAAAGTCTATATATTATATATGAGATATAACATTATATGAACTATTATAACTACATACACAAGCAAATTTGGCACAAGTAATCATTTTTATTGTCTATCATTTAATTTCCAAGTCCTTTGTATATATCTTACAGCATATACTTTATAGTATATATCTTACAGCACTCCCTGACTTATTGTTACTTATAATTATTTCTTATTTAAGATTAAAGTGGAAAAAAAGGTTTGCTGTCTGTATTTGTTTGCTAGGGTTGTCTAACTGAAAACTGGGTGACTTAAACCAAAGAAACTTAATGTCTCACAGTTATGGGATGAAGGTGTTGGCAGGGTTGGCTCCTGCTAAGGGCTGTAAGGGAAGGATCTGTTCCAGACCTCTCTCCTTGGCTGTCTTCTCCCTGTGTCTTCACATTGTCTTCCCTCTGACTATGTTTGTGTCCAAATTTTCTCTTCTTATAAGGACGCCAGTTATTTTGTATTAGGATTCGTCCTAATGACTTCACTTTCACTTAATTACTGTGTAAAGACTCCATCTCCAAATAAGGACACGATCTGAGGTACTGGGGGTTAGGAATTCAACATAAGAATTTTGGAAAGACATAATTCAACCCATAACAGATTCCTTTCACTGGAAGCTGGAGATTTTCTGTGGAAGCCTTCTGGGTTTATCTGATTGTCTTTGATAATTTACAACTGGAGATGGAAGGTAACTTGTGGAGGGATAATGTCCCTTGTACATAAAAATTCTAAAGGTTTTATCTTTTGAAGATGTAACTAATTAGTTCTCCATGTAAAGAGGTCTATTTTGTATCAAATAGAAAAACATCAGCATTCTTATTTGTCTATAAGTGATATTCTTTAATTCAGTTTTGAGCCAGTTTTTATACCTTAATGGTCCCCACATTAATTAATAAGTTAAACATAATCCTTGATATACTTGTTTTATATTTGTATGAGTCATTATTTTATCTTTTAAAATATCTTTAATACAATATTCAATTATTGAAACACCAGAAAAGGGTAACTATGCCTGCTCCCAGGTATCAGAACCCCACTGAACTAGTTGTCAGGAAGTCCAGACTATAGTTATTTTCAAGCTCATTGTTATTACCACTGGTAGATTCCCAAATGGGAAATTCGCTTTGGAAACATTCTTTGTAAATCCTAAACCTACTCCAGAGACTTGTTAGAAGACTCAACTCCTGTTATACATTCTCTTACATTCTTAATGGTGGGGTCTGAGTGAAGTATATGGAGATGTGACAGTTTATCTTTGGTGAATGTCAATATCATTATGTTTAATTCTATTTTATTTCCTGCTTTGCTTTCCTTTTAAACTCTGCAAATTGTTCCATCCACCCTTGATCAGCTGCTTATGATAGGGAATGCTCAATTTTGGTCATTTGCATTAACAGGAATCTATTATATAGTGTTTGAAGTCTGAGAGGAAGCCATGGGGAATTCAAAACAAGTTGAAATAGTCAGGCCAGGGCTTTGGAGTTCAAACAGAAATGCCAAGGCCAAATGAAATTATGGGAACGAGTTGTTAAACTATGATAAAAACACAAAGAGAGTGCTTTTTAGTGACCTCAAGGCAAAAGGCTTAGAGGATTTGTAAACCAGTGGAATAGAGGGCATAATACTGGGTCAGGGTCGGGGTGGCGACACTGAACTAAATTCCTCCAACAGGGCTCAGTGATTCCCTCCATATTTCAAGTTGAGTCCTGGTGATCTAAAAACAGAGATAGTGTGGGGAAAACAAACAAATTGACTCTACAGATGCAAAGGGTTTGAAAAGTATCCAGTACAATTTAGAATGACAAGGTAGCGTAGAAAAAGAATGAAATTTAAAGCCAAAACACTCAGATTAAAATCATTGATTCACCTTTTACTAGCAGTATTCTTAAAAGCCAGATTAAATTTCTGAGATACAGTTTTGTCATTTTGATGAAATGGAGATTTTTATGCCAATAGCTTATATAATGAGTTCACAAGCTATCTTAAAAATAAAATGAGATAATTTAAACAAAAGTAATTTGTAAAGTGCCTTACACATTTATTTTTATTATTAATCAAAGTAATTTAGATAGATAATATCAATGCATCTTTTTTTAGGTGCTAAATACATTTAAATGATATTATTTTAATAATACAATCATTAATAAGACTAGTCCTTCTCCCCTTTCTTATTCCAAATGTAAATCATAGAAATAGAATATTAAAATAAGAATGGTGTCTTCTGACTCATGAAATTTTGATTATCTTAGAATTTAATTTTATCAAAAAAAGTGTATATTAATTTCTGCCTTTTACTGAGTTTAGTGATTGAAAAAAAGCTAATATATATTGAAAACCAAATGTGTTTGGCTGTGCTGGTGCCATATTGTCTTTATCTCAAATCCTGCCAGTGACCCTATAACTTAGTTCTCATCCTTTTATTTCCAGTGCAGATGCTAAGACTGGGAATGATTAAATACTGGCCCAAAAGGACCCAGCCTTAAGGTGTGAAAGATGTGATCTAAGTAGAATAACAATGGGGTGGTTGAGCCCTAGCTGGTTTGGCTCAGTGAATACAGCATTGGCAGGTGGACTAAAGTGTCCCAGGTTCAATTCTGGTGAAGGACACATGCCCAGGTTGTGGGCTCGATCCCCAGTGAGGGCATGCAGGAGGCAGACAATCAATAATTCTCTGTCTTCATTGATGTGTCTATCTCTCTCTCCCTCTCCCTTCCTCTCTGACAAAAAAGAAAAAAAAAAGAATGGGGTGGTTGACAAAAAGGAAGACTAATGAAAATTAAAGAGGGTAATTTTACATTTCCAAAAATGGCATCAATGACCTTCAGATAAAACTTGAATAACTGCCAAAATGCACAATAACAATAAAATATGCAGAGAATATAAGAGATGACAGAATATAGATGATTATATTATCAAAACAATCAACAATATATTATTGAATCACATATTGTTAAAGGAAAATATTTCTACCCAAGGCACTGTTGCTAGAAGTCAGGGGAAATTTGTATATCCTCTAAAAAATAAAGAATAAAAAAAGGAATTTCTCCTACAGTGTTAAAGAATATTGGACTATGGCCATAATTCTCATAGTGATAACAGTGAGGCAGCAGACTCATTGTAGGGCATTATCTCATATCAGAATATCCTAAAAATACTTTTTTCTATATAAGTGTCTTTTATTTCTTACCCCCTCATTTCCCTCATATTTATCTTCTGTCCCTAGTACTTTAGAGCAGGGGTGGGGAACGTCCAGCCTACAGGCCATATAAGGCCTACAAGATTCAGCTTGCTGGTCTATCTAGTAAACTCTTCCCCAAACTCTTCACATTGTCTTATCCTTCAGGTTTTGTTTCAAATCTCATCTCTCAGGAAGGCATTCTTTGACCACTATTGTATAAAGAAGATTGTCCCCACCCTACCTCATGTTAGTTGTTCTCTATTATATCACAATTTTAGTTCCTGCATGCCATTTATTTGCTTGCCTCATTATTTATTGTCAGAACTGTGACTAAAATGCAAGGGACTTGTCTTTTGTTTTCTGTAAGTCTCCTACAATTAGAACAGTATTCTGGATATATTGACACTCAATATATTGTTATTAGTTAGATACTGATAATGCATTAGTGAAAAACAGAGCAAGCAGTTTCTTGAGCTTGAATCTTAGCTTTAATGCTTTCAAGCTATGCGACCTACTTGAATTCTCTGTGCCTCAGTTTCCTCATCCATAGAATAATAATGACAGTAACTATCTTAAGAGTAGTTGCAAGATATAAGTGAATTAGTATGTACAAAGTATTGTTAAAGAGCCCCTGGCACATAATTAGCATGCCAATGTATGAATTAAAATGGAAAAAATATATTTTGGAGAAATTGGATATCCACAGGAAAAACAATAAAGTTCACTCTTATCTTACACCATATATAAAAATTACCTCAAAATGGACTATAACCCTACATGTAATACTCAAAACTATAAAATTCCTAGAAAAAAATAGGGAAAATATTTATGACATTGGAGTTGGCAATGATTTCTTAAATATGATACCAAAATCACAGGCAACAATAGCAAAAATAGACAAGTAGGACTACTTCAAACTTAAAATGAATTGTGCATCAAAGGACACAAGTGAAAAATTAATCTGCAATGGAAGAAGATATTTGCAAGTCATTTATCTAATAATGGGTTAATATCCAGGATATCTAAAGAACTTCTATAACTCAACTACACAAAGTCAAATAACTCAAAATATGAGCAAAGTAAAAGGCTGGGCAGCTCAGTTGGTTAGAATGTTGTGCCAATACGCCAGGTTTTGGGTTCAATTCCTGGTTTGGCACCCAGAAGCAGCAATTATTGATTGCATAAATAAGTGGAACAACAAATCGATGTTTCTCTCTCTTCCTCTCTCATTCTCCTTCTCTCTCTCTCTCTCTCTCTCATCAATAAAATAAAAAAAACGAGATTTTTAGCATCACAGAAAAGGTAAATAGATAAAAGATGGAAAGAGATTAAATAAATTTCTTGTACTCCTGAGTTAAATTGGAAATTTTACATAAATGTCATAATAGTTTATCTTAAAAGTTAACAATGACAAAGCAAATATACACACAAAAAGCATTTCCTAGCTCTGTTCATTGTAAAGACATAGAAGGGAGGTCCAATTCAGTAGCTGTGTGATGGTTAATTTTATGTCAGCTTGGCTCAGCCAGTGGGTGCCCAGATTAAACATTAGTTCTGGGCCTGTCTGTGAGAGTGTTTCTGGAGGAGACCAGTATTTGAATCAGTAGACTCACAAAGTGGATTTCCCTCCCAATGTAGTGAGCATCATCCCGTTCTTTAAGGGCCTGAATAAAACAAAAGACAGAGGAAGGAGGAATTCGCTCCTTGTTCTTCTGTCTCATTTCTTGAGTTGGGACATTTTGTCTCATCTTCTGAAGATATCTCTCTCTCTGTCTCTATCTCTATCTATCTCTCCATCATCTTTATCTATCTCTCTCTCTCTATCTCTCTCATCTCTATCTCTGTCATCTCTCTATATCTCCACCTCTATGTCTACCTTTATCTCTTATCTCTGTCTCTATCTCTATCTCTATCTTTTATATTGGACTGGTATAAGCAGCGAGCACTCATAGTCTCTATTTGGGATACTTTTCACATTAGCAGTAAGAATAATAACTACAATTAATTAGGTCACATAAATAAAATTTAAATCCATGAGTTCATATTGATACTTAAAAATAAGAAAATTATAAAAAGCAAGAAAAATCTAATTAGTCAGTTTTTAATATATAAAAGAAATAATTCACTCATTATTTTGAGAATTTGTAAACACAGAAAAACTGTTTCTGAAATTTCTATAGTAAGGTTAGCATACAAAATTATAGTATTAAAAGAGGAATAATGAGTTGTTTGATCTAATTTAAAATGTGCTTTCTAAATGTGTATCTCATAGAAATGTGATAATTTTTTTTCAAAAAAGTGAGGTACTCCTATAACCAGCATGAAATAGTGTCTAGTGCAACATCCTTGTCCTTTTCCTTTTTATCAAATTATTTTTTGCTATAAAACACAATTAAGAAATTAATTATGATTAAATATTGCATAGGGAAATATTCAAGAAGCCGTAGCCAAAAGCTGTGTCTAGGTCCTTTCTACACATGTGGGTTATAGGACTCTGTGCAAGTCAAGTCACCAAGTTTCCAAGCTTCAATGATCTAGCAATAACATAGAAATAATGAAATAATGATTTTTTTTCTTGTTTGTTTCATAGTTTAGTTGGGAAAAATAATACCATATTTATGAAAGCTCATTGAGAACTGGATACATGGCTTTTAAATGACATTTATATTTTGCTTTTCACATGTAACAAAGTATTTATTTAAGATGGTCATAATTATTGTACCTTGTCTTGCAAGAGAGTAACACCATAGAATGAGACATTAAAGCTCGCCATAGGACACTGATCTATATCTCTCTTCTTTTGTTTATCTTTTTTGTTGAAAGTATTATAGATGTCTCCTTCATTTTCCTATTGACCCTTTCTATCTTTTCAGAAATAATTCATTAGAAAGTTGCTGTTGATTATTTATGGTTGTGCAGTTCATCAAAGTAGGGAAAATTATAAGAGAACAACATGCATTATCCACTTTAATAGAATTTATCTTCATGGGATAGTTAAATTTAAGTAGAATAGATCAGGGCTAATCTCCATTTATTTGCCCACTAGAGTAGAAAATAAAATTTTCCAGAATATTTTTTAGCATTTATCTTCAATTGGTTGTCTTCATCCAAAATATCATTTGCAAGAGATAAACAAGTTATGAATAGGTTAAGAAGGAAAAGCTTACTAAATGCTATAGATGAGAACATTCATATGGGAATGTGAAAATTAATTGAATCCTGCTTGGCAATTGCAGTGCTAACATGAGTAAAAGCATCATCACCCATCTGTCATTATCCATAATGACTAATGCCATGTTTCAGGTATTGTATATAAAGCAGTTACCATGCAATTAGCTGTGTTCTCTTTCATTTAGTAGGTACCCTCCTGAGTTAAAGCAACTTTATTTCTAACATTATTGTCAAAGTTCCATTAGTGTTTCTGATGAAAAAGTACCTCCACGTTGGAACATGGTAGTTAAGCTTTCAGCTTGAGATCATTTTCTCTCTTTGATTCTTTTAAACCTCAGCAATACAAATTATGTGGCTTTAAAATTATGTATGAGTTCAAACACCTTTCAGAAGTCCTTAATAAGTTCCAAAATAAAAATAGCTTGTTTTTTAGCATAAAATTGGCAAAGATACTAGACAATTTTATACAGTCTTAGCTCTGAGCAGTAAGAACAAGTTTTGTTATAACACAAGTTCACAAATCTTTAAAATCTTGAGTTTAAAAATAAATAAAAGTGTTGTTCCTTCTTTATCTCTGAAACACATTCTTTGCCTTTCTAACCAACATCAGTGACAAGCTTACCCCTGGCCTTGTATCAAAATCCTTGACATCTTACAGAGATAGGCACTACCAGGAGCAAATTTACAATAAAGAGTTCTCTGTGCTTGGAGTAGGTATGTTGGGCACTATTGCATTGTGAGTAGGACCACCCCTTTCCTCTCTTATTCTCTCCTATATCCTCTCTTCTCAGGTGTGAAGGTCTTTTCTTTCTTTTTAAAATATTTTATTGTATATATTTTGATTGATATTTAGAGAGAGAGGAAAGGTAAGGGAAAGAGAGAGAGAAACATCCATGTGAGAGTGAAACATTGATTGATTGGCAGCCTGCTGCACACCACCTACCAAAGATTGAGCCAGCAGTGCAAGGGAGGATGCCCAACCAACCAAGCCACATTGCCAGGGAAGGTGTTAAGGTCATTTCTAGATTTTTCTTTTTTGTGTGTGTGTGTGTGTGTTTTCTCTCTTCTTCCTCTAGATGGAAAAACAAAAAACAAAACAGCTTGTCATGTAAGACAATTCCCATACCCGGAATATCCTATCTAATAAAGAGCCAGGGTCCTAACCACCGAAGGCTCCATGAGAGGGAAGTCAATGCTGGGTTGCTGTGGTGACCCAGCACTGACTGGGGCAATGTGGGACCCCGACCCAACACAGCCTAGGGGGCTGAGGATCAGGTCCAGAAAGAGGCTTGCAGAGAGAGAGTCAGGGTCTGATCTGTAGCTTCTATGGCAGCTATTGATCAGAACTTGCCTCTCTTGCCGGCAATCAAGGCCTATTGGGGGAGAAGCTGCAGGAGGTTGGCCGGTGGGTGGAGGGGCCATGGGAGGTTGGCTGGCCCAGGGGGTTAGGGGTTATAGGAGGTTGGCCAGCCGGCCTCCCCATCGGGGCTGATCAGGGGGTTGGCCAGGTGGGTAGGTGAGGAAGGTGGGAGGTTGGGCATTTGTATGTCCTTTTTGGAGAAATGTCTATTCAGGCCTCTGCCCATGTTTTCATTGGATTGTTTATCTTCCTTTTATTGAGTTGTATGAGTACTTCATATATTTTGGACATTAACCCCTTATCAGATTTATCATTGGCAAATACATTTTCCCATACATTGAGTTCCCTTTTCATTTGATGGTGGTTTCTTTTGCTGTGCAGAAGCTTTTTTATTTTGATGTAGTCCCATTTGCTTATTTTTTCCTTTGTTTCTCTTGCCCTAGGAGATATATTGTCAAAAATTCTGCTATGTGAGATGTCTGAGATTTTACTGCTTATGTTTTCTTCTAAGATTTTTATTTTTTTCATGTCTTGTTTTTAAATATTTTACCCACTTTTAGTTTATTAGTTTGTATGGTGTAAGTTGGTGGTCTAATTTCATCTTTTTGCATGTGTCTGTCCAGTTTTTTTTTTAAACACCATTTGTTGAAGAGGCTGTCTTGACTCCATTGTATGTTCTTGCCTCCTTTGTTGAATATTAATTGAGCATAATGGGTCAATTTTAGATGTTTTGATGCTATTGTAAATGAAATTTTCTTGAATTTTTCTGATATTTAATTGTTAATTAATAGGAACACAACTAACTTTTTGTTTGTGAATTTTAGGTCAATTTCTAGAGTTTCTTTTTTGTTCCATTGGTCTATATGCCTGTTCTTGTGCCAGTACCAGGTTGTTTTGATTATGGTGGCTTTGTAGTGTAACTTGAAATCTGGTATTGTGATTCTTCCAACTTTGTTCTTTCTCAAGATTGCTGCAGTTATTCCCAGGAATCACCTGAATAGGAGTCGGAAAATAAGGAGAAAAAAAAGCCATGGAAAGTGCAGCGATATGCATGTGAATGCTGAGAAACCACGTGGAATGCATGTTAGCCTTGTCCCTTGGGAGGGTGAGTAGGGCTGCAACATTGGTTTATGGTGGCCCCCAGGCCCTTCAGGTGCATCTTCACTAAGCAACCCTGTAGTCAGATAAATCCTTCAGGTAGAGATACAGAGAGGCCCTGAGGTGGGCAGTCTTAAAAATTGGGCTACCTTCATGTGAACTGAGACATGGGCAAAGAAAGATGACAAAGCATTCTCAAAAGTCAGTAACTGCAGAATATTAAACATAAAAATTGAGGGAAAATTAGAGGTTTTATGAAGAGGACATAAAGGGATCTGTGAATTCTATTACAGGGAAAACTGAGGCATGAATTAGTATTCCTGTGTGGGGCTTTATATGTAGATTAGATTAATGCATTTTGAATCTGCTGATGACTCTGATTCTTTTGTAAGAAACCTACACATTTAATATTGAATATGTGTATTTAAAACGATTTTCTCTTAACTATGTATAATGTAATTTGCTTCATACTTTAAATATTTCAAAAAAAATAATTGAAATGAGAAACTATGCCCACCAACAGTAATCCAGAAAGCTTTTATATAGATTTTTGTGCTAAATATTTAATAAGAAAAAAACATGGTAAATATCTGTACCTACTATGTTCTAGGCTCAGTTAACCACCACTGTTACAGAGAGTAATAGGTGTGTAAAATGGTAGTAAACAAAGAAGCAACAACAACAAATTAAGATGTTTGAGGAAAGAGCTGTAGAAGGCCAGAGGACAGAGTAACTGACTTTGATGAACAGTTTGGGAAGGGGAGAAATGTGTGCTTGGTTTTGAAAGCTAAATATATGTTTCCTCTGAAAGAAAGAACTACAAATAAGAATGTTAGCAATTAGTATACAGTGCATGATAAACAATGACAATTCCATTTATTTGGAAAATATTCAGCATTGTAATATTATTTTCTCTTTTCTTCATTTATTTCAAGTTTCTAAATGAGGCTTTTCATTTTTCTTCATATAGGTCCCAGGAAATTTTATTAAGTTTATTCATACATAGGTTATTCATATTGTGGGCCTTTAAAATATTTTTTCTTGTACTTAATAGTTGTCATAAAGGATAACTAATAATTTGCATTATTTTATCATATACACAAATATTTGTATTAAAGTATTCTGTATTGCAGATATTTATTGAATGATTACTTCAGGTTTTCTAGGTATAAAGTTATAAAAAGTAGTGGTTATTAAGTAATCTTTAATTTCTAATTCACTAAAAGCTTTTAAAAATAAAAATGGATGTTGAATTTTATCATTTGCTTTTTTAGAATCTTTAGAGATAGATGATCATTCGTTATTTTCTCTTTAAATTATTGTCAAGAAAAGCATTAATGGATTTCCTAATGTTGAACTGTGCCTTGTATTCCTGGAATAAACTTTCACTTATCATGCTGTATTGTTTTAATATACTGTTGGTATTGACTTACTAATAATTTATTTGGGATAAATATATCTTTGTTTATAAGTCAATATATCTATAGTTTACACTTTTGTAAGCTATCTTACTCAAATTTTAGTATCAGAGTCATACCAGCTTAGTAAAATAAGTTAGAAAATTAGGAAATTTAAAAAAGAGTACCATTTTGTACTCTCTACAACTTCATATAAATGATAATTAGCTGTTCTTTGGAAGTTTTAAAGAGTATGCCCATCTATTTGTACCATACCAGTTTTTTTTGTCATATATTTTATATATAATTTCTTTCACACTACTCTGTCATGTTAAAATAAAATTTTATTGTACTTTTTGTCGTATGGACTTTATGCTATTTGCTTTTATTTTTCTAGTAATTTTTTCAAACCATAATTTATTGAGCCTGTATTACTGTCTAAGACTATTTAAGTATGTAACCCACTTTTTGAAACATTGTGGAGGAGGTATTAATATCCATAGTTTGCATTTGTGGAAACTGAAACTTGGCAAGTTAAATTACTTGCTGAATGTCCTAGTACCCCAGCTCTTCATTAGATTCTAAGCTTCGGGGGACACAGTGTCCTGTGCATCATTATGTCCTGTATTTCCTTCATGGCTCCAGGCAGGTTGCAGACACTCAATAATTACCTGTAGAACTGAACAGAGCCCACTTCTGCCTGACCCAAGGAACTTTCCATGAGTCACAAGGTAATGAAGTATCATTGCTGCTCCTGTCTCTTATGATGATAATTGTCTCAACATAAAACAAACCAAGTTATTATGTTGGAGTTCAGAAAATTATAAGCAGCACAAGTTTTATATTTCTTTTTTTAGTTACCAATTTCTGGGTATAATTTACTTACAATGTAAAGTACACATTTTTAGTGTAGAGCTGGATTAATTACGAAAAATGTATATCACCATGCAATAAATCAAAATATACATTTCCTGCCTTAGCCAGTTTTGCTCAGGGGTTAGAGTGTTGGCCTGTGGACTGAAGGGTCATGGGTTCGATTCCAGTCAAGGACATGAAGGCTTGATCCCTGGCCCTGGGTTGGGACATGTGCGGAAGGCAACAAGTCAATATCTCCCTCCTGCATCAATGTTTCTTTCTCTTTGTCTCTCCCAGTCCCTTCCATTCTCTCTCTGAAAAATATTCTTGGGTGACAATTAAAAACAACAAATTATACACACACACACACACACACACACACACACACGCACACACACCTCCATCACACAGGACAATTACCACTGAACACTTTTCAATCAATCTCCTCTAAGTCTTGCCGCTAGGCAACCATTGAACTACTTTCTGTCCCTATGGACTAGCTTTAACTGTCTCGTAATGTCATCTATGGGAAGTCATACAAAAATATACTTTTTTTCTATCTGCCTTCTTTCATGTAGCATAATGTTCTTAAAATCCATTCACATTGTTATCAATAGTTAATCGCTTCTTATTGATGGGTAGCAAGACATTTTATGAGTATAACACAATTTTTTTTATCCATTTTCCTATTGATGGGCATTTGGGTTGTTTCCAATTTGGGGCTAATATAAATTTTCCATAAATATTAATGCTCAGGAGCTTTTGTGAGTCTGACTTTTTTTTTTATTGAGTAATACTGAGGTGTAAGGCTGCCTTGTTTCCTACCATAGAGAGAAAGCACTCAATATCATCATTAAGTATAATGTTAGCTGTAAATTTTTACTATATTCCTATTATCAGTTTGTAGAAGTTCCTTTTTACTTATAATTTCCCAAAATATTTTATCATGGGTATATGCTAATTTAAAAAATTATTTTCCCACATCTATTGAGATAATTTTTTCTTTTAATCTGTTAATATAATAATTTACATTAATGTTAAAATATTAAACCAACCTTGCATTCCTGGGTAAACTTCATTTTATCTTGATGTATTTTCCAACTTACCAGTATATATGGCTCTCTTTTTCTATGATGCTCTTTCTCAAAGATTCCAGCTGGTTTGACAGTACCAAACTCTGATTTATGCCTCCTTAGCTCTTTAGCTCACTGTCCTTTGCTTGGTATGCAGTTTTCTGTGTATTCATTAGGAAATTATCCCTTTGTAAGACCCAAGTGATGCCCAAGTTGATTACCTTGATTTTCCATTTTCTTGTTTAATGGCTAATAACAGTTACCTCAATAGTCATATATGTTTCTAGCTGTGTATGGAAGAAAAATGAATAGTCAGTCCATCAATGATTACCCTGTCATAACCAGTAATGGGACCAGAGGCACATATAAATTTAATTTATTCAGATTAGAGAGAGAGAATCACCAGAATAAAATGCTTCCTCTGCTTTAGGAATTATTTTTGGATTACATATGCTTAGAGAATACCCAGGGAAAGCCAGAAAGGGGGAAAATGCTACAATTTTCCATGAAAGTATTACAAATTAAAAGCATATACAGGAATAATTTATGTGCTTTTATATTATCTTACACTGCTCATATTTTATGACTTTTTGTATTATCAAAAACATTTTCCACAAAACGATAACATATAAAGCCTATCTATATTTCTTTTTCAAAATGATAAAGACAAAATTTTTAGTAAATCTGAGAATGCTCTTATTTTATTGCATCTTGTGCTTTTTTTTTTTTAAAAGAAATATCCTCTCTTTTTTTAAAAAAATATTTTTATTGATTTCAGAGAGAAAGGGAGAGGGAGAGAGAGATAGAAACATCAATGATGAGAGAGAATCCTTGATCTGCTGCCTGCTGCACGCTCCCTACTAGGGATCGAGCTCATAACCCAGGCATGTGCCCTTGACTGGAATCAAGGCCAACACTCTATTCACTGAGGCAAACCAGTTAGGGCTGCACCTTGTGTTTTACGAAGCATAGAGAAGATGTAATCCAAGAAGAAAAAAAATTGCAGCAAAATGTATTTTGAATTGAGCCCTTAATCTTCTGGAAAATAAAGCCCAATAATTATATTTTAATTTAAAAAATAATAAAGGTCCATGAATTGTTTTATATTTTTTCTTTAATCACAAGTTTTCTTTTTAGAGGGAAAAATCTCATATTTTTAATTTCATATATTTTCTTCTTGGGTGAGAAAATTTTTTCTTTTCTGGATATACTTATTGAATTTTCATATCCAAGTATATTAGATAAGTTACTTCTATTTAAGTTTATAAAGTTGATATTCCTTAACTTTCTCACTTCTTGAAATGCAGCTCTCTCTTTCCCTCTCTCTGTAACACACACATACACACACATGTATATACAATGTAAGTATGCATACACCTGCACAAATACCTCATTTTTGTTATATTGTAATATATACAAATTAAATACTTATTTTAAAATTAGCACTTTACCCTAAAGTTCTTGTAGTTAATAATTTTTAGCCTTTGACTTTGTAATAATATCCATAGATATTTTCTTAGGCTTAACTCTCTATTTACCTGGTTAATTAAATTGGTGCACTACCAGCCCTTCTTCTTGTTGAATTCCTAATGCGACACACCTATTAACCTGTAGGTGTTTCTCATACAGTAATTTTTTCAAATTGATTTTATGGATATCAAAATTTATGAGGATTTACATATATTAGATCATATTTTATTGCCATTCCGCATAAATTAAAGTTTAGATTATAGACTTTAACTTCTTAAATTTCTGATAATAGTGGAGAAAGTCTGATACCAATGGGTTAATTGCTCCTTTACAAGCATCTCATATCCTTATTAGCAATAATCCTTGAATTTTTTTAACCAAAAAAATAGTTCTTTAGGTGACCATGCTTACACTATTTTAGGTGTGAAGCTTTGATAAATTACAGATTGATTTGATCAACACAGTATCATTGGGTTAGAGCTGATGAAAATTCCCTCCAGGTCTTGTAATTCATTGTCTAATAATCTTAATTGTTGGCACTGCATTTTAAAAAACATTTTCTGTGTATTCACAAGTCTTTAAAGGAGTATTTAGAAAGGCTTACAGTATTTTAGTAATATGACATCTAAATTGGAACCATGATAGCTATTATAAAAATCATTCCATTAAATGAGAAAATTAATTTGTGATGCATTCTCTTTCAATATCAACTACAAAGATTACCATTATATTTCTATAACTTCATGAAGTTTTCTGGTATTTAAACTTAATGTAAATGGACTTATTAAGTATTTACTGGTTTTGTGCTTTTTTTGCATTCATGTATCTGTGAGATTCATCTATCATGTAGCAGTATCTCATTTGTATATTTGTTTTGATATATAGCGCTTCATCGGATGAACGCATCATTTGTTTATGTGTTCTCATATCGGTAGATGTTTGAGTTTTTTCTGATGTAGGGGATGATTATAAATGAAGATTCTACTATTATTGAAGAAAGATTTCCCAAAACATATACAATCATTTTTCTTCTATTCTTCAATCTAGGAATATAGTTGCTGTGTAATGGAGTAGCATGTTTACCTATATTAGAAACTGTGTAACAGTTCAACACTTTGGATGTGCTATTGTACACTCCTACTATCAATGAATGAGAATTCCAGTTGCTGTACACCCTCATCAACAATTTGATAGTTTTTCTAGATTTATACCTTGTAACAGAGATCTGGTGGTATCTAATAGTGGTTTTAAATTGCATTTTTTTATGATTAATAATGTTGAACATCTTTTCACATACTCAGTTGCCATCCATATATTTTATTTTGATGAACTATATTTCATTTTAAAATTATTTTATTGTGTTTTGAAATTTTTTACACATATTCTGGATATAAGTATTTTACCAATGTGATTTCTAAATATTTACTTCTTGTCTGTACCTTTCAAAGGGTAGAATGTTTTAATTTTAATGAAATATAATTCATCAAGTTTTTCTATTCTGGATCTTTTTTGGTTATATACCATATGCTTTCTTCTAATGTTATGTCACTTTAGATTCCACATTTAGGTCAATTATCCACTTTAAATTGATTTTCATATAACATGCCAGGTACAGATAAAAGTACAAATATTTTTTCATATTGCTATCCAATTTTTCCAACACTTTGTCGAAAAGACAATATTTTTCCAGTAAATTTTCTTTGCAAACTTTTCAAAAATAAAATGGCTATATAGGTATGAGTCTATTTATAGACTTTATTTTATTTCTCTATTTTTATGTGAATATAACATTTTTCATTATTGTGTCTTTATAATGAGTCAAAGTCAAGTCATGTTATTTCTATGATTTTATTTTTATTTTTCAAAGTTGTTTGGCTATTCCAGTTTTTCATGGGTCACCTATTTACCCGTGAGTTTTAGAATGAGCTTGCCAATTTCCATCAAAGCAAATAAAATACTTTCTCACGTTTTACTTGGGTTCTCACTAAATCTATAGATCATTTAGCAGCAAATGTCTAACATCTTAACAATTTTCAGACTTTCAATACATGGGCAGTCTATTTCTGTATTTTTTTTAGAATCTTTTAATTTTTCAGTAATTTTTTATAGTATTCACTATTCAGGTCTTTTAAATTCTAAATTGATCCATATTTAATATATTTAATAGCTTCATTAAGATATAGTGTCTACACCATACAATTCACCACTTAAAGTTAGCTTTCACTGTCATGATGCTGTTTTTTAAAGCATAACAATTTTTACTACTGATGAAGTCCAATTTATTAATTTAAAAAAATTTATTGTTTGTACCTTTGGCATCATATCAAGGAGGTCATTGCATAATCTAAGATCATGAAGAGGCATACCTATGATTTCTCTTAGGAGATATATAATTTTGCCTCTTACTTTTAGGTCTTTGAACACATTTTGAGTTCATGTTTATTAGGTCAGAGTTCAGCTTAATTTTTTTGAATGAGGATGTCCAGTTGTTCCAACAGCATTTCTAAAAAACAATATAAATATTAAGACTAAATGTTTGATTGTTACAAATAAAAATAGCCCAGGGTTTTCATAATAGTGAGAAATTCAGTATTTCCTACCCTGAGACAAACACTTTGCTGACCCTGGATGGATGGATTAGTGAATAAGACAGACAGATCACGTCCCTCATGGTGCTTATAGTCTAGTTCTAGAAAAATGGTGTTGTTATTACTGAATAGTTTTGAAACATAAAACAAAGGTAAGAAATAAAATTTGTGATAAATGTAGCATACGTATGCTTAATATTCATTTCCAAATCCTTTTATCACTTATTGAGATGGTGTAACTTTTGCATAGTTTTGTGGTCTCATAAAGTTCATGTTGGTGGATGCGAAATTTAATACTTATTTTTATGATTCTGATTCTCTATTCTCTTAACTCAAAATGTTTTATAAGACCAAAATAAAGTCCCCAAAAGCCTTAGAAGGTGATCTTAGGACTGTGCAAAGCATTGTACCCCCTGGAGACATAGGAAGTCTGCCCAAGAGTAAACAAACTCCACAAGGCAATTTAAATTTGGTCTGGCCCTGACTGGTTTAGCTCAGTGGATAGAGCGTTGGCCTGCTGACTGAAGGGTCCCAGGTTCGATTCCGGTCAAGGGCATGTACCTTGGTTGCGGGCACATCCCCAGTAGGGGGTGTGCAGGAGGCAGCTGATTGATGTCTCTCTCTCATTGATGTTTCTAACTCTCTATCCCTCTCCCTTCCTCTCTGCAAAAAAATCAATAAAATATATTAAAAAAATAAAAATTAAAAAAAATAAATTTGGTCTGCAGCTAAGAATCCACAAGATCTGGGTTGGTTCTAAACATCGGGAAACATTATTTCTTCCTCCTCATTATTATCCTGCTAGCCCCCTGTCGCTGCATGATTACCAACCACAATAAAATGCTTTGTTCAACTTAAATTTTAGATTATTCAACTTCTAAACGATTGTTATTCATTAAAAAAGAATAAGTTGTACAATTTCATGATCTGTATCAATCAAATTCTATTAACTCAGTCAAATTCTCTATATGAAGACTAAATAGGACAAAGAAGGAAAATGATTTTTTAAAAATTTAATTGATACTCTAGGTTAAAACTTAATAACACCAAAAGACTTCTCTCCAACTGAAAAGAAATAGAAGGCTAACTGGAACATGCAGGACTTGGAAAAGATTCCGAGGCCAGCCATTTAAAAAAGCATCTGTCTGGAATGGCTTAGCTATTCACATGCCGACAGAGCGGTTCTGGGCCAAAGTGTTTCATGAGGTCTTTTGCAGCTCAGATGGGCAATGATTCTCTAAATCCATGTTGGAACACAAGATTTAGTGAAACTAAGCAATAGCCAGAATTCCATTATAATTCAATTTGAAATTGGCACCTGTCCTCACAGCAGGCTCACTATGGCCATTTTTTTAACCTTGCATAACCCAGCCCCACATTTCACACACTGATCTTTTGCACTCCACTACAACATGATGGGGAGAATTGTACTATGTGGTAATAAAAATACAAGTGGAAACTAGGGCTTGTGGATGAACTTCCCAGAAACAGAGGTTGCACTTGCTCAAGAACAAAAAAGTGAAACATTTCTCAGTAACGACAGCCAGATGATCTACATGTACACTGAGATGCAGAGGGCTGGGCTATCCAGTACTCTTCCCCAGATTCTCCATATCTTGATCAGTGAAATTATCAACTTGGGATCCTGAGCCAGAAATCTCTTCTTTGCCTCCCAAGTTAATGCAAAGTTGTAATGATTTGATCCAAGTATTCCCCACAAGAGGAATTTTCTCTTGTCTCTCCTAGGTCTATACCACAGTTCAGGCCCTTGGCTCCTATCATCTGTACTAGTGCAGTAGACTCTTGTAGAAATGATAAAACCTTACACATAAAGAATATAAGGAATACTATAATACATCTGTTAAGCAATACCTAGCTGAGGAAATAAAAGGATACCCATATATTTGAAGTAGCCTGTATACTACTGCTCTCCAACTATATCCTCCTGGTGCCCCACGCCCTGAAGAAGGAGCTTCTACCTTCATTTTTGGATTGTATTATGACCATGCATGTTTTTATACTCTTCATGTGCTCACATATATACATATCACACAAATACTTGCTATTTTACTTTGTTTCCTCCTGTCACTTAGGTTTATTATTTAACATTATTTTGAGAGTTATCCATATTAATTTGTAAAATTTTAATGTTTCTTTTCATAGCTGTTTGTATTCAATTGTATAACTATATCACAATTTATTTATCCATTCTTTTGTTGATGGACAATTAGGCTATTTCTACTTTTTTCTATTCTATAGGACTAGAGGCCCGGTGCACAAAAATTTGTGCACTTGAGGAGGAGAGGGGGCCCCTCAGCCCTGCCTGTGCCCTCTCGCAATCTGGGACCCCTCAGGAGATAATGACCTGCTGGCTTAGGCCTGTTTCCAGGTGGCAGAGGGCAGGCCCAATCCCTAGGTGCAGCCCCTGGTCGGGCTCAGAGCAGGGCCGATTGGGGAGTTGGGGCGCTGCCCCCTGTCATGCACAGAGCAGGGAGGATCGGCAGGTTGCGATGCCACCCCTAGTCATGCTCAGGGTAGAGCCGATTGGGGGGTTGGGGCACCGCCCCATGTCACACTCAAGGCAGGGTTGATAGGGAAGTTGCGGTGCCACCCCCTGTTATGCACAGAGCAGGGCTGATCAGGGGGTTGGAGCGTTGCCCCCTGTTATGCACAGAGCAGGGCCCATCAGGGGGGTTGGGGCTCCGTACCCTGTCACACACAGAGCAGGGCAGATCAGGGGGTTGGGGCACCGCCCTCTATCACCCACAGAGCAGGGCCAATCAGGGGGTTGGGGCGCCACACCCTGTCACACACAGAGCTGCAGGGCGATCAGGGGGTTGAGGAGCTCTCCCCTATCAGGCACAGAGCAGGGCTGATCAGGGGGTTGGGGCACCTTCCCCTGTTACGAACAGAGCAGGGCGGATAGAGAGGTTGTGGCCCCGCCCCCTGTCACACACAGAGCCACAGGGCAATCAGGGGGTTTGGGCGCTGCCCCTTGTCACGGTGATCCCAGTGCTGGGAGGACTCGCTCCTCCGCTGATTCCAGTGCTGGGAGGCCTATTACCCTTTACTATATAGAATAGAGGCCTGTTGCATGGGTGGGGGCTGGCTGGTTTGCCCTGAAGTGTGTCCTGGATCAGGGTGGGGGTCCCCACTGGGGTGCCTGGCCAGCCTGGCTGAGGGGCTGAGGGCCGTTTTCAGGCTGGCGGGTGACTGAAGTGCCCAACCTGTCCTTTTTTTCTTTTTTTTTTTATTCTGGGCCAGCTTTAGCTCTGAGGCCTCGCTGCTGAAAGCAGGTTTATGGCCTTTGTTTACCTTCTGTATTTGATACAATGTTGCGGTCCAGTTGGCTGAAGCCTGGCTGACTAAAGCAGGTTTCTGGGGTTTTGTTTAGCTTCTATATTTGCAACATAGTTGCTTAGAGTTGCAGCTGAGAGACCGGCAAGTCAGGCGGGGAACGTTGGATTCCGCAGTCACTGGAGCAAGCAAGCCTCCCTGTTCGCTTCAGTGCATGGCTGCCGGATGCCATCTTGGCTGGCAGTTAATTTGCATATCGCCCTGATTAGCCAATGGAAAGGGTAGCAGATGTATGGCTAATTACCATGTTTCACTTTTATTAGATAGGACTAGAGGCCCAGTGCACAAAAATTTGTGCACTCGGGGGGGTCCCTCAGCCTGGCCTATGCCCTCTTGCAGTCTGGGACCCCTCGGAGGATGTCCACCTGCTGTCTGAGGCCCGCTTCCTGGGTGATAGGACCCAAGCTGGCAATCAGAAATCCCTCTGGCAGCCCAGCAGCCCTCAGGGGATGTCTACTTGCCAGCGGGGAGCAGGCCTAAGCTGAAGTTGGACATCCTTAGCACTGCTGAGGAGGCGGGAGAGTCTCCCACCACCACCGCTGTGCTGGCAGCCATCAGCCTGGCTTGTGGCTGAGCAGAGCTCCCCCTGTGGGAGTGCACTGACCACCAGGGGGCAGCTCCTGCATTGAACATTTGCCCCCTGGTGGTCAGTGTGTGTCATAGCGATGGGTCGTTCCACTGTTTGGTCAATTTGCATATTAGCCTTTTGTTATATAGGATTATTATTATTATTACTAGTAGCCAGGTGCACAAAATTTGTGCACTGGGTTAGGGGGGAAAGGGGCCCCTCAGTCTGGCCTTCAACCTCTCCAATCTGAGACCCCTCAGGGAATGTCCAACTACCTGTTTGTGCCCACACTTTTAACAGATAACAGCTCCATTGTTGTTTCTTTCTTCTCATGCTTAAAACCATTGGAATTAGTAGGTATTCAAAGTGTGTATACATTTTGGGGGGACACCCTGTATATCTCTAGTCAGTGGTGAAAGAAACCAACAGCAGATTTGGAACCCCCAGACAGGGAACCTCGCTCACTCCCCACTTCACTTTCCACCTTCGTGGACAGCAGGAGAATCAATGTTTTCTCTCATTAATTCGGAAAAGCACATCCTGTCACCTGTTGCCCGGCAGGAGTGCGCTAGGTCCCAAGCAAGCAAGGCTCAGTCAGGGCAGCCTGCACTCATGGGTGCTGGCACCCAAAGTGCATATTCCTCCTCTACAGTCGCTCCGACTATCCCACTGTTTCACTGAGAGGATGGAATTCCTCTCCGCCTCTAGGTTCTTGATCTTGAATGCTGACTGAAGGCACCTTAGCAAGGGCCGCCCGCGCCCTTCAGGTGTGTCTATCTGCATCTGCTCCTGCCTCAGCACCTGCATTAACCCCACAGAAGTGATCTCGTAGCTGCACTGGCCTCTGTGAGAATAGGGCATCACCACTCCGCCCTCTCACTGTCATCTCACAGGCGCCCACCCTCAGCACCCAGAACACCCAGACACTCTCTAAAGGATGTGAGCGCATCAGAGGGGATGTGTGCACATCCTGTGGGGGTGTTAGGCATGGCAGGTTGATGGAAGTGCAGTGGAGAGGTGGGGGGAACTTGTGCATGCCTTGGTTTGCAACTGTTGCAGGCTTGGGAGGGTGACAGTGTGCTGGGGGATGTTCGCATGCCAGGGAGGGATGTGCACACCGGAGGCCTCTGGCTTTGCAGATCCGCAAACCCCCGTGGTGCGGCCAGGAGAACGTCAGTCTGGCCCGCCACAGTGGGGTGGCTGTCCCTGCGATCCTGCACCTTCTGGGCCAGGAGGCGGATCTTGCGAAGCCACTCCTGGGTGCTGATGGCCTGCAGGCTCTACTTCAGTTCAGCCTGCAGGCTCCGCTTGGTGCGCTCACAGCTGTCACCACCGCCATGTGGGGAGTACAGGCCGCCCTCTGCTGGCCAGCCTACCTCCCCTGTCCAGAGGCTCTCTGCGCTGCTCACCTGCCCAGAGTGACTGGGGCTGGGCGGAGGCCAGGTGTCCTGCCCTGCCCAACCCCGGCCGATCCGCCCCTGTGCGAGCTGCCACCCCACCAGGAAGGGTCATGGATCCTGGTCCCGGGACCGCGAACAGCCTCAAGCACTGCCCCCTGCCTGGCAGGGTCACAGATCCGGGTCCTGGGACCACGGAAAGCATCAAGCGCTGCCCCCCACCCACCAGGTCACGGATCAAGGTCCCAGAACCACGGACAGCCTCCCGCACTGCCCCCTGCCCAGCAGGGTCACAGATCCGAGTCCTGTACTGCGGACAGCCTCAAGCATTGCCCCCCGCCCGGCAGGGTCACAGATCCAGGTCCCGGGACCGCGGACAGCCTTGCCCACTGCCGCCCGCCTTCAGTATGCAAACTAGCCACCATCTTGTTGCTTCAGGGTGGGAGTCCCTACTGGGGTGCCTGGCCAGCCTGGATGAGGGGATGATGGCTGTTTGCAGCTGGTCACACCCCCTTCAGGGAGGGGGTCCCCACTGGGGTGCCTGGACAGCCTGGGTGAGGGGCTGAGGGCTGTTTTCAGGCTGCTGGGCAACTGAAGCTCCCAACCTCTCCTTTTTTTTCTTTTTTCTTTTATTCTGGGATTTATTTACCTTCTATGCCTACCACTGGAGCTGAGAGCTGGCTTTAGCTTTGAGACTCGGCTGCAGCTCTGAGACCTTGGCTGCTAAAAGCAGGTACTGGGTTTGTTTGGGTTCTATAATTGAAATACTGTTGCGGTCCTGCTGGCTGAAACCCTGCTGGCTGAAAGCAGGTTTCTAGAGTTTGTTTAGCTTCTATACTTGCAACATTGTTTCTTAGAGTGCAAGCTCAGAGGCCGGCAGTGGCAGGCGGGGAACCTTGGCTTCTTCCATCACTGGAGCAAGCAAGCCTCCTGTTTGCCTCAGTGCCTGGCTGCCGGCCACCATCTTGGTTGGCAGTTAATTTGCATGAGGATATGCTGATTAGCCAATGGGAAGGGTGTCGGGGTTATGGTCAATTTGCATGTTTCTCTTTTATTAGATAGGATACTAGAGGCCTGGTGCATGGATTTGTGCACTGGTGGTGTCCTTCATCCTGGCCTGCAGGGATTGGCTGAAACCGGCAGTCCTACATCCCCTGAGGGATGTAGTAGTGCCCAAAGAAGAAGGTGGATGGAGAGGAGCCCAAGCCTGAGCTGGACATTACACTGCTCCCACTCATCCAGGCCCCACTGTGCCTGCTGCTGCCACCACTCAGTAGGCTTGCTGCCGCTCTGCTGTGGTCTCTGTGCACACCCATGATTGAGAAGCAGCTGTAGGCTCATGCCCAGTCAGTCCCAATGCAGGTCCCCAGGGGGGAGGGGCACACAGAAGGAGTCTCTGCGGGAGAGCCTCACACGACTGCAGCTGTGCTCACCAGCCATGAGCCCAGCGTCTGGCGCCTGTTGGTCAGCTGAGCGGTGCTCCCGCTGTGGGAGTGAACTGATGGTCAGTATGCTTCATAGCTATTGGTCAAGCGGTCAAGTAGTTGAACAGTTGAACAGTCGCTTAGACTTTTATGTATATAGATAGAAAACTATTATTGAAGAGTTTGTCATTTACCCACTGATCTACAGTGATCATTTTAAGTCAAACTCAAGTTTTGATGCATACATGGGGTTGTTTCTGAGCTCTCTATTTTGTTCAATAATCAATTTTTCTTTTTCTTTTAAATGCCAATACCACATTGCCTTTATCAATGCAGTATTATAATTATCTTCACAGCTAGTTAAATAAGTACCTGCTTCTCTTCCTCTTTTTCCTCTACTTCTTCACAAATGTCTTTACTGACTGGAAATTTTATTTCTATATGTTTTCAAATTCCTCTAGCTTAAAAACACACACAAAACTTTGGATTATCAGGAATTTGTATATCAGTGAATGGAGAATTGTCATATTTATGATACTTAATCATCTTACCCAATAACATGCTATTTTTTCTCAATTTTGTTGTTGACAAGAAGGTTATCTTTTTACAATTATATTTCAGAGTTTCCATTTGCTGAAATATGAAGCCATGATATAAACAATAATTTATTTTATGTTCATTAACTGCTCTGAACTGTCATTAATTTTAATAATTCGGGTATAAATTCATTTGAGTTTCCTAAATAGGCACATTTCTCTGAGAACAATTACACTTTTGTTGTTATTCTTGAATTCCTTCTATTTTTATTTTTTAAAGAATAATTGAATCAAAGAATAATTTATTTTTATTTTATTTTTATTTTTAAAAAATATATTTTTACTGATTTCAGAGAGGAAGGAAGAGGGAGAGATAGATAGAAACATCAATGATGAGAGAGAATCATTGATTGGCTGCCTCCTGCACACCCCCTACTGGGGACCTAGCATGCAACTTGGGCATGTGCCCAACCTGGGTATGTGCCCTTGACCAGTATTGAACCAGGACCTTTCGGTTCACAGGCAGATCCTCTATCCAAGAAGCCAAACCGGCTAGGGCAAGAATAGTTAATTGATTTTTAGAGAGAGAAGAAAGAAGCAGAAGAAACATCAATATGAGAGCAAACATCAATTGCTGCTTCTTGCATTCCCCCAAACCAGGATCAAGCCCTCAACCTGGGCATATGCCCTGACCAGAGTAGAAGTGAGAGGAGTTAGAAGCAGGATTAGGCAGACAGGATAAAAGGTGGAGCTAGCTGAAACTACAAATTTTTTTGCAGTAAAACAAGATGTCATAAAAACAGGATGCTTTGAGACAAGATATTTTTCTTGCAAGTGCAAAATAAAATGTTGCAAAAGGACAGGAAACAATCAGTGGTGCAGGTAGACAAAGAGCGGGCCTTTAGCAGAAAAAAAGGGGAAGAGCAGAATGCTTCAGTTGCAACCCATTTGTGTCCCCTCCAGGAGCGGGAGCCTGTGTTTGCTTGCAATAAATTCTTGCCTTGCTTGAACTCCTCTGGTCTTGGGACTTCATCCTTCAATTCTGTGAGACATGACCCCAGGAAACATTCCTGCTCACTGGTTCAAGTATTATAAGCAGCAACTCCCCCACCAATGACAGACATCCACTTCTTGCTCAGTCAAACCAATTTTTCTGTTGCAGAAGCTTGAACAGTTATATGAATTCCTTCAATAGAAAATGTCCTATCATATTAGATCACTGTTGTTTTTTGGAAACTTATGTTTACTTTCACATAACCTGTTTATTTATGAAGTTTGGTATATGAACATTATGAAGAAATAATTATATAACAAGGAAGTATATATTTTTTTCATGTTTTTATGCCATAATTCTTATTTTGCTTCTAGCAAGTAAAATGATTAAATCATGCCAAAAGGAAAAAACAGAACAAAGTCCTGATTTGAGTTAAGTAAGCTATTTGTTATTTTCAATCTCACTTTAAAGACTGTTTCTCAAACTAAATAGTTAGATAGCAGTTTTCTAGGGGTTCTTTCCACTGTAGCCCAATCAAGCACTGACTTCCAAACTATTACTCCTTTTCACATGTTTGTATACCTTTTGATTATTTGTGGTTCAACTCTACTTTTCAGCTTTCTCCCCTTTCTTCCTTCTTGTCATAATAATAGACTGGCCTCCTAATTATTCTCTATCTGGAAAAAAACATTAATCCCTGTCCCACAGTATCCCTGTCCAACCCAATCATAGTCTTTCCATTCAAACCTTTAACATTATCCTGACTGACTTCAACCTAATTACCCACTCAATGCTCTCTATTCCTTAACGCTCAAATAATTCTACTTCAGGAGTTCCTCATTTTCAATATATGTCTGGTCCAGCACATTTTCTCTGTATCAACCTCCTGTCTCCATTATGTGTGTGTCCACTTAGAGTCATCAACAATAATGATACAATCTCTCTTGAAAATATTATTTTTCTTCTTTGATATTCTCTCATTCAGAAACCCTGATCTGGAAAATGCCCAACCCTAGATGAACCCAAACACATGAATTTTCAGTGCTGTTCCTAATGTGCTAAGCATCACTGAAAGAAAAAAGTATACTTAAGTTACCTTTTAATAAACACTTGAGAAAACTCAGTATATATTTGAGTACCTACTTACTACCAGGCACTGATACAGAGACCAGGGGTATACATAGTAAAAAAGAAAAACAAAGTCTGAAGGATCATACACCATGAACAAGTAGGATTTATCCCAGGGATGCAAGGATGGTACAACATCCGTAAATCAATAAACGTGATACATCACATAAACAAATTGAAAGAAAAAAACCACATGGTCATATCAATTGATGCAGAAAAAGCATTCGACAAAATCCAACACCCATTTTTGATAAAAACTCTCAGCAAAGTGGGAATTGAAGGATCATACCTCAACATACTAAAAGCCATAGATGACAGGCCCACAGCCAACATCATACTCAATGGACAAAAACTAACACCATTTCCCCTAAGAACAGGAACAAGACAGGGATGCCCACTCTCACCACTCCTGTTCAACATAGTCCTGGAAGTATTAGCCATTGTAATTAGACAAGAAGAAGAAATAAAAGGCATCCAAATTGGAAAAGAGGAAGTAAAACTGTCCTTATTTGCAGACGACATGATATTATACATACAAAACCCTAGAGACTCCATCAAAAAACTGCTAGACTTAATACATGAATTTGGCAATGTAGCAGAATACAAAATTAACCCCAAGAAATCTGAGGCATTTCTATACACCAATAATGAACTATCAGAAAGAGAGATTATAAAAACAATCCCATTTACCATCGCACCAAAAAAATTAAGCTACCTAGGAATAAGCTTAAC
Source organism: Myotis yumanensis (assembly GCF_028538775.1). Taxonomy (NCBI): domain Eukaryota; kingdom Metazoa; phylum Chordata; class Mammalia; order Chiroptera; family Vespertilionidae; genus Myotis; species Myotis yumanensis. The sequence goes on from NW_027223754.1 coordinate 132,397,695, forward strand.
TAAAGAGGTAAAAGACCTCTACTCAGAAAACTACAGGACTTTGAAAAAAGAGATAGAGGAGAACATAAAGAGATGGAAGAACATACCATGTTCTTGGATTGGTAGAATCAACATCATTAAATGTCCATACTACCCAAAGCAATCTATAAATTCAATGCACTTCCCATTAAAATACCAATGGCCTACTTCAAAGATCTAGAACGAACTCTCCAAAAATTCATCTGGAATAAAAAAAGACCCCGAATAGCTGCAGCAATCCTGAGAAAGAACAAAGTAGGTGGGATCTCAATGCCAGATATCAAGCTGTATTACAAAGCCACTGTTCTCAAAACTGCGTGGTACTGGCGCAAGAACAGACATATAGATCAGTGGAATAGAATAGAGAGTCCAAAAATTAGCCCGAACCAATATGCTCAATTAATATTTGACAAAGGAGGCAAGAACATACAATGGAGCCAAGATAGTCTCTTCAATAAATGGTGTTGGGAAAATTGGACAGATATATGCAAGAAAATGAAACTAGACCACCAACTTACACCATACACAAGAATAAACTCAAAATGGATAAAGGACTTAAATGTTTGACAGGAAACCATAAAAATGCTAGAAGAATCCAAAGGCAACAAAATCTCAGACATATGCCAAAGCAATTTCTTCACTGATACAGCTCCTAGGGCAGTTGAAACTAAAGAGAAAATGAACAAATGGGACTACATCAAAATAAAAAGCTTCTGCACAGCAAAAGAAACCATCAACAAAACAACAAGAAAACCCACCTCGTGGGAAAACATATTTGCCAACGTCATATCTGATAAGGGACTAATTTCCAAAATTTATAGGGAACTCATACAACTTAACAAAAAGAAGATAAACAATCCAATCAAAAAATGGGCAAAGGATCTAAATAGACACCTTTCAAAAGAGGACATTCAGAAAGCCAAGAGACATATGAAAACATGCTCAAAGTCACTAATCATCTGAGAGATGCAAATCAAAACAACAATGAGGTACCATCTCACACCTGTCAGAATGGCTATCATCAACAAATCAACAAACAACAAGTGCTGGAGAGGATGTGGAGAAAAAGGAACACTTGTGCACTGCTGGTGGGAATGCAGACTGGTGCAGCCACTATGGAAGGCAGTATGGAGTTTCCTCAAAAAGCTGGAAATGGAACTCCCATTTGACCCTGTGATCCCACTTCTAGGAATATATCCCAAGAAACCAGAAACACCAATCAGAAAGGATATGTGCACCCATATGTTCATAGCAGCACAATTCACCATAGCTAAGATCTGGAAACAGCCTAAGTGCCCATCAGTAGATGAATGGATTAGAAAACTTTGGTACATCTACATGATGGAATACTATGCTGCTGTAAAAAAGAAGGAACTCTTACCATTTGCAACGGAATGGATGGAACTGGAGAGCATTATGCTAAGTGAAACAAGCCAGTCAATGAAGGAAAAATACCACATGATCTCACTCTTTCATGGATAATAAAGACCATTACAAACTTTTGAACAATAATAGATACAGAGGCAGAGCTGCCTCAAACTGATTGTCAAACTGCAGTGGGAAGACCAGGGAGGGTTGGGGGGCAGGAGGGAGGGGGGTAAGAGATCAACCGAAGGACTTGTATGCATGCATATAAGCATAACTAATGGACATAAGACACTGTGGGGTAAGGGAGGGCAGGGGATTGTCAAGGGCAGGGGGAAAAAAAAGGACACATATGTGTTACCCTTTGTAATACTTTTAGCAAAAAATAAAAATTTAAAAAATAAATAAATATATAAAAATAAAATAAAATAATATAGGCTAAAAAAATAATAAGAAAAATAGATTTTAAAAAAAAGAAAAACAAAGTCTGTTTCACAAGATATAGAAATACACTGAATTTTATAGCCTCCCCATATTTATATATATCTCTATCTCTGTCTCTCTCTATATATATATTTATATCATCTATATCACTGTCTATCTATATCAAGAGAAAAATAGAGAGAAAAGCAACAAGAGGGAGGGCACTTCATACCAGATATTAGAATATCATGTAAAGCCAAGTTCATCTCATTTACACCAACCCATCTCCCAGAACTTCTAATTTCTGGAACACCTTGACACTGTATGAACCATTTCTTACCACTGTAGGACATAATGAGTTGTGAACTGATGTCCTTTATGGTGTGTGTGTGTATGTGTATGTGTGTGTGTGTGTAAGGGTAAAAGAACTACAGAAAATACTAACACTATATTTTCTGAATTTTAAAATTGTAAATTATTTTATTTTGTTTGCACATTTTACACTTTTCTGTACTTTCTAAATTTTCTGTAGCAAAATTTATCACTTTTCTTATTAAAAACAAGTAGTTTTTAAGTGTATGAAACCAACAGCTATACGAAACTAAAAGGTATTTTGGTACTTTTAGATATAATCTAGCAATGTGGGCTTTTAACATCACTTCACTAAATATAACAATAGCAAAACATAACTTACATTTTGCAGGGAATTTGTAGTGATAGAAACTCTTCAATATGCAAATTGAAGAATGGACAAATTCATGTTTAACAGAGTTCAACAATCATTATCTTTGAATAGTTAACCAACTATTGTCATCAAAATCTGAAAAATGTAATTTTGTATATATTAAAACTAGAGGCCTGGTGCATGAAATTCTTCCATTGGTAGGGTCCCCAGGCCTGGCCAGTGATCAGGGCCGATCTGTGGGGTGAGTGGCAGGGCGATCATGGAGGCCCCCTTAGGCACCTGACTTGGCTGGCCTGGCGCTGCCTGCTCACCAACCTCATCCCTCACTGCCACAGTTTGTTGCCTCCCACTGCAGGGCGACCAGCAGGGCGATCGAGGAGCCCCCTGGCACCCTTCTAGGCTGGCCTGGGGCCTGCGGTCTGGGAGCAGCTCCTGTGTTGAGCATGTGCCCCCTGGTGGTCAGCCCCCGGGTGGTCAAAGTGCATCATAGCAACTGGTCATTTCACTGGTCATTCTGCTGTTTGGTCTATTTGCATATTAGGCTTTTATTATATAGGATATACTAACTCTATAGAATCATAACTAGAGAGTCTATACCCAAATAGTATGGGACAATAGACAAAGGTATTAACATATTTTTGTAAGCAATCTAAACATTTACATAGGACTATCATTTGCTATGCTCAGTCTTAGTTGGCTGAAAACTTATCTCTATTTCATTTATAATTTAACTATCTTAATGTTAGCCTTATGAAACTAAATCAAACATTTGTAATTTACTTAAAAATATTTACAAAAAGTTTAGACACATGCCCTGACTGGTTTGGCTCAGTGGATAGAGCATCGGCCTGTGGACTGTAAGGTCTCGGGTTCGATTCCGGTCAAGGGCATGTACCTTGGTTACGGGCACATCCCCAGTGGGGGGTGTGCAGGAGGCTGCTGATTAATGTTTCTCTCTCTTCGGTGTTTCTAACTCTCTATCCCTCTCCCTTCCTCTCTGTAAAAAAACAATAAAATATATTTAAAAGAAGTATAGACACAAAAATGCAATCTAGCCAATAAATTTTATCTTTACCTTCTAGGGTAGGGCAAAAGTAAGTTTACAATTATTAGTATGAAAAATAATACAATAATCTATACTAATAAAAGCCTAGGTGGCCCTCATGCCCTCTTGCCTTCATGTCATCATAGGATGGCCGCACCCATGTTGTCACAAGATGGCCACCACAAGATGGCTGCCTGATGTTGTCACGAGATAGCTACCCCTAACTTGTCACTAGATGGTCACCACAAGATGGCCGCCACAAGATGGCCAGCAGGGGGAGGCAGTTATGGACAATCAAGCTGTCAGGGGAGGGCAGTTGGGGGTGATCAGGCCTGCAGGGGAGGGCAGTTAGGTGTCAATCAGGCCTGCAAGGCTGGGCAGTTGAGGGCAATTGGGCTGGCAGGGGAGTGGCTAGGGAGCAATCGGCTGGCAGGCAGAAGTGTTTAGGGGTAATCAGGCATGCAGGCAGACGAGTGGTTAGGAGCAAGCAGTCCTGGATTGTGAGAGGGATGTCCAACTGCCGGTTTAGGCCCTATCCCACCAGCAGTCAGACATCCCCTGAGGGGTCCCAGATTGGAGAGGGTGCAGGCGGAGCTGAGTGACACCCCACCCCACCAGTGCATGAATTTTGTGCACTGGGCTTCTAGTTAATAAATAATAATCTACACTAATAAAAGAGAAACATGGTAATTAGCGTACAACCGCTACCCTTCCCATTGGCTAATCAGCGTATCCTTATGCAAATTAACTGTCAGCCAAGATGGCGGCCGGCAGCCAGGCACTGAAGTGAAGAGGGAGGCTTGCTTGCTCCAGTGACTGTGGACTCCAACGTTCCCCGCCTGCTGCTGCTGGCCTCTCAGCTGCAACTCTAAGCAACTATGTACTATGTTGCAAATATAGAAGCTAAACAAAACCCCAGAAACCGGCTTTCAGTCAGCCAGGCTTCAGCCAGCCGGACTGCAACATTGTATCAAATACAGAAGGTAAAGGCCAGAGCCGAGGCCTCAGAGCTAAAGCTGGCCCAGAATAGGAAAAAAAAAAAAAAGAAAAAAAGTAGCAGTTGGGAGCTTCAGTTACCCGCCAACCTGAAAACGGCCCTCAGCCCCTCAGCCAGACTGGCCAAGCACCCCAGTGGGGACCCCCACCCTGATCCAGGACACCCTTCAGGGCAAACCAGCCAGCCCCCACTCGTGCACCAGGCCTCTATTCTATATAGTAAAAGGGTGTGTGACAGGGGGCGGTGCCCCAACTCCCCTATTGGCCCTACTCTGTGAGTGACAGGGGGGAGCTCCTCAACCCCCTGATGGGCCCTGCTCTGTGCGTGACAGGGGGTGGTGCTGCAACCTCCCCACTGACCCTGCCTTGAGTGTGACAGGGGGCAGTGCCCCAACCCCCCAATTGGCCCTACCCTGAGCATGACTGAGGGTGGCATCACAACCTCCCAATCCACCCTGCTCTGTGCATGACGGGGCGGCGCCCCAACTCCCCAATCAGCCCTGCTCTGAGCCCGACCAGGGGCTGCACCTAGGGATTGGGAGTGCCCTCGGCCACCTGGAAACAGGCCTAAGCCAGCAGGTCGTTATCTCCCGAGGGGTCCCAGACTGCGAGAGGGCACAGGCCGGGCTGGGGTACCCCTCTCCCCACCCCTGAGTGCACAAATTTTTGTGCACTGGGCCTCTAGTATAAGAAACTGTATTTTGCATACTCACAACTGTAAACCTACTTTTGGCCCACCCTGTATTATTTTTCACAATTAACAAAATACTCTGTTTTTTTTTTCTGCTTAGAGGAATCTATCATTATTTCTATCCTTTTATGGGCTAGAAGAATCTAGCACATATACAACAAAATCATAACAGATTAATTCGAAGTACTGGAGCATAAAACTTCTCTCTATATATAAAACTGAAATAGACTGAATGGCAGAACAACAGAACAACTGAACAACCAGTCTCTATGACGTGCACTGATTAGCAGCGGATGCATGTGGAACATGAAGGGCTCCGGCAGCGTGCAGCAGAGCACGAAACATGGAGGGTGTCGGCTGTGGCAGAATGTTGGAGCAGGTGAGCCTGGGCACCAGACCAAGGTGGAAGGCCAGTTGCTGTCATCATGGTGAGCCTTTGGCAGTTACTGAAAATCTTTGCTCCCATGCACTGTGGTCCCATCTGGTGCTTGCACCTGCTGCCAGCACTGGCCTTACTCACACCTACTGCTGGCACCTGGCGCATGCCCCGATTGCTCGGTGCTGTCAGAAGGTGCAAGTGGTGGCTGCCAGCCCAATACCCCTGAGGGTTTCTCTACCTCTCCCTGCTCCTGAGGGGCGATCGGGGCAGCAGCCGCTGCTCACACCCACTGATGGCACCAGATCCACTTGCACCCACTGCCCCTGCTGGCCCCAATCACTCCACTCCATCAGCAGGTGTGAGTGGAGACAGTAAGGGTGGGGTTGCCTGCAGAGAGGGGATCAGGGGCCGCAGCAGGAGGGGCTGGGTGGCGGCATGGAGGATGGACCGAGCCCTGCCCCTGTGCCCACCGCAGCCTTGCATCCCACAGTTCCTTTCAAGGTGCATGAATTCTTGCACTGAGCACCTAGTTATTTTATGAACTTTACTTTGATGGTTGGAGACTCAACATTATGGAGCATTTCCTGACATTTCTGTGGACTGGACATTAGAGTTTATCATTGCTCAATATCAGTTTTACCTTCTCCAATTGTATCCTTTACATATATCATATTGCCTTGTAGCAAAGAAAAGTGGATGATTTTGAACTCTTGTTTGTAGATAGATACCATGTTCATTATTTAGAGAGGTAAAATGAATTCTCCTGTATAATCTATTATTTAAGCATTATCAGTTACTAACATCAGCTCTTTGATACATCTACTTAAAAGAAGTGTACAGTGTTTGCTGGCATTAGCACTAAATATGATAAAATTCCTTATTTTAATTATGTATTATCTCCAGGCAATAGGTGATTAGAGAAGTAAAAGTTTCTTGTGTGATAGGTTGAATTGTGATATTGCCCAATGCAGTTTGGCAGAGAGACAACAGAATAGTATAAAAGGTCAGTTCAGGTGACTTCGATGATATTATCAGAGCAGAACTATGCTGAAAGATCAGTATGCTTGATGTTTACGTTTGGAATAGGCACCTGGTAGGAAGGGAAGACAGCAAGTGAAAAGGAGAGGAGAATTAAAAAGGAGAAGAAAAGGAGTCACATAATACAATGTTTATTACCCTCCAGAGAGACCAGTCATTTCTATTTACATTGAGACTAATATATGTCCATAATAGCCAATGTGACCACCTTCCCCCGAGATTTATTGAAAAATAAAAGTGCATGTATTTAAAGTGTACATGATGATGTGATATACATATAAATTATGAAGTATTTACCATGATCAACTTAATTAACACATCTATCATCTCATATTATTAACTTTTTCTTGTAGTGAGAATGTTTAACATCTACTCTCAACAAATAATAATATAATACAATACCATATTATTAACTACTAGAAGCCCGATGTACAAAATTTGTGCAAGAGTAGGCCTTCCCTCCCCTGGCTGCCAGCACTGGCTTCCCTCTGGCACCTGGGATCCAGGCTTCCCTCGCAGCCCCGGCTTCATCTTGAAGGTTGTCCACAAGAACATCTGGTCTAATTAGCATATTACAATTTTATTATTATAGATAAATACTCCATTATAAGTTTATAACATTTCATATTTTTTTATCCATTCACTCATCAATGGACACACAGGTTTGTTTCGGACCATGAAACAGAATAGAGAGCACCTAAACTTTGACAAGGGAACCAAGAATACACAAGGGGGAAAGGATAGTTCCTTCAATAATGGTGCTTGGAAAATTGGTCATTCGTATGCCAAAGAATGAAACTGGACCCCTGTCTTATACCACTAACAAAAATTAACTCAAAATGGATTAAAAACTTAATATAAAATCTGAAACAAAAACTCCTGGAAAAAAAATCATAGGAAAAAGCTCCTTGACATTGAACTTGGCAATGAAGTTTTAGACATGTCACCAAATCAGGTTTCAAAAGCTAAATTAAACAACTGTGACTACATTAGACTAATACTTTCCTCAGAGCAAAAGAAACCATCAGCAAAATGAAAAGACAATCAACAGAGTGGGAGAAAATATTTGCAAATCATGTAATTAATAAGGGGTTAATTTCCAAAATATTTAAAGAAATCAATTCAATAGCAAAAAGACAAATAATTCCATTAAAAATGGTCAAAGAACCTCAATATGCATTTTTCTGAGGAAGACATATAGCTGGCCAACGGGTACATGAAAAGATGTTCAACTTCAGTAATCATCAGAGAAATGAAAATCAAACCACAATGAAGTATCACCTCACATCTGTTACAATGGCTGTTATAAAAAATATAAAAAGATAGAAATAACAGTGTTGGTCAGGGTATGAAGAAAAGGGAACCCTTGTGCTCTGTTGGTGGGAATGTGTATTGGCATTACCGTTGTGAACAGTATAGTGTTTACTCAAAAAATTACAAATCAAACTATCATCAATAACATCTGGCTCAAGAAATCCAGTTTTTTCAACACTTTCTTACAAATTGATCTTGTAATGCATAAAGTGTCTTAGGATGAGCATCTTACGGCCACACTGATAAGGCTGTTTTGAGGTCTCTGGCTGGTGTCCTGTGTATAATAAGAAATTTCCACTCTGCCTTTTAGAAACACAAACTCTTCCCTGCTCTTTGTGAGTCCCGGGAATATTTCAACCTCTTCTTTGTGGTGGCCCTTTTTCTGGTCTTTGATATTTTTCTCTCAAATGAGTACAGATTAGTGGCAATGAATTGTTGGGATTCCTTTGACTAATTTCTGTAGCTTTTTCAGAAGCCCCTCCTTTTAGACACTTTGGCCTCTCTAAACTGTGTTTTCTCTCATCAAGAAGCTCAGTTCTAGTCCTTCTTGTGCTGCATCCTGAAAATGTCATACAAGAACTAAACTTTACACCCTCACCAACATTTGTTATTTCTTATCTTTTATTTTTATTTTTATAATAGCCACTCTAACAGTTGTGAGATGATACCTCACCTTGTTTGTTTCTGTTCCCTCGGGAGTCACAGTATTGAGCTGTCTATTGACAAATGTAGGAAAACTGATGTTTTAGAGATTTAGCCATTTTTTAATTATTTAATTTTTTTCAAATTTAAAAAGAATGTTAAATGGGGGAGTGTTGCTCCATCTTGACTGGAAGCAAAATTTCTCTATTTGGGCTATTTTATAACTTTCATTTGAAGAATTATTTATCTGAATCTTGATATATTATTGCAATTCTATGTGATTTTTAACCTGAAGTCTATGTGTTCTTCTTATTAAAGTGGGAAAATGTCTGAGAAGTTGAATTTAGAAGAATAACATTTTAAGTTATTGTTCAAGTTTGCATTCTTTTTGGTATTTTATGTGTTTCTAGCACCTATAATAATAAACTGTTTTTATGGACTGAATTTTTGTGTTCCTCTAAAATTTGTATGTTGAAGCCTTAACCCCAAATGTGATGGTATTTGGAGATGTGGCCTTTGGGAGGTAATTTGTGTTAGGAGGTCATGATGATGGTGCTCTCTTGAGATAAGTGTCCTTCTAAAAGAGGCACCAGCGAGCTTATTCTCTCTCTATTATGTGCGCATGAAGAAGAGATCATGTGAACAAACTGTGATATGGAGGCCACCTGTATATAAGCCAAGAGAAGAGTTCTGAGAATTAAATCCACATTGTTTGTATGCATTGAATTTTCAGTCTGGTGACAAAACTAATTATAAATAGCAATCTTATTTAAAGTTCATGGGGCAGGAGTCCTGTAGTTTCAATGCATCAAAAGTCTGTTGAGTCACTACATGAGTCCACATCAAACTAAAGCACATAAAGGTCACATCAAAAGCATGATCCTTGCAGCAGCAGAATCACTGGGATAGAGTGTGGGGGAAGCTTTTTTAATTCTTTAATGGCAATGATTCTTGTTTAAATGAAAACAAGTGTGAATCTTCCCATTATCTTATCTTAGTTAATGGAGGACAGTTCAGCTAAGAAAAAGAAACGATGAACTGCCATTATTTCTAAAGATTGAAGCAATCATGATTTCAAGTTCAATCAACAGGACCAATAGAAACAACCATATATTGGTTTTCTAAATTTTAATGGTCTATTACATTTACAGTTGAAATTGTTTCAAGTAGCTCTCTTAAACGAATGCACTAGTAAACCAGAACCACTGTCAGATACAGCAATTCTTCTAGGAGCATCATTTACTTTACATTAAACTTTTTATTTGGTGGTAGTTGTAGTACAGTGGAAGGAATAGTACAGAAGAAGTCTATGTACTCTTTTTTTTTTTTTTTTTACCAGTTTTCTTTAAGGTCAATATTTTGCAAAATGATAGTACAATATCAGAACCAGCATATCAACAACAGTGCAGTCATGAACAGGACATTTCCCTTCCCACCAGGATTGGTTACGTAGTGCTCTGTTAGAACCACACCTCTCTCCCACCTTTACACCTCTGTAACCTTCAGCAAGCAGTAATGTCTTCTCTTTTTTTAAGAATTTTGTCATTTCAAGAATTTTATATAAATGAATTATATAGTATGTAACCTTTGGGGATTGGTGTTTTTAACTCACCATAATTCTCTGGAGCTTTGCCCAGGTTGTTGCATGTATCAGCAGTTCATTCTTTTTTATTGTGAGAGGGAGACCATGGTATGGAGGTACTGATTTGTTTAACCATTCCTTCATTGAAGAACAACTGAATTTTTTTCAGGATAGGGCTATTATGAATAAAAATGCTGTAAATATTGGTGCATTTTTCGTGAGCATAAGTTTTTATTTCAGAAGGGAAATGTCATGATCATATGGAAATTGCATTTTTTAAAATAAATTAAGAAACAGTTTTCCAGCCAAGACCGGTTTGGCTCAGTGGATAGAGCGTCTGCCTGCGGACTCAAGGGTCCCGGGTTCGATTCCGGTCAAGGGCATGTACCTGGGTTGCGGGCACATCCCCAGTGGGAGATGTGCAGGAGGCAGCTGGTCGATGTTTCTCTCTCATCGATGTTTCTAACTATCTCTCTCCCTTCCTCTCTGTAAAAAATCAATAAAATATATTTAAAAAAAAAAAAAAAAAAGAAACAGTTTTCCAGAGTGGCTTTGTCATTTTATATTCTCAACAGCAATAAATAAACAATCCAATTTCTCTGTATTCTGGCCAGCATTTTCTGTTTTTATTTTTTGTTGTTGTTTTAGTCAGTATACCTGAGTAGTGATTTTAATTTGTATTTCCCTAGTAACTAATGATGTTTAATACCTTTTCACGAGTTTCTTTATGACCTGAACATTTCTTTTGGTGAAATATCTCTTTATTTTTTAGTTAAATTGATTTTTTATTGCTCAGATTGAAAAGGTCTTACATATTCTAAATAATATTTTGTCAGATGTGTGTTTTGAAAATACTTTCTCCTCCTCTGTAACTTACCTTTTCATCCCTAAAACAAGGCCCTTCACATGTCAAAAGTTTTTAAATTTTGATGAATTGTAATTCATCAAAATTTATTTTTTCTGTGTTATGCTTTGTTGTAAAGTCTAATCCTTTTCTAGACTTTGATTCCAAAGATATTCATTTATGAATTTCCAAAGCTTTTTAGTTTTACACATTTTGAACTTTTAATGCATAAGGTATGGATTCTTTTATTGCTTACAGATATATATTCCAGCATCATTGGTTGGAAAGGCTATATTTTGAATTTATTTTTAACTTTGTCATAAATCAGTAGGGTGAATCTGGGTGGATTTATGTGTGGAAGCACGGGACTTGGTTGGAAAGCCTGTAAGGAGGAATCTCTGAAAGGTCAGCGGCCTCTAGGGCAGCGGTTCTCAACCTGTGGGTTGCGACCCCTTTGGGGGTCGAACAACCCTTTCACAGGGGTTGCCTATATACATCCTGCATATCAGATATTTCCATTATGATTCATAACAGTAGCAAAGTTACAGTTATGAAGCAGCAACGAAAATAATTTTATGGTTGGGGGTCACCACAACATGAGGAACTGTATTAAAGGGTCGCAGCATTAGAAAGGTTGACAACCACTGCTCTAGGGGAACCTTGCTGAAGGTGGCAGATTCTGCTTTGACTTTTCCAAACAAGTCTGAGGCCCTGGGTGTTTTACTGGAATCTTTATGCTTAATCTTTAGGTGTCCTTGCTTAAAGGACACTGCAGATACATGTGTCCTCCCAAGAATATTACCCTACTGATTGTATCTAAAAGATAAACTTTATCTCAAACTGCTGTTACAATAAAAGCCAGAAGAGGCAGGCCATCGAAGATGTCTGGTTCCTTTAGCCAGGGAGTCCCTTAGCCCTCTCTTTCACAGCAAACCTGTGTCAGAGTAATCATTCATGTGTTGCTCAGGGTCTGCTGGTCAGCCCTGGCAGATTTATTCTTTTCCATTGATCTATGTGTCTGTCCTTCCACCAGTACTAAATAGTATTGATTACTGAAGAAATACAATTAGTATGCAAATCAAGTAAGTTGATTCCTCCCATTTTATTTTTCTACTAGAGGCCTGATGCATGAAATTCATGCAAGAGTAGGCCTTTCTTCCCCAGCTGCTGGCACTGGCTTCTCTCTGACACCCAGGACCTGGGCTTCCCTCACAGCCCTGACTTCGTATAGAAGGTCACCCTGAAGGACTCTGGTCTAATTAGCATATTTACTAGGATTATTTTCTAGGTTCCTTGGATTTTCTTTATAGAAAATTATGCTATCTTCCAATAAAGAGAATTTCATTTTTTTTTTTCATTTGAACACCTTTTATTTATTTTTCTTGTTTTATTGCACTGGCTAGAACTTCCAACACTGTGTAAAATAAAAGTGTAAGAGCCTTGTTCTTGATCTTAGTAAGAAAGTATTCAGTCTTTCAGTGTTAAATATAAAGTTAGTTGGAAGCTTTTTGTAGATTGTTTTAATCAAATTGAGATTTTTTTATTTCTCTTTATCTGTCAGGTCAGTTCTTAATTTGAATTTTTTTCAAAATCTTTTTCTGCATCAGTTCATATGATCATGTTATATTTTACTTCCTGTTTATTTATATAGTGGATTACATTGGTTGTTTACTGATTTTTTTTTTAAATATTGAACCAGATTTAGGCCTTTCTTTTGTTTCCTAATGTTTTCTTAAATATTTTACATCTATATTCATGATGAATATTGATCTGTAGCTTTCTTTTATTGTACTATTTTTTGCCTGCTTTTGGCATCTGGATAATATTAGCTTCATAAAATTAATTGGGAAGTGTTTCTTCTATTTTATGGAAGAGATTGAGTAGAATTGGTGTTAATTCTTCCTTAAAGTTTTCATAGAATTCTTCAGTGAAACCATCTGGGCTCAAAGATTTCTTTCTTAGGAGTTTTTAAAATTACAGACTCAAATTATATAATAATTAAATGCCAATTAAAATTAAATATTTCATATGGAGTAAATTGTGGTAGTTTGTGTTTATGGAGGAATTGGTACATTTTATCTATGTTGTCAAACTTTTGTGTATAGAGTTGTTCATAATAGTTTCCTTTGATCCTTTTGATATCTGTGTGATCTGTGATAATATCACATATTTCATTCCTAATATTGATAATCTGTGTCTTCTCTTTTCTTTTTGTCAGTATTGACAGAGATTTTTAAACATTTTTTTAATCTTTTCAAATCTGCTGTTTCATTGTATTTCTCTTTTTAATTTTATCGATTTCTGCTCTCATACTTACTTTTCCTCCTTTTTTTCATTTCATATTTATTTTGCAAATATTGTTGTAATTTCTTAAGATGAGAGCATAAATAACTTATTTGAGACATTCTTTTCTAATTCATCTATTTTCTGCCATAATTTACCTCTCAACACTGCTTTAGATGTGAACCAGACACTTTAATATGTTATATTTTCATTTTCATTCAGTTAAAAGTAATTTTTATTTTATTTGAGACTTCCTTTCTGACCCATTGATTATTTAGATGTATGCTGTTAGATATATGTTAGATATTCAGGTGTTAAGATATTTCCTATTATTTTTTATTACTAATTTCTACTTATATTTTATTCTTGTTAAAGAATATACTCTACATCTTTTCAATTCTTTTAAATTTATTAAGATTTATTTTATAAACCATGATATTTTATATTTTAATGTATTGTTCATGGAAACTTGAAAAGAATGTATATTATTCTGTCATTATGTGGGTTGTTTATTAAATGTCATGTAAACTCTGTTGGTTGATGGTGTTGTTAAGTTCCTTCATCCTTACCAATTTTATGTCTGGGTATTCTAACAGTTGTTGTAGTCTCCAACTGTAATTGTTGGATTTTAGAGACATTTTTAGTCTTTAAAGAAGATCTGTAAGGGTAATATGTCAGGGAATGAAACATTTAGTTTTAATATGGATTTCCTTATATACACATAAATAGTGGTTACCCATGCGGACATTCGTGGAGTATAAGAAATCAAATTCTACTCACTTTCCATAACCTTGCTCTTTTGGTTTCACCTAGTGAAAGCGTTTGTGGCTCCTCCCTCTCTCCCAGGTCAGTCTACTTGTTCTAGGTAATAGGTGAGATATATGCCATTTTAATATACAGAGGAATAAAAAATACAGTGTTAGTTCCAAAAATGAAGAGAGCACTTCAGATGATATGCAAAATTGGTATTAAAAATATGCACTTTGCATCTCTCTGATGATTAGTGACTTTGAGCATTTTTTCATATTTCTCTTGGCTTTCTGTATGTCCATTTGGAAGCTAAGATTTGGAAATAGCCCAAGTACCCATCAGCAGATGAGTGGATAAAAAGCTGGTGCATTGATACAATGGAATACTACGTGGCTGTAAAAAAGAAAGAACTCTTAGCATTTGCAACAGCATGGATGGACTTGGAGAGTATTATGCTTAGTCAAATAAGCCAGTCAGAAAAGGATAACTATCACATGATCTCACTCATATGTAAAATCGAATGAACAAAATAAACTGATGAACAAAATAGATCCAGAGATATAGAAGCACGGAGCAGACTGATGAATTTCAGAGGGAAAGTGGGGAGGGAGGTGAAGGGGTCGGTAGGGAATGATTAAGTGGGGAACTAATATGCATATATGCCTAGCCTATGGACACAGACAATTGTGTGGTGAAGGCCTCGTAAAGGTGGGAACAGGGTGGGGGGGGGGGTCAATGGGGATAAAACACACAAAGGGACATCTGTAATGCTTTCAACAATAAAGATACATTTAAAAAATATGCACTTTGGGAAAAATGAGTAAGGCCATATGAGATCTTTTATAGCTATTGGCATCTATGCACAGTTCTAGCAGAAAATTTGAGGTAGATGGTTAAACATTTATATTCTCATTGATTTCTCTTCTATTATAAATGATGCATACAAATTTGCTGCCTGATAAATAGGGGATTGAAAAAAGAGACATAAATAATGATAATCGCAGAATTATTATAAAATAGTTACAGTTAGTTAAGACTGGAGGTATATTTAGGGAAGAAAAATAGAGTATCGAGGTCATGAGATAGTTTTGATGTTTATATATTTTCTACAAATTGCATAGCATTACATAATTTAAAAATACTTCAAAGTTATTTTTCAATCATGCTTGTTAGAGTTAGATGTTTCTTTCAAGTTTGCTTTAATGTTATTAAAGAAAAAAACTAGAGATCATAGATGATAGATGAATTGGTTCAACTTTTTAGCCAGTAGAGGAGTGGACTTTAGATTCCAGGTCTAGCATTCATTCCATTGGGTCATGGCTGCCTCTATATTAGAGAAGGACTTCTGGAACTCTACAGAAACCCACAAAATTTAACAAGTCTTGTTTTCATGCAATTCAAATACTCACATTCTGTAAGTGCTACATACTCCATATATGTTTTATTTATTTGTTTTTGATGCCTCAGTTACTTGAAATTTAAGATAAGAATAATAGTAATAAAACATGCCATGGATATGGATAATTAAATATATAATTTAAAAATATATATTTTTATTGATTTCGAAGAGGAAAGGAGAGGAAGAGAAAGATAAAAACATCAATGATGAGAATCACTGATTGGCTACCTTCTGCATTCCCCCTACTAGGGACCAAGCCCACAACCCGGGCATGTGTCCTTGACTGGAATCAAACCCAGGACTCTTCATTCCGCAGGCTAACACTCTATGCACTGTGCCAAACCAGCTATGGCTCATCTGCTTTCATAAAGGGACAATATATCTTTTGCAATGTAGCTGGTTCTGTATGGTTTACATGTGAGTTGTAAACAAAGCTCCTATGGATAAAATGATTTTAAAAGTGGCTGATATAATTATTTTTTTAATAAACTTTAAGTGTTGTCCAGTTTCCTACAGTCAATTAAATATTAAGATATTAAAAGCAGTTCAATAGATATTGATTGCAAATCTACTATGTTGGAAGAAAAATGTTTCATTTTTTAATTATATTTCCCCATATGGTGGTCAAAGATGTTACAAATCAAGCCAAATTATGGAAACCATTCTAATGCAAAGAATGATGCTAAGTAATCCAAATTTAAATAATTCAAAAATGAGGCCTGATCTTTTTTTAAAAAGGTTTTTGAATTAATACTTGTATTAATATCAACATCTCTCTTATTTGGGATCAAATTGTTCATTAATTTATTCATATTTTATATAGGCACTAGTTGAATTTGATAATAAATATTTGAGAAAAATTGAACAAAAAGTTATCATTAATTTATACAAAGGAAATATGTTCTCAATGACAAATATATCTTCCCTACTGAATATTTAAATGCTTTAGATGCCAACCATATTAGAACCATTCAATTGAGAGTACAAAAATAGTCTTGAAAACAGCAGTGCTTTAAAAACTAATTCTCCATAATCATAATGTAAATTTTTAAAAACAGATTTCTAACCCAATTGAACCTTAAAGTTTTGTTTTTCCATCCCCCATTCTGTTGGTAAAAAGTCACATATTTGTCTATAAATAGTGGATTTGTTAAATCAATTACAGAACACCCATCTAGCAGAATACTGTGCAGACTTTAATAATTGGAAAGAGAATATCTATATTAGTGATGGTGAACCTATGACACGCATGTCAGAGGTGACACGTGAACTCATTTTTTTGGTTGATTTTTCTTTGTTAAATGGCATTTAAATATATAAAATAAATATCAAAAATATAAGTCTTTGTTTTACTATGGTTGCAAATATCAAAAAATTTCTATATGTGACACGGCACCACAGTTAATTTAGGGTTTTTCAAAATGCTGACATGCTGAGCTCAAAAGGTTCGCCATCACTGATCTATATCAATGTTATTAAGGTCAAAATAGCAAAACAAAATTATTCCATTTAGTTTACAAACATCTACTTATTTTTTCATTCAATCTACTGAGCTATTTATCATCTACTTATCTACACTAATAAAAGAGAAACATGGTAATTAGCATACGACCGCTACCCTTCCCATTGGCTAATTAGTGAGATATGCAAATTAATCACCAGCCAAGATGGCCGTTAACTGCCAACAAAGATGGCGGTTAATTTGCATATGTAGGCACAATGCAGGGAGGCGAAAGGGAAAGCACGGAAGAAGCCCCCTGGCACTGACAGTGATCGGAAACCCAGGGGGGAGCTAAGAGCCAGGGGGCAGGGCAAAGGCGGCCCCCAGTGCCGCCTTTGCCCTGCCCTCCAGCCATGATCAGAGAATCCTGTGCCTTTGCTGCACTGGCCAGTGATAGCGGGAAGTAGGGGTGGAGCCAGCGATGGGAGCTGGGCAGGGGCGGAGCCTGGGATCGTGGGGTGGCTGCAGCTGCCAGTCGCCGCTGCCCGGACCTAACGCCTTGGCCAGAGGCTTTAGGCCTGGGCAGGGGTGGCTGCAGCTGGGGGTCCCCTCTGCCCGGGCAGGGGCGGTGCCAGTGATCACGGGCGGCTGCTGCTGGGCAGGAGCGGTGCCAGCAATCATGGGGAGCAGGGGCAGAGTCGCTGATGGTGGGAGCTTGGGGTCCCCTGCCCAGGCCTAATGCCTTGGCCACAGGCGTTAGGCCTGGAAAGGGGTGGAGCAGGAGGTCCCTTGGAGAGCTGTGGGTCCCCTGCCCAGGCCTAATGCCTGGGTGAGAGGCATTAGGGCGGAGCTGTCAATCGCAGGGAGCAGGGGCCAAGTTGGCAATGGTGGGGTCCTGGGGGTCCCTTGCCCAGGCCTAATGCCTTGGCCAGAGGTGTTAGGCCTGAGCATGGGCAGAGCCAGCGATCGTGAGCAGGGGCGGCGTGGGAGATCGTAGGGAGCTTGGGGTCCCCTGCCCACCCTGATCCGGGATACCCTTCAGGGCAAACCAGCTGGCTCCCACCCGTGCACCAGGCTTCTATTCTATATAATAAAAGGGTAATGTGCACATGCAATTTTTTTTCCCCAAATATATTTTATTGATTTTTTACAGAGAGGAAGGGAGAGGGATAGAGTTAGGAACATCGATGAGAGCGAAACTTCGATCAGCTGCCTCCTGCACACCCCCTACTGGGGATGTGTATGCAACCAGAGTACATGCCCTTGATGAGAATCGAACCTGGGACCCTTCAGTCTGCAGGCCGACGCTCTATCCACTGAGCCAAACCCGTTAGGGCAGTAATGTGCAAATTGACCCTAACAGCAGAACGACTGGGAATGACTGGTCACTATGACACACACTGACCACCAGGGGTCAGACTCTCAATGCAGGAGCTGCCCCCTGGTAGTCAGTGCACTCCCACACGGGGAGCTCTGCTCAGCCACAAGCCAGGCTGACGGCATCACAGCAGCGATGGTGGGAGCCTCTCCTGCCTCCTCAGCAGCTCTGTGGATGTTCAACTGCAGCTTCGGCCTGCCGGCAAGTGGACATCCCCCAAGGGATGTATCACTGCCAGCTTAGGCACAATCCCCTGGGGAGCATGCCTAAGCCAGCAGGTGGACATCCCCCGAGGGGTCCCACACTGCAAGAGGGCACAGGCTGGGCTGAGGGACCCCAGAGTGCACAAATTTTTGTGCACCGGGCCTCTAGTATCTAATGTGTGCAAAAAGAAAAGAAGAAAAAAAACACACCAAAAACCTATACCCTGAAGGAGCTATACAAGATGGTGGTGGTTATCTAGAGGTGAAGGGTGGGGTTGCAG
Organism: Myotis yumanensis; assembly: GCF_028538775.1. NCBI lineage: Eukaryota > Metazoa > Chordata > Mammalia > Chiroptera > Vespertilionidae > Myotis > Myotis yumanensis. The sequence continues at coordinate 132,416,452 of NW_027223754.1, forward strand.
GAGTGTGCAGAGAAAGAGCTTAAGAAGACTCATTTTCTACTTCCCATTGTTAAGTACAATTCAAATGCTTTATGAATGGCAAGCATTAGTTATATAATCAGAAATTTTTATTTTAGAAAATAAAACAGAATGGAGAATATGTATTGTAGTTTTGTGGCAATTAGCTTTATTTCTAATATCAGTAATCCTAGTGTCTGAATCAACTCTGTTTTCAAATATTACTAACATCTAGAAACTAACATCAGGATACTTTTTTTTGTGATAAATAATATTAAACAATAAGTTATTATGAATGCAGTATGAGGTAGTAAGAGGAATCAGAGTCACAGGGAATTGATATAGTTATTGTCTGATTTCAAAGACATATCAGGGGAGCTCTAAGACAGTGGAAGGAACAAATACGGTTTTCTCTGAGGGAATTCTGGAGGAGAGAGAATTAAGTAAACTGCAGGATTTGCTCTCTCCTGAAAAGCAGCATTCTCAGCTTACTTAATTTACTTGGCAAATTTCCCAGCACAATGATGCATTTTCATAAATGTATATTAGGTTAAGATGAGGGAATCCCAACCAACACAATTAGTTGATGCCTTTCTTAACAGTCTGACTCACATAATTTTACTTACACTTCAGAAACATTTCTAAGCAATGTACATAGCAGCTCAGAGAACAGGGTGTGGAGCTGATGGTTGGATTTCAAATTCCAATCCCATCTCTTATTAACTGTGTGTGCTTGAGCAAGTTATTCAAATTCCTGTGCCTCAGTTTCCTCATTTAGAAATGAGGATAATAGTACCAATTCATAGAGTTGTTGGTAGAATGAAGCAATAATAAATTCTTTGAATCAGTGACTGCACATTGTAAGCACTATATGAATGTAACCTAATGTTATAGTTTGTTCAGCTAGTTTGCTTCCTGTCACAAACATATGATCTTACATATATGTGGACTCTAATGAACAAAATAAACTGATAAACAAAATAGATCCAGAGACATTGAAGCATGCAATAGACTGATGTATTTCAGAGGGAAGGGGGTTGGGCAGGAGTGATTAGTCAAACTACTTATATGCATACTAGTGGCAAGATGCACAAATTTGTACACATTCAAAGGAGATTAGTTAGAATTCCTGGGGCAGTGGTGTGGCTCAAAGGGCTTCTGTGAAGTGAGCGAGAAAACAAAAAGAAAATGAAAGAAAACTCATATTTGCATCTTCAAGCTTGAGGCGCTGGCTCTGGTGTAGGGACTGATGCAGGTGGTCCCAGGCCGTGGCCAACCTGCTGCAGTCCCTCCCCAGCTGGCCGCACCTCGGGCAGTGCCACGGCTTGAAGGGTGTCTGCGGAGTGAGTGGGGCCCCTCTGGCAGGTGGAGTCCCTCGGCCTGGCCTGCGGGGATCTGGCTGAAACCGGCTTTCTGAGGGGTCCCGGATTGCAAGAGGGCAGTTCTTGGGTGATGCACCTCGGAATTGGGCTCCCTCCTCTTTGATCCCGGGTGTGTCACCTGAGAACTGCAGCTACCAAGTCACCGCAGCTTGGCAGCTCCTGCATTGAGCATCTGCCCCCTGGTGGTCAATGCACATCGTAGCTACTGGTTGGATGGTAGAATGGTCGGAGGGTCAAATGGTCGGATGGTTGCTTAGGCTTTTATATAGAGAGATATGCATAACCCATGGACACAGACACTACTGTGGTAAAGGCTTGAGGAGGGGACAGTAGCAGGGTGGAGAGGGTTAATGGGGGGGAATGGGGACATCTGTAATGTAAACTTTTCAACAACAAAGTTAATTTACAAAAAAGAATATGGCCGAACCGGTTTGGCTCAGTGGATAGAGCGTCGGCCTGTGGACTGAAGGGTCCCAGGTTCGATTCCGGTCAAGGTCATGTACCTTGGTTGCAGGCACATCCTCAGTAGGGGGTGTGCAGGAGGCAGCTGATCGATTTCTCTCATTGATGTTTCTAACTCTCTATTCCTCTCCCTTCTTCTCTGTAAAAAATCAATAATAAAAATAATTAAATAAATGTTAAAAAAATAAAAGAATATGGTCTCATCTCTCCCTTCATGACTAATATCTTCATTCAAATCAGGTAACATAGTTGGTTATATCAATTCATTTTCCTCCTAATCAGTTTCCCTGTTTCTGCCCTTGCCCCTTATAATATATTCTCACAGTGGCCAGCGTGAACCTAAGTTAGATTATGCCATAATTTTACTCAAAATCTTTCAATATTTTTACATATTACTCAGAACAAAACTCTAAGTCTTTCACTGGCCTATAAGGCCATTCATATTATGGTCGTGAATACCCTTTAATTCATGTACCTCTCTCTCCTTTCTTTGTTCCAGCCAAAATGGCCTCCATGCTGATTCTTCAACGTACCTATATATTTTCTGCCTCTGTAGCTTTTAAATTACCCTATTATTTGCTTGAAATACTCTTCTTCCAGATATCTACGTGTCCCATTTTTAGAATCCTTCAGATCTCTAGTCAAATCTCTCTTTGTCAATTAAGTTAACTCTAACTACTCTAGTTAAAATACCACCCACCTTCCACCATTTGAACTTCCTACTTCTGTTATTTGGTTTAATTTTTTCTTCAGAACACTCACCACTATTTCATGCAATGCATATTTACTTACATATTTTTAATGAGAATGCTTCCAATTAGAAAATTCTTAATAGGGGAGAAATTCTTGTTCACTTCTATATCCCTAACAACTAGAAAATTACCTGAAATATAGCAGAAACTAAAATAAAATATATGTGTTGACTAAAAATATTTTAGTGTAGTTGTTTTTGTATATTAATTTTTCCTTCTATACTGGGAGTGCCTTGAAGTTAATAATAATTATATGTCCCCCAGCACCAAGCACGGTAGATGCTCTAAATATTTATTAAATGAATGAATTAGAAAATACTTCTCAAACTTTTATGTGTCTACCAATGAGGATCATGTTCTAAGAGAAGTGATGCTTATGCTGGCATAAGGCTAGATTTGGAATACATGCTTAAAACTCACATGTGGAAAAGAGAAGCTCTTGAAACAATAAGACCTTAATCTGCAACATTTTACCCTCAAATTATATATATTTATTTTACACATATTTATTGAGCATCTGCACTATTCTGGAACTTTGTGATTCATCAGGAATTAAAATAGGATAGCATACCTGACCTTGTAGAGATACATTCTAATGGAAAGAGACAGAGAGAAAAAAAATCAACATAATATCAATCTAATAAAGATGTAAATTTTATATTATTTTAAAAGTAAAACATACTAAGGGAAATAAATAAATAAGTAAAAATAAGGATTGAGAACAGTGGTGAGAAGAAGTGGTGGTATTGGCAGTGATATACTTAGCTCCAACAATACTGGATATAGTGAGGTATGATTGATTTTTTGAGCTAAGAGTTAAAGGAAATAATCATATACAAAAGGGAGTGTGACATAACAGTCTGGAAGATCATGTTTTTCTTAAGTTGGGAAAGCTTATGGAAGCTCTTTACTCTTGTAGCCATATAAGGCTTACTGGGTCACACTGAAATTTGGGAAAAGTTACTTATCTGGCTCATCCTGCATTTCCTTCATTTCTGGAAGAGCAGATCCAGAAATTTAATGATAATGTTTACATCATTACCAATAGAAAGTCTCCATATTTTTATGCTGGTGGAGAACTGTCTCAAAACAAAAACAATGAGAACTCTCTATAATAAATATTTGTTAATATACAAGGAGAACCAATACAGTGTATACTCATTTGAGTTATGGTATAGTTTGGGGACACACTCTAATTGTAGACACGAATAAGCAACAAAGGCAATCTGAAACAATACAGAAGATGCCATCCCCCCTTTAAGGTGAAAATTTGTTTGCATTTCTTTCTAAATAATGATGCAGATTATGCCATTCATTAAACATTAGTATTTGTCAATAAGAATTTAAATAATATGTATTCTTTAATACAGAAATTGGTCTTTCCCTTAAGTCACCAGATACATGTATAAATTGGTTTTATGTAGTTTTGCTTAAGGAAAGATGGTAAATTATATATTATTAATTTTGAAGATGTTTTTAGTTTCTCACAACTAATTATTTTATTTTTAAAGGTAAAAGAATTCCTTCTGTTAATTTTCAAGGAGAAATACCTTGAGCAAGAGAAGTTATAATTTTTATTTGTAGCTACACTTGTGTTCCTCTGAAGAAGACATCTAATAAGTTAATCCATGGGCAGCATTGTTCCTGAACAGGACCTTTTCTAGATGTGTCTGCTACACCAGGGTAAAATCCTGCTCATGGTCTGTATCCACCGCACAGGAAGATCAGAACAACAGGTCCACCTAATTCCTCAGTCTCTTATTTCTCTGACTTTGTAGTAATTATTTTTTCTCTCTCTTTTTTTTCTTTTATGTTTTAACTTTCATTTATTTTTAACACAAATTATCCAGGCTCCATAGATGACATGACACACAAAGTATTAAAAAAAATATTTATATAGATTAAGTTCTCTATTCCTATCAAACACTGGGCAATAAAATTGATTAGAACTGAAAGAACACTTTGGCAAAAGCCACTGAACTCTTAGATGACAGAAAACTGTAAATGGAAATAGTATATATACTTAACAATGGGGTTTTATTTATTAAGTATATTATTCACCAGAAAATAAATGGCTGGAGGCCCAGGCTCCACTTTGGGCTCAGGCACAGTTCTGCACCCCCTTAGCTCCCAGTGCAGTTAACTTGCTTTGTGGCATTGGCTGGCCATCCTCCTCTGCCTCTTTCTGCTTCTGGGATGCTGTGTGACTCTCTTGCAAGCCTCTCTGAGTGTGGGCAGTAGCCCCCAGCCTCTGTGAGTTTCTAAGAAATGACAACTCAAAGAGTGACGGGGAGCAAGTTTAAAAGATTATAGAGGTGATGTAACATGGGATCTAGCAGCTTATAAATGGTTGCCAGTTGCTATGGGATTAAAACACACACATACACTGTAGTAACTAAAAGAATGTACAGGAGAGTCAAAGATGGCAGTGGGGTAAGTGGAAATCACACTTAACTACTCCCAGGACCAAACTGGAATTTCACTTAAATTATAGAAAAATCATCCTAAATAACCAACTGATGACTAGCTGAAGAGATAACCAAGGTTTTACAGAAGAAGCAACATCAAAACTGGTAGAAAAGGCAGAGACATGAAAAGGGCTGGCTTCACTCCCACACAGGGCTGAGGTTCCAGAGGGATATCTCAGCTGTGGGGGGTTCCCCGTGAGAAGCATGGAATCTAACTCCCAAGTAGGGTTCCCCAGCCAAGAGCACCAGAGCCAGGAAGAGGTGCCAATATAACATCTACCTGTGAAAAGCAGTGGAGTTTCTGTTTTCTAGAAAAAGAGGGGAGTCTGCTAGAGACACAGGCATCCTCTTAAAGGAAAAATGCACAAAACTTCATTTGAAGCCACTCATCATGGGCTCTGGTGGAGGGAGGGTGGGATGCAGTAAAAGCTCATGATGAGAGACTAGATTTTTGTCTCTCTGACAAGGGAGTTAAAGGGACAGTTTCTAGGATCCCTATGTTGAATCACTCACCCATACGTCAGATTCCATCTTTCTTGGATGGAACACTCCCCTCCATGCAGCATCAGCCTGAATAAAAAAAAAAATTTGAAAAATGAGGTGACAGATAGAAGATAGTGACCGGGGGAGGATGGCAGTGAGGAAGAGAGTGTGAGCGAGTGAGGGAGGGAAAGGGGAGTGTGGGGATGTGTGGTGTGTGTGTGTGTGTCTGACTGAGGGACAGCTAGATCTTGCAAGACCTTTGGGGGCTGGCAGATAGGGCTCGCATAGCCAGGCATCCTCTGCTACTGCTATAATCTCTCCCAGAGAGCTGGCCCTGCCGCAGAGGCCACACCACCTTGAAGGGGAACTGCTGTGACTGGGAGCCCAGCCTCACCTCCACCCAGGGTGCTCTCAGACACCACCTGGGATCCTATAAGCCACTCTGGCAAGGGACCTGCTGCCTTGGCTGCTGACTCACAGTCATCCTTCCCAGCTGAGGGCTCCTGTGAATTCCAGAGAGCACTGCCTTCCCACCAGCCAGATGCTTTAGCCCGGGGCACTGCAATTGCCAAACCTTACACAGCAGCACTGGGCACTGCAACTGCTACATGAGCCTTACACAGTAGCCGCTGCCAGCGACCGCACAAGGAGCAGCTGGCCAACATCCCCGAGGAGCAGACACCCCAAGACCATGCAAGGAGCAGCAACCCCGCAACTGCGTGAGGATCAGCCGTCCCACAACTGCACAACGAGTGGACGCCTGTGACTGCCCCTCACAACTTGACACCTACATCCTTTGGTGAGAGCAAAAATGGGGAGACAGAAGAACAACCCTCAAAGGAAAGAAAAAGAAGAAAGCCAGAAAAGGAATTAAATGAAACAGAGGCATATAATATGTCATAAAATGAATTCAGAATAAGGGTCATATACATCATAAACCAGATGGATGAGAAAATAAACAATCTATGTAAGAATTGGGAGGAAATGAAGAGTGATATAGCTACAATAAAAAACAATATGGAAGCTTTCAACAGTGGACTAGGAGAAACAGAGGACTGAATTAGCAAATTAGAAGACAGGGAAGCAAAACACACCCAATCTGAACTGCAAGTTGAGAAAAAAATAAAAAAACAGGAGGCGAGCCTGAGGGAGCTTTGGGACAACATAAAATGAAGCACTGTACATATAGTTGGGGTGCCAGAAGAACAAGAAGAGGAGTAAGACCCAGAAAACCTATTCAAAGAAATAATGTCAGGAAACTTCCCTGATTTGGAGAAGAAAATGTCACAAAAGCACAGAGAGTCCCAAACAAAATAAACTCAAAAAGACCCACACCAAGACACATCATAATTACAATGGCAAATGTTAATAACAAAGAGAGAATCTTAAAGGCTTCAAGAGAGAGACAGAAAGTTACCTACAAGGGATCTCCCATTAGATTATCAAATTATTTCTCAAAAGAAATACACCAGGCCAGAAAGGAATGGAAGGAAGTATAGAAAGTGATGCAAAGCAAGGGACAGAATCCAAGAATACTCTATCCAGCAAGGCTATCATTCAAAATTGAAGTGGAAATCAAGAGCTTCACAGACAAAGAAAGGCTAACAGAGTTTATCGCTACCAAGTTAGCAAGGCAAGAAATGCTAAAGGGGCTATTGTAAAAAGAAAAAAAAGGGGGAGTGTGAGGGGGGTAGAAGGAACACAGGCAAAAAAATAAAAATGGCTACAAACAAGTACTTATCAATAATAATTTTGAACGTAAATAGATTAAATGTTCCAATCAAAAGACATAGAGTGGCTGAATGGATAAGAATATATGAACCATATATTTGCTGTCTACAAGAGACCCACCTCAGAACAAGAGACTCACACAGACTGAAAGTGAAGGGATGGAAAAATATCTTTCAGGCAAATGGAAATGAAAAAAAACTGAGTTAGCAATACTTATATCTGACAAAATAGACCTCAGGGTGAAGGCCATAACATGAGATAAAGAAGGCCACATCATATTACTAAAGGGATTGATACAACAAGAGGATATAACTCTGGTAAACATATATGCTCTCAATGCAGGAGCACCAAAATACAAAAACAAACAAACAAAAAACAACTTCTGTAAGATATCAAGGGAGAGATCAACAGCAATACAATCATAGTAGGGTACTTTAATACCCTACTGACATCACTGGATAAATCCTCTAGAAAAAAAAAAAAAAACAGCAAAGAAACAGCAATCCTAAATGACTCACTAGATCTGATGGACTTATTAAACATCTTCAGAACATTTCATCCCAAAACTACAGAATATACATTCTTTTCAAGTACACATGGGACATTTTCAAAGATAGACCACATATTGGGTGACAGGCAAAGTCTCTCCAAATTCAAGAAAATTGAAATCATATCAAGCATCTTCTCAGACCACAGTGGCATAATATTAGAAATCAACCACAATAAAAACAATCAAAAATTACAATCACTTGCAGGCTGAATAGTATGCTATTAAATAATAATTGGGTTATCAAAGAGATCAAATAAGAAATTTAAAAGTCCTGAAAATAAATGACAATGAAAACACAACAATCCAAAACCTATGGGGCATAGTGAAAGCAGTCCTGAGAGGGAAGTTCATAGCATTACAGGTCTATCTCAAAAAACAAGAAAAACTGGTAATAACATATCTAACTTTACAACTTAAAGAAATAGAAATAGAGCAACAAGAAAATCCCAGAGTGAGCAGAAGGAAGGAGATAATAAAGATTAGAGCAGAAATAAATGACATAGAGATAAAAAACAAACAAACAAGAAAGAAAACACAATATAAAAGATCAATGAAAGCAAGAGCTGATTCTTTGAAAGGATAAACAAGATTGATAAACCTCTAACCAGGCTCACCAAGAAGCAAAGAGAGAGGACCCAAATAAACAAAATCAGAATAAAAAAATCCAAACAGGCCAATAACTAAGGAGGAAATTGAAGCAGTCATCAAAAACTTTCCAGCAACAAAAGCCTGGGGCCAGCCAGATTCACAGGAGAGTTTTAGCAAACATTCAAAGATGAAGTAAAACCTATCATTTTTAGGTTATTCCAGAAAATTCAAAAGGAAGGCACACTTCTATACTCTTTCTATGAAACCAATATTACCCTAATCCCAAAACCAGATAAAGACACTACAAAGAAAGAGAATTACAGGCCATTATCCTTAATAAACATATATGCTAAAATCCTCAACAAAATTCTAACAAATAAGATCCAGCATTACATTAGTAAGATCATACACCATGACCAAGTGGAATTTATTTCATGGATGCAAGGCTGGTACAATATCCACAAATCAGTAAACGTGATACATCACATAAACAAATTGAGAGACAAAAATCACATAATCATATCAATTGATGCAGAAAAGGCATTAGACAAAATCCAACACCCTTTCCTGATAAAAACTCTCAGCAAAGTGGGAATAGAGGGATCAAACCTCAACATAATAAAATCCTTATATGACAAATCTATAGCCAACATCATACTCAATGGACAAAAACTAAAACTATTTCCCATAAAAACAGGAAAAAGACAGGGATGCCCACTTTCACCACTCCTGTTGAACATAGTACTGGAATTGCTAGCCATAGCAATCAGACAAGAGGAAAAAATAAAAGTCATCCAAATTGGAAAAGAAGAAGTAAAACTATCCTTATTCGAAGAAGACATGATATTGTACATATAAAACCCTAAAGACCCCATCAAAAAAACTTCTGGAACTAATAAATAAATTCAGCAATGTAGCAGGACACAAAATTAACACAGATAAACCTATGGCTTTTTTATACACTAATAATGAACTCACAGAAAGAGAAACTAAAAAACAGTCCCATTTACCATTGCAACGAATATATTAAGATACCTAGGAATAAAATTAGCCAAGAAGATAAAGGACCTATACTCAGAAAATTATAGGACACTGAAAAAAGAGATAGAGGAAGACAAAAACAAATAGAAGAATATACTGTGTTTATGGATTGGTAGAATCAACATCATTAAAATGTCCATACTACCCAAAGCAATATATATATTCAATGCAATAACCATTAAAAAACCAATGACATACTTCAAAGGCCTAAAATGAACTCTCCAAAAATTCATCTGGAATAAAAAAGACCCTGAATAGCCATAGCAATCTTGAGAAAGAAGAACAAAGTTAGAGGGATCACAATACTAGATATAAAGCTATACTACAAAGCAAAACTGTCTGGTACTATCACAATAAGAGACAAATAGACCAATGGAACAGAACAGAGAACCCAGAGATAAACCCAAGCCATTATTCTCAATTAATATTTGACAAAGGAGGCAAGAGCATACAATGGAGTTAAGACATTCTTTTCAATAAATGGTGTTGGATAATTGGACAAATACATACAAACAAATGAAACTAGACCACCAACTTACACCATACACAAGAATAAACTCAAAATGAATAAAGGACTTAAACATAAGATGGGAAACCATAAAAATCCTAGAATAAGCCATAGGCAGCAAAATAGCAGACATTTGTCATAGCAATATCTTTACTGACAAAGCTCCTAGAGCAATGTAAATGAAGGAGAAAATGAACAAATGGGACTACATCAAAATAAAAATAAAAAGCTTCTGCACAGTGAAAGAAACAATCAACAAAACAACAAGAAAGCCCACTGCATGGGGGAACATATTTGCCAGTGTTATCTCCAATAAGGGTTTAATCTTCAACACTTATAGGAAACTCAACAGCTTAACAAAAGGGAGATAAACAATCCATTCAAAAATGGGCAAAGGAACTAGATAGACATTTTTCGAAAGAAGACATACGGAAGGCCAAGAGACATATGAAAACATGCTCAAAGTCACTAACCATCTGAGAGATGCAAATCAAAACAACAATGAGGTACCATCTCACACCTGTCAGAATGGCTATCATCAACAAATCAACAAAGGACAAGTGCTAGCAAGGATGCTGAGAAAAAGGAACCCTCTTGCACTGCTGGTGGGAATGCAGACTGGTGCAGCCACTGTGGAAAACAGTATGGCATTTACTCAAAAATTAAAAATGAAACTTCCATTTGACCCAGTGATCCCACTTCTAGGAATATATCCCAAGGAAACAGGAACACCAATCAGAAAGGATATATGCACCCCTATGTTCATAGCAGCACAATTCACCACAGCTAAGATTTGGAAACAGCCTAAGTGCCCATCAGCAGATGAGTGGATTGAAAACTGTGGTACATCTACACAATGGAATACTACACTGCTGTAAAAAAAGTAGGAATTCTTCCATTTGCAACAGCAAGGATGGAACTGGAGAACATTATGCTAAGCGAAATAAGCCAGTCAGAGAAAGATAAATATCACATGATCTTACTTATTTGTGGAATATAATGAACAACATAAACTGATGAACAAAAATAGAACCAGAGTCATAGAAGCATAGAACAGATTGTCCAACCTATGATGGAAGGCAGGGGGTGAGGGGGTAAGAGATCAACCAAAGTACTTGTATGCATGCATATGATCATAACCAATGGACACAAAAGTGGGGGAGTGGTGAGGGCATGTGATAGGGAGTGGGGTTGGCCAGGGAGAAAAAAGGAGACTTATGTAATACTTTAAACAATAAAGAATTTGAATTAAAAAAAATGAGGATAGTTTAAGGGACTTTTGGGACAACATGAAGCATAACAACATTCACATCATAGGGGTTCCAGAAGGAGAAGAGAGAGTGAGCGAGCAAGGAATTGAGAACTTATTTGAAGAAATAATGACCAAAAACTTCTCTAACACAGTGAGGGTAAAAGACAAATAAGTCAAGGAAGTACAGAGAGTCCCAAATAAGATCAACCCAAAGAGGCTCAAACAAAGACACATCATAATTAAAATTGCAAAGATTAGAATCAAAGAGGGAGTCTTAAAAGCAAAAAGAGAAAGACAGTTTCAACTGTCAGTTGATTTCTCACAAAAAAGATTTCATGCTAGATGTATTGACATAAAATATTCAAAGTGATGAAAAGCAAGGACCTACCTTCAAGACTACTTCACCCAGGAAGGTTATCATTTAAAACTGAAGGAAAAATAAGACCTCCCAAACAAGAAAAAGCTAAAGGAGTTTGTTACCACTAAACCAGTATTATAAGAAACCTTAAAGTGCCTGCTTTAAGAAGAAAAACAAGAAAAGAAAAACAGAGGAACATAGTTAAAAGAATGAGAGGGAAATTGATATGCACTAATCACTTTAAATGTAAATGGCTTAAATGCTCCAATCCAAAGATATATGGTAGGTGAATGGTTAAGAAAACAAGACCCCTGTATATACTGTCTACAAGAATCAAAACTCAGAATAAAATGTACACTAAGAATACAAATAAAAGGATGGAAAAAGATGTTTTACACAAATAGAAATGAAAGAAAAAGATGGGGTAGCAATACTTATATCTGACAAAATAGACCTTAAAGTAAAGGCTATAGTAAGAGACAAAGAAAATTACTACATAATGATAAAGAGAGCAATCCAACAAGAGGATATAACCCTTGTAAACATTTCTACCCCCAACACAGGAGAACCTTAATATGTAAACCAAATTTTGACAGACAAAAAGGGAGATATTGTCAGTAAAACAGTCATAGTAGGGGATTTGAACACCCCATTTGCATCATTGAATAGATCTTCCAGACAAAAATTCAAAAGGAAATGGCAGTCTTAAATGACATAGTAGATCAGTTTGTTTTAATTGATACCTTCAGAGCAGTTCACCTCAAAGCAGCAGAATACACATTCTTTTCAAATGCACATGGAAGGTTTTCTAGGATAGATTACATGTTAGGACACAAAAAAAGTCTCAATATACTTAAGAAGATTAAAATCATAACAAGCATCTTCTCAGATCCCCAATGCTATGATACTAGAACTCAATCTTAAGAAAAATAAATAAATAAAGGAAAAACACACAACAGCATGGAGGCTAAATAACACATTTCTAAACAATGAATGGGTTAAAAATGAGATCAAGGAAGAAATCAACAGATACCTTGAAACAAATGAAAATGAGAACACAACAACCCCAAATCTATGGGACACAGTGACAACAGTCCTAAGAGGGAAATTCATAGCATTACAGGCCTATCTCAAGAAATAGAAAAAAACATCTCAAATAAACATTCTAACTTTAAATTTAAAAAACCTTAAAAAAGAACAACAAATAAAGCCCAAAGTTAGTAGAAGGAAGGAAATATTGTGCTTTATAGTAGTGTCAATAAATAAAATTTATATTATAGCTGCAACATTAGGGTTGACTTTTTTTAGAGATATGTCTGCAATAAACTGAACTGTAATGCCCTTTTGTGGAAGGCTCTAGGAATAGTAGAATTATTAGAGTTATCAAACCAATTTAATACCAATTTTTTAGATTATTTTTCCTGCAATTCTTAGTTTGATTATATAATAACAGTAGTAAACAATTTTAAGGAAGGCTCTTCTAAGGAAATATTACATGTTTTAAGCTTTTTTTTCTTTCTTTGATGTCTGTAGTTGTAAAATAACTCTTTTGTATAAAAGCTTCTAAATGTTTTCTATTTATTTATCCTGGGAGCCTGAGCAGAACTAATTATTATGAGGGTACATAAGTTCATTCACTGATTTATTGTATTAACTTTGAGTGAACTTCCTTTCTTGGTTCTAAAAGTCCCAATTATTATTTTGCCCTCTTCATAAAGAGGTAAAAGTTACCTTAAAATACATAGTAGTACAGTATGAATTTATTGTCCAAAGAACTGTGGTTTTCTATATAACTATGAAGTAGCAGTTTAAAGAGAATTATCTCCTTCATCTAGATATATAAGTGCTAAGGTTTTCAAACTTTTGCTAGCATTGTGTTGGTTGCACACTAGGAAATCTGCCTTGATTCTCGGGGCCGACATCACACTCCTTCCCAGGCCCCATCGCCCAGAAAAGCTTTCTGTCTTGCTTGTTTTGTCCACAGAGTTCTATGTTGGAATTGGGAAAAACCTCAGAATAACATGTGTTGGAGGCTTCAGGTTGGAAAGATTGCAGATATTTAGTCTGTCTCCTTTTGATAGCCAGTCCCCATAGTATAGTTTGTGTATTGTAAAAATAGGTCATTTCATACTTTCGAGATTGGGTACAATCCGTGTGCTTTCATTATCGCAAGACTCTTTAAAATTGAATGTGAGATTGATCTTCATGTTATTTCTTTATTCTCATTAGTGCCTCAGATACAGTGCTAAATAAAACTCAGAAGTGGTTTTGCTTATTTAAAAAAAAAAAAAGAGAGAGAGAGAGGACCCTAGTAAAAAAAATCAAGAATAAAAGAAAAGTAACAACAGACACCAAAAGAATACAAAGGGTTGTAAGAAAATATTACAAACAAATGTATTCCAAGAAATTGGACAATCTGGAAGAAATGAATACATTCCTAGAAACATATATTCCAAAACTGAATCAAGAAGAATAACAGAATTTGATTAGACAGATTAAAATTAGCAAAACTGAAGCATACTCAAAAACCTCTCAACAAACGAAAGTCCTAGAAAAAATGGATTCAGGGTAATTTTACCAAACATGCAAAGAAGCACTAACACTGATTTTCTTTTTAACTATTTCAAAAATTCAAATGGAGGGAAGATTCCCAAGTCCATTTGACCAGGCCAATATTACCTTAATTCCAAATCCAGATAAAGAAACTACAAAAAAAAAAATTATAAGCCAATATCCCTGATGAACATAGATGTTAAATTCCTCAATAAAATGTTAGCAAACTGGATCCAGCAATACATTAAAATGATCATACACTAAAATCAAGTGGGATTTATTTCTGGGGTTCAAGGTTGGTACAATATCTGGAAATCAAAAAATGTGATACCACATAAAAAAATGAAGTATAAAAGCTACATAACTATATCAATAGATACAGAAAAAACATTTGATAAAATCCAGCACCCATCTACACTAATAAAATACAAAGATGCTAATTAACTGTACCTTCTCTAGGCCAAAGCCAATCCCACCAACCAATCAGAGCGACTATATGCAAATTAACCCAACCAAGATGGCAGCTGGAAGCAAAGGAGCAGGAGGCTTGCTTGCTCCGGCGATGGAGGAAGCCAAGCTTCCCACCAGCCCTGACCAGCTGTGGCCTCCACAAAAGGCAATAGAGTTTCAATTATAGAAGGTAAATAAATCCCAGATGCCTGCAAACAGCCAGCCTCCACTGGGAGCTTGGGTGACTGGAGGCTGTGGCCAGCCTGAAAACAGCCATAAGCCCCTCATCCAGGATGGCCGCACCCTCATGGGGTGAGGGTTCCTGTTGGGGGGCTTGGCCAGCCTACAATCAGCCATCAGCCCCTCACCCAGGCTGGACAGGCACCCCAGTAGGGACCCCTACCCTGAAGTGGCAGTGGCTAGCCTGCAAACAGCCAGCAGCCCCTCACCCGGTATGGCCAGTCACCCCAGCGGGGACCCTTACCCTAAAGGGGCTGTGGCCAGCCTGCAAACAGCCATCAGCTCCTCACCTAGGATGGCCACACCCTCATGGGGTGAGGGTCCCCACTGGGGGCCTTGGCCAGCCTGCAAACAACCATCAGCCCCTCACCCAGACAGGCCAGGCACCCCAGCAGGACCTCCCACCATGAAGGGGGTGTGGCCAGCCTTAAAACAGCCATCAGCCTCTCACCCAGGCTGGCCACACCCTCATGGGGTGAGGATCCCCCACTGGGGTCTTGACCAGCCTGCAAACAGCCATCAAACCCTCACCCAGGTTGACCAGGCACCCCAGAGGGACCCCCACCCTGATCTGGGACACCTTTCAGGGCAAACCAGCCAGCCCCCACCCATGCACCAGGCCTCTATCCTATATAATAAAAGGGTAATATGAAAATTGACCTTAACAGAAGAACCACTGGGAATGACTGGTCACTATGACACACACTGACCACCAGGGGGCAGACTCTCAATGCAGAAGCTGCCCCCTGGTGGTCAGTGCGCTCCCACAGGGGGAGCTCTTCTCAGCCACAAGCCTGGCTGCCAGCTGCCAGCATAGCAGTGGTGGCGGGAGCCTCTCCCGCCTCCTCAGCAGCGCTAAGGATTTCCAACTGCAGCTTGGGCCTGTCCCCACTGGCAAATGGACATCCCCTGAGGGCTCCTGAGCTGCTAGAGGGTTGTCTGACTGCCAGCTTAGGCCCAATTCCCTGGGAAGTTGTCCTAAGCCAGCAGGTGGACATCCCCCGAGGGGTCCCCGACTGCGAGAGTGCACAGGCCGGCCTGAGGGACCCCCTCGAGTGCACAAATTTTTGTGCACCAGGCCTCTAGTCTATGATAAAAAGAATCTCAGCAAAGTGGGAATAGAGGGAACAAACCTCAACAGGATTTAGAATCTAATGCTTTTCACTATGTTCTGCTATATCTCATGGTCAGAGAGACTGTCATCACCACCAGCTAGAGGTATACTTCAACAGACAAAGCAGGAGATGTAATAATTGCAACAGATATTTAATATTCAGAGGAATAGCTAATTTGAATGAATACAAGCTGTTTTATTACAAATCATATGAAACATCTAACATGAAATCTACCCTCAACACATTTTTAAGTGTACAGTACAGTATTGATAACTATAAGCATAATGCTCTACTGCAGACACTAGAATTTTTCATCTTGCATGATTGAAACTTTATTGCCATTGAACAGCAATCCCATCCTGGAACCCCTGCAACTACCATTCTATAAGTTTGACTATCTTAGATCCCTCATATCAGTGGAAGCACGAAGTATTTGTCAATCTGTGACTGCCTTATTTCACTTAGCATGATGTCCTCAAGGTCCAACCATGTTTAGCATATTTCAAGATTTCTTTCTTTTTTTAAGTTTGAATAATATTATATTTTATGAACATATCACACTTTTATTCACTCATTTCACTCATCAGTAGACATTTGAGTGGTTTCTAGCTCTTGGCTATTATGAATAATGCTGCAATGAGCATGGAAGTTAAAGTATCTCTTTGAAATTGTGATTTATATATTATTTTGGATAAGTACCCAGAAATGGGATTAATAAATCATATATTAGTTCTTATTTTAATTTTTTGAGGAATCTCCATATTGTTTTCTAAAATGTCTGCACTATTTAATGTTCCCACCAATAGCACATAAGCATTCCAGTTTGTCCACATCCCTGCCAAGATTTGTTACTATCTGTGTTCTTGTTGTTGTTGTTTTATAATGGCCATCTTAACAGGTGGGAGGAGATATCTCCATGTTGTTTTGATTTGCATTTCACTGATTATTACTGCTATTGAGCATCTTTCATGTACATGTTAGCTATGTGTATCTCTTCTTTTCTGAATCATATATTAACAGTGTATAATAATACAGGGAAATGTGCTAATAAATATTTAGCATGCATTCATATCTACACTAATAAAAGAGAAACATGGTAATTGGCATACGACCGCTACCCTTTTCATTGGCTAATCAGTGAGTATATGCAAATTAACTGTCAGCCAAGATGGCGGCGGCAGCCAGGCTGGGATCAACGGAGCCGAGAGGCCTCCCGGCCCCGGGATCAGCGGAGCTGAGAGGCCTCCAGCCCCGGGATCTGAGGAGCCTGATGGAAGCCCTGTGTGTTCATGCACCCTGGGGGTGCAGAGGTCCTTTCCTAGGCAGAGGCCTATGGCGAAAATTTCGACTCTAAGAAGCAGCCTACGGCCTGGAAGGGGGCTCCCCTGACCTCAGTGCTGGAGAAGACCATTAAGCAGAAAACTAAAGAAACCGATTTTACATCATTTCCCAGGTAGAGAATAGTTGGCATGTAAGCCCCTGACCAGTGCCCAGCCTCTCCTCTGTCAGTCTATCTCACTCTTAGGTACCATGTTCTTTGTTCTGTCTTAACTGCAACTCATTTTTAAACTAGATTGCTTTTAAAAGAAGACTAAATAAAGTTTCCCTTAAGTTATTTAGGTGGTACTGGGGCTGCTGGGGCTGCTGGGGCTGCTGGGGGCCTGATAGAAGACACAAACATGCAATGGGGGG
Source organism: Myotis yumanensis (assembly GCF_028538775.1). Classification (NCBI taxonomy): domain Eukaryota; kingdom Metazoa; phylum Chordata; class Mammalia; order Chiroptera; family Vespertilionidae; genus Myotis; species Myotis yumanensis. The sequence goes on from NW_027223754.1 coordinate 132,434,074, forward strand.
CCTGTACCCAGCAGCCCCAAGGCCCGCCACCTTGGTGCTGGGGCTGCTGGGGGTATCAGAGACAAAAACCCGCAGGCCCGGCACCCAGCAGACCCAAGGCCTTCGTGGCAGAACTAAGGAGCAGCAAGCCAAGCCGTAGGAAGCAGCAAGCAGGTGGGCAGTAACAAGGGAGGGGTCCTGGACTGCAAGAGGGCACATGCTGGGCTAAGGGACCCCCCACCCATCCCCAGTGCACGAATTTCGTGCACCGGGCCTCTAGTATATATATATATAATTATACTGCAAATATCAATGACTTCTATAAATTGACTGTCATATTATTATCCCATTCTAATTTATTTAAATGTTGTTGTTATTTTATTTATTTATTTTTTGGTTAGGCCTTAAAATGCTAGCTAAGTGTATAATTATATATAAAATAGTTTAAATTTTTCACATGGGGTATTTATTTGAGAATGCATATAATAACATTATGCAATAATACAAATCTTAGATCTTTGGAAATAGTTAAGGAGGAATAAAATTACTGCATTAAAATTGATGAGATCTATATTTGGACCTCGGGGTAATATCTGATTAAACTGCTCCTTTATTTTAACAAAATATATTTACTAATGATAGTTTAAATAATTAAATTTTTTTAACCCGGAAATTGATTTTTTGCCTTAAGTCACTAATTAAAAAAATAATGGAGTGAACTTTAATCAGAAAATCATTTATATTTCAATAGACTGTATATTTATATAAACATAAGTCTGAAAAGACAAATTAAATTGAACAAATAGCCGAACAAAACAAAGTTCTTGGCTGAAACATGAAAATTTCTGTTGGGAATTAGAAAAGTACTTAAAATGTAATTAAATTAAAGCTGGGTATATGTCAGCACAACTACACTACAATATAGAAACTCAAGAGAAATAAGGACATAGACTGCTATGAAAATCCTCGAATCATAAATTTAAACTTAGTCAGGAGTAATTCAAGAAATCTCTAAGCTGTTTTTGATGATTAGTTAGTATATGGCATTACTATACACTTATACCTCATTTATCCTGAAGCATATACTATTGGCACTTTCATATTTCTTCTCATCTGCAACATGTTTTATTCTTCTAGGCATCTGTGGGCCGGGAGCATATGTGTTAGCCAAGCAAACCAATTTAACATTGTATTATTGTTGTTGTACATATATCTCAATAATTTCTAATTGAGTAGGTGTTGGTATGCAGAACCATATCTATGGATATTTATGCATCAAAAGAGATAATAATTCAGTGATGTTCAGTGCAACAAGAATGAGTTTTGGATCAGACAGATCTTGGTTTTAATTTCAGTTATGCCACTTATTAACTTTGACAAGTTTTTACCTCTTGGTGTCTCAGTTATTAATGGCCTTACTTTTAGTCTTGTTATAAATAGTCAATGAAATAACATATAAAGCACTACATTTTCTGTGAGCACAGCAGAGCTTGATACAACTGTTTTAAATATTTAATGATAACACTAAGCATTAGCTAAATTATTCTAATGTATTATCTCAGAGAAAAGTAAATATTTATAGTCTGTATACATTTTATATTTTACTACTTAATTTGCTCTATTGAGATATATGTGAGAAGCAATAAAAAATTTATTAAAACATATTCTATTTACTTATGTAACCTTTATTGCTTTTTATAATTGCTAAAATAGTACTACCATACAAAATCATGCTAACTAAACATACAGAGTACTTTAAAAAAATAACTAAAATTTCATTATTCCCCTCAATACTCCTGAACTATCTAAAATTATTTTATATTTATTCTTTAAGCAAATATAAATATACACTGGTTTGGATTTTTTTCTTTTCTTATTTAATAACTAGAGGCTCAGTGCATGAATTCGTGCATGGGTGGGGACCGGCTGGCCTGGCTCCAATCAGGCCCGATCAGGACTGGGCCGACTGTGGGCATGGGCTGTAGGTGGTGGGCAGGCCAGCCCTGTCCCCGAATGCGGCCGGGGGAGGGGCCGTGGCAGGCTAGCAGCCCAGCCCCATCCCCAATTGGTGTGTGTGTGTTGGGGGGGCAATCGGGAGTGGAGCTGGCTGGGGAGAAGGGCTGTGGGGTGATCAGGGTGGTGGGGGCCTACTGGGGACAGGGCTAGCTGGGGGGAAGGGCTGTAGGGAGGGACACGGGGGTTGTATAAAGAGTAAGTGGGAAAGCCAAACACAAAGGAATTTAGTTATAAACTTGAACTGAAAAAATTATGGCTCATTTTTTCTTATAGACTCATACCTTTACATTTATATTTGGTATGCAATATAATCTTATGACATGAGAAAAATTACCACATTATATATTCTATGTACTGTAAGATAAAATATCTTGAAAGAATCTGAAGAAATAAATTATCAGCAAGAAGTTATTGACATAGAAAGAGCCATAATATCCTCAGTGTTATCAATAATAAATGTGAGATAAGTTTATTGGGGGGAAAATATTGATTAGTTATCCAAACATAACTTGGATTGCCTTTGCCACCACTAAATGTGTAATAAGTTGGGTATCAATAAGCAAATAAGCAATCTAATTTGAAAGTGACTCATCTGAGGTGTCTAGGTTATGCCGGTTGCATTAGCTCATAGCATATTTAAACTACAGTCAAATACTTGAAATTACTTCTCCATTTTTTGTGCCTTTCTCTGAGAAAAACAAGATAAAATTCCACTTATTTGTGGAAATAGAGTGGGATAAGGAATTGTACAACACTGCACATCAATTAATTGGCAATTAAAAGAAACATTGCCACCATGAATAGAAATAAAAGTGAGTATTGGGGTATTATCATTCCTTTCCTCTCCCTTTTATCTCTTTTTCTTCTTTGTCTCCTTGCCCTACTCATTCTCCTCTTCTTCAGCAGCTCTTATTTTCTCTCTTCCTGATTTTGTTTGTCCTGCTTAGGCTTCTATCTAGAAAAACTTACTTGTGTCTCACTAGTTTACAGTGTCAGAGAATGGCTGACTTCAGAGGTGAGGTTAATGAAATTATCATGTGAATTGTCTGCTCCTGAGGCAAGATGAATTTCCAGGAAGGTCCTCCAGATGTCTGGCCTGTGTACATACACCACAACTGTGCCCTTTACACACTCAGCCTGCAAGCACATAATTGTAGGCTGACATTCCCTTTGAAAACATACATGTTCATTCGGCATGCTCATTTACTCATCAAAGTTACTTTCCTTTGGAGATGAACAGTCCAAAAACTGTTTTGTCATGAGTCTGTCATTGCTCTTAAAATGCCATTGGATAGAGTGGAGGAAAGCATTTCAAATCAAATCATGGAATAGCTCACATAAAATAGCAGCTGTTTTTGAGTCATTTCACAATACTACGTAAATAAAACAGTTCCAGCAGCTGGAGGAACAAAATGGTCTCTGATAACACTAATTATTTATTATGACTGCTTTAATATAGCATTTATATGAACACAAGTTATATTTTTAAAAGCTAGAAGAAAATTAAAAGTAAACAAAAGAATTGCACTCCCAATCAATTTCTTTTCCTCCAGGTCATTATAATCTGGCAGCTGCTAGATAATTTTCATATTCTTTCAGTTCCTAGGTTCTGGCTTCTCTATCAGATGTGCACGGAATTATTAGGATGTTTAAAACAACAAGACATAGAAAAAATGTCATTGTTTTTATTTTCAGTGGAAATAAAATCAAACAGGCAAAAAAAAAGTTAAAGCACATCAATTATGAAATTGCCCTCAAGTCCTCATTCCTTAGATTTTATAAATTCATAAAGGATTTTTCCCGAAGCACTACCCTTGTTGAGTGTCTTTAAGGCAAATGATCTTTAATATTGGGACATGAGTGGAAAAATACAGTAAGATCCTGGTATAGAAGAAATGTGCTCACCTATTTAATTTCTGTGGGATAAAATCTTCACAAGTAAAAACCCAAAACATGAGCACAAGCTCTCACAATTCTTACCACTTAAGTAAAGAAAATACATATCATCAAAAAAATTATTGATTAAATAACAGAAATGTGTGGTTACTAGTGGCTTGGGACAATGTGTGCCTAATATATTCTATTTTATCCTAGTATGTACTGTATATCTGAATTTTGAAGTTCCTTAAGATTCAGTAATCATTCTTACTTTTACACTTAGCTCCATAGGATTGATTGAAATGGGCTTAATGGACAGTTGAGCATTTTAGAGAAATGTAAAGTTGTTTTCCCCTTTTCTAGTGAAATAACTATTTAAAGAGAAATGGAATTCTTCATGTGTCTACAATAAGCAAAGCTTCTGGATGGGTGAAGAGGTGTCTCTAAGAAATCAAGAGCAGTAGTGTGTGTGTGTGTGTGTGTGTGTGTGTTTGTGTGTGTGTTGTTTGTTTGTTTGTTTGTTTTTTCACAGACAGGAAAGCCAAAGGGAGAAATTGTGGTTCCATCCAAGGTAAGTGCGGTTGGAAATGGGGGTAGATTGCTAGGTCAGTGTTATCAGTGATACAGGGCATGAGAGGAATCACAGAGATGGGAAGAAATCACACACACACACACACACACACACACACACACACACACACACACACAGTGAGTTCCTCACTGTTCTCAAACACCCCTTCCAGGCTTTTCCATTCTTTTGTGATTGCTTTCTATATTGGCATTTCCTCCTCCCTCATTTTTCTCTTTTGTCCAAAATACTTGTCTCTCATTCCTGAAATGCGAAACTTTCACCATTCCGTCGGCACTATTGTTACTTTGGTACTAATGACTCTGTTGTGGGTGCTGTTCTGTGCATTGTAGTATGTTTTCCCTAGTCCCTACTAACTAGAAACCAGTAATAAACACTCCTCCCATGTCACGGCAACCAAAAATGTCTGTAACCATTGCCAAATGTCCCCTGTAGTTTGGGTGCAAATCATTCTGATTGAGAGAGATTATTCTATATAACTTACTCCCTCTAGCATTGCTTTGTAATTTAATATATACTGACTTCCACTGAATCCTATAGACATTTATTGACTTAGTTGCAGGGACTGCAAAAAGGAATTAAAACTTGTTCTCAATATTGGAGTGGATTACTAAGTATCTTTGCATATGTATACCTGAAGGTTCTTAAAGGAAAATAATTAACGAAGACAAAAGGCATTTATGGAGCTTTGTGTATCCAGCTCTTCTCCAGGTGCTTTTACATGTGTTGATTCATTTAATTCCTATAAGAACCTGAGGGGGTTAAACCATTGCTATCTTATATTCCTTACTCTTCATTCTTTCTTTCAGCAGATTGTATGGTATTTTGTTTATTACTCAATGAATATTTATTACTTGACTGATGGAAAATAAAGGTTCTATACCTGAAAATTCACTGTCCTTTGACTTGTGTGCATTTCTCTAAAATATGTTTTTTTCTAACCATCCCTTCTCATTTCCTGAAGAGATGGTAGCATTTGAAAGCACCCCTATTAATGCAGGACAGGCTATTTGTAAACTATTTTTAGGCTTTTGGAAAGAAAAGCACTTATCTAGAACACTTCATGCTTGTGATTTGTCCAAGATGAGAAAGTTCTTCATTGGCAATAGAAAAGTTCCTGCAAGTTTGAGTAGTTATAATATCCTCTCCAATTGCTTTCTTCTGTCACATCAAGTCAAATTCACTGCTTTTTCTATTATTCATATTTTCCAAAATAGACATATCATAACTTTGAGATGAAGAATAAGGCACAAGTTTACAGATGTGCAGAGAATGTAGCCAAAATGTTAGAACTGAAAGAGATGCATAGACTGAGACTGAAGTTGAAGCAAGAGCGGTGGACTCAGCTCTATTGCCAGAAGACCTAACAGAGGCCTGGGCTGCTGCTGCCTCGGAGCCTCCATTATCTGCAATCTGCTTAGAGGTCAAACAGAAATAAGGGATGCAGCAGCTGTGCTAGGAGAGGGGGTGGCTCATAAACAAAGTCAGCACTTTGACTCACCACTTTATTGGTGTTTTGAGACAGGGCAGTAGCTATGCAGTGCTTAAATGGATCCTAATTGTAATTGCCTTGACATTTGCCTAGTGGATACCCCCTCGAGATGTGGGAAGGTATTTCCTCCCTGTGCAAGACTGACCAATATGTTTTTCCAAAATGCATGCCTCATTGCACTGATTCTACTGCATGTTTTGAATTATACTGGGTCAATATTCAGGTGAGTGGGAGTAGATATATCTATTAACTATGCAGTGGAAGATTTTCCCTCCAAATATGCTTATAAAAAGACAGACAGTCACTTGTTTGTCTGTAAAAATACAGATATCTGCAGATATCTGGGTTTCAATCCAGAACCACAAAAACACAATTTTCAGGTAAGAAGCTTAATAGAACTATTATAAGCAAATACACAATCTTATTTATTTATGACATATCACAAATGATTCCTCTATTTTTTAAATATTAATTGATGTAGACTGTATATAAAATCATATTAATATCTTTAGAGTGTTTTTCTCTCTGCTTTTACCTACTCATTACTTTGAATACTATCTCAGAGGTTAGCTTTGCTGTACACCAATGCTATAAAAAGATTATACTGTTACATATGTTATATGAAATGCAATACATGCTATATATTATATATATCACCTATTATACATATCTATAACATACATATTATATATGATTATATTTTTATTTATCATATATGAAAGAGAGGGGGATACAGTGGTAGCTTTCAACTTAATGCAAAATTAAGATTTTAATTATAAGAAACATCTGGAGATTCAAAGAGCCTTTGAACATAGGCCTTGAAATCAGGAAGACACAGGTTTAAATTCTGTTCTGTTCACATATAGGCTAGCTAGTGTTGTTATTTTGATTTGGTCCAAGGAGACAATAATAAAGTTCTTTGATAGTCTGTTCACATCTGATATCCTGACATCTAGAATATCTGAATAACCTCCATACCCTGCAACCTCATCTAGCAAATAGAGAGAGGAGGAAGGATGAAAGGGAAGAAGAGCAAAAATAAAGATAAAAATACTTATTTTATGTTGCTTTGATTTGATATAAAGGGACACAATGCAATCCAAAGAAACCCACAAAAATTTGGCACAGGATATGACCACAGAATTCATAGAAGGCACCCAAGGGCAATGTATTTATGAAGAGACTAGAGGCCCAGTGTACGAAGTCATGCACCGATGGGGTCCCTCGGCCTGGCCTGCGGGGTTGGGTCTAAACCAGCTCTCCAACATCCCCTGAGGGGCCCTGGATTGCGAGAAGGTGTGGGACAAGCTGGGGGACCTCACCAGTGCATAATTGGGGTGAGGAGAGACTTGGGAGGTTGGCCAGCCAGGGAGAGACCGCAAGAGGGCTCCAGGGTGTGTCCAGCCCATCTTGCTCAGTCCTGATCAGCTGGACCCCAGCAGCAAGCTAACCTACCAGTTAGAGCATCTGCCCCCTGGTGGTCAGTGCACATCATAGTGAGTGGTTGAGTGGCCTTAGCATATCATTAGCATATTACCCTTTGATTGGTTGAATGGTGGACCGGGCTTTGTGTATTTGCTTATAATATATTAGGCTTTTATTATATAAGATGTTAAATCTCATTAGAAATGTAATTCAAAGCAATGATACCAACATTTCACATCCAGTTGACTGGCAAAAATTTTAAGTCTGACTTCTGGTAGGATTGCTTATTGATATAACCACTTTGGAGAGCAATTTGACAATATCTAATAAAGTTGAAGAAGTGTGTGTCTTGCCAGCAATTCCACTCCCTTTTATATGCCCTAAAGCAGTGATTCTTGAAGTATAATGAATCACTAGGGCTATTGTTCCAAAGCAGAAATGCAGCTTCCATTTAAGAGATCTGAACTGGGGCCTAGATTCCACATTTCTAACTAGCTCCCAGTTGATCCAGTGCTGCTAGCACAAGTACAAGCAAGGTTAGAGGATCTCTTGCTCATGCAGAATGGGAGTTGTATGAGAAAGTTCATTACAATATTAATTAGAACCACAAAAAATTATAATTACACATATGTAACAAAGGGTTGAGAACATGCATGTTAAATATTAAACATGTATGGGAATGATATCCTCCAACTTCAGGACAATGGTTACCTTTGGAAAGTGAGAGAAAAAAATTAGGTGAAGAAAGATATGTAGAAGGCTATAATTGTGTGCATGTATGTATGTGTGTGCAGTAAGTACATATGTATTTCATAGATATAATTCATATATTCACACACATACAAGTATGTATGTGTGTGCAGTAAGTACATATGTATTTCATAGATATAATTTATATATTCACATACATACATCTAATATTATGTATAAGTATATATTTGTATTAAAATAAATATTAAATAAATAAAATATTAGCTAGATAGAAAGTATATGGGGTTTTTATATGTGGAATTTTATTCATAATTTTTATATGCCTTAAAATAGTATATAATTTAAACAAAAAATACAGGAAGCAGAAAGAGCTTAACTCATCCAAAACAGTGGCAGTGATATTTTATTTAGTGATGTTAATTCTTTAAATATATACTCTATTTTTCAGCTTTCAGAGCTTTTGAATACCTATTTTATATAATCCCTGTTTATAATCTACTATTTAATGTAGGCAGATGATAGCATCTTTTTAGAGTCCTTTGCAAATGAAAAATCTGCAGTCTGTCCAAATTCACAAAGATAGTAAGTAAAGTCAGGATTTTAATCTAAATCTACTTTTTTGCAGGTTTATTATATCACTCTACATTTTCTTCCTTACAAATGGTTGTCTTCCAACTGACAATAAATATTGCAAAGCAAATGAGTTATATACTATATCTGTTACATAAACACATTTTCAGGGAAAGAAATGTGGGCCATTGTAAATCAAGTTTTCTCTTCCTACTTTCTCATACGTGGTAAGCAGAGTGATAAGATTCTTCAGTGAGAAAATGTGTAGCCCTACTGTAGGACACATGCTGATAACTGGTTTATCAAAAAAGTGGCCCACTGTGGGAAAGTTGTCGCTTATCTCCATGACAAAAGGCCAATGTACCCTATTCTGGATCCTTGAGGACCTAAAAATGTGCTTGAATATTGATAAATATTGATATGAAGTTCTTTAATCCGAGAGAAGGTGTGATATAATAGAGAGGGCTACAGAATGTGCCATTCTGATCTGGGCTCCAAAATCCAGGTTTAACATTTACTAGCTGCCTGGTCTTTAGAAAATCACCCAGACTTGCAAAGCTTAGGTTTCCTTATCTATAATTCAAAAATCAGCATATCTACTATTTTGGTAACATAAGAGATATAATTGTAAAATTTCCTACCTTCAGTAAATATTTGGAAAAATACAAAAAAAAAAAAAACAACAACAACAACAAAAAAACACCACTCTTGAAAAACAACAAAATGTTATAGAAGCAGAAGATAATTTTAAAGTAGTGAATAAAGGATAAGATACAAAATGCTTCTCTTGCCTACATAAGCATAGTTAGTCAGAAGAGAATAAAAGCCCAGGTAGCATTGCCAAATTCACCCTAACCCAAGGTTTTTATACAAATTATATGTAAAATCATGGCATTTTATAGAAGAGATCCAGCCGACTTTCCCCCACATTTAAACAATCACTAGGCAACCTCTACTAGGCAAGACATTGATGGGAGCACAAATTAGAGCCAATGGGTGTTCAAGGCAAAGTGGGACTAGTTACAAGGGAAAGATAGCCTTTTTGTTGAACCACTATCCATAAGTTTGGATAGAGTCTTATTCATTCCTTGTTAATATGCTTAAGTGTTTGCAAAGTTTGGAGAGAGGGAAGAATGTGTGTACTGGAGAGAATTATCTGCTGAACATTTCCACTGTAAATCCATTTAAAATGTATTTCTCTGTGTGGATACAAAGTGAGGTCAAGGTGATGGAAATTCTTTCTCCCTCTATTTTTATATCATAGCCATTAAAAACAACAAAAGCAAACTTAGAAAGAAAATAGAGTAATAGGTACACTCCTATTTTTATTGCAGCGTTATTTACAATAGCCAAAATTTGGAATTAGTCCTAGTGCCCATGAGTAGATGAGTAGATGCACTACATTTATACACAATGGAATACTACTCCTCCATGAAAAAGAAGGAGATCTCACCTTTTGAGGCATCATGGATGAATCTGGAGAGTAGTATGCAAAATGTAATAAGCAAGCCAGAGGAAGACAAATGCCATATGATTTCACTCATATGTGGAATATAATGAACATAATAAACTAATAAACAGAAACAGACTCATAGACACTCATTAATGGCTTTCACAGGGGAAGGGGGTTGGAGGGATGGGTAAAAGATGTGAAATGGGAAAAAAACACACCGAAAAATCTCATAGACACAGACAACAGTACGGTGATTACCAGAGGGATAGGGGAGTGGGGTTGGTGGTAGAGGGCAAAGGGGGGATAAATGATAACAAAGGAGACTTACGTGGGGTGGTGAACATACAATACAATATACAGATGATATATTTATAGCATTGTACACCTGAAACCTATATAATTTTATTAACCAATGTCACCAAATAAGTTCAATAAAATAAAAACAGATAAATATAAAAGAAAACAGAGTAATACGGATGGAAGCAGAAGAATAATTTAAGACGTGAGCCCTGCCTCCCCCCACACCCCACCAAAAAAAAGTACTAGAGTTTTTATTGACTGTCAAAAGTCTCCCATGAAGAAAACCTCTTCTGCTTTTCCTTTCTTCCACACAGTGCATACTTACGGTGAACCAGCAGAACCAGACTTGGCTAATGTAATGCTACTTAAAAGAAGGCACATATGTGAAATCCATCACAGCATTCTCTGACCCATGGGGATAGTATAATAGTTGAGTTTATTCCCCAGTATATCTTCTTTCCAGAAAGCTTTACCAGGTTCATGGACTTCCCCTGTATGCTTGACTTCACCTGCAGGACCACACTTCACCATGTAGGACTCCATGGACGCTCAGTGGGCCAATGTCTTTAGGAACTTACACTAAGAATAGGGAGAATGAATGCAAAGGCTCCGATCCCTCTTCCCCTTTGCCACATTCTTTCTACAAAATTTACAATATGATCAGAACAGATTCAACTAGTAAATGAACATTTCTTTACCGAAAAAGAGTTTAATTTCAGAATGCATTGTTGCTCAAAGGGCAACGATATCCAAGTTTGAACCAATTTGGCTTTTCTTAAATTGCCTACGAGGAAGGAATCTATAGATTGACATTTATGAGGAAAGGGATCCCACATGGAATCTTCCCTTTGTGTTAACTCCACGCTCTTACTTTCAGCTTACCATAGATTCTCCAAGTATCCTCTGCTTCCAGTTTTTCTTTCTGACAATTCTGCCCTCCCACCACAACAACTTTACCTGATTCCCAAGTAGATATAATGATTTTTGCAACCTTTCTGCAGCTCACATACAATTTAAAAGTGTGAGTCAAGTAGCATCAGGCTCCAACTGAAGTGAAAACAGTGGGGAATGATATATTCTAATTTCCTTTTTGATTTCCCATTTGTGAGATCTATGGACTTGTAGATTGCTTTAACCTTAGGGTTCTTAAACTCGTGTGGAACCAGTTATATTGAAGACTTGCTATAAATACATTTGCTATGCTCAAACCAGAGTTCCGATTCAGTAGATCTGGGGTGAAGCTCAAGAACTTTTATTTCTGACAAGTTCGCAGGTGGTGTTGCTAGTGCCATATGCTTAGAGAACTGCTGCTTTAATATAAGTATACACACCAAGGGAAGTTTATATACTGTTGGAGAGCTCAGATAGCCTGGTTTAAATTCTAGTGCCCTTATTAACTTATTAGCTATGGTACTGGCCAAGTTACTGACCTCTCTGTATTTCTCAAAAGGAGAAATAATAGTGTCTACCACAGAGATTGTTATAAAAGATTAAATGAGGTAATAGGTGTAAAGTACTTAGAACAATATTGTCCGAACCAATGTTGAAGTAAGATTCCATTTTCAAGAAGCAAGACACTTCTCCTGCCCTTTGAAATCTGTGTGTTCCTGTTTTGTAAATTTTCACATACTCCACCATGGGAACTTCAATCTTCATGAAGGTGCAATATTGATTTTTTGTTGTTGTTTGCTTGTTTGTTTAATCCTCATCCAGGGATATGCTTATTGATTTTAGAGAGAGGGAGGGAAAAACAGAGAGAGAGAATATTGATTGGTTGCGTTCCATACATGCCCGGACCAGGAATAGAACCCACAGTCTTTCAGAATATGGGAGGATGCTCCAACCAATTGAGCTACACTGGCCAGGGCAATACTTCTTTTATTTTAGAAAAAAAAAAGTCAAGCTTACAGAGTACTGCAAAGACTAATGTGTTAAACTCATAAATATAGGTGTCATGCAGCTTTGCCAATCTTAGCATTTGGCCATATTTACCCAAAGGTAAATTATATATATATATATATATAATTTTGTTATTCTCAAAAAATTATGTTTTTGATATTTATCCATGCCATTAGATATAATTATAATTTATCATACTTTGTAAAAGTGAAACAATTCTTCCATCTATTTCCTTTAATTTATGGTATTTTATTTTTCCAAATTCTTGGAAAATTTCAAACAAAATTCTTTATACCCCCTCTCCCTCTCCTTCTCCCTCTCTCTGTTTCCTATATATAGAATTTGTATGTATAGATTATAACTGCTGAATTGAAGAGAACACAGGTACTAGCCTACTAGATTATGCCACATTGCTCTTCAAAGTAGTTACTTCTATTTTCACTCATACCAGCAGTATATGAATCTCCATTACTCACATTCTTGCCAATATTTGTTTCATTTTTTATTACTAGATGATTTTATCAATCAAATTGGTGTAAAGGCAGTCTTGCTATTATTACTGTTATATTTAATGAAACCTTTCTAGGTGAATGTAGTAAGAGTATATCAAGTTATATAATGCATGTAATTGCTCCTGGATTTAGAATCTATATTAATGTTTATTTTCTAATTGAGGGTAAAGACACCTTTTTTAATTAAATGCATTTCATTTAAAGAGTCTTAAAAGGAGTGGGTGGTATTTTTTCTGATTGCTCCATATACTACTATATGATTCTCATAGCACTCACATTAAAAAGAGAGGAGAGAATTTCCAACACACTAAAAGTTGAGGAACTCATCAGAAGATACTGATTAAATTGAGTAAACTAGCCAGTTAAGAAATTATTTATTTCTTGAGCACCAACTATGACTAGGAACTAAGTTTTTTCCTTTGTCTAGAGGGCACTGGTCCCAGATATTCACCTCACTCAATCACTCACTGCCTTCAAATCTTTGTTCAAATGTTCTCATCTTGGGAACCTCCCCTAAGAGCACTCCCTCCTGGGTATGTGTGTGTGTGCACATGCACTTGACAATGTACTTAATGGTCTCATAAAAAAACATTAAATTTCAATCTGTAATTGCAAATATCATCAGAACAAATGATGTTAAGAAGTTTCTTAAAGAAATGATACACTAAATCACTGTAGGTTTTGTGTAAGTGGCTTTCAGTTTGAAAGTTCTGTATAAGAAACAATTCTCTGGATAATGAAAAACATCCAACCTTCTTATATGACTTTACAATATTCTTTCAAAAAAAATAAACATTAGCCTTGATAATATATTTTCTTCATGTGGTAGAGTCTATCTTACCTAATAATAGACAAACATGTGAATTGACCATCCTTCTGATACATTCACCAGCCAATCAGGAGAGTATGCAAATTAACCCAACAAAAATGGTGGTTAATTTGCATACATAGGCACCCAGCAGCCTGGGTCCCAGGAACATCAACGGAATTCAGGTCACTCCGAGGTAGGCCCTGTGTGGGCCCTGAGCAGTATAGGAAGGGCCTGAGCCAGGGGGTTCCCTGGGCAGGGGCGGAGCGGGCCATCAGAGCTGTGGCAGGGGGGGGGGGGGGGGGGGGGGGGGACCTGCCCAAGCCTAAAGCCTCAGCCAGAGGCATTAGGCCTGGGTGGGGGATGGAGCTGGTGATTGGAAGGGTCTGGATGTCCCCTGCCCAGGCCTGATGCCTCTGGCCGAGGCGTCAGGCCTGGGCGAAGGGCCGATCCGGCAATCGGAGGGTGATGGGGTTGACACCTCTGGCCGAGGCGTCAGGCTTGGGCGGGAGTCGAAGCCGGTGATCGGAGGGGTCTGGGGGTCCCCTGTCCAGGCCTGACGCCTTGGTCAGAGGTGTCAGGCCTGTGCAAGGGGCTGATCTGGCGATCGGAGGATGATAGGGTTCGTCGCCTCTGGCTGAGGTGTCAGGTCTGGGCAGGGGGCCAAGCTGGTGATCAGTGTGAACTACAGAGGAAACACCTGTTCTGACCGCTCATTGGCTAAGCTCCCTGTATGCCACTGGTAATATTCTTAGTAACTTGGGTAATAAAAATCCAAAAAGGTGATCTAGGGTTTTTCACCACACTCCTGGTGAAAAAAATGAAGGTCCGCTGCTGGAGGGCTAAGAAATGTCATATCCTGTCCTAGCCAGTTTGGCTCAGTGGATAGAGCCTTGGCCTGCCCACCACAGGGTCTGGGTTCAATTCTGACCAAGGGCATGTACCTAGGTTGCAGGCTCCTCCCTGGCCGGGGCCCAGGTCAGGACTCATGCAGGAGGCAACCTCTCATATTGATGTTTCTCTCTGTCTTTCCCTTTCTCTTCCACATTCTCTAAAAATCAGTGGAAACATATCCTCAGGTAAGGATAAAAAAATAATAAAGAAATGTCATATCCTATGAAAGACACATCTTGAAAATGTCTAAAGAAAGTTGTCATTTTTTCATGGTGAAGGGACTGGAGTCCGTGTTGATGAAAAAACCTTGGTGGCTGTGGTGACTGGCAGTGGCTGCAGCAGCGGGGTGATGGGGCTAGTGACTTCCCCTGATCAGCCCGGTTGCCTCCCACAAAGGGAGGCCAGACTGTGGCTTAGGCCCGCTCCCCAAAGGGAGCCTAAGCCGTCACTAGGACATCCCCTGAGGGCTCCCAGTATGTGAGAGGGGGCAGGCTTGGCTGAGGGCCCCCCCTGCAAGAATTTTGTGCACCGGGCCCCTAGTGTATATATTAAACCCTAATATGCAAATAGACCGAATGGCGGAACAACTGAACAACCAAACAACCAGTTGCTATGATTTTCGCTGACCACCAGGGGGCGCATGCAGAACATGGCGAGTATTGGCAGCATGCAGCAGAGTGTGAAACATGGCCGGCATTGGCTGCAGTGGGATGGTGGAGCAGGTGAGCGGGGGCGCCAGACCAAGACAGGGTGCTGGTCATTGTCATCAGGGCAAGCCTCTAGTAGTTACTGAAAATTCTTTACTCCCCATGCGCTGCTCCTGAGGGGTGATTTGGGCCAGCAGATGCCTCTTGCACTGCTGGCCCCAATCACTCCACACCACCAGCGGGTGTGAGCAGGGCCAGCACCATCAGTGTGTGGGAGCGGCAGTGGTGGGAGTGGTGCTGCCGGCAGACAGGGGACCAGAGACTGAGGTGGGAGGGGCCTGGTGGGGGTACAGAGCATGGGAGGAGACCTGCCCCTGTGCCCACCGCAGCCTCGTGAGCCACAGTTCCTTTCAAGGTGCACGAATTTGTGCACTGGGTCCCTAGTTATATTAATAAAAGAATCAAAGGGTAGTTAGCTGTACACACCAATGTAATATCTTGTCAACCAGAATTGTTGACAACACAGAAAAACAAAAAGTATAACAAAATGAGTATAGTGATATATGAATAAAACTACTCAGCCTGAACTGTGTATGTAAAAATGGTTCTGTAAAAGAACTCATCTATGCAGAATTCTGGAGTACTCACAAATTATATATGTTCAAAGAGTAGTTAAATTAAGACTAGCTGGTGCTTTCTGGAATTATTTCTATGCGAGGGAGGTCTTGGGCAAAACAGCTGACTTTCACAGTATGTCTAGGTCAGTGGTTCTCAACCTTGGCTGCACACTGGAATCACCTGGGAATCTTTTTCAAATCCTGATTTCTGGGCCTTGTCCTCCAGAAATTCTGTTTCTTTATTACTAATGTTGTGGCCCCACCACCTTAGTCCATCCTCACGTTTTCCCATCCTCTGCAGTGGTCTGCAAACTCATTAGTCAACAGAGCGAAATATCAACAGTACAACAATTGAAATATCTTTTGAGAGCCAAATTTTTTAAACTTAAACTATATAGGTAGGTACATTGTTATTAACTTAATTAGAGCACTCCTAAGGCTTAAGAAGAGCCACACTCAAGGGGCCAAAGAGCCGCATGTGACTTGCGAGCCGAAGTTTGCCGACCACAGGCTAGGTTAACTAGATACTTGTAAAAAGGAAAAACCTCAGAAGCAGAATGAGATTTTTCAAGTCATTGCAGAATATAACTAACAGGTGGGACTCAGAAAACTTATTCATTGTGGGAGTTCCCCTGCCAGGGAAGACACCATGGCTTTCCTTTAAGTCTTGTTGACTGAACCCAAAGCTTGGGCATAGCCCTTCCTTGGGGGCATTTCTTGCCAAAAGGTGAGAATGCTTTCAGCTCAACTCTTCAAAGCCCTGGTGCAGGGTGGTGGTGGGGGGGGGTGGGAGAGGGGAATGGGTTTTTATTATGTAAATCCAGTCAAGCACCAGGAATACCTCCCTTATCTTGAGTTTTGGTGAAACCTCCTGATATTTTGGGGAATTGGGACTACAAAATAAACATGCTGCTTTGGTACTGGGTCTCTCTGCCTCTCCGCAAGAAGAGGACAGAGCCCACCCAGACCCAGCATTCCTTTCTATTTCTGCGTCTGTCTTTCATTTCTCAATCCCAAAGGCCTCTACTTGAAAGAACCGGTTCGGCTCCCACGCCCCAACACAATTCATTGCCTCTTTTTTTTGCCTCATTAGTGCTAAAATACACTTTAATTCTCTCATCACAGTTCAGAATGTTTATGTTTTGGTTAGGAATCATTTAATCTAACATAATTTTCAATGTTTTTCTCCCTGGCTGTTACTTACATTGGTGGTCTTCAAGAACCTGGGTCCTGTTTTCTATCCCTTGATGTAGTGCCCCTCTTGAGTAAAAGTCCTCTCAGGTAGTGAAAGAAAGTGGTTAGAAATGGATGATGCAATCTTCTTTCTTGTCATCGATTTGCCAATCAGAGGAAAAGACACTCTGTATTTTCTTCTCTTTTCACAGATGTTCTGCAGCTACCTTTTCACCACCTTAATGAACTCAGGTACACACCTGGGTAATGCTATGCTCCATTACCTGCACTGTCACTCTTTTATGTGCTGCTGGAAATTTTTTCTCCTTAATTTCACAGTTCAGTGATACTCTGGATTTAGTGCTTTGAAAATTTCTCTCCATTTTATTTTCTGAAATGTTCTTTTACTTCCCACCCACAATAACTTCAAAAAACTGCCAGTATCTCTAAAATCTGTCTTTAGCTCTTAAATGCACCTCTTCTGACACTGTATTAGGATGTACTAAGCATTTAAATTGTTTTCCTCTGCTTAATAATTTCATACATATGTTTAAGCAAGTTCTATGGAGGGTGTAGGCTGTGTGCTATCTATTAGGTTAATATTCAGTTTTGTATCTCAACTTTTTAGTTTTGATGAACAAAGTAACAGGTTTTCTTAAAATTAAAAAAAAAAAAAAACACCTGTCTCTTATTATTATTTTTTATTGAATTTTAGAGGGAGAGGAAGGGAAAGGGAGAGGGAGAGAGAAAAATCCATGTGAGAGCAAAACATTAATTGGTTGCCTCCTGCACACCCCCTCCTGGGGATCAAGCCACAACATGGGCATGAGTCCTGACAGGGAATTGCACAAGCAACCTTTCGGGGCACTAGGCACTGCCCAACTGAGGACTGTTTATTATTGTTAATAAATATAATAATTCTTAGAAAAAATTTATTTATTTAAATCATTTGTCAGGACAGTAACAGGTGTTGTGCCCAGATTTCAAGATTCCCAAGAAACCACATCAGGGAGCCAATTCGATGTAAAAACATAAGAATCTGTATTCAAGCTAGCTTGGGCCCCCCATCCATATCAAGGCAAAACCAAATGGCTGAGCGCCTCAACCCCGCCCGAAGACCGGTTATATAGGGGGGGGTTGGAGAAAGGGGAGGAGAAAGAACTGTCCTCTGCCGCCTGGGTGTGGCTAGCAGAGTAGGACGTGGCCCCCTACCCTGGGGCAACCTAGCCCTCGCCCTTTCATTCCCCCCTTTGTCTTGGAACTTCCGGCTCAATCATGAGACGGACTGATTCCACCGTTGTTAGAGGCCCATACTGGGCATATTTTAACAAATGGTCTGGTGGAGGGGAAAGAAACCATTTTAGCTTTAACAATTTCTATTGAAATAGGATTTTTCTTTTTAAAATTCCTCCATGGTTATTAAAAAGCCAAATTAAGATTAATTTATCTATTGTCTTGATGTTTGCATAAACATAACAAGAATGGCAACTGACTACCTTTGCTGGAATTTCATGGTTGAATTTTAATGTGCCCTGTAGGGCCAGGAAGCCATGCCACCCAGCTGCCATCAGGCCCGCCTGCAGTATCTGCTGAGTTAGGTGAATTCCTCACCTGTAGCAACTCCACCTGAGCCCACGCTTCAGGCTTTAAGGCCCATCTCAGTAGCCCTCCTACCCGTTGCGGCCCAGAGTGTGTGAGGGCTCCGCAGGAATGTAGAGGCATCCCTACTGCTCCCCTTCTACTCTTACCAACCGCCAGTGATGGTAGGGCATCGGCCTGACACTCCAGCGCCAGCCATCTTCAGGGCTTCCAAGCAGGATACCAGGCTTTCTTCGTGGCATTTTTACTGGCTTCAAGTCTTTAGAGCTCAGACAGGGCTCTTTAAAACATGATACTCCAGTCAAAGTTTTCCGTTAATAAAACCACTATTAGGAACCGGTCTTATTGAATCTATGCAAAGAAATGTATTGCCATGTTAGCATTGCCAAATTTCGGAGGAATTACATAAGAAGAAAGACATACTGATCTACTTTAAGATTTTCTGACTTTCCTTGCTAATTCCTTTTAATTGTTGGTATTAAATTTTCTTTCTATGCATAACTATGCTTTAGACCTTCTATTCTAAATAGGCTTTTTTTTTTTTTTTTTCAGACTACCCCTGACATGGGCATGGTCACAAAGGCCTGCAAGCAGTACACAGGCTGCCAACTGTTAACTGTCTCTCAACAGAGACCAAAACCTGATGGGCACTGTTCCCTGCCCAGGTGGGCATCTGCCCTCTTGGCAACTAGGCACCCTTTACTTTTTGGGGTTCATCCCACATAGTACCCTTCCAGGACAGCTAATATACATTTAAACCTGCAAGAGAATTAAAGGTCAATATAACACATCAATACAATGAAACATAATATAGGCATCATGGCCGCTTCAGGCAGCCACATCTTCTGCTACTAAATATGTGATCCTATAAATTGTCCTTGTCTCTTTGGAGCCATGTCCATGAAGATGCAGGTATTATCTAAGTCTATTCAATGTTACCAGCATCGGGCAGGTCGAGCACGCTATAGCAGGTTGCGTTGATCTCGATCGACGCTCCATTTGGTAATGAAGTCTTTCCGGATCATGGATGGGTCCGCTGACCGGACGTGGGTGTGATGGACCCAGGTCGCACGTGCAGGGCTGCCAGGGCCTCATCTATGGCAGACAGTTAGTCAGGCAGCAGGTCCAGGAGACAGGTGGCTAGAAACACACCTCCGACAAAGCAGCTTACCAGGCTCAGGACTTTCTGGCAGAAGGCTGAGGCTTCCGGGCTGGCTCCTGGTCGGCGCAGCACACAGATGGGCACCAGACTGCAGATGAGCGTGAGCACCAGCAGGAGCACCAGGGCCCCCAATTTCACCTCCAGGCCCACAGGCAGTGGGGGAGCCGAGGCTACTGCCTCTGGGCGACACACCAGGAGCTCTGGTTCTTCCCAGGGACCCATGGTGGCCGGCTGCTCCAGTGACTCTCAGACCTCGTGAGGGTTTCACTCCATGGTCTTCACCAGGTTCAGCAACTAGGCCTCTTTCAAGGGAGTGCGCTAGGACCAAACCTTTTATCAGCTTTATTCCCGCTTATCTTTACAGATTTTAAGGCCCATTAAGTCTTTGCCTCGGGGAACTGTGAGCTTCATTCTTAAATGTCCCAATCAGCCTAGAATTCTAAAATTTCAATCTAGCACTGAATATTACATAGTAAATCAAAGTTCCCAGCAGACAAACAGATAGAAATGTTTACTAGTTAGGCAGGTCGATTCCACCTCTGGCAGAGAGCAAGCGCCCTTGGGGAAAGATCCCAGCGGCCGCTCAGGGTGCTTTGCTATCCGTCAGAGCACTCAGCCTTAAGAAGTCAAGTGTGTGCCTTTCTGTTCTTTTTTTTTTTAGACTTCTACATGCATATGAATAAACAACCATATTCAAGCAGATATACAAATATTAAATAAATATTTATACTTATACTCTTTTAGTGAACAAGTTCTTGATCTAAGTTTTATCCAGATAGAAATGGCATTTATTACAAATAAATAAATAAACAAATTTAAAACCAAAACTCGAGAAAACCAAGGCTAGAAGTACCCTCTGACGTTTCAGGGGTACCAAGGGAGAAGTTAGGCCATGTTTAGTTCTTTTCACAATCCACTAGTGACCAGTCCTAGCTTACTGGTCTATCATCCATTTAACATTTCTTTCCTCCCATTGCACCAAAGCCATGCTTTCCAGTTAACATTCCTCAGATTAACAATATATTCAAATTTAACAACAAGGATATATATTTAAGCAATAAGGACAGATTAATTTACAGAAACCAGTTTCTTCCTGAAATAATCGTACTTTAGAAATTGGATTACTGTTATTAGTTCCTTTTAATGATTTTGATATAACCTTTAATTGTAGTTTAAAAATAAATCCGCGAAGCAAGCACGCTTGCAGCCTCAGAAAACTTTGCCTTAAAGCTCCACCCCCGACTAAATCAGAGGGCGGGGCCTTTGCTGTTTCAAGATGGCGGCCCCCAGGGGCACGGCAACCCATGCGGCCAACATGGCGGCAGCCAAGTTATGCAGCAAAGGAGCCACCTTTTGGCCGCATGAATGTTGATTGGCAAGAGGTGTAGCCATTGAAATGCAAATTAACATTTCTAAAGATGACTGCAGGCGGAATTGGACCACCTGCATGCTAGGGGAAGGGCGTGTCTGCCCTGCTCTTCACCAAAAAAAAAGGTGTAGCTCAGACTTAAAAAAGATTTTAAACTTTTAGCTGGTAAGTTAAACATTCAGTTCTTTAGATTTTTCATCAGGTAAACTAGAGCAAACCATTCTTTTATCTCCAATGGGCTCTGGAAAACCACATTCGAGCCCCGCAAACAGACTCTGGCCCCTCTGGTCTTTTTTTTTTCCCCTTCTTTCAGATGTAAATTGATTACATTCCCCAGGACCATCCCTTCAAGACCAAAACAGTCCTGGGCCTCTACTCTGCACACAGCAAAAGTCCGGCCCAGCCCAAAACTATGCGCATTCGTTTTTAAACTGGCCTCCTTCCCTCACACGTGTACAGAAATCCCGGATGCATTTCAAAATTTCTACATTTCTAGCTGGGGCGGTCTCCATGGGAAGAGGCTGGCTCGCATCCGCAGCCGCCCCCGGTGAGCGAGGCGCCGGCCCCGCCCCCCGCGCTCCACCCACTCGCCACAAGCCCGGGGCCAACGCCGGCCAACGCCGGTCGCCGCCGCCGCCCCTCCCGGCCTCCGGCCCCCTCCAGGCTCTTCAGCTCAGGCCCCGGCTCCGGCCCAGTGCCCGCCGCTGGCCAGGCCGGAGGCCGAGCCCCCAGGGCCACCGCCACAGCCGAGCCACCTGGCCCGCTGCGCGGCCGGGCTCCAAGGCAGCCGCGCCCCTCTCCCACACGCCTGCCCCCGGCTGCAGAGCAAGCGGCTCCCACGGCCCCAGGCAAAGTGACACCCGATCACCCTCCCTGCCTGGGAGGCGCGCGGGCGGGCAGGGACCTCTCCCCTGCTTCCACATTCATATATTTTCACCAGATATTCACTCAGAGTTCAAACAATCTATTTAATTTTCAACAACTTTCCAATTCCTGAGGGAGCTCTAAAGCCTCCCGCAATCTCCTTGAAATGATCAATCACAATACCCAAAAGAGCAGTCTGAGTCCATTCCATAACATCCGTCCCGTAAGTCCACAGAAAACAAAAACACAGACAGACAAACAGGGCCCGAAACAGCCTTCCAATTCCATGGAAGAAGCAGATGGCTGCATTACGCCAAACCGTCTCAGATTGGGATTTCTACAGACCTTCCGACTTGGCGGAAGCAAAATGAAATCCCTACAGATAAACAGACGGCTGCATTACGCCAAACCGTCTCAGATTGGGATTTCTACAGACCTTCCGACTTGGCGGAAGCAAAATGAAATCCCTACAGATAAACAGATGGAGGATCGAGGCGTCCCCCGATTCCTCCCGCCCCTTGACCTCCATGTGCGTCCACGATCAATGTGGGCGAATACAGATTTCAGAAGTGAGCTCACACAGAACAGACAAACACAATACACAGACACTTACCGCGGCCATGCAGATTCTACGAATTGGGGAAGTCCCTACATGGTCTTGGGAATCCCGGACGAGCCCCCAAATGTTGTGCCCAGATTTCAAGATTCCCAAGAAACCACATCAGGGAGCCAATTCGATGTAAAAACATAAGAATCTGTATTCAAGCTAGCTTGGGCCCCCCATCCATATCAAGGCAAAACCAAATGGCTGAGCGCCTCAACCCCGCCCGAAGACCGGTTATATAGGGGGGGGTTGGAGAAAGGGGAGGAGAAAGAACTGTGCTCTGCCGCCTGGGTGTGGCTAGCAGAGTAGGACGTGGCCCCCTACCCTGGGGCAACCTAGCCCTCGCCCTTTCACAGGGAAGGAGAGTCCAGGGACTCGGGATTCTTGTCCTCACTTCAGACTACTCCAGATTCCGCTGTTATTTAGTTTTATGGGCAAGTCTGTCAACATGTGAGAGTCTCATTTGTCAATCAGAATGCTCAAATTTCTTCTTAGAGAGCATGTATGGTATCAAGTAAATCTGTGGTGTTTTTAAAGTTCATTATTAGGGGTCATTACTGTGATTAAAAATAATGTGGCAGATTGAAAATTTTAACTCACAACTCCTCAGATGCACACACAAAAAAATGAGCTTTTTAATTTTTGTAATTGATCCAAGCTTCCTCAAGAGCCATTATCCTTTTGGAAAGTGATTGCAACTAGAGGGGGCTGCAGTATAGAGCACAGAAGAGATAAATCCTAAACAAGGGTAACTGGCATTTCTTTTTTTGAGAAAGTCTATCAGTTATATTATCTTTTATTTTTCCTGTTTTGTTCCAAGACGGTGTCTGGATAGACAGGTCGGTTTAAAGTTTTTTATTTTTTTTTTAATAGTCTTAGCTCCACAGTAGGCAAATAATAATAAGGTCCCCAAAATACCTACACCCTAATACCCAGAACCTGTGAATGTGTTAACTTTAAATGCAAGAGGGAATTAATACTGCAGGTGGGCCCTGGCCAGTGTGGCTAAGTTGGTTGGGTGGTGTCCCATTCACCAGGATATTGCCAGTTTGATTCTTGGTCAAGGCACATCCCTGTGTTGTGGGCTTGATCTCTGGTAGGAGGTGTGCAGGAGGCACTCTCCCATCCCTGTTTCTCTCTCTCCCTTTCTCTCTCTCTAAAAACTAATAAACTATTTTTTAAAAAAGATTGCAGATGTAATTAAGCTTGCTAATCATCTGATTATTGAAATGATTATTCAGAATTATCAGGGTGGGCCCAGTGTAATCACAAGTGAAGAAGACAGAAGAGTCAGTGTCAGAGTGAAGTGGGGTGAAAAAGGCTGAAGATGGAAGGGAACCATAAGCCAAAGAGTGTAGGCAGTTTCTGGAATCTGGAAAAGGCAGAGTAGTAGGTTCTCATTTGAAATTCTTAAAATAAGGGGGCCTGCTAATACTTTGACTTTAGTCCAGTGAGACCCATGTTGGACATGTGGCCTCCAGAACTATCCTATCTAATAATAGACAAACATGGTAATTGACCGCACCTTTGCTATGCCTCCCATTGGCTAATTTGCATACTGCAGGCAGGGCTGGCAGTGCACAACTCTGCCTGCAGGTCCTGGGCCCTGGACCCCTGACCTGGTGAGGTGGGGCCAGCAGTGCGCAACGCTGCCCGAGGGATCCGGGCCTTGGATCCATGACCTGGTGAGGGAGCAAAGTGGTGGAGAAGGGAGAGAGCCCAGGTGGCAGAGAAGGGAGGGAACCGAGGGCTAAGCATTGAAGGGAGGGAGCGAGGCAGCGGAGAAGGGAGCAAAGCCTGCCTCGGTGGGCTTTGCTCCCTTCTCTGCTTCGCTGCGGTCTCAGGAAGCCCTATTCTTGCAGGAATAGGCCCAAGGAAGCCCCATTCTTGCAGGAATCTTCCTGCAACGGGCCTCTAGTCCTATATAATAAAAGCAATCAGGGATTGGCCTAAACTGGCAGTTGGACATCCCTTGAGGGGTCTCAGATTTCGAGAGTGCACAGGCTGAGGGAATCCCCCCATGCACAAATTTCATGCACCAGGCTTCTAGTGAGATAATAAATTTGTGATGTTTACGAGTAAGCCATTACATTTATGATCATTTGTTTCAGTAGCAATTGGGTACTAATACAGGGTCTATGTCATATCTTCATGATCTTTGCTACTCCCAGAAGTGCAAAATCTACTTTGACTGATTTCCACTTAGGTATACATACAGTTCTGTCTGGCTTCCCCAAATATCATGCTGGTTTTTATCACTAAAGTCTGTGATTGCCACTGATTGTCTAAGACACAACAGTCCCTGTATTTTTGCCTCTGTGTCCTGATCTTCTGGCCATCCTAAGACCTCTACCTTGTCTTACTGAAGCCTGACATTTCTATACTACATGCAGGCTATGGAGATGCAGGGAACTGCTCCACACTCATCTATCTAAATACCTCTCTTGGCTGTGCTGGGTCGTTATCCCCCAGGCTTAGGCTGGACCAACCTACATGATAGCTATCTCCCAAGGGGTCAAGTGGAAAGGTAGGCAGACAGTTTTTTTGTTCTAGATTTCCCATTAAACTATATAACATGCACAGGAAGCTCAGGCACACAGTTCTGTCTGCTTCCTGTATCATTGCCTCCTTTCTCATTCACACAATGTCCTACACTTGAAAAAAAAAGTGCTTCCCTAGCCAACCTTTCTTTTTGTGTAGTTTATAGATAGTAAAATCCATAAAATATTTGGCAAGCTTGAAAGACAGTTAAAATAATTTATTAATTTTTGCTTGACCTAGCCTCATTTTCAAAATTATTGTTTTGATATGCATTGAAAAAAATTTACTGCAGATGCCAAAAACCAAACTTAACACCCTCTTTCTCTATGTTTGTATGTTGTACAATTCTGATCCTTCATGAGGCAAATAAATGTACACCTCTAGAATATTACTGCTGAGGATGGCCAAGTACACAAAAAGTGAAAGGGAGAAACACTTTAATTTATTCCCACTACATCAAAAACTGTTGGACTTATTACAATGCATATATTTGAATAAAGTAGAGACTATATAAATGTGAGAAATAGTGGTGAGGGCTATCATATAAAATATTTTCATACTTAAATTTTATATTGGTTATTATCCTTATTATTAATATTTAACTAAATTAAATTACATGCTTCAGTTTTAAATTGGTATATTCAAAAAAGCTTATTAAAATGTGAGCTCTAAATATGGTATTTCTTATACCACACCTGTGACATATTCCTTAGGGTCCTTGATTACGTTGGATTTGTGGAATGATGGGGCTAGTGCAGACCATAAGAAATTACTTAATACATTCCCTTGATTTCTCAGAGTACCATTTGCAAACATGCTCAATTATATAGACATCACTATCATGCCCTCTATATTAGGAAGATATTTTTAAGCTTATGAAACTTGCTCTATCACTTGTATTTCTTCTATTGACTATTAGAGATCATTTCATCTTTGATTCTAATCATCTTTATTTTCTTCTTCTATAGAATAAATTTATTTTTATCCTTGAAAATTAAGTCAAAGCCAAATACATCTAATCTTGCAGAAAGACTGTATGACAACAATAATCTCTCAATTTCAATAATATTAAATGGTCTCTTCACTGAGAGCCATTACTTAGATTATCAATACACTAGAAGCAAAATGGTCCTAACTTTTGTGATACTTTCTCCATGAATGATACCACACTAACCTATGGCTTTTATTCTTATCCTTAACTTCCACGCTCCCTGTTTCTAGCCATTTTCAAATTCACGCAACCTCCATGCCAATATTTAACTTTCTGTGAGATAATCTCTATCTTACTTCAAGTTCTACATGTCCCGATCAGCATTAAGATTTTCACTTATTTTACCTTTAGAATTTGCTCCTTTCTCCTATTTTCAATAACTTAATCAATGGTTGCTACCTCTCTAGCCATTGAAAGTGGAAACCTCAAAGTAGAAAGCTGGTAGATCCATGCTAAGGGCCTACATATGTGAGAAATCCCAGTGGAGTTGAGCAAAATTAACTCACAGCAGCCTGCCAGGTGAATGCGGACACATGCACAAAGACATTTTAGAATGGCCATCTCCCAGTGACCATGCAGAACTGAGAGCTAAATAATTGCTCTTGTTGGCAACCAGGAGTATTTGGGTGTTTGTGATGCAGTAGTAGATAACTAACACAACCATTTTAAAAGAGAAAGCTCTTTTCTTTACCCTCCATAACTAATAGGTTATTAAGTCCTCCTCAGTTAACTTCTGTTGGTTATTTGAATGTGTACTCTTTTCACTATTCATTGCCCTGCCTTAATTCAAAGTCTCATATTCCCCCCTAAACTATTGTGAGGTAACAATTACTGACATCTTTACTTTGGTATTTTTCATTCTGTTGAATCCTCTATGATAATCTAAGTGGCAGTATAAAGTAGTGGTTATGTCCTAAAATTCTGTATTTGAATCCCAACTCTGCTACTTAGTATCTCTATGATTCTGGGCATTGTGTAAACCCTTATGCCTCAGGCTAGTTTAATAGCCATTTTAAATCTGTGAAAAGATAATATCTGCCTCATAGAATAGTTTTGAGCATTTTTTGAATTAGAACAATTTCTGCCAATAACAGGCACTCAGTGAATATCATTATTAAACATACATAAATTGATCATGTTGTCGAAAGTAAGTATGTTTCATGGTTTGTGTTTGAGTAAAATATGCCCCCAGAGGGTTCCATAATCAAATGAGTTTACACACCATTTTAAAATACCACTTCTTGAGGAAAGTTGCAATGCTGAACTGTTTACTACTGGTTGGTGTTGGAAAAATAGCAAACTGGATTCAAGTGCTGCTACTGAAAAGAAATGAGCCTTCTGAGGTGAAAAACAAGCCTGACAGGAATGGAAACACAGCAGAGAGAAAGGGATAAAACAGGAAGAAGTAAGTCCCTTCCTTCCCCTCTATCTGGCATTCTCCCTCTAGCACAACCTTATGGGGAGAAGGAAGGTGCTTGCATTATGAAGCAGAGTATAGAATGGCTCCTTTAGAGTTGAGAGGCAGCAGACAAATAATTTGCACAGCCACATCCTATAAAGAATACATCTTAATAGGATCATCTTTAATCATAAGTATAAAATTAAGATGTATAAAACATTAATGAAAACCTCAAAAAGTGCTAAAAGACACATATTGAGATTGACAAAGAAGTCACAAATGTTTTGAAAAATTACTATGCTTTACAATATCCTTAGGCAATGAAGAATATTGAATATATTCAGTATCAGAAATTAAATAGTCCCTTTAAAGCAGTGGTTCTCAACCTTCTGGCCCATTAAATACAGTTCCTCATGTTGTAACTCAACCATAAAATTATTTTCGTTGCTACTTCATAACTGTAATGTTGCTACTGTTATGAATCATAATGTAATTATCTGATATGCAGGATGGTCTTAGGCGATCCCTGTAAAAGGGTCATTCGACCGTCAAAGGGGTCGCGACCCACAGGTTGAGAACCGCTGCTTTAAAGCAATTAAAACTTTTTCCAGTAAATCAGTAATTAGAAGTTCAGAAAATTGATTATTCAATAAAACAAGTTTTAAAAAATGGGTTTTTGTGAATTGACCTAGTCTTTAATAAATGTGTACCATAATCATTTTTATTACTATCATTATCATTCTTAGCTATTGAAGACAGTCTAAGTGTATTGGGATTTTTAAAAGCAACAATGTCTTATTTTTTTTTCTTTACCTACTGGCAGAGTAGAAACTCAATAAATGTTTATTTTTAAAAGGCTAGTTTAGTAACCTAAAGCAGTCTTCAAAGTTACTTAAATAGTTGTCATAATGCAATGTGTAATCTATACAGGAGTCCACAAACTATGGACCTCACATGGGCCAATGCAGCTGCCTCCTGTTTTTGTAAATAAAGTTTCACTGAAACATAGCCACACTTGACTCACTATTGTATTGTCCATGCTGGCTTTTAAGCTAAAATGGCTGAATTTGATAGTAACAGAAATTTTTATGGCCCACAAAGCCTAAAACATTTATTAGTTAGTCTATTACAGGAAAAGTTTGCCTCCATAAATCTATGATTATAATGGTATTAGTAACATAAGATTTTTTCTTCCCAGAACAGTGGAACTTACTTGAAATTAGTAATTTTGGGAAACCAAGATTGAGTCTTTAAAATCTAATCATCATTTGAAGAACAAGTGATTCCCACATCTTCATAGACTGTCTCCCCATTAACTTAAATTATCTCCATTAATGTTTTCCTTTCTACATATTTCCATAAAGAAGTGCTTTTATTTTTATTTTATATCCTATTAATATGACCCAATTCTCTAGCTCACAGATAATTGTTACTACTCAGACCAAAATTAATTTAACCCCCTCTCTCCTCTCCTCCAGTGGATCAGCACTCCTATCATTATCTGAAAGCTCCAGGATGTTCACTAACATTATAACATCATCACTACGCTTCATGAATGGAGCTAGAACTCACACAGAAGCTAGGCTATGTCACAAGTCTTTGGTTACTCCAGAATCAGCTGCCACCCTGTTATGTTCCCTAAAATAATGTAAGCAGCAGTTATCTGGTCAGTTCAAAGTGATTCTGTATTCACTACTACAGTGGGGCCTTGACTTATGAGCTTAATTTCGTTCCGAGACCTAGCTCCTTAAGGAGCTCGTTAACTCAATTTACTCTGTCAATGCAAAAAATCCGCTGAGAGACAGCTGGTATCTCAAAAAACTCCTTCGTCGGGACACTCGTAAGTCAAGGCCCCACTGTATCTTCGTAATTGCTATTGCCAGTGAAGTATGAAGTAAATGGAAAAACAAACAACACTGAGAATTAGCCATATATATGTTACACCTTGCCTCTTTCCCCATAACTTCATCAAACCTCCTAATGGTGAGGTCTCCTCACCTGAACTCCACGAAACAGCACTCCTATCCAAAACACTTGTTGAGCCCAAAATGTGGTTCTAATGCCAAGCACCTGTTACAGAGAAAACATTGGAAAACATATATTTGCCATAAAATAAAACAAGGTCCAATGCTGTTTCATGTATTGCTTCAATGATATGTCATTGCAACCATGCTCATCAAGCCTTATATTTTAAGGATAATGAAAGAAGGCCTATCCTCTAACTCATTCCAGCCAATCAATACAGGCTTGGATTTGCAAGGTCATGACTCTTTATTTAGAAACTGCTGCCAAAACCGGTTTGGCTCAGTGGATAGAGCGTCAGCCTGTGGACTGGGTGGTCCCAGATTCGATTCTGGTCAAGGGCATGTACCTTGGTTGCAGGCACATCCTCAGTAGGGGGTATGCAGGAGGCAGCTGATCGATGTTTCTCTCTCATCAATGTTTCTAAGTCTCTATCTCTCTCAATTCCTCTCTGTAAAAAATCAATAAAATATATTTTTAAAAAAGAAATTGCTCTGAATTAATTTCTTCTCTTGACCTCTTGGCATGGAGGAACTGCGAATTTAAAAGGTTAATTCTCTCTAACAACAATCACAAAAATAATATATATGTATATACCATTTCAGGAATACTACTATATAAAGAAACTGAAGCAAAATTCAGCAAAAAAATGTTCCAAAGACTACATGAAATGTTTCTCTATGTGAAAACATATTTAAAATTAACTTACTCCTTTGGACAAATACTTAGTAATTGGTATGGAGCAGCAAATTTTCCTAATCCAATAATTCTATGAGCCTTGGCTTTATTCAGCCTCCCAATCTTTGGAATTCTTTTGCAGTTTCTTTGTTTACTTCTATGTGATGTTTGTTAAATTATTTCTACACGTTTTTGACTCAATATTGCAAAAGTGTGATTTTAAAAAAATCTTATTTACATTATTTTAAAAAAACTTACTTTATGGGTGTTTCAGTGAATTTAGGATTTTTAACTGCTGAATTGTCCTCATCAATATTTAGTTTGTTATAGGCTCAAAGAAAAGTATTTGGGAATGATGGGGAAAATAAGACATTTTTTTTGTGGGGGGGCTAGCAATCTGAATCTGTGCCAGTAACCTGCCTTCTAATGCTCTTGCTTGCCGATAATTAACTCCATTTGTGAAAGAATGTCGGAGGCTAGCAGCCTGACTCTGTACCTAGTTAATCAGTAACCCTAATGCACATTTGTTGGGCTATAATCAAGTCACTGCCCCTTCCCTATTTACCTGGCCTTGCAAGACCTATTTACCTAAATACTCCCATTTTACAGAGGCCAGTCCAGGCCTTCGGGGGTGGTCTTAGGTCCCCCATCCCAACACATGGGGGTTTTTGCAAAGTCCGCGGAAGGTCTGGAAGTCTGACCCATATTTGTGGGACAAAGAAACCAAAGGGTATGAAAGGAAAGCTTCCTCTATATTCAGGGGCTCAGGGATTTGGAGAGCTGACCCCCTGAGTCACTGTACTAGTACGTCTGAAACATCTGAAAATAAATGGGCTTATCCTGAATCTCTGAGTACTCCTGTGTATTTTTTGGTCTCCTGGTAAATTCTGTAACAGGAATAGGGAAAAGAAAATCCAAATGGCAGTGTGCATTTTGTCTGGTGGATTCTGCTGGTAGAAATTGTTTGGGTGAATAAAGAGCTGTTGCTGCCTAGAAATGGATTGCAATTACAGAACAAAAGGAATTCAGATTTTATGTTTTTCAATACACGTTTTCCCCCATACTAGCTCTTAAAAATAAAGCACATTGTATTATCCAAGAAAGTCATGTTTTTTAAAAAATATCCATGTAGAAATGTTCCAAAATGCATTAGACTCTTCTCTAAGATTTTAGATTTTATTACTAGTCCAACCTATGTAGATTTGGATGAGTTGTTCTTTGTCCTTTCACATTTTGACATCCTTCTTATTTAGCCTGCAGTTCATGTGACAGACCACTTATCTCTATGATGTTTGACACATCACATAATCATTTTGGATTTGTTTCCTCATCAATTGAATAAAGGGATATAGTGACCAATAATTATTTGTGGAATCGATTGCCACATAAAGTTCAGTGTAGCTCTAAAATTATGTGATTCTGTAAAAATTAGAATATGTGAGAACTCCTTATTCATCACTGAAGATATTAAAGTTGTAGACCACCTAAAACATTTATAGCAGAAATGATAATGCCTAGAGAATTTAACCTTACCACTACTTGGAAGGAAATGTAATCGCACGGGAAAAATGGAGATAGTCCCTGGAAAGAAAGCACATTTGAACAAATACTGTATAAATATCATCAGTCTCTGAAGGGATAAAACAGAAAAATATGTGGAACAAGCAAAGCTGTATAGTGCAAAACTGGAGGAAAAAGGATAGAAAAGAAAATAAGATAAATAGTAATATTAAGAAAAACTAAGGAAGAATATTTAAATGGTACTGGAAATATCACAAACTATTAGGATATAATGCAAATGTTGATGAAATATTAGCCCAAAAGCAAGTAGCCAGGTCAGTTGGGTCCTCCTCTATATTCCTTTTTAATCACTAAGTCATTCTGCAATTCTGACCTCTGCTCTGCATCTCATTTTAGCTCTCAGATGACAGAAAGGAATGCATATCCACAGCACACTATTTAAAACCTACGAATTGTTTATTTCTGAAATTTTCCATTTAATATTTTCAGACTGCAGTTGACCCTGGGTAACTAAAACTGTGAAAAGAAAGGGGGAACTATTGTACATAAATATTTTTGCATCACCTTTCCAATTATATCCATTGTTTCTGTGAATCCACCTGGACACGCGGAATGGTAAGTCTATTAGCCATCTATTTCTGTGGCTTGCAACAATAATATGGGACTGCACAACAAATGTAGTTCAGTAGAGCTTGGATGAAACATGGCTGGGCTTTGTTTAGTTCTGGTCAACATGCCTTACATTCTGGGACCCAAGCTAAAGAGCAACCACTATTTGGGTATGTGCTTTTATACTGGATGATGGGAGCAAGAAACTAACCAGCAGAAACAAATGATGTTTATTACTGACTCTCAATGGAAATGGCATATGGGCACTTCTTTCATGTGTCCAAGCCCAAAGGCAATGGTGAAGAGTGGAATGCATCACCCACAGTAAAACAGAGCAAGGTTGGGGAAGTAAGGAAGAACCATGAATACATACTATACTCCACCTCAGGCAATTTAATCACTGAAGGGCTTTCACTAATATCTCTTTGATATTTCCAAGAAGCCAATAAAATGCTATTAATTTAGTTTTCTCCCAAATTATAAAATTTTCTAAGCCAAGAAATCATCATCCCTTGTGTTTTATTTCCATCTCAGAATTTACTTGCTTTTTAATGCCTCTGCGTCCCAATAATGGGATCAATTTAGTAAAGTCCATACATAGCCAGATATTAAAAATACCTCATTGGAGCACCCGAAACGTCAATACTACATATCAATTTATTCAAAGACTTTCAGGTCTTTCTTTCTCAGCAGATAAACTTTATTTTTAAACAAGATGTATTTGCTCTCACTTGTTCCAAATGAACGTTTTCATATAGACACTTGGAAGATAAGGTAGTTTTGATTTATAAAGGTTAGGAAGCTAAATTTTTATGATTCCCAGTTTTCCTCCTGACAAAGTTTTGGCCAATAAAATGTAAGTGACATCTACTGGGAAGGGACTTTTATGATAGATGTTTTAAAAATGAAAACTCAGCTGACATCCTCTTTGGTCCATATTTCTGCTTGTCATATGGTACAATGCCTAGAGTTAAAGGATGGGAAAGCAGGAAGATAGAGGGGCCTTGTTCTTGATAACATTCCAGTCACCCACAGCTACCTCAAGATTTCATTTTGCATGTCCTCCTATGCTATAGTTAGACCCAGACAAAGAAATATCATCACTTCCTAGATGGAACCTGGGTTTGTTCAGGAGCTCCAACCAGAGGAATCTTTTTATTGCATCTTTTGTTGCTATTTTAGCACCTCCAAGAATCCTGTCCCACTTTTCTGTAATTCGATGTGACTATCAAGACCCCTAAGATATCAGAAGTTCCAGCTGCACAACAGGGAAATTTAGAATTATAACTAAACCCTCAACTACACATGACCACTGCAACCGATTCCAAATATCCTTGCCCTTTCTTTTTTTTTCCCCCCTTGGCAAGGAAAACCTTGACTGCTATATTAATTAGGACTCTAGTTGCTAATGTGTTATTTCCCATTTTGCTCCTTTCTGCACATATGGCCAGACTATACTGCCTGGACTTTTGTATTTGGTTGGGGTCATGTTACCCGTTCTGGACAAAGAGTTAAGAATGAAAATGATGTATCTCATTTTCTGGATTGAATTTAAAACATTTAATCGCTAGTGTGAGACCCTCTAAAGCTCTCTGTCTTCCCTCTGGCATGACAACTGGCCATATCATTTACTTGAGCTCCCAAATGGCTGTGATAAGCAGGGCTTTCCCCGCCAATCCCTAATTTCATATAAAATGAGAGAGAAGTAAATCTTGTTGTTATTGTTGTTAGGGGTTGTTTGTTACCAGATCATGATATAACCTATTTGCAATGATCCAAGCTCAATCAAGAGGACTTCTGCATCAGGCAATTCAGATCAGTTCATTGCTTCTAAGGAGGTTTTGAATGTTCAAACCCAGGAAAGAACAGTGATGCATCTCAGTCTCAGGAAGAGTTGGCACCAAGAATTAAATGCTGCAGGAATCTCTCTTTCTTTTTCCCTCTTGACTATACTTTCATTGGTCTATTTAGCAATATTTTCTCTCATAGCAAACTTATGTTCTTCACATGAAGAAAAAGTTGATTTTTGGCACTCTCTAAGTCTTATAGTGCAACCTCAGTGAATACGGGAAAAATCACTGATTCTCTGGTCTCAAATTCAAAAACCTTAGGATATTTACTCCAAACTGGGCCACTCTATGTAATCTTTAATTAGCTATGTTCAGAGAAAATGGGTCATAGAAGAACATAACACAGAACTGTGTGATGGAGTAGAAAAAAAAACATTCCTAGGGAAAAAAAGGGGTGTCAGGTGAACAGCGCATAAGTGTTAAAAATGTATGTATGCATATGTTGTTAACCTTAATAATAAAATATCCACTCATTTTATTAGCAAAAAAATGTTTGTTCAAGAATGGCAGAGGAATTACAATTCCAGATATGCAAGCTGTGGCAAATGATTAGCGAGTACAGAGAGCAAAAGAGAGAAACGGTATTTTATAGAGGAAAAAGAGAGTGTGAGAGTGGCTTTTATAAGCAATATGTTCATTAGAGGAAATTGGGAGTTTGAATTGTAGTGGCTTCTCATTGGCTGAGTCATGGTGGTTTCTAATTGGCTGAGCCTGTTGCTAGCGAGGAGAAATATTTCTTCTCCTGCTGGAGTAGTAAAGTAAAGGTACACTTTTTCCTGCTGGAGTCTGCAAGGTATGGTGAGTGGTAGTAAGGTACAGTTCCCTCTCAGGGTTTTCTCACTATGATTTTAAAAGAGGTTTTCTTCATTCATTTTTACTATATCTATATATATGTAAATATATATTTGTATAAGTACATATTTATATGTATATACATGTTACATCTGTATATACACATACATATATTCAAATAAATTTGTTCAGCAAGAATTTATATATAGTTTCAATAGACTATATAAAATTGTCAGATTCTTTAATGTTAAATATGATATATCAAATAATGAGCAACAGATATTAAAAATGAATGAATTGTACTAGAGGCAATTCTACATTAATAGGCAAGGCTGAAAATTTGTATACAACTTGTAAAATACATGAAATATAAATTTCTTATGTTTCTTACTGCTATATTTGCTAATATATCCTTAACTCAATCTGTGCTAGTTCATTATTTACAAACATATATTTAGTTCAGTTTCTGCTAGCACTTATCACAATGCATTGTAAGTGATTGTTTCTATTTGCTTTTTTCCCTAAGGCTGTGTGGTTTTTAAGTGTAATGATTGTGCCTTATATCTTATGATATTTCAGTATATAAATTAAAAACCTAGAAAAAAATCTTACCATAGGGATATGTTCATCTTCCCTATCAATCAGAAAATACCCACTTTCAAAGCTGAAATCATGTTCATATTGCAGATAAGTTTTTTTAGAGTTTAAGGTTCTTGATGAATCTTAGATGGCTGCTCATACTGACATTTTGTCTTTTCCTGAAACTTAGCTGTTCATGCATATAAAAATATATAAAAGCTCTTTTAAATGTAGACAGAATTAGAGAAGCAAAATCAAGTTTTAATTCCTTTTGCTAATGAAAGCAGGAAGCTGCATAACTAATCTTTAAAAAATGCAACAACGTGGCTTGGGAATTTACACATCAACCACACAAATTGAAAATTTTAATAATAAGTTTGTGGTGAGATACAGAAAAACCAAAAAACAACAACAAAACAGTGTCTTAAATAAGATGAAAGTTAACGTTTCTCTCATGACACAGTCTGGAGGTAGGTAGTCACAGAACAGATGGTATGGCCCTCCATGGTGTCAGCACCCACGCTCTTTTGTTTGTCTATTGTGCAGCCTTGACTCCTAAGTTCACTTCATCTTCCAACATGGTCACTCTTGGTCATGCCATTGCCATTCATTTGCATTTTGCCAAACAGAAAAAAGAAGGATAAGGATGCTCTGTTTCCTATTAAGAACACTGCCTGGAATTTGCACACACAGTTTCCATTTATATGTCACTGGTGAAAACTTAGTGTTATAGCCAAGATGCCATGCAAAGGAGTCTAGAGAATGTGGAATTTGCTTCATTTGGTCATTCACCCAAGTAAAATTAAAGGCTCTATCACATAGAAAAGGGAGTGGAAAAAAACTTGAGACAACTAGCAATCTCTGCACACTTAGTGTATCCAAACTGACAAGTTGATTTCTGCCTATTCCAAAAATGAACTCACACCTAGTGTACCTATGGTTACAACTTGACTCCTGCTTGTACTCATGATGATTTTGACTCTGTGCCAGTGATATTATGTTATACTCTTCAAAAGAGGAACCGAGGGCAAATGTTCTTTCAGAGGCATTCCCATTTCAGTAAAAAGCAAGTTTACTCTGCTTTTAAAAACAGGGCCATTGTGGACAGTTGTACACAGCCTGGAAATAGTGAGGGGCTAAAATCCTGGTGGAGAGAGTATCTTTTTGTAATTTAAATGCTTAGAAAAGCCAATATTATTACAATTTTTATTTTTATTACCCAACTAAGTGGAATGCCATTTTCTAATTTATACTATTAGAAAAAATGTGCTTGCTTTAGGCTTAGTTGATGGGATTATACATATACGTATTAGGAACAAAATGATTTTCCAAAACGCTGATTTGAAAACACTAATTTTTTAGTGTTAATTTCTCAGAAATATTAGGAGATGGTCAGATGAGAAAATGTGTTTCACAATAAAATGATAGGTCAAACCAGGCTGGATTTGACTCACTGGCCATACTGTGCCAACCTTTGTCATTCCCATCCCCATGAGCTACATATGAAAGTCTGCATGTGCCCACACCATTGGCACCATAAGACATTACCAAATTTTGATTATTTGCCAATTTAACAGTTGACATTGTATCTTAGTTTAGCGTTATTTTGCATTTCTCTTTTTATGAGTTTTGGGGTGCAGTCATTTCCCTCTAACTTCTAGGCTCTTTCAGCTGCTCCAATAATTAAATCAACATGAGGCAGATTAACAAGAGAACATAACCACATTTAATTGCTTGTGTACAGATGGGAAGCTCTAATGAAAAAAAGATAGGTTAAGCAATGTTAAGAATCTTCTTTGCTACCAGCAAGACTTCTAAGAACCTTTATTATGCTAATCCGTGTTTGGAAATCTTCAAGGAGAGGATTCTCATAAGCAGTGATTGACAAGACAATCATTTCCTTGCACTGTTTCTTATAGGACACTGTAGTCAAATACTGATTTAGTGCAATGTTTCCGAAAAGGGTCTCAAGAGAAAAATTCCCCTTCCACACCCCCAAATTTACTTAATTTAGATTCTCCAGATGAAGAAAGGTCCTGTTATCCTGTATATTTAACAGGCAACCCAGACCTCTCTTATTGCTAAGCAATTTTTGGAAACACTGATTTATAGAAATGCTTTTTCAGTAGGGGCACACCAGAGTCACCTGGGAAATTTTTCAAATAGACATTTACTGGGTTCTTCCCAAATTTATGAATCAGAGGGAGGTGTGGTTCCTCTACAGCCATTTCTTACACTAACTCCCAGTTAAGAACATTAGACCTAATTTTCTTATTCTTTATATGTTGCTATTCACTTACATACCAATGCATGACCACATGGATGTTTTCTTCATTGGGCCATTCCTTACCATTTACCAGGTCCTTCTTGACATTAAACTACTTCTTTCATGGCAAATGAGAAGAGGACATCAAGCTGTGCTTTATCTCAGAGCAAAGTTGATAGTAGAGAAAGGAAGGGCCTTGGCTGTAGAGTATGATCCAGACAGCACATAAAATATTTGAAAATAAATGAAAAGTTGATTGCTTAAGCATGAAGCATTTTTATAGCTCATATGCTTTAAATGCATACAGTTGGCATGAATAGGGTGGCCCATTTTTTAAAAAGAGTGACTGAATTAAACAGATCCCCTTG
This sequence comes from Myotis yumanensis, assembly GCF_028538775.1. Lineage (NCBI taxonomy): Eukaryota > Metazoa > Chordata > Mammalia > Chiroptera > Vespertilionidae > Myotis > Myotis yumanensis. Next base: position 132,472,251 of record NW_027223754.1, read on the forward strand.
TGTAAAGTGCTGTCTGAGTGATCTGTTTTCCAGATGTTTCCATGGCAAATGTTTCCTTAATGTGAAGCCCAACCATAAAAGCACCTGGGTAGTGCACAGCTCTTCCAGACACAAATCATCTTTCTTTTTTTTTTTTGAAATCCAGACACTTATAGAGAAGAAACTGCATTTATTTTAAACACAAGCAAGGATGAGCTTACTTCATATTTATATAGAAATATAAAGTGACAAAATTGTTTATTTAAAGAATAATCTTAACATATAAAGAACTTCATTAATGTCTGCAAACAACATAACAGTACATACTTTCTATACAGATCTGTTCGGCAGCTATGTTTGAAGCATTTATTTTCAATATGATTTTTTTTCTGCATGGATTCTGGCTACGAGCACAGGGATAGAAGGTAATATAGTGTAGCAGTCAACACCTGAGTTTTTGAGACAGAAATTCTGGTTTGAATACTTCTCTTCCACTTAGCAGCTATGCAAACAAACGTGGGCATTTTACTTCACATTCTTTGCTTTATTATTCTTACCTGCAAAATGAGGGTTATAATGGTATTCCATCAGAAAATTGTGATGAAGATTACCTGTGTTTGTACACATAAACACATGAAATAGTCTTGTGGAGCATAGTAAACACGCAATGAAATTTATGGTTAATAAAGTAGATGTCTCAAATGGATATTTTCTTTAAGATTAAAAAAAAGAAGAAGAAAGCCATGATGAATTTTAGCCTGACATATTTCTTACTTAGAGAACAAAAATAAAATTGGTTCACAAAGACTTTCTTGGACAAAAGCAATAGCTAGGAAATGAAGCAATAAATCGTAAACCCTCGCCCACCTTAAATGTGCTACTTGATTCATTAATGGGAATACTCATTAATTTATAATTTACTGGAATATATTAGAGGAAAATAGCTGATACCTATTCTATAATTTAATCACAAAAGTCACCAGAGAGATTGGGTGCTAAGAATGTAATTCGGCCCAAAAAGTGAGATAAGTACAAGGGAAAACACAGGAGGGAAATGAAGGTGGAAGAGTAAAGAGAAAAGGGATGTTGAGTGAGAGAAGCAAGAGAAGTTTGCAGAGATGTTAGCAGAGAAAGAAAAATGCTACCAATTGGATACCACTTTGTGCTGGCTGTACACAGTGCCAGAGTTATTTTTCATAAAAATGAAATAAGAACTTTCCCTCAATTATCAGCTAGTCATTAATGTGTTATTTACTTTATGAAAAAGTACCATATTTCAAAGGCTTTGCTCATTAGTACCTTGAGATGAGCAAGTCACTTTAAAAGTCATTTAAATATCCATTAATGGCTCTTGAGAGCTCTGTGGATACCTCATATTTGGGCTAAAAGTTATTTCCCTTCAAAGAAGACCGGTCTCTCTGTTATTTGTCATTCTGTCAATTAAAGGAAAGAGGTCAGAAACACATGGCTACAAGTTGAATTTCTCCCACTCACCTTTGCTTTTTCTTCAAATAAACTTTTAGTTTTATGATGGCTATGGATGTCTTTATTAATTTTTATATCCAACATGAAATAGAAGTTCAGACTTCCTCTTACATCATTTTCTTCAAAAGGGCAACATTCTTTCTGTTCTAAGTGTAAAAGAAAAAAATGTCATATAAAGATTTTTATAAGTGATTATTAACGCTTTGAAGTTAAAATATTCAGATCGACCCTTGATTTAAATTTAAATTGTAGGCAGCTTCCTAATAACACTGTGGAAGTGAGAAAGCTAGTTTATATTTAATTGCTATCAAAATTAAGGTCCCTGTAAAGCACAATTTTATCTTATTTTAAATTATTCAAGAAATCTTTAAAGTAGCAGATCTCAGTATAATATCTTGAAGAGAGCCAAATCTTAAATATAGTCCAGAAACATTTCCTTTAATATGGCAGGAGCTCTCTTTCTCGAAAGCTGCCTAGACAATCTGGTGAGAAGCATTCCAGCAAAGTTGCAATCATTTAGCACATGAAATGTATCACAATTCCTACTGGCGCAGGTATTATGAAAAAAAAGGGACCTCCTTATGGCAGAAAGAAAGAAAGAAAGAGAGAGAGAGAGAGAGAGAGAGAGAGAGAGGAAGGGAGGAAGGAAGGAAATATTTGAGAAGAAAAAAAAATTAAAGTTGTAGCCTTTCCCCTGTGGTTTTGAAACATTTATTTTCCACATTGTTCCTCAGTTGTTGATGACTTCAACTTGTCTGAGTAATAAAATTTCTAAGTCATGGGAAGGTTTTATTTCCTTTCTTCTCTTTTTATTTTCAGTATTTGTCATTGTGAACAGTACTGGATATTTTGTCAATAGGTGATTTCAGCCCAGCCGTTGTGGCTCAGTTGGTTGAGCATCTTTTCATGCACCGAAAGGTCACCGGTTAGATTCCTGGTCAGGGCACAAGCCGGGGTTGTGGGCTTGATCCCCAGTAGGGATCATGCAGGAGGCAGCCGATTGATGTTTCTCTCTAATTGATAGTTCTCTCACTTCCTCTCTCTGAAATCAATAAAAACATATTTTAAAATAAATAAATTAAATAAATAAATGAATAAATAAAATAGGTGATTTCAACTAATACATGATGTACTTCGATGTAAAAATTCCCCTAACAATTCATGGCCATTAACATAATTTAGCATCCTATTTTATTTATTTGGGAATTTGTATATTAAATTTATGTTAAGTGGATTGGAGAAACATATTTACTAACCCTAGATGCCTTTCAAGTCTTTACAAAATATGCCCAAGGCTTTATTCCTGGACTTTCTGAGGACCTTCCTTGGGGATAATACAGAGTGTCCATTTGGGGAAACATGAAATTAGTGCGGCCAGTACCCCTCCTCCTTGTGCCCTGGAGTCTGTCTGCCTGGGTTAAAAGCCTGGCTTTGCTTCTTACTTTAGTTGTGTAAGCCGGGAAATTTGTCTTTTCTGTGTCTCCATTTTTCATTTATAAAATGAGATAAGAACTGTGCCTGCCTCATAAATAGCAAGGAGAGAATAAAATGTGTTAATAGAGATAAAGATTCTATAAAGCTTGGCAAGTAAGTATGGAATAAAAGAGTTTATATTATTATCATAACTATTATTAAAATAAAAGCTTCATTGAGAAGTAATGGCATATACTTGACTCTCTTCTCCTCATTTCCATGGGTTCATCAGATTCTCTATCCAATTAGCCCTTTTCCTAGGGTCTGTCTAGCTTGTTTGTTTTTCTGTCTCCTTTGTGAAATTCTCTTTTCTTATGTATTCTAACTTCTGTTACAACACCGTTGACTTTTACCTGGGATTCTCATGTTTATACATCAATTTCCCCTTGGGTTTAACTTTAAAAATATAGATACTGACCTAAGTCTAACCTGGATTTGCCACACCCTTTGCTTGGACTTGACTTACTTGGGCTGGACTTACTCAAACTATTCTATTCCAACATTTTTATTTTGCCTTAAATTTAGGGCAAATCACTTTTTTCCTGAGATTTTCTCTCTTTTACTCCTAGCATTATATGAGGTAAGGATAAAGAAGCATGACAGAGCAACCTATTCTTTTGACCTATCTTTCTTTGTTTTGAAACATAAACTTTATATGCCTCCTCAAATACTCTGAGCTTTCTAATTTCTCTGTCATTTTGGGACACTATTTGTATCACTCTTCTCTTGGTCTTGCATAAAACACTTCAATGAATGGTGTAGTTTCTGGCTTCTTAGCCACAAAGAAGCTGGAAATGCAATCCAGTTGTTTAGGAGTTGAATCTTGAGTAGTGAGAACTGAAAGATAAAAGGAAGTTGAGCGGATACATTTCTCTACTTTATTTGGTGGACTAGTCTGAGTGGAGAAGGCCAACATGCTGAACAGGCTGCTGATAGATCCTTTCTGTATTTCCCAGCTGGTCATGAAGCCATGGCTGGAACAATGACACATCACTTGCATTGCTTTGCATGTTTGCTTTTTTACTTCAATTTATTTTTTCTTAGCTTTACCGACCTGGGCTGGTGCTTCCAAAATAGACTGGTACCAGCATAATCTTTATCTCTGCTTTCTAAAGGAGCAAGCTAAGACATTCTAGAGGGTTTTCAAAAGTATATGTTTATTTTATTACAGATAAGCTTATCATTGTATTTCTTTCTTTCCATTTAATTTGTGAGGCCACTAGGCAATGGAAAGTTTGCAGTTCATTATATTCTTACTAGAAGCCTGATGCACAAAATTTGTGCAAGATTAGGCTTCCTTCCCACAGCTGCTGGCACCAGCTTCCCTCTGGTACCCAGGACCAGGGCTTTCCTCCAGCACCTGGGACCCGGGCTTCCCTTGCAGCCCCGGCTTCATGAGGAAGGTTGTCTGAAGGACATCTGGTCTAATTAGCATATTACACTTCTATTATTATAGACTAGAGGCCCAGTGCACAAAAATTTGTGCACTAGCGGGGGAAGGGGGATCCCCCAGCCTTGCCTGTGCCCTCTCCTAGTCAGGGACCCCTCGGGAGATAACGACCTGCTGGCTTAGGCCTACTCCCGGGTGGCAGAGGGCAGGCCCAATCCCTAGGTGCAGCCCCTGGTAGGGCTCAGAGCAGGGCCCATTAGGGAGTTGGGGCACCGCCCCATCATGGACAGAGAAGGGCGGATCAGGAGGTTGTGATGCCACCCTCAGTCATGCTCAGGGTAGGGCCGATTGGGGGGTTGGGGCACCACCCCCTGTCACACTCAAGGCAGGGTCAATGGGGAGGTTGCGGCGCCACCCCCTGTCATGCACAGAGCAGGGCCAATCAGGGGGTTGGGGCTCCATACCCTGTCACACATAGAGCAGGGCCAATCAGGGGGTTGAGGAGCTCCCCCCTGTCACACACAGAGTAGGGCGGATCAGGGGGTTGGGGCGCTGCATCCTGTCACACTCAGGGCAGGGCCAATGGGGAGGTTATGGCTCTACCCTGTCACACACAGAGCAGGGCCGATCAGGGGGTTGGTGTGCCACACCCTGTCAAACACAGAGCCACAGGGCGATCAGTGTGTTGGGGAGCTACCCCTATCAGGCACAGAGCAGGGCTGATCAGGGGGTTGGGGTGCCTTCCCCTGTCACGAACAGAGCAGGGCGGATAGGGAGGTTGTGGCCCTGACCCTTGTCACTCACAGACCCGCAGGGCGATCAGGGGATTTGCGCACTGCCCCCTGTCACGCTGATCTCGGTGCCAGGAGGCATATTACCCTTTTACTATATAGGATAGAGGCCTGGTGCACGGGTGGGGACCAGCTGGATTGCCCTGAAGGGTGTCCTGGATCAGGGTGGGGGTCCCCACTGGGGTGGCTGGCCAGCTTGGGTGAGGGGCTGAGGGCCGTTTTCAGGCTGGTGGGTGACTGAAGCTCCCAACTGCTCCTTTTTTTCTTTTTTCTTTTTTTCTATTCTGGGCCAGCTTTAGCTCTGAGGCCTCTCTGCTGAAAGCAGGTTTCTGGCCTTTACCTTCTGTATTTGATACAATGTTGCGGTCCATCTGGCTGAAGCCCAGCTGACTAAAGCAGGTTTCTGGGGTTTTGTTTAGCTTCTATATTTGCAACATAGTTGCTTAGAGTTGCAGCTGAGAGGCCGGCAAGTTAGGCATGGAATGTTGGTGTTCGCCATCACTGGAGCAAGCAAGTCTCCCTGTTTGCTTCAGTTCATGGCTGCCGGCCACCATATTGGCTGACAGTTAATTTGCATAAGGATATGCTGATTAGCCAATGGGAAGGATAGCGGTCATACGCTAATTACCATGTTTCTCTTTTATTAGTGTAGATGGGACCACTGTTATATATGAGTTCTATCTTTGACTGAAATGTCATTATGAGGAACATGACTGTCATTAGATTTATTATAACTATTATTAAAATAAAAACATCATTGAGAAGTCACACCATATATGAGAATGATACACATTCTCATTAATCACATCCAATTATTAGAAAAAATTATGTTGTTTCTACCTCAAAATTTATTCAGAATCAGATTCCTCTTAGCTACCATAGTAACCTGGTTCCAGACCACCAACACTTGGTGCCAAAATTGAAAATGAAAAAAAGAAAGGTATCCTAAATGGTCTGCTCTAGCCCCAATCTCAATAGCACAGCCTTTAGGATTCTTTAGAATCAGCGGATCACATCACTCTTGCTCAGCATTCTCCAAAGGTTTCTTTCTGTTTCACATAGTGAATAAGCCAACATTGTTGAAGAAACATAGAAGGCCATATGTGATCTGGTTCACATTACTTCTTGGTCCTTATCACTTACATTTCCTCCACTATACTCATGCAATTTATCAACACAGTGGTCTTCCTGGTATTATTTAAATTTGTCAAGCACAGAGTCTTACTTCAGGGTTTTCACATTTGCTGGTTTTTGTTTGTGTATTTGTTTATTTCTTTGCCTGGAATACTTGTGCTTTTATTATGCATCTTTATACCTTCAGGTCTCCACTCAGATGCTTTCTCAACCACTTTGTATAATACAGCATATCTCCCCAATTCATTAATATCTAATCTCTACCCAGCTTTATTCTTTTTTGAAACACTTATCAGCTATAATTATATATTTATGGTCATGCACCATTATAAGGGATCACCGTTGTATATGCAGTCAATTGTTGATTAAATTGTTGTTATGCAGCATATAATTGTGTGTGTGTGTGTGTGTGTGTGTGTGTGTGTGTATATACAGAGGCCTGATGCATGAAATTCGTGCAAGAGAGGGCCTTCCTTTCCTGGCTGATGGCACCAGATTCCATCTGGCACCCTGGACGAAGACTTCCCTCTGGCTGCAGGCAGACACCTGGGACCCAGGCTTCCCTCACAGCCTCGGCTTCGTCCAAAAGGATGTCTGGTTTAATTAGCATATTACGCTTTTATTATTATACTAGTAGATAATGCAAAATATGTATGATATATGTATTATATATTCTATATATACACTGTATACTGTTATTTATTATTTGTCTACTTTATGTTAAAGTATAATTCTCTAAATATTATAAAATATGACTATCTGGCAAATAAAAACACATGCCAAAAATGTTATCCTATTTTTTAATTAAATAGGCAGCCAATATAAAGTTAAAATCTATTTTAAAGCATTGTGTGAAAGTAAACACTTTAATAAAAAATGTCAGTATAAGATTGCTGGCTTATATATAGAACTAGAGGCCTGGTGCACAAAATTCACGCACAGGGGTAGTTCCCACAGCCCAGCCTGCACCCTATCCAATCAGGGGCTCCTTGGGGGATATCTGACCACCAGTTTAGGCCAGAACCCTGGGATCCGGCCTAAATCGGCAGTCAGACATCCCTCTCTCAATCCTGGACCACTCGTTCCTAACCACTCACCTGCCTACCTGCCTGATTACTCCTAACCACTCTGCCTGCCTGCCTGATCGCCCCTAACCTCTCTGCCTGTCTGCCTTATCACCCCTTACCACTCCCCTGCCAGCCTGATCACCCCTAACTGCCCTCCCCTGCTGGCCTACTTGCCCACAACTGTCCTCCCCTGCCAGCCTGATTGCTCCCAACTGCCCTCCCCTGCCATCCTGGTCACCCCCAACTGCCCTCCACTGCTGGCCTGGTCGCCCCAATGGCCCTCCCCTGCAGGTCTGGTTGCCCCCAACTGCCTTCCCCCGGTGGCCTGATCTCGCCCCAAACTACCCTCCCCTGCTGGCCTGTTCTTGCCCCCAACTGCCCTCCCTTTCCGGCCTGATCTCACCCCCAACTAACCTCACCTGTGAGCCTGATTACCCCTAACTGCCTCTGCCTTGGCCCCCACCAACATGGCTTTGTCAAGAAGGAAGTCAGATGTCCGGAAGATGGCCGGTAGACTTGGTTTAATTATCATATTACCCATTTATTAGTATAGATAGATTATATAGGATAGGGTTGCTTAAATGTGGGGGTCGGGGGGCTTTTACAGCAGAAGGAGATGCTTTTGGCAGACAAAAATACATAATCCCTATATCTGGACTAATAGCCAGCCATATGCACTATACTGCCAAACTGGTTATTAAAAAATTGAACCACTTTCTTACACCTTACACGAAGTAGGCTGTTGCCTTTAAAACCCTTCCTCAGCCCCCAGATTAAGTTCTGATTGGTCAGTTTCTCAGCCAGTCAGCGTCTTTGGAACTATCTCTGGGCCTTTCTCCAGGCCTGATCTGTAGCCTCTGTGGAAGCTGCTGATCAGGCCTTACCTCTCTCTCTCCGGGCCTCGCCAGCAGCCGCAGCCCTGCCTCTCTCTCCAAGCTTCTCTCTGGGCCTTATCCACAGCCTCTGCAGCAGCAGTGAGGTCATTAGGCCTCTGACTGGGCCCCAGGCTGGAGGCTAAGGACCTCACCATGCCCACCCTGCCCCGCCAACCTCAACCCCCACTTCCCCACCCATCCATTGACCTCCAGCCTTGCTGTGATAGGAGCCTGTGGGCCACGGGGGGAGTGATCTAGAGGTGCTCCGTGCACTTCCTGGTGACTGGTTGTCCTTCTGGTCGTTTAGTTTGTGACAGCCACTGGCCTTTTATAATGTAGATTTATTAATGTCTTGCAGAGAAACAAATTGTAACCTTTAGCACTATCTATTACATTGAACAGAAATTATTTGATCTCTTCTGGACAAAAGTTTACAAATCAACCTCTGCTCCAACAGTTTTGTGAAATGGCCCAGTTGATAGTAAGTCAATGCCAGGATGGCATTGAAAGGATTCTTAGTAATAATTTTTCCAATTTACAAGCTGAAAATAGTGTTTCTGATACAAGGAAAGGTATTTTAAAAAAATTTGGGATGTAATAAGCAGGTGGCATTCTTTTATCTTACTTTAGGTTCTCCAAAAAGCAGATATTGAGACAAGGATTTAAATGCCTGTAAATTAAGAAGTGATTCAGGAAAAATGGTAGGGAAGAGAAAAAGCGATATAGTGAACAAAAGAAAGCCAAAAAGTATGTGACATCAGTCAATTTAGAAAATGGGAATTCAGTCCCATGGTGCAACATGAGATAGTACAGAACAAGCCTCACAATTATTCCAACCAAACAATCAAGAAACCAGGGTATTTTTTCACCAACTCTGATTATCATTCGTTGAGGACTGCTTCCAGAAAAATTAACTCTATTTAATGCCGAGTTTGCCCTGTGTGCAAGCTGTATATACTCCTTAGGCAAAACAAAAACAGAATTAAAACAAAAACCAATCAAACAAACAAAACAAAAATTTCTGGTCCAATTGACAAGACTGTTTCTCAAGTGGGGAAGATTACATTATACTATTTTCAATGAATAATATTTTCAAATATAATCTAACTTCTTTGGTTTGACAAAAAAATTCAGTAATTATATTTCTGATAATAATTATCTTCCGATATAAATACATATTCAGTGAAAAACTGTGATTGCCATGTCAATAAGAGCAATTTACTCTTATAAAAATTATGCTTTTTATGTTCATAATTTTAAAAACTGAAATTTTGATTTGTTCTTTAGTTTCTGTGGGTCAGTGAGACTTATCATTACACAATGCTGAGGATAAGAGCTGTACTTTGTTAAATGTCATCCTTCAAGAGGTTTTAGACAACAACCAACCACTTTTGCCTTCTGTCCTCATTTAAAATTTCAACTGTAAGTATATGTGGTACCCAAGAAATAAAGCATGCTCCTAATTTAGAAAGGAATGGATAGAGGTATGTTTATACTGAGGAAAAGTAATGAGGTACTATTTATTCTGAGGGCACCAAGAAGCTTAGTTGCAGATTCTCTTCCCAGAGGGAAATGAATCTGGGTGCAAGTTATTATTCCAATATAAGGATAATGTATATATATTCACAAATATTCAAGAGTTCATAGCATAATAAGCCCTGAGCTCTTCTTGACAAAAATAAAAATAAATAAATAAATAAATAAACTTCAGATTGACTATAGCCATGGTATAATAGACCAATGGTGATCACTGGATCTACTCACACAGAGCACTAATTCAACATATAGGTAAAAAACAGACAAAAAGATACAGAAAAGACTGATGATTGCCAGAAGAGAGATGGCTTGGGGGATGGGGTGAAAAAGGTGAAGGGATTAAGAAGTACAAGTTGGTAGTGGCAAAATAGTCAGAAGGATGCAGAGTATAGCATAGGGAATATAGTCAATAATGTTATGATAAAGAAAAATGGTGGCCAAATAGACAGCAGTGTCATGTACCTCCTCATAGGAGGCCAGAAAAGCAACTGATTGTGAGAACACCCACCCTGAATTAACAAATTAGACACAGCTGAGGAGACAATTTTCAATAAGGAAGAAAAGATGACCCTTAGAGAATGCTGCTTGCCAGCCATAACCCATGTGGAACCAACACGATGTTCTGGAAAACAGTGGCACAGTACCTCCTGGCAGGCTCCCAGACATCTGCAAGGAGTGTGTGGCTGCCAGAGTGAGCACCCACACCAGGCCTCCTCACCAGCCTGCTGGGACCCAGCATCCTAAGATCTGGCTCAAAGATCCTGCAGTGAGTGCAAACCAGGGGGGACCCTGTGCCCCACTCCCACCCCAGGCCCTAGAACCATGCTGCTAGCCTGATCTGAAGCCACGCGGCACTGGAACCTGCTCCACCCTCAGCACCAGGACCTGAAGCCAGGGCAACCCAGAGAAACCCAGAGCACACCACAGGGGAGCCCTGACTGTGTGACCCAGAGAAACCTGTGCCTGCTCCACCCCAGCCCTCATTACAGTCCTGCTGGGGCCATCTGGAGCAACCCAATGAAAACCTCACTCTGGGTGACAGAGGAATGTGAACTGAGCAACCCAAGGCAATGACCCCTGCTCTACACTGAGGAGGGGTGAACTGGAGCAACCCAGCATGTGTCCCACTCCACATCACTTTGTTCTACAAGAAAGCAGGAACTGTGCAACACAGAATAACCTTTACCCACTTATCCCCAGCCCCTGGGACAATCCTGCAGGGGCTACCCAGAGCAACCTAGCACACGCCAAACTCTGGGCCATAGGAAAGCAATAATGGGGCAACCTGTACCAAGCCAGTGTGCCCAGCCAGTGGCCATAGGACTGCGCAGCAGGTGCACTGACAGAGGGACCTAGGGTTCCACCCTGCCACAGGGCTGGGCCGCTCAGCAAACTGCATGCCAGAGGCCACTTGATACACTCAGGGAGTTGCATATCAAAGAAACTGTACCCTCACTTCCACTACCCTGAGCATCTTAAGTAGACAACTGAGGAACCAGATCAGAGGGAGAAGGGGATATAACTTGAGACAATAAAGGCATGAGACTCAAGGTAGACACAGCCTACCTTGACCATTGATTTCCAGACCATTGTCCTGATAGGGTCTTCAACCTCTCAAACCCCAAATAGGGTGCCCAGGGCCAGACTGAGACAGCAAAATATGGGGAGACAAAAGACAACTCCCAAAGAAAGAAAAGGGAAAATGGCCAGTAAAAGAACTAAATGAAACAGAGGCATACAATATATCAGAGAAAAGAATTCAGAGCAAGTGTCATAAATCAGATGCATGAGAAAATCAACAAATAGCATAAGAATCAAGAGGAAATTAAAAATGATAAACAGTCCAATCAAAAAATGGGCAATGGACCTAGATAGACACTTTTCGAAAGAGAACATACAGAAGGCCGAAAGACATATGAAAACATGCTCAAAGTCACTAATTATATGAGAGATGCAAGTCAAAACGACAATGCAGTATCATCTCATACCTGTCAGAATGGCTATCATCAACAAATCAACAAACAACAAGTGTTGGAGAGGATGTGGAGAAAAAGGAACCCTTCTGCACTGCTGGTGGGAATGCAGACTGGTGCAGCCACTGTGGAGAACAGTATGGAGCTTCCTCAAAAAAACTAAAAATGGACCTCCCATTTGACCCAGTGATCTCACTTCTAGGAATATATCCCAAGAAGCCAGAAACACCAATCAGAAAGGATATATGCACCCCTATGTTCATAGAAGCTCAATTCACCATAGCTAAGATTTGGAAACAGCCTAAGTGCCCATCAACAGATGAGTGAATTAAAAAACTGTGGTACATCTACACAATGGAATACTACACTGCGATAAAAAAGAAGGAACTCTTGCCTTTTGCAACAGCATGGATGGAACTGGAGAGCATTATGCTAAATGAAATAAGCCAGTCAGAGAAAGATAAATACCTCATGATTTAACTCATTTGTAGAATATATAGAACAACATAGACCAGCTGTGGGCAAACTATGGCCCGCGGGCCACATCTGGACCGTTTGAAATGAATAAAACTAAAAAAAAAAAAAAAAAAAAAAAAAGACCGTACCCTTTTATGTAATGATGTTTACTTTGAATTTATATTAGTTCACACAAACACTCCATCCATGCTTTGTTCCGGCCCTCCGGTACAGTTTAAGAACCCATTGTGGCCCTCGAGTCAAAAAGTTTGCCCACCCCTGACATAGACTGATGAACAGGGACAGATCCAAAGACAGAGAAATAGCGATCAGAATATTAATCCCCAGAGTGAAAGTAGGGGAGGGAGGGGGCAAGGGAAAGAGATCAACCAAAGGACTTGTATGCATGAATATAAGCCAAACCAATGAACATGGACAACAGGGGGATGAGAGCATGAGTGGGGAGGATGAGGACACATTTGTAATATCTTAACTAATAAATAGTTTTTTAAAAAATAAAAATGATATAGTTACAATAAAAAAGAAGATGGAAAGTTTCAATAGTAGACTGGAAGAGGTGGAGGACTGAATTTTTGAGTTAGAAGATAGGGCAGAGAAACACACCCAATGTGAACAGTTATTGGAGAAAAAAATAATTAGAAACCTGGAAGAGAGGTTAAGGGAGCTTTGGGACAACATGAAATGAAGTAAAATGCGTATAATCGGGGTATCCAGAAGGACAAAAAGCGGACCAAAGATTAGAAAACCTATTTGAATAAATAATGACAGAAAACATCCCTGATTTGGAGAAGAAAAAGTCACACAAGCACAGAGAGTTCCAAACAAGATGAACCCAAAAAGACCCATACCAAGACACATCATAATTACAATGGCAAATATTAACAACAAAGAGAGATTCTTAAAGGTTGCAAGAGAGACAGAGAGCTAACTACAAAGGACCTCCCATTAGATTATCAAGTGATTTCTTAGAAAAAACCTATCAGGACAGAAGAGAATGGAATTAAGTATACAAAGTGATGCAAAGCAAGGTACTGAATCCAAGAATAGTCTATCCAGCAAGGCTATCATTCAAAATTGAAGAGGAAATCAGGAACTTTACAGACAAGAAAACAAACAAACAAACAAACAAACAAACAAAAAAACAACTAAGGGAGTTTATCACCACCAAGCCAGCAATGCAAGAAATGCTAAAAGGACTATTGTAAAAAGAAGAAATAGAAAGGAAAGAAGGAACACAGGCATAAAGAATAGAAATGGTTATAAACAAGAACCTATCAATAATAACCTTAAACATAAATGTACTAAATGCTTCAATCAAAAGACATAGAGTGTTTGAATGGATAAGAAAACATGACCCATATATATGCTATCTACAAGAGACCCACCTCAGAACAAGGCATTCACACAAACTGAAAGGAAGGGATGGGAAAATATTTTTCAGGCAAATGTAAATAAAAAATAAAGCTGGGGTAGCACTACTTATATCTGGCAAAACAAAGTTCAAAGTGAAGGCCATAACAAGAGATAAGGAAGGCCACTTCATACTACTAAAGGGATCGATAAAACAAGAGGATATAACTCTGGTAAACATATATATACCCAATGAAGGAGCACCAAAATACATTAGAAAAAAAATCTTCTGGAAGATATCAAGGGAGAGATTGACAGCAATATAATCATAGTAGGGGTCTTTGATACCCCATTGACATCACTGGACAAATCCTCTAGACAAAAAATCAGCAAATAAATAGCAATCCTAACTGCCTCACTAGATCATATGGACTTAATTGACATCTTCAGAACATTTCACCCCAAAGCTACAGAATATACATTCTTCTCAAGTACACATGGAACATTTTCAAAGATAGACCACATATTGGGACACAGTCAAAGTCCCGCCAAATTCAATAAGATTGAAATCATATCAAGCATCTTCTCAGACCACAATGGCATAATATAGAAATCAACTACAATAAAGACAATAAAAATTACAAACACTTTAGGCTAAATAGCATGCTATTAAATAATGATTAGGTTATCAAAGAGATCAAATAAGAAATTTATAATATCTTGGAAATGAATGACAATGAAACACAACAATCCAAAACCTATGTGACACAGTGAAAGCAGTCCTGAGAGGGAAGTTCATAGCATTTCAGGACTATCTCAAAAAACAAGAAAAACTGGTAATAAAATATCTAACTCTACAATTTAAGGATTAGAAAGAGAGCAACAAGAAAATCCCAGATTGAGCAGAAGGAAGGAAATAATAAAGATCAGAGCAGAAATAAATTATATAGATAAAAAAATACAAAAGATCAATGAAACCAAGAGCTGGTTCTTTGAAAGAATAAGGACGATTGATGAACCTCTAGCCAGGCTAACCAAGATGCAAAGAGCAAGGACCCAAATAAACAAAATCAGAAATGAAAGAGGTGAAATAACAATAGACCTCAAAGAAATACAAAGAATTGTAAAATAAGTACTATGAACAACATTATTCCAACAAACTGGTCAACCTAGATGAAATGGACATATTCCTAAAAAAAAATACTACCTTCCAAAACTCAATCAGGAAGAATAAAAAAAATCTGAATAGTCTGATAACTATGGAGGAAATTGAATCAGAAATAAAAAATCTTCAAGCAAACAAAAGCCCTGGGCCTGACTGCTTCAAATGGGAGTTTTACCAAACATTCAAAGAACTACAACCTATCCTCCTAAGACTATTCAAAAAAATTCACAAGGAAGGAACACATCCAAGCTCTTTCTATGAAGCTACCATTACCTTAATCCCAACACGATATAAGACACTAATAAGAAAGAGAATTATAGGTCAATATCTCTGGTGAACATACATTTTAAAATCCGCAACAAAATTCTAACAATTTGGTTTCAGCATTACATTAGAAAGATCATACACAATGACCAAGTGGGATTTATTCCAGTGATGCCAAGATGGTACAATAGCTGCAAATTAATTAATGTGATATATCACATAAGTAAATTGAGAGGCAAAAATTGCATGATCAGCCCTGACCGGTTTCACTCAGTGGATAGAGCATCGGCCTGCAGACTGAAGGGTCCCGGGTTCGATTCCAGTCAAGGGCATGTACCTTGGTTGTGGGCACATGCCCAGTAGGAGGTGTGCAAGAGGCAGCTCATCGATGTTTCTCTCTCATCCATGTTTCTAACTCTCTATCCCGCTCCCTTCCTCTCTGTAAAAAAATCAATAATATATATATTTTTAAAAAATTGCATGATCATATCAATTGATGCAGAAAAAGCATTTGACAAAATCCAACACCCTTTTTTGATAAACATTCTCAGCAAAGTGGGAATAAAGGGATCATAACTCAACGTAATGAAAGCCTTATATGACAAACTTACAGAAACCATCACACTCAATTGGGCAAAAACTAAAACCATTTCCCCTAAGAACAGGTACAAGACAGGGATGCCCGCTCTCACCACTTCTGTTTGACATACTAGTAATACTGGAAGTGCTGGCCATAGCAGTCAAACAAAAAGAAGAAATAAAAGGCATCCAAATTGAAAACAACAAAGTAAAACTGTAATTATTCATAGAAGACATGATTTTGTGCATAGAAAACCATAAAGACTCCATGAAAAAACTACTATATATATATATATATATAAAGCCAGCAACCAGAATGCTGGAAAGACCAGAACAACCAGAACGACCGGTCACTATGATATACACTGTGGCCGGCCAACCTGCCGCAGCCCCACCCCAGGCTGGCCCTGCCCCCGATCGGTCTCCTCTACCCTGATCGGGCTGTGGCTGGCCGGCCAACTGCCCGTGGCACTTCTCCCCAGCCACCCCTGCCCCCTTTCGGCCCCTCCACCCTGATTGGGCACAGGGCCAGACAGTCAACTGCCCATGGCCCCTCCCTCCTGCTGGCCCAGCCCCAATCGGCCCCCATCTTGGCAGGCCAGCCGAACCCCACCCGTGCATGAATTCATGCACTGGGCCTCTAGTCTATACTAATAAAAGGGTAATATGCTAATTAGACTGGACAAAGCCATGGTGGCAGGGGCCAAGGCAGAGGCAGTTAGGGGTGATCAGGCCAGCAGGGGAGGGCAGTTAGGGGCAATCAGGCAAGCAGGGAAACAGATAGAGGAATGAGGCTGGCAGGCAGAGTGCTTAGGGACGATCAGGCAGGCAGGCAGGCAAGCGGTTAGGAGCCAGTGGTCCCAGATTGTGAAGGGCAGTCAAACATCCCCTGTGGGTTTCTGGATTGGAGAGGGTGCAGGCCGGGTTGAAGGACCCTCCTCCTTGCCCCTCCCCCCCTGCATGAATTTCATGCACTGGGCCTCTAGTGTTATGTAATATTCCACATTGTCATTAGAAAAAGGGAACTTTTGTCTATTTGGTTCACTCTTATTGTTCCAGTTCCTAAAATAGTGCTGCCCACAAATAGCAGGCACTTATTAAATATTTAATAAATGCATAAATAAACCAAACAAGACAGGGTCAATTCAGTTAGCAAAATATAGAAACCAAAGTATTAAAATAAGAAAATATAAAATAACTTTTTAAAAGTAAAATTCAAGAAACTTCTTTCTGGGACAAAGTAAGCAAAGTAAAAAAAAAAAAAAAAAAGAAAGAAAGAAACTTCTTTCATAACAACATAAGTAAATAGCATAAATCCACCTCCTAAACTTATTCTCAGTTTGAGTCAAAAGCAAAAACCTAAGAATATCCTGTATCATTAAGAAGGTATCTAAAGAAAAAAAATATCTAAAAAGTTGAAATAAGGTCATAGTTTGAAATGAGGAGGGGCGGGTGAGGAAAAGAAAGAAAATTAAGGATCACACAAGTTATTGTTGTGGTTTTAGCTTCCAACTTTGTCAACTGGGAGGATTGTAATACATATTTAGTTGGAAAGATAACCTACCTTGATGTTCTAGAATTACCAACATTTTATTTTCCACTAATGAGTAATCTTGGCTAATATTATTTGGTCTGGAGTATGTTTCCATGAAATAATTGCTTCTCAAGAAAAGTTTTTTTTGGTTTCACAAAATCATTTCATCTCTCTCTGCTTGCATGACATATCTAAAATTGCAAATTCCCCAGTGACTTATTCTGTACCAAGGAACAAATGTAGTATTTACAGAAATTACTAAAGGAATTACATTTTTAGTTCAGTAAGCAGAAACTGAGTATTAAGAGGCAAGCATTCTGCAAAACACAGCTAATAAAAACACAAACACTGTCCTATCACTGAAGAACTCATAAACTACTATAAGAATTTGACACACACATAGATCTATTCTCCAGTACAATCAAATAAATGCAGGGTGGCAGTGGGCACAGAGTTCTGGGGGCATAGAAAGGAGGGAGCTTATTACAACATAGGCAGGTTGGAGACCAAGAAATGCATTACTCCAGAGGTGCTGAAAGCTAGAAGGAGAAAGAGAAAAAGATAGCCTGAAACAGAGGGTGAGAAGGAGGAACAGAGGAAGAGGGGAGAATGGAGAGTGAGAGAGAGGAACTGTGTGAAGAGAAACTGGGATATTACAAGCCAACTAAGGACTTCTGGGACATCATAGGTCATGCAATTTAAATTAACAGAAGTAGTAATTGTTGTTATTACTATTTGTACTACCAGAAACACACACACACACACACACACACACACATACACACGCACACACACACACACACAAAAAAAAAAACCCCACAGATTATGTAATTTACTTGAGAGTTTTCAAAATCTGGGAAAACATACAGAAGAAGCCACAAAATGAAGCATTAAGACAATGAAAACCTGTCTCACTTGTTTTCTCCCCATGCAGTGTTCAGAAGCATGTATGTATACAAAATAGAAAAAGAAAGATTGTACAGAAGAAAGAAGAAAGGCTTAATAAAACTAGGATTTTTAATACTTTGCCTTGATTTTAACTTTTTAAGTTTATAACTATTTTATTCGACTTTGATCCATTTTACTCCTCTGTCCTGATGTATTTGCTCTACATAAATATAACCAACAATCTCTACTCTCCTATTGGTTTCCTGTTTCCTGAGAGAAACAGGGAAAACAAAGCTTTATCTTAACAATTTATACTGTTAAGTATTTAACTCTTTAAAACATTGTTAAGTATTACATTACAGAAAAAATATAAAAAAATTCAATTGTCTTTGCTCTTCTAGATCTTTTGATTTTTCACATGAATTTTAAGATTAGCTTTCCAATTTCTACAAAAAGCTTACTGTAATTTTTATTGGAATTATGTTGAATATATTGATCAGATTAGGAAAAACTGACATATTAATAACAAAGCATATATCTTTATTTATTAGATATTTTTTTTACTTTCAGCAATGATTTGTAGTTTTCAGTGTAGAAGTCTTACATGCATTTTTAAAAATTATCCCTAAACATTCAATTCATTTGGTAAATTGTGAATGGTATTAATTATTTAATTTTAATTTCTGATTGCTTATTTCTGATAAATAGAAATAAAATGATTGTTATATGTTAACTAGAGGCTTGATGCACGAAATTTGTGCAAGAGTAGGCCTTCCTTCCCCCAGCTGCTGGCACTGGCTTCCCTCTGGCACCTGGGACCTGGGCTTCCCTAGCAGCCCCAGCTTCATCCTGAAGACCATCTGGTCTAATTAGCATAATACGCTTTTATTATTATAGATCCTATACCTGAAAACATATTAATATCACTTATAAGTTCTAGTAGCTTTTATAAATTTCATCAAAATTTAAACATAGATTATCACATTGTATATGAATGAAGACAGTTTTACTTATTTCTTCTTTATGTGGATACCATTCATTTTTTCTTGCTTTCTTGCAAAGGCTAAGACTACCCTTACAATGTTGAATGCAAGTGGTGGGAGTCAACATGATTGTCTTGTTTTGGATCTTAAGGCAAAGGCTTTCAAGGTATTACTGTTATGTCTGATATTAGCTGTAGGTTAAAAATAGATACCCATTGCCAGATTGAGATTGAGAAAGTTTCCTTCTATTTCTAATTTGCTGAGAATTTAAAAATCAGAAATAGCTGTTGGATTTTGTTAAACATTTTTATGTGTCTGCATAGATGAAATTGTTAATGTGATTAATTGTGTTGATTAATTTTCAAATGTTTAATTAATATTACATTCTGAGATGAACATTTGATCACAGTATAATATAAATTTTATACATTGTTGGAATTTTTTCTTTATTTTTTTTATTTTTCAATTATAGTTTACATCAACATTATTTTATACTAAAGGCCCGATGCATGAAATTTGTTCAAGGGGCTCGGCCTTCACCACCCCCGCTACCTTGGCCAGCCCTCACATCCCTGGCATCATCCAGAAGGTCATCTGGAAGGACATCTGGAAGGTCATTTGGCTGTCTGGTCTAATTAGCATATTAGCTCTTTATTATATAGGACTAGAGGCCCAGTGCACGAAATTCGTGCACAGGAGAGGTCCCTCAGCCTGGCCTGAACCCTCTCCAATATGGGACTCTTTGGGGGATGTCTGACTGCCCTCTCACAATCTGGGACCACTGGCTCCTAACCACTCACCTGCTTGTCTGATCACCCCTAACTGCCTCTGCTTACTGGCCTGATCACCCCCTAACTGGTTCCCTGCTGGCCTGGTTGCCCCCTAACTGCTCCCCTGCCAGCCTGGTCGCCCCCTAACTGGAACCCTGCCGGCCTTGCAGCTCCTTAACTGCCCCCATGACAGCCTGGTCGCCCCCTAACTGCCTCTGTCTCGGCCCCTGTCACCGTGGCTTTGTCCAGAAGGAAGTTCAATGTCCAGAAGATGTCCGGTTGACCCAGTCTAATTAGCTTATTACGCTTTTATTAGTATAGATTAGCTTCGAGTGTACGATATAGTGGTGAGACAATTATAACTTATAAAGTGATACCCCTGATAATTCTAGTACCCACCTGGCACCATACATAGTTAATATAATACAGGAAGGGACAAAAGTAGCTTTACAGTTGTTCTATGGAAACAAACACAATCCTAGATAATAAAGAGGTAATATGCAAATTAACCCTCATGCCATCACAATATGGCTGCCTACGACCAGGCCGACAAGGGGGTTAGTGAGGAATGACCAATTGACTGAACAAGTAGGCTGCGTGGGGCGACCAGGCCGGCAAGGGGGGCAGTTGGGGGCAATTAGGCTGGAAGGAGGAGCAGTGAGGGGCAACTAGACAGGCAGGTGGGGGCAGTGAGGGATGACTAGGCTGGTGGGGGGCAGTTCGGGGTGACCAGGACAACAGGGCCAGTAGTTGGGGGTGACCAAGCCACAGACGGGAGCAGTTAGGGGCAACCAGGCCAGCAGAGGGGTGCAGTTGTAGGCAACCAGGACGGCAGGGGTAGGTACAGTTGGAGGTGACCAGGCTGTCAGGGAGGGCAGTAAGAGGCAACCAGGCCAGTGGAGGAGGCAGTTAGGGGCAACCAGGCTGGTGGGGGTGTGCATTTGGGGTCAACCAGGCTGGTAGGGGGGCAGTTGGGGGCAATTAGGCTGGCAGGGGACAGTGAGGGGTGTCTAGACCGGAGGGAGGTGAGAAGTTAGGGATGATCAGGCTGGCAGGGGGCAGTTAGGGGAGACCAGGTAGGCAGGCAGGTGAGTGTTTAGGAGCCAGCAGTCCAGGATTGTTAGAGGAATGTCTGACTGCTGGTTTAGGCCTGATCTAGGCCTAAACTGGCAGTTGGACGTCCCCCGAGGGGTCCCAGATTGGAGAGAGTGCATGCAGGGCTGAGGGGACCCCCCCCCCCATGCATGAGTTTTGTGCACCAAGCCTCTAGTAATTAATAAAGAACAATACAAAAATAAACTTTTGTATACTCAAAATTTTAAACCTACTGTTGCCACACCCTGTATTATTGACTATATTTCCTATACTGTACTTTACATCATCACGACTATTTTGTAGCTAACAATTTTCATTTCTTAATCCCTTCACCTTGTCACCCAGCCTCCCATCCCCATCCCGCCTGCAAACTCTTAGTCTGTTCTCCATACCTCTGAGTCTGTTTCTACGTTTGTTTGTTTATTTTATTCTTTACATTACACATGCAAGTGAAATTATGTGGTAATTTTCTTTCTCTGTATGATTTATTTAACTTAGTATATTACCTTCTAGGTCCATCCATGTTATTACAAATGGTCAGATTTTACTCTTTTTTATGACCAAGTAATGTTCCATTGTATATATGAACTGTTGTTGGGTACTTGGATTGCTTGTATATCTTGGTTATTGTAAAAACACTGCAATGAACATAGGGGTACATATATCTTTTTGAATTGGTATTTTGGACTTCTGTTAATATATATACAAAAGTGGAATTGCTGAGTTGTAAAGTATTTTTATTTTATTTTTGATGAACCTCCACTGTTTTTCCTAGTGGTGGCTTCATCAATTGCAATCCTACCAACAGTGCAGGAGGGTTCTCTTTTCTCCTCATTCTCACCAGCACTTGTTTTTTGTTGATTTATTGATGATAGCCTTTCTAATAGGTGTGAGATGATATGTTTTAATTTGCATTTCTCTGATTATTAGTGACAGTAAGCATTTTTTCATATGTCTATTGGCCATCCGGATGTCCTCTTTGGAGAAGTGTTTATTTTTATGCCAGTATCATAGTGTCTTCATTACTATAGTCCTGTAATATAGTTTGATACCAGGTAGCATGATACCTCCAACTTTGTCCTTCTTTCTCAATATTTCTGTGGCTCTTTAAGGTCTTTTATGATTCCATGTAAATTTTTGATTATTTTTTCTAGTTCTGTAAAAAATGCCATTGGTATCTTGATAGGGATTGCATTGGATCTATAGATGGCTTGGGGTAGTATGAACATTTTGACAATGTTAATTTTTCCTTTCCATGAGCATGGTTTATGCTTCCATTTATTTTTATCTTCTTTAAGTTTTTTTTTTTCAGTGTCTTATAGTTTTGCTTAAATACATTTTTATTGATTTCAGAGAGAAAGAGAGAGGGAGAGAGAGATAGAAACATCAATGATGAGAGAGAATCATTGATCGGCTGCCTCCCGCAGGTCCCCATCAGGGGATCGAGCCCGCAACCTAGACATGTGCCCCCAACCAGGATCAAACCCGGGACCCTTCAGTCCGCAGTTCAACGCTCTATCCACTGAGCCAAACCAGCTAGGACTTATAATAATTTTTTTTTAATATAGGTCTTTTACCTCCTTGGTTAAATTTCTTCCTAGGTATTTTATTTTTTGATGCAATTATAAATGGGATGGGTTTTTTATTTCTCTTTCTGATACCTCATTACTGGTGTATAAAAATGCAATGGGGAAAAAAGGGACATAAGGAATACTTTCAACAATGAAGATCTATAAAAAAATGCAACCAATTTCTGAATACTAATTTTATATCCTGCTACATTACTGAATTTATTTATCAATTCTAGTAGATTTTTTTTGGTGAAATATTTAAGCCTCTCTGTTATATAGTATCATGTCATCTGCAAATAATGAAAGTTTTATTCTCCCTTTCCAATTTGTGTTATCTTTTTTTTCTTTCTTATTGCTGTGGCTAGGACTTACAATATTATGTTGAATAAAAGTGGTGGAAGTAGACATTCTTGTATTGTTTCTGATCTTAATGAAAAAATGTTTAGGTTTTACCTGTTGAGTATGATGTTAGTTATGATATGTCTTTTGGCCTTTATTATGTTGAGGTATGTCCCTTCTATTCCCATTTTGCTGAGAGTTTTTATCATAAACATCTAGTGGATTTTGTAAAATACTTTTTTCTGCATCTATTGATATGATCATATTATTTTAATTTTTTCATTTTGTTTATGTGGTGTATCATATTAATTGATTTGCAGATATTGAAACAAACCTACATC
Organism: Myotis yumanensis; assembly: GCF_028538775.1. Lineage (NCBI taxonomy): Eukaryota > Metazoa > Chordata > Mammalia > Chiroptera > Vespertilionidae > Myotis > Myotis yumanensis. Next base: position 132,495,310 of record NW_027223754.1, read on the forward strand.
CCAGGAATAAATCCCATTTGTTCATGATGTATCATCTTTTTCATGTGCTACTGAATTGCTTTTCTAATATTATGTTGAGGGCTTTTCCATCTATGCTAATCAGGAATACTGGCCTATAATTTTCTTTTTTTAAAATGTCTTTAAAATTTAATTTATTTCAATTTTTTCCATCATCATTCATCTCCATTATGCCCTCTTCCACCTCTATGCCCTTCTTCACTCCCCCACAATCACCACGCTATTGTCCATGTCCATGAATTCTCTCTTTTTTCTTTTTTGCTCAATCCCTCTGCACCCCGAAACATTCCCCTCCCAAACAGACCTGTCTGCCTGCTTTCTACATATGAATCTGTTTTTATTGTTCTTGATATTTCCTTTTGTTCATTAAATTCCACGTATGAGTGAAACCATGTGGTGCTTGTCTTTTTCTGAGTGGCTTATTTTACTTAGCATAATGTTCTCCATGCTGTCGTCGAAAAGGGTAAAATTTTCTTTCTTTTTTTGACAGAGTAGTATACCATTTTGCAAATGTACCACAGCTTTTTATCCACTCATCTACTTATGGATACTTGGGCTGCTTCCAAATCTTGGTTATTGTAAATAACGCTGCAGTGAACATAGGAATACATATTATCTTTCAAATTAGTGTTTCAGGTTTCTTCGGGTAAATTCCCAGAAGTAGAATTACTGGGTGATAAGGCAATTCAATATTTAATTTTTTTAAGGTAACTTCATACTGCTTTCTACAGCGGCTACACCAATCTGCATTCCCACCAACAGTGCCTAAGGGTTCACTTTTCTCCACATCCTGGACAACACTTGTTTGTTGATTTATTGATGATAGCCATTCTGACAGGTGTGAGGTGTTATCTTATTGTGGTTTTAATTTGCATTTATCTGATGATTAGTATCATTGAGCATCTTTTTATCTGTCCATTGGCCATCTGTATGCCCTCTTTGGAGAAATGTCTATTCAGATCTTTTGCCCATTTTTATTTGGATGGTTTGGGGTTCCTTTGTGTGTATGTGTGTGTGTGTGTGTGTGTGTGTGTGTGTGTGTGTGAGTTTGGTTTTGAAATCATGATAATGTTGACCCAGTAAAATAAGGCTGGGAGTTTTCCCTGCTCTTGAATATTTTGGAATAGTTTGAGAAGGAAAGGTGTTAATTTGTCTTTGTTTGTTTGGTAAAATTTACCTGTGAAGCCATCTAATCCACAACTTTTGTTTGTTGGGAGTTTTTTAATTACTGATTCAAATTTGTTGGCAATTCTAGATCTGTTTAGATTTTCTGCTTCTTCTAAATTCAGTCTTGGAAGATTGTATGTTTCTTGGAATTTACCTATTTCTTCCAGATTGTCCAACTTATTGATATTTAATTGTTAGTAGTATTTTTAAAACAATTCTTCATATTTATGTGGTTAAATTATCACTAATATTCTTTCATTTGTGATTTTATTTATTTGGGCCCTCTCTAATTTTTTCTTGATGAGTTTGGTTAAAAGTTTATGAATCTGCCCTAACTGGTTTGGCTCAGTGGATAGAGCGTCAGCCTGCGGACTGAAGAGTCCCAGGTTCGATTCCAGTCAAGGGCATGTACCTTGGTTTCGGGCACATCCCCAGTGGGGGATGTGCAGGAGGCGGCTGATCGATGTTTCGCTCTCATCGATGTTTCTAACTCTTTATCCCTCTCCCTTCTTCTCTGTAAAAAAATCAATAAGATATATTTTTTAAAAAAAAGTTTATGAATCTTATCTCTTTAATAAACTAGCTCTTTTTTTTCACTTATCTTTTGCATTGTATTTTTTTAGACTCTATTTTGTTTATTTCTTCTCTGATCTTTATTATTTTCTTCCTTGTACTCCCTTTGGGCTTTGCTGTTCTTTTTCAAATTCTTTTAAGTATAAGGTTAGATCATTTATTTGAGATTTGTCTTATTTCTTGAGGTAGGTCTGTATCACTATTAATTTTCTACTTAGTACTGCTTTTGCTGTGTCCCATAGATTTTGTATAAATGTATTTTTATTTGTTTCAAGGTATGTTTTGATTTATTTCTTGATCTAATTTTTACCAATTCATCATTTAGTAATATGTTGTTTAGCCTTCATATATTTGTGATTTTTTCATTTTTTTCTTGTAACTGATTTCTAGTTTCATACCACTGTGGTTGGAGAAGATGCTTAATGTGATTTAAATCTTCTTTAATTGATTGAAACTTGTTTTGTGGCCTAATGTGTGGTCTACCCTGGAATATGTTCAATGTACACTTGAAAAGAATGTATATTCTACTGCTTTGGGTGAAATGCTCTCAAAATATCAACTAAATCCATCTGATCTAATGTGTCATTTAAGGCTGCTGTTTCCTTATTGATTTTCTGTTCTGTAAGACCTAACCATTGATATCAATGGGGTGTTAAAGTTTTCTACTATAACTGTATTATTCTTGATTTCTTACTTTATGTTTATTAAGAAATAGAGGCCTGGTGCACAAAAATTTGTGCACTCGGGAGGGCCCCTCAGCCCAGCCTGTGCCCTCTCACAGTCTGGGACCCCTTGGGCCTAAGCTGGCAGTCAGACATCCCTCTGGCAACCTGGGAGCCATCGGGGGCTGTCCACTTGCCAGTGGGGAGCAGGCCTAACTTCAGTCGGACATCCTTAGTGCTGCTGAGGAGGCGAGAGAGGCTCCCAACACCACTGCTGAACTGGCAGCCATCAGCCTGGCTTGTGGCTGAGCAGAGCTCCCCCTGTGGGAGCACAATGATCACCAGGGGACAGCTCCTGCATTGAGCATCTGCCCCCTGGTGATCAGAGTGTGTCATAGTGACCAGTGATTCCCAGTTGCTCTGCTGTTAGGGTCAATTTGCATATTACCCTTTTATTATATAGGATAGAGGCCTGCTGCATGGGTTGGGGGGGGGCAGTGGTTTGCACTGAATGGTGTCCTGATCAGGGTGGGGGTCCCACTGGGGTGCCTGGCCAGCCTGGGTGAGTGGCTGATGGCTGTTTGCAGGCTGGCCACAGTCCCTTCTGAGTGGGGGTCCCCACTCTGATGCCTGGCCAGCCTGGGTGAGGTGCTGATGGCTGTTTGAAGGCTGGCCACTGCCCCTTCAGGGTAGGGGTCCCCGCCGGGGTGCCTGGTCAGTTGGGTGAGAAGCTGAGGGCTTTTTTTGAGGCTGGCCACACCCCCTTCAGGGTGGAGGGTCCTGCTGGGGTCCCTGGCCAGTCTGGGTGAGGGGCTAATGTCTGTTTGTAGGCTGGCCAAGCCCTCCAGTGGGGACCCTCACCCGATGAGGGTGTGGCCATCCTGGGTGAGGGGCTGATGGCTGTTTGCAGGCTGGCCACAGCCCCACAGCAGGAACCCTCACCCCATGAGTGTGTGGCCATCCTAGGTGAGGGGCTGATGGCTGTTTGCAGGCTGGCCACAGCCTCCAGTCACCCAAGCTCCTAGTGGAGGCTGGCTGGAAACAGGTATCTGGGATTTATTTATCTTCTATAATTGAAACTTTGCTGCCTTTTGCAGAGGCCACAGCCGGCCAGGGCAGGCGGGAAGCTTGGCTTCCTTCATCGCCAGGGCAACCAAGCCTCCTGCTTGCTCCAGCTCCGAGGCTGCCAGCTACCATCTTAGTTGGGTTAATTTGCATATAATTGCTCTGATTGGCTGGTGGGTGTGGCTTGGGTGTAGGGAAGGTACGGTCAATTAGCATCTTTGTCTTTTATTAGTGTAGATTGCTTTATACATTTAGGTGCCCTTATGTTGGCTGCATAAATGTTTCCAAGGAGTATAATCTATTGTTGGATTGATCCTTTTACCACTGTGTACTATTCTTCTTTGTCTCTTATTATAGCCTTTGTTTGATATAAGTATTCCTACCCCAGCTTTTTTCATTTCCATTGCATGCAATATCTTTTTTCATCCATTTACTTTAATTCTGTGTGTGTCTTTTGATTTGAAGTGGGTCTCATATATAGAATATATATGGTTTTGTTTTCTTATTCATTCAGCTATCCTATGTCTTTTGATTGGAGCATTGTCAAAACTTGGAAGAAATAAGATGTCCTTCAGTAGGTAATTAATAGACTGTGGTACATCAGACAATGAAAGAAGAAATAAACTATCAAGCCATGAAATGACATGGAGAAACCTTAAATGTGTAAGATGACATTCTTTGAAAGGAAAAATTATGGAGATAGTAAAAAGATCAATGGTTTCCAGGGGTTAGCAGGGAGGAAAGGATGAGTAAGTGGAGCACAGAGGGTTTTTTGGGCAGTGAAATTTTTCACTGGGAAGTGAAAATATTCTGAATGATCCTGTCATGGTAGATACAGATTATTATACATTTATCCAAACCCATAGAATGTATGAAACCAAGAGTAAACACATGTAAACTATGGACTTGGGGTGACAGTGATATATCAGTGTAGGTTCATCTATTGAAATAAGTGTACCACTCTAGTGAGGATGTTAATATTGCCAATGTGCCGGAGTCCATTCATTGTCTTCACTAGCTGAGTTTAGACAGAGACCCCCAAAAGCTAGTAACCTTTGAAGTCCTAGCAAAGGTCAGAACTGCACCACCCAGTTAATCTAGGAACCACCCAGTTAATTTAAGTAATAACAGCTGAAGCATCCCCACCTTAGTTCCCTTAATTCCTTAGATACTTGTGTAAATCCTTGTTGATTATTGTTGATCAGATATTCTGCCTATTTCTAGAAATTGTCTACCAATGAGCTAATCCATGTGTCATTCAAACCTCCTTAACCTAAGGCTACCCCAGACAAACCTCCTTACCCTAGGGCTACCCAAGACAGAAATAAAAGCTTGGAGCAGCCTGAGCATCGGTGGAAGTCCTTCGGGACTTGCCCTCCTGGTCCCCCAATATTGCAAAATTATCTCGTGTCTTTTTCTTTCACTTGTGTGCGGCTCCTCTTTCAGATACTGAACCCTACTCCACGCAGAACGTGGAGGGAGTGTTACTCGACACCAATGCATTTAGGGAGGGGGCATGAAATACATGGGATGCTTCTGTATTTTCAATTTTGTTATGAATCAAAAACTGCTTTAAAAAATAAAGTCTTGTAGTATCGTTTAATATTTATTTAAAACTAGAGTCCTGGTGCATGAAATTCATGCATGGGTGGGGTCCCTAGGCCTGGCTGGTGATCAGGGCCAATTGGGGCCTTCCGGCTGCCAGCTGGGGCCTTCCTTCCTGCCATCTGCTTGCTGTTTGCCAAGGCCTTCCTGCTGGCTTCCAGCTCTTGGCCGGGGCCTGCTGGATGAGGGGAGGGACCAGGGGAGGTTAGCTGGTCACGGGAGGTTGGCTGTGGGAGCGCACTGACCACCAGGGGACAGCTCCTGCATTAAGCATCTGACCCCTGGTGGTCAGTGTGCATCATAGTGACTGGTCGTTTTGGTTGTTCTGGCATTCTGGTCACTTAGGCTTTTATATATATAGATTAAAATGTAACTGTGTGTCCTTTTCCCCCTCTGTTGTAAGACTGACAGTCTCAACTAAATATGGTATACCTTGGTAAATGTTTTATCTGTAGTACTTTAAAAATAAATGTATATTCATTTGTTGAGTATATTGTTCCCTAAAATTAGTTAAGTGAGGTTGATAGTGTTTTTCATTCTACCCTGTCTTTGCTGATTATCTACTTATTTGTTCTATTAATAATTAAAGAGGGGTATTTAAACTTATTATATTTGTGTATTTCTCCTTATAGTTCTATCAGATTTTGTTTCAAGCATTTGAAACTCTGTTATAAGTGAATAAGTGCTTCAAATTGTTAATTCCTCTCGATGAATTAACCTCTTTATTATTATGAAATGAGATTATCCTGAGTAAATATTATTTGCTCTAAAATATGTGTTTGGTGGGACTAGAACAGCATTTAATCCAGGGCTAATTATACCTAATTTCTGAAGCAAACCCCTTTTGAGTATTCTAACAAATGGTTATGAATTATGAAGTTTTCCCTTGTGAGTTTTTGGATGATTCACTGTTCCTAGCATTATATGAGCACCGGGTACTGGTCCCTTTAATTTTTTTGGATGGTACTTTCCTCTACTTAAGGTAATATTCTCAAATGCATGCACTGGTCAGTATTCTGCTGAGTACTTGCGGGAACCTTCTATTGTTCTCCAGAGCTATCTGTCTATTAAGCTCTTTGCTATCCAGTACTCTCTCCTATGAACTCTAGCTTCCTAGATTTCCCTGGATGCTTAGCTCTCTTTCTTTCAACTCAATCAAATCTGCCTGGTTTTGAACTCCCTCTCTCTTAGCCATTACTTGGTAACTCTCAAAGCAGTCATCTGGGGCAACCCTGGGGCTTACTTCACTTGTCTTGTTTTATATGTCTTCTGATATAATGGTGTCATCTAACTTATGTCACTCAGTAATTTGCTCTTTTTTACTCAATAATACAACTCCTAGTTCTTTCCATGCTGTTATATATGGAACTAATTAATAATTTTTAGTCATCATATCATATTCCATAATTTGAATATAATAGTTTTTTTGCCATTCTTTTTTTTGATGAACATTTTGATTTTTCCAATATTTTGCTATTGTAAGCTAGATGTGATGAATACCCAGGCATATGCTTTCTTATGCAATTATATGGTTATTTCTTTTAGGTAGATAATAATGAGTTACTTTTACAGAGTCAAATCATCTTTCATAGTTACATGCCAATGACACTCTCCCAGCAAATTATAGAAGTACAATTTCTTTACAACTTCATCCTCAATTTACATATTAAAAGATTAAAACTTAAAATACCATGCGTATTTCCTGTTAATGAAACATATGTTCACCTATTTGCCCGTTTTCAATTAGTATGTTTGTTTCATTATAGTTTTTAAAAAAGATATATCCTATATATTTCTATATCTTTAAATATATCAGTGTGAAAATTGTTATATATTGCAAGTATTCTCATGTAGTGTTTCATTTTTTGTCTGGTTTAAGAAAGTTTTTCTTGAAGTTTATAAAAATATATTAAAGTATCTTCTGGTACATTATGGTTAAGATATATACATTTAAGTTTTGGATGAACCTCTAATTATTATTTAAAAGGTTTAACTAAAGCACTAAATTCTTTTTTTTTCTCCAAATATATAGGCAACTATTTCAATGAAATTAACTGACTAATGCATCTTTTCTTAACTAACGTGAAAAGTCCCCTTTATTTATATAATATCCTCATAACTATAGTTTATGAAGGTTTTCATTTATGTTCTCTCAGATTCTTCTAGCTGTGGTACTGTGAGGCAAGCTCAGTAGAGAGTATTGGTGCTTCTTGTTTCTCTGTGCAGAAACTGAGGCTAATAATTGTTTGCTTAAGGTTAAGCAACTCTCATGAAACTGAGTAAGTATTCCAGTTTTATAACTCCAGATCCCATGCTCTATTTCATGCCAGTTTTTTTCTGTGATCTCTCAGCTCAGTGTGATTTTTAACCAGCTTAGAGCTCTAGACAGAATCATCCTGCTTCTTCTCCTGAGAGTAGTTTCAGGTAACTTTTGATCTCAGATAACTGAGGCACTTGTGATAACATGCCAAAAACTTCACATTTCTCTTTATTTTGTATATTATTTGTTATTTACTATTTTAATTATTTTTAATGCTCACTTGAGGATATGTTTTTCATTTATTTTTAGAGAGCGAGGAGAAGGAGGAGAGAGAAACATCAATGTGAGAGAGAAACTTTGATTGGTTGCCTCCCAAACATGCCCCACTGGGCATGGAACCCACAGCATAGGAATGTGCCCTGGTGCATAATCAAACCCACAACCTTTTGGAGCACAGGATGAGGCTCTAACCAATGGAGTCCCCTCCCCCTACTCCAGCCAGGCTACACATTTCTCTTTAGCTTCCACCCAATTTTTAGGGCACGGAGGCACAGGCACAAATCAATATGCTAAGTTCCCAGGCCTATAGATACACATTAAATAATAATAACTCAGGGGTTTCCTATTTTATGCATTGTGAACTTTCCTTTTCTGTGAGGGTTTATAAAGCTTAAGGATACAGCTGAAAGAAGTTGGCAGAAAGAATGAAGTTGTTTAACTGCCTCTAAAGACCACAGTCCCAGAAGCTTTTTAGCTTTAATAAAAGTACACCAGTAAATGATTGTGTCTCACCATCCATTTTCACCCACATATGGCTGTTGAGCAAGTAAAATGGGGTTCATTAAAAACAAAAGCAAAGCAACTAGAAGAACTGCAAAACAAAGATTAGCACCCATTATCAGACAGAGGAAATGGTGTGCCTAAAGAAGTATTTGCTTTATAACTAGTTTCAATCTACTGCAGGCTATGAAATGATAATCTCTGCTTATTTTTTTCTTCAGTAAATGTCTGCAATGACATTTCTGTTTAAAGATGAATAGGTTTCAATCTTGAAATGTTTATTCTCTGCTTCTACTATAAAAGGAAAAAAAGATTTTTTTCCTTACTTGCCTCTGGGAAAGCAATATTGTCTGCATTTGTATTCTGAACTAGACTAAAGGAAGAAGCATTGAAACAGGGAATTATTCTGCGTGTCTGATTGGATTGCAGCTTTGGGAGCTACAAAGCTGGTTTCATGCTAATAAAAAGAGCAAGGAAGCGAAAGAGATTATATACTTCTCCACTGTGGGAGAAAGGTAACATCTAGGATATTAAATGAATAGATGAATATTTGTCACTACTGCTTTGTGCCTTCTTATCTCAACCACCATTCTAATGTATTGAGTTGAATGTCCAACCTTTGGATCCAGACATGGAAATATTTATTATTGTGAATTTTTTATGTCTATATTTTTAAAGTCTACCTATTAAATATACAATACTATATATCTATATTTAGGAAGAAAATTGATTACAATTATATTACTGCAATGAATTTTACTATTGTGATGATTTTTTTTCCTACCTATAGGTAACATATACAAGCTAATGATAGTAGCCATAATGATAAGCATCTTGATATTGATAAAAAAAATAAAAATTCTCGCAATAAATGGAGATACATTTAACCTAAAGTTTTCTAGTTTGTTTCAACCTATAGGTCAATAGTTTTAAGATTGTCAGAGTTAGACATATTTTTTCACTTAAATGTCTTCTATGGATGGTTTTTGGGTGATAGTATGGAATATACAGTTGCAGAAGGAAACAATTGTTAGCAGTTTATGTTTTCCATTAAGAAGTAATCAATTTTGCTTTTTTAAAATATAAAAAAGTAAAATATGTCTAAATTTCAGAAGAAAATAAAATAAATTTATTTGTGATACTATCTTTGAGAAATGAATATTTTGTGTTTATAGTAAAATTACTTTAAGTCAATTATCATTTTGAATGTCTTGGTATATGTTATTTATGCAGGAAAAACTATTTCCAATGATAAATCTTGCTTTTTTTTTGCTTTGTGATATAAGTATTTGCATGTCAATATAAACTTTTTGTAAACCACAAAATATTGCTTTTGTAAACATAAAACATTTTTATATCATCAAGGTTACTATAAAGAAACTCTGCTATAATTTATTTTGGTCTTTATTTTGGACAGTGTGCTAAAGTAAATTTTTAAAATTATAAATGATGCCACAATAAACTTTTCTACTTATGAAACTTGAAAGACAACTTAGAGAAATAAAATCACTGGGCAAGAGGCCATTGGCATTGTTCAGTTTCTGATAAACAGTGACAATTCATTTCCCCTATATTTCCCACAAATGCTGGTGGTGTCCACTGTGGCCTTGCTCATGTGACAGGATAAAACTGAGAACCATTTTCCAGGTTATCTTTAAGGTTTCCTCCCATATATACTCAGAAACTTCTGTTGCTGGAGCTAGAGAATGACAGGAGAGTTGATTCATTGACCCCTCAAAATAACAGAAGAAAAGGCTAGCAGCAACAGTAGTGTTGAAAGGCAAAGCTTTTAATTTTCAAGAAGCGTGCTTTTTAAGAGAAGCAAAGAACTCAACACATATGAAAACTCAGAAACTGGAACAACATTGCAGTTCCTACAGACAGTTTACAAACTGCATAGACATACGCGGGCCTAGGATGCATGCCATCTCATTCATACCCCCTAAATTCTATGCCCGTTTCAAATTATTTTATTTCACATTCCACAGGTTTTAATCCAATTTTTGTTTTTGTTTTAACCCAATTTTATCTTTAAGGAAGAATGAGAGTGACTCACAGGAACATTTTCCTTGGGCCATCCGCCTTCTCAAAGAGACCTTTATTCTCCCAAGAGTAACATAAACTCTAATAAAGGAGTAAACATGGTATAAAGGACTTGCTCATGGTAGTTATCTGACAATTGGTTTGTATATATTATTGAATTGAGTCGTATTTTTGACATAAATAACTGGTATCAAACAGTATGTATACATAGCCCAAAATTGAAGAAAGGGAATTGATTTAACAATAAATCCCATGAACACTTCCCAGCAAATTGCTAGAGGTGGGGCAGAATCTCTGGTTGTGCTGTATAATTCTGCTATGTTGTGAGTGCTCAACCAGCAAAAAGCTCTAATTGTTAGGATAGAAACCTTCTTTGTCTCAATAGTGTGGTACAAATATAAGTTTGGTGGTTTTAAAAAATGCTCATATTCGCAAGACTTCTGATGTGTGTAAATATAACTCCATTTATTTTTTTTAATGAAGATTTTATATTTCTATACAATTAAGTTTCTTTTTTTAAAGCACATGAATCAGCCTAAACACTATATGATCTTTATTTCAGGTACCCAAATTAAAAAAAAAACAAAAAACTTTAATACTGCCATGTATTGGGCCATCGGATATGTCATATAGAAAGATTGTTTTTGCGAAGCTGTTTTAAACATAGTGGTTACTGATTTTAATACTTTTATTAAAAAATGCATTTTGTTTGAAAATAAAAAAAGTTCAAAGACTAGTACATTGAGGCATCACTTAATATTATTTGAACTATAATAAGAAAGCCAGGGTGGCATTTCTATGTTGAAATGCATAGAAATGGGAAAATTTAGCTCCCGACTTAGAAAATTTCCAGAGAACTGCATCTGTCTTATCATGAATTGACCTTTAGCAAACCCCTTTTGAAGTTTCTTTAATCTAAATGGTTTGAGGATGAGCAGATTTTACAATCAATATGTCCCAAACTGAATTTTTTTTTCCTCCTTATCCACCAAACATGTTTCTTTGCCATTGTTTATCGTCTCAGCATTAGCACCACGCATCTGATTGCTCCTGCCTGCAATTTGACAGGCATTCCAGGCAACTACATTTCCTTTCCTTCCACAGCCACCAGTCTTCCTGCTTTTCCTTCCGCTTCTCTATAGACTCCAAATCACTCTGCCTGGCTAGACCATCTGAATTTACAATAGCCATCTGCCTCCAATATTGATTTTCCTCTCTCCTATTTGTAAAACATAATCAGAACTATTCCCCAACATGCAATCATGATCATATCCTCCAGCTTAAAACCATTTAGCTGCTAAGTATTGCACTTAAAATAATACCCAACTTTATGGCATGGCTTATAAGATTTTTGTTGTTGTTGCTGACACTACTATATATGTCCCCATGCCTCCCCCCATGCCCATTTCACCCAGCCCCTACACCCCATTACCTCTGGCAATCACCATACTGTTGTCTGTTTTCTACCCTGACTTCAGTCTCATCCCTGGTGTTTCATTCAGCCACCAACCCCTAATTCTACTTCTTTCACATACCTATGATCCCACCAACTCTCCCAGCTTTTGTGAACTTTCAGCTTCTGGAATTACACAAACTTTCATGACTCTGGGCACTTTCACAGGTTTTTCTCTGCCAGAAAATTTCTTATTCTTCCAGGAAAATTGTAATTCCTCATTTTTTATTACCTTATCTTTATTCATCCATTAAGCTAGTGGGGTTGAAGAAATCCTATCTAATAAAGAGGGAATGTGCTAATTGACCCTCACACCATCAAAAAGATGGCGACACCCACAGCCAATAAGGAGGGAATATGCTAATTGACTGCCCTGCCCTCAAAGATGGTGGCACCCACAGCCACAAGATGGCGGCGCCCAGTCCCCTCAGCCCGGCCTTGCCACGTGCCTCCCTCCAGGGTCCCCCAGTCCCCTCAGATTCCCAGCTGCCCAGGGCCAGCCCGAGGTGCAGGCAAGCCTTGGATGGTGGCTGGACTACCTGAAGCTCAGGTAACCAGGGCCGGCAGTGGCAGCAGCAGAGGTGTGATGAGGCGTCGCCTTCCCCTGATCGCTGGGTCGCCTCCTGCCCCTGGACTGTGAGAGGAGGCAGGCCTAGCTGAATGACCCCGCCGTCCAGTGCATGAATTTTCATGCACTGGGCCTTTAGTGTTTCATGAAACATTACTTATACATTTTATGTCCAATGAAATCTTTATTTTTATTTCTGGTATTTCTTTTTTTTAATCGTCTAAATTTTTACATATGTATTATTTTTCCCGATTGACACCCCCCCGCCACTCCAACCCCACACCACCCCAGTGTCTGTGTCCATTAGTTATGCTAATATGCATGCATATAAGTCCTTTGGTCAATCTCTAACTTCACCCCCCAACACCTCCCCTGTCATTTGTCTCTGGATCTATTTTTTTAAATTCTTTATTAGTTAAGGTATTACAAATGTATCTTTATCCCCCCTCTGGATCTATTTTTGTTCATCAGTTTATGTTGATCATTATATACTACATATGAGTGAGATCATGTGATATTTATCTTCCTCCAACTGGCTTATTTTGCTTAGCATAATGCTCTCCAGTTCCATCCAAGCTGTTGCAAATAGTAAAAGTTCCTTCTTTTTTATAGCGGTGTAGTATTCCATTGTGTAGATATAGCACAGTTTTTAATCCACTCATCTGCTGATGGGCACTTAAGGTTGTTTCCAAATCTTACCTATTGTAAATTGTGTTGCTATGAACATAGGGATGCATATATCCTTTCTGACTGGTGTTTCTGTTTTCTTGGGATATAGTCCTAGAAGTGGGATCACTGGGTCAAATGGGAGTTCCATTTTTAACTTTTTGAGGAAACTCCATACTGTCTTCTACAGTGGTTGCACCATGTGCAATGCAATCTTATAATTCCTATTCTCTTGTACTCTATTTGATTTATTAAATTAATTTTACAACATACAGTTTGAAAACATGCTTACAGGTGATTTTCTTGGCACTTTTAAATTAGCTTGATTCTCCTGCTCTATAATTATATTGCACTTTGTATTTCCTACATTACAGCCCTAGGGATATTTGGGGTTATTTTCTGTCTTTCTAAAGAAGAACATATAGACAGAGTAGACATGGTGTCTATCTTGCTCTACATTCTGCTTTCTGCATGGGAACATTATGTATCATATTATAAGTACTTAGAAATTTAAAGCTTAATGATTTAATAATTTAATAAGTGAAATGCTGATCTATTTTAATTAATTACTAAAAATATTAAGTTGTTTTTTTATCTTAATTAAGAAACCTAGGGTAAGTGATTTCAAAAACAGTTTTAAAAATAAGAAAGCAGTAGAAGAATGTTTTAATTAAATATTTTAAAGTTATAGTAATAAAAAGAGAAAATCATGCCTTTTGGCAATTATAAGGGTGGCTATCGTCTGGTTCTTACTGTCGTGTATGGGTTATGAACTGCAAAATGCCAATCTGCCCTGGGAGGATATCCTGAGAGCAATATATTATTTCCAGCTATTGTTCCACTGGAATGTGTCCCAAGAGAAATAAGGCATGTTCTTTAAGATTTAAAAGTTAAAACAATTAGTCTTTCTTTTTATACAAACATTTCCAAAAAGCTGCATTCCAAATTTATGAGTCAGAGGGTTATCATAAGTTTGTTTACTTTATATGGTGCAACTTGCAAAGATTTTTTATACACATCTCTGACCTTGATTTTAGCTATTTAGAACTCTGCTTTAAATTTTAATAGTGAATTGACTGAGATCAGAAATAAAAAGTTGGGAATATTTTCAGAGACTTGGGGAGTATCCTTTTTTGGTAAAAATAATGTTCTCTAATCATTTTCATTAAATACTAAATTATGGAAAATTCAATCCATATGTTTCTACTTAATATATCACCGAGACACTGTTTGAAACAAACTCTACAACAAATATTTGCTCTTCATATAATACAGTAAAGCTTTGAATAACCAATTTGTTGTGTTAAGGTTTTTGCCTACACCAAGAGCATGGGCAAATGAATCAGTGCAATGAAATTGATACAGTCCTACACTAGTTTTGTCTTAAGATCACCATACACTTATGTAGGCAATATTAATGCAAATTTATTTATTCATATAATGGAATTATTTGCTTAAGAAGGCCAAATAAATATGAAAAAAATATGTTTAAGGAAAATTCTTTAACTCTCAGCTAAATAATAATTATCCCATTTGTATCACTTGGAATAATCTTGCCAAAAAATGAAAACTTTATTGAAACCTGTTTAAACAACAGGGAAATGTATTATCTCACATAATAGAAATCCAGAGATAATTTGGGATATAGGTTTTTTAATTAAGAAATTCAGTTATAATGTAAAATATGTGTGTGTGTTTTTCAGTCTCTCAGACCTGCTTTCCTCTTCAAGCTGTTAGCAAGATGCCTTCAGCATTTTTTTTAAATATATATATTATTGATTTTTTACAGAGAGGAAGGGAGAGAGATAGAGTTAGAAACATCGATGAGAGAGAAACATCGATCAGCTGCCTCCTGCACACCTCCTACTGGGGATGTGCCCGCAACCAAGGTACATGCCTTTGACTGGGATCGAACCTGGGACCTTTCAGTCCGCAGGCCAACGCTCTATCCACTGAGGCAAACCGGTTTCGGCGTCTTCAGCATTTTATTATATGATAATGCCCAGAAAAAGAAAAGACTCCCATCACTTGTTACACATTTAGTATTAAAAAGAATTCTAAATATCCTGTATGCCTTAGCAATATTTTTTTCTCAAATATCTCATTGGTGAAAATTGGACCACATGCTTTTTTGTGAACCAAGAGTTGGCAAGGGGCATGAGATTACCTTTAGATCAATGAGATAATGTAGGCATTCTCTATACCTCATGGCCAATTCATGAAGATCAGTTGTCTGAACAAAACTGGAGATTTTGGGGAATAAATATTAGAATAAATGCTTGGTAGGTAAAAGAAACAGCAAAAAAATAGGATGCTGCAACATGTTCCTTCTATACATATGTTAAGTGCAGATGATGTCACTAAAGCTTCAAGCAATTAGTATTAACGGCACTTAGACTGTTTTTTGTAGAATGCCATAAGTTTCATTAAGTTAAATAAATTATTATTTTTAAAAAAGAAGTAGCCCTGATCAGTGAGGCTCAGTTGGTTGAGGGTCATCCTGTGCACCTAAAGGTCACTGGTTCGATTCTGGTCAAGGCACATGCCCAGGTTTTGGGCTTTTTCCCAATTGGGGTGTGTGCTGGAGGCAGCTGATCAATGTTTCTCTCTCACATTGATCCTTCTCTCTCTTTTCCTTCCTCTCTCTAAAATGAAGGCGTTAAGGAAATTATTATCTCCATGTGTGTATGTGTTTTTGTTTTTTTGGCATACTCAAGTCAGCATTTCTGGGCTGTGGGCAATCAGTTACTAGTAAGAAAGGAGAATAATTAGGTAAGGTGAGAAAATAATTGATAAAGACAATGGTAGAATTTAGATTTTATTGAAGAAATATTGTTAAACTTATTTGAAGTGAGGATACAGCTGTAAAATAAATAAATATATTAACTAAATACCTCAGTAAGATGATTCTTGCTGCTCTTTGATAGAGCAATACTTATATATTCCACACATCTGGATCAATGTTTGGCTTCAATTGCTAAATTTCATCTTCTGATAAGAAAAAAAATGAACTTTTGAAAAAATGACCTCCAGATTCCATTTCCCCTTCTCCCATTCACTTGGCTAAAAGGAAAATTAAAATTGCAGTTGACCCTAGAAAAATGTGGGAGTTAGGGGAACTGATCTCTATGCAGTTGAAATATGCATATACATTTTGACACCCTCAAAACTTAGTTGTCCCTTGGTATGCATTGGAGATTGGTTCCAGGAACCTCATGACTACCAGAATCCACAGTGACTAGATCTGTGCAGTCAGCCCTCCTCATCCATGACTCATAACCACTGATCCACAGCATTACAGGTATTTATTTTTTAAAGTCTGCCTGTAAGTGGACCCATGCAATTCAAACCACTGTTGTTCCAGGGTCGACTGTTTAATAATATGTTTCTTTAAAATAAAAGATATACATGAGTTTCTTCCACATCATTCATTACTCCTTTGATGAAGACTAAGGTTCACAAGAGAATGAGAATGAACAGGAAAAACAAGATTTTTAAAAATGGAATGACCACTCATTTGTAAAATGTGAAGATTTCTGGTCTCTTTCAGGTGTAAAATCTTATGATTACATCTATGTCTGTTTAAAGGCAAGAAATTATATTTGATGTTTCATTTTTATCACTTTTATTCTGTGTAGAAAAGCTTGTCAAGTCAGTTTTGAAATTTACATTACTAGATGGTTCACGCTTCACATGAAAAATAAATGGATTTTAGCCCAGTTAATTTCAGTGAATTAAAACTTTATCTAAAAAATAGGAAAAATACTTATGTTCAAATTCATAATGTTGTCCAAGTTTCCATAATAACTAAATATAAATAATAATGTCATACCTGACTAATAATACTTACAATGACATATAGAAAAGTACATGTTTAATACAGATTAACATTATTGTAATTTAAGCTAAAAATACAAGTGCATAAAATAAAAATTAATATCCATATTAATAATCTTATTATTTTGGCATGTGTGTGTGTGTCTATTAAACTGGGCATTAAAAGAAGTATACATAAACTAGAGGCTCGGTGTTCAGATTCGTGCACCAGTGTGGTCTCTAGGCCTGGCCTGCACCCTCTTACAATCCAGGACCCCTCAGGGGAAGTTGGATAACCAGTTTCAGTCCCATCCCCATAGGCCCAATCCGAATAGGAGGGAGCCCAATCCCCACAGGCCTGATCCCTGCAGGCCCGATCCCCACAGACCCAATCCAGACAGGAGGGAGCCTGATCCTGTGTGTTGAGCATCTGTCCTCATCTGACCAGTCAACCGGTCGTTTGGGATTTTGGTCGTTCAGTTGCTTAGGCTTTTATATATATAGATTATTTAGTTTTATTTATTTATTTTTTACTCTTTTTATTCTTCATTGTTAATGGAAAATTCCAGTCAAAATGATGAAGGTAATTGCAAGGATATGCTCTTTTCTTCTTACTTCACCAGGTAAATCCTTATCATACTCAAATTATTCATCTTGAATTTGTTTCCAAAGGTTTACTGTTACTTGTCTATCTTAACTGCCCCCAACAGAATATCTTACAGAACTATTTTATCCTTCCTAGTATTTACTTCTTTGCTTGTTTTATTATTTGAGTGGAACCTATTTCACCTACTGAACTGTAAGCCTTCTGAATACAACCACTATGTCCATTGTGCTTATCATTGAATATGATCTAAGTGCTTCCCAAATATTGGGGAGTGAAACAATAAGAGTGAATGAAAGAGAAATTTTTCACTTTTCTAATTTAATAGTCGCTTGGGGCTGTTCTTCACAAAAATGATATGAAATAATAAAGCTATAATGGACAATTTTCTAACATTTAAAATTTTAAAACAAAACACTAATAAATGCTAGTATAAAACATGTATTAATATTTTATAAATAAATAAAATGAGCTATTGATGTTACTCCTTCCTTTTCACCTTTTATTCATCTCTTCTTATTGAAGAGTAAGTGCAGATGATGTCACTAAAGCTTCAAGCAGTTAATATTAATGGCACTTAGACTGTAATGTTTTCTTTACATATGTATTTTAAAGCCAGATATTTATCTTTTCTGATTTCACTGGATTTGTGAAGAGAAATACATATCACACACATATTTAACTTCTCATTATTTGAACACATAGCAGACATTTTAATGAATTCTTGTTCAATTAAAAACAATATAAAGCAGTTTGTTTAATTAGCATATCAATACATATTGATACATGTCAAAATGAAAGTACTCACAATACTTTAATTGATAAATCTCAATTTCATTGATTGCAGGATCACTTTAGAATGTATCACGTACAAACACTTTTTGTGAGTTGCAAAGTTTTAGCATACTAAATAGAGCTTCAGCATTGTTTGTCTGTTCTCTGGATGTCAAATCTAAAATATTCAAAACCTTTTAAAATATACTTTCCTAAATTCATTCATATATTATTTTTCTGAAAAACATACTCTTTCCAGAATAATATTCTATAATGTATTATTTGATTTCAGGAAATGGTATGTTGCTTGACTTTATAGTTAATACAGTTTAATATAGTCTCCAACATAATGCAATATACCTTTCAATTTACAAACAATAGTGCCCAGGGGATTCTCTGTGCTCCAAAATAAGTGAAATTATAAAAGTAGCAATAACTATGATTGTTTTGAAAATTAGAGAGAGCAAAAACATCATAAACCTCAAGAAGTGGCATGGAAAATGGTTGTTTCTTTTTCCATTTATGCCTTCAGGGGGCAAATCAAACACAAGTTCTAGACTAATTTTACAAAGGCTATAATCTATTACTTTAACTGCTAGGAAAAAACCGTGATTAAGTTTAGCTAAACATCTACAGCCATATTGGATATAATAATAATGATAATAAATATTTCTGTCTGAATTGAAGATGTGCTAATTATTGAAGAGTACTCTAGATTACAACCCTGATAATCTCCTGTATTGATATTTCTATAACATAAATTATTTTCTCTGACTTTTATTTGGATATAAAGGCCAATAAGATTTTAAGATCAATTATAATATACTTATTCCAACATATGCCATTGTAGCTTACTATAGGGAATTACTAAATTGATCCACACCAACACACCTACTTCCTTTGTATGGACTAGGCTTACAAATACAGTCCAGGAAGTGTACAGGGAAGAGTAAAATAAAGGAAGAAACATATAGTTTCTGACAAATGTTTCTGGTTGCAGTTTATTTTTAGTTCTGCTGATTTGCCTATCCTTGGGCTCCATTAGCCACTGCTGTATCCTTATACAAATGCCTCTACTTATCAAATTGTTTTCTATTACTTGCAGGCAGTCTTAAATAATACATTCTCTGTGTAAGTATTTTAAAGGATTAGAGAACATATATTTTAATGTTTCGAGCAGTGCTTTGCACATAGTCAATATGCTTTCTTGCAATTGTAATTGCTTATATTTTATAGTGTCTATTTGGTTATTATAAAACTATTTTGTGAAGATAATTAAAGCTAGACTAGAGTTCTGGCTTGATGTCTACCTTAAAATTGCCAGCAGTAAAACAGACTGTTGGTTGCTAGAGATTCATAATTCCTTAGAATGGCATTGAAATGCTTGTAGGAAAGAAAATGGCAATATCTCTACCTAGTTTTCCTCTACAACCCTCCTTCTCTTAGAGGTCATCTTCCAGTTTCATGTTGCTACTAAGGGACTTTATGAGACAAGAATGACCATGCCTTTATTTTGTGTATTCCCCTTACAGTGTATGGACTTGAAGAGGTATCTTGAGGATCGAGGATCCCAAGGTTCTAGCAATAATACAATGAAGGTACATGAATATGATGACTTTCCTGGTACTACTTCATGACTCTGAAATCTAAAAGAAATATAGATACCAAAGAATCCATTAAATAGCAAATAAGTACAGAGTGTATACAAACCAGGTGGTATCAAAAATTACTAAAATTTGATTCAGTTAAACATTTGTTACAAACATACTACATGATAGATAGTCTCTTAGAAAATATAGCTTTAAATATGAATATTAAGAACACTGTAAGGAAATCACAGTCTAAATGGAACAACAGGTAAAAATGACTAGAATGCAATACATCAACCCTAAAATAGAGCTCTAGTCAATAGGTAGTAAGAACACACACACAAAAAAAAATAATTCAATTTCTGGTAGTCAACAGTAAGCTGATTTTTAAATGGAAGAATTACACTTTCCTTGCTACTACTCCTTTTTGTATACTTATGGTCTAAAATTCCTGCCTGTTGGGAAAAAGTGGTGCTTTCTGCATAATATTGATGCTTTCAACTAATATATACCAAATAAATACCAAAAGTATAAGCTAGAAGTATTGCAAGAACAAAAGAAAGCCATAATTGGGTTAAGTATACCGGAGATACTATTTTTTAATATAAATATCTTATAAAATGTTTTGCCCTATTAAACTATGTGCATAAATAACTGATAAAAATATAATTTTTTTGACTAGAGCCAATAAAATGAGAATTGAGAGGTGAACGGTAAACCTCCCTACCATCACCACCTAAAAAAGCACTATTCTTGGTTAGTCTCAAAATGTTGACAATATTGATTTCCCATGTGAAATGAAAATAAAACACATTTTATCTGTTTCTCAAAGAAAGTTCACCTCATAAAGAGGTAGGATTCAGGTTTGATTTGCTCATAGTAGTAGTAGTACATTTCTCTAATCAACATATATCAGAATTTTAATAGATATAAGTCATCAAAGTTAGATAATTAAAAGAATAATTGAAGTGATTTCTGACAATTCAATCTAATTATACTGTTCATTGCTCATTTTAAAATGATCAAAACCAAGATATCTGGAAACTAAAAACCTTATGAATAGCAGATGATGTAAAAAATAAGTGGAAGTAAAACAATTAGACTGATTGTGCCAGATTTTGTGATTATTTTTTTCTTAAGTGCTTTTTACTCGATTTAAAACTAGAGTAAGAATTATCTTTTGACCCTGGAATCTATTCAGATAAACCTAATTTACCAAATTATCCAAGTTTGAGCAATAGGGAAGAATCTACACAGTTAATTAATTCTGCTCAAAAAAGGAATATAAAATGCCAAAGTCATTAAAATAGTTTGTGTCTAAAATTTAATGTGGTATAAAAAGCATTAATTGGCATGTTAATATAAAATCGTTGTAAGATCAACATACTGTCGCTTAATAAAAATAATTTAGATAAACATCAAAGTTGATTTTTTGTTTTATAAATAATATGTTTAGTTTCTTCTCATATATTAACTTTGTTTTTTATCTTGCCTCATAAAACATTCTGGAACTCTAATAAAACAAACCCTTTTATAGTAAATGGATGGGATTAGAAGTAAAATATGTATTAAAGTGAGTAAAATAACTTTAACCTCTTTACTAGTTTTAAAAACTTCCTTACATCTATTTTTTAAGAATCATTGCTTATTTCCTATCTATACACATCATAGGTAATCCACTGAAAGCTATATTTTAATCTAAGAATTAAGACATTATTTCAATGCAACTTATAATTAATCATCTAATCTAATAAAAGACAAACATGCAAATTGACTGTACTTTCGCTATGCCTTAAGCCATGCCCACCAGCCAATCAGAGTGGCTATATGCAAATTAACCCAACCAAGATGGCGGCCGGCAGCCAGGGAGCTGAAGCGAGCAGGAGACTTGGTTGCTCCAATGATGGAGGAAGCCAAGCTTCCCAGCCGGCTCTGAGCTCCAGTGATGGTAACAAAGTTTCAATTACAGAAGATAAATAAACCCCAGATACCTGCTTTCAGCCGGCCGTGGCCATGGAGCTAGAGTAAGCAGGAGCTGGCTATGAGCTCCAGTGATGGCAACAAAGTTTCAATTACAGAAGGTAAATAAATCCCAAAATAAAAAAAGAAAAGAAAAGAAAAAAAGGAGAGGCTGGGAGCTTCCATCGCCAGCAGGCTTTGCCAGCCTCAAAATGGCCCTCAGCCTCTCACCCAAACTGGCCAAACCTCCATGGGGTGAGGGTCCCCACTGAGGGGGGGGAGCTTGACCAGCCTGCAAACAGCCATCAGCCCCTCACCCAGGATGGCCAAACCTCCATGGGGTGAGGGTCCCCACTGAGGGGGTGGGAAGCTTGACCAGCCTGCAAACAGCCATCAGCCCCTCACCCAGGATGGCCAGGCACCCCAGTGGGGACCCCCGCCCTGAAGGGGGTGTGACCAGCCTGCAAACACCCATCAGCCCCTCACCCAGGCTGGCCAGGCACCTCAGCGGGATCCCCACCCTGATCTGGGACACCCTTCAGGGCAAACCAGCTGGCCTCCACCTGTGCACCAGGCCTCTATCCTATATGATAAAAGGGTAATATGCAAATTGACCCTAACAACAGAATGACTGGGACTGACTGGTCACTATGACACACACTGACCACCAGGGGGCAGACGCTCAATTCAGGAGCTGCCCCCTGGTGGTCAGTGCACTCCCACAAGGGGAGCTCTGCTCAGCCACAAGCCAGGCTGATGGCTGCCAGTACAGCAGTGGTGGTGGGAGCCTCTCCCTGCTCCTCAGCAGGGCTAAGGATGTCCGACTGCAGCTTAGGCCTGCTCCCCGCTGGCAAGTAGACATCCCCCGAGGGCTCCTGGGCTGCCAGAGGGATGTCTGACTGCCAGCTTAGGCCCATGTCCCTGGGAGTGGGCCTAAGCCAGCAGGTGGTCATCCCCCAAGGGGTCCCAGGCTGTGAGAGGGCATAGGCCGGGCTGTGCACCGGGCCTCTAGTTTATTTATAAATTACTATAAAGGCAATTTTTCTAGTAAATGAATGCTGACCAAACAATTTTAACCACTTAACTGCCAAACATCCAAAATGGAAACCCTCTCCACAAGCCACAACATTGTGAATTTAATTTAAAAAATCAATTTACAATGAATATTATAAAAATAAATACATTACTCACAATTCGGGTGTTTTTGAATATCTTTAGATGAAAATTCTCATGAAAAATGATTTTAAAGTTGGTCAGAACTGCCACTCATGGAAAATATTTATGTAGTTTTTTATAGTGTGCATGGCGTGTGGAGAGGGCTGCTGCTTGTGTCTACAGGCGTACAATGGTTTAATATTGTTCTTTTATCTCATTGTCTTAGTTGTGGTAAGGAAGATAAGAACTGAGCTATCAATTCATTCCTTTGGTAGATAAACTTGAGGGTGGTTTCCATGATTTTCAAAACCTAGTATTTACATTTTTGAACGTTGGTGGAAACTGATTTGCTTCTAACTGATTGAATAGAGCAAGGGTGATTGGATATCACACCTGTAATTCTGTTAAGCTATATTACAAAGATGACAGAATTTTTCAGGTATAATTATGTCCTTAACCAATTGACTTTGAGGTAATCAAAATGGAGATTATTCTAAGCAGCAGGTTACACCTCATATGTAAAAGAGGGCCAAGGCCTTTCTTGAAGGCAGACACTCCAGATGAGAGACTTTCTCTGTTTATGGTTTTGAAGAAGTAAGCGACTGGGTATTTTACTATCCAGCCATGGGCAAACTACGGCCCCCGGGCCGGATCCAGCCCGTTTGAAATGAATAAAACTAAAAAAAAAAAAAAAAAAAAAGACCGTACCCTTTTATGTAATGATGTTTACTTTGAATTTATATTAGTTCACACAAACACTCCATCCATGCTTTTGTTCCGGCCCTCCGGTCCAGTTTAAGAACCCATTGTGGCCCTGGAGTCAAAAAGTTTGCCCACCCCAGATAGACTCTAGAGCAGTGGTTCTCAACCTTCTGGCCCTTTAAATACAGTTCCTCATATTGTGACCCAACCATAAAATTATTTTCGTTGCTACTTCATAACTGTCATGTTGCTACTGTTATGAATCGTAATGCAAATATCTGATATGCAGGATGGTCTTAGGTGACCCCTGTGAAAGGGTCGTTCGACCACCAAAGGGGTCGCGACCCACAGGTTGAGAACCGCTGCTCTAGAGGCATGAATCCTGCCCAAACCTGGGAGAGCTTGGAAACTGATCCTGTCTTAGACCAGCCTCCTGATAAAAACAGCCCAGCTGACACCTCAGGAGACCCTGACAGCAGCCCCAGGTCAGCTGTGCCTGGACATCTGACCTACAGACACTGGGATAATAAAAGGAGTGTTGTTTTAAGGTGTTAATTTTTTTTTGTAATTTGTTACACAGCATACAAAACTAATACAAAGATTCTTAATAAAAACGTTTAAAAACAGACCAGATGTTCTTACATTTGTAAAGCAGCCTTAAGCTTTTAAAATGTACTATTTAATGCTTCATTAATCCTTACTGTAATATCACAACAATATATTGTTGCTGCTAGGCAACCACTTTCCTTAGTAATGTCTGCTTAGAAATGTTGAATGTCGTTCCACTCTTTCTCATTGTTTAACAGATGTTGGTCCAAAAATAAATAAATAAAAGACTGTGAAAAAAAGAAAAAGATAAAAGCTGTGGGGCAACCAATCCATGGTTTCTATTCACATTTCTTTTCTCTTGTCTACATACATTAATTTATGGCTATTTTCTTGCTATTCACGTCAGATGCATAGCACATCCTGCAGGCCATTTCATTTTTACCTTCACTTTGTTTCTGCCATGTCAGTTAGACTCTAATGGAAAAAGGCAGATAATACTATTTTACCACTTGTCAGCCTGAATGAATTCCCATCCAGTAATAAATGCTATGATACCCCAAACAGGTCTGTTCATGGGTTAATGATACTGACATGATTTTGAACACTATGTTGGTTTCTAACCATGTGACCTTGAAAAAACTGTTTATATTTTATGAAACTCCATCTTATTATTTATTAAATGGGAATCATAATGTCTTGTGTCATACCAGTGCTGTGATTAAAATTCACAAAATATTTAGCAGTGGCTGGCATATATTGAGAGTTCAATATATAGTAACCATTTCTAAATACTTACTATTTATAAGTCACTGAACTTGGCTATCTCTCCTGCTGTCTCTGTAAATATGTATTTTTAATTATACAGTAATTATCACAGTAAGGATGAAAGATGAACTTCCTTATTTCTATTACTTAGATGAGGAAAGTGAATCTAAGGAAATTAAACACCTTTTCAAGTTTACATAATAGTGAACGGCACAGCTACCAACCTAAGTCTTTTTAATTCCATTTTCATTACAATTGCTTCACCTATGTCCTCTCAACATCCTGAGGCTATACCACCAAAACAATCTATTTCCAAACAATATTAAATTCCAAAAAAAAGAAAGTACATATCCGAGTAATATTGTAAATCCCCAGGTAATGCTGAAACCAAAACAAATGTATTTGGGGCCATTAGTGACCTCTAATTCTTGAGTACTGTTAATTGAGAAAGATTTAATATATTGACAAGACTAATTCAGATTATGAAATTATCGAATTTTTATTTGCTATTATCAGCATAGTTTCACACCACAGTTATATATTTAAGGGTGAACAAAAGCAGGTTTACAGTTTTTCTTATGAAAAATACAATAATTAATAAATAAGTTATAATACAAGAATAAACCATGTTTTGCATACTCACAACTATAAACCTACTTTTGCCCACCCCTGTATTTGAAATAACTCCTTTAAAAGACAGTCCTGAGAAAAAGAAAAATGTGACACAATAAAGAGAAGATTTGAAATTGGGATTATTTTTTATATAATTTATTTTTGAGCAGCTTTAGGTTCTCTGAAAATTGAGTGGAATGTACAGATATTTCCCATATAACCCATGACCCCCAAAACCTCCTTCACTATCAACATGCCCCCCAGAGTGGTACATGTGTTATAATTAATGAGCCTATGTTGGTACATCATTATCATCCAAATTCTATAGTTTTCATTAGGATTTACTCTTGATGTTATACATTCTATAAGTATTGACAAATCTATAATGACATGTATACACCTTTACAGTATCATGCAGGATAGTTTTTATGCTGTTGTAATTAACCTAGTTATTAATAACAGAAAAGGATAGTCCTGGCTGGTGTGACTAAGTATTTAGAACATTGCTCTACACACTGAAGGGTTGTGGGTTCAATTTATGGTCAAGGGCATGTACCTTGGTTGCAGGTTCAATCCCCAGCCCTGGTTGTGTGGGTGAGGAGACCAAGGGATGTGTGTCTCACACATATATTTGGGGCCATTAGTATCCACTTATTATTGGGTACCCTCCCTCCCTCTCTTCCACTCTCTCTAAAAATAAATGAAAAAAATATCCTTAGATGTGAATAAACCAACCAACCAACCAACCAAACAAACAAACAAACAAAAACAATGTGAAAGGAGCAAAGGGAAGATAGGCACATGCCCAGTAAAGTTGGGGTGACATGCGAAGGTGGTTGTTGTCAGTCACACCTGGGAACAGGTCATTGGCCAGAATAATCGTGGCCACTGCAAGGACATAAAACTGGGATATTTAATCCCTAAACAAAGGATTTCACTCTCTTGGTGTGTTGCACTTGACTCCTGGCTTGAAGGGCTCTCTCACTCCTGCTTCCACACACACAATGGACTAATGGACTGCAGCTAGCCTGATGCTCTACTGGACCTGGCACCAACATGGAAAGGAAACTCTGGACAGTGGCTCTGATTTACCTCTACTGAAATCTCAGTTGCACTTCTTCTATACCTGAACTAAGGGAAATGGAGCTTGGGAAACCCAGGAATGTAATTCCATGCAAGTGAAAATCACATGTGAGTCTCAGAAAATTATTTTTCTCAAGAAATCGTAAGGAACTCACCCCTAACACGCAGTGGTAAAGAGGATACACCAATTTCTCTGTTAATAGTTTCACTGTGCTAAAAGTCCTATATAATGGTCTTTCAACCCCTAGAAACTACTGATCTTTTTACTGATTTTGAAGTTTTATTTTTTCTAGATGTCACATAGTTGAAATCATACAGTATGTAACCTTTACAGATTCTTTAGTAATATGCATGTAAGTTTCCTCTACATCTTTTCATGGCTTGATAGCTCATTTCTGTTTAGTGCTGAAAAATATTCAATTATTTAGATGCTCTAGAGTTTATTTATGCATTCACCAACTAAAGGACATCTGGTTTACTGCCAAGTTTTGGCAATTATGAATAAAGTTGCTCTAAACATCCATGTGCAGTTATTTTGTGGACATAAGTTTTCAACTATTTTGGATAGTTAATAAAAAGTATAATTGCTGAATCATATGGTAATTTAGTATTTTAAGAAGCCATCAAACTGTCTCTCAAAGTGACTGTCCCTGTTGCACTCCCACCAGCAATGAATGACAGTTCCTCTTTCTCCACATCCTCAAAGAATTTAATATTGTTAGTGTTCTGGATTTTGGGTATTCTAATAGGTGTATAGTGGTATCTCCATTTTTTAATTTGCAATTCTGTAATGACATAAGCTATGAACATCTTTTCACCTGAATGCCTTCTTTGCATATTTTCTTTGGTGAGATGTATATTTAAATATTTTGGGCATTTTTAAATCAACTTTTTTATTTTCTTATTATTGAGTTTAAGAGATTTTTGTGTATTTTGGGCTATTATATGTCTTTGATCATATGTTTCTGTTGAAAATATTTTATTCCATTCTTTGGTTTGTCTTATTAGTCTCTTCACAATGTCTTTCACAGAAAAGCTGCTTTAAATTTCAATGACCTGTAGCTTATCAATTATTTCTCTTATGGGTCATGCCTTTAGCATTGTATCTGAAAAGGTATCACCATATCCAGGGGTCCCTAGTTTTTTTCCCCCTGTTATCTTCTAGGAGGTTTATGGTTTTGTGTTTTGCTTTTAAGTCTATGATCCATCTTGAGTTCATGTTTTTGTGTGTAGGCCTGTATTTGTATGGCCTGTATTTGGACTCAATTTATTTTTGCATGTGAATATCCAATTATTCCAGCAACATTTGCTAAAAATACTATTGTATCTTCATTGTAGTGTCCTTCCTCCTATGTCAAATAGCAAATATCTATTTCTGGACTCTCTATTCTGTTCCATTTATCTATATATCTAATCTCTCACCAATACCACTCTAGCTTACATTATGACTTATAGTAAATCTTAAAGTTGGGCACTGCTGGTCCTTGACTTGTTCTCCATCAGTATTGAGGCAGCTATTTTAGATCTTTTGCCTCTTCACATAAACTTTAGAATCAGTTTATCAATATCCACAAAATTACTTTCTGGAGTATGATTGGGATTGCATTGAGTCTATAGGTAAAGTTAGGAAGGACTAACATTGCAATAATGTCTTCCTATCCATGAGTATAGAATAACTATTTAGGTCTTTGCTTTCTTTCATCAGAGTTTTGTAGTTTTTAAATAAATCTTGTACATATATTGTTATATTTATACCTAAGTATTTTATTTTAGGGAATGCTAATGTGTAAATGGTGATGTTTTAACTTTAAATTCTACTTATTCTTTGCTCATATATAGAAAAGTGATTGATTCTTGTATATTAACCTTGTATCCTACAACCTTATTATAATTGGTTTCAGAGGGAGAAGATGGTTGCTGGTTAGCAGAGTCTGGGTTTCTGGAATCCACTGCAGGTGAGGGAGGGGACGTGTATGAGGGTGGAGATCAGTGTTCTGCTATGTCAAAAGTAGATTCAGAACCAGAAGTTTTGTGTGAAGGAGAAGGATCTGATAGGTAGAACAGTTCTGACAGAGAGAGGGTCAAGACCAGAGGGTGAAAAAGACCTGGACATAGGAAATATCTGACCATTTTTCATTGTGGTGACAGCAATTATCTAAATCACGCAATGTGTTAAAATCAAAAGTGCTGTTTTCAGGCCATTGAGACTTATTATCTAGTTTATATTGTGGCCAAACAGTGTTACAAAAGAAAATGAGGTGCTTGGGCGTGATCTCCTCTTTGAGTCTAAGGCAGTTGAGATTTCTAAGGAGGCAGCCAAGAAGGGTCATTCTAGGGGGTGCAGTGGGAGTGTTCCCCATGATAAGGAGAATAAGTGTGGCCCATGGGGGGAAGAGGGAGTGACTGACCACGAGTCCAAAGGTGACTGTTTAGGGCAGGCATCCCCACTGCAAAACAAATCACCATGAGAAACGAGGGGTGACCCTCCAGACTAGGTGTCCCCAGAAGGGCCCGAGGCCAAACGCTGAGGAGTCTCCTGCCTAATGCTATGACTTTCAAAATGAGGGGACTTTCAAGAAGTCAGTGAGAGTAAGTGGACAGAAGACTGGAGATGAGGGAAATTGTGGAACATCACCCACCTGCAGAAGATTGGCCAGTGTGAATAGAGGGTCAGCAATGGAGAAGGACAGGTTCCAGATCCAACATCCTCCTCGACTGCTTTAGGAGGGCCTGTAAGGGAGGGAGGCTGGTGATCCTGTCACCTGAGTAGGATTTGGAGGTAAGCACAGAACTAGTTGGCGCTGCCTACTGCTCTTTGAGTAGGAAACTTGGGGTGACCGAAGCTGGGGCAATGGTTTCCCTTCCCTACTGGTTTCAGCACCAAATGTTATTCACCAAAGGAGGAATGCAGGAGGCAAAAATTGGTAAAGAATTATAAATTTATTAGGTCATTTGTAAACCAGGTGGGTTGAGCCCCAAAATGGTGCCACCTGCCAGGGACAGGGAGTCAGAGATCTTAAAGGACTTTAGGTGGGTTCTTTTGCTGAGGAATTCTCTGGGCAGGTCTGGACCCTGGCAAGTCTGAAGGGGAAAGTTACTAGTATTAGCAAATGCAATCTTGTCTAAGCAAAAGGGAATGTTGGTTGCAAAATTATCTAAAAGTCAGTTTCCTAGGGGAAGGGATATTGATTCCATTATTTTATCAGACCTAGCATATACCTTATATTTCTTTTTTCTTATATTATTACATAAGCTAGAACTTTCAGTACAATGTTGAAAGCAGTGGTAGGAGGGAACATCCTTGTTCTGTTCCTGAACTTAGCAGAAACACTTGGAGTTTCTGACCATTAAGTATGATCTTAGTTATATAGTTTTAGTACATGTTTCTTTTTAAGTTGAGGAAGTTCCTATTTCTTTCACTCAGAGTTTTTATCATGAATGGCTGCTGGGTTTTATAAAACACCTTTTCTGTATCTTTTACAGGATCATGTGATTTTTCTTCTTTATTCTGTTGATATAATAGATTATATTAGTTGGTTTTGAACTGGCTTGTATATTTGGGAAAAACATTACTTGGTCATGATACATAATTCTTTTTATATATTGTTAGACTCAATTTGCTTATACTTTGTTGAGGATTTTTGCATCTGTCATGAGAGATATAAATCTGTAGTTTTATTTTTCTTGTAAAACCCTTTCTGTTTTAGTGGTAAGGCAATGTGGGTCTCAGAGAACTAGTTAGGAAGTATTCCTTCTGCTTATATTTTTTAGAAGACATTGTAGAGAATGAGTATAATATTTTCCTCAAACGTTTGGTTGAATTCACCAGGGAACCCATCTGTGCTCAGTGCTTCTGTTTTGCTAGGCTATTACCTTAGTTTCCTTAGGATATATAAGTCTATTCAGATTGTTTATATCATAATATTCACAATTAATCTAAGTCCACTTTCTGAAAACACTGTATCACTTTACAGGTAGTCTGCCTTATAATGACAAGATATTCCTAATTTGTCTCTCCCAACTCTTTTATCATTTCCCTGATTCATTGTACTTAGGCATAAACATGCATAAGTTTAAATAAATACATTGTTGCTATTATTTTGAACAAACTGTTTCCTATCACAAAAAATAAGAATAAGAAAAATAAGTTTTTTTTTAATTCACTTACTCTTTCTTTGATTATCTTCCTTTTTTTATATAGACCCAAGTTTATGACATATTAATTTTCTTTTCCATGAAGAACTTACTAGTATTTTATCATTAGTTGCAAGGAAAGTCTACTGGCAACAAATCCCCTCAATTTTTGTTTGTCTGAGAAAATCTCTATTTCATCTTCATTTTTGGAAGAGAGTTTTGAAAACTAAATCATTTTTTCCCCATTAAAAGTAATATAAATTGAAATAACTCATTCCAGATCCCCAAATAATTCCCTGTTTCAACCTTTCTTATACACAGTACATGTCTAATGTACTGTGTGATATAAAAACACACATAAATTTATTGAACACCCACTATTAGCTTTAAATGAATCACTTTCAGCACTTGTTCCAGGGGTGTTTTTCAGGGGGTCATCATGCAGCATCTTTGCTTTTTCACATATCACTGCCTCGGAAATGCTGTCACTGGCTAACTGCTTTTTGTTTATCCAAGTCAACAACAGCTCTTCTACCTCTTCAGTGTCCTGTGGTCATTGTTACTTTCACACCATTAGCAACATTAGCACACTTGATGGCCTTTTTATGTTTTAAAATTGTGCTAACCAGCCATTTTGCCAACAACAACAAAAAAAGAAATATTCACAGCACAATTTCCTGAGATGTTAACATTTTTGAGATTCTCTTTTTGTCTTTAACTTTTGGCATTTTAATTATACATGTCTGGCTTGGGCCTTTTGAGGCTCATTTTGTTTGGGACTCTCTGCTCTTCCTGAACTTGTATGTCTATTTGCTTCGCCAGGTTAAAAATGTTTTTCATCATTATTTCTTTAAACAGTTTTTCAATCCCTTGCTTTTTTCTATTTCTGGTATCCCCATGATGTGAAAGTCTTTTAAAAGTTTTATTTTTCAATTACAGTTTACATTAACATTTTTGTATTAGTTTCAGTTGTACAGCATAACACTTAAATAATCACATACTTTAGAAAATGTTCCTCTTAATATTTCAAGTACTCACCTGGCACTATACATAGTTATTACAATATTGTTGACTATATTCCAAATGCTTTACCTTACATCCCGTGACTATTTTGTAACTGCCAATCAGTACTTGTTAATCCCTTCAACTGTTTCATTCAGCTCCAAGGCCCCTCTCCTTCGGCATCTATTAGTTTGTTTTCTGTATTTATAAGTCTGTTTCTATTTTGTTTGTTTGTTTATTTTGTTATTTAGATATCACATACAAGTGAAATCATATGGTATTTGTCTTTCTCTGTCTGGCTTATTTCACGTAGCATAATAAAAAAAAGTGTGGTACATAAGTACAATAAGATATTACTTGGTCATAAAAAAAGAATAAAATCGTAGCATTTGCAACAGCCTGGGTGGACCTAGAGGTTACTATCCAAAATGTTTTTATTCAGATTATGTATGTTCCACTACCTTGAGTGTTTGTGAGTTAATCTGTTCTTGGGCCCTTTAAAAGGATACCTGGGTCTAAAGCAACACTCCATCCAACCCAGATGAATGCCCACTGGTTTTCATAGCCATATGTTTTGGTGAGTCCTCTTCTGACATTGATGCTCTGGGCTTGGGGACGCAGTGTGGAGGTGGGACCACACACTCATCAAGGTAGACCTCTGCAGCTGAGATATCCTTACCAATTGATTTTTAACCACCACAGGTGGTTATGCGACTAGACTGTTTTGAGTCTCTGCCCCTCCTACCAGTATTGAATATCCTTAATCATAGTTCTGTTCAGCTAGTCTCCAGGTGATTCTCAAGGGTTGTTATTATAATTTTGTTGTAATTTTGATGTGTTGTGGGAGGAGGTGAGCACAGCATTTACCTATTCTGCCATCTTGACCAGAAGTCTCACATATATCTTTTATTTCACTTCTTATATTATGTTTAATTATATGTTTATGAGATATTTTTTCTCAAACAATGTGAGCTTCTTCAGGCAGTAATTATGTCTTATTCTAATACTTTGCATAGAGACGTGTCCAGAGTGCATGGTTAATAAGTTTTTATTAGACCCCATTAATAATAATCACCATGACATTATATAGCCACAAATCCAGTTTAATTTATTGAATCAAAAGATATACAGAATAATCTCCACTTTCTTTTTGAGCCTACTTACATTACCCTCTAGTTATAGAAGATAAGTAATATTCATGAGTTGAGTTAGATATTCATATGTTTTCAGGTTAAGAAGTTAAAACAAATAAACTTTGTTTTAAATGCATTTACATACAGGGTTCAAACATTTTTGGCACCTTAGTTTTTCTCCTGAACCTGAAAACTTTGGTGTCTTAAACTTCCAAAACTCATTAAGCTACAAAAGTTAAGTAATTAAAATATTCCTTTACAAATTTTCAGAAATGGTTAGAACAGTTTTTAACATTCAATTCAACAAACACATTTAAGCAGTTATTTTATATTAGACGTAATATCTTGGTTGCTGAAAGAGGGTTTTGTGTTTATGAATTCTATAAATATATTGACAAATGTAAACTCAGAAAATGCTCTTAAAGTAATGAAAACCATTGTATAATCTAGTGCCCAAAAGCACTAATCTGTAGTAAACTATCTAGTACCCAAAGCTACAAATATCATGCTATAGAAGATCTAAGACATGAGTGATTATCATGGGATGGAGAAACCCAAGAGAATTTCTGGAGGTTAAAAAAAGAACAAATTATGTTAGGAGAATATTTTTTTTTTCTTTTTTTTTTTTTAAATATATTTTATTGATTTTTTTACAGAGAGGAAGGGAGAGAGATAGAGAGCTAGAAACATCGATGAGAGAGAAACATCGATCAGCCGCCTCCTGCACATCTCCTACTGGGGATGTGCCCGCAACCCAGGTACATGCCCTTGACCGGAATCGAACCTGGGACCCTTCAGTCCGCAGGCCGACGCTCTATCCACTGAGCCAAACCGGTTTCGGCAGGAGAATATTGATAGAGGGAAAAGACATACTTTAAGCAAACCTTTAGCAGTAGTAAGAGGAACAGACAAAACATGGAAGTGGAAACAAGTGGGATATTTACAAAAGAAGTAAGAACATTGAACTTGTTAGACTAGAACATTATGTCAGAAGCCTAACTGAAGACACCTTTGTAGAGAAACCATGAGAGCAGTTTGTAGATATCCTGAGAAGATGGCTGAGGCTTTCAGTTGAAATCCTTGACTAACTGATTGCAAGCACAGCTCATGGGCCTGCTCCCTAGGACAGTGAGGAAAGGAAAAGATGAGGCAGTGACAGTGATCTGATTATCAGGCTTCTTAATGGGAGGGGAGGTGCCTTGACTGTGCCTGAAGGAAATTAGATTTTACTGAGGAACAGTGAGTTGATGCTGTATAGTTAATAATTAATAACTATCCACTAAAATGACATTCTGCCTATATGCTTTGCAAATGTTAGCTTTTAAAATTTATGTATTCAATTGAGAACATAGATTAATTATTAAAAGACAAATTTGAACTATTAGCCTGCAACCTGATGAAAATGCTTAAGATAATAAGGGATATTTATAACAGACCAAACATTGGTGGTTATTAAAGTTATAACATTGTTCACAGTGAAAACAGCACCAGAAGACCACAATTGGTCAATTAGAAGCATTCCATCTATCAATGCACAGGCAAATGTTAGATGCTTTGCTAAAACATAGTTTGTATTTTTATGAGCAGGAAAATGGACTCAAACATTGTGCGTTTTGAATGAAAATTTATGACATTGTCAAGCATGCAAATATTTAGGAAAAACTACTGGACTCCTTTCAACTTAAAACTGCAAAACACTCCAGCCCTGCACAATCTGGTTTGGCTCAGTGGATAGAGCATCAGTCTACAGACTGAAGGGTCCCGGGGTTTGATTCTAGTCAAGGGCATGTACCTCAGTTGCAGGCTCAATCCCCAGAAAAGGCCATGCAGGAGGAAGCCAATTGATGATATTCCTCTCTCATCAATGTCTCTATCTCTCTATCCCTCTCCCTTCCTCTCTCTCTAAAAAATAAATAAATAAAAACATATTAAAAACAAAAACAAAAATACTCCAGCCCTTGCTGTGTAGCTCAGTTGGTTATAGCATCATCCTGATATGGCAATGTTGTGGGTTCCATCCCTGGTCAGGGCACATACAAGAAGCAACCAATGCATAAATAAGTGGAGAAACAAATCAATGTTTCTCTTTCTCTCAATATTGTGGTTAAATTGCATTTCCATAAATTCCCGATGTATGGCATTACATGGGAAGATGTAAAGTCTTTTCCCTGCTAAGCACTTCTCAGAGTGTCTTCAGTTGCTTCTGAGAGTTCCTCAGAGTATGTCACATGTGCTCAGGAACATGTCCCATATACATTTTCCTCTGAACTGTCCTTTAAGCCCACATGCTTCTAGCAATGAGACTGCCATCATCTTGACACCACTATTATCTGCTGTGAACACTAAGAGGAAATAACTTCATCCTCCTTTACCATTCTAAATCAAACATGGAAATGGTTTTCTTATCTTTTCATGGTCCAACTAACTCCAGACTCAATATTCAGCAATCTATAGCAATAAAAGAGTAATATGCTAATTAGACCAGGTCGACCGGCCATCTTCCGGATGTCCAACTTCCTTCCAGACAAAACCATGGTGGTGGGGGCCAACGCAGAGGCAGTGAGGGGTGATCAGGTCGGCAGGGGAGAGCAGTTAGGGACAAGATCAGGCTGGCAGGGGGTTAGGGGTAATCAGGCTGGCATGGGAGGGCAACCAGGCTGGCAGGGGAGGGCTGTTGGGGGTGACCAGGCCTGCAGGGGAGGGTAGTTGGGGGTGACGAGGCCAGCAGGAGAGGGCCATTGGGGATGGCCAGGTCAGCATGGGAGGACCTTTGGGGGCATTAGGCAGGCAGGTAAGTTAGTGGTTAGGAGCCAGCAGTCCCAGATTGTGAGAGGGATGTCTGACTGCCGGTTTAGGTGCTGTGATATCGGGCCTAAACCGGTAGTTGGACATCCTCCGAGGGGTCCCAGATTGGAGAGGGAGCAGGCTGGGCTGAGGGAGCCCCCCTCCACTGTGCACAAATTTCTTGCATCATGCCTCTAGTATTTTAAAAAAGCTTCAGGATGGATATAGGGAAGAGAAGGAAAACATTAAAAAATAATTTCCTATTGTTATATGGATGGGGCTATGCTCAAAGATCATAGGCTCAGTTTCAGCATCGCCTATCCTATCTAATAATAGACAAACATGGTAATTAACTGTACCTCCAACACGCTTCCCATTGGCTAATCAAGGCGATATGCAAATTAACTGCCAACCAAGATGGCGGCTGGCAGCCAGGCAGCTGAAGCAAACAGGAGGCTTGCTTGTTCCGGTGATAGAAGAAGCCAAGGTTCCCTGCCTGCCGCTGCCCAGCTCTGAGCTGCACTCTAAGCAATTATGTTGCAATTATAGAAGCTAAACAATCCCCAGAAACCTGCTTTCAGCCAGCCGGACCTCAGAGCTGGAGTTGCAACAGTGTTTCAATTATAGAAGCTAAACAAAGCCCAGATACCTGCTTTCAGCAGCCAAGGCCTCAAGCTGGATCCGGCCTCAGAGCGAAAGCCAGCTCACAGCTCTAGTGACAGCCATAGAACGTAAATAAATCCCAGAATAAAAAAAAAAAAGAAAAAAAGGAGAGGTTGGGAGCTTCAGTCGCCTGTCAGTCTGAAAATGGCCCTCAGCCCCTCACCCAGACTGGCCAGGCACCCCATTGGGGACCCCCACCCTGAAGGGGGTGTGACCAGCTGCAAACAGCCATAATCCCCTCATCTAGGCTGGTCAGGCACCCAAGCAGGACCCTCACCCTGATCCGGGACACCTTTCAGGGCAAACCAGCCAGCCCTCACCCGTGCACCAGGCCTCTATCCTACATGGTAAAAGGGTAATATGAAAACTGACCCTAACAGCAGAAGGACTGGGAATGACTGGTCATTATGACACACACTGACCACCAGGGGGCAGACGCTCAATGCAGGAGCTGCCCTCTGGTGGTCAGGGCGCTTTCACATGTGAGGAGCTCTGCTCAGCCACAAGCCAGGCTGATGGCTGCCAGTACAGCGGTGGTGGTGGGAGCCTCTCCTGCCTCCTCAGCAGTGCTAAGGATGTCCGACTGCAGGTTAGGTCTGCTCCCCGCTGGCAAGTGGACATCCCCCGAGGGCTGCCAGGCTGCCAGCGGGATGTCTGATTGCCATTTTAGGCCCAATCCCCCGAGGAGCGGGCCTAAGCCAGCAGGTGGTCATCCCTTGAGGGGTCCCAGACTGCAAGAGGGCACAGGCCAGGCTGAGGGTCCCCTTTCTGCCCCCCCCGAGTGCACAAATGTTTGTGCACCAGGCTTCTAGTCTACACTAATAAAAGTGAAACATGCAAATTGGTGTCACTCCACTATGCCCACCAGCCAATCAGAGCACTATGTAAATTAACACAACAAAGGTGGCAGTTAATTTGCATACTCAGGCACAGAACGAAGACTGAAGGCTCTGGCTAGAGTGAAGACTGAAGACTGAAGACTGAAGACTGAAGAGGCTTGGCTTCTCCGCTACGGCCAGATCAAAGGTCTGGGTCTGGGTGCTGGAGGAAAACTGGTGCCAGCAGCCAGAGGAAGACAGGCCTATTGCGTGAATCTTCATGCAATGGGCTTCTAGTAGGATAATATTCTGCTGAGTCTCCCAAGCTCTGTGTACAAAGGACCAGCTCTTTTACTACTGAGGATGTGCCAGAGGTATGTGGTCTTTTGATTCCAGATTCAAGGCCCCCAAGCACCAGAAAGAACAAAGTGTCTCTCTTTTCTGCAGTCTAAAATTCAATGCCCCAATTATAACTTTTATTCAAAGTACCCAGTGTCCAAACATATTTGATAGAGTTATACTCATTACCATGAAAGGTGGTTCCATTGTCCACGAGTTTTGTTGAGGTTTTATATTTCTTACATAATACAGTATCAAGAGGTAAGAGGGTGGTGTTAAAATGTCAATGGTTCAGAAATGTTAGGCCATGATTTCTGTGATTCTTTTCGCTGCTTTCTCATCGTGGCTTATAGTTTCCTCAGCTACAGAAACATACCTACATTTAGAGCAGGAAGATATAGGGAACGTGGACCTCTATTTTTGTTTTTCTATTAGGAAAGCAAATACATCCTCATAAAACCTACCTATTACCCTTCTGCTTATGCCCTAATGGCCCAAACAGGGCCGTATAACCACTCATAGCTGGGGAAGAAGGGCAATCACAGTGAAGAGAAAAGAGTGTTGAAAATAAGTGCTGAGTTAGACAACAATGTATGCAAAAAACAATAATAATGATAAAAACAACATGCATAGAAAACAGTAGCCAATCTAGTGCCAGTTGAACTCTGCCAAATCCAGTTTTACTTACCATCCTTCTTCCCAGATGAGATAAAGACCATGCATAACATTCTTTATGCAATCTTTATATTCTCATCTAATAATCTAAACAACTAATTAAGAACTCAAACATTACACAACCATAACGAGTAGAAGTGTAATTTTCAGACAAAGTAAAATTTAAATATATAACTTTTAAAACACACTTTTTAAAATAGGGGAAAATAATCTGCAGAGACAGACCTCTGACCACAAAGATAATTGTTGGCTGTAAGCGTGTAATTTCCTTTATTTGGGAGAATTGGTATATATAATCCCCTAGGATTGTACAAAGAATCATGGACAAGTAGCCCCAAAGCCCTCAGTTCTGACCAGGGTCTATGATTATGCAAACTTAAAAGCTGTGGAAAGAGGGTATGCTCAATATAAGTGATGGATAATAGCTGAACAAACTGCAGGGCTTCTGTTTAGTAGCATTATGGATGTAATGGGAAATTCTGATGGTAGCCCATAGTAATTGGTGCACAAACAAAGTGGAATATGAGAGAAGTAAAAGCAGGGACAACAGTGTCCCTCACACACAAGACGTTTTTGTGTGGTTGAGGACATAGCAAGTGGGCCATATTAGAAGGATGAAGTTGGAACCAGTAGGATAAGCCAGGTTTTAGCTGTGATTCTGATAAGGGCTCATTGAGATGGTGTTGCCCAGCAATGCCATTACTTCCATTTGTTTATTCATCTCTACTCTGGTTAGAGGGAAATGACTGATAGGCTTTCATACAATCATTAATTTATGACAGTAATTGCCTCAGAGCCCTTTAAACACAATCTGTTGTATAGAAGACTAAGAGGGAATTATCTTTGTAGCTTCAATAATGAGAGAAATTTTCAAATACTGTGAGGTCTTTAAGGTGAAATTAACACATCAGATTTAGGAAAAATGGCATATAGAAAAGAGTGTGTGATGCTGTGGGACTATGAACCCTTTACTCCTGCTTAAGTGGAAGGTCTGCTGAGGGTGTGTGGGAAATGAGGTCAAAAAGGCTGGACAGGAACCAATCACATAATGCTCAATTGGGCCATTTGCAATAGCAATGGAACCAGAGACTAAAACAATCGAATTGTCAAGGCTTACAGTAAACACTAGTCTGAAAGCTCAATGCATCCATCTTGAGTTTTCTGGTATACATTTTATTTTATTGTGTATTTACTATACAATTAATTTATTTGAATACTAATAAAATATTATTTTTAACCTATAAATATAATACCACTAGTGTTGAATCCAATGGGGATATAAATATCCCCTTATATGATTTGCATTGCCTCTTTAATCATAAATAAGTTATTATACATTAATAAATATTTCCTTAGAAGATAACAGAACAAAGCAAGTGGAGATAATATATATTTTTCAGAAGAAATCTTTCCAGAATATTAAGAAAAGAAAAAGAGTCTGGGTCTGGAAACTAAAAGCCTTAACATGTTTCTAGAACAAATGAATAAATGGAGTATCTACCTTGAAACATGCCTGACAGTGTTAAATGTAGGAAGCCAGAAATGAATTCTGAAAGCATTCAAGCAGGGAAAATAAATTATCCCTCAAAGAACTAAAATTAGGGTTAGTAGGAAACTTCAGTGAAGCTATAAAAGTCTAAAGACAGAAAAACAATGTTTGTAGACCTTTAAGGGGAACAAATATTGTAACCCAATAATTCTGAAGCTAAGCAAGTTATCTTTTCTTAAAAATTAAAAAGTTTGATTAGGCAAGCTACAGAAGAAAAGAAATGGTAGTGAATGTGGAGCTGTATTAAACATGAAAAATTAAATTGCTAAAAGTTTATATTACAAGTGAGAAACTGCTGATATTGATGAAACTAGATGTGAATATTCATGTATTCATTCAAGAGAAATATATCAAACACCTACTAAATGCTGAATACTCCAAAAACAAGCATTCAATGTCATTCCTAACAATTATTAGACCAGGGCAGGGTAAAAATGGAGGCCCAGCTTCCAAATTTCAAATGTTTAGGTTTTATAAATGAAATTAGTTTGAAAAATATTGTCATAATTAGTCAAAAATATGTGATAAGTTATGATTGAAAATAAGTAAAATATAAAATATGATTGAGTTGAATTACTATTACATATATTTTGGTGTGTTGTTGAGCCAGAGATTTTTGATTTAGACATAATTCATAAATTGTTATATACATATTCTAGGATATTCATTCTCTTGCCTCTACTATAACAAAATCAATAATTATATTCTTACTAGTAGCCCGGTGCACAAAATTTGTGCACATTAAAAGGGAATTCATTAGCGGAGATATTTTAATATTGCTATTTGCCCTTTCTCTATAATAGAAGTGAGAGATGAAAGGAAATTAGTAAAATGTATATGAAAATAATATATAAATTTATTAATAAATAAACAGTAACAAAAGGATATAACAACAACAGAGGCATGATATAAAAATGACAAAAACATTATATGAAAACAACAAAAACATGATATAAAAACAACAGTGATGCAAACAATGACTGATAAAGTAATTAAACTTATTCTAATATCTCCCTGTACACCACATTAAGAGTGAAAACACTTTCAGAGTGCTTGACTAATTTCCCTTGTGATGAAGTATTTAGAACTTTAACTGTAACGTCGCATGCTCTTCAAACTTGAGAGAAAGCAACATATAACTGACCATGTGCTAAAACGGGTTCAGGTAGGAATATGCCTACTTTGTCTAGAGTTTGTCCTTGTGATTTATTAATAGTCATCACAAATGCTGGCATCACCAGAAACCGTCATCGAATCAATTTAAATGGGAGATTCATTTAATGAAATCGGTAATTTATATTGGGAATGAAAGGTGCTTCCACCAAGAAGTAAATTTGCAGCAATTCCTATAGATGCTGTGAGTAAAACAGTACCACCATGACTTCTAATATAATGTATTAAAACTTTATACAGATATGCAGGTGAATAGGATTCCTAGCTGGCAGGCCCCTGACAGCAAGCTAGCCACCTGTCGATTCTGTGAGGAATGGGGCTCCCTCCTCCCTCCTATCATGGTCTGGGGTGCAAGTGAATGGGGTTCCTGGCTGGCAGGCCACTGACAGCAAACTCTCCAACAGCAGATTCTGTGAGGAATGGGGATGCCTCTTCCTTTCTGTTGGGGTCTGGTTTGAAGGCTGTCCATGCTCCCTGTTGGGCCAGACCCAGAGTTCTACCATGCTGTGACCTCTGCCTCAGCAACCCAGGACTGACTGCTGCTGGGTGCTCTTCACGCTCCGAGGGTGGGTTCTTCTCTCAGGCCTCATGGGAAACACCTCAGGGAGGGCACAGCCCTTGGCAAGTCACCCCAGGACTCAGTACTTTGACGCTCCACTCCGAGGGTGGGTTCCTGCCTGAAACCTCACCCTGAGGGCAGGCTCCTGCTTGAAATCTCACCCTCCGGGAAACAGCTGGGAGAGGGCGCAGCCATTTCCAAGATGACCTCTTCAGGACTGACTTCCTTCCAGTTGGTCAAGCTTCGGGACGTGATGTTACACCCAGGGTTTTTATATAAGTAGATGACCAATTTTCATATAATTTGTGTTCTATTGATAATAATGCCAAATTAACCTTTCTTGCCTCTTTGTAGTTCTTTGATCATTTTTCAAAATTACTTTTAATTTAGAGAAACTTCAGACTATTGAAGTAGAGGCAATGAAAATTGTGATTTAAATTCTCAAAGAAAAGTTGGAAATAAATCATGAACTTATGTACTGTTTTTAAAAATTGAAATAAATTGCATAAAATAAATTATTTTTATTAGAGCATATGTTACAAAAATGTTAATTTTATCACATAAACTGTTATATATAACTAGTGGTCCAGTGCACAAAATTTGTGCACATTAAAAGAGAATTAAATAGAGCAAATATTTTAATATTGCTATTTGCCCTTTCTCTATAATAGAAGTGTCAGAGATGAAAGAAAATTAGTAAAATGTATATGAAAATCTTCCTCCTGTCAGAGTCTGGGGCATGCCATGAGACCCATGGTCAAGTCCCTGCCCACCCGTGTGCAACTTGAAATCGCGTGAGACCCAGACCTAGCTGGCCTCACCTCCGTCAAGTAATGCTGGGCAGGGAGCGCAGCCTCAGGTCCCCCATCAAGCCCTGCCAGGTGGGTCGAGTGGCCTGAGGTCCCCCTTCCAGCTCCGCCAGGTGGGGGGTGTGGCCTAAGGTCCCCCATCAAACCCCACAAAAATATTTTTATCTGAGAAAAATTAGAATCATTTAAATGGTAGTGTCAGGTTTAGAATTTATATTCCCAGAAAATTTGTGAAATAGGTCTTTGGAATAAGTACATATTGAGGCTAATTTTATTTCCAGCATCTGTTAGGAGTGCTGGGAAATCCATAAATTAATTGCACACTTTATTATGAGTTCTAGGGAGCCCCAGGACCCAGGCCATTGAGGGTTAAGTAAGGAAGCTATTATGAGATTAGCTTATTTTGTAAAAGACATAATTCAACAAAGACTAATTAAAATGTGTTAGAAGGCTAGTCATGATGCAATTAGAAAAACAAAAACATGCTCACATATCCATATATATTTTTAGACATACATGATTGTCAAAAGTTAGTTGCATCATCAGCCATATAAATTTGCTTTGAAAGATAACTTTAGTTATTTCTTCTGTAAAACAAAACTTGCTCTGAGAAGTGGTATTTTTTGACAAGTTTCAAGTATTAATTTTTATGTGACAAAAGACTTTGCTAAGGAGCTGGTGAGCCAAACAACACTTCTACCTCTTCTAAATAGGGTAGATGGAAATTAGTGTTGTAATTAATACACAGTAAGGTTATACTTCAAAGTTAAAGTATAGGAATGAATTTTTCTATTAAACTAGGAGCCCAGTGCACAAATTTGTGCACCTTGAAAGAAAGGAACTGTGGGCTGCTAGGCTGCGGTGGGCATAGAGGTGGGTCTTGACCCACCCTCTGTGCCCCCGTCTAACCCCTCACACTGCGCCCCTGGTCTCCTGTCTGCTGGCAGCCATGCTCCTGCCATCACTCCTCCCATGTGCTTACAGTGCAGAGCAGTTGGGGCCGGCGCCAGCAGCAGGTGCAAACAAGGCTGACACTGTCAGCCCGCTGGCTGCTGCTGCCCCAATCACCCCTCAGGAGCAAGGGGAGGTGGAGAAGCCCTCAGGGGTGATGGGAACTGAAAGCCGCTGCTCACACCTGCTGATGGTGCCAACTGATCGGGACAGGTGCTGGGCGCTGGCAGCAGGTGCAAGTGACAGTTCCAGTGCCAGCAACAGGTGGGAGCTGGACTAGTGCCAGCAGCAGGTGTGAGCAGGTGTGAGCACTGGGCAGGACCACGGAGTGCAGAAGAAAAGAATTTTCAGTAACCACCAGAGGCTCACTCCGATGACAGTTACCGGAACCCTGCCTTGGTCTGGCACTCCCGCTCACTTGCTCCACCATCCTGTCACACCTGACACCCGCCATATTCTGCACTCTGTCACCTGCTGCCGATGCCTGCCAAGTTCTGAGTATGCCCCCTGGTGGTCAGCACACATCATAGTGACCGGTTGTTCCACCATTCGATCTATTTGCATATTAGACTTTTATTATATAGGATGCTATATTGCAAGTCACCAGTGTGATGATTTCTAAAATTCCTCCTATGTTTTAAACAAATCAATGTAAGGAAACTGAATGCAGGGAACTACTCTGTGTTTGAGCCATTTTTCTGGCTTTGAAGAATCAAAGCATTGTTGTTGTTTTTTTTCTCTAAATATATGGAAAGAAACTGAAAATTCATTGCTCTTGGCTTCTTTTAAGTTCAATGTATTATGAGTGCAGCTTAACTTTTGTTTCCTATTAAAATCTGCTGTCTCTGAAACAGCATATGATCAGAAAGTCCTTATTGATAGTTCATGAAAAAGGAGAAATAAAGCTTATATAAAAAAGGGTCATCTTCAAGAATTTGCCTCAAAATTCTAGACATTAATCCAGTGTCTCAAGGGATGAGTTAAGATGCAATATTTATAAATTATCAGTAGTTTTTCATTTTTATATTAGTCATTCGTCACCAATATTTACTAAGTGTAGGGGCTACGACAATGATCAAGGCAGGGTCTCCACCTACCTTCAATATCTCCAGTGTGGAGATAGCCAATTAAAGAAAAAAAAACAAAACTGCAATTTACAGAGATTACGAGCTGACTTCGAGTTAGTGATGGGGCACTTAACCCGGTCTTGTTTATTAGAAAAATGTTCTGAGAGAAAAGACATCTGAACTGAGCCTCAAATGGTGCAGAAGTAAGCCTGGTAAAGAGAGACATGAAGCAGGTCAGGCAGGTATATGGTCAGGGTTAGATAGTCCTTCCAAGTAGTTTATGAATTCTTCTTCACAATTTAAATCTAAGCTGTCATGGAGGACTTTCCTGACAACTCCATCCATATTTGTCTGCCCTAATCCCACTATAGCTTTTACTCCATCACATTATCCTGTGTTTTTTACTTCAGAGCACTTATCTGAAACTAACTTCTTTATTTTTAAAGGTGAAAAATAATTTTGCTCTCTTGTAGAAAGCCAAACAGTTGTAATAAGACTAGA
Organism: Myotis yumanensis; assembly: GCF_028538775.1. Taxonomy (NCBI): domain Eukaryota; kingdom Metazoa; phylum Chordata; class Mammalia; order Chiroptera; family Vespertilionidae; genus Myotis; species Myotis yumanensis. Next base: position 132,539,935 of record NW_027223754.1, read on the forward strand.
GGCCCAGTGCATGAATTCATGCACGGGTGGGGTCCCTCTGCCTGGCCGGCGATCAGGGCTGATCAGGGCCATCTTTCCCAGTCCTGATCTGGGCCAATCAGGGCCAGTGGCCGGGGATAGACCACATGAGAAACCATGGGAGGGCTCCAGGGAGTGTCCATCCCTGTCTTGCCCAGTCCCGATCATCGGCCAGACCCCAGCAGCAAGCTAACTTATCGGTTGGAGCATCTGCCCTCTGGTAGTCAGTGCACATGATAGCAACCACTGGGTGAGACAGCCCTATTGGCCCCAGTCACCAACCAGGCTGAGAGACCCCACCCATGCATGAATTTGTGCACCAGGCCTCTAGTTATCAATAAAACAACAAATGACAAATGTTTGTGAGGATGTGGAGAAAAAGGAACATTTATGCACTGTTGGTGCAGCCACTATGAAAAACAGGATGAAGCTTCCTCAAAAAATTCATAACAGAACTACCATATTACCTAGGAAGCAGTTCCACCTCTGGGTATTTATGCAAAGAAATCCAAAATACTAATTTAAAAAGATATTTGCACCCCTATGTTCATTGTGCCATTATTTATAATAGCCAAGCAATGGAAGCAAATTAAATATCCATTAATAGGTGGGTGGATTAAAAATGGGACATATATACAATGGAACATTACTCAGCCATTACAAAAGAATGAAATCATGTCATTTGTGATGTGACTAAACCTATTGGATATATGACAAGTAAAGTAAGTCAGACAGAGAAAAACAAATATCATATGACTTCACTTATATGTGAAATCTAAAAAAACACAAGAAATGAACAAACTAAACAGAAACAACTTAATAGATACAGAGAACAATTTAATGGTTGCCAGATGGGACTTTAATTGAGGAGAATTAAGAAGTACAAGTAGCCAGTTGTAAAAAATAGTCTTAGGAATGTAAGTACAGCATAGGGAATATAGTCAATAATATTGTAATAACTACATATGGTGCAAGATGGGCACTTGTCTTATTGGGGTAATCAATATGTAAGGTATATAAAGGTCTAATTGCCATGTTTACACTTGATCTTAGCTAAAAGGCTGAGAAGCAATAATTGCTATGTTTTACACGTGAAATTAATATGATATTGTATGTCAAAGCTTTAAAATAAATGAAAGATTTTAAAGAAACAGAAGAATGTTGCTGGATCAGTGACTACCAATCACAAAGAAAAGCAAGAGAAGGCATCATTCCATTGAAAGAGACTCTTAGCTTAAGAAAACTACCAGTTGGTTTATAATGTAGCCAATATGGTTTACATAATTTGAACTCTATCTGCAATTTTATAACTATTCATCTGTAAGTCTATTGCTCTCTCTCATTCCTATTCATACCTCTGGAAAATCTTTCATTTTTAAATTCAGACAATCTAAGGTTTATTGTGGGGGGGCGGGGCAGCACATCCAAGGGTTCGGTGAGCCTGAGAGGGGGTGGCGAAGGATATAGAAAAGACAGACAAAGAGAATAAGCTGGGTCTAGGTGGAATCTAATAGTGACCTCCTGGTTCATGGATTGATGCTCAATCACTGAGCCACATGGGCCAGGCAAGGCCAGAAATTTTAAATTAGTTGTTTCATACTTTGATTTGGTTTGAAATTTTATCCAGATTCTGATCATGCTCTCTAAGTTAAATAGGCTATTCACTGTCTTTAGATGCCTTAAATAAGTTTTGTATCCACAGAGCTTCCTTTCTCATTTTGGTACTATCATGACATACTAAATATATGAGGAGAGTTATGGGAGTGGACAAGAGGATAGCTTAACAATCCATCAAATTTTAATCATTTTAATTTTTAATCATATTTCTAAACTGTTCTATTATGCCTCACTATACAGTGATGTTCTAAAAAGAGGCACATTTGCTTGAAAACCCAAAATAACCTATCGCTAATTATGTCAAAAGTTCTAGGCAAGCCATTCGTCAGAACTGCATTAACATTCTATGGACAATAGAACTAGCTCTATTTGCTTTAAAATAAAATACATTTTAAAATCAGATATGTATTTTTGTCATCTTTAAAACAACTAATACTGGACCTAATTGAAATCTTGCTGTGATGTTTAAATATTAGTAGGTCTTAAGTGAATAAATGCTCTCTGGCCCATTAACTCTTCTGCTGTCTTAGGAATAAATGATTGATTTCACAGTAAAGCCTTAATTAATATAACTCAGAGTACTAAATATGCTGAATAACCATGATATTCAGTCAGTTTGTTCAATGTCTTATATAAATTTCTCTTTGTACTCATTCAGTTTTTAGGCTTGCTTTAGTGTCTATTCAGAGGCAGAACTTACAGAGTTTTTCTTGTATAAGAAAAACAAATATGCTAAAGACAATTTATATATGGAAACCTTCATTAAGTAGTGGTATTCAAAGTAATGAAACAAAAGAGGGGAAATAAGAAGAAAATATGTTCTTTCTATATGAAGACAACAATGGCCCAGCATTATTCATTCTAAAAAAAGGGCATGACTGGTAAAAATACTTGTTTCTCTAACAAAAATATCACAATTTTCTACTCTGTTCAAATATATAGATTATATTCTTTTTATTTTCTCTTTTGAAGGAGGTATTATAAAAATCTCCCTAATTTTCAGTCACTTATATCCTAAGCTGCAATTGATAAAACAGAACATAAATTTTACAAAAGAAAACATAGTAAATATTTAAACTTGTATTCATTCATTCACTTATTCTTTATAGAGTTCTTTAAATTATTTAAGACTGCTGATTTTTCTCTATTATTTTATTATCTTCACTAATATTCTAATATCTGTAATTGTTTTCCCTCAAGCTTAAAAAATATTTCAACCTAAAAACCACATTAGTACTTAATTACTTGACAATTTGGTTAGTTCATGTTCTGCCAACATATTTAGATGATGTATAGCAAGTAAACACTAGAATTTAATGAATATATAATTTATTTACTAAATATTAATGTTAACACAATTGTTATCCCTTTTATATGAATTGTTTCTCTTATAGAAACTGATGAGCCAAAATATGTACTGTGTTCCACTGAAGGTTTACCAAATATGTTGTATTACAAAATTAAGTACTTTTTTCCTATATTTTCTTTAATCTTGAGCTCTGCCTTGTAATTTAATTCACAGATATAAAGTCATTAGGAAAAATGATAATGGCAATGTTTCTATTGTTCTTTGAAGTAAGATTCTCTGATGATGCTGTACTAATAGGGTAACAAGCCAGAACCTCAGAAAAAAGGAGCCTGACTACTTTCTATACTTACCCAAGCATAATTGTTATATCTTTAAATCATCTAACATTCTAGAACTCTCCTTCCTTTTATTATTAGGTAGAGGCTCAGTGCATGGATTCATGCACTGTTGGCCTGTGGGGATCGGGCCAAAACTGGCTCTCCAACATCCCTCGCAGGGTCCTGGATTGCGAGAGGGCATAGTCAGCTGGTTGGCCAGTTGGCTTGTCACTTAGGCTTTTATATATAGACTATTGGCCCGGTGCATGAAATTCATGCATCTCCCCTGTGGGATTGGGCCTAAACTAGCAGTTGGACATCCTTCTAGCAATCCGGGACTGCTGGCTTCTAACTGCTCACCTGCCTTGCTGGAGTCCAACCCCAGCGGGTCCAGAGGTCCCCAAAGGTGTGGACCGAGTCGGCGAAGAAGGAATGACACGAAGACAGCCTTCAGTTGATCAGCAGCCTAGTCAGGACCTCTAGCCAGGATCTCCAGCCAAAGTTCTGGTCGGAGTTCTGGTTAGGAGCTGATGAGGATCTAATGAGGATCTGATGATTATTGTCTTGTTACATCTATATTTATACCAGCCGATTTTAATCCTGTCAATTTCTATTACAAAGGTTAGGGCGTTTCTTATCTCTATTCCAGGGAGTAAAGATTATGTAGCTTAACTACCCACCTGGCACTTAATTAAGGGGTTGTATCCACTCCCTAACCTCAGGGAAAAATCCCCACTTGGGGAAACAACCTTTCTCAGAGAGGTGACCTTGGTTAAAACACATGGCACTAAGAAGAGCAAACATATTAAGAACAATATGCTATATATGCCAGGTCCCTTGAAACATATGCTGTGCAGATGTTTCTTTCCTGCAGCGACTGTGTCAAGCAGCAAGGATGGACCGGCTTCCTGCAAATTCCCCCTTTTTTATTTTTTAAATGATAGCGCATGCAAATCAGTGGCCACCTCTCAGATTGGGCTGTTTAAGACTCGGAAGAAGACTGGCAAGCAATGACAACAAGCATAGCTATAAACATAGTGGATGAAGCGCACAAGGAGCCCCGTTCCTTAGAAGGTTGCCAGCCTCTTCAGTCAAGAGATTTCAGCTGTCCTCAAGTTGTTGGTTTGATTGTCTTTGTTGGTCTGACTAGTGGGCGGCGTCACTGGCTACAGGCTTCCCGAAGTGTCAGTGAGTTGAAGGGCTGCATCAAAGGGTCCATCAGGGCCCTGCTTGATGGTGGTGTCGGTGTCCAAGGAGGAATAAGCTGTGTCCTCTGGGTCAGCTGTTATGGAGGATGGAGGGTAGTAGAGAGAAAAAGAAAAGAAAGCAAAAGAACTACAAGGCATGGAAGTGTTTAGAAAAAAGAAGGAGAAGAAAGGGAAGAAGGCAGCATCCTGACACAGCCCTTTCCTTCATCTGCCCCTTTCCCTGTGGTCCAAGGTAGAAATGGAAAACAAGTCCTGTTGCAGTGAGAGGGCAGCTGTTGTCAGCCAGTCTCTGTCTTTACCTGGGTCCTGATCTGAGCTGGGCCAAGTCTCTTTCTGTTATCTGGGTCCCGATCTGAGCTGGGCGTGGGAAGCGGGAAGCAGCCATGGGGGCAGGAGACCTCCCTCAGAAGGGGCGAGTGTTCAAGCCCCTGCATAGTTGGGGGGTGAGGATCTGTGCCCCACCTTTGTTGACCCCCAAGTTCTCTCCTGCCAGCCCCTCTGCAACTGTGCCTGTCTTAGGTTGTTCCTCCCTGAGGAATCTTACCCATCTTTGACTAACCAGCCATCCTCCAGGGCCAAGCAGGGTGATGTGAGGTTCAGTTCTGTCTCCTAGGTAGCCTACGCCCCCGTGGCCTCCATGCCCAGCAACTGCCTTGGGATTCCCTCGCCTGCTGGCTTGGCCCTGACATTAATCACATATCTTGGGGAACCCAGGTTTCTTCTCCAGGGAGGGCCCAGCTCATGCCATTGGGTGAGAGACAGATCCATGGTACCAGCCACCATGAGGCTTCAACCTCAGCATGAACAGAAAGCTCAGGCAACAGCTATGGGCAATTGGATTGTAAGAAGAGGGTCCCTCTTGACATGAGGGTAAGAGGGGTCAATACAGGACAAAGGAGAGTCCCGGGACAGGGCTTTCTCAGCCCAGGATGTCAGGCTCTTGGCACAAGACAACTCCATGTATGGGACATATACCAGACACCCCTAGTCACGGCATAAAAGGGAGGTGCCCTTCCTGGAACAGTAGGGTAGGGAGATTCTAGAAAAGGCTGTGTTGAGGAGAGAAGGAGAAAGGCCAAGGAACCAGCAAACAAGTAGTTAGATTTTAAAAAAAGGAAAAAGGAAAGAAGATGTGGGGCAAAGCTGGGACATATGGAGGTACATATGAACCTCCCAATGGACAGATTGTTCCAGCTCAGGGCTGCACATCTGCTGCAGACTGGCACTGGTCAGGTGTGCTAGGGTGAGGTGGAAACAGAGGGTGGTGAGACATAAGGTCGGACTAGACGGTCTGGAATCCACACAGGTGAGTCTGCATCCTGTGGAAATATACAAGTATATCCTCTCCCCCAGGTTAAAAGTACATCAGGTCTCTTCCAGGCTCCTGTAAGCAAGTCTTTCCATTTGACGAGGGCTTTAGGTTTAGTTAGATCAGGGTTCCAATGTCTGTACATCGGGGAATTTCCCTCAGAATCTACATTTAGTATATTAATTACAAATAGAGTATGTTGTAGAACATGATGAGGAGAGGAATATTTAAACTCATTTTCTTGTAATTTTTTAATTTGTGTTTTTAAAGTTTGGTGAGCCCTTTCTACTATTGCTTGACCTTGAGGAGTGTAAGGTATTCCTGTAGTATGTGTGATGCCGAATGTAGAGCATAAGTTTTTAAAAGCTCTAGAGGTATAGGCAGGCCCATTGTCTGTTTTAAGTGCCCTTGGTATTCCTAGGTAGGAAAAACATTGGAATAAATGTTGACTTACATCTTTAAAGGCTTCTCCTGTACGTGCAGAAGCAAGGATAACATGAGAAAAGGTATCAATACAAACATGCACATAGCAAAGTTTGCCAAAAGATGGGACATGAGTAATATCCATCTGCCATAAGTCACAGGGTCTAAGTCCTCTTGGATTAACTCCAGTAGCAGGGCTAGGAAAATGAGTAGGACAATGGCCGCAGTCAGGCACAATACTTCGAGCAGCTTCTCTAGATATGCGATAATATAGACGAAGAGCAGAAGCATTTTGATGGTGAATGGCATGAGACCGCCGGGCTTCTTCTAGAGCTGTACAAACTACTGGGAGAGTTAGTAGATCCGCCTGATAATTTCCTTCGCTTAAGGGTCCTGGTAGGCAGGAATGAGCTCTAATATGTCCAATATAGAAAGCCTTTTCTCGTTTATGAATGTAAGTTTGTAGCTGAGTTAACAAAGAGAAAATGGCTGTTCTTCCTTGTGGGAGAGAGGCGGTCTCAATATGAGGAAATAATTTAACTATATATTGAGAGTCAGTGTACAAGTTAAAGGGAACCTGTTGCAATTGTTCAAAGGCATAAATGACTGCCAAAAGCTCTGTTCTCTGGGCTGAAGTCTCTAGGATTTGTTGAACATGGGTTATTGAGTCAATGATTGTTACTGCTCTACCATCTGTGAATACTAAGGAGGCAGGAGGTGATAATGGTTCTTTTGAACATTTAATAGGAAATATAAATGGATGTAGGGAGAGAAATTGCAATATAGGTAATCTTGGCAAATGATGTAAAATTTATCCTGGGAAGTTACCTATAGCTATTTGCCACTCTTCTTCAAATTGTAATAGTGTGTCTAATTGTTCTCTTTTATAAGGTATTATTATCTCAGTAACTTCTCTTCCAAAGAGTTCGATACTGCGGCGTCTACCTTTGATAATGAGAGTGGCCACTAGGGAAGGATAGGATGGTACAATCTTCCTAGGAGTGACAGGTAAATGTATCCCTGGTTAGTTTCTTTTCCTCCGCTGACTAATACGCTTAAATTCAGCGGGTCGCCACGTCTGATCTGAGGTCGCACCTCTTAACGGTTTCACGCCCTCTTGAACTCTCACTTCAAAGTTCTTTTCAACTTTCCCTTATGGTACTTGTTGGCTATCCGTCTTGTGCCGGTATTTAGCCTTAGATGGAGTTTACCACCCGCTTTGGGCTGCATTCCCAAGCAACCCGACTCCGGAAAGACCCGGGCCCTGCGAGCCAGGGGCTGCTACCGGCCTCACACGGTCCACGGGCACCTCTTAACGGTATAATATGGATATATGTACTAAAAGCTCCTTGTCCCATCGTTCCAAAGACTTAGAGTTGCCCCGATGACAGAAAAGCGGAAAAAAGAAGAAAAGAAAGGCTATGCAAGGGACTGAGGTGCCAACATGGGGTCAGCTGAAGAAGTTAGCAACTGAGGCCCAATAGATGGTAGAAAAGCAAGAAGTGGAAGCTACTCTCTCAGCCAAGTCTGAGGACTCTGAGTAAATCAGCAAAAGAAACTTTCATTTAGCAGAAACTCACTTATTTCGTCAAATGGAAAGACTTACTTACAGGAGCCTGGAAGAGACCTGATGTACTTTTAACCTGGGGGATAGGATATGTTTGTATATTTCCACAGGATGCAGACTCACCTGTGTGAATTCCAGACCGTCTAATCCGACCTTATGTCACACCACCCTCCATCTCCTCCTCATCCTCATCCTCCTCCTCCCCGGTATCATCCATATCGTCCGACCCAGAAGGCACAGCTGACTCCTCCCCAGACACCGACATCACCATCAAGCACAGCCCTGGTGGACCCATGATCCAGCCCTTCAACACGCTGATGTTCCGGGAAGCCAGTCGCCAATGATGCTGCCCGCTAGCCAGATCAACAAGGACAACCAAACCACCGACTTGAGGACAGCTGAAATCCCTTGACTGAAGAGACCAGCAACCTTCTACAGAAACAAGGCTCCGTGTGCACTCCATCCACTATGTTTATAGCTATGCTCGCTATCATTGCTTGCCAGTCTTCTTCCGAGTCTTAAACAACCCGAGAGGTGGCCACTGATTTACATGCGCTATCATTTAAAATATAAAAAAGGGGGAATTTGCCGGGAGCTGGTCCATCCTTGCTGCTTGACACAGTCGCTGCAGAGAAGAAACATCTGCACAGCATATGTTTCAAGGAACCTGGAGTATATAGCATACTGTTCTTAATATGTTTGCTCCCCTTCTTGGCGCTATGTGTTTTAACCAAGGTCACCTCTCCGAGAAAGGTTGTTTCCCCAGGTAGGAATTTTTCCCTGAAGTTAGGGAGGGAATAAAACCCCTTAACTAAGTGCCAGGCGGGTAATCACTTTAAGAACAATCACGCTTAAGCTACATAATCTTTACTCCCTGGAATGGAGATAAGAAACAACGCCCTAACCTTTGGAATAGAAATTGACAGGATTAAAATCAACTGGTATAAATACAGATGTAACAAGACAACAGGAGACAGAACCTAGAGAGACACAGAACCTAGAGACAGAACCTAGCAAGAAAACATGGCAAAAGATCCTGGACAGAACCTGGCTACAGAACTTGCCTGGAGGACCTAGACAGAACATGGCTGGAGACCCTGGCTAGAACCTGAGCAGAACTTGGCTGGAGATCCTGGCTAGGCTGCTGATCAACTGAATGCTACCTCTGTGTCCTTCCTTCTTTGCTGACTCCATCCACACCTTTGGGGACCCCTGGACCTGTTGGGGTTGGACCCCAGCACTGCCTGCCTGCCCGATCACCCCTAACCATTTTGCCTCCCAGCCTTCTTGCCTCCACCCCTCCCCAGGCGGCCTGCTCTCCCCCAACTGCCCACCCTGCCAGCCTCATAGCCCCCAACTGCCCTCCCCTGCTGGCCTCATGGCCCCCAACTGCCCTTCCCTGCCATCCTGATGGCCCCCAACTGTCCTCCCTGGCTGGTCTCCCAGTCTAATTAGCATATTACCCTTTTATTAGTATAGACTAGTGGCCCAGTGCACAAAATTTGTGCACCTGGGGGGGGGGGGGTCCCTCAGCCCAGCCTGCACCTTCTCCAATATGGGATCCCTCTCACAATTCAGGACCACTGGTTGCTAACTGCTCACCTACCTGCCTGCCTGATCAGCCCTAACCACTCTGCTTCCCGGCCTGCTCATTCCCAACTCCCCCCCACTAACCTGCTTGCCCACAACTTCCCTCCCCTTCCGGCCTCATGGCTCCCAACTGCTCTCCCTGGCCAGCCTGATCACTCCAAACTGCTCCCCTGCCAGCTTGATTGCCCCAAACTGCCCCCCACTGCCAGCCTGCTCACCCCCAACTGGCCCCCCCTGCCGGCCTGCTATCCCCCAAATGCCCCCCCTCCCCCCGCTGGCCTGATCACCCATAGTTGCCCTCCCCTCTTGGCCTGATTGCTCCTAACTGCCTCTGCCTCAGCCCAGCCACCATGGCTTTGTCTGGAAGGACATCTGGAAGGTCTTCCGGTCTAATGAACATATTACCCTTTTATTAGTATAGATTAACGTGTGAAATCTCCCACTTAAAATTTTGGTAAGTCCAACATCCTTCCAAATATTTCTATGAGTAGTAGGGAAGTATTTGCTCTTGTAGGTTACCTATTACATGTTGCTCCTTAGTCCATAGTTACCTCATAGTTACATAGTTCCTTGTAATTGGATCTGTGCATTGCAGCTGATGTCTTGGTTCCCTTTTGTGTTTTATTAATAGCTTTGTTGTGCTGTAATTCCTATACCATACAATTCTCCCATTTCTTAGTTCTGTTTCAGTAACAAAAACATGAGAACAAGCTCCTTCTCTTTCTCTAAGGCAGAAATTTCCTGGGATATAATAGACAGAGAAAATACTGAATAATTTAAAGTCAAAATGGGATGCCAATTGTCCTTACAACCTGTGGGCATTCCAGCTTTAGAAGAATCCAGTGTCAGGCTCCTCTTTTCTGAGGTTCTGGCTTGCCACCCTATTGGTGAAGCATCTTCAGAGAATCTTACTTCAAAGAATAACAGAAACATTCGCAATTATAATTTTTCCCAATGACTTCATGTCAGTGAATAAAATTGAAAGGCAGAGCTCAAGATCAAAGAATATATAGGAAAGGAAGTAAAAGATTTATTCTCCCTCTTCTACAGTTTTTTGGTTTCACCTCCCAGTGATACAAGTAGGGCTTAAAAGTGCTATGTTGAAGGCTTGTGCCAATATGGCTTTAGAAAGCTTTGCCTATAGCTAGATTTTCTCCTTTCCATTTACTAAAAAGCATTTTGAGTTGAATACTTAGCTACTAAAAGCAATCCAAATATAACCTGCATTAGAATTTCAGGATAATTTTTAAAAGGTTGATCTCTATGCCCCAACATAAATATAAATAATCCAGGATTTCTGTAGATTTTGCATTTTATTTAAGCACATCAGATAATCCTCAGATGCAACAAATTTGCTTAGTTTATTCATTCTCACTAAATAATTACAAATTTTCAAATATTTGGCTTTATTCATGTTCCTTTAATGCCAATGAGTAGTGTTAGCATTGCCAATATTTTCTGTGTATTTTGTGTTTGTAATTACCATTTTCAATCAAGTTAACTTTAATTTAAAAGAAAAAGACAGTTATTATTTTTAACATTTAGAGTAAACCCACTTATGGGGTTCAAACTGATGACTAGCAAGTTATTTTCTATATTATTTTACCTTTAATTTGATTTTAATATTCTTTAAATTATTTTGTTGAATTGCCAAAAAATTATTGACTATTTCAATTGTTTTGTGTTTCCCTATTTTAGTGCAATGTATTTTACATGTCATTATTTTTTCAATAATATTTTCAATGAAATTTTATTTTATTTTTTAAATATATTTTATTGATTTTCTACAGAGAGGAAGGGAGAGAGATAGAGAGTTAGAAACATCGATGAGAGAGGAACATCGATCAGCCGCCTCCTGGACATCTCCTACTGGGGATGTGCCCACAACCCAGGTACATGCCCCTGACCAGAATCGAACCTGGGACCTTTCAGTCCGCAGGCCGACGCTCTATCCACTGAGCCAAACCGGTTTTGGCGTTCAATGAAATTTTAAAAATTCAGTTTATTATTGAGGGGCATTTGAGTGTTAACCTTCATAGATTAGTGTTATGAACATACAAGTGTATGTTAATTAATAAATGTACGTATGCATTTTTTATGTATACATTCTTAAGAGTGAAATGATAGAACCATAGGGTATACATATGTCTGGATATAGTCTATGCCAGTGATGGCGAACCTTTTGAGCTCGGCATGTCAGCATTTTGAAAAACCCTAGCTTAACTCTGGTGCCGTGTCACATATAGAAATTTTTTGATATTTGCAACTATGACAAAACAAAGATGTATATTTTTGATATTTATTTTATATATTTAAATGCCATTAAACAAAGAAAAATCAACCAAAAAAATGAGTTCGGGTGTCACCTCTGACACGTGTGTCATAGATTCGTCATCACTGGTCTATGCTTTCAGTTTTTCAAGTGGCAGTTATGGTAATTTCAGTCACTTGACTTCCTCACCAACACTTTGTATTTTAGCTAGTATTGAGGGCTGTGAAGTAGAATTCTAATGTTATTTTAAGATTAATTTCCCTGAAGACAAAGAAGTTGTGGATAGTTTTATGCATTACTCTCCATTTGCATGTCCTCTTTTGTAAAGTATCTTCAATTTTTGCTCATTTTTGTTTTTTTCTAACATTTTCCTTTTTAAACACATTTCTCAACAAATAATAAGTTAATTCTTATTGCTACAATAATATTTCATTGTGTAATTATTACTCAATGATTTAATTCCTCCTTCCAAGTATCAATTTCTCTTCAAGATAATCTTTCTTTCATTTTTGATGAACTTGCACATTTTAAAGGTCTAATTAGAAGGCATTTTGGCTATATAAAAAAGGTAAACTATGTAGGTTATTGCATTCCAACTTCTAATTAAACTTAGGAGTTAATATTTGGAGAGATAAAAGATAAGACATGATTTCATCATTGCAGTATTTTCAATGTTGAAAAATTGGAAGCAAACCAAGTTTAGTACAGGATGGTAAAATAGTATCATCCACACTTATGATTGAAAATATGTAGCCATTAAGTTTTTATAACAGATTTATACTTATTGACAATATAAAATTTTATTATATTGCTAAAAAATTTATAAATATCAATTGTGTAAAACAGTATGTGTATATTACACATATATCAGTGCTATGAAAGATAAATAGAATAATTTTAAGTATTAATAGTAGTTAGCCTTGACTGGTTTGGCTCAGTGGATAGAGTGTCGGCCTGTGGACTGGGGGGTCCCAGGTTCGATTCCAGTCAAGGGCGTGTGCCTTGGTTGTGGGCACAACCCCAGTGGGAGGTGTGCAGGAGGCAGCTGATCGATGTTTCTCTCTCATCGATGTTTCTGGCTCTCTGTCTCTCTCCCTTCCTCTCTGTGGAAAATCAATAAAATATATTTTTAAAAAAATAGTAGTTATATCTGGATAGTGGAATATCAGGTGTTATTCTATATATTTTTTAACTTCCCTAAACTATTTTTGTTATGTCATTTTACAAACATAATACAGATCATGGGGAAAAAAGGTCTTTCTCTTCATACCTCTACCTTTTAAGTGCAAGTCGCAATCCTGAGAATGTCCTGTTTCTATATCTATACTTTTCTTAATCTACCTGTTAAGGCCCAACTCAAATAATACTTCCTCTTGAAAGTTTGCCTTATTTGGATCACTATAAAAACACTTGGTCTTATGCTTTGAATCTTAGTTTTAAATGATACATTAATAAAATAAATAAATGATACACTAAAAGTCTCCTTATGATTTTACTTTGATAAAATAAGCATAGAGAAATGAAATACTTTTCTCAATGTCAGGAATCTGACAGACTACTAACAATGATCTTAGATCATGATAGGCCACAAAATAAGGAACAACAAAAATAATCTCAAGATTCAAAACACATGAAACTTTTAATGTGTAAGAACATAGATAAAGGCTGTATAAAAGTATATAGTTAATTTCATAAAGTCACTGGGGAAATTAATGAACAGACATGCAATTTGATCATTAGTACAGTTAAAATGGGAAACCCCAAATTCAGCAGTCACTCTTAGTGATATGGAGAGGAATGAATCTTATTTTTATTATTATTTCAAATATAATAATTTTCCTGCCCCATTGTATCACTTAAACATTTTAAAGCACATATTGAAGCCATTCTAGAGATTATATTCTAATTTTTAAAAGGAGATAGATATCTAGTTACCTGAGAATAATTATTTCAAGTTAGAGGTGGTTCATTTCTCTTTCCAGTTTGAGGTTGCGCTTGACAGTGATAGAGTCTACCTTTAGTGAAGCAATTTTTTACTAGTCAGAGTTCTTGATTACCAAAACAGAAATTAAAGCTGATTAAGTTCAGCATGAAAAATATTTATAATTGGGTAGCTCACAGACTTAACAAAAATAAGGAAAAACAGATCCCAGAAAATGGCCTTGGAGAAAAATGAGGCCAGATAGCCAAGCACACGGACCAGTCACCCTGGAGTATCTCAGGGATAGTTAGAATGTTATGCAGGATTCACTCCCATTGGCCCTTTTATCTTTGTGTCTAGACTCCAAGTTCTACTACCATCCTCACCAAATATACTAGATTTCTCCACTAGGATCATCTTCACATTTTCCATGATTTAAAACATCTGCTTTAGAACTGAAGTTTTGAGTAGAGCATCCAACTGGCAAAATCTATGTGACATGGTTATATTCTTCATGCCAGTGGTTGTGGAGAACAAACATCATTTTCTAATCAAGACTAAAAAAAATAGATTAATTTATCAATCAAGAAGACTTTAATATTTGGTAGAAAAGATATAACAGTAGTTTCTCATGTTCAAACTGACATTGTGTTTAAATATTTGAAATCACAAATAGCTTTATTTTCAGTACACATACTTATTTTTAGGCCTCCCTATATTAAATTTATTTTGAAAATAGTTAAAGGTAAGCCCTGGCCTGTGTGGCTCATTTGGTTAAGCATCATCCTGTCTACCGAGATGTCACTGGTTTGATTCTGGTTAAGACACATGCCCAGGTTATGTGATCCACCCCCAGTAGGGGGCATGCAGGAGACAGCAGATCAATGTTTCCCTCTTCCTTCCTCTCTCTAAAATTAATGATTTCTGTTTAAACTTATATGTAAAACACGCATGATAAATTGTTATGTAAAAGACTAAAGTTGCAAAATTTTGTAAAATGTGTAAAAATAATACTTATTAAAATATACACAGAAAGATTCTATGTGGTTGTTTTTGAGCTATATAAGTAGGCATTATATATTCTTCTGCACATTTTATTTTTTCAAATTTTATAAATATGACATGTACCTGTATAATTTATAAAAATAAAATAAATTTTATTTCATTAAAAATTATTCAAGAAAGAGAAATAATACTTCACCATTTCTAAGAAAAAAATGACTTCATAAGGCATTAGGAAAGATGCTTTATTTAAAAAATTACTTATTCATTAACAGACGCATATAAATAAACTTGAGATAAACTACAAGGAAGCAGGAGAGTTGTGCTTTAAAGAAAGCATAAGATTATCCTATTTTATGAGAAATCAAGTGGTTTTGTGGTAGCAATTTTTGTTAGTTAACAGCTTTGTTTGTGTGTTCAGTTTTTAGTTACAAAAACTACTCTTGTTTAATAGATAATTAAATCACATCTTATTGAAAACTAACATTTTAAGAAAATATTTCTCTCCACATCAGTTTTTCTGTACCAGAAGAAAATCTATCATATATACTTAATTTTCAGCCAAGACAAAGTACAAATCTGTAGATGTCACCTAATAAATCCACCAAATTTGGTCTTTGCTTGTATTCTTTTTTTTTTATTATAAGCATTTAAATACATATAAAAAGCACAGTAGAAACCTTTTATGATGTATTCAGTCCTGGTAGTTAATTAATAAAAAAACATAATGGTGGTAAAATATGGGGGGAAAAAACCAAACATAATAATGTAAACTTAATCTAAAATAGATAATTACATGTTTATTTACCAAAATTTGTACTTACTGACAAAGATCTGATTTGAATATGTATGGAGCCTCTGACATCAGCTCCAAATCAGGTTTTTTGTTTGTTTTTTAAATTATTGACCCAAATTATTTCTTTGTTTTTTAAATTGTAATTTCCTGTTTAGGTTTTCCTAAAGAGAAGCAAGAATAAAGACATTTAAAAAGTAATTTGATTGAAGAATGCTCCCAGATTTCAATCTTTTCTTGTTTTTCATATGTCTCTTCCTCACAGGTAATTTAGTAAAAATGTCTTTAGAAATCTAGCTTCATTGAATTTTTCTAAAGTATTCAATTTATTTCATATGGAAAAAAACATCTTTCCTTTCATGAATAGATCTTTTCTGCATTCATCATTACCAATCTATATATCCATCCTTTGCATAATTATGTGCTGCCTTAACTTATAAATTTATAATATCTGGGAGCTGTTATATCTGAAAAAAAAAAAGGGCTTCTACATAGCTCATCTTCTATTCTATTAGAATGTCTTTACTGTTCTTTGCCTTTCGCCTTTCTATGTAACTTTCAGAATTAGATCACTGTTTTTCTCCAAAACTGGGATTGGGATTATGTTGTATTGCATCTGTTTGAGGACAAATAGCATATTTAAAACAGTAAGTTTTACAAACATTAACATGGCATAGCTCTCTTATTTTCAGGTCTTTGATATTTATTAATAACACTTTAGAGAATTTGTATTGAAGTCATGCTCTTCTTACTGGTCTAGTCCTAAGAATCTCATTTTTTGCTGCTGGCATACAGAATGCAATAGTTTATTGTTTACTTTTGTTTTCTCATTAACCATTGACTTTACTAAATTACCATAGATCTTTATGGAATTATAAAGTAGACAATCATCGTCATGGCAAATTACAAATAATAGCAGCTATTTCATTATTTTTTTAAATTTTTTTCAAATATATTTTATTGATTTTTTACAGAGAGGAAGGAGAGAGATAGAGAGCCAGAAACATCGATGAGAGAGAAACATCGATCAGCTGCCTCCTGCACATCCCCTACTGGGGATGTGCCCGCAACCCAGGTACATGCCCTTGACCGGAATCGAACCTGGGACCTTTCAGTCAGCAGGCCAACGCTCTATCCACTGAGCCAAACCGGCTTTGGCAATTATTTTTAATATTTTTGTATTTTATTTCTTTTCCTTGATTTATTGCACAGAGACTGATAGTACAAAGTTAAATACAAATAGTGATATCATGCATCTTTGTCTTTTTATC
The DNA here is from genome assembly GCF_028538775.1 of Myotis yumanensis. NCBI lineage: Eukaryota > Metazoa > Chordata > Mammalia > Chiroptera > Vespertilionidae > Myotis > Myotis yumanensis. The sequence continues at coordinate 132,556,552 of NW_027223754.1, forward strand.
TCAAAGTGAAAGCTTTCAACATTTTATCATGAGGGTGATATTTGATATAAAATTTTTGTTAATATTATCTCTCTAAATTAAGTTTCTTTCTTTTCCTATTTACTGATAACTGTTACCATGAATGAATGATGAATCATAGTTTTTCTGTCATGCTTTAAATGGTATGATTTTTATCTCCTTTAATCCCTTACCGTGGTTAATTATATTGATTGATGCTTGAATATTATATTTATCTTAATTCTAGAGACAAATGTAGTGTGTTTGTAACATTAACTTTTTTATATTGATGGATTTAAATGGATATTTTATTTAGGATGTTTTGTATACATAGTTATTACTCAAGTCATTATAAATAGAAGGATTATTTTATTTTATATTGAAATATATTTTTATTAATTTCAGAGAGGAAGGAAGAGGGAGAGAGAGATAGAAACATCAATGATGATAGAGAATTGATTGGCTGCCTCCTGCATGCTCCCCACTGGAGATCGAGCCAGCAACCTGGGCATGTGCCCTTGACCAGAATCGAACCTGGGACCCTTTAGTCTGCAAGTGAACACTCTATCCACTGAGCTAAACCTGCTAGGGGTAGAAAGATTATTTTATAAAACTTACAGGTAGAGAATCAGAAGTTGCATAATCTTCCATGTCTATCATATTTTGTGGCAATTTACAAGTGGCAAGCAGAGCTGTAAAGGAGGTTTTTTCTCAAGTAAACCTGTCCCCAGGGTTCTAATGCTTTTAAGCTACATGATGGTGACTGGCAGCCAAGTCTTTTGGTCACAGAATTATGCCATGAGAACTTTGGCCTCAATCACAGGAGGTCTTCATTGCTTGGGAGAGCCCCCACCCTTACCCAGGGGTAATATGACAGCTGGATCTAAACCTTAAATGTGTACCTATTTGGTGTGACAGATCCTTGGCCTGTCATTCAGTTCTGCCATGTCATTTTTGTGGCTAGAGAAGGACCCACACATCCATAGACATGAACTGACCTGTTCTTTGTAAAGTAGTCCTAGGGAAGAAGCAATAAAAAGACCATTATCTATCAGAGTGTATTATTCTTCCATATTTCATTATTTTTTAAAAACTGGATGGTCATAATTTTAGATCAATTTCAGTATTTCTGTAGGAAAATGTAATTGAAATTTACATCATTAGAATTCCCGACAGAGAAACCAAGATGGCGGCATAGGTTAACGCCAGAGTTTGCTGCCTCGAACAACCACTTCAAAAATACAACTAAAAGATGGAACAGACATCATCCAGAACCACAGGAAGGCTGGCTGAGTGGAAGTTCTACAACTAGGAGGAACCGAGAATCAGAGGAGGCACAATTAGCGTATGACCGCTACCCTTTTCATTGGCTAATCAGTGAGTATATGCAAATTAACTGTCAGCCAAGATGGCGGCTGGCAGCCAGGCACTGAAGCAAGCATGAGGCTTGCTTGCTGCTGACTCCAACATTCCCCGCCTCACTTGCCGGCCTCTCAGATGCAAGTCTAAGCAACTATGTACTATGTTGCAAATAAGAAGCTAAACAAAAGCCCAGAAACCAGCTGGACTGAAACCCAGCCAGACCGAAACATTGTATCAATGTTTTCAGCAGCGAGGCCTCAGAGCTAAAGCTGGCCCAGAATAAAAAAAAGAAAAAGAAAACAAGGAGCGGTTTGAAGCTTCAGTCACTCGCTTCCGGAAAACAGCCCTCAGCCCCTCACCCAGACTGGCCAGGCACCCCAGTGGGGACCCCCACCCTGATCCAGGACACCCTTCAGGGCAAACCAGCCAGCCTCTACCCATGCACCAGGCCTCTATTCTATATAGTAAAAGGGTAATATGCCTCCTAGCACCGGGATCAGCATGACAGGGGGCAGCACCCAAACCCCCTGATCCCCCTGCAGCTCTGTGTGTGACAGGGGGCGGGGCCACAACCTCCCTATCTGCCCTGCTCTGTTCGTGAGAGGGGAAGGCACCCCAACCCCTTGATCAGCCCTGCTCTGTGTGTGACAGGGTGTGGTGTCCCAACGCCCCCCCGACGGGCCCTGATCTGTGCCTGATAGGGGGGAGCTCCCCAATCCCCTGATTGCCCTGCGGCTCTGTGTTTGACAGGGTGCAGCACACCAACCCCCTGATCGGCCCTGCTCTGTGGGTGATAGAGGGTGGCGTCCCAACCCCCCTCCACGGGCCTTGCTCTGTGTGTGACAGAGTAGAGCCATAACCTTCCCATTGGCCCTGCCCTGAGTGTGACAGGGTGCAGCGCCCCAACCCCCTGATCCGCCCTGCTCTGTGTGTGACAGGGGGCGGTGCCCCAACTCCCCTATCGGCCCTACTCTGTGAGTGACAGGGGAGAGCTCCTCAACCTCCTGATCGGCCCTGCTCTGTGCATGACAGGAGGGAGCTCCCCAACCCCCTGATCGACCCTGCTCTGTGTGTGACAGGGTACCGAGCCCCAACCCCCCAGATGGGCCCTGCTCTGTGAGTGACAGGGGCAGCACCCCAACCCCCTGATCAGCCCTGCTCTGTGAGTGACAGGGTATGGAGCCCCAACTCCCCTATCGGCCCTACTCTGTGAGTGACAGGGGGGAGCTCCTCAACCCCCTGATCAGCCCTGCTCTGTGCATGACAGGGGGTGGCGCCGCAACCTCCCCATCGACCCTGCCTTGAATGTGACAGGGGGCGGTGCCCCAACCCCCCAATTGGCCCTACCCTGAGCATGACTGAGGGTGGCATCGCAATATCCCGATCCGCCCTGCTCTGTGCATGACGGGGCGGCGCCCTAACTCCCCAATCGGCCCTGCTCTGAGCCTGACCAGGGGCTGCACTTAGGGATTGGGCCTGCCCTCTGCCACCCGGGAGCAGGCCTAAGCCAGCAGGTCGTTATCTCCCGAGGGGTCCCAGACTTCGAGAGGGCACAGGCCGGGCTGGGGGACCTCCCTCCCCCTGCCCCCCGAGTGCACAAATTTTTGTGCACCAGGCCTCTAGTATTAACTATAACAATCAAGGCTTAACTACAACAAGACTGTGCACAAAGACCACTAGGGGGTGTACCAAGAAAGCATAAAAAATGCGGAGACAAAGAAACAGGACAAAACTATCAAGGGAGGATATTGAGTTCAGAACCACACTTTTGAGGTCTCTCAAGAGGCTTCTAGAGTCTGTGGATAAACTTGATGAGATGTACAGGAAATCTAAGGAGACCCTCCATGGTGTGATAAAGGACCATCTAGAAAGTAAGCATACACTGACTGAAATAAAGAATATTATACAGACTCCCAACAGCAAACCAGAGGAGCGCAAGAATCAAGTCAAAGATTTGAAATGCGAAGAAGCGAGAAACACCCAACTGGAAAAGCAAAATGAAAAAAGAATCCGAAAATACGAAGATAGTGTAAGGAGCCTCTGGGACAGCTTCAAATGTACCAACATCAGAATTATAGGGGTACCAGAAGATGAGAGAGAGCAAGATATTGAAAACCTATTTGAAGAAATAATGACAGAAAACTTCCCCCACCTGGTGAAAGAAATGGACTTCCAAGTCCAGGAAGCCCAGAGAACCCCAAACAAAAGGAATCCAAAGAGGACCCCACCAAGTCACATCAGAATTAAAATGCCAAGAGCAAAAGACAAAGAGAGAATTTTAAAAGCAGCAAGAGAAAGAAACTCAGTTACTTACAAGGGAGTACCCATACGACTGTCAGCTGATTTCTCAACAGAAACTTTGCAGGCCAGAAGGGAGTGGCAAGAAATATTCAAAGTGATGAATACCAAGAACCTACAACCAAGAGTACTTTATCCAGCAAAGCTATCATTCAGAATTGAAAGTCAGATAAAGAGCTTCACAGATAAGGAAAAGCTAAAGGAGTTCATCACCACCAAACCAGTATTATATGAAATGCTGAAAGGTATCCTTTAAGAAGAGGAAGAAGAAGAAAAAGGTAAAGATACAAACTATGAACAACAAATATGCATCTATCAACAAATGAATCTAAGAATCAAGTGAATAAATAACCTGATGTACAGAATGAACTGGTGATTATAATAGAATCAGGGACATAGAAAGGGAATGGACTGACTATTCTTGGGGGATAAAAGGGGTGTGGGATATGCGGGAAGAGACTGGACAAAAATTGTGCACCTATGGATGAACATAGTGGGTGGGGAGTGAGGGCGGAGGGTGGGGTGGGAGCTGGAAGGAGGGGAGTTATGGGGGGAAAAAAGAGGAACCAATGTAATAATCTGAACAATAAAGATTTAATTAAAAAAAAAAAGAATTCCCATTACCACATCGAACTTGTGCTCTGCTTGAATTATTTTTTCAAAATAACAAATAAATATTATAAAAAGTAGGAATATCTTTACTATTGAAAATTGTAATATTATATTACATGGGCTAACTATTAGCAAATGAATAAAAAATATCAACTAAATTCACATAAACAAACTACAGATGATTATTAAACAAAGAAAATAGCTTGTTTTATTATGCAAAAGAATGATAGTGAAATTTATATAGAAGAGAATATTGATAAGAATAGATCCTCAGATTGCAAAATGTGCTTTGAAAGAGTGAACATATGGATTTCAGCAAAAGAAAGGTACTCATCTGACCTTTACAATCCAGTTGCATGAGCTTTTATGTGTTTGTACAATTATCAAATGATCATTAATGCTTTTATAAAGATAATTTCAGACATTAACATTTGTCCAACAAGATGCTGTGGGTTAAAAAGTTCACAATGCACAATCTATGCACTATGTTTGTAAAATTACATGGCTTTTAACATCCTTTCCAATTCTGATAGGAGGTGATTTGACACTGTCCACTATGGGTAGCTTCCTGGAGGACATGTGTGTATATACCTCTCTGACAGCAATTATCAGCATTACATTTCTTTCTCCATTAGGTAACTTGTTTTACAATTCATTAAACATTCCCTCTCTGAGTTATCTGCCCTCCTCCCCACTACCCGCCCCCTCCCCTCAAGCTCCAGAAAGATATATCCCAGCCTTGCAGAACTGAGCAGTACAAAGTAAACTTGCTTTTGCCAAAAGATATGGAAGGGAATGTTATGTGTCATTTTGGGGAAAAGCTTTAAAGTCAGCCTATGATTTTCTATGTTTGCTGTTTTCTTTACCTCTGCCATAGTGATCAGATATAGTCTGTTTTGTCAGCCTGGGTCCTAGAATGTAGATCACAAAACTGAGCTAGCTGATTGTTAATGGACATGTATTGTCTTTATTACCTCTAGCCTAGTATCTAAAAACTAGCATGTGGTGAGTATTCAGTAAATGATAGTTGATTAAAGTAATTCAGTAAATTTTACCTCAGACAATAGACAGATGTTTCTCAAATTATGATGGAGTTACATTAGACTCATTGTAAGTTGAAAATATAAGTAAAAAATGCATTTAATACACTTACGCTACCTACTCTACTGAACATTATAGTTGAGCCCAGCCTACCTTAAACATGTTCAGAACATTCTGGTTAGTCTTCAGTTGGGTAATTATCATGGGTTTCATCTTAAAGAGTTATTGCCTTTCTCAGCTTTTCACCAGAAACAGGAGACACAGATGGGCATTTGTGGACATGCTAGAATGTGTAAGTACAAAACACAATATTCCCAATACCCTGTTGACAAAGTACACTGTGGCGTATCAATTGTTTACTCTCCTGATTGCATGGCTGACTGGGAGCTGTGACTTCTTGCTGTTGCCCAGCATCAAGAGAATGTCCTACCTTATATGACCAGCCTTGGGAAAAAAATAAAAAATCAAAATTTGAAGTATGGTTTCTACAGAATGTTTAGCACTTTATATAAAACTGGAGGCCCAATGCACTAAAATCAAGCAAGGGGCTCTGCTCCTGCAGCCACAGTGGCTGTCTCAGCCCCTGCCGCTGCAGCTTCATCTGGAAGGTCATCCGGAAGGACATCCAGTCTAATTAGCATATTATGCTTTTATTATATAGACAAAATTTGTACACTGGGGGATTTGTCCCTCAGCCCAGCCTGCACCCTTTCCAATCTGGGACCCCTCAGGGGATGTCCCACTGCTGGTTTAGGCCTGATCCCACAGACATCCCTCTCACAGTCCGGGACTGCTGGCTCCCAACTGCTCACCTGCCTGCCTGATTGCCCCTAACTGCTTCTGCCTGCCAGCCTGATGACCCCTTAACCACTCCCCTGCCATCCTGATTGATGCCTAACTGCTCCCCTGCCAGCCCAATCACCCCCAACTGCCTCTCCTGCTGGCCCAGTCCCCCCAACTGTCCTCCCCTGCTGGCCTGGTCACCCCTAACTACACTCCCCTGTTGGCCTGGTCACCCCTAAATGCCCTCCTTTACTGGCCTGGTCACCCCTAACTGCCCTCCCCTGCCGGCCATCTTGTGGCTGTGGGCGCCACCATCTTTGAGGGCGTGGCAGTCAATTAGCATACTCCCCCCTTATTGGCTGTGGTTGCTGCCATCTTTGAAGGCGTGGCAGTCAATTAGCACATTCCCTCCTTATTGGCTGTGGGCTCCGCCATCTTTGCAGCCTGCTTCTCAGTCGTTTGGTTGTCCCTCACTAACCCCCTGCTGGCCTGTTTGGTCATTCATTCTGTTGCGATGGTTGCTTAGGCTTATATATTTATAGATGTACTGGAGGCCTGATGCACAAAATTTGTGCAAGGGGTTCAGGCCCTGCTGCTGCAGCGGGTGCCTCAGCCCCCACTGCCACGTCGGCTGCCTCTGCCTCTTCTGCCTCGGCCCCTGCCACCACAGGTTCGTCCAGAAAGTCATCCAGAAGGAAGTCCGGAAGGAAGTCCAGTTTAATTAGCAGATTACACTTTTATTATTATAGAGAGTACATCATAAAGTCAAACATTTGTAAATCTAGAACCTTCTGTATATACAAAGAAATATATCTAGTCACTTCTTGCCCTCAAAGGTTTATAATAAAATTTAGTTGAGGACACACAAAAGCTGAGTTTTCTGAATTGTAAGTTGATGTTTCTTTTTACGTTCAGATAAAAGAGAGATCAGTGTGTATGGGGGGTGGGGGGGGACAGGGTCAAGGAAAACTTATTCAGAAAAGCATTAACTTGATCTGACACTGGAAACAAAAGGGACAAAGATAGGCTGTGAGGAAGGGGAAAAGCATTCATGTAAGGAAAGGATAATAAGCAAGGGTGAAGAAGATAAATACTAGATAAAGAAGAGTATGCATTTTTCCTATAAAATAGTAATAAGAAAAAAGTATACTAAAGGTAAAGAAAAATAAAATTAAAGTAAAAAATAAATTAATTCCATGTCTGGTTTATTCATGATTTTGTAGATTTCTATGAGCTGTCCAAAATAACATATGAGTTCCCTGCCAAGTCTTATTTTTCTATGATTATTCAACAATTATACAATCATGGGTTTTACTAGGTAATTTAAGCATCTCACGTTTTTTGCAGGATAGATCATTAGGAATAAATATTGGAGACAAATGAATAATGAACAAGATATTCCACTTATTTTTAACAATTTAGTTAATTACTTATTATTTTACTAAATATTGTAATTAATTCACCTATGTATGACCTAACGAAAACACCTCTTAGAATGATCCCTGTCACACTAGCCCTGTGTAGTCTTACCATTTTGAATGCTCTCACCTTGTTCTCACCTTGCATCTTGCTCACACATACCTATGTTCTTCTAGCTCTTGGCTTTTGTTTTTTATTTGTATTTTTAATCTCAGATTTTGTATCTTTCAAATGTCCTGTCTCTAATACTTATCTTGTAACATAATTATCTTTAATCTTATTTTCATGTCATTTTCTTGATGTACCTCACTCTGATTCAGCCTATAATATCAGTTACTAACCTTACATAGCATATGCAAAAGAAGCATCAGAAAGCTATGAACCTCACATTGTGCTTCTCTGCCCATGTAGTTCTTAAATTCCATGTGCAGTAGTAAAGAGAAGTGGCATTGGCTTTGAATTCTGGAATCGGCTTGCCTGGGCTTGATAACAACTTTTCTACTTGTGAACTATGCATCCTTGGACAAGCTATTTAACAAATTTATGTCTCTCATCTTCAGTAAAATGGGTTTAATAATATTACTCATCTCATAGGGTTGTTGTGGGATTCACTGGAAAATTCAAATAAATTGTTTGTTAAAGGAGTCTGACACTTTCATGTTTACACCATTCAATAGAATCATGATTACCAATCTTGACCAAATTCTGTAGTTGTGACAGAATTCATCACAGAAAAAAAAAAAAATGGGATCAACTTAGAAAAATACATGTTTGTCTTTGGTAGATGCCAACAGGTCCAAATCTCAGCATTTTAGATCTTGACAGAAGGTTTCTGTGCCTTGGCAGTTGGAACGTTATAGATCCAAGGGAACTTTCCAAAATCTTGCTTTTTTAGGGGATCTTGCATTGGAAAAATACAAAACTACTTGCAGATCAAGGTCAGAGAACAAATGGTTCTATAAAGTTTCTTTCCAGCTGATTAGCTTTGCCCTTTATAAATTTTCCTCTTACATGCATACTCACACACTACTCTCCAATTGCCCCAACAAATCTCTTATTATGCACTAATTTTCTAAATTACTAAGTAATAGCCAGCTTTATAACAATTGCATATGTTCATGGTGTTTAACATGATTATAATAATCATTTTATCATGTTTCTAAAATATTAATAATCCAATGATTATAATCATCAGTAATTGTTATTAACTTCATACTCTACCACATAACCTCAGGTAATGCAACACAGAAATGTGACCAAAAAAAAAAGACTGCTATGGATTCCTTTTTTTCTCCAGTAAGTTATTTTAGTGGTTTAGAAGGAAAGTATATGCATGCTAATGTCCCTGAGCTAACTGTTCAAGTTTTCCTAGGGATGTAATTTTTTCATGAAAAAAATATTTATTCTTATGCATTGGCCCTCAGTAAATAGTATTTATTCTGTCTGCATATCTTCCCACATTTGCAGCCACCCACAGAGACAATCATTGCCACCATTTAGACACACAACAAACTAAGTTTTTATTACTTTAATTTTCCAAACAAATTACACCATGCTAAATTACAACACATGGAAATTTTTTTTAAAAGATAAAGAGAATAGCAGAATTTGCATTTTTATTAAGTGAGTTATCTGTAATTTCAAATAATGGCCTATATTACGCATTTCCCAAATGTGCACACACATGTGCATGCTGAGTGAGCATTTTAGAAAGCATCAAAGTTTCCTGAATCCTTTTGAAATTAAATGGAGGAAACTATGTAAATCATTCTCATTCTGAAATTTTATAGCTCAATAAATTTGGAATTAAGCAATAGTTTGTAATCTCAAGGTATTTTCACTCTCCAATGGTGTATTTATGTTTGGTAATTTAGAATTTATTATATATTTATATACATATATACATATACATGTGTTAAGGAGGAATAACTTTATTCTATTTTGCAAAGGTTTTTCGGCTGGTCTAATAATCAAATCAGCATGAGACAGATTAACAGGAAAAACACACACATTTAATTTTTTATGTACAGGAACCCCATACACATGAGAAGTTCAAAGATAGAAAACTAAAAGGAGGTATATATACCATTTTGAGCCAAGGAATGGATAGGAGCCTGAGACTTCAAAGGGAGGAGGGTAATTCACAGGACACTAAGAAGAACAGATGTTCTGTAATTAGAAGTTTGCCCTACCATACATATAGGCCATAAAAATGTATTACTTGAGAGAGCTCTTTTTGTGGGCAAGACCCCCCCAATTTAAATTCTTTAAGGGAGAGGTAAAATTTTTTCTGCAGCTCCTAAGGCAGTGATGGCGAACCTTTTGAGCTCGGCGTGTCAGCATTTTGAAAAACCCTAACTTAACTCTGGTGCCGTGTCACATAGAGAAATTTTTTCATATTTGCAACCATAGTAAAACAAAGACTTATTTTTGATATTTATTGTATATATTTAAATGCCATTTAACAAAGAAAAATCAACCAAAAAAATGAGTTCAAGTGTCACCTCTGACGAGTGTCATAGGTTCGCCATCACTGTCCTAAGGCCTTGAATGCCTTCAGTTCAAAATTATCCTCAAGCCAAAGTGGCTCATCTTGGTGAGGCCTGTTCTGAACCCCTGTACATGGTATTAGTAAATCCCTAACACTGAATTTTTATGTTTAATAGAACCCACACAGACTAACAGAATTTGTCCTGAAGAATTTATTGGAATTGCCACAGAATGATGTTAGATTAGGGGTCCGGATGTACTAGGAAGGTTAACAGTGGAAGATTAAACTAATATCAAAGAGCTCCAAACAGGAAATGTCCTGTAGCAAAGTTTCTGCATTTATCCAAGATTTTCAGGAGAGCAACCATAATCTGGGGGAAGATGGAAAGTATGGTATACACTTTTAGTTTGGAGAAATTGGGAAAATTTTGTCTAACCATTATCATTTGCAGTCATGCTAATTTTCATAGTGTTGTAAGAAAGAGACTCATCTTTGAAAACAAAACAGTGGGAGCGTTTCAGGATACAAATTCAAATGCCACCCAGCTGAATAATAACCTGGTTGTCTTTAATAAATGTATTATTTTATGTCTGCACAGTGATTGTCATTTAAAATAACTATATCCTTCACTTCACTCCCATATGGACAAATGCCACCATTCAAACATCATTATCATGTAACCAGTTTGTCCTGAGAAGCTATTGAATATTACAGTGCTCTTTTCGTGTTTAATAAAAGATTGAATAAAAGAGGGCATGGTCTGATGTTATTGTTTATCCCTATGAGAGAAATTGATTACTGCTTATTTTCATGCCCCTTTAGGGCCCATTCAGTGGTTGATTTCAGGAAAACTGATAGCATCTGATTACAATTCTGGTCATATATAGAACCACCTGGGGAGTATATATATATGTTTAATTGGGCTTTAACCCAAAGCTAGTGAATACAAATCTCCAGGGGTTAGTCTCATCAAATTACATTTAAACATGTTCTCTTATAATTTTATTGCAGCCATCCCTGGACTGGCCTTTGGAATCCATTGTCTTAATTTTGAAATTCACCACAAATTGAACTTCTATATCTACAAAATGGAGATACTATCCATTTTAAGTTGTTGTAATGACAAATGAGAAATACAAGGAGGCTTTCTAGCACCATTTATAGCATATAGTAGCCTATAGTAGGATATGGATGAGACTGTTAGGTGTTGGCCAAAATTCATTTTCTCTTATTTCTGGACACTCAGCTAGATTGCATTTCTCAGCACACTTTGTGGTTAGCTGTGTTCACATGACTAAGAGATATGAATCGCTTTCATATTTGGACCATAAAGACCTTCACAGTGAACCTACAGTTATTGTTTCCCTCTGGCAGTTTAATAAGATCATCTACAGAGTGACCTTGGAATTTATATTGAACATGGAGATTAGCAGTTAGTGCCCTATGTTTGTTGTTCAATTATATTAAACTAATGGCCCGGTGCACAAAATTTGTGCACTGGGGGGGGGGGGGGGTTATTCCTCAGCCTGGCCTGCACCCTCTATAATCTGAGACCCTTTGGGGGATGTCCAATTGCCCGGTTTAGGCCCGATCCCACAAGAACATCCCTCTTGCAATCTGGGACTGCTGGCTCTTAACTGCTCACCTGCCTGCCTGCCTGATCACCCCTAACTGACCCCCTCGCCAGCCTGCTCGTCCTCAACTGCCCTTCTTGCTGGCCTGATTGCCCCCAACTGCCCCCTCCCCCTGCTGGCCTGCTTGTCCCCAACTGCCCCCCCGCTGGCCTGATTGCCACCAACTGTCCCCCCCCCCCATCATCAGCCTGCTTGCCCCAAACTGCCCTCCCCTCCTGGCCTGATCACCCCTAACCACCTCTGCCTCTGTCCCTCCACCATGACTTTGTCTGGAAGGACGTCCAAAAGGTCTCCTAATCTAATTAGCATATTACCCTTTTATTAGTCTAGATCCGTGGTCGGAAAACTGCAGCTCTTTGGCCCCTTGAGTGTGGCTCTTCCTAAGCCTTAGGAGTACCCTAATTAAGTTAATAATAATGTACCTACCTATATAGTTTAAGTTTAAAAAATTTGGCTCTCAAAAGAAATTTCAATTGTTGTACTGTTGATATTTGGCTCTGTTGACAAATGAGTTTGCCGACCACTGATATAGATGTTATCCCTATAAATTTAATAAAAATTGTCTGTAAATTATGCTTACACTGGAAGTGAACCACTTATCAATTTTATTTTAATCATCACTATTGGTGTACCCTGTAGGGGTAAAATTTGGCTTCCACACTGTCAGCATCTTGGGGGCCAGACTTCAGAGACTTCATAGATAGTTCTGAGGTCTTTGGCCTTGCTCTGAAGTTACTGGCTGCCCAAGTTATCACTTGAGGTGGTGAATTTTTCTACATTGTCTTGGTCTTTTTCTGGATCATTTTTATTCAGTTGCTCATTTGGCCTGTGATAACGGCCACATATTGTTGGCTTTATAGCTTTCGTAGATTTTCTTGAAGGGGTAGGAATTTTTGCAAAGGCTCCTTTCCTTAAACTCCCTTAAAGACATCTTTTCACCCCCATGGATGTCCTTAGTACTTGGAAGGACAATAGAGTGAGCACAGAAGGACATCGGTTTGTGGTGAAATGGCTGGGATAAAAGGGAAAAAAGTCTTCATGAGAAAAAGTATGGGTTGAGGATGGAATCTGCCAGGGAAGACCAGGGAGTCTTGGGGATATGCCACTAAAGAAGAGGAGGAGAAGTTTGGGTGTGGTCCTTTCATCATGGACACTGGACCTGGGTTAACAGGGCCTCTTCCTCTTTTACCTTCTTTTGGTGAATGGGGTTGATTGTTACATAACTCTGCTAGGAGTTTGTGGTTTCCTGGTCATCTTCACCATGTCAAAATTTCCCAGGGCCCTACCCCAGGCCTCCTGAACATATGCTTTTCTCCAGGACAATGAGGGGCCACACCCCCTAGGCTTTAATTAATCAGGAAGCCTCTCCTCCAGCTAATGGTAGCTCTGGGAGAGAAACTCAGACATTATAAAGCACCATCCTGACACTTCCATGGGGAGGGGTGAGGAGGCCGAGATGCTTTGGTAAGAGAAAGGGGGCATTTCTTTAGCACTCCTAAGCCTTCTCAAACTTATTGACCCCATGTTCAATTCTGATGGGTCACATGGTAGGGAGATGATGCTTCCTCCAAACGTTTCCCTAGGCCACCCATTTCAGTGGTTCATTGTTCTTTCTCATCCTTCACCATTAGTTTTCATAAGATTTACCTAAAATCTTTTCATGGTAATGTGACTGTCTCTGTGGAGATGTGAATCATCCTGCTTCCCTAGTACAGGTTGCTCTTATGCACCTTGAAAACCATTCACTTCTTGGCAACTACCAGAGAAATTTTCCAACTCACCCCCATTTTTCCAGTGTCCATGTGGCTCTCCCCAGCTTTCTGTTTTCAAGGTTGAAATCATTGCATTTGGGTGTTTAATGAATAGAGTTGCTCAACTGGTTGTCTTAGCTTTGTTTAAAACCTTGGGGGTGATCATAGTAGGTATAGTATCTAGATTTGGGGTTTAACAGTATAAGGTGAATGAGGCAGGAATTTAAATTCCTGAAGTTGGACTTCCTGTTTATATGTTGAAAACTGCACCTTCCCCCTGCCCCACCTCCTCAGGGAACTCTTGTAGTCAAACCCTTGTTCTGAGGATTGCAGACTCAGGTTCATAGAGGACAGGAGGCCCAGGCCCTGTCAAAGTATGGATCAGAGGCAGGGCTAAAGGACCCTACCGAATCCATCTCAGCCCGTGCCATCAGGCTTTGGAATTGCTGGGCTTGGTACCGGATGTGGCGTACACTGACTTCCTGCAGAGGACTCAGGGCAGTGAGGCCCTGATCTGAGGAGCCGGCCTTGGGTCAACAGAGGGAGGATCCTAGGACCTGCCAAGGCTCAAAGTGGGGAACTGAGGGAGAAGAGAGGGACCCTGGACCCTAGAACAGATTCATCTCAGCCAGGTAGGAATACGACAACAGGCGATTTCTGCTCTGGTCTCAGAGACTCGGGGGCTTTGATATAGGGAGTGGGATCTCAGATACACAGAGGACAGGCCCAAGTCCTGCCAGATTCAAGGTGAGGACCCTTAGGAAACTGTAATGGGACTCTGGATGCCACAACAGAGGGAACCCCACCAAGGCCCTCCCCTGCTGTTAGCCCTGGGAGTGCCCAAGGTGGGATGACGATGACAGGCAATTTCTGCATCCGGGAGTGGGACCTCAGATATGCAGAGGACTGGTCCAAGTCCTGCCAGAGTCAACATTAGGATGCAGTGACCCTGGATCGCATAACAGGGGACCCCACAGAAACCCACCCTTGCTGTCAGCCCTGGGAGTCCCCAGGGTGGGATAACCACACGCAGTGTTTCCTGATTTCCACAAATGGGTCTGAGAGATCCTGGGAACATGGTATCAGGAAAAGGGCCTCTGGTCCACAAAGGGGAGGACCCAGGTCCTGCTGTAGTCCACCGCTGAGGCAGCGGGCCACTCGGGGCTGGAGGCTAACAACCTCCCGCACCCACCGCGCCCACCTCACCCCACCTCCCACCTGGCATTGGGTCGAGCCTTCGGTTGTTTTGGACGTTACAGACCCCGGTTCTTTATATATATATATATATATATATATATATATATAAACTAGAGGCCTAGTGCACAAAATTCATGCAAGGGCAAGGTCTCTAGTGGCTGCAGACTGCCTGCTGGGGCCTTCCTTCATTCCACACCACCCCCTGGTGGTCAGCGCACGTCATAGTGAGTGATAGAACTCATAGTCGGTTGAACTCCCGAGGGGACACTTTGCATAATATATATATATATATATATATATATATAAATTTTAAAGTAATAGTAACATTTAAAGGATTCTTTTTCTTCACTTATCTGTCTATTGTGGTATGTCCTATTTTACCAACTGTGGAACTGACCAGAAAGTCCAGTGCTCATGAGATACAAAGGCACTTTGCAGATTCCTGCAGCCATAATAAGAACCCTCTGTGCCAGGGAATTGTTCTATCTTTTAAAGATCACTAGATACCAGAGACCAAACTACAAAATCTCAGTGTATCTTTATTTCAACTTTTAGTTAGAGTAAGATAGATATGCATAGTAGATTATATTTAGAGAATTTATTAGAATTCCTAAAGGATGTTGTACTTTTTGGGTTCCAAATAAATACAGGTACTCATGCTCCTCTACATGTCATTTATTTATGAAAAGCTACTTATGAAAAGTTGTTCCTGAGATCATAGTGATTACATTTCTCTTTCCACCATTGCTGTTTGGGATATTCTTTCCTTTCTCTGTCTACTACTTCTAAGTAGCACTTACCTTCGTACCAACACTAAAAGAGCTGGTCAAGAAGGATATTACTTTGGAAAGAACAGGAATGGTGTGCAAGAGAGAGAGAGAGTAGGGGAGAATAAAACACACTTAAAAGTAATCTTCTCAAGGGCTCTTTTCCCCACTATTAAGGTCTCAGGGTAACAGTTTCAATGCCCTATCCTATTTTTCTCAGTTTACTTATATGCCCCAATATTATTCTACATCCTACATTCCTTAATATTGAGCTCATTTGATGCCTAAGAGATACAGAGTCACTGCTTTACTTCTTATATATAACTAAATCTTAATCCTTTGTATTCTCAAAAACTCATGATAGCAAATTTTTATGGTTTGATATTTTCTATAGGATGGAGGTCACAAGTATAGCTCACCTTACTTGCTAACTGATAAATTTTTAGTGACTTCTTAAGATGCTAAGTTTAGAAAACTTTGAGACCAATATGTAGTCTCAGCAAGAAAGAACACCCTCATAAATTAGGAATGCCTTTCCAAGTTGCAGGAGGAAAAAAAATGGCATTCATGCCAGGAGTTTGTCTCCTGAATTGTGCCCTTCCAAATAAATAAATAAATAAATAAATAAATAAATAAATAAAACTACAAAATAAAATTTAAAAGAGCAATTCTTTTTGTCTTTAGGAATGATGGAGCGTGGATATGCCTTTTCAGAGGTAAGAAAGGATCAATCTGCAGGCATACTTTTGGGATCCAGTTATATTAAAAATCAAGGAAGTACAAAACAATATTATACATATGGTGATATATTTTAAGTGTCTAACAACTAAAGATATATGAATGCCATTTTTCAGTTCTTTTAGTGTATCCCCATGGCTTATATGCATAAACATATTTGGTGAGAAAAGCATAAGTCAAGCCCTGCTAGGGTTTCTCAGTGGTTAAGCATCAACCTCTTAACCAGGAGGTCACAGTTTGATTCTGATCAGGGTTGCAGGCTTGATCCCCACTAGGGGGCATGCAGAAGGCAGCCAATGATTCTCTCATCATTGATGTTTCTATCTCCCTCTCCCTCCCCCTTCCTCTCTGAAATATATATATATATATATATATATATATATATATATATATATATATAATTTTAAGTAGAAGTCAAAATTAGAGGTCTTTTATTCATGAAGGATTGGTCAAATGGCCCTTGAATTCAACTCTGAAAATGAGCCATGTAATCAGACTGATTTCTTTTGTACAATGAAAGAGAATGGGAAACACTTGTCAGAAGGAAGAATGAACGAATGAAAGAGGGAACATCAGGCCAATTCCCAAAGCAAGTGAAATAAGAGAAAGGTGGTGACGGGTAAACTATTTCAGTATGGAGGAACACGGTATCAGGGGTCCCTTAGACCTATAATTATTTAGGATTTTTCTTCTGGAGTTTCAATACCTGATGTTTTCCTCAAATTCTTTTTCATCAAAGAGTTGTTAACCCCAGCTGCTAACTCTCAAGTTACTTGGTGGATTTTTGACCCCAAGTTCTGTCAGTCAGTATCAGCATTTGGTATCTGGAAATATGTTACTCCTGGTGCTTGGTAGAGATAAAGGCTGTGGACAGAAGTTTCTGATCCATTGCCAAAGGGGTGAAAATGTGCCTAGAAACTCAAATTGGATATCATATTTCATTTCCTCACATAAGCATTGATTTTTCTGGTAGCCCTTTTATACTTTGAATACAGTTCTAAACAAAGGAGTCATGATATGAATTACTATAGTCTTTCCTGTGATGAATGGATAATACTCATTGTGTATAATAGTATGTCTAAGGCTAAATATTTTACAAATTCCAAATAATTGACTTCCAAAGAACATTTGCATTTCATCAATTTGTAATGGTAACCTCATTCCCTGATTTCTTCTTTCAATTAAATAATGAAATTGAATAAAGCAGGTGTCAGATCCACCTCTCTTCTTAAACTCACTTTACCAGTTCAGAGAAGAAAGAGATTAATTTAATGCCAAATCACTGACTTGCTTACTTGTTTTTTTTATCAGATTCTAATAATTTCTCACACTGCTGCATTCCTCTATCACCTCCATGTTGCTTAAGAGGAGACAGAGCCAGAGTAAAAAGTTGTTTACTAGATTGTGAAAGCTACAGGTTTGGCAGAAGTTAAGTACCACAAATGATAAACATTTATATTAACCTTTCTTATTTTAGGTTCTTAAATTTTTTTTATGAAAAGTTGACAAAAAGGAGCTATTTTTGAGATTTTTTTTCTATGAATACAACTAGATAAACATTTCATCTCATTTTATTGTGATTTTCCTTATGATTTGGGGGAATTGAAGAAACGAAGTGCTATGTACAAGATGAATTCACTTATGTAAAATTTTAAAATCACAAAACAACACTATTGTCAACGGCATAGACATATATAAGAGTATAAAAGTGTGCACAGAAAGGGCACATGCTGATATCAGGCTATGGTTACTTGAAGGGGAGGGGCAAAAAAATGAGAATCAGTTACTTAATTTAAGTTTAAAAAATTCTCATGTTTGGTGCTAACTGTGAGTTGAGTAATCTAACTTTGATACTGTCTTACTATTTGACTCCACTTCATCTTCCTCAATAGGATTACTTTGTAATCTAATATAAACTCATAAATTTTAAATATGAACTTTATAAATAACTTGCTTAGTGTTTTTAAATTTAGGAATAAACTATATTGCTATGAAATATACATGTTAAGACTCTTCTTCAAGTTACATTATATCAAGTGAGATAGAACTGAGCTTGATGAAAGTGGATTATACTAATTATATCACTGAATCATTGTAGAATAGCTCTATTTCAGTTAGGTTCCTTAAGGAATTATGGAAAAAAATCTGGAGAATGAATGAAATGGATAGAGGAAAAGTTTTCACTTTTTTTCCTTCAGAATAGACTTTAGGTAGCTTACAGAATTCCCTTACAGCTTGAAAACAACAACACCATGTTAAAAATTGGTACCTCAGTTTCTGAGAACAAGAATCAGAATAGAAAAGAAAATTAATATAAATGCTGGTTTTTCCATTAATATAAATGATTACCTTTAACAGAGGGCCTCCAACTTTCAATTAGCCAAACACTCTCTAGGATTAAAAAAAAAGTTTCAGAATTAAAATAAGTCATACTCTAAATTGAGATCTAACAAAATGGTGTTTTCTTTTTTTTAAATTTTCGTCTAGCATAACAAAGAATATTCAAATGTAGACTTGGAACTTACCAATGTTCGTATAACTTCAAATGAGAGTCATTATTAGAATTCCACTGATTTACAACATTGCTATAAGAACTGATCAACAACAACACCAATTTAATAAGAACATTAATTGCATATACAACTGTGTGTGATAAAATAGAAAGAAATCAATTAGAGCAATTATCATTGTCTTCATCATTATGATCATCTTTATCATAATAATGAGCAACATTTTTTAAACTCTTCATAGCTGGCAAAGTGCTTTAATTTTTGGTACCTCTCACATCTCACAATCTCCTTGAGAACGGGTATACCGTGTTATTTATTCTCCTAGAATTGAAAATTTTTTAAAATACAGAAAAGTAAAACCAATAAGCAAATAATAAGATATTGTTTCCATGTCTGGTGGCATTTTAAAGAGATAAATGCAGGAGAAGGGCCCTGGAGGAAGGAAGTCAGGAAGATGTGTTGTTAGCTGAACAATGGGATTATGTCTATTTTAAGATTCCCTAATGCTTGGTTAGAAACTGCCCAAATAACATTAAAATACATAGAGAAATATATATTTTTAACTAATTACAATGGGGCCTTGACTTATGAGTGTCCCGACTAACGAGTTTTTTGAGATACCAGCTGTCTCTCCACTGATTTTTTGCAGTTAGTTGACAGAGTAATTTGAGTTAACGAGCTCCTTAAGGAGCTCCTTAATGAGCTCGGTCTCAGAACGAATTAAACTCTAAACTCGTAAGTCAAGGCCCCACTGTATTATGAAAACATTTAAATAGTTCTAAAGGAAAATGTAATAATAAATTCACATGTAACCATCAGCAATCTTATTTTCTCTATATTCCTACCCAGGCCCCATATAACACATAACTAGATTATTTCGAAGCAAAACTAAGGATATCATTTCATTTAAGAAAATGAAAATATATTTTATAAAAGGAAACTAAATTCATTTGAATTGAATGTGGATTTACATAGAAGAAAATACTCTTTGATTTAATCACTCACAATTGGTGTTTGTTTGTTTGTTTGGGGGGGGGGGGGGGGCGGGAGGGATTTATTTTCAAACTCCTGCACAACTTTGGCCCTCTTCTGTCTGTGTGAATAACATATTCTACCTGACATTTAATAATGTTGCAAACTCTCCCTGAAGCTAACCAAAGGTTTTGTACATTTTCATTTATGTGATACAGTGTTGAGTAAAATGGATTCATATAAATGTTCATTGGATGACTGATACATAGATAAAATGATATAAACTTGGCTAATTTGGGGTAGATGACCACAGCAGACAAGTGTTCATCCAAATCCTTTAGCCAAGACACTCAATTTTTAACCTGCTTGCCACAAACAACTTAGTGATCTTAAGCAAGTCAGACAACTTTTATGGATCCTTTGCTCTCATTAATAAAATAAGGAGATTACATGCTGGATTACCTCTAAAATGGATAGATATTATAGTTTTCAACACTAAATTGTGTTATTCTTTTTCTGAAGTACTTTATTTCTTATTTCCACTGTATATATTCAGTATTTTGAGGCCAGAAGTCCTTGTTCAACAGTGACTCTAACCTCATTTAAATAAGCTTTATTCTCTATGCAAGATAGGTATGCCTAATATAGAAAAAGAGCAATGATGAACAGGAAATCAGCAGTAATTATAGTGAGGAAATCAATCTTCAAGGAGAGAACTTGAACACTGAAAGCAAAACCATTCTATCTATCAAATCTATGAACTTACGTAAATTGGTCTTTCTTTAAATGTTGAGTACAAATTGACCGTTATCAATTTCTTTGGTGATAACCCGATGTAAATATATGTGGCATTGTACTCATATTAAACTCTAAATGTTTAATGTCAATAAGTGGGTTATTATTTTTAGTAGATATTTTCCTATTATTTTCACTGCTGAAATCCAATGTGAAATATAAATGTTAAAAATACAGAGATTCCTTTTAAAATTTTTAGAGATTCTTTAAAAAATATATTGGCTTTTAAAAAAATTTGTTCAGTGATGGAACATAGAGAAGGAGAAGCCACCTATTTCCTGAACGTTACTTTTAGAAAAGAAGATCACCAAAGCTGAGTTATATTGTTATATAACTCCTTATAATGCTTTGTGATGGTCTTTGAGCATCTATTTATTATTCGCTCATCATATATCTTATCTAATAAAAGACAAAAAGGGTAATTGACAAAACCTTCACTACACTTCCCATTGGCTAATCAGGGCGATATGCAAATTAACTGCCAACAAAGATGGCGGCCTGCAACCATGCAGCTGAAGTGTGCAGGAGGCTTGCTTGCTCCAGTGATGGAGGAAGCCAAGGTTCCCCGCCTGCCATGGCCCAGCTCTGAGCTCCGAAAGCAACAAAGTTTTAATTATAGAAGCTAAACAAACCCCAGATACCTGCTTTCAGCAGGCCGTGGCCTCAGAGCTGGAGCGTGCTCTTAGCTCCAGTGACGGCAACAAAGTTTCAATTATAGAAGGTAAATAAATCCCAGAATAAAAAAAAAAAGAGAAAAAGGAGAGGTTGGGAGCTTCAGTCACCACCCAGCCTGAAAACAGCCCTTAGTCCCTCACCCAGACTGGCCAGGCACCCCAGTGGGGACCACCACCCTAAAGGGAGTGTGGCCAGCCTGAAAACAGCCATCAGCCCATCATCCAGGCTGGCCAGGCACCCAAGCGGTACCCCACCCTGATCCGGGACACCCTTCAGGGCAAACCAGCCAGCCCCCACCCAGCCGTGCACCAGGCCTCTATCCTACATAGTAAAAGGGTAATATGCAAACTGACCCTAATAGCAGAAAGACTTGGAATGACTGGTCACTATGACATACACTGACCACCAGGGGGCAGACGCTCAATGCAGGAGCTGCCCTCTGGTGGTCAGTGCTCTCCCACATGGAGGAGCTCTGCTCAGCCACAAGCCAGGCTGATGGCTGCCAGTACAGCGGTGGTGGTGGGAGCCTCTCCTGCCTCCTCAGCAGCACTAAGGATGTCAGAATGCAGCTTAGGTCTGCTCCCCGCTGGCAAGTGGACATCCCCTGAGGGTTGCCGGGCTGCCAGAGGGATGTCTGATTGCCAGCTTAGGCCCAATCCCCTGGGGAGCAGGCCTAAGCCAGCAGGTGGTCATCCCCAGAGGGTTCCAAGACTGTGAGAGGGCACAGGCCGGGCTGAGGGACCCCCACCCCCACCCCCCCGCTGAGTGCACAAATTTTTGTGCACAGGCCTCTAGTTAAAACATGAAAAGAAATCTGAAAATAGTTTTATTATTCTAAATAACATTCGCTTTTATTCATATTAGTTTTATCTGACCTAGGAATCAGTTACTGCAAAAATCATTATGCTTTGCAGTATTTTCTTGTATGGCTCAGAATACTGTTACCAACTCATTTCCCAAGAGTTGAAGATAGAGCTTTTCAAAGATTAGTGAAGACAGAATTCCAAAAATCCAAGAGAGGAAATAGTTCTCCTTGGGAACAACAAAACAGAGAGACGCATATAGGTACTCAAATACACACACACACACACACACACACACACACACACACCTAACTGTAATTCAAAAAGTAACTGAACCATGCTTTTGCTTATAGAGAACAAAAATATACTTTGAAAAAATATTCTCACGCTCTAACTTTAGCTTGTTTCTATTATTCACACAGAATGCATCATACTCAAAAGAATGACCAGGGAACTTTTGAAAGATTAGAGGGTATGCTAAAACAGTTATTGTGTGTAAATGTAGTATTTGAGCACCTTTATGTAATGGAAATATCAGCATGGACTTAACATTTTAGCATTCAAGGTGAAATCTTAGGCATCTTGAACATCTGTGGCAAAGATTAAGAGATTTACAGTCTTGTCAACTTGAAGGTAACAAATTGAAGATAAATATTTACCCATCAGATATGATTTATTAGTCAGCAATCTTAATGAATAGTATTTTGGATAACTTAAAAAATATTTTAACAGACTGTTGAATCTCAGAGGGAAGGTGGGGGGTGGGGTGGGAAGAAATCAACCAAAGAATATATATATATATATATATATATATATATATCCCATGGAAACAAACAATAGGGTGGTGAAGGCTGGTGTCTGGGAGCTGGGGGGGAGGATATAAAAGGGGGTCAATTGAGGGGGTAGGAACATATATAATAGTTTCAATAATAGAGATTTTAAAAATTATTGTAGCTTATGTATAGAAATCACTCTGTCCAAAATATAGCTTTACACTGAATTATCTCATTTGTAACAAAATTGAGGAAATATTTTAAGAAAATTATAAAAACTTCATTTTTAAAGGACAATGATGTGGACTTATATTTAAGAAATAATTTTCTTAATTTTATGCCTATTTTCCTCCTTAATTATTTAAATTTAGGTTGTATTTTATAACTTAATTTTGAAATGTCTTCCTAAACTTCAACCCAAATTTCCAAGTAATGAAAAAACATTGAAGCTCTCTAAGTACTACAAGAATACTTAATCACGTCATCACTGCAATAACTTGAGGGGAAGATTAAAAAGACTTTTTGAAAATGGTATAGTAAGTTGTGGTAAATAAATTAAAACTCTTGTGATATACAAAAAATCCTAAAATGTTTATTATATGAGAATAGTGGGAAAATTGGTAGAAGAAAGAGTTGAGGAATGCAGTTCAGCAGCTGAACACAGAACACTTGCCTGGAAGTCTGCATTTCCAAAGATACACCTCCATTACAAAATCTATTGTATACAGAACTTTGAAAAAAATCTGTGCATTCTGCCAGTGGACCAAGTCTCCCCTCTGGCAGTCATCATGTGTAAGTCAGAGTCCCCTAAAGAGCTCGAATAGAAGCTTTATATCAGCAATTTGAGCTTTGAAACATCTAATGAGAGTGTGAGGAGCCATGTTGAGCAATGGAAATTCTCACAGACTATATGGTGATGAGAGATCCAACAGGCTTTGGGTTTGTCATGTGTGCCACTGTGGAGGATGTAGATGCAGCCAGGAATGCAAGCCCACGTGAGGTGGATGGAAGAGTTGTGGAACAAGAGAGGGCTATCTCAAGAGAAGAGTCTCAAAGGCCTGTTGCCCACAACTGTGAAAAAGATATTTGTTGGTGGTATTAACGAAGATAATGAAGAACATCATCTAAGACAGCGGTTCTCAACCTGTGGGTCGCGACCTCTTTGGGGTCGAACGACCCTTTCACAGGGGTCACCTAAGACCATCGGAAAACACATATATAATTACATATTGCTTTGTGATTAATCACTATGCGTTAATTATGTTCAATTTGTAACAATGAAATTGGGGGTCACCACATGAGGAACTGTATTAAAGGGTCGAGGCATTAGGAAGGTTGTTGAGAACCACTGATCTAAGAGATTATTTTTAACATATGAGAAAATTGAAGTGATTAAAATCATGATTGAGACAGTGACAAGAAGAGAGGCTTTGCTTTTGTAACCTTAATGACCATGACTCTGTAGACAAGATTGTCACTCAGAAACACCACAGTGTGAATAGCCACAACTGTGAACTAAGGGGAACCCTAGTTAAGCAAGAAATGGCTAGTGCTTCATCTACCAAAGAAGTCAAAGTGGTTCTGTAAACTCCAGGGATTGTCGTGGAGGTGGATTGGGAGGGAATGACAACTTTGGTCATGGGGGAAATTTCAAGGTGGCTTTGGTGGCAGCCATAGTAGTGCTGGATATGGTGGCAGTGAGGAATGGCTGTAGTGGATTTGGTAATGACGGAAGCAGTTTTGGAGGTGGTGGAAGCCACAGTGATTTTGGCAATTACAACAATCAAGCTTCAACTTTTGGACCATGAAAAAAGGAAATTTTGGAGGGAGAAGCTCTGGCCCCGATGGTGGTAAAGGCCAATACTTTGCCAAACCACAAAACCAAGATGGCTAGGGCCGCTCCAGCAGTAGCAGTAGCCATGGCCCTGGCAGGACGTTTTAATTACTGCCAGGAAACAAAGCTTAGCAGGAGAGGAGAGCCAGAGAAGCTGCAGCTTATAATGGATTCGTGAACTCATCCAAGAACAGTGATGGCAGGGTCTAGCTGCACAAAGAAGATGTGCTAGGTAATACTCATGTGATGGGCAAAAAAACTCAAGGACTGTATTTGTGACTAATTGTATAAAAGGTTATTTTAGTTTCTGTTCTGTGGAAAGTGTAAAACATTCCAACAAAGAGTTTTAATGAAGTTTTGTTTTGTTTTTTGTTGTTTTTTTTTGCGACCATGCTATTCATTGCTAAATGTAATAGTCTGATCATGATGCTGAATAAATGTGTCTTTAAAAAAAATTCTATGAGGTCAAGTGCTTGCTGTAGTCATAGCAATGCATTTATGGGGGCTATTTGAGTAAGAGCTAAATGTTACAGCTAAAATCTGATCAAACCCTTTGTGTCTATTAAAAACCTAAATATGAAGAAATGTGCCATTTTCTGGCTGTGATGATTTTTGTTGTCAGCTAATGGAAAATTGTTTTGAGTAAATAAAAATACATCTTGATAGCTACATTTCTATCTCTTTGGGCCTATAAGACCCTGTGTCTATCAAGTTTTTCTTCAAGCTTAAGCTTAATCCTATCTATTCCATTCTCCCCCTACCCATAATACTTTCTTACCTCTGGAATTTGGTTAAAAAGAACATAAAATTAAAAACAAACAAACCCTAGCCAGTTTGGCTTAGTGTAGCGGTTCTCAACCTGTGGGTCGCTACCCCTTTGGCAGTCAAACGACCCTTTCACAGGGGTCGCCTAAGACCATCGGAAAACACATTTTCGATGATCTTAGAAACCGAGACACCGCTCCTCTATCCGTCTCCAGGCGGGTCCGCCCACATGCAGATACACCCACATATGAGTACCCAGCATATTAAAGGGTCGCAGCATTAGGAAGGTTGAGAACCACTTGCTTAGTGGATAGAGCAGCGGTTCTCAACCTGTGGGTCGCAACCCCTTTGGCAGTCGAACGACCCTTTCACAGGGGTCGCCTAAGACCATCCTGCATATCAGATATTTACATTACGATTTATAACAGTAGCAACATTACAGTTATGAAGTAGCAATGAAAATAATTTTATGGTTGGGTCACAACCTGAGGAACTGTATTTAAAGGGCCAGAAAGTTGAGAACCACTGGGATAGAAAATCAGCCTGTGGACCAAAGGGTCCCGGGTTTGATTCCGGCCAAGGGAATGTGTTTCTCTCACCTAGATGTTTCTCTCTGTCTTTCTCTCTCTCTTCCACTCTCCCTAGAAATCAATGGAAAAATATGCTCAGGTGAGGATAAAAAACAACAACAACAACAAAAAACACCATGAAGCTTCAGATTCAATCAAACAATCAAAAGACAGGAAATAGTCTGAAGGAAGTATGTTCTGAGTAAGTTTATCTTGGACTTGAATGCCTTCACAAACCATCTATTTTAGTAGAACTAAGTAGCACTATTAACAGTAGAACTCTGCTTTCCGTACTTTATTGAGTCCTTGAATTAATTCATGTGCCAGCCCTGAAAACGGCTGCAATAGACAGGCAGATACAAAACCTGCTTGCAGTGAAGTGATTGCTTGAAGGAGCACAGTTTCAAAAAGAAGTAGGAAGTTAAAATGAGAAAAAATCCTCTACATTGTAGTCATATTATGAAATAATCCAATAATCTCTTTCCTTTGACACAGGCACCTAAACTTGTCACTTCTGTTGTGTTTGGACACTACTTAGAAGGGGACAAGAAGAACACACCCACATACACCCTTACTTTCTTTCTCAGCAGTGAGATCCCTTTTCCAGAAATGGGAAAATATTGAATCAAGATGAAAATACACATTTGTCTTCATCCTTCTTCAGCATCTCTTAGCGTGTCAACTAAATGAAGCATCTACAGGCAGAAACAAGGAATTTGGGACCACTGAAGTTCAGAATGGTCCCATTCATTTATTCAGTCACCGTTTTCTCCTTCAATCAGCCAGTATTATGAGTCTCTCTGTTGTGCAGCTCTATGTTATAAAATGAAGACATAAAGCAAAGCATGCATGATATGTGATCTCAAAAATATAGTAGTTGCAAAAAACAAATTGCATTTGACTTGCAAATATATTTTTGTTTATCAATGCAAAAGATAAGAAAAAGTGGATATTAAAAGTTTTTGGGTTTCTTTTCCTGAAGGACATGCTATATTGAAGTCAATAGCTCTCTACCATTCCCTGTTAGCTGTATTCCCACTCTGCCCCCTAAAAACATTGAACTGCTGATCCCAAGTTTAGAATACAGTGGAGAGTCTCTGTTTTTGAAGTGTTGTTTAATTATACAAACTAAACAAACTAATCTGCAAAGACTACCGAGTGCTGTGGGAACATGCAGAAGGGCATCCAACCGATCGTGGTATAAGTGAAGACTGAGATAAATTTTGAAAAACAAGTAACTGTTACCCCAGTGAAATGATAATACAGAAAAAAAAAAAAATCGTTTCTTAACCAAAGGGAACAACACATAAAAAGACTTAGCAGCTAGAGGTAGATACTATGCTGTAGCATTACACATAGTAAAGCTTTATGAAAATAGAGGAGCAAAAGAGGAGTTGAAGTCTGCAGGAGAGAGTCTGAAGCCAGATTAAGAAAGGCATTTTATACCATAACTAAAGGCCCGGTGCACAAATTCATGCACAGGTGGGGACCCTCGACCTGGCCAGCAATCGGGCGGTCTTGCCCAGTTCTGACAGGACTGATCAGGCTTATCAGGGCCGTCCAGCTGGGAGGGAGGGACTGCAGGAGGTTGGCTGTGTGGGAGTACACTAACCAGCAGGGGGCAGCTCCTGCATTGAGCATCTTCCCCCTGGTGGTCAATGCTCATCATAGCAACTGGTTGACTGGCTGAGTGGTGGACCGGTCATAATGGTCGCATAGGCTTTTATATATATATAGATAAAGAGTTTGGGACTTATCTGAAAGCAGCGGGTTGATACTAATGGTAGATCCTATTTTCCTAGGTAACAATCTGCTCGAAGATAATCAAGGGTTTGATGATGACACTATCTTCGGCTCTGGCCCCAAACCTAGTCAGTCTTCAGGACTCTAAGTCCCCTCCTCTTTCCCTTACTTTGGGTCCTGAGTTAATTCACTATCCTCTTTGGCATTTTTTCTTTTGGGCTTCTTTCCTCTGGCATCCTGAAAGTTATTCAGCCAAGGTTGCCAAGTCACATCAGATGACTAAAGCAGCTTAGCCTCAAAGCTGCTCCTTCACATCAGAGTTCTGGAAGAGGCTGAAAGTAGATTAAGGTTCAAGATGATTTGGTTTCCTTTGGCATTTCTTCCTTTCTCTTTTCTATTTTCTTTCTACCTACTATTATTCAGGGAGGACTAGGATACATTTTTTTCTTTTATAATCAGCTAAAGTGCTCCTCCAATGTACAGTATTTCAAAAATTGAATTACTAAAAAACCATTCTATTAATACCAAAAAGATAACATGCTTCAAAATAAAACACTCAAAATATCATTTATGTTTAAATTGATTGTTAAAATGACAAATATTAAGATAGTCATTTTTCCCCTGTGCTTCATGTCTTAACACCACAGGTTAGAAAATTAGGGCAGTTGGTCCTTTCTGTGTCAGGTTGGACTGTTTCTTCTTTTAATGGCTTTAGTGAAATTTTATAAGCACTTGGACTGAGGTTAAACACCCCAAGTAAAAAGTTAGTAAGAATTAGGAAAACCATCACTTATGAGTGCTAGTCATAGCTCCAGAAAGTCTTAAGAAACTCACAAAATAGATGGGCTTTTTTGTCATTTTAGAATTATTTTATTTGGATTAATTTAATCTTGATTTTTCACTGCCCTGATTGAAATCTGTCATTGGTTTCTCATAAACTTCAAGATAAACATAAAACTCTAACCAAGGTATGTAAAGTTGTAATGGATCATTCATTCATTGATGTACCAATCATTCAATAATTATTTATTAAGCACCTACTATGTCATGCTCTTTACTAGTTATATTCTCCATCTGGTTTCTGCTTAGCTTTTAGGCCTTTCTCCTCCCCTGTTCCTGCTCATACTCTTCATGATAGCCATCCTGACTTACTCGAAATTCCCTAAGCACGCTCAGCTCAGCCAGACATCCTCCACATCATCCCTAGCCTGTTTCTACTAGTAAGCCAACAATGTCTTTTACCTCTTACCTGTGTAGCATCGTAGTTCAACAACTGATCACATGGGCGATTTAAAAAAAATACACATTCCTTCCCCGTTGGTGTGTCTCAGTTGGTTGGAGCATCCTCCCACACCAGAAGGTCATGGGTTTGATTCTGGTCATGGCACATACCTAGGTGGTGGGTTTGGTCTTGTGTGGGGTGTGCACAGGAGGCAACCGATCAATGTTTTTCTCTCTCCCATCTTCTCTCCAAAAATCAATAAACATAAAAATACCATTATTAAAAACACGTGTTCCAGGCACCCAACCTCAGTGATTTGGATTCAGTGAATTTCCAGTGGAACCTGCAAATCTCATACACATCAAACACAGGGATTGTGATAATCAGGGTGATTTTGAAACAACCTTATTCCTTCAGGCTCAGCTTAGTTATCATCTCCATTAACAACATTAGTTGATCTCACCGGTTTTCTTAAACTATCCTATTATGTATTCTATAACAACAGTTGTACTCTTCAAACTGTACTCAAGGTAATTATATTTTAGGTATTTTTTTGTCTTCTGACTCTGAATAACTTGACTATCCTGTTTATACTCTATCCTCAGTGATGAGCACAATGCAGGCATGCAGAATCCTGGATCAATGTTTATTCAGTGAATGAATAAGCTTGAAGACAATTATATTTAATTGCATTATGATACCTTAAGAAATAGTGAAGACTTTTCAGTGTCTAGACAAATATTACTGACTTTTGTCAGCACTGACTGACTGAAAAGTAAATAAGACAATCTTGCATATTTCACGCCCCGCTACCTCTTCACCTAAATGCAGCTGTATAGATGAGCCAAGGTAAATATAAGAGGACCTACCAATCAACTAACTTACTAATTATTGAAATATAATAAAGTGTCATTTTTTTAGTATGAAACCGAGATTTGACGAGATTTTTATACAGTAATAGTTAATAGTCTGATATGATCTTCATTCCAAAAATCCATGCCAATGGCTACAAATGCAAACACTACTAAGTTAACACAGAAGGCAGTTCTCAGAGTTGAGTCAAATATACCTTTAAAATTAAGGTTCTTATGGTTGAATTATGCCTTTTAAGTGATTAGTAAATATGAAGTCTTTTATATTACAAATCAGCTTTTTGAAAATAGAGCTTATACCAGTTTTTTACTTTGCTGCCCATTTTGATTGCTCTGACTGTTCCTCATGATTCAAATAGTTGTGAAGGACTGAGAAAAAGTCTCCCACTTTTAATATATTTATCTATTCCTTCTTTGTATTTTCTGCTATTTTTTTCCATATATTTGATAATAATTTATTGAGGACATAAAGGTTTTTTAATATACTGTTGTAATTTTGACTGTGATAAAGAAACCCTTTGCTTGATTTAATGCCTTTGGATTTTATTTTGATTGCATTCATCCTTGTAAGGTAAAAATCACATCTTAACCAAGTTACACTTATAATACCCCTAAATTGTCCATATATTCCATATGCATAATTTTATTTTATATATAAAGCAAGCACAGTAATTTTTATGCACACTGAATTTTGATAAACACTAATCTGAGAAAGGAACAAACTAAGTATCTCTTTGCAGATGTTCAAGTAATCAAACCATTCTGCATTTAGAATAACCCTAAAATTGCAAAAGAGCTTGAAGATGGGTGGAGAGCTTCAAAATGCTTCTCTTCTGCCTACAGGATTAATTCTATGCTGCATTGGTATTAATCCTAAATATGTTTTTCTTAAAAATCGACAGTTGATTTTTCTTTTTATTGAATAACATTGGTTAATAAAATTATGTTTCAGGTGAACAATTTTATAATACCACATCTGCATATTGTATTGTGTGTTTACCACCCTAAGTCAAGTCTCCTTCCAACACTATTTACCGCCCCCCCATCTTTACCCTCTTCTCACGCAAGCCCCCCCATCTGCCTTTCCTTTTGGTAATCATTTTACTGTTGTCTGTGTCTATGAGAGTTTTCATTCTTTGCTTAATCCCTTCACTTTTTTCACCCACCCCTAACTCTTATCCCCTCTAACAGCTGTCAATGTGTTTTCTGTATCTATAAGTTTGTTTCTATTTTATTCGTTAATTTATTTGAAAATCAACAGTTTATAATGTGATACTGAATTTCACTTTATGGAAGGGTAGGATTTAAATATATCTTAGTTAAATAAATACTCCTATGACAAAATTCCATTGAATTGTAATTCCTACATTTTTTCTTAGTTTTTTCCTACTATATTTTTGTCCAACTGTTTTTTGTTTTTGTTTTTGATTTTTTAGAGAGGAAGGGAGAGGGAGAGAGAGACAAAAACATCAATGAAGAGAGAGAATCATCGATTGGTGCCAGGGAATCGAAATGCAACCACCAGGTTCACAGGTTGATGCTCAACCACTGAGCTATGCCAGCCAGGTTGTCCAACCGTTTTATAGAGACTTCCTTAATAATTGACATTTAAAAAGCGATACATATTTAAAGTGTAAATTTTGATACATTTATGAAAGTGAAAGGAATTTTAGAGAAAAGACAGGCAGTGTTAGGGAATAAAGAGGGTCCATGAAAGCGGAATGCATATATGAAGGGCAGAAATAGCTCCAAGACACCAAAATGCTTTCACATAAATAAAGAAAATTCACAGGATACTGGGAAGAAGGAGACATATTTTCAGAGGAAATAGAGGAATGTTTTAAGAAATGGAGGAGAGAAAGAGGGGGCACTATGTGAGCTTTGAGCTTGAAACTGATACTATGTAGAAGAGTGACCAATGGGGGTCCTAAATTAAGGAAAAGTCCAATTAGAAAGGGTCAGGTTCAGAGAAAGAACTACAGCCTTTATAAACCTGGAGACAAAGAGACAAGAGATTTTAGATTTTTTATTTTTCCATTAGAGAAACAGAGCAGGCTGGTTTTTTGTTGTTGTTGTTGTTTGTTTGTTTTTTCCATTTAGGGGCCCCTACCCAGGGGGTCTCATTTGGGGACCCCTTCCTTGGGAAAGTTTGTACATGCTTCCAATAAACTTCCACATTTTTATTAAAAAAGCCTTTAGTCTTCAAGTTTATTCTTTAACTTCACTGGACAAGGGCCCACAGAAGAAGAATCTGCACCCTGAACCCCACATTTCAAAAGAATCACCACCATCAAAATAATTCTGGTATCAATAAGACCCAAAAGTTTTCCTGTGATCCCCTGTAATCCCTCCACCATACCTGTCAACCTGACCCTCACACACTCCTGTCACA
The DNA here is from genome assembly GCF_028538775.1 of Myotis yumanensis. Lineage (NCBI taxonomy): Eukaryota > Metazoa > Chordata > Mammalia > Chiroptera > Vespertilionidae > Myotis > Myotis yumanensis. The sequence goes on from NW_027223754.1 coordinate 132,588,567, forward strand.
GCCAGGCAATTACCGATCTCCCTCCTGTCACTATAGACTGGCTTACATTTTTCTAGAGGTTTGCATCAATAAACTGGTACAGTATATACTTAATTTTGTCTGGCATTATTTATTTAACGTACTTAATTTAAATGATTGTTCTTTCATAATTTTCACCAGTTTCACTGAGAAGTAGGTCCATGGAGCGCCTCACACTGTCAACCAGAATTGGAATTCCTTCTTGTATTTCTTAAAGTGTGGTTTCCTTTAATACTTTGAACATTTTTACAATAATTGCTTGGAAGACTTTGCTAAGTCAGATGCCCACCGCTTTCGCAGACTGTTTCCTGCTTCTTCCCCTGTGTGTGAATCACATTTTTCTCGGTATGGACCCTCGTTTCTATGTATGGATCACTGTTTCTTTGCATGCCTCGTAATATTTTGTTGAAAGATTGCCATGTAGATAATGTATTGTGGTAACTCTAGATATTGATCTTCCTTGTTCTGTTCAGAACTTATAATTGCTTGCTTCTTTATCTGATTAGGAATTTGGCTGGATTATGAAAGGGTGAAGGCTATGCCCTCCATCTTACCCTGTATCCTCCATGTTGGGGTAGGAGCCATTTGCTCAGACCCCCTTCTTCCCAGAAGCCCAGGCCTCTGCTGGCCCCGCCCGGGATTTCTTTAAACTAACCAATGACAGTCGAGGGATGTGCGTGCCATAAGAATTACCACATCCTATGTAACAAGACCCGGCTTGCGCCTGGCCAATCGGCAGGGCCCACAGTCCCCTCACTCCACCCCCTATTAAAACCCTGGTTTTTCTCATGGTGGTCTCTCTCCCCTCTTCTTGCAGTTGGGTCAGAGGGGGCTGGGAGCCAGACCTGGGTCTGTACTAATAATAATAATAAAGGACTCTCTGCTTTTGCATCGAACTTGGCTGGCTCCCTGTTGGTCTGTGGAGATCTTGAAATGTGGGCATAACAGATTATTTTGGTGAAGTCTATTTCCCTGCAATGTGAAACCTCTGATATCACCCCTCAGAGGGTTCAGGCATGGACATGCACACAGTCACCCAAGGATGGGAGTGTTTTTAGCAGAGCTCTCTTTGACTCTTCTGTTTTTGTTTTTCTTCTCCTATTAAGGTGTTTGAGTTTCTTGGAATTACATCCAGCTGTTAGGCTCTACTAATTGCCAGCAGATTGCACTCTTATTTTTGGCAATACCCTGGGATGGTGATTGCTTTACCTTCTGATCCATGAAATATATTGCTTTACCTTCTGATCCATGAAACCATATTTCATGGATCAGAAGGGCTAGTTTTATTTATTTGTTTTGTTTTTGTTTTTGCTTTTTTTTTTTTTTTATAGTAAATCAGGTCTTGTCATCCCTTGATTAAAACTTCCCAGTGACTTCTCATTACACTGCCAATAACATCAGAGCTCCTTCCTGGGGCCAAGAAAACACACCTCCCCCTTCTCCTCCTGACCATCCTCCCCATATTTCAGGTTCCAACATGCTGGGTCTCTTAAATGGGCTGTGCTGGTTCCCACCTTCAGTCTTTGACCTTCTTACTCCACTCTGGTCCTATTGAATCTTTACATGGTTGGCTGCTTCTTGTCATTCCCCCCAGAGGCGTCATCCCTGACCACCCCATCTAAAACAAATCCCTCCCTCCAACTCCCTCTGGACCTCAGCCTCTGTCATAAGCCCTGGTGTTATCCTCTTTAGGGCACTCACACCAGTGCCCTGAGTGTTTCTTTCAGGCTTCCTTACTGACTGCCTGTCTTCCCCCTAGATGAGCATGTGCTTTCTCTGTTTTGGTCACTGCTACTCCCCCACCACCAGGAATCCTGGGTCTTGGATGCAGGAGTAATTTTTGAAGTCAGGCTTTTAGGCTTGTTCTGAAACTGAAAGAGGTTTTTTTTGTTGTTTTGTTTTTGTTTTTTGTTTTTTTTGTTTGTGGGGTTTTTTTTTGGTTTTTCTTTCAGTGCTTCTCTCCTATAAACTAACTGGCCTACAGTTACTCTATTGCCCTTTTAGGGCTACCAGGCTCCTGTTAATTGCTTGTCATTTAAAATCCCCATTGTTTTCAAGAGTTACCTTAGGCTTACTCTCCCCAATAAAGTCAGTTCTCCCAAGGAGAACTTTGGAGCTCATTGTTGGTTTGTTTTGTTTTGTTTTGTTTGCCCTTCCTCACCCCATGGGCAAAATCTCTGAGTCACTGCCTCTGAGCTAGGGAGAGAACAAAGGACAATGTTTCTTAGAGTGTCTGCTATGCTTTATGAGCTGAATGCTGGGTGAGGATGGAAGCCTCTGGTTTTTGGCTTTCCTCTACTAGCATAGAGCCTCTGAGGCAAGTGCCATGATTATAACATATGGGAAAATTATTTTCTGCCTGCCTTGCCTGAATAATGCCTCCATCTTATGAGTGAAAGCTGAATGGAAGAAGGAAGACCCCTATCTCTTGGCATTTAGCCTCTGCATACAGAACTTGGGAGGATTAGAAATGCTTGCAACCTTCTTTATACTGCAGTTTCTGATGCAGACCTGGGGTAAGATAAAGCCCCATTATTTTGCTCTCACCTGACCAGAGAGAAGCTTTAGTCATGCTGACCTGGGGCTGGGAAAAGAGGAAACAGGTTGTAGTTCAAGAGTCACAGATGATCATTGTTCTTACTGAGATTTGATAAATTTTATTGAATACTAGAGGCCCGGTGCACGAAATTCATGCAGGGGAGGGGGGTCCCTCAGTTCGACCTGCACCCTCTCCAATCTGGGAGCCCTCAGGGGATGTCCTACTGATGGCATAGGCTCGCTCCCCATGGTTCTCAGCTCTCTGCAGACCTGCCTGCCTGTCTGCTCTCTGGCTCGCCTCTGTGGCCAGTGGCAAGCAGGGCCCTGGGGCCTGCTCTCAATGAGGGACAAGCAGGGATGACAGGACCGGACACTCCAGAGGCGGAGCTGAGGAGACTGAGTGCTGCCATCTTGTGGCTATGGGCGCCACCATCTTTGTGACAGAGATGGTTAATTTGCATATTAGCCTTTTAATAGCTAGGATGTGTTTCTTTATTTGCTGTATATCCTTAGGACAATTTTCAACACTTTTAAATGATTTTTATTTTTATTTTTGTAATATTCACTCTAATGGTGATTTTACTGAGATGCAAGTTCACAGAAGTCCTGTTTCCAGTTTTGACTATTACTTGTAAAGAAGCTAAAATATTATGGTATGAGTCTTTCATGTGGGTAAATAAAGTCTTACTCCTTGGGTAAATATCTAAGAGTTGAATGCTAGATTATTCTGTAGATGTGTGTTTAACTTTTTAAAAAACTATCTTCCAAGATATTTGCAACATTTTACATTTCCATCAGAATGGTATAATAGTTCTAGCTACTCCACAGTATCTCTCATAAATGGTATGGTAAGTCATTTTAAGTTTTGGCTTTCTACTAAACAGTATTCTCTCATTGTGATTTTAATTTGAATTTCCTAATGACTAATAATGTGGAGCATCTTTTCACTTGCTTACCTATCATCTGTGTATATTTGGCAAAGTGTCTCTTCAAATCTTTTGTTTATTTTTATTAATTAAGTATTTATTTTTTTATTAATAATTTTTTTGGAGTTCAGAATGTTATTTTTTTGTTCTTGGGTGTTTGAAAGTTAGATAGATTGCTATAAAAATGTTTTTATTGATTTTTACAGAGAGGAACAGAGAGGGAGAGAGTAATAGAAATGTTGATGAGAAGGAAACATTGATATGCTGCCTCCTGCATGCCTCCTACAGGGAAAAGAGCCTCAAACCCAGTCATGTGCCCTGACCAGAAATCCAACTGGTAACCTCTTGGTGCATGGGACAATGCTTAACCAACTGAGCCACAGTGGCCTCTAGTCTATAATAATAAAAGGATAATATGCTAATTTGACCAGACATCTTCTGGACGTCATTTCAGATAAAGCTGGGCCAGAGGGAAACCAGCCTGGGTCCCAGGTACCTGCGAGCAATCTGAGGGAAGCCAGCCTGGGTCCCAGGTGCCTGCCAGTGGCTGGAGGAGGGAAGCTCAAGTCCTGGGTGCCAGAGGGAAGCTGGTGCCAACAGTAGATTGCTCATCCTATCTTACCAATAAAAGCCTTGGTGGTTCTCATGCCATCATGCTGTGATGCCCTCAGGCTGTCACAAGATCGCTATGTGCAAAGCAGAGGTGGGGTTCCCACGCCCCCATGTGTGCGCCACTGGTGCGGGGCCCCAGCAGCAGCTTCCATTAGAGTTCCTGCAACCCCCCCCCCCCCACCCCGGCGGCTGCTCTGCGCAGCTTCCACCGGGGTTCCCATGGCCCCGTGCACCTGCCATGGAAGCGAGGCCCCTGGCTCTGGCCTACCTCTTTGGGGCAATCCATCAAGGAGCTCTAGATGGGTGGGCAGGGCCTATCTCTTTGGAGCGATCGATTGCGGACTCCCACACTGTGAGAGGGCACAGGCCAGGCTGAGTGACATCTCCCCGAGTGCACAAATTTTGTGCACTGGGCCTCTAGTCTATAATAATAAAAGGATAATATGCTAATTTGACCAGACATCTTCTGGACGTCATTTCAGATAAAGCTGGGCCAGAGGGAAACCAGCCTGGGTCCCAGGTACCTGCAAGCAATCTGAGGGAAGCCAGCCTGGGTCCCAGGTGCCTGCCAGTGGCTGGAGGAGGGAAGCTCAAGTCCTGGGTGCCAGAGGGAAGCTGGTGCCAACAGCCTGGGTCCTGGGTGCTGGAAGGAAGCTGGTGCTGGAAGCTGGGGGAAGGAGGCCTACTCTTGCATGAATTTTCATGCATTGGACCTCTAGTTCTACCTAATAAAAGAGAAACATGCAAATTGACCATACCTCTGCTATGCCCACAAGCCATGCCCACTGGCCAATTAGGAGTGAGTATGCAAATTAACCCAACAAAGATGGTGGGTTAATTTGCATACACAGGCTCCCAGTGGCCTAGGTCCCGGGAACATCTTAGGGACCCAGGCAGCTCAGAGCCTGTAGGCCCCAGCGTAGGTCCTGGGCAGTCTCCATCCCAGAACACTCCTGGCCACTCCTTGCCTACTGGCCTTGGTGCCCTGCGGGGGGTGCAGCAGAGGCTTGAGCAGGGCCAGAGAGGAGTGAGGTGCCCTGCCCAAGCCACAGCTAAGGCTTGATTGGAGCGGGGAGGCCCTGCCCAAGCTGCATTGGAGGCTTGAGCAGGCCCGGAGACAAGGGGTGTGCCAGCCTAGGCTTGCCAGCAGTCCTGCCTCTGCAGGTGAGCTGCAGAGGAAACACCTTTTCTGACAGCTCATTGGCTCAGCTCCCTGTATGCCACTGGTAATGCTCTTGGTAACTTGGGTAACCAGAATCCAAAAAGGTGATCTAGGGTTTTTCCACCTCACTCCTAGAGGAAAAAACAAAGGTCTGCTGCTGGAGGGCTAAGGAATGTCATATCCTGCCCTAGCCTGTTTGGCTCAGTGGGTAGAGCCTCGGCCTGCTCACCACAGGGTCTGGGTTGATTCTGATCAAGGGCATGTACCTAGGTTGCAGGCTCCTCCTGGGCCCGGGCCCAGGTCAGGGCTCATGCAGGAGGCAACCAATCAAAGTGTCCGTCTCACATTGATGTTTCTCTCTGTCTTTTCCTCTCTCTTCCACATTCTCTAAAAATCAATGGAAACATATCCTCTGGTGAGGATAAAAAAAAGAAAGAAAGAAAGGTCATATCCTATGAAAGACACATCTAGAAAATGCCTAAAGAAAGTTGTCATTTTTTCATGATGAAGGGACTGGAGTCCCTGTTGATGAAAACTCCTTTGTGGCTCCAGTGACTGGCAGTGGCTGCAGCAGCAGGGTGATGGGGCTGGCACCTTCCCCTGATCAGCTGGGTCGTTTCCCACAGAGGGAGGCCAGACTGTGGCTTAGGCCTGCTTCCAGCCGTCAGTAGGACATCCCCTGAGGGCTCCCAGTCTGTGAGAGGGGGCATGCTGTGCTGATGGACCCCCCCCCCGCCAATGCACGAATTTCATGCACGGGGCCCCTAGTATAGTAATAAAGAGCTAATATGCTGATTAGACCAAACAGCAGAACAACTGTCTGGACGACCTTCCGGAAAACCATTCGGATGACCTTCCAGATGAAGCCTGGGCTGCGAGGGGTTGGGAGGGCCAAGCCCCTTGCATGAATTTGTGCATTGGGCTTCTAGTTATAAAAAATAAATGTAATATACAAAACTGAGTAGTAAATTCAGGTTACAAATGTGTACAAAATTACTTGTGATAAAAAGCAACTTTCCCCTGTGCTACCTAACCCTCAAATTCTCAAGTCTTTGGAAAAGTCACTTTATTTAGGATTTGAGTTGTTCTGAGAAGTGCCTCCATACCAGTAGATATATATTTAGATAAAGCTTTATTTTTATTGACTTATCTTTCCTCTTGATCTTACCTATTTATTTTTATCTTATTCTATTCACTGTGCTAGTTGAGAATTAGTTAACTTACAAAACATAGTCACAAAAATTGACAATTAAATACCTTTTAATTGACACAGATTTAGTTACAAGATCCTTAAATTTTATTTCTTGATTTTTCAACTTTGTAAAATATTTATTTACTAAATGAAGAGTTCTTCATCTCTAGACATTGTCAATTTCACCTAAAATTGTGTTAATATTGGAAACATATTTAGAAAATGGATTTTCCTCTCTTATATTCCACCAACTTCTCAAAATAATGCCTTTTCTAGTTTGTATCAACTACAAACGATGATTTTCTTCTACAGTTATATTTGAGAGGGATAGATGTTTCTGCCTGTTTTTCTTTTCTCTTACTGGGAGAAAAAAAATAAAGTATGCACATTGTTTACTCAATTACTAATATCTTCCAATTTCTTAATACTTTTTTCTGTTATTTGGGCCACTTTTTTGAAAAAAAATCCTTCTTGGAACTTTCTTGAAGGCAATTTTCCCCCCATCATGTGACTAAGTACTTTACAAAATGCACATTTGTTTTCCTGCATTGCACTGTTTCATTGAGTTTTATGCTGCTTCTCCATTTCAGGGTCTTCTTTTTTTTTTTTTATTCAATTAGTTTTCTCAAGTATATCAAATAAAAAAAAGAATAAATGGGAACTAAAGTGATATACTTTATTTTGGTTATGAGTGAAAAATAATCTAACTTGTATTGACTAAATCATAAAAGGATATTTATTAGTTCAAGAAAAGTCCAGGAATATAATAGTTGTATTCAAGTTTTTAATAGCATCATCACAGCTCAGTCTCACTTTTACTTTCCTGTCTGGCCTCTTTTAAAGCAGTATGTTCTCATGATGCCTGCTGAAGGATCTAAATTTATATCTGCCCAGGGTTAAGTCCAGAGAAATCTTTTCCACATCAGTAACCATGCCACTATATAAAAAGTACCAGATTTTCTCTCATTGACTGAAAGGGTCTTGTATCCATTTCTGACCCAGTCAGTGTGACCAAATGAGAGTTGTCTCATCAAAAACTTATCCCCCCTCAGGGAGTGAGGAACTGTGCATAAAATCACTTGAAAATTATTTGAATGGAGCTTGGAAAAGAAGTAGGTTCCAAATGAAAATCTCTGTTAACTTTACAACAAAGGGGAAATTAATTCTGAGAATACAATACATTCCCTCTTCAAAAGATAAGCGTCACATTTATGTCTCTATTTTCAGTTTTGCTCTGGTCATAAATACTCCAAAATCTCAGTGAATTTAAACATGTATTTATTTCCCACTCACCTCGCATGAAGGCTGTGGGTGAGCTTTGGCTCTGTTTGACTCAGCATGGCTCCTTGGCTCAGCAGCTCAGCATGGCTTCTGATGTTCTCATTCCCAGTCCCAAGTGGACAGAGCAGCACCTGTCTATGATGTGAATTATCTCAATAGAAGGTAGGGACACAAGGGTGATGTCAAACCAAATCATGCAATAACGTTGAAAGCTTCCAACTCAGGTCTGGCAAATACCATATTCATTCATATCCCAATTACCAAAGCTTGTCAACTTGTCAAAAACCTGTGGTCAGTGCCAAGGCAATATATGTATAAGCATATGTATAATTCACTACACGAGTATATAATTCCAGATTACAAATTATTTTACCACAAATTTTGAAGGTAGTTTTTTTTTGGCATTTAGTTTTACTGATGAAAAATATGAAGTTGATCTGCTTATTCTTTTATAGCATACTAGGGGCCCGGTGCACAAAATTTGTGCATGGGGAGTGGATCCCTCAGCCTGACCTGCACTCTCTCCAGTTTGGGAGTCCTCAGGGGAGCCCTCTCTAATCTGGGAGTTTCTGTCTGTCATTGCAATCATATGAGCGAATTGTCTGAGACCCCAACCCAGTTTGGTTTGTTGCTCACAGAATAGTAGAGGTCTTTTTTTTTTCTTTGCTCCATTGGTGGAGATTTCCTAGAAGTTGCAGGATATCTTCCTTTTAATTTTTCCTCAACACTTTGACTTTACTTATGTCTCTCACCTTTGCTTTCCCTCCATCCCCCATCCACAATAGTAACTTGCTCCAGGCTTACTTTGCTCTAGTGTCTAGGAGATCCCGCAATGCAGCTGCCACCAGAACTATGATTCCCAGTATTCCTGCTGCTCCCTGCGCTCTTGGTTTTCGCTTCTGGTCCAGGGGCTGCAGAAACCAAAAGGACTGGGAATTCCAGTTGCCCCCAGGCCGGGCTGACAGGACTGAACAATCCAGTGGTGTCCCTGGGACCCCGGCCGCCCAGCGCCAGTGTGTGCATGCTGGCCACAGGCTTGGAGCGGGCAGGATCCTGGGGACACCCGCCGTGTCACCCTGGCGATGCAGTGGGCAGGCGGGTGTCCCACCCCACCCCTGGCCACTCAGCACCACTCAGCGCATGCATGCACACTGCCCACAGGTCCACCATCTTTGTTTGATTAATTTTTCATACTCACTCCTGATTGGCTGTGGGCGTCGCGGAGGAACAATCAATGGCATATTTGTTTATTATTATTATTATAGATTTTATTCTCTTTGGTTTGGTGAAATTTCCATTGACTAACTTTTCAGATGCCCTGTTTTGCTTCAAGTACCTAAATCTAAACACTTTTTTATTGTATCATATGTGTATCACTAATTTTAATTATCTTTTGTTATTCTTTCTCTTCTATTTTTGCTAATTTGGAAGAAGTATAGTCTATTCATTGTTCTTTTCTAAGAGTGATTACCTCCATATCATTAAGTAAAATCGCCTAAGCTTTTCACTTTTCGTTACCAGCTACAGAAAGTAAACAATATCCTTTGATTCCCTGCTGTGAAAGATGAAGGATACCCTTTCCTGTCTAGCCAGTTTTCTCAGTTTTTGATACACTCTGAAGTATTTTTATATTTCTATTATTTTCAATATATTGGCTTTTAATTGCATCTTCAAATAGACTTTCAAGAGATGCTATGTTTTTAAAAAATTCATATATTTCGAAGTGCCCCTCTGTTTTCTTTTTGTTTGAATGCTGTCCTTGTTTAGATATATATTTAATATTTCCCTCTGAACATTCTTTAGGTATTAATTTCTTTCTTTCAGTATTTTAATGTTATGCTTGAGCAACCTGGGTTCAAAGTAATAATTATATTTTATATGCTTGGTACATATACTTGTTTACATATATATATACATGTTTATATACATATAGTAGTTTATTATCAGGAGTTCTGTACTCCATTTTCTCTTGCTATATGACAAAGTCTCCATCCACATAGTCAGGACTTGCACCGAAGCAAATAGCTCCTTCTATGCTTCCTAGCCTATTTGTTCTAGATGCTTTGCCTGGAATATCACCCATTTTATTCTCCATTTATATTTGCTCCTCCTTTTAGTATGTTTTAGTTATGAAAAAAATTGTTCCAGGAGTTAATCTTTTAAAAAAATGTTAATTTTCCACATGGTTGAAAATCAGTTGACTCCAAATATACCTTATGCATGAGAGAACCAAGTGAATGTTGTATAATAGCTATATCACATTCTATTTTCTCAAATCTTTCCATATAATACAACTTATCTTGAGTAAATATTTTTCAGAGGTTCCCAATATTCATTATCCTCCACAATGGAAAATATAATCTCAATTATATCAAAAAGCCAGGAAACTCAGATGACTCAGGCTGAAGCCACAATTAATCTTTCCTATTCTCAACAATTGGCTCCGTACTCTACCTCTGACATTTATTAGCAAGATAAGAAAAATGAAGTAATACGTGCTTTAAAAAATGCTTTGTTTCTTACTGAAGAATTTTAGGTATATATTTGCCAATTCAATCTCATCAGAAGGAAATTAACCATATAAAGTTCCATTAGGGAGATCCCCTATTTTTAAAACATTTTAGTTGGAACTAGGACTGGGAACTCTTTTTTATTCTTCAGTTTATGGACCTAGACAACCTGGAACATTAAAATAGTTATTCTGAAATTGTTTCTTTTTTCTGTGTTGTCAGGGAACCATCCATTAGTTGACATTAGTGGTCATCTGAGTAAATCAGCACAGCAACAAGAAAGAAATGAAGTACAGATAATCTCTCTCATAAATATATATATATATATATATATATATATATATAGTCTCAAAAACATTTTAAAATGTCAATAATAGGAAACTTTCCTAGAAATTATTAAAAGTTCAAACAATATTATTAATTAAGTTCATGCCACATGAAATTGTTTAAAGAATTATTGATAACTAGAGGGCCGGTGAACAGATTCATGTACATTGAAAGGAAATTAATTAGAAGAAATATTTTAGAGGCCAGGGAGGGACTGTGGGAGATTGGCTCCAGGGTGTGTCTGGCGTTCTCACCCAGTCCCCATCAGGGCTGATCAGAGCCCGAAAGAGACCATGGGAGGGTTCCAGGGTGTGTCCAACCCGTCTCACCCAGTACCTATGGGCTGGACCCCAGCAGCAAGCTAACATACCAGTCAGAGCGTCTGCCCCCTGATGGTCAGTACATGTCATAGTGACTGGTCGAACAGATGATTGGACACTTAGCATATTAGGCTTTTATTATATAAGACTTTTGTAAGACATGTACCAGGACTTACAAAAGTCCTATATAATAAAAGCCTAATATGCAAATAGTCCCTTTGACCAGGAGTTTGACCACTCATTATGAAGTTCGCTGACCACCAGGGGGCTGCGTGGAACATGACAGGTGTTGGTGATGCAGAGCTGGCAGTGGGTGGCAGTGGAGGCACTGCTGGCTCCGATGGGCCCCAATGAGAGTGGGACCATGACAGGATGGTGGAGAAGGTGAGCAGGCAGTGCCAGTCCAAGGCAGGTGCAAGCAGGGGCCCGATCGCTCTGCCAATGGCCCCACAGAAGGCAACCTGTGGCAGCAGTGAGGGGGCGGGACTGCCTGGCCCCGATCGATTGCCCCGCAGATGATGACCAGTGGACGGCAGGCCCTGATTACCTGATAGGGACCAAACCCCGGGCTGGGATGGGAAACTGGGGGTGAGTGGTGGCACCTGGCTGGGGGCCTGTGACCTCTCACCAGCAACCTGGAGGTGGGGGTGACGGGGACAGAGGTGCGGTGAGAATGCGGGGTGTCTGCTAGCTCATGCTCACTCCCCCTGCTATCCTCCCCTAGGATGCCAGGGCTTGCATGCCAGGAAAGCCCCCATGCTCAGGTGCCAGGCGCCCACAAGGAGCCTGCCTTGCACCCACGTGGTGTCTTCTGGGTGAGCTGGGCCGCAGCTGCTGGGACTGCCAGGGCTGGTTGAGCTCCCCGTGGGTTCGCACAGGAACCGGTCTGTAAGGCCAGCCTGGAGAGAGCACACTGCTCATCTGGCTTCTGTGTGGCACTGCTGGGCAGCCCAGAGGCCCACGCTGCACCCCGGCCTATGGCATCCAGCCGTGCTCACTGCATCTCTGTGTGGGGACTCAGGTGCTGTGACTCAGGTGGAGGGGCGGGGCGCTTGCGGGAGTCTGGGGGCCCAGGTGCTGTCCTGGACCCAGAGGTCAGCTGGGACCTGCCCTTCCATACCAGACACTCGTGTTTTGATTGCTGGCCAGGCCTAGGGACCACACCCATGCACCAATTTCATGCACCGGGCCTCTAATAAATTTATAAAAAAGTACCCACTTACCTTTCTTTTTGCTTTTTTTAACTTTAAAAACAAGGATTGGCTTAGATATTTGGCTTTTTCTCAAATATGTTCTCAAAAATGACTCTAACAGTTTTACTGAAGAAGATGATTTAATGCTTATGATTGCTGGAAAATAAATTTGAATTATATGTGAATATATTTGGACTATTTCAAAAATATTTTAATATTACTCTAAGCTTCTTATTTAAATGGTTGTGATTCACAGAATAAACATCCATTCAAACATGTTTCAAGATAATTATTTATCCATTCTCCCAAATACTGTATATTAAAATTTCCTACGCACACATGTTTTTACCACAGTCTTGGTGATCGACTTTTTAACAACAAAACATTGCTGTTGCCAAGAATTTAGATTGATGACTATGTTTACCTTGATAGTAATGGAAAATATTAAACAATGCAAAATTTATCCTTGGAGGTGTGACTAATGCTGGGAAAGTAATTCAACTTTACTTAACTCAAGCAGTTTGTCTAAAAAGGATAAATAACAGGTCTGTCTTATACTTTGCTATTCAATGTCGGTAAACACATTTTGTACCAGCATGACTATTTTTATTCTTTCTTGTGATATTAACTCTATATTTAAATGTTTGTTTGGATATTATCATTTGAGCCTATTCAGTGATGCTGAGTTCTCACTAATATGAGCAATAAGGAGGAGGGGAGGGGGGGCTGAGAGGATGTTAAGTTTGCATAGTATCTAAAAATAAAAGTTTGTCCCTATGGTTGGATTGCTGAGGGCAGGCTGTTATGACAGCGAGCACTATCCAAAGGGATGAAAGCTCAGACCTAGTCCTAGGAGGATTTGGTACATAAAAGAAGGATTTAACAGTAATAATCATTTTCAGGTTGGAGAAAACCAGAATCAGTGGTAACTTTTTCAAGAAGAATTCAGTTCCTGAGAATGATCGTTTTATTTCTGGTTAAGTGGTTTTAGCACAGGGTTCTTTCTATTCCTAGCACAGGGTTGAAGGACCCGGTAGGAAATTTGAAGAAAATAATAGTCATATAGATGGGTTCACCCTGTTGGTGAGGGAAGGAAAGAGAGGGAACAAGGGGAAGAGAATGTCTTGGGATACTTGGAAAGCTAAACTGAAGCTTCATAGGCAATTAGAACTTACCCAAGATGCCTGGTATGGAAGAAAGACTAATCCTAGGCACTGGGGTAGGGAACGTCAGGCCTGAGGGCCATATAAGGCCGATGAAATCATTTGGTCTGGCCCTGCCAAAGCATTAGGGGTGAGTTAATTAAATGTTGACCAAATATAGCAGGCTAACTTTTAAGTTGATAATTTTGTATGGCCCCTGAATGTTGTTATAAATAGCTAAATGGCCCTTGGCAGAAAAAAGGTTCCCCACCCTTAGTTGAACAGAGGCTCCTAATTTCCTTTTGTCCTGCTTAGAACTGACTCAAAAACTAAGAAAGACTAATAAATTAAGGGCTGATTTGAGGATTTCCAACTATGATGAATTCAGAAAGTCAGGGAAAAAAATCAATAAAAATATTCCATCTACTCTTATGTTATTTATTAGGGTTGGGAACATGATGATTTATAAAACAGCTACAGTATATTTTATAGACAATACATATGTAGATTTAGTAAGATTTAATAAATTGTGGGATAATTAATTTCTTAACATTTGAACTTATACCCTGCTATAAAAAATAGATTATATAGGAAAGAAAGCTTTTCTATCAAGTAGCAGATTTTTTTTTTTTTAGTATCTCCATGTATCACTAACTTTCTGCATTTGTCTTCTATCCCTAAACACAACCTCCCTGAAAGCCTATGTTATTGTTTTTTGGGGACGGGGTTGTTTTGGTTTTTTAGCACTGTATGCTCACCACCAGGAACTGACACAGAGAAAGGCCAAAAGGAGATATGCTGAATCAACAATACTCCATTATATACCATTACATGTTTGGAGTGAATTAGACTAATGGGATTTCTTGACATTGGTAAAATGCATATGTCTATGTTAAATTTATGTCTGTAGTACTTCCTTGCATATGCATAAGTATCTACTTCTACTAGCTTCTATGCTTTTAGTATAATACTGTACACATATACAAGAGAATATTACTCAGTCATAAAAAAGAATGACATCTTGCCATTTGTGACAACATGGTTAGACCTAGAGAGAGTTATGTTAAGTGAAATAGGTCATCCTGAGAAAGACAAATACTGTATGATTTCACTTAGATATGGAGTCTAAAAACAAACAAACAAAACAAAACAAATGAACAAACAAATTCATAGATACAGAGAACAACTTGATAGTTACCAGAGGGAAGCCAGGGGGGTATGAGTGGAAAAGGGGAGGAGGATTAAGAAGTACAAACATCCAGTTATAAAATAAGTCACAGGATATAATCTAAAACATAGGGCACAGAGTTAATAATCTACACTAATAAAAGAGAAACATGGTAATTGGCGTACGACCGCTACCCTTCCCATTGGCTAATCAGCGTATCCTTATGCAAATTAACTGTCAGCCAAGATGGCAGCCGGCAGCCAGGCAGCTGGAAGCGAACAGGGAGGCTTGCTTCCTCCAGGAACTGCAGACTCCAACGTTCCCCGCCTCACTTGCCGGACTCTCAACTGCAACTCTAAGCAACTATTACTATGTTGCAAATAAGAAGCTAAACAAAACTGGCTTTCAGTCAGCCCTGGACCACAACATTGTATCCGTGTTTTCAGCAGCGAGGCCTCAGAGCTAAAGCTGGCCCAGAATAAAAAAAAGAAAAAGAAAACAAGGAGCGGTTGGGAGCTTTTAGTCAACTGCCAGCCGGAAAACAGCCCTCAGCCCCTCAGCCAGCCTGGCCAGGCACCCCAGTGGGGACCCCCACCCTGATCCAGGACACCCTTCAGGGCAAACCAGCCAGCCCCCACCCGTGCACCAGGCCTCTATCCTATATAGTAAAAGGGTAATATGCCTCCCAGCACCGGGATCAGCGTGACAGGGGGCAGCGCCCAAACCTCCTGATCAGCCCTGCTCTGTGCCTGATAGGGGGGAGCTCCCCAATCCCCCGATTGCCCTGCAGCTCTGTGTGTGACAGGGTGCAGCGCACCAACCCCCTGATCGGCCCTGCTCTGTGTGTGACAGGGTGCGGTGCCCCAACCCCCCGCCCCCACGGGCCCTGCTCTGTGTGTGACAGGGTAGAGCCATAACCTCTCCATCGGCCCTGCCCTGAGTGTGACAGTGGCGGTGCCCCAACCCCCTAATCGGCCCTGCTCTGTGGGTGATAGAGGGTGGTGCCCCAACTCCCCTCCATGGGCCTTGCTCTGTGTGTGACAGGGTAGAGCCATAACCTCCCCATTGGCCCTGCCCTGAGTGTGACAGGGTGCAGCTCCTCAACCCCCTGATCGGCCCTGCTCTGTGCGTGACAGGGTACGGAGCCCCAACACCCCTGATGGGCCCTGCTCTGTGCGTGACAGGGGGCGATGCCCCAGCTCCCCTATCGGCCCTACTCTGTGAGTGACAGGGGGGAGCTCCTCAACCCCCTGATGGGCCCTGCTCTGTGAGTGACAGGGAGCAGTGCCCCAACCCCCCTGATGGACCCTGCTCTGTGAGTGACAGGGGGCAGCTCCCCAACCCCCTGATCGGCCCTGCTCTGTGAGTGACAGGGAGCAGCGCCCCAACCCCCTGATGGGCCCTGCTCTGTGAGTGACAGGGGGCAGTGCCCCAACCTCCCTGATGGACCCTGCTCTGTGAGTAACAGGGGGCAGCGCCCCAACCCCCTGATCGGCCCTGCTCTGTGAGTGACAGGGAGCAGCGCCCCAACCCCCTGATCGGCCCTGCTCTGTGCATCACAGGGGGTGGCGCCGCAACCTCCCCATCGACCCTGCCTTGAGTGTAACAGGCGGCGGTGCCCCAACCCCCCAATCAGTCTACCCTGAGGGTGGCATTGCAACCTCCCGATCCGCCCTGCTCTGTGCATGACGGGGCGGCGCTCCAACTCCCCAATCGGCCCTGCTCTGAGCCTGACCAGGGGCTGCACTTAGGGATTGGGCCTGCCCTCTGCCACCTGGGAGCAGGCCTAAGCCAGCAGGTCGTTATCTCCCGAGGGGTCCCAGACTGTGAGAGGGCACAGGCCGGGCTGGGGGACCCCCCCCGCCGAGTGCACAAATTTTTGTGCACCGGGCCTCTAGTATTCTAATAACTATGTATGGTGGCAAATGGTTACTAGCCTTATTGTGGTGATCACTTTGCAAGGTATATAAATATTAATCACTATGTCATACATATGAAACTAATAAAATATTGCATGTCAACTATAAGTAAAAATAAATTGAAAAATAAGTAGACAGATAGAACACTATCAACTTCTTACATTGGAAATATATTGTTTTCCTCATCTCAAAAAATAGAGTGTGTATCAGATAAGGACTAAGAATAGGGGGTTAAAAAATGAAGAAATGATTAATTCTAACACCTAATACTTGACACCTATTAATTTTCATTTTTCACTAGGTCATTTGTGATAAAAGACTTTTAGTCAATAACAATAAAATACAGAAGAAAAATGTGTTTGCTACACAAACAATACTTGTTTGATTTGCTTTGATAAGTTTTAGCTAGATAAATTATATTTTTAAATAAAAGCAGTGAACTTGACACTTTTCTTATTTCTTTAGGAAATCACTTCACATTGTAGTTGTATACATTTCTAATCACTATGTTGACACCTGAGACTAATATAATAGTGTATGCCAACTCTAATTGAAAATAATTTTTAAATGGTTAAAAAAACAAATCACTAAAAATGATCATCAGGCCTTAGATGGTTTGGCTCAGTGGATAGAGCGTTGGCCTATGGACTGAAGGGTCCCAAGTTCGATTCTGGTCAAGAGCACATGCCTGGGTTGTGGGCTTGATCCCCAGTGGGGGGCGTGCAAGAGGCAGCCAATCAATGATTCTCTCATCACTGATGTTTCTATCTCTCTCTCTCCCTTCCTCTCTGAAATCAATAAAAATATATTTTTAAAAAATGATCATCAGGCCTGAAGTGGAAGAGTTGATAACTCCACATGATGCTAAGTCCTACTGTAATTACTGCACAACATGTGAGAAGTCAATAGAGATAAAGGTATTGAAGTTCTCAGATAAGAGACAACAAATGTGTACTACACACGTTGTTAAGAGAAGCACTAATTTCCCCCTCATCTTGCTTCAGTAGCATTTCAATCCACTGTCCAGCTATAAAAATGTTGAAGAAAAAACAAAAACACTTCTGGGTCTTTCCTTCATCCCTGACTTGTCAGACTACAAAAAAATAAAAATAAAAAAAATAAAAAATCAGTCATGGCCCAGCCGGTGTGGCTCAGCAGTTGAAGGTCATGGTTTGATTCCTGGGCAGGGTCCATGCCTGGATTGTAAACTCAATCCCCAGTGTGGGCATGCAGAGGGCAGCTAATTCTCTCTCATAATTGATGTTTCTATCTCTCTCTCCCTCTCCCTTCCTGGCTGAAATTAATAAAAATATATTTAAAAAACATAGAACATCAGTCACTTATCCAGCTGGTAGAATTAATCAAAGGGGTACTGAGATTGCATCACTCATCTTTCTCACTAATTTTCTCTCATTCTCACAACCTGCCTCTTGAACTCATCTCCCTGAGGGAACAGAAGGCCTCTCTGTTCCTAGCCTCAACACAGGAAGCAACATAGTGAAATCCATGTGCGTGAAGCTGTCGTCGTATGATTTCACTGCCTGAGATAAACCTTTTGGGTATGTTGTAGGAAGACAAGTAGGCCTTCATTCAAACTGTGTTTTCATATGTTAATTCAGCTTTCCTATCCCTATTTTACTCCTGAATTCAGAAGGTAATAAGTTATGATTTATCATCTAAAGACCAATACATTTCTATGTGAAAAAATATGTTGAGAACTGCAATGGATACAAAGGTTAATTCAGTCTCTGCCTTCTAAGAGTTTATGATATAAATGGGGACATGATTATGTCTTTGTCCTCTCTTCTGTATCTTGTTGCTTAGGATATATCCTCTATGAGCCTCTTTTGCTCTGTGGGGAAATGGGTCATACCATGGTTTGAGTAAAACATGAAGCTCAAAAGAGCCTGTGTCCCCCATGACTGAAAAAGTCTCCCTTCCTTCCCTAGACACTGTTCATAAAGAGATTTCCTCTCTGTAAAGCACAATTTCTATGATTTTTGAATGCACAGCCAAACTGACCTTTAGATAATCAATTTTAGAGTCATTTTAAGATTGATGACATATGAAGTAAGATTGAGTGCTGAATATGAATTATATGTGATACTAGTTTTGTGGGAGTGGAGTGTTCCAGATTTGGAGGCAGCACATGCTACAAAGTAAAGTGACTGTTCAGAAATGAAAAGAAAATAATAACAGTCATCTAATTTTGTGTGGGTGGAGAGTATGTGAAAGGGGCCAAAGTCTGGAGGACCTTCAAGCCAGATGAAAAATAATGAACGATTCAGTAAACAGAGATTGTTATGGGTTTTTGGATCAGGAAAGACCTAATTCTATACTTTAGGAAGATACATATGGAGGCAATGAGGGAAGGGTAGGGAAAGAGAGCCTGAGCACAAGTGTGATAAACAGTGAGGGTGGTTGCCTTACTCTGTGACGGTACTAAACACCACTGACTTGTATTACTTTAAAAAAAAAAGTAAATTGTATGGTGTGTAAATTATATATCATTCAAGCTGATATTTAAAGCAAAACAGTTAGGGAGTGACTACACAACCGGAAGAGGACTCTAACTGAGGGAATGGCAGTGAGAATGGAAGGTGCAGATAAAATATGTGACTTTATCAAATGTCTTGAAAGGGTGGTCGAATCTAATGCCTCCAATCCTTCTACTCACCCACTGTTTAACTCATCACACTTTTCTTCCAGCAGGACACTGACACGCCTCTTATTAAAGTTACCATTGATGAAAGATTTTTACGCAATGGTTTCTTCTCTGTTGTAAAATATAAAGCATTAGATGGCATTTGACATTGCTGAACACCTAACACTGATTGAAACTCTGTCAGGGGCCTGGGAGATATTCTCTTGTGAGTGTTTGCCATTTACTTTTTTAGCCATTCTTTATCATATTCTATATTAATTATACACATATTAGAGAGGGAATGGACTCACAGTATTGTGGGGTTGTGGGCTGGCAAGTTGGAAATCTACAGAGCATGCCGGCTGCTGGAGGCTCACGAGAGTTGATGTTTAGCTTGAATCTGAAGGAAATCTGGAGGCAGAATTCAAACTGTTTTCTCTTAAGACCTTCAACTGACTGAATAAGGTCAACCCATATTATAGAGAATAATCTGCTAGTCCCAAAGCCTGATTTAACAGTTAATCTTATCTAAGAAAATATCTTCACAAAGTTATTTATATTGGTGTTTGACCAAACATCTGAGTTTCATGGCCTAGCCAAGTTGACACATAAAATTAACCATCCCAGACTCCTTCAATAAATATGCTTTTGCTCACCTATCTAGTTTTTACTCTTTGGTTATCTTCGTTACCAAAATACTATTTACTTTTTCCCCCCCAGAAATAACTGGTATATCAATTGCTTATATTTGGCAATCACTATATTGTTAAAGAGAGGTGAAGGGGTTCAAGGACAAAATTATAGCTAAATTTGGAGCACAGGAGGATAAAAATAGTCATAACCTGCAAGAAGAAAACAGTAAAGGCTGACGGGTCAGGTGGTGAGATCAATAGAACCAGCCAACTATTTCGTCTCTGGGGAAAGTCTCACTAGTAGTAAATGAATCAGGACACAGAGAAGATGAAAACTGACTAAAGATAATTGGGGATCTTATTGGAAGGAGGCACAGAGTCACTATATTAGAGATATGTGCAGGGAAATGGCTTCAAAATTAAAACAAACAAACAAACAAACAAAAAAACTGCAACAACAGTCACAAGGGGGAAAACCACCCCAAAACATAATGTTTGGAAGATATACAAGCTGGCAAGCAATCCTGCTTATAAGCTATAAGAACTTGGTCAAACTAATAAACTGGTATTCCTCAGTTTCCTCATCAATTATATAAAGATTTTAAAATGAGGACATATATAATTGATATAAATATGTGTTCAAGATTTATAGTAAATATTTAATAAAAGATGGTCCATTGATTGCTTGACACATAGTGGAGACTAGCTGAGTCTATTGGCCATTTGAAAAGATGAAATTTCTTATGCAGCTACTTTCTCCCCAGAAGTACAAGTGCAGTTTCTCCCATTCTGTGCCAATCCTTTCAGTTATTAAAGCCAAAAACAGCTAGATAAATATTTTAGTAGTCACCGATATATGTCTCAGGTGAAAATAACAACAAAACCTGCATGTTGTGTGGAAGGAAGGCAGGAACTTCTCTCACCCAGAAGATTGTGCTTGTCTCAATTTTCTGTTTACTAACCTGGGTTGGTTTATGTTTGTTTCTCAGATCAGGGCTTTATAACATATAGCAAGGGTTAATCATATTTACTGGACACCCTACAACAGGATTTCTTAATCTGAACACTATTGACAGTTTGGATTCGATAATTCTTTCCTGGGTAGTGGGGGCTGCCCTGTGTGTTGTCTGAGATTTAGTAGCATCCCTGCCTTTACTAATTGTAAGAGGTAATCCCCTTTCATGTAACAATCTAAAATGTCTTTAGACACTGCCACATGTCTGCGGGTGTAAATATAAAATTTCTCCTTTCCCCCAGTTCAGAATCACTGCCCTGTAACCATGCAAATGCAGTGCAAAACTACTCTTTGTGTGGCCTAATTTTATGGATGCTTATATGTATGTATGTATGTATGTATGTATGTATGTAGTGAGTAGAAAAGATTTAGCCTTTAGTTTGTTCAAAGTATCGTCTGGCTAATTATTAAAGAAAACATTTTTATTAGAAAGAACAAATTAAGGTTTTGGTTTGCATGAATATTTTCTCGTGTCTCCGTTAATAACACTAAATAATCCTTGAGTAGCATTCCCAGAACCGTTTATATTGCCATCTAATGGTAATTGCCAGAATTACAGGAAACTCTTTTTAAGGAACCTCGGACTATGGTAGGACCAAGCAAATCCTACTGGGTTTACTGATGGTAAATATCACACTCTGTGATATTTCTGGAACACAGAGTCTGAAGGTGGTGGAAATCCTTTAGGGAAGTGGCAAAGGCTGCCCAACAGGTTCACAAAAATGCTGGCTCAGTGTCTCTCCTAAAATAAGCCCTTGTCCACAAACATCAGCTTCTCTAAGCCTCCAAAACCCTCCAGAGATTTTTATAAAATTGTCTTCAACAAAACAGCCTCTAGTACAAGAGAATCACAGCTACCTAAACTTAAATACCTTCTTTTAGGAACCTTGAATTTTAAAGTCTAGATTCTTACAGTTGATTGGATACAAATTCTTTCAAAATAATTAAATCACATCAGAAACTAAAAAGAAGATTATAAAAAGCTAATTTGCCTTCTTCAAAACCTATTGTTTAATGTAAATTCAAAACCTGGCTCATGCTGAAATGGGAACAGGATTACTTTTTGTTCTTTAATAACATGAAAGTATGCAGTCACGCTGTTGCCCTGGATTAAAACCCCTTTTCTGACTATTCTTCTCCTTCAAAATAAAACCCACATGCCTTTTGGTGGGGCTCTATGATAGGCCTGCCTTGTGTTTGCCACATTTCCCCTTTACCGCATGGCCTTTATACTCTAAGCTCAAACCACCTACTCTATGTGTTTTCCTGAAACTACTGTGCTCCCATGCTTCAGTGCCTTCCCTCCCGGTTCATCTCCTCCCTCTCTTCTCATGGAACTAACTCTTAGTACAGATTCATGACTCTGCTCAATATTTAGGTTATCTGGAAAGTCCTCCTGTGATTCATTAAACTCTGGTCCAGCCTGTTCCCACAGTGTGGCAGCCCCCGAGACCATGTCTGGCAGACCTCCCACTACAGGGAGCATCTCTGACCAAGAACCCAGCTGCTGTGCTCTGAAATTTATGGCTGCATTTCTGCTATAGACACACCTGTCATAGACCATGTCCAGTCAACACTGAGTGTGGGGAGACGAAGGCAGACCCACACTGAGAGTTATAGAACTCTTCAGATTCTGGCTTTGCCTCATTGACTCCGCTGCATTGCTGGAACCTTCCTTAGACTACACAGCAGTCCAGGAAACTTTCACTCCTCTTCCCTCCCTTTATCCTTCACTCAGAGTTAGATTTGAATCATGATCTGACTGCTACTCAGACTTCTCCACTTCCTCCCAGTGGTCCCTCTGAAACACTTCCCCCAAAAATTCTTCACACATTTAACACTATCTTAGCATCTGCTTCTCAACAGACCCAGAATGCCGCATACACAGCCCTGCACATATCTCTAGGCACCCATTGTGCTGCATTGTACTTGCACATTTCCTAGTTTGCCACCTCTTTGTCACTGGGGAATAGGCTTTCCCTCCCTCTATCCTTAGTGCAATATTTAGTAAGTATTCAATACATATTTGTCAAATGAAAGACTAAATCACTTTACAGAGCTCTCAATCCTACAGACAAATATGACTAAATCCATTTAAAAATTGACTTATTATTGCAAGGCTTTCTGGTTGCCATTGGATACAGAAAGCTATTAAGATAATTCTCCACTTTTCAGCTTATAATTTTAGATTTGGAGATAGAAAAATATAAATACATTATGCTCATATAAAGATGTGTGCACGAGTGTGTGTGGGCATGTGAAAGAGAAAAGATAATTCATTGCAGGTTGGGACAATGGTATAGGTTTCATCAGCAATAGTATTTCATTGCAATGGACAGATTGTGCACCCAGGTAAGGGGCACCCTATATAATAAAACCCTAATATGCAAATAGACCAAACAGCAGAACGACCAGTCGCTATGATGCACACTGACCACCAAGGGGCAGACACTCAACGCAGGAGCTGCCCCCTGGTGATAAGTTTGCTCCCACAGTGGGAGCATCGCTCAGCAGAGGCCAGGCTCACAGCTGGTGAGGGCAACGGCAGTGGTGGGAGCCTCTCCTGCCTCTGCTGCAGGGGGGTAGTAAGGAGTGAGGGATCCTGGACTGCGAGAGCTCTGAATTGTGAGAGGGATGTCTGACTGCTAGGGGGATTGGGCCTAAGCCTGCAGTCAGACATCCCCCAAGGGTCCTGGACTTCAAGAGGGCACAGGCAGGGCTGAGGGACCCTCCCACCCCCAGTGCTCGAATCTTGTGCACCGGGCCTCTAGTTGTAAATAATAGCCAAGGATAAAATCTTGAATATAGACGTCTCATGGAGTCTTTGGACATGAGCATGGTGTTAATTAACAGAGTCAATATAGGGGGATAAAACTGTGGAAAACTTTAAAAGCTGGGCTAAAGAGTTATTTTATTTATTTTTATGTTTCCTCTGTTTTCTGTACACTAACCACCCACACCAGTCTCCTTGATGTCCCAAGAACATTAAGCATGCTTCTACCTCAGGATCTTTTTACTTTCTTAGCCTTCAGTATCATTAATTTTATAATTTATTTTTTTTACTCATGTCACTTTCTCATTGTCATCTTCTCTGACCATTCTACCTAAGGGTTCAACCCCATTCCAACATTTCCCTCATCCTTTATGAACCCCATCACTAACATTCTTTAATATTGAATTTATTTAATATTATTTCTATCTCTTCCTTAATATCATCTTTTTATCTCTTAAAATGTAAGTTTAATAAAACAAAATTGTGTCTCTTTTGTTCACTATTTTATTTTTTACTACATGAAGTAGTAGTAGCTAGTTGATACTAAGCATTCAGGAAATATTTTCTGAGTGAATGAAAATTAAGAAATCACTGAAGATTCCTAAAGGATGGGGGGAATATTGCATACAATATTATAAAGCTATGGCTGAAAATATTTCATGCAGCTAAAATTAGCAGAAAAAGTTACTTGAGATGGAAGTGATGATGGGAGGCAGGGAGAAAAAGTAGGTAATTATAGCAAGCTGATAAGGGCAAAACTATAATAGTGATCATCTTTATAAAAACAATGGTTCTCAAAGTATGACCAACATCCTCATCATCACCTGGGAATTTGTTGAAAGTACAAATCTTCTGGCTCTACTTCAGATCTACTGGGTCAGAAACTGTGGGGATGGGATCTAGCAACCAATGTTATAACAAGTTCTCCGGGGATTTTCGACAACAAAATTTGAGAACTGCTGATAGCAGGGAAGTTAGTAATATAAGCCACTGGATGAAGGAGTAGACAAGATGAAAAGTTGAAGATTATTTAAATTTGGGGGAGCCTGGACTAGTGAAAGACTGGTAGTTCCATGGAAAGGACTGGGAAAATGCAGATAAATAATTTGAAGGTGAAAATAGATTAAAATTTTAAATCATACTATCACCAGCCTATCTATCTATCTATCTATCTATCTATCTATCTATCTATCATCTATCTATCTATCTATCTATCTATCTATCTATCTATCTATCTATATCATCAGTATATCCACACACATATTTATTTGTTAAAAATATATTTCGTATTGTACACATTTTTCTAGTTAAATTAATTGTGTCTAACTTGTTTGTTGAAAATCAAAGTGACAAATGATGCAGGAAGAGTATTTGGATACTTCAGGGACCTCCTGTCATCATATTCCCAAAATTTAATGATGTTTAAAAATATCTGCAACCTATTAATGGCCTTTGTCACAGTTTCATAAACATCATAAAATATTTGGTATTATATTAGATGTAAATTTTTAAAGTTGTAGAAATGAAAAAGATAGCCATAAAGAATATCTAACCTGAGATATCTAATATAATATCTAAGTGCTAATATTTCTATGACAATAGAAAGTTCAAGGGAAATGAACTGTATTCTTAATGCATATTTAAATAAAAAAAAGGATACAAGTAGAACAATCAGTTGAATTTCTCACTATGGACTAACTCTAGGGGGAAAAAACAACAATGAGAATCCCGCTGGCATTTTGTCCAAGTTAGAGGGTATTGTTGTCAAAGATTTTTCTAGAAATTTGGGAATTCCATAGGCTCAACATTGGCATTACCTTGGGGAAAACTGGTCAAAAAAAAGTTTAATCATGATTTCCTCTATGATTCTTCTGAAATTTAAACGATACTTCAAACCTTAAATCTCAGTAATACCTTGCCTCCTTAACGTGACTCACAATTTCTGTAGATGTACAAAATAACGGTTATTTTAGGGCACATTTTTTTCTAAATGCTCATGCTGTTAAATTACTGTGGAAAAAATTTAATTCAAAGAGTGGTTGCACTTAGAAAAGGCAGAGTGCTTGGCTGGCACATGCTCAAAAGCCCACTGCAGTTGCTGCTTCCTCTGGATTCCACTGTGATCTCAGGCTCCTCACACAGTTTAATGAACACTGGAAATAAAATAAATAGAGCTTTATTTGATGCGTACCTTCTTGGAATTTTCAACTGAAAAGAACAAAAAAAAAATCCAAGTTTTCATTTCCTCATCAACTATTTAAAAAACTGTAGAGAATGAGATAGTTTAACATGAGTCTTTTTATTGCAGAAGTGAGCCAATATTGTTTTTGGAATATTAGTTTTCCTTTCTCATAATTAGTTTTCTCACTGAATGAATAAAGAGCACTTCAATTTCATTGATTTATTTAGCATGTGATTTTTGTACTCTCCGAAAAGTGAATTTATATTCCGATTTCCCCAATCTTTTTTTTCTTAATTAAATACTCCAAGAAGAAAGTTTGTTTTATATATCAAATATCAAACTAAGCCTCCTCCAAGAAAACTTTAGGGTTATTTTTCCTTTTTGAGTACTTAAAGAATCAAGCACAGAAACAACTTCTGCACATTTTTAGCTCAATATGCTAGGTGATTGGGGGGAGGGAATCAGATCATCACGTCTCTGCACATGTGCTCACTAAGATCACTAAGAGCAAGTTGCCTATCCAAGGACAATTTGTAGCCATTCTATTTTCTTATATCATTCAAATCTCAGGCAAAAGGCCTTAATTGCATCTATATTTTTTCAGTAATGAGAAAGGAGATTTGAGAACAAAACAGATTAAATACTGCTTTTTACAGTTATCATCAGCTCTAGTTGCTAAGAGACAACTAGTTTTTCTTAAGCTACCAAATGAAGTTTTGGCCACTTATAATCTTTACAACTATTAACAATTTAAAACGAAAACATAATTGTGACATATTAATGAAAAGTTTTTCAAGGAACCAAGCAGGACTAGACATAAAAATAACTTTGCTGTTGTTAGACATGAATAATTACATTATACTCTTTTAAAAAATATTGTCTGTTTGTTTTTCCTGTATCTATTATCTAATAATCCATAACCTTTTTTGAGTGCTTTCTTTATATTAGGGTGTATACTAAGGACGTAATGTATAACATCTTTCTTAATACAAAAAATTACCTAATTTTGTAGATACTACTATTATGGCCATTTTACAGATTAATTTTTGCCTAAATTACAGTTTTTACACATAGGAGTCTTATTTAGATGGAGATGGCCTATTTTCAGAATTCAACTCTTAATTACTTCATCATATTTATCAGCGTTATAAAGATATAGAGAATTTTATAGAAGTACTTTTTGGGTGTGGTAAAATGATATTATTAAATAAAAAGTATGAAATTGTAAGAGAGCTACTAAATAGTAGAAATATTAATTTACTTTTATATCATGCATTTAAAATTATAACAATAATAAATTAATATTTTTCTGTAAAAATTATAATAATATAATGCAACAGCATTATGATCATCTTTCCTCTATAATCCTGCACTTTATTTGTGGTAACATTTTTGGGTAACGCATTATCTGGTCAAAGGTCTTGTTTGCAGGGATCCTGGAGATACCTGGAGACTTCAGGAATGTTCCCATACTGGATAATACTAGCCTAGTTATTTCCTGGGTTTATTGTGTGTGTAACTTACAATATACTATACCCTGTGTACCAGGGTTCATGGTCAAGTGTTCTTGGCCTCTGTGAGGTCATCTGTTAGACATCCACATGAGACTAGGTACAGAGGTACTCTTACTTGACCTGGCTCAGAGGAAGAGATTTATGCTTCCAGAACATCTGGAGTTACTCCAAGTCAATCAAACATAATCATTTGCAACTGTGACCTTGCTGGTGAGACGCCGCAACAAGCAATTGCCCTAACTATGCTGATGTCATAAGTTATAAAATGTGCTAATATTTTCTCCTACATTGTAGCTTAACATTTGCTGTGTAAACACCAGAAAAAGATTGATATTTATCATCATTTAAGAAGCTTCTACCAAAGGGAACTGACAGAGGACAAGTATCAAGAATGTGTAAATAGCCCTATCCAGTTTGACTCAGTAAATAGAGTTTCAACCTGAGAACTGAAGAGTCCTAGAGTGGAACCAGGTCAAAGGCACCCATCTTGGTTGCAGGCTCAATCCTCTGCCTCGATGTGCAGGAGGCAACCAAGAAATGTGTTTCTCTCACATCGATGTTTCTCTTTCTGTCTCTCCCCATCCCTTTCCATTATCGCTAAAAATTAATGGAAAAATATCCTCATGTGAGAATTAGCAACAATAACAACAACGAAAAATTTATAAATAGTTCTCACAAAAAATATGCTCCTTCACAAAAGTGGCATTCATCAATCTAATACAATTAAACTAAAAGCAAGCCTTGGAAAAATAGAAATAATTTTTGTAAACTGAAATTTTAAAAAAATTCCACATAGCTCTTTGGTTACTGATAAAATAGTATTTAGAAGTAAATTATAATAAAAGAAACATCTATAATAATAAAAGCATAATATGCTAATTAGACCGGACGTCCTTCCATCCAAACAAAGCTGTGGTGGGTGGGGGCCGAGGCTCTTGCACGAATTTCATGCATCGGGCCTCTAGTTTTTTATAAACATGCAGAATTTAGTCAAAGAGCTAATCAGATGGATATATGGAATTCTAAATATATTTATTAAAAATAAGAAAAATTGAGAAAAAACCCTATATTTTTAAACATAAATAACTGGAAAAATACAATACAGATATTATCACATGTGAGAATATTGGTGAAAAATTAAAAAAAAAATAATTCCATAAGACAAAATAAAGTTGGTTGCTAAAAAGATCTACTTTTTGGGAAAGAACAGAAAATACATAAGATTACCTCAAGAAAAACAGAGAAAGTCCATATATATTTAGTTTTTTAAAAAACACTTGCAGACTAAACAGCTCATTTATAAATAATCTCTGTGTCAAAGAAGAAGTATTAAGGGAAATTTTAAAAATACATTGAATTAAAGGACAAGAAAATATACCACACCGAAGTTTGTCTGAATTTATAGAATTAAATGCATACATTAGATAAGAGGGAAAGTCTCAAATCAGTTATCCCAATTCCCATTACAAAACTTGGAAAAGGAAGTGCAAAATAAATCATACCAAATAGAAGGAAGCAAATAATAAAAATAAGAGCAGAGATTAATGAAACTGAAAAGATATAGACAATATAAAAATTACTAAAATAATAGCTCATTCTTTTGAAAAGATCAATAAAATTGGCAAACTTCTATCAACACTGATAACAAAAAATAAAAAGAAGACAGAAATTACTAATTTCATTAATAAAACAATGAATATCACTACAGACATCACACGAATAATAAGGGATTATTATGAACAATCTGACAATACAAATTTTGCCAAGTACCACAGCACATTCAATTGAAATAGATAATTTAATTAATCCAATAACAAATAAGTTCATTTAATTTGTAATTTTAAACCTCAAAAAACAAAAGAAAAAATATATCTTAGACTAGATGTTTCAGTGGTGAATTCCACCAAAGGTTGAAAATACTAACACCGATTCTACATAAACACTTGAAGAAACTATATCTCTTCCCAATTCATTCTATAGGGTTGGTATAACCTAATACCAAAACCAGAATCAAGAATGGTTATATATACACAAAAATCTCTGAGAAAATAGCAACTAGATCTCAGTAATATATAAAAGGAATGGTATATCTTGACCAAGTGAGGATTATTCCAGTGATATGAATAAAACTGGGATAATATTTGAAAAGTAATCAATATTATCTATATTAACAGACTAAAGAAGAAAAATTACATAATCACATCAATTTGATGCAGAAGAAGCATTTGACAAAATTGAACACCCATTAAAAAAATTTAAAAAAACACACAAGACAAAATAGAAATAAAAGGGCACTTTCTTATTTGATAAAAAAAAAAAAACATGTAAAAAACTATAGGTAGCATTATATTTTATAGAGAAAGAATTAATTAATTCATTTTTATTTATTTATTTATATTTGTTAATCCTTACTTGAAGATATTTTTTCCCCACTAATTTTTAGAGGAGGGGAATGGGGGAGGGAGAGAGAGAGAGAGAGAGAGAGAGAGAGAGAAACATCCATGTGAGAAAGACACATGGATGGATTGCCTCCCCTACACCCTTAGCCAAGGCTGGGGATTGAACCTGCAACCCAAGTACATGTCCTTGACCAGGAATCAAACCTACAACCCTTTGTTGAGTGGGCTGGTGATCTAACCATTTAGCATACCATCCAGGGCCACTTATAGACTGAAAACACTTTCACCACTGTAATTCAACATATCTCTGGAAATTCTAGCCAGAGCAACAAGGCAAGAAAAGGAAATAAAACCCACAAAGACCAGAAAGAATAAATAAAACTCTTCCTATTTGCAGGAGACATGCTAACTTAACTGGAAAATCCCAAGGAATCTAAAAAATTTACTTAAAATTAGTAAGTTAATTTAGCAGGTCACAGGTTAAGAAATTACCATACAAAAATAAATTGCAATTTTATATATTAGCCATGAGCACATGGAACCCAAAGGGAGGAAGGAAGAAAGGAAGGAAGACTAAAATGTAAGTTTAACAAAATGTGCAGTGCTTCGATGCTAAAGGCTACATAACTGATAAATAAGAGCTAAATAAATAGTCATATTGTGTTCATGGAAGAGTTAACATAGTAAAGATGTCTATTCTATCTAAACTAATACACTTATCTACTTATAAATACTATCAAAATCCCAGCAAGTTTTTTTTTTTTGCAAACATAGAAAAAATTATTGTAAATTTTATATGGAAAAACAAAGGAATAAGAAGAGCTAAAAACAATTTTCAAAAAGAAGAATAAAGTTCAAGTAATCAGTCTACCTTATTTCTACACCTATTTATAGCCACAGTAGTTAAGACTATGTGGAAATTAGCATGGGAATAGACAAATAAATCATTAGAACAGAATAAAGAACCAGAAATATACCTGCTCAAGTATATCCAACTTATTAAAGGTAAAATTGCTAAAGCAATATAATAAGGAAGGGTAGTCATTTTAATAAATGTTGTGGAGCAGTTGGACATCCGTAGGTAAAAAATGAGCCACAACTTAGGTCTCATATTCTATTAAAATTTACCTCAAATGAATCACACATTTAACTATAAAATGTAACACTATAAAACTTCTAGAGAAAACTTTAAAGAAGGTCTTTGGAATCTAGGGCTAGCAAAGTATTCTTGGCTCTTAGACTTGCCACCAAATAGCACAATTCATATCAAGAAAAAATGATAATTTGGGCTTGATCAAAATTAAAAATTTTGTTCTGAGAAAAATTATTTTAGTAGTATAGAAAAAAAATAAGCAGAAAAGTGAGGAAAAATTATTGTAAAACACATACCCAGCAACTAGTATTTAGAATATATAAAATCTCTCAAAATTTAACACTCGGTTTTTAAATTAGAAAACGGGCAAAAGAACTGGGGAGATTTTTTTTTTCAAAATAAAAATAGATATTTCATCTACAAAAATGCCTCATTTAGTGATGGGATACTTTCTGAGCAATGTATTAATTGATTTTGTCATTATGCAAACATTGTATGGTACACTGACACAACCTAGATGGTACTTTTATATAACAGGCATGTCAGCAGGTTTGTTTGCACCAGTACCATTATAAACACTGGAGTAATGCACTCTGATAGCCATTGGGGTGGTTATGATATCACGAGGTGAAAGGAATTTTTCAGCTCCATTATAATTTTATGGGACCACTGTCGTATATTGGGTCTATGGTTGTTGAACAAAATGTCATTATGCGGCACAGATAAGAGGACACAGATAAGCACATAAAAATATATTCAACATAATTACCCATTAGAGAAATGCACATTAAAACTGCAATGAAACATCAATACCCAGTTATTAGTGTTGAGGACAACGAAAAGGAAAAGAAAATTGTGACAACACCGGATGTGGCCACGATGTGTAGAAACCATATCACTCTACATTGTGAGGGGGAAATGTACTAGTATCTGATAGAGGCACTCTGGAAAAGTTTGACAGCTTCTTAAAAAGCTGAACACACAACTACCATAAGACCCAGCAATTACAATCCTGGGCATTTATCCATGAGAACTGAAAAGCTATGTTCACACTAAAACCTGTACACAATATTTATAGCAACTTTATTTATAATCTCCAAAACAATGCAACTTAGATGTACTTCAACAAGTAAAAACATCCATACAATACCACAACCTGGATTAACCTTTAGAGAATTATGTTGAGTGGAAAAAGCCAATTCCAAAAGATTACATATTTGATGACATTTGTATAATGTTATTGACATGACAAATATAGATATAGAGAAAGATTAATGGTTTTCAGTTATTAAAGGGGTGGGAGAAAAGGAAGTAGGTATAGCTATAGTTGGGCAACATGAAGAATCCTTGTGGTTATGGGAATGTTCTCTATCTTTTGTTGAGATGGCTTTATGTATATTAATTTATTTAAATCTCATAGTACCTGTATGATGTGGATGTTGTTACTCTTCTCATTTTACAAATGGTACTGCTGTGGACAGAATTTCATTTACTTGACCAAGATTACACACCACTAAGTATTGTAGATGGGATTCAAAAATTCTAAATAGTTTATATACTTTTATGCTGCCTCTATTACAGGACAAGATGATGGACATAAGTTTAAATACTTTATACTGCTTATAATAAAATTGCAAAATAATAAGCTTTTTCAATTAAACTAAAGCCTCTTAGTTCCAATAATAAAACAAAACAAAATACTACTTAAGAAGAACATATAAGTTATAAATGTAAAAGGAATCATGCGACATTGAATAAGGCCAATATAAACAAAATTGAATCAGACAATGATTACAATAGTTACACCAGGCAAAATAAAGTCAAGACAAAGAATTAAAAAAGATTATGATAGCATTTGCTAATAATATAAAGTCACAACATAGAACTTCCAGAGACTTTTCCAGTATTAATAATATGTCTTTGAATCATAAACCTTAATTAATAGAAATACAATAGCCAAACAGAAAAATTGTAATGCTGAAGACAGTCCTTCATACAAATAGACAAAAGCAAATAACAATATAAACAAATGTTTTTATAAATTTTAATTAAAAAAATTCTAACATCCTGTGGCCCTCAAGAAGAAGATGTAATAATTGAGTGGATCCAAACATCTGGTCTCCTGAAAAAATTACATTTCTGTGAAATACTTAATTGACACTCTGGTTACACATTTCAGTTTTAATTACTGTAAGTCAGCCTCCCCATACTGAAACATACCATGGAAAATATTAAACACCCACTATGAATCTGTTCAGGGGAGTACAAGCAGCAAAGGTGAATGCTTCATTGCTATGCTATTGTGGTGTGGCCAGCCAGTTGCTCCTCACTGGCCCCTTCTCATCTCTATAGAGCAGCTATAATTCAAAGCTTCTAGGAGTTATAAGAAAGCCATCCCCATGAGGAATTTCAGAGGGATTTTTCAACCTACATTCTTTGTGGAACATAGTTTATTCAACCAGTCTCCAAACTTTAGTTTGTTTTCAGACTTTTGCATCTATAAATAAGGCTGTATTATTGACCTTCTAAACCCATTGTTGTGCATTATTTCAAGATATCTTTAACATGACACTCCTTCAAAATTTTGAAATTTGATGGGTTTTATCAAGAATTGAGACTACATTTCAAATATTATAAAAAGTAATCTGTTTTTGTTTGTTTTAAAATCTCAAGTTATACTACAATTTATGTCCCCTTTTCAGTTATGGTCTGGATACAAAGAAATTAAATCCAAATACAGGTGATAGATGATGATAGATGATAGATAGATGATAGATAGATAGATAGATAGATAGATAGAAATAGATAAACAGGTAGATTCATTATTCCACTCCAGAGCCTGTAGAAAGCAATCCTATCTAATAAAAGACAAAAAGGGTAATTGGCCATACCTTCCCTACGCTTCCCATTGGATAATCAGAGCGATATGCAAATTAACTGCCAACTAAGATGGTGGCCAGCAGCCATGCAGCTGAAGCTAGCAGGAGACTTGCTTGCTCCAGTGATGGAGGAAGCCAAGGTTCCCTGCCTGCCGCAGCCCAGCTCTGAGCTCCAACAGCAACAAGTTTTAATTATAGAAGCTAAACAAACCCCAGATACCTGCTTTCAGCAGGCTGTGGCCTCAGAGCTGGAGCCAGCTCTCAGCTCCAGTGACAGCAACAAAGTTTCAATTATAGAAGGTAAATAAATCCCAGAATAAAAAAAAAAGAAAAAAAGGAGAGGCTGGTAGCTTCAGTACTGGCCAGCCTGAAAACAGCCCTCAGCCCCTCACCCAGGCTGGCCAGGCATCCAAGCGGGACCCCCACCCTGATCCGGGACACCCTTCAGGGCAAACCAGCCAGTGCCCACCCATGCACCAGGCCTCTATCCTATATAGTAAAAGGGTAATATGCAAACTGACCCTAACAGCAGAAAGACTGGGAATGACTGGTCACTATGACACACACTGACCACCAGAGGGCAGACGCTCAATGCAGGCACTGCCCTCTGGTGGTCAGTGCGCTCTCACAAAGGGGAGCTCTGCTCAGCCACAAGCCAGGCTGATGGCTGCCAGTACAGCAGTGGTGGTGGGAGCCTCTCCTGCCTCCTCAGCAGGGTTAAGGATGTCCGACTGCAGCTTAGGTCTGGTCCCCGCTGGCAAGTGGACATCCCCTGAGGGTTGCCGGGCTGCCAGAGGGATGTCTGATTGCCAGCTTAGGTCCAATCCCCTGGGGAGCAGGCCTAAGCCAGCAGGTGGTCATTCCCAGAGGGTCCCAAACTGCGAGAGGGCACAGGCTGGGCTGAGGGGGACCCCCCCCCCCCCGAGTGCACAAATTTTTATGCACCAGGCCTCTAGTAATAACAATATGAAATAACTGTCACTTGTGACAGAAATAGGTAGTTACTTTAAAATCCAGTTCCTCTTCTTACCAGACATAACATTAAACCACATTCCCTTGTGGGTAGATGAGAACTTTGCCTGAGTAGCATTTAATGGGATGAGTAGAAGTGCTACTTCCAGGTCTGGTGCATATAATCCTTTAAAGCATGATCACTGTTGTTTATTCTCCACTTCAGTAGTCCTCAAAGTGTGGTCTCAGAAGAGCAGCAACATCACTTGGGTCAGTGTCAGAAAGGCAAATACTTGGGTTTTATCCAAGACCTGTTGAATTAGAAATTCTTCAGAGTAGACTGAGCAATTTTTCTTCTAACATACCCTCCTGGTAGCAGGGCCATAATGTGGAAGATACCGACATTTCTGAATGTCACGTGGAAGGCCAAACTCTAATCAGGAACACCTTTGTTTGTCTCCAACCTTGATAAGAGGTGATGTATTACTTCCAATGAAGACACGTATAGCAATAGAAAAATATTAGTGACTTCTTCGATTTCTTTTTTTCAATGCCCTATAGTTTTCCAAATACAGGTCATTTACCTCCTTGGTTAAATTTATTCTGAGGTATCTTTTGTTGTTGTTGCAATGATAAATGGGATTGTTTTTTCAGTTTCTCTTTCTGAGAGTTTATTTTTGGTATATAAAAATGCCATTAATTTCTGGATGTTAATTTTTTATCCTGCTACCTTGCCGAATTCATTTACTAAGTCTAGTAGTTTCCTGGTGGGGTCTTTAGGGTTTTATATGTACAATATGATGTTATCTTTGAATAATAACAGTTTTACTTCCTCCTTTTCAATTTGGATGCCTTTTATCTCTTCTTCTTTTCTGATCGCCATGGCTAAGACTTCCAGTACTATTTTGAATTAGAGCAGTGAAAATGGACATCCCTGTCTTGTTCCTGTTATTAAGGGAAACACTTTTAGTTTTTGCCCATTGAGTATGATGTTGGCTGTAGATTTGTCATATATAGCCTTTATTATGTTAAAGTAGGATCCCTCTACTCAAAAAAGGGTGTTTTTATCAAAAAAGGGTGCTGGATTTTGTCAAATGCTTTTTCTGCATCTATTGATATGATCATGTGGTTTTTTAGGGTTCATTTTGTTTATATGGTGTATCACATTTATTGATTTACAAATACTGTACCTGCCTTGCATCTCTGGAATAAAACCCACTTGACCATAGTGTGATTTTTTTAGTATTTGCTGTATCCTAATTTGCTAACATTTTGTTGAGGATTTTAGCATCTATACTCACCAGAAATATTGGCCTCTAATTTATTTTCTTTGTGGTGTCTTTATCTGTTTTTGCAATTAGAATAATGCTGGCTTTGTTAAAGGGGCTTATAAGTGTTCCTTCCTCTTGGACTTTTTGGAATAGTTTGAGGAGAATAGTTATTTGAATGCTTGGTAAAATTCTCCTGTAAGTCCATCTGGTCCAGGACTTTTGTTTGCAGGGAGTTTTTAAATTACCATTTCAATTTCATCACTTCCATTGGCTTATTCAGGTTTTCTGTTCTTCCTGATTGAGTTTTGGAAGATTGTATGTTTCTAGAAATTTGTCCATTTCACCCAAGTAGTCCAGTTTATTGGCATGTAGTTGTATTTACTTACAATCCTTCGTATTTCTTGGTATCTTTAGTTATGTCGCCTCTTTCATTTCTGATTTTATTTATTTGGGTCCTCTCTCTTTATTTCTTGGTGACTCTAAGGGTTCATCAATCTTGTTTATCTTTTCAAAGAACTAGCTCTTGGATCAACTGATCTTTTGTACTTTTTTTGTCTCTATATCATTTATTTCCACTCTGATTTTTATTATTTCCTCTGGGGTTATCTTTCCGATTCATTTAGTTGTAGGATTATATAGTTGATTCGTGTTTATTATTGTTTCTTGAGGTAGTAATGCTATGAACTTCCCTCTCAGGACTGCTTTTGCTGTGTTCCATAGGTTTTGGGTGGTTGTGTGTTTATTTTCATTTGTATCCAGGAAGCTTTTAATTTCTTGCTTGATCTCATTGGTAATCCACTCATTGCTTAATAACATGCTATTTAGCCTCCACGTATTTAAATGTTTTTGAATTCTGTTATTGTAGTTGATTTCTAACTTCATGCCATTGTCATCTGAGAAGATAGTTGGTATGATATAAATCTTCTTGAATTTGTACAGACGTGTTTTGTGTCCGAAAAAATAAATAGAAGAAGACACAAACAAATGGAAGCGTATGTCATATTCATAAATTGGAAGAATTAACATCATTAAAATGTCCATACTACCCAAAGCAATGGATAAATTCAACATAATCCCTATTAAATATCAATGGCATACTTCACAGAACTAGAAAGATTAATCCAAAGATGTATGTGGAACCATAAAAGAACCCAAATAGCTGCAATCTTGAGAAAGAAGAACAAAATTGGGGGGGGGGGTTCATAATACCAGGTATCAAACTATACTACAAAGCCACTATAATCAAAACAGCCTGGTAAAGTGGCATATAGACTAATGGAATAGAACAGAGACCCCAGAAATTGGCCCACACCATTATGGTCAATTAATATTTTACAAAGGAGGCTAGAACATACAATGGAGTAAAGACAGTCTCTTCAACAAATGGTGCTAGGAAACCTGGACAGACATCTGTAAAAAGATGAAACTGGACCACCAACTTACACCATACACAAGATTAACTCAAAATGGATAGAAGATTTAAATGTAAGTCATGAAACCATAAAATTCCTAGAAGAAAACATAGGTAGTGAAATCTCAGACATCCCATATAGCAGAAGTTTTGCCAATACATCTCTTAGGGCAGTGGTCGGCAAACCATGGCTCGCGAGCCACATGCGTCTCTTTGGTGCCGTGAGTGCGACTTTTCTACAAAATACCATGTGTGGGCACACACCTACAATGCGACTGAAACTTTGTGGCCCATGCTCAGAAGTCGGTTTTCGGCCTGGGTGAGTCTATTTTGAAGAAGTGGCGTTAGAAGTGGAGGGTGTCAGTCGGTAGGGTGACGGGAGACACGGAGCAGACGTGCCATGGGATACGCAGCGCGGGGGAGACGCGAGATTCATGCACGAGTTGAGTGAGCCAGTCAGTCAGCAGCCTCATGTGCAGTGGTTAGTGCTAGTTGCATCTGCAAATCGCCCACGGGTGACAAAAGTACCTACTCGAAGCATAAAGTTACCTGTATTTTTCCAACCAGCTGCAAATCCTATAGGTATTTTTGTCATCAATTTAATTGTAATTCTTTTGTGTTGGTGGCTTTATTTTTATAAAATGAAACATTTTTTAGGTGCCCTGTTTAAGATGGCTACAAAGAAGAAGCAAAGAAAAAAGGAAGACAAAAACCGTGAATTTAAAGTTGAATTTAAAGTTGAATGTACCTACCTATATAGTTTAATTTTAAAACATTTGGCTCTCAAAAGAAATTTCAATAGTTGTACTGTTGATATTTGGCTCTGTTGACTAATGAGTTTGCCGACCACTGTCCTAGGGCAATATAAACAAAGGAAAAAATAAACAATGGGAATATATCAAAATAAAAAGCTTCTGCACAGCAGAAGAAACCACCGTCAAATGAAAAAGGAACCCATTGTATGGGAGAACATATTTTCTAATGATAAATCTGATAAGGGATTAATCTCTAAAATATATAAAGTATGCTTACAACTCAACCAAAGAAAGACAGCCCTAGCTGGTTTGGCTCAGTGGATAGAGCGTCAGCCTGTGGACAGAAGGGTCTCAGGTTCGATTCTGGTCAAAGGCACATGCCCAGGTTGCGGGCTCAATCCCCAGTGGGGGCTGTGCAGGAGGCAGCCAATCAATGATTCTCTCTCTCATCATTGATGTTTCTCTCTCTCCCTTCCTCTCTGAAATCAATAAAAAAATATATATATATTTTTTTTTTTTAAAAAGGAAGACAAACACTCCAATTAAAAAATGGGCAGAGGACCTGAATAGACATTTCTCCAAAGAGGACATACAAATGGCCAAAAGATAATATGAAAAAAGCTCAAAGCCACTAATCATCAGAGAAATTCAAATTAAAACCACAATGAAATATCACCTCACATCTGTCAGAATGGCTACCATCAACAAATCAACAAACAAGTGCTGGTGATGATGTAGAGAAAGGGAGTATTAGTACACTGCTGGTGGGAATGCAGACTGGTGCAGCCACTATAGAGAACAATATGGAATTTCCTCAAAAAATTAAAAATGGAACTGCCATTTGACCCAGCAATCCCACTTCTGGGAATATATCCTAAAAACCCCAAAACACCAATCAGAAAGAATATAAACACCACTATGTTCATAGCACCTAAGATTTGGAAACAGCCCAAGTGCCCATCAGTGGATGAGTGGTTGAAAAAGCTGTGAGACATTTACACAATGGAATACTTTGCAGCTGTAAATATAGGGTCTCTTATGCTTTTGGGACAGCATGGATGGATCTGAAGATTATTATGCTATGTGAAATAAGACAATCTGAGAAAGAAAAATATCACATGATCTCACTTATTTGTAGAATCTAATGAACAAAATGAATTGACCAACAAAATAAGACTCAAAGCATGGAGGCATGGAGGCATGGAACAGACTGACATACCTCCATGTGGGGTGGGGAGATGAGGAGAGATCAACCAAAGATCTTATATACTTATATCCATAGCCCATGAACATGAACAATAGGGTGCTGAAGACCTGGTGTGGTTGATAGGGGCTGGGCAGAAGAGGGGTAAAGGAAGATGTGAGACATCTATAATACTATCAATAATAAAATAAAAATAAAACAATATTTTAGTGATAAATATTTTCATCCTTTAGTGGATATGGCTAAAATCCATTTACAGTGTTCCTTCTAGACATCGTAGTATAGCTATAGTTGGGGATGTATGAGCAGCCGTCTTCTGTTGTATAAAAAAAGTAAAGAAAGATGGTAAATATCTGAGATTCACTTAATAACCCAGGATTCTAAACACT
This sequence comes from Myotis yumanensis, assembly GCF_028538775.1. Lineage (NCBI taxonomy): Eukaryota > Metazoa > Chordata > Mammalia > Chiroptera > Vespertilionidae > Myotis > Myotis yumanensis. Next base: position 132,627,987 of record NW_027223754.1, read on the forward strand.
CTGGCTATTTCTTTGTTTGAAAATTTTCTCTTTCTTTTTTTTTTAAAGTAGTTTCTGTAGAAATGGAAAGCTGCTCTTACCTATAATACATATTGGTCAATCCAGATAGATGATATAATATTTCCATTAATGCTAGAGAAAGGTAATGATGTCAGCTTTCCACAGTACTTTGAGTAGCAAGCTGTTTCCATTTTTTTAACATTGATTGACATTACTAGGGTGCCTGCTCATATAAACCAAAAATATTTAATAAGAAGAAGAAGTAGTTATCAACTGGGGAATAAAAAAACTCTGTTCTGTATATTTTGTCAAAATATATTTTGGAACAAGATGCAGGTATATTTATGTGGCTATAATATGTGTTATGAAATGTTATACAGATATGCCACCAAAACTTTTACAAAGGCAGAAATCAATCTTTGTTAGGTGCATATAAAATTTTATATTCCCTCCTGGATATTATTAGTTATTTTTCACTTGGCTATCTCAAAAATACTGTAATAGGTACAATTTCATCTTTATAAAATGATTTCATATGTCATTGAGTCAGAAAGGTCTATACAGGATTGATTATCAAGGATAATTAAACATTACATTCAAATTACATTTGGTTCAGTAATTGTCCTCCTCCTTTGACCTTTGGTTGAAAGTACACTATTCATACAGTTCATGTCCATTTCAAAGAACCTTATGAATTTAGTTTCATTTTGCATGAGAATGTACTAATCACTTTCAATCAGTGACTCAGGAATATACCATCTTATTATGTGTTAGCTGTAGTGAGACACAATATCCTGCACATAAAGTAATTTATCATTAATCTTGCTATTCAAAGCAAAAGGGAAAAGGTCATTGCGATAGAGTTGAGAACATTTAAAATACATATGAAAAGCCCTAGCTGATGTGGCTCAATTGTTTGAACTTATTCCTATGCACTGAGAGGGCACAGGTTTGATTCCTGGTCAGGGCATATGCCCTTGTTACAGTCTCAATTCCCAGTGGGGATGTGCAGGAGGCAGTCAATGAATATTTCTCTCTTTCCCTCTCCCTTCCTCTCTTTCTAAAAAATCAATTAAGAAACACTAAAAAATACAAATGAACAATTGAGCTATATTGAACAAAGTACTGTTTAATGTTCTTTGTAAGGTATGTTGTTTTACTTGGTTGCCAGGAAATAATTCTTCACAAGTAAAAATAAATTAAAATAAATGTGTTAATCCTGGGGGCAAAGGGGGAGATTTGTAATCTGCACTAATAAAAGACAAAGATGATAATTGACCATACCTTCGCTACATCCAAGCCATGCCCCCCAACGAATCAGAGTGAGTATATGCAAATTAACCCAACCAAGATGGCGGCCAGCACCTACGGAGCTGGAGCAAGCAGGAGGCTTGGTTGCCCCAGCGATAGAGGAAGCCAAGCTTCCTGCCTGCCCTGGCCGGCTGTGGCCTCCACAAAAGGCAACAAAGTTTCAATTATAGAAGCTAAATAAATGCCAGATACCTGCTTCCAGCCAGCCTCCACTGGGAGCTTGAATGGCTGAGGGCTGTGGCCAGCCTGCAAACAGCCATCATCCCTGCTCCCAGGATGGCCACACCCTCATGGGTGAGTGTCCCTTCTGGGGGGCTTGGCCAGCCTGAAAACAGCCTCAGCCCCTCACCTAGGTTGGCCAGGCACCCCAGTAGGGACCTCTACCCTAAAGGGGCTGTGGCCCACCTGTGAACAGCCATCAGCCCCTCACCCAGGATAGCCACACCCTCATGGGATGATGGTCCCTGTTGGGGAGCTTGGCCAGCCTGAAAAAGCCATCAGCCCCTCACCCAGACTGGCCAGGCACCCCAGCAGGACCCTCCACCCTGAAGGGGGTGTGGCCAGCCTGAAAACGGCCCTCAGCCCCTTACTCAGGCTGGCCAGGCACTCCAGGGGGCTCCCTTACCCTGAAGGGGCTGTGGCCAGCCTGCAAACAGCCATCAGCCCCTAACCAAACTGGCCAGGAAACCCAGCAGGACTCCCACCTTGAAGGGGGTGTGGCCAGCCTGCAAAGACCCATCAGCCACTCACCCAGGCTGGCCAATCACCCCAGCAGGACCACCCTCCATGAAGGGGGTGTGGCCAGCCTTAAAATGGCCCTCAGCTCTTCACCCAGGTTGGCCACACCCTCATGGGGTATAGGTCCCCACTGGGGGTCTTGGCCAGCCTGAAAACAGCCATCAACCCCTTACCCAGGATGGCCAGGCAACCCAGTGGGCACCCCCACCCTGAAGAGGCTGTGGCCAGCCTGTAAACAGCCATCAGCCACTCACCCAGGCTGCCCAGGCACCCCAACAGGACCACCCTCCCTGAAGGGGGTGTGGCCAGCCTGAAAATGGCCCTCAGCCCCCCACCCAGGCTGGCCAGGCACCCCAGTGGGACCCCCACCCTGATCCAGGACACCCTTCAGGGAAAACCAGCTGGCCCCCACCCATGCATCAGGCCTCTATCCTATATAATAAAAGGGTAATATGCAAATTGACCCTAACAGCAGAACAACTGGGAATGACTGGTCACTAGACACACACTGACCACCAGGGGGCAGACGCTCAGTGCTCTCCCACAGAGGGAGTTCTGCTCAGCCACAGGCAAGGCTGACGGCTGCCAGAACAGTGGTGTTGGCAGATGCCTCTTCCGCCTCCTCAGCAGCGCTAAGGATTTTTGACTGCAGCTTAGGCCTGGTCCCTGCTGCCAAGTGGACATCCCTCAAAGGCTCCCAGGCTGCCAGAGGGATGTCTGACTGCTAGCTCAGGCCCAAATCCTCAGGGAGCAGGCCTAAGCCAGCAGGTGGTCATCCCCCGAGGTGTCCCAGACTGCGAGAGGGCACAGGCTGGGCTGAGGGACACCCCCCCCCCCCACCCAGTGCACAAATTTTTGTGCACCAAGCCTCTAGTACTTTCAATAATAAAGATTTCAAAACAAGTAAACAAAAAAAGTTAATCTGCTATGGTTCACATAATTACACTTATTAATGCCACATTTATGCAGAACTAACTGCACTAAATACCTAATATAATTATTAAAGCATCTGAAATATCTCCATCCTTCAGAGGTAGGGACAAATATTTTAATAATGGAATTTGAACCTACTATCTGTTTGATAATTATTATTTTTTTTAAATATATTTTACTGATTCTTTACAGAGAGGAAGGGAGAGGGATAGAGAGCCAGAAACATCGATGAGAGAGAAACATTGATCAGCTGCCCTCTGCACACTCCCCACTGGGGATGTGCCCACAACCAAAGTACGTGCCCTTGACCGGAATCGAACCTGGGACCCTTCAGTCCACAGACTGATGCTCTATCCACTGAGCCAAACCGGTTAGGGCTGTTTGATAATTATTGAATAAAAAATTGGAATAAGATGCCCTAACCATTTTGGCTCAGGGTATAGAGCAGTGATGGCGAACCTATGACACACGTGTCAGAGGTGACAAGCGTACTCCTTTTTTTGGTTGATTTTTCTTTGTTAAATGGCATTTAAATATATAAAAGAAATATCAAAAATAAAAGTCTTTGTTTTACAATGGTTGCAAATATCAAAAAATTTCTATATGTGACACAGCACCAAAGTTAGGGTTTTTCAAAATGCTGACACACCGAGCTCAAAAGGTTTGCCATCACTGGTATATAGTGTCAGCCTGTGGACTCAAGGGGTCCCAGGTTCGATTCCAGTCAAAGGCACATGCCCGGGTTGTGGGCTAGGTCCCCTGTAGGGGGCATGGATGAGGCAGCCAATCAATGATTCCCTCTCATCATTAATGTTTCTATCTCTCTCTTCCTCTCCTTTCCTCACTAAAATAAATAAAAATATATTTTAAAAAAATGAAATAGTTGATAAGAGAAGAAAGGTTAAAGATATTTCATGTAAATACCACCTGCTTTGAAATAGAAAAAAAAAAGTCTGTGTATTTTTGAAAATGTTTTTATTGATTTTAGAGAGAGAGAGGAGAAGGGAGAGGGATAGAGAGAGAGAAACATTGAGGAGAGAAAAACACAATTGATTAGCTACCTTCTGCATGTCCGTCCCCCCACCCCCCCACTGGGCATGTGCCCCGACTGAAAATTGAACGGTGACCACTTGGTTCCTAGATCAATGCTTAATCACTGAACCACACTGGCTGGGCAAATCTGTGTAATTTTATATGGCCAACTTAAGCAAATAGTTCTCCAGGGTAGTGTTTGCAAACAAACTGTAAATATTCTTTTCATATATCTATAAGCAAATAACAAGGTTTTTTTTTTTTTAGATTGGAATGAGATAAATTCCAATAGGAACACCGTTTTACTTTCGAAGTTTACCATATTTGACAAATATACATTCCATGAAAATTTTCTTTATAACATTGCATTTGAAAACTATTGTCTTTCTTCAAAGAGACAATCTATTTTGTTATACATTGTACTCTCGATGTCTTGTGTGTGTTAGAAAATATAAAATACGCTTATATATTTCATTAATGAAAAAAAGAAACCAAGTCTTTTTGTGCCTATACACCTAAAGAACTTGCTTTAATTTCTATGTGTACTAGGATCTGGTTTTTGGATTAAATTCTTTGTATATCTGGATGGGAATCAGTAAATTATAAAACTTATTCTTGAAGGCATATTGCAATACAATTGTTTATGATGATTCATTGCATCAAAAAATTAAACACAAGTGTGATCTCAACAATTTAAAGACCTTTTGCTAAATAATTTTCATTTCGTGGAGACTTTTAGTAATTCATTAAATAAAATTAAAAGTTAATTTAATTTGAGTTAGAAACCTATTGTTCTCTGTCCTTATTAGTATTATCCAAAACAACTATGTAATACACTGAAATGGAAAAATTGTTAATTGAAATAAATTCAGTGGGAAATAGTGAAGAAAGTAAGCAATGGAAAAGAAACAACCCCAAAACTATATGGAAGAAGAGCCTCATGAGTAATTAAAATAAAGAAAAACAAATAGTTAATTAGCAGGCATTCATTTTGGGAAATATTTTCATATTTGTAGATTAATGAGGACCTCTTCTCATTTATGTCATGATTTTTAATTGTGCACATTTTTGCATTTCAGTAGTGTTGGTGTGAGTAATTTTTAGTACCATAGTTCAGTGGTTCTCAACCTTCCTAATGCCACGACCCTTTAATACAGTTCCTCATGTTGTGGTGACCCCCAACCATAAAATTATTTTCATTGCTACTTCATAACTGTAATTTTGCTACTGTTATGAATCATAATGTAAATATCTGATATGCAGGATGTATTTTCATTGTTACAAACTGAACATAATTAAAGCATAGTGATTAATCACAAAAACAATATGTAATTATACATGTGTTTTCCAATGGTCTTAAGCGACCCCCAAAGGGGTCGCGACCCACAGGTTGAGAACCACTGCTATAGTTGTTTGTTGTTTTTTATGTTATCATAATAATCCCTTTTTATAGCAGGTTACATTATACCAAAATTTTTAATTTGCTTACTTCATTCAGTCCCAACACAGCCCAGATGACTGAGAAAACAATTCATATACAGTAGGTACTTGGGTTACGTGGGAGATCCATTCCTATGGCGCAACGTAATTCGCTGTAAGTCAGAACCCACCTACATGAGCACCTATGTCACTCACAAGGAGCACATCCACAGCAGTAGTGAAGTATAACAGTAAAAAAAATTAAAATAAATATAACAATTCCTGACCTTTACTTGTGGTAAATAAATAATAAAAAACATAAAGCACATATGTACATACGTCGAAATGACAGAACATTTTTTTTTAAATAAATAAATGGGAAATGGTGATGTAACCATGAAACAACGTGTGTCGAGTCTGACGTAACCCAAGGGCTGTCTGTACAATTTATTTACTACAAATATGAGCTTACTTTATAAGGTGTTCATTCTAAAGATCTTTGCACTTCCAAAGCAGAACTATGTGACTTCAGAGACTACATTTATTTCAATAATGAAATATTTCATAAGTAAAAACAACTGACAAATTCATGTGTATTTTGCCATATTTGTGTCATGCCCTCAATTGGCTATTAGACAACTATATAGGTATATAGAAAAATTTTGACTTTTATATATTGAAATTGTATCCCACTACCTTGCCACATATCCTTATTAGTTCATATCTGGCATATAGTAAACTTCACATATTATCTTGTACAATTTGATGTTTTAACATCTGTATACATCAGTAAAGCCATTATCATAATTAAAAAAACACACATATTCATCATATCAAGAAGGTTTATTATACTCCTTGTAATCTCTCCTTTCTATTCTTCCCCAGAATCTATTCTCCTTTACCTCGGGCAATGGATATTTTTACTTACTATTATGTTGGTGAGTTTTAATATTTATACAGATAGTTTTGTTCATTTATTTGAGTCAGTCTGTATTATTTAATTATATAAATATACTATAAGTTATATACCTATTGTATGAATGAGTTTTGAAATAATTTCCAATTTTTCACTATTGTAAACAGTGCTGCAATGAACACTCTTACTTATCTCATTGTGCACACGGGTAAGGATGTCTCTAGAGCAGTGGTTCTCACAGTATGGGTCCTGAACCGGGAGCATCAGTATCATTTGTGAACTTTTTTAGAAACACAAATTCTCTGGTGACAGGAGCAGCAATCTCTGTGTCAGCACACCCTAGTTGATTCTTACACAGGCTAAAATTTGCTGATTCATGCTTGGGAGAATATATATAATTGTAAAATCACCTCCTGGTTCATGGGTCAATGCTGAACCACTGAGCAATACTGGTTGGGCAATAAAGCACTCTTTATCAAGAAGTTAGAAAAACAACAAGGGGCTAGCAACACCAGGGAAACACTAACACCAAGAAGCCTGGATTGGTAAGAGAAGGGAGCAGATAGCAGAATTCAGAAAGAGAACAACAAGAAAAGCACTTTATATATATACTAGAGGCCCGGTGCACAAAAATTTGTGCACTGGAGCGGGGGGGGGGGGGGTCCCTCAGCCCAGCTTACCCCCTATCACATACTGGGAGCCCTCAGGGGATGTCCTACTCCCTGCTCCCTGCTCCCCTTGGGGAGCGGGCCTAAGCCAGTCTGGCCTCCCTTTGTGGGAGGTGATGGGGCTGATCAGGGGAAGGCACCAGCCCCATCACCCCGCTGCTGCAGCCACTGCCAGTCACCACAGCCACCAAGGTTTTTTCATCAACATGGACTCCAGTCCCTTCACCATGGAAAAATGACAACTTTCTTTAGGCATTTTCAAGATGTGTCTTTCATAGGATATGACATTTCTTTATTATTTTTTTTATCCTCACTTGAGGATATGTTTCTATTGATTTTTAGAGAATGTGGAAGAGAAAAGGAAAGACAGAGAGAAACATCAATGTGAGAGGTTGCCTCCTGCATGAGCCCTGACCTGGGGCCTGGCCAGGGAGAAGCCTGCAACCTAGGTACATGCCCTTGGTCAGAATTGAACCCAGACCCTGCAGTTGGCAGGCTGAGGCATTATCCACTGAGCCAAACTGGCTAGGGCAGGATATGACATTTCTTAGCCCTCCAGCAGTGGACCTTCATTTTTTTTGCCAGGAGTGTGGTGAAAAACCCTAGATCACCTATTTGGATTCTTATTACCCAAGTTACTAAGAATATTACCAGTGGCATAGAGGGAGCTAAGCCAATGAGCAGTCAAAAAAGGTGTTTCCTCTGTAGTTCACACCCATTGCTGGCTTGGCCCCTGCCCAGGCCTAACGCCTCTGGCCCAGTCATTAGCCCTGGGCAGGGGACCTCCAGCTCCCTCAATTGTTGGCTCAGCCCCTGCTTCCCATGATCGCTGGCTCTGCTGCTGCTCCCCGCCATCACCAGCTCCCTCCTTGCTCCCTGCAATCGCTGGCTCCGCCCCTGCACAGGCCTAACTCCTCTGACCGAGGCATTAGGCCTGGGCAGGGGATCCCCAGATCCCCATGATTGCCGACTCAGCCCCTGCTCCCTGCAATGGCCGGCTCTAACCCTGCTACCCACGATCACTGGCTCCACCCCTGCCCAGGCCTAATGCTTCTGGCCAAGGCGTTAGACTTGGGCAGGGGAACCCCAGCTCCCACAATTGCTGGCTCCACCCCTGCCCAGGCCTAATGCCTTTGGCGGAGGCATTAGGCCTGGGCAGGGGACCCCCAGCTCCCCAAGATTGCCAACTCGGCCTCTGCTTCCTGAGATTGCCGGCTCCACTCCTGCCCAGGCCTAATGCCTCTCACCAAGGCATTAGGCCTGGGCAGGGGAACCCCAGCTCCCCACAATCTCCGACTTCGCCCCTGTTCCCTGCGATCACTGGCTCCACCCCTGCCCAGGCCTAATGCTTCTGGCCAAGGCGTTAGGCTTGGGCAGGGGAACCCCAGCTCCTGCGATTGCTGGCTTCACCCCTGCCCAGGCCTAACGCCTCTCACTGAGGCATTAGGCCTGGGCAGGGGACCTCCAGCTCCCCGTGATTGCCGACTTCGTCCCTGCCCAGGCTTAATGTCTCTGACCAAGGCATTAGGCCTGGACAGGGGACCCCCAGCTCCCCCCATCGCCAGCTCCGCCCCTGCTACCCACCATCGCTGGCTCCCCCCTGCTCCCCACCATCCCGGCTCCACCCATGCCCAGGCCTAACACTTCTAACCAAGGCGTCAGACCTGGGCAGGGGATCTCTCAGCTCTGACTGCAGGCTCCAATACCAATAGCTGTTGGGCGCCTACGTATGCAAATTACCCGCCAACAAAGATGTTGGTTAATTTGCATATCATGCTTATTAGCCAATGAGAGGCGTAGCAAAGGTACAGTCAATTACCCTGTTTGTCTATTATTAGATAAGATTTGATTTCAAAGAGGAAGGGAGAGGGAGAGAAATATAGAAACATCAATGATGAGAGAAAATCATTGATCGGCTTCCTCCTTCACAATCTGATCAGGGATTGAGCCTGCAACCCTGGCATATGCCCTGATCAGGAATGGAACAGCGACCTCTTGGTTCATGGATTAACGCTCAACCACTGAGCTACTGCGGTTGAACAAGAAGAGCAACTCTTGACAGGAGCAGTGGCCTTTAGTTGGGAGGCATAATTAATCCATGGAAACCTAGCCAGGAATGAGTGTGGGGAATAAAGAGCCTGAAATTTTGTTCCCTTTTTCCTTCCCATCACTGTCTTACTCAACTGGAGGGATCTCTCAAGATGCAAGGGAACCCCTGATGCAGTTCCTGCAGATTAAGCTCATAGGACACAGAGCAAAAAGAATGGAAAATGGTACTGGTGTTCACATGGCACAATGGCCATTTAGTCCTTAACTTTTATTTTTCATTATATAGAAATGAACAAAATGTTCATTTACGCATGATTGATCCACCAATTTAGGATTGGGGGTGGGTGTTACAATATATTCTTTCTCTATGTTTTTAAAGAGATAATACCAAGTGTTTTCCCCAAATTGTAGGAATTCATACTCTCATAGCAATGCATGAGAATGTTCTAACTCTTTGCAATATTTTCAGTTTTGCTAATCTAAATAAAGACTATAGGCATCTTATTTTTTAAATTTGTAGATGGTGTTGACCAGTTTACTGAACATTCACATTTTTTCTCTATTCACATTTTTTTCTTCAGTAAAGATCTTGCGAAGATACTATTTTCACATTTACATTGAGTTTTTCTTATAATTTGGTAGATGTATTATTGATATTAACACAGTCTGATTGCTTTAAGAGTTGTACATATTGTGTCCTAGTTTATTGTGTTTCTTTATTTATGGTTATGAATGTATGGAAAGGAAATACTAAGAAAGAATATCTAATATGAATATTTTAGGTGATTTTCTTATCAATTGGATTCCAGCTATAGATATCTCTAAAAGATTTAGCACAGCTCTTGGCTACATGATTGAGTACAATAAAACTTTTCATGTCACTGAATGACACCAATTCAAACATCATTAATGATATAATCGTATGCCTAGAAAAGTAATGTTGAAGTCTTCTCAAAATGAATAATTGATGTGGAAAAGAAATTCAGTTTTTTATATATATCAAGAGGACAGTATTATTAGCATACTTTTTTAAATGAGTGCCAGAGTAATTTGTTCAGTAAAGTAGACCTCAGTCTAATTCTCCTTTCAAAATGCAATTAACAATTGAAAGCTTAATATGAGAGTGTGAAGAAATTTTGTATTTTTGGGGTATATCCCTTGTTTCAATGTCTTCTCTGCAATTTTTATTGATGTCAACAGGAACTATTAGCTTACTGATGTGGAAGAGACATATGTCCCTTCACTCACAAAGTTTTCCAGATTGGTTTTTTTTATTCATTTACTAAATGTACTATATTCGTCTTTCCCCTCTCTCCAAAGAGATGAGTCCATTTATAGCAAAGTATAACAATAAGGTTAATGTTTTTAAAATTGGATTACAGCACTGACCAGTGTGATTCAGTGGTCGAGCATCCACCTATGAACCAGGAGGTCATGGTTTGATAACTGGTCAGGGCACATGCCTGAGTTGCAGGCTCAATCCCCAGTGTGGGGCATGCAAGAGGCAGCTGATCACTGATTCCCTCTCATCATTGATGTTTCTATCTCTCTCTCCCTTCCTTCTTCTCTGAAATTATATATATTTTATTGGATTCCAGCTATATATATCTCTAATATATATATATATATATATATATATATATATATATATATATATATATATTGAGTGGCCAGATTATTATGACCACCTGACATTAGCTATAATTTCATGCTAAGTTGCTAGAGGGCCAGACCATTATAAAATAGGGAAGCAGGTTGTTTACCATGACAGTAAAAGTGATTTTTTTCTGAAGATATGGGTAACAACATGATTTAACAGTCTTTGAACATGATATATATATTTGCACATGGCCACTCAGTGTATATGTATTGTGTTAAAAATAAGAGGTAATGTGTAGATGTGAAGACAATTAACACACTTTTGGGAACTAAGCTATATGCTTGCTTTTGAGATTCCCCATAACCAGTGCAAATCGTAAAATACAGTAAGTTAAGTGAAAGGCACTTAGCATATATTTTGGAAAAACAAGGATTTTTCTGTGAGATAATTCTAAATAAGTTTGAGATAATTTTTTTTCTAAACAGATTGAACTGACCCATAAAACTACTTCCATCTTTATTTTATGCCTTAATAAAACTGTGGGATTATTTAAATATCCCAAATGCCACCTTCTACTTATCTAAGAATGCCCATGGTTTCTTCTGGGTTCCTATGAAGCTAATATTGGGAATGAGAGAGTATTAAATGATGTCACCAATACATTATGCTATGCTTACGGAGTTGTTTAAAAGAAAGCAGATATAGAACAAAGTACAAAACAATAATGGCTTAAGGTAAATTAATTTTCAAATAAAACATATTTTCTTAGTGAAAATATATTACAGTATTATGCTTTTTATTTGTGGTACTTTTCAGCTTTTCAAATAATTTCAGTGTTTGCACTTATAGATATATTTGGAAGTGCTAATTAGTATTTATTAACAGACAACCAAATAAGCAGAGAGGGAAATAATAGAAGATTACAGAACAATGAATTCAATGCTAAGTTAAAGTATATGGCAGGAATTGAAATAAAAATAAAATGACAAGAACATATTGATGAGGTGGGAAGATTAAGCATTAAGAATAAAAGTGTTTATAAATGAAAAGCAGAACAAAAACAGAGTATTTGTACATAGTAACAGCTTAGACACATTGCATTGTTAGATGGCATTGTCTTTAACCATTATTTACATAATACTCCTAAAATTAAGTGTAGTAAACAAAGAAAATAGCAAAGAGTACTGTTATTCTTAGTTGCTATGTGTCAAGCACTATTTATGGTGATTTGCAAGCAGTTACAATGTTAAATCTTCAAATCTCTCTATGAAAAGGGTACTGTTATTATCCTAATCCTATCTAATAATAGACAAACATGGTAATTGACCATACCTTTGCTACACCTCCCATTGGCTAATCAGCACAATATGCAAATTAACCTCCAACAAAGATGGTGGTTAATTTGCATATGTAGACATGAAGCGGCGGAGCGAAGACTGAAGGTGGCTCTGGCCAGGGAGGCAAAGGCTTGAAGGCGGCACCGGCCAGAGCAGCGAAGACGGAAGGCGGCTCCAGCCAGAGCGAAGGCCTGGGTTCCGGGTGCCGGAGGAAAACCGGTGCCGGCAGCCAGGGAAAGGGAAGGCCTATTGCATGAATCTTTTCGTGCAACAGGCCTCTAGTCTATAATAATAAAAGCATAATATATTAATTAGACTAGATGTCCTTCCTGTGGTGACTGGGGCCTAGGCAGAAGCAGCCACCATGGTGGTGGGGGCCGAGCCCCTTGCATGATTTTTCGTGCATCAGGCCTCTAGTTTTATACATAAAGAAATTTAGGCACAGAAAGTTTAAACTATTTGCTCAAGGTCACACAGATAGTGAATGGTAGAACATGAATCTGAACTAAAAATACTTAACTCTACAACCTGGGCAGGTATTCACAATGCTGCACAGGTTTTTCAAGCAGCTCTTCCTGGCCAGAGATTGTGCCCCATATGTTAACCATATTCTCTTATTTAATGCTCACAACTCTGCCAATTGCACATGGTTAACATGATTTTATGGAAGAGAACATTGAATACAGGCTCTTTCATGACATAAAGCATGTTAGATAGGCTATGAACCTCACATGTAGCATAGAAAAACCATGGAAGATATAGCCATCATTCTATGCTCACATAGAGATAAAAAATGAAGCAAGAGCTTGGCCAGTGTGGCTCAGTGGTTGATCATTGAGCTATGAACAAGAAAGTCACAGTTTGATTCCCTGTTAGGGCACATGCCGAGGTTGCAGGCTTGATCCTCAGTGGGAGGTGTGCAGGAGGCAGCTGATCAATGATGCTCTTTCATCATTGATGTTTCTATTTTTCTCTCCTTCCTTTCTCTGGAAATTAATATGTTAATTTCTTAAAAATTATAATGTCATATATATAATAATAAAAGCATGATATGCTAATTAGACCAGATGTTCTTCCAGATGTCTTTCTGGATGACCTTCTGGATGAAGAGGGGCTGCGAGGGAAGCCCGGGTCCCGGGTGCCAGAGAGAAGTTGGTGCTGGCAGCCGGGGAAAGGAAGGCTTACTCTTGCATGAATTTCGTGCATCTGGACTCTAGTATATATTATACTTTCTTACTATACCTTTTCAAAACATAAGCAAGATGTAAGAAAGAATCCAACTACTATTTCTAATTTGGACTGAATGACTAAATAACGATAATTAGCCCAAGAAAATTAAGTTCTTGCTTTGAGCTTCCATAGCAATTTTGTATATATTATAAATATAACACTTAAGTTGAATTACAATGTTTTATTCATGAGTCTAGTATCTGTAACAAAAAATGGTGAGAAGGATCATACTCTTTCCAACCCTGAATTCTAGGATATGGTGAAATGCCTGTATATATCAGGTACTCTGTAGTAGTGTTGGTCATAGTCCTGTTGGACCCTCGACAAAGGAATATCTGTGGGAAAGAAAAAAAGATGAACCAATCAAATATGTTTGTAAAATGCCAATAACAAGCTTTCTGGCAAACAAACAATTTGCATTTGCTAGTGGGAGAGTCCTTGTTTAAGAATGTTTTCAGCAGGATATACCTGATCTATCTAGGATTGTATATAATAGACCCTTGGATTTGATGGGTTTCTAGGACATAGTCCTAGGGAAAATGTCATGGACCTGAGAATAACATAGAGATATTTCAGTAGCAAACAGAAGGCTTTGAGTAAATAATATATCTGTCTATATTAATTAGAGATGCCATATATTAACCTGCACCAGAGCAAGTACTCATGCAGTGAGGAAAACCAGGGGGAGCTATGACCTAGATTTCCCCTGCTTTGCCTGTGCTTCCTAATCACTTTTATTTTTGAAATTATTAGTAAAGCTTAGTACTGAATAAGTTCTCTGATTCACATGAGTCTGATATAACAATTTACTCCTTTATATTATCTAAGGGCCTCATAGCCAAGTATTCTAAGATTGTGGGCTCTTTCTCTGAATGAGATGTGGTCATTGGAAAGTTTTAACAACAGGGAGATATAGTATGACTTGAATTTTAAAATGGAGAGTGAACTGTAGAGTAGCAAATGCAGAAGCATGGAAATAATATTGCAATTCTGTAGGTGAGAGATAATTGTGGTTTGAATCAGAGTTGTAGCAGTGGAGGTCTTAAGAAGCCATTGGATTGGGATGCTTTTGCAACAAGAATGACCAGAGTCAAATTATAGCTTACTAGGAGAAGTCTACAAGAACCATTGTTAGATGAACAATACAGAGTGATTCCAGAGAAGCACAGCATTAAATAGTTGAGGTCTGAGTGACAGTAGATATCCCAAAAGACAGCTAATTTAAAATGTGGATAAAATTTAATGCTCTTTATTGGCAAGTTTTAAGCAGCATAATTGAGCAGGAGATATGAAAGTTAATTCTGATTCTATGATCCTCTCAGTTTCTCTTTGCCCACTTCTTTGTGTGTGTGTGTGTGTGTGTTTGTGTGTGTGTGTCGGGGGAGCAATGACATGAAGTAGATGTGAGTTTAAACTTAGAAGAAGCAGAACCACATTTAAGTGAAGCACATTTCTTTTTATAGCTAAATATGACATTATACGGATATGCTATAATTTGATTATCCATTCATTATATGATAGACATTGATGGCACTTAATTTTTAGCATTATAAATAAAACTGCTATTAACATTCATGAACAAGTGTGTTTTTTTTGTATAGACATATGAAATTTACCTCCCTTTTCAAAATAAGTGCTCTAATCTTCTATGACTCCTTTTCATTATTTTACTTAAGATAGACTTTCATATTTGGTAGCTATTTTAGATCAATCTTAGGCCAACCTTCCTCTACTCTGTGCTGTTTTTTTCCAAGCAACATTGCCTCTCTATGCAGCAGGAGAGTGAGTTTTATGCTTATAGGTAATTTGAAGATTGATTGTTGTCTTTCTTTTCATTATGATGTGGGTATGGATCTTGCTTCATTTCTTCATCATCATCAGTTTTGAAAGGTATGCTGGGAGATATCAATTAAATGGTCAGCATTACTTTAGCTACTACCAGCTATAAAGGTATAAAGAAGAGTGTGGTAGTCAGAATATGCTTTACCAACATCCTTCCCCCCCAAAATAAACAAACAAACAAACAAACAAATAAATAAAGATATCATGTTTTAATCCCTAGAACCTGTAATTATTTCCTTGTAAGGAAAGAATGTTTTTGCATATGTGATTAAATTATGAATTGTGTGGTGGAGAGATTATTGTGTATTATATGATGGGTCCTAAATCTAATCACAAGTGTCCTTATGAGAAGCAGGGGAGATCTTCCAAGGAATGTCACAATCCAAAGAATGCTACAAGCCTCCAGAAGCTGAAAAGCCAGGAGCAGACTTCTCCTAGAGCAGCAGTTCTCAACCTGTGGGTTGCGACCCCTTTGGGGATTGAATGACCCTTTCACAGGGGTCGCCTAAGACCATCAGAAAACACATATATAATTACATATTGTTTTTGTGATTAATCAGTATGCTTTAATTATCTTCAATTTGTAACAATGAAATTGGGGGTCACCACAACATGAAGAACTGTATTAAAGGATCTCGGCATTAGGAAGGTTGAGAACCACTGTCCTAGAGCCTCTGGAGGAAGTGCGCTCCTGCTGATACTTTGATTTTGGAACAGTTATACCAATTGGGCAGGCCTACAGAACTGTAAGAGAGTACATTTCTGTTCTTTCAGCCTATCCAGTTGTGGTAATTTAATACAGCAACCACATGAAATGAATAGAGAGAGGTTTTCTTGCTAACTTTACTAAGACTTAAAAATTGTAAAGTTAATGAAATAAGGGCAAACTTAACTTCAGATATCTACTTATTGGCCATTTGGCATGTCCATTCATAGGACATTTATTATTGATTAGAGGCCCAGTGCACAAATTTGTGCATGGGTGGGGTCTGGCCAGCCCACCCTGATGGGGGCTAATGGGGGCCAGGCTGGAAGGGGAGGGGGTGTGGGAGGTTGGCTGGCTGGCCTCACCCCAAACAGGGTGTTGGGGGCTAATCGGACGTGGGGCCAGCTCAGGGGAGGGGCTGAGTGTGGTTGGCCAGCTAGTTCCGCCCCCAAACAAGGTGGGGGGGCTGATCGGGGCCACAGTGTGCATCAAAGAAACTGGCCATTCCTGTTGTTTTGGTCATTCTGGTCTTTCCAGCATTCTAGTCATGTGGCTTTTATATAGATAGATAATTTTTCTCCTTAGTCTACATGCTGACATATATTACAGGGATCCTGTGCAACCCAACAACAGAGGGTCAACATATATTTGAGAGATGTTAAATGAATCTATACTCTTCTGATATATTCTCTAACTTCTATTACTGCAGCTCAGATTTATCTCTTGGATTATAAAAGAGCCAAAAAACAAACAAATGAACAGCACAGAACAAACTAAAAGTTTTGCATAATGGTAATCCCTTCAGAGTTACACTTCTACCAATAAAAGGAGCTATCAAAATCATCATATTGAATTTACTAGTCTGAAACACTGTACTTGGACTATTTTATTGATTCATGCATTTTCAAGTAAATGTGCCATATTTTTGGGCTTTATAAATCAGCCTCTATTAGGATAAAGTAAGAAGCCTATTTCAAAGATAAATTTCAGTTTCCACTCCTTGAACTGATAAGACATCAGGAATATTTTAGTCTAGCTCCAGAGCAACTTGGCACCACTGTCAGAAATACCTAACTATTTATTTATTTAATTTTCTCATAATATTCTTAGTATTTAAGAAAAAAGAAAAAGCAAATTTGACTGGAGAAAAAAAACAACAACAACAACAAAGAATCTCATGTGCACATATATTATTTCTATTTGCTGATGTTTTCTTTTTTCTCACATATTTATTGACTTTATTGGGATGACATTGGTTAATAAAACCATTCAAATTTCAAGTGTACAACTCAATAAAACATCATCTGCACACTGCATCATGCACTCATTACTGGAAGTTTCTTTCTATCTCCATTTATCCCCCTTTACCCACTTCAACCTCTCCCAATTCCCTTTCCCTCTGGCTATCGCCATATTTACTGATGTTTTCAATTGTAAAGAAAATCCCAAAAACATAATGGAGGAAAACAAATTGTGGTTAAAATTCAAGGAATTGACCAGAAATCTCAAATTACTCTAAATATGAGGCAAAATGTAATCATCTAGTGTTTCAAAATAATTTCCATTTAGGTTAAGTTTTAAGTATACACCTTGAGCACCACAAAAACTCTCCAATTAAGATAGGTGAGAATATGGTAATTTTATAGACAAAAACATGAAGCTCAAAGTAGTTTGGTGACTTGCCTCAGATGACAGAGTGTGTAGCTCCCTTATATCTGTGTCTCTAATTTTCTTTGCACTTATAACATCTTTTTTTGTGACAGGTAAACTTAGCAGTACTAATACTATGAATTCACTTGAGAAGACAGGAAATAACTCTAAAACAATTCAAAATTAATAACAGAGCATTAAAATTGTCAATCGTTTTAAAGCTGAACTAAAACTACCATTTTTGGAAAAGTTGCAACTTTCAAATTTGAATATAGCCTCTGAATATCTGATTCTGTAAGAAATTATTCACTGTGAACTCATTTTAATAAGTGTTTATGTGCATGTAATAATAACAATTACTGGAAGTTGTATTTTCTTTATTAAAACTACAAAGCAATGCACTTTCTAAAATGAAAATTTCATTCCTAGGCCTAATGGCTGTGCTATAAAATGAACACTTAATTACCTTATTTTCTTTTATCACAAAAATGAACTGAATTCAAAATAAAGATTGAAAGAATGGACACAAAGTAAAAATTTGCTAAATTTAAGAATCTGCTCAGAACATGATTTGACTTTGGATGGTGAGCACACAAAGCAATATATAAATCATGCATCATAGAAATGCACATATGAAACATACGATAGTATTAACCAATGCCACCCCAATACATGTAATTAAAAATGCTTAAAAGAATCTGCAGAAAGCTTGTCCGTGTGTCTTTGCTTAGCAAACCCCCCAAAAGCAATAAAAGAACACTGTCTACTCTGCGATTCACATTCCTGTTGCAGTGCAGTGACTTTCACTGTTAACTGAAGTTGCTCTTACTGAGCAATAGCATAGGAGGCCAGAAAGTCTTTTGCCAGTTGTATTGTGTAATGCAGCATTATTCTTGAATGCAAAAGCACACATTTACTCCTTGGCAATTCTCCTAGTTTTATGTAGCATTTCTAAACAAATAAGAAAGGACAACAGCTATTGTGTGTATAAACTAGATTTACTTTTGGCATATTCTTGCTGCCAACAATAAAAAGTTTATCTTTTTGTTTTGAGGAAATAAATGGTAGCTTTACCTGTGTTCTGGCAGTAATTCAAAGAAATCTATATATCTTCTCTGAATATGAGACTATTTACCCACTTATTTATTCAGTAACTCACTTCTGTTTTTAAATTTTATTTATTAAATTGGTTGGGGTTACATTGGTCAACATGAACATATAGGCTTCATGTGTGAATGTCTATGTTACAAGAGCTGCATATTTGCACCTCAAAAAAATAATGCACTTATTTTTAATGTTGTATTCAATTACCAGTTAGTGATTGCCTACAATGTACTAAGGCTTAGTAACTAAGTAACTAAGTAACTTAGTAACTAAGCAGTCTTCAAAGTGCTAGAAATATAAACAAACAAGCTACATTCCAGATTTTTAAAGGATTGCATATATTATGGAAGGTAGATAAGGGAACCTAATCCTATCCCATGGAGTACTACACCAGAGACATGTATGGTTTAATAAGAGAGCACTGAGGAAAAGCTTCCAACTTAACCTGAGTATGTCAGGAAAAGTGTCTCAAAAGAACTGGTGTTTGGCATTTCCATAATTGTATTTATTTTGTCATTAACACAACCGGAGGCTTACTTTATAGGTAATCTCATTTCATGAAATTCTTCCCTGAAGTAAGAGGTTGATACAATTGCTTTTTATTTCAGGACATTTTTTTTTCTTGTCTTATATTTATGTTTTAGGATGAGAAGTGAGAACTGAGACTTGAGAAGTGGAATTACTAATGGAATGAACTCTTGTCTACCTGTGTGCCCAGATAGGCTTAATAAATGAATATGAGGGTAGGCCTATGTAAGTGAGTATACAGTTTATGCAATTTTATTTTTAAATTATATAGTAAGATTTTTATATACACGGTCAATTAGAAATAGTAGTTCAACAATGACAGTGTTCATCACAAAATGTCATTGTATTTAAACCCCCAAACCACTGCAAAATAATTGGTTTTAGAAACTGAAATCTAACATTTGAATTAATCGTTATAATGAAAATTAGGTGATTTCATACCCATTATTGTCCTGTCTTCAAAATTTCTAGAGTAAAAATAATTTTAGCATCAGTTATAGACATATTTTTCCTTGTTACAATGTTCTGATGTCCCCAGTGGCCATTCTATACATGAAATCTCCAGCACCTTGTTCAACAATTTTGCTCATCTCTCCTAGAGAAGATAGAGAAAATCAGGTATGAATGATCTCATCTTTCAGTTATCTACACCTGCAGACATTAGCTCCTCACTTCTTTTCCTTTAGTCTCTGATGATAAGATTTCCCTCATGAATTATTGAGGTTTAAATCCACTACTAATTTGGACTCCCTCTCCTATTCCTGGGACTTAACCATCTATATTATCTTTTCCATCTGCAGAATATTTCTCTTCTGAATGTTTCCCTTTAGCAGGGAAACATGTTTACATCTTTTCTACCCTAACAAAAATCAACAATAAAAATCACTTAATCCTAAATGCATGCCTCTGGCTACAATGCAGTTGCTTCCATCACATTCTCACAAAGTTTGTCCACTTTTGCAGGCTCTGTTTCCTCACTTCTGGTCAAACTTCACTCCATCACAGATGACAAAAGTCCCTTTCTTGTATTTGACACCTTTGATTACCTCTCCATTAAATGTGTTTTCTATCCTTGAAACTTTACTTACTTTGTTTCCGAGACATCTTCATGTAGCTACTGAAGTAGCCTCTCAATTCTTCTTTAACCTTTTAGGCCCACACATATAATCTCCTGAGCTATTAGTAATCTAATTAAAATGTGAACCTTGTCATCATCACTCTCCTGATTAATTCAATCAGCGTTCCATCATTTGAACAGATAAACTTCTGACACTTTAAAAGGGAAAATCAGATACCTCTTCATTTGACCTTGACTTTCTCTCCAACTTTATAGCTCCTTGTTTTTCTTATACAGGGGTGGGCAAAAGTAGGTTTACAGTTGCAATAAAAATAGACTATACTAATAAAAGCCTAGGTGGCCTTCATGCATGATGTCACAAGATGGCTGCCACAATATGGCCACTACAAGATGGCCGCCACAAAATGGCCATGTGCACAGCGAAGGCGGGGCCTGGCGGCAGCTCTGTATAAGGCCTGGGGGTCCCGTAGCTCCACGTGGCATGATGGAGGAGGCAGGTCCTGGAGGAGTAGGCAGGTCATGGTAGGGGAGGGCAGTTGTGAGTGATCAGGCTGGAAGGAGAGAGCAGTTGGGGGCAATCGGGCCGGCAGGGGAGGGCAGTTGGGGGCGATCGGGCCAGCAGGGGAGCAGTTAGGCATCGATCAGGCTGGCAGAGGAGAGGTTAGGGGGTGATCACACTGGCAGGCAGAAGCAGTTAGGGGCAGGATCAGAGCTGGGCCTAAACAGGCAGTCAGATATCCCTTTCACAATCTGGGACTACTGGCTCCTAACCGCTCGCCTGCTTGCCTGCCTGATCACCCCTAACCGCTCCCCTGCCGGCCTGATTGACGCCTAACTGCGCCCTTGCCAGCCCGATCGCCCCCAACTACCCTCTCCTGCCAACTTTTTACTTATGTAAGGTAGATTAATGTTTGTCAGAGTACAGGCAGAGTCCTGCACAAGTGGCTGTGAGTCCATGTATTCTTCTAAATTCTCCTATCTGATTACTCCAGTGCTGGTTCCTGCTTGAACCCTGCCTACTGTACTAACTGGTGGGAACTTAGTCCAAGTTCTTCCTTTATCCTCTGCTCACAAGTAACAGGTGTTGGGTCTGAGCCCCTCTGCCTGGAGTTGGACCTCCCAGGACCTTCAGGTCTTAGACGGAGAAACCATGAGAGGTTGTGGGTATATGAGAATGAGTCTTTATTGCTGAAGCCAGTGGCCATATAGCCATCAGACAAGAACAGTCCTCACAGCAAAGTCCCTACAGGCAGGCAGCCGGATACCGGCTGGTAAACATATCTCTTTCCCATAAAGCAACATCAGTCTCTGTACCCACAGTTATTATCTGAGCAGCCGCACGCTGCCTCCTAGACTCATTGCCTCACATCATAGCAGTATCAGAGCTCTCCAGCTCAGCAGCTTCTGTCTCTTCTGCCCAGCTGCTCTCTCTAGCAGACTTCTTCCCACACTCCATCCTCGCTGCTCTCTCTCCATACTCCAGGAGACTTCTTCTCATTCCCACCTCAGCTGACACCACTGGTCAGTAACCTACTGTTATACCATTTAGACAAAGAAGGCTTCATGCCAATAGCTACACCAATCATATTGGCTACTGAAGGGCACGGTGTACCATGTGTCTTTGCACCCGCTCATGGTATCTTGGCCTGATTAGGATTCGCAGGCTCAGAGTCCTTGAACACCCCATTTAGGCACATACCCAGAGCAGCCTTTGGCCATTCTGGTATTGATAACAAGGCCTCTGTGCTCCCACCAGCCTTGACCATCTGGGGACCTGGCATGCTTCCCACAATGTTATAACCAACAAATGTCAATTTGAATAGAATAAACTTCAGTACAGGTCAGAAGCAAGGCTTTAGTTTTTAAAGTCATTCAGAGATGCAGACTTCTGTCAAATACTATGGGCTCCCCTGAGGTCTTAGAATGCTTCCAAACCCTATGCATGCATGCCGAGGAGTTGGAATAACTGCAAGATTATAAAGTTTTCATGAGCTAGGACAAGACGTAGCAAACAACAATTCTAACTATATGCCACTGGTTAACACAGTCAAAAGGATGGAAAATGCAGTCTATTCGTAAGCCTGGGAGGAAAAGTAAAGGGGCATGTGGAACACACAGCATCATCTCTGTCGTAACTGCTGCATGTCAAATTGTTTTTCCTCCTTTACCTCTTAAGTAATTTTCAAATCTGTTACCACCTCTATCTTCAACCCAATGAAACTCAATCTCATGGGCCAGACCTCAGCATTTCTCAGAAGAACCGCACAGCATCCTCCTGTAGTCTTTGCCTTCTGGTTTAACTCCACTGATGTGTCATCTGCACAGCTATCGTATTATTCAAAGTAAAATAAACATTGTACCTATAAAACTTCCCTGCACAAATCCCTTCAGTGACTTACCATCGTGTACAGGATAGATACACCATACAATGCAAAAACAAGGTCCTCCTGGCTCGAAATCTGCTAATTTCACCAGCCTCAACTCTGGCTACCCATTGATTTCCACGTTATGCTTGACCAAGATTGAAACAATTCTGGCGTCCTTAACACATGCCATTTAGACTTTTTGCTTATTCTTTTTCCTCATCTGGAATATTGTTCACTTCTATTCTCCATAACATTTCAGGATGAATTAGGTGTCTCCATCTAAATTTACATAATCTCTGGCACCTTTATCAATCATCAGCGATTTACATCATTGTATATAATAATCAGTGCAAGTGCCTAAATAATTCACTAAACTATGTTATCCTCGAGAATAGGGGCTCTGTCTTACGTTTCATTTCTATTTCTCGGCAGGTACATAGCACTTAGCAATTATCTATAAATATGTGCCAAATGAGTGAACTGTTCCTATGTAGTCTTATCTTGAAATTCAGTTTCTTTGCCTGTGTTCCTTGTACAAAACTTATGCTTTGCCATTTACTTTCATGGAACTAGTTCTTGTTTTTCCCAAGTTCATTGGCTGGAGGTTGATTTTGTATGGCCAGGTAACAAGATAATAATTATTCCTCAAATAAATTTTCTACTTTATTATCCAGCCCATATAAGTGGATACCCTGGCATCACATTAGTATAACACTTGGGCACTGTTATTAGCCCAGGGAAACCCTTCTAAGGTTTCTATATTGGTCCCTTAAACCAAGTCACAGTCTTGTAGCCCATAACCGCCTTGTAGAATAGATTCATGCTTGTAATCCCAGTTATCACTCTGTGCTCCTTGAAGTAACCAGAATCTCTCACAGCCAAGGCTGTTCCATAATTATAACAGCAAGCACTTGAAATATGGACATTTCTGCCATGCAGTGGGATCAAGAGTGTAGCCATGATAACAGTACAAAACAGTACAAAGAAATTCAATTGAAGCAACAGTATAATATAATTTCCTATTCTTCTCTGAATTTGAAATCTTTAGTGCCAACTCTGAACTTATTTTAGGAAGCAGACCAAAATTGAGTGGGAAGTACTCTCCACTCCAACCTTCTCTATTAAGTTTTGGTCTCATTTCAAAAATGGTGGAACCAAGGCTTTTTTAATGAAGTACTACATTAGCTGTACTTTGCCTTATAAAAAGTATATTGATTTTCATTAATTAGGGGCATTGAATTAAGTTAAATTGGAAAAGGAACACAAGTGTAAAACTTAAAATGCCTGGATGTTTAAATAAATACTCTTTAGATGTTAAGTATATAGAATTCTTGAATTTGAAGTATAACTTGATATCTTTTTTGATAAGTAAAGGAAGAATAGAAAGAATTAAAATGTTTAAATTTAATAATATTTTAAAAACTATTATTTACTTTTAAATTTTCTTTTAAGGGGACATTTTTGCAGTTTATTTGAGAGCTATTTTTAATGGACAAAAATAAAAAGCCAAGGTTATATATATGCTGTAGATATATGATAAATATTATATATATGTATATATGTATATATACATATGTTACTTCTTATATGTCTTTGAAGACTTAAATATGTATATATTTTTAATCTTATTTTTCAATTAGTTTATACTTAATATTATTTTGTATTCATTTTTGACGTACAACATAGTGCTTAGATAATCATTCACTTTATACAGTATTCCTCCAGATATTTCTAGTACTCTCCTGGCACCATACATAGTTATTACAGTACTATTAACTATATTCCCTATACTGTACTTTATGTCCCTATGACTATTTTGTAATTACCAATTTGTACTTCTTAATTCCTTCAACTTTTTCATCCAATCCTCCAACTTCACTCCCCTCTGGCAACCATCAGTCTTTGTCTGTGTCTATGAGTCTGTTTCAATTTTGTATATTTATTTTGTTCTTTAGATTCCACATATAAGTGAACTCATATGGTATTCATCTTTTTCTGACTGACATCTTGCACTTAGCATAATGCCCTTTTGGGTCATGTTGTCACAAGTGGTAAAATTTTATGCTTTTTATGGCCAAGTAATAATCCATTGTATATATGTACCACCACTTTTTTATCCACTCATCATTGATGGGCACTTGGGTTGCTGCCATCTTGGCTATTGCAAATAATTCTATGATGAACATAGGGGTGTATATATTCTTTCAAATTAGTGTTTTGGATTTCTTAGGATATATACCCAGAAGTGGAATTGCTGAGTCATAAGCAGTTACATTTTTAATGTTTTTGAAGACCTTGCATACTATTTTTCATAGTGGCTGTACCAGTTTGCAAATCCTACCAACAGTGCATAAGGGTTCCCTTTTCTCTACATCCTTGCCAACACTGTTGCTTTTTGATTTATTTATATTCATCGATAGATATACAAGTAGATAAAAATGCTGTGGTGCATATATACATTGGGATATTACTTGGTCTTAAAAATGACAATTTTCAATTTGCAACAACATGGATAGACCTACAGGTTACTATGTTAAGTGAAACATCAGTCAGAGGAAGAAGACAAATATTATATAATTTCACTTATATATGGAAAAGTATATTTTACTTATATTGGTTATTTAGGGATATACATATTAAGAATATAGTTTTCAAATTATGAATAATTCAATATTTGGTCAAATATAATAAGTAAGTTTACACTTTGACAAACAAATAACATTTTTTTTCAGATCAAAAGGGAACAAATCTATTTTCCAGGCTATGCATTATACTTTGGTCAGACCTGTGACAGTTTTTAACATTGACTATTCATTTTTTCTCAATTATGTTTATAAATGAGTTCTTTTGGAATTTATAAATAGATAATTTTAAACCAAAATAAACAAAGATGTATTAATTGTGTCTTGTACATTAAAAATTAATAAAGATAACTACTCATTTTTAATTAAATAAGAAAAATAGAATATATGAAAACAAACACTATGTGATTCTGCTGTAAGAGATATTAATGATAACTTCAGGTGTTAAGAAATGACTTGTTGATGTCAGTGTTTTTAAATCTTAAATTACCCTAAGAGTTCAGAAAATGATCCATCATTGTCTATTTATGTGCCCTCTAAACACACACACACACACACACACACACACACTCACACTCACACTCACACTCACACACACAGTTGTTCAAAACTCAGCAAACATATACTAATGTAGACTATAGTTGTATTAGACTGTGCAACACAGGAATATTTTCCCTATTCAATAAACTACAATTAGTTGAGTATCATAGAGCCTGTTTGAGTTCTGAAGGCTCTTGGGAGCAGAGGGAAGATGGAAGCAGTGCTGAACTTCCAGAGATTTTATCCTGAAGAAGGCTTCGTCCTGAAGAAGAGGATGGAGAAGGGAGAGATCCCAGAGTGTCTGGTTCCTTCCATAACAAAGGGAAGGAGTAGTTTTTTAAAAATAAGGAGTAACTAAGAATTGTGGGCATTACTATTATTTTCGTAAGCATTAAATTCATAGAGTCTTCAGAGTATAGTCCAGGTGTCATCTCTTCGGTCAAATCTTCCCAAATCTCTCTCCTTAGTGAAAGTTGTGATGGCTCCTGTGTATTTCTGTAACAAATTATTTAATGAATGAACTCCTTTACAGTACTCACCACTCCATTGAATTAAAATTCTATGAAATTTGTATGTCCTCATAGATTCAGGGATCCTTGAGAGCAGAGACTGTCCCTTTTTAACCCTTGTGCCCCTTCCACTAGTGCTACCACCACTGCTCCAGTATGTGACACTATGATAAGCATTCAACACACACTGAATAAATGACAGAGCCCCAATCGCAGAACATGGAATGTATACCAGGCTGAGTAGTTTAATCATGGACTGTGGTGATAGGGAGCCAAACAAGCAGGTGTCACAAACTCAGATTCCTAGTAGGTTCCCAAGAAGGTGACACAAATGTAACAGATAAAAATATATGTATATAATTTCCAGTATAAGAGGAAAGGCTAAATGATATGCTAAAAGACTGATGATAAGCCCCAATCACTAGTTGGTCACAGTATCAGGGAGACAAAAGGGCACAATATGTACTACGGGAAATATATTTACTGGCTAAAGATATATCTCTCTAAAGTCTATTGTCACGATGGAAATCTGAGGTCAGTATTACTAGATGTACAAATTTCTAAGAAAAGCCAGCAATCAAATATTTACAGGACATATCACAGTTTTAACACATTGGCTTAAAAGAAAAACTGTGAGCAAAAAAAAACAAAACAAAACACCAAAACACACTGTGTGAATCTGAACAGAGACCACAAGAGTATTTAAACCCTCTGAAGTGGTCTTTATAGGACTGACAAAGCTGAATCCATACTTTAGGAAGTTAAGTTTTATGCCAGCCTGTTTCAATATTTCAGGCGGAAGCACAAGCGTATTCACATCCAGTTACCAAAGAATTGCGTTCAGAAGCCTGGTGACAATGACTTATATATAATAATTTTATAATCTTCTAATATGTTGCCTATATTCAACTCTCCCAGGTGAACTACAATGGCACAGCCTAGTCAGTTCATGTATTAGCATGTCTTCATTTCAAGTGTTATTATTCCTTCTCTTTTACTTTTACCACTGTTATTGAGTTACAATTTCCTACTACATTTCCCACAATTCTTCACTACATTCATTCCACCCAGCCAGCTCATTTTTCACCCTCCCTAGAATCTGACAAGCCACAGAAATACCTGATTTCAAAGAGATGCTTGCATTCTATACTGATGTCATTTAGGAGTATAAGTGCCCATTGTCACACTGCAGAGTGGAGAAAGGTAAGAGAAATCCTTGTAGGTCTTTATATTCTGATCTTTTAAAATATTTTGAAGAGACAGATATATTTTATTTTTCAACCAATGTCTTAGTTACTCATTTTTGTTTCATCTGTGCAAATCAAAATGCAGATTTTTTGAATGATAGACGTGGAGTGTGTACTAAAAAATGTGATACCAATAAGATTGCAAGGAATAATTGAAGGAAGTCTTCCATAAGACTGACAATGACTCTGACTCCAGCAGCATGGGTTTGAATATAAATCTTGCACAAATAAATGAACTACAAAGAAAAAATTAAGTTGCTATCCTGCCTGATTGCTATGCCATTATAGAAATGTAAAGACAAATAGATTCATTTAACTTAGGCTAGAGGCTTAATTTTTTCATAATTGTCATCATAAAGCTCATATTAAGTTTTTATTATCAAATCATTTCATGATATGAAATCTTTTCAAATCTTGCAAGTAGGGAATAAATATTTAAGACAAAAAAAGTACACAAATAAACTGAACTGGCTACAGCAAAATTTAGTCACTTAGGTTGTAACAGGATTTTCTTTTTAACTGAAATGAGAGTATAATCAGATAATTTTATTGTCTAATTAGTGGAGATTATGATTCTGAATTAAATGTATGCATTTAAAGGTTATGTTTGATTATTTACTGGCTGGGATTGATATAAAAGTGGTATATTACAATATGCCATGTATGTGGTTAAACCAGTTGTAAATCATTAAATTTTTATTTAATAATTAGCAGTATTCTCATAAAAAGAATGAGATACATGCATCATTTACTTTTAAAACAGCTTTGAAAAATTAGAATCATATGCAATTTGATCTATTAAGTTACTAATTAAATATAAATACTTAATGTGTACCAGAGAGTTGCTCTTTGATATTGCACAATTGTCCATTGTGTGGTCGTTACCTTAACTGTCCCTTCATCCAAAGCATGGGGGAGTAATTCATAAAATACACTCGGAGAAAAGGGAATATTAAGAAACAATGAGAGCCACAAGAAAGTCCTACGTTGGTCAATAGTGTTACACGACTTCAGGCAAGTATAAATATCTAATTTGTGCTCTAACTCCTGTCCAAGCTTCCACTCTTTGCTTTTGAAGATGTATGTAATGAATAAATAGCCCCAAACAGTCAGGAAAAGGAAAAGGGGAGAAGCTTAGGTGCCTAGATTATTGAAAAATTCAACATTTTAAGTAGAGTAGTTCTAGAAATCTAAGAGTTGGATTCTCTAACTTCCAATTAGAAAGTCTATTTTATATAAAGATTCTTATCCTTGGCAAGAGATCAAAGTTATAAATTCTTATTATTCTTTTCTAATTTAGCTTCAGTGTGCCATCAGATGAAATCGTATCACTTTATTCAGAATCTATCACTCTTCTGCTCAAGAATTTAGCACTTTCCACAACATTAAATCCAACCTTATACATTTTCAAGGCCTTCACATACTAGCCTTTGCTACTTTTAGGATAATGGTAAAAGTGAACACAATAAAAGCTAATATTTTCCCTACGCTTTGTGCTAACTGTATTGCATTATCTCTTTTAATTCATGAAAGTAAAAGAAGGGCGAGGGTGAGGGTGGGGGAGAGAAAGAAAACAGGCTGTGAGAGGTAACCGAACTGGGCTTCAGTCATACTGTGCCTGTGTTGCAAAGCTGAGCCAAATCTAAGTTATATGATTCGGAACCATTGTTCTTAACCTTCCACTGTATGCTACAAACTTCACACTATTGCAACACTCTTCAAAACCTCATCTCCACTCTCTTTCCATGAATCAGACCAGACACTTTCATGTACTTAATATTGACCTACTCTTTTCTCAGTGCCTTAGTTTCATGCTGTTTCCTCTCTTCAAGTGTGTCCTTCCTCAGCCAAATACCCCTCCACTTTCAAGGTGTGTGTCACATGTCTTCTCCCCCACAGCTTTCCACCCCAAATGCATACCTCAGATCTAAAATTTACGTACATTTCCATGTGCCTAGTGTAGCTACAAAGGTGATTATCTCTCAATAAATATATTTCCTGAATGCATTAATAGTAAAGACCATTAGAGTGGTCATTATACAATTACAAGTGTTGTCATACACATTTGATTCCTTGTTACAAAAGATAGGTTTACTGCCAGACATATATCCTGTGCCAGATTTTTCATCATCAACATTTTCAAAAAAATCCATTCCCATTCGGACGTCCTTTAGTCTGTGTCCAATTTTTCTCGTAAGAGCTTCCAAATTTAATTTTAACTTCAAGTGCTGCTGCCCAATACAAGCAATATAGAGCCAGAGCAGGAATTTTCCTTACAGAGAAACAGGATCCATTTAATTGAAGGCAAAGAAGGGAACTATTGTGAGGTTGCACCCATCCGCAGGAATGGCGGCTCCACGCCTCTTCTGGCTTGACCTCTCTCGTGTTCCTGCTCCCTTTACCCTTAGATTCTGGTTCATAGATTTGGGACAAGACCTGGCTTGACCATGATACAAAGGAGAGCTCTTCATGGGAAGCTGGTGGATTCAGCTAAGTTTATTGCATTTTTGTCTCTCTGATATATTATTGGCAGGGCATGATGACTGCTAAGTTGTCAGGCTGGTGCGGGGAGGAGGGCTGCTCTGGCCCCTCGGGTGGCCTCATTTGGAAGAATGACTACCATTTCTAGCTAGGCAACCTCAGGCATGTAGATATTATTACTTCAAGGATATCAATTTAGATTCATTGCATAATTGCACTTACAGAAAAGGCGGGATGTTATAGTTACTGAAAGGACTCTGGAGCCAGACTGCTTAGGTTCAAGTGTGTCCTTCCTCAGCCAAATACCCCTCCTCTTTCAGGGTGTGTGTCACATGACTTCTCCCCCACAGCTCACAAACAGCTTTGATATTTACAAACTGTATGACCCTGAATCACTTATTTGACTTAATATCTCAGTGTTTTCAACTATAAAGCAGAGATTATAATAAGACCTGCCTTTTATGCTTTTTTTGTGAGAATTAAAATGATTGAAGATACGTTAAACATGTAGAACAATGATAGCTCTCAACAGTCTTACCTATTATTATTTTATATTTGTAAAGTAAGTAAATAAAATTTTTAAATAATACATTTTCTATGTAATACAATTTTTTTCTTGTCTCCTTTCTCCTCAAGACTTACACTTCTTGAGGGCAGAGAGCAGGTAATACTCATCTTTGTATATCCTCAGTACTTTCCAGGAGGATATTACATTGTATGCCTACAATGACTACTTACTGAATGAAAGAAAGTTGTGGTAACTAAAGGTAAGGAGTAAGGAAGTAGAGTTTAAGAGTTGTAAGACAGCCATAGCCAGTTTTGCTAAGTGGATAGAGCATCAGCCAGTGGACTGAAGGGTACTGGGTTCAATTCAGGTCAAAGGCACATGCCTGGGTTGTGGGCTTGGTTCCCATTAGGAGGGCTGCAGGAGGCAGCTGGTCAATGATTATCTCTCATCACTGATGTTTGTATCTCTCTTTCCCTCTCACTTCCTCCCTGAAATCAATAAAAATAAAAATAAATGAAAAAGAGTTGTAAGACAAACTGAACTACCAAGCAAAATAGAGACAGACTCAGAGAGAGCAAGCAAGCTCAGGGCTCAGGGGGGCAGGAGTTTTTTTTTTTGTTTGGGTTTTGTGTGTGTGTGTGTGTGTGTGTGTGTGGTGGCGGGGGAGGGGAGATTAAGCAAAAAAGAGAAATGAGAGAGAACTCATAGACAGGTAATTGCAGAGAAGGGGTGGTGAAAGTGAAGAGAGCATAGAGGAGATAGTGATGGAAAAAATAAAATAAAATAATAAAATAAAATAAAATGAATAAAATAGAATAGAATAGTTGTAAGAGTCCAAAATGTTTAAGAGTGATGTGACTATTATATTGGTAGGTTTGTCCTCATCAATGTTGAAATCACGCTCATAGTGATAGCAATATTCAAATAGGAGAGAAGAATTGTGAAACACTTGTCAAATCTCTCAGGAGAGAAATAAGTATGAACCAAAATCACAAAACAAAACAAAACACATTATCATGGAGATTACTGTAGACTGCTGGCATAACCACACACAAAGAGCTTTCCATGAAGAGGAAGTTACGTTGTCTGCTGATACTGGGGAAAATAGAGAAATGCCAATACCATACATGTGCTGTATAAAGTATCTATTTAAAATGACTACCTACCCCTAATCTCCTCTTAAATGTCTTAAAGTAATTTTTAAAACAGAGTTCTTGATTTTTTTCATTTTCTCCCATCAAAATATGTGTAAGTCAACAACAACAATGTTAGGGGCTGAATTTGTCTCCTAAAAGTTTGTATGTTGATGTCCTAATCTTCAGGACCTCAGAATCTAACTGTATTTGGAAGGAAATATTTAAGTTAAATTATAATTAGGGTTAACTCTAATCCTATATGACATTTCCTTATAAAAATAAGAAACTTGGATATAGAAAGATATAGTGGAAAGACTATGTGAAGATACAGGGTGGTAGTGGAGAATAATGAAAATGGAAAGAATAGAGAGATTCTATTTTGATGTTCTAATCATATTTAGACTAAAACCCAGATGTTCAAAACCTGATGTGATTAATCTATGTCCATGGTCAGCAGTCCACTCAAGTCCCAAAAAATGTTCTCAGAAAAAGTGCTCCTTGTAGCCCCAAGAGTTCTCAGCATAAATACTTTAAGAATTGACCAGTATTGAGGATGCTTCTCTCTGATGGAATCAACAGCAGCCTCTGCTGGTTTGGAGATCTCAGGCTTCCATGGTGAAACTGGGTTGTGATGAGGAGCAATTGTCCTCGAAAACACCCCTGTTGCTCAGGTGGTTTGAGGGAGAGTCCTGTAATACCAAGGCTCACCTTCCTTAAAATGATTGGCAGAGGAACATTCTGAAGAAGGACCAACCTAGGCGCTATATGAAACAGAAAGCTCAAAGAGACACAGGCAGTGGTATATATATATACATATATATATTACAGTTCTGATGCCTTCCATACATTCCAGACTGTTCTTGAGCTGCATGTGGAACTGAATTACCCTGGATGGCAAAAGAAAATAATGGCATATAAATGAGATAGTCACAGAGACTGATGGTCACCTCAAGGTAAGATCAGGAAAACCTTCAGGAGCCTGATAGAAGCCAGTGATCATTCACCTGCTGGGTAGAGCTACCCATGCCCAGTCACTGGTTATAGCAACAACACCAACCAACCAATGGGGGAGGGGGTGTTATGCCAATAACCAGTTAAGATAAGATGTGCCTGCCTCTCCCTGTTCATCCTATATAATAAAGATATAATATGCAAAATAACCCTTATGCCCTCACAAGATGGCTGCCTATTGACCAGGCTGGCAAGGGGGTTAGTAAGTGACCACCAAACAACTGAACAGCAGGCTGCATGGGTTACCATGCCGGCAAAAGGGCCATGAGGGGCAACCAGGCCAGCAGCGGGGGTGGGGGGGGGGAGGGCAGGGAGGGTGCATTTGGTGGCAACCAGGCTGGCAGAGGGGGCCAGTTGGGGTTGACCAGGCCGGGGGGAGCAGTAAGGGGTGACCAGGCAGGCAGGCAGGCAGGTGAGTGATTACAAGCCAGCAGTCCAGGATTGTGAGAGAAATGTCCGACTGCCGGTTTAGGCCCAATTCGTGGGATTGGGCCTAAACCGGCAGTCAGACATCCCCTTAAGGGTCTCAGATTGGAGAGGGTGCAGGCTGGGCTTAGAGGACCCCCCCCCCCCCCCGCCACACAAATTTCATGCACTGGGCCTCTAATTTATTAATAGTGATTTTGCTCAAGCTCAATTTATGCATAAAAATGTTTTTGATTAATGAAAATAGAAAGGAAAAAAAATGATAATGGATACACCTGTGAACACAATTGACCTTTTACTTAATTTTTCTATCCAAAGTCCAATGTTAACATTTTTGTTTAATATACCTTTTTAACTGAAAACTTTGATTTCTTAGGTTGAAATTTATAGCATAATTATTTCTTTATTTTTAATGACTTTCAATAGCTCCCCCCCCACAACAATCCCTTCTATTTGTTATATAGAATGGAAATACAGACAGAGAAATTAAAACCAGTTTTTCCCCCCAAGAGAAATAACATGAATGTTCTAATTTGAAGAGAAGATCAAAGTATATATGGAAATAATTGGCAAATACAACGTCTACTCTAAGATGTGATTTTAACATGAAGCCTGTTAGGCAGCATCACAGAGAGAAATGCTGTCATCTATGATATTAGAAGATACTCACTCTAATCCCAGATGAGTTGACTACTTTCTACATAAATTTTGGCATGCGTTATATCTTCTCTAGGCCTCAGATACTTAAAATAAGTTTGGACTAGAAAATACTTAGCATCCCTTCTTCATTTTAGTCATCTATGACTACTTAGAGTTGGGGATGATGCTAGATTGTCATTAACTGAAGGAAAGATAGAATAGCAAAGACTCTGAACTGAGAGTTGACTAGAATGTCAGAGGGCAACAAGGACATATGTGAATGAATTGGAGAGGAAGGGTAAAAAGGAAATGTTAGTATTACCCAGTCGGGAAGTCCAAGGATATATGTCCAGGTAAGTACTCTGATCTTTACTCTGAGGCAGATGAAAAAAAAATATTGGAGGGCTTTTAGAAAAAGAGAAATTATTTCAGTCTAATTTTAAAGAGTGATGCTGGCTATGTTGAGAAAGACTGAAGAAAAAGGATGAATAAGGATGAATAAGGGAGACAAGAAAGATTTGCAATAGCTCAGGCAGGAAAAGGATTTGGACTAATGTGTAGTCCCAGAAATTGGAGTGAACAATTTAGTGCCAGAATTTAGTGTACAATTTGAAGGTAAACCCAATAGTTGGTAGTGTTTTAGATGGGGGTGAGGTTGGGGGGTATGGAACAAGGATGCCACCCAATGTTTAAGCCTATGAAACTGGAAAGACAGAGTTTTCTTGAGGTGCGATGGTGAGACTATTATAGCAAGTTTGGGATGGTTTAAGGATCAGAAATTCAATTTTAGACATATTAAGTTTTAGGTGATTGTATGTCATTCAAGTGGAGATATTAAATGAGCAGATGGACATGAGTTTGGAGTCAGGGAAGAGATCCAGTAAGGAAATATAAGCTTAATGATGCTATTTAAAAATAGAGAGTGGTTGCAATCACTGAGAAAGTGATTGTAATGAGAATAGAATTAAGAGCATATCTTTAGCTGACTATGAAGTTTATGTGACTTAAGGAGTAGCAAAACTATCAAAGGAAAATAAGAGTAAAAAACCAGAGATACAATAGCAAAACTAGATGAATATGGTGGCTTGCAAGCTTAGACTAAAAAGTGAGTAAAAAAAAATATTCTATCATTATATAGGGTCATATGCCCATGGTCAAATATATGGATTTATATGTGTGCAGGGATTTATGTTTATGCAGAGAAGTTTTTATTTAATAAAATGAGATTATGCTATACCTAATCTTCTAAAATCTTCTTTTAAAAATTAATTCATCATGGAAGAAATTTTTATATCATCTTTACTCATAAGATATTTTATTTTTAAATTTTGTACTTTCCAGCATTATTAAAACAAAGTATCATGATGAATTTTTGTTTTAAAGAAAGCACAGTACAGTGAAATGTTGACTGTGCATATTTAAAGTAACACTTGCTCTCTTAATTTGAAAAATTAAGAAACCCAAGAAAAACCAAACCAAGGAATAAAG
The DNA here is from genome assembly GCF_028538775.1 of Myotis yumanensis. NCBI lineage: Eukaryota > Metazoa > Chordata > Mammalia > Chiroptera > Vespertilionidae > Myotis > Myotis yumanensis. The sequence goes on from NW_027223754.1 coordinate 132,663,061, forward strand.
GAGTAGAAACTGAAATGGTAATTTTTAGGGGTGAAAATAGGCAGACTTATGGAATTTTTTAAATTAAGGGGTCCATGGAAAAAACACAAGGCTACAGAGTTGCAAAAGGGTACATTTCCATAAGACAAGGAAATTGGGGGAGGCAGAAGTTATATTTCCATAACACAAGGGAAAGACAGAAGTTACATTTCCATAATTTAAGGGAACTGGGAGTAGCCACAGGTCTATATTTACAAAATAAAAAAGAGGCCTCACATGTCTCATGTGAGGTTTGACCTTTGAGCTCAGGAGTTGCTATAGTGACCAAATCAAAGGGAATAGTGGCCAATCAGAGGAAATATGGAGGCACAAAAACTGCAGCCTTTATAAACTAGGGAAAAAGGAACTCAGTGGGACTCTTTCCCCTCCCCACGTGGGAGTCTGTGCTTGTTCTTTAATAAATTTCCACCTTTTCTGTACCATCTTCTGTCCATGGTTTCGTTCTTTGACTCCTATGGACAAAGAATCCAGAGAAGCCATCCTGCCCAGGCAAACACCGTGTGTTCCAGTCCAAAAATCCCATATCAAAACAAACAAACAAAAAAACACATCAAATTCTTTTTGTTTCTAACTATTGCAATTCATACATTTCAATGGATCTGATTCTTTTTTATTAGAAGGAGCTAGCTTTGAATAGAATAGAAATTTTATGAAATAAAATTAAGAAACAGCCAAAACCGGTTTGGCTCAGTGGATAGAGCGTCGGCCTGTGGACTGAAAGGTCCCAGGTTCGATTCCGGTCAAGGGCATGTACCTGGGTTGCGGGCATATCCCCAGTAGGAGATGTGCAGGAGGCAGCTGGTTGATGTTTCTCTCTCATCGATGTTTCTGACTCTCTATCTCTCTCCCTTCCTCTCTGCAAAAAATCAATAAAATATATTAAAAAAAAAAAAAAAAAAAGAAACAGCTGACATTTTCTGCTTCTTCTTACCAAAGATAAAGTACTGTGTTTCTAAGATTCTAACATCAGTCTGTTTCACAAAGACAGAGTCACCTGTGTGGGAGCTCCTCGATTTTCAGTAGATAGGAGAGATAGAAAATAAATTAACAGCAGTTACAATGTGTTACAATTAGCACTTTAAGGCAGCAACAATATGGTGCATTATTTCACTCCATCTGGAAAACATTGAATGAGTTGAAGGCGTTCTGTAGAAGAGATGAGTCGAGTGTCCCTGAAAGACTCTTCTCAATGCTCCCAGATTTCTCCCAAATGAGGGCACTTTTAAAAAGTAAATTAGCTATATCACAGGATATTCATCTACTAAACCATAAGTGAAAATCAAATAAGTAATTATTGAACATTGGCTGCATACCAGAAACTGTGGTGGGCAGTTTATACTTTCTATAATGTTTCAGATCACTCACTGGTGTTCAGAGTGGAATTTATAGAAATAGTCAATAAAAGGAATTTTGTTGAAAAGAATAAAAAAATTGTTATAGTGCATACTTTAAGGACTTGGTTAATTGGAAATAAGCACACTGGCAAACACAATTTGTCAATCAATAGTTCTTATGATCTAAGGGTTATAACATATTAGACATGCCATTTTAGAATTTATGAGTATTTACAATAAATATAAAAACAACCTTCAGAATGCTTGTATGAAACTTTTACTTTTACTGAATAAAAGTAACAGAGGTGGGCAAAAGTAGTCCTTTCGCCTTCCTCAACTACTCTATTAAATGCCATTGCATTTTTTCATCCATATTGTTAATTTTGAAAAATCAGCTGGATTGAAGTCGATTTCATGTGCAACAGTGCTTCCTGGTGAAATAGGAATTTTAGGGGATATAGGAAGGTTTAGGGAATTTTTAGAATTGGGGGTCCATGGAAAAAACACAGGGCTACAAACTGGGAGAATGTGCATTTCCATAACACAAGGGAGACAGGTGCAAGGGAGGAGGGGAGAACGCTAAAGAATTGGGTGAGTGTGGGTCTCAGATCGAGACACACACACACACACACACACACAGATTCTTTGTTCACTTGGTATTTTAACTAGGAACTTTTTCAAAATACTCAATCAGCTTTCCAAGCTTTTGCAGGCTTCTGATGGGTCCACACCCTAACCAATGATTCCTTTCTCAGGTTAGACTGACAGGCCTCTATGGTCAAGCTCCTGACCCTTCACCAGGTTGACTTCTAATGTGCATGTGCTTATTGTCCCTTTTGTTCTACTCCTTCCCCCAGTGAACTGTGGGAATGGACTGGGGGTTCTCTGGGAAGCAGTGCAGAGCTGTAACTTCCTGGTGAATCAAGCATGCCTCTGCTTCCCAGCTGACCATGCTGACAATGTCTGACTCCCTTTTGCTTGCTTCTCATTAATATTTAGCCAACTAAGGTAACAAGACCAGGCATGTATTTTTGGCTCTACTACTAATTAATCTTGTCTTTCAGGTTCCTATGCTCTCTGTTCCCCTCTTTGCAAAATGAAAGCAAACCAAGGCTATGTGCTCACAGGAGAACAAGGCAGTGGGATGCTGGGATGCAACTTCTAGATCAGAGACCCATTCATTTGGAGGATCCCTTTGTGGGTAAGTACAGGATGTTTCCTTTGGTAGGCTTGAAATTAAGAGAGGAAATTACCAGGATATGTGAGCTTTGTTTCTATTTTTAAGAATTATAATTCTTAAATTAAAATCCTTTGTAGATTTTTTTCTTTTTCTTTCTTTTCCTACAGACATGATTTCTCTTTAAATTTGTTCTGTCTCTCCTGAGGATTTATACTTGTTTGCTGATTATATTTTGCCAATATTTAGGGTAAAACTTATTTTAGTTTTCATTATTTTTCTTTTCCTTTATATTTTTGTCTTTTCCTTACACTGTCTCTGAATAGATTTTCTGCAGCATCAATTATTCTCTTTGACAACAATTACATATTTTACTTTCTTATATTATTTTTGGAAACGAGTGGAATTTTTTAAAGTAAGTTTTATGTGTATATCTCGTACATTACAACAAACATTAGTTGAATGACTGACTTTCAACCCTGTTACATCTTGTTGACTCATGTTTCTTTTTTATAGATGTCAATTTTATTTGTATCTTGCTGAGAACATGAAATTGATGTTTGAATTGATGTTATAAATGTCCTCTTTCTTTCTGAAAACAATTTCCAAAATTATGCTCTTGTTTTCTTGCTTCATGATAGTTCTTGCCTTTTCTAATGCTTCATTTTATTTGTTTGCTTGTTTACTTTGTTGAATATTCCTGTATCCTAGGCTGGGGCATAATGAGTGTGGGCTTAGCTGTAGGTGGATATCAGACTGTCCTAACCTTCACTGTGTGCTTATTCTCCTCCATGGTACTATAAAAGTCCCCACAGGGATCTAGACCAGGAGGTCAGGTTGATGCACAAGGATCCTAACTCACTCTGTGATACCCCGTAGAGATGACTTGAATGTCGGACTGGTGGACTGAGGCTCACTTTCCTGCAAGTTCTCTGATTTGGGAGTGTCCATCTTCTTTTCTCAGCCTCTGCAGAATCAATGTTGTGGATGGACCAGCCCTTGTGGCTCTTATTATGATTGCAAGATGCCCTTAGCAATAACAATCAGGAAACTTTGAAAGAGACAAAGTTTATTACATATAAAACCTGGAAATTACATGGCACATATATGGTCATACAGAAAGGTCACAGGGAGAGAAAGAGAAAGAATGAGATAGTCCTGAGATTCTACTTTTGTTGAGGTCAAGGGCAGGTTATTGTTGCAGGCTCATTCTTTTTTATGGCCTGGTTCTATTTTCATTGAGGTCAAAGGAGTCTAGGATTTTGCAGGCTCATTCTCTCTATTTATTTTTTAATATGTTCGTGTTGATTTTTAAAGATTGAGGAAAGGAGAGGGATAGAGAGATAGAAACATCAAATCAGCTGCCTCTTGCATGCCCCCCTATCAGGGATCAAGCCCAAAACCTGGCATGTACCCGACCAGGAATTGAACTGGTGACCTCATGGTTCATAGTTCCTGGGTGGACGCTCAACCTCTGAGCCACACTGGCTGGGCTGCAGGCTCATTCTTTATTGGTGAATTTAAAACATAAGACTGGGAATTTAAAATGAAGAAGAGAGCCCTAGCCCATTTGGCTCAGTATAGAGCATTGGCCTGCAGGCTGAAGGGTCCCAGGTTCCATTCTGGTTAAGGGCACATGCCCAGATTGTGGGCATCATCCCTAGTGGGGGGTGTGCAGGAGGCGGCCAATCAATGATTCTCTCTAATCATTGATGTTTCTATCTCTCTCTCCCTTCCTCTCTGAAATCAATAAAAATATATTTAAAAATAATAATAATAAAATGAAGACAGGAAAAAACAATTGGCCCAAATGGTCACCTAACAAAACCTCTAAAACAAAGCAGTGAGGAGTACTGGCCCTCTTTATCTACTTGTGTGGCTGGCAATGTGGCCTCCTGAAGCGGGTGCCCCAGCCATCAGGCCGGCACTTGATTACAAAAAAAAACAACCCAGCTGTCAGGGTTTATATTTTATTTTTACACTAAGAATAATGGTAAGAAACACTACACCTGAAAGCTTGCAGTGCTTCTGGTGCTCTTCTCATCTTTCTTTTCTGACACGTTTTTCCTTTGGCCACTTAGCACCACACATTACAATTAGCTTCTGTGTCACCTCCTAGTTCCTGCCATGTCAGCTACTGGGTGTGGTATCATTGAAAGGATCCATACAGAAAAAACACTAATAAGAGTGGAGTGGGGCCCTAACCGGTTTGGCTCAGCGGACAGAGCATTGGCCTGCAGACTGAAGGGTCCCAATTCAATTCCGGTCAAGGGCATGTACCTTGGTTGCGGGCACATTCCCAGGAGGGAGTGTGCAGGAGGCAACTGATCGATGTTTCTCTCTCATCGATGTTTCTAACTCTATCTCTGTCCCTTTCTCTCTGTAAAAAAAATCAATAAAATATATATATATTTTTAAAAAGAGTGGAGTGGGGTCACTGACTCTGTCACCAAAGATAGTGGCCCAGTATTGGGGCGTATGAATGGCAATTTTGTGTATCATGGAATTAGAGGGGAGCAGCAGGATAGTGCTGAGATCAGTGTCTTTTTCGAGCTCTCTTTAAAGAAAATGGGGAGATAGGGGAACGTAGGGAAAAGGTGTTTCTCTGCAGTGCTCTAATTCAGTGTGGAGGTGTGGTGGGTATTTTAAGGATGCGTTTCTCAACACATCACCAAGGAAAGGCACCAAGTGGGAATGGCCCTGGACTTTAACAAATAGGTCTCTTTTACATTTAGTTTACTCTGCCATTTTCAGTTTTTGAAATCTAGTCTTTTTTAATATTTTCATGGATATTTACTGTGAAGTTGAGAAGAGGCACATCACTCACTACAGAACATCTATATGTGAAGAAAAGAGCTTTTGAAGCTCATCTAAAATCAAAGCCACTATTTCAGATTGCTAGTTATTTGCCCCCATATTTCCTCTAAGCCTTCTGTGACAGTTATTAGATTGAACTGCAAAAATTTGAGAGTATATTGAAAACACATAAAGAAGCACTTTCATAGAGAAATGCAAAGTCATAGCTATAAAGAATCCAGTCTCAACTTTTATTATTAGTCTACTTTTAAGTTCTTCCAACTCTATAAAATTTAAAAAGCAATGACAATCAGAGAAATTACCTATTTACATTTTCAAGAAATAATTTCCAAATTTTTATATATTTACATTATATCTTGTATCCAATTGTACATAAAGGTTTATATTCATTATAAATAAATACATAAATGGACTAGACTTAGGGAAGATCTTTGAACTTGAAATCAAGAATTTTTCAGCTCTATCAACAACTCTATTATATATTAATCATTAATCATGAAATGATGGAATTTTAAAACCCCCTTAAGAATCAATTGGATATAACCCAGTTTATTAATCCTCTCATCTGCTGATGGGCACTTAGGCTGTTTCCAAATCTTGGCTATTGTAAGTTGTGCTGCTATGAACATATGGGTGCATATATCCTTTCTGATTGGTGTTTCTGGTTTCTTGGGATATAGTTCTAGAAGTGGGATTACTGGGTCAAATGGGAGTTCCATTTTTAACTTTTTGAGGAAATGCCATACTGTCTTCCAGAGTGGCTGCACCAGTCTGCATTCCCACCAGCAGTGCACGAGTGTTCCCTTTTCTCCACATCCTCTCCAGCACTTGTCGTTTGTTGATTTGTTGATGATAGCCAGTCTGACAGGTGTAAGATGGTACCTCACTGTTGTTTTGATTTGCATCTCTCGGATGATTAGTGACTTTGAACATGTTTTCATATGTCTCTTTTGAAAAGTGTCTCTTTTGAAAAGACACTATATGTCCTATATGTCCTCTTTTGAAAAGTGTCTATTTAGGTCTTTGCCCATTTTTTTATTGGATTGTTTATCTACCTTTTGTTAAGTTGTATTCGTTCTCTATAAATTTTGGAGATTAAACCCCTATCTGAAATATCATTGGCAAATATGTTCTCCCATGCACTGGGCTTTCTTGTTGTTTTGTTGATTTTTTTTTTTTTGCTGTGCAGAAGCTTTTTATTTTAATGTAGTCCCATTTGTTTATTTTCTCCTTAGTCTCCATTGCACTAGAATCTGTGGTATATCTACACAATGGCATACTACACCACTATAAAAAAAAAGGAACTTTTACCATTTGCAACAGCATGGATGGAACTGGAGAACATTATGCTAAGCGAAATAAGCCAGTTGGGATATAGTGATCAACATAATTTGATAAACAAAGATACATCCAGATACAAATGGCAGGGGAGGTGTGAGGGTGTGGGGGAGGGTTAGAGAACAACCAAAGGACTTGCATGCATGCATATTAGCATAACCAATGGACACAGACACTGGGGCGGTGGATGCTTGTCTGGTGTGGGAATGGCTGGGGGCGGGGAGTTAATCAGGGAAAAAGAAGACATATGTAAAACTTTAGACAATAAATAAAAAAATAAAAAGAAGAATCAATTGGAAGGATGATTCAATGGACTATAAGCTGCATCTTCTTTTGATAAATTTATAAGTGTGATGCCCCCTACAGAATATGATAACTCTTCCATTTGACATTTGCCACTTTTTATTGATAATCACTGGAAATTGTTTTCCTATTCAAATTGATGAGGGGGCCATCAAATTTTAATATATATAATTTATCTTTGTAACTATAAGAACTATTATTAAATATGCAATATAAAACTGCAGCCTACAAATTTTGGCCTTCCATCCCCTCAGTTAAAAATAAATTATTTAACCTCTTGATTTTAGACAGAGTAAAATCTTAGAGAACTATACCATCTCGTCACAGGTTGCACTAATTGTAAATGGAAGACTCCAGAGCCCTGACTTAGCCTTTGCACAGACAGGGCCTGTCTAGCAAGACAGGGCCTCAAATTGATATCATTTGATCAGAACTCTACTCTTTTTTAGTTTTCCTTCGTTAGGACTGTATTGAGCTGCTCTGCTACCCTTATCTTTTTTTATTCTTAAGATCACAAAATGGTTGTTTCAACTCTAAGCCTGGCACTTAACCATAATCACACATGAAGAAGAGACAGTACCAGGAAGAGGTGATGTTTGCTTGGAATAAATCACCTATGTCTTAATAATTCAGAAATAGATTATATGGCCACTCCTGTTTGCAAAGGAGTCAATTCCTTTTTTTCTATAAGCAGGACATTGACTTATTAAGCAAAGTTTGATCCATTATGGGACATCTTGTGTTTGGTAGATATTGAATGACTGTCAGTATCTGCCCCACAAGTACACTTGCATTACTTTTGATATGAATGAATATTTGTAGCTATAGTCAAGAAAGGTTAAATTAATAGGATACATTGCTTATGTCACCTTCAAAGAATAAAATAACTTTTTTACATTTTTTTCCCACTTTATAATTACTCATATAATCTTTTCCTTTTAAATTCAAGATTATATTAATAATCATATTGATCTCTTCTCAAATATTAGTGATTGACAAATAATATTCTGTAATGGTAGAGATTTTGTTTATTCTCATAAACTAGTCATGCTCTTCTCCATCAAATGAGTGCCATATTTGAATAACCTACTCATACAAATGTTTATTTATTAAAGTCTTATGTATATCATGGTGAACTTTAACTATGTTGTAAGCTAGAAATGTATTTTTTCTCAACAAGATTATTATAGCAATATTAGGATATTTCAGTCTTTGAAAAAATCTTTTATTTTTGGCAATCTTCCTCAAATATTTTATTTTATCAAAGGATTGATAAAAGTAAATATCAACAAGATACTGACATATTCTCTGGAAAGTATTTAGACTTCAATTATTCTATATTTCTAAATAAATATTTATGCCTTAATGAGCAATTAGTTTTGGGGTTATAATTAACATTTTATTGTAGAATTTGAAATTCCTAATGAATATGTGACTGAACAGGTGAAAATTAATATGAAATTATCTCCACAGACAAGGGTTCTCTTAAAAAAATATTTTTAATAAATTAACAAGCACAGAAAAATGGCCAACAAAAACCTCACAGAAGAGCTTCCTTGAGCACTATCTTAAAATAATTTTTCATCTAGAGTTATTTTTGTCCTTATGATATCATGTACTCATCAGCTCTCTAAAATGTAGCAGGTAGGAACTCCATGAAAGGAGAGCATAAGTAAAAATAATTAAACTTAAATTACTTTTTCATGAAAAACAATATATTTTAAAGTTATTGCTGTTCCTGGCCAAGGTCTGATGTTACAGAACTGGTTATGAAAATCTTGTATATTAAACTATGATAAATTATTGAACTACACAGCATTTTGCATGAAACTTTCTAAAATCTAAGAAACAAATAATCACTGATACATCCCAATATTTAAACAATTTTTTGAAAGAGATGCGCAAAATAGTATGGAGGGTGAGCTATAATTTACTAGAATAAATATAATGAACTAACAGCTCAAATGGAAGGTCATGGGATCCTTCAATTCAATAATCACAGTGGAAGGAACCATAGTAATCTTCACCAACACTAGAAGATTTGTACCCATACTGATAGACTGCATATGACCTATAGAATTTTGAATAAAAATAATTAAGTTAAAAAATAAAATTGGATTTCTAGAAGAGCAGTATTTTCTAAGATTAGCAAAATATTTAAAAACACAGACTCGAAACTCTGTTTATACAAATTCAACTTCAGCTTCTTTCTTTCTTTCTTTCTTTCTTTCTTTCTTTCTTTCTTTCTTTCTTTCTTTCTTCCTTCCTTCCTTCCTTCCTTCCTTCCTTCCTTCCTTCCTTCCTTCCTTCCTTCTTTCTTTCTTTCTTTCTTTCTTTCTTTCTTTCTTTCTTTCTTTCTTTCTTTCATTTACAAGTTGTCATCTTGGTAGAGCTGCTCCTTGCATAATACCAGGGGATAAATTTGCATTCTATTAAATATTGTGTTCTTAATAATGCATATGGTGCTTCCAGGCATTATAAGTGACTGATGCTTACCTGCACTGTGTTTCATTCTCAACTTTAAAGTTTATATAATAATACTTATCTTGTGAGGTTACTGTGAGGATTAAGTGAGGTAATTCATGTGAGGAGTTTATTATTATTTTTCAATTTATCTTTATTATTGAAAGTACTAGAGGCCCAGTGCATGAAATTGTGTGAGGGTAGGGTCCCTAGGCCTAGCCTGCGATCACTGGCCAGTTCCTGGTCCCGCCCTGCCACCCTCACCAGCCACCCAGTTCCCCTTACTGGCCCTCGTCCCACCCCACCACCTCCGCCAGCCACCCGGTTCCCCTCACCACCCCTGGGTCCCGCCCCACTGCCACTGCCTCTGCCAGCCACTCTGTTCCCCTTGCCGGCTCCCCATCTCAATACAAATGGGCTCTTGTATTCACTAAGTTTTTGATTTCTTATTTCCAAAATCTTCAGAAGGATTGGACCATAACAAAGCATAGATTGGTCCAGTTGTTACGCTTAGGGTCGCTGGCCTTTTACTATATAGGATTACAGAGATTCCTCCTTTTCCCCCATTAATCACCTCCAGTCTGCTCTCACCCTCTCCCCAGACCTTCATTTCACAATTGTCTGTGTCCATGGGCTATGCATATATGCATATAAATTCTTTGGTTAATCTTTTCCTGTACCCATTCCTCCACCTCCCGATCCCTGGCTCCTTTCCTCTGAGATCAGCAGTCTGTTACATGCTTCCATATTGCTGGATCTATTTTGTTCATCAGTTTATTTTAATCATTAGATTCTACATATAAGTGAGATCATGTGATACTTGTCCTTCTCTGACTAGCTTACTTCACTTATCATAATACTCTCTAGGTCCCTAAATTGCCTGGAATATAGTATGTGTTTACTTGTAAAGTGTTATTAGGAAGTGGTTCCCATCTACACTAATAAAAGAGAAACATGGTAATTAGCATACAACCGCTACCCTTCCCATTGGCTAATCAGCATATCCTTATGCAAATTAACTGTCAGCCAAGATGGCGGCCGGCAGCCAGGCAGCTGGAAGCAAACATGAGGCTTGCTTGCTCCAGTGACTGCAGACTGCAACGTTCCCCGCCTGACTTGCTGGCCTCTGAGCTACAACTCTAAGAAACTATGTTAAAAATATAGAAGCTAAACAAAACTCCAGAAACCAGCTTTCAGCCAGCCGGAATATCAGAGCTAGAGTTATACATTGTTTTGAGTATAGCAGCAGAAGCCTCAGAGCTAGAGCCAGAGCTAAAACTGGTCCAGAATAAAAAAAAAAAGACAAAGAAAAAAAGGAGTGGTTGGGAGATTCAGTCAATTGCCAACCTGAAAGCAGCCCTCAGCTCCTCACCCAGACTGGCCAGGAACCCCAGTGGGGACCCCCAACCTGATCAAGACACCCTTCAGGGCAAACCAGCCGGCCCCCAGGCCTCTGTCCTATATAGTAAAAGGGTAATATGCCTCCCAGCACAGGGATCAGTGGAGCCGCAAGGCTTCCTGGCACCAGATCAGCGTGACAGGGAGCAGCGCCCAAACCCCCTGATCGCCCTGCGGCTCTGTGTGTGACAGGGTGTGGCGCCCCAACCCTCCTCCCACAACAAGCCCTGCTCTGTGTGTGACAGAGTAGAGCCATAACCTCCCCATCAGCCCTGCCTTGAGTGTGAGAGTGGCAGCGCCCCAACCCCCTGATCGGCCCTGATCTGTGGGTGATAGAGGGTGGCGCCCCAACCCCCCCCCACACGGGCCCTGCTCTGTGTATGATGGGATAGAGCCATAACCTCCCCATTGGCCCTGCCCTGAGTATGACAGTGGCGGCGCTCGAACCCCCTGATCCGCCCTGCTGTGTGTGTGACAGGGGGCGGTGCCCTAACTCCCCTATCGTCCCTACTCTGTGAGTGACAGGGGGCAGCACCCCAACCCCCTGATTGGCCCTGCAGGGTACAGAGCCTCAACCCCCCTGATGGGCCCTGCTCTGTGCGTCACAGGGGGTGGCGCTGCAACCTCCCCATCGACCCTGCCTTGAGTGTGATAGAGGACGGTGCCCCAACCCCCCAATCAGCCCTACCCTGAGCATGACTGAGGGTGGCATCGCAACCTCCCTATCCGCCCTGCTCTGTGCATGACAGGGGGTGGCACCCCAAATCCCCAATTGGCCCTGCTCTGAGCCCGACCAGGGGCTGCACCTAGGGATTGGGCCTGCCCTCTGCCACCCAGGAGCAGGCCTAAGCCAGCAGGTAGTTATCTCCCGAGGGGTCCCAGACTGCGAGAAGGCACAGGCCGGGCTGAGGCGCCCCTCCTTCCCCACCGGGTGCACAAATTTTTGTGCACCGGGCCTCTAGTTAGTAAAATAAATATATGCCATCAACTTCAACACTTCCCAATTTGACTAGACACAATCTCTAGCCTTTACTTCCTCCTTACTCATCACAAGGTTTCATTGAAAAGGCTTCTCTTCAAATTTCCAAGGTGAGCAGACATGAATAGTGACTCAAACAGGCATTATGAATGTCATTTTATGTGGTTTCTTAAACCACCATCCTTTGTTTTATGTAACTTCTATGTTAACTATATTTGCTATGATAAGTCTAAGTTATGGTGACATTGTTTGTACATATGAAATAATAGGAAAATATCTAATTCCTAATCTAATTAATTGACATGTGTAGGTACACACACACACACACACACACACACACACACACACTTGTTTAGAAACACCTTTAATAAAAAATAACATAAATTGACATGATATGAGGTGAAAATGGCCCCTGATACCAATACTATCAGTGTATTCCACCTAAATTATACTGCTTATGCAGGTTTTCTTGATGAAATTTTAAATTAGTGCTAAGATCTTGAGTAGCCTACAAATAACCTCAAAAGTAATTCATTCTCTACTCTATAGCTTCAATTATATGTTATACTTTCAGTTCTTCTAGGTTACCCTAAAGTGGTAAATTTTTTAGTCAAATGTTAAGATGTCACATGAAAAGTTTGATAAATAAAGTAGGAAAGTAGAAAATGGGCTCTTGTATTCACTAAGTTTTTGATTTACTTCCAAAATCTCCAGAAGGATTGAGCCATAACAAATCACAGACAGGTCCGGATGCAGGTGTCTCTTTGAATTTACCTAATCCTCCAATATCATCCAGTGTATGTACTTCTGCTAAAAGTCCACCATGAACACAAAGTAACTGTTGGTTTAAAAGATCAGCAAGAGGAAGTCTATCAAAAGCTTCCATACAAGCTTCATAGACTCTTTCTGAATATTTAACTTTACATTTCTGCTTAAAGGTAAAATACTCAGTAAGGTGTCTGCATTCATGATTATCTCTCAGAGGAAATAATGTACTTGGGTATAGAGTCTACAGGACACATAAGTATAAGGCACACTCTATATTAAAATAACTCTGTCCACATATTCACCAAGAAGAAAGTATTGTGCATTAGCAGGTGATCTTCCTATTTCAAAAAGTTTCATCAGGCCCTGGATAGTTTTTCTCAGTGGTTAGAACATCAGCCCATGGACAAAAGTGTTGGGGGTCCATCCCTAGCAGGTCCAGGGGTTCCCAAAGGTGTGGACAGAGTCGGCAAAGAAGGAATGACAAGGAGGCAGCATTCGGTTCATCAGCATAGTTGGGTTCTCCTTTTATTCTCCTACTAGAGGCCCGGTGCACAAAAATTTGTGCACTTGGCGGGGGAAGGGGCGGTCCCTCAGCCCGGCCTGTGCCCTCTCACAGTCTGGGACCCCTCGGGAGATAACAACTTGCTGGCTTAGGCCTGCTCCTGGGTGGCAGAGGGCAGGCCCAATCCCTAGGTGCAGCCCCTGGTCGGGCTCAGAGCAGGACTGATTGGGGGGTTGGGGCGCCGCCCCCTGTCATGCACAGAGCAGGAAGGATCGGGAGATTGTGATGCCACCCTCAGTCACGCTCAGGGTAGGGCCGATTGGGGGGTTGGGGCACCGCCCCCTGTCACACTCAAGGCAGGGTCGATGGGGAGGTTGCGGCGCCACCCCCTGTCACTCACAGAGCAGGGCCCATTAGGGGGTTGGGGCTCCGTACCCTGTCATGCACAGAGCAGGGCCCATCAGGGGGTTGAGGAGCTCCCCCCGTCACTCACAGAGTAGGGCCGATAGGGGAGTTAGGGCACTGCCCCCTGTCACACAGAACAGGGTGGATCAGGGGGTTGGGGCGCCGCCACTGTCACACTCAGGGCAGGGCCAATGGGGAGGTTATGGCTCTACCCCATCACACACAGAGCAGGGCCCATGGGGGGGGGGGGGGTAGGGGCGCCGCACCCTGTCACACACAGAGCCGCAGGGCGATCAGGGGGTTTGGGCGTTGCCCCCTGTCACGCTGATCCGGTGCCAGGAGGCCTCGAGGCTCCCCTGATCCCGGTGCTGGGAAGCATATTAACCTTTTACTATATAGGATAAAGGCCTGGGGGCCGGCTGGTTTGCCCTGAAGGGTGTCCTGGATCAGGGTGGGGGTGCCCACTGGGGTGCCTGGCCAGTCTGGGTGAGGGGCTAAGGGCTGCTTTCAGGCTGGCAGTTGTTGACTGAAGCTCCCAACCGCTCCTTTTTTTTCTCTTTTTTTTATTTTATTCTGGGCCAGCTTTAGCTCTAGCTCTAGCTCTGAGGCTTCCGCTGCTGAGCGTTCTCTAATCGAAACAATGTATAACTCCAGCTCTGAGATCCCGGCAGTTTGTTTAGCTTCTATATTTGTTACAAAGTTTCAAACTGCCGGCTCAGAGACCCGCAAGGCAGGTGGGGAACATTGGAGTCCTCCGTCACTGAAGCAAGCAAGCCTCATGTTGGCTTCCAGCTGCCTGGCTGCCGCCCGCCATCTTGGCTGACAGTTAATTTGCATATACTCACTGATTAGCCAATGAAAAGGGTAGCGGCCGTACGCTAATTACCATGTTTCTCTTTTATTAGTGTAGATTACATCTGTATTTATACCAGTTGATTTTAATCCTATCCATTCTATTCCAAAGGTTAGGGTGTTTGTTATCTCCATTCCAAAGTCACTACTCTATTGTTCTGTTAAGCTACAAGAAAGTAACTGAAGGAGATTATTCTAAGTAAAGATTATGTAGTTTAAGTGTGATTGTTCATAGTTAAAATGATTAATTACCCGCCTGGCACTTAGTTAAGGGGTTTTATTCCCTTCCTTAGTCCTGTTAATCCTTAACCTGGTTAAACAACCTTTCTTGGGGAGTTGGTCCTGTTTAAAACACATAGTGCTAAGAGGGGAGGAGCAAACATATGCCATATACTCCAGGACCCTTGAAACATAAGCTGTGCAGATGTTTCTTCCCTGCAGCAACTGTGTCAAGCAGCAAGGGTGGACTGGCTCCCGGCAAATTCCCCCATTTTTGTTTTTTAAATGACAGCGCGGGTAAATCAGTGGCCACCTCTCTGATTGGGTTGTTTAAGACTCGGAAGACCTGTTTGTTACTTTGCCAACAGGTCAGTCCAAGGCTTAACCCTATATCAGCTTCCCACACAAAAGAGTTACAGATTTGACTCTTGGCCAAGGGCACATAACTCTCAGTTGCAGGTTTGTCCCCAGGCCCTGTCTGGGCACATGTGGGAGGCAACCAATCAATGTGTCTCTCTCACATCGATGGTTCTCTTACTCCCTCCTCTTCTCCTCTTCCTCTCTCTCTAAAAGATGAGTGGAAAAAATATCCTCCGGTGGGGATCAAAAAAAATTTTTTTCATCAGATCAAACAATTGGCCATGGATGTCACCACACACTGTAATTAGAGTCTCTATTTCTCTCATGATTTTTTCTCTCCAAAAAAATCTCAGCACCCTCATTGATTATTCTAAGTGCAATTTCTTCATCTATCCAACCTTCTTTTACTAAGTAGTTCCTCAGAGTATCAACCTAATTATCTCATCTATATCAAATACTTCTTCAGATGTCAAGTGATGTGTGACTGTGCAGTCAGGGCTTGATGGGACCCTGAGGCTGGGATCTGGGGCTCAGGGCACAGCTAGATGCTTGGTGTGGAGGTGCTGGGGATGGTGGCTGCCAGAGCCACGGGGAGGCTTCCCCCAGGAGCATGGCAGACCCTTGAGCATTACTTTTTTTTTTAATTGCATGCAGTAATGAAGTAATGAGTAATGCAATTGTGCAATGCCATAACTCAATGTAGTTTTTCATTACATTATTGATATTTTTTATAATTATACTCAACTACAAAAACTTGAATTTCATTGCTCTGACAAAATATTGATTTCGTATATTAAATTAACAGTAGCTAGTATCAATAAAAAACACATACATTTTCTGATCATTTTTAGTAGTGATAATTTTAAATTCCTGCCAGGAAAGTCAATATTTTCATCCATATTCCAGAGATTCTAGAAATATTATAAATGCATTGCTAATATTAAAGTCATAAAATGTTGCTCCAAAGTAACCAAAATAACTTTAGCAAACCATTTTGAAGTTATATATCATTACTTGTAATAGAAGGACAATAAGGAAACTTGATCTTAAATTGGTAGTAAGAAAGTTAATGACCCTCTTTCTTTTCTAATTTATACTGATAGCATAAATTAAAACTAGTTTAATAGTCTGTGCACAATACATTGATACAAGAAGTCATAAAATCTATTATTAAAAATCCTGTAGCTCATTAAAATCAGTCATTGAATAAGGAAACCAAGGTTTACAAATCTGGCAGTGGTCAATAACTACAATACCAACAAAGAGTATATGATTCAATTACTATTACTACTTGGAAATATTAAAATATGTAGGAAGGTCCTAGCCGGTTTGGCTCAGTGGATAGAGTGTCGGCCTGCATCTGAAAGGTCCCAGGTTCGATTCTTATCAAGGGCATGCACCTTGGTTGTGGGCACATCCCCAGTTGGGGGTGTGCAGAAGGCAGCTGATCAATGTTTCTCTATCATCGATGTTTCTGGCTCACTATCCCTCTCCCTTCCTCTCTGTAAAAAATCAATAATATATATTAAAAAATATGTATGGAGGGACTTTAATCAAATAATAGATCATCTAACCAATGCAACAAATCTTACATCAATGGACATAACAGGCATATCATATCTCTGTAGAATAGTTGTCAAAACTCTCAACAGTTTTAGACATCACAAATTATATACTGTTTAAAATATTTATTTAAATCAAAAACTTTTTCAGTAAGTCAACAAATATCAGGCCCAATATATCTTTCAAGAACTGAAAAAATATGAACAGAAGTAAGTTAAATCTGTTTTTCTCACATAATATTTGCTCTCCATACCATAAAATATTAAAATCAACCAAAAAATAGAATTTTGCAACTAATTATTTAGTTTTCAATGAATTATTCCATTAGGAATGATTCAGTGTTGAGAAAACAAATAGAAAATACCTGCCATGGAAAATCAAAAGAAATATGTTAATGCAATAAATAACTACATATGGAATGATAGAGATGCAGTTTTTTGTTTGTTTGTTTTATGAAACCTCTTTAAAATGCATCTCCATTACATCAGTACTGATAACTTTGGTCCTGGAAGAAACTAGAATGTGCATCAAATTTGTGAAGCTCATAAAGAAAACACAGTTGCCCTTCATGTATTTTATTAATTAATTAAACAGATCATAAATTATAAACTAGCATTTTCGTCTAAAAATTATATGACCTAAAGACAAATCTATCTAAATTAATGTATATTTCTAAAAACTGTTCAAAATTATCAGGCTTATTTTTCCTGTTATGCAAACCAATATGTTACTGAAAACAAAGCATGAGGCATAGCTGATCAAAACGTTAATCTTTCAAAGTTGGAAATAAGACAATTCTTGAGTGCTAAAGAGTAAGGAAAGAAGAAAATTAGGCAAATAAATGATCTTATATGCCAAGTTTTTTTTTTCCTCAGACATTATAAAACCTCTATTGATTAACTGGGCACCTAAATATAATAAAATCACCACTAAAATATTTATTAAAACTGAATTGCATTCTGTTCTTCTGAAAAATGGGATACCACGGAAGTTCAATTCTATCAGCTGTACTGAACAGAGAAACCATTTACAAGATATAATGAAGCAAGAATCTCTTTAAAAATACATGAAGGGCAAATGTGTTTTCTTTATGAGCTTCACTATTTGATGCACTTTCTAATTTCTTTCTGTTGTAGCTTCCAGGGTTCCATTGATCTTGTGCCATGGGTGGACTGTTATGGTATGAGTCTGTTACCAGGAGCTTTATGACAGCATTAATTAAGCTGTGCTTTGGGAAAATGAAAGCAAGCAAGATGCATGTTTGCCTTTCTGCCAATAAATGCTAAAGTATAGCGATGAGCAGGAATTCCTGGAATATTAAACAGTTTGATTTTTTTCTTTCTTTTTTTATATTGTGTCTTTTATTTTTTCCTTTTTTACTCCCTTTATTTTTTTTGCTTTAGTGATGGCTTCTACATTCATAATACAAGGGCAATTAGAAGGGAAAGATATTATTCATGAATGCATTGCAATTCTTCATTCACAGAGAAATTTAAGAAAAATGCATACAATAAAATTGAGCTTCAAGGATCATTGGGCCCTGTGAGCAACTTTCTTAAATAATTTGTATTGTGGTATTTTGTTTCTGTCTTGCTGGAAGAAGAGAAGCTGATCTTTATATATAGGACTGTTACTATTCAAAGGATCATTTAGAGTCACTATTTTGAGAAAGATATCCCCTTTTCATGATAGTCTAAGTATCTTTCTCTCATTCTTACTCTTACTCTAAATGAGATTTAACTTCATCAATTTGCCTTTTTACAGAAACACTCGCATAACCATTTTTAAAATAAGTAAGTTCACAGATTTTTAGGGAAAAAAATAGTATCTGTGCAGAAGGTACAAAGCAGAGTTTAAACTACTTGCATGTACTGGCTCAGTCTCGATTCGCCTCTTCAATCCTGTGTCCAGCTCTTTCCCTACACCAAACTGGACTAGATAGTACTGTTTGCTTGTTATATTCCTTTTCATAGGCTGCTTTCTTTGCCATGCTCCATCCCAAATTTTCTTTTTCATTTTTTTAGAGAGAGTGGAGGGATGGGGAGAGACACACAGAGAGAAACATTAGTGTGAGAGAGACAAATCGATTGGTTGCCTCCTGCACGCAAGGATGCTGACCAAGGCCAGGGATACAAACTGCAATTGAGGTACATGCCCTTGACCAGAATCAAACCTGCAACCCTTCAGTCCCCAGGTCACTGCTCTATCCATTGAGCAAAACCAGCAAGGGCTCCATTCCCCAATTTTCTTGATGATTCATACTCATGTTCAAGGTTCATCACTTGCCTTCTTTCCTTAGGCTCCTCAGCCTTCTCAAGCACACTAATCTACCCCCCTTTTTTTCTGCTTTTATATTTTGTTAATGCCAACTTCATAGAACCTGTCACATTTTATTTTCTTCAATTATTTATATTTGGTCTCTAATCCAACTAAGTATACTTATTATAGTCATTACTATTATTACCAAGGAATACTTACAAAATTATTTTTCAATATTTCTCTTTATCTCCATTGCCCCAAATTTCTATTAAAGTAAATAACATACATGTTCTATCCTGTCAATTATTTCAAGGAATATTTACTATATGCCCTTGGGGCTATTCATATGACAGTGAATAAGACAGTGAAACTGCCCTCTTACTCCAGTTTAACATTTAAGTCCTTCATGCTGGGGATAATTTGATTATTGGATCTGAAAATAAACAGTTTTTGCAATACCAAGTAAATAAAGTATTAAAATTCTGCAAAAGTAATGGATTTGAAGAGAAAAGGAAGTTTACACTGGTACTTCTGTGTCACTGAAGTGAAACATTTAATCATCAAAAACAAATGCATGATCTTTCCTTTTAATTAATTTGTTCTAAATAATGTTACATGTTGTTTACTGCTTATTTGGATTATGACTTTCTAGAATAGCTGTCTATTTTTCCTATAATTTCTAATTTGCATTGACCTTATATTGTTTCCTAACAATTTATATAATAAGTGGTAATTGTCTTGAACAAATTACTACGTTGACCCATCGCATAATAATATATTTGTTGAAAGGACAATATTGGATAGATGTCTTAGGCTTTAGTAAGTCTATAATCTAGAGACTTTATTTCATTTCACTTTTGAGGTCTTTCTACAATTTATTGATTACTTGAGTTATTTTCAGCATTGAGAAAGTAGATCTGCAAATAATACTTTTGAGGAATAGTACAGATTCTCTTAGTCCGCTGTTATTTTATTCACACCTGATTGATAGTTTAGCTGGAAACAGAATTCAAGATTTAAAGCCATTTTTAATAAAGATAATGAAAGTATTTCTCAATTTTTGTTAAATTTTCAGTTTTCCTGGGGAAAAATCTCTTGTCCTTTTCTACAAGAAATGCCTACATTTTATCTAAATCTGCCACATGCTTTCATATCTAGAAAAGAAGGAATCATATATCTCATACATTTTTTTCTTACAGTGTCTAATATAATATTTTTACTGCAATAGGTGCTCCAAAAAGATTATTATTGATAAGAAGATGATGATAATCATATTTCTGATTTCATATCAGTGCTTAATAAATAACCTCAGCCCTGGCCAGGGGGTTCAGTTGGTTAGAACATTGTCCCATAAATCATAAAATGTTGCAGGTTCAATTCCCAGTCAGGGCACATACCTGGGTTGTGGGTTGGATCTTGGTCATGTACCTATGGGAGGAAACCAATTAATGTTTCTCTCCCATATTGATGTGTTGTTGTTGTTTTTCTCTCTCTTTAAAATAATCAATAAAAGATCATATCCTCAGTGAAGATTATAATAAACAAATAAATAACCACAAACCTTTTCTTTATACCCTACGATCTTACTTAAAAATTGCATCTACTCAGAAACCTGGCAGTCATTTTACATTTTGCTTACATAGACAATCCATTCATTCAATTTGTTGATATTTATTAAGCACCTTCTGTGTGCAAGGCACAATTCTAAGAGCCAGAAATAAAATTATGAAGAAAACACTACTTACCTCACTGAGTTTATTTTCCAGTATATAGCAATAATAATTTTAAAGTATCTTGAAGTATAATCTTCTCTGCATCTTCATAGTTGCTATAGATTGAATATTTGTGTCTCCCCAAATTTATACGTTGAAGTCCTAATTCCTAATTTGATGGTACTTAGGTATGGGGCCTTTGTAAGGTGACTAGTCCTCAGGGCCCAGTCGCTATAAATGGGATTAGGACCCTAATAAAAAGAAAAAAGACCTGATCTTTCTCATTGACCCATGAAGATAAAGCCAGAAGACATCCATCTACAAAGTAGGAAGACAGTTCTTACTGAAACTCTAATAGCCTGGTTTTGGACTTGTAGCCTCCCGAAATGTGAGAAATGAATTTCTGTTGTTAAGTCACCCCGTATATGCTTTGTTAAAGCAGGCCATTGTCATCTCTTACTTGTAGTACTAAAGCAGCCTTCATATCTATTACTCCTAATATCAGCTCCATAAATTCTCAGACCTCACTAGATCTTACAATTTATTAATTCTACAACCCTTTCACCGTTTCTTTTCTACCCCTCCTTCTCCAATATTCATAATTCTCCTTATTTTGCTTAATTTCCATAGTGATCGTTTCCAGCATATATCCTCACCACTCTCTTCCTGCTTTATCAAACTCTATTGGCTAAATCACAACCCTGGTTGAATTTAATTTATTCACCATTTCTGCTTGTGCACCCATGCAACTGAGCACAGCAGGAAATAAACATACAACTCTCACTCTTGCCACACACATCATTTTTCCCTGTATTCTGTAACATTCACTAAGTTCTTTCTTATTTTGTCTAGGCTGCTCCCTTGCCCTGGATTCTCCTACCTCACTTTTTTTCCTATGACTCTCTGATACTCATGCTTAGCTCTCAGTTCAAATATCATTTCCTAAAGAGCCCCTATTTTACTGCTATTTTAAAACTGAATATGTATATTCTATTTTATATTGATATATTTTCATTTCATATCATCATTCTCTCTCATCCTCTCTGTTCTTTTATGTCATGAAATAAAATACATAGGATTATAAAGGAAACAAATTATATTAAAATGATTCCATTATGGTATTTAAAAGAAAGTGTGTTATAGTAATATATGTGCTTTCTTATTAATATATTTAATGGCATGATTTTACTGTGGATCTAATAACCATCATAATTTCTCAATAGTGATGGAATTAAACTGCAACTTGAGATATTCATAATAACTATAGAATAATACAAAAATATCTGTGAATTCTCTTGGTGAAAACCTCACAGGTAGTGCTGATACAATTACATTTTACTCATAATTGAAGGACATTCTAAATTTTAGTTAGAGGTTTTTGAAATTTAAGATATTTTGTCTCAATTAATTTTATACTTTTCAATAATTTTACTCACAAATTTCTTAGGAGTCTATGGATCCCTGGTAAAAAAACAAACAACAAAAAAACAACAACACTCTTATCCAGATCCCTCATGTTATGGATAAGAAACAGTTTCCATCCTTAGAATTTGTCCATGTATGGGACATGATGGGAAAGAAAGCCTACTCTTCCCACTCTAATTCCAGGGCTGAAAGGCCAAAAACACAATCTCTGAAATAAGTAACGCAGCAAGTGTAGGAGTGAATGTGCATTGACACTGTCACATGTAGCGGTGCTTTGGTGGATTCTCAAAAGAATCTAAAATTCTAAGTATGACATATTAAATCAAGCATCAAACACCTCTACCTTTCCCACCACAGTTATACTCCACTTTTTATTTATATGAATAAAAACTTTTTTAAAACAATTTAAAAATAATATAGAATGACATATCTATGGATAAATTTCACAATTTTTAATTGTTAGTGAATAAGAGGATAATGCAAATCTCACAAATTATCATATAGAATTGTTATTCTCAATGACAAATAATAAAGAATGAACTTTCAAATCATGATTATATAAAATATTACAAAGGAAAGTTTCATAATTTATTTTAAGACTCATCAAGGAAGTGTATTCATTTAATACTTTTAATTCATTTAATTCTTTAGAAGAGTATATACAGAATCTTCGGCATACACTGGAATGGAAAAGCAAACATCATTTTTTCAGAATAACTTTGCCTGGGAAAAGTATATCTACTTAAATACCAGTAGCTAGAATCTAAAGGAATCTTCAGATATTCATGCAAGTGGGTAGGAGATGCACTTGTTTAAAATGAAAGGAGACATTAGGAAAGCAGGTGGGAGGAATGAGTGAAACGCTGTAGGCGGGAGCACAAGCATCACAGTGGGAAAGAGAGATGTTTGACCTTGAGGTGGGTGGTGAGGAGAAAACTATGAATAATGTGTCAGAGGAATAATAATAAGAGGTACTTGGGAGAAAACTGAGTTTTAAAATATATTTTACTGTATAGCCAAGGAAGCCAAATGCACATTGAAAAAGCAGTGGCCTTGTTCCTCGCTCAGTGAGAGCTTCTGTACACCTGGTCACCTCAGAGTGGTCATGGAGAATTCGTCTGCCATTGTAATTCAGGGCCATTAGCTCTTGTATTATGGGCAATTTATGAAATGTAAAATTATTTAAGGAAGGTGAAGAATCATGCTATAGAAAAAACTATATTCTCTCTATTATTTCTCATGAAATATCCCTTTTGATTCTAAGGAGAACCATTAGTTTGGTTCAAAGGATAGACACTGAAATTAGGTAGCCTTGGCCCCAGTTCTAGTTCTCCCACTTGGCAGCTACTAAATATTGTGCAAAAACTTAACCTCCCTAGTTCCAGTTCCTGCTGGGATAAAATGAGTCAATGGGAAAACAGGGCTTTGCACCAGGTCCAGCACATAGATAACAAGCCCCAAACAAGCATTAGGTATTATTATTGATTTGTTACTGTTGTTGCTCTTGTTTTTAGCATTGTATGCCAGATCCAAATCTATTTGATTTGATTTGAAGTTTTTCAACTATATTCTAAAAAAAAAATATTTGGAGACATTCCACCATTTTTGTTCAAATATTAGGAACCAATATTTTGTGTAACCCTATTTTATTTTATGAACTGTACTTACATTAAAATGGCTAAATGTGTCTGAATTTAGCTGAAAGTTATTCAGTAATATGGAGTTTGAAATGAATTCACTAAGACTGTAGGAACAATCTCACAAAGTATACAATCTCACAAACTCAGGCATATAAAATGATGGTTAAGCAATATTAAATTGGCTGAATTCCCCCTAAACTTAATCAATTACTGATAGTTTGTCTTTGATCTCTATTATATGCCTTAACATGACTCTTAGACACACATATTTAGAGAAAACAGATTTATTTTCCAAACCTTGATTTTCCCAAGGAGTTCAGGTGATTTCAAACAAGTAGTTGGGATAAATATACTAAAGTATATAATGCAAAAGTGTCACAACAAACCAAGTGATCTCATATGAACAAAATTTTCTGCTGCTCAGAAAATGAAAGAAAAAAAATCTTCCAAACACAAGTTAATCCCACACCAGGTGTTCAATATCCAATCTATACTGGCATATATTTTATGTAAGAATGACTACTCTTTCCTGAAGATTCTCTCTAAGAAGTTTATAGTCCACCTAAACTATTTTTGGCATTTGCAGAAAAAAATATAATCAAGGTTTTTAGGACAGCCTACTTGTATGATTAATTAATTTACTTATAACTTACATTGTTACAATGGGTAGAAACCAAAGTACTGTTGCTGAGCTTTGCACTGATAGATGTGTCCTTTTTGCAACAAGATTATGAAAGAAATCAGTAAATAATAAGAGTAAGACAATGATGTTCCTGTAATGGCCTCTCATCTCTAAAGGTGACTGTCACTGGATGGATGCCACATTTGAAAATAAAATAAAATGAAAGAATACATGGATGTGTATAAAAACAGTAAAATGTATCAAATGTTTACTGATCTACTCAAAGATTAAACTGCATTGTTATCCATCTGGAAGTAAAAGGAAGTTGTTTTAATAAAGGAATTAAGTTATTTAAAATAAACTTTAAAAGTAAAATGAGGTTTTAAAAGTCTATATTAGAAAAATGTATAACTCCTAAAACGTATGTACAAGAATGTTCATAACATTATACGTGATGTCCCCAAACTAGAAACAGCCTAAATGTTCACCAAGAGTAATAAATTATAGACCTTGCCAGGTGGCTCAGTGGGTTGGAGTGTCGTTCTGTACACCAAAAGGCTGTGGGTTTGATCCCTGGTGGGTGCATGTATGGCAGGCAACCAATCAATGTTTCTCTCGCACATTGATGTTTCCCTCTGTCCCTTCCTCTTTATAAAAATATAACCTAAAGTGAGTATTTAAAAACAAAAGTAGTAAATTGCAGTTTAGTTGTACAATGTTATATCCTCCAGGAACAAAAATATTAAAATCTACCAATATTTAAAACAATGTGAATGAGTCTCATGAAAATAGCATTTATTAAAATAAATCAAATAGAAAGTGCTTAAGGAAGTTATTCCACTTATATAAAGTTAAAAAATCCTGCGCATTATACTATGCATTAAAAATGTATGCAATTATCATATAGGTTACCCTGAGGGTGAGAGTGTAGTAACTGAGAGGGAACAGGAGGAAGCTTCCAGGATGTTAGGTATGCTCTCTTTATAATCTGGTGCTGGTTACACAGAGGTATTCACTTTATGGAAATTCCCTTCACTGTAACCATATAACTTTTGCACTTTTCTCTATGAATGTAATAAAAATACTTCAAAATAAAAAGATAAAGTGTGGGGTTTTCAATGCTTCTCACTAAAACAGTATAACATGCATTATTACCTTTAAAAAACCTGGAATGTCCTGGACTTCACATGTTCAGAATAGTTTGGTTGTACATTTTATAATCTACACTGGGATGAGTTGACATCTAAAAAAATTGACATTTTCAATTGACTCCTCTCTGAAGATTATATTTTATAATTATTGTTTTAATATATTTTGTTGATGTTTTACAGAGAGGAAGGGAGAGGGATAGAGAGTTAGAAACATCAATGAGAGAGAAACATTGATTAGCTGCCTCCTGCACACCTCCTACTGGGGATGTACCCGCAACCAAGGTACATGCCCTTGACCAGAATTGAACCTAGGACCTTTCAGTCCACTGAGCCAAACCGGTTAGGGCCAAAGATTATATTTTAATTGCCAAAACATTTTCTCTATAGGTACTAAGCTACCTAACAAAACCAGAGCAAATTCTGTGAAATGAAAATTTTTCTCACTTTGAGTTACTTTTTAAAAAAATTGTGTCAACATTTTAACCAGAGTTTTCATAGTTACTGTACTTTTGCCGACTAAATGCTTTTCTTAGACAAATATTTTTTCAAGATAAAATTTATAAAATAATACCTCTATTTACGTTTTTTATTGGTTTTTCCAAACATAGGTGCTATGAAATTGTAAGGCTGATTCATTTCAATTTCCTTCTTTACAGAATATAAACTTATCAAATTAAAAATGGGAATAAAACTAAAAAAGCCTTATGTAAGTAGAACTATTTTACAGCACAATTATTAAAGTAAACCAAGTCCTGGCCAGTGTTTCCAGGTGGTTAGAGTGGCTGCCCACCGACCAAAGGGTCATGGGTTTGATTCCTGGTCAAAGGCACATACCTGGGTTGCCAGTTCGCTCCCTGCCCCCATTCAGGCATGCGATTGCGAGAGGCAACTAGTCCATGTGACTCCCACTGTGATGTTTCTTTCTCTCTCTACCTCTCTCCCTCCTTTCCATTCTCTGAAAAAGTCATTGAAAAAATATCCTCAAGTGAGAATTAACAACAATTTCTGAAAATAAAGTAAATCTGAAACACTATGTAAGCTCTCATCATCTAATTTGTTCAGTTCCTCTCTTGCTTTTGTGAAGATAAATGTTAATGTTTTTCAGTTTGCATATTTTATTTTAAATAAAACTTTGATTGAATAAAAGATTTAAAAGCCAAAGTTATTTTATGTCCTATTTGTTGAATACTTTGATTAAAGATTTCAAAGAAATTTTAGACAGAATGTGAACAAAATGTAAAGGCATGATATACCAAAAATTAAAAATTATTTCAGTATGTGTAGGTTGATTTACAAATTAAATTAAGTTTCAAAAGCTCATATATGTTTAAAATTAAATCGATAAAAGGAATATGTCAGGAAGCCTGCACTACAAAGCTGAAGTATTGTAGTATTCAACATCACTGTCACGTCAAAGAAGTTACTTTTGCTCTGCATATATAAAAATAGTTGTATGTATTCTGACACTTCAATTTCTATTTGGATTGATATAATAATACAGCCAGTTTCTACACAATTATACATTAGGTGTTCATCACAAACAATTGCATTTCTACTTCTTATATTTTCTTAGTAAGAACCTAATTTTGCCTCCAGGAAATGTTTCACTAAAATTTGTATTCACACTGTCACCTCAAAGAAATTTTTAATTTGAACATTGAGTTTATACTAGCATTCAAAATGATGGTTAGATCTTTTCTCTTTGATCTAATGAATTTACTAAAACTTTGAATTACATGAATTGGATGAAACTATATCACATTTCTCAGAATTAATTTTTTAAAATATATTTTTATTCATTTCAGAGAGAAAGGGAGAGAGAGAGAGAGATAGAAACATCAATGATGAGAGAGAATCGTTGATTGGCTGCCTCCTGCATGCCCCCACACCGGGGATCAAGCTTGTAACCTGAGCATGTGCCCTGACCTGGAATCAAACCCTGACCTCCTGGTTCATGGGTTGATGCTTAACCAGTGAGACACACTAGCCGGGCACAATTAACTTTTTGGTATTCAATTTGAAGTATCTAATGACACATAAAATTTGTGTAATTTAAGTGTTTGTGAAATTCTTCTGTTAATGGATCTAGCATAATAAGAGACTTTCTGTATTTGCACAAGAAAATTGTAAATTAAAGCAAGCAGTTTGAGCTACATTCAAACTCAATATTCACAAAGTTAATTTTACACATACTTGTTAAAATCTGGGTTCTTAAAATAACTCCTAACTTTTGAAGTAGCTGCTAAGACTTTACAGCAGTCTTTGGTCTTCATATGTTCAGTGATATCACTGTGGATCCCACCGTAAATATCAGCATTTTGTGGTTACATGTTTATCATGAATTTCTAGGGAAATTGAAATGCAGTAGACATTTCACTAGACATTTACTTTTGCTTACTTTGCATTTATTATTGCTAAGTTTACTATAAAATAAAGAATGTGTTACAAAACCAAAAATAAATATTTGTAAATTAAGAAAAATTGAGTAAAATTACTGTAGTGAAGATATGAAAATATTTTCCATATAATTTCGGACAAGATTGTTCAACCTCTAATCTCCACGTATATTTTGTATACAATTCAAAAGTATAATTTTCTCCATTTTTCACTGGCTCTACTCACTAATGGCCAAGTGATTTAGTGCATCTCTTATAGTACATCAGAGGCCACAGAAAATAGGTTGATACATGGCAGGTAAAATAGGGCCAAGGATTCCTAATCCCACATCGACTAGAAGGAGTTAATTGTATCTAGCCACTGAATTCTGAGAGCACTTTATTTATCAGCTAACACCCTGAACACTGTCTTGAAAAGGAGATGTTAGCGACCTTATTTTTCTCTAACTTAGAAAAGTTTCTCTGGGGATCTTTCAGATTTACCTAGCTAAAATAAGAACTCTGCTCACTGCACATGTACCTCATGCCTCCAGATCAGACCATGACCGAAGCTGGAGGTACAAATTGTTTGTCTGCACTACACATTCTGTCTTATTTTAATACAAGTAATGATAATTCACCGAGAAATAAAAACTCAGAGACATGTGCTAAAGTGCATGAGATCCTGGGTCATTAGATGTCAAGTTGAGAACTCTTGACAGTTTCTATGTTGGAATACACATTATGATTTCTTAAAGAATAAAACTTTCCTGATTAAAAAATTAAAACAGGAGCTCCAGTGGCGTAATCGGTTAGCACCCAGTACTTATAAAAAATTAAAACAGATACAGGCTAAAATGTTTCCCATCATCCCTAGAAATTTCATTTTTAGATGGTCTGGTAAGTTTTTACTCTTTCACAGTGCTGTTCAATATGGAAGTAAAAGAAAATTAAATGCACTTGCGAAAGACAAAAAGCAGTGCCTGAAGAAACACACGTGGAGCAGTCTTCCAGTTGGCCAAGTCTATGTGGGTGGTAGGGTAATTGAAAGGCTAGAACTTATATTACTTTTTTCCATTGGCTAATAAATTCCACATTGCTTTATGTTATTAAAATTGACAACAAATTAATATCCTTCACTGTTTTTAAATAGTTCATAGGACTGCTTTTATGGGTGGTAATTCAATTATTCTTTGGTCTCCACTTGGAGCTGGAAGCTTTTCTATTAATTTAATACTTGGTGTTCAATTTCACAGACATGTTGCCTAGGGAAATTCTACAGTATAATACCCTGAATATATCTCCAGTATCTGATTTGTGGGGTCAATATAACCAACAGCCCTTTGACATCTTAATAAATCTGAATGTGTATACAGTAAAGTAGGCATGTGGAAAGAAATAATTGTATTATAATAAAATGGCTCAACCATCAATTATGATTTTCCCCTTGTGACCTCAACAAAATTTATCAGTAATAAAAGCCTTTTTCTTAAAAGTGATAATAAATTATTATATTTCAGGACCCATAAAAATTCCCCTATAATATACTAAAATATTACAAATTAACAAAAAATCATAGTCTTATATTTTCATCTGTAGGAAAAACAAACCTAATTCCCAAAATAAACAAGTTCAAACTCTAATAAGGTAAATTTCACATTTCAGACAATCATCGGTTATTGCTCTCATTTCCTTATGCTGGTCCTCTCCATATGTGTTCCCTACTGAAATGTAATTTAAGCAATTAAACCAAAAGATATCTTGCATCTTCCTTTATTTTTCTAACTAATTTTCTTTTCATGGCTGTCATTGTGACATGACCAAATTGAATTATGAATAATTGAGTGTTTTGTATTGTAACAACAGCAATAATATTGGCTTATGAGCACATAATAATTTAGTTTATTCAATGCAATGTAGCTACTAAGATGAGAAAAATAATTCACAAGCTCAGTGAATTACTTTTTTTTCCAGCTAGAATACTGACTAGGACCCATAATTTTTTTAAAAAATTACTACATTAAGGTATCATGTGTTCTTAAAGATTTAGGTAGTCTTACTTACTATCTAAATTGCTAAAGGTTTTTTGGGTTTTTTTTGAGAAATTTCTGAAGGAGTCATGCAGCAAGGATTTACTGAGAAATTTCAGGGGAATAGATGTTCATTAAAGCTTTAGGTCAAAATTCAGATTATCCTAGAACTTGAAGTAAATGTAATCAAGACCATGAGTCTCAAACATAAAATGAGGGGTTGGCTATGCTATCCAAGGTAAATTCCAATTTCACATGTATCAACAGAGACATTGATATATTCGTGATAGATCCTCCCTTCCCCCGAACTGGTGGGCTGAGTATGACGTAATTTGCAGCCGGGAAATTCCTGAGTGACTAATCATATACCTTATATGGACTATACATTGAACCACCAATGAACACCTGCCAAATACCCTAAACCCTTGTTCCTGTATGGAACATACATTAAGCCACCAATCAGCGCGCGCCGAGTACACTAAGTCCCCCTTCCTTCCCATTCTGCACCTCAAAAGGAGTGCCCACCTCTGCACGTGTTGCTGTCCTCCCCTTAGGAGACAGCCCGGCAGTTCCTTGTCCTCTAATAAAGCCTGTAGTCCTTGTTTTCGGCCTCTGTCTGATCTTTCAACTAGTATATCCCAAGAATCTCTGAAACCCTTAGAGCAGTGATTCCCAAGGTGGGCGCTACCGCCCCCTGGTGGGCGCTGCAGCGATCCAGGAGGGCGGTGATGGCCACAGGTGCATTTGGGGGCGATGAGTAACTGCTATTAAAATTTTTAAAAAATTAATTTCCAGGGGCTGAGTAATATTTTTTCTGGAAAGGGGGCTGTAGGCCAAATAAGTTTGGGAACCACTGCCTTAGTGTTTCATCCACCTAATAAAAGTCCTCTTTATCTGGCTACTTTTTTCTCAACCTCTAGGTCATAGCTAAAATGCCATTTCCTCACTTGTGACTCCTCGATCACTCCCAAGTAAAATCAGTGTGCTTCTTATGTGCTTCAGTAGCATCTTGTACTTTCTTTCATCACAGAAATTATCAGCCAACTAATTCCCTTTTTTCTTATATATTGTCTTGAAGACAAGATTTTATCTTATTAATATTATATCTCCAACATCTAGCATAATGGGTTCAGCATTAATAAATATACACTAAATGTGTTGAATGAATGAAATATTTATGTATTTGTAAAAGCAGTTTATAAAAGTTCTATTTTAGAAAACGTTTCCAGTGCAATTCAAGTAATTTTGCACCAAATGCAAAATTTGAATTTTATTCTTATACATCAAAATAAAACTAGTAAATATTACTACTTCATTATGTAGCCCTTCATTTTTTTATTGAATATGTGTGAAAAAAAAAAGATGATAGATGGCCAGACATTTTGCTAGATTTGGGTAGATTAAAGGAGTACTTTCTTAAGATATTTTACATAAAAACATATTTAGTATTAAAATGACTTGGAGTTCTCTTCAATTAGGACATTTAAATGCATACATGCAAAATTTATATAGTCAGTCTAAAGAATAAGTTAAATATATTAGAAGTACATAGCAACAACATCACTTATTTAATTGTTCTTGCCTTCTGAATAATAATTATGACTAAAAGAATATATTAAAACAATAAGGCAAAATAATTATATTTTTCATTGTAGTCACCACAAAAACTGCATTTGTCATGAACTATAAATCCATAAATATATCTGCTGGAAAGATGTGTTGGGAAATTAAACATATATTTTGTTCAATTCTATGCATGCTCACAATGTTTTTTAAAAAATCTTCTTTTTCAATGTATAAAAGATGACAAGCACCATAATTCTCTTTGCTCCATCTTTCTTGAAGTGCATTTTTATATATCAAAGGGCAAACTCACTAGCTTGTTCAGCACAGGAAATGAAAAGCAAGTTCTAAGAAAATAGGTTACAAATGTTAAATGCTTCAGGACATGATGCATGCCCAAAAAGAATTTCCTAACAAGATTCAGAGAACAGAAACAAGGATGGCACACTGCAAATAAAGTAACCTTAATCAGAAACATTCCTGAAGGAATATTCCCTTGCATGATGTAAAAACCTCACATCTAGAGTTACAATAAATTTTTCCCTAAGACAAAATAATATTCTTCTTAGAACCTATATTTAATCTACATTAACTTTTTCAGGCTCAAATCAGCTATATAATTATTTAAAACTTTAAAAAGTTTATATTTTTATAAAATACTGAAGGCCCGGTGCATGAATTCGTGTACGAGTGAGGTCTGGTGGGCGGGGGGGGAGGGGGGGAGAGGGAATGTGGGAGGTTGGCCGGCCCCACCCCCAATCAGGGTTGGGGGGGCTGATTGGGGGCGGAGCTCGAGGGGGTTGGGAGGGACCACAGGCTTGCTCCTGGTCAAACTCCTAGGCAAACTCCCAGTCGAGGGGATAATTTGCATATTAACCTTTTATTATATAGGATATCTAGTTATTGAGCTATTATCTGAATATAGAGAAACCTGTTATCAAATAATTCTAGGAAATTATTTCTGTGCAACTGGGCTATAACTAGACCCTCATGCAATTTCTATGATTACACTTTCTTTTTTTTTTTTTTTTTTTTTTTTTATTTATTTATTTTTTTTTTATTTTCCTCTTAAAGTATTACAAAGGGTATTACATAAGTATCCTTTTTCCCCCCCCCCGCCCTTGACAAACCACTACCCTCCCTTACCCCCCAGTGTCTTATGTCCATTAGTTATGCTTATATGCATGCATACAAGTCCTTCGGTTGATCTCTTACTCCCCTCCCTCCTGCCCCCCAACTCTCTCTGGCCTTCCCACTGCAGTTTGACAATCAGTTTGAGGCAGCTCTGCCTCTGTATCTATTATTGTTCAAAAGTTTGTAATGGTCTTTATTATCCATGAATGAGTGAGATCATGTGGTATTTTTCCTTCATTGACTGGCTTGTTTCACTTAGCATAATGCTCTCCAGTTCCATCCATGATGTTGCAAATGGTAGGAGTTCCTTCTTTTTAACAGCAGCATAGTATTCCATCGTGTAGATGTACCACAGCTTTCTAATCCATTCATCTACTGATGGGCACTTAGGCTGTTTCCAGATCTTAGCTATGGTGAATTGTGCTGCTATGAACATCTGGGTGCATATATCCTTTCTGATAGGTGTTTCTGGTTTCTTGGGATATATTCCTAGTAGTGGGATCACAGGGTCAAATGGGAGTTCCATTTCCAATTTTTTGAGGAACCTCCATACTGCCTTCCATAGTGGCTGCACCAGTCTGCATTCCCACCAGCAGTGCACAAGTGTTCCTTTTTCTCCACATCCTCTCCAGCACTTGTCGTTTGTTGATTTGTTGATGATGGCCATTCTGACAGGTGTGAGATGGTACCTCATTGTTGTTTTGATTTGCATCTCTCGGATGATTAGTGACTTTGAGCATGTTTTCATATGTCTCTTGGCTTTCTGAATGTCCTCTTTTGAAAGGTGTCTATTTAGATCCTTTGCCCATTTTTTGATTGGATTGTTTATCTTCTTTTTGTTAAGTTGTATGAGTTCCCTATAAATTTTGGAGATTAAGCCCTTATCCGATATGACGTTGGCAAATATGTTTTCCCACGAGGTGGGTTTTCTTGTTGTTTTGTTGATGGTTTCTTTTGCTGTGCAGAAACTTTTTATTTTGATGTAGTCCCATTTGTTCAGTTTCTCTTTAGTTTCAACTGCCCTAGGAGCTGTATCAGTGAAGAAATTGTTTTGGCATATGTCTGAGATTTTGTTGCCTTTGTATTCTTCTAGAATTTTTATGGTTTCCTGTCGTACATTTAAGTCCTTTATCCATTTTGAGTTTATTCTTGTGTATGGTGTAAGTTGGTGGTCTAGTTTCATTTTCTTGCATATGTCTGTCCAATTTTCCCAACACCATTTATTGAAGAGACTATCTTGGCTCCATTGTATGTTCATGCCTCCTTTGTCAAAAATTAATTGAGCATATTGGTTCGGGCTAATTTCTGGACTCTCTATTCTATTCCACTGATCTATATGTCTGTTCTTGTGCCAGTACCAGGCAGTTTTGAGAACAGTGGCTTTGTAATACAGCTTGATATCTGGCATTGAGATCCCACCTACTTTGTTCTTTCTCAGGATCGTTGCAGCTATTCGGGGTCTTTTTTTATTCCAGATGAATTTTTGGAGAGTTCGTTCTAGATCTTTGAAGAAGGCCATTGGTATTTTAATGGGAAGTGCGTTGAATGTATAGATTGCTTTGGGTAGTATGGACATTTTAATGATGTTGATTCTACCAATCCAAGAACATGGTATGTTCTTCCATCTGTTTATGTCTTCCTCTATCTCTTTTTTCAACGTCCTGTAGTTTTCTGAGTAGAGGTCTTTAACCTCTTTAGTTAAGTTTATTCCTAGGTATCTTAATTTTTTTGGTGCGATGGTAAATGGGATTGTTTTTCTGATCTCCCTTTCTGAAAGTTCACTGTTGGTGAATAGAAATGCCTCAGATTTCTTGGGGTTAATTTTGTATCCTGCTACATTGCCAAATTCATGTATTAAGTCTAGTAGCTTTTTGATGGAGTCTCTAGGGTTTTGTATGTATAATATCATGTCATCTGCAAATAAGGACAGTTTTACTTCCTCTTTTCCAATTTGGATGCCTTTTATTCCTTCTTCTTGCCTAATTGCAATGGCTAATACTTCCAGTACTATGTTGAACAGGAGTGGTGAGAGTGGGCATCCCTGTCTTGTTCCTGTTCTTAGGGGAAATGGTGTTAGTTTTTGTCCATTGAGTATGATGTTGGCAGTGGGCCTGTCATATATGGCTTTTATTATGTTGAGGTATGATCCTTCTATTCCCACCTTTCTGAGAGTTTTTATCAAAAATGGGTGTTGGATTTTGTCGAATGCTTTTTCTGCATCAATTGATATGACCATGTGGTTTTTTTCTTTCAATTTGTTTATGTGATGTATCACATTTATTGATTTACGGATGTTGTACCATCCTTGCATCTCTGGGATGAATCCTACTTGGTCATGGTGTATGATCCTTCTGATGTACTGCTGGATCCGATTTGCTAAGATTTTGTTGAGGATTTTGGCATCTATGTTCATGAGGGATATTGGCCTGTAATTCTCTTTCATTGTGATGTCTTTACCTGGTTTTGGTATTAGGGTGATGCTGGCTTCATAGAATGAGCTTGGAAGCGTTCCTTCCTCTTGAATTTTTTGTAGTAGTCTGAGGAGGGTAGGTTTTAGTTCTTCCTTGAATGTTTGGTAGAACTCCCCTGTGAAGCCGTCTGGCCCTGGGCTTTTGTTTGCTGGAAGCTTTCTGATGACTGCTTCAATTTCTTCCATAGTTATTGGCCTATTGAGGTTTTTAGATTCTTCCTGATTGAGTTTTGGAATGTTGTATTTTTCTAGGAATTTGTCCATTTCCTCCAGGTTGTCCAGTTTGTTGGAGTAGAGTTGCTCGTAGTATTGTTTAACAATCATTTGTATTTCTGTGGGGTCTGTTGTTATTTCGCCTCTATCATTTCTGATTTGGTTTATTTGGGACCTCTCTCTTTGCTTCTTGGTGAGCCTGGCTAGGGGTTTGTCAATCTTGTTTATCCTTTCAAAGAACCAGCTCTTGGTTTCATTGATTTTCTGTATTGTTTTTTTGGTCTCTATTTCATTGATTTCTGCTCTAATCTTTATTATCTCCTTCCTTCTGCTCACTCTGGGGTTTTCTTGTTGCTCTCTTTCTAATTCTTTGAGTTGTAGAGTTAGATGATTGACTACCATTTTTTCTTGTTTTTTGAGATAGGCCTGTAGAGCTATAAACTTCCCTCTCAGGACTGCTTTCATTGTGTCCCAGAGGTTTTGGATTGTTGTGTTTTCATTGTCATTAGTGTCCAGGATGTTTTTAATTTCTTCTTTGATGTCATCGGTAACCCAATCAATATTTAATAACATGCTATTCAGCTTCCAAGTGTTTGAGTATTTTGGGTTGTTTTTATTGTAGTTTATTTCTAACATTATGCCATCGTGGTCTGTGAAGAAGCTTTTTATGATTTCAATCTTCTTGAATTTGTGGAGACTTTGCTTGTGACCCAATATGTGGTCTATTTTTGAATATGTCCCATGAGCACCTGAGAGGAATGTATATTCCGCAGCTGTGGGGTGAAGTGTTCTGAAGATGTCAATTAAGTCCATCTGATCTAGTGAGTCATTTAGGATTGCTGTTTCTTTGCTGAGTTTTTGTCTAGCAGATTTATCCAGTGATGTCAGTGGTGTATTAAAGTCCCCTACTATGATTGTATTGTTGTCGATCTCTCCCCTGATATCTTCCAGAAGTTTTCTTATGTATGTGGGTGCTCCTGCATTGGGTGCATATATGTTTACCAGGGTTATATCTTCTTGTTGTATTGATCCCTTTAGTATTATGAAGTGGCCTTCCTTATCTCTGGTTATGGCCTTCACTTTGAGATGTACTTTGTCAGATATAAGTATTGCTACCCCGGCTTTCTTTTCCTTTCCATTTGCGTGAAAGATATTTTTCCATCCCTTCACTTTCAGTCTGTGTGAGTCCCTTCTAATGAGGTGGGTCTCTTGTAGACAGCAGATGTATGGGTCATGTTTTTTTATCCATTCAGCCACTCGATGTCTTTTGGTTGGAGCATTTAGTCCATTTACATTTAAAGTTATTATTGAAAGGTATTTGTTTGTAGCCATTTCTTTTTGTGTGTGTGTGTGTGGCTGTTTTCTTTCTGAGCTTGATATTTCTTCTTTTTACACCAGTCCCTTTAGCATTTCTTGCATGGCTGGCTTGGTGGTGATAAACTCCCTTAGCCCTTTTTTGTCTGTGAAGCTTCTTATTTCCCCTTCAATTTTGAATGATAGCCTTGCTGGATAGAGTATTCTTGGATTCAGTCCTTTGCTTTGCATCACTTTGTAGATTTCCGTCCATTCTTTTCTGGCCTGATGTGTTTCTGTTGAGAAATCATTTGATAATCTAATGGGAGATCCCTTGTATGTTACTTTCCGTCTCTCTCTTGCAGCCTGTAAGATTCTCTCTTTATCCTGAACATTTGCCATGGTAATTATGATGTGTCTTGGTGTGGGTCTTTTCGGGTTCACCTTGTTTGGGACTCTCTGGGCTTGTGTGACTTTTTTCTTCCCCACCTCAGGGAAGTTTTCTGATATTATTTCTTCGAATAGGTTTTCTAATCCATGTTCATCTTTCTGTTGTTCTGGCACCCCTATTATTCGTATGTTGTTTCGTTTCATGTTGTCCCAAAGCTCCCTTAGGCTCTCCTCCTGTCTTTTAATTTTTTTCTCCATTTGCCGTACAGTTTGAGTGTGTTTTGCTTCCTTGTCTTCTAATTCACTAATTCGGTCCTCCGCTTCTCCCAGTCTACTGTTGATACTTTCAATGGAGTTTTTTATTGAAGCTATGTCACTCTTCATTTCTTCTTGGGACTTACTTAAGTTGTTGATTTTTTCATCTGTTTCTTCTAGCTTCTTGCATAAGTAGTTGAGTTTTTCATCTGTTTCTTCTTGCTTCTTGAACATGTGGTGCATGTACTCTAGGAACCTTATTCTGAATTCTTTTTCCGTCATGTTGCATATCTCTGTCTCACTTAGCTGCTTTTCTGGCGAGTCCTCCTTTTCTTTCCTTTGGGGGTTTCTTTGCCTACCCATGTTTGATCTCGCTGACATATGTAGATGTTGAGGTGTTCAGTGGCTGCTCCCTGGGTGGCAGGGGCTCCTTGGGTTGTGGTTGCTGCTCAGACGGTTGCGGTAGCAGCTGCTTTCCAGTTGGCAGCAGCTCCTCTGGTGGGTGTTGTTCACAGCTGTGTTGGCTCTTCTGGCTGGTGGGGGGAGGCTTCACGTACAGTTGCTGTTCCACAGACAGAGGGTGTGGTGATCAGGAGGCTGTGGTGATCAGGAGGCTGCGGTGATCAGGGGGCTGCTGTTGCTTGGATCTGCTGCGTTGATTTAAAGGCACAAAATACAACAGAGCAAGGCACAACGTACCAGGCACTGAACACAAGTATATTCACAATATTAATAACTCCAAATAAAGGTGACCAACCGAATTAAGAGAATTAGGGGATAAGGGAGAAAGAAGAGAAGAAGATAAAAGAGAGAACAGAAAAGAAAAATAAGAAAAAAACAAACAAAAAAGGAGTGCAAAAATAGAATTGGGAAAAAAGAGTGGGGAAAAAAGAGAGCGAAAAAAGAGAATGAAGTAGAAGTGGGGAAGAGACTCCCCGTATGAGGAGCAAACTCCAATAGAACTGCCACTAATCTCAACAAATTCCAGCAACAGATCCCTGGAGATGAATGCAAACTACAAACCACCAATAATATCCAGAGGGGTAAGGGAAAACAGAAGCACAAAAATAGCTGGGGTGGGGTGGGGGAGGGAAGGGAAAAACCAGCAGAAAAAAAAAAGAAAAAGAAAAAGAAAAAGAAAAACAACCTCACAACCAGTCCTAAAAAAGAAGAAAAAACACAAAACAAAACAAACAAACAAATTTAAAAAAAAAAAAAAAAAAAAAAGCCCAATATATTCAACAATCAAGAAAACAATAGAAAGATAAGAGAGAAAAAAAAATGGTTGGGAAGTGAAGAAGGATAAAGAATAGGTGTATAAGGATTTAGAGCAGTAGATTGGAAATAGGATATATAAGTAGGGTGGAATTAGACAGGGGGTAAAAAGAGGGAATTGGGAAGGTCTGGAGCAGGAATAGGGTAAGAGAAACAGGACACCAAAAGGGGAAAAGTAAGGAAGAGGGTTTTAGCAAAGAGGTGGAATTGAGATAGGGAAAATTAATGCTAAAGGAACGATGAAAATAGAATGGAGAACACTAATCCCAAAAGAAAATAAAGAGAAAATAAAATGGCACTTTAAAAAATGGTAAAATGGTAGGAGTAATAATACTGGTTAAAAATAAAAATGTGGTAATTGAAAGGGTAAAATCAGGTGATGGAAAAAGAAGAAAAAGAGAAAAAAAAATTGGTTTCTTAGTAAAAAGGTGAAAAAATTAAAAAGAAAAAGAAAAAGAAAAAATTTGCAGTAGTGATGGTCTTTCGGTTCTTCTACTCTTCAGCCTGGTTCGCCTTGGTCCTGCCAGGTATTTAGGAGAGTGTTGCCTGCATTACACTGTTCCTCCGTGTTGTAGATCACAGTCCTGATTTTAAAGCAGGCCGTATTTGTGATCCAGTCTGCCTTAATTTGTATTCCCCTAAGAGTCAGTTTGTGGCTCAACCTCTGGGTGGCAGTGTTTTTGGGTTGGCCTCTCGATTACACTTTCTTAAAATGAGAAAATTATTACTCTAAGTGCAATATTTATTAAAATTGTTAATGCTTACCAAAGTTAAACCGTGTAAAAGTATTAATTGATAAGCACATACTTTCTTAGTATTTAAGAAATGTAATATGCAAAGAATAACTAAAGCAGTGGTTCTCAACCTTCCTAATGCCACAACCCTTTAATACATTTCCTCATGTTGTGGTGACCCCCAATTTCATTGTTACAAATTGAACATAATTAAAGCATAGTGATTAATCACAAAAACAATATGTAATTATGTATGTGTTTTCCGATGGTCTTAGGTGACCCCTGTGAAAGGGTCATTCAACTCCCAAAGGGGTTGCAACCCACAGGTTGAGAACCGCTGAACTAAAGACTTTTAGTTCCTGACTATGTAAACACATCCCTCTAACATGAATAAAAACAGTGAAGCATATTTTAATTTCTGCTGGAAAACAGAGAGTAACTGCCAAATAGCAAAAAGAGAATGGAACTGGGAACCAATTTCTGACTGACAGTTTTTCTTAATTTACTAGCTGTGTGATCTTGAAAAAGTTATAAGACGATCATCTCTAAAAATTACCTGGCAATGAGGATAAAACAAATCAACCAATATATAGCAAAAATCAGGATTGAATTTCCTTTCTTCCCTTCCATGTGCAAAAGCACTATATAAATTAAATGTCCATTAATGAAGCGTTAAAACAAAGAGCATTATAAGTTTTAGTGTAAATGTTTTTGAGGTTCTGAGTCCAAATACATCCTGTCATATATGACATATATGATAGTTAAGTAACATGTCCAGTATCACCGGTAGTGTAACTGAGACGGGCCAGTAAGCCAGGACAAGTGGAATAGAGAAACTGAGACAGATAGTGAAACAGCAGTTTGCAGCCATCTAGTAAACCCTATTTTCCCTAAACCAGGGGCACATAAGAGTAAGTGGTTAGCATTTCTCCTCCCCAACCAGAGGATAAGTTTAAATCACTCTACTCAGGGAGACAGCAAAAATCCAAATAGTGCCATTTGCCAACCACACCCAAGGACAGATGAAGTTAAAAGAATAAATCTCATTTTGGTGCATCAGCATAAAGCTGATGAATATTCTATTGAAATTCTCCCCTAGGACCTCCCCTAAATTCCCAGCCTTTAAGATCCCTCAAAACAAAGGTCCCAGCTGGAGTCCTCTCCCTCCCTGGAGCATCACCCCGCTTCCCACTTCCTTCCCCCACAGGCCTGCATCTCCAAAACCCTATGGGACCCCAGGAGTCTTGAAACCAGGGCAGCAGCGGGCAGTGGCAGATCATCCTGGGCAAATCCCCTGAACCTGTGCCCAAGGCCTCCTTTTCTCTGACTTCCTAGTGAGCCAAAGCAGACCAGCCTAGGCTCATTTCCCCAGCCTTTTCTTGTTTCCTTGTCCCCAGCTTTATTTAATAAATGTCTTCTAAAATTCACCTGGACTCATATTGTGAAATTTTTCCTGCAGGAAACAAGAACCCACACACAGGTCTGCCTAGGGCCAGGTCCCCTTTCCGGTAACGTAACCAAAAATAAAACTTGTTTCTCTAAACTTACAGTCCAGTGTTTTTCCGGTTCCACCTTCTACAGAGGTTTCACTGTCCTTGTAAAATTTTTGCACATGGTTTCCTACCGAATAACACTGTCGTGGAAATGCTGCTTGAATTTTTCTGTTTAGTCCTCACACGGGTTTTTCCAGCAACTAAATTCAGTCAAAATTATATATGACCATCACTTTTGTAACATAGCAATAAAAATGCTGGCTATTACAATGATGCCTGAAGATTTGTGTTCTTGAGCTATGTTTTACATGCATTCACAACATGGTGATGATTGAAAAAAATGTTGAGAATAAATAATCTTCAAGGTTAAAATTGCAAAATGTCAGTGAATGAAAATAAGAAATTCTTTTAGATGAGAAAGCAAGGAGTAAAGTAGGAAATATTATGCAACCAATTTACAAACATTTTTCTTAAAATCCTAAAGGCATTGACAGCACCTCTTGTTGCCAAAATCCTGTTTGAAATACTACTCTGGAACTGCTTATTAGAATATTGAATATTACTTGGAAAGATAGAGAAGGCAGTTTTTCTGTTTTTTTGTTTTTGTTTTTGTTTTTGATTTTACTTTTTCATCCCACTAAGAGATAAATTCTCTTCAGGCTGATTTATAGAGTCTACTAGATAAAACCTCTCCCTAAATTAAAAAAAAAAAATCAGAAAAAAAGTATCTTGCTCTATTTATTATAACACAAGATAATGTTTCATGAGGCATTCCTTTATACAAGATCACCTGTTTTTCTTATGTAGAAACTCCTTCTATAAGCAAAACATTATTTTCTTGAAGTGTAGCTCTTTCCACAATATTTCTGTAAAAGTAAAAATCATAAACCAAGTTAAAATATTTAAACTCTAAAGAGGATTATACAGAGTTGATCCTAAGAGGTAAGACTGTTTGAAGGGAATATCACAAAGCAGAGAATTCCCTCCACTTTTCTAAGTTTCTGGATTTTAAGATGAATTCTAAATATATACATTTTTTCATGGTGATTAAATGCCAATTTGAAGCTGAGGCAGGAAAGTAACAAGCTAAGAAATTCCTCTGCAAGTGGAATGAGGGAAACTGATACAGAGAGCGAAACAAGACAGAGCAACTAACCGTTTGCTAATAAATCCCAAGATCTTACCTTCACTAACCAAGGAGCAAACCCTTTACACCTGTCCTCTCCAACTAGACTGTAAGTAGTTTAAATCACCATGGCAAAGGAGATAGATAACAGAGACCCAGTAAATGCCTTTAGTGCCAACCAAACCGCAGAACAGGAATAAATAAGAGAGAGAAAAAAAAAAAAAGAGGTAGACAAATCCAAGATAAAAATAAAACACTGAGAATGATCCCAAACTCCCCTATACACTCATGTTGATGCATCAGCATGTTAAAGAACACACCTGGAAAGCTGTTGAATATTCTATTGAGATGCTTCCCAGAGACCTCTCCTAAAATGCCCACATTTAGAAAACAGATAAAAACCCCTAAGTCAGCCGTGGGCAAACTATGGCCCGCGGGCCGGATCCAGCCTGTTTGAAATGAATAAAACTAAAAAAAAAAAAAAAGACCGTACCCTTTTATGTAATGATGTTTACTTTGAATTTATATTAGTTCACACAAACACTCCATCCATGCTTTTGTTCCGGCCCTCCGGTCCAGTTTAAGAACCCATTGTGGGCCTCGAGTCAAAAAGTTTGCCCACCCCTGCAAGTGGTTCTCAACCTTCCTAAT
The DNA here is from genome assembly GCF_028538775.1 of Myotis yumanensis. Classification (NCBI taxonomy): domain Eukaryota; kingdom Metazoa; phylum Chordata; class Mammalia; order Chiroptera; family Vespertilionidae; genus Myotis; species Myotis yumanensis. The sequence continues at coordinate 132,705,389 of NW_027223754.1, forward strand.
GCCACAACCCTTTAATACAGTTCCTCATGTTGTGGTGACCCCCAATTTCATTGTTACAAATTGAACATAATTAAAGCATAGTGATTAATCACAAAAACAATATGTAATTATATATGGGTTTTCCGATGGTCTTAGGTGACCCCTGTGAAAGGGGTTGCGACCCACAGGTTGAGAACCGGTGCCTTAAGAGAAAGGATGCAATGTGTACTCTCCCTTGAGCATGCCTATAACCCTTCTTTCTTCAGGTGTGTGCTTTAAATTAAAATTTAATTATTATGAACATATTAATTTTATAATTTTTATTTGATTGTTTTAGTATAGTACAAAAAACAAATTATCTAGTACTTATGATGTGTATTTTCTTTTTTATTCTACTTTACTGAGATATAATAGACACAAAATTGTGTAAGTTTGAGGTATACTATGTTAATTTAATACACTTTCATATTTCAGTATAATTATTAACATAGCTTTAGATAACACCTAATCCTATGTCTTTTTATTTTTTTGTGGTGAGAACTTTAGAGATATACTCTTTAACAGCTTTCAAGTACACAATACAGTTTTGTTAACTGTGTTTACAATGCTATATACTTGACCCCCAGAACTTATTAATCTTCCAACATTTCTGTAAAAGTAATTTTACCAATACTTTTTCATTTCCCCATGCCACAGCCCCTGGTAATTTCTATTTATTCTCCATTTCTATGAGTTTGGATTTTTTAGATTTCTTGTAAAAGTGGAATCATACAGTATTTGTCTTTCTCTGTCTGACTGATTTCACTCAGTGTAATGCCCTCAAGGCCTATTCATGTTAACTCAAACTGCAGGATTTCCTTCTTTCTTATGGTTTAATAATATTCTTGTGTGTGTGTGTGTGTGTGTGTGTGTGTGAGAGAGAGAGAGAGAGAGAGAGAGAGAGAGAGAGGGAGAATTACATATTCTTTATCCATTCATCCACTGGTAAACTTTTAGGTTGTTTCCATAGCTTGACTATTGTGAATAAGGTTTCAATGAACATAGGAGTGCAGATATTGTTGCAGAATTTACCAGGTGACCAGAAAATACACAAGGAATACTCGGAGATTCAGGAAAAACCCTTTATTTAAAGCAACACTGCTGGTTCAGGGTAACAACACATCTTTCCCACACATCTTATGTAGCAGTAGCCTCCTAAATAAGAGCTAATTATATAGGAGTGATCCTTTGAGCTACAGCCTCACCAAGCAGCTGCACCAGCTATCATCTACTGGTGGTCAGTATCATATTACTTAGACAAAAGAGACTTTTTGACAGATAATGACCTCTGCCTTTTGGGTTATAGAATGATTGTTGTGTCCTGGCACCTGTATAAAGCATCTTAACTTTAACATTCTGATTAAGTTTCCCACACTCAGAGAGACCTTGTCCGTCCGGCGTACTCTGAATAGGGCCTTCACACTCTAATTGGCCTTGAGGATCCAGGGTACTCTTAACAAGGTCCTACAATCCCTTATCAGATATATGTTCTACAAATATTTTCCAACATCCATATGTTGCCTTTTTTATTATTTCTTTAAAATATATTTTATTGATTTTTTACAGAGAGGAAGGGAGAGGGGTAGGGAGCCAGAAACAACGATGAAAGAGAAACATCGATCAGCTGCCTCCTGCAAATTCCCTACTGGGTATGTGCCCGCAACCAAGGTACATGCCCTTGACCAGAATTGAACCTGGCACCCTTGAGTCCACAGGCCAACGCTCCATCCACTGAGCCAAACCGGTTAGGGCTGTTGCCTTTTTTATATGGTTGATTGTTTCTTTTATTGTGCAGAATCTTTTTAGTGTGATGTAGTACCACTTGTTTGTTTTTGCTTTTGTTGCCTGTACCTTTGGTGTCATCGCCTTAAAAATTGCTGTCAAGACCAATGTCAAGGAGCTTTTCCCCTATGTTTTCTTTTCAGTTTTACAGTGTCAGATTTTATGTTTAATTTTTAAATTTATTTTGAGTTAGTTTTTCTAAGTGGTATAAAATAAAGTTCTAAATTCATGTTTCTGCATGTGGTTATCCAGTTTTCCCAACACTATTTCTTAAAGAGAATGTCATTTCCCAATTGTGTATTCCTGGCTCCTTTAGGCAATATTAGTTGACTATAATGTGGAGGTTTCTTTCTGGATTGTCAATTTTGTTTCATTGGTCTATATGTCTATTTATTTTTGCCAGTACCATACAGTTTTAACTATACTAGAACTTCAGTTCTCGAACATAATTCATTTCAGAAGGCTGTGTGAGAAGTGATTTGTTGGAAAACTGAATCATTTTTCCCCAATACAGATAATGTAAATTGAATTAATCCATTCCAGACCTTCAAATGATTCCTTCTTTTAACCGTTCTTATATACAGTACAAAAGAACACAAAAATGTTCACAGCACAATTTCCTGAGATATTAACAACATGAAGTTTTTGGTAAACTCATTCATACTAGGGCATTCTCTCCTTTTGTTTGTCGCCCGAGAGACTTCTGACTGATCATACAGATATCAGCATGAATTCACCAGAGCAATAACTGAAATTTTGTTCAACAACTGACATCCAAGACATTTTTCCATGAACAGCTTGCTCAAGAACCTAATTGTTTGAGATGGGTGATGTTCAAGAACCAAGGTTTGACAGCTTTGTAGCATAGTTTGAAATCACAATGTGTGATGCCTCTAACTTTGTTCTTTCTCAAGATTGCTTTGGCTATTTGAGTTCTTCTTTGGCTCCATGCAAATTTTAACTTTTTTTTTTTATTTCTGTTAAAAATGCCATGCGGGATTTTGATAAGGATGATTGAATCTATAGATAACTTTCAGGGTGTGGACATTTAAAGTCTACTTTTTCTACTCTATGATCTTAATAGTTTAAGATACCAGATCCCTTTCCTTAATTCTAGAAGATGTCATTATAAAGACTACTTTTACCAAAAATCACATTCCTCAAAAATAGACTTTAAGGAAAGCTTTGGAGCAGCGGTCGCCAACCAGTGGTCTGTGGACCACTGGTGGTCCGTGAGGTCTGAAAGATTGGCAACTGCTGGACTAGAACTAATTCCAAATTCTTGCAAGTAAATTATTAAGTGTAATTGATGGTCTGTTTCTAACAAGATAAGAGTTTAGTGCCATTTAGTATCCCTTATCAGCGGTTCTGGTTCTCAACCTGTGGGTCGCAACCATCAGAAAACACATATAGCATATCAGATATTTACATTATGATTTATAACAGTAGCAAAATTACAGTTATGAAGTAGCAATGAAAATAATTTTATGGTTGGGGGTCACCAAAACATGAGGAACTGTATTAAAGGGTTGCGGCATTAGGAAGGTTGAGAACCACTGCCTTAGATCCTTTATTTATAGTTGTTAATTTTTTTAGCAACATTGCAGAATTTTAGAGATGAAAACCTTCATAGAGTCACCACCTTCTAAGCAACATGAGAATTCTCTAATCTCTTTTGCCTTAGTTTCTTCATATTAAAAAAAATGAGAATATAATACTTAAGTTATTTTACAGTGATTAAATTCATGTAAAATACTTAGAATAATTCCTATCATGTAGTATACACTTTATAGGGATTATTTTCCTCTAGTTTAGAAATATAAAGAACTTTCTTCAAGTTACAATAAAATTTAAAGTAATGTGGAGTGTATTAAACTAAAAAATCATTTAGTTTATTGATGAATAAAGTAGTTTTATTCTTCCAGTATATGTACATGGTTTCTACTAAAAATTATTGTTACTTGGCCTAAGGACTTTGATGCCAAAATATGGATTTGCTGGACCTTGTTTTTACAGAAATAAGTCATTGTTTTGAAGCATCCATCTTAAATAAAAACTGCTGTTTGAAATTTTAACCCTGCTATTTCTGGCTTCTGTAAATGCTTACGGGCTTAAATAATGAGGGAAATAAGACTACTCCCATTTCAGAGCGGCCATTAAACCTTCCCCAGACGAAGTTATCAGTGCTGGCACCAGGCCAAGCCTTTGGTCGAGGTCTCAAAGCCCCAGCACATAGGGGCTCTTTAAGAACTTGCAAAGGGGACCGGAAAACCCCATATTTTGGAGACAAAGAGGGTAAAATGGTATAAACACAGGAAATTTCCTGTGTGACTTCGCCCAGAATTTGAGAGACATTTTCCTCTGGGCCCGCGTGTAATAACAATAAATGTAACTCCATCTCTCTAAGCGTTGCTTGGTTCTTCTCCGGTTTTCTGTAACAGTTTGTCTATGTACCAGAATGAAGAAAATGTTCTAGTATACAGAAAGGTCTACATTTTATTGGATATATATTAATGGGAACTGAATGGTTTCAATAAGAATGACTGTTTATAATACTATACTTTAAATTATGCAGATTAAGTAGTTTATAGTATTGAAAAATATAAAAGAATAATGATCAAAAATAAGATAAAAGTTCAAAATACAGGAAAGGAAGTTTTGAAAACAAACATGATTTAAAGGTGGTTTTACAGTTAATTCTGGACATTTAAATTGCAATAGCACAAGCTCCTGGCACCAGTTAAGTGTCTTCTGACCCAAGTATTCGAACCAGAGAACTGCCAAGAAAACCTGGCCTTCCCAAATGTCTGTCCTGAAGTTCTTCTAAAATAAATAACCTGGCCTCATTGCCTGACTTGAGTTGTGCCTTTATCAGCAGCTTTTAGGTATTTCAATTTCCAAAAAATTCTTGCTTTGTTATTAATGATTTTTTACATTATAATATAGGTATGTATGTTATGTGTAATATATTTCATTGTTTTTTTAAACTATATTATATTCAATGTAGATTTTTTTTAGCTATGTTTACAAAAGGAAAAACAAGATATCTTTTTTTCCCCTTAGGATATTTCATATAATTTTCTCTTATTCCCAAAAGGATGTCTTCTGTTTCACTCCAAATCTGTGAATGTAAATATAAATATTGACCCCTCTTAAAACATCTGCAGAAGCATAAGTTAAAACTTCTAAGAAAGCATCATGAATAAATAAATGACTAGAAATATAAATTAATATAAATAAAATTTAAACTGGTGAAATATGAGTATAGGCCATAGTTTAGTTAGTAGTATTGTACAAATATCCTGATTTTGAGCATTGTATCATAGTCCTATAAAATGTCATTACTGAGGAAAGATAGGTGAAGCGTATATAGGGCTTTCTATTATGTTATCAACTTCCATAGAGAATTTAATATTTCAGAATAAAAATGTTTTGTTTCAACGTTAATGTGGTCAAAAGGTAGTACACTTGAAATTCATTATTTTATCTCTATGATGATTTAATCCACATGTTAGAAATCAGGTCATGATTCACTGTAATATTCGTGATTTTTAACACATATGTCTGCCTCTTTAGAACAGCCAGATTTCCCCATCAATACTGTAATTAACTGAGGTAGAAGTAGGAGTGAAATGATGATGTGCCTGGAAAACTACTTGAGTTATCTCTCATTGTGTTTAGCTCTAGAAAACAACTAGGTGATCAGGATATATTACTCAAATATTTTAGGGTGTGTTTCCTTAACTAAGCTATAAAATCCTGGTTTTATTTTCTGCCTCTCAAGTAAACCTAATCACATTAATCTAACCCTGTTGAGGAGACATCAGAAAGATTCTTCCAATGCATCATTCTTTTCAAAACACCTTTATCAATGTGATACAAAGAACAAGAATCATTTTAAGGATATGAGATAATAAATGAAAAAAAAAACATTTTACAAACTTTAAAGTAAAATACTCACTAAAGTGCTGTGATCATTTCTGTTTGAAACATTCTAACATGTCTTCAGAATGATTCTAAATGTGCACAAATGAAAAGCCCAAGAGATAAACTAGGATTTGCAGTAGCTAGTTGAAATTGGACAATCCTCAAAATGCCCGAATCTCAGTTAACTGTGAAAACAGGAATATGAAATCTGGAATTGTTGTGATGAATTTATTACATAATAATGTTAAGTTGTCTAGGACAAGTGTTAGCGCATATAATGAGCTGCTTATAATGAGTCTCATTCCCCACCCTCCCTACAAAATACAGAAATTAAATTATCCGACATATGATTCCAATATTCATTGAGACAATGTGTCCTGTCCACAATAGTATAAAGCTCCAGTTTCTTGATTCACTTGGAAATAATTTCTGGACTATTTCTAATAAGTATTAACAGGAAGCTCTGAAGATGAAATAAACTGAGTATGAGTAGCCCAGAAACCATTCCCTATTTTATAGCTATACAGTAATATATTAAATTGATTTGAATTTTTACTATTTTGAATTGTTTTTTAACATAATATAGCCTTCATTGTGTAACAAAACTACAATTACATTAGCACTTAGCACAGTACCTGGCACATAATATTCACAAGATGGTGGGATGAATAAATAATGAATGAATCAAATACTTTCTAAAAATATTTGTGAAAAATAATTAAGGGATTAATGCAATACTTATGTGCAACTGCAAGAAAAATACTACATAATTATTAAGAAAAGTTATGCAGCCCTGATAGGTTTGCTCAGTGGTTAGAGCGCTGGCCTGCAGACTGAAGGGCACATACCTTGGTTGTATCCCCCAGCCCTGGTTGGAGGCATGTGTGGGAGTCAACCAATAGACGTGTCTCTCTCGCATAGATGTTTCTCTCTCCCCCTCTCTTCCACTCTCTCTAAAAAAGAATAAATGGAAAGAACATCCTCAGGTGAGGATTAACAACAACAACAAAAATGTTATTCAGTTTTATAATAAACTTTCAGAAGAACATCATTGATTGAGTCATCATTTGAATCTAGACCACATTTGTTTAAATTTATAGTCAACTCATTTTGTATGGTTCTAGGTGATTAATTTATGCATACAGAAGACTTACAATAGTAGTTTACAAATGAAAATGGGTTCAAAGTTATCAATGAATCTTTTTAGAAAAGTAAAAAAATGAGATTGCCTTATGTAACACCAATTGCTTAGTAGAAAAATGCATTTTCCATGTGAATAAGAAATGAAAAGTTGCCCTAACCACTTTGGCTCAGTGGATAGAGCATCAGCCTGCTGACTCAAGGGTCCTAAGTTTGATTCCAGTCAAGGGCATGTACCTTGGTTGTGGGCACATCCCCAGTGGGGGGTGTGCAGAAGGCAGCTGGTTGATGTTTCTCTCTCATCAATGTTTCTAACTTTCCCTCTCCCTTCCTCTCTCTAAAAAAAAATCAATAAAATCTAGTTAAAAAAAAAAGAAATGAAAAGTTAAGATTAATCCATTCTTTCCCAAGATATCTAGCATCAAACTCTTCTATCTAAACTTCCTCCTGGCTGCCAAGGTTGGCCCATCACATGTGTAAAATCAATGCTTTAAATTTCAGGATCAGCTCACCAAAGTCCTAAATAGCTAAGGCTTGCTCAGGTGTCAGCCTCTGCATCACAGGACTGAATATAAACACCAAGTAACAAGATTTCTACAATGAATCTTACCATTTTCTCACAGTCATATTAGCCTCAGTCACCAACAAAAACTCATAATTTTGTGCCCTTTCAGTCACTCTCAAAACTCCATAAGCATCATTTCTGCTATTATTACACTAGATTAGTAGTATCCTTTATCCAACTTCATGTAAAGCAGTGGTTCTCAACCTTCTGGCCCTTTAAATACAGTTCCTCACGTTGTGACCCAACCATAAAATTATTTTTGTTGCTACTTCATAACTGTAATGTTGGTACTGTTATGAATTGTAATGTAAATATCTGATATGCAGGATGGTCTTAGGTGACCCCTGTGAAAGGGTAATTCGACAGCCAAAGGGGTCGTGACACACACGTTGAGAACCACTGATGTAAAGGGACTTATGCAGTATATATTCTTTTGTGTCTAGTATTTCTTTTTATCAGACAAAAGAGGTTGAAATTTATCTACTCTATTGTGTGTATCAATACTGTATTCCTTTCATGTTGTGAAACATCACATATTTTGACGTTAATGTACTTTGTATATATATTTTCCAATTGTTAGAGATTTGGATTGTTTCTAATGTTTGGCTCTTATTAATAAAGTTACAAATAATATTATCTAATAAAACTTTTTGTGGACATTTGTTTTTTTAATTTTATTAATTTATTTCTTATTTTTATTGAATTTATTGGGGTGACATCCTATATAATCTACACTAATAAAAGAGACACATGGTAATTAGTGTACGATCACTACCCTTTTCATTGGCTAATCAGTGAGTATATGCAAATTAACTGTCAGCCAAGATGGCGGCCGGCAGCCAGGCACTGAAGCGAGCATGAGGCTTGCTTGCTAAGGACTCCAGCGTTCCCCGCCTCACTTGCCGGCCTCTCAGCTGCAACTCTAAGCAACTATGTACTATGTTGCAAATAAGAAGCTAAACAAAACACCAGAAACCAGCCGGACTGAAAGCCAGCGGACCGAAACTTTGTATCGATGATTTCAGCAGCGAGGCCTCAGAGCTAAAGCTGGCCCAGAATAAAAAAAAAAAGAAAAAAGAAAACAAGGAGCGCTTGGAAGCTTCAGTTACTCGCTTCCGGAAAACAACCCTCAGCCCCTCAGCCAGACTGGCCAGACACCCCAATGGGGACCCCCACCCTGATCCAGGACACCCTTCAGGGCAAACCAGCCGGCCCCCACCCATGCACCAGGCCTCTATCCTATATAGTAAAATGGTAATATGCCTCCAGGAACCGGGATCAGCGTGACAGGGGGCAGCGCCCAAACCCCCTGATCACCTTGTGGCTCTGTGTGTGACAGGGGGTGGGCCCACAACCTCCCTATCTGCCCTGTTCTGTTCATGACAGGGGAAGGCGCCCCAAAATCCTGATCAGCCCTGCTCTGTGCCTGATAGGGGGGAGCTCCCCAATCCCCTGATTGCCCTGGGGCTCTGTGTTTGACAGGGTGCAGCACACCAACCCCCTGATCGGCCCTGCTCTGTGGGTGATAGAGGGTGGCGCCCCAACTCCCCTCCACGGGCCTTGCTCTGTGTGTGACAGGGTAGAGCCATAACCTCCCCATTGGCCCTGCCCTGAGTGTGACAGGGTGCAGCGCCCCAACCCCCTGATCTGCCCTGCTCTGTGTGTGACAGGGGGTGGTGCCCCAACTCCCCTATCGGCCCTACTCTGTGCATGACAGGGGGGAGCTCCCCAACCCCCTGATTGGCCCTGCTCTGTGTGTGACAGGGGTTGGCCCCGCAACCTCCCCATCGACCCTGCCTTGAGTGTGACAGGGGGTGGCGCCCAACCCCCCAATCGGCCCTACCCTGAGCGTGACTGAGGGTGGCATCCCAACCTCCCGATACGCCCTGCTCTGAGCCTGACCAGGGGCTGCACTTAGGGATTGGGCCTGCCCTCTGCCACCCGGGAGCAGGCCAAAGCTAGCAGGTCATTATCTCCCAAGAGGTCCCAGACTGCGAGAGGGCACAGGCCGGGCTGGGGGGACCCCCCTCCCCCCGCCCCCCGAGTGCACAAATTTTTGTGCACCAGGCCTCTAGTAGAGATAATATGCAAATTGACTGTCACACCCTCACACAAGATGACCTCCCCCATGTGGCCACAAGATGGCTGACAAGGCAAGGCAGTTGGGGGCAACCGGGCCTGCAGGGGAGGGCAGATAGAGATGACCAGGCCAGCAGGGGAGTGGTTAGAGGGAGATCAGGCTGGCAGGCCGAAACAGTTAGGGGCAATCATGCAGGCAGGCAGGCGAGTGGTTGGGAGCCATCAGTATTGGATTGTGAGGGTGATGGCCAACTGCCGGTTTAGGCCCGATCCCCCAATTGGGCCTAAACCGGCAGTCAGACATTCCCCGACGGGTCTCAGATTGGAGACCCGTCACCAGTGCACAATTTTTATGCCCCAGGTCTCTAGTTATCTAATAAAATTATATGGGTTTAATATATACAATACTAAAATACATCATCTATATATTGTATTGTGTGTTCACTACCCCAAGTCAAGTCTCCTTCCATCACTATTTATCCCCTCTTTACCTTCTTCTCCCTCTCCCCATTCCCATTTCCCTCTGGTAATCACCATACTGTTGTCTCTATGAGTTTTTTGTTGTTGTTGATGTTTTGCTTAATATCCTCACCTTTGTTACCCAGTACTCCAACCCTTCTCTCCTCTGACAGCTATCAATCTGTTCTCTGTATTTATGAGTCTATTTCTATTTTGTTTGTTAGTTTATTTTGCTCCTTAGATTCCACATATAAGTGAAATCATAAGGTCCTTGTGTGCTTTTCTGTTTTTGTTTGTTTGTTTTTTTGTTTTTTTGTTTGTTTGTGTGTGTGTGTGTGTGTGTGTGTGTGTGTGTGATTGGTATCTGGTTTCCTACCAAATGGCTAAAGAAGATACTTGTTCAATAGATACATTTAAAAGTACGAATCCTAAGAAATTCTTTAGCTGTATTCACTAAACTTTAATGTGTTTAGTTATCATACAATGAAAATATTTTTCTACTTTTGGTGATTTTTAAAACATGCTTTAATCCTCACACTAGGATATGCTTTTATTTATTTTAGAGAAAGAGAAGGCAATAGGGGGGAGAAAGAAATATATATATATATATATATATATATATATATATATATATATATATATATCAGAGAGACACATCTATCTGTTACCTCCTGAATGCATCCTGAAACCTGAATATATGCCCTGACTAGGAATCGAACCTGTGACCTTAAGGGAAATGGGATGACACTCTAACCAACTGAGCCACCAGACCAGGGCTTTTTGTTAAAATATCCATGGTTTACTTATAAGTGTATTACTTAATTTCCAAATCAAATATTTGCACATTTGATTATTGAGTTCTAGTTTAATTCTATGTTATTTTTAGGTCAGAATTTATATGATTTTAATCTTTGAATTTGACTTATTTTATGACTGAACAGATGACTTATCTTAGGAAATCTTTCTTTTTATAAATCTTTTTATAAAACTAATTTTAGAGAAAGAGGGAGGAAGAGAGAGATAGAAACATTGGTGAGAGAGAAACATGGCTGCCTCCTGCACAGTCTCTGCTGGGGATCAAGACTGCAACCTGGGAATGCGCCCTGACCAGGAATTGAAAGGTGACCTCTTGGTTCATAAGTCATCCACTGAGCACACTGGCTGGGTGATCTTGGGGAAACTTTCAATGTACATGGAAAGCTTAATTTTGCCTTATGGTAGTATTCCAATAATGCCAATTAGATCAAGTTGTTTGACAGTCATGTATAAATTATCTAAATTCTTGCTTATTTTTTTTCTAGTGGACATTCCCCTGATTCACAGACTCTTATATCCAAATGTACGCTATACATGTTAACTTCAATGTCTAAAATATATTTCAGACTTAACAGTAACTCTGCCCAAACTGGCCCCCACCAAGACTCCACTATTTCACCATATTCCACCACCATTTATCCCTTTACTCATGTCAGCCACAAAGAATAATCATTTTCTATCTTACAGCTGACTGCCAACCCATCCAAACACATTAAGTCTGACCAGTCACTAACATCTCTACTGATAAATCTGAAGTTGGACTTGATACCTTCTACTGACTGCTCTCATTGTCCCACCCTTCCCTCATGGCCTCACATCCCAGCTGTCAAAGACTAGCCAGATGATCTTGTTAAGACATACTCATCTTCCTATTGCAACCAGAATGCATGTACTTCCAGAGGGCCCTACATGAACTGGGCCCTGCATATTTCTCCAACTCACCTCAAACCACTCTTTGCCTTCTTCATCATTCTCTAGACATAGTGGTTTTTGTTTTCCTCTTAATAAGTGAACTTTGAGAGTTTGGTACGACCTCATTTTACCACATGGAGCAGTTTCCCCCTAGATTATCCAGATTTGTTATGGTTGGGCTCTTCCTCCCTATGGAAATCTCAACACAAATATGAACTCCTCAGAGGAGCCCAAATTCATGTACCAGGAGCCCAAATTCATGTACCACAGTCACTTCCTCCATATTTTGCTATTTCATGTTTCTCATGACTTCTTTTTATTACCTGGAACTAATTTATTTATTTATTTATGTATTTATTATTCATTCATTCATTCATTCCTTTGTTCTCTAATTCCTGGAATGCAATATTGCAAGGGGAGGAATTGGGTAAATAGTGTTCAGGGTTCCTGCTGTATGTAATCTCTCTCATATAGTGCCTTCCAGATGTAATCATGTTATATCTCCCCTAAACAGGAAAGAAGTACCCACACAATAAATGTTGGTTAATTGAATAACTTAATCTCTCTGAGTTTGGAAAGAATACCTAAGAATTTGCTTAAATTATCAGTGATAAATATTCACAGATTTCACTAGGCACATGGCTTTCTCAGAGAAAGCCATGAAAGAAAATATTTCTATAAGTCATTCAATTTTTTTTATAACTCTGACTTTTTTTGTTTAACCTAAATCCCTCCACTGTATTTTAAATGAGTTTTTCCTTTCTCTTCCTAGTATATGAAAAACAGCTGGATGCCTCTCTTTGTGGCCTTTCTGTCCTTCAAAGACCGTCATGAAGCCAGACCTCTTTCTTCTTTCCAGGATAAAGAATTGTGCCATTGTAATACTTCCTGAAGTTCTGAATGCCTACTTCTGAAATCCCTAGCAGGACTCTATGCAGCATTGTCTGTTAGAACTATCAGCCACATGGAAATGTTCTATATTTGTCCTGTCCAATACAATAACCATATGTGCAAAATAAGCACTTGAATGTGAGGAACTAGGGACTGAGTTTTTAAATTAATTGAAATATAAATATCCACCTGTGGTTAGTGGTTACTGAAGTAGCACAAGTCTTAGAAGCTGTAACTCTTCTATATACCCCTAGGCAGAAACACATTTTATATACTAGTCGATGACTCATATTCAGTATGAAACAGAATATAACTTTTAAAGTGGGAAAAAAATCCAACAATAGTTAAAGCAAATTTTGAATCTAAGTTCTTATAATTTGACATTAATTATAAAATTGTTGTTAGAGCAAAAATTACCTATATCAAAATCTTTTCATTTATAGAATAACCTGACATACTAGTAAGAATCTTGATTTATGGTATGGCAGATTTATTGTAAAAAAAAAATTTCATAATCCTCATATATGGCATTTTATATCATTTGATGAGATTTTATATATATATATAAAACTATATATATATATATATATATATATATATATATAAAACTATTTGATTTTTAAAAACTTTTTAAGGTAAGTGACATTTAGACTAGATTTTTCTCATGTACCATTTAATGATGTTATATTTATACTCTTAACACTAATGACACCCTTGATGTTACACTTGTTTTCAAATTTCAAGGTGAAGGATGTGCATTAATTAGAGACAGCTGGAGGCATTTAAAAATCAGCCTCACATATCTGGGTCATGGTTACATCATGATATCCAGCATGCTTTCTAATTGAAATAACCGTGCTCATTAAACAAGTAAGCAAGATTTAAGACAAATTTAGCTATCAAGTACATTTTTTATTTTTCCAAATTTCTATTTTGAATTTAAATCTAGTTTGGGGGAATTAATGAGTGTTTGTCTTTATTTTGTTTTTTATAGAAGAGAAATGTCTTTCTTTTCTTTTTTAAAAAATATATTTTATTGGTTTTTTTTCAGATAGGAAGGGAGAGGTATAGAGAGTTAGAAACATCGATGAGAGAGAAACATTGATTCAGCTGCCTCCTGCACATTCCCTACTGGGTATGTGCCCGCAACCAAGGTACATGCCCTTGACCGGAATCAAACCTGGGACCCTTGAGTCCACAGGCCAATGCTCTATCCACTGAGCCAAACCGGTTAGGGCAGAAATGTCTTTCTTAAGAAATGAATGTCTATTTTTGCAAGCATATTTAATTGCGCTCTGCTTAATGCCCAGGCTCCAAAATTCACTTATACTGAGTACATTTCATATGAAATATAAAATAAATATTTTTACATTAAAATATTTAGTATTGCTGATAGTCACAAAACATGATTTTTTTTATGCTCATATCACTTCTGTTAATACTTCAGCTCTATTTAAGTCATAGTTTTTTTTTCTTCTTTTTTTCCTCTCTGCAGAATCTCTTTCTGATTCAATGTGTGGCAAAAAAATAAATAAATAAATAAATAAATAAATAAATAAATAAAAGAAAGTAACAGCAAAAAAGAGTAAAGGAGGTAATGTTTCTATACCATTGAAATGTCATTTTTAATTCATCACCCATGCTCTGGAATTAATGTGTTAGGGGGTCACATATTTTATATTAATCTCACTGCTAATCTCTCTCTCTCTCTCTCTCTCTCTCTCTCTCACACACACACATACACACGCATGCATTTGTACATACACACAAAATATAACTATCAGCTTTTTAAAAAGTCAGTATAATATGTTCTTCACCTTTAGATGGCATAGGAGAAATAACCTCAGTAAAATAAGCATGCACTGTTGTCTTTGCAGGGCAGAAGTCTTCATATAAGCACGACCCCCCCCAACCCCCATCTCTCCCCCAGTACAGAAGGTTGTATTGCTTAAACAGCACAGATTTCTTTGGTGCAAGGACAACTGAAAATCATGACATTGGTGCCCATAAAATGTGAAACATTTTTTACCTTTCTTCTTTAATGGTGCATGCAAATGCTAAACTTTTTGTGTAATGATGAGTAGTAAGCATGAAAATGGTTATGTTCACCGCTATCAAAGGTGAAATTAAGCAAGTTATTACAAAGTTTTCCCCATGAATATTCCAAATGCAATTAAATGAAATTGTTTATTTTAAGTAAATGGATGTTGTCTTAAGTGTGCCAAAGACATCATGGAAGAAAGGGGTAATTAGTGAATATATTGTTGGTGAGGTAAAGAAATAATTGCACACATACATTATTCTTTTTGTACATGAATGTACATAATAGCCTTGTTTTTTAAATTGATTTTATTGTTGAAAGTGCCATATATGTCTCCCTTTTTCCTCATTGATTCCCTGCAACCTGCTCCCACTACCCTCCTCCCTCCCAGGCCTCTACCACACTATTGTCTGTGTCCATGGATTATGCATATAAATTATTTGGTTAATCTTTGCTCACCACACCCCCACTTTTCCTCTGAGATTCTACAATCCTTTTCTTGGAAAACTAAAGGACATTGGAGAAAGAGATAGAGAAAGATATAAATAAGTAGAAGAATATACCGTGTTCATTGATTGATAGAATTAACAGCATTAAAATGTCCATACTACCCAAAGTAATATATGGATTCAATGCAATCCCTATTAAAAAACCAACAATATATTTTACAGATCTAGAACAAATACTCCAAAAATTTATATGGAACAAAATAGGCCCTGAATAGCCACAACAATGTTGAGAAAGAACAAAGTTGGAGGGATCACAGTACCAGATATCAAGTTATACTACTAAGCCACTGTAATCAAAACAAGCTGATACTGGCACAGGAATAGGAATGTGGATCAATGGAACAGGATAGAGAATGCATAAATTGACCCAAGACATTACAATCAATATTTGACAAAGGAGTCAACAGCATACAATGGAGTAAAGACAGTCTCTTCAATAAATGGTGCTGGAAAAATTGGTACAGGTACATAAAAAAAGTGAAATAGACCACCAACTTACACCATACATAAGAATAAACTGAAAATGGATAAAATAGTTAAATGTAAGTCATGAAACTAGAAACATCCCCAAAGAAACCATAGGCAGCAACTTTCAGGTATCTCTTGTAGCAATATATTTGCTGATACATCTCCTAGGGCAAAGGAAACTAAGGATAAAATAAAATATGGGACTACATCGAAATAAAAATCTTCTGCAAACAAAAGAAACCATCAAAAAAAATGAAAAGGCCCACTGTATGGGAGAACAAATTTTCCAATGATACATCTGTTAAGGGGTTAATTTCCAAAATATGTAAAGATCTCATACAACTTAACAAAAGGAAAACAAACAATCCAACTTAAAAATGGGAAAAGGATCTATATAGATACTTCTCCAAAGAGGACATACAGATGGCCAAGAGACATATGAAAAAAATGCTCCAGCTAAAACCGGTTTGGCTCAGTGGATAGTGCATTGGCCTGCGGACTGAAGGATCACAGGTTTGATTCTGGTCAAGGGCATGTACCTTGGTTGGGGGCACATCCCCAGTGGGAGATGTGCAGGAGGCAGCTGATCGATGTTTCTCTCTCTCATCGATGTTTCTGACTCTCTGTCTCTCTCCCTTCCTCTCTGTAAAAAATCAATAAAATATATTTTTAAAAAAATTCTCCAGGTCACTAATCATCAGAGAGATGCAAATTAAAACAAAGACAATGAGGTATCACCTCACACCTGTTAGAGTGGCTACCATCAACAAAACAACAAAGGACAAAGTGATGGTGAGGATGTGGAGAAAAGGGAACTGTAGTACACTGTTGTTGGGAATACAGACTGGTACATCCACTATGGAAAACAGTATGAAGTTTCCTCAAAAAAATTAAATATGGAATTGCTAGTGAGCCCACTACTAGGGATATAGCTTTAAAATTCAGAAACACACATTTTTTAAAATCTGAAAATAGAGAATTCACAAATACCAGCATCCTTTGCATGTACTGATGCATGGCATGGCCTAGTCTTTGTTTTGCCTTGCTGCTGTATACACATACCCAAACACACACACATACAGCTACACACATATACAGAACAACATCTTCATCCATAAAATCTTTTATTGATGTAGTTCTCAGATATTTTGACTCACACAATTTTAATATGGATCTTACTTACTATACAAATAGATGGTTTCAATATTTCCTGAAGCTTTACCAGAGACTTCTCTTTAGAGACTTGAGAGAGAAGGTTTTCAGGTGTTTCACTGGTACACTCAACAAAGGTTTATTGTTCTGAAATTTGTATCTCCTAAATAAATACATTTTCCTCCAGATGGTTTTAAAGCAGAAAAAGTCCTTTTTTTTCCTTCTTTATTTGACAAATTTTATTCTACCATGTTTAGCTTCCATAGTGTTAGTCCCAATTATAAGTTTAAATTAAGAATAAATTTAGACCCCATAGTATAGTTACATTTTATTGAGCAGAAGTAGTTGTTAAATGTTTTCATCTTAAGGGAAGAATTGAAAGAAGACAGACATTAGGTAGTAAAGACCAGCGCACTATTTGAATATGTTTATTAAAATTTAGGTTGATTTTGTTTTTATTACTCTTGCTGAAGGTTTGTTGATATTATTTTTTTAGCAAGCCAACTTTTGGCTTTGTTAAAACCTTCTATTGTATTTCTGCTTTCTATTTCATTGAGTTGTATTCAAAATTTTATTATGTTATTTCTCTTACTTTATGTTTATAGTGATTTTTTCTCATTTCTTAAGAGAAATTCTTACTTTGTTAATTTTATGTTATCTCATTCCCTCCTTTTGCCACTTTTCACAAATTAAAATGAGAAAATATTAGCAAAATAGAAGCAAATGCAGTAATTAACATAAACTTGTTATACGAGTTTTGGAAGGAGAGAAGAGAATGATAAACAAACACAACAAGTAACTGAAAACAGACAAAAACATTTCAATGATTAGACATAGACTCATACAAATGTAGATGAATTTCTACAAAGATCCAATTAGAAAAAGACATTTTCAAACAAAACCAAATTTAACAGAACCTTGGATATTATTCCATAGTAATAAATACCAAAAGACAGCATGTAAAACATCTTTTGGCATTTGGGAATCTCTTTGTCCATTTTATAATGTACTAGAGGCCCGGTGCACAAAAATTTGTGCACTGGGGGGGGGCAGGGGGGCCCCCCAGCCAGGCCTGTGTCCTCTCGCAGTCTGGGACCCCTTGGGAGAAGGCAAGCCCAATCCCCAGGTGCAGCCCCTGGTCAGGCTCAGAGCAGGGCTGATTGGGGAGTTGGGGCACTGCCCCCTGTCATGCACAGAGCAGGGCGGATCGGGAGGTTGCGATGCCACTCTCAGTCATGCTCAGGGTAGGGCCGATTGGGAGGTTGGGGCACCGCCCTCTGTCACACTCAAGGCAGGGTCGATGGGGAGGTTGCAGCGCCACCCCCTGTCATGCACAGAGCAGGGCCAATCAGGGGGGTTGGGGCTCCGTACCCTGTCACACACAGAGCAGGGTCAATCAGGGGGGTTAGGGCTCCGTACCCTGTCACACACAGAGCAGGGCCCATCAGGGGGTTGAGGAGCTCCCCCCTGTCATGCACAGAGTAGGGCCAATAGCTGAGTTGGGGCACCACCCCCTGTCACACACAGAGCAGGGTGGATCAGGGGTTTGGGAGCTGCACCTTGTCACACTCAGGGCAGAGACAATGGGGAGGTTATGGCTCTACCCCGTTACAAACAGAGCAAGGCCTGTGGAGGGGGGTTGGGGCGCCAATCAGGGGGTTGGGCACTGCCACTGTCACACTCAGGGCAGGGCCAATGGAGAGATTATGGCTCTACCCTGTCACACACAGAGCAGGGCCCATGGGGGAAGCGGGGGTTGGGGCGCCGCACCCTGTCACACACAGAGCCTCAGGGCGATCAGGGGGTTTGGGCGCTGCCCCCTGTCATGCTGATCCCGGTGCCGGGAGACATATTACCCTTTTACTATATAGGATAGAGGCCTGGTGCATGGGTAGGGGCTGGCTGGTTTGCCCTGAAGGGTGTCCTGGATCAGGGTGGGGGTCCTCACTGGGGTGCCTGGCCAGTCTGGCTGAGGGGCTGAGGGCTGTTTTCAGGCTGGTGGGTTGACTGAAGCTCCCAACCGCTCCTTTTTTTCTTTTTTTTTTTTTATTCTGGGCCAGCTTTAGCTCTGAGGCCTAGGCTGCTGAAAGCCTGTTTCTGGCCTTTGTTTTTCCTTCTGTATTTGATACAAAGTTGCGGTCTGGCTGGCTGAAGCCTGGCTGACTAACACAGGTTTCTGGGGTTTTGTTTAGCTTCTATATTTGCAACATAGTTGCTTAGAGTTGCAGCTGAGAAGCCGGCAAGTGAGGCGGGGAACGTTGGAGTCCACTGTCACTGGAGCAAGCAAACCTCCCTGTTCGCTTCAGTGCATGGCTGCTGGCCGCCATCTTGGCTGACAGTTAATTTGCATAAGGATATGCTGATTAGCCAATGGGAAGGGTAGCGGTCGTACACTAATTACCATGTTTCTCTTTTATTAGTGTAGATCAGAATGCAATACAAGAGAGAATGATAACAATGACCAGAATATATAATGTAGAGAAATAGCAACGGTATGGTCATACAAAATAAACTGTTTTACTAATTTAGGATGGAGAGAATTACACCTAAATTATGTAAGTAGTAGATATGGAAAGGAACAAACAAGATTGGGAGTCACTGTATATTATGAAGCAGTTTAATATGGCATAATAGAGTTAGCATAAATCTTAAATTATAAATTACTTAGCTTAGCTTCAATATACCTATCTGTCGACTGGGACAATTACATCAAGCTCGCAGGATTATGAGGAGTTAAAATTGATATTTATTCATATCCATCTCCTCACTATTTAATGAAAAAATATGTGGGAGGAAGTGTTATAAACTTCAAAGTTATATTTTATTATCAGGAATTAGTTATTATTACTTTTATTGCTGAAGCTAAATACAGAGGATTTGCCAACTTTCATCTGAAAGTGAAAAAAAAGAAACATTATTTCACAATTCCATCTCTGGATGACTGAAACAGAGATCATGTGTCAAAGAAAGACAGGAATTATCATCTATTTGCCAAATAGGCTTTGCTTACTTTTGCATTCAAGTCTAAGTTCAAGGTAATACTAATAAATATGTAGATATACATAGATAGGTTATATTAGATGAGACAGATCATTCATTAAAATCTTGATGTTTAAAATTAAGAACACTTTGTGCTTAGAAAATTCAGTAGAAATAGAAATGTTTAAATCAAGCAAGAAATTATAAATTGAAACGCAAGACTTCAAAGATAAGTTGGATTTTCTATTTCACTGCCATAAAAATTGTAAAGTCCTGGATTATATAAAGGTTGAATCTACCTCCCCACTTTACAGGTACAAGGTTTAGGTAAAACACTAGAGTTAGAGGTAAATAAAACATGTTTTCCAGATGAAAAAAAAAACAGGATAGTTCCTCAATAATTTAACTCAGTAGTTGAAGTTCAATGTTTTTATTATTATTATTATCATAATCATCATCATCACTATTGTGTGTTTTGTTTTAGGAAGACAGTGCAAAGTGAGAACGGAAAATCTAGACCTAATATTAGGCAAACTTAGTTGGATGAGTCAGTAAAATAATATCAAGGAAAATAAAATGAAGCACTTCTAGAGGTTGGATTATAGCCAATACATTTTAGTAGACAAGATGAGGCAACAGAGTTGCAAGTGGATGCTGAACAGAGCCAAAATAGGAGAAAAGTCAAGAAGAAAGAGAATATTAATTTAAAAAAAAAACTATTTAAATTTGGAACAAGGAAACTATTGGCAACTTTGAGAAAAGAGTTTTAGTGGAGCCGTAATGATGGAAGCCAGCTGGCAGAGGTTAAGGCAATAGGGGAGTGGAGAGAAAACAAAGGCATGAATCCTTGGAGAAATGTGAATAATTTTTCAAGTTTGGGTTCTCAAGGTCTATCTTAGTCCCTGTCATTTAGTGGGAAAACCAAAAGTATCTGTTGAAATAAATTGAATTTGACTATGAGAGTTCAAGATCAAGAAGTTGGTTAAAATTTAGGAATGCAGCAAAACATTAGGTATCACAGTGGGTAAGGGCCATGGTCAGAGTCATTGTTGACACAGATTTGGTATCTTGAGCCAAGTGCTGATAGATCAGAGTGTTGCTACAAGAAGTTTCAGAGATTGAGGGTAAAGATTATGTAAGATAAAGTTTCCAGCAAGAATCTGGTCAACAGGTAGGGGGTTCCTCAAAACATGTATTATGCTACCCTTCTCCATTTAGTAAATTACATATATGTTTTTCTTGTACTGATGCAAATTCCTACACAGGAATAGACAAGACTTAGATATTTAAAAATAAGAACAGAAGGTGATATACTTCTTGGGAAATTGGATTCAAAGAGAAAACAAAACAAACAAAATTTGGACTTAGTTGGAAAAAAATGTGCTGGGAAGAGGATTTAGAAATGGTACTCAGACACACAAAAAAATGAGGAAGAAGTGAAATACAAATATAAAGTGAAGCACTCAATCTAGACAGAACTTTTTTCTTCCTAGAGCTAATGAGGAAAGTGCAGGGATTGGTACAGAGAAAAAAACAGTAAAATTGGCAATCTGGAAAAATGCTGAATTCATGTCAGAGCGCTTAAATCTGGAAGTAACATCTTTTGTCATCTAATGAAAGATAGGTCAAAGGAGAATGAAAAAATTGAAGATGACAGAGAAAAGTTGTTCTTGTGGGAGATTCATAAAATAAACTTCAAAAGAACAATTAAAAGTTTTCCCTCCATTAAATTGATGAGATAGAAGTTATTTCATATCATGTATATGTAGGGGACTAGAGCTGCAGTGTTTTGGCATCTTTCTAGTTTAAAACAATGCAAGCATTTAAAATGAACCCAACTTGGAGATTGTTTTGAAAGAAACCTTGTTATTATAAAATTACTAGAGGCCCGGTGCACAAAAATTTGTGAAGTCGGGGGGGAAGGAGGGGTCCTTTAGCCCGGCCTGTGCCCTCTCGCAGTCTGGGACCCCTCGGGAGATAACTACCTGCTGGCTTAGCCCTGCTCCTGGGTGGCAGAGGGCAGGCCCAATCCCTAGGTGCAGCCCCTGGTAGGGCTCAGAGCAGGGCTGATTGGGGAGTTGGGGCGCTGCCCCCTGTCATGCACAGAGCAGGGCGGATTGGGAGGTTGCGATGCCACCCTCAGTCATGCTCAGGGTAGGGCTGATTGGGGGGTTGGGGCACCACCCCCTATCACACTCAAGGCAGAGTTTATGGGGAGGTTGCAGCGCCACCCCCTGTCATGCACAGAGCAGGGCCAATCAGGGGGTTGGGGCACTGCCCCCTGTCACGCACAGAGCAGGGCCCATCAGGGGGTTGAGGAGCTCCCCCCCTGTCACTCACAGAGTAGGGCTGATAGGGGAGTTAGGGCACTGCCCCCTGTCACACACACAGCAGGGCAGATCAGGGGGTTGGGGCACTGCCACTGTCACACTCAGGGCAGGGCTGATGGGGAGGTTATGGCTCTACCCTGTCACACACAGAGCAGGGCCTGTGTGGGGGAGGAGGGTTGGGGCGCTACACCTTGTCACACACAGAGTCGCAGGGTGATCAGGGGTTTGGGCGCTGCCCCCTGTCACGCTGATCCGGTGCCAGGAGGCCTAGCGGCTCCGCTGATCCCGGTGCTGGGAGGCATATTACCCTTTTACTATATAGGATAGAGGCCTGGGGGCCGGCTGGTTTGCCCTGAAGGGTGTCCTGGATCAGGGTGGGGGGTCCTCACTGGGGTACATGGCCAGTCTGGGTGAGGAGCTGAGGGCTGCTTTCAGGCTGGCAATTGACTGAAGCTCCCAACCACTCCTTTTTTTATTTTTCTTTTTTTTTTATTTTTTATTCTAGGCCAGTTTTAGCTGTGGCTCTAGCTCTGAGGCTTCTGCTGCTATAATCCAAAAAATGTATAACTCCAGCTCTGAGATCCTGGCTGGCTGAAAGCTGGTTTCTAGGGTTTTGTTTAGCTTCTACATTTGCAACATAGTACATAGTTGCTTAGAGTTGTAGCTCAGAGGCCGGCAAGTCAGGCAGGGAACGTTGCAGTCTGCAGTCACTGGAGCAAGCAAGCCTCATGTTCGCTTCCAGCTGCCTGGCTGCCAGCCGCCATCTTGGCTGACAGTTAATTTGCATAAGGATATGCTGATTAGCCAATGGGAAGGGTAGCGGTTGTACGCTAATTACCATGTTTCTCTTTTATTAGTGTAGAAGATATGTGGATATTATAACATTGTATATAGTCATAAATATAACGATTGTAAAGTAAGGTTTTAGTTACTGTGGTCATTTCCAACACACTTTGTCTTTGTCTTTATAAGATTATCATTTAGAGTATTGATCTCTTTAAACTCTTTAGAACAGTGGACACTATTTCACAAAGGTGCTGTTGTACAAAGTAAGACTAAATAAAAAAGCAGCATACTTGCTTATTGTAAAAATAAAATAAAAAGTTACTAAACTAATTGGTCATATTGTTGCCAACTTCTTTTTCTAAATCATAAAAAAGACTTATAATTTTTTTTGTCGAGATACATTTCAAAATTATATTTTCTCTACTTATTTTATTTAAAAGGAAATTGCTTATTTTTCCTATGCTTTTCTACAAAAAAATGCTTTCTAATTACCATTATTTTAATGGCTCACTTTTAAAGCTGACTCACCTCATTTCTCCCAATGTAATTTCAGTAATTTACTAAATTTCAATGGAACTATAGGTGGGCTATACGCACTAGGTCCTAAGAACATATACCATTAATGCCAAAATATGCCTACACTTTAGGCTCTTAAAATATTTGAGCTCAAGGCACTTTAAAAGCACCAAATAGCCTAATACATTAGCTATAAGCCAAAACATGGAGTAACTTGAAGCTACATACTTTGCTAATAGGAACATATAATGGTACAACCATTTTTGAAATAATATTTTTTATATTTTCTTATAAAATTAAGTATATAACCACACTTCTGTCCAGAAATTTCACTGAAAAATACTCATTCTGGTGAAATGAAAACACCAACATACACATTGACTTGAATATTAGTGTTCATAGCACTTGCATTCATAACGCCAGAATCTGTAAGCCATAATATCTGTTGAGAGAAGAATAAAGAGAAATGAAGTAATTGAGTATTTTTCAACAATACAAAGTAATGAACTACTGAAATATGCAGCAACATGAATGAATCTTTTTTGCAAAGTTGAGAAAAAGAAGCCAAATGCAAAATAATATATACTGTAAATTTTATTTATATAAAGGGGTTGACACTGAGGAATCGAGTATTGACTGGAAAGGGCTCAGGAAAAGTTGCTGGTGTATTGAAATTCTATATCTTTTTTTTTAATCCTCACCCGAGGATATATTTTCCATTGATATTTTAGAGAGATTGGAAGGGAAGGAGAGAAGGGGAGGATAGAGAGAGAAAGACACATTGACCTGAGAGAGATACATCGATTGGTTGTTGCCTGCCACTGGTGTCCTGACTGGGGCCAGGGATCAAACCGGAAACCTAGGTTCATGCCATTGACTGGGAATTGAACATTCAACCCTTCTGTCCATGGGCCAATGCTCTAACCTCCAAGCAAACCTGCCAGGGTGAAAATGTTCTCAATCTGAATTGGGGGTGTTGACTAAATATGTTGCATTTATTGAATTTTACACTTAAAATCCATGCATTTTATTTTATGCAAACATCTCATACACATAAAAATAATTAACATCCTATATAACAAAGAGGTAATATGCAAATTAACCCTCACACCCTCACAAGATAGCTGCCTACAACCAGGCCGGCAGGGGGGTTAGTAAGGGATGACCAAACGATTGAAGAGCAGGCTGCGTGGGGTGACCAGGCCAGTGGGGGGGTTGTGAGGGGCTACCAAGCGGGCAGGGAGGCAGTTGGGGGTGACCAGGCTGGTAGGGGGGTAGTAAGAGGTGACCAGGCTGGCAGGGAGGGTGCAGTTGGGGGACACCAGGCCGGCAGAGGGGGGCAGTAAGGGGTGATCAGGCTGGCAGGGGGACAGTCAGGAGTGACCAGGCTGGCAGGGAGGGAGCAGTTGGGGGCAACCTGACTGGCAGCAGGAGGCAGTTAGAGCAACAGGCCGGGGGGGGGGGGGGGGGAGTAAGTTAGGGGAGGTTAGGCCAGCACATGGAGGCAGTGAGGGGTGAAAAGGTTGGCGGGGGAGGGGGGGCAGTCGGACATCCCCCAAGGGGTTCCAGATTGGAGACAGTGCAGGCTGGGCTGAGGGGACCCCACTGCTGTGCATGAATTTCATGCACCAGGCCTCTAGTGTGATGATATTATTAAAACTCCTCTGAGGGGCCAAGAGACTGAAGCTTCATTACTTACATTGGATATTTAACCCAGATAAAAGTACACATCATATTTGTGTTAGCCATGTTAAATTAAGTTATAAATGAACTCTTGAACTCATCTAAATTGTTCTTAAATATCCAGTATTTAAAGTTTTCATGTTGGTGTATATCTGTGCTAATGTTTATTAAGCTTTTCACATGTAGTTTATTTATAAGCTACAGACTTTCAATTATGAAATTGTTGCTATCTGGTAATTCTCAATGAATCAACTTTTCAAAAAAAAATAGACTGGTAAAATATTCCTAGTCATCAAACTGACAAAACCAAAAGATATAAATAGTTTTAGATCTTTATTTTTAAAAGATTTTATTATGAAATTTTTCTTACAAAGAAGTTCAACATCTATGAAGCAATGCAATAAGTTAGTCAAAAGGTCTCTGCTATTTGAAATTTTATTTTAAACTTTCAACTTGCTATTCCATTCCAAGACCTTAATTGTTTTTTCATTCATTGACATAAGGTCTCTTATAAAAAATTCTTGTTGTATTAACTCTTAATAACACTTAATAAGCCAAAATGACACTATTTTGTTACCATGCTTCTCTAATATTTTAGTTTTAGATATTTCATGGTTTCGCCTTCTTTTTTTTCAGATTCAATAATGTTTGTCTTTCAGTGATAGGTGCAGGAAATCAACAGCACATGAATATTATGTCTTAGACTATATGGACTTGTCTAGTAGGAGACACAGATATTAATAGCATAACAATACAATCCTATTTATATTGAACAATTAAAGGAAAGAAATATAAAAATTTTTCTCTTTAATCTCCTAAAAAGGTGATAAGGAAAACCTACAAACTGTTAATTATAACATAAACAACACATACTATATGTAATACTTAAAATAATTTACCTATATAATAAAAGGCTAATATGCAAATTATCCCCTCTACTGCAAGTTTGACCTGAAGTTAGGCCAGGGGGCAGGGCCAGCTGCCAACTGCCCAAGGCCCCTTCCCCTGGCCAGCCTGGCCCAATTGGCCCAATCGGGACAGGCCAGCTGGACCCCTTCCATGCACAAATTTGTTTACCAGGTCTCTAGTAGTTATATATAAATGATATGATAGCTAAATTAATTTATATGAATATGTATTACATTTATAAGATAGCCAATTGAAAATATAGCAATATGTATGTATTATATATGTGATATCCTATCTAATAAAGAGGGAATATGCTAATTGACCCTCACACCATCAAAAAGATGACATGCCCATAGCCAATAAGGAGGGAATATGCTAATTGATTACCCCACCTTCAAAGATGGTGGCACCCACAGCCAGAAGATGGCTGGCAGGGTAGGGCAGTGTGGGTAATCAGGCCAGAGGGGGAGGGCAGTTGGGGGTGATCGGGCAGGCAGGGGAGGGCAGTTGGGGGAGACTGGGTCAGCAGGGGAGGGCAGTTGGGAGCGATTGGGCTGGCAGGGGGGCAGCTGGGTGTCAATCAGGCTGGCAGGGGAGTGGTTAAGGGGTGATCAGGCTGGTAGGCAGAAGTGGTTAGGGGCTATCAGGCAGGCAGGCAGGCAAGTGGTTGAAAGTCAGCAGTCCCACATGGTGAGAGGGATGTCCGACTGCCGGTTTAGGCCCTATCCCTGTGGAACTGGGCCTAAACCGGCAGTCGGACATCCCTCGAGGGGTCCCAGATTGAAGTGGTCGAGGCTTGGCTGAGGGACAACTTCCTCCCAGTGCACGAATTTCATGCACAGGGCCTCTAATAATAAATAATGTACTATATGTATGTATTACATGTTTGTGTGAATTAAAATACATACATACAGTATATATACATATAATGTTAATTTGGTCTAAATTGTGAAATTTATTAGGACATTTAGTTTTACCTGCATATAAATGTTTTCTGGTGTAAAAATTCAGTTCTATCTTTTACTCAAATTGAAATATTTAATACCCAGACCTCAACAGTAACCTGAATCTTAATCAAGATATTCCTATACAAGATCTCAAGGCATTGCTTTGCATTCCTTTTATCGTTAGTAGCTAGCTAAACTGCTCACCTTATTGTATATTTTAGAACCCACTGTTTCAGCATATGTTGCCTACCTACCTTTAGAAGGTGCCCTGCACATTTTTAAACACAGACATCAACACTAAGCTGTCACTGTTGCATGCAGATTTATCAATAAATGTAAATGTTTGACAGAACAGGTCCACACATTGCATATCACCTCATATTTCTCTAAATTACTTATTTTATAATATATTCTAAGTAGAGGCCGGGTGCACAAAATTTGTGCACTCGGGGCGGGGGGCGGGGGGAGGGAGTCCCCTCAGCCTGGCCTATTCCCTCTCGCAGTCTGGGACCCCCAGATGACCCATCAGCTGGCTGAGGCCTGCTTCCCGGGGGATTTGGCCTAAGATGGCAGTCAGATATCCCTCTGGCAGCCTGACAGCCCTCGGGGGATGTCCACTTGCCAGCGGGGAGCAGACCTAAGCTGCAGTCAGACATCCTTAGTGCTGTTGAGGAGGCAGGAGAGGCTCCCACCACCACCGCTGTACTGGCAGCCATCATCCTGGCTTGTGGCTGAGCAGAGCTCCTCCTGTGGGAGTGTACTGACCACCAGGGGGCAGCTTCTGCATTGAGCGTCTGCCCACCGGTGGTCAGTGTGTGTCATAGTGACCAGTCACTCCAAATGGTCCTGCTGTTAGGGTCAATTTGCATATTACCCTTTTATTATATGC
The DNA here is from genome assembly GCF_028538775.1 of Myotis yumanensis. Classification (NCBI taxonomy): domain Eukaryota; kingdom Metazoa; phylum Chordata; class Mammalia; order Chiroptera; family Vespertilionidae; genus Myotis; species Myotis yumanensis. The sequence goes on from NW_027223754.1 coordinate 132,733,187, forward strand.
CTGGTACATGGGTGGGGGCTGGCTGGTTTGCCCTGAAGGATTTTCCGGATCAGGGTGGGGGTCCTGCTGGGGTGCCTGGCCAGCCTGAGTGAGGGGTTAAGGGCCGTTTTCAAAGTGGCCACACCCCCTTCAAGGTGGGAGTCCCTGCTTGAGTGCCTGGCTAGCCTGGGTGAGGGGCTGAGGGCCGTTTTCAGACTGGCCACAACCCCTTCAGGTGGGGGATCCCTTCTGGGGTGCCTGACCAGCCTGGGTGAGTGGCTTATGGCTCTTTGAAGGATGGTCAAGCCCCCAGTGGGGACCCTCACCCCATGAGGGTGTGGCCAGCCTGGGTGAGGGGCTGATGGCCATTTTCAGGCTGGCCTATGCCCTGGCAACCCAGCTCTCAGCCCCTCCTTGAGCGGAGGCCACTGCCAGCTGAAAGCAGGTATCTGGGATTTATTTATCTTCTATAATTGAAACTTGGTAGCCTTGAGCAGAGCCCAGTGCTGGCCAGGGCAGGTGGGAAGCTTGGCTTCCTCCATCACCAGGGACAATCCAAGCCTCCTGCTCACTCCAGCTCCGTGGTCATCACCATCATTGTGACAGAGTTATGGAGTGATGATTAATTTGCATATTACTCTTTTATTAGATAGGATACATCCCTGCCCTTTATTCTTTTAAAATATAGACATTTTAGCCCTGCTGGTGTGGTTCACTTTTGAGCATCAACCCATGAATTAAGTCAGTGGTTCAATTCCCAGTCATGGCACATGCCAGGGTTGCTGGCTTGACCCTGCAAGGGAGTGTGAGAAGGCAGCGATCCATGTTTCTCTCTCATCAATGTTACTGTCTCTATCCCTCTCCCTTCCTCTCTCTAAAATCAATACATACATATTTAAAAAATAAACCTAGATGTCATATTTATATGAACACTTTAGTAATATTATTCTTTTTTAATTGTTGACTTTATCTCTATTTTATTCTCTTTTCATTCTTAAGAATGTTGACCTTAGGAAATATTTGTTATCTTGACAGAGTCAGTTAAGTTACCTGAACCCCAGATTCCTCAGTCTGTAAAATATGGTTGAGATTTATTTACTTTGGAGACATAGTTTGATAATGAAGTTAGGGAATGTGTATAATAAGGTGCTTAGGATAATGGTTAGCACTACATACTACATGGTAAATATCTGATGTTTATATTTCAGTGCAGCTGCTTCCTGACTTCCCAATTCTGTCACTCCTTCTTGCTTTGCCATTCCATGTTAACTGCCTAAAGAATTTCAGCTCTTCTTCATTATGTATTCTTTGTGTGACCTGACTTGTCTTTTGTCCTTTACTTTTGAAACCTTTAGTTTTTCTTTTCTGGGATATTGGCCTGAATAAATATTGCCAAACAAAATACCATCCTGAACCTGATTAATTTCTCCTTGGGCATAAATTAGTGTTTCCTTCGTTTATTGACGTAGCACCTGGACTGCTTATCTTGTTTGGTTATTTTAAGGACCAAACAAGGTGAAGATCAGGAGTTCATTCCCTATTAGGCCAGTTGGGGCTGCACTTAAAAAACATGTCTTTCAGGGTCACAGATGTGCTCCTAACCCTGACCATCTGTCTATCAAATGTGTAGAAGGGGCAGAGTAAGTAATGGTGGACTGTATTATACAACCCAGTCTCAACACTAAGCATCTATCTCACTCATCACAGCATCATCATGTTTAAAGACAGCTGAGCAGATGTCTTGGGTGTGATCCAGGAGCAATATCAATGTGGCAGGGGGAGGGGGTAGAATGAAAAAATGAAAACCCTAGACAAAGTGGCTTCCAGCAGGGTCCCTGAATATACCGATGTAGATATACCTTTGATTACAAATTACTTTAAAAAACTAAGCAAATTTTGCCTTTTATGATTCCTCAGTTGATCCTCTGTAAGAGGGTCAAGTGAACATCTACTAGAAATTTTTTACCTCCAGCCAATTTTACATGAAAAAATGTTATATACACACAAAGATTATTTATAATATCATTTATTATAAATAATATGTTTTATAACAGTGCGCTTTTCGTTGCCATGTCATGATTGTGTGATTTAGAAGATTTTCAATAAGATTTTCAGTGAATTAAAGGATTTGAATTATAGCCATGAAAGGGAGGTTTTGGCAAGCAGTTTAAGGGGTTTCTGACCTACCTCTCATTGCCATCTGAATTCTAAATAGGCAAATAAAAATTGAGTTCTCTGTCAGAACAAGCTGCCCCAGAGGCAAAGCTGCACCAGGAAAATCAGAAGGCACCAACGCCAGCAGAACTCTGAGACCCTGGGGTGCCCAGTAAGGAAAACTTCACTAAGAGAATGGTGATTTTCACAGTGTTCTATTTTTAATACCCTGTTTGAGAAAATGATGAGAATCTCTGTTTCTCAGGGGGCAAAAACAAAGGTGTTCACAGATGAAGAGCATTTATTTATTTGACAATTTATCCTCCGGGGACAGTTTGATCAAGACACCAGTTGACTGTCTTTGAAATACTAATGAGATTTTTTTTTACAGAGGAAAGTATTCTTTGTTCATAAAAATAACGAAATAATTAATTTATCAAAGTATTTGCTCCAGATGCTTATCTATTTTTTTCACTGCGTATCTGGTACACACCACTTTTAGCCATCCAACAATTAAATCAGCAGTCAGTGGCCTTTTAGAAGCGACCTGCCAAGTCCTCATTTGTTCATTGCATTGCAGATTGCATGAGCCAGCAATGTACTTTAATGATTAGGAGGTCTATGTATATTATGTAAATATTATTGCAGACAATCAACAATGTTTTAGAAGAATTGCTTGCTTTTTTCATTAAATGAGAATAAAGACAGTCCATGTGACCCTTGATTTTGCTTTTCCTTATGAAAATTGAAGGAGTAAAATCGCTTCCTGTGGAAGTCATTAGGAGCCATTTCTTTGCTCTGTTCTTCCTGGGAAAAGAGGTTTTGAAGACAGATCATAACACTGTGCTTGCTGGAGGCAAGGACTGATCTATTTCATCATTGCATTCTCCATGTCTGGTACATAAAAAGGATTTCAATGATGGTTGCTTAATAAATTAAAAGGAGGTATCCTTTTCAGGTATGTTTGAAGTATTATTACATAGAATTATATTATTTTCCCATTTCACTGTGTGTCTGTTTATTTTTGCAGCACTTCCTCCATAGAAGTAGGAATGATGCCATCAATCATGTCTTCATTTTATAAACCATCCTTAATCTAACCCAGGGTCTGAGAAAATGCGAAAGTTTATGGATTGTCTTAAATAGAATCACAGAATATTAACTTTCAAGGAGATTCCAAGATGGTGGCCAGGAGGATGACAGTAAGGGAGAGAGTATGAGTGAGGAGGGAGCGAAAGGGGTGTGTGTGGATGTGTGGTATGAGTGTGTGTCTGAGGGACGGACAGCTAGATCTCACAGGACTTTGGGGGCTGGTGGACCGGACCCACATAGCTGGGCAGCCTCCCCTACTGCTGAATTCTCTCCCAGAGAGCCGGCTCTGCCACGGAGGCCACGCCATCTTGAAGAGAAGAGCTGCTGTGACTAGAAGCCCAGCTTCATCTCCACCCAGGGTGCTCTCAGACACCACCCGGGAACCTATAGCCACTCCAGCCAGGCATCTGCTGCCTTGGCTGCCGACCCATGAATACCAGGCTGAAAGCTACTGTGAGTTCCAGAGGGTGCTCCACTCCCATCAGCCAGATGCTTTAGCCTGGGCACTGCAACTGCACATGCAAACAGCTGCTGCCTGGGACCACACGGAGAGCTAGCAGCCACCACCCACAACCAAGCCTGGAGGCAGCAGCCACCTGAAACAGGTGGTGGTGTGGGGGGGGGGGGGGGACACTTGTGCTGGGGGTTGGGAGTGGCCGTGGAGAGGTGGCTGGGGAAAAAGGAGATTTATGTAATATATTAAACAATAAAAATCTTAAATTAAAAAAAAAGATCACCCCTTCCCCCACGAAAAAAAAAAAAGAATATTAACCTTCCAGACACTTATCCTGAAAATAAACCATAACTCTCAAATATCTAGTAGGTATGCAAAGATCAAAACTATACTTAGGAAAGGTAGATACATTAAATTTTATTTTTTTGACCAAGACAATTAACTAAAAGAATTTTTCATTGTTTTGACTGCAATATCTAGAAAAGCTGTAATATTTAAAGACAGAGACAGAAAATTAAAAAAGGAAATTCTGTCATTTGAGACACAATGAGGAACCTCAAAGACATAAAGCTAAGTGAAACAAACTAGATAAAGGCAAATACCTACCTTATGATGTCACTTGTATGTGGAATAAAAAGAAAAAAGTTGAACTCATAGAAACAGAGTAGTATCGTGGTTGCCAGGGGTTGGGAATGAGATAAGGAGAGACTGGAAAAAGGTGTTGGTTTGCAAGCTCTGGATTTTGAGGAAAAATCTGAAACTAACCCCAATATGCTGAAAGTAAGGAGGAACCAAAAAAAAAGAGGAAGACCACTCCAGATGGGTAGGTGGCAATTTTAATAAGCATGGCAACTGATATATGAGGTTTGTCTTGGGCAGCTGCAATATAAGATCTCTGCACTTGACCTCCTGAATCTTAAAATTTATATAGACACTATGAGTAAGTTTAGTCACATATACCTTCCGATGGCTCAATATCTCTGTACTCTCCCATGGCTGCATCCTTGCAAATAGCTCCCACCCTGGGGATGGTGGGCAGAATGTGTATTCCAAGGAGAGGAGAGGAGGGTTTGAGGAGCATTCAAATGCCCTGGGTCCAGCTGAAGAGTTAACCAGTGATCATGTCCTCTTGGTGACCTCCTCCAATAAAGGTACAAACTTTGTTATAAGATGAGTAAGTGAGGATCTAATATATAACATGGTGGCTGCAGGTGCTAACATAGTATTGTATAATTAAAATTTGCTAAATCTTCCACCCCCCCAAAATAAATCACACACAAAAAAGGGTAAATATGTGAGATGATGGATGTGTTAATTAAGTCAAGGGGTACACTCTTTCATTATATTGTACACTTCAAATATCTTACAGTTTTACTTTTCAATTATGCCTCAACAAAGCAGAAAAAACAAACAAACAAAACAATCTCAGGATCTACTTGATATCTCAAAACAGCACAAACAGATCAGCAGCACAAACAAATCAATTACAAAGGAAAACAAATGTCCACTTGGAGACATTTCAACTTTTACATAGTAATTAAGTAGTCCTCACATATTGATATAAATTAAGAACCTGGGTCCAAGGGGTTGCATGAGAAACATCACCTTTTCAGAAGCATTCATCTAAAAACTAACTGCACTGAATGAATATCAAATTATGAAACTATAATGATCCTTTATTTCTAAAGTCTCCTTTAACCTTGTGGTCTCATAGAGGGGATGGAATTAAAATAAGTGTGTAACATCTTTTTTTCCAATGGAGGATGATTGTTCAAATTGTTAAAGTGAGATGCTACTGAGGATACTATCACAGTTTGCTCCAAAGTAAGTAATCACAGTTTCTGTTTCTATATAGAAATACAATCCCTGTCACAGTAGTCTTATAATAATAGCATCAGAACTAAAACCAAAATTATAATATAGTTAAATAATAAACATTTAATTTATTATATATACACTAGAGGCCGATGCACAAAATTCGTGCAAGGGGCTCGGTCCTTGCAGCCACAGAGGCTTGTGTCGGCCCTTGCAGCCCCAGCTTTGTCTAGAAAGTCTTTCAGCTGTCTGGTCTAATTAGCACATTATGCTTTTATTATTATTTTATATATATACTAGAGGCCCGGTGCACAAAAATTTGTGCACTCGGGGTGGGGGTGGGGGAAGGGAGGTCCCTCAGCCCGGCCTGTGCCCTCTCGCAGTCTGGGACCCCTCAGGAGGTAACGACCTGCTGGCTAAGGCCTGCTCCCGGGTGGCAGAGGGCAGGCCCAATCCCTAGGTGCAGCCCCTGGTCAGGCTCAGAGCAGGGCTGATTGGGGAGTTGGGGTGCTGCCCCCTGTCATGCACAGAGCAAGGCCAATCAGGGGATTGGGGCGCTGCCCCCTGTCATGCACAGAGTAGGGACGATAGGGGAGTTAGGGCACTGCCCCTTGTCACACACAGAGCAGGGCGGATCAGGGGGTTGGGGTGCCGCCACTGTCACACTCAGGGCAGGGCCAATGGGGAGGTTATGGCTCTACCCCTTAACACACACAGAGCAGGGCCCGTGGAGGGGGGGAGGTTGGGGCGCCGCACCCTGTCACACACAGAGCAGGGCCCATCAGGGGGTTAGGGTGCCTTCCCCTGTCACAAACAGAGCAGGGCGGATAGGGAGGTGTGGCCCTGCCCCCTGTCACGCACAGAGGTGCAGGGAGATCTGGGGGTTGGGACGCCACACCCTGTCACACACAGAGCCGCAGGGCGATCAGGGTGTTTGGGCGCTGCCCCTTGTCATGCTGATCCGGTGCCAGGAGGCCTCGCGGCTCCGCTGATCCCGGTGCTGGGAGGCATATTACCCTTTTACTATTTAGAATAGAGGCCTGGGGGCCAGCTGGTTTGCCCTGAAGGGTGTCCTGGATCAGGGTGGGGGTCCCCACTGGGGTGCCTGGCCAGCCTGGATGAGGGGATGATGGCTGTTTGTAGCTGGTCACACACCCTTCAGGGTGGGGGTCCCCACTGGGGTGCCTGGCCAGTCTGGGTGAGGGGCTGAGGGCTGCTTTCAAGCTGGCAATTGTTGACTGAAGCTCCCAACCACTCCTTTTTTTTCTCTTTTTTAAAATTTTATTCTGGGTCAGCTTTAGCTCTGGCTCTAGGTCTGAGGCTTCGTATCTGGTTTGTTTGGCGTTCTATAATCGAAACAATGTATAACTTCAGCTCTGAGATCCCGGCAGGCTGAAAGCTGGTTTCTACATTTGCATCATAGTACATAGTTGCTTAGAGTTGCAACTCAGAGGCCGGCAAGTCAGGCGGGGAATGTTGGAGTCTGCAGTCACTGGAGCAAGCAAGCCTCATGTTCGCTTCCAGCTGCCTGGCTGCCGGCCGCCATCTTGGCTGACAGTTAATTTGTATAAGGATATGCTGATTAGCCAATGGGAAGGGTAGCGGTCGTACGCTAATTACCATGTTTCTCTTTTATTAGTGTAGATATATCTATATATATATACTAGTAGCCTGGTGAACAAAATTCATGCACATTAAAAGGGAATTAATTAGCAGAGATATTTTAATATTGTTATTTGCCCTTTCTCTATAATTAGTAAAATGTATATGAAAATAATATATAAATTCATTAATAAATAAACAGTAATAAAAGGATGTCACAACAACAGAGGCATGGTATAAAAACGACAAAAACATGATATGAAAACAACAAAAACATGATATAAAAACAACAGTGATGCAAACAATGACTGATAAAGTGATTAAACTTATTCTAATATCTCCCTGTACACCACATTAAGAGTGAAAACACTTTCAGAGTGCTTGACTAATTTCCCTTGTGATGAAGTATTTAGAACTTTAACTGTAATGTCACATGGTCTTCAAACTCAAGAGAAAGCAACATATAACTAACTGACCATGTGCGAAAACGGGTTTCAGGTAGGAATATGTCTACTCTGTGTAGAGTTTTTCCTTGTGATTTATTAATAGTCATCACAAATGCTGGCATCATGGGAAACCATCGTCAAATCAATTTAAATGGGAGGCCAGTGTCAGATGGGGACAAATTAATTCGTGGAATCAGAACAACCTCTCCCTCTGCAGATCCTGTTAGTACTTCAGCTTCGATAATGTTAGGTCATAATCTTTTGATAATAAATCTGGTACCATTACAAAGACCCCATTTACTATTGAGATTTCTCAATAGCATGATGATTGCACTCACTTTCAATTTTAATTTATAACATGGCATTCCCGAAGGAGTAATACTATTAAGAAATTTGATGGGAAAATTTTCCTTTTCAGCATCATCTGTGGAATCAATGGAATCATCACTCAAATATGTGTGAAAATCTCCATCAAGTATATCCAAAATTTCTTCATTTTATTTTTGAACATGCTCATTTTTTGGACAAAAAAATTGCATGTTTAGATATATTTTTTAATATTATCTATAGAGATAGTATTTCCAAAGGTAGCTTCAATAATAGATCCATTACAAATCATTTCACAGAGGATTTCAATAATATCCATTCCTAAATGAAAACTGCTATCAAATTTGCCATCTTCAAGTTTTACTAACCATCCACTATAAGCAGAATCCTCTGATAGCATATTTGTTGTAAGAGACAACTTTATGAAACATCCCCAAACATTGCAGTACTTTAAACTTGTTTGTACTATGGGCAATCATGTAGCATGCGGTACAATACTGAGACATTGTCAAAAACCTTCTCCAAGAAGGAGAACTTTACCACCAAATACAACATTCAAATTTCTCTTAGTAATCTGCCTATGGCATTTATAGCATGACTGGATGCCATGGTGCATTCATCAATAATGAGAAGTTGGGCCTTTTTAATAGTTTTAGCAACTTCACTCTTTATATTGAGTCTAGAAATTGAAGTTTTATTTAATGGAATCGGTAATTTATATTGGGAATGAAAGGTGCTTCTGCCGAGAAGTAAATTTGCAGCAATTCCTGTAGATGCTGTGGGTTAAACAGTACCACCACGACTTCTAATATAATGTGTTAAAACTTCATACAGATATGCAGGTGAATAGGATTCCTAGCTGGTAGGCCCCTGACAGCAAGCTGGCCACCTGTGGATTCCATTAGGAATGCGGCTCCCTCCTCCCTCCTGTCAGGGTCCGGGTGCAGGTGAATGGAGTTCCTGGCTGGTGGCCACTGACAGCAAGCTCTCCAACAGCAGATTCTGTGAGGAATAGGGCTGCCTCCTCCTTAGTGTCAGGGTCTAGTTTGAAGGCCGGACTCAGTACTTCCACATTCTGTTCTGAGGGTGGGTTCCTGCCTGAAACCTCACCCTGAGGGCAGGTTCCTGCCTGAAACCTCACCCTCCGGGAAACAGCTGGGGGAGGGCGCAGCCATTTCCAAGACGACCCCTGCAGGACTGACTTCCTTCAGCTTGGTCACGCTTCTGGATGTGATTTTACACCCAGAGTTTTTATATAAGTAGTTACAAACATATGCAAACACACACATTAAAATATTTATTAGTTGGGGGACAGGGTGAAAAATGTAGAGGTATTAAGCAAAAACAAACAAACAAACAGAAAAAAACCCTTATAGACACAGATAACAGGATGGTGATTACCAGAGGAAAAGGAGTGTAGGGGAGGTAGAAGAGGGTTAAGGAGTGTTAAATGATGACAGAAGGAGACTTGACTTTGGGTGGTGAACATGCAATACAATATACAGATAATATATTATAGAATTGTATACCTGAAACCTACAACATTTTACTAACCAATGTCCCCCAAATAAATTCAATGAAAATTAAAAAAATAAAAATAAATAATTATTAAAAGTGATTTGCTTTATTTAACCCACATAGTAATTGCATGAAAAGTTCACATCTGTATTTTCAGATGAGGAAATAGAGAGGTTAAAGTAAGCTACCATATTTTTGAACCAAGTTTATAAAATCCAAAGTCCTACAATTAAGCTGTGTGTCAATGTTTCTCCTACTTAAAAGTTGCAGATATATTCACATAGGGTTTGAGAAGTCTATTTTAATATGCATGTATGGCTACTATTAGTTCAATTTTTTCTAATGCAAGAAGCAACAATTGGCTCACCTCTAACAAGGTAGGAAAGATGAATTATTTTGCATTTACTATTTTCAAAAAATTTACTGATCAGTATATGCTGATCATATTCTCTTAGTCACTGGGGATAGAGGAGAAATTAAGCACACAAAAATACCTGCCCCATGGAGTGTGCATTTTGGTGGGAGGAAGACAGACAATAAATAATGAATAAATAAAAATGCATAGAATGCAAAATGGTGGTAAGCAATAATGAAAAAAATAAAGCAGGGAAAAGGATAAAATGCAATCTATGAGGTTATAAGTTACAACTGAAAAGAAAGTGGTCAGTGAAGACCTCATAACACATGTGATATTTAATCCAAGAACTGATAGAGTAATGAAATAGAACAGAAAATGCCTTGAGATGATCCCCAAAAAGAGCCATCTAGGTAGGGGCATTCTAAGTAGAGCCTGAACTTCAGAGTCCCTGCTGTATCCAAGGAATAGCAAGGAAATCAATGTGCTGGGCAAAATGAGCAAGGTGAAAGCAAGGTGGAACCCCCATAATGATTTAGTTTATTCTGAGTATAATGGAAGTCAGAAGCCATTGATGGAATCTGAGCAGAAGAGGATTAAAGTGATGTAGCATTTTAGGGGGAGAAAAATCACTCTGGTTGCATCATCAAAAATAGATTTTAAAAAAGGTCCTGTCATAGTGGCTCAGTTGGTTGAGCATCGCCCTATACACCAAAACATTGCCAGTTGCTTTCAGGGGTCAGGGCACATGCCCACATTTCAGGTTCCATCCCGGGTCAGGGTGAGTTAGGGAGGCAGCTAATTAATGTTTCTCCCTTATATCATGTCTCTCCTTCTCTCTCTCTCTCTCTCTCTCTCTCTCTTTCTCTCTCTTTCTCTCTCTCTTTCTCCCCTCCCCTCCTCTATAAGCATATCCTCAGGTGAGGATTAACAAACAAACAAAAGATAAAAAGGGTCCAAGATAGGAAGCAATGAATAAGTTAGGCAATTGTAACAATCCAACTATGAGAGACTGTTGGCCATGTATGATGGCAAGAATATGGAAGAAAATTCTGGTTAAGGGTTATATTAGTTGGTATAGATAAGAAGTACAGATAGAACTGAGCCCTAGAGCTCTAATTTTAAAGATCAGGGAAATGAGTGGAAATCAAGATGGGAAATTTTAAAGGAGCAGCAAGGGAGGTGGGAGGAAATAACAGAAAAGTACACTATATTAAAAGCCAAGTAACACATATGTTTTAAGATCAGTAATCAGCAGTGTCAGATGCTGCTGCTTGCTAAATATGACCAGGAATAACAACTGACTATTGTATGTACAATTTGGGGGTAACTAGACAATACACCAAGCAATTTCAGTCCAGGGATAGCTTCCAAGCCTGATAGAAGACATTTATATAGTGTAACATTCATTTCTTAATTCATTTAATAAAATAAAAAAGTGATTTGTTATCACAAAAATATTTTGTGAGTTGTATTTTTATTTGCTTCAAGGAAGTATTTTTCATTAAGTAATAACTTTTACATTTTCCAGAGTTACATTTTGGGGCAACTATTCGGCTGATGGACCTGTCAAAGTAGCAATTATTAGATTTAAAAATGATCCATCATACAAAAGGAACATTAAAACTTTGACAATTTTAAAGATTTGTTCATTTTTATTTTGAAAATCTGCTAGGTTTAATAGTATCACTCTATTTGTAAATATAAAGAGTTTATACTAGTATGTTTGACCATATTTATTTGAAATTATAATGTTTAAAAATTAAGTCAATATGATAAGGAGTATCTGAGAATTATTTTCCCTGGGAAGAGAACAAGACAGACTCTGCACCATACTATACTGTCTTTCAACAGGCATGATCAAAGTTGAAAGGACAGAACACAATTATTGATGCCAATTGTAAAATCTCACAGGTCATTATGAGTTATAAATCAATATAGCTTTTTAGAACATTGCCTGGCACATAACAAATGTCATGTTTCCAGCTATATTATTACTGGGAACTTTGGATAATACTGTGTATTTTGGAAGACTATTAAAATTACTTTACATTTAATCATTTAATAGCATAATTCTAGCCCCTAAACATTTTACTAAACTTTTACTTATTATTTTTATATCATATTCACATGTCAGCAAAGTAAAATTATTAGATCCTGGAACTCAACTGTGGGGTATGAGATCCTGAACTCACTTCACAAAAGTGATATATGTGCCCTGGCCGGTATGGTTCAGTTGGTTGAGTGTCGTCCTGTGCACTAAGTGGTGGCCAGTTCCATTCCTAGTCAGGGAACATACCAGGTTGTGGGCTCAATCCCCAGGAGGGTGCATTCAGGAGGCAGCCAATCGATATTTCTCTCTCCTCCCTTCCTCTCTATTTCTAAAATCAATTAAAACATTTTTTTAAAATGATATATGTATTTTATAATTTGGGGACTTTTGATATCTTAATTTTGATCTTAATTTATATCTATTCATATTAATTATTTTATGACTGTCTGTGGGGTGTATAGGTCCTCTGCCAGGAACTGGACCTTCATGGCCAATGGGTATTGAACAGAGAAGACGTGAGAAGTCATAGGCATAGAAGATAGTCTATATTGTAGACCAAGTAGCCATTGCTAACAAGGAGCCATTAGACAAAACAGCTCTTCAATGTAGCCTCACAAAGTAGTCAGAAACATAGGAGCCAAAAAAGCAGCTGAGCATTGAGTGGTCAGCAACACATCTTTATACCAATTTATACAAAAAAGGTTTCTTGCCAAATAGTGACATCAATTCTTGGGTTACAGAAAGGCACGCCGGCGCAGTATATACAGTATAATTGTTGTGTCCTTGCTCAGATTGTCCTTGAAGATCCAGCATGTTTTGATTAGGGTTCCCACAGTCATAGCTCTTTCTGCCTCATATTTCATGCCATCTTATGAAGAAATTTTTTTTGTGTCTTAATCTGAAAGAAGTTGACATCTTTTAGCAAAATATATATATTTTTATACATTTATAATACCTATTTATACACATATAGCAAATATACATAGTAGATATTATAAATATAATTTATGCACATATATAATGCATATGTATGTATATACATTGTGTGTGCGGTGTGAGAGAACATGATTTGGAATATAGCTATATTGTATGTTTACCTTTAGTTATAACCAATATTTATGTATTTATATGTAAAGTATGTAGCTTTTAGTAGTACATATAGTACAATCTTTTTAAAAATATGTTTTTATTGATTTTTTAGAGAAAGAAGAAGGGAGAGGTATAGAGAGAAGCATCTATCGGCTTTCTCCTGCATGGCCCCTACTGGGTGCCCTCAAACTATTGGTGTATGGGACAACATTCAACTAACTGAGCCATACCAGGCAGGGCTATAGTGCAATCTTTTTATCCAATTCCTTTGTGCAAATAAATGATAAATTTAGAAATTGTAATGTTTTTCAAAATGAATCATTGTTTATGATCACTTCAGTAAGATTCCATTAATGATATCTGATTTTTAGTACAATCATATATTTGATATTTCCCTTAGAATTTTAAGTTAGGTGATTTTCTTTTTTTTAATATATTTTATTGATTTTTTTACAGAGAAGAATGGAGATGGATAGAGAGCTAGAAACATCGATGAGAGAGAAACATCAATCAGTTGCCTCTTGCACACCCACCACTGTAGATGTGCCCGCAACCAAGGTACGTGCCCTTGACTGGAATCAAACCTGGGACCCTTCAGTCTGCAGGCCAATGCTCTATCCACTGAGCCAAACCAGTCAGGGCTAAGTTAGGTGTTTTTAATCTCATAATCTAAAGTATGTTTTCATTCCCAAGTCTGAGTATTAACATGGAATTCCATTTCTCTCCCCCAACAACCAGACTTTTCTTTTCCTATTTGAGTATTTAAGGATATGTAACAGGTTGATTTCTTTGAAACAATTTCAGCTTCAATTCTCTGTCTCTACATTCTCTTTATTTCATGGACTGCTTGAGGCCAATTCTATGTGAAAGACTCCCAACTGTTATTACTTTGTTGGAAGAAGCTAGGGGGAAAAGAATGTCTTAAATTAAATTTTTAGACCATACTCAGACCAGATTTTCTTTCTCTTCATATCCTCTTTGCTTTTTGGTGTTACTGTTATTCTTTAAGCAAGGCCTGGAGCTATAATTGCTAGTGATTCACTACCAAAAGGCTTTTGTTAAAGGGTTTCATTTTGGTTCAAGGAAAAGGAAACTATGAAACTGGTCATTCTCATTTGAAATGTTGGATCACTGAAAGAGTAACAAATGCAGGTTTTAGTCCATAAAAAAGTTTAGGTAAGAAAACATAATTTGCATTAATAACTTCTTATTTGAAGAGTCTTCAGCCTCCAAGTTTTCATGCTTTCAGGTAAAAGTGTATTTTATTTCCAATGGCTTTCCTATTCAATCTTTGGATTTTTTTCTGTACAATCTTGGCTTCATAAAAAATTGAGTTATTTTAATTTATATTTCCTTCAATTTAAATACATATTAAGCAATTCCAAATCCCCATTCTGTTTATTCTACATTTCAATTTCAAAATATATTTGTATTCAACACAATTGCATATGATTCTTTTGGATAGCTTATATTTAAAAAAATAAACTAACACATATACTCATATTTATAACCTGTTTTACATTCTGTTTCATTTGGTCTTGTTTTTTGAGCTGAGCTCTGTAAAAAGCACTGGCTAGTTCTTGTCTCACATGCTTTGTACATGTGTACTGCTTTATTCTTGTAAATGTAGCAGAAATGTGCAATGTTTTAGCCTTTTGGGCACTCATCAGGCGCTGATTGTTTACAGAAATGAACTGAATAGTGAGCATTTAAACTGCCTTGAAATCATTAGATGATTAGCTTTCCCTTGAGTTCCATGGCACCCTGAACAGGCTTTCTGAAGGGGCCATTATGTTCTTCTTCCCCTGGTACTGACCAAGGAAAACAAAAATAGAAGCATCACTGAGTGCAATGTTGATTCTGAGGGGAGGCATTGTTTAAAAAGAGAATGCTAGGAAACTGCTCTAAAGTACAAACATTTATCCAGGTGTAATAGACAATGCCAATTGTTTTGCCTCAAAATCCAGAGATTTTCAAAGCCCTTTCAGGGAATAAAATATCAACAGAAATTGCTGAAATTATTTTTCTAAACAATAAGGGCATTGCCCAGCGGGTGAGGCTTAGTGGTTGAGCATCAACCTGTGAACCTATCACAGTTCGATTTCTGGTCAGGGCACATGCCCAGGTTGTGGGCTAGACCCCCAATAGGGAGTGTGCAGGAAGCAGCCAATCAATGATTCTCTCTCATTATTGATGTTTCTATCTCTCTCCATCTTCTTTCCTCTATGAAATCAATGAAAATATATTTAAAAAATTAATGATAAAGTTATGGATGTTATGTAGTAAATTCATTTTTTTCATGTGAAAAATATTGAAGATGTTTCTAAACAATGTTAATATTGACTGTAGTAAACAAATAATACTGCATGTGAATAAAATCTTATTTATGATTTTTTTTTAAATATATTTTATTGATTTTTTACAGAGAGGAAGGGAGAGAGATAGATAGTTAGAAACATTGATGGGAGAGAAACATCGACCAGCTGCCTCCTGCACATCTCCCACGGGGGATGTGCCCGCAACCCAGGTACATGCCCTTGACCGGAATCGAACCCGGGACCTTTCAGTCCGCAGGCCGACGCTCCATCCACTGAGCCAAACCGGTTTTGGCATTTTTAACAGTAAAAGTCTATTGTCAATATAAAAACTGACAAAGCCCATGTAACCAGTCAATGTCAGAAAGAAGATCAACAGTCATAGAAAAAAAAAAACATTCATGAATATAAGATAGACATTTATCATTTATTGCAATATTCTCTGAATTATTGGCTATAAATTATGAAATGAAAAATTTTAAGTAAAAATAGATAAAGTAAATATCTATTTTCCTCTTTGAATATACTTGAGGAAGAACAGACCTACTACTTACTGTAACATTAGGCTTGTATTTGGAGTTTGGGAGCTTGACTAATAAAGCTTATATATGATAATGCCATTAAGTGGAATTTTCCTCCCTCATTTGTAAAATTGGTGGTCAAACACGTATATCAATACATTTTTCCCCCAAAGTAGTCCATTAAAAAGGAGTAGTACTCACACCAATGTCACTCTTAATACAGCTTCTTCTCAGTGTTACCCTTATGAGCAAGGAAAATGTCCTTCAACCACTCCAATCTTAGAAAACATACAGAAACAAATACGCATTTGTTGTCTCAGAAATGAGAATGTGCTGCCATTATCTGTTTCCTAGGGTAGAACAGTGATGGTGGGTGGTTGGTAAGAAGTGTTGTCATTTTACAGATCACAGAGACTCCCCCAGAAAAGGACCTTTTACAGGCTCTATATGCCATTTCAATATTTTAAATTTCACAGTGCCATAAAAGACTTTATTCTAAATGAAGTCCATGACTATTATGCTTAATTCCACCGATTCAGTCTTCAGTAGAGAATGAGAATGGGCTCCAGCAGAAAAGTAATCTCATAGATTTTAGTCAAAAAATGTTTTTGTTATTATTTTGGTGGTGATTATTGTTGCATTCTTGTTGAGTAACCACTGTGGCAGTTCTTTAAAAATTCTAATTTGGGACTAAATTCTTAATTATGACAATATTTAATTCAGTGATAGTTGAGTACATCCCACCCTTATACTCAGATCTCTTCCTCAGGGTGAAAACTAGTTCCATTTATGTTTGCATTCTTAAAAAATATACTTAAATACCTGTTCATTTCAGCCAGGTCACAGTCTGCCCCATTTCTTAACTGCCTGATTAACTGAGAGCTCCAACAAAAGCTAGTCCCTGAAATGGGAACTTGCAAAGACTAATTTGTTTATGAGTTTACTCACTGCTGAAAGAGTGACAGGATGAGGTTTTGTTGACTGCTCCCATTCTATCAGGTACTGGTAACTGATAAAGCAGCATTTTTGAGGTTTACTAGAATGACATGAAAATTGGGAATAGCAAAGAATTGGAGCAAATGTGGATGTTACAGATCAAATAGTTGCTTACTTCCTTTTTTTTCAGTTGTTGCCTCTCAACCCTTTTCCCCTCCAAAAAAAGTAACCAAAACTATGTGTCTAAGGTTAGGACACTGTCATAAATCTTGGACTATAAGATACATTTTCTTATTTGACTTTGAGAAATTTTAAGGATGCTTAAGAATCCTATTTCCAGTGTGTTTAGGATGAGCAGAAACCCAGAGACAGGCAGCCTCCATTTCAACCCAAATAACTCCACATCCCTCTTATAAATCAAATTGTAACTGCTTCACATGTTGTTTGCTTGATTTTGAAATTTACAAAAAGAAAGAAGTTGGCTTCATGGCAAGAACCAATTGTCTAGAATATGCTTTCAAAAAATATTTTATTGACTATTTTATTGGAAATTTAAATTAGTGGCACTCTTGGATTTAAAATCTAATTTATGTTACTTTATACACCTTTGATCTTTCTGCTGTCTGAGAGTCTCATTTTGCCATCTGAAAAGAGTTCATAAAGAATCAGTTTGCGATGAGTCTTTGCATGATAAATGTAGCTTTTTTTCCATTGTCTGGGATTTGACTGTTTCAAATCCCAGACAATGGAAAAGTTAGTAACTGTGTATGTGTACTTTAAAAAGTTAGTCCGTTTGTGTTTTTAAAGTAACATTATTTTGAAAGTATGTTGATGTCATTTTCTATTTTTAAAAGAAATTACACAGAAATTAGCTGAATTGAAGAAAATCTTAAAACCGAATCACCAAACATTACCAGATGAACATACTAATATTAGATTCCCCCAAGGCAAAAATATAATCTAAAAACAATAAAAGTAAGATAACTTTGTTTTCTAGTCAACCAATTTTTATTTTTAATATCTGCATGTTCAGAAAATTTCTATCTATAAAAGAATTTCCCTGTCTAGAACTTTAGAAAATTCATATTTTCAAAGTCAGGAATGGAGAAGAAAGAGACACTCAGCAATATTTTTAAGGCTTCTGATCTATCAAAACATTCCATAAACACCCAGACTTGCCAGTCTAGCAGATGTCTTTACTACTTATAGAAGTGATACTTATAGGAAACCTGGAAAATATTGAAGGGCATAAAGAAGAAAAGAAAAATTCACAAATTCCAGTACCTGCCAATGTTTTGGTTTATTTTTTTTCCAAGTTATTTTACTAGTCACATGCATAGGCATAAATATAACTTGATTATTTGAATTAAATACTAATGAAGAGCTGCTTAGCAAACCTACTTACTTGAAAGTTTTTGTCAGTAATATTACTATTTTGAATTGTTTCACATCTCATAAAACATTAAGGATTTATTCCCCCAAAATACTTCTCAAAACACAAATACTTTAAAGAAGGAGAGCAATCATGATTACATATGAACTAGAGCCCGGTACACAAAATTTGTGCATGGGGGGCGGGGATGTCCCCTCAGCCCAACCTGCACCCTCTTGCAATCTGGATCCCTCAAGGCATGCCTGACTGCTGGTTTAGGTCTAAACTGGTAGTCGGACATCCCTCTTGCAATCCGAGACCACTGGCTTCTAACCACTTGCCTGCCTGCTTGATCACCCCTAACTACTCGCCTACTTGCCTGATCTACCCTAACCGCTCGCCTGCCTGATTGCCCCTAACTTCTCTCCTGCCTGCCTGATCATCCCTAACCACTCGCCTGCCTGCCTGATTGCCTGATGGCCCCTAACTGCCTCTGCCTGTCTGCCTGATGGCCCCTAACTGCTCGTCTGCCTGCCTGATGGCCCCTAATTGCCTCTGCCTTGGTCCCTGCCACCATGGCTTCATCCAGAAGGATGCCTAGAATGTCGTCGTGAAGGTTGTTTGGCTGTCTGGTCTAATTAGCATATTATGCTTTTATTATTATAGATGTGGCAATGCCTGTAGTCTAGTGCCTTTTTGAACATGAAAAACAGGCTTAGCTTTAAAGATTTGCAAAGTGACAGAAAGTGGTGCTTATATTTTATTTCCTTCAAGTTCAGGTTCATAGGTAAAATTAGCTCATGTCCTTTACAATTATTACCACTGCTTTAATTCACCAATTGTTTTTTTTTACTGAGTGATCATCAGAATGCTTGACCCAATTATAAAGTGTGTCTTATCTTGTGGGGAGTTAGGGTAATGATTAAAATCTTATGAAACATTTAGGCATCACCTAGGGAGTCAGGAAGAAACACAGATTCAATGAGTAAATCACACAAGGTTACAGAGCAAAGTTGGGTCTAGAACCTAAGTATCCCAACATCAAAATGTGTGCCCTTTTCATTTTTCTGTATTTACTTCTTTTATAGGAAGGATCAACATCTCCCAAGAGAAAGCACATCTATTAAGTACTGAGCCAAAAAATTAACGTAAAATATACATTCCTTAAGCTTGTGTATTTTACCAAAAAAATGAAACCAATATACTTTTCTAACTGTCTTTACAATAGACTTCAAATATTTTTAGAGCCAAAGATATTTCAAATCGTGTTACATGGGTATAGAAAACAAAACAACATTCCCTTATTTTTATTTAATGTATATTACTAGCACAAATATTTTATAATCAGAAGTATCGGAGGAAGTTTTTAATTTGTCTCCTATGGACCAAACTTTGAAGAACGCTTTTGCAAGACAGAACATTTGTCTCAAAAAATTGCTCTGCACACAGGTGGTTATTCTGCTTCATTTCTTACTTGCAGAATAAATCCTGTTTGACAGTTCTCTGTTCTCAGACTAAATTAGCAATGTTTACTCTTTCTATCCATTATTTACGTGAAGTACAATTGAGCATTATTGTGTCTTTTGTTCTTCCCTTCAGGTATAGATTTCAACTGGAACTTAATTTTAAACTAAAGTAAGATTATATTTTTTGTATGATTTGAAAAGACCATATTAAAAATTACTTTTCCCCCTAATTGATGATATAATTTTGAAATAAATTAGCCTGACCCCCCAAAAAAAGGCTTGATTAAAAAGAAAAAAAGAGGTGGGGGCTTGAGGAAACTCTCCCTTGTTTCTAGCTTAGAGCTGTCCTGTTTCATATCCTTTCTGACACTTGGTTTCCCATCAATTAGATTTTTCAGGCTACCCAGGCTACCATCTGCTCTTCCAATAAATCGTTCCTTTGGGCCTATAGGTAACCCAGAGTTATTCTTTAGCTCACTATAAAGAATATTAACAGAAACAAGGATTACATTATTTTATGAATAACATATTTAAGATAAACTATTAAATATTGACACCACAAAAACATTTTTTCTAAAAATTATAGCATAGGTAATTTTTTATTGTTTAAAGTATTACAGATAGTAGTACATATATCTCCTTGTTTTTCCCCAATTGACCTTCCCCCAGCCTCCCCTACCCCCCCTCAGTGTCTTGCGTCCATTGGTTATGCTTATATACATGCATACAAGGTAAATTTTTGCGCAAAACCATATCCAAGATGCAAGAGTAAATTGCACTGCAATTTGAAGAAGCCAATAATGTTTTCTCATAAGAAATGATGCATTCCAAACACTTTTTTGCTTAAATGTAATCAAGTTTTGAGCTTAAAGTGAGAGGCCACATTTCCTTCCTCTTCACTATGTCTTGATAAACAGAGTGGAATGAGGAGGACAGGGTCTGCTGCCATTTTCATTCATGTTAGTTCTAGCAGGATTAGAATTCAGTGCTCATTGCCCCTTTTTTAAAAAATAAAACAGAACACACACACACACACACAAATTGGCTATAGTGGAAGGACATAAATACTCCAAGAATTTCTAAATTGGAAACCATTGTGATTCTGATTCCTTCTGGTATTTGGCTTTGATGTTTCCAGAGATGCTGCAAAGACACTTTTCATTGAAAAGGAGAAGTATCCATGATCAGGACTTAAACTATTAAATATCAGCAGCACTGGCACATTTTTCAGTGATGAGAATAATAATAAAATAATTAAATTATTATTTTAGTTTAATGTTTTCCAGCAAAACCAACACTCCCTGTAACTGTGGATTGAGACTAAAAAGAATGAAAATGATTTTAGCTTCATATTGAGTTGTAAGGGATATTTTTTTACCTGGCCTTTCCTCAACTTTCATGCCTTGCCACACTGATCCATTTTCCTGACTTCCCACCCCCACCCTCAGCAATCACTCAGAAAAATGAGGAAACTAACTTGTAGCATTGGAAGCAGTTCTCCCTCTGTTTTCCTGAGGAGTGGAGAAAAATAATGTATAACATCTGCCAAGTGAAATATGTATTTCCAAATGTGACTGATTAGAACAAGTTTCATGAAGATTTACAAAGTTTGGGTCATTCATAGTTTTTTTTTAGTTTTTTTTTTTTTTAGGTTTTTTTTTTTTTTTTCCTAGAAGTCAGTGTTTTGATATCTGCTTGTCATTATGGAAGACAATTCATTAAAAATATATTAACTTTCTTTGTTTTGCTAAAATATTGGAGTTTTCTTCGGCGTAGATGTTCAGCTACTTAAGAAATAAATTTGTGCCCTCACCGGTTTGGCTCAGTGGATAGAGCGTCGGCCTGTGAACTGAAAGGTCCCAGGTTTGATTCTGGTCATGTACCTTAGTTGCGGGCACATCCCCAATAGGTGGTGTGCAGGAGGCAGCTGATCGGTGTTTCTCTCTCAATGATGTTTCTAATTCTCTATCCCTCTCCCCTCCTCTCTGTAAAAAATCAATAAAGTATATTAAAAAAAAAAAATAAAGACATCTGTGCCATAGCTGGTTTTGCTCAGTGGATAGAGCCTTGGCCTGTGGACTGAAGGGTTCCTGGTCCAATTCCGGTCAAGGGCGCATGCCCAGGTTGCAATGATTTTCTCTCATCTTTGATGTTTCCATTTTTCTCTCCCTCTCCCTTCTTCTCTGAAATCAATAAAAATATATTTTAAAAAAGAAAGAAGTTTGTACTTAATATGCAAACTATAATAAATCACTTAACATATCACATGGGATAATATGAGCACATAAAGTTATTCAGATCATCTTTCATAGTTTTAAATTAATAAAAAGGACTTTATACCTGTAAGAAGAGTTTTGAAATTTAATAGAGAATAGTTTATCACCCCTAATAATTTCTGTTTTCAAATATTTCCAATGCTTTTTCATACCAGTTTTAAAAATTCGAGAAAGTTTATATATACAGATGTTGTTAAAGATAAAAATAATGGAAATTGAACTGATATCTGTCTAATACATGATGTTGACAAAAGTTCCCAAAAAGAATATTAAAAGAATAGGAGACTTTCATCAAGTGAATAGTTTGCAAATGGAGGAAATGCAACTTCTGGTGGAAGTGGAAAATGCTCTTCAAATAGACAAAAGAGAAGATGTCTTTTGTAAAGACACTTCCCACCCATATTTCTCATTTTGGTCTGTTTTGTGTAATTGAGGTTTTCAAATCGTAGAGTTTTGGTTGGTCAGTATAAATTCAAACGGAGTTTTCAAATTGTGCATTTCTAATTCGTCAGGGCAGGCCCTAGTTTGATGGTGGAGGAAAAAAGAGCTTCCTTGCAGTGGTTGACTCAGAGGGCATAAAGGAGCAGGAGATAGATCAGGAGGTTAGAAGCTTAGTCTTTTTCTTCCCAGGGTACAAACGTGAGAGGCGCATGTTCGCAAATCACCACTGGACTCCAGTTTAAATTTACTCCCATTTAAAACCACAGAGAGTCTGCCTTGATAAATAAGTTTCTTGTTGGGTTCACAATGATAAATTACAAAACATTTTCACATGCATTTTCATTTCATCACAGAAATGTGCTATGCACTGTGCTAGGCACTGAGTTTCCAAAGATGATAGGACTTATTCCCTGCCTCTGAAAAAGTCAAGTTCTAGTGAGAGATGTACTAGTCTCAAGAGTCTCATCCTCTCTGCCCACTTCTGGATGCTATACTGTAATCCTTTGGATCATCCAAACCTTTGTATTCCCCATGTTGTTGTTTTTTTTTTTTTTTTTGCAAACAATTTTAAATATTTTCAAACCCTCTCACTTGAGTACACTTTTCAGAGAATCAGAGGCCATGGAAGGGCAGCTCCTTATTCCATCCTCTCTTTCAATGTACATGTTTTTGTCAATGCTCATTCTTCTCTTCAGTTCACATATTAAATGTTAGAAGTCTCCTTCTTTCTTCAGTGTTTCATTAGAGGTTTCTGTTCCTCCTCACTCGACCACCAGGCAAAAAGAGTTCTGATGTGGGCAAAAGCAAACTGGAGTCATTAGATACATCCAGTTGGGCTATGGTCCTAGGATATATATATAGTTTTAAGTGTAGTGTTAGGAAGTTACATATGAGCGGCTGTGGTCCTGACAGGGGTCAGGCCAACATTGCCTTCAGACCGCCTCTCTGTGGGTGGCCTAGCAGCCAAGAGATCACCAGCGGGAGGTTCTTGGTCCAAACTCAGAGGAAAATGACATGACCTCAATGGGAACTTACTAGGGTTTTCTGTATGCATTATGGGAAAGGGCATGCATACGCCAAAGAGCTATAGTTATATAACCCTTTTCTGTCAATCATAGCTGACTGCAAATGAAAGTCTCCACCCAGAGAATTCCTCATTTAAGCCATATAACCAAGGAGTTTGGGGCCATTGTCTCTGTTACCGATTGGGGTTACTGGCTGGGACCTTGATTCTTCTAGATGATGAAGAAAAGATTTTAAGGTCAACGAAAATGAAAGTAAAGCAAAGTGGGGTTTATTGAAGATATATTCCAAACAAGGAGCAGGCCAGTTGAGAGAGAGAAAGAGAGAGAGAGAGAATAAAAGAGAGAGAGAGAGAGAGAGAGAGAGAGAGAGAGAGAGAGAATGGTCAGGCTGTTTTAACTTACTGGGAAATCAGAGAAAAGAGGGCTTTGGAGACAAGGTTCAGGGGGTAAGCACTGAATGAGCTGCCACTACCCATGCTCCCCTTGTTGCAAGTCTCATGGGGTCCCTTACAGGTTGTGGGGTGCATGCCAGTGGGGGGATGTTCCTTGGGGGGGAAATGTGCACTGGTCCTTTGTCCTAAGCATATTTATCTCTCTTTTGCAGGTGGAAATTTTAGGGGAGGGTCCTAATAGGATATTCATCAGCTTCCCAGGTGTGCTCTTTCAGGGTTGTGGTCTCCACTGATTGGTCGGTGCCAGGGCAGGGGGTCATTAGTTAATGTAGTTGGTCCGGAGGCAGCCACAGTATCACCTGTCTGTCTGGTTTTGCTGCTTTTCTGGGCTTGGAGCTGAAATACAACTGAGGCCTAGATGTTCTCTGTAGGGAGAAAAAGGCCAGGGGTTCAAACTGCATGAACAGTGATATGCTAGGGGAGGATAGGTGTGGGGCCCTGACTAGAGTATGATGGATATTAAAGGCTCATTTGCCATGCGCATGTGCAAAGACAATGGCACAGCAGTTTTATATACCCACTGTGCAGGTGCACCTTTACCTTATGTAACACTGATGTCACTCTTTGGCCAGAAGCCTCTTTTATCTGAGTTAGTATACAATGTGCTGTTGACCAGCAGGTGGTTGGCTCCTGTATTGGCTACTGTGTTAGCAAGGAACTGCTTTGTGTAGTGTAGCTGCTGTGTTCACTGTAGACTGCTGCATGTACAATGTCTACTTATTCTACATAAAGTCTCTCTCTGCGGCTATTCATATCTTCTTCCAGTGCCGGCATCCAAAGAAGTCAAGTCTCTGACAGAGGAATTTGGACCCAACAATAGGCTACCGGCTGGTTCCGAACCTGCCTGCTGACGGTCTACTGGCTGCTGGGCCACCCATGGGAAGGCGGTCTTGAGGTCATGTTGGTTCCGCCCCTGTTCAGGACCCTAGGGCAGGCCCCACCCCAGCCACTCATGTCTGACTTCTACCTAACATCTCTGACTGGCCCATTCTCACTTGGAGGGTACCTTCAATAAATCTTACTTTGCACTACTTTCATTTACATTGACTTTAAAATCTTTTCTGTGTCGACCAGAAGAACCAAGGTTCTAGCCGGTAACCCCAATGGGTAACATCTCTTTGGTGCCATGACTTGGATTGCACAAACCACTTGCCTGCTCCCAGATTCCTAGGCATCTCCCACCCCAAACAGGTCTGTGGAGACATCTGGAACTTGGTAAGGTTTGAATTCCCATCCTCTGAGATTATGGTGAGATTACATGGTCTCATCCTTGCTAGACCCCTGGCATGTCAGACTCTAGCTCTCAAGCACTGATACCTCAGGCTCTGAAATTGACCCCAGGAGCTTTCTAATTCCTAACCTCCAGATGGGGAATCAACCTTCCATGCCAAATGGTAGTTCCCTGGCCTGTATTTTGGCTAACTGTGCCCAATTTGACCCCCAGCCCTTAAAAGAAAAAGACTAATTTTCTATTGTAATTCAATCTGGCCACAATATAAACTCCCCAATGGGGAGTTATGGCCTCAAAATCGAGCATTAGTCACAACATCATTCTTCAATTAGATCTTTTCTACAAGAGACAGGGCAAATGGTCAGAAATTCCTTATGTCCAGAGATTTTTCTATTACAAAAACTGGAGGATCTCTTCTGGCAATTCAAACGGACTGCCTTGTCAAAGACCCTCTGTGCAACCCTACGCTAATGGCCCACAAAATCCCCCCAGTTGCACCCTCATTCCATAACCTAAACCTTCTCTTTATCCAGCCTTGCCTCTGTATCCGGGAAAATAATACCCCTTCACAGGAACCTTAAAAGCCAAAACCTCTCTTATCTTCTCCTGCCAAGGTCTGCCCCCTGGTGGAGGCTCTGGGAGAAAAAGGCCCACTGCTTGTCCATAAACCCTTCTCACTTGTAGAATTAAAACAAATTAGGGCAGATCTATGGAGTTATTCTGATAACCCCAATCACTATGTGGACTCCTTCCAACATATATCTTTAAGCTATGAATTAACATGGAAGAACGGAATGGTAATCCTGGGACAAACTTTGTCAGATACTGAATTCTTCTGAAGTTAATAAATGCCTACATCCCATTCCTCCACTTTCTATCGCTCCTCTACTATATCCTATGCTTTCTGAGCTTCCTTGTCTGGATCTGTCCTTCCCCTCCTTTCTTTCTTCGCCTTCTAACTTCTCCACTACTCCCTACTGACTTAAAGGAAAATGAGAATAGGAATTCTAACAGCTCCCTTTGGAGAAAAGCTGGTCTCAGCCAGAGAGGAACCAGGAACTGTTCCTGATGATCTCTGGGACCCTGATGGGTTTGCAAAGAAGTTTAACTGTTAGAACTGTGGGTCGCGACCCCTTTGGGGGTCGAACGACCCTTTCACAGGGGTCGCCTCAGACCATTGGAAATCACATATATAATTACATATTGTTTTTGTGATTAATCACTATGCTTTGATTATGTTCAATTTGTAACAATGAAATTGGGGGTCACCACAACATGAGGAACTGTATTAAAGGGTCGCAGCATTAGGAAGGTTGAGAACCACTGTTAGAACATGTAATCCTGGCTATTTCAACCTATTTCAATTACTATAGCTACTGGTTTCTTAGAGCAAGGCAACAGAATTGCTAAATGGGCTCTGTTAGGAAACTGTAGAGGAGTCTGTTTCTATTACAGAAAGCCAGGTCACTTTAAAAAGAATTGTAGAAAACCAAAATGGGACTTAGAAAGAGAAAAGAAACCAGAAGCAAGCATAGAGATGCTCCAAGGGTATTTCCCTTTCACCTTAACAGTCTGGGAGAAGTTAAAATTATCACAAAAAAGAAAAATACTAAGGACCTTGTAGATATTAGGGTTACTTTATCTGTTCGTAACCACACCCAACTTGTAACCTTCTCCTTCAGAGTGAAGCTTCTATATAAATGGCAGGAATATTTAACTTTATTTTGTTTTAAATCTTTAATGTTGAAAGTGCTACATATGTCCCATTTCCCCCTCCCCATTGACCACTGCCAGCCTGCCCCCACCGTCTACCCCAGGCCTTCACCACTCTATTGTCTGTGTCCACGGGTTATGTATATATGCATACAAGTTCATTGGTTGATCTCTCCCTCCCCCCTCCCCACCCACCCTCCCCTGCCTTCCCTCTGTGGTTTGACAGTCTGCTTGATGCTTCTATGTCTCTGGATCTATGTTTGTTCATCAGTTTATGCTGTTCATTAGATCCCACATATGTGTGAGATCATGTGATACTTAAAATGGAAAACCTTAGAGACAAACAATGTCCAACTTTAAATGGGAACCTGTTTCCTTCCAACTAGGAAATGTTATGGAACAATACTATCTCGCAGCTAGGACCTGTTTTGCTGTTCCCTAGGTAAACTGACAGAGGTTCTGTATGCTTAAGCCTTTATGGCTCTCAGAGGAGACCCTAAGCTATGTACTGTCTGTAAACTAGAAAAATGTATCCAAATAGAAAGAAACAGTCTAAAAGTGAATAGATGAATTTGCCAGTCCTTTGCCAACATTTGGGTGACATATCAATTATTGGGGTATTAAAAAACTGTCCTTGTTTTACAAATGAAGTCTTCATAGGGCCAGAGGTGTGGTCCCAGAAACAATGGAAAGACCACCAAATCCTTTCACCTTCCCCAAACCTTGCCCACTAATCTCAAGAGGCTTATAGATAATGAAACCAAAGTTCCAGGAACTTTGAAATGCAAATACCTGGACTTCACCATAAACACTTATCTGGGCCATTTTTTTGAAAAATAAGAATCTCTGGAAGGTAAGTCTTACCAAAACAGATATAGATACTAAATACTGAAACATTAATTGCTAGACAATTTTTAATTTCACTTGCTTTTGACTTTTTCATGCATAAAGTCTGTAAAGTAGATTTGAAACTGTTGATGTAATGTCTTGGGCTTTGTTAAAGGTGTGCTTCTTAAAAGTAAGGGAATGTTTAAAATGTGCTCATAAACTTCTATCAAAGGAATGCTGGTTGTTTCACTCTCCTATTGCTTAATTCCTTAGATTGGAGACAGGTTTCTAAACAGGTCATATCTTTGAAGTAGATAAAGATTTATATAACTCTTAGAAATAGCAGGATTCATGGAAATACAGTCAAATTATCAGGACTGAATGAACTGAGAATAATAATTATTCTTATGACTTTGTTAAAAATAATGCTGATTTTTTAAAAAAAATAAATTTTGTTTTCCAGATATAAGGAAACTTGTTTTCTTTTTCCCTAAAACAATTTGGTAAACTTTACCTTCATAAGCAATATTAAGACATTTTATATTTTTCTCCCTATCTAATCCCTCCAGAATTTAGCAACTCTCAATGAGTGAATTTTTTTTTCATGACAATATGCTTATTTGCATAAATCCAATAAGAATCTGTTATCTTTATAATAATACTAGAGGCCCGGTGCACAAAATTTGTGCACTCGGTGTGGGGGGGGGGGGTGCGTCCCTCAGCCTGGCCTGTGCCCATTTGCAGTCCAGGACCCCTTGGGGGATGTCCACCTGTTGACTTAGGCCCACTCCCCGGGGGATCAGGCTTAAGCTTGCAGTCAGACATCCTTCTGGTAGCCAGGGAGCCCTCGGGGGATGTCCAACTAAAGGCTTAGGCCCCCAAGGGATCGGTCCTAAACTGTTAGTTAGACATTCTTAGTGCTGCCATGGAGGTGGGAGAGGCTCCTGCCACCATCTCCGCACTGGCCAGCCATGAGCCAGCTTCTGGCTGAGTGGCACTACTCCTTGGTCTGACCTAAACCCTAGAGATTAGTACTTCATTTTACAACTTTTTCTCAGTTTATAGGCAGCAGCAAACTCAGACCACACAGTCGGGTGTGCAAGAAATGTTGCTTTCTGTATTGTTTAGTAACCAAACCTAACTTCAACTTCAGCCCCCATTCTGCCACTAAAAAACAAAATATTATTTAACTTAGGTTCCCCACCCCCTTCTCTGGAGTTGTACTTCCATGTCAGACAGTTTATATCTCAGGCAGAGGTGCCAAAGAACCGAGCAGGGTCAAGAACATGTGGACCTCAGTCTTCTGTCTGGACTGGCCCCCACCCAGTGCCCTTGACCCTCACCTGACCCTCACCTCAGAGCTCAAGTCCATGCCGACCCCTGGTATATTCTCCTCATCTGGGCCTTGAGGCCTCTTGAGTCCAATTCGCTCTCTTCATCCCTCCCTGCCACCTTCTCTCTCTCACACAAAGAGCTATTGGGCTTTCTGGGGTGAGGTCCTCTGACACCTCCTCAGCCCCGTTGCATGGACATCATCTTGGTGCTTGGTCACGGCCACAAAGCTGTGTGGCTGCTCTCAGACCCTCCATCTCCTGCTGCCTTAGGGAGTGACTCAGCAGGAGGGGAGGGTCACAGTCCTTTTTACACGGCCACCAACAAACACTCAGTGTTCCTTCCCTCTAGTTCTCCTTCTCCTCCTCACCCCAGTCCAGGCACGTCTATGTGCAGGGCAGGGGAGGGTGGGAGGCAGGGGTGTCTCTGACCCAGCACACAGGCTTCCAGATCCACTGCTCCCCCAGGAGGCCTTCCATGATCTGGACCTGAACACCCAGAACCTGTCCCCTCTCAGCTGCAGGTCTTTGCCCACAGTGGTCAAGTCTGTTTAGAGCAGTGGTTCTCAACCTTGGCTACACATTAGAATCACCTGGGAATCTTTTTAAAATCCTGATTTCTGCGCCTCATCCTTTGTTACTAATGTTGTGGCTCTACCCCATAACAAAGAAACATTCTTCAGTCCTTCCCCTTTCGCCTCCCATCATTGGGCATATGCAAATTAACTGCCATCTTAGTTGGCAGTTGATTTGCATAAGGATATGCTAATTAGCCAATGGGAAGGGTAGCGGTCATACGCTAATTACCATGTTTCTCTTTTATTAGTGTAGATACATAAAACTAGGCTGTAATTGTGGTTTTATTAACCAAGTCTTTGACTGGAATGTCATGATCAAGAGAGACATACCAAGCATCCACTAATCCTGGAAAAAGTAATCCTTTCATATAGGGGGAGGACAGTCTTTCCAGTACGGAATGAAGGTTGCTTTCCTTGACGATGGCACTTGGTCAGTTTTACCCTTTGCTAGGCACCCAGGGTTTTCCACCTTGGGGACCTTCTGTACTTGGCCCATGGCTCTTGCTCTGCACATGTCTGTCCAACTGCCTACCACAGGAGGAACTGGATTTGCAGAAATCTTAAACTAAAAGAACATTTACCCTTTGCTCAGAGCATGTCTTTATTACTGAGAAACTATTTTGATCGCTAATGATATTCTGATATTCACATGGATAAGATTTGTCTTGGAAGTTAAAAGAGGCCTGATTGATAATTCTGTGCTCTAACAAGCATCCACTAATCCTGGAAAAAGTAATCCTTTCATATAGGGGGAGAACAGCATTTGCAGAGGCATACAATCTTAACCAGGAATTGATTTAGAACCAAAATCTTAGCTAATTGATGTTTCTATCTCTCTCTCTCTCCTTCTCCCTTCCTCTCTAAAATCAATAAAAACATATTTTAAAAAAAGTTCTCTATGCTTATATAGAATGAATTCTGTAATAATAATCTAATAATAAAATAATTAACCCCAGTAAGTAGTTTCCATGTGCCAGTTACAACAAACTTATGAGATAAGAATAGTCATTTCCTTTACTTTATATGTAAATGAATTGAGATACCAATCGGTTTAATGAGATTTGAACACTAGATGTCTAACTTCAAAATTCACACCTTTGACTATTATAATACAATGCCTCCCTCAACGATAGTAAACCTGGATTCAGAATGTAGCCTTGATAGCCTCTATCATTAGCAACAAACCTTCTCCATAAAATAAAATCAATTTATAATTGATTAGTCAATTATAAAAATCCCTTTCCTTTCACTCCAATTACCTTTGTTGACATAACAAACATCCAAACCTTTGGAGAAAGAATTTTTATGAGTTAATTTGAGCCTAACAGGTGACAATTACTGGGAAGCAAAATGGATTGAGAAAATGCTCTGAAAAAATGGCAGTTTTGCCACCTATTTTATACATCAGAATCAGTGGAGAGGACATAAAGGAGCTACTTGAAATTTATTTGTGATAGATTAGGGAGGTGGGAGAAAGCAAATTGGGGAAATCTCTTTCACTGAATAAAAAGTAAAACAAATAGACACATACTTGTTTTACATCGGTGGGTATAAGATAGTTAAGAATTAGCATTTACAGCACATAGAGATGGTATGTGGGCAACAGAATAACAATGAGGGGTTCTGGTGAGAAATTGTGCCCTAAGGGGTCTCTGGAAAAAGGAGATTACTATGACACTCCAAAGGTATGTTATCATAGATGCAAAAAGACAATAAACAGACTCAGTTAAAGATTGACCTTTGTTGGGGAAAATACAGACATAGGACATGACTCCCCTCCATGATTTGCTTTTAGTTAGGAAATTTTATGTTCAGATTATCCTGTGTGGTTACTTTAGGTCCCTGAGTTTGTAAGGCTGCCATGCAGGCCTCCCCTGAGCTTGTCAGGTTTAGTATGTGGCCCCTTTTCAAGCTTCTTAGTATTATTTTGAAACAAATCCTCTGAAACACTGACACACATTATCTGTACTCTTTCTCGGTATCTCTTTACTATTCAACCCATTAAATCTTGAATTTGCTTCAATCACAATGCCAAAATACTATGTTAAGGTTAACAGTTCCTTTTATTTTTCTACTTTGGGAATCTTTCTCATTTTATTCATCTACCGGTATCACTGGTATTTGGCTGTGTTGTCTGCACCCAGTTTCCCTCTCTTCCTTAAAACTCTCTTTTCATTAATTCTAACACTATTTTTTTTTATTCTGAAACATTTCTCTTCAGAATCCTTTGATGAGGTCTCATCTTTATTCTAGCTGCTAATGCTTCCTACTTTTTAGTTAAAATAGTCTTTTTGAATCATTACGTCTTCTTTCATGACTTGAACCAAGTTGATGCTTGCAAATATTCATTTTTTTTCTTTTGAGCATCAGTTATATTTATAACTGTCATGTCAGTGTTTAAACTTGTATAACCCATAAGTGCCTTAAAAATGAACACGTCCAAATTACATTATTATCTTGCCTGCCATACCCACTCCACTTATGTGCTAGGTCTTAGTTAATGCTACTAACTATCTGGAACTCCTCCTCCTCATTCCTCTGCACACCCATATCATCACATATGGTCAATGCTATTTAGAAGTATTTCTAAGGACAGGTCTTCTTTTGTCACTGTCACTGTTTTACCCACCATGACCACCACTCCGTCCATGGAATATATTACTTCCAAGTCAGTAAACTACTCTTCACTGTTCTCCTTTTCTCCTGTCAACTGCAGCCTCAGCACCATTCCCATCTGTTGCCTTTGATGCTGCCAGAATAATCATTTGCAAAAATTAATTTAACTGTCACTTTTTTCCTATAATTATCTATATTGCCTACCTGATAAAATGCAAGATCTTTATCAACTATTAATGCTAAGATCACTTTTCATGCTTAATATTTCTCATAGCTTAGAGAAAATATTAGCATTTGAGTTCAGTAATGCTGATATTTCAGAAAAAAACACACACACAGCTTATTTTCGCATTTGATCTAAACCTAAAAGAAAGAGTAGACTACAAAGCATCTCCATAGTCTACCAAAATTTGGACAGCCTAAGGAAGTCTGTAGACTATTCCACTTACACCTCTGTACAGGAGGAAATTTTCCTTCTACTCTCTTAATTTCTGTGACTGGCATGAGAATTAAATTAACATGAGACAGATTCATAGAGAAAAATATACACATTTAATTTAATTTTTTAATGTGCTCCCAGGAATTTTCAGAGGGAAAATGAAGACCCAGAGAAAGCATTAGGCGTAAGTGTTTTTACACCTTTCTACACAAAGAAAGATAAATTGCAGGGATGTGACCAGACAAAAGAGCCTGAGTGAGGGGCAGTGAGCTGTGGGACAGTGACTAGGAAATAAACAGAAGGAGGCAACTAATGGACAATAAAGATTATTTTAGTAAGTTTGAGCAGGTCCATTCCAGCTCTGACCCCAGTCTTTGGGGATAAGTATATTCTTTTCTTCCTGGTACAAGGAAGAAATTACCTTTAGATAAAAAGGAGGAGCCAAAACCGGTTTGGCTCAGTGGATAGAGCATCGGCCTGCGGACTGAAGGGTCCCGGGTTCGATTCCGGTCAAGGGCATGTACCTGGGTTGCGGGCACATCCCCAGTAGGAGATGTGCAGGAGGCAGCTGGTCGATGTTTCTCTCTCATCGATGTTTCTAACTCTCTATCTCTCTCCTTTCCTCTCTGTAAAAAATCAATAAAAAATATATTAAAAAAAAAAAAAAAGGAGGAAATCAGAGAGCTAGCCCTTTCTGCATCTGCTCTTTCTCAAGTGTGTTCAGCTCAAAGTAATCAACATGCCAAAGAGGCACATTTTGGGTGGCATGATCTAAATCTTCCCACCTCCATAATTCAGGAAGTCTTATAACTAGCTGCCAAACCTCCCTGTCAATTCCTATCAGATTGGGTTGGAATTTTTGTAAGACTGCAATTAGGCATGAAAATCCTTCTTGATGGAGAGCACATGCATTTATCATTCCACTAGCCCCAAAGTGCTATTTCCTATGGCTCGTAGACTTAGCCTGGCTGTCAATTATGTTCTAAAAGCATAAAATTAAGTACTCTGAACCATTCAGGGGTCTACTATTGATGACTGTTACTGGTTTACCCATCTTAGATATCTTATAGCAATCTTGACTAAGATCCACAACCTCAGTGTGAAGAATCATCTACCAGGCCTTACACCCCCAGACTCCAACCTAAGTCTTGACAGTTCACTTCCATTGTCTTATCCCAAATCAAACTTTTAATCAAACCAATCTGCCACAACTCATGTCTAATTACTTTTGTTACAAAATATTTCTCTTGAGAAGAGTTATTGGACTCCTCTTTTCCTTCAATATTCTGTTATTATGTCTATTATGGCAATTATGATTTTCTATTTTAATTAGTGGCTTACATATTTGTCTCCCAGCCTAGATAGAATTTGAGAGCCTGAAAAATAAACTCTGTATCTTGTATAGCTCCTCATCTCCAGCATATTGGATAATGTCTGGAATAGAAAAGATGCTTAGTATTTGTATAGTAGGAAAAATATTAAATTATTGAATGCATAAATTAATAAAAAATGACCTTGTACAGTAAGTTTACTCTTGTTCCATTTTGGAGCTGAGCACATCTTCTGTTAATAGATGTTTACAGTGCTTAAAGCTGTTTGAAAAGCACTTGATATTCATAACATCACTTTTAGGCAGACAGAGCTGATATCATTTGTCTCATTTTAGAGACGAGGACATTGGTTCTTCAGAGCAAAAAAGACTAACCTGAGATGAAATAAAACTAGACCAGAACCCAGAATTCCTGACTTCATGAGTCACATAATCTAAAGTGACCTTATAGTTTGTATTATCTATCAAATATGGACAAAGGTAAATTAAGATGTATACTATGAGGTAAAGAAAACTATTCATCTTGAATTCACAATAGAAAACAAAGAAATACAAAATAATATGACTCAATTTGTAAATATAATAGTGATTTTTTAAAAGAATAAATTTTAAACTTTTTTGAATACTCTATTACCTGTGGGCAATATGCCTTCAGAAAATCTTTTAAGCTTCCATATTTGCTTCATCCTACACAAATTACCTGTTGCTTTAAAAGAACTACTTCTAAAATGGAATAGAAGTACATTAAATCTATGAGATTATGCATTAAGCCTTATCCTGTTTGTCTCTCATGATCCACATAATTGAAAATCCTTGCTCCGGAGAAAATTTGAAACCACACAATTTAAACACCTGCTCCAGAGGACTTTTGAAAGATGTAAGTCAGGATAAATTGGTGGTAAATAAGAGCTTTAAGTGCAAAGACTGAGCTGCTGGGGAAAGCGGGGGGGGGGGGGGGGGGGTTGGATTTCAGAATAGGAAGATGAGAGAGCTGTTGCTATTGTTTGTTTTTTAAAATATATTTTTATTTATTTCAGAGAGGAAGGGAGAGGGAGAGAGAGAGAGAGAGAGAGAGAGAGAGAGAGAGAGAGAGAGAGAGAAACATCAATGATGAGAGAGAATCACTGATTTGCTGCCCCCTGCACACCCCCTACTAGGAATCAAGCCCAAAACCAGGGTATGTGCCCCAACCAAGAATTGAATCATGACCTCCTATTTCATAGGTCAATGCTCAATCACTGAACCACACTAGCCAGGCTATTGTTTTTTAATTTAGTCTCATAATTTTAGTAGAATGAAATTTACTAGATAAACAAGTTGCATTGAAAGTTGTATTCCAAAGACAATGTAAAGGCTTTTTGTAATATTAGTAATCTGTATCATCTACCCTTCTAGCTGCATCATAAGACATAAGTGAAGAATAATAACAAGTAAACTTGGCCAAAACCGGTTTGGCTCAGTGGATAGAGCATCAGCCTGCGGACTGAAGGGTCTCAGGTTCGATTCCAGTCAAGGGCATGTGCTTGGGTTGCTGGCACATCCCCAGTGGGAGATGTGCAGGAGGCAGCTGATCGATGTTTCTCTCTCATCGATGTTTCTAACTCTCTATCTCTCTCCTTTCCTCTCTGTAAAAAATCAATAAAATATATTTTTAAAAAAAAGAAGAAAAAACAAGTAAACTTGAATATCTCAAAGGTCAGCTGGGGAGTTATAAAATAATACATTTCCTTATGGTTCTAAAAATTCCCACTTAATTAATTGTATAATCTGTGGTATGCTGTACTGCTCATTTTGAGACAATACATCAATTAAGGCACCAACCTATATACCCAGAAATGCCTAGTTCTCACCAATTTCTCAGAAAGCCCTGTTATATTGCCAGAGGAAAGTAATCTTTCCTATAAATAAGCTGACTTTTCCTGTCTACCTTTTTGAAACTTACCTGTCCTACATCCCATCCCTTGTGACATTACCAAACATATTTCTCTCTCTGTCTGAATAGCAAACAATTCTTACCCTAGGTCAAAATATGAAATGGATCAAAATTAATGTTAATTCATATTTCTGCTAGAGATAAAAAGTCTTCATTAAAGGAGATTTCTTTATTTTTCAGCTTTTTTTACATACAAACAATAAAATTCTCCCATTTAAAGGTACAGTTTTATGAGTTTTGGTAATTGTATACAATTGTGTAACCTCTACCACAGTCAACACATAAAACAATTTTATCTCTCCAGCATGTCCTTATCTCTCCAGCATTGCCTTTGCTGTCTGTCCTCAGTCACTGGCCTTGGATACCACCAACGTGTTTTCTGCCATTTCACTTTTTTCTTTCCTAGTATTTCATATAAATGAAATAAAATAGTATATGTTCTCTTGTATTTAGCTTATTTACAATAATGCTTTGGGAATGTATGCATGATGTTGAATGCATTAATATGTTTTCTCTTTTTCATTACTGTTACATTAATGAGCCAAAGATGAACCCTGTATATTGGCCCCTGAGTTGTTTGTTTCTGTGTAGCACACTGAAACCCATTGGCTCAGAAGCAGGATGGCACCAAACTCAAATTTTTACATATTCTATTGTTTTAAAAATAGCCAAATAATCAGATATATAGCCATTTAAGATATGCCTGCCTTGATTACTGTGCAAAACTACACCCAGCATCTGCTGGCCATTAATAAGTCAGAGACTTATGGTTGGATATAAGGACCCAACCTTTATTGCCATTCAGAGGTTATTGGTCATTGATCCAGACTCCCCATTGTGTTGTTGAGCAACATCACTAAACATGTAAGCATGTACTGTGATCCTGGTCTCCTGACAGTTCCCTGTCCTCCTCCCCTTCTGGGTGGTAGGCCCCTCTTTGCACACCTCAGGACAGTATCATGCTGGGAAGGACTTTCCTTCTCATCGACTCTAAGAGCCACCTATTAAAACTTGTTGTATGTTACTATCTCCTGTGGTCATATGTTTTTTCTCTTGATCAATCCTCAAATCCCCTACAATTACAAAGTAATATTCTTTGTAATTGATATAGATATTAGCACATTTTATTTACTAACTAGAGGCCTGGTGCATGAATTCGTGCACAGTTGGGGTCCCTCGGCCTGGCCAGTGATGGAGGCTGATCAGGCCCATCTAGACCAGTCCTGATCAGGGCCAATAAGAGCCATCCAGCTGGAGGAGGGACCGTGGGAGGTTGGCCGGCCACAGGAGGTTGGCTGTGGGAGCGCACTGACCTGCACTGAGCATCTGCCCCTTGGTGGTCAGTGTGCATCATAGCTACCAGCCAGTTGTCTGGTTGTAATGGTCGTTTAGGCTTTTATATATATAGACTAGAGGCCTGGTGCACAAAGATTTGTGCACTCGGTATGGGAGGGGTCCCTTAGCCCAGCCTGTACCCTCTCGCAGTCTGGGACCCCTCGGGGGATGTCCACCTGCTGGCTTAGGCCAGCTCTCTGGGGAATCGGGCCTAAGCTGGCAGTCAGACATCCCTCTGGCAGCCCAGGAGCCCTCAGGGGATGTCCACTTGCCAGTGGGGAGCAGGCCTAAGCTGCAGTTGGACATCCTAAGCACTGCTGAGGAGACGGGAGAGGCTCCTACCATCACCACTGTACTGGCAGCTATCAGCCTGGCTTGTGGCTGAGCAGAGTTTCCCCTGTGGGAGTGTAGTGACCACCAGGGAGCAGCTCCTGCATTGAGTGTCTGCCCCCTGGTGGTAAGTGTGTGTCATAGTGACCAGTCATTCCCAGTCGTTCTGCTGTTAGGGTCAATTTTCATATTACCCTTTTATTGTATAGGATAGAGGCCTGGTGCATGGGTGGGGGCCGGCTGGTTTGCCCTGAAGGGTGTTCTGGATCAGGTTGGGGTCCCGCTGGGGTGCCTGGCCAGCCTGGGTGAGGGGTTGAGGGCCATTTTCAGGCTGCCCACAGCTCCTTCAGGGTTCAGGAGTCCTGCTGGGGTGCCTGGCCAGCCTGGGTGAGGGGCTAATGACTGTTTTCAGGCTGCCCCCCCCCCCCCCCCCCGGCGACCCCAAGCTCTCAGCCTCTCCTTTTTTTTCCCTGGGATTTATTTATATTCTATAATTAAAACTTTGGCCGAAACCGGTTTGGCTCAGTGGATAGAGAGTCGGCCTGCGGACTGAAAGGTACCAGGTTTGATTCCAGTCAAGGGCATGTACCTGGGTTGCGGGCACATCTCCTGTGGGAGATGTGCAGGAGGCGGCTGATCGATGTTTCTCTCTCATCGATGTTTCTAACTCTCTATCTCTCTCCCTTCCTCTCTGTAAAAAAATCAATAAAATATATTTTAAAAAAATAAAAAAATAAAACTCTGTAGCCTTGAATGGAGCCCAGGTCCCCCTGAGGCAACCCAGGCTTCCAGCCCCTCCTTGAGCAGAGGCCATGGTAGGCTGGAAGCAGGTATCTGGGATTTATTAATCTTCTATAATTGAAACTTTGTAGCCTTGAGCAGAGCTGAGGGCCAGCCAGGGCAGGTGGGAAGCTTGGCTTCCTCCATCACCGGGGGCAACCCAAGGCTACTGCTTGCTCCAGCTTTGTGGCCACCGCCATCTTAGTTGGGTTAATTTGCATACTCACTCCTGATTGGCTTGTGGGCATGGCTTGAGCATAGTGGTGGGATGGTTAATTTGCATGTCTCTCTTTTATTATATAGGATAAGTTGACGGACATTTTATTTATTTTCAATTTCAGCTATTATTCACAATCCTGCTATTAATGGTTATATATAAGTCTTCATGTGGGCATATATTTTCATTTCAAGTGGGTAAATAATGAGAGTGTGTCTAAGTCATATGGAAAGTATATGTTTAATTCTAAAAGAAACTACCACATTATTTTCCAAATGTCTGAATGCTTTGTATATCACCAAGAATGCAAGAATTTTCAGTACTCTACATAATCTCCAGCACATGCCACTATAAGTTGTATTGTTTTTATTTGAAGTAGCAAGTCTTGTGGGTAGAAAGCAGGATCTCATCATGGTTTCAATTTGCGTTTCTCTGATAACTAGTGATGTGGGTATCTTTTCATAAGTTTATTGGCAATTTGGATATATATTTTATAAAGTGTCTGTTCCAATACTTTTCTCTTTTAAAATGGGTGGTTGTTTAATTATTGATTTATGAGTTTTTAAAAAAATATTTTGTATGCAAACCATCTGTCAAATATGTATTTTTCATTACTTATTTTCTCATATTTAGCATACATTTTAATTTTCTTAACTGTATCTTTTGAAGAGCATAAGTTTTAAATTTTAATGAAATCCATCTTATCAAATGTTTTACATTTTATGTTTTTTTATGTCCTGCTTAAGACATTTGTGCTTCATTCGATAGCACAAATATTTCCTACCATATTCTCTTCTAGAAATGTAACAGCTGTGAGTTTTATATGAAGAATATAATCTATTGCAAGTTAATTTTAAAAATTTATTTATTTTTATTGTTTAAAGTATTACAAATAATAGTACATATGTCTCCCTTTTCCCCCATTGACCTCCCCACTGCCCCTACCCACCTCAAGTTAATGTTTATGTGTGGTGTTAAATAGAGTCTATGTTCATTTTTTTTCTACAAAGATATCCAATTGTTTGAGTCCCATTTTTTGAAAAGGCAATCTTTTCCTTAATGAATTATCTTTGCACATTTGTCAAAAATTAATTGACCACTTAAGTGTGGTCTATCATTGTAAT
Organism: Myotis yumanensis; assembly: GCF_028538775.1. Lineage (NCBI taxonomy): Eukaryota > Metazoa > Chordata > Mammalia > Chiroptera > Vespertilionidae > Myotis > Myotis yumanensis. The sequence continues at coordinate 132,772,660 of NW_027223754.1, forward strand.
TTTTTTTAGTTGACCTTCACAATCCATTCTCTACAGTGCTGTTATACTGATCCCAATAAAATTCAAAATTATCATGTGAAGAGGTTTTAGAAACATGCCACTCTATAATATACCTTTTTGGCATTTTGATTATTTTGAGCTGAAGGTACTTGAGAAACAGCAGCTACAGGAAGGGCTCTCTGACCTGACCTCTCTCTTTCTACCTAAAATAGAGTCATACAATTTGTCATGGGAAGTTTTATGACCTTCTTGCTGTACCTTCCCAAGAAAGAAAGAATATTCTTATCATCAAAGATTGGGAGTTAATGCCAGAATGGCCCTACATAAGCAAAATTGTTAAAATAATTCACCATTTATTATTACCTTTCTCTTTATATTTTTTTTCTACTTACTGTTCCACAATTTACTTCCCCTAATGCAAGTCCCTTTGTCTTACTACATCCCCATACTTTATTTTTCTTTTTTTTTTTAAAAAAGACATATAACTTTTTGGACCTAACATTTTCTTTGGGGCTCCATTTCCTTTTGAAGACTCCCATAACAATATTAAATAAAATGTGTATGTTTTTCTCATATTGACCTATCTTATGTCAGTTTAATTCTTAGACCAGCCACAAAAACTAGGAAGGCAGAGAGAAGACTTGCCTTCCCTACACACACCGTTTTTATACTTACAACACTTCAGTGATTCCTCATTGCCCACAAAATAAGTCCAAGATACAGTCACATTATCTATAATACCTTTCACAGTTTTGACAGATACAGGAGGCTTTATCACACAGGAAAGTATATGATGTGCAAAGATGCAGAAAATTCAAAATAAAGTACGGTATTGAAGAAGTCTCCAATTTCTTGTGTATTACTATGAGGTTTGAAGCATATTCATCCAATTAATAAAATTCCCTATTTGTATTATTTACTAGTATACTAGTAATTCATTTTTTTTCTTTTTCCAGTGTCCTCTGATTATTCATTTTTGTAGAGCTTTATCTTAGTGCCATGCTTTCGTTCAGTCCAATTCAGTCCAATGTCATTTCCTGGCAGGCACCCTCAGCATCACTTGGTAGCCTGTTAGAAACATAAATTTCAGGCTGCACTTGAGACCCACTGAATCAGATCCTTTGAGGGTGAGGCCGAGAATTAGTGTTTTAACAGCCCCTATTTATTCTTACGCATGCTCACTGTTTTGTATGAACTTCTATTTCTTTAGCATCTTTCTATGATTTTTAAGATTTCTTACATATGGTCAGCCATTTTTACACCTCTTAAAATAAATAAAACATTGATTTAAAAATGTATATTCAGAGGTTCTTATACATAATTACTAATTTCTTGTCACTCTTTAGTATTACCTTTGCTAAATTGACAGGTAGAGCTATCAGTCAGGCACTGGATTATGAACTATTAATTTACTAGAGTTAGAAAACCATACTTTGTGAATTCTTGGGATAACATAGAGGAAGAAGAAAATGATATACATATCAAAGAAGAAAATAAAATATATATCAAATTCTAACACACCCTTCTTTATTTTTGAAAATTTGAACATTAAAGCACATTTTCTCCTTTAAAATGTAAATGGTGATTAATACATTTTTCTAATGTTAAATTATTCCTTGATGAACTCTTCTTGACTATAATGTGTTCCTACACTTTAAAAAATTATTCTATTGAGTTTTATTAGTTCAAATTATATAAAGCTTTGGATTAGTATATTTATGTGATTCAAAGACAAAAATATATTTAAATTATAAACTGACAGCCCTAATTGGTGTGGCTCAGTTGGTTGGGCACCTTCCTGTACACAAAAAATTGCCAGTTCAATTCCCAGTCAGGCACATGCAGGCTGTAGGCTCAATCCCCAGTAGGGGGCATGTGGGAGACAGCTGATTGATATTTCACTTTCACATCAATGCTGTTTTTTCTCTCTCTCTCTCCCTCACCTTTCTTCTCCCAATAGAAAAAATCTTTTAAAATATATTTATATGTATAAACTGAGAAACCTCACTGCCAGCTCTGTCCCTCCACTCATTCCATATTTATTACTTTCTCATTCATTCTTTAAGTTCTTATGTAAATAAAACAAATGTACTTATCACCTTATTTTACAAAATGTGGCTTAAAATATACATTATTATGCACCTTTTTTTCTCTTTACAAAAATACCCTAAAAAATCTATCTCTTTATATCAGTGGCTGTTTTTGACTGTTTTACTTTGCAAGATAATAGATAATGTATTTGACCAAATCCTTATTGCTGGATACTAAAATTGTTTTCAATCATTTATTATTCTGAAGAATGTCACACTTAACAACTTTGTATATATACTACTATATTTTTAAAATATATTTTTTTTTAGATTACATTGGTAAGGTTTCTGGGTCAAAGGGTAAATGACACTATAATTTTCTTGAATATTTCCAGATATTTACCGCCTTCCAAAGACCATTTTATTTTATGTGTGCTGGTCTCACAGATATGGTAGTTTTCAAATTTGGGATAATTTTTTATTGGATATGTGAAAAATAATCTTTTAGAATAGGGTGTTCCTCTTAAGATAAGTAAATTTGATATATTTTCATAATTTTGTCCAATGAACTATCTATTTCAATGCCTAGTTTTCCAATGAGACTAGCCCAGATCTTTGGCTTGAACCTGTCATTAGAGAAAGTTTGGGGAAGATGACATTTTGAAGATGAGGGAAGTCCAAATTAAGAGTTTGATTTTTGACATGTTAAATTTGAGTTACCTGTGAGACATTCAAAGTAGATGTAAATTAGGCAGTTGTATGTTCCAATTTGGAACTCAAGGGAGAGAAGTGGGTTGCTAATATAAGTTGGGTAGTCATTAGCATATAGATGGTAATTAGAGTTCTGAGAATAGATGAAATTATCTTGGAAAAAAAGAAAGGTAAAAGAGAAAGGAAAAAAAAACTAGGACTATTTCCTAAGAGAATCTAGAGAAGAGTTTCATTGACTCCATCAGGCATTGGATTAGCCAGACTGAGCCTAGAGCAGCAGGATACCTGGACCTGTGACCGCTGAGGAGGAAACCATATTAGCAAGTCCACCAATGGGATTTAGACCAGAGTGTGGTCTGTACACAGTCTGTAGCACTGAAGAACATGGTTAAATCACATACAACTTGTTGAATCTACAAAAGCTAAATGCAGTTAAAGTGCTTGACCAACCAGATATCTATCTTGGCAGTTTTCTGCAGTTTGTAACATGACTCATTTTGGGTAAGGTGTCCTGGAACAGTTCATGGTCCAGGTGCCCAAAGAACCAGACTCATAAACCAAAGTAGGTTCGCTCATTACAACATAATTAGTAATATTTCTCTCTCTCTCTTTCCATATCCTATATAGTAAAAGCCCAATATGCTAAGTGTCATGCCTAAAGGTAGGGTATAAATTCTCCTTTAATTGGAGTCATATACTTATCAGCCCAAAAATGGGACTAGAGGAATCTGCAAACAAACCTTACTCCATTAGTTTTCTCCTATATGCTCACCTTCCCACAGTTTGTGGTTCTTGGAAGCTTAAAACTACATTTCTCCATCCTGTCATCTTAAATAATAAAAGGCTAATATGCAAATTGACCAAACAGCAGAATGATCGGTTGCTATGATATGCACTGACCACCAGGGAGCAGACGCTCAATGCAGGAGCTTCCTCACGGTAGTCAGTGTGCTCCCACAAAGGGAGCACCGCTCAGCCAGAAGCTGGGCTCATAGCTGGAGAGCGCAGTGGCAGTAGCAGGAGCCTCTCCTGCCACCGCAGCAGCACTATGGATGTCCAACTGCTGGCTTAGGGGGAGTGGGCCTAAGCCATCAGTTGGACATCCCCAAGGGCTCCCAGACTGTGAGAGGGTGCAGGCCGGGCTGAGGATTACTGCCCCCCCTCCAAGTGCACGAATTTCATGCACCGGGCCTCTAGTATCACTATAAAAGTCTTTTTTGTTGAAGATACTATACAAACTGGGATGCTAAGCTGCCATTTGAATTACTTTGGGTTGAGGTTTCTCCCACATGATGTGTGCTACACACATTAATACATGGTTTTCTTTTCGTTAATGTATTTTTGTATGAGAGTCCCAGCTGAAAACCTAAGATGGATTGAGATAAAGTTTTGCCTCCTCTCTGTAGTAATAAGCAAATATTACACATACAACGTTGTTATTTTATTTATTTAAGCTAGCTGAAAGAATTGCAAGTGATGTTCACTCTGTAAATTTGCTTATTTTTAAAATTAAAATTATATAAACAGTTTCAAAGTTGATAAATTAGATTTAATTGACATAATTTGTTTCTAATCATTTTAGGTTTTGCTATTGTAATTTTTAAAATAGTGTTTTTTGTTAAATAAAATTCTTATTCTTAATTTGATTCAATAAAAGAGCTTGCTTTTTTTATTTTGTTTTCCATTATTGACTATGACTTTGGATCCATTTGTCTTTTAAATGCAAAAAAAAAATTCTTACAGAATTACCTTAAAGTGCAGTTTTAATTAATTCGATTGCATCAGCCACCTCTTGACCAAATCACCTTCCTCTACTGGGAGGTGCTATCACAGAAATATAAATAATTTTCCAAATTAAGAAGATCAAAAAGTGATTTTCTAGGGGCAAAGCAAAGAGCATGCTGGGGTTTTGAGGGTAGGAAGAGCCTGACCCTAAGTGCTTACAAAACATAACGGGGATCAAAATGTACTCCCTTATGCTTGACTGCTGTTATTTCTTAAATACTAACTTTTCTAAGCCTTAGGCATCTCATTATAATGCTTACATTACATATTGTTCTCTAATTGCCTATATTTTGATATATGTCATTATCACACTTCATTTCTATATCTAACCATATCCCCATAAATTATGTACATCTCATCATATTCTAGTCAGGCTTAACCTTAACTCCTCTGTACTTTATTTGACTTATCTAGTCCTGTTAATAATTCTTTCCACCTGTGTCATTTATTAAAATAACGTATAAAATGAACATTTCTATAAAATGAATTTTCATTCTACAAGTATGTGTTTTCAAATTTAAGAATGAAGAGCCTGTTTGTTTTCACCTAAGTATTTGTCTATAATTTGTGTAAACTGCCACCATGTGATGTTTCACCAGGTAGTATACTAGTAAGTTTAACTGAGCCATACTATGATGCCTTGGATAAAATGTATTGATTGTCCACTTAGTGAAGTGAATATGAAAGATCCATGCTGATGTTAGTACATCAAATAGCTACAGTATTAAAATATGTGCATAAACCACAAGATGTCTTACAGTTGTTGAAGAGTGGGTAATGTATAAATACTTAAATGTATAATTGCAGGGCTATGGAGGCCATGGGCTAACAGAGGCCTTTTATATATTACTAGAGGCCCAGTGCACAAAATTCATGCACTGTTAGGGTCCCTAGTGGCAGCCATCTGCTGGATGCCAGCCGGGGCCTCCCTCCTTTCCCCCAGCCAGCCCTGGTTGAACTACTAGATGAACTCCTGGTTGAGGGGATAATTTGTATACTACGCTTTTGTTATATAGGATGTTATCCTATAAAAACCAGCATTCTGTGTTTACAACCAACTTTTCAAAATACCACACACATCCCTTCTTATGCTACAAAATTAGAACACACAGACTTTAAATTTAATTAAAAGAGATAAATTATGAAATTTAAAAAGGGATATAAAATTGTTATTTTATTTCTTTTTGAAAAATATGTCTTTATTTATTTTAAAGAGATAGTAAGGAATAGAAAGATAGAAACATGGATGAGGGAGAAACATGAATTAGTTGCCACCTTCATGCCCCCTACTGGGAATCGAGCCCACAACTCAGGCATGTGCCCTGACTGGGAAATGAACCAGGGACTTCTTGGTTCATGGGACAATGCTCAACCACTGAGCTACTCCAGCAGAACATCCTTTTATTTTAATAATGTGCCTTTACAGTTTAAAATATATCAATTACATCAATAGGTAGTCACTTTATTTCACATTAAAACTCAATTATTAACATCATATAAGGATTCCCTAAGGCTTTCTTTGAGAGATTATGGATGTCTCCTTCTAGGAAATTGTTCATATAACTCAGACCTAGGAGTAGCTAATGATTGCATTCATATATTATCTCCTGAGCAGAAGTTTCATTCAAATGTAATTACTAGATGTCTCATTAATCCTTGATCTGGCGAGGTACTATTGCTATAGCCCCATCTTTAGCCCAGCCCAGGAAACATGTATTGGTGTGTACTGAAAGTCAATAGGAGAAATTTCTACTTAACCAAGGTATCAGCACAATACCGATGGTCCCATTTAGAGAGCCCATTTAGATGTGAAAACCCCCCAAATCTCTGAATATTTAAGGATATTTGTCTATCTGGTTAAATATCCTAGAATATTCAAAGATTCTGGGGTTTTCACATCTAAATTTACCACTGTACACCCAGAGATCAATATCAGAATACATGAATGACTAGGAACTCTCACAGCTTAGTTGTACAGACTATACCTGATATGATATTTGTTCATGTGTACCTCTTTTTTATGCCTTCCATAGTCAATACAACTTTTTCATCTACTTGATCAGGGCTGAATTTAAAGTAAAAAGAAAAAAAAAGGGAAAAAAAAACTGAAACCCGGCATCCAGATGCCTCATTTCTCAACCATTGGGATTCTTCATTATTTTCCCAAACCATTAACCCTTCAGTCAACAACTCAGAAGTCAGAACAAGTGATGTCAATGGAAACTGACTTCACCCTCCACCCATAAAACCAGTGTTCCAGCTCCATGGCCTTAAATGAGGTGATTGAGGGCAGCCATACAGTGCTTTGGATTCATCCTGATACTATGGTCAGTGCTGATGCTTTCTTCACTGGGGAAGGACTAAGCCTGGTGAAGGTTCCCATTTCAAAACATTCCTATGCTCATGAAGATCTCAGGCCTGGGAGGTTAAAGAACTTCGGTGTTATCCATATCTTTTCTATTTCTTTAAACTTAATTGACAAGCCAAAGCATCATGGTTCATGGAATTGTTAAGAACAATTGAAATTCTTAGATATTCTGAAGGTGTCCTATTTGTATGTTTGATTTAGTCAATATTGTGGCTTTGTACTCCAGGTTCTTATCTATAATAATAAAAGCATAATATGCTAATTAGACCAGACATCTGAACGACCTTTCAGACGTCACTCTGGATGTCCTTCTGGATGAAGCAGCTGTGGCAGGGGCTGAGGCAGAGTGGTTAGGGGTGATCAGGCAGGGAGGCAGAGGGGTGAGGGGCGATCATGAAGGCAGGCAGAAGTGGTTAGGGGTGATAAGGCAGGCAGGTGAGCAGTTAGGGGCTATGAGGCAGGCAGGAGAGTGGTTAGGGGTGATGAGGCAGGCAGGAAGAGTGGTTAGGGGCAATCAGGAAAGCAGGCAGGTGAGCAGCTAAGAGCCAGCATTCCCAAATTGTGAGAGGGATGTCTGACTGCCAGTTTAGGCCCAATCCTGCAGGGACTGCAGGTTTAGGCCTGATCCCACAGGGCAGGATTGGGCCTAAATTGGCAGTCGGACATCCCTTGAGGGGTCCCGGATTGCGAGAGGGTGCAGGCCTGACTGAGAGACCCCCGACTCCTCCTTGCATGAATTTTGCACACCAGGCCTCTATTATCTGTATAAAACACTTTATATTTTCTTACAATTTCACTGGGACTTTTGCGGTTGTTGTTGATGAATATTATGTGTTCATTCTCTGCCCAGCTTGATTCTTAATATCATGCACTCTCTTGCTTCCAACAGCACCTGTACTTATAGGTAGAACATACCTTCTACACTGGTTTCATTTATAGGACTAGGCTGACCCCACTCACCTTACTTCCAAGCTCTCACCAGGGAATAGAAAAAGGAAATAATTATGGCTGAGCTGTTGAAGCCACTGGGCGATCAGTAGGTAGTTTCAACTATGTGTTGACTTCTTTCTTTGATTATAGAGAAACCTAAATATCATAACTTGAACATATTTTGGTTTTCCTGGAAAAAGAAATGTCACCTTAAGAATCTTTTTTTTTTTCTCTTAGTCGCTATCTTCTATCTAATGTTTCTCTACTCCCTCCACTAACTGCCTTTCTCTATTGCTAGCCTATGCAAGCATACAGCATTTTCTTCATGAACTAAGTGACTCAGCCTTTCTCAGAGGCCTTCACAGTTGAACCAGTTCTCAGGGTACCCATTATCTTTCCTCTGGTCAAATGGTTTGCTGAGTCATATCAGTTTATGGTCAAATTACATATTTATAAAGCCAAACATGATCATGATTTATAACATATATAGGTTTTAAGTTCTAGACAATATTAATAAAGTCTGTAAAATATTAGGAAATCATGTACTTATAGAACAAACACTGTTATTATTCAAATGTAAAACATATTTTATTTATTTATCATTTTTTAAATTTTATTTATTTTTAGAGAGAGAGGATGAGTGCAAGAGAGAGAAAGAAAGATCGATGTGAGAGAAACATCGAGCCCTCATCCAGGCATGTGCCCAGACCAAGAATCAAGCCAGCAACCTTTCAACCTTTAGGTGCATGGGATAACACCCTACCAACTGAGAGCCAGACAGGTCAGGGCAAATGTAAAATATATTTTTAGAAAAAAAATCTGCATAAGACAATATTTTATTTTAGGTATAATAAGAAAATTTTAAATATGCCAGAGAAATATCGTATTAACATTAAACTAACAATAAAAAAGTAAAATAGCATTGCATTCTACTAAAAATATTTTATAGGGAAAACTATTCAAATTACCACAAAATAGAGGAATAGAAGTCTTATTTCATATATATTAAATTTTCAATTTTGCTAATATGGTATACAATGTTTCTAAATATCTTATCATATTTTCCACTGGTAAACAAATTCTTATAATTTACTAGAGGCCCGGTGCACAAATTTGTGCACTGATGGGATCCAGTTGGCTGCCCCAATGGGGGCCAGTCAGGGGCGGGGCTGGCCAGGGGAAGGAGCCGCAGTTGTTCCAGTTGTTCCAGTAATTCTGCCATTCAGTCACTGGGCTTTTATTATATAGGATTAGTCAGCTCAGACAGCCATAACAAAATATCATAAATTTGTGTGGCTTAAACAACAGAAATGTCTTTTTCTCACAGTTCTGGAGGCTGGAATTTGGGGTCAGGGTACCAGCATAACATCATTTCATACACCAGAAAGTGGTGGATTGATTGCCAATCAGGGCCCATGTCCAGGTTGCAGATTCAATACCCAGTCCAGTGAGTGCAGGAAACAATGGAACAATGTTTCTCTCTCTCTCTCCCTTCTTTTCTCTGAGATCAATGAAAATGAATGATAAATAATTAATGTTCTATAAGTATGGTTTTAACAGGAAAGACATTAGTGATCTCTGAAGCGAAAAACTCATTATAACACAAATAAGCAGCATTACTCCGTTAAAAAATATTTATTGATTTCAGAAGAAAGGGGAGGGAGAGATAGAAACATGAATGATGAGAATCATTGATCAGTTGCCTCCTGTACCCCCCTACTGAGGATCAAGCCTGAAACCCTGACTGGGAATCATATTGTGACCTCCTGGTTCATAGATTGATGCTTAACCACTGAGCCCCACCAGCTGGGCCCCATTTTTATCAATACCAGGCACATGAGGTACATTGGCAAGCTCTCACTCCTAGGCAAAAGTCTGAAATTTCCCAAACTCCATTACAACTAGGTTTCTGGATATGAATTTGTTTCTGTCAATTAGATGCACTTGCACAATATTTTGAAGGCAGAAGTGGGGCAGAGTCATCTTCCTGCAGTTTGGGCTGTTTGCTGCTGGTGATCATGTTTGCAGAGATGTGGTTTTCTGCAATGGAATTCAGGCTATGCACAGGCAATTGTGGCAGTGACCTGTTTTGTGGGAGCTGAAAGGCACTTGCAGGAGCAGCAGTTTCCTGATCCCTGGGTCACAGCTGTGCCAGAGTGTCTTAGAATTCAATTGTGGCTGAGCGGGCAGCTTCTCCCGCTGGCCAGGGAGTCTTTCTTGGAGGCCCAGCCTAATACCCACTCCTCCAGCTTTCTGATGATTTCCCAAGCACTAATTCCCTGTGCTAAATTCTTTCCAGCCTAAAATAGCAAAGATCTAAAAACATTTTGGATCCTCTACTTTCAACGAAAACAATGCTGCACAGGGTCAGGTATGAGAAGTGGGTGAGGTATTGCAGAAGGCTCCTTTCTTTGAGTCTCAGGTTGCACTTCTGTAGAACGGAGACCAATTATGTTCATAGTTACTGAAGACCATGGCAGCTGTGTTTCCCGAAGATGGCCACAACATTTCCCATTCTATCTGTGGCCTTGCCACTTTTCGCCACGTCCTCTCTCTTGAAGCGGGGCTGACTTCTGATGTGCTGGTAGCCAGTACACTGGTTGCCCACAGAATTCCAAGGCCGAGGCCTAAAAGGTGCAAGGCTGTAGCCCCGCCCACTCTGCCAGGGTTTCCAGCTCTGGCCCCACCCATGCCGCTCAGGGCTCTGTCTGGTGCGGGGCCTTGCCCTCCTGGCTAGCTTCCCCACCAGTGGGCGGTCCATTGCCTTGCTGCACACTATGGCCCATGGTAGTGTTTGGAAAACCTGGATATGGGGCAAGGAGGATGCCCACTTACCCTCCTGGCCCTGATGAACATATAATTTTGGTTAAGACTTATATTGAGGAAGAAATTACAGTTATAATTCAATACCCTATTGATGGTCTACACAAAATTATTTTACTTATAGCTTACATATACTTTATTACTAATATTTATGCTAAAAGAATAAGTAACATCTTCCTTGATTTATAAATTCTACTTAGTATATACATTATTACTTTAGGCATTCTTTATCCCAATTTCTTAAATATTATAAAAGTGGCGCTTTAATGTATCTCCATATTATCAGTAACCTTTAATAGTAGAAGAGAAGGCAACAGTGGGCCTTAGGATATATTTTACCTAAGGTTCCAGCCCTGGGCAAACTACAGCCCGCGGGCGGGATCCGGCCCATTTGAAATGAATAAAACCAAAAAGAAAAAAAGACCGTACCCTTTTATGTAATGATGTTTACTTTGAATTTATATTAGTTCACACAAACACTCCATCCATGCTTTTGTTCTGGCTCTCCGGTCCAGTTTAAGAACCCATTGTGGCCCTCGAGTCAAAAAGTTTGCCCACCCCTGGGTTAGACTAATTTAAAGTATGAAATCTATTCTTATTTTTTGTCATTTCTCACAAGTAAACTTGAGGAGAATAAAACAACTTTTAACAAGGAGAAATTTGTTTATACAACAGAGGAGGGAAAAAATCTGCTGAGATAATTTGTTTATTTTTCAATATGTAAAGTGCCACTGTCATTATATTTGATGGACTAGAAGCAAGTAATCTTTTTAAAGGGCACATTTTAATGCTTTCTGAACATAAAAATAAATATTGGAAGGAATTACTTGTTCTATAAGATATATATATATATATATATATATATACACACACACACACACACATATATATGTAAGATATAGAGTAACTTACCAAAATATTCCAATTTATTCTTTTCTAGATAGAAATGGATACTTTTCTAAACTTCAGTGATGAGAAGTGATTAATCCTAGCAATCATAATACATGTATTTTTGTAATGAAATGTAAGATAAAATTTTGCCATCACTCTCTTCCTGCCCATGAAAGAATGCCTGGTCGGCTTAGAGCAATATTTCAAAACTAATTAGTCTCCTTTTTTACAAGATACATATGCATTTATTCTGAATAAAAGCTTCAAATGATATTTTTAAAGAAATTATTTAGAATTCTTCTTGTACTTTCTATATCCTGGCAACCTTGATCACATGTACAAATTAATCTCCAGCCATAATGGAGAATAAGGATGATGACAATATTATTATTTTTTACTACATTTAACATTAAATTAATATTGTATTCTCAGTGTATAACCCTGTATCTTTTCATATTGTCTAAATTGAACTTCAATATATAGTAATTAAAATAAATCATTATGAGCTTAACCTTTTATTCATACCAATTTAAATAGATTGATAATTAATATAAAATGTTAGTTCAGGTAATTTCTCAGTTCCTTAAAAGGTTAATCATTAAATGCATTGTATTGTGCTATGTAGGAAACATATTCATGAGCCTGAAAAAAATTAAATGTTCTAGTGGAATTTGGTGGATATGGTGTAGTCCCTTAGTTATGAAAAAAAAAAATTGTAAAGGATGCTTTGAAGCTAGTAGAAGTTATTAATGCTGAGAATACATTTGTTAAAAATAAACAACGTTCCATCTCTTTTTGAGTGTAAAGTTAAATTTATACAAAGACACTTTAAATTCATGGATCTTTTAATGAGGATTAAACATATAGTTTAGCTGAAAACAATTTAGCAATTGAGATAGTATTTTCATCACAAAATTCACTGATCTAGGGAAATATGTAAATTCCACATATATTCTATAATATATACTAAATATATAGCATATGGAGAAAGAGAGAGAGAGAGAGAGAGAGAGAGAGAGAGGAAGAGAGAGAGAGAGAGAGAGGAAGAGAGAGAGAAGATTCACTCAACTAAATTAAAGTAACCAATGTCCATTAGGTTTGGATGATCAGAATTCAGTCTTGATTAAACAAAACACACATTCTACTGTTTTCTTTCTTCTTTTTTAAAAAACATACTTAGTAATTTTTAAATTCTTAACTTAAATTTTTCTGTTGAGTTTAATTAATGGTAATTAACATTTAGCATTGTATATAATGCTGCAAAAGCATAACTAAATAAGTTCCATCTTTCACTACTCCTTCATAATATCTAAAATGCCCTGGTGATTATGCAGTATTCTGATTCTCTTCATCTTGTTTTTCCATATTTAGTGTTTCTACTGGTTGACTTATTTTGTTACTTTTTATTTATTTATTTTATTTTTAAAATCTATTGTTGAAAGTATTACATATTTTTTTTATTTTGATGATACTTTCAAATTTAAAGAAAAGTTACAAAATTAGTACAAAGATTAGATTTACCAATTCTTTGTGTTTTTGCCTCAATTATACCTATTAATAAATCTATATCTATATGTACATTATTTATCAATATAAGCATATATATCATTAACATATATACTCATCCTTAAATTATTTAGAAAAAAGTTATATTTCTTGCAATATATACTTCATATATTTATATTTGCAAATATCTTTTAATTAGACTGACATAACAAAAGACTCAAACTACCAGTAGCAACAATGAAAGAGGGGATATTCCAAAATGGGTGTGGAATAGATGGAAGCTGTACTTACCTCTTCCCAGTGCTAAACCAGATTTACAGCTAAATTAGTACAATAAACCTGAATAGCCAACGAAAGGCAGCGGAACAGGAGTATTATAACAAAGGATTTACAGAAGAAGCGTATAGAGTCTGGTAAGAAGAGCAGAGATGCCGAGAGGGCTGCCCCCTGCACCCACGTGCAGCAGTTGAGAAGCCAGAGGGATATCTCAGCTGCAAAAGTCTTTTCTGAGGAGCATGGGGTCTCAACCCCACACTGGGATCCCCAGCCCATGGCACCAGAGCCAGGAAGAGGAGCCTGCATAGCATCTAGAAATGAAAACCAGTGAGGACTTTGCCTGGAAGAAGAGGAAGTCTGATAGAAACCCAGGTGCTCTCTTAAGGGGCCAATGCACAGGATCTTGCTCTCAGACACTCACTGGGACTCTTGTAGAGGGTAGGAGACTCAGGGAATACAGGGCATAAAGCAAAGATCTGGGTGGTATGGCCCAAAGGAGAGATCTGGAGGGTCAGCCACCGAGGTCCCTGTCCTGAGTCCCTATTTTACACCTCCCATCGTCACCATCTTCCCAGGGTTGAGCACTCCCATTGTTACAGCACCAGCCTACTAGCCTGGGGAGTGCTCTAAACCAGACCTTCAGCTACTGGCGACACCCCCCTGCCAAGCTCCAGTCCTGCAGAAAGGTCTATTTGCTGCACCCAGCATGAACCTTTGGTGTATTGTTTTTCTGAAGAGGCTCTAGGAAGACATTCAGAGTCATTGAGCTTGTGGATTTGGAATGGGGACTGTTCTTGCCACCCTCCTGCAGGCCCTGGGGTACGCCTTCCAACAGAAGCCTGTTTTGATCTGTCCTCCCAAATCCCAGTGGCCCTGCCCTGCTGAGCTCAGTTCACCAGAAGGAAGGGGGTTCTGCTCAGAACTGGGACCTTCAGAGCAAGTCTCCCTCAGAGACTCTTTGTCCAGAACTCATAAGGCACTGGGTTGTGCATTGGTCCCGCCCTGCTGAACTCAGGTCCCCAGAAGGTAAGAGGGCTGTGCATAGCTGGGACCTTTGGAGTGCTTCTCCCTGGGAGCCTCTTCTCAGGGGCTCAGATGGGTGCTGAGTTGTGGGGCAGTGATGCTGGTGGACCATTCTTTTCCCTGCCCTAAGACCACAATCAGCACCACTCCTCCCAACAGGAGACTCACTTGACCTGTGTGACTTCCGGTGGCCCTCCTCTGCTGAGCTTGCTCTTACAGAGGGGTCAGATGGCTGCACCCAACCTGAGCCTGCAGTGAGCATCTTCTGGGGCATCTAGGGTCAGAGAGTGGGGCAGACTGATTGGTATGTCTCTAGAGTAGGGGCCACTTTTCCCTCATTGAGTGCCCAATCACATCGCCCCCAAGGAGGAGACTCACTAGCCCAGGACTCCCGACTCTGGTCACCCCACAATATGTTATCCAACTCAAACCTTATAAAAGACACTGGTTTATGGCCAGCCTGAGCCCGCTCTACGGTGTGTCTAGAGAAGGCGCTGGAGAAAGATCAACTACCCTCAGGGGGTGGCAGAGTAGTCGATAAGTGGAGGCCTTGGACCTTTTATTGGTCAAACCCAGCTCAGAGCTAGAGAAAGCAGACCCTTGTACACAGCTTGGCCCTTCCCACACACACCCAGGTCCAGTAGACCCAGCCACAAACAGTGAATAGTGAGGTAAGACTAATAGCTGTCAGAGAGAAGGGAGTTTTGGAGTCTGGGTGAAAAAAGTGAAGGGATTAAGCAAAAAACAAACCCAATAGACAGACAATAGTATAGTGATTGCCAGAGGTAAAGGGGTAGAGAGTGGGGGGAGGTAGAAGAGGGTAAATGGTGGAAAAATGGTGACAGGAAGAAACTTGACTTTGGATGGTGAGCACACAATACAATATACAGATGCTGTATTATAAAATTATACACTTGGAACCTATGTAATTTTATTAGCCAATGTCACTCCAATAAATTCAATAATATTTTTAAAAATATTTATTGATTTCAGACAGGAAGAGAGAGGGAAAGAGATATAGAAATATCAATGATGAGAGGAAATCATTGATTGGCTGCCTCCTGCACACCCCTGATGAAGATCAAGCCCACAACTCGGGCATGTGCCCTTGACTGCAATTGATCCCAGAACCCCTGAGTCTGCTTTACCCACTGAGCCAAACCAGCTAGGGCTCAATAATTTTTTTAAAGGCATTGATACTTCATAAAAAAAAATAAAGCTAAGGAATTTCTTAGATGGAATAAACATATATATAGTTTATGTAAACCAAAATTTTTCCATTTTCTTCAAATATGAAATATATAGAATGTTCATACTTTAATCTATATGTTCATACTTAATCTATCAGACACCAGTGTTTTTCATTACTGCATGTGCTCCTCTTTACCTGCTATCTGTGTACAACCTATTGGAATAATCGTATTCTGACACTGTTATTTGATAGTCAAGATTCAATTCAACAAGAATGGTAAGAGTCTGACTACCTGAAAGCAGTTTTACTGATGAGAAAAAGGGAGCTTTTTATACCTTCTTGGGATTTACGGGCTATGTTACACATAGTAGGGATAGGTGGCTGGAGCAGAAAAGAAAAATCTCTTCTGTCCTCTTGTTATTCTCTACTAGGTACAAGTAGAAATTCTTTCTTTTAATGGCTGTTAGGGTCATTCTGATTATTAAGCAGGTTTGAGAACTATACACACTCTGCAAAGGACCCATTGCTCTTCCCATGTTGCCAATCTTGTAATATATTCACTTATTTATTTTTATTCAAAGTAAAACAAAATTATATAAACAAACATATGTTAATGTGACATTATGTGAAAATATGTTCATAGTTCTCTGGATTCTAAATACAGACTATCCAGCATGAATATTCATGGAACAGTTAACTGAATTGCATATTCTTATTTGCACTGAAAATGGACGATGATAAATGAAACAGCCTTGCATACAAATTCTTTTGACTATATGCTTTCAACATCTTATTACTTTCCAGCCCTCTTTGTCTCCATTTATATTCTCATTTGCATGAGTGAAAATCAGCTACAATATTATAAATACATGTTAAAGATATAATCCATTATTCCACACTGTCAGTGAGGAAGACAATAGTCACAAATCAAAAAATACATCAGTGGACATGACTACATCAGGGAAATGCACAAAATGAATGTCATTTTCTCAAAACTAAGGTTAGTCAAATGCTTTAATTTTGGTGCACAATAAAGATGAAGGCTAAGTTTTCAAAGAAAAACCAAACAATATATTTGCCACTAAGCAGACTAACAAATGAGTAAAAACTATTTAGTCTTGATATTTTATATGTAATTCCAAAATAGTTGAAACTCAAATGTTATTTTAATAATCTCCATTAAGATTCAAGGATTTCAACCTTAAAATTATCTTTTTGAGTCAGAGAAAAAAATCTGATTAAATATAATCACCATTACATAACCTCTTAAATAATTTCCTTACAATAGTTTGTTATACTAAATTTAAGATTATTCTAAATTATATTATAGAGGAGTTTTCAAATTGATTGCATATCATATTTATTCTTTGAGATTCTAATTGTATATCTTTGAGACTCTTGAACAAAGTCAAATCCTACCCCAACTGATTTAATCTATACTAATAAAAGAGTACTATGCTAATTAGACCAGACATCTTCCGGACATCCTTCCGGACAAAGCCACAGTGGTGGGGCTGAGGCAGAGGCAGTTAGGGGTGATCAGGCCCGAAGAGGATAGCAATTAGGGGAATCAGGCCGGCAGGGGAGAGCAGTTAGGGGATCAGGCTGGCAGAGGAGAATAATTAGAATGATCAGGCTAGCAGGGGAGAGCAGTTAGGGCAATCAGGCTGGCAGAGGAGAGCAATTAGGGCATCCAAGTCAGTAGGAAAGAGCAGTTAGGGGCGATCAGGCCAGCAGGGGAGCAATTCAGGGCGACCAGACAGGCAGAGGCAGATAGGTGTGATCAGGCAGGCAGGGGAGCAGTTAGGGGCATCAGGCAGGCAGGCAGGCAGAGTGGTTAGGGGTGATCAGGCAGGCAGGCAGGTGAGCAGTTAGGAGCCAGCAGTCCTGGATTCCAAGAGAGATGTCTGACTGCCGGTTTAGGCCCGATCTTGGAAGGATCGGGCCTAAATTGGCAGTTGGACATCCCCTGAGTGGTCCTGGATTGCAGAGGGTGCAGGCCAGGCTGAGGGACTCGCTCCCCCCCCCCATGCACAAATTTCACGCACCAGGCCTCTAGTATGCATTATAACAATAGAAAGGTAGGCCAGATTAACAAGTGACAATCTACTGCTGCCACCTATGGTAGGTATCAAAGGAGCAAATGTTTTAAAATGTCTTCAAGAATCCTGTAATTAACACTTTACTAGACAGAGTAACATGAATGAAAATAGGCCATATAGTCTTTGAAAGTCATTATAATGTTATATATTTAAATATCACAACCCACATGATTCCTGAATTTTATGATATCACATTTTTCTTTCAAAATAATTGCTAAGTATTTTTTCTAAAATGAAATAAAGGTCATTCCAAATGGAAATTTTGTAAAATACATTAGAATTTTAAATAAATGTAATGTTCTTTGGAACTGATAACAATGTCTTGGCTCAGGACTATGATTAAAATAAGAATCTCTTCTTTCAGCTATGATTTTTGAATTTTTGTTTTATTTAGATGTATACAATTTTTACTCAAATAATAAATTTAAAATTGCTTGATTTTTCTAATGTTTTCCAACTTAAAGACTACTAACATCTTCAGTTATGGAAAACACAGAGTTTTCTGTTTTTCTTCATCAAATTACTTTTGAAATGGAAAATCTTAAAATACAAAACCAAAATAAAACAACACCAGAGAGATACTATTAAATAAGTAATAATGTAATTTAGACAAATAGTCTAGACTATTTTTCCTTAGACATTTTATAATCTGGGGTCATATTCAGACATAACTGAATACCTAACTTTGATATCATTGATGCAAATATTTTAACCACTAGGAAAAAATTAGCTACAAAATTTAAAAAATTATTAACAAGAAAACATATTCCTCCTCTCTACTTCTCTTTAAAATGAAAATGCTAGTTTTCTAAATAATCCATTCCATCTTTTGTGGTAATATTATACTTGATCCAGGCATTTTCTATCATTTGATCTCACTGATTCTAAAATGCACTTTTTTTCCATTTACTGGTTTCTGAATTTATTATATCTTATATTTGGCATGTATAATTGATTTGGCAATGATTTGTTTTGCTTCTCTAAATGATATTACTATATCAATTGTGTTTTTTCCAGTGGTGTTAGAAAATAGAGGAAATATAGTATTTGTTCATAGATTTTTGCCTCTAGGAGCATGTTTTCCTAACCATTACGTGTATAACACTGGTAATATATGAGTGATTCCAGGTGAGACATTAATAAATGTCCTGCTTTATATTAATAGTTGTGTATGTATTTTAATGTATTAATGGAAAAATAAAACATATACTTGAAATCCATGACTTGACAGACATTATTGCTTAAGATTAAACTAAGTTAAGGAAAATGAAGTGATTTAAATTGGATTAAGAGAAAAACCCAAAGTAAATAAAACTATGAATACCATAGATGGAAGAGGAAAATCCTGTATCTCATAAGGACAATGAATATGTCTTATTGTTCTTTGGGCTTCATAATTAGCACATGCTTATTGCATTTCTTCAAATACTGACTATTTTGTCTCATTGGAAGTGGATGACATGATTTTAAAAATTTACCCTAAAGGGTGAAATGTTCAATTTATGAAAATAGTTCTTCAGAAACAGATGTATTTTAAGAGAAGCTTATGCTAAATTATTTTTATAAGTAAACTAGTGGCCCAGTGCATGAAATTCATGCACGGGTGGGGTCCCTCAGCCTGGCTGGCAATCAGGGCCTATAGGGCCATCTCACCCAGTCCCTATCGGGTGGCCCAGCTGGGGCCTGCTGGCTGCCGGATGGGGGGAGGGGCAGGGGAGAGACTGCAGGAGGTTTGCTGTCTGCGGGAAGGGTCCGGGGAATGTTGCCTGGCCATGGGAGGTGGGCTATGGGAGTACACCGACCACCAGGGGACAGCTCCTGCTTTGAGCATCTGGCCCCTGGTGGTCAGTGCATGTCATAGTGTCTGGTTGACTGGTCCTTCTGGTCATTCAGTCATAACAGTCATTTAGGCATATATATATATATATATATATATATATATGAAAAGGAAATATATAGTAGGTTTGTGATCTATAAATGTGTGGAAGGTGTTACCTATTTCCACCACTAACAACTTTGCCCATACATCCCTCTGCACATCTGAAGACACAAGTCATTCACATGACACCTCTGTAGAATGCCTGCTCACCCTATTAAAAGATCCAGGATGAGACTAAACTGCAAGTTTCCAAAAAGTTATATTTCCTAAATACCTTTTCAATGACATTGTATACAAAACAGAATGTAAGTTTAATATTTGGGTTGTTTGTTAGGGTTATGGGTCTGCACTTCCTTCTTTACCTCAGCATTTGCCTTTCCTCATTTTGTATGTAGGGTTGAATGCCAAGCATTGAACACTAAGATGTTATAGATCAACAATTTTACCTATCCCTTTGGAAAGGTTGACAAGAGACTATTATATTATATTTATATATATTATATTATATTATATTATATTATATTATATTATATTATATTATATTATATTATATTTCCAATTTTGGAAAGTCTGCAGATTTTCAAGAATAAGGAGGCCCAAGCCCAAGAGCTGGGTGTGGAGAAGACTTTTATATGACATCTGTGAGAAATTAATCTAATATAGTGAAATAAGCATTAACTCAAAGTCAAGTGTGCTGTGCTCATTTATGCCATCATTGTGTTTTTTTAAAATATAATTTGATTGATTTCAGAGAGAAAGGGAGAGGGAGAGATAGAAACAACATAAATGATGAGAGAAAATCATCAATTGGTTGCTTCCTACATGCCCCCACTGGGGACTGAGCCTGCAACCTGGGCATGTGCCCTGACTGGGAATCAAACTGTGACTTCTTGGTTCATAGGTTGACGCTCAACCACAGAGCCATGCTGGCCAGGCCATGCCATTATTGTTTTATTCTAACTTGTTCATCCTCTCTTTGTACCTCCGTTCTTCTTTGCTGTAAAATAGGGACTTTATATAATTTCCAAGTCTCATTCTTTCTTGAAGTTTCATTTTTTTTAATTCTATCATGGTTAGCATAGATTATAGAAGGGATAAGAAGAGAATATACAATAGATAAGTCTATAGTTGTAATTATCCACCTTCATGAATGTCTATTAGGTAAAAATCAACCTTCTGTGTGTCATCACAACAAATGCTTCACTGTTAATTCCTTTGGGTACTTTTCTCACTTCTTCTACAATTATTTATTTCTTCATATAAACATAACTATATTATGAATAAGAGTAACCAGGCTGGTGGCCTTCATAGGTTATCTTTGATTGGCCTGAATGTGTATATGAAATTAAATAGAATTCTTACAACAAAGGAAATATTAACCATAAAGAATACAAGTTATACAGTACATGAGCTTTGTGTGAGTTTGTGTGTGTGTGTGTGAGTTTGTGTGTGTGTATGTGAGTGTGTGTGTGTTTACTACAAAGTTGTTACAACTTACAGAAAATAAGACTATGTGAATGGTCTTCCCCTTTAGATGAATCCTTTAAAGCAGCGGTTCTCAACCTGTGGGTTGCGACCCCTTTGGTGGTTGAATGATCCTTTCACAGGGGTCGTCTAAGACCATCCTGCATATCAGATATTTATATTATGATTCATAACAGTAGCAACATTACAGTTATGAAATAGCAACAAAAATAATTTTATGGTTGGGTCACAACATGAGGAACTATATTTAAAGGGCCAGAAGGTTGAGAATCACTGCTTTAAAGTAAACTTTCAAGTAAAACTGGTAAATGAATCTAGATTATAGCCAACCGCCTCCACCCTATCCCCAACGACAAATACAGTACAAGACAGCTGCTAAATTTAACATGCCTTTACTGGAACACAGGTGCCTCCTGCACAAAGCAGACTATGCGCTGCCAATCCACAGGATGTACTCAATTTCTCAATTGCTGCACAGCAGCCCTGCTGATCCTTAATCCTCCTGGATACAGCATTGACATGTGGCCAAGACTTTCAGAGGATTCATTTTTAAAGGGAAAAAAAGGAACAAGAGGAAAGAAAAAGCTCAAAGCAACGTGTTAAGACACATCCTGGGAGGCAAACATTTTGAGATGGGGAAAAAATGACTCAATAAATACATTTAAAAATTGTCAGTCCTGAGACACACATGGTTTGTGTTCTTAAAGTTCATTTGTGCACCAATTGTTAGGAATATGTTTCTCCATAGAAACAATGCTTCATGTTTTACTTGTCAGTTATGTTCTCAGGTTTGGCCATGTCCCTAACATATTTAATATTCAAATGATATTGAATCCATCACATATAAGTATGTCTGTTGATAAGGTAATCAGATATGCATCATGTCTGCTGTCAGTCTGATCCATTCATTGATTCTTCCACTCAGTCATTCATTGAGAACCTAATATGTTACAGGTGGGGATAATGTGACTAGCAAGATAGGCCTCATTCCTGCCCTCACGGAACTTATTAAAATCATGTTTGGTAATGCTTAGATGTTAGCAACATGTTTAGCAGATGCTGACCAAAAAGAAGGCAAATTGATTATCCAATATACAGTGTTCGTAAGTATGACTCAGTCATGGGACCCATTTATGAATAGGAAAAGGGAGGGGGTCAATTCAATAAGTGATATAAAATATCAGAAATGGTTATGAGCAACATAAATCTTAGTGGTCAGGATTCCAGCTAGTGTCTATGGGGTTGGGTAAAATTGTCAAGAGGGTATAAGTTAGAGCATCATCAGTGGGAAAGGTATTTAACTATATGGTATCCATCTGTCTCTAAATTAGAAATATAAACTTCCATCTTTATATATATCCATAACTTCTTGTGCCTATCTTGGAGGGTTAAAAGACTGGGGCCCTGAAACTCATGTTTTGTCTCTGTATGTTGGATCTGTTGAATTTGTGTGAGGCGCAATCACTAGATAGAATAATGCTTGTTTTTTCTTTAGATGCATCTTGATTTCTTCACCTATTTTTTTCAGCATCTGGATCTTGTCTCACTTAAGATCATATAGCAGGAACCATCATCCCTGGAACCCACTTGATTTTTATCAGAAGTTTCCAACATCCTGCAACAGACAGAATTTGTTTCGAGGACTCATCTAAGACCTCCATCTGAGTGCCTGTTGATGGGCTTTGAAACCAGTAAATAATCAAGCCCTCTGCATGCTTTTCAAGGTTCCTACCTATGATTGAGATCCCTTCCAACTCCACCTTTATACTCCCACTATGCAAGTGACCTTTTAAAATATTCTAGCAACTCTTTCAAAATAGAAACATGTCCACCACATACAAAAGCAGTACAATGTATATAGACATTTGCTAAACCATAAAATTGTTTGCACAAAAGGTTCAAAAGAACTTTGGAATGTAGTTGCATGGAAAGCCTGGGCTTCTGCTAATGTGGCCTCCTAAGGTGAATCCCAGGAAGTCCTGCCTCCCGTGATTCACTGTGAAGGACAGCAGACACTACAATTTTCTTTCTATGTTGTTGTTGTCTCCTTCTCTGGCTTTTTGCTGGTGCCACAAATAATCTTGGACCTTTCTTCTTATTCTGTAAAACCAGAAATGACTTTTTTATAATTTTTATTTTAAGGAGCTTTCCCACTGACACACAATAAAATATTAAAAAAATGGGAAGTTAAAGGTTCCTGCCCCTTGTCTTTTTCTCATTTCTTTACTTAAATTGTGTAGCCAAAAATAAAGGTGCAGATATGGAAGGTCATAATGGCATCAGTATTTACAAAAAACAAATAGACACGCAGTTTCTTCATTTCAGAGGAAATACAGACTTGAGGGACATGCCAGGGAGATGGCTCAGGAAATGAGTGTGCTAGATAGAAAGACACTTGTTTTGGCTTATTTAATACACTTGCATTCTCCATCAACAAATTAAAGTTAATACACATTAACTTTATTACGTATATGTAAAACCAACCTATAGATAATTTGTTGTTTGAGAGTGACTTCCACATCTATTATTTCATTTTTATTCTTGCAGCACCTCTGAGGAGTGTTTAAGGTGGTTACTATGAACCTCATTTAACATATGAGAAAATCAGAAGCTTACTGATCTATTCACGAACACATAGCTAACTGATAGAAGAGAAAATCCAGACTTTCTGATATCAAGTCAGTGTAATTTTTATAACCTCATGCATAATTTTATGCCATGTAGCAGTTTTATATTCTTTCCTTCTGTTAATCTATACATATAAAAGCCTAAGAGACAGGAATGACCTAACAACCCTAATGACAAGAATGACCAGTAACTATAATGTGCACTGACCATCAGGGGGCAGATGCTCAACGCAGGAGCTGCCCCCTGGTGGTCAGTGTACTCCCACAGCCAATCTCCCCTAGCCTGCTGGCCAACCTCCCACCACTAGCCAACCTCCCATATTCCCTCCTTCTGGCCAGCAGGCCCCAGGCTGGGACAGGGAACAGGGGGTGGGTGGCAGTGGATTCGGCCCCTTTCCCAGGGGGTGCCGAGGGCCAGCTCCCTCCTTGGGACCAACAGCCAACTTCCCATGCCCCTTCCCTCTCCCTAGCCAGCAGGCCCCAATCGGCCCGCCGCCCGCCCACCACGGTGGTGGTGTGGCAGCGAGGGAAGGAGGAGGGGGTGAGGCGGGGAATCTTGCAGTGGCAGAGTACTGATGATGGCAGCACTGGCATCCGGCATCTGTTCTTTCTGTGCCTGGTCCGGTGACTGTCGCCTCCTCTCCCCACCCCCCTGGGGCCTTTGGGCCCTGGGCTGGGATGGGGAACTGGGGTGGGTGGCAGTGGATGTGGCCCCTTTCCTAGGAGAGCCGAGGGCCAGCTCCCTCCTCAGGACCAGCAGCCAACCTCTCATGCCCCATCCCTCCCCCTGGTTGGCAGGCCCCAATCAGCTCACCATCCACCTGCCGCAGTGGTGACATAGTGGTAAAGGAAGGAGGAGAGGGGGAGGCTGGTTAGGGGCACTGACAATGGCAATAGCAGTGTCTGGTGTCCGTTTCTTCCACACCTGGCCCAGCGACTGTCGCATCCTCTCCAGACTGGCCCAGATCAGCCTGGCCCCTATCAGCCCTGATCGGCCTGGCTCTTATCAGCCCTGATCACCAGCCAGGCCTATGGACCGGACCCCACCCATGCACGAATTTCATGCACTGGGACTCAAGTATTATAATAATACTAGAGGACCAGTGCACAAAAATTTGTGCACTGGTGGGGGGGTATCCCTCTCACAGTCTGGGGTGGGGGTCCCGCTTGGGTGCCTGGCCAGTCTGGGTGAGGGGATGATGGCTGTTTGCAGCTGGTCACAGCCCCTTCAGGGTGGGGGTCCCCACTGGGGTGCCTGGCCAACCTGGATGATGGGCTGCTGGCTGTTTGCAGCTGGTCACACCCCCTTCAGGGTGAGGGTCCCCACTGGGGTGCCTGGCCAGCCTGGGTGAGGGGCTGAGGTCCATTTTCAGGGTGGCAGGTGACTGAAGCTCCCAACCTCTCCTTTTTTTTTTTTTTTTATTCTGGGATTTATTTACCTTCTATGGCTGTCACTGGAGCGGAGAGCTGGCTTTAGCTCTGAGGCTGGGCTCCAGCTCTGAGACCTCGGATGCTGAAAGCAGGTTTCTGGGCTTTGTTTACCTTCTGTATTTGAAACTTTGTTGCGTCTCCAGCTCTGAGATCCCGGCTCACTGAAAGCAGGTTTCTGGGTTTTGTTTAGCTTCTATATTTGCAACATTGTTTCTTAGAGAGAAAGCTCAGAGCTGGGCTGAGGCAGGCGGGGAACCTTGGCTTCCTCCTTCACTGGAGCAAGCAAGCCTCCTGTTAACTTTAGCTACCTGGCTGCCTGCCGCCATCTTAGTTGGCAGTTAATTTGCATATCTCGTTGATTAGCCAATGGGAAGGGTAGCGAAGTTACAGTTAATTACCATGTTTCTCTATTATTAGATAGGATAATAAGACATCTCATTAATAGCTCTTTCTTGGTAAACGATTTCCGTTATCTTTAAGAATTTAACACTCATTTAAGTACAGCTATATAAGGACAGTAATTATGATTCATCTAAACCAGCATGGAAATCCTGCTGCTCAGTTTTCCAGACTCCCTTGAAGCTAAGGTGACCATGAAACACAGTCCTAGCTAGTGAGATTGAGGAATTCTGGGGACAGCTTGCTGGGTTTTCTCCATGTACTTAGAGAAATGCACTCCAACTTGTTTGTGCAGGAAGGGAGTGGTTGGTTGCAATAAAGATATCACAGGCATCAGGTAAAAGGAGCATAGAATAGTGCTTTTGGAACTGGCAACTTGAAGTGCTAACTAGAGCAGTGTTGGTAAGGTGAAAAAACCAGTTGTCTACTGAAATATTATTTGAAGTGTAATCATGGAAGTTTTTTTTTGTTTTGTTTGGTTTGGTTTCTGTAGAGCCATTTACTATTGTCTGTCAAATGTAAAACACATATACCCTTTAGAGCAGTGGTTCTCAACATCCCTAATGCCACGACCCTTTAATACAGTTCCTCATGTTGTGGTGACCCCCAACCATAAATTATTTTTGTTGCTACTTCGTAACTGTAATTTTGCTACTGTTGGGAATTGTAATGTAAATATCTGATATCCAGGATATATTTTCATTGTTACAAATTGAACATAATTAAAGCATAGTGATTAATCACAAAAACAATATGTAAATATATGTTTTCCGATGGTCTTAGGCGACCCCTGTAAAAGGGTCGTTTGACCCCCAAAGGGGTCACGACCCACAGGTTGAGAACCGCTGCTTTAGAGCCAGAATTTCTACTCCTAGGAATCTATTCTTGGCAGCATGGAAATCATGAAAATTAGAAATGACAAATTTCTGTCAATAATGGAAGTGTTCATCTATGCCACAGAGTTAAATATATATATATATATATATATATATATATATATATACGTACATATATATATATATATATATATATATTTCAGAGAGGAAGGGAGAGGGAGAGAGAGATAGAAACATCAATGATGAGAAAGAATCATTGATCGGCTGCCTCCTCCATGCCACTAATCAGGGATCAAGCCTGCAACTCGGGTATGTGCCCTGACCGAGAATCAAACCAGTGGCCACATGGAACTTAACTCTTATTGATAGCAATTTGCCTATGATAAAGTTGGTTTTGTTACACATCACTTCACTTAAAGTTGCAGAACCTATTGACAATGCTAAGTAATGACTTAGGGTACCAGAAAGTCAATAAAAACACTGTGAATGATGTAAATGCATTGACATGGACAATTGTCCAAATGCACACACTATATTTTAGTTAAATTTAAAAATTCCCTAAATATATACCATGCAAATGTATAGAAGAGAAACTGGAAGGAAGCAAACCTCCAAGAAGGGAAGGTGGTATTGGAAGGTACTTGAACTATATCCTCTTTACTGTCGAGGGTCTTTTACAATGGTAATGCATTTACATATTATGTCTATTATTAAGAAAACAAAAGTGAAAAAACAGTGAATGGGGATGGAAAAAGTGAATACAGCCTTATACATATTACTTTGGGGGAAAACAGTATCAAATAAAGTGATCAAAGAAAATGGTTTGTGACAGGGAATTGAGGTTCTAATTTTTTTTAAGATGGAGGTTTAACATGTTTTATATTAGCTGGTAATAATTTACTAAATAGAAACATATTTCTTCAATTCTAAGATATAGGTTTTATCACATTTTAATGATTTGATTGGAAGTATGAACAATTTTCATTCACATTAATGAGTCATTTTTAGCCAGTATTCACAAAAATCCTCTTTAGGTTAAGTTTTCCACTGGAGGTCTTAGAATCTCACTGGCAGCACGAATTCACACTGGTAATCTGCTTGAAGACTGGCTTGTGTTCAATTCATGAGCTAGTGTTTTTCTTTTCCCTATTTTTCATTCTGTGTCAAGGTTGAGATTGGCTCATTCTATTGATATCTCTTTCTGCCTGGTGGGCTAGTGTCCTCACTTATATTTGCACTAAAGATTAAGGCCTGTGCTATCCCAGCTTTTGAAGGTTTTTGATTAGCTTTCTTGTCCAATATATGATATTTCTTAGAATATATTATTTCTTTTTAAAATGTACATAATCCTATCTAATAAAAGAGAAACATGGTAATTATCCATAAATTTGCTACCCTTCCCATTGGCTAATCAGGGCGATATGCAAATTAACTGCCAATCAAGATGGCGGCCCACAGCCAGGCAGTGAAGTGAACAGGAGGCTTGCTTGCTCCATGATGGAGGAAGCCAAGGTTCCCTGCCTTCCATTGCTGGGCTCTGAGCTGCAGTTTAAGAAACATTGTTGCAAGTATAGAAGCAAAAAAAAAAAAACACACAGATATCTGCTTTCAGCCATCAGAGCTGGAGCGAGCAGGACCAAAACAGTGTTACAATTATAGAACCAAAACAAACCATATACCTGCTTTCAGCAGCCGAGGCCTCAAGCTGGAGCCAGCCTCAGAGCTAAAGCTGGCTTTCAGCTCCAGTGACAGCCATAGAAGGTAAATAAATCCAAGAATAAAAGAAAAAAAGGACAGGTTGGGAGCTTCAGTCACTCACCAGCCTGAAAACGATCCTCAGCCCCTCACCCAGACTGGCCAGGCACCCCAGTGGGGACCCCCACCCTGAAGGGTGTGTGACCAGCTTCAAATAGCCATCATCCCCTCATTCAGGCTGGCCAGGCACCCAAGCGGGACCCCCACCCTGATCCAGGACACCCTTCAGGGCAAACCAGCCAGCCCCCACCTGTGCACCTGGCCTCTATCCTATAAGAGTAAAAGGGTAATATGCCTCCCACCACGGGGATCAGCAGAGCCGCGAGGCCTCATGTCCCTGGATCAGCAGAGCCACGAGGCCTCCCGGCACTGGGATCAGCGGAGCAGCAAGGCCTCACTGCCCCTGTGTCAAGCGGAGCCATGAGGCTTCCCAGCACTGGGATCAGCAGAGTTGTGAGGCCTCCTGGCCCCTGGAGCAGCGTGACATGGGGCAGCACCCAAACCCCCTGACCGTCCTGCGGCTCTGTGTGTGACAGGGTACAGCGCCCCAAACCCCCCATGGGCCCTGCTCTGTGTGTGACAGGGTGGAGCCACAATCTCCCCATCGGCTCTGCCCTGAGTGTGACAGGGGTCAGTGCCCCAACTCCCCTATCAGTCCTACTCTGTGCATGACAGGGGGGAGCTCCCCAACCCCCTGATGGGCCCTGCTCTGTGTGTGACAGGGTAAGGAGCCCCAACCCCTCTGATGGGCCCTGCTCTGTGAATGACAGGGGGTGGGGCAGCAACCTCCCCATCAACTCTGCCTTGAGTGTGACGGGGTGGCGCCCCAATCCCCCAAACAGCCCTACCCTGAGCGTGACTGGGGTGGCATCGCAACTTCCGGATCCACCCTGCTCTGAGCATGACAGGGGGTGACTCTCCAACTCCCCAATTGGCCCTGCTCTGAGCCTGACCAGGGGCTACACCTAGGGATTGGGCCTGCCCTCTGCCACCAGGAGCAGGCCTAAGCCAGCAGGTTGTTATCTCCAGAGGGTTCCCAGACTGTGAGAGGGCACAAGTGGGGCTGAGGGACACCACCCACCCCCCGCCAGTGCACAAATTTTTGTGCACTGGGCCTCTAGTTTTTATTATTAAAAAAAGAAGAGAATAACTAGTGTTGGCGAGGGTGTAAAGCAATTAGAACCCCTGTGCATTGCTAGTGGATATGTAAAATGGTGCATCAGCTATAGAAAGTAATAAAGTGGTTCCTCAAAGAATTAAACAGAATTACTTTATAGTCCAGCAATTCCATTTCTGAATATGCTCTCCAAATAATTGAAAGCAAAGATTTAAATGGATATTTGTCCACCAATAGTCATAGCAGCATTATTCACAAAAATCAAATGGTGGAATCAACTGATGTCCATCAACAGATAAATGAATAAACCAAATGTGGTACCTACGTGCAATGGACTATTATTTAGTCTTAAAAGGAAGGAAACTTTGACCCATGCTGCAACATGGATGAACCTAGAAGACATTATATTAAGGAATAAGCCAATCAAAAAGTAATAAACATTGTATGATTTCATTTATATGAGGTCCTTAGAATAGTCAAAGTCATAGAGACAGAAAACAGAATGGTGGTTGCCAGAGCTAGAGGGAGGGGAGAATGAGGAGCTATTGTTTTATTTGGAAACATAAAAAGAGTTCTAAGATGATGGTGGTGTTGATTGCACAACAATGCGAATGTACTTAATGCCACTAAACTGTACACTTAAAAATGGTCAAATGGTAAATTTTAGGTTATATATATTTTCTCACAGTTAAACAAAATAAAATAAAATGAACATAAAATAATGTTGCAGCCTATAATTTATGACATTTTAGGTTTGATGAAATGTTGATTATTCCAGGGAGAGAAGGGATTACAATCTTTGAGAAGTTGAGAGGGGCTGGGATTCATCTCAGAAGTGCAGGGCCCAACCTCCACCGTTTCAGTTGGCAGGTCGATGCTCTATCCACTGAGCAACACTAGCTAGGGCTTGAGAACATGAATTTTAAGTAAAATCAGTCTGAATAGTCGTGTTAACTATTCTACCACTATCTAAATGCAATAAGGGGAAGACTTAGGGCTGGGTTACTCCAAAGACTGGTGATAAGGAGGCAGGTAAGGGAACTGAGGATCATTTGAGGGGGAAAAAAGTGATGTAAACAAGTAACCTCGGGTTTCCTCTTTTGTGTAATGGGAATGATCATGGACCGTAGCTCAGAAGGTTGTGGTGAAGTCAATGTAAAGCAGGTAAAACACTTTGAACAGCCTGGCACTCAGAAAGTACTCAATAAACAACAAGCATTGCCACTGTCACATTAACATGGATTATAAAGTCTCTACTGAACAATGAAGAAAGTAAAAAAACTTAGCAACTGATTGTAAGTTTTGGTGAGAACAGAAAATAATTATCTGAGGACTCTGAGCAAATAAGCCAGAGCTGAACCTTTGAATGAATGGAGGGTTTGATGAGAAATGAGTGATTAAAGCAGTGAGTCAAGGAGTGGTGAAATACCCTACTAACACATGCCTCAGACGAGCAAGGCACTTGCAGAAGGAAGAGGTGGTCACGTTTGGAACACCTGGATGTGGGGCCAGGAGGATGCCCACTTCCCCTCCTGGCCCTGAGGAACAGGGTCTGAGATAGAAAAGAAAAATAACTTTTATTCTATTTGAAAAAAAGCAGATTACTCAAGAGACAGTTCAGTTCCAGTAAAAACATAGATGTGAAGGGAACAAACAGAGAAAAGACTAAGAAATTAAAGAAGTTTACTGATTAGGAATTTAGAGTTCAAAAAGACGTATACTAGTAGCAGGGTTTTAAGAGGACTTTCTTGCTCTTTCTGAGACTGTGAGTTCAGATCAAAAGTACATTGGGGTTTGGGGTAAAATGGACTAAGACAGCGAGGATCTCTCTTTTTTGTTGTTGTTATTATTTTTTAAAATATATTTTTATTAATTTTAGAGAGGAAGGGAGAGGGAAAGAGATACACACATCAATGATCAGTTGCCTCCTGGAGGCCCCACCCCCACCCTGGGGATCTTGCCACAACCCAGGCATTTTACTGGGAATCGAAGTGTGACCTCCTGGTTCATAGGTTGATGCTCAACCATGAAGCCACGCCAGCCTGGCAGAGGATCTCTTGTATGGACCATTACATATGGGAATGTGACAGAAGCATTTAGTTTTGACCTCTAGACAAGGTTAAAATTTAGACCTGACAGAAATACTCAGGAGTTTGGGGGCTGCTCATTGGGTCAGAGTAATTGTCAACTCAATGATGCACTACTTTGTGCTATCTATGTTTTGCCTATTATATTATTTTTTTTTAAATTCTGCATGTATTTATGTCTGATTTTCTCCTTAAATAAATTCATGTTTTCTGAGGGGGGAGGGGAGAAATGCTTTCTTTTAAGGTTATCGTACTTTGTTAACCAAATTACAGTATTTTACAAAGAGATGCTCAATATTGTTCATTGATTGATTTTTTTTCAATTACTTGGGCCATAAGAGATTATATTATTGATTTTAAATTTATACTTAGCTGTGAATATACACAAATATTAATAGTTTTAGGACAGGAGCCTAATATTCTCTGTTCTTAATCTTGATGTGATAATATTTTGTGTTCAGGAAGGAATATGGGGTAGAAGAAAATCCCCACATCAGATTACACATTTAACTTGAAATAAAATATAAAGTGTATTTAGTATCTGCCATGTATAATAGTTGCCTTTTTTCTTGCTTTTTTTTTTAATATTTACACAGTCCAAAGAAATTAGAAATTTTGAGTGAAACCAATATTACTTGGAAATTATTTTCTTCTCTGCCAAATGGTTTCTATCAGACTTTTGATCAGCAAAGGTATTGCAAGTAATTTTGCATAAATTTTTCCTACCAGATTCTTCACAAATACAATACACTCTTGGAGCTGAAACAAAATGAGAAGGAAGGAGCATGTGGCAAGATGGAAAAACCATTTGTTTCATCACAGGAATTGAACTTGATACCCAGGTCAGAAATAACCAACATAATCAAGACTCTTTTCCTAATGTCACAAGTAACATTTTGTTCCAACTTTAGCCCCTGAATTACTTCTAACTCAAACTTTTGGAACTCTGTCCCTTTAACTTCTCCTGCACAAGGAACATAAACATCCAAAGAACATAGCAAAATAAATAGGCAAAATGAGTGGAAGTCTTAATATAAATATTCCTAGAATTATTTAACTATTAAAAGGCAGACTGCCCTGTTCCATGAGACAAATATTAATGAGGGCCTTTTAAAAATATATTTGATCATTTTATAAACTTTATCAGAAAATCTGGAGTATTTTTAACATCTGTAATTTTGTTCTCTTCTCTTTAATATTAAAGTAGTGTAATTAAAAGACTTATGATTAACTTATCCTTTTCCCTTCTCTCAAAAGAACTTAAACTATAACGTCCAATAATCATAATAATCATTGTTACCTTCAATCTTTAATAACACTCTGTTATTGATTGCTTATATAAAGTTTACTAAAACATGACAAAGCCTTATCCTTCTTGACTATCAAATGTATTATTTGATGGAATAGCTATGTTTCTATTTCTGGGGTATAAGAAAAAAAGTATTAATTTCAACACCAGACACTTTATCTTAAAAGAATAACAAAATTGTCTGCAAATAATTAAACTGTTGTTTTTATTTTTTTTAATTCAATCTTTATTGTTCAGATTATTACAGTTGTTCCTTTTTTTTTCCCCCATAGCTCTCCTCCACCCAGTTCCCACCCCACCCTCTGCCCTTACCCTTCCCACTGTCCTCATCCATAGGTATACGATTTTTGTCCAGTCTCTTCCTGCACCTCCACACCCCTTTCCCCCCAGGAATTGTCAGTCCACTCCATTTCTATGCCCCTGGTTTTATTATATTCACCAGTTTACTCTGTTCATCAGATTTTTTATTCACTTGATTTTTAGATTCACTTGTTGATAGATATGTATTTGCTGTTCATAATTTTTATCTTTACATTTTTCTTCTTCCTCTTCTTAAAGGATACCTTTCAGCATTTCATATAATACTGGTTTGGTGGTGATGAACTCCTTTAGCTTTTCCTTATCTGTGAAGATCTTTATCTGACCTTCAATTCTGAATGATAGCTTTGCTGGATAAAGTAATCTTGGTTGTAGGTTCTTGCTATTCACCACTTTGAATATTTCTTGCCACTCCCTTCTGGCCTGCATAGTTTCTGTTGAGAAATCAGCTGACAGTCACATGGGTACTCCATTGTAGGTAACTGACTGTTTTTCTCTTGCTGCTTTTAAGATTCTCTCTTTGTCTTTTGCCCTTGGCATTTTAATTATGATGTGTCTTGGTGTGGTCCTCTTTGGATTCCTTTTGTTTGGGGTTCTCTGTGCATCCTGGACTTGTAAGTCTATTTCTTTCACCAGGTAGGGGAAGTTTCCTCTCATTATTTCTTCAAATATGTTTTCAATATCTTGCTCTCTCTCTTCTTCTGGCACCCATATAATTTGGATGTTGGTACACTTGAAGTTGTCCCAGAGGCTCCTTACACTATCTTCATATTTTTGGATTATTTCTTCTTTTTGCTTTTCTGGTTGGGTATTTTTTGCTTCTTTGTATTTCAGATCTTTGACTTCATTCTTGGGATCCTTTTGTCTGCTGTTGGGAGTCTGTATAATATTCTTTATTTCAGTCAGTGTATGCTTAATTTCTAGTTGGTATTTTTTCATATCCTCCAGGGTCTCACTAAATTTATTGGCAGTTTGTAGAAAATTCTTGAAAAACCTTATAACCGTGGTTTTGAACTCTATATCCAGTAGTTTGCTTTCCTCCATTTCTGTCATTTGTGACCTGTTACTTTGTCTCTGCATTTTTTATGCTTCCCTGTGTTGGTAGAGTGACTTTGTGTGCTAGGTGTCCTATAGGGCCCAGTGGCTTAGCCTCCCCAATTACCTGAGGTGGACACTCTTGGTGCACCCCTTTGTGGGCTTTGTGCACAGTCTTATTGTAGTTAAGCCTTGATTGTTGTAGTTATCACTGGGAGGAATTGACCTCCAGGCCAATGGGCTGTGAGAATCAGCTGTGTCTACAGTGGGAGAACTTCTGTGCTGAAGACACCCTTATGGGGCAAGACTTGCTTCAGTGGGGCTTTGGTGCTCACTGAGTCTGCCCCCTGAGTGTGTCCCTTATGTATCTGAGGAGTTGTAATCTGGATGGTCCCACTCTGACCGCTGGGTACACTGTCTCTTGGATCTAAGGAGGTGCTAATTTAGCCTCTGCCTGAGGCTACCCAGCAGGAGCTACAAAGAGATCTGCAGATTCACCTTCTTTATTTGGGGTTTGGGGGTGCCCAGATGAGGCCCAGCTGTGAAGCAATGCAAGCTGCTGTGGGGCCTTGGGCCTTCTCTTGGAAGTTCCTGGCCTGTCTGGCCCAGCTACAGTTTTTTAGGTAATTTTCTGATTGCAAAGGGCCAGGGCATTCATATGCAAAAGCCTCTGCCACAGCTTGAGTGGGGTGGGGTCTCAGGGA
Source organism: Myotis yumanensis (assembly GCF_028538775.1). Lineage (NCBI taxonomy): Eukaryota > Metazoa > Chordata > Mammalia > Chiroptera > Vespertilionidae > Myotis > Myotis yumanensis. The sequence goes on from NW_027223754.1 coordinate 132,807,279, forward strand.
ATCAACAGGGCAGAGCAAACAGCTATGGCTGATCCTCAGCCCTGCCCTAAGTGGCCCCATGTCTCAGTGTCCCGGTAATCGCTGCAAGCACCTCTGAGAGTTCCAAGTTCTGCCTGTTGCCAGACAGTCCAGTTTCTTCCCGTATGAGTCTGGGTCCCCAGAGACTTCCTGGAACTGGAGTTCATAGCAGTCAGGGGCTTGTGACTTCCTCCTGATTTAAAAAGACAGCCACATTCTCAGTTGCCAGCCCTTGCCGCTTGGGCCTCCGTACCTCTGCACTTTACTTCCGCACCTCCTCTGAGTCTCAGTGTGCTTTTCTCTTTCCTTCTAGTTGTAGAATTTCCACTCAGCCAGCCTTCCTGTAGTTCTTGATGATGTCCGTTTTGTCTTTTAGTTGTATTTTTGAAATTGTTGTGGGAGGCAGCAATTTCCCGTGTTTACCTATGCCACCATCTTGGTTTCCTTCTGAACTGTTGTTTTTAAAATGTTGTCTTTAACCAGGACAGGCAAAATCATTATCTTCCAGTCAAATCATAGTGAACTTTACCACGGATCTTATGGCATAAATACAGTAGTGTAGAAAATAAACTGTATAACTAACTTCAACACATTTAAGCCTTATTACATCATTACACATTAGGATTAGCAATAAGCCAAATAGTTAATCTTATGTGTCTTATAGATACATAAGACAAATGTTTTTCTAGAAATAATAATGAAATAATACTTTCCCATGCTGTCAATTTTGCTGCCCCTTAGAACTCAAAATCTATATTAAAAACCTTAATGCACAAATGGCTACAAACCAGCTGTGATTCTGTGAGCTTGATTTGAAAGCATCTCAATGAAGTGGCATGGACATTTGACTCTTCTTACTTTGCTTAGTGAATATTGACATGGATTTTTAACCTGCTGAATAGCTTTGGAAAAACTGAGATTCTTTATTTTCAAAAGCAAAATGCTTTTTCCTCACTTTAACAGACACTCATACAATTCAAAAGCAAGCAAAGCCATCAATCAAGATGAGCATTCAGAAGCAAAGGGGTTATTACAAAATTGCTATTTATTAAATGTAATTTATCATATTTTAGAATGACTTTCTGAAAGCACTGCTAACATATTATGCACAAAACTAAATGCGAATGATCTTTGGGATATTGGAAAAAAAATAATGTTACCTGACTTTCTTTCAATATAGATGTACATGCAGAATAATTCACTTGTCCACCATCTCTGAGATAGGTACCATTGTTCCCTCTTTACAATTGAGAAGTGCATAGATAAAAGAGTTGTAGCAACTTTTCCAAAGTCACTCAGCTGGTAAGTAGCAGAGCTAGATCACCAGTTAAGCCCTCCTGGATCCTGATGTCCCTGCTTCTTTGTCGCTATGCTGAGCATCCCTCTACATAACCTAAAAATGAGTCACACTGTCAGAACACCAAGCCCTGTGATAAACAGAGAACCTAGTGAAACAAATTGTGAATATTAACATTTCGTTGCCTGATGTTAAAGAGTGAGGTTATTGACACGTTTTTGTGCGTTACAGTATGTTTCTTCTTCAGGACTGTCAACAAGAGTGTTATCTGAAGTCAGCAGTACAAGCCCTGCACAGAGCCAGTGAAAGAAAATCTGCCCTGTATAAACACACCTGCTTCGCAGACTCTCTGTTTGACAGTATTTACTTAAAAGTGACCTCTGCCAGAAATATAGCAGGTCTCGTTCAATGATAGGAAACAACATTTAACAGGGTTGTTCCACTCACCTCAAAAAAGTTAAGATAGTGGCTCTGGTCTGACACAGACTATTCAGCTGTTCCCAATAAATCAAATTTCTCACTCATGTAAATTGTTTTGATTGTCTATGTATTTATTTATTTTTCTTATCATAACACTCACTTTCAACAACAAAGATAAAAGTAAATTAAATATTTTTAATTTAACATATATACATATATAACATATATACATGTATAACATATATATATATATTTAAATATCAGAGAGGAAAGAAGAGGGAGAGAGAAATAGAAACGTAAATGATGAGAGAGAATCATCTATCGAATGACTCTTACATGCCCCCCACTGGGGATTGAGCCTGAAACCCAGGCATGTGCCCTGATCAGGAATCTAACAGTAACCTCCTGGTTCATAGGTTGATGCTCAACCACTGAACCACACTAGCCAGGCTGGACACTTCTTATTTTTAATAGAATTCAAAATATGTCCTTTGTATATTGTTACATAGCACACTAGTCCAGTTCTCAGTGGAACAGTTACTACAACCATTTCATTATATATCACTGTTTTGAGGAGGAGTTTGATTAGGCCTGATTGGATAGGTTGATGCCAAAGGACATTGATTGGGAATACATGTCCAGTTAATGTGGTCTGGTGTGCAGGGTAGAGATGGCTTTAGTGAAATCCTGCTACCTTGCTGGAGACAGGTGGGAGCTTGGGTTGAGCTGGGTGTTTTTTCTTTTTATGCGGTCTCAGAATCTCAGACTTCCTACAGGGAAGTCCAGGTTCCAAGCGGAAATGCTCCAAGAGATTCAGGCAGAAAGATGAAAGTCTTATCTAACTATTTTTGCAACACTTCTTACAATTTTAAGTAAATGGCTGTAATTCACTCTAATTTCTGTTATCCTGCTATACTGCAAGGACCACAGAATTAGCATCATATTTGATTTTATTCCATTGTGTCCCAATACTTACCACAATGTCTATCACACAATGATAATAAATATCTGATGAATGAAAGAAAGAATGAATGAATTCAATATAAATGTTTTAACGATAATAGTAGAAAAGTATGGCACCAGTTATTGACTGGTCTTTGAACAAGGTCATTTTGAGGTAGTATGAACCAGTTGTTAATTTTTTGTGATAGAAATATTAGTTTATTAAGAACCTCTTATATGCCAGTTATTTTACAAAAGGCATCTCATTTATTCATAATAATAGCCCTGATGATAGATATGATCTACATTTTATAAATAAGAAAACTCGGAAGGTTAAAGTGACTTGTCTAAAATCATAGAGCTATTCAAAATAAAAAATCTTATAGTTCTACCTGGATATGAGATTATGGGTGTATATTAGAGGTGGGTTTTAACATTATACACTCCAAGTCAAGTGTACATGCTACAGGCATTATCTTCTACACCCACAACAGTCCTCTGCAACAAGGACCCAAATCACTAATTCTGGAAGCTTCTTAGTGTCCTTGGCTATGGGAAAAGTAGTATATAGTCTCTATGGGGCAGTTAAAAGAGGCTTCAAAAAGTCTTGAGATATAACGAGGTATCCATGTGGTGGACATTTCCCAAGGCAACTTTCAGTAGAAAACCACATCCAGAGAGAAGGCATGAAGAGCCCAGTAGCCCAAATGATTTATCCTTAATAGAATTCAAGATCTGGCTTACTTTACATTGTTGAATAACACACTGGTCCCTTAGTTGGTAACAAATCATCTGCAGACACTGGCTTACCTCCTCCAGGTTTGCTAGCACAGCCAACCACAGTGCCAAGCAGTCATTGATGTTAATTCCGCTACTCTGCCTCTCGTCCCCTGCTCTGACCTTCTCATAAGATCATGTCTCACCCCTGCTGCCCATTCCAATCCCCAGCTCCCTAGCCCCGGTCAACATCTCCCACAGTAAGGAGTAAGTACATCTTCCTTCTCATCTTCTTCCAGTGGCATCATTATGGTGTAAAATTGATGTTCTTTCCTCTAGCCATCCCTTTTGATCCTCAAAAGCCTATTTTAGATGTGAAAAATTATTGACTGTTTCTTCATCTTTTCATTCCTATTATAATTCTACTTCTCTGAAGGACTATGTGGATATTGCTGACTGAATAAAGGAAAGGTTTTATACAAGACAATAAGGAAGAGCAAAGCATTACCATTCCAAGATACTGTCTGGTCCTATGTATGCCACCCTAGGCACAGTCTGACAAATAGAAGCTCTGGATGTTATTTTTATCCCCTGACTGACATCTGCTTAGCAATATTTTGTAAAATCACCTTAAATTGCCACACTTTGAGTTAATCAAACCACACATGTTTTATTTTCATCACTAAATTTCATCTTTTATTTTGAATAAAATAACCCTAACCCCCTTTACTCTTTACTACCCTCCAACCCCCTTCCCACTCATAACCACCATACTGTTATCTGTGTCTATGAGTTTTCCTTTGTTTGTTTTTCTTATTTATTTGTTGCTCTCAGTTTTATATCCCACATATGAGTAAAATCATATGGCTCTTAATTTTTTCTGACTTATTTCACTTAGCATGATATTCTCAACATTTACCCATGTAATTGCAAATAGCATATTTCATTTTTTCTTAGGACTGAGTAGTATTCCATTGTATATATGTACCATATCTTCTTTATCCCATCATCTATTGAAGTACATTTCAGTTGTTACCCATAAGACCCAGCAACTCCTCTTCTGGGCATGTACCTGAAAAATTTGGAAACATTTATCTGCAAAGATATATGCACCTCTATGTTTATTGCAGCACTATTCAAGGTGGTCAAAATATGGAAACAACTGGAATTTTTTAAGCAAGGAAATGCTATGATTGGATTTATCTTTAAATACAAATCATTTGGGACATCTGGAAAGACTGGATTAAAGAAGACTAGGAGTGAAATCTGAGTGATGAGTCAGAGACTGTTGCTTTGGTCCATACAGTAAATGATGGCTGTGTGGAAGAGGATGGTTGTGGTAGAATTTCAGGCTGACTAGGATCTCTTTCTCCTCCAAACTCCCATAAAATTCTGTTTATACCCCTGCCTTGCACTACAATAGTCCCCTATGTGCCAATTTTAGAGTCTTGATAGCGAGGACAAAATCAAGCCTCTATTTCCCCCTGGTTTCTGGACACTTGAAAGCAGGTAGTCAATGATAACTTCATTTAATCAAAGTAGACCAAATTATAATCTTCTCCTTGTACACCTATACTTTTACATTAATATGAGCATAACATATTTGGATAACATAAATTTAGAGCGAAATACTTATTATCTTTTAAGCCTTAGATTGTATAAGATGTTTTTAAAAATTTGGCTTGATTTTTCTTTCCTCTGAAAATACTGCCAAGTGTGAAGTTTAAATCTACTTTTGAGCTAAACCAGGACAAATAAAGCTTGGAGCAATTTTTTAAGAGGAGGAAAAAATATATTTTTTGCTGTCTCATAACTCAAAAATAACTGAAGCCAATTTAATTTACTCTTTCTAAAGTGGAGGTCTGGGGGAGGAATGGTAGAGACAGATGTGGAACAAATAAAAAAGAACATCTCTAAGACTAAGGCTGTAAACTTTCAAATCTAACCAAATTTCTTGGAATGTTGTAAACAAGTAAACATAGAAGTTGAAATTAAAATTTCTTTCACCATTTGAAGGAAATCTGCTGTAGTTTGACATCAAAGGTCCTAAACTGAGATAAATATTTTTGGAATTTTAAAGGAAGAACATTTCAGGAAAACCTGCTTGAGAAAGACATGAATATATCTAATATGTCCTAGGCAAGATACGATTATGAGAACATACTGTAGAAAAAGAAATATGAGAAAACCTGAGGTTAAATTTAATTATTTATATTCATGCTCATTTTTTTCTCTTCTGATTATAACTTTTCCTTATATTTCGTATCCCCCTTCCAATATTCCTATTGTATACAGTAAGGTGGCTTTGCCCTCAATAAACATAAATAAAAAATGAAGTCTTACAGTGTCCTCCAAACAATGGCATCAAATTGAAATTAATGACAGAAAGAAAATAGGAAAATGTTTAAATTCTTTGAAAGTAAACAAAATATTTGTAAATAGTGCATGAGTCAAAGAGAAAAAAACATGTGAATCTCAAAATGGATTACGAAATTAAGTAATATAAAATGTAAACTTACAAAAAATTTGTAAGTTAGCGGTTTGCAATCTAGGACAAGGCAAACAGTTATTAAGGCTGACACCAAAAACATGATTCCTAAAAGAATAATTTATAAAATTGGAACTTATCCCAATTTGAAACTTTTGCTTTGTGAAACATTTAAGAGTGTGAAAAGATGAGCTAGAGTTGGAGAAAATACTTGCAGACCATATATATGGCAGAAGACTAGTATCTAAAAATACAAAGAGCTCTCAAAACTTAGTGAAAAAACATTCAATTAAGAAATAGGCAAAGATATGAAGAGACAGTCCATCAAATAATATACACAAATGGCAAATTAGTACATAAAAAGATTTTCAACATCATTAATGCAAATTAAAACCACCATGAGATACCACCAAACACCTACCAGAATGATTAAAAAAACAACAACAACACTAAATGCTGGTGAAGATGCCAAAAAGAACACAAAAAACTGAGTCACATATTTCTGGTGGAAATATAACAGCTGCTGTGGAAAGCAGTTTGGAAATTTTATTCCAGGCACTTATCCTAGATAAATGAAAATTTATATTCATACAAAAAACCTGATACAAATTATTACAGCAGCTTTGTTTTTAATAGCCCTGGGCTAGAAACAATGCAGATATCTTTCAATGGACAAATGGTTAAACTGCAGTGTCTCTATAGCACAGACTACTACTAAGCAACAAAAGGGAACAAACTATTGATAGCCAACTACCTGAGTCAATCTTCCCAAAATTATCCTGAGTGGAAAAAAACGATCCAAAAAGATTACATATTGTATAATTTTATTAATATATCATTCTTGAAATGACAAAATTACAGAAATGAACATTAGTGATTGATAGGGATTAAAGAAGGTGTGGATGTGAGAAGGAAATGAATGCGGCTATAAAGGTGTAACATGGGGGATCCTGATAAAATGTTCTGCATCTTGACTTCATCAAAGGGAGAGGGAGAGAGAGACAGAAACATCAATGTGAAAGAGAATCATTGATCAGGTGCCTCCTCCATGCGCCACACTGGGAATCAAGCCCTCAACCTAGGCATGTGCCCTTGACTGGAATTGAACCTGGGACCCTGCAGTCCACAGGCCGATGTTCTATCCACTGAGCCAAACGGGCCGGGGCATGCACTATGTTTTTCAAGATGTTATCATTGGAGGACACTGAGCAGAGTACCTAGGATATCTCTGTGTTATTTCTTACAACTGCATGCCAATGTACAGTTATCTCAAAATAAAAAAAGTTTAATTTAAAAAACTATAAATATAGTTATTATTTTCGTTTTTTAAATTATTTTCATTTTAAAATAAGGCAGTTGAGACATAATGAGTTTAATTAATTTGATCATTGCTAGAGGATTATTACATGACAGAACTGAGATTTGAACCACCTGGATTTCAGAACCGAATCCTTAATTTTTTTCTGGCTGTGTATGTTGCTCACAGTTACTACTGGGCTTTTAATTATCCAAATTACATTTTACAAAAGAATCTCATAACATTCTAAGATAACCAAAATTGAACAAGCCCTATGCATTTTTATCCATATTTCAGCACAAATTATTTTACATATCACATTAAAGGCCAATATTCAAACTCTCTTAAATAATTATTATTATAATTATTATATATTAAAATGTATATACAAAATTAATTTTTATGAACTAAATTTAAGTGGCCATTTTGATTCAAATTGTGTGCAACGGCTTATAAAAGCTGCTTGCTTATTTATAAGAGCTATTAAATGGAGAAAATACAGCAACCACATGTGTTTATTGTAAGAAGGAAATGACAAACATTACATAAAAAACCTGGCAGCTCCTGGCTCAATGCACATGCTTAGGCAGTGGTAGAAGCAGTGAATGTTGGAATCATGACCATTATTAAACAAAAAGAGTTTTGTTAATGGAAAGAGAGGAGGAAAACTGTTTTCAGTAGGAAATCTTGTGACTTGTGCTTTATAAGTTGTGACAGGTTCTCTATATTCAGTACATCATTAACTCCAGCAAATGACATAGACACATCTCAAGTTTACAGATAAGGAATGAGCATTTGCCCCAAATTAGCAAGACATTAAGTGAGTTAAAGCATGCATAAACGGTGCCCAGGAGCTCCTGACACACAGTAACTGTTCAGTGTCAGCTCTTATTAACATCGCTATTGCTACTCAGCAGTGAAGAAAAGATCAGAACATGTTCTGTCAGACACAGAGCACATTCTACATCATAGATCATTATAAATAAACAGTCTTTTGCATTCTGTACTGCTAAGAATAGTAACTATCTATGCACAAGTGGAAGCGCCTGAGTAAATGCCCTTTAAGCTTCTTTAGTAAGTAGGGTGAAGAAAGACCATAGAAAAGACATGCTGGCTGCTTAGCAGAGAGCAGCCCTGACATGCTATTACTGGGGTTAACATCACCAGCCTATGATAGATAAATGGCCTGTTCTTCATCTGAGAAAATGAATTTCTAGGTGACTTGAAAACAGGCATCTTTCAAGGATAATGGGGAAAAAATAAAGTTGATATTATTTGTATAAAATTTATCATCGCTAAACAAATTCTAATTAATTTTACTAAGTTAAGGGCCACACCATAAATGGTCATGGAGAGTTAGAGATTAATAATAAACTGTCTTCTCTCTTGAGAAGCTCATGGGTGCTGAGGAGAAACCATCATAGAAACTAATAACCTTATGCAATGTGGCAATTATATTGAAATAGGTATAAGGATGGTGGGATAATATATAATTGATTAATTCTTCCAGAAATCAAAGAATAACTATAAAGAAAAATATTTAGCAGAAGGTACTTCTTTATTCATTTATTCACTTTAAGCATGCTTTCAAGTCAGGCCATCAGACTGTCAAGTAATGATTACTTTACATTACACAGGTGTTCAGTTAAAAATCAAACCAAGAAAATTTGATACAATCTGGAAAATAATCTGTATCTTTTATTTCATGCTTATCTCTGACATACTTATTACACTGAGAATAGATGAATAATATTCCCTAAAATTAAAAACACTGATTTTACTTGCAAAGTTAACATTAGAAAGTGATCCAACATTCATCTCATCTCTATATGATATTAATATGAATTATTCCACGAAAGCAAAAACTCCATTGTCTTATGTTTTTCAAAGTAGACCATGATTACCTAGAATTAGCATAGTAACAAATGCATAAGAACATTTGCTACTGATTGTTTAAATAGACATTTTTCTTATGTTTATGTTCATCTCTGTAAAGTTTAAGGTCTGCCCATGCCACAAGAACTTCATTACAAGGCATTTTCATCCCATGGAAATGTCTCCATTCCTTGCAATGAAAGGAATATGATACCTTTCTCCAATCACTGTTATACTGAGCAGGTTTTTACATATTTCCTGCTCAACAAGTGCCATTATAACAACTATTGTAAAATGATTTAAATAACTATCTGGAAAAATTAAAGGGTTGGGATGAAATAGTCTTCCAATGCAATGATGTTATTTCTATGGGGAAAAAAAGATTCTAATTTGGACTTGACTCAGTGCATTAAAAAATGAGCATTACGTTTATGAAATTGCAAAACAATAAACAAAATGGCAAGGCAAAAAAATCCATAAAATATTCTTAAGTAACAAACCGGTTAACACTGTAAAAGAAGAATTTGCAAAGTAAACACAAACATGTATTCTGTTGCCCTTCCATCACCACGTACAAGTTAATGTGAGCTCCACTGGCCCTCTAGTGGTGATGTGTTGAGGTTACAGATTCTTAACACTCAGGATAAAAAGGCTGTCTTCTTTCGGACTACCAAAGTGAAACATGTTCCTGTAAATGCCAAATTCTAGGAATATATTTTTAAATCTCCGTGTGGGATGTAAGTAGAAAAACTTTCCCCACTAGTGTGGGGTTTCTTCTTGTACCCCTCAATAAAAGATATGTCAAGTGAGCTGACAAATCTGGATACCACATGGTACAGCATAATAACGCAGTACTTTTGCTACATAAAATTTTCCAAAAGGTTGCAGATGAGTCAGAGCAAAAAGTTCTGCAAGAGCCTCCACATATCTCTCTAGTGCGCCTTAATTCTTTCAGCAAACCTCCTCTTAGGGAGCTCTGGCATTTTCTTCAAAAGCTCAGCCAATTGTTTTCATGTTTCTAAAATGTACAGAAATGACTGAGGTTTCAGGCTGAAAGGCAAGTGCAGTCACCTTCTGCATTACCTTTTTCCTACCAAAGCTTCCTGATTTTTCTGAGCAGAATTGCTCCTGAAAAAGCCCTCACAATATTAAATGTATTACAAAGAATACATTTTACACCGTCTAGAAGACATCATTTGGTAATACCTCATTGTTGTTTAAGTTTGCATTTATTTAATGATCAGTTACTTTATGCATTTTATTATATGTTTCTTGGCCATTTGTATGTTGGTCAAAACAAACAGTGTTTCCTAAGGGGGAGGTTGCCACAACTCCCTTGGTGCTAATGAAAGGCTCAATGAACTCATCTTTTCTTTTTTTTCATGACTAAGTTTAATTGTTTATTTATTTTTAATTTATCTTTATTGTTGAAAGTATTACAGATGTCCCCTTTTTCCCCCGATTGACCCCCTCCTCCAAACTCCCGCCCCTCCCAAGGCCTTCATCACACTATAGTGTGCCCATAGGTTATGTATATATGCATATAAGTCCTTGGGTAATCTCCCCACCCCTTGTCCCTCTGAGAATCATTGGTCTGTTGCATGCTTCCTTGCCTCTAGATCGATTTTGTTTGTCAGTTTACTTTGTTCATTAGATTCCACATATAAGTGAGATAATGTGACATTTGTCTTTTCCTAACTGGCTTATTTCACTTAGCATAATACTCTCCAGGACTCTCCATGTTGTCTCAAAGGCTAAGAGATCCTTCTTTTTTATAGCTGCATAGTATTCCATTGTGTAAATGTACCACAGCTTTTTTATCTACTCATCTACTGATGGGCACTTGGGCTGTTTCCAGACCTTAACTATTGTAAATTGTTCTGCTATGAATATAGGGTGCATACTTTCTGAGTGGTATTTGGGTTTCTTAGGATACATTCCTAGAAGTCAGGTCACTGGGTCAAATGGCAGATCCACATTTAATTATTTTATGAAACTTTATTTTCTAGAGTGGCTGCACCAGTCTTCATTTTCACCAGCGGTGTACTAGAGTTCCTTTTTCTGCACATCTTGGCCAGTGCTTGTAATTTGTTGATTTGTTGATGATAGCCATCCTGACAGGTGTGAGGTAATACCTCATTGTTGTTTAAGTTTGCATTTATTTAATGATCAGTTCCTTTATGCATCTTATTATATGTTTCTTGGCCATTTGTATGTTCTCTTTGGAGAAGTGTCTATTTAGGTTGTTTTCCCATTTTTCTTTTGTTGGGTTGTATAAGTACTTTATATATTTTTTAAATTAAATCCTTATTAGGTGTATCATTGGCAAATATGTTCTCCCATATTGTGAGTTCCCTTTTAATTTTTGATGCTGATTTAATTTTCTGTGCAGAAGCATTTTAATTTGATATAGTCCCATTTGTTTATTTTTTCATTCATTTTTTTCTTGCAGTAGGCGTTGTAACAGTGAAAATTCTACATGAGATATCTGATATTTTGCTGCCTATGATTTCTTCTAGGATTTTTATAGTTTCACATCTTACATTTAAGTCTTTTATCCATTTTGAGTGTATTGTTGTGTATGGTGTAAGTTGGTGGTTTAGTTTTATTTCTGTGCATGTAGCTGTCCAATTATCTCAACACGATTTATTGAAAAAATTGTCTTTAATCTATTGTATGCTCTTGCCTCCTTTGTCAAGTATTCATTGAGCATAATGGCTTGGATTGATTTCTGAGTTCTCTGTTCTGTTCCATTGATCCATATGCATGTTCTTGTGCCAGTACCAGGTTGTTTTAATTACTGTGGCTTTGTAGTATAGCTTGATATCTGGTATTGTGATCCATCCAAGTGTGTTCTTCTTTCTCAAGACTGATGCAGATATTCAGAGTTTTGTGTTTTTTTTTCAGTTCCATATAAATTTTTGGAGTATTTGTTCTAAATTTGTGAAATATGCCATTGGTACTTTAATAGGGATTGCACTGAACCTATAGATTGCTTTGGGTATTATGGACATTTTAATGATGTTAATTCTACCGATTCATGAACACTTCTCCACTTGCTTATATCTTCTGTTGTTTTTTTTTTTTTCAATGATCTGTAGTTTTATGAGTATAAGTCTTTTACCTGCTTGGTTGAGTTTATTCCTAAGTATCTTAATTTTTTTGTTGTGATGGTAAATGGAATTTTTTGTTTCTTTTTCTGAGAGTTCATTATTGTTTTATAAAGATGCCATTGATTTCTCGGTATTCATTTTTTATCTTGCTGAATTCATTTACTAAATCTAGTAGATTTTTGGCAGAGTCTTTAGGGTTTTTTATGTACAATATTATGTCATCTGTGCATAATGACAGTTTTATATCCTCTTTTCCAATTTGGAGGCCTTTTATTTTTTCTTCTAATTTGATTGCTGTGGATAGAATGTCCAGTACTACATTAAATAAAAGTGGTGAAAGTGGGCATCCCTGTCTTGGTACTGTTCTTAGGGAAGTGGTTTTGATTTTTGCTCATTGAGTGTGATGTTGGTTGTTGGTTTGTCATATATGGCCTTTGTTATGTTGAAGTATAATTCCTCAATTCCTACTTTGCTAAAAGTCTTTATAAAAAATGGATATTGGATTATGTCAAGTGTTTTTTCTGCATCTATTGATATGATCATGTGATTTTTGTCATTCAATTTGTTTATATAGTGTATCACATTTATTGATTTGCAAGTATTGTACCAGCCTTGCATCCCTGGAATAAATCCCAGTTGGCTATGGTATATGATATTTTTAATATATTGCTGGATCCAATTTCCTAATATTTTGTTGAGGATTTTAGCATATATATTCATCAGGGATATTAGCCTGTAGTTCTCTTTCTTTGTAGTGACTTTTCTGATTTTGGAATTAGGATAATGCTGGCCTCATTAAAAAAAAAAAAAAGAGCTTGGAAGTGGCCCTTCCCCTTTGATTTTTTGGAACAATTTGAGGAGTATAGGTGTTCATTCTTCTTTGAATGTGGCAAAACTCTCCTGTGAAGCCATCTGGACCAAGGCTTTTGTTTGCTGGGAATTTTTTTATTATTACTGCTTCAAATTTGTCCATTTTTATCAGCCTATTCATGTTTTCTGATTCTTCCTGATTCCATTTTGGCAGATTGTATTTTTTTAGAAATATGTCCATTTCATCCAGATTGTCCAGCTTGTTGGAATAGAGTTGTTCATAGTATTTGCTTATAGTCCTTTGTATTTTGTGGTATCCGTTGTCATTTAACCTCTTTCATTTCTGATTTTATTTGTGTCCTCTCTCTCTCTTTCTTTCTTTCTTTCTTTCTTTCTTTCTTTCTTTCTCTCTCTCTCTCTCTCTCTCTCTCTCTCTCTCTCTCTCTCTCTCGATGAGTCTAGCTAGAGGTTCATCAATCTTGTTTATCTTTTCAAAGAACCAGCTCTTGGTTTCATTAATTTTTTGTAATTATTTTAAGTCTCTATATTTCCACTCTGATCTTTATAATTTCTTTCCTTCTACTTACTCTGGTACTTTCTTGTTGTTTTCTTTCTAATTCTTTGGATTGTAGAATTTAACAATTTCTAATAATAGTTTATTAGAAATTTTTCTTATTTCTTGAGGTGAGCCTGTAGTTCTATAAACTTCCTTCCCAGAGCTGCTTTTGCTGTGTCACATAGATTTTGGGTATTGTGTGCCCATTTTCATTTGTTTCCAGGAAGATTTTTTTCCCCATTTCTTTTTTGACCACATTGGTAACCTATTTATTGTTTAATAACATGCTAATTAGCTTCCATGTGTTTGAATGTTTGGGGGTGTTTTAATTGATTTCTAGTTTCATATCATTGTGATCTGAGAAGATGATTGTTATGATTTCAGAGTTTTCTTTTTGGCACAAAAAAAAAAAAGAGTCAAGGAGAATAACATTAAGATTCAAGGTGGTGGTTGGGGCACAAAGAAAGAGAAAAAGAATTGGCTTAGAAGAAACTGTCAGAGTGGTAGAAGGAGAAACAGATAAAATTATATAACTAGATAAAATGGTTAGGCACATATATAGTGATTATTATGTGATAGGCACTATTCTGGACATTAGTTATCACAACAGCCTTGGAAAGTAGATACAATGACTATCACCATTTTATAGTTTGGAAACTGAGATTCAGAGAGACTAGGTAATATGATCCAAATCTCACAGTTATTCAGGTGCTAATGCTGGGATGAGTCTGAGTTTATGATTCCTGCACTCGATTACCACCTTTTCCTTTGAGAAAAGGAAATCAGCATTTTCATTCCTGAAGGTAAAAGAACTGAAAGAAGCTCATTGGTTTCAGCAACAAGAAAGCCATTAAAAAATTTGTCAGAACAATTTCAACATGAAGATAAAGACAGAAAAGTTGACTTTGGTGTTACCTATTGAAATATTTTGTGGCATTTTTTTCTGACTTTGAATCCTCCATTCTTTCTATACAGATAGGAGTTTTCCAATTACTGATATGGAGGTCATATTAAGGATGCAAGACATTTATCACATGTCCACTGTGAAATGAAGAGGAAAGAAGCAACACAGGCGGAAAAAAAATTAAACAGATGCAGACCTGAAACAGATTTTAGCTAATGTGGAAGGGAACTCTGGAGGTATTATTGATTATTAAAGTTGGTCTACATTGGGTTAAATGGCCCAGTGTTATAACCACTGGGCTCAGTTAGCAGATGTGGCTGCCCTAGGATGATCAGAGTGGGGCCCCCACAACTTAAACCTTTTAAAGCTGAGAGCTGGAGGCCCTGGCAGGGTAGCTCAGTTGGTTAGAGCATCTTCCCCATACACCAAGATTGTGGGTTCCATCTCTGGCCAGGGCACATACAAGAATGAACCAATGAATGCATAAATAAGTGGAACAACAAATCAATGTTTCTCTCTCTAAAAAATAAATTAATAATTAAATTTTATAAAGCGGAGAGTTGGAGATGATCTACAGAAGTTCTTTGTGAAAGGGCGAAGGCTACGCCCTCCACCTTCCCCCAGGGTAAGGGCTACGTCCTCCATCTTACCTTGGCCACGTGTTGGGCAAGGAGCTTCTTCACGGAAGTCTAAGACTCTGCTAGCCACACCCAAGAACGGGACATCGACTTGTGCCTGGCCAATCGGCAAAGCACAGTCCTTTCTCCTCCCTTACTCCAACCCCCCCCTATATAACCGATCTCGGGGAGGGGTTCGCTCTCTCTTGGCCACTTGGCTAGCCGATGTGTCGGTGAGTCTGGTGGATGGAGAGCTCAAGTTAACTTGAATACAGATTCTTATGCTTTTACATCGAATTGGCTCCCTGATGTGGTTTCTTGGGAATCTTGTAATCTGGGCACAACATTTGGGGGCTCGTCCGGGATTCCCAAGACCATGTAGGGACTTCCCCAATTCGTAGAATCTGCATGGCCGCGGTAAGTGTCTGTGTATTATGTTTGTCTGTTCTGTGTGCTTTATCTGTTCTGTGTGAGCTCACTTCTGAAATCTGTATTCGCCCACATTGACCGTGGACGCACATGGGGGTCAAAGGGCGGGAGGAGTCGAGGGACGCCTCAATCCTCCATCTGTATCTGTAGGGGTGTAATTTTGCTTCCGAAAAGTCGGGAGGTCTGTAGAAACCCCAATCTGAGACGAGGTGGGTAGTTCCCGCCGGTTTGGCGTAAGCCATCGTCTGTCTCTTCCATGGAAGTGGAAGGCTGTTTTGGGCCCTGTTTGTGCCTGTTTCTCTGTTTTATGTGGACTTACTGGACGGATGTTATGGGAAGTTGTTGAACTCTGAATGAATGTCTGGTGGAAGTGTGTGAATGTAAAGGCAGGGAAGGTGAGCTAGAAATCACTGGGCCTTGGGCCGCAGGAGAGGAAAGATGCGCCTGGATGCGGAGGCTGAAGCCGGCGCGCAGAGGCTGAGGCCAGCTCACTAAGGCTGCTTGCTGCGCAGTAGGGGCGGGCGCCCGGGGGCAGGAGTGCGGAGCGAGGTGACCGCAGCCCTCGCCCCGGAGCCCGGCCAAGCCGAGGCCCTGGGGGCTCGGCCTCCTGCCCGGTCGGCGGTGGGTGCTGGGCTGGAGCTGGAGCTCGAGCGGCGCGGCCTGGAAGAGGCCGGAGGCCGGGAGAGGCGGCGGCTGCCCGGGCAGCCTGAGCCCCACAGCTTGGACCTGCGCTCGGCGCAATCAGCGGCGCGCCTTCCGGGGGGGCGGCCCTGGGGGCTCGGGCCGGGTGCGGACAAGCTCGTTCGCGGAGCCTGGCGGCGGCGGCCTGCGTTGGCCCCGGGCTTGTGGCGAATGAGTAGAGCGGGGGGGGCAGGGCCGGCGCGTCGCTCACGGGAGGCGGGAGCAGCGAGGCCCCAGTCGGCATTGGGTCGGGGGAAGGTCCCCCGCGGAGCCTGAGGGCCGGACACCCGGGAGGCCTGGGGCGGCGGCAGCTCTGGATGCGAGCTAGCCTCTTCCCATGGAGATCGCCCCAGCTAGAAATGTAAAAGTTTTAGAATGCATCTGGGATTTCTGTGCACGTGTAAAGGGAAAGTACAGAATAAAAACCCGAGACTGTTTTGGCCTTAAAAATGGCAGAGATGAACCTGACAAAGAAATGTTCGGATTGAATTGGGAAAAATTGTATTATTGTGGTAACTAAATGCCTTTGCTTATTGGTACAGCCACCATTTTGGGCTCCAAGCCTCGGCATCCGCCACGTTGGCCGCATGGTTTGCTGCTCCCCTGGGGGCCGCCATCTTGAAACAGCAAAGGCCCCGCCCTCTGATTTACTCAGGGGTGGAGCTTTAAAGATATATTGTTAATCTGAGGAATGTTAATTATTTACATATCACCTAAAAATTAAGGCTAAAAGTTCTAACTAACTAAAAAGCATGGCTTTGGTGTAATAAAAGAAAAGAAATGTTAAATGAATATTAAAAAGCTGGAACTGGTCACTGGTGGTGGATTGTGAGAAGGGCTGGACACTGCCTAACTTCTCCTTCCTTGGTACCCCTAAAACATCAGAGGGTACTTCTGGCCTTGATTTTCTTGGTTTTGAATTTGTTTGTTTATTTGTGATAAAAACCGTTTCTATCTGAACAAGACATAGGTCAAGAATCCTGTCCTGGGATGTGGGAAAGACCCCCACATCTGTTCCTGTCAGGCCCCCATCAGGGGACTTGGATGATGTTCCTGTTATCTGCTCAAGAGCCCAAGGCTGTAAAAATACTTGTTCACTGAAAAGGTGTAAATGTAAATGTTTATTTGATGTTTATAAACATCTCTGTTGTTTACTGGGAACTTTAATTTTCTATGTGATATTCTATGCTGGATTGGGATTTTGAAATTAATCAGATAAAGAAAGCTCTTTTAGCTACTCCAGCCCTGGGCCTACCAGACATTACAAAGCCCTTTCGCCTCTTTGTAGATGAGCGCAAAGGAGTGGCAAAAGGGGTTTTAACCCAGGCTTTAGGCCCCTGGAGTTGCCCAGTAGCATATTTGTCTAAAAAGCTGGATCCTATAGCCGCCGGCTGGCCACCGTGCCTAAAAATCATTGCAGCAACCGCGCTCTTAGTCAAGGATGCTGACAAACTGACCCTGGGGCAGGAGATCTGGATCACAACCCCGCATGCCATTGAAGGGATCCTAAAACAGCCTCCTGATAGATGGATGAGCAATGCTCGCATGATATTGTGCTTATAAACCCCAGAGTTCAGGTCAAGTAGAAAGAATGAATAGAACTCTAAAAGAGACCCTTACCAAATTAACCATGAAGACTGGCGGGGACTGGGTGGCTCTCCTACCATATGCCCTTTACCGGGTAAGGAACTCCCCTTATACCCTAGGCTTTACTCCCTATGAAATCATGTTTGGCAGGCCTTAAGAGGGCTCCAGAGGGCACACGAGGACATTTGGCCACGCCTTCGTGCCATCTATGAGACCAGCCCAATTCCAACTTCTCATCGACACAGACCAGGAGATTGGATCTACATCAAAAGACCTCATCAAGAAACTCTTGAGCCACGTTGGAAGGATCCCTACACTGTAGTGCTAACGACCCCCACTGCTAGACGGCGTTGCGACCTGGATCCATCACACTCACGTCCGGTCAGCGGACCCATCCACGGTCCAAAAAGACTTCATCACCAAATGGAGCGTCAAAAGAGATCAACGCAACCTACTGAAGCTCAAGCTACGGCGTGCTCCACCTGCCTGATGCTGGTGACATAACTCGCAATCACTCCTGTCGCCAGGAGCCCCCACAATAGACTTAGATGATGCCTGCATCTTCATGGACATGGCTCCAAAAAGACAAGGACAATTTATAGAATCACATGTTTAGTAGCAAAAGATGTGGCTGCCTGAAGCGGCCATGATGCCAATATTATGTTTCATTGTATTGATGTG
Organism: Myotis yumanensis; assembly: GCF_028538775.1. Classification (NCBI taxonomy): domain Eukaryota; kingdom Metazoa; phylum Chordata; class Mammalia; order Chiroptera; family Vespertilionidae; genus Myotis; species Myotis yumanensis. The sequence goes on from NW_027223754.1 coordinate 132,825,711, forward strand.
TTATATTGACCTTTAATTCTCTTGCAGGTTTGAATGTATGTTGGCTATCCTGGAAGGAAACTATATGGAATGAACCCCAAAAAGTAAAGGATGCCTAGCTGCCAAGAGGGCAGGTGCCCACCTGGGCAGGGAACGGTGCCCATCAGGTTTTGATCTCTGTTGAAAGACAGCTAACAGTTGGCAGCCTGTGTACTGCTTGCAGGCCTTTGTGACCATGCCCATGTCAGGGATAGTCTGAAAAAAGCCTGTTTAGAGTAGAAGATCTGAGGCATGGTTATGCATAGAAAAAAAGTTTAATACCAACAATTAAAAGAAATTGGCAAGGGAAGTCAGAAAATCTCAGAATAAATCAGTATGTCTTTCTTCTTATGTAATTCCTCCGAAATTTGGCAATGCTAACATGGCAATACATTTCTTTGCATAGATTCAATAAGACCGGTTCCTAATAATGGTTTTATTAACGGAAAACTTTGACTGGAGTATCATGTTTTAAAAAGCCCTATCTGAGCTCTAAAGACTTGAAGCCAGTAAAAATGCCACGAAGAAAGCCTGGTATTCTGCTTGGAAGCCCTGAAGATGGCTGGCGCTGAAGTGTCAGGCCAATGCCCTACCATCACTGGCGGTTGGTAAGAGTAAAAGGGGAGCAGTAGGGATGCCTCTGCATTCCTGCGGAGCCCCCACACGCTCTGGGCCGCAACAAGTAGGAGGGCTACTGAGATGGGCTTAAAGCCTGGAGCATGAGCTCAGGTGGAGTTGCTGCAGGTGAGGGATTCACCTAACTCAGCAGATACTGCAGGCGGGCCTGATGGCAGCTGGGTGGCGTGGCTTCCTAGCCCTACGGGGCACATTAAGATTCAACCATAAAATTCCAGCAAAGGTAATCAGTCACCATTCTTGTTGTATTTATGCAAACATCAGGACAGTAGATAAATTCATCTTGATTTGGCTTTTTAATAACCATGGAGGAATTTTAAGAAGAAAAATCCTATTTCAATAAAAGTTATTAAAGCTAAAATGATTTCTTCCCCTTCCACCAGACCATTTGTTAAAATATGCCCAGTACGGGCCTCTAGCAACGGTGGAATAAAAGTGCAGTCCGTCTCATGATTGAGCCGGAAGTTCCAAGACAAAGGGGGGAATGAAAGGGCGAAGGCTACGCCCTCCACCTTCCCCCAGGGTAAGGGCTACGTCCTCCATCTTACCTTGGCCACGTGTTGGGCAAGGAGCTTCTTCACGGAAGTCTAAGACTCTGCTAGCCACACCCAAGAACGGGACATCGACTTGTGCCTGGCCAATCGGCAAAGCACAGTCCTTTCTCCTCCCTTACTCCAACCCCCCCCTATATAACCGATCTCGGGGAGGGGTTCGCTCTCTCTTGGCCACTTGGCTAGCCGATGTGTCGGTGAGTCTGGTGGATGGAGAGCTCAAGTTAACTTGAATACAGATTCTTATGCTTTTACATCGAATTGGCTCCCTGATGTGGTTTCTTGGGAATCTTGTAATCTGGGCACAACACTTTGAAGGGTAATGTTTACCAGAACTCCCAATAATTTTTTAAGTTTTTATTTTCTTATACTAAATTTTCATATTTGAATGATTAATAGTGACTTTTTTGATCCCTGACTGATACATGGACTTTAAGCAACCTTTGCATTATATTTTAACTAGAGGCCCAAAGCACAAAATTTGTGCATCCGAGGAGGGGTGTGTCTCTCAGCCCAGCCTGCACCCTCTCGCAGTCTGGGAGCCTTCGGGGGATGTCCAACTGCCAGCTTAGGGCCACTCCCCACGGCAGTCAGACATCCTTAACACTGCTGCGCTCGCCAGCCATGAGCCCGGCTTCTGGCTGAGCATTGCTCCCCCTGTGGGAGTGCACTGACCACTAGGGGGCAGCTCCTGCATTGAGTGTCTGCCTCCTAGTGGTTATTGTGCATCATAGCAACTGGAGGTTCCGCCATTTGGTCAATTTGCATATTAGCCTTTTATTATATAGGATATTTCCTTGATATCTGCCTCTTTAATAACAGATCAGTAGCATCTCAAAGTCAAGAACCTTGTATTTTTTTTTCCGAATCTAACAGAGCAATATGATTCATAATAAAATGTTTTGACAATTGAGTGGGGGGGCGGGCATTTGAGATAGGTCTTTAGGGATGACTAAGAATTTTCCAGTCAGAGCTAAATGCTTGTATTCTAATTCAACTCGCAGTAACTATACTGTTGTTTGTGTGTGGGGGGGCGGGGAGGGGTTCCTCTATACTAGGTACAGTTTCAGTTTTCTTCTATAAATGGGATAATAACAGATTTTTATAAGAATTAAATTAAATAAGAAGTAAAATATCTAAGTACGTTAGTTAAAATAGATCCTAAAAGTTGTCTTATCTTTTGTACCTTAATTATCTCTTTATTTAAGGAAGGGACTGCCTTTCATCTCCATAGTTTTAGTACCTAGTACAGTGTTTGAGCCACAGTGTGTGCTAAATAAATATTTTTGAATCAATAGAAAATTAATGAAAGTAGGATCAAAATAATAAGAATTTAAAACAAAAAATCAAAGGAAAAAAAGCTAAATAAAATACAAAGTAGGCATTAAAGAATTTTATTACATTGCTCTTTCTTCAAATACTAGAGGCCTGGTGCACGAAATTTGTGCATGGGTAGGGTCCCTAGGACTGGCTGAAGTTCAGGGCCGATAAGTGGGGTGACTGGCAGGGTGATCAGGGGACTCAGCTGGCATCCACCTTGGCTGGCCTGGTGCCACCCACTTGCCGACACCCCCCACCCGCCACCACCACTGGTCACCTCCCTCTGCAGGGTGACTGGCAGGGTGACCAAGGGGCTCCCACTGGCACCCACCTTGGCTGGCCTGGGGCCTGCGGGCTGGGGGCAGCTCCTGCATTGAGTGTCTGCCCCCTGGTGGTCAGTGCACATCATAGTGACCAATTGTTCCACTGGTCATTCCACCATCCAGTCAATTTGCATACTAGGCTTCACTATAAAGGATTAGCTCACAAATGATTTTTCTCAATGAGCCAGATTTTCATGTATAAAGTCTGAATGATGACCGAGAAGGAGAATTTGAGATTATATAGTTAAAATTTTCAGATAAGGATATAGAGGTTGTACAAATGATTTGTGGTAGATTTTGTGTTGGAAATTCAATCTTCAAACGTATAATTCACAGTCATTTTTTTCTCAGCCCAGAATATTGGTTGTAAGGCCACTAATATTTCTATCATCTACTTTTTCAAGGTTGTAAAGGACATAGTTATAAAATACATCACTTTGCATGGTAAAATTATCTTATGCTTTTAATCCAGAAAATATTTACTTGACATCTCTGTGATGTATTAAAGTTCTTTGTTAATATAATAAATCATATAAATCAGCAAAACTACTTGTACAATAGATCCATTGATCTAACAAAATATAAGCAGTCCCTAAAGTTTTTGGTTTAGAGTTTACTCAGCTGCTTGTCTGAAATACTCATTCCAATGATCATCCAAAGCCTGTCCATCCTTCATTTCCAAGTCCAAGTTTTGTTTAATATAAGTGTCTAGGATTTTGAAAACTCTAATTCCAGTTCTGGCTACCCCTCTAACTTAAATCACATTATGATGAGCTTGAAGTCTCTTTGTATGCTTGTCTTTTTTTTCCCTAAAAATTACAAATTCTTCAAAATTCTTTATTTAAGGGCAGTCCCTTCCTTAAATAGATAATTAAGGTACCAGAGAGAGAGAGAGAGAGAGAGAGAGAGAGAGAAAGAGAAGTAATATGCAAATTAGGCCAGGACACTGTAATGGTCATGACCAGCTCAGGAGGAGGGGCTGGGCATGGCCTGGAGCCTGAGAGAACAACATGCAGGATAGCAGCCCGACCCCCAGCAGCCCCAGAGTGGAGGCAGGGGGGCGTGCCCAAGCCACTGCCACCACGCAGCCCCAGCAGCCCCAGATCAGCTTGCAGAGGGAAGCCAGACTGCAGCTTAGGCCCGCTGCCCCTGGGGAGCGGGCCTAAGCCATCAGTAGGACATCCCCTAAGGGCTCCCAGACTGTGATAGGGGGCAGGTTGGGCTGAGGGACCCCCCTCCAGTGCATGAATTTTGTGCATCAGGCCTCTAGTATTTAATATCCTTTAGTTTCTCTCTCTCACTTATTGACCAGTTAATACCAAGAATACACTTGATACTTGTTGGTTTATTTAATAAAGTCAATGTTTAAAAACCTAAGCTTGGAAAGCAACTAGATGGTGGTTGCTAATAATTAGTGTATAAAAGAAATCCATTGCTTCACCAAAGAACTGATACTTAAGAGGTATGTAGAACTGTCAAAACTTTCCATTGCTTTCTCCCAGTAGACACACTTGACCATAGGGACTTCCTAACTATGTCAGTCATGCCTCTCTGCCTTCTGTCTTTAAGAGTTACATTTACCCATGTCTACTCTCAATGAAATAAATAAGTAAAACTTAAACTACCAGTAAATGCTCACCCTGGCCAGAAGAAGAAAGAAGAAACCAGCTGGGGGAAATGGCAGTTTGATGACAAATGGTGTGTGAGTGTTTTCTTCTTATGTTACCTCTTCTGCCCCCTACCAATCAATCTGGAATAATTCTCTTCATTCTAAATGCATCTTTCTCTCTTATCTCTTCCCTCACCCCCATATAAGGCTTGAAAAATAATTTTTAATATGCAGTCTGAATGGCACTTCAGAGTTTATGGTTTTATTTGATTCTCCAAAGAACCCATATAAAGTTTAGAATTTAGCATCAGAGTGGTGCACAGTGAGGAAATTGGGCACTGGAGTGAATGAGAGTGATGGAGTGGAGGTCAGAATCTAGGCCTCTTCAGGAAATTCCTCCAAGTAATGATATAAAAGCAGAAAATGCCATATAATAGTTATGCCTCTTCCTTCTCCACTTGCTGTGTCTTATTTTTCTTTCTTTTCATTTATTTTTCTTCTTAAATCTTCTTTCCATTACACTGAGGTTGTTTAAATGTAAGGTAATAAGTAAGAGACACTAAACACTGCAATAAAAACTGAGGCACAGAGCAGTCTTCTAAAAAAGCATCATGTTCTCTGTTATGGGAATAAAATGAACATGTAGAATATATACTGTAACATGAACAATATGCATTTGGTTAGTATATACATTTCCAAGATCGGTACAATTCAGAAGGAGTGATCTTACTTTTGAAATGTCAAGGACATTTTTCTCTTTTTCCTCCATTTTGGTAGGTTTTCAGGGGAATTTTTCCAGAACTAGTACAACATGATGGTGAACTCTCCTGACTTATACATTCCTAACTTTGGCTTCTTAGAGTATCAGATTTTATTTTTAAGCATTCTGCAATTAAATATAACCAATTTAACTTTAAAGAATATGTGCCAAATATTTCCATAATCTGTGATGTTCTCCTTATACCCAGTTGAGCTATGATCTGCAAACTGATTACCTTTGCCCTTTTCTTCTTCTTGTAAAAGCCTGCAGGTAGGTACCCATCCATTCCAATTAATATATAATAATTATAAACTAAAGACAAGATCCTAGCTCTCAGCTCCCATCTGTAGTTATACATAAAATATCTGCTTCTGGCAAGTGACACTGTATGCAAATTTTAAAATTTCAGTGCTGCAGGAAATTCACAATGCATTCACATGTACCTAAAATAGAGATTTTCCAACTTTTCACAACTCTTCTTTTGTTTAATGTTCAGAAACCCTATATATACAGTTAGGAATACATTTTTATCTTTATTTACTTTTGCTACCATTTTTGTTTTAAAATTGTCTCTTGTCATGGTTGCCAATACAAATGAATACATAATATTTTGACTCATATTAAAATAATAGTTTGTGAAATACATTCAATTTAACAAGTGCTAATTAAAGACATTGACATTGCTTTTAGTGACATTGTTCATTCGTAAGACTAGTGCCCATATGTAATTATTACTATGTTCCTCTGGGACCTAATAGCATATACTTACTGCCTTAAGGCTTCTCTGTATTTGCTGCGAGCAAAACTGTCCATCTATGTGATCCAGTCTTAAAAACGGATGCAAGTAATGTATTCCATGTGCAGTTACACATATTTTTAACTCCTGTTATTTCAGAAAGTAAATTGCCTAGCACTTCTCTCTCTCTCTCTCTCTCTCTCTCTCTCCCTCTCTCTCTCTCCTTCTCTCTCTCTCTCTCTCTCTCTCTCTCCTCCAGAAAGTTTCTAGTTGGTTTTAAATGGTTTCTGTTTTGGTGGCCATATATTTATGTATTAGCCTAAGAGAGCAGCATCTTTTGGGAGTCCTGCACTTAAGAATAAATTGTGAAATTAATAAATTAATTTGACACCAAATGGATGAGTTTTGATGGTACCCAAGGGCTCAAAAGGAATGTTAGCCAGTTGGTAAGGCTTAATGATAAACATTCTTAGAACCAACCTGATCTTTGTTTCACAGTGTGTATCACAATAAGAAACAAGACATTTGTGATTTAACAGTACAGCTTTGTTGTCCAATAGTAAACATGCCACTTTACTTGACTTAGAACTGGGTAAACTCTAGAAATCAAAGAAAGGAAAGGTGATGAAGAGTGAAATCATTTTTAGGCATATAAAAACACATTATGAAACTTCCATAGCACTCCACTTTTTAAGTCAAGTAGGAGATAGGAAAAAAAAGTTTCCATTATCTTTTGAAGAGACTAAACAATGTAGTTTTATTTTCATCATCTTATGGAAAAGTGTACATGTAGCTCACATTTCATTAATTGAAGAGGATATTGTAAGTCATAAACCACAAGGTAATAATTTTCTCTCACTTGAAGGATTCAATGATAAAATATTGCCTCAAGTGAGAAAAGTAATTCTAAATGTGCATTTGCATAGATACAGTGCTGTGCCGATATTGACCTTATTTTTTTTTTAATATTCACTGAGTTTAGCTGGGCTCTTTGGATCTTCAACGTATTAAAATAATGATAATTGCATGATCAGTGAATGCTCCAAAAGTAGACAATGTAAGTTGGAGGAAGTATAGGAAGGCTGGGATTTTTTTCCCCCTTTGGGATAAAGCATATAATGAGGAATCACACTGGGTGAGTTTTTATTCTCTGGCACTCAGAGAGCAAAAATTCTCACTCCCAATTAGATGTTTGAAGTAGCAATTCCACTGTGGTGGTGTGGCTCAGTTGATGGGGCGTCATGGTTGGGAAGAGAGAAGGGGGTTGTTGCTAGTTTGATTCTGGTTGAGGCACATGCCTGTGTTGCGGGTTCAAATCCAAGTGGGGATATGCCAGAGGGGACTAATCGATGTTTCCCTCTCACATTGATATTTCTCTCTCTCTCTCCATTTCTCTCTCTCTAAAAATCAATAAAGTTAAAAATGAAAGTAACAATTCAATGAATGTAGAGAGGATGACCCTGGATATGACTGATCAAGAATAAATGAGTGTAATGTTACTGGAATAAAACAAAAAGATATTGAGCAAAATAATGTTCAGAGAAATGATTCAGACAATAGACCTACTAACCTTCAAAAGGCAGAAATCAACCTAAGTAGAAGTGCAACTTTATTGGTGAACAGAACTCCAAATTCAATATCTTGTAAGGCTTCGCAGTGAACACCTTTGGAGATTCTGCCCAGTCATAACCATTATTTCCTTACCCTGGCTCCTCTACAATAATCACATTTGGCAGCCATTTAGATCAGTGCATTCATTTTGCTTATAGCCTTGGTGGATTAAATCAGAAGCCTCTCAGAGTCTCTGACTGGAAATGTGCACATGGAAGAGATCGTTGTTCTGAGTGGCTGAACCAGTCAAGCACAAGCCCAGGAAGTATAGGATACAGGTTTTAATCAGAGATATGAACCAGAGAGGACAAGGTGACACACAGCAGAGATTGAAAACGAAGTCAAGATGGCATGGGGTCCCTAATTTCAGCATACTTTGGGGACCTGCCTGTCTTCCTCCCTTGGGTTCCTAATATATACCACCTACATCTTTTTTTCCCCTAAGCTAGTTAATGTAGGGCACTCTTAGATAAATCCTAAAGCTTGACTCAAATATTTCTTCTATTAATCAGTGAGCTGCTCACATTTTTACACTTTCTAATGAATTTCATTTGCTTCTATTAATTAGTAGAGCCTGCAGAAGTAGACAGTATCACCTATTTACATTCAAAATGAGAAATCTATTATTTGTTATTAACAAAAAGAGATGAAATGCAGAAAAAATCATTGTGATTGTTGCTATGGCTATTTACTTCCCTTTTTTGCTGACTAGTCTCAAAATTAAAGTTGTTATAAACCAAATTTATTTGAATACTTCATATTAAATACTTACAATACAAAAATGCAAAGTTATCCTTTAAAGAAGACAGATTTTTTTTTAATCTTGTAAAGGAAGAAAGAAGCGTGTATAATTTGACTTGGTAATTATCTATTTAATGTGGTTAACGTATCATATCACTTTGATGTGTATAAGAAGTACCTAGGAAGCTTGCCAAGATAACGTAGGGGACAGGTGCAGGTTAACAATTCTGAAACTTCAGGAAGGGGGATATGTTCTGAGAAATGATTCAGGCAATTCTGTGGTTGTGCAAACAACACAGATTGTATAGCCTACTACACATTTAGGCTATATGGTATAGCCTATTGCTCCCAGCCTGTAAGCCTGTACAGCATGTTATTGTACAAACCAACATGAAATTAAATCAAGCACAAGGAAAATGATGCAATCTACAGATGCAGTAAATGTGAGAAGTGTGAAGTTGCTGCCAGCTTAACAAGGCATACTATTTTACAAAATCTTTATTTTAATATGTAGAAATAGTACTGTAAAAATAATGATAAAAGTGTAGCAGATACATCAACCAGTAACATAGTCATTTATCAGTATTAAATATGATCTACTGTGTATAATTGTATATTATATTTTTATATGACTGCCAGCTCAGTAGGTTTGTTTTACACCAGCATCACCACAAACATGTGAGCAATGTGTTTCACTATGATGTTTTGATGGCTATGATGCCACCAGATGATAGGAATTTCTGTGGACCACCATTGTATATGTGGTCATTGATTGAAGCATCCTTATGCACTGCATGACTATCCATGTATACTGGAGTTGACCAATTAAATAAATGATGGTTTATGATAGGTGTCAGGTTTCTCACTGTTGGAGTGGGATTTTATAGGTAAGAAGGGGAAGACGATAGAATGACTCATGTGGTGATGGAATAGCACTGGAGAGAGACATCAGTAGAGCTCACATTTAGTTTAACATATTTACTTTAATAGTTTAAACATAGATTACATATTAAATTACTTATAAATATGTGTATATACACAGGTTAATATAAACATATGTATGTTCTTCCTATGTCAGCCGAGAGTACCTAAAAGAAATGACACCCTAGAAACAATGAGCACACCTAGAACAGAGATCTTGGTAGCTAATGCCATTCTGTAATAACAGCAAACATATCTCCTAAGACAAGTGGCTGGGACAGGAAGGTGAGCTCAGCGTATCCATTGTGCCAGAAGATAAGGATGTGCTAAAAACAAACAAACAAACAACGCCCCCTCCCCAAAAATCTACCTTAATGGAAAATATCATAGGAGCATAAAAGACAACTCAAAGATTCCCAGTGGCCAAAGCTGGAATACTAATTTGAGAACAGAATCAAGTAGCATTAGATTACACACTAAAGTATGAAATAAATACCCATAAGTGCAAACTGATAGAAATAAGTAATTGAATAAAGTCTTAAAATAGGAGAGAACAGAAAAGTCCCTCATGCATAAGAATTCAAAATAATTTATGTCAATGCTCTTCCCTAAGGGAGATATGGGCTTAAGTGGCATGAGCACTGTAACTAAGGGGAAAAAAGAATAATTTTACAGTGAAGAAATCTGATAAACACTACCTCAACCAGGTGATCAAGGTTAACATCAACAGTCATAAATCATGTTGATAGCATTTATCTTTGATATCTTATATAATAAAAGTGTAGTATGCAAATTGTCCCCTTGACCAGGAGTTCATCTGGGAGTTTGACCAGGGGGCAGGGCCAGCCAGGGGAAGGGAGGGAGGCCCTAGCCGGCAGCTGGCAGTCGCTAGGGACCCTACTGGTGCACAAATTTCATGCATTGGGCCTCTAGTATGATATAAATGGAAACATCTCTTTCATATTCTTCTCCGAAACCTATAACCTTCATCTATTAATGGGAACAACATCAGATAAATTCCAAATGTGCCAGTGTTGTTGCATTATACATAATCCTCTACCAGTACTCCTCAAAATTGTAAAAGTCATCAAAAAATAAATTCTGAGAAACATTCAAAGGCAAATGGGGTCTAAGGAGCTGTGACAATTAAATGTATTGCTGGATCCTGGAACAGATGAAGGATATGAGGAAACACTGGAGAAATCTGAATAAAATATGAACTTTAGTTAACAATAATGCATCAATATTAGTAGTAATCATAGCATGCTAATATAAGATGTTAATAATAGAAGAAAATATGTGAGAGATATATGTGGACTATTTGCACAATCTTCACAACTTTTCTGTATACCTGAAACATTTTTTTTTATAAATAAAGTCTATTTTTTAGGGAGAGAAAAGTAGATTCTGGGGCCTTCTTAAGAGTCTATGTAAAAGGTCTGAAGGACTACTGATGATTCTGATTCCTCTGGTCCATAAATACACTTGGAGGAACACTGCCCTAGTTTGTGAATTTTTTGAGGGTAGAAGCTTCTTGTTCATTACTGTAGCTCTAGGCATCAGGTGTGGGTAGCAGGCAACGAGTAAGTAAAATGTTTGCTGACTTGATTTAATTTGTCATTGGTAAATATAGTTCAGTTATATCTCTATTAAAGACAATGACATCTATTTTCCTTGATCATCAGTGTTTTACAAGCTTCTCTTTATAGTTTTATTATTGTTTTTTCCTATATAGCTATTTATTTTAGATGCATCTCTATAATGCTCATGTATATTAACTTTTAATTTCTTCCCATAATCATTCTTGGAAGTATTAATAACTTATTGATGAAATTTGTCACATTTATACTCTGTATATTTATATACAAATAAGAATAATTATTAGAGATTTAAATGTAAAGATTTTTATTCAAATAATCTATATTTCCCATCTACTTTCTTTCCTTTTGTGAGGATACCTGTGGTCTACCTGGATAATTCAAGATAGCTTTCCCATCCTGAGATGTTTAAGTTCATTATCTAAAGAACTATTCCAGGTAAGGTAACATTTACAGGTTCCAGAGTTCAGGGCATAGATATCTTTTGGAGTGCTGTTATTCAACCACAATCAATTATGAATCTGGGATTCCCTCCTTATTCTCTCCTTTGATATTATGATATTATATCCTATCTCTTTTTTTTTTTTTATTTTATTGATTTTTTACAGAGAGGAAGGGAGAGAGACAGAGAGTTAGAAACATCGATGAGAGAGAAACATCGACCAGCTGCCTCCTGCACATCTCCCACTGGGGATGTGCCCGCAACCCAGGTACATGCCCTTGACCGGAATCGAACCTGGGACCCTTCAGTCCGCAGGCCGATGCTCTATCCACTGAGCCAAACCGGTTTCGGCTATATCCTATCTCTTAACTTTAAATATCATTGCTTGATTGACAGCACCAACATCTTTACAGTTTCAGCTTTCTTTCCTCTCAAATTCTATTCTCTTCTCCAAATCATTTCTGTAAGACTTATTTTATATCTTGTAAAATTCAACATAGTTGAAATCAAAGTCATTAATTATCCTTCAAATGAGCCCTCCCACAAATTTCAATGTTTTCCTTAGTATTTTTATAATTATAACTTACTTATACTTCAAAGCACTCCCATCTTTGGAACACCTATAGCCAATAAGGCATAAATGAAAAGTATATCATTCATCTCATGAAAAGAATGTCATTTTCATTAATTCTGTAATGTTCAATTAATATTACATTGTCCTCTAGCTATAAAAAATAATGTATATGCTAATAAATACAAAATATATACTTTTTTCACTTTATTTTTTAAATATGTTTTATTGTTTCCCCCCCTTTACCCACTCTTCCTAGTCCCTACCCAACCCCCTATGTGTTTACTTCCCTATTGCCCATGTTTACACTTTCTTCTTTCCTATTTCTCCTGAATGCCAAGCTAATAATTTACCTGCTGGGCAATATCTTCATATGAATGTCCAGCAAATACCTCAAAAATAACTGTGAGGAGAATACAACTGTTCTGAGCCACTGCCTAGATATATTACAGTATTAAAACTCTGTTCACACCCAGAGTCTGGACATTTAGATAAGAACCTAAGCTTAGGATTTCTGTCACAAGTTTCTGCTTTGCTTATTCTGGGTCACCTTTGAAAATAACCATTTAGAGTTGAGCCCTGGAAAAGTTAGTGACTTCTTCCCCACCCATTTTATAAATAACTAGAGGCCTGGTGCATGAAATTCGTGCAAGGGGCTCGGCCCTCACAGCCCAGGCTTCATCCAGAAGGTTGTCCAGATGGTCATCCAGAAGGTCGTTTGGCTGTTTGGTCTAATTAGCATATGTGCTTTTTATTATATAAGATAGGTGTTTGCTACCCTGCTTTCTATCACTTGCTCTCTCATGACCTGGCACACATGACTGCCCTTCTTTCAGTTCATTGAATCCCTTCCTCCCATTTCTGGATTCTGTAAGTAATAAATCTGGTGACTTTACTTCCTTTGTGTTGAAATTATACCTTCAATCAAAATGACCCTAGGGTTTTCACTTCCCCAATGTGGGAACTCAAATGCTGATGGAGATACCTGCCAACATTATGTTAATGACTTGTGCCTCATCATTGAGTAAGTCATAATCTGTATATTCTTAATTTAATTCACCAGCAATGGTCTCCCCAAACATACCAATATACTCCAAAGGAAAAAGTATGAACCTCATTTTCATAAAGGCCCTTCATCAAGTCAAGGAAGTTCTGGTTAAGAAAGATTTAATATATTCCTAATTTGTTTAGTGCTTTATCATGGATTGTTTTCTAGTGCTCTTTTTAGATCTATTGAGATAATCATTAGTTTTATGTCCTTTACTATATTAATATTATAACATTGATTGACTTTAAGGTTTTTTTAAAAATATATTTTTATTGATTTCAGAGAAGAAGGGAGAGATAGATAGTTGAGAGAGAGAGAGAGAGAGAGAGAGAGAGAGAAACATCAATGATGAGAGAGAATCATTGATCAGCTGCCTCCTACATGCCCCTCATTGGGGATTGAGCCCACAACCCAGTCATGTGCCCTTGACTGGAATCAAACCTGGGACCCTTTAGTCTGCAGACCAATGCTCTATCCATTGAGCCAAACCAGGTAGGGATTGGCTTTAAGGTTTTAAATGAACCTTGTATCCCACTTAGTCATCATATATAAACATTGTTATGTTAGTGGACTTGATTTGCTATTAATTTATTGTAGATATTTATAACTATAGTAATAAAGAATACTGATCTATAATTTTGTTTTCTTGTGATTGTTTTCTAATTCTAGTATTAAATTAATACTGGTTTCATAGAATGAGCTGGGATATGTTTTCTTCTCTTTTATGTTTAAAATAGTTTGGGAAAAATTGATATTAATTCTTTAAACTTTCAGTAGAATTCACTGGTAAAACCATGAGATCCTGGGTTTTTCTTTGTGGGAAGATTTTTAGATGTTTTTATGTATTATTGTTCCATTCCACATTCTATGTATTCTGAATCAGTTATGGTAGTTTGCGTCCTTCTAGAAATTTGCTTATTTTATTTACAATATCTAATTTCTCAGTTGTTTATAATATTCACTTATAAGACTTTTTCTGTATATAATGCCTCCTTTATTCTTCTTGATTTAAGTTATTTGAGTCTTTTCTGTTTTTTTATTGGTCAATATTGTTTATAATTTGTCATTTTTATTTGTTTCAAATAAATAAATTTGATTTGATTAATTTCTTTTCTGCATTTTATTTATCTCTCCCTTATACTTGATATATTATGCTATCTTCTTCCTTTGATTTTAGTTTTGCTTTACAATAGATTTCTATGTTTAAGACACAGCAAACTTTGACACTGTGTAATATTTTATCCTTTATAATATATTCTCTTTCTTAGTAGCATCTCCTACCCAACATATCATTTATCTTTTTATTTAATTACGCTCCCCGTTCCTTCTAATTCTTCTTTTTTGGCTGATCCTCATCTCCTGGATCTTTAAAAGCTGAAGATTTTCAAGGACTTTGTCTTAACACCTTTTTCCCCCAATTATGGTGGATGCTCACTTTCTTCTCAAATTTAACACGGAAGAACCCAATATCCCAGATGCTGAGTATGTGGCAGAGAGCCCTTATCTATTGAAAGAGCCTTCATTCAATGATTAGTCAACCCAGGACTATACCTTAAAGCCCAAAACCATCCCTTAAATTTGGAAAATTCTGAAGTTATGTTCTGGTTTCAGCTACCTGGACCCTTTTATATTTCATCATCATACAACTTCTCCCACTGCCCACACTGACTTATTCTCTTTCATATTTTTTGATCCTAAGAACAGTCTCTATTAAACTCCCTACATACTAATTTCCATCTCAGAGTCTGATTCCCATGAAACTCAAATTGCAACATAATTATATATTCTCTACATAGGTGATTACATCTACATAAATGGTGTCCTTGCCTTTCTATATGCTGACAATCATTAATTTCTATTTCTATTCCAGACTTTCTCTAAACACCAGACAATATATTTCAAAACAGTCACTTGGATACTTCACAGACAGCTAAAAATAAACATGCCAAAAATAGAGATCATGATTTCTGTTCTGAAACTTTGTCCTGCTTCAGCCCTGTTTAGTGTAGCAGGAATCTATTCTAAGAAAATACCTTCAGTCCAAAGTTTTTCAAGATCTTAGTATCATGTACAAGACTCTTAATATGGCCACTATGACACCGAGGAGATAAGTAGAAGTCAGAAGGTCTAATGTAAGTCATTTCCCTAAGCATTTCACATATATTAACTCAGTGCTTCTTACAGCAACTCTATGAAGTTTTATTATAATATTATATATTTTATGGAAAACTGCTATACAATAAAGGATATAAATTGTCCAAGGTCCTAATATCAAACCAAGGATTTGCATCAATAATATGTACCCAAAAATCTATGTAATAATTATTTTTATTACTGCCTCACTGACATGAGTGTTTGTTTGAACTTTGAGTGTATTTGGGTGACATGATTGCATAAGAAAAAAGCTCTTCTTATATGTTGTGGTTGATAAGTACCACTATGGGCAGGAGCATGTAATGTGACAATACTATTGTTTTAACATCTTCTGGGACTTTCTGAAAAAAAATATTAACTCCTCATTTTTTAAGTCACATTATTTAAGAATGCTTCTAAAAGTCTCTCACTTCTCTGCATCAAAGGCATGACTCTTACCAATGCCCCTATGTAAGACTACCTTCACACCCACCCTTGAAACCAGCTTCTTGCTCAAGGACCTTCCAAAGACTTCCTACCTGGTCTCCCTCTATCAACTTTTGCTTTTTCAATCAATCATCTTTAAATAACTTAGAGTAATACATTTATAACACAAATCTGATTATGTCAATTTCCTGATTAAAACCTTCACTGACTTCCCTTTGCTCTTAAGAGAAGGAGCAAAATCTATAATATGACTCCAAAGGCACATTTGCTGGTTTTTCTTGCCTATCTTTCTCGTGTCACTACTGTTATTACTCCTCTGTCCAAATTCTTTCTTCTTTCAGGTCAATTAGCATAAACCATGCCTGTTCCAAACTCAGGACCATGTACATGCTGCTATTACTCCACAGAAAGCTCTGAACCCCATATCTTAGTTGACTCATATTTCAGATTTTCATTCAATCAAGCCTTGAGAAGGCTTGTATAACTCCTAGAAATAGATTAGTCTTTAAACATAGCACTATGACTTTTTTCTTCATAGCTACGTTGGCCAGTAATTGGTCATTAAACACATTTTAAACTATACAAGAACAACATGAGCTCTGGCTCATTTTGTTCAGTGATTGGAGCATTTGCCATGGACTGAAGGGTTCACTAGTTCAATTCCAGATCACGGGCAAGTACCTCAGTTGCAGGTTTGATCCTTGGCATCTTTAAGGGTGCGTGTAAGAGGCAACCAATAGATGTGTCTCTCTCACATCTATGCTTCTCTTTCCCTTACCCCTTCTTCCCTTCCACTTTGTCTGAAAATCAATGGAAAAAATATCCTCCAGTGAGGATTAAAACAAACAAACAAACAAACAAACCACACAAAAAAACATGAGAAGTCTTGTTGGTGTATTATATTCACAAATACCTAAAGTCTTTTAAAACTTTTATTATATTTAATGGGCTCCAGTGGTTAAAACACTTGATCTCAACTACTGCATGTGACTGGGGACAAGAGAAAAATTTGGATATCTCAACAGTTTGCAGAGATACTTCTGGACCCAAAATTTCTCTCCATAAAATCAGCCTTGTTAAAAATTAAGCATAAAGCATGTGAGAAAAATATTTCAGGCTTTAAAAATTTAAGAAGAAAACCAACACATTCATTGCCAAGATTTGGTTTATTGACTGAATTGTGGGACATTTGATTTATAAAGTATTTTACTTGATAGCAATGCACCTCCTCTACCTGGGGAGAAGGTTGAGAACTTCGAGGCAGATGGAAAGAGCAGCTATTAAAAACTGACAGGAAAGGCCACAGAATCCAATAGGTCTGGGTCCAGAAAAGTTCATCTAGTCTGATATCCTAGATGAGGTACACGATTTAAGAGTCAATGAATCAAAAAGTGGGACAGGAATAAAAAAATAGTGAGACTGGCCTTTAAAATTGCCTAAGTCAGGACCTTCTTCCTAAAATGGACATCCCATATTTCCCGTTGTGTGACACACAAGAATAATGAATGGAAGTAAATTATATTTAAAGTATCAATCATATCATCCCTAACTGCTGCATATGTTCCATGTTCTAGTCTTATGGCACATTGTGAACAAAATGTGAAAACTTCAAA
Source organism: Myotis yumanensis (assembly GCF_028538775.1). Lineage (NCBI taxonomy): Eukaryota > Metazoa > Chordata > Mammalia > Chiroptera > Vespertilionidae > Myotis > Myotis yumanensis. Next base: position 132,842,789 of record NW_027223754.1, read on the forward strand.
GTGTGAGTACATCCTATTCTTCTCTGTTTTCTAAGCCATTTGTCCCCTTTTAAGGATAAACCATTTCTCAAATCCAGAAAAGAAAAAAAAAAAATTTTTTCACTGAGCACCTTGACTGTGCCAGGATAATATTGTCACATTTAATCTTTATAACAACCTGATACTGTTGATAATAATCTCCATGTCACAGGTTAGGAAACAGTACAGAAGAATCAATGTCTTTTCTACATTATAAAGTTTCCAGCTGAATCCATTCTAATGTTCATTTTCTCCCAATTATACTGTTAGTCCCTATTGCCTTCTGGGTCACAGTCAAAATATGAGCTTATATTTTTTCATTTCACATTTTTTCTAATTCATGATTAGACTGAAATGACTTCACAACAGTTGGTTGCCTGAAACAAGACATATCAACTTGAAGCAGCTCCCTATCTCCTCGTGATCTGAAAAAGTTAAAGAATTCCATTTTACTGAAGAAACTCCTGGCTTCAGATGAGCTGTGGGGAATTGGAGAGCCACATTAGGATCAATTGGTTCGTTTTGCAGATAAAGCTCCTGTAACTGTTTTCAAGGACGTCTGCAGCCTGAAAGGAGGTCCCTGCTTCCCATCAGGCTGTGCTTCTTCTCAGTGGAGAAGGACCTGCGGGAGGAGAGGCTGCACCTGCTCTGGTTATGTCAGTTCGCTACTGGCCATTGGCTGGTCAGGGTTTGTACTTCAATGGCTTCTTCCAACAGGCTTTAGATTAATGTTTCCACAGTCGCAGAGCAGATGAGAATCTCTCATAAAAAATAATAATCCCCAGAATTAAAGTCCACATCTCTGTCTTTTTTTTTATCAAGCCCCTATGTTGATTTTGGTAATGGTGGCCCAAGGATCTGACTTTAAGAAATGCTAACGTGGAGACAACCCTTTCTGAATGTGGACCTGCTGATAAGTGTGAAGTGTGTGTCCTTCATGCAGATGCCCAGCATCTGTCCCAAACTTCTCCCAACTTTTCTTCCCCCTCTTTTGACAAACTATTGACATTACTTTTGTTATTAATGTATTATTTATTATTTGTTATTGATTATTTGCCTTTCCTCTTTATAGATTATATAACTACTTATACTTCAAGGGGGGGAAGGAGACATATGTAATACTCTTTGTAATACTTTAAGCAATAAAACAAAATTTAAAAAAAAATACAGTTCTTGACAACAATGTAGTAGATAGGAGAGTAGATTTTTTTATTAGATGTATAACTCTCTTGGCAAAGTATATGTCCATGCTATTAATATTGTAAGAGGTTTTAGAGTTGGTATCTGCTGTTATATTAGTACGGAAAATCAGTATTTTAAATCTGCAAGAAACATAAAGCAAATATGTTGGCAAAGAAAACAAAAAAACTTTTTTGGTCAGGCTTGCCCTTAATCAAGATGATAGATTAAAATGACCCAAAATGTTCACAGAATGCTTTGATGATATGACCAGATACTACAGGCACTGGAGTAATTATAGCTCAGAAACAAAGCTGATAGAAGTTAGAGCCCATTTCCCTAATAAAGATAGAACTGGAAACAAGTTGTTATATTTATTTTATCTTATATGAATGAGTTTTGGCAGAATGGTTGAAGAAAAGTTAATTTATAGTTTTCCTCTTTTGTTAGCCAAGTTCCCAAATAACAACATTACCATATATGGCGGTATTTTAAGAACTATCTCTGAACAGAGTGTCTCAAAGCCTTTGGCTATGAACCCTATCAAGAACATTATTGTTTTGTGAATCATAATTATAAAAATTGTTCTCAAATCTGTATCTCAAGTCCTATCTTTTTCAGGATATAGTCCTGAATACTAACACAGATGCAATATGCCACACACAAAGGTGAATCACCTTATCCTCACAATAGCTTCCTCTAAGGTCTTAATTCTACTTTTGAAGAAACTACTAGCATTCTATGGGTAACTGATGCTTAAAATCTGAGAGAAGCCCTTAACTTGTCCCATATTCCAAAGTACTTCCAACCAATATTTTTTTATCAAGTTCTTTAAATTTTTGCCTCAAAATATTTTTTCTAATTTCCAGCATCATGACCCTGGACCAAGTCTTAATTTCACTAGGAACTTCCCACACATACCTCCTAACTAGTCTTTGTCTCCAATTTGTTCCCTATTTAGCAAATTCTGGACTCTGCCGCCAGATCAATCTTTCAAAATCACAGCTTCCATCTTGTCACTCAAATTTTCAATGACTTGACAGTGTCAATGAAATAAATTACTAACATTGTGCCAAGGTATTGAAAACCACGTTTTCTTTTTTGAAATCTATTCTAAAGCTCCCCTTTAAATACTTTTAAATTTCTATAAATAGGTAAATTAGCTTAAGGGGTTGCCCCCTAAAAGATATGTCTACCTGGAACCTACAAACATGACCTTAATTGAAAAAGGATTCTTTGCAGATGCAATTAAGTTAAGGATATCAAGATAAAGTCATCCTAGATTAGGGTTGGCCCTAAATCTAATCACATCTGTCTTTATAAGAGAAGAAAAGGGAAGAAGACACAGAAGAGAAGGTTGTGTGAAGATGCTGGTAGAGGTTGAAGTTATCCAAGCCAAGAAACACCAGGAGTCACTAGAGGCCGAAATCTTTTTGAGTGACTGTGTCCTGGTTGACACCTTGTTTTCAGACTTCTGGCCTCCAGAGCTGTAGGGGAATAAATGTCTCTTGTTTTAAGTTACCCTGTTTGTGTTGATAAGTTGTAGCAGCCTTAGGAAACTGCCACAATAGGTCAACTGAGACCTCCTGAAGCTATCTGCTCCTGTGGTTGCCCTTGCTTGGGATGCTTACTTTATCTCACCACCTACTACAATGACACTGAATACTTTTAAGTTCATACAACAACATAAGAAACACTGTTGTAAGACTTTTCACATATTAAATTCTGTAAATACTTTATAGGCCTTAAAAAATAGATATTGTTATGTCTGCATCCAAATAAGGGTTCATTCCAGACAGTGAAATTTGAACAGAGAAGTGTTACTGTAAAATCCATGCTCTTGATTTCTTCAAAATATACCCCTCATATGAAATCTTTCCTGACCACCTCCATGAAAGGTATCTTTATGGTTTTCTATAGTTATTTTGGTAAGTACCACTCATGAAACAGTACCGAGTGCCTTATACTACTTTATTTATTGACTCAGCTAGATTGCAAAATGCTTGAAAGACTGGTGATATGTATAATTTTCTTCTACTGAGGCTGGAATTATGTTTTTATAGCTTCAAATTTCTGCCTGACCAATGTATATTCTCTCACCTTTGGTCTCCTCTTACTTAAACTTAGAATATAGAAATATTTTTAAAATATTGGGTTTTAGTAAACTTTATTAATAATGTATCCTTATATAACATAAATATACATATGAAATAAAATAATTAGACATGATAAAACTGGAAAGATTTTCAAAATTTTAAAAATAATATAACATGAAGTTAATAATTTTGTTAATATCATTTGTTATTTGGTTTTATTCTCAAATTAAAGTATTAGAAAAATCTAAGAAAGTCAATGCTTTGAGAAAACCAAATCAAGATGCTAAATTCAGTGACTTATTTATTCTATGCAGGGATGGAAAAAATGGCTCACCTCCCTCTTTCCCTTTCTAGATTCAGTCATTCTTCTTAACAATTTGTGTGAGAGCATAATCATCTCAAGAAAAAACAAGAATTCCAATTTAAAGCATTCTTTCACAAATTCCAGAGAGAGATTTTTCTCAGCTCTAATTTTATCACCTATGAAATTTTGAAAGATGACAAATTTGTATGTTTTACTTATAGGAGTTAATCAATGAAAGCTAACCTATAAAAATATCTAAAACATTATTTTTATTTTTATTTGTAAAAATAAAGGACTTTAAAAAATAAGATAACAAGTACAATTTTTAAAATTATTTATAAACAGTAAAAGAATCTAAGTATTCACGAGTAGTATTAGGTTAAATATTATTCGCTAACATTAAGTTCCATGTCACTGAAGAAGAAATTGTTTGATGGAAGTAAGAGCATAACCAAGAAGCAGTGAATGAATGGAAGTCATAAGAAAGTGATCAAGGTCAAAGCATAGCACATGCATCAGTTAGGAATGTTCCAGCTGCAACAAACAGGACATGTAAAACATAATAGTTTAATAAAGGTTTATCTGTTTACACAGAATGAAATCTGAAGGTCAGCAGCTACTGGTGATGATTTCTCAGCTCAACAATAACCAGAACCTAAATGATTTCTCTAGTTTTTTTTTGTTTTTTGTTTTTTTACCAGGTTCCTCATTTCAAGGAACCTGAGGCTTTAGCCTGAGTACAGGGCAAATGAACACAAGCTTAATCAGAAAAGTAACGTTTTCTAGATAACCCCATTCAGTTTGTTTCCTTTGACATTTTATTGGTCAAGGGTGTGTCAGATTGTCACCTCCAAGTATATATTTTACTAAGAGTTTTATAATCATAACTGAGGATGTGTTTTCTTGAGAGATAGAACTAAGGTTAAATTTGATTCTATGTATTTACTTAAAGAATTTGAAAGCATTTTGACAGCTGAAGTTTCCTCAATGCATTCATAACTGTAACTGCATTCTATGTTGTTTGCTTTCTCTTTTCTGGAATCATTGTTCTTGGAATCATCATGTGACTGAATCTTTTTTTTTTTTTTTTTACACATTTAGGTTGGAATTCAAGTGTTGCCTCCATATAGTGTATCGTACTTGTCTGACCACATTAACTAAAGTAGCATCATTCCCATTTATCATTCTCTTGTCACTGTCTTAAATTAGTTATTTATATACTGATTGCTTTTCTTTCTTACTGAAATAGAAGCTCTGTGAAGAAATGAGTTCTGTCATGTTCAACACTGTTTCCCTTGTACTTAGAACATTGCCTAGCCAATATTAATTACTCAAATAAATGTTGATAAAATTAAAAAATATATATGTCTATATATTTATGTATATCACCTATATTTGTCTCTAGATTTATCTATCAGTCATCTCTATTTAGAGAGTTTTGCTGAAAAGTTAATGACAACAAGCTATAAAATTGATATCTCATTAAAATAAAATCTCCTGCAACAACTTTGAACTAGCACAATGTTCTGATGATAAAAACAATACAATTGTGCAAGCAGGGTGACTTTAATATGGCATTTTATTGGTTATTCTTTTTTAACATATTTTTATTGATTTCAGAGAGGAAGAGAGAGGGAGAGAGAGGTAGAAACATCAATGATGAGAGATAATCATTGATGGGCTGCCTCCTGCATGTCCCACATTGGGGATCAAGCCCACAACTGGGCATGTTCCCTTGACCGGAATCGAACCCAGGACCTTTCAGTCTGCAGGCTGATGCTCTATCCACTGACCAAACCAACCAGGACTTACTGGTTATTCTTGACTCTTGGTCCCCACAATCACAATTTTGAATAATATTATTATGCATTTTCTTCATAATAATGCATGTAACTTCTTACAGATAAAACCATTAACATGACTTTTTAGAAACATTTGTTTTATATTATTCTTGATGAGCTTACCTACTTTAGTCTAAGATGTTTGTATGAATTAGTTTTAAAATTTTTAATTAGAATATATATATATATATGCATTATATAAAGGGAATCAATTTAGTATGTATGGTTTACTAGAGAAGCTGCTATTTAAAGGTGGCCAGCTTCTCTATTTAGCTTAATAAAAGCAAAACATCTTGAAACAGACTTTGAGAAGATTTTCTTGAATTATTTTTTCATTATGAGGTTGTAAAATAGTCAGACAGCCATTTTTCCTGCAGAAAGTGTAATGGGTGCTTGGTTAACACATGTACATGTGAATAGGTAGCCCTGGAACATCATGGGATCTAAACATTTTTGGGTAGAACATTATTAGACTATTCCGGATGGACTCCGATGGTCCTGACCTATAGGAAAGAATGTCCAAGGCACAGATGCCTGGACTTATGATGCAGACTAAACTACGGAGGCCTGGATTGTGTTGGGTGGGTGAGTAATCCTGGAAATAAATCATGACAACTCTGCTCCAGTCTTCACAATAGGAAATGGAAATAATATAGTCCTCTCTGAAGCAGTGATAGAATATTACCCAGTTCTTGGCCAGATGCCGGGAGCGATGCAACTGGAAAAGAGCAATGAATGTGGTGTAGTATGATGACTTAGTAGAAGCTGAGATGGTCTTTCTCCAAGAGGCACATTGTAGCGGCCAGGACTAAATCTTTGATGTGAACAGCAATGTGTTAGTCCAGAAGCAAGAGCAGAAATCAAAGCATCAGCAAATGGAGTATCTCTTTGGACAGTCAATCTTACAACTGTGGCTTATGTTACCTCTAATTATAATTGTGACATCTGATAGCATCAGGTTTATGAATCTGTGACCTAGAACTAATGTTGAGGTGGGAGAAATTAAGACTGAAGTATGTGAATCTGAATATGAGGACCTGTAATCAACTTAGAAAAGTTCTCTGAATGGTAGAAAACAAACCTGGGCCATAATGTATCCTACTAAAATGTTAAATGAGGATTACTTTAACACTTGGATGATGTATATAATCTTAAATTCAGTCAATAGAAACAACTATTCGATACATGGCCCAGTGTCCTTTCAAAAATTATTATTAAAGGTTCAGTAGTTAAATGTGCTTGGTCCTTGGAGCAGAGTGAGGTATTAAAGATGTTCTTTTCTTCCTTCATTTCTTTCTTCCTTCCTTTCTTTCTTTTTTCTTTCTTTCTTTCTTTCTTTTTTTCTTTCTTTCTTTCTTTCTTTATTTCTTTCTTTCTTTCTTTCTTTCTTTCTTTCCTTCCTTCCTTTTTTTTTTTACTACTGCACTCATTCACTCTGGGAGTAAAGGATTTTTTACTGTTCCTCAAACTCCTATTGCCTTTACCTGGAGCACTCTGCCCCAGATAGATGGTTTGATGTTTTATCTCATCAAATCTTTGCTCACATGTCATCTTCTGAATGAGGTGAATTATCTTGCTGAACTACCTTCCTGAACTATCACCTGTTAAATCACAGTCCTCCCTTACATAGTCTAGTATTTCTTATCCACCACTCAGTTGCTTTATTTATCTTCATAACACTTACTCTTGAATAAATTATTTTATAAATGTATTTATTAAATGAACACCTCCATTCTAATAAATAATTAATAGAGCTAGCCCTGGCCAGTGTGACTCAGTCGGTTAAAGTGTCATGGCATGCACTGAAGGGTCATTTGATTCCCAATCAGGGCACATATCCAGGTTATAGGTTTGACCCCTGGTAGGGGAGCATACAGAAGGCAACAGATTGATGTTTTTTTTCTCTCTCTCCCTCTCCCTTCATCGCTCTCTAAAATAAATAAAAACATATCCTTGAATGAAGATTTTAAAAAACGCAATTAATAGAGCTTACATTTTCAACTTTTTTTTAGTAGTATTATGTACAGCCTCACAATAAATGCTCAATAAATATTTGGTTAGTGAATGAATGAGTAGATGATAAAATGAATGAATGTAGGTGCAAATTGAGGAAAATAACTGTAGCATGAAGCCTGAATTAGCAGGAGCCAGGAAGAAGATGAATAAAAAAATTGTGGGGCTGTAGCAGAAAGGATGATTGCAATGCAGCAGAGAGGTGTCAGGAAGGCATTACAAGGAAAAAGACTTCTGAATTGGGCCACATAAGAAGTGTTACGGTGGGGTAGAATTGTACAAGTGTAGAAGCAATGAAATGAGGGAATACTTGAGCAAATTACCAATGAACAGGTAGCTGGACATCTGGAGTTTTTTGATGTCTCTAAAGAATCAGCTGTGTAGTAGGAAGGGCTAGAAAAGGTACATGCATTGCTTTTGACTGGGGAAGGAAACCATGAGTGAAATTATATTCTTTAGAAATCTGGCCTAATCAGTTATACATTTACTCCCTCTCATAATTGCATGCCCCTTGTAGTGAAGGCTCAGTAATTTCATCAGAGATCTAAGTTCTTTCCCTCACTCCACATCTTTCAGTCTTTGCATAGGCTAATGCTTAGTCCTAAGGCTAATTCAAAGACAGCTGCTGCAATGTCATTTTCAACATAAACACATTCAGAGGAAGAAGAGATGTTCTTGTCTCTTCCTATGGGTCTGTCATAGAAATGATGAACCACCCGGCCATGTGGCTCAGCATCAACCTATGAACCAGGACATCATGGTTCAATTCCTGGTCAGGGCACATCTCCAGGTTGCAGGCTCAATCCCCAGTGCGGGTGGGGGGAGCAGCTGATCAATGACTCTCTCTCATCACTGACGTTTCTATCTCTTTCTCCCTCTGTCTTCCTGTCTGGAAAAAAGAAAAGAAAAGAAAGAATTGATGAACCTTTCTCAGGAGACATTTAACACACTTCCCCTCACATGTCACAGACCAGAGTTGGACCACTTGCCCATTTCTGATCAACATTTATTTAGAAAATACTTAGTAAGCCCATCCAATGTTGCCAAACACTATTCTAGGCAATTTGAAATGTGACAGCATTAAACCAAATAAAAGCTTTGCCCTTGTGGAGTTTATATTCTGGTTGGGGAAACTGAAAATATACAAATCATCAAAACATATAATGTCATATTATGCCAAGTTCTATGAATAAAAAAAAAACAGTAGAGTAAAAGAGAAAAAAGAATAGGTGTATCACAAAGGAGGAATTTTAGGTTGGTACAGCAGAGAAGGAGTCTCTGAGGAAATGACTTTTAAGCAGGCACTCAAGTGAACCTAGGGAAGGGGCCATGTGAATACTTTAGGAGAGCAGCTTCTATATAGAGAGATCAGCAAGTCTGGAGGCCTGAGCCAAGAATGAGCTTGGCATGATCAAGAAACACTGTGGAAGTCAAGGTGGCTAGAACTCAATACAAAAAGGAAAGTATGTAAGGAGCTGAGGTCTGAAAGCTAGTAGGGAGGTCAGATGATGAAAAGTTGTGCAGGCCTTGGTAATGATGCTGGATTTTGCTTAGGAAGGCATAGAATGATTTTGAAGAGAAGAGTGGTGTGATCTGATTTACATTTTGAAGAAGACTACTCTACCTACACAGAATACCATTGTAGGGGGCAAGTGCAGAAACAGAGATGAGACTAAAGCAAATGTACAGGTAAAGAAAATAAAAAATAGTGTGGCTTGGAGAAGGATGATGGTGGTAAAGATCACAAGTGAAGAGATTTAACCAAATAATTAAAGATGAATATATTCATAACCCATGGGCACAGTCAGTAGTGTGATGAAGGCCTGAGGAGGGGGTGGGAAGGCAGGAGCAGGGTGGAGGGGACCAATGGGGGGGGGGGGGGTAACATCTGTAATATTTTCAACAATAAATTTTAAAAAATAAGTGGTTGGATTGAGAATATATTGTGAAGACAGTGAAAGGATTGGCTCCTAGCCATTAGAGTGGATGAAGTCTGATTGTTTAAACTGATCAGGGAGGAGTCAAGCCTAATATCTGCTACATAGTATATTAGTATCAAATTATGAGGGAACTTTCATTATGTGCATCTTAACAGGTGTTGGTTGAGGAGCTAGCATGTGTGCCCCATGTTGGTTTGTCTGACAGGCAGACACTGAGGTACTTACAGTGCAGGAGGATTAGAACATCCATCCCATGGGCTCTCTACCCATGGAAGGTGGAGCTTCAGCTTTATCTTTCACATGTTTTTCCAATGCTCCATCAGCCTGCAGTTTCTCAATGGCTTGGTATTTAATATGATTAGTAGTTCCCACAGTCATGGGCCCACTCCCACTTTTTTGATATAAAGTACATCACCCTGGTTTGATTTAATGTATATGGGAACTAGTGATGACTTATCAAATGCTCTATTAACTTTTGACTGAGGTTCTATTGGTAAAAAAGGAAAATCCATACCCAAAATAAGTGTCTATTCCCATCAGAATGAATACCTTGCCCTTTCCAAAATCAATTTTCCTCAAAGTGGCTTGTTGGTCTTTCCAAGGGATGGTTTCACATCAGGTATTCAGCATTAATTTATATTGCTGGCAAGTTGAGTATTCAGTGATAGTGTTTGATGGATTGGCATCAGTGAGTGGAGCTCATACTGTGGGCCCTAGCATGGCCTCCATCACTGCTACTATGGCCAGAATTCAGGCATAAATTGTATAAGAAATGGATATCCTGATGTGAAATATTGAGTGATATCAGCTGGTCAGGTTATTTTATCTTTCTTGTGCTATTTCAATAGTGGATGCTCTCTGGAGGGCATTAAAACACAATACAAAGACCTTTAAACTTTGTGTCCATTATCATATGTCCATTCACTTACCTTTTACCCTGGCCCCTTTGTCCATATAGCTTCAATATTGTGACTAAACAGACAAGCCATGAGCCAATTATAGTCTAACCCAGAGATTTTCAACTGTCATGCTGCAAGAGGCACATAGGTGTGCCACAAGAACTTTTAACAAAAAAGCATTATCTGACTATTTAGCTAGGCAGGGGCACTGGCCTCTTTCCCCTTTCAGCTTTTCTCAACCTGTGGGTTGTGAACAATGAAAATACATCCTGCATATCATATATTTACATTACAATTCATAACAGTAGCAAAATTACAGTATAAAGTAGCAACAAAAATAATTTTATGGTTGGGGGTCACCACAACATAAGGAGCTGTTTTAAAGGGTCGTGGCATTAGGAAGGTTGAGAACCACTGCCTTAGATTGTCAAATAAAAAATGACAACAGACAACACAATAGCTATTCATTGTAAATAAACCAAAATTATACCTATTTTTTTTACATCAGCAAAACAATGTTTGTTTTTTTTTTTTGGTGTGTATCAGAATTTTGGTAATGAAGTGTTTTCTATGAGATGGAAAAAACATTGAAAATTACTTTGTGCCATAAGATGAAAAAGGTTGAAAATTGCTGGTCTAACATCAAAAGAGTTTTGTTTCCACACAGACTAGAAAACCAGATGCAATGGCAAACTCTGCCACTGGAAAGGTTTCCCCAAGTTTCTGTCTATCAAAGCTACCATTGACTGTCATTCATGTCTAGCTTGTACTTGCTTACTGAGTCTAACAATCAATATATATGCAATCAATATATATAACAATCAATATATAAAGACCCCTCATAGGACCATATTTGTAAGATGAGAAAGAAGTATTGACACAACATTGGTGAATGAAATTATAGTCTGGGCTACCTGCTTGTGCAATGTGCTTGCAACCTATTCTTGTGTATACTTCATGTTGGATATATCACTTTCATTCTTCCAGTGAATAGACTATTGCTGGGCCTGCCTAAATTTATAATGGAATCCAGCTTATGGTTACCTTCTATCCTATGGTCAAGTCTTCCATCTTTATCAGGACCCAGTAACACTCCAGAGACACTCCACTTCAAATGGTATATAATTCTCCAGGTAGATGGCATGACTTTGCTTCAGAATCCAAGATGTCTGTGTTGTGACTCTCCCATTGGTGTTTGCCCTAAACTGCACAGTATGTTTTTTGCCATCACTGACATTTGTAATACCATAATGTCTATTGGGTCATGTAGCAATTCAAAACTAGCAGCCTAAATATCATTGTGCTTCCTTCTTTGTGGTGGAAAGTCAAAATGTAATAATCCCACATCATAAACTCTCTTATCAAACTTTATCTTCCAGCCCCCTTTGATCAAACATACCAAAACTCTAGTCCCACATGTATGCTACAGCTATTGCTAGGTCTTGAAGCATTATTAGAATATAGTTTCTTTCCTCTGTTATCAGGTTCAATAGGTTTCTTGCTGGGATATTCTGATATTAACACTGGTAGTAGGCTTAGTGGCTAAGAAGGAAGATGTGGAAAAGACTCTAAGTGTCTTCCAGGGAGTAAGGAGATCTAGCTTTTGATAAGGAGTGGTAGGTCATATTTGTGGGCTCAGAGATATTAGGGAAATCTAGAGTTTTAATACTTAGTCAGGGCAACAACTCAAATTTCCCTGATTCATATGTTATGATCTCACTCTTCCCCAACGATCTTTATAGCAGGCCTGCCTCATGTGGCAGTTTAAACTTCTTCTAACATGGTTATTCTATTGACTAGAGACCCGGTGCATGAAATACATGCTTGGGGAAGGGGTGTCTCTCAGCCCAGCTTGCACCCTTTCCAATCTGGGACCCCTTGAGAAATGTCCGACTGCCCCTTTAGGCCCGGTGGGATAGGGCCTAAACGGGCAGTCAGACATCCCTCTCACAATCCAGAACTGCTGGCTCCCAACTGCTTGCCTCCCTGCCTGTCTCATTGCCCCTAACCACTCCCCTGCCATCCTGATTGACACCTAACTGCTCCCCTGCTGGCCCAATTACCCCTAATTGCCCTCCCCTGCTGGCCCAGTCACCCCAAACTGCCCTCCCTTGCCAGCCTGGTCTCCCCTAACTGTTCTCCCCTGCTGGCCTGGTCACCCCTAACTGTTCTTCCCTGCTGGCCTGGTTTCCCCTAACTGCCCTTCCCTGGAGGTGTGGTCACCCCTAACTTTCCTCCCCTGCTGGCCTGGTTCCCCCCAACTGCTCTCCCCTGCAAGCCTGGTCCTCCACAACTGCCCTCCCCTGCCAACCATCTTGTGGCAGCTATCTTTGACCACATGGGGGAGGCCACCTTGTGTGTTGAGTGATGGTCAGTTTGCATATTACTCTTTTATTAGATAGGATTAATTCTCTAGCCTGGTCCTCAGTGTTCTCTGCCCTCCTTCTATAGGAATTGAAAACTTCTTTCTTTATTCCTAAAGAGGCTCTCTGACTTTTTATTAGCTTTTAATTAGTGATTAATCATGCTCATTTTATTATCATTTTCCAGAAAGTCAATTAAGTTTACCAAGAGACACAATTTGATTGATATAATGAACTATTTTCTCCATATTTCTCCAACTAGCTACATAATACTAGTGAATTCTCTTCTACTACTATACCAGTATACCATTTCAATTCAGACTGGTGAAAGTATTTTTTAATCTTTATTATTGAAAGTATTACATATGCCTCCTTTTTCTCCCATTGACCTCTCCCAGCCTACTCCTGCCCCCACCCACCCCAGGCCTTCACCACCCTATTGTCTGTGTCCATGGGTTATGTATATATCCCTATAAGTTAATTGGTTGATCTCTTCCCACCTACACATCTTCCCCTGCCCTGTCTCTGAGATTTGACAGTCTATTCAATGCTTCTATGTCTCTGGATCTATATTTGTTCATCAGTTTAGGTTGTTCAATAGATTCCACATACAGATCAAAATTTATAGGGAACTCATGCAACTTACAAAAGAAAGTAAGCAATCCAATTAAAAAGTGGGTAAAGGACCTAAATAGACACTTCTTAAAAGTGGATATACATAAGGCCAAGAGGCATATGAAAACATACCCAAAGACATTAATCATTTGAGTGATGCAAATCAAAATGACAATGAGGTACCACCTCACATCTGTCAGAATAGCTATCATCAACAAATCAATAAAGAAGTGTTGGCTAGGATGTGGAGAAAAGGAAACCCTAGTATACTGCTGGTGGGAATGCAGACTGGTGCAACCTCTGTGGAAAACAGTATGGAATGTCTCAAAAAATTAAAAATTAAACTCCCATTTGACCCAGTGTTACCACATCTAGGAATATATATCCCAAGAAATCAGAAACACCAATCAGAAAGAATCTATGCACCCTTATGTTCAATAGCAGCACAATTTACAATAATTAAGATTTGGAAATAACCTAAGTGCCCATTAGCAGATGAGTGGATAAAAATTTTAAAAAACCTGTGGTATCAAGATTGAACTTTCACTGCCCTCTAGTGGAAGTGGAGGCGGCCGTTTGCTATTACTAATAATCGGGGTTCAAGTTTGGGTGGATAAGTAGGATCCCCCATATTGTACAAAAGAACCACTGTGAAAAAAAAAGAAGAGAAGATAGTTTTGTCTGGAGGGATAAAAAGGAAGTATATATAGGATGCCAAAATATCTGGGAAGAAAGGAAGAGCAAGGAGGAAAGCCTTAATGCCAGGAGCCCCACACTTGGAGAACAAACATGAGTGAAGGTGAGACCCGGAAGGTACAGGGAATAAAAAAAAATTCTTATTGGAAAGAGCTGTGTTGGAGCAAAAATCCTCATTAAGGACTGTCTGATGGGAATGCCATACTCAGCATCTTCCATTTTCAGCAATTTCAGACTTCACACCACTTGTACCCAATTAATATGTTCAGTGTAATGCCAAACCCATGCCCCCACAAAGATTTCCCATGGAATGCTTCCTTACAAAATCTCCTCAGCTCTAAAAGCAATGCCTGGAACATAATTAAGTGCTCAAGTCTGGTTTCACAAACTGTAACATCAACAGGGACATCTAGACTCTAAGTAGATGATTGAAAGAAACTTCTGCACAAGTATTTGACAAATTCAATAAAATACTGTGGCCTCTTAACTAAGACATTGAAACATTTATTCTTATGCTATACTAGACACAATTTTTTAGAGTGAGTCAACAGTATTGTTTGCAGCCAAAATAGCTGGATGTAGGTAGGCCTCGCTATATACTAGTACTAGTAGATCCAATACAAATATGAGGCATATGCTTTTCCTTTATAGCAGAAATGTATATCATGTTAAACAGCTTACCTAAAATTTGTCAAGCTATTAAGTTACTTAGGTGAGTAAATATAGATTCTCTCTTAAAACCAGGAAGCAAATGCACAGTGATACATCACTTCAACAGCTATAACCAAGCTAATCCTACCAAAACCAAGAAGGTCTGCTTGTCTGCCACAGCATTTTGTGGTATAATGATTCTAAGCAGAGAACACTGTGAAAATGGAAGAGTGTAAACTAGTTTTTGTTGGTGGTGATTCAGCTTGTTGGTACAAGCTCATGATACTTTATATCATCTACTAGATTTCTAGCCTGTGAGATTCAAACATTTATGAGTAATATGTTGGAGACATATTGTCAAAGAATGATAGCCAGTGCCTTCATAGGGCATTCTTGAAATTTTCCAGAGTAGACACTAAAAATGACTACCAACAACCTAGTCACATTTTTAATGTTAATAGTTTACATGAGTAGTAAAAGGAGAGATTCTGGGAGCTTCATCCAATAAGAAATAAAACTGTAAAAAAAGAAACCATTGAATTTATAGATCAGCCACTGAAGCAGACTACAGCATTCCTCAAAGGGACAAAACTTTATACCCTAAGCAAGATCCAGGGAAAATAGTATTGATGTCAAATTAGAGTGCCATTGGCAAACACAAAATAGCTCAGCCAAGAAATGTTTCCCCAATTCTATGTTGAAGATCTGGGAATATATTCTGTGTTTGGGAAGAGAAACTAATGGGATTGTCTATGTTAAATCTCTGACATAAATGTCTATCTCAGTACTAATTAATAAAGATTGAAATCCCTGTCTCCTAGTTCAGGTAAGGAGACTCTGCAAAAAGAAAGTGAGAAAGTCCCTGTGCTAGTGGTTCTTTTTTTCACATATTTATTTAAAGTATTATATATTTCCCCTTTTCCCCCCATTTCCTTCTCCTTACCCCCAGCCCCGACCCCCCAGTGGTGGTTCTTAATGTTAGTGTGCATCACTATCATCTCTAGGGCTTGTTAAAAAACAGATTGTTGCAACTCTACCCCTAGAGTTTCTGATTTAGTAGGTTTGGGATGAGGCCCTAGAATTTGCATTTGTAAGTTCCCAGAATGCTGATGATGTTGATCTGGGAAACCACATTTTGCAAAGCACTGTCTTGCAGCATCCTTAACTTACTATTTTTTTTAGAATATAATTTGGTAACAAGGATGTGGCAGTGACATACAATTTAGAAAGTTAAAAGAAAAAAAAATGAATGCTGATAACTGATTTTTCCTATACCCATCTCTAACCTTATAAAAAAAAGAACTTATTCTGGAACAAACATAGTTCAGTAACCTAATAATATATAAACAATCTATCTATATTCCAAGAATCCTGTGGCTCTTTTATCATATTTTATTTAAAACATTAGTTTGATATATAAAATAACTGGGGTGAGGGGGTGGAGAGAGAGAACCAAGATGGCGGCATAGGTTAACGCCGGAGCTTGCTGCCTCGAACAACCACTTCAAAAATACAACTAAAAGACAGAACGAACATCATCCAGAACCACAGGAAGTCTGGCTGAGTGGAAGTTCTACAACTAGGAGGAAAGAGGAAACCATACGAGACTCAGAGGAGGCACAGTGCTGAAGTGAAATACTAAGGTTCGGAGTGCATGAGGAGGGTGTGGTTGTTGTCTTCAATTGGGAGGAGGTTTCAGACTCTGAGCTCCAGATCTGGGCGATTCTCTAGGGACCCAGACTCAAACGGGAGAAGCGGGAAGGCAGCTTTCTCTCCGAGGTCTGCAGCGGTTGCAGAGCCGCTGGAGACGGAACTGAGAGCAGCCATAACTGCTCTCTCCACCCACCCTGTAGATCCCCTGGAGACCCGCCCCGCCCAAGCCCTGCACAGAGGCATTTGCCAGAGAGCCTCAGGCAAAGGCTAGATTAGCACCGCCCTAGAGATTCAGCATAGTAGCAGTCTCACTGCAGACACAGCTGACTCTCATAGCCAGTTAGCCTAGAAGTAAATTCACCCCCGTATTGCCAAAAACAATCAAGGCTTAACTACAACAAGACTGCAAACAAAGACCACAAGGAGGAGCACCAAGAAAGCATAAAAAATGCGGAGACAAAAAAACATGACAGAAATGGAGGATATAGAGCTGAAAAACGCACTTTTAAGGGCTTTCAATAATTTGCTAGAAACTGCCGAAAAACTTGATGAGAGCCTCAAGAAAACTAATGAGACTCTCAATGTTGTGATAAAGAACCAACTAGGAATTAAGCATACACTGACTGAAATAAAGAATACTATACAGACACCCAACAGCAGACCAGAGGAGCGCAAGACTCAAGTCAAAGATTTGAAATGCGAAGAAGCAAAAAGCACCCAACCAGAAAAGCAAAATGAAAAAAGAATCCGAAAATACGAAGATAGTGTAAGGAGCCTCTGGGACAGCTTCAAGCGCACCAATATCAGAATTATAGGGGTGCCAGAAGATGAGAGAGATCAAGATATTGAAAACCTATTTGAAGAAATAATGACAGAAAACTTCCCCCACCTGGTGAAAGAAATAGACTTACAAGTCCAGGAAGCACAGAGAACCCCAAACAAAAGGAATCCAAAGAGGACCACACCAAGACACATCATCATTAAAATGCCAAGAGCAAAAGACAAAGAGAGAATCTTAAAAGCAGCAAGAGAAAAACAGTCAGTTACCTACAAGGGAATACCCATACGACTGTCAGCTGATTTCTCAACTTTGCAGGCCAGAAGGGAGTGGCAAGAAATATTCAAAGTGATGAATAGCAAGAACCTACAACCAAGATTACTTTACCCAGCAAAGCTATCATTCAGAATTGAAGGTCAGATAAAGAGCTTCACAGGTAGGGAAAAGCTAAAGGAGTTCATCACCACCAAACCAGTATTATATGAAATGCTGAAAGGTATCCTTTAAGAAGAGGAAGAAGAAGAAAAAGGTAAAGATACAAATTATGAACAACAAAGATGCATCTATCAACAAGTGAATCTAAGAATCAAGTGAATAAATAAAATGATGTACAGAATGAACTGGTGATTATAATAGAACCAGGGACATAGAAAGGGAATGCACTGACTATTCTTGGGGGGGGAAAGGGGAGTGGGAGATGCCGGAAGAGACAAGACAAAAATCGTGCACCTATGGATGAGGACAGTGAATGGGGAGTGAGGGCGGGAACTGAGAGGAGGGGAGTTATGGGGGGGAAAAAGAGGAACAAATGTAATAAACTGAAAAATAAAGATTTAATTAAAAAAAATAATTGGGGGGGGGGGGGAATGAAAACTCTATACCAGATTAAACACATTCATACACACGCACACCCAAAGGTGAAAAACATTCATAAGGCATACCCACAATCTTTTCTTCCAAGCTGTTTTCCTTTCAGTATCTTTCAGAGGCATATATACAATAGGAAGATTCTTCCTTGGGGCCATGAAAGATTTGGAATCACAGGAACCCCTAGAATTAGACCAAAAGAACTTTTCTCAGACAAATTAACTGAGAACCTGAGGAACATGGCTGAGTTTCTCTTTGCCTCTGGAAATACAGTTTTGAGTTACATTTACCAGAACAAAAAAGATCCCAGTGAATTGCATGAGTTTTTGCCTGAGCCCTCAATTCTCATTTTTCCCAATTCAAGAGTTACTATATAGTTGACAACTCATGTGTTATGGACAATCATCCCCCACGCAGTAAAAAATTCACTTTAACTTTGACTCCCCCCAAACTTAACCACCTATTTAGAATTATGGGGTGACTCTAATAATCTATTTTAAAGTGGTTTTAGTGGGATATCACCTCTGGATAAAGGGTTGTCATGTGACTGAATCCTATCTAATCCTACCACATTTGCCTTGATTACAGTGATTGGACTAAACTGATTACCTCCCCTCCTGGAATTTTTCATCGGGAGGCAAGAGGAAAGTCTGCGTCTTTTCATCAGGACTGCCAGGATCCATGTTATTGAAATGGGAGAGATAGCATGTTAATAAAGTAAATAAGAGATAACCAAAAATGGGATATGGACAGAAATAGAGATTCTCAATGAGAGGAAGAATAAGGCAGCCTTAGAAGCAAAAATGTGGGCTACACTGCCTATATTTCAATTCCAAAATTTCCATGGATCTTGGGCAAGCTACTTGACTTCTTTGAACCTTGGGCAAGCTACTTGACTTCTTTGAACCTCTCATTATTCTTCTTTAAAATGGGCATCTTCTAGGGTGGTTGTGAGGACTGAATGAGTTGATATATATATATATATATATATATATATATATATATATATATACATACACACACACATAGGGTGGGGAAAAAGTAAGTATACAGTTGTTTGTATGGAAAAAGACATGTTTCTTATGATTATTACAATAGCTTTATTACCTGTGAGTTTCATGTATTCAAAGCTATAAATCTACTTTTACCCCAACCTATGTATGTATATATTTTTTCTTAATTCCAATTCACATTTCCCAGACTACACACACACACACACACACACACACACATATATATATATATATATATATATATATATATATATATATATACACTAGAGGCCCGGTGCACAAAAATTTGTGCACTCGGAGGGAAAGGGGGGTCCCTCAGGAGATAATGACCTGCTGACTTAAACCTGCTCCCGGGTGGCAGAGGGCAGGCCCAATCCCTAGGTGCAGCCCCTGGTCGGGCTCAGAGCAGGGCTGATTGGGGGGTTGGGGCACCACCCCCTGTCACACTCAAGGCAAGGTCAATGGGGAGGTTGCGGCGCCACCCCCTGTCACGCACAGAGCAGGGTCGATCAGGGAGGTTGGAGATCTGTACCCTGTCACACACAGAGCAGGGTTGATCAGGGGGTTGGGGAGCTCCCCCCTGTCATGCACAGAGCAGGGCCCATCAGGGGGTTGAGGAGCTCTTCCCTGTCATGCACAGAGCAGGGCGGATAGGGAGGTTGTGGCCCCGCCCCCTGTCACTCACAGAGCCGCAGGGCGATCAGGGGGTTTGGGCACTGCCCCCTGTCACACTGATCCCGGTGCCAGGAGCCTCGCTGCTCCGGTGATCCCGGTGCCAGGAGGCATATTACCCTTTTACTATATAGAATAGAGGCCTGGTGCACAGGTGGGGGCCGGCTGGTTTGCCCTGAAGGGTGTCCTGGATCAGGGTGGGCATCCCACTTGGGTGCCTGGCCAGCCTGGCTGAGGGGCTGAGGGCCGTTTTCAGGCTGGCGGGTGACTGAAGCTCCCAACCACTCCTTTTTTTCTTTTTTTTTTTTTCTATTCTGGGCCAGCTTTCGCTCTGAGGCCTCGCTGCTGAAAGCAGGTTTCTGGCTTTTACCTTCTGTATTTGATACAATGTTTCAGTCTGGCTGGCTGAAGCCCGGCTGACTGAAAGCCAATTTCTGGGTTTTTTTTTAACTTCTATATTTGCAACATAGTTGCTCAGAGTTGCAGCTGAGGGGCCGGCAAGTCAGGCGGGGAATGTTGGAGTTTGCCATCACTGGAGCAAGCAAGCTTCCCTGTTCGCTTCAGTGCATGGCTGCTGGCCGCCATCTTGGCTGACAGTTTATTTGCATAAGGATATGCTGATTAGCCAATGGGAAGGGTAGTGGAGTGACACCAATTTGCATATTTCTCTTTTATTAGTGTAGATATATAAAGTGCTTAAGACAGTGTAGATGTTGTATATATGTTGAATATTTTTATGACATTTTTAGTCCCCAATTTTACCTGGTAAAGTGAATAAATAGGTCAAAATAGCTTACACCTGCTACTATCACAATTAATTTGCACCATAGATATCCCCGTTTGTTAAACTGAAATGTTAGTGCAACAATTACCAGGTATATTAAATGGCAGATGCCCTGGAAAAAAAAAGTATAATATTGGTAGAGTGGTATTTTATCATATATATTTATCGAACTGTACTTCATTTTTATAAAAATAACAGCTACTGATAACAGCTACTGATCTCTATTTACTAATTCATATTAATATTATAAATTAGGAAAGTATAAATCAATGAGAATAAAACTATATTATTCAATCATATGTTGTATTTTAAACCAGTGATTTTTAAATGGTGTGCCACAAGAATTTTTAAAACATGCAATACCTGACTAGTCTGAAGTACTGACCTCTTTTCCCTTAGACTATCAAATAAAAACAAATGACAATAGCCAACACAACAATAGCCATCCAGTGTGAATGAATCTAAATTATACCTATTTTTGTCAGACCAGCAAAAAATATTACATAAATTTTGGTGTGCAGCAGAATTTTAGTAATTAATTTATGTGTGCCATTAGGTGAAAAAGGTCAAAAATCACTTTCCTGAACAATAATTATTTTTTGTGAAATAGGGAGTTCAAGTTATCTAACATACATACAGCTTTTAGCTCTAAAGATTTTGTAGAATCATAACTCTTCAAAAAGTTATATTTTTAAAATTATAGACCTTTGTTACATGAACACATTTAAGAACCATTAGCCTCACTTTTTTATGTTAAAGATAGAGGTCCAAAGGAGTTAGTATGATTTCTTCAGATTAATCTGATAATAGCATGTATTTAAAAGATGCCAGAAAAGAGGAAGAAGAGAGTTAAAATGAAAGCACAGCCAAGTTTAAAAAATGATTTTCTTAATTTTTTGAATGGAATTTTTTTCCTCCACATGGTATAGAGGAAATTGAAGGAAGGTCAGAAACCTGTAGGAGACTACCAGAAAGTGCACTATAAAACATTCTCTAGCCCTACCTGGTTTGGCTCAGTGGATAGAGCATTAGCCTGTGGACTGAAGGGTCCCAGGTTCAATTCTTGTCAAGGGCATGTACCTTGGTTGTGGGCATATCCCCAGTGGGGGGTGTGCAGGAGGCAGCTTATCAATGTTTCTCTCTCATCTATGTCTCTAACTCTCTATCCCTCTCCCTTCCTCTCTGTAAAAAGAAAATCAATAATATATATATATATTTTTTTTTTAAAAGCATGCTCTACAAGGAAGTAGAAAGAAGTGTTTAGCTTTACAGGTGGAATGGTTACCTTCATGTTTCTTAAAACATTGTGGGCTTTGTAAATAGCGATTAGTTAAGTACTGGCTATTGGGGCCACAGTTGCTAGAGACACAATAACATCCTATAATTTGATTATTTTTTTGCTATTAATTACTTTCCATCAAGCCAATATTGAAATCAGTCTAAAATAATGAAATATAGAGTGATTTCCATATTCTAATCCAAGTGAATGGTGTGAAGTTAAAAAAAATCAAACATAAAGAGGAACTCATATGAAACCACAACTGTTCTCAGGATAAAAACTATCCAATAAACCAACTTGAGACCACTATTCACTCATCTAAGGTCAATAAAATGATAAAGTCATAATAAATGTCTGTGGTATTTCTCTTTGTAATATGACCCTTAAAATACCGTATGCATAGGTGGCTGAAATTGTGAGTCTGTGCTGATGTAAGGCACATATCTTAAGCAGAGAAAAGTGAAATATTTTGAGAAATCCTTCAATATCAACTATCATTTCTGCCAAAACAGCTAGTTGTGTTTACAGGAATTTTCTCTTGTGAATCTGAAAAAAAGTTTTAAGAAGATACAAATACACAGTGTCCCCAAAATGTATGCACACTTTGAATAATTATAAAGGCAGTGTTTATCAAAATATGTTTTATTTTCAAAATGTAATAGAATCTGCTTTAAAGTGTGCATACATTTTGGGGACACCTTGTATATGTTAGTACAAAGACATGGGGGAAAGGGGGGGTAACAATCGGTGCCAACATGCTGTCTGGTTCCATTCTGTTCACTTCCTCATGCTTATCATCGATCCTATTTGCTCACACCATAGGATTAATCCTACTCTATTGTGAATCTAGTTCACCCCCTGCCTCCTGGGACAGGTTTTGCTCTAGGCTCCTGCCCTCAATAGACATTATCTGGCGTCAAGATCATTCTTGCCTCTGGGCCCTGTATCTACTGCTCAAGCTGTGCTTAATAAAGCACTCACTTTCTTTGGAACTGAGTCCTTAAGCTGCTTTTCCTTGGTCCCTGTCCCAGGTTCTGCAGCCTACAATTTAGATCCTACGCTATGTGTTTTCAGATCCTCAGCAAATTTCTAAAGGTGGATCTGTTCTGCTCCCCTAAACCTCCCTCCTTGCAGTGAAAGACTAGAGAACACTTCTCTTACTCCCAGAGTGGAAAGTTCTCAAACTCTTTGTCTTTATTGACTGCACTAAATATAACCCTTTTTGCCCACATTTTGATCACATGTTAGAATCTTCTGATGTGAATTACTTTTCAGTCTCACCCTCCTTTAATTTTGTATAGTAGTGTTCCAAGTTGACTGCTTCTGATAGTCTCGTCAATATAAAAGTAATCTAAACGTCAACTGTAAGAATTGAAGGAATCGTGGTATTGAGAACTTCCAGCAACCCTTCTGCAGATAGAGAAGGGCAACTATGGAAAATTCACTGGAGAATTAATAAGACATGAATGAAAACAGGCAGTGACAAAGACCAGCTGAAAATAGAAAGCAGGAATCGGTAATAGTTCAGTGCCACAAGGTTTTGTAATTCCTCTAAGTATTATTCTGTGGGCTTGTTGGGGGAGATTAGGCTGTGGTTACAAGGAAAGAATTCTGACTTCAGATTGACATAGATGGCTTGAAATGTTTTAGGAAGTGAGGGCATTAGTTGTGCTAGTATTGAAGTAATTGGGCCCACAATTTAGAAGAGGAAACAGGGTCACTGCTGCAGAAACCTCTGTTATTTTATGATTTTAACGCTTCCATTATACTTTTGCTTATTAGTTGACAGAGCAGCTGAGTGAGGGTATAAAATTGAACAGAGTCTGTGGTAAAAGAGAGAAGATGCTGAGATGCAGATTTCAGAGAAGTTGTAACCTTGTAATGGTTACTTTCAGTATGATGAGGCATGAAAAAGGCAGTTCTGTGAGGGTAACATAGTTTTAAAGAACTTGAGTGCTAAAATAGATCGAATTGATGCAATGAATGGGCTGAAGGAAAGCAGTAAGTAAGGGGATAATGCCAATAGTAATTCTAAAAGAATGACACAGAAAAGTGGGATGGACTTGATCTGAGATATATATATATGTCAGATATGATTTTATAAAATAACCACTGTTGTTTTATAAAATTATATCCATGAAGTTGTTATTTAAACAGCATAATGATATGGACAAAGTTTGTAATCTAACTATGTATATGTCATGAAGAGGGTCTGATGAAAATACCATACTTAATATTTTCCATAATAGACAGACATTGACTCATACCCTAGTTTGTCTGAGCAGGTCTATGTTGTAAAGAATGCAAAAATTACTGGTTGAACTTTGTTAAGTTTCATATATACCCAAAGCAATTTTCAATTAAATGTTCTTTGATGATTCTAACATAGATATGGCTTCAAATGTACAAGTCTTAATATTTTGCTAAAAACAAACCAATAAACATTGGCAGTTTATTCCTTTGGTTGCTAAACTTTATGAAATATCCTCAAAGGAATTAGCCCTGGCAGGCTCCCTTGAGCACAGAAATTAAGCTAAAATTTTCAACCCAACATCAGCCTCAGTTAGCCACTTTTGCAACACAGGACTAAAAACTTGCTTGGGGTATGAATATCAGAATGGGATCTTGGGATATTACATTTGATTTGGAACTTGGAGGCTGAATAATATTTTTTAAAGAGTATTTGGGAGAAGGTAGGTTTGTGGGCAGACATAGCAACACCAGAGAAGTTTCACAAATCTGAAGATACATTCTTAGGTCTGAGAAATGCTGAGTTTCCCAAGGTGGGCTTGGAGCCAAGAATAGTGAGAATGAGATTAGAAGGACTTTAATGTAATAAAAAGGATGGACCACTAGAAATGCATTGAGCAGAGGGACAACATGTTATAGCTGAAACTCTGAAGTTCAGTCAGGCAGGTGAAAGCGATATTGATGAACTTGAAGACATGGAAACCAGGTAGGATCTTACTCTAATAATCCAGATAAAAAAATTATATGTATCTGGACTAAGGGAAAGTTATGTAAAGAATCTTTAAAATTTAGAGCCACTTCCACTACTCCCAGACCCATTTTATCTTTCTCATTCTTTTCTGGGGAGTGAGTGCGTTTTTAATATATTTTTCCTTTTTGATTTTTAAATGAAAGTCCTTCCCCTCTTTTTCATTCTATTGCTACTGATCCGCAGGATTACACTGAGAATTCAGTAAAAGAGCACATTTGAACACATATATAGCAACATATATGTACTATAATACATGCATTTCTACACTTAAACATATTTAATATTTCATCTTCTAGTGAATAATTTTCACTTTGTAATATTTAAGGTTGTTTTTTAAGCAGATATCTCCCAAAGAGTAACCCTATTCCAATTTCTCTCATGATCCATATCCAATTTACCAACTACTCACTTGTATATTTCCACTTAATGTCTGTTGGTTCTTTAAACCAGCTTGAATGAAATGGAATTTATGTGGTTCCTTCTCGTGAATTTCCTGTAACTGTGAATGGTTCACCCATTCTTCTAGTAAGTTGGGCTATGGGGCTTAGCTTCCTAACTATGCAAACTCTTCACATGACTGTCCTCCTTTCCGGTCCTCCTTCCACTATCCTTTGTAGGCCTCAAAAATCTCTCTTAGGAACTATGTCCCAACCACTAACTGTTCCACATGCTGCTCCATCTTGTGCCATAATAGGAAACTTCCAACACTGGAGTGCTTCATGTATCATTCCTCCTATTGCATAGAAGGTTGCAACCTGTTTTTCTAGTCACATTTCCTGCTTCTTAACTTCACATAGTCTGTACTCAAAGCAAAGTGGATACTTTTTTCTCTTAATATACCTCAAGTTTTCCTGAGTTTGAACATGCTTTTTCCAAGGTTCAGTTTGAACATCATCACCTTTGTGAAGCTAATTTTTGGATATTCTTTTCTTCATTACTAGTCTCTGTCACCATTAAAACTCCATAGCACTTGAATCCCTCCTCTTTGTGCCTCTTTATGTACATTATAATGATTCTTATCAAATATTTACAAGATTTTAAACTTCTTGTGGGCAGAGCATGAGTTGTTCATAATTGATTCTCACACAGAGCCAAGCACCCAGGAGCCATTCAACCAACCTGAGATTGATTTCACTGTATTGAGCTCACCCTCAAAGCATGTATTTTCCTAGTGTGAGTACAACTGTTTACTTTTAGGTGCAACATTTGCTCATAAACCTTTGAGCCTTTCATTGTCAACATCTCCACCATTATATTCATCATCAACACCCATTGAATGTCTACAATGCAAGGCATGCCTAGCTTGGCAGAATTGTATGTGCTCAGCACAGATTCAATGCAATTAATTTCCACTCCAAGACTTCATTGGCAGTAATGGCCAAAGTTAAGCATACTGACAATGCATTTAAATCATGAAATGAGATAGCTGTAGATACCTTTCACATGGATGAAATTTAAATTTAGGCACTGCTATGATTCTGTTTGGAGATGGAGCTCACTTCTTGCTCACTTCTAACAGCTTCTCCATAAAGTGCAGCCTTCTTGCACTTAGGACCACTACATAGCACTTCAGTGCTCTACTTGGAGCCATTTTAAGTAGTGAAATTACCCAGAAAAGCCCACAAAAATGCAAAGCATATGGCACTAAATAGGCCTCTGAAAGGATATTTATTTATAGTATAAGAGATAAGAAATAAGGTGGAGGAGGAGTTACCTTGTTTGATATTCAGTTAGGAATGTTGCTGCTTGAGTGACTTAAGTTTTTCACCACTCTGCACAACTTCACAAGTGACCACTAAAGCACCTGAGTATTGATTTCAGGGTAACAAGTACACTTTAGAATGTAGGCAAATGCACAAATACAGAATCTGCAAATAAGGAGGATCAATTGTATTAAGGACAATTACACCAGATAGTCAAAGGTTATATAACATTTCAGTAGTTTCTTAGTGTGCTTGAAATAAAGTTTAAATTTCTCACCATTCTTCAGCTTGCATTTTATACTAATGATGAAAAGCTGTTTATAGTCCTCACATATATTTAATGATATAACCCTCTAAACATTTGATTATATAGTTCCCTCTGCCTGGAATGCTCTATTCCTCATTAGTTAATTCCTGTTTAATCATTGCAGCTCAGGCTAGCATATCTCCATCAGGGAGTTTATCACCTGGACTTTCCCTGACTGTATATACTCCTCTATTTTGGTACTGAGAATATTCTGCCACCTCTATGTTTAGAACTTGTTAATAAAGCCCATGTTTATCTATTTTGTAGGGTAAATATCTATCACAATATCTGACACATAATAGGTGCCAAATATTGGGTTAAATTGAACTGTATTAGAAAGAGTATAAGAATTGATAATTTTTAAAAAGATGAGAATTTAACTTGAATATGATTGTCTGACTAAAATCCACAGACAGGATCAAATGAGTAGACCAATAGACTACCATTCTGAAAGGAATTCTAGAGATGAGATAGGCGGGTTTAGGGAATAAATACAGTCCATGGGGAAGGAATGTATAGGTGAGGTCTTGGAGCCACCAGAAGGCATACATTCACAGAGAATAGAAAATGCCACAGATTGGGAGAAAGGGGAAGGCATACACTCACAGAGGATAAAGAAAATTCAGAGATTACCAGGAAGAAGGAAACATACTTTCTCAGAGGGTAGAGGAATGTTGCAAGGTAAGGGGAAAGTGAGAGGGAGCACCATGTGGGTTTTGGACTTTGAAACAACAGTGACCAATTAGGAGAGCACAGGGTCATAAAATGGGGAAGGGGTCCAATTAGAAGTGAGCATGAAGAAAGGAAGAGCTACAAGATATATAAACCTGAGACAAAGGGACAAGAGATAGATTTTGGGGGGGGGGCGCCCCAGGGGGTCCCCTTTGGGGATATTCTGCCCAGATGGAGTTTGTATATGCTTCCAATAAACTTCTACATTTTTATTAAAGAAATCTGTTAGTCCACGAATTTATTCTTCATCTTTGTCAGACTAGGACCCATGAGAAGAACTCTGCAACCCGAACCCCACATTTCAATAGTCCAGTCTTTTTGTAAATAAAAATATTTTCTTCCCATGTGTTTTATGTCTCTCTGATGCCTCAAAGTTCTAATAAACACTTGTTACCATGTTAAAAAGAAAACTAGGACTGCTTTTAATAAGTTTAAGTGAAAGATGGTACAAAGAGGAACAAAAAAATTCATTGATTTAAGAAAGACTTTGTGTGCTCAAGTACTGAGTGGAGGAAATGGCTTAAGATTTATCATATAACGCAAATTGAATGATTCAGCAGCATGAAGCAATTATTTAAAAAGATAACATTATGCTGGAGTATATTAATAGCAGTATGACAAGCTTTTTATGGATAGTAATCTTTCTCCCATATTTGGCAATAATCAAGCCTTTCCTAAAGTATTTACAAGAGTTGTAGAGAAATTGGAGCTCTTTCAAAGATCAACAAAAATGAAAATAAGACTATTATAAAAGATGAAAGGGACTCGGGGGTCATAGAACAGTAAGGAGGATCATGAATTAAAACTTGTCATCAAGCCCAACCTAATACTTGGCACAAGGCTCAATAAATAACTCGATTAATTAAAGTACTGATGTTGAGGCTCAAAGGAGAGATTTTTGGTTCTGCATTAATATAGTGGCCAAAACTGCATGAAAAATATTAAAATTATAGAAATAGATTAAAGGTTATTTGAAGGAGAATCTAATGGTATCAAGTGACTAAACACTGGAACAAACTTCAGTGAGGAATCTTGAAGTATTTCTTCATACTTATTAGGCTCATTTAGCTGACACTGCTTTGAATGACTTAACTAAGTCCAGCCGAGCAACAGAGGCTGGGCTACCTGCCCTTTTAAGCACTCTAACAGAATCAGAATACTTACTGGTACCTTACATTTGTTTCTGGTTTAGAAGTCTGTGACTATAGTTTTATTTCATCTATTTCCCCTGTGTCCATCATTACTATTTTCATATTTCTCACTTTTGCTCTCACATATATTTTCTTAGAGATGATGGCGATGCCGAAACCGGTTTGGCTCAGTGGATAGAGCGTCAGCCTGCGGATTGGTCCCGGGTTCGATTCCGGTCAAGGGCATGTACCTGGGTTGAGGGGGGGGATGTGCAAGAGGCAGCTGGTTGATGTTTCTCACTCATCAATGTTTCTAACTCTCTCTATCTCTCTCCCTTCCTCTCTGTGAAAAATCAATAAAATATATTTAAAAAAAAAAAAAAGAGAGATGATGGCGATTATTTATTTCCTTCTTTTTATTCTGACCTGGTAATAGATTTGAATGAAGTTACAGAAAGGAAGAACTCTTCATTTATAAAATTGACTACATCTTTTGCATAAATAGTAACAGTAATAATTATTTTTATAGTATCTATTCAGGACTTAAATGTTCCTTGCACTAAAATGGGGATTTTATATGCTTTATCTCATTTACTCCTAACCAACATTCTCTGAGAAAGGTAATATTATATTATCTTTCATGGGTGAGGAAATTTTATTTTTTACTATAATTCTCAGTCACAGGAATTAAAAGGCCGAGTGGTGATTCAAATACAGATCTTTCTGAGTCTAGATCATAAATTCTTAACCATTATCCTATTCTGTTCTATCCTATCCCAATCTACTCTATTCTATTCATTCATTCATTTTTTTTAATTCAAAAGATATTTTATTTATTGAAACACCTATTTATTGTATGCCATGATTTTTGTTGGTGTTAGAAAGGGTCCCCAAGGAATGAAAGTCTGAAATGAAGATTTGCTTGCAGGAGATTTATAAGGCATACTCTTAGGAACAACATTTTGAAAGAAGTGAAAAAAGCAAAATTGGGCAGAGGGAAAAGGATGAATTGTAACATGGTTGCAAAGAATTCTCAGCATGACTCCTGGGAGCTATTAAACTGGATGGCCCTTCAGAGTTGCCTCAGATTGTGGTAAGGGTTCTGAGCCTTCATATTCTCACCTACCAGTTACAGTGGGGGCTTACCCCAGGGATGGAACTTACCTTGGTGAGGAAGATCCCCTTCAACCAAGGACAATTACAGGATAGGGACTTAACTTTGGGCTTCTCCCAAGTGGAATATAATAGCATGAGAACACATTAAGGGTACGTATACTCAAGATGCTTTTCTACTAGAGAAAAAGGGAATAAACCCATGGTCAGTAAACCGCGGCTCGCGAGCCACATGCGGCTCTTTGGCCCCTTGAGTGTGGCTCTTCCACAAAATACCATGTGCGGGTGCTCACATACAGTGCGATTGAAACTTCGTGGCCCATGCGCAGAAATCAGTATTTTGTGGAAGAGCCACACTCAAGGGGCCAAAGAGCCGCATGTGGCTCGCGAGCCGTGGTTTGCCAAGCTGCAGTTTGCTGACCACTGGAACTATCAAAATGATATTTTTCTGTAGCAAATGGTAATATAAGAAAAAAAGAAAGAAAGCTAGGGAGAAGGAATTCCAAGATGAGGGCTGGATATGAGGCAATTTAGGAAAAGCTTCATTAAGAGGGTGACATTTGAGCAAAGATTTGAAAGAGACGAAGGAAGAGATACACAAGACCAGGTAGGGAGAGAAATATTTTTGTAGAGAACAATGCCATGCAAAAGTTTCCAAGAAGGAGCATGAATGCAATATTTGAGGAACTGTGAGGGGGAGGGATGCAATTGGCCAGTGTGGCTGGATAGCTGCCTGCAAAGGGCAGAATGATAAGAGATCAAAGCCAAAGAAATAATAGGAGATAGGAAGCCAGAAAATGCAAGGGCCTCTATGACTCCTTAAGGCCATTGGCATTTATTCTAAAGGAGTTAAGATGTTATGTGAGGGTTTTGAGCAGAGGTGTGAATGATCTGATAAATTCTAAAAGGTTTCCCTCTTATGTATGAATAACAGTCTATAGGGAGACAAGGCAAAAATAGGGTACAGTTAAGCTATTGTAATAGTCCTGGGAAGAACTGGCAATTGCTAGCACCAGGGTGATAATAATAGAGGTGACAAGACTTGGTTGGATTTGGAAGTTGGAACCAAATAATTTGCTAATCAAGGCTCCACAACTTACTCTGTGGCCTTAAGCAAAAATTACACTAAGGCTCTAAGAAATTAGAGCCTTAGTATACTTTCCATAACATATGGGTCAATATACCTACTCTACTGAGTGGAATGTGAGGACTAATATATATAGTGCTTGGCAAAGGGTCTAGAACACAATGGATGCCCAAGGACACTACTTCTTCCCTCTCTTGCCTTTCCCCTTCATCAGTGTGTTTTTACTTTCATCACTTCACTTGGTCTCAAAAAAATATGTTCTAAGAGACAAGGGCATGTGAAGACTGAGAAGCCACTAGAACAGCGGTTCTTAACCTGTGGGTCACGACCCCTTTGGGGGTCAAATGACCCTTTCACAGGGGTCACCTAAGACCATCGGAAAACACATAGATAATTACATATTGTTTTTGTGATTAATCACTATACTTTAATTATGTTCAATTTGTAACAATGAAATTGGGGGTCACCACAACATGAGGAACTGTATTAAAGAGTCGTGGCATTAGGAAGGTTGAGAACCACTGCACTAGAAGATGCCTGGGCTTTGGTTCCATCCCCTGTGGGGAGCATGCTGGAGGTGGCCCGATCAATGATTCTCTCTCATCATTGATGTTTCTAACTCTCTCTCCCTCTCCCTTCCTCTCTGCAATCATTAAAAATAAAATTAAAAAAATATGCTCTCAGACAAGCATTAACTTTGATTTATAAATGAAGACATATAATGCCATTAGTTTAAATAATTTATGTAAAATTGTGCTAAAAGGTAATGAAACATCTCTGGACTTAGTCCTATTGTTACCAGAGAATTGCACAGGTTGAATTTTTCCATTGCTAGTGGGAGTAGGTTCCTTACAATATCTTGATAAAAAGAATTTTCTAAGATTCGCATGAGAGAATGAGTGGAAAATTATCTCTATATATTATAGCCCTCGGTTTGCAAAGTCCCATTTCCATTAAACCCATTCTGGAAAAGGTGCAGCTGGGGGTTCAGTACAGCTAGAAGCAAAGCCAGTGTCCAAAGTTTCCATTCCTTGGTGTACCTGGGTCTGGCACAGCACCAGGCTGATTCCATTCCATCAGTTTGTTGTGAGCGGGGTCCACGTGGCTGTGGACCACATGAGTGAATTCAGGGAGCATGCCTCCTGCAACAAGAGAGCCAGGAGCACCAGAGAGACAAAAGCAAGAACTCCCTTTGTTTAGAAGCTCATGTATCTCAGGCTGCGCCTCCTTGCAGTGGCCATACCTATTCTGGCCAATGATTAGTTCCCAGGTTTAACTGATAGGCAGGTACCTTCCCACATCAAACAGACCTTACTGAGCATGCATCTAAACTGCCTCTGACCAGTCCCTTCCCACATTGATTTGTGGGGAACAGACTTGGAGAATGTTAAACTGTGGCTTCCTGGCAAAGCTGTACAAATGGCCTGCCTATATTATCTGGCCTTCCCTTTACTCCTTTCCTGTTATTGATAACCAGGTTATTACAATAGTTTCACTATTACAGTGTACCTTCAAGTATATAATGAGGCTTCCTACAGGTTGATATTTGAATTCTTCCAGATATCTCATGAGTCTCATAAGAAGCAAAATGCACCCTACTTTTTGATGAATTTTAAAAATGTGCTCTCCAATTTTTAAATTTTAAAGGTTTCTTTTAAAGAAACATATGCTATCCCAGCTGTCTACATTGGGCAAAGCAGCCACTGACATAAGAAGAAAATTAGAATGGAATATAAAATTTCAGATACAGTCGACACTTTTGAATAATATGAATGCAATTAAACCAACTTAACATGCAAGTATAAGAATTGTGGAAGATGAAACTCCCTGTAATGAATGTAGAATTCCAGACTTTCAAAGGCAATAGTCTCAAAAAAAGAAAAAAAGGCAACAGTCTCTATAATACATCGATTATTAATAAACCATAAAAATCACAGGTTATTAAACAAAAAACAAAATGCTGGCTGTTTCTTCTATTGATATATTTAAAGTTATATATCTGCTTACATGATTTTTATATAAGACTAGAGGCCTGGTGCACAGGTTTGTACACATTGAAAGGAAATTAATTAGAAGAAATATTTTAATATCGCTATTCCTCCTTTCTCTATAATAGAAGTGTCAACCAAATTCATGATCAACAATGACAAATCGAAACACACCCATGCAATTGGCACCAGCAAGAGCCTTTTATGTATTGTGCATGTGCAAGTCAACTTTGTCTTTTATATATATAGAATGAACTTGCTTAATTAAACCTGCTTTCTGATTTAGCTAAACTTTTTCCAGCCCAGTAAAGCACCCCAACTTATCTTTCAAGTAATTGTCAGCAACACAGCAGTAAATATCAACATGAAGCAGATTATTATTGTAAATGATGCAGAGAGAACAAAGGGTAAAATATTTAACTGCAGCAGTGTTTGGCTATATTCTGTGTAGGGAGAAAACCTGAAGTCATTTTCAAGTTCCACCATTTCTTACTTCTTTTCAGTCAGGTCAAGTTTCTAAAATTTCTAAATCTCTGTTTTCCGGCTAATGAAAATAAAATAGGATTCCACCGAGTTTCCCATCTACCTACTCCAGGATTTCTGTGAGGATCAAATGAGATGAGGCACAGGAAAATGCTTCACAGACATTTGATTCAAGTGTAAAATGTTTGCACCTGGCTATAAAGCAAGTTGTATTGCTGGGCTGAAGAAACTGCAAGGAGGCTAGTCGCTAGGGAGAGGAAGCTAGGTGTTGCTATGTTGACGTCATTCCCTGGTACCCACAGAGTACCAGGGCTGGGCTGTGGGCCACATTTTGCACCATAGGGTGTAGGCAGCATTGGCTGCAATTTGGTGGGGTGTCGCTCTGGGGTGGTGGTGGAGCCTGTATTCCCACTTGGGGGAAGGTGAGAGTTGGTTTGTTGGTGCCAAGTCCGTGGTGCTGGCCAGTGTGCATCATGGCAGCTCTTGCATTGAGTGTCTGGCCCTTGGTGGTCAGTGCGCATCATAGCTATTGGTCAAACAGTCAGAGGGACACTTAGCCTTTTATATATATACTAGAGGCCTGGTGCACAAAAATTTGTGCACTCGGGGGGGGGGGGGGGGGGCGGGGGAGGCGTCCCTCAGCCCGGCCTGTGTCCTAACGCAGTCTGGGACCCCTTGAGAGATAACGACCTGCTGGCTTAGGCCTGCCCCCCGGTGAGGGCAGGCCCAATCCCGAGGTGCAGCCCCTGGTTGGGCTCAGAGCAGGGCCGATTGGGGAGTTGGGGCGCCACCCCCTGTCATGCACAGAGCAGGGCGGATTAGGAGGTTGCGATGCCACCCTCAGTCATGCTCAGGGTAGGGCCGATTGGGGGGTTGGGCACCGCCCCCTGTCACACTCAAGGCAGGGTCGATGGGGAGGTTGCGGCACCACCCCCTGTCATGTACAGAGCAGGGCAGATCAGGGGGTTGGGGCGCTGCCCTCTATCACCAACAGAGCAGGGCCGATAAGGGGGTTGGGGTGCCGCCACTCTCACACTCAGGGCAGGGCTGATGGGGAGGTTATGGCTCTACCCCATCACACACAGAGCAGGGTCTGTGGGGGTGGAGGGGTTGGGGTGCCACACCCTGTCACACACAGAGCCGAAGGGCGATCAGGGGATTGGGGAGCTCCCCCCTATCAGGCACAGAGCAGGGCTGATCAGGTGGTTGTGGCCCCACCCCCGTCACAAACAGAGCCGCAGGGCGATCAGGGGGTTTGGGCGCTGCCCCCTGTCATGCTGATCCTGGAGCCGGGAGGCCTCGCTGCTCCGCTGATCCCGGTGCTGGGAGGCATATTACCCTTTTACTATATAGAATAGAGGCCTGGTGCACGGGTGGGGGGCGGCTGGTTCGCCGTGAAGGGTGTCCTGGATCAGGGTGGCCATCCCACTTGGGTGCCTGGCCAGCCTGGGTGAGGGGGTGATGGCTGTTTGCAGCTGGTCACACACCCTTCAGGGTGGGGGTCCCCACTGGGGTGCCTGGCCAGTCTGGGTGAGGGGCTGAGGGCTGTTTTCAGGCTGTTGGGTGACTGAAGCTCCCAACCACTCCTTTTTTTCTTTTTTTTTTTTTTATTCTGGGCCAAGGCCTCTGCTGCTGAAAGCAGGTATCTGGTTTGTTTCGGTTCTATAATCGAAACACTGTATTTTCTAAAGCTCTGAGATCCCGCGGGCTGAAAGCTGGTTTCTGGGGTTTTGTTTAGCTTCTATATTTGTTACAATGTTTCAAACTGCCAGCTCAGAGGCCGGCAAGGCTGGTGGGGAACGTTGGAGTTCTCCTTCACTGAAGCAAGCAAGCTTCATGTTCGCTTCCAGCTGCCTGGCTGCTGGTCACCATCTTGGCTGGCAGTTAATTTGCATATCGCCCTGATTAGCCAATGGGAAGGG
The DNA here is from genome assembly GCF_028538775.1 of Myotis yumanensis. Classification (NCBI taxonomy): domain Eukaryota; kingdom Metazoa; phylum Chordata; class Mammalia; order Chiroptera; family Vespertilionidae; genus Myotis; species Myotis yumanensis. The sequence goes on from NW_027223754.1 coordinate 132,877,916, forward strand.
TAGCGGTCGTACGCTATTACCATGTTTCTCTTTTATTAGATAGGACTAGAGGCCCGGTGCACAAAAATTTGTGCACTGGGGGGGGGAGGGCAGGTTCCCTAGCCCGGCCTGTGCCCTCTCGCAGTCTGGGACCCCTCGGGAGATAACGACCTGCTGGCTTAGGCCTGCTCCTGGGTGGCAGAGGGCACGCCCAATCCCTAGGTGCAGACCCTGGTCAGGCTCAGAGCAGGGCCGATTGGGGAGTTGGGGTGCCGCCCCCTGTCATGCACAGAGCAGGGCCCATCAGGAGGGTTGGCGCTCTGTACCCTGTCACACACAGAGCAGGGCTGATCAGGGGGTTGAGGAGCTCCCCCCGTCACTCATAGAGTAGAGCCGATAGGGGAGTTGGGGTGCAGCACCCTGTCACACACAGAGCCGCAGGGCGATCAGGGGATTGGGGAGCTCCCCCCTATCAGGCACAGAGCAGGGCCTATCAGGGGGTTGGGGCGCCTTCCCCTGTCACACACAGAGCTGCAGGGCAATCATGGGGTTTGGACGCTGCCCCCTGTCTCGCTAATCCCGGTGCCAGGAGGCATATTACCCTTTTACTATTTAGGATAGAGGCCTGGTGCACGGGTGGGGGCCGGCTGGTTTGCCCTGAAGGGTATCCTGGATCAGGGTTGGGGTCCCCACTGGGGTGCCTGGCCAGGCTGGATGAGGGGCTGAGGGCCATTTTCCGTCTGGCGGATGACTGAAGCTCCCAACCACTCCTTTTTTTCTTTCTTTTTTTTTTTATTCTGAGCCAGCTTTAGCTCTGAGGCCTCACTGCTGAAAACATTGATACAATGTTGCGGTCAGGCTGGCTGAAGCCCGGCTGACTGAAAGCCAGTTTCTGGGGTTTTGTTTAGCTTCTATATTTGCGACATAGTTGCTTAGAGTTTCAGCTGTGAGGCTGGCAAGTCAGGTAGGGAACGTTGGACTCCGCTGTCACTGGAGCAAGCAAGCCTCCCTGTTTGCTTCATTGCATGGCTGCTGGCCGCCATCTTGGCTGGCAGTTAATTTGCATAAGGATATGCTGATTAGGCAATGGGAAGGGTAGCGGTCATAGGCTAATAACCATGTTTCTCTTTTATTAGTGTAGATTTATATTCGTTATATTTCATTATAACAAATTTTATAATGTTCTTCTAACTCATAGCCACTATGTGGATAATTATACAGAGAGTCATTTAATGTCTCCACATGTTTTATTTTCTCATGGTCAGAACTGGAGGTATGCCAGTAGGTTATGGTATTTTTGAAGATTTTTATTGAAAGTCACAATGGTCCAAATAACTTAAAAAGTCAATTAAAAATAAATAAAGGATTAGACTTGCTAATAATTAATCCTGAGCTTCCAAGTGGAGACAATAACTTAAATACAACTATTTTTATATAATTAACTGATATTCCATGTTAGTTATTGTATGATTTATTTTTCAAAGTCAATTTTGTTTTGGGCACAGATCATTGTTATCTTACTTTGTTCTCAAGAGGTCAATAATAACAGAACTGCAAGAGTCCAAAAGGAAAACAAGGGCCCCAGCTGCTTTCCCCCTCCAGAAAATCTCCCTCTACCAGGGAAAGTACAAATAAAGGTGAACTGCAGGTACAATTATGGTGGCCTCACAGTCAGAATCATTTTAGGAGCTTGTTAAACATTTAGATTACCATCCCACTTGCAAAGGCTCCCAAGTCAGAATCTGTGAGGTGAAACCTGGAAAGCATAATTAGATATTTTCACCTACTAAAGTTTATATATATATTTTTTTTATTGATTTTTTACAGAGAGAAAAGGAGAGGGATAGAGAATTAGAAACATCGATGAGAGAGAAACATTGACCAGCTGCCTCCTGCACACCCCCTACTGGGGATGTGCCCGCAACCAAGGTACATGACCTTGACCAGAATCAAACCTGGGACCTTTCAGTCCACAGGCCAATGCTCTATTCACTGAGCCAAACTGGTTACGGCCACATACTAAAGTTTAAAAATCACAGAGTCTAACTTCTGAAAAAGTTAGTGAAACTCACTGATCCTCAGTTTCCTTATCTGTAAATTGGCAGTCATTATGTTCACGTCATAAGATCTCTGTGAAGATTACATTAGAGGAAACATGTGAAGCATGCAATGATCAGTACTATTTTGATCATTGTTATTGACTCAGAGTTCATGGTTTCCTGGGCTGGTTTAATGGAAAAACCAGGGGTGTGAGAATAGTTTGAAAAAGCAAGTCAAGTAATCATGAAACTTACACATATTACAGATTTAAATGAAGCCAGAAGGAACTTGGCAGCATAAAGGAAAAATGTGTTGGAGAGTCTGAGAGTCTCAATGAGGTCAAAGAAAAATGTGTAGTAAGCCTACATGGAGAGTTGGCAGCGTGGAGAGTGGAAAAAAAAAGTGTGCTCCCCTTCCTCAAATTTTTAGTGTGTGTGTGTGTGTGTGTGTGTGTGTGTGTGTAATGGTTGGAAATGTGATATGTACTATCTAAAGTACATGACATCAACTACAAAAGTGGTGAAACATAAGACCTGGGACAATTTGATATGGGACGATTTAAAACCCTCAGGACAAAATCAGAAACTTGTTCCTACTGCATCCAAAGAATCTTTTCTTCTCTCCTAAATAGTTGTGCCATTCTTTATGAGAATAAGAGACTAGAGAACAGAAGTAGGAGAGTAAAGTTGCCAAAGAACAGGGAGTTAAAATTTAAGATTTAATTGTTCTAGTGGTTCCTGATTATGAGAAGAACAAGGGTACAGTGACAAAATTAAGTAACCAATGTAAAATTGAAGGTTAATGGGGTTGAAGTCAAGTGCCTGTGATATAGCAATTTGTCTCTTGATTTTCCAACATAGCTGGGAGGATGGCAAGATTTGGGGATGGATAGGAAGTTTGTACTGTAGAGGCAATAAAATGATCAGGGAAAGGTAGATAATGTATAGCAGGCTGGCAGATGAAAAAAATAAGTGTAGAGGGGCTAAGCTCATGGTGAAAATGTACAGTTCATTTACATAAGTTTAAAAGAATAATGGTATATAAGTGGGCCACATTATGAAGCTGGAGTTATGCTTCCCAGCCCCACCCAGTTCCCAGGAACATGAGAGAATAAGCAGTGCAGGCTCAGGCAGCTTCAAAGAAAGGGAAGTTCCTTGGAGGAGCACCAGATTCTCTGAAGCCAGAAGGCTCTGTTTGCGAAAAGGTTGAGAAGGCTGGGAAAGCTGTTTCCCGCGGTGGGGCAGGCCCGGATTCCCGAGTGCTCCTCCTGCTCTCAAAGAGGGAGTCACTCTCAAATGAGGAATTGGGGCTTTATGTTCTGTGCACATCACTTTGAAATTCTTACTAATTTTATCTTTGAATTTGTGTTTTATAAGTGAAATCTATTGGGATGATGGAGAATGCATGGGACCGAGAACCTTGCTTTTTGCTTCACCTGTTGTCCTGCCTTCCCACTGTTTCCCCGGAAAAGACATTGGCCACCTCTGCCTCACACCCCCACCCTACTGCCAACAACTGTTGCTGCCCCCAGCAGGGCACTAGGCAAAAGCTTGGGGGAGAGGGGGCAGTGAAGAGTCAGGAATGCAAATCCGTACTTGCCTTTTCCCTGAGGGAGCATGACATTAAATAATTCTTTTTTTTTTTTTTTTTTATTGCTTAAAGCATTACAAAGGGTATTACATATGTGTCCTTTTTTTCCCCCCACCCTTGACAAGCCCCTGCCCTCCCTTACCCCCGAGTGTCTTATGTCCATTAGTTATGGTTATATGGATGCATACAAGTCCTTCGGTTGATCTCTTACTCCCCTCCCTCCTGTCCCCCAACCCTCCCTGGCCTTACCACTGAAGTCCGACAATTGGTTTGAGGCAGCTCTGCCACTGTATTTATTATTGTTCAAAAGTTTGTAATGGTCTTAATTATCCATGAATGAGTGAGATCATGTGGTATTTTTCCTTCATTGACTGGCTTGTTTCACTTAGCATAATGCTCTCCAGTTCCATCCATGCTGTTGCAAATGGTAAGAGTTCCTTCTTTTTAACAGCAGCATAGTATTCCATCGTGTAGATGTACCACTGTTTTCTAATCCATTCATCTACTGATGGGCACTTAGGCTGTTTCCAGATCTTAGCTATGGTGAATTGTGCTGCTATGAACATCTGGGTGCATATATCCTTTCTGATTGGTGTTTCTGGTTTCTTGGGATATATTCCTAGAAGTGGGATCACAGGGTCAAATGGGAGTTCCATTTCCAATTTTTTGAGGAACCTCCATACTGCCTTCCATAGTGGCTGCACCAGTCTGCATTCCCACCAGCAGTGCACAAGTGTTCCTTTTTCTCCACATCCTCTCCAGCACTTGTCGTTTGTTGATTTGTTGATGATGGCCATTCTGACAGGTGTGAGATGGTACCTCATTGTTGTTTTGATTTGCATCTCTCGGATGATTAGTGACTTTGAGCATGTTTTCATATGTCTCTTGGCTTTCTGAATGTCCTCTTTTGAAAGGTGTCTATTTAGATCCTTTGCCCATTTTTTGATTGGATTGTTTGTCTTCTTTTTGTTAAGTTGTATGAGTTCCCTATAAATTTTGGAGATTAAGCCCTTATCAGATATGACGTTGGCAAATATGTTTTCCCACGAGGTGGGTTTTCTTGTTGTTTTGTTGATGGTTTCTTTTGCTGTGCAGAAGCTTTTTATTTTGATGTAGTCCCATTTGTTCATTTTCTCTTTAGTTTCAACTGCCCTAGGAGCTGTATCAGTGAAGAAATTGTTTTGGCATATGTCTGAGATTTTGTTGCCTTTGTATTCTTCTAGAATTTTTATGGTTTCCTGTCGTACATTTAAGTCCTTTATCCATTTTGAGTTTATTCTTGTGTATGGTGTAAGTTGGTGCTCTAGTTTCATTTTCTTGCATATGTCTGTCCAATTTTCCCAACACCATTTATTGAAGAGACTATCTTGGCTCCATTGTATGTTCATGCCTCCTTTGTCAAAAATTAATTGAGCATATTGGTTCGGGCTAATTTCTGGACTCTCTATTCTATTCCACTGATCTATATGTCTGTTCTTGTGCCAGTACCAGGCAGTTTTGAGAACAGTGGCTTTGTAATACAGCTTGATATCTGGCATTGAGATCCCACCTACTTTGTTCTTTCTCAGGATCGTTGCAGCTATTCGGGGTCTTTTTTTATTCCAGATGAATTTTTGGAGAGTTCTTTGAAGAAGGCCATTGGTATTTTAATGGGAAGTGCGTTGAATGTATCGATTGCTTTGGGTAGTATGGACATTTTAATGATGTTGATTCTACCAATCCAAGAACATGGTATGTTCTTCCATCTGTTTATGTCTTCCTCTATCTCTTTATTCAACGTCCTGTAGTTTTCTGAGTAGAGGTCTTTAACCTCTTTAGTTAAGTTTATTCCTAGGTATCTTAATTTTTTTGGTGCGATGGTAAATGGGATTGTTTTTCTGATCTCCCTTTCTGAAAGTTCACTATTGGTGTATAGAAATGCCTCGGATTTCTTGGGGTTAATTTTGTATCCTGCTACATTGCCAAATTCATGTATTAAGTCTAGTAGCTTTTTGATGGAGTCTCTAGGGTTTTGTATGTATAATATCATGTCATCTGCAAATAAGGACAGTTTTACTTCCTCTTTTCCAATTTGGATGCCTTTTATTTCTTCTTCTTGCCTAATTGCAATGGCTAATACTTCCAGTACTATGTTGAACAGGAGTGGTGAGAGTGGGCATCCCTGTCTTGTTCCTGTTCTTAGGGGAAATGGTGTTAGTTTTTGTCCATTGAGTATGATGTTGGCTGTGGGCCTGTCATATATGGCTTTTATTATGTTGAGGTATGATCCTTCTATTCCCACCTTTCTGAGAGCTTTTATCAAAAATGGGTGTTGGATTTTGTCGAATGCTTTTTCTGCATCAATTGATATGACCATGTGGTTTTTTTCTTTCAATTTGTTTATGTGATGTATCACATTTATTGATTTACGGATGTTGTACCATCCTTGCATCTCTGGGATAAATCCTACTTGGTCATGGTGTATGATCCTTCTGATGTACTGCTGGATCCGATTTGCTAAGATTTTGTTGAGGATTTTGGCATCTATGTTCATGAGGGATATTGGCCTGTAATTCTCTTTCATTGTGATGTCTTTACCTGGTTTTGGTATTAGGGTGATGCTGGCTTCATAGAATGAGCTTGGAAGCGTTCCTTCCTCTTGAATTTTTTGTAGTAGTCTGAGGAGGGTAGGTTTTAGTTCTTCCTTGAATGTTTGGTAGAACTCCCCTGTGAAGCCGTCTGGCCCTGGGCTTTTGTTTGCTGGAAGCTTTCTGATGACTGCTTCAATTTCTTCCATAGTTATTGGCCTATTGAGGTTTTTAGATTCTTCCTGATTGAGTTTTGGAATGTTGTATTTTTCTAGGAATTTGTCCATTTCCTCCAGGTTGTCTAGTTTGTTGGAGTAGAGTTGCCCGTAGTATTGTTTAACAATCATTTGTATTTCTGTGGGGTCTGTTGTTATTTCGCCTCTATCATTTCTGATTTGGTTTATTTGGGACCTCTCTCTTTGCTTCTTGGTGAGCCTGGCTAGGGGTTTGTCAATCTTGTTTATCCTTTCAAAGAACCAGCTCTTGGTTTCATTGATTTTCTGTATTGTTTTTTTGGTCTCTATTTCATTGATTTCTGCTCTAATCTTTATTATCTCCTTCCTTCTGCTCACTCTGGGGTTTTCTTGTTGCTCTCTTTCTAATTCTTTGAGTTGTAGAGTTCGATGATTGACTACCATTTTTTCTTGTTTTTTGAGATAGGCCTGCAGAGCTATAAACTTCCCTCTCAGGACTGCTTTCATTGTGTCCCATAGGTTTTGGATTGTTGTGTTTTCATTGTCATTAGTGTCCAGGATGTTTTTAATTTCTTCTTTGATGTCATTGGTAACCCAATCAATATTTAATAACATGCTATTCAGCTTCCAAGTGTTTGAGTATTTTGGGTTGTTTTTATTGTAGTTTATTTCTAACATTATGCCATCGTGGCCTGCGAAGAAGCTTTTTATGATTTCAATCTTCTTGAATTTGTGGAGACTTTGCTTGTGACCCAATATGTGGTCTATTTTTGAATATGTCCCATGAGCACCTGAGAGGAATGTATATTCCGCAGCTGTGGGGTGAAGTGTTCTGAAGATGTCAATTAAGTCCATCTGATCTAGTGAGTCATTTAGGATTGCTGTTTCTTTGCTGAGTTTTTGTCTAGCGGATTTATCCAGTGATGTCAGTGGTGTATTAAAGTCCCCTACTATGATTGTATTATTGTCGATCTCTCCCCTGATATCTTCCAGAAGTTTTCTTATGTATGTGGGTGCTCCTGCATTGGGTGCATATATGTTTACCAGGGTTATATCTTCTTGTTGTATTGATCCCTTTAGTATTATGAAGTGGCCTTCCTTATCTCTGGTTATGGCCTTCACTTTGAGATGTATTTTGTCAGATATAAGTATTGCTACCCCAGCTTTCTTTTCCTTTCCATTTGCGTGAAAGATATTTTTCCATCCCTTCACTTTCAGTCTGTGTGAGTCCCTTCTAATGAGGTGGGTCTCTTGTAGACAGCAGATGTATGGGTCATGTTTTTTTATCCATTCAGCCACTCGATGTCTTTTGGTTGGAGCATTTAGTCCATTTACATTTAAAGTTATTATTGAAAGGTACTTGTTTGTAGCCATTTCTTTGTGTGTGTGTGTGTGTGTGGCTGTTTTCTTTCTGAGCTTGATATTTCTTCTTTTTACACCAGTCCCTTTAGCATTTCTTGCATGGCTGGCTTGGTGGTGATAAACTCCCTTAGCCCTTTTTTGTCTGTGAAGCTTCTTATTTCCCCTTCAATTTTGAATGATAGCCTTGCTGGATAGAGTATTCTTGGATTCAGTCCTTTGCTTTGCATCACTTTGTAGATTTCCGTCCATTCTTTTCTGGCCTGATGTGTTTCTGTTGAGAAATCATTTGATAATCTAATGGGAGATCCCTTGTATGTTACTTTCCGTCTCTCTCTTGCAGTCTGTAAGATTCTCTCTTTATCCTGAACATTTGCCATGGTAATTATGATGTGTCTTGGTGTGGGTCTTTTCGGGTTCACCTTGTTTGGGACTCTCTGGGCTTGTGTGACTTTTTTCTTCCCCACCTCAGGGAAGTTTTCTGATATTATTTCTTCGAATAGGTTTTCTAATCCATGTTCATCTTTCTGTTGTTCTGGCACCCCTATTATTCGTATGTTGTTTCGTTTCATGTTGTCCCAAAGCTCCCTTAGGCTCTCCTCCTGTCTTTTAATTTTTTTCTCCATTTGCCGTACAGTTTGAGTGTGTTTTGCTTCCTTGTCTTCTAATTCACTAATTCGGTCCTCCGCTTCTCCCAGTCTACTGTTGATACTTTCAATGGAGTTTTTTATTGAAGCTATGTCACTCTTCATTTCTTCTTGGGACTTACTTAAGTTGTTGATTTTTTCATCTGTTTCTTCTAGCTTCTTGCATAAGTAGTTGAGTTTTTCATCTGTTTCTTCTTGCTTCTTGAACATCTGGTGCATGTACTCTAGGAACCTTATTCTGAATTTTTTTTCCGTCATGTTGCATATCTCTGTCTCACTTAGCTGCTTTTCTGGCGAGTCCTCCTTTTCTTTCCTTTGGGGGTTTCTTTGCCTACCCATGTTTGATCTCGCTGACATATGTAGATGTTGAGATGTTCAGTGGCTGCTCCCTGGGTGGCAGGGGCTCCTTGGGTTGTGGTTGCTGCTCAGACGGTTGCGGTAGCAGCTGCTTTCCAGTTGGCAGCAGCTCCTCTGGTGCGTGTTTTTCACAGCTGTGTTGGCTCTTCTGGCTGGTGGGGGGAGGCTTCACATACAGCTGCTGTTCCACAGACAGAGGGTGTGGTGATCAGGAGGCTGTGGTGATCAGGAGGCTGCGGTGATCAGGGGGCTGCTGTTGCTTGGATCTGCTGGGTTGATTTAAAGGCACAAAATACAACAGAGCAAGGCACAACGTAGCAGGCACTAAACACAAGTATATTCACAATATTAATAACCCCAAATAAAGGTGACCACCCGAATTAAGAGAATTAGGGGATAAGGGAGAAAGAAGAGAAGAAGATAAAAGAGAGAACAGAAAAGAAAAATAAGAAAAAAACAAACAAAAAAGGAGTGCAAAAATAGAATTGGGAAAAAAGAGGGGGGGAAAAAAGAAAAAAAAAGGAGCGAAAAGAGAGAATGAAGTAGAAGCGGGGAAGAGACTATTTGTATGAGGAGCAAACTCCAATAGAACTGCCACTAATCTCAACAAATTCCAGCAACAGATCCCTGGAGATGAATGCAAACTACAAACCACCAATAATATCCAGAGGGGTAAGGGAAAACAGAAGGACAAAAATAGCCAGGGTGGGGTGGGGGAGGGAAGGGAAAAACCAGCAGAAAAAAAAAAAAGAAAAAGAAAAAGAAAAAGAAAAACAACCTCACAACCAGTCCTAAAAAAGAAGAAAAAACACAAAACAAAACAAACAAACAAATAAAAAAAAAAGCCCAATATATTCAGCAATCAAGAAAACAATAGAAAGATAAGAGAAAAAAAATGTTTGGAAAGTGAAGAAGGATAAAGAATACGTGTATAAGGATTTAGAGCAGTAGATTGGAAATAGGATATATAAGTAGGGTGGAATTAGACAGGGGGTAAAAAGAGGGAATTGGGAAAGTCTGGAGCAGGAATAGGGTAAGAGAAACAGGACACCAAAAGGGGAAAAGTAAGGAAGAGGGTTTTAGCAAAGAGGTGAAATTGAGATAGGGAAAATTAATGCTAAAGGAACGATGAAAATAGAATGGAGAACACTAATCCCAAAAGAAAATAAAGAGAAAATAAAATGGCACTTTGAAATATGGTAAAATGGTAGCAGTAATAATACTGGTTAAAAATAAAAATGTGGTAATTGAAAGGGTAAAATCAGGTGATGGAAAAAGAAGAAAAAGAGAAAAAAATATTGGTTTCTTAGTAAAAAGGTGAAAAAATTAAAAAAAGAAAAAGAAAAAGAAAAAATTTGCAGTAGTGATGGTCTTTCGGTTCTTCTACTCTTCAGCCTGGTTCGCCTTAGTCCTGCCAGGTATTTAGGAGAGTGTTGAATTTCACTGCATTACACTGTTCCTCCGTGTTGTAAATCACAGTCCTGATTTTAAAGCAGGCCGTATTTGTGATCCAGTCTGCCTTAAATTGTATTCCCCTAAGAGTCAGTTTGTGGCTCAGCCTCTGGGTGGCAGTGTTTTTGGGTTGGCCTCTGAGGCTATACAGCTTCTCTATCCTTTTTTAATCCTTACCCTGCTCTGTGTTGTTGGTGGGACTGAAAATCCCTCTATAGGCCAGACCCTGGTAACACCCAGGGACTAATCAGCTTGTTTTAATCCTTTATCTCATACAGGGTGGAATCTGGGTGTGGCTGTGCTCCTTGCCTGGGGGGCTGGGGGGAGGAATTCCACCCTCTGGAGGAATGGCTGCCCCAGTCCTGGGCCCAGGGGTGTCTCAGCACTCAATTCACTGCCACCTCCTCCGGCTCCCCCTCTTTCCTCAGCCTCTCCCCAGATTCCCCTCATCTGCACCTTCACCCTCTCTTCAGCACAGGTGAGTGTCTGTATCCGAACTGTCCTATGAGCCGGGTTCAGTGAAAACAAAGAAACAGACAAACGCCGGCCGGCTGCGGAAACGCTCCTCTCTTACCGGTCTGGGAAACGCTCCTCTCTTACCAGCACTGCATGGTCTGGGAAACGCTCCTCTCTTATGGGCACTGCATGGTCCGGTCAGTTCCTCAGGATGCCCCCTGTAGTCTCAGTTCTCCGCAATCACAAAATCCAAATCTCAAATCTCCTGGCGCCAGCAAACCCTCGGAACTCCTTACCCTGGTCAGGGTCTGTGTCTGTCCCAAGAGACGCGGCTGTCTGCCATGCGGTCTCCCTCTGACCCTCTGGGCTCAGGTCTGGCAAACTTTCCTGCCCAGATCCCTGGTTTTTAACCTTTCCAGGGGAGGTCTGCCCTTCCCGGCTGCAAACCGTCTCACCAGCTGAGTAAATTTGCCAATTCGGGGTGGGTGTTATTAGTTTCAGCTGCTTACTCCGTTTGCTCCGGGACAAGACCTGGGACGCGTCTGCCTATATCGCCGCCATCTTCGAAAAACCCCTAAATAATTCTTTAAAAACCACTGTGGCTGGTTTAAAAAAAAAAGACCAGAAAAAAAAGAAAAAAGCACACGCGCGTGCATGCGCACACTCGAACACACACACACACACACACACACACACCTGCATTTTACACAACAGGACTCACATTTACATTTTGCTGTGCTGGGCCCTACCAATTGTGTAGCTGGCCTTGACTGGAGGTTTCCAAAAGTAACAGGGAAAGGATAGTAGGAGGAGAGGTAAGGTGTGAAAAGCGATTAGAGAGATTTTGGGGAAGACGGATCGATCATCTAAGATAACAGGGGCCAATGGGCTTTGCATTTGGGGCAGTGGCCAAGAATCAGGCTGCGAGAGACGTGAAATTACTCTGTCAAAGATCCAAATGGATTCCGGCAAGAGTTTTAGTGTGAGTGCACTGGACTCCAATGCTTAACTTCATTGCTGATGGCCTCTGCTCAGCGTACCAAACAGAAAGCGAGAGGTTTTTATAAGCTGGTTCAATAAATCCTTTCCCAGGAGCTATTTAGTCAGAGAAACTTCACTTTCATTTGGAAACAGCTCTTCTTGTTGAAAACAGAGGTATATTCATGGTATGTGTGGTCCAGTAGAGGCCAAGGGTGAGTCTGTGGGGATAGAATTTGGGTCTTAGAGTTGGACGCAGCCAAAACCTATCGAGCTTACAAAGGAAAAAGAAAAGGCTTTTGAGTCCTGACTTTTCAGTTACCAACTTACCAGAATTAAAGACCTTAATTTCTTTGAGATTTACCTGTAAATGGGGATGATGGTAATTCCTGCTTTCTGACTGACCAGGGTTGTCGAAGTGTCAAAGTATACAATAAACATGAAATTGCCTTCAAATAGCTAACTAAATATTAATTGGTCCTTTCATTCTATATCTGTTTTCTTTGAAGGATTAGAGGATGCTTCAAATTACTCTGTGATGGCGTTTAGGAGAAAAACACTGGAGGCCTGCTTTATAACTGCCAGCCCCACCTCTCTTGAAGGTTAAAACTTAGGATGAAATAATGAAAAATGTGAACACAAAGGAAACCATTCCAAAGCAGAAGAAAGCTAAGTATATAAATGCAAATATCAGGTGTGAATTGGTGAGTGTCTTAGAAGATAGATATTAGGATAAGAAGAATGTGGCAGAGAAAGAGAAGGTCATATCTTTGTGAATGTTAGAATGTTTTTCACTCCATATCACTTACCTACAACTAAGTAGTGTAACTTTTTTTATGTCAATGCGTGTTTCTCTTTTAAAATGTATTATGGAAGCATCTAAAATGTAAGTGGGCTTCACCCTACATTTACTAGTGAATACCCACAAAAGAGCATCTGTGCACCGTGTGAAAAAAAATACATTAATCTAAAGAGATTAATGAAGCATTTCATTAAATTACAACGTCAGGGTTTTAGAAAAGGAGGTATTGACAATCCAGAAGCTGAAATTTGAGTAAAATACTTTAGTCTCTCTATAATTAACCAAAACCCCATATTATTTCAAACCAATGTTTTTGAAGTGCTTTTTCTCAAACATGTAGTTACATTTTTAAAGTAGATATCCATCTCTTCAATTCTGTGATATTTTGGAGACAGAATTTAAAATCATATTGTTTCCATGTCCCTTGCCCCTAAGAAAATAGTAGCTAGAGTAGGATATAAATATTCAGTGCCCATACTAGCTCAACTCTCTTAGGTGGGGGTGCTGGCATCTCTTCTTTGACAACATCGCCACCTAGGGGAAATTGCAAGTCAAAGCAACATCTGCAATGCACCACACATGTTGCATAATACCTAATGATACATTTAAGAAGAAAAACATGTAAAATGCTTTCATATTTCAGCAAATGAGGTGGGCCACCTAGGAAGCACACACCAACTAGTGGGCCTAGAATGTGTGTTTGTGCATAATTTTATTTTTATTTCTACATATCATTAGAAATGTATATAGCTTTTGTATATGCATTAAGGCTTGACTTATAATTTTTTTCCTCCATGTCTAGAAATATTTTTACAAAATACAAATCCTGATAGTTTATTACAGGAATAAAAATTACATTTTTAGCAAATTATTTAATTCAAATATAATCAGTTACTTTAATTAGTACCTGAAAGAATTTAAGAGCTTAACATGTAAAGGGATTTCCACTTAAGTCTTAGAAAGAAGTAGAAAAATATTTCTACTAAAACTCACTGATTTATCTCTGAGAATTTCTGGCCAGGTCTTCACATCAGAGCAAGAGTAAGAGATAATTTATTTGGTTTATTCAGGTAAAAATGGCTATTTTTTTTTGCTTTAATTTCTAATATATTTGAAAAATGCCTTAAAGAATCACTTCATTTTCTGAAAACATATTTAACATGAAATATAATTCATGTAGTAACTTTTACATACTATGTTAAAAATATAGGAACTTGAAAGAAAACAACAAATCTTTAAGGTAGATTTAAATGAATGAGCAGCTGGAAAAAAATTATATTGTTTATTAAAAAGTTACTAACTTCAAAAGCTTACTCTTAATAAGTTCCAAAAATTTATGTAAAATTAAATCACATCGTTTGAAGATGAAAAAAAATTTGGTTAATTAGGTGCCTGTGGATTAGGACTTTCTAATGAATCAAGAATTATGGAGTAGGAAACCAAGATGGCGGCATAGGTAAAAACCGGAAATTGCTGCCTCGCACAACCACTTCAAAAATACAACTAAAAGATAAAACAGACATCATCCAGAACCACAGGAAGGCTGGCTGAGTGGAAATTCTACAACTAGAAGGAAAGAGAAAAGCATACGAGACTCAGAGGAGGTGCGGTGTGGAAGTAAAGTGCAGAGGAACAGAGGCGCATGAAGAAAGGGCTGGCGGCAAAGGACACTGTTGTCTTTTTCAATCTGGAGGGAGTCTCAAGCTCCCAACTGCTCTGAACTCCAGTTCCAGGCGAGTCTCTGGAGACCCAGACTCATAGGGGAGAAACTGGACTGTCTGGCATCAGTCAGAACTCGAGGGTGGCTTTCTCTCAGAGGTGCTTGCAGAGATTAACTGGACACAGAGAAGCTAGGCCACTTAGGGGAGGACTGAGGAGCAGCCATAGCTGCTTGCTCCACCCTATAGATCCCATGAGACCCTACCCACCCAAGCTGTGCGCAGAGGCTTCTGCATGTGAAAGACCTGACCCTTTGCAATTGGAAAATTACCTAACAAACTGTAACTGTGTCACAGAAACCCAGATCATCCAAAAGAAGGCCCAAAGCCCCACACTAGGTTGCATTGCTTCATAGCTGGGCTCCTGCTGGGTAGCCTCAGGCAGAGGCTAAATTAACACCTGCTTAGCGATCCAAGAGCCAGTGTACCCAGTCATCAGACTGGGACAATCCAGATTACAACTACTCAAATTCATTAGGGGCATGCTCAGGGGGCAGACTCAGTGAAGGCCAAAGCCCCACTGAAGCAAGTCTTGCCCCAGAAGGATATCTCTGCACAGAAGTTCTCCCACTGTACACACAGCAGATTCTCACAGCCAATTGGCAGGAGACCAATTCCTCCCAGTGATACCAACAACAATAAAGGCTTAACTACAACAAGACTGTACACAAAGCCCACAAAGGGCTGCACAAAGAGTGTCCATCTCCTGTAATTGGGGAGGCTGAGCCACTGGTCCCTATAGGACACCTAGTACAGAGAGCCAATCTACCAAAACAGGGAAGCATAAAAATGCCCAAAGAAACAGGTCATGAGTGACAGAAATGGAGGAAAGCAAACTACTGCATATAGAGTTCAAAATCACATTTTTAAAGTTTTCCAGGAATTTTTCTAGAAACCGCTGATAAATTTAATGAGACCCTCAAGAAATCTACTGAGAATCTGGACGTTATGAAAAAGGACCAACTAGAAATTCAGCATACAATGACTGCAGTAAAGAATATTATACAGAGTCCCAACAGCAGACTAGAGGATCGCAAGAATCAAGTCAAAGATTTGAAATAAAAAGAAGGAAAAAAAACCCAACCAGAAAAACAAAAAGAAAAATTAATCCAAAAATATGAGGATAGTGTAAGGAGCCTCTAGGACAACTTCAAGTGTGCCAACATCTGAATTGTGGGGGAGCCAGAAGAGAAGAGAGAGCAAGATATTGAAAACCTTTTTGAAGTAATAATGACAGAAAACTTCTCATACCTGGTGAAAGAAATAGACTTACAAGTCCAGGATGCTCAGAGAACCCCAAACAAAAGCCATCCAAAGAGGACCACACCAAGACACATCATAATTAAAATGCCAAGAGCAAGAGACAAAGAGAGAATCTTAAAAGCAGCAAGAGAAAAACAGTCAGTTACCTACAAGGGAGTACCCATACGACTGTCAGCTGATTTCTCAACATTAACTTTGCAGGCCAGAAGGGACTGCCAAGAAATATGCAAAGTGATGAATAGCAAGAACCTACAACCAAGATTACTATACCCAGCAAAGCTCTCCTTTAGAATCAAAGGTCAGATCAAGAGCTTCACAAATAAGAGAAAGCTAAAGGAGTTCATCACCACCAAACCAGTATTATATGAAATGCTGGAAGGTATCCTTTAAGAAGAGGAAGAAGAAGAAAAAGGTAAAGTTACAAATTATGAACAACAAATGCACATCTATTCACAAGTGAATCTAAAAATCGCGTGAATAAATAATCTGATGAACAGAATAAACTGATCCAGAGACAGAGAAACATGGAGCAGAATGTCAAACCTCAGAGGGAAGGTAGGGGAGGGTCGGATAAGGGGTAGAGATCAACCAAAGGACTTGTATGCATGCATATAAACATAACCGATGGACACAGACATTGGGGGCGAGTGAGGGCATCAGTGGGGTAGTGGGTTGCGGGTAAGAAAGTAGACATGTAATATCTTAATCAATAAAAAAAAGTAAAAACAAAAAATAGAACTAGAAAAAAAAATTTCTGCTGAGTGACCCATGTCTAGGAGATTTACTGTGGCTTTTTTCCTTATGGCTTTTCCCGGGCACAACAGAGCCTGTCTAAATATTTACTGTCCCCCCTTCAAACCAGAAAACGGTGATGCTGACCCACAAGGCGTGCAGAAGGAGCCCTGCCAGCCTCCTTGGGCACCTGCCCCATCTCTCAAGACCCCCAAGCCCATGAATCGCTTAGGCAGCCCAGTGTTGCCCTCTCCTGGTCCAGGAGCGCCGATGCAAGCATGCTCGCCACCCGCCACCCACTTCCTCAGCCTCCTCTGGGGGAAGTGGAGCCATGTGCCTGGACCTCCCCAGGCGTGGGTAGACCCGAGGGGGGAAGGTCCAGCCGGGGGCACTATCTGCAAGAAGGCAGGGGCTCGTGTGTGTGTGTGTGTGTGTGTTTGTGTGTGTGTGTGTGTGTGTGTGCCATCAGATGCCATCGTACAACTGAAATCCATGGGTGTGCCTGCGTGGCCGCAAACATACACACAGGGAGCACACTGTCGGGCACCGAGGTTTCTGCCAAGTGACCCATGTCTGGAAGACTCACTATGGCATTTTGCCTGGTGGCTCAGGCCTTTGTATCACATTGGATGCTCAGCTGAGATTCTGGTTAAACCCACAGTACAATAGACCTTGTTGGTTTTTAAATAAACAGTTGTCATAGGGCACATATGAGGGACGGTATCCTAAAACTTTTTGGAGGTCTAGCAGCCTGGGTTTCTTGTATCCAAAATGCTGCATCACTAGATCCAAAGCCTCCGGCCCCTCTGGCTTCCTGGGTAACAACTGTCCCTATTTTATCTATTGGTTCCAGGAGCAATTGGGAAATTCTCTGGATGGTCTGATTCTGTATAGTTGTGGTGGGTGGGGAAAGTAAAATCTGTATTTTTCTTGTGCAGTCTGCATCACCCACCCCTGGGATGACTAAGATCCCCTGTAACGAGGTGGAGCTCCATCCTAATATTAAATCTACAGTTCCCTAAGGCAGCGGCCCAGACACACCCCTTAGGAATGGCTACTACTGGCAAGTCTGGGGTTAGTATTGTGTGGGTGGTTGAATGGGAGGTCCAACCCTGCACTGCCTGGGGTTTCCCTGAAAAGGTCAATGACTGATTGAAATTTGCAGAGGAGTTGAGGGTTGATGCCCCTATTATTGCAGGGCCCTGGGGCTGACCCCCTCTCAAGTTTCCCAATTGAGGTGATGGGCTAGAACCTCCTTGGGAGCGGTTTGTAGAATTAAAAGCTGACCATTTCTATGGTATTTTGATCTACATTCTTTGCCCAATAGAATCCTTTCTGACATCGGGGACAAACAATTTTTGGAGCAACAATATAGTTCCCTGAATTATTTCCAGACATTGAGGAGCTTGCCATCTGGCCTGGGTGTCATTATTTTTATTTGTGCATTCTCTGCTAAAGTGCCCACGTAAGCCACAAGAGTAGCAGTTCATATTTCTTTTATTACCTGTATTATTGCTGGCTTGTCCTATGCCCTTTACATATTGAGGGTATGTCTCTCCCTTGAGGGCTGCAGCTATAGCTACACCCTGTATAAATGCTGGACTTACTTCAACACACTGGTTTTTATTTATTTAGTTTGTTAGTTAGTTAGTTTGTTTGTTTGTTTTTAGTTATTTAGTTAGTTATTTTTGTTTAAATATTTTTATTTGAAACAAATAGATGCACCAAGCAAGCGCTTACTTTTCCCACTCCAAATTAAATCAGAGCACATTAGGGGCATACATTATTTGGTAGGACAGTTCCAATAGGTGATCATCCTTGTACTCACTGTGGTTGCGTTTCCTTTACTCATAAGCAAGCAGTCATTCTTACACAAAATATTAACCCAAAAGTACTAACGTCACATAAAAGGAACTGGTCTTAAATTCATTTATGGGGCAGTATGTTTTATAAATGCCAAAAGCTGAGAGATGCATAAACACAACCCACTCTTTAAAAAAATTAAATAGTTCAAAGTAGAATTTGCCATTCCCCCTTTCTGCTGTAAGAAAAATTAGTGCTGGGATCTGACCCCAGATTTGGTTTTTATCTGGCCCGTTTACAAAGTGTTTGCCCATATAACTTGCATCATTATGGTTATGGGTAATAGTCCATTCACTGTGAAGAGTGGTAGCTCTTCCTTCCTCCTCTTTTTGCCTTCATGCTCATGTTCCTTGGGGCGGCTGCTAACTGAGGGTCTTTCAGAGCCACGGTGCTGTTTGGCTTCCTCCAAGAACTTGTCCAAACCAAAAGGATCATCCTCAAACTGAACTGGTCCTTCTCTACCTCTTTGCTGACGGTCTGAAACAGAAAACTCCTTTTCGGGAACAAACCTGTTGGTCTGTATCCTGGCTTCTAGATCACCATACATGTCCTTATCCAGATTTTTACTGGGCTGGGTAATATGCTGTGCCATATCTTTACCACCTCTCCAGACTTGATCTTAGACATTGTAAATTTCATCTCCTCCACCTGAAAAACCACTGTCCATGCCCTTGGATTGGTTGAACAGCCTTTGGTCATATGGAACTTCATTGGAAGTCCGAGGATTGGACACACCAAGAGCAATGACCTCACTGATGTCGCGATTTTCATTTCTCTGCAGTTTCGACCTCTTATCAGGCGCTGCCCTGGAAAGTTTCCGGTCATGCTGTTTCTCTTCCTGCCTGTCATGTCAAAAGTCATCCCTCTCACATGCCTCCTCATCCTCTTTTTCCACATGCGTTTTGTTCTCAGCTCTTCTCTCCCTAGCCTTCTGGGCCATTTCTCTCAGTTCCTCTTCATGTCACTCTTTTTCTTTTTGAGCCATCTTTCTCTCTACTTGGGCAGGCATTCCCACAGCTTCATGAGCCTTCGGATCAGCAATGCAGAGGGCTTTAGCCAGTTTAGCAAAATTTTCATTGATGTGAACTGTCTGCAATCCTCTTCCATCAGCAGCCAGACGTTTGTCTAATGGAATCGTATAACCCTTTGCATTTTTCCAGTTTGAAATACACGGAGGAATCTTCCACTCTTGTTGTGCCTTCACAGTCATCTTTCGGCTAGGAGAATGCATGACAGGTGCATGAGGAGAAGGTGGTCCTCGAGGAATTTCCTTATTTATCTTGAACATTGGATCTTGCTGTATTTCCAGCATACGAATAACCCTCTGTTTTGCCCCAGAGTTGAAAGCCGCACCTTGCTGAGATGGTGTGTATGGGAGATACTGAACTGGCATGGCAGCAGCAACCTTCTGTGATACAGATTTTTCTAAGGACAACCTTGTGTTTTCTGTTATCTCTGCAATAGCTTCTTCATCAGGTCTTTGCAGGTCTGAGTCATCTGCATTCATGACCTCCTTGGGAACCTGGTCAGTGTACTTGCTAAAAATGACTTTGTTTTTTGACTGTCCTTGCCGAGCAATTGCGTCATACTAATTTTTCCTTCAGCGTCCACCTGAATGGCCAGTGCATTGGACATTTGTTTCTTTCGTCCCATATCCAGTGGATCCTGGGCCACATGGATCTCTGGAAAAGCACCTCCATCTCCAAAGTCCTCTACTAACCGAGGTACCCAGCCTTGCCGGTACTCATACAGGGGAGGTCCTCTTCGGGAGGCTATCAGTGAGGTGTGCCCTGAACTCTGGGATCTTGCCTTTTCTTCAGGCTCAAGCTGGCCTGAGACAGCTATTATGTGCAGGTAAAAAACTGTGGAGCGCCATCATCTTCTGCTTGTTTACAGCGCCCGCGACAGCACCGCTGGCACCACACTGTTTTATAAAATCATTTATAGTTACTGTTCTGAGAATCAGCTTAATAAAGCCTGACAGGTATTTTTAGCATTTTCAAAAGCCAGTTGTTTGATTAGCATATCGGCTGCCTCATCATTAGTGATTACTCTCTTGACTGCTTGTATGAGGCAAGAAAGAAAATCCTGATATGCTTCCTCCACCTTATGTTTAACCTCTGTAAGGGTCGTTGTTTTTCCTACTGTACAAGATAGGGATTTTCAGGCATTTACTGCACCACTGGTTACTTTAATAAGTGCCTCTTTGGGGATACACATTTGCTCCTGTGCCGTGACATAATCACCTTCTCCTAATATCATGTCTAGGGTTATTCCTCCTCTGAAATTTGTGCTAGTGGCTACAGCTCTCTTAGCAAGCTTGTCATATTCAGTTTTCCATAATAAGTAATCGCCTCCTGAGAGACTGGCTTTACAAACCTGTGACCAATCATAAGGAGTCATCCATTGACTGCCTAGAGCTTCACAAAGTTTTGTGTGTAAGGAGTTAGAGGTCCATATTCAGAGCTGGCCAATTTTAATTCTTCAAGTATTTTGTAAGATATAAACTCCTAGGTGGGGTTTTCGTGCTCACCAATCTCATTCTCACATGCATCTGGGAAACAGAGTGAGAAGTCAAGATCTCCATTAGCTTCAGCTTTTCTTCTCGCCCTTTGAAATTTAGACATGGAGCTCATAGGAGCCGGAGCACCTGATTTAGGCTTCCTTTCTAATGTACGGAGCCTCTTTTGAATGGGGTCGGGGGGTGGCTCTCTCCTCTCTTCTGACTGGAAAGGACCAAGGGTCATGTTTGTGTTCCAGCCTGCTAGAAAAATGAAACGATACCATGCTTGGGAAATTTCTAATAATACCAAGAGAACATAGAGTTATTAGTCCTTTCATAATTTCTCCTTCTTCCCCAGAGAAAACTGATACAAAGAGCAATAAATGAAGTCAAAGGCAAGCACTGAAGGAGGAGGAGATTGCTTTATTTTTATCAGTGGAAGAGCGAAGGGTGTTGCTTGATTTTAATCCAAATGGTGGCATTGGCCCAGGAAGATCAGGAGAGGCAATTAGTTCAATATTATTTACTTACTATTTTTTAAAGGCTAAGGTGTTAATTTAGCTGGTGATTTCAGGGTGAGACGCTGTAGGAATATAAACACATTAAATCACCTAGGCTGGGGAACAGGGAAAGCTAACCAAGGCAGCCCAAAGGAAGCCTCATTCATCACAGCCCAAATCACTGTCCCCGGCAATGGAGTGGAATTTTCACTGTCCTCCTGGTCCTCTGACAGGTGGACCTGGCATGGTACGCTTGGCCCAGAGCGCTGCTCTTCCTCCTCATCTTCTTCCTCCTCTGATACCTCATGCCCACCGATGCTGCTGAAGCTTGTGTCTTGGGTGTTCGACTTGGGGTCGGGCTCCTCATAGCTCCCGTAACTGATGTTGCTATCCTCCAAACCATGAGAAGCTGCCCCACCATCTCCCGCATAGGACATCATGCTTTCTTCATTTCCCATGCCCATCCTTGTGTTCTCCTGAAGCATACGGGGCTGTTTGGGTATCATCCCACTGGATCCCACATCAGAGTCACTTCCGCTTTCACTCAGTTGGGTAGCAGAGAAAGGATTATCTCCTTCTTTGTCACTGCCAGCATCTTCCTTGTCATCTTCTCCTTCAGACATAAGCAAATCCTCATACAGGACACTGGCTTGAAGCTGTTACACGGTTCCTTCCTCTTCATCTGCAAGATTGCCATCTGCATCTTCACCTTCCTGTGTCACCTGCTTTTCTGGAGTGGTAGTGGGAATATCTAGAACAGATCATATCGCTCCCATCTTGAAATACAGAGGCATCTCGAGACATACTGAGGGATGTGTTGGTACTCTCTAAATCAGGTGGCTGAGGTGCATAAGGCCCTGGGGCCATTGGGTCCAAACTGTCTAGTTCCGTTTTTTCCAAAGCTGCTTCTTTAGCTGTACAAATATCCTTCTCAAGTTGAGTCAAATGTTCCTTATACTCAGTCAATGTCTGGCAACAGACATTCACAATCTCTTGAGCAGTCTTAGCATCCTGACTTCCAGCCCCATTGTACTTAACACTGTTAGAAAGGATAAGCTTGACATCTGGGAAGCTCTTTCGAGTCTGATACTTGTGCTTGGAGATATTCTTACATATAGTCTTTCAATCCATTGGACTGACAATCACTTCATAATAATCTGGAAGAAACTTCTTATTAACGGGGTGACGAAATGGCCAAGAGTAATGGAACTGCCATCATTTTCTGGGTGGCAATATTATCCAGAATACACGAAAATGTCACTGGGTCATCACCATCCAACAAGGGATTGATAGCTTTCTCTAAACGAGCCAATTTGTCCTCTCTCCCTTTGAGTTTTTCATCACAGAAATCCAGCTTGGGTTGAGAGCTCTGGGTCAATGAGTGCTTTGGCCCATTGTGGGTTGTACGGTTTTTCAAAATGAGCTCCAAATGCTCTCTGAAGCCTTCCCGAAATGGGTAGAGGTGTTTACGCACATTTTCGCAAAGTGTCTGTAAGTCCATTGGTAGAATAATAATTTTGTAGTAGTCCTTTACAACCTTCCCATTGACTGGAATGTGGAAAGGGTAAGTATTTGGAAGATCTCTCATGTCGTTGATGACAGACTCCAGGGTAGATGACAGTGTCACCCTGGGGTCTGTCCGGCGCCGGTGGATGGTCTTATGAGGTCTATTCAAATAGTCACAGTGGGAGTGGTTCCACCTCGCCGTTTCTTCTTAGGAGGGAGTTGCTGTTTAGGGAACTTGAGGACCAGAGACTTTCTGCGAACCTCATCTGCACTCTGAATTAGCTGTTTCCCCAAAACAATCTTGGTCCCTTCACTCTGGATAAGTCCTCCACTATCATTCCGAATGACTGTCTTTTCCAACTCCTCTTCCTGTTCCTCTGCCATGGAAGGTGGAGCACTTGTTTGGTAATAGAGGGGGCAGCATCTGTTTGTCCTCATGTGCCCAATGGCTCCACAAGCCCCACATTTCAGTTTTAGGGCAGGGCGCTGCTTCAACTTGTTGGGCTTTTTCTCAGGAGGACCCTTAAGCTCTTCCTTCTCCCGGTTCCGCTTAAGCCGCCTCAGCTGCCCTTGAATCCTCCGCCGTTCTTTCCGCATCTCTTCTCGATGCTGTTCATCCAGAGGGGCGGATTTTCGAATGACCTCCTCGCTTTTTGCAGTCCGTATGCGCACATAGGCGTCTATGACAGCTGGCTCTCGGACCGTCTCACAGCGAACATACTCTTTCCCCTCTTCATCTCGAAATGTGCGATAAATCTTGAGACAACGGCCAGTGGCAGAAGAGTTCCGGCTAGTCACAGAGGCTGTATCATCATCTCTGTGATGGTTTCCTGCTGCTGCCGAACCTGCTGCCAGTAGCATCCTCTGTACTTCCTTCCGCTCCTGCTCCTCCCGTTCCCGTGCCAGCTGAGAGCTGGTTTTCTTATTCTGCAACATGTTCTCTAGAGCCTTCCCCATTTCTTCAAAGTCATTGTCTTCAGCTGAGCTGCTATCTGTATCAGTTGATAAGACTTCAGTTGACGACAAAACCTTGTTTTGTAGGTCAAAGATGCGTTGGCATTCCTCTTGGTAGCGTTCTTGCTGCTCAGCCACAGAAAGCCTTGATCCACGGGCAAATTTACTCATTGGCCCTTCCCCAGAGTGGGCCTGTTCTGTTGACATTGTGCGCACCACATCAATCACTTCCCAGCGGGACAGCTTTTTCATCTCTTCCTCAGGCACGCCAAATTTACGTAGAAGTTGCTTGGCGTTTTTCAAAGAGAGGCGACGGAGGTCTGCATCTGTTCCTCTCACTGTTTTCTTCACTGGCTGAGGCTCTTTACCATCCTTCTGTTGGGTTGGTTTGTTTGGAATCTTCACATAGGAAAATCCTTCACCACACCCTGTGGGATCTGCCACCCCAGTCACCTGCAGGCGACACTCGCCCTTCATGGCAGCAATGAAGGCCCTTGTGGTGTTCCAAGGAGCAGTGCGAACCTCATCATCAGTCTTCATCTGGAAATCTTCCTCGTTTTCCTCTTCTGGAGCAAAACAGGACTTCTCGCCATAGCCAGCATCCTTGAGTCGCTGCTCTGCAGCTCTCATACTGTAATAAGCACAGCACTGCTCTGAAGACACCATAGCTCTGATCTCCTCTTCAGTTGGTAAACGAAAATCAGGCTTCAGCACCCACCAATTTGAGTCTGTCCCTGTGCGTTTGAAGTCAGCACAGAGCTTTAGCCTCTTCCGGAGGCTGCTTTCTGAGTGAGAGGGAAAGGCTGATGTTATATCTTCCATTCGGATCCGCCGTGGCCGATCTGCACTCTTCCAGAAGAGGCGGTAAATAAAAACCTGGAGAAAGTCTCGAATATGTGTTTTGGCCCTTTTGGAGTTGGGCCCAGGAACTTCAAACAAGGGGCACTGCTGGCCAACCACAAAGATATCCACCAATTCCCGAATGTAGTAACCTTGCCTTGTCTGAATGATAAGGAAATCGGTTTCTGGCATCTTATGAAGATAAATTGGGGCACGAAAGAGATTGTTCTCAAACGCCTGCAGCAACTGGCCAGGATGGAGAGAGCCCAGGAAAGGAGAGGTATGGCAGTAAACAGTGTCCCCATATTTACAATCTGGGGCCCCGGGATCTTTTCCAGGTTTCCGCTTATAATAGTTTTTTATCTTGGTTGCCATGCCAACCTGCATCATTAACGGTCCATTTTCCTCACTGTATTCTGCTAGAATAAGATCTCCATCTTTGCCTGTGAGGTCCTGAGGTGTGCGCATAAAAAACATCTCTCCACCACCTGAAGCTTGCCTCTCTTGTTCTCTCATCTTAGCCTTCTCTCTTATGTGCTTTAGCAAGGGTTGGACTGAGTGGGGACCTGGCTGAGACAATGCCCCAAAGGAGTACTTCTTCAGAGCTGGGCGATGGAATTGCCGGAGTTTGACGGGCCCCATGTGGGTGGGAAAGAAGGGCTGCCGTAATTCCACAGCAGGAATTGAGTGCTGCATACCATTTCCTCCAAAAGTGCCTTGAAGACGCTGTTGCTTGGGGTAGTAATACTCATCATTGGAGAGATTCCATGGATCTTTCACTTCTGGCTGAGACCGGTTCTGCTGTGGTTCCTCCTTGGTGACTCCTGTTTTCCCTAAGAGAATTTGACTCTTCTTTAGAGATGATTCCTTTTTACTCTCCTTGGAGGGGGAGTTAGATGTGGCCTCTTCCTCCTCATCAGGAATTTCCAAAATGAGATTCTCATCATTGGGATCAAGTGTCAAAACAGGAGGCTCCAACATCCGGGGCATGGCCTGAGCATCCCAAATGATGTTGTCCTCCCAACGTCCATACACCAGCTCCTCATTGTCAATGGGAAAAATGGAGTCCCAAGGCTTGTCATCATCCAGGGTGGCTGCACAACCTTGCTCAACATTGTAAGCCGTGGCCTTTCGAGTCGTGCTGGAAGGAATCCAGCCTGCCAGGCTTGCACGCTGAGGTCTTGTCCCTTTGTGTTTGACATCCTCCCCATCCCAGATGATATCATCCTCCCAATGCAGTTGTGTCACCATCAGGAAGTTTTCATCAGCCAGAAGATCAGTGCCACTGCTGTCCTCAACTTTCCTAACATCCTCCATCATTCTACCTTTCATCACAGGTTCATGTTCCATCTTTCTCAGTTTGAAGCCATAGTCAAACCCGCTGCCATCTTCAGGGACACCCAGCATATCATACCACAGTCGGGCAGGCCCATAACGCCACTCAGCTACTCTGGCTTTGGTATCTGTCACTTTATCTATATCTCCAGCAGACTGGGAGAACATGGACTCCACAGGAGCCATCGTTGTGATTTCATCATCAGGGAGACACTGCTCTGGAGGTGGTGGTGGAGCATAGTCATAGGTCCATAAAGTCCTCTGGTTGACTTGCGATTCCACTGAGCACTCCACCTCCTGAATCTGCTCTTCCTGTATCAGCTCACGGTGCTTCCTTTTCCTCTTCCTCTGAGCACTCCGCCAAACAGACGGGACATTCTTTCCTGGTCCAACAAGACGTGGGAAGCGTAACACCTTTCCAGGCCGACATTCTGGGAACTGTTCTGTGGCACTCGGCAACAGCTTGGTAGCATCATGACGCATAGCCCCAGCCAATGGTAGGGTCAGCTTTCCATCCTCGGATTCTGCCTGTGTTGCTTCCTGAGGTCCCATCTCAGATTCTGAGTCAGAGGAACTACTGAAGTCCACTTTTCCTGAGGCCAAAGAGGAAGGGGCAAGGATGGAGGGCATGATGATGCCTCCTCCATCTTCAGACACACCAGTAATAGACCCCTGGTCCTTATCCTCCTTTAATGGTCCTGGGGGTGGAGGTGGAGGAGGCATCAACTTGCAAGCAATGTCTTCACAATCAGCCTCATAGTCCTCGTCATCATATTCTGAGTGGCAAAGGGGCTGCAAGCTCCCCATTGTGTGCTGGTGTCTGCGACTTTCATCTTCTGCCACCTCACTGATGTCTGAATAGTCCACAGCATCTTCTGTGCTCCTGATCCACCCTTCATCATTCACCAGAGCACCGTCATTCCCAGCCAAGTCTTCATTTGCCGTGAGTTCAGCGATCAGGCTGCCCAGACACAAAGCCCCCAAGCCTGCCAAGTGCTTCTTACACTCATCGTCCAAGACGCTTTCCCCCTCCAGCTGCAAGGCTCCGTTGATGTTGCCGAAAAGAAATCCAGTTAAAGAAAATGGGCAGCCCCCAGTGGAATCTTCATCTCTGTCTGTGTCTGACAGGATGGCGGCCGTGGCACCCGCTGGGCGCCCATTGTTGGGGTCCAGGGGTTCCCAAAGGTGTGGACGGAGTCGGCGAAGAAGGAAGTCTTTTGCCTGTCCTTGCCGAGCAATCGCATCATATTCAATTTCTCCTTCAGCGTCCACCTGAATGGCCAGTGCATTGGACATTTGTTTCTTTCGTCCCATATCCAGTGGATACTGGGCCACATGGATCTCTGGAAAAGCACCTCCACCTCCAAAGTCCTCTACTAACCGAGGTACCCAGCCTTGCCGGTACCCATACGGGGGAGGGTCTCTTCGGGAGGCGACCAGTGAGGTGTGCCTTGATCTCTGGGATCTTGCCCTTTCTTCAGCCTCAAGCTGGTCCTGAGATAGCTGAGTAGGTGCAGGTGAAAAGCTGGCGAGCGCCATCTTCTTCTGCTTGTTTACAGCGCCCGCGACAGCACCGCGGGAAGCACGCTGTTTTCTAAAATTATTTAAAGCGGAGAGCATCACGACCCCACCTAGCAGGCGGCTCCTGAGGTCCCCGCACAGGCCGCACCCTGGGCCCGGCGCTTGGCTGTCCCGCAGCCCCCTTAGCGACAGGCGTGAAGCAGGACCGGGCCGCAAATGGCTAGACGGGAAGGGGCAACTTATGCCTGGCGCAGCACTCACGGTCCGGTCCGGTCCGGTCCGGTCCGGCTCAGGGCCGCTGCCGCCGCTGCCGCTGCTGCTCCGGGGTACCTACGCGCCTAGCTGGTACTCTGGACCTGAAAGTTTTAAAGGAATAGAGACATTTACTTAAAAAAATAAAAGCATATACATTCTAAATTCCATATTCACCAGAGTCTGCTATGAGTGCTCCCACCTCGGTAAGTTCTATCGATATGAGGGTCAGTAGGAATTCTCTTCACTCAACTGGCAGCTCCAACCGCAGTCAGTCTGCTCTGGAGAAGTGATGTGTGCTCTGCACAGCGTGGCCTTTTATAGGACTCACCCCATAAGAGGCCACGCCCACTTGCTCTGATTGGCTAGAATCTACAAAAGGAAAGAACCACCGTAAATTGGATTATACAGGTGATAGTCTGATAGGTCATTAGGGTTAAGCACATAGAAAACACCTGGGGGCTGACAGCCTCACAGAATGTAAATGTGTTTTCTGGTAGAAACAGGAAACTTTTCAATATGCAATACAATATTAACTGTAGTCACTATTTCATAGATGCTGTAGAAAATTATTGGGATCAGAAGTGCCATGCTCCCTGCATTTCGTTGAAACCCATCACAAGTTAACAAGTTCTTGATGCCACCACCATATGAATTATTTTCCACATTATCAAGTGTTTGGGAATATAAGTCCTACTTTTAAAAATCTATGAAAATAAGGAACCTTGCGAGAAGTTTAAGAAGTGAAAATCTAAGTAACTCTACTTTTAAAATGTATGGAAAAGCAAATGTGAAAGCCATCAAAGACCACCTATTCTAGAAAGAGGCAACGCTGCTGCCCTCTAATTCAATGTGAAGGTTTGTAAACCTACGGAAGGGTCATTGACCTGCAAGATCCCAAAGTTAAGTAATTCTCAGAATATTATGTCTAAAAATAATGCCACAATAAATATAAATGCATTCAACAGTTTTACTTTAAATGAAAATACTAAAGTTTCATATCATCACTACTGTTTAACAAACTTCATAAAAATAAATGTACTTATTGGAGTAAGCTGACCCAAAGAGCATTTTCTCTAGATAATATTATTAAGTGTTCTTACTTAATATACATAATTACTTTTAAGTCATGGACCAAGTGAATCAATGAACCATCTATCAGTCATTTCTGGAGCTATGGATGTTTTTGTTGTATTGAAGTAGCCCTGAGTAGTTATAGGGGCACACATAATTGAATCTGAACTTTTAGCAAAACTGTAAATTTTAAGTTGGTGCTTAAAATGCATCAATAATATTCCAAAATAAGTAAATGTCCATATGGTTTTTAACTAAGAAATTTCTATTAAGAAATTCCAATCATTTATTCTTATATGAAATGTTTACAGAATGATCAACTTAACTGTCTCTTAAATTATTGTTTTCTGCCAATTTTTTTCTTAGCATTTTCCAAAAAGAAGTGGCCCAGTAATTCAGATCATATCTAACTTAAATATTAGGCATATCTGGTCCTATTCTTCCCCCATTGTCTCTGACTCCAACTCATTAATTAGGGCTCAGAGTGATTTTTTCCTCCAGCAAAAGAAACCAATCAGAAAAAGTAGGAAAAGATTTAGGGACCCCCACACTTCTGAAACTTCTGAGGCTACCAACAGCTGCAATTGCTTCAGGGAAATAGCAAACAGGGGAAAAGCCAACTGATTCTGAGAAAGACAAAAGGAAGCAAACACCTCTCCTTCTCTCTCTCTGCCTTGTTCCCTGGAATTGACATCTCTCTCCTCCCTTACCTTCAGATTCTATCTTGTCTTCTTTTTATTCCAGCCCACAAGTGACATTTAACTACACTAGTTTAAACAATACCACGTAAAAAACAACAATGAAGCATTTATATATATAAAAGCCTAAGTGACTGAATGACCTTTTGAACATTCAACCATTGGATCATTCAGTCAGTAGCTATGATGTGCACTGACCACCAGAGGGCAGGCACTCAATGCACAGGCATAGAACCATGGAACAGACTGATGAATCTCAGAGGGAAGGGGGGAGGGGAAGGGCAGAAGAGATTTACCAAAGATCTTATATGCATACTAGAGGCCTAGTGCATGGATTCTTGCACTGGTGGGGTCCCTCAGCCTGGCCTGTGGAGATCAGGTTGAAACTGGTCCAGTGCACAGATTGAGATGGGCCAGACATGCCCTGGAGCCCTCCCGTGGCCCTTCCTGGGCCCCAGTCAGGACTCGGCAAGATGGGCCAGCCCCTATGGGGATCAGGCTGAAACTGGCAGTCCGACATCCCCAAGGGGGCCTGGATTGCAAAAGGGTACAGACCAAGCTGAGGGACCCCACCAGTGCATGAATTCATATACTGGGCCTCTAGTAAAAATATAAAATATTCACTATTCCAAGGACCATACATGATATTCAACTATACATGTCTCATTAGTGATAGTCTAAATGTACTGGTAGATGCTAAAACATAAGCTTTTACATTTCAGAGTAAAATTGTCTACTCAAAAATTTTTCAGGATTAAAAAGAATTACTAATGGTTGAGCAAGTGACTCAATGAACCATCTATCAACAAAGTCTAAAATACATTTAGACTAGAGTAAATTACACTACTGTGCAGAAACTATAAATCTCATTGTTCAATGTAAGACTAGATAATAGTTAACACGGTTTTAAAAAATGTAATTTGTATATGAGCTCAAATATATTCAGGAAAGTGTCATGGGAAGTCATTGCTAGGATAAACATACTAGTACATATTGATTTTCCCAGAATAGTACTGAGTTTCTCAATTTAGGATCTGTACCAGCCTTTCTTCCTCCCTCTCTTAGTACTTATGTATATATTTTTTCATAAAAAAGAAGCGATAGAGTAAAGCTACCACTGGTAATGAAAGAAAATATTAGTCAAATTTAAACTTTCATGTCTCAATCCAAATTTCAGAAGGGAATAATAAATTTGTTGCTAATAGTAAGAATATGCTTTACATATCCCACTTTTATTGTCTGTTTTTTGGTTGGTGCACACCCAACCAAAATTTGACAAATAAATAAGCTCAGCAATGTGTGAGTTCTCACATACTTAATATAAAATTTTCTTTTTAAAAATAAGGTTTAATCCCAAAGCTAAATTTAATGTTAATGTAAGTAAAACAAAACATTTAATATTAAGATTGCCTTACTTCCTCAGAATTTCCTCTAGAAAGAGTATTCAAAGTTTAACTCTAATAAGAATGTACCTTATTAATATATTCAACAAGGTTTGTGTTATTATGCAACTGTACAATAATTTAGAAAAGTCCAATGCAAACAACTGGTTTTTGTTGTTGTTTGCCAGAAATAAGGTTTTCATGGAGTTAAACTAAGTACTGAAAATCACCATGTTTAAAAGTTCTATTTAGTCTATGCAGGCTGGCCTGGATCTGGCCATGTTTCCAAGAAATGGAAGCCAGATTCTGAATAAACACTAAGCACTGAGCATGAATATAGAATCAGCAAATATGAAATACTTGATTGAATGGGGTCCTTGCTTGTAGCTGTATTGTATTTGGCCTAAGGGTTCCTTCCTTCTTCCAGTCTTTAAATATGATTTTAAGATTCCAAGCTTAAAAATAAATTATGAATTATATTCTATCTCTGATAGAAAATTATATGTCTGATTATATACTGGCCCTCTGATACCAAGTTGCTATAATACTTTTGTTTTTAATGCCTTTGTAACCACTAGATGGCAATGTAATGAAAATTATAAACAAGGAAAAAATGAAGGGACTAGTTTTACTTGAATTGTTTCTCTAGCTTTCATTTGCTCAAATGCATATATGTATGCACACATATAGATGATGGATGGTAGATGATAGATAGATAGATAGATAGATAGATAGATAGATAGTTAAATTATATGTGTTTGACTCATAAATGAAACCTGTTATTTATATTCATCCTTACATAAACCCTGTAGGTTATTATGTTAGGTTACAAAAAATTCTTTTCTAGCAACTTTACCACATCAGGAATCTACTAACTATAATTTTTAATTTCGATATTAAATGTTGTAATCCAAAGAATATTGAAATGTGTGTTGTCTAATAATAAAGATATATATAATACTCTTCTATAATAAGAAAGCTCATTTTGATTGAATTACTATGTACAGTGTATTTTTTCAAAAGAATTAAAACACAATAAGCTATCCTTTTCTTAGAGCCTACTAAATTAGATTTCATCTTTGCTAATTCAAAGGCACTTGGTATGATGCCACTCTCTGAGAATGTTGGGTTTGGATCTCAGGGTGGACAATGAGTCAGGCTGCAGTCTGAGAAGAGGGTCTCCAGAGTTACTGGAGATGCACGTTCCATCAATCCCACTGCCACCGTCCCAGATAACAATGTTTGGACAATCTTCCTGGTTTCCCAGTGCTTTTGTAAAAGTATATCTATGCTATTTACTTTCCTCTTCTAAAGATCCCCTGAATGTTTATTTTAACCTTATTTCACTGATTTAAGAGTATCCAAGAAAATGAAGGCACTTATTCAGGGTGAATTGTCAGTAGCTGCACACATTTCAATGGTCCTTCTCACAGCCATGCTGGTAAATATAACTGATGTTAGACAATAGAAGCAGAGAAAGCAAAAGCAGAGATTCAAAGGATATATTTAAAGGATAAGTGATGCATTCACATTTATTGTGTGTCCTATATATTCTTGTAATTCTGTTCCAATTCCTGACTTTAAATTAACAGCTTATTCATTTCTACTTGGCAAGAATATTTTATCACTAGCATCTACAATGCTCACATAATATTTTCCAACATTTAAACAAATGATGTATTATTTTGGCAAATAACCTTAAATTACTTATCCATAAGTAAAGAATACCAATGTATTATAAATTTAATCAAGTTACAAAATTTTTAGTCTCTTTTTGTAACTTTATTTCACTTGAATTTAAACATACTAGGTATGAGACTTGGAACAACTTTATTTTATTCTTTTTAAGATTAAAGAACTCCATTCTGCCTATATGTGTTGAGTTAATAACTGTATGGATTCTTGAATCTCAAAATGTGTCCAACCACCTACTAATGTTGGAAAGAGCCTATTGAAGGAGAGTTATGTTGTGAAGCTAGTTTGGCTAATGCAACATGCTATGTACTCTGTTTGGAAATTCAAATGCCCATTCATATATTAAAACCTCCAAGAAACCCTGCAGTAAGGAGGCTTGCTAGGCTTTACTTAGTCCAGGATTTTTTAACTTATTTTATCAAGTAAAGTAGCCAGAGAACCAAGTTGGATGCTTGGGAAAGGATGTCTCTGACCTATAAATTTAATGGCAAAGTTTACTACAGAAAAAAAAGTATGAGTCTATATATTTCCAGCAAAGCATAGCAGAAGTTACCAGGCCCAAATATACGAGTATTTTCTGATGATGAGTTTTCAAGCCAGATTAGTGGCTGTGATGTTCTGCTTGCATAGGGTTAAGTTCAGAAAAGGTATTAACTCAAGAGGACCTTACCCTTACCATTCACCAAGAAACTCTAGTTGGACTACTTTTTATTGTTTCTAAAACTGCCTTTCACAAATGACATTATTTGGATTGAAGGCAGATTCAAGTTATAAGTTACTTCTCAATGGCACCAATTGTTATCCACAATATATATTGATGAGTGGACACCACACCTGTTTAATCACATTGTCCTATATAATAAAAGCCTGATATGCTAAGTGTCTGGTTGTCCAGTTGTCCATTCAACCAATCAAAGCATAATAGGCTAATGATATGCTAAGGCCCTCAACCACTCGCTATGACGTGCACTGACCATCAGCGGACAGTCAACCAGTTGACCAGTTGCTATGACATGCATGGGCCACCAGGGGGCGGATGCTCCAACCGGTAGATTAGCTTGCTGCTGGGGACTGAGCAAGACAGGCCAGACATGCCCTGGAGCCATCCTGTGGCCCCTGCCCAGCTGGCCAACCTCCTGCGTCCCTCCTTGGTCCCAATTGTGGTTGTGCAAAGGTGGGGTTCCCCCTCTGAGTTCATAATTTCATGCACCAGGCCTCTAGTCATTTTATAAATTCATATACATTTTTAAATTTTCTCAAAGTGAATATGGCTTATAAACACCACTCCTCTCAATCAAGAATAACACATTACCTCACTACTTATAAAACCAATAGGGAGCCATTACAATTATCCCTATGTCAAGAGTTTAGCTAAGTTACTCCATGATATTGCTGCTTTGACATCCATTTTGTTTGGTCAAGTGGCCTGCAGTGCATGTCCTAGATAATAGCACGTAGTCATAAGTAAATATGTTTCTGATATGCCTTCCCCAACAACCCTGTGATCAATGACCTTCCCTGACTTCTAACCTTTTCCCCAACTCCAGAGCACAACTCCTATGGACTGTATGCACCCCAGGTCCTGTCCTCTCTGTGTCTGCACTCTGACTTGACTTCCCTGAGTGACCCCGTAAGCTATGCCAGGTACTTCCTCCAGAACCTGTGAAAAATAAACTCTATTTTTGTGAGTGTCTGTGAACCAAGGTTCACCATTTGCACCCTGTGCTTCACATAACAAGTGCTAATTTGATAAATCTTAACACCTAATCACAACCTCACCCTTTCCCCAGAAGTTTACATCTGCTGGCCGAAATGCTGCTTGAAGTTATATACTTTGCAAATGTAAATTCTAAGATTTCTAAATTTTTAAACTTAGTACTTATTATTGATTAATGTTTGTAAGCTACCTGTAAGTCCCATGCATTGGTACTTATTTAAGGACTCCTACATGCCATTACCAAAAGTCTGTTAATTCATACCTACTGAAATTAACACAGGTTGAAAGAATTTTACTAGCCGTGACTTATTATCACTGATAGCACATTTGAGCAACTTATCAAAGATGATTTTTGAGGTAATTAGACTTATTTTTAAAATTTAAGTATGGTTGATAAGCAATTTAATATTAGTTAGTAGCTTCAGGTATCCAATATAGTGATTTGAGATTTGTATACCTTACAATGTGAAAATCAAGCAAGGGAAACAAAAGCAAAAATAAATAAGCGGGACTTCATCAAACTAGTAAGCTTCTGCACAACAAAGGAAACCATCAACAAAACTTGGGAGAATATATTTGGAAATGCTATATTTGATAAGAGATTAATATTAAAAAATATAAGGAACTTATTCAACTTAATAACAATAAAAAATCTGATCAATAAATGGACAGAAGACATGAAAAGACATCTCTCCAAAGAAGATATACAAATGTCCAATAGACATATGAAAAGATGTTCAATGTCACTAATCATCAGGGAAATGCAAGTCAAGACCACAATGAGATACCACCTCACAGCTGTCTGTATGGTTATTAGGAGAAAGTCAACAAATAACACTTGTTGGTAAGGATGTGCACTATTGGGAGTGCAAATTTGTGTTGCCACTATGGAAAACAGTATGGAGAATCCTCAAAAAAACTAAAAATAGATATATCAAATATAATTTTTAATATCTATTTTATTTCCATTTTTTTTCTAATCCTAGTAAGTACTATGGAAAGACCACCAGGTAAATAAGCAAAGATCAATTTGGTTAATCAGAGTGCCTGTCTGCCTGAAGGATATAAAGCATAATATATAATCTAGAGGCTATCGTAGTTTTATAAAAATCTTATTTTTGAAAAAATGATTGAAAGCCATAAATATAGTTGTCAAAGCCCTTATGAAGGCTATTTTGCAATTACTGTAAATAAAGAAAACTGGACATTGTTATCTCCATTTTACAGAGGACTTAGACATCTTTGTTTTCCTAATCATTTTTAAAAGTTAATTTCAATTCTTAAGCATTAGTAATCCACAAATCAGATTATCCAATATGACAGTGACAGTTTTTGTAAAAAAAGAGTATTATAAAATTACAAACTTTAAGTTAATTTTCTTGTTTTTAAGCAGGATAAACTAGAAGAAAATCTTAAACCATTACCCCAAATTTTAGTATGTTGAAATAGAAAAATTAAGAAACTTATGAACAGTTAAAGTTTAAAAGTCTAGAGATGACCCTAGGAAACTAGATAGCAACCAGGAAGCTCCAACTAAGCAGTGGTTCTCAACCTTCCTAATGCCGCGACCCTTTAATATAGTTCCTCATGTTGTGGTGACCCCCAACCATAAAATTATTTTTGTTGCTACTTCATAACTGTAATTTTGCTACTGTTATGAATCATAATGTAAATATCTGATATGCAGGATGTATTTTCAGGGGTTGCAACCCACAGGTTGAGAACTGTTGAAGGGATAAGTTACAAAAAGACAGCGAGAGATATGGGGGAATGAAGGAAATAGGTACAGCACGGAATCCTCTGTGGATAAATGGGATCAGTGTTGTCTCTGAATAAAGAGAGCATGAGAAGAAAGAAATCACTGTCCCTGGACCATCATGAGTGCCCTTTCCAGTGCGGTGTGTAGGGAGTGGCTATAGGGTTAAGCCTCTGACTGAACTGTTGGCAAAGCCACAAACAAGTCCCAGCTTAGAGGGCACAGCCCTCTTAGCATAATTAAGCTTGACCTTATGACACTCCCTAGATCTTATCTGGGTAGTTAATGGGCTGAGGGAGATGCAGCAAGTGCTGCCAAAACTAGTGAAACTCACAAGAACATTGTAACTATGGTGACCACTACATTTTTTACCTCTGGCTATAAAATAAGGGCTCAGCTTGCTGTCTGGATCTCTCTCTGTGGCCTCAGCCAGGCACAGGAGATCCACCTAGACCCAGGTTATTCTCTCCATCTGTCTTTTCTACATCCTTCGCTGCCTACCCCCTGCAGGCTCACCGAACCCTTGGCTGTGCTGGCATGGCACAGTGGTGAGCATCTACAGTGGAGCTATAAGTGTGAGCTTATCAAGGAGTTACTTCTGGATGTAGATCCACCAGCAAGACATGGTGGTCAATCTAAATCAAAAGATTTGTCCTGGGGCTGTACCAGGGCTGAGTGGAGGGGGGCACAGAGGGGGAAATGGGGGACGTGACATCTGTAATAGTGTCAACAATAAAAAAATTATATTAAACTAGAGGCCCAGTGCACGAAATTTGTTCACGAGGGAGGCAGTGTCCTTCAGCCCAGCTTGCACCCTCGTCAATCTGGGACCCCTCAAGGGATGTCTGACTGCCCAGTGGGATGTGGCCTAAACAGGCAGTCGAACATTCCTCTTACAATCGGAGACTGCTGGCTCTCAACTGCTTGCCTGCCTGCCTGCCTGATCGCCCCTAACTGTGGTAAGTGTTTCCCTCCACGTCCTGCGTGGTTCAGGGTTCGGGTCTGGAAGTGGAGCCGCACACAAATGAAATAGAAAAGACACAAGATAATTTGGGAATATTGGGGGACCAGGAGAGCAAGTCCAACTCAAGAGGAAGGACTTCCACTGTGCTCAGGCCTCACCAAGCTCTTTATACTTAGAGGTAAACAAGGTAGTGGTTACCATAGTTACACAGTTCTTGTGAGTTTCACTTGTTTACACTGTTCTTGCACTTCCTCAGCCCATTAGCTTCCCAGATAAGATCTAGGGAGTGTTATAAGGTCAAGCTT
Organism: Myotis yumanensis; assembly: GCF_028538775.1. Taxonomy (NCBI): domain Eukaryota; kingdom Metazoa; phylum Chordata; class Mammalia; order Chiroptera; family Vespertilionidae; genus Myotis; species Myotis yumanensis. The sequence goes on from NW_027223754.1 coordinate 132,914,915, forward strand.
AATTATGCTAAGAGGACTGTGCCCTTTAAGCTAGGACTTGTTTGTGACTTTGCCAGCAGGTTAGTCCGAGGCTTAACCCTATATCAGTTTCCCACACCTAACTGCTTCTGCCTGCCAGCTTGAGCACCCTCTAACCACTCCCCTGCCAGCCTGATCGATGCCTAACTGCTCCCCAGCCAGCCAAATTGCCCCCAACTGCCCTCCCCTGCTGGCCTGGCCACCCCTAACTGCCCTCCCCTGCTGACCATCTTTTGTCCACATGGAAGTGGCCATCTTGTGTGTTGGAGTGATGGTCAATTTACATACTACCTCTTTATTTTATAGGATTAAAAAGAGTTCTGTTGAAGAACAGTCTAATTTCAACCAATTCTATCTTTTTGACAAGGTTTGAGTCTCACAACTCTGAGACACATAATGTGGGGACAATCAGTAGCTATAATTTTATGACTTATTCATGACTGTGAGTGATTGACTTGGAGTCTAGTTGCAGACATGCCAGACTTGATCTGCTATTTAAGACATCATTCTAGTAGCAGATGAACTGGAGTATGTTATTTACTCAGCCTCCTGATTATCAGAACCACCCTGTCCCCTGACCAAGTGAAGAGTCTGTGTAATGAAAATGCCTATCCTGCTGCTAACCTAACACTTGAAATACCTCTTTAGCATCTATTATAAATTATTGTAATTAGGATAAAGTTTTTACACATGAATGTATTCATCAAAGTAATAGTTATATTTTATTCTATTTCAATATTATTTTATAGGATATTCAAAGGAACTGCCTGATGTTATTACCCACTTCCTGTGTTCAGGGGATTTTAAAAATTGCTCTGATTTCTGTGAGAAATGCTTCCTGCACAATTGCCATCATGAAGAATGAAAGCTAAACCTTTGGAAAATATCTTGGCTCTGCTATTGTGAATGAAATAATCTAACAGAGTAGCTCTCAGTCTTTTGCTTCATCTTTGGAGATCAAGAATACTATACATTGCTTCAATGCAAACACATGAAGCAGAAACACATCTGTGAAACTATATTGAGTATTACCATGTGAAATACACTCTGATATTTACTCCTTTCCTCTACTCTCTTCCTAAGACTCCTGTTATATACACCTAGACACATCCATTGTATTCCCTGTGTCTCTTTTGTGTGTTTTTCTATAATTCTCATTTCTCTGTACTTGAATTTAGCTATTTTTCTGACCTATATTTAATTTCAATAATACTTTCTAAAGATGTTTCTGTAAAAACCATCTACTGTAAAAACCATTCATTGTGTTACTTCACCTATCCTTATAATAATAAGGTAATATGCAAATTGACCATCATACCCTCGCACATGGCCTCCCCCATGTGGTCACAAGATGGCCGGCAGGGGAGGGCAGTTATGGGTGATCAGGCCAGCGGGGGAGGGAAGTTAGGGGTGACCAGGCCAACAGAGAAGGGCTGTTGGAGGTGACCAGGCCGGCAGGGGAAGGCAGTTAGGGGCAATCAGGCCAGCAGGGGAGGGCAGTTAGGGGCAACCAGGCCTGCAGGGGAGGGAAGTTAGGGGTGACGGGGCCAGCAGCGGAGGGCAGTTAGGCATGGATCAGGCTGTCAGGGGAGTGGTTAGGGGGTGATCAGGCTGGCAGGCAGGCAAGCAGTTGGGAGTCAGCAGTCCCAGATCGGGCCTAAACCAGCAGTCAGACATCCCCAAAGGGTCCCAGATTGGAGAGGGTGTATGCTGGGCTAAGGGAATTTTATATACCAGGTCTCTAGTTATATATATTCTGAGTTCTATTTGTTGTTGTTGTAGATGGTGTTTTCTTTTTTAACAGGTTATGGCTGAGTTTCTTAATCTCATTTATTATTTCCTTGAACATATATAGCACATATATTTTAAACTGTCTGTGATGGTTTCAATATCAGGATTTGTGGTGGGTCTGTTCTTATAGTCTCTGATTTTTTTAGTTATTATTTGGATCTCTCCTTTTTTCATGAATCTGGGTTTGTAAAAACATAATTACTTAGTAGAAAAAAAATACCCAAAACTGTATTTGCACAAGGATTTACTTCTGGAAAAGAAGATAACACTAACTATGGCCTAGAAAAATGCAACTCTACTGACATGACTGTCAAAATTTAATATTTGGAAATTTACATATATATAAATGCTTTAGTTATGCTCTAACAGTAGCACAAAGCTCTATTGTAAACACGGTGCTCTATTTTAAAGCTGTAAAAACATTGGAGAAGGGTACTATATGTTTTACTATCTGATTTCAAAATTAACTACTTGGTACAACAACATTGGTCTTGTTTAATATTGCAAAGTTTTAACATCATTAGATAGTATTTTTATGTTAATTTTTCTGGATTGATACTTATATTTTCAAAGTAGGAAGTCTGAATAACTATCCTTTGTTAAAATAACTTTGTGATACTTCAAAAGAGAAACTTAATTTTTTTTTTTTAAAAATGAGGAAATATGACCAATTAACTGTTCTATTCCTGCATTTTAAAACCATGTTTGCATAGTATAAAATACTTACATGTGATATTGAAATTTAATGGCAAGCTATTTATGTCAGAAACCAGCAACTAATTTAAATATTATATTAAAAATTAGGCCAAAAATGCCAGGCCGATGTTGCTCAGTTGGTTGAGCATTGTCCCATGCACAAGGTGGGGGGGGGGGGGGGGTACTGTTCAATTCCTATGCCCTGATGGGCTCAATCCCTCGTGAGGAGCATGCAGGAAGCAGCCCGTTGATGATTCTCTTTCATCAGTGTTTCTCTCTCTCCCTTTCCCTTCTCCTATCTGAAAGCAATAAAAAAAATATTTTAAAAATAGGAGAAAATAATAAAATGACTAAGCTTACACACACACACACACACACACACACACTAAATAAATAAATAAATAAATAAATAAATAAATAAATGTAAATACATAAATAAACAAACTTCCAAAAGAAATGAGAGCTTCAGAGATATTTTAGTACATTTTTTTGAATCAGGAATACTACCTACTGGGCAAAAACATGTACACTTCTCTAACTGTTACTTAATATAGATCCCTCATACCTGCTTATTCCTCATTTATTTTATTTCTTCCTTTAAAATTCTTACTTTACTTAGAATTTTGAATTTTCAGTAAATTAGAGGATAAGCATTCTAAGCCCCAAAGAACTTGAAAAGAAATGGCAGAGATATATGAGCATATATAAAACAATAGCTTAGATAAATTAACTTTGATGAAATAAAAAATGAAATAAAAAGGAGTAAGAATTGAACAAAATGTACTAAATGTAAATGCTCACAATCTACTGGTTGCTATTTTGACATTTGATTAATAGATTGATATTAATAACTATCGATGTCCATAAATACCTCTATAATCATTTAATTTGCTAACTGACAAAAAAATTGCCCTGTAAATAAATATGCATGGTTATCTACTTCAGCCACACAGGGACTGTGGTAGACTGGATAATGGCTCTCAAATATGTCCACATGCTATTCCCCAGAACCTGTGAAAGTTATACAGCAAAAGGGACATTACAGATGGGATTAAGTTAAAGATTGTGTGATAGAGAGATTATCCTGCCTTATCTGGCTGGACCCAACGTGATTACAACAATCCTCATCTGAAGGAGCTGAAGGAGTAAAAGACAGAGGGGTAGGTGATGTGATGACTGGTGCAGTAATGGGAGTGATGATCTTTGGAGTTGCAGAAAAGGGCTACCGGGCTGCATGCAAGGAGCAGAGGCAATCACTTGAAGCTGAAAAGACAAAGAAACAGATTCCCTCTGCAGAGACAGAAGGAACCGACCTGCGGATGCCTTGGCTTAGCTTACTAAAACTGATTGCATTATTCTGGCCCTCAGAACAGTAAAAGATAGATCTGTATTATTTTAAGCCACTAAATTTGTGGTAATTTGCTACAGCAGCAGTAGATAACATATCCTTTGCTATATATCATGAACTCACTATTTGTAGAGCAATGCTGCTTTCATAACAGGCAAAGTAACCCTGCAATTTCAGTGAAGACTTTGTTCTGAATTGATTTTGAAGCTTTAGCATAATAAACAAAGGTTATGTAATAGGAGACATACTCTTATTATGTACTAGACCATGTAGTCTTTGTAAAGAAATGAATATTCATGATTGTGGTGTATGCTTGTCTTTAGGTAAGTAATGGAGTAGAAAGTGAGCCACACACACTGCTGGTGAGCAGGTCCTGAGTCATTTCCCTCCTACTTTCTAGGGGCCTAGTGCACACCTCTGTAAGCAAATGGAGAGGGGAAAAAGCAAGCATTAAAGTATATGCAAGAAGCAAGAAGGAACACGAGACTGAGTTTTAAATATCTTCTGAGGAGTGAAGACATGCTTGAAAGGATAATGGTGAGGTTAGAGAAGGATTTGTGAGGGATGCTTGGGATGAGTTTAGGAAAAGAACAAGGGAATAGCTATATACATGGTCCCCTTCTGAAAGCTTAATCAGCAACAAACCTAATTTCTCCTATCCTCTTCTCTACAGGCTATGTTACCTAAATAAGATGACAACTTCTATGCAGTTTTTTAGTGCTCACATTGAGCCTTTATTGAAGGATGTATGTCTCTAGCAGAGTTCAGTGAGTGCACGGGCATGCGCAGGACAGTCTCAGGGCTCCCTTGCCTGGGAAAGTTGAAGCCCCATTCTCCGAGGACAATGAGGCAAAGCTCTGTGTGGCACAAAGATGTATCTGAAAACTTTGGTTAAGGTCAATTCTAGTTAAAAATACCAAGCTCAATAACATATAAATAACAAGATATTATTTTAAATACTAAGTCCAAAGAAGGTTAAAAGTAGAGAGAGAGAGAGAGAGAGAGAGAGAGAGAGAGATAACCACAATGCTGATTAATCAAGCTTTAATTCTAATGATAAGCTCTCTAGCAAGAAAGCTTGAGTTTATCTGAAAATCCATTTTATTCTCTGCCAAAACAAGAACGATTCCCCAGCAATTCACTGATCTTTCAGCAAAGTGAGTTTTCAGAAGAATTAGGGGAGTTTAAAGCTGAGATGTGGTATCACCATGCACGCGAGCTCCTCTAATCCCTTTCTCTCCAGCGGTTCTCAACCTGTGGGTCACGACCCCTGAAAATACATCCTGCATATCAGATATTTACATTACGATTCATAACAGTAGCAAAATTACAGTTATGAAGTAGCAATGAAAATAATTTTATGGTTGAGGGTCACCACAACACAAGTAACTGTATTAAAGGGTCGTGGCATTAGGAAGGTTGAGAACCACTGCAGCCCTTTCATGGATCTGACAAGGATTCTGATACAGTTTTGTAATAAGCAGTTAAGAGTTGAGTACATAACAACATATTCATAATATGTGTGAGGCCTAAAATTGATCCATTCTCCAACCAATCTGCAAATATGTAATAGCTCTTGATATATTTAAAAAGAATATGGTTATTATACTTATCTCTTGACCTTTCATTATTTACTGACTGTGGTGAAACTTCCTGACATCCAAGTGCAAAAGCTTTACTTTTCATTCCACTGGTAACCATTAGGTGGCAATATAATGCCAACAATAAAAAGTAGTTTAAAAAGGAATTTCTAGATTTGCTTTCCTCACAAATAGTCATATGCCTATTTAAAATTTAAGGTCAAAAATTAAATCCTATAACCTATGTACCCGTTTTTGTATTTTTTCTCCTGCCATCTTCTTAAAATTGTGAATTATGTAAGAGAAACCAACTGCTAGATAAACACCCGACTAGGAAATTACTCCTAGATACATAGTCATAGCAGAAAGTTATAATAATGATGACTTTAACATAAAACACATGAAGATTTAAAAAAAATTACTAGAATGTGGAAAGATAGCATATTGATTCTCTTTTCCAGAAAGATCAAGGAATAAAATTTGTGGGTTTTTTCATTTTTAAAAGAGTAAACACATAACACTCTTTTCCAAAATAATTAAGACCTCTAAATATAGTCTCTTCCTTAACTCATCTTTAATTATTATAAAGGAGTATCCTGGAGACCCACCAGAATACACATGGATTCGGCCCCAAAAGTCATAAAAACTCAAAGCAGCAGTCAACTGAGGAGCACAGATACACTCCAAGGTCAGGAGGTCCAGCTTCAGGCTGACTGACAGTAAGCCTTTAAACTAGAAGGCAAATAACCTATAGTTTAGATAACCTGTTACACTCTTACCAGCATTCCTCAAACTGCCTTTAATTATTATCTCTTTAAATTTTTCCATGAATATTAATTTCAACCCATTTTCACTACTATAACAGTATCGGAGAAGATGGAGATACATTCAGGATAAATTGTTATGATTCCACAATATGATTGCAGATGATATGGCCTTATAGATATAAACCTTAATGATTCCTCACCGAGAAAACTTTTAGAACTAATAAATAAATTTAGCAAAGAGGCAGGACACAAAATCAACACACAAAAATCAGTGTGTCTACTAACTAACAATAAGCAATCCAAAAATGAAATTAAGAAAATAATTATATTTGCAATAACATAAAGAAATACTTAGGAATTAATGAAGGAGGTGAAAGATGACAATAAAACAACAAAATATTGCAGAAATAAATTAAATAAGACATAAATAAATGGAAAGATATTCATGGGCTGAAAGACTTAATATTATTAAATGTCAATACCCCCAAAACAATCTTCAAATTTAATCTAATCTCTACCAAAATCTCAATATAGATTTTGGCAGAAATATAAAAAGGCTTCCTAAAATTCATATGGAATTTCAAGGGGGTCTGAAGAGCCAAAACAATTCTGATAAAGAAGAACAGAGTTGGAGGACCAGACACTTCATTTCAAGATTTACTTCAAAGCTGCAATAATCAAAATAGTGTGATACTGGCTTAAAGACAGATATATTGACCAATGGGATAGGAGATGAGCTGCTTAATGGGTTGCTACAAAGTTAAAGCAATAATGACAGTGTGACATTGCTTCAAGAAGATAAAATTGATCTGTGGAACCAAATAGAGATACTAAACTATAACCCAAGGATAAAGGAAACTCAACCTCTCTCCACATTTATACAAAAATCACTTACCAGTGAATTTGGATCTTAATAGGAAAGGTAAAATACAAGGAAATTACAAAACAATTCACAAGAAGTAAATGAGTTCTTAAACACAAGAAGAAAAATGAATTATTTACAAATGTGACTGTAATATAGTTATAAATCATTATTACTTAAGAAACACCATTATGAGAATGCAAGACACCACAAATTACATTAACCTTGGCCGGTGTAGCTCAGTCAGTTGGAGCATAGGGGTGTACTTGGTTGCTGGTTCCATCAAGTTGCTGGTTCCATCAGGTTGATGTACACAGGAAGGCAAGGAAGACAATTAATTGATGTTTCTCTCTCACATCAATCTCTCTCTCTCTCTCTCTCTATCTATCTCTCTCTCTCCAAAATCAATAAGCATGTCCTCAGGTGAAGATTAAAAAAAAGATATTTACATTACAGTCCAATAGAGTACATTATATATCTTATTATGTTTTTAAAATATTTTATCTTATTCTTAATTTCTAAGTAATAAGTGTTAAAATGAAGATAATTAAATGGCCAGAAAATATATGAAAAATAGTGTCCAACTGTATTGGTCACCAGGGAAGTGTAAATTAAAAACAAAACTCAGTACCACTGTATAGGCCAGTGATGGCGAACCTTTTGAGCTCGGCGTGTCAGCATTTTGAAAAACCCTAACTTAACTCTGGTGCCATGTCACATATAGAAATTTTTTGATATTTACAACCATAGTAAAACAAAGATTTATATTTTTGATATTTATTTTATATACTTAAATGCCATTTAATAAAGAAAAATCAACCAAAAAAATGAGTTCACGTGTCACCTCTGACACGCGTGTCATAGGTTCTCCATCACTGGTATAGGTTAAGGTTAAAAAGACTGATAATAAAAAGTGTTGGTGAGGATGTAGAAGACTTTTCATACATTGTTTATGGGCTTAGAAATTGGTATAACATCTTTAGAAAGCAGTTTGGTCTTCAATAGAAAATTGAAGAAATACATAATCTGAGAGCCAGTAATTTCACTCCTAGTATATGCTCTGGTCTAGATGAGTATAATTGTGTGCACCAAGAAACACATGCCAAAATGTTCATAGCAGCATTACTTGTAGTAACAAAAAAATAAATAAAAGAAAACAACCCACCCAGGCCTGGATGGCTCAGTTGGTTGGGCATTGTCCCCTGCACTGAAAGGCTGGCGGTTCAACTTCCAGTCAGGGCACATGCCCAGAATGCAGGATCCCTGGCAGCTGATTTATTCTGCTCATTGATATTATCTCTTTTTCCCTGTCCCTTCCTTGCTCTCTAAAAATAAATAAAAATATTTTCAAGGGGGCGGGGGGGGGGGGGCGTGTCAATTGGGGAAAAAGGAGACATATGTAAAACTTTAGACAATAATAAAAAAAGAAAACCTAACTTCAGGTGAAATGCAAAAAAAAAAAAACCTTCAAGTAATAAAACACATATCCATTAATATTTAGAATATAACACCAACATAATAAAGATTCTTTTTCTGATATTAAAAATATTTTCAACAAAATACACACACACAAACAAACACAATACAAATGTCCATGAAGGGGAGAATAGCTGATATATGTACAACATCATGTAGTGAATTCCATTTAGCAATGAAAACAAATGGACTATAGTCATGTACAACATGAATGACTCTCACAAGTAAACATCAAGAAAAAGTAGCCAAACACACTGAATATAATCATCTACACTAATAAAAGAGAAACATGGTAATTAGCATATGACCGCTACCCTTTTCATTGGCTAATTAGCGACATATGCAAATTAATCACCAGCCAAGATGGCGGTTAACTGCCAACAAAGATGGCGGTTAATTTGCATATGTAGGCACAATGCAGGGAGGCAAAAGGGAAAGCACGGAAGAAGCCCCCTGGCACTGACAGTGATCGGAAACCCAGGGGGGAGCTAAGAGTGGGGGGCAGGGCAAAGGCGGCCCTGAGGGCCGCCTTTGCCCTGCCCCCCAGCCATGATCGGAGAATCCTGCGCCTTTGCCGCACTGGCCAGTGATAGCGGGAAGTAGGGGTGGAGCCAGCGATGGGAGCTGGGCAGGGGCAGAGCCCACGATAGGGGGGTGGCTGCAGCTGGGGGGGTCCCCTGCCCTGGCCTAACGCCTCGGCCAGAGGCATTAGACCGGGCATTGGCAGAGCCCACAATCGGGGGGCGGCTGCAGCCGGGCAGGGGCGGCTGCAGCTGGGGGTCCCCGCTGCCCGGGCCTAACGCCTCAGCCACAGGCGTTAGGCCTGGGAAGGGGTGGAGCAGGAGGTCCCTTGGAGAGCTGTGGGTCCCCTGCCCAGGCCTAATGCCTGGGTGAGAGGCATTAGGGTGGAGCCGTCAATCGCAGGGAACAGGGGCCGAGTTGGCGATAGTGGGGTGCTGGGGGTCCCTTGCCCAGGCCTAATTCCTTGACCAGAGGTGTTAGGCCTGAGCATGGGCAGAGCCAGAGATCGTGAGCAGGGGCGGCGTGGGCGATTGTAGGGAGCTGGGGGTCCCCTGCCCACCCTGATCCGGGACACCCTTCAGGGCAAACCAGCTGGCTCCCACCCGCGCACCAGGATTCTATCCTATATAATAAAAGGGTAATGTGCACATGCAATTTTTTTTCCAAATATATTTTATTGATTTTTTACAGAGAGGAAGGGAGAGGGATAGAGAGTTAGAAACATCGATGAGAGCGAAACTTCGATCAGCTGCCTCCTGCACACCCCCTACTGGGGATGTGTACACAACCAGAGTACATGCCCTTGACGAGAATCGAACGTGGGACCCTTCAGTCCGCAGGCCGACGCTCTATCCATTGAGCCAAACCTGTTAGGGCGGTAATGTGCAAATTGACCCTAACAGCAGAACGACTGGGAATGACTGGTCACTATGACACACACTGACCACCAGGGGGCAGATGCTCAATGCAGGAGCTGCCCCCTGGCAGTCAGTGCACTCCCACAGGGGGAGCTCTGCTCAGCCACAAGCCAGGCTGACGGCATCACAGCAGCGATGGTGGGAGCCTCTCCTGCCTCCTCAGCAGCTCTGTGGATGTTCAACTGCAGCTTAGGCCCACTGGCAAGTGGACATCCCCCAAGGGATGTATCACTGCCAGCTTAGGCACAATCCCCCGGGGAGCAGGCCTAAGCCAGCAGGTGGACATCCCCCAAGGGGTCCCAGACTGCGAGAGGGCACAGGCTGGGCTGAGGGACCCCCGAGTGCACAAATTTTTGTGCACCAGGCCTCTAGTCTACACTAATAAAAGAGAAACATGGTAATTAGCGTATGACCGCTACCCTTCCCATTGGCTAATCAGCATATCCTTATGCAAATTAACTGTCAGCCAAGATGGCGGCCGGCAGCCAGGCAGCTGGAAGCGAACATGAGGCTTGCTTGCTCCAGTGACTGCGGACTCGAACGTTCCCTGCCTGACTTGCCGGCCTCTGAGCTGCCAGTTTGAAACATTCTAACAAATATAGGCCGGGATCTCAGAGCTGGAGTTATACATTGTTTCGATTACAGAACCGAAAGAAACCAGATACTTGCTCTCAGAGCTAGAGTCAGAGCTAAAGCTGGCCCAGAATAAAATTTAAAAAAAGGAGCAGTTGGGAGCTTTAATCAACAACCGCCAGCCTGAAAGCAGCCCTCAGTCCCTCACCCAGACTGGCCAGGCACCCCAATGGGGACCCCCACCCTGAAGGGTGTGTGACCAGCTGCAAACAACCATCATCCCCTCAGCCAGACTGGCCAGGCACCCCAGTAGGGACCCCCACCCTGATCCAGGACACCCTTCAGGGCAAACCAGCGGGCCCCCAGGCCTCTATTCTATATAGTAAAAGGGTAATATGCCTCCCAGCACCAGGGTCAACGGAGCCTCGAGGCCTCCTGGCACCAGATCAGCATGACAAGGAGCAGCGCCCAAACCCCCTGATCGCCCTGCAGTTCTGTGCATGACGAGGTACAGAGCCCCAACACCCTTGATGGGCCCTGCGCTGTGAGTGACAGGGGGAGGCGCTGCAACCTCTCCATCGACCCTGCCTCGAGTGTGATAGGGGGCGGTGCCCCAACCCCCCAATCGGCCCTACCCTGAGCGTGACTGAGGGTGGCATCACAACCTCCCAATCCGCCCTGCTCTGTGCATGACAGGGGGTGGCGCCCCAACTCCCCAATCAGCCCTGCTCTGAGCCTGACCAGTGGCTGCACCTAGGGATTGGGCCTGCCCTCTGCCACCCGGGAGCAGGCCTAAGCCAGCAGGTCGTTATCTCCTGAGGGGTCCCAGACTGCGAGAGGGCACAGGCCGGGCTGAGGGCCCCCCTTCCCCCCCCCCAAAGTGCATAAATTTTTGTGCACTGGGCCTCTAGTCTACCCTGATAAAAGAGAAACATGGTAATTAGCGTACGACCGCTACCCTTCCCATTGGCTAATCAGCATATCCTTAAGCAAATTAACTGTCAGCCAAGATGGCGGCCGGCAGCCATGCACTGAAGCGAACAGGGAGGCTTGCTTGCTTCAGTGACTGCGGACTCCAACGTTCCCCGCCTAACTTGCCGGCCTCTCAGCTGCAACTCTAAGCAACTATATACTATGTTGCAAATAAGAAGCTAAACAAAACCCCAGAAACCAGCTTTCATTCAGCCGGACTTTAGCAACATTGTATCAATGTTTTCAGCAGTGAGGCCTCAGAGCTAAAGCTGGCCCAGAATAAAAAAAAAAAAGATAAAGAAAACAAGGAGCAGTTGGGAGCTTCAGTCACTAGCTTCCGGAAAACAGCCCTCAGCCCCTCACCCAGACTGGCCAGGCACCCCAGTGGGGACCCCCACCCTGATCCAGGACACCCTTCAGGGCAAACCAGCCGGCCCCCACCCGTGCACCAGGCCTCTATTCTATATAGTAAAAGGGTAATATGCCTCCTGGCAGTGGGATCAGTGGAGCAGCGAGGCTCCCGGCACCGGGATCAGCGTGACAGGGGGCAGCGCCCAAACCCCTAGATCGCCCTGCTGCTCTGTGTGTGACAGGGGGCGGGGCCACAACCTCCCGATCTGCCCTGCTCTGTGCATGATGGGGCGGCGCCCCAACTCCCCAATCAGCCCTGCTCTGAGCCTGACCAGGGGCTGCACCTAGGGATTGGGCCTGCCCTCTGCCACCCGGAAGCAGGCCTAAGCCAGCAGATCGTTATCTCCCGAGGGGTCCCAGACTGCGAGAGGGCACAGGCCGGGCTGGAGGACCCCCCTCCCCCCGCCCCCAGTGCACAAATTTTTGTGCACCGGGCCTCTAGTATATAATAAAAGGCTAATATGCCAATCGACCGAACAGTGGAATGACTGGTCACTATGATGCGCACTGACCACCAGGAGGCAGACACTCAACGCAAGAGCTGTCCCCTGGTGGTCAGTGTGCTCCCATAGAGGAAGCGCTACTCAGCCAGAAGCCCAGCTCATGGCTGGCGAGCGCAGCGCTAAGGATGTCTGACTGTGAGAGGGCTCAGGCCGGGCTGTGGGGCCACCCCTCCCTCCAGTGCATGAATTTCATGCACCGGGCCTCTAGTGTAGTCATAAACAAGTTGAAAATATGGGCTGTGTGATCATACCATTGGGGAAAACTAGGGATGTGTAGGCTATTCAGTAATACTGATTAAAAAAATATATATGTATATGTGTATATGAAACTCCTATTGCCCCAGAACAGTACTGTATTCATAAATGTACTGATACAAACTGCTGAAGTATGTGGAACAGTAGGTTTGAAATTGGCTATTAGATACCAGCTATGAATTACATGTTGGACAATGGAGAGGTCTATATAAGGGACCAGTATGTCACTTAGACACAAAAAAAGAGTTAACGGAGAGTAAAGGACCTATTGGCTTTTCCATGTCTTTGAGCTATTTGGCATTCAGAATATTTATACTAAGCCCTTTTATCCTATAGAATCAGTTAAGCAAACATAAGACCAGGTTAATTTTATACATGCTATCATCAATGGTTTGCCTCCAAAAGGGTTGCAATGTAAGTCCATTTAAAATGGCCTGGCATTTCAAAGTGTAAGACTTGACTCAAGAGACCTAGATTTAGGGATTTTGTAGCTCTGCATTCTATAGTAAGTCACTTAATCACCAAGCTTCCGATTTTCCATATATGCATACTCGAGGGATCAGAGTTAGATCAGGTATTCAGAGGATTTGTCAAAGGTTGTGGATTGTTATACACAGCTTGGTAACAGCTATGGTTATTGTTAGAACTGAAAGTTCTGTGTTGGGTGAGCATGAAAAAACTCCTGTTTCGTGACATCCTATATAGTAAAAGCCTAAAATGTTAAGTGTCCAGTCACCTCGTTATCCGTTCAACCAATCAAAGTGTAATATGCTAACGATATGCTAAGGCCGATCAACTGTTCACTATGATGTGCACTGACCACCAGGGGGAAGACAGTTGACCAGTCGTTATGACATGCACTGACCACTAGGGGGCAGACAGTCAATCGGTAGGTTAGCTTGCTGCTGGGGTCCGGCCAATCAGTACTAAGTGAGATGGGCCAGACATGCCCTGGAGTAATCCCATGGTCCCTCCCAGGCTGGCCAACCTCCCACATCCCTCCCCGGCCCCAATCGTTCACAGGTGGAGTCCCTTGGCCTGGCCTGTGTCCTCTCGCAATTCGGGACCCCTTGGGGAATGTTGGAAAGCCGGTTTCAGCCCAATCCCACAGGCCAGGCCGAGAGACTCCACTGCACGAATTCATGCACTGGGCCTCTAGTGACATGTATAGACAGGTAGAGCTAAGAAATAGATGGGATTTAGCAAAACATATTTTGGTGGTAAAAAGCATAACAAAAAAGATGACAATGACTACCAGACGAGTAAGGGCAGTTAAATAGCCTTAGCAAAATACCTTAGCTAGGGAATTGGAGGTTGTGGCAATATTCTCTTTTTTTCAGTGAGGAGGTTATTATACAAGTTCTGCTCTATAATTCATGTAGCTATTATTTTATATCTTATGCATGCTTATGTGTCATATTTCACAGTAAAATATTTTTGTTTGTTTGTTTATTAGATTCATCCAACTCAGAACCTTTTTTATTTGTTTTTTTTTCTTTCATTCTTTTATTTCCTATTATGATATATAGATATTCAATATTATTTTACATTACTTTTAGGTGTATAGGCGTTATTTTATTTTCCCATAAGATATTTTTAATTACAGTTTACTTTCAATATTATTTTGTCATGTTTTTAGGTGTACAGCAGAGGTTAGACAATCATATACTTTAAAAAGTGTTTTCCCTGATATTTGTAGTACCCACCTGGCACCGTACATAGTTATCACAATATTATTGACTATGTTCCCTATGCTGTACTTTACATCCCTATGACTATTTTGTAACTACCAATTTGTACTTTTTCTTTTAATCCTCATCTGAGGATATTTTTCCATTGACTTTTAGAGAGAGGGAAAGACAGAGAAATATTTGTGTGTAATAAACACACGGATTGGTTGCCTCCTGCACACGCCCTGACCAGAACCTGGGCTGGGGAGGAGCCTGCTACCAAGGTACATGCCCTTGGCCAGAATCAAACGTGGGACCCTTAGGTCCACATGCCAATGCTCTATCCACTGAGAAAAACCACTAGGGAAATTTGTACTTCTTAATCCCTTCAAATCTTTCACCCAGTACCTCAACTCCCCTCCCCTTTGGCAACCATCAGTCTGTTCTCTGTGTCTGTGAGTCAGTTTCAGGTTTGTTTATTTACTTTGTTCTATAGATTCCACATACAAGTGAAATCCTCTGGTATTTGCCTTTCTCTGACTGATATTTCACTGAGCATAATAACCTCCAGGTCCATCTATGCTGTCCCAAATGGTAAGGTTTTATTTGTTTTCATGGCCAACCAATATCCCATTGTATGTAAGTACCACTGCTTGTTATCCACTTGTCTACTAATGGGCACTGGGGTTGCTTCCATATCTTGGCTATTGCACATAAAGCTGCAATGAACATAAGGATGCATATGTTCTTTTAAATTAGTGCTTTGCGGGTTTTTTGGCTAAAACTCCAGGAGTGGAATTTCTTGGTCATAAGGCAGTACTGTTTTTAATTTTTTTAGGAATCTTCATACTGTTTTTCATAGTGGCTTCATCAATCTGCATTCCCACTAACAAAGCACAATAGTACCATTTTTTTCCATATCCTCGCCAATACAAGTCATTCGTGAATTTATTGATGATAGTCATTCTGGCAAGTGTGAGGCAATATCACATTGTGCTTTTAATTTGCATTTCTCTGATGATTAGTGCCATTGAGCATCTTTTCATGTGTCTATTGGCCATTGGTAGGTCCTCTTGGGAGAAGTGTCTATTCAGGACCTCTGCCCATTTTTAAATTGGATTGTTTGTTTTTTTCATGTTGAGTATTATGAGTTCTTTAAAATTTTTGGATATTAACTCCTTATCAGATGTCATTAGCAAATATATTCTCTCATTCAAAAAGTTGTCTTTTCATTTGGTTGATCATTTTCTTTGGTTGGCAAAAAATTTTAGGTTGATGTAGTCATTTGCTTAGTTTTTAAGAGATCAGAAAAAATATTTGCTAAGAGAAATGTCTGAGATTTTACTGCTATTTTTTCTTCTAGGAATTTTATGGTTTTGAGTCATACACTTAAGTCTTTAATCCATTTTGAGTTTATTCTTATGTGGTCTCAGAAGGTGGTCTAGTTTTATTTTTTCCCAATAAAACATTTAAACATAAAAAAATAATTTTATTCTTATTTTGCTCTTGCTTGTATTCACTAAGAAAAATAGAAATTCATCAAAATCAAAGCCAGAGATTTACAAAGTTTTATAAAATTAACCTAAGTATAATAGTTTTTAAACTTGAAATTTTAACCCAGGAAGTAGCTATTTCAGAGTCTTTCTGAGGATCTGATTACCCAACTTAAAATTGCCCCCATAATTTTCCATGTCATCTTGTTTTATTTTCCTTCATAGACCTACTTACTAAGTTAAATCTTACTATTAGTTCATTTGCTTCCTTATTTATTATTATCTCTTTTCTGAATGGTAACCTGGGATAGCTTGTTCTCCTGTTTTCCTAACACTTACAATCTTGTCTAGTATATACTAGGAGTTCAGAATATATTTTATTAAGTTAATGTTTGTGCATCTGACATTTTTCCAAATGTATACATGGACATTGTCAACAAATATAACAAACAGAGTTCTCTTTTTCAATAAATCTAGGACATCCTATTTCTTATATTTTACTCAGAATGATATTCAATGTATTTTAGCATATCAAAGGATGTTCAGAAAATGAAGTAAATTGCTTAACTTTGATGATCAGAGCATTTTCCAAATCTTCTGTGAAATATTTTCTTAGAGTAACAAAATGGAGGCTTTCCGAAAATGGGCAATCTAAAATATAAATTCTGAAATTATGGCAAACTCAACAAAGCATACAGGAGTTTTCCGAGTGTGGGAATATTTGGTGAAAGTGGTTTCACAAGTCCCTAATTCCTCATGAAAGACACAATTGCTAGCTGGTTATGATGTTCTGCCAACCTTGGAAGAGGTCCTCAGGTCATTGAAACTCAGAAGGGATGTGTTCAAACCTCTTACATACTAAACATGTCACTATGAAACCTCAGCATAATTACCTGCTGTGGTTGCAAAGACTACAGTTTATAAGCTGTATCTCCTGGATCTCACCTCTGGGTTGGAGATAGAAATGCTTCCAATAGCTCTATATTATAATTATGACCAGGCATCAAAATTGTGGAGGTCTTTTGAACCTATACTGGGATAGCAGTTTCAGGACATGTAAATTGTTCATGAGCAATGTCTTCCAGGGAGTGACCATACTAGACCCAGTGGCCTCCTCCACCAAAAAAACTCTTAAAAAATAATATTCCAGGAAACTAATATTACATGTAAATATTTTAGAAACACTCAGGTAGGCAATGCAATAAGTATGTACACATTAAACTGAATATTTTTTTTAAAAAAATGTATTCTATTTGCACCTTGGGTGAAAATACCTTGACATGACAAAGTTTCAATTTTCATGTATCTATTTTGCTTTCAGATAAATATAGCCAATGTCTGCTAGCTTGAAATTTGTCATGCCACTCCAACCTAGAGGTAAAACTTGGGTCACTCTTGATTATTTTAGAAAAAAATAAAAGTTGAAAGTATATCAAACATTGCATTTCATTCTATTTTCCTTTTGATATTATAGAGTTGAGGGATTTCATCAGTTCCTGTCACTGAGCTACAGAAAAGAGAAAGGCTATTTTCCTCCATTTTTAAATTGGCATAAATGTCCATGCTCCCTTAATAAAATTACAGAGACTATTTTTCTTTACATATTTATGGCAACCTTTCTGACCCCTGGACCAGAGCATTCGGGGAAATGCATAATTCTCTCCCTTTCCATCAGTTAACAAGAGTGTCCTTGTTGCAGATGCAGAATGCCCTTTGGAGTGTTTCTCTAGCTTTTAGCCACAAATAATGGAGACAACAGAAGGTTTTGCATCATTACTGAAAGGTACCCTAGATTGATGCATCATGCTGATTGCTTCAATAGGAGCTACAGTGAATAATCCTCAGAAATCACCTATTACCTAGCTGCAAGGCCCTAGCATACAGATGCCTCAGGTTGAAGCATAGCCCACCACAAAAAGATGAAGAGATTTCTTTCAAAGATGTAGTCACTTATGTACCTGCTACTTTTCATCTTTGCACCTGTGGAAGGATCCAAATAGAGCTGTGTACTTATTTCAAAGACTGTTTGGCTTCCTGGGAAGAGGGCAAAATAAGGTTCACTATAGACTCTTTAATTCAATCATAAATTGTTTGAAGTTGTCATGCTCCTTTGTAGATCATATAAATGTCCAAAATACATGTTGATACTTTGTCCATAAATACATAGAGAATCTGACTCTGGTCTCAGCACGTTTATTTATTTCATTATTTCTCTAAGTAGGATTGAAAAAACTGAACAAAAATTGAAAAGGTCAGCAGGAGCTGGTGGAAAACAAAATTAGTTTGGAATATCTCTAGCAATTCCTTAAACTAAAGTTTCTTCTTAAGTTTCCATTCAGAATACCCTCATTTTGAATCTTCTGTTACTCTACCATATCACATAAATGTGCACAAAATGTAAGAAATAAAATTTTAAATTGATTGTTATGGAATGAGAGAGAGAATGACAATATAATTGGTGAAGTTCAGCATATCTCAACTTCCTATTTCGTTCTGAAAGGTAATGTGTTTTCTTTAATTAATGATTTTCATGTTTCTGTCTTCATATAGTATTTCCCACATATTCTTACAGATAGTCAAATAATTATATTATGAATGAATGTGATTCTAGTTATGTTTCTTCAATAAAACTCAATGTGCTGTTTAGTTCTCCCTTTTATTTATTTCTTAATTAGTATCAGCAATGCATATACAATCAATTACTATCTGTAAGATTATGATTCTTAATGTTATGATTTTTACCGCCAGCTTGATCTTTCCTTTAAGCTCTGTTTCCTTATATTCAACCACTTACCAGATAATTTACATTTGAAAATATCAAAAGGTGTCTCAAACATATACAGAACCCAATAGGAGCCCATGTCAGCTCCTAAACTGTGACTTTCCTACTGTTTATGGGTTGAATTGTGTCCCCTGCAAGAATCATATATTGAAGACCTAATCTGAGTGAGGTATTTTTCCTAATGCATTTCATAATGTCACAGTGTAAAACGTACTATCAATAAGATGTGGGCAGAGTGCTGTGAGAATCCAGAGAGAATGCACCTCATTTAGCACTGTGATGACAACAAAGGACTCTGGGGATGGTGGAATCTCAGCTGAATTATGAAGAGTAACATGTAAGTGGCAGATAAGGGGAAAGGGCATGTGATAGAGGACACCTTTAATAGAATTAGAGGCATAGTGAATCTGATCCATAAATGGAACTGCATGAAGTAATGTGAAAATATTAGGCTCAGATAATATATTTGAAACGGCTAATTTGCTACTCTGCTAAGTATTTTTTAGCTTTATTTCTTTAAGTTAATTAAGCAATATTCAAAAATTTTGAACATAGAACTGGCTTTTAGGGATATCTCAATTCAAAAATACAAAGAAACAATTAGATGGAAGTGTCACTGAAAACAAGGAAAACAGAAGTTTCTTAGCAGTGACAAATTAAAAGGAAATGACAAAAATACAGTGACAGTAGGATGGAGAAGAGATAAAAATGCAAGAAAAATTATGTGAGAAAAGATACAGGATTTACAAAGATGGTGATGTAGGTAAACCAGTACTCACCTCTTCCACAACCACATCAAAATTACAATTAAACTACCTAACAACCATAATTTAGAACTACCTGAAATCTGGTTGAATGCAAGTCTTACAACTAAGAAATTAAAGAAGAAGCCACTGAGACTGGTAGGAGGGGTGAAGACTCCGCAGAGGCCTGGGACAGGGTGGACCCACACCCACGTGTGGCAATTTAAAATGAGGAGGGATATCTTGGCTGTGGAGGATTCAGTGCCAGAAACAGAGTCCCCATATCTTCTGGCTGTAAAAACCAGCAGGGATTTTTGGCTGAGTGAAACAGAGGCTGCTTGAGTCCCAGGTAGTTCCTCTTAAAGGGCCTACACACTGACTTCTCAGACTAATAGCAGCAGCTTGAAAGGCATCAGGGGCATTTAGGGAGGAACTAACTTGTCGGGAATCAGGGCAAGAACTGGAGGGGCAGTTTTCTCCCAGACAGAAGTGCTGCCAGAGGCCGTTGTTGACAGGTAGGCATCCTATCTGAATTTTCCATCAACCTGGCTCACATTCCCACCCCTCCCCCCACCCTGGTGATTCCCTTAGACCCTGCCACTCTCTACTTGCAGGCTCATCCAAGCTTTTTCAATGGCTTTTCCATACAACCGGCCTTGCTTGCCTCATGACTTCAACTTTCTTAAAATCTCTCAAACAAGCAGCAGCTGGAATCAGTGTGCCCCATACCTCTCAACAAGTGGCCCCAAGCCTGGCACTAGTGGCAGCCAACCTTGGCTCACAGCTTGGCCTCTCCAGGGCACCTCCAAGTCCAACATGAGTAGCAGTCATCTACAGAGACGGTAGCTCGTGCCAGGTGGTCCCAAGCAGGGCACAGGCAGTGGCTGACTTTGCACCTCTCAGAAGCCCCCAGAGCCAGTGCACCACGCCAGATTAAAACCCTACCACTTTCATGAGTGCCACATTCGAGGGGCAGAGTCAGTGAGCACCAAAGTCCCACTGAAGCAAGTCCTGCTCTATAGGCTCGGCTCCTGCACAGCAGTTCTTCCACTGTATTCACAGCTGGTCCTCACAGCCAGTTGCCCTAGGGGTAAATCCCTCCCAGTAATGCCAACATTAAAGCCCAAAATGGTATATGTGTTCCAGGAGGCAGGCTGGAGGAAAGATCAAACATAAGGTAAAAAAGAATTTGTTTCAGTTGTCTGTTCAAGGAAATATTAGGAAACTGCCATGTTAACACTTTTTCTTTTAATCCAGTGGCCAAACTTTAGTCACATAGACACAGAACATGGTTTGGAAAGATATTTGTACACAGTAAGGTATGTCTTTAACTTGGTCTCCCCAGTGGTAGGCACAGTGCCTCAAAGAGTATATACTCGAGAAATAATTGTTAATTAAAAGAATTAATTAATTAAAAAAACTAAACTGCATTCTATCATGATAAAATACAAATAAGAATTTTTGGAAAATTTTCTGAAAATGAAACAAAATTCTAAGACTTTAAACCCCAAAAAATGATGTTCTCAGAAAGCTAATATGGCATTGGTACAAACTTTGTGACTGTTTTCCAGAGATTACATAAAAAACATTTTTGGAAATTCTCAGTTTCATTTTGGCACATTTTAGATATAGGAAGAAATAAATTGCACATTCTTAACTGTCCTGTCTGTAGGCAGCTTTGTCTTGATTAAAAATTGGTTAAGAACAGCAAGTGAGTCAGATTGCTTCTTGAATACTATTAAACAGCAGGCTTCTATCTACTAGAGGAGTGGTAAGTTCTTGAGTGAGCAGGAATTCGTTTTACAAGCACTACACTGAGGGTATTTTTACAGTCACTGAATTTAAAGCCAGGTACATGAAACCTTTTCTTGTAAATGTCAGCTGCCTTGGCTTTCATTAGGCTGTGCTATGGTAAATGCAGCCTCATATAATATTACTTCACACCTCCTTTTAAAAGTTACCAATAATAAGATTGTAAAAGAAAAAATGGCTTAATTTCTTTTACTTTATTTTTCCCAGGACCTTTCTGAGAACACTAAAAAACTCTTATTTAGGTTCATTTGCACAGATTTCCAACTGGCAATATCTCAGTGTTCATCTGAATGCTTCTCCTAAAGTGAAAATCCATATACAGTGGGGCCTTGACTTACGAGTTTAATTCGTTCTGTGGCGGAGCTCGTAACTCAAATTACTTGTATGTCAAATCAATTGTGAACGAGTGAGACGTGTGATGCTGGGCTGATGTTGTGGCATTCACTGTGACATTCTCTGCGCCAACTAGTGGTGGGGTATCTGAAGCTGGCTCGTAACCCGAATTTTAACTCGCAACTCAAAGCAAAAAATCGGCCGAGAGACGGCTCGTATCTTGAAAAACTCGTTAGTTGGGACACTCGTAAGTCAAGGCCCCACTGTATTCAATGCCCTACAGCAGTGGTTCTCAACCTTGGCTGCACATTAGAATCACCTGGGAATCTTTTTAAAATCCTGATTTCTGGGCCTCATCCTCTGGAAATTCTGTTTCTTTGTTATGGGGTGGGGCCACAACATTAGTAACAAAGAAATAGAATTTCCGGAGGATGAGGCCCAGAAATCAGGATTTTTTGAAGATTCCCAGGTGATTCTAATGTGCAGCCAAGGTTGAGAACCACTGCCCTAAAGTGTCTGAAGTAATTCAAATTGGAACAAGATGAAAATCAGGTGCCATCATTGGCAACATGCTTGGAAGCTCTGAAAGATTTTCTGTCACAGGAAGCCTAACTGTATTTAGGTTGTTGATCTTAATCAGAGAAAAACTGGTTTGTGTTAGTCTTGGTCAACAATGCCCAGTGGAGGCAATTCTCAGGTTTTTATTGCAGGATGGCCACAGAGCGCCCCCAAATGGAGTGCCAGCAGCATCTTAATGAGTGAGTGGCTCCAGAGGTTCAGTTACGCAGCTCAGTGTGTGATCAGAGGCATACACAGCAAAGTCCTTCTCAGAGAGAGTAGCCCTAGCTATGCAATATCTACCCAGGAAGCATGCAAAGCTTAATGTCTTTTTATAAAGCCCAGCAAAATGCTTGGAAGTTCTGAAAGATTTTCTGTCACAGAAACCCTGACTGAATTTAGGCTATTGTTCTTAGTCAGAGAAAAACTGGTTAGTGTTAGTCTTGGTTAACAATGCCCAGGGAAGGGAATCGACTTGCTGACCAGGGTAGGTGGGCTTTGTAAAAAGACATTAAGCTTTGGATGCTTCCTGGGTAGATATTGCACAACTAGGACTACTCTCTCTGAGAGGGACTTTGCTGTGTATGCTACTGATCACACACTGAGCTGCATAACTGAACCCCTGGGGCCCCTCACTCATTAAGATGCTGATGGCACTCCATTTGTGGGGAGCTCCCTGACCATTCTGCTCTAGAACCTGAAAATTGCTAAAGGTAGAATCCCTGTATACATGGGGGTTTTGTAGTTGAGTCTACAAAGGGGTAGATCTGGTTCTTTCTAGAGGGCTTCTTTCTACCGGGTTATCCACAAAGGAGTAGGGTGAGAGTGAGAGGCTGCCACCATTGTCTGCGTTAGCTAAGCAATGATCTATTCACTCAGCAAACATCTTCATGAGTGTGTACTATGTGCCCAGAACTGTGAAGGGACACAGAGATGAACAAGGCATAATAACTAGCTTAAAGGATTTTGAAATATTTTCAGAAAAGCATGCAGCCTAAAGGTGTACCATATGGTGAATGTGCTAGCAGGGGCATATGAAAGGTATATCAGTGCAGAGAAGAAACACAAGGGAGACCTAACTGAGCTTTGGATGCCACGTTGGTAGGCTAGAAAATGCTTCCCAAAAAGTGGCATTTATGTTAGTTTCGAAAAGAATGGTACAATCAATTGGACGAAGATAGAAGTGATTTTGAAGTAGAAGAAATGACATGACAAAAGGTGTGGAGCAAAAAGCACAAGAAAACCATCAGTGTAAGTGCACAGTGAAAGGAAGGAAAGGTGCAGCCAGAGAGGTAATCCATACCTACATATGTGTGTGTGCCATGCTAGAGGCTGTGTGGCTTGCTCAGGTATATTTTGATACTTAAAGAAATTCAGAGCAGAGGCAAGTTCAGGCTCATTTTTATTAGGTTTAAAATGCAAGAAAGAGTATAAAGTTTTTAAAAATCTTCTTAATACATTTTTAAGTTAAGTGAAAGATTGAAAGAGACTTGTTTATAATGCTAATTGTTGTATTTCACAAATAATTAAAAGATTGGGAAAGGATAAGTTTAATTTTATGTTATTTTTAGTACAATAAAAGTGTATACATTTGGAGGAAATAGATGGCTTTTCTTTCAAGATCCTTATTTTTTGGCAATAAATAAAAAGCTGAATTATGTTTTCATATGTAAATAAATGTGAATTGATAATAACTAACCTTTTCATTTGTTAAAAGGGTAAAAAGATGTCCATACTTGTTACAGTACTAGTATAAAAATATTAAATATAATTTGTTGACATTTTATTATGGCCATTTAATGATTATATTTTGCACAAAAGCAAACCAGAAACTTACTCAGAAGAAAACAGAAATAGAAATATTTATGTATAATTTAACAAACATTTTTGGAAAGGTAATCTTCTGAACAGTTGTCAATCTTTATTCAACTACTAATATATATATATATATATATATATATATAGCCAGGATCCATAACGTCAGTCCATGAAGTCAGTCCTGCAGTCAGTGCTGGGTCGCCATGGTGACCCAGCACTGACTGCCGAGGGGGCTGTGGATCAGGCCTGAAGAGAGGCCCGGAGAGAGAAGCAGGGTCTGATCCACAGCCTCTGTGGCAGCTGTTGATCAGCTCTTGCCTCTCTTTCTCTCTGGGCCTCGCCAGCAGCTGCGGGGGCTGTTGATCAGCCCCACCTCTCTGATCAGGCCCAGAGATAGGTCCAGAGATGCTGACTGGCATAGAAACTGACCAATCAGAACCAAATCTGGGTGAATTGTAAGGAGTCAATGGCTGCCTAGGAGGCGAAGCTTTTGATGCTGACTGGCATAGAAACTGACCAATCAGAACCAAATATGGGTGAACTGCAAAGGCAGAACCTAAGGTGGGGGCTGAGGAGGAGTTTTAAGGGCAACAGCTATTTGGTGTAAGGTGTAAGAAAGCAGTTCAATTTTTTAATGACCATTTTGGCAGTATAGTGCATATGACTGGCTATCAGTCCAGTTATAGGGATTATGTGTTTTTGTCTGCCAAGATCATCTCCTCCGGCTGAAAAAGGCTTTTCACCCCATATAAGCAATCCTATCCTATATAATCTATCTATACTAATAAAAGGGTAATATGCTAATTAGACCGGGTCGACCCGCCATCTTCCAGATGTCCGATATCCTTCCGGACAAAACTATGGTGGTGGTGGTCGAGGCAGAAGCAGTTAGGGGTGATCAGGCCTTCAGGGGAGGGCAGTTGGGGGCGAGATCAGGCCAGCAGGGAAAGGAATTTAGGGGCAATCAGGCAGGCAGGAAGGCAGAGGAAGTTAGGGTGATCAGGCAGGCAGGCAGGTGAGCAGTTAGGAGCCAGCAATCCCAGATTGCGAAAGGGATGTCTGACTGCCAGTTTAGGACATCCTCCATGAGGTCCCGATTGGAGAGGGTGCAGGCTGGGCTGAGGGATCCCCCCCCACCATGCACGAATTTCATGCACTGGGCCACTAGTGTGTGTGTGTGTGTGTGTGTGTGTGTGTGTATTTATATATATATGATAAAAAGATTAGAGTACATTGAAATATTTATTTTGAGAATTTATATATTAGCACATCAATACAAAATTATAAATTACATTTTTAGGAATATAATGTTCATCCACCAAAAGATTCTAGTTAAATATTTTTTAACCATTATTTATATAGTTTCAAATATGGGAATCTTGCTATCTAAAACTCAAGTATGTTGTCAATGGTGTGTTCGTACTGAGTCACACAGGAATGGAATGACAAGGTAATAGCCTTTGGAGTTAAACACACCTGAGTTTGAATCCTGATTCTGTCACTTACTTTCACTTCAGCATTGGGCAAGTCATTTAATCTCCCCTAACACTCAGTTTCCTCATCTGTAAAAGAGGACTAATAATATCTAACTTTAAATAATATTTCACATCTTCATTAATGTACTCTTTGTATATATATTTTAAATATACATTTACAATAACAGAATATGTACATAAAATCCCAGAAACATAATTGGATTTCTAATTTTGTAAATTATATTGTAAATATTATTATTGCTTCTAAAGTGGACATTTAAACAGAAATTTCCATACAATATAGCCATTCTCAATATAATTTGCATTAAAGTCTACACTTGATTAGAAGCATTCAGGCTCCAAAGGGATGAGGACTGGAAGTATAAGGACTGAATTTACTTTTTTTTCAGCTTTGATGATATAAAATTGACAAAATCAAAGATAATATACATAATAATATATACAAAGTACCAGTTCATGTTAGTTCTTCCTTTTTAGGTTTTACAAATCCATTTTTCCCCATTTCACTTGGCATTTGTTTAAAAAATATTTTTTATTATTGATAGTATTACAGATATCTCCCATTTCCCTCCCCCCTACCCACCTCCTCCCAGCCTCTACTCACCCCCCGCCCAGGTTTTCACTACTCTATTGTCCATGTCCATGGGCTATGCATATAAGTACATAATCTCTTTGGTTTATCTCTTCTCTTCTCCCCAACCTCACATTGAGGTATGTCAGTCTGTTCCATGTCTCTATGCTTTGGGTCTTATTTTGTTGGTCAATTAATTTTGTTCATTAGATTCTACAAATAAGTGAGATCCTGTGATATTTGTCTTTCTCAGTTTGGCTTATTTCCCTTAGCATAATATTTTCCAGGTCCATCCATGCTGTCCTAAAGGGTAAGAGATACCTCTTTTTTATAGCTGCATAGTATTCCATTGTGTAAATGTCCCACAGCTTTTTTATCCACTCATCTACTGATGGGCACTTGGGCTGTTTCCAGATCTTAGCTATTATAAATAATGCTGCTATGAACATAGGGGTGCATATACTCTTTCTGATTGGTGTTTTGGGATTTTTAGTATATATTCCTAGAAGTGGGATCACTGGGTCAAACAGAAATTCCATTTTTATTTTTTTGAGGAAACTCCATACTGCTTTCGATAATGGCTGCACCAGTCTTCATTCCCACCAGCAGCAAACCAGTGTTCCCTTTTCTCCACATCCTCACCAGCACTTGTTGTTTGTTGATTTTTTTTTATGACAGCCATTCTGACAGGTGTGAGGTGATGTCTCATTTTGGTTTTAATTTTCATTTCTCTGATGATTAGTGACTTTGAGCATTTTTTCATGTCTCTTGGCCATTTGTATGTCCTCTTTGGAGAAGTGTCTATTCAGGTCCTCTGCCCACTTTTTAGTTGGAGTGTTTGTCTTCCTTTTGTTGAGTTGTATGAGTACTTCATATATCATTTAGGCAAATTTTTTTGTTTTCATCTCATTGGGGACCTAAGGAACAAAAACTGAAGGATAATCTCCCAGGCTGCCACTGGGAGGTGAACTTCAACATCTCAGACTCTGTGCGGATTCACATAGGATCAGGGACTTCTAGACATTTGAGCTCATACCAAAACTTGTAAAATGTAATCTCTGAGTTGGGGCTTAAAGATCTGTAGAAAATATGTCTAGTACATTTTATTATAAGAGAAAGAGTCATTCTGCTGCTAATTTATTCATTCATGAATCAAATTCTTATGACACTTAACCAGGTCTTCTGCTAAACCTTGGGAATACAGTGATGAATAAGAAAAACAAAATCCCTGTCCTCACAAAATGTGCACATTCTAATGGGGAGTGACAGACTATAAACACCACACATAAACAAATTAATGACGACACAATTTCAAGTTATGCTGAGAGCCATGCCGATGCCCACTAGCCAGAGACCACCAGGAACACACTCACACAAAGTGGGGTTTACTGGCACTGGAGATATTGTGTGGGTAATTGTGGGGTTGGCCTCTCAATAATAGGGTACAAATAGAGGTTTTTTAGAGAATCGGGGCTTGTGTTCAAGGACCTGAAGAATATTCCAGAAGTGTGGTTTTGCTCTGGCGTGGATGCTTTAAGACAGTGAAGGCAATGCCAGGGTTGTCGTATTGGTGCATGAGGTGGAAAAATGAAGCAGAAGTAAAGCAGTAGTAAAGAAGCAGCAGCCACTCAAATTATGTGGGAAAAGGGATATGGGATCATTTCTGTGGTTTGTAGTGTTCTTGTTTTTGTTTTTGCTCAGACATGATTACAAAGTGGTAGGTCTTGTTTATTGTCTTTTGCCATCCTCCATAGAATGACCCTGTCTGAAGTTTAAGTTCTATGAAATTGTTTACGTTTAACAGGAGAACACCATGGCATCGCTGTTGGTGCCAGGACAGCTCCCAGATGAAGGCTTGTCAGTGGTTGCTTTTTTTTTTTTTTCAAATATGAAGAAAAACAAAGCAAATTAAATGGAGATATTGACTCAGGGATAAATGTTTTTTTGTGGTTTTTTTTTTTTAAAGATAGAGTGTTAAGGAAGGGCTTCATTATGCATGCATACATGTGCAGAGATCTAAATGATGTGAAGAAATATACCATGAAAAGGCCTGGAAAACATCTTAACAATTAAAGTAATGGTTGATATGTTGTATCAATGAGGCTGAAAAATGCAATGTCTTAAATAAGTTATATATTCATTTCTTTTTCAACAGTCTGGTTGGTCCAGGTTGGTGAGACAGCTTTGTAGCGCAAAGTAGGTAAAGGCCTTAGGCTCTATTGATCAGTGTCATCCTTAAGAGAATGGTACCCATTTGTGTGGTTAAAAAAATTCACATTTAGGAAAAAAACAATTAGCAAAAAAGCAAAATTCAGGGTATGAGGTTTCTCTTAAAGTTCTAAAGGAGCCGAGAGAGAAGCAAGATGGCGGCGATATAGGCAGACACGTCCCAGGTCTTGTCCCGGAGCAAACGGAGTAAGCAGCTGAAACCAATAACACCCACCCCGAATTGGCAAATTTACTCAGCTGGTGAGACGGTTTGCAGCCGGGAAGGGCAGACCTCCCCTGGAAAGGTTAAAAACCAGGGATCTGGGCAGGAAAGTTTGCCAGACCTGAGCCCAGAGGGTCGGAGGGAGACCGCATGGCAGACAGCCGCGTCTCTTGGGACAGACACAGACCCTGACCAGGGTAAGGAGTTCCGCGGGTTTGCTAGTGCCAGGAGATTTGAGATTTGGATTTTGTGATTGCGGAGAACTGAGACTAAAGGGGGCATCCTGAGGAACTGATCAGACCATGCAGTGCCCATAAGAGAGGAGCGTTTCCCAGACCA
Organism: Myotis yumanensis; assembly: GCF_028538775.1. Taxonomy (NCBI): domain Eukaryota; kingdom Metazoa; phylum Chordata; class Mammalia; order Chiroptera; family Vespertilionidae; genus Myotis; species Myotis yumanensis. Next base: position 132,943,652 of record NW_027223754.1, read on the forward strand.
TGCAGTGCTGGTAAGAGAGGAGCGTTTCCCAGACCGGTAAGAGAGGAGCGTTTCCTCGGCCGGCCGGCGTTTGTCTGTTTCTTTGTTTTCACTGAACCCTGCTCATAGGACAGTTCGGATACAGACACTCACCTGTGCTGAAGAGAGGGTGAAGGTGCAGACGAGGGGAATCTGGGGAGAGGCTGAGGAAAGAGGGGGAGCCGGAGGAGGTGGCAGCGAATTGAGTGCTGAGACCCCCCTGGGCCCAGGACTGGGGCAGCCATTCCTCCAGAGGGTGGAATTCCTCCCCCCAGCCCCCCAGGCAAGGAGCACAGCCACACCCAGATTCCACCCTGTATGAGATAAAGGATTAAAACAAGATGATTAGTCCCTGGGAGTTACCAGGGTCTGGCCTATAGAGGGATTTTCAGTCCCACCAACAACACAGAGCAGGGTAAGGATTAAAAAAGGATAGAGAAGCTGTATAGCCTCAGAGGCCAACCCAAAAACACTGCCACCCAGAGGCTGAGCCACAAACTGACTCTTAGGGGAATACAAATTAAGGCAGACTGGATCACAAATACGGCCTGCTTTAAAATCAGGACTGTGATTTACAACACGGAGGAACAGTGTAATGCAGGCAAATTCAACACTCTCCTAAATACCTGGCAGGACTAAGGCGAACCAGGCTGAAGAGTAGAAGAACCGAAAGACCATCACTACTGCAAATTTTTTCTTTTTCTTTTTCTTTTTAATTTTTTCACCTTTTTACTAAGAAACCAATTTTTTTTCTCTTTTTCTTCTTTTTCCATCACCTGATTTTACCCTTTCAATTACCACATTTTTATTTTTAACCAGTATTATTACTGCTACCATTTTACCATTTTTTAAAGTGCCATTTTATTTTCTCTTTATTTTCTTTTGGGATTAGTGTTCTCCATTCTATTTTCATCGTTCCTTTAGCATTAATTTTCCCTATCTCAATTTCACCTCTTTGCTAAAACCCTCTTCCTTACTTTTCCCCTTTTGGTGTCCTGTTTCTCTTACCCTATTCCTGCTCCAGACTTTCCCAATTCCCTCTTTTTATCCCCTGTCTAATTCCACCCTACTTATATATCCTATTTCCAATCTACTGCTCTAAATCCTTATACACCTATTCTTTATCATTCTTCACTTTCCAAACATTTTTTTCTCTCTTATCTTTCTATTGTTTTCTTGATTGTTGAATATATTGGGCTTTTTTTTTTTTTTTTTTATTTGTTTGTTTGTTTTGTTTTGTGTTTTTTCTTCTTTTTTAGGACTGGTTGTGAGGTTGTTTTTCTTTTTCTTTTTCTTTTTCTTTTTTTTTTTTTTTTTTGCTGGTTTTTCCCTTCCCTCCCCCACCCCACCCCGGTTATTTTTGTGCTTCTGTTTTCCCTTACCCCTCTGGATATTATTGGTGGTTTGTAGTTTGCATTCATCTCCAGGGATCTGTTGCTGGAATTTGTTGAGATTAGTGGCAGTTCTATTGGAGTTTGCTCCTCATACCAATAGTCTCTTCCCCGCTTCTACTTCATTCTCTTTTTTCGCTCTGTTTTTTCCCCCCCTCTTTTTTCCCAATTCTATTTTTGCACTCCTTTTTTGTTTGTTTTTTTCTTATTTTTCTTTTCTGTTCTCTCTTTTATCTTCTTCTCTTCTTTCTCCCTTATCCCCTAATTCTCTTAATTCGGGTGGTCACCTTTATTTGGGGTTATTAATATTGTGAATATACTTGTGTTCAGTGCCTGGTACGTTGTGCCTTGCTCTGTTGTATTTTGTGCCTTTAAATCAACGCAGCAGATCCAAGCAACAGCAGCCCCCTGATCACCGCAGCCTCCTGATCACCACAGCCTCCTGATCACCACACCCTCTGTCTGTGGAACAGCAGCTGTACGTGAAGCCTCCCCCTCACCAGCCAGAAGAGCCAACACAGCTGTGAACAACACCCACCAGAGGAGCTGCTGCCAACTGGAAAGCAGCTGCTACCGCAACCGTCTGAGCAGCAACCACAACCCAAGGAGCCCCTGCCACCCAGGGAGCAGCCACTGAACATCTCAACATCTACATATGTCAGCGAGATCAAACATGGGTAGGCAAAGAAACCCCCAAAGGAAAGAAAAGGAGGACTCCCCAGAAAAGCAGCTAAGTGAGACAGAGATATGCAACATGACGGAAAAAGAATTCAGAATAAGGTTCCTAGAGTACATGCACCAGATGTTCAAGAAGCAAGAAGAAACAGATGAAAAACTCAACTACTTATGCAAGAAGCTAGAAGAAACAGATGAAAAAATCAACAACTTAAGTAAGTCCCAAGAAGAAATGAAGAGTGACAGAGCTTCAATAAAAAACTCCATTGAAAGTATCAACAGTAGACTGGGAGAAGCGGAGGACCGAATTAGTGAATTAGAAGACAAGGAAGCAAAACACACTCAAACTGTACTGCAAATGGAGAAAAAAATTAAAAGACAGGAGGAGAGCCTAAGGGAGCTTTGGGACAACATGAAACGAAACAACATACGAATAATAGGGGTGCCAGAACAACAGAAAGATAAACATGGATTAGAAAACCTATTCGAAGAAATAATATCAGAAAACTTCCCTGAGGTGGGGAAGAAAAAAGTCACACAAGCCCAGAGAGTCCCAAACAAGGTGAACCCGAAAAGACCCACACCAAGACACATCATAATTACCATGGCAAATGTTCAGGATAAAGAGAGAATCTTACAGGCTGCAAGAGAGAGACGGAAAGTAACATATAAGGGATCTCCCATTAGATTATCAAATGATTTCTCAACAGAAACACATCAGGCCAGAAAAGAATGTACGGAAATCTACAAAGTGATGCAAAGCAAAGGACTGAATCCAAGAATACTCTATCCAGCAAGGCTATCATTCAAAATTGAAGGGGAAATAAGAAGCTTCACAGACAAAAAAGGGCTAAGGGAGTTTATCACCACCAAGCCAGCCATGCAAGAAATGCTAAAGGGACTGGTGTAAAAAGAAGAAATATCAAGCTCAGAAAGAAAACAGCCACACACACAAACACAAAAAGAAATGGCTACAAACAAGTACCTTTCAATAATAACTTTAAACGTAAATGGACTAAATGCTCCAACCAAAAGACATCGAGTGGCTGAATGGATAAAAAAACATGACCCATACATCTGCTGTCTACAAGAGACCCACCTCATTAGAAGGGACTCACACAGACTGAAAGTGAAGGGATGGAAAAATATCTTTCACGCAAATGGAAAGGAAAAGAAAGCTGGGGTAGCAATACTTATATCTGACAAAATACATCTCAAAGTGAAGGCCATAACCAGAGATAAGGAAGGCCACTTCATAATACTAAAGGGATCAATACAACAAGAAGATATAACCCTGGTAAACATATATGCACCCAATGCAGGAGCACCCACATACATAAGAAAACTTCTGGAAGATATCAGGGGAGAGATCGACAACAATACAATCATAGTAGGGGACTTTAATACACCACTGACATCACTGGATAAATCCGCTAGACAAAAACTCAGCAAAGAAACAGCAATCCTAAATGACTCACTAGATCAGATGGACTTAATTGACATCATCAGAACACTTCACCCCACAGCTGCGGAATATACATTCCTCTCAGGTGCTCATGGGACATATTCAAAAATAGACCACATATTGGGTCACAAGCAAAGTCTCCACAAATTCAAGAAGATTGAAACCATAAAAAGCTTCTTCGCAGACCACGATGGCATAATGTTAGAAATAAACTACAATAAAAACAACCCAAAATACTCAAACACTTGGAAGCTGAATAGCATGTTATTAAATATTGATTGGGTTACCGATGACATCAAAGAAGAAATTAAAAACATCCTGGACACTAATGACAATGAAAACACAACAATCCAAAACCTCTGGGACACAATGAAAGCAGTCCTGAGAGGAAAGTTTATAGCTCTACAGGCCTATCTCAAAAAACAAGAAAAAATGGTAGTCAATCATCTAACTCTACAACTCAAAGAATTAGAAAGAGAGCAACAAGAAAACCCCAGAGTGAGCAGAAGGAAGGAGATAATAAAGATTAGAGCAGAAATCAATGAAATAGAGACCAAAAAAACAATACAGAAAATCAATGAAACCAAGAGCTGGTTCTTTGAAAGGATAAACAAGATTGACAAACCCCTAGCCAGGCTCACCAAGAAGCAAAGAGAGAGGTCCCAAATAAACCAAATCAGAAATGATAGAGGTGAAATAACAACAGACCCCACAGAAATACAAATGATTGTTAAACAATACTACGGGCAACTCTACTCCAACAAACTAGACAACCTGGAGGAAATGGACAAATTCCTAGAAAAATACAACATTCCAAAACTCAATCAGGAAGAATCTAAAAACCTCAATAGGCCAATAACTATGGAAGAAATTGAAGCAGTCATCAGAAAGCTTCCAGCAAATAAAAGCCCAGGGCCAGACGGCTTCACAGGGGAGTTCTACCAAACATTCAAGGAAGAACTAAAACCTACCCTCCTCAGACTACTACAAAAAATTCAAGAGGAAGGAACGCTTCCAAGCTCATTCTATGAAGCCAGCATCACCCTAATACCAAAACCAGGTAAAGACATCACAATGAAAGAGAATTACAGGCCAATATCCCTCATGAACATAGATGCCAAAATCCTCAACAAAATCTTAGCAAATCGGATCCAGCAGTACATCAGAAGGATCACACACCATGACCAAGTAGGATTTATCCCAGAGATGCAAGGATGGTACAACATCCGTAAATCAATAAATGTGATACATCACATAAACAAATTGAAAGAAAAAAAAAACATGGTCATATCAATTGATGCAGAAAAAGCGTTCGACAAAATCCAACACCCATTTTTGATAAAAACTCTCAGAAAGGTTGGAATAGAAGGATCATACCTCAACATAATAAAAGCCATATATGACAGGCCCACAGCCAACATCATACTCAATGGACAAAAACTAACACCATTTCCCCTAAGAACAGGAACAAGACAGGGATGCCCACTCTCACCACTCCTGTTCAACATAGTACTGGAAGTATTAGCCATTGCAATTAGGCAAGAAGAAGAAATAAAAGGCATCCAAATTGGAAAAGAGGAAGTAAAACTGTCCTTATTTGCAGATGACATGATATTATACATACAAAACCCTAGAGACTCCATCAAAAAGCTACTAGACTTAATACATGAATTTGGCAATGTAGCAGGATACAAAATTAACCCCAAGAAATCTGAGGCATTTCTATACACCAATAGTGAACTTTCAGAAAGGGAGATCAGAAAAACAATCCCATTTACCATCGCACCAAAAAAATTAAGATACCTAGGAATAAACTTAACTAAAGAGGTTAAAGACTTCTACTCAGAAAACTACAGGACGTTGAAAAAAGAGATAGAGGAAGACATAAACAGATGGAAGAACATACCATGTTCTTGGATTGGTAGAATCAACATCATTAAAATGTCCATACTATCCAAAGCAATCGATACATTCAACGCACTTCCCATTAAAATACCAATGGCCTTCTTCAAAGAACTCTCCAAAAATTCATCTGGAATAAAAAAAGACCCCGAATAGCTGCAACGATCCTGAGAAAGAACAAAGTAGGTGGGATCTCAATGCCAGATATCAAGCTGTATTACAAAGCCACTGTTCTCAAAACTGCCTGGTACTGGCACAAGAACAGACATATAGATCAGTGGAATAGAATAGAGAGTCCAGAAATTAGCCCGAACCAATATGCTCAATTAATTTTTGACAAAGGAGGCATGAACATACAATGGAGCCAAGATAGTCTCTTCAATAAATGGTGTTGGGAAAATTGGACAGACATATGCAAGAAAATGAAACTAGAGCACCAACTTACACCATACACAAGAATAAACTCAAAATGGATAAAGGACTTAAATGTACGACAGGAAACCATAAAAATTCTAGAAGAATACAAAGGCAACAAAATCTCAGACATATGCCAAAACAATTTCTTCACTGATACAGCTCCTAGGGCAGTTGAAACTAAAGAGAAAATGAACAAATGGGACTACATCAAAATAAAAAGCTTCTGCACAGCAAAAGAAACCATCAACAAAACAACAAGAAAACCCACCTCGTGGGAAAACATATTTGCCAACGTCATATCTGATAAGGGCTTAATCTCCAAAATTTATAGGGAACTCATACAACTTAACAAAAAGAAGATAAACAATCCAATCAAAAAATGGGCAAAGGATCTAAATAGACACCTTTCAAAAGAGGACATTCAGAAAGCCAAGAGACATATGAAAACATGCTCAAAGTCACTAATCATCCGAGAGATGCAAATCAAAACAACAATGAGGTACCATCTCACACCTGTCAGAATGGCCATCATCAACAAATCAACAAACGACAAGTGCTGGAGAGGATGTGGAGAAAAAGGAACACTTGTGCACTGCTGGTGGGAATGCAGACTGGTGCAGCCACTATGGAAGGCAGTATGGAGGTTCCTCAAAAAATTGGAAATGGAACTCCCATTTGACCCTGTGATCCCACTTCTAGGAATATATCCCAAGAAACCAGAAACACCAATCAGAAAGGATATATGCACCCCTATGTTCATAGCAGCACAATTCACCATAGCTAAGATCTGGAAACAGCCTAAGTGCCCATCAGTAGATGAATGGATTAGAAAACTGTGGTACATCTACACGATGGAATACTATGCTGCTGTTAAAAAGAAGGAACTCCTACCATTTGCAACATCATGGATGGAACTGGAGAGCATTATGCTAAGTGAAACAAGCCAGTCAATGAAGGAAAAATACCACATGATCTCACTCATTCATGGATAATAAAGACCATTACAAACTTTTGAACAATAATAGATACAGAGGCAGAGCTGCCTCAAACTGATTGTCAAACTGCAGTGGGAAGGCCAGAGAGAGTTGGGGGGCAGGAGGGAGGGGAGTAAGAGATCAACCGAAGGACTTGTATGCATGCATATAAGCATAACTAATGGACATAAGACACTGGGGGGTAAGGGAGGGTAGGGGTTTGTCAAGGGCGGGGGGGAAAAAGGACACTTATGTAATACCCTTTGTAATACTTTAAGCGAAAAAAAAAAAAAAAAAAGTTCTAAAGGAGCCACCTGTTGTACCCATTTTTTCCACTGAGTATCTGATTAGCTCCAACAGTCGTTCCTGGTGACAGGGGGGCTGGGAATGCATCTCTAACTGGATGTCCTGTGTGCGCGGCAAAGAAGGCTTTTCTGCCAGAGAGCTTTCCAGGAGAGAGGTGTCAGCAGCTGTGAAGGCTACAACGAGGAGAAACAAGCTGGATATGTAGAGGAATAACAAGAGGCCAGTGTGACTGGAGGAGAATGAGTGGAGTTAGACAGAGAAGCAGGCAAATGCCAGATTACTTAAGGCCATCCAGGACAGAATTCGGGTTTTATTCAAAGTGTGATGGAAAGACATTGTGGGATATTGAGAAGTGATGTGTGGCATTATCTAATTGTAAAACTTTTTTGTTTTGAATGTAGATGGATAAAAATAATAAAATGGAGAGCAGCTAGGAAGAAATTACCATAGTCCCAGGGTGAGAACTTGTGGCTTAGGGCAGTAGTGGTGGATGTGGCAAGAGGTAGGTGGACTTGAGATGTATTTGGGTGGAAACCCAACAAAAGTCCTTAATGGGAGAAATGGCAGGTATGTATTAACGGGAAGAGTTAGGAATGACTACTAGATTTTGAGCCTGAGCAGGTTGTGGGACAATTTAGGGAGATGAGGGAGTTAAGGAGAGACCCTCAGACTAGAATAGACTAATTATTGAAATGAACAGTTCCTCCATTGGAATGGGAGAGTGAGGGGTAAATGCAGGGTGGTGTTATATTTGATGGTAAGGAAAGTATGTAATTTTCTTTTTATTGCTTTTAATTTTTAGTGAAAGAATTAGAACAACATCTGATGTGAGGAGACTGATGAGTGTTACAACTGGGGATAGGAGAGAAGGTATAAAACAAACTTCAGTGAGAATCAGAGGCAAACTTTATTAAGCAAATGTAGTAGGAGTTCTGGGTAGCACTAAGGACTTGAGATTTGTGATCAGAAAATTTAAGTGTGACTTTTCAGCAGCATTGAGTGTGTTTTTTCAGTTGTGTTCAGCTTCTCAGGTGAGGCCAGAATTGGGGGAGATTTCATTTTAATAGTATTTTCACAGGTTTACATAATGCAGCACAGGAAGTTGAGGGACACAGGGGAGGGATTTTAATTTGGACCATAGAATCTAGATCAAGTAACTAGCAAAGTGAGGGCATGAGTAGAAAGTGAAGAGTAAAAAAAGGTGGGGACAATGGGTTAAATGGGATCATAAATGTTGGAGTGAGAGTGTTAGATTATATGAACTGGAAACAAAATATGATGTTTACAGAGTAGAGTGCTTAAGAATTGAAATTTTGGGGAGGCTGAATTTATTGGTAGTGAAAAGTTCTGTGATATGATTGTGGAAGTGATTGGGTGAGATGAAGTGGATAAAGTGTTTATTATCAGAAGTGGAGGTGTAAGGGACTGGGAAGGAAAATTATTGAATAGATCTTCTACAAGTATGTGGAAGTCCTCAAGGATAATGAATGAAACAAGTAATTAATTAGGAGATCAGCAGGTGTTTTGTTTTGTTTTAAACACAGAAGGTTAATATGTGAAATTATATTACGCTCGATAGTTTTGTAAGGGAAAAGGAAAGATGGCATGAAAGTGGCCAGAAAAACTTACACCTAGCTATTAATATGTTCCAGGCAACTTTTTCAGCATTTTACACATATTGGACTACTTCATATCCTTCTCCACTCCTCATTTACTTTCCACATTTTGCAGTTGAATAAACAAGTTAAATAAATTGTCCAAGGTTACTAGTGAATCGTGAAGTTGCATCTGGGCATTCTGACTTCAGAGCACACACTCTAGTCACTACAAAATAGTTTCCTTCTTAGGATCAACGCTTCGGCACTTTTTAACGTTGAAGTTTATAGGATAGTAAAGATGGTGGGGTGGTGGTTGTGAGAAGGCATGATTTTAACAGGAAAACCCAGAGATCAGTGGGCTGTTCTTAAGTACTACTGAGTGGGGTTCAGGCTAGGGGAGGAACAATCTCATCAAAGGACATGAGTTCTCAACGTGTCTTAATTCCAGAACAACTTATTCCCTGATATCTTTCATAGATGGACTAGGTTGCAGGCTATGAGGAGTGTTCTTCCTAGACCCTTGTGAGAGTCTAGGATGCCCCTATTAATGGGGAAATGTAAGGATCGTGAAGGCTATGAGACCCACCATAAATATGGTCTCGAACAAAATTTATGAGGATTTATTTCCAGTATTCCTTTTGCCTCAAAAATTCCCTCCCAATTAGAAAAAAAAATCAATCACACATATTTATTGATGAAGTTAAAAATGTAGTTATCATTTACTAAATCATAGTGGGGGAGCCTATAAATTGTAACCCTTCTAATAGAAGTTAATCTTCATCCTGCACGGTGTGGCTCAGGGGTTGAGCATTGACCCATGAACCAAGAGGTCATGGATTGATTTCTGGTCAGGGCACATGCCCAGGCTTTGAGCTTGATCCCCAGTAGAGGGCATGCAGGAGGCAGCCAATTTATGTTTCTATCTTTTTAGCCCTCTCCCTCTAAATTCCATAAAAACATATTTATTAAAAAGGTATCAGAAAAACATGTGGTCCCTATGGCTTATTTTCTCTTTATTGGCTAATAAGTTCATTTAACAGGAAAATAAATTCATTTGAAAATTATTTATTAAGATAGGCATAATTATCAATAGTTCATTGATCATCCTTTTAAGATGATCCTATTTTATCACTATTACCTCCCCATATCTGAGAGATTCAGGAGTTGAATATTGGAAAAGAAAACGTTTATCTCTCAAACACATTCAGTCAAATAACAAAAGCAGTACTGTTACTTTTGGGGAGCTAATGATATTTAGGCTAGACTTTGCTATAGTGCACTGTTATAATCTCTCACAATTTGGTTTAAAATGTCAAACATTTTGACTGTTTAAGTAACCCATTAAGTGCTTTGCCAAATTAAAAAATATTCTATATATGACTTAATTAATATCTACTTCAGCTATACACAACATATCATGCTCAAGATCTAGATTTATTTGAAAACATTTAGTCCAATTTCAATTAATCAGAAAAATCACATCAAATAAACCACAATTGTAGAAGAGACATTTTCACACAGATGTAAGTTGATATTTAATTAAAGAATGATAAGTCATGTTCACATGGAAGTAAAATATTTAACTTCTCAGTAGTAGTAAGAATCTCTTTTGAGTATGTAGGGTCTTCTGGGTTTATTCTTATATAGTTGCCGTTTCAGAATGTAAGGAATTTTTCTCTTTATAACTTCTTCCTTTTCATTTTTGTCATTTCCGTTATCAAGAACATCTTCCTGAATTGCCTGCAAGACAGACAGGATATGAATGAAACTTACATGCATGAAGTCTTCCATTTCAGAGTATTAATTTCAACACATGATTTATTCTTTATTTAAAGATATTTTTATTGATTTCAGAGAAGAAGGGATAGGGAGCAAGAGAGTTAGAAACATCAATGATGAGAGAGAATCATTGATTGGCTGCCTCCTGCATACCCCCTACTGAGGATTGAACCCACAACCCGGGCATGTGCCCTTGACTGGAATCGAACTTGGGACGCTTCAGTCTGCAGGCTGATGCTCTATCTATTGAGCCAAACCAGCAAGGTTGATTTATTCTTTTTTTATATTAATGTCTTCTTGTTATGATAATGATCAGAATTTTAAAAATTGCTGCAAATGAGAGATAACTTAGTTATATACATATACTAGTATATTTTGCTTTTGTTTTACCTCCCAGCGTTGAAAGGCCCTGCTGTGACAGATATTTCGGATCTGGTATATTGTCAGCATTGCTTCCAAGCTAAAGTCATCCATGGCAATGGGGAATTTCCTTCTTGCAACAAGCTCCTCTTCATGAAACTCTCCTGTTTCCTCAGCTTGTCCGTCCAGGTTATTTATAAGGCTGCAAAGACTCAGCAGAGTCATTTTCCAAGAGGGAACACTTGCCTTACTGACCTGAAATTTAAAAAATAGATATTGCATTTAAAACTTATATGAATAAGAAACAAATTTATATTGTGTTAAGTTACTATAGTTTAGAGTTAATTGTTACTTTAGTCTAATAAATACACTGTCCTTAATTTTGTCACTTCATATCACAAAGTTGAATAGTGCCAATATTCTCTAGTCTTATATTCTCTATTTTAAAAATTGCAATAAGTAATGCACACATACATGAACAAAGCAAGAAAGAAAAAAAGAAATGACAGTAAGTAGAAATATATAAATATAGATGTATATCACAGCACAGGTGAAGATATTAAATATACCATTCCTTCTTAATTACACTCCAGTTTAGAGTCTAATGGAGCAGGAACTAAGGTGTTACTAATAGACTTGGACAATCAGAGTAGTGAGAGGCCTCTAATCTATTTCACACATTGAGATGCCATAGGCAACATCACAGCTCACCAATTTATTTGAAAATTATAATATTCTCGAGATCTTTTCTTTTACCATTATTACCATAATCAACCACTCTCCCATGTGCCAACTATAATCAATGAGAAAACATAGGACAAAGGAGAACCTAAATGTGACATAATTAGTAAAAATTAAGAAATATTTCAAACAGCATAGATGAAAGAAAGCACAATTTTTTTTCTAAATGACATTAAAAAATGGAATGACTACTAAGCTGTGATGGAAAGACTCAATAACAATAATTTCAGGTGTCAATTATCTCTGAATTATTCTCCAAATATAATCCAACTGAAAATCAAAGTTCCAATTTGGAAAATATGGGGAGGCTAGAAGTTAGAAGAGGCTATTTGTCAAAATAATTATAAAGTTAATTGGGAAGTTTGAATGTGTGATTCTAACCACAAAGATTTAGAAAAATGGAATGGTAATGAGGAGGAACTTACTTTACCAGATATTAAAATGTATTTTAAAACTTCAGGAATTAAAGGAGTGAGTTAATAGAGCATGAATAAACATAAAACTCAACAGAAGAGAATATAATGATCAATAATAGATCCAAGTATATATGACGGTGTAGCCTAGAGCACAGTTTTTATTTGAAATCCTTGGGATAGTTTGGCTATGAGCAAATTTGATTTAGAGCTAATAATATTTTTTCTTGACATATTATAGTCTAAATATCCAGATGGATCAGATATAAATAAAACACTGTTTAAACATATACAATGCATTTTATAAGCTTGGAAAGGTATTATTAAACAAATATCCAAACCAGAATTCATAAACAAGAAGATAATTTAAATACATAAATGTGTAAATTATCTCTCTGGAAAATTAACACCCTGAACTAAAATAAAAAACAAGCTATCATGTAAAAGCTGGCACAATGTGTTGATATTCTTAACAAAGGTAGAGTTCTTCAAAAAGAAAATGCTGAATATCCCAATTTAAAAAAGTAAATTTTAATGTTGAATAAGTAATGTGAGCAGACAAGTCACAGAATCACACATGAAAGAAATATGTGGAATGATGTTCAGCTTGGCTACCATTAGATCAGACTTTAAAAAGTACAAGTACACTCAATGGTGTACTTATGGGGACCTTTCTTAATAAAAGTATACCAAACCAGCAAACATAATTCCATGTATACAGTAAGGATTGCTGTAGCTAAGATATGCTCACCCAATTAGAGAAGAGAAACTTGAGATGACAAGACCTGAATTTGAGCATTGCTTCAGAAATTAGACAGGAGCTTTCTTATTAAACATCCCAGTGTTATAACAGGGATTGCACCAGGTGATGCCTCACCTCAGCATTTGATTTTCTTTGAAAACTTCTTTTGGATGGGAACCCTGCTCTCTAACTCTACGTTCAGATGCACACTGGGTATGTCAACACAGTGTGGTAGCACATAAGCAGGTCTATTCTAATTGAGTTTTATTCCTGGGTACAGGTTACCAATAGGAACCTTGTTTTCAAGACCCCAGGAGAGGAATAATAGGGTCCAGTATACAAAGTTTTACTTAATTCAGTAAAAACAATGAGCAGGTACAGATAACACTTCTGTTATAGGAAGAACTTAAATCCAGGAACGAATTTAATGTTAATGCCTAGGAGGTCATAACTCCAACCACAGCATTTCAAAATAAAAGATGAATGAAAGCAAGCAACAGTAACTACCCACTTCCTTAAGAGCAAATAGTTCATAAGTCACAGTTGCAGGATTAAATCTCAAGGCTTCTGTTTGCCACTCTGTTGCTCTTTACACTCTACCACATGTCTTTCATGAATTGTCATGAACTTTCATTTTTAATTTAGGAACTCCATTTTACTTTCCCCAATATAATAAAAAAGGCAAAGTGTCACTGAGTTCTCATTTATGTATTTAACTTGAGGCCAATATACCTTTCATCACACACAATTTGGTAGGAATGGAAACAAGATTCCTTTAAATACATGTACACATCCACATAAATAATATGTGACTATTTAATTAAAGTTACAATATACTGATTGATAGCCACTATAATTTCTTTCCCTGTCACATCAACACCCTTAACTCCTTTGAACTCAAGGAAAAGTTCCCCGAAAAAGGAAATGCCTCCCAATGAACATTTCAGCCGTTATGGGAAGTTATTACTATAGGAAAAGGACACCATGTTTATAATGAGAGTTCCTATGTTTTCCAATCCATGGTTTAAAAAAAGAAAAACTTACCTTTGATGTGTGCACATTGGTCAATAAATCTGCTTCGAATGCTTTCATTTCCTCTTCTGAATCTGAGTGAAATCAAAACCACATGTTTACTATATAATCACATATCATATTGAACCTGCAGATTTTAGATTTATCTTTTAAAAAATTACTCTTAGATGCATGCTCTTTCCTATATATGCATTCTACTTAAAATAGTAGTCAGAAAAATATTTTGTATTTTTATTTTAGACTAAGAGGCAGCCAGAGTAATAGAAGCACTTCTAAGAAAATAAGCACATAATTGTATGGCAAAAGGACTATTGATGATTTGGAGTTATTTAATCTCTAAATTTCAAAATTAAAAAACTGATTATATCGTATACTAGAAATGTCATCATATATGCTGCTTAATGTTCACCAGCAATAGTTTACATATATAGAATATATGCACACTGATCTTTTTAAAAGCAGCATCATGAAAAGGTGTGTGCAGACTTTCTAAAGACAAAAACAAAACAAAGAGAATTGCTTACTGATAATTTTAGAATAAATAGGACATTCAGATTTACTTGAGATGCTATTTTACAAAACACACTGTGAAACATGAAAGAATGACTATTATTTGTGTTTGTCTACTTAAAAGAAAATCCAAGTATGTGTACTTAGCAATTTTATAACAGTCCATTAAGGAAATTGCTTAAATAACACTTATGTCCATTAATACATGTATGGTAGCATTAAAAATGGATTTCTGATTTTTTAAGATTGTCATTTCCAGTTTCCACTAATGAATATTCTACACACACACACACACACACACAGACTGAAAAGTAATAAAAAAAAATTAAAGAACACTACAATAAGATGGCTTAATTCAAACACACTGACATGTATCTCATAAAGCAAAGCAGAATTTAAAAAGACTCTATCTTCTTTGCACTATACACTCTTATTAAGAAGTGTGGCACTTGGAGAAACCACTTGTTAAATTGTATCTAGGAGCTAAATTATACCAGGGATCATTTTCTCCTATTATTTTTAGGGGCACAGTCTGTTTTTCAAAAGAAATAAAAATCCCTTTAGGCATTCTTGAAAAATTTATCCTGAAATCCCCATAAATTTTGGCTTATCACAGTAAGAACTTTCAAATTTGTATAAATGAAATATTTAATCAATAATCAAGTTTTGCTCACATGCTCTAAGTATACCTCTAAGCTCTTGCAATTATTAGATAAAAACATAACTTTAGAAAATGTGGTATTTATCTCATTAAAAAATTTACAAACTCAGGAGTTCAAGGTATTTTAAAAATCAAAAGAATTAAATTTTTTGATAAGATTTGTATCTTCTGCTAGATTAAATTTCATAATTTAAATAAAATCATAGAAGTTCAAATTAAACATTTCAATGTCATATCTACCAGATAAAAAGTATAAGACAGGTTAAACTATTTTTCCAGCATTCAGTCTCTGTTTTCTTTTTCATTTTGATGTGATCATTTAATTATTTTAAAAACTAATTGAAGTATATTGTAGTCACTATAGTTTTGATATTTTTCTAAATTTAAATCTCATTTTTAAGATGAATTATTGATAATTACTTAGAAATATATGGCTTCTCCTTAATTATCACATGCAAAACACTCTAGGTAAATACTTGTAATTAATATAAGAATGCCAATTTTCCAAATATATTTGTATCAACTTAAATGACATGCAAAAAATGAATTAATTAAAAGGATGACTATTATTTGTCACATAAAAATACTATGTGAAGTATATTCTCAAAAAGGATTTGGAATATTTTTGTATTTTCTAGAAATAATTGTTTACAAATAATGCTTCATTTATTTATTAATTAATCATCAATTTTCACATTGTTTCTTAGCATACACACATTTAAGACACATCATTTGGGGGAGGGAGAAGCCCCTGCCTCCTAAGAGAATGACTGAGAATGAGACAAAGCAATTGAATGGCATGGGTTTTCATGAAGGCTTCACACTTTGACAGGCACTGCATCTGTACTTCTCATTAGGTAGTGACCAGCCTAGTTTAAGTTTTAGGTGTTGTTGTTTTTTTTTTAATTTTCTCTAGTAATTATATTCCAAAGAAGGACCTGAAGTGTTTCATTAAAATCCCTCTTATTGCCTTGCAGATTTAAAAACAGTAATCTTTTCGTTCTTATAATCATGAAGACAGAGAAAGAAAATGTGCAGCTCCTATCACTTAAAAGCAATTCCAGAGTAAGGGAGAAACTCCCCTCCCTGAATACATTAACGTAAGTGGCAACACACTACAAAAAAGAAAAGGAAAAAGAAATCACTTCAGGGAGTTATGAGATGCAGCTGAGCTTACCTGAGCACAGACTCCAGGAGGTGAAAGCCAGGAGGATCATGCAGACCAGCTGGATTTTCATTCCTGCCATCATCTCCTTGAGGTTCCTAGGCAGCCAAGTTCATAAACGTCAGACAGGCTGAAGGGGGACTCTCCGTGGTGCTTCCTCTTGCCTTCAGCTGATTCTGAAAGCGACTGAAGTATGAGAGTTGCTTTGACCATCCCCTATATATATACATGCATGCAGCAGGATGATGTCATGAGAGCATACAGGGTTTATCTCTTCAGGATGTGCCCTCCCTTCATCTCCATTCCTCCCCCACTTCCTCCTCCTTTTCTCCTTGGCCCCCCTCCTCTGAAAGTGACATCTTCCCTAATTGCAGCTGCTACTCCAGATTTCTGACACACAGAAGGAGTCATTCCTAAGCAATTCCAAAGAGCACATACTAGAAAAGAACTTTCAGTACAATTGTTTCCCCATTTCCTCTCATGGACTCCAAGAAGTTGTCATTTTGATTTTGTGAAGCATGAGATCTGTCATTTCTAGTACCAGGAACATCTCGAGGATGAATGACTGACATTAGTGATTCTTTAGGTTTGGAAGTTCTTAAAGAGTTAGGGTTCTTTTCTGATAACTCTGATAAAACGTTTCAGTGTTTTGTGGTTTCAAGACTAATATAGGTCTTAGATAACACATGCTAAAAGAAGGAAAAAGGTAAAAGATCAGCAGAGAATCAGTTGTAATATTGGGGCTAAGCAAAATAATTTAGATTAAGGAAACAATTAAAAAATACTAGTAACCCTAAGGAATGGGATATTATTTCCTAACAAATTGAAGAGTTTGTTTATAATAAGTAACTGGGAGAATAATTAAATTATGTATGCTGACTTTTGATTACTTTTCTTAGGAAAACAATTTCATGGTTTTAAAATCCAACTATATTGTATCACTGATTGCTATTTTGTGATATTTTCCTCTTTTTCTGTCATCTTTGATGCTATATCCTATTCGTTGTATAATCTCCTTCTCACTGGTTTTCACCATTATATTACATTTCTTTCCCTTTTATAGTCATAAAAATGAGACTGAACTTCAAGAAATGAGACAATCCTAAATAACCACCATTCACCAAAGTCACATTTCTAAGAGAGTGCCTTTATGTGTTTCATTGTTACAAAAAATTGCTCAAAATGTCTTTTGTAGTGAAGCAATCCTCTTGCATTAAGTATTTCAGGATACATGGAGTCATCTGCTGTCGGAAATGTGAATATTTGAAGGTAAAGGTGTCAGGCTTGTTCACTCTTTAAATATATCGATCATATGGTAACAAGCAAGAAAAAAAATCTGAATTGATTTCTACAAAGAGTTTATTTATATAGCATATGTCTATGAGATTAGCTTCTCCATTTTGCCTTAAACTTAAAGAAAGGAATTAATTTGAAACATTCAATAATTATTTAAATTAGCAAAGAGTCATTCATATAATGTAAGGTTTAGGAATTTAATAATAGCTGATGCTTTTGTTACTTTTATTTTGCTTTACAAACTTGCATACAACACAATATTAAACATGACTCACTTGAGCAAAGTTTTATATAAAGTCTAATTGGCAAAGAACTGTAAAATATATACATCTGCAATTTTATCTCTTGCCACTAGGGGGAGAAATAGAAGTTTAAAGGCTGTATTTTCGCTTTAACTGATCACAGAATTATGAGGATTTTGCTTAATTGCTTCTCAATATCTGAGCATCTTTTTGATAGAAACCTTTTAAAGCCACTCTTAAGGAAATTACATATTCTTTGCATGACATGTAAATGTGTTCTTTTGTCTTCTTTAGAATTGCAAATACAAAGAATAATCTTTTAAGATGTGTGCAAGAGGCCTAATAGTAAAAAAGAAAGTGTGATTCCTATTTTCAAGTGATTCCTTTAATATGCAGCTAAGGAAAATGTTGACAAAATTTATTTATAATTTATTAGAAAAAAGGGGACAGAATGAATAAGGAAATTAATTTTGTTTTAAATATATCACTTGAATATTAGTTGCCAATGTGAGAATTATTTTAAATAAAGAATATATTTGAAGAAATGGGGAAATGTCAAATGATTCAAAATCAAATAGGTGCTATGCACTGTTTTTCTTTTGGGGAAAAAAGTATGTGTAACTTTTTGTGGCCTCTAATTGGTATTTTTTAAAAATCTGTTATTCTTTTCTTTTTCAACACCAATGCCTTCAAGCTATAAAAAAAAAAAAAGTGAATAATTTGTTTTAGAAGGTTACATTACCTGTAGATACTTTCAAAAAGTATTCTAGGGCCCTGCCAGTGTGGCTAGTGGTTGAGTGTTGTTGACCCATGCACCAGGAGGTCACTGGTTGAATTCCTGGTCAGGGCACATGCCCAGGTTTCAGGCTTAATCCCCAGTAGGGGGCATGCAGGAGGCAGCTGTTGATGATGTTTCTCTCTCATTAATGTTCCTAACACTCTCCCTTTCTCTCTCTAAAAATCAATAAAACATATACAAAAGTATTCTAAGAAGCACCCAAATTATGTCATTAATGCAGGATTTTAGGCACCTTTCTATGGAGATGAGTAAACTATTTTTATTTTAAAGACTTTATTCCTAAAATACTTCTAACTTTTATTTAATTCTTTAATTAACTTGCCGAAACCGGTTTGGCTCAGTGGATAGAGCGTCGGCCTGCGGACTGAAGGGTCCCGGGTTCGATTCCGGCCAAGGGCATGTACCTGGGTTGCAGGCACATCCCCAGTAGGAGATGTGCAGGAGGCAGCTGATCGATGTTTCTCTCTCATCGATGTTTCTAACTCTCTATCTCTCTCCCTTCCTCTCTCTGTAAAAAATCAATAAAATATATTTTTTAATTCTTTAATTAACTCATTAAGAGCTTGAACATTACACTTTGATACTCTTCATGTATTGGCCTTCAGTCTGAGGTCAGCATGGAGTGGCTAATTCTAGGTTTTATCTTTGTTTTTAGGTAAATAAGTTTATCTGGATGCATATAGATTGCAGCATCTCTACCATATGTAGATATCTGAGCTTCTATTGTGACTTAATTAGGCATTTATTAGCTAATGAGTTAAAATAATCAACAGAGATACCTAAAGTATTGACAATTGAAAAGAGTGGTCTGTAAACTTCTTTAATTTGGAGATGGGAAAGCTCAACAACTACTTGATGAATAGTGGTTCTAAAGTTTAGAGGCTTCATCACCCCATTAACAGATTCCCAATCTCTCCAACCTCTTTATAGCTTAATACCTAAAACTGAAGCAGTCAGTGGGGTTTTACCATTTGGAATCTGCCCTCCATTATCCTTTTGACTTCCTTGTCTCTTGCTTCCTGACCTTCTCTCTCATTTCTATTTTACGGCCTAACCCAAGTAAACTTTTCTAAGTTTGAATCCTGAGAGTAGTCTCATCTACGTCTCCTATTCCCAGTGTCTGCTAAATGCTCATTCATTTGTGGTAAATTGTGAAGAGAAACAGAACCTGCCACCCCAAAATATGCCTCTTTGGCATATTGAATATCTCGAGTTGGCTACTTTTAAGAAACAGCAAACACGGAAGAAGTCTGAAAACCAGATAAGGCATGTTTACATTAATTAAGCATTTCTAGTTTTGTAAGGGTGTCTTCCTCTCTGTACCTCAATGAGAAGGATGGCTACATCTCTGGAAACTCTTATCAGGGAAGAAGGCGAATCTGCATTACAACCTTTACCTTGTTTAGTGTGCTTTTCTTGGTAACCTCCCATAACTGGCTTTCTCCCAGCCCTCACCATTTTCTTTTGTCCTTAGCTGGAGATGGTATTTAAGGTAGTAGATTAGGCCATTTTGGGGAGTTACTCAGTTTTTCTGGGTATCTTCCAATACAGGAGGCATACTTTCTCTTTTTTTTTTCTCTTGTTAATCTGTCTCTTTATGACAGAGGGGTCTCAAACAAGAACCTAGAAAGGTAGAGAGAAAGTTATTTTTCCTCCCCTACAACTGTAAACTTCTAGAAGCGAAGGACTGCCACTCATCCGTGTATATCCTCTTCTTCCAAGACTTACAATCCTGAAGTGTCAAATATGTATTTACTAAATTGAATCGAAATACTGATTATCTTAAATTTCTAACATATTTTTTCATGTTTCTATTTGCAACCTTGCTTTCAGCCACATCTCTAATTTCCGTGATTTAAAACTCTTTCTTTTATCATTAATCTTAATATTTGATGTGAGCCTTTAGCTGTCAGTTTTCTCTGCCCTTTCTCTAGTCATTCTTCTCCCCCCTGACTGGATAAGTCAACTTTAAAAAGCTTTTTAAGAACAGAGCCCTGGGATTATGTGCATTCATCTGCTGAGTGCTTAGGATAAACTGTGGGCTTACACCATTCCTCTAAATGAGCCTCTGGTTTGGAACCATAACCCTGATTCATCTGAACAAACAATGATCTTAATCTCTTTGTAAACTCAATTCGTTTTTCTGTTCAATTAAAGTCCATTTTCTAGATGTACAGATAGTTATACGCATGCACACACCACACCCACATATACTCTCTTCCACACGAAATGCATATGACGCAGACCTTGGAGACTTAGGTAAGTATAAACCAAATATCCAATTTCCCAATCTATATGTAATCATGCTTTGCCCATAATCTCTATTAATACCACATCATTTCCCTTTGGCTCTCTCTGTCTCTGCTTTTGCATCTTTATAGGCAATCAACTTGGAAAAATTGATAATAGATTTTTGTAGTTAAAACATTTTGCCACTTTGAATTTTATAACTCCAATTACAACACAAACTTTGGCTGGGATTCACATGGCAACAAGTTGCCGTATTTAAGGGAAAATGTTCCATGTTGTAGTTACTGCTGATGTCACTTATAATCTTGTTTCTCTAAAAAAAACATGCGATGTTCACAAAATTACTACCCACTATGTGTAATGCTCAAGTAATTTTCCATGTAAACCTCATTTTTATAAGACTAAAATAAAAGCATCACAGAAAATAAAACAAAACAAAAAACCCACGTTCCTAACAGTTTTATCTTCTTTTCTCAGTTTTACAAATTAAAGTGCAATAATACAATGAGACGAATTTTTATTGAAAGAAGATCCACCCTTATTTATGTTGCAATAGCTAAGAAAATATCTCTAGCCTCTTTACTACCCAAATCAAACAGATACACTTGAGCTAGCAGGAGCAGATTCAGAGAAACACTTCCTTTATCTTAAGAAGATCTTAGATGTAAATTCAGAACGCAGTAGTTTATATTATTAGCACTTTGTGGTTTTATCTCCCCCCCACACACACTTACTAGTAGATTATTTCCCTAGTGCCCCTGGCTTTGAATTTTATCTATTCCCTGGCCACCTCCCAATTTGCATCTCTGCCCACCCAAATTGTCTAACAATCACATGCTCAGCCCCTGTACTTGAAGGATCATTAGGCAAACTTGCTATCTAAAATAAATCATTTGATTCCTCCAAACACCTTGCTAAAAATAGCCCCCTAATCTAGTGTTCTTCATTTCATCAATTAAAACCATTACTTACTGAGTTGCACAAATCCAAAAACTAGAAGCCATTTACATTTTTTCTCTCCTCACCCACCACTTCTAAGTTATGAAAACCCTCAGGAGTGCAGGGCTGCCACTAACATATATTACAAACCTGAGAATTTTTCTCATTCCATTAGCATCACCCAGGTACAAGCCATCATTGTTCCCTGAGCTACAGCAAGAGCCACTTGGGCAGTGTCCCTACCAACAGTCTGGACCCATTTTGATGCAGTTACCACACAGTAGAAAGAGAAGTATTTTTTAAATGTAGATCTATGCTTATTATTCTGCTTAAAACCCCCTCAAAAGGTTTCCGGTTATATTTAGAGAAAATTCCTGACTGTGGCCTATATTATCCTGAGTGGGTCTTGCCTCCCTCTCTGCAGTCATATCCCGCCATTCTCCCCTGTCTGTGTATTTCAAGTGCACTGGGCTTCAAGCTTTTTTTCAAACATGACATCCCTTGTTCTCAGAGATCTTCAATAAAGACTGTAGTTAGATTACCGTGCAGCAAACACTCATTCCCTGCCTCCTCCAGAGTGGGTGAAATATACTTTCCCATACTTTGACCATGACTTTGGTCATAAGGCTTGCTTTGCCAATGGGATGTTGGCAAACATATGGGAAACAAAGACTTGCAAGGTGTTTGCTGCATGGGGCTTGCCCTCTTTCTCTTCTTCCACTGACCAAAACCTATCCCTGTATGGTCTCCAAATGAGGTAAAACGTGAATCAGAGCCAAACTAGCTGTCTTACAAAACTGCAGTGTAAAGCAGGGTCACCCTGGCTAACTCACAGACTATGAAGAGGATTAAATGATTAGTTTTAAGTAACTGGGTTTTAGAGTAGTACAGCATTTTTGTGGTCACAGTTGACTGATACAGCCATTATTTAAAAACCCATCCTACTGCTACCCCATTCAATCCCTAGAGTCTTTATTTGTCCTTTTGTGCATGTGTGTGTGTGTGTGTGTGTGTGTGTGTGTGTTGTAAGTAAAAGCAGATATCTTTTTTCTTTGTCTTCTCTCTTTTATTCTAATAACAATAATAATAATAATAATAATAATAATAATATAATGCTGCTCCATAGTAGGCAATCAGTAGATATTGTTAACTGAATGAATTAAGGAACTAATGACATTCTTGATGGTTTTAGGGTAGCTATATCTCACTCACTCTCACAAGAACATTTTTATTCTCCAATCTGTGAACTGTAAAACCCAGGAAGCAAATCTCTTTTGGAGAGATTCCTAGCCAAATGGTATGAGACAATGCCTTCCAAGAAGTATTGAACATCATTTTGAATGAAAATTGACATTTTGTGTTACCATGAAGGAAAACTGGAAGTATGGTGGTCCTAAAGGCACAGGTTGGCCTTGCCAATTTGGTGAGCCAATCTGTGCAGAAAGAATAGGTAGGGACAAGTTGCTAGAGGCAGAGGACTAGAGTGAACAATAGAGCATTCTGGGTCTAGACACAGCCACCATAACTAATACCAAAGGCCTCATAGTAATCTAAGATTAAACCTGAAATTCATTTACTGAAAACCTACTCTATTACAGGCACCATGCCAGGTTAATTTTATTCCATGTAACATAGCATACTGTGAAGTGGGGTTCACAGAATGATATTTTTCCCATTGTGTAGGTTTTAAAAAAAGAGGTTTAGAGAGTTTAAATAAGGATAAGGGGACTTATTAAGTAGAGCTTGAATAGCACTAAACGATGCTTTCATTTCTAAAGCAACAGCTAATCTTTGTAATATTAATGCCAAATCCAATGACAAGTCCAAGGAAATCTAGCATTAACATGCTGTGAAAAACATTATGGCAAATAAAGAACAGGTAAATGCTTTTAACCTAAAAGTACACTTAGTAAAAGGCAGGTTGGGTTCTATTATCAAATTGATTCCAGTTCATCACTTTAACCTTGGCTTGTTTTTATTGTTTGTTTGTTTCTCTTTCCAGGCTTGGGTGTATTACACATATTAAACAAATAAACAAACTGTTTATCTCAGAATCCTTCTTCTTGTTATGTGGCACTGAAATGGGATCTGCACTCATTGAATTATTTTAACTGTGGGGGGAGGTGAAAAAAATATGAAGGAAGAATCATAAAGAAAGTGAGGCTGCAGCCCAAGGGAGTCAGTGAGTGGCCTGGGAAAGAGAACAGTTCCCATGTCGTCCTCTAGGTGGAAGCACTAGTATGTATAGAATGAAAATAGACAAGCACTCCTGGGGTACTAGGCCACATTTTAATGTGATCCTAATTCATTAAGCCAAAGAATATTGGAGATGAAAAGGGCTGTGTGGAACACTAGTCTTATACTTTAATTTTACAGAGAAGGACACACAGACATAGATACTCTAAGCGGGTTATAAATTTCCTGTATTTTCTAGTTCTTAATCACATTGGTCTTAACTGCTCCAACTCCAACCTCCTTTCTTATCCCAGAGAAAGTTTATTCTCTACTATCAGTCAAGCTATTTTGAGAAATCAATTTATCTTCTGTGAGTTGTGTTTTTTGTGGGTTTTTTTTTTTAATTAGTAGTATAGCATCTCCACAAGTTGGAAAACATCCAAAGAGTATTCATTACTATAAAATGGACTTTTCATTTTGGACAGGCCTCTCTTTTTGGTACTTTTCTGGCTGTTGGCATTATCAGTTTCCATTGCTATCTTTCAATTAAAAAATGTTTAAGGCCCTAAATCGTGAATTCTCTACACATATGATCTTCTGACCCCTTTCACTGTTTAATATTGTCACTTTTTTCTCTCTGTCTCTTCTGACCCTGGAGTCAGATAAACATGGTCATACATCAGGGATCATTATCCAAATGTCTGCAAGGACCAGGCAGATGACATGTCCTATTTTAAGGGGCCATCTGGCTTGCTACTAAACTTCAGATAAATTTCTCCATGTGGAAACATAGACCCAAGAAGGCAGATATTTCAATTTTTCAGCACTTCTGGAAATTTATTTGAAGAAACCTGCAATACTAATTCAAATGAATATATGTGTCCCTGTGTTTATTGCAGCATAATTACAACAGCCAAGATCTGGAAACAGCCTAAGTGCCCATCAGTAGACAAGTAGATAAAAAATAGAATACTATGTGGAATACTCTAGGCTGTAAGAAAGAAGGAAATCTTACCTTTTGCAACAGCATGGATGGACCTGGAAGGTGTTATGCTAAGTGAAATAAGCCAGTCAGGGAAAACCAGGTACCATATGATTTCACTCATATGTGGAATCTAATGAACAAAATGAACTAACAAGCAAAATAGTGATAGACTCATAGATAGAAAGCAAATTGGCAGCTGGGATGGAGGGGGGGTGGTGTGTTGGTGTGTGGGAGGTGGAGGGATTAAACAAAAAAAAACAAGAAAAAAAACAAACTAATAGACACAGAAAACAGTGTGGTGATTGGGGCGGGGTGAGAGAGGGTATGGGGGGTAAATGGTGATAGAGACTTGACGTGGGGTGGTGACACACAATATGGTGTACAGATAATGTTTTCTAGAATTGTGCATCTGAAACTTGTATAATTTTGTAAACCAATGTCACCTCAATAAATTTAATCCAAAGGGGAGGGGGGAAGCATTTTTCAGAAATTCCGATATTTATGGAAATGTCACAATATTTAGATGCAAATATTTAGCTCAGTTAAAAAAAAACACTCACCAGACAAATGAAAATGTCTGTGTATCAAATTCATCTTTAAGATTTACCATTTTGCTAGTCCCTGGTTTAAATACCATCCCTATTACTTTCTACTTTGAAGCATTATATTTTATCTTTCTGGGGCTCTTTCATCATCTGTAATATAAAAATAATAATCACTGTCTAAAAATAGTAATATTGATTATTTTTATTCCTATATGGTCACATACATCACAAAGTGTGTAAGTAACAGCACTCAATAAATGTTAGCTTGTGCATCTAATTGTAAGCTATTCTCACTCCTCCCATTTGTTCTTATTTTCCCATTTTCTTTGTATTTTACATTTATATCTTAGTCTTTTTAAATTATTTAAGTATCTGTTCATAAAATCCTATATCAGACTCCATCTCAAAGATTCTATGTGAACATTATCCTTCTCCTGCCTCACCAAAGTTGAACATTCTTTGGCCTCTTTGCATTCCAATTTTGAGGTCTTTAAATGATAGCCCAACATATAACATTTGTCCCTATGTAGCTTGTTTTTTAATTGAAGAATAATTTATGAAAGACAAAGATCCCTAAATGTAAAGATTGAGTTTTGACAAATGTTTGAATTTGTGTAATTCAAACCCTAATAAATTTGTAGATTATTTTCTCAGGCATATTTCCATTGAATTCCTCTGATATCATAGGCAAACATTTAATTTTGCTTATTGTTCTTTATATAAATGGAATCAAACATTGTGTACTTTTTTTGCAAGTGTGTACTATTGCTCAATTGAATGCTTTGAGATTGCTTTTCATTATTGCATATATCAGCAGTTCGCAGCTCTTTATTCCAGAGTATTATTCTATGGTAGAAATATGCTATAATTTAGTTTATAGTATACAGCTGTGGGATCGACATTGTGTTTTTTTTACTTTGGAGCTATTATGAGTAAGCCTCTTATGAACATTCAGATATAAGTATTTCCTGTACATATAATTTCATTATTCCTCTAGAAATACCTGCAGTGAAAATACTGAGTTATAGGGTAGGTAGGTGCTTAACTTCAAAAGAAATTGTCAGTTTCCTATGTGGTTGTACCATTTTAAAATCCCACCAGGGAAGGGGAGGAGAAGAGAGTAACCAAAGAATTTATATGGGCACAGACACTAGTGCAGTGAAGGACTGGGGAAGGGGCAGGAGCTGGATGGAGGGGGTCAATCGAAGGAAAAGGGGGACATCTGTAATACTTTCGACAATAGAGATACATTTTAGAAAATAAAATAAAATTCCACCAGTAATATCCTCACTAATTTGGTGTTGCTATTCGTTTGAAGTTTAGCCATTATACTGGGTGTAAAGCATTTTCTGACTTTAATTTGCTTTATTTTGATGACTAATGATGTTGAATTCTTTCATGTGCGGAGTGGACATTCTTATATTTTTCTTTGGAAAGTGTTTGTTTAGGTCTTTATTCATTTTTAATTGACTGATTTGCCATTTTCTGGTTGCATTATGAAGTTTCTTTGGCAAAATATATGTATTGGAAATATTATCTCCCAGTTTGCAACTTGTGTATTTTTATAAGACTGTCTTTCATTGAGTAAAAGGTTTTGAGTTTGATGAAATTTAATTTTATCACTTTATTCTTTCTGGTTAGTGCTCTTAATATTCTAAGGAATCTTTGCTTCAATGTCATGAAAATGTTCCTTCATATTTGCTATTAGGAGCTTTCTAAATTTAGCTTTTAAATTTATATCTGTAAAACATCTCAAGTTGTTTTTTATGAATGCTGTAGAGGTCCAGATTCAAATTTGCCTTTTGATACTCAGTTGCTCAAGCATCATTGGTTAGGAATTGCTTCAACCTTGGGAGACCAAATGGGAGATAATTGATATCTTCAAAATATTGAGTCTTCAATGTTGGATATTCTCCACTTATTTATGTCTTTAAAAACTTAACTTCTCATTGCACAAATGTTTCAGCTAAGGGTCTGTTTTATTACATTTTATTTTTTAATTGCTTATTGTTAGCATGTTTGCATAGTATCCCTGTATCCTGAAATTTTACTAAATTCACTTACCAGATCTACTAGCTTTTGGTATATTCCTGAAGTTATAATAATTTTTCATGAGAACTTTCAGCTGAAAATATTCAAGAACACCCGAATTGTAATGTATTTATTTTTATAATATTCATTGCAAACTGATATTTAAATTAAATTCAAAATATCTTTGAGATGGTTTCTGTTTTAGACACATGACAGTTAACTGATTAAGGTATCATATGAATTTTTTCTATTAATATGTTGAATTATCATTGACTTTTAAAATTAAAAAATCAACATTTTGTTGCTGGAATAAACTTCACTATATCTTGTCTTGTTATCCTTTCAATAAATGTTTGGTTTGCTTTGCTTATAGTTTGTTAAATATTATTTTCAAGTCTTTTCATGAGAGATAATAGTCTGTAATTTTCCTGGAATACATTTGACTAATTTGGTATCAGGATTATTCTGACCTCATATAATAAGGTGGAGAGTAATATATCCTCTTCTATCTTTTGAAAAGTTTGTATAACATTGGTACTATTGTTTTAACTTTGCTTAGAATATACAGTGAAAATGCCTCAGCCTGGTGAAAAAGTTTAAGCTTTTGAAAATTTTTAAAGTAAATCTAGTCCTATTCATATGTTCTATTTATTTTATCTAATTTAGTTTTATTCTAAAAATAATCACAAAGTATGATAGAAGGGTCATCTGTGCTTATTTGTAAGTCTTTTCATTTGTGTCTACAAAATGTTGAGCAGTTAACACACATTATTTAAGACATAGGTAGTTAACTGTTTAAATGAACATAAATGTTAATACTTATTCATCCCAATAATTGTCTTTCATTGTGAGCATGCTAGGAAGCTGACTACTAATTCTGACAATATGATCATAATACCAATTGAGAAGCTGCTTCAGTAAGTATCCCACTATTTTTAAACATATATATCCCGACTGGATAAATCATTGTTTTAGTGACTAGTGTATTTCAATGAATTTCACTATATTATTTAAGTTATTAAACTCATTCATATGTATTTCTTCATATTTATTATTTTTATTATTTGGAGCATTCTTTTCATTGCTAAAGTTGCTTGTATTTTCCTTTTTTTCTTGATCAATTTGTTAGAAATTTTTCTGTTCCATTTATCTTTTCAAAAAATACTTTTGATTTTGTTGATTTTGTTTTATCATTTATTTTATTTTATTGATTTTTCAGTCTTATCATTATTATGACTTCCTTTTACTTACTATTGATTTAAATTATTCTTCCTCTTTATATTCTTTAGATTATGCTTAGAACAATGATTTCAAACTTTTTCTCTTTTGTAATATAAATATGTAAATCTATAAATTTCCATCAATTCATGGTTTTAGCCTTTTTCCACTATTTTTTGATAAGTTGTGTTTTCATAAACCTTTATTTTAAAATATTTTTTAAATTTCCTTGTAAACTAAAATTTGATCTACAAAGTCCTGGATCCTACCCCTAAAGTTTCAGATTGAGTGGATCAGGTAGGGGTCAGAAAATTAGCATTTCCAACAAGTTGATACATGATTGCTGCTGTTATTGTTCTAAGAGCCAGACATGAGGGACCACTGCTCTCAGACATGGTTCTTAATCTTAAGGTGTGGCCTTTCTAAGCTTCTTCACTCTAACAGTTTGGAAATCCAATTTTTTCCAGCACCTGGTTACTTCTAGAATTTCTGTTCTGCTTCTGTTGTTCCAACAATTACTCTGTTGAGGCCTGTGGAGTCAAGCCTTGTGTTTAGTCAAATATCTGAAGAACCAGTTTGCAGATGTCTGAGGCTCCTTCTCTGTGCAATTCCCTCATCTCCGCTACTTGTGCCACCGAATACAGGCTCAGCAGTTCCAAAATAGGATCAGTGTTTTCTTTGCCCAGCAAGGCTCAGTCTTCTTTGTGGGGTTTTCTTCCTTGTGCTGTAGTTTGAAAAGTGCCCAGGCAGAAAATCAGGGTGAATGTGGGACTCAGCTCATAAGTTTTCCTTTATTCAGGAACTATAGTTATATGCTGTGCTTTCCCCAAAGCCTAAAAAGAATTGTTTACTATATTTTATCCTATTTTGTTGATTTTTAAGGATGGAAGGTAAACCTAATAGCCATTACTCTGTTGTGGCCAGAACTGGAATTCTATATACATCATTATTGCAACTCCTTACCCTCAGCTGAATGAAAGATATTCTCTCAAATGGCTAGGATTTTTTTTCTTCCAATTCTCATTTACCACTCTCCAATTCCTGCTCTGATTGTAAACTACACAGCAAAGTATTTAATATTTTGAATTCAATTAAATGAGACCATCAATAAATCAGAAATAACTCTCTAAGTAACACTTAGAATGAAACAAGGCAAATGGCAACAAACAACCTGATATATTTGGTAAAAATCTGTTTTGGGTGGATTCATTCATTTTTAATTCATTCATTCTATTTACATTTATTGAACACTTACATTTTGAAAGATCAGAACTAAAGATGGAGGATTGGACAGTGAATAAGAGAGACATCATTCTTTTATTATGGTTTGGAAAAATAAAGTCTGAAAGAAAAATTTCATTGTGAAAAAAAAGAACATCCCAAAGCCTAGATGCCAACTCTTCTCTTTGGTTGGCATTTATCTTGATGAATTCAGCATGGTTTTGGGAACCAGAAAACTGATCACCTTCTAGTACTACATATAACAAAATCTTTGTCAACTCATTCATGATAACTGAACGTGCCAGAAAGGAAAGTACTTTAAATATTTTTTAATTGATTTTAGAGAGAGAGAAAGGGAGAGGGAGAGATAGAAACAGTGATGAGAAACATCAGCATTGATTGGCTGCCTCTTGCATGTCCCCTGCTGGAGATCCAGCCCAAAACCCAGGCATATGCCCTGAGCAGGAATCAAACCACCGGTGACCTGGTGCGCGGGTCAGTTCTCAACCACTGAGCCATACTGGCTGGGCAAGAGTAAAGTACTTTAATCAGATTATAAATTTCTTAATTTATATTCAGACCTCTAACTACCACAGTGTCTGTTCTCACCCCCTCAGGCCAAGACATTCTTTCATTGTACACAGATCTATTATAATTAGGAATTGTTTTGTGAGAATGACATCAGCACAAAGACTCTTGAATGATAAGAATGGTTCCTGGCACCAGGCTCCGAATTGCTTCATCTTCACAACAATAAGAGTTAATGTTTATTAAGCCACTACTTTCTCACAGAATTTCAATGTCTTATCATACACTTTTAATCCGTATTTTACAAATAGAAACACTGAGGCACAGAGAGCTTGAGTAACTAGTAAGTGGTAGAGCTGGAATTCAAACACATAAAGACTCATTCAAGAATTCTAGTTCTCAGCCACTCTGTTATAGTGCTATGCAGAGTCCAAGACAGCAAGATCTGATATATTGATTCTTGAGATGATAGTACATGCATTGAGGTGGCCTCAACATGTCACTTATTTCTATCTATTTTTCTATGTTTCAGTGGCTGCCTAATGTCGCATTAACTAAGATATTATTTCTTTAGGGATCATAATGAATTCAACCATATTTCAGTGAGGTTTGTCAGGTGGCTTTGAATAACTCTTTTCAATCCACTATTGTAAATTTATAGGGAGCTGTCAACCTGGTGCACTGTGGGTAGTGTCTGCATTCAGAATTATTATATTTGGCTTTGGCATTTTTAAAAAAGTAATTTGTTGCTCTGTGTTTCATATGGCAAGGTTTCACATTTTAAAAAATTCAGATTTTCACATGTTCTCTTGAAAAAGAATTTGAGAATTTAGAAATGATGGACCCACATTCCACATAGTGGCAATCTGCTAGAGCTATTCACGCTACTCCATTAGCATCACCTGCTTAACATTTTCAGGCAGTTTTCAGTAGCAATCCTGGACATGTGGTTTAGCTTGAAAGAAAATAATTACTGATATCATTTCATTAAATTGTACATGAATACTTAATTTAATATTCATTGAGTTATTTATAATTGGAGTGCATTATTTATTTAAGCATTCTGCTATTAAAATACATGAAAAATATTGCTTTCTTTGAGAAGCAACCTATTGTAATTTTTAAGAGTATGGTTTTGAAACTCTGCTCTGCTACTTAGTAGCTTTTTGATCTCAAGGAAGTTATTTCACTTCCCTGCATCCCAGTTTCCCTTATCTAGAAAATGGTGATTAAAAAAATAAGCCTATCTGGCCTGGCCAGTGTGTTCAGTGCATTGGCCTGTGCACACAAGTATGAAGTGTCATGGGTTAGGTTCCAGTCAAGGGCACACTCCTGGGTTGTAGGTTCCATCCCTCACCTGCTCAGGTCACATGTGGGAGGCAACCAATGGATGTGACTCTCTCACATTGATGTTTCTCGCTTTTTCTCTCTTCCCTGTCTCTCTCTCCTCCTACCCCTCTCCTTTCCCCTGTCTCCGAAAATCAATGAAAAAAATACCCTACGGTGAGGTTTTTTTAAAAAAATGAACCTATCTCATAGACTCTTATAAGGATTTAGGAAGTCCCTGACGAATAATGTGTTTTTCACTACTGTACACAATGATACAAAGTGCACCCTTTTGGACATTTACACATACTCCTTTAGGTGGATCTTTTTGAAGTAGAACCACTGAGTTAGACATGTGTATTAAACATTTATAGATAGTATATTGGAAAATTATTCTCCGGAGTGTTTTAATTAAATATCCTATATAATAAAAGCCTAGGTGGCATCACACCCTTGCACAACGCCCTCGCGTGACACCTTGCGTGACATCATCACAAGATGACCACCACAAGATGGCCGCCCTCACATCATCACAAGCTGGCCACTACAAGATGGCCATCAGGGGAGGGCAGATGGGGGCCATCAGGCTGGCAGGGGAGGGCAGTTGGGGATGACCAGGCCTGCAAGGGAGGGAAGTTGGGGGCAACCAGGCCTGCAGAGCAGGGAAGTTGTGTGTGACCAGGCCTGCAGGCAAGGGCAGCTGAGGGTGAGCAGGTCATCAGAGGAGGGCAGCTGAGGGCGAGCAGGCCATCAGGGGATGGCAGTTGGGGGCAATTGGGCTGGCAGGGGAGGGAAGTTGGGGGCGATCAGGTTGGCAGGGAGGGGAGTTGGAGGTGATTGGGCTGGCAGGGGAGCAGTTAGGCATCGATCAGTCTGGCAGGGGAGTGGTTAAGAGGTGATCAGGCTGGCAGGCAGGAGAGCAGTTAGGAGCCAACAGTTCGGGATTGTGAGAGGGATATTCGATTGCCGGTTTAAGCCCAATCCCTGCCGGCAGTTGGACATCTCCCAAGGGGTCCCAGATTATCGAGGGTACAGGCTGGGCTGAGAGACAACCCCCCACACTGAGCCTCTAGTTCACCAACAATGTATGCCCTGATAAATAATTACTTTTTAAAATTTGGCCAATCTACTATTTAAGAATTGTCTGGGTTTTTTGTTTGTTTGTTTATTTGTTGTTTGTTTTGTTTTGTTTTTGCATTCTCTGATATCTAGTGAGTTGAATTGTGATAGTTATCTAACTCTGTATGATACTGTGATTTATAATAAGAAACACATACTTGGTCTTTGTCTCCATTTGTGGCACGGAGAGCTAAAAACCCTTGGAATTTCCTAAGTGAGAGAGTAATAAATGTGTCTTTTGTTATATGAATGAGGTAGATTTGGGACCCCACCTAAGGATGGGGGACTGGCTATCAGGAACCAACTGTGTGATTTAGCGGGTTGGGACTTTCCATCTCCCAGCCCTCACCTCCAGCGAGGGGAGAGGAGCTGAAGACTGAATTCACTCACCAATGACGAATGATTGAATTGTCATGCCTATGTAATTCAGGCTCCAGAAAACTCCCAACGGACAGGGTTCAGAGAGCTTCTGGGTTGGTGGATACGTGGAGATGTGGGCAGAGTGGTGCGTTCTGAGAGGGCTTGGGAGCTCTGCACCTTTCCCCCAACCCTTGCCCTATGCATCACTCCCATCTGGTGTTCCTGGGTTATATCCATTTTATAATAAAACAGGGATCTAGTAAGTAAAATGTTTGTCTGAGCCACTCCAACAAATTAATTGAACCTAAGGAGGGGATCATGGGAACTTCTGATTTATAGCCATTCAGTCAGAAGTACAGGTACCAACCTGGATTATTAATGGAAACTAAAATTGGGGGGTTTAGGAGGTGGCAGTCTTGTAGGACTGAACCCTTCACCCATGGGATCTGGTGCTATCTCCATGTAGACAGTCTCAGAATTGAGCTGAATTGTTGAATACCCAGGGGTGTCTGGAGCACTGCTTTTCCTTTACCCAACAGTTTGGAACTGTGATTAGGATAAAAACACTTTATGTAACAATTTCTCCCAAAACTTAACAGCTAAAAACCATTTATTAATTCAGGCAGTTTATAAGAGGCAAGAACCTGGGAGCAGCTTTGCTGGGTGGTTGTGTCTCAAGGTCTCCAATGAGCTCTCAGCCAAGCTGTTGGCAGGGATGCAGTGTTTGAAGGGGCTGGGTGTCCCTTCTATGCTCACGCCATGTGGCCATTGGCAATAGGCTTCACTTACTCACCATGTGGACTCTCCATAGATTGCTCACAACATGACTTTCCCCAGAGCGAGACTGAAGCTACAGTCTTTTTATAATCTAATATTAAAAAAGAAGATCATAACTTCTGCCATTGTGTGTTATAAACAAGTCACTAAGTCTACCCTATTGCTGTTCATTGGAAGTGTGTCACTAAGACCTGTCTACACTCTAGGAGAGGGGATTAAGCTTCACCTATTGAAGCGAGGAGCATAGAAGAATCTGTGGATACAGTTTTAACACATCAGCACTGAGCTTTTTTAATCCTGTGGATTGCCTGTTCACAAGCATGACCATTTTTTAATGGTAATATTTAGGACTTCACTACATGTGAAAATCTACAAGATCTAAGCCACTATATTGAGTGACAATAGAACCACCTTTTTTATGTTTCTCCCATCAATCACTTGAGTAAATGCCTATGTCCTCCAGTGAATACCTGGCATGAGGATAGTACTAAACCCTATATACACAGGTTTTTGTTTTTGTTTTCCCTATACACACATACCACCTCTCTTGGGCAAATCCGAACTGCCAGCATCACTATTCTTGTGCTTCAGGATCATTATTAAGTCAAATAAATGTTACTTGAACATAAGCACTGTGATTCTATGACAGTCAATCTGATAACAGAGGTGGCTACTGAGTGACTGAGGGTGGTGGTGTATACAGTGAGGATACTCTGGACAAAGGGACAATTCAGGTCCCAGGCAGGATGGATCAGGACAGTATGACATTTCATCACTCTACTTAGAAAGGCACCAATTTATAACATGAATTGATTATTTCTAGAATTTTCCATTTAATGTTTTCAGACCATTGTTGACCATGTGTATGAAACATCAGAAAAAAAAGCAATGAATAAGGGGGGACTACAGCATTCATCAGAAAATCTAATATTACTTCTCCCTCTCTCCTTCATTTTCCTCTTTATTTATAAAACAAATCAGTTCTGCTTACAGAGAACATGGGAAGGGAATTTTTTTTAAATGAAAAGTTTACTTGCAGTTGTAGCTTTTAAAACTTATTTTAAGACTAGTTTAGTGGGTTTTAGAGAGAGAGAAAGGGAGAGGGACAGAGAGAAACATCAATGATGTGAGTGCACAGCACCCATTGGCTGCCTCCTGCACACCCCCTACCAGGGATCAAAGCCACAACCTGGGCACTGCCCTTGACCAAGAATCGAACCAGCAACCTCCTGTTGCCTGGGACGAGTGCCCAACCAACTGAATCATACTGGTCAGGGCTGCAGTTACAGCTTTTTAGCTGCCCTTGTTTCTATTGCTCTCACAGGTTCCAATCTGAAAATCTGCATTTGTAAAATCAGATCTGTTCCCATGTATCTAACAAGCTTAGATCCCTGCAAGTGCAGAAATGGCAGCATTGAGGGTCACACATTTCTTTCTGACCTACACTAACAAACTTAGCTAGAATTTGGAAATTTATGGTGGCTGCATCTTGAAAATTTCTGAGAATGAGTCGTCCCTCATACGGCTGCAGGTTTGTCCATAGAACCCTAGTGAGAAAGATGCAACCTGTAAACTTGCTTACAGTTGGATTCAAATCACCCTTAGCAACCCTGGTATCCTTTTAATCCAGGATGAAACTTTTAGTCATTGAGAAATTCTGTAACATTGAATCTCAAAGGGAAGGTGTGGACTGAGATCCATGAACTTCCCAGGAGGCACCCAATCCAGGTGCAAATTCGCCTGCCAGTTCTCTCAGAACACAAAGGTATTAAAGAAAGTAGTGATTTTCCCAAAGAGCAAAAGGTACTGTGATGTTCTTCAAAAAAAATTAGTCCAAGTTCATGTTTCATATTATTGGTGTATTAGTCTACTCGGGCTATCATAAAAAAAAAACAAAAAAAAACAAAAACAAAAGACAAAAAAACACACCACAGATTGGATGTCTTAAGCTACAGAAATTCACTTTCTCAAAGTTCTTGGGGCTAGAAGTCATTTATCAAGATGCTGGTAAATTCAGTTTATGGTGAGAACTCTCATTCTGGCTTTAAACTGTTGCCTTCTCTGTATCCACATGGCCTTTTCTCTGTGTGTCCTCGGTGTGAGAGAGCTCTGCTATCTCTTTCTCTTGTTATAAGGATATCAGTGCTATGGGATCAGGAACCTGCCCTTATGACCTCATTTAACCTCAACTAAACAACTCCCTAAATGCCCTCCAAATACAGTAACATTGGGGGCCAGAGCTTCAACATATTAATTTTGGTGGGACTGTTTAGTGCATAACAATTGGTATTAGTGCTTTGATAAATATGAGACTAATCTGTTCTTTGTATTCTAAAGAAAGATGGCTGGTAGTGAGGTGAACTAAAATTATATTCACTAAATCGGTAATCATTTAAAAAAAAGGAAACAATTCTAAAGCTATTTAATTAAATATCACTTAAAAGCCATGTTTGTGGCTGTATTATAATTCTAAATCATTATTGTTGTTAACATCTATAAATGATAGTAGCAATAATAACAGCTACTTTTCAGTTATTATAGTTTTCCTCAACTCTCCTAAGTCAATTTAATTGCTTTTCTCCCCATATTACCACTCTATGCATAACTATATTATAATTGTTTTTCCAATTCAATTCAAGCTCTTTGAAAGCCAGTACTGTGCCATTCAATCTTTGAATAGTAGGCTTTTAATTCAGGCTTAAAATTTTTGTTAAGTGAAAACTCTAGCATTTGAAAAAATGCTTATTGTGTCAAAGAACTAATGAGCTTCAAATCAATGTGTTTGTTAAACATGAACCAAACATAAATGGTAAAGAATATGATTAGCAAATTTATTAAGATTATGTTTGTATCTTTTTAACATTAATAATTTAACTATTTTAACCTTTATTAAAAATCAGCAACATTTGTTATTATTACTATAGATTAATTTGAATCACTCACAGAAGGTACTTCAGAGGTAAAAGACAGATTTAAGGCTCTTATTTTTGGTATTAATAATATTTGAGGTAAACCTCAAAGTCTTAAACCAATAAATGATTGTTTTTTAACATTTTTAAAAGCTCTGAATTGAATTATATTCTATTTCTTTTTTTGCTGTACAGATGTAGACTCTTTTTTAATATTTACTGATAATATTTAGAACTTAGTCAGAGCCAAAGACTAACCTTCAACTTGTAGTAATTCTAGCACTTTCATGTGTGAGTAGTTGAGGAGGATTGGAAAAAAAGAGGTGGTCCTAATTCTTCTAGAAACAATCCATTCCAGCAAAATAATTTTTCATACATAGCCCCAAATAGTCAGGAAATGCTGAGAAATGGAGCTAACATTTATTGATTACATATTATGTACTTGGAATGTTGTGTATGTTACCTATTATAATTTTTAAAAACCATCATATTAAGTATGAATTCTATCATTGGAGGTTAGTTAGAAAATTAAGGGTCAGAGAGTTTAAAGAACTCAATGTCCCAATGTCACACAGCTAGTAAATAACAGAGGCCAAATTCAAATTCAGATGTTAGATTCCAGAACTCATGATCTAGGTCAGTAGGAGTATATTGCATGGCAGTAGTTCAGCATAAGATCTTTTTCTAAGGGGAGGAAATTTTGACAGAGAGTTTTCTATTACCAGTATATTTATATACACATAATTTACATCACTCATAAGATAGGACATATTAAACAGCTTTCCCTTTACTTAGCCTTTCTCCCTTGGCAATATGTATCACATCTCTGACTTTTTTTTCCTCCACTTACTTTATATACAGAAAGTGTGTCTTTTGTCTCTGTACTCTTCCAGGTAGCTATATATGGGCAAACTAGCTAATGTCAAATCTTATATGACTTAATTCTTCTTGGTCCATGTCCTTCTGTATTTTCCACCATGCCAATAAGTTTAGAAGCCTGAAAACTCTATTTCTGAGACACTTTGCCAAGCTAGTAGCTTAAGTGCCAACTTCTCTTAAGTTATGACATTGAGAAATATGGGCAGAAGTTTTGAAAGTGGGAAGGTCTGAGGGATTTACAAATATTGACCCAGCAGCATTGGAGTGCACACTGCAGGGTTTTGCCAGGAGCACCCTGAAGTTTTAACAGGTGTGGTTGGTCAAAGAAGTTTCCCCAGCAGCTGAGAAGCTGTTGCTGGCTCATGGCTTTCAGTACGGTAGCAGCTTCCTGGTATTCTGCTTTTGTTTCTCTATTCCTTTCAACACCTTTGTAAATAACTCTCTGCACCAAACCTTGCTTCACTTGAACTACCTAAAGTGGTGTTTAATGCCAAGACTAGAAACATGGTGTCAGCTTTTCCTTCCTTATCCATTCCATATTTTTTAAAGAGACTTCCACATTTTAAAATTATTACTAGTGTTTGGCACATTAAAACTTAAAGAGTAAATTTCTAGTAATCATACATCACATCTACACTAATAAAAGACAAACATGCAAATTGACTGTACCTTCACTATACCTTAAGCCATGCCCACCAGCACATCAGAGCAACTATTTGCAAATTAACCCAACCAAGATGGCGGCTGGCCGCCACGGAGCTGGAGCAAGCAGGAGGCTTGGTTGCTCCAGTGATGGAGGAAGCCAAGCTTCCCGCCTGCCTCGGCCGGCTCTGAGCTCCACTCAAGGCAACAAAGTTTCAATTATAGAAGGTAAATAAACCCCAGATACCTGCTTTCAGCCGGCTGTGACCACGAAGCTGGAGCGAGCAGGAGGCTTGGGTTGCCCCTGGTGATGGAGGAAGCCAAGCTTCCCGCCTGCCCTGGCCGGCTCTGAGCTCCACTCAAGGCTACAAAGTTTCAATTATAGAAGATAAATAAATCCCAGAAATAAAAAAGAAAAAAAGGAGAGGCTGGGAGCTTCCACCACCAGGGGGCGTGGCCAGCCTGAAAACGGCTCTCAACCCCTCACCCAGACTGGCCAGGCACCCCAGTGGGGAACCCCCACCCTAAAGGGGGTGTGGCCAGCCTGAAAACAGTCATCAGCCCCTCACCCAGGCTGGCCAAACCTCCATGGGGTAAGCGTCCCCACTGGAGGGGGGGGGGGCTTGAACAGCCTGCAAACACCCATCATCCCCTCACCCAGGCTGGCCAGGCACCCCAGCAGGACCCCCACCCTGATCCAGGACACCCTTCAGGGCAAACCAGCTGGCCCCCACCTGTGCACCAGGCCTCTATCCTATATAATAAAAGTGTAATATGCAAATTGACCCTAACAGCAGAATGACTGGTCACTATGACACACACTGACCACCAGGGGGCAGACACTCAATGTAGGAGCTGCCCCCTGGTGGTCAGTGCGCTCCCACAGGGGGAGCTCTGCTCAGCCACAAGCCAGGCTGATGGCTGCCAGCACAGCGGTGGTGGTGGGAGCCTCTCCCACCTCCTCTGCAGCACTAAGGATGTCCAACTGCAGCTTAGGTCTGCTCCCTGCTGGTAAGTGGACATCCCCTGAAGGCTGCTGGGCTGCCAGAGGGATATCTGATTGCCAGCTTGGACCCGATCCCCCAGGGAGCGGGCCTAAGCCAGCAGTTGGTCATCCTCCAAGGGGTTCCAGACTGCAAGAGGGCACAGGCCGAGCTGAGGAACCCCCTCCCCCAAGTGCACAAATTTTGTGCACTGGGCCTCTAGTCCTATATAATAAAGAGATAATATGCAAATTGATCCTCATGCCCTCACAACACAAGATGGCTGTCCCCATGTTGTCACAAGATGGCCATTAGGGGAGGGCAGTTGGGGGCAACTAGGCCTGCAGGGGAGGGGAGTTGGGGGGGACCAGGCCTGCAAGGGAAGGCAGCTGGGGGTGATTGGACCTGCAGGGGAGGGCTGTTAAGGGCCATTGGGCTGGCAGGAGAGGGCAGTTGTGGGGAGCAGGCCGGCAGGGGAGCAGTTAGGGGGTGATCAGGCTGGCAGGCAGAAGGGGTTAGGTGCAATCAGGCAGGCAGACCGGCAAGTGGTTAGGAGCCAGCAGTCCCGATTGTAAGAAAGATGTCCAAGATTGGAGAGTGTGCAGGCTGGGCTGAGGGACACCTCCCCCTCCCACCCCAAAGCACGAATTTCATTCAGCAGCCCTCTAGTATCTTTATAAGACTATTTTTAAAAATCTGCTGTTGCTTCATGAGTCCATCAAAATTCTTTTCACTGAATTAAAACTATTTTTAAAAATTATTGATTGTTTAATATATTACATATAGTATTAATAAGTCTCCTTAATCCCCTATTGACTTCTCCCTAGCCACCCCCAACCCCCACACATTCCATCACCCCCCTAGTGTCTGTGTCCATTGGTTATGCTTATATGCATGCATAAAAGTCCTTTGGTTGATCTCTTACCCCGCCCCCGTCTCCGCTGCCTTCCCATTGAAATTTGATGGTCTGTTTGATGCTTCTTTGTCTCTGAATCTATTTTTGCTCATCAGTTTATGTTGTTTATTACATTCCATAAACGAGTAAGATCATGTGATATTTATCTTTCTCTGACTGGCTAATTTCACTTACCATAATGCTCTCCTGGTTCATCCATGCTGTTGTGAATGGTAAGAATTCTTTCTTTTTTACAAGAGTGTAGTTTATACTGTGTAGATGTACCATTGTTTTCTAATCCACTCATCTGCTGATGGGCACTTAGGCTGTTTCCAAATCTTAGCTATGGTGACTTGTGCTGCTATGAACATAGGGGTGCATATATCCTTTCTAATTGGTGTTTCTAGTTTCTTGGATATATTCCTAGAAGTGGGATCACTGGGTCAAATGGGAGTTCCATTTTTAATTTTTTGAGGAAACTCCATACTGTTTTCCACAGAGGCTGCACCAGTCTGCATTCCCACCAGTTATTTTCTTTATTTATAAACTATAAAATACAGGTCATTTTGGTCTGTGAGATTAAACCCAAGTCATTTAAATGCTTGCATATAGAATGATCATATACATTTATACAATTTAAAAAGAATGCTGAATTGGGAGAATTGTTTCAAGCCTACTACTGTGTGGTTGGCAATTAATTTATTCTGATGTCCTTAGCAGGAAACCTTGCATCGATGAATTCTAAGATCTGTTTTAAGTCCCTACGTTTTTATTTTGTTCTACTTTACAAGTTAACTAAAAAGCTATATGTGAGTTATTAACATAGTTGATAAAGTCTGTTCTTGTTTCTCCTCTATGCTAACACATGCCCTTGAGCAAGTGCATTTATCTCTGATTCTTGTGTTCTTCATTTCTATAATGAGAGATTTTACATTGAGGGTGTCTATGTTTTTCACCTACTCTAAAATTATCTTTTGTCCCAGTTTGATTTCATTGTTTTGAGTAATATTAAAATCATCACATAATTCTTAATGTCAACTTTTTAATTGATAAAATTAAAATAATGCCTTTCTTTTTTAAAAGTGTGTTTTCATTGATTTTAAGGACAGAGGAAGAGAGAGGGAGAGAGAAAAACATCCACTAGAGAGAGAAACATCCATTGGCTGCCTCCTGCATACTCTCTACTGAGGATGAAGCCTGGGAATTAAGCCTGCAACCAAACAGGCAACATTTTTAAAATATATTTTTATTTATTTCAGAGAGGAAGGGAGACGGAATGAGAGATAGAAACATCAATGATGAGAGACAATCATTGACCGGCTGCCTCCTGCACCCCCTACACTGGGGATTGAGCCTGAAACCTGGGCATATGCCCTGACCCAGAATTGAACTGTGAACTCCTCTTTCATAGGTCAATGCTCAACCACTGAGCCAGGCCAGCCGGGCAAACAGGCAACCTTTTGGTGCATAGGACCACACCCAGCCAATTAAGCCACAGCAGCCAGTGCTGAAATAAAATTTTCTTTTCTGCTAGCAATATTGGGATCAAATGAGATATTAGATATAAAAATACCTTGTGAAAACATTATTATATAATAATATGATTTTATTATTTAGTACTGTAGATGATGTCTATTTGACAGTGTTTAATCATATGCACACATTTGATTTTATTAAACTATCTGTGTTTCACAACACTTTTTTTGAAGGTGAGTGATTAATAGTAGTAGTCACCCTTATAGGGATTTGCCAATTTATCTCTTTAGAGTTAATAAATGTCATTGCTATGAAGTGAAGAAATTTGGACTTTTATTTAGGACACAGGAATCTAGCTAACACCCAACCTGTCAGCTATTCAAATATTGGTTAATTAATTAAAAGCCTATTGAAGCTGGATGACTAATTAGACACATGATTATATAAGGCCTACAAAAGCTTAGGAGTGGCATTCTAAACTTTTTTGGAAAATCGAAAGGACATTGCCACAATAAGATCTCTGCTTCTGGGCTTTTCCTAACATTCAGGATAATTATTTTGTCCACGCTCAAACCTCTTAGAGAAATTAGCTCACTACTCGTGATACCTACGTCCAGTATTTACAAGATCCTGTGAGAAAAGTCACATCCATTCCAATTTTAAGACATGATTTATTTTACTATGAGAAAAATTAAGGCAGGAAAAAACTTCAGAAGGTAGCTTCTCATTGGAATAATAATAATAATAATAGCAACTCTGGAATTCAGTCTGACTTTTTATACTCCACTAACTCTCTTGTGGTTTTCTACCTTCTTCTATGAACAGCTCCGTTCTGCATGGTGCCCTTTTGCTAAATCGTGATGGTCCAAAAATGACCATTTAAATTTTGACCCCACTTTTCTGGCTAGTGTTAATTATTTGTGAGTTCTCTACTGTCCAAACAAAACAGATTTTGTATCTTGCTATTATTTTCCCTAATTAAGCATGGACTTTTGAGTAAATCAGATAAACTGATTATTATAACAAGCTGTGTAGTATGTTATTCCCTCACAAATTACCATATAAGTGGTAATAGAATAGCTCAGAATCAAGTAACTGTGTGTAATCAAAGATCTAGAACCTTAGATCTGCTGTTCTTTTCATGCAGGCCCTGGGGAAAACTGGCTTTTACCAGTACAGATGCGTATGATAATTATACCACTAAGCCAGTTTTATCATTAATATGTGAAGAGTAAATTTCTAGTAATAAGAAAAATCATCTGAACAAGACACTATTTTTTTTAAAGAAAAAAATCCCCTTTAACTTGCTTTTGATGGAAAATGAGAATGCATTTTTATTAGTTTCTTCATTTTGCAGATCAGAAAACTCAGACAGGTTAAGGATTTTATTCAAGATCTCTACTAGGAAGTGGCAGAGCTATGACATGCATCCAGTCTATGTAGCTCCAAAACTAATGCTCTTACCTCCTGTGCTATAGGGGTTGGGGCCTTACATCTCTCATCCCGCGAAGAGCAGCGTCACATGGGCTCCCTTGCCACGCCCTGACCTGCTGATCCAGGTTGTTGATGTTATTGTTGGGAAAGACAGTAAAAGGCAGAAAGATCCCAGAATGTCAGGATCATTTTAACAGTTGGAACAGAAGCTGGGATGGGTGGGCAGCTGAAGATCATGTGCTCGTAACACCGGTGAAAATCGAAGATTATCGAATAAATTAGCAAGAAAAGCTGCAGCTCATATAACCACAAAAAGAAGGGAGAAGCGCTGCAGGTTACCTGATGTCCATTCTGTCCTTAAAAGCCTCCCCTTAGAAGAAAACGAGAAAAGTGATGAGAACTCCATAAGCACTTCCTCTGGGACAGTAGTGGAGAAAAGGATGAAGCAACACATGAAGAAAGTGACCTGCAGAAGAGACTGACGTGAAGGAAAAACTGGAGCCGCACACACAGAGGCAGACGGAAGAAGGAGCAATGACTAGACATCCCTGGCGTCCTGAGGAAGCTGGAGGACGATTGTTATTTTCTCAAGGAAAGAGGAAAGAGTGAGTGAAACTTCCGTGCCAAACCAACACCTTAACTGTATTGGAATCCAAACCGACGCGTTTTGCTATCAGTGCATCTTGTCAGCCGATGAGAGGCCTCGCGTCAGCAGGCTGCCACAGCCAACATGGATGTGCATTGTATCCCAGCAGAACAGAACGCTGACCTTTGTAAGGAGATGGTGGTGGATTAAGGATAACCTTTGGTTATACGCTTCCACTGTTTTTGCCGTATCCATATGAGCAAGGTCAGTATATAAAGGAGACGTCCCTATTTTCCCTTCTGATTAAGGAAAGTGCCACAAATACTAATAAGAAACAGGATGAGCTCTCTCCAAGCCCACCTTTGTTGAACCCGTCTACCCCTTAGTCCATGGAGAGTCAGCCCAGCACAGGTGAACCGGGCTCCCCCAAAAGGTAGGAAGCTGAGCCAGAAGCCATGCAGTCTCTGTAGCGGTCCAAACATCACTCTGCCAAAAGTCTTCATGACTTGTTACCTCAGCCCAGGCACCTGCAGCAGGACACAGCAGGACATGTCCGCCATCACATCCTGCACCTAGAGAGGAAGACACCTGTGCCTAGCAGATCATCCCC
This sequence comes from Myotis yumanensis, assembly GCF_028538775.1. Classification (NCBI taxonomy): domain Eukaryota; kingdom Metazoa; phylum Chordata; class Mammalia; order Chiroptera; family Vespertilionidae; genus Myotis; species Myotis yumanensis. The sequence goes on from NW_027223754.1 coordinate 132,988,026, forward strand.
ACCTGTTCCCAGGACCCCTAATGAGGAAGGGAGTGTGGTGTGTGCCAGCTTTGACGTCAGAAGAGCTAATAAAATAAGCAACGTCCTCTCCCTGAGACTTGTCCCTGACAGTTGCACTCCAGGTGACCTGTGGCCTCCACCTCTTCCATTTATGGAGCACAACACTTCCATTTATGGAGCACAACACTTTCGGTTGTTTGTGAGGGTTCCAAAAATCCTTGGAAAGATGTCCTTTTCTGAGGAGAATCTGAAGGCTTTCCTTTGATCTCTTTCAGCACACTCTTTCAGAGGCTCTCCTAGGGCCCCAGGGTCCCAGAGTCCGCCAGTGTCGCTGCCTGGGGGCACACCACAGCACCAAGAGCCCCATGGCGATTTACTAGAGTTCCCATGGCTCTGGAGAACAGCATCTCTGCCCGGATTTGCACTCTAGGTTCCCAGTGGGGAACTGGGGAAAGAGTGGGAGATGTGATGTCCATCCCCGGGGGGGCTCGTGCGGAGGGTCCAGTTATTTGAATTATTACATACCGTAGTTCTGTAAAGGAGTACTTCCTTTGTGCTTGAACAGTCTCCAACATCTGACCGTAGCCACTGTACGCATCATCTGTGATGGTGGGAAAAGAGCAGCTATGTTCCCAGTGAAATGTTTATGAAAATGTATATAGGTTACCAGTGGTCGGCAAACTGCGGTTCGCGAGCCACATGCGGCTCTTTGGCCCCTTGAGTGTGGCTCTTCCTAAGCCTTAGGAGTACCCTAATTAAGTTAACAACAATGTACCTACCTATATAGTTTAAGTTCAAAAAATTTGGCTCTCAAAAGAAATTTCAATCGTTGTACTGTTGATATTTGGCTCTGTTGACTAATGAGTTTGCCGACCACTTGTTACCTCAGCCCAGGCGCCTGCAGCAGGACACAACGGTTAGGCTGTTTCAGTACACGTTGGAGTTGTTAGCAATAACCACAGTTTTTAGTTACTTGTTACCACTAGTAAAATTGTGTTGCAAACTGTTTTCATTCTTATGATGACACTGAGCAACTCTAAGAAATTTTAGTTTTCCCTGGAAACTGCAAAAGTAGTCCAAAATTATGTTAGAGGGAATTGATATCGAAGGCAAAAGAAAATTTGCAGCTATACATTTGCTTGTTACAGTTTCTTTTCTGTAAAACTTTATTTTTGATGATCTAAATAAAAGCATTGCTTGAGTTGTTTCAGATTTTACAGCTGTACTTCATTATGTAATGTTATGGTTATTTTATGTAATGTTAATGTTATTTTTTTTAATATTCTGAATAAAGCAGAGACCTCCTCTCCAGAAGCAAAAAGGGTTTTCTACCAGAATACATGTTTTAATGTTTTAACCTTGTTTGGCTTTTGAGATAAACTCAAGCATAGATTAAGTATTCTCATTTGTGAAAAATATTCATTCACTTTTTTTTTCATATCAAGTGTAATGTCTCATTTCCATGTTGATTTTTCACATTAATTTAAATGTATAAGAAAATACACCTTTTCTATATATTTTGGTTGAACTTCATACTCATAAATGAGTAAAAGGACACTTTATGTTCTTCCATCAAAACTTATTTTACTCATTTTTATCTTTTAAGAAGGTGGAGATTTTACGGAATCTTTCTCCTACAAAGATTTCCTGTTGATTCAGAAAAGAACAATACATTCTGAATTTTTTAAAGTATAAGTTTTAAAAATCTGAAATGTATGAATCTCATACAAATGTATAGTAGGCAAGTAACAGAGATTGGCTAAATTTATTAATGAGGAATACAGCAGAAGTATAAAGCTGTTCAAAAGAGGATAGAAACCTTTTGAGTTATAATTCTACTAGTCAAAAATCATTTGTATTGCACCCCCCAAAAAATAATTTGCAACTCACTCTTTTGTTTTTCAATTTAACATCTAAGTTTTCAGAGTATGGGCCTAACTAATAGTAAAAAGTAAGTTTAAAAAAATGCCTTTTTCCAAAGAAGTGAATCATCTTTGGGAGGAACTATGCAATGCTCCAAGATATCACTGCAAAGACATGCAGTCAGAGTTGGCCTATAATCCCTGTTTTAAAAAAATTAGTACTTTGTCTAATACTCTGTGTCAACACTTGTACACAATATTTTATCTAGTTCTCAAATGAATATCAATAAATATAGGCCTTTATATGAAACTCTGATTATTTCCTTATGAGAATCAACTTGAATAAAAGAGTTTAAATATTTTGAAGGTTATTGATGTACATAGCCAGATTCATTTCTATCAGGGATATTATCAATCTGTACTACTCATGTAGAGTAGTATACTCTGACATTCATACTGATAGACTTGAGCATCATCATTTTTAAAAATCAGGCAATTCGATAGATGCAAAATGAAATCTCTTTTTCAGTTATCTATACAATATCTGCTTACTAGTAAAGTTGATTTTTTAAAAAACATGGTTTTGTTCTTTTCTTTTAAAATTGTTATTTGCTTATTTTTCTATTTAGATGTTAGTGCCCATGTTGTGAGTCCTTTTAGCTTTTAATGTCTGAGGGACATTAACCCTGTGTTTTAATTCTTACACATCAAAGAGCTTGTCATGAACAGTATTAATAGAATATTTTATGTGAGGAATAACAACATCATAAATGAGACTCATTTGAGCTAACTTGAAACTCAACATAAGATTATACTAATAAAGATGTAATGTTTCCTCTTGTTCATTAAAATTCCTTTATTGAAAAAAGTTTTATATGAAAACTGTCTGTACAAATAATCTTAATAAGGGTGGAGAACCGAAACTACAGGAAACAGGTATTTGTAAATACAAAATTCTTTGCAAATTGATGTCAGGCATTATATTAATAAGTAAACAGTATAGCTTTAGGTGATTGTGTTTAGAACGACTTAGAATAACTGGGTGATCATCCACAATAGTTTAAATCAAAAATTTTTGTGATGCTCTTGTAAAATAAAATCAAGAACTGAAACTGATGTATACCCAAGATGGATATTATATATATATATATATATATGTATATATATATATATATATATATGGCATATACAAGTACATTAAAAATAATAAATAACACATTTTAAATAATATATAAATTGCATATATGTATATATAGATAGCTATACAATATAGAGGACTAGAGAAGAATTATGATGGTAGACATTGGAGGAAAATTTTGAGCTCTGTAGATTCCTTTATAAATCAGTTCATATAAAAGGATAGTCATTTTTTGATTCCTTTTTTTCGTTGTTTGATGTTGTTGGGGATGAGGCTAGAGCTCCCAGAGAAAGTGTGAACCATCATGCTCTCCGCCAGGGTCCAGAGACCCACTAGCCTAAAGTCTGATTTCCAGTGAACCTACTGGTACAGTCCCTTTGACTTCTTTCCCTGTCTCCCTTTGCTGAGGAAGCCAATGATTAGATGCTTTGCGCCAGGAGTGGGAGGAGGGGCAGGAGGGAGGGGATTAGGGACAGGAAATCCTAGAAAAAAATATCCTGGGAAAACTCAGCAGGCCCTCGTCTCCGCACACCGCTTTCCCACGCCTTCGTGGGGCGCAGGGGAGCTCAGGGGGCACTACGCTGGCTGCCCGGGCCCTGGGTTCGAGCTAGCTTGGGACCCGGTGATGCCTGCCTACCCCTCGACCTCCACTGCGCACTTGAAGTTCCCTAAATTCCTCCAGGCGCGTCCTGTCACTTTCCCAGTTGAATGAGGGGCGGGAACAAACATGTGGCTCTTCCTTAAAACTCCCAGGCCCCCAAAGGCCCAGGAAATGCCCAAGGTGAGCTAGGGCAGGCTTAAACCCCTGGGAAGTCGGACTGCAAACCCCGACTGGTTCCCAGGCCGGTGCTGAGGTCAGGGGCCCTTTGGCGCTTCACCTTTCGGAAGGAAGGTGACCTGGAAGAGTGTGAGGAGTGGCGTTGGGGCTGCTCTGAGAAGTGGGAACCGGGGGGCTGAGATCCCGGGGAAGTCTGTGACCACCCGCACTGCGTCTCCAGCTGCGCTCCTCCCCGCACGCTTCCCGGCACCGGCACCCCGGGCAGGGGATTTCGGTGTGGAATCCGCAGGCAGAGTTCTGGGCCCTCACTCCCACTTGCCAGATCAGATGATTTTCACCGACTGGAGCTGCTGGGAGGTGGGGGTATTTACTGTTAATCCTTTTATGTGTGTTCAGCTCACCTTGTGTGGTTGGGTGTGGAAAGGAGGGAGGGGGGTTTCCAAACCAAGTGGAATTCTCATTCCATGGGCATGAACCTGCCCGCGGGGTTGGCAGTTCTTAAAGTTTAGCAAGTCTGCAAATAAGTACAGAACACAATAGAGTCCCCCTCCCTTCCTCTCCCTCTTTTTTTTTTTTTTTTTTTTCTTTTCCTGCTTCCAAATGCTTTCTTCGAGGCTGAAGCTGGGCAGGTCTCCAAAGGTGCAGCAGCCACAACAATCCCGCAGTTCAAAGTTAAGCAGCAGTTGCACAACTTCCAGCAGCTCCCTTCGCCTGCTGCTAATGAGCTGAAAGCCAGGGACATCTAAGGAGGTGAGCAGGAAGCTTCCAGTCCGCCTCCCTTCATCAGAGACACCCGGCACTCCTGCCTCCCATCCTCAGATAACTTTGAGATTAAGTCCTTGCTCTTCAATTACCTGGCGACCATGGCTCCCTTTGGAAGAAACTTGCTCAAGACTCGGCATAAAAATAGGTAAAGTCCAGCGAATGTGTGTGCTCCGGAGTTTGTGTGAAAGTATGTGGTTTGCTGCAGTTGGGTTCTGGTGAAAATTGTTCTTCGGGGGCAGAGCCCTAGGGAGTGAGGTCTTGTATTTGTACTTAACTGGCGAGGATATTGTTTCAGAACCAGTGACTGCAGTGGCCAGGGCAAGGATCGCTGAAAATAATCATTTTTTTTTTTTTTAACTCATTTCCCTCCGCATTTGGCCAGTCGTTGTACCACACTATCACCAAAATTTCTCTTTGTGTTGCTTTACATATTTGAGAGTAGTAGGCTAGCAAGTTTCATTTTGTTTTAGACAAAAATTTAATGTGTTTTTGGAAGAGTTAAATTATTATGAAAACATAAGTAAAATTAATTAACCACTAATTAGAATGAAAAACACAGCTGCTGATACAATCCTGAAACAATGCTTTGGCTCTCCTTAAAGTAGGGCAGTCCTGAAACTTGAAAAGTTCCTGAAGGGAAAATACTCTGTAGAGAAACTTTTCATGAACTGGTTCTTTAGCAAATGTTTCAGAACTTTGGGTGGTTTTAGGAGGATTCTAACAGCTGTCCTCCTTAATCCTTATTATTAATATTTTACTTTGATTTGATTTCCTTTGCACTTTCAAGCCTGTAATTCCCATAGTGTAAATAATTTCTCTTTATCTCAGTCTCTCCCTCCATCTCTCTCTCTCTCCTCTCTCTCTCTCTCTCTCTCTCTCTCTCTCTCTCTTCTCTCTCAGATTTTTTGAGTCAATATGTGTGTTTCAGTCCTATTAAATGTTTTATTAACACCTTCAATGTTACATCTCTATGCCAAAAATGTGAGGATAATTTTATACTGGGCTTTACTTCTTAATATATTTATTTTGGCATAAAGGCTTTTCCACAACTCTTCTCTCAGTCATGCCTGTTTGTACTTGTAATTTACTTGTGTAAATTTAAAAGCATACAATTAGATGGTAGGAAATGATACAATTATTTTAAAGTGTCTGCATAACAATATGGGAGTGATACCACTTTAAAGTAAATCTCCATAGTTTAATTTGTATATGAATGTCTATTTGAAACATTCTGTTTTTAACTCATTCCAAATATATTCATGATTCAGTTGACTAAGTTTGCTTAAGAAACTAAAACAGCAATAATTTATACTATAAAATTTTCTGAACCAGTTTTATTTGCTAATAACTTACAATATACCACAAATATGATATATCTGGTAATTGGTAAAACTGTGTTAAAATAAATAAATGTATTTGGGTATTATTTAAAAAAATGTTAGTGATGGTTATCAAAAATAGGTTTGTATCTTATACATGCAAAAAAATTCTAAAATACTCCCCTTTTCAAAATAAAATCCTTACTACGTTTAAAATAATTATTCAGTAGCATTATTTATGAGTATGGGTTTTTTTTAATGCTGTCAAAATATATAGAAATTTCTTTGGGAAAGTTGATGGTTTTATAAGACAAGATATATTTCTGCCATACTGATATTTTGAATACTTCCCAGGTAGTTTAGGATTGTTGTGTGCATGCGCGTGTGTTTGTCTTTTGTTTTTTTTTTATTATAAATTCAAGAATTCTGTCATTGGTATGCTAAATAACTGTGCAAGAAGGCTTTGCACACACCCCTCTGAGTTTCCCTCAGGGGAATACGTGTCCACTTTCATTACCTCAGTTTTGCTACTGCTCCATCTACTCTGCCCATAAAACTAATTTTCGTTCAAGGAGGTGAGTATAGAAACATTTTTAATATAACATTTTCTATGCAAAATTATGAAAAAGTGGAAAGAACAATAAAAAATGAGGAGTTTCATAGTATTTCAAGTTTCTCTGAGTAAATGGAATGGTGCTCCAAAAGGAGATGCTTTATTATGAATGTGTTTTCGCAAAGGTGGTAAGTGATATTTTCCTCTTATAATTAAGAGCTTCTGTTTACAACTTTGTATTTTTCTAACCCTTAAGAAAAATTTAAACCACAGTGGTAGTCGAGTCTGTAAAAATAGGGGTATTTCAAACTAAGCAGTAAATAAGCCATATAGAGTATTGAAATATAATTATTTTGTATTTATTTTTTCAGTGTTTAGTATTGCTATTGATGATATATTTTTGTTTTCTTCTGTTTCATTTTTCCACCTGTTCCTCTCTTATTCCCCTCCCCCACCTTCCTCCCTTCCACTCTCTCTAAAAATCAATGGAGAAAATATCCCTGGGTGAGGATTAACAAAAAACAAGAAAAAACCTGGTTGATATTTGATATAATGCAAAACCCAGGGAAATAGACAAATAATTATATGGATTTGGCCACGAAGTTAATCTTACCCTACCAGATCATCTTCTAAATTTAAAAAAATAATTAAAAAATTTTAGGAAACAGTATGCAGGAAATTTGAGAATAAAATATATGGTCACAAAATGATTGTCTGTGGGCCAGCAAACTTTTTATGCTTTCCAGTTCTATGTTGCATATAAATAAAAGAAGTGGAGCCAACATAAAATTATTTGTTTACAATCAGAATTAATCTTTAACATTTTTCTAACTCATTAGTATTTAATAGCGAGAGTAATTTTCAGAAGAGCTTTTAGTCTCAGAAGATGGGCCGTTTTTTTTGGTTCCAGAATAATAGAATATTCTGTGACTGAATCCTAAAGATCCATGAAGACCTTATGCAACTTCTTGTTCAACATGAAGAATAAAAATATTGGAGATTCTAGATATTTTCTTTTCAATAAACTAAGATTCTGTAAGTGCTTTCTAAAAGTCACTAGATAGATATTGTTTCTCATATAAAAGCCAAAGAAGCAAATAGTGAAGCCAACTTGACTTGGCATTCATATGGACATTTAGTAATGGGATTTAAATTATTAGCCTTTTCAAGTGTTCTCATAGGTTCCATTTGTGATCCTGATCATTTTTATATTAGATTTGATGGTCAAAATAATGATTGTTTTAAAAAATATTGCTACTAAATAGCAACCAGCAACTTTTTTAAAAAGTTCAGTGAAGTAGAATGCCACTAGTAAAGCTTTTAGGGATACTTGGTTGTGAGTTGTGATTCCTTGGGGTTTTCATTAATAAAATTTGAGGTCAGAGAGTTGCTTGGACGTTTTGCTAAACTTTGCTAGAAGCAGAAAATTGTCATAGTAAAGCAGCATCCCATATGTTTATTTGAAATTTAAAATAGAATATTTATTTAGGTGATTTGTAAAAGGAAATTAACAGTGATTATGATAGGATCTAATCTGGTTAACATGGCCTTATAATTATTGTTAAGCACTAGTTAGTCCACTTTTGCCTTTCCTTTGGCTTTCCCTGTACCTATGGATATATGTCTATCGCAGGTGATAAGAAATATTGTCTTAATACCAACTTGAAATTAAAAGTCTCCAAAAATGTTCTTGTAATAAATATATTAGAAAAAAAATACAGCTATCTTGTTTATAGTTGATACATGAAATCTGCATTTAAACTTGCTTTTGAATCAATTAGAACATATCTGCTAAGCTTTTTAAAACCAGGTGCTTTATATTGCTCCCATAAGTACATCATGCCATGAATGCTTCATCAGAAGGAATAATTAAGTTTTGTGGTTAGAAGAATTAAGTTTTGCTGGCAGGATAGATATTTTCCCTTTGTAATTAGAAGTATGGTAATTCGTGAATTCTGCAGAATGGGAAGTTATTATGTAATGTTTTGTTTGACCTACAATGAATATTTAAAATGGTCCCAAAACTGGATTGAGAAATGCCAGATATTTGAGTATGAACATCTTCTTAGTTCCCAGGAGTTCCTGAAAAAAAAAACTCCCTGGTAACTTAAGTAGTTACTAGTTGGCAGCAGACAGCCCATTCAGAACAATGAATGGAATGCTCTATTCCTGGCAAAAATATCCTGAGAACAGTAGCAGTGGTGAAATTGAGCTCTAGGTTAAATCTTGAATTGTTACTCAAACAACTATAAGCCAACTTAAAATCCACTACATAAGATGTGTTATTATGCCCTGTACTAATTCATGAAGCATTAAGGTATAAAGCTCTTAAATGGATTTTTTTTGAAAAAAACGTTATAAAAATGCTGTAGCTGGCTGACGATTTTATTTATAAGGAAATTTGATAGTAGCTTTAAGTAATTCACAGAACTTGGCTCTCTTTATTTTAATTCCGAAGGTGGAAGAAAGTTGAAGTGGGGGCATGAGTTTACCTCTTTCAGGTGCATGTGGATTCCAGTTCTGGAAAAGCAATCTCTTTGTCTCTAGCTTATTAGTTTTCTGAAGTGAGGCAATAATCTACACCAGGTACATGTGAAAGTCAAAAGTTCAGCATATTTCTGTGTTCTAATATTTTTTAATGTATGTTTGCTTAGGAGTTTTTAAAGACATCTTTTTGGCTAAATAAATATACACAACACATATACTATTGATTTCTCAAGAATCAATTATTTAAAATATATTTTGATTCCATTCCTGTGGAGCCTGTTGTAATACTACTTTTTAGAGGAAGTTTGCATAGTTGTTGATTATAAAGTAAAGCAATTACTAATGTGAATAGTCATGCAGGGGTAAAGTTATTACTTTATGTGAATTGAATAGAGCCTTGGGAAGATGCTTAGCACTGACAAGATGTTTTAAGGATAAGGATAATCAATGAGAATTAAATATGCTGACAAAGAAAATTATCCTGAAAGGCTTATATCTGCAGACTATAAAGCCCTCTTGTTGTGTGTTTTTTTGTATGTGTGTGTGTGTGTTTTATAAATTAAGTAACTGAAAATAGCTATAAAAATTCTCATTGAATATAGGCTTAGTGAGAGCAGGACTTTATCTTGTTTTTTTCTAGGTAACTAGTGAATAGGTGCTCAGTAAATATTTGTTGATTGAATAAATGGATTCAATATATACTCTCCAAATATAGCTGATCTCTGTACAGAACTTGGGTCACAGCAATAGAGCAGTATGTTTGATGCATGGGCAACTTAAAGAATGAATCTAGAAATTCAAGGTTGACTTCTTTTTTTTATTTGTGGTGGTTTTTTTTGCATTTGAATGAATAGTAGTTCAAAATATGTAACTATTTAAATTTTTTAAATAATGTTTTTAATTTGTCCTTCTCGTTGAAAGTATTGCAGATGTTCCCCCCCTTTCTTTTCTCCATTGACCCCCTCCAACCCATACCCACTCCTCCCAGGCCTTCACTTCACTATTGTCCGTGTCCATGGACTATGCATATCTATATTTATATTTATAAAAGCCAAGTGACCAGAATGACCAGAATGCCCAGAACATCTGTTCCCTATGACACACACTGCGGCTGGCCAACCAACCTGATCAGCAACTCCCCCATCAGTGGTGGGGCCAGCTGACTCCCCGCAGCCCCCACTCGGCTGGCCTAGCCCCCATTGGGCCCTGATCAGGGGCAGGGCTGGCGGCCAACCTCCCATAGCCCTTCTCCCCGGCCGTGCATGAATTCATGCACCAAGCCTCTAGTCCGATATAATAAAAGGCTAATATGCAAATAGACCGAATGGCGGAACAACCAAACAACCGGTCACTATGACGTGTGCTGACCACCCGGGGGCACACACGGAACATGGAAGGCGTCAGCATCAGGCGGCAGAGCGCAGAACATGGTGGTCATTGGTTGTGGTGGGATTATGGAGCAGGTGAGCAGGGGTGCCAGGCCAAGGTGGGGCACCAGTTGCTGTTATCCGGGCAAGCCTCTGGTGATTACTGAAAATTCTTTGCTCCCGTGCACCGTGGTCCCATCCAAAGTTCACACATGCTGCCAGCACTGGCCCTGCTAGCACCTGCTGCCGGCACCAGAGCCGCCATTCGCACCTACTGCCAGTGCCCGGCGCTGGCCCCGCTCGCTCAGGACTGTCAGCGGGTGCAAGCAGCAATTGCCAGCTTCAATTGCCCCTCAGGGCTTCTCCACCTCCCTCTGCTCCTGAGGGGCGATTGGGGCTGGCAGCTGCCACTCACACCACTGCTGGCGCTGGCCCCAGTCGCTCCGCACCATCAGCAGGTGTGAGCAGGACTGGCGTCATCAGTGCGTGGGAGCTGCAGAGGCAGGAGCAGGGCTGCCAGCAGACACGGGACTGGAGGCCATAACAGGAGGGGCCTGGCATGGGCACAGAGGATGGGCCGAGCCCCACCCCTGTGCCCACCGCAGCCTCACGGCCCACAGTTCCTTTCAAGGTTCACGAATTCTTGCAGTGGGTCCCTAGTGTGCATATAAGTTCTTTGGTTGATCTCTCCTCACCCACTCATCCACACCCAGTCTTCCCTCTGATATTCCACAGTCTGTTTCATGCTTCTATGTCCCTGCATCTATTTTGTTCATCAATTTATTTTGTTCATTAGGTTCACCTCTTTATATCTCTGATCCTAGGCTCAACACCTCCTTTCTGTCAAATGGTGAAGGGTTATATCTGACAAAAATGCTGTAAAAGATATTTTAGAAATATGGCTTGGCTTTTGGTAGCAAACAGACCAAGGTAACACATTCTTCACCAGTGATACTCATATTCAACTTCTTCTCCTTGAACACAACTGAGTATGTGTGAGTGAGGTTTGACAGACAATGGTGGATGGCTACTCTATACACCACTGCTAAATGTGAGCATTTTCTCTTTCTTTTTAGATAAGAGCAAAATATGATTGTGAAACATTTATTTTCTCACATGAAATGATAATTTATGCTCTTTGTATAAGATAATCACAGTTATGAGACAAAGGGAAAATGTTAGGAAGAAAAATATCTTGATTAAGAGTTCCAGCTTTTTATTTACATAGACCTTATGTCATATCTCAGATATGCTATTACTAATTGTATGCCCTGTGGCAAATACTTAATCTTTCTAATACAACAACAACATGTAAAGGTAAATCCAAGTTTGACAATTAGAGGACATGCTCTTTAAGGAAATAATACACAATTATGAATAAAAATATTGCTAAGGTCATTCTGGGGTCTTGGAAGGCCACTGTGCAAATAAGGCAGCCCTTATGCTTAAGTTTCATTAGTTTCAGGGTAAATCCACCTCTGCTAATACTTTTTATAACATGATGTGCCAAGAACTGCTTTAAATAATTTACATAATACTTAAAATAATGATGTGAAGAAGGAGCTATTATTTTCTCTATTCTACATGTAAGGCAATAAAGACACAGAGGAGTGCAACAATTAAGTGGCAGAGGCAGGATTTAAATTCATGCTTTTAACCATTGTGGTATATGGCTTATTTTGGACTAAATTTTGTCATCTCTAAAATAGACTTAATCCTAAACCATCAAGAAATCCGATTTTATGTTAAAGACAATGCAATACTAGCAGATAATAAAATCTCAATAAATACTTATTCCTTGTTCAGTCCTGTTGGATTAAAAATGCTATTTAATAATTAAACATGGTGTGATATTTTGGGTTTTGAAATGTCAATCTGGACACTCTAAAACTTCTGTATCACCACTGATTTCTTTTCCTCCTTGGATATAGAGAAGTTGATTATAAATTAATTAATAAAATTAAAAATGAATCTATAAATGTTATATAAAACTATCTCTGAATCCTGATGAAAATATGAATTCTGACATCTTTTAGGTTTAATCCTCACACTTTTTTGAGCCAAATTGTAAGACCATTAATGATTTTGCAATGCATAACATAGTTAAGGGATATTTCCTTATTGTTTTTGTGAAGTTTTGATAAAAAGAAGGGGTACATAGTTTAAATATTTTAACCTTACCTTTAATAAAAAGAGAGATTGAATATTTAAGGTCCCTATAATGTCTAAGCTTCTATAATTCTAAATAACCCTCTGCAAATTAGAGTTTAATTCTCTTGTCCCCTTTGCTTAGCTTTTCAAGATTACTTTAGAAAATAGAATTATAAGAAGAAATTTATTTTAGTGTGATTTCATTTTACCTAAGACATGTGATGCATTGTCACATAGCCTCCACCATAAAAGGTAGCATTATGGTAAAAGTCAAATGTGTTTATTTCTACTTATAATCACATGTGATTAGTTTATAAATTATTTTGTTTATCTAAAATATCTAAGAATTATTGAGTATTTGCTATCTGCTAACCATAATTTTAAATTTAGTAATACAAATACATGAATGTTATGAGTAGTTACCTTTTTTAAAAAAATCCTTAGAGTAGTTATCTTTTTTATTACATTTCTTTCAGACCGGTAAACTCTGGATTTGGTATTGTACCAGACATGCAAAGACACACCTCCATTCCTAAGAGATTAAACTCCTAATTGAGAAAACAGCATTATAGTTCAAATCTCATGAATGAACTTATTTTTAATTCACTCTTTCATGGGAGACTACCTTTGACAGGGTAGATAAAAGCACAATCTTTATCAGACAGTTAAGAAAATGAAAGCTTAGTATCTTGGAGTTAGAGAAGGCTGTTTTTCTGTAGAGTAGGTACTCAATAAATGTTTTTGAAGTGGAAGTATATAACAGAGAAGTAAATGGAGGTACAGGAAAACAAAAAGAGCATCATCATAATTAGCATTTATTAAACTCCCACAGTTAGGTGACAGGCTTGGACAAGAGAAGGGAACACAATAAGATGTATAAAGTATGTAGGAGGGGGCTGAATCACCCAAAGCTAAGACTGACTCAGATAGGATAATCAAAAAAGAGGAATCCGGAAGCAGGCAGAAATACGATTAGTGTGGCGACAATCCATAATCTTGGTTATGTTAGTAGAAAACAACATTTACAATTGAAGAAGTGTATAGAAAAATGTTAAAGATGTGTTTATGACAAACCGTATTAGACTTATAGTCAACTGTAGTTAATTGCTATTCATTCTAATAATCATATTAAATAGGTCAGATTATCAGTTCATAGAATTGAGTTATTCTACTATTGTGTGGATCTCTTGGAGTTGAATTCCATTAATGCATATAGTGGTCTAACTTCAGCAAACGATAGGAGTTTTGTGTCTGCGGCTTATTGGTATACTGCACAGTGTATGCTTTTTTCTCAACCAATGACTAGGACATTGATAGTCACCTCAAGTGCCTTTGGTTACTCTAATGCTCCTCATTTACTCGGACTTTTTTCAACCCTCCTGGAATTCCCTGAAGTATGGATAACTGAGGGTACTTATGATCTAGTAGCAGGGCATTAATTTGGGGAGACCACAGTCTTTCATAGTAGAGTCTGAGGATACCTATTTTCAGCTCTGCACATAAGACCTTACATTTGCCTGGAAGCTCGAGAGATGCTATTAAAACCATGTCTGTTTCCACCAGTTAGACATATAATAACTATAATCTCACATGAAGAAAAGAGCTTTACACAATTAGAAAAAGCCCGTACTGCAATGGGACCAGGACATATACACTTTGGTTTCTTGACTGTCTGCTTGTCTACTCTAGTATTGAAAGTGAAAGAATTTATTCCTAGGACTACTAAAATAGGCATGAATCTTAGACCAACTTACTTTTTTTAAATGCTGATTATTTTCAGTGGTTCTATTTTTTTTTTTTTTTTTTGCTGTAATTACAGTTTAGAGGATTAAGTAAAATGGCAGTTTGCACTATGTAATGCTTTATGAAGTCTAGGTAGACTTTTGTATTGCTTTATCTATCTTGGCACCTAAAAACAAAACATTCATGAACTATCCCACTCTGTCATTTTTGGCATCTACTTGTATATATCTGGCTTGTTGTGACACAAAATGATGGTTATTTGATGACTTTTAAAAATACAGAAATATTAAATGAACCCCACACATTATGAGAGAGTAAAGATGAATCAGATATAGATCATACTTTGAAAGAATTTTGCTGATTAGTGGACACACAGACATACATAAATAATTAAAATGCAAGGCAGGCATTTTAAAGTATCATAATAAAATTTATGTATTCAACAATAAATATTTACTTCCTAATATGTGCCATATGTTATTTTATAATGAGATAGTCAAGGTCTCTACTCCCACTGAATTTGTAGTGCAGTGGTAAACAGCAGATAATAAACAAACAATAAATGAAACAATTTATTGTTTCAAATACTGTTTGAAACAAGACATTTTAGATATTGGTTACTATTAGGGCTCACTCGGGAGACAGAATTTTGGGGAATTCAAAATTGAGTTGGTAAGGGCAGTAGAAAGTGTCAGGATGGGAGAAAAAGAGTCACTGATAATAATTTTGGGTCTGAGTAATTGGGAATATAGTGTGTCATCATGAGGAACAGAAAAAATGGCAAGGTTAATTTGGGGAGGGAAGAACATCAGGGTGAAGAGTGAAAAAATGCAAGGTATCATCTGAATGTTTCCAAATATTCCACCTCCAACCACCTGGTGTTGAGACATGCTGCACCTGAGATGGGACTGTGAAAGCAGCCTTTCATCCAACCTGCTTCGATACCTCCTGATGTCCATACGGGGCTGATTAATGTGGAACATACCGCACCTGGAAAGGGGCTTTAAAGACAAAACACACTGGTTTCCCAGAGAGGGCTTTCAAGCTGACTAACCCTATATTAAACCCGCCCAACTTCCAGGGAGCATTTAGTAACCATCCCTTTAGTGATCCTTCAGTCACTACCTTTGGTTGAAATTACTTCTAAACAGGGCCATCACTTCTATGGGATTGCAAATTTTTTGTGTTTATTACCTTTTTTATCCCTTAGAGAGTCAGATACAGAATCATTGTGTATACAATGGAGTTCAAAGAATGTTTTCATATTTAAATAAATAAAAATCTAGATTTTTGGTGCAGGGACTTCGTCTAGGTCAGGAGTTGGCAATTTTTTTGTGTGTAAAAGGCCACATACTAAGTTTATTTCAGTGTTTGGGGGCCATAATCTTACCCTCGCAGCTACTCAACTCTGTCAATGTAGTGTGAAAACACCTGTAGACAATAGATAATTAAATGTGAATGAATGGTTCCAAGAAAACTGTATTTACAAAAACAGGTGGTGGGACAGTTGTAACCACCAGACCCTAATTGAGAAATTCCCTTCATTTGTCTCCCACCTCAATTATAATCCCACATCCCCATCTACCACCCCACCCCTAGTCCAAAAATTAAAAGAAACATTTATAACATCTACTATGTTAGACACTTCGACTTCAAAGATGAAAGACTCAATCCAGGACCTGACTGAAAAACTACCAAAAAATAAAAGTTAGAGATGCTATTACTTAAAGTCACTGGGTTCTGTAGAAGCATTAAGAATGCAAACTCATTTCAGTCTGAGGTGGTGGAGGGTAGGTATTCAGAGAAGGTAAGGGAATTTTCCTAGAGGAAGCAATATTTGAAGTAGAGCAAGAGTTAATCCAATGGAGATGGAGGTAGAAGGGTTTTTCAGACAAAGGGAACAAATAGTAGAAAAGCCCAGAGTGAAAACAAAAATATGGCAGATATAGTTCAATTCTGTCTAGTAATCCATAGGGTGGTATATGTGAAAAGTCAGGTTGCCCTCATGTTAGACCTGTCAGATATCAGCAAGAAGTTAGGAATCGCTAGATGAATGTGCTTGGTTATGAGTTGGGGAAAACAGATCATAGAAGAAATCCTAGGAGCAGACAGGAGAGGGAGGCTGAATGGGGGAGGTTTGCATGAGAGATAGAGAAAGGAGAAAGGGTGAAATAGAGAGGAAGAGAGGTAAAGAGATTAAAAATAAAGGACTTGGAAGCTATTTAAAATTTTAATTAAGGAAGATACACAATTAGTTTGCAGTTTAAAAGGGAAGTCTGGCAATATTATGGTGCACAAATGTGAAGTGGGCAGGAGTTTATAATATAATTTGTAATAGCTTACTACAGTAATCTATTGTAAAATAGAGTTGTCTGAATTGAAGTAGTAATCATAGAAATGAGGGCACATATTTGCGACATTTGGAAGGAAGAATAATATTCCTGGGGATGAGAGAGAGAGAAAAGAATTGAGGAAGACATCCAGTTTTCAAGCTTGAAAAAGGGACACGGGGATAATGATTACATTCAGTTAGATGGGAAATCAGGAGATGGAATAGTTTGGGATATGATAGGATTGGATGATGAATTAGTTTTTGATTGGTCAAACTTGAAGTGCCTTGGGCTATACATATGTAAATATCAAGTAAATATGCAAAGAAAGGAAATTGGGAACATGGGTCTGGAATTCAAGGGCAAAATAATTGGATTTGGGAACTATTATCATACACTTGGCTGATAAATTTGTGGGCGATATTACAGTCACTCATAAAATGTGTATAGTGAAACAATAAGTGAGTCATGGAAACCTGGGGGATGCCAATTATATCAGTTATCACTGAATAATAAAACATCCTAATAATTAGTAGCTCAAAACAAAAATTTATTATTTGTCAAGATTTTGTTGATAAACTGGATGGTTCTTCTGGTTTCACCTGGCTGTCTCCTGAGCAGTGGGTTGGCTGAGGACTAGGGTCAGATGGGACAACACATGGCTGGGTCTCTCTCCATATAGTCTTTTATCTCAGGCTTTTTCATCAAACAACAGCCTCGGTTCAGCTGCGAAGGATCTGTAGCCATTCCTGCATGACACCTACATCTGCAGAATGTGCAGAGGAAGTGAGGCCCATGCAGGAACTGAGACGGAGGAGCTAGAAAGGTAAAGGAAGAACCATGGAGAGTGCAGTCAAGAAGTCAAGCAATGGATTGCTGCAAGAATGGAAGAGAAAGGTCACAATGCATAATGTAACAAAGAGGTCAAGTCAGATCAGGGCCAAAAATGGCTATTGGGTTTGACAGTTAGGAGAGTTCTGATAAACAAGAATTGTGTTGGTTCGGGGTGGGAAAGGGTGGAAGTCATTTTATTATGGTGGGTTGTTGCTTCTCTAAAGTGATGAACTAGAGAAAGTAACTGTGGGTTGCTATTGGTAAAGAAAGATAACTGAGTGGAATATGTGGTCAACTCATATCCAGGCTATGTGACAGGGTAGTAGGAAGAACCAGAGGAAAAGGGAGAAGATAAAAAGAGATTAAGAATGAATAAACCATAAAGCAAAGTCCTCGAGGAGGTGGAGGCAGTGAAGTTCAGAGCATATTAAAGAGTTTAAGATATTGGGAAGTAAATGGATACTTTTGATATAGATAACCAGTAAATGGATACTTTTGATATAGATAACCAGTGTTTTTCTCTTATAGATGATGTTTTCAAGTATCTCCTTTTCCTTAACAAAATTATATGACAGGTCCTCGTATATTCCTGTTTCTACAAGTTACTAATTTATTGTTTCCCTTTAGGTAATTTATTTATGACTAATGTGAATAGCTAATTATTTTAGATAAGTTTCCAATTGGAGGTCATATTTTATTACAGTTTATTACAAAGTATGTTCAGAAAATCAGGGATAAAGAAGCTTATCTGGTGCCTTCAGCTATCCTACTGTATAATTCAAATTCATACATAGTTCTAGTGCCATTCAAATATGCCAACATATCTGAGAATACATTTAGAGAGGGAAGAGCAGGTGGCTGCAGGCAGATACAAGCTGAAAATCATCACCACTAGGGAATATATTTCACTGAGAACCAAAACCAATTGTGGACTTAGCTGCCAAAAGGAAAACAAATGCTAATCGCTGATATAACTACAGCAATCATTACACTAAATACTCAGGCTAGGGAATTTTCCTTTAATAAATATACTTATCCTTTGCTTTATGAAATATTTCTCTACAAAGTGCAAATCAATAAGCAACTTTAGGTGTTTGCTAGTACAGGTAACACTGGGAAGTAAGCACTAGAATTTCCAATGAGATTAAATATTTTCTCAGCATTTCATTTGGCAAATACAACATGTTAAATATTTGCATTTTGATTATAATCAATTTCTGGAATCTGAACTATGAGCTTAGTTTACTTAACCCTCAGTAGTCTCCAATACACATTCTTTACACATTCCCTTCCCTTTTCTCTGTGAATGGGAATTATGTATTAGAGCTACCCTGCAGTTTATGGAACATCTAGGGTTTTCCTTATCCTCCATGACTGGCATATATTATTACTTTCTAGAAAATTAAGCTGCCATTAATAGAGCATATAATAGTGAATTTTTCTAAAGATTTGCATATATACATATATATGAAATTTTAATTTTCAGTGTGTCTTAAATTATTATTTTTCACTGTTGCAGTTATGTATAGGATATTTTCTGAAGGACCCCAATTTGAAAACTATTACAATAAAAGTTAATGGTTTATGTTTAGTGAAAACTATTTGATAGAACTACTTTCATGCTTCATTTATTAAAACAGTGATTCAAATTTTTTTAGTGACCTGAGAAAGACGCATTCTTTATGGCTCAAAGGTTGTGTGATTTTCTCTTGCACAGACGACAGCACTGTGGTCCCCAAAATGTGACTTCAGAAGCCACTTGCCACACTCTGGGTAAAATAACCAGAGTGAGCTTGTGGCCCAGAACTGCCTCCCTATTTGCCTGCTTTATTAATTTTAATAAACTTTAGAGTGTGTGTGTGTATGTGTGTGTGTGTGTGTATGCACACACTCACACACTTTAAAGAAAGACAATCAAAATGGTCATTTAACATTCCCTTTTCAATTTTATGTACAGTGTAGGGGAGAAAAAAAATTCCTCAACCTTCTTGAGGTCCCTGGGTAGGTCTGAAAATTAAACTGACACAAAATAACAGGAAAAGAGCACACACATTTATTGTAAGTTTTATATGACTTGGGAGCCTTTCTAAGGAAATGAAGAGAAAAAAAAAGGTTAAACCTGCATATTTTTATGGTAGCTTTGATAAAGAGCGACAGGTAATGTAGTAAACTGGAGGCAACTTGGAAAGTCATGTCTGTTGGATTCTTCTTGTTATTCTGTCTTCAGAGATAACGGTGCTCATTCCCTCCAGGTGTAGGGAGGGCACTTCTCGCGTAAGGGTGTTATGACCTGTTTCATGAAAGAGGCGTGTGTGGAAAGTCTGAATGAACTTCCTGCTTCTCCCATTTTCTCCCTCTGTAAGCTAAAAATACTCAGCATATCAAGGTGCCTTATCTAGGGCTATTGTGTCCTGTAGTATATTTGCTTTACCCCAAATGCCATCAGTCTTCCTGAGGTGATCAATTTTTAAGTACAGAAAATAGCCAAAACAAACTTCAAATAGATTTAAAAAGTCAACATAACTTTTAAAGGCTGAAAGAATGGGAAACACACAATACCTTAGACAAAAAAATAACATTCATGAACAATTCTCTGAGACATAAAGAAACCTGAAACTCTCTCTTAGGTTGTTATTCAACATCTATTCTTTCAAAAATTAGAATGTTTTATATAAGAGAACCCATGACTATATACCATATCTACACTAATAAAAGAGAAACATGCAAATTGGTGTCACTCTGCAACGCCCACCAGCCAATCAGAGTGACTATGCAAATTAACCCAACAAAGATGGCGGTTAACTTGCATACACAGGTGCGGAGCGAAGACTGAAGATGACTGAAGATGGCAGCGGCCACAGAGCTGGGGCGAGCAGGAGGCTTGGGTTGCTCCTGGCGATGGAGGAAGCCAAGCTTCCCACAGGCCCTGGACTCTGCTCAAGGAGTGGCTGGGGGCCTGGATCACCAGGGCTGACCCAGGCTTCCAGCCTGCCCTGGCCTCCACTCGAGGAGCTGAAAAAAAAAAAAAAAGGGAGGGGCTGGGAGCAGCCTGAGTGGAGAAGCCAATCCTTGCTGTTGCGGTGAATCTTCGTGCAACAGGCCACTAGTATATAATGTATATTTCATGCTTTGGTTACATGAGAGAAATGTTGTTTTAATTTTTTTATTAAATACTGGTGGCTTATTGTGAGAAAAACAACATCTTATTTCATATAGTAAAGAAAATCGCTGAATTTGTGCATTGCAAATGTTTCCTGTAAGTCATGAATTTTGTGAGATGTCATACCAAGAAGGTCAACTAAGTTAAACCTGTTTCTGAATAGGTTCATGTATCTGACTCAGATTTCCTATCTTGTTTTCGAAGAGAAAACAATGAAATATGTTGATCATTATATTAGACTTAATAGAGTTGATCAATGACTTTATTCAATTCTTATTTATCCATATTATCCTTATTTTCTTTATTTCCTTGTTATCTTTATTTCCCCCCACTTATTACCTGAAGGTAGTATTGAGCAAGTACTTAATCTGTTGTTCCTCAGTTTCCTAATCTGTAAAATGAGTTTGACAATAGGACCTATCTGATAGGGTTGTGATGAAAATTAAATGAGTTTATATGTATAACCATGTCTGGTACATATTAAGCACTCAATAAATGTTTGTTATCCAGTGGATCCTTTTACACAGATTCCACTGTTCTTCTCCCCAGTCACTTTATTAGTTTTTAAGTACCTGTTCCTAACTACCAGGCCCACACATAATCATATTAAATCACAATGTCAAAGGGTCTTCTTATAGACAGTTTCCAAAATCAGCATCAATTAAATCTCTTGAGGCTCTTTAATGTAATCAGACATTCTACAAAGGGTTATGGGAATTCAGAATGAATTGAAGACATTGAGGTCAACTTCTATGTCATTTTTATTATGCATTCAATATTACTTAACTTTTATTATTGCCATTACTTTTTTATTTTTTGAAACTTTATAACATATTTGTACAGATTATATCTCATAATTTTAAAAAGTGTTTAACATGGTCTTAAAATTTTAAAATCTCTCTCTGAGATATCTTTTCTCTCTCCTAGCTGTATGACAAATTCCTGAAGATGAGGATAATCTTATCTTCCATATAATTTTATCCTCAGCATTTATTCACATTTGCTAAAATTATTGTTCCTTTGACAAATGAATGGTAAAGCAACTCATAAAAATTCATATATCCTAACTCAAAATGGATAATTTATTTGGGATTAAAATCTGTGTCCAGCTGGATCAGAATAATACAGGACACATAAACAAATAACAGATATTTAATTCTGACTGTTTTTTGATATCACTTTGGATTGCATAGTGATGTGATATTAGGGAAAAATAAACTTTTATCTTTTGAGGAATATAAATGTGTTTTGAGGTTAACTAAAAATTTGAAGGGCATAGCTTGTATGATGTGTTAAAAAAATATTAGTGACACAATTCTCATTTCCTTATGAAAGGAGAAGTTAAACTGAAAAACATTTATTTACTTTCAACTGCATGGGAAAAATATGACAATATTTTTATTTAGCCAAAAGGCTGATAAAACTTAAAATATTAGTAGCCCTTGCTTTGTATTCAGCAATGAGAAAGTACAAATAACCAGATTTTTTTATATCTTTTTCATGCCAATCCATTTGAATAATAGTGACTTCAGGACGTGTTACAGTGCAGATTGTTATATTCAGTATTATTTTATTGCTAAGAAAATTTTTTCTTTATTGATTAAGGTATTACATATGTGTCCTAATCCCCGCATTCCCCCCCCGCCCAAGATATTTTTAAAAACTGTTTCTGACTTACCTAGGCATAGCTTCCATGCCTGCAATGCCCCTAACCTTTATGAGGTGATAGCAATGATTTTTTTCTCCTCTCATTTCCCAGTTATCTCTGGGACCTTCTCTTTCATCCAGTAAAGAAGGCAGGTATTATTTTGTCTTCCTCTAGAAACCTCCATTCCTTTGTCCCCTCTGTTCAGGGCAGAATGGACTGCAAAGAAGGAGTACGAGAGAAATACAATGGAAATCCCTTCAGCTGACTCTCCACTGTCTCCTTGACCATTCCCATCATGTCATTCTAAATACACTTTTTTTTACCTCCCTCCCCAAAGTTGGCAGCCAGATGTTCAAATACTATTTCTTAATGAAGAAGGGAGATTTACTAGTCTGTGGATATAAGTTTTTTTTTTCTGTGCTAAAATTAACCTTATTCTGAATAGGGTTTGTGTTTCTGTCACATCTAAATGCAAATATCAGTATTCCTTAGGACCAGCTCTGGTATCAAAGGAGGGAAGTCCAGTTGTGCAAGATTAATAATAACAATCATACCAATTGGCTATGGGGTGAGAGGAGAGGAAAAAAGTTCCATTTTATTCCATTAAGTAGAATGCCAACTTTCATCATTAATTTTAGACTACTTGAGATTAGAAATGTCTCTCTTGTAAATTTGTTTCCATATATTTTACTATTAGTTTCTCAAGATGAAAGAAACAAAAGAGTAAAGGTGAAGCTGCAATGCAAGGGTATTTTGTTGTAAATCTGGAACAGGATTGCTCAACAGCATGACTACTGACATTTTAGGCCGGATAGTTCTTTGCTGTGAAGATACTGTTCTGTGCATGGTGGGATGTTTATGTTCCTGGCCTCTACCCACTAGGTGCTAGTAGCATCCCTACACTCTAATGTGAAAAACTAAAATATCTCTGCATTTCAAAAAGTCCCCCCTGGGGTGGGGCAAAATCATCCCTGGTAGAGAATCACTGGTTTAGAAAAAGAGAATCTTCAGTTTAAAGAATAAGTAATGGTAATTTAAAGGAAACTAGAGTCTTTGGGTGGTGGGACAGGACTCAGGTATTCCCCCTAAGGCTTCATAGTTCTTTACCCTTCAATCTGATGTATCCTTCATTAAATCAGAAGTGTGGTTCTGCAGAGTTAAGCAATAAAAGCTCCTATACATGGCAGCTAGATTGTGTCAGTAGCATACTTTCTGGACTGGAAATAATTGTGTCATAAATTCTATGGAAAAATGCATTTTAACATCCAAATATTTTCTATAAATATTTATAACTAGAGGCCCAGTGCACGAATGGGGTCTGACCGGCCTGCCCCAATTGGGACCAATTGGGTCCGGCTGGTCAGGGGGAGTGGCCGAGGGTGGTTGGCCAGCAGGCCCTGCCCCCGACTGGGGGGAGATATGGGGCAGGACCGGCCAGGAGGAGAGGACATGGGTGGTGGCTGGCCGGCCCACCCCCTGGTCGAACTCCCAGTTAAACTCCTTGTTGAAATTCCTGTTGAGGGGACAATTTGTATATTAGACTTTTATTATATAGGATTGTATTATAACATAGTTCTAAAGATAAAAGTCCATACAGAGGTCCATGTATTTTTCATAAGTATCTATAGCTTGCATTCTGATGTTCATATACTGGCATTTCTTGTAATTATTTTTAATAATTTTCCATTTTAATGATTCTTCTATTTTTAAAAGTAGAGTTAATATGAAATATTGTCTTGATAATTTGATACATCAATTTTCAATAAAGTAATGATACTCTTTGATTTAAACTCCTTCTTTACAACTTCAGTGCCTTTTTCCTCTCCACAAGTGAGTAAACATGGACAAATGTTGCCTATCTATCTCTGTCATTACTAGGAATCCTTTTTCTGTAAATATACATTTTATGGGATCTTCAAATTAGCATTGAAATATCATTCAGTATTTTATATTAATAGCTTTAAGTATAGATTTAAATAGCTTACTTATTCCTTAATGCTTTGTGCATAATAGTTACTCAATTGAGGTTTGTTGAAGAAACGTTTTTATGAATGTTGCATTTGTATTTATAAGCCAGGTTATCTCCTCTCATTTTGGTTAAAGCCGATGCTTTTCTACCATCCACATTAAGCTTACCATATGCTGCCATTCTCTTTGTCCCTACTGCCTTAATATTATGGATTCAGATACATAGAAGTCCCTCAGTACTTGCCTTTATATTGGACTAGAGGCCTGGTGCAAGAATTCATGCATAGGTGGGGTCTGGCTGGCCTGCCCCTATGGGGGGCTCATCAGGTCAGGCTGGTGGGTGGGAGGGGCCACGGGTGGTTGGCCAGCCAGCCCTCCCCTGATCGGGGTGTTGGGGGCCAATCAGGGGTGGGGTCATGTGAGTAGAGGAGCGGTGCACTGTTGGTGGCTGGCCTCACCCCTGATCAGGGTGTTGGGGGCCGATCAGGGACCGGGCCAGGAGGGGAGGGAGGCAATCAGGGCCCAGATCAGGCTGGTTGGCTGCCGCAGTGCACATCATAGCCACCAGTTGTCCCGGTCATTCTGGTCGTTCCGCCATGCTGGTCACTGTGCTTTTATATATATAGATGTTTAAATGAAAGTTAAGGAAGGCAAATTTTAATCGAATCAGGAACTTGGTTGATTAAAACAGGTGGGTCATTAATTTTATGGTGAAAATGCATTGAGATTCAAGCAGTTAATTTAAAAACAACTTTTGAAATAAAAGCGGTTCATAAATTGAAAACTATTTGTAGGTGGATAGCCATAATGACTTTTAGGGAATAGTTCTAAAGATAAAGTAACATCTAATTGGAAGGAACATTTCTGCTTTCTAGCTTTGTGACTTTAGGCATGTTACTTGCCCTCTCTTTGTCTCAGTCCTCTCATCTGTAAAATGGAGATGATATTATTAACTACCACATACATGAGTTCTTAAAATCAAAGGATGCTGCAAACCAAGAAACATATAAAATAAAAAGTAACTTAGCTGAGTTAGAAATAGTAAATATCAAGAAACATCTTCATTATACAGAAAAAAAACTTTAATTGCACTATTAAGTAACATCAAGTGTGCAAGGGCAGAGTATGAGGAGCTAAAAAGAAAAAGAAAAGAATTAATAATATTAATCAAATTGACAATGAAGAATGGAACTAAAATACTGGGATAAAATTAAAAATAGAAGTGAATGACTGAGATAAAACTTTATAAATTAAAGCTCTATGGTTTTTCAGTTTTTACATGGTTAAAGTACATTCTCTGTGAAGTTTAAGATCCAGTAAAATTTTTATCACTTCTCCCCAACAAACATACAGTAAAGCAAAGCAAAACAAAAACAATACTCTTAGACATACAGTGTCTGTATTTATTTTGATTTTGCTGCATTATAATTGGAAGCTATATGACTAACTACTAGATTTGAATCATTAGGTAAGAACTGTTTGTTACATTATATTACATGACAAACCAATTTATGTAGTCTAAGTTTGTATTTTTAACCTTTATTATGTATGTGTTTATAGATGTCATTATTTATACTAGATAATAAATTTCCATTGGTTTGGAAGGAAACATTATTTTTAGTCCCAATTCTAGTGTTAAATTCTTTATTTATATCAGATGACTAGATTTGCATGGGTCTATGAAGAAATAAAAACAGTTACTTCTAAAATATTGTAATTAAGATCAATAAATTGGTTTAATTTTGATGAATATTTTTTATTTGAAGGTTCTTTTTTTTTTTTATATGATGCTGAGGGTTATCGTTTCTGGGAAGCACTAATGAAATAAGAAACATAGCTCTAGAATTGACACTAAAGTGTTCTCTGTCCAACTCTAGCACTCTTTCCCACAATAGGCCAGGGACAATGTCTTATAAATAGTATTGTCTTTATACAATCCACATTTCTGTGACAGTGCCAGACACACAGGAAGTGCTCAGCAAATATTTGTCAAATGAATGAATAGAAACTCAATCAGAGCCATACTATAAAATAAATATAGTTTTCCCAAATCCTAAGCATGTTAACAAAGCAGAATTTTTTTAAAAATATATTTTATTAATTTTTTTACAGAGAGGAAGGGAGAGGGATAGAGAGTTAGAAACATTGATCAGCTGCCTCCTGCACATCCCCTACTGGGGATGTGCCTGAACCAAGGTACATGCCCTTGACCAGAATCAAACCTGGAACCCTTCAGTCCCCAGGCCGATGCTCTATCCAGTGAGCCAAACCGGCTAGGGCTACAAAGCAGAATTTTAAAATGATGAAGCTTATACTAGGTGTGAAAGATTTATTCCCTAAATTCAATAATGAGCAGTCATTGCTTTTAAATATGTTCAGTCAAGCGGCATAATTTCTGAAAATTTTCTGGTTTGAATAACGCTTGTAAAAATTACACAAAACATTTAGAAATAATGGTCCCAAGAAAATATAAGGACGTTTAGGGCAGACTTAAAAGCAAAGGCTGGAAAGGATTGTGAGGTTATTAATAAAGGCACTAACTTCCTCATATGTTATACAGAAATAAAAATATCTTTCTTGATTGTGAATAATACCCATCAGTGTTATATTATCCACATGAGCTGAAAACTAACAGATCTCTAGGGAAAGACATAATATACAAGAACTTGAACCTTCCAAACAATAAGAATTTCAATTGGAATAGGGGTCATGAAAGTATTAGAGAGTTGGCACATAAGTGGTTATTATTATTCTAAAGAATCTATTCACCTCTGTTTCTCAGCCCTCTTCACAGATATAGCGTAGGGTTGAGTTTACCCAGAACTGGTGTTTCCAAGCCGGAAAGTAGAATAAGACATAGGAACTACTCCAAGGAGATAACAATAACTGCTTCTATATATGTGAGAGTTTTGTCAGCTAAGGGAGGCACCAGGCCAGTCAGAAATCCCTTTGACTAAATCAGAGTAGGAATAAGATTAAGAAGAAAAAGACACAGAACATAACACCTATCCACACACTTTCTTCCAAGGCTGGCCATTGGGAAACAGCCTTCCTTGACCAGTTGAGTGCTCCAATAGGGCACTGCAGTTCCAATTGCTATCAAAGGCTAATTTATGTCATAGAGTTTCTCCTAAAAATAGTCTGTTTTATGATTTTTTTCAATTTAGTCTGCATATCTAATTCATCAAATTTATAAACTTGTTTTTCTTGTGTAATGGTTAGAACTGCATTCTGGAATCAGCTTTCTTGTTTAGGTTTGAATCCTCACTGCACCACTAACTGTGTGACCTTAAGACAGTCACTAAACCCCTCTGTGCTTCAGTTTCTTTATCTATAAAACTAGAGGCCCAGCACATGAAATTCATGCACGGGTAGGGTCCCTTGGCCTGGCCTGCGATCAAGGCTGATCTTCCCTGGCTGCCGACAGCCGGCCTTGCCTCCTGCTGCCCGTGTCTGCAGCCACCCACCCTCTGTTCCCCGTTACCCATCAGGCGATCGGAGCCTACCAGCCAGGGGGAGTAACCAAGAAGTTGGCTGTTCCCACCCACTTCTGCCCCTGCCCCCTGCCACCGGTCACCCTCTGTGTGTGGGGTGACTGGCGGGGCAAACAGGCCCGGCTTGCTCACACCTGCCTTGGTCTGGCGCCACCACCCACCCCCGGTTCCCCATTCCCCATCAGAGCCTGCCAGCCGGGGGCAGCTCCTACATTGAGCGTCTGCCCCCCGGTGGTCAGTGCACATCATAGTGACCGGTCATTCTGCCATCCGGTTGATTTGCATATTACACTTTTATATATATACTAGAGGCCTGGTGCGCAAATATTTGTGCACTGGCGGGGGGGGGCAGTGTCCCTCAGCCCGACCTGTGCCCTCTCACAGTCTGGGACCCCTTGGGAGATAAACCACCTGCTGGCTTAGGCCCACTCCCTGGGTGGCAGATGGCAGGCCCGGAACCCACGCTGGGTCGCAGATGGCAGGCCCTCTGCAGCGTCACCCCGCCCCGCTGCCTGCCGCACAAGGCAGGCCCAGCAGGTGGCGGGGTGGGGCGGGGAGCAGGGAGGGCGGATCGCAATCCACCGAGCCCCGCCCCGCCGCCCGCCGGGCCATGCACATGGACAGCAGGCCTGGCAGGCAGCTGAGCAGGCGGATCGCACTGTGCTGCCCGCCTGCAGTATGCAAATTTAACGGCCATCTTTGTTGGGTTAATTTGCATATTCTTCTGATTGGCTGATGGGCATAGCAAAGGTACAGGCAATTAACATTTTTGTCTTTTATTAGTGTAGATATGTAGATTATATATATATATATATATATATATATATATATATATATATAGATAGATAGATAATATTTGCCACCCTACAAACATTCTACCTCAGATTTGTGAGGACTAAATAACTGCTATATGTAAGAGCTTCGAACAGTGCTTGGCATATATTAAAAGTTTATAATTGATTATTATAATCTTTATTGCTGCTTTTTTTTGAGAGAGAGAGAAGAAGGGGGGAGACATCAATTGGGTATAGGCCCCAATGGGGGATCAAACCTGTAGCCTAGGTATGTGCCCTGACTGGGAATCGAATCTGCCACCTTTTGGTATCTAGGACAATGCTCCAACAAGCTGAGCCACACCATCCAGGGCTGCTGCTTGTTGTTTTTAATAGTATTTATTTTAGAGTTTAACACTAAAGGCTAAAACATTATCTATATATATAAAAGCCTAAGCAACCAGTCAACCAAACAACTGAATGACCAGTCGACCAGTAGCTATGACACACACTGACCACTAGGGGGTAGACGCTCAACATAGGAGCTGCCCCCTGGTGGTCAGTGTGCTCCCACGGCCAACTTCCCATGGTCCCTCCCCCCCGCCGGCTGGCCCCGATTGCTGGCTAGGCCGAGGGACCCCACCCATTCATGAATTCATGCATCAAGCCTCTAGTATAAAATAAAGATGTCCTTAGTTATAACACAATAGCTATTGCCATTATCTTATGAGACGAATAATTATGACAATTACTCTATTTTGTTATTTTTACCATGACTTATAAAAATTCATATGGAAGTTAGTTGTAATTTAACATACAGTATGTACATTGAATTTGTGTTACTTCTTTTCAAATTATCCAAGTTAGTTAGTAAACTCCTAACTACACAGTGTATAAAAATGTTTGTTAAATTTGAATATTTTATATACATGCTTAAAACATATCAAGGTAAGCATTAATTTAGAGGTAATGTCCTGTTAAAGTCAGTCATAAAGCAGATAGTAGTTAATTACTTGGAGAACATATTTGTTTGGTTTAGAGTGTATTTGTGTATTATTTTTCTAGTAATTGAAATATGAAAGTAATTTTATCTTAATTTCTAACCTATCCTTATGCTGCTTAGAATTATTAAATGATGTGTCATAAATATCAGATATCACATTAATCCATATTGTCATTAAATGTAACATGTTTTATAAGAGAGAAATTACAACTCAGAATGACTTTTTGAACAATAACTGATAAAATTTTATTAGTACACTGAACTAGATCTAATCTTCTATGTTATTTGGTATCACCAATTTGTTCTTTCTTCTTTAGTAGTCACTTTATGATCTCAGGAGAGTCAATAACCAAAGTATAATAGTCAGTCATTTAAAATAAAGATAACAATATATGATCAATCACTATTGCTACTGAAACATAAACACTATAAACTAAATTCTAAGTGTTCAATGATTCTAGAAGCCAGGGAAAATTTTTTCGGTACGTGCTTCCTGCAGTAATATGCTTTGAAGTGCTACATAAATAAAGTGATAAATGACTAACTTTCACAGCAAGTCAATTACTACTCAAAAATCGTATGTCTTCATAAATCATATGGATTATAATTCATTTCATATTATTTGTTTTTAGCATTTTTTAAAGAGATATTATGAAAAACAGCCTTTTTTATTTACAGTTAGGATAGAAATGTGATTGTAAAACTTTGCCAAAAGGTGTAGCCTAGAAATTATGCAATTTTCTTGGTTCTTTCACTACCTATGTCTTTTTTTCTTCAGAAAACTGTTCCCCTCCCCCCATGCTCCTCTATATCATAAAGGAAATTACTATCAAGTTTTTACTTGCTATATATGTCCCAACTTGAACCACTTCCTATGATCTCTACTGTTACAACTCTAGTCCAGGCAGTCCTCATCCCTTTCTCAGACCACTCCACTAGGCTTTCAATTGAGACTTCCTGCCTTTTTTTGCCCTTTTTACAGTCTATTCCATAAACAGAAGCCAGATACACTTAAAGCATAAATTAGATCATATTCCTCTTCTGCTTAAAACTTTCTCATGGCTTCTCATTAAAACTGAAACAAAATCCAAATCCTTTATCATGGCCTGCAGGCTACGCCTGTCTTCTAGATCTCATCACCTGTCATTTGACCCCTCTCTCCCACCAGCAACAACCCTGACTCCACTATCCTCAGCCTCCAACTCTAGTCACATTTTTTTTTTTCTGTCCCTGGGACATATTTCACGGTCCCTGCACGTCTGTTCACTCTTTTTGGAATTCTTCCCTTAGGCCTCTGATTGCCTTCTCATAACTTACTTTCTTATTCAAATATCACCTTCTTAGAGAAGTCTTAAGTCTTAAACACTCTAAATAGACTTCTTTCAAGTCACTGTGTATCCCTTTATCCATTTAATATTTTTTCTAGCATATACCACTGTCTGATTTAATATTAAGTACACATTTGTGTCTGTGTCCTCATTTCCTTTGCTTATAGTATCTTTAGCATCTTCAGAAATATCTGGCACATGATCGGCATACAATAAACATCGATCAGATGCTCAAAACTCGGAGGGAAAGCAGGGGAGGGTGGGGGTGAGGGGGAAAGATCAACCAAAGGACTTGTATGCATGCATATAAGCATAAGTGATGGATGTGGACAACAGGGGGTGAGGGTGAGGGCAGGATTGGGGGGATGAGGGGACATTGGGGGGATAAGGACACATTTGTAATATCTTATTCAATAAAGGAAAAAAAATATTTTTTTAAAAAAAGAAAAACACAATTACTACTATACCATTTTTAGACTCATTATGGCAAAAACATCTTTAAAACTAAAAAAAAACAAAAAAAAATTTGTTGAATGAAAGAATGACAATTTTAAAAATGGACTGTTTTCAACTCTATGACTTTAATATAATTTCAGCATTTCTACCTTTGCTTCCATGGTCCTTCCTAGTCCTAAGGCTCTATCATGACTGTAAATAAAATTGACTGTCATAATATCTCTTTTAAACAATGCTAAGAAACAAATGAAATGAATTATACCCCAGATGATTTATGAAGACATACAATTTTTGAGTAGTAATTGGCTTGTTGTGAAAGCTAGTTATTTATCACTTTATGTGGCACCCTCAAGGCATACTACTCCAGGAAGAACATACGAAAAAGGTTTCCCTGAAAATTTTCTTTCTCCCCCGATTCACCTTCACTTTGATAATTGTCTTGATTGTCTTAACTCTAGCAGTTTGAACTTAGTTATATTGTGGTTGACTTCTAAAAATAAATTAAAATAGCCTCAGTTGTTTTTGATGAGAATTGGCACTTTCTGAGACCACTAAGAAAGGAAATTAAGATATCTTCCATGGTTTTAAGATTTTTCCATGGACTAAAACTTCTGATTCTTATGTAGTACCAACCACAAAATGTGTGTCTTTCAAGGGTATTTAAGTTAAACCATCTTTCTGACTTTACACAGGTGATGACAGGATTATAATGTGCTTTGTTTTTCTTTCAGATCTCCAACTAAAGACATGGATTCGGAAGAGAAGGAAATTGTGGTTTGGGTTTGCCAAGAAGAGAAGATTGTCTGTGGTTTAACTAAACGTACCACCTCGGCTGATGTCATTCAGGCTTTGCTGGAAGAACACGAGACTACATTTGGGGAGAAACGATTTCTTCTGGGGAAGCCCAATGATTACTGCATCATAGAAAAGTGGAGGGGCTCGGAACGGGCTCTGCCTCCCCTAACTAGAATCCTGAAGCTTTGGAAAGCATGGGGGGATGAGCAGCCCAACATGCAATTCGTTTTGGTTAAAACTGACGCTTTTCTACCAGTTCCCTTGTGGCGGACAGCTGAAGCCAAATTAGTACAAAACACAGAAAGACTGTGGGAGCTCAGCCCTGCAAATTACATGAAGACGCTACCACCAGATAAGCAAAAAAGAATAGTCAGGAAAACGTTCCGGAAACTGGCTAAAATTAAGCAGGACACAGTTTCCCATGATCGAGACAGTATGGAGACCTTAGTTCATCTGATTATTTCCCAGGACCACACCATTCATCAGCAAGTCCAGAGAATGAAAGAACTGGATCTGGAAATTGAAAAGTGTGAGGCTAAGTTCCACCTGGAGCGGGTAGAAAATAACGGAGAAAATTACGTCCAGGATGCCTATTTAGTGCCCAGTTTCAGTGACGGGGAGCAGAAGCTAGAATTGCAGTGTGATGGAAACCAGATTCTGGAGAGCCTGAGCAAAAGTGACGGAATCCTGCAGCTGGAGGAACAGCTCGTATATTACAGAATGCTCATCGATAAGCTCTCCGCTGAAATCGAAAAAGAGGTCAAAAGTCTTTGCACGGAGATACATGAAGATGTGGAAGGGGCAGCTGCAAGTGAACTTGAAAGCCTGAATTTAGAAAGCGTTAAGGGTGACTTGGAGAAAAGCATGAAAGCTGGCTTGAAAATCCACTCTCACTTGAGTGGCATCCAGAAAGAGATTAAATACAGTGACTCACTGCTCCAAATGAAAGCAAAAGAATATGAGCTCCTGGCCAAGGAGTTCAGTTCAGCTCATATTAGCAACAAAGATGGATGCCAGCTGAAGGAAAGCAGAGGGAAGGAGCCCGAGGCCCCCGGCAGCTGTGGGGAGGTTCCTCCCTCTTCTCAAAGACTATGTAATGTGTACGCAAATGACACAGACTCGGACACTGGCATCAGCTCCAATCACAGTCAGGACTCAGAAACCACCGTAGCTGATGTGGTGCTGTTGTCAACGTAATTGGAATGTCTTCTTTCTGACCTACTTTCGTGTTGTTCATGCTTGTTCAATTTACCAGGAAACTTTGTTTCAAATATTACATGCTGGAAAAAAAAAGTTAATCCTGTTAAAATCTTCACTAGTTAATAAAAGCTAGAGAAATGTGTAAGCTTGTTTTTGATTAAAGATATCCAAGGTGACCTCATTATTACTAGTTCAAATGATGAACTGTTTATTAGGAATGCAGCACAAATAGCTTGCAATCGTATAAGAGAAATGATTTGATGGGAGTTATAACCTCCCATAACTTCTATGAGAAATGATTTATTCAGACATAAAACAAATTCTTAATATTAGGCAGTCATATTATTCAAGCTACACTCATGAACAGTTAAAATGCTGTAATAGATTTTTTTGATGCTGTATTATTGAAATTTTTTATATCTGTAAAGTATATGACAGGCACTGTATTGTAACTATATTAATTCAAATCTTGATTCATCTCATTGATACTTATAATGTACATTATTTTTGTCACTTCCTGAACCCCTCTCTACCTTTCTGGACTTAAACAACAGGAAGTGGGAAGGGCTGCTGGTGAGACATATACAAAGACCAGCAGTGGATTGGATGGGGGTATAGATGAGAAAGGGCCAAGGGCTGCATGCAAGAGCAATTTTTTTCTAAAGAAGCTTGAAGTGACTAAGACATAAGCATATGTTTTCTCTCGCCGGCAATACCAGTCTTCTGATTACACCAATGGTCTGTGCAGCTTCATTCTTTGAAGGAGGTATGGTGTGGGTTAAAGAGAAAATCACATGGTCATAGTCCTGTTTGTTTACTTCCTACTAAAGTTGAAGGGATGCAACTCAGAGTCCTTTGAATGGGTAAAATAGAGTCTATAGGCCATTTTATCTGTGAACATGCAGAGTGCAGAGAGGAACTCACATGGACAAAAACACATTTATTCTGCTGTACTGTAATTCAGATCATCTTTGTTGTACTTCATGTAAGGTGCAAACTAAAAAAAGTACTAGCTCAATCCCCTACCCCCAATCATGCTAGTAAATATACAACAAATAAAATGAATTTTTTTTTTTTACATCCTGCCTTGACTAACAATCATTATAGTGCCAGACTATCCTTGGTTTTGCCTGGTTTTTAGTTTAGAAGTTCCTGTCTTTCTCCTGTTTTCTCTCTTTCTCCTCTCACTTCCTTGCTTCTGGCCAGTGAACATGATAAATCATATGGAAACAATTTTATTGTGCTGTTAAATGAATACTGTCACAGTTTATTTTTATTTAGCTGACACTTATCTTGTATGCCACAGCACATGTAAGTAGAAATATTATTTTACTTATATATGAATAACTAACATATGAATATTGGTTAAGATTTCCAGAATTTCTCATTTCTTCTGTTTGTTGTTATGCTTACTGTAGTGCATATTTTAATTGTTTTTTAATCTATTTTTTTTTTTATTCCTCCAACCTCCAGAGTTTTCATCAAATTTTGGGAAAATATTTTGAATTTCACTTTGGGGAAGAATCTATGTTATCAATTCTTGCACCAAAATACTGCTAAATGCTTTATATGAAGCTGACTGGCAAGAAAAGTAGGAATTTTTGTTTCAGAACAAGTACATTGATAAAGAGTAAGTAATAATGCTAACGGGTTTAATTTTTTAAAAAATGAGAAGGGATTGAATAGACATCTGAGAAAGGGTAGTTTATCTGTCTAATCTATCAAATCATTCAGCAAAATGGTAAGCTATTTAGATAGTGTTATTGTTATTTCTGGGGATCAAATTTAGATTATCATCAATGACAAACAAATTGTAATGCTTGTTCTAAAGTGAAAGTAATCTCTGGATTACACTTTAGTGAAAAATAATTTTAAAAAGTGCTTATGTGCTATAAATTTGCTTACTTTTCTGAATTAAAAAGAGATTCTGATATAGAAGCAGGACCAGACAGGTCATTTTATTTCAGAAACTTTGACTTAACTTTTGCTTTTACACAGTTAAGCACAGTGATGCATTCTAAGAACCAATTCTTCCACATTTTTATAATAAATAATGTTAAAAACTCTTATCTGGATGCAGTAAAGTTGATATTTAAATTCATTCTAGATTTTCCATTTGTTTTTTAGTTATGCAAATATATTTCTGCTTTTGGTTTATTATAATATTAAATCCCCAGATAGCATGGTGAATTTCTAATTTAGAGTAGTATACTAATACAAATAAAAATAATAAAATACAATGCACTCATCTCTGGAAACTTAACTATTCTTTATTAAATTAACAGACTTTGAATTATGAATATAGAACTTGACAGAAATGTAATATTTTAATTGATTATAGAAGTTTTAAAACAAAGTGTTTATAAATTATTGAGTAACCTGACAGGTTAACTATGCAATTGCTTTATGTAGCTAGAATCAGCAAACAAAACTGACTAGTCTTCCTTCTTATAACAAAAATTAGATTTTCACTTACTGTGCCTTGACTGTCATCCCACTTAGAATGTCTCTTTTTTTTTCATCTGCCATATACTGAAATCCTACCCGTTCTCAGTTCTCAGTCAGTAATGTTATCTCTTCTAGGAAAAATTTATTGCATTCAACCAGTTCAAATGTCTTATCTCTGAATCCACAAATATTTTAGGTGTGCTATTCAGAGAAGAGCATTTATATTGTGGCGTAGCTTATATTTACTTATGAATTTATCTAACTTCCTTCCCCCAATGTATTTTTGATTGTCTATTACTTTGTCTTTTATCTTGTTAACCCTACTCCCTCCAATCAACCTCTTTGCCCCTACTTAGTTTTTTAGCTGAATTTTGAAATTTTAGAAGATTTTACAAATGCTAAATTATAACTTTAAAAAATGTATATATGGCAAATGATGCTTGTGCATTTTATATATGCATTTTAGCAGAATATTAGCAGAAATTCTACTTGTAAATTCTTTGGGGGAAGTACTAAATCTTCATGTTGTTATGAAAAAAATTAATGTGTTATCAGTTATTTTATTTTATTTCTAATTAGCAGTTTACTGGTTTAAAGCAATGCAAAAAATGTCATTTTAAAAGCCCCTCAGTTAATTATGGCATTTTTC
Organism: Myotis yumanensis; assembly: GCF_028538775.1. Lineage (NCBI taxonomy): Eukaryota > Metazoa > Chordata > Mammalia > Chiroptera > Vespertilionidae > Myotis > Myotis yumanensis. The sequence continues at coordinate 133,024,275 of NW_027223754.1, forward strand.
TCTGCATTATATGCATAATATATATATATATATGTATATATATATGTATATCTTATATATAATTGAATTTGAAATGGTAGAACACAAAATAATTTTGAAATATCCTAAATGAAATAATCTATTTTCTTCTTTTAATAAAAATTATTGCCCCTTATTAATGCATAGAAGCTATTTTAATTCATTAAAATTTATTTTTATATTTATTTAAACATTTACTGTACCTGACAAAATATATTTCTGTGGCTGCATTTTATAATTTTCAAAGTAGGATTATGGTTTTATTTAAAATGTATTTTTCTAGTGACAAAAGGAGTATCTTCTTATCCAGATCTAGATTTTTTAAAAAAAAAATTAGTCTATTTATTTTCATACTACCTGATTGGTTTAACAAACCTGTCATGACAAGTATAAAAAAATATATAATTTCTTTCTATGTAACTAATTTAGAATAATAAAAGAAATAGTGTACCCTTTTATATGGTATTGTTTGTCTTTCTGGGTGTAATACTTAGCTATATTAAAAATAAATTTTTAGCCCTAGCCAGTTTGGCTCAGTGGATAGACCATTGGCCTGTGGACTAAAGGGTCCTGGGTTTGATTCTGGTCAAGGGCACATGCCCAGGTTGTGGGCTCAAACCCAAGTATGGGGTGTGCAGGAGGCAGCTGATCAATGATTCTCTCTAATAATTGATGTTTCTATCTCTCCCTCTCCCTTCTTCTCTGAAATTATATATATATATATAAATTTTTTATATCAGTTGAAATTATATAATTGCTCACCTAACTCACACAATCTAAGATCAGATAGTATTTTCTGACAATATAAATGTATAGCAAATAAGATCTAACAAAACTTTTTATTAGGTTTCATACATATTTGTTTCAATTTACCATTAAAAAATATTCTCACTTTTATGCAGTAACTCCCCCTTATTCATTGAAGATATGGCTGAAGACCTCAGGTGTATGCCTAAAACTGTGGATAGTATACCAAAACATTTATACTATGTTTTTTCAAAAGCATACATACCTATGATAAAGTTTAAATTATAAATTAGGCACAGTAAGAGATTTAAAAATAACTAATAATAAAATAGAAATTAAAACAATATTAGAGACCTGGTGCACGAATTCGTGCATGGGTGAGGTCCAGCTGGCCCACCCCAATTAGGGCCTGGCCAGGGGGAGGGGCCACAGGCAATTGGCAGGCCAGCCCTTCCCCCTATTGGGGTGGGAGGGCAATCAGGGGAAGGGCTGGCCTGGGCGAGGGGCTGCAGGTGGTTGGCAGGCCCCGTCCCCTGGTCAAACTCCCTGTGGAAGAGACAATTTGCATATTAGCCTTTTATTATATAGGACACTATAATTAAAAAGTTATGTGAATGGCTTTGGGGCATTTATTAAGTAAAATAAGGGTTACTTGTCCACAATCCCTGCAATATCAATAGTCAATCAGATAACTGAGACAGCTACTAAGTGACTACCAGGCAGGTAGTGTATGAAGTATGGATACCCTGGATAAAAGCATGATTCCCATCCTGGGTGGGAAGGGGCAGGATGGTGAGAGATTTCATCACACTACTCAGAACTGTGCAACTTAAAATTTATACAGTATTTATTTCTGGAATTTTTCATTTAACATTTGACTATGGGTAGCTGAAACTGCAGAAAGCAAAACCGTGAATAAGGGGGACTGCTGTGCTAAGTGGCCGGGTTTATGGCCTGATATCTTGCTTTCTAAAATAAACTCCAGCCCTAGCCGGTTTGACTCAGTGGATAAAGTGTCCCAGGTTCGATTCCGATCAAGAGCTGGTACCTCGGTTGCAGACATCTCCTGGTCGTGCAGGAGGCAACCAATTGATGTGTTTCTCTCACTTCAATGTTTCTCTCTGTCTTTTCCTCTGTCTTCCAAACTCTCTAAAAATCAATGAAAAAATATCATCGGGTGAGGACTAAAATAAATAAATAAATAAATAAATAAATAAATAAATAAAACAATAAACTCCATTTCAAAATAAAAATATTCAAGTGTAAATTTTTCTATTATTTAATTTGTCACTATCCTTATTTCTCAAAATAGATGTTTAATTTTGTCTAATGTTTAATAACTAAATCATTTAAAAATAAGGAAACATTTGCTCATTCTATAAATCGTTATAAAATGACTCTAATAAATAGTGTCTATAATGTTCAGTAACAACACTTAGAAGTAAGTTAACACTGTTTTTTTTAGCCGGTATATCTCAATAGTGAGAGAAAACACTCAGCAGTTATTTTGTTAGAGTTAACTCGTCTCCAACACCTGGTAAAATTGAGAATTATAATTTGCATCCAAGGATGGCAGATTTCTACAAATGAAATAATTTTTTTAGAAAATAAAAAGTTAAAAAAATAAATTAGATAATTCTTAAGGTCCTTTCAACTTTGTTATATTATGTAAGCTAATGTATTCAATGGATTTGATACATGCACAACAAATATTAGATATTTACATATTGTTCTTCATTTTATCTCTGGTAGAGCCTACACAGGATTAAAATAAAGTAGTGCAAAAACTCTCAAAAGAGTGAGTAAAACTCAAAACTCTGCCTCTGTCAACATTTGTATTCTTATCTCTTATTTTTTTCCAAATTAGTTAGGACAGGGCTATAGAGTGGTTAGTATGAGCCTTGTTAGACAAATGAGTCATGGTTATGATAGTTAAATAATATGTGGCCAGGGAAAAAGAATATCATTGAGTTTCCAGAACAGAAAAACTATGCTGGAAATAGAGGCAGGGAGGAAAGTAACCTGTATTTATTATTTTTATACCTCTCTACTGTCTAAATAAGATTTGCATCTAGCATTTGCCAAAAAAAAACACACACACATTAATAAAATTAGATATGTAAGGAAAGAGCTAGCAGTTTCCAGAATATGAGTTGTTCTGTGAATATAAATGAGAGAAAAGTAAAGCTTCTGTTCTTCAGTAAACTATGCTTATATACTATATTCAAAATAAACACTACCTCTTCCTCTCCTGTAAATTAATTATTTCATTGTTATAATTTAAGTAGTTGGGAAAGTATATACCATCGTCTATCACTCAGCACAAATATACTGGCACTCATAAAGATACACATTCAAGATAAGGTTTTCCATTCCAAACCCTATTTTTAAAGTGGGGTGTTTTTTTCCACTCTTGGTAGCATTTGTCATACCCAGATAAGAGAGTACAGAAAGTTTTATACCTTTTTAGAACCAAAACTAAGATTTTGAAATGTTTCTTAGCATTACATTCAGGTATGTGAATTTTTCATGAGTCATTCTCCTTTAGTAAGGGCAGATGTTTGACATAGTGATTGTTAGTGCTTTTTCTGCTTTTCAAGTACAGATCATTGACCAAAATTCAAGTTACCCAAAGGGGGGAAAGCTCAAAGAGAAAGCTATCTACCTTTTTTTTAGTGTCAGCCTGCAAGACCCATTTCTGCGGTCATCTTCCAAATGATTATAAAATGCACAAATGTCAAATACTGAGAGGAACAGCAGTTTTATTAAGGATGGGAGTATAGTAATGCTAACTGGGATTGGTAATTCAAAAGTAAGACAGCCTAGATAGGAAAATGCCTGTGGATAGGAGATTTCACTTTTAGGCCACCCTGAGCCATGAGCCTTTCTGCAGTAATTACCAAACCTGCCCCCACAACAGAATCACAAAGAGTACTTGTTAAAATACAGATTCCTGAAATTTACCCTGGGGAATTCGATTGAAGAATTCTGGACTGTGGCCCCAACTTTTGTGCTCTAACTAGCTTCCCAAATGTTTTTAAAGCAATGGCATTCAAGTGTGGTTTGCTGATTCTAGCAGAGTTGGGGAGTAACTGAAGACATTACTAAGCAAACATTAAAAAGTGTGAAAAGCAAGCATTCTCAAGATGACCAAGAGCGGTCATTGGCTTTGAAAAGACATAAACAGTTCCAGGATCCAAAGCCAAAGGCAGTCTGGAAACAGAAACTTATTAAAAAGCAGCTCCAAAGACTGCAGACTTCTGCCCAAGGACAGAGGTTTATTGTTCTATTTCTAGATAGTGCTTAATCTGAAGTAAAAATGACAGAAGAAATTGGCTATTGGGGGACTACTGTGACCAAATGAGTGCTCTAGGTATTTTTGATGTTATACTCCTTCAAATGTGCCAGAGATGTGCTTGCATATTAAGAATAATAAACTGCCCAAAAGTGTTGTGTTTCCTCGCCTCAAATTAAATGTGATTCCTTCTGTAATATAGCTGAGGCAGTTCTCATTTAAGAAGCCAGACAGATTTTCTTCAAATTTGGATTCCAGCCTTTATTACCTCTATGACTTTAGTCAAATTACTTAACCATTTTGTGCCTGAGTCTCCCCACTCAGAAAATTGAGATAATAATATCTGGCTTTTTGAAATGCTTTAAGGATAAGAAATGTAGCTTGAAAAATAAACTTGCATTGAAAGGGCGAGGGCTACGCCCTCCATCTTGCCTCAGGGTAAGGGCTACGTCCTTTCTCCTCCTTACTCCAACACCCCCCCCCCCCCATAAAGCCCATCTCTACGCGGGGGGTTCACTCTCTCGGCCACTTGGCTTGCCATTGTGTTGGCGAGTCTGGTGGACGGGGAGCTCAAGCTAGCTTGAAATACAGATTCTTATGCTTTTGCATCGGACTGGCTGGCTCCCTGATGTTGGTTTCTTGGGGATCTTGAAATCTGGGCATAACAGCATTGCACCTGGCATATAGTAAGCTTTTATTATTATGGAAATAATTATTGCTATAATACTTTCATGATTTTATTACTTTTTAATATGTTAATGATAATAAAAGAAACATAGATCATTCTATTTATGTCAAAAAAAGATTTAAATGCTTACCAGGTTGAAAAGTAAGTTATGCTGCAGTGTTTATTGTCAGTGTTGTGGGATCATTTATAGAATGTCGGTCTATGTATCCCATTGCCATTTCAGCTGGATTTTTTTTTTTAATAACACCATTTTTTTAAAATATATTTTTATTGATTCAGAGTGGAAGGGAGAGGGAGAGAGAGAGAGAAACATCAATGATGAAAGAGAACCACTGATTGGCTGACTCCTGCATGCCCCCTACTGGGGATAGAGCCCGCAACCTAGGCATATGCCCTTGATCAGAATCAAACCTGGGACCCTTAGGTCTGCAGGCCGATGCTTCATCTACTAAGCCAAACCAGCTAGGGCTCAGCTGGATTTTTATACAATTTGTACTACATCATAAAAACTCACTTAACATTTTTTACTACAATCCAGCATTAAAATTAAAAATGTGTGTGTGGGGAAAAAAGAGGATACAGATAGAGCTTTGAAATGAGGTATTTAATATAAGTTTTACAAGCAATGCATGCACCCTTCCTTGGAAGATGACTGTATATTTATATTTAATTTAAGACAACAATAAAAAATTTTACAAAATCTAATAAATCAAGAAAAAGTTGCACTATATTTGGTCATTGAAATACATTATGAAGGGATTGGTTATTCACAGAACAGATAATACAATTAAAGGCAGTAAAAATGCCAAGCACCTCAGAACAGACGACAGAATTTTCAAAGTTAAGAGGTATTGTTAGGGTGAGTAACTTTTGTGTTAAGAAGCCTATCTCTCAGGCACCAAATAACAATTTGTCAAAAACATCTGACTGATTTTCAGGAAAAGTTCATTCCCAACAATATTTAAAGTAATTATGTTAAGAAAACAAATTATACCAGAAGAGAGATGCTGATTTTTTATATTCTACTAGTGGCTCAGTGTATGGATTAGTGCACTGGTGGGGTCCCTCAGCCTGACCTGCGGGGATCGGGCCGAAACTGGCTCTCCGACATCCCCTGAGGGGTCCCGGATTGCAAGAGGGTGCAGGGTCTCTATTATGCATATAAAATCTGTGGTTAATCTCTTTCTGCCCTCCCCCATTCCCTCTGAGATTCATCAGTCTGTTCCATGTTTCCATGCCTGTGCATTGAGCATCTTCCCCCTGCTGGTCATTGTACATCATAGCTACTGGATGGTCAGCCGGTCAGCCAGTTGGCCAGTCAGCCAGTCGCTTAGGCTTTTATATATATCCTAGAGGCTCGGTGCATGAAATCGTGCATGGGGTGGGGTCCCCCAACCCAGCATGCACTCTTTCTAATCAGGGACCCCTGGGGGATGTCCGATTGCCGGTTTAGGCCCAATCTCTGCAGGATCGGGCCTAAACCAGCAGTCTGACATCCCTCTCACAATCCGGGCCTGCTGGCTCCTAACCGCTCACCTGCCTGCCTGCCTGATCATCCCAACTGCCCCCCTCTGCCGGCCTGATCGCCCCCAACTGCCATTTCTGCTGGCCTGCTTGTCCCCAACTACCACCCCCCTGCCAGCCCAATTACCCCCAACTGCCCCCCCGCTGGCCTGATTCCCCCCAATTGCCCTCCCCTGCTGGCCTGATCCCCCTAACTTCTCTCCCCTGCTGGCCTGATCGCCCCTAACCACCTCTGCCTCAGCCCCGCCACCATGGCTTTTTCTGGAAGGACATCCAGAAGGTCTCCCAGTCTAATTAGCATATTACCCTTTTATTAGTATATATATAGATAGATAGATGATTTTTCTCAAGATAAAAAGATCAAGTTCATAATTATTTGCTCTGATAATCAGTATTTTATAAACATATGAACTAGTCATAATTGCCAATGCTCAAAAGTGATGTAGAACAGTTTAGGGATTCTTAATGGGAAGACTAAAACTAAACTGTTATAACAGAAAAGGAAAGTGATATAATTGTTGGTTAAAGATGCTAGAGCATGTAGTTTCTTTTATTCATTAGCTTTTGATGAATAAGGTTTGGCTCAGTGGATAGAGCGTCAGCCTGCGAACTAAAGGGTCCTGAGTTTGATTTTAGTCAAGGGCATGTACCTAGATTTCAGGCTCAATCCCTAGCCCTGGTTGGAGCATGTGCGGGAGGCAACCAATAGATGTGACTCTCTCACATCTATGTTTTTCTCTCTCTGTGTCTCTCCCCCTCCCACTCTCTCTAAAACTCAATGGAAAAAATATCCTCAGGTGAAGATTACAAACCTACTATTGAGCAAATATGCATTATATGTATAATACATTGTATTTTATAATAAGTAACAGATAACATCAAGTATGACAAAAGCAAGTCCCAATTTCCAAAAGAAGCAAGAGATTGTTGATTTTAATTTTACTTCACTGTAGTTGAGCTAGAGAGGAGACTGAATTTGTGACTGAATTTGCTGTATAAAGAAGTACATGATGGTTATGATACAGTTGGGAATATATCATATCTGACATTTATCCTAATGCTAAAATTTTCAAAAGATTGTTTTAGCAACTAATGAATTGGAGAGATGAGCAATAATAATACCAGAGGGGGGAAATTTTACGTGCTAAATACCAGTTGTAAGGATTGAGAGTGAGGAATTCCCAAATTACTACAAAAAAATAAAATTATCTGCTTATTTTGATCTTAAATTTTTTCCAACTTTTTAAATATATATGTTTAAAAAATAAATAAGCAGTTTTCCACGTACAGCAGAGTTGGAGTATGTGATATGAATTCACTACTTGAAGCCTGATGTAGTAGTGATGTGTCATTCCAAACTGACTGCTTCTGCAGGCAGGCCTCCGTTGCCATGGGAGCGCAGCTGAAACTGGCTCTGTGAGTCTCTGTCTCCACCTTATTGCATGTGACACCACCATTAGCGAGGATCATGGGTGGGCACTACCTCATGCTTTACCCACTACCTTAAAATCATAATTAGAGCCCCTGCTTAGCATTCATCATTCCCTGTACACACTCATTAAATGAGGCTTGAAGTGTGTGCGCTTTCTCCCTGCTAAGTGAGTAATGAACTATTATGCATAATGCCAGAGGAATTTTTCCAGATGGTTAGAACTAGAATACACAAGTCAGGGAAAGAGGGGAAAAATAGGTTATAGCTTTCCCAGGTAATCAGTGCTCCACTGTAAAATAGGTGACTCATCCTACTGGTGCTTTCTCCTTGTGTTGCCTGAATTTTCAGGGAGTTACCAGTTCACTAACTTCTCTAAAACTTACCTAGACATCAGTGATCCAAACTGAAATACTTAGAATCTCCTTAGACTCCTCATATCAAATCACTATGTTCGGTGTCCTCAAGTCCCATGGCTTTTGCCATCCATGTATTTTTCAGTCCCATTTTTTTTTTTCTTTTATCAATGTCTTATTGCAGCTGGAGCCAGAGAGGAAGCAAAGAGTTTGTGTAGTCTAAATATGTCATTTTACAAAAGAGTAAAGTGATTCATGCACAGCTGGAGTTTTATAGATAGGTAATGGAGGAAATAGGACAGATATTCAGGCCTTTGAACTCTTAATAGAAAAGTGGATTCCCCACAGTCCCTGTGTGAACGTAACACTTGCTGTTCTAATTCTGATATTCTAATTAAGCTGCAGCTTTCCTTTGTGTCATTTCCCTGTTTGGAAAAAAACAGCAGAACTGATAGGAAAGTACCATGTAGTTCCGGAAGAGCTGGAGACTAGCTTCAAATCCTTCTGTAACTCCCCCCTTACATTCTTAGAAGCAGCAAATTGACAGGTACCGTATCTTGTTTATCTTTTTGTCCTAATCATGAGAAAAATGCCTACAACTGACAAGTATCCAATGAATATTGGCTGAGTTCAAATTGCATCAGTCATCTGACAACCCGTTGCACAATTATGAGGCATGAACCTCCTCACCTATCGCAACAAGCAGTTTATATTTTCCCGTGTATTGACTATAGGAAAATCAGCTGCCATTTCCAAAAGTGCAGAAGAGAGACTATTTCTGAATGTTATAAATATCTGACAATCTGTAAGGAAATGTTATTCTATAGTTAGCATTTATTTTTAAATGTTACATTATATGTTGCTTTATTGCAATATAGTTTGAACATATTTTATAGAACACTTAGAGATATGTCTCTCATCTAAGTACAGCTTCCTTAATTAAGAGTAAGCACTACCACAATCTTTGTTTATTGAGTTCATTTATTTACTCCAAGCTTGTGAAGGAGTGAAAGAAGAGTCCTCTATGGAAGACACTAAGTGACTCTCTCATTCATTTATTTACTCAACAAATTTTGTTGCTAAAAGCCTTCAGTTTTGTTGGTCTTTTCATCCTTCAGAGGGGAATGACAAGGGACATTCCAGAATTATCTGTGAACTAACCCTCTGGAATTTCAGTCACTGTGCCTGTTTTTCTCACCCTTTCTGCCACTCCCAAGGACCAACATGGGAGAGATCACTCAAGGTGACAAATCTCCAAACTGATTTGTTTATCCAGGCTCTCCCAGGCATCCATCATCATAGATAGTCAAGAGTTTACAGTAGTGTGATTACAATAAAGACATCTTGGGTGTTATCCTGAAACTTAATGTACACAACCCTAGGATGGGCGAGGAAGCTGAATTTGAATAGGTCTGGACTTCAGGTAGCACAATCTTCAAGAGAGGCGGGGGAGTAAGAATAGATCAGATGTATAGTGAATGACATGTAAACACAAAATCATGACTAATAAGAAGAAATTATAAGAATAAACCAAACATTCTATATCTGTGAAGAAACACACCTATACAATACCTATAGTACTAGTATATGCAATGATGATCTTACTTTATATATGTAGCTCTTTGAAGCTATACAAAAAAAAAAAAAACCCTCAATTTTTCCATATATGATATTGTCTTACCATCACAACTCACATGGATGAGGTTAAATGTGTATTTACCTACATTTTAGTGATGTTGAAACAAAAGCAGATCAGAGTATTTGCCTCCCAGCATTACCATATAATTAACATTGTAGGCAGGGAATAAAACTAGTTTTCTGGCTCACTTGTATCAGTATCTAATCTTAAACTGTATATGCATTTTATTTTCAACAATAAGATTTCCATTTATGTTTTGTTCTTCCTCTTTCTTTCTTTTGTGTTTTCTTTTTAAATACCAAAATGTACATAGCTTTTTAAATCTATATATTAGGAGCTCCTGAGAAATTTTTCATAATTAAAACTTGCAAGAGTTTGGTTTGTACATCAATAGAAAATTTCATCATTTACTTAGCAAAATCCATTCAAGAAAAGTTTCATGATGTCAATCATGAATATAATACAAGGTAAATACTGTGATGAACAGATAAGAAGTATGATTCAAGAGAGGGGTGTAGTCTGGTCTAAATGGAAGGGAAAATCATCTGGGGAAGGAACCAATATTTTTGAGAATGTATATTTAACAAGGGACTTTACAATAATTAATTTATTTCAGTTTTACAACTCTGAGAGATGTTATCATCTCCAACAAACCTATTTTAAAAACAGACAAAAAGAGTGGAGCAAAGTTCCCATGATAATAAAGTGAGATCTGAAACTAAATGCATGATGTCAAAGATCTTAATTTGGAATATGAAGAACTTGGAAAGTTATAAGTTGAGAGAAAAAGGTCATCATTAGCAAAGGAATAAAATGATAAATGAATAAGCAAAAGACCTTAGAACTGGAGTCTGGCTAAAGGAAACAGACAAGAAAGGTGATAAAATGGTGGGGGGATAGGAGCAGGCTGGAAGAGGTTAATGAGGGAAAAAGGAAGACCTATGTAATGTTTTCAACAATGAAGATTAAAAAAAAGAAAAGTGATAAAAAATGTTGCATTTGCTTGTTTTGAATATGAATAGTCAATAAATGATCAGTAACATGATCAAAAATTTTTGGAGAACATTGTTCTGGGATGGTATATGAAGAGATGCTATTACAACAGTCTTGGCAAGAGGCAATAAAGCACAAAAGGGAGACTAAATGGGATTATAGAGGAAAAGAATAAAAGATGTTTCACAATATTATTTGTAGGGAAGTATTTTAAAATTTGGGTTATGATTGAAGAAGGAGAGAAAATATATAAAATTATAAATTGATTGGGACGTAGTAATAATTAAGAACAGATAAGAATAAAGATTCTGATTCACTGATTTTGAGATATTGTTAGAATTTAAAAATTAGTTGCTATAACTAAGAGAAAATCCACAGAGCAGTGGCCTTAACTTGGCTATTTGTTGTAATGACTTTTAGAAGATTATAGAGATCCCAGTATGCAAGGATGAAATCATAATAATTGGGGGTGCAGCTAAACTTCAATCATTTTTAAATATTTCCATGTGCAGCCAAGGTTGAGAAGCACCACCATAGAGAGTGAGATTTGAAGTTGTGAATATGGATGAGAACACCACATGGTGAGTAAATACTCACTCAGGAGAATGCTGAGTCAGCAAATGATACAGAAGCAGCCACAGGTAGGACAAAGCAGATAGTGCAAGAACCCAAAGGCCAAGTGATGAAGTCACATAAAAAGACATAATCAATGGGCCAACTGTTCAGACACAATTAGAAAGAGGACTGAAAAAAGGTTTCAGGTTTATGATAAGGAAGTTACCTCCTGATTGAAGAATCAGTTTCAGGAATGTAGGAAAGGTCATATTACAATTGACAGAGAGAATAGGTGTTGAAAAAAAGGAGTTCATGTAAATTAACACTTTGGTGGTCTGAGAGCTGAGGAAGAGAAAGAAATGAATTGAAGAAATTTGATAACTTATATTATGGTAGACATATGAGTATTTTAAACTGAACGAAAAGAAGTAGGATTGTGAGACAGATTGAAGATGTATATAAAACACTGAGAAATTGGGTTTAGGAGAAAGTAAGAAACAATGAGATGCAAAATCTATGCAGAGGATTATTCTTAGTGATGGGGAACTCAAGAATTTAAAAAGGAATAATAGGGAACTCAAGAAGTTAACATTTTTTTAGCTTTAGATATATAATTAATAGGCTTGGTAATTAATACATGTAGAAAGCTGTTGTTCTGGGCCTTGAAATGTATGACTGGACCTGCCTTGACTTCAGAGACATGCAAGCAATTTGACCCTTGTGCTCCAGGGGGACTGCAAGCAACCAAGACGGTATTTGGGCTACTGTACTCCAGGGAGATACTGTCCACTGCCCAGGATGCAGATTAAAAATCATGGGTCAGCAGATAAAGGGATGCTCAGAAAATCACGGCACTGAAGCTTTTATTTGATGAATCTTTTTTCTTGAATTCCAAACCCTCTACCTACACTTTTCTTTGCCATATAAAAAGGGGCGTCTTGAGATGAGGTGTAAGACTGTCTTTTTAGAGTGCATAACCCACAGTCTTCTCAGATCACTGAATAAAGTACCCATAAAGATTCAATCCTTGTATCTATTTATTGGTTCTAGTAGTGGCAGGTAGATCGAACACTGTCTTTTCTGGTTTCTCTAGCACATAGGAAAGTTTTGTTTTTTAGAAAATGATATGAAATAGGAAGAATGATTTGGGAGTCTCTGAAAATGAAGAGACAAGACGGTTTTCTTAGGGTTTTAAGGTCTGATAGGCACCTTCAGGACTATCAAGTAGGCAGGGGGTATGTGCAAACCTTGGTAATCTTATCAATAAGCCACACACACACACAACATTCAGACTAGCAGTGGAGGCTCAATGAAGATGCATAACAGAAATTTGTGGTAACTCTTATTAGCATAGTCTTGAGACAACTCTCAATAAAGCTCTGTACTTAGAGAAGTTGGGTATGGGTGATTGTGAAATGTTTGCTATTGATATGACTCACACATGATTAGAAATTGACAAGGACAGAAAAATAGGTCAACAGATTCTGAGAGATTTTACAATAGTAAGCATGTTATAAAAATGGTGGAGCCTGGAGTTCCAATTGGTTTCATTGATAAAATCAAAGTGGAGGGGAAAAAAAAGAGGTTCATTGAAATACTGTGATTCTAGTGGTTGGGAATTTGTTCAGTCAAGTTAAGAAGTAGGAGAGAAAAAGTGGTTAACAATAAATATTTCAAGAGTTTAAACCGTAGAAATAGGTATCAAAGTGCCTTGGGGACTAAAGATTCAGAGGACTAAAAGTCACTAATTTTACAGAGTTTAAAGGATATGATGATGTCACTGATATTAGAAAATTTGCATAAGGCTTATAGTCTACAAAGACAACTAAATGGAAGCCACAAAAAGAAATAGCAGACTAAGCATTCAAGGAAAATAGTTTCTGATATTTTTACACAAGCATTTTTCAGAAATTGCTCATTGAAATGCTAGTCAGGAGGGCTTGCCAGGGCTGGGAATGATGGTTGGTGGGGGTGGAGGTGGGGTAAATTGGGGAAAAAGAAGACATATGTAAAACTTAAGACAATAAAAAATAGTTTTAAAAAAGATAGCAGGGGTAGGGGAAGAAAAAAAATAAAAGAAATGCTAGTCAGATCTTTTAAATCAAAGGAGTGAAGGAGTTCCAAGAGCAAAAATTCAGGGAAATACTGTATCCTACTTTCTATTATGAATATTTGTAATGGATATTAGCATAGTAAAAGCTCTGAGAATGTCTGTGTTAAGAAGAGACAAAAAATACACAATAATAAGTAACAAAGAACCTGCTTTACTTAAGTGTGTTCAAACTTATTTGCTTATTGAACTTCTTTTTTCTGTTACATCCACAAAGATCCACTAAAAAACCATTTTATGAAACATTTTGGAAAACATTGGCCAATCAAATTCAAATTGAAATGTAGTTTTAGCAATGATTTTTTCCACATTCATTGAGAAGTAATTAAATTTGTCTGGATTTTCTTTTCTTTTTTCAATTTTACTTTATTTATTGAATTAAGTAGCCCACTAATTCTATTTTGCCTTTAACTCAGTAGAAAAAGCTTCATTTTCATTACATTTAATTTTCTGTGAGTTGAAGCACACATTTGTACTAGTGTTAAAGGAATATACAGATACTCATAGTTTTACAAAAATATGACATGATAGAATTATTAATAGATTAGTGTTTGCCTCCTAATGTTTATAGATGCAGCCCTGGTGTTGTGGCTCAGTTGGTTGGGCATCTTCCTGCACACAGAAAGGTTATAGTTATATTCCTGGTCAGGGCACATGTCCAAGTTGCAGCCTCCATCCCCAGTATGGGGTGTACAGGAGGCAATCAAACAATGTGTTGCTCTCACATCCATGTTTTTCCTCTCTCTCTCTCTCTCTCTCTCTCTCTCTCTCTCTCTCTCCCTTCCTCTCTCTCTCAAAATCAATAAAAATATTTTAAAGTGTTTATAGATACAGCATAATAGAGCTAATACAGTAACAAGAATTCAGAAAAAGAATGTTAACAGGCACATTAATCATACCTTTTTCTATGTAATCACACACAAATAATTATATATTTTAAAGTTTTCTACAATGAGTATATACTACATCTGCAATAACAATATAAAATCAACTTGACTACATGTTCCACTGGTCACAAGAGAAGTTCAGTCCTAGCTTTAAAAGGCTGATTTATGTTTCACAGCAAATTACAAACACAAAACTGAAAAAAAAACTGCCAACTTCAGGTGCACACCTGGGTCAAGAGGTAATCTAGTCGATGTTATATGTAATATTGTGTTTACTCTAGTCTGAACATATGCTGAAAAATACGATTATGATTGAGGTTGGGAAAGATAAAATCTTTTCATATGCAAATGTGTTTAAAATGTTTTAAAAACAAATTGGGAAAAAATATTCCTTTCAAGAGAACAATAACCCAAATGTAGGTTAATGTTTCTTAAAAGTGTAATTGGAAATCTGGTATCCTGCTAGTTTGAGCAATATAAAATTCTCTTCAAAGTCAAGTTATTAACTACCCACTTCTTTCATGGAGTTTTATTTTTAATATTTTTGTGGCACAAATGTGCTAAGGTTATTTATTTCAAGTATAATTACTGCTATTAAACCACTTTCACTTAAGGAATCTGCAATTTCAATGGGCTCAAACTAACACTTCAACTTGCAGGAAATCAGGATATTAATAATTTACAATAGAATGTATCTGCTGAACCAAGGACTAGTTCCTGTGTAGAAAATAACTTGAAACAAGAAAGTATATGCCTTTATTGTTCAGGATTAAAAAGTCATTTTGTTGTTTTTTCTTTCTTATTTTTTTACACCTGAAGGTAAGGACTTCTGAGAACAAATAACGAATAGTTTGAATTGCATTATATTGAAGACACATAATTAAGCTCCATGTTGAATTTATACAAATAGACATAAGTGATGGGAAATAAAGAAATATAGCAGTTTTTATGTTGTTTTATTTCAGTAATCTAATGAGATAAAGGGTTTGGGCCAAGTTACAGTAAGCAATTACATAGAGATATAATGCAACTCAGTGATAGGAGAAAAAGGACCAGTAATTGCTTCTTTTCAGGGTAAAACTATTTAAAAATAGTAAGACTGTCTCTGTTTCAATCTCACCTGTTGAAACCTGAGCATACTTTACATGACTGGATGATTCTCTTCATAGTCAAGTTATTAACCATCCACTTCTTTCATGGAGTTTTTTCTATTATATTTTTGTGGCACAAATGTGCTAATGTGATTTCCTTCAAGTATAATAGTAACTCCTAAAGCCTTGCTGGTCTCTGGTTTTGGGTTTTTTTGTTTTGTTTTGTTTTGAAATACAATGCCTTAATTATATAAAGTAAAAGAAGAAAATTTAAAATATCACGGTGAGGAAAGAAAAATGACAGTAAACCAAGAAAAGCAATAGTGAATCACAAAGAAAAAAGTGGTCATAAAATTAGGTGAGAGATTATGTAGGCAAAGAATAATTTCAGGAATGTGCCAAAACCAAAACGAAATAAACAATCAGAAAAGCTCTATTTGAGATAGGAAATGGAAAGTTCCACAGATAAGCAACTTCTTTTAAAAACAATAAAAGAGTATGTGGAAAACAAATAGCAAAATTTTAAAAATGTATATTTAACTTTTACATATAATATATTATGGAATAATTTCTCTAATATTTCCTTATTTTAAAAAAGCATTAAAAAGCTTTGATTATTTTTAGAGTAAGTGATGATGCCATTGAGAGTTAAGAAAAATTTATTTTGGGATAAATTTTACTTTGCTAATGATAAATTACTGCACTGCACTGCTCACCCCCCAAAATAAATAAATAAATAAATATTTTTAGGAAACACCAGAAAAATTCTTTTAATTTTTATCTACAAATAAATTCATGCAGAATTATTTATTGCTGCATAACAAATTATCCCCAAATATAGTAGCCTAAAAACAATATGAATTTATTATTTCACAGTATCTGTGGGTCAAAAACCTGGAAACAGCTGAGATGGGTCCTCTCCTTCAGAAGTTTTGCAAGGCTATAATCAAGATGGTCTCATCTGAAGGCTCACATGGGGAAGGATACATTCTCAAGCTCACTAACCTGGAAGAAATACATATTTATGCCATAGGGTATTTCCCTATTATTCATAGGGGATATGTTTCAAGATTCCAAGTTGTTGCCTAAGATCACAGATAGCATAAAACCCTGTTTTTTTTCTATATAAAAAGTTTATGTTAGACACAGTAAAAGATCAACAGAGATAACTAATAATAAAATAGAACATTACAAAAATATAATGTAATAAAGGTTATGTGAGTATGGCATTATTAAGGAAAATAGTGATTTTGATGGGGAACTCAGTAAGTCAAAAATTTTTGTTGTGGTTATATAGTTAACTAGAGGCCTGGTACATGAAATTAATACATGGGGGGGTCCCCTCAGCCCAGGCTGCACCCTCTCTAATCTGGAACCCCTCGGGAGATGTCTGACTGCCTGTTTAGACCTAATCCCTGGCAGTAGGACATCCCTCTCACAATTCTGGACCGCTGGCTCCTAATCACTCACCTGCCTGCCTGGTTGCCCCTAACTGCCCCCCTGCTGGCCTGGTCACCCCTAACTTCCCCCCACTGCTGGCCAGGTCACCCCCAACTGCCTCCTCCATGCCAGCCTGGTCACTCCTAACTGCTCCTCCCCCCGCCAGCCTGGTCGCCCCCAACTGCACCCCCTCCCCCCCGCCGGCCTGGTCACCCCCAACTTCCCCCCCCGCAGCCTGGTCACCCCACACTGCCTGCTGTTCAGTTGTTTGGTCGTCCCTCACTAACCCCACTGCCAGCCTGGTCATAGGCAGCCATCTTGTGAGGGTGTAAGGGTTAATTGCATATTACCTCTTTATTATATAGGATATGCTTGGTAATTGATGCATGTAGAAAGCTATTGTTCCAGGGACTGGAATGTATAACTGGACCTGCCCTGACTTCAGGGGACCCATAAGCAATTTGACCCTTGTGCCACAGGAGGACAGCAAACAACCAAGATGGTATCTGCACCAGGGAGAGAACTTCCAAATGCAGATTTAAAAAATCATAGGTCAGTTTGGCTGCTGTGGCTCAGTGGTTGAGCATCAACCTATGAACCAGGAGGTCATGGTTTGATGCCAGTCAGGGCATATGCATAGTTTGCAGACTAGATCCCCAGTAGGGGACATGCAGAAGGCAGCTGATTGATGTTTCTCCTCGTTGATCTTTTTATCTCTCTCCCTCTCCTTTTCTCTCTCTAAAATTAATTTAAAAAACATTAGAAAAGAATAACAGGTCAGCAGATGAAGGGCTGTTCTGAAAATCGCTGGACTTCAGCTTTTATCTGATTGAACATTTTCCTTAAATTCCTAACCCCTTACCTACTTTCTCCTGAGTTCCAAAACCTTTACCTACACTTTTCTTCTTCTTATAAAAAGGATCAACTTGAAATGAGATGTAAGAAGAACTTTATGGTGCACAACCCACTGTCTTTCCAGATTGCCGGCCATCTGAATAAAGACCCAATAAAGATTCAATCCTCATCTCTCCTCATTGGTTCTGGTAGTGACAGGCAGCACAAACACCAACTTTTCTGGTTTCATTTTTAATAAAAACACTGTGCTATCACAGCAGTTCATCTGATAAACAAGGAAGCTACTAAGTAATTACAAAGCTGATAGCACATGCAACATGGATACACTGGACAAAGGGATGATGCAAGTCCTAGGCTGAAGGGAGGGTGATAGCAACAGATGCTACTCAGATTGGCAGAGAATTTAAAACTTATAAATTCTTATTTCTGGAATTTTTCATTTAACATTTTTGGACCATGGTTGACTGTGGGTAACTGAAATTGTGGAAAGTGAAACCAAGGAGAAGGAGGACCTCTGTATTTACTTAAAAGTCACATCTAACTTTAATTGCAGAATTTAGAGTAAAACCCAAAAACTTTGAAATGAAAGTGATTGAAGTAATGATAATAGCCATAAACAAATATAAATATTTTTAAATCATTTAGTAGATATATATTTGGGACCCCTTGAATCTCTTACCTCAAGGATACTACTCATCTAATCTTCCACTCTTTCAAATATTCTGCACTTAAGACTCTTAGAATTCTCCTCAACCCTGTCCCCTAAACATGTCCCTTAAAGGTCTATTGCTCTTTTGATGAGTGAACTTCAGAAATCAACACTCCTGGAGTGACCTATGATTGCATACAGAGTACATAGAGTGCACTTACTGATTTTCACTGATAGTAGGAGGTTGGTTGTTCTGTTTTACTAATTCAACTTATATTTTGGGGGCATTCAATTGGTCATGGCATTCATTTCCATTCCCATGATTTTAAAATCAACCATACAAAGTAGGTAGGAAAGCTGTTAACTCTATTTTATAAAGGAGGAAACCACTACTGAGAGAAGTTATCATAAAAACACTGAAGAGGTAGACTTATGACTCCATTCTATGTATATCTCCTATCTCCAACTGCTGTTGGATTCACCACACAACATAACAGGGTAACTAAAATTGAGTGCCCTGTCCTTTAAAACTCTGACTTATTATCACATATCCTATCTAATAAAGAGGGAATATGCAAATTAACTGTCACTCTGCCACAAAGATGGCAGCACCCAGTCCTCTCAGCCCCACCAGAGTCCCCCAGTCCTTGGGGGGCTGCCGCTGAGAGCGGGTAGCATAAGCGACCTGGCGCAATGCTTGCTTTGTCACTGTGGCAACGAGGCAAGAATTTCACCATGGCCGCGGAGGGCCTCTGGGCAGTGGGCATGGAGCAGCCGGGGTTGCGGGGAGCACTTACATCATCACCCCAGCAACGAGGCAAGCATTCCCGCCCTCGGAGCCTCTGGCCTGGCCAGGTGCAGAATGTTTGCGTCATCGCCCCAGTGATGAGGCAAGCGTTCTGTGCCTGACCGTGGAGGGCCTCTGGCTGGGGAGGGCAGTTGGGGGCCATGAGGCCAGCAGGGGAAGTCATTTGGGGGCAATCAGGCCAGCAGGGAGGGGAAGTTGGGGGCGAGCAGAGGGGGGTAGTTGGGGGACAATGCCCCCCCCACACACAAATTTTGTGCACTGGGCCACTAGTATTATTATAAAGCATAGCTCCTCTAACTTCTTTGTGAGCATATTCTTTTTTTTTTTAAATTTAATTATGCATTCTATGTTTGATACTGTTTAACTTTACCTTCTTAGGTGTAATTATAAAAATATTTGGGTTTGGCTCCTATGCACTTCACAACAAAATTGTTGATAAATGCAAATGAATGCCAAAGCAGAATTAGGTTGAGAATTTTTTTCTTTCCTCAGCATTTTAAACATGTTGCTCTACCTTCCATTATTTTTATGGGAGGTCTGATGACATTCTTAATATTGCTTCCTAAACATATCATTTCTTCTTTTCCTACATTAAGGATTGGCATACTTTTACTGAAAATAACCAGATAGTAAATAATGTATGCTTTTTGTGGCTTTGCTTCTTAATTATAGGTCATATTTCCTTGCTTCTTTGTTTCCTGATTAATAATTTTTTGTAAGCCAGACATTGTATATAAAAAATACCATTAGTAAAGACTGAGTAAAGAATGTTTGACTGCCAGATAAGATCACACACATTTCTTTCTCAGACCATCATTTTGGTGAGGCTGAATCTATCTAATCTATGATTGAGCTGGGTAGGGGCTTTGTCTTGGCTTTGGGAAGATTCTTTCTACCACTAGCTTCAAATGTTTTTAATGGAGGGACTATAACATGCCCTTAGCAGAGCTTGGGTTCTGTACACTATTAAGACACAAGAGATGTTTTATGCTTTACAGTCAGTCACCACCCTTTTGAATTACAGGAGCTATAGCTTTCAACTCTCAGGTTCATAGCTAGGCAGCCACAGTTTGGGATCAATGGAGAATCTAACTCTCCATCCCTGCCCCTTGATTTCTGTGCTCCAGGAAATCTCTCCACCCTTCTACCCTACCCCTATCTTCCAGTGAAGACTCAGATCAGTGTACGTTGATATAGATTACTGATGCTGCTGTTCCATTTATTCTTTTATTTTATTTGTTAGAGGCTCAGTGCATGAATCATGCACTGAGCAAGTCCCTCGGCCCAGCCTGCAGTCCAGGAGCCCTCGGGGGATGTCCGACTGATGTCTGCAGGGAGCGGACCTAAGCCAGCAGTCAGACATCCTTAGTGCTGCCACGGAGGCGGGAGAGGCTCCCACCACTGCCGCTGCTCTTGCCAGCCATGAGCCCAGCTGCTGGCTGAGCGGCACTCCCCCTATAGGAGTACACTGACCACCAGGGGGCAGCTCCTGTATTGAGCATCTGCCCCCTGGTGGTCAGTGATCACCATAGTGACCGGTTGTTCCACCGTTCAGCCAATTTGCATAGTACCCTTTTATTATATAGGACTAGAGGCCTGGTGCACTCCCTGGGGTAGGGAGTCCCTCAGCCCGGCCTGTGCCCTTTCGCAGTCTGGGACCCCTCGGGGGTGACCACTTGCTGGCTTAGGCCCGCTCCCCTGGGGATTGGGCCTAAGGTGGCAATCAGACATCCCTCTGGCAGCCTGGGAGCCCTCAGGGGATGTCCACTTGCCAGCAGGGAGCAGGACTAAGCTGCAGTCGGACATCCTTAGGGCTGCTGAGGAGGCAGGAGAGGCTCCCACCACCACTGCTGTATTGGCAGCCTTCAGCTTGGCTTGTGGCTGAGCAGAGCTCCTCCCATGTGAGAGCACACTGACCACCAGAGTGCAGCTCCTGCATTGAGAGTCTGCCCCCTGGTGGTCAGTGTGTGTCACAGTGACCAGTGATTCCCAGTCTTTCTGCTGTTAGGGTCAGTTTGCATATTACCCTTTTACTATATAGGATAGAGGCCTGGTGCATGGGAGGGGGCCGGCTGGTTTGCTCTGAAGGGTGTCCCTGATCAGGGTGGGGGTCCCGCTTGGGTGCCTGGCCAGCCTGGATGAGGGGCCGATGGCTGTTTGCAGCTGGTCACACCCCCTTCAGGGTGGGGGTCCCCACTGGGGTGCCTGGCCAGCCTGGATGATGGACTGATGGCTGTTTGCAGCTGGTCACACCCCCTTCAGGGTGGGGGTCCCCACTGGGTTGCCTGGCCAGTCTGGCTGAGGGGCTGAGGGCCGTTTTCAGGCTGGCGGGTGACTGAAGCTCCCAGCCTCTTTTTTTCTTCTGGGATTTATTTACCTTCTATGGCTGTCACTGGAGCTGAGAGCCAGCTCCAGCTCTGAGGCCATGGCTGGCTGAAAGCAGGTATCTGGGTTTGTTTAGCTTCCATAATTGAAACTCTGTTGCCATCACTGGCGCTCTAATCTCTGAGCCCGCTGCCAGCTGAAAGCAGGTTTCTGGAGTTTGTTTAGCTTCTATAATTGCAACATTGTTGCATCCGGAGCTCAGAGCTGAGCTGCGGCAGGCGGGGAACCTTGGCTTCCTTGGTCACTGGAGTAAGCAAGCCTCATGTTCGCTTCAGCTGCGTGGCTGCCGGCTGCCATCATGGCTGACAGTTAATTTGCATATCTTACTGATTATCCTATTATATAGGATTCTTTTATCCATTCAGTATTTTTGAACCATCACTTATTTCTGAGTGTATGGCTATCAACAAAACAAAGTCCCTGCCCTCATGCACCTTATATAATAGTGAATGGAGATAGAAAATCACCACTTTAGCTGGTGATAGACAATGGTCATTCTAGATGTCTCTGAATAGGTGACATTTGAATAAATAACTTAAAGCAGTAAATAAGATATATATATATATATACTGTATATATAAATGACAGGGTGCTAAGCACTTCAGAGGAAAGAGAAAGCACAGACCCTGAATTGTGGGAATGCATGATATGTTCACAGGACAGTAAAAAAGTGAGGGTTGTTGGAAGTATGGTCATGAGGACTCTGTACTTGGAAGTCTGAGAGGCAACTGCCAGATTGTGTAGGCCTGGTGGGTCATCACAGGGTAATATGGGAAGACGTAGGAGGGACAAAATCAAAACTGTTATAAGAGGATTTCTATGGGTATTGCATGTAGAACAGAAAGCTGAAGGTAGAGTATACTGGACAGGAATACACAGAGACTAATTAAGAATCTATTGAAATAATTCGGGTCAGATATAATGGTGACTTAAATGAAGGGTATAGAAATGGAGGTGGTGAGGAGTAATCAAACTTGAGATTTACTTTGATGTTATGAACTTCTTACTGAAAGAATACATGTGGTGTATGTGTTAAACAAAAGAGGGTTTTTTATTTGTGCACAGATACTAAATTAAACAGATGAAATTAATCCCTGTCATTACTAATAGAGGTTTCATATAAAGAGCTTAAACTAAAGGTTTCTTTTTTAGTGAAAAAAGTGAGTATTGCCTTTATAAACTTCACTTGCTGTTTATTTGATTTAGCATTCTTTATAACTTTAACACCAAAACATTTACACATATTTCTGAAGATTTATTTCCTCACTAAGTACTCTGTGAGAACTCTTTCTCAGAGAAAATTTTGTAAAACTTATTCACATCAATGTTTACTGTTTATTCTAATAAAGGAAAAAAAATCTTTAAAAAGTCTTGATGGATGATACTTATAGTACGTACTTAGAGAAAATGTCAAAAGCTAAAGAATCAATTATGTATCCCGGAATGTCATATTGACAAACTCATTCTCTTCTTTACTATTGATTTACTCTCTGTTAGACAAACATAAATTATAAAAGAGAAAGAAATTAATTTTCTTATAATGACTAGAATTCTAATTTCTGGAAAATTTATTGTTAAAAGCAGACACAATAAATATAAATAAAGACAGCTTAGTTATCTTTAAAGCAATGACACAAAGATAACTAAGCAATTTTATCTGATTGAACTCATTTAGTTTTGCTTGTATATTCCTTTTTTACTATTTTTTTCCTCTTCCCAGTATAAGTTTGAGAAGATTGTCACATTTTAATTATGTGACTTTGTAAAGTTTCATCATTTGGGGGAAACCTATATCTTTCATCTGCAAAATATTTTTGGGTTATATGACAACTTCAGTCAAATATTATAACCCATAACTTTATTATAAAAAAATAAAATACAATTTATAAAATTTATTATTTCAAAGTTTATAATTATATATAATGTTTAAATGGGCTTTATTTTGAAAGCTTTGCTAAGTTAGTCATATATTAACATATTTATTCAACAATATGTATTATTTATTTTGTTAATATTTTGCTGAATCAGACATGAAGCACCACCTGTCCCCTCTCCCCCAATTTTCAGTCTATTTGGGGAATAAAATAAACAAATGAAATGCAATAGAAAACACGAGTGCTCTGATATATGTGGTTCAGGGTGGATACTTTTATTAGTTAGGAATCTGTGGTTGTCAGTGACAGAAACCTAATAATTTGTTATACAAAAATGGAGGTATGTTGAAAAGATAAAAAAACATTATCACAATTCAATGAAGTTCTATAGAAACATTGGTATCCCTGGGATCCTCAGGTTTTAGAAGAAGAATTCAACTCTGCCAATATTATCTACCATTCTTTCTTCTCTACTTGGCAACATTCTTTATCTTACAGAAGGACTTTTCCAAGTGATGGGAATATGGCTACTAGCTGATGTAGGTTCATATTTCCTGTTCTATGTGCTGGGAAGAAAATAGAGAGTTTTCCTATAGTACAGTGAAACATATATCTGAAAGGGACTCTGAGTGAACAGGCTAAATCAGTCCTAGACCAATAATTATTGCCAGTGGAGTAAGGATCTGTCCTCCTACTTTTGTGAGAGGTGAGAAAAGGGATCTGAGCAGATAAAAACAAAACAATAATTACCCCACTGGCTAACCCAGAATATGAAAATTCAGGGGAGAAAAATATTTGAATCTTAGCTTAAGGAATGAAGAGGAGGAAGAAAGGATACTAAAGGCATTAGAACATGTAGCATTTCTGGAGTAAGGCAAACAGTTGTGTAGAGTTTCAGTGAAGAATAAAATCTTGCCATTTGCAACAAAATGCATGGACCGAGGGAGCATTATGCTGAGTGAAATAAGTCAGATGGAGAAAGACAATACCATATGATCTCACTTACATGTGGAATTAGAAAAAAAAGTGAACAAATGAAACAGAAACAACTCAGACACAGAGAACATTTCGATGGCTGCCAGATTGGGGGTGGGTGGGTTAGGGGATAGGTAAAAAGAGGGAAGGGATTAAGATACACAAATTTCCAGCAATAAAAACAATCACGGAGTAAAGCACAGCATAGGGAATATGGTCAATAATATTGTAATAACTGTGTGTGGTGTCAGGAGCTTGACTCATCATGTTGATGACTTTATAAGTTATATAAATGTATAATTACTATGTTGTACACCTGAAGCTAATATAATATTGTAACAAAAAATAAAGTGTTCTGCACATATCCAACAACTTAAACATCAAGCAATACTTTGAGTTAGAATTTTATTTCTGTTTTTTTGAAAAGATCAGTACAAAAAGGCAGATATTTTAAGTGACTTGTCAAAAGTTCTAAGGGTAGTTAGTGGTGAAGCCGAGGTTTGAATCCAGATTGCTGTCTCTAAACCTATTTGTCTAATCACTATGGGATTTTCCTCTTTACAGGCAGAAATGTAAAGCCAGTGGGTTTCTGCAGGATGGAGAAGGCTGTGCAGAGGGTGTCCTGTGGCTTTGATACATTTAAAATGTTTATTTTGAGGTGAAGCAATTAACATTACTCAATCTGCTGCATTTATTTCTGACAGGCTCTCAGCTAGGAGAGAAGGTAACATTTACATTTACTCTTACAAGAAATTAACTATTTGGTCACAAACTTCCTACTTCAGATAATTTTTATTATACATCTTCAGTTTAATCCACTGGCAAGCAGTTGTGTTTGAGTAAACCTTAATTACCTAAATTATGAAAACAGTTTCCTATGTATGATAGGCACAATGGCACTACATTATATTAATGTTCATTTAAAATATATATAGTCAATGAAATATTGGAAGATGAAGCATTTATTATACTCACCAGATTATGCTGTGGGAGAAATGAGGTAACTAGTATATTTTATTTATTTATTTTTATAACAGAGAGGTTATCTATTGCGGCAACTGTGTTTATTATTTATACAAATGCTCTGTTTTCAAAACCAGTCTGACCTAAAGATAAGTGGGTCAAATCAATACACTGTGTGTCTAGAGGCAGTCCTGCTTTTTGCTTTTCTTTTCATGCTGTTTTGTGATGATGACTGGGAACCCTTAAAACTCAGTTAAACCTGTTTTGTCACCATATTGATACATTTAAATACACAGCAGATTGGACATATTTTAATCACAAGAATAGAGCAATCAGTAGTTTCAAATTAGGCTGTGTGGACACAGAAGACACCTACTAAGAAGGGCTTCTGGTGGCTCACTGGGCTCACATTTTTAAAAGACAGAGCCTAGCAGCCATTGCTACACAGGAGTCCCTCATGCAAACTGTACTTCAGGGAGAAGTCGGCAATGAACTGCCTGCCTCTTCCCTAAACTGCCTGCCTGCACTGTTTCTGTCACTGATCCAGCCCTTTAAAAGGAGCTCCTGGAATCCTATTTCAACTATAGGACGGAGGCTTTTCCCATCCAGTCCAACTGTGCAGCCATAGCTCCCATCAATGTTTTCACCAACCAATCAGAAGAGTTCCGTTCTGACCAATGAGAACAGTGCCTTTTGGATCAATCAAAATGTGAGGATTTGGAGTCCTCATTCCCATGAGGACAGAGCAATCAGGGACCAGGGGTGGAGACTTAGATCTATGCAAGTCAGCTCCCCTTGGGCTGGGGGAGCACACTTACCCTGGCTAAGCTGAAATACCAAAGATGCCTGCAGGAACAGAGCACACAGAGCAGACCAGTGAGGAGCAGAGAAGAACTGTCTACCTGGAGTGGAGCCTGGCCCCAGGGCCACCTGAGTCCAGGGCTGTCTCACAGCCATGCTGTGTTCACAGCCCAGCCAAGCTGTATCGCTCAGACCCCAAACTGGGGATTCCTGTTGGCTTTGAATTGGCACCAATGACCATTGGTTGACAGCTATTAGTTGTTATCTATGTATTACCCAATAATTATTATGCAAGAAAGCCCACTGTACATCAGTTGAGAATATTTTATGATGAATAGCACTACTTTAATACAGTATTAAAAAACAAATTTCCAAAATGAATGTGATTCAGCTCTCATACATTTTCAAGGTTTTGTGTGGTTTCCAAAGAATGAATTATTGATATTATTTTTCATGTAATATATTTTAAAGGTAACATAGATATCAAATGAATTAGCATTAAATTGGTAAATTAATTCATTCTTTTAACTATTGTATTACATTATATTCTAGGGGCCCGGTACACAAAATTCATGCACTCAGGTGGGGGGTTCCTCAGCCCAGCCTGCGCCCTCTCCCAGTCCAGGGGCCCTCAGAGGATGTCCCTGGGAGCGGGCCTAAGCTGGCAGTCAGACATCTTTAGCGCTGCTATGGAGGCGGGAGAGGCTCCTGCCACTGCCGGTGTGCTCGCCAGCCATGAGCCCAGCTTCTGGCTGAGCAGCGCTCCCCTTGTGGGAACACACTGACCACCAGGGGGCAGCTCTTGTATTAAGCATCTGCCCCCCAGTGGTCAGTGCATGTCATAGCAACTGGTCGTTCAGCCATCATGCTGAAACTGCTTCTCCGACATCCCCTGAGGTGTCCCAGATTGCAAGAGGAAGCAGGCCAAGCCAAGGGACCCCACCGGTGCACGATAGAGGTTGGGGAGGGACATGAGAGGTTGGCCAGCAGAGGATGGACCGTCGAGGGCTCCAGGGCATGTCTGGCCCATCTGGCTCAGTTCTGATCAGCCGGACCCCAGCAGCAAATTAACCTGCTGATCAGAGCGTCTGCCCTCTGGTGGTCAGTGCACGTCATAGCGAGCAGTTGAATGGTCTTAGCATATTATTAGCATATTATGCTTTGATTGGTTGAACGGCTGACTGGACGACCAGACACTTAGCATATTAGGCTTTTATTATATAAGATTGTACTAATTCATTAAACAAGCCCTACATACTTTTTATTATCTAATTATATATTACACTAGAACACAGAGTAAAACTATCAAGGATTTACTTATTTATTTATTTACATACTTATTAATTTTTTGTAACAAAAAGTAAAAGAAGGTTTTTAATGTTTGTTGTGTTTTGGTTAGGTTTTGTGTTTTGATCAGGATAAATTCAAATAATTTATTTTTAAAAAGAATCCAAAACGCTAGTCCTTCTTGTAAGTAAATAAGATGTTATATTGATATGTAATCTAAACAATGTTACCCAAACATAAGTGATAAGAGATGAGTCCATACTCCATAAAGTAGAATCAAATTGCAGAAAACCTTGAAAGACATGATTTTCCACTGTGGCTTTTGCATGTCCTTGCCTCCTACAGCTATTCCTTCCCACTTAACTTACACATGACCTTAGCCCATAAATTTTCCTCCTCCACCCTTCTTCATAAATTTGAATTGATCAACAAATAGCTGCTTATCTACAGAACAACTTCTCCTTCTTCCCAGAACTGAGGTTGATCAACTATTCCCCAATTTAGTTCAAGTTGGTATAACTCCTTTTCTCTCCAGGACAAAACATTGCTGGTGAGCATTCTTGTTCCCAGTATTTTTTAACAAAGTCTTAATCTAATGGCTTTCTGATGCTCTTCCATGAAATGAACAGGAAAAACCATGTGTTCTTGAAATATCTATTTCAGGCTTTCTGTGATTTTGAAATTATTGACTCATATTGCAATTTATCAATTTAGATACTCTAAGAATAACCTTCGATTATGTTGGAAGGGGTGGTGACTTTATTTTTTCAATGTCTCTTTAGTATGTCTGCCTTTCTAATGCATAGCCTTAGTTGAGATGTTATTTTTCACATCTTGTGTGCCATACTTATTTATGTATTTAGTTAGTTATTTAGTCATTTAGTTAGTTAGTTAAATATATTTTTTTATTGATTTAAGAGAGGAAGGAAGAAGGAGAGAGAGATAGAAACATCAATTATGAGAGAGAATCATTGACTAGCTGCCTCTTGCACGCTCCCTACTGGGGATTGAGCCTGCAACCTAGGGATATGCCCTTGCCTGGAATTGAACCTGGGACCCTTCAGTCTACAGGCCAACACTCTGTTCACTGAGCCAAACCAGCTAGGACTGCCATACTTATTTAGATTGACTTATAAGGTACAAACTTTTAACTAGAGTTTATGTATTACAGGTCATTTATCATTCACTATAATCTTGACTATAATCTTGAAGTACTGATTTAATAAGTTAACCCCTTTTGCAGTATACAATTTGCCTTGGAAATTTCATAGAATTTCTACTAACTAAAGCAATTAAAAATTATTTCTTCATTAATAATGCACTGTGTTGATTTAAGGATAGCTGACTCCATGAATCAGTCAAGGGCATCTTGCAAAACAAGGTTGTATGGAGGCACAAACAATGCAGCTTGTCTTTGTAGGATTTTATAGGGCATCAATGTAGTATTCTTTGAGGGTTGAGTCATTCTGACCTTCTACTTTGTTATAAGCAAATCAATATTTTCCATTGTGATGGTCTCAGTAATCCATGATCTTATAGAACATGGTAAATCATTTATTTATATAACTCACTTTGTTCTAGAGTTATTCCATGCCTTTACTCCCTGGGGCATGACCCATCCTTCAAAAATGCCTGGATTCTTTATTTGGAGAAGGATGAGTAAAACAATTTTAATGTAACCAAAACCTTTTAAGTAGAAACTAGTTATTGTATTAAAATAATTTTATTTTTATTTTATCAAGAAGACTTCTATTTTAGATCTTCAGACTCTAATTGATGTTTCCTCTTTTTGTTTTGTTTTAAAATGAATAAAATTGAAAACAAGGCAGGTCCAGATTTTAATTGATTTCACTGTCTTCTTTTCTTACTTTATTCCTTTCTTTTCTTCCTCCCTTCCTCTCCTCCCTCCATTTCTCTCTCTCTCTCTCTCTCTCTCTCTCTCTCTCTCTCTCTCTCTCTCTCTTTCTTCACTTTCTCCCTTCAACCTTCCTTAGCTATCTAAAACAAGATTAATTCTAAAGGTGAGGAAAGACAAGTAACTTTATAGGCAGTGATATTCTAGTAAAAACAAAGCAAATCAAAAGCCTGGTTTGTAGCATTTGCTTATTTCCGTGGTGTAAAATATACCCTCCAAGGCCAACCTGATATCACTGGACATGGAATTGGCAATACATGCTAACAATTTCTTTTAACTAGCTGACAGGAGCCTGCTCTAGCATATTACTGAATATGAGCAAGGAGGGGTGGATTTGCTTAGTAATTTATAACTACTAAGCCCCTTTGCTTCCTTTAGGGTAGACCACATTCTGTTTATTAGAAAGCCAAGAAAGCTATTTTCTAAAATAAGTACTATGGGGGTACATTCTCTCTTCCCGCAACCAGCACCAAAAGAGAGAAGGCGGGGGTTCAAGAATCTTGAGTAGAATGCGATGAGGGCTAAGGAAGAATGAAAAACGAGACTGAGACAGAAATAGAGGGAAAAGCTGGGCCTGGGTGTGGTGTCTGCCCTCTGATAAATGAACAGAGCCCCCAGCACCGGAAGTAAGTTTAATTTATACTCAAAGTAACAGGAAGTTACATCACATCTGTGTAGGCCTTGAGTTTCTGGTGACATAGTGAGATCCACCCTCTAGCACAGTAATGGCGAACCTTTTGAGCTCGGCATGTCAGCATTTTGAAAAACCCTAACTTAACTCTGGTGCCATGTCACATACAGAAATTTTTTGATATTTGCAAACATAGTAAAACAAAAACTTATATTTTTAATATTTATTTTATATATTTAAATGCCATTTAACAAAGAAAAATCAACCAAAAAAATGAGTTCGCATGTCACCTCTGACACGCATGTCACAGGTTCGCCATCACTGCCCTAGCACCTGGGCTGGAAAGGTCAGACTGATTGACATCCTTGCCTTTGGGCTAGGACCACCTCCACGGCGTGGCTCTGCCTGCGCCCTGGGTTCAGTTGACAATATTTTTAAGAACGCCCATTGTGTCTTGCCAGGGGCCCCCCAGAAGTACCAAAATCAAAAGGAAGATATAGAAAAGGAGTCTTCTTTCACCAGCAATTCTGAGGAGTTGATGTTTGCATACTCTCAAACTTGAAAAATTCTCAATATGTTGACATCTTCAAATATGTCTGAAAATTTACTTTAAGTAATGGATCACGAGTTTATTTCCAAAAGTATGTAACAGTTTCCAGACTGACTGTGACTTAAGAATCAATGGAGATAGAAAATAATTTTTACATTCACCTAATCAGTATTGTTATTTTTAGAAATGGCAAGGTTTGCAAATGGCAAGAGTCAGATAGACTCACATATAAAAATAGAGAAAGAAAAAAAAAGAAATAGAAAAAATGTGGAGGAAGTAAGCAAGTAAAATTACCAGAAGTTGAAACATAACATTCAAATAAATGGGAAGCACCAATTATCTTTGAACTTCGCTAATCATAATGAAGAAGATCTTCAATGAACTTTACAAGAGTATGCCAGTATTTCTCAAAGGCTGCTCCATGAACCATCTGCATCAGAATGAGCTGTGATGATAGTTTAAAATATAAAATTCTGGACCCTGCTCTGCCCCACTGGATAAAAATCAGTCCTTTTGAGGACTTGAACGCCACAACTTTGATAAACTTTCTAGATGAATTTTAATCATTCTGAAGTTTGAAAAATTCTGCAATCATTATAAAGTGTGGCAACCCATTTCTGTCAAAAAGCAGTACAATGATAGATATATCATTTTCTTACTAAGAAAGCCATGTGTTTTTTTTATTTCTTTTTTTTATTAAATCTTTATTATTCAGATTATTACATTTGTTCCTCTTTTTTTCCCCCCATAACTCCCCTCCTTCCAGCTCCCATCCCACCCTCCGCCCTCACTCCCCACCCACTGTCCTCATCCATAGGTGCACGATTTTTGTCCAGTCTCTTCCCGCATCTCCCACACCCCTTTCCCCCCCAAGAATAGTCAGTCCATTCCCTTTCTATGTCCCTGATTCTATTATAATCACCAGTTCATTCTGTACATCAGGTTATTTATTCACTTGATTCTTAGATTCATTTGTTGATAGGTGCATATTTGTTGTTCTTAATTTGTATCTTTACCTTTTTCTTCTTCTTCCTCTTCTTAAAGGATACCTTTCAGCATTTCATATAATACTGGTTTGGTGGTGATGAACTCCTTTAGCTTTTCCCTACCTGTGAAGCTCTTTATCTGACCTTCAATTCTGAATGATAGCTTTGCTAGGTAAAGTAATCTTGGTTGTAGGTTCTTGCTATTCATCACTTTGAATATTTCTTGCCACTCCCTTCTGGCCTGCAAAGTTTCTGTTGAGAAATCAGCTGACAGTCGTATGGGTATTCCCTTGTAGGTAACTGAGTTTCTTTCTCTTGCTGCTTTTAAGATTCTCTCTTTGTCTTTTGCTCTTGGCATTTTAATTATGATGTGTCTTGGTGTGGTCCTCTTTGGATTCCTTTTGTTTGGGGTTCTCTGTGCTTCCTGGACCTGTAAGTCTATTTCTTTCACCAGGTGGGGGAAGTTTTCTGTCATTATTTCTTCAAATAGGTTTTCAATATCTTGCTCTCTCTCATCTTCTGGTACCCCTATAATTCTGATGTTGGTACGTTTGAAGCTGTCCCATAGGCTCCTTACACTATCTTCGTATTTTTGGGTTCTTTTTTCATTTTGCTTTTCCAGTTGGGTGTTTCTCGCTTCTTCGCATTTCAAATCTTTGACTTGATTCTTGCGCTCCTCTGGTCTGCTGTTGGGAGTCTGTATAATATTCTTTATTTCAGTCAGTGTATGCTTACTTTCTAGATGGTCCTTTATCACACCATTGAGGGTCTCATTAGATTTCCTGTACATCTCATCAAGTTTATCGACAGACTCTAGAAGCCTCTTGAGAGACCTCAAAAGTGTGGTTCTGAACTCAATACCCTCCCTTGATAGTTTTGTCCTGTTTCTTTGTCTCCGCATTTTTTACGCTTTCTTGGTACACCCCCTAGTGGTCTTTGTGCGCAGTCTTGTTGTAGTTAAGCCTTGATTGTTGTAGTAAATACTAGACGGATTTGACCTCCAGGCCGACTGGCTGTGATAATCAGCTGTGTCTGCAGTGGAAGAACTTGTGTCCTCCAAGGAGGTGCTAATCTAGCTTTGCCTGAGGCTATCCGGCAAATTCCTCTGTGCAGGGCTTGGGCGGGGCGGGTCCCACGGGATCAACAGGGTGGAGGAGGGAGCAGTTATGGCTGCTCTCAGTCCGTCCCCAGGGGCTCTGCCTCTCTGTCCCAGCAACAGCTGCAAACCTCGGAGGGACCGTAGCCAGACAGTCCTGCTTCTCCCGTTTGAGTCTGGGTCCCTAGAGACTCCCCCGGATCTGGAGCTCAGAGTCTGAGGCTCCCTCTGGATTGAAACAGACAACTGCGCCCTCAGCCACCAGCCCATGCTGCGCGCACTCCGCACCTTAGTATTTTACTTCAGCACTGCACCTCCTCTGATTCTCGGTTCCTCCTAGTTGTAGAACTTCCATTCAGCCAGCCTTCCTGTGGTTCTGGATAATGTCCGTTCCGTCTTTTAGTTGTATTTTTGAAGTGGTTGTTCAAGGCAGCAAACTCCAGCGTTAACCTATGCCGCCATCTTGGTTTCCAAAGCCATGTTTTTATTTGGTTAAAACATACATGTAAAAATCATTTCATTGAGGGTTGCTGTGTTCTAACCAATGCTATGAATGGAGGTCCCTTGCTGAGACAGACTGCTGGTTGCCCTTCTTTCTGCCTGCAGTGTGGTCGAGAACTCTGCAAGTGTCCAAAGTTAGATGCTAACAATGGCAGATCAGGAAGCCAGTGTGAGCCTTGGTCCTTGATGATTTCCCTAATTAAATGCCCTGACCTCAATTATCTACTTCTTAACTTTTATTACTAGCCCCCCCCACCCGCCCCCCCCCCCCAAAAAAATCCTATTTGCTTTAACCACAAACAAAAAAATCCCTCATTGATACAGACACAAATGTAATACTGAAACAATAGAGGATACCATAGCAAAGGACTGAATTGGGTGAAAAGTAAATGAATGTACTATCAATACATGAATGTGGAATAAAAGTGTCTAGATTATTTAATTTTACATATTTTTATTCATTTAATTCTTTAGAAATTAGCCTATCACTGTTCATTTAATTTTCATTATCTCCTTTGCAGAACTTAAAAAACAGAGTGTAAAAATTATAAACTTCTGCTTATCTTTTTCATGTGACTATGAATCTTTTCAACAACTTACAATAATATGTGTGCAATTTTTATCTTCTTGTATAAATACAATACTCTTGATTGGTATGAAGTCATTCCAAAACACAAAAGGCAAATTACATTTTTAAAAATGAAAAGAAAAAGGCTAACTTTACAAAGAAGGAAACTAAGTTTCTAAATAAAAATTGTTGAAGACTGCTTGAAAGAATAATAGTATGAATTATAAAGCCGATAAAGGACTAATTGTAGCAAAATGTGGCAGGAGAAAATGTCTGAGGCTTTGATTTAATATCTTGAAGTATTAAAAGCCCATTTGATTTAATTTACCAGGGACTTTTGAATGTAATGCTACACATGGAAACTAAAAAAAGAAAAAATACTGGATTGAATTCAAATAAATTTAATTTTTAAAATCGCTTCACAATGTTCTTTTGTCTGTAAAATGCACAGTCGCTGAGAGGGTGCTGAAGGAACTCACAGAAACAGATATGATAAATACCTCCATGGTGGATTGAAATCACCCAAAGCTCAGGTTAGGAAGAGACCGATGCCAGCAAAAAGGCTACAGTGATGTCTTAGTCAAAAACTCAGAATCAAAAAAACATTACAGGACAGGTAGTGGACATAATATTTTTCTGGTGAGAGGATATTTTATAGACGTAAATATAAACAACTTAAATAGAACCTGGAAGTTTTTTGGGGGGAAACAGGAAATCCCCAGCTCATTTTTCCTCTAAGGCAGGCCCTCAGTCATCTACTTACACTCACTTTCCACCTTTATTGAGGAAGTTATATATGTTTCTTCAAATTTTGTGCCTAGAAGATGGTGATGAAGAAGAGAAATATCCTGCCCTACTATCTTGGCTAGAAGCTTGAGTCTCAGATTCTGTCTTACTATCAGAGTGAAACCACTATAAAATAAATACTCCTCTTGCTATTACTAACCTCCTCTGTGGCCTCTCTGGTGACTTGCAGGGTAACAAGATGTAGCCTCTTATCAAAATCCTAACTGCCTTGCTCTTCCTCAGCTCTAGTGTGGAAGACAGCATGCACCCCACCCTTCCTGCTTTGGGTGGAACAGTACAAAAAGGGAGGAATCATTGTTCAGTCACACATAGCTGCTTTTAGTGGTGGTGGGGGAGCTTTTAAAAGAGGGATATGGGGAAATGATAGAATTTTCTCATTATCTTTATCTTCTCCTTCTGTGGGGAGCTTTTAAAAGAGGGATATGGGGAAATGATAGAATTTTCTCATTATCTTTATCTTCTCCTTCTGTGAGAAGAGCCTCTAGTATTCTGTTAGGGGAGAATGATTTGTGCTCAATTCTCTTGTTCTTCTGTGGAGGGACTTTCTTGGGAATGTGCTTTTTGAGTTTTAATCTACCCATAGGAAAAGAGTGACTAATCTGAGGGGAGAACCTGAGAGAAGACGAGCCTGAGGCCCTACACCTTAAGTTTGGGTCCAATATTTTTCCTTTTGGGCAGGTCTGTGTTCCCCAGCTGCCTGTGACTGAGTGCGTAAGCCCGACTTCCCACTTCTATAGATTTGTCAGCTGAAATGACTTAACTATATTTATCTCTGCCTTAAAGAGCCTCACTGTAGACACAATAGAAAATACTGAGAACCTTAGGGGGGCTTTACAGGGGTTTACTTTGTATTTGCACTAGAGTTGTTTTTTGTTTTGTTGTTGTTTTAACTAAACCCCTTAGGTGAAACTTAATTTCTCTGATAAATATCTTTATGCTCCTTATTTTCTAAACTCACTTTTGGTTAAATTTCTTATCTTCCTAAGTCCATTCATTAGTTGAAATATGAGAATACTGATTTTAAAATTTTACATAGTTGCAATTCTTGTAAATTAAGCTTGATCATTCCAGTGGTTCATCAAAACTTATATGAATCCTGTGAACTGCTTCCTCTATATTCTTTGCTAGAAAACTTGAGTCTCAGATTCTGTTCACAAATTATGAATCATTTATTTTCTTTTCATGCATTAAATTTCTTATATTGTGTCCTCCTTTAGGCTTATTCCTACTAATCTAATCTTAGACTGCTAATCTTAGTCTGACTCCTAAACCATTTTGTTCTCCCTTCCTTCCTTCCTCCCTCTCTTCCTTCCTTCCTTCCTTTTTTTCTTTCTTTGCTCTTTCCATTCTTTTTTTCTTTCTTCCTCACTTTCTTTTTTTTTCTCTCTCCCTTTTTAAGATTCCTGCAAAGAATTTAATACAATCTAATAACTTCAAATACTAGGTCTTACCATATTTATTTCATCATGCTCCCTCTCCTTGCTACATCTATATTTTTTACTACCTATTAGCCATTACCACCTGACAGTCATGCGGGCACTGGAAGCTTAACAATACAAATCCGTTCCCATTATAATTCACCTGTAAACCTACCTCAGGGGTACGTTAGAGATATTGCAGCTTCTGTCCAGACCACTGCAATACAGTGAAAATCAGAGTAAAGGGAGTTACATAAAATGGTAAGTTTCCCAGGGCATGTAAGTTATATGTTACTAGTGTATTGTAGTCTATTAAGTGTGCAATAACATGTTGTCTAAAAAGTGTGTATACATTAATCTAAAAAATCTTTATTTCTAAAAAATGCTAACCGTCATCAAAGCCTTCAGCAAGTCATAACTTTTTTTTGCTGCCGAAGGATCTTGCCTTCAAATTTTAAAAGTGCAGTATCTGCAAAGCACTATAAAGCAAATGCTATAAAATGTGATATGCCTATATCCCTTCTATCTCTGTTTCTCCTAACTCATCTACTTTGTCCCTTTCCAATCTCTAAGCCTAAAAGACTTTGTTACCAAAGCTATAACCATTGTCATTCTTGACTCATTTATTCTGCTCTTGTCCCTAACTTCATTTTCTTGGTCCAGTATCTTATCAAGTATAAAATTAAATGAAAATACAATATACATAAAGAAGTAGATAGAAATGAAAGTGATTTATACAAAATAGTTATTAGGTTCTAATGAAATTAAATTTCTATTACAATGGTTTATGTACACTATATATTAAGTGTGGCAAGTAATGTTGAAGATTTCTAAATATTGCTAATTAAAGTTTTAATTACAGAGACAGTATTGTGTCCAAGCTGTCCTTTATTGTTAGAATATCAAATAGCCTGAGGTTTTTGCTGTGTTTTTTTTTAAGGTCAAGCAAGAAAAAACAAAAAGCAAAAGAGAGATAAGAATATTTATAAAGCCATACCAAATATGATTATCTATCAATTTTTAATTGTATGAATTTAATAAAAGAGGGGGATTTGCCCTCTTTCTTTAAAATATATAAGAAAATGAGTGATGTATACACAATAATGTGATCAGCTAAGTCCATTCTTTTATGCCATGACATAGGAAACTACTAGTTTTGGATCATGAGGAGTGGAGTAAAATTTCATCCCTAAAAAGAAATGTGTGATCTGAATCAAATAATTTGATACCTCTTGATTGTTGCCAAGCTTTCTTGAAATTTCTAGTGTACTTTAAGTCTATAATAAATAAAAATTCCCATCTCCAGGCAAAGAAGAAAGATGACTTTCTACTATTTCTCTTCTTTTTTTGTTGTTGGTGAGGATATTTTTCCCATTGATTTTTAAAGAGAGTGGAAGGAAGGGGAAGAGACTGAGAGAGAGAAACATCAATGTGAGAGAGACATATCAATTGGTTGCCTTCTGCACCCGCCCTGACTGGGGCCTGGGATCGAGGCACAACCACAGTATGTGACCTTGACCAGAATTGAACCTGAGACCTTTCAGTCCATGGGCTGATGTTCTCATCACCGAGCAAAACTGGCTAGGGCCCATTTCTCTTCTTGCTTAGTCAAAACAGAGTAATCATTTTGACCCAGATCGTGTACCTACACATTATTATAGTTGGAAAATATATTTTACACATATTCTGTATGCATGTTGGAAAGGTTCTACAAAGTCAAGGCCCGTGTCTTATTTTACCAGCATCTAGCACAGCATCCATCTAACATTAAATATACAATTGTGAAATGAATAAGATAACATAATTTCCAAGATTCTTTCTCTTGTTTCGCTTATCCTATGAGTAACATGTTTTCATCAATTTTACTTCTGAATCTCATCATTTTTCTTTCTTAAACAAGAAATACTATCCATTTTATACTTCAATGTGAGTAATGAAGAAAGAAGTTGGAAATTACTTCATGAGAAAAAAATATTTTACTGCCATCCTGATAAATGAAAATATAAAATATTGGCAAAAAGTGTCTTAGTAATTATTTTTATACAATAAAAGTTTTAGTGAAATAAAAGTAAAAATTTCAATAATGATTTCTCGTTTTAAAAAAATATTTTCAAGAGCTGAAATGGATTTTTTTATATTTAATTTTCTGTTCTGTAATTAAGATGTTTTTACTAAACCATTCTTAGTCATACTTACTTTTTGAAAGACTTCTGATATACTTAATTAAATAATCAAACATAAAAAAGGTGTCCTAACTTAGTAAAGGTAGATATTATGAGCTATAACTCATCGGCCTGTGGACCAAGGGATCCCGGTTTGATTCTGGTCAAGGGGAAGTACCTTTGTTGCAGGCTCCTCCCTGGCCCAGGCCCTGTTCAGGGCATGTGCAGGAGGCAACCAATCCATGTGTTTCTCTCACATCAGTGTTTCTCTCTGTCTTTCTCTTTCAATCTTTCTGAAACTCAATGGGAAAATATCATTGGGTGAGGATTAACAACAATGACAAAAAAAAGAAACATAACTTTTTCCTGGCCTGCTTGTCTCTGTGGTTGAGCATCGACCTCTGAACAAGAGGTCCCTGGTTCGACTCCAGGTCAGGGCACATGCCTGGGTTTCAGGCTCTATCCCCTGTGGAGGGAATAGAGGAGGCAGCCGGTTAATGTGTCTCTCTCATCCATGTTTCTATCTCTCTCCCTTTCTCTTTCTCTCTCACTAAAATCAATAAAAGCATATTTAAAAACTAAAAATAAGAGCTATAACTTTTTGAGATAGTGGTTACATTTTTGGATTTTACTTTAATTTTGCAAAGAATGAAAGCACCACTTTAAGTTAGTCAAGCATTTCAAAGAGAACAATTATCATATTACATGTAGCAATAAGGAACAATAGCTCTTTCATCATATTGTAATGAGAAAGAGATTCATTTTTACTAAGAAAGTATTTTATGTAATTTAGCAATTTAGAATTTTAAGATCTCTTGAAAATAAATATTAGGATAAAATTAATTTTCACTCACCATAAGGTAAATATATTATACTAACTTGATAAATTTAAAAATCTATAATAAAGTATTTCATAATACAATTGTCTTTTCCAAATTAGCATATCTTGGATGCTTAATAAATAAATCTAGTAAATAAATGTATTACTACCACTTTCTGAATTTATTTTCAAGAAAACAAAAATGGATTATATATCTTTCTTACAGATTTCTTAATATCCAGAAATATAAAAATGCTATATAAATACAAAGTAAAATTTAAAAAATAACTTGTTTTTTTTCTCCAATGGAATTTATTATTGTTCAAATAAAAAACCAAATGATGTTTTCATTATACCTTTTATATTTACAGTGATTATTTTTATTGGACCATCATTCATTTAAAAGTATGTCACTTAAAAATAAGAACTTTACAGCTTTCTATTGACATATCCAAATGGCCAGCACCATTATTCTTGTGCTTTGGGACCATTATTAAATAAAATAAAACTTGTTTGACCATAAGCATTACAATACCTGAACAGTCCATCTGATAGCCAAAATGGCTACTAAGTAAGAATGAGCAGGTGATGTGTACAGCAATGCATTGGACAAAGGGATGATTCATGTCCTGGTGGGATGAAGCAGGGTGGCCTGAAATTTCATCACCTACTGAGAAATCTGCAATTTAACACTTATTTCTGAAACTTTTTTGTTCAAACTTTTATTTGAACTCCAGTTCACTGGGGGAACTAAAACCTCAGAGTGTGAA
Source organism: Myotis yumanensis (assembly GCF_028538775.1). Classification (NCBI taxonomy): domain Eukaryota; kingdom Metazoa; phylum Chordata; class Mammalia; order Chiroptera; family Vespertilionidae; genus Myotis; species Myotis yumanensis. The sequence continues at coordinate 133,063,868 of NW_027223754.1, forward strand.
ACTGAGGATGCGGGAGGGGACCTACTGTACACCCCTGAAACCATTAGCACAGCCAAGATAATGCTCGTGCTCATATCCATGCAAAAGTTTATTTATGCTCCATTATAATCCTTCCCTCCTGCTCCTGTCCATAACATCTCCCCACCCCATCGTCAGGCAACCATTGGTCTGCTTTTGGTCACTACTGATTAATTTACATTGCCCACAATTGTGTGTAAATGAAACAAAAATAAAGTCATATGATATGTACTCTTTTGAAGCTGGTTTATTTCAATCAGTATATTTTGGGATTCAATAATATTTTGGTGTATCAACCATTTATTTTTTGCTTAATAATATCCATTGTATGAGTATAGTAAAATTGCTTTACCTGCTGAAGGACATTTCATGGTTTTCAGGTTTTGGTATTATAGATAAAGCTGCTCTGAGCATTTGTTTCTAAGTTTTGTACAAACATGTTTTCATCTGTGTGAAATTAGGTGCATATTTAATTTTTTAAGGGTTTCCCCTCTACCTAGTTAAAAAACCTTAAGATAGTGTAATTTGATTTCTCTACCTCCTGGGCTTTGTCTATTTGTTGGCATGTGGTATAAAAACCGACACTACACTGAACAGTGAAAGCCAAACAGCTGAAGTAAAAAATATATATATTACTTCATTGATTTTACAGTATTATAACTCAAAAGGAGAAATCTGCATGTGTGCATGTGATGTGGTGGTAGACCTCCCTGGAAAGCCTGCAGTTAGAGCATGCCATTTTGGCCATATTTGGTCAACCAAGGTCATTGGTAAGATCTTTGAAATGGTTTGTAATTTTATTGCATTTTTTTTTAATTTTTCTGAAATGTAAAGTATAATGTAGCAAATGCAACTAGCACTATATAATAGCTTCAATTACAGTTAACTGAGAAAGCATCCACAGATTCTTTTAGCTTCTCTTAAATACCCTTTTTCAGGCTTGAACAAAAGAAAAAATAAAAGGCCTTTGATAAATACTTATTAGGCAGTGGTTTTTAGAATCCCCAAATGTACCTTCTGTACATTAGACCTTGTGCTAAGAGTTTTGACATCTGTTGGTTTTATTTGAATCTTAAATAAACTATAAAAGTAAGCACTATTATTCCTATGTTTGAAGATGATAAAACAGAAGTGCTGAGAGAGAATAATGTAACTTGTCATGTCTCCTAAACCAGATGTTATTGCCCTAGAGGATATCAAAGTTTTGACTACTTTTTAGTTTCGTTAGTGAACGCTTTAAAGGGAGGAAGCCAGGGAGCACCATTAAGAGAATGTTTCTGTTATGTTCTGGGCTCTTGTGACCATCTGTTGATTGGGCAGCCCTTTACACACAAGGTTTTCTATGGAAAGTAAACAAAATTTCCCAAGAATATAGAGTCAGGAGCCAGAAATACAAATTAACATTCTTTTAATAGCTAGTTGCATTTGCTACATGATACTTTACATTTTAGGGCTAAGTGATCCTTTAGCCCTAGATGAGGATAGGTTTTTTTGATGTATTTTTAGAGAGAGAGAGGAAGGGAGAAAGAGAGGGAGAAACAATGATGAGAGAAAGAAATATCAGAGCTGAACATCAATAGGCCATATGCACCCGGACCCAGGATGGAACCGCAACCTGGGTATGTGCACTGACTGGGAATCAAACCAGCAGCATTTTGGTTTACAGGACAACACTCCAACCAACTGAGCCACCAGCCCAGGGCTAGAAATACAATTTAAAGCACAGATTTGAAGTGATCATTTAGCCCTAGGAAATAAGGAGAGCATAAGAAGCCTGGGCACAGAAATAGCTATTTGCACAGAAAGAAAAATAGCTACAGGAATAAAAATAACAGATCATGGAGGGCTCAGTCAACATGAAGTCATGCAAAAGAGGAAAAGGATAAAGTGAAATGATGGATTAAAAGAGAAAAACTGAGGAAGTGAGCAGCATATTGAAATTATAAAATAAATGGATATTGATTAAATTGCAAAGGGATCCTATAAGACTTCTAAAATTTACCTAATAAAACTAAAGATTAAAAAATCTCAGATTAATGAACTATTACCATTGATTTGAACTGACATTATCAAACAACCAAAATAAACTATCATTTATGTGTATAATAGTTTTATTTATTTATAAGTTTTGTTATTTTTCCCCTCAGGTACATTGTTCTCATATTCTTAGAGTCTGTTTTGGAACAAAGACTATTTTGTAGAAAGCAACTTTCAAATCCAAGTGAGACCATCCTTAGAAGTCTGTACTGGGGTAGTTTCCTTGTACTCCTCCTCCCATTAGAGCTCATGAAAGAAAAACTTCAAGGAAGCGGCTACATGGAGAAAAAGCTTCACAAAGACAAATTCCAGCGTGGATGTACATGAAAACATAAATGGGAAGACATTATGTTTCTCAGAGTACTTTCCAACTTTATTCCCCTAATTTTTTTCATATTTTATTCATGGACAGTGAAGACTTTAACTACTCTGATAGAAATGCATTATAAATCAAAATTAACAAAGTTTCAAGTGGGTTTTAAAGCTCTCTTATTCAGAAACTCACCGTACCACATTGATGGCTCTTGAATAAATTAATTATGCACTGTATAAGTTCCTTAAAACTGCATTTTTAAGACATTCACTAAAAAGCCTCTTTAAATGTAATGGAATAAAGTTTGAAAGAAATAGTTTAATGCTTGATATCATTACACTACATAGTAGTCTATGAATAATTAATTGTATAATCTAAAGAAAGTATTTGTGTGGATGAGTTAGAATACAATCTGAAAAAACAAAACATGATTTTAATAAAATTTATCTGCCCCAATATGTTTTTTTGATGTATTTTTAGAGAGAGAGAGAAAGGGAGAAAGAGAGGGAGAAATAATGATGAGAGGAAGAAACATCAGAGCTAAACATCAATAGGCCATATGCACCCGGACCCAGGATGGAACCGCAACCTAGGTATGTTGCATTTGAAAAGTAGTTCAAAATGTCTATCTGTAAACTTGAAATAGGTAGGTATTACTTTAATAATAAGCAAACAAAGAGTTCTATAATATACAATAGGTGTAAAATGTACTGCATGTGTAGTGTAATGAAATTAAAAAAAAAAAACACATACTAAGAGCTATGTCTTTTATTTTCAAACTAGAGACCTGGTGCATGAATTCACGCACAGGTGGGGTCCCTCGGTCTGGCCGGGGATCGGGGCCAATCGGGGCCATTTCACCCAATCCTCATTTCATTGGACCTATTGAAACTGGGAGGTTGGCCGGCCAGGGGAAGGGACCATGGAAGGTTGGCTGGCTGTGGGAGGTTGGCTGTGGGAGCTCACTGACCACCAGGGGGCAGTTCCTGCATTGAGTGTCGTCCAGGCATAATGGTCACTTAAGCTTTTATATATATAGATATGTGGATTTTATAAAGTATTAGAGGCCCAGTGCACGAATTCATGCACAGGTGTGGTCTGGCCATCCTGGCCCCAATTTGGGTGGATTGGGGCTGGGCCTGTCAGGAGGAGGAGACAGTGGGAGGTTGGCCAGTTGGTCCACCCTGATCAGGGTCTGATCAGGGCTGAGCCAGCTGGGGTTAGGGGCCATGGGAGATTGGCCAGTGGGCCCCACCCCTGATTGGTTTGTGGGGAGCCGATTGTGGGTGGAGCTGGCTGGGAGTAGGGGCTGCGGACTGATTGGTGGAGTGGGGGCTGACTGGGAGTGGGGCTGGACATGGGGAGGGGCCATGGGTGTTTGGCCAGCTGTCCCTACCACCGATTGGTGGGGGGGGGGGGGCTATCAGGGGCAAGGCCAGCTTGGGGAAGGGGCCATGGGCAATTGGCCATGGGCCTTGCCCCTGATCGGAGTGGGGGAGCCAACTGGGGGCGGAGCTGGTGAGGGGGAGGGGCTGTGGGCCGATTAGGGTGGTGGGGGCTCATTAGGGGTGGAGCTGGGGGAGGGTCTGCAAGAGGTTGGCTGGCCCTGCCCCCTATTGGGGTATGGGGGGTGATCAGGGGTGGGGCCGGCCAGGGGGAGGGGCTGTGGGCCCATCGGGGTGGTGGTGATACGTACAAAAAATTAAATAAAACATGTGAATGTTGAAGAAAATATACTGACTGATCTTCCAAATTCATAAATGTTATGACTTCTAACAATGACAAAAAACAGTTATGCTTTTGTTATTCTGATAGTTGCTTATATAACTTTAAATGTTACAAGTTTATTTATTATTTCCATTTTTATATCTATTGGTGCTCCCAGGAAAGCTGAATAATTGATACATTATTTTTTACTACCCTTTCCACCACAAATTTATGTCATGGTTATTTTTATATTTGGTTTTCTTATGGTGGTTTATTGTTATTTTAAATACTGTACTTATACACATATTCTATGCTAAACAAATTTTACTCAGTATATGTTAACTCTCATATAAAATTTGATGTTATTATTATGTTTATCTTTTATAATGCTCCACTCTCCTTTTTCAAAAAATATACATTTTTATTTATTTCAGAGAGGAAAGGACAGGGAGAGAGAGATAGAAACATCAGTGATGAGAAAGAATCATTGATCAGCTGCCTCCTACATGCCCCCTACTAGGAATTGAGCCCAAAACCTGGGCATGGGCCCTGACCAGGAATCCAACCATGTTCAACCACTGAGCAACACTGGCCGGGCTCCACTCTCCTCTTAATGTTGCGATTTTCTTTATTTTAAAAATTTTAAGGTTATTGTTCCAAAACCAACAACCAATTCTCTTCTTCTAATGCCAGCTGGGTGTTAGACAATTCAATTCAAATCTGTCACCTATTGCCTGGAGTTTATGCAGACTCCAACATGTAAGGGTTTGGTCCCACATACTGCTTCCCACTCCAGTCTGGCCCTCATACTTCTGACAAAAGTACTGCTATAAACCTACTATAAATTGAGGTCCCCACAATTCTCTCCTAAAGTTTCATAATTTGAGAGAATGGTTCACAGAAATCAGAAAGATACTTTGTTACATTCACTAGTTCATTATAAAGGACACAAATGAACAGCCAGATAAAGAGGTTTGTAGGACAAAGTCTTGAAAGGTCCTGAGCTCAGGAGCTTTTACCCCATGGAACTGAGGTGCACCACACTGCCATCATGTGAATGTGTTCATCAATTTGGAAGCTCAGCCAATCTTACTGTTCATATAAGACCCAAAACAGTAAATTACATAGAAGCAAACATAGGTACTAAGCTTATGGACCTTGGTCTTAGAGAAGATTTTGTGAATTTGACCCCAAAGACAAGGAAAGTAAAGGCAAAAATAAATGAATGGGACTATATTAAACTAAAAAGCTTTTGCACAGAAAAAAAAAAACAAAACAAACAAAACAAAACAAAAAAAGGCAACCAACTGAATGGGAAAAGATATATTTGTAAACATTAGCTCCAACAAGGGTATAATATTCAAAATATATAAAGAACTCATACAACTCAACACCAAACAAATAATTCAGTTAAAAAATGGGCAGAGGACCTGAACAGACACCTCTCCCAAGAAGACATACAAATGGTCAACAGATATATGAAAACTGCTCAACTCACTAGTTATTAGGGAAATGAAAATCAAAACTACAATGAGATACCACCTCATATCTGTTAGAATGGCTATTATCAACAAGGCAAGTAAGAAGTGTTGGAGAGGTTGTGGAGAAAAAGGAACCCTCATTCACTACTGGTGGGAATGTAAACTAGTACAGCTACTATGGAAAATAGTATGGAGATTCCTCCAAAGATTAACAATAGATTTACCATTTGACCCAGAAGCCCTTATTCTGGGTATCTACCCCCAACATTTGAAAACATTTATTTGCAAAGATATATGCACCCTTATGTTCATTGCAGCATTATTCATGGTGACCAAGATATGGAAAAAAAACAAGTGTCCTTCAATAGATGATTGAGTAAAGATGATGTGATACATATATACAATGGAATATTACTCAGCCATAAAAAAAGATGAAATATCGTCATTTGGAACAACATGGATTGTTCTTGAGGACATCAAGCCAAGCAAAATAAGTCCTACAGAAAAAGTTAAGAACCATTTAATTTCACTCATATGTGAGATATAAAACTGAAAGCAACAAGTAAACAAACAAGACACAGAAAACAGTACGGTGGTTGCCAGAGGAAAGTGGGATTGGGGGTAGTAAAGGGTAAAGAGGGTCAAATATATAGTGACAGAAGATTTGACTTGGGTGGTAGGCACACAATGCAATATACAGATTGTGCATCATAGAAATACTAGAGGCCTGGTGCACTTGCTGGGGAGAGGGGGTTCCTCAGCCCATCCTGTGCCCTCTCCCAGTCTGGGACCCCTCAGGAGATAATGACCTGCTGGCTTAGGCCTGCTCCCGGGTGGCAGAGGGCAGGCCTAATCCTCAGGTGCAGCCTCTGGTCCGGCTCAGAGCAGGGCCGATTGGGGAGTTGAGCGCCACCCCCTGTTATGCACAGGGCAGGGCAGATCAGGAGGTAGCGATGCCCAGATCTTGATGCCCAGTCACGCCTAGTCACCCTCAGGGAACCGCTCCCTGTCATACTCAAGGCAGAGTCGATAGGGAAGCTGCGGCACCACCCCCTGTCATGGACAGAGCTGGGCCCATCAGGGGGGTTGGGGCTCCGTACCCTGTCATACACAGAGCAGGGCCGATCAGGGGGTTGAGAAACTCCCCCCGTCACGCACAGAGCAGGGCTGATCAGGGGGTTGAGGAGCTCCCCCCCTGTCACTCGCAGAGTAGGGCCGATAAGGGAGTTGGGGCACTGCCCCCTGTCACACACAGAGCAGGGTGGATCAGGGGGTTGGGGCGCTGCACCCTGTCATGCACAGAGCAGGGCCCATCAGGGGGTTGAGGAGCTCCCCCCTGTCACTCACAGAGTAGGGCCGACAGGGGAGTTGGGGCACCAACCCCTGTCACACACAGAGCAGGGCGGATCAGGGGGTTGGGGCACCGCCCTCTATCACCCACAGAGCAGGGCCGATCAGGGGGTTGGGGCACCGCCACTGTCATACTCAGGGCAGGGCCGATGTGTGTAATTAAGTTTGGTTATTTTCTTTTGTTAATCTGTCTCCTGTTGATTTAATTTGTTAGACCAGCCAAAATGTAGAGTTGGAGGGCACAGCTATAGGGTTAAGCCTCAGACTGACCTGTTGGCAAAGCCACAAACAAGTCCCAGTTTAGAGGGCACAGCCCTCTTAGCATAATTAGGCTTGACCTTATGACACTCCCTGTATCTTTTCTGGGTAGCTAATAGGCTGTGGGAGGTGCAGCAAGTGCTGCCAAAACAGTGAAACTCACAAGAACATTGTAACTATGGTGACCACTACCTTGTTTACCTCTGGTATAAAATAGAGGCTCAGCTTACCTCTGGATATCTCTCTCTGTGGCCTTAGCCAGGCACAGGAGGATCCACCTAGACCCGGATTATTCTCTTTGTCTGTCATTTCTTCATCCTTTCACCGCCCTCACTCAGACTTTCGAACCCTTGGCTGAGCTGGCTCGGCAAATAGAGTAACATTTTTTCCTTCCTGAAACTATTTAACATGTTCAATACATATTTAATAAATTAAGCTAATCAGCAATGCTCTATCCTAGAGTTAAAAGATAATTTAGAAATGTATAGAAAGAATAAAACTCAAAGGTCCCCAAAATAAATCTTCTATACTCTCCTCTTGCCTCTGAAGAGATTTATATGAATCTTACTCTTTTCCAAGAATTAACATGTGCTCAGAAAGACAATACCAGAGTTATCTAACTCGTCTAGGGTCTTTAATTTTTAAAAGATTCTCTGTGGGAATTATTAAGAACTGCTGTCACCAAAGTCCCTGTGTATCCTGAGATTTAGCATGAGAGTCCAAGAGTAAAGTATTCTTTCTGCTTCATTAAGTCATAGTAACATTTTATTGTAAGAAGTTAATGTTTCCTTCTTTCCCCTCTTGTGAATGTGCATTTCCACCGTCTGAAAATTTCCATATCCATAGCAGAAAGTGTGCTCATCTTTACATTTTACTTAATATAATAGAAACTCAAATGATCTGTCAGCCCACCTGATCTACTATTTCTACTAGTTATCTTTCAATTCACTAAGCTCATTCCAAAATTTGAATCTATTTTTCATTAATTTCTATGTTAATATGTACTTCTCTGATTCCAACTTTGAAGTCAATGGAAAAAGCTTTGTGTAGAAGAGATGATTTCGGGGGATAAAATTATTCAAGATCTTTTATGTTTTTTAACATAAAAAATCTGGCACAGACCAGAAATTTGAGATAGTGTCTGCCCTTTTTCCTCTTTTATAAAGAGAGATAGAAAAAAACAAACTTCAAATACATTTAATATTTTTAGTCTAAGCTGTGAACATGGTGTAGATGTCTTAGTGTTACATTTAAAAAATAAAAGTTAACATTATTTTCTTATAAAAAATGTTAATTTGAAATCATTATCTATCTCCTAGCTAAAAATTAAGAGTACTGTTCCCCCAATTTCTTCCTCACTTACTATCATTTATAATTTCTTTAAGTAGTTAGACACACTTTCTATAGGAAACATTGATAGAATGATGCAGGTCTTATTCACTACAATTATCAGGAATACTATGCTATCAAAGCAGCAAGTTTAAGCTTAATTTGCTCAGTGAGTAATAAAACAAATATAATAATATCACTACAATAAAAATTGGGAAAAATAAGTAGAATATATAAATGTAACTCATACATAATATAGTATTAGCTATCATTTTTACTTATGCTAGGTAGCATCATTCCTTCAAAAATCACTTTATATCTATAATTTCTATTTAGTGCATTATTATTTTCATACTGGCTCAGAACATGCCTTTTCCAAGAAGGTATTACGTGAAAAAGAAATCTGAAATATTAAAGCCAAAATAATGTTATCTGAAAAAAGAAATCTGCTCTTCTGCTAAGTGCTAATTCTCTTTTAAGCATTTTCAGCATGTCAACCACACCACCTGTGTTTAATTACTTGTATATTTTCTGCTTATAAGAAAATATATGCTTGCATATATTAAAGACTTACTATCTATACAAGAATGTGAACATTCTTTATGGCAATCTACATGTAATTCTTTTTAAAATTCTTTTTGTTCTCTCGTGAACAATGAAAATTAAAATACTAGATATCAGAAAAGCAAAGGCATTGGCAAATCTATGTGACACCCATGAGACAAGGATACAAAGAGTTAAGTTTAAGTCATCTTTATGCATTTCTTTGTATAGAGATTTAAATCTTATGTAAGTAGTCTGGAAATGTCAGAGATAATTGAGTATAAAATTATGTTCCCAACTCAGGTATTTCCATAACTCAATAAAATTATTACTTATTTGAATGGTAAAGACCAGCTTACATAATATTTTCTCTGCTGAATTGCCTTTATTTCTCTTTTGCTATCAAGTAAATGCTGAATCTCATTACAGAAACCAAATCAAATATTATGTAAACTAAGAATAATTTCCCAACATCCCCCACCTACGTAAATTAATCTTGTTTCTACTGCTTCCTTACACTTTGCAATTACATTGTTCTTCATTTTATTTGAAATTAATGTTTATTTCTGTTAACAATATAAATGCACATAGTTGAGAAATCAAGTAAAACTAAATGACTTTAAAAAAAAATTCTTTGTTAAAAGTATTACATAAGTCTCCTTTTTCCTCTCCCCCCATTGACCTCTCCCGAGCAGTCCCCACCCCCCAGCACATGCCCTCCTCCACCCCCACAGTCTGTGTCCATTGGTTATGCTCATATGCATGCATACAAGTCCTTTGGTTGATCTCTTACCCCCTCATCCCCCGCCTTCCCTCATAGGTTGGACTTTGAGTGAGATCATGTGATATTTATCTTTCCTAAATGACGTTTAACGAAAACTAAGAGCACACTCATATTTTAACACAACCTAGACCTTCTTCCCAGAGACAAACATTTACAAACATTCATTTTTTCTAGGTATTTAAAAATAATATTTAAAAAAGATAGTCTTAAAGTTTTATTTTCTAACTTATCAAATTTAGACATCACCTATTTATTTCTTGTTATTGTAGGTGATGGTTTATCTCTCTTATGTCAACCACCTTTCCTCATCATGCAGTAACCCAATTTAGTTATGTCATAAGTATGACTTAAATTAATACACAGTGCTTATTTTATTTTGATATATAAAAATGGCTTATTATCAATCCAAGAAATGCATTGCATTTATTTTATCTTTATATAAAACTAGAGGCCTGGTGCATGAAATTTTTGCACGGGTTGGGGGGGCATCCTTCAGCTCAGCCAGCCCCCTCTCACAGTCTGGGAGCCCACAGGGGATGTCCTACTGATGGCTTAGGCCCGTTCAGTAGGGCCTCCCTCTGCAGAAGGTGACTGGGCTGATCAGAGGAAGGCACCACCCCCATCACTCCAATGTTGCTGCCACTGCTGGATGCCACAGCTGCCAAGGTGTTTTCATCAACATGGACTCCAATATATATAGATAGATAGATAGTGTGGTTTTTCCTGGCATTATAATTACATTTTTTTTCATTTGTTTAGTTCAGTGATGGCGAACCTATGACACGCGTGTCAGAGGTGACACATGAACTCATTTTTTTTTCTTTGTTAAATGGCATTTAAATATATAAAATAAATATCAGAAATATAAGTCTTTGTTTTACTATGGTTGCAAATATCAAAAAATTTTTATATGTGACACGGCACCAGAGTTAAGTTAGGGTTTTTCAAAATGCTGACACGCCAAGCTCAAAAGGTTCGCCATCACTGGTTTAGTTTCTTATGAATCTACTACTTTTTTTTCTTTTCTACATATACTAGAAGATTGGTCAAAACATGGCAATAGTGACCTCAAGTGATTCCATATATGTAATATAATTGCATTTTTAATTTTTTTATATTGCTCCTTCAGAATAGTTAACTGTTGTGATTGATGCTTAGATATGATGGAGTTGTTATTTTCTTCTCCTGCAATAATGGAGCGATGCTCTGGATGTATTGCCTATCCTCCAGAAATTTCTAATTATTTTTTTGTTGGGTTACTTCTTATTGTGTTGAAGATCACATTTCAATCACTTCCTAACTGCTTAAGAATTTAAAAATGAGAGATCTCTATCATATCAGAAAAAAATGTCATAGACTTCAAAATGGACAAAAAGATTATTAAGTGTCCTTCCGGTGGAGTTGTGCCCATTACCTAGAAAACCCTTCAGGGACTGCCTGAACTGTAGGAGTGTGATTCTTTGAAAATCTCCTTTGGCCAAACTATTTTATAATTGTGAAGGAGTATAAGTCAAGGTGTTGAAGCTGATAGTCATTCAAAGGAACTTTCTCATAGTAATGCAAATAAGTCTTATCTAGCAGGTAGAGATACAATTGATTTAGCCTTACAGAAAAGATTATCTCAAACATTACCTCATATTTCCATAGGAATTAATAATTTTCATAATTATAAATTAATTTTTGTTTTTCTATTAAATACATATTCAAATTTCCTTCCCTTTGAACTTGTTTTAATTGGGTGAAATAAAATATTTGACTCATTTAATATATTCATAAAAGTAATATATGTATTTCTTAAAAATCAACATAAATTTGAAAATGACTTTGTTTTAGTCTCCTACTAAATTAAAAGTTAGACTGTTGCAAATCATTTTCTTTCAGCATTTTGAAGGCATCATTTCACCAATTTCTAGCAGATCAGAAACCTTATATCTTTCCCATTCACACTTGTATATCACCTTTTTTATTCTCTTTCTCTCTGGAGCTTTCAGACTTCCCTTTTTGTCTAGAATAGAATTTCAGTTTACTGGGTACTCAGTAGTTTCTTTTACCTTGGAAATTCAAGTGTTTGTGGACAATGTTTCTCTGTTTCTTTGAGGCAGCATGCAGTAGTATTTATATGTATAAGTAATGGCATTAGACTATTATTATTTAACAATTTCTGTGAGTATATCCTTAATTTACAAGAATTATTTCTTTTAACCCGATTTCCCTTTTTCATAGTTTAGTTCTTTTATGGTATAAATACACTATTTCCAGTTATAACTAGGATGGAAACTGGATCAAAAAAAGAGAGAGGAAGAGAGAGAGAGAGAGAGAAGGAAAAAAAAGGGGGGAAAAAGTGAATAGGTACAAAGATTCAGCAACAAGAGAGTTTGCAATTTGCAAGACGTGTGAAAATGCTCATTTTGACTGGAGTATACTATCTAATAAAGAGGGAATATGCAAATTGACCATAATTCCAACTCACAAGATGGCCACCCCATGTGGAAACAAGATGGCTACCACAAATGGCCAGCAGGAGAGGGCAGTTAGGGGTGACCAGGCCAGCAGGGGAGGGCAGTTAGGGGCAATCAGGCTGGCAGAGGAGCAGTTAGGCATTGATCAGGCTGGCAGGAGAGTGGTTAGGGGTGATCAGGCTGGCAGGCAGAAGTGGTTAGGGGGAATCAGGCAGGCGGGATCAGGCCTAAATGGGCAGTCGGACATCCCTCAAGGGGTCCCAGATTGGAAAGGGTGCAGGCTGGGCTGAGGAACACCCTCCCCCCGCCCCCCCCCCCCCCCCCCCGCCACACACACACACACACACACACACACAGTCCACAAATTTCGTGCACTGGGCCTCTAGTCTGGGAATAAAACTGGTAAGAAATGGGGGTGAAGAGATAAGAGTGGTCACACATTCAAAGAGTTCTTCCCTCTTATGTTACTATCTTCTAATGTTTCTCAGATGGCTTATCCTCTACTGTGTCTGTTTCTTTAGCATAAACAAATTTCTCTTTGTTATCTGTTTTTCCTTTCTTAAAGCTTAATATGATGTTTTTTTCTTCTTCCCCAAACTCACATTTTTTTTTAAATATATTTTTATTGATTTCAGAGAGGAAGGGAGAGGGAGAGAGAGATAGAAACATCAATGATGAGAGAGAATCATTGATTGGCTGCCTCCTGCATGACCCCCACTGGGGATCGAGCCCGCAATCTGGGCATATGCCCTGACCAGGATTCGAACCGGTGACCTCTTGGTTCCTGGGTCGACGCTCAACCACTGAGCTACACCCGGCTGGGCCAAACTCACATTTTTTGTTCCTGTTGTATTTATCCTACTCTCTAACAATTTTTTTCTATTTAAAAACAAACTTTCATCACCCCCACTCCCCACCCACCTTGGCGTTCTATTCTCTGGCAGTTACTCCAGGACTCAGCACCCTGCATCACTAATGGTGTGATCAGACAAACAACTTTAACTCCCGGGACTCATTTTCGACCTTTGTGAAATAAGGATAGTAATACCCACATTATAAGATTGTAGATAGTGTTATATGAGATAATTGCATTAACATGTGATAAACATCAGCATGGAATCTGCCAACTGTAGATTCAAAAGATAGGAATAATCAATTGGATATCCATAAACATCACTTTAATGAAAATATAGAATCCAAAATAACTTTTCATTTTGCAACCGATTTAGAAAATTATGGTTCCATTAGACATAAATCTTTTCTGTTCCTTGAAATATCTATACACCAATGTCAGGAACCCAACATTTAAGGATTGTCAAGGTTCTTAGAAATCATCCTTTCTAAGCTCTTTTTTTATTACAGTTATATTCTATACCAAGCAATTTAGCAACTAATCATATATTATTTGCATTTTTTCTCTAGGTGTTATTGTATATCAATCTTATCCTTCTTTTAAAAATTATATGTTATTATTGATTTTAGAGAGGGAGGAAGGCAGGGGTAGAGAGAGAGAGATGAAAACATCAATTGGTTGCCTCCTACAGGAACCCCGGGGGGAGATGGAACCCAAATCTGGGTATGTGTCTTGACTGGAAATAGAACCTGTGACCTTTCTGTGTACAGTATGAGGTTCCAACCAACAGACCACACCCACCAAGGCTCCTTTCAATATTTTAAAGACAGAATCTTAACTTTTTAAAAAATATTTCTCAAGGTGTTTTGCAGATTATTTGCTGAGTACATTCAATTAAAATAGTGTGTATTGATTAGTAAGCATTTGCTATTCCTTTGAAATTAATAAAAAATAATCCCCTATTTTTCTTTCTTTAAGGGCAATGAAAGTTTATTCTGGAATCTAAAGTATGGAAATGTGGAATGTTTCTGTTGTTGAAAAAAAAGAGTAGGTTGGTTTTAGGATGAGAAACAGTTGTAAGTCATTCAGTTTAAAGCAAAGTCCTTCTTGGAACAAAACAGGAAAAAGGTGAGTATGTAGGCCAGAGTGAAGGTAGCAGTGGCATTTATTTTTGTTGTGTCTAGGAGAGAGATGACTTTTAAGCATAATTTGAAACAGACTCAGCATGAGAACACCATGGAGGCTTGGGAGGAAGAAAGTGAGGGGACTCTCATGAGCATTTCTCATCCTGAAAAACCCTCAGAGAAATATTGGAAATTATTTGGGGAGGATGAGTAACAATTTTTTTACTCATAAATATCCAGTCCATTGCAGAATCATTTTGCTAACTTTGCTTTGTATTAAGTTAAAAGTGTGATTTATGTAGAGTTGACATCAGCTTCTAAATATTGCCTTCATATAAAAAAAACAGAATTTATAACTTAATTTATTAAAGCCTTGTTGCATATGTTTTAAAGTATGAAATTTCTTATTCTTTATTGTGGAAGTTATTTTTTGTAACATCTTCCAAATGTTAGCTGGACTTACATGAAAGTTTTCAATTTCTGTATATTTATCTTATGTCTAAGATTTACTCAACATCATTATGAATTCAAATGTTTTTTTTAGTTGTTTTAACCAATCTAACAGAATATATTTTTGCAAATACTTATATCTTTTAACCCCTAGTTTTTCACAGTTGCTTTTTGTTTTTTTGTTTGTTTAGTTTTGATTTTACAATAAGGAATGGATCTTAACTTTGATCAAAAAATTTTCAGGTCTATTGAGAGTCATTTAAAAATGTGGTGTATTAAAAATAAATAAAATAAAATGTGGTGTGCTAATGTTTTAGGAAATGTCTGAATGTAAAAGAAAGCATCCTTGGTTGATATTTTTATGGGGTCAAATTGTGTTTCCTGAAAATATATGTTAAAGTTCTAACCCCATTACCTCAGATTAGGGCCTTATTTCAAAATAAGCCTTTTGAAGATGTAATTAGTTCAAAAGAAGCTATATATGGCAGTAGGTTGATAACTTAATCAAATATCACTGGTATCAATATAAAGAGATGTGGAGGAGATAAAAATAATGACACCGCCCTAGCTGGTTTGGCTCAGTGGATAGAGCATTGGCCTATTAATTCAAGGGTCCCAGGTTCGATTCTGGTCAAGGGCACATGCCCAGGTTGTGGGCTCCATCCCCAGTGGGGAGCATGCAGGAGGCCGCCAATCAATGATTCTCTTTCATCATTGATGTTTCTATCTCTCTCTCCCTCTCCCTTCCTCTCTGAAATCAATAAAAATATATTTTAAAAGAATAATAATGATGTTATTTGATCACAGAGGCAGATATTGGAGTTACATGACTGCAAATCAAGGAATGCCAAGGGTTACTAGTGACATCAGAAGGGAAGAGAAGGCATGGAACAGATTCACCCCCACAGTCTTAAAAGGGCATGGTCCTCTTGATTTTAGTCCTGTGGGCACCAGAAAAGTAATACAGTGAACTGCACTTATTTAAAGCCACTCATTTTGTGATATTTTGTTAATGGAGAGCTAGGAAACTAATATATTATGTTTAGATTTCCTTTTAAAATGTTGCATTATAAGAGATGTGATGTTACAGAGATTTTCTTTGCTTGCTTCCAGAATGTCAAAATAGCTTTCTGTAAAATAAAAAGTCTAAATATTGCTAAATCCCATTTCTAATATTATACACAGTAAGTGTTTATTAACTTATATTCTAACTAGAGGCCTGGTGCATGAAATTCATGCACAGGGCGGATGACCCTCAGCCTGGCCTGCACCCTCTCCAATCTGGGACCCCTTGGGGGATGTCTGACTGCCGGTTTAGGCCTGATCCCTGTAAATGTTTCAAATATTATAGTATAGTCCTAATATACGGTTTAGGCTTGTGGGATCAGGCCTAAACCGGCAGTCAGACACCCCTCTCACAATCTGGGACTTCTGACTCCTAACCACTTGCCTGCCTGCCTAATTGCCTCTTAATCACTTCTGCCAGCCTGATTGCCTCCTAACCGCTCCCCTGACAGCCTGATTGACACTTAACTGCTCCCCTGCTGGCCCAATCGCCCCCAACTGCCCTCCCCTGCTAGCCCAATTGCCCCCAACTGCCCTCCCCTGCCAGCCTGATGGCCCCCAACTGCCCTCCCCTGCCAGCCTGGTCACCTCCAACTGCCCTTTCCTGCCAGCCTGGTCGCCCCACACAGCCTGCTGTTCAGTTATTTGGTCATCCTTCACTAACCCCCCTGCTGGCCTTGTTGCCCCAAGCAGCCTGTTGTTTGGTCATTACTGTTACTGTGATGGCATCCCGGACAATTTGCATATTCCTCTATTATTAGTATAGATGTAAGTATATATATTTGTGCAATTGTAAATGTTTCAAACATTATAGTATAATCCTAATATACATTTGCTTCTTAAACTATTTTTCTCATTTTCCTATAGTTACTCTATCCCAGGATAGACGAGCTGAAGCCCAGTTGAATCCCAGGGTCCCTGTGTTAGCAACATGGGGAAATAGAAAGAAATAAGAAATATAAGTAGATATTAAATAGTGGAAGATATTGTGTTGTTTTTGAGAAATTCCAGTGACAACTTTAGTGAAAATCTAGTAATAAAACTCATATATGCACAGAAATGATATGTCTGTTTATGGTAAGAACTAAACGAATGACACAAGAATACTAGAAAATTTAAAACAAAGATACAGTAGTCACTTTTGGTAATAATCAAGGGAATCTTTATGAAAGTGATGGCATTTGAACTCTATCTTACCAAATGGGTTTAATTGTTTTCTGAATAATGGTAGGAAAATAATATATTTCAGATGAGTAAACATTTGAGAGATGTTTTATTTATTTATTTATTTATTTATTTTAAAATATATTTTATTGATTTTTTACAGAGAGGAAGGGAGAGAGATAGAGAGTCAGAAACATCGATGAGAGAGAACCATCGATCAGCTGCCTCCTGCACATCTCCTACGGGGGATGTACCCGCAACCCAGGTACATGCCCTTGACCGGAATCGAACTGGGGACCCTTCAGTCCGCAGGCCGACACTCTATCCACTGAGCCAAACCGGTTTCAGCTGAGAGATGTTTTAAAGCATCTCAAAAAGAGATTGGGAGGAAACATGGGTTTGATTATTAATTCAATGTGTCAACTTGACTTGGCCACAGTGCCAGGTATTTGGTCAAAAATTATTCTGAGTGTTTCTGTGAAGGTATTTTTAGATGAAGCTAACATTTAAATCAACAGACTCTGAGTAAAGGAGAATCCTTCCATAATGTGGGTGGGCCTTATCCTTCCTAAGAGTTGAGGAACTGAATAATACAAACAACTGACTTCTGTGAGTAAGAAGAAATTCTGCTAGTATCAGTGTGGCTCAGTTGGTTGAGCATCATCCTGTGCACCAAAATGTCACTGATTCCATTTCTACTCAGGACATATACCTACGTCTCAGGTTTTCAGGAGGCAACTGATCAATGTTTCTCACATAGGTCTCTCTCTCTCTCTCTCTCTCTCTCTCTCTCTCTCTCTTCCTCTTGCCTGAGGATATTTTTCCCACTGATTTTTAGAGAGTGGAAGGGAAGGAAGGAGGGAGGCAGAGAGAGATCAATGTCAGAGAAACACATGGATTAGTTGCCTCCTGCAAGTACCTTAACCTGGGCTAGGGATCAAACCTGCAACCCAGGTATGTAACCTTGACTGGGAATCAAACCCATGACCCTTTGGTGCACAGGCTGATACTCACTGAGCAACACTGGCCAGGGCTATAAGATTTTTATATATGAGATATTTATGGCTCTGTGAGGTTTTACAGGCTTTTACCTCTGTCTGGATTTTATTTTTCTTACTTCCTTTTTTTTATTTCACCCAAATCATGAAATACTCTTCAAATGGCAGTTCCTTTCTGTGATTTCTGCCAAATTCTCTTCAGAATGTTTTCCCTTTCTAGTTTGCTGCATGATATAGTCTTCTGTACTATATCTATCTATCTCTCTTTATGACTGTGTCCATCTAGCTATCTCTCATTGAATTATGTTACATATGCAAGTTTTATTTTTCAAGTCTATTTTATTTTAGAGAATGACTCAAACATCCAATGATTCTTCAATTGGAATAATGACAAGCTTTAATTTAAACTTTAAGACCAAGTTCAGTTCATATTTCAAACATAATTACAGTTATTTGACTTTAGTGTGTGGGATGAATTGGAATCAGAAGAGAGGAACAGCAGGAAGATCAGTTAGAAATCCAAAGGATAAGTGCAGATAGGAGTTAAGAAAAGCTAACCCGAGTGGTGGCAAAGGAAATGGAAAAGGTGAGAGGAATGTCCTAAAGTTAAGGTAAATGACTCTGTGACAAACTGATTATGAGAGGAAAGGGGCAGGGAAGAGTAGGGGTCAACAATGTTTTATGCTCAGGTAACCTCAAGTATTTATAAATGCGATTCCTTCTGACATGGTAACGCCTTCTTTTTCTGTACTCTTTTCGCTGCAAACTAATAAACTTCAAATTCATTTTTCCTTTCATCTAAAATCACCCAGATTGAGTTTAGAGGCATCTTCTGACCCTTTAGATTAGTTTCCTACTAGACATATATGCGATGGTTTAGCATACTTTTCATAGCATTACCAGAGGATTTACATTTAGCGTTATTAGGAGAGAAGTTCAGAAGTTAAGTTCAGAGACAGGCATTTTGAGGAACATTTCTCTCAGGTCCTGCATTGACAGTTTCCTACTTTATAAGGTACAAGTCTTGCCTTGATGTCAACTAGCTATTCCTTAGTGCGTAACATGCAAAGTGGAATGGTGAATTAGAAACATTGAGTGATGCACCAAGTTAGAAGGGATCCCAGGTTCAGGTTACAAGTCAGAACAAGAAGCACATTTCCAAAGGGAAGGTCATGGATTTCCGTCTCTACTCTTGATCTTTCATCCACATCAAAAATAGCAACAAAAGGGCCCGTAAATGAGAACTGGGACAAGACCTGGGAGGAGGAATTCTTTGGAGATATCTGTGCTGTGACTCCTGTCACCTTGCACTGAGGGACTGTTTGGGGAAGTGTTACCTCTTTACATCGTGTCAAGGGAGCAGATTTGAATATGAGAGTGTTTGACACATTTATCTTGTACTTAGGAAGACAGAGTGAACTTCTGTGTAGCTCAAGCCTGAAAAAATCCAGAAAGCGGAAATGGACTGTAGCATTTTGGTAGGGCTTACTCACAGAGGGGTGGCTGAAAAGAATGCATGAGTGTTTTCCTTTGACCAAAAGTGACTCCGTGAGAGAGCAGTGTTCTAGACCTTTAAAATTCTACCCAAGATGACCATTTGGAGGGTAATGGGACTCAGGCAGTAAGTAACACTCTTTGTGATGATATGGAGCATCCAATAAGAAGACAATTCCCCATCCCACAGAAAACACACTGAAATGTTCTGAGTCACAGAACAACAAAGTCATCAAGGAAATGAATCACAGTCTAGAACAACTGTTGAATCACTTACACAGAGCATTTAGGGCTGAAGAAGTTACAGTTAAAACTTTTTGGTTGCCTAATTTACAGATACATTTTCTAGGCATGGGAAAAAGAATGAAAGAAAAGGAATAAATTCAAGCACTTTTAAGTTAGTTAGAGATAAATTTGCTTGTCAAAAAAAATGAAGTAGAAAAAATCACTTCTGGAAAAATAAAGAGTTATACATGGGCTATCCGTTAAGGAATATATACAATTACATTAATTTATTTTAAATAAAATAGTGAGAGGGAAAAGAAAATATCCCATGAAATGAATCAATTTAGAACACTTACCAGACTCTGAGAACATTAAACTGTCTTACACATAATATAAGTACAGTAAGAACTTATATTCTCATCCTTTTTATTTTTGATCTCATTTTGAAATTTTTTATCTCTTTATTTATTAAAAACACATTAAAAAAATTTCACTGAGCATATTTTCAATAGATGCTTTGAAGTCCTGTTTGAAATTCCATCATCTGGGCCATGTCATGACTGGCTTCTCAGAGAAGCATCGATCAGATATTCTCATGCTTTTTAGCTGTTTTTCACCTGCTTTATCTCCAGAAATCAGACATGAAAGTGAACCAAAGAGAAGAAGAATGAGAGCTTAAATTACGGGGAGAAAATGCACCCAATCTTCCTTCCCTGTTTCCACAAGCAGAAGCTCCTTCCGGGCAAGAGAGGAGTTTTAACATCACAGCAAGTCTCACATTTTCATTGTGACCTGGGACTGAGCCCTTGAATTATTGAACCGAGGCCATGTTACGAGTTAAAGTAAGAGTATGACTTTTTGTTATTTAAGAATAAATGGAAAATATCCTACTTTTTATTCAGGGCAAGGGAAAAAAAAATCCCTGATAGGTAGACTCAAAGCAACTGTGAGATTTAAAAATTTACTGTGTTGTTTGTTTTTTTATAATTCACCCAATGAATACTATGAGTTTATCATATATGCAGGTGTGTATGTACCTACACATTCCATTACAATGACATACCTTAACTTTATTGTACACTAGCAGAATTTCCACTAGTTTCAATTCAAACTCTATGATCACATTCTGTAAAGGGAAGCTCTAAGTATCATGGAATTAGCGAATCTCCTTTAATTTAAAATAATGTTTTGAAATACTATATTCTTTGCTTTTTATTGAAAGTTAACTTATAACCCTACTGTAACTTGAAGCTTCATTGTATTAGTTCACCTAATATAAGCATTAATTTAAAACATTTATGTCAGTTTTTTTTAAATCTTTTGTCATATTGGTGAAAGAGATCAACAGAAGTAAAAATATCTTGAAGATGTTGGATTAAATTTAAGTTTTGTAGAAGATTCAAGTCATTAGAAACCATTAGAAATAAATTTTTAAAGGTATAAAAGGAGCAAAAATTATTGGCACACAGTTAAGTATGATTAGTTGCATTAGTATAAATTAAGTTGGGAATTAATGTGAGAGAAGAAATACATGACAGCTTCTCCCACTTTAAAAAAAATTTGAGAGAAAGATGTTTGTCAGTAGCAATTGTGTTATGTAATGTCTCCCAGTTCAAATACTAATTTTGAAGCATTTTTCAAGATTACAATGCTTTGTTCTACTTCATATTTTTACTAAAATTATATAGCTGTCACAAAGTCATGGTCTGTGAACTTTAGTTACATGTGCTAAGAGAACATTGTCATTTTCTTGCAGTTAGCAATCATGTGATGGCTGTTGTATATAAGTAACATTCATTTATTCAAGACTTTAAAATTTTATAGGCTATCTGAGAAGACTTACATGATCGTAATAATTCCAATGCTGAAGACTTGATTTTTTTTACGATCCATCTTAAAGCATTAACTATTATAAATATCTTAAAACACGTGTGTATATGTATACAGAAGTATTCATATAGACATACATCTCATTCTTTCTGGCTATTTTTTTTTAATTCTCCAATATAACAAGTCATAGACATTCCATAACCTTCAATGACCACAGATGCTGCTATCTTTTTCATCACTGACATCCAGTCATATTTATATCTATATGTCTCTTATAGCCATTTCTTCTTCACTGTAATATCATTATTCTCATAGATTACTAAAAATGTCTCCTTAATAGTTATCCATGTTCTCATTCTTTTAATGCCACCTGAGTCAGACTAGGGCACCAAAGACAGGCTAATATTTAAAACTGGTAAGAATAAGGACTTGAATAATCTTAAGTTATATTTACCAGTAAGAGGTAAGATACAACCAAATGGAAATTACTTTCAGTTAAACTAGTTCCCTATTAAAACAGGAACAAATTTCAGTGGCCAGTGCATGAAGAGAAACATATTAGATTGAAAGTTAAGATTAATAGTTGGAATGGATAATCTATATATATAAAAGGCTAAGCGACCGTCCAACCAGCTGGTAGGTATGATGCACACTGACCACCAGGGGGCAGGTGCTCAACCCAGGAGCTGCTGAACTGCAGTGACTTGGCGGCAGCAGCAGTTCTCCAGTGATGCACCCAGAACCAGATAGGAGGGAGCCCAATTCCGGGGTGCGTCACCTGAGGACCACCCTCTTGAAATCCAGGACCCCTTGGGGGATGTTGAAGAGCCAGTTTTGGCCTGATCCCCACAGGCCAGGCCGAGGGACCCCACCTGCTGGAAGGACCCCACTCATTCCACAGACGACCTTCGAGCCGCTGGGCCACCCCAGGTGCAGCTGGCCAGGGAGGGACTATGGGAGGTTGGCTCCAGGGCATGTCCAGCTTGTCTTGACCAGTTCCACCCCACTGGCCACCTCCTAATTTTCTTTCAATGTGCACTAATCCTTGCACTGGGGCACTAGTAAAAGCACAAAATAGCAGGAATAATTGAGTATAATTACAGTAAGTGTGAGGTGTGACTCAAGAATTCTACTTAGTTTTGAAGGGTGCAGGGTGGTGTGGAGAGGGTCAATGGGGGGAAAAGGGAACATTTGTAATATTTTCAACAATAAAGATGATTTTTTAAAAAAGAAATATATTGTTCACATTTAGATGTAAAATTACAAGATTACACAAACTACATGTAATGGAATCACTTGGGTTTTGTATCATAGTTCTATATGTGAATTTTATCAAGACACTAAATCATTCTGATACATCAGTGGTTCTCAGCCAGAATGATTCTGCTCTCCTGAGAACACTTTTGGAAATGCTTTTGGTTGTCACTACTGGGAGAAAGGGGTGGGAGTTACTATTGACATCTAGCAGGTAGAGGCCGAAGATGTTGCTAAATATCCTACAATGCACAGGACAGTCCTTCACAATGAATAATTATCTGACCCATAATGTCATTAGTACTAAAGCTGAGAAGCCATAGAATGGTTGTGATATTTGCCTGATACAACAATACAAAATATAGAATAATAGAGAGTACTATAGGCCTTATAACTTGAGGGATGAATAGAAAGTAGAAAAAGAAATATATTTCTGTATTAGTAATAATAAGATAAAAATGAAGTTCTATAAAAGTTTATGCCTTGTCTATGATAAAAGTTTTGCTATACAAATGAATAAATCAAGCAGAATCATATGAAAATATCTGCCTTACCAAGATAGCAAATGTGATGTTAATCATTTTTGAAAGAATATTTACAATTAAAATGTAATTTGGGTTGGCAGTTTGCTTTGTGAAGTATAAGTACCATATTTCCTCAATATATAGACGCTATCAGTTGGAAGACACGTGACCCATTTCCTAGAAACTCATTGTAAAAATTAAGTATTACATAAAATATAAACAGTTAAAAAGACAACTACAGTAGAGTATTTGTTTCCATAAAACAAATGGTATAGTATAGACCATTTTAAATTTTAGTAATCACAGAATTTAAGCCTCTTCCTTATTCAGTCTAAATCAGCGGTTCTCAACCTGTGGGTCGCGACTCCTTTGGGGGTCGAAAGACCCTTTCACAGGGGTCACCTAAGACCATCGGAAAACACATTTTAATTACATATTGTTTTTGTGATTAATCACTATGCTTTAATTATGTTCAATTTGTAACAATGAAAATACATCCTGCATATCAGATATTTACATTACGATTCATAACAGTAGCAAAATTACAGTTATGAAGCAACGAAAATAATTTTATGGTTGGGGGTCACCACAACATGAGGAACTGTATTAAAGGGTCGTGGAATTAGGAAGGTTGAGAACCACTGGTCTAAATGGTCTGTCTGATCCATTGGTACAAATACAAACAACATCAGGTAACTGCTGCTTTGGTAATTCCTGCTCATAATCCTGAAATTATTTGCATCTTGAACTGATTGTCATCTTAAAGAACATCAAAGAATTTCAGAACTTCATGTATATTTTATCTTCAATGATCCTCCCATTGTTTTTCTTTTCAATGCTGGAAATTAAACAGTTTTTCTTGAAAAATCATCTGGAAGCTTTTGACAGAAATATTTTTAATGCTTTAGTGATATCTTTTTGTGTCACATTAATATACCTTCAATCTTTTTTTCTTTATCTTCAATCTTTCTAAGCTTTAAAATTCTCTGATGTTCTGAAGGGGCTTGGCTATCCCTACTCCCTAAACTGACTTGTGCTTATAATAGATAATCATTGGAATATACAATTTTTGTTTTAAAAATTCACTACAGTGAAATCTTTGAAATAAATTTTCAGGGACAATCAAGGCATTCAAACACAGTTTAAATTACATTTCCCCATATTGTAAATAATTCAACTGAGGACAATTGAATGAATATATGTATCCAGTACTGTTCTCTTCCAATTTATCAGCACACACACACACACACACACACACACACACACACACAATGGCTATGACAACAATGAGACCATCACCATTGTCTTCCTGGCCTGTGGAAAAGCAGGTGTCATTGTACTCTGATTCCAATTTCAAAATATTTTAAATTTTAAAGTAGTGTCTTTAGAAGTTAAACAAATAAGATTTCTTATTTTTAATTAAAGTAAAATCATCATTAAATGCAAAATTTGTTGAAATAATTTTGTGCATGTTCTTAGAAATAAACTACATGTTTTAAAGCAAAGATATAATTTGTATTCAGTATTAATTTATTTATGTTAATACAAAATAACATGTATTTCTACTGCAAGAGAAGTATACATCATATACAAAATAAAATAAGCCATCAAAAGTTATACAATTTTGTTTCAAATGATATAATAATAAAATGAATGAATTAGCAACTCAACTTAAGTAGAAATTAAACCTATTAAAGTAATTATTCTGGCCCTGACCGGCTTGGCTCAGTGGATGGAGCATCGGCCTGCGGACTAAAGGGTCTGGGGTTCGATTCCGGTCAAGGGCATGTACCTTGGTTGCTGTTGTATCCCCAGTTGGGGGCGTGCAGGAGGCAGCTGATTGATGTTTCTCTCTCATCGATGTTTCTAACTCTCTATCCCTCTCCCTTCCTCTCTGTAAAAAAATCAATAAAATATATATAAAAATATATTTAAAAAAATAAAGTAATTATTCTGGCTCAAACAGTTTGGGGAAAATTAAAACCAGTCTTGGAATCATTTTGACAAATTGATACAAGATTTGCTTATCTCCAAAATGTTTTCTCTGCTGCTTTTTATAATATTGTTAGAAGTAATCTAATGTGTGTTTTTGCCAATTTTTCTTTATTGCTGAACCTCAATATTGCTTTTCTTGGTTACCATTAGTAATACTGACAGTTACTATAGCATCAACCTTATAATTACATATTTTCAAGATATACTGGCAAATGGAAGAGTGATTAGTAACTTAAACTAATTAAATTATATACTTATAAGGTTATTAATGTTTATGGTTTTGCTATAAGCGTTATTGACACATCTAACATATGGGAAAGATGTAAAACTATTATGAGTCATAAAATCTATTCATATATGCTTTGGAGATGAATGTATATATACCTATGAATACATAAATAATGTAATGAATTTAGTGTTATATGATCTTAAGAATATATATATATATATATATATATATATATATAAGCATAATATGCAAATTGACCAGATGGTGGAATAACCGGTTAGCTATGATGTGCACTGATCACCAGGGGGCAGATGCTTAACACAAGAGCTGCCCCCAGCCTGCAGGCCCCTATCACCAGATTGGGGCCTGCCGGCCAACCTCTCAGTCCCTTCCCCTGGCTGGCAGGCTCCGATTGCCTTATGGGGAACCGAGAACCAGGGTGGGTGGTGGCGGACATGGGTGGCGCTAGGGCCTGATCACCCCACTGGTGGCCCCACACGCAGAGGGTGACCGGCAGCAGCTGTGGTGGTAGGGGGTGTAGCCAGCTGCCAGCAGCTGGGGAAGTTCAGCCCTGATTGCAGGCTAGGACTAGGGACCCTACCCGAGCACGAATTTCATGCACCGGGCCTCTAGTCTATAATAATAAAAGTGTTATATGTTAATTACATTGGACAGCCTAACAACCTTCCGGATGTCCTTCCAGATGAGCTGGGGCTGCCAGGGCCAAGCCCCTTGCACGAATTTCATGCATCGAGCCTCTAGTATACTATAAATAACAGTCAACCTTGTAAAAGTATAGTCTAATTCAAGGCCTAATAAAATTTGAAAATTATCATGTAACTGTCTCAAAAGGAAAAAAAAAAGGTCTGACATCTGTTATAAACAATTATTTAAACTTTATCTTAAGTAAAATCATCACTACAAATTTTCTGTTAGTCATTTTGTACCATTTAGTTTACTATCTTTCTGTAGTTCCTAATAGGCAGAACACACAGAAGTGAGATTAATTTCAGGACAGAAAACATAATATAGTTAAGAAACATCTTCCACACCATTGAAGAAGAACTGTTGCACTAACATGAATAATTTGATGAGTGATGATCTCAGTTATCTTTAGACCCTGTATGAGTTGTAGCAGAAGTGATATAAGCAGAATTTAAAAGTGCTTACCACCTTGACATCCCTCTCTTGTGAATATTCTGTCACGGTGAGAACAATATGCCTGGCAAGCAAACTATTGCAGAAAAAGGAAAAAAAGCCAAGCTCAATGTGTGTCAGCCTATCTCCAGAGGCATAAATTTGATTAGCTGAGATTAACACAGCCTTCCAGTTGAGTCCAGCCAAATCAGATTACCTTCTGTTGACCCCAGTCTGAGTGTCATTTAACTCATCGAGTTTTTGTATGGTTTGTTCAGTAGCATTTCATGTATTTATGAATAGCACTATAAACTAGTGGGCATAATAGAACATTCCAACAAAGAAAATCAAATATATATTCTGCACAATTAAACATGAAACATTCTTTAGTATAGATTATATAAAACAAGTATCAATAAATTTAAGAGGGTTAAAATTATATAAAGTATATGACCATAATAAAATGATGTTAGAAACAATAACAGAAGAAAATTTGGGAAAGTCACAAACATGTGGAAATTAGCCAACAGACTTTTAAATAACCAATAAGTCAAGAAAAAAAACACCAGGGAAATTAGAAAATATTGAGATGATTGAAAATGAAACAAATATACCAAAACATATAAGATGCTACTAAAGCAGTGCTTATTGGAAAAATTACATCTGAAAAGCCTATATTAAAAAAGAAGTAAATTAATGGCATTATTAAGAAAAGTAAGTCCATGGTGGCAGAGTAAACAAATGGAAGAGTAAAGGGAGAGGCCACTAAGAGATGGGTGAAGTTATAGATTGGAGGAGCTATAAGAAATTTAAATTTTATTCAAATTGTAATAGAAGCCCCTAGCCTAGACTCTAGGGCAGTGATGGCGATCCTTTTGAGCTCGGCATGTCAGCATTTTGAAAAACCCTAACTTAACTCCGGTGCTGTGTCACATATAGAAATTTTTTGATATTTGCAACCATAGTAAAACAAAGACTTATATTTTTGATATTTATTTTATATACTTAAATGCCATTTAACAAAGAAAAATCAAACAAAAAATGAGTTTGTGTGTCACCTCTGACACGCGTGTCATAGGTTCGCCATCACTGCTCTAGGGCCTAGACTCAGTGTTTAAAGTAGACTAAAAGTTTGGGAGATTAGGGCAAATGATATATGATTAGGTCATATTTTGTGGGATATGATCACTTTATATGATTTTAAAGCTACTCTGGAGTGTGGGTGGACATAGGAAGAAAATTTAAAACAAATAAATCAGTAGTGAAGTTGTTGTATTAGCCTGGATAATAAATGATAGTATTTGGACTAGGTAAATGGCAGAAATCATGAATCTTTAGGATCAGCCTACTTGAAAGAAGTCACTGTGAATGTTTAATTTTTGTAACTTTTGTGTCCAATATAGAACATATAAAATAGTTTCAACAAGTCAATGTGGAATAATTTACCCTTGGACACAAATGTATAAATCCATATTCTTTTATGATTGCCAAATGAAGAGCTTTCTTTGCATAATTTTTGTATGATTTTTTGTGTTCAATGCAATGCAGTCAAAATGCTTTCTGGTAACCTTTTCCTGCATTGAAATACACTTTAATCTGGTTTTGTAAAAATAAGAAATTTTCAGTCTGTAAATAGGAGATCAGGGTGTTCATATTCAAAGGCCAGAAGCATCATAGCTGACACTTAAACATTTTGTTTCCTCCTTGCTAGTGTCTATTAGGGAAGGTAGGGGAGAGCAGGGGTAAGGGAGAGAGATAAACCAAAGGACTTGTATGCATACATATAAGCCTAACCACTGGACACAGACACCAGGAGGGTGAGGGCATGAGTGGGGGATGGGGAGGAATGGGGGAATAAGGACACATATGTAATACCTTAATCCATAAAGGGGAAGAAGGGGGAGAAGAGTAATTGACCCCCATAGACTTTGAAGTGTAATGATCATCTGAATAGTTCCCTTCCATGCTCCTTAGAAGATACGATGCACAGAAAATTCACAGATTCATAGTTATAGAAATAGTAATAAAATAGTGTTTTCTGCCACAACACCATGTGTAATGAATACTAATATAAAGAATGTTGCCCTAACCGGTTTGGCTCAGTGGATGGAGCGTCGGCCTGCGGACTCAAGGGTCCCAGGTTCGATTCTGGACAAGGGCATGTACCTTGGTTGCGGGCACATACCCAGTAGGGAGTGTGCAGGAGGCAGCTGATCGATGTTTCTCTCTCATCAATGTTTCTAACTCTCTATCCCTCTCCCTTCTTCTCTGTAAAAATCAATAAAAATGTATTTTAAAAAAGAATGTTAAAATATCTAAAGGCAATCTAATTTTAAGAAATAAAAACTTTTAAAAAAGTAGAATATGTACTAAGAATTAGGAAGTTCACTTGAGGTTGTAGTTTTTTCTTTTTGAGACATAATGTGATAAGAATTGTCTAATTCTTTTCCATTTATTTAGCACATTGTTTTGATCTTTAAATAAAAGCTGAGAAGGAAACCTCAAGTCAAGTCTGATTTTCCCAGAATAATCAGATACCATTCATTGTCTGAAAAATAATACCCATGTAAAACATCCACAAAACTGATGCTGAAGTAACTAATATTTTTGCTACCTTTTTAGGTGTTTGCTCAGACAAATGGTATAGGTTATCAAAGCAGGACCTGTGAGTTTGTTAGAATCCCTGGGAAAGAAAAAACTTGGAACAAATAGGTATTTCTTATCTCAAAACTTCTGTAATAAAGACAAACATTCTTATTTTTTTAAAGGTCCATATCACCAAGTAAATATTGCTACTCTGAACTCATGCAATCAAATTTCAACTGAATTCTTTTGTCCCTCAGATGGGTAAGAGCTCACATTTATAATTTACTATGTGCCATATTTTAGCATTTAATCCACAATCCTTGATTGTTGAATATTGTTATTCCCATTTCACAGATGTAGACAATGAGGTCAGAGAGGTTAAATATCCTGCACATAACCATATAGTTAGTGAGGTAAGGCCAGAATTCCTATATTCCTATGCAGGTCTGTCTGACTGAAAACATTATATACATTGAGTGGCCAGATTATTATGACCACCTGATGTTTGTAGGCAAATTAGCTATAATTTTATGCTGTAATTGCTAGAGCGCCAGACCATTATAAACATCTGAATAGCACAACATACCTAAGTATTGTTGCTGATCAAGTTCATCCTACCATGTTGATGGCGTATCCCAATGGAGATGGCTTCTTCTAAAAAGACAATGCACCATGCCATGGTGCTTGTCTTGTGCAGGAGTGATTTCAAGAACATGAGGAAGACTTTGCCTTGCTTAGGTGGCCCCCACAATCACCAGATCTCAATCCAATTGAGCATTTGTGGGACGAAGTTAAAAGAGCCATCAGGCAGCTGGTTCCACAACCATCAAATCTCACAGAACTGGATAGTGCTATTGATCAGGCATGGTGTCAGATTCTTCGCATCACCTTTCAACATCTTGTGGAGTCAATGTCAAGAAGAATCACCTCAGTATTGAAGGCAAAAGGTGGCCCAATGAAGTACTGATGGGTGGTCATAATAATCTGGCCACTCAGTATATATATATATATATATATATATATATATATATATATATATTACCTGACAGTATCTTAAAATATTGTTAACTTTGATTGATGGCTTATCATGTTAGCCCCAGCAGTTGTCCAAAATTTATCTATTCTTCTTAAGCCTCAGCATCCTACTTCACCTCACTCTAGGCAGAGGAAAAAGACTTAAACTTGCTCTAGGCTCAGACCAAGATCAAATTGTCTTCTCAACTTCCTTCTGTGTTACCTCAAATTACCTGCCATCTCCAAACACTCTCTCATTTCAGTTTTTTATACCCAATTACTCTTACCATGACCTGTGAAGGCTGTCCCTGAAGTCAGCAATACTTCTTGTGGCTATGGCTAATACCTCTTATCATTTGTCATGTTCTGCTTTCATTGGGGTTTTTCCAGAAAAAGATCCTGTGGCAGATTTGAGTTTAAGAGCACAAAAAGTTTGTTTCTTTTGTAAGTAATTCCAGGAAACACTATTAGGGCAACAATTGAAGAAGAGGAAGAGGAAGAGGAAGAGGAAGAAGGAGAAGGAGAAGGAGAAGGAGAAGGAGAAGGAGAAGGAGGAAGAGGAGGAGGAGGAGGAGGAGGAGGAGGAGGAGGAGGAGGAGGAGGACGAGGAAGAAAGACAGTAAATAAAGCTTTGTTATCAGGCAAGTTCCTCCTGTGAATAACTTAAAAGTTAAGCACTGGGAAACTGGCATAGCCAGTGAGATGTGCCTCAGCGCTATCCTGCTCTAGGCGCCAGGGGGCTGGAGAACTTATCCTCTACATCACAGCAATTGGTTCAGGGCTGCTGAGGTTGGGGCATATTTTCTAACACTATTAGCCTGGGGTGTGAGCAAGGAGGTTCTGTTGACCAGAGCAGCTCTCAGGTAAAGTAATGCAGGTACTTGGAATTGAAATTTGGGCAGCCATGCACCAATCTGATGAGTGTGTGGGAATATGGGTATGGTACTGACAGTATATATCATATGCTATTAACAATATTTGGAGTGTTTGTATTTTCTTTTTATAAGAACTCTTTGTTTCCCTTTTTATTTCTCTACTCACTTTATTTTTGTATTTATGTTCTTTTCCTATTCCCACCATTTAAACATAAAGCTTTCCCAAGAATCTGTCCATGATTTATCTCATTTCAACTATTACACTTGGCAATCTCATGGTTTCTATTATACCAGTGCAGATAATTTTCACATCTATAACTTAGTTCTAATCCCCATTTTCTGTCTCACAATACAATCTTCTAGTTTAAACCATGACCTAGGGCCCTCCCTCTGCATTAGGCACCTCAGGGTGTCTAATGTTGACCTTATAATCTTCCTTAAAAAAAAAAAACTTCATATTTGAAAAATTACTCCTATATTCTTTTTTTCTTATTTTTTATTGCTTAAAATATTACAAAGAATAGTACATTTCTCTCCCTTTTTCCACCCCTTGAGTTGAATTGTCAGAAAATTCCTAGTCATTTTTAACACATCCATTTTCTTTCTCAAAACATTTAATCAGTTACCCTGTCCTGTCAATTCTCTCTTCATAATATCTCTTTTCTATCTTTTACTCTTCAATTTCTAGCTACCATTTTCATTCAGATACTCGAATTTTATTATCTTTGACTTGGTCTACTTCAATAGTCTCTAGAATTTCTTTTTAAACATTTCCATGTAAGCTACTGCTACATTGATTTTCTTAAAGCAGTTCTGATCATGTCATTTTCCACTTGAAAGTCCAAGAGATTCCTTATAGCTTATAGAACATTGCTGTAATATTAAGAACATGAACTTTACATCAAACAGAACTGGTCTAAATGTTGCCCCACTTCTTACCAACCGTGTGTCATGGATCAAACTATTACATTTTATGGGCTTCAATTTCATCATCTATGAACTATGCATAATGATTCTGTGTTAATAGTGAGGTCATAAAAAATGTCATTTATAGCATGACCTGTAAACCACCCAGCACTACGTCAGACATGCTGTGGGCATTCAGTAAACTGACAACCTAACAATTGTTAGACTATTTTCCTTCTTTTTCAAAGATTAAGTATCCTAGCACTAGAGTCCTTCAGAATTTACAAACAGAATATAAAAATACTGTATAAGTTAGAAACAAAGACTCAAAAAATATATATTTTTGTGTGTTTATTTTTCTAATTATGGGAAAGAGCTTACTAGACATAGAAACAAATCGAGAAGTGACAGCAATCAATTAATGGTTTGGAGTACATCCATTTTTAAGGAAAGCTGTATATAAAAAATAACAGAAGTAAATGAGATTTTTAAAAATATAGTAATATATATATATATGTATATATATATATATACATATATATATATATATATACTATATGTAGCAGGTAAAAGTTAAATGCCTTCTATATGAAAGGATCTGATGAATTAATAAGAAAATATAAACACCACAAAAGTAAAATTTATGAAGAATATAATCTGATAATTCACAATATAAGATAATATATGATGAATAGATATTAAAACTGTGTAGGTTCAGTAACAACTGGAGTACTAAGAATTAAAATACCATGTTAGTAAGCACTAGTTATTTAAATTATTCTGTTCAGTTACAATCTTTCTCATGTAACCTTCACTCATGTTCCTAATTTAGCCTCCGAGTCTGCATAGAAAAGACAAAACCTTATTTCAAGAATCTCCTTGCTATTAATTGAAGAAATGTATAATTTTGTCCCTATAAACTCTTTACCTAATAATGACCACTTCCTCCAATGAAAACTTGCATTACTTTATATGAAGTCCATGCACCATTTCAGCATCCAGAATTGCTATAAACTTTCAGAAAATGTTTGACTATAGACTGAGGTTTGAAAATAAATACCCTTGGTATAATATAGGCAGAATAAGGCAGACATATATTTAAATCAGTGGTTGTCAACTGGGGTCAATTTTGTCCCAGAGTATTTGGCAATGTCAGGAGATACATTTGATTGTCACAATTAGAGTGGGAGCATTTGCTACGAGGGAACTAGAGATACTGGTAAACATCTTGCAATGTATAAGGATTCCTCCTCCATCCACCAACAGAGTTATTTATTCCAAAATGGCAGTAATGTTGTGGTCAAGTAAGCCTGATTTGGATGATGATTTAAGTAATATTGTGTCCAAAGAAAAGAAACACATTTTTATATTTTTAATTCTTGGTAACTTTTTTAGGGAGAGGGCCTTTATACTTATGGTTATCATCAGACTTTGAAAAAGATTATTCCCTGAATAGCTAAATGGCCATTAAGAAAAGTTCTGGCCTCAACTATGACTTCCTAGTGCAAATTTTACGCTCTTCGTGAATACATTTGCATTTAGTTAGAGGACATGTCATTTACCTTATGGTCTTGCTTCTGGCATTATTTTCTACTTATATTTCCAGGGAGCTATGCAGACTTTAAAAGAAAATTTGTTTTACATCCAAGGGATCAACAAAGCAACAATTTGTAGTTTAATAGACTTAAATGGTAGAGTTCTTACCATATATTCTTATAAAAGTTATTCTACCTGAAAACTACCTCAATTATTTGACTGTGAGGAAAGGATATGATGTAAGATAAAGGAAAATGCACATACACACACCTCTGAGTGCAATCAACACAAAGTATCAGAGTCACACCACTAATTTAAATGTCATGGATTCTATTTCCCTGGCTTTAAGCAAGAACTCATAATAATATGGAAAAATATGTGTAAGTATTTTTTTTTTTCAAAGAAAACCTAGCAAGAACAAAACTTAAACCAAGGGTCTCCTTGCTAAATGATCAACGTGAAAAAGACTCCTGCTGTCTTCATTCTAAAGGAACGAACACTGTGACTCACAGGAGCAGTGCATGTGGAAAGCAGGAAAACAGTGGGTCAGAGAAGCGAAGCCCACAGGGGAGTGTGGTGCCTTGCTTCTTTTTCATAATGGAAAGCGGTGCACTTTTTTCTGTAACACACGAGCTCAGCATATGGCAAGGTAGCAATCAAATGGAAAGATATCAGAAGCAACGAGTTTCAAGAAACTCATGATAAAGTACGAACTACTTGTGTTCTTTTAGGAACAGAGGGAAGTTTTGATGATGGATAACCTGGAGTCCCAATAATGATGTTGTCAATTATCAGCTGCATTGTGACTTATCCTTAAGACCAGCTGAGAAGTAAAGTAACCTGGAAGATACTTGTATGTATTTATGAAACTATCATCAGATGAATTATCAGATAAATAAAGTGATTGAAGTTGACATTTGAATTGGGATACTTAAACATTAATAGATTAATATTTTATTCATTTAAGCTTTAATTATATTTAGTATTACTTGCACATACGAAAGCCTCAAAAGTCTAAATTCAGGATTGAGTCTGAAGAACTGACACGTAGCCTAATTCAAGTTTATAAGAGCTTTAATAGAAGAAACTTGCATACACAGGCAAAGCAGTTGCTCCCCGTGGTGGCCCGGCAGGGAAAAATCCACAGATCTCCCAGGACAGGATCCCTTTTTAAAGGGGGTTAATAGTAACCAGAATGAACAGTGCCTTTCTAAGTTAACTGATAACATCGGCAAGTTATCTACACTCTATACATTGATTAATCTCCTTCCTGGGGGCATGGCATTTATCTTTGGGCAGCATTCTGGTTTTCTGGGTAGTCAGCCAAACCTGAGGCTACAGAGAGTTAAACAGCCACAGAGAATTATACAGAGAGTCCAACATTTCCCAGATACCTTTGCTACTGGAACCATATTACATCTGAAGTGAGTCACCCTACAGCATAATACTCAATACAGATAACTGAAAACCTGATGTTTGTTATGGGCTGAATTGTGCCCAATCAAAATTTGTGTGTTAAAGCCTAACTCTCAGTATCTCAGAGTGTGACTGTATTCACAGGTAGGGTATTTAAAGAGGTAATTTTGTTAAAATGGGGTCTTTAGGGGGCTATAATCCAATATGACTGGTGGCCTTAAAAGAAGAGATTTGGGCACACAAATGTACAGAGAGATGAGGGTTTGAAGATACAGGGAGAAAGCAACTATTTATAAGCCAAGGAGAGAGGACTTATAATAGACAATCCTGTAAACACCTTGATCTCAGACTTCTAACCTCCAGAATTATGAAAAAAAATAAATTATGTATTTTAAGTTATCCAGTCCATAGTACTTTGTTGGGGCAGCACTTTCTCACTAATACAATATTCAAAAAAGATTTCTCTTTCAAATGGTGAATTCTTGAATGTGTCATAGTTTTGATTTCAGAGGCCAAGTTTATAGTTTTAAATTAAGGTATTATTCACCTATAGTAAATTTTATTTTTTCAGTTTATGGTTCTGGGAGTTGTGGCAAATGTGTAGTCATGAGACCTCACACAGTTCTGCCACCCTCCCACCCTTGTGCCTCTTTGGAGTCAACTCAACCCACTCCTCCCCTGCTTCTGTTGACTACTACACTGTTCACTGTTATCTCCTTACAGTGTGCCCTTTCCAGGATGTCATATAAATATAATCATGTAGTATGTGGTCTTTAAAGACTGGCTTATTTTACTTAGCATAATGCATTTGTGATTTGCCCAAATTGAGAGTATCAGTAACCTGCTTCCTTTTTATTGCAAAGTACTATTGCCACAGTTGATTTTTTACTCCAGTTCATTGATATCTGGATTATTTACAGTTTGTAATTATTACAAATAAAGTCACTATAAATATTTATATGCCTGGGTTTTTAGTAAATATAGATTTACTTTTCACTTGGGTAAATATCTATGACTGAGATTACTGAGTCATATGCTAAGTTTTTGCTAACTTTGTAAAAAAAAAAACTAGCAAATTATTTTCATTAGTGGCTGTTGCATTTTACATTCATACCAGCAATATATGAGAATCCCAGGGACTTTTCATCCTCTTCAGCATTTACTATGTCAATTTTCAAAAAAAATCTTAGCTGCTTTAGTAGTTATATAGTAGTGTCTCATTGTGTTTAATTTGTATTTACCTAAACACTAATGATGTTGAACTTTTTTTCCAAGTGCTTATTTCTTACCTGTATATCTTATTTGATAAATTGTTCATATCTTTTGCCCATTTTATTATCAGATTGATATGTCTCAATTGTTATATGTTTTTCATATAAATACTTTATCCATGTGATTTGAAATATTTTTTCCAGACAATGGCTTGTATTTTTATTCTAAGTCCTTCAAAGAGTAGAAATTCTTAATTTTGATAAAATCTCTTTCATTATCATTTCTTTTATGGACCCTGCTTTTGTTGCTTTATCTAATAAATCTTTGCCCAACCCAAGGTCACAAAGATGTCCTTCTATAATTTCTTCTACTTTTATAGTATTAAGTTTTCATTTAAGTCTATCATCTATTTTTATTTAATGTTTGTATAAAGTTCAAAATATGATAAAGATTTATTTTTTTGCACATGGTTGTCTAATTTAATATCTATTAATGATTTAAAAACTCTCAGGAAACTAGGAATAAAGGGAACTAACTCAATCTAAAACAAACAAAAAAACAAACACACACACACAAAAACTGGCATCTACATAAACATATAAAGCCATCTTACTTTACAGTTAAAGACTGAAAGCTTTCCTCCAAGATCAGGAACAAGATACCATTTTTATTTCAGACTAGAGGCCCATTGCATGAAGATTCATGCAATAGGCCTTCTTTCCCCTGGCTGCCAGCACCAGTTTTCCTCTGGCACCCGGGACCCAGACCTTCACTCTGGCCACCGCCTTCCATCTTCCCTCTGGACACAGTCTTTGCTGTGGCTGGAGTCTTCAGTATTTGCTCCTCACTCCAGTGGAAGTCTTCAGTCTCTGGCCAGAGCTGCTCCTGTAGCTCCTTCCGCCCCCGCACCCTCTCCCTCTAGGCTTGATCACTGCTTCACCTGCAGACCTTGCTGACGGGCTCCTGGGTTTCAGGGGGCTGCCTTGCCTGCCTCCCGGCTTTCTGATCACGATCACGGGCCGCAGGCAAGGTGGCTCCTGGGTCCTGGGGGGTCGCCTTGCCTGCGGCCTGGCTTTCCAGCGGCTCCTGGGGTAGCACACTGGGGGCCTGGATGGCAGCTCCCGGTGTCCCACCTTGCCTGGAGTATGCAAATTAGCTGCCATCTTGTTTGGTGGTTAATTTGCATATCATGCTGATTAACCAATGGGAGACATAGTGAAGGGACGGTCAATTACCATGTTTGTCTATTATTAGATAGGATCATTCTAAAGATCCTAGCCAGTTAAATAAGGTGAGAAAAAGAAAATAAAAATATAAAAAAGTGACAGGAAAGAAAAAAAATGACCCATATTCTTAGATGGTGTGATTGTCTACCTAGAAAATCTCAAAGAATCTATGAAATGCTATTAGAACTAAGAAGTGATCATTTGGAATTATATTAGAGTCTGGATACAACACAATCTCCCCTTTGATAATGGGTTCTGTGTGTGAACCTTGGCTCAACTCCAGAAACCAGGCAAAGGATTGTTACTTTTTTTTTTTTTTAATATATTTTATTGATTTTTTACAGAGAGGAAGGGAGAGAGACAGAGAGCTAGAAACATCGATGAGCGAGAAACATCGATCAGCTGCCTCCTGCACATCTCCCACTGGGGATGTGCCCGCAACCCAGGTACATGCCCTCGACCGGAATCGAACCTGGGACCTTTCAGTCCGCAGGCTGACGCTCTATCCACTGAGCCAAACCGGTTTCGTCGGATTGTTACTTTTTAATTGGGATAGTTGCCTTCTGCCTTCTGAGCATCTAGGAAGATTTTTTTTGGTTTATACATTAAGTTCCATATTTGTTAAACTCCCATATATCTTCTTCTTGTACCATTGTGTTCTGTTTACTACCTGAACAGAACAGTAGGTTAGACCCCTCTGATTTACTACTTGCCAATGATAATGTAACTGCAACCACTTTGCTTCTGACAGTTAAAAGCTGCCACCTGATTCTATTAATTTAGGTTCCTATCATCTGCATTGTTATCAAGGACCCTAATACCACCATCAGTCCTGGCTTCAACAGGAGAACCGCACCCACTGATGAAGGTATCCCCTTGCCAATGCATTTCTTATTGCTTTGGTTAAGGGGTCTCCTGCCAGTTCTCCCACAGAACATGGGTGGCTCCTGTGTGTTCTGGCCCCCTACTATGCTCACTTTTGGGATCTTTTTCATTCTACCTTTCACTATCTGCCCTAGAATTTCTGATAAAGTAGAACTTACTGAATGTGAGATCTTGACTTTTTATTTTTTCTAAGAGTCACATGAGGTATTGCAACAGCCAAGGGCAATCCATTCTACATTCATCTTATCACAGTTTGTCATCAGTAAAAAAATTAGCAATTGCACCAGGATAGCGTGCTAAGAGCTGTCAGCTATCTATCATCAGCAATGGTGTCCTCATTTCCAGCTGGTGCTCTATCTCCAAAATTCCATTTTTGTGCCTGCCTTTTAGGAGCATTTCGGGTACAAGTTATCTTAGGTTGGGTTTCTGAGAACTCAGGTTCTGAGATGGCTACTTGTGTGCAGAAGGTTTGTGAGGAGTTCTGTCAAAAGCACCCTGTAAAGTGAGGGGAATGGATTAAGCAGAAGAAAAAACTGAAGCACAATGTAGTTACATCAGAGGCCTCCTATCATACTATGAGGAGCTCTGAGCTGAGGTGACCCTTCAGTATATATATTATTGATTTCAGAGAGGAAGGGAGAAGGAGATAGAAATTGATTTCAGAGACAAACGGAGAGGGAGAGAGAGATAAAAACATCAATGATGAGAGAGAATCATTGATCAGCTGCCTCCTGCACACCCCACACTGGGGATCCAGCCTGCAACTCAAGCATGTGCCCTGACTAGGAATTGAACCTTGACCTCCTGATTCATAGGTTGACACTCAACCACTGAGCCACGCTGCCCAGGCCAGTGATGTTTTTAATTGAGAAAAGAATTCCAAGCCCTTGAATCACAGCATCAATAAGTTATTGGATATAGGTTATCTCCAAGAAGGGGAATAGGCTTAGACAAAGCAGCTCTTTTTACTGAAGTTAGGTTCTGAAAAGGGTTACAACTTTTGAGCCATGTGCACAAACACTGTACTGTTGAGGCTATCAGTTCCTGTGAACTGAGCAATGATGTGGGCAGATCATCAGAATATCCATCTGCTATATAGTTTAAATGTGAAATGACATGAACAGTCATCTCAGAATCCCTAAAGCTTTCAATGAAATAGAATACAGTTGTATCTTTTAATATACTTGATGCAAATGTGGCCATTCATCATTTGCTTACTAATTACTATGCCATATACTACAAATGTGTTTGCTTTGATTTGAGAATTAGATTTAGTGTAGTGATTCATCTTCACAAAATTGAAAATAATTAAGATGAGTCATTGTTATTTTCTTAAAGAGAACAAAAGTTAATATTACCTCTAGATACAGAAATTATTTAATATTCTAAAACCTTTGATGTTCAAAAATATCTGAATTTGCTTTTTGTTATCTACGAATATAAACGTTACAACCCTTTTATAAACATCGGTATAAACATTAACAGTGTAATACAAAACTAACACAAGGCAAAAGGCATCTTTTAAGATTAGAGAGATTTGATTTTGATCTTAAAGGGTGATTTAACCAAAGTTCCCAAATGATTGCATACTTTTTGAAATGTTGCACAGCTAATTAATAATGGATCAAATATTCTGACTCTATATGAATAAAATGCATATATTTCAAAAGCATCTTCCCTGAAGTGCTATTGAATTGATAATTATTTGACTAACAAGTATCCAGATTAGTTTTGGGTGGACAACCTGAATCACAGTCAAGAGAAATTCAGTAAGTGTATGTCTATTATCATAAACCCCACAGAAAACCATTTCACACTTGCAAAAGTAACCTATTGTTTTCCAGGAAAAACATCTGATTTTTTTTAGGGCAAAATGCACTTTGCTTTTCATTTACTATGTCTCAGCATTTGGGTTGTAAACATTTATTAATATCCTGCTTTTAAGAAGAAGCCTCCCAGCTGTTTGCAAATGTCCAATAAATAGATCTTGTGAGACCTAGGAGAAAGAAAAATATTCTCAAAACATTATAGCAATATAAATATTCCATATAAATTTAATTTGCTCTTCGCAATATTTTATACCTTTTAAAGAACATAATTGATATAATTTAGAGGAACATTTGCTTACCCATAATTCAATAAAGAAATTAAACAACATATCTTTAAAGATTCACCAAAATGATAGTAACATGTATTCATTCAATGAACAGTTATTGAGCATTACTGCACATTTTATCTTGTCTTTAATAGCGAGTTCATTCTGAACGCCACTACTTATTAGCATTGGAAACTTGACCAAATTATTAACTATCTTGGAGCATCTTACATTTATTTTTATGAAATTGAAACAACATATTTACCTTATAGAATTGTTGTGAAGGATAAATGAGAACACATGCAAAGAACTTAGAACAGTAAAAGCTATTACTTACTAAAGTAAGCACAAAGAAACATTTCAGAAATGTGTGCTACCGCACACCAGCAGTTGTACTAAATGCTGTACTGTGCAAAGGTGTTCTATAAAGAGGAAGATTGCGGTGTCTGCCCTCAGGGAGTGTGTGGGGCAGAGGAGTGGTCAGAAAATGAACAGTGACAAGTACTCTGACAAAGATGCCCAGGAAGCAGTTAGAAGAATATGTGACTGGATTTGAGGAAATATCTGAGTGAGACACATACATTTAAGAATTGTTCAGGCTAGTGCCATTTCCAAAATAGTATCGCATGCTGAGAAGTCAAGTTTAGTTCTGTCAATAGCTAAATGACTACTCATTATGAAAAATGTCTAACCTTTATTTCGAAACTAACCTTTTCCATAAAAGGTTATTGTTTTGTTTTTGAAATGTTGACATTCTATTCTCTATTTTCTCTGAGATTTGGTATTGGTATTGTATCTGAAAATGTTTATTATCTAATTGAATTTTGTCTTAAATATTTGATTGTTCAAATTGTTGGTTGGTTATTATAATTATTAGCTTCTTATATTTATAAGGCCTTATATTTATTCTGAATTCCCAAAACACTTAGAATAGCAGTTATAAAACTGTGGTTCACAGAATCTTATGGTTTCTAGAGAAATTTTCTGAAGATCCATGGAGTCAAAGCTATTTATCTGACACTATTAAGACACCATTTGTCTTTTTCACTGTATTGACACTTGCACTGATTGTACAAAAGCAATGGTAGACTGGTACCCTAATAGGAGCAAGGCAGTGGAACAAAACCATATTGATAGTCATTGGACTCTTTAATGCCAGGCACCCGTAGAAGTTTAGTGTCACTTAATAATATCCCTGATTAAAGTATAATTATTAATTTTATTAAAGTTTTTCCCTTTTGCCTTTTTTATAGTCTTTGTGATAAATTTTAAAAATATAAATCTATAAAATATATGTTGTGTTCACTGGTGATAAGACTTAAGGAGAAAACTGAAGTAAGAAAGGGATACAGTGAGTGTCTGGAGGTGGGGAAGAATAGACTGTTTGACTGGGTTGCTAGAAAAGCATCACTGAAAAGATAGCAGTTGAGTTGAGACCTAAAGAAGGGAAGAGAGTGAGCCTTACATATATATTTGTTTCATCTGAGAAACAGCAGGTACACAGACTCTGCTGTGGGAGAATGTTTGACATGTTCAAGGAACAACAAAAGGTGTCAGTGTGGAAAGAGGAGAGGAAACCAGCTGGAAAGTCCAAAGTCATAGGAGAAGAGGTCAAAGAAGTCACATAAGGCTCATCAATCTTATGGAAACTTTGACATTTAATGAGTTGAAATTCCAATGGAAGACTTTCAGTAGAGATCTAACAGTG
The DNA here is from genome assembly GCF_028538775.1 of Myotis yumanensis. NCBI lineage: Eukaryota > Metazoa > Chordata > Mammalia > Chiroptera > Vespertilionidae > Myotis > Myotis yumanensis. The sequence goes on from NW_027223754.1 coordinate 133,105,948, forward strand.
ATTTAAAAGAATAACTCCAATTTCAGTGGGGAAGACAGATAAGGAAAGAAGTATGGGCACAACGAGGAAAATTGCACATTCCAGTGGATCAAGGTGGAAGTGGGAGGGGCATGAGGAGTGTATGGGTACATTTTGAAGCAGACAAAGTGTTCTGTGAGAAGAAGGAGTGATGGGTTTTTTATATACTGAAAAGGGACAACAATGGGTAGAGCAGGTTGATAGTGGAGGGAGGGGGGCATGTGGGTAAAAGAGGTGGGGTGGAAGGGGAATATTTAGGGGGAGGAGTGCAAAGAGAGTACAGAGAGAAAAAAACAAGGGACTCAGTTTTCAACTGTTAAATCTTAGATGCCTATTAGACATTCAAGAGCAGATGTAGAATAAGCAATTGGATGCATATATTTGCAGTTCAGGGAGAGTTATGAGTTGGAAATAAAATTTTGGAGTAATGTGTATATAGATGCTAGTAGGCTATGAGACTAGATGAGATTACATAGGGAGTAAATGTAAATAGGAAAATATGAATATAAGGAGAAGATATCCAAGGATTGAGCCCTGAGGCATTTCACCACTTAAAGGTTAGAGGAGATGTGGGGGGACGAGAAGAATGCACTAAGATAGAGCCGCCAGAAAGTTAAGTGGAAAACCAAGGGAGGGTAGTGCCCTGAAAGAAAAGGTGGGGGGAGGGGAGTATTTTTAAGTATTAAAAACTGCTGTGAGTCAGAAAGTATGATGACTAAGAACTAATCCCTATATTGAGCAATACAAAAGTTGGTGGTGATGCTGGGAATTACAGTTTTGATGGAGTAGTGGGGGTGAAGACCTGAAGTGGGTTCAAAAATAAATGGAAGAAGATAGATTGATGATAATAAGTAGATAAACATGCTTTACAGGAGTTTTACTGTAAAGACCACCAGGAGAATGGAGTTCCATATGCAAAGAGAAATGGGTGTAATGAATATTTTTAAAAATCTTTGATTGAGAAGAGATATGATAACATTTTTGTAAGTTGATATGCAAGATCAAATAGGGGAGGAAAACTGATATGCAAGGGATTGGTTATGATGATTCACTGTGGAATTTAAGCCCAATAAAAAGGAGATGAGGACACAGAATGTGTGGAAATCCCTCCACACCTATCAGGATAGGCTACCAGTTAAGGGAAAGTACAGGAACCAGACCATCTGGTTCGAATTCCAGTTCTGCCACTTAACCAGCAATGTGACTTAGGCAAATTATTGACTTCTCTGTGGCTCACTTTCTTCCCTCTAAAATGGTGCTAATAATGAAACCTTCCTTAGAAAGTTTGTATGAGAACTAAATCTGTTAACGTTTGTAAAGGGTTTAGAAGCGAAGCTATATTATGCTCACTAAATACGAACACACACACACACACACACACGTATTATACATTACATGCATTCATAAATACAAATGTAAATACATTCCTAGTGATATTCATTTTTTAAAAACTCATTTTGTTTCTTGAGTCCAAATCATACTACTTACAATTTGCTAATTGTCTTCCATACCAGCAGTTCTTCAGTACAAGAATGTAAACTAGATCCCTGAACTAGAAAGCAACAGTTAAAATGCAGCCTTGGTACTGACCAGCTTCATGCTTAATTTTATTATAAATCAAACTCCTCAGCTATATGCAACAATAAAAATTTTTGATTTATAATGGCTTTTGAGTAATAAATGAACCTGGTATTTAAAGGACCTTGCCTAGTACATGTAACCTGGCATATAATCAGTTAAGGATGGCTACTAAGGTAGATTTTGGCACCTTGACTGACATAGATATTCTGTGGGAACGAGTGTAAAATCCATTGAGATTAAACTTCTTTATTATGCCAGCCTCTCCCATTCTTCTTATCTATATTGAAAGGTAAAACTTTAAAAATGTGATATTGGCCAGAGAATGAAAGAATTTGCATTATAATGAGAACAATAGACTTCTTAATTCAAAAATGATCATTATCAAAGATGAGTCCCATAACATTTCTGGCTCTGACAAGCAGGTTGGTGTGCCATCAAAAACATTTATTGATAATAAAACTGCATGAAATGTTTGACGATTTTTGTGTGTTTATGTGGGGCAGTGTATATTTGTTGAAGTCAACCATGTATAGATGACTCAAAACTTTGAAAAATTAAGATTGAATTAATAAATACATATGTGTGGAAAAGATGCATTACAAACAAAAATAAGTGCAATGGGCTAAGTGTTTATATTGAAATCCTAATCCCCAATGTAATGGTATTAGGAGGTGGGAGGGATGAGGTCATGAGGTGAGTCCTCTGGAATGGTATGAGTGCTCTTATAAAAGAGTCCATCTCTTTCCTCTTCCACCATGTGAGGATACAAGGGGCGGGGCGGGGGGCGGGGGGAGGACTTGAAATCTAAATCCTGTCCCTGAACCAAGAAGTGGGCTCTCATCAGAATACTGAATCAACTGACTTCTTGATCTTAGACTTTCCAGCCCCCAGAATTGTAAAAAATAAGTGCTTGTTATTTAAGTCACCTCATCTGTGGTATTTCTTTTTTTTTGAAGTAGTGGAAAATGACTAACGCAATTAGGGTACATACAGAGGTTACAAGTAGCAGGAAAATAAGTCCTCAATGAAGAACTACTCAAATATGTTTACACAAATAAATACTGCTAAGAGTCATCATAGCCCAAAATGTAGGGACCAACTGGGTAGTGTTCTTAAGATATTCTGGTTGCAAACTACCAGAAACAAAAATAGCTGGCAATTTTTAAGTCAGGTTATCTCATTTGGGAATTGACCACAATATAAAACATCTTTTTATAAAACTAGTTCAGATTATGGTTCAGTAAACAGTAGTGGGTAGAATTATGATACTTGATTGATTTCTATGAGCTTTGGTTATATAAAAGAGGTAGACCTGTGAACAATATACTCAAAAATTAACTTTATATCCATAAATATTTATATTTATCTTAACCAAATTATTAAAAATACTTTGAAATATGTTACTTTACACATTTCATCTGGATTCTGATACTATCCAGGAATAAAGAGAGAATGATATTTGTGTTTAGAGCGCCACATGTTGTGAAAAGATGCCATGTTGTGACATTTATAGTTTTCTACTTTATCTGAATATTAATTGGGTATTTCAAAATTACTATGTCAAATGACATTTTTTTATATTTACTTTATGCATTCCTCTAAGTCTCTTCATCAATTTTTTAAATTAAAGTTATATCCCTAAAATCATAATTTATAATCAAGGCATTAGAAAAACCTAGCCCAGGAGAAGAAACTCTATATTGGCTGGGCCATAACTGAGAAGTGAAAAGAAACTTCTTAGATAAACATTTCCTAGGTAAACATTTGTCATAATTTTTCTGATTTGATAATATATATATTATTAACACACGCAAAAAAAAACTGTGTTGAAAGCATTAGATACAATGTTAAAGAGAACAAGACAAACATTTACTTTCATTGTCATTACTGAACATTGTATTTGATGTCCCAGCCAATGTATTAAGCACAAGAAATGAAATTAAACTGTCATTATTTGTAGATAATCTATTCAACATATAAAACCAAATATATAAATGATAGAATATTAGAATTAATGAATTATTTCAGTGAATGGATTAGATATAAAATCATCATACAAAAATCAATAGATTTTTTAAAAAGTGATCTTTCTTTTTGAAAGTATTATAGATGTCCCCTTTGTTTGTGGGTTGTTTTTTTTTTCCCCATTAACCCCCTCCATCCCATATCCATCCCTCCCAGGCCTCCACCACTCTATCATATGTGTCCATGGGTTATACATGTATGCATATAAGTTCCCCAGTTATTCAATCCCTGCTAACCCCTGCCTTCCCTCTGAATTTCATCAGTCTGTTCCATGCTTCTATGTCTCTGGCTCTATTTTATTCATCAGTTTATTTTGTTCACTAGATTCTACATATAAATGATAATATGTGGTACTTATCTTTCTCTGACTGGCTTATTGCACTTAGCAGAATACTTTTCGGGTCCATCCATGCTGTTGCAAATGGTAAAAGTTCTTCCTTTTTTATAGTTGTGTAGTATTCCATTGTGTAAATGTACCACCGCTTCTTTATCCACTCATCTGCTGATGGGCACTTGGGCTGTTTCCAAATCTTAGCTATTGTAAATTATGTTGCTATGAACATAGGGGTGCATATATTCTTTCTGATTGGTGTTTCTGGTTTCTTAGGATATGTTCCTAGAAGTGGGATCACTAGGTCAAATGGGAGTTCTATTTTTAATTTTTTGAGAAAAATTCTATACTGTTTTCCACAGTGGTTTTACCAGTCTGCATCCCCACCAGCAGTGTACTAGGGTTCCCTTTTCTCTACATCCTCGCCAACACTTGTCATTTGTTGATTTGTTGATGAGCCTGGTACTGGCACAAGAACAGGCATATAGATCACTGAAATAGAACAAAGAACCCAGAAATCAACCCAATCCATTTTACTCAATTAATATTTGACAAAGGAGGCAAGAGCATACATGGAGTTAAGACAGTCTCTTTAAGAAATGGTACTGGGAAAATCGGACAGGAACATGCAAAAAATGAAACTAGACCACCAACTTAGACAATACACAAGAATAAACTCAAAATGGATAAAATACTTAAATGTAAATCATGAAAACATAAAAATCTTAGAAAAAAAAATAGGTAGCAAAATCTCAGACATCTCTCATCCTATCTAATAAAGAGGGAATATGCTAATTGATCATCATGCCCTCACAAGATGGTGGCGCCCACAGCCAATAAAGAGGAAATGTGCTAATTGACTGCCACGCCCTCACAAGATGGCGGCACCCATAGCCACAAAATGGTGGCACCCAGTCCCCTCAGCCCTGCCTCATCCAGCCAGAGTTCCCCAAATACTCACCCCCGCTGGGGTGTGGCAGGGGCCGTGCGCCTCATCCAGCCTCAGCCCCCAATACCCTCAGCCCTGAGGGGAGGGCAGTTGGGGATGGTCATGCCAGCAGGGGAGCAGTTAGGCATCAATCAGGCTGGCAGAAGAGCGGTTAGGGGGCTATCAGGATGGTAGGCAGAGTGGTTAGGATCCAGCAGTCCCAGATTGTGAGAGGGATGTCCAACTACCAGTTTAGGCCTGATCCCTGGGGGTCCCAGATTGGAGAGGGTGCAGGCTGGGCTGAGGGACATCCCCCCATGCATGAATTTTGTGCACCGGGCCTCTAGTAGTAATATATTTACCAATACATCTCCCAGGGCAAAGGAAATTAAGGAGAAAATAAACAAATGGGACTACATCAAAGTAAAAAGCTTCTGCACAGCAAAGAAAACCATCAACAAAATGAAAAGGGAACCCACTACATGGGAGAACATATTTGCCAATGATACATCTGATAAGTGGTTAAATTCCAAAATATATCAGGAACTCATAAAACTTAACAAAAGGAAGGCAAACAATCCAATTTAAAAAATGCACAAAGTATCTTATTAGACACTTTTCCAAAATGGGCATACAGAAGGAAAGAGACATATGAAAAATCAATAGATATTTTAGTGAACACAATAACCCATTGGAAAATAAGATGATATAAAGATCCCATTCACAATAGGTATAGTAATTTTTTTAAAAAAATAAATAAAAACAATTCCCAAACTTTATTAAAGATCATAAAGAAAGATCTGATTGGAAATATATATATCATATTAATGGGTTATAGTAATCCTACCTAATAAAAGTAATATGCAAATTGAAATTGACCATCACTCCAAAACACAAGATGGCTGCCCCCATGTGGACACAAGATGGCCTGCAGGGAAAGGCAGTTGTGGGTGATCAGGCCAGCAGAGGAGGACAGTTGGGGCTGGGGGCCCAGGCCTGTAGGGGAGGGCAGTTGTGGGCGATCAGGCCAGCAAGGGAGGGCAGTTGGGGGCAATTGGACCAGCAGGGGAGCAGTTAGGTGTTGATCAGGCTGGCAGGGGAGTGGTTAGAGGGTGATCAGGGTGGCAAGCAGAAGCAGTTAGGGGCAATCAGGCAGGCAGGCAGGCGAGCGGTTGGAAGTCAGCAGTCCAGAATTGTGAGAGGACAGTCGGACATCCCTCGAGCAGTCCCCGATTGGAGAGTGTGCAGGCTGGGCTGAGGGACACACACCCCCCATGCACAAATTTCATGCACCAGGCCTCTATTAATTCTTATAAAAAGAAATCTTATAAATTCGTGGCAATTACAATGAAAATATTCCAAAAGAGTGTTTAAAATAACATTTGATGAATCAATTATAATACTTATATGGAACAGTAAATATAAAAAAATGTTCTGTGAACCAGAGGTCATGATTCTGACCTGCATTCAGAACTCAGAAACTGTCATTTAGGCCCATACACAAAGCTCAAGTCCCAAAATAAGAGGTACACTATTGTTACTCCAGAGCCCTAAACTGGTCCTATGTCTGATATGAGTGAGAGTCACAACATACAACACATAAACACCATTCTAGTATCTTAATTTCATGTGACCTTATGACAAAAATACTATTTTGCCCATTGCCAGGCCGCCCTCCTGGAACTGGGGACTACCATAACTGAGAGTGACTCCATAGGCATAATTGCCAGAGCTTCACGGGACATCTAGTTTACCATATAAGTGCAAGAGGGACCTGGGTGGGAAAAAGATTTTGGGGTGAGAGGGGAATCATAGCACCAGTGACTTGGCCTTGGACACTCTGCTCAAATAACACTGTTGAACCCAGCTAGTTCCAAACACATGCTTAGAAACCTCCAGGTATTCTCCTGTCCACATGCTGATTCACCTGCTATTGTGAAATATAGGGCCAGACATAATCACAATGTAAACATTTCCTATATGGTTAGTACTATAATTATAAACACACCATTTCCCCCCTTTTACATATAATTCTACAAAATACACTTTTACAGGGTTCCTGTAGTTGTAGGGCATAAAACTACAGCAGTGGTACAATAGGTAAATTCATCTGTGTGTGAATTCATGTTTTTTATGTATTACAATTATATCTTAGTACTAGAGGCCCAGTGCATGAAATTCATGCATGAGAGGGAAGTGTCCCTCAGCCCAGCCTGCACACTTTCTAATCTGGGATGCCTCAGGGGATGTCCAACTGCTGGTCCTGGATTGCGAGAGGAATATCTGACTGCCAGCAATCAAGGACCTCTGGCTCCTAACTGCTCGCTTGCCTGCCTGCCTGATCCCCCTAACTGCCCTCCCCTGCTGGACTGATCCCCCTAACTGCTCTCCCCCACTGACCTGATTCTCCTTACTGCTCTCCCCTGCCAGCCTGCTCACCCCTAACTGTCTCTGCCTTGGCTCTGCCACCATGGCTTTGTCCAGAAGGACGTCCAGTACAATTAGCATATTACCCTTTTATTAGTATAGATAGAGGCCTGGTGCATGGGTGGGGGCCGGCTAGTCTGCCCTAATGGGGGTCTAGGATCAGGGTCGGGGTTCCCTTGGGGGTGGGGCTTGTCTGGGCTAGGGAACTGGAGCGGTTTGCAGGCTAGCCATGCCCCCATCAGGGTGGGAGTATCTGCTGGGGAACAGGTGGTCTGGGCAAGGGGCTTGGGGCAGTTTGCAGGCCAGCCAGCCCCCTATTGGGGTGGGGGTTCCTGCTGGGGATGGTGCAGCCTGGGACAGGAGGGTGGGGCAGCATGGACGAGGACCTGGGGGTGGTTTGCAGGCCAGCCAAACCCCTGGCTTTGCCCGGAAGGATGTCCGGAAGGTCTCTGGAAGTTCTCTCCGTCTAATTATCATATTACTCTTTTATTAGTATAGATATCTGATGCAAATTACAATTTCAAACATCTTATTTTGGCCTTGGTTTTGTTGCACTCCCCTATGATCATTGCCTTTGGAGTGGTCACTGGTATTTTGAGGGTCTGGTTAAAGGTAAATTCAGTTGAATTGATAGTTAATTTGGTTTACTAGGACATTATTATTTGATTTACAGTCATTACTGTATATAATTAAAGTTATTACTAGCCACAGTTAGAATGGCCTTCAGAAATACTCCTATCACTTGCCACATTGACTTACCAGGGGTAACACATTGACCTATAGAGACTCATGTCAGAGGTAATACTGCCATATGTATATGTCCTATATCTCCTAGCACCAGATGTATGTGAGCAGTGGAGGACAAACAAGATTCAAAATACACAGAACCAGAACCATAATCAGTCTACGGAAAATTTTTCTAATCATTATATGTGTAAAATTTTAAGAAGTAGGTTTCAGTTGCCTCAAAGCCTAACAAAAACAGAAGTCCTCTTATGTCAGGAATATATTCAGTTAAGCAATAAAAACAATTATATATGCATCCTCTTTCTAAAAAAGTGGAACTGTACAAAATGGGAATTATCAAAATGACTGTGTTTGGAGGGTAGGTAAAGACACACTACAAATCCTGATTTCATCTGTATGTGAAGTCTCATGTTTTACGTATAGAGATCATGTCTTAGCATGTCTAACACACTTTGTCTTGATAAAGCCTAGCAGTTCAGATAAAATGATGTGTAAAATTGACACCTATGCTGCCAATAGACTGAAGAAACAAGTGTTCCAGTGACATTAGTGCACATTTACTAATAATTCAAAATGTGTAATATGAGAGTAATTTGTTACAAAATTGAATAGCTCAATGCAGCAGAGAGACAATTTAAGCATGTACTTAAAGTTCTCTTGAACAGGCCTAACTTTCAGATTAGTTTTTACATTTTTGTCAAACTTTTTTTTTTTTTTTTACCAAAATTCAAGTATGACAGAAAGAAAATATTCTTGTGAAATCCAGACATATAAACTGAAAAATAAAAAAAGGCCAGGAGAACTTCAAAATGTTAAAACAACGTTATTACATCATAGTGTACCTTAAAACCTCTGATGGTTAAAAGCAAACAAAATTATTCTAAATTCTCAAGTATAAAAAATGCTATCTTCCAATTGCTTAACCCCAAATTCTTAGCACATTTTTCTCTCAATCTTTTTCTCTAGTGTATTTGGTCCTATCAGCAAATTCTATTAACTATACCTTCAAAATATATTCAGAATCCAATGAACTGTTACCTTCCTGGTCTAATCCACCACCATCCCTCACCTGTATTATTCTTTTTTAAAAAATTTCTTTATTGGTTAAGGTATTACAAATGTGTCCTCATCCCCCAATTAACCCCCAAACCTCCCCCCTCCCACTCATGCTCTCATCCCCCTGTTGTCAATGTCCATTGGTTTGGCTTATATGCATGCATACAGTCCTTTGGTTGATCTCTTCCCCTTACCCCCACCCTCCCCTACTTTCTCTCTGGGGATTGATAGTCTGATCGCTGTTTCTCTTTCTTTGGATCTGTCCATGTTCATCAGTATGTTGTTTTCTATATTCCACAAATGAGTGAGATCATGTGGTATTTATCTTTCTCTGACTGGCTTATTTCACTTAGCATAATGCTCTCCAGTTTTCTTAATAGCTTTCTTATGGGTGAGTCTTTATCAACAGGTGGTGCCCACCTGTTGGCTCTGTGGGGGTGAGGGCTCCTTAAAGGAGCCATTTCCTCTTCCAGAACTTCTGTCTGGAAGAAAGCTGCCCCTTCAGTTCTTGTCCAGATGCCAGAAAATTCAGTTCCTCCTGGTATGACCCTGCTGCCTTTTGAACTGATGCCCCAGCACTGAAACTCAGACAGCATTAAGTCCATATGCTGGGACTCCAGCAGCCCCCCATCTCACTCAGCCACAATCCCCACTGGTTTTTACAGCCAGAAGTTATGGGGACTTCTCTTCCTGCCACTGGAACCTGGTAAATGATTGGGACCCCTATATCATCAAGGAGAACCTCTGAAGCTCAGATATGCCTCTCAATGTTTAAGTGCCATACATGGGTGTGGGACCAGCCTCTCTTACCAGTCTTGAAGCAGCTTCTTCTTTATGTCCTTAGTTGTAGGACTTCTGTTCAGCTAGATCTCAGGCAGTTCTGAATGATGGTTGTTTTGTATTTTAGTTGTAATTTTGATGTGGTTGTGGGAGGATGCAAGTATCGCATTTACTACCACTGCCATCTTGACCAGAAGCCAACTTTATTCTTAAATAAAGGTTAAGTCTAAGGCCAGTGTAGGTGGGCTGGTGGGCAAAAAGCAAAGAAAGTGCAGATCACAGGCTCCCCCCTCATGTGAACAGTGGGGCCTGCCCAGGGAGGCAAGGACAAAGGACAAGGAAAACAAAGTGCTGGGATGGCGGTGGGAAAGTGTCTTTGCATTTGCTGCCGTATAGTTTTGAAGACTTTAGTTTATTTTTCTCTTTATTTTATTTTCAACACCTTGATCAAATTTGCAGATTTTGAGAACCCTGAGTTTATATTCATTTGGGGTCCTTGAAGGCATAGCATTGCTAATTACTACTGAGAATAATAGTTCTTGTTTAAATTATTTTACTGATGGTAGAGGAATGTGAGGGGATTGGGACAAATGTGAAATGAAAAGAAGCATCTCTGCTGGAGGCAGGAATTCTTGATTCAAGGGATATAAGAACAAAATTCTGAGGCAGATCTCTTTGGAGTAAAAATAGTAGAAAAGGTTAAAGAAATGTTGAGCTCAAAATGTTAAACAAATATTGATATTAGAATTATAAAAAAAAGCAAGATTATACATTTGGCTTGAGATTTTCTATAATAAATTTGGGTTATCTAGCTCTCAATAGAATGAATGCATTCTTATATTCAATGATGCAGTTAAAAGTTAGATGATGCTCAAGAATAAGAATGTCCTCTGCATTCCTTCAATATTGTAACAGCACATAGTTGATTTCTACATCTCTACTCATACTCATTTCTTTGCAGTCATGGATAACTATGATCAAAAGAGAAAATAGTGACACTCATAGTGATTCAGACTTAGGTTCCAGAATTCTAATGACATTGGGATTTCAATATGGCTTTTCGCGAGACTGTCTCATGATATTCTTTAAGGCATGAATGCTGAGGGGAAATGATATGGAGGGAAGAGCACAGGTTCTGGAGTCCAGATTGACTCAGTTAAAATACCGGCTCAGCTACTTCTTAGTGGTATGACTTTGGGAAAGTTACTAAAACTATCTCTGACTCAGTTTTCTAATCTGTAAAATGAAGATGATAACATTACATCCTCATAGCTTGTTGTGATGATTATGTAAAGCAACACATAGAGTTCTTGGAGCTATGTTTAACACTTAATGAATTCAAGCTATTTTTTGTTTACAATAAAATATTCAGATGGTCTTAATAGCCAGATCCCAACATCCCAACAGTGTTAAATCTACATGAAAATTCTGTTTCATGTCCAAACATAGAGCAATAATTAGAATATATATATATATATATATATACATATAGAATTTATAGGTATAGATATAGATATAAATATAGATATATATTATTTTATTTGAAAGTTATTGATGAGAAAACACTGGGAATCATGGTGATATCCAGAATTAGAGGGCTTGACCACACAATAATCCTATTTGGTTAAAAATTCCAGGGGGAAAACAATCTGAAAAGGTAAAATTTAAAACAGAATTAAAGTCCACTACTAAAATATAAAAGCAAATTATTAAAAAACTTTACAAGTCCAATATTCGGAAGGTGTAACAAAATAAAAGTGTATGTAGAAAAGTATATATGTAAATTTGAGTAAATGACATAATGAATGTAACAACAAAACTAATTGATTAACATATAGTGTTAAGAACAGGGAAGGGAAGGTTTCTCTTTAGCCTGTGCTTGTTAGAACACATCTAAAATAATACATATAGTTCTTAAGGAAGGAATACATTTGGAACTCATAACATATAAGATATTCCTATAGAAGTTAATGAAATGCAGCCTTGTAAAAAGAAATTTTAGGGTAAAATGATATTTGCCTAACTTAAAGAACTCTAAGTGCAATAAACATTAGACTTATTTCATGTAGAAAACATATTATATATATGGTTAATGGATGAGACTTAGAGGAAAGTATTTTCTATCTCAATGTGTTCATTCTTGCCATCTAAAATGCCCCACGGTTTCTAAGCCTGTCTTGTTTAAATTAGAGAGCGCATTAAGAATTTCTGCTTGGATGGTGAATGCATTTGAGAATAGTATGATTACCATTTTCTATTAAGTCTCTGGAATGCTTGGGATGAGCTCTGGGTACTTTCATAGCGTAGTTTGCTGGGCATCCAGTATTCATTCTCTCTTTTGGTAACAGTACCTTGAATTACTTTTGAATTACCTCTCCCGCAGTCTCAATTCACTGTGCTCTTTTACGGGGTTGACTTGACAACACACTCTATGGGCACCGTAATTGTCTTAAGGATGTTCATATGTCCCAATTTTATTCAGTGACATTTAGAGGCAGGATTTTTGCTTGAACACTACTCCACTCCTACCAAACAAAACACACATACCCTCAAATTGTATTTGACTTTGAGAGCTATTGTTTTTGCATTAAATCTTTGATGGAAGCACCACAAAACAGAGCAGATTTAAAGACATATTTTTAGAATGGGTCCTAGTCATGTAATTTGAAAGTCTGGTACTTGTATAACCAGGTATTTAACTTGTGTAAGCCCCATATTTTTGCTTTTTTATTTTTTAATTTGTTTAAACTTTTATATTGAAATAATAATAGGTTCACATAAAATTGCAGAAATTGTGCAGAGAGATTACTTGTACCTATCATCCAGCTTTCTCCAATGGTGACATCTTACATAACTATAGTCCTTTATCAAAACTGGGAAATTCATTGGTCTAGTATAATTAACTAGATTACAGACCTTACTCAAGTTTTATCATATTTTGCGTGCACTTGCTTTTGTGCCATTGTATATAAGTCTACGCCATTTTTTCAGATGTATAGAACCACCATTAATATCATGATAAAGCACTATTATTATATCCTTACAAAGTAACTCTCTTGTGCTTCCTCTGTATGGTCACAACCCTCTTTCATTTCCTTAACCCCCAGCAACTACTTACTCAATCATTTTCTCTAGAATTTTGCCATTTTGGGAATACTGTAAAAATGGAATTATACAATGTGGAACTTTTTGAAATTGGTTCCCCTTTTTATTAAAGCCATTTTAGGTTTTGTGTCACCTCCACCTGTGATCAAATTGACACAATCACAATACAGAGTTTTTTCTTAACCTCAGTTGTGTTTGTTCTTCACTATAATGGAGATCTCCATTCTGTCTCTTTAATTAACTGCAGTCTCCCTTAGAGAATGAAATCTCACCTCAAAACACAGTTGTGTGTCTGAGATCCTTATCATTTCCTTGATTCGTGCCTTCTCCTACCTCCTCCTCAGGCGCTATGGCTCTCAAACATCCAGCCAATGCGCAGAGTACTTCTAGAGAGTGGTGGCTACCTGTAACCTCAGCACCGTCACTTTTCAAACCTATTTTAGCAGCTATAAGAAAAATAGAATTTCAGAATAGATTGCTTTTACAGGAAACACAACACTTAATAGAATAACCCTATACCTACCAAAGAAAATGAATGCACACATAAAAACCTTACCACAAAGAAAAGTTCATGGTCATATGCCATCCCTGGTAAATACTATTAAACAGGTAAGTAAGATATAAGAGGTGACATTTTCCAACATGTCTGTGACAACAGCACAAACTCGATAAATTCTGACAAGGACATTATGCAAAATAGCATTACAGACTCATATTCCTTGTGAATATAGATGCAAAAATATATAACTAAATATCAGAAAATTGAATTCAGCCATTTCTATATACAAACATAAGAGCATATCATGAGATATGTTCCATCAATATAAAGTTGGTTTAATATCTGAAAGTCAATCAAATTAATTGTCTACATTAATATAATCAAGTTAAAATTCATGAGCATCTCAATACATACAGAAGCATTAGAAAAAATTCAACTGCCATTCATGACAAATGTAGTCATCATACAAGAAACAGAAAGATTTTATAAAAGACATCCTCCCCGACCTGGGCCCTGTTCCAAGCTGGTTCAGGAGGCAGCCAATCAATGTGTTTCTCTCACATGGATGTTTCTCTCTGTCTTTCCTCTGTCTTCCACTCTCTCTAAAAATCAATGGAAAAATATCCTCAGGCAAGGATTAACAAAAACCAGAAAAACAGCAACAAAACAAACCTAGTCACAGAAGAGCACACTCTCCATAACTGCATGTCTATACTCTTCAAATACAAGCAAGACCCTTGTCTGGTAAAAACAAATAAACAAACAAATAATCAAATATAGCAGGCTCAGGGTGAGAGTAGAGAAGCCTGATTGGGAACCAGCACAAGGAAATTTTGTATATCTTGATTGGATTATATACATTTATCAAAACTAATTTCATCTAAGATATATACTTATTATTGTTATTTAATTTATACCTGAATATAAAATTGAACAAATTTTTTTCTTGAATATTGACAACTTTCCACATTAGCCAATATTCAATAAATATCTTCTGATACACTTGCTATTTGACTTATTGCCTGACCTTTATGATGCGATTCTTCCTCCTACCAAAATCAGTTTCTCAAGGCCTCGTACCTCCAAATTCCAATCTTTCCTTTTTTCCAATTGGCCAGCTGTTGAGGTCTCACCATGATTCAACAATAGTCCTCTCCAAGTTACTTAAATAAGGACTTATTTGCAATAACTAAAAATATAGAAACTCATTTGCCAATTAGAAGAGCTCCCCACCACATCGTATATTCAAACAAATTCTGATGGTCATTTATTCAGTGAATGTTTTGTAATAGCTGTCATACATTTATTACTGTCCTAGGCATTTAATTGTATGGCTTCAACAACTTGTGAATTAATAACTAGGAGCTGCATTAAAAAAAATTAGACTTCTTTTCCTGGCATTTCTTAGCTGATATAATGACTGTACTTATGTATGTCATGAGCATGAAACCATAGGACGGGATTTCAATCATGATCATTTTTGCACTCAGCAGTTCCTTTAAATAGACTAATTTATTGGGAATTCACATCACTTTTTGAGACAAGAAAAATGAATGTCTCATTATATTTTTATCACATACTGGCATAATGCATTATTTAAATTCTTGTATAAAATAAAATTTATTGACAAAAATGTATCAATGTCTATAATGCAAATTCTTCACATTAGGTTATGTATTATAAGTATAGTTACATTTTGATGAAATTAATCAGAATATTTTAATTTAAAAATGCAAATATCATTGAAAAACAAAATTATTAAAATGTACAATATAATATGCAGACCTCATTTTAAAATTCAAAATTATATTTCTTTGGATATATACATACTATATTCATCTAATCTATACCTGGCTTGAAATCAAAGACATCACTAAAATATAAATTTTTATTAACACCAAGCTATTATTAAAATAATCTATTAATAAGTTCTATAATAAAAATGCATTGTTAATCTATTTAAATAATAAGAGCTGTCAAATTATCAGCTCAGTAAGCAAAATCTTTGTTTCTATGTTTACCAACCTATTACTAAATAATATTAATTCAAAACTTTAGTTTCAATTGCAACAATTCATATATATACAATTTTTCACTGAATTTTGCTTTTTTACGTTAATACTTTGTACACTATCAAATGTCTTCTTATAAGAATTAAAATAAATATTAGCTAAAGAATTCTGTTTGTGAAATTTTGAGTAAAAAATAAAATAGCGTTACTTAGAAACATGTAATTTTATAATCTTTAATGCAATTTATACTTTATATTAAATGGAAATAATGTCTATCTTATATTTGTTTAAATATAGTTGTCCATCAGTGTTGCTAGTACATTGTGATTCAGCATAGTTTAGGAAAATATTTATAATTTTTAACATTTTAGGCATTTTTATTTAATAAATAACTTCAGTAAATAGCATTATAAAAAGTGATCTGTTAAAATTAAAAGGTTCTTTAAAATAAGAATGTTACTAGTATAAAACAAAATGAGCAACTCAAACAGTGAGGAGTAAGTATATAGTGGTCTGTCATGTAGCACTAACTGGCATAGTGATAGCTGTTGCATAAGCCACAGTACAACTTCCCATGTTCATTAAAAAGGCAAATTTACAGCTACAACATTGAAGTACTGATTTTAAAAAGTCTTACCATTGGATCGTGGACACACAGTGTAATATACAGATCTAAAAACACAGAAATCCACACCTGAAACCTATATGTTCATGTTGACCAATGTCACCCCATTCAATTTAATTTAAAAAAAAGATACCACAAAATTGTAAATATATTAAACGATTAGAAGTGGCGATAAAAACTATTAATTCCCAGCTAAATCTTAAGAGTAATAGCATCATAAACAATATTCATAAATTAAATTATTATTTTAGTTTCATTATCTAATTTATTCTCATGGAAAAATGTGTCTACCATTTCTTAAAATATTTAAGCTTCCATTGTAGGATTTTCTTGTCAGTGGTGAAATTAAGCATGAATGTTCTAGCTTCATTAAAAAAATGTGCTTTTTTTCTATTTCATCACATTAAAAAATTACTTTATTACATAAAGTTTTGATTCTAATTTCATAAAATTTACCTGTTCAGTCAGTTCAATATTGGAGAGCAAAAGTACCTACTCAAGTTCCTATCTAAATGTCATGTACAATGTGACAAAGCTACAATCATGACAAATGTATGAAAGAAGTGTATAAAGTCACTGGATTAAATTATTTACTATTTGAGAAAACATTAAACTATAAGTAGACTTGGTTTATTTTAATTTCAGTAAAGAACATTATTTTTGTTGTGTCCAAGGTAAGATTCTAAAGTTGAATTAAAAATAAAGACATTTCATAATAGAATTAAGACACACCTCATTCAATTTTAGTCTTCCTTTTGAATAAAAGAGTACTAAGTCAATATTTTTTGTATGTTGAAGTCATAAATTAGATGTAAATAGACTTTCAGTTTATTATACTTCCAACATTCTAACAATTAATAAATGGAACTTCCGTATGTCAAATTTTTAAAAATTTTAACTGGAAAGCCAGGCATTCAATCTTTCTCTCTGGGAAACAAATTAAGAAAACACTGACTTTTTTTTTTAACTGAGTGAGTTACATTATAGTCATGTTGTGGCATAAATCTTGCTTTTTGGGCTCTGCCCACATTATCATTCAGAAACTACAATTAACAGAACATATCTCTTCAGCACAGTACAAAAAGCCTTTTCACATATATTTGAATCAATTTTAATGTGGTTTACTAACTAGACTGTGTACAGATATGTAAATTGTGAAATGATTTACTTTTAAAATTATTTGATTTATGATTGTGTTGGTTTTCTAATGTTATGCAAAAATATTAGAAAGGCAACATGATCATGGGTCAAATCAGTCATATAGAAAGATATGTCAATGGATAGGAAACAGTGGTTGCAACAAATAAAATTATGAGTTGGTTCAAAATAAATAGAGCATATTTTGAGGTACAGTCCTCTTGAGTGATGAAAAATCAAAGATTTTAAAATTAAAAATATATAGATATAAAAAAACTAATGTAAATTACAAGGCGTGATGATTTTTGTTAACAATAATGGATTGATTTTCATATACTTTTTGTGACATGAAAAATATCGGGTGACTGTCACTTCTGTTTAAATGATTAGGAATTACTACCAAAGGATTTAATTAATTTGGCCCAATTCTATACAGTATATTCTACGATAACTCATTGAAGAGTTATTTTTCTCTTCACACCTTGGGAAGTCGGCTTCTCACTAGCCTCCTTATGGAAGTCTCAGCATATGAAGATATCTTTACAAAACAATAAATACAGGCCTATAGTAAGAATGTGCATATACTTTGCAAGAGGATTATTATCTTACAGAGATTATAGAGAATAATGGGTCTTGGCTTTGTTTTTCAGCTACCACTGTAAGTCCATGTTCTCATCCCTGGACTTGTAGTTCCTGACCTGCAGGGAATGTGAAGATATCCTGGCTGCAACACCTTCACTGCTTGCCATTGCTTGTCTGGCTGGCAGGCAGATGGCCCTTAATTCACCACATGGTATTCAGCAAAAGATGATCTTTCCCTTCCCTACTTAATGGTGCTGCTTTCTTTCCACCCTCCACACTTCTTTCTCTCATTCTTTATTTGATTTGGTGTTTATTGAATGCCTACTATGTGCTAAGTAATAGATAAAAATATAGTCATGAAAAAGAGACTGGGAGATTAACAAGAAAACCCAAAATTACAATCTACACTAATAAAAGAGAAACATGCAAATTGGTGTCACTCCGCTACGCTCACCAGCCAATCGGATGAGTATGCAAATTAACCCAACAAAGATGGCGGTTAATTTGCATACACAGGCACCCAGCAGCCAGGGTCCTGGGAACATCATCGGCACCCAGGTCACTCCGAGGTAGGCCCTGTGTGGGCCCTGAGCAGTGTAGGAAGGGCCTGAGCCAAGGGGCTCCTGGGCAGGGGTGGAGCTGGCCATTTGAGCTGTCGGGGGGCCCCTGCCCAAGCCTAAAGCCTCATCAGGCCTGGGCGAGGGGCTGATCCTGTGATCGGAGGGTGATGGGGGGTCAACGCCTCTGGCTGAGGCGTCAAGCCTGGGCAGGGGCTGGAGCCGACGATCAGAAGGGTTTGGGGGTCCCCTGCCCAGGCCTGACACCTGGGCCAGAAGCGTCCGGCCTGGGCAGGGGCTGAGCCGGCGATCAGTGTGAACTACAGAGGAAACACCTTTTCTGACAGCTCATTGGCTAAGCTCCCTGTATGCCACTGGTAATATTCTTAGGAACTTGGGTAATAAGAATCCAAAAAGGTGATCTAGGGTTTTTCACCACACTCCTGGTGAAAAAAATGAAGGTCCACTGCTGGAAGGCTAAGAAATGTCATATCCTGTCCTAGCCAGTTTGGCTCAGTGGATAATGCCTCAGCCTGTGGACCGCAGGGTCTGGGTTCAATTCTGACCAAGGGCATGTACCTAGGTTGCAGGCTCCTCCCTGGCCAGGGCCCAGGTCAGGGCTCATGCAGGAGGCAACCAATCAAAGTGTTCCTCTCACTTTGATGGTTCTCTCTGTCTTTCCCTTTCTCTTCAACATTCTCTAAAAATCAATGGAAAAATATCCTCAGGTGAGGATAAAAAAAATAATAAAGAAATGTCATATCCTATGAAAGACACATCTTGAAAATGCCTAAAGAAAGTTGTCATTTTTTCATGGTGAAGGGACTGGAGTCCGTGTTGATGAAAAAACCTTGGTGGCTGCGGTGACTGGCAGTGGCTGCAGCAGTGGGGTTTATGGGGCTGGTGCCTTCCCTTGATCAGCCTGGTCGCCTCCCAGAAAGGGAGGCCAGACTGCAGCTTAAGCCCACTCCCCAAGGGGAGCAGGGAATGGGCCTAAGACATCACTAGGACATTCCCTGAGGGCTCCCAGTATGTGAAAAGGAGCAGGCTGGGCTGAGGGGAAACCCGTCCCCCCCAGTGCACGAATTTCATGCGCCGGGCCCCTAATCTATATATTTAAAAGCCTAAGCTACCAGCCAACCAGCTGGTCATAAGATCATAGCTGATTGGCCTGTAGCTATGACACACACTGGCCACCAGGGGGCAGACGCTCAATGCAGGAGCTGCCAAGCAACAGCAACTTTGCAGAGTGCCCTCTTGCACTCTGGGACCCCTCCGGGGATGTTAGAAAGCCAGTTTGAGCCCGATCCCCACAGGCCTGACCAAGGACCCCATCATTGCATGAATCCATGCACTGGGCCTCTACTACTATAATAAAGTAAGTAGAATGTTTGTTGAGAGCACAAAGGAATGGTACATAAGCAAAGGCATCACAGAAAAGGCATCACAGAAGTTTATACACTGAAACTAGAAGAACAGACATGAGTTATCCAATGAATTACTATAATATATTTCTTACCCAGGGACCTTTCACTCACCAGCCATATCAAGACTGTATTACCCTATGATGTCTTAAATACTGACTGAGGTAGAAATCTTATTTCAATTAGGAACTAGGAAAACTAGAGGTCCAAGGTGAATTCTATTCCAAATAATCACTTAAGACTCAGTGGTTCTCAACCTTTAAATACAGTTCCTCATGTTGTGACCCAACCATAAAATTATTTTCGTTGCTACTTCATAACTGTAATGTTGCTACTGTTATGAATCGTAATGTAAATATCTGATATGCAGGATGGTCTTAGGCGACCCCTGTGAAAGGGTTGTTAGACCGCCAAAGGGGTCGCGACCCACAGGTTGAGAACCACTGACTTAAGTCTTCAATACCTTTTGTTTTTATAGGCCATAGGTCAAGATAATCTTAACATTTCTGTATAAATTAGAAAGGCAACACAATCATGTATCAAATAATTTTAGAGGTAAATCATTCCATAGTTTACATATGTAATTGTGTTTTTGTCTCTTCATAATATTTGATGCCCTAGTTTTCTTAATGCCTCCTTACTTTAAATCTGAGTTTCTTTAAAACACTATTATACCTAATACTAGAGACCTGGTGCACAAAATTTGTGCACAGGTAGGTCCCTAGGCCAGGCCGGAGATCAGTGCTGATCAGGGCCTTCTGGCTGCAAGCTAGGGCCTCCCTTCCCAGGCTGTTGGCTGCTGGACGGGGCCTTCCTTTGTTCTGCGCTGCCCCCTGGTGATCAGCACATGTCATAGTGAGCAATCAAACTCACAGTCTCCCAGTCGAACTCCCGTGGGAACACTTTGCATATTAGCCTTTTATATATATAGATTGCTGTACTGGAATTTAAATCCCTAATTTTTGAATCCTGTATATAAGTATTTATTTTCCTAGGAAATTGTTTAGGCATTAACTGAAAATAGATCATTAGAATTATTTAAAGTGTGTATATACCTTTTTAGGACACAAGGTATATACACACTTTAAATAATTATAAGAAAAGTGTTTATTAAAACACAGTTCACTTTCAAAATTAAGCTATCACTGGTTAAAGTGTGTATACATTTTTTGGGACACACTATATTTTTCTTTTTCTACCTCATTGTAACTTCTTACCTGAGTCATAAATTATTAAATAAAGTAAGTTTCAGAAAACATGCAGAGTTTGAAATATTTAGCTCATTTATATATAGCCAATGATGAGACCTATTCATCCAGAGACTCTTAAATGTCAATTACATATATCTCTTATTTGTTTGGCTCTCAAAATATTATCAATATTTTAAATTAGTCACTCAGTGAGGTCTAGAATCATATTTTGAAACTACTGAGATCTAATTATAAACTTTTTATTCTTTTATCTTTGTTATTAAGTTTTTGAAAATTTGAAAGATAACTTATGCAGCTAAATATTCTTACATTAAAATAATTAACATATTTTAGAGTCTTTTATGTTTATTGCTGAACTTGCATAAACATTTAATTTTTCAATGATGAATTAACTCTTTGATCAATAAAATATTTTAAGAGAGAGGATGTAGTTTATATAAATAAAGCACAAACAGAAATTTCAACTCTGTGAATAGTTAAACACAAGCACAAAGGGCAGGAAACATGAGGAGGCAAAGAATGTTGGCTGACTGAAGAATTAGCTTCATAATACCTTGTGGATGGCCTTGAATGGCTGTTTATAGAAGAGCAGAAAAAAGTCAGACTGAGCTCTTTATCAGTTTTTATCAATAAGCCTTTGTTTGCAATTGGTATAGCATTGTAAATTATTCCTTTGGAAAAGATGTCAGTAGAGACTGAACATAATTTTGCTCTATTGTAGCAGAATTTTATGCTAATAATAGCATGCTCTTTTACTTCCAAAAGTATTTTTGACTTAAATATATTAAACTAATTTAATATTTTAAGTGATTTATTTTGGGGAAGTTAGGGAAAAATACCTGGGATAAGATCTTAACCAGAGAAAGCAAAATTTAAATGTAACAGCTATTAATAGTTTATGACAATCTGGCTTTCAGTTCATATTGTACTAGAGGCCCAGTGCACGAAATTCGTGCATGGAGGGGGTGTCCCTCAGTCCAGCCTGCACCCTCTCCAATCTGGGACCACTTGAGGGATGTCCAACAGCCCTCTCACAATCCAGGACTGCTGACTCCCAAATGCTTGCCTGCCTGCCTCCCTGATAGCCCCGAACCACTCCCCTGCCAGCCTGATCAATGCCTAACTGCTTTTCTGCCCACCTTATTGCACCTAACTACCCTCCCCTGCTGGTCACCCCTAACTGCCCTACCCTTCTGGCCTGGTCCCCCACACTGCCCTCCCCTGCAAGCCTGGTCCCCCCTAACTGTCCTCCCCTGATGGCCTGGTCGCCCACAACTGCCCTCCCCTACAGGCCTGGTTGCCCCCAACTGACCTCCCCTGCAGGCCTGGTCCCTCACAACTACCCTCCCCTGCTGGCCCGGTCCCCCCAAACTGTCCTCCCCTGACTGCCTTATCACCCCCAACTGTCCTCTCTTGCAGGCCTTGTTCCCCCAACTGCCCTCCCCTGCAGACCTTGTCCCTCACAACTGCCCTCCCCTGCAGGCCTGATCACCCACAACAGCCCTCCCTGCAGGCCATCTTGTGGTGGCCATCTTTGACCACATGGGGGTGGCCATCTTGTGTGTTGGAGCGATGGTCAATTTGCATATTACCTCCTTATTATATAGGATATCCAGACACAATGATTATGGTGCAAAAATAAAGTTTTCATTTTAATGTCGATTAAATAACAGCAAAATTTTTCAGCATTCTAATTATTTTATTCAAGATAATTGTCATTTGATATAATTGAATTGTTTAAATCAAAATTATTTAGTATTGCTTTCTACATACTCTAAAATTAACATATTCTGCCCTTTAATATGATTTCTGTTTAATACAATTATCATCTAGAGCAAAGATATATAACACAATTAAATGAACTTCTATGTAATTTTTCAGAGAATAAAGACATTTACATTTAATATATTAATAAACACATTTGGGGGGGGGGCAATGTCTTAAGAGGCTCCTAAAATGGTTGCCACTTTGTGTGAGCCCTACTTCACACCTGGATTACCTATGAAAATGAATGTCACACTGACTTCTTCGGAATATATGCAGAAAGCCCTGCATACATGCTATCACTTTGCTTTAACCAATTCAAGTACCACAAACTGTTCAAAATCTGTATATAATTCCATTTTGCATCTAATTAAAAAAAAACTCCACACATTTGTTGCAGTAAATCACAAATTTAAGCTGTAACTATCTTTTCCACAAAATAAAAGCAAAAATTGTCCTGGAAATGCAATTTCCAGAAGCAACATTATGACATCAAAAGTAAATATATAAAACCCTAGAGCACCTTGATTACTGTCTCCCATCATGAATACATAGGAAATCACCTCCCAGCATATTTTGTGCAATACTCATGTACAAACAAAAAATAAATGAATCTTTCCAAATTAAATTATTAACCCTAATTATGGACTGGTTGTTCGCTGAGGATGGAAAACGATAATTAGAGGGATGCTTTGAGGTAAGTTATGGGAAAGGCAAATAAAAGTTTTATTTATCACTCAGAAAACTTCCTAGGTGTGAGAATTCAGCAAGTAGAAAGGTTTTGGCAGGCTAGTAAAGTGCAAGTATAATGACTTTAATTTAGACTGATTCCTGTCGCGAATCCCCCACCTTCAAGAGTGAAGTGACTGAAACAGGATGACAAATGTACCCCTTTCTGGAACCAGGTTGGTCAGTTTCTTTCAAAATGCAGTGAAAGGCCAGCCCAGATCACTGAGCAATTAATGTAACTACCACAGGTTCAACTGCTCAGAGCATTACAGTACTATAAGTGTGCCTTTTATTAGGCTGTCACCAAAGAAAGCTATATGCCTCAGAAACAAGTTTCTCTGAAAATGAACAGATAATATTCTTCAAACATTTCAATTGTGGTGATCTTAGTGAATTCATTTCAAAAGCAAAAATTAACTTTGGATTTCGATACCTGTAAAAAGCATTTCTAATATCCATAACCTTGATTATCATTAACTTCCCTCATTTAAAAAGCAAACATTTGTCCTGATTATATGTATATATGTGTATTTTCAAAAGGATTGGCTCAGTACCAACAGAGTAAAGATGCAAGAGAAGAAAAATTCATAAGGCATTAAAACAGGCATATTTCTACAAGAAAATAAATACAGAGGTTAATATACAGTATTTCAACTAAATCTTTCAGTAATGAAAAGGAAATAGGAAGCACATTATTATTCATTTGATTACTTTATATATATATAACCTCTGTATTTTTTACAAGGCTACTGAAAGAAACAGGTTAAAATAAAATATTTTGTGCAATACACAATTAAAAAGAAATATGCTAAATAAAGTGCTACTTTAAATTGTTAAAGGGTAATCTCTGTTGCCAATAGGTATAGGCACACTTTGTTAAGATTGATACCTTTGGTTAATATAGTCAATATCTAGATAAGGTGATACCTTCCTGGTTACCTACATAACATACTAACTAGTATTGCCATTAAAAGAGATAGTCACTTTTTGTATATGTAACTACGGATATAATTGAGGTTACTGATTTTATTTGGATATCTTATATAGCATGTTACATTGGACTTTATATTTAAGTTAAATTTATGTTTGTTTTATTTTGCTTTTGTGTGCAGATTAGTAATTTTATTGAAGATTTCACATTTGCAAGATAATCTTAGTCAAATTCCATTTATAGTTATAATCCCTACTTAACCTAATGATTTTCTTTCCCTTCCTTAGAAAAAATGAAACAAATAAATTGTGAAGGTGGGTTGATCAAGATGGTGACATGGGAGCTCCTGAACTCCTTCCTCTCTTCTCATGGACACACCAAATGTACACCCTACACAGGGAGAAATTATTTCTGAAAAAAATCCAAAAACCAGTTGACTGACTCCTACACATTGGGCAAATGAGAACACAACTACATTGAAAATGATAGGAAAGGCTGAGACATATTCTCGCCATAAACCCCACCCAACGCAGTGCCATATAATCTGGAGAGAACTCCCAACTCTCAGCTACTCCCTGAGGAATGAGAGGTTTGCAACCCACATTTAGTACCCCAACATTTTAGACTCCCTCCCAAGGAACACATCCCTGAAACACCTAGTTCTGAAAGCCAATTAGGCTTGTGTTCATGAGATACACCAGACCAAGCATGTCAAAATTGCAGCCCGTGGGCTGTATGCAGTCCACAACGAATATTTTTGTGGCCCAGCCAATATAACAGTATGTAAGAAACCTTTATAAAAAATTTCTTATTTTTTAGAATATTCTGTTATACATAATTATTAATAACAAACTACAACATTCACTAATGACTGATTACTATATTCATGTTGCATTCATTTCCTAATCGTGTTGCATTCATTTCCCTTATACACTTTATGTGCAGGCGCACCATTTCTCTCCATTAATACCAGCAACAGATATTTTAGCAGCTGATGGCCACATCATTAGTCTTGGACTGACTTATTTGGTGTGCGCAACAAGAAATATTTCGCTTTCAGAAAATAAGAAAAATATGTTTATTTGTGTTATGCTTATTAATTTGTGCAGTTATTCAGTATCTGGTAAGTTAATATTCAAGAAAAAAATATTAATTTTTATTAAAATGTTCTATTATTTTATGTTAATGACTAGAGGCCCAGTGCATGAAATTCATGCACTGGAGGGGGGTCCCTCAGCCTAGCCTGCCCCCTTTTACAGTCCGGGAGCCCTCAGGGGATCTCCTACTGTTGGTTTAGGCCCGTTCAGAGAGTGGGCCTAAGCCGCAGTCTGGCTTCCCTCTGTGGGAGGCAACTGGGATGATCAGGGTAGGCACCACCCCCATCACCCCACTGCTGCTGCCACTGCCAGCCACCGCAGCTGCCAAGATGTTTTCATCAATCAACATGGACTCCAGTTCCTTCACCACGAAAATATGACAACTTTCTTTAGGCATTTTCAAGATGTCTCTTTCATAGAATATGACATTCCTTCCTTTCTTTCTTTTTTTATCCTCACCTTACTATATTTTTCCATTGATTTTTAGAGAGTGTGGAAGAGAGGGAAAGACAGAGAGAAACATCAATGTGAGAGGGACGCTTCTATTGGTTGCCTCCTGACCTGGGCCCCAGCCAGGGAGGAGGCTGCAATCTAGGTACATGTCCTTGATCAGAATTGAACCTGGACCTTGCGGTCAGCAGGCCAAGGCTCTATCCACTGAGCAAAACTGACTAGGGCAGGATATGACATGTCTTAGCTCTTCTAGCAGTGGACGTTCATTTTTTACTCTAGGAGTGAGGTGGAAAAACCCTAGATCACCTTCTTGGATTGTTATTACCCAAGTTACCAAGAACACTGAGAGTGGCATACTGGGAGCTTAGCCAATGAGCGGTCAGAAAAGGTTTTTCCTCTGCAGCTCATGCACAGAGGTGGGACTGTTGACGTGCGGCTGGCAGGCCCCTCTATCTCGGCTCCGGGCCTGCTCAAGCCTCCACCGCAGCTCGGGCAGACCCCCGTCTCCAGGCATGCTCAAACCGCCACGGTGACTTGGGCAGGCCCCCTGTTTCCACTCTGGGCCTGCTCAAGCCGCCACAGCATCAGGTAGGACCCTGTCTCCGGGCCTGCGCCATCCATGGCTTGCCTCACCTTGCATGCAGTCCCCTCCCACCCACTTGTGCACGCAGCCTCCTCCCGAGCGGTCATGACATGGCATCCCGGAAAATTGGCATTTTACCTCTATCTATCTATATCTATCTATCTATCTATCTATCTATCTATCTATCTATATTATTCATTTACTTCAGTCCTTTATATTCAGCATATCTCTATCCAAATAAATCTACATTTCTATGAAAATTGAAGCTTTTGTTTTTTGCAGCCCACATAAACTTAAACCTTGTTAATTTGGCCGGTGTTAGCCTTTGAGTTTGACATGCTTGCACCAGACTGTTGCAAACACAGCACTTTGTGCAAGCATTCATCATAGGTATCCTTTCAGGGCCCAGTGCAGAGGGAAATGGCAAAAATGCCTATCTCCCACTCTTTCCCTGAGGGAGGCCCAACAGCATACTTTGAATCTGCTGCCCGAGAATCAGGCTTCTAATTTAGCACACATTTAGGGGTTGGCTATGATGCTCCCTGAAGACTAGGAAAACCAACTGGTAGACATCACCCTAGCTGTCTGTCTAGCATGAACCAGTATCACCCTACTAGGAGTTTGCACATACGTCTGTACTCCAATTCTTACACTGCTGCCTGAGAGACGGACTCTAGATCATATGGCTCTGGTAGCCAAAGGTGCTTTTATTCATGAGTCACAGAGGACTGTAGCAAACAAAGCAGCAGGTTTTTTTCTTAATTTATCTTTATTGTTAAAAGTATTATAGAAGTCCCCCTTTCTCCCCCATTGATCCCCTCCACCCTGCTCCTGCCACTTTCCAAGGCCTTCACCACACATTGTCTGTGTCCATGGGTTCTGCATAGATTCATATAAATTAACACTGAAATAGTGGCATCATAATTAATAGTGAAAATCTGACATTTATTCTTCTAAAAGAACAAAACAAGAATGCTCCCTCTGACCCCTTATTTTCAGCATAATACTAGACATCCTAACCAGAGCAATTAGTCAAAAAAAAAAAAGGCGGTAACCAAATCAGAAAAGAAGTAAAATTCCTCTATTTGCAGATGTTATGATAGTAAACACTCCAGCAAAAATAGTAACAACAACAAAACTATTAGAAATAAAAGGAAAAAAGAAAAGAATTTCAGTAAAGTTACAGGATAAAAAAAAATCAATATTTAAAACCAGATGAATTTCTATACACTAGCAACAAATTATCAGAAAGAGAAATTAAGTCCTAGCTGGTTTGGCTTAGTGGATAGAGCATAGGCCTACAGACTGAAGGGTCACAGGTTCAATTCCAGTCAAGGGCATAAACCCGGATTGTGGGCTCAATCCCCAGTGGAGGGTGTGCAGGGAGCAGCCCAACAATGACTCTCATCTTTAATGTTTCTGTCTCTCTCTCTCCCTCTCCCTTCCTCTCTGAAATTAATAAAAATATTGATTGAAAATTAAGAAACTATCCCCTTTATAATAGCATCAGAAATAATTAAATACTTAGAAGTAAATTTTTTTTTTTTTTTTTTTTTTTTTATTTTATTTTATTTTTTTTTTTTTTATTTTTTATTTTTTTTTTATTTTCCTCTTAAAGTATTACAAAGGGTATTACATAAGTATCCTTTTTCCCCCCCCCCGCCCTTGACAAACCACTACCCTCCCTTACCCCCCAGTGTCTTATGTCCATTAGTTATGCTTATATGCATGCATACAAGTCCTTCGGTTGATCTCTTACTCCCCTCCCTCCTGCCCCCCAACTCTCTCTGGCCTTCCCACTGCAGTTTGACAATCAGTTTGAGGCAGCTCTGCCTCTGTATCTATTATTGTTCAAAAGTTTGTAATGGTCTTTATTATCCATGAATGAGTGAGATCATGTGGTATTTTTCCTTCATTGACTGGCTTGTTTCACTTAGCATAATGCTCTCCAGTTCCATCCATGATGTTGCAAATGGTAGGAGTTCCTTCTTTTTAACAGCAGCATAGTATTCCATCGTGTAGATGTACCAAAGTTTTCTAATCCATTCATCTACTGATGGGCACTTAGGCTGTTTCCAGATCTTAGCTATGGTGAATTGTGCTGCTATGAACATCTGGGTGCATATATCCTTTCTGATAGGTGTTTCTGGTTTCTTGGGATATATTCCTAGTAGTGGGATCACAGGGTCAAATGGGAGTTCCATTTCCAATTTTTTGAGGAACCTCCATACTGCCTTCCATAGTGGCTGCACCAGTCTGCATTCCCACCAGCAGTGCACAAGTGTTCCTTTT
Source organism: Myotis yumanensis (assembly GCF_028538775.1). Lineage (NCBI taxonomy): Eukaryota > Metazoa > Chordata > Mammalia > Chiroptera > Vespertilionidae > Myotis > Myotis yumanensis. The sequence continues at coordinate 133,134,842 of NW_027223754.1, forward strand.
TCTCCACATCCTCTCCAGCACTTGTCGTTTGTTGATTTGTTGATGATGGCCATTCTGACAGGTGTGAGATGGTACCTCATTGTTGTTTTGATTTGCATCTCTCGGATGATTAGTGACTTTGAGCATGTTTTCATATGTCTCTTGGCTTTCTGAATGTCCTCTTTTGAAAGGTGTCTATTTAGATCCTTTGCCCATTTTTTGATTGGATTGTTTATCTTCTTTTTGTTAAGTTGTATGAGTTCCCTATAAATTTTGGAGATTAAGCCCTTATCCGATATGACGTTGGCAAATATGTTTTCCCACGAGGTGGGTTTTCTTGTTGTTTTGTTGATGGTTTCTTTTGCTGTGCAGAAGCTTTTTATTTTGATGTAGTCCCATTTGTTCAGTTTCTCTTTAGTTTCAACTGCCCTAGGAGCTGTATCAGTGAAGAAATTGTTTTGGCATATGTCTGAGATTTTGTTGCCTTTGTATTCTTCTAGAATTTTTATGGTTTCCTGTCGTACATTTAAGTCCTTTATCCATTTTGAGTTTATTCTTGTGTATGGTGTAAGTTGGTGGTCTAGTTTCATTTTCTTGCATATGTCTGTCCAATTTTCCCAACACCATTTATTGAAGAGACTATCTTGGCTCCATTGTATGTTCATGCCTCCTTTGTCAAAAATTAATTGAGCATATTGGTTCGGGCTAATTTCTGGACTCTCTATTCTATTCCACTGATCTATATGTCTGTTCTTGTGCCAGTACCAGGCAGTTTTGAGAACAGTGGCTTTGTAATACAGCTTGATATCTGGCATTGAGATCCCACCTACTTTGTTCTTTCTCAGGATCGTTGCAGCTATTCGGGGTCTTTTTTTATTCCAGATGAATTTTTGGAGAGTTCGTTCTAGATCTTTGAAGAAGGCCATTGGTATTTTAATGGGAAGTGCGTTGAATGTATAGATTGCTTTGGGTAGTATGGACATTTTAATGATGTTGATTCTACCAATCCAAGAACATGGTATGTTCTTCCATCTGTTTATGTCTTCCTCTATCTCTTTTTTCAACGTCCTGTAGTTTTCTGAGTAGAGGTCTTTAACCTCTTTAGTTAAGTTTATTCCTAGGTATCTTAATTTTTTTGGTGCGATGGTAAATGGGATTGATTTTCTGATCTCCCTTTCTGAAAGTTCACTGTTGGTGTATAGAAATGCCTCAGATTTCTTGGGGTTAATTTTGTATCCTGCTACATTGCCAAATTCATGTATTAAGTCTAGTAGCTTTTTGATGGAGTCTCTAGGGTTTTGTATGTATAATATCATGTCATCTGCAAATAAGGACAGTTTTACTTCCTCTTTTCCAATTTGGATGCCTTTTATTCCTTCTTCTTGCCTAATTGCAATGGCTAATACTTCCAGTACTATGTTGAACAGGAGTGGTGAGAGTGGGCATCCCTGTCTTGTTCCTGTTCTTAGGGGAAATGGTGTTAGTTTTTGTCCATTGAGTATGATGTTGGCAGTGGGCCTGTCATATATGGCTTTTATTATGTTGAGGTATGATCCTTCTATTCCCACCTTTCTGAGAGTTTTTATCAAAAATGGGTGTTGGATTTTGTCGAATGCTTTTTCTGCATCAATTGATATGACCATGTGGTTTTTTTCTTTCAATTTGTTTATGTGATGTATCACATTTATTGATTTACGGATGTTGTACCATCCTTGCATCTCTGGGATGAATCCTACTTGGTCATGGTGTATGATCCTTCTGATGTACTGCTGGATCCGATTTGCTAAGATTTTGTTGAGGATTTTGGCATCTATGTTCATGAGGGATATTGGCCTGTAATTCTCTTTCATTGTGATGTCTTTACCTGGTTTTGGTATTAGGGTGATGCTGGCTTCATAGAATGAGCTTGGAAGCGTTCCTTCCTCTTGAATTTTTTGTAGTAGTCTGAGGAGGGTAGGTTTTAGTTCTTCCTTGAATGTTTGGTAGAACTCCCCTGTGAAGCCGTCTGGCCCTGGGCTTTTGTTTGCTGGAAGCTTTCTGATGACTGCTTCAATTTCTTCCATAGTTATTGGCCTATTGAGGTTTTTAGATTCTTCCTGATTGAGTTTTGGAATGTTGTATTTTTCTAGGAATTTGTCCATTTCCTCCAGGTTGTCCAGTTTGTTGGAGTAGAGTTGCTCGTAGTATTGTTTAACAATCATTTGTATTTCTGTGGGGTCTGTTGTTATTTCGCCTCTATCATTTCTGATTTGGTTTATTTGGGACCTCTCTCTTTGCTTCTTGGTGAGCCTGGCTAGGGGTTTGTCAATCTTGTTTATCCTTTCAAAGAACCAGCTCTTGGTTTCATTGATTTTCTGTATTGTTTTTTTGGTCTCTATTTCATTGATTTCTGCTCTAATCTTTATTATCTCCTTCCTTCTGCTCACTCTGGGGTTTTCTTGTTGCTCTCTTTCTAATTCTTTGAGTTGTAGAGTTAGATGATTGACTACCATTTTTTCTTGTTTTTTGAGATAGGCCTGTAGAGCTATAAACTTCCCTCTCAGGACTGCTTTCATTGTGTCCCAGAGGTTTTGGATTGTTGTGTTTTCATTGTCATTAGTGTCCAGGATGTTTTTAATTTCTTCTTTGATGTCATCGGTAACCCAATCAATATTTAATAACATGCTATTCAGCTTCCAAGTGTTTGAGTATTTTGGGTTGTTTTTATTGTAGTTTATTTCTAACATTATGCCATCGTGGTCTGTGAAGAAGCTTTTTATGATTTCAATCTTCTTGAATTTGTGGAGACTTTGCTTGTGACCCAATATGTGGTCTATTTTTGAATATGTCCCATGAGCACCTGAGAGGAATGTATATTCCGCAGCTGTGGGGTGAAGTGTTCTGAAGATGTCAATTAAGTCCATCTGATCTAGTGAGTCATTTAGGATTGCTGTTTCTTTGCTGAGTTTTTGTCTAGCGGATTTATCCAGTGATGTCAGTGGTGTATTAAAGTCCCCTACTATGATTGTATTGTTGTCGATCTCTCCCCTGATATCTTCCAGAAGTTTTCTTATGTATGTGGGTGCTCCTGCATTGGGTGCATATATGTTTACCAGGGTTATATCTTCTTGTTGTATTGATCCCTTTAGTATTATGAAGTGGCCTTCCTTATCTCTGGTTATGGCCTTCACTTTGAGATGTACTTTGTCAGATATAAGTATTGCTACCCCAGCTTTCTTTTCCTTTCCATTTGCGTGAAAGATATTTTTCCATCCCTTCACTTTCAGTCTGTGTGAGTCCCTTCTAATGAGGTGGGTCTCTTGTAGACAGCAGATGTATGGGTCATGTTTTTTTATCCATTCAGCCACTCGATGTCTTTTGGTTGGAGCATTTAGTCCATTTACATTTAAAGTTATTATTGAAAGGTATTTGTTTGTAGCCATTTCTTTTTGTGTGTGTGTGTGTGGCTGTTTTCTTTCTGAGCTTGATATTTCTTCTTTTTACACCAGTCCCTTTAGCATTTCTTGCATGGCTGGCTTGGTGGTGATAAACTCCCTTAGCCCTTTTTTGTCTGTGAAGCTTCTTATTTCCCCTTCAATTTTGAATGATAGCCTTGCTGGATAGAGTATTCTTGGATTCAGTCCTTTGCTTTGCATCACTTTGTAGATTTCCGTCCATTCTTTTCTGGCCTGATGTGTTTCTGTTGAGAAATCATTTGATAATCTAATGGGAGATCCCTTGTATGTTACTTTCCGTCTCTCTCTTGCAGCCTGTAAGATTCTCTCTTTATCCTGAACATTTGCCATGGTAATTATGATGTGTCTTGGTGTGGGTCTTTTCGGGTTCACCTTGTTTGGGACTCTCTGGGCTTGTGTGACTTTTTTCTTCCCCACCTCAGGGAAGTTTTCTGATATTATTTCTTCGAATAGGTTTTCTAATCCATGTTCATCTTTCTGTTGTTCTGGCACCCCTATTATTCGTATGTTGTTTCGTTTCATGTTGTCCCAAAGCTCCCTTAGGCTCTCCTCCTGTCTTTTAATTTTTTTCTCCATTTGCCGTACAGTTTGAGTGTGTTTTGCTTCCTTGTCTTCTAATTCACTAATTCGGTCCTCCGCTTCTCCCAGTCTACTGTTGATACTTTCAATGGAGTTTTTTATTGAAGCTATGTCACTCTTCATTTCTTCTTGGGACTTACTTAAGTTGTTGATTTTTTCATCTGTTTCTTCTAGCTTCTTGCATAAGTAGTTGAGTTTTTCATCTGTTTCTTCTTGCTTCTTGAACATGTGGTGCATGTACTCTAGGAACCTTATTCTGAATTCTTTTTCCGTCATGTTGCATATCTCTGTCTCACTTAGCTGCTTTTCTGGCGAGTCCTCCTTTTCTTTCCTTTGGGGGTTTCTTTGCCTACCCATGTTTGATCTCGCTGACATATGTAGATGTTGAGGTGTTCAGTGGCTGCTCCCTGGGTGGCAGGGGCTCCTTGGGTTGTGGTTGCTGCTCAGACGGTTGCGGTAGCAGCTGCTTTCCAGTTGGCAGCAGCTCCTCTGGTGGGTGTTGTTCACAGCTGTGTTGGCTCTTCTGGCTGGTGGGGGGAGGCTTCACGTACAGTTGCTGTTCCACAGACAGAGGGTGTGGTGATCAGGAGGCTGTGGTGATCAGGAGGCTGCGGTGATCAGGGGGCTGCTGTTGCTTGGATCTGCTGCGTTGATTTAAAGGCACAAAATACAACAGAGCAAGGCACAACGTACCAGGCACTGAACACAAGTATATTCACAATATTAATAACTCCAAATAAAGGTGACCACCCGAATTAAGAGAATTAGGGGATAAGGGAGAAAGAAGAGAAGAAGATAAAAGAGAGAACAGAAAAGAAAAATAAGAAAAAAACAAACAAAAAACGAGTGCAAAAATAGAATTGGGAAAAAAGAGGGGGGAAAAAAGAGAGCGAAAAAAGAGAATGAAGTAGAAGTGGGGAAGAGACTCCCCGTATGAGGAGCAAACTCCAATAGAACTGCCACTAATCTCAACAAATTCCAGCAACAGATCCCTGGAGATGAATGCAAACTACAAACCACCAATAATATCCAGAGGGGTAAGGGAAAACAGAAGCACAAAAATAGCTGGGGTGGGGTGGGGGAGGGAAGGGAAAAACCAGCAGAAAAAAAAAAGAAAAAGAAAAAGAAAAAGAAAAACAACCTCACAACCAGTCCTAAAAAAGAAGAAAAAACACAAAACAAAACAAACAAACAAATAAAAAAAAAAAAAAAAAAAAAAAAAAGCCCAATATATTCAACAATCAAGAAAACAATAGAAAGATAAGAGAGAAAAAAAAAATGGTTGGAAAGTGAAGAAGGATAAAGAATAGGTGTATAAGGATTTAGAGCAGTAGATTGGAAATAGGATATATAAGTAGGGTGGAATTAGACAGGGGGTAAAAAGAGGGAATTGGGAAAGTCTGGAGCAGGAATAGGGTAAGAGAAACAGGACACCAAAAGGGGAAAAGTAAGGAAGAGGGTTTTAGCAAAGAAGTGGAATTGAGATAGGGAAAATTAATGCTAAAGGAACGATGAAAATAGAATGGAGAACACTAATCCCAAAAGAAAATAAAGAGAAAATAAAATGGCACTTTAAAAAATGGTAAAATGGTAGGAGTAATAATACTGGTTAAAAATAAAAATGTGGTAATTGAAAGGGTAAAATCAGGTGATGGAAAAAGAAGAAAAAGAGAAAAAAAAATTGGTTTCTTAGTAAAAAGGTGAAAAAATTAAAAAGAAAAAGAAAAAGAAAAAATTTGCAGTAGTGATGGTCTTTCGGTTCTTCTACTCTTCAGCCTGGTTCGCCTTGGTCCTGCCAGGTATTTAGGAGAGTGTTGCCTGCATTACACTGTTCCTCCGTGTTGTAAATCACAGTCCTGATTTTAAAGCAGGCCGTATTTGTGATCCAGTCTGCCTTAATTTGTATTCCCCTAAGAGTCAGTTTGTGGCTCAACCTCTGGGTGGCAGTGTTTTTGGGTTGGCCTCTGAGGCTATACAGCTTCTCTATCCTTTTTTAATCCTTACCCTGCTCTGTGTTGTTGGTGGGACTGAAAATCCCTCTATAGGCCAGACCCTGGTAACTCCCAGGGACTAATCAGCTTGTTTTAGTCCTTTATCTCATACAGGGTGGAATCTGGGTGTGGCTGTGCTCCTTGCCTGGGGGGCTGGGGGGAGGAATTCCACCCTCTGGAGGAATGGCTGCCCCAGTCCTGGGCCCAGGGGGGTCTCAGCACTCAATTCGCTGCCACCTCCTCCGGCTCCCCCTCTTTCCTCAGCCTCTCCCCAGATTCCCCTCGTCTGCACCTTCACCCTCTCTTCAGCACAGGTGAGTGTCTGTATCCGAACTGTCCTATGAGCAGGGTTCAGTGAAAACAAAGAAACAGACAAACGCCGGCCGGCCGCGGAAACGCTCCTCTTACCGGTCTGGGAAACGCTCCTCTTACCAGCACTGCATGGTCTGGGAAACGCTCCTCTCTTATGGGCACTGCACGGTCTGATCAGTTCCTCAGGATGCCCCCTTTAGTCTCAGTTCTCCGCAATCACAAAATCCAAATCTCAAATCTCCTGGCGCCAGCAAACCCGCGGAACTCCTTACCCTGGTCAGGGTCTGTGTCTGTCCCAAGAGACGCGGCTGTCTGCCATGCGGTCTCCCTCCGACCCTCTGGGCTCAGGTCTGGCAAACTTTCCTGCCCAGATCCCTGGTTTTTAACCTTTCCAGGGGAGGTCTGCCCTTCCAGGCTGCAAGCCGTCTCACCAGCTGAGTAAATTTGCCAATTCGGGGTGGGTGTTATTAGTTTCAGCTGCTTACTCCGTTTGCTCCGGGACAAGACCTGGGACGCGTCTGCCTATATCGCCGCCATCTTGCTTCCTCCCGGGTTTTTATATATTAGGATAATCTTAGAAGTAAATTTAATCAAGGAAGTGAAAGAGCTACACTGCAGAAACTATTAGACAGTGATAAACTGAAAAAGCAAACATATGAAGATATACTCTATGCTCATGGATTAGAAGAATTACTATTGTTAAAAGGTCAGTACTGCCCAAAGACATCTATAGATCTGTGTAATTGGAATTGCATTTTTCACAGAAATAGAACAAGTATTCTGAAAATTTATATGGAGCCACAAAAGACCTAGAATAGCCAAAGCAATCTTAAGAAATAGAACAAAGTTGGAGGCACACATTTCCTAATTCTAAACTATATTACAAAGCTATAATAATCAAAACAATATGGTATTGGCATAAAGATATATATATATATATATATATATATATATATATATATCCCAAGTTCAAAGGCTGTTAAATCTCATTGTTTATCCATATCTTTAGAAAAAAATTACTTCTACTGTGGTGGTAAACAACCTGATTCCCTATTTATAATGGTCTGGCCCTCTAGCAACTTCAGTGCGAAATTATAGCTAATTTGCCTACAAATGTCAGTTGGTCATAATAATCTGGCCACTCAGTGTAGATCAATGGAACAGAACACAGAGCCTAGATATAAAACCATTTATAGATGATCAATTAATTCTTGACAAAGGAGCCAAGAATATACATTGGGGAAACTAATTTCTTTGAAAAATGGTTTTAGGGAAATTGAACATCCACATATAAAAGAATGAAATTTGACCTTTATGTTACATGATACACAAAAATTAACTCAAAATGTATTAAAGACTTGAACATAAGACCTGAAACCATAAAACTCCTAGAAGAAAACATAGTAGGTAAGCCCTTTGACATTGGTCTTGGCAATGACTTTTTGAATATGACATCAAAAGCAAAGGAAACAAAAACTAAAATAAACAAGTAGGACTATATCAAATGAAAAAGCTTCTGCATATCAAAAGAAACTGCCAACAAAATGAAAAGATAACCTATGGAATGGGAGAAAATACTTGCCAACCCCATATTCAGTAAGGGGTTAATATAAAAAATACGAAAATAAATCATACAACTCAATAGCAAAAACTAAACAAATGACCCAGTTGGAAAATGGGCAAAGTACCTGAATAGATATTTTTCCAAAGAAGACATACAAATGAGCAGCAGGTACATGGAAAGGTGCTCAGCATCACTAATCATCATGGAAATGCCAGTCAAAACCACAACAATATCATCTCACATTTGTTATCATGGCTATCATAAAAAAGTTAAAAAGGTTTAGTGGATGGGTGAAAAAGGTGAAAGGGATGAAAGTGCAAATTGCCAATTATAAAAATCATCTCAGGGATGTTAGGTATAGTCTAGAGGATATAGTCAATAATAACTATATAGTCAATAATAGTTATTGTAATAACTATGTATGATGCCAGATGGATAGTAATTGGGGTGATCACTTTGTAATGTATATAAATATTGAATCACTATATTATATATCTAAAACTAATGTATTGTATGTCAACTATAAGTGAGAAATAACTTTTTAAATGTTAATAAATATCAAATGCTGGTGAAGATGTAGGGGGGGGAAGGAACCCTTATGCACTGTTGATGGAAATGGATTTGACACAGCCACTAAGAAAATAGAATGAAAGTTTCTCAAGAAATTAAAAATAGAACTTCTACTACCTCACCCCCTATCCTCTCCCCCAGGATGCCCTGCAGTAGGAAATTATTATCCCTACTCATTACTAGTCTCATTTTTTTAAATGTAGAGGTAACACAGGATGTGTGTAAATGTCAGTAAGAAACCATTTGTCATATAGGGACACATACATATTTTCATTCTAGTTATTCTGATTTAAGCATCCCTTAAATTATGGTTTTGGTGATTTGCCTACATTCTACCTCATGGGAACCACACATGTAATAGAACAACCGTATAATTTTTTTGTGGCAAATGTTACTTAACTAGATTACAACATTCTACTTTAAGACTTAAAAGCATCCTTAAATTATGGTAGATAATTATTTTAGTTGCCTAAGGTAAAGAATTCTTGCCAGAACTCTAAGACACGTGGTTTGGATGAACTTCTTTTCTTTAGACATGATTAGTTCACTGTTTCCATAGAGCAAGAAGGTTGTGTTTTGTTTTGTTTTGTTTTTGTTTTTTTATGAACCCTTTTTCTAAAAGTACAAAATCAACAAAGCAGTATTGGACCTATTGCAAATTTTATTCAATATTGTTTTTTAAATCTTATACTATGGAAATCCTAAAATAGATTTATTTTGCTTTTTTGAATTCACTGTAATTGTTAACATAAAAATTAGGGAGGAGATAATTTTCTAAAATAAATGCCTTGGGCCCTAGCTGGTTTAGCTCAGAGGATAGAGTATCAGCCTGTGAACTGAAGGGTCCCAGGTTCAAGTGCAGCCAAGGGCACATGCTCAGGTTTCAGGCTTGATCCCCAATGTAGGGCATGCAGGAGGCAGCTGATGAGTGATTCTCTTTCATCATTGATGTTTCTATCTCTCTCTCCCTCTCCCTTCCCTTCTGAAATCAATAAAAATATATATTTTAAAAGACATAAAAATAAATAAATAAAATAAATGCCTTGGTGTGGTTATTTTAGTTATTGCTCTAAACATAATGTGTTTAATTAATATCAGTAATTATTTTGTTGCCTTCATACAACTATTAATGCATTGTATTTTATTAGAAGTAGGAAAATAAATCTTTTTTTTTTAATATATTTTATTGATTTTTTACAGAGTGGAAGGGAGAGAGACAGAGAGTCAGAAACATCGATGAGAGAGAAACATCGATCAGCTGCCTCCTGCACATCTCCCACTGGGGATGTGCCCGCAACCCAGGTACATGCCCTTGACCGGAATTGAACCTGGGACCTTTTGGTCTGCAGGCTGACGCTCCATCCACTGAGCCAAACCGGTTTCGGCGGAAAAGAAATCTTTATAAAAACATATTTCCACAATTTTAAAATAAACTTTAAGGTACCAACTAAATGGTTTATGATTTTTAAGAATGTGGACCCAAGAACATTGTAATTGTAGCATTAAATTATTCTAATTTTATAATGATTGTGACAATAACATATTTGTTTTTTCAGACCAAATTTAGGTAGTTATTAGTACCTTCAAAGGAAATAACTGCAGTTGTTAGTTACAAAAAAATAACATTTTCTATAAGTTGATTAGTTCCTATTTAGAAGAGACCATCTTTATATTCTTAACATGCTTACATTTTTATAATTATGATCTCTTTATTTCTCACATATTAATCAATAAATAGATCACTAAGGACAATATTGGGCAAGAAGGTATTATAGTTATTAAATTGAATTAGTTTTTCTGTGGGCCCTTCTGTTTTCCTGGTTTTAACACATAAAACTCCACTCACTATTTCTCCATTGGACTTCCTTCTTTCCCTTGGATCATTCCCATATCTCGCTCTGCATAGAGACCACAGAGTCTCAGTTGTTAGACTTCTCTCTGATTCTTAGGTTTAACTTTCCACTGTGCTTTATTCTCTGAGCGGGAATTTCATCTTTATCTCCTCATATCTTTTTCTTCAGTCAGACTCTGCTTTTATTTTCCTCCTAGTCAGCTTAGTCATCTTTACAATTTGGTGACAGAAAAATATCAATAATGCTGTTTCTACTGTAGAACTTATGCTAGACAGGAAGTTCACAGAGCTGATTTCCGCCCACAGCTTACAGGAAACTCTGGTGGGAAGACCTATACTTGCTCAGGGACTCAGCATTCTTAAATGGACTTGAGCATATTTAAATGGAGGATCTAAAATAGGTTGTCTTTAAAATCTTTGCAACTTTAAACATGCTCAATACACTAATAGTAACAGACTTCAATATATTCATACTTCTTCAGACTGAATGTAATGTCAGAAAAATGGTTTGTTCTTTGGACTGTGACACTGTTACAGGAGTCCATTAGGAAAGTCCTCTGAATAGGGCTTGTTAACTGTGCTCCAGCCCCCATGTTGTACTTATATTTTCCTTCTACTATGCATATATTTGGCCAATATTTAAAAAAAAAAATTCCTTCTAAAGTGTGCCAAATGTCACTGGACTCTAGGTGAAGGTTGCCTAAAAGGCACCAATTGTTTAAAGTGCCTTTGCTTCGAATATATATGTTGCCAGACACTTGGGGAGAAATTTAACCTTTGTATCCAGATTAAGCAAAAGGAAATGTACCTAGATTTCATCAGGATCCACAATTTCTATCACAGTACAATTAATTACAAGCACACAAACACTTTGTCTTTTTGCTGGAATAGTCAACTGGTATTTTTCATCATCTTTTTTCTTTTTTTTAATAAGCTGTGGCAAATCCTCTGATCTATGCCCCAAAGCTGAAGAATGCCAGCTTTGAATTAAGAAGTATTCAAATGGATAGAGCAAGGAATTCCTCCTTTTGGGGCAGAGTACAACTATCAGAACAGGTAATTTTTGAATATATCTTACCATTTATTAAATGGGGGAAAACAGGCTGTTTGAATACTGTACCTTGATTGTTCTCTGACCTTTGGTGTCCATATCTCTACACCAGAACAAGATTGAAGAAAACAGTTGAGTTTAGCAAGGGAAAGCATACCTGAGTATGTAATACCCTACAACACCCTATCAAAATATCTAAGGAACTGGTTTTCCTCCATCTCACTGATGGTAATAGAAAACAAAAAATTAAATAAACATAAAAATTGTGCGCATTTACGATTTCGTATTGTACCAGCATGCCAGAGAAGACTTTTCTGATAATAAAGAGGTTATTAAGATAATTTATGGAATGTTATGATAAATAATTAATATATGCCTCAATAATGTTATAAGAATAAGATATTTGAATATGTATAAAGACAAAATGTATAAAAATTAATATTTTAATTAACAGTACCAGGCAGAATAGGTAACACATAAGATCAATTTATTCTCTCTGAATTCATTTTAGAATATACACATACTAGAGGCCCGGTGCACAATATTCATGCACTGGGGGGTGGAAGGGTCCCTCAGCCTGGCCTGTGCCCTTTAGCAGTCTGGGAGCCCTTAGGGAATGTTCGACTGATGGCTTAGACCCGCTCCCTGAGCTGCTACGAAGGCGGGAAAGGCCACTGCTGCTGCCCTCACCGGCTGTCAGCCCAGCTTGTGGCTGAGTGACGCTCCCCCTGTGGGAGCTCACTGACCACCAGGGAGCAGCTTCTGTATTAAGTGTCTGCCCCCTGGTGGTCAGTGTTTGTCATAGAGACCGGTCGTTTCTCCATTCAGTCGATTTGCATATTACCCTTTTATTATATAGGATCTGAATATCTTTATCTTATGAATATATATTTTTATATTTAAATTAATATCACCAAAACTCATATCTTCCACTTTTTATTTAAATCTAGAAGCTAACTTATTTTTAAATTTTCTTTAAAAAACTTTTTTCAATAAAGATATTTTTATCATCAAATTAGAGGCCCAGTACATGACATTTGTGCGTGCACTGAGGAGGAGGGTGGTCCCTCAGCCAGGCCTGTGCCCTCTCACAGTCCAGGACCCTTCAGGGGATATCTGCCTGCTGGCTTATGGCTGGATGGCCTTCTGCTGCTGCATGGCCTGCTGTTTGAGCTTTAGCAGCTGTCGCACGTGCATGGGCTGGGCCAGACACGGTCTGTCTTGCAAACACCATCGAGTGGGTGAGTTAAATGCGGAGGCAGGCTCACCCTGAGTTCTCTGCACTTCCCCGAGTCACTGAGTTGTTCAGACTGCCTTCTACAGAGAGTGGCACCGGGATCGGGCCTAAACTGGCAGTTAGACATCCTCCGAGGGATGTAGCAGTGCACCAAGTGGCAGGCAGCCAGGGAGGAGCCTGAATCAGGGCTGCGTGCCATGTTACTAGCACTCATCCCGGGCCACTGCGCCTGCTGCCGCCACTTGGCAGTGCTGCCACAGAGTCGGGAGAGGCTCCTGCCATGGCAGCTTCACCTGCCAGCCATGAGTCCAACTTCTGGCTGAGCAGCGCTCCCCCTGTTGGAGTGCACTGACCACCAGGGGGCAGCTCCTACATTGAGTGTCTGCCCCTGGTGGTCAGTGCGCATCAGAGTGACCGGTTGTTCCGGTCATTCCACTATAATGGTAGCTTAGGCTTTTATTATATAGACTAGAGGCCCGATGCACAAAATTTGTGTAGGAGTAGGCTTTCCTTCCCCCAGTTGCCAGCATCCGCTTCCCTCTGGCACCCGGGACCCAGTTTTCCCCCGGCTGTCTGCAGGCAGCTGGGACCTGAGTTTCCCTTGCAGTTCCAGCTTCATCCAGAAGGTTGTCCTGAAGGATGCCTGGTCTAATTAGCATATTATGCTTTTATTATTATAGATAGGGTTACTCTCCTGATTGTGCTGGGAACTATAGGGGTGTCCCCAAAAATTGTATACATACAATGTGAATACTTGTAAGGTAGTGTTTATTAAAATACATTTCATTTTTAAAGTTGAGGTATCAGCTGATGAAATGTGTATGCATTTTTGGGACACCTGTATTAAGTAAAACTGTCTTTAACCCAGTGAATCTGTTACTACTATAGTTAATTATCTTACTTAATGAATTACTACTTCTTTTACAGTTTACTAAATAACATAAAGTCCTCCTCCTCTAAATTGTGAAGAATTATATTTTCTGGATTCAAAAATTTGGCAGAATTTCTCCTTTTCCACAATGCTACATTTAACACAACACAGAAGGTAACACACATTCATTACTGCACTCAGACCTTTAGATTTCTCAATTTCAATGTATAAAACCCAAGTTAATTTCATATATAAAATATGTAACAGAAAACTTTAATTGTTACTTATTCCCCATTGCCTTCTATATAGTTTATCTTAATTGAATGGTGTTACAAAGACTGAAATTTAAGTACTTCAGCATTAAAAATTAGGTATAGAATGAGTTAGTCAAAGTTACAACCTAAAGCAGTGAATATTCTAATTAAAAATCTGCACCCATGAGTGATGGGTTAGCATTATATCAGAAATATCTTAATCTATAAATTATTCAGGTTTTAATCCTAAATTATTAATATCTTGATGTAAACCAGATGCATTAATAATTAGAATAAATGATAGTAATAGTTTAATAGCATGATGGATGTTAGAAATGACTTCCCATGGGTGAAATTAAAAGTATTCAAATTCTGTGGGTTTGCTAAAATTCTTTAGAGACACTTTATTCCTTTTCATGAGCAGTGTATAAGACTCCAGTCAGGTCTATAGCATTTGGGAGCAGAGCCCTAGATTTGATTTCCCAAATGATACTATGTCCTGGTTGCCTGAAGACAACTAGGCTAATTCCAAGTGATCTAGAATAGTGTCAAGTGAGCATGCCATGGAAACAGCCCCCAGAAAGACAATAGTATATTCTGAATCTTGCCAGTCTGTATGAAAGCTTTATTCCTCCTTAGTAATGAATGATTATCTAGGACAGCGGTTCTCAACCTGTGGGTCGTGACCCCTTTGGCGGTCGAACGACCCTTTCACAGGGGTCGCCTAAGACCATCCTGCATATCAAATATTTACATTATGATTCATAATAGTAGCAACATTACAGTTATGAAGTAGCAACGAAAATAATTTTATGGTTGGGTCACAACATGAGGAACTGTATTTAAAGGGCCAGAAGGTTGAGAACCACTGAAGTAGGAACTATCTGTACATGTGGAAGATCTGATCTGAGAATTTGCCAACTTTCCTTAAAAGCTGGTAGTGATGTTATACAGCAGACTAAAGTCAAACCATCAGAAACTTTGAGGGCTACTAAGAGAGACCTAAGAGCTGTTGACTTTTTTAGCTTGGGTTAGTTTGCAAGAGTCTCCTTGGTGATCACCTTGAAAGCGTGGGTACAATTTTAGATGTAGAAACAGAAACATCTGAATTGTTCTGCAAAAAAGGAGGAAGCATCTGAGATTGGGGGTGTTTAGGAAACAGAAATAGGGGCAAGAGAGCTGGAAGCTATGAGGAACAAAGCAGAGAACATGGGTCTCCACTGCTACAGAGGAGGAAGAGACAGGTCAGCAGACCTGTATGAGGAGGAATTTTAAAGCATTTGCTGGGGAAGATGTAACATAAACTTCCTCTTCCTCTTCTATGAAATCATTAGGAAAATACACATTACTCACTCATGTTTTTGGAGCTGGTCATTTTTTTCTGAAAAGTGTACAATGGTACTGCTTTCTGCATTTTTTTGTATCAAGGGGCAATACTAAAGACCGCACCCAGGGCAGTTTACATTTAGGATCCAAATATACTTAAAGGTAGACTCTTAGGGATTAATGTCATTTTTTGTCCCTGTGTTTATACTCGATTATTCCTTGAGTACAATAAATAATTTATTTTTCCACATTGATTACATTAATAACACATGTGGGTTGCTGGATTAGATTGAGAGGCAGCAGACCTGAATTCTTGACAATGTTCTCTTTCAAACCGGGTCAGAATTGTATTTAATCTCTGAAGTCTTTGTCTCAACATTTGCAGAAAATGTTTGAACTGGCCTATCTTTAAGAATACATCTAGCTCTATTCACTAGCATACCGTTATATGTTTATACGGTATGCAAACTCAGTGATTCAGGTAGTAAAACTGTTCTAGTTCTTCTGGGCTCCAACATTGCACTAAGCTTTAGAAAAAGTTAGAAATGCCTATACACACTCTTCTCTTATCACAGTGTATTACTTTTTTATCCTATATAATAAGAGAGGAGTATGCAAATTAGGCTGGGACTCCGTAATGTCAGGACCACTCTGCAGAGGGGAGTGGGGCCTGCAGCCGGGACTTGAGCCTGTGGTGCCCCCTCTGGAGTTGGGGAGCTAATGACCCACGGGCTCCGGTCCTCCTCCAACAGCCCTTTCCAGCAGGCATGGGGTTGCTGAGACCCAGGCTGAGCCTCTGGCCACAGATCCACAGCTTCGCAGAGACTGACTCTATCAGGCCGCCAGAAGGCCATGTGGCTGGGCTGTAGGGTGCCCGTTCAAGATGTGACACAGAGAGGAGGTGCAGGAGGAAATCCAGAGAATGGGATGTGGGAGTTCAAGGCTCACTTCCTTTGGGCTTTGTCCTTCTTGGCCTTGGTCCTTTTCTTTCGGGCCTGGAGTGCAAGCACTGCAGGAGAGAGGGATGGATGAAGGCTGAATGTGAAGAAAGGAGGTGACCCAGGTGAGGGTGGAGAACTAGCAGAGGTGTGAGGCTCGACTGCAGGGCTGCCTGAGGGGCTGCTCCCGGGTGAGTGCCGCAGCTTTGGCGAAGCAGCCTGCCAGGAGGCGGGCAGCCCAAGGGGCACAGAGCTGCAACGCACCATCCCTCTACGAGGACACCCCACACAGGCTCTGCCTTCACCAGCAGGCTCTGGGCGACATATGCAAATGCGACTGCAACCTCTAATATTCTGGGCAAAGAACTGACCCTGTGCCCCTCTGGGTACCAGGCTTGCTAGGAGTGTGCTGTCACCAATGCAACAGATCAAAGGCAAAAACCTGTCAAGGCAGGGTGCACCTGAGGGAGCTCGGGCGGGGGCAGGGACCGGCGGGCGGGGATCTGCCTCGCCTACAGAGAGGTTCTGCAGTGGCCCCAAGACGTGGGTGGCTGGGCGGGGAACAGGGGCCATGGAAGGACTCCGAGCAGACCCACAGCCCTGAGGCAGGGGTTGAAGGGAGGCGCCACCTCAGTGGAGGGGTGCTGCACTGCAAGGTACCCGACTGACTGGCACTTCAGAGGTCATGACTGCTGCTCCTGCCTTGGCCCCAAAGCAAGGCGACTCCTACTCCTGCCTTGGCCCAAAAGCAAGCCCACGCCCACCCTGCTGCCCAGTGAGTGCGAAGCCTACCACCTGCTCCAAGGAAGGGGTGTGGGGGGGATGGGAAGGAAAGAATGTGGAGCACCCACGATGAAGAGGTGCTTGAGAATGAGGCCTTGGAAGCCTCACGGGGAGGTTTGTTCTGTTAGCTCTGCAGCTGCCCCTTAGGAAGGGCGGAGAGCAGGGCTGTGAGGGCTCCCTGCATGCTGAGTCCAGTTCCCCAGCCAACTGGAATTGGCCTCAGTTTCCTGGTCTGTATAATGGATTAAGCATGTCCCACTGCCTTCGCTGAGCTTTGAGGGCCAATTGAGATACTATATAAAGAAAATGAGGGAAGAAGTGAGAAAGATTGCAAGGACAAGCAACACAAAAGAAAGATTGGAAGGGACCTGTAAAATTATTGTCTCTTAAATAGGGAATAGAGTCAATAGTGTTGTAATGATGGTATGAAGCCAGGTGGGTACTGGAAATATCGGGAAACACTTTGCAAAGTATATGACTGTCTAACCACTATTCTGTAACTAATATAAAACCTGAAACTAATACAAAATAATATTGAATGTAAATAAATGAAAATAGGAGTGAATTTTTTTCTAAATTTCAAAGTTTAAATAAAGGCTGTAAAGGAAGGAAGGGGGAGAATAAAAATGGTGTTTTTCATTTTACCACTTTATTGTCTTTTCAGTACATGAAAAAGACAGTTGTCTTTATATGGTGCTTTTATACTTTCCTAAGTCATTATCTCATTTGATGTTCAGGGCAATTTAAAGACAAGATAATTATTTTCTCCACTATTCAAAAAAAGGAAATATTGATGTCTGGCCCCACTAATTCAATTGTCAGGCTCTTATTGTAAAGCAGGGTTAGTCAAATTTTCTGTGAAGGGTCATATCTCTACTAATAAAAGCCTTTGGGGAGATCAGGCCAGCAGGGGAGGGCAGTTAGTGGCAATCAGGCTGGCAGGGGAGCAGTTAGGTGTCAATCAGAATGGCAGGGGAGTGGTTAGGGGGCGATTAGGCTGGCAGGTGAGCAAGCAGTTAGGAGCCAGCGGTCCCAGGTTGTGAGAGGGATGTCGGACTGCTGGTTTAGGCCCGATCCTGACTGGCAGTCAGACATCCACCTAGGGGTCCCAGATTGGAGAGGGTGCAGACCGGGTTGAAGGACAGGACCCCCCACACACCTTATGCACAAATTTTGTGCATCGGGCCACTAGTCTATAATGTCTAATGGACTAGCCAGGAAAATAAAACCTTACCTATTAAGTTGGGGGATTCTCTATACCTCCACTGTCCCATAAGATTTTTGTGATGATGGGCACATTCCATAATATAGAAGCAGCCACATAAGGCTACTGAGAACTTTCTTGAAGTGTGAATAAAGTGTTTTGTTGCCTTATTACATCAAAATATTCACTATACTTATGAGATAATTAAAAGTTGCTAATGAAAAATAAAATGTTAGAAGAATAACTTATTGAATTAATATGATTCTAGAGTAAATACTGGCTTTTCTAAGCAAAAGAAAATCACATGTAATTTTTAAAGCTTGACAAATTTTGATGCATAAAAATTTAAAAGTTCTATATAGAAGAAATAAAGAGTTTTAAAAAATGATGAAATGTGAATTGCATTGGCAGTACACATAGAACATACAGCAACCATAAGAGCAAACAGCTTGTTTTCTCAGGTTAAATAATATATATACAAAACAACAATACAATAATATGATAAATAAAGCAATTAAAATTAGAAAAGATTCAAAAGTGTAGCTTTTAGAAAAATAGTACAGATATATGAGTAGATTTTCAACCTCATTTATACATAAAGATTTGCAAATAAAACATGAAATATACAAATATGAAAAGTTGGCTTATATCCAGTACTGGTAAGACCATAAGGAAATAAGAACCCTCACAAATTTTTGGTAGGGTGTAAGTGGATGGAAATGTCTTGAGGGAATTTACTCATATATATCAAAATGTCTAATGCATGTACTTAATGTTCCAACATTTCACATCCATTAATATGGTCTTGGATAGACTCAAAATAATATATCAAAGCATATGTTCAAAGGTTTTTATAGCAACATTATAATTAAAATAAATTAGAAATAAAGTTAATTACCAATAAGGAAAAAAATGGTTAAATAATTTATGTGTTAATATAAAATATATGCTATATTGTTTATAACAACATATGTATTATTAATGCAGCAGACAGATCTCATATAAAATTATTACTGGATCATAACAGACATATTTTTATACACTTAAAAATAATTATTGCATTATTCTAGTGGAATACATAAGAAATCCTATAGTGGTTAATTTTTGAGAGAATTCAGGATGGTGCCAGAGTGAAAAGTATTTTAAATCTCCACATAATTTCTGAACCATTTCAATTATTTATATTACTTTTATGTTAAAATAATAATAAACTTGCAGTTTTTTAAGCATATCAGTAATAGAAATTACACAGAAGATGTTGAGGGTAAGTACACATTTGGTGAGCTTGAGGAACAATAATATTATAGGTAAATATTCTGGGAAACTTTAGAGCCTATTATATATGATACAGGCATTAGTTATCTGAGATATCAGTTACTTATTACTTGAATATTCCTAATTAAGATAGTAGTAAATATAAAAACATATGAACTTTGGCTGTAAAATTACTTATAAAAGCTGTAGTTACATGATAGTTTGGATGATTGGAAAAGATCTTTATAAGCTGTAAGAATAAAATAAATTAAAATATAATAATAAATTTAAAACCTCAAATATTTATTCCTGGTTTTCAGATTAAATAAAACTAAAACACTAATTATAATAAATACCTATGAGAATTTTTTTCTAGGTGTACACTGGAGATAATCCAGGTGAAATAGTATTTTGAAGAGAATCAGAAATTTTTCTTCCTAGGGACTATTGAATTTCTGGCACAGAGAGACCATTTTTAAACATATGATTTACTCCTAAACATATCTAGATTGAATTGTGTAATCTGATTTACCTGGAGGGAGATATTTGTAGCTGTCTTTTAATCTGATTTTAAATGAAATTAACTCAAGTGGCAATAATTGTTTATTATTACATGTTTAGAAAATAGAAGACACTAAATATTTGTGGAATAAATAAACAAATTAAAGAGTGAGTATATTATCTGTATTTAATACTATTTCTTATTAAGAAACAAAAATATATAAAATACTATACTCATCCATCTCTATGTAGGCCTAACTCACACACACACACACACACACACACACACACACACACAAACACACACACACACACACACGATGAAAAAAATAGTTTAAAAACTTTAATACCATTATTTAAAATAAAATTAGCATATGCAAAGTGAGTTGATGGCCAAGTCCAGGATATACTGAACTAAAGTCCTAAGATATTTGATAACTGCCTAAAAATTAAACAAATAATAGATAGGACTTGCTGATCTTATTATATTCTCTCTATAAAAAAACTTGATTGAAGACTCAGTAATAATCATGCTAAATTATAAAAAATAGAATCAATATTTTATTTTGCTATGAATTTTTCCATGTTGAATTTTTCATGATTAGATTATCTAAAGTATTGCAATAGTTGTATTTACCCTGTTTTGAAAAGTTTACAAGTCCCATATTTAGTGTTTTCAACCACACTTTATAAAAGGTGGACATATTTGGACAAATATACATAATACCACACTACATACACAGAGAGCCAATGTAAATATAATCACACTAGAGGCCCATTGCAGGAATATTCCTGCAAGAACAGGGCTTCCTGTGGCTGGAGCAAAGCAGAGAAGGGAGCGAAACTCACTGAGGGGGCTTTGCTCCCGCTTCAAGCCCCTGAAGCTGGTCTTGCCCTCCTGCCCCCAGCCGCTGCCCCTTATGCTCCCAGCCACAGTGGTTGGGCTTGCCTTCCGGATCCCAGTCGCTGGGGCTGGGCTTGCCCTCCCGCTCCAAGCCTCTGCCTCTTCCGCCCCCAGCTGCTGCCCCTTACGCTCCCAGCCACAGTGGTTGGGCTTGCCCTCCCCCTCCCAGGCGCTGCCCCTTCCCCTCCAAGCTGCTGCCCCTTCCCCTCCAAGCTGCTGCCCCTCAAGCTCGCAGCCGCTTCAGCTGGGCTTGCCCTCCCACCTCCCACTTCCCACTTCTGCAGCCTTGGCTCCGTTTCTGTCCTCGCCACCTCTACTTAGCTCCCTTCTGTACTGCTTGGCCTCCATGTTGTCGTCAGTCTTAGCTCACAGCTAGTATATGCAAATTAACCGCCATCTTTTAGCTTCTATAATTGAAACATTGTATCTTTTGGAGCTGTTGCTTCAGGAGCTCAGAGGCCGGCAGTGGCAGGTGGGGAACCTTGGCTTTCTCCGTCACTGGAGCAAGCAAGCCTCCTGTTCAGGTCAGTTGCCTGGCTGCCGGCCGCCATCTTGATTGGCAGTTAATTTGCACATCGCCCTGATTAGCCAATGGGAAGGGTAGCGAAGTTACAGCTAATTATCATGTTTCTCTTTTATTAGATAGGATATTTTTATTTAGAGTTCTTATTTAATTCTATGCCAGTTGTGTCTGTTCAGTAAGCTATAACTACATATTGTAACATGAGAAGAACCATTGTTCAGCTCAATAAATGTTTTCAAAAAGTAGTGATATTATGCCCTAGCCGGTTTGGCTCAGTGGATAGAGCATCGGCCTGCGGACTAAAGGGTCCCAGGTTCAGTTCTGGTCAAGGGCACATGCCTGGGTTGCTGCCTTGATCTCCAGTAGGGGGCATGCAGGAGGCAGCCAATCAATGATTCTCTCTCATCATTGATGTTTCTATCTCTCTCATCCTCTTCCTTCCTTTCTAAAATCAATAAAAATATATATATTTTTAAAAAGTAGTGATATTTTTATATGCATACATATGTTCTCTAGTATAAGAAAAAACAACACAAGTTTAAAACAAACATTCTTTTTTTCCTAGTGGTAATGACCTATAACACAATTCAATTTGCTAATGGACTGCCCAGAAATAAAAATCTCCATAAAACACTCATATAATCTAGAAGACAATAACACTGTCAGCCTGAATTAAAATGCCATCAGCAGATCCAGGGTGTTGAAAATAAGATGAAAAGGTAAGTATAAGGATCAGAACTATTTGGGGGCATACTGAAATTTCACTTCTCTGGGCCATTTTCTTCATGTCTATCAGCCTTTGTAGTAGGAAACAACTTTTAAATCTAAGGTGTATAGCAGCATACTCACTTAGAGATACGCCATGACTTTTTCTTAATTGAAAGACTTTCTCATTCAAGTTCAGTTCTTAAAAACTATAATATAGGATTTCAGCCATAACAATTTAGGGTTCAGGCTACTTGTGTCTTTAGCACATATTTAGATTCAGGAAGAAAAGTTAACTGTATTTGTGAAAATATAATATGCCTAATAAGATATGCATTGAAAACAGATTAATAAACTATTCTATCTTTTTATAGTCATATTAAATTCAAAAACTTACCGTCACAGCATTCTAAAGCTTTCATAATTTAGTTAGTGTATAAATACCTAGGGGCATATAAGACAATTTACCAAATTGTGATACAATTTAGTTGTTTATTCAAATATACAGGATATAAATCTAATTTGTGTCAGACTGTAATCAGACTAAGTGATTATTGAAATTGGAAAGATTAAGGGTATAATAAAAGAGCATAATAAAAGCAACCTAAAACAAAAATACTCTTGGTGAGCCAGGAAAGTTGTAATTAATTATATTGGAGAAAAATCACAATAGTAACACTTGAGTAGTATGTTAATGAAGTAAATTCTACTTTAATTAAAAAAAAACTTTTTGAAGTGTAATTGTTTAGAGAAGTTTGCACTGTTTCAGAGATGTAACTAGTTAAGACCTTCAAGAGAGTACCATTTTGTTTCTTCTAAATAATATCACCCCTGAAAAAAAAATGTTTCTCAAGACTCAGCAACATATTCATGAAGCAGCATGTGTTTATTTCAAGGCCTGCCATTCCTGAGAAATACGGGCCCTAGCCTGTTTTGTTTGTGACAGGTACTAATATCCCCAAATTGAAAAGAACCATAATTTTAATTTTAACTATGCCCTGTCCCTATTTGGTGAATTAAGCCTCAAGCTGTGCGAGTCTCGCTTCATGAGCAAGCTCACCTTTTGGTCATCCAAGCAATTTAGCTGCAGAGCAACCGGAGTAGCAATGGTAGTGCCTGAATCTGTTGATGCCTTAGGAAAGGAGGGTGAGACAGTATCTAATTTGAATGGGACGTGGATGGTGGGCAGGCGTGCTAGGGTGAAAGGATGGGGCTTAGGTGACTGCTTGTAAACATTTCATATACACAACAGGAGTCTTAGTAAGAGATTTACTTGAGAAGGGTGGAGATTTAACTTGAAGGAAGAGGCCAAACTGCCAGGGCTGTAGTAAGCCTATCTTCTGGTAGTAATCTTTCTTCACAGACAAAACTGATCTCCCTGGAAAGCCCATTTGGGTAAGTTTCACAATATTGGTGATACCTGAATGACCCAGGCTTGAATCAGTGAGACAGTTTCAATTGGATAGAAACACAAAGAAATCCCACGCAATCCCATTTGTTTAAAAGCTCTTTAAAGTTCATTGATACTATAAAACACCAAAGGTAAATTTACTTAGTTCATTTGAAACTTGAAAAGAAAGATGGGTGGGGGGATAGTTTGAGGACCTTCATCTCAATGGGGAGTCGTAAATCAGCCTCGTATGCAAAACATAAAAGGAACTTATTTCACTCAGAATGTCTCTTAATTTTGTAGTTCTGTAGATGAAAGGCCTTTCTATAGAAACTGAAAAAGATATTGTAATAGAGCCGCTAGCATAAACCCATATAAATTTAATTCTTTCATATGGCTTTTTAAATGTACCAATAAAATTGAGTAGCTTATAAATACCTGGTAAGCAACAGAGTTACAAATGGGGCTAATTTAAAAGTTTTCATTATCCAGTCCTCATGATACTTAAAGGTAATAAAAGAAGTAGGTTTTAGTGGAACAAAACACAACAAACCACCTTAATAATAAGCCAGACTTGAAAACGGCAATAAACATGATGGGACTGCATGGATGGCAAAGGATTCTTAGCAAGATGTAACAGGGCAGAATTAATGTTGAAGCAATTATTTTGGCAGTATGCTCCTTTTCTTTGAGTAATTTATAGTCTTCATCACTTATAGGCAAGCTCAATAATTGAGGCAATGCTCTAGATTTTTAGACTTAGTAACATTGGCAGTTAGCAACATTAGCACGGTGAATGAAAATCCTTTACACATGACTTCTTCCTCCACAAAGGAAGTTCCTATAGATTTTGTTTTTATAATCTTTGATTTTTCAACTCAACAAAAGGAAAGAGATCTGGCTTTTGAAAATAAGCCATTGGAAAGGAGCCATAGACAGGTGTTAACAAGCCTAGGCCTGCTTTTCATCCAGAAAGCAATGGATTTATTTTCTTTTCCTTTGTGCTGAACAATACATGTGGGAAATGAGACCTCAGGTTCATGTGAAATAGAGACTAAACTGGATTGCTAATCAGCATTCTGAGTTATGGCCAAGAATGTCCTTACTGTATTATCCTGAGCCCGAGTACACAGCAAAAACATATAAGAATCGGTTGATTAATGTGGGTGTGGAAAGCGGTTTCATGTCGGTGGGCCAAGATTGGTCTGATGAAATACTTCATTGAAATGTTTGTCTCAAAAGAGCATGTTCTATATAGTGAAGAACCTTTCATAAAAAGCTATATAAACATCATTAACTTGAGAAGACTACGAATTTTTTTAGAGTCAGATTCCAGCTGGCATGTGCTTCAAGTCCTTATTCTCATGCTATTTTATTTATACCTCTTATGATGTAGTATCATATATTTAAATATCTATCTCTATTATTAGATTGTGAGCTCCTTAGGGATAAGAACTAAATTTTATTTATCTTTGTATATCAAACATCTGTCTTGTGCCTGGTACACACACTATTTAACAAAAAGTGATCTTAATATGTAGGATATAGTCAGTACTGTTTATTGAATAAATAAATTGAGTCTTGAGAGAAGAAATATATTTTTTGTCTTAGGCAATTTATAAGTTAGGCACCAGCTTGTATTATTATCCTAAATCTTCCACAGTTTCTCCACTTAGAAATAATCTAAGAACTTCTATTAAAATCTTTAGTTAAAATAATTGTCTCAATAAAAATAACTGACTAAAGATTGAGTTGTAAAGGTGAGGAGGATGGGGAAAATGTGGGAACAAGAGCCTTCAGGATGGATTTAGCAAAGTATTTTCATCATACCATAAAATTCTACAAAGTGAAGATTTATGGGATTGTTGACTCAAGTTTAGGGACTGTTTAGCTACCTGCAACATTTTTTTATGATATACTTTTAGATAATATATAAATGTTAAAAAGATGATAGTGTAGTTAAATGGTATGTAAGTGAACAGACTACTACACAGACAGAAGTCAAGTTGATATTATGTTGTGCCACAGGCTCTATCTTTGTGTCTTCAAACTTAAAAATTAATATTTGTGATTACTTATCAAAAAAACTTATCAAAATTTTTGAAGATACAACATTGGGAAGATAAGTCAGTACAGTGAATTAATCCTGCCAAATAACATTAACAGTCTGATCAAATCTAACTATATTTTATATGCACACACATATATGATGCATTTTGAAAAAAGGCATTGGGCTTTATTGGAAGTTACTTCAACTTAAGTCAACAGCATAATATCAAATGAGCTAATTGAGCTAATGCACACATTCCCCTGTATTTTTACTCATTTTCATTCCCTGGAGGTATCTTAGTCCTCTTCTATGTTTAGCCTAGAACCTACTTTGTACACTATGTATTTGTGAATACCACACCAAGAAGGAGGTTGAAAACGCCCAAAGTTGTTCAAAAGAGAAGATCTTGTATAAAAAGAAACAATGTATGAGGATGTTTTGTGGGGAAAGGGGATCATACAAAAGCTGTTCATAAAGGCAAACACTATGCACTAGATCAGTGTTTTTCATCCATTTTCATTTCATGGCACACATAAACTAATTACTAAATTTGTGACACACCAAAAAATATGTTTTTTCTTCTTCAGAATATAAAAATATTTTAGTCACTTTCTCATATCAATGAAAGTTTTTGGCATGCAAATCAATATTTTTTTCTATCCCATGTTTTATGATCAATCATGGCAATTTCAAAGTTAAGAAGAACCTATTTGTAGATCTAATTTCATAGATTCTTACTGCTTTAAACTCAGTTAACTTCAGTTCAATTCCACTTCTGTCTTTCATATCAAAGATTTCACTCAAAACTTGCTTATTCCAAAAACCATGTGTCTCAACATAAACCATAAGCTTTAACATTCTCATCTCTTATCATTATAGCTCTTTCATGCCATAACTTGCATAACCTGCTCTTTGACCTCAGAGAAACCCATTGCTTGGGCTTTATTCTAATCAACATTATCAACCTTTTGATACTAGAGAAAATCTTAGAATTGCCTAAATTTGAGTCACTATAAATTAATGATTTTTATTTTAGCTGGACTACAGGAATGCTCAACCATTCTTTTCTTTTTCTCGGTCAGTTACTTTTTCCTTCCTGTTCAGCACTTCTTTCATTTTAGACTCTCTTCACAAAGCCCTCCCTCATTCACCTAACAACTTGATGTACATTTTAAAAATAAAATTGAGATTATGACTCAGCTATCCTTTGGATAAAGTAATTTATATCTGTGCATGCTTATATTTTCTTCTCCCAGGACTTGCTTCATATTCTGAGATAAGTTAAAGCAACTTCTCTCTCCTCATTATCTTCTCTCTCTTCTAGGATCTTTGTCAAGTTTATCTTCTATCTCCTATATATTTAACTTCAAATTTCTACTGGTTCTTTGCCTTCAATCTACATATATCTCAGTCCTAAGTCTCTTTCCAAGGACTCAATTGACACCAATCTATTTCTTCACAGTGTCTGGTGGCCTCTTTTTTAAAAATATATTTTTATTAATTTCAGAGAGGAATGGAGGAGGAAAGAGAGGTAGAAACATCAATGATGAGAGAGAACCATTGATTGGCTTCTTCCTGCACACCCCCTACTGGGGATGGAGCCCACAACTCAGGTATGTGCCCTTCACCAGGATGGAACCTGAGACCCTTCAGTCCACAGGCTGATACTCTATCCACTGAGCCAAACCGGCTGGGGCTCAGTGGACTCTTAATTCATCCTTCCCAGTCTCCCTTTCAGATCTGCCATCAGATTTCTATCCTTGAACTATCCGTCTTTTCTTTCATGTACGGTACACAGCCTTTTTGGCAATATCATCACTCATGATTTTAACACAAACCTGTAAGTTCAATAGCTACAAAAGGATATTTCCAGGTTAGACCCTGAATCTACCTGCCAGAACAGTTAGCAGTATCTCAAACACAACATGATCAACGCAAATTTCACATCATCTTCTGATTCTCATACCTGTTATTCATGTACACAATCTCAGTTAAGGAAACCTCTGTCTACAGAGAGGTTGAGTCCTGACACCTGTGAGTCAACTTAGACCTGCTTTCTCCCTCACACTCAGTTTATCAAATGCTGGTGATTATGCTTTCAATGATCTCTCCTTTCTTTTCCTATATCAACTGCCCTAGTTCTAAGCTCTCATTATTTATTACTTGGACTATTGAATTAGCCATTTAATTGGGTTCCTTACTTTTATTCCTATGGGACTTTAATCTACTTTTGATTACATTACATTGCTAAATAACAGAACGTGAAAGCATGTTTGTTTTATATAAACAAAGTCCAATTTAAAGTCTAATTTAAGTATATTTGAAAGTAGCTTCTAGAAGCAATAACCACATTTCTATAATTGGTGAGTATTCTGGCATGTCATTTATCATGTCACCATATATAGAATAACATTAGTCTGTTAAAATAATAATTCATCATCCCCATAGCTACTCACCTACAAGCTACTTCCTAGGAAATGTAGCTCTGTGAAAATGATCCCTCTGACTTTAAGTAGAAAGGTGTTTTTCTGAATTGTATTTTAAAGTGTTATACTTCTCTATTGGATCAGATATGAATATAATGGCATATACCCACCCACTACCACCACCCCGATAAGTGGAACCACTCCAACCTTTCATCAGGGTATAAGTGATCCATTGGCATGCACTGTGAGAGAAAATCTGTTTGAACTCCCATTCCACTCCCACTCTTGGCTCCTTTGACAGCAAAGAAATTTACCCTGGCTCAAGAACAACAGGACTAAAATAGCTTCTGAATGTGGAAGTTAAGGAGAAAATAGAATGAGTTTCTGACCTTGGGAATTGAAAATAACGTTTAATTTAATCTGGGTATTGGGCCTGTAGTTTAAACCAGATCATGAATCCTTAGTGGTTAGAGAAACAACAAACAGAAGGTATAGCTTTGACTTAAAAAGTTTGAACTCAGAAAAGCCACAGAATGAGAATTTCCTAAAATAGTTCCCTCCTAACTTGAATGATTCCTGTATCTAGTTAAATCCTGAACCACTTTTTTTTTTGCCCGTCAAACGTTTATACCCCGCCCTAACCGGTTTGGCTCAGTGGATAGAGTATCGGCCTGCGGACTCCAGGGTCCCAGGTTCGATTCCGGTCGACGGCATGTACCTTAGTTGCGGGCACATCCCCAGTAGGGGGTGTGCAGGAGGCAGCTGATCGATGTTTCTAACTCTCTATCCCTCTCCTTTCCTCTCTGTAAAAAATCAATAAAATACATTTTTTTAAAAAGTTTATACCCATAAAAGATTAATCACACTGTTGAATAAAAATTTTCCATAAACTGCAATAGGCTGTACTCCTGGTAAGAAATATTATAAAAGATTAAATATCAAGATCACAATTCAAAATTAGATAAACATTCAGGAAAAAATTGCCCCAATTAGCAAAGAGTACTAAATACCCTTTTGCCAGACCTTCTAGGTTTTATCTGATTCTATAAGTGTGTGTGGCTTTAAGTGGATTTCTATCCATTAGGACATTTTACATACCTATTAAAGTGGAAGATAACTTATTTAATAAATGATAGTGATAAAAATCAATATGGCCCAAAGGAAAGCTATAATTGATTTCTGCCTTGTAGAAAAGATAACACCAAATATTACCTATGGCTGTATAGAAAATCAAGCAGTTTTGAATCTATTAACAAATTAATTTAAGCATTTCAGAAGTCCTAATTCTCCTTTGAATTGGTTAGAATATCTTACTGGTTCCATCATTAATTAATGAGTTAAATAAAAACTTTATACATGCTTATTTTATAAGAAGAATTATAATTTTCAAAGGTAAGTCCTATCAATAAATTCAGAACCCTCTGATAGAAAGCTACAAAGGTTTTGTCACACAGCCAAAGAATAGTGATTGACTGACTTATTTCCCACAGATAGCTACACATCAAAAAGTTGAAGTAGGAAAATCTTGCCAAACAAAATGATTTTCACTTCAGCTATCTAGAGGTGCAGTATTTCTAAACATAGAAAACTTTAATTTAGATTTTGCCTAAAGGCAGCAGGTGCTGGATGTTTCTTATGATTTGGTTTCTATGTGAATGTTTCTTGCCATTTTTAACTAGGGGGGTGGAATTTGGGTAGAAAAATTTTTGTGATGAAAACTAATGTTGATTGGAGTATGCACCTCTAAATTTAAATTGCTTGGACCTTTTAATGAATGTTGCAGTATATCACAAAACAACAAAAATAAATAAATATACTTCTACTTTCCCCCAAATAAGTATCCTGTCATTATATTTCACCAAGTGCAACTTGATTCTACAAGAAACAAATAAAATAAAATAATGTATTGATTCTGGTGAATAAAATAATCAATATATTACATTTTTTCGGTTCTAAAATAAATGGATAATATAAGCATTTACAAAGGAGCTCCAATCAAGTAGGACATAATGAAACATATAAGTAGAAGGCAAGATAGGATATAATAATCTTAATATATCAGCCTCTCATTTATAAATGACTCACATGCTTTGTGAAATAATGTGGTGATGGGATTTCTTCCTTTCCTTAAAATGTGCATTCTGATTAGTATAAAAATAGGGATTCCCACCAACATCAGTAATTTTAGGAACCCATTGCAGGTCACAGTGAACATAAGAAGCTGGAAATCTAGACCTTTCCTGAGAAGACTGAATTCAAATGATTGTTAATGTAGTCAGTTAATTTAGAGTTACCCCAAGTGGCTTTTTTTCTTTTCATTTCATTTTAATTTAGATTTTTTTAAAAAAAACATTCATTTTAAAAGAAGGCCTCAATGGTAATTGTTAGAAGTGATCACCACAAAGGAAAAATGGGGCCCACTGGACAGAAGCAAATAAGAATGCATTGCTGGGGAGGAGAACCAAGATGGCGGCATAGGTAAACACCGGAGACTGCTGCCGCAAACAACCACTTCAAAAATACAACTAAAAGATGGAACAGACATCACCCAGAACCACAGGAAAGCTGGCTGAGGAGAGACTCTTCAACTAGAAGGAAAGAGAACAGCAAACCGAGGCTCAGAGGAGGCGCAGTGTGGAAAATACAAAGGTACCGAGGTGTGCGTGCAAAGTGGGCTGGTGGCTGAGGGCGCGGTTGTCGTTTTCAGTCGGGAGGGAGTCTCAGACTCTGGGCTCCAGATCCGGGCGAGTCTCTAGGGACTCAGACTCAGACGGGAGAAGCAGGATTGTCCGGCATCAGTTGGAATCTGAGGGCAGCTTTCTCTCGAGGTTTGCAGCGGCTGCCGGGGTTCTGAGAAGCAGAGCCTCTGGGAACTGGACTGAGAGCAGCCATAACTGCTCCCTCCACCCGCCCTGTTGATCCCGCCCCGCCCAAGCCCTGCGCAGAGCCATTTGCTGGATCGCCTCACGCAAAGGCTAGATTAGCACCTCCCCAGAGGACAGAAGTTTTCCACACAGCTGATTCTCACAGCCAGTCAGCCTGGTGGTCAAATCCCTCAGTATTAACTAAAAAAATCAAGGCTTAACTAGAACAAGACTGTGCACAAAGACCACAAGGGGGTGCATCAAGAAAGCATAAAAAATGCAGAGACAAAAAAACATGACAGAAATGGAGGATATAGAGCTAAAAAACGCAATTTTGAGGGCTTGCAAGAAACTTGAGGAGAGCCTCACAAAAACTAATGAAACCCTCGATGCTACGATAAAGAAACTAGAAATTAAGCATACACGGACTGAAATAAAGAATATTATACCCAATAGCAGACCAGAGGAGCGCAAGAATCAAGCCAAAGATTTGAAATGCGAAGAAGCAAAAAACACCCAACCGGAAAAGCAAAATGAAAAAAGAATCCGAAAATACAAAGATAGAGTAAGGAGCCTCTGGGACAGCTTCAAGCGCACTAATATCAGAATTATTGGGGTGCCAGAAGATGAGAGACAGCAAGATATTGAAAACCTATTTGAAGGAATAATGGCAGAAAACTTCCCCCACCTGGTGAAAGAAATGGACTTACAGGTCCAAGAAGCACAGAGAACCCCAAACAAAAGGAATCCAAAGAGGACCACACCAAGACACATCATAATTAAAATGCCAAGAGCAAAAGACAAAGAGAGAATCTTAAAAGCAGCAAGAGAAAGAGACTCAATTACCTACAAGGGAATACCCATATGACTGTCAGCTGATTTCTCAACAGAAACTTTGCAGGCCAGAAGGGAGTGGCAAGAAATATTCAAAGTGCTGAATACCAAGAACCTACAACCAAGAGTACTTTATCCAGCAAAGCTATCATTCAGAATTGAAGGTCAGATAAAGAGCTTCACAGATAAGGAAAAGCTAAAGGAGTTCATCACCGCTAAACCAGTATTATACGAAATGCTGAAAGGTATCCTTTAAGAAGAGGAAGAAGAAAAAGGTAAAGATACAAATTGTGAACAACAAACATGCATCTATCAACAAGTGAATCTAAGAATCAAGTGAATAAATAATCTGGTGTACAGAATGAACTGGTGATTATAATGAATCAGGGACATAGAAAGGGAATGGACAGACTATTCTTGCGGGGAAAGGGGAATGGGAGATTCGGGAAGAGACTGGACAAAAATCGTGCACCTATGGATGAGGACAGTGGGTGGGGAGTGAGGGTGGAGGGTGGGGCGGGAACTGGGAGGAGGGGAGTCATGGGGGGAAAAAAAGAGGAACAAATGTAATCTGAACAATAAAGATTTAATTTAAAAAAAAAAAGAATGCATTGCTGCTAAGGAAAACACAATCAGAGCAACACGTGACAATGCAGGACAATTTGAGAAAGCGTTAAATCTGAAATATTCTTGAGCATGACCAAGATTTGGATATAAGACATTTTATAATGGAGAAGCAGTGTAATAAATTCATGGCCATAGACTAATGCCATATTAAGTTTCACTATTCTCTATAAATGTTTCTGTTAAATAGGTTAATATGTTGGGGAAAATTAACACAAAGTATTGTTCTCTTATTTATCTGCCATTTAAATTTTTCTTTTGAGAAAATTCAACATGATGTGTTTTAAAATCACATTTTAGTTTTCAATATCTTTTATATAAAACTACAGGCCCGGTGCACAAAAATTTGTGCACTCGGGGGGGTCCCTCAGCCTGGCCTGTGCCCTCTCGCAGTCTGGGATCCCTTAGGGGATGACCACTTGCTGGCTTAGGCCCGCTCCCTGGAGGATTGGACCTAAGCTGGCGGTCAGACATCCTTCTGGCAGCCCGACATCCCTCTGGCAGCCCGGCAGCCCTTAGGGGATGTCCACTTGCCAGCGGGGAGCAGGCCTAAGCTGCAGTCAGATATCCTTAGTGCTGCTGAGGAGGCAGGAGAGGCTCCCACCACCACCGCTTTACTGGCAGCCATCAGTCTGGCTTGTGGTTGAGCAGAGCTCCCCCTGTGGGAGCGCACTGACCACCAGGGGGCAGCTCCTGCATTGAGCGTCTGCCCCCTGGTGGTCAGTGTGTGTCATAGTGACCAGTCATTCCCAGTCTTTCTGCTGTTACGTCAGTTTGCATATTACCTTTTTATTATATAGGATAGAGGCCTGGTGCATGGGTGGGTGCCAGCTGGTTTGCCCTGAAGGGTGTCCCAGATCAGGGTTGGGGTTTCTGCTGGGGTGCCTGGCCAGCCTGGGTGAGGGGCTGATGGCTGTTTGTAAGCTGGCCACAGCCCCTACAAGGTGGGGATCCCCACTGGGGTGACTGGCAAGGCTGGGTCAGGGGCTGAGGGCTGTTTTCAGGCTGGCCACACCCCCTTCAGGGTGGGGGGTCCTGCTGGGGTGCCTGGCCAGTCTGGGTGAGGGGGCTGATGGCTGTTTGCAGGCTAGCCAAGCCCCCAGCAGGGACCCTCATCCCATGAGGGTGTGGCCATCCTGGGTGATGGGCTGATGGCTGTTTGTAGGCTGCCCATGGCCCCTAGCCACCCAAGCTCCCAGTGGAGGCTGGCTGGAAGCAGGTATCTGGGATTTATTTATCTTCTATAATTGAAACTTTGTTGCCTTGAGCGGAGGCCATAGCCGGCCAGGGCAGGTGGGAAGCTTGCCTTCCTCCATCGCCAGGGCAACCATGCCTCCTGCTTGCTCAAGTTCCGTGGCTGCCGGCCGCCATCTTGGTTGGGTTAATTTGCATATAGTCGCTCTGATTAGCTGATGGTGTGGCTTGGGGCATAGCAGTGGTGTGGTCAATTTGCATGTTTCTCTTTTATTAGATTAGACTAGAGGCCCGGTGCACAAAAATTTGTGCACTCGGGGGGAGAGGGGGGTCCCTCAGCCTGGCCTGTGCCCTCTCGCAGTCTGGGACCCCTCGGGAGATAATGACCTGCTGGCTTAGGCCTGCTCCCGGGTGGCAGAGGGCAGGCCCAATCCCTAGTTGCAGCGCCTGGTCGGGCTCAGAGCAGGGCCGATTGGGGAGTTGGGGCGCCGCCCCCTGTCATGCACAGAGCAGGGCAGATTGGGAGGTTGCAATGCCACCCCTAGTCACGTTCAGGGTAGGGCCGATTGGGGGGTTGGGGCACTGCCCCGTCACACTCAAGGCAGGGTCGATGGGGAGGCTGTGGCGCCACACCCTGCCACGCAAAGAGCAGGGCCGATCAGGGGGTTGGGGCGCTGCCCCCTGTCACTCACAGAGCAGGGCCCATCAGGGGGGTTGGAGCTCCGTACCCTGTCACACACACAGCAGGGTCAGTCAGGGGTTTGGGAAGCTCCCCCCTGTCACACACAGGACAGGGCCCATCAGGGGTTTGGGGAGCTCCCCCCCTGTCACGCACAGAGCAGGGCCGATCAGGGGTTTGGGGAGCTCCCCCCTGTCACACACAGAGCAGGGCCCATCAGGGGTTTGGGGAGCTCCCCCCTGTCAAGCACAGAGCAGGGCCAATAGGGGAGTTGGGGCACCACCCCCTGTCACACACAGAGCAGGGCCGATCAGGAGGTTGGGGCGCCGCCACTGTCACACTCAGGGCAGGGCCGATGGGGAGGTATGGCTCTACCCCGTCTCACATAGAGCAGGGCCCGTGGGGGGGGGGGGTTGGGGTGCTGCCCCCTGTCACACACAGAGCTGCAGGGCAATCAGGGGGTTTGGGCGCTGCCCCCGTCACGCTGATCCCGGTGCCGGGAGGCCTCGCGGCTCCGCTGATCCCGCCCGGCAGGGTCACAGATCCGGGTCCCAGACCGCAGACAGCCTTGCCTGCTGCCGCCTGCCTTCAGTATGCAAATTAGCCGCCATCTTGTTGCTTCAGGGTGGGGGTCCCCACTGGGGTGCCTGGCCAGTCTGGGCGAGGGGCTGAGGGCCGTTTTCAGGCTGGCGGGCGACTGAAGCTCCAAACCTCTCCTTTTTTTCTTTTTTTTTTATTCTGGCATTTATTTACCTTCTATGGCTGTCACTGGAGCTGAGAGCCAGCTTTCTCTCTGAGGCTCGGCTGAAAGCAGGTTTCTGGCCTTTGTTTTCTGTATTCGAAACAATGTTGCGACTCCAGCTCTGAGATCCCGGCTGACTGACAGGAGGTTTCTGGGGTTTTGTTTATCTTCTATAAATGTTACAATGTTTCCAACTGAAACTCAGAGGCCGGTGGGGAACGTTGGAGTCCTCTGTCACTGAAGGAAGCAAGCCTCCCTGTTCGCATCAGCTGCCTGGCTGCCGGCCGCCATCTTGGCTGACAGTTACTTTGTATATATTCACTGATTAGCCAATGGGAAGGGTAGCGGTCGTACGCTAATTACCATGTTTCTCTTTTATTAGTGTAGATGAAGAAGGGATCACGATAGATATACAAATTAAGTACAGTGGGAAGGAAAAAGAAGAAAGGTGATAACCACCTGGAAAGGCTTCATAGTCTTGCCTACAGTTCAAAAGGTAGAGAGGAGAGTGAAGGGCATTCAAGCAGCTTTCTGATACAATATGGGTTGGATCAGAAAATGCCAAGTCAATCAATAGTTTTGTTTGTTTTTCTAGTGAAGGATTTGTGAAGGAACTCACACAAAATGAGGGTTAGGACCTGATTGTAAAGAACATTAAATGCCATGTTAAATTGTTAGAAATTTTACTTTCAAGGCCCAAGAAAATACTTTAAATTTATTGAGTGGTGATAGGATGTGATCAGAACTATGATTTTTACAATGTTTTATAAAAATATGCTTTTTATTGTTGACTAGAGGCCTGGTGCACAAAATTGTGCACGGGGGTGGGGGCTCCCTCAGCCCAGCCTGCACCCTTTCCAATCCAGGACCCCTCAGGATCCGGCCTAAACCAGCAGTTGGACATCCCTCTGACAATCCTTCTTTCGCTGGCTCCTAATCCCTCACCTGCCTGCCTGCTTGGTCACCCCTAACAGCCCCCCCTGCCAGCCTGATCACCTCTCACTGCCTCTGTGTGCTGGCCTGATCACCCCTAACTGCCCCCTCTGCCAGCCTGGTCGCCCTTTAAGTGCCCCCCACTGCCGGACAGATCACCCCCAACTGTCCCCTCCCTGCCAGCCTGGTCACCCCTAACTGAGCCCCCACTGGCCTAGTCACCCCTCACTGCCCCTTGTGCCAGCCTAATTGCCCCCAACTGCCCCCCCTGCTGACCTGGTTGCCCCTAACTGACCCCCCCGCTGGCCTCGTTGCCCCCAACTGCCCCCCATGCCAACCTGGTCACCACTCACAGCCCCCCCGCCGGCATGGTCTCCCCACGCAGCCTGCTGTTCAGTCTTTTGGTCATCTCTCACTAACCCCTCTGCCAGCCTGGTCGCCCCACGAAGCCTGCTTGTTCAGTCGTTTGGTCATCCCTCACTAACCCCCCTGGCGGCCAGGTTGTAGGCAGCCATCTTGTGAGGGTGTGATGGTCAATTTGCATATTACCTCTCTATTATATAGGATAGTATTACAATTCCCCTTCTCCCCTCTTTATGCCTATCCTCCAAACCCCTGCCCACCCCACCCCACCCCTATGTCTTCACTACCCTATTGCTGATGTCCATGCACTATGCCTATAAACATATAAGTTCTTTGGTTTAGCTCTTCTCATCCCCCCAACCCCACATCTATACTTGAGGTAGATTAGATTGACCACATTTTCAAAGGAGTCATTATGGTAGGACAAGAGGGAAGCTGGAATGAGCCATTAGCAAGCCTTTCAAAATATAAGAAAAGATAAGAAATATTGCTCTAAAATAGCTTTTGTAGAAATGAAATAGACTTGTTTCTGAATTTATAGATGACAGTATTTTTGTCTTTCATAATGAAATATAAATGAAATATAATTTTTGTCTTCCATAATGAAATATAATTAGTTTTTACTCATAGACATTATCCCAGAGTAAACTATTGTTTTTTGCTCTCACTTTTAACTTGAGCCTAATTCAATGTATAACTGAGCTTGTCATGTATGGTTCTAAACAACTGTTCTGATTTTTATAATGCCCTTCTGAAATTTCTTAATTGCAGGTATGGTTAATTAAGAAACATGCCATATGAGCATGATAATGCTTCGCTCCTACCATTTCATAAATCTGAAAGTTAATGAAAAAATGAGTGCCTAGAGAAAGGCTTTAGTCTCATTAGAACTCTAGAAATATTCTCAATTATAATTTTTATTTTTATTTTTAATGCTACTCTTCCCACTCTTCTGTATATAAATTCTAGTGAATGTGCTGAAAGTACAGAACCTATAGTTGGTGGGAAAGATAGTTGAATGGGAAAGAGGAATACAGAGGTTACAGGCAGAGGACGGAGTTCATCAAGAGTGATACTTGAGCTGAGTCAGACAAAGATAAAGAGATTTTCTCCAGAACGGGCAGAGATTTCAGTCATTCCAGAAAGCAGCAGGAGTAAACTAAATGTGGAATAATACAGTAGCTTCTGGGAACTTTATGGAACAACTCCAGAGATTGGGTTATGAGGAGCCTGGTATCAATCATTGAGACTGGAAAATGGAGTCCGAAGTCTTCTGTCCTGTTCTAAGGGGTTTTAGCTTTAACACAAAGACCCTGGAAAGGCTCAGTGCAGAGATTTATATAATTAGATTGGCAATGCCTCTTCCCAGTAAGAGATTGCTATGTAAGTGGGGAGGCATGCAACAAAGATTGGAAAGTACTATGAATTCCAGTGTAGCAACAACATTAATGCTTGATTTAGTGTGCTTCACACTGTGCACATCAGTGTTAGAGAAAATGCATAGAAAGGACTGATTAAAACTAGCTGGTTTGGCTCAGTGAATAGAGCATCAGACTATGGACTGAAGGGTCCCAGGTTCAATTCCAGTCAAGGGCACATGCCCGGGTTTTGGGCTTTATCCCCAGGTGGGGGCATGCAGGTGGAGGCAGGCAATCAATGATTCTCTCTCATCATTGATATTTCTATCTCTTCCTCTCCCTTCCTCTCTGAAATCAATAAAAATATATTTTTATAAAAGAAAGGACTGATTAAGGTCAGGTATGGTTAATAAGGAAAGGATTCCTAGAAGAGGTTTGTTTGGAGCCCAAGTTTTATATGAGACACCTGGAGAGATAAAATAAGGATAGAAAGAAGCATCATAAGCAGAAACAATGAAACCAAGAAGCAAGAAGGAACAAGTTACTGGTATATTGGAGACAAAGAGTGAAGTTGTTAAAATATGAGGATGAAAGACAAAATTAGTTTCTATTCTTTAATCAATTTGAGAATTATGAAAAAAACATTTGTTGTTATTTCAATAAAGAAACAGCAATGTTTTCAGAGAGATTTTAATCAATCTTATAATCACATTACTTATCAATTAGCCCCTTGAGAAAATTCTCATGATGCATATGTAAACATATTAACAAAAACTTGGTAAGCAATTTCAGTTCTTTTTGAGACATAAAATCATTAAAGCAGATCTTGATTTTAAATGAGTTAAGGAGGTATGCTTACCACACATCGAAGTATATAACAACATAGGCTGATGCAAGTATACATTTACAATGGCATGTGCAAATACATAGAAAGTACAAATAGGTACAGAGAAAGCAGTATTGTTCCCTGGGGAAAAGATATTTAGTAAGCACTAGTGATTTTCTTCTGAAGCTTATAGAGTTGGTCATATAAACATTCCACATAAGTAATTGGAAAAGGAATTCTTATCTGAGATAAGGAGAAATCTGCCAAGACCTACAAAAAGCTCAAGCTGCGTCCTTCTTCTGCTGATTCATGAGAAAATGAGTGATATCTCAAGAGGGAACATGAATTATATCTCTAGTTACTTTAAAGTCTTAGGTTGAAGTCTGAGGATTTGGGGCAGAAATATTAGATTGTACAGGTGGCCATACCTCTTTTTCTAATTGAAAAAATGCATTTTAGAGACAAAGAAGCATTTGGATTTGAGTCCATGCAGATGATGTTAAAAAATTTGTGTTTTCTGAGCTACAGCTCCTCATTTCAGAATGATGGTGTCAGAGAAGGAAAAGAGAACATCTCAGGAGAAAATAGAAAGATTTAAAGCTAAGGCTTTGCCATATGCTGCTTCTGATAGGAAGGCTTTCCATTTATTCTTGCCATCTTTACCATTTTAGGTTAATTTTTATTTAGATGAAAATAGAGGTAGCACATCTGAAAATATCACAAACATAAAGCTGGGAGGAGTTTCTGGACTATGGATTCAATTGTATTGTTGTTTGAAATAAAGTGCCAAGTTAATAGGTTCAAATGCAAGAGGTATTAATGTAAATTCTTACACCTAGGAGCATAAATTAGTTGGACAAGTACAGGATGATAGGAAACTGGCTTAAGTGCATTTTCAGCTTAAAAAAAAAAAACAGCTGGGTGGATAAAGTTAGTTTTACAATTTTATGCAAGCCAACTGTATGATGTGGCAGCCAAAAACATCTAATGAATCCTCAAACAGCATTAACAAAATTATAGTGGCTAGGAAAGGCAAACTAATAATTCTCTGGCGCTTTGCTTTGCCCAGACCACATCTGGAGCTATGTGTTAATTTCTAGACCCCATTGACAGTTAATTATAGTACAGCCCTAGGAATATAATCAGTGTTAAGTACAAGGGAAACCATGGGATATGAGGAACAGTTGGAAAAAATTATTGTGCTTAACCTGGGAAAGAAGACAGGCTTTGAAAGCTGCCATAAAGTCTTTGAATGACTGTCATATGGCAAAGAGTGGCTACTTGTGACATGTAGCTTTTGTATTGTGATTAGTGTCAGTTCAGGGGTAAATGTCAGGGAAAATTAGGTTGAGTTGAGAAAAGGGAGATTTAAAAAAATGTTTTTATAGATTTTAGAGAGAGGAGAAGGAGGATGGGGAGAGAGAGAAAGGAACATCAATGGGTTGCCTCCTATACACACCTTGACCAGGGAAACCGAAAACCTGGGTATGAGCCCTGACTGAGATTGAACTGGCAACCTTTCATTGCATGGGACAACACTCAACCAACTGAGCCACACCAGCCAGGGCAAAAGGGAGATCTCTTTAAAACTTGAGCTGTCTATCAATACTTGGGCTACTTTATGAAGTAGTTGCAGGTCACTAAATATATTCTAGGTCAGACAGCTGAGTATTTGTAACATGTGCTTGAGTCAGCTATTACGAGTTTATGAAAGCTGATTGCTAAATATTTAGGAATTTTGCCAGCTGGTTTGGTAGCCTAAAAACAGCAAGCTGTGGGAATATTTACACTAGAGAAACTGGCAAACACTGTCACTCAACTGGATTGTTATAGATGATGTTAGTGAAATGGATGAGTTTTCATCCATCCAAATCTAAAAGCCTATGGATGTGTTAGTATGCAGCAGAATATAAACTGAGTGTAAAACAAACAAACACAGAAGAAAGTAATATGGATAATAAAGCCAGAAAAATTTGTTAAAAAGCTTGGAAGCAACATGGTAAGAATAAAAAATGAATAAATAATAGAAGAGTAGATTACATCCTGTGGGAACAGAGAAGAAGAGAATTAGGGAGAACTTTCTAAATATTTTTAATCAAGGCATTTGTAAGGTTTGCTTTCTTGTTGGGAGGAAAGTATAATATCTTAAGACTGTCTCTTCCTTTTAAAGATATAGATATTAAGGAACAAAGTAATACAATTATATCAAAAATTACCAAATGCATTAATTATAAATTTGGAATCTAAGAAATTAGATTTTCCTTTACAATACAAATACATTTTCAGTGTGTTTTTCTTTTTTTAAATATATTTTATTGCTTTTTTACAGAGAGGAAGGGAGAGAGATAGAGAGCTAGAAACATTGATGAGAGACAAACATTGATCAGCTGCCTCCTGCACACCCCTCACTGGGGATGTGCCCACAACCAACGTACATGCCCTTGACTGGAATCAAACCTGGCACCCTTCAGTCTGCAGGCTGATGCTCTATCCACTGAGCCAAACCAGTCAGGGCTTCAGTGTGTTTTTCATAGTTAAATGCAAACATGAGATCATTACTTCTGTAATGTGAATTTATATTCTTCATTCTGTAATTTAGGCATGGGCTAATTATTCTTACATTTAATCATAAACATAAATTATCTTAATTCCAGGGGTATTTAAGATTCTTTTCATATGGGTGGCCCTTTTGATATATACTTAATTAGTGTCTAACTTAGATGTTTTTGCTGAAATAACCATATTACAATGTGCAGTAAAAACAAACCTCTTGTAATACTTCATGTTAAAGAAATTTAAACATCCCACATTTCAAAGTGCAAGAGTTTTGAAATTTAAAAAAATATACAATGCTTTCAAAATGTCTTTAATTGCTGTATGAAAATTTAATGAACTTTAATAGATATTTCAATTCAAAGTAGAAAGGGAAGCTTTTCCAATTTGGGAATTTTCCTTTCTACTTTCCATCACAACAGCACAAAAAGGAAATGGAAACACAAAACTCCATGTTTATTTTCTTTCTCTGAGTGTCTATCAAAATGTGTGCATGTTCCTGGTATGATGATAATTATATTATAGCAAAAATGTTATACTCATTTTGAATTAAAT
Organism: Myotis yumanensis; assembly: GCF_028538775.1. Lineage (NCBI taxonomy): Eukaryota > Metazoa > Chordata > Mammalia > Chiroptera > Vespertilionidae > Myotis > Myotis yumanensis. Next base: position 133,176,086 of record NW_027223754.1, read on the forward strand.
AAAATTCTACTACTTATTAGATCTTTAAGAGCAATGCCTATGTCTCATTCTTTTTTTGTGCATGCATAAAATATGCGCATGGTACATATTAAAGAAATATTTTTGATGACTAAGGTTAGCATTTCTTCTCTTAAATCACATAACCAACATGTTGTTTTGTAGATGTATTCATAAATGACATCAGCCAATTGCTCTATTATTTCCCCATAGTCTGATGCTACAAAAAAGTAACACCTCAAACAGACTTCATTCAAAATGTTGATTTAACATTTACAAATGCAAGTTAAAAGCCATGATTTTTATGTAGAATGGGATTTTTGAAAGAATGAGTATTATGTTTAATATGATGCAAAATAAATACATTTGCAATCAATCTACCAAGAACTATATGTATGTACAAATACACACATATATCTGTATTAGTATATATATATATATATATATATATATATACACACACACACATATCTATCTATCTCTCTCTATATATATATATACATATATGTGTGCAAATATATGATATATACATACATATATACATGTAAAAATATAGATCATTATCCATATATATGTATATATATGTTAGACCAAGCATTTATTCATTCAACAAATATTTAGTAAGTGCCTCCTGCTTGCCAGGTACTATTTTAAGTACCTTCATTAGTGTCTGATACATCAGTAAACAAAAAGGAAAAGTGATGCTTACCCTAGTGGAGCTTACATTGTAGTTGAGAGGTGGCCAGTGAACCAAACATATAATTTTTAAAAAGTGATGTTCACTATGAGAGAAAAAATCAGTAAAGGGGCGAGGTACAAATAGGAATACCAATTTGAGGACTATTTCAGATGGTAGTTGGACCAATGAAATGGATCAGATTCCTTAAATATTTTTAGAGGTTGAGTCATCAAGATTCCTGACAATAATGTGAGGTGTGAGAAAAAGAAAGGAGTCATGAGCAATGCCAAGATTTTTTTTTTTCAGAACAACTATGAGGTATTAGTCAACTGAGTTGTGGAAATCTGTGCATGTAGCAAGTTTGGGAAGGTAGTGCATCAAGAGCAGGAACTAGGAAATTCCAAAAGAATGATCAAAGATAAGCCCATTACACAGGTGAAATTCAGACCACAGAATGAATGTGAGCAAGAGTTAACAGACTTTATTGCAATGCATTGGGAAAGTAATGGTATTCTCCTTAGTTATCAAAAATGGTAATTAACATATAGTTTATATTATTTCACATAAATTATAGGATGTCTGACAATATTTTTCTTAAAAATATCACACATGCATTTAAGAAATTATCCTTTGTATGGCAGATAATCCCAAGGATTGAATTCTCCATGGTGTTGAAGTTAAGGCTTTAGTGCAGTGGTTCTCAACCTGTGGGTTGTGACCCCTTTGGTGGTCGAACTACCCTTTCACAGGGGTCACCTAAGACCATCCTGCATATCAGATATTTACATTACGATTCATAACAGTAGCAACATTTCAGTTATGAAGTGGCAACGGAAATAATTTTCTGGTTGGGTCACAACATGAGGAACTGTATTTAAAGGGCCAGAAGGTTGAGAACCACTGCTCTAGTGTGTCCAGCACTTAACTGTGTTCTTTCCAACTTCCGCTGCCTTATCAAGTTGGTAAGAGCTGTGACTATCCCCCACTGGATAATAACATGCCATTAGTTTTCATTTTTATTGAGTAGAATTTATTATTTTATTGACTGAAATTGGAATTCAGATGACCTTTACATTGCCAATATAAAATGATATGGTGAGCAAATTAATTCCACACAAAGAACAGAATATTTTCTATCGAGGAAAGGAAACAAATGTTCGACGTACATGATCACAGTACACAGCTACACACAGGTAAAAATGTACCTTGTCCTAAGCAGTACAGGGATACAAAAAATAAACACAGCATGATTCCAAGCCTCAAGTGCTCACAGTCAGAGGAGATTAGATAGTCAAGAGGAAACCCAAGAAAGACTGTGCCAAGTAAGAGCTTTATAGGGAGAACTAGAGGCCCGATGCATGAAATTCATGCAAGAGTAGGCCTTCCTTCCCCCAGCTGCTGGCACCGGCTTCCCTCTGTCACCTGGGACCCGAGCTCCCCTCTGGCCACTGGCAGGCACCCGGGACCTGGGCTTCCCTTGCAGCCCTGGCTTCATCCAGAAGGTCATCTGGAAGGATGTCCAGAAGGACGTCCAGTCTAATTAGCATATTTATTATTATAGATAACCTTCTTGGGGGGTGGTCAGAAGGAGTAACTAACTCTGACCACGTGATTGTAGTAGAGAGGCTATCCTAGATAAGCTGGGCTTAGTTGTGACAGTTACTTTTCTTTATGAAAATTATATCTCTGCTAGGCATTCATTCTTGTTTGATTTCCTATATTACTGATAGAGCCAATTTATTAAACCAGTTAGACCAGGTTGGGCACAGGTAGAATGCAGCTCTATTCTTTTTCACCTATACCTTTTGAATTTTATCTAAAGATTTGTTATTGTTATTCTTTCCTTGGGTTAGATAAAGTTGGGCAGACTACATAGTTTTTATAAAACTTTCAAATTCTGTGTCAAAAACAAAACAAAACAAAAAATACAGACCATTATTCAAGTTAAAACTATTCTCACAGGCTGCACTGTTGGCTTCTTTCTTTCTTCCTTTTTTTTTTTTTTTTTCTTCCACTTGATACACTTCTGACCTTCTCTCTGGCATTTCTTACCTCACATTTCTATTCTCTACAGTGTCAGGTATAGGGAGTAGAGAAATGGCACAGGGGCAAAAAAGACCTTACATGATGGGTTCAGTTTTAAGTTAATGTTGGGTCTTTGTGTTGAATGCTGGCCTTTCTTTGTTGTGGATGCTTTTGTGGTTTCCTCTGTAGCCTTCCATGATAGAACTTTAAGTGTAAAAAGGAATGCCTGCTTTAGGAATGCAGTTTGCTCCTAAGGCTCATGAAAGCTGATGGCATAAATTCCCAATTCTGTGTTTAGGAACTTTATGGTGGCCACTTGAAATCCGTCATGGTAGGAGTATTTAGATAATGGGAATTTGCAAATGCTACAAATCATGTCTCATAAACGTTTTTTTTTTTTTTTTTCAGGGGGAAGGGCTGACTGTGGTTACATTCATACCAGCAGACCAGTTTGTAGGCCTCTTTTTCTGGCCTTCTATTTGAATGCTATTTGGGAGTGATGTCATTGTCCCTTAACTTCAAGAACATAGTATAAACTTTCAGAGTTATTTTCTTCAAGAACCCCTCACTTTGGGGGAGTGAGATGGAAAGTAAAATATACACATAATGACAAATCTTTTCACAAAATTCCTCACTACCAGGATCCAATGTCCAATAACATTTTTTAGGGATTTCTTATAATAGACTCCTGTCTTCTTATCTCCCTCTAGTACAGGGGTGGGCAAACTTTTTGACTCGAGAGCCACAATGGGTTCTTAAACTGGACCGGAGGGCCGGAACAAAAGCATGGATGGAGTGTTTGTGTGAACTAATATAAATTCAAAGTAAACCTCATTACATAAAAGGGTACGGTCTTTTTTTTTTTTTAGTTTTATTCATTTCAAATGGGCTGGATCCGGCCCACGGGCTGTAGTTTGCCCACAGCTGCTCTAGTACCTCCTTAGTACTTGTCTGAGACTGGTCTGTAAATGACTTATTTACAATGCCAGACATTGGAAAAATATAGTAGTTGTTATTTTCTTTAGTTGTGGCTAGTAATACTGTTTCTGGAGGCAAACAGTACCACAATAATAATAATTATTATTGTGATATTTATTATTATTACTAGAGGCCTGTTGCACGAAGAGATTCGTGCAATAGGCCTTCCCTTCCCTTGGCTGCTGGCACCAGTTTTCCTCTGGCACCCGGGACCCAGGCTTTCGCTCTGGCTGGGCTCTGGCCAGAGGGCCCTCCCTCCCCCAGCCATCAGGCCTTGGTGCTCCGCTGATCCCGGGGCCATGAGGCCTCGCTGCTCAGCAGGCTTCGGGTACGTTTGGCTTCGCTCCACCGCTTGGAGCCTAGTATGCAAATTAACCGCCATCTTTGTGGGCAGTTAATTTGCATATCACCCTGATTAGCCAATGGGAAGCATAGCGAAGGTATGGTCAATTACCCTTTTTGTCTTTTATTAGATAGGATTATCATACTCACATAGCTCCCATTAGTGGACTAATGAAAGGGCTGCCTTAAAAGGTTTATATACATTACAGATTTTTACTCAATTAATCCTCACAGCACTCATGACAGACAGGTACTATTATTATCCTCATTTTATAGATAAAAAACAAACAAAACAAAACTGAGGCACAAAGGTGCTAAGTAACTTGCCTTAAATCAGTCCAGACCATGTATGTATACTCATCAGCCTTCCCAGGCCTATGAGGAACTAAAAAGAATTAGTACTCTTTGAATACATTCTGTCTCCATGTGGTGGGTATTATATATGAAATATGACATTATGTAAGCCATATGAAAATGTCTGAGTTAGGTATCTCCATTCTGTTTCAGTGTCAAACTCTACATGTGAAATAACATCAAGAAGAACTCAGCATTAGAAAGAAATGAGTCTCGTACTAAAACGAGTTCTCTATGACCTCAAAATTCACATTTCACAATTCACCATGGTATTTAGGCAGGAACTGACTATGTCTTTTTATCCTCTTCATAGAATCCCATTCTGGATCCTCAATAAACATTATATAAAAAATTAATTACTTAATATTAAAAACAGAACATTTGAAAATTTTATATGCAAATTATAAAATATAACTAAACTAAAGAACAGAGTATATAATTAAGCATCCTAAAATTTGAGAAATAAGATCTTTTATTGAGTGCTTATGGTACTCCCAGTGCTTATGTTTTAAACTCATACTATCTCATATTACAAAATATTTAAATACAGTTTCAAATATGCTTTTGTTACTGAATTCTTATTTGTAAATTTCAGAATTAACTATTTACTTAATAACTATTTAAAGTTCTTACTTCTTCTTTCCTCTCCATCATAAACTCCACTCTGATAGAATCTATGATAGTTAATTGTATGTGTCATCTTGACTGCACCATGGGATGTGCAGGCGTTTGGTGAAACATTATTTTGGGTATTTCTATGGGGATGTTCTTGAATGAGATTAACATTTATATTGGTAACTGAGTAAAGCTGATTTATTCCCCTAAAATGGGTTAGCCTCACCCATCACCCAATCAGTTGAAGGCCTGAAAAGAATGAATCTCTTGAGTAGAGGAATTTCCTCCTGTTTGACTGCTTTCAAACTGGGATATTCGTTTTTTTTCTGACTCCAGATTTGAACTGAGAACCTGGGTCTTGAACCTGCCAGCTTTTGGACTGGAACTACATCATAGGCTCTCCAGAGCCTCGAGCTTGCTAACTCACTCTGCATATCTTAAGACTTGTTATTTCTATAATTGTGCGAGCTAATTCTTTATTTTAAAATATATTTATACTAGAGGCCTGATGCACAAAATTCATGCAAGAGTAGGCCTTCCTTCCCCTGGCTCCCGGCACTGGTTTCCCTCTAGCACCCAGGATCCGAGCTTCCCTCTGGCCGCCAGCAGGCACCCAGGCTTCCATCACATCCCCAGCTTTGTCCAGAAGGTCTTCTGGAAGGACGTCTGGTCTAATTAGCATATTATGCTTTTATTATTATAGATATGTGTATATACAAATAGATGTGTAGATATAGATGGATGGATATCCTCTTGATTCTGTTTCTCTAGAGAATCTCAATATAGAATCCAACATCGTTCTAGCACAACTGATATGGCTATGTAATTATTGTTACCTGGGAAAGTCTAGCTGCTAGGATAGAAGTTGGGAGAAGAAGGGGATATCACCATTGTGTACATAGATTTTCTTTTCCCCTTATTTTTATTTCCACTTCCAAAAATCTTCTCCTGGAATACCACATCATCCTATATAATAAAAGCCTAATATGCTAAGTGTCTGGTCGTCCGTTTAACCAATCAAAGTGTAATATGCTAATGATATGCTAAGGCTGCTCAACCGCTTGTTATGATGTTCACTGACCACCAGGGGGCAGACAGTCGACTGGTTGACCAGTCGCTATGACATGCACTGACCACCAGGGGGCAGACCCTTCGACCAGTAGGTTAGCTTGCTGCTGGGGTCCAGCTGATTGAGACTGAGCGAGACTGGCCAGACATGCCCTGGAGCCCTTCCACGGTTCCTCCCTGGCTGGCCAACCTCCCGTGTCCCTCTCCAGCCCCAATAATGCACGGATGGGGTCCCTTGGCCTGGCCTACATCCTCTCACAATCTGGGACCCCTTGGACGATGTTGGAGAGCTGGTTTCAGCCTGATCCTGCTCAATGCAGGAGTTGCCCCCTGATGGTTAGTGCACTCCCACAGGTGGAGCACTGCTCAGCCAGAAGCCGGGCTCACAGCTGGCAAGTGCAGGGGTGGTGGCAGGAGCCTCTCCTGCCTCTGCATCAGCGCTAAGAATGTCCAACTGATGGCTTAGGTCTGCTCCCCCAAATTTCGTGCACTGGGTCTCCAGTTATTACATAAAACACAGAATGAGAGGCAAGAGAGACTATAAAATATTCCCCTATTTCTTTTCAGCCCACCATGGATTTATACATTCTTTCAGCAATTATTGAGGGTTTATTCTAAATCTGACATTGTGCTACATCTTTTGAGGGATAAAAATATGCCCTTAAGCTGAGCTGAAAACCCAGTCAGGAAGTTGTTCAGTCAAAAATTATATTTTCATAGATGCTGAATTTACTCAAGATTTAAGTCATTAAGGGCTTTAATATATATATCCTATATAATAAAACCATAATATGCAAATCAACAGAATGGTGGAACGACCTGTTGCTATGATGTGCACTGACCACCAGGGGGCAGATGCTCAATGCAGGAGCTTCACCCTCGTGGTCAGTGCACTCACACAGGGATAGCGCTGCTCAGCCAAAAGCCGGGCTGATGGCTGCAGAGCACAGCAGCAGTGGTGGGAGCCTTTCCAACCTCGGCAGCAGTACTAAGGACTCCTCAGTGGATGTCCCGGCCTGTGAGAGGACACAGGCAGGGCTGAGGGACCCCCCCTCCAGTGCACAAATGTTGTGCACCGGGCCTCTAGCCTTTTAAAATAATGCACAGTATCAAACCATGAATATTATTAAATTGGTGATTGTCTCAAAATTCCATAGGTAATTATTCAGCCTGTCCTACTAGTTCCTAATTGTCACTTGCTTTAACAAAGGGAGGTCATAGATCATTATTATGCTAATGATCTATTTTTAGAGTTGGGGGCAACAGAACAATACTAAGGAAATATCAAAAAATACAAATCTTCACAAATGAGAAACAAATCATTATTCCAAAAATATTGATAAAATTTATATCAGAGAATGGACTATTCAAGTTCTAAGTAATCAAGAGTAGCTCCTGAAGAGCTAATAAATAGAAGTAAGACAATAATATCATTTTAGGAAGTCTTTTATACTATTTCCCTTAGTATTTATCTTATTTCACTCATTGCCTGGAATAACTGTTTTTCTGGGCTCTATTTCCAACCTCTGAAAAGGGGTGCACCAAGATTTCACGGGACACCGTAACTTCCAGAAAGTGGTTCCTGTGGAAAGGTGGGAGTAGAGGAGGAAAGGACACAGATGTGGTACAGTCACTGTCAGCAGGTGCAGACCTTGTCTTCATGAATGTCACTGTGGATAGAAATAGAAGAAATTGAAATAGTCCTAAAACGTGATGACATTTCTCAAAGGGCTGCATTTATTTATCTTAAAGACAAAGGGAAGCTGATTGTTTGGAAAGCAGCTGAAAAGTCAGTGAAACAGAAGAAATTAAAAATACTTGAAAAGAAAAAAGAGAATTATAGAGCAAGAGCCCATGGAGATATCAAGTCAAAGGACAGGTGACCTGCTCAGTTGAGTTAGTGATGAGCATGAAAGTGCTGAGACGTAGAGTAAGGTCATGTGAGAATAAACATAGTTGGCTGCGTAGAAAAGTGGAGAAGGAGGTGGACGCTGGAGCCAAACAGCCTGGGTCTGAAGCTGAGCTCTCCCAGTTTTTAATGACGTTGCCCTTGAACAATAGTTTTCGCTTCTTTGTGCCTCCGTCAGAGAAAATAGGACCAATATTAATATCTCCATCATAGATCATCGTTGTGACAATTAAATGTGTTAAGAAATATAAAGCCACTCAGCATAATGCTTGATACATGATAAACATTAAATGTTAAAATACCATTTACTGCACTGAAGGTAGAAGAAGGGAAATTAGAATTTCTAAAGAGAGAAAAGTCTGCAGTCAGTGCTCGGCAGTGTTCTCATAGTAAATCCTGTCAGCAAATAACACTAAAAGGAACACTGAGTAACCAACAGAGTGCTTGCTCTCCCTGTGCTTTATGTTTACTCATTACTTCCCCGCCACAATCTGTGAGGCAGGTACCATATTACTCCCATTTGCAGCTGAAGAAGCATATAGATTAAGTAAAATGGGCATCGGGGCATCAGTTGAGCTTTAGAAGATTATTCTGCCCTGCTCTGAAATAAAATGAACTCTGCAGCCTCTGTCATCTGTTCCAAATCACATGTATATATTAGGATGCTCAGTGAAAGCTGTGAGCAACTGAGAGCATTAGCCATATACTACAGAGGTAAGCTATTTATTAATACGTTTGTATAATTGGTATAGAACAGCAATTTTTAACCAGTGTGCCACAATAATTTTTAAAACATGTAATACCTGATTATTTAGTCAGGGGGCGACTGACCTCTTTTCTGTTAGATTGTCAAATAAAACAATGACAAGAGCCCACACAATAATAGTCATCCGGTGTATAAATGAATCAAAATTATACCTTTTATTTTGTCACATCTGCAAAAAATATCATACTTTCTTTGGTGTGCCACTGAATTTTCAGTAATTAGTTTATGTGTGTCATGAGATTACTAGTAAAAAGGTTGAAAACACTGGTATAGACAAATGATAAGCTGGGTGTGTGTGGGGGAGCAGGGGGGAACCACTGGGGACAACAGAGAAGAAAGGAGAGCGAGGCTGAGGAGGGAGGGCTTGCTTGTGTATGCCGAGGGGAGCCGTCCACTAAGTGTGGTGTTGAGTCACTCTCCGTGGCACACACGGTGAGTCTTACCTGCCTCATTACAGAACTCTGTATCCGTGCTGCACTCTCCTAATGGTGTACACATTATGCAGCACAAAATTATCAAATGCATTTATTCTCTCCTTAGGGAAGAATAGCAGGTACATGCCACCTGCCACATTAAGCTTTCTTTTTAAATTTTTATTAAGGTTTTTGTTTCCTGTTCACCTTTTCTTTCCTTATTGCTCATAAACATTCAATCTCCATAAGCTTTGCTGAAATTTGCAAGTTTTCCCAGGGCTGCAATCACAGTTGGTGTGTTACCAGATTCCCCCCTCCCCCCTCTTCTATGATATGCAAGTCACCATCTGCTGTTTCAAATTGCTTTGCTGCCAGCATAAACTGTTAGAGGTATGTTAGGAAGACTCAAATCTGTTGGTACCCTGAAGAGAATAAAACCTGCTTTAAATATTCCTAAAGGTTACTTAATATCAAAGGCTTGACTTATTTCAATTCGAGAAAATTGAAAAAGGGCTAGGATTGAAAAGCACTGATAATACATACCTATAGGCATCCAGCCTGGAGATAAGTACCTCACTGGAGAACATATTGTTATTGTTTGTGTATGGCTGTGAGGCTATACAATAGAAGAAAGTCTGTAATTTCAGTTTTGTTATTTCTGTGTGAGTTCTAGTCAAAGCAGTTCTTCTTGATTATTTCATGTAACATCTTATTGCATTTTATATGTTAGGCCCATTATTCTCTCTCCAGGGAAGCTTTTACCTTATAACATTTCTCAATAGCTAGAGTCAGAAAACCAGTTGGCCTAATAAATAATTTGAATTTGGAATATTTAAGAAGAGGCTTTTCTTCTGGCCAATCTTCCAGGTCTTTGAATGGATGGGCTACTCTCATTGAGTTGACTTGAAAACTGGACTACTGTTGAACAGAAAGCCTTTCGTAGGAACTTGAAATACGTCAGATCATTCTCATGTCACTGGTACTGCACATCATCTATCAGTCGAGGATAGAGTACAAGAGTGATCATTATAGTTTTTTTATAAAGATTCGTTTAGGACTCAGATTACTTGTTGCCAAAGATTAATAGTGATTTCCATTTTTAAAAAGCATTTTGGGAGCCCTAGCTGGTTTGGCTCGGTAGATACAGCATCAGCCTGTGGACTGAGGGGTCCCAGGTTTGATTCCAGTCAAGGGCATGTACCTTGGTTATGGGCACATCCCCAGTATGGGGTGTGCAGGAGGCAGCTGGTCGATGTTTCTCTCTCATCGATGTTTCTAACTCTCTATCTCTCTCCCTTCCTCTCTGTAAAAAATCAATAAAATATATATTTTTTAAGAAAAGCATTTTGGAAGAAAGCCATTTCTTTGAGAAGCAGAAAGGAAAAGAGTGCCCATCTGTCTTCCAGCTTAAAGATTCTTTGGCAAAGTCATTCTTCCTGAAGCAGCATTCCAATGCCCAAAGTCAGCATTCCTTTCTCTAGACTAGCCGCTGAAAGGTTTTTGGTGATTATTTAAAAAAAAGAAAAAAGTAATAAGAGATAAGGGAGGCCATAATCACCAGGGAATCTTCTGGAGTCTACATGCTCCAGGCATTTGAAAACAGAAATGGGAAAAAAATTGTTACATAACATAAAACACTAAATATCTAGAAGCCATTAGCATTTAAGTATTCTGTCTTGGAGGCTGGACCCGTGATGAAGATAGAGTTGATTTTAAAAGTCTGTGCATTGGGATTGTTTGCAGGTTTGAAGTCTGTGTAATTACAAATATTTAGTATGGGGCCCAGACTTAGAGTGTGACTGCTGGGCCAGCCAAGGGCAGCCCTGCACAACTGAGTGCTCTCCCCTGTCAAGATATCCTAGGTCTGTCCTGAAGTGGCTGTGTTTCCATCTCCTCTGATAACCAGCAAGGTGAGGGACACAAGTCTCACTCCTCAGTGCTGTCTTGCTGATAATGTACCAAGATTTATCCAGCTATGCTCCCTTGGAGCATTTCACATTTTACTCCCAAGGCAGAAGGTAAGAAAAATGTGATTCTGAGGTTCTCCACTGGCACATAGTAAGTGCATAATATTTCTGTTGAATGAACAATTAAATGGATAAATATGCAAGGGTGTAAAGATCTGTTTGGAAGGACTGATGGGGATGAAAACCTTCCTGCAGTGAGTTAAAGAAAGAATAAAAATAACAATAGGGGAGACAACAAAAGAGACAACACCGCCAAAGATTTTGGTGTAAAAGAGATGAAAAATAGAATAGGGGTTTCAAAGGAAAGAAGGGTGAATTAGATTTTATTAAAATAAATTGTCTTTTTAGGATATATTATAGCACATTTGTGTTTTGATAGAATGGTACAGTAGAGAGGGGGAAATCGAGTGGAAGAGAGAGAGGGAGAAGTTGCTGGAGCAACATCCTTCAGTGTGTGAGAAGAGAGGGCTGGTTTTAGGTCAGAGTACTGGCCCTCCCTTCATCCTTTGGTTCCAGGGAACTATCTGGAGGGAGGTGGATCACTGTAAGAAAGCAATAGATGCTGGAGTGTAAAATAGCGCTCTTTTGATTCCTTCCATTTTCTAAATGGAAAAGTAATCAGTATCAGCACAGAATAAGAGGCAGGAAGTATTTCAGATTTAAGAAAAGAAAAGAGGGTATGAAATAGTCTAGGAGGAATAGGAGATTGAATGGACCATAGAACTATACTAAAATTGCTAGGCAGCACTAACAAAATTCTTGGATTCTTCTTTAAAACATATCCGTGATCATTCCTACCCTCTATATTTATACAGAACTTGAAAAGTAGATTTACATTAAAAAATTTTTACTCTGTAAGAAAAAAAATCATAACATGTTTTTGGCTGGTAATGTTTAGAAATTATATATTTTTGGGGACAAAGTCACTAAAGCCTCATATTTAATTATTTCTACTTATAACTGAATCAGTACATATAGTCACACTTAGTGCTACTGTTCCTATACATGGGTGGCTGTTCTCAGATTACATAAATTATGAAAAAGTATGCGCACATTAATTAAGTTCAATCACATCACCTTTGAGTAATATCATATTGCAATATGCAATCAATGTGCAATTGGGGATACTTAGGACATTCTATATTCTGATTTTAGTATATTTTTATGAATAGGAAAGATAAAGGTTTAAAAATAATAAGAAGGAAAACAAAATATGAAAATAGTGGATGTTTGCATGTCTTGGGCTTCTAGGAGTAAATGGACTAATTTTACTGAAGATGTTTTCATCAAAGTAGTATTGATCCACTCTTTATTATCTGAGAAACCTGAATGGAAAAAAATTGTGAAGAATATGACTAAGAAATTTCTTGTATAGGCAAATTTTTCTGTACAGTGAATTATTTTGTATTGTTACATACGATATACACTATAAAGTTATTCTTCTCTGGACAGAATTTTATGAAAATTTGGGGAACTGTGAAAAAGTAAATATGGTAAATACTTTTTAAGTTTATTTTTATTGTTGACAGTATTACCCCTGTCACTGTGTTGGAGGCTGGGCTGTGATGAAGATAAAATTGATTTTAAAAATCTTTGCATTGAGATTGTTTGCAGGTTTGAAGTCTATGTAATAGAAAATATTTAGTATGGGCCTCCCCCACTTTCTCCCTTCACCAAGCCCCTACCCCACCCTAGGCCTTCACCACATTATTTTCTGTGTCCATGGGCTATGCATACATGCATATAAGTTGTTTAGGTATAATTACAAAGCCATTGTAATAAAAACACCCTGGGACTGGCATAAGAACAGATATATAGATCAATGGAACAGAACAGAGACCCCAGAAATTGACCCAAGCCATTGTGGTCAATTAATTTTTGACAAAGGAGGCAAGAGCATAGAATGGAGTATAAAGACAGTCTCTTCAATAAATGGTGTTAGGAAAATTTGACAGATACGTGAAAAATAATGAAACTAGACCACCAACTTTCACTGTACACAAGAATAAACTCAAAATGGATAAAATACTTAAATGTAAGTGACAAAACCGTAAAAATCCTAGAAGGAAACTTAGGCAGTACAATTTCAGACATCTCACAGTAGAATTTCTGCCAATACATCTAGGGCAAGAGAAACAAAGCACAATATAAACAAGTAGTATTACATCAAACTACAAAGCTTCCGCACAGCAAAAGAAATCATCTCCAAAATGAAAAGGGAACTCACTGTAGGGTAAATTAAATTTTACAGGAAAAGAATCTAATACTTAACAAAAACACATCTCAGTCCATGTATCCTGACTAAATTTACTAATCTTTCTTCAGACTGAAATTGTCTTCGGTAGTTTCTAACTACAAGAATGGCAATTCCTTGAGATTCTGTACGGTAGAAACCTTAATAGAGAATGTAGGTAATTATTATTTTCACTAGCATGTGGAATGCACACAGTATTATAATAAACTTTCATATATTCAAGGTCATTATCATTGTTGGTTATGTATCATATATTCTTTCAGGAATGTTAATACCTCATCTTAGGAAACTGAGGCATAAAACATGTTCAGGCAGTGAGTGGCAAAGAAAATAGTGAGTAACAGCTTAGTTTTGCAATCGTGATCTCAGGGAAAAATAATTCATGGGACTTATTTTATCTCTACTAATCTTTTACCTTTTATTCATGTTCTTTTTCTAAAGCATTGAGATATTTTAGAAAAGATTCTTAGTCTCTGGATACCTGCTGAGATTGTCCTATAAATGCCTAGGAGCTTGTCTCAATACAACCTGACATATACCAGGCAGGCAAATGACAGGACGACATGTGCTGAACATGAAATGAGCCATAGAGTTTATTTAAGTGTACAATTTAAGGGAGAGACTGAGCATCATATGCTCTTGTGTCATTGTAACCCAGAAGTTAGTTTTTCTCATTGACAACAATGGCAATGGCCTAATAAGGATTTCCCACTGATGACCCTCTTATACAAGTAGGAGCCAAGGCCAATTTCTCCCTTGAGGAGAACATTAGGAATCAGAGGCAGGCAGGGAGACCCAGCAAAGTGAACTTTAAAAGGGAAGTTCAGCCCAGTCGGTACGTCCCAGTGGTTGAGGGTCTACCTATGAATCAGGAGGTCAGGGCACATGCCCAGGTTGCAGGGTTGATCCCCAGTAGAGGTTGTGTAGGAGGCAACCAATCAATGATTCTTTCCTTCTTTTTTTAAAATGTATTTTATTGATTTTTTACAGAGAGGAAGGGAGAAGGATAGAGAGTTAGAAACATCAATGAGAGAGAAACATTGATCAGCTGCCTCCTGCACACTCCCTACTGGGTATGTACCCACAACCAAGGTACATGCCCTTGACTGGAATCGAACCTGGGACCCTTGAGTCCACAGGCCGACGCTCTATCCACTGAGCCAAACCAGTTAGGGCCAATGATTCTTTCTTATCATTGATGTTTCTATCTCTCCCTCCCTCTACTTTCCTCTCTGAAATCATTCTTTTTAAATAAAGGGAAGTTCAAGGGAGTTTCATGTTGCATATTGCTAAGAAGGTCATAAAGCCAAGGGAAATACCAAATGATATCATGTGTGGTTGCCTATGAAGCAGGATAAGGCAAAGTGCAACACAGTTAGAAATGTGCATACATTAGGTTACATATTTGAGTGAGGAGGTGTATTAGAAAAGGAAATCCCCTGATCAGGTTGATAAGTTGTTATGCTGGGAAAATATAAAGGTAATCATTGATCAGATAGCCCAATAAAATGACTTTGATATGTGTAATGCAGTGTGATTAATAGGATATATCTGTTCAGGCATTTCAACTTGACATGTGGTTATTAATGATAATTTGATTGTCAAATTCCAAAGTAAACATGCTTGGTATTATTAGAAGTTCAAAAATATCTGTTGTATGATGGACATGATGTTTGAGGGTCATTCTCCCAGAGCTTTCCCTGTCTGAGGGAAAAATAAGGAAGAAGCATAAAACATGCTAGTATCTCTGTTATGGACTGAATTGTCTCCTTCCAAAATGCACATGTGGAAGCACTAACCCCAGTATTTTGGAATATGGCTGTATTTTGAGATAGGGCCTTTGAGAAGGTATTTAAGTTAAAATGTGGTTGTTAGGGTGAACCCTAATATAATATGACTTCCTAATAAAAATAAGAGATTAGGACACAGACAACATAGAGGGATGACTGTGTGAAGATGCAGTGAAGAGGCGGCCATCTGCAAGCCAAGAAGAGAGGCCTCAGAAGAAAGCGAACGTGATGACACCTTCCTCTTAGACTTCTAACCTCCAGAACTGTGAGAAATGCATTTTTGCTGTTTAAGCCACAAGACTGTGGTATTTTGATATGGTAGCTCTAGCAAACTAATGTAGTTTTTTAGAGTACATTTAAATTGACCCTTATATTGTCAAATAACTAAGTCTTTAGGTGAAAAGGGGGGAATTTGAGGAGAAGTAAGAAAAAATAAATATTACTATCAAGAGCAATTGCATTCCCCTGAGAGGAGAGGAAATAGGAAATAATGAAGTCTACATGGAACAGCTGGCATTTGAACCTTAGGGATATTCTATGTTTCTGTGAAGCAAAATTGCAAACTGCTGTCATTCAGGCAGCACTATGTACTGAGACCCAGTCTATTAAAATTCAGACCTAGTTAGACACAAGTCTTCTTGTTCTTGGTAAAAGGAGATTCAGGTCATGGGATTCATTCCAAAATCCAGTAGCAAATACACAGATCCCTAAGGATCACCAAGATCCTATTGTTTGGAGGCCAAATGTTTTCACTTAGAAAGTGAAAAGTTGCTACATGATATTAATCATTGAAATAGTTAATTTTATTTATTTTTTTGTTTTGTTGTTGTTAATCCTCACCTGAAAATATTTTTCCATTGATCTTTTAGAGAGAGCATAAGAGAGAGGGGAAAACAGAGAGAAACATTGGTTACCTCCTGCACACATCCCAACCAGGGCCAGGGCTGAGGAGGAGCCTGCAACCAAGGTATGTGCCCTTGACAAGAATCGAACCTGGGACCCTTTGGTCTGCAGGCAGATGCTCTATCTACTGAGCCAAACTGGATAAGGTGAGATAGTTAATTTTTAAATTTGTTTTAGGCACAGGTTTAGTATATCCAGTTTTATTTGTTTAGGTTGGGGTTGTCTCTATTACAGGCAATAGAACACTTGTCCCAAATGCTTAGAACAAGGGAGAAAAATTATTGGCTCCTATAATTAAGGCCCAGGGTCAGGATTTATTTGCTGTGCATCTTAAGTTCACTTTCAAAAAATGTTGTAAGAGTCCATTTCTTTCCTCTGCTCTCTCTGGGTTTCTTTATGTCTTATATGGTCTAGAGACAACACTGCTAATGATAACTACATTTTTAACAACTTACCCATGTACAATATGTATATATTTAAAGCCATCATCACAACCAGAATAACAAGCATATCTATTACCCTCAAAAGTACCCTCATCCACCTGTGTAATCCATTTCTTTTTTTCACTCTGTTCCCTTTTTGTCTCTATAGGCAATAATTGATCTGCTTTTTGTCACTATAGATTACTTTGCAATTTTTAGAATTTTATGTAAGTGGATAATATAATATGTCTTCCTTTCTTGCCTATTTTACCCAAAATAATGATCTGACATTCATCCATATTTTGATTGCATCAATAGTCTTTGTTTTTGTTTGGTTTTATTGCTGTATAGTATTCATTGTTTAGGCATTTACCATGTGTTGCTTATTCAGTTGTTTTTGATAGATATTTCATTTTTGTCTAGTTTGAGAGTGTTATAAATAAAACTATTTTTTAAAGTTATTTTTTATAATCATTGTATTTTGACTTCTGTAAAAAGCATTTTAGATTAGTGATTCAAGTCTTGTTTGCATAAAGTTTTGTATGCATTTTTTTATTTTTGTAAATATTGGATAAGTTTCTTATAAGTGCTTGAAATAATTATCAATTAAAAATGAGTTTCATTGGTGGAATGCATAATGTTTAAGATATATAGACTAAGTACAAATATTATATAGGTATGTATGTCCCTAGATGCACAGATTTAAGAATGCAGCATGTCTAATAGTCTGTGCCCACCTGCATGATGTCTCAACCTAAGAAGACTTCTGATGGTTCTGTGTTAAGACACTTATTGGAGGATTCTCTTATTTTAGTCCAAATAGGATGTTAGGTGATTTATGCTGTCCTTTCTGTAATATTGCTGCTTTTGGCTTGAATAAAACTTTTATGATATGTGCTGTGAGAGTGCTTAAAAGAATAGAGAGCTGGTTGGTATTTCATCAAGTATACATAACAAGTGGTATGACTATTTTTGTACCTACTAGATATGAGGCAAAATTTTTTTGGAATATGTAGAGTTCCTATGTGAAGCACACATAGAAAATTTTTGAAATCTAGGGTGCCAAATAGGCTTTTAAAACTTCTGGCAAATAAAATGATCTTGAAACTAAATTTCTCATTTGCAAGAGCTGGGTATTTTGGAACTCAAAAGGTTAAGTCTCGATGGGAACAGAACATGAATATTATGATGATTACAACAAATTATAAAAATAATAACTAAAGAGCCAAACCACCCAAACTAAGGGCTGCCCAAACTGAGGCAAGGAGAGAAAAGAAGAGATGCGATCAAGGAGGGGGATTAGTGGTGAAGGACCAGGCCTGAAGATCCTGAGTCAGCACTGAAAACTGTCAAGTTTCCACAAGAGACATGCCAGGAATCTCCTGTAAGAAGTGAACCTGCCTCAGGAGATCATCCTATCACAGTTCCAATGAGAATAGCACACCATCTCAGGTAAGGACATAAGAATTCTTGTACTTCCAAATGTTGTGCACCATCTGCTAAATAGTTAAGCAAGACTGATGTTCAACCCCACCTTCTGGGAAATACTGATGTAATCAACCTCCTCTATTAGTGTCTCAGGATGTCATTGAATCCTCCCACCCTCACCCTTGCACCTCCCACCAGAAAGTCAGTGATGGTACAAAAGACAAGTGGTGATATAGAAAGGAAAGCCTTCAGCAGCTTTGTTTGGTTAGTGCAGAAAGGAACTAGTTCACAATTCTAACCTTTCTTAATTTGAACACAGACCAATGACATATAATTTTCAGATTTAATATCTGATACTTAAAAATAATGGACTTTTATTTTTAAAAAAACTCTATGTCTAAGTTTACTTTTCCTAAGATTTAAGATAAAGAAGTCACTAGACACTGGATAGAATCTTACACTTCAAAGATATATCCTTTAGCATTTTTATTTTTAATTTTTAATTTTTATTTTTTTTTGCTTTTAAAGTAAAGTTCTGAACTCACAGGAGAGAACCCTGATACCCAAGGACTGATGGTGGAGACCATATCTAGACTGGTAGAAGGGGGGTGGCATGAAAGGGCTGCCCAGACACCCTCAGACAGGAACTGAAATCCCAGAGAGATATCTCAGCTTGGTGGCAGGGGGAGGGGGTTGCCACTGAGAACTCTGGGATCTAATCTCCAAGCTGGGCTCCCAGCAGAGAGCACCAAATCTGAGGAGGGTACCCACATAACATCTAGCTGTGAAAAGCAGCAGGGTGCTGTCTGCCAGGGAGTGGTAGCAGAAAGTTCAGGCACACTCTTGAAGGGCCAATGCACAAAAATTCCCTGTGGAGCCACCCACCTTGTGCTCTGGCAGAGGGAGGGTGAAGTAGAATGGAGCTGCAACAGCAGAACCCAGGACAGGGGACTTGGGGCACAGAGCTCAGAAGGCAGACATCCCAAGTTTTCTAGGCTGAGACATTCCCTCACACAGTGGAGGACATCTTTTCTATGTACACATTTACCTTGCCTGGGGGGGGAAGAAAGTCAACACACCCTATTGGAAAACACCTTGCCATGAGGCCACTTAAGAGATTAAAAGTAATAATTAGCCTCCAGGCAGAAGCAACTGCCCCACCCTTTTGAAAAAACTCTCGCCATACCTGAGGACAATTGCCTGGGCTGGGGGGTCGGGGAGCTATTCAAGTCAGAATCCTATTAGTCTTAGACAGAGGCAGTCTCCGGAGGCTTTGAGTCTATGCCTGATCCAATTAGTCAGAAACAGCATTTAATACTGTCCTACACTAGAGATTGAGAGGTGTAGAGGATCTACCTAAAATATAGTCACAAACCCAAACAGACAACCAAAATGAGGAGATAAAGAAACAACCCTCAAATGAAAAAACTAGAGAATTCTCCAAAAGAAGAGATAAATGAAGCAGAGATAAGAAATTTATCTGAAATGGAGTTCAGAGTAATGATGATAAAAATACTTAACAGTATGAAAAAAGATATAGTAACTATGAAAAAAGAACAGTCTGAGATAAAGAATGACATAACACAAATAAAGAACACATTGGAAGGAGTACATAGCAGATTAGGAGAAGCTGAGGATCAAATCAGTGAATTAGAAGACAGAGTTGAAAATATCACTCAATCAGAGAACCAAAAAGAAAAAGAAAAAAAAAAACACAATAAAAAACAGGAGAACAACTTAAGGGAGCTGTGGGACAATATGAAATGTAACAATATTAGAAAAGCAGGTGTGCCAGAAGAGGTAGAAAGGGAGGAAGGAATAGAGAAGGTGTTTGAAGAAATAATGGCAGAAAACTTCCCTAACCAGGTAAATGAAAAAGTTACACAAGTTCAGGAGGCACAGAGACCCAAACAAGAAGAACCCCAACAGACCCATGCCCAGACAAATTATAATTAAAATGCCAAAAATTAAATACAAAGATAATCTTAAAGGCAACAAGAGAAAAGAAAACTTACCTGCAAAGGAGTTCCCATAAGGCTGATTTCTCATCAGAAACTCTACAGGCCAGAAGGGAATGGCATGAAGTACTCAAGGTAATGGAAAGCAAGGATCTGAGACCAAGATTACTATATCCAGCAAGGCTATCTTTCAAAATAGACAGTCAAATGAAGAGCTTCCCACACACACACACAAAAAGGCTAAAGGAGTCCATCATCACCAAGCCAGCATTACAAGAAATGCAAAAGGGATTGCTGTAAGGGATTGCTGAGAAGAAGAAACAGAGAGAGAAACCTAGCCATTCAGAATTAAAATGGTTATAAATAAGTACCTCTCAATAATAACCCTAAGTGTAAATGGATTAAATGCTCTAATCAAAAGGTATAAGGTAGCTGAAAAGACACAAAAACATGACCCAACTATATGCTGTCTACAAGAGACTCACCTAAAAACAAAAGACACACATAGGATGAAAGCGAAGGGATGGAAAAAAAATTTTCCATGCAAATGGAAGAGAGGAAAAAAAAGCTGGAGTAGCAATACTCATATCCGACAAAATAGACTTTAAAATGAAGGCCATCACAAGAGACAACAAAGGTCACTACATAATACTAAAGGGATTGATCCAACTAGAGGATATAACCCTGGTAAACATATATGCACCCAATAAAGGTGCACCTAAATATATAAAGAAACTTCTAGAGGACTTTAACAGAGAGATTGACAACAATACAGTCATAGTCGGGGACTTTAACTCCCCTCTGACTTCACTGGACAGATCTTCCAGACAAAAACTTAACAAGGAAGCAGAGACTCTAAAGGACACACTGGATCACATGGATTTAATAGACATTTATAGAACATTTCACCCCAATGCAGCAGAATATACCTTCTTCTCAAGTGCACATGAATCATTCACAAAGATAGACCACATGTTAGGACACAAAACAAGTCTTTACAACAAAATATTAGCAAATTGCATCCAGCAATATATTAAAAAGATCATACATCATGATCAAGTGGGATTTATTCCAGAGATGCAAGGCTGATACAATATTCACAAATCAATAAACATGATACATCACATAAACTAATGGAAAGAAAAATATCACATGATCATATCAATAGACGCAGAGAAAGCATTCAACAAAATCCAACACCCATTTTTGATAAAAATTCTTAGCAAAGTTGGAATAGAGGGACCATATCTCAACATGATAAAGGGCATATATGACAAACCTACAGCCAACATCATACTCAATTGGCAAAAACTAAAACCATTTCCCCTCTGAACAGGAACAAAACAGGGATGCTCACTTTCACCACTCCTGTTCGGCATAGTACTGGAAGTGCTAGCCACAGTGATCAGACAAGAAGAAGAAATAATGGGCATCCAAATTAGAAAAGAAGTAGTAAAACTGTCATTATTCGCAGATGACATGATATTGTACATAGAAAACCCCAAAGAATCCATCAAAAGACTACTAGACTTAGTAAATGAATTTGGCAATGTAGCAGGATACAAAATTAACACCCAGAAATCTATGGCTTTTTTATACACCAATAATGAACTCACAGACAGAGAAAATTAAACAGAAACAAAAACAAAAACAATCCCATTTACCATTGCACCAAAAAATTAAGATACCTAGGAATAAACTTAACTAAGGAGATAAAGGACCTATACTGAGAAAACTACAGGACGTTGAAAAAAGAGATAGAAGAAGACATAAACAAATGGAAGAATATACTGTGTTCATGGATTGGTAGAATCGACATCATTAAAATGTCCATACTACCCAAAGCAACCTATAGATTCAGTGCAATTCTCCATTATGATACCAACAGAATATTTCACAGACCTAGAACAAACTCCAAAATTTCATCTGAAATAAAAATAGACCCTGAATAGCACCAGCAATCTTGAGAAAGAACAAAGTTGGAGGGATCACAATACCAGATATCAAGCTATATTACAAAGCCGCTGTTCTCAAAACTGCCTGGTATTGGCACAAGAACAGACATATAGACCAATGGAACAGAACAGAAAACCCAGAAATCGACCCAAGCCTTTATGCTCAATTAATATTTGACAAAGGAGGCAAGAGCATACAACGGAGACAACATAGTCTCTTCAATAAATGGTGTTAGGAAAATTGGACAGATGCATGCAAAAAAAAAAAAAAAAAAGAAACTGGATCACCAACTCACACCATACACAAAAATAAACTCAAAATAGATAAAGGACTTAAACATAAGATGGGAAACCATAAAAATCTTAGAAGAATCCATAGGCAGCAAAATATCAGACATATGTCGTAGAAATATCTTCACTGGTACAGCTCCTGGGCAATGGAAGCTAAAGAGAAAATAAACAGATGGGACTACCTCAAAATAAAAAGCTTCTGCACAGAAAAAGAAACCATCAACAAAACAACAAGAAAGCCCACTGCATGGGAGAACATATTTGCAAATGTTATCACCAATAAGGCTTTAATCTCCAAAATTTATAGGGAACTCATACAACTTAACAAAAGGAAGATAAATAATCCAATCAAAAAAATGGGCAGAGGACATAGATAGACACTTTTCAAAAGAGGACATAAAGAAGGCCAAGAGACATATGAAAACATGCTCAAAGTCACTAATCATCTGAGAGATGCAAATCAACACAATAATGAGATACCACCTCACACCTGTCAGACTGGCTATCATCAACAAATCAACAAACGACAAGAGCTGGAGAGGATGCGGAGAAAAAGGAACCCTCCTTCACTGCTGGTGGGAATGCAGACTGGTGCAGCCACTGTGGAGAACAGTATGGAGTATCCTCAAAAAATTAAAAATGGAACTCCCATTTGACCCAATAATCCCACTTCTAGGAATATATCCCAAGAAGCCAGAAACACCAATCAGAAAGGACATATGCACCCCTACGTTCATAGCAGCACAATTTACAATAGCTATTATTTGGAAACAGCCTAAGTGCCCATTAGCAGATGCGTGGATTAGAAAACTGGTACATCTACAAAATGGAATAATACTGGTATGGTGCTGTAAAAAAGAAGGAATTCTTACCATTTGCAACAGCATGGATGGAACTAGAGAGCATCAGGCTAAGTGAAATAAGACAGTCAGAGAAAGATAAATATCACATGACCTCACTTATTTGTGGAATATAATGAACAATATAAGCTGCTGAACAAAAATAGAGCCAGAGAAAAAATGTTTTAGAATATAATAGAAGTAATCCTGTTTTTTGCAGATTTTTAATATTTTCTACAACTTTTGTGATATCATACTATGTTAGTACAGTTTTGGTAATTTATTATACTTAAGATTCTTTTTTATTGAAATATTAATATTTATTGCATGTAACATTATTATACTTAAAATCATTTTTCTTGAAAAAAATAAATAAATAAAAGGAAAATTTAAAAAAAAATAGCCCTGGCTATCCCACTAATTAGATCAAGGTATTTAACATTTGTGAACCTCAATTTCTATGTTTATTTTTAAAAAGGTAAGAAATAGTTCACAACCTCAATAAATAAATAAATAAATAAATAAAGTTCTATCTTCAATTTCTCATTCATCTGTTTCTCATTGAAATATGGAGGTGAAATTATTCAAAACTTTTTTTTTCTTTTAGTGTTTTAAAAGTTGGGGAATTTCCATCTCATTTTTGCATTCGAAAGTCACTCTTTAGTTCAAAAAGGTAATGTGAAAAAAAGTTTGACTTTCAGAATTCTATTTTATTATTTATTTATTGTTAAAAGGTGTATCCTCATCAACTCTCAGCTGGCCTGGAAAGGGAACAGATGTTTCCTTTCATGCGTTTCCTTTTAGTCTTTAGTGTTTGACAGGCTGAAATTGGAGTATTTATCACTGCTGGTGTTGTAGTAGTAATTGCTATTTATTAAATTCACCAAAAATATATTTTAAAGAGACCTAGCATCTTTTAGATTAGGGCTATCTAATTTGACTACCATGACAACTTGTAGTCAAAATCTCAAATAGGTGCATTGAATGAACTCTTACTTTCCACAACACAACCATGCTCAAATTAGCTGTGTAGAACAATTTGAATTTTGAATGTTTAAGATATCTTATAACCAAGAGAATTTAAGGCAATTTCTAAATATACATAAAAACAGTAATAAGACATAAGCAAAAATAAAGATACTTAAAATAAAATCTTTAAATCTGAAAAGCATGCAATACTATGTTAATATTATATAAATGCTAACAGTTACAAATCATATTTTAATATATTTTATAATTTAATAAAAACTCATAAATTTAACCCTTATCCCACAAAATGGACATGATTAGTCATATTTTATCAATGAAAAGAGGTGAAAAAATTTTAAGAGATCTATCGGGTCACACTATGAAAAGCTTCTTTAATTTTATGCTAATTTATATTTAGTCTATTAAAATTGGTATCCTTTGACTTGAAACAAATCATGTCATTCATGTGTATGCCACAAATCCAGAGACATGGAGATGTTGGTGGGTCGCTCCATGGTGCTGCAAGGCCAGGTGGAATCAAACTGCTCATAAGCTCTAATAGCACCTGCTTCCATAGGCATCCTGTACTTGGGATCCTGGCATTTATTTTGTACTAGCTGTTTCTAAATTTCTCCTTGCCAGATGACTTACCTCTATTTTTAGCAGAAAATGTGATGAGGGCTGTGGTGGAGCTGATTTTGTAGGTTGAACTGTTTTTTGCTACAAATACTAGTTTTTAAATGAAATCAATTATCCTACTGATGGTGTTTACTTTCAACCATCAAGTCCTATTCTTGCCAAGTCTGTCTAAAAGGCTAGATTTAAAAAATGAAAAGTGGTCTCCTCTTGGTATTTGATTACAAGAATTTATTGAGATACACATAGCAAAGTCAGATGGATCAGTCTTTGCATATATGTAACACTAATGAAAGCAGTACCATACACTGGGGATTTTAGAGTTCCCATAAGTCAATGAAAATTTAATCTTTAGTCCACATTGATAATGCTCTTAATTCTACATAACAGCCCCAACTTCTCAGCCAGCCTTTATTCTCTCATGCTCCATGAATGCGGGGATCTTGTCAATCTTGCTTATTGTTTTGTCCTCAGGATCTATGACAATGCCTGAGATATGGCAGGTGATAAATAATAATAATGAATGAAAAAGTAAGTGAATAATCCTGGAATTTGAGAAAATATACCCTACAACTAAATAATTCATCTGGCTTTCAGATGTATGAACTATAGCCTTGCCTAGACAGGTAAGAAGATCCAATTATGTGTCCTCATTAATATTGTAGGCATTTTAGCACTCTGGTTATTAGGAGAGCAATTATGGTAGTAGAACTATGCATTGCCCACTTGTCCCTGGGTCCTGAGCAGAAATGTAATAAAAAAAAAGGAGCCTGTGAAGGAGTTTAAGAAGGTGTAGATTTAAAAAAAAATTGGTTTGGGTGGGAGAGGAGAAAGCAGATGTGTGTCTTGAATACATAGGGAAAGGAACTGTTTAAAAGAATGAGTGCAAAATCTGTGATGAGTTCTGATGAGAGGAAAGTGTCCATTGCCTTTGACAAGATGGAGATCAAATCAGAGGTTGGTTTGAAGAATTGAAGACTGATTGGGAGATGAGGAAATTAAGTTTCCTTATGTAGACCCTGGTTTTCAAGAAGCTTAGAAATTCAAAGGAGTAGAGAAATGGCACAGTAACTATAGGTACAAGTTGGGTCAAGAGAAACATTTTTTATGAGAGATATTACAGGTTGGTTGAATGTTAAGAATACTTGATTAAGAAGAATAGATTTGAAGACTCAGTAGAAAAAAAGGTTTTAATAATAGAAACAAGTTCTCAAGAAGTTGAGAGTCCTTGGAATATAGTCTTATATTTCAGCTATATAGAAACTAAGTACTCTCCCTTAAATATTCTTTCTTACATTTTATCAATTTCTCTCAGCTTTAATGTTTCTCATGATCTCTGCCTGTTCATGTTAACTTATCATATCCAATGCAAATGCCTCCTATAGTACGAAATCATCCTTGAATCCACTGGTACACATTGGCTTCTCTAAATTATTGGTTATACCTCTTTTATTGCCATTACTTCCTTATGACCTTTCATTATAGTTTACTGTAGAGACTTTTCAATAATCATAACAGATTATGAGTTATACTATAACTTCTATTTCTGTCTGTCCTTCACAGCTCAAGCAAAGTTAGTGACTTTTATATGTTAGTGACTTGTACCAAAAAGTGCAAATGTACTATGAATGAGCAAATTAACTTCCTGGTTATACAGATTTCAGGGACTCCTTGACTGAGTTGACACTTTACAAGTATTACTCTTGAGATATTTTAAAACGTCAATGCAGGAAATATAAAACCCACTTACTGTGTTTATGGTTTGCTCTTTCTGAAACTAAAGTGTACTGATGTCTTCATGGCATTTGTTTCTGACTATAAAAATTGATTTCCTTGTCTGAAGAGGTGAATGAGTTGAATGAACAACTGTTACTAAGAACATCAAATCCAGGCCTCCTGTTGACAACCCAAATAACCAGGGAAATAAAATCTGTAAATTCAACAGCTTGTGACTGGGCAGTTTATCTGTACATTGCGATCATTAAAATGTTCTTTCAATATTTTAAGTCTTGAGGGCACAATATCCTAAAAATAAATACAGTTTCCAGATCACTATCCATATTTTTAAATACCCATCACTATATTCAGGCAGAGAGTGAAAGAAGTGACTCCACCCTGCATTGCATAGAGAGAAGCAAACATATTCTTAATTTAGATATCTACTATGCAAATTCAATTTTGATTTTTAAGAGCTATAATATTTTTCTAGTTTTATATTTTATTGGGATATAATTTAAACATAATATTGTATAATTTTAAGGAGACAAAATAATGATTTGATATATACACATATTGTGAAATGATTATCACAATAAGTTTATTAAACATCCATCACCTCACATAGCTATGATTTTTTTAAATAATAAAACTGTTAAGATTTACTCTTAGCAACTTTCAATATACATATACAATACAGTAATTGCTACCTATAGTTACTATGTTGCATGTTATATCCCCAGAACTTATTTGTTTTATAACTGAAAGTCTGGAAGACTATACAGATTTCCAGTACTTTTTTGTGCATGTTTACTGCCAATGTACTCTTTCATTATTTGAATATCTTAAAATGTCTATATTTTGCCTTCATAATTAAAATATTTTCTCTGCTAAAGTTCTAGATTGATAGTTGTTTTTTTATTATATTATGAAGAATAAAGGTACTTCCTTAAATATATAGTTATACACACATACATGCACATATACACACTAAACAGAAACATTATTGGTTTTCAAAAATTCTACAATTGAGATTGTAAAGAAATAAATAATTACAGCAAAAAATTAAGCATAAGTACACAAAGTATTGCAAAGAAATAACATCATATTGAGCTATAAAAGAAGAGATTTGTATGGTATAATAGATCAGTGAAACCTTCTCTAAGGAAATAATAATTGAGAGAAGATATGCAAGCACATGAATAGACTTACAACTTTTAAAATCTTCCTTTTGATTATAAAAAGAAGAGAGAAGATTAGCTGATATGACAATGTTTATCTCAATCCTATTTTGAAGAGAGTATCATTATTAATATCTTTTGAAAAGTCTTGTATCAAATCTAATAAAAATGTGGTTTTGAAATAACTTCTAATGAATACACTTGCAATAGTATAAACTATATTGGAATACTTTATTTTAATTAGGACTTTCAATTCAGTTTAAAAAGCATTTATTAATAGTCACTTTACTCAAATACCTGTTTAAGGATTATAAAGGATATGTAGAATTGGGGTTCTTGTATTATAATCATCATCAACAAATACTTATTGAATTAGTTCTGACTTATTTAATATAGTAAATACTAGAAAGAAATGTAATATTCTCTGCCAATACGTAGACTGAAGTAATAATTTCCCCTAATACATAATAAATTTTTCTTTAGAAGAGAAATCTGCACAAATTATAGCAGATGCTTGATAAATCTTTTTTTTAATCTTTGCTGCTCTGCCTCATCACTTTCACAAGGATAAGTTGTACATGGATATTACTTAAAAGCAACTTAATAGCAAACACTTCTAAAGCGAGAAGACCAGAGATTTAAAAAAAAACTAAAATTTTTAATTTAAAAACATGTTAAACACCTTCAATATACCTTATTTTTTTTTTTTTTAGTTAAATATGTATGTCTGTGCTAAATTTTGTAGATCTAATATAAATAAGGGCTGGACCACTCTCACCACTCCTGTTCAACATAGTACTGGAAGTATTAGCCATTGCAATTAGGCAAGAAGAAGAAATAAAAGGCATCCAAATTGGAAAAGAGGAAGTAAAACTGTCCTTATTTGCAGATGACATGATATTATACATACAAAACCCTAGAGACTCCATCAAAAAGCTACTAGACTTAATACATGAATTTGGCAATGTAGCAGGATACAAAATTAACCCCAAGAAATCTGAGGCATTTCTATACACCAATAGTGAACTTTCAGAAAGAGAGATTAGAAAAACAATCCCATTTACCATCGCACCAAAAAAATTAAGATACCTAGGAATAAACTTAACTAAAGAGGTTAAAGACCTCTACTCAGAAAACTACAGGACGTTGAAAAAAGAGATAGAGGAAGACATAAACAGATGGAAGAACATACCATGTTCTTGGATTGGTAGAATCAACATCATTAAAATGTCCATACTACCCAAAGCAATCTATAAATTCAACGCACTTCCCATTAAAATACCAATGGCCTTCTTCAAAGATCTAGAACGAACTCTCCAAAAATTCATCTGGAATAAAAAAAGACCCCGAATAGCTGCAGCGATCCTGAGAAAGAACAAAGTAGGTGGGATCTCAATGCCAGATATCAAACTGTATTACAAAGCCACTGTTCTCAAAACTGCCTGGTACTGGCACAAGAACAGACATATAGACCAGTGGAATAGAATAGAGAGTCCAGAAATTAGCCCGAACCAATATGCTCAATTAATTTTTGACAAAGGAGGCATGAACATACAATGGAGCCAAGATAGTCTCTTCAATAAATGGTGTTGGGAAAATTGGACAGATATATGCAAGAAAATGAAACTAGACCACCAACTTACACCATACACAAGAATAAACTCAAAATGGATAAAGGACTTAAATGTACGACAGGAAACCATAAAAATTCTAGAAGAATACAAAGGCAACAAAATCTCAGACTTATGCCAAAACAATTTCTTCACTGATACAGCTCCTAGGGCAGTTGAAACTAAAGAGAAACTGAACAAATGGGACTACATCAAAATAAAAAGCTTCTGCACAGCAAAAGAAACCATCAACAAAACAACAAGAAAACCCACCTCTTGGGAAAACATATTTGCCAACGTCATATCTGATAAGGGCTTAATCTCCAAAATTTATAGGGAACTCATACAACTTAACAAAAAGAAGATAAACAATCCAATCAAAAAATGGGCAAAGGATCTAAATAGACACCTTTCAAAAGAGGACATTCAGAAAGCCAAGAGACATATGAAAACATGCTCAAAGTCACTAATCATCCGAGAGATGCAAATCAAAACAACAATGAGGTACCATCTCACACCTGTCAGAATGGCCATCATCAACAAATCAACAAACGACAAGTGCTGGAGAGGATGTGGAGAAAAAGGAACACTTGTGCACTGCTGGTGGGAATGCAGACTGGTGCAGCCACTATGGAAGGCAGTATGGAGGTTCCTCAAAAAATTGGAAATGGAACTCCCATTTGACCCTGTGATCCCACTACTAGGAACATATCCCAAGAAACCAGAAACACCTATCAGAAAGGATATATGTAACCAGATGTTCATAGCAGCACAATTCACCATAGCTAAGATCTGGAAACAGCCTAAGTGCCCATCAGTAGATGAATGGATTAGAAAACTGTGGTACATCTACACGATGGAATACTATGCTGCTGTTAAAAAGAAGGAACTCCTACCATTTGCAACATCATGGATGGAACTGGAGAGCATTATGCTAAGTGAAACAAGCCAGTCAATGAAGGAAAAATACCACATGATCTCACTCATTCATGGATAATAAAGACCATTACAAACTTTTGAACAATAATAGATACAGAGGCAGAGCTGCCTCAAACTGATTGTCAAACTGCAGTGGGAAGGCCAGAGAGAGTTGGGGGGCAGGAGGGAGGGGAGTAAGAGATCAACCGAAGGACTTGTATGCATGCATATAAGCATAACTAATGGACATAAGACACTGGGGGGTAAGGGAGGGTAGGGGTTTGTCAAGGGCGGGGGGGAAAAAGGACACTTATGTAATACCCTTTGTAATACTTTAAGCGAAAAAATAAATAAATAAATAAATAAATAAATAAATAAATAAATAAGGGCTGGAGTTCAAGTGTGTTATAAAATAAAATAAGATGTTATATACATTGAGTGGCCAGATTATAATGACCACCTGACGTTTGTAGGCAAATTAGCCATACACTGCATCGTATGGGATATGGAAGCCGAAGGCCTGTTCAAACACCTTTGCTGTCTGCAGTTACCAAGATAAAATGTCTCCAATTCACACAGGAACACAAGGATTTGACAGTCAAGCATTGGAAAAAAGTCATGTGATCCGATGAATCACATTTCCAGTTTCATCATGCAGATGGCAGAGTGAGAATTTGGTGGAAACAGCATGAAAGCATGCACCCCACATGCATGAGTACAACCCTTCAAGCTGGTGGGGCAGTGTTATGGTTTGGGGCATGTTTTCCTGGCATGATTTGGGCCCTTTAATTCACGTAGAACAACATCTGAATAGCAAAACATACCTAAGTATCGTTGCTGATCAGGTTCATCCTATCATGTTGATGGCATATCCCAATGGAGATGGCTTCTTCCAACAGGACAATGCACCATTCCATGGTGCTCATATTGTGCAGGAGTGCTTTCAAGAACTTTACCTTGCTTAGGTGGCCCCCACAATCACCAGATCTCAATCCAATTGAGCATCTGTGGGACAGAGTTAAAAGAGCCATCAGGCAGCTGGCTCCACAACCATCAAATCTCACAGAACTGGACAGTGCTGTTCATCAGGCATGGTGTCAGATTTCTCGCATCACCTTTCAACATCTCGTGGAGTCAATGCCAAGAAGAATTGCCACAGTATTGAAGGCAAAAGGTGGCCCAATGAAGTACTGATGGGGTGGTCATAATAATCTGGCCACTCATTATATATTGCACTGCTAGGGCTTCTATAACAATATCACAGACTGAGGGGGCTTAAACAACAGGAATTGATTTTCTCATAGTTCTGGAGTCTAGATGTCCAAGATCAAGGTGCTAGAAAAGTCGGTTTCTGGTGAGACCTCTCTTCCTGGCTTTCTGGCAGCTGCCTGCTCTCAGTCCTCACACGGGCTTTGTTCATGGGTGTGGGGAGAGAGAGATGCCTCTTCCTCTTCTTATAAGAACACCAGTTCAATGGGAGTAGAATACCATCCTTATAAAATTATTTTACCTTAATTACCTCCTTAAAGGCCCTATCTCCAAATACAATCATATCATGGTATAGGGCAGTAACATATGAATTTTGTAAGGGACACAATTAAGTCCTTATATATATAAATTCCTTACAAAGTCTCAAGTGATGCCTAAATATGAAATATCTCGGGGAAAAAACTACCTCAAAATTGTAAATAATTCAAAGTACAAGGAATTTAATTAGTACATGTATACAGGTGTATGTAAACAATATCTCATGACTACTGTTAAAGGGAAGACATGTGATTAATTTAATTTATTCTATGAAGGATTTAAAGTATATATATGTCTGAATTAGGATTATAAATTTAAAATAAAAAAGCCTGCCCTAACCAGTTTGGCTCAGTGGATAGAGCGTCAGCCTGCGGACTGAAGGGTCCCAGGTTCGATTCCAGTCAAGGGCATGTACCTTGGCTGCGGGCACAACCCTGGTGGGGAGTGTGCAGGAGGCAGCTGATCGATGTAACTCTCTCATTGATGTTTCTAACTCTCTATCTCTCTCCCTTCCTCTCTGTAAAAAATCAATAAAATATATATTTTTTAAAAGCCTGAGTTGGCTATAACTTTTTAGAAAGTTGCACATTTGTAATATATTGAGTTATATATTCTGTGAATCTCTTACAAATCTTTTTACCATTTGATCCTTCAGCAGCTGGAATTTTGTCAGTAATTTTGCACTTGAGAGAAGGGTAGGGCTTGAATTAATCAAGGAATAATTATAGTACTTGATAATATAATCTTATTCTTTCACTGATGGAATGTGATCACATATTTATTTTTTAAATTTTATATGAAGTCTCTTAAGTACATGAATGTTTCCTCTTTTTATTTTTTATCTTCCTCTAATTTTAGTTTCCTTTCCTCTGTATTTCCATTTCCTTCCTCGAGTCTACAATATTCCTTCTTGCCCTTTACCCTTTAAACTTCCTTTTCATATGTCTAATGACTCATTATATTTGAATGTAAATTTTAGTGTGCTTTCTTTTCCTGTAATAGATTGGGTTGCTAGCATGCACCTAACAGATAGATCTGCCAGGTATTTTTAATCTTTCTAAAAACACAATATTCAAGATCTCCTGAAATCATTGTAGCCATTGACAACAAGGTCTGCATATTTCCACTTTCTCAGCCTTATCAACTCTGAAACGGCTGTTCACTTGATTGGATAGCTACTTTAAAAGACCATTCTCACAAAATATTTTCTAACCATGGTAACCATAATGCCCAGACACTCTTATGGAAAAGTGTTTTGCTCAGAGTTTGTTGCCAATATTAAGACCACAGAGTTTGGGGTGGATTTGGGGGAAATATCATGACTCAACCAGATTATAAAGGATTAGTGGAAACTATGATAAGAAAAATAGAAAGAACAACTTTTATTCTGCCCCTGAATGTAACTGGAATCATTCTGTATGGCTAGCATTCTCTTCATGTGCAGGTGCCATTGTTAGCTCTTGCTCTGTCTGTCACATTTCTATTGTTACCTATACAAACAACTTTGAAGTTTTATACTAAGAAATATATTATCTCTCCATCACTTCACTTCTGGGATAAAAGCTGTAAATATCACAGTTCAATGAGGCAGGTATTGTGCCCTAAACTTTCCTTTCTCTGGAAGACATGTAGGCCTGAATTTATTTACTTATTTCTTCACAAAGTATTTATTGATGTAAGCTCAACACTATCCCTGCTCATTTGAAGTCTTCTCTATTGGGGAAAATAGACATTAATCAAATAATCATGTAAGCAAATGGCATATTTTAACTCTGATAAACGTTGTGAAAGACAGGTACATAGTTCAAGGAAATCCATAAAATGAGGGATTGGCCTAGATTCAGTGGTGTGCTCCCTGTGGAAACATCACTTGAACTGAGATCTGAAGGATGAGTAGCAGATGAGAAGACAAAAGAGGGATAGAATGCACTTTTGGTAAAGTTGGTGTTAATTAAGCATGGCAAATATAAAGATATAAAATATTTGACTTGGCTATAGTACAATTTTGGAAGAGAACAGGTTTTTGTTGTTTTTTAAAAAATATATTTTATTGATTTTTTACAGAGAGGAAGGGGAAGGGATAGAGAGTTAGAAACATCGATGAGAGAGAAACATCGATCAGCTGCCTCCTGCACACCCAGTACCAGGGATGTGCCCACAACCAAGATACATGCCCTTGACCAGAATCGAACCTGGGATCCTTCAGTCTGCAAGACGATGCTCTATCCACTGAGCCAAACCGGTTAGGGCGAGAACGCGTTTTGAATTCAGATTGGAGAGGAAGCTGGGAGCCAGCCTTCAGTTTAAGAAGGAAGGATGCATAGCAAGAGTTGCATTTTGTAAAGTTATCTCTGGTTGCTGCTGTAGAAATTGATTGGGTGCTGTGGGATGAGGGTGCAGATGCAAACAAATCAGTTAGAAGACAATGAAGGGGTTCAAAGTAGTGTTGTGATAAAATGAAAATAAATGTCTATACTCTAGGTTCATATAGGGATTAAAATAAATAAGACTTCATAAAGGGTGAGAGAGGGGAAGATGATGATGATGATTCCTAGCTGGGTTTTGCTGCTGTATGCTTGAAGTTACCGTTTATTAAGAAACTAGAGGCCCAGTGCATAAAATTACGTGCACTGGTGGGGGGTCCCTCAGCCCAGCCTGTGCCCTCTTGCAGTCCAGGACCCCACAGGGAGTGGGCTTAAGCCAGCAAGCAGATATCCCTCTCACAGTCTGGGACCCCTCACTCCTTACCACCCGCCTTCAGCGGAGGCAGGAGAGGTTCCCACCACCACCTGTTGCGCTTACCAGCCGTGAACCTGGCTTCTGGCTGAGCGGCACTCCCCCTGTTGGAGCACACTGAACACCAGGGATCAGCTCTTGCATTGAGTGTCTGCCCCCTGGTGGTCAGTGCATGTCATAGCAACCAGTAATTCCACCATTTGGTTGATTTGCATATTAGGGTTTTATTTTATAGGATAGAACACTGTCTGTGTCCATGGGTTATGCAGCTATGCATATAAATTCTTTGGTTAATCTCTTCCAACCCCTTTCAATAAAATGTGCCAGATCTTAACAGTTTTTTAAAAATGGAACACTAGAAAAAGACATGTTTGCAGTAGGGGGATAAGTTATTTTGACATTAGACATACCTCCATGAAGACTACACTTCATAGAATGAAAGTGATACCAATAAATATGAATTAATTACTATTGTGGTGAGCACTATAAAGGAGGAGTATAAGATGTTCAGGAAGAAAAACAGGTAGACCAAATGTAACCTAGGTGAATGGGCATCTCAGTAAAATGAAAGCAAGATCAAACTGAAAATGAAGTGTAGAATGACTATTACTGTTACAGTAATGCTTCAGTTGCCTAATTGATACAAATTTTTCAATTTTTTTCTACTTTCTTCATTGTTTTATATGTATATTTCATATGGTATAATATAAAATAATGGCCTAACATTTTCTTTAACTTCAATTTCAACTCTAATCGTAACTTATCAGTAGATTATAACAAAAGACAGAAACAAACTATTCTCCCTTTTATTTAAAATGTGCTTTGTATCCTGACAGGTGTGGCTCAGTGGTTGAGTATCGACCTATGATCCAGTAGGTCACAGTTCAGTTCCTGGTTAGGGCACATGCCTGGGTTGCAGACTTGATCTCCAGTGGTTTCTACCTCTTTCTCCCTCTTTCTTCTCTAAAATCAATAAAAATTTATATATTTTTAAAGTGCTTTGCACTTATTTAAGAAGTTTTTAAAGATGCCACTTAATAATTAGCTTTAGTTTCTCTCCTTCTCCATCTTTCTTAGATAGATGATGATGAAGATGATGATAGATGATAGATAGATAGATAGGTAGATAGATAGATACATAGATAGATAGATAGATAGATAGATAGATAGATAGATAGATAGATGATAGAAAGATACAAAAGCATGTAGATCCCCTGAATATACCTAGGTTTTTGCCTTGGTCAACTTCGGTCCAGGGCTCAGCACCTTTCTTTATCCTCTGATTTTTAAAGTCCATTTTTAAAGAAGATTTTGTATAGAAGACAGAAGAGCGAGAGGGTAGTTATATCACACAATTCAGATTTTCACCCTGAAAATATTTTTTCCTATCGTAGCCTCTCTCTCTTTCTTGTCTCTCTTCTTTATTCCCTTTCTCTTTCCTCCCTCTTCCCTCCTTGGGTTCTTTTCCCCCAGGTGCCCTCCAGCCTCCTGCTCTCCCAGGCAGCATCTCTACCACAATTTCCTCTGCTTTCATATACTGATAAGTATATTTCATTCCAGTTCCTTCCACCTGCCCATCACTTTAACCATCTGTGTATTCAGGTTTGTGCAAGGCCCTCAGGCTGCTGCTTTGGGTAATGCACATCCATTAGAATTCTAGGATCCCTACTCCTTAGGAGATATAGTAGTAGAAATAATAAACCTATACATTTTCTCTTCCAAATTTCACATACAGAGAATCACAAAGCTAAGCTGACTGATGATATGAATTATAACTCTCTTTCAAATGTTTTAAGTAATCCAAAATCAACTTTTGCTACCATAAAATTATTTAATTAGTATACTTGAAAATTGTGGTTTATTTTATAGTTAATAGTTTTCTATTGCATTTTTCTGGATGATTAGTCAAATGAAAGAAAGGAAGCTTTCCTTATTATTTCCTTATTTTAGTACCTCAAAACCACCCTTCTTTATCCCATCATGTATACTTACACTCATTGCTTTGAATAACCCAAAACAGGAAGTGGAGCCATATTGGAAACCTCTGTCCCACCATTGAATTCAACCCTTTGATAATTTCAGTATGAAAATTTTGGATATTTCTAGGTCTCTATAAAGAGTTAGTCCTCCTGAAATAATTATGCAGCATAATGCTACATAGAATTTCAGTTTGGTTAATAAGTGATCACCAAACATAAATCCAATCTATGAAATGAGAGACATTAAAAATCTTAAACAAAACCAAGCTAGCTAGCAAGAGGTGGATAGCTTTTAAAATAAAAACACCTCACTTTTTTTTTCAATATAGCTGATTAAAAATTCTCAAAATAATATTTTCTAACAAATGCTGTAATTGCAAATGTTCTGAATATCTGGAGTATTAAAGTAGTCAAAAATAGTTACTAATGAGTAAGTAAACCTGTAAGTTTACTGAGTTTCACACTTAACCACATTGTGGACAGCTGCTACAAGGCAAGAAAATTAAATCTGCCAATATTCAATTCAGCATAATTTTAATTGTACTTCTAGAGATGAGTTAGCACATTAATATTTCATAATTATTTTTATCCTGTAAGAATCTATCATCACTAATTAAAATGTCTTTTGAAATGCTATTGAATCTTTCAATTTTTTGAAATTATAATTATAAATTTGTGTTTATAACTCATAAAGCAAATTTCGTAAGGCTCTTTCAATTGCAAAATTTTGATAATATGGCAATTATCTGAAAAGTATTACATTTATAGTAATGTGATTAAATTTCTATCTGTATTTTAATGACTAATAGTATTAAAATCTACTCCTTTGTACATTACCACAGTGATATTACTTTCTTTTATAACTAACAAGAGGCCTGGTGCATGAAATTCATGCACTGGGGTCGGGGATCCCTCAGCCCAGCCTGTCCCCTCTCACAGTCTGGGAGCCCTCAGGGGATGTCTGGCCTCCCTCTGCAGGAGGTGAATGGGCTGATCAGGGGAAGGCACCACCCCCATCACCCTGCTGCTGCTGCCACTGCTGGCCACCACAGTCGCCAAGGTGTTTTCATCAGCATGGACTCCAGTCCCTTCACCAGGAAAAAAAATGACAATTTTCTCTAGGCATTTTCAAATGTGTCTTTCATAGGATATGACACTTCTTTCTTTCTTTCCTTTTTTTTTATATCCTCACCTGAGGATATGTTTCCATTGATTTTTAGAGAGCATGGAAGAGAGAGGGAAAGACAGAGAGAAACATCAATGTGAGAGGGACCCTTCTATTGGTTGCCTCCTGTATGAGCCCTGACCTGGGCCCCGGCCAGGGAGGAGGCTGCAACCTAGGTACATGCCCTTGATCAGAATTGAACCTGGACCCTGCGGTCCGCAGGCCGAGGCTCTATCCACTGAGTCAAACCTACTAGGGCAGGATATGGCATTTCTTAGCCCCTCTAGCAGCGGACCTTCATTTTTTCCTCCAGGAGTGAGGTGGAAAAACCCTAGATCACCTTCTTGGATTCTTATTACCCAAGTTACCAAGAACACTGCGAGTGGCATTCAGGGAACTTAGCCAATGAGCAATCAGAAAAGGTGTTTCCTCTGCAGCTCACGCACAGAGGCCCCCCTGGGGTAGGGGTGTGCTCTGAGCTACACAGCAGCTGCTTGGAGCCCAGCCCCCAGCCCTGTGTGTGTCCACTGGGGTGGGAGCATGCTCAGAGCCGTGCCGGTCATGACTGTTAAGGCGTCCCGGACAAATTTACATATTACCTCTTTATATATGTAGATGTTTTAGCAGTTATAGTGAAAAATGTGCTACCCAATACTTTAAAGGAATGTACTTTCAAGAAATGACCTTTGTCTAATTCTTAAAATAGATAATTGGCATAATTGCTTTCTTAATTATGATTTATCTTTGATTGCAAAGACTTTTGTGTTTATGAATAACTGTGCAATATGTTTTATATTTGTTTTTTTCTGTATTTGTTTTTTAGATAATGACTGAGAAAAAACTGGAAATTATTTGATGTAACACAACTATTTTCATGTTGCTAACAAAAGAGATTGATAAATGATGCAAAGAAGAATTTCCTATCAGAACATTTTTTCTGTAACAAATAATTTTTGAAAAGAATGTTATTTTCTATAGAAAAGGGTGAGGGGCAGAGGAAGTAGATGTTTCCCATTATATCCTCCAACTTCCTGAATGTTGACCTACCCAAATTTTTGCATATTCAAGTTGAAACTCTTCCTAAAGATGCCTGTTCGAGTTTTCACTGTATAATGCTTCTTAGACATTTCAAAAAGTTCCTCAATATTTTTCAGATTAGCACATATGCTATCATATATTCACCGTATAATTCTTTGATCAAACCTAGACAATTTCGAGTGAAAGGGAAAGCTGTTAATAATTAAACCAAGACAAGAATCATAAAGTGGATCTGTCCCAGGTGCAAATGAATATTAACTCACTATAGCAACAGCTATTTTGTAAATTTATTTACCCCATCAAGAAATTGCCTTGTAGGACCCTTAACTCCATGGATTTTTTTGTTACTTAATATACTTTGTCAGATGGACTATCATTTATTGTATTTGTGTGCCCTTTTATCTTATGATATTCTTTTTAGTCTGATTTATAATTATTTTTTAAAACCCCCAATGCACATATTTATAATATATCTAAGATTATTGTATTTACTATGTACCAAGCATTGGTCTAAACACTTTATTATATATATATTAAATTATTATTACACAGCAATGTTATAAAGTAGGCATTACTCAAAAACAGATGATTCGAAAATGATGTACATTCCCTAGAAATACCCTGTCAATAAGGGGCCTCAAATTCTAACCTCCTTCTTTTTGACATAGAAAAAAACTAAACTTTTAGCCACTATGCCGCCTGTCTCATACTTTCAATTTGTCTGGAATTTTAGACTCAGCTCTACTGAGTGGCCTTTTGTGTTAATATCCTTGACTTCTCTGTGTTTCAGGTTTATTTTAGCTGTTAAATAATCAGGGTGGAAACAAAACCATCTTGGTGACAGTAGGATGAAAACTGCGCTGGAGAGTTGGTTGGATCATCTGAAGGACAGAATTGCCTCGCCCAAATGATAAGCATCTTGTTCACTTATCCATTCACTAAATTCACTCAAGCAACATTCCAAAGCGT
The DNA here is from genome assembly GCF_028538775.1 of Myotis yumanensis. Classification (NCBI taxonomy): domain Eukaryota; kingdom Metazoa; phylum Chordata; class Mammalia; order Chiroptera; family Vespertilionidae; genus Myotis; species Myotis yumanensis. The sequence continues at coordinate 133,215,483 of NW_027223754.1, forward strand.
AGCGATATATGTTAACGCAAACTACTGAATGCAAGGCAATAATTCCACAAAGAATAAGGCATACTTCTTGCCCTAAAGAGCTCATTGTCTCTGTGGAACTACAGCTCATAACTATCAGCCATGTGTTAAATGTAACGATAAGGTATTATGGGAGGATAAGGAGGAGGTACAGTCTGAGAGCAGCGGAGCAGGGGAGCAGTATGGCCAGCAGAAAAGATAGGTCAGAAAATAATCTCTGGAAGAGTGAGTACCTAGACTGAATCTCGGATGCATTTGCTTTAGCTTTCATGACTGAGAAAAAACTGGAAATTATTTGATGTAACACAACTATTTTCAGCTGGCAAATCTTCACTCTGATTTATTAATTAAGGAATTCCCCTGAGTTCACCTGAAGACACGACCCTGTTTGCGTCTCCCAGAAATTGTTACATAGTCAACAACAAATAATCCAACACATAAGAATTCCTTAACAACTATGGTAATTCCTTATGTTGGATGCTCTTATTTCAAAGTGATGAATAAGGAGTGATTTTGCCCTCAGGAAAATTCTAATCAAATAAGTAAGAAAATGAGTCAGAGGGTAAGGATGCCATTTTGCCACTCTTGTCAAGCAAGCCGTTCAAACCAGTGCAAAAATGCACACTACATCAGCTGAAAAAGAAAGATTTTCAGTGATGTTAGAGGTTTCACCTGGCATTGTCTTTGGAAATTTATATCACTTTTCAGACAAAATACAAAAATAAGAATGATTTTACACACATCTGACTTCTAGATTTGCTCACAGGTATGGGAGTGTATATGTATGTTACACTGACCTATTTAAAACAGAGGGTGTCACAAGGAAAGGAGGAAGGGAATAAGAGCTCTATGAAGTGCGAACTGCATATTACTTGTTTGGTCGATATAATAAAAAAAGAAGCAATCTTTAGAAAAGAATCCTGTTTGCTTTCAAGCAATTTAAAAAGGTCAATTTAATGTATAGGTAAACAGTGTGTGGGGGCAGAAAATAAACATTACCTTTAACCATTTTGAGAAAAATTCCAATGTACAGTGGAAAGTCAATATATTTCCATAGAAAGCAATTCTTTCAATTTAACTACATTTACCTATCCTGAGTCACCTGAGAACAAGAATTTGCTTCCTTTTTTATTGCTGTCATCAGTTCTGAAAAGGCTTGCCCAGGACAAAGTCAGCACTCAACCAAGATTTATTGAATAAACTAATTAAGAATATGGTTATACAGAGTTCAAAAGATTTGCAAATGAAAGATATTATTGACAAAGCATTTCTTTTTATTTTTAATGTTATTTTATTTTAGTTTAAATTTATTTATTTATTTTGATCTTTACTATTGAAAGTATTACAAAAGTCCCCCTTTTCCCCCCATTAACCCCTTCCAGCCCACTCCAGCCCCCCACCCCAGGCCCTCAGCACCCCATTGTCTGTGTCCATGGGTTATGCTAAAATGTATGCATACAAGTTCATTGGTTGATCTGTTCCCACCTTCCTCTGCCTTCCCGCTGAGGTTTGACAGTCTATGCGATGCTTCTATGTCTCTGGGTCTATTTTTTGCTCATCAGTTTATTTTGTTCATTAGATTCCACATATGAGTTCTTGACTTTACAATTTTGAATCCAGTCCAATGCAGATTGTACCAATATCTCCCTAAATTGAATATCAAAAGTTGTATATACACATAGAGATTAGAAGGTTAGTAAAAGTTTTAAGAATATAGGTCTATTTATAAACCATCGTAATACATCTTTATTTTGTTAAAAAAAAACCATATGTGTAAATATTAAATAACCTATTTGTTCAAAGGTTTTTGTTTTCTTTTTTCTTAACTATTTTTATATTAAACAATATTTATTATTATAAATTATGGAATTAAGTTAGTCACTTTTGTAGGCATGTAAACAGATAATTATTAAGAGAAATACACCAACAGGATATAATATATATTGAGGTGTGTTTATGTCTAAATATTTGTGTAAAATTAAACATTGCTATGAAGGTACATTTCAAATATTTTGTTTTATAATGCATGACATTTAAAGACATAACTTTCCTTCTAATTAAAAATTTAACACTATCTAATTTGAGAAAGCTGGTTTAAGGGGTTTTTTTCTACCCCAAGGTAGCAGAATTTTGACAGAGACAGGAAATGGGCTTGGCTCCCTGTTGTGCATAAACACCCCTCTTTATAAGAAATAATCTTGGCAGCGTGTCCAGGTAGCTATGTAGACTAATGTGTGCTTCCTTACCAAATCGGAACAAAAAGGAAAAAATCATTTTAGACACCACGATGCAGATAATTAAAATGAAAACTTACAAAGCGAATTTTTTTTGGCAAAGCAGTTTCCTCCCCAGAATTGAATATCAGAATGTAGTTTCCATTTTTCCGCTAACATGTCACCAGTTCCACTCTGGGTGACGTCCGTGGCCCTGGCTCAGGATGTGGACTAGGAGGGTCCAGGTCACAGGGACAGTGACCAAGGTTGTTAGGTTTATGAATGCATTAATCATCTTTCTAAAAAAAATAGGTTATACAAAATGGGCAGATAGCATCACCAACTCAATGTCACTGGTTTTATTGCAATTATGTAATCTAATTTGACTGCACCCTAAAAATATTATAATTAAAGAGTAGGGATAATTTGCATTGGGGTAGATAGGGAAAAAAATAAAAATAAAATAGATGCCTGAAAGGACAGTGGAAACTAGGTTGTAGCAAGCATTCATCTTTCAAAATTCAGCAATCTTGAATTTATTATTTTTAAAAATATATTTTTATTGATTTCAGAGAGGAAGGAAGAGAGAGAGAGAGAGAGAGAGAGAGAGAGAGAGAATCATTGATGAGAGAGAATCATTTGGCTGCCTTTGGCCGAATGGAACCCAGGACCCTTTAGTTCGTAGAGGTAAGTCAATATATGACTTTCTTTACCCACTAGTTGCTCTACCCACTGAGCCAAACCGGTGAGGGCAACAATCTGGAATTTAAACATAGTTCTATGCTTAGTTTTGTGGACAAAAGAAATAACAGTATGGTAATTAGGGCTGTGTGCTAGTTTCTAGCATCTCTGCCTCAGTCAGTTAGTTCTTTAATTCAAAGTTTATTTACACCCAAAGTTACTTATATTTTAACTACCATTAGATTGAAATAGATTAGTAAAAGAGACAACTGCAGTTCAATGTGAGATTGCTTTAATCATAAAACATTACACAGGAGCAAAACAAATTTAAGGCTAACATTTCTATATATTGAAGTTTATTTATCTGTAGACTATTGGTAGATTAAAATAAGTTTAAAAAAATAGCCTTATGGTGCTCAATGAGAGGTTACTTTAGTCAAAATACATTATATGAGAGGAAAAATGATAAAAATGATGAGAACTCATGCAAAGTAAATATTTATTAGATCAATATATTTTTTAAAGCATCAGTTGTCTACTACAGCGGTGTTGCCCATTAATCAATACATGACCATTTTCACTAATGTTGATGGAAACCTAGTTCTGCTACCAAAATTACATTTTTAAAAAAATATTAAAATACCCTTTTGTAAATAATGCAGTTTCTGCAGTGCCAACAGAGCACTTATTGGCATGAGATAAACATTTATATCATAGGAAAATGCAAAAGTTGACATCCTATGGCACAAGTGTTCCAGCAAAAGTTTGGGTGAGATATATGCTTTATGATACAGACATAAAACTGGCTCTTGATGTGATTTTCAAAGGTACACAGCACTGTCAGCCATTTTAAGGACTTTGTCCTTTCATCTGAGTAGAGGGTGAACTGTTGCAAAATTTTGAGTCAGTTTGATGTTTGCTTTAGTACAATTATCCCGGCTGCTGTGTAGAGGCTATAGGCAGAGGCATGAGCTATTCAGTAGGAACAGGGTGGCAAGCTTGTAGCTGTGGGTATGATGCGAAATGGTGAGATTCTGTATTTACCTGTATTTTTACATAAGGGAAGATTTCCTCGCCAATTCAGTATGTGGTGTGATAAAAAGAAAGAAGCCAAAGATGACCCCCATGTCTTGGTCTGAGCACTGGATCCTGGTGTTGCCATTGACAGTGATGAGGGAGGCCAGGGCAGAACAGGTTTGGAGGGGAAGATGAGTTCAGTTCCATACCTGTGAGAGTAAAATGATTGTTTGGTATTGAATGTATGCATAACTTTCTAAAAGCATTATAGCAGTGTTTGTTGTAGTTCTTAGTTATTGTTATTTTTCTGGCTTCCTTGCTTTTTCGGTGGCATTATCAGTTTCTTCATTTGCCTGGTTGTTCTTTATTGTTTCAGAGGTTCAATGTGCAAACACGTAAAGAGGATTGAAGGTCTAGGAGGATTTCCTTTTGTCCTGGGCAGATTTCTGTTTGCTTATGCAGGTGGCTAGGGTCATCAACAAATTACACCACCCTTATTCGATCAGGGATTGAAATTAGAAGTCACACTTTAATCCCCACAAGGTTATTTCACTCTTATTTTGGGGGTCCAGACCACCAGGATCTTAATGGAAATTTGGGTGATTTACCAATGCTCTCTGGTGAGCTTGTACCCAATTTTAATTTCTTATTCTTGGAAATTTTCCAAAAACGCTCATCAGCTTCTTGACCTCTTAGTCACTTCTTGCAAAGTTGGCAGATCACCCTACAGGAAAGCAGAGTTCAATACCAGGCTCACACCTAGGAGTTTCATTTCCTTTATTTTAGAATTTGGCCTTGTAACTAACTGCCTCATTAGCATTCCAATGGGATATTACACACACACACACACACACACACACACACACACACACCACTTTATTAATTCACCTCAGTATACAGGTTGAACCAAATAAATATTTCCACTACAGGTCCATTATGATTTTAAAATAATGTTAAATTCATATTTAATCCTAATATTAATAAGACTAGAGGCCCGGTGCACAAAAACTTGTGCACTCAGGGGGGAAGGGGGGGGTCCCTCAGCTCGGGCTGTGCCCTCTCGCAGTCTAGGACCCCTCGGGAGATAACGACCTGCTGGCTTAGGCCTGATCCCGGGTGGCAGAGGGCACACCCAATCCCTAGGTGCAGCCCCTCGTCGGGCTCAGAGCAGGGCTGATTGGGGAGTTGGGGCGCCTCCCCCTGTCATGCACAGAGCAGGGCGGATTGGGAGGTTGCGATGCCACCCTCAGTCACGCTCAGGGTAGGGCTGATTGGGGGGTTGGGGTACCGCCCCCTATCACACTCAAGGCAGGGTCGATGGGGAGGTGGCGCCACCACCCCGTCACGCACAGAGCAGGGCCAATCAGGGGATTGGGGGGCTGCCCCGTCACACACAGAGCAGGGCCCATCAGGGGGGTTGGGGCTCTGTACCCTGCAGGGCCAATCAGGGGGTTGGGGCGCTGCCCCCTGTCATGCACAGAGCAGGGCCGATCAGGGGGTTGGGGAGCTCCCCCCTGTCATGCACAAAGCAGGGCCGGTCAGGGGGTTGAGGAGCTCCCCCCTGTCATGCACAGAGCAGGGCCCATCAGGGGGTTGGGGAGGTCCCCCCTGTTACTCACAGAGTAGGGCCGATAGGGGAGTTAGGGCACCGCCCCCTGTCACACACACAGCAGGGCGGATCAGGGGGTTGGGGCACTGCCCTCTATCACCCACAGAGAAGGGCCGATCAGGGGGTTGGGGCGCCGCCACTGTCACACTCAGGGCAGGGCCGATGGGGAGGTTATGGCTCTACCCTGTCACACACAAAGCAGGGCCGATGGGGGGGGGGGGGGGTTGGGGCGCCGCCCCCTGTCACCCACAGAGCAGGGCCAATCAGGGGGTTGGGGCACCGCCACTCTCACACTCAGGGCAGGGCCGATGGGGAGGTTATGACTCTACCCTGTCACACACAGAGCAGGGCCTGTGGGGGGTTGGGGCGCCGCAACCTGTCACACACAGAGCAGGGTGGATAGGGAGGTTGTGGCCCCACCCCCTGTCACACACAGAGCCGCAGGGCGATCAGGGGGTTTGGGCGCTGCCCCCTGTCATGCTGATCCGGTGCCAGGAGGCCTTGCGGCTCCGCTGATCCCAGTGCTGGGAGGCATATTACCCTTTTACTATATAGGATAGAGGCCTGGGGGCCGGCTGGTTTGCCCTGAAGGGTGTCCTGGATCAGGGTGGGGGTCCCCACTGGGGTGCCTGGCCAGTCTGGGTGAGGAGCTGAGGGCTGCTTTCAGGCTGGCAATTGACTGAGGCTCCCAACCACTCCTTTTTTTCTTTTTCTTTTTTTTTTGTTATTCTGGGCCAGCTTTAGCTCTGGCTCTAGCTCTGAGGCTTCCGCTGCTATAATCGAAACAATGTATAACTCTAGCTCTGAGGCCAGCAAGTCAGGCTGGGAACGTTGCAGTCTGCAGTCACTGGAGCAAGCAAGCCTCATGTTTGCTTCCAGCTGCCTGACTGCCGGCCGCCATCTTGGCTGACAGTTAATTTGCATAAGGATATGCTGATTAGCCAATGGGAAGGGTAGCGGTCGTACGCTAATTACTATTTTTCTCTTTTATTAGTGTAGATAGCTAACAAGTGCATATGAGGCATTTCTTTTTCAAAATATTGTTGTCAGTTCTATTCTAATTTGTGGGATATAGCAGGAAACAAGTGGCTAAAATACCTACTCTTCTGAAACTTACATTCTACAGAAGACAGAAAAGACCAGCACAACTGTCAGATAGCACCAGGGCTATGGTTGATTTTAAGGAAGTTCCTATAATATAGAGCACATAGTGACTACTTTATTTGGAATAGTCAGGGAAGGATTCCACGTAAAGAATGCATTTAAGCTAAGGAATGAAAGACAAGAAGAAACAAGCCATTTAACAATCTCATTTAAAATTCTGAACAAAATTAGATATGCTTGAGAAATAAGAAAAGACAAGTGGTTGCATACTGTGTTAACCACAGGAGAGAATTGTGGAAGAGCTTAGATGACCAACTCAGGGCAAATTCATATAGAACCTTGGGGGTCAGGGGCAGAAAGTAATAGTAAAATGTGTGCCTGCCATGGTTTATTTAAGGCACCCAACTCCCAGATAAATGATGAAGAGAACAAGAAACATAAACTCCTGCCTATTGGAAACATTAAAATACAATGGGATAGTTTTTTTAAAATATATATATTTTTCAGCTCAAATCTCACTTTTCATTTCCCCTCTTAGTGACTTTTAAACTGAACCGTTATCAAGCTAACCCAGTGATGTTGCACTTATGTTTTTGCTCTTGGAACCAAAATAAAATAAGAGGAAATTAAAAGGCGCACACCTAGAAGTAGCATATCATCATTATACAATTACCAGTGTAGTAACAGATTTAAGCAAGATCATCACTGCATGCTAAGTAAAAGTGATGCAAAGAGAAAAACAGCAACAACACTTTCACATTGCAGATTCCTGGTAGCCATTCTCCCTTGGTGATCCATGATATAGCAAGGACTGAATTTTCCAGACCCAGTTAATACTATCATGCACATGTTGTCAATGATAGCTCCATGGTCACTTAGAATGCTCATGCATGTGTGTGTGTGTGTGTGTGTGTGTGCATGTGTGTGTGATCACTTCCTCCCAAGCAGTTGCATATCTACAACATCTCTCAAGTAATACTACATGGTTTGAAGACAGAAACAAAACAAAACAAAACACCTCAATGTCACAAAGGCAAGGGGTGATTAAGGGAAAGCTATTAATATTACATATGGGGTTGCAATATTACAAGGCAGGTGAAATGACTAGGGCTTCCCTGCACATCTAACAAGATGGATAGTCCCCCAGTCCAGCTACGGAATCCAGACCTGATCTGGGCCTCGGTGAGGTTTGGTGCCATCTAGTGGCAGTTTTCTGCTATGGCTAAATACTAGTATCGGCGGAGATGATTCTGGGTCCTTGAATTGAGGATTCTTGCTATCTCATGCTTAGTGCAGCCTCGAATGCTGGAGGGATTTCCTAAACTTACTTCCACATCCCCCCTCAGCCTTGAGAAGACCCTGTGTGGGTGTGACACAGAAAATACCTTCATACTCCTGCTGCCACCCCAGCAGTTAACAGAAAGTACCTTCATACTCCTGCTGCCACCCCAGCAGTTAACTGCTGTTGCCTCGTATTTGGTGCAAACCTCCTTTGGGGACAGGGGGTTTCCTTGATTCTCTTGCTCTAAGCTTAGTCTCAGGTAAAGCCTGTGCACTTCAGCTACCAAGGTGGGATTTTCTCAGCTTCCCTTCCTCCTCCCTCTGCCTTGTAAGGATGGGGGTCTTGGGCCAGAGTGAGCCTCCTGCCCCTCCCCAGCACAGTTTGCATCTCTACCAAAGTTTCATCTCTATAAATCCCTTGTGAACAGGGCATTTTTATAGTCTCAATACCTAGTAGTATGTATGTATGTATGTATGTATGTATGTATGTATGTATTTATTGTTGTAACAACTTGTTCAGATGCCTAGATTACAAAGACTTATGAGTCTTTATTTGTTCGTTTACTTGTTTGTTTGTTTAATCCTCACCTTAGGACATGTTGTTGCTTTTAATTAATTTTAGAAAAAGGAAAGGAGAGAGAGAGAGTGAGAGAGATATCAATTGGTTGCCTCTCGTATGCATCCAGACCTGGATCAAATCAGCAACCTGGGAATGTGCCAGATCTGGAATCAAACCCACCACCTTTCCATGTACAGGACAACACTCCAACCAACTGAGCCACACCAGCCAGGGCAGTAAATGAGTCTTATATGTCATTATAATATTACAGTGACTACAGCCTATGGAATGTTTGCTATGAAACAAACCTTGTTATAAGGTCTGCATATTATAGTCTCATCTAATATCATCACCAAACCTATAAAGTAGGCATCATCATTCAAATCTTTTAATTTAGTAAGAAAACACATACTGGCCAGGCATAGGGCCTCACCTTCAGTAGAGTCCAGCTCTTGGTTTAAAGCTTTGTTTTTGCCACCTTGAAACTCTTAATTTATGTTGGAACTTCAAGTAAAGTCTAGGAGACAATGGAACAAGCCTGTGACCTGAGAAGATAGGCCTGAGGGTGTATGTACAAGTTCCAGCTCCAACCCATGTGCCCAGTGGGCACAGGGGCACTGAGCAATTGACCTGATGGTCCAGCACAAAGGTGTCAGCCTTAGGGCAGTTTGGGGCACTTTGGGTCCTCAAAGTGGTCAGGTGGGACCTCGGTCCAGACTGGCAGCCATGACAAAAAGCAGCAGAGGCAGCAGCAGTGGCCACAGCCACAACAGACAAGGGAGGTCCCACATGTGGGCAGCACTGGGCCCAGTGTGCAGAGGATGGCTTCACTATCAATCCTCAAAGTCCATCCCTGAGAATGGGCATGAACATTAACCCTCCCACATACTCAGGCAATATATGAGGTCAGTAAATTCTTATAAAATAAAAAGGTATGCATGGACATTTCAATAGAATTTATCAGTAAGTGACTAGACTTCTTCAGAGTTTAGAATATGTGGTTTTGAAAACTGCTGTAATACTGGAAAGTGAATATCCACAGCATTAAAAATAGGAATTAAACTTAAAGATTATCACATTGCACCGAAAATAGCATGATTTCCATATGAAACTTTAAATAAGCCAATTATTAGTGAGGGACACACTTTTAAACTTTATTTTTTGCTTGTAATTGAAGGTACAGAGATAAAATGACTTAACAGGTATTTTGAATTACATACACATCATGAATTCACTTTTATTACTTTAAATTCATATTTTTCCATTACAATTTATATACAATATCATATTAGCTTCAGGTGCACACCACAATGATCAGACATTATATAACTTACTAAGTGATCATCCCAAGAAATCTCATACCCATCTGACACCATACATAGTTATTAGGATATTATTGACTATATTCCTTAGGTTATACTTTACATCCCTGTGACTATTCTGTTACTATCAATACTTACTTCTTAATCCCTTCACCTTTTTCACCCATCCCTCCAAACCCCTCCCCAATCTGGCAACTATCAAGATGTCTCTGCATCTATGAGTCTGATTTTATTCTGCTTGTTCATTTATTCTGTTTTTTACTAGTAAATTCAATTATTGATAGTTATGCATTTATTGCCATTTTATTATTCATATTTTTATTTTTGATTTTTTTTTCTTCTTAAAGAAAATCCTTTAACACATGTAATACTGGTTTGGTGGTGATGAACTCATTTAGCTTTTTTGTTTTTGTTTGAGAAGCTCTTTACATGTCCTCTTATTCTAAATGAAAGCATTGCTGGGTGGAGTAATCTTGATTGTAGGCCCTTGCTTCTCATCACTTTGAATATCTTTCGCCATTCTCTTCTAGCCTGCAAAGTTTTTGTTGAGAAATCGGCTGGCAGTCATACGGGAGCTCCCTGGTAGGTAACTAACTGCTTTTCCCTTGCTGTTTTTAAGATTTTCTCTTTGTCTTTCACCTTTGGCATTTTAATCACAATGTGTCTTGGTGTGGGCCTCTTTGGGTTCATCTTGTTTGGAACTCTCTGTGCTTCCTGGATTTGTATGTGTATTTCCTTCACCAGCTTAGTGAAGTTTTCTGTCATTATTTTTTCACACAGGTTTTCAATTATTTGCACTCTCTCTTCTGCTTCTGGCACCCCCATGGAGTGAATGTTGGTGTGCTTGAATTTGTCCCAGAGGCTCCTTAATTTTTAATATTCTTTTTTTTTCTTTTGCTGTTCTGATTGGTTATTTTCTGCTTCTTTATTTTCCAAATATCTGATTTGATCCTCTGTTTCATCTTCTACTCTGTGGATTCCCTGTAATGAATTATTTATTTCAGCTAGTGTAATCTTAATTTATAACTGGTTCTTTTTTATGTTTTCTAGTTCTGTTTTTATGTTTCCTGTTTCTTTGTTGATGTTCTAAATTCAACTACTCTTTCTTCCCCTAAGTTCATTGAGCATCCTTATAACCAGTGTTTTGAACTCTGCATCTAGTATATTGCTTGTCTCCCTTTTGTTTAGTTCTTTTCCTGGAATTTTGTTCTGTTCTTTCATTTGGGACACATTTTTGTTTGTTTGTTTGTTTGGTTGGTTGGTTGGTTGGTTGTTGTTTGTTTGTTTGTTTTTATCTCCTTATTTTGGCAGCCTTCCTATGTTTGTTTCTGTGTACTAGGAAGAGTTGCTAGGTCTCCCAGGCTTGCTAGAGTAGCCTAAAGTAATAGGTGTTCTGTAGGATCCAGTGACACAGCCTCCCCATTCACCCAAGCTGGCCACTCCAGGTGCGCCCTTTTCCCATCCATTTGAGCTATGTAGCTGAGCCTTGATTACTGTTGGCAATGAATGGGAGAAATTTACCCCCAGGTAAATTGGCTACAAGGATTGGCTGTGACCACAAACCACTGTGGAGGGTAAACTATGTAGGGGCTCATCCCATGAAGCAGAATTTACTTCTGGTGCCAACTGAGTTTTCCTCTTGAGTGTATCACATGTGGAGGTGGTTGGGTCGTTTTTCAAAATGGTCTGAAGCTGTCCACCAGGTGCTCTGACTTTGGGACCACCTAGGAGGCGAAGGCCAAGGTCAGCTGCCATCCCTGTTTTGCCTGGGACTACATGGAATGAGCTACAAAGCAATCTATAGATGGCTGCCCCTTGTGCTGAGCTTAGAGGTGCCCATAGAGGACGAGCTGTTAACTAAGGTTGGCTACCACTAGTGCCAGGCCTAGGGACACTTAGTGAGAGGTATGGTGCATGCAGAGTCCAGATACTGCTTTTTTTGAGAGTCTGAAGTATGAGCCAAGAGAGGTCATTCGTATGGAAAAGCCACTGCAAGCAGCTTGGGTGGGCCTACAAGCTGAATGGGCTGAGTCTCAGGGAATCACCAGGGTGGAGCTAACAGTGATAGCTAGGTTGATGGAGGCTCAGATATGGGGCCCACTTTCAGGCTCTGTGAGGATAAGGCTCAGAAAAGGAACAACGGCCCCTGCCAGTACTTCTGTCTGGGAGAAACACGTTGCCCCCCCCTTTCACCCCGCCGCCCTCCACCCCCCCCCCACCCCCCCCCCACCCCCCCCGCAGCTGTCCCCTGGATGCCAGACAACTCAGTTCCTCCCTGGAAGTCCCTGGTACCTTTTGAGCTTCTGCCCCAGCACTGTAACTCAGAACAAGTGAATCCCAGCAAGTTCATGTGCAGGTCCTTTAAGAGGAATGCCGGGGACTCCAGCAGCTTTCCATCTCACTCAGCTACAATCCCCAGTGGTTTTTACAGCCAGAAGTTATGGGAACTTTCCTTCCCAGCATTGGAACCCTGCGCTGAGGGGCTTTGTGTGGAGCTGGGACCCCTGGTTCCTCAGGGTGGACCTCAGCCACTAAGATATCCCTCCTGAATTTTATCTGCCACACGTGGATGCGGGGCCAGACCAGTCCAGTTTAGGTCTCTGCCCCTCCTACCAGTCTCAATGCGGCTTCTTTTTATTCTTAGTTGTAGGAATTTTGTTCAGCTAGAGTTCAGGTGGTCCTGAATGATGGCTGTTCTGTAGTTTAGTTGTAAATTTGATGTGGTTGTGGGAGGAGGTGAGTACCTTGTTTACCTACTCCACCATTGGACTAGAATTCATGAATCCACTTTTGATTTCTTAAAAAGTGTTCCACAAGTTACAGGAAATGTGAGAGGAAGTATTAAAATATCATTTTAAATTTAAATTCAGAGTTGTATGAAATTGATTTGTATTGAGTTAAATCTTTTTAGAAAAACTGCTCCATGAGAATCATGAGCTCTAGAGATATAATTGTATTTCTAAATAATGCATTAGAACTATGTGTACATGAAATTTGTGACTCTTTCTTAATAAAGGATTTTTCTCTTACCTCTATTAATTTAATCAATTATTTATTTATATAAATGCCCATTCCTGTCTATTTATTTTATATGTTGATTTACATTTTAATACTCCTTTAATTATTTTGTTGCTAAAATTATTTCAGTTTGGGCCTTGAAGAACTCTTTCAAATTGGCTCCTGTGTTGCTCAGAGATGCTCCATCCTTTTTCTTCCTTTAGCTTTTCCTTACTTTCTGGCACTACAAGCATGATATGCCTCGGTGTTAGAATCAACCATTTCTTTAAGGAACTACGGTTTTCTTCATTGGAAATAGTAACTACTGCCCTTTGAAAACTGATAATTTGTTTTCTCGAAGGTATTTTAAACTAAACAACTTCAAAACCAATTTTATTCCCAACCCCTATCCCTAAAACACTGCTAATAGAGTTCTGCTTCACTCTGTTCTATCTGGAGTAGTCTCTACTGCTGCCCAGATCAAAAACCTGGGCTTCATCACAGAGCTCATGCTCCTTTGGTAACATATAAAGCAAATTTTCTTCATTATCTTTCATTGCAATGTCCTTTTAGCTTGTCTCTCTACCTCATGACTTGCCTTATTTCAATCTACTTCTACATCACAGCAAAATTATGGTAAACTCTAATAAAATTATTCAGATGAGACCCAGAATAATTGGTTCTACTTATGTACCATTCTCAGCTGGCATTAATTCCTACCTACCACCCAACCATCCAACAACATTGTGTTGCTTTAAGTTCCCTAGGTACTTCATACTATCTCAATGCAAGTTTTCACCTGTGTTGTTCCCTCTTTTAGAAACACTATTTCTTAACACTAACTCAGTTAAATAGCATTTACCTTCCATTATATCAGAAATTATACCTTTTTATATCACCATAGCTATCCCAAAAGAAAAATAGCAATTAATATAAAAGTCTATTTTTATCTTTCATTAATAAAACAATTTGTAAGTAAAAAAAATAATATACATGTTAGAAAGCCAGAGTCAGTAGAGTTTTAAAATAAGTAATTATTTATGTTTTTATGATTCTTTAACTATTATGTGCATATCCTATATAATAAAATCCCAGAGACCGAAATGGCAGAACAACCAGAATGACCAGAGACCAGAACAACCGCAGCCCCTCATCCTGACTGGCCCCGCCCCCCAGGGGCCCCACCCCAATTGGGGGCGTGGCCAAACTGCAAACCACCCTGGGCGCCTCACCCCAGCCAGCCCCTCCCCCCAGCAGGGATCCCCACCCCAATCCAGGGCCCCCATCAAGGCAGGCCAGCTGGTCCCCACCTGTGAACCAGGCCTCTATCCTATATAATAAAAGGGTAGTATGCATATTGACTTTAATGGCAAAATGATCAGAACAATCACTTGACCAGTCACTATGAGATGCACTGACTACCTCTTGGTCCCTTTCTCCAGCCGGCAAGCTCTGATCGCCCAATGGCTAATGGAAAACCAGGGGTAGGTGGTGGGAGAACATGGGTGGTGCCAGGCCAAGGCCCCCACCCCGCTGGTTGCCACACACACACAGAGGGCCACGCCTGGCAAGTGGGCGGGAACAGCCTACCTCTTGGTCCCTTCTCCTGGCTGTCAGGCTCCAATTGTCCAATGTTGAATGGGGAACTAGGGGTGGGTGGTAGTGGGGGAAGGGCCAGCTGCAGGAAGCCAGGGAAGATGGCCCTGGTCACAGGCCAGGCCTACGGACGGTACCTGTGCATGTATTTCATGCTCCAGGCCTCTAGTATTATTTTAAAAGCTAAAATAGAATACATTTTATTTGTCTTTTCCTATAAAAAGTATTATATTCTCTCAAAGAATTACATACATTAGAATATATTATTTTGTTAGACATAATAGTGATGATCATCTCTGGAAAATGACAGGCAAGTCTTTGAATAACATTCCAAGTGGCATATCATATATCATTATGTACACAGTTAAAAATCAGCTGGGCATCCTTCATGAGCATGCATAATCTTGGGTTTTAAAAATTAGAAAAAGACTCCTATACTCTCTTTAGAAATTTGTTGGAGTACATTGATAAGGCAGGCACAAGGTTATTATTGTGCTGAACTTTCATCTTAGTTGGAGTTTAAGCTAAATAAACAAAAAACTGACATCCTATATAATAAAAGGCCAGAGGCATCATGACCAAAATGACCAGAGACCCATCACGGCCCCTTATGGGCTGGCCCTGCCCCCAAGCAAGCAGTTAGGGTCAATCAGGCAGGCATGCAGAGTGGTTAGGGGTGATCAAGTAGGCAGGTAAATAGTTAGGGGTGATCAGGTAGGCAGGCCAACAGTTAGGGGTGATCAGGTAGGCAGGCCAGTGGTTAGGGGTGATCAGGTAGGCAGGCAAGTGGTTAGGGGTGATCAGGTAGGCAGGCAAGTGGCTAGGGGTGATCAGGTAGGCAGACCAGCAGTTAGGGGTAATCAGGTAGGCTGGCAAGTGGTTAGGGACAATCAGGTAGGCAGACCAGCAGTTAGGGGTAATCAGGTAGGCTGGCAAGTGGTTAGGGACAATCAGGTAGGCAGGCCAGCAGTTAGAGGAGATCAGGTAGGCAGGCAAGTGTTTAGGGGTGATCAGGCAAGCCGGTGAGCAGTTAGGGGCCATCAGGTAGGCAGATGGCCCCTTACAGGGCTGGCCCCACCCCCCAGCAAACAAAGAGGGAGGCCCAGGCCAGCCAAGCCACCACACCCCAGCCTGTCGCCTGCAGAGGGAGGCCACCAGGGGCAGGGGAAGGGGGGCAGCGCTGCACAGATGGCAAGCAGTGGCAGTGGCTGGGGTGGGGCCAGCTGCCAGCAGCAGGGGGAAGGAAAACCCCGATAGCCCCTTATCTCAGGCAAGGCCTAGGGACTCTACCTGAGGGGTCCCAGATTATGAGAGGGTGCAGTCTGGGCTGAGGGACCCCCCTCCAAGTGCACAAATTTTCGTGCACCAGGCCTATAGGCTATGTATATAAAAGCCTAAGCGACCAAATCACCAATCGGTAGACTAGCCGCTTTGATGTGCACTGACGACCAGGAGGCAGACACTCAACGCAGGAGCTGCCCCCTGGTGGTCAGTGTGCTCTCACAGCGAGAGTGCCACAGCTGACTGACCTGTCCTGGCAGCTCACCAGCCTGGTGGCAGCCACTCACTACCTCAGTAGTTCTACCGCTACAATCTCTGGAGAATGGGCCAGGCACCAATGGACTGGCACCGCAGGCACAATCCCTACAGCACCACCGGCCTCCTGGAAGTCGGCCTCGGCACCACAGCCGCTTCCCCTCCCTAGATGGTCCATAAGGAAGAAACAATATAAAAGCGGCCACCAGGTGGCTCACGACAACAGGCGTGAACATTAGCAGAATGGATCTGAATCCTGGGCCAGCAAGGGCATCCCACTGCCTGCCCAGAGGGCCGATCCTGTCCTGGCCTCCGCGCCCTCACTCCTCGGGACAGGCTGTGGCGGTGTGAGCCTCTCCTGATCAAGACTGACTGGGTGCGAGCCCACGGCAGGCTCAGTGGGCCGGGATGAGTGGGAGCAACAGGCAGGAGCGGCAGGAAGCATTGGACTGCTGGTTTCAGCCCAATCCCTACAGGCTACATCAAGAGACCCTACTGGTGCACAAATTTGTACACCAGGCCTGTAATATATATATATATATCTATATATATATAGATATATATATATATCTATATATATATATGTCAATTTTCACATTTGAACTAGAAAGTATGTTCTAGGCATCAAAGTTGAAACAATAATGTAGACTATAGTATAGTTTGGTGCTAAGCAAAGACCTGTCTGACAAAAATAATTTCTGTATCTAACTTCTGTAACATCTAATTTCCATTATCATCATCTTTAAGTCTTAGTAAGAAGATACATGTTTTATAAATATGCTCACGTCATAATGTTTCCATGAAAGGTAACATTAAGAGTAGAAAGTAGTGATAATATGGCCAACCAGCAGAAAACAAATTCCTGCCTGTACAAACTTGGTGGGAGAAGC
This sequence comes from Myotis yumanensis, assembly GCF_028538775.1. Lineage (NCBI taxonomy): Eukaryota > Metazoa > Chordata > Mammalia > Chiroptera > Vespertilionidae > Myotis > Myotis yumanensis. The sequence goes on from NW_027223754.1 coordinate 133,232,306, forward strand.
ATGATATTTCTGTATATGTGAGGTGAATGTTTACATGTATTCATGAGAGAGATAGAGAGGAAGATAGAGAGAGAAATGGAGGGGATGTGTGTGGTGCATATGTATAAGCTATTATCAAAATGAGAGATTACTAGGAATAGACTGAAGGGTTGGCTAACCCACCAGGCTTAAAATAGTTTATGTCAATAAATAACTGATGAATATAGTAATTTATCATAAAAATTAGAGGCCTGGTGCACGAATTCATGCACCAGTGGGATCTCTCAGCCTGGCCTGTCGGATTGGGCTGAAACCAGCTCTTTGACATCCCCCGAGGGGTCCTGGATTGTGAGAGGGCACAGGTCAGGCCTAGGGACTCCACTGTACAATCAGGGCCAGGGAGGGAAGCAGGAGGTTGGCCAGCCGGGCAGGGACCACAGGAGGGCTCCAGGGCGTGTCCAGCCCATCTCTCTCAGTCCCAATTGGCCGAACCCCAAGTGCAAGCTAATCTACTGGTCAGAACATCTGCCCCCATGTTGTCAGTGCACGGCATAGTTCAGCCGTGGGCAAACTCCGGCCCGCGGGCCGGATCCAGCCCATTTGAAATGAATAAAACTAAAAAAAAAAAAAAAAAAGACCGTACCCTTTTATGTAATGATGTTTACTTTGAATTTATATTAGTTCACACAAACACTCCATCCATGCTTTTGTTCCGGCCCTCCGGTACAGTTTAAGAATCCATTGTGGCCCTCGAGTCAAAAAGTTTGCCCACCCCTGGCATAGTTACTGGTCCACCAGTTGACTGTCTGTCCCCTGATGGTCAGTGCACATCATAGAGAGCAGTTGAGCAGCCTTAGCATATCATTAGCATATTATGCTTTGATTGGTTGAACGGATGACAGGACGAGCGGACACTTAGCATATTAGGCTTTTATTATATAGGACTAGAGGCCCGGTGCACAAAATTTGTGAGGGAGTACGGTCCCTAAGTCTGGCCTGCGATCAGAGCCATCTTCCCCAGTTGCCTGCAGCCAGCCCCACCCCCTGCTGCCACCCACCCCCAGTTCCCCATCAGGCAATCAGAGCCTGACAGTGTGGGGAAGGGACCAAGAGGTCAGCTATTCCCACCCACCCACCAGCCCCGCCCCCATCAGAGGTTGCCTTCTGTGTGTGGGGTGATGGGCAGGACAGGGGCCTTGGCTTGGCACCACCCACGTCCCCCACAACCCACCCCCAGTTCCTTGTTCACCATTGGGTTATATGAGCCTGCCGACTGGGGAAAGGGACCAAGAGGTGGTCAGTGCGCCTCATAGTGACTGGTCGAGTGGTTGTTCTGTTCGTTCCATCATTAGCATCAATTGGCATATTACCCTTTTATTATATAGGATAGAGGCTCGATGCACAGGTGGGGGCCTACTGGCCTGCACTGATGATGGGTGGGGGTCCCTGCTGGGGGGCGGAGCCAGCTGGGGCAAGGGGTCCAGGGCAGTTTGCAAGCTGGCCACCTCCCCAATCGGGTTGGGGGTCCTTGCTGGGGGGTGGAACCAGCAGGGATGAGAGACTGTGGGTGGTTTGCAGGCCAGCCATGCTCCCGATCAGGGTGGAGGTCTCCGGTGGGGGGTGGGGCAGCCAGGGCAAGGGGCAGTGGTTATTCTGGTCTCTGGTTGTTCTGGTTGTTCTGCCGTTTCGGTCGCTGGGCTTTTATTATATAGGATGTCACTCGGGACAACTAATGATCAGTATAAAAAAGTAATTGTCTGAGGCATATACATCACACATCAACTCACTCTTTGGGAAATAAAAGAAGTATAAGCAGAGGTATCTCTTTCTCAAACAAATCACAAATACAGTTGAGGAGATAAAGAAAACGTATTTAAGCTGACAGAAAATAACACAATATGAAATGTAATTAAGTGCCGATGTGATGGCTCTAAAAGCTATAGGAAGTAGGTGGAAATATATTTCTAAGCTATTGCTCAAAAATGTTCAATGTTGCAATCTCTGAGTATCTAGAAGGGTGAGTCGACAGATAAAATCTGAGAAGAAAGGGAAATATACACTGAGTGGCCAGATTATTATGACCACCTGACATTTGTAGGCAAATTAACCATACACTGCTTCGTATAGGATATGGAAGCCGAAGGCCTGTTCGAACACCTTTGCTATCTGCAGTTACCAAGATAAAATGTTTCCAATTCGCACAGGAACACAAGGATTGGACAGTTGAGCATTAGAAAAAAAGTCATGTGATCCGATGAATCACGTTTCAAGTTTCATCATGCAGATGGCAGAGTGAGAATTTGACAGAAACAGCATGAAAGCATGCACCCCACATGCATGTGTGCAACCCTTCAAGCTGGTGGGGACAGTGTTATGGTTTAGGGCATGTTTTCCTGGCATGATTTGGGCACTTTAATTCGTGTGAATAGCACAGCATACCTAAGTAACGTTGCTGATCAGGTTCATCCTATCATGTTGATGGCATATCCCAATGGAGATGGCTTCTTCCAACAGGACAATGCACCATTCCATGGTGCTCATGTTGTGCAGGAGTGCTTTCAAGAACTTTACCTTGCTTAGGTGGCCCCCACAATCACCAGATCTCAATCCAATTGAGCATCTGTGGGACAAAGTTAAAAGAGCCATCAGGCAGCTGGCTCCACAACCATCAAATCTCACAGAACCGGACAGTGCTGTTCATCAGGCATGGTGTCAGATTCCTCGCATCACCTTTCAACGTCTCGTGGAGTCAATGCCAAGAAGAATCGCCACAGTATTGAAGGCAAAAGGTGGCCCAACCAAGTACTGGTGGGGTCGTCATAATAATCTGGCCACTCAGTGTATTTTATATGGAGCCAAAGCATTCTAGAAGGCATAAAAAGTGAAGCTCACACATGGCAGGTTTCTAAAATCACGCAACTTAATCTCAAACAGGCTTTGTAAAGTCTGCTGAGGCCAAGGCAAAGTTATGTTAAGATTTGTGTAACTTTATAAACTTTATGTATTTTAAAGACATTGCTAACTCGCTTTGGATTCTAGTCTCAAATTCTTCTAACTATTAATTCTAAATGATCATTTAATATAGTTAAGCTTAACATTTTGCAACAAAATTGCCATACTATTTTTTCTGGTCGTCTTTCTGGGTAACTTGTGAGTTATGTAAGACTACATATAAAAATGTTCTGTATGCCATAATTATAATTTGAGTATATAATATTTAAAAGGTAAGCTATTACAAATTAATTTTAACTTGTATTTTCACATACACATATTCAATCTTTTAATAGTAAAATGAAAATAATGTACAAAGATACAACTAAAAAGTAATGGGACTCTTTATGAAAGTGCAAATGAAATAATCAGTGTTTCTGCCTTCTTCTTTCTTGCTTGCAGGATGTTATCAATCTCCAATTCCAGAACTCAATTCACTGCAGCCTACAAACATGCCTTTGCAAGTGGCCTTTAATAATTAGGATTAAATCATGTTCAGTTAAAAACTCTCTTGGGCATGGGTAAAAGCATGTTTGATATGAATATGCATTTACTTAATAATTTAACATAGTGTTCTTTATTCACTACATTTTAGATTTTTTAAAATATATTCTATTGATTTTTTACAGAGAGGAAGGGAGAGAGATAGAGAGTTAGAAACATTGATGAGAGATAAACATCGATCAGCTGCCTTCTGCACACCTCCCACTGGGGATGTGCCCGCAACCAGGGTACATGCTCTTGACCGGAATCGAACCTGGGACCCTTCAGTCTGCAGGCCGACACTCTATCCACTGAGCCAAACCAGTCAGAGCACATTTTAGATTTTTGAAATGCAGAAATTTTAACTGGAGAATTTAAACCTGTGATATTAGCTTCAATTTAATTTCAGTCTGCTAAAAAATGTGATTATACCATTCCAACTATAAACTCTCTCTTTTCTCTCAAAAAAACAATTCATCCAGAATTTGAGTTTGTTTTCGCAGTAGTTTAGCATAGATTTCTTTACATTCACGAATTGAAATTGTCTCTCATGTTAGCTAATTTCTCTTCTCTTAGCAAAACTTTACTGCCATTTACTTCAAGTATTCTAACTGCTCAACGAGATGCACAATGTTCCTGTCTGGTACAGAGCAGAATCATCAGCCTGTGTGATACAAAAACAGTTTCTTCTGCCTTATACAACTTACATTTTCTGTGAAGTGAGCTTTGAGGCAATTGTTTCTTGGAAGAAGAGCTTTTGAGAATTGCTTTCTTCAACCTCCAATCATTTGCTTTTTTTCCTTTGCATAGTAATTCCTTTAAATTTTTGTTCCTCTTTTCTTTGCAATGTTCTTTCATTTCTGGTACATTCATACTCTCGCCTGATCCACTTGAAGGTTAACTTCTATGCAGAAAGCAAAAAAAATTCTCAAAAGTAATTATATTAAAACTAATACATACATCAAAATTTTATATGGCAGAATTCTTGGTAACTTAACCTAGCCTTATACAGTTGTATCTTATATTCACTAATTTCATCTAATCTACCTACCAAATATGTCCCATAAATATTCCACATTTTCTTATCATTGATTAGATAACTATGAGGCAAAAATACATAAGTAAATACATTATGGGCACTATTATGATTTAGGGCATTTTATGTTAAGCAGTGGTTCTGAGCCAAGAACAATTTTGCTCCCTAGGGTATGTTGCGCAGTATCTGGAGACTTTTTTTTTTGGTCACAGCTGAGGAGGTACTACTGGAATCTAATGAGTAGAAGCCAAATGTGCTGTTAAACATACTGCAATGCATAGGAGAGGCTTCCAAACAATTATCCAGTCCAAAATGTTAATAATAATGTCAAACTTGAAAAACCCTGATATAGAAGGAACTTATGATTCTCATAATTCATCAAATTTATGTTTTTTCTTGATGACAAAGTCCCACATTTGATTTTTAGTTCCAATAGCTCCTCTATACATTAAGGCGTGCTGTTCCCACTTAGTCACATCCTGCACTTTATGAAATATATATAATAAGAAATCTGTCCATAACCTAATGGCATGGACCACTCTAAACTACCTAAAGACAGAAAAGGGTGGGAAGCACTTACAGGCATCATATGTCTAGTAAATGGTGGCTATTACTACATTATAAATTATAATTGTAGACAGAAAGGAGAGGTGAGTGTATTCCGTGTACTTTACACATTAATGTAGTACTTAGCATCCAACATATTCTGCTTCAATTTTAATGGCAAAGATGGTTGGATGGTTCTTTTCCTCTTACCCTGTTTAAATAAATTTTCTTGTTTCTGTGGGAAATCTCGGTCTAAGCTGACCTGACACATTAACCCAAGAGAACATAATCATTACAGATTATCATTATGTCATATACTTAGTACACCTTTTAATAATTTCTCAAACTATGCTTGTTTGAACCAGCATAGTAGTTAGGAGAGTTACTTCTGGAAACTAACAAAGCTGATATTGAATGACATCTCTATCATTTACTTCTAACTTACACAGTTTTGGCAAGTTACATAACCTATAAAATCTTCAGCTTCTTATTAATAATATAGCAATGAGAATAATCATCATAATAATAATACTCTATGGGTTTTGTGAAGATTAATTAAATATGCACATGAAGCTATAAGTAAAATGTCTGACACATAATATGTGTTTAACAAATTTAATTATAATGAATTTCCAGAATACTATGTCATACAGCTAATTCAATAACCCAGATCTCTGTTCCGGTATATCCAACACCTATTTGTTATCGTCACTTGGAAGTCTAAAAGCACACCAGCATGTCAGCAAGGGCTGAATCATCTGGGAATGGCTAAAAGGCATTTTCCCAAACCTGAAAAGAATGCATTAAATGATTGCTTGCTGCCAGACAGCTCAGGGCATCTTAATCTACATGTTATTGCCTCCTACTGGACAAACACCTGAACAGCCATAGGCAATTCTCCAATCTGACAATGGATTCTGTAGGAAACCCTACCCTTTGATGTGTATATCTCTACCTTGCCTTATGACAAATTGTGTTAATAAAGCCCTAACCAGTTTGGCTCAGTGGATGGAGCGTTGGCCTGCAGACTGAAGGGTCCCAGGTTTGATTCCGGTCAAGGGCATGTACCTTGGTTGCGGTCACATCCTCAGTGGGGAGTGTGCAGGAGGCAGCTGATTGATGTTTCTCTCTCATCGATGTTTCTAACTCGCTATCCCTCTCCCCTCCTCTCTGTAAAAAAATCAATAAAAAGATATATTTAAAAAAATTGTCTTAATAAAAAGCAAGGGATCCTGAGACAAGGAGAACTTAGTTCCGTTAGCTAAGTCTTCTCTGACTCCCTATAATGCCTTTCAAAATTATGCTTCATCTCTGGACTCTTATTTAATTTACACACAGCGCCTTCTCCAGATTTCTGAACCCTTATTGATGCTGGATCAAGACCACCAGTGTTAATATGGTAACTCTATTCTTAATTTTTTGAGGAGCCTCCATGCTATTTTCTATAGTGGCTGTTCCAGTTTACATCCAGACCATTAGTGTATGAGGGTTCCTTTTCTCCACAACCTCTCTGACACTTGCTATTTCTTACTGAAGTCAGATAATTGTTAAGTGGAAATGTCTGGAAATTAGACTACAGCTACCTGTACTATCTTTTACATATTGATAAGCAATTTAGTTGTTATTGCATTATTGTCTTACTCTACTCTCATTAATTAACTAGCTTGATTTCAAAATTATTGTTGAAAGTGAAACTGTAAATGGAATCATTCATATTATATGCTGAATATCATGTGCCCACCTGCAGTTTAATGACAGAAGATGAACCAATTATTCTATTCATCAGAGCTTTCACAATAACTAAAAAAGACAAAGGCTAAATTGTGACCTAGTGTATGATAATAAATATACTGGCTAGATTTTGATGTGAAATTCTCCAAATCCCCAACATTTTTGTGATAAAGAAGCTAATGTGGCATATTAATAGCATGATGATGAATGATATGTCTCTAATAGTGAGGAAAAATAGAAAGGAAAAACACCTGAAAGAATGGGCATTAATAACCCCAGTATTACTCAGTTTCTAGTATTTGTCTTTTCATTCATTCTGTGAGTACTGCCTATTCTCCAGGCTAAGTATGATACATCTCTCATTAAGTGACAGTCCTTTAAAATGTTACCTTGAACTTTCTGAAAAATCGATATTCTGTGAATGAGGCTAAGCTGACAGCATTTTGAGATCACTTAGGCCATCACCACAGTCATCTGACCTTCTCTCCAATTGGGTATTGCAGTACATATTTGAATCTTTCGGCTTTAATGTTTTTGATTTAAATATGCTAAGTTCTTGGAGTATACACTTTGAAAAATTCCTAAAGAATTTCTAAAAATTCCTGAGAGCTCCAACCGGGGTTGCTTCCAAAATTATTGATGTTTCCCAGATAAATTACCCTAAATTTTTCACTCTCTTTTTACAATGACTTAACAAGAAGGTCTCATGTGCAAATGTTTATCTCCTTACAAGAAAAAACAGCCATTTGAAATACCATTGTAAGAAAAAAGCATTTTTTAGTCATTTTAGCCACTCAAACCATATCTACTAAAAAAAACAAAAAAACAAAAAACAAAATCCCAACATAGTATGTAATGATTTTTGTTCTCTGAGAATGAAAAAAAAAAAAATGAGCTTAACTTTATATGCCCATTTAGCTTAGATATAGAAAATTAAATTTATAAGGCATAACATTTTACCACATGTAGATTGTTAGCATACAATTTAGCTGGTAAAAGATAAGAAACAGGTCGTTTTATTTTTACTGTGACTACTTCTATATAATAGTTTTACTATCTACGTCAGCTTATAGCTAAACTTTCTTGCTTCCAATTATTTACAGTTTAAGCCACATAAATTACTGAACATTTATTGATCATTTAAAACAAAAGTGCATCCTCACTAGCAAAAAAAAATATTATAATCTTCTATATAGATTAAGATATACTTAAGAGCACACTACACTAAATTATATTGTCTCCTAATCTCTTTGCCGTCTATGTTGACTTTTCTGGTCATATATTTTTATTAGCATCCGCCAATAAAAGAGTAATAATGGAACCCAGTGCCATTTTTAGATTTTTACTCAAAGAAACAGCTGTTTATTCCTGATTACAAACATCATACACTTCTAAAAATATTGTTAAGGGTTGTTGCTTTTTGACTTAAGAATAATTATAGTTTTACTCAGTAATTTTGGTTGATTTAAATTTTATGGTACAGCAATATCTTATTTTGATGAGTTTTGGTTTTTTTCCCTGAAGGTTATGTTAGGGTAATCCCTTTATAATCTTGTGATTTGATGCACCAGGTGGAATTTTTACTTCTGATCTGTTATGAATCTTTTCTTGACATTTTTATATGACTACAACATAAGTTATGTATCCTGTAAAGCCAAAAGTGAAAGACTGTCATTATGATCTTTCTTTAAATACTTTCCAGAAAGCCTGAGTGCAGACATAAGAGATATATTATTATAAAACTTGGTTTATTTGAGGTCCTTCCTCAATAATAATTTAAATGCCTTAAAAATAGGACACACATTAAAAGTTTGTTTTTATAAAACTCTATTAGTAACATAATTTTATTTCATTTTCATAAACAAATAGGGCTTTTTTAAATTAAAGGAAAATCACAATGCCTCAAAATATCAAAATAAATTATTTATGCTCACTAATATAAGCACAAATTTTCCTTCCGGTTGCATATTTTATATGAAAACTATTTTATAATAGATACCTTTTTTGTGGTACATAAGGACATTGTTTACTACCACACAGCAGTTCATGCTCTGAAATATTTTAATACTAACTTTTCTGAGCTGTTCCCAAGAATACCGGGAAACCTCAATTAATCCAAATTGTTTACATCTTATTTCAAAGCATGCTTTTATTTTAACTCTTAGAGATTACACAATTATATATTTCATCATAGAAAATGTTTTCATGATTTCTTCTCAAATATTGGAGTAGAAAAGTCAACCAGGTGTGAATGTAAAAGACATATTTAATCAAGTCTTTAATTTGTATCACAAATGAAAGTATAATAGTAATGAGAAATAACCTAATCTATTTGGAATTCAGTTTTCTTTTTTTAAATATCAGGAGATTAGACTAGGTAACTATGGTTACTTTCAGTCTTAAAATTATATAGTTTCTAGATCATATCTCATAAAAATAAGAAAAAGGAAAAACAGCAATGTTCCTTAAAACTTTTTGCTATGAAATATATTTAGAATATTTTGAAGTGATAATATATACTTTCATATAGTAGAGTTTTTTAATAAGAACAAAGATGAGTTATTATAAGAAATCCTAATTGTTTTGTTATGTTACACCTTGGCATAGGTCAAGACTGAAGAAATCCTAAAGACTCCAGGTTAAAGAAAAGCTACACAAGATATACTAAAAGGACAGCCAGTTGCTAGCTGCTTATAGGCAATAACCCATTCTGTAAGCATGTAGTGAAGTGTTTACAAAACTTGTAATAAACATGTTTCTAAAAATATATATTTAAAAAAGCTTATGAACCACATTCTCTCAAATAGATTTTTCACATTATAGATACTTGACTCCTTTACTCAGGTAAAGAAAACATTTTTATGGCTTTGCTATTGATAGGTAGTACAATAAAGAGCATATCCCCAATCTTTAAAGTAATAAAATTAAGTTGTTAAAAGAGGGCATACTATCTTAGGGATCAATAATATGAGATTTAAACAATACTGAATGAAAATGATATCCTGTAAGTATATTTACTTACTTTTTTCATGCCTGACTTACTATATATGTATATATATATATATATATATATATATATATATATATATATAAAGCCTAAGCAACCATTATGACCGAACAACCGGAATGACCAGCCAGTAGCTATGACACGTACTGACCTAGAACTTGCTGTTGGGGCCTTGACAGCCTCAAATCTGGTTCACCACATCCCGGATCCAGACAGGAGGGATGAGGGAGCCCAATTCCTCTCAGAACTGGCTGTTGGTTAGCTTGCTGCTGGAGCCAACCTCCCGCGGTCCCTCCCCCAAGCTGGTCGGTCCCCCCGATCGACCCTGATCTCTGGCCAGGCTGAGGGACCCCACCCATGCACAAATTCGTGCCCCGGGCCTCTAGTTTAGTATTAAAAAATTAAATACATTGACTACAAGGTTGCACTTCTGTGTCATTATGATGTTAGGAGTGTTACTAATTGTATACACCTACTTTCAATCAAGTCCTCCCCTGCCATATCCCAAAGATGGAATTTGGAACAAGCACTTCAGAAGCTAACTATAGGTGGTTGCATCTTAAGTCCAATGCATGGGATGTGGGAGAGATGTCATTAATGTATTAGTATTCTAATGGTTAAAAGCATGTTTTCTGAAGTTAAACGACCCAGGTTAAAATACCACATCCGCTACTTTCTCTATGATTTTGAACAAATTACTTAACTTGTTCTTTGTCACTATAGTCTCATTAGTAAAGCAGGGATAACAGTACATATTTCAAAAAGTTTTTGTGAAAATGAACATGATTTAGAGTATGTAAAATATTTTAAATAGTACCTGGCACATACTATGAATACTTATTAGTTCTTATAACACATGCACATGGGGAAGCTGAAGAAGCCATGCAAGAAATTATCAGATGCCACTCCTACAAATCCTAATAATCAATTCCTTGTTTTCATAAGGTGTCTATGATGCCGTACATAAACTCAGCAACATAGAAGCCATTGTAATTGATTGATTGCAGAATTCCTGTTGCTATACCATGGGTATGATGGGATATGAAATTCTATAATTTGATAAACTCCTACCTGGGGAAGGGAAATTTTTATTAAAGGCAATACAATTTTAATGACTCCATTTTTAAAAATTATGTAGATCACTAGTGTCCCCACTTGATAAAAAAATGCTTATATACCAATTATTGTTACATATTTTATTATTGAGAGAGAATCACAGTTTGTCAGCTACACTTCCTAGAATACAATGTTGAAATAATTATCAGGCAAGAAATGTTTAGTTATGTAATAATTATTTACCCTTAAATTCTCTCCACTATTAATCTATAGAGTTTGTGTTCAAACTTGGAAAAGAAGCCAGAACTAGAGAGGAGTCATGAAAACAAATAAATACTGAATATGTAGAGTTCAATAATGTGCTCATCAACAGGACTCAAAAATCACAACACTAATTTTATCCATTCTGGTTGTCTGTATTAAATGTGAACGTACTTATTTAACAAATATATAATGGTAATTACTACCCTCCAGACACTGTTTTAAAATACTGTTTAGACATCGAGTTATTCAATTCTTAACTTAACTCTATTTGTAGGTGCTATCATTATTCTTATGTTTACATATAGAAAACTGAGGCATGAGATGGCTGTGTCACATGCCTAGTGTCATACAGCTTAAATGACAGAATTATGGTTTGAACCCTGGGAGTTTGGTCCCCATCACCAGGTAGTAATTATCAAATATATACTTGTTAAATAAGTAAGTTCATATTTAATAAAAATAACCAGTATAGATAAAACTAGTTTTGAGATCATGAGTCCTTTTGATGAGCAGATTATTGAACTCTCCATACTCAAGTTTTATTTGCTTTTTCTCCGGCTTATTCTCCAGATTTGTACATAAATTCTATAATAGTAGAGAGAATTTAAGGGTAAATAGTATTAGCTAAAAATTTCTTGACTGATAACTATTCCAACATTGGCATTCAGGAAGTGTAACTAATATACTGTGATCCTCTCTATATTATGCTGCTATGTATTAAAATTTGCTTCTCTTTATTCATCCACAATTGTCAAACAATTGGTTAAATGAAATTATTAAATAATTGGTGAATTTTTATTTAATTTGACCTAGATACTCAGTTATGAAATTTAGCTTCAGCACTCAAATCATCATTATCATCATCATCATCATCATCATCATCATTTTTCATAATAACTTAAGTATATTTCAGTTGGTCATATTAAACTAAGAGTTTTTAAATATTCACTAGCTGTCAGTCATCACTGAAATTACTTTTACATAAAACATCACCACTTTGGATATTTTCTAAAATCATAGATGAAATTTAAATAGGGAAGCAACTCTGCAATTACTCTCAAAGAGCTAATGGTTCCAAGGTAACTTATGTTAGATGCTGAAAAACATTATGTGAGTATGTGACATGAAATTTTATTTTTCTTGTGTTCCATTTGATAAGCTTGAACTAAAAATTACATGTCCACCCACCTCAACAATAGCTAATAAAAAGAGAAAGTTGTTTTCCCTAATGTGGAATTTGGCTTATATCAGAAAGTTTGATATTGATAAGAAAGCCTTGGTGGCATCATCCAGAATATAAAACAGTTACTTAAGAATTATTCCTCCATTTGACTTCATTATTCCTTAATGCTGGCATGGCTTAAATCATTAAATTCTGATAATTGACTACATAGTAGTTACCAATCTTAATGTAACTAGTAATATACAAAAACTATTGAAAAGTGGAAATAATAATAGCAGAAACATCTGAAAAATTACACTTCAGTAATTCATTGACTGAAATATTTTTTTTTCATTTCTTCCTAGAGATTCTTGCACCTTGCTTATTTTATCAAACAGTTATCAGGATATTAATATAATCCACAAATTAAGAATAAAATCAATTTTATAAGCAAATCCATTGTTGGCAATGTTGGTCAGATGTGCCTATGCAACTATTGAATGTTTAAAGGAATATTTAATTTATTACCTGCAAATAACTTTACAGAATCAACTGTGATTGAGTTTCTTCCTCACTCCTACATCCATCCCAGTTCAGATATTAAGCAATGCTTGTTTTACCAGGTACAGCAAACACAATTTCAATAGAATGGAGCTAATTATTAATAAATCAATGACTGTTCACATAAGCTGTTGAAAAAATACTCCATTGACAATTAATTTAAAGTGTAGTACTGTGCTGAACATTGTTTACAAAGGTCATAGAAATAAGAAGAAATCCAGTGACTATAAAGGAAATCTGAACAGTAACCTCCCAGCATGCATCTTTATTGGCCATCTCTTAGCCTGTCACTCCCGCTCAATCCATTCTGTATAACTGGTTCAACTTAATATATTATTATTTTTTAGCATCACTTTTATTTTGATATTTTCAATATTGGAATTATAAATGAATTCTTGCATATAAATATAAATGGCAATATTAAAAAAAACCACACACACAAAAACAAAACAAAACATGTATCTACCAAGTAACCGAGGAAAAAATAGTTACTAACAAAATGTAAGCAAGCTTGCCTCCAATTTCATTCCTTACTGACAACAGGGTGATCACTCTTCTCAATTTGGCATATGCCATTCCATGTAGCTTTATACACTGACTACATGCATATGCATTCACCGATAATACATATAATTTATTTACAAATTTATGTTATAAGAAGACATCATATTTTATATGTTATTTAACATTTTGTTTTTGAGATTTATTTATGCTAATATATAAACCTTTAATTCATTTTAACTAAAATTAATTCAATGGAATCTTCTTTGTAATAATTCATTTTCTTTTTTTAAAAATATATTTTATTAATTTTTTTTTACAGAGAGGAAGGGAGAGGGATAGAGAGTTACAAACATCGACGAGAGAGAAGCATCAATCAGCTGCCTCCTGCACACTCCCCACTGGGATGTGCCCGCAACCAAGGTACCTGCCCTTGACTGGAATCGAACCTGGGACCCTTCAGTCCACAGGCCGACACTCTATCCACTGAACCAAACCAGTCAGGGCAATAATTCATTTTCTTATCTGTATGTGTACATATATGTGATAAATGATAGCTTTAGTCAGATAGATGGATAGATAGATTATAGACAGATGATAGACAGATAATTAATACCACAGTATAATGGATTTTCTTGCACAGGTCTTCATGTGTACAATTGTGAGAGCGCCTCTGGAGAATATGTGTAAGAGTAGAATTCCTAATCTTAAGATATGAGCATATTCAAGCTTCCTAGATAATGCCAAATCTCTTTCCAAAGTGTAATGTCAATTACATTTCTACTAGCAGTGTATAAAAGTTTCCATTTTTCCATATCCTCTCTAAAATTAGAAGATATGGGCTTTTATATTTTTTACAATTGTTTTTGAAATGTAAACTTATTCTTGCCTTATATTTTCACATTTTAATTCTGTTATATATTCTGTGGAATTTAAGAAGGCATATGGCTTATTAACATTTTTCAGATTCAGTCTATGCACTTGATTGCAGATTTAAAGGCTTTCATCAGCTGGTTGTACATTGCTGATACAATTTTATATTTTTATACCAGTGGTTCTCTGTATGTAGTTCCTGGACCAGTAGCATCGGAAGCACCTGGAAACTTCTTAGAAACGCAAGTAATAGGGTCCCCCAGACCTATTCTATTAGAAACTTTGGGGATGAGAGCCAAACAACATCTGTTTAAACAAGATGATCTTGATGCACACTGAAGTTTACCTTGGGAGTATCTGGTCTATCCAGACACTTCCCTATTTCCATTTTACTCCCACTCCTCTTAATGACCACCCACATTTTACCCATGTTGTTTCCTGGCATGAAATATTTTCTTGTGCATGTACAATCAATTTAAAACCTTTGCTGAATCTTGGGGCTCATCCTAAAATATAGTAAACTTGCTTAATACCCCAGCCATATAGAGTTACTTACATCCCCCAAATGTAACATTATTACAGTACTAGAGGCCCAGTGGACAAAATTCATGCACGGGAGGTGTGGGGGGTGTCCCTCAGCCAGACCTGCATCTTCTTCAATCCGGGAGCCCTCAGGGGATGTTCTACTGATGGCTTAGGCCCGCTCTCCATGGTTCTCTGCTGTCTGCAGGGCCTGCTTGGCTGCTCCCAGGACTGGAGGACTCTAGCGGGCCTGAGGACTGGGCACTGCCATCTTTGTGTTGGAGTGACAGTTAATTTGCATCCTACTCTTTTATTAGATATGATTTCACATTTCTGGGCCTCTTATCGGTTTGTTTACTTAAATGCTCTATTCCCAACACTCCAGGAACAACCCCTTGTCTCACAAGATCTCTTCTGTGAAGATCCTGTGCAGAACAGAGTTGGTCCTTTTCTCTTTTGCATCATTGCTATTTCTTGTACATACCATTACTCTGACAGCCTGTCCACAGCTCTGCCACTATAATCTGTTTGTGTGTCTTTCTTCCCACCTGGGCTGCAACTTCATTGTCTTGGTATCTTCATAACCTAATTCATAGCAAGTAAGTCAATTTACATGTGTTCAATAATTGACAATACATTTCATTCCACATTTACCCAGTACATATAAAGATCTGATTCTATTCTGAGTACTAGGGAGATACAATGGCAGGCTAAAACATTTGCCAGGTTTGTGGGTTGCTAATAAACTATATCCTTCAGAGAAATTTTCCATGCAATTTCTATCTTACAATTATCATTTTTTTTATTGTGTAAGTATTTTAGAGCTTTCAATCTAGTAAAGTTTGTGTTCTATCCCAATAGATAACATAATACTTCAGTTGTTTTTTATATAGTAAGTCTATTTCTCTCAAACTCATTGTAAACTAAAAATAAAATTTATCTTTAGTTTAACATCTCCCACAAGGCCTAGCACAGGCTGGAATCAACTGTTTTTTAATAATATTGACTTGCATTTCCCTAATTGCTAGTGACATCCCAATAAATTTAATTAAAAAATAATACTTTTACCCTGATTGTTATGAGCTACACCTTCACTGTGAAGAAAAAAAATGACATTACATTAAATATTTTTATGCAATTAAAAATTGAAGACATATTTTTTCTATTTATTGATAAATTTAGGCAGTTTTATAATCATGTAACAGGATTGAAAATAAAACAACTTTGTAATTCTGCCATTATAAACAATATTTTGACCCATAATTTTTTATATATATCTTTCAGGATTAAAAAAAAGGAAAAATCATTTTTCTTCTTCAAATTTTTCCAGAATTTTTACTATTTAGTCATTCAACTTTCTCCAAATTTTATACTTCCTAGTGCCTACATCATTGCATACTTATTGTCTTTGATTACAAATAATAAGATTGCTAATACTCTCTCTTGGCTGCTTAGCTAGTTCAGAACTCTCAACTTAGGTTGTAACAGGAACATCTGATAAAAGTATAATGTGTTATGATTAGCATAGTGTTTTTTCCTTTGGATAAGTATGTTGTGCTATTTATTGTCATACTCCTATTTATTGTCTGATCCATAAAATAAATTGGTCCTTGAGAAAATCTGGTAAAGTTGCTCATTGTATAGCTAGATGAACATAATCTCATTTATTTTTTACACTAACACAATTTCCCCCTTATTGAGAGACTAGAGGCTCAATGCATGAAATTCATGCATGGGTAGGGTCCCTAGGCCTGGCCGGAGATCAGGGCCAATCTGTGGATTGACTGGCTGGGCAATCGGGGGGGCCTACTGCTGGTATCCACTTTGGCCATCCTGGCGCCTCCCACTCACCAGCCTTGCCCCCTGCCACTGCCGCTGGTCCCTCCCTCTGCAGGGTGACCAGTGGGGCAATCGGGGAGCCTCTGCTGGCACCAGCCTTGGCGAGCCTGGGGCCTGCAGGCTGGGGGAAGTTCCTGCATTGAGTGTCTGCCCCCTGGTGGTCAGTGCACATCATAGAGACTAGTTGTTCCACCAGTTGTTCCACCATTTGATTTGCATATTAGGCTTTTATTATACAGGATGAGTATAAAAGCTTTAAGGAGGCTTAGACAGGATCATACAAAAAAAGCAGTTGACCAAGCTATTACTGTTCTTGGTCTTTTGATTCTATACATCCTATTCAGATAACTGCTGCCTTACGATCTCCTGTATAAACTTAGAAAAAAGCTAAAGCATGAGATAGTGAATCAAAAGAAACTATATCTGCAGTGTTCCTTTGAAAGCTGAGATTTGATTTCTGGCCTGTGTTTAATGTGATGCAGTTTTATTAAATGCATGGAAAAGATGCTTAGTCTACCTATTAATGGTCAGGGATAAAAGGAGATTGACGGTGAGAAAGAGAACAAAGCAGAAATGCTGGATTACAGGGCCTCCTTCTAAATGGATTTCTGAAAACTATTCGTAGAGAGCAAATGACGGGGGGAGATAGACTTTTAACTCCACAGCATGCAGGGCGAGCAGTTGTGCTCCGGAGTCCTTTAGACACGTGGCAGGGCTGGCACACCTGCAGGCCTCACAACAGACTGTAGGAAGTGTGACACCCCACACTGCCAGCGTGGGACGGCAAGTTTGAATTTTTCCCATTAGAGACGTGAATCCCTGCTGCTTTCCAAACATTAAAAGCTCCACCTTTCCTTTGCAAAAGCATGTTTTAAGCTGCAAATCAGGAAGTGAACTTTAAAAGTCTTGATCTGTTGCTGCAAAGGTTGGTTTGAAACAGTGAGGGCGGAGGTGATTTCATAACATCGTGTCTTGTTGAAGAGCTTATGGTGTGAGCGCCATAAAGCATATTTCAGCAGAAGTGAAGTCAGCATGGGACCTGTTTTCAAAACCATTTAATGTGTTTTCCAGGTGATAAAAATAACCCTTGAACCTAAGTAGTCAAAGGAAAGGAAACAATGAAAGTTCTGAGTGGAGGTGGGAGCGGTGGGAAAGCAAAGAAGCTGGGGTGTGAGTGTTCCTTTAAAAGGGCTGCTGTTAAATTTCTGTAGTGCATGAAACGTGAAGCCAAAATAGAATAGAACCAGACACTCCTATTAAATCAAGTACAGGGAATGGAGAGCTTTATTAGAGAAGTCTCATGTGCTTACATGTGCCAAGAGCTTCCCAAACATAGTATTTAATCTTGTAAAATCATCACCCTCATGCCACAGTGACCGGTAAAAAGCCATTGTAATTGGTATAAAAAGATTTTTACTACCTGGTCTGGTTTTTTTTCTCTTTAAATTTGTTTAATTTATTATTAAATGATAACAATAATAGCCGCCAGGTTAACTACATGCCATATACACCCAAATTAATAGTGAGATTATTTATTTTGTTGATACAACTGGTGCTCAGATTCATCTGTTACTACAAGTAATAGAGAGGCTGTAAGAAGGATAAAAAAAAATTATTTGACAGGTTCTCTGTTCTTTGTATTGTCTGCAATTTAGTTCTCTGTCATAGGCTTAGAAGGGACCTCGGGACATTAGATCATCAGTTCTAATTGAGTCAGGACAGATTTTACTACAGGAGGTTATAAGGCGTCTGTCAACAATTTGCCGGAAAGATCTACGAGTCTGCCTTAGAAGCCTGTTATAATGCCAGTGGTCCTAATCCCATGTCAACATGTCAAACATCCCATCCACTGATCCACGTTGCAGGAATGTTTCATCAATAGCAATGATCATGAGCAACCTAAATCCCACCAGCTAAAATTGAAACTCATCTCCAGATGGCTGGCCACTAAACAGCATCCTTGGTATAATCATCCCTTAGATAGTTAAGACTTTTATTTGTCCTTGGCAAGGATGTCATATAACGTAGCCCACAACTCTGGATGCAGAGATGATACAGATTGTCTAACAGCAATATAACTTGCACGAGAGCTGGTTTACCTTTAACGATTGTGGGTGTGCTCTCATCCATTCATAATCTCTCACTCCATCTATGTTGTGACCAACAGCATAAGGTTTAGAGACAGCTGGTTGGGGTTAAAGTACAGTCTTTCTCATGGGAAGTGACTGCAATTAGCATGGTGGCCATTCAAGCTACCTGAGTGAAATGGACATAGCTCTAGGAGCAGAGTCTCAATATTGTATTTTTAGCAGATGTTGTTAACCATTGAATAGGCACTTAGGCAGCAAAATGTGAAATAAAGAGAACTAAACCAATGGCTTGAAGCGCTTTAGCATCTGCTCCTGACTAACTATGTAACAATGTTGTCATATGTGGAGAGAACTAAGCTGCACGGTCATAGGCATGGTACCATGTAAGAAGGGGTACTTACCTAAGTGTGCCCGCAACGAGCACCAGAACTTCAGCTCTAATAATCAGGGTGTTTTCACCCAGTGCGTCCATGTGCCTATATGTTTTGATATCTGCAGCCGTTTGTTTTGTTACTTAGAGCTTTGTAAAGGTGGCTTAAGTGTTTCTGACAGTGACTGTACTTGGGAATTAATGCATATACACATAAATGATACTATTTAAAAAAGGATCTATTGAGGGGTTATAATGTCAACCTCATTTTCACCAGGTAAAAAACTATTGCTAAACCTTTTTGTGAACTCTGCATTTTTCTTATAAGTGAACATAAAACAATTATCTTCAGAGGTCCTGCATTGCTTTGCCCCAAACTACCACGGTTAGGAGAGCCATTTCTTATTCCAGGACTCTTTTTGTTAATCACAGAAAGTTTTTATGCATTATCTCATGCCAAATCTTTGCTTCAGAATTATTATTAGTTGATTTCTATAGGGAGATTTTGCCCTCCTCAAACATACTTTTGTGGGGTAAATTCTGTGGTAGCTCATTGTCTCTTGTTTTTAAAACTCAGCTTGATTTTATAACACCCAATATCTCATTTAATAAATTAAAATTAGTACTTACGAGTGAATACAAGGATAGTACTTCATAATTACCATGGTATCAATTGGGTGTTTTATCTTTCATTTTATCTGAACTGCTATATAACTTTTATTCATTTATTTTTAATATATTTTTTATTTATTTCAGAGAGGAAGGAAGAGGGAAGAGAGAGACAGAAGCATCAATGATGAGAGCACCAATTAATGGCTGCCTCCTGCACTCCCCATACTGGGGATCAAACCCACAACCTGGACATGTGCCCTGACTAGGAATCAAACTATGACTTCTTGGTTCATAGGTCGATGCTCAACCACTGAGCCACACCAGCCAGGCTGGTAGGTGTAACTTTTAAAGGGTGGTAGGTGTAATAAGCATCACGCATGCTATGTCCTTCAGGGGCACAGTATTGCTGTGTAACAAACCACTGCAAAATCCAGTAACTTAAAAAGCAATCATGTATTCTCACACAGGTCAATTGGAAAAGCTCTGCTTCAGGCTGTAGGTCTGCTGGTTGCTTGGGGGAACTCTGCTCATGTCCCATTTTCGGGGAGGGTGGGAGTGGATCCAAGCTGAAGGGTTATTGGAATATCTTTTCCTGGCAACAGTACAAGAGGGAAAGCCAAAGTTTGCAAGAAAGTGTAAACCTCTGTACCACATCTGCTAACATGAGCCAAAGTAAATCGCATGGCCAAGCTTAAAGTCAAAGAGTTGGAAGTTGAACTTGAACATGGATTTCTAAGACAACTACAGGGGAGTGTAAAATGAGGGGTAGCCGAAACCGGTTTGGCTCAGTGGATAGAGCGTCGGCCTGCGGACTGGAGGGTCCCAGGTTCGATTCTGGTCAAGGGCATGTGCCTGGGTTGCAGGCACATCCCTGGTGGGAGGTGGGCAGGAGGCAGCTGATCAATGTTTCTCTCTCATCGATGTTTCTAACTCTCTATCTCTCTCCCTTCCTCTCTGTAAAAAATCAATAAAATATATTTTTTAAAAAAATGAGGGGTAATAATTCAACCCATAACACATATTTCCTAAGAAGTCAAGTAAGCTATATATTGTACTAGGTGTTTCCTCTACGCAGACCTGCTATTCACCGTTCCTTGATATGCCCTGTGCTCCAAGAGGCTGAAATCTAAGGACTACCTATGTAATAGGGTTTATCTGCTGACCAGCTCCAAGGTGGAACTGGCCAAAAAGGGATTCTGGCAGAAGACTGGAGGGTGCAAAAAATGAAACTTGGGACATTTCTTTCCTGTTTTACTATTTTTTTCAATATAGTTTTATTGATTTTTTACAGAGAGGAAGGGAGAGGGACAGAGAGTTAGAAACATCGATGAGAGAGAAACATGCCCTTGACCAGAATCAAACCTGGGAGCTTTCAGTCTGTAAGCAGATGCTCTATCCACTGAGCCAAACCAGTTAGGGCCCTTCTTTACTATTATATCTTTGTCAATAGCTTCACCTCTTCTCTACTTTGGTTCTCTTTAAGTGGGTGTGCCTGCATTGTTTTAGTTTCCTCTGGGGATGACACAGCTGCCCATTGTTGCTAGTCTCTGGGTATCACATAATTCTTTGTTTATTTCCTAAACTAACAAACTACATGGATTTAAATGATTCTCTTTAAAAATCTTTTCATTTCAGTCATCTGAAGTGAAATCTGTTTCCCACTAGGATTCTGGTACACAAATATAATTAATTCTAATACATGTAACACAGATATTTCCTTACTAATCACAAATTCCTTCTCAAAATGATATAGTAATTTTTGCTAATGATAAAGAATCAGGCATGGTCAAGTTTTGGGTTTTTTTTGTTGGTTTTTTTGTTTGTTTGTTTTGTGTGTGTGTGTGTGTGTGTGTGTTTTATTGATTTCAGAGAGGAAGGGAGAGGGATAGAGAGAAACATCAATGATGAGAGCGAATCATTGATCAGCTGCCTCCTGTATGCCCCCTACTGGGGATTGAGCCCACAGCACGGGCATGTGCCCTTGACCAGAATCAACCCAGGATCCTTCAGTCCACAGGCCAACCTCTATCCACTGAACCAAACCAGCTAGGGCTCAAGTTTTTTTTATTATGCTACACACTGACCCCTTTTTATGATCTTTGATTACAACATAGGTCTTAGTTATTTGGTTAGAACTCTAAGATTCCATATCACTTGCTCAATGTAATACATGACATATTTTAAGTATAGGAAAGTTTTCTACTTTGATTACATTTCATTCTGTACATTTATTCTAAATTTCCTTCCCTAAATTCTCATTTTTGGGGGAGACTATTCTCTCTTTTTTTTTTTTCATAAGGCTACATTTGGGTACATGACTTTTGCTTTGCAAATTAAGTCTTTTTTTTTAACCAAAGAAATTATACATATCTCAACATTTTTTTACTGCAAATGGTGATAACTCCAATTTGTCCCAAGACCAATGACATTACAGGGTTTCCTCTTAGTATTTTCTCTTTCTTGGTACAGACCTTACTCATCCAGTGACACATATAGCAAATGCCCCCACACCCACACCCTAGTGTAAATTTCATCTTTCATGGGTCCTATCATAACCTTTTCTTTTTTAAAATTAAATCCTACTACAAGGAATCCCTTGGGTCTCTTTTCTTGCCAGGTTTCTGTTTGGAAGATATGTCTTCTGAAAGTACACTTAAAATAATCTTCCTTTTAAAAAAAAATTCTGATTTCCCCCTTCATTCATCTTTGCCACTTTCATAATTAGAAGGTGCAGGTTGAAGAGGTGGGTCCACCAAGAATAACCCTGGTCACATTGAGAAAAGCATGTATAAAAATGGAAAATCAAATTTTAAAAAAGACCGTTAAGTCAAGGCACATATACGGGAGGGAAGGAGATGAAAAAGGTACTAAAGAAGGAAAGTCATTCAGAATTATTAAACAGAGCACTCTAAGCCCAGGAAAAAAATGAACCCTACTCAAAACATGTCTGTGATCAGAAGCCAGGGGCCCAGGGCAAAGTTGGATTTGTGTAACTTCAATATGATGTATAGTAAACTAAAGCCAGGAATGAGTTCCAAGTCTCAGAGATAACACAACCCTATTTCTTCAGTAGCCAAGATAATTTATTTATAATAATTAAATGCATTTTAGAAAGTAAGAGAACTTACAAAGAAGGCTGATTGATGGCTTAAACTATATCACAAGAGGATCTTTATTTTTACTGAAAGGTTAAAAATGACCTGGAAAAGAGTGAACCATATTTATGCTAATGGAGTTCAATTTGAGTACTATACCACTCCCACATACACACACACACACTCTAATCTAGATATATAAAAGCCTAATATGCAAATTGTCCCCCTGGGAATTCAAGCAGGAGACTGGGAGTTCAATTGCTTGTTATGACATGCACTGACCACCAGGGGGGAGGTATGGAACAAGGGAAGGCTCTGGCCAGCAACTGGCAGCCAGGAAAGAGAGGCCCCAGCCAGCAGCCAGGGAAGTGAGGCCCTGGCTGGCAGCCAGAAGGAAGGCCCCAGCTGGCAGCCAGAATGCCCCGATCGGCCCTGATCGCCAGCCAGGCCTAGGGACCCTACCCGTGCATGAATTTCATGCACTGGCCCTCTATTCTGTATATAATTTAGATCCTGACTTGTATTCACAATATTGTTTTCTTTAAAATGCTACAGCAAGTACAGTGATGTAGTTGATATCATTGGCATCAAAAAGTATCAGACAAGTCCTTTCTGGTGATTAAAGAAAGTTTCCCAAGAATTTTGAGTCCATAGTCACTGAAGAATAAATACTTCTGGATCTTTTAGTTGGTAGCAGTAGAAACTTATTTTCAGATATGTGTTTTTTAAGATTGGTGTTGAGAATCATGTTGTTTTCAGTCTGGCCTGATAGGATCCACTGAAGCATAACTTATTATGCACTTCCATTGAACAATAAAATGTCCCTAGTTATTTTGAATTGAGAAAACTTAGTTGCTTCCATATGGTTGTCATATCTTTGTTCATCCAAGCACAACTTCTGATTTTTTTTTTCATTCAGTTCAAGCTCAAGGGCTATAGTCTAAATTTTATGTTGTCAAGTTATTCAATTCTATTTCCTGATGCTATTATTTAAAATCGTGTCTATTTTCAAAGTACTTCATTTCAGGATTATTTCTTTCCTTATATATTTTTGTTTGTTTTTAAACATCGGCTATTTTTGCCATGCCAAGTCTCTTCCTTCTTCATAGGATTTGGTGGGTGAAAAACCCTGTAACAATAAGGTTCTTATCTCTCCTGCTGTTTTTACTGACTTTTAAAAAAACATTATTATTTGCATCTTAGATTATATTTTTTATTTTTACCTCAATCTGAAGATAAGAGGTAGCATTAAATATTATATTTAATATTTAATCAATTTGGAGGATCCATAACCAAAGAGGAAGTTAAGTGTCATGATGACTAAGTATTTCAGGAATAATAGAGCATGCACTGACAGTGGAGAAGAAGAAGTGGGTGGGGATGTTTAAAAAGCATGTGTGTTGAAAAGAATTTTAATATCCTCTTTGTTCAATACGGGGATAAATAATATTTCTATTGCCTCAGGCTATTCTGGAGTGATTTTCATAGGGCCTACTCATTTGTGAGTTTAGTTCTCCTCAGAGTGTTCATGAATTCAGGTGTTGGGTTGTTCGGGGACACCGTAACCCATTAATCAAACGTCTACATTTCAAATATAGCATTAATGCCTAAATTTAACCCCAACTACATTATCCAGCTTTAAGTGTAAAGTCTATAGGTTTTAACTAATTTCAAGTATTTTGACTGGCAGTCATAGAGTCCTGTTAGAGAACAATACTTGATGGAGTGAAAATGGAGGTAGCATCAAGCCCTGGTAGTTCTCTGAGGCTCCTAAGTCATTTTAATGACAACCTTAATGCAACAAGTGCATTAGGTAAAGCACTGAGTTTGAAGCTTATGCTCTCCATCTCTGTTTATCTATAACTCTCACTCCCATTAGAGTTGGAAGAGGAGTAGATACCAATAAGCCTCCTTAAAAAGCAATATGACAATGATCTGAATTATTTTCCAAACTATGCATGGCTCATTTCCCAGAAGATGTTTATATACTACCCTACAAAGGTATACCTCCATTTATGGTAGTTGTATTAGTTTCCTATTGCTGCCATAATAACAAACTTAGTAACTTAAGACAATACAAATGTATTATTATATAGTTCTATAGGTCAGAAGTCCAAATTCAGTCTCATTGGACTAAAGTCAAGGCATTGGCAGATATGGTTCCTTCCAGAATTTCCAGGAGAGACCTCCCTTGCCTCTTCCAGAGTGTATGTGGTGTATGAGCCATCCACTTTCCTCGGTTCCTGGCTCCCTTCCAGCAATGGCATCATTCTGACATCTGCTTTCGTATGATGCCCTTCACGTGCCCACCAGGAAGAATGGGATTATTATCCCCCAATACACAACAGAACTGTCTTTACATATGCCACTATTTATGGACTTACTACATTGTATGGTAACTATGTGTTACAGATTTTCTAAAACAAACTCTTCAATAGCAGAGACCATGTGTTATTTCTTTCTGAAATATCAGTGCCCAGAAAAATGTCTAAGATATAATAGGTGCTTACCTAATAAATGTTTGATGATGATCTTTAAAATTGAATTATGTGACTCTGCCAGAAAACAAATTATAGTTCTCTGTGAAGGCAAGATAAAGACCATGAAGCACCAGTTCACATTTTCTAGGGAGAAAGGCCTCATCTCTTTTTAATTATATGGATTCTGATGCTCAAAGATGAAAAAATTTGTTCTCATGATCCATCTGATAAAAATGAATAAATAAATAGGCATCTAACTGCTCATCTATCTTTGTCTCACTTATAATTTGGTCCAGTAATCAAGAACAATAGCAATTTTAAAAATATTTCTGTTTCACTCTTAAGTAGTAAATCAAATATAATTTTAATATCCTATATAATAAGAAGCTAATATGCAAATGGTCATCACGCCATCACAGCTCAGACACTCAACACTGGGCAGAGAGAAATGGGGACCAGCCATGCACAAATGAGCTCTCGAGAGAGGAATGGGGACCAGCCAGGCTGCAGCCCGGGAGAAGGACAAGCGGCCCGCCCCACGGTCCCAGGTGCCCACACCTGCAGCTTCGGCCTGAGCGAAGCTGCCCGTCTATGGTCCCCTGCAACTGCAGCCGGCCCAGGTGAAGCCGGCCAGGATCCTGGGTGCCTGTGGCTGGCCAGAAGGAGGGAAGCCCGGGTCCCAAGTGTGGGGCAAGGCAGAGGTAGTTAGGGGTGATCAGGCCACCAGGGTAGCAGTTAGGAGCAATCAGGCAGGCAGGCAGAGGTGGTTAGGGGTGATCAGGTAAGCAGCCAGAGGGGTCAGGGGAAATCAGGCAGGCAGGCAGGCAAGTGGTTAGGAGCAAGTGGTCCCAAATTGTGAGAGGCAGTCAGACATCCCCCAAGGGATCCTGGATTAGAGAGGGTGCAGGCTGGGCTGAGAAACCCCCTCCCATGCACGAATTTTGTGCACCGGGCCTCTAATATATTATTGATTTTAGAGAGGAAGGGAGAGGAAGAGAGATAGAAACATCAATGATGAGAGAGAATCATTGATCAGCTGCCCCCTGCATGCCCCACACTGGGAACTAAACTGCAACCCAGGCATATGCCCTGACCAGGAATCGAACTGTGACCTTCTGGTTCATAGGTCGATGCTAAACCACTGAGCCATACCAGCTGGGCTATAATTAATTTAATTTTATCAAACATAAGGTTAGTCCACATTTATTCACCAGTGAAATGTGGTTTAATATGTATCTAGAGAATTATGTGTTAATCTTTAGGTTGTTTTATCCTAGCATCTTTCTAAAAGGAAGAAGTATCATATACATGAACACCATTGAGCATTTGTCATAAAATTGTAACACTAATAATATTTCAAAGAACGAAATCTGTCTGTAGGGTAAGTACTGGGATCTCCAGAGAATTAAAGCAGCACATATAACAGGTTCTAGCAGTCATTTTGGAACTATCTCTCCACTACTCTCTCTTCATTTTACAGCTGATTTTTAGCATTTTTCTTTAATCTGAAAAATGCCTCCTTGGATTATTCATGCAAGAAAAGCTAAGCACCAAGTTGCATTTACCTTGACATGTATCAGAATTGTCAGCTCAAATTTATGAAATGTGTTTGAGCTTTGTCAAACTCTACTGCAATTTGATGAAGAAGTCAAGAAAATGTAGAAATTTATCTCTGTCTCTTTGATCTTTTTCATCTTTTCATGTCAAAATAACATATCTGTCAAACAAGGGTAACCTTGTCATTTCTTTTGCAATTTGTTCAATTTGAAATTTAAAAGAAAATCTTGACATAACATAATTTAGTTTTATTACCAAAGTGGGAACAATTTTACCTAATCAAAATTAATTCATATTTGTCCCAGAATTAAAAAGAAAGATTGATTGCTAATTATTAACACAGAAAACATTGAGACTGCTTTTTTTCTGAGTCAGTCTTGATGTGGAATAGCCATATGGAGAAGTCAGGAATAATGTAATTTTTAACAATAGTTATATGTCCCCCTTCTTCCCCATTGACCCCTTCTAGCCTGCCCCCACTACCCACCCCAAGCCTTCACCACAAAATACTTAAAACTTATACTACTATCTTGGACAATTAAATATCTCTTTATACTGTGCTTTTTTTCCCCACCTAAAAATAAAGAGTCAATTGTATAACCTCATAAATCTTTCGCCCAACAAAACAAACCCACAAGCCCTCAAGCATCACTAAAGTGACTTCTACTTGACTTTCCTCTTCAAACAGGATATAATTTTCTTCCATTAAGCAAATCTTCATTAATCACCTACTGCCTTTAGCCATGTGCTTTATTTATTCCAGAATTTACAAAGCAGCAAATTCTTAGTTCACAGAACATAGTATTCTGCTTTTGACAATGACACCAAGTATGGTTTACAGGTGAATGTAAAAAAATTCTCTCCATGGAAACATAGTTGCCTACATATAATTATCTTAAAAATGTAAATACTAAAATCAGTTTAATTGGCTAAATATATCTACAGGAAATCAGTAGTTATTTATTTTTCAAAGAATAGATAACAGAAAAAAATGACCAAAAATGTAAAATACTTGAGAAGAGTGAAAAATTACAATCAACATTAAATGTGGAAGACATTATTTCTCCTCCTTCAGTTCACAGTGGTCCAGCAAGTCTCAAGCCGCAGAAGGCATTCCAGGCTACAGCCCATTTCACATAAAGGAATCTGCTATCTCCTTATTGTATGAAACCATGATAGCAATTAAGAGTAGAAAAGGGGGTCTAACAAGAAACCAAGTAGTAAAGAGCTTATAACTTTAAAAAACGACTGAGAAAGTTTTCATTGTTGCTTACATAAGTGACCAGGGGCCATATAATAAATAATGTTAACTCCTTACAACTTGTCAGTCACTATATTAGTTAGGGGACTTGTAATACTGAGTCAAAACCTGTGCAGTCACTTTCTCATTCAGCTTGGTATTCAGAGAAGCTAGATGTTGGGTAGAAAAAGAGAGAGTGAGGGAGAGAGAGAAAAAGATAATTCAAATAAATTTGGTTCTTTAAGAGCATATATTAAAAGATCATGATTGGAGCTGGTGTGGCAGAGTTAGCTTCCCTTTAGCTAAGATTTGAAGAATGTCTAAAATTGAATAGTGTGGGAATGGGTGCAGTAAGCGTGGTTACACGGCAGAAGAAAGAACATGTGCAAAGGTCCTACGAATAAATGGACTATGTGAGTGTTAAAAAGTGAAAGTGGACCTGAGTGTACACAGTGATATAAAATGGTACTGTGGCTACACCATGCAGAGCCTCCTAAATCATGTTAAGGAGAAAGAGTCGTTCTGTATCTTAAGAGCAATTGGAAGTCATTGGTGTGTTAAGCAAAAATATGAAACACATTCACAGTTGCAGTTTGAAAAGATCACTCAAGCTCTGATGAGAGAGCTCAGAGTGGCTTTAGAGAACACCATTCAAGCCCAGCTGGTGTGGCTCAGTGGTTGAGCCTTGACCTATGAACAAGTTCACGGTTCCATTCCTGGTCAGGGCACATTCCCAGGTTGCAGGTCCATCCCCAGTGGGGGGTGTGCAGGAGGCAGCCAATCAATGATTCTCATCATTGATGTTTCTATCTCTCCCTCTCCCTCTCTCATTCTCTCTGAAATTAATAAAAAATATTTTTTAAAGAAGCTAATTCAGTATTGTAGAAAAGAATAGGGCATAAAGGTGCCAATGGAAATAAAGGTAAGCCTATCTATTCAAAGGATACTTAAGAGGTCAAAACATATAGGGCTTAGAGAGAAATAGGACAAAGGAGATGAGGGAAAGAAATATATAAAATGACTGGATAAATGGGTCTTGACATTAACTGATATAGAAGATAATGGAAGAAGGGGACTGTGAATTCAATTCAGTGTTGGATATTTTTTCATTTGAGGTACATTTGAAACATCCAGATGGAGATGTTAAGTAGGAAGATCAAAACAAACTTGCACATATTATCAAATCAAGTAGTACAGAAGAGTTTATGGTGGAAAGCAATAGTTTTCAATTCTCTTCTTTCCTTCTCCTTGAGTAACATCTCCTAATCATTTCTGTTTTTTTAATATTATTAATACATCATGATGGTCAACCCACAACATCAGAAAATAAGCCTATATTTCTTTTTCTTGATTTATCAACTTCAGTTACTATCTACTTACAACTGATATAAAAGATAACACTCTCCTGATCTCAATGCTGATACTTATATTTTTGTTTTCCGAAACTATTACTAAATACATATTAGTGTTTAAAGAGGACAATTTTGTGATTTTCTAATATATATCTATACTAATAATAGAGGAATATGCAAATTGTCTGGGATGCCATCACAGTAACAGTAACAACCAGCAGACTGCCTGGGGCAACAAGGCTGGCGGGGTTGGGGAGAGCAGTTGGGGGCAACCAGGCCAGCAGGGGGCCAGTTAAGGGTGACCAGGCCAGCAGGGGGGACAGTGAGGGGTGACCAGGCAGACAGGCAGATGAGCAGTTAGGAGCCAGTGGTCTCGGATTGTGAGAGGGATGTCCAACTGCTGGCTTAGACCCAATCTCGATCAGGCCTAAACTGACAGTAGGATATCCCCTGAGGGGTCCCGGATTGGAGAGGGTGCAGGCTGGGCTAGGGGACCCCCTCCCCGTGCACGAATTTCATGCACCAGGCTTCTAGTTTCTAATATATATATATATATATAGAGAGAGAGAGAGAGAGAGAGAGAGAGAGAAAGAGAGAGAGAGAGAGAGAGAGATCTATATCTATCTACATATCTATATCTATAGATATGTAGATAGATATAGATATAGATATAGATATAGATATAGATATAGATGATAGAGATAGAGATAGAGATAGAGATAGATAGGTAAATATATATATATATATATATATATATATATATATATATCCCTGCTCAAATTTATAGCTGAATTTAATCTATTATAATCAACTCTATGTTATTTGTCTAGTTTTCCTAGGTTACTCATCTTACTATTGAAACAGGAATTTTAGGGGAATATAGGCAAGTTTAGGGAATTTTTAGAATGGGGGAACATGGGAAAAAACACAGGGCTACAGACTGGGAGAAGGTACATTTCCATAACACAAGGGAGAGGCAAAAGTTACATTTACATAAAATAAGGGAACTGGGAGTAGCCAAGAGGTCTATATTTACAAAATAAGGAAGGAGGAAGAAAGCCCAGAAGGAATGGGAGGACAATGAGGGAGGAGGGCCTCAGGAGTTACTATAGTAACCAATTCAAAAGGGAATATTGACCAATCAGAGGGGATATCAGGACACAGGAACTGTAGCCTTTATAAACCATGGAAACAGGAAGTCAGTAGGACCCTTTTTCCCTCCCCACATGGGAGTCTGTACTTGTTCTTCAATAAATCTCCACCTTTGCTATACATCTTCTGTCCCATGGATTCATTCTTTGATTCGGGCAGACAAAGAATCAGGATTCAGTCCAAAAATTCTGTATCACTACCTTCTACAGTTCCCATATGAAAATAAGTATTTCAGGCGTAATGAAAGTGTATCACCTGAGCAAATGATATACAAATGCATTTGCAGTTTTCATTGATGAGAACTGGGATATAGTCATATCTAGATAAAGATATAAAGAATATGCACAATTAAGAAAGACATATTTTAATATCTGCAAAAGGTATAGCTCTGCTATAGAGACCAAAACTAAATAATACAGAATTCCATTAACAAAATCATTCATATAAGTTTGAAAGTGATGATAGAAAAATAACATTTTCAACAAATTTATACGAACCAGACTCAATTCTAGATGCTGAAGTTATGGTTTTAATTAACTCTTCAAACAGCAAACAAGCATATGTATTGCCTTTCACATAATTCTGTTTTCTATATTCTTTAAGTATCAGTATCTTTGAATGTAATACTCTCTTAAAAAATTGTTTGCCCCTTGTAACTTATAATTTTATAATAATTATATTAACTATTATACTAGTTACAATTAACTATTATTAATCATAAACTATCTATAATAATAAAAGTGTAATATACAAATCAACTGAACGGCTGAACAGCAGAACAACCATCAGGACTACCACACTATGACACCCACTGGCGCCAGGCCAGCCAAGGCAGGTGCAATGCGATTAGTTGGGGGCCTGGCCATTGCCCCATGATCACCCCACAGAAGGAGGCCCAGGTCACTGGCTGGCAGGGCGATCAATCAGGGGCTCCACAATCACCCCGAAGAGGAAGGCCCAGGCCACCAACCAGCAGGCTGTGGCAGTTGGCAAGACCTCCCTCTGTGGGGGCAATTCATCACGAAGCCCCAGCCGGGTGGGCAGGGCCTATCTCTTTGGGGCAATCGATTTCAGGGCTCCCAGACTGAGAGGGCACAGGCTGAGCTGAGGGGACCCGCCCCCCGAGTGCATGAATTTGATCCACTGGGCCTCTAGTCCTATATAATAAAAGCCTAATATACTGTGTCCAATTGGTCGGCCGGCCATTCAACCAAGCAAAGCCTAATATGCCAATGATATGCTAAGGCTGCTCAACCACTCACTCTGATGTGCACTGACCACCAGTGGGCAGATGCTTCTACTGATATGTTAGCTTGCTGCTGGGGTCTGGCCCATCAGGACTGAGCAAGACAGACTGGACATGCCCTGGAGCCCTCCCGCGGTCTCTCCCCCGCTGGCCAACCTCCCATGTCCCTCCCCAGCCCCGATCATGCACCAGAGGGGTCCCTCAGGCTGGCCTGTGCCCTCTTGCAATCCGGGACCCCTTGGGGTATGCCAGAGAGCTGGTTTCAGCCCAATCCTGCAGGCCAGGCCAAGGGACCCCACTGGTGCATGAATTCATGCACCAGGCCTCTACTATATTAATAAAATTAAAGACTCAGTTGCACACAGGCTCCTAAAGCTTTCAAATGGAAGTGCCACACAGCACTTCTACTTATTGACCAAAGTAAGGCACATGTCCCACCTAAGTTAAAGGGGACTGGAAAGTGCAATCTCACCATGTGCCATGGGAGAGAATTAGAATTATCTAGTTGACAGCATTACTAAAATTTTAAATTGAAATTTTATGATTAACATTTTTAGGTTTAAAGATATAATATTTGAGGAGTTTGGTAATGTTTTCAGGGTCACAGAATATTCATAAAATAATGAACTATGTTATTAAAAGATTATCTTTACAAAATGTAGTTACCTTATTGTAAAATGACATGCGTAAAACTCAGCTATTAAGGGAAAGTATTATGAAATCATTATTAGTTTATATGTAAATGCTCTGTTGCCTGAATTTTAAAAGGATTTTTTGTAATTACTACTAGATGTTTTAACCTTGGAACAAAATTACTTTCTATTCTACTATCATGTCCACAAGATCATAATCATTAAATTGATTTAGTCTCCTTTGAGTGTTGTATGAAAATTTTAATTGAAATAAACTTAAATTTTAGTGAATTGTGACTGGAATTATAAAATGTTATAGTTTGTTTCTTAAATATAGTAGATATTTACATAAACACATACATCTAAATATGTTTACATGTTATATCTATTAGTGTGTAAATATTTGGGGTGGCTTAGATTAAATCCATTTGAATGAAAAGAGATATGTAAAATTGTTGAGGTCCGTTTTATCAGATGATTCTATGAAAACATTTACCTTTCAATTATTTTTAGCATTTTAAAATATCAATAAAATTGGATAAATATAATTTGATTAAATTGAACAACATTCAATTTATATACCTAACTTTTAAAGATAAGTAACAAGAATCATCATTAATAATCGTGCAATTTCTTTCTGCTCTGGTGATTTAGCTGCCCATTCTTCCACCAAAAGTACTCTTTCTCATACTGTTAGAAGACAAGCTGTTGCAATAAATAAAATAAAGAAACGCATAGGTCTAATGTTCAGGTAATCAGAAGAAGTAATAACATAACTAATAATAAGGACATGTTACAATGGGAAATTTTTCTTAAATTGTTTTGCCATTTTATTGTTAAGAGCAGAGAGAGGGAAAGATTGTGGGTGCACAAAAATTGATTTAAGAAAAAAAAGAAGTGGCCTTTATCTTCAGGAAGTTACAAGAATGAACTAGATGAGACTGGATTGATAAAATTCTTGGTAGGGATTTCAGGAGTCAGAAAGAGCAGTTCAGAGAATGAGGGAAGAGCCATGTCATTACCGTAATTGCTGCTCTGTCTTGTGGCCTAGTTACTTTTATCTTTTAGGATGAGTGGCTGAATCAGCACTTAGACTGTCGGAACAGTTTTGTCTCTTAATTTTAATAGAAAATAGAAAATCTTTACATTTCTTATTAAAGTGTTTCGGTTAAAGTTATTTTAACCATTAAAAAGCTGGAAATGTTAGAAAAGCTAAAGTTGTATATTTTAGTAGTAAAAACTGTAAATGGTAAGTGACCAGCAGTCACATGACTTCATTCACCATTCTAAGACAATATGAACTGAATCTGAAAGTATCACCTGTTCTCAAAGCACCTGACATTCCTACTTCTCAGGTAACTCACTAACAAAAGCTGACCTTTCACAGTGATTGTCACTGATGATTCTCCTTAGTGGCATCATTCAATAACAGGGCAACTTTTTGTCATTACCCACTGACACAAATTTGGAGTACCTAATATGTTAGGAAAAGATACTTGAGGATAATTAGCCATCTGCTGAGCCATAAACTCCCATCAAGCTTAATTTATAAATATAGAGCATGATTTTGACTCAGTGGTAAACTATTTTTATTTCATCCTTCTATTAATCAGTTTCAGCATTTTGGCAACAATTTATATGGTCAGTCAAAATAGCATTAATATTTATTTTCCAGGGGCATGGACTTGTTAATTTTAAAATACAACAAGAAAAATAAAGTAAAATAAAACCAGACACAGAATTTAAAAAGAAGTCGGTTAGGAGGCTGTAGTGTGTATTCCTTCCAAGATAAGCATGTGTTTTATTTCTTTCATTATTATGTGAAATTCCAATAAAAATAAAATTACATACACTACAGTGATATTAAAAAATCTATTCATTGTAAAAGCCATCAGTCCTTTCATTTCTAGTGATGTTCTCTTATTAATGGTAATTGGTTCAATGTTAAATTGAATCACAGGACCTAACATACTTCAGCATCCGGTATAGTAGATAAAGGCATTTTATTAACTTCAGAGCCAGGATGCCCTCAAGGAAAATCAAGTATTAGACTTTTGTAAAGGACATTGATATCTATAATGTTAGGAGTGCAAATGTGAAAGAAAAAAATAAATGCAAATTGTATATCTTCCTATTTTTCATAAGCAAAGTAAGGATTCATCGATTTGTGAATCAAGCCTTGATTAATTATGAATTTTATGAGGCATCATTGTAATTCAAAACTCTAACAAGGACATGCTTTACTTTGATTAGATTTTAGGACTTTACTCTCAAAGTTCTGTAATCACTCAACCATTGTAGGGGAACTAAGTCAGAGGTGCAATATGGCTCCAGCAGCAAAGGCACCTGGGCCATGTCAGGCTCCCTAACCTTCTGTGACCATTTAACTCTCTGTAGCCTCAGGTTTTGGCTGACTACTCAGAAAGCCAGAATGCTGCCCAAAGATCAATGTCATGTCCTCATGAAGGAGGTGAATAAACGTATAGAGTGTGGGTAACTGCCGGATGTTATTTGTTAACTTAGAAATGCATTGTTCTTCCTGGTGGTTGAAAAGGCGAGGGCTATGCCCTCATCTTGCCCCATATCCTCCATGTTGGGGCAGTAGCCATGTGCTCAGGAAGGTACCTTCTTCCCGGAGGCCCAGGCCTCTGCTGGCCACGCCTGGGATTTCTTTAAACTGACCAATGACAATCAAAGGACATGCGCGCCATAACCTGTGTAACAAGACCCAACTTGCGCCTGGCCAATGGGCAGGGCCCACGGTCATCTCTCCTCCCCTCACTCCACCCCCCTATTAAAACCCCATTTTTTCCCACAGTCATCTCTCTCTCCTCTTGCCGCGGCGTCGGAAGAGGCTGGGAGCCAGACCTGGGTCTGTAATAATAATAAAGGACTCTCTGCTTTTGCATCGGACTTGGCTGGCTCCCTGATGGTCTATTGGGGATCTTGAAATCTGGACATAACAGTGGTCTGCGTGACTACCCACTATATGGCTTTACTATTAACCCCATTTAAAAAGAGACCCTGTCCTGGGAGGGGAGTGGATTTCTCCCCAGCTGGCCACCACTGGCAGCAGCTGCTTTGCCCATGTGTGTAAGTTTCTCCTATCAAAGCTCTTATGAATTTGAATAAAGTTATGTGTCAGTTCTTTGGAATCGACCCTGAATTTAGACTTTTGAGGCTTTCCCCCAGCAACCATAGTTCTCAAATATTTAATCATTTAATATAAGATATAAGTCAACTTATAGTTTTAAGACTATTGAAAAGAGATTTAGGGGCAAAATAGGCAGGTTTAAGGAGTTTTAGGGATTAGGGGGTCCATAGGGGAGAACCACAGGGCTGCAAAGCTGGGAGCTGCCAGAGGCATACATTCACAGAATAAGGGGGCTAGGAGCTGCCAGAAGGTATACCTTTACAGAAAAAAGGGGGAGAGGAAGCCACTCATTTACAGAATAAAGAGAAAGGCCACAGGGAGTGGAAAAACAAAAGGGAGAACAAGAGAGGAACCCCACATGGAGTTTGAGCTCTGAAGCTGCTGTAGTGACCAATCATGGGGGATATCAGGACACAAAGAACTGCAGCCTTTATAAACCTTAGGAAAGAGACTTGAGGGACTCTCCCCCTGCCCACATGGGAGTTTGTGCTTGTTTCTCAATAAATTCCCACCTTTTCCGGTACCACCTTTTGTGGCTTCATTCTTTGAATCCACCTGGACAAAAACCCAGGAAATCACCTTTGCATCCTGCCAGAGAAATAACCACGCATTCCAGTTCAATTTTCACCCTTCACTAATGTGTGGAATAACTTCATTGTTTGAAGTAGATCTATAAGTCAGAAGTAGAAGTAGAATTTGTAGAAGAAAATTTTAATTTAATGAAATTCCTTTGTTTAGATTTATGTTTCTTATTTTCTATCACCCATTCTTAATTTGCAATTCTTCTGTGTTCATACTCTCAATTTGATGATGAGTGGGACCTCATAAATAAAAACGGGAAACATAATAAGATAATTAATGTAGTCATTCGACACTAATTCATTCAGTACATTCAATATACATTTGCCATGTAGTATGTGTTAGGTGGTGGTCTAAGGGCTAGTGGACCAAAAGTAAACACCACCATCTAACATTCTCATCCAGCTTATATTTTTGTGAAAGCAAAACATGAGCAAAAGCCTGAAGGAGGTGAAGGTATGAGACACACTGCTATCTTGGTGAAGAGCATTCTAGTCAAAGGGAATTGCACATGCAAAATTCTTAAGGCAGGAGCCTATGTGGTGTTCACGATGAAAAGTGAAGAAGCCATTTCAGTATAATCGAGTGAGCAAGATGCGAGTCCTGGATGAAGTCAGAGAGCTCACTGGTTAGACAAGAGGAAGGAAAACCCATGTAGAGTGGAGCTGTTGTTGTTTTTAAAGTTTTCAAGTTCTTTGATATTTCTCCCTGCAGAGCTGGGCTCCAGATCATCTCCCCTTGAATAAAAATAGACTTATAATTGTTTTGGTTTATAGAGTATCGTATAAGTGACACATTAGTTCCAATGGTACATTATAAATGGGCATGGAGCTATCTTCTGGTTCTCTTGAAATACTCATTTTCTGGATTTCTACCTTGCTAGAATGGATTCAAGCCACCTTGCTGTGAAAAGATCAGATTATGCAGAGAGGCCACAAAAAGAGGTTCAGGTTGACAATTCCCGCTAAGCTTAGCTTTGAGGCATTTCAGCACAGGTGCCAGATGTGTGAGTAAAGAAATACCCAGATGATTTCAGCTCCCAACTCTTCAAGTCACCCCAAACTATTCAAGTGTTAACGTAAAAAAAACCATTGAAACCTGTAAAGAATCTTGTGAGTTTATTTGAGCCAAACTGTCGACATATGCCAGGAAGCAGAACCTCAACGAATTGAGATAGTGCTCCGAAGAATGGCAGGGTTACATCCGTATTTATACATGAAATTCATTGGTGACAGATTTAAGGAGGTGGGATTAAGCGAAGCGGGGAAACCTCTGGGATTGGATAAAAAGTAAAATGATGGACACATACTTAGGTGGGTGCAGGATCAATTAACATGATAATGAAGGAATTTGTAGTATCTGTCCTGGCGCCCAGAACATTTGGTTGTGCCCCAGGGGCTTCAGAAAAAGAGAAGTTACAAGTTACCCAGACATTTCAAGGGTATGTTATCTTAGAGGCAAAAAGGCAAATGGGCTCAGTAAGGATCAAAGTTGATCTTGTCAGTGAAGATACTGGCCTAGGACATAACTGCCCACCATAACTGCTTTTAGTTAAAGTTTAATTTCAGACCATCCTTTGTGGTTATTTTAGGTCTCTGAGTCTGCTAGGCTGCTATGCAGGCCTCCCCTGAGCTTGTCAGGTCAGCGTGTGGCCCCTTTCGTCCACACAAGTCTTCCCAGGTGGGGCCCCACATATCATAGAGCAGAGATAAGCCCAATCCTCTGTGTCCTGTTCAAATTACAGATTTTCAGAGAGTTTGAACCTAATAAAGTGACTTTTTTTAAATATCACTAGGTTTGGGGGAGATTTGTATGCAGCAGTAGATACTGGAATAGGATGCAGGGATGCTGCTATAAGAAAAACCTGAACTATTCGGTTTTGGTTTAGGGATAAAGTGTCAAGTAGAAGTTAAAATGGCCCTGAGAAGACAGTATGTGGACACCTGACAGGCCTTGAGGAAGCTGTCAGTAGTAGCACAAAGCCATATAAGGAAAGTAATTAAATGCTGAAGAAAAGTTTACCTTATTATGCAGTAGCAGAAAGTTTAGAAAAACTACTATCTGCAGTGTCAAGGAAAACAGATGTACTTAAGAAAATGGATCTCAGTGTAAAAGATCTGCAAAAGAGATTTATGCCAGATCAACAGTGTTGAGTGGTTTCTTTGGACAATGTGCTATGTACTGAGCTGTGTCCTCCCCAAATTCATATGCTGAAGCCCTAAGCCCCACCCAATGTGACTGTATTTGGAGACAGAACCTATAGGAGATAATTAATGTTAAATGAGGTCATAAGGGTGGGGCCTTAATTTTTATAAAGGGGGGGTATCTTTTTTTCTGCCCACCCACTTGCACCCACCCAAAGGAAAAGCCATATGAAAAGCCAAGCTCCTGTCTACAAACCAGGAAGAGGCTTCTCACCAGAAACCAAACTTTGTCAGGCAGTGACCTGGGCCCTCCAAACTCCAAAGCTGTGAGAAAATAGCTTTTTGTTATTTAAGCTAAGCAGTCTGTGATATTTTGTTATGGCAGCCCAAGCAGACTAAGACATTATGTATTACTCTAAGGTAAAAATATAGAGAGATGGAATAAAATATGAATTATTCGATTTTCAAGCAGAATTTAAGGGAAACGTGAAAGACCCAGGAGTTGCTTTTTAAGTTCAAAATAAAGATATTTCACCTATCCTGGTCTCAGGGTAAAGATGAAACCTAGAATATGACTCTGAAGCCTTTGTTAAGATTTCAGGATAGTTGCATGTAAAACTTCATAATGTATTTAACATACTAAAGTACTTCTAAGAATAGTAACAATGTGCCTCACACATTCTCTGTGTTAAGCAATGAAATTTCTAATAATCATGAAGGGTATTGTCCCATTGCCCAATGCAGAGAATTTATCTCGAAGAGATTTGTGGGAGGGGCTTTGTTTAGTGCAATGCATTACAATTTGATGTACACTGAAGCCCACACAAGCTATAAAGGAATGATATGCCTGATTGAACTGAAAATGTGAGAAACAGTACAAAATTAAAAGAGGCCTTAGATCCCTAAACTGTGATGGGTGGGATCAGATTGAGAAAAATATTCTGCTAAAAACAATGACGTAGAAAGAAGAAGGTCTCAAGAGATGCAGCCGAGAGCTAGGGGAACTCAGTCCTGGAGAATATCAGTTGCCTATAATCAATAAGATGACAACATGTACCTGACTGAATTTCAGAAACCCTATGGGTCCATGTTTGCTGAGTGTCTCCCTTTTCCTTTCTTTTTGAATGGAAGTCTCCATAGAATCTATTCAGGGCCTACTTAACCACATTTATTGGGTATTTGTGGGGGTGACTAATAGGTCTTCAGATTGACTTCCCCCAAAAAAGAACCCAAATAATTGACTCTGGGGTATTTTATCTGCTCCCTGATTAGGCTTAAATAATAAAATTCTGAACTTCAAGCCTGAGCCTGATGTCAAAATGGAATGAGGCTTTTGGTGGGTCTTTGGAGGTTAGGCATATACTTTGCACTTAAGAGAAATATAAATACTTTGTAGAAGGGTACAAATTGTGGAATTTTTTTAAAAAAAAGTTCTGCAAATTAGTTGATATTCTTCCCATTGAGTGGTGCTATTTCTGTCCCTTCCCCTTGACTATGACAGGCTTGTACTTGACCCATAGAGTATAAAGGAAATGATGCTCTATTATTTCCAAAGCTGAGTCACAAAGGGCCATGCAGCTTCCCCCTGTTTGACTGGTATACTTGCTCTCCAGATGCTTCCATTTGAGACACTCCCTCTTGGACACCAGCCACCATACTGCAGGGATCCCGAGCCTCAAGAAGAGGCCAGGCCACATATAAGGACCCTGATTGACATTCCAAGTTGAACCCTGCTAAAGTCATCCTATCTTAGCATCAGATATATGGGCTAAAATGCTCCTATAAAATTCCAGAAATCTTCAGTGTCCCCAGCTACACAAGTCTTCCTGGCTAAATTCCAAGACATTGAGGAACTAAAACAAGTCATCCCCCTCCCACCTGGGCACTGACAGAATACCTGGCCCAAAAAGTATGTGGTTATTAATGTTTTACATTACCAAACTTTAGATTAGTCAATATCTAAGATACATTGGACAGCATTACATGATCTAGCTTAACATTTTAGAGACATAAATAAATTTATTTATTGAAAATACCTAGGTGCTATCAGTAGTACAACATCTTGCTAATGCTAGGACAATATTTATAAAATATAAACTTATATTTTATACCTAAGCCTTGGGCCAAATAGAAAGGAAAGATTGAGTACAGTTGTTAAAGAACAATTAAGAACTGATTTTGAACATTAGAAAGATCAGGTCACTGAATTATATAGCACAAATCCCACTAACCTAGGTCGTGTTGCTTTGAAAGGAGGGGGCCGTGTGGATGTAGTAATTCACTGTGGCAA
The DNA here is from genome assembly GCF_028538775.1 of Myotis yumanensis. Classification (NCBI taxonomy): domain Eukaryota; kingdom Metazoa; phylum Chordata; class Mammalia; order Chiroptera; family Vespertilionidae; genus Myotis; species Myotis yumanensis. The sequence goes on from NW_027223754.1 coordinate 133,272,850, forward strand.
TCAGGATTTGGTGGAGATGCGCCTTCAGAGGTGGAAGCAGAGCTGGCTGACCAGAAGGAAGAAAGGCTGGGGAAGTCAAGGGAGCATGTCCCAGGGGCAGCATCACCAGACAGCTGTCCTGCTAGCAATGAGACAGGGGGACAGGCCCAGGTGGTTCTTACTTTTGGAAGCTCCTGAGTCTTGTACTATAGGTAACTTTGGTGGATATAGGCCTGAGGAGGTTTGCAGCCCCCACAGGCACAAGAGAATGGGCCTTGGACCACAACAGCATGGATTGCTGGGAATAAGTTAGTATAGGGTTGTGGGAAAGGGTGGAATGAGGATTTTTGTGGGTTCACTGGGGATAACAAACTTTCTCTCCTGTTCATGGACAGTAAAATAAAAGAATCAAGTTTTTAATAATTGAATAAAATATTAGAAATGATTGCTGAGTAACAGACTCCATATACCTAAGACAATTTGTAAGGCATTAAATTGTCAATTGATCTCTCTTCAAAGGTAATGAGATGAGAAACAAGGAGAAAATAATATTAGGGCAAGCTAGCTGTAATGAAATGTCAAACACTGATATACTAGACAGTGAATGATCTCATACTACTTGTACTACTGCTAATGGAGCCTTAGAAGGGAGAAGTAATTTTAACAAACTATTTTCATTTAAAACAAACTTTAAACTACAATTCATTTTTCTGATTCCTGGAAACTAAAAGATGCTTCTGTTTCATCTCAACCTTCAGAGTTTAATAATGTTAGATTTGTTTTCCCTTCTCTTCTGTGCACTAGCCCAGGATAGAATATCACTTTTCAATGGTCAAGGACAGATGAAAAATGAACACAACTACACAGTAAGTGGCAGCCCAGTGCTTCTTTTTAAAAAATATATATTTTTATTGATTTCAGAGAGGAAAGGAGAGGGAGAGAGAGATAGAAACATCAATGATGAGAGAGAATCATTGATCGGCTGCCTCCTGCATGGTCCCACTAGGGCAGGGGTCCTCAAACTACGGCCCGCTGGCCACATGCAAATACAAATATTGTATTTGTTCCCATTTTGTTTTTTTACTTCAAAATAAGATATGTGCAGTGTACATAGGAACTTGTTCATAGTTTTTTTTTTTAAACTATAGTCCGGCCCTCCAATGGTCTGAGGGACAGTGAACTGGCCCCCTGTTTAAAAAGTTTGAGGACCCCTGCACTAGGGATTGAGCTGGCAACCCGGGCATGTGCCCTGGACCGGAATCGAACCTGAGACCCTTCAGTCTGCAGGTCGGTGCTCTATCCATTGAGCCAAATTGGCTAGGGCAGCCCAGTGCTTCTTACATATTTGTCAATTATGCACCGATTTTTAATCTCAACTATGTTTGCTTGCAGAAACTTCCCTCAAATAAGAACTCTTATTCTCCATTCTCCATTATACCTAATATCTTCCATGCTTGTCTATAATATTATTAACAAGTATTTTTATAGAGCCTTTTCTATATGCCAGCTGAGTAGTAACTGAACCCTAATAATTCTCTTAAGTGAATATTATTTTCTCTATGTTATAGATGGGGCGAGTGAACACAGAGACTTTAAACTATTTTCCCAAACATTTATAGGCAGAAAATCTACCTCCAGTGCAAACTCTCTTAACTGCTATTCTATAGAGGTCACTGTTAATTGTGCTGGGTTATACAGGTCCCTACACTGTATGATTCACACAAGATTTATCATATGTGCATGAAGTGTGACAACTTATACACTGCTGTGGATTTCTTTTTATTTAAAACATTTCACAAGAATAAAGACCTAGGACCCAACTCCGTTGTTACCTGTCTAATTAAAGCCATTAAAGCTGCCCTGGACAGTTTGTTCAGTGGTTAGAGTGTTGCTCCATGCACTGAAGGGTAACAGGTTCAATTCTTGGTCAAGGGCATGTGCCCATTCAGGGCAGATGTGGGAGGCAACCAGTTGATGTGTCACTCTTCTCTCTCTCTCTCTCTCCCACCCTCCCTTTTTACCTCCCTCCTTTCCACTCTCTCTGCAAAGCAATGGAAAAAATATCTTGAGGTGAGGATTAACAAAAAAACAAACATATGACAACATTCAAGCCTATGAATGAGTCATGTGGATCATGGTAGAGAAACTTTAGGAAAAGGGAATGAATATACGATATTTGCATTATATCTGTTCTATATTATAATTTGTTTTCTTTTGTGTAGCTACAAATATTGCTCTTTGAAAAGAACATTCCCTGGAGAAGGGGTGGGAATGTCATGTATGCTTTGGAAATAATTTCAATAATACAAGAGAAGAAATACAAGGCAGAGAACATATTCAGTGGTTTCCACGCTGTGCCACTCATTGTACCTGGGTTCCTTGGATGTGAGGCCAGGGCTGCAGCAAGGAGCTACAGCAGGATGAGAAAGGCTGAGGTTACTGTCTGAGAAGGACCTAAGCTTGCTCTACCCTTTCCACCAGGCACAGTCCTTTCAACCATTTTACATTTTCAGGGAACGTGGCCCTGTGGTCAGGGCAGACAGAGCTGTGAGTCAGAAGGTATAAGTGCATCAGCCACTCAGAAAGCAGAGTAGCTCTCCAGCTCCAGTAGTGCAATTTATAAAAGGACAGAACATCCTTTAATCAGAAAGGACACTCTCACCACCAGATTCCTACAGGAGATGGGATCCACGGATAATCACCAGGTTACAATTTGACAAGAGATCAGGGACTCGGAATCTGTGCCTACTCTTCATCGACACCCCTCCAGGGAAAAGCTCCCAGGACCGAGCATCCCTCCTTCTGAAAATATTAAAGGTGGTTAAATGATCTCTGGTTTCACTCTTCACTGAAAAATTTAGTTCTTAGGGTCTAATAACTTTTCAGGGTCCTAGTCCACAATTAAGTTATCTTTCAGAAAGCTAAGCAATAAAAGGCTAGTACCCTTTTAAGAAATTATTTTTAGATATGTAATTGTAGTCCTAGTGACAGAAAGAAAAAAGAAAAAGAAAAAGGAAAAATAGATGTCTCTTCCTTATCAGCAGTGAGGTCAAATTATCAACAAAATTATTTTATCATGCTCACTGCTAGTTTACATTGTTTATTTTTCAGTTCACTTGGTTGGAAAATGCTCAATAAAGGTCTTTTTCATAGTCATTAAAGGAAAACCTGAAGCATAATGTTAAACTAATTAGTCATATTTGAAGATGAGCAGTTTAATGATGATCCTAAATGGGTTTTTTAATTCTTTTTGAGAGGTAAGTGGGTGCTAAATTATACATAAAAATTGCTTCTTGTAAAAGACATATTTTATTAAAAATCTTTTTGAAAGTTAGATACATTCTCATAATCAAATTTGTAAAAGAAAAATATGACAAAGAATGACATAAGCTTACTAATTATTGGAAAAAAAGAAATCTTTCATCAATTAATTTTTACCTGGCACAAAATTCAAACAAAATATTTGATATAATCCTGTGAGATAGAAAAAATTCTGTTCCTTTAAGTAAGTTTGTTTGTAATAATTTGCTGGGGTAGTGCTAGGAAACAAGTACAGAGCGGGGGGTGGGGGGGCATGGATTTTTCAGCTACTCTAAGAATTAATGGAAAAGTTTAAGGATAGGCACCATAGCTAACACAGACATGGGCAGTGAAAGACTTGGCCTGAAAAGCGAATAATTGATTTTTCTAGGTGGTAATGATAGAGAAGGAGGTAATACTAATGAAGCTACCTTGACTATATCAGCAATTGCCCATAATAGGAAAGTTGGTATTGAGAATCATAAAGGACATGCAAAAGAGACAGTATTGGAAAAGTTAATAGAACCAAATAACCCTCAGGGGAATCTAAGTTTGAAAAAACTTCTTTCTGCGAATCATTAGGCTGTAGCAGTACTCCGTGTTGGAGTCAGACAGATTTGGATTACGATCTTTGTTTTTCTACAGTTGAGTTACATGTATTTGGAAAATTCTTTACTACCCTGAAACCTCATTCTCCTTATTTTTACAATGAGAATAATATGAACTCATAGAGTGTGAAGATTTATGTAATCTTATTTTTGTTGAGCCCTGTCCTACATTGCACTCTATATAATAAAGATAGTGAAATGACCCCATAAGATTGTTGTGAGATTGAATACATATAAAATACATAGTAAGCACTCAAATGTGTTATCAATTATTTAATATTAGTTTTTCCTCTCTCTCTATCTTAGGTCTAATGATTAATTAATAACTCCAGGAAAGAAGAGTAAACTTCTGTTCAGCCATAGCAGATATGCCTGTTTAGGCAGTCCATTTAAGTTTTGTAACAAACCAGTTGGAAAACACTGGTTCAATCATATGTTGTCATAGAAAACACTGAACATGGAGTGTTAGAACACATTTTAATATCCACTCTCTTTGAGGTGTGCCTAGCTCAGTGAAAATGTGCTGATGACATGAAAGAGTACGTTATTAATGACATTCTTAGAACATTACTGTATTTTGAATCACATTTTGTTATTGCACAAGTGTGTACACAAAAGTAACAATAGATTACTCATCATGAGAAATACCCAAAGCATAAACACATGCACTATCTCTGATTTGTGTTGCTCTCAGATGTTCACACATAGTAAAAGAGAAAAATACAATGACTTATTTAATCAAAATAAATAAGTTTTCTCTGATCATCTTGGATAAATTAATGACATCATAATTGTAATTTCTTAACTACATTCCTTATTGATAAACATTATCTAAAATGAGATAGGTTATTATATATATTCTGTTTTCTACTTTTGTCTTAACCTTTGACTACTGAACAATTTTATGGCACTTTTATTGGGGCAAATATTAACAAACACCTTGGACACTGAACTGAGTCAAAATTGTTTTTCCTCTCTCTAGGATGTCTAATTTCTTTTAATCACTTTTCAAGAAATAATTGTAATTACCATATTCTACAATCTGCTCTAGGTATGACAGCTACAACTGAAAACCAGCAAATAACATCCCTCCCCTCAAAGAAATAACATTGGGTAGGGTGATTTAGAGTAGTCTGGCTGAGGAGACAGACCAAAACTTATCCTATATAATAATAACGTAATATGCAAATTGACCATACAGTGGAATGACCGGTCACTATGAGACACACTCAGCAGGCAGGCAGGCGAGTGGTTATGGGCAATCAGGCAGGCAGGCAGAACATTTAAGGGAGATCAGGCAGGCAGGCAGAATGGTTAGGGGCAATCAGGCAGGCAGGCAGAGTAGTTAGGGGGGATCAGGCAGGCAGGCAGGCTAACAGTTAGAAGCCAGTGGTCCAGATTGTGAGAGGAATATCCGACTGCTGGTTTAGGCCTGATCCCCCGAGGGGTCCCAGATTGCAAGAGTGCACAGGCTGGACTGAGGGACACCCCTCCCCTGCACAAATTTCATGCACCGGGCCTCTAGTAACAAATAAAATAACAAATAAATGCACATAATAAAGTAAGTGCAATAGATAGTTACTAAAAGGTACTCTTTAGTGTATGTCTCACTAATGAGGAAATGTGAAAGGTAGACTTGAATTATTTTTAAAAGTCAGGTATGAGGAGAGCTGGAGGAAAGGTTTCCTGGGTCGAAGATAAGAAGTACAGAGACCCTAGGAAAGTCAGATTGTGGAAAGAGCATTAAAAGGCCAACATAGCAAGAGTGAGGAGGAGACCAACAGGACAGTGAGCCAGTTAGGCAGTAGTCAAATAATGTAAGATCTCTAAGGAGAAAGTCAGAAAGATGAATTTTATGCTAAAGTTTCGGGGGGAGGCTGGCAGAAAATAGAGAGTTTTATGTAGGGGAATATATGATTTGATTTATAGCTTAAAAATTACTCTGGCTGCTCTGTAGAGTAGATATTATAAGGGAACAGGCAGTATCAGTTGATAATTTGTAAGGTACAGTGGAAAATGAAAATGCAAGATTCCTTGTTCAAAACAAGAATTTCAAGGTGACAGCAGTATGTTAAACCAAGTGCAGGGCCCTTCTGTGTAGGGCCCTGGGTTATTAAACAGAGTCCACTTCCATGAAGCCAGATCTGGGTTCTGGGTTCTGGGTTTTGGATTCCAAGTTCTAGGTTTGTATCTTCTCTCTCTCTCTGTCTGATACTCATTGGCTCTAAAGTTGAAACTTAATGTAGAACTGGACTTGAGTTTACAGCCATGGCAAACTCATTTATGAAAAGTAGAAACTCTGAGTAAGCAGAATAGACCAGCCATCTGAGAAGGCAAGAGAGATGTAGAGAAAAAAGAAAAAACTATGCACATGAAAGAGATAACAAGCATCCTAATTTTATTGAAACAAGTTCACATTAGCCACATTTATTAAAGGCCATGGCAGCTATTTCAAATGGAAGAGTGCAATCTTATAATATTTTGATTAGATGTATCCCTATCATATTTTAGTGTATAGCTTTGGCATGGAAAATAGGTAGACATTTGAACATGACAAAATGATACATTTTAAAAGGTATTTTTATTGTCTAATTATGTGTTTGGTATTTTATGCTAAATTTTATATTCTTAAAATTTAGCATATCTTAATATGCAGGTTAGCTTATTCAGAATCACAAGGTAATGGATGGAGGGGGTAGGGGGTTATATGACTACTAGAGGCCCAGTGCACGAATTTGTTCATGGGTGGGGTCCCTCTGGTTGGCCTGCTGGGATTGGGCCAAAACCTGCAGTCCAATGCCGCCTGCAGCTCCTGCCTGCCACTCCCGCTCATCCCGGCCCTACTGTGCCTGCCGTGTGCTCACACCCAATCAGCCCTGATTGGGAGAGGCTCGTGCTGCCACAGTAGAGCTCGCCAGCCATAAGCCCTGCATCTGGCTCCCTCCGAAGGGGAGTGGCCTGCGGGATTGGGCTGAAACCAGCTCTCCGACATCCCCCAAAGGGTCCTGGATTGCCAGAGGGTGCAGGCCAGGCTGAGGGACTTCACCGGTGCATGATTGGGCCAGGGAGGGACCAAGGGAGGGCTCCAGGGCATGTCTGGCCCATCTTGTTCAGTCCCAATAGGCCAGACCCCAGCAGCAAGCTCTACCGGTTGACTGTCTGCCCCCTGGTGGTCAGTGGACGTCACAGTTAGCAGTTGACCAGTGTTAGCATATCATTAGCATATTACACTTTGATTGGTTATTTGTTTGTTCATCTGTTTGGTCTATTTGCATATTACCCTTTTATTATAGAGGATGGATTCTGAACTCCACTTGAGGCATACTTACTGAATTAGAAAATTTAAGCTACCTTATACCATCCCCTTTCTCTACCACTACCACCAGAGTGATCCAAGCATAATCCCCGTAATTATTGTCTCCTTCACCCCAGCCACACAACCTATCATCTAGTTAAAGTTTATCTCCTGTAACCCCCATTTCTTTCCCTTTCCCACGATTACTAAATGGAAATGCTTATTTCCTTCAGGGGAAACCACAGGACCTTGGGCTCTGGCCTCATCACAATGATTAATATCTAATCTAATAAAAGAGAATCATGCAAATTGACCTTACCACTGCTAACCCACAAGCCACACCCACAAGCCATGCCCACCAGCCAATCAGGAGCATATATGCAAATTAACCCAACTAAGATGACGGCAGCCATGGAGCTGGAGCAAGCAGGAGGCTTGGATTGCCCCCGGAAATGGAGGAAGCCAAGCTTCCTGCCTGCCCTGCCGGCCCTGAGCTCCACTCAAGGCTACAAAGTATCAATTATAGAAGATAAATAAATCCCAGATACCTGCTTCCAGCCCACGGTCATGGCCAGCCTGAAAATAGCCCTCAGCCTCTCACCCAGGCTTCTGAGACACTTCTGTCTCTATCTTTTCCTCTCATTTCACTGATGTTTCTTTCTATCCCTTTTGCTCTCTCTCCACCACCACCCCCCATCTTTCTGATCTCCCAAATTAAAAGTTCCAGGCCTTCCTTCTCAAAACTCTCTTCTTTCTTTTTCCTTTGACCACCTAAACACATTTTCCCCACTCCACCCTCCCCAACTCTGACAACCACCAATCTGTCTTTTGTTTCTATGAATTCAGTTATTTTTAAATTTCACATATAAATTAGATCATATAATATTTGTCTTTCCCTGTCTGACTCTCTGTCCTGATGCCTGCCTGCCAAAACCTCATCTCAGTAAATGCCAATTTCATCCTTCTCCAGGGGCTTAAGTCCAAAAGCTTAGAGGTTTGGCTTAGCTTTTTATCTCGGGCTTCCTCCCACATATCCAGTCTGTCAGTAAATAACTTTAGTTTATACCTTCAGAACATACCTAGAATCTGACTATTTCTTATCACCTTTGCCAGTAAAGGCCTGATCCAAGCCACTGCATCCTCTTTCATGGAGGCTTTTACTGCTTTCGGCTTCTACCACCAACAATACCACCACCAGGGAATCAGGAGCAAAAGCTTTTTAAAATCACCAAACATGAAACAAATTACATCACTTCTTTGACAAAACCTTCCACTGGCTTCCCACCCCACTCAGACTAAAGTGCTTTCAATGGCTTCCAAAGCTCTTGATCTGGTCCTCAGTTGTCTCTCTTATTCTGTCTCCTACTGTTTTCCTTTTGGTTCATTCCAGTCCAGCCATATGTCCTTCTTGCTGTTTTTTTTTTTTTTTTCAGGTTGGCAAGCTCATATCTGCATCAATACTTTGCAATTTCTCATCCCTCTGCCTGGGAAGTTCTCTCTCTCTCTAGATACCGTCATAGCTGAATTCCTCACTTATTTCAGACACAGCTCAATTATCTTACTAGAAAGACTTTTCATAATAGCCAGCATTATATAGGTCAGCTTTGCCTCTACCCTCATTCATTCTTTCCCTTATTTACTCAGTTTTATTTTTCTCCAATGTATTACCATTTGACAAATTCTATACTTTAAATTCTATAATTTTAAAAAGTAGTTTAAAGTTGTTTTCTGCGCACCAGAATGTAAACTCCATGAGAGTAGGGACATTTTATACACATCTAAAATTGCCTGGTACACCCTAGCTGGTTTGCCTCACTGGATAGAGCATCCACCTGTGGACCAAAAGGTCCCAGGTGCTATTCCAGTCAAGGGCATGTACCTTGGTTGCAGGCTCCTCCCCGGCTCAGGCCTTCATCATCGGGCCTCATGCAGGAGGCAACCAATTGATGTGTTTCTCTCACATTGATGTTTCTCTCTGTCTTTCCTTCTCTCTTCCACTCTCCTTAAAAAACAATATAAAAATATTTTCAGGCAAGGATTAAAAATCTATACTAATAAAAGCCTAGGTGGCCCTCACATATGATGTTGTCACAAGATGGCCACCACAAGATGGCCTCACACACAATGGAGGAGGGGCCCAGCAGCTGCTCTGCATAGTGAGGCCTGGGGGTCCCATGGCTCTGCCCAGCCAGTCCCAGCAGACATCCCCTGAGGGGTCCCAGATTGGAGAGGGTTCAGGCTGGGCTGAGGGACATCCTCTCCCTGTGCATGAATTGCATGCTCCGGGACTCTAGAAATAATGATAAAATAACATAAAATTGCCTGGTATGCTTTGGTTGAGCACCATCGTGCACTGAAAGATCTCTGGTTCAATTCCCAGTCAGGGCACATACCTAGGTTGCGGGTTTGATCCCCAGTTATGGTACCATGCAGAAGGCAACTGATCTATGTTTCTCTTTCCTCTCTCTCTCTCTCTCTCTCTCAAAGAAAACACATATTTTAAAAATTGCCCGGCACATAATTTTAATTTATACTAATATCCATCAAATGCATGAATGGATGAATGAATTAATAAATTAATGACTTCTTAAAGATGATGTTTAGCCCTAGCTGGTTTGGCTCAGTGGATAGAGCATCGGCCTGCAGATTCAAAGGTCCTGGGTTAGATTCTGGTCAAGGGCATGTACCTTGGTTGCGGGCGCATACCCAGTGGGGAGTGTGCAGGAGGAAGCTGATTGATGTTTCTCTCTCATCGATGTTTCTAACTCTCTATCCCTCTCCCTTTCTCTCTGTAAAAAAAATCAATAAAATATATTTTTAAAAAATGATGTTTAGACCATCTAAACTACTCAAAATTTTCTATGAAGTTCCATATAATTGATGCTAAACAAACTATTCTAATGGCACATCCCCTGAAACACTGAGCTCCCTAGCATTCTAATTTAACACCTACCCCCAGCTAATTGAGCAGTGTCTCAGGAATGTGGTTACATTTCATAAGTGTAGTATATTCTCCCAAAGTCTTAGATTAATCTTTAAAGTGAGCACAGCTATATCTTTCTCTCAAGGTTATGGAGTGTTACAAATGAGATGACACATGCAAACCTTAAATTTCATAAAATCTAAATCTTTATTGTACAGTGATTTCTTTATAAAGCATTATGCTTACCAATAAGTGAGAAAAGTAAAAAAAGATAAGTCGAATGCAATGATACACATTTTATCTGCAATAATATTCAATATCTAATAGGATTTTTTTACCTGTCCATCTATTTTCTTTATTTATTATAAGTAGAAAAAGAACATCTATAAGAACATTTAACTTGACTGGACTCAAATTAAATATATTTGACAAGAATATCCTACTTAGGTGATGTTGTGTACCTTATTTTGTACCTTAATAGGAAGCATGCAATGCCCTCCTATATTACCATTGGTGATGATAATTTTATTATTTGTTTCTTTTTTAATTTAAATTCTTTATTGTTTAAAGCATTACATATGTCTCTTTTTCCCCCCATTGACCTCTCCCCAGCTATCTCAACCCCCTTGCACATGCTCTTATACCCCCACTGTCTGTGTCCATGAGTTATGCTTATTGCCCGCATAAAAGTCCTTTGGTTTATCTCTTAGCCCCCCACCCCACCCCCGACCTTCCCTCTGAGGTTGGACAGTCTGTTCAATGCTTCTATGTCTCTGGATCTATTTTTGTTCATCAGTTTATGTTGTTCATTATAGTCCACAAATGAGTGAGATCATGTGATATTTATCTGTCTCTGACTGGCTTATTTCACTTAGCATAATGCTCTTCAGGTCCATCCATGCTGTTGCAACTGGTAAGCCTTCCTTCTTTTTTACAGCAGCATAATATTCCATTGTGTAGATGTACTACAGTTTTTTAATCACCCATCTGCTGATGGGCACTTAGGCTGTTTCCAAATATTAGCTATTGTAAAGTGTGCTGCTATGAACATAAGGGTGCATATGTCCTTTCTGATTGATGTTTCTGATTTTTTAGGATATATTCCTGGAAATGAGCCTAGCTATAAAACCACACATATATGGACATATAATTTTTGACAAAGGAGCCAGAGTAAAGATAGTCTGCACACTGGAGTAAAGATAGTCTCTTCAATAAATTGAGCTGGGAAAACTGGAAAGCCACATGCAAACAAATTAAACTGTTTTGCAGTTTGTCTCCATGTACAAAAATTAATTCAAAATGGATCAAAGATATAAGACCCAAAACTATATGTAATATAGAAAAAAAATAGCTACCAAACTTATGAACCTGGGTGGTGGAGAACATTTTATGGACTTGACCCCAAAGGCAAGGGAGGTAAAGGCAAAAATAAATGAATGAGACTATATCAAACTGAAGAGCTTCTGCACAGCAAAAGAAATGGACAACAAAACAAACAAGCAGCCAACTAGATGGGAGATGATATTTGCAAACATTACCTCCCACAACGGTTTAATTTCCAAAATATATAAAAAACTCATAAAACTCAACACCAAACAAATAAGCAATCCAATAAAAAAGTAGGCAGAGGACTGAAAATACACCTCTCTCAAGAAGACATGTAAACAGCCAATGATATATGAAAAGATGTTCAACCTCACTGGCAATCAGGGAAATGCAAATTAAAACTACAATGAGATACCACCTTACACCAGTTAGAGTGGCCATTATCAACAAGATAAGTAACAACAAGTGCTGGAGAGGTTGTGGGAAAAAGGGAACCCTCATTCACTGCTGGTGGGAATGTAGACTGGTACAATCACTATGGAAAGCAGTTTGGCAATTCCTCAAAAAAATAAAAATAGAGCTACCATATGAACCAATAATCCCACTCTTGGGTATATACCCAAAAATCTCTAAATCATTTATCCGCAAAGATATATGCACTCCTATGTTCACTGCAGCATTATTCACGGTGGCCAAGAGTTAGAAACAGCCAAAGTATCCTCTGATAGAGGACTGGATAATGAAGATGTGGTATATATTCTCAATGGAGTACTACACGGCCATAAGAAAGAATGAAATAGCGTCATTTACAACAACACGGATGGACCTTGAAAATATTATGCGAAATGAAATAAGTCAAACAGAAAAAGCTAAGAACTACCATATTTTTTCATGTATAAGCCGCCCCCCACTTTTCCAACCCAAAATTAAGAAATCAATATTTTAAACATAAAACAGAACACATTTTTATTTAGTAATTACCGCAGGTAATTTTTACATACCAGTACTATGATATTATGCAGCATATTACTTTATTCAGCTTCTGTTGCATCACTGCTCTCTTCTTCATCACTATTAGTTCTAGACATATCAATTTCTTCAACTTCTATTGTATCACTGCTGTCTTCTGAGTCACTGTCTATATATGTGAGATCATCCTCATAAACTGGTAGCATTTTCTGAGCTAACTTTTTTCATGTTCTCATGGCCAAGCCCTCTCTCCCCATGAAATTGAATCACCATTTTGCCTTTCCTGTAAATTCAACAACGTTCATTTCACTTGCAAACATTCTTGCCTGAGATTGAATAAGCTTGGTTGACACACATAAGCCACTCTGGCGCTGCTCCATAATCCAAGTCTTAAACCTCTGCCCCAAGTTTGCCCATTTTTCTGGTTTTCCTTTTTGGCATCTTAACGAGTTGTTCTTCCTGTTTTCTCCACTGTCTGATCACACACTCGGTGGGAGGAGGTCCAAATTGTCTCTCTGCATCTTTATTTCCATGCTCTTTTTCAGAGCTGATTACATTCAGTTTGAATTTTGCAGAGTAAGACAATTGCTTACTGGTATTTATCTTTTTATTTTTTGACATATTTAGGGCTCAGAACCCTAGGGTCCCATCTGCGCACTCTCCATCTCCACCTGTACCTCCAATTATGGCATCAGCTGATGTCAGTAACATTAGGGCTCATGATTGGAGGAAGCCTGTTTGACAAGGTGTGGGCAGCTAGGCACACACCTGCGTGGCTCCCTCCTTGACTGACTTCTTTATATAAGATGCCCCTTGATTTTCAGTCTAACAATTTTAGAGAAAAAAATAGCGTGTTATACATGGAAAAATATGGTATATGATTTCACTCATATGTGAAACATAAAACTGAAACTTCTGAACACAAATAGCAGTGTGGTGGTTGCCAGAAAGAGGGGGGTGGGGAAGAAATGATAATATTTTACATAAGTTATCAGTCAGATCTCCTTGCTGTTCTCTGCCAAGCAATGGTTAGAAAAAGATGAAAAGATGTTTCTTCCCTGAAATTTTTTTGAGTCTGAAATGACTGAACACTTATTATAATTTTCTCTCAACCTACCGCTGAGCCACCACAAGAGAAAAAGAAAAAATTGTGATTCTCTTAGATACAATCATTATGCAAATGACTACTTATATTAACTTAAAATCACTTGGAAATATTAAAAGGTTTATAATTGAGTTTCTGATAAAACCATTTGTTAGATGGAATAGAGCAGGAAATTATGAAAGGGAGTCATATACTTAAAAATGTTGAAAATTATATTTCTAAAGACAATGCTTTTTATCTAAAGTTAATATGCTGTATATAATTTAATATATGTTGTTTTGTCTCTTTCAATCACATAATAAATTCAACTGAGATACACAATCAGTTTCCTGTTAAGTCAAAGTCATGCATACATTTTCCCTTAGTTTTAATATATAACTGGTAATCCAAAGAGGCAAATTCCTTAGTTTGGTTTTCTTGTCTTGGTCATCATCATATGAATATAATAACTCCTAAAAATGTAAATTGAATAAAAATATAATTTGGTAGATTAATAATTAGAATGAGGAAAAATATTTTATAAATATTTAATCACTTGATGCCTAACAATAAGCATAAAAAGAATATCTCAAATAAAGCAAAATATAATATAATTTTATCGCCTAATAAGGAACTACATTTGAATAATGTTATTTCTAATTTCCATCTTAATAAAGCATTAATAAAGAAATCAAGATTCAGAGGAGTATATATGAACAATCCTTTAATTTAATGACTTAATCCATACTTTGAATATTTGTCATTGACAGACAATTACTCTTACAGAACTTGACAAAGGGATCAAAGATGTATTCCCATACAAACATAAAACAATCTTAACTATGTTTTCTATAATATCCAGCTAACAATTGGATTGAATAGAAAACATTCAATTTGAAATCAGTTTATCATGGAGCAGTATTAAAGAAATGATATATTTGTTGTTGACTTAAAACTGATTGAATGCATTATTTCTCCACGCACCTCTTATCTCTACACTCTAAGTGCACAAATATTAGAAAAATTGTTTATCCTTCTTAGAAATAAGATAATCACAAATTAATGAAAAATTGAGGTACCATTTTAAACCTACTATATTATCAATTGTCAAAGAGGAAAACAAAGCCCCAGATTGTGTCATTTGTGCTAAAGCCCATGATACCTAGCTTAGATTTAATACCTGATATTTTGCTGTTTTAACCTCTGTGAGAAATATAATCTTAATTGACCACTCTAAAATTTTCTGATCGACCCAAATGAGGTAATCTGTCACATGGGCCCTTTCCATCCCCCAGAGAAAGAATAGGCAATCTGCAGGATAAAAGCCCTTCCTTCCCCTTCCCTCCTAAAAGAAATATTTTATTCTAAAAATAATCATTTATTTTCTTTTATCAATAGCTCCCTTGCCCAACATTATCCTATATAATAAAAGGCTAATATGCAAATCGACCGAACGGCAAAACGACCAGTCGCTATGACACACACTGACCACCAGGGGGCAGACGCTCAACGCAGAAGCTGCCTCCTGGTGGTCGTGTGTTCCCACAGGGGGAGCAACACTCAGCCAGAAGCTGGGCTCACTGCTGGCGAGCTCAGTGGCGGTGGGGGAGCCTCTCCCACCTCTGTGGCAGCGCAAGGATGTCCAACTGACGGCTTAGGCCCGCTCCCAGCCCATGAGGGGAGCGGGCCTAAGCCATCAGTTGGACATCCCCCAAGGACTCCTGGACTGTGAGAGGGTGCAGGCCTGGCTGAGGGATGCTCTGCCTTGAGTGCATGAATTTCATGCACCAGGCCTCTAGTTTCTTATAAAAAGAAATTGTACAGTCCCTCAGATCACCCTTTTAGTTGTTAGAGGGATGCTGCCTAACTCCTGAATCACTTAATAAAGTAAATTAGATATTCAAATTTATTCAGCTGAATTCTGTTTCTTAACACAATTTAAAAACAATTCTTGTAATGTTGCACTACAACTACAAACTTTTACACCGTTAGTGGCATTATAAATTATCTAGAGATATTTGGCCAGATAGGTTTTTTTAAAATATATTTTTATTGATTTCAGAGAGGAAGGCAGAGGGAGAGAGATAGAAACATCAATGGTGAGAGGGAATCATTCATCAGCTGCATCCTTCATGCCCCACAATGGGGATTGAGCCCACAACCCGAGTATATACCCTAACCCAGTGGTTCTCAACCTTCCTAATGCCGTGATCCTTTAATACAGTTTTCATGTTGAGGTGACCCCCAACCATAAAATTATTTTCGTTGCTACTTCATAGTTGTAATTTTGCTACTGTTATGAATCGTAATGTAAATATCTGATATGCAGGATGTATTTTCATTGTTACAAATTGAACATAATTAAAGCGTAGTCATTAATAACAAAAACAATATGTAATTATATATGTGTTTTCCGATGGTCTTAGGCGACCCCTGTGAAAAGGTTGTTCGACTCCCAAAGGGTTTACAACCCACAGGTTGAGAAACGCTGCACTAGAGCAAAGTGAGCCTGGAGCAAGTTACTGTTGTGGTGGGGGATGAAGGGAACGCAAAGGTGAGAGACATAAGTAAAATCAGAGTGTC
The DNA here is from genome assembly GCF_028538775.1 of Myotis yumanensis. Lineage (NCBI taxonomy): Eukaryota > Metazoa > Chordata > Mammalia > Chiroptera > Vespertilionidae > Myotis > Myotis yumanensis. The sequence goes on from NW_027223754.1 coordinate 133,288,917, forward strand.
TAGGGAAAATTAAAGGGAAGATATCCTAAAACTTCCAGGAAATCTTCACCAATGAAGCAAAGAAAAAAAAAGCCTCTATTATTCTGTGAGCAACAAACCAAACTGAGTTGAGGTCTCAGATAATTCACTCATATGATTGTAAAGACAGACAGAAACTCCCAGATTGGAGAGGGCTCCCCTGAGGGCTCCCAGATTGGAGAGGGTGCAGGTTAGGCTGAGGGACCCCCACACCCTCCAGTGCATGAATGTCATGCACTGGGCCTCTAGTATTAATAGAAAAGAGCAAAGGGAAGGCCAGACTATAAGCATGGTCATCTGGGTAGCTTCATCAGGAAACTGCAACTTCACTCTCCCCAGGAAACCACCAGTCTATTCCCTGCAGTTCACTGGGGAAAGGGACTGGACAAAGTAGAGATGGACACATGCACAATGAAGTACAGGTGCCATAGGGATAATGACAGTCAGTCTAACCTGGGGAATTATGGATTAGCTAGAGGGGGTGGAGTCAAGACAAACCTGCAAAATTTGGGAATACATAATTCCCAGACAAAGGAATTCACTCTCTCTTGTTCCTCTGGCTTTGCTCCTACTTCCTTACACCCACCTGTGTTCCCTCTATAGCCATGGGGCCCTAGAAGTCACATGGCTTACAGCCATGGAATCCACATGCAATGAACTGACGGACTGCAGCGGGGAGCACGAGCTAAGCTGCCTGATGCTTGACTGGACAATGCAGAGATATTGAACATAAACTCTAGGCAGTAGCTTTGATCCTAGCTCTGCTAAAAACACAGCTGGACCTCTTCTATTGCAGGATGGAGGGAAAGAGGAACCTATTGGCCAAGGAGGTAGTTTTCCTGGAGAGACTTACCTTCAGCTTAGCCACTATAAAAAATAACATTAAAAAAAAACACACACAAAAACCTGACAGATTAGAACTAGGTTTAAGAGAAAGAGAGCTATAGGTCAGTTTCATATCATACCACTCAATGGTACCACATACATTTGTGATCATCCTCATGGGTCACGAATAAGTGCACTTGAAAAATGCAGTGAAATGTGGGAACAGATCATTTACTGCTGATATCCCCTGGTTTACCACATAGACAGTATAAAACAAAATGAGAATATTGATAAAAATTTCAATTTGGGACTTTTATAGAAGCAACGTTTGGCACAAAGATGAGTTTCTATATGCCACTACCTTTATTTAGGGGTCTCAAAAAAGGGGGGCACAAAGAGGATGGGTGAAAGACAGTTCCACTAAGGGCTTCCTCTTTAGACCAATTAGTGAATTGATAAAAAAGTCAGCACTGGGTTCATAGTTTAGAACTAGTTTAGGACTTCATTGACTGCTGCCTTTATTCAAGTCAATTTTTGCTCAAATAAACTCTTAATTTTTAATATGTTTCAGTTTGTCTTTTAATGTCCTAAAGGTAACTGATAGTTTCCTGATTTAAATGTGTTCTGCTTATTTCTAACTCCTTGCAATCTACTTTTATTTATAACTATCAATGCTTCAATATTATCTTTCTATTAGAAAGGCATCCTTTCTGTGAGGTCTGTGTCTTATCCTAAGCTCAGGATGAAAATACTGTCCTCTCTAATTTTTAGAAAATGTTTTGTGTATTAATTAAATGATTAAGTCTCCATTTGATTTAGAAATGATTAGAATATGGACACATAATAATCACAGGTAGCTAAAAATGTGACTTACTATATTCACAGTTTAGCCAGCATGCTTATTGTTTATTAATAAAATGTTCTCATAATTTTTTAAAAGAACTATTAGACAGTGTAATTAAATATAGCTTTAAAATCTAGCATCCAATGGCAGAAAATGCCAAATGACTATTTATTAGAAGTCTATTTGACAGTTGCTTTCCATGCCATGATGATATAGCACTAAACAAGACAAAGAGGTCTCCTTTTATCACAGATGTTACATTCTAGTGAGGAAAACAGACAATCTACACTAATAAAAGAGAAACACGCAAATTGGTGTCACTCCACTACACCCACCAGCCAATTGGATGAGTATGCAAATTAACCCAACAAAGATGGTGGTTAATTTGCATACACAGGCACGGAGCGAAGACTGAAGACTCTGGCCGGACTGAAGACTGAAGACTGAAGAGGCTTGGCTTCTCCGCTGCAGCTGGACCAAAGGCCTGGGTCCCAGGTGCCAGAGGAAAACTGGTGCCTGCAACCAGGGGAAGGAAGGCCTATTGCACAAATCAAATCTTTGTGCAACAGGCTTCTAGTCTACACTAATAAAAGAGAAACATGGTAATTAGTGTTACGACCACTACCCTTCCCATTGGCTAATCAGGGAGATATGCAAATTAACTGTCAGCCAAGATGGCGGCCGGCAGTCAAGCAGCTGATGCGAACAGGGAGGCTTGCTTCCTTCAGTGACAGAGGACTCCAACGTTCCCTGCCTGCCTTGCCGGCCTCTGAGCTTCAGTTGGAAACATTGTAACATTTATAGAAGATAAACAAAAGCCCAGAAACCTCCTGTCAGTCAGCCGGGATCTCAGAGCTGGAGTTGCAACATTGTTTCGAATACAGAAAACAAAGGCCAGAAACCTGCTTTCAGCCGAGCCTCAGAGAGAAAGCCGGCTCTCAGCTCCAGTGACAGCCATAGAAGGTAAATAAATGCCAGAATTTAAAAAAAGAAGAAAAGGAGAGGTTTGGAGCTTCAGTCGCCCGCCAGCCTGAAAACGGCCCTCAGCCCCTCACCCAGACTGGCCAGGCACCCCAGTGGGGACCCCCACCCTGAAGCAACAAGATGGCGGCTAATTTGCATACTGAAGGCAGGCGGCAGCAGGCAAGGCTGTCTGCGGTCTGGGACCCGGATCTATGACCCTGCCAGGCAGGATCAGCGGAGCGGCGAGGCCTCCCGGCACCGGGATCAGCGTGACAGGGGTGAGCGCCCAAACCCCCTGATTGGCCCTGCTCTGTGGGTGATAGAGGGCGGCGCCCCAACCCCCCCCACAGGCCCTGCTCTATGTGAGACGGGGTAGAGCCATAACCTCCCCATCGGCCCTACCCTGAGTGTGACAGTGGGGGCACCCCAACCCCCTAATCGGCCCTGCTCTGTGTGTGATTGGGTGCAGCGTCCCAAACCCCCCCCCCCCCCCACAGGCCCTGCTCTGTGTGTGACAGGGGGCGGTGCCCCAACTCCCCTATTGGCCCTACTCTGTGCGTGACAGGGGGGAGCTCCTCAACCCCCTGATTGGCCCTGCCCTGTGTGTGACAGGGGGAGCTCCCCAAACCCCTGATCGACCCTGCTCTGTGTGTGACAGGGTACAGAGCCCCAACCCTCCTGATGGGCCCTGCTCTGAGCATGACAGGGGGCAGCGCCCCAAACCCTTGATCGGCCCTGCTCTGTGCGTGGCAGGTGGTGGCACCACAACTTCCCTATTGCCCCTGCCTTGAGTGTGACGGGGGCGGTGCCCCAACCCCCCAATCGGCCGTACCTTGAGCGTGACTAGGGGTGGCATCACAACCTCCCAATCCGCCCTGTGCTGTGCATGACAGGGGGTGGTGCCCCAACTCCCCAATTGGCCCTGCTCTCAGCCCGACCAGGGGCTGAACCTAGGGATTTGGCCTGCCCTCTGCCACCCAGGAGCAGGCCTAAGCCAGCAGGACGTTATCTCCTGAGGGGTCCCAGACTGCGAGAGGGCACAGGCCTGGCTGAGGGACGCCCCCCCCCCCCCCGAGTGCACAAATTTTTGTGCACCGGGCCTCTAGTCCTATCTAATAAAAGAGAAACATGGTAATTAGCTGTACCTCCGCTACCCTTCCCATTGGCTAATCCAGGGCAATATGCAAATTAACTGCCAGCCAAGATGGCGGCCGACAGCCAGGCAGCTTGAAGCTAACAGGAGGCTTGCTTGCTTCAGTGAAGGAAGACTCCAACGTTCCCCGCCTGCCGCTGCCGGCCTCTGAGCTTGCAGTTTGAAACATTGTTACAAATATAGAATCTAAACAAAACCCCAGAAACCTGCTTTCAGCCAGCCAGGATCTCAGAGCTGGAGTTGAAACAGTGTTTTGATTATCGAACCCAAAAAAACCAGATACCTGCTTTCAGCAGCCAAGGCCTAAGAGCTGGAGCCAAGCCTCAGAGCTAAAGCTGGCCCAGAATTAAAAAAAAAAAAAAAAAGAAAAAAAGGACAGTCACCCGCCAGCCCGAACACAACCCTCAGTCCCACACCCAGACTGGCCAGACACCCCAGTGAGGACCCCCACCCTGATCCAGGACACCCTTCAGGGCAAACCAGCCGGCCCCCACCCATGCACCAGGCCTCTATCCTATATAGTAAAAGGGTAATATGCCTCCCAGCACCGGGATCAGCGGAGCCGAGAGGTCTCCTGGCACCGGGATCAGCATGACAGGGGGCAGCGCCCAAACCCCCTGATCACCCTGTGGCTCTGTGTGTGACAGGGGGCGGGGCCACAACCCCCTGATTGGCCCTGCGGCTCTGTGACAGTGGCGGCGCCCCAACCCCCTGATCTGCCCTGCTCTGTGGGTGATAGAGGGTGGTGCCCCGACCCCCTGATCCACCCTGCTCTGTGTGTGACAGGGTATGGAGCCCCAACTCCCCTGATGGGCCCTGCTCTGTGCGTGACAGGGGGTGGCGCCGCAACCTCCCCATCAACCCTGCCTTGAGTGTGACAGAGGGCGGTGCCCCAACCCCCTAATCGGCTCTACCTTGAGCGTGACTAGGGGTGGCATCGCAACCTCCCGATCCACCCTGCTCTGTGCATGAGAGGGGGCGGCACCCCAACTCCCCAATCGGCCCTGCTCTCAGCCTGACCAGGGGCTGCACCTAGGAATTGGGCCTGCCCTCTGCCACCCGGGAGCAGGCCTAAGCTAGCAGGTCGTTATCTCCTGAGGGGTCCCATACTGCAAGAGGGCACAGGCTGGGCTGAGGGACCCCCCTTCCCCCACAAGTGTACAACTTTTTGTGCACCAGGCCTCTAGTAGCCAATAAACAAACAAGATACAGTAATTTCAGAGTTAATTGCTACCAAGAAAATAAAATAGAAATTAGAATATTAGGTAATATGAAATAAATTGAAAGTGCAAAAATATATACCTGCTTTGAGGTATTCTGTTTTAATTGACAGTGTTTATTTTTTTTCAGAATAATTAGGATATGTTAATTGACGTTTGTTTTATTTCGCACTAACACCTTTGTTGGTATATAGCTAAAAAGTGGTTGTGCTTATATGTTGATGAAAATTTATTAGCTAAATTGGTAAAAAAGATAGTAAAATTTAGTATGCTATTTTGTTGAGAGATTATACTTTTTGAAAAAAAATTATCTCTATGCAATTATGGAATATGAGTTTGGAATTCACATTGAAACTTTAGTCTAAAGGCTATTCATATAATAATCTAGACACTCAGAAAGCTCATTACATTTCATGCATCATTAGTGTAAAATTGGCAATATGCAGTAAGCTTTTTAATGTAGAGGAATAAAAATTATGGAGAAGCAGATGATTCAAAAGAACATTAGTGGACCCTCCCAAGCTGAGTCAAGTCTCAACTCTAGTTTTTTTGGGAAACAAATATTAAAAAACAATAACTGCTTGGAAATAATGTACTGAAGTGTTCTTGGTCTAGTACCTAATAAACCATAATTTATATTTTAAAACCAACTGTAAAACTTGCTTGCATTTTGTTTAAAGACCCTCATAGACAAACATCCTCAAAAAAATAATAGTCAATAAAATTGTAGAATTTCTAAATAGTGTTTTTTCCTTCAAAGATATTGTACAAGCCTGCACTAATATTTATGTAGGACAGGACAAGATAATTTTCCTTCTACCTTGCTAAACTCCTCTGCTTGGATTAGTAATCAAATTAACATGAGACAGATCGAGAGAAGAAAATAACCAAATTTATTACAGATGTGCACACAGGGGTTTCATAAGAATATGAAACTGAGAACAGAACAGGCAGTTAAGGCTTCTAGGCCATCCGGAGCTCAGAAGAAGGTGGGTGGTGATGATGGTGGTTTGGGACCTCAAAGGGAAGGAAGGCAATTCACATGGAGATGAAAAAGCAAATGTTTGGTAAATAAATGTTTGCTGGGCCATCAACACTGGGACCCAGAGAGGACATTTTGATAAAAGGGGCCTTGCTAGGTTCTCTCTGCTGTCACACTTCGTTCACATTAAACTATAGTTATCTATGACAGTATCTCCCTTCCTGGAACAGCAGGTTCTCTACCTAAATGATTTTAGGCAGTTGGGGGAAAGGTCATAAGTTTCTCCTAAGTCTTTTGTTTCTGGACAATAACCAGCTTAAAATAATCAATATTGCAAAAGGCCTATTTTGAGGTGGGAAACCTTGCTTCCCCTCAGTGATTTACCTCTAAGTATTTCAACAGATGAGGAACAAAATTTCACTCACCCAACAAAACTGTTGAAGGTGACTGGAGCTGATTTCCAACAGTATTATATTCTCAAGGGAAAATCTTCATTTAAAATCATTTCTAAATGTATAAAATGATTTTTATTTGAGCCAAGTATCAAAGAAAAATACAGAAAAAATTTGACTTAAAATTTATAGCCACTCTATTTATATATTATTTTTAGAAAACATGTTACTTGCAGGAACAAACACTGAAAATACTTAGCACATTGAGAGAAATATGAACCTGGCTTTAGAATGCTATGTATACACTTCTAATTATTGCTTGGTATTCTTATAAAATATATATAATAGACACACATATATAGACAGATGCATGGACAGACATACAATACACATATATATTATATATTATCTTCAAACATGTCTCACTTCTTGCCCACCATTGCCTTCCAAAAATAGTTGACAGAAATAACTTGAGATGGTTCTAATCAATATAAAAACTTTTATCTTGTGTTCCTACTTTTTTTAGATGCAGTGATGTATTTGTTAGTAAAATTTTACATCTTACTGTCCTTATTTCTATTCTGTGCTTTTCTACCCTCCACAGTTCTTAAATTGGCCCTTTTATGTAAGATGAACAGTTGCTCAGTTGGTTAGAGAATCCTCCCAATATGCTAATATTGTGAGTTTAATCCCCGGTCAGGGCACATACAGGAAGCAACCAATGAATGCATAAATCCATAAATTGATGTTTCTCTCTCTCTCTCTCTCTCTCTCTCTCTCTCTCTGTATCTCTCAAATCAATAAATTATTTTTAATTTTAAAAAAGTACTTTTCAAGAGATATCATAATTGGTGAGCAGGACATTTAAAAGTCAAGTGCATTTGAGAAATCTTCAGCACCAAACCTTACATGTAGCAAACACTTTTGAAGCACCTAAGGTTATGTTCATTATTTCAAGATATTAGCATGGTTTTTCTCAGCTTTATGGCCCTGGTTCACTGTGGTCCTTAAGTCCTGGATTCAACTCAACATAACTAACAGCACATGATAATGGAGCTTTATTAATTGAAATTGTATATGACAAGAATTAGAGAAAGGAGAAATAGTTGCATAAGGGTTAGGGGTGGATTTTTGAGAATTTAGCATAATAATGTAGAATTTGATGATGACAAGGAATTTTTTAGACAAATAAATGAGGAGAAAATAGCAAATCTGAAAGACATTTTGAAGGAGCTAGTTATAGGTTCTAGTGAATAAATATGTTGCAGTGAGATGCCGAGATCTCTGTTCTTGTCTTCTTGAAGGAAAGATTTCAATCAAAAAAAACAAAGTGTAGCAAAGTAAGTAAGAATGTATTGACCACAGCAAACATATACTTAGGACAGTGAAACAAGGAAGGGCATAGAAAAAGTGACAGGAGAGCCTAGGTTGGGTGCTTTGGCTCACTGAGAAGTCAGAGAAAAGGAGATATTGGAGACAGATTCAAGGGGTTAGCTCAGAGGAACTGCCACTGCCCATTGCTCCCCTGATTGCAAGTCTAGTGGGTCCCTTAGAGCAGTGGTCAGCAAACTCATTAGTCAACAGAGCCAAATATCAACAGTACAACAATTGAAATTTCTTTTGAGAGCCAAATTTTTAAAACTTAAACTATATAGATAGGTACATTGTTATTAACTTAATTAATAATTTTGGATTGAGTACTTAGTATTAACAACATGAGTTCAATACACTAATACATTTATGGAATGCCTATGATGTGTCTAAGGCTGGAGATAACATGACATCCTTCTGGAACTTACATTCTAGTGAGGAAGATCAACTTTGAATAAATAAATAGTCACATCAAATAATTGCAGTTGTCATGAGTGCTAAGGAAGTAAATAAACAGTAAGCGAGAGAAGTTATTTAGCAAGGTTAGGCATTTAAACCCCTCTAAGCAGGTAAGTTTCATTTTATAATAATAAAGCCACCAACACAAAATAATTACAATTCTTAAATTGATGACAAAAATACCTGTAGGATTTGCAGCTGGTTGGAAAAATACAGGTAACTTTATGCTTTGAGTAGGTATTTTGTCACCCGCGTGTAATTTGCGGACACGACTAGCACTAACCACTGCACGAGACTGCTGACTGACTGGCTCACTCAACTCGTGCATGAATCACGTGCCCCTGCCCTGTGCTGCGTATCCCGCGGCGCCTGCTCCACGTTTCCCGTCGCCCTACCGACCGACACCCCCCACTTCTTCTAACACCACTTCTTCAAAATAGACTCGCCCAGGCGAAAACCAACTTCTGCTCATGGGCCACGAAGTTTCAATCACACTGTACGTGTGTGCCCGCACGTGGTATTTTGTGAAAGAGCCACACTCAAGGGGCCAAAGAGCCGCATGTGGCTCGCAAGCCGAGGTTTGCTGACCACTGCCTTAGAGGAAAGAAGGGGAAAGGGAATATGCTGGTATGGTCCCCTGGGGGAGAGCACTCACTGGGTCCATCCTGAGCATATGTATCTCTCTTGCAGGTGGAAATCTAAGGGGAGGTTTAGGGGAGGGTCTCAATAGAATATTCATCAGCTGTCCAGGTGTGCTCTTTCAGGGTCCTGGTCTCCACTGATTGGTTGGCCCCAGGGCAGGGAGTCATTAGTCAATCCAGCCAGTCCTGAGAAGGCCATGGCATCACTTGTCTGCTTTTCTGGACCTGGAACTGAAATATAACTGAGGCCTAAATGTTATCTTTAGGGAGAAACGTTAAAGAGGGGTCTAAGCCACAGGACTAGCAATATGAAAAGTCAGGGGGTCCAAACCGAAAGACCAGTGATATGCTAGGGGAGGATAGGTTACCTGGGTAGGGAGGAGGTTCTTGTTTTCCCAGTTTTGCCCCTTGCTAGGCATCTGGGACTTTCTGCCCTGGTGAGTTTCTGGACCTGGCCCATTGTCCTTGCTCTGCTCATGTCTGCCTAACTGCCTGTAACAGGTAGTCTTGTTGGCTCAAAAGCCTACAAAAGCTCCCTTGCTGATGATTTCATGGTGAATAATTGCCAATGCTCTCTACTCCTTGTGACTCACAATACGAATCTATCACTCCAGTTGGATTTATATCCTCACCAACTCTCCACTCACCTTACCAATTATTACACCCACGCTGATGCATATTTATTTCTAGTGAGCCTTCATATCTATACTTCACTTAATTTATTTTTATTTAGTCTTTTCTCACTATGTAAATCATACTTTCTTGACAACTGTATGTCCAACAGCTACACTGATGTCTCCCTTTTCTTAATTTAAAGATCAAATAGTGTCTGTATCAGAACATGCACTGACATGTCAATGACACTACCACTCTTCCTTGATGTAACACCCTTTCCTTTCTCTTTAATACCCTCATTCCTCTGCAATAAGAAGGTCTAGCCATACCCACACACTTCTTCAAAGGCCACTTTCTCCTAATTATATTTGGAGAAAAGGAAGCAGTCAGTTCACTAGGCACCATGCTTTTACACCATCACTCTGAACCTGGGACTCCTCTCACTTGACTGCAATTCCAGATCTATGATAGTTTCTGCAAATCACCACCAACTCAAGGTTTTTGTATATAATAGTCTTTTACAGAAACTCTTGGGGAAAGTGATGGAATTATTAAAAAATGCAATAACTCCTAAATCAATGCTAGACATGCCATTTTATGGAAATTCATGAGCTATCGCTTACTACATGACGCTTCATATGGGCAATTTTCTTCTCTAGGCCCTGGCTTAAGCCCATCACTTTCTCACAAATTTTTCTCATATTGGTCTCTGTGTTCCAGATCCCCTACTTCCCTCTCTAACTAGCTGGCTTGCTGACTAGTACGGAATAGTAAGATATTTTATGTATCAATCCAGCAATGATAGATTTTGGTAATGTATATGTACTGTATCCTTTTCTTAAGCCTCTAGTTATTCATAGTTTGTGTAGTCAGGATATCAGCAGATTTTAATTATTAATATTTATTAAAAGTGCTATCAGTACTTCTGATGCTTATGTGTACATACATAAAACAACACACACATATACACTATGAAGAGAAATATCATTTATCACTAGCCAACCCTAAAGTTTTAGCACTCTAAAAGTTGTCAGAATGTTACCACATAGTATCATTAAAAAAGATGTATAAAAATTTTTTCAGTCATTCATGGGCAAGTGAAAGTATGCTTTAAAATTCACAGGTGACCTTTTCTACTTGGGGACTGTGCTAAGCAGAATTCTAAAATTACTTCAAGATCCCCAGCCCTTGGTGTACATCACCCAAATCATCCTCCAGACAGTGAATATGATGGATTTCACAACCATGATTAAGTTATGTTGTATGGCACAATTGCACTTCAGATGGTAAAATTAGCCAGGTGGTCCTGACCTAGCCACATGGGCCCTATAAAAAGGCAAAATGTTTCCCTTGGGTAATTAAAGAACTGAAAGTGAGAGATTTGAAAGAAAACAATGATTTTAAATTCCCTTGTTGGCTTGACAGTGGAAGAGGCCATGAGGAAAGGACCTGCAAGTGGCCTATACAAACTCATGAAGAGCAAAACTTCAGGATCTCAGTACTGCAACTGCTAGGAACTCAATTCTGCCAACTACCAGAATGAGCTTCTTGAAAGGGCGAAGGCTACGCCCTCCACCTTCCCCCAGGGTAAGGGCTACGTCCTCCATCTTACCTTGGCCACGTGTTGGGCAAGGAGCTTCTTCACGGAAGTCTAAGACTCTGCTAGCCACACCCAGGAACGGGACATCGACTTGTGCCTGGCCAATCGGCAAAGCACAGTCCTTTCTCCTCCCTTACTCCAACCCCCCCCCATATAACCGGTCCCTGGGCGGGGTTGGCGCACTCAGCCACTTGGTTTGCTTTGGTGTCGGTAAGCCTTGTGGATGGGGAGCCCAAGTTAACTTGAAATACAGATTCTTATGCTTTTGCATCGAATTGGCCCCCTGATGTGGTTTCTTGGGAATCTTGAAATCTGGGCACAACATTTGGGGGCTCGCCCGGGGTTCCCAAGACCATGTAGGGACTCCCCCAATTCGTAGAATCTGCATGGCCGCGGTAAGTGTCTCTGTATTGTGTTTGTCTGTTCTGTGTGCTTTATCTGTTCTGTGTGAGCTCACTTCTGAAATCTGTATTCGCCCACATTGACCGTGGACGCACATGGAGGTCAAAGGGCGGGAGGAGTCGGGGGACGCCTCGATCCTCCATCTGTATCTGTAGGGGTGTAATTTTGCTTCCGAAAAGGCGGAAGGTCTGTAGAAACCCCAATCTGAGACGAGGTGGGTAGTTCCTCGCCGGTTTGGCGTAAGCCATCGTCTGTCTCTTCCATGGAAGTGGAAGGCTGTTTTGGGCCCTGTTTGTCTGTGCCTGTTTCTCTGTTTACTGTTGGGGGAGGCTTTAGAGCTCCCTCAGGAGTTGGGAAGTTGTTAAACTCTGAATGAATGTCTGGTGAAAGTATGTGAATGTAAAGGCAGGGGAGGGGTCCCTGCCCGCCCGCGCACGCCGCAGGAGCTGCTTGCTCTGCAGTCGGGGGCAGGCGTGCAGGAGCGGCGCGCAGCTGCCCCAGAGCCCGGCCGCGCCGCGGGCCCGGGTGGCTCGGCTGCGGCCCTGGAGGCTCGGCCTCCGGCCCGGTCGGCGGCGGGCGCTGGGCCGGAGCCGGAGCCCGAGCGGCGGAGCCTGGAAGAGGCCGGAGGCCGGGAGAGGCGGCGGCAGCCCGGGCAGCCCGAGCCCCGCAGCTTGGGCCTGCGTTCGGCTCCATGAGCGGCGGCGCGCCTTCGGGGGGGGGGGCGGCCCTGGGGGCTCGGGCCGGGCGCGGACTCGTTCGCGGAGCCTGGCAGCGGCGGCGGCGGCCGCCGGCATTGGCCGGCGTTGGCCGGCGTTGGCCCCGGGCTTGTGGCGAATGAGTGGAGCCAGGTGGAGCTCGGGAGAGCGGGGCCTGCGTGTCGCTCACGGGAGGCGGGAGCAGCGAGGCCCCCGTCGGCGTCGGGTCCGGGGGAAGGTCCCCCGCAGAGCCTGAGGGCCGGACACCCGGGAGGCCGGGGGCGGCTGCGGCTCTGGATGCGAGCCGGTCTCTTCCCATAGAGATCGCCCCAGCTAGAAATGTAAAAGTTTTACGAAAGTTTTAAAATGCATCTGGGATTTCTGTGCACGTGTAAAGGGAAAGTACAGAATAAAAACCCGAGACTGTTTTGGCCTTAAAAATGGCAGAGATGAACCTGACAAAGAAATATTTGAATTAAATTGGGAAAAATTATATTATTGTGGTAACTAAATACCTTTGCTTATTGGTACAGCCACCATTTTGGGCTGCAAGCCTTGACAGCCGCCATGTTGGCCGCATGGTCTGCCGCTCCCCTGGGGGCCGCCATCTTGAAACAGCAAAGGCCCCTCCCTCTGATTTAGCCAAAAAGAAATGTCTTCTCACTGAGGCAGGATGGAATTTCAGGGGTGGAGCTTTAAGGCGGAGTTTTACTACGGAAATGTGAATGGGGCAGAAAGTGTTCTTGCCTCGCGGATTTATTTAATACTATTTTTAAGAAGATATTTTTAATGCTTAATTAGCAATCACGGTCTTAATATAATTTCAGTGGTATAATAGACCAATGTTTCTGAGCAGTTGGCTTTATAAGGGCCAACAATAGAGCTCGTATTCCTTAAAAAAGGCTAAGTCATTTTTCTAATCTCTTAAATCTAGAAAACTCTGCTTTCCTTAAACTAAGGACAATTAAAGATTAAATCAAAGTCTTTAAAAGGGACTGATAGTAGTAATCCAATTTCTAAAGTCAGATAGAAACTATGGCTTCATACTGATCTAAATAATGTGTTTACCCACAGCTGTGGTTTGGATTGCATGCTGTCTCTGCTTCTGTAAATTGATCTGTCCTTAATGCTTAAATATGTATCCTTGTTATTGAATTTGAATATATTGTCAATCTGAGGAATGTTAATTATTTACATGTCACCTAAAAATTAAGGCTAAAAATTTTAACTGAAAAGCATGGCTTTGGTGTAATGGGAGGAAAGAAATGTTAAATGAATGATAAACCAGTAAGCTGGAACTGGTCACTGGTGGTGGATTGTGAGAAGAGCTGGACACTGCCTAACTTCTCCTTCCTTGGTACCCCTAAAACATCAGAGGGTACTTCTGGCCTCGATTTTCTTGGTTTTGGATTTGTTTGTTTATTTGTGATAAAAACCGTTTCTATCTAAATAAGACATAGATCAAGAATCCTGTCCTGGGATGTGGGAAAGAGCCCCACATCTGTTCCTGTCAGGTCCCCATCAGGGGACTTGGGGGCAGTGTTCCTGTTATCTGCTCAAGAGCCCAAGACTGTAAAGATACTTGTTCACTGAAAAGGTGTAAATATGTTTGTAAACACCTCTGTCTGTTTGTTTACTGGGAACTTTGATTTTCTATGTGATATTCTATGCTGGGTTGGGATTTTGGAATTCTAGTCTGATTGGGACATTTAAAGATGGGGCTCACAGTTCCTCAAGGCAAAGACTTAATGGACCTTGAAATCTATAAAAATAGGTGAGAATGAAGCTGGTCAGGCCCCACCCCCTATCATTCCTGACTTTCTTGCTGCAAGAATTGTCTCTTTTCTTGAGAGGGCTCCAGAGGGCGCACGAGGACATTTGGCTGCGCCTCGGCGCCACCCAGGAGACTGGCCCAACCCCAACTCCTCATCAGCACAGACCAGGAGATTGGGTCTACATCAAAAGGCACCACCTGGAGCCTCGATGGAAAGATCCCTACACCCAACTCCGTGATGCTGACGACCCCCACCGCTCTCAAGATAGACGGCGTTGTGACCTGGGTCCATCACACCCACGTCCGATCAGCGGACCCATCCATGATCCGGAAAGACTTCGTCAAGCTACGGCGTGCTCGACCTGCCTGATGCTGGTAACATTGAATAGACTTAAATAATGCCTGCATCTTCATGGACATGGCTCCAAAGAGACAAGGACAATTTATAGAATCACATATTTAGTAGCAGAAGATGTGGCTGCCTAAAGCGGCCATGATGCCTATATTATGTTTCATTATATTGATGTATTATATTAACCTTTAATTCTCTTGCAGGTTTGAATGTATGTTGGCTGTACTGGAAGGGTACTATATGAGTTGACCCCCAAAAGTAAAGGGTGCCTAGCTGCCAAGAGAACAGGTGCCCAAATGGGCAGGAATGGTGCCCATCAGGTTTTGGTCTCTATTGAGAGACAGCTAACAGTTGGCAGCCTGTATACTGCTTGCAGGCCTTTGTGACCATGCCCATGTCAGGGGTAGTCTGAAAAAAAGCCTGTTTAGAATAGAAAATCTGAGGCATGATTATGCATAGAAAGAAAGTTTAATGCCAACAATTAAAAGGAATTGGCAAAAAAAGTCAGAAAATCTTAAAGTAGATCAGTATGTCTTTCTTCTTATGTAATTCCTCCAAAATTTGGCAATGCTAACATGGCAATACGTTTCTTTGCATAGATTCAATAAGACTGGTTCCTAATAGTGATTTTATTAACGGAAAACTTTGACTGGAATATCATGTTTTAAAGAACCCTATCTAAGCTCTAAAGACTCGAAGCCAGTAAAAATGCCACGAAGAAAGCCTGATATTCTGCTTGGAAGCCCTGAAGATGGCTAGCGCTGAAGTGTCAGGCCGATGCCCTACCATCACTGGCGGTTGGTAAGAGTAAAAGGGGAGCAGTAGGGATGCCTCTGCATTCCTGCGGAGCCCCCACACGCTCTGGGCCGCAACAAGTAGGAGGGCTACTGAGATGGGCCTTAAAACCTGGAGCGTGGGCTCAGGTGAAGTTGCTACAGGTGAGGGATTCACCTAACTCAGCAGATACTGCAGGCGGGCCTGATGGCAGCTGGGTGGCGTGGCTTCCTGGCCCTACGGGGCACATTAAGATTCAACCATGAGATTCCAGCAAAGGTAGTCAGTTACCATTCTTGTTGTATTTATGCAAACATCAGAACAGTAGATAAATTAATCTTAATTTGGCTTTTTGATAGCCATGGAGGAATTTAAAAAAAAAAAAATCATATTTCAATAGAAGTTGTTAAAGCTAAAATGGTTTCTTCCCCTTCCACCAGACCATTTGTTAAAATATGCCCAGTACGGGACTCTAGCAACGGTGGAATAAAAATTCAGTCCGTCTCATGATTGAGCCGGAAGTTCCAAGACAAAGGGGGGAATGAAAGGGCGAAGGCTACGCCCTCCACCTTCCCCCAGGGTAAGGGCTACGTCCTCCATCTTACCTTGGCCACGTGTTGGGCAAGGAGCTTCTTCACGGAAGTCTAAGACTCTGCTAGCCACACCCAGGAACGGGACATCGACTTGTGCCTGGCCAATCGGCAAAGCACAGTCCTTTCTCCTCCCTTACTCCAACCCCCCCCCATATAACCGGTCCCTGGGCGGGGTTGGCGCACTCAGCCACTTGGTTTGCTTTGGTGTCGGTAAGCCTTGTGGATGGGGAGCCCAAGTTAACTTGAAATACAGATTCTTATGCTTTTGCATCGAATTGGCCCCCTGATGTGGTTTCTTGGGAATCTTGAAATCTGGGCACAACACTTCTAGCAGATTCTTCTCAGGCCATTCAAATGAACTCAGCTTTGATGACATCTTGAGTTCAGCCTCGTGCATAAAGCAGAGATCCTACCTAGCCCCATCTTACTGGATTTCTGACATAGAAAACGATAAACTAATAAATTAGTGTGGTTTTAAGCTTCAAATTTTATTATTTAGCAATATAAAACAAACACAAGGACTATTTTTTAAAATTTTTTTTATTGACACAAGGACTATTTAAAGAGCTACAATAGTACATTCAGTCTTCTTTAGAGTAAAAAATTAATTTCAAGATTACAAAATGGATAATGTTCTTGTATGTCCAACAAATTTTAATCTTTGAGATTGATGGTTTTTAAATGTTCATTAAAATATGTTATTCTCTAGTAACACACCTTTGAGAGTCATTAAATGTCTACATTAATTATATGTTTATTGGGTAGGAAAACTGGTTAACATTCAGCTATAACTCACCAATAAACCACTCTCTACAGTATTAATAACCATTAGGAACCAACTTTTTCAATAATAAATAAATGATTATTGCTGTTCAATAAATGGGTCCATGTGCATAAAAACGATGTAATCACAAAATACTAGGAGATGTATACTATATGAAAGAGAAGTGTTAATGCACATGAAATATTGATGGATATATCAAAGAGAAAAAAAAACACTTTTCAACCAACTGGGTTAAACACAGAAGAGAAGGCAATTCCTTTGAAATGGGAACACTTTTGAAACAATTAGGAAGCAACTATACTAGAGAAAGAAATGTTCAACAATGTGAAAAATGTATATGGATTATTTTTCCCTTTTTAGAATAGCAATGATCTAAAAACCCACTAGCCTAATTATCACAGCAGCTATATTTACATTTGAAAGATTACATTTCCTGCAATTTCTACTCTACAAAGATTTGTGAATAGTAATTAGGAACAAAAATTGAAAAGATAATTGAAGTACAGTCAAACATCATTCATCGAATGTACCCCATCTCGAATAACTTGGTTCTCAACCAAGTTGTTCCCAGAAAAAAATGTCCTGGTTGTGGAGCCAAACTTTGGTTTTCAACCTGACAACCTTTTTATGCTGATCCCTCAGCATGACAAGAAGTGTCTCTCAGGCAACAAACAAACAAAGGAGAGAATGCTTTTGTTGCTGGGGAAATCAAAGGTTAGCACAATTTTAAAACAAAAAGAGTCCATCAAGAGTGCTCATGTTGCTAAGGGTGTGAAAGAAACAATGACTATGGGAAACTGAAGAGGTAGAAAAACTGTTGTTGATTTGATAAGGAAAGCAGTTAACCAGTGACAGCATTTTGGAAGTAATGATATGGGAAAAGGCAACGATGCTGCATCCTGACCTAAAAGACACCCCCGGAACCAGTGCTGAAAGTGATTCTTGTAAGGCTAGTGCAGGTTGGCTTGATAAATTTAAGAAAAGAAGTGTTTGTTTATAGATTAAACAGTACAGTACACGTGTACTATATATAAGGAAGGTTAAAACAGGGAATCACTTGGGGGTCTGGAATGGATTAATTCAACTTACATTATTTCTAATGGAAAAAAGGGAGTTGATTTTCAAACAAATCACTACTTGAACAGCCTTCCAGAATGAATGAAGTTCAAGAACCTAGGCTCCACTGGATAGCCTCTAAACTCTGGGTAGTTGTAAACAAGATCTTATTCTTTAAAGATCAACAACAGGAAGAAAGCATGTGCCTTATGAAAAAAAAGTAATTTTCAAAGAGCATAGTAACTTTGGATCAATAAAGAAGAGCTAGAGCTATGTCAACAATACAGGTTGGAGATGCTGAACCAAAATAAAGAAAAATGACCAGGGTAGGCTAAGAGCTTTACCAAGTAAGAAATGAAAGAAGTTTTTAGGGGTGAATTAGGCAGGTTTAGGAAATTTTAGGAATTAAGGGGTCCATGGAAAAAAGCACAGGGCTACAGACCTGCAAAGGGTACATTTCCATAGAATAAGGGAGCTGGAAATAGCAGAAGGCACATTTCCATAGAATAAGGGAGCTGGGAGCTGCAGAAGGTATACATTTACAGAATAAAGGGAAGGAAGCCCCTCATTTAGAGAGGGAAGAGGAAAACCCAGAGGGAATAGGAGAACAATAAGGGAGAAGGAGAGGAGAACCTAATGTGAGGTCTGAGCTCTGGAGTTGCTATAGTGACCAAATCAAAGGGGATAGTGACCAGTCAGAGGGGATGTCAAGGCACAAAGAACTACAGCCTTTATAAACCCTGGAAAAAAGGGACTTAGTGGGAATCTGTGCTTATTTCTCAATAAATTTCCACTTTTTACTATACTACCACCTTTCAACCATGGTTTCATTCTTCGACTCCACCAGACAAGAGCCCTGGAACCATCCTGCCCAGAGGAACACCATGCATTCCAGTCCAACTTTCCCATTTCAGAAAGATGAAACATGATCATCAAACTACTTAAAACTGTCCTCATGAATCACCATGTCAGTATATTACCTATGGCTGATTTTATAGTTCAGGTTTTTAATCTCAAGTCACATTAATAGAAGCATCTAAGATAGATAACTAGCTATATAGCTTTGCCAAAATTGCTTTATCTAGCTGTGCCTCAGTTTCCTCACCTGTAAAACATTACCTTGTTAACAGTGAGAGAAGCTAGCTCACAGGATGTAACAAGGTTTGCTAAACTCATATCTGTGAAGCATTTAGAACAGCGTCTGGCATAGCATAAGCACTGCATAAAATGTGTGCTCTAATCTTTAAAATACTGGGCAAAATAATCCTTTGATCAATGCACAAATGCACTAACAAATGCATCAACAAACATTTTGATTACCTAGTAGGTGGCAGGTGGGATCGTATCAGATGCTGGGAATGAAACAGTGCCAGGTACAGTCCATGTCATCAAAGAACTTACATTCTAGACGAGTAGATGGGTACGAAAGAAAGAAATGTCATCATCATGCAAGAAGTGCCAAAGGGGGATAATAAAATGGGAATAATAACACATTCTTAAAAATATTTCAGTACAATATTTGGCATAGAGTAAGGACTTAATAAAACTTAGCTTTGCTACTTCTGTTATGGTCTTTTGGCTTGTTTGTTTCCATGTTTATTTTTCCATTAGAGCCGTGGTCGGCAAACCGTGGCTTGCGAGCCACATGCAGCTCTTTGGCCCCTTCAGTGTGGCTCTTCCACAAACTACCACATGTGGGCGCACACGTACAGTGCAATTGAAACTTCGTGGCCCATGCGTAGAAGTCAGTATTTTGTGGAAAAGCCAGTATTTTGTGGAAGATCCACACTGAAGGGGCCAAAGAGCCGCATGTGGCTCCCGAGCTGCGGTTTGCCAAGCCGCAGTTTGCCAACCACTGCATTAGAGCATGAGTTTTTTCAGGGGGAAAAATATCCTCAATCAATATCACCATATTTTGAACAATATATGCCTGATATTCTACTGAGCACAAAAACGTAAAAGTTAATAACACAATGTTCTTGTTCTGAGAGAAAGACAGACTTGTATACTTTTGAATTGCAACATATTGTGGTAAACACATGTTACAGTAATAAGTTTAGTGAGTATAAGATAGTATCATCAAATTTCATTTCTTTATTAGAGTGAATTTTAAACTTTACTTAGAAGTGAAACTTAATTTGTGTGTGTGTGTGTGTGTGTGTGTGTGTGTGTGTGTGAGACCTTGATAAGTAACTTGTAATGCCCTGCATGTTAACTCCTGACCAACAACTCCCAGCATGTTAACTCCTGATAAGGAACTTGTAACCCCCTGCGTGTGCATCCTGATAAGCCCAGAAGGCCACCGGAGCACACTGACATGAGACACTGAAGAAGCCTGTTATAGTAATAAGTTTAGTTAGCATAAAGTAGACTCCATTTTGTATTAGCATAAGTTAGCATAAGTAGACCCCATTTTATTCTTAGACCAAAACTTGTAAACAACTCCAAAAATATGTGTGTGTGTGATTGATAAGCTTTGAACATGTATACAACTTTCCCGCCTGAGTGTATACCTAGATAACAGGGCGGCACCCTTGTATGGCACCCGATAGGAGACACTGAAGATGCCCAGCTTCAAGGATTTAAGGAGAGCAAATCTGCTGCGGTTCAGACGCTTGTCTGCCCTCCACAGACAAGACGCTCTCCTCCCCCCTGGAAACTGCCAAACTGCCAAACTGCCATTTCCTGCTCTGCCTGAGCCCAAACTGCTAGAAGCCTCTCTTTGAGTCAAGAGACCGAGCTCCTTGCCGCGCGTATTTTGACGACCTTCGTGTATCTCCTCTGTCAGCAAGTGTCTCCGGGTGGCCTGCCAATGACTGAAACCCATCAGCTCTCTGGTAAATAAACCTTTGTGATTTCTTGCATTGTTTATCTCCTGTGTCTTCTCTCTTCTTAGTTTTTGGTTAAGCTCGACCATATTAATTAATAGTAAGTACCCTTTGATGTCTGTATTGGTATAGCCAAAGGAGGCGCTCTGGGTCACCTGTGCATACGTTCCTATAGATAATTGGAACAACACACATGCAATGATACCAGCAATAAACAATGGAAATTTAGAGAAATGGGGCAACATGTCCTGATGGAAGGAGTGGTTTCAAAGGATAAATGACCTCATCTGGTCTTAAATTGAAGTAGGATTTTTGCAGCTAACAAGTGAGATAGAATGAATCATGTAATGAAAAGTTCTGATTAGTTTAGTTATTTTAGGGAAGATTCTTGAAGGCAATAAAGAACAGAAAGGAGGGAGGGGGTGTGTAGATGTTGCAGGGCAGACATGTGGATAATTGGGACCCAAGTTCTGGAGTATCTTGTACTTAAAGGGAAGACATTGAGATTGTGTACAAAGAGCATATGGAACATGGCATCAATGTCCTTGTCTTTGCATGCTAAAATTCCCTTTTTGCTTAAGCTTCTGTGGATTGTGACCTTCACAGAGTAAGCTTTGTTTTAAGGATGAGAACTTTGACCAAATGATTATAGGTTTGTGGGTCTCTAGGTTGGTGCCTGGACCTAATTTTAACCGCCAATACTATGCTTAAGAAATACTATTTGTTCTATAAACCTTGGTGGAATTAAATTGAAATTTAATGGGCTTAGCTCGAAAGTGTTTCTTACCAAATTTACAATAAAAATAACTTTTGCTAAAAGCATCCAGACTTAAATTTATTTAAGTCTGTACCTTAACAAGAGAGGTCTCTTATCCTACAACTTAATTGTTCTAACTAGTAAGGTAACTCTCTTAAGGATTGAGATGGGATCTTAAAAAGGTGGGAGCAAATTTCCCCCATGATGGAAAATTAAGTGAGCACTTCCCATCATAAATGTTCCTTGTTCAAAGTACTGAGGGGTAAAAATATTTTGCTCAATTTCTGTTTATTTTGATGTAATAGAAAAGAGCACCTACACAAACAATTGTTGAACCCATGGGAGCCAGGACAGGTTGTCATAAATTTCTATTTGTACTCTGAAGGCCAATAGTGCAATTGGTTCTGAACTAAGTGATCATCAAACTAGAAACAATGGAATCTGGAAAACTAAGATTCTAAATTTGAAAAATGATTTTTTTTCTCTTCATCACAACTAACCCAAAAGTTTTTACTAAAATATTTTCTTAAACATCTAACAAATAAATTTATTACCCAGTCTTGTATGATCACATTGTATTTTTAATCTATTATTTGACCAATGCAGGCTTAAACTTTGTAATGGGTGTGTCTTTGTTTATAGTAATTAAATTATGATTACATCAATTTAGATGAGTATCTCCTAGTGTTTATGTTTAATTTGAAGGCAATAGCACTGTTAGTCATAGTGCATGTTAGTCATAGCAAATTTCCTAATTATTAATCTTTATTAATATATGAATCTTTATTAATATATGAATAATGAAAACTTTAATTCAGTAAAATTCAATCCTAGCAAATATGCAAATCAAGTCATCATCTCTCCAAATGGAGACCATTATTTTAGACTGTACATGAGGGTTTTTTGTTTTTTCCCCTAAAAAATTATGTGCTTCAGGTACTATTGTATATTCCTTATCCTTTCTCTGACCTGAATTACCAAAAGAGTAAATTCCAGTCTCCAGTGCACTGAGCTCATTCGTGCACATGGTTGAGGTGTGCAGGGGAGAAGCAATGGTCTATTTCCTGACACTGTCCATTTAATTAGTTGACTTTTAATTAGAGGGTATTTCATGGTCTATTTTCTGAATTAATGGTTCCCCATCTTTTATCCACTGTCCATAGAGTACAGAGGCACCACATATTTTTGTTGCATATACCCATAGTTGACTGGGGAATTTTTATAATTGCCTTGGGAGATGTCCCTCCATCTCTACTCAGACACAATTTTAAAAATATTCTTTGTGATATAGTTATTATACATTTATGTATTTTACAATTCACCATTTTTTAAAAATTCATTAGCATTTAGGAATAAAATTTCCCTCAAAATAAAATGTGCTTTTTATCAATTTTATCTTCTCACTTTCCAAGGCAGCCTGAGTCTGATCATGTCCAATTTATTAGTAGAGCTAGAACCTTCATTGAATTTAATTTTTATCTTCCTGGGGTAAAATAAAATAAAGGCAACCATTCTCTTTCTTTTTTTCTGATTGGTCAAGAAAAAGCTATTTAATATTATGATTTATCATTTGTGTCATCAAGTGGCCAATTCTGTAAGCTAAACAATATAAAAATATACTCTAGGCTTTCAAGAAAATAAACTTTGAAGAGGAACAGGAAAAGAGAGATAATCATTTTTAAACTCTAAAAGAAACAAAATTTGATCTTATATCCTATTCTCCAAACCATAATAGACTAATGTCCAATAGTAGTCCTCGGGCTGCTTTTTAGACATTTGTAGGTGCAGGGATGGGGGGTGGGGAGTGAGACACATGTTTCTATGGGCTTAAAGCATTTTTTTAAAAATTTATGTTCAGATATTCCCCTGACAGGCAGGCTGAACTATGCTGTATGAGTAGAGTTCTTCAGCAGGTTTTCAGTCACTTGTATTTTGTAACAGTAAAAAATGAAAGAAGTCTTGTTTTTTAAAAAATTCTCTATGCAATGACACCTTGACTTTTAGTCCAGGCTTTCCAGATTGATAAGACTAAAAATCCCTATAAGTTCTAAAGGGATTCACTTTACTTACACTGATGAGCATGTAAAGAATATCTTCATTCTTATCAAAACAATATTTAAATAACATGAACAGTTCCTGGGGAATTAAATTATCCTAATGGAACCTCTTATTTTATTAATCTGGACAAGTGTATAGTGTTTTCCTAGAATACTTTAATTAAGATGCTACATTTATAAGCCTTGGTTTTGAACATTTCAGATAGGGAACACTGCCTTTTCAGAAATCCAACAACAAAAAATGCTCTATATTTTACTAACAGAGCCTACTTTTCTTCCTTTGGGCTCAAAAATGAGTAATACAATGGAGGAGGCACAGATGCCTAGAAATACCCTCACATGTTCCATTCTCCTCAAAAGTTATTTCACAGAAGCAGGACAGATGAAAGGACATGATCAATAACTCAGAAATTGCTGGCAAGGCAGCTTTGTTCTGAGTTTCAACAAGGATCTGGCTCTAAGGAAACATGTATCTAGTCCTCCAATTCCCCTCCAGATGCCATAGACAGAGAGAGGGAGGGAATAGAAGGCCATAGAAGGACATAGAAGTGGATCTGATTGGCAATAATGACCAACTTTTCCTTCATGAGAGAATTACTCATGTCTCTCTGGTTTATTAGTATACTTCAAGTTCTATAACAAGTTCTTACTGTTCTTTATGCTATAGTGACCTTCATCTTTTAAAATCCTCACCTTTTAAATCTTGTACAGTTTTAGGCAATAATACAGAGTTACTTTTTTTGTTGTTATTCCTCACCCGAGGATATTTTTCCATTGATTTTTAGAGAGAGTGACAGGAAGAGGGAAAGACAGAGAGAGAAACATCAATGTGAGAGAGACACATCGATTGGTTGCCTACTGAATGCACCCCAAGCAGACTCAGGGATGGAGCCTGCAACCAAGGTGTATGCCCTTGACCAGAATGAAACCTGGGACCCTTCAGTCCCCAGGCCACACTCTATTCACTGAGCAAACCAGCTAGGGTCATAGTTACATTTTTATGAAGTGCTAACACTACTTATTAATGTTTTCTCTCATGCCTCATTTATTTTACTAAATTCCAAGCAAAATCCCCAAAAGGAAATGTCATCTCCTTATAATGTTTCCTCTTAGTAATTTTCCAATACTTAGAACTTCAATAAACTGATAAAGACTTTTCTTCAAAGTACAGCAGAACATTAGAAAGCCTTGATTAAAATTAAATGTTTTTTTAGAAATTTGGGGTTCTATTTTGAAATAGTCTCTTAAAAAGAATCTTTGGAATTAGGTTTTGTAATAATAAATGAAGTTTGTTTTTGTGGGGTTTTTTATCCTAAAACTTTCCAGAAAGATTCCCCTCCAAAGAGAAGAAAAGAGGAGAGGAAGAGAAAAAGAATCTATTTTAGACTGTTATACAGGTAACAAAAAGCTGAAATGTTTTTAAACTACTCTTCTTACTCTTTCATAGATTGTATGTACAGCACACTCAGGATTGAGGGAAAGAATGAGACTTTCAATGAGAAAAGTAAGGATATAAGGTAACTATCACTGAGAATTCTCTAAGATCACAAAAAGAAAAGCATGTCTATTTCTCACGGCTTTCAGAATTCTTCTGAACCAACAACTATGAAAGCTTCTGGAGAGAAGTGAAGAGTTAGGAGAAGCTATTGTTCTTTCTAAAATGTTGGCCCTCAGGAAGGAAGGAGGAGGGCCGCGTTGATTACGCACATGACTTAAAGTATCACAGACCTACAACACCTGGAAGATACTCAGCTCTATAATTATATCTACCGTAGACCTGGCCTGGCAGGGTCCTTTGAAGCCTCTGCAGGAGTGAGTGCATCATTCCAGGAAAGCATGGAGAGTGGTGCTCTACTGGAGTTTTATAGGGGGTTTCAGACTCCTGGGCCTCTACAGGTTCTCTTATTTTACTCTCACCTTTTGAGTAATAACTTTGAAAGCTGGGAGGTGCCCAGGGTAAGGTGCAGAGTTTATATACTCAAAAAGAAAGCTGCTTGGATCTGACTCTCATATGCACATTTAATGTAAGGGGATATACAATTCTGCAGTTTGGGGGTTTTTAAGAAATGAGACTTCTTTCTCTGCTCTATGCCAGAGTTTAGAACCAAGAGATAGAAGAGAGTCAGAGACAAAGTTGAAGGTTTGTTACAGATGAAAGCTAGCTGTAGTACATAGATTGCATAAGTGTGTGGCCAATTGGGCTGGCAAGCGTTCTCCCTAAAAACAGACTCAGTCCAAACCTTGGAAGACCATCACACTTCCAAGGAGAAGTGAAGATCAATAGAAAATACACTGTTTCCTTGTGGAAATGAATGACGAAGAGGCTAAGTAGGAAAGAGTGCCATTCTAATGGATATCCCTTCCCAGGGAACAAGAGGGTAGGGAAGAGGCATGAAATTTGAGATAGGCATACTACCAAGGAAGAGAAAGTAAGCATTTTACTTATATTTTAACTTTGTTGTATTTCTTAGAAAACTAAAAATTAGAGAATCAATTTATACAAATTAGGACTTGTTTTCCATTAAATTCTAAGTGCATTAATATTGTCTAGTGATCCCTAATATCACACTATGTCCTATGAAACAAGGGGTTGATTTATGTCAAGCAATTTGGGGAACGAATACATACTCCACTTACCTCTTGAAGATTCACAATGCTTCTCAAATGTTAAAGACTCTATGATATTCTATCGTAGAGTTTAATGTTTTTAGTCTATCATTTCCCAAACATCTTTGAACCTGGAATATGTTGTGGTCTATGTAGTTGTTGTTTCTTAGATATACTTGCTCAAATTCTGCATAGCCACTTTGTCCATGGAACACTCCATAGGAAATGCCAAGTTTGGGCCCTAACCGGTTTGGCTCAGTGGATAGAGCTTCGGCCTGTGGACTCAAGGGTCCCAGGTTCGATTCCGGTCAAGGGCATGTACCTTGGTTGCGGGCACATCCCCAGAAGGGAGAGTGCAGGAGGCAGTTGATCGATGTTTCTAACTCTCTATCCCTCTCCCTTCCTCTCTGTAAAAAAACAATAAAATATATATATTTTAAAAAGTGAATACCCATTGCTGAGCGAAAAAGCAATGAAAATTAAAAAGAAAAATAAAATGCCGAGTTTGGGAACTACTCAAATATATTTGACCCTGACATCACCCTTGTGAGAAAGATGTACCATAATTTACACTTTGCCCCCACATTTGAAGGGGACATTTCCCCTGGAATTCCAATGTGCTTCACACATCTTAGCTTGTCATAGTTTAACTGGCAGCACTTTTTCATTCCTTGTTTTGTTTAAAATAATAGTATGCCCTACAACAGTGGTGTCTTGTTTGATAAAATATCCATTGAAAGATGGGGCATAAAAAGTTTATGTGTTGTTGCTTTTTTTTTTTTTGCCTAACAGTGTGAAGACTTTTCTTACATTTTACCAAAGTTTAGATCACATGGGTTTCTTAACTGGAATGGAAATGCATGTTGTCTCTGGAATTCAGGTTTCCATGGTTAGTGGTTTATTTCTGGCCTCTGTTGAGAAAGCACGTGGCATCTCTTTTGTTGACATTAAACAATGCTATTTCCCAATTGAAATGCAGCAGAGGTTCACTGTTGGTATTGTAGAGTAGTTTTGCATTCTAAATGTTTCTTGGGTTTCTATTTACTTCTGAGTCTTTTAGATTACACTTGAGTAATGTGTTTTAATTCTGAGATTCCATGTAATTTTGATGGCTTCAAATTATATTGAAAAAAAGATAATATTGCATTTTTCATTTTTCTTTGTAGCTGGATGTCTGGTTGGTTCACTATTCATTTGATGCTTTAGACATACAGCGTCAGTACTAGTGAGCACTCTATGTTGTAGAACAGCTGTTACAGTGACAGCTTCAAAAATAATGGCAGATTTTCTACCATTTAATACAAACTAATTTTACTTTGCAGCATAAAAAGTACTTGTTAGTGTCAAATTATCTTAGGTCTCTGGCTGGATGTTAGTGCTTAAACATCATTCTGATATTTCAGATAAGTGGATTGCCTTAAAAATTGAGAGAAGTGCCAAATAGGAATCTTATTCTCTTAGGAAAATGAAACATTATAAAAGCAATATGACAGGTTATTTGATTTCTGTTCATAGAGATAAAGTTAGTAAGATTCCAAATAAGTGAAGTAAGATTTTTAGATTTAATGTATGACCTGTAAATCTCACAGAATAAGCCCCACCTCACCCCCTTTTTTCCTTACTTTCCACATTGGAGACTCTAGACTCCAGATTCTTACTAGAATAAAAATCCAGTTCTCTTATTAAAAGTTGATCATCTTACCACACAGTGTAGGAATTTAACTTCTT
This sequence comes from Myotis yumanensis, assembly GCF_028538775.1. Classification (NCBI taxonomy): domain Eukaryota; kingdom Metazoa; phylum Chordata; class Mammalia; order Chiroptera; family Vespertilionidae; genus Myotis; species Myotis yumanensis. The sequence goes on from NW_027223754.1 coordinate 133,316,407, forward strand.
ATATTCCCATATTTATATTGTATTGTTATAGAGGAGAATTTGGGAAGAGGAAGAAAAATGTGATCCATCTGAATAAACATCACTTCAAAATTGTATTTTTTCTCTGTTAAAAATTTGATTATTAGAAGTAAAGTGGTTGAAAACATGTTTTGATATGTTTTTCTAAGCAATTCATTCCAAGAGCATTTCCTTTGTTGGACAATATTGTAGTTGAATGTTTGGTTACACAGATGATTTATCAAAAATGCTAGAAGTGAGTGACTTCCATTTGAGAATACTTGTGTTTGAGGGATCAACACAAGGAAAAGGAGTAAAGGAAGTGTGTATGTTTTGTCCTCCTAGGACAGTATATACTAGTAGATAGCTAATTATCAGAAATACTTCAAGCTAAGGGCATCATGGACAGCCTAGAACCCTAAAAAAATCTACTACAGTACCTCAATGAACACTGGATTGTCATGAATGAAGCCTAGCCCCTAAAACTATTTAGAACATCTCAACAAATACTTTGAGGGCATTCGTGGGATGAAGGGAAAGAGTCTGAGTGTTGTTCTGAATCATTTTTGTCTTAGTGAGAAGTGCTAATATAATCAGCTTTCTGCCCATATAAAGCATACCCCTTCATTCTTCTCTTCCCTTTCTAAAGTTGTAATTACCTCTTTCTCTCACTTAGAATAATAATAAAAGGAACATTGGTTTTGGAGCCAGATGGAGCAAATATTTTATTAGACTTAATGATTTACTGGACTCTAAGCAAATGGTAAAAATAGACTATAACAAGTTCTGTAAGCCTCTGTTTTGCTATCATTCCCTTTCTTATGGCTCTATTGTTCCCTTCTACTTCCCTTTTCCAAATTGCCATCGTATCTAGACTTTCCCTCATCATCCTGGAATTAAAAAACCCATTCTCTCTATCAAAAGTCTCCCTTGAATTGGGGGAGCATGGCATCTTCCTAGGACACTGGAGGAGCTCCTGGCCCAGCCCATCATTTCTCCCAGAGCCTCTACTACCTATTTCCCCACCATCAATAGACAAAAATCAAGGATATTTGCAACTGGTTGAATTTAACTTTTTAAAATTAAATGGTCACTGTTCTTTGTGATGAGACTAGCAGAGCTGTCCTTTCTGCTCTGAGTGTCCAGAGCTCCCCTCCCCGCAAAAAAGCCTGCTTTCCTACTTAGTACCTTTACATTCCCCCTCTATTATATTCACCCGATATGGAGGTATTCTATAAGTTTTATGAAATTTATTTTTTATTTTCTATCTTCCTATCTTATCAGTGAACATATCATTGAAGTCTGTGGTTTTCTAAGAAATGCATCTCAGATGTAAAGGTTATAGACACTACTACTCATGAAGAACATATCCTAAATTCATGTGAGATACCAGGAGAGCTCCTCTCCCAGGACTCTCACCATCAACTCTTCCACAGTTACATCCAGGTCAGGTTTCCAAGAGAGATGACATGAGGACTGTCACCCATTTTGTTTTCAAATCTCCCTTAACTTTATACCTATATTCAATACAACGCAACAATATCCTTTCCCCTCCATTATATTTCCATTATCGCTAACATCTCTAAATAAGCTTCCAGAGCCTATTCAAATATTTTCTTCATGGTGAAGATTTTACTAACAATCTGGGCACCTTCTGTTAATCCCTCCTCTACTTCACCAGAATTTATTTATAACCTAGAGTAGAATTTATAATGAATAGTACTTGTCAGTTTTTATGAACTAGCACAGTGCCTTCTACACAATAGGCCCTCAATTATACCACTGCTGGGATGAATGAATGAATCTAGGCTGTCCATGATTCCCTTAGCTTTAAGTATTTTATTTTTTATGTTGGGCTGTAAACCTGTTATGGGTTTGGAATCATTCCTTGATTGGGTAAGTGAAGGTAACTCTCTGATTCATAGGCATTTTATGAATTAGGGTAGTACTGGCATCCTGACTATAAAGTCAATTTTATTCATTAACTTAATGATATTTTTAATTCTTTTAAGTTATATTTTTAATTCTATTGTTATATGTGAATGATATTTCTTGGTTACATCATAAATGCAGTAAATATATGCAAATTACTAGGAACAAAGATCAATATGTGTGTTTCTACCAGACGGCTCAGTTCTTGAGAACATGGTGTCTGTTTCTTGTAATTGTGCTGAGTGCCTGCTTATGTTTTTCACAGAAGTCTCCATAAAACATCCTTTTCCACCTGTCATTGCAATTCATAATTTTCAGAGTGTATTTTTATAAGAATAGAACTATACATTCTGGAAAACCATGGCAATATTATCTATGAATTGGTAAGAGACATATATTCTGCTGAACCAAAAATCTTGACTATATTTCTGAGGGCTAATCCACATTTTTCTTTCAAGAGCAATTGAATTTTTTTTTGGAAATTTATTAGTATTTGAATATTGATGTGTTGTAATCTCACTCACAGATAGTCAACTTTAAGAAGATTTTATTAGACATTTATATTTTAACATTTAATATATATGTATTTCCAAAGCAATATATAATGGAAAAAAAATTTTTTTTCTCAAGTAGATAAATGACTTAAAATGGAGCTCCATCTAGTGGTTCAATTAGAAATATATTAAAGGCATGTATTTTCTATAAAAAAAAAAAATTACTGCAAATTACTCCTTTTCTTTGTCTCAGTCCAGAATCCTGGTTTAGGCCCGATCCCTGCACTGAGCCTCTAGTGTAATTTATAATATGACAAAGCACTCAGCTACTTTCCATATTGTCTTCATGCTGTAACACGATGGCTAGTTAACTCTTTGAATGAATTCGTGATCTAACTCAAACTCATTTTGATGTAGGAAATGTCTATAATGATGTTTCTCAATTCTGTTGTATATGAAAATCACTGTAGGAGATTTTAAAACAGATAGGGATTTAGCCTACTCCAGGGAATTAGCTTACTTAAACTGAAGTGGGTGTTAGACGTTGGCATTTTTTAAAGCATTTCATGTTATCTTAATGTGCAGTTGAGGCTGAGGTGGGATGGCTGGACTGCAGGTGATGCCCAGGCTCTCTGACATCACAGTGGAAACATGTACAGCTGAGCAAGCCTCCTGGAAAGTCTAGGGAAAGGGTAGTCATAACTTTAAAACAACACTATACACCAAGAATCAGAAAACAGTTAAAATACCATTATTTTCATTAAGCCACTAACTAGGTCTACAGAAAAATTCACATAGAGCCTTTAGAACTTTTACTTTACTTTTCAGAGCAGTTAAAGAAAGATTGTACATTTGCAGCTCATATATGATTCACATAGAGAGTAAGTTCTCATTGAATATGGGTTTTGAGGTTCAGATCTGTTCCTCTTATTAAATCTAGATAGATTCGTGCACGTTGAAAGGAAATTAATTAGAAGGACTGGGCAAGATGGGCCAGACACACCCTGGAGCCAACCTCCCGTGGTCCCTCTCTGGCTTCTGGGAAGTGAGCAGGGCCCCTCCAGCAGGTGGGGTCAGTCGGCCTGGCCTGCGGGGATCAGCCAAAACCGGCTCTCTGACATCCCCCGAGGGGTCCCAGAGTGCAAGAGGGCACTCTGCAAAGTTGGTGTCGTACAGGGTATGGAACGCAAACACAAGTGTGCAGTAAACCAGATTCGGGCTGACAGTGCCCCAGCAACAATATAAACCATAGTCGAAGGTGGAATCATGTGGCCTCGCTAGGAATCAGCCTCCCTCCTCTCTGGTTTCAGAATGCATCATCCGAGAACCACCACTGCCAAGTCACTGCAGCTCAGCAGCTCCTGAATAGAGCATTTTCCCCCTGGTGGTCAGTCCATGTCATAGCGACTGGTCGGATGGTCGGACAGTTAGCATATTAGCCTTTTATATAGAGAGATAGGATGAATTAAGAAGGTTAGCTCCTAATAATTAAGCTTTGTTTAATCATATGACAGCCCCATGAAGTACAGACAGTAATCATCCCAGCGATTTAGTAATATATTGAACATTCAGTAATTTGCGAAGTTAAGATTAGAGAACAGATTTGTCTAATTCTAAGTTACCATCTCTCTATTAGTGATAGATATGTTTGGAGCTAGCAACAATCTCCATTCCATTGTCTAACTCAGAAACGTTTGAGTAGCTTATTGATATTAGAAAAGTGATAAACTACTACTTATGTTTTATAGAGAGTGTATTCAGGTCTTAGGAAGTACAAATAGTGTTCAAGGATAATGGACTTGTTCTAAATAACACTATTGCCTCGGACCAGTAGCTTCTGTAAGGGACCAGTCTGTGTTACCAAGTGGGAGACAAAGTTTGGACTTGAGAAAACCTGGAGCTGGTCTACAATTTAGTTGTCTTTATTCTCATGTCCTCTCCTACCCCAAGTATCACATAGTGTCTGATAGGGCTTAAGAGAGAAAGCTTCAACTCAGAAGTTGACTTTTCCCTCTATGCTAAGATTATCATACACTGGTATGTTACCTACATGAACTCAATTCTACTTTTCAAATAAAACATAATATTTTAAATATTTTTAATACATATTGGCTTTTCCAGAATATAAGTACTATAAAATAAGAAAACATAATATTTTTCTGAAACTTTATTAAGACTTGCTTCACATTTTAGAAAATTATGACATTGATCAAAATTATTCATGGAATTATGTTATTTAGTTGCCAACACAAAACTCTTGTATTCATTTATATTGTTTAGCTGTTGATTATGATGCCTGTGCTGAAGTACAAAATCTAATTATTTTTTAAGTACAGAATCTAATTATTTTGTTCTGTTTTCTAGTTCACTTGTGCCTGGATATTTATACATGGAAATGAAGATCATTTTGTCATTTACTTACTTGTTTGTACTGTCTTGTATATAAAAATGGGCATTATGTAGATTTATAAATTATGTTGTAGATGAGATATATTACCTATGAATTTAATTTCAGAATATTTGTTACAAAAATGAAACAGATGAGAATTTCTGCTGACTCATACTCATATTTTCCTTCTGAAAACCTCAGCTAAAGAGAAAAATTTTTATAAGATGGACAACAGTTTAATTTAGCTACAACTAAAGAACTCAGAAATATCTATAGTAGTCCCAGACAGTTAGTTCTTCCTCATGATTCTAGGGGTGCATGGGGGCACGATGGTCCTTTGAATCAATCTCTGTCCAAGAGCATACCCCATATGACCCATGATATATTGTATTTCCATGAATTTATTTACAAATAAATTTGAAGTAGCTATTGCTCAGAGGACATGCTCCTTAGCTATGAGGTTTCTTCATGGACAATTCCACATGGTCTAAAAAAAAGACCTCATTACGAGATTTATATAAAACAGTAGTATTTACATATTTATGGTTGAATTATGTTTATAATCATCCATACAACATTCTTGTGAATCATCTCACCTAAAGAGTCCTAAAGTTGAGGGGTTGTAATTGTGCAATATAAGGAAGCTGCCTGTTAATTGATGTGTCCATTTCTAATCAAAGCTCTTTCCACATTCAGATACCAAGAGGTGAGAGAGAAGGAGGAGGTGAAAACAGCAGAGCCCAATGTGTTCTTTGTACTGTCTTTTTTCTCTCCCTCCCTTTGTCCTTCTTTTCTTTCTTTCTTCTATTTTATTCTTTCATTCATTCATTTCCTTTCTTTTCCTTCTTTCCTCCCTCCCGTTCTTCTCTGATTCCAAGAAAATGACTATGGAAAATTAGTAACAAAATAAGGACTACCGATGTCACCCTGAAGAGATAGATCCAGACCTAAGTAGAAATCCTGAAAGTCTTTTGATTAAAAATATAGTCAATAGCTCTGTTAAACTTAGCATCTAATTCAGGCTTGAAATGAACACCAGAGGCACATTAGCAAACATTGATAACGTGAATAATATGAAGAAAGATATCAAATGTATTTTGGTTTCTGTATTTCTTTAAAGTTTTTATTTAAATTGTGGTCTACATTAAAATGTGGTGTTCATTGATAATTATACATAGATTTATTTTTAATTATCTCTAAAATAGAAAAGAAAATTGGAAAATTGTCTACACTATCAATCATTCCTGTAAGCAGTCCAGCCTTTAAGACCAGAGCTATAAAAACTTTGCAGTTATTGGTAGACGCTGGCAAAGTTTCCAAGAGCAAAGAACTCATTAGGCACTTTGCAAAATTATAACCATCCCTTGGATTAATGAAATGCTAATGTTCTTTATGGCTTTATTAAGTTTTCCCTTTTATTTGCCTTAAATCACACATTTTAAAAATTTGAGAAGTGCTCCCTTAAGCCATACCATTCAAACAATTCTATTATTTGTTCATATCTCTACAAAATCTTGCTCAAAACAATTAAAGTTAAGGATTGTTTCCTGTACATTTTCCAGTTTTGCTGACTTCTGGCTTCAAGAAAATTTACAAATATTAGAATTCTGAATGTCTCTAATTTCAGTGCTCTCTTATCTAAATCTCTGAAGCAGCGTGAGACATTGTAGTCCTTGTAATCTGGCAAGTAAATTGTGAAACATAAATATGGCTTTCTGTTCCTGCACACTGATGTAAAAATCAATCGCCTGCATTGATAGTACCTGAAACAAAGCTAACCCGGGAGTGCCATCTAGTGGAGAGAATGATTACAACAGGCTGTTCACTTCCCACGGGCTTTAAAAAATAAAACAAGGATAATAAATCAGGAAAAAACCTGTTGTCCAGCAAAGGAGTCCTAGCTAATACCTGTCAATCAATAAAAGAAGTTGAAACCTAGCAGAGGTGGTGGTTACCATTGCTTCCTCTCTCCCCGCATAGAAAAACCAACCACCCAGCAGAGAGGCATGAAGGAGGAGGAGGCCTGTGCCTTGTGTGTCTGAGAAGAGTTGCACATATGTGCCTGACACCATGAGAAGGATCATCACACAGAGCTCAGACTCCAGGGTGGGGGAGGAGAGCACTCTTTTTGGGGTAACTACTGTGAGACAGAAGGAATCACAAGAAAAATAACCAGGAGTTTAAAAAAGTACAGCTTTCTCTCACTCAGAAAGATTTACAGTGGTGTAGATATGATTGCAGTAAAGCGGACTTTAGTCATGGCTGCTGTGAAATGTGTAAGAGAAAGGAGGCCTCATGGGAGCTTGGAAGTGGGATGACAGTCCTGGTTGGGGTGGGTGTGGGAAGACACTAAGTCAAAGATATTTGGAATCCCATTTGTGTACCAAACATTCCTGGATAGGGGAGGAGTTTGCCAAACTCCTGGTATCTATACTAATAAAAGGGTAATATGCTAATTAGACCGGGAGACCTTCCAGATGTCCTTTCGGACAAAGCCATGGTGGCGGGGCCAAAGCAGAGACAGTTAGGGGTGATCAGGCCAGCAGAGGAGGGCAGTTGGAGGCGATCAGGCCAGTGGGGGGTGGAGGGGGGGAAGCAGGGGGTGAGCAGGCCAGCAGGGTGTGGCAGTTGGGGGCGAGCAGTCCGGCAGGCAGGATGGTTAGGGGCAATCAGGCAGGCAGGCAGGTGAGTGGTTAGGAGCCAGCCATCCTGGATTGCAAGAGGGATGCCCCCGAGGGGTCCCAGATTGGAAAGGGTGCAGGCCGGGCTGAGGGACACCTCCCCCATGCATGAATTTCGTACACCAGGCCACTAGTGTAACTATAACTTGAGATGCTTCATTTGCATAAGTACCTATATATCTTACATAAAGTTGAGTGCATTAAAAAATGTGAGGCTTCTGCCTAACACCATAGTCACGTAAACCTGATCCAGACAGGTGGGAAGGGGGCTATCTCTTGCCTTTTTTTAAGTGGATTCCATAAACAAATATTTCAGTAGCCAAACAAATAGCCAAAATTTTAGTACATCCAAATTTTCCCATAAGGTGCTTATTAGACATGTGGAATTCCAGGTCCCATCTGCTGAGATTTGGGGGTTGGTCTGGGATGGAACCCTGAGATTTGCATTTTAAAAATCACCCTCATTCTGATTTTGGATGTGGAATCACAATTTCAGAACCACTTCCTGCTCAACCAAGGGCAAGTTAGCTGAGGCTTATTGCCTCAGAGCTGTGATACGATTAAGTGTATTTTTGCTGCTGTTGTGACCTGGCAGCTCTGGAGAACCTTAAGAGTATGAAAGGACAAACTCATCCCAGTTTGCCAGGGATTCCCCCAGGTTTAGCACCTGCAGAGACCCCTCAGTTCTAAGCAAATTGGGACAGCTGGTCACCCACTGAAAAAAAAAAAACTTGTTAAAAAGTTGTGCACAGTGGTAGCTACCAGAATGAAACTTGGCAAAGAACAAGAGGGCCTGTTGAGGTGATCTGGGCAGAGAACCCTCGCTGCTGAGGGCCATTACTTGGAATGACACAGAGGAGTGGAGGCCCCAGCTGGAGCACTGCTTTTGCTAACAGGAGGGGAGAGCAGGCTCAGAAGTGCTCACTGATTGAAGTCATCACAGGGGCAGTAGATGACCTGTCCAGCTAGAAGCAACTTTTTTTAAGCTTTAAAATTTCCTTATTTCCCAAATCAGTAAATCAAGACAATAAAGGTTGGGGGAGGGGAAACGTGAATTTGACATAATTTGGTATCAGAAATATGATGTTGATTTGAATAACATAAGAACAAACTTAGTGCAAAATCCTCAGAAGCCTCTGATTTCACCAACATGTCATTCCTTTACATTCCTATGGACAGTATAACTAGTCATTCCAGATTTTTAGTATAACTCTTTCCAAATGAAAGAAAATAAAACTACCTCATTTGGAAACCTAGTGTGTTTTGAGATCTAAAAAGGCAACCCAGTTCTATAGACCTTGAATTTTTGACCTAGCCCTAAAATTATCAGGGAAGGATGTTATAGAAAAAGACAGTCTTATACAAGGTTAAGGGTGGCTGGCTTTTTCAAAACAGAAAACATGATTACAAACTTTGTAAAAATCTGTTGTAAATTGTATCTGTGAAGAGACATGCATTTGATATCAATGGTCCTAATTTCATTGAAAGAAGTTAGATTTACTTTCTTGAATTAAAAACCAGGATATTATGGCCTGACTGGATCTCCTTTAGGAAAACCAAAGCTTTCAAAAGATCAGTCCAAGGATAAGAGATTCCTTTCTTGCAACAGTGGAGATTGAATGAACTTGATGGGTGGGGCAGGAACAACCAGCTGCTCATCCAAGTCCAGGAACATCTCTTCTTCCTGGACACAGAGCCAGACCATGCTTTCCTGCCTCTTTTATACTTAAGCGTGGCCATGTGACTGAGTTCTACTCAGTAGAAGAGACGTAGAAAAGACATGCACTACTACCAAGATTGATCCAGGAAAATCTACCACACGTTCTTCTCCCTGTACCTTTCCCTGAAAGCCAACAGGGATGGTGGCCCATATGGTATCATTGGATGCATTTGTGAAAGATGACAGAAACTCATCTGCCTGGGACCCAGACGACTGCTAAGAAAGACATCTGTCCAATTGTTCACCTGCATTGTGTAAGGGCCACTGTGTACTTGGGTGACAATTACTAGCAAAGTTAGCCTACTTTGACTAACTTAAACAAAACCCCAGGACAGCCTTCATTATGGAGCTCTTGCTTTTAGGGCTGGCTGTGAAAGGAGAGATCCAGGGGATGTGCATGCACTAGGGGAGGGGGGCCCTCTGCTATAGGCTCGGCATTGTCAGTGTGAGAGTATTTCCCTGAGGCAATGCCTTGCCCAGCGGAGCGTGTTCTTAAGTGTGAAGGGATGTTGCAGCAGACAAGCCATGTTTCTCTTCAATTCATTTTTGCTAAAGGTAATAAACATTATGGTCTCATAGTAAAAAAAAAAAAAAAAGGTAAAGTAAATTAAATCACAGGTAAAAAGGAATGTGTCATTCCTGCTGCTGCTTACCATTTCTTTTATTTCCCCTAATTGAAATTCTGATTAAACAAGTTTCAAGTTATAAGTCATTTGAGAGGCTTCTGAATGCGGTCTCCGCATTGAAAGAAGTACATATGTCTCCTAAGGACCTATAAAGTAGAGGTGGAGAGGGGGTTCAATATGCCAAAAGCTTAAGAAAAGGAAACCCCTTAAGTGAAGGAAGTGTTGCTAATAAGTGGAAAGGTTACATTTTATTGAATATACACATTTATGGGCACAGTTTTAAGTTTCATTCATAAACAGCATTGCCAAGATTAAAGTTTATAATTAAATCCCATTTTATAAAGATGTCAGTTCAGTCAGCAGTTTTATGATTTAATTAATGACTAGGACAACTTATTTTAAGCATGGGTAGCTTTAAAAGCAAAGTGTAGTTTAGATTACTAACTTCGGGCTCAGAGGGACTGTTCCCTTGTGAAAGGGCAATTCACTGTGAGCCTTCTTACGTTCGAACATGTTCTCTCTTCGTGTAGCCTTTTTTATGACTCAGTCATGTGGTTTCCACACAACTATCCTAACAACAGCTGCTTCCCAGTCTGCCCCCACCAAATACATGTATTTGCTGTCTTGTAGACTTAGTTCTGTATTTATGAGACTGTTAGGAAAGAGGTAAAACTCCGACACATGTACACAAAGATGAAACTTGTCTGGTAAGTACAGTGACCATTGCTTGTCACAATTACACACACACACACAAAATAAAAAAAAAAAAAACAACCCTGATCTAATAAGAAGTATGTAATGGGCCAGGGATAAGAAGGAGGCAGATCCTAAAAGACATGCAAAAATCTTTGTTACACTGAGCTTTGGTCTTTGTGGCTTCCCATAGAGACTTGTTTACGTGGAGGAGTGAGAGTAACATAACAAGAGAGAGAAAGGTGATGGGCCTGGTTACTAAGATAGTCAGAGTGTCATCCAGTAAATTGTTATGATCTAATATTTGGTCAAAACTAGACACTTATAAAGAATCACAACATTTCTTAACAGAGCTTATACTGAGTATACAAAGACTTCATGATAATAACTCTTAAAAACAGACATGTCATCGAGAGTGAACCCTAATGTCCTAATGTAATAATTTGGGTGATTATAATGTGTCAGTATAGATTTATCAGCTGTAACAAATGTACCATTCTGTGGGGGGTGTTGATAATGGTGCATGGGCTCTATGAGAAATCTCGGAACCTTTTTCTCAATTTTATTATGAATCTAACAGTGCTCTCTAAAGAAATAAAGTCCTTAACAAAAATAAATAAATAAATAGCAGCCGTCTGCTGAGTCTGTACTTTATTCTAAGGAGTGAGAGAGAGAAAAAGAGAGAGAGAGGGAGAACACATATGGGTTGGATTGGGTTATGTCTTGGAGGATATACAATATGAGCCTGATTTTTCAAGAAGCTTTTCCCAGCTGAAACCGGTTTGGTTCAGTGGATAGAGCGTCGGCTTGCAGACTGAAAGGTCCCAGGTTCGATTCTGGTCAAGGGCATGTACCTTGGTTGCGGGCACATCCCCAGTAGGGGGCGTGCAGGAGGCAGCTGATCGATGTTTCTCTCTCATCGATGTTTCTAACTCTCTATCTCTCTCCCTTCCTCTCTGTAAAAAATCAATAAAATATATTTTTAAAAAAAGAAGCTTTCCCAAACTGGGAAATGGGGTTCACAGTAAGATAATATAATATTACCAGGAAATAGTACAGTGACCATATTTAATCACATATTTAGTTATGTGATTAAATAACCAAAGCAAACCACATAATATTGAGGAAATAACACTGACTTGTGATATAAAATTTAAAGATGTAAATTCTACTCTAGTTCTGCAGTAGCTCATTAGCTAACACAGAAGAGTTCACTTAAATTCTTCCAACCTCACCAAAAAGTTCTGAAGAATTTCCACTTCTAAATTCTAAGACTTTACAGGTAATCAGACTAGGAAGAAAATAAATGTGTTCTCAGAGGATATTCTGAGAATAAAGGACTTGAAATGGGCCTTAAAGCAAAAGTAAGTTCCAGAAAGAGTCCAAAAAGAGCAAGGTAGATATCTAAACATGGAAAAAAGAACAGAAAACAAAAAATCTCATACAGTAAATGATGTGGCATGTCCATTTACTCATGAGAATTCATCTGAGAGGAGTAGATGGTCCATGTCAGAGGCAACAGCCTGATGAGATGAGATAATGAGGTGTTTTGAAAATTAGTGTGAGAATTTTGACAAGCATCTTTAAAAGACAACAGGAGAGGCACAAGAACAGAATAACAGAGAAAGTGTCAAGTGTTGAAGAAGTAGTTGTGGGAATGAAATAGAACAAGGAATCCAAATTATACCTTAATGAACTGGAACTATTGCCAAAAGGTAAAATAGTAGTTTTGAATAAAAATAATTGTGTCAAATGTGGTTGAGATATACTGGTTCAAAGCTGCTCGCAAGGCAATAAAAAAAGAAAGAAATTTAAGCTGTTTGCTTATTCAGTAAAGAGTAGACTTTTATAATTAGTTGCCCTTCTGTTTCCCATATCCTGTGTCCATATGCAAAAGCAGGCACTGGGACAGCCATGACAGGCACTGGCATGGCCAATATCTTGGGGAGATAATGAAATAAAATAATTATTTGCATTTTTAAATGTTTATAATTAATATACATGTTTGTCAAAATAAAAACAACTTTAAAAAGTGAGTATTTAACATAGGCACCAATTAAAATGTTACATATATGGTCTGACTCGTGTGGCTCAGTGGCTGAGCATCGACCTATGAACCAGGAGGTCACATTTTGATTCTCGGTCAGGGCGCATGCCCAGGTTGCGGGCTCGATCCCAGTGTGGGGTGTGGCAGCCCATCATTGAGTCTCTCTTATCATTGAGGTTTCTATCTTTCTCCGCCTCTCCCTTCCTCTCTAAAGTCAATAAAAACTATTTAAATAAAAATAAAATAAAATGTTGACATATATGAAGCTATTGGTAGCCATATCATTATGGTGAAATGTTTGTCCTCTAATAGTTTCATTTAAAAAAATATTCTAATTGCCTATAGCTTCAAATATGAAAGTATCATTATGTGTGTATCAGGGAAAGGAAAAGGGTTCTTGCCATTATGTCACAGAAATTGATAGAGTTTGGCCCACTCAGAGACAGAGATAGTTAGGTGAAGGATGCCATGTTCATGTAAAGTTTGTAGAACAAAAACAAACAAACAATAAAGGAAACCAAATTAATCTTACCCAGAGGAGCAAAGAGGAAATTTAAGAAGTTAGCTTTTTCTCTATGAAAAATTGCTAAGCCAAAAGTGGTTAGTAGTAGTTGGGTTCTATAGACAGGAAGCAATAATGCCTTTAAATTGCCCCAAGCTATTCAGGTAAACTTAGGAAGGGTTCATTTATTCTTTGGACTATTTCTGAATGCAGGAAAGAAATACAAAATATGGGAAAGTTCTGCAGTGAGTTTTCATAGCCATATTTAGAAATGGCCAAGTCGGTCATCTTTTAAATATGTACCTATCAGGTGGATAACAATGGGATAATAGTACTCAGAGATTTGAATGAGAAATGGTATGTAAGAAGCCTGTCTAAGGAAGAGTGACAAACTCTAAAGAATTAAAAATGCATATCAAACACATTAGTATATTCAAAATACTTCTCTGTAAAAATTATGACAAATAATTTGTGTTGATTTTATATCCCATTATAAAAATCTAAACAATGCAGAAAAGAATAACAGTTTAATTAAATTCAATAAAACTTCAATTAAACTGTAAACAAAGCACACAGATTACACTATTCAGAAAAAGGTGAACATCATTATAAATATATTTTTATTTACTGGACACTTAAAATTTTTCAGTTACATTGAAGTATAATCAACACACAATAAACTTCACATACTTAAAATATACAATATGATGAGTGTGCTACATCCATGAAACTGCCACCACAATCAAGATAATGACATACAAAGAAACTTTAGGAGATAATAGATATTCTCATTATTTTGATTGTGTATGTAATAAACACAAATTTAAAAAAAAACATTAACTCATTTAGTCATTCCAAAAGCTCTATAAGATTGGTATATTTTTATGCACATTCAAAAATATGAAAACTAAGGCAAAAATGGGTTAAGAAAATTCCCAAGATCATACAAGCAAGTCTCCAGAATTATCCTGGACCTTGACTCACATTTGAGTTTCTCCCCAATATCTGCTCAGTGTCAATTTGAATTTAAACATAGGATTCTGGAATATAAATTATCCATTCAAATATAATGTCTTCGTTTATATACTGACAGAGTGGTAGATGGAGAAATAGAATTTCCTTTTAAAAAATTAAATCACATTAAAATTATATTTTAAATTAAAAGTAATGAATTTTATTTTAATTGGATTTTATAACATATAAACAGAAGTGAAATAGAGGAAGTGAAATAAAATGAAATGAACTTTAAATAAATTTTTTTCACCACTATAGATTATTTGTGCAAGATCCCTTACATTTAAAAATAAATTTTTATAAATAGTAATTGGATAAAGAGAAACTATGTCTGTAATTTGGTTTATTTTATGTCCCTTGGGGCTTAGTAGTAAGATATTATTTAACTTTAATGGAAAAAAAAAACGATGTATGATATTGGTTGGGCATACTGTCATTGTCTGGGAGTCTCTCTTTTTCTGAAAATGAGTTTAACTCAGTATGAGGGGAAAAAGACAGAAAGAGAGAGAGAGAGAGAGAGAGAGAGAGAGAGAGAGAGAATGTGACATGTGAACACATAGGAAGACATTTTAAAGTGTAAGTCATTGGTTGGCTCCAGGGACAATTTTGCACCCCAGGGAACATTTAGCAATGTCTAGAGACATTCAGGTTATCATAACTTGGGAGAGGGATGATAGCTAGTGGGCAGAGGGCAAGGATGCTATAAACATCCTACAGTGCAAGGGAAAGCCTCTTCCCAGAGAATTATTTGGCCTCTAAACCCAATGGCACCTCAGCTGAGTAGGTCTTGAGTAGAAGTCATGAGTGATGAAAGCCATGGGCAGAACAAGAAAGACCAGGGACACTTAGCTGCTAGAAACTGGAACAGAAAAACCTTAACAGAAAGTAGCTTGGTGGTTGCCCACAGTGGCAGAGATCTTGTAGACACAATAGAAACCTACTTTTAGGAAGTCAGGGGTTGTCAGAGAAGAAACAAGTCTCCAGAATTATCCTGGACCTTGACTCCCCCAGACCTGCTGAGGCATGGATCTCCCTTTACTTACAGATGAGCCTGAGAAATAAACTTTCCTATCTGCTACACGCTAAGCATACCTTTTATTTTTCTTTGAAAACTACAAGAACCTAAAAGAATCTCCAATTTTAAATATATATATGAGTACTGAGTATATACATAACTTTTACTTATTTATTTATTTCCCTTTAGTAGTATTTTTATTAAAAACTTTTAGTGGTGACATTATTGCAGACTTTCCCTTCCCCCCACATTTACCCACCTCCACCCACATAAATTTTAATAAAAGATTTCACCCAAATCATTCATTCATTTTACCAAAATGCATGCAAGATATTTTCACATATATTGTTGTTTTCCTATGCATGATAAAATTATACTTATAGTACTGGAACTATATGATCCTTATATAAGATTTTTAATAACTACTAAGCTAAAATAATTAAGAATATTAAGGATTAAGACAGAAAAATTTTATCATATATTTTACTATTATTAAATATTATTAAAGAATTATAAAGTCATATAATAAAACTGCACAATTAAAAATGTATTACCATTATCTTGATGTAAAATATAATATGTAATAATTTCAGATATAAAGTTATGACAAAAAAACTATTTTTAATATGGTATCTTTTTTCTGATATTTTTGAAAGCCTACAATAAAATTTCACAATTTGTAGATTCAATAAACAATATCAGTTCTCCCTTTGAGATAGATCTGCCTAATTCTTTCAGATTTGTTTATAAACATTTACTATAATTGTTTCAAATACATCTGAAATTATAATTTAGCATAGCATTATTGTAAATTGTATTTTAATATGTGTAACAAAGCCCATTAAGGGATGGAGTCTTAATTGCAATCTAAAACTTAGTAAATGTATAAACATGGTCAAATTATATAATCTCTATAAGTCTCAATTTTTTTATAAAATATAAATAATATGGCCTATGTTCTACTAGTTGTTAGAATAAATTGGGATAATACATGAAATGCATATAGCAGTTATTAACATATGTTAGGTGCTCATATATGTCCTCAATTATTATTATTACTAGAGGCTCAGTGCACAAAATTCATGCATGAGTAGGGTCCGTAGGCTTGGCTGGTGATCAGGGCCTATCAGAACCTTCCGGCAGCTGGCTGGGGCCTTCTTTCTGGCTGCCAGCTGCCGGCCAGGGCCTTCCTTTGTTCCACGCCACCCCCTGGTGGTCAGCACACGTCATAGCGAGTAGTCGAACTCCCGAGGGAACACTTTGTATATTAGCCTTTTATATATATAGATTGTTACTTATATTATTATGACATCAAAAAATAATTTTTATTTATTCAAAAGTTCAACTCAGTGGCAATAGTCACAAAAATGTTTATTTGGGACTACAATTAACTTAGTGTGTTTTTCTAAATCTGTAAGTTTATTTTAAGTTTGACTCATCATATAAATTGGATAAAAACTTCCAAAATTGAAAATAAGTGACCTATTTTTTTAAATATCACTCCATTTACTTACTGGAAGCTTGAGAAATGAAAGGCCAAGGAAGAACCAATTCTGACAAGCCTTCTTTTTCGACTGACAGCAAAGAAGAATTTGAACCACAAAAGTGCAATTCTTATTGATGGTGGAAGTCAAATGCCATTTCCATATGACAGATCAAGGTGAGAAAGCAGTTGTCTCTAAACTTAAAACTTCCACGATAAAGTGTTTATATAAAAAGGTAATTGTTTCAAATACTGTGACAAATAAATAAGCCACTGCCTCTGATTACTACACTAGAGACAGAAAGTAAGCATCAGTTGCAACTGAGAGAAGATTTGGAAAACATTCAAGTTAATTGTCATAGCCGTGCCAATCCATGAGCTGAAATGGACTTCTAGTTTTAGAAAATATGTAAAAATGTGAGTAATACTAGGTGTCAGCAAGGCCATAGATTAAACTAAAAAAAGAAACAAAAACAAAACAAAACAAAACAAAAACCTAACAGAAATGTTGAGGAGAGGCCTCAATGATTTTAGGCCTAATTTGTGAGTTAAAAAATGAAGTTTTTAGAGAAGATTTTTAATTTCTTTATGACTTCAGCCCTTCAGGATCCATTTTTATGGTCTATAGAACCACAGAGAGAATTAAGTAAATTTCTCCATGATTTTAAACTGAAGAAAATTGTGGCTTGTTCAAATTTTTTGGCAAGTTGGAAAAAAGAAAAGAATTTTAGCTATTAGGTTTTTAGACTGTTATTCCAGTCTGTTATAGCTCACAGATATATTTTTTTTAAGAACTCATTCTGATTTTCAGTGGAAGAAAATTGTTCAGTGTGTTCAAAGCAATTGGCAGGCAATTATGTTATTTAAAATCCTTCAGAAGGTATTTTCCTGAAGAACTTAACAATTTAGAAGAAAAGCTTAATTTCAAACTCTAGATTAAATTTTTAAAGTCCTAAAAGATTTCAACCAGATAGTAAAAGTAGTCTAACTCTCCTTTATTTTCAGTAAAGATCTTTTAAGAAAAGTAGAGTTAATTAACAGATGTCCTTACATTCTGTAGAATAAACTAACCTGAGACTTGTCAAGCCAAGGCAAAGCTCTGTGACCTGGGGACATTTTGTATTTCCGTGTTTAAAAACATAACATAGTAAGTATATGTACTATATAAATGTGATTCTGACTAACCAGAGGGAAATAAAGAAAATTACTCTGAATATTACAAATAGGGAAAATGATTTAATTTTCCTTTATATCTAGAACTTATTTTTCATTTGTAGTCCATTAAATAATTGATTTAATCATTCAAGGGTTTTTAAGCCTCTAATACATGATCTATCAGCTCTAATATTTTCTATTCTATTCAGTGATGAGGAAAACCAATATTCAATATCCAAAAAAATCCATAATCAATATGCTGAAATACCACTACTTACAAAGTGCAATAATAACTTTGAATATGGAGTTATTAAGTCTTTCTAGTAGAAGAAATGATATATTAGGAAAGATGAATTGATTTTGGTTCAATTAGAAAAATGAGTCACTCAGACATATAAGGGGGGAGAAACACATTCAACACATTGAAAATAGCTTTAATTCATGAGCTCATTCCCAAGTACTTTTTGAGCCTTACCATAGGGAAACACTTTTCTGGTTGTGGGAATATCACAATAAAAATAAAGTCCCTGTCCTCAAGTAGCTTGACTTCTAGAGGGAGAAAACTAATGATGAACAAATAAACAAAATAGTAATGTGCTAGTTGGTGAGAAGTGCCACAACGTGCCAATCTATCTATATAAAAGCCTAAGCGACCATTGCAACCGAACGGATGACTGAACAGGCTGCATGGGGTGACCAGGCTGGCAGGGGGCTTAGTGAGGGGCGACCAAATGGCTGAGCAGCAAACTGAGTGGGGTGACCAGGCCAGCAGGGGGGTTAGTGAGGGACGACCAAACAACTGAACAGCAGGCTGCATGGGGCGACCAGGCTGGCAGGGGAGGCAGTTGGGGGCAACCAGGCCAGCAGGTAGAGGCAGTTAGGGGTGGTCAGGCTGGCAGGGGGGGCAGTTAGGGGCAATTAGGCAGGCAGGCAGGTGAGCAGTTAGGAGCCAGCAGTCCAGGATTGTGAGAGGGATGTCCGACTGCCGGTTTAGGTCCGATCAGGCCTAAACCGGCAGTCGGACATCCCCCAAGGTGTCTCGGATTAGAGAGGGTGCAGGCTGGGGTGAGGAGACCCCCCCCCCACCTCCCCGTGCACAAATTTCATGCACCAGGCCTCTAGTAAGTAAAAAAAAAAGACTAAAGGGATAAAGAGTGTCACAAGGCGAAGTGCTATTTCAGACAATGTGACCAAGGAAGGCCTGTCTAATACGGCAACATTTGAGAAGATTCATGAAGTGAGAGAAATCCACGTGTAGACTATATATGTGAAGGCAATACTTTCAAGAAAGACTCAGAGATGGGAACATGTTTGGGCATGTTTGAGGAACAGATTGTACAAAATAATGGAAAAGACCATATACGTTTTGTCTGGCTGAAGAGTGGTCAAGGTAGACTGGAGGTAAGAGTGGCCCAGTTAATCCCAGGTAGACTGTGTAGCATCTCCTAAGTTTAGTTAGAAAAGGGATATGATCTTTGTCTTAGAAAGAAGGTTGGTGGTATTGAAGACAGCCAATTTACTTGAAGTCAAGAGACTAAGTGTGAGCCCAGAAAAATGGTCCAAGTCAGATAAGATGAGCGACTGAAGTCAAACAGTGGCCAAAGGATGGAAAAAGATTTGGTAGGTAGAATAAGAAGGTTGCCATGAATCGGACTTGCAGAATGGGGGGAGAAGGAAGATCCACAGAGGTTCTAAAATGTTTAGGTTACACAACTGGGTAGAATAATGCTATTTGCAAAAGTGTGAGTTACTAGAGCAGGGTACTATGTGGACAGAAAGCAATGAATTAAGGTAGACATAGTGAATTCCAGGGGCCTAAAGTACATCCAGAGAAAGCTATTCAGTAGGCAACAGATTGCCTACATTTGTAAAGAAAAGAAGATTGAATCCTTATTTTTAAAAATCAGGACAAAATACATAAGTACATGTGAAGAAATACAAAGGGCTTAGAAACAAACAAAAGTTTTATATTATTCATGTACCATCAGCGCCAGGTGGCACCTGGTCTAGGTTGAATGGCTGGGTTACTGCTTTCGTGTTCTCTCACCACTAGTTCCCCATTCATGCTGGCCTTTGCCACGGGGATCTCCATCCTTCCAAGGTCCAAATGTTGATATACAGCCATCTAGCATCTCTCCAGGATTCTATTACTTACTTCTTCATCCATCACTCAGTACAACAAAGGAAGAGGTTCTTCTGTCAGGACCCACCTTCCGTAGAGACAGAGGAGATAGGAATTATAAACGCCTATACTTTAAGACATTTGCACCTCTCAGAAAGCTAAGCCAGATCAGAAGTTGATATAGAGAGTATTTTTGAAGAAAACAGAAGAAAATGAACTATATTTTAAAGTGCTGCTTTTTCAAAAAAATTCTCTGAAGCATTTTTTAAATATACTTTTTATTGATTTTTTACAGAGAGGGAGAGGGATAGAGAGTTAGAAACATCGATCAGCTGCCTCCTGCACACCCCCTACTGGGGTTGTGCCCGCAACCAAGGTACGCATGGAATCGAACCGGGGACCCTTTATTCCTCAGGCAGACGCTCTATCCACTGAGCCAAACCGGTTAGGGCTAAAGTACTGTTTTTAGATTCATCTTGTATTATTTAAGAGTTCTCAGATTATGTTGCTTTGGAATATTTGTCATTAAATATGGACCTTAACCATTTTAATTACATTCTTGGAAACTGAATAAACACAAATAGCAACTTGCAGTGATAGCACTTTGATTTGGGCCATTGGTGAGGTTTGGTTTGAAATCCCTGGAGGACGCTTATCTGACAGTCTTCACCTAATCCATTAGGTTGGCATGCCACAGAAGCAGTTAGAGAAACAGAAGAAAATCACAGTAAAAAGGAATGATGTACTTTAAAATAGCATGGAAATCACTTGTGAAAATGAAAAATAAAAAGCAACCATTTTGCACCTGGCCATCATGGCTCAGTGATTGAGTGCCGACCTATGAACCAGGAGCTCATGGTTCTATTCCCAGTCAGGCCACATGCCTGGGTTGCAGGCTCGACTCCCAGTGTGAGGCATGCAGGAGGCAGCCAATCAATGATTATCTCTCATCATTGATGTTTTTATTTCTATCTCTCCCTTCCCCTTTGGAATAATAATAAAAAAAGAAGCAACCATTCTGTGTTCTTTCCAGAAATGAGTTATGATCAAATCCATTTGCCTGATTTTGCTCAATATACAGTACTTACTATATCACAGTATTCAAGGTGAAATTGTTCCATTGGGTTGTTAAAAATTCAAAACATTTTTCTGAAAGTTTCTCCTATGTCAAGTCTTCTGCCATTTTCTGTATATTACTTATCTTGCTATTTATTTGCTATTCCTTTTCTAAGTTAAAAAAAGGCATTAAACTGACTGCTTTAGAAAAGAAAACAGTGAGCAGGCAAAAAATGACAGTGGCGTTATTATCAGCAATACTGTTTAACTTCACGTTTTCCATATTTAAATTAAGATAAAAGGTCACATCTGAGCATTGTAAGAGCAAAGCTGCCATCAAGAAGAGTCTGAAATGCATTTCTATCTAAACATTTGATCAAAACATGCATAATTATGGATTCCCCTGGAACACCTGGGCATAACAAAACCCTGTTGAAAGAACAGCATAATAACCAGTATAATTCTTCTTATGAAGACAATGACTTGCTTTCACAGACAGTAATTTTATTTGGCTTTAAGAGAGAATTCTTAGTGTCAGGTGAAAGGATATGGAGGCTCTGAATCTCCAGAGTGGATAGGGTAAGACCACAACTTGTGCAGCATGATAAAAATCTCTTTCCATCTTGATTGTATTGAATAGGGTTATTTTATTTATTTTATAAAAATGTTTCTGGCACAATGCTTGGTACATAGTATATGATGAATAAATGTCTACAAATATATAAAATTATATTAAATACCAGAGGCCCAGTGCATGAAATTCATGCATGGGGCAGGGAGTCCCTCAGCCCAGCCTGCATCCTCTCCAATGCAGGATCCCTCAGGGGATGTCTGACTGCCAGTTTAGGCCCAATCCCTGCAGCAGTTGGACATCCTTCTCAAAATCCAGGACTGCTGGCTCCTAACCACTCACCTGCCTGCCTGCCTAATCACCCCTAACTGCCTTTTCCTGCCTGCCTGATCACCCTTAACTGCTCTCCCCTTCCAGCCTGATCGCCCCTAACCGCTCTCCCCTGCCAGCCTGATCGCCCCTAACCGCTCTCCCCTGCCAGCCTGATCACCCCTAACCACCTCTGCCTCAGCCCCCGCCACCCTGAATTTGTCCGAAAGGATACCCAGAAGATGTTTGGTCTAATTAGCATATTACCCTTTTATTAGTATAGCTATTTGGCAGACTGATAGAGTAAGAAAAACTGTTGTGTGTCTATAGTAAATATAATATATAGTTATATCTCTAATGTAGATATTAATTCCATCTAATACATAAATACACATAATTTTAGTTAATCCCTGGTAGCAACCATTTTTTTATATTTTGCTCCACAACATTGAATTTGAGCTAGATTTTTATATACTGAGAAAATTTTGCAGCGGAATTTAACTAACATGATCCTATAAGTTATAGTGCCTTTAGAGTCCACAAAATTTTCCTCACTCAAATTAGAATGATCTCAATTTATTACTCAAAACATTTGTGTCCATTCATTACTAAAGAGAGAATTTTGAAAGCTTTTACTTTGTTTCTCTTGTTAAGATAACCATTTCCTTTGTATTAAGTAAATCAGAATACCTGCCTTACAATCCATCTTGCTTTAACAGAGGAAACATTGAGGAACGGTGTAAGGAGGAAAATGGTAGATGTAAATGAGTGAAAAAACTCAAGAAATGCAATACAGAATGAACACAAATGAAACTTATTCTGGGAATGCTGTTGGTGTAATATTCATAAAACAAAAATAAAATGAAGGATAAAAACGAAATGATCATATGAATAGGTGCAGAAAAAGCATATGATAAAATCTAGCACCCATTTATGATAAAAACTCTAAGCAAAGTGAGAATTGAGGGGACATACCACAATGTAATAAAGGTCACGCCACCTGATATACCATAAGGCAATAGTGAAAAACCCAAAGCCAACATCAAAGTCAATGGGCAAAATCAACAAATATTTCCCTTAAGATCAAGAACAAGACAGGATGCCACACTCTTATGCAACATAGTAATAGAAGTCCTAGCCACAGCAGTCAGACAAAAAGAAGAAATAAATAAGTTTCTGCACAGTAAATGAAACCATCAACAAAATGAAAAGACAACCCACTGAATGGGAGAACATATTTGCTAATACATCCAAAAAGTGGTTAATATCCAAAATTTATAAAGAACTTATAAAACTCAACACTACAAAGACAAATAATTTAATTTAAAAATGGGCAAAGAATCTGAATAGACACTTATTCAAAGAGGACATAAAGATGGACAATAGACATATGAAAAGATGCTCAATGTCACTAATTGTCAAAGAAATGCAAAGTTAAAACCACAATAAGATATCACTTCACACCTGTCAGAATGGCTATTATCAGGAAATCTATAAATCTATAAATCTATATTCTGTTGGCGAGGATATTGGAGAAAAGGGGACCCTTGTGTACTGTTGGTGGTCTGCAGATTGATGCAGCCACTGTGGAAAGTAGTATGAAGTTGCTAAAATAAATAAATAGATAAATAGACAAATAGATAAATAAATAGATAGATAGATAGATAGATAGATAAATGAATGAATGAATGAATGAATGAATAAATAAATAAATAAATAAATAAATAAATAAATAAATAAATAAAGAAAGAAACGGCCTGAGGACCCAGCAATTCCACTTCTGGGAATTTATCCAAAGAAACCTGAAACACTAGTTTGAAAGAATCTACGCATCACTATGTTCATTTAAGCGTTATTTATAATAGCCAATATGTGGGTGAATAAAACAGCTATGGTACATTTACAAAATGGAGTACTACTCAGAAAGGAAGAAAACATTACTGTTTGTGACTGCATAGATAGATGGACCTGGAGAACATTATGTTAAGTGAAATAAGCCAGTCAGAGAAGGACAAGTATCATATGATTCAACTCAAATGTGAAATCTAATGAACAAACTGAACTAAAATGCAAAATAGAGATAGATTTGCCCTAGCTGGTTTGGCTCAGTATGAGGAGTATTGGCCTGCGGACTGAAGGGTCTCGGGTTCGATTTGGTCAAGGGCACATGCCTGGGTTGTGGGCTCAATCCCCAGTGGAGGCATTCAGGAGGAAGCCGATGAATGATTCTCACTCATCATTAATGATTCTATCTCTCTCTATCTCTCCCTTCCTTTATGAAATCAATCAAAATGTATTAAAAAAAAAAAACAGAGACAGATTCATAGATAGAGAGCAGGTGGACAGCTCTGATGGCGGGGGGCGGGGGCATCTAAGAGGAGTGGAGAACTCATGGACATAGGTCAACAGTGTGGTGACTCTGGAGGTGAGAGAGGTGGATAGAGCTGGAAGAGGGTCTATGAGGGATAAATGATGATGCAAAAAATAATAAAATTAAAATAAAGGGATAAAAAAAGAATAAACAAAGCAAACTCATGAAAAAATAAAAAAGGTAAAATCTATGAAAGCCTAAAATCTTAAAATTAGTTAGAGCCTGAACTTTTTCTTTATTTAAAACCTCTTATTTTCTGTAATAAAATGTGCCCTGAGTACTGGTAATGTCAAAATATCAGTTCAAGTAAGAATTTAAAGTCATAAGAAGTTGTGATTAGAAGATTAAAGAAAAATAACTAGTATTCCCCAAGCTAGCTCAAAGATTGTGATTAGTATGCTGTGAAGGCAACTTTATCATGTGGCAATTGAAAAAGATTCAGTCTAGATTTGCATCTCATCTCCATTTTAACTGTGATCTTGAATAAATAACGTTACATTTTTGGAATATTGAGTTGAATTACCAGTGTATTTTATAATTTTTTTAAATTTTTTAAACATAAGGAAGTTTAGAAAAATATATGTAATAATTGAGAGCATCTTCCTCCTAATTTATTTAATTTAAAAAATGTCCAACATTGTCCCCTATGCTCAGCTGGTGCAACTCAGTGGCTGAGAGTTGACTCATGAACCAAGAGGTCACCAGTTCAATTCCTGGACAGGGCACATGTCCAGGTTGTCTTGTCTCCTTAGCTCATTGAATCTAGAATAGCTCTTAATTTGTACTTATAACATTCAAATTTTTATAGAGTTAGGTCAGTTGTATTATAAAATATCTTACAGATTTGACTAATCATTTTTTATGATTAGATTCAGGTTAAATATTTATGTCAATAATACTAGCTCTAGATTATTGTGTTCTTCCTATTGCATTATCTCAGAAGACATATAATTTAGGTTTGTTCCATCATTGATGATGCTAGGTTTGATCACTTGGTAATGGTGATGTCTACTAGAGTTTTCTATTGTCAAAGTATTTTTTCCCTTTTAATTCATATGTAATGTGAGGTGATACTTTCTGACCATATGAATACCATGTTCCCAAGCAACCCTAAGACAGAATTTCAATATGCATTAATGATCCTTGCCTGAATCAATTAATAAACTGGTAGTTTAAAAAATGGTGATTTTCTGTTCTGGCCAGTGGCTCAGTCAGTTGGAGCATTGTCCCATACACCAAAAATTTGCAAGTTCAATTCCTAATCAGGGCATATACCTTGATTTCTGGTTTGATCTCAGGTGAGTATGGGAGACAACCAATTGGTGTTTCTCTCTCTCTCCCTTCCTCTATCTCTAAAATTAATAAAAACATATGCTTGGGTAAAGATTTTTTTTAAATGGTGATTTTCTAATTCTATCATTCTGTCTATACAGAAAATGTTTTTTTATGATATCTCAAGAATGAACAAGTGAATTAATGAATTCCAGAAAGTCTGTCAAAGGCTGAAAATTTTATATTTCTAACAAATTATATATAATTACTCATCTTTTATTTTTAAAGTTATATAAATTTTAATTTACATAATTAATGAGTCAGATGACTTTGTGAGATAATTTATTAAATTGATATTGATTTGAATTGTTCAGTTGCCTGATTACTTCAGAAGTGAAATCCCTTAGAATGCAGAAAATGTGCATTTTCAGATTTTCTTAAAAAATGTGTACATTTTCTCCCACAAGGTGGTGCTATGTTCCCACCAGCAAGCCTAAAAATAGTCATGTAGGATCTATAAAATGCACTCTGCAGGACTGAGGGAGAAATAGTTTCCTATTTGAACTAAAATCACATAAATGTCTTTAAAACTGCTCTAACGTCTGCCTTCCCCAAACCTTTGTATTAGAATATATCTATTTCCTAATGCTTTATTTAGCTTCATGCATCCAACTAACTACTGTGCTCCACATAATGTGTAAGTCATCTCAAATGCATGTCTAAACTAAAACCTTGACCTTCATAATTGCCCTCGCCTAATCCAGTTTCACCAAACAACTGTATCTCACACACTGCTCAGTCCAAAATCCTTGGAATCCTAGTCACTTCTCCCTCTCCCTCTCCCTCTCCCTCTCCCTCTCCCTCTCCCTCTCCCTCTCCCTCTCCCTCTCCCTCTCCCTCTCCCTCTCCCTCTCCCTCTCCCTCTCCCTCTCCCTCTCCCTCTCCCTCTCCCTCTCCCTCTCCCTCTCCCTCTCCCTCTCCCTCTCTATCTCTGTCTCTATCTTTCCCTCCCTCTTTCTCACCTCTTCCTCTTTCTCTCCCTCCCTCCTCAGTCTGTCCTGTTGACTCTGCTTTCAAAATATTTCCATACTCTAACCACTTCTCACTCCAACTGCTGTGTGAGCCTGGTCTAAGCCTCCATCACCTCCTAACTGATCTCTTGCATCTCTACAGTTTATTCTGCTATTAATCTAACAGCCAGCAATTCTGTTAATCACCACTCAAATCATATCACTGTCCTGCTCAAAACCTGTAAACTCTCCCTATTTCACTCAGAGTAGACGTCAAAGTCCTGGTTTCCTATCAGATCACAACCTCACCTCCTATGCTTCTCCCTTTCTCCTCCTCAGCTCCAGCCACAATGGCCTCCGTGCTTTTCTGCAAACATAGGAGTCACACAGCAGTCAGAGACCTGCTCTACCATTCTCTTTACTTAAAATCTGTTCCACAAATTACTACTTGGCTACTGTCATGGAATTTTCAAGTTTTTGCTTAAATGGTACCTTCTCAATGAGAGACCTAATGTGCAGCATATACATTTGAGTATTCCCATGTGATTTATTTCCTATCACACATTCAGATTATTAATTTACAAAGTTAATAGTTGTTTCCCTTATTCCATGAGGGCAGAGGTCTTGTTTGTGTAATTGATTTAAATCAATAGTCTACAATAGTAGCACAAGTAGATGCTCAGTAAATACTTGAATGAATTATATTGTAGACATTAGCAATTAGTAGTCAAGCAAAACAAATTTGATTTGCGGTTTACAGAGCATTTTCCATACAGAAATATGAAAACAAACCAAAAAATGTGGATATATTGTGTAACTAGTGTTAACCTAGATTCAAAATGTATTTACTAACAACCCAGAATATAAAACATCTTCTATATATATAAAAGGCTAATATGCAAAGTACCCCCTCAAGAGTTGGACTGGGAGAATGGGAGTTCGATCATTCGCTATGACGTGCTCTGACCACCAGGGGGTGGTGCGGAAGGTCCCGCCAGCAGCCAGCAGCCGGGAGGCCCTGATTGGCCCTGATCGCTGGCCAGGTCTAGGGACCCTACCCATGCACAAATTTCATGCACCAGGCCTCTAATAGTTTCAATAAATGGCTAAACAATAAATAGGCATCTGTGAAGTTTCCCAAAGCTCACTTGACATTACATGCTACATAATTTGATGCGTAGCTTCCTTCTGTAGAAAAGAAAGTAGGATGATTCAGTGAGTCAAACTAGGTTTCTGGAATGTGTATTTCTGTGTCATAAATATATTTGCTGCATAAACACTTACACACTTTTATATTTGATTTTAGTATTTGGTTTTATGTTTGAACATTTTAATATGAATATTATGTCTAGTCTGCATATGTGTAATTGTGGTGGATTTAAATGTGGCTAAAAGAGGCAGTCTCTGATTCAGTAAGACATCCCTGTGAGAAGTTGATCCAGGATATGTAGGTTTCTAACATTTACACCAAAGTGGGGCCAGAAATTCCAAACCAAAACAACTTTTGGTCACACTCATTTCTGTCATAGTCTTTTAGATATGACTTGAAGTTAAACAATATGTTCCACCAGTTTGACTTTTTTCTTAGTTTTACTAACTACTTTGGATAAACACACTTGTTATTAGTAAGTTATTTGACTAAATTGAAAAATAAGTAGTTATAGTAAGCTCCAAAATTACTTAATATGTCAAAACTGATTATGTAGACCCAGTGCAAGGCTCTTCATGAAATCTATGCTCCCATTTTTATGAATAGTCACTTAGGTCCCATTGCCTGGACCTTTGCTTGCGTGGCCACAGCCTCTACTAGGATCATTATCACACCCTACTTCAAATAATTTCAAAAGCATGTTGAGTGATTTTATCAAGTACTGTTAGCTCATAACTTTTGTATACATTTGTCATTTACTTTAACATGTAAAAGTTAAAGTACAAAATCCTTTTTAAAAAAAACACAGTCAAATTTGTCTTATTTCTCCTTTCATGTGACCTATGCTACTAGTTTATGTACTTTAAGCTTTCAAATTTATTGTTCAAAAGAAAGAGAAAAAGAAGAAGGAAGGATGAAAGGATGGAAGGAAGATCTTAATTAGCCAATGTAACTGCCAGGTGATGTTGGGGCTCAGCTAATAAAGTTAATTCCAGGCACTTTGTCCTTTAAATGATAGTCTCTGTTGATAAATCCTGTTGATTTATAGAAATGAGCTACCTACTTACCTATCTATTATCACATATCAAATTCCTTATTCAAACACCTGAAATAAACATTGCCTAGTATAAACATTTAACTTAATGGTAAGTTTGTTTAGCTCTTACAACATCTACTATACCTCTCTTTCCTATGCATAAAAAAGAGACTTTCAAGATCCCTGCATTTATTCAAAGCCATCTGACACTTGTCATTTCAAGATCAGAGCTTTTTCATAACTTTTAAAGTATATATTTTTATTGATTTTCAGAGAGAAAGGGAAAGAGAAAAAAAAACATCCATAGACTTTCTCCTATATGCCCCCTTCCAGGGATCAAGCCTCAACCCCAGGCATGTGCCCTGGCTGGGAATTGAACTGCAGCTCTTCGATGCATGGGACAATGCCCAACCAACTGAGCCACACTGGCCAACGCCAGTCCAGAGCCTTTAAGAGTGGCTCTGAGTTCTCCATGCCCTCTCTCATTCCCTGTTGCAGTGACCCTAGAAGCCATGCTTTGAGATGGTATATCCCAACACAGTGGAACTTCACCCAGCTGGGTCCCTAAGCAACCTGCAGAAGCAGTTATTCCCACTGATATCACTAGTTGTGTTATCATTAGTACAGCATAGTCTAGCTCTAGCCTATACTCAAAAAGTAAGCTAGTGTAGTAGATAATTATAAATTTATATTTTATTTCTAATAAACTCAAGGTAAAATCTGCTATTTTATTACCATTCACCCCATAGCTATTTCATATGTTACGTTATTTTGAAAATTTTAGTACAACAGTCCCACTTGAAGCAAGCACCTTCATGTGAATTATTCAATGAACAAATGTACTGCACCTCCTACTTACCAAATAATGGAATAGATAAAATTGGGAGAACAGAAAGCATGGTCCCTACTACAACCAAGTTTACAATCTATGGAGAAGACAACTGAGAAAAAAAAAAAGAAAAAGAAAATCAACTTAATCGTGACAAATGCCCTTGAGGAAAAGAATTGAGGACAGTAAAGGATGCAACGTAATCTGGGAATTTAGGGAGGGCTGGGAAGGCAGACTTGAGTAAGAGCTGATACTTGATGTTGGAGGCTGGGATCAAGAGCAATTATGGAGGACTTAACCTTTGCAAAGATAGCCATCTTCCTAAAGAAATATATCTAAAAGTACAACATTGTCCGGATCATATGAACATAGATAAATTTGTAAGCAACATTTTAATTGCTTACAACTTGATCCAGGGCATTTTAGGGGCGGGAGGGTAGGGGAAGCTTATTTTCTTGCTTGTAAATAGAAGTCTAAAGTTGGAAACAAGCATGAGCCCAGAACATTAATTCTCTCCCACCAACTGAAAGTCAAGAAACTGCACATTTGGCAGCAAAATTCTAAACAGCCTACAAGTGCCAATATCAGAAGAACAATCTTTACACTATGTAGAAAATTGCTAGTTAATCCTTCTCCAAAAATTTAATTTTATAAAATGAAAGCAAGTTCTATGTTTTTGCTATAGTGGAGTATATAGTTCTTTCAGATTGTTGAAAAATGTAAGAGAGATTTCAAACAAATTATTTTAAGCAGATTTAAACCACAATCTTTTTAATATACTACTTAATCGCCAGCATTTATAAAGCGATTTAGGCTTTCCGAAGCATTTCATATACATTATCTCATTTGATTCTAATAGATGAAATATATATATAGTTATGTATAAATATTTAAAATCTATGACAACTCCTCAAACCCTCAAAATTAAATGTGAATTGAAAATAAACCCAGTCAGTCTGGGGCCAGAGTAAGTAAAATGAAAATCAGATTTTAGATAGTATTAAATAGTAAAAGAGGATGTATAAAGCATAGAAAATAAGAATTGGAAAAGCCTTTATAGATCATCCAGTCAAATTCCTCAATTATAATAATGAAAATAATTCATATAGTGTATAAGCCATTATTTTTAATATGTGTGAGATTTTTTAGATTAAGTGGTACATTGATATGAGATAATTCTATTTCAGGGCCTGCATCCTACAAGCAAATGATACTGTATAACAAATCTTTCTTCCTTTTGTCCATAAACTTTCATCTAAAAGCATTAAAACCTAAAAGCTCTTAATTAAAAATAGGAAAATACAATGGTATTTAAAATTTGCGACAATATGTTACCCTACCAGTAAGTCTTGCTGAGATTCCACTGCAATCGTTTTCCTTAAACTGATCACGCTGTTTTCACCCTTGATCCTTTCCTTCTATTTTCAGCATAGCACTTGGAGTGATCCTGCTCAAACATAATTCAGGTCACTCAAGTTCATGCAAGGTGTGTTGCCTCACCATAGTCTTGACATCTTGCTCACTCCTCTCTCAACACAGGGACCTCATTACTATTCTCATACAATGCCTTAAGGACAGGACTTCCACATATGTCGTGAGGCCCAGTGGAAATTAAAAATTCAAGGCTCTTTGTTAACATTTTATTAAGAATTTCAAGATGATGTAAGTCTTGTGCAACAGCACAGATTGCACTCCCATGAAGCCAGCCCTGCTTAAAGGATTTGAACTTACTGGTCTCTTGCAGGATACTCTTCCCCCATGTTCTGCATGCCACCTATTCCCTGCACCCCTTTATCTCTCACCCCTATTCTCTAAACCTTCAGTCCTTCCTTTAGAGGTTATATTCACAAGTCTGTCATATTTCTGCTCACCTTATTTAAACTTCAAGACTCCCATTCTTTACATGATTTTTGTCCTTAGCTCACATTGCTATTTAGCACGGAATATATTTTACCAATCCAACCTGAATGCAAGTCTTAAGAGAAAGTTTTTGTTTTTTTTCATTGTTGTTTCCTTGCATTCAGAACAATGACAGATACTCAAGAACGGTGTTGAATGAATAAATGGATGAGTGAGAATATGATTGCCTTTCAGCAATAAAATGCAAAAGAATTTGAATCCCAGTCCCTTTCACACAGGAAGATACCCACCTAAGAACTACACTAGAGGAACCTGAGGTAACAGGACATGTACTCCAGTAGGCCTTTGACTGAAATCTGTTGGTAGTATTGGGTCCCTAAAGAGCTAAATCAAAATCCTCAGGTAAACCATGGTATACCAACCTTGGTCCTCCACCCTCTACTGGCAGAATGTGGCCTCCTTCCTCCACCCCCACCCTCCTTCACTGGCCTGGTAGAGTGAGATCTGAAAGCTGGGGATCTTTATCTTCTACTCCTTCACATAAGTTTGGCTGGTAGGCAGCAGTAAATAAAATAATGGTTTTCCTTTATTCGTTTTTGTTAAGGCTTTTCTCTCTCTAAACATGTCCCTATTTAGAAGATTTTAAAAACTGCTCTTTGTACCATCTGTATGTAGAATTAGGAATTTGGGTTTAATCAGACTATTGCAAGTGTCATACATAGTTTAAAACTGAAGTTCATTGACTCGAATCTGATTCCTTTTCATACACGACAGTGAATAAACATAGTTGTATAGCTTCTCCTTCCCCGTACCTCAATAAATAACTCAAATTGTCTGGGCACAGCTAGCTATATTTTGTACTAAACAGAACTTCGTCTCTCTGTAACTTTTCTCCATAACACCAGATAACACCTCTGGACCATCCTTTAGATGGCGCTGCAAATCTCTGGGCAGAGTTGTCTTCCTAGAGTCTGATTAAACTTGTTTTATTTTCCAATTAAATATGAGTTATGATCATCACCTGAGAGTTAGAAGATTATTGGAGGTTTGTGGAAAGGGGTAAATGTATGCCACAATGCTCTGGGGGAAGGAGTAGGAAAGAAAATATACTAAGATTATCATGAATGGTCTGTTAATGTTAAGTGCTAATATGAAGTGCTTTTCATGATCTCTCATCTCTTTCAACCATCTTTTTTTTTAGAAATTTCAAGCCATTTCTTCAAACTTCTTTTATCTGAACTTTCTGGAAATTCTATTTTTTTTAAATTAGGTATTCACCTCTTACTAATATTTCTTTGGCTAGAGTAACTTATATGATATGGTAATTTTTCCTTAAGAGTGTGCTAAATTCTACTTCTCCAACAGAGTCTTGTTAACACTAAATTTCAGAGGCAGATTGGAGTAACAAATGTTTATGAGCTTGGATGCTCAGCAAATTTGTATTTCTAACTTAGCTCTGCCTTTAAACAGCATAATTATCTTTTCTTGCTTATCTACTAAATTGGGAATATTTATTTATTCAAGAAATATGTATTGAGTATCTTACTATGTTCCTGTCACTATTCTTGATATTTGAGATAGAGTTGTAAACAAAATTGGCAAAAATAACTATTTGCTTATAATTAATTAATTTAGATTTGCCTTACCTAATCTATTGAAGATATTTGCATTTTTTTCCTGTAGCAGGAAAAAGTAGGTCAAATGTAGTTAAAGTAACAAAAAACACATAATCATCCCTGGTCAATGTGGCACAGTTGGTTGAGCATTGTACTGTGCACCAAAAGGTCACCAGTTTGATTCCATCAGGGCACATGCCCAGGTTGAAAGCTCATCCCTGGCAGGGGTGCATACAGAGGACAACCGATTGATGTTTCTCTCTCATGTTGATGTTTCTCTCTCTCTTTCTCTCTCTCTTCCTCTCTCTAAAAAAGTTTAATAAAGCCATATTTTAAAATATTTTTAAAAACAAATAAACAAAACACATAACCAATGATTTGTTAGAGGAAAATATCTAGAATGATGCTTACGTTCTAGTTGGTACAGAACAGTGATGGCGAACCTATGACATGCATGTCAGAGGTGACAAGCGAACTAATTTTTTTGGTTGATTTTTTCTTTGTTAAATGGCATTTAAATATATAAAATAAATATCAAAAATATAAGTCTTTGTTTTACTATGGTTGCAAATATCAAAAAATTTCTATATGTGACACGACACCAGAGTTAAGTTAGGGTTTTTCAAAATGCTGACACGCCGAGCTCAAAAGGTTCACCATAACTGGTATAGACAAACAGTAAAAGTGAGCAATAAGTCCTTCAGTTGATCGGGGGAAGGTCAGTGGGGAAAAAAGGTATGTATTACTATTTATAATACTTTAAACGATAAAATAAAATTTTAAAAAAGAAAAAAAAGTAAGCAGTAAATAAACAAGAAAATTTCAGATAGTTATAAGTGCTGAGAGGAAAATAAAGCAGATGGTAATGGAGAAGGAGATCAGTGGGGAAGATAGGATAGCTTTGGGAGATGCTATGAAGATTAAATATATTAATCTGGTATGAGAGATTTGGACTGAGCAGAATGCCTGGCAAACTTTCAAGAAATATTTTAATGGCCAGCAACTTCCTATATAAAATATATCTCTTTGGTCTCTATTTCTAATAAATTTTGCTCATAGAGTAACTACATAATTTTCTTTTGGGTGAGTTATATACTAGTATTTGGGGTGAATAATAACCAGTGAGATCAAAGGACTGAGGGCAAATTACTAAAAATTCATATTGTCACTAATAGCACATTTCCCCTAAAATATTTAGAGAAATATTACTTGTGTACATTCCATTTTCATATTATGCCTATCATTAGAATGAGAGTTCATAGACAGTAGAGAATATAGAAATCATTTTGATGTCAAAATGAACTCAGACCTTCAGTGTTATAACTTAAATTAAGACTCAAATTTTATCAATCAAATAAATTCAGAAAAAAAAATTGTCAATGTTTAATGGTTGAGTAGAAATGTAAAAAATCTTTAAATAAAATGCAACTGAAGAGTCCCAAATACTTTCACTTGCCCTAAATTTCATAAAGTTGGTTTATTGGTTTCTTTAAATGTTTCCCTTCTCAGGTATACAATTTGTCTTACCAAAAGAGGGTTGTCATGATAAAGTTGAAAGACAGAATTGAGAAGACACTTGCTCCAATAACAGAAATTTGTAATCCATAAAGTGAGCATTTTTAAATAAATAGGGGTAGAATGTTGAAGAATATAACCAAGACCCATAAAAACACAACTAAATATGCAAGTTGCTTCCCAAATCAAACTACACTATTTACTTATTGCCATAAAATCAAATGAAATATACTTTGGTGATACTTATCTCAAAAAATAAAAATTGAAGTTTAATCACAAGAAAATATTTTGGTCCATTTTCCATGTCCCTATACTTTCATCTAAAGCAGTGGTTCTCAACCTTCCTAATGCCGAGACCCTTTAATACAGTTCCTCATGTTGTGGTGACCCCCAACCATAAAATTATTTTTGTTGACTTCATAACTGTAATTTTGCCACTGTTATGAATCATAATGTAAATATCTGATATGCAGGATGTATTTTCATTGTTCGCGACCCACAGGTTGAGAATCGCTGATCTAAAGAAAGAATAGACTTTTCCATAATGTTATTTTTCTTTTAATACCATGCCTATTAGCATATAGACATTCATATCACCAACATAATAATTAGCACTTATTAAATTTCCACTAAGATTAATGCTAGTTCATAATATTATAGAGAAGAAAAAATCTTACTCTTTCAGAAAAAGAGCAAGAGAATCTTCGTAATTTTTAAGTTGGCAAAGTTTTGCTAAATGGACATAGAAAATGTTAGCCATAAAAGGGAAAATGGATAAGTTGAAGTATATTAAAATTTAAAATTTCTGTTCTCCATTAAGAAAATGATGAGGGACAAAGGTAAGTCACAAAATGGACATTCTAGAATAGTACTGTACAATAGAACATTATGCAATGTCCAAAACTGAGCTGTCCAATATGGTAGCAACTAACTCTATGTCAATATTGAAAACTTGATATATGACTTGTGTGACTGAAGAATCAAAATTTTTATTTTAATTATTTAAAATGTAAATATAGACATACACATGTGGCTATTGGCTACCATACTAGACAGTACATTACTAGAGGGTTTTAGAGACTTATTTATAGTTGCTTGGATGGTTGGAACCCAGGCCTCCTCACTCCAAATTCACTCCTCTATGATATCATAGTAAGTGTGTATTGTGACCATCCAGTTTCGATGGTCACAACAGAAGACTTTTTGCTTTTCATGAAAATTTTAATCAAATTTTATAACTTCTACTTTCTTAAAGAGGCATCATGAAATAGTGAGAAAAAACTTAAATTGAAAATAAAATCTTGCAGGTTTTTTTTTTTTTTAGGATTTGGTTAAATTTTTGTTTGTTTTAATTTTGTTCAAGCTAGTATGAGCCACTTTGAAAATAAACTTTGTAAACAAAAGAATTCTGCCATAGCCGCTCTCTCCACCAGGCTGGGATCACTATCATTGGTCTTCATCATAAATCTCATTTGCACCATCATTGACTTAATAAGTAGTAAATAGATTAATCAGTTTCACCATTAGATCTATTTTTTAAAATCAAAACTGTTAGTATTAGAAAGCCTGGGTAATCTGTCTTGATCTATAAGAGGCAGGGAGAAGAAAAACACTGTAGAAATTAAGATCACAGAGAAATATTTTAGAAGTAATATGAAATCAGAGAAAGGGGTGACTCTCAGAAAAAAAAGTCCAGAGGAATCTGTACAACCATAAAGATATTAGTTTTTGCAGAAAACAAGATAGAAGTTTGGATCAATATTTCTTTGTAATTCAAAGATAAGGGTGATCCCAAGTGACATCTAGGCTTTCACTATGCTGTATTCTTTGTTCATGATACTTATCACAGCTGTAATTAAAATGATATTTGAATAATGTGTTTTTGTTTAGAGTTTGTCTCTTCCAACAAACTACAGATTCCATGAAGGCAAGTTTTATGTCACTTTTGTTCATTGTCATAATAGCATCATCAAAACATCCAGTTATATAGTAGGTATTCAATAAATATTTGCTGATGAATGAATAAACAAATGAATAAGTATCCCAACTATACTTCATAAATCTTAGAGGATCTTGTAGATCTTACAATATTTTCACCTCAGTCTATCACAGTGACATACAATTAAAGTTAGGTTTATAAAATGCTTTTTCTTGCTGATAATAGCTACCATATATTAAGTTAGGCCATACCATTAAGTGTTTTGTATGTTTGATCAAACTTAATATTCAAAACACCCTTACTTATAGAGACTATATTCCCATTTTTCAAATTAGGCAATGGAAGTACAGAGATAGTAAGTAGATTATCCGAGATCACGCATTCTATAACTAGTACTATCAACATTCGAACCCAAGACTGTGTAATACCTGTGTTTTTGTTTTCTGAACTATAATGCAGGGATGTGGAGGTAAGGTTGGGGAAAAAGAAGACAAGTGTCAATAAAAAATAATAGCACGGACTTCACAATTTTGCATACATCTGGCTCTGGTTAGTGATGAAAGTTGTATGATGGGGGA
Source organism: Myotis yumanensis (assembly GCF_028538775.1). Taxonomy (NCBI): domain Eukaryota; kingdom Metazoa; phylum Chordata; class Mammalia; order Chiroptera; family Vespertilionidae; genus Myotis; species Myotis yumanensis. The sequence goes on from NW_027223754.1 coordinate 133,353,389, forward strand.
GGTCCTAGAGGCAACAAGTGTTTGGCCCTACGTATGTCCTACTTATACTGTAGTAATGCTGCTGTCTCTGTAGCCAAGAAAGACCTGAAATAAGATTTGCACAGCAGACATGCAGAAAGACATAGAAATTAGTGCTAAAAGGAAGAAGAAAACACCAGGTTTAGTACGTGAAACATTGAAGCACATATAGAATAGGAACCATGACTACACCCCATTGGAACCAAAATCTATGTGACATTTCCTATTTAGTGAATGACTCACATAGCACATGATAGCTGAATATTATTCAACTTGAAAGAAAATATCATATAGTCCTAAAACTTCCAGTTCCAGAAATAATCAAAATAGTTTATAAGAGCTATTAATAACAGGACATCACCCCAAACTACTGTTAAGTTAAAGGATGTTTTTCTGGAATTTTGAAAATTATTAGGGGCATAAAATATCTTCCTTTAAAATTGTCAACGATGTAATGGAAAGAAAATCAACTGGATTGTTGAAAAATTATTGTGATCATTTGACCATTTGATTCATAGATTGAGTAGAAAATATTTTATTCTAAAAAATGTTCAGTTTACCAGCATAAACTCTCTCCATATCTCAAAAGTTTCTACCTGCTCTCTGAGATGTGGAATTCTTATCCACCACTCAGCAGGCATTTGAGACTATAAACTTGTAACCTGATTAGAAGAGTAGTAGTTCTGAATCAATCCAGCTTTAAAATAATTTTAAAACTAAATTTTCAGTTTCCCCGTCTAAGTTACATTCAGTAGTATGGCCTTTTTTCGCCACCTAGTGGAGGAACGCACATAGTCTGCAGCCTGTAAAGCTTTAAAATGGTAATTTTCCTTCAAGTCCAAGCAAGATTCATTATTTAAATATATAACCTCATGAGCATCTGGATGAAATCTCATAATGGGAGAACTCAGACTTTTTATTTTCTTCTGCAGCCGGGGACGCCAGTAGGACACTGTGTGGGCACCCTAGAGGAAACTCCTCAATGCACTTCTGCACGCAGCCATATGGTTAGAATCAGCGGGTTCTCCTAGTGCCAGTTTAAAACAATGGGCGTGTACATGAATAACATGCAAGCAATCAGACCAGCTCTGGGTTTCATAGTCTCCCTTTGTATAGGGTGCTTTTTACACCTCATGGAAAAGGTACGTTGGACAAAGGCTAATATTTTTCTCCCCAGTCAAGGCAGCAGGACTGCAGCTAAAATGATGTCAGAGTTTCCATTTCAGCTCCTTATTTCCAATGGTTTAGCCTTCTGCCGTAAACATTAACTCTATGAAAAAAACACAAAAACACATACTTGGTTATAGTGCATCTCAGGCCAGAAGAACATTCTTATTACTAAATAAATGGTTTTAAAAAGAAATTATACTGCATGTCATAAAATTCTATTTTTAGAGGAACCACCACAAGCAGAAGGGAAGATAAAGAAATTTAAAAAAAAAACACACACAAAAACTACAATGTGTTTTCTTTTAAATGTCTTGGAAGAAAACAGCAAGAAGAGTCAGAATATGTAGAGTTGGTCCAGCCCTATCAGACTTGATTCCCTGCCTGTAAGAACATATCTAGTTGCTCATAATTATAATGCTACAAAAGGATTTTACACTGTGAAAATCAGCTCAAAGCAGCATTCAACAGTTCTATCTTCCTAATTGACGAAAACAAGAAATTTACAAAATATGTGTGAACAAACAAGCAGACGCCCCCCTCTGCCTGCCTGGTGGCACTCTGGCTCACACAGTCAAGGCTCAGCAGATAGAGGCTTCCAGGGCAGCACTTATTACAGTAATAATAGTAATAATAATAAAAATCAGAAAAGTTCCAGTTCTGCATCCTCAATTCATTTGAGGAAATATTTATTTTGAAGATGGAGAAAACTCAGCTGTTGGATCAGGCATCAAGGCCATAGTTCTCCTTTGCATCATCTGCAACTTGCTATATGGAAGTGGAGGTAGGGGTAGGCCTCAGACTCTGAAGGTGAAAAGGAAAAAAGAAAACCCATGAACTTAGTATTAGGCTGAAAAAAAATTTGTTTTGGGCATGACAACTGCTCTTTACTTTGTGAAAACTTTTTTTTTTTTTTTTTACCAGTTTGGAAAAGAAATAAAGCAGTTAGCTTTTCCTATGAAAGGATTTATAGAGAGGGCTTACTTGATATTCTGAATGGATTTATTTCAACTTTCATTTTAAACAGAGGGAATATTTGTCATACTTTAATGTGTTTCATCGTATTAGGGCCATGCCACAAGCAGACAAAAATGATTCCATTCTAAGAATCATGTCTAACTTGCTACCCAAGTCTACCTCAAACTCAAGAGTACCAACACACCCGACATAAATATGCATTTCCTGACTTGTGAAGGATGTTAGCCGCAGGGTCATCTGTACGTTTTCTTCGCGTCTCTCTGAATTTCCTCGTACCCGCCAATGAGGCTAATAGATGCTTTGAATTTTCAAAAATGTTTTGTATTTTCATATCATTTACTTCTTTTTATCTGTCTAAGAAATGAAGAATCTAAATAATTTTACTTGGAATCATGAGAATGGGGGCTGACCAGGAAGACTGACTCAAAGACTTCAGATGTAGGGCAGGACACAATACCTTTTATCATCTCCCTGAGCCTCAGACGTTATCAGTCTGCAAGGGAAACCCAATCCTGAACATAAATTGCATTTCCTAAAAAAACATAATCTTGCCTTAAGATACCAACCTCCCTGATTACAGGGAATGTCTGTGTTTACACGTTTGTACGGAGCATGTTGGCTGTATTAGTGTCCTAGGAAACAAACTGTGTGCCGCTTGCTCCCAGGCCTGCTGCAAGCACTGAGGAGAGAAAGCAAAAGAAATTTTGAAATCAGACCCCCGATCTCTAACTTCTTTCAAATTCCTGAAGCACATTAGCTTTACTACTGCATGATGTGCACGGTAGTATTTCTTCTAATGAAATCTGACTAAAAGTTTAAATGAGTTTAATGCATGAAATGTATAAATAAAATGTGGCCTTAATTAAATTTAGACTCGATACATAACTTAAATGGGTAGCTCAGGAACAGCTTCGGTATCATGTGTCCAGACTATTTTGGGCTTTGCACAAGTAGTTTGAATTTTGTCAGTGAGTGCAGAGCGCAGAGCACTTTCTACCAGGAGCACAGTATGTGTGCAGAGCTGAAATATGCAAAAGAACTGTGGAGAAAATCCAGTGTGGTGGAAAAGAGGTAAGAGAGAGTACATAAAACAAGGTATGAGAAGCAGACCACAGGATGGAATCCTGAAGTGTTGATTTGCAAAGAGCAATTTACATAGGTCGAAGACTTGACTTAGAATTTCTCGGGATGTCTCTTAGTTTCATGAGTTTGGGGAAATACCTTAATTTCATGAAGCCTCCACTTTCCTCATTTGTACAAGTGGATCAAGATGCCTTATCTGCCTCCCTCCTGGTTTGTTGGAAGGATCAAATGAGATAATAAACACAAGAGACCTTTGTATATAGTATAATGCTTTACAAATCCAAGAGATTGTCATAGTAGCAGACTTCCTTAACTATAGAAATTTCCTATTCACATTTAAGAGGCACAATGCAAGTATTCTTCCCACATATAATATACATATATATCTGTGTGTGTGTGTGTGTGTGTGTGTGTGTGTGTATATATATATATCTGTGTATATATATATATATCTGTATATATATATGTACAGATTATATATATATACCCAATTATGTGTAATGATTAGAGTTAATGTTATTAGTAAGGGATAAATGAGCATCAAAGAAAAGTCTTGGGAAAACCTCAACAGCTATACAAGAAGCTTCCTAAACTAATAGTAACATGTATGGGTTTTGAAGTGATATCCTCAGCTTCAACCTTACTCTGCTACCTCCTAACTATAAGTGTGCAGCTTACACAGTTGGGTAACTCTATAAACTGCTATTTTATCACTTGTAAAATGAAGATAATAACACCTGCATAATGGTCTTGCTCTGAGATCTAAATTATATATATACATACATATATATATATATCTTTTTTAAGTATTGAAAAATGTTTTTTATGCTTTATACATCATAAAAATACCATAATATGCACGTCAAGGAGATCACACCCATGAACAAATAGAAATTATTTCACTTAAAAAGAAGGTCAAAGAGTTAGGCTTCATTAATAGTTTGAAAGTAGAAGAATAATACAGAAGTCTCCCAAACTAAAAATAAAGAGAAAAAAATTGTTGTTTTATTAAAAAATGAGGACTGAGGAGGACAGATGGACAGAAAGTTCTCTGAAACTTCCTCAGCAGGGATGTTGATGATTCTAGGCTACACCACAGCCAAACTCTGTTGTTGTCTTTGTTGTTTGTTTGTGTGTGTGTGTTGTTGTTTTTTAATATTGCACAAAGCCACTCAGTTTCAGGCATTTAATAGAATGAAACCAGGTGAGTGTAAGCCAATTTTGCCTTTCATTTTTCAAGTTTGTTTATTACTTTACTTAAACCACAACATTCTGAGATCTCACCAAAAAAAAAAAAAAAAAAAAAAAAATCTGTTTCTGTGAAATTTTCAGCCTAATTTCCAAACCAGAAAAGAGATTCAAATAAACTTGGGTCCATTTCAAAAAAGCATCTGAGATGCTGGATGTTTATTTGAAGCAATATGGACTGCTGACCTTTTGAGGTTCCCCCACCCACCAATAAAAAGTGTGCACAATGAATTTACTGTGCAAGGACCTAGTGCCTCTGCGTCTGAATGGATAAAAATCCCATTGGTCTTGAGAAAAGTTGTTCCCAAACACATGCAGAGGAATCAAGCCTGAAGCAGATATATTGATACCCTCCTTTTAGGAAAATGCACAAACCAATCAGGATCCTATCTCAGGAAATCTGTAAATAGGTTATTTATTCAATATGTTTTATGAATTTAAAAAATATTCCTAGGCTGGTGCCATTAAGAAGAGACTCTTGTTGGAGTAGGCAGAGGGTTTAGTATTTCCTGGAGCCCTATAGGAAAATTCAGACCAAACTGCTCTCTCCCATACAGAGCTGCCTTTAACATCACTGTGGGGCTTTAGAAAGGATGCCAAGCCTTCCCCAAGTTCTTGAACCTTTTCAAAAACTGAATTTTACCACTTTTGAAATGATGAACACTGAGAAATTGGATTTGAAACCACAGCATTAAATGCTTAAAATCCGATCCTTCTGTCAGGACCTGGGATAAATTAAACTGATGTATATTATTTTTAAAGAAAGGGAAAAAAAATATGGGAAGCGGATTTCAAAGCCTGAAGGCACAGAACAAAACAAGTTATGCAGGTGATACAAACCATCTTAGTTCATTCCTACAATGGCTTTCTGCTTCCATATGGTGGCCCACACTGGAAATAATTCTTAGGAAAACACATTTGTATGTGATATATAAAACATTATTTTAGACGTTTCTGTTTTTATTTTCAGACTATGCTATTTTTTTTATTGTGTTCAAACTGCTTTATTTTTTCACCTGGGTTTTGAGATTATTAAGAAATAATAAGTAAAGAATGAGAGAGAATGTGTATAGATGACAAAGGTTTAAGGTGAATAATTATCAAATGTTTCCATCAAGTGAATTCAGCATGACTGGGTGATATGTATTAGGATTAAATCAAAGCTTTAGGAATTTAAGCACAAAAAAGTTGTTTCACTTTAGCGTATTTTAAACTTGTGATTTTACTAATATTGGCTGATTTTATTACTTTCTGATACTCAAATATTAACACTAGTCTAAAGATAAGTACATTGTTAAGAGCAAAAGTCTCTACCTGATTCATTTTGGTTATTGTCAATGGAAGGATTTGATTTTATAGTAGGAACAAAACTAATAAAAAGCTTCCCAATTTCAGTGCATTTTTAAAAAGTCATTTCCTGGCCATGATTCAGACAGCAAAGATAAAGCAAGTTCAAAGTTCAGAAAAGATCTGGTTATAGATAATCATCATCCAATATTTTAAAGATCTAACAGTTTAAGCCACTGCATGCATTTCTGCCAACGACCATGGCTTTTTCCTCTTGATGCAGATACATTGTGATATAAAGAATAAGCTTGTTTTCAGATCCTGGATATTTGCAAAGTGGGAATTAGAGGAAAAAATATGGCTATTCACTTTCATTATGGAAAAGATGCACGTATACATAAACAGCAACATATTACTATCAGCAGAATAATTTGTCGATGACATTATAAGTAAGCGGGCATCAAGATTTAGTGTGAGTTTTTAAATGTTTTTATTAATTTCACTTAGAAGCCTTATTATATTGCTTAGTAAAATAATTAAAACATGAGTTGTCTATACATTGTAGACTAAATAAATAATAAGACATTGCAGAATATTGACCTAAATGTCCCCTGTGGGCTATGGAGTATTTAGGACAATATACAGACAAACTGAAATGAGGAAATTGGAAAGTAACTTGAAAAAATTTGGCAAAATTGGATTCATAAAATACATAGATGTTTGAGACAATGAAGCCTTCAAAATTTAACTCAGTGCTTTATCCTTTTCACACGGTCCTTTTTCTATTTTCTGAAAAATTCTCCTACAACACCACCAAAATATCAAAGGTGGAACAAATGAATGCCAACTGGTACACTAACAATCGGCAGAGGCTGTGAGGTTGCCACACCTATGTAACCTCTTGCTTCAATTTGCACTGCAAACTGTTGCATTTCATTTTATAACATCAAACGTAAGCAGAAAGCATGCTCCCGAGTCAATTAACACAACAGGCAAGCCTTTCCTACCTCTGATCTTAAACAGTGCCTGTGACCTGAAGCACAAAGTAAGGGGCTTGCGGGTAAATGTGACCTCTGAAGCGTCACCCGTTAGTCCTAATCATTCAAGAAAGCATATCCTCGGTTTTATGATTTGGAGCATAGAGCGTTTACCTGTTTTACATCAATTACTTCATTTAGTTGGACCTGAGATTCAGGGAAAAGCTAAGGGATGCTGCAAACCTGAAGGCTGTAGACACTGTTGTAAGAATGCGTCACTCTTAACAGGGGATATTTTCTTGGAGTTTTTTTTTTCATCAACTGGGTTTTCTACTCATATATCTTGAACCTCAGTTCAAAGGGCACACTCCACTAAGAAGCAACTTATTTATCTATGCATCTTTTCCCCCCCAAGTGATTGATGAGAGATTTTCATCAATACTTTTTATTTTATTTACTTTTTTACGAATCTATGTTTATTTCATTTGCACTATACTGTATACATTGAAATATTCTCAATTAAATTTATTGGTTAAGATTACATAGGTTTCAAGTGTATATTTCTATGGTACATGATCTACATCTTGCATTGTGTTTAAAAAAGAAACATGCTAAACTGATAATCAATGAAATTGATTCTCACATATGTGATATCAAAGTGGAGTTCATGTACTATGGGACCCCTTGATAAAACAAGAGTTTTCTGAGTATTTAACTTACTCTCTGAGAAGATATATTTCAATCTATTGTAAATCTAAAATCACCTGATAATGATTTTATTACTTAAATAGTTTAAAATGAAAATGGCATACCAATGACTTTCTTACACATTTTTTTTTCCCCACAAAAACAATTCTCTAATATTTGTTTCTGTGGAATCATTTAAAGAATTTCGTCGTCATCTGAAATATTTTTCCTCCATTGAAATTAATGTGAAAATTAGGCAAGTAAATTATCGCAACTGAATACTCTGGTCTCATGCAGATAAAGATGTATCTCATGAATTGTCAAAGGACTGCTTCGGACTAGGGTAACACCTCACACAGTGCATGTTGGTGACTGATTCTTGGCTGAGGAAAGAACTATTTTGGTACTAATTTTTGTCCAAAAGGGACTGAAAGTACTTTTTAAATTAAGCCCTAGCATTAAGTTGAAATGAAACCACCCTGGAGAGATTGCACGGGCTGTCAATCATTGAGGAGCCACTAGACAGTTGACGGGAAACAGCATTTTTGGCAACCATGGTAAAACCCTTTTCAGACCAAAATACAGTGGTGTCTTTGATCTCAAAGAGAAAAGGAAAGACTGGTTAGCTTTTTCTTCAAGGATTCATCCAAAAATCTATAAGACCAAATCCATTACTCATACAGAACTAACTGTAGTTGACCACAACATAGAAAACAGACCTGTTCAGAAGCATTCACTGGGGAATTTCCCTCTCATTCTAAAGCTTGCAAAATTCCTGAGAGATATCTCGGGACTATAATTCTCACCACAAGTACATTCATCAGGTATACCAAATTCTTCCCAATTGAGACTTTGCTCTGTTGTTTTGATAATAGTGCACGTATAATTGTTTTTTGTAGTTTTATTTTGTATGCCTGTATGTGTGTATTTACGTATATTTCTAAAAAGTTAGGAATTCCTACAAAGTTAAGGATGTACTTTTAAAAGCCAGGTTTTAATTTGTCCATTCTTTGTCAAGACTTAAATAAGAGGACTAAGGTATTTCTAACAAAGCATGCCTTTTAAAAATATACTTTAATTCTTTTATTTTTTGTTAATCCTCACATGAGGATATTTTTTCTGTTGCTTTTCAGAGAGAATGTAACCGGGAGAGGGGGAGAGAGAGAGAGAGAAACATCAATGTGAGAGAGAGATGTTGACAGGGTGCCTCCTGTACACGCCCTGAAAACCAAGGTGCCCTTGACCAGAAATCAAACCCTCAACCCTCCGGTGTGCAGGCTGGTGCTCTAACCACTGGGTATACTGGCCACAGCTAATTCTTCCTTTAATTACCAGTTTCTAGTGAGAAACATAGTAATTTATTCATTTGTAATCCTCCCAATTATGATAAAAGGGGTCATAGAAAAAATGGACACTGGAAAATTGTTTTATATTAGTACAGTTACGGTACTTCATGACCTGGGCTTTGTTGAACTTGACTCCAGATCTCAAGCGGGAAATGAAAATGAAATAAAATTTCTAGAGCACATCATATGTGCCTGGTACTCTGCTGGGAGCTTCGCTTTTCATCTCATTTGACCCTCACAGCAGTCCTGTGGGCATGTGATGACCTAGGATTGTTGCCAGTTATCCACTGTTCTTGCTTGTGAGACGGTGTTTCTTTCCTACGCCACTCACGGGAGGCTTGGGTGTGTGCCTTCCTCTGGGCTATTTGAAGGTCAGGGAGAACGATGCAAGAATCTTTCAGGCAGATCCTCTGAGCGCCATCCCATGGTTCCTGCATCTCCCTTGTCTCTCTACCATGAGACAAGCACATGCCATAAGGGCTGGCTTTTTTCCGTCAGGAGGAAAACAGGGAGCCAAGCTGTAGCTGACCTGAAAAGGATCTGCAATCCAAGAAAGGAAGGGACCCTTGCTGTGAGCCATTCAGATTTGGGCAATGTTTGTCACACAGTATAATTTAACAGAATGCAGGTAAGCGACGTTGGTACTTACTTTGTTAAGGTGTGAATAAAGGATCAGTGGAATGAAGTAGATTGCCTACGTAACACAGATAGTAAACGAGGCAGCTTAGGAGATATCTGACTCCATGTCCCGTAGTCTTTCTCCCTTATGGCATTGTAGGTCAACAATGCATGCCAACTCAGTATCCAGGAGATTCCTAGCTCAATGAGCTGGCCAAAATGATCAGATATCCAATTGTATCCCACCAATCTTCCTGGGAAGGCTCTTGCAAATGTGAGACTACCAGTTTGAAAAACTCCTTTGTTCTCTTCTCTTTACTTTTCTATTCTTTGTCATTTGTCATCTCTTCTATAGCTTCCAAGATTAATATACATATCTTTCAATATTTTCAGTATTCAAATCTCAACATTATAACTGGGTTCAAATCTCTGCTCTGCCTCTCTGTGGCCTTGAATAAGTTCTGTGAGCTGCAGTTCTTGGTGTATACAATAGGGTAATAATAACTTTCATGGGCTTTCTGTGAGAATTAATAATCCATGAAAAATGTAGACACAGTGCACACGTCACTAATATTAAAATCTTGTTTCTAGTGTTCTATCTTTTCTTCTGGTGAGGCAACATCTGTCTAGAATAGATGAGAAAGGTTCATTGAAAGCTGGATCCATAAAATGCCTAAATAACATTCTTGAAACAAACCATTGAATAAAATAATTTGCTTGACCTTGATTTTCCTTAGTTTACACATTTTAGCCTTTAGTTTCCTCCAAAGAAAGAATCTTGTTCTATTTTGCTTTGTTTTTCTAATGTTTCTTTTTTAAAGATTTTTTTTAAATAGTGGCAAGTTTGGCAATATTTTTTGTTTCTATTAAATTGAAAATACCAGATATTCCATATTAGATTCCTTGAGCATTACTGTCTTTATTCCACCACATTATATAGCCTTAAGTACAAAATACTACAAAATTCTTAGCTATAGCCTTTTTTAAATCTAATTACCAACCCGAATTTGAGAAATTATCTCTAACTATATTTAGCATTGCTAAAGTATAACATCAGGGTGGCAGATGCATCGTCCATTTAATGTCAAATTGTTTATCTTTACATTAAATTTTGGCATTGGCCATTATGTCTTGAGTCACTTTAACAAACTATTTTACTTTTATGGGAATCATAAAAAGAAAAGGGAGTAGACTTCAAGTTCAAAACCAGGATTGAAATTAGAATCCCATCAATTACTAGAACATCCTTGAGTCTCAATTTTCCTTTCTGTTAAATGGAATAAAATTTTCTAAATCCATGATACACAATGAAATTTTGAATTTCAAAGGAAAAAGCATTAGAAAAACATTACTATAAACTATTAAGTGGTATTAAATGTTAGAAAATTTTCTATTGCACTTAAGATAATAAAAAATACAGCATTTTCCTCTATGCTCTATATCATCTCAGCAGTTGCAGAAACCTCAATTTAATATTTTAAAATATATGTGTAAACAATATTACAAATGCATTTATATATATATATATTTATATATATATAAAGTTATGCATTTTTAATGCAAGAAAATGAATTGTTTTCAACATTTGATTATATCATATTATTAACAGAGTGGTACAGAAATTAAATATTTTTACTTACATGGACAGATAAAAAGAGCTTTTTATTAATTAAGGGCATTTTAAAATATATTTGAGTAAGGCAATAGCATGTTACAACTTTCATTTGTAAATCTACAAAAAAAGTAGCTTTGCTGACCCTTTTCCTTGTAGTTCAATTTTATCTTTTCATTCTAAGATGTACATATTATGTTCAATTTCCTTTTCCATCCTCTATCAAATTTAGTGTCCAGGTTATTTTCATTTCTGTAACTCATCACTATTCATCAGGTATTATTAGTGCTAGTTTTTCTGCTCAAATAAATGTGAAACAAATTTAAAACCAAAGGAGCTGATCTTGAAGTAATCCTAGGAGAAAACATGGTTTTCAAATTCTCCACAGCCTGCACAATAAATTAAGCTGAGGACAGAGAGACTTTTTACAGAGAAATTCAACAACGTCTATAGAAAAAACATTTTTGTCTGTGTGCTCATGTTTCTTGATTGTTTTTCCTCTAAAGCTGATACTTGATTTGACCTGAGCACTTTTAAGAAATAGGAAACAGCTAGGTGCCAAATGCCTCCTTGTCACCTCTTCACATATTACCAGCTATAATGTTTAGCTCTGCATTATCTTTTCACATACCTGTAATAATCTTTAATCACATCTCTTTAGCGGTTGTTTTTTTGTAAGTATAAAGTCACAGAAAGAAAAAAATGTTACTTAAGTTAGTATTTCTTAGAGTCTACCAGGTTGGAATTCACCGTGTAACGATCACAGAACCTTGCCTTTGTGGTTGTTTAAAATGAAAACGGCAGAGTTCACAGTCTTGGCTCACCATGCTATCTGTCCACGGTCTCTGAAAGATGGCATATTTTCAAATATTCCAGACTGGTTCGAAATGCTGTCATGTGTCACATCAGATTACCTTAGCCAGCTTGTGTTATGTTACATCAAGGATGTGACTAACATCAACCACATGTAACGCAGCAGAGCAGTGCTGTCCGCCAGATAAATTTCAAAATGGCACGGTTTTTACAAACCAGGATTTAGAAAATTCTGGTCATTAAGGAAGAAAAAGAGATCTTTAAATTATTTTGAAAGAGATTTTTTTTACTCTCACTTTCAAAGGGGTTGGCAATTATAGATAAATGACAGCTTGCCATACTGAGTATTCCAAATCAAAGTTAAGCATCAAAAAATTCTGAAATTTATAATATCAAGAGCGTTCTAGAGTACAAATAATCAGGAGAAAGTTAAATGCAAGTACTTTAGAAAACACCAACTAGCTGATTATATGTAGATAAAGAAAATAACTAATGAAACAGGAGGAGATGTTGCAAAATTTAACTGTAGTTCAGGCTCCACTAGTTTCATTTTGTTAAATGATTATATAGTTGCATATTTTGGGGGGCAATAAAAGGAATAAGGGATACTTACCAACAAAATAATCAGAACAATAATGCAAATATTTCTAACACAGACAATCTAAATTTACGCAAATCAATTAGTAAAAATTATATATTGGAAATACTGTTTAAAATATCATGTAACTAATAATGTTACTTTATAAGGTTCAACAAAATCCTAATATTCTATCAGCCTTCAAAGATACTAAGATTCTCCATGATGCCATTAGAGTTCATTGTCAATGATAAAATTAAAAAAAAAATGAGAAAAATTCTGATCTGATTCATGCCCACCTTAATACTGGAGATGCAATCCAGCCCTGAAAATGGGGTCAGCAAGAATAGTATCTCTCAGGTAAGCCTATTCATGGATATGTAGTATTAGCCAACTGTACAAAGAGGATATGCCACTTTCAAATTAAAATTTATAAATATTTCATACCTTTTTCATTTTCTTCTCCATGGTAAATCCCATCTTCAACCACATAGAAGTCTTTAATCTTCCTGACTTCATTCCTCCATCTACCCTGGATCCTACTTGAACTAATCTTACAATAGCAAGTACAAATATATTGAGTTCCTGTTCTTGTTATTCACTCTTATGATCATTACTTCACTTAAGGAAAATTGCCTGAGCTATATATTTTAAGAACCAAATTACTAATCTTGGTAGGGTTTTATGGTTTTCTTATTACTCTATACGCTCTTCTTAGTTATTATCATTTAAGTCAGTGTTTCTGAATGGGCTAATTCTTCCACCCCTGAGCTATTTGCCATGTCTAGAGACATTTTTGGTCGTCATAACTAGACTGCTGCTACCAGTCTCTGGTGGGTAGAGGCGAGAAATGCTCCAAACACCCTACAATACACAACGCACCCTGAACAATGAAGAATCATTGGCCTAAAATGTCAATAATGCTAATGTTGAGAAGCTCTGGTTTAAGCTTTAACTATACCACTTATACGTGCATTAACATTTTCACTACAAATAGCTCCTTTGGGTGTTCGACCTATACATCCAAATGTCTATATACCCTCTCCATCGGCATGCCTCAAAGTTGTTCAAACTCAGTTTCAGTCCTCAACCCCAATCCTAGCGCGTGGCATCCCTACCCACCACCGACTGTCACAAGCCAGGCACCCAGCCCAGAGTACCCATTCACCTCTAACTGCCTTTCCACATGTCCAACCTATTACTAAGTTTTACTATTTCTACAGGCTAATTATTCTTAAATGCATCAACTTCTCTCTACTCTAATGCCAAACATCTGGTGTGAGCTACTAGCATTTCTTACCTAAACAACTTAGCCTTCTAACTGGACTCACCACAACCACTCATAGATTTCTCCAGTTCAGTCACCCAAATGCATCTAGAGTGGTTTTTGTTTTGTTTGTTTGTTTTTTTGTTTGTCTGGTTTTGCAAGCTCAGACGTTACCTTGTATCCCAAATTTCTAACAGATGCATGTTTAAGAACTCAATATTCTTTCCAATATTCTGAGAAAGGCTCACCATTTTTGGTCCCCGCTTGCTCCCTCAGCCTTATTCTATGCCACCTCTTTCCTATCAGTCTCACCAGAACAGCCTTCATTGCACCTTCCCTCAAGTTTCTCCTTTATTTAAATAATTTCATGCTTTGGATTTATTTCTTTAATTTTACAACACACATTATTATTCAATAACTTCTCTTAATTTTTAGATAATTCTAGACTAATATTTGTAGTAACCCTTAAACTTAACTTAGAAAGTTAGAATTCATCACCATTCCTTTTATCCAATGATGTCTTCATTCTTGAGTTCAGCTTTTTAGAATGTATAGATACCTATACTTTCCATGTAACTACATATATAAACACAACTTAGTATTGCCTTATATATTAGTCCAGTGATCAAATTCTTGGCCACAATATTTTTTTAAATCTTTTTGCAGTACTACAGAGAAATCTGAGACCAGACCTATTTTTATTTATTTATTTTGTAGACAACTTTTTTTCCTGTTTCTGGGAGTTCTTTCAAGAATTATTAAATGTAATTTTATGTAATTAAAATTTGTTGTAACCTATGTCTTGTTGTATGTATTTTCTAATACTAAAAATGGCAATTATGATGTGAACATTATTATTAATTAAGCCCTTGGTATGATTCAGAAGCCAAGCTAACTGCCTTATACGTAGTATTTAATCTTCACAATTACCTTGTGAGCTGATTACTATTGTTATTCCCATTTTAAAAATTGGGAAAGCTGAAACTTAGGTTAAGCAATATCCCAAGGTTGTACAAATTGGGCTTAGGTAAGGACATCTGACCAGTTTTTGCTAACAAAATGATGGTAAAAGTTGTCAGTTTAGCAATAAGACCAAAAAGGATATGAGTTCTTTACCCTCTTTTTCATCAACTCACTAATTGGATATTAATACCCATGGACGTCATTACCAAGATGTTAGAGCTTCCATCAACCTAGGTCCCGGAATGTACTGGGTGTGGTAAAAGTAGGCTTACAGTTGTATTCTTGTACTATTTATTAATTATTGTATTATTTTTCATTTAAGCAATTGTAATTCTACTTTTTCCCCACCCTGTGTCTGCTCTGAATAATTATCCTAGTGATAGTATAGATTTAGCAACACAATGTTTCCAACTATAATATTACAAATGCAAAATGTTTTCAGTATTAACAAGCGTAACCATAGCTAATTACCTTAAACTAAAAATGTATTGAAGGGTTGATTGAATCCAATATTTCTGCATCCAGTGAGCCCTTTACCATGTTTAAAAGTATACTATATTTTATTAAAAACCTTAAAATGCTTAAATTCTCTGACTTGAATTTTTTTAAATGTTTTTATTGATTTTTAGAGAGAGAGGGCGAGAGAGAGATAGGAACATAGATCGCTGACTCCTGCATGTCCCTTACTCGGATCTGCAACCCGAGTTTATGTGCCCTGACTGGGAATCAAACTTGTGACCTCTTGGTGCATGGCTTGACACTCAACCACTGAGCCACATTGACCAGGCTCTGATCTCAATTTTGATTTTGGTGATCTATCCAAAACAAATTATGCTAAACACATAAAAAATATGCCAAAAAATATTTATGCTATTAGTTCATGTAAAATTGAAGCAAACTACATGTCCAGAAAAAGGCATATATTAGGAAAATTATGGCACAATTTTTGTTTAAATATTATAGAGACATTTTATTTGTTGTTCATAGCAATATCTAGGATAACACAAAGACAATGAATTATAAGGACTGTGAGTATTGTGTACACAACTTAAAGTTTGGTATAATTATGCTAGAACTATTGGTTTTATATAACTATACCCATGTTCATATTTACATTTATATTCATATCCAAAAAATTGCCTTTGCAGCTCTTATCTTCCATATATACAATATTTATGATTATGTTATTCTTTAAAAGATTACTTGTTAAAATAGTTCCATGAAACCTATCAATGTATTTATTTTAAGAAATGTGTTGAGGATATCTTTTTATTACATCATAAGATGTCCTCATTACTAGGACTCATGGGGGGAAAAAAGCTCTAATTCTAGGCATAACTGGAACTGCTCCTAGACAAGAATTTAATTTTCATTTTGGGCTATAAATCAAATAAAGTGACAGTTTCCACTTTGGCAACTAAGAATCTGAGAACCAAAATGTGTTCTTGCTTTTGGCATGTATGCAGGATTGTATGGCATATGTTTTATGTTGCAACTTCCACTTGGTACCTTCTAATTTTTAATCTTTATTTTACATTCTCCAATTTTTCATTGTTTATTTACAATTAATTTTATGTAACTCTATTGTTGCAGCTCAGTAGAACCTAGAACTCATTGCATTATTGTATGCCAGAACTATACTAAGCAGTTAAAATATGAATTACTGAATCCTCCCAATTACCTTAAGAGTGTATATAATTATTGTAAGATCTACATTGTACAAATAAGAAAACTGGGACAGGAAGGAGTAAAGTCATTTGGCCAAGTTCACACAGTTAATAAGACTGCAAATCTAGACAGCATTTAAAGCTCTCAAGCTCTATGCTTGTGTCTTAATTACATCACCTTAAATCATTCTTGGAGCAAGTTAAAATACAAATACATTGTCCAAAAAATGGAAAGTTTTTTTTTAGAAACTAGAAAATAGCTACATTTAAAATGAGAATTTGTAGCAAAGAAACCATTAATAAAATGAAAAGGCAACCTACTGAATGGTAAAATCTATTTGCAAGTCATACTTGATAAGAGGTTGATATTCAAAACATATAAAGAACTCATACAATTCAATAGCAAAAAATACAATCTGATTATAAACCAGGCAGAGGATCGGAATAGACATTTTTCCAAAGATAGACAGATGACCCCAAAGTACATGAAAAGTTATTCAGCAACAATAACAGTCAGGGAAAGGCAAATAGAACCCACAATGAGATAACACCTCACACCTGGTAGAATGGCTATTATCGAAAAGACCAGAAGTAACAGGTGTTGGTGAGGGTGTGGAGAAAAAGAAACCCTTGTGCATTATCGGTAATAATATATTTAAATTGGTGCAACAACTATGGAAAACAGTAGGGAGGTGCCTCAAAAATTTGAACTATCATATGATTCAGCAGTTTCACTTCTGGGTATTTATTCAGAGGAAACCAAAAATTAATGAAAAGACATGCATTCCATGTTCATTGCAACATTATTTATCAAGCCATAGACATGATATGGGAACAAACTAAGTGTTCATTGATGGATAAATGGATAAAAGAAAATGTGATATTTATATTTAACAGAATATTATTCAGCCATTAAAGAAAGGATATTATTTGCAACAATATGGATGGACCTTGAGGGTATTATGCTAAGTGAAATAAGTCAGATAAAGTAAAAAAAATATTGTAATGATCATATATGTGGAATCTAAAAACAATCAAACAAAAATGAGCTAATAGATACAGAGAACAGATTGGTGGTTGGGTGGGTGGTGGGAAGCAAAAAGAGCATAAGGGGTCAAAAGGTACAAACTCCCAGTGACAAAATAAATAAGCCATGGGGATATAATGCACAGCATGGTAACTATGGTTAATAATACTGTATTGCATATTTGAAAGTTGCTAAGAGAGTAAATATTCAAAGTTCTCATCACAAGAAAAAAATTGTAATTATGTATGAACATTAACTAGACCTATTGTGATAATTTCATGCATATACAAATATCACATCAGTATGTTGTACACCTGAAATTAATATAATGTTACATATTAATTATATCTCAATTCTAAAAAAAAAAAAAAATAGACTTGACACTCATGCATACCTGAAAAGCCAATGGCATAGATTCAAAGCTGTGACTTGATCCAGGTGTTTGACTAACATCACTGTCTGTCTCTTGGGTCTGCTTTTTTTTCTCTCTCTGCTGGTTTCCTTCTCAGACAGGGTCACCCATCCATGCAGTGCCAACCATAGTTGACAGAAACTCCAGTCTTCCTGATTCTTACTGCACTCCAGTGCTTACCATCTCAGCAAGAGGCGGGCAGCCTTTCCAGTGCAGGGAAAGCCCTGAGAAAAGATCTCATGGCTAAATGGGGTCATCTACCAAGCCTGGCCCAATCAGTGTCAACAATTATTAGCTGAGTCAGCGTCTAGGACCACCCTTTGTCCTGGGGGAAGAGGTGGGATTAGTCCCACTGAACCACAGGACTGGAAATGAGGAAGGAATGGGTTTTAAGGACGGAAAAAGATCATGGAGAAGTTAAAACCATGGATGTACGTGATTGAGACCCCAACCCTATATAACCTACTGACACTTAGATTTCTGAAAAAAAATGATAATAAATAAATGAAAAGAAAATGAGAATCTTTGATTAATTCAACATCCTACAATATTGTATTTATTTTCTGTTTATCTTTTTTCTTTAGTACAAGCAATAAAGATATGAGAATACATCCAATTCTTTTTAAAAAGTATATATTTTATTGATTTTTACAGAAAGGAAGGGAGAGGGCTAGAGAGTTAGAAACATTGATGAGAGAGAATCATCGATCGACTGCCTCCTGCACACTCCCTACTGGGGATGTGGCTGCAACCAAGGTACATGTCCTTGACCGGAATCGAACCCGGCACCCTTCAGTCCGCAGGCCAGCGCTCTATCCACTGAGCCAAACCGGTTAGGGCTAAAACATCCAATTCTTAAGAATGTACCTTATGAAAATGGAAACCACAGTTTTATTTCCTCTTTAAATAGTGATTTGAACCACTTTTCAAGCTCTATGTGCATATCAATCACCGGGGTGATCCTGTTAAAGTGCAGATTCTGATTTAACAGGTTTGGGTTTTGCAGAAGATTCTGTATGTCTAACAGGTAACCAGGTCATGCTGGGGTTGATGCTGGTCAATAACCACGTGAGACTAGCAAGGCTTTAAACAAGCAGATGAGGTTCGAGTCAAATTGTGACACTATTTAAATTGATTACACTAGTATATACCTAAAAGAATCAATGACCCTTTCAAAAGTTCTTAATTTGGGTCCAGTAATACCTCAGGGAACAGGAGAATCTAGCTGTAAAGCATGCTGATAACCACACTGAGAAATAGAGGGAGAAGTTACATTCTTGCATCATGTAAAAGAATGTTCTCCAAGATAAAATGAAGCACATATTTATTAGTGAGTTAGCACCACTTTTGCTGTCAGCAGATGTGTTCCAGTCAGTTGTCTAAAGTGGGATAATAGCTTATTTTTTATTTATTTACATCTTTATTTTCAGTGGTGAAGGTAAGGCACAGACCCCCGCTCCCATCCCCCCCCCCCCCCCCCCCCCCCACACACACACAGACTGCCTGGATTCAAACGTCATCTCCGTGGCTTAGTAGTTGTGGTGCGTAGGACAAGCCACTACATAGCTTTCATTTCATCGCCTGTAAATTAGGAATAATATTAATATCTACCTCAACTGTATTTTGTGAAGATTAAATTAGCTAATGTATATAAAAGTGCTTAGGAAAGAGCCTGACATTTTATTGGCACTAGTGTATGTGTTATTATTTGTTTGTCTCCTGGCAATTAAAAAGCAGTTTCAAGATGCTTGGTACTAGCTGGTAATTAGGAAAATCATTGAATTGTGTGAGCTCGATTTAAGAACACATAGCAACATTGACTGAATAGAGACAATTAGCTCTTATCTTTTGCCAATTATAACTTTAGCTGAGGTTACTGGTTAAACACCAGACACTAACTAGTATACACAGCAGGACAAAATAGTTAGCAAAATCTCCAATTAGGGTTTTGTTTGCACTTCCAGTGGGAGGGATGATTTGTAAGTTTGAAAGAAACCTTTCGTGTTGATGACAGGTGTCAACACATCCAAGTTTTCACTGTGCTTGAATACCTGCTGGGAAATGCAAGATGCAAAAAAAAAAAAAAAAGCCTAATTGTTTTAATTCAAATTCAAACATATTTTCATTTATAATTGTGTTGATTGCTTTAACCCAGGCTGAGTAACATGTAAAACAAAACTTTAAAATCAATGTTTTTAAGATGAATAATTGGACCTAAGTCAAGGAAATTTCTTGTTTCTCCCTTTGCTACTAAAAAAATACCTGATCTTTAGTAATTAAACACTGACAGATGTATTACATCCCTCTTATGTAAGTCAGGTCTGAGATACGAATTTAATTTTGTCTTTGGAAAGGACTAGACTAGAATGTATATGTGCTTGTGGGAATAAGGACACTTTGAAATCAACGAATTCAGGAATAAATAAGACCCAGGTAGAGATACATAAAAAAAACATTGCCAAAAATGGATCCCGCCACGTGTATTCTTCATTCTTGGATGTGAATTGGGAATGGGTTTGAGGGGAAGATGGATGACTACCTTATGAAATAGGAAGGTAGATTGTGATATTTTCTGATGTCATGATTTCTATGAAATCCCCCAAAAGGACCTTTCAAATGTATACACTTATGTTCCCTTTATAATTTTATAATATGCTAGAGATATTTAATATATTAGGGGTTTTATTGCTAACTGGTTTCTTAGGATTTAATTTCAAATACAAAATCACCCAGATATTTTGGACTTTATGACACTGATACAAGCTATTATTTACTGCCACCATTTTATTGAATAACTAGAAATGAAAAACATTAGATTAAGTGAAAAAAATTGAATAATGTTAAAAAAACATGTCTGTCTGTTTTATCAACTTTTGGGACATTCAACTCAGGCTACAATAAAATAAACAACCAAGGATTGTCTTCCCTGCTGAAGTTAATTTAAATCAGAACAGAGTATTTACCTTTTCTTCGAGTTTGTGGGATTCAAGGTTGGTCTATTTTGGAAAGACCAAGGAAGGCAAACCTAATCCTTTTCTGAAGCTCATTAATTGGAAGCAGGACCACACTGCAATAGACTTTTGCTAAGCTGAAGGGACTAATTACGAATGTAAATGAGGTGAAAACCCTAAAACAACACTCTCCTAGTGGCTTCTTCTGTTTATACAGTTATACCCTAAATATAAAGCTGACACCATTTGTGTTAAATTTCACTAGTTAACTGACAAGCTAGAGCAGAGAGTACATTAGAGCTCTGGGTAGTCTTGTCAGTCACTCAGAGAGCTCGTAATCAATGTTGTGGATTTCCACGTCGCTGCCAAAACCCTTTCTTTTTAAAGCAGTGTATAAATGGATACATGGCTAGATATGTAGGTTAACAATTTCATCAATCACTGCCCTCATATTACTATCAGGTCTTGAAGATTTTAAATATTATTTAAACTTCTCCAAGTGAATGAATTTACCACTGACATTGTGTACTATTCCTACAAAGATCTGGAACGTATAACATTTCTTGTAATTGTGCGATTGACCGCAGTGTCACAATCTTGCGCTATTTCAGCCGTCTCCTCAATGAAAACCAAATTGAAGATTAAAGTGAGTTGCATAATGGAATAAAATTCTTCCACTAATATTTTAAGCCTTAAAGATGACTTTTTGGCATGTTTCAAGAATATAAAATATAATAATAATCCAGTGCAAAGCACTGTTTATCATTTATACTCAATGCATATTTTGATGCTGAAAAATACCTATGTCCTGTATGCCGAATCACTTTGAGAATAACTCAGAAAAACAGAAAGCCTAGTTTTTCTGAAGAGGTAGCATGGTCCGGTAGTAGTAGCATAGTCCTGAAATTTAGTCCCTGCTCTGCTACTAGATAGTTTAGTACATGGGCAAACAACTGGGGCACATCAGGTTCCTCCACAGATTCACTTCTATCTTGATTCTCTGAGACCATACTGTTTGGGCATAACAGATAAGCCAGATCACAGCCTTTAGATCTGGAAGGCCCACTTGCCATCCCTTTATAATTACTCTCAAAATCCCCAAAAGACTGGTCTGCACAAACTATTTCCAAATTTACCCTCTCCCACCATCATTGTCCCTTTCAGCTAGAGCATGAAGTAGAGTCTATAACTTACATGAAATATAATGCATGACTGTGGCACATGCTTACAGGTGCTTTGGGGAATGGGTGCCAAAGGTTTCATTGGATTTTCAAAGGAATCCATGAATGGAAAAGATTCAGAGTCCCTCCTCTAGTGTCTATCCCTAGTTGTCTATGTAATCTAGCATTATATAATCCATCTCTTCCTACAGTTTCAAATATTTCTCTTTGAAGATTTCCAACTCCACATTAGGATTTAAATCTCCAGAAAATAATTAATTTTTTGGAATCAGAAAGGATTGGATTCAAATTCTAGCTCTATAATTTACAGATATGAAACTTTGGGAAGTTTACTTACGCCACAAGGTACTCATTTTCAATATATAGACTACTCTTTTAAATACTGATTATTCAAATATTTTTGTACACCTATGTGTCAGTAACGAGATAAAGAGGGTTGGGCTTCTTGTTTTGTTTTGCTTTGATGGTTAAGCAAAGACAATTTGATCAGGTAACATTTGAGCAGAGACCTAGAGGCATAGAAGGAGTGAACTCTGAAAATATAAGAGAGATGAGCATTCCATTTCGGAGAAACAGTAAATGTGAAAGCCGTGGGGCTGACCCTGCCCAACGAGTTTCAGGAATAGCAAGAAATGCATCCTTGGCTGGAACAAGGGGTAGAGAAAGTGAGCGGGGATTAGAAATGTCACTAAGCATTTTGGTAAAGATTTCAGCTTTTTTATTCTGAGGATTATTAGCACAGGAGTGGCATGATATGACACATGTTTTAAAGGAACAACTCTAGCTGTTATATGGATCATGGGCTGAAAGGGGGCAAGAGGGAAAGGAAATGGTTTATGGAATGCTTGTATTAGTCCAAGTGAGACATAATGTTGGTTTTTACCAGGGAAGCAGTGGTAAAGGTGGAGATAAATAAATAAATTCTGAATTTATTTTAAAGGTTGAACTTACTATATGTACTTATGGATTAGATGTAAAGTGTGAGAGAGGAAGATAGTGTAGGACAGCTCCTTTTTGGTTTGGTTTTGTTCGCTTTAGTAATTGGATGGGTGGAGTTGCCATTTTCTGAGATATGAAAGCTCAGGAGATGTGGATGAGAAAAGTGAAATCAAGACTTTGTTTTGGGCTATGTTAGGTCCAACACACCTATTAGGCATGCAGAGTTCTGGGAAAGTCTAGCCCTGTACATTTATTTATGTCAGTGTCTTCAACTTAAAGGTTGTGCTTTAAGACAAGACTAGATGCAAGATCACTTAGGGAATGAGTGTAGGTAGAAGAAAAAAGAGGGTCAAAGACTGAGCTTCAGAGTGCTCTTATATTTAGAGTTCAAGGATGTGAGATAAAACCAGCCACTGAGACAAAAAAAAAAAAAAAGGTGCCTCAGTAGGATAATGTAAAAAATTATGTAAGCTAATAGGTATATAAATTTAACTGGCTTTTTAAAAACAATGCCTTGTATGTCATAAACCACCAATAAATAAAATATATTTTATTCATAGTAACCTCTCTAACTTTAGGCTTAGTCTAAAATTTTTAGTATCCATTGCCCAATGGGCATTAGCATCTGACTGTTCTGTTCGCACCTCGAATTCAAATTATCTAACACTAAGATTCATCACCTGCACCATAAACCAGATAATCCAGTTATGTTGTATACCTTGGTTTTGAGTAAGAGTGCTCTCCAGACTAGTTAGAGTAAAATTACTTTCAAAAAGATTTATGTTTATTCTGTGGTTTTGCTGAAGTGCAGAGTTTTATGCACTTGCTTTCTGAAACATAATTCTGTAACAAAAATCCAAGTTTCTTAATAATGGCATCCCAGGCCCACAGTGATTTAGACCAAACCTTTTCAAACCATCCCATATTCTCATTTATTTGTTCATTTGTTTCTTTGTTTGATTTTATTCTCACTGAAGGATATTTTTATTGATGAGAGAGAGAGAGAGAGAGAGTGAGAGAGAGAGAGAGAGAGAAAGAAACATTGATCAGTTGACTCCTGTGTGTGCCCAATCTGGGAATCAAACCCACGACCTAGGTATATGCCCTGATGGTGAATCGAATCCTCAGACTTTTGGTGCACAGGATGATGCTCCAACTAACTGAGCCAGCCAGCTAGGGCCCTATTAGTTTTTAAGAATAGCTGGCTCTGCTATGAATATAGGGGTGCATATATTCTTTCTGATTGGTGTTTTAAAAATATATTCCTAGAATTGGTATCACTGGGTCAAATGAAAGTTCCAGTTTTAATTTTTTGAGAAAATTCCATACTGTTTTCCATAGTGGCTGCATCAGTCTGCATTTCCACCAGGAGTGAACTAGTGCTCCCTTTTCTCTGCATCTTTACCAGCACTTGTTTGTTGATTTTTTAATGATAGCCATTCTGACAGGTATGAGGTGATATATCATTATGGTTTTAATTTGCATTTCTCTGATGATTAGTGATTTTAAGCTAAGATTTGGGAACAGCCCAAGTGCCCATCAGTAGATGAATGGATAAAAAAGCTGTGGGACATTTATACAATAGAATACTATGCAGCTGTAAAAAAAAAAAAAAAAAAAAAGGGATCTCTTACCCTTTCGGACAGCATAGATGGATCTGGAGGCTATTATGCTAAGTGAAATAAGCCAACATGAGAAAGACAAATATCATATGATCTCATTTATTTGGAATCTGTGAACAAAATGAATTAATCAACAAAATAAGACCCGAAGCATGGAGGCACAAAGCAGATTGACATACCTCCATGTGGGGATTAGGGGGACAAGAAGAGATAAACCAAAGAACTTATAAACTTACTAGAGGCCCAGTGCATGAATTCATGCATGGGTGGGTTTCAGCCAGTCTGCCCTGATTGGGGTGGGGGGAGGGGCAATCAGGGCAGGCTGGCTTGGGGGAGGGGCTGCGGAGATTGGCCAGCTGGTCCTGTCCCTGATTGTTCCGGTCATTCCAGTTGCTTGGCTTTTATATATATAGATAGCCCATGGACATGGGCAATAGGGTGAGTGAAGACCTGGCAGGGGGGTGGGTAGGGGCTTGGAGAAGGGGGGTAAAGTAGGGTTGAATGGGAGACATCTGTAATACTATCAACTATATAAATATATGTATTTAATATATATATATTAAAGAAAGGAATAGCTTGTTCTAGTCAGTATCAGTAAGTCTTTTTTATCAAAACTATTTTGTATACTGTTGTCAAGTCACTCTTTGAATTAACTTTCTTCCCATCTCTGTTTGGTCCAATAATATTTAGACTGTTGCCACAATAGCACAATTCCACCTTATTGGAAGCTCACCCATCTTCAAGGGTGTTTCCAGTGAGATGTTTTTCCAAAACTTTCCTGTCTTCAGTCAGAAGGGCCCTCACTGTCCTCTCAGAGCACTTGGCTTTCAACCTGCCTATACTACATACCACTTGTACCTAGTACTTCTTTAAAAATTATTTGTGCATGACCTTATTTCTCTTCCAGATTTTAAACTGCTTGGGAGTTTGCGAATATTATTTACTATTGAAGTAATTAAACAAGTAGACTGTGCCGTGCTCAGCATGGCCAGGGGTGAACCTGATAATAGGGGGTGGGGAGCGGGGGGGGGGGGGGGGAGGGGTGAAGGATTAAAGAAGACAGACAAAAGAATAAAGCTGTGGCTAGGTGGAACACTGCTCTTGGATGGAGATACAGTGCCACAGCCTGCAAGCGGAGTCTTTATTTTATAGCCAGATCTCATGAGGCAAAGTAAGGGTGTGGTCAAGATGTTTACAACATTCTTGTGGGTTTTGAATCTACTCAATTACATGCATCTAAACTCTATCAAGCCCACATCACTCAGCCTCCTGGGACCACAGGTTCGGACCATAAGGTGAAGCTTACAACTATAGCCTTTGGCTATAATTGTGCTGGGAGGGCTTTGCCCTCCAAGCTGGGACTTGCACATAGCTTTGCCATGAGAGGTCCATACCCTCTCATTAATCCAAGGCTTGAATCTGTCCAAACGCAATAGCTGCTCTCCACAGTAGACCATTAGACAGAGGTGGCTCTAATGCTTTGGTAGCCTACATATGCAAATCAAAAACTGAAGCAGAGCCAATTCCTGTAAATGCACTTGTATGGGAGAAAACAAAGTTTGAGAACAACTAATCACAGGCAGCCTACTAGACTTTCCCCCAAAATGCAACCACTTAAGCTCTAGACCAGGGGTGGGCAACCCCTGGCATGCGTGCCAAACATGGCACGCCAGTAACTTTTGCTGGCATGCGAAACCCTCTCTTATAATCTTCCATTTACAATTTTTTCTTAATATCAACTTTTTTTATTTTTCAGATAAATTCAGTGTAGGTGCATCTTAGATAAATAAATAATTTTACATAACAAGTTATCTTAAAGACCATAGACATGGATTGACCAGAGAGGGGAAGAGCAATTTCTATGCCTCTGCCTTAACTCTCCCTGCCTTCCTAGATCCGACCAGTGTTTTGGTTTCATCCACAAACATTTGTGAATCTTTGTTTTCAGTGATGAATTTTGTTAAGTCTCGTAATAAGAGTAGCCTGACGGATGAAAGTAGTAGCTCGTGCATATCTCTGAAGGTCACAAAATATAAACCTGATGTAAAATCTCTGTCATCAGTGGTGCAGCAGCAAAAGTCCCACTGAAAATATCAAACGGAGTCATAAAGTTTTCTGTCGGACTATCAGTGTACATGTATACATTAAAGAATAAATGTATTTTTCATCATCATATACTGTGTTTTTATTGCTCGAATGAATTTTATTATTTCTTCAAGGTTTCTTCACATAAGTTCACCTTAAGAGATATCAAGTAGGCATAACATGTTCTCAAAAAATTAGGGTTGGCACGCAGAAGAATTTTGAGTCAGAGATTTTGCTGGTTTTGGCACGTACTCACAAAAAGATTGCCCACTCCTGCTCTAGACAATCAAATGATTTTCTTGCTTTGCTTCTGCAACTGCTTGTTGAAGGAGGTCATGGAAAGGATGTGATCTCAGGTTGACCTGGGAGCTGGAGCCCGGCAATGGGAGGCTCCGCACCTCCCCCTCAGTCCTTGGAATGTACACTCTTCCCACAGCCAGAGTTTTTCTTTCAAGGCCACAGCCTTGTGAGTACAATGTGTTGTTGAGACAATCTGGATGGTATAAATGACTGAACCCCCTTAAGGCCTTTATATACTAGTACTAGTAAACTTTCAAGATTCTGGTGGGCAGCTGCAGACATCCACTCATCTTGTGGCCATCAGAGACAAGCCTCCTATATATAAGTTCCCTTGCTTATTAAAACTGCCACCTACCAATTTGGAGAAGTCTGCTTTTTTCTTCAGTCTCTCCTAGCCCTCCTTGTATGGAGACCAATTGCAGATGTCACCTAGAAAGCTCTGAGCGTAGGAGCCTATGATTCGCCACGAAAGCCTTTCCCCGGCTCCTGCCAAAGGAGTGTGCTCTTCATCACTCTGAGTTCGGTGCTGCCCGGTTTCAATTAAATTTTGCTCAAATAAACGCCTGAAAATTTTAATTTACCTCAGTTAAACATTTAACACTTCCACCACTAACATCTTTCCCGCGTGTTTTATAAAAAGTTCCCTTAATATGTGTTGAACTGTATTCACTGTACACCAGCAGCCTTATTTTAAAAATGAAGTGCTGATGCCCATGAGTTTTAATTACCTGCCCAGAGACCACATAGTGACCTTGACAGAATTATGAGAATTATACTAAATTCAATTGTTCCTCCAATTACTCCATAGTAAATTATATTTTAATACAATAGGATATTGTCTGACTTTATAGTATTTCAAATCGATAATTCTGTCAGCCTTAAAAAAGAAAAATATGTAATTTCAAATGTCAATAAATATACATACTTATCCAGTTGTGCACTAAGAAAACCAATGACAGCTATGTTGTAAATTACTTGCAAATGTCTTTTCATCATTATTTTGACTTCTATTTTTTCTTTTATAAAAATTGAGATACAATTGACACAGCAAAAATCTGCACATATTTAAGATATACCATTTGATGCCTTTACATATATTTATGCACATGAAACCATCACCAAAATTATGATAGTGAATATATCCATCACCTTCAGAGGTTTCTTTCCTCAATTCCCTTTGCGATCATTCTCTCCTATTTCTTTCCTCAATTCTCCAATACTCATCCCACCCCCACCCCAGCAACCACAAAACTACTTTCTGTCACTATAGAGACACTTAGGAGGCTAATCAGAAGAAAATGATGATATTGTGTTACAATATCAAATTAAAAATTAATCTATAAAGCATGTATTTGTTTTCTTTCACTTTGCATAATTATTTGGAGATTCATTCACATTTTGCATTTTCCATAGTTTCCCCTATGTATTGCTATAAGTAGTATTCCATTGTGGGGCCATACCACAGTTTGTTTACCCATCACCTGCTGATGGAAATTTGGGTTATTTCTGGTTTTGAGCTATTAAAATAAAGCTACTATGACCATATGCTTGAGTAACTAACTAGGAGTGAAATGGTCTATTCATTCAGATTTATATGTTTAACTATTTAAGAAATTGCCAAACTATTTTCCAGAGTGGTTGTACTATTTCCATTCTCACTCACAGTACATGGGGCTTCCATTTCTTCCACATCTTTGCCTCAGCTGACTTGGTTTGGCTATTTTTTTTATTACTCTTTTTTTTTTTTTTTTGAGCCCTTCTAATAGATGATTCCCCTTTGAATTTCAAAACACTTTGCAATTTAGTACAATAAGGTAAATCCCTTAATATAACTAAGTAAAAAAATTTTTGATAACATAGGGAAGTGAAGTCAAAGAAAGGTTAGGGAAGACTTTTAAAGATTTACCATTTGAAAGACACCTTGACATTATTATCCAGCTAGAAAAGAAAAGAAAAACAAGTTGTAAAAACAAAAGTATAAAAGATGTTTAGAAACCGGAAAACTGTGTGAATAGTGCATGAGTGGTGGGAACATAGTTGGAAAGAAGGGTAGAGAGCAGATTTTAAAAGAATGTTTCCTCAGATAGCATTTTTTGAAAGTAATTTTCACATGTTATCATATATATATATATATATATATATATATATATATATATGATAACAGCTTCCACTGTTTTTTCCCTCAATGTGCATGTGTGTTTGTAAATTTCATTTAGATGGTATCATACTTGCAGGCATCATTATAAGCCATGTCTTTTCTTAATTTAATACTGTTTCTGAGAAATGTCCATGTTGTTGTATGTAGTTCTAGTTCATTTATTTTACCTACTGATTAGTACTCCACAACATACATCTATCCATTTTCCTGTTGGAGAGCATTTAATATGTTTTCAAATGTTTCCATTTCAAAGGATGCTGCAATACTTAGGTATATTATTCCTTGGAATATATTTGAGAATTTCTCTCTTGCAAATACCTAGAGTTGGAATTGTATTTCACTTGTGGCATTTTCAGTTTGTTTAAGTGAATCATGAGGTATTTTGTTACATATTCTTAATAATAATTGTATTATTTCCAATAATCTTTCTTAGATTAATTCTCTCTCTTTCACTCATTGCTCTTTCTTAGATTAATTCTCTCTCTTTCACTCATTGATTCTCGACAGAATCAATGCTATTGTTCCAAGTCTAATGAAAATCTTTGCCCACAAAAGTAATGTTACAAAGCATGGAAATTTATTTTTTAAGAGTAGCTGTAGAGAAGAGGACATTGGTTTATATGCCCCTCAAAAAATGGAGAGAAGAATAAAATAGAAATCCAAAGAAATGTATGAGGGATAAAGAAAGAAGATACTTCTTGGTTATCTTTCTAGTCCCTTCCTAGGGGTTGTTTAGGTTAGAGGCTAAGAACCCTGGTTTAAGAAATCAACTATCTCTGCTTTTATCATGTTTCCTCATCACACAATGATTGATTTTCTCTAGCTTAATTTTTTTTACTTTGTTTTTGTTGTAGACACTATTACAGGTGTCCCTTCCCCCCCGCCCCCCTCCACTTTGCTCACCTTCACCCAGAAACCCCACCTGCCTGGCCATCACTTCAAGGGCTATGCATATATGTTCTTTGGTCAATCTCTTCACCAAGAAGTAAAAAATAAATAAATAAAAATAAAAGAATGTTAAGAGGTCAAGTATCTCGAGGTTGGGGGCAGGTATTCTATATCTGTGTTCTTGAAAAAAATAAAGTTCTGAGGAATGGGCTGGATGAAAAAAACACTGTCACAGAAAGACACTTAGGGGGCTAATAAAAAGAAAATGATGAGGGTCTAAATTTATTTTTTAGTTTCCAAATAAAGCAAAATTCAACATGATATATTTTTGAAAAACATAATTTAAAAATTACCCCTCTGCCCCTCACCCCTTTCTCTCTCTCCCTCTCTCTCTCTGTCTTACTGTCTCACTGTCTGTGTCTCAGAAAGACACTGATTTCCCTCAGGTGCAAATCCTTTACTTCACACTTATGATGGAACTAGAGGCCTGATGCACAAAATTCGTGCAAGGGGCCCAGCCCTTGCAGCCCCGGCTTGCCTCAGCCTCACAGGCCCAGCTTCATCGGGAAGGTTGTCTGGAATGTTGTCCGGCCATCTGGTCTAATTAGTATATTACACTTTCATTATTATTATAGAACTAGAGGCCAGGTGCACAAAAATTTTTGCACTTAGGGGGAGGGTCCCTCAGCCTGGCCTGCGTCCATTTACAGTCCAGGACCCCTTGGGGGATGTCCACCTGTCAACTTAAGCCCACTCCCTGGGGGACCAGGCCTAAGCTTGCAGTCAGACATCCTTCTGGCAGCCAGGGAGCCCTCGGGGGATGTCCGAGTAAAGGCTTAGGCCCCCAAGGGATCGGTCCTAAACCGTTAGTTGGACATTTACTTAGTGCTGCCACGGAGGTGGAAGAGGCTCCTGCCACCACTACTGTGATGGCCAGCCATAAGCCAGCTTCTGGCTGAGTGGCACTCTTCATATGGAAGTGCACTGACCACCAGGGGGCAGCTCCTGCATTGAGCGTCTGCCCTCTGGTGGCCAGTGCGCATCATAGCAACCGGTCATTCTGCCGTTCAGTCAATGTGTATATTAGCCTTTTATTATTATTATATAGGATGTCCCTATTTCTCCCCTTTTTCCCCCCTACCCAGCTCTTGCCCCCCAATTCTCTCTGGCCATCACCATACTGTTGTCTGTGTCCATGGGTTGTGCATATATTTTCTTTGGCTAATTCCTTCTTTAAATTCACTTCTTTAAATTTTTATTTTCAGATAAGTGCTTATAACTGCACTATTATATATTTTCTATTATATCATTTAGAATTAAGATATTTTTTAATTGAACCCTTGCAAATTTTAGCACAATTTAATAAATTATGCTAGAAGCAATTAGGAGATTTTTCATGTAATGCAGATACATTTCAATTAATATTTTATTAATTTTTAATTTTTTAATATTTTAATTTGAAATAATCTCATACATGTAAAAAAAACTATAAAATACTACAGCATATTATATGTACCCTTCACCCAATTTCTTAAGTGTTAATAATTTAAACATAACCATTATACAACTAACAAAATTTGGAATATATTTTCTTATAATCTCTTTAATGTTACTTAATCCATTTACTTTGTGTTAATCTTCACCCAAGGATATATTTCCATTGAATTTTAGAGAGAGTGAAGGGAAAGGGAGAGACACATTGATTGGTTGCCTCCTGCACATGCTTTGATAGGGACTGGGGATCAAGCCAGCAACTGAGGTACATGCCCTTGACTGGAATAGAACCTGGGACCCTTCACTCCACAGGCTAATGCTCTATCCACTGAGCAAAACAGGCTGCAGCTTAATTCATTTACTTTTAATCTATATGTGTCTTTATATTTAAAGTGGGTTTTGTTTTTTATTCACCCTCATAATCTGTCTTTTAATTGGTGTATTTATGCCACTGACTTTCAGAGTGCTTACTGATAGAGTTACTGCCATATCAAGCGGCTTCTGGGGCTTCTGGGGCGGGGCTGCCTTGCCGCCCTGGGACCCACCAATTGGGGTCCCGGGGAGGCAAGGTGGGGCCGGGCCTGCCCTGGATGGCGGCGCTGGCGGCTCGCTGGCGGCGGGCGCTGTCCTTTCCTGCCTACAGAATGCAAATTAGCCGCCATCTTTGTTGGCAGTTAATTTGCATATCGTGCTGATTAGCCAATGGAAGGCGTAGCGAAGGTATGGTCAATTACCGTGTTTGTTTATTATTAGATAGGATCCCTGAGAAAGAAAGCTTTTGAATCCTTAGCACTCTTTATTTTCTCAGATATTTCAACTGCTGCTTAGTCTTTAATAAGAGAAAACCCACCAAACTCAAAATTCCTAGCACAAGGCTTTAGAGAGTTTACAGAGGGTTTTCATTAGATTATATACATCTTACCATCCAGTGCCACATTCTCTCCAGTAACTCCATTAAGTGAGAATAATTATTTTTGCAGTGTATTTGAGAGTTCCGTAGGGTAAAAGCCACAGCATATGGTTTTGACTCTGATCACTCCCCTTAATAATAATAATAAAAAGTTTAAGTTAAAGTGGTGTATGGTATAAATTTATAAGTAATATTATGCCTGGGGTATATAAAAATTTTATCATTTATGGCTAAAAATTGCAAAAAGGCCCTTTCCACAAATTTTATTTTTCCATAAGAAGGAGCGGTAATTTTACAGTATAATAAAATGGCTATATTATGTTTTTCCAAATCTATCTTAATATGTCTTATATTAGAATGAGCTGAAAGCAATTTCAACTCTTCATTAACATGCATTCTGAAGTATGTCATAAACATAATCCTAAAAATGCTTCTCATACATTAAATAGAATATATTGCCCTACAGCGATGATTACTAACTTGTTTTGGCATAGAAAAGAATAATTACTTGTGTCCTTTTGCATACAAAAAACTGAGCAAGTCTTCAGGGAACAATTGTTTGTATTTTACCTGTTTATGTGTTAATTAAACAAATATTCACTGAAGGCATAGTTGTTAGCAGAGCTCTAACTTCATAATGCTTATATTCTTATTAATTATTAATATACTCTGTAGTATTAAGGTTCTTTAATACATTTCTACTCCAGGGTTTTTCCAACTTGGCACATTGACAACAACCAAAAATTTTTCCACACGTTAACAAATAGCCCCTTGGGAATAAAATCTACCCCCTATAGAGAATCATTGCTCTGTTAAAACAAGAAGAGAAAAAAAAACAAAAAAAAAGCCCATCCTGCATGGCTCAGTGGTTGAACGTTGACCTATAAACCAGGAGGTCATGGTTCAATTCCCGGTCAGGGAACATGCCGGCGTTATGGGCTAGATCCCCAGTGTGGAGCATGCCAGAGGAAGCCAATCAATGATTCTCTCTCATCATTGATGTTTCTATCTCTCTCTCCCTCTTCCTTCCCCTCTGATAACATTAAAAATGTCTTTTTAAAAAATAAGAGAATGTTGTGCTCTTCACTCTAAATAATGCTATTTAATATATATATATATATATATATATATATATATATATATATATGACTATTTCTAAATGATGCCCCAAATTTAGGTAAAACTTAAAATAAAAAATTCCATATTGTTATTTCATAACATGTCAATGTTATTTAATAGCTTGATATTTTGTGTTATATAGTCCAAGCAATTAGATGACTGAATAAATGTTCAATTTTCATGTGGAAGTGTAGTAGGTTTTCTTTTTAAATGTAATTTTTCATACTCTAATTTTAAGAAATGAAAGAGTTAACTTCTCTTCTAAAATCTCATAGTAGCTCAATAGTTATAAATCAAGGTGTGTATTAAGTGACTATGAATAGCTATGTAATGCAAAATGGTTACCCTGCAACATTAAAATTGCTTTATTGCTCCTGGTTAAAGACTGAGACTTCAGGACTCTCTTCCAACATCGCCCAAACCACTCTCCAAACAAGACCATGGCAACGAATCATAGACAAAACTGCACCAAGTTCACAGAAGATCAGTTGAAAATCCTCATCAAAGCATTCAGCCAAAAACCTTACCCAGGTTACACTACCAAACAAAAGCTTGTTTTAGAAATAACAACTGAAGAGTCCAGAATCCATGTTTGGTTTCAGAATGGAAGAGTTAGTCATCGAGTCTGGAAAAGTTCAGAACCTAAGGAGTACTTAGAAGCAAGGCGAGACCAAGATCACCCTGAAGAGAGGAATCAAAGCGGAGAAGATGCTGGTGTCATGACAACTTCCTCTCAATCACACTCCTTATCACAGCACGTAGGAAGAACCCTTACACTGACATCGATTCCAGAATCAAGAGTCCAAATTTGGTTTTAAAATCGAAAATCTATATTCCATGTCCAGTGTAAAAGAGAACCCGATGAGCCCTTAATACAGAAACAAGTTTAGGAGCAAGATCTACGAGATGAGAGAGTTCAAGGTATAGAAACTACACAAAATGGTGCCAATCTCACCAGCAATTGTCTTATTTCTCTGAAGCCAAAACAGGATGAACTGAAAGACCAATTCAGTGTAGTTGACATCAAAAGACTGGGCTCCAAATCTCTCTGTCTTCTTGGCAACCTACTGTTCTAAACTTACCTTCAGCCTTCTGTGATGGTAAACAGGACTTCAGGGGGCAGAGAGGTACAAGGCACCACACAGCCCTACAGGCAGAGCCTGGCTCCCAGTTCAGCAGATGTCAAAGATAAGAAAACAAAATCATCCATATCCTTTTTAAGTCATCACAGTATTGACTGATTCAGGCAAAAATCAATGGATGTGTAATATCATAATTTAGAAGAAATATATATTTGCTCTTCATCTACAAAGCTTAAAAAGCCATGGGAACTTCCTGTGATGGTAGCAGTAAAGTGTGCCTTGTTATAAAATACTGTCATTTGCGACAGTGTGGATGTATCTTGAGAATATCATGCTAAGTGGAATACGTCAGACAGAAAAAGTTAAGAACCATATGATTTCACTCATGTGTGCGATATAAAACTGAAAGCAACAACTGAACAAACAAGAAAAACAACAACCCAAAACTCATAGACACAGACAATAGCACGGCAGTTACCAGAGGGAAGGGAATTGGAGAGGTATTAAAAGGTAAAGGGGATCAAATATATGGCTACAGAGGAAGATTTGACTTGGGGTGGGGAGTACACAGTGCAATATACAGATAATGTATCATAGAAATGTGCACTTGAAACGTATATAATCTTATTAACCAGTGTCACCAAAATTTTTTTTAATTGCACTAGCTTTTGAGGCAGTATGTGCTCTGGCCTGGCTTTCCTCTCTGATACCTTTTCATACCTCCTTGTCTCCTCCTACTGGAGTCTAGCCATTGGTACCTTTATTTCAGTTCCTCAAATACGTCAAACT
Source organism: Myotis yumanensis (assembly GCF_028538775.1). Taxonomy (NCBI): domain Eukaryota; kingdom Metazoa; phylum Chordata; class Mammalia; order Chiroptera; family Vespertilionidae; genus Myotis; species Myotis yumanensis. Next base: position 133,388,654 of record NW_027223754.1, read on the forward strand.
TATTCTCTCAAGGCCTCTGCATCCTCCTAGGACCTGGAATTTTCTTGTCACATAATTTGTGTCATGTTGTCATTCAGATCTCAACTAAAAGTCATCTCCATGGAGAAGTATATCATTTTCTAATTTTCTAAAATGTGTGTATTTATGATCCATTTCACATCACTAGACACGAAGCTTCATGAGAACAGGTTCATGGCTGCCTTCTTTACTGCTACATCCACAGGATCTAGCACAATGCTTCCTCATGATTGGTGCTCAATAAATATTTATTGTAGGGGAGAGTGAATGAATGAAAGCCATGAGTGCATAGGGCCATTTTTTAATACCTAATTCCTTTGTGGGGGGAGAGGTACATAGTTGTTGCTGATTCACTTCATGTGCCTAGGAAGATTTTTAAAACATAGCAAGGTACTTCACATTTATATTATTCATTTCTGGCTTGCTTGGCCCACAAAATATAAAAAGAAATACAACAATTTTTGAGCCAATTATTTGTATTTTCCAATTATTGGAGTTTAACCAACAGTTCTAGACATTTAAAACCAAAAACATTAGATCTATTTATAAAGTGCAGTATTTTGATAATGATTGGTCAAAAACTAAAGGCATGGATGCAGGAATTGATCAAATAATTAAAATAAATTATTTGCCCAATCCGAAATCCACAAGTGAAGGACTAATTCTTCATTGGTAGAACACCATAACTCTTATTACTTAAAGAGAAACGTGTCTTATTACAAAACCTATAACTCACTTCCTTTGTGACTTCAACTGCAGAGAGCTTTATTTCAGCACATGTATACAACACCCTCTAATTCACAAATCCTGTTCAATTTAATAGAAAAGAAGGTTTTAAACTGATCGTTATAAATGGGTGCTTTTTCTTCAAATACCTCTTGTTTGATGGTCTTAAATTGGAGTTACCATAAAGACTGAAACCATGATATGATAGGATCTTTGTTCTTACAGCCCACGACTGTTTCATTTAACTACATAGCTTTGACACATTATTTTATTGCTTTGAAGCAAAGAGGGCAAATAGAGCCCTTAAAAAAACCCACTAGAATTTAACTTGTAGTAATAAAGTAAGGAAGAAATTTTTTGCATTATTTCGTTCGTTAGTCCTGTCTATCCTCACGTCATCACATTTTCAGGAAGAAGGATTGGCTGAGAACTGGCTCCAACTAAATCCTTTTTAGTGCTGTTTCACTGAAGGACTGGAAAGTGACAATTCCTATCAAGCAGCTGGTTTTTCCTACCCTTGCCAGACTCCAGGTCAATCATGTTAAATTGAGAAAAACCACAACTCAATCGTGGGTCTTCCACTTAATTTTTCATACAAATTTAAGGTCAGACTATGGTCTAACACCCAGTTAGGTACTTGCAACACAGTAAAAGTTACACACCATGCAGCTCCACTGAATACCATCACCATATTACCTGACAAGAGAATGCTTTTAGGATGTAGTAGAGATGGAATTTGGTACAATGGTGCATTTTGAAGGCTGGGCTAGCTCTCATAACAATTTAGTTTTTATTTCCTATGGATTGCAAAGTATTGTCAGTAAGCAAAGTTAAAGAGCTTGAATTACCTTTTGCAAAAGCATACATTTCTTGTAGAAACAACTACAATCAAATAATCTATTATAGATAAAGTTTTTACCTATAGGTATTTATAAGTGAACTAGTGACCTGGTGCACAGATTTGTGCACATTGAAAGGAAATTAATTAGAAGGTGGCTGGTGGGGTGGGACTGGGCAAGATGGGTTGGACACACCCTGGAGCCAACCTCCAGCGGTCCCTCCCTGGCCTGGCCTGTGGGGATCCGGCCAAAACTGGCTCTCCCACATCCCCCGATGGAGCCCGGAGGGTGAGAGGGCACTCTGCTGTACAGGGTGTGGAATGCAAATGCAAGTGTTCAGTAAGCCAGATTCGGGGCCGACAGTGCCCCAGCAACAACATAACCCACAGCCAAAAGTGGAATCGTGTGGCCCCACGAGGAATTTGGCTCCCGCCTCTCTGGTTTCGAGGTGCATCACCTGAGAACCACCGCTGTCAAGTCACTGCAGCTTGGCAGCTCCTGCATTGAGTGTCTGCCCCTTGGTGGTCAGTGCACTTCATAATGACCAGTTGGATGGTCGGACACTTAGCATATTAGCCTTTTATATCTATACTAGAGGCCCAGTGCATGAATTTGTGCACAGGTGGGGTCCGGCTGGCATTGGCGGGTCAGGGCTGGGCCTGTCAGGAGAAGGAGATGGTGGGAGGTTGGCTGGCTGGCCCACCCCAATCGGGGACCGAGTAAGGCTGGGCCAGCTGGGGAGAGGTGCCATGGGTGATTGGCCAGTGGGTCCTGCCCCTGATTGTGGGCGGTGGGCTGGCTGGCCCTGCCCTCAAATAGAGTGGGAGGGCCGATCGGGGGCCAGCAGGCTGGGGGAGGAGCCATGAGTGGTTGGCCAGCCAGCTCTGTCCCTGATCGGGGTGGGGGGGCCGATCAGAGTTAGAGCTGGTTGGGGAAGGGGCTGTGGGACGATTGTGGTGGTAGGGGCTGATCGGGAGTGGGGCTAGCTGTGGGGAGGGGCTGTGGACAATGGGCGGGCCAGCCTTGCACCCGAATGGGGTGGGAGGGCCATTTGGGGGCCAGTGGCCTGGGGGAGGGACCATGGGTAGTTGGCCAGCCAGCCCTGCCCCCTGTTGGGGTGGGGGTCAATCAGGGATGGGGCTGGCCTGGGGGAGTGGCTGTGGGAGATTGGCCGGCTGGCCCCAACCCCTATTGGGTTCGGGGGGTCAATCAGGGGCAGGGCTGGCCTAGGGAAGAGGCTGCAGGCTGATCAGGGTGGGGCCAGCTGGGGGGAAGGGCTGCGGGGGGGTTGGCCGGCCACCCCACCCTTGACTGGGGTGGGAGAGGCCAATCAGAGGCAGGGCCGGCTATGGGGAGGGGCCGCAGGAGGTTGGCCAATCAGCCCCACCCCCTGATCAGGCGGGTTTGCTGACTGCAGTGGGCATCATAGCAACCAGTTATTCTGGTCATTAGGGCATTCAGGTAGCTGGCTTTTTATATATATACTAGAGGCCTGATGCACAAAAATTTGTGCACTCGGCCTGTGCCCTCTCACAATCTGGGACCCCTCAGGGATGACCACCTGCTGGCTTAGGCCCGCTCCCCGGGGGATTGGGCCTAAGTTGGCAATCAGACATCCCATTGGCAGCCCAGCAGCCCTTGGGTGATGTCCACTTGCCAGCAGGGAGCAGGCCTAAACTGCAGTCGGACATCCTTAGCGCTTCTGAGGAGGCAGGAGAGGCTCCCACCACCACCGCTGTACTGGTAGCCATCAGCCTGGCTTGTGGCTGAGCAGAGCTCCTCCCATGTGGGAGCTCACTGACCACCAGAGGGCAGCTCCTGCATTGAGCATCTGCCCCCTGGTGGTCAGTGTGTGTCATAGTGACCAGTCATTCCCAGTCATTCTGCTGTTAGGGTCAGTTTGCATATTTCCCTTGTACTATATAGGATAGAGGCCTGGTGCATGGGTGGGGGCCGGCTGGTTTGCCCTGAAGGGTGTACCGGATCAGGGTCGGGGTCCCGCTTGGGTGCCTGGCCAGCCTGGATGAGGGAATGATGGCTGTTTGCAGCTGGTCACACCCCCTTCAGGGTGGGGGTCCCCACTGGGGTGCCTGGCCAGTCTGGGGTGAGGGGCTAAGGGCCGTTTTCAGGCTGGCGGGCGACTGAAGCTCCCAACCTCTCCTTTTTTTCTTTTTCTTTTTTATTCTGGGATTTATTTACCTTCTATGGCTCCAGCTCTGAGACCTCGGCTGCTGAAAGCAGGTATCTGGGTTTGTTTGGCTTCTATAATTGAAACACTGTTGCAGCTCCTGCTCTGAGGCCCGGCTGGCTGAAAGCAGGTTTCTGGGGTTTGTTTAGCTTCTATAATTGCAACATTGTTTCTTAGAGTGCAGCTCAGAGGCTGGCAGCGGCAGGTGGGGAACATTGGCTTCCTCCATCACTGGAGCAAGCAAGCCTCCTGTTCGCTTCAGCTGCCTGGTTGCCAGCCGCCATCTTGGTTGGCAGTTAATTTTCATATAGCCCTGATTAGCCAATGGGAAGCGAGTCGGAGGTACTGTTAATTACCATGTTTGTCTATTATTAGATAGGATCTACACTAATAAAAGAGAAACATGGTAATTGGCGTACGACCGCTACCCTTCCCATTGGCTAATCAGTGAATATATACAAAGTAACTGTCAGCCAAGATGGCGGCCGGCAGCCAGGCAGCTGATGCGAACAGGGAGGCTTGCTTCCTTCAGTGACAGAGGACTCCAACGTTCCTGCCGGCCTCTGAGCTTCAGTTGGAAACATAGTAAGATTTACAGAAGATAAACAAAACTCCAGAAAGCTCCTGTCAGTCAGCCGGGATCTCAGAGCTGGAGTCGCAACATTGTTTCAAATACAGAAAACAAAGGCCAGAAACCTGCTTTCAGCTGAGCCTCAGAGAGAAAGCCGGTTCTCAGCTCCAGTGACAGCCATAGAAGGTAAATAAATGCCAGAATAAAAAAAAAGAAAAAAAGGAGAGGTTGGGAGCTCCAGTCGCCTGCCAGCCTGAAAATGGCCCTCAGCCCCTCACCCAGACTGGCCAGGCACCCCAGTGGGGACCCCCACCCTGAAGCAACAAGATGGCGGCTAATTTGCATACTGAAAGCAGGCGGCAGCAGGCAAGGCTGTCTGTGTCTGGGACCCGGATCTGTGACCCTGCCGGGCGGGATCAGCGGAGCTGCGAGGCCTCCCAGCACCGGGATCAGCGTGACAGGGGGCAGCGCCCAAACCCCCTGATAGCCCTGAGGCTCTGTGTGTGACAGGGGGCAGCACCCCAACCCTCCCCCCACGGGCCCTGCTCTATGTGAGACGGGGTAGAGCCATACCTCCCCATCGGCCCTGTCCTGAGTGTGACAGTGGCGGCACCCCAACCTCCTGATCGGCCCTGCCCTGAGTGTGACAGGGTGTGGCGCCTCAACTACGCCCCCCCCCCCACGGGCCCTGCTCTGTATGTGACAGGGGGCGGTGCCCCAGCTCCCCTATTGACCCTGCTCTGTGCGTGACAGGGGGGAGCTCCTCAACCCCCTGATTGGCCCTGCTCTGTGTGTGACAGGGGGGAGCTCCCCAAACCCCTGATGGGCCCTGCTCTGTGTGTGACAGGGTACGGAGCCTCAACCCCCCTGATCGGCCCTGCTCTGTGTGTGACAGGGGGCAACGCCCCAACCCCCTGATCGGCCCTGCTCTTTGCGTGGCAGGGTGTGGCGCCACAACCTCCCCATCGACCCTGCCTTGAGTGTGACGGGGCAGTGCCCCAACCCCCCAATCGGCCCTACCCTGAACGTGACTAGGGGTGGCATCGCAACCTCCCCATCCGCCCTGCTCTGTGCATGACAGGGGGCGGCGCCCCAACTCCCCAATCGGCCCTGCTCTGAGCCTGACCAGGGGCTGCACCTAGGGATTGGGCCTGGCCTCTGCCACCCGGGAGCAGGCCTAAGCCAGCAGGTCATTATCTCCCGAGGGGTCCCAGACTGCGAGAGGGCACAGGCCAGGCTGAGGGACCCCCTCTCCCCCCCCCCCCCCCCCGAGTGCACAAATTTTTGTGCACCGGGCCTCTAGTAGATATATAAAAGCCTAAGCAACCAAATGACCAAACGACTGATTGACAGGTCACTATGATGTTCACTGACCACCAGGGGGCAGACACTCAATGCAGGAGCTGCCCCCTGGTGGTCAGTGCACTCCCTCAGTGGGAGCTCCACTCAGCGAGCTTACCGGCAGCAGCAGGTGCAACATGGCCAGGATGAGTGGGAGCAGCATGGCACCCGGCCTGGGCTTGGGCTCCTCCTCGGCCACCTGCCACTTCGCACACTACTACATCCCAGTCTGACATCCCCAAGGAGTCCCGGATTTTGAGAGGGCACAGGCCAGGCTGAGGGACCCCACTGGTACACTGGGCCTCTAGTATGTAGATAACAAAATAAGAGAGGGAGATCAATGTGTGTTCTTGAGTCTGGAGTTTCCATTTAAAAGCAAACTATTATGTTGATCCTATTTTTTTTTCATATGATGAAGCATATGATTATCATTTTTAAGTAATTAAATTAAAATGGTTCTCATATAATTTTTTTCCGGAAGCGTTCAGTGCTTACTTACTGAATTTTGAATAGAACCTTAACTACTTTGATTTTTAAAGCTTGAGAATTCTTGTTCCACTTACTCATCTGGAGGAACATGCAAATATTGAACAGCATTTAATATTCATCAGCTCTTAAGCTGCTCTTAAGTCTTTTGGTTGACATCTTCTATGAATTGGCCATGTGATGCCTGATAGAGTCCTGAACTCTATGTTTTTCTGATGACTAGATTGGCCCTTTAGTAACATTTGCTCATGGTCAATATTCTATGAATAAGGTGATGTTTCATTGGAAGAAACAGATTAAAAACTTATGTCTCCAATTTTGTCACATCTGGGTGAAGCTCTCAATGCAATTGTTTTTACTTTAATTTAATCTTACAAAGAAATGTTAAAATTGAAGGACTGACCCTGTGTTTAAAGTCATTGTCAGAAACAGTGAAGTCATAAGCTTCTGTTTTTAATAATCCTTCATAAAACACAGAGCATCATTAATCATAAATGGCTGCAGATTTCCTAGATCCTGGCATTGCTATGGGGCCTAAGAATTTTTAAAGGTCTTATAAATTTGAGCAAACAACAGCCTCGTGACATTGCATAAAAATTTGGCTGTGATGAAAAACTGAAAAAAACAGTTGAAAGCATTAAAATACTTAGAAACCAAAGATAGTTTTATTGCCTTCCAATAAAATATGTCTAATTTTCAACTACTTTCAGTTTTTATGTTTCACTAACATATCAATCAATCAACAACTTTTTATTGAGTGACAATGTGTTCAACACCATTTAGCAATGTAGGGAATACAGAAACTTATGAAAAATGTATTCATTCATGAAACATTATATCCAGCATCTATTCTGAGTGCTTTGGAAGTACTCTGTGTTTGGTAAAGATGAGGAAGGAATAACTCCTTTCTTTAAGAAACCTACATCCAGTTACGGAGGTACAAACTTTACACATAAATTTTGGGGGGAAATACCGGACAAGTAAAACATATTAAAGTTCAAAGAAACTCTCCTTTGGCTCTTTTTTTCAGGAAATATCTTTCTGCTTGAGATGGGAACTAATTTTGATCTTCAACTTGGGATTCAGATAAGAAGAAATAGGTGAATGCTATAATCTGAATGTTTGTACCCCCTGCCCCCCCCCTCAAATTTATGTGTTAAAATCCTAATCCACAAAGTGATAAGGGCCTTGGGAACTGATTAAGTCATGCGAGCTGCACCCTCATGAATAGAATTAGTGTCCTTATAAAAGATACCTCAGAGAGCTGGCTTGCCCCTTCCACCATGTGAGGACAGGTGGGAAGGCACCACCAGCTGTGAACCAGGAAGAGGGCCCTCATCAAAATGAGAACATGCTGTTGCCTTGATATTGGATTTTTTTTTTTTTTTTAGAACCTTAAAAGATAAATTTCTGTGGCTTACAAGCAGTTCAGTTCATGGTATTTTGTTATAGCAGCCTGAACAAACTAAGACAAGGAACTTTCAGTTAGAGAAATAACACGGGCAAGACACATATATGAATATGCATACCGGTAAAAGATACATGTAAAAGGTCTACTTACACATGTATGTTTCAGGAGAAAGTGAATAGATTAGTATTAATAGAGGGAGTTCATGTGGAAGAAATAAAGTTCACAAAAATATTGTGACAATTTCATTTGCACAGTGCTTCTTCAACTGAAGTGAGTAGATTGCACTCAACATTATGCAAAGATATATGGCTAAATTTCATAAGGAGTGAAAATGGGAGAGATAGCGCATGAGTTCTCAAAGAACTTTTAATAAAGCATTGGGAGATATATAAAAAATTCTGACTAATTTTGGAATATAAAACTATGGGTATGCAGGAAAGAAAGTTTTTAAAGTTGTCAATGTGAGCTAAATCTTAGAGAGTGTTTAGGGTAACATAAGCATAAGTTGACTGTGAAGTCATTCCATGTTGAAGGAGCAATTGGACACAGGGAGTTGAGAAAAATGAAAGGTACCCACATTGAAGACAGCATATCTACTTTCATTTGAATGTGTGAGAAGTTAGAAATCAAGCTTCATATAATGATCTGCTGGTGAAGTTTAAAAATATATGCATGCATATAGACATATCTATTAGTGTACATCGATTTAAAATAAACTTTATAGATGCAAAGGATGTATAACTCACAATTTTATTAAAAATAATAAAATATAAAATACTTTTTATAGAATTTTCATATAGCCAAATGATTCTCACAGAGTGCTTTCATCAGTTTTGGCTGCATTATTTTATAAAAAGCCAAACTATAGCTGTAATTGACAATCCATGGTAGTTCCAACATGAATATTGGTTGATACCTTTGTTTACATTAGTTAGTAAGATAAAGTAAAACAATAAAGATGAATGCTGAACTTTCATTCATTCATCACTGACACTAGCAACGTCTTTGTTAAATCAGATAATAGTGCTTGAATACTGGGGGAACATTTCCTCCATTTGTTATAGTATTCATGACTGGAGGGCTATAGGCATGACACATGTTTAAGTTTGAACTGCATTATAAACGTTATTCTATCAGTTTCTTAAATCTAGACCAGGGGTGAGCAAAATACAGTCTATAGGTCAAATCTTTTTGTGTGCTGCCTGTATCTTGTTTTGGAATCAAGATAATATTAGCATTACAAAATGTACATAGCATATAAGAAAATAATTTTCTGTTTTTTGGAATTTGATACAATTTGTTGCTAGGACATTCTTTAATGGCTCATGTTTTTTTGTTTTTTTTTTAATACTTTCCAGAATTTTGTTTATTTCATATTTTTAAAAATTTAGTGCATGGCTTTTCATATTTATTAGTTTTAAATTTATCATTTATAATCGTTAAATATGTATTGTGTCATTATTTATATTTTACTCTGTATTTTAATTGATTACAATCTCTTCTTTTCTCAGAGTATTGATAAATGCCTATTTTGTTACTCTTTTTTTAAAAAAATATATTTTACTGATTTTTTTACAGAGAGGAAGAGAGAGGGATAGAGAGTTAGAAACATCGATGACAGAGAAACATCGACCAGCTGCCTCCTGCACATCTCCTACTGGGGGTGTGCCCACAACCAACGTACATGCCCTTGACCAGAATCGAACCTGGGACCTTTCAGTCCGCAGGCCGACGCTCTATCCACTGAGCCAAACCGGTTTCGGCTATTTTGTTACTCTTAAAAAAAACAGTTTTTGGCTTTCTTTTTTTTTTTTTGAGAATACTTTTTATTATACAGGTGTTATATACACAACAATTAATTTGCAAATGTATACAGACATGGAGTTCAATTCCAAATCTCCCTGGCACCTCATCCACTGTACCGACACTCCTGTTTGGGATCAGCCCAAGAGGGATGAGACACACGGTTATTGCTTTGAGACCCAAGAGCTTCAATTAAATAAAATCTTTTGCATCAAGAAAAGAGCCCAGGATCCTAATTCCTAAGCCATGTGTACATAGGAATAAAACCTAAGGATGTATTTTAGATGACCGCATCCCTTTTAAAAGTTATTAAAATGAAATTCCATTTCTCAAAAAGTCATTCTGAAGTGCACCGGTTGATGAAAGGAAACTTGACTTGGGTGAAGGGCACAAAATGTAATATATGGACGATGTATTATAGAGCCATACCCCTGAAACCTATACAATTTTATTAACCAATGTCACCCCAATAAATTCAATTAAAAAAAGAAGTGCACCTGTATTTACAGGCCCAATTAAATTATGCATAAATAAAATCTATACACTCACACACTGCTTCTCAAAATAACAGTGACTCCTCCGGGAATTGGGGGTCACAGGTAGCAAAAATTGCTTCATGCCTACCCTTTTCAAGTTTGCTGGAATCACCAAGATGTGTCACCAAGGTGTGAAAGAAATATGCAAATAAAGCTTTCATATATTAAAGGAACAGGTCATTTCAAAGAATTAATTGAAGAGTTAATTCTCAAAGTTTTTTTTTCCATTGAATTTATTGGAATGGCATTGGTTAATGAAATTATACAGGTTTCAAGTATACAATTCTACAATACATCACCTGTCAGGTCTCCTTCCATCACCATTTATCACCCCTTTACCTTTTTCTGCCTTCCCCATAATCCCCTTTCCTCTGGCAATCATCATACTGTTGTCTATGTAAAAAAGGAAAACAGGAAATCATCATCAGGCTGTGTTTCCACAAGTTTTGTGAAACCGGAGAGCCCCCTTTGAACAGGGGGATTTTAAGTGTGTCCAATACCACCCATTAATTCATTGCTAAGAGGATCTGCTTCCTACTATATCTAGGGTTTGATATCTGAAGACGCTAGATAAACATATTTTTTTAAGATAAATATTTAGTGGGCACAAAAAAACAGAAATTACATTAACACTGAAAATTATTGTTGATTTGAGTCACGTCAGTTTGACATTTCAACAGCTAACCGCATGGGGTTTTTGTTAGCCCAGGGATAGATTTAAAAGGCTTAAGAACTTTCCAGATATAGGAAGAATGGGGTTCAAAATAATAAAATATAAACTTAATGAGCAAAGAACCAGTACTTGTCACCTTCTGATAACTTATCCAGAGTTAAGAAGACGCTTCAGTGCCAGAGAAACCTGAGGACTCCAAGATGGCAGGTCAAGATCAGGAAACCAGCGGAGACCTTACGCTGTTAATCCTTACTGAGGATATTTTCCACTAGGGTCCCAGTGCACGAAATTCGTGCACTGGGGGGGGGGGGTGTCCCTCAGCCCAGCCTGCCCCCTCTCACATACTGGAAGCCCTCAGGGGGTGTCTTAGTGATGGATTAGGCCCGCTCCCTGCTCCCCTTGGGGAGCGGGCCTAAGCCGCAGTCTGGCCTTCCTTTGTGGGAGGTGTCCGGGCTGATCAGGGGAAGGCACCAGCCCCATCACCCCGCTGCTGCAGCCACTGCCAGTCACCGCAGCCACCAAGGTTTTTTCATCAACACGGACTCCAGTCCCTTCACCATGAAAAAATGACAATTTTCTTTAGGCATTTTCAAGATGTGTCTTTCATATAATAATAATTTCTTTATTATTTTTTTTATCCTCACCTGAGGATATGTTTCCATTGATTTTTAGAGAATGTGGAAGAGAAAGGGAAAAGACAGAGAGAAACATCAAAGTGAGAGGAACACTTTGATTGGTTGCCTCCTGCATGAGTCCTGACCTGGGCCCCGGCCACGGAGGAGCCTGCAACCTAGGTACATGCCCTTGGTCAGAATTGAACCCAGACCCTGCCATCGGCAGGCCAAGGCATTATCCACTGAGCCAAACCGGCTAGGGCAGGATATGACATTTCTTAGCCCTCCAGCAGCGGACCTTCGTTTTTTTCGCCAGTAGTGAGGTGGAAAAACCCTATATCCCCTTCTTGGATTCTTATTACCCAAGTTACTAAGAATATTACCAGTGGCATACAGGGAGCTTAGCCAATGAGAGGTCAGAAAAGGTGTTTCCTCTGTAGTTCACACTGATCGCCAGCCTGGCCCCCCGGTCCAGGCCTAACGCCTCTGGCCCAGGTTCCGGCCTGGGCAGGGGACCCCCAGACCCCTCCGTTTGCTGGCTCCACCCCCCCACCCAGGCCTGATGCCTCTTGCCCAGGTGTCAGGCCTGGGCAGGGGACCCCCAGACCCCTCCGATTGCCGGCTCCAACTCCCACCCATGCCTGACCCCTCGGCCAGAGGCGTCGACCTCCATCACCCTCCAATCGCCGGATCGGCCCCTTCCCCAGGCCTGACGCCTCCGCCAGAGGCGTCAGGCCTGGGCAGGGGACCCCCATCTCCCCCCCAATCACCTGCTTCTGGGTGGCTTCTGGGGCTTCTGGGGTCGACCTGCCGCCTGACGGGCGGCAGGCAGGCGGCTTCTGGGGTCGCACACGAGGGCCTGGATGGCGGCTCTTGCACTGGCAGCTGTGCTGTCCCACCCTGCCTGCAGTATGCAAATTAGCCGCCATCTTTGTTGGCGGTTAGTTTGCATATCACGCTGATTAGCCGATGGGAGGCGTAGCGAAGGTACGGTCAATTACCATGTTTGTGTATTATTAGATAGGATTTCTAGGGTCTCAACAGAGGCCTTTTTAATGGGAGTGCAGGTAACAAGCTAAATTTGTCCCCAAGCAAGAGGCATTCCCCCATTGATGTGGGTGGAGTGTGGTTTGGGAAATTGTTTTCCTTCCGACTCTCAGCCTTTTGTTCCACCCATTTTATATCGGGTGCTTCTCCATTTTCTCAGGGTCCTGCTGGAATCGGCCGGACTTTGGTCTCTAGGATTCATGTAGGATGTGTCTGTGACGACCACAGCCTCCTTTATGCAGCTCTGCACAGCAGATGCAGGGCCCTGGTGGCCTGGCTTCCAAACCTGCGGGTAATCAGCTAGAGTGGCGCCAGCAGTTCTGATGGTGGTGCCTCTGAGACCTGGCGGGTGTTCAGTCTTGGTTGGGAAGGTCCGTAAATTGTTTATATGCTTGCTGTGCGGCCAACAGCATGTTCTTCCTCTTTGTCATCTCATTAAGCCCTCTGCGATTCTGAGATGAGGTGTAATTAAGTACTCAGCCACCAGTTTACAGAGAAACTGCTTCACACACAGACACAAAGTCCAAAGCCAAATGCATGGCCTCCTCATTCTCCATGCAGACAGCTGGTCAACAGGCAGCTCCTTTCTCTTCACCTTGACCTCCAAAAGCACTGTGGACAGGTGGAGCAGGGCCCTGCCAAGTCCCTTCCTTATATTATTTTAGGTATTATTCTTCTCTACATTTTATTTTTTCCTTATTAGAGGCCCAATGCATGAAATTTGTACAAGGGGCTCCCCCCACTGCTGGGGCAGCTGCCTCGCAACCCCCCCCCCCCCCATGGCTTTGTCCTGAAGGTCCTGGGGGGGGGATGTCGGTCTAATTAGCATATTACAATTTTATTATTATAGATTTTCTCTTTATAATTTGCTTTTCTTGTTTTTTTAGTCTGTTGTTTTTATTCAAGCTTTCTCAGTTAAATTTTTAATCTATTGATTTTTAAATATTTCTTTTTTCTTATCTTAGAGCATTACTCAAATTTTGGTGTTTTTTTTTTTTTTCCTGTAGTTCAGTTCTAAGCATTTCACTGTTACCTTTGCCTTTTTTAACCCAAAGGTAAATTAATAATATGCTTTGGAGCTTCCAATATGTGGGATTTTTAATAAACTATACATATTTTATTTGTTGTGGTTAGGCAGCATATTCTGTAGGGTGTTAATTCCATGGAATTTATTTAATATTTATTTGTGACCTAGAATATAACACATTTTTGCAAATGTACATTTGTTCTTTGTTGGGTGTTGAGTTTTTTATGCATTTATTAGTTTGAATGTATAACTTTGTATATCTTTTACATATTTACTTATTTTTCAATTTCTGAGATGCATGTGTTTCAAACTATAATTGTTGACATACATGTTTTTCCTTGTAGTTGTTAGTAATTTATAAATAAAAGTAAAGGATTTCTGTCCAGAGAATTGTTTACTATTTATTATTAATATCTGTAAAAACATGTAGTGAGATTTGGAAGCAGACTATAATTCGTATTAAAAAAGTGGTGTGGTTGGGGAAACAGTCTGTATTCTTTTATTTATTTTTTATTCTTTTTTGTCACATGGTGTGGTTTGCCGCTCTGAACTTCTCCTTCAGAATGGAGGTGCTCATTCCTTAGATGCTGAAGATATTTACAGTTGGCAGGTGCCAATGAAAATTCTTTTCTGAAAAATGGCCTCAGCTGAAGGGAGCCACACACTAAGTTATGCCTCCCAGTCAAATGAAGGTTCCATATGGACATTAAAAACTGTGTCCCTTATCTCAAGGAAGAACAACTCTGAAGAACCATACAAGCTGCAGAGAATCCTATGATCTGAGACATTTGTTACAGCTCTGTTTCAGTGTAACCCCTCCCTTTGCTCAGAGTTATCTCCCTCACTCCCTCACAGGGTTTAGTCCTAGTCCTGAGAGCACTCTCCAAGTTACCTGCACAAACACCTCCATTCCAGAGTCTCTTTTCCTGAGGGAATGCAGCCCTAAACAATGCGCTTGCACTTGTGAGACTGAATGAGTTGAAAAATAAATGTATACTTCCACAAGAAGCCTTTACACTGACCCTGGTGATCCCTGAGGAGTTCATTTTTTGAATACTCAACACGAGTATCAATGGGTAGTGGAAATTAGCCTTTGCTATCACAGAAGTTGAGGGTGTGGGGTGAAGATCTGCTCATGTGATGTTGAAGAAAGCAGACATCAACCTCACCAAGAGGACAAGTGTGCTCACTAAGGATGAGGTGGAATATGTGGTCACCATTATACATAATCAATCCACACCAGTACAAGATCTCAGACTTGTTGTTGAACAGACTGAAGGATGTGAAGGATGTAAAATACAGCCAGGTCCTGGCTAAAGGTCTGGACAATAAGCTCTGAGAAGACCTGGAATTACTGAAGAAAATTCAGATCCAAAGAAGGCTTTCCCCCTTCTGGGGTCTTTGTGTTCCAGGCTAGTACACCAAGACCACCAAGAAGAAATAAATTAGTAGACCTTGTCTATTAATAAATAGCTTATACACCTAAAAATATAAATAAATTTATAAACAGAATGGCAGGATAGTCCCTGGAATGTACCGCTCAACACATCCTTTTTTAATAAATGTACTAGAGGCCTGGTGCATGAAATTCATGTACAGGAGGCTGGGGATGTCCCTCAGCCTGGCCTGCACCCTCTTACAATCCGGGACCCCTCAGGTAGGGTCCTTGGCCAGTGATCAGGACCTATCGGGGCTTTCCTTCCCCCAGCTACCTGCAGCTGGCCCTGCCCCCACTGCTGCCACTAATTGCCATTTGTGTGGTGCTTCCCCCCTTCCCCTGCCACTGGTCACCTCCCTCTGCAGACGACAGGCCTGGTGTGTGATTGCTTGGTTGGCCTGGGCCAGCCTCTGCGGGGCAATCACTGGCCGGCCCCGCACACCCGCCACAGCATCATGGGCCAGTGGCCTAGGCCTCCCTCTGTGGAGCGATTGATTGCAGGGCCCCCAGATGGATCCCTCAGCAGAGGGAGGCGCTGCCTACCCACTGCAGCACCACTGGCTGGGTAGCCTGGGCCTACCTCTTTGAGGAGATCTATCATGGAGCCCCCCCATTGATCGCCCCACAGAGGGTCGCCTGGGTCTTCCTCTGCAAGGTGATCGTAGGGCAATGACGGGTCCCCCTGACCAATCGCATCGCAGTGCATGTCATAGTGTGGTTGTCCAGAAGGTCATCAGGACAGTCATCCTGCTGTTCAGTCTTTTGGTCAATTTGCATATTATGCTTTTATTATTATAGATAGTGTATTGATTTTTTTTTTTTTTTTTTTTTTTTTTAGAGAGAGAGAAGAAGGCAGAGGGAGAGAGAGAGAAACATCAATGTGAGAGCACAATATCTATTGGCTGCCTCCTGCACTTCTCCTACCAGGACTCAAGCAGCATCCCTCCTGGGTATGTGCCTTGGAATCCAACTGGCAACCTCCTGGTGCGTGGGAAGATGCCCAGCCAACTGAGCTACACCAGCCAGGCTCAACACATCTTTTTATGGTGGTGTCAGCTCCTAAGACACCATCTAGACATACAAAAAATCCTATCTAATAAAGAGGGAATATGCTAATCAACACTCAAGCCATCGCAAAGATGGCAGCGCTTACAGCCAATAAGGAGGGAATATGCTAATTGACTGCTCCACCCTCAAAGATGGAGGTACCCACAGCCAAAAGATGGCCAGCAGGGGAGGGCAGTTGTGGGCAACCAGGCCTGGCAGGGGAGTAGTTAGGGGGTGATCAGGCTGGCAGGAGGCAAGTGGTTGGGAGCCAGCAGTCCTGGGTTGTGAGAAGGATTTTTAGGCCCAATCCCTAAACCGGCAGTTGGACATCCCCCGAGGGGTCCCAGATTGGAGAGTATATAGACTGGGCTGAGGGATCCCCCACCCAGTGTATGAATTTCATGCACTGGGCCTCTAGTTATAAAATAAAGAGAAATGCAATTGAACTAGAAAAGTCTTAAAAATTAAAAGATTTTGGGTCTGGGTAGAGAGTTCATAAGAGATTTAAAACCTGCTAGGGAAAAGTTTGAAAGGAAAGTCAAAGTAGAAATGAAAGTTTGTTCCTAACAAGGTTAATAAGTTTTATTAACAAAACCTAACAGTGATGGAAAAGGTGATGAAAAGACATTTCAAAAGCATAAAATATTGAGAATCAGTGAGAAAAGCTACATAATAACAGAGGAGAAAGCATGTGTGACAAGAACACAGAAGATCTTTGCAACAATGTGCTGTGTAGTTTCAGCTATATGCAATAAGAATTTGAAAATAGGATATTTTTAAATGCTCTGTATTAGACTTGGAAGCTAAAATTAAGTATTACAGGTCATCATTTTCTATTGAATTCATAGATGTATGTTTGTGACTGGTACCACACTGGAAACTGAGATACATAAAAAGAAGAATTATACATTGTTAAGAACTTATATATTGTTGGCTCGAGAGAGACTGATATGAAAACAAATAAAAGTAATAAAGGCAGATAAAAATCACATGGGCTAACAAATGAAATTCATTCAGCAGTTTTTGAGGTGAACTGACATCCCCAAATGTAAGAGCCATGGGTCATCATTTCAACTCAGTGAATAAACTGAAAGGTGAGGAATGGCAAGTTCCCAGATGGCGTTAGTTTGCTTTGGCTCTGAAGCACAAATACTGTACTCTTAAAGAGAAAATGATATTCCAGCATTTATGTTCACATGGAAAAAAAAAAGAATTGTAAATCTTTGAAGAGGAAGTTGATTTTCACCAAGCTTTTAGCCTCAGTTTCAAAGGGCAAAAATAAATCCATTTCTGTTTAGATAACACTTATTAATATTTCAATTTCCAGCAAATCACAACAAATCTATGTTTTTTAAAGTTTCTCTTAAGTTTTTCTCCTTAAAAAAATTATTTAATAAAATAGCTGTTTCTTAAGCAAGTTACTGAAATATAGTAACCATAGCACATAAATTTTTGTACTCAATCTCTTTTGAGCTGCCAAGTTCAATTTTATAAATTATCCAAGTTTTCTAAAGTGTACACTGGAAGATATTTCCTAAAAAAGTTTGAAGTGTATATATATTATTATTAAAGTTTATCAATAAGTGTCTTGTTCTGTAATGTATCAAGATGATATAATTCTTCATAAAGAAGTACACAGGTTTATAAAATAATTTCACAGACTTATATATAAGAATATACTTAATTAGATACATATTTTAATTTAGAAGTTTACTTTTTAATAAAAGGTAAATAACTTTTTTCACTGCAGTTTACATTCTAATTTTGTATGTACATATATTTTAAAGATTTAGATAGTTTTAATTAATTCATATTTTCCTTTTTGTTGGTTTAAGTAGGCCATTATGATATCAAATAAAAAAGACTCTTGTATTTATAAAATATGTACAAATGTACTGAACTAAAGAGATACAGATGAATGATTAATTATCTCATATGACAGTCAAAAACTTATAATCTTTAATGTCATAACTGTACTAATATTTTCTACCGAACTGTCATAGAAAAATGCAACACATAATCAATAAACATGCCCAGAAAATGCACTGAAAGTCAAAAGAATCTTTCATTACTTAAAGCTAAGGGTCTTGTGAAGAGGATTGATAATTTTAAGATGATATTCATCCATCCTTCTTTGAGCATCTATAGTTTCGATTCACTAAGGTGATTAACAAGTACTGTATCAAAGCACTTCCTAATGGAGCGGGCCAAAGTTGGTATCTGCTTAATGTCCAAGACAATGAATGAGGTTGATGCCAAAACAAAAAACAAAACAAAAAAAGCCCCCAACTACACAGAATTATCAAGGCAAGGTTTTGGCTACTCATACTTCAACACTTATTTCCTTTCTGTGCTTAAATGTATGCTACAGTAGAGGCCAACCTTTTTCTACCTTTATTGCACAGTCAAACTAGGTCAGAGAAAAGCTAAAACAAGTATAAGAAATTTCATACACTCCAAGTTTATTATATAACCAAAACTGTGCTTGATATTTTCCTCACAGCAAACCAGTGAAAACAGCACATTTTTATAAAGTACAGAGGATTTAAATAAGTTGCAGAATCTTACCACATAGATGGACAAGAAATCAGGATTGTAAATTTGAAAGTTATCCTGGCCCTTTTCTTCCCAACTCCACCCTCCCAACACACACAGATACAAATCATTAGCTAATAGTTCATCTAGATAAATCTATCTCTCTTAAATGTAAATATTCTTATTTAAAATTTAAACAATTCATACACTGTTACAAGAAATATTTACAAAACTGCCATAAATAAGGAAAAATGGCTAGAATAAAATTCACTAGAAAGAAAGGTTGTCACAAAGCATTTAGAATATTAATCAACATTATAGCATGCACTATCACCAACATATAAAACTAACTGAATGTAGCAATTGCTGTTGTAATGGAAGACCAAAAATTTAAGCATTAAGAATGGTTGTGTAGGCTGCAGTAGGTGACAAACATACAACAGGAGAAAGAAACACAGGAAACTGGTAGAAGAAAGGAAACAGTGAAAAAATTTCAGAAATAAAACCTTAAATTGAAGAAACAGAAAGGAGAATAGATCCTAACAAAACCATATATACATTTATATAAGATAGACAATGTGATGAATATTAAGGATGGAAGAGATGATTCATTGTACATATAATTGAAATTCCTGAAGAAGAAAATAAAACTATGAGACAAAACAAAAAAATTTAATATGTAATTGAAGAAAATATTCTGGAATAGAAAAACCATGACCTCTTCATATATTGAAAGATCACATTGTGTACCAAGGAAACCTTATTCATAGCAATAAGACATTTCTTCATAAAGTTATTGAACTTCAAATTTAAAAAGCCAAGCAAAAAAGATTGTCACAAATGAAAAAGAAGATACAGACTTTCAGCACAACATTCCACATAAACCTTATTCACAGTTCCTCAAGCTTTCTTTCAGTATAAAGATTAAAGACAAATGTTTCTGAACCTGCACAATAAATATATTTTAAGTGAAAAAAAATGAAGTATAAAATAAATAGGGGACAGATAAAATATATATCTGTATTTTTATTTTCTAGTGTTAAAAAAAACAACAACACTGGAAGCATACACAAAAAGCCAAAAAAAAAAAAAAAAAAAAAAAGAAAAGAAAAGAAAATGGAGGGCTAATCATGAGAGTAGCAGACAAGGACAGAAATGAAATAGAAAAATCCAAATGGAGCACTTTTGATTCATATGATTTTTGAGCCATATGAATTATTTATTGAAAATTTTAATCTAAATTTTAAGATTAAGAGAGATTACCATAAGAATTTTCATATATATATATATATATATATATATGATACTATGAATTTAAGAACTTTGAAAGATAAGTACACAGACATTTCAATTTATGCACAATTTTTAAAAAAATGCATTCTGTGTACAAGAAACTATAGAAAAGATGAGTCTAAACAAGTTCAGCAATTCTTTATGTCCAGGTTTGTCAGAGGAATCTGTATGCTAGGTAAGCAATAAGTAGTTTATATTTAACAGCATTTGCCAAATGTATCCAAATTTACTAAAAGTACCTATCAATATGTTAAGGAGCGAAGCTTGAGAAATTCTACCTGTATATTAAAATGTTATGCTAATAAAATGTTCAACCAGGCAGTAACTTTGAAATGATAAAATTTTTGTGGTTATTTACTTAAATTGAAGGTTAAATATTGTGGTATTCCTTTAACATAACTTCATAGAACTTTATAATCTGTCCAACAAAAACAAGGGCTCATTCTTAAAGTTCTGGTTTAGGAATAAGTTATTTTTCATGTTGTGTCTGGATTTCCCCCCTTGACAACCTGTTATCACTTCCTAGTAATAAGGTCCAGAGGTCCAGAGAAGGTAGGATTCATTTTTTGTTAAGGCAGCTATTTTCAAGCCATGTGCCATAAGAATTTTTAAAATGCAATACCTGACTAGTCAGGGCCACTGACCTCTTTTCTCTTAGACTCTCAAATACAAAAATGACAACAGCCAATACAACAATAACCCTCCAATGCGAATGAATCAAAATCATACCCATTTAGTCAGATCAGAATTTTGGTAATTAGTTTATATGTGCCATGAGGTAAAGAAGCTTGAAAATCACTGGGTTAAAATAATCAGGAAAAGATTATTAGCAAAAATGTAAATCAGATCTTGAAGTAATATAATGAATACAAGTTTTGAAAATATCATCCCCAGCAAAACTATGGGGACTCTGAGAAGCACAGCTCTGACTTAACTAAGGAATACAGTCACACAATGGGTTTCTTTCTGGAATCTCTATTAAGAATTCTGTTATCGATTTTTCTTTCGTTGAGTCAGTGCCACACTGTCTCATTTATTAGAGCTTCATATTAAGTTCTGACATTAGCTGTGGCAAGACCTCACCTCCTGCTCCTTTTTAAAAGTCTCCTAGCTGCTCTTGGATATTTACTCTACAACATAAATATTATCAAATTCCATGGCTTTTTTTCCAATTATTCAGCTGAGTAACTTTTAACCAAAATGTTTCTAGGACTTATAGACTATTTTTTAAGGGCCTGCCTTTAGTAATAATCAATTATGTAATGTATTATGGCATGGTGAATAGAGCCGTGGACTTTCCCAGCCTTTGCATTTTTTACTCTGGTGAAATTTGCATTTTTTTACTCTGGTGAAATTGGGTGAAGAGTCTTTTAAACTCTCTGAACCTCTGATTTTTTATTTTTACATTTATGTTAAATATAGCATTTATATACCTAAATAGAAACTTTGGTTATTTTTTTATTTATCTAATATGTGAAAAGCATTGTGGAAAGATAATACAAAAACATAATGAAAGCACTTCTATATTTCAGAAGCATGTAATTCAGTAAAGAACCAAAGCATAAATAAGAATACACTTAAATTCTAATATAGAGGCTAAATGACCACAAAAATTTATATAATTTCAGAAGATAAGACAATTACCTCTCATGTGAGTAATGTAAAGAATGAGTATTATAATCTCAAATCAGTATTTATAATTACAGTAGTTATGGATAAATCCTTACTCATTTATAGGTAAATGTCTTTTGCATCTAAATCCATAGGAAACTGACTTTCCAATCTCAGGCAGTAATTCACCACCAAAGAAAAGTATACAATTCTGTTGTCAGAAAGCCCTAATAATTGGCCAGCCCAGTGACATCCATCATTTAGTCTACTTTCAGGATTGCTGCTCTGAGTGTAATTGTACGGACATGTCCAATTTTGAAGTTAAATAAATGATCATGGAATAAACTGACATTGTTCCCAGAATTATTTGAATTTGATGCTTACACTGATCAAATTAATGATTCCTTTGGCACAATCAACAAAATTATTATTCTTGAATTCCAATCTGTTCAAAATAGCTAGTTTTAGTTGCAAAGGTTCTACCACTTTTGTTTTTTTCAAAAGATTAACAATTAGATGCTGATGCTGACTAACCAGTATAAAATGTGGATTGTAGGTTTTAACTTATACCTTATCTAATGGGAGAGCCTGCTGTGTTGTCCTAGGCACTCTGGCCAAGGCAGGTGTCAAATATTTGTCTGTCACCTAATGCTGGGCTCAAAAGTTACTAAGTACTTCTTGGATTTCTGAGCAAGGTTACTTAGAGAGGGCCTATTATGGATTGTTAATTCTCTAAGAAAACATTATAAAGTAGCTTTTAATTGGCCTCATGCAATGGTAAAGAGATTAACCAGAGGGGGTCTATTTAGACAGAAAAGAATTAAATTAAACCTGGAGACATCCTGCAACAATTTGTGTAAGATTCTAATTATATGTTTTAAATACACACAGAATAAGAACACCATATCCTTTTTTTCTTTGTCTCTTCAGGATTCTATTTAGTAAATATAATTTGATGACCATGAAACTTTAAGCCTTGGATTACATCATAGCTTTAAATAAACTAACATTCATTCATTCATTATTCTTCTTAACAAAGATTTAAGTTTTAGCTCCATGCCAAGCCCTAGAAATATAAAGTTGTATAAGATAAGATTGTTCCCCTTACAAATATCAGTCAAGTAGAAAAATATACAAATAATATAAGTAGAATATATGGTAGGTTTTTTAAAGTCTGTGGAATCACTCAAGTGGCAGAGCAAAGCACAAATTAAAGTGGGATGACAAAGTGGGAGAACATTGGATAGTACAAAGTAAAGATTATGAAATCCCAGAAGAAGGCAGTCAATGAATCAGAAGATGCCACCTGAAAGTAATAACTATAGTGATAATAATGGCAATAAGAGCTAGTATTGAGTTCTCACTCTTTGCCAAATGACATTCTAGGAAGTTTTCACATAATACATTTAGTGGTCAGAACAACCCCAAGGCCTTCATTCAATTATTCCCATTTTACAGATGAGAAAATCAAGGTACTGAGCAGTCAAGCATCTCCCCCAAGGTCACTCCAATTATAAGTGAAGGACCTATTGAGCTGGAACTCAAACTCAAAGAAGGACTCCAGAGTCATTCATAACTAGGAAATCATGAAAAATAAAGAATAAGACAGGTCCAGATTTCTCTGAAATGATTGCATGGGCAGCATGCTACTATTAAAAATAAATATTAGAGTGGAAAGATCATTGGAAGTAGGAGAGAGAATTAAATTTACTTCTGCTTATGTTGAATTTGAGGGCCTTGTAGGAGATCTAAGTAGAGTAAGTTGCTGTTAAAAACAGAAATGTGGACCTGGGAGTTAAAAATTAGAGATAAGTATTTGGAGGGCATTCTACTGAAGTCATTAACTCACCCACGAATGAGTAGAATCAGGAAAGATCCCAGAATGGAGCTATGGAGTAGAACATTATTGAATGTGTAGGCAAAGAAAGGTGAGCCAGCAAAGTATTCTGAATCTAAATGTCCAAAGAAGAAAAAAAGAGATTTCAAATGGTCGGGGGAGGGGATTCAAGGTAGTATCAATATTAAGCATAGGTTAAGTAAAATAAGGAATGAAAAGTAATGATTCAATATGGTATTTAACAAGTCTTGATAAGAGCGATTTCAAGGAAAAGATAAGGAGAAAATTCAGATTTTAGTTGGTTAGTCATCCTAAGTATATGAATAAATAACTGAATGCTTAAAATGGTACAAGTGACAGGCTAATTGCTTTACATGATGATGAAGAGGTAAAAAAAAATGAATACTGCAAGTTAAATGATTTTCTCAGCATTCTACTTCAACGACACAATCCTTCTCATGGATTTCTATGCTCATCTTTGTTACTTCTGTCAGGACTTTGTACCTGTTCTGAATCAAAATCTGTTTTGTAACTTAGGCTCTATAATAGAATTATAAAAAAAAAAAAAAGCAGTTAAACAATCAGAAGAGGTGATGCTATAAAAAAAAAAAGCAAGAACAACAAAATGTTAAACTCATGAAAAAATACTACTAGGACAAGCTAGTAGATAATCATTTAAAAACACTGAATTCATTCAAACCAGATCATTTGTTTCTATTTAGGCTCTAAGCCACAAGGAATCACTGAATGAAGAGATAAGGAAACCAAAGTCTTTGGAGCTAAAATAACCTGCCAAAAATCAGATAGCTAGTAGTGGTGGAATACAAACCAGAACATGTTTCCTGATTACAATCTTGATGTTCTTTTGGCTACCCTACACAGTGTCCTTACAGACTTTGTTGTCTAACTTAAACTCCCACCTGAAAACTTTCATACGTATACTTCAACTAGAGGCCCGGTGCACGACATTTGTGCACTGCGGGGGGGACGGGGGTCCCCTCAGCCTGACCTGCTCCCCTTTGCAGTCCGGAAGCCCTTGAGGGATGTCCAACTGACGGCTTAGTCCTGCTCCCTGTTAGTGCTGCCACAGAGGTGTGCTGCTGTGCTCGCCAGCCATCAGGCCGGCTTGTGGCTGAACGGTGCTCCCCTTGTGGGAGCTCACTGACCACGAGGGAGCAGCTCCTGCATTGAGCATCTGTCCCCTGATGATCAGTGCACTTCATAGTTGTTCCACTGTTTGGTCAATTTGCATATTACCTTTTTATTATATAGGATGAGTCAACTAACTATATTAAGCACTCACATATAGAATGATGAATAAGTTGACATGTTGACTGTGTACATGACTGAATATATTACTGAACAATTGTAACTCTTTCATTGTTATTCCTGTGTCTGGTAGGTAAAACAAACTTATAATTAATAAAAAGATTAGCTTTCAAAGAGGATGTCTATTTCCAAGAATTGTGCAAAAAGATAAATCATCATTACCAATTACCATTCGTTTTTGGCTTCTTGGCACAGTAAGTATCTTCTATAAAGAGCTGAAGCAAGCCTGCAAAAGAACGATGCTCACAAGGAGGGAGAGTCTTCTTCCTCGCCAATGGAAACATGTCTATGTACTAGTATAGCCTTAATACACCATGCAGAGTCCAAGCGCTTTTTAAAGTCTCTAAAAAAAGGGGGTGCCACAAACTTAGTAAAATTAGTATTTTATTATAACATTTGCATCTAAAGGAAGAAAACCAGGGAAAAGTATCCAAAACTAAAAACCTTTAGGTTCTTGAAAATGTGCTATTACAGGGTGGGGAAAAAGTAGGTTTATAGTTGTGAGTAAACAAAATACAGTTTATTCTTGTATTATTATTTGTTATTAATTGTATTATTTTCCATACTAGCAACTATAAGCCTATTTTTGTCCCACCTTTTACATAATAAAGCCTATAACAGAAAATCACTATGTTCGTTAGTCGAAAAAAATCAACAGATATTTTTGTTCTGTGCATTTGTTTGTATGTATATTCTATTTCAACTAAATGCTTCCTTTTTTAAAACAGGAATAAGAAGGAACCCTTATAATTTCTATGACCAAAATCTGCATTTTAAGCCTTCTCATAAACCATGACCTAAACCATGAACTAAAATTGTTTTTCATTCCTTAAATACGAGAAAATTTTTAAATAAAAAAATAAATAAACTGGGTTAGCATACTTTTGTTTTATTATCGAAACAAAAGTGTTTTAAATAATTTATATATGTTTTTATTAATTTTAGAGAGAGAGAAAGGGAGAGGAAGAGAGAGAGAAAAATATTCATGAGAGAGAAACATAGATCAGCTGCTTTCTGCACTCCCCCTACTGAGGATCTAGCCTGCAACCCTGGCATGTGCCCTGACCAGGAATCAAACCAATAACCTCTTGGTTCATGGGTTGATGCTCAACCACTGAGCCACACCGGTTGGGCCAGAAGTACTTTATTTAGGTTTTAAAATAATGGAACTTTTTTGTTGAGAATATAGTCACTGTTGCTCCTATAAAACCTCTTAGATTGACAATGAGCTTAGAGCATGTAGACACAAATCACTTCTGAGGATTAAGTTGAGCAGTTAGTAAAATTAATTGTCAGGAGTGAGAGGAATCTGAAATATAAGGAAACCTGCATTAAGATCAATTATAAAAATGCCCACGTAGGTAAAACTTACAAAGGTCAGGGCTTGGGCTTATCATAAACAAGAATCTATATTGGAATTTGGGAGTTAGAATTTCTCAGTGAACCCATAATTTCAAACTGTCAAATGCGAAATTTTTACTACAAAATAAGTTCTTTTAGAGAAGAGACTATGAATTACAATGTCTTTTTATATTATTACTTTCACCTCTTTCTATGCAGCAAGCTCTCAAGAGTGTTTGTTGACAAAATAATTAGTGAAGTCTCTCCTTGGCAAAAATTTGGCCTAGAAATGTTTTGTTTCTCCCTTTAGAAATTCTAATGAGATGCATTCTTAATATACTCATTTAAATAATAAGGAGGACCACAAGTTACTAGAGAAATAAAGGTCAGCTTCACTTAATCTTACCCAACGGAGTTTAGGGACAATATTCCAACATGTCTCTTTTTATCCACTTTGTTTTCACTGCTTTATCTTTCAAGATAAAAGGAATGAGGAGAGATCAACTGAGAGAAATGAAAACTGTCAGTGTGGAGAGGTATATGTGTGTGATATATGTAAACAACCAAGCCAATCCAATCAGAATTAGAGACCTGGGTTCCTAGCAGTAGCATTCCCTAGAATAAGGTCCTACACTTTTCCAGAGATTTCTCTGGAGACTTCAGAGTTCCATCCCCACCCCCACCCTCTTATAGGCTTTACTTTTATTCCCAAAATGTCCACTTCCCTATTTCAGTGACCTAAGATATCATAATGCCTATGCACTTCCGCTTATTACCCGCCCCCCTTCAGAGAATAACCAGTATTTTCCACTGGGATATAGTATAGCCTTTTAAATAGAAAAGATCTTTACTTTTAAAATGTGTTGTAAATATATCTCCATGTGAAACAAATCATATAAAATAAATGATCAGCTAAAAATTCTTCTCTGGGCTGAAGTGCAAAAGATCTAGTTTTCTTTAACCTAAAAATATGTAGTAGTTGAATTCCGCAGAGAGATTTGGCAGTGTTGTGATATGTTTCTAACCAGGGCCTAATTTCTTGCCATTACCAGTGGTTTATGGTCAAAGAATTATAGTCAGCACATTGTAAAAGGCATTCGGAGAGTGGCTTACTTAGTGCCAAACTGGAATTGAAATTTCATTCCTGGTAGCCTATCTACATACATCCCCAAAGGCATCCTAGATCTAATACTGTGATAAACACAAACAAAGGAGCAACCAGAGTAGAAAATCAATCTATATTGGTGGTTTGTTTTCAAGCTGGCTCTGACCTTCCCTTGAGTGAAAAAACCAACATGCAATCAGGGTGAGTGTTGCCCAAAGAAGGAAGCAAATTTTAAGATTTCTTACATTGCAATGAACTAAAGAATGTAACATTTGCAAACCACTTTTAAAGCCTATAATTTCTGTTAGAATGATTCAGGGTGATGAGCTTTTCAGACAACTGGGACTTAACATTACACCAGGATTCAGCTTTTCCTTCTAGTTTCTCAAGGCCTCCGAAGGCTAGCCTGCTTGCTACCCTGTGGTTGGAGGTTAACTGTTCATTGCTTTTTTTAAAAAAAAACTTATGGCACAGGAGCCTAATAGGAGCCAGGCACTGTGTTAGGCTACAGGAAAGCAAAAATTAATAAATCATGGTTTTTGACCCTCAGACATTTATTGCCAGTTTAGAAGAGAATTGATAAAAAGATCCTTCAAGGGTGATAAGTGCGGTAATACAAAGAAAACCAGGGTGCTATGAGGAGTGAGAAATAAAAGGATACAAAACCCGACCACCATGGACTCAGAGAAGGATTCCTGGAAAAAATGAGTCTTGAAGAATAAGGCAGAATCTCACACAGTAAATATTCAATAACTAGTACCTACTATTGTTACTATTACTGTTATTACCATTCATATGTATAAAAGATAGTTATACATTTCTAGTTCTAACTGGTAGTTCATTGCACATGAAAGATGAATACTTACTGGGCACACATTATTATTATTATTTTTTTAGAAATTAGTTAATGGAAAGTGCAGAGCAGCAGGACAGATAAACTTTATCATGACCACCAGTGGTCTCATGCAGCTGCCAGTATTGCAGTGAAGCATTCTTTTATATGTGATCTGTAGCCATAATCCTAAAAAACTAACTGAATTATGATCATCATGTTGCAAAGAAGTAATGCCTTTGGCTGGATCACTC
This sequence comes from Myotis yumanensis, assembly GCF_028538775.1. Taxonomy (NCBI): domain Eukaryota; kingdom Metazoa; phylum Chordata; class Mammalia; order Chiroptera; family Vespertilionidae; genus Myotis; species Myotis yumanensis. Next base: position 133,416,556 of record NW_027223754.1, read on the forward strand.
TAGAGTTAACCTTGTCCCTGGCATATGGACTTCCTACTTCCAGTTTGGATCCCATTATATAAAAGTGTGTCAATCACAAATGAGAAAGGAAGCTAGAGTCATAATTCAGAGTGTTAGACCAGGAGTCAGCAAACTATGGCTCATGGGCCAAATCCAACCAGTTGTCTATTTTTGTAAATAAAGTTTTATTGAAACAGACACACCCATTGTGGGCTGCTTTCACACTAGAAAGGCAGAGCTGAGTAGTTATGACCCCCAAAGCCTTCACTATCTGACTCTTTAAAGACAAAGTTTTCTGAACCCTGTATTAGACTATTAAAGCAATTCACAGTAGGTTACACATTGCAATCATTGCTTCCCTACACCCAAGGAGGGAAATCATCACTAATAGTTTCATCTCTAAGTATCCAAGTGTAAGGAGCTAATTTCAAATAATTACTCATTTGAGTCATTTTACATTCTCACTGCATTGAGTTGATTAGATGTTATAATAATTCTTTACCTATTCTTATATATTTGCTTATCAATTGATTATTCATTAGCTACCTGCAAGAAAGTGCAATATAATTTTAAAATCTATTCTTTATAAAAATGTTATAAACTTTTTTTGCCCAATTCAATTTAATTTTGCCTTAAATATGACTCTTATTGACACCTTAGGGAAGACTGCTTAGAAAAATGCTTGTAACTAATTCTACCTCATATGAATCCCGACCAATTAAGTACAAATGAAAAAGAAATTACTGGTAATTTACAGTCCTGGTCTAGAGTTTTTATAGCTTAGCAGATCTAAGTTGATGAGTACTAACTGCCTACGTATCTTCAGCCAGATGGGAGGGAGTGTAGAGGTTGAGGGAGTGGACTCTGTGTGTAAAATTTGAAGATCCTTTTGATCATCCCAATAAATCTGGTACCCATCTGACACAATACGTAGTTATTAGAATGTTATAGACTATATTCCCTGTGTTGTACTTTATATCCCCATGACTATTCTGTAACAACAAGATTTATTGAGATGATCACTTAGTAAGATATATAATGTCTAACCACTGAGGTGTAACACCTGAAACTAATATAATATTATATGTTAAGTGTAATTGAAAAATAAAAAAAAATTATTTAAAAGAAGATTCTTTTGATTGTGGAGCACAACACAATGACACTGGAATAGATGAAAGGCAGAACTCTGTTACTTACGGAACCACAGTATAGGTGGGGCCACACAGAGGGCACCAGCAATTGGGAACTGTAGTGAGGCAGCATATGTATGGAAAGTGGGGTGGGTTATGTTTTCTTGGCCTCCTGTGGGGTTGGCTAATTTGAATAATTGTACCCACTCCAAAAGGCTCTGGCCCTAATTGCCTAATACTTGGTCCTGGAATGATCAGGGCTGGTACATAGCAATCAAGAGTATGAGAGCCCAAAAAGTAAAGTGTTGGGAATGGATTTAATTAGCTGCTTCAGAATGACAACTAACCGGCCTCTAGTCAGGACTTTAAACCTGGGTCAAGACAACTTTTAAAACACTTTACACTCTGGAGTCCAAGTGCTTGGATTCAAATCTGGCTACAATACTTGCTAATGATTTAAGGTTGGGCAAGTATGTCAACCACTTTAAAGCTCAGTTCCCAGATCTTTAAAAGAAAAAGAAAAAGAATACTTATCTTTCAGAGGCTGCTGCATGGTGAAATGAGAGGTCCATATCAAGTGTTGGGCACAGCACGCATTATTATTGGGGCCAATCTGTGCTTGATACACATTTCTATGGTCTTTTACCCAGAAAATACTATTACACAAAATGGGCTACCATACATATTTCTTAATTATTCTTTTTACTTATGCCTCTTTAAATATAGAAAATCAAATATACACTCTCTGCAATATCTAAACTAATTTTTCTTTTAACAGCTTGTCTGTTAAAAATATTCTAATGATCATGTTTTGTTCATCACTAAATTGGTTGTACACTAAATATAAATCAGTAGATTATAATTTTGAAAATTACAAATAAAATTGCTTTTTATTGATCTTTTGAAAAGAAAAGAGCATCATATAATTTTAGTTTTTAATAGCCACAGTAACCTAGAGCTTAACAATGGCTTATGCCATCTTTTTAAACTTAAAATAAAGATCTATTGATTTGTTCACTTGCTTTTTACTATAATAAAATAAAGGCTCTAACTGCAAATAGGTTTCATCTGAAGATTCTGAATAAGACTTTTAGCTGAACACATGCAGATATGATCAATTTTTTTCTGTACTTTCTAAATATGTAATGTTTTTAGTTGCCATACTAACATAATTTATATTTATTTATAGAACATTAAATATTTTGAGAGAAATAAAACCTAGAGTTATAAGTGTTATGGGAAATTGGAAAAAATATGAAATGATATGGAATTTTTGTATCTGTTATTCCCTTGTCAACATAAATAACTAAAGTTATTAATTAAATAATTAAGTGAGATGTTTATGTTGATACTAGAGGCCCGGTGCACAAAAATTTGTGCACTTGCGGGGGGTCCCCCATCCCGGCCTGTGCCCTCTCACAGTCTGGGACCCCTCGGGAGATAACGACCTGCTGGCTTAGGCCTGCTCCTGGATGGCAGAGGGCAGGCCCAATCCCTAGGTGCAGCCCCTGGTCAGGCTCAGAGCAGGGCCGATTGGGGAGTTGGGGCGCCTCCCCGTCATGCACAGAGCAGGGCAGATCAGGGGGTTGGGGCGCTGCCCCCTGTCACTCACAGAGCAAGGTCCATCAGGGGGGTTGGGGCGCTGCCCCCTGTCACTCACAGAGCAGGGCGGATCAAGGGGTTGGGGCGCTGCACCCTGTCACACTCAGGGCAGGGCCAATGGGGAGGTTATGGCTCTACCCTGTCACACACAGAGCAAGGCCCGTAGAGGGGGATTGGGGCGCCACCCTCTATTACCCACAGAACAGGGCCGATCAGGGGGTTGGGCACCACCACTGTCACACTCAGGGCAGGGCCGATGGAGAGGTTATGGTTCTACCCTGTCACACACAGAGCAGGGCCCATGGGGGGTGGGGGTTTGGGGCGCCGCACCCTGTCACACACAGAGCAGGGCCGATCAGGGGGTTGGTGCGCTGCACCCTGTCACACACAGAGCCGCAGGGCAATCGGGGGATTGGGGAGCTCCCCCCCTATCAGGCACAGAGCAGGGCTGATCAGGAGGTTTGGGCGCTGCCTCCTGTCACGCTGATCCCAGTGCCGGGAGCCTCGCTGCTCCGCTGATCCCGGTGCCGGGAGGCATATTACCCTTTTACTATATAGAATAGAGGCCTGGTGCACGGGTGGGGGCTGGCTGGTTTGCCCTGAAGGGTGTCCTGGATCAGGGTGGGGGTCCCCACTGGGGTGCCTGGCCAGGCTGGCTGAGGGGCTGAGGGCTGTTTTCCTGCTGGCAGTTGACTAAAAGCTCCCAACTGCTCCTTGTTTTCTTTTCTTTTTTTTATTCTGGGCCAGCTTTAGCTTTGAGGCCTCGCTGCTGAAAACATGGATACAATGTTGCGGTCCGGGGCTGACTGAAAGCCGGTTTTGTTTAGCTTCTTATTTGCAACATAGTAATAGTTGCTTAGAGTTGCAGTTGAGAGGCCGGCAACTCAGGCGGGGAACGTTGGAGTCTGCAGTCCCTGGAGGAAGCAAGTCTCCCTGCTTGCTTCAGTGCATGTCTGCCGGCCGCTATCTTGGCTGACAGTTAATTTGCATAAGGATACGCTGATTAGCCAATGGGAAGGGTAGCGGTCGTACGCCAATTACCATGTTTCTCTTTTATTAGTGTAGATACAGTTTTCGATCTAAGATCATTCAATGTATAATTTATGTATTTTTTTTTTTAAATATACTTTATTGATTTTTTACAGAGAGGAAGCGAGAGGGATAGAGAGTTAGAAACATCGATGAGAGAGAAACATTGATCAGCTGCCTCCTGCACACCCCCTACTGGGGATGTGCCCGCAACCAAGGTACATGCCCTTGACCGGAATCGAACCTGGGACCCTTGAGTCCTCAGGCAGACGCTCTATCCACTGAGCTAAACCGGTTAGGGCTCAATGTATAATTTAATATATGTAATAGAATATTAGATGTGTGCAGTATAATCCTATATAATAAAGATATAATATGCAAATTCACCCTCATGCCCTCACAAGATGGCTGCCTACAACCAGGCCGGCAGGGAGGTTAGTGAGGGATGACCAAACAACTGAACAGCAGGCTGCATGGGGTGACCAGGCTGGCAAGGGGGCTGTGAGGGGTGACCAGGCTGGCAGGCGGAGCAGTTGGGGGTGACTAGGTTGGTAGAGGGGGGGCAGTGAGGGGTGACTAGGCCAGCGGGGGGGGCAGTTGGGGGCAACCAGACCAGCAGGGGAGGGCAGTTGGGGGTGACCAGGCAGGCAGGCAGGTGAGCGATTAGGAGCCAGTGGTCCAGGATTGAGAGAGGGCAGTTGGACATCCCCCAAGGGGTCCCAGATTGGAGGGTGCAGGCTGAGCTGAGGGGACCCCCCGTGCACAAATTTTGTGCACTGGGCCTCTAGTTATGTATATAAAACACATAAACAAATCATGCAACACAAAAGCAGAGTATAGAATCACCCAAAACTGAACACAGCAATGGATATTACTGTTGATAAACCTATAGCCCTGGAAGTCAGCATATAGCTAGAGATTTGAGGCATTATATCATTCAGAGAGGGATGAGCTGACATTGATTCTACAGGACCAGGGAAACATAAATCTGCCCTTAGTAATGATTTGCCTAAATGTCAGGGTCTAGTCAACCATCCCAATTCCTTATCTCTTTTAGACCAGATCCTGGGTATTTTTAGAAATGGATCTGATTAAGTGTCCAAGAAAATTCATGAAAGTTTTTATTTTCTCTTACAATTTCATCAGAAAATGAACACTCATAGGAAGGAGATTTACAGAAGAAGATTTCATTTGAAGCATCCTGCTAGCAAGGAAAAAAAACTAAACTCAGCTCCACCCTGAATATTTGGACAAACTTTCCTTAGAGTCTGGCCAAAATCAACATTGTGTTCCTGGATTGCTGAACTTGTTTCACAAACCCTGAATTGACATTGCATCTGGGTTGGCTGCTAATCTAACTCATTACTCATTCTCAGAAAAGGATGACTTTTGATTTTGACATAACCTTTATTTTGATTTGAAAACTACAAACAAGTGGTGTGATGAAATTAGATTTTTTTTGCCATAGTTACTTTCATTACACAAGAACTATTATTAGTATATTATATAAATGATATTGGGCTGACAATAATCATCACAACATATAGAAGAATATCTGTTTCCTGTAAGCAACAAGCAATCGTCAGACGAAGCCATCTTGTGTTTACCAGGAGACTCAGTTTTCATCCTCAAGTCATCATTTATATTTTCCCAGGTCAATTTTTGCAATTGTTTTCATTGTTTATGCTCATTTCACAACACAACAGTGTCCTTTTAACCTTTGTGTTGCTCCAGAAAAACTATGCCTGTAACATATCAAAATAAAAGGTCCAAATCAGAAAATGATCCAAGACATGTGATATGTTGGGATGGTTGGTCAACTGTAAACCAAAAGGTTTGGAGAAAGTTTAAAGCCATTATTTATTTATGGATTGTGCTCTGAACTTTATATATCTCTAATAGGTTGCTTTTGAGAATAAGCATTTATTTCTTCATCAAGGAAGAAAGAAAAAGAGAGAGGAAGTTAGAGAAGAAAGAAAAGAAGGAAGGAAGGAAGGAAGGAAGGAAGGAAGGAAGGAAGGAAGGAAGGAAGGAAGGAAGGAAGAAAGGAAGGAAGGAAGGAAGGAAGGAAGGAAGGGAGGGAGGGAGGGAGGGAGGGAGGGAGGGAGGGAGGGAGGGAGAAAGGGAGAAAACTTTCAAGTATATTTTCTTTGGAACTGTTTTGTCTGCCTGACTTTTTACTAATTCTTTGATTTTATTTATGCTTCAAACAGCCTTAGATGGCCTCTTTTGATCAGTGAGGAAAATTGAATACTTTACCTTACCCTATAGGGGAAAAATGAAGCTTCAAAAGTCATTTGCAAAGTGTTATGTAAATTGCATATTTGGCTCATTGACCCATTGTTTGCGTGTGAGAATTTCATTCTAAATATGCTGTGTTTGGCAAACAGAATGCTGAAATTCTTGTACTTTATAGTTGGTTATAAACTATGTGAAGTGACCATGTCTTTTTTATCAGCAAAACCTTACTACTATATCAGGGCCAACTCCTGGCGGTCTTCTTTAAGGAATGCTTAGAAACTGAATTGATAATAGCATCACATGCAGCATATCATATAGATGTTTGGTTTTAATGTTGTTAGTACACTGGGCACATCTTAAATATTAATGGTTCACTTATTTGAAGTTTGAAACTTTCAGCAGAAAGTAAAGAGAGTTAATTGATTTATACTAACACAGATAAAGGGGCTTTTGTATTGCTGAGAATTGGTTAAAGCAAATTTGTCTAAGCATGATTCTAACCAGGAAAGACATTAAACACTAAATGTCTGTTCAGGGTAAGATTCCAAATGTAACTTGAGATGAATGCTTCATATTTCAACATCATAGAGGATTCATAATTAAAAGGAGCACTGGATTAAGAGTCCGGAATAAAATTCCACTCTATAATTTAATTAATCATGTCATTTTTTAAAAGGTTATTTTAAATACTTTCAGCCTCAGTTTTTTTCAACAGGAGAGTGAGGGAAATGCTATTTAATCTGTTTAGTTAACACTTATCTAATTTAGCTAAATGAGATAATGACTAAGAACATACTTTGAAAATTATTTACACACATGATCATATAAAAAAATGAACTCATTAAAATGAGCTCTTAGAGATCATATAGCTATAACCCACTGAAAGCAAAAAAAAAAAAAAGTCAAGCTGTTCTGGACATGAGTAGGGCACAAAGGTCTCTGAAATATTTCGATGGATGTCTAAGAAGGTAAGAGGAGTCAGGGGCATATAAATCATCCCTACCTACACCGTCACTGTTTCTTCTCATGTTGACTTCGAGTTGGAAAGGTTGCCCCATCTCCGAGCTAAGCTCAGCTCTCAGACATAAGACAGATGAAGCAGGTTATCAGCAACCAGTGTGGGGAGGCCAGCTTATAACTTTCCAGTTTACAACAGGATCTTTTCAAAATTCCACTATAAAACTAGACACATGTACTTTGTATAACTGCTTTTTAAAAAATATACCTTCTATTTTGAAGCATATATCTGGAGTGGGGAAGTGCAGATAAAAAGTACCATTTTGTTTTACACTATGCCTCTTTGTACCCCACTTGGTGCAAAGAACAGAATAGATGCCCAAACCAAGCCTATAAAAATCAGGACTTTGGGCCAGAAGCTAAACAGTCTCTTACAAATAGTAATCACAAATCTTTTCTGAGGTGACCTGGGTTATAAAGAAAATGGAAACCCTTCTGAAAAGCCCATAAGAAATAAAGTGTTATCTTTCCAGCTGAGGTTAGAGTTGTTAGTGACCTTAGAGCTGGCAGCAATGGAAAAACCATGTTGAGCTTTAATACGTTACTCACGAGGAATAAATGCACATGTGATTCCGATGACCTCATATGAGATAGAAAGGTGTTACATTGGAATAAAAGACCAGAACCTTTACTTGAAACCTTTTTCATGCGGAGTGCTCAAGATATTGCCTACACAATATAAATTATACAGGGTTTTCCAAACTTTTAACTGGCTGCTTTTAACTAAAGCTAAAGCCAGCAAAGCTATAGGATTTTGCTGTTTTGACCTCCGATAGCAAAAAAAACGAGGCATGAATTTTGAGTAATGGGGGAAGGGAGCAGGAAGTATTTTCCAGTGAGATTATCCTCAAGGGATATTATATAGTAAATAGCAACACCTGTTTATTTAAGCTGAGTCTGTAAATAAAAAGTCCCTCTGGGACAAAATAAGTAGATAATGAAGTATTTGAAAAACATAAAGCAGAGCTGTAACAGCATCATTAAATGCAAAGAAAATTAGGCAGACTGGAACAACAATAAGCCGAGATAGGCTTGTCTGGCCTAGATATAAACAGTAGCAAAAGTCTGGAAGCATTTCTCCTTCCTTTGGTTAATTCTTACCTATCAGAACATTTTTTAAATGACCCTTCTAACGTCACTGTTTTTAGTGAAAAGATAGAATTCTAAAATTCATATTCCAGCTTCAGGAAAATGTTTTCCAAAAAATCTAGGCATTTAAAAGAATTTAAAAATAGTTTTGAAAGATAATACATATATTTTGTGTATATATTTGATATATATATTCATAGATAATAGATTAAGAATGTTATATATAGGCATATGTGTAAAAACACAAAAATTTACACACACACAAATTTTTGCCAAAAATTTTTGAAAAGCCGTCATGTACAGTTCCTCAAGAGCAGTTGATTAATTGACACAGTCATCCCAGCAAACTCAATTAGCTGTTCACGGACACATCACAAATGTTTGAATTTTCCTAACTTGGTCCTTGTGTTGGAAATGCTCAATATAATAGTCAAGATATAGCTCCCTTAACCATTGTTTTAATCAAAGCAGTAATATAAGAAAAAGGATATTCAACCACACATATAGCCTTTTGAAGAATATAGCTCTGTTTTTAAAAAGTCAGTTGAATCATCTTAATGCCTATGGAAAATAGTACTAGCATAATTTAAAGAGATTTCTTTTTTCCCAAGGGTTAACTCCAAGCAAACAGCTTTCAAGTGTTTACACTGTTCTCATCGACACTTTCCCCCCCTGTTAACTTAATTTAGTACATGGAAAACTATAAAACATATACTTTTTCACTCTATTTAAAACATCATTTGTTTTACATTATAAAGAAATAATGTACTGCCGAAGCTGGTTTGGCTCAGTGGATGGAGCGTCGGCCTGCGGACTGAGGGGTCCCAGGTTCGATTCTGGTCAAGGGCATGTACCTGGGTTTCGGGCACATCCCCAGTAGGGAGTGTGCAGGAGGCAGCTGATTGATGTTTCTCTCTCATCAATGTTTCTAACTCTCTATCTCTCTCCCTTTCTCTCTGTAAAAAATCAATAAAATATATTTTTAAAAAAAAGAAATAATGTACTTACTTTTACAATGCACTGCTACTGTTTTTTTGGGTTTTGTTTTTTTTTTTGCTTTTTTTATTTTATTACTAGTGTCCCAGTGCATGGATTCATGCATGCGTGAATCAACTTAGCCTTTTATAGATATAGAACAAACTTACTCAATTAGACCTGCTTTCTGATTTAGCTAAAGTTTTACCAGCCCAGTGAAGCACCCCAACTTCTCTTTCAGGTAACTGTCAGCAACACAGCAGTAAATATCAACACAAAGCAGATTATTATTGTAGATCATGCAGGGAGAACAAAGGGTAAAATATTTAACTGCAGCACTGTTTGACTATATTCTGCGAAGTGAGAAAACCTGAAGTCATTTTCAGATTCCACCATTTCTTACTTCTTTTCAGTCGGATCAAGGTTCTAAACTTTCTAAATCTCTGTTTTCCGGCTAATGAAAAGAAAATAAGATTCTACCAAGTAAGTCTCCTATCTACCTACTCCAGGACATCTGTGAGAATCAAATGAGATGAGGCATGTGACACAAACATTTGGTTAAACTATAAAATGTTTGCCTGGCTATAAAGCAAGTCATGTTTCTGGGCTGCAGAAACTATAAGGAGGCTAGTCGCTAGGGAGAGGAAGCCGGGCGCTGCTATGTGATGTCATTACCCAGAGCCCACAGTGACTGTTTCTGGGCTGGGCTGGGCTGTGGGCTGCATTTTGCACCATGGGGTCTTGGCAGCGTTGGCTGTGATTTGGTGGAGTGTTGCTCTGGGGTGGTGGCAGAGTCTGTGTCCCACTTGGGGTAAGCCGAGTGTTGGTTTATCAGCACCAGGTCTGTGGTGTCGTTTATTTTTAAACTAGTGACTGGGTGCACGGATTCATGCACATTGAAAGGAAATTAATTAGAAGGTGGCCAGTGGGGTGGGACTGGGCTATATGGGCCAGATATGCCCTGGAGCCAACCTCTCGTGGTCCCTCCCAGGCAGGCCATAACTGGGGTGGTGCCATGGCTCAAAGGGTGACTGCAGAGTGAGCGGGGATCCCTGTGGCAGGTGGGGTCCCCCGGCCTGGCCTGCGGGGATCAGGCCAAAACCAGCTCTCCAACATCCCTGAGGGGTCCCAGAGTACAAGAGGGCACTCTAAATTTGCTGTTGTACAGGGTGTGGAACGCAAACACAAGTGTGCAGTAAACCAGATTCGGGGCCAACAGTGCTCAGCAACAACATAACCCATGGTCGAAGGTGGAATCATGCGGCCCTGTGAGAAATCAGGCTCTCTCCTCTCTGGTTTCGGGTGCATCACCTGAGAACCACCACTGCCAAGTCACTGCAGCTTGGCAGCTCTTGTGTTGAGTGTCTGCTCCCTGGTAGTCAGTGCACATCATAGCTACCAGTCGGACTGACACTTAGCACATTAGCCTTTTATATATATAGATGACCAGTCATGGCAGCTCATGCATTGAGTGTCTGCCCCCTGGTGGTCAGTGTGCATCATAGCTACTGGCTGGATGGACGGACATCTAGCCTTTTATATATATACTAGAGGCCCGGTGCACAAAAATTTGTGCACTCGGGGGGAGAGGGGGTACCTCAGCCCTGCCTGTGCCCTCTCGCAGTCTGGGACCCCTCGGGAGATAACGACCTGCTGGCTTAGGCCTGCTCCCGGGTGGCAGAGGGCAGGCCCAATCCCTAGGTGCAGCCCCTGGTCGGGCTCAGAGCAGGGCCGATTGGGGAGTTGGGGCGCTGCCCCCTGTCATGCACAGAGCAGGGCGGATGGGGAGGTTGCGATGCCACCCCTAGTCACGCTCAGGGTAGGGCCGATTGGGGGGTTGGGGCACCGCCCTCTGTCACACTCAAGGTAGGGTCGATAGGGAAGTTGTGGCGCCACCCCCTGTCACTCACAGAGCAGGGCCCATCAGGGGGGTTGGGGCTCCGTACCCTGTCACACACAGAGTAGGGCCCATCAGGGGTTTGGGGAGCTCCCCCTTGTCACACACAGAGCAGGGTCAATCAGGGGTTTTGGGAGCTCCCCCCTGTCACACACAGAGTAGGGCCAATAGGGGAGCTGGGGCACCGCCCCCTGTCACATACAGAGCAGGGCCCGTGGGGGGGGCGGGGTAGTTGAGGCGCCACACCCTGTCACACTCAGGGCAGGGTCGATGGGGAGATATGGCTCTACCCCGTCTCACATAGAGCAGGGCCCGTGGGGGGGTTGGGGCGCCGCCACTGTCACACACAGAGCCGCAGGGCAATCAGGGGGTTGGGACGCCGCCCTCTATCACCCACAGACCAGGGCCGATCAGGGGGTTGGGGCGCTGCCCCCTGTCACACACAGAGCCGCAGGGCAATCAGGGCGTTTGGGCGTTGCCCCTTGTCACGCTGATCCCGGTGCCGGGAGGCCTCACGGCTCTGCTGATCCCGCCCGGCAGGGTCACAGATCCGGGTCCCAGACCGCAGACAGCCTTGCCTGCTGCCGCCTGCCTTCAGTATGCAAATTAGCCGCCATCTTGTTGCTTCAGGGTGGGGGTCCCCACTGGGGTGCCTGGCCAGTCTGGGTGAGGGGCTGAGGGCCGTTTTCAGGCTGGCGGGCGACTGAAGCTCCAAACCTCTCCTTTTCTTCTTTTTTTAAATTCTGGCATTTATTTACCTTCTATGGCTGTCACTGGAGCTGAGAGCCGGCTTTCTCTCTGAGGCTCGGCTGAAAGCAGGTTTCTGGCCTTTGTTTTCTGTATTCGAAACAATGTTGCAACTCCAGCTCTGAGATCCCGGCTGACTGACAGGAGGTTTCTGGGCTTTTGTTTATCTTCTATAAATGTTACTATGTTTCCAACTGAAGCTCAGAGGCCCGGCTAGTGAGGCGGGGAACGTTGGAGTCCACAGCAAGCAAGCCTCCTGTTAGCTTCCAGCTGCCTGGCTGCCGGCCGCCATCTTGGCTGACAGTTAATTTGCATATCTCCCTGATTAGCCAATGGGAAGGGTAGCGGTCGTACGCCAATTACCATGTTTCTCTTTTATTAGTGTAGACTAGAGGCCCGGTGCACAAAATTCGTGCACTGGAGGTGTGTGGGGGGGGAGCGTCCCTCAGCCCAGCCTGTGCCCTCTCGCAGTCTGGGAGCCCTCAGTCAGACATCCTTAGTGCTGCCACAGAGGCAGGAGAGGCTCCCTCTTGCCAGCCATGAGCCCAGCTTCTGCCTGAGCGGCACTCCCCCTGTGGGAGCTCACTGACCACCAGGGGACAGCTCCTGCTTTGAGCGTCTGCCCCCTGGTGGTCAGTGTGCATCATAGCAACCAGTTGTTCAGCAGTTTGGTTGATTTGCATATTAGCCTTTTATTATATACGATAGATTTTTACCAGTTTTAACCAGTGGGGAAAAACACTAGGTAGTGTAACTGGAAGATTGTTTTATTCTCAGTTCTCCCACTCTAGCCTTGCAAGCTCTGTTCAGTTGATGTCTCTGAGCTTCAGTTTTCCCCTCTCACCTAAAATCTTGAGGTTATTTTCTTCCCTCCTTTGGAAACTTGTACTATGTATTAGGTAGTTCCTCATGTTTATCTTCAGACTATTTTTTTCTATTGGTTTTCTCACTATTTATGTGCTTTCATAAATATGTTTATGTTTCTTTTGCTAAAATTATACAAACATGCACACAAGCTAGCAAACTTTTCTTGATCTTGTCTCCTCATAGCTACCATCTTGTCTCTCTATATTTTAATAATCTCAAATTATTTCAGGCCCTCAAAAACTCTGTGATCTTCAAAAACATTTTGGCAACACATGGCAATGCTAAGAACTAGATCCAATGATTCAGAATTTTACTATTAGTTAAATACACCAGAAAAATTTTCACACTTGGACAATAGGTGATGTACAAAAATTTTTAGAGCTGTCATGTTAGTAAAGCAAAATTCTGGAAACAAACCAAATATCTAATAGAAGTCTAAAGAAATTCTTATGTCTCTTACATTGAACAATTATACAATAATGAAATTTAATTTACTTCAGCTACAAGAATAAGTATGAATGATTCTCAAAACATATTGAACTTAAAAATCATAAAATAATAAATTATAAAATCATGTAATAAGTTTGCATTCAAATAAATTAAAAACTAGCAAAATTTAATACATAAATTAAAAAATATATACATATATCAATAATATAAAGCAATACAAGAAAATAACAAAATTCATAACACTAATTGCATATTGAATATATAAAGAGCATGTAATGTATATGTATGTATGTGTGTGTGAGAGAGAGAGAGAAAAAGAGAGAGAGAGAGAGAGAGAGAGAGAAAGGGAGTCAGATACAGAGTCATTCAAAATTATTAGTAACATTTTATTTCCAATAAGAAAGTGAGGTGGTAAGTTTGTAAAGGTTATATCTAAATTTTATGGGTATTATCTATGTTACAATGTAAAAACTCTGGTGCAGCCACCATGGAAAAGAGTGTGAAGTTTTCTCAAAAAATTGAGAATGGGTCTGCTGTTTGACCCAGTGATCCCACTTCTGGGTATATATCCTGAGAATCCCAAAACACTAATCAGAAAGAATATATGCACCCCTATGTTCATAATAGCATTATTTACAATAGCTAAGATTTAGAAATAGCCCAAGTTCCCATCAGTAGATGAGTGGATAAAAAAGCTGTGGTACATTTATGCCATGGAATGCTATGCAGCTATAAAAAAAAGAAGTATCTCTTACCCTTTGAGACAACATGGAGGGACCTGGAGATTATTATGGTAAGGGAAATAAGCAGTCAGAAAGACAAATATCACATGACCTCATTTATATGTGGAATCTAATGAATAAAATAAACTGATGAACAAAATAAGACCAGAAGCATGGATGCATGGAATAGACAGACAGATCTCAGAGGGAAGGGGGGTGGAGAGGGGTGGTAAGAGATTAACCAAATAATTTATATGCATACTAGACGCCCAGTGCATGAAATTCCTGCAGGGGGCGGGGTCCCCTCAGCCCAGCCTGCACCTTCTCCAATCTAGGACCCCTCGGACATCCCTCTCACAATCCAGGACCGCTGGCTGCTAACTGCCCCCCTGCAAGCCTGGTTGCCCCTCACTGCCCCCTTCTGATGGCCTGGTCATCCCTCACTGCCCCCCCTGCTGGCCTGATCACCCCATGCAGCCTGTTGCTCAGTTTTTTGGTCGTCCCTCACTAACCCCCCGCTGGCCTGGTCACCCACGCAGCCTGTTCGGTCGTCCATTTGGTTGTTTCTAATGTCACAGCTCCTGGCTCTATTTATATATAGATATATATATAGATAGATATAGATATAGATAGATAGATGATAGATAGATAGATAGATAGATAGATAGAAAGATAGATAGATAGATAATAGATAGATATGCATAGCCCTGGGACACAGACAATAGTGCAGTGAAGGCCTGGGGTGAGGTGGGAGCTGGGTAGAGGGGGCATTTGGTGGAAAAACAAGGGGAGCATCTGTAATGCTCTTAAAATTAAAATAAATAAATAAATAAATAAGAAACAAAGCTCTATGATCTTTCTTGTTACTATTCTTTTATATATTTCTCAGCCAGTTATATATTTTTTTCTATTTTCCTGTGCTCTCCATCTATGTTTACTGCTCAACTCTAACTTATATTCCCAATCTCATGGTAGGTTCTAAAATAGGACAGCTCTTTGTTATATTAGCACCTGGCATCATGTTCTTAGCCTTTCTTAATACTCAGCTCACTAGCTAAATGACGTTTCTCCCTACCAGCCTGAGCTCCACTAGGGAACATAGTACTTAGCTCAGAACCTAACACAAAGTGCATGATCAATAAATATTTCTTGAATTGAATTACTTTGGGGGGAGGAGGGCTAAACTTATACGAACAGTTTATAAACATCATGAAAGCTTCCTCCAGGTCACATTTATTCTTTGTTATTCTAGAATATGGCTTCTGTCTTCACAAATCTGTCATTTGCTTTCAGAGAAGTCGCCAGTGACCTCGTAATGGCCTTTAGTTAGTGTCAATTCTTGAGCAATTGTCTTCTCTGGGATGTTTGGACTCCTCAGGAGACCATTTGGTAACTTGCATAGCCCTTACTGAATGTTTCGTATGTGTCAGAAAATGCAAAAATGCTTCCCTTGGATTTCATAGCACATCCTTCACGTAGCTGTGCTATTTCTCCTGCTTTTCTTCGTTGACCTCCATTTGCTCTTGTTTTCACTGAGGGTTGCTCCCATCCATTGACTCTTTCTATTCTATATGCTATTCTCACTGGTAATTCTTCCTTAGTTATTAAACTGAGTATCATCACTTAAACTATTATAATATCCTTCTTACTGCTCCCTGTCTCTAATCATTCCTGTGCCAAGACACCTTCCACATTAACCTTTCTATTTTAAAAAAATCCACTGTTATCTGCTTTAAAATGTAGAATTTCCTCTGATTGATCATGGGATACAACTGAAAGTCATTAGCTCAGACTTTTCCCAGTGTCTCATAAGCTTCCTCTGCAGCCTCATTTTCAGGTATTCCCTATTGTGTTCTATGCCCATCCATCCACCCCAAATTATGTGACTTTGTTATAACACATCCTACAGTCAGTCATATACAGGCCTGTGCTCACATTCTACCTTCTGCTAAAGTTTCTTTTACTTCGCTTCTTTACTCATAAAATTTCAAAGATCTTACCTTGCAGAAGAGAGGTTGTCAGAAAACCACTTCCAAATCCGATAAAATAATATATGGAACCTCTTGTCAGATAAATTCATACTGCATACAATTTATCATAGCATTTATAGGAATTTTCTCTGCCTTATTTACTTTTCAACAATGAAAATGAGTTGAATTATTTGAATATGAAAATACTATGTGAGTGTGATGAACTCTTCCTTCTTCCACCCAGACAGCAAAATCTTATGTGCTTCCTTGTCTGTATAGAGAACCCAAGTGAAATAGTTTCAAAGGAGCGTTGACTTGGCAATGTTATCAGTTTTGTCGTGCTTTAGAAATAGATGATAGAGTCTCTATCCAGATTTGCAGTGTGTTAAGCAGTTGGGTATTTCACGAAATGGTACAAACATTCCCTAAAGTCAAATTAGAGGACACTAGGAGTAGTGAGGGTCAGAATATAATTACCTGAGAAAAACAGTAATGTGTGAGATTATGGAAAGCTAACAGGTTAAGACCACACAGTTCTTATAAGTCATCATCTCTCAACTCTCTAGCCCCCTCTTCAACAATTAACCATTCTACAAACATGCATTATGTGTTACTCCAGGTTAGGCATTATACTAGAAACTAGAGTACACAGGATAATAAAAGTGTTCTCTAACCATGAGTTTTATGATCTTGAAGATTACGGCATTCTTTATATCTAGTTCCCCATGCAATACATAGGTGAATGACTCATTCCATATATATATATATATATATATATATATATATATATATATATATATATGCTAAACATGAATTTAGAGGAGAAAGGCTGCCATTATGTACAGTCTGAGCTCAAACACCAGTGTCATCAAACTCTGTTACCTGGATGAATTCAACATGCAAAAAGGACACCACAGAAATGCCAGCATGGGCCTAATGAAACCTTGCAGGGACTGACCGGCAGACCCTGAGCGACGGATGAATGGATTACTCTGACACACGTTTCTGTGAAAGAGAGGCTAAGGGGCTAGTTTGGTTTAGGAGCAAATAGCCCTGTTCGTCTGCCTCCTTAGGCTTTTGTCACAACAGCTTGAACTAAAATTAACCTCTAGATACAATCAGCAGGGTAAGCATCCTTGAGAAAACACCTGCATCTGTAGTGTCTTTCGACAAGGAAGGTTTGAATTCTAAACATAAAGATTCTAGTAAAACACCCGGGGGGGTCAGACTTGTTTGGAAAAGTCAAGGCAGGGGCTGCCGCCCCTCAGCAAGGTCCCCCAGAGGCTTCCGACCTTTCGGAGATTCCTCCTTACAGACCTTCCAACCAAGTCCCGTGCTTCCCCACACAACCTGATAAAAATGTTCTATTTTTTAATAAAAGTGGTGCATGAAATAACCATGGTTACTCCTATAAGCTACTAAGTTATGATTTTGTTGTATTGAATGTCATAAGGTCTATAAACGCCAATTGGATAGGCAAAAGAAAACACTGATAATGAGTGAAGGCAACTGTGTAAGTCTACGCAGCCAAGGCAGTCCCTACTTACTGATGTGTTCTACAGCAGAAGTTGAAAGGACATATACTTACCCTAAAATGCTGAGCATAGTTTGAAAGGAATGTGCTTACCACTGAGCAATTGACCCATGGAACTTTTTACTCCATCTAAGAGGAGAAATGTGTTCTGTGAAACTGAAGTTTGAAATGTAGATTTTTTGAAGTTAATTTCACATTTTTATTGAGATGTTTTGCATAACAAAACATAGCAATTACATGTGTATTAACTTTTTTTTAAATATATTTTTTTGATTTTCCACAGAGAGGAAGGGAGAGGGATAGAGAGTCAGAAACAGAGATGAGAGAGAAACATCGATCAGCTGCCTCCCGCACACTCCCCACTGGGGATATGCCCGCAACCAAGGTACATGCCCTTGACCAGAACCGAACCTGGGACCCTTCAGTCCGCAGGCCGACGCTCCATTCACTGAGCCAAACCAGTCAGGGCTATTAACATTTTTAAGGAGGTCACAAAAGGAATAAAAGATCTATGAAACAGTAGCTAAAAATGTGGCATTTTCTTGGTAAGCAATTTTTAGATGTCCATTTGCTTTGCATTACATATAACTTTCAAAAGTTTATTATTGTTTTATTATTCCCTAAAAGTTACAAGCAACAGCCAGCTTCATACAAAGTCCCTATAGCATACTGAATATGCTTACAACAGAAAAAAATACATTTTTCACCATTATTTTCAACCACACCCATCACCATAAAGGAAATATGGAGTGGGTATCTGTGAGTTTATGAGCCATTGAATCCAAAAAACTAACTTTTCAGAGTGATTATTAATTTTGTTTTCAGAATCACAGAAAATATCCTTGGGATGGTATTATATTTAAGGTTTTTCTGAAGAATACTTAAGTATAATCTAGTGTCAGTTATAATGCATATATCAGCAATAAATGGATGAAAGGAAGAAACAAGTAAAACATAGTTTAGTATTTTAAATGATTATGGGGGCTTTGAATTTATAAAATATGTGCAGCAATGTTCACTCATCAAACTTTAACATCTTAATTATGAATTATGGGACTTTAATCTCAATTTTACCAATGAAGAAACTAGGCAAGCCTTGAAGGATTATAACAGGTAGGTCAAGGGTCTTACTGTGCAAAATCCAGGAATTTTAACCCAGAGTGACTGAGAATCTCATCAAGAATGAAAAATATATCAATCCTTTAAAAAAAAGAGAGAAAATAAACAGTCAAAATAAACTACTCATGAAAACAAATTACCTAAAGTAATTTGTAAGAACTGGAAAGAACATGATACATTATGCATTATCCACTAAGTCCCAAGTAGGCTGATATTGCTCTCAATAGGTTTCAACAAATACAAATTAATAAACAGAGAACAGATCTTCCTAGCTAACATTTCCCATAGAATGTAAATTAAGAATGGTGAAGTGGAAAACTAAATTTAGCAAGATTTTGTCATCCCCTTGAGTAACATTAGCCCAAAGATAACGACTCTGAATTTGATCATCTAGGAAGTAGTTCTCTTACCTAAAAGCCACATGGTCTAAATCAGTAACTCTTCATACACATGCCAGAGGAAACCCATAAGAACCTTCAACCTGCCATGTCATCCCATAGCTGCTGCACAACCATTCCTACCCACTTCATTACTGTGGGGACCTAATTCTGTCTGTACTCAGGAAGTTATTACACTCCACAGAAAGGAACCAAGAGTTCACTCATCAGTAGCATTTGAGCAGATATTCTGTGTCCTTCCTTTCCTTAAGACATCTTCAAAGCATCAAAATAAGCAAAGCTAGTCATGGACATTCAGCCTAAACTATGATAGATTGTTTATAAGGGTCATAATTAAGTGACTTTTCTGATAAACTCTGAGAAAACAAATCCTATATAATAAAAGGCTAATATGCAAATCAACTGAATGGTGGAACGACCAGTCTCTATGACGCGCACTGGCTACCAGGGGGCAGATGCTTAATGTAGGAGCTGCCCCCTGGTGTTCAGTGCGCTCCCACAGGGGGAGTGCCACTCAGCCAGAAGCCTGGCTCACACTGGCAAGTGCAGTGGCAATGGCGGGAACCTCTCCCACCTCCACAGCAGCGCTAAGGATGTCCGACTGATGGCTTAGGTCCACTCCCCATGGACATTCCCCAAGGGCTCCCAGACTGCTAGAGGGTGCAGGCTGGGCTGAGGGACCCCCCCTCCCCCAAGTGCAAGAATTTCGTGCACTGGGCCTCTAGTATTAAAAGAAGATGCATAAGTTATATACTAGGTTTGCAGGTAGAAAAACTATTAGGTAGAGAATGAGTAACTCAGTGTTTTCTTATTTAGAAGGAAGGTTACTCCACCTTTGCACAAAGAATGCTACACAGTCCAGGGATTAATATGAGTAAGTATAGGCTTCATAACCCAGTTTTTCTTAAAATGTTCTATAGATTTATAAGGAGTAAATTTACAGGCTAAAGTATGAACTACAGAAAGTGAAAAAGCTTTGAAGACATTTAGTAAAACAGAATCCAGCAGTTAGCAGCTTGTCACATACTGGATATCAGACATATTTGTTGAATGACCTGGGAAAACAATTTCACTATAGTTTGAGCAGTGATGATAATAACAATGCTGATGAATTATTTTAATGTAGTCCAGCATACATTTATTGAGTGCCAAATAGGAATGTCAATCAGCATATATTGTGTTTAGTGAAAATTCAAAGTTAGATTAAAATATAGCAAATTTTCCAAATAAATTAATTTCCTGATGTTTTTATTTATTTGTTATGGGATAGATTTTAGTCACAACTGCAAGAAAATGATAGCAGATAGCAAGAAGAAATTTCTGATATTCTGAGATTTACAGAGACGAGGTAAATAAAGGAATAAAGGTAACTGTATTTTGAAAATGTATACATATTATTTATTATATATGTTATAATGTAAAATGTTTAAAAATTTAACATTATTTAACAAACAAAATTATAACAATTTATTTAAAAACACTTTAGATAAAAATGCATGTTAGAATAACATAACAACATATAAAACTGTGTATTATTGATTTTTGTGGTAATTTTTACAGAAAATGACCATTTTATTCTTCTGATTACAGCTATTATTCTCTATGAGACCTCACCGAAATGTTTTTACATGTAAGATGTGTTAAAACTCTATTAAAGAAGTCAGTCAATTATAGGTAATCCATTGGCTAAATGAGGTTTCTATCAACAGACTAAAGTGATAACTACTTTAAATGGGATTGAAGATTGAATCTATTCATAAAAATGTGTTCTCTATTGACTGGTAATTAGAAATCTTGACCGCTTAGTTTTAATTTTCAAACTATAGTTGGTGTCCCAAAACTCTACTTTAAATTTCTTTGATTAGTCTTTTTCACAAGGGAGCCAGTTCGTTCCTCATAAATGCTCTGCACTTTTCAGGGATTACTCTAAGTGTGAATTGTCAAGTATTCCTTCCAGCTGCCTCCTGTCAGGCTATCATCCCATACTGAGCCTTGTCAGAGGTCACTGAGCTTTTGACTAATGCCCTTCATTGCAGGAGGAAAGCAGAATGCACACAAATGGCAAGTGACACACAGCAGAGCCAGGCAATACTCTAAAAAAAAACAAAACTAAACTTTAAATCCATGAAATTTTAAAAGTTGCTTTCAGCACATTTCCAATTATTCAGAACAAAAGTTACCATATAAAATGTTTATAATCACTTGCATTGTATTTCAATATTTGATAAATTTTGAAATTAAAACTTTTAAGCTATTAACAATAATGCCTGAATTATTGATATGAAAAAAGTACTTATATCTATGGACCTGTTTCTTTCTCACAATTGTCCCCTTAAATCAATTTTGGGGATATATGTTTTTTCACTTGTCCCTGATATTTAATATATTATCACATTTATTTCGATCTTTGAAATCCTTCATATTGAAATCTACTTGCAGTGAAGGTAGAAATCCGCAATTAAAGAAAGTGTTAAAATTTAAATTTCAAAAAATATATCTTGTAGAATCCTTTGATACATGAACATTTTATTGTCTCAGTAAGATATAGTTAGCCAAAATGTTTGTCCACCATTGTATAATAGACTTTTTAGAATTGTTCTTTAAGCAAACTGATGTTTCTGTTATTATTGTTGTGGTTTAGCCTTAAAGAATCTTAAAAGAAGATTTTATAGTTAGAAAGACACTACTGTTCATTATGAAACATACCAAGAAATATTTTCTTGTTACTTCCATTGTCAAATTTAAATAACCTTATCAGAAGGTGGGGAAAATATGAGTTTACTGAAATGATTTCATAGTTGAATAAGGTAAAAGAAGTTTTGTTTCTACATAAAGATAAATTGTTTTTAGGAAAGTATCAATACTTTCAATCACACCTGTCAAAACTACATAATTAAGCTACGTTGTCAAAAATAGTAAAATGAAATAACCAGTATCTGACCACCATACAGTCCCTATTGGCAAATAAGTTATAACTTTGAGAAAAACTTTTTACAGGGGTTCTCAACCTTCCTAATGCCATGACCCTTTAATATAGTTCCTCATGTTGTGGTGACCCCCAATCATAAAATTATTTTTATTGCTACTTCATAACTGTAATTTTGCTACTGTTATGAATCATAATGTAAATATCTGATATGCAGGATGTATTTTCAGGGGTCTTGACCCACAGGTTGAGAACCGCTGCTAGAAGATGGTTTCTTTTACTTAAATATATTTTTATTGATTTCAGAGAGGAAAGGAGAGATAGAAACATCAATGATGAGAGAGAATCATTGATCTGCAGCCTCCTGCACACCTGCTACTGGAGATCAAGCCCAAAACTTGGGCATATGCCCTTGACCTGAATCGAACCTGGGACCCTTCAGTCCATAGCAGATGCTCTATCCACTGAGTCAAACCGACTAGGACAGAAGATGGTTTCTTTTAAAGTTCACTGGAAAGTGTCATTTTAAAAGAAAAAATAAGGTAAAATAAATTGAAAATGTTGCAAAATTTTAAGAAGCTGTATATTTAAAAATTAATGTTTTGTTTGTTCACATGAAATGGCTAGTTTGCGTTATTTTCTTTAATTGATTGTACATCTGTCATAAAGAGTTACCTTTATAGGAAAGTCAGTGATATATCTGTTCTCTTCTTTGTTTTTCAGACTGAATATGCAAATGTAATTGTTTAGAACAGTGATACCATTGCTATTTTTTAATCATTTTAATTTTTTGTCTTTGTTTATTATTCATCTTCTCTAAGAAGTGTTTTTATTTTATTCTCCTTCCATTTTCTCTGAATAAAGGATATATATATATATATATTTTAACTTCAAGACTAGGGACCAATTTAAAAATTCATAAACATCATGATTAAAACTTAGTATGGTAAAATTAATAAAAATGTTTCACAGTCTCACTAATATTCTGGTCAAAGAAACCCTAACTTCTGCAATTATTTCTCAGTCACAGTTTAAAAAGTCATTTATAAAATCAGAGCTTAAATTAAGAACCACTGGATTCTCATAATTACTTGAGGCTCTTTCCAGCTGATATCATTGAATTTCCCTAAAGACATTCTATTTTCAAAATGCTTTAGATACTCAGTTAGGTACCCTTACACAGAGAGAATTATTTCATGACATTTTGATATGGTGAGTCTCACAATTTCTTTCTCACCATATTTTCTAGTCACCCCTGGACCTCCATGGCAGTGAAATTGAGTGATGTGTTTTGTTTTGTTTTCTAAAATCCCACAGCTTCAAATTAGGGATCAGGTGTAAGCTCTTACCATGGGTCTAGAATTTAATTAATGATCTAGTAGTCTGAAATATTCTGTTTTTCTTCTTTTACTTGTATTTTGGAAATACTTTAAAATTAAACATTTATTTCAAAGAAAAAAATAATGTTTAGCATCACATTTGAAAATTAAATATGTTCATTCTTAAAACAGATAAACTATTAAAATATAGAATGTAAAATGTAATGTTGCAACGTATATGTATGCAGATATTAGATTGTAGACTTTCTAACACTTATCAGTTGCAACCCAAGAAATCTCTGAATTTGTAGCATGGTGGGTCCCATTTTCAACTGAGAGTTATTTTCATTGAAATAACCCAGAGAGATGGTTTCTTAGTTATCTCAAAGATAAAATAGCAATTTTATCTTATTAAATTCAAATAATAGGTTTGTAGCTGGGGAGGTATTTTCTATCTTCTTAGTAGATTAATATACTTTAATGTTATAAGCAAATGAGGGATCAGGAAAACATGTATTATGAATGAGAAAATTGGAGATATTTCACCAAGAGCAAGGAAAACTTGAAGGCCAGCAGGACAGGCATCAAAGCTTTCTTAAGCATTTTAATATATGTTATGTAGAAAAGGTGTATATCTTAGTACTCATGGGTAGAAGTCAGAGAAATGGATATTTTTATTCAATTGGAAAGATTAGAATAATTTAATATCGCCATTGTTGAGCATGGACGTATGGACTGGGAGGTCATGATTTAATTCCCTGTCAGGGCACTTGCCCAGTTTGCAGGCTCCATCCCCAGGGGGGCGCATGTAGGAGGCAGCTGATCAATGATTCTCTCTCATCTTTTGTTTCTATCTTTCTTCTTCTCCCTTCCTCCCTGAGATCAATAAAAATATATTTAAAAAAAGAATAATCTAACATGGAGGAAGTTAATCTCAAAAAGTAGAGAAATTATCTCTGTAATGGTTTGAGGAAATTGGGTGATAGTCAATCAAGAATTTACAGAGATTTCTGAGTGGGAGAACTCTGAGATTATACAGCCTTTAACCCTAAAATTATTTTAACCCTAAAATTATTTGCTTTTATGTTTAGCCACACAATGAAATAATGCAAACTAACAATTGTGAGATTTAAAAAAATCTTTGAGACTGACTGACTCTATGCCTATCATTTGCTAGAAACTTAAACTGAAAATATGAAGTATATAACAAGAAAGAAACACCTTTCATAAGATATTTTAAAATAATAAATTAGCAAGCATATATATTTTGACTTTTAAAAATATCATTTGCTGGTTTATTTCTCCGCTACCTTTTGTTTATCCAATCCAGGGCAAGGAAAATATACAATAAGACTAGAACTTTTTTTACAGATGGAAGTGGGAGGTGCTTCATAAATGATGAGGAGATAAAATGATAAAGAAGCCAACATGAGGTCTTCTCTGCACTGGGAGCAGCTCCCCTCATCCCCTGAAAATGTATGCCTGCACCAAGTTTGTCTCCACCCCCTCCTTGGTCGGGAGCACCTCTCAGCTGAGCTAGTCAATGTCTGCAGTGGTGCTGAAACGACCAGAGACACTGACAGATGAGAGCCTCAGCAGCTTGGCAGCCCCACGTCCCCTGTCCTCTATTATTTCTAGCCGTAGCTTCCAAACCAGTGCCATTTCAAGGGACATCAACACAGCAGCCAAGTTCATTGGGGCTGGGGCTGCCACAGTAGGGGTGGCAGGCTCTGGGGCTGGAATTGGGACTGTGCTTGGGAGCCTCATCATTGGTTATGCTAGGAACCCTTCTCTGAAGCAACAGCTCTTCTCCTACGCCATTCTGGGATTTGCCCTCTCAGAGGCCATGGGGCTATTTTGCCTGATGGTGGCCTTTCTCATCCTCTTCGCCATGTGAAGGAGCTGTCTCCACCTCCCATAGTTCTTTTTCCCGGGTCTTGTCTTCCCTGTATGTTCCCTTTCCTATACCTCCCCAGGCAGCCTGGGGAAAGTGGTTGGCTCAGGGTTTGACAGAAGGAAGACAAATAAATACTGTATTAATAAGGAAAAAAAAAAGCCAACATGAAAGCGGCTACCAATGACTCAATTTGTAACCATTTAATAGAAATAATTGATAGAAACAGGTTAAAACACATTTTTAAAAATTAGAAACCTTGAGACTATTTGTTATAAATAAAGAGATGAATTAATTGAAAGTTTGTTGAGGAATTGGACATCGACATAATGTATACAAAATATTTATTATAAAGGACAAAAGATTAATTTGGAGTGGAGAAATCTATTCTAATAAAGTGATCAAAATGACTATCATTAGTGTGGGACCAATTGAAATCATATACTGCCCAACAGGATGCAAGGAGAAGGGTGCAGTGATGTGTCAGTGACACATAACCTGAATCTACCCACTTGGAAACATTACACAAGCCCCATATGAGAGACACTTCAACAATGTAAATGCCTGTAATTTTATTAGTATCACCTTAGCTCATAGACTCTTCTTAACCCCTTGGTTAAATTTTTCTATTAGCCTCCTAAGTGGCCTCATGCTTCTGTTCTCACTCATTTCAATCTACTCTTAACACAGCAACCAGAGTGATCCTGTGAAAGCATGTCATATCAGGCTACAACTCTGCTTGAAACATTTCATTGCTTCCCAGATCACTCATGTAAAACCAAAGTCCCAGAAACGACCTTTGGGGCCTCTAAATTCTCCACTTTCCTCTTCTCTGCTGCTCAGAATCTTCTCCTCCTATTTAAAGTCTTCTCTCAAATGCTATAACCTTAGCAGATCTTCCCTGATGTTCCTGTATAAAAATCATATCCATTTACTCCTGCACTTTTTCTTAACCTTCCTGGTTTCTCTTTCATTTTGCCTCAGAGCACTTCACTAACATTCTATGCACTTTTGCTATTATTGTCAATTGGCTGCCTTCTCCTACTATAATGTAAGCTTCATGACAGAAGATATGTTTGTCTGTTATTCACTGCTCTTTCCTGTGCATCTCATACAGTGCCTGGCATATATTAGGCACTTAATAAATTCTTCTCAAATGCTTGAACCAACCTGCCCATACGTGCCCTCTTTATCAAGGGCCAGTACCAGAATTGAAACCCAGAAGTCTGATTTCAGAGTCTATGCTCTTATCCCTTGTACTGTATTTTTTAAATTACTGTTAGCTCATCAACATCTCAAACCTAAATACCATTCTTTTCACCACTCTCAGTAAACTGTGCCATTTCCCAGAATTTCTCTGATGTTGCAACTCTGGCAATAGGTGTAAAATGAACTGATGAATGCAGAACGTTTTTGTTATAGAAGGATGGGTTTAAAAGGAGAGGTGTTTAGAATATGTCAAATAGAGGGATACTTGACTGTATGTCAAGTCATAGCAAGTTTTTATATGGTTCTAGAGTCAGTGTGTATGTACAACTGGTAAATTCAGTAAATGGTTTCCAAGCACCAAAAAGTTTTATGTTTTACAGAGTATCTATAACACACACACACACACACACACACACACATTTCTCACCCCTTCACCACAATTGGCACTGATATTCTGTAATATTCTACACCCTAAACATAGACACACCTGTGTAGGTTAGTATGAAAGCCAAGTTGACAGCATGTTTTATGCACTGGCTTATTTCTTGGCCAAAGATTTGTTTTCTGTCATGGAGACCAGGTTTTGGAGCTGTTTTTAATGCAACATAATAGAACACATATAGAGAGATCTCAGCCAACTTAAAATGTGTATATTGAACACCTCCTCTGTCCAAGGTGCAATGAGGCTAGAAAAAAGGATAAAATGTCATTGTGTTGAGAAGGAGTTTCAGTTTGGATGAGGAAATTAAATTAATATATACATAAAATAAATATCAAAAAAATAAGTGACAAATTGTAATCTTGAATGGAGTCAAGATGAAAAAGATGTACCCCATGAACCAGCATAGCTAAGGAAGGTTCTGTGAAGGAATGAAAAAGAACACTTAGTAAGCACCTGCTATGTGCCAGGTGCTTTGCATAGATTGCCTCACTTAATCATCATAGTAACCATATGGGGTCTGAATCATGTTTATTTTATAGGTGAGGAAATTGAGTTGAGGTCAGTCCAGCAAGAATTTATTGCAATCTTATTGCAGTCATTTTTGTATCTTCAGTCAGGAATGCAATGCCAAACTTGGAACTGACTTTTCAGTCCTGGTTGAGGAGGTTGGTAACAGGATAGGTCCGTGGTGGGCAAAGCGCGGCTCGTGAGCCACATGTGGCTCTTTGGCCCCTGGAGGGTGGCTCTTCCACAAAATACCATGTGCGGGCGCGCACATACAGTGCGATTGAAACTTTGTGGCCCATGCACAGAAGTCGGTATTTTGTGGAAGAGCCGGTATTTTGTGGAAGATCCACACACAAGGGGCCAAGAGCCGGATGTGGCTCGCGAGCCGCAGTTTGCCGAGCTGCAGTTTGCCAACCACTGGATCCGATAGGTGAACAGAATTTTAATTTAATGTTAAATCATACTAATAGGACTAAGCTTACATTCTGTGGGAACAAGAAGCTTCTACCCAAAAATGTGGGTCCCAAAAAAGTTTTCAAGAGGTAATGCCTATGCTGAATCTAGAATAATGACAAGGTCAAAACTGTGATTTTTCAGACAAAGTGGACTGCAACAACAAAGTTACAGAGCCCTGATACTGTATGGCATGCTTATTAGTCAAAGTTCTGTTGTAACAAACAACCCCAACATTTATATTGGCTCAAACCTGCTGGAATTGTTCCAATGCTTGTACTCTCCCAGTGAGTGCTCCTGATGTCAGAGAGACTCTTCTTAAAGTGATGATTCAGGGACCCTTCTGTCTTAAATCTCTGCCATTGTCAACATGTGGCCTTCAAGTTCTGCAAGCACTTTGGCATCAGGTTGAAAGAAGGGTAAGAGAAACTTTGGGAGGTTTCCATGGCCCAGCTCTGGAAGTACTGGCCCTTTCATTTTTCTGGAGCACAGTGGTATGGCCATTCCTATCTGCAAGTGAGGCTAGGAAATATAGTTATCCTTTTTACACAGGAAGGGAGTACATTGTTTTCATGAATACATAGTGGTATTTGCCATTGTGTATAAATTCTGTTATTGCTGTGGAATAAGGTTCAGTGAGAAAGAAACAGCTTCATCATAGAGAACCTTTTATTTCATGATAAAGAGCATCAGTTCAAATCAACAAACATTTATTGAGCATGGCCAGGTACTATATTAAACAGTAGAAGGCAAAGACTAAAGCTCAAGCTTTGCCTTCAGTGTGATTGTATTTTATTAGGATACACTGGAAAACACATAGATAAGAGAAGCTTTGATTTGTATTTTGTGGTGATGGAGACATGGTGAGGGAGGGACATGAAAGTAAGGGGATGGTACAAGCTTATTTGCCTCTATATGCATTATTTAGATGATAGCAAGCATGATGCATTTGAGAGTGAAAGACTAAAAGCAAATAAGAGAAAACGTTACTTAAAATTGGTCAGTTTTAGTGGGATGAAAAGTAAAAATGAAAAGTAGAAGGTCACAATTTACAAATGAAGAGAATAGAGGAAGAGTCATAGATGAACTCTAGGTTTCTGACTTGGGTAAATGAATGGATGACTTTACCAACAATTAGATATTAAATACAAAAGGAGAATTTGGCTTAGCATATAGGATAACACAGTGATTTCATTTTAATAAGGTGAGTTTGAAATGCCTGTGCAACATCTAGTTGGGCATAATCATCTCAGTCTTTAACAGCATATTGTGGTAGGCTGGAAAATTCCCCCCTTAGAAAACCCACATCTTCATCCCTGGAATTTCACATAAGAAAAGAGACTTTATAAATGGGATTAAGAGATGGGTAGGTTTGTCTTATCCAGGTGGGCCCAATATAATCATAAGGTTATTTATTAGAGGACTCTGGAATATCAGACTCAGAAAGAAAATATAGCAGAGCCCTAACTGGTTTGGTTCAGTGGATAGAGCATCGGCCTGTGGACTGAAGAGTCCCAGGTATGATTCCAGTCAAGGGCATGCCTTGGTTGTGGGCATCCCCAGTAGGGAGTGTGCAGGAGGCAGCTGATCAATGTTTCTTTCTCATTGATGTTTCTAACTCTCTATCCCTCTCCTTTCCTTTCTGTAAATAAATCAATAAAATATATTTTAAAAAATAAGAAAATATAGCAGATGGCAAGCAGAGATCAGAAAGAGAGAAAATGCTCTGCTGCTGACTTTGAATGTGGGTGGAGGGGATATGAGCCAAGCAATGGGGAGTTGGAAAGTAAAGGTGGAAAAGGCAAGGAAATAGATTCTTGCCTAGAACCTACAAAAGGAACCAGCTCTGCTGACATTTTTTCCCCTGACAACTTGATTTTAGCGCCTGGTTTAACTAATTTTAGATTTCTTACCCCCACAACTGTAAGAGAATAACTTCTTTAAAAGTTTTTATTGATTTCAGAGAGAGGAAGGGAGAAGGAGAGAGAGATAGAAACATCATTGATGAGAGAGAATCATCTATGGGCTGCCTCCTGCACACCCCATACTGGGGATCAAGCCTGAAACCAGGGCATATGCTCTGACCTGGAATTGAATTATGACCTCCTGGTTCATGGGTTGATGCTCAACCACTGAGAAACACTGGCCAGGTGAGAATAACTTTTTGTTGTTGTTTTAAGCCATTAAGTGTGTGGCTGTAATTGAAGCAATAGAAAAATAACACAGGTGCAAATATTCAAGTTCAAGGAATAAGCAAGTAGGTAAATGATAGTTAAAACCAGATGCACATCTAGAAAGTATGAGGAAATATAAGGATACCATCCTGGGAACAATCAGAAGAAAAGCAATTAGGAGGGTTGACCATGCAGATGAGCAGGGCAATATCAGGAGAACCAGGAGACTATGGTATCATAGAACTCTAAGCTATAACAGAATTAGGAAGGAAAAAAATAATCAGCCATTAAAAAGCAGGACAAATGATCATCTAATGGACCTAAATTGCTGGATGGGAAAGTAAGAGGTATTAGGCTGGAAAAGAAACTGGAAGAGAAGATAGCATTTTTGTAGTATAAATATTTTGAAGAACTAATGATGTTATGGGGTTGATCTGATGAGAAGTTTTGATACTTAATTGAGTGCTGGACCAAGTTCCACTGTGGACAGTGAGGGAGTTGTTTTTCATACCTCCAGCAAGCAATGCTCTGCTTCAGACACCAGCTGAAGGTCCTACAATTCAACTCAGTTCTGACACTATCTACCCTGAGATAGCATCAGATTGCACAGGTAAAAGGTTCAGTCCTACAAGACTACCCCAACTCCACTACCAATGGCAGTGGCAAGCAAATCCAATTTGTAACCTGTACTTCCACCAACTGGCCATAATTCAAGAGTTCCCCAGACACCCTTCTCAGGTTCAAGTAATTTGCTAGAACGCTCACAGAACTCAGAGAAACATTTACCTCACGAGATTATTGGTTTATTTTGAAAGGATGTAATTTAGGAACAGCCAGGTGGAAGGGATGCATAGAGTAAGTTAGGGAAAGGGTGCAGGTTCTATGCCCTCTCTAGACTAACCACTCTCACCAAATCTCAGTGTTCAACAACCTGGAAGCTCTCTGAACTCTGTCTTTTCGAGTTTTTATGGAGGCTTCATTGCATAGTCAGGACTAATTAAATTATCGGCCATTGGTAATTGATTCAACATCTAGATTCTCTCTCTTTTTCAGAAGTTGGGAGGGTTAGTACTTTTAACCCTCTAATCACCTGATTGGTTTTCCCTGGCAACCAGCCCCTATCCTTGAGTTACCTAAGGGCTTTCCAAAAGTCAACATTAACATAAAAAAAGCAGCTTTTATCACAGAGAATCCAGTGTTTTAGGAACTCTGTGCCAAGAACTAGATTGAAGTCCAAATATATATTTCTTTTTTTAAAATTCTTTATTGATTAAGTTATTACATATGTGTCCTTATCCCCACATTCCCCCCAACACCCCCCCCCCTCCACTTATGCCCTTACCCCCCTGTTGTCTGTGTCCATTGGTTAGGCCTATATGCATGCATATAAGTCCTTTGGTTGATCTCTCCCACTTACTCCCACCTTCTCCTACCTTCCCTCTGAGGTTTGACAGTCTGATCAATGTTTCTTTGTCTCGATCTGTTTTTGTTTATCAGTTTATGTTGTTCATTATAATCCATAAATGAGTGAGATCATGTGATATTTATCTTTCTCTGACTGGCTTATCTCTCTAGAAACACCAATTAGAAAGGCTATATGCACCCCTATGTTCATAGCAGCACAAATATATATTTCTTATTAAAAAAATCACAGTGTTGCCTGGTCAGCGTGGCTCAGTGATTGAGCGTCAACCTGTGAACCAGGAGGTCACAGTTTGATTCCCCATCAGGGCACATGCCTGGGTTGAGAGCTCGATCCCTCGATCCCCAGTGGGGAGCGTGCAGGGAGGCAGCCGACCAATGATTCTCTTTCATCATTGAGGTTTATCTCTCTCTCTCCCCCTCCCCCATCTTCTCTGAAATCAATAAAAAATATCTTTTAAAGAAAAAAAATCACAGTGTTACAGATATCAAGTTCAAACTGATTTTTTTTTGTAATCCTGAGAATAATAGAAGGCAGCAGGAAAAGAGGAAGACCAAACGTGGGATGGATTGACTCCACCAAAGAAGTGATAGGCATGGCTGAAGAGGACATAACATTGATCCTCATTCATAGAGTTAAAGGCACTCAAAGGTAGGTAACACACATCCTGCCTCATCGCCATAGCATTCTGTTGTTTTCAATTGATAGCCCACCTTTCTCTTTGTAGTACAACTTATTCCATAGGTACATCAACTGATTATCTACACTAATAAAAGAGAAACATGGTAATTGGCGTACGACCGCTACCCTTCCCATTGGCTAATCAGCGTATCCTTATGCAAATTAACTGTCAGCCAAGATGGCGGCCGGCAGACATGCACTGAAGCGAGCAGGGAGGCTTGCTTCCTCCAGGGACTGCAGACTCCAACGTTCCCCGCCTCACTTGCCGGCCTCTCAACTGCAACTCTAAGCAACTATTACTATGTTGCAAATAAGAAGCTAAACAAAACAGCTTTCAGTCAGCCCCGGACCGCAACATTGTATCCATGTTTTCAGCAGCGAGGCCTCAGAGCTAAAGCTGGCCCTGAATAAAAATTAAAAAAAAAGAAAACAAGGAGCGGTTGGGAGCTTTTAGTCAACTGCCAGCGGGAAAACAGCCCTCAGCCCCTCAGCCAGCCTGGCCAGGCACCCCAGTGGGGACCCCCACCCTGATCCAGGACACACTTCAGGGCAAACCAGCCGGCCCCCACCCGTGCACCAGGCCTCTATTCTATATAGTAAAAGGGTAATATGCCTCCCGGCACCGGGATCAGCGGAGCAGCGAGGCTCCTGGCACTGGGATCAGCGTGACAGGGGGCAGCGCCCAAACCCCTTGATCGCCCTGCTCTGTGCCTGATAGGGGGGAGCTCCCCAATCCCCCAATTGCCCTGCGGCTCTGTGTGTGACAGGGTGCAGCGCACCAACCCCCTGATCGGCCCTGCTCTGTGTGTGACAGGGTGAGGCGCCCCAACCCCCCGCCCCCACGGGCCCTGCTCTGTGTGTGACAGGGTAGAACCATAACCTCTCCATTGGCCCTGTCCTGAGTGTGACAGTGGTGGCGCCCCAACCCCCTGATCGGCCCTGCTCTGTGGGTGATAGAGGGTGGCACCCCAACCCCCCTCCACGGGCCTTGCTCTGTGTGTGACGGGGTAGAGCCATAACCTCCCCATTGGCCCTGCCCTGAGTGTGACAGGGTATAGCGCCCCAACCCTTGATCCACCCTGCTCTGTGTGTGACAGGGGGCGGTACCCCAGCTCCCCTATTGGCCCTACTCTGTGAGTGAGAGGGGGGAGCTCCTCAACCCCCTGATGGGCCCTGCTCTGTGAGTGACAGGGGGCAGCGCCCCAACCCCCTGATGGGCCCTGCTCTGTGAGTGACAGGGGGCAGCGCCCCAACCCCCTGATGGACCCTGCTCTGTGAGTGACAGGGGGCAGCGCCCCAACCCCCTGCTCTGTGCGTGACAGGGGGTGGCGCCGAAACCTCCCCATTGACCCTGCCTTGAGTATAACAGGGGGAGGTGTCCCAATCCCCCAATCAGTCTACCCTGAGGGTGACTGAGGGTGGCATTGCAACCTCCCGATCTGCCCTGCTCTGTGCATGACGGGGCAGTGCCCCAACTCCCCAATGGGCCCTGCTCTGAGCCTGACCAGGGGCTGCACCTAGGGATTGGGCCTGCCCTCTGCCACCCGGGAGCAGGCCTAAGCCAGCAGGTCGTTATCTCCCGAGGGGTCCCAGACTGTGAGAGGGCACAGGCCGGGCTGGGGGACCCCCCCGCCCCCCACCGCCGAGTGCACAAATTTTTGTGCACCGGGCCTCTAGTCTACTTATATAAAAACCCTGGGTGTAACATCACCGCCAGAACTCCAACCAACCAACCGGAAGGAAGTCAGTCCTGCAGGGTTGTCTTGGAAATGGCTGTGCCCTCCCCCAGCTGTTTCCTGGAGGGTGAGGTTTCACACAGGAACCTTCCCTCAGGGCAGGGTTTCAGGCAGGAACCTGCCCTCAGGGTGAGGTTTCAGGCAGAAACCTGCCCTTGGAGCAGAGCATGGAAGTGAAATGATTTGTAATGGATCTATTATTGAAGCTACCTTTGGAAATACTATCTTCTACTTATATAAAAACCCTGGGTGTAACATCACTGCCAGAACCGAGACCAACTGGAAGGAAGTCAGTCCTGCAGGGGTTGTCTTGGAAGGGCTGCACCCTCCCCCTAAGCTGTTTCCCGGAGCTGTTTCCTGTAAGGGCGGGGTTTGAGGCAGAAACCCGCCCTTGGAGCGTGGAGGCATATCTTTATAAACTGTGCTGTGCCAGCACAGCCAAGGGTGAACCTGAGTGGGGGTGGCTGAAAGGCTTAGAAAAGACAGACAAGAGAATGAAATCTGGGTCTCGGTGGGACGCTGCTTCTCTGAGAGACAGCGACCACGCCCACAGCTGTGTCTATTTTATAGCAGATGCCACAAGGCAAAGTAAGGGCGTGACCAAGATGTTTACAACATTCTCCTGGGTTTCAATCCTACTCAACTATATGCACCTGAACTCTATCAAGCCTACATCACTCAGGCACATGGGGCCACATGTTTGGACCATAGGTTCAAGCTTACAACTATAGCTGTTGGCTATAATTGTGCTGGGAGGGCCCTGCCCTCCAAGCTTGGACTTGCACATGGCAATGAGAGGACTGTGCCCTCTCATCAGTCCAAAGCTTAAACCTGTCCAAAACACTGTAGCGGCTCCCCACAATAAAGTTTTAATACATTATATTAGAGGTTGTGGTGGTACTGTTTTACCCACAGCGTCTACAGGAATTGCTGCAAATTTACTTCTCGGTGGAAGAACCTTTCATTCCCAATATAAATGACCAATTCAAGCACTCTGAAAGTGTTTTCACTCTTAATGTGGTGTACAGGGAGATATTAGAATAAGTTTAATCAATTTATCAGTCACTGTTTGCATCATTGTTGTTTTTATATCATGTTTTTGTTGTTTTTATATCATGCCTCTGTTGTTGTTATATCCTTTTGTTACTGTTTATTTATTAATAAATTTATATATTATTTTCATATACATTTTACTAATTTTCTTTCATTTCTCACACTTATATTATAGAGAAAGGGCAAATAGCAATATTAAAATATCTCCACTAATTAATTCCCTTTTAAAAAAAAATATATTTTATTGATTTTTTACAGAGAGGAAGGGAGAGGGATAGTGAGTTAGAAACATCGATGAGAGAGAAACATTGACCAGCTGCCTCCTGCACACTCCTCACTGGGGATGTGCCTGCAACCAAGGTACATGCCCTTGACCAGAATTGAACCTGGGATCCTTGAGTCTGCAGGCCGATTCTCTATCCACTGAGCCAAACCAATTAGGGCAATTAATTCCCTTTTAATGTGCACAAATTTTGTGCACTGGGCTACTAGTTATTAAAATAAAACAATGTGATGCCTCACTTTAGAATGTTTTTAGTCCAAATTTCTTGGAAAATAAAGTTATGTTCTACTTAAAGGATAACAAACATCAAGATGTGATTTCATGGGAGGAGGTGGCAGGCCAGTAACAGTGAAATCAGAATGGTATGACAGACAGTACTCTACCCATCAATGGCTGCTTTTCACTGAATTGACTTTGTATAATTTCCTTTCAAATACATAACTCATTCTGCTAGATGTCAAGGTCCTTAGTTTATATGTGCAAAAACAGATTTAAGAGCTTAACCACCTTGCTCAAGGTATAGCTAATAAATAGCAAAATTAGATTTTAATCCATGCCTCTTTCAATAAAAATTCTAGTACATACCACTATCCCATTGTATATTAGTCTATAGGATAAGCAAGTAAAAAGGAAATCATATTTGATAGACACTAAGTTATTAATCAGTGTTTCCCAAAGTGACATTTTTTAATAAAATAAAGGTTTTCCATAGATGTTTCTATAATGAAAAAAAGTCATAGTATTTTTAATACTGACTAATTTTATTTAATTGGTTAGTGCAATATGCTTTCCTGATGTCTGCTCTATGAAAATACAATATAAATTTCACTTTTACCACTTCAATGTCTTTAATATTTAGTAACAATTTAATGTATAGAAAAGTATATTACATTTTATATAGTATTAAAATATATAAACTAGTACATACTTTGAAATGTCCTTCATAAGTTAGTAACACATGATTTTATTGGACATTTTGTGAATGCTATAATTATATAAAATGTGAAAAATATAATAAATTCTGATTTCAATATTTCTCAAATATTCCATCTTTTTCTAAATGAAGTGTTTCCTTCATAAATGTAAACTGCTTTTTTTCATGTTTTCCTCATTTTCAGATATTTTCCTGCAATTTCACTTCAAGAATCAATACAAGTGCAGCTGTGGTCTTTAAGGAGGTGTTTACACCACTTTTTTTGTACAGAGTTTTCCATCATATTCTACTCACATATTTCAAGAATTAAAATATAGAATAATAGTGGCAAATGTATTTATACCAGATAGGGCTCCAGAAATGCAACATACATAAGAAAAAGTTAAAGTACACCAAGTCTAAACTTAAATATGAGTAATACCTTTGTATGACCTTTTGCTCAAATGAGTGTAAAGATACTTAAAATTTTAGTTCCCAGCTAGGTGTAATATTAAATATAAGCTTTATATTGAAAAGACATTATTTAAAAGGACTGAAATATAAAAACAGAATATGTACTTCTCTTTTCACAAGTCATTATTTCCAATGAGTTTGACATTCCTATATCCCATCCTTTGGGTCAAGAAGATCTTTTAAAAAAACAGGACATTTCATGCTCCCTTTCTTTTTTTTTTTTTTAATATTTTTTTTTATTGATTTTTTACAGAGAGGAAGGGAGAGGGATAGAGAGTTAGAAACATCGATGAGAGAGAAACATCGATCAGCTGCCTCCTGCACACCCCCTACCGGGGATGTGCCCGCAACCAAGGTACATGCCCTTGACTGGAATCGAACCCGGGACCCTTGAGTCTGCAGGCCGGCGCTCTATCCACCGAGCCAAACCGGTCAGGGCACATGCTCCCTTTCAAAAAGTTTGGTTCTGCCTTTGCTGCCCATCAATTTACGCTAAAACTGCTTTACTGCCCTGACCAGTTTGGCTCAGTGGATAGAGCATCGGCCTGTGAACTGAAGGGTCCCATGTTCGATTCCGGTCAAGGGCATGTACCTTGGTTGCGGGCACATCCCCAGTAGGGGGTGTGCAGGGGGCAGCTGATTGACGTTTCTCTCTCATTGATGTTTCTAACTCTCTATCCCTCTCCCTTCCTCTCTGTAAAAAATCAATAAAATATATTAAAAAAATAAAAAATAAATAAAACTGCTTTACTACAGCATCCAAAAACCCTTCATGATGGGGCATAAATTTTATTTCAGACATCTCTTATCTTTTTCCTGTGGTGGAGCCACCCTCATATTACTTGCAATACCCCATATATGTCATTTACCATCTAAATATGCACATACCATGTACAAACAAAACATTAAGCCAAGCAACAACAAAAGCATTTTTATTAAAATCTACCAGAAATGTTTGTCATCTCCTTCAGTGCTTACCTACCTATTAACCATGCTTCAACTCCAGCTTAAATACAACCTCTATTTGAAGCCATTCATTTTAGTCTAGGCCTGATTACTCCCTCTTCTGTGCTGCAATCACACTGTCATCAAATTAATGTGATACATTACGCATTGCACTGCAAGTTTGTGGCTGCATGTCTGTCTTCCTAATTGGACTATGAACCCTATGAAAATAGGGACCATGCCTTATCTTTCTTTAACTCCCTGGAGCTTAACAAGTGCAAATGCTTAATTCTATATCTGAAACTTTTTGGTGCAATACAAAAGTCTTTTGGGTTTTAGAAAAATGTTATGGTATATATGACATGTAATCGGTAAGACCACACTAGGTTTGGGGCACTATACTCTATAATCACAGTAGTATTTCTGCATCGAAATATAATGTGGTCATCACTAGTGCTATTTAGCAAATATATTTCCAGTTCTCTTCCTTACCAGGCACACAGTAGGATTATACTTCTGTCTGTGAGAAGCCATGTGGCCAGTTTTTGTTTTGTTTTGTTTTTGTTCATTTTGTTTTGTTTTGTTTTGTTTTGGGGTGTTATTTTTATTTTTAGTGTAAGTGATGTTTGTCATTTCTAAATTGAAGTATTAATTTTTAATGCAAAATCTTTCACAGCTCTCTACAGTCAGCAGTAGTATTTGAGGTGGTGGATGCTCTATCAGCCAAGGTTCTTGAGTGACTGTGGCCATCCATGGTGGATGTGTTGTTGTAAGCCACTATATTTAGAGGGTTTTCATACTACACCAGAATAACTTAATTCATCCTGACTGATATACACATGAGCATTCACACTAAGTGGACAAAAATGACTATAAAATGTTATGTTATTTCAGATCATGTTTTGTAATCAAATATAACCAAATAATTTATTTGGTCATAATGGGTTTTTCTACCAAATAAGTAACAAAAAGTTTCAATTTGCATAGTTTCATAATGTTGGAATTATGAAAAAGGTACTGTGAGCCAATATCTACCAAACTTATAACCGGCAATATATCAGAAAACGATAGGCAACAAAAGGAAAGGAAGAACCTCCTTGATTGAATAAAGGGCTATACACTTTTGCTCTAGCCAGTTTTGCTCAAGTGGTTAGAGTGTCAGTCATGGACCAAAGGGTCCCAGGTTTGATTTTGGGGTGCGTGCGGGAGGCAACCAATCAGGTGTCTCTCTCATATTGATGTTTCTCTCTCTCTCTCTTGCTCTCCTCCCTCTCTTCCATTCTCTCTAAAAAATCAATGGGAAAATATCCTTAGGTAAGGATTTTTAAAAAGAAAGAAAAAAAAACAGAAATGGATATAAACTTTTTGATATATTTACTGGCTTTATAAAAATTTTACATGTAAATGCTAAGAAAAATAAAATAGTATAGGTACAATGATATTGATTTTTTAATTTTATTTTCTACTGATCACTGAAAAGTAATGTAAAGAAAAAAATTAGATTAATATTTGATGCCTGAATGTTCTTTACATGAGGAAACCTCCCCATAATCATTCTGACTTCTATACATATATGTAAAATAAGAATAGACATTTTTGTCCTCTATCTATAATTTATTAGATAACTTTATTGAGATCCTACTATGTGTAGGTATATTTTAAACACTTTATATGGATTTATACATGGCAGCATAAAAATATATCTATAGGGTTTTATTATGAGGTCAATTTTATAATATTGGGCAAAGAAATAGACACAAAGAGAAAGGCTACTTGTTTAAAATTACAAGATTAGTAAATTGGTCATAGCCAGAAAGTTTGGCCTCAGAACCTCTCTCTCTCTCTCTCTCTCTCTCTCTCTCTCTCTCTATATATATATATATATATATTTAGACAGGAAGGGAGAGAGAGAGAGAGAAAGATAGAAACATCAATGATGAGAGAGAACCATTGGTCAGCTGCCTCCTGCACACATCCCCACTGAGGATGGAGCCAGCAACCTGGCATGTGCCCAGACCTGGAATCGAACTGTGAGCTCCTGGTTCATAGGTCAACGCTCAACCACTGAACCACGTGGGCCAGACACAGAACCTCTACTCTTGACAAGTATACTTTGTGAACTGTACAGCAACTCTCCACCTAAGGAAATAAGAAATACCCATTAATATTTATTTTATTCCATTTATCCTGGGCCTTATTTTTCATACTTTAGTCACTTTTGCTTCCCCACTGAAATTCTCTTCAGGTTCTTTGATCCTGAGTGGTTGATTTAAAAAGCTATTAAAGGATCAGAATCAGAGGTAAACTGCTTAAATGTTACAATATTACATTAGAATTGCCTTTAAAAATATCATTTCAATGCTGTTGGTTCATATTTTGTTTGCCAGTCATTAAATACTAAGTATATGTTTTCAGAAAATATGTCATAGCTGCCCATTTTATTTCAAAATGTATCTCAAGATACACTCATTACTATCGAATGCATAATACTAAAGTAATTCTAGCTCCCATTTATTGAGCACGTACTATCTGCCAAATGTTATATAGGCATTTGGAATTTATTACCTCATTTAGTCTGTACAACAGCATTTCAAATTTCTCACTTTTAATTTTATTTTACAGATGAGGAAATAGGTCAGCATAGGTTTTGCAATTTATTCAGAGGTAGGAATGGAATTCCCAGCCTCAAAGTCTGAGCTCTGTACCCTATGGACATAAGGTATTTGAATGGGTATTGAAAATAAGCTAAAAATAATTGCATATGAGGATTTGGGTTTTTTTCCTTCTTTTTGGTTTTTGGTATCTTAAGAAAAATACTATAATAGATGATATAAAAAGAAAATGCATCCTATTCCAATATGTATTTCAAAAATAAATGAACTAGTGAATATTGTTTTCTTGGAAAGCTCTCTAACAAGTCAAGTCAATATATATATGGTATGGTGGCACATAAATATGGAAACTGTAATTTGGTTTCTTTAGAAGTTTATTTTATACAATTTAAATTCAAAATGAGGTATCTCAGAGATATACTAATTTCTTCAACTACAAGCCAGGTACTTTCATTTAAAAATGTAGCCCATATCAACATTCCTTAGTTCCCTTGGGGGGAAATATGTTTTAATAAGTGTTTTCTGTAGCTGATCAGCATCAACCAGCCCCAGTGCCTAAGGCATTTTAAAGAGCTTTGATAAACTTCAGTTTAAAAAATGCATTTTTTTTTTTTTAGAAAAATGTACATCACACAATTCAAATGCCAAGGTAGTTTGGTAGGGATTATGATAACACCTATAACAAAAAATCTATTTCTAATAAATGTTGTAATTATTTGTTACCAGGTACCACCTCATTTTCCTTAGAAATAACTACCCTTAGCAAGCAACTTTAGAAACACTCATGTCTAAGAGAACACCAGAAGCAGCATAAATCCTCTACAAGAGCCATAAAATACCTTTCAAAAAAAACCAAGTCCAGATTCCATACCATAATTCAGGCAGCACAGCCCATCATAAACAAAAATTCATTATGCCTGCCGTGTGGAAAAATGTTAAGCAAGAAGAAATAAACAGAGAATGTTTTAACAAATCATATTAGTCAAATGAAAAAAAAAAAAGAGAGAGAGGATAAAGCCACAGTTCTGAATGAGTCTGCCAATAAAGCTTAAAACCGAGCCAAAATTCAGAAGAAATCTAAACATAGCAGGACCAAGCCTGAGTCTCTCTAAGATATTATATTCTGGGTGTTTTCTTTCAACTATTTCCTTTAGTTTTAAGGGGAAACCTTGACCAGTCTAGAGATGTGATGTTAAACGCACACACACACAAATTGTATCCAAATTTAAATTGAGGATGCAATCGAGTGAAATTTAGAGACATGAAACAGAGCACCATTCCCATACTAGAATTACAAAATACATCAGAAAAAAGTACATTAGGAGAAGATGAAGATGTTTGTAGTTCTAGAATATTGCCTTTTAAAAAAATAAGCTAAAAAAAATGCTTGTTTGTAATTCAGTCCGCCATCAATGTGCAAAGCCATAAGGAGATGTAGTATACACTGTATATTCCTCAGAAGTTTAGCAGCATGTTGAATTTTGTTACAAATGTGTAACAAAATGGCCTAGTCTGGATAGCCAGATACAATCAAAATACTTTCTTACTTGACATCCACACAGTGACAACTCCCTGCCTGAGAAAATCCAAGGAAAAATGAAAAGCCCTGACACGAAATAAAATCTGTCTTTGGTACAACAAGGCAATCGCTCAGTTCTTTTCCACCCTGTTACTGTAGACAGGCGCTCTCTACATGATGAAATTGGGCAAATACAGGTTGACTTTCCTCTGTATGGATGAGAAGGTCACCTTCACGTGCTGCTCGGTGTTCCACAACTGTGACCTTGGGAGAGGAAGAAGGAACAAAGATGAAGTGAGAAGGAGAGAGGAAAAGGGAGAAAGGGAAGGAATATAGTTAACAGGAACTAGAAGCATCAAATCGCCTTCCCTCTGCTGATGGATTGTGAAGTTATGCACATCCTTTTTTCTTATATGTATGTATCAAGGAACAACATAGGGTGTAGAGTTAGACTAACTATGTCTTTGTGGATTATCCTGAGATCTTAACCGCTATGCTTAATAGTGTGCTATTAAAGAAAAAAGGTCTATTAAGTTCCAATACACCAAACAATGAAGATATTTTTAGAGCACAATGCCTTTGGAAGAGGTAGTGCATTTATTTAAACACTATCCATGCACCAACCACAACAATTGAAACAGACCGCACAATATTCATAATTGAGACATCCAAAAGGAACCAAATTGGTGAATTATCTGAAAATTATAATTGATTAGATGCCTATCTATAAAAGCAGTGGCACATTCTTCTTCACTGTAAACGTTTTAAACATGACCTTCCAAATACTGAATTTTTCTCCTCATGGACAAATTTCTGAACCATATGTGTGCTTTGAAGCAATCTGTGTTTCTTCTTATCCTTTATACCTATATATACTCAAGTGATCTTAAAGAGAGGAAGAGGTAACAGGAAATGAAAGAAGAATATGCAGCATACGTTGTCTGCATATCTGCCTTTTTATTCAATATCCCAAGGCAATTCTCTCTCTTATTATCCCCTCTCCTTCTCACTTTTCTCTTTTCTACTATGTACCTCGCCCATTTTATCTAAATCATCCTTAACCAATCTTCCTTCCTGAAAGAAAAAGAAGAAGATGATGATACAGGTGAATGGAGAGAGAATATAGAAGGGAAAACCTCAATAAAGACAAGGCAATTCTCAGATTAAGAATTAGAATGATATACAGATGCCATTTACGCAGATAAAAACTGTCTTTATTATGGTCTTATTACTAAATTGGTGGGGAAAGGGGGATTTGTTTGGCCAATTTTTTAAGGAGGTAATTTTAAAAATGCCAAAATCTTGTTGTTAGTAAATATATAATTTCATTCTTTTCTTTAGTGTCATTTTCTCACCAGAAATACTAATAAGTTGAAATAACAATTTGAGTACCCCCTCTTCTATGCCTACAATAAAATAAGTGTGTGGGGCTGTATGCATGTAAGTTGTAAAGAAACAGTCAGTCTATAGTGAACAATTACCCTGAAAAAAATACACTCAGAAAAGCTGATATACGGTTAATTCATAAATATTACAGGACATAGCTTGTGGTCAAGTTTTTCCTTGTAATTAAATACAGCCCTATTCTAAATTACAAAAAGTTTTGAGGATTATTGAATTCAGTAAAAAAAAAAAAAACAAAAAGAAAGAAACTGATAGTAACCTTGTTTATTACCTAATTGTTATTAAAGTCTTACTTATTTGCCTAAACTTTTTTCATATTAGTTTTTGTTCTGAAAAAGACTAAATGAAATGCATTCATCAGTATGAATCTAAGACTAAGATTTCCTTCTCAGGTCTTAAAATAAAATCCCAGAAAACAAACATGTGATTATATATTTTTGTGACATTTTCATGTCACATCCTTTAAATGCTATCAGAATAAAAATTATAGCAATGACTACTTCAGGCTAATGGCTAAATATTCCAGTTTAAATAGACATTCTTTCTTCTATGTGCTTTTCAACAAAAGCTTTCCTTATACTATATTCAAGGCTGACAACTAGTTAATTTACTGAAACTGAAATATCCATATTTATACTATCAATAAATCATTTATGTTTCCACAGGCATGGAAACAAATACATTGCTGTTTGATTATATGTATTTAGAAATCACAACTATTTAAGTCAACCAGATGACACTGGAGATTTAAGTGACCTTCTACATAAGCAAATACAACATGGAACTACTGACAAGAGTAAAGACACTTAGAATTAAGAATAAAAAGGAAACAATAGCTTGAACAAGCTATTTTACTAAATAACTTATGTGGTTCTAAGTTTTAGGTATATTTTTGGGTGAAAATGTTTGGTTTTTGTGCTTTGTAAATCATAAACAAGGTTGTTGTTTTCTCTGTAATGTGATATCAGGTTATTGAAAGTAATAATGTAAAGATTACATTATTATAACAGTAAATAACAAAAATTTAAAAGCTTTTTGGCTATTTATTCACTTTAAGTTACACAGACAAATTTCACAATCTGTCCTAAGGATAACAACATGGATTGGTCAAATAAAATATTTAATCTTATTTGATATCTTAATTTGTGTTTTAGAGAGCAAGAATATTGTATTTTTAAAAATTCACTAGCAATGCATTTTTATTTTAATTAAATACCCACATTTATAATACTAAAACTCAAATTTTGCATTATTTATGAAATCAGTAACATGGTTATTAGCATTCTAATTTTTTAATTATTATTTTTTATAACATAAAAATATGCTCATTTTTAAAATTAGAAAATATAAAGAAGCAAAAATAATTTTTAAATGACCAGGTAATCTCAATATGGGATACATAGAGAATGAGGTATAAAGATAAAGATATAGTTATTCATATGTTCCAATGTCCATTGATCACCTGATCAATTGTGGGATAAACATGCTATCCCACAAATACTTTCACTCATGTACATATTTGTTTCCTGTTTTTATCTTCTTTCTTTTTATTCTATCCTCTGCCTGCAAATGTGCATATGTGATATAGAGAGACAGAGGCATAAATACATTTTATATGTCAAAGTACTACTGTACTTAGATTAAGTAAATTTTAGAAGCTGCAAAGCAAAAAAAATAAACATATAAGAGGATTTGTATCATTTCTTTATATCTCTATATGTGTAGGTATACTGTGTACACTTTCATGTACATAGACATCCACAGAGCACATGTTACCAATTAAAAGTTACATAAACTTTAAGCAAAAAAGCTTCAAAGCATTTTGGCCTCTGAAAAACATACATT
Organism: Myotis yumanensis; assembly: GCF_028538775.1. NCBI lineage: Eukaryota > Metazoa > Chordata > Mammalia > Chiroptera > Vespertilionidae > Myotis > Myotis yumanensis. The sequence goes on from NW_027223754.1 coordinate 133,461,155, forward strand.
GCCTTAAATTCAATGAAAAACACACACAAAAATATTTTCCTAAATAAGCACAAGAATTCTTCTATATTTAACTTTTTTTCCTGTAGATCTATAAACTCAGGGAGGGGAATAGGCAAAGATAAACTACTCTGAATTTTTGCTCAGTATGATATAAGAACTAAAGATTGGTATAGAAGCTATTTTCCTTTGAAATTAGATATCATATCTATTGCTGCCACTTCTTTATAATCATTTTTTTTAGTGTTACCTCAATTTTTAAAAATTAGAATGTGAATATCTACCTATTTATTGAATGTGTGCCTGGCACCTACTAAATAAAATGAACTCTGTGAAATACTAAAGGTATAAAAAATGCTCCCTGAAGAATGTCTATTCTAGCAGAGGAAACATTTGCATGCTCAGCTAACTATATCGCATGAGGTAATGGAGATATGATCAAAGCATCAAGAAAACATTCAGAAGAGAGTGACGAGTTCCGACTGGGAGGTTGAAAACCTAGAGACTTCACAGATATCCTTCGTAAGAAACAGTAGCAGCAGATTTCAAAGAACATGTCATAACTTAAAATGTAAAAAAAAAGTCAGGGAACCATGGCATGTCATAACAAACAAGACACAGAGTGATACTGTCTAGTCATATAAACCAGTTTGATGTTTTGACTGACTTAATCAGTCAGGTCAGGAGAAAAAAAAAGAAGGGTGTACTCATGATTGACATGACTGATACAGACAAAATAATCACACTTGTTTGTGTGTGTAAAGAACCAGTGTGCATATGTGTATACATTGAACATTTAAAGAAAGACACATGGGTGATAGAAGTGACTGTGTTAATGTATTTAATGATCAGATCATTCTCTTTACCCTGCAATAAAACTGAAGAGAAGAGAAATGTAAAAGAAATAGCACTTAGAATTCTATTTCAAATACAGAGAGGCATTATATGGAGTGAGTGGTAGAGAGCTAGAGGGGCAGTCTACTAGAAAAGCAAGATTTGACAAAATGGAAAGAGGAAGGAAGGAAGGAAGGAAGGAAGGAAGGAAGGGAGGGAGGGAGGGAGGGAGGGAAGGGGAGGAATAAATGTGTATCATTCAACTGAGGAAAATAGAAACTATTAAAGAAAGATGAAGGTAAGTCCTGTTTGTGTGAAGAGGAAAAGGATAGTCGAACTTTGGCCCACAGACAACGTGGCACACACTACAATGCTTTCTTTGATGGCGTGGATACAGGAAATTTTTCAGTTTATTTATGCTTGGCTAGTAAGCCTTTGATAACACAGATTCCATGTTTTCAGCATCTTAAAATTCTTTTGCAATTATCCACTGAAAATGCACATCATATCTTGAATAGAAATGAACCAGGCAAAGTTATCTATTGAAAGAATTTGAAGGAAGCTATTTTAAGTTTGTTTTCTTTTGACTTGGGATGATTAGCAATGAAAGATATAACTGCCATTTTAACAAGCTAATAAATAGTATTTGCCAAGCCTATTTCAGTCCTGTTGAGCTTTTATATTACTTCTTTTGTTCAACACAATACCCAAAGCAATCTACCATTTTCCATAACTGAGGTTCAGAAACTTTTCCATATGTCCTTATTATTTTGACATAAAAATACATTTGATACATCATTAAATTAGAATACATGACATTATTTTCAAGAACAATGTTCTACTTTATGAGCTAATCTACTATATATCAGGTAAAATATAAAACTTTTAAGGCACTCTTCAATGGACAATATTTATGTTCCTTTAGGTGGATTCAATCGACACACTAATTTATTAGGTAGCACAGTTCTATTCTTGCTTCAAACTCTTCAGCCCACAGCACTCCCAACTGAACAGTTTCCATGTGAAATACTAACTGCTCTCTTACCTTTTATTCTCTTTACATGTGTAAAATTCATTTTATTAAAAAGTAATCATGGAATTACTATCAAAATATAAATATATTTTATAGTGAAACTATATGTATATTAAACTATACATATATAGTTTATCTTTTTGTACATATTTAAGCCTTTTTACAGAAGACCAAGTAATAAATACAGAAGAAATGAGAAAGATAGAAAATCACCATTAGAACACCAGTAATAATTCTGGAGGAAAGATTTACTAATGAATACTATATTTAGCAGGTGAAACTTTAAGGGAAAGCAGGATATTTGCATAGCCTCAAAGTAGCTCCCCAGATATTTATTAATGTCTATGGTGGTTTTAACACATGTCCACACATTCTTTGATTTTCTTCCCTCCAAGAGGTGAAGCTTAATTCTCTTTCCAAATATAGTGTGGAATGGAAAAAAAAAAATAGTAATTTACAGTGGAGAAAACCAAGAGATGAAGGCTAATGTCATCAGTGGTGAGCCATGTTGACATGATGTACCCAGGCATGACATAAAGAGAATGGCATTTTACCTCCTTGAGAATTCCTTTCAAAAATCCATCCTTTTTGTTTTGTTTACTGCTATATGCCAAGCACCTAGAACAGTGACTAGCATCAAGGAATAAATATTTGCTAAATGAATGAATTAATATATTCTATAAATATTGCATTTTACTATGTTTTAAGTGCCAAGAACTTAAAAGGACATTATCCCTATGTTCATGGAATGTTACAGTGCAATAAGGAGGTAGATACAAGAACATCTATAATAAAATATGATAATTGCTATAACCAGGGAAGTAGGTATAGAAAGACAGTGACAGAACCACCTAAGCCAATTGTTAGCAAAGAGTCAGCAAAGACCTCCTGATATACAGTGAGTGGCCAGATTATTATGACCACCCCATCAGTAATTCGTTGGGCCACCTTTTGCCTTCAATACTGTGGTGATTCTTCTTGGCATTGACTCCACGAGATGTTAAAAGGTGATGCGAGGAATCTGACACCATGCCTGATGAATAGCACTGTCCAGTTCTGTGAGATTTGATGGTTGTGGAACCAGCTGCCTGATGGCTCTTTAAATTTCATCCCACAAATGCTCAATTGGTTTGAGATCTGGTGATTGTGGGGGCTACTTAAGCAAGGTAAAGTCTCCCTCATGTTCTTGAAACCACTCCTGCACAATACGAGCACCATGGCATGGTGCGTTGTCTTGTTGGAAGAAGCCAGCTCCATTGGGATATGCCATCAACATTATAGGATGAACTTGATCAGCAATGATACTTAGGTATGTTGTGCTATTCAGACGTTTATAATGATCTGGCCCTCTAGCAACTTCAGAGGGAAATTATAGCTAATTCGCCTACAATTGATTTTGAAGTTAGAACTCAAGTTAGGAGGAGCCTGACTGGAGTAGCTCAATTGGTTGAGCATCATCCTGTGCACTGAAAGGTTGCCAGCTGATTCGGGTCAGGGCACATACCTGAGTTGCAAGTTGGAAGACAATGTTTCTCTCTCACATTGATATTTCTCTCTCACATGTGATGTTTCTCTCTCTCTTCCTTTCTCTTTAAGCATGTCCTCAGGTGAGAAATTTTTTAAATCCACAAAAAAATGTGGGAGGATAATTAGAAAAAAAGTAAAGGAAGAAAACATTTATTTTGAGGCAAAGGTGATATATAGGAAAACCTAAAGATCAAAAAGAGCATAGACTGCATGCAGGACTTGAACAACAATTGGCCTTGGGCTGGAACATCAAGTGAAAAAGGTAGAAATTTTAGAGGACGCCAACTTACAGAGGCCTTGTCAACCATGTTACAGGATTTTGACTTTAATCTAAGTACTTGAAGACATGAAAGAGTTTGAAGCAGAGAACTGATTTGTTCAGATGTGCATTTTACACTCTATTGCAGTAGGGAGACGGACTATCTATTTCAACTATGGGTTGAAATAGATAAGACGAAGCAGAGGTGCAGAAATCCAGGTTGACATAATGAATAGATTAAATTTTTATTCCAATATGAAGGGATTTTGCTTTTTATCTTGTTTTATGTGGAATATTTAGTAACAGCTTTTTCTTAAACTAATATTAGTCATTAACTCATATTACTAACTCATGAAAGATAAGTTTCAACATGGCCTCAAACATCTTTCTGTCTTACTCTCCTTTCATACCTTCTTAATCTGCACACATACAATCATACATACATTGCCATACACACATGCACACAGATGTTACATTGACATCTATTTTTAAATAGCTGCTGTTATAATAAAATGATTCGGGTCTTTATAAGAGATAATTCTTCTACAAGGTATTAACATGCATATGTTTACTTAATAATAAAACTTTAGTTTCTTCATAGCTATATGAGCTTTTTAACAAACTAAAGTTTATCCCTGCCAATTGAAAGTCCAATATAAAATATTTTTAAAGTGGCATAGCATGCTTTTTTTTTTTTCACTCCAATCACTCAAGGTCACTTTATATAAAACTAACTTTTAAATTTGTATTATGGTAATAGTTAAGCTATAAATCTGTTAAGGAGAGGATCTATATCTAAGAATATATTCCTGTATCCTCCATGATACTTAACACACTGCTGGACATAAAGTAAATGTTCAGATTTGATCAATAGCTATGTTATCCATACATGACATTTAATCTACTGGTAAATGAATTCAACAACATTTTATTGATTACTTATGGTGTGCTATCCATAGTGTAATGTTTTGCTGTCCAATTGGAGCTCACAAAAGAGAAAAGGATTATACATTTTTATAGCAGAGTTTGTAAGTCCTGTCACCTTACTTAGTATAATTATACTGATTATTTTATTAGAAATTAGTATCTAGATGTCAATGTCCAGGAGGTGATTTGGGGTGGCACAAAGATTGAAAGTTAACACCACGAATATCACAAATAAAAGACATTATTTTTCTTCTCGACTTTTCTTTCTATGCTCCTACTTTCATGAAGTCTCCATGATCTCCCTGGCCCCCAGGGCTCCCCTGTCACTCTGCCTCGAAAGCTCTGTAATGAGGTGTCTGAGCCAGCGATAATCCCCAGAGGTTCTCAGTGTTCCAAGATCCCTTTTCTCCCTTCCCCCTCGACAATGAAAACTTGAGACCAGTATTTTGGAAAAGCATTTCTGGAAGGCTGCCAGCTCTGCCCTGGACATTAGTGAGACTTGATTTTCATTCCATTCGTGTGACCTTACTTCTTCTAAAAAAGAAAAATATGGTAAGTTTTTTAGAGGTAGGGGCATTGGTAGCAAAAACAATAGAAAAAGGATTGAAGTTATTTAACAGGAGCTAAAAGAAAAAGTAAGAGAATTCAATGTGTTTAACACTTGTGCTTCTTTGGGGGGCCATATGATGTGTGTGTGTGATGAATTGCACATTGGCACTTTCAGATTTCTCCACAGGAAAGAGCCTTTGCCTGAAACAAACCCTTGGTAATTGGCTTGCATTTTTGCTATGTCAGTCTCCTATCACATGAATTGTACATTTATTCTTTCATCTCTCGATCCTCATGGCATTGAAAGACAGAAATATCCTCACACAATAGTTTGATTCACATTGCTCTAACCTGGAAAATGCCCCAGAAGCAAGTGGGCCTTCCCGTGTCTGTGCCACAAAGAAAAATTCAGGATATGGAGTATATTTCATGACTCAATCGCCACTTCAGTACAGTGTGCATAATGAGCTTACACCACTCACTGTGCATTCTGGCTAATAAGGCCTCATCTCATAGTTAGGCTTCTGAATGAGGGCTACTTAAGGTACATTGTGGGGAGGACTTGTAGTCTCTGCCAGTCAGCCAGTCCTCTATGAGCTCTATAAGCATCTTAAATGCTTATATTAGAAGTTCAAAAAGTGATTAAAGACTTGGGGGCAGTAGGTTTCTCTGAAACTTGTACCCAAACAGCCATGGAAATCAACAGGGCTGGCACTTCAAAACATATGTTAAAAGTAAAAGGTTAGTTGAGGGTCAAGGGGGGATGTGACAATTTACCTTATGTTCTTTCAAAACGCTTCACAGTCAAAAGTATCTTGTTTTCAAAGTTACCAAATTTTCTCCCTCTATCAATGGAATCAAAAGTAATAATTCAGAGGCGATCTCTTCCTCCTCAAGGCAGGAAGCTTCCACACTATGCCACTCATGTATCCCTTGCAATTGATTAAGATCGCCTTAGATGTGGGGAAGCTGTTTCTGATCCCCTTATCACAGTATAAAGTAAAACATGCTTGAGTGGTTAATAAAAATGGAAGATGGAGTTACAAAGAGGAAAAGTTCACTTGAAAATCCAAACAAAGACTAAAGTCCTTTGGTCACACCCAAGTAAGTCAGACAAGCATATTTTAGAAATAGAGGGTTAAAGGCTCCCTGGAAAAATTTTTCGAATTTATCATTAATTACAAATATAACTCTGAAAAAGGGCACTAGTAGCTGTCTGAATTCAAATACATAAAACATAACCAAAAAAAAAAAAAGAGAATGTTTTCCAGGTTTAAGTTCCACAGTCTAGGTATGCAATTGCCAAAGGCATCTGTAAAAGCAATTTTTTCCTATGTACAGGGAACACTAAATGAGTTCACTGTACTTCATAAGTTATTAATATGTATGATTTTTACTTCCCCTTCATAAATCACCATTCATTCTCTCTAGTTTTCCATTTATAATATATTCCATTTTAGACACTGCATTAGAAGTCATTTCTCTAAGAATTTGCTAGAACAATTAGAGAGAAGCATAGAACATGAGACCTTCATGGAGCTGAAGTATCAGCTAAATCATCCCCTCATTTTACAGATGGGGAATCTAAGACATTGACATTAAGGTCAGAGCTGTGTCAGAACTGGTCCCCCAACAATGCTCTTTCTATGGGAGACCATGCATACTATAATGGTTACAAGGGTTGGTTGTGGAGTAAAGTTGTCAGAGTTTGAATCCTGGCTCTCCCATTGACTAACTTGTTGCATTTACTTTGGATAGATTACTTAAACTCTAAACCTCAGTTTCCTCGTCTATGAACTGGGTGCAATAATAGTAGCTGTCTCATAGCACGATTTTGAAAGTTGTTGATGAAGTGCTTAGCAGAATAATGATTTGCTATGCTAAGCTTTGTAATATATCAACTGTCATTCATAATTTCACCCCGATTTGGGCTGTAAGATCTGGGACCATCGTTTACTCTAGGAGATGTTTGCTTAAAAGGAAAGCTTATTTGAAATCAAACAACAACCATGACAAATTCTTAGTCTTTATGTTCCAAAACCTCTTAGTAGAGTGTCTGATATTACTAAATGCCCATTTTTATTAATATAAATCTATATCACCCAATCATAAGGTGTTGCATAAAGAATCTTTAATGAGAGAGTACACATGTGAAAAATAACAGAGGAAATTAAAAACTGATTATAGAATATATTGCCCACCCTATGCAGCTCAGTGGTTGAGCGTAGATCTATGAACCAGGAGGTGACAGTTTGATTCCAGGTCAAGGCACATGTCTGGGTTGGGGGCTTCGTCCTTGGTGAGGAGTGTGCAGGAGGCAGCCAATCCATGATTCTCTCGCGTCAAAGATGTTTCTATCTCTTTCTGCCTTCCTCTCTGAAATCAATAAAAATATTTTTCAAAGGATATAAAAGCATTAAACTTATGATATTTAATTAAGATGGTTTTCAGAAACTTAATTTCTGAAGCTTGAACTATTTTGATTTTTAACAGAAACAACAAGTTTTATTGACACTTGTTCTTAAGGAGACTCACCAGCTTATATTTAGAACTTGTTATATGATTCTGAATATATTTTCTTAAAGCACACTCCTCTGTGTGGTTGAAAAGTTCACAGGAGGCCCCTTTCGCTTCTCAAGCCTCACATAAATGGAGTGGTTTCAAGTCGTTTCTAAGCACTTAAAAAGAGCTTGCAATGTGGTTCGTTTTAGTGCTGGGGAATTCTTCTTGGTGTTACCCTGACCTCAAGTGGTCTATTTCCTAATGCTTTTAGCAGCAAAAAAAGCATTACGTTATATTCAAACCTCTTTTTTATTTACATAGTTTCTAAATTAGATGGAAAACACCATCAAGTTTAAATAGTCAACTTTTCCTTAAAATCTGAATCAATTGTTACCAAGACAAATTTGCTCTTTGGGGTTCATCTTACTCAATTTTGGGTTCTCTTCCTCCTCACCTTCTCTCCACAAAGCCAAGACCTGTATGTTCTCATTGTCCTGGACCTCGCTTTTGGCGCTTCTGTTTACTTTGGTAGTTTCACATAATGTATGCCTTGAATTTCCCATAATGAAACCTATGTACTTATTTATTCCTTCAAGGCCCTGAGCAATGCAGATATATTTTCTCAGCCTCAATTCTTCTATGATAAAAGAAGACAAGAATACCTATATTGGTGTTCTGTGATGTGTCCAAATTGGGGCATTGTAATAGCATAGTGCTTAAGAATGCAGATTTCAGGTCAGATGGAGATCTTGTCAAAGCCCATCTTGGCTACATACTATATGTCTTGAGTAAGTCTCCTCTGTTTTCGTCATCTGCAAACTGGATGTAAACAGTGAGCTTGACTTCAAGGAATTGTTGGAAGAATTAATTGAAATACTGTAAAGTGCAAAACAGCATTGTGCATAGCACACTAAATGCTCAAAAATATTGGCTACTGTCAATATCATGTAAAGTAACTGGTATAGTACTTGGTATATGTGATTGAGTAAATGGAAATTGTTATTAGAGCTACGGCTTTTAACAAAAATAGGACAAAAAGCTATACTCACTTCTAGGTTAATGGGTAATGTGCCAACTTTCAGATGCAGCATAACATGCGTTAACCTGCTGGTGACACTCGGCCTCATTCAGAAGATGGAAATGAGCATGATTTGGAAGGCAGAGCTGAGGGTCAGGCCCACACTCTGCAGCTCACAGGTGGCCGGTCATGTACTCTGATCGCGCTCCAGGCCTGCCCTGACGGCCGCCTATGGGGACTTCAGCTACATCACATGTGCTTTTTATTAGTGAGAATTGTATTTTACCTTTGAAGTTCTTGTTTTAAAATTCAATAATACCAAATACTCAGCAATCCACAAATTATATATAACTGATCTGGGATTGAATATAGCTCTTTCTCCTATGAGCTTACCAATTTCTATGTCAAATACAAACTTTATTTTATATACACTAAATCCTAAAGACATTTATTTTGGAAACTTTTGGCACTTTAGTTCAAAACAGATGCACATGACCCAATAAAATGAGGTCTATTGTATAAATTATGTAATCACATCTCTGAGTCAGGCATTCCAAAGAACCTGTATTTAACAATAAAAATCGGGTCGATATTCTCACTTACCCCCAGGAGAGCATCAAAATTTACATTAGTATTTCCCAGATTAGGTGTTAACTAACAAAAATATTCTGGGATTAATTAGACTAGTAACCTCCCTATAATATATATATATGACATATATATATATATGTCACATCCGAGATTCAGTATGTACATTAATATGTTAAAAGTTCTGAAAATTCATATAGACCAGAAATATGTTCAAAATTGTTTTTCCTCACTAATAAATAAACTTAAAAATATGTTTTTTAATTTAAAGAGCACCCATTATCAGGGGTAATTGGTGATGAAAGACTTGATGTGGAGTTGTAAACACACAATACAATAAACAGATGATGTTTTGTAAAATTGTATACTTGAAACATATATAATTTTATTAACCAATGTCACCCCAATAAACTCAATAAATAAAGAACACCTACCTTTTGCCAACCTGAGAAATTAGTGTTCCTTGACACATATTGGGGAGAAAAAATATTAATTTGGATGACTAATTTAGAAAAATAGTACCCCCCACCCCTCCCATTAGATTGCCTAAGTGAGCAATATTTGGTATCTCAGCTGTCATATCCAGCCTCTGGAAAGAGAGGAAGCCCTAGTTCTTGCTGCAATCTAGATAAGTCACATACTTAGCAGCCTACCATTGAATTTTGCATACCTTTGTCTTTGTGGTTAGAGGAGCTGAGGCTGGCCAGGAATTAATTGAGATAATTTATACAGTTTCACAAAATTCTAAACCAAGAACTTTAAACTTAAATAATAAAAAGCAATTCCTACTAAATTCACCAAAATTAGGTGTAATATATCTTAATAATACAAATAATAGCAACCTACAATGGCAAAGTGTTAGAATTAAAGGTGTTAAGTCGATTCATTTAAAAACATTTAATAAACAGGTATTGAGCACCAAGCATTGAATGTCTAGATGCTGGAAACATGTTCCTGACAGAAACGCAATCTCTGTCCTAAGGAGAGTGGCAGAGATGGATGTAGTACATGAACGGCAGATAAGGAGTAAGTACTGTGATGGAGTGAACACAGGATGCCATGGGAGCAGATCAGAGGGGCACTTAGCCCAATCGCAGGGGATTGAGTTTCAGAGAAGGCTGCTCTATAACACAGATAAAATACAGGATGCCCAGTTACATTTGAATGTCTGATAAACAATGAATTATTTCTTAATATAAGTATGTTCCATGCAATATTTATAACTATGTATAAATATTATACCTATATATTATTCCTATATTCTGTATTTTTATTTCCTAAATCTGGCAACTGTATAGACAGTGATGGCAAACCTTTTGAGCTCGGCGTGTCAGCATTTTGAAAAACCCTAACTTAACTCTGGTGCCGTGTCACATATAGAAATTTTTTTGATATTTGCAACTATAGTAAAACAAAGACTTATATTTTTGATATTTATTTTATATATTTAAATGCCATTTAACAAAGAAAAATCAACCAAAAAAATGAGTTTGCGTGTCATAGGTTCGCCATCACTGGTATAGGACATGGTGTTTCAGTTGTGACCTGAAGAAAAGAGTAAGATGGAGAAACAGAAAGACCGCCAGAAGCAAAAGGATGCCTATCTACAAAGATGAAGATTTAACCCAAGGCCCAGAGCCTGTGGAGAAGTACAAGCTGGTCACTGTGGCAGAATTAGACATTTGAATGAAGGAGGAAGTTTTAAACATATTTTGGAGGGGGTGGGGAGCCATGAGATGGTTTTATGTTTAGTGTTATCAGATTTGTGCTTTAGAAGTAGCAACCTGGATGAGGGCCAGACTGGATGCAAGAAGCCCATTAAGAGAGTGCTGTTAGTAAACTTACTGAAATGTGATGGTCCTTGAATTAATATGGTGGCAATGAGGATAAAGATATATTAATGACTTCAAAATATATTTAGAAAGTAGTGTAATGGTTGAAGGTTCATTTTTTGAAATCTAATTGCTTTGTCACTTATGAGCTGTGGGGCAGTACACCATAAGGGTTAAGAATAAAGATGTTTCAGTCTATTTATGTAAGTAGAGTCCTCTCTGAGCTCAGGCTTTCACTATTAATATGGGCCTAATAATAGCACAGGGTTATTTTAGCATTACACATAAAGTGCTTAGCACCGGACTTGGTGGCTGATTCGCTATTAGAGAGAAGAGAGGGGAATAAAGAATGATACCCAGGTTTCTATTGGGGAAGTTAAAATAATGGCATATGAAAATCAGATATAGCCTAGAAACAAGACTCACACAAATATTGTCAATTGATCTTTGACAATGGAGCAAAATTGATTCAAGTGAGAAAAAAATAGTCTTTTCAACAAATGGTGCAGGAACAAGTAGACATCAACATGCAAAAAAAGTGAATCTAGACATAGACCTTATACTTTTAATAAAAATTAATTCAATATGGGCCAAAGACCTAAAAGTGAAAGACAAAACTGTAAAACTCCTAGTAGAAAATCTAGGTGACCTTGGGTTTGGCAATGACATTTTTAGATATAATACCAAAAGCATGATTCATGAAAGAAAAAGATTGATACATTAAGAAACATTAAAATTAAACATTCCTGCTCTGTGAAAGAGAATGAAAAGACAAGTCATGGATGGGGGGAAATTTTTCACAAAACACATATCTGATAGAAGACTTGTATCTATCTGAAACATACAAAGAATTCTAAAAGCTCAACAATAAGAAAACATACCCAATTGTAAAAATTGGCAGGCAAACACCTCACTAAAGAATATATACAAATGGCAAATCTATGTTATAAAAAGCTGTGGCCATAATGCCGTAATAACCAAATGACTGGTCACCAGGCGGTGTATTGATGGGTCTCGCAGCACGGTGGGTCTGGGTCCCGCCTGCTCGGCGAGTTTCTGGGTCCCACCAGCACAGTGGGTTTCTGGGTCCCGCCGGTGCAGCGGGTCTGGGTCTCATGCCTCTACTCATCTATATATATAAAAGACTAAGTTACCGACCTTACGTCTATCTGACCATCTGACTGACCAACCAGCTGGTACATATGACGCACAGTGGCAATCCTATATAATGAAAACCTAATATGCTAAGTGTCTGACCATTCGTTAGACCGTTCTACCAGTTGCTATGATGCACACTGATCTCAAGGGGGCAGATGCTCTGACCAATAGGTTAGCTTGCTTCTGGGGTCCAGTCAATCGGGACTGGGTTAGATAGGCCAGATATGCCCTGAAGTCCTCCCCTGGCCCCTTCCCGGCCCCGATCATGCATCCGTGGGGTCAGTCGGCCTGGCCTGCGCCCTCTTGCAATCCAGGACCCCTCAGGGGATGTCAGAGAGCCAGTTTTGGTCTGATCCTCACAGGCCTCTAGTTTAAAAAATAAATGTTGACTTGCACATGCATGATACATTTAAAGCTCTCGCTGGCACCAATTGTGTGCAATGCCAGAATATGTCTGAAGACCAACTATTGGCACAACATACCTAGGAAGCCAAAAGAAGCCAACGTTGTTGAAAGAATGTATCTGAAGACCAACTATTGTTTAATCAATGTATTAGTCATTGTTATTATCAATGTTGTTTTTATATCATGTCTTTGTTGTTGTTACATCATGTTGCTGTTTATTTCTTAATGAATTTATATATTATTTTCATATACATTTTACTAATTTTCTTTCATCTCTGACACTTCTATTAGTATAGAGAAAGGGTGAATAGTGATATTAAAATATTTTGTATTTTAATTTTATAATACTATATTATGTATACTATTTTGACATGTAATTTTTTGCAGTAACATAAATCTTTCTTCTAATAAATTTCCTTTCAATGTGCATGAATCCATGCACTGAGCCACTAGTAAGTATATAAAAGTTGATCAAGATTATATGTCATCAGTGAATTGCAAACTAAAACAACAATGAGAAATCACTACATGCCAATTAGAATGGCCAAAATCCAAAACACTGACAATGCTAAATTCTGTGACAAAGTGGAACAAAAAGTAACTCTCACTGATTGCTGATGGGAATAAAAAGTTGTACAGTTATTTTGGAAGACAGTTTGGCAATTTCTTACAAAACTAAATATGCTCTTACCATATAATCCAGCAATTATGCACCTTGGTATTTACCCAAATGAGTTGAATAATTATGTCCACACAAAAATCTCAGCATGAATGCTTATGGCAGCTTTATTCATGATTACTAAAACTTAGAAGCAATTGAGATGGCCTTTAAGAGATAAATGGATAGACAAATAATGAAATATTATTCAAATAAACCCTCAAACCACAAAAAGACATGGAGGAAATTCAGAAGCACATTGCTAAGTGAAAGATCCAATGTGAAAAGGCTAATTACTGTATAATTTCTCATATGACTCTGGAAAAATCAAAACTAGGGAGACAGTAAATAGATCAGGGATTTCCAGGTGTTCAGGTAGAGGGAGGGATGAATAGGTAGAGCAGAAAGGATTTTTGGAGCAGCAAAATTATTCTGTATACTACTGTAATGATGGATACATTTGTCAACGCACAGAAGGCAGAACACAAAGAATGACCCTAACATAAACTTTGGATTTTAGTTAATAATGAAATATTTAAATTGGCTCATCAGTTGTAAGATATGTACCAAATGAAAGCAAGATGTTAATAATAGGGGGGGGGGCTATAGCCTAAAACTGCTCTAAAAATTAAATTACATATATATAATATATTACATATAATATATATATATATATAATATGTATATATATATTTTTTCAAAGCAGAAGTGGGTTGGGATTTTGAATGTGAGTAGCAAGTAAAAGAGTGGAGCCATTGAGTGCAGATATATCTTCTTCAGAAGGTTTGGGGCAAATCTGGAAGAAGTGAGAGGGCATGAAGATGTTTCCCCCACTGTTATTATTTTTTTAATAAATGAGATTAGGTAAATGGCAGAAAGGAGAAGTTTAAACATACAGGAGATACACTAAAACTCTAATAAGATGGGAATAGATACAATATAGAACAATGATTAGAATTAAAAATAGAATCTCTTTTCCCTAAAATAAACTGGAAGAAGAAAAATAAAGAGGCTTATGGATATATATTGGTAAATGTAGTGGCAAGAAACTGACACAGGTCTCTTAGGATGGTTTTTTTTTTTCTTCCTGTGAATAAGGTGCAGTGAGATGGGGGAATATTAGGACAAAATATTTGAAGAGCAGGCAGCTACAAAATGTTTATGGTGGAAAATAGGAAGGTAGGAATGACTGCTCAGGTATGGGGAGGGTCCCTTTGGTAACAAAGATTCACATTTTTAGTGGAGTTAATAGGCATTCACTTAGTGGAGCTAGTCTGCACACACTCCTGATGTGTTCTAAGCGACGTTGATTAGCCCAGGTGGAGGCAGGTGTGATAAAAGAAAAACAGCAGGCTTTTGAAGGTATTGGCCAGAGCAGCTGAAAAAAAAAAAAGGCTGTGATGTTTAAGCTGGATAATAAAGGAAGTAGATATGGAAGAGAGTGTCAAGAGATAATGGGCTAAGGTAGAGGGAATAGAGGATTTGATGGAGTCAGATAATAGGCAGGTTGAAGAAACTAAGTTAAATTTTTTAAGGATGTAGGATAATGTCAGGAAGTTGTTATTTCCGATTTCCAAGATGGCACTATTCTAAGTAATCTAAAGCTCTGGGTGTCACCAGAAATGTAGATGCCTGCATTAAGGGAGAGGTGAGAGTTACTGGAACTGATGCTGCAAGACATGAACTGTTTTCAATCTGCTTCTTAAAGTTTTTAAAGTATTTCCTACATCAGCCAAAATGTAAAATATAGTTGCGCAACATTAAGAATATATTTGTTTTAAAAATATGCAGCATCCTGACTCTAAGCAATGTTATAAATTGGTACATTTTACCTATGACATCCTCTCCTCCACTAGTGTTTCTTATTACCCTTATTTTTTAAGAAAAATTTTATTGATTTTAGATGGGTGAAAGAGGGAAACAGCAATATGTTGTTCTATTTATTTATTCATTCATTGGTTGATTCTCTGTGTGTGCCCTGACCAGAGCTCAAACCCACAATGTTGGCATATCGGGATGATGCTCTAACCAACTGAGCTATATTGCCAGCGCCCTCTAATTGCTTTGAGCTTGCTCTCTCATCCCCCATAACAGACCCTCACATCCCCTCCCTCTGAGGACCTCTTTGCTTTTCTTAAAATTAGCCCCATGTTCCTAAAACTTCTCTGGTTTTCTGATGGGAATCTGTTTTAACACCTTAGTTTTCCAAGTCAGCTCCTTAAAAAATGTTGAACAGCTGAGTGAGTGATTCATGTTAGTGAATTGAGAGGATGCAAAGCAGAGGGAGCACAGCCTATAGATAAAATATCCGGCCAAATCCTGGTCCTACACTTCCTAGCTCTGTGACAGTAGGAAATCTTAACCTCTCTGCGCTTCAGTTTTCTTATCTGAACAAGGAAATAAGAGGATCTACTTACCTGTCACAGAGCTAGTAAATAGATAAATAAAGCACTGCTTATAAATAAAATCAGTATTTGCAAATTTGTTGGGCCTCCTGGATACAATACTTTATGAGAGATAACTCTAATGGAGGATGTTTCACACCAGTCAGCATAGTTGATCCTCTCATCCCCCAAATCACACTGGTGTAGATATCTTACACCTGTGCAGTGCCATCTACTGGTAAAAATAAAAATAATTGTAGGATTTACTATTTCCCTAAGTAATAATTTATTTTAAATTTTTAAAAAAATGCATTGACATCTGAGATAGTGTGCTGCTCTTATATCCTTCCCCTTACCTATCCTTTGTTTGCTTTTCAAAAGATAGGTTTACCAAGTAAAAAATAAAAATATTTGCACAAAAATTTTAGAAAGAATGCCTTTCTACAAATGGATTGAGCTGAATTATTTCCAGGGTAAAACAATAAATTTTCTTCTGTATCTAAGTGTCCGAATTGCCGAGTGATTTACAACTTGGTCAGAAAGACAAATGAGCTAGTAAGACAGAAGTGTTGCTGGTCTGAGATACATGAGCAACCTCCACGTGGTATATCAGCTGGGTTTACTCAAGATTATGTCATTCGCTGTAATAGCATCGTGCACTCTACTGGGAAAGTAAGGAAGCTGCTTCGTTTGCTGTTATCCCAGGGATTGGTAGCAGGTCTTTCCCTAAAGTCACCTAAGACTTTAGTCTTGAAGAATGGGTTTTAGCCAGAAATGGGCTCCAGGAAAGGGGAGGGTAGATAAAAGAAGAATAAGAGATAGGTAGGAGTGTGGGAACGAAACTATTGAAGAGCGATCATCACTTAGGAAATAGATGAAAGGAACTCAAACTGTGAGTTGAGAAGAGAGATGCACAATGCAATCAATCTTTTCTCAGATATCATAATTATCCTCAAATTGAGTTTTTCACCATTTTACAATAGGCACTAATGCTGATCTCCAGTTTTGTTTTATACACTGCCATCAAACTAGTTTTATGGATCTCTTTAATAATTTCTGATCAGATGACTTATTGATAATTGGCCAATGACAGCTGAGGATAATTCCATCTGACTTTTTAAGTGATCATAAAATTCTCTTTGCATGAAAAGGCTTAAATTAGAGATGACTTCTTATCTCACGTTTGGAATTCTTTTCAGGTGATCAGTGGCAACTTAGCTGTGAGCACATCGAGAAAAAAAAAAGAAAAGAAAGAAAGAAAGAAAAGGGGGGAAAAAAGACAAAAAGGAAAGCTTCTGTTACAGGATTTGGAGGATGAGGATAAAGGCAATCTGCCTGCAAAGGGGTTTGTTTGTTAATTGCTTTGGTCCACTTTACAAGGTCAAATCCATTCTCCTAATGACGAATCTCATCTGTTCTGGCAGAGAAAGAAATGTTTTCTTTCACTTCTACGTGTGGCAAGAGCTCATTCATCTCAGTAAGTTCTGAAGAGAAATCGAGCTACATCAGAGAGAGGAGTATTCAAAGGGCAGCTGATGGCCAGGAAGATATATGGAATTCACTTTCCTGAGACAGACATTCAAATGGTAACAAGTGATAGAAAACAGCTCTATATTTCAGCGTGATGTGTGTTCGCTCCTGATGATTAAACCCCCTGTGAGCCATCTGTGTTTAATGGGTTAGAACTACTTTGTAGCTGCAGTTTTTTTCCTTCCACTGCTCTCTTATTTATTTGAGAGGAGACCGAACTCCACTCTTTAAAAGTTAAGCATGTAAGAAACCCTGCCAAGAGAATCAGAAAGAAAAGGCAAATTTATAGCCTAGTGTTGTTTTAAGCATTTAGTAGTATAAATAAGAAGTGTAGATAAATGTGTACAAGTAGACGCATAAGTGACCCTCTGTTTATCTCAGTTACATTATTTGCCTAAATTCCAGAGCAGAATTAACCCAATTAGTTTATATAATGGCTAATGCTGTCCCTCAGCTTAGCTATTAGGGATGTGCATAACCGATGCTAGACAGGGGATGGTGTTATTTTACATATAAGTCAAGCCTTGGGGACTGTGGCTTGTATCCAGTGACTCTTGAAGATGAAAAAATCAGAATCCAGTGTGGAAATCATTGTACCGCGAAGCAATGCACGCTGCTGGTGTTATTAATGCAATTAAATTCAACTTCTGGTTTAAAATGCCAGTGATGATAATGATTTTCCATATGTGATACCGTCTTACCCAAGACATGTCACATTTTGCTAACATCTCATTATTTTTCTCTGACTTAGGAAAGTCAGCAGCCATAAGCACTCAATAAATATTTGCTGAATAAATTGAACTCTGAGAACTGAGAGGTGAGGTGGCACTGATCATCAGTGACACTTCTGGGATCAGACTCTTGATTCTGTTCTGCTAGAGAGCTGGGGATCTGAGCCAAAGCCAATGGAAAGGTTGCACGTAGAAGTTTAAATCTAAGGGAATTTCACACAGCTACAAATGTTAATCTGAGACACATAGCTACATGAGCCTAGCAGATTCTCTCACCATTTATTTTCACTCTTAATGCATTGACTAATTTCAGGGTTTCCCCTCTTTATACACCCAGTTCTATAGATCTCTGAAAATGTTTTCTAAGTTATTTTCCTAAAAAAAATTATCCTGCCTTTTCCCCCCTCTTTGAACTGGCAAACATATCTACAAGGGGAGGCTTCTTTGGACTTTAAAAACATCAATCAATTTCACAGCTGGGAATAGAGGGATCCAGATAAGAGAGAGCAATTCCTCCATTGAACCTCTGCTTATAAAATTTAGAAAGGAATTTTTGTATAAAGTGAGACAAACTTCGGCAACACTGAGGCAGACAAGGAGTTAAATTAAAGACACAAAAGCAACACTCAGCTGCTGCTGCTTTTTCTTTTCCCTTTCATGGGGAAGGGAGTATTTTTCCTGTAATGACCTCAGAATCTTCTGTCTTTTTCTTGGTCAGAGATCAAGGGGTATACCAGGGTGAAACCTTCTTCTTATTGAACTTTTCTATCAACTTTCTGCAGATGGGTATTTGAAGCCGCACTTACAGTTTTTCCTTCTTTTGCTATACATTTATATAGAGTTTATATTAAAATATGTATGCTATCTTTTCATAATAGGAAAGTTTCAGAAAATGTCATCTATCCAAATAAACTTAATATTCTTTGAAGATAAAGGCCGTGGCTTGCATTTACTCATAACCCCCATGGCTAGCATAGCACATTGTAATATTATGAGCTAAACTCATATTCATTGAATTATTTGAGAGTAGAAAACTCAAAAAACATTATTGAATGAAACAAATCATTTCTTTGCTGAACTTGAGAACTTTGGTTCAGTTAATTTAAAAAGGTAAAGGAAATATTTAAATATAAAGAAAAGTTGTGGCCCTCGCTGGTTTGGCTCAGTGGATAGAGCATCAGTCTGCGGACTGAAGGGTTCCGGGTTCTATTTCGGTCAAGAGCACATGCCCAGGTTGCGAGCTTGATCCACAGTGGGGGGCATGCAGGAAACAGCCAATCAATGATTCTCATCATTGATGTTTCTATCTCTCCCTTTCCCTTCCTCTCTGAAATCAATACAAATATATATATTTTTTAAAAGTTGTGGTGTAATATAAAGAAAAAAAGGCTTGCAAGTATTTTAACTAGCACAAACATAGCTTTTCTTTCTTTTTTTCTCTTTTTAAATTAAACTTATTGGGGTGACATCGGTTAATAAGATTATATGGGTTTCAAGTGTACAATTCTATGACACATCATCTGTATATTGCATTGTGTGCTCACCACCCAAAGTCAATCAAATCTTATTTGGGTTCTCTTTCAGAGAAAAAGAGATAAGATGCTATAGTTTTACAAGTTTCTATTCATTTCAATGTCTGGCTCACATGTCACCTCTTATCTGAAGTGTTTCATGACTTATAAAGGTTTGAATTAATTTCTCTCTTACTTGTCTTCCAATAGTATTTTGCTTGAGTAAATTATATAGAAATTTTTAATTATTTATTGTACTCTTTTAACTCCCCAGACAGCATGTTTATTTTCTCTTAGGTCTTGGGACGAAGAGGGATCTCAATAAATGTTTGGTAAAGTAAATAAAACTGAATTTAAAGATTAAAATATAAAGAAAAGGAAGAAAAATATGACATTGACTCAATAGGAGGGAAAGTTGGAATCTGTTAAAATATTTCATTTAAGTACTTCACAGACTATGATAAAGGATTTTCAAATGCATATTTCAGTTATTTTTTCTTCCTAGCTCTAAGGAAAACCTGTAGGATAAGGAAGCAGAAGAAGAGGCTTTAAACTTAGGAGTTCCATATATTCTCTGGCCGTAAATTTGCTCATCTGTGAGATGAAGATAGTAATACCCATTGTCACATAATTGTGAACGTCAAAGGAGAAAATAGATATTAAAGTGCCCTGTTCATTGAAAGCTTTACACAATTTTTCAATGATAGAGGAGAAAATTAAGGCTCAGAGGAATTAAATGACCCACCCAAAGTTTTAAAGCTAAAAGGTGGTAGAACTAGGATTCCTAAGGCCGTATTTCTTCCCTAACACTGACTGCCCAAACAATTTTCCTTCTTCCCAAATGTCAAGTTCCCATCTACTGGCTTTCTGGTGATCCTCACTAACATGCCTCATTCATTAATTCTACGTGCTGGGGCTGCCTGCTTAACAAAATCCCATTTCTTTCAACCCTACATTTTGTTCATGAGAGATAACCTGATAAACTATTATGTACCCTATTGTACTACTTCCATAACATATGACTACCTTCAAGGCGAACAATTATTTAATCTGGAGAAATGCCCCTAGTCCATTAATAAGATTTCTTAATCCCTTTTGTGCTATGGACTATGATCTTTGGAACACCTTCTTAGATAATGTTTTTAAATAAATAAAACACATAGGCTTAATAGGGGAACCAAGTATATTGTCTAAACATTTACAAAACTAATTTCAAGTTGTATTAATATCTATGCATCTTTATTGATAGATTGATAAATAACAAGATACAGCAATAGAACTAAAAACTTCCCTAAATTTGAACTAGCTTGAAAAATGTTGAAGTTTGAAAACTTTCCTAATCAAATGATAAACTAAAATTATAATTATTTCAAAATATCTATAATAACTAACAAGTGTAATATGAGAACTATATTTTCTTTCTACTGGTGACAAAATCACAGGCACTGCTGGTACTATTGAGATTTGTTGTCCACATTCATAATTTTTTTTAAATGCCACTTTTCATTTTAGGGGTTAGTGAAAATAAATACAGAATTATTTTTCCATGTCAGTTTATGAACCTTCTGAACTCTATCCAGAGTTACCCATTCCCTACCCACTGCCCACTAAGTTATGAACCCTATTCTAGTGATACGGGGAGATTTTGAGCATTTGAGTCTTTTCATGTCCACCAATTGGACTGTGTAAGTAACCTGTAGGGGGCTCCTTTTGCCTTCTACTGAAAACCTGTCATGTTTTGACAAGTTGGCAATTGTTCTCCATTACAGTAGTCCCCCAGTGGATGCATGAACTGCAGATAAATACCTGATGTACACTATGTTTTTTATACCTAGGATGAAGTTTAACTTATAAATTAGGCACATTAAGAGATGCACCATAACCAATAATAAGATGGACATATAATAATATACTGCAATAAAAGTTAAGTGGATGTGAGCTCTCTCTCACTTTGATAACTGATCTGATAACTAAGAAGCTACTAAATGACTGACGGGCAGTAGTGTACACAGTGTGGATACATGGACAAAAGGATCATTCACATCCCAGGCAGGACAGAGTGGGACCGCATGAGATTTTGTTGCACCACTCCAAATAGTATTTAAAACTCATAATGGTATTTAAATTGTTTGTTTCTGGAATTTTCCATGTTGACTGTGGGTAACTAAAATCTCAGAAACTGTGGGTAAGGGTGACTACTATATTGTCTTAAATCTTTAAAGTGTATGTTAAAGTACCTAGATAAGAGGAAATATTATAAATATACATTATGTGAAAGCTTCATGAAAAACTTCAGTATGTAATGTCTGGTATTCTAAAGTTAGACATGCTACCCTAGTGGGTTTGGCTCAGGGGACAGAGCATAGGCCTGCAGACTGAAGGGTCCCAGGTTCGATTCCGGTCAAGGGCACATGCCTGGGTTATGGGCTCAGTCCCCAGTAAGGGGAGTGCAAGAGGCAGTCGATCAATGATTCTCTCTCATCACTGATGTTACTATCTCTCTCTTCCTCTCCTTTCCTCTCTGAAATCAATAAAAAATTAAAAATATAAAAAATAAAGGTAGACATTCTATAAAATAGTATCATGATGAAATGCTTCAGTGAAATAATTTATTTATGAGAGATAACCTAATAAACTATTATGTACCCTATTTTACTACTTCCATAACATATGACTATATTCAAGGCGAACAATTATTTAGTCTGGAGAAATGCCGCTGGTCTATTAAAAGGATTTCTTAATCCCTTTTGTGCTATGGACTCTGTTCTTTGGAACCTCTTCTTAGATAATGTTTTTAAATAAATAAAACACATAGGCTTAATAGGGGAACCAAGTATATTGTAAATATTTACAATATTTAAGTTGTATTGGACTTAAAAATGCATAGCAGTATATAATTCTAAGGCTAAGGAAAAAAAGAAAAATCTCCTTTCCATATCCTACTACTTATTCAGCACATTAAAGAATTAGCAAGACCCTGTTGTAAAGCCTTGCTCGCCAATTTTGCAATATATTTCCAGGATACACTATGGCAATTTAAAAAGGAGTTATTAAAACAAGCAAAAATACCCTGTTTTAGCATTAACTATTCCCTGTAAGACCAATCTTGCATTTAATCTGTTTTGCACCATAAATACTAACTCTACTGCTAAACATTTCACTTCTGATCGATTTTTTTCATTTGAATCATCAGTGACATTTCTTTCTGGCTTGTATAAAATATATATGATGAGACTTAGAACTTAAGTACAAAAGTACTACTTAAGATATAATTTTATTAAACAGATTCCTTACAAAATCCATATTCATATTCAATGCAAAATATGAATAGCTATCAGGAAACAATGTCTATTGGAATTTTGGATTTCTAATTTTTTTAGAGATGGCTTAAAGTTAACAATTATATTCTAAATTAGAGGTCCAATGCACGAAAATTCATGCAAGAGTAGGCCTTCCTTCCCCGGCTGCTGTCACCAGCTTCTTTCTGGCACTAGGGACCCAAGCTGGCTTCCCTCCGGCCCCAGTTTCATCAGGAAGGACATCTGGAATGACCTTTGGAAGATGTCCGGTCTAATTAGCATATTACCCTTTTATTATTATAGATGATAAACATACATCTTTATATTCTAATCAGAGAAAAAAGAAATCAGCTCAACTAAGACTTAAAAATTAAGTTCATTTCCATATTTCTTCCAAAATATTTAGCAACAGAGGTGGTAACTTTTTAAATTAAAATTATATCTAACAAAATCATTCATTGTTTACAATACTATTCACATTAAATGTTAAAAGGCAAAAGTCAGGGTCACTGTTAAGTTTAGAAATTTATTTTAAATTTTTCAAACAGTTTATGTAAACACTGTAGTTGACTTTTAACTTTTTTAGCCAATTCATTCTTTAGTTGCTTATAAACTACAATCAGCATAATATATAAAACAGCACTATAGGAAACTCAGGGAAGTGATGCATGAATTCTACTATGGAAGTCAAGTGTTTGAGGAGAGAAAGTAAAGATACTAGAAGGAAACAATAACATATCATCTTGTGAGAACTTGTGCTAAGTGCATCGGTCTGCCCCTTTTCCCTACTTTGGAGGAAAAAAGTCAATGGCTAATTGAAATAATGAAACTAATATACTCCTGTAATTTATACATAAAATTTCATGGTTTTCCTCAAGGTTATATAGATTAAGTAACTCTGTTATTCTTTTTTATTTTTGTTTTTTTATTGTTGCAGATGTTATTCTTTTGAGATATGTTGTAGGACTGAGGGCAAAGATTACAGTTTTCTTTCTTCCTTCTCTTTCTTTCTTTCTTTCTTTCTTTCTTTCTTTCTTTCTTTCTTTCTTTCTTTCTTTCTTCCTTTCTCTCTATCTTCTCTTTTGATTGCTTCCATAAGAAGTTACATAAGATAATCACTTTTAATATTCATAATAAAATATTTAACTTCAGAAATCCACAAACTTCTGCAATTTCATTTTATGTTTATGAAAGAAACTTCAAGCCTCATCTAATTCTCCATTAAATTTATGTCTTATCATGAGATCCAAAATGCACTAAATTGCTCAGGGAAAAGAGTACAGGAATCATCTCTTTATCCACTTGTGCCAGACGATGAGTGGAAGAAGCATATAGGGGATGAAATGTGAGCAAAATGCTCAATTATCAATGCAGTCAAGGATGATGCCAATAGAAGTAAATGAAACACCCTTAGTTTTTCCTCACGTATCTAAGTTCAACATTATTGTGAACAATATTAATTCTAGTATGAAACTTGGTTTAACCTAAGTTCATAAAGAGCAAGAGAAAATTCAGGAAGTGAATTTATGACTTTTTTAAAGATTTATCTTTTCCTATTATATCGAAGTTCAATTCATTATATTTTAGCAACTTAAATATATAATAACACTTTCAGCCAATAAAAAAGGTGAGAGTGTATTAACTAAAAAAATCGGTGCATTTCTTACTGTCATCAATTCTTACTGTGAGGCATGGTTAAGGATGCTTTATTCATGTGTCTGTCCAGAAAGACTGTGAGCTCAATATGAACAAGAATCATGGTCCGTTGTTATTTAATTATCCCAAATAGTACTTTACACACTGCAGGTGTTTAAAAAAATTGTGCGGATTGAATCAAATTTATACAGAGCATTATGTATGTAGAACCTCAATTAAAAGATGTGATATAATTTTAAAAAACAGAACTATAGAAACTTCAGCTGATTATTAGAAAAAAATGAGAGGAAAAACAGAATAGGAAAACTAAGGCATGAATTGAAATTTAAAACTGGACTCTGAGTTTTGTCTCTCATTTAAAAAATTGAAAGTATTAGCCAAGGAACACTAAAATTTCAACTAAGAAAGCAAAGAAAATGAACATGAATACTACTAATTTGGGAATTAAAAAAAATATATTACATTTTAGTTCTAAGTTTTAGTTCACAAATTCCAACCAACCACATACCCTGTATATGAATATATTAAAAGAAGTTATTGTCTTCTAAAACATGAAGGATATTTAACAGCTGCCTAAACAATCTTTTAACACACACTCCTGCATGTAAGCATAATTCTCAGGGCCAAAGTTGAACAAGTTTGTCTTGGGAACAAAACTAAAAAGAGAGAACACAAAAGTAATAAAGAACAGAGTTATTAGGAAGTCAAAGAATGTTTGTTTAGGACATCACTCATCTCCATCATCTGTTTGATTTAAAATTTGATTACAAAAGATGTCTAACTGCTGTAAATATTTTCCCACTAGGAAGAGAAACTTACTGGATGTAAGTACTTTTATTCTTAAATTTAATTTTTAAATGCATGTACTCTTGTCCTTTAGCCTTTAGATCTTCCAAGCATATCCCCAAAGGCAGTAGGGACCACAAGGAAGATTCTAAGAGAGGACAAAGAGCAGATCTCGCTCTGCTCCATGCCACAAAAGTCATCTTCATTTCAATTAATTTACTTTGCCTTTATGAACTTAAGTCTTTCAAGGAGGTTGACATTTCACTCATCTGAAAAAGCTTGGAATGTGACAGGGGAAAGGGAGGAGAAGTAAATCAACGGGGTTAGCAATTTTCCAGATGCAATGTATTTTTCTTCTTCTTTTCCACCAGAAATTTCAGAGAGTCTTCTGACATTTTAATTCCCTATGCAAAACCACAGTAGCCAAAAATGCGTACAGATTATATGTCAAAAAACACAGACACAAGTGCACTTGCACATGAAGTAAATATAAATTCGGATTCACGACCCCTTTCACAGAATACATTTCTTTTAGTGCATTTATTATATGTTTGTGTATACCGTTTGACAATTCTAACTTAAAAGCAACAGCAGGTTTTGTAACTTCCTTTTTTTTTCTTGTGTGTCTGATAACTAAAACACCGAGTCCATGCTGACTGACTTTTTCACTCGAACAATGGCATTTATAAAAAACTGTTCTCATGACTATCTTTTAAATCACACCGGAATATTTCAGTTATCACCTTCAGCCACATGGTTTCAGGAAACTATGCCCAAATATTTCATGCAAATGCTGGTCGTTTCAGAAGAGTTCTTTTTTCGTGGATTGGAAACTAAGCATCTAGGGATTAAAAAAAAAAAATCTTGGAGACCTGAAGATAAATTCTCAGCAGCAAGGAATATGCCCATTGTGTCTTGGAGCCAGAGAGGGAGAGATGGCATTTAACTCCCCGAAACACCCTGCTTCAATATTTACCTGACAGCTTCGGTATCCTGACAGGCTCCCCAGTGCATTTCTTCCTTTATCAGGTATTACTTTACAAGGGATTTCTTGTTGTGCAGAACTAACATAAATCAATCTATAACAGAGGAGTTTATTTAATACATTTATTCTTTTAAGAAGGTTGCATGACCATATTTCATCGATTTGTACAATAGAAGAAAGTTACTACTAAAACAGAGTTGGTGGAGACTGGTGCATGGTAAACCTATTTAGTCCTCAGATGTCCACTCTTAGATTTTAACGTTAAATAATCACAACTATTCATTTAAGCTGGTCTCACTGTATATCTTGACCGTTAGCAATTCCGCACACAGCAGCTTATTGTGATATCCTTTAAATATGAGAAATAAGGATGTTTGACTTTTCCATTTAAAGAAAAATAAGAGTACTGTATGTTACATGGCCCATGAAATATTGGCAGTGTGCTCCTTGGCTTTCATTCGAAGGACTGCGATACTGGAAGACCTCCGCTCGAACTCTGGCTTCGTTTCAAATGCATGTCCATTGGCAGCCCCCGTCAGAAGAGAGTCAGTGAAAAAATTGTTGAGGGGCACGTGGCCGAACTGGTTCTGGTGGTTTGAAAACCCTGTGTAACTGGAGTCTGTCCGAGGCGAGTGAGAGTAAGGTGTCATACAGGAGGAAGTGTCACGTGGCACCATGCATGACGTGACCACAGAACCTCCACTCGCGTTTCCTGCCCACAGATTGTTCTGAATCTGGAATATAGAAAACAACAAGTATGACATTGACGCGTCCTCGCTTTGGTTCCCTTGCTTTTGTCACACTGTATTTGCTACATTTTGTTAGCTGCTCATTGTTTGCTCCTGATGGGTGGTCTGTCATTACATTCTGTGTATGTCAAGTGATTACTGAAAAATAATTTGAAAGATTCTTCCAATTTGTTTTACTGTAATAGATCACCGAAACCCACATACTTCACCACATGAAATACTCTCAAAACATGTCAATCTCTTGAGTATTCTTTTTACAGTCATAATTTTTAAAATGAAATCTGGAAGATTTAGTCATGATTCATGACCAATTCATGTGCTTAGAAAAGCGGTTTAAAAGGTGGTTTTAAGTTTAAATATAGTTTTCATATTTCTAAACAAATGACACAATTTCATTTTTTACGCTCCATAGTTGGACTCAGTGTGGCAGTTTTTGTTGGAAACCATTGCTGACATTAAGCTGTTTGTTCTGTAGATATTTTTGATCAAACTGATTTTGGAAAATGTTTAACCTTTCATTGCCTTTTATTTAGTAACATCTTGAATACATAGATCTGTGAATATGAAAAATAAGTACATATTTTAAACATTTATTCTTTGACATATATGATATAGTGAGGTTACAACAGATGTATGACATGTAAAACAAATTTAGAATTCTAAAACATGACCATTACCAAATAATGGAAGCAACTGAGACAAATATTCAAGTATTAGCAAAAATATCTGAATATAATGTAAGTACTAAAAAACAAACATCACATTTATGATTGAAAATTGGGTTATAATTTGTACCCAAGAAATTCACATTTCATATCCTTAAATCTCTACAGAAAACAATTAGTACAATATTACCAACAAACACAAATTTCTTTAAAGTTATGAGCATGTAAAAACACCCTAAGTCGAATTTGCATAATATAAATTTTCAACAGAAAGTAGATTAAGACTAGATATTTAAACAAGGATAGAAACACAACAATCACATGCATTACTGAGAAGCACAGAGAAAATCATGACAAATGGAAGGAGCTGAGGAAAAACAGAAAGGGCAATGTTGCATGGTGTAGTGTGGCAGACATGCAGCCTTAGGAGATGAAATTTAAATTTTGTATGCCTTTTACAGCATTATTGCAATAGATGTGTAGTAGAACACAGCATCAATATACACATTTATCGCATCTGCTTTCTTTTAAAAAATCATGATAATTAGAATTATCAATTACAATGTTTTCCTATATTTATTTTTAATCAAAGATTCCAGTCTACTACATCTGGCCTTTGGTGTATCTTACAACACCCAAGCTTAAATTGTACTTTTTAAAACAACTTACTTCCAATTAAAAGTAGAAAATATGTTAGTGACTCTTCTAAATCACACTGGCAGAGAAGCTACTCTGTCACAGAAGAAAGACCACGTAGCAGTTTCAAACTGAACATCTGATTTCATCTCTTAGGCGGGACTGCAACAATTGGCAAGATGCTTATTTTAGTTATATTTTAATAATAGTTCTTTATATGAATACTTTGTAAGCTGCTATAAATGTCAAATCTATGAGATATACCTACAAATATGTATAATAATATGCATATTTTATTAATCCTTACATCGTCATGGTCTATGTTGTTTCAACTATGACTCATTCTATGATATGTATCCCACTTTAGAAAAATACGTAATGATTGATGCCAGTGATTACTGAATTATGTATTTCAAACCAACAGGAGAGGCTGTTGATGTCATTACCCTGTCCAACCAGCTCTTCTAAGTTGATTTGGTTGATTTTCCTCTGACATTCAATCAAACATTGTGCTACATTGAAAAAACCACAGTCACATGTCTGACAAAAGGGCTTTCAGGAAATGAAAGTGAACTTGCTTGCTTATTTTTTTTTTTTTTTTTTTTTTTTAAATATATTTTATTGATTTCTTACAGAGAGGAAAGGAGAGAGATAGAGAGTCAGAAACATCGATCAGCTGCCTCCTGCACATCCCCTGGGGATGTGCCCGCAGCCCAGGCACATGCCCTTGACCGGAATCGAACCTGAGACCTTCCAGTCCGCAGGCCGACGCTCTATCCACTGAGCCAAACCGGTTTCGGCGCTTGCTTATTTTTGAAAAAGTAAATGAAAGGCAAACTAGTGGCAGAGAGAGATTATTTACATTTTATGTTTGTTAAAGGATTTGTCAATCTATACATAGTGTTTAGAATTTATTTTTAAAAGCATCTGCTCATATTCTAAATGCATAGAAATATATTTACCAATTAGGTAAAAAAGGGAAAATAAGAAAGGTAAAGACAAGAAAGGTAATCTATGAATATAAATTAAGAGAGTATTTTCTCCCTAAAGGAATTAACATTAAACTATTTATAAGTTGAAAAGAAATTCTCCAGTTTCCAAGACATGAGAACCAAATGTTTTTATTTTTATCAAAACTTCTTATTTAGACATGATTAGGCAAATTAAATGTGTTACTTTTGGTGAAAGAATTTCTAGCATATAGAAATATTTTTGGAACAGAGCAGATTGGTAAAGCAAGCTACCACAACAATGCTTTTAGTTAGATTTAGGAAGATACATTTGCATGGGTAGCAATAGTGTCACATGTTTTTACTGATATGTTCTGTTTCTATGATCTCTGTGTCCCCTCATAGCACCCATGTCTTGCTCTCATTTTAAAATTTCTGATACGTCTTCATTTGACTTTAGGGATTTAGTTGGTTTTCATATTGAAAGTTATGTGTAAGTCACAAAATTAATATCCCCAATGAACTGAGGTTTTCCTTCCTCTAAAGCTTCATTTCTTCTGGATGTAAGATAACCAAAATGAGGCTCATGATAGCTTATGATGATCAATTACCATGTGTCAGACATTATATTAAATGCTTTATGAAGACTTCTAATTATTATAACGCACTAAAAGATGTGAGCTTTTACTATCCCCATTTAGTAGAAGGTAAACGTATAGAATGGAGAACTTAAGAATCTCACCCAAGATTGAATGACTCCAATGGTGGAGATCAAATCTGAACCCAGCAAATCGTAAGGAATGTTACAATGATGTAAAAATTACTCTATAAGTTAAAATTGCTTATTTACTTATTCATAATCCTAACTTTGTGGGGGTTCTTAGGCCTACTCTCCAAAAGCAAAATCCTCAATGATTGCTTAGACTCTTTCTTCATCCTCAGGCCTAACACAACACATAATAAACCCTGAATACAAATGTATTAAGTGATTGAAAAAACTCTGAGAACATGAAATTTGAACAGATCCATCTTACAGATGCAATCAAACTTTTATGGGCAACACATGCTAATGCTAATGTTCTACATTTTGTTTCATAATTTGAACTCTAGAATCACCATACTACAATTATTATCTTAATAGAAATCATAAAATTACATACCTACACCTTGCTAACTTTATTTCTCTGGGTAGATTTCTCCCCCCCCCCTCTCTATGAAATACTTAATCTGTATTATAGATGCATCTTCTTGGAGATTCTGGTTCATTAAGCAGAAGGTGTGGCTCAAGGGGCCTATGATAAAATAAAGGCCATAATACACACATGCAATTCTGAAAATCACCAAGGCTTGGGAAACACTGTTAGAGTCTAGCTTACCTCCACACGCAAACACCCCTCTTACACTTTTAATTATGTTCGCTTCCGTTGACAAGAAGCTCACCTGTTTTAAAAACACTCCATTCCCTTTTGGAGAGCTCTATAAAAAGCAAGCTGTTTCCAAATCTTAGCTATGGTGAATTGTGCCGCTATGAACATAGGGGTGCATATATTCTTTCTGATTGGTGTTTCTAGTTTCTTGGGATATATTCCTAGAAGTGGGATCACTGGGTCAAATGGGAGTTCCCATCAGCAAATGAGTGGATTAAAAAACTGTGGTACATCTACATAACGGAATGCTACGCTGAGGTAAAAAAGAAGGAATTCTTACCATTTGCAACAGCATGGATGGAACTGGAGAGCATTATGCTAAGGGAAATAAGTCAGTCAGAGAAAGATAAATATCACATGATCTCACTCATTTATGGAATATAATGAACAACATAAACTGATGAACAAAAACAGATCCAGAGTCAGAGAAGCATCGATCAGACCGTCAAACCTCAGAGGAAAGGTAGGGGGAGTGGGGGTAAAGAGGAGAGATCAACCAAAGGACTTGCATGCATGCATGCATATAAGCCTAACCAATGGACACAGACAACAGTGGGGTGAGGGCATGAGTGGAGGGGGGAACTGGGGGTAAGGACACATATGTAATACCTTAATCAATAAGGAAATTTTTAAAAGCAAGCTGTTATCTTCCTCTATCTATCGCTTATATTTCTGTTCCTTAAAATGATACAGAATAGGTAGTGTCTTTCTCACATGTGAAAATCTTCAAATATCCTACAAAATTATTACACAATTGCAAGTCTCTCTTCTTTAAGCATTCCTCATATGCATGGTTTCCAGACTGCTCATTCCAGTCACATTCCCCAGATATGCTGGAGGCTGTCAACACCCTTCACCCACATCAATATCCAGCCCTGGGAACAGAATATCATATTCTAGAAGTTGTCTGAACACCACTATAGGGGAACCTGGCAGGTAGCATCATTGTTCCAGATTATCTTCTTTTGTTAATATTTAAAGGCAATATTTAACTACAAAGTTGTGTGATCTTGTGGTTTATGAAATCTGTTGTCAAGGTGGTCTCATTCTATGGCTGTCCCATGCCTCCACCAATTGTATTCTGTAGGTGGTCCTTCTAAAGCTATGTGCTAGGTCTACAAGTCATCTTATCTAAAACTGTTTATACATATTTGTCAACAGAAAAGCCATACAAAAAAAATCTCACTCTCTGACTCATCATAAGAAATACTACATTTTCTGTTACATTTTGAATGCATATTTTTTCAATATATAGAATTGTTACTCTTTTGGATTATTTCACAGACGCCTACAATGGCAGTGCCCAGCACCAAATAAATTTTGGGGTGTTTCTGTTGGCCTCTAACTGTATAATAGTCAAGGGCTTTAAACCAGAAAGAACGTTATTAAATATCCTTCTTTCATGTGTTCTGAGGGGAAAAAAAAGACTGCCTGCCTTCACACTTTTTCTTCTTTGTGTTTAAAAGGAGTGAAGAATCTTAAAACATTCTGTGTTTTAATGTGCTTCGCAACATTTTTAAAAGTTCTAGGGATATGTTCAAAGCACTGTCCAGGGAACTTAGCCAACTGCCTCCCATTAGCATGAATTGGAAGTTCCGCTGACTTCTATACACCACTTTGAACATTTATTTGCCCCTTAATGTTTTCCTAATCAAATAAAAAGTTAACACTTAATTATTCCATGACTTTGAATTTTGGAGGAAAGTTATTTTTTTTGTCTGATTCTTTCCAAACTGAAAACAAATTTACTTAACATTCATTTTCATTCTAAGAAATTAAAAGCTATAGGTAGGAAGAAGAGGGTTCATATATACATGCATATTACACATACAAAATACACACATGTTAAGAGTTCTTCACTGTGGATATATATTTGTCATGAATTAAAGCAATATGGTAAATCATGGATATGGAAATTACCTTCACCTAGAAATTTGATATAGATATATTCTTATATAGCCAAAACTACAAAGGAAATTTTAGTATGCTAAACATGGTACACATTTCAAATATATTTGATGATTTTGTGAGTAGTTTTCATACTTTTTAAAAACCTTGTTAGTCTTTGTCTTAATTTTAAAGTATCATGATGTGTAAAAGACATCAAAGAGTTCCATGACAACATTATATATACTAATGTTAGTGCTATATAGAAGATAGAAGCCTATGGAATTGAATCTGGATTTAATAGAGATACTTATAAACATGAAAATATACAATTAACAGTCATTCTTTAATTTCAAAGCATCTCTAAAACCAATATTTGTCTACTAAAATAATTTCATTTAACCATACTTCTCCTCTGTATATATAGACTGCTTCTACCTGCTACCAATAACCATATATACACACATAATCACGCAT
Source organism: Myotis yumanensis (assembly GCF_028538775.1). Classification (NCBI taxonomy): domain Eukaryota; kingdom Metazoa; phylum Chordata; class Mammalia; order Chiroptera; family Vespertilionidae; genus Myotis; species Myotis yumanensis. Next base: position 133,494,115 of record NW_027223754.1, read on the forward strand.
ACCACATACACACATCATGCTACTACACACACACTACCCTCACATCAAATAACCACACGTTTCCCTGTTAAAAGTTAATTTAAAAGATCAGAAATCAGGGATTCACAAAGAGGTATTTGTGATGCTAATATAGCAATAGCTTATTTGCATTAAAATACAAAAGTTGATTTTGGTTTTTCATCATTGACAGAATGTTTACATTTATTGATTACTCTGCATATCATTTAATACTTACTATATGGATTTATTACCACATTATCACCATATAATTTACCGGATTTTTTATATGGTCTCTTTAAAAAATATAAACAACACTTTTTACAAAAGCAGTTCAATTTTTTAAGAGGCTATTACATTATTTACTAGCCTATCGCTTCCTTTAAAATGTAGGGTGGTAAAATATTAATAAGAATCATATGTTTGGTAACTTGCAGATATTTTTAGCTGTTGACTAACTTTAGGGTCCCATTAACTTTTCTAGTAACTACATCAGTAGGTTGCTGGCAGGGAGAAGGAATTAAGTGTTTTTCTAAGTAGGGAGTTTGCTACCAGTGAATCACACACACTGAGGCTTTGTCCATCTGGGAAAAAGTCCCAACTAGAATAAATCACAGTAAAAAGATCGATTGATCTTGTTGAGGTACTATCTAAGATAGAAATGAGGTTGCAGTTTCATTAGTGCCTACTTATTAGGTGTCATTTGGCCAAAAAAAATTAACATATTAACTTTTTTGGAAATCATTTACATTTTAAAAATTCCAAAAGTATATGTTATCAGCATATGGTATTATTAAGCTGAAGTGATTAAAAATCAATTCATCAGAAAAGAATCACATATTAAATACTGATTGCTATTTAGATTTTTAAAATGAAATTTCACCTTACAAATACGGACAGAGATTTGGAACAAGAAAGAATGCATTTTTCCATTTAAAAAAATCATTGTTAGATATAACGGTTATATTAGACCAATAATCTGAGAAAAAAGTGCTTTACAGAAAAATGAAAGCATATATCTTTTCTTAGTACAAAAATACAGGCACTAAGTTTCATAAGAAATGTTAATGTCTGGAAATTTTCAGAATGACATCATATAAATATGTTTAAATTTTGTATTATTCAAATAATATTTGAAATACCAAGTCAAATATATAAGAAACATTAAAGATTTTTTTTATTTTCCTTTAGTTCTGGATGTGTTCACAAATTGTATAGTAATTATTAAAAAAATTATAGGAAAGTATACCCTATATTCCTTAAAATAAAACTTTTCAGCTCAACTAACTTAAAGAGATCATAAAATCATAGCACTTAGCATTTTCTATTTTATTTATTATTATCCAGCAAAAATTATAAAGTATTTTTCAATTATTTTTCACATTCCTTTACTTGTATTTTAATACATGCATGATAACCATTGCTGATTTATCAGGGCCTGATTCATTTTTGATGACACAATTGCCCAATTAAAATTAAGTTCACACCCAGCCATGCCGGCATGGCTCAGTGATTGAGAGCTGACCTATGAACAAGGAGGTAATGGTTCGATTCCCTATCAGGGCACATGCTGAGGTTGCAGGCTCCAGGTGGGAGGGCCTGCAGGAGGCAGCCTATTGATTATTCTCTCATCATTGATGTTTCTATCTCTCCCTCTTCCTTCCTCTCTGAAATCAATAAAAATATTTTAAAAATTAAGTTCAGCCCTGACTGGTTTGGCTCAGTGGATAGAGCATCGGCCTGAGGACTGAAGGGTCCCAGATTCGATTCCAGTCAAGGGCATGTACCTTGGTTGCAGGCACATCCCCAGTAGGGGGTGTGCAGGAGGCAGCTGATTGATGTTTCTAACTCTCTATCCCTCTCCCTTCCTCTCTGTACAAAATCAATAAAATATATATTAAAAGAATTAAGTTCACAATAATAAGAAACAAAGATTAAAATATGAAGTGTTTTCTATTAATATAAATCAAATATGCAAATACTTTCATTTGCACAGAATAGTTTAAATCTTAGAAATGTCTCATTTATGTCAAACATGAACTTTGAATTTATTCTTAAAATCCTGAATAAAGTCATAAATCATAGATATCGTGTATTTGTGTTAACTACAAAACTGAAATTTAATTTTTGTGATTTTTAAATCAAGCGTGAGTTTGTGCAAAATTTTTTTCTATTTTAATGCTCCATGATTTGGAATAGAAAAGAGAACCCACAGAAACATGAGGCTTAATCAATATGGCACAGATAAAATTCTGGATTAAAGTTTTTCATGAGGTTCACTAACCTTATTGTTATTGACTAACAATAATAGTGTGAACTGCAAGTTTTAACCCACAGGTCTGTTCTCATAGACTTCCCAGGCTTCCATGGCTTACTTTCCCCCTGGTTCTTCTCTAGTCTCCTGTAAGGTAGTTTCATGTGTATAAGAAACACTGGCACTCTTCAAAATCTATTTTTACATTTCTTATTTATTTTGGTAATCTACTCAATTTTTTATTTACTCTTTCATCTTAATATATAAAATAATGTACATCTGAATTTAATACAAAATATTATTGAATGTCAAGTATAATTGGAAAAAATTAAAGAAATATATAATACTTATGACCAATTAAGTTAAATTTAATGCTTTAACAGTGGCCACCTATTAAAAGCAACAACAACAACAAAAATAGCTAAGTTATAATTATGGGTATGTCATTAAATCACAGTAAACTTGAATATTAAATATTTTAAAGAACTAAATCTATTTTCATAATCTAGATCATGAATGCACATTACTTCTTTTGGAGGACATTCTTTATCTCTTTATATGTATTTCCAACAAAATAAAAGTTATTCACCATTTGTGTCTAGCTGCATCTTCAGCAAATTGATATTGACAAAATCTGCTTCATGCTACATATAATTTACTTTTAATATATATATACACCTCTATATGAAATATTATTTATATATATTTATATAAAGCTTGCATATATTTAATTAAATCAACTTTATCAATTATATATATTTATTTGAGTAATAGACTATCATATCATATTCTTTGTATGACTTTAAATATTTGTGCTCTTAATCAGTGAGAAATTGTACAATATCAATATGACTTGTGGACCTAATGATGCTAACATTTTTGTCCCTCCATTCATAAAGGGAGTTTCACTGTATAATTACATAACCATTGCACTGGTTGTTTCATATATATGAGACTATTCATTATATCACATATCAAGTATAATTACATTACTAACATTTTTCAAAGTTTATTGGGTTGTTTACTTTAAATATTTGGAAAATATAGAAAAAAACAATGATAAAATTGTGAGACTTTCTCCAAAGGTTAAAAACTGATCCAGATACCAAATTGCTACAGCACAGTTGCTTAAGGAGGGAAGTTCCTTATTCCTTATTTAGCTTAAGTAAATGTAAACTTTAAGATTAGTACAGAAAATGGTGATAGAAGAGGATAGGGTGAACAATATCCTCACAATCACTATCTTGTTGCTTTATTATTCCCTTTCATTTTTTCTTTTTTATTTCCTTTTAAAATTGCATCATTTACAATGTTTGAATTAGAATTTGTTAAACTAGAAATGTTATACAATCTTAATTTGTGTTTTAAATTACCACAATGAGTACAAATTGCCTATAACTGGAATCCAACTATTGGTATGTTCAAACTCAAAGGGGCATAAATTTATAAAGTCATCAATTAAACATCAGAAAACAAGATACTGTGCAGGAACGTTTGTAATTTGTTAAGTATAGATTTAGTTATCATTTTCACTATGTACTAAGTAAAACCTCATTAAAATTTTTCTTGGGAAAAACTTCCATGCCTTCTTTGAAATTTTTGATGAAAATATTTTGGAAGAAGAAGAATATGCTCAAACTTTCCTAAAGTCACCAGACTTAGTTATCTTAATTTAAAGAAAAAATAATATTAAACTGAATTTGGTCTTTCCCTAGATCCCTAAATAGTAAATTTACTCACCGATTGAATTAGTTTAAATGCTACAACATGCAACATAAGAGAACATTCAAAACACTTACTTTTCCTCTCTATTGTAGGAAAAAATAATAATAACTAATGGCTATTATAGAATGGTTACTATTTATTGAGCACTCATTATGTACTAGGCAATGCCCTAAGTAATTTGCATGCATTGCTTTGTTTAATCTTCTCAAAGATTATAAGAACTTTATCCCCATCTGATGAATGAGGAGAAACATTCCTTGAAGTTAATTCATTTGGGGAAAGCTCCAAAACATATTAACCTGGCATAGCCAGGATTTGAACTCACCACTCCCTGACTGTGAGGCCCATAGTCATACATTCACACCTGGCCCTCCTCAAGTCTCAGGATTTAGCTCAGTAGGCTGTTTAGAAATCAACCTAATCCTCTCAATAAAAGAAAAAGCTTTATGATGATGTTCATCAGCATCTACACCACCATAGCGACCAACTCTAGCACTAACAATGCTTCCATTTTACAAATAAAGAATCTGAAAATTAAGGAAGTAAAGAGACTTATCAAAAGTTACCCCACTAGTAAATGATCAAGTTAATACAACCCAAAGAAAATCTAAGGTCATAAAATTAGGGTTCCTTGTAAGAATGAAGGCTAGTTATAATCTTCCAGAAATTTTTATACTTTAACTAAATATTTTAATCACCAAAATAATTTTTAAAATGCTTTGGTTTTGATAAATTACAAACAAATTAGAATCTAATGTTGATAGATGCTTTCGTGCATTTTCAATTGAAGGGCAAAGGTATTTTTGGTTGTTGGGTATAATTTGCATCAAGAAGCATTTGCAGAATTTGGTACAAATATCACTTAGTTCTTTTTTGAGGGTATCTTTATTTTTATTGTTGACACTATTATGATGTCCCCATCACCCTCTTTGCTGACCTCCACCCAGTCCCCGCCAGCCCCCCTCTGGCCATCACCACACTGTAGTCTGTGTCTATGGGGTGTGCATATATGTATTCTTTAGCTAATCCCTTCACCTTCCTTCATCCAGTCCTCCTCTGCTCTGACAGCAGTCAGTCTGTTCCATGTATCCATACCTCTGTTTCTATTTCGTTCATCAGTTTATTTTGTTCATTAGATTCCATATATAAATGAGTCACCTAGTTCTTAATTTGTCCACAAAGTAGGAAAATTGGTCTGGCTCATTTGTATAACCCCCATGCATACAACAGTACCACACATACTATATTTATTGGATAAAATGCAAAAAACTTTGGGAAAAATAATTGACTTGAAAGGTTTCAGCAAAATCTTTCTAGTCTATTCCTTTTAGCAGAGGAGGAAATTGAGATTAAAAAGGAAAAGCTAATTGCTTAAGACCACAGAGCTGGTTAATAGCAGAGATTCAAAAATCAACTGTGGTACTGAAAATTGATTAATTTTAGGTTTATAATGTACTCCTGAAAAAAATATTGAAGTGAATCAATACTTTGTCCACGTCTATTCGGTGTATATACAAGAGTGGGCAAATGTAGGTTTACATTTGTATGTGAATGAGTTTGTTCTTGTATTATTATTTATTAGTTATTATTTATTTGTATTACAACTGTAACTACACTTTTATCCACCCCTGTATAATTTGCTTAATACTGTGGTGATACAAAGGTAAGAATTGAGTCATCTTTTAAAAAACTTTATATATATAGTAAGCTGGCTGGCAGACACTGTATACAGCCCGTCACAGTCAGTGGAGAAAGTGATGTGCTGATTATAGGGGGACTGGAAAAGGTTTCATGAAGGAAAAGGGGTTAGGTGAGGGGAGGGGAATTCAAGAGAGAGGGGACACATTCAGCACAAGCAATGAAACAGTTTTTTAAAATATCACGTTTTGGAGAACATCAAGTAGTTTAACTTATCTAAATCACAGTGTTGTTGAATGGCAACTAATATTGTGAGCTAAAGTGGTGTTTTTTTAAATGCTATTTTCAGTACTACATTAAATTATTTTACTACTGATATCACACCACTCACTTTCTTATTTGTTTACTATCAGATATGAGTGAGCTAAAGAAAAATAATATATGAAAACAGTCTAACAGTGTCTACATTTTTCATGCTTTATATCCTTATTTTATACGTCTTGAAATAGGAGCATTTTTGCTTCCCAAGGTAATTCAGTGTTTTAGGGTCAAAACTTAACTATTTCATTGCTCAATGATACACTATAGAGATAATGTTACATCAGGCACCCTGGACTCCCACTCAGAGATCCTGGGTTCAGGTTCAGTGATTAATGGCTACAGGAAGAAAGTCGGGCTGAAATAAGCCCTCAGCCGGCTGTTACTTTCTCTTACTGTTATGGCTGTTGTTACTATATTGCAATGGAGACCAGTGGAAACAAAGTATTGAGAACACTTTAGAAAATATTAATTATTATTCCTAAGTAATCATATTATATGTTATATATGAATACCTTTATGCTAAGTAAGATCATTATCTACACTGGGCAGGCTTGAGAAGATCTTTCTAAGCCATCTCCATTTTTCGTGTATCTCTGTGCATGCCTTTGCTTTCCTGCCAAATTGCTAATTCTTTGTTTCTGTCCTGCCTCCAACATTTTCTAGTTTCCAACTGTTTTTATAATTAATAACTTTTTTCTAGAATTAGTAACAGTAACCAAATTCAAAGTTTTATTGCACTGAGCTGTTGCGTTCTATTTTGGTTTCTATTTTTCCCATTATACATTCCTATCTTCAAGCCACAAGATTAAAAAAAAAAAAAAGTTTCCTTTAGGCTGATGCTTGGAGACATGGTACTGTCATAATTCTTTTTTCTAACAAACTAAAAAGTAAACCCCATAGTTTAAAGTTAAAACAAATTTCTCCTTACAGTGGGGGAGTGGAAGACACTTGATTTCAGAATTTCTGGCAAGCAAACATTACATGACTTACCAGTGTAGAAAAGCACTATGGATGTTATAGTATTGATTTTAGTTATTGTTGACAAGTTGCACTGTCAAAATAACTTCTACATCTAATCTCCGTGCTTCCATACTTAAATTATGAGGTGGTATCACCAATCTACATACAGCATGGAGAAGCCACAGGGAGAATTAGTGTGAAATTCCCATGACTCGTGAAGGGAAATTTTAAATTACTCCTTTGCTAGAGTGTAAAAGACTCAAATGTATAACTCATACCATTTTCTTTCCTGCTTGAGCTGCTGGGTTGCCTCATTCTGCTAATTGTTAATATCTAAAGGTATGCAGCCCAGTAACATAATGGCATGATAATCCTAGGAAAAGGGGCATCTAGTCAGAGTATATTAAGTAATATTAAGCCACTATAAAGAGGTTAATTGGTGCCAGGCACTATAATTAATGCTTTAGGCTAAACTGAAGATGAAAGGGGAGTTAGAGATAATGCAACCAATAGCAAGGAACAAAGTGAAAAATGGGGTTTACAAGAAAAGGAATGACAATTGAAATAATAAGGTATAAAAAATATATATTCAACTATTGTGGAATAAACTTATCAGACTGTTTAAAGTGCACTTGAAAAGAGTTCCTAATATGTGACTTATTTCTAAAGTCCTCATAGTCAACTATCGCCTCTAATAGTTCAAAATTATATAAAATATATGCTATGTCGCCCTAACCAGTTTGGCTCAGTGGATGGAGCGTTGGCCTGCGGACTCAAGGGTCCCAGGTTCGATTCTGTACCTTGGTTTCAGGCACATACCCAGTAGGAGGTGTGCAGGAGGCAGCTGATCGATGTTTCTCTCTCATCAATGTTTTTAACTCTCTATCCCTCTCCCTTTCTCTCTGTAAAAAATTAATAAAATATATTTAAAAAATAAAATAAATGCTATGTCTATTATTTTTATTGTTATTTCACTGGTTGTGAATACATTCGCTGCTCCCTAAACTAAAATGCAAATTCGAATAAACAGCTTAAGCAGTATGCTCCTTTGGTATTAATTTGCTAACCCTGCAATCATTTAAACATATTTGCTGAGACAGTCTATATTGACAGTTAAGTTCTTGCCCTTGGGAGCCAGAATGCCTCTGGTCAAATCAGGGCTTCACCACCAGTGGAGGTGAGTATATACCTTCCCTCTCTGTGCCTCAGTTTCCTCACAGGAGACATGGGGATAAATAATAATTCAAACCACATAAGGTTGCTGTGGGGATTAAATGAGTTCATATACACACCCTGCTTAGAACAGTGCCTCAGAGAGTAAGGGCTATAGTCATATAACAACGAGGAGAACACTGCAGTGCCTGTTCTCAGGGAGCTTGTAACCTAGAGGGGAAAGAGCCCCTTAGGCCTCTGCTTAGAACTCAACTAGGACACTCAAAAATATTTGGTGCATAACATTTCATTAGCCCTATGATGATAAGTAACCAAGAGTGTATACCTGCTTTTAAACAGAAGGAAAAAGTAAGGGAACTGCTTTAAGATACATTTTTAAAAGTAAGAGAAAACACAATTCTTCTCATGGCAGGTGTGGCATTTATTCCAAAGCTACTAGCAAACTGCAGGACAAGGCTGAGCCATTGCCTCCCTTAGAGACTGGCCTGTAAGGAGCTGCTTGTATGATCACAGACCAATTCCTTAGCTCACCTGGGTCTGCTTTCCTAACTTCTAAAATGAAGAAGAAGAATAAAATGATCTCTAAGGCTCTTGTACATATATAATGTTACACGAATACATTTGGTGAATTTATCTGGAGGAGTGAAGATCTCAAGATAGGCTGTTAAGGGTCAAAAAAGGCATCAGAACATAAGGATAGTAGAAAAATAGAGGACTGAATTCATACTAAAAGGGTATGAATTTATAGTTGAAGAAAATGAATACCTTTAGTAAGTTTGAGGCTGTGACGATTTCGTTACTGGACTATCAAGGTATTCCACCAACAAACACGTTACATATTTGTTATCTAAGTGGTCTCTTACAGCGCATATCATTAAACAAAAATGAAGTAAATAACAGATGACTTGTTCCTTATAATATGTGCCAATCATGTAACAAATACAGTTCTGAATAATTCAGTGTTAGGATAAAGTAATACTCATTTAGAAAGGTAAGAATATTTTTTACTTACATGCATTACTGAGTATGGATAAGAAAAGAAAACCTCTAAATTTTAAAAAAAAGATGAAAAAATAATTTCTAGTCTTTAAAATGAGAACTCCCATTATAAAGGGAAGCATTTTTTTACATGATAGAAAAATTTTAAATTATATTCAGTCCTAATTCTACATGCATGTTAAGAAGCAAAGGACTAAATGTTTCCTTCAAACAATGAGCAACTTATACTACATTTGACACTAGGTTGTGTAGGGCTGACTTGTGAAACATTATCTACAGAGATAGCATGCCAAACAATATTCAATATATTTTTGAAATAAACAAGGGAAGTGATTTTGAATAATTAAAATGCAGAGTAATTAGCAGACATATACAATTGAATGATGCTACTTCAGGAGTTGCATTGTATAACAAGGAAGAGACCCTGAAATATTGTTCAATGAATGGCTCTGGGGGAAAAATAGTAACAAAATAAATATTTTAGTAAAATTTAACAAACATGAAAAAAGTCTTCTGGAGTTTAAAATTCTCATTCCAAACCTCTATATTAGATATAATAAAGCCTATACTAGCTCTTTTAATAATATACACTCCGCATGTATTTTACTTGATCAGTATTCCACACAGTTTATCATACCTGAGGATAGCTGTCAGTCCTGGGCAAAACTGATATATCATAGGTGGCAGCAAAATGGCTCTTAGCTTGTTGTATTTGGCCATAACGTTCTCTTTTCCTCCACTTGGCCCTTCGATTTTGAAACCAAACCTAATTTTTCAAAGAAGTAGAATTTTAGCTAAAGAATACTTGATAATATAAATGTGATGTTAAAATAATTCAAATCAGAAAGGTAAATCAGGTCAATATAATTACTAATAAAAGAAATTTTTATCAGAAAAAAATCCACAAATTTTACTTTCTATTTTACCTTTAGATAAGTGGTATAACCATGAGGCACTATAAATTAACATAAAAAGACAAAATACTTTAAAAACATTTATTTAATATGTTTGAGCCTCTGTTTTTTCAGTTATAGAAAATAAAAAGGATTTAGAGTATATGATCCTGAAGACTCCTTATATCTCCAAACTATCATAGATAATCCTCCTCTCAGAGAATGCTGCAAGTTTGAGAGATGTTCATGACTTTATAATTGGGGATTATGCACATGACATTAACCCAGCCAATTTATAACCAAATGAATATATGGGTCTATCAAAACAATTATCTTTAAAGCATTTCATAAAGTGAAGACTTTTCTTGATTATACCCATACTTACATACTCTTAGAAAAAATTTAAATATAAAGACTTCATCTAAAAATAGATGGCATCAGCAGAAATATGATTATATAGAAACATAAAATATTAAGATTAGATATAATACTGAGCATGATAGAGACAAAAGGTAAAATGGAATCATCTGAAGTACAATTATGGTTTTAAAATAAACAAATGTGTTTATTACATACCACTTATAACATTTATCTTCTCTTATAAAAAAATATTCAACCATCATCAAAATTATTCTCCAATGTAAATGACTTACAGGTAATAAATAATAAAAGAAATAGAGCAGATATAACCAAGTGTGAAGGAAGTCTATGAGTAGTGGGACCTCTACAGGGTCACTACACTCTCATACTAACAATATTTATTGCAACAACCATTTTCCACAGAGGGTTAAATATTCACTAATTCATACTTATCACTCTCCAGAATTTTCATTTTAATATTTTCATGTACTAAAGGGAGATATAGAAAAGCATCTTCAATATGTATAAATTGATATTTTTGAGTAGACATGACACAAGCAGCTTCCAGGAACTCTTTAGTCTTTACACAAGTATGTTCAGAATATAAAATACTTAGGAAAGAAGCTGGAAATCAAATATAAAAATGCAAACTGTTAAAAAGCCTTTTATTAAAATTACTCGAAAGTTTTATTCTTTTGCAAATTCAGTTATAATCACACTTACGGAAACATTTGAATACTCAGTTTAATATGTAAACATATATCGCAGATTTAAGATGGCACTTTGGAAGAGTTTTCAGCAATTAAAACAAGGCAAAGGGAGTTACCTGTTCAGTGTGGTTTCTTACAACACCGCTGGCCAATGTGTGTTATCCATTATGCCCAGACTCAAGACAACATCAACAACCAAACCAAACAAAATGTAATTCCTTGCTGTCTCCACAGATAGGCACCAAGAGCATACTAAGGGAATTTAGTAGTAAGGTGTGTTTTTGTGTGTGTGTGTGTGTTTTTCACTAAGAAAAGACCTTGACACTCTCCTTAAAATGGATGCCAATAACCACTCTGATGTGAAAAGCAGGAAAGAAAACAACCTGAGTAAATTAGGTTCAGGCTGGCTCTCTGTGCATGTTCTCAGACAAAAAATGAATCAGGACTTGATGAAATGTTAAGGGGGAAATATGAATTGTACACAGCTGACCCCTCTGTATGCAAACACGTTTTTCTATGCTTACAAGTATAACTAATTTAAATATGTGTGTACCAGGAAAAGGGAACACATGCGGGCTCCTGTTAACACTTGACAATTCTAAAACTTTTCGTTAGCATCAACTTTCTATATACTTACTTCCTGAACTAAGATAAAGTAACCATTTGCTTCCACAACTGCAGAAAAAAACCTGCTGCTTGTTACCCCTGCACCACCAGATGTTGTGTTTAATGATGTAAAGGCCTTAACGATGGCTTAATCTTCAGAATAAATACTATTACTCCACTAAGCACAAAAGTTTTCACTCATTCATTTATTCTGTAGTTTATGGGAACTGCAGAATTCAATAGTTTCCTATTTAGAGTAATAAAAGCATGCCAAGGAAAAAGGTCATTCTCCCAAATGATTGTTATTTGGAACCTAATAAAATGTAATACAAGAATATCAACTCTAATAAAAATAAAACATGCCTAAGAGTATAACATTTTATCCAGTATAATTTTTCCTTTTCAAATGATTACAAATATAGTATATTAAATCATCCAATTTGATCATTTGAATACAACTTATAATTTACTACATATTTTTAAATTACTGTATGATCATTATTTCTATTGCCTCTGCAAAAACTATATAAGTTATCTATATTTAAAATATTGAATGGAATGACATCGCTGGCAACTACTAAGGTGATAAAATTGAAAATGAGTTATATGATCTTTCTTTAATTATGTATAATAAAAATAGAGTTGCTTTACATAACAATTGGGAATTTATGAGATTGTTTCTTTTTTTTCTTTGTCTTATTATTACCTTAACTTCAATAAAATTATATATTTATAGGCCATTATACAAATAACTTGTCAATACCTGGTGTATAACCTTAAAACAAAACTCAATAGCTGATAAAATAGAAAAACAAAATAAAACACATGCATTAATAAGTGAATAACTATGGTTCTATCTTTTGCCTTTTAGAATTAATTTTTGAAGTCAGACGTATGTTAAGATATTCAGTTCTTTAAATAATCGATGGTTTTATGCCTATATAACTCAAGTATTCTTTTTTATGTTTTTATGTAAGTTGTTACATTCTTTGCAAATAAAAAGAAATTTTAGCAGACCTACATACATAACATTGTTCTACATCTTTAAATAGTTCCTTTGTGGCAAATGCAACTATTGAATTATTCTAACACTACCTACCTACACCCACCAGCACCCACCCAAGGCCATCATATGGCTCCTACCTGGACCCTGGCCTCAGTGAGCTCTGTCCTCAGAGCAAGTTGTTCTCTGACGTACACATCTGGGTAATGAGTTTTCTGAAAGACCTTCTCCAGCTCCTCCAGCTGCAAGCTGGTGAAGGTGGTTCGGTGTCTCCGCTTCTTACTGCTGGATACGTTGCTGTCACATTTATCCCCAAGTTCATCCAGTTCTCCCTTCTCTGGCATCCCTTTCACGGGAGACATCCGGAGACTGTTACAGTTGTCCATAGCTCTATTTAGTTCAGTGTGAAGTGGCTGTCCTTCTACTTTAGTGATCCCATAGTTCACTGTAACCAGGGGAAAACAACAGTTCTCAACATTGTGAAGCATTTAGATGAAGGACTTACATTGTAATTTAGAGCATCAGGAAAATGGTCTGCTAATGATTTATTGTGCCCATATTAATTCAATCATCACATTAGGTACAAGTATTAATCCACTTTGGGCAGGTTTAAAGCCATTTTAAAATGTGTATATGGAATTCATATAATTTGCCCAAATTCATAGTTCTACAGGACTAATGCAATGTTTATGCACATAATTTATAATCAAATTAAGGCAGTCAAATTAAAAGTGCTCCAGATTTTAAAAAGCCTAAGTGAGCATAATTTTTGAAAACTGAATCAAATTTAATATAAGTCATATATATATTCACAGCAGACAGAATTAAAATTAAGCTACTTACATGGCCCAAGAAAGATATTTCAAATTTAAATATCTGTAAACCAAAATCCAAACTCTTTCCAAAAGTTATCTTCCTCCTCCACACGAAAGCTATAGATTTCCCACATGGTGTTGTTTCTACTATATTTTGAATATTTCAACTGTATATTCATGTCTGCACTTTAATTTTTTTCAGAAAGTGATCTAAATCTTTAAAAATGATTTTATATTAGTTTCTGAAACTGTTTACCATAGAAAACTGAAGTAGACTTCTTCAGCTTATAAATTTGTTTACAGTTCTTGCTAAATATGCAATATTTATTCTTAACTCATAAAATATGTTTTAAGGTAGAAAGCTTTATTTTTACCTCTAACAAAGCATAGCAATTAAACCATCTATTAAAAGGTTACAAAGAATTGCAGCTGGCATTTTGTTTAGGGATGTTTTAATTCCAGTGATTTCCTCCAGATTTGGTTGCATGCTTGGGGTATGATATAAAACAAAAATGTATCATGTGGTGCCACACACACACACAAACGCAATTAATGCACATAACAAAATGGGAGGCATTTTTTGAAAAGTAAAGTCAACCCAGCCAGAACAATAATTTCCAATGAACTGTCATAATTTTTTTTTGCTTTTGTCTGTATTGAAATGATCTCTCACAATGTATTTTTACAACTGCTTTAATCATTTTACCAAGATATTGAACTTGAATGCCTCTATCATTGAAATGCCAAATAACTTTTGTGCAAAAGAAGATGTGATGTAAAACTAAATATAAAGAAGAGCCATGACTGATGAACAATTCGGTCTTGTCTCTGTGGACAGAGTTAAATGGGGAACTGCGGTAATTAGCGATAGGGGGAGGGGAAGCAGTCCTGAAACTGAGGGCATCTCAGGAGAAAGACTGAACTTTCCTAAAGGGAGCGGACTGCTGCCTGTGTACACCTTCCTTCTTTCACAGTAAAACTAGTCCTAGGAGTGTGATGTTCGTTCAAAAGTCGATAAGGTATCAAAAATCACCTATTTCTCTTCTTGTTGTGGATTCCCGACAATTTAAAATATTATGATTGAGTTCTATCCAGCAGTCAGCACAGGGCATCACAGAACCATTTAAAAACAAAATCCTGTCCATTCTTACGTAGATACCTAAGAATTCCAAACATCTAGATACTGCAGTCTGAAAATACATCCAGAAAGCCAAACATTTAGTGTATTAAACATAAAAATTAATTGATGTGTCTTTCTAAATAAATGACCGAAACGATTAACTGATTTTCTCTATCGCTTCCACCTTTATTTTTGGTTCAACGTTGCAAGTCAAAAGTAACTTGCAACATTGAATAAAATAGGAACTGTATACAAAGTATTTAGAAAAGGAGCTACTATGAGCCAGTGCTTGCCAGATCTTCAACCTCCATTAAAACAGGGGGCAGGAGGCTTGTTGTAAATATTTCACACTTAATTCGTTTGTTATTTTAAAGCAACCCGCTCCTTACAGCTTAACTGTGGAATATATACAATGATAAGGAAAGTCCTCTTGGAATTGTAAACTTGATTGAGCTGTCGCGCTCTGAGAAAAAATAGGTTTGTATTGGGTTACAAGATAGAAAGATGGTTTGTTTTGATAACATTTTGACTTTGAGAGACTTGGCCATTCAAAGTTGAAGATTTCACCCAGAAGCATTCCGAAAGCTTCTGCGGTGACTTTTAACGTGGAATCAGAAAACTGCACCGTGCACAATTCCGGAGTGAGTGATTATACTGGGGGTCCTTTGCCCGAAGCTATTTCAAGTGACTGTTCTTCAAAAATTTGGGTCGTATTGCAAACCCAAAGAAGCAGAAATTACAAATTCACACAAGCTAATCTAGCAACTCTCCAGCTTCGCACAGTAAGATATCGCTAAGTCTTGGGGGAAAATTAAAAAAAAAAAAAAAAAAAAAGGTTTTTCATCTAAAGGAGTTCAGAGTGTTCTCATTCGTGACGACAGTGACATCCTCTAACGAGCTGTGATGGATTTCAGCTCCCGCTGCCGAGCGGCGCGGCGGGCTAGCAGAGGAAGCGCGCTGTCTTGACTCAATTACGCTTTATTTACCGCCCTATCGGTTTACGCCTGGACCTGGGTACAGAGAATCGGGACCCGCAGGGGACAACACTGCGCAGCCAAAGGGGAGCCGCGGAGGCACGGCGGTGCCCACTCCTCCCGCTGCCCTCCCAAGTCGCCGGCAGCCAAACACAGCTTCCCGATACCCGCAGCGTTGCCCTGCCTCCCTCCGCCCTCCCGCTTCCCTTCCCTTCCTCCTCCACTGTCCCGGTGGGTCCCCGGAACTTCGGATTTGCACACGGGCTACCGCGACGGGAGCTGGGGCTGGGGCTGGGGCCGCCGACTCACCGCTGCCGTCCTGACAGGGCGAGGTCCTCTCCAGGCGCACGTGATGCTCGGCGCGGGGCAGGGGCCCGAAGGCCTGCACGCATTTGCCCGCCGCGGCTTTGCTGTAAAAGGACTCATTGTCCAGCGTCTCCATAACGTGCTCCAACGCGCCTCCCGCGCCCATGTAAAAGTCACTGTTTTTACTCTGCGGGCTCTTGAGGGCAAACTTCTCGCTCAGAAACTCCATAATCCCGGTAGCTGTCTCGGGGCTCCAGGGGCGCCGAGGCTGGAGAGCGCTGGGGGAGGGAAGGGGCGGGCGGGAGGAGGGAGGGCCGCGAGGAGGGAAGGGGAAGCGAGCGCTGCGGCGCCGGGAGCTGCCCCGCTCCCAGCCCTTTAATGCGTCCCGGCTGGAAAGGGGGCACCCGAAGTTGCTTTTATATCTTGAAACTCAGCTGGGCTCCTCGGGCAACCTCCCAGTTCTAATGAATATGAAAATAGGCCAGCGACTAACTCCACCCCGGGTCCCCCCTCCGCCCCCACCCTCTCCCCACCTTCCCCCACTTCCCCGGGCAGGGCGCGTCCGGGCCGAGGTTAGACAGACAGCTCCATTTCAGACACATGCCAGGAGGGACGCGGCCCCGACACCCAGAAACACTGTCGCAGCGACTGGCATTTCGGAAGAGCTGGGTGAGATCGCAAAGCACTTAACCCTCCACTCCCCGCTCTCTGCGCGCTCCCGGTCCGCCCGCCCCCGGCCCTACCCCGCCCCCACGCCGGCCACTCACTACCAGAAAGATTTAGAGGCGTCTCAAGAACTTGAAAGGAAGTGTTGCTCTACGGGGCTTTTATTTCATCCGTAAATCGTTTGTGTGGAAGATCCACATTAATCCGAAGCCCGAGAAGCCAGATACCTGGGCAGCGATGACCTGGGGTGGCGGAGGTAGGGGGCCCGCTTCTGCTCCCAACCCGGCGCTCGCGGCGCTGCCGAGCCCGCGGCCCGTCCCGAGCCAGCGGCGAGTGGCCCCGGAGGCTGGTGGCGCTGGGTGGGAGCGGGAAGCCCAGCCAGAGGCCTGGGAACCGTTACACCAATACCATCCTATTCTCCCCTTCCCTCCCCAGCCCTCCCCGCGGTCCACGATTTTATCCTGAGATCCAGATCATTTTAAGAAAACTCCGTAGGAAAAGTGCCTCCAAGGGATTCTTGGTGTAGGCCAGAGGGATGCTCATTACACAAAGGGATCTGTGAACGAGGACGGCCTTCAGCCTTGTTTTTTAAACACTATTCTTTTTTTTCCTTTTCTTTTAAAGAAATGCGGTGCAATGACTTTGAAAAGCGCGTGCAGGGAGCGCGGGGCGCGCGGAGCTGGATGCGGGAGAGGCGGCGACCCGGGCGCGCACAGGGCCGGGCCCCCCGACCGCCCGAGGGTGGAAGGCCGGCCCGGCACCCGCCGCTCCCCGAGGGCGGGGTAGCGCTGCGGGATGGAGAGGCCCCCGCGTGACTTTGGGACCGACTCGGGTGTCCGAGCAGCCCGCGGCCCCCGAGGGGAACGCATGCAGGGCCTTGGGCACGAGAAGGCAGCCATTGGCGACAGGTCTCTAAAACTAGCAAATTTGGTGAAAAGCTCCCACCCATTGGAGTCTGAGGCTTGCGCCTGGCCAGGGACGCCTGTGCTCCGGGCTTTCCCGCACAGGCCCCGCAGCGCCCGTCGCGTGTCCCCGGGCCAATCTGGCACGTCGGGCAGCCCAGCCCCGACTCTGGGAGCGGCGAGGCCAAGCCCCACTCTGGCGGGCACCCGGACGTCCGCAAGCGTTCGGAAATGCCCACCCTCTTCGGGGTCTTGGCTGACCTAAGACTCGCTGGCAGGCCCTCTTGGAGGCCAGGACAGGCCACAGCCAGGAAGGAACCACTATGGAGATCACGGAGCGCTGCGCACCTCGGAGCGGCTCCCGGCACTGCCCCAGAAGCCAGGCCTGGCCGAAACACCCAGGTCCGGTCTGATGGCGGCCCAGCGGCGGTCCCAAGCAGCAGCCTCGCTCCCCCAGTCGCTTCTCCCGAGCAGGGGCACTCGCTCAGTTCACGCTCCGCGCGCTCGGAGTGGACTTGGGCGCACAGTCAGGTTCTGGCTAGTTGACACGATTCCTGTAATGATGTAGCTTTTGCTGTATTATTATTGTTACTGTCTCCTGCAGCCAGCACCAAGCACGGCCACAGAAAAGCTTTCAGGGACTTTGATCCAGGAGAAAGCCAGACTGCATCAAGGCTCGGGAAATCCAAGCCTGACATCCTGGGCTGGGGCACCCCATAAAAGCCCAGGAAAGGCTGGGGCCCCCGACTGTGCGTAAGGAGGAGCGGCCATGCCCTCCCTGGACATTTCCTAGCGGGTTCCTGGGCCGCCCCTGTGGGAAAGCTGAGTGTAGAGTTATCCACTCACTCCTGTGTGGGTTGGTTCTTTTTCATGCTCCATCCCCCTCTGTACTTTCAGATATACAGAAAGTCTGAGTTTCTCTAATAAACACGGGGGGTATAAGAGGAATGACCGTTTAGTAGTGTGTTTTTTCCCCCTAAAAATTCACAGCAGCAGGAACGCCTTGCAGACTTGAGGACATATACAAACAACTCCTAGCTATAAACTTAGTTATGTCGTAGAGCCATGTGGGCTTGTTTATAAATATGCGTCTTAAGAGCCCTAAGTTCCCTGAGAAACATTCGGTGTCTTTTAAATGAAAGGCATATGATGCGAGCTCTAGAGTATATGTACACCAATACAAGTTCAGCTCCTAGGAAGGTACAGGGAAGCCACGGGGGACCACTGCCTGGCAAGTCCTTCCCACCCTTCCCTCGGACCCATGTTAGATGGTGGTGGTCGGGAGGGATGGGACCAAGTGTCACCAACCCCACTTAACATCCCTGGAAACTCCTGGAAATGCAAGTCTCTCACAGGGAATCCTGTGTGTTCTGGAACATGTAACCACATGTGCCTATTACAGAAGGAACAGCTAATGGCAAACTCCCATAAGGAATGCTTAATCTGCAGTTTTTGGCAAGAAACTGGGTTTCTGTTTGCCAAGAGCTTCATTAAATAGATTTTGAGAGGTTGAGAGGGAGTTTATGGGAATGGCACAGCTCTAGCCAATGGAGTATTGGAGTATTAAAAATAAATGTAAAATAATATCAATTGAAACGATGATAGTTGATTTCCAGAGGTCACGAGGAGAGAGCAGAAGTCAGATGGGAGGCTGTCTCGCCTTCTCTGAGACATACCAGTGCCAGTTCTTCTAACTGGCACTTGGAGAATAGCCTTCTCGGAAAATGACCATAGCCCTTTGACCAGCACTTCCAGCTACCCTATCCAGACCTGCATGGCTCTTCCTCCTCTGCAGGTTTTTAAAACCTGCTCCTAACCCTCATTCCCTATCTTAACCCTCCCCAGTTCCAAACAGTTGCCATGGCCAGGGCCCCAGGGACCAGTGTTCTATGGAGCCATCAGCTGGCTAGTGAGACCCAGTTATTAAGTGAGGTTCTGATTGGGATTTTGTCTTAGCAGGCCCAGCCCATCACCCACAGGCCACCACTCCCATCTGTGCTCTAGCTTTCTATTTCACCTCTGAGAGTATCAACAGTTCATGTCTTTCCACAGGAGAGCCTGGGTTCTAATCCCAGGATTCTGCTCCCCATCCTTCATGTCAATCAATTAATCTGCTAGGCATAAAGCAACTCTCCTTTGCTATTTCTACACGGGCAACACTAGTAGGAGGTGATAGGTGAGAGTGGGAGTAGGAGGGAGACAGAGTTGGGGGAGGCATCAGTTTCTTTTGAAGCCTAACAAAAGATTGGCCATCCTAGGATTCCAGCACTGGCAGACCTCGGGGTGCTGTGTAACCACTGATGCTTCCTCAAACCGCCTTGATGGGAGTGAAGCGCAGTGAAGGAATGGGCATAGTCCAGGAAGCAAAAGGATGAGGGTTAACAAAACATATTGCAGGTTCGCATCTCAGCCTCTTTGATATACAGTTTTCTCTCCATTCCTCTGGCATCATTGGATGCCAACACAGTAGAAAGGCTATCCTGTGAAGTGGCTGATGTTCTGACTTGTAGTTACATCTAACATTCCCCGCAGACAGTTTGTGGCTGTTGCTGTTGTTATTAGGTGCCAACTCCCCAAACACAGAGATTTGGGGTATTTTAATAAAGTTGTCTTTATTTAGTTTCCTTTAGAGCCTAGAACTAAAGCAATTGAATAAGTTAAACTAGTTGAAAAGTCCTCAGAGATGACTAGTGACCCCTGCCACCATGTACACATAAAGGTAAATTCAGATAAGTCAAGTTCAGATAAGAGATTGCCTGTCTGTCGGCTAAATTATTATACTTTGCAAAAAAAAAAAAAATCTCAAGGTCTAAAAGCTGTTTTTAATGCCCTCCTCCCCCATGGGAATATATTTTGGGAAATGAAAAATATTTGGAGTTCATACATCAAAGCAGCAGTTGAAGCACTGTGTGGACCACTCTAGCTCCTTTCTTTCTCAATTTATTGAAAGAAACGTCACAGTTATATAGTAATAGTGGGAATGTCAAGATAGGATTGCAAGAATTTTAACCTTAGCACTTTATTTTGTGGGCGAGTTTGAGACATATTAGTAAGTGACGCTGGGAAAAATGCGTGCTGAATCCAACGAACTATGCCAAATGTAGAAAGCAAGGGTTTGGAGAAGGGCAGGGAAGCTGGGTGGAGGGAAAACTCTCATGAAAAAGCACTAAAATAATTGAATGTCATGTATGTTGGCAAGAAGCCAGGCGGCCTCATGTTTGTGTGTGCTCCGCTGCTGTGTTTTTCCCTGGCTTCATCTTCAGCTTCTCACAACTCTGCGGACAGAGGAGATAAAGAAACATTTTGCATCAAAGCAGTTCAAGAGCTTTGCATCAAGATAAAAATAAATATATGCATACACAAAGAAGTATTTAAGCTTTTCTGTAAAATATATGTCCCAGTCCAACATTATCTACTCCAGAAAACACACCCACAGACTAATATATAACTTTGTCACGTTTTTGAAGCTTCTAAATTTTAACTTAAAAAACCAATAACTGAATTTCAATCAATCCCATCAGGCTTTCAAGTGTACTGTTACAAAGTTCTCAAATATAATGGATACAATTTATCTGTGACTTAAATAATAATATTGAGTGTTTTGGCAATTCAAGAAGTCACAGGATTTTTCAAAAGCTATACTTGTTTTTGAAATTCAATTTGTTTCTATAATAGTTTTCACATAGTTGACCTTTTCTTAAAGAAACAGATTTGACTAGCTAAAGGATTCAATTGCAATGTAAAAATATAATAAGATTATTTTCCCCACATGCAAATATTTTGACTTTCTAATGTCATTGTTGACACTTATTATAGATATTACTTACATTTATTATAGAAGTGCATTTTACTACAAATGTTAAAAATCATAATGCAATAATTCTAATCACCTTTATTTTTTGCTCTATAAAAAAACATTAAAGTTAGATTTCTTCTATGATACATACCTTTAAAATATGAATAATAAGCTAGCCAGAGGTTCTCAACTTGTGGGTCGAGACCTCTTTGGCGGTCGAACGACCCTTTCACAGGGGTCGCCTAAGACCATCCTGCATATCAGATATTTACATTACAATTCATAACAGTAGCAACATTACAGTTATGAAGTAGCAACGAAAATAATTTTATGGTTGGGTCACAACATGAGGAACTGTATTTAAAGGGCCAGAAGGTTGAGAATCACTGATATTAAAATTTAAAAATACAGATTTTACCAGAAATTAATAATCTTTTACCTATGACACATCTTCCGCTGTTTTATTTGAGATATCAATTGGTAAAAGTTCTATCTAAAATATTTTAGATACACTTTCCTGCTGATTCACTAGATATGTCTGAAAGACAGCTTCTTTCCAAAACAGTGTCATCCATACACATTCACACATTGATTTTTTTTTACCTTTCCTTAAAGCATATTGCAATATAGATAAAGGCAAAATAACAACGTGTGTTTCTCCTTTGGACTGGGATTATACAATGTAAGTATACCGTCCGTGGTCATTAAGCAAACCTGGTCAAGGCCCGGCCAATAGACATAATCAAGGCGGGTCCAAACAGAGAGAATGAGATTGTCCTCTGGGTAGACCCCCACCTACGGTGCCCCACCCTCGCCCAGGGACACCCTTCACCTCTGGAGGGAGGACTGGGTTGGGGCGCTTAGTTGGTGAGCTCAGAAGGCACCTTTTGTGAGCAGCTGAAAACCCTGAGCTATCCAGCATACCCTCTTTACTGCGGTGCTTCGTGAATTCGACAGAAAGAAGAAAAGCGCAAACACCTGTATCGCTCCAGGATTATTCAGGGGGAAAGAGAGGGGAGGGAGCGCCAAATCCTTTACTCGAAAAAGTATTAAAGAACTTTAGAGAAAGATGAAGATTCCTGTTCACTCACTTCCCTCTCCCCATCGGTCCAGCCCGCCCCCAGCATTATGGATTCCTGATGGGGATTTTGATGAGTTTTAATTTGCAAAGTGTCTTCAGCAGGATTTCCGAACAAAAAGCTCTCTGTGCCGGTAGAAGGCGAGCCGAGCTCGGGGGAGGCCCCTCCTCGGAGGGCAGGCGGGACCCGGCGCGGCGAGCGGCGCCCTGGCCGCGCGGACCCGCACCCCGGAGCCTGCGCCCCGGGCGGCTGCAGCTCAGCCTCACGCCCGCGCTGTCCGCGGGGAACCTGTGCGAAGGCCGTGAGCAGAACAGGCTTCCGGGGGCAGGCGAGGCGGAGCGCCCCTGGCACGGCCGCCAGCCGGGGCCACCGCGGCGAGGGACCGCCCGTCCCGGGAGCCGCAGGGCACCGCCCTGGAGGGCCTCTGGGGTGAGGGCTGAGTCTCCAAAGGCCGCTGGATTGAACCTCGAGGCCGTGGGCGAGGCCGCCTCGGACCCGGGACCACGCTGTGGTTAAGGGCGCACAGGAGGAGTCGTCTCTGTTCTGAGCAGAGAGGGAAGCTTGCCTCTCCTGTCAACTCAAAAGATCCCCCAGGACAGAGAGAAGTCAGTGCTGAACCCACTTGCTGCTAATGTTTCGCGGGTAGTGCTTTCCCTCCTTTCAAGTCTAACTCTTGGAAAGCAACGTCTTTTAAGCTTTCTATCCAAATATTGATATTGGCAAATAGATCATCCAACCGCCCCCTGGTAAGGACACTGCCCTTTTTGTTGTACAAGTCGGCAAACAGAATTCATCCATATTGCAAATTGCTGCAGATTTGGGGGTCGAAGCAGAAGAGTTGTAACTCTCTTTGACAGTAGTGTGTGTGTGTGTGTGTGTGTGTGTGTGTGTGTGTGTGGCAGCGCACGCCTGGCCCTGACCTGTCTTCAGGAGCGAAGGAGCCTCGCTCTCCCGTTGGGAAAAGGCGGGCTTCAGCATTGAAAGCTTCTTCACCTTTTCTGAGCGTGTGTCTTCCTTTTTATTGAACAAAACTGAGCGCACTATCTCTAGCAGGGTGGCCCCGCCACACCATGAACGTGCCGATTATTAAGTTCAAATAGAACAAGCCATTGAAGTATTTACTGCTAGTTTATCAAAAACTTCAGCAAGTATTTTTTCAAGTTATCAGAAAGACAGAAAAATTTGGCTTTAAGTAGTTCATTTATATTAGATTATTTGTGAGATTGCCATCACTTATACAATATCAAAACATTATAATAAACTCAGTTCTTAAAGAGAAGTTTCAGTATAAAAGGAACATGTTTTGGGGAAAATCTCTTAAATGCAGTTACTTATAGGAAATCCTAACATTTCCAATAAAGTTTATTTCTGATTAATGTTAATGAAATGGTGTCTTTTACACCATTTGATTCACCTGTGTTGGGGAGTGGGGTTTACAGTCATTCTTTTACTGCATAAAGAATTGTTCAATAATTAAATTGAATTAAGCAACATCGAAGTAACTGATTATTCTCTTTTGTGTAAGAATGCCTTTTAATCATGTCTTCTTTCTAATGTTAATACAACTTTGAATACTGACTTAGACTTTAAAAAGAAATATAAGCCTTGGCAAAATGAATAAAGAAAAGAAACTTTGTTAATGTAATTTTCATTTATGCAATAAAACAGGTCTATGGGCAATCTCATTTGAGCCATATAAGCGTCTTTGGGCATCTCTAACTGCTGGATCACAGCTGTTATGCTGTTTGGTATTAACCCTAACAATTTTTAAAATATTTTTGTGACTTGGGAGACTGGGTTCCTAATTCCAGCTCTTATTATTCACATATCAACCTGTATAACCTAAAACAAATACAGTTCTCTATTAAGATCTTAACATCTCTTCCTAAAATATTCTCATTGTAAGCAATGTATTGACAAAAGACTATACTGAGGCAAACTGTATAGGGCATAAGGACTTCCAAACAACTTTGTTAGTTCCAGAGATGAACACTGGGGAATCCTGTAAATCATTAAACAAATTTCCTTCACGTACTACCCATTAAAGGTGGGCCTTAATTCTATAATTCTCAAATATGATCCTGTAGTTACATGGTTTTACAAAGTATGCATTCTTACTTATAAAGCTAAAAGAGAAGAAAAAAATGAGAGGCAAATATTTTTGGAGATGGTGGAATGATGGAATTAAATCAATGGAGACAAACATAAAGTCACAAATTAAGTTAAAAAGTAAATATAGGAGAGGGAAAACAAAGCTTATAAGGGTCCATACATTAAAGATCTGAGGATATTTTGAATCTACAGCATGACTTAGTTGCTAAAGTAGCTAAAACAAAATTAACTTACATTACATTAACAAAAGTGAAGCAGTCATGCATCAAGACAGATCAGATCCTCACTACACACTGTTTTATAACAGAAATCAAGGGAATTGAGAAGTGCTCTGGAAACTACTTTCACAGAGAGAAACTGATAACTTTGAGCTTTGCTAGTGAACAGTGGGTGAGTCAAAGGGGATTTGGAAACCATGTCATGCCATGAATGGTTAAAAGAATAGTGATTTTTAGCTAAGAAAAGATCTATAAAAGAGTTATTAAACTTACTCAATTTAGCCCTAGTTGTGGAAATAGGTGGATTGGCTCAAGGTAAAATACAGTTGTTGTTGTTGTTTTAATGTAAAAAGCAAGCTTTCTAACAACGAACGTGCTCTATGACTAAAGTGGGCTTTTTCAAAGCTGCACTGTACCAGACAAGAGGTGTTGCAGATGTAAATGTGCTGTGCAAGTCTCTTCCAAACCAAAGCCAGTGAATGATGCCCTTCATGCTCACAATAGCATCACATCTCTGCACTATTAATTTCCAAGTTAGAATTAGTTTTCTCTAATTAGAAAAAATAATTTTTTATCATATTTTGCCTCAATAATGATACCTGAAATTAAAGACTACACTTAGAGAGCAAGTGTTTTCTGTCTAATAACCACAGCATCATTCTGATCTGCCTATATTTTTATGATCTAGATAACCCTTTTGATTACCTATGAATGGCAAGTTTGGTTAACTGGGTACACACAACTTTTGTGAAAACGTATATGTATGCACATCTATTTCATCTATAACATAAAAAGTGTAATAAAGTACAAATTAGATTTAGCCTCACAGGATTTGAGTCCAACTCTCCCACCTGCTGGCTGTGTGATGCTGAGAAAGGTACCTGACCATCTTCTGTAAAATGGGGCTCTGAATAGTATCTATGTCAAAGGGTGGGAGTAAATATAATGAGAGTCCATGTATCTAAAGCACTCAGGGGCAGTGCCTGGCCATACTATAAGCACTATTTGTTTACTGTAATCATGATTTTTAAAATTCAGAATGGGGAAGCATTTAATAAAGATTATGGGCAAAGTAAAAATAAATTAATAGTATTATGAAACGGAAATTGACTTAGAAATAAAAAATTCAGCCCTGGCTGGTACAGCTCAGTTGGTTGGGCATGATCTGGGGCACCAAAAGGTTTCCTACTCCTGGTCAGAGCCCATGCCCACCAGGGCACATGTCGGGGTTGTGGGCTCAATCCCCGGTAGGGGGTGTGCAGGAGACAGCTGATGGATGTTTTGCTCTCCCTTTCCCTTTCTCTCTCTCTAAAAATCAATACAAAAAATGTTTTAAAGTAGAAAATTCAACTATTTCAGAAAATCAAATATAGAATTATAAATTATTTAAGGGAAGAGAAAGGATCACATATGGGAGACAAATCTCCATGAGAAGTCTATGTCCAGATGTACTAGTTTAAGGTAAGTGTGCTTGCCCCAAACCACTATTGTTAGGCTCTTTGGTATTACCCCTAATTTTTTTAAATTCTTACTTGATAATGTTTTTACAATTATTATTTATTAATTATTTATTATTAATACATTATTATTGATATTGATTTCAGAGCAAGATGTGTGTGTGTGTGTGTGTGTGTGTGAGAGAGAGAGAGAGAGAGAAATGTGAGAGAGAAACATCTATTGGTAGCTTCCTATACCCACCAGACCTGGGACTGAACCCTCAATCTAGATATGTGCCCTACTGGGAATCAAACCTGTAACCTTTTGGTGTACAGGATGATGCTCCGAACAACTGAGCTATCCAGCCAGGGCTTACTCTTAACAATTTTTAAAAGATTTTTTTGACTTTGGAGACTGGGGTCCTACTGCCAGCTCTGTAATTAACACATCAATCTGTATTACCTAAAACAAATACAGGTCTCTATTAAGATCTCAACATCTTGTTAAAATATTCTCATTTTAAGCAATGTATTGAAAAAAGATTATACTGACATTATTATTAGAAATACAATTCTTATCAATTAAACTATGCAGTCTCTAGCAGGGTGCTATGGACTGAATGTTTGCGTTCCCTCAAAATTTGTATGTTGAAACAGTCCCCAGTGTGTCATTTGAAAGTGGAGTATTTAGAAGGCAATTAGGATGATATACCTGAAGGAGAGTAGAGCCTTCATGATGACATTAATGCTCTCATTAATGAGTGAAGAGACATGATGTCTCTCTGAGAGAGAGAGAGAGAGAGAGAGAGAGAGAGAAAGAAAGAGAGAGAGAGAAATGTGAGAGAGAAACATCTATTGGTTGCTTCCTATACCCACCAGACCTGGGACTGAACCCTCAATCTAGATATATGCCCTACTGGGAATCAAACCTGTAACCTTTTGGTGTACAGGATGATGCTCCAAACAACTGAGCTACCCAGCCAGGGCTTACTGGCTAAGGTACGAAGATTGTCATCTGTAAGCCAAGAACCCATCCATTTTGAACCTTGATCTTGGAATTCAAGCCTCCAGAACCAAGAAATAAATGTTTGTTGTTTAAGTCACCCAGTCTTTGGTACTTTGTTAGAGCAGCTCAAGCAGATGAAGACAGAGGCCTTCTAATATTTTTCTTTCTAATATACTCCACATCAATAATATTAGAAACTTACTTTTACTGCCATTACTAGCCTTAGAGGACTCAGCACAATGCTTCTGAAGGCTTCATGGAACTCATTCCTGGGGAAGTGGAGAAGCTTGTTCTGAAAATTACTGTGAGTATCAATATCCTTCTGAGAAAAGCATTTACAGAGAAATCTGCCAGTGTCCACATTTACAAAGAGTTTCCCTCATATTTAAGAAGTACCTGCATATGTAAATCAACCTCCAACAGACTGAAAGGCTAATGCCTCTCTCATTCAAGTTTTTACCCACCTAACATTATTATTATTATTATTATTAATAATAATAATAATATAATATGCCCTAACTGGTTTGGCTCAGTGGATAGAGCGTCAGCCTGCGTGCAGACTGAAAGTTTCCAGGTTCGATTCCAGTCAAGGGCATGTACCTCAGTTGCAGGCACATCCCCAGTAGGGGGGGGCGCAGGAGGCAGCTGATCGATGTTTCTCTCTCATTGATGTTTCTAACTCTCTATCCCTCTCCCTTCCTCTCTGTGAAAAATCAATAAAAAATATTTTTTTAAAAAATAATAAATCAGTGTACCCACTAATTAGGGGCTTTGGTGTAAGTAACTTTATGTTATTTCATATTTGAATTAAATCAATATTTCCTCCTAATCGTATTTATTTTTATACGATCCTTGTAATGACTGGTAATAATGTTATCTGAGAATCCTATCACCTTCCTATTTTTGAAAAACATCACATAGAAGTTTTCGACTTAGAGACCACACATATAACCTAAAATCTATAGGCTGGAGAGGTCTCAGGGTGTTTT
This sequence comes from Myotis yumanensis, assembly GCF_028538775.1. NCBI lineage: Eukaryota > Metazoa > Chordata > Mammalia > Chiroptera > Vespertilionidae > Myotis > Myotis yumanensis. Next base: position 133,522,173 of record NW_027223754.1, read on the forward strand.
ACCCAATCCTACTTCTCAGTCACATTTCCCATGAATTCCCAGCCTTTTACACCAGGCTCTCTTAGTTCTGTCCAATAACAGTGTCCCTGGATTGCTCTATTCCCCATTCCCTGGATATGTCGCTGTTATCTGTCTCCACATATTTACCCAGGCTGTAGCTTTTGCTTAAAATGCTTTTGTCAATATTATTCTTCAATATCAGTTAAGTAGAATATGAAAGCACCCTTTCCTTGCCCATTCTCATTTGAAATTTTGAAATTAATCCTTTCAATACACAAAACATTATTTATCTCCTTTAGAATACTAAAATAGAAGTTTCTTAAGGGTTGTTTATTGGGTATAAGTTAATACCCATCTTTTAAAATTCATTTATATTTATCAAATAATTTTTTTGTTCTCAAAAAATAGAAAAAAAAACATTAAGAAATCAAGTCAAGGGATGGATATCCTTCTGTCTCCCTACAGAGAAAATAGGAAACGGATGAGAAGTGGAGAATGAGAGAGAAATGAAGAATGTGAGCCAGTCACCAGTTTAGCCAATTACCTGGCATCTGCTTTGGGACCTGGTAGTGGAAACATTTTCAGGGCTCTATTTTGGAATAAAAGCTTTGCACACAGAGTTCTAGTGCTGACATCTCAGCCTGTTTTTTAGAAATATATATTTTACTTGTCCACATGAAAAATTAAGTTAACATGTTATTAGAAATGTATGTCATTCATAATGCCAAGTATTCTGCACACTTTCAGTAGAGGATGTTCAATATGTATATATTGGAAACATTGAATTCCACTGCCATTTCAAGGCAACTCTAGAGAATCCATTTTAAAGATCTTTTAAAAGTATTTTTCCATCCTTTCACAGAAATACTTCCTAAATAAGGTTTGCAGAATTGATCCGATTTTGGTTTAATTTTGGAAGATTGGTCTGGAAAGGTTTTCTGTGTCAAGTCACCATTTATTGAGTGCTTATGATACCCAAGGTACTGAGCCAGGGGCTTTACATAGACTTTGTCACTTAATCCCATAGCATCCTATGAGTTATAATCTTAATTTAATAAGCAAACCGGCTCAGAGAATTTGCTACTTGTCCAAAATGGCATATCAATGGATGTTAGAACACAGGACAATTGAATTACAAAATGCATGATTTTTTTTCACTTTCTTCCATATGCATCATATTAGAATATGTACTAAGCAGAACGAAATTGCTATGCTGATTCCTTACTTTGTTCTATGTATTACACTGAGTTATGTTAAGCATTGGTTTCATTTTAAAGTTATTAGAAAGTCAATGGTTAGACCAAACCTGAATAAGCCAGAGAGAGATGAAGAAGAGAAACACCCTACTATGTCTTCTTGCAATTTTCTGTTGATATGAAACTTGGAGAGATATCTTGAGTCCAATAATGTGGGAGGAAACCTCAAATCCACATCAAAAAGCAAAGCAGTAGAGTTAGTATTTATTTATTCAATTTGGAATATGCATAGTTTAATATTACTAATAGTTACACATTTATAGATATCAGAAATCATTTTTAGATCATTTTTATTTTTCTCCAAGATATATATTTTAGGGGATAGTATAACTGAAATTTTCCTTATAATATAATGGCTTTATAATTTCATTTGATAAAAATAACACATTGGGTATATTGGAGTAAATAAAATATATTAATTTATCAATTTCTTTTTACATTTGTGATGTGGCTACTAGAAAAATTAAATATGTAGCTCATGTTATATTTGTATTGTATAATGCTGATCTAGGCCAATTCTATGAGGATCCTAAAACAAGTCTGAAAGTTTCTGTTATAGCCTTTGAGGAGAAAATTAGTTTTCAGAAATTCCAATGACATGTTAAAAACATTATGTTATATTTACACGCCTGGTGGATGCATTGAGGCGCCCATAAGGAAAGCCTAGGCTTGAAGTGTGTTCTCACCTGTGCTCTTGCAGTGTAAACGTGGTTATACCCACACTTCCTAACAGGGAGGGACGCTATGAAGATTGCATTCAGTCATGGCAAAAATAAGCCTGGAAACAAGAGGGAAGCTTCACCTGCTGTACTGTTCACTGAATTGGTTTACTTTTATCAAAAGCTTTATAGAAGGGATCTGTCTTTTTGTAGTACCTTGGCTAATTCTTTTCCAAAAGCAAAGATGAGGAACAAGTACCAGAGAAGCCCTCATTCTGACCATGCAGTGTGAAAGGGAACATTGCCAGTTGTGGTGCTCTCTCGTGCCGCTTTATTAATTCTTCCTTACTGAGCTCTCACGAGTCCTCTTCCCTGCAGGTAGGTGGTCCTTCCAGATCTACTAGAGAGGGCTCTTACCCTAGAGTGCAGGCAGGGATACAGGTTATTAGTGAAAAGCCACATGACAAGTTTTTCAATCTTTGATTTGGGTAAAATTCTGGCTCTTAGGAGCAGTAGATGATCTATATGATATGTGGAGGGAAAGGAAGAATGGTGGCTCGGCAGTACTGCATAAAGCAGGTGTTGATTTCATGTTTTTAGAAGTTATAAACACATATTTGTTATTTTCAAATGCATTGTGCTCATTATGTAACTGTTATTGGCTTTTATGTTTTGTGCCTTAAATTAAAACTGGATTGATAATACAATAAGATGCCAAATATAATATGGCTCCCATTAAAAGACCCCATTTATGTCACAGTTCAAATCATGCCATTTGCAAAATTAACAGATATTCATATGTAAAACCTGGTGCAACATAGACTACAAGTTGGATACTAATTATATTTCTTGCTACCAGTAACATAAAAGATTTCAACCTGCCTTTATAAGACAGTCTGTTATTAAAAACAAAAATTTTAAATATATGTATAAATTTCATTAATGCATATTTGAATCCAGTTATGCCAGGTCCAGTTCTTAAGGTCTAGAACTAAACCATAATGGAGGTTATCATACTTCCTTTTTATTCAATAATATTCACAATGGTTAGTAGACTAAAAGTTTTCTTATAATAGGGATTTTTGTGCCTTGTTTTCTGTGATCACTATCTTTTATCTATTCTCTTATCAATTATTTTCTGCATTAATATATTCTACCTAAGTTATCTCACAGAATAGTATGCAGATCAGTGCTATCCAATAGCAATGCAACACTAAATATATATGTAATTTAAATTTTTCTAGCATTCACATTTAGCAAAATAAAAAATAAATAGATGAAATTATTTTATAATACATTTTATTTAAGCCAAAATACTAGTACAGGGGTTGTCAAAAGTAGGTTTGCGTACATAAAGCACAATTTATTCTTGTATTATTGTTATTTATTTATTATTGTATTATTTATTTGTATTATTTGTCTTATTATTGTTGTTATTATTTCATATGTGTGTTTATGATTTATCTTTTAAGTAATGATGGCTGGTAATTTAACCTGCTTTTGCCCACCCCTGTACTATAGTTTTAACAGAGTCAATATGTAATTATTAGGCAATTTTGCATTATTTTATCATACTAAATGTTTGAAATCTGCTGTGTTTTATACTTAATATCTCAATTCAGACAAACTTTATTAACAGTACCCTGTAGCTATATGTGGCTACAGGCTAATGTTTTGGACAGCATAGATCTAGATTGTAGATCTTCATCTGCTGGAAAAAGGCTTTCTCTGAATCTCACAATCATCAACGACAAAAGATGCTTCATCTAGGTAAGCAAAGATAAATGGTAGGTAGTGGATTTCATTCTATACTGAAATGGAAAGTAGAATTAGATATCCTATTAGTGCTCAGTTACAAATTAGTTTTAACAAAATTATTCTATAGCACGCTCAGGGGTCATCTTCTTCCCCTAAATTAAAGTATATTCAATAGAAAACTCACCTTTCCTCATACAATAATAAATATCATAAATCCAGATGAGGAACACTTTTCTAGCCTTTAAAGTTAGTAGAAACAGTATTTCATAGTAAATCTATATATATAAAAGGCTAATATGCTAAATGTCTGTCCAACCAGTAGCTATGATGCACACTGACCACCAGGGGGCAAACACTCAACGCAGGAGCTGCCAAGCTGCAGTGACGTGGCAGCGGCGGTTCTTGGGTAACGCACCCCGAAACCAGAGAGGAGGGAGCCTGATTCCTCGTGGGGCTGTGCGATTCCACCTTTGGCTTTGGGTTATGTTGTTGCTGGGGTACTGTTCACCCTGAATCTGGTTTACTACACACTCGCCTTTGTGTTCCACACCCTGTACACAGCAACTGTGCAGAGTGTCCTCTTGCACTCTGGGACCCCTCGGGAGATGTCAGAGAGCCGGTTTTGGCCTGATCCCTGCAGGCCAGGTCAAGGGACCCCACCTGCCAGAGGAACCCCACTCACTCCGCAGATGCCCTTCAGCCAAGGTGCCACCCCAGGTGGGGCCAGGTGGGAAAGAACCACGGGAGGTTGGCTCCAGGGCGTGTCTGGCCCATCTTGCCCAGTCCCACCCTGCCGGCCACCTTCTAATTAATTTCCTTTCAATGTGCAGGAATCCATGTACCGGGTCACTAGTACAATAATAAATAAAATGTATAATGAGTAGACCTTATTCACTTATTTAATATCTATTAAGTTAAATGACAAATTATTTTTTATTTGCAAAGATGTTTTTTAACTAAGAAACTTATTATAGTTATTTTGATTATAGAATACTACAAGTTAAGTATTATAAAAATAAATCCTATATAGCCCTAGCTGGAGATAGAACGTCGGCCTGTGGACCAAAGGGTTCCCAGTTGGATTCCAGTCAAGGGCACATACCTGGTTTGCAGGCTTCTCCCTGGCTGGGCCATGGTCAAGGCTCCTGCAGGAGGCAAACAATAAATGTTTTTCTCTCACATCTATGTTTCTCTCTGTCTTTCCCTGTCTCTTCCACTCTCTTTAAAAAATCAATGGAAAAATATCCTCCGGTAAGGATTAAAAAAAAATCCTATATATTTAATTTTACTACTATAAACTTTGTGTCAATGCCCAGATTTTGAGGTAACTTAGAGGAAATAGGAGCATATTATGAAATAAGAAAAAAAAATCATGGCAATGATCAAATCAATAAATAAACAACATAATCAAGAAATATAAGGACCAAAGCTTATTATGCTGATGATGGGAGGATTTAATGTTAGACAAGATCTCTTAAAACACTGCTATTTATTGTTCACTTGCAATTTTAATTTCTAAAAACCTTGTAATTTCTGTCTGTACCTCCCAACATAATTTTTCAGGTTAAAATGAATTCTCCCTTGTTTTCTCAAAAAACAAAAATCAAACTGAACACTAATTTCTATGAATCCTAGCATATTCTCTCTTTTACCTCTAAGGCAGAATGGTGTCTATAGCAGTGCTTTGGCTTTTGTTATATTATTCTGCAATTTTTTTAAAAAAAATCTGAGTACTGTGCATTAATACAATTTATGAGCACAGTAAGAAATTAAGGTTTGAAATACTTCCCCAAACACCTAATAACATGTCTTACAACAAACTCTGTGCACAAAGGTCTTGTCGGCAGATTGAACCTTGGGAAGGTGGTTCATCTATACAGAGAACTCTCAAATAAAGACATTTTAGAATGTCCGAACACCCCACCAAACTAATACTTCCATCAGCCTTTTTGTGATCAGTGGTTCACTTTACCATTCCTATGAGAAGTGAGGATGATAATTGCTTGTGGTAGTGCTGAAGGAAGAGGACAGGTAGGAAGGTGAGGATTGAATTGGAAAGGGCTTGGAGTTAGTTCATAGGGTGCAGAAAAGGACAAAATGTAAGTTCAGGTTATGTATTTGAAGAGTAGCATTGCCTAGATCCATCCCTGTCAATCTGTAATTTAGTAAACTGACATTTAGGTTCATGTTTTTATCTTCCCAAATCTTAAAGACAAATATTTGCCATAAAGTCTCCCCAAGGAAACAAAAACAGAATATCTCTTAATTTGATTTCTTTCAGGTTTTATGCAATTGTTAAAATTAAAAAAATTAAATATAATTTGAAATTTATTCAGTAATTTTCTAGCCTTTAAAGAGTAGAAACAGTGCTTCAAATTTACCTTTACTATTTTTATAAACACAAATAAACTAGTATTAATGTAAGTTTAAATTCCAAAAGATTTTTTCAATGATCATTTTAAAATGATTTTTTCAATGATGATTTTTAAATGATTTTTAAAAAATGATCATTGAAAATCTGTGGTTTATTGTGGCTAAATTAACAACAGATTTTCAATTTAATGCCATAATTAGGAAACTAATATATATATATATATATATATATATATATATATATATACACCTATATGTATGTATACATATCATCACTTAAAATTTAAGGAGCATCAGTACTCATCATCTTCCTCAAAATTAATATTAGGATGCTCGGCTGGTGTGGTTCAGCAGTTGAACATTGACCCATGCACCAAGAGGTCACCAGTTCTACCCTGGTCAGGGCACGTGCCCAGGTTTCAGGCTTGATCCTCAGTATGGAGTGTGTAAGAGGCAGCTGACCAATATTTTGCTCTCATAGATGTTTCCATCTCTCTCCCCCCTCCCTGTCTCTCTCTCTAAAATCAATAACAACATATTTTTAAAAATTAATATTATGAACACTGGCCAGTGGCTCAGTTGGTTGATCAGGTTGATCATTGTTCTGTATACCAAAAGGTTTTGGGTTTGATTCCTGGTCAGGGCACCTAACTAGGTAGTAGGTTTGGTTCCTGGTCAGGGTGCTTACAGGAGGCAACTGATCAATGTTTCTTTCTCACATCGATGTCTCTCTTTCTCTCCCTTTCTCTCTCTCTAAAATCAATAAACACAGCCTTGGGTGAGGATAAAAATAATAATATTATGATGAAACAATTACATGGATCACAGAATAAGGAAATTATAGATTAAATTATTTTTAGGCACCAAAGCAGTTTAATCATGGCCTGGCCAGTATCACTCAGTTGGCTGGGCGTCGTTCCGGGCACCAAAAGGTTGCCAGTTAATTCCTGGTCAGGGCACATGCCCAGATTGCAGGCTCAATCCCAGGTAGGGGGCATGCAGGAGGCAGCCCATCAATGTTTCACTCTCACATTGATCTTTCTCCCTCCCTCTCCCTTCCTCTCTCTCTAAAAAATCAATAAAAATATTTTTTAAAACACACAGTTTAATCATAAGCATCTCATTTCTCATCCTAGCTTTTTCATTTGATTGATTTGGGCATACAAACCATAAAACCCTGTCAATATCAGCTTTAATGTGGCTTTTTCCTGCAGGGTTCATAATAAGCTGAGATAAAATATTTTCTGTCATCACATTATGTTGGTTGGTGGATACTGTTAGGAAAAGGATGGCGTAACAGCATGCTCATAAAGCAACTACATATGGAGCTTATGTTCCAAAACTCAATTTCTAGGCCACAACATCTGAATCTAAGTTTTCTACATTGATTGACAGCTCAGGGCTCATTAACATTTCTATCTCAATCAAGTTAAAAGGAATTTATAGGTTTGAAATGCAATAGAGCTCCAAGAGTAGATAGGAGGCACAAATTAAATAAATGCATCTCTAAATCTGTGCATTTTTAAATGAAATATTTCATTGAAAAGGAAAAATAAAGGAATAAAAACTAAAGTTCACGGGGTCCTTTTACACAGCAACACCCTGGAAAGTCACTGGAGAACTTAGCTTTGTGAAAAGGGCCTCATTGTCAGGAGAGTAAAAGGTCCTAAAGAGCATTAAATGTCAATGCAGCATTTTGTACACTGTATTTACTACGATATCGCAGAATATTAACTACACAATAGTAAGAGTTTAATAAAACTGGTCTGTCATTTTAGACAACGTATTAATGTTGCAAAATTATAAGGCTCTGCTTTGAAAATATTTTTAAACAATAATTTAAGGGACCTTAATAAAAACTAAAATAATAAAGTATTTTTGAGTCAGTACAATAATTTTAATGAACCAGAATTAGTATCTACATTTCATAAATGATAACAACATACATCTGAAAAGTTACACATAAAATATCCAATCATTAAATTGATCAGTATTTTAATAGAATGTATACTTTCTTAGCATAACTCTTATTTAAGATGACAAAGTCCAACAAGAAAAGGCCATTTTCATTGTCTACTTCTAATTACTTCATATATATTTATCTTTGAAGTAGCTAATTATAACAATCTGGTAAAATAAAATGTATTAATAGATTATTTATTATTACTATAAAGTGTCAATAAAATATAGTTATATTCTCTTATGTGTATGGTATTATAACTTATCAATAACTAAAAATATCTTTAATACATAAATCATAAAATTTTAAACATAATAAATTGAATATGTAAATTCCATTTCAATAGTTCAAGAATTAATTTCTGGAGGCCATTCTACATGAACATAGGAACAACAGCAAAATTGCATTTTACAGACTGGAAATTATATAACTCCACCATAAAACAAAATAAAATATGGGTAATAATGCAAATAAAATAGAGTACAATAGAGTAATAAAACCTTGTATCCAATTGGTAACATGACCAAATATCCACAGAATTCTTCAAAAGAAATCAAATGCCACATGCTGAAGCTTGAAGAATTAGTCTGAAGTTTTCGCCTTCTTTTTGCCACTTCCCCATCCACCACTGAGTTGTACAGGATTGTCACGGAATGATATCCGTTCTTTCTTAGAAGGTCCTGCATTTGCTATCATTGGTGCAAGTATTCCTTTAATTGAAAAACCTAGACAGTGATATTAAATGTATACTTTCATTTAACTTGATCCAAATAACTTACTTAAGTAAGCAATATTATTTGTCAACAACATTCATTATAGAACTAAGTGAACTTTGAGTTTTAAAAAAAGTATATTGAATTTCCATTTTGTTTGCAAAATGATATAATCAAAATTTTGCCTAAATTATATTTACCGGTAGGTTAAATAAAAGAAACTACAAGAGTTAACTAGCTATGAGAGTTTCCTTGTACCTACAATTCAAATATCCCTGGTACTTCAAGACTATTAGATAATGTATCTTTTTAGTATTTAGATACTTACATTTGTTTATATTTTCATAGTTTAAATTTTTATAATTGCTTATATTTTCATAAATAATGACCGTCTTAAAATTAGCTTTAGAATTAACAACTGATTGGGTTAACAACTTCCAGATAAATAATTATTGGTGAAATGGAAAGGATATTAGATCTAGAGTCTAAAAATATTTATGGGTTCTAGTCTGGCTGCATATGACACAGCTTTGTTGTTCTGGATATGCCATAGCCTCTCTGAGCTTTGTTTTATAAATGAGGGGGAAAACCTGTGCATTACAGGGTTGATGTGGGAATTGCCTTTCTGATTATGCTGCAATGGTGGTAAGGCCTGTGCTATAAAATAGAAGAAATCATTATCTATATTCAACAAATTAGAATTTCTCCAGAGAAAAGTAACAAAAATTGTTAGAGGTTAAAAACAAATAGCGGTTGAAAGAATGGGATAGTTGATTAGGAATGTTTTACTGGGCAAGACCCCAAAACACTGTATGAAGAATATTATTGAAGAACTATGATCATCTGCTTTAAATCTCCCGAGGATTAAGCAAGCACACAGGGCTGGGTGTGGGGGGAAAGGTTTGAAAAGCAGCAGAGTGGAGCATTCCACAGCTCCCTGAGTGCTGGCTTTAGGGCAAGGTTTAAACCACGTGACTCTCCATCACGATGCTTTTGTGCTTTAAATAAACGTAGAGGGAAAATGTCTAATTCTTTTTTAAAAAAAATGAGTACTTTTATAACTAAAATTTTAAACATTTAAAAATATATATCCAAATAGACAGGTTAGGAAACATTATACTGTTTGTGAAAATTGGTCTGTAATTTCAAGTTTGGTGCAATATAATGGTGAATATTCTTTTTTTTCACGTTCAAAGTCAATTTTATATTGACTTGCTCTTCAAAAATATAGTATTACTTTTTTGATTGTTAATCTTAAAAATGTGATTAGGAACACCAATACAAAGGAGTTTAATGAGCCTCTATAAAGAGAGAATATTTTACTTTTAGTCTACAAAGAGAACATTACTGACAGGCAGGAAAAAAAATAAAAGGTATTGTTTTAGGAATGGGTATGTTAGGTATAGAGAGGCTAATGCCTATGGCTACAGGCACAAGTCTAATAGAGTTAGAAACAGAACGCAGATCAGGCGTTTAGAGGCCTTCACAGCTGGCACTCCTGAAGGCAATCACAGCAGACAGAGGAACAACTAGGAGATGCTAAATGGAGTTGGCTTTCGTGTACCAGCCAGATTTAGCCTGCATTAAGCTACTCCCTGTAAGTCAGTCAGTAGTCCTTTGCCAAATTGTAAGGACTCTTTCAAGCAACAGCAATATTAAAGTAAGACTCTCCTAATGATAAAATAGTAGCCTAAAAAGCATAAGAAAGTATGCTAAAAACTTATCTACTTTGTGTTTGCTAGTTACATATTGGAAATATGTTATTTCCAAATAACAAAATGAAATATACTTTGTTCTTTTTTTTTAAAGCAAAAAACAAAACAAAACACTGTTACAGTAAACCCCCATCTTGCCCCAGCAGTAAAAATTCTTTGATAAATAAACTATATCCTGGATATCAAGTATGTATGTACACGGACACATTATTTAGGGAGAATGCTAGGATTGGAAGGATGGGGGAGCAGGGAGGTCTGAGAAATGTAGAGCCATTGTGACACCTTTATTTAAGAAAAAAATAGAAATTAAAAAAGAATAAGTGGCCGAAACCGGTTTGGCTCAGTGAATAGAGCGTCGCCTGTGGACTGAAAGGTCCCAGGTTTGATTCCGGTCAAGGGCATGTACCTGGGTTGCAGGCACATCCCCAGTAGGAGATGTGCAGGAGGCAGCTGATCGATGTTTCTCTCTCATTGATGTTTCTAACTCTCTATCTCTCTCTCTTCCTCTCTGTAAAAAAATCAATAAAATATATTTAAAAAAAGAATAAGTGGATTTCCAGAAATGGCTAACACAAATGTTGTGTTCCAATAGAGAAAGCTTAATTAAGTTTCATGCAAGCATAATTCAAGGTAATCATAGAAATAAGTATGTATTTTATAATATAATTAAATAAGATAGTTTATTATTGGTTAATATTTTTGATGAAATAATCTTACATCATTTAATGCCTTTATTCTTACTATATGCTTTTTATCAAAGATGGCAATAATATGTAAGAAGAGTGGACAAAATATTGAAGTATTTATAGGTAACATCATAGGCTTCTAAAATAATTATTTCAAAATGAGATAAATGGAATTACATTAAAACAGCTTTTATGTTTAGACAAAGTCCTAATTCTTTAAAAAAAATTTTAAATACATTTTTATTGTTTTGAGAGAGAGAGAGAGAGCGAGAGAGAGAGAAACATCAATGAGCTGCCTCCTGCATGCCCCCTACTGGGGATCTAGCCAGCAACCTGGGCATATGCCGTGAACAGGAATCGAAACAGCAACTCCAGGTGCATAGGACGGGGCTCACCCAACCGAGCCACACTGGCCAGGGCTGAAGTCCTAATTCTTAACTATTTCTGCATTCTAAAATTGTTTTTTTAAATATTTTATTGATTTTTTACAGAGAGGAAGGGAGAGTGATAGAGAGTTTGAAACATCGATGAGAGAGAAACATCGATCAGCTGCCTCTTGCACATCCCCTCCTGGGGTTGTGCCCGCAACCAAGGTACATGCCCTTGACCGGAATCGAACCTGGGAACCTTCAGTCCGCAGGCCGACACTCTATCCACTGAGCCAAACCGGTCAGGGCAAATTGTTTTTTTTTTTATTGACTACATATTTACAGTATGGTACAAGTTTTTATTCCTAACACTGTTCCGTTGTCTTTATTTTGAAGCTATTAATGAATCTTCAAGTCTTTTTGTATTTATCCACAATCTAACCCTGTATTTAAAAGGCAGTTTGTGTGTGAGTTTTTCATTGTTTAGTTTAATTCCTTCAGCAAATAATAATTATTATTTAAAAATCATATTGTGTGATATTACAAAATAGCTTTATAAACATTTGAAGGATATTTTTAGTGAAATGAAAATGCTGTAGAAAACTAGTGTTTAAAATTACATAAATAATTATCTGAATATATATATTTTTAAAAACAATATTTTAGATGTGATTAAAAGCTTTTATTGTTTGGCAATATGTAAATGAACAATTTGAGCAGTAATCAATATAGCTTATTCTTTCATTTGATTTTGTGAGATTCTTTTTGTTAATCGTACACATTTTTGAACCACCAGATCTATAGAAAATAAATTGAAGAGTAAAACAACACACCTATAAAGGATCCACATATTGGCATTCATAGCAAAGCTATTACTTCGTCCTATAATTACTCTAGAAATGAAAGTAGCAATTTGATTCTGTCAATGTATAATCATTGTGGAATTACTTACTCACATGAAAATATAATAGATAATCTTGCCTCCAAAATTGTTATTAAAGCTAGATCTGCTGATGTGTTCCTGGAATAAAAAGTTATGGCTAAAGGAACTGTGACAGGTTTTTTTTTTCTCTTTCCTGCATCATTATTGTTATAGATTTTATGCTTTTTAAACACTCTGTTGCATATTTATAAGTGATCATGCACATGAACCAATTGTCTCTTACATATATGCTGAAAGTATGTCTTGATAAGCATGCTTTATCTTTCAAAAAGTCACTTCTTTGCTACATAATCTGTGTTCTGCTAAAGATTTGTTCTGGTCCTTTAAATTCTTTTTTGTTGTTTAATCCTTGGTTCTTTAACAAATGTCAAGGTCTATATATGCTGTGTTTTGATAAGTAATTTAATATGTAAAATGCTTTGAATGACTCTCCTGGTATGTATAAAAAAAAACTTTGTTAAGCAGGTCAAAATAGAAATTTCATGATGTATAGTGATACGTCATTGGATTTTTTCATTGATACACTCAACACTATGTGTCTGGACATAGAAATAATTTCAAAGTCCTTGCCATATTGTATTGCTTAACAGCAGATACAGCATGAGTAAAGCATGGAGAAAAAAAAAATCAGCAGTTTAATGAAAGTGACCAGAACAAATTTTTAGCAGCAAAGCGTTTACATCAATTTAAGTGCTATAATTGAGTTACACTTGGCCAGTTTGAGGTTGAGGTAGGCATTATAGTGTTCAAATAACAGTTACTTCTTAAGGCCATTTCTATGTCCAGCCTCAAATAATAATGGTCATTTATAGTGGACTTCAGGTAGATAGTTTAAAGTCTAACATTAAGGATGAAAACAAAGCAAAACAACAAGCAGGTTGTTTCTATCACATCCAGATTTCCTCAGTGCAATGTGGTGATATTGCTTGTTTCTTAAATTGTTCTTAAGCTTTTTCAGTGAATGTTTTTATATAGCTTATAAAGAGATTAATAAAGTATCTGTCTCTCAAAATCCCAATTGGACAATGACATGTACAGTTATTTTTTTTTACCCAACATGTAAGCAACATATAAATAAGAAAAGTTAGGTTTGACACATTTGATAGTCATAAAAATATCTGCAGTATTTGTTATCAATGCTAAAAATCATCACAATGCCTATTATTTCTTTTTAAATCAACATGTGTGACATATTAATTAGCTTTATCTAGGTGCATTTATTTTGAAAAAGAATCCCTAAGGATGAAGGCTAATACATACTATAGGTGGTGGGAAATCTTATTTTGATAGCTATTGTATAAATTTTTACTTTTGTATTTTGCCTATTTCTTGATCTTTTATAATAGCTAGCATTCACATTTGATCTACAGTCTTCTTATCATATGCACTGATTTCCTAAGTTTTATTACTTTTGACACACTACTGTGTTTTCATCTTTTTAAGAATATCTTGTGGCTGTGTATACACAGAGATGATTAGAATGTGGTGCTAAAAATACTATTTTTTCTATAAATTCTGTGGTTCTTATATTAATATGATTCAACACTTTTTTCTAAAGAAACTTTTTTTGATTGATTGATTTTCAGTCGTAAAATCTAAATTGGTGTTCTGATTTTTTTTCAGAACTAGATGTGCCTTCCATTACATGTTCCTTAAATTAATTAAAACACTAAAACTTTCATTGGTAATTATTCTCTATAACTCAGGTTATTACCAAACTAGTAGATAGAGTACAGTGATTCCTCCTCATCCTAGGATGCCTGAAACCACGGATAGTACTTAACCACAAGGATTCCTTAAACACAAGTCCTATGATACCACAACGGTTGTATGTTAACCAAGATGGCCACTAAGTGACTAATGGGCAGGTGGTATAGACATACACAACCTGGATAACCTAGTCAAAGAGATTATTTATATCCTGGGCAGGACAGAGTGAGACATAGTGAGATTTCATTACTACTACTCAGAATGGTGTGCAATTTAAGACATGAATTGTTTATTTCTGAAATATTCCATTTAATATTTTGAACTGTGGTTGACCACAGTAACTGAAACCATGGAAAGTGAAACCACAAATAATGGGAAACTACTGTATTTAAACTTATAAATTGATTAGGGAGTAACAAGTGTAACTCAATAGGAAGCTAGAATGAAATTTAACAATTTATAAGCTACCCAGTTTCTACTGAACACAGTTGGACCTAAAAATCAGGTCCTATGTCCCTTTACTTTTGTCAGTTCAGGGAAGATCTGTTCCCAACTTCTCCAATTATTTTTTTTAATTCTCTTCAGAACTCTTTTCAATTTCATTATATTTACAACTAAGTGTCCATAAGTATTTGTAAATAAAGAATACTGGCATAAATAATACTAATAATTTCCCTTCATATGCACAGTCCTTTCATCAACCCAATTCTTATATAACACTATATTTTAATTTCTAATAATGTTGTCTTATCCCATTTTTCCCACATTAATTTTGCCAGAGTAAATGGTTAGCAAAAATATGTCTCCTAAGTAGATTCCAAAATGTTTATTACTAAGCAGTTATCTTTTGGAATTTAAAACCAACATTAGATTTTCAAGATCACTTGGGGTCTCTGAAAGCTTTAATTAAAAATCTTCCTTTTATTTACACATTCGTTCACCATGTATTTATTTAGTTCCTATTATGTAGCAGGCATTATGCTATTCTGCATTTTAATACAGCTGCTCTGTCCATTTTCTCCCATGTGCCAAAGAACATTAGTAACTATCATGTTGTAGTTGCTTTCCATTGATGCTATTCTCATGACTCCATCTTTACAGCCCTCATGTGGAACTTGTATAAAATAAATACTTGTTTTCACATTCCCAGCGAAGACTTGTGGATAGGTTTCCCAAAAACTTTTCATGGAAACTTTCATTATCCCTTTTCATGCTTATTAGTTCTTAGCAGGGAGACATTTGGCAACAATAAACATGACTAGCCCGAGGAGTTATTATATTATGCACTTCAATTTCACTCATTTAACAAATGCATTTCACATTTGACCATACCTATTTATTTTCACACCATAGTAGCTAGTATAAGAAATTGATTTGAAAGCAATAACAACAACAACAAAAAGTCAGAGCAAAACAACTTATTTAAGATAATGATCATGAAGGAAAGGTTTAAGAACTAAAATATTACATTTAGAAACATGACGCTTTAACCTATGATCAATAGAACATACATGGATCCTATCCTCAAAAATGGTAAAATGTGATTTTTAATAAATAATAATAAATGTAGCTGACATATGCACAAACAGTTCTCTCACACAAATATATTGAATTTTTTTTTTCTGGATGATGTCAAGTGCTGGTGAAACTAACTACTGTTTCAGATCCATAAACATTATTCTATAGCTACTAATAACTTTCACTTAACTGTGTCTGCAATCATTGTTGACTGTTTCATTAAACTGTCTCAGATCGTGGAAATAGGCAGTGTCCGACTGTTAAAGGACATCAATCAACTCTGTAGTAGACTGTTAATATTTATCCATTACATGATTCCACCACCCATCTAAGTATGCTTTTGGTATACCAGTAATTAATTTTAATTATCCAGTTCTGGTTACAGGAATAATTTGCGGGCTGAAGTGTTAATGTGTTTGTTTAATTAATTGTCAAATTTTGGGGACAAAATGTCCAGATCTACTAATCCTGTATTTTTAAAGCTCCTACCAAAAAAACTTGAGGCCAAGAAAAATCAGAGTAAACTGATTAAGCAATTATAAAAATAGCCTCAAAGTTTAAAATTTGACATTATTAGAGGCCAAGTCTTGCTGAATAAAAATAAAAAAAAATACATTCTATGAGATGTAGCTCTAACTTCTAAATTGACAGGTTACTAAATGGGAGTACATAAAACTAAAACATTTTTGTGTAGTAAAGGTTTCCATCAACAAAACAAAAAGAACCCACTGAATGGGAGAACATACTCACCAATAATATATCTAATAAGGTGTAAACATTCAAAATTTATAAAGGACTTATATAATTCAACACAAAACAAACAAACCATCCAATTAGAAAATGGGCAAAAAACTTGAATAGACACTTCTCCAAAGAAAACATGTAGGTGGCCAACAGACATATAAAAAGATGCTCAATGTCACTAATCATCAGATAAATGCAAATTAAAACCACAATGAGATATCACCTTAGACCTGTCAGAATGGCTATCATCAATAAGTCAACAAACAAGTGTTGGTGAGGATGCTGAGAAAAGGGAAACTTTGTGCCCTGTTGGCAGGAATGCAGATTGGTGCAGCCACTATGGAAAAGAGTATGGAGTTTCCACAAAAAATTAAAAATGGAACTGCCTTATGACCCAGCAATTCCACTTCTCGGAATATATTGAATAAACCTGAAATACTGGTTTGAAAGAAGATATACACCCCTATATTCATTGCAGCATTATTTACCAAGATTTGGAAGCAGCCCATGAGTAGGTAAGTGGATAAAAAAAAGTTGTGGTAGAGGTGCACAGTGGAATACTACTTGGTTGGAAAAATAAGCAAATCTTACCTTTTGTGACAGCATGGTTGGAACTGGAGAGTATTATGCTAAGTGTAATAAACCAGTCAGAGAAAGACAAGTACCATATGGTTTCACTTATATATGGAATCTAATAAACACAATAAACAAACAAACAAACAAACAAACCAGATGCAGACTCATAGATCCAGAAAAAAGGCTGATAGCTGACTATAGGCAAAGGGGTTGAGGGGCTGGATGACAAAGGTGAAGGATTTAAGAACCCCCCCCCCCAAAAAAAAAAAACAACAAACAAACAAACAAACAAAAAACATAAAAAAGCAAAAAACAAAATCCTCATATACACAGACAACAGTATGGTGATTATCAGAGGGAAAAGTGAGTGGGAGGAGGTAGAAGAAGGTAAAGGAGGGAGGATAAATGGTGATAGAAGGAGACTTAACTTTAGGTGGTAAACACACAATATAATATGAAGATGATATATTATAGAAGTGTACACCTGAAACCTATATTTTATAAATCAATGTTATCCCAATAAATTTAAAAAATTAACAAATAATCTATATATATAAAAGCCTAAGCAACTGTTATGACTGAACCGGAACAACCAGAATGACTGGTCAACCAGTCGCTATGATGTGCACTGACCACCAGGGGCAGATGCTCAATGCAGGGGCTGCTCCCTGGTGGTCAGTGCACTCCCACAGTGGGAGTGCTGCTCAGCCGGGCAGCAGCAGTGGTGGTGGTGTTGGCACAGCAGGTCCAGGATGAGCAGCAGTGGAGCTGCACCTGGCCCCAGCTGTGGCTGCTCCCTGGCCATCTGTCTCTTTGGCCACCTGCCTCTTCGGGCACTGCTACTGCATCCCTCGGGGGAATGTAGGACTGCCGGGTTTCAGGCCAATCCTGGATTGTGTGAGGGTGCAGGCCTGGCTGAGGGACTCCACCCGTGCACGAATCGGTGCACCGGGCCTCTAGTATATAAATAATATGAAAATTTTTAGAAAAATATAAAAGAGGAGAAACAGAGCCAAATTTCATTATATATAAAACAAAAAATGTTTAACTTTGCTACAATTATTTTAAAAATCTTATCCTTGCCTTATTTTTATCTGGGGAAAATATGTACCATCTAGAGTGGGGTTGAAATTTGAATCTTTTAAAATGAAAATCTTATAGTCAATTTTCATCTCTTCTACAACAAAATTTTGCAATAATTGTCATAGATAGTGCTATCACATAATTATTTTATTAGAAGATTTGTAGGCAAAACACCTTCATTTATAAGTATGCTAATTAATCAAATATATACCAGTTAATGCTATTGCCAATATTTCCTTATCACCCATTGCTCTTCAATTTGTCAACATCAGTTCACTCACAACTTTCCTGAAAATTCACACTGATGGAGCAGCAGGAACTTAAGAGGCTACTATGTCCCATCACTTCATATTCACCCTTTCTTTTAATCCTCATTTCAAGTCTGAAAGATACATATCACTTTCATTTTAAAAATGGGGAAACTGAGTCAGTGCAGTTAAATTATTTTCCCAAAGGTAAGTGATAGAAATGAAGTTGAAACTTGACATTACATGACTAAAGTTTATTGTAAAAAGACAACAGCTCGTTTATTATTCAAAAATGAAACATACCTTTAAAATAATGTTACCATAAATAAAATCAATAGGTAGCAAACGTGACATGCTTATCTGTTTTTGCATGCCTTAGAATGGAAAGAACTGTTCATTACCTGGAAATAAGGTCTATAAAATGAGAAATAAATAAAATGTGTCAATACTAGCCTTGTTATGAAAGCAAGAACACATAGTGGGAAAATATTTCTGTATCTCTACTCATATCTATATCTACTTAAATCTATGATACAGATTATGATTTCATAACCTTTAACATAATTTTTACAATTTAAGAACTATTTTTATCAAAAGTATTTTCAGATTTTCTTATACATTGTTATGTAACTATCTGATTACCCTTCAAATTCTTTGTAAACTAGGTGTTACTGCAATTTCTCAAGCTATTTAAAGAATACTCCCATATTTAAGTGATTTTGGCTGTGTTACATGAACACATACTTTAATAAAATAAAGTTAATGAGTGGTGTCTCCTTTGAACTTCTCAAAAATAGATTACATCTTTTTAAAATAGTATATAATGAAAATATGTCAGAAAATTATAATTATCTAAGTTTTATAAAGGCCAGGTATATTAAAATCAATATGCTAGTTAATTAGTGGACAAATGAAACAAAACCCAATTTATTCTTTTTATATATAACTTCAGTCTATAATGAAAAATATGCAAGTAGGAACCAGATTAAATATAACTTATACTAGCCTTTGATAACTCTATGTAACAGAAAATTAAGTTAAGTGAAAATGTTCTTAATCATTCAGTGAAGAAATTATTGATTTGTGAATATAATATATGGGATATAAAGGATCAATAGGAAGTAGCAGAACTGCTATAATGGTCAAAATGCTAGAGACTTTGGAGCCTTGAAAACGGGAAATTTCAGAGTGGCAGAGACTTAGAGAGCAGCAAGAGGACAAACTAGGGAGGTAAATCCAAGAAGCATCAGTGATTGGTATTATATTTATAAATGAAAATAAAGCAACTTTATTATGATGCTTTACAGTTTTCAAATCATTTTTGTAACTGGATGAAAATTGTAACATGGCAAGAATTAGGAGGTAAAATTCTGTGTGTGTGTGTATATCTATCTATCTTTTTTTGCCTGATATTTTATGTTAAATTATAAGTTTATAATTTAAGTAAGAAAATTGGTATTAGAAAAATGCCACATAATTATGGAGAATAGACAATATTTCTCATCCAATCAAGTTTCCTAACTGTAGGAGTAGAGAGAGGATAGCTGGTGATCTCAGATGTGGGTCCTCCCACTTAAAAATTAACAGGGAATTTTATTAACACATCTTTGCATTGAATGGAATTATTAACTAGAGGCTCAGTGCACGAAATTCATGCACAGGTAGGGTCCCTAGGCCTGGCCGGTGATCAGGGCCTCCCTCTAAGGAGCAACCGGCAGGGTGATCAGGGGGGCCCCCCCGCTGGCACCCACCTTGGCCAGCCTGGCCCCCCCATACACCCGCCCCACCCCCCGCTGCTGCCTCCAGTCCCCTCCTTCTATGGGGCAACCGGCAGGGCGATCAGGGGGAGGGGTTCCCCACTGTCACCCACCATGGCTGGCCTGGGGCCTGTGGGCTGGGGGAAGCTCCTGTGTTGAGCATCTGCCCTCTGGTGTCAGTGCACGTCATAGCGGCTAGTTGGTCCACCATTCAGTCGATTTGCATATTAGGCTTTTATTATATAGGATCGTTTCAGAGAGAAAAATCATAGCTATTTTACATAAGATACTGCTTATATTTTTGAAATACAAAAATAATATATTTTTTTTATTTTTGAAAATAAATTTAACCTCTACTTTTTAAAAAATTGCAACATTTGCTCTATTAGGCATAATTATAAGGTATAGAGGCTGACCATATTTTTTAAAGTTTAGAATTTTAATATTTAATTGAATTTGAAATTATCTCTATAATATAGAAAAATACCTAAGATATATTAAGTGCTTAATAAATGTTAATTGAATAAAACAGCCACAAATAACTTCAAAGGTAGAATTTATTCAGGGTGGATTTAAAGTATTATTAGTCTTAACTTCTAAAAGAGAACCCCTCTGTTGCCTTTCAGTTTGGGCCCATAAGTAGACTAGATGTCTTTTCAAAACATACATTGCTTTCCTCAGGAGAGACTGCAGGCCTGGTTCTTTGATTAATATTCTGCATGAGAATGATCAGATATAAAAATAAAGTCTATTTTCACACAGTCCTATAAATTGAAAACTGAAATTTCTCATACAGAGGATAGTTTGTTTTTCCAATAATAGCATTTTACAGTTGTAAAAAACTTCATGGACTTTATTAATTACTTTTAGGATAAACTATTAAATTGTGCCTATTGGTTTAAACCAAGTCCCCCCTTAATGTCTTTAATTGTAAACTTACAAGCAACAACCTTTTTATTAAAAGTGAACATCTAGCTAAAGCAGCAATTTTCAACCTTTTCCATCTCACAGCACATAAACTAGTTACTAAAATTCTGCAGTACACTAAAAATATATTTTTTGCCAATCTGACAAAAATAGGTATAGTTTTTATTGATTTACCAAAAAAAAAAAGTAATTACCTACCCTTATTGCTTCAAAGTGACTTTTTAAAAAATCAGGTGCCTATATTTGTATTTAAGGATTCTAGTACTAAGAATTAATCAATCAGATGCAACCTTTTTATGCAATGTGAACAATAAGTTGAAAATCTAATATATGGTCTGTACATTTATGGTTCAAAGCAGTGCATTCACACTGGATGGTCATTGTTGTGTTGGCTGCTGTCATTTTTTTTATTTGACAATCGAAGGGAAAAGAAGTCAGTGTGTCTGACTAAACAGTCAGGTATTGCATGTAAAAACTCTTGCAGCACATCAGTTGAAAATCTCTGAGCTAAAGTAAGCTAAAGATAATTTCCAAATGCTACCCTATGAAATGTTACTGGATTTTCAATAGGACATTGTTTGTTTTTGTTTTTGTTTTTTTGGGGGTTGTTTTTTTAGAATATATGTATACTAGTTTATATTGAGACATTAAAAATCTACTAAGTATTTAGTAGACATTAAAAATCTACTAAGTAGAATATTTCTAAGTCAAGTTATTTCAGTAGGCATGTTGGTCTTCAAGATCACTTATAGCTTTCTAAAATTCAACTTAATTATTTTAAATAGCCCTCATTTCTCATAGATGGTGGAATTTTCTTTACTTGGAAAACTTTTAAAGAAAAGATCCCTACCCCCACCCCAATCTTCAGTTGACTGAGCTTAGCTAAAGTAATTAGAGATAATTTAAACAATGTATAAAATGAGTATCATTTAGAAGCATTCTGACATGGAGAAAATTTTCACTCACAAACATAATTTTCATACTACAACACATCAGAAATAATAGCTTATGTTGCTTTTTAATTGGGAAATTGGCATGTACAGTTTTATTGTTCTAGTTGTAGAATATAGATATTCAAAGTTATAAGAACTCTTGGAACTCCTTTATGTTTATTTTTCTCATTTTCTTCATTTTCCATATAAACACAAATATATATTTACATATTTCCCTAATTTCCACCATGATATTTTCTAAATGGACAAACCAAACCTAAAATATCTCAATCCAAGCCCCAAAAAACATAAGTGTGAGAAGTGGGGTTTAAATTTAAATCTGGCCTACTCCAAATTTCTTTTCACTCTGCTAGGCTGCCTTATACCTATTGAATTTACAAAGGAGATGTACGTGACTTAACCAAGATAACAAACAAGCTGGTGAGGAGCAAGGCCATGATAGCAATTGATTTCCCAACCTCTTCACACAGTATTCTTACCAATACCACACTCTCTCTCACTGTGTTTAAAAATGCAATTGGCATATTAATGACCTCTTTCCTCTCCAATTTATTGAGGGCAACACTATCTACACTAATAAAAGAGAAACATGGTAATTGGCGTACGACCGCTACCCTTCCCATTGGCTAATCAGCATATCCTTATGCAAATTAACTGTCAGCCAAGATGGCGGCCGGCAGCCAGGCAGCTGGAAGCGAACATGAGGCTTGCTTGCTCCCGTGACTGCAGACTGCAACGTTCCCCGCCTGACTTGACTTGCCGACCTCTGAGCTGGCAGTTTGAAACATTCTAACAAATATAGAAGGCCGGGATCTCAGAGCTGAAGTTATACATTGTTTCGATTATAGAACCGAAACAAACCAGCAGCGGAAGCCTCAGAGCTAGAGCCAGAGCTAAAGCTGGCCCAGAAGAAAAAAGAAAAAAGAAAAAAGGGGCGGTTGGGGGCTTCAATCAATCGCAAGCCTTAAGGCAGCCCTCAGCCCCTCACCCAGCCTGGCCAGGCACCCCAGTGGGGACCCCCACCCTGAAGGGTGTGTGACCAGCTGCAAACAGCCATCATCCCCTCTTCCAGGCTGGCCAGGCACCCCAGTGGGGACCCCCACCCTGATCCAGGACACCCTTCAGGGCAAACCAGCCGGCCCCCAGGCCTCTATCCTATATAGTAAAAGGGTAATATGCCTCCCAGCACCCGGATCAGCAGAGCCGAGAGGTCTCCTGGCACCAGATCAGCATGACAGGGTGCAGCGCCCAAACCCCCTGATCGCCCTGCGGCTCTGTGTGTGACAGGGTGTGGCATCCCAACCCCCTGATCGGCCCTGCTCTGTGTGTGACAGGGTGCAGTGCCCCAAGCCCCTGATTGGCCCTGCTCTGTGGGTGATAGAGGGCGGCACCCCAATCCCCCCCACCACGGGCCCTGCTCTGTGTGTGACAGGGTAGAGCCATAACCTCCCCATCGGCCCTGCCCTGAGTGTGACAGTGGTGGCGCCCCAACCCCCTGATCCGCCCTGCTCTGTGTGTGACAGGAGGCGGTGCCCTAACTCCACTATCGGCCCTACTCTGTGCGTGACGGGGGAGCTCCCCAACCCCCTGATGGGCCCTGCTCTGTGCATGAGAGGGGGGAGCTCCCCCAACCCCCTGATGGGCCCTGCTCTGTGCGTGACGGGGGGGGGGGGCAGTGCTCCAACCCCCTGATTGGCCCTGCTCTGTGAGTGACAGAGGGCAGCGCCCCAACCCCCTGATTGGCCCTGCTCTGTGCGTGACAGGGGGTGGTGCCGCAACCTCCCCATTGACCCTGCCTTGAGTGTGATAGGGGGCGGTGCCTCAACCCCCAATCAGCCCTACCCTGAGCGTGACTGAGGGTGGCATCACAACCTCCCAATCTGCCGTGCTCTGTGCATGACAGGGGGCGGTGCCCCAACTCCCCAATCAGCCCTGCTCTGAGCCTGACCAGGGGCTGCACCTAGGGATTGGCCCTGCCCTCTGCCACCCGGGAGCAGGCCTAAGCCAGCATGTCGTTATCTCCCGAGGGGTCCCAGACTGCGAGAGGGCACAGGCTGGGCTGAGGGGCCCCCCCTTCCCCCCCGAGTGCACAAATTTTTGTGCACCGGGCCTCTAGTACTTTATAATAGTCATTCCCTAATTGCTGGTTTCCCTAGTCAATAACATTGTTCCATAGGCTAGAATTAGTCTATAAAACAGAAAAAATTTAAAAAAAAAGATGGAACAACATTTTCTTAGAAGTTTGAGATCTTCTTATCTTTGATTTTTCTCAACTGTGAAATTTTTATTTTGCATTTTCTTTCTCACTCAAACACATCTTCCTAGCTTAAGATGCCATAAAGAAAATAATCCTAGGTCTTAATTTGGTCCAAGTTGTGAATCTCTTCTAAAGACAAAAATAGTGAGTCCAATTTATTATTATAACGATGTTTTTCATTTAAGGAAAAAAAAAGATGTTTTTCATACATATACCTGTAATTCATATATATAATGTTCAGAGGGTAGTTATTTAGTGCATGCATTTATGTCAGTTATCAGTTTACTAGAGACCTGGTGCACGGATTCGTGCACTGGTGGGGTCCCTCTGCCTGGCCTTCGCCCTCTTGCAATCTGGGACTCCTCAGAGATGTTGGAGAGCCAGTTTTGGCCCAATCCCGGCAGGATCCTATAGTCTATATATATAAAAGCCTAAGCAACTGAACAACAGAACGACCAGTCGACTTGGTCACTATGATGCGCACTGACCACCAGGGGGAAAATGCTCAATGCAGAAGCTGCCCCTGGTGTTCAGTGCACTCCCACAGTGGGAGCACCGCTCAGCCAGAAGCCGGCTGAGTGGGTGCAGCTGCAGAGGCATGAGCCTCTCCCGCTCCCAGGCTGTACTACTGAGCAGCGGCAGTGGCAGGCACAGCAGGGCCAGGATGAGCAGGAGTGGCGTTCAGCTCCAACTCAGGCTCCTCCCCAGCCACCTACTGCTTCACACACTACATCCCTCGGGGGACATCGGCCTGCCGGTTTTGACCCAATCCTTGAAACCAGCAGTCTGATGTCCCCCGAGGGGTCCTAAATTGTAAGAGTGCACAGGCCAGGCTGAGGGACCCCACAGGTGCATGAATTCGTGTACTGGGCCTCTAGTATGCATAAAAGATCTTTGGTTAATCTCTTCCCGCCCTCCCCCTCTCCTCTTCCCCCTGAGATTCATCAATCTGTTCCATGTTTCCATGCCTGTTCGTTGAGTGACTGCCCCCTGGTGGTCACTGTGCATCATAGCTAACGGTCTAACTGTTGCTTAGGCTTTTATATATATACTAGAAGCTCGGTGCACAAAAATTTGTGCACTCAGGGGGGAGAGGGGGTCACTCAGCCCGTCCTGTGCCCTCTCGCAGTCTGAGATCCCTTGGGAGATAATGACCTGCTGGCTTAGGCCTGCTCCAGGGTGGCAGAGGGCAGGCCCAATCCCTAGGTGCAGCCCCTGGTGGGGCTCAGAGCAGGGCCGATTGGGGAGTTGGGGCGCTGCCCCTGTCATGCACAGAGCAGGGCGGATCAGGAGGTTTTGATGCCACCCCTAGTCATGGCTGATTGGGGGGTTGGGGCACCACCACCTGTCACACTCAAGGCAGGGTCGATAGGGAAGTTGCGGCGCCACCCCCTATCATGCACATAACAGGGCCAATCAGGGGCTTGGGGCGCTGCACCCTGTCACATACAGAGCCCCAGGGCAATAAGGGGGAAGGGAAGATCCCCACATCAGGCACAGAGCAGGGCTGATCAGGAGGTTGGGGCACCTTCCCCTGTCATGAACAGAGCAGGGTGGATAGGGAGGTTGTGGCCCTGCCCCCTGTCACACACAGAGCAGAGCCGATCAGGGGGTTGGGGCACCCCACCCTGTAAAACACAGAACCTCAGGGAGATCAGGGGGTTGGGGAGCTCCCCCCTAACAGGCACAGAGCAGGGCTGATCAGAGGGTTGGGTCACCTTCCCCTGTCAAAAACAGAGCAGGGCGGATAGGGAGGTTGTGGCCCCGCCCCCTGTCACTCAAAGAGCTTTAGGGTGATCAGGGGGTTTGGGTGCTGCCCCCTGTCACGCTGATCCCGGTGCCGGGAGGCCTCGCTGCTCCACTGATCCCGGTGCTGGAAGGCATATTACACTTTTACTATATAGGATAGAGGCCTGGTGCACGGGTGGGGGCCAGCTGGTTTGCCCTGAAGGTTGTCCTGGATCAGAGTGGTGGTCCCCACTGGGGTGCCTCGCCAGCCTGGGTGAGGGCATGATGGCTGCCAGCCTGAGTGAAGGCATGATGGCTGTTAGCAGCTGGTCACACCTCCTTCAGGGTGGGGGTCCCCACTGTGGTGCCTGGCCAGTCTGGGTGAGGAGCTGAGGGCCGTTTTCAGGCTGGTTGGTGACTGAAGCTCCCAACTGCTCCTTTTTTTCTTTTTTTTTTTATTCTGGGCCAGCTTTAGCTCTGAGGCTCAGCTCCATTTCTGAGGCCTCAGCTGCTGAAAGCAGGTTTCTGGCCTTTGTTTACCTTCTGTATTTGAAACAGTGTTGCGGTCCTGCTGGCTCAAGCCTGGCTAACTAACGCAGGTTTCTGGGGTTTGGTTTAGTTTCTATATTTGTTACAATGTTTCTTAGAGTTGCAGCTCAGTGGTCAGAAAGGCAGGCAGGGAAGCTTGGCTTCCTCCGTCACTGAAGCAAGCAAGCCTCCCTGTTTGTGTAAAGCTGCCTGGCTGCCGGTCTCCATCTTGGATGGCAGTTAATTTGCATATCTCCCTGATTAGCCTATGGGAAGGGTAGTGGAGGTACACTAATTACCATGTTTCTCTTTTATTAGATAGGATAGATATAGATATAGATATAGATATAGATATAGATATAGATATAGATAGATAGATTGCCTTGTAGCAATGAATACACCCTTCATTACATTTTTATAATAAAATAATTTATAAGCACTTCTTTTTTTAAAATATATTTTTATTGATATAAGAAAGGAAGGGAGAGAGAGATAGAAACATCAATGGTGAGAGAGAATCATTGATCAGCTTCCTCCTGCATGCCCCCTACTGAGGATCGAGCCTGCAATCTAGGCATGTGCCCTTGACCGGAATCGAACGCAGGACCTGTCAGTCTGCAGGCCAATGCTCTATCCACTGAGTCAAACAGGCTAGGGCTATAAGCACTTCTTTAAAGTGAGAAAAATGTTAAGCTTTCTCAGTTTAGGGTGCTAAAGGGATGCTGCCAGAGGAAGATGTGGGGAGCCGGCACGGCCATGGCATACTCAGCCCCAGGGCGCCTTATGTGCCATGCCAGCTCAGCCTGGTTCAGTGACCCTGAGTGGGGGGGTGAAAGGATTGAGAAAAGACAGACAAGAGAATGAAAGCTGGGTCTCAGTGGGACGCTGCTCCCTGATGAGGAGACAGCGCCAGCGCCCACAAGCCGTGTCTTTATTTTATAGCAAATGCCACGAGGCAAAGTAGGGGCGTGATCAAGTTGTTTACAGCATTCTCGTGAGTTTCAACCTCACTTAACTACGTGCACCCGAACTCTATCACAAGGCACGTAGGGCTACGTGTTTGGACCACAGTTTCAAGCTTACACCCACAGCCGTTGGCTATGATTGTGCTGGGAGGGCCCTGCCCTCCAGCTGGGACTTGCACGTGGCAATGAGAGGACCCTGTCCTTTCATTAGTCCGAGGCTTGAACCTGGCCAAAACACTGCAGCCGCGCCCCACAGGAAGAAGCTTTGCAATTTCTGGTATAGATGGGGGTAGGGTTGGCCTTGTGGCTGTGAGGACTCTGATGCAGCCCCAGAACACGATCCCTCTGCAACTGCAAAGCTTGGACCTAGTGATAACCTGTGTGCTATCCTTTCCACGGGGAAACAAAAGCCTGCCACACCTTCTACCCTAGCAAAGTCCACTCTTAATGCATGCCCATGCTCCTGACGGCTCATCACCTGCTCCCACCCTGCAGTGCAGAGAGCTGCCTATTGTTTGTTCAGGAACTATAAACTAGCTTTGGTCTGGCCAAACCAGGGAACTTCTCTACTGTCTGCTGGCTGAATCATACCTTCTCCAGTGATGTCTGAACCCCTTCCAAGTTTTTCCTTCCTTGGGTGCTCTTACTCAGCCCTAGGGCACCATGGAGAGTTTCTTTATATATTTAAGCTACTCCTCTGGTGTAAATAGTATTTAACCTTTTCCTGTGTAACCTACTGTATGCAAGCTATCCCTTGATTGGACCCGAACTACCACAGCATATATTTATGCAGATTATAAACTCCATAAAGGCTGGTGTGGCTTAGCACTCTCTCCCCTGTGCAATGCACTGGGCCTTCAGGGAGCACTCCACAATTATTTTTGATGAACAAATGACAAAATTTGCTTCGTGTCGGCTGGATCCATGGGAACTTGCATCTCATGACTGGGTTGTTTGAAAGACTCAACTGGGAGAGAACACTTACCATTTGGATAGTGTTTGGATAAACACAATACCAGCATTTTGAATAAATCAGATGCTTTTAGAAGATTTGGAAGATACTGTTGCATGTCTACCAGTCAACCTTCTATCCCTCTTTTTCTTCTACCCTACCGTGGAGCTTAAAAAATGTAAGATATCCTTTTCTAGCTCTTATTCAGCTAAAAGATAGCCATATTCATTCATTCATCCATTTATTAATTCATTGAATATATGTCAATAAGCCTACCATATGCCAGGTAGCTTTTCTAGGTTCCTAGGGTACCTTATTAAATCCCGTGCCTTCCTGGTACATACACTTAGAAGGGAGAAAGAGAATAAACAATAAACTTAAAAAATTAGTTGGGTCCAACAAAATATGAAAGGAAGTCTGTTTAGCATTTAAATTCCATCATAGAGGGCTATTTATATTACAAACTTTCATTAATATCTGTAACCATTTATTAACCTAAATCTCATACATGTAGTATGAAGAGAAGTCCATGGAATGTTAATGGAAATATGTTCCCTAGTTCTGGAGAAGACAATATCTATTGAAAAACAAGATGATATAGGAGAAAAGCAACAATGTCTGATATATTTATTTACTCTCTTAACTGTATGTTCTTTTTTTAAAAATATATTCTCATTGATTTCAGAGAGAAAAGGAGAGGGAGAGAGAGAGAGAAACACCATTGTTGAGAGAGAATCATCGATTGGCTGCCTCCTGCACACCCCGCACTGGGGATCAAGCCCGCAACCCGAGCATGTGCCTTTGACTGGATTTGAACCAGGACCCTTCAGTCTGCAGGCTAACGCTCTATTCACTGAGCCAAACTGGCCAGGGCTGCCTTAGTTCTTTTATTTTAGTTGAGGAAATAAAAATGTATATTTTTGCTCCATCTTTACCTTGAGATAGAATGAAATAAGATATTTATGGTATAGCCCTAGCTGGTTTGGCTCGGTGGATAGAACGTCAGCCTGCAGACTGAAGGGTCCCAGGTTCGATTCCAGTCAAGGGCATGTACCTTGGTTGCAGGCACATCCCCAGTCGGGGGTGTGCAGGAGGCAGCTGATTGATGTTTCTCTCTCATCGATGTTCCTAACTATCTCTCTCCCTTCCTCTCTGTAAAAAATCAATAAAATATGTTTTTTTAAAAGAGATATTTATGGTACAGAAAAATTGGATGGGAAACAATTGATATCTTTACACAAGGAATCAGAAAACACAGATTTGAGTATCAACTCTACAGCTTTCTTTCTCCTTAACTCTGGTAAATTTACATTTATAAAATTGAAATCTAAATTCCACCTATTCCTAAGTTAAGTCTCAGGAAATAGCTGGCAAGAAAGACACTTCTGAGCTTTTCCTTCTGTTTTTTTTTCTTTTCTCCACCCCCACTTTTATTAAGACTTCATGTTTTTTGAGTGATTTCAGAATTACAGCAAAATTGAGGGGAAGGTAGAGATTCCCCATACACTCCGTTCCTACACATACACATGCATAGCCTACTTCATTATCAACATCCTTCATCAACGAGGTATCTTTGTTAAAACTGATGAACCTAAATTGACACATCATAAGCACCCGAAGTCCATAATTTATATTACAGTTAACTTTTGGTTTTATACATTTTGTGGGTTTGGAAAAATGTATAATGAATGACATGTATTCATCATTACAGTATCATACCGAGTAATTTGAAGTCCTAAGAATCCTCTGTACTTAACTCTCATCATCTCTCTTCCTCCCCAGCACCCATGCAACCACTGACATCTTTACTGTTTCCATAGTTTTGCTTTTTAAGAATGTTATATAGTTGAAATCATACAGTAAGTAGCCTTATTAGATTTACTTCTTTCACCTAGCAATATGCATTTAAGTTGCCTCCATCTTTCATGGCTTGGTAGCTCATTTCTTATCCCACTATCTGGATGCATCACAGATTATTTAGCCATTCACCCATTAAAGGACATTTTAGTTACTTCCCAATTGTGGCAGTTATGAATAAAGCTGTTATAACATTCATATGCAAGTTTTTGTGTGGACATGCTTCCAACTCCTGTGGGAAAATACCAAGGAACATAATTACTGGTTCATAGGGTAAGAGTTTTGTAAGAAACCACCAAACTCTCTTCCAAAGTAGCCGTGCCATTTCGCATTTCTACTAGCAACAAATGAAAATTCCTATTGTTCCACATACCTGCCAGGATTTGGTGTTAGTGTTCTGGATTTTGGTCATTTTATTTTATTTAAATATATTTTATTGATTTTTTTTACAGAGAGGAAGGGAGAGGGATAGTGAGTTAGAAACATCGATGAGAGAGAAACATCAATTCAGCTGCCTCTTGCACGCCCCCTACTGGGGATGTGCCCGCAACCCAGGTACATGCCCTTGACCAGAATCAAACCTGGGACCCTTGAGTCTGCAGGCCGATGGTCTATCCGCTGAGCCAAACCAGCTAAGGCGATTTTGGTCATTTTAATAGGTGTGTGGTGGTATCTGGTTTTAATTTGAATTTCCCTTTATAGTAAGTATTGAAGTTGGGTGCATTGGCCCTTCAACATTGTTCTTATCCTAAAATACTCTGTTGGCTATTCGAGGTCTTGGTCTTCTCCATCTTTGTACTTTTCTAATGACCTGGATAGTGCTATGCACATTGTAGGCATATAATGCTTGTTATCATGAGGCATGGTTTATATAATGACCCACAAATATATGCAATAACATTTAAGTTTGCTCAGGGGGGGATTATAAATGTATATTATATAAATACTGTAGCTTTAACAGATTAAATACCCATACATATATGTGCATATATACATACTAGAGGCCCAATGCACAAAATTTGTGCAAGGGGTTCAGCCCTTGCAGCCATGGTGGCTGCCTCAGCCCTTGCAGTCCCGGCTTCATCCAGGAACGTTATCTGGAAGGATATCCAGATGGACGTCCAGAAGGTTGTTTGGCTGTTTGGTCTAATTAGCATATTATGCTTTTATTATTATAAACTAGAGGCCCGGTGCACAAAAATGTGTGCACTGGGGGGGGGTGTCCCTCAGCCCGGCCTGTGCCCTCTTGCAGTCTGGGACCCCTTGGGAGATAACGACCTGCTGGCTTAGGCCTGCTCCTGGGTGGCAGAGGGCAGGCCCAATCCCTAGGTGCAGCCCCTGGTCGGGCTCAGAGCAGGGCTGATTGGGGAGTTGGGGTGCCGCCCCCTGTCATGCACAGAGCAGGGCGGATTGGGAGGTTTCAATGCCACCCTCAGTCATGCTCAGGGTAGGGCCGATTGGGGGGTTGGGGCACCGCCCCCTGTCACACTCAAGGTAAGGTCGATGGGGAGGTTGCGGCGCCACCCCCTGTCACGCACAGAGCAGGGCCAATCAGGGGGTTGGGGCGCTGCCCCCTGTCGCACAGAGTAGGGCCGATAGGGGAGTTAGGGCACCGCCCCCTGTCACACACAGAGCAGGGCGGATCAGGGGGTTGGGGCACCGCCCTCTATCACCCACAGAGCAGAGCCGATCAGGGGGCTGGGGCGCCGCCACTGTCACACTCAGGGCAGGGCCGATGGGGAGGTTATGGCTCTACCCCATCACACACAGAGCAGGGCCCGTGGGGGGGGGGGGGGGCGGGCTGGTGCGCCGCACCCTGTCAACCACAGAGCCGCAGGGAAATCAGGGAATTAGGGAGCTCCCCCCTATCAGGCACAGAGCAGGGCTGACCAGGGGGTTGGGGCACCTTCCCCTGTCACGAAGAGTGCAGGGCGGATAGGGAGGTTGTGGCCCCACCCCCTGTCACACACAGAGCCCCAGGGTGATCAGGGGGTTTGGGCGCTGCCCCCTGTCACACTGATCCCGGTGCTGGGAGGCATATTACCCTTTTACTATATAGGATAGAGGCCTGGGGGCCAGCTGGTTTGCCCTGAAGGGTGTCCTGGATCAGGGTGGGGGTCCCCACTGGGGTGCCTGGCCAGCCTGAATGATGGGATGATGGCTGTTTGCAGCTGGTCACACACCCTTCAGGGTGGGGGGTCCCCACTGGGGAGCCTGGCCAGTCTGGGTGAGGGGCTGAGGGCTGCTTTCAGGCTGGCAGTTGTTGACTGAAGCTCCCAACTGCTCCTTTTTTTTCTCTTTTTTATTTTATTCTGGGCCAGCTTTAGCTCTGGCTCTAGCTCTGAGGCTTCGTATCTGGTTTGTTTGCCGTTCTATAATCGAAACAATGTATAACTTCAGCTCTGAGATCCCGGCAGGCTGAAAGCTGGTTTCTGGGGTTTTGTTTAGCTTCTTATTTGCAACATAGTACATAGTTGCTTAGAGTTGCAACTCAGAGGCTGGCAAGTCAGGCGGGGAACATTGGAGTCTGCAGTCACTAGAGCAAGCAAGCCTCCCTGCTCGCTTCAGTGCATGGCTTCCGGCCACCATCTTGGCTGACAGTTAATTTGCATGAGGATATGCTGATTAGCCAATGGGAAGGGTAGCGGTCGTACGCTAATTACCATGTTTCTCTTTTATTAGTGTAGGCTAGAGGCCCAATGCACAAAAATTTGTGCACTCCGGGGGGGGGGGGGGGGGGGGGGGTCCCTCAGCCCAGCCTGTGCCCTCTTGCAGTCTGGGACTCCTCAGGGGATGACCACCTGCTGGCTTAGGCCCGCTCCCTGGGGGATTGGGCCTAAGCTGACAATCAGACATTCCTCTGGCAGCCCAGCAGCCCTCGGGGGATATCCACTTGCCAGCGGGGAGTAGACCTAAGTTGCAGTCGGACATCCTTAGCGCTGCTGAGGAGGCAGGAGAGGCTCCCACCACCACTGCTGTACTGGCAGCCATCAGCCTGGCTTGTGGCTGAGCAGAGATCCCCCATGTGGGAGCGCACTGACCACCAGAGGGCAGCTCCTGCATTGAGCGGTTGCCCCCTGGTGGTCAGTGTGTGTCATAGTGACAAGTCATTCCCAGTCTTTTTGCTGTTAGGGTCAGTTTGCATATTACCCTTTTATTATATAGGATAGAGGCCTGGTGCATGGGTGGGAGCCGGCTGGTTTGCCCTGAAGGGTGTCCCGGATCAGGGTGGGGGGTCCTGCTTGTGTGCCTGGCCAGCCTGGGTGAGGGGCTGATGGCTGTTTTCAGCTGGTCACACCCCCTTCAGGGTGGGGGTCCCCACTGGGGTGCCTGGCAAGCCTGGATGAGAGGCTGAGGGCCATTTTCAGGCTGGCCACACCCCCTTTAGGTGGAGGTCCCCACTGGGGTGCCTGGCTAACCTGGATGAGGAGCTGATGGCTGTTTTCAGGCTGGCCACACCCCCTTTAGGGTGTGGGTCCCCACTGGGGTGCCTGGCCAGTCTGGGTGAGGGGCTGAGGGCCGTTTTCAGGCTGGCCGGCGACTGAAGCTCCCAGCCTCTCCTTTTTTTCTTTTTTTTTATTCTGGGATTTATTTAACTTCTATAATTGAAACTTTGTTGATGTCACTGGAGCTGAGAGCCAGCTCCTACTCGCTCCAGCTCTGAGGCCACTGCCTGCTGAAAGCAGGTGTCTGGGGTTTGTTTAGCTTCTATAATTGAAACTTTGTTGCTTTCGGAGCTCAGAGCTGGGCCGCGGCAGGCAGGGAACCTTGGCTTCCTCCATCACTGGAGCAAGCAAGACTCCTGCTCGCTCCAGCTCCGTGGCTGCCGGCCGCCATCTTGGTTGGATTAATTTGCATATTGCGCTGATTAGCCAATAGGAGGCGTAGCGATGGTATGGTCAATTACCAAGTTTGTCTATTATTAGATAGGATAGGCACACATGAATATACAACGTGCTAATAATTCTTCATTTGCAAATTCAAAATTATGTTAATGGAATGTTATGGAGCTTTAAAATATAAGATGTTCCTTTCCTAGCACTTATTGGCCATATTCATTCATTCATCCATTTGTTAAATCATTAAATATACATCAAAGGGCCTACTGTGGCAGGAAGTCGATCTAGGTACCTAGGATCAACATGCCCAACTTCAATACTTACTATAAAGGTAAATTCAAATTAAGACAACATGCCACTACACACCTATTAAAATGACCAAAATCCAGACCACTGACAACACCAGATGTGGCAAAGGCGTGGAACAATAGGAACTCTCATTTATTGCTGGTGGAGATGCAAAATGTTACAGCTACTTTGGAAGAGAGTTTGGTGGTTTCTTACAAAACTAAAACGAGTAGTAAACTTTAATGGTCATCTTTGAAATCTACTTTTGCTTTAGTTACCACCTTTAGTCTCTACATCTGCATAAATTATTTAGTATTGGTATCTATTAAATTATTTCATTTTGTACTTTTGATCATCTTTTTTGATAATACCTACAAAATTACTTTGTACATATATTGGAGACATTGCATAATGTTAGGATTGACTCAGAATACCTGTCTTTAACTGATCTTAAGCTTTCTAAAACATGAAAGTATTTTCAGAAATCTTTGTTAGCTATGCATTATCAGTAAGAAAGTCCAGTTCCTCCAGTCCTGGCCAGATGGCTCAGTTACTTGGAGCATCGTCCTGTACACCAAAAGGTTTTGTGTTCTATTCCTGGTCAGGACACATACCTAGGTTGTGGGTTCAATCCCTGGATAAGGCATGCACAGGAGGCAACCGATCCATGTTTCTATCTCACATCGATATTTCTGTCTCTACTTTCCTCTCTCTCTAAAAATCAATGACAAAATTTCCTTTGATGAGGATCTTTTAAAAAGTCCAATTACTCCACATTACTTTCAAACTTACCTAAAAATAGGCTTTCTTTTTAATCCAACCTTATTTTGCGTTACTTCTGTATGTGGAACCTCTGGTCCAGGCAGACTGACTCTTCAATGTTCCACAAATATATACAGGGTGAGGCAAAAGTAGGTTTACAGTTACTCGTATGGAAAATAATAAATAATTAATAAATCATAATACAAAAATAAATTCTGTATTTCATATACTTACAACTGTAAACTTCCTTTTGCCCAACCCTTTATTCACATTTTATCCCTTTCCTTTGTTTAAATCACTTTCTTCTACTTCTTTCCTTACTTAAATCCCAAATGTCATTGTAGGTACAAAAAAGAAATTCCTCACCCATTTCAACTACATTTGCCATTTCACTTCTTTAATGTATTTTATTCCATGTTCAGAAAAATTAGTACCATGTTAAAATGGCTTACATTTCATGATAATTTAGACATGCTCAAAGAAGAAATTGACTTTGGGATGATTCTACACTATTACAGAGAAATTGTGGATTCTCAATCCTGGTAACTTTGAAAATGGAATATGTCCTGGAACATGCAGAGATGATTAGGAGGCAACTGGAAGCCTAAACTAGATATACAGTGATCATGGTTATTCAATAAATGGTTCATGAATGAATGAACAAGAACTACATTAATTATATTGTACTTTTACTAAGTTATATATTTTAGTCCATAGAGAAATAAAAGGCAATTAAGACTGGTTTTGGAATAAGAAAAGATAGGTTCAAGTTGCTACTATACCTTGCTAAGTTTTTTGTGCCAAAAGAAAATTAAATAAACTCTCTAAGTCTTATTTATATTAGTGGTCAAAGAAAAATAATCATTATAAATAAGAATGATAATTAAAATAAATGTGTATAGTTATAAATTGCCATAGTAATAAAATTATTATTATTGTAATCTATCATTTATTTTAAGTATGAAATGAGAAAATTAATTGAGAAAACCAAAACCATTTGAGGAAATCAAATATTTTTTCTCAATATTGTCTAAGTGAGGAAATCTCTTGGCATATGCCTTTTATAAGTGGCATTTAAAAAATAATAATCTAACCTCTTTCAGCTCTATTTAAACCATAAGGTAGATTAGAAAGCTGGGTAGCAGAAGACTGCCTTGGTTTCTCATAGGAGAACAGTGAGACCTAAAAGGAAAAGAACAGAAAATGGGAAATTCACAAAGAAAAGTAGCATGTATTGTTTGAGATGGCTGACATGCTGAAAGTATGCTGGTTCTGCTATAATTTGACACACAGAAAAGGAGGACAATTTTGTCTGTGAGTTGTTAAAAATTAAGCAACAGCAAAATAAAACATACAACAATAACAAACAAGATATCAGCACATACTATTATTTAAGTCCTTACTATAATTTAGGCCATATAGCACATGCTTTACATATATTTTTACAAATTTCTTCTTCAGGAAAACTCTGTGAAATAGACATTATTATTTATATTTTTCAGACAAACTCATTTTTAGAGGTTAAATAATTTACTCACAGTTACACAACTTACATGTAATTGTACCATTGGTATTTTAAACCTGAGTTTATCTGATTTTAAAGAATATATATTACAAATATTATAGCAACATTAAAAGAGAAATATCTAGTAAAGTTCAAAGGCCTAAAGAGTTTTATAGCTGCAGCCCATAAACTATTCTCTTGCAAAGCTAAAAGAAATCCTTTAGTTTTAATAAGGTGACAAGTGTTTGAGAGAGAAACAGGGAAGGCTGGAGGTAAAAGAGCTGCCAAAGTACCAAAGCTATAAGTGCTTGGCTCAGAGCCCTGGAGGCCTAGGACCCAAGGACTTTGGAGGTTAAAAGATTTCTATAAAAAACAGGCTATGCCAAGTTTTTAATCAAGCGACTATTAAGAGTAGGTTTCTCATAAGTTGAGCCCATGTGCCTAGATACGTCAATATCTTATCTCAATTGTTTCTTCTTTTACAGCTATGTGTAGGTGCAATTATAAAGAACATTTTTTATTAAGGACTTTTATGTGCCAGGTATTGTTCTAAATGCTCTACACTTGATCCTGAAGACAATTTAACAAGGTTAAGTACTTCCATTATCATTTCCATTTTAAGGATGAGAAAATTAAGTCATGATTAAAATCCAGGCAAATTAATGTCAGAGCCTTTATTATTATTACTAGAGGCCCCGGTGCACGAAATTCGTGCACTTGGATGGGGGGCCCTCAGCCCAGCCTGCCCCCTCTCACAGTCTGGAAGACCTCAGGGGATGTCCTACTGACAGCTTAGGAGCAGGCCTAAGCTGCAGTCTGGCCTCCCTCTGCAGGAAGCGACCGGGCTGATCTGGGGAAGGGGCCACCCCCATCACCCCGCTGCTGCTGCCACTGCTGCCTGCCACAGCCGCCAAGGTGTTTTCATCAACACAAACTCCAGTCCCTTCACCATGAAAAAATGACAACTTTCTTTAGGCATTTTCAAGATGTCTCTTTCATAGGATATGACATTTCTTTCTTTCTTTTTTTTATCCTCACCTGAGGATATGTTTCCATTGATTTTTAGAGAGCGTGGAAGAGAGAGGGAAAGACAGAAAGAAACATCAATGTGAGAGGAACACTTTCATTGGTTGCCTCCTGCATGAGCCCTGACCTGGGCCTTGGCCAGGGAGGAGCCTGCAACCTAGGTACATGCCCTTGATTAGACTTGAACCCAGACCCTGCGGTCTGCAGGCCGAGGCATTATCCAC
Organism: Myotis yumanensis; assembly: GCF_028538775.1. Lineage (NCBI taxonomy): Eukaryota > Metazoa > Chordata > Mammalia > Chiroptera > Vespertilionidae > Myotis > Myotis yumanensis. The sequence goes on from NW_027223754.1 coordinate 133,560,050, forward strand.
TGAGCCAAACCGGCTAGGGCAGGATATGACATTTCTTAGCTCCTCCAGCAGCGGACCTTTGTTTTTTCCTCCAGGAGTGTGGTGAAAAACCCTCGATCACCTTCTTGGATTCTTATTATCCAAGTTACCACGAACACTGCGAGTGGTGTCCTGGGAGCTTAGCCAATGAGCGGTCAGAAAAGGTGTTTCCTCTGTGGCTCACGTGCAGAGGCGGGACTGCTGACATGTGGTGGCTGGCAGGCTCCCGTCTCCACTCCAAGCCTGCTCAAGCCACCGCTGGCAGGCCCCCCATCTCTCTCTGCTCCGGGCCTGCTCAAGCCACCACGGCCGGCACTGGCAGGGCCCCCTGTCTGTCTCCGCTCTGGGCCTGCTCAAGCCACCGCAGTATCCGTGGCTTGCCTCACCTCCCACGCAGCCCCCTCCTGCCCACCTGCATGCGCAGCCTCCTCCTAAGTGGATGTGACGTTATGGCATCCTGGACAATTTGCATATTACCTCTTTATATATATATAGATGCTGATGTTATAATCTATACTAATAAAAGAATAATATGTTAATTAGGGCAGACATTTTCCGGACGTCCATCCGGACAAAGTCACAGCAGCCTTGAGCCCTGGTGGCTGTGAGGCCCGGTGCCCAGGCCTCGCAGTCACCGTGGCTGGAAGTGACAGCAGCAGTAGGGTGATGATGGCGGCGCCTTCCCCTGATTAGCCTGGTTTCCTCCCACAGAGGGAGGCCAGACTGTGGCTTAGGCCTGCTCACCGTGGGAAGTGGGCCTAAGCCATCTGTAGGACATCCCCTGAGGGCTCCCGGACCATGAGAGGGGGCAGGCCGGGCTGAGGGATCCCCACCCAGTGCATGAATTTTCATGCATCAAGGCCTCTAAGTAAACTAATAATTACAATAATTAAGTAAGTAGTATTGCTATCTAATGAAAAAGTTTTTTTCCAAAGGGGCATCTTTAAATTGTAACTTAGTAAGTAGATTTAGAAATCAGTAATATTTTTAATAATGTTACTTATTGACAATTAATTGGAATTACAGTGAGAATAGCCTTATTACAGCTTATTAGAAAATGTGTTAAGAAATGAACTCTATATAATGATCTTTTATACTCTACAATCTATGATTTTATGCCACAGAAGTGAAAGATGAAGCATGAGCATTTAAGAAAAGTTGCTGAGCCCTAACTGGTTTGGCTCAGTGGATGAAGCGTTGGCCTGCGGACCGAGAGGTCCTGGGTTCGATTCCTGTCAAGAGCATGTACCTTGGTTACGGGCACATCCCCAGTAGGAGGTGTGCAGGAGGCAGCTGATCGATGTTTCTCTCTCATCGATGTTTCTAATACTCTATCCCTCTCCCTTCCTCTCTGTGAAAAATCAATAAAATATATTTTAAAAAAAAGAAAGGTTGCTAATTTATTGAGCTATTTGTGTTTTAACATTCAGGTGATTCCTTATTAAAAAAAAAAAAACAACTTTGAGGCTTTTGGCACGGCGTGCAGTCCAGGACCGCCTCGTCGGACTTGGTTTGCCGCAACCCCACAGATCCCAAGAAATGACCAGCCCCACCTGACTCCTGGGAAGACAGCCTCTGAGCCTGCAGCATGTCCTGCCTGAGCGTCTTCCTGTGTACCTGAGGCCTTGGCCACAGTGTAGCTATTGGATCAGGGTTATTCATTAAATGTGTCCCAAATGCAAAAAAAAAAAACAAAAACAAAAAACTTTGAAAAAGGAGACAAATGTACTACTATTTGTAATACCTTAAACAATAAATTTAAAAAAATAAAAGAAAAAATAAAAGAAACTTTGATATTCTGTAAAAGCATAAAGCATTTTTTTGTTTCTGTTTCATATGATGTGTTCCTTTTTACCTACACTACTCTAAAGTGATATCATATGAGTTTGCAATATGCAGAGCTTAAAATGAATATAGTATTATTCATTATTTTGTGTGGCACAGGTTGATTCCTTTTGAAATGATATATATATTAAAGAATTGATGTTATTAATACATATGTTAACAATGTAAAAACTGTATTAGGTGAATAAGCATAAGGTATTTTATCTTAATCATATTGACTACAGCAAACTTTTAGTGTCTACATTCTATACTCAGGTAAGAAAAATCCAAGCACTCTAAGAACTTCAAAGCCTGATAAATATATTTAAGCTAGACATACTAAAATTATTTCAAAAGCAAATTAAAATTTGTCAAAATTAACTTGCATATTTCAATGATTTTAATTGACTAGGATCTAATTATTAAGTACCTATATAAAAAGTAAAAGAGTCATTTTGAAGTCATTTACCCAAAAAGTACCATCCAGATCATTGAATTTTTCACATTCAATCAAATATTGAATTTATGTGTACATAACTATAATATCAATGAGTAATAAACCTTTTTCAAGAATAATAATATATATATAATGAAATGTAACTTAAAAAATTGACTTCTGAATCAAAAAGCTACTAGACTTAATACATGAATTTGGCAATGTAGCAGGATACAAAATTAACCCCAAGAAATCTGAGGCATTTCTATACACCAATAGTGAACTTTCAGAAAGAGAGATTAGAAAAACAATCCCATTTACCATCGCACCAAAAAAATTAAGATACCTAGGAATAAACTTAACTAAAGAGGTTAAAGGCCTCTACTCAGAAAACTACAGGACATTGAAAAAAGAGATAGAGGAAGACATAAACAGATGGAAGAACATACCATGTTCTTGGATTGGTAGAATCAACATCATTAAAATGTCCATACTACCCAAAGCAATCTATAAATTCAACGCACTTCCCATTAAAATACCAATGGCCTTCTTCAAAGATCTAGAACGAACTCTCCAAAAATTCATCTGGAATAAAAAAAGACCCCGAATAGCTGCAACGATCCTGAGAAAGAACAAAGTAGGTGGGATCTCAATGCCAGATATCAAGCTGTATTACAAAGCCACTGTTCTCAAAACTGCCTGGTACTGGCACAAGAACAGACATATAGATCAGTGGAATAGAATAGAGAGTCCAGAAATTAGCCCGAACCAATATGCTCAATTAATTTTTGACAAAGGAGGCATGAACATACAATGGAGCCAAGATAGTCTCTTCAATAAATGGTGTTGGGAAAATTGGACAGATATATGCAAGAAAATGAAACTAGACCACCAACTTACACCATACACAAGAATAAACTCAAAATGGATAAAGGACTTAAATGTACGACAGGAAACCATAAAAATTCTAGAAGAATACAAAGGCAACAAAATCTCAGACATATGCCAAAATAATTTCTTCACTGATACAGCTCCTAGGGCAGTTGAAACTAAAGAGAAACTGAACAAATGGGACTACATCAAAATAAAAAGCTTCTGCACAGCAAAAGAAACCATCAACAAAACAACAAGAAAACCCACCTCGTGGGAAAACATATTTGCCAACGTCATATCTGATAAGGGCTTAATCTCCAAAATTTATAGGGAACTCATACAACTTAACAAAAAGAAGATAAACTATCCAATCAAAAAATGGGAAAAGGATCTAAATAGACACCTTTCAAAAGAGGACATTCAGAAAGCCAAGAGACATATGAAAACATGCTCAAAGTCACTAATCATCCGAGAGATGCAAATCAAAACAACAATGAGGTACCATCTCACACCTGTCAGAATGGCCATCATCAACAAATCAACAAACGACAAGTGCTGGAGAGGATGTGGAGAAAAAGGAACACTTGTGCACTGCTGGTGGGAATGCAGACTGGTGCAGCCACTATGGAAGGCAGTATGGAGGTTCCTCAAAAAATTGGAAATGGAACTCCCATTTGACCCTGTGATCCCACTTCTAGGAATATATCCCAAGAAACCAGAAACACCAATCAGAAAGGATATATGTACCCAGATGTTCATAGCAGCACAATTCACCATAGCTAAGATCTGGAAACAGCCTAAGTGCCCATCAGTAGATGAATGGATTAGAAAACAGTGGTACATCTACACGATGGAATACTATGCTGCTGTTAAAAAGAAGGAACTCCTACCATTTGCAACAGCATGGATGGAACTGGAAAGCATTATGCTAAGTGAAACAAGCCAGTCAATGAAGGAAAAATACCACATGATCTCACTCTTTCATGGATAATTAAGACCATTACAAACTTTTGAACAATAATAAATACAGTGGCAGAGCTGTCTCAAACTGATTGTTGGACTGCAGTGGGAAGGCCAGGGAGGGTTGGGGGACAGGAGGGAGGGGAGTAAGAGATCAACCGAAGGACTTGTATGCACCCATATAACCATAACTAATGGACATAAGACACTGGGGGGTAAGGGAGGGCAGGGGCTTGTCAAGGGCGGGGGGGAAAAAAGGACACTTATGTAATACCCTTTGTAATACTTTAAGCGAAAAAAAAAAAATTGACTTCTGAGGTTCAGTATACTTTAGGGAAGTTAACAAAATCCTATATAATAAAAGGCTTATATGCAAATTGACCGAAGGGTGGAACAACCAGAACAAACAAACAACCAAACAACCAGTCGCTATGATATGCGATGACCACCAGGGGGCGTGTGTGGAACATGGCGGGTGTTGGCTGCAGCGGGATGGTAGAGCAGGTGATCGGGGCACGAGACCAGGGCAGGGCGCCAGTCGCTGTCATCGAAATGAGTCTCTGGTGGTTACTGAAAATTCTTTGCTCCCACACACGGCAGTCCCGCCCGGTGCTCACACCTACTGCCAGCGCCAGCCCCGCTGGCATCCACTGCTGGCACCAGCCCACTCGCACCCGCAGCCAGCACTGGAGACGGTGCTCGCACCCGCTGCCAGTGCCTGGTGCCGGTCCCAGTCACTTGGTACCATCAGTGGGTGCAAGCGGCAGCTGCTGGCCCTGATCTCTCCTGAGGGCTTCTCCACTGCCCCCTGCTCCTGAGGGGTGATCAGGGCTGCAGCCACCACTCACACCCACTGATGGTGCTGGTGGCCCATTAATGGAGCCGGCCCTGCTCACATCCGCTGCTGGCGCCGGCCCCAATCACTCTGTGCTGTCAGTGTGTGGGAGCGGCAGTGGGAACAGGGCTGCCAGCAGACAGGGGACCAGGGCCGCGGTGGGAGGAGCTGGGTGGGGGTGCGGATGGTGGGCCGAGACCCATCCCTGTGCCTACAGCAGCCTCACCGCCCACAGTTCCTTTCAAGGTGCATGAATTCGTGCACTGGGCCCCAGTATGATATAAAAAGAACATCTTTTATACAATAATATTTTAAAATACATTTCAAAATCCTTAGGGTTTACACCCTAAGTGAAGAGCTTGAAAAAATTAGGCTCTATTAGCCCCAAATACCACAAGATATAGATATTTATTTATTTGTTTTTAAATATGTTTTTTATTGATTTTTAGAGAGAGAGAAAGGGAGAGGTAGAAGGGAGAGAGAGATAGAAACATTGATGAGAGAGAAACATCGATTGGCTGCCTCCTGCACACCCCCTAATGGGGATCAACCCAAACATCTGCCTGGACTGGAATTAAACCAGTAACCTCTTGGTGCATGGGTTGATGCTCAACCACTGAGCCACATTGGCCTGGCAAGAGATAGATAATTTTAAAGTATTCATATTTTTTCAGCGTTAACCACAGTGCAATTCTTATTGAAACCATGACAAAAGGGAATAGATGTGTGACAGATTTACAAATGCAAAAAGCCATCATTAATAAATATAAACTGTCATCTGTTCAATGAAAATAGTTTTTTAAATCATGTTTTTGACAGTATAAGATTATCTAAATTCTGCTATTTTTTTAAAGTTTCCTTTAAAAATTAACTCTACCTACAACATCTATTAAATCAATGGCAGAAGTCCAAGTTACACTACTTTGATATATAAATCCAACTTTTTACAATTAGCCTAAAAAAATTCCTTTTAGAACTAAATGATCAAAGAATTCCATATGATCCATCAGGGACTGGAAGAGTAGATCATTGAGTCACAGAATATAATTAAAATAGCTGTGCTGTTAATTTTAGAAATAATTTAATTTTGTTTATATCAAAAGAAGACATTTAAGGAAAGAAAAAAAATTCAAATACACATTTTTGGGCAGTTCTGGTTGCTGGCATTCTACCCCCTATATGTAAAAGAATGCTTGTTGGCATTAGGTTCCATCAATTCATTTGTGATTTCTAAATTAATTCTGAAGGAAACCACAACTTACTTGAAGATCCCTCTGAGTGTCTGTGTGCCTGATTTTTTTTTTCCTTCTTCACAGACAAAGCACTTCCACTGGTCATGGAAAAAAGCTCTAAATCCGTGTCTTCTCTGCTTACAAGTCTTGCCTGGGAGCAATGGGAGAGAATGTATACAATCATGAAACAAAATATGGCATTTTCTGAATGCAGCTCACATTACCCCAAATAAACAAACAGGCTCTGTCAAACAACCTTCTTCAAAATGATACCACAATCCTTTATTGCAGCCCAGGCAGAACAAATGCACTATGTCAAAGCATTTTTCGCAAATAAGAGTCGATTTTAAAATTGAGGTTTGCTCTTTGCGTCTGTACAACAAGAGAAAACATTTTAGTATAGTAATTTTGATGAAAATCAATCTTAAAGGCAACTGATGAAACTTTACACAGTTTAACATCACTTATTTACCAAGAACATTATTTAGTTCTTAAGCGAATGTTCGAAATGTCATATAGGGTTATGTTCTGCAATATTTATATTTAACACTTTTAAGTATTAGTTTTCTCAGTAAAATTCCCTTAAATGTCTTTCATCCCATATTTGTATATTATAAAGTCACAAAAGATATCTACCTTCTCATTGCAACAATTAGTAATATAAAAATACTATACATTAAGTCTAATTTGGGGATAATGATAGATATATAAAATTTTCAAAATATACTAGGACATAAGAACTAGGTAATTTATTGTATCTAAAATTACCATCTGAATTTTTATTACTATTTTGGACTGAACCTAAGAGTTGAAAAACTTGCTTCTTGCCTATAAAATATTGTTTTACAGAATGTCTAATATCATTAAGTAAAGATTTATCAGGATCCAGGCACGAAGTGGGGGAAAATGAAGTGATGGAAAGCAAACCAGCTTCAAAGTAGCTGGAATTTAACCCAAACCACAGGATGTTTGAAATCCTGTGAGTAAGCATTGTCTTTAATGTTTGATGTGAGAAGAATTTAAATAAAGCCATAAAATCATCACTGTGGTTAAAAAGCTGTCCCTATATGATGAGCTAGAAAAACTCATGAAACCAGCATCTAATGATGATCATCCCCTTTCAAATTCAGATGTTTGTCTTTCCCTTTACATTCCCCTTCCCCCTTCTCCCCATCCTTACATGCATGAACTTCTCATTGTTAAGTCAGCCAGTTTGCTATTGCCAAACTCAGAATAGAAACCATTCTATAATGTCAGTCAGGAAAACAACTGGATTGTCAAAAAACCTTAGCAGAAAACTGTTTAAAATGAAATAAGGAACACTTGGCTTCCAATATACACTTGTGATTAGTAAGAAAAGTGTTACAAATTCTTCATTTCAATTACTACACAAAAGCATGTGTCTAATGTTCCCATGAGACTAGCTTCACCAACACTAAGACTTCAAAACAAAACAAAACAAAAAACAACAGTCCAAGAATGAGAAGGAAATACCAAAACAATACCACAGTTTCTGTGAGACCAGTTACAAAACAAGGGAAACAATGTTAACTACATAGGTGACCTGCCTGCTGGCTAAAGAGGTGTTAACTATAAGCCTTAAGATTTTAAGATTAGTATTTATTCACTTCAATTTGATGACATGAATTTACTATGCCTAAATAGAAAGTAGAAACCCACCCCTCCCCAAATAAGACAATATCTACATACCAAGAAAATATTTGTGAATACATGCCTTCCAAAAATCTGTCATCTGAGCCATTTGCACCCAAAGAGTGCTTCTTCGGAGATAGAAAACCATTAAGGTCAGTTACTAATTCAGTCAGATTATATATAACAGGGATTCAAGTTTAGAAGTGAGATTTAGCCAGAATTCATGACTTCACAATGCTGTCACTTGGCAGCTGAAATGCAAACCTAGAAATTTTGTCAAGGGTGCATTAGTGCATCTGACACAGCCACACATGCATGAATGTTCAGATTCTATTTTTGAAAACATTGGTTTTCAAATTGAACATCATTATTTCCATTACTGTTAACAAATAGGAAAATCATAAAATCATAAATATGATACATCTTTCGTTCTATATTATGCAAAATGGACATACTTAAAAACTGAATGTAACTGATGATGCTTTTAACACTTCTATGAAATATGTATTTCATTTTAAAACACTGTAATATTAAAGTTTGTATGGTTATAACATAGTTTTAAGTTAATGTTAGATAAGAATTCTCTAAGTGCAATTCAATAGAAAATACTAAAAACCAATTTTGCAAAATTGTTTTTGGCCTTTGCTTACTGAACAGGTCACATTTGTAGCCCCACATACAAGGTTAGTAATACTTTTTCTCCATATTTTCACAGTAAAACGAGGGGCATACATTTTGGAACATGACTTTTAAGAATATGGGTTCTGATTCATCTGCAACTCAGGCAACTGAATTAAAAATAGAGACTCATTTATGTAAAAAAGAACAACAACAAAAAAAGGGAGTTTCTTCTTCAACTTTTTCATAACATATATTTTATTAAATATTTATTTTTAAAATTTTGCATTTTTAGAAGTTAAGACAGAAGCATACATTAAAATAAATACTTATTTACTTATTACCCCATTTCTTTGAAAAAAAGAGATAAAATATTATAAAGTTCACTTAAAGGTGTCTTGTAATATGTCTATGTATAATTATTCAAAAAATTAGAGTATTTCTAGATATGGGAATGATTTAAAACCATTTTTATTTTTGGTTGCAGAAAGCTGACTTATGTATATCCCTCCATTCATCATTGCACAAATCCCTCTTCTTGTATAATAAGGCAGAGGCCTTGCTATATAACTTTTGAGGGCATGAAAGGAACTTTGAATGTTTATCCTATATAATAAAAGCCTAATATGCTAAGTGTCTGATCATCTGGTCAGCCATTCAACCAATCAAAACATAATATGCTAATGATATGCTAAGGCCGCTCAACTGCTTGCTATGACGTGCACTGACCACCAGGGGGCAGACACTCCAAGCTGTAGGTTAGCTTGCAGCTGGGGTCCAGCCTATTGGGACTGAGCGTGATGGACCAGACACGCCCTGGAGCCCTCCCACAGTCTATGGGCGTGTCTGGTCCATCACTCCCATAAATCCTGATCTTGCAAATTTATTCTCAGAAAACTCTATTTTAGAATAAGTCAGTTTTTTTCCATGGATCTTTAAGATGAAATCTCTTTGCAAATGCATCAGGGTAAAACTGACTGCAAATGACAAACCTTAAAATGACAGTTATAGATCTGATTAAAATGCAATTGACAAAGAACTCTGCTTTTCTGTAAGATGTAACATCCCAAAATAACAATTTGAATGTAAAAGTGTGCCATATTTTCCCCCCTCCATGCCCTCCTCCTGCATGCTGCTCCGGCACAGGAAGTGAGTTCTGATGTCAGGGAGGAAGTCCCTACTAGCCAGCAATGAACAAAACCCCTGCAGGATCACAATGACCAAATCCCATGCAGGAGCAGCTTAGCGATGTAGCGGTCCTTGTTGATTCCCCTGGACTTCTTGCCTTTGCCACTCTTGGGGACCTCGGTCCACATCTCCTCCACATTCTCCAGCGCCATGTTGCAGTGCCTGTCAATGGGCTTCACATGGCCCAGGAGCTTTTTGTTGTTGTGACAGTTGATATATATTCTTGACAAAATGCATGAGCTTGGAGAGTTGGCCTGTGTTAAACTCCTCCTCCTCCCACTTCCGCAGCTCTGCCAGGGTCATCTCACTCTTGGGCTTGTGGAGGAGGCTCCTGGTGATGGTGTCTGCGCTCTTAGAACATTCCTGTCTCCTCCACTTTGCTTCTGTCTCTGAAGAAAGCTGTAGATAATCTTTCAATTCACTAATTCTCTCTTTCATGGTGTCCAGTCCAGAGTTTATTTCACTGATAATATTTTCTTATTTCTAAAATTTATAATAGACTCATTTGCATATCCATCTATCCTCTAATTAAATTTTGATTACTTTTGTTTTCAAATTTTCTGTCTTTTTATTATAGATGTTATTCTTATTTTTGTCTTTGAGGATCTTATAATAGAGGCCATTGAAATATTTTTTTAAAGTTCTCTTAATAGCCTTGTCCTAGTTGTGAAATTATCTGTGTCCAGTTCCCTAACAAAAATAGTGTGCTTTCATTCCCCAACACTCTGCAAGATTTCTACTCTGGTCCTTCAATTCACCCAGTATTTCTTTGTCATAAGTCCTTCCTTGATTTCTTCCCTGTCTCAACTCCTACATACATAAAATATGTATTTCTGTTCTACTACTATTTTCCTTTTTTTGTATCCAGCTATACCTCTTCAAAATTGAAAAAATGCACTTGTAAGTGCTATGTATTTGTCATATATTTGTATGTTAGTAATCCATGCAATCTGTTTTCATTCATTTTTAGAAGTATAACAATTAAATGTGATATCACTTCCTTTGTCCTGGCATTTTTATTTTTCCCATTCTTGCTCCAAAGTGGCCACGTAAGAATATGTGAGAAAGTGCTAGTCAGTAATATGCATGCTGTTAACAAACTGAAGTGCCAATTTTCCAGTGACAATCTTCACGCCACTCTACCAGAGGGGTTAAAATGCAAGAAAATATTTGCAGTGATTATTTCAAATTTAAATTCTATAAATATTTTCATAAACATTAATTTTAGCTAATGGCTATCCAAAATGTGCTGCTCTTTCAGGAAAACTCCTTAAGTTAGCTGTTCATGAATAGTATTCTGGATAATACGAGTTTCTACTAGAAACTACATTACCTTCTTGTACTAAATTCAACAAGGCAGGCTAAATTGTAATCAGTTTTCTTTGTGAATGTAGAATCTGAGCAAGGAGTATTAGTTGATTGATATAAATGGATGGCATCATAAAGTTATGGTCACCTGATGCATCCATTTTTACCTGCCAAGGAGGCCACATACTTCTGTCATTGTTTAGGGTACCCTCTTCACTGTAAATTTCTGAAAAATACTGAAAATTTCTTATTTTGTGGGATCCACTTCTCTAAACTTCATATTGGCCATTCTTTTTTTGTTTACATAGGCTTCCTTCCAATAACATATAGTACAATTGACTTAGCAATGCACATACAGTTATACTACCTAGAACCTACACTCTACTCAGCATAGAGTAGAGTTTAGAACTTGATTGTTCCTAAATTTCTGATAATTTATACTTTACTAGAGGCCCGGTGCACAAAAATTTGTGCACTCGGGCGGGGGGCGGGGGGGTCCCTCAGCCCGGCCTGCGCCCATTTGCAGTCCAGGACCCCTTGGGGGATGTCCACCTGTTGACTTAGGCCCACTCCCCGGGGGATCAGGCCTAAGCTTGCAGTCAGACATCCTTCTGGCAGCCAGGGAGCCCTCGGGGGATGTCCGACTAAAGGCTTAGGCCCCCAAGGGATCAGGTCTAAACCGTTAGTTAGACATTTACTTAGTGCTGCCATGAAAGTGAGAGAGGCTCCTGCCACCACCTCTGCGCTGGCCAGCCATGAGCCAGCTTCTGGCTGAGTGGCACTCCCCACATGGAAGTGCACTGACCACCAAGGGACAGCTCCTGCATTAAGCATATGCCCCCTGGTGGCCAGTGTGCATCATAGCAACTGGCCATTCTGCCGTTCAGTCAATTTGCATATTAGCCTTTTATTATTATTATTATATAGGATGTCCCTATTTCCCCCCTTTTGCCCTCTCTACCCAGCTCATGCCCCCCACTTCTCTCTGGCCATCACCATACTGTTGTCTGTGTCCATGGGTTGTGCATATATTTTCTTTGGCTAATCCCTTCTTTAAATTCACTTCTTTAAATTTTTATTTTCAGATAAGTGCTTGTAACTGCACTATTATATATTTTCTATTATATCATTTAGAATTAAGATATTTTTTAATTGAACCCTTCCTTGTAAATTTTAGCACAATTTAATAAATTATGCTAGAAGCAATTAGGAGATTTTTCATGTAATGCAGATACATTTCAATTAATATTTTATTAATTTTTAATGTTTTAATATTTTAATTTGAAATAATCTCATACATGTAAAAAGAACTATAAAATACTACAGCATATTATATGTACCCTTCACCCAATTTCTTAGGTGTTAATAATTTAAACATAACCATTATACAACTAACAAAATTTGGAATATATTTTCTTATAATCTCTTTAATGTTACTTAATCCATTTACTTTGTTTTTGTTAATCTTCACCAAAGGATATTTTTCCATTGAATTTTAGAGAGAGTGAAGGGGAAGGGAGAGACACATTGATTGGTTGCCTCCTGCACATGCTCTGATAGGGACTGGGGATCAAGCCAGCAACTGAGGTACATGCCCTTGACTGGAATCAAACCTGGGACCCTTCACTCCACAGGCTAATGCTCTATCCACTGAGCAAAAAAAGGCTGCAGCTTAATTCATTTACTTTTAATTTATATGTGTCTTTATATTTAAAGTGGGTTTTGTTTTTGATTCACCCTCATAATCTGTCTTTTAATTGGTGCATTTATGCCACTGACTTTCAGAGTGCTTACTGATAGAGTTACTGCCATATCAGGCGGCTTCTGGGGCTTCCAGGATCCACCAGTGGCCCTGGACCGATCTGGTCCCAGGCGGTAGGCAGGCAGCTTCTGACATCACCCACGGGGGCCTGGATGGCAGCTCGCACTGGCGGCTCACGCTGTCCCGCCCTGCCTGCAGTATGCAAATTAGCCGCCATCTTTGTTGGCGGTTAATTTGCATATCTCGCTGATTAGCCAATGGGAGGCGTAGCAAAGGTATGGTCGATTACCATATTTGGCTATTATTAGATAGGATTACTTAGAGTGGGTGAATTTCCAATTGTTAATTTTTATCTGGTTTAATTTTCTGAGTTGTGAGGGTACTTTGCTGTTTCACTCAAGTATTCTACTCTTTGAATATTCAAAAAATATTTTTATTAAGCAAATTCCTGTTATAGTAATTTTATTTTAAATACTATAACATGTTAATATTTTACAATCTACCATGTAGAATTAATATTCTAGAGTAATACATTTATTAGTATATTTTTATTGATTTCAGAGAGGAAGAAGGAGAAAGAGATAGAAACATCAATGATAAGAGAGAATCATTGGTTGGCTGCCTCCTGCACACCCGACACTAGAGAATGATCCCACAACCAGGGCATATGGCCTGACCTGGAATTGAACCATGACCTTCTGGTTCATAGGACTATGCTCAACCACTGAGGTGCACCAGCTGGGCAAGAGTAATACATTTTAATGTTATACTAGAAGTGGAGAAAATGTTATTATCCCAATACATAGTATTTTGATATTATCCTAAATAAACACAGTTGAAATTTTCATAATTTATACTAATATATGGACATATTTTAAAGTGCATTTGTTAAGTACTTGTGTCTACAACTTTTCTGTATCTTTAAACACATTTCTTACCACAAGCTGAACTCTTCCACCATTAAGTACATTTGGATCTAACTCAGGCAAGAAATGATTGCTGCAGTGACAAAAAACAGAAATATTATTATTACATAAATATAGAGAAAGAATATGAAAGAAATGCCCAATGAAAGGTTTGGGACTAATCAGTAATTAAAAAAATGGTAACAATAGTTTTCTTAAATAGGGGTTACATGCAAAGGTATATACAAATTTACGTTTTTCCGTAGTCATTAATAAAATTAAATTTGACATAAAATTTCTAAGTAACACTTTAATGCTACCTTTCTTTGCTAAACATAAACACAGAAAATAAAAATATGAAAGAAACAAGAATGATAGCTAAAAAAATTATAAAAAATATAAATACTTATTTACCTACATATCTTTCTTGTTTTATGATTAAGGCAAAGCTTCCTATTTTTAAAATATTTTTGTGGTTTCATACATTATTCTACTCCTCATAATTAACTTCTGTTTAAAAGTAGAGCATTTGGCTTTTCAAGAACTTCCATTCTTGCCCTGGTCAGTGTTAGAGTGTTGGCCTGTGCACCAGAAGGTCTCGGGTTCGATTCCTGATCGAGGGCACATTTCCAGTTGCTGGTTCACTCCCCCACCCCTACCCCAGTAGGGGAGCCTGTGAGAGGCAACCAGTTGATGTGACTCTCTCACATTGATGTTTCTAGGCCCCCCTCTCTTTATCCCCTTCCCTTCATCTGTCTCTGGAAAAAAACAACCCACTTCCATTCTTGAAAATAGTATTTCTTAAAATGTTACTGCCTATACCTTTACATATTATATTTCAAAAGAGAATATCCATAAATAATTACCTGTTGTATAATATACTTAAATATAACTTGTTTAGGAGTAAGGGATATTGTTAAATGTGTGAGCTTATCTAAACTCTATCCCGAATAAGTTTTTAAAATTTTCACATTATCTCCGCTAATGCTTTAAAATCTCTGAAAGACCTCTTATATCTGGTTAATATAGATGGCAAGTCATGGGGTTATGCTACATTTGCTTATAGTTCTAAGGATTTCATCTTATGAATTACACTAATTGTAGGATTTTGTTTGTTAGTGTGTTACTCATTTAAATAGTTAGTACCCAAAATGCCTGCAAATGTTTCTAAAGTGTCATCTACATTTACATTTCATATTGGTTTATACATTTAATAAATGCTTAAAATAACATATATTTTACTTTTCTGTGCATATAAGTGGCTACAATGAAAATCTTGAAAATTTATGTCAAAATGTTATCTCCAGGCTTTTATTTCCTTAAAACTTTGATTCAGTGGCTATGTGTATATATATGTTTTATATTGTTATTGGCTGGATTTTGTTCCTATAAAATTCATATATTGAAGTCCTAACCCTCAATACCTCAGAATTTTACTGTATTCGGTTGTAGGGTGAGGGGATGAAGGTAAAATGAAGTCACATGGTTGGGCCCAAATCCAGTGTGACTGGTGTCTTTACAAGAAGAGATTAGAATATAGACAGCACAGATGAGGGATGATCATGTGAGGACACAATGAGAAGGGAGCCATCTGCAAGCCAAGGAGAGAAACCTCCAAAGAAATCAAACTTGCTGACTCCTTGACCTGGGGTTTGTAATTTCCTAAACTGTGAGTAAACAAATCCCTGCTGTTTAACCTACCCAATCTGTGGTATTTTGTTATGGCAGCCCTCACGAAATTATATATATATATATATATTGACCCTGTTTATTGCTAAATAAAACATTTAATATCTTCAACCTTGTGAGCTCACCTCTATTCTGTGAGATAGATAAAACATTATAATCTCACTATAAAGGAGAGGAAGCTGAGCCTTGGGACATCATTGAAAATTAGTTATATGACTGGTAAAGTGTCAGCATCAAAGTAGAATTATAATTTTAACTGCCAAACATAAATGATAACAAAAATAACACAAAATAAAATACAATTTGAACTACATATAACATTTATCAACAGTTAATATATACTATGCATTTACTTTAAAAAGCAGAATCATTTGTGCAGTTCATCTGTTGTTATTAAGCATTTACAGAAAGAGTTTCTTAAACATTTTAGAATGAAAAATATAAAGAGTGATTAAGTCTATTTTATATAAGAGGCCATTTTATAACCTGGCTTCATGGTATATTGGCCTTTGGCTATAAGTCATGTTTGTTTTAGCACAGTTAACCTAGGTTTAACTTTTCAAGATGTGTTTACAATACAAAAATCTAATTTAAGGGAAATGACCTTACCATTTCAAATCTCTGGAACTAGTTGTTTCATGAACTCCAACCTGTGTGTGAAGCCACTGATATGTATATTCCTGACTCCTTTCTAATTTTTCACGTGCCTTGGTATCCTCGCAGATAAATTCTTCTTCCTTAACTGAGAAAGGAATATGGACATTTTATTTGTTATTTAAAGGGATCAAATTTTGTCGAAACAGTTCAGTTAGGGTAAAAACTTTATCATAAGAAAGGGGGGAAATAACATAATGCATGGGATCTAAATCATCTGTAAGAAAAAAGTCAGTCACAAAGTAACTTTTCCTGCTTGAGTTTCAAACCCACGTACTTTGAAAAATAAAGAAAATGCCTTAATGCAACCAATATTTTTTAAGAGTTGTTTTGTTATTCTTATAATTAGAAATTTCAAATAATTATTTTTGGTTGACAGTAGAATCTATCTATATATATAAAAGCCTAATATGCAAACTGTCCCCTCTGGAGTTCAACCAACCAGGAGTTCTTTCGCTCGCTATGACGTGCACTGACCACCAGGGGATGGCGCGGAACGAAGGAAGGCCCCGGCTGGCAGCCAGCAGCTGTTAGGGACCCTACCTGTACTAGGACTCTAGTTCTAATATAAAAAAATCTATCTATGCACTATGATGTCCTTTTAGGCTTATTTTATTGTATTTTTATTTTTATTTTTTTTAAATATATTTTATTGATTTTTTACAGAGAAGAAAGGAGAGGGATAGAGAGTTAGAAACATCGATGAGAGAGATCGATCAGCTGCCTCCTGCACACCCCCCACTAGGGATGTGCCTGCAACCAGGGTACATGCCCTTGACCGGAATCGAACCTAGGACCCTTGAGTCCGCAGGCCGATTCTCTATCCACTGAGCCAAACTGGTTCGGCCTTTTAGGCTTATTTTAAAGACCAATTGTTCTCATACTAGTTTTATGCATATGCAGAATTTATAAATATAATGAAGATATTTAAAGCAGAATTTTAATTTTATTTAAAACTAAGCTTGGTTTGTGTAAGGTAACATAATATTTTAAGTTGGGAATACAATTTCTATCAGGATTATATAGCTTATGCCATAACTAGAGGCCCGGTGCACTCAGGTGGGGTCCCTCAGCACGGCCTGTGCCCTCTCACAGTCTAGGAGCCCTCAGGGGATGTCTGACGGATGGCTTAGGCCTGCTCCCCACAGGAAGTGGGCCGAAGCTGTCCATTGGACATCCTTAGCACTGCCGCAGAGGTAGGAGAGGCTCCCACCACCACCACTGCGCTTGCCAGCCATGAGTCCAGCTTCTGGCTGAGTGGCACTCCCCCTGCATTGAGCGTCTGCCCCCTGGTGGTCAGTGCACGTTATAGTGACCAGTCATTCCACCACTCAGTCAATTTGCATATTAGCCTTTTATTATATAGGATACTTATTTCAAAAAGAGGGGTGGGGAACATAACAATAAAAGTGTTTATGGAAAATATGAAGATGATAAATTATACTAGGTATGAATACCAAGGTAACAAGCATAAAAAATAAAATAGTTAAAAAAAGAAGACTCCAACCCTTACATTAAAATGTAAATTTTAATATATATATGTATATATAGTTGTATTTTTTTAATTATAGACATTGCTGCTACATTAATGCTATGCATTTCAGAGTTACACTGAAGATCTGTTGTTTTAGAGCTTTTATCCAAGAATATGATTTTGGGGGCTGGTTTCTTTTTCAGGTGCCATAACAGTTTTGGGGGCTTAATAGTTTTAGACAACTGATTGACAGTAAGCCAGAGAAATATACCTCTTGAAAACTAACTCATGGTAATCAAACTCACAAGAATGCTATAATTAAAAATCTGTTATTTAAACTGTCAATTTATTAATTTGAACTATTCTTTTGCCATAGATCATCAGCTAAAAATCAGAATGTTCATTTCTCAAACCTCTTAGTACTCATGGATCTTACGTTTCCAAAATGGCCACACCCTTGCATCCTGAGCTGAAACTAACCCACCCATATTTGATATGTTGGAGGCATATATACTTTATATACAAGGGCTAACCACTAAATCCATGACCTGTCACCTTTTTGGCAAATGGCCTTATAGGTAGATGTACAGAAACTATAAAAGAGACTCAAACAGAGGAAAGACTTGGTGTTACCACACCCAGTGAGCACAGCATTAAGTCTCTTCTCCAGCAGAGTCCCAGCCTTTCCTATGCTTTTCTTGGTTGACCAGGTCAGATTTTGGAACCATGAGTGCAGTGACAGAGAATAGTGGGGACTTGGTGACTCTGTTAATGAAACGAGTCCACAGCTGTAACCTTATTCTTATTATTCAGAGAATCCTTTTGTAGCAAGTGTACTTTTAGTTAAAAATAAGAATTATCTATGGCTTCCTGATTTTAAAAACAGTGACACATACTGATAGTCACTTTTTTAAGTAGTCATTTTGGAAAGTGTTCCTCAAATGTGCAATAACACTCTATACCTATTAAGCGGTTTTTACATCAGAACTCAACCAAGATTCTAGACAACTATTCCCAAGTAAAGATGAGACATTTCACTGTAAGGGTCCCATTCAAATGAACCATTTTAACCCTAAGTAATAGATTGGTAGATTGGCACAGCTCAGTGTTAGAAACAGAACAAACACAGTGATGAAGTTGGCTGAATTAACTCAAAGAAACTGCAATTCAGAAGCTGCAGGAAGTGATTTGGCTAACCCATTTCAGGACCATGTCTGCCACTGAGAAGAAAAAACTAAGGTTTACTCATCGAAACTTGCAGAAGAAGTCCTGTTTTTTTGCAACTGGTGTACGAAAAATAGTAGTGACCTGGGTTACTTAACAAAGTTCTAATTTAGCCAGGCTGCCCAATAAGTATTTCCTTTCAGTTTACAGAAGCATCATTTTGCCTGAAGAAAGTGAGACCCTTATCTACTGTGCTATCCTACTTCTCTGGGACTTGCTTCACTAACCTCTTATGTCATCAGCCTAAGAAAAATGTCTTCCTTTGATTCCTGCTCTCCCCTAATTACTACTGTCTATATAGGCCCCTTTGTTTCAAAACACAATTTTGATTGCTTTTATTTAAACAAATTGTTAAACTTTTAAATTATAAAAATAATGTAGTCTCGCTATTGACACTTTAAGAAATAAATAAAAGAATTAAAAATAAAAGAAAATCCACAAAAACCCCACTCTCCAAAAACAACCACTGGATAATATTTTTAAGGCATTTCCTTGTAGTTTTCTCATAAAATTGCTGTGTTTGTTTTTTGTATATATAGAGCCTACCTTTCAGTTAGTACTGTAACAAATGTATTCCATGAAATGTAAATCTCACTCTGAACATACTATTAGTGGTTTTATACTATGATGTACAAATTTGTTACAGAAGTTTGTAATTACCCTATTTAATTAATTTATTTGATCAGGTGGAATTAATGACTTGTCTAAAACTATCAATATTTTGAAGAACTCAAAATAATCTACATTATTAAATAGTTTTAAAAGCTTTAATCAATTTACCACATAACTATATGAGGTTTCTCAATTCACTGAGCCCCTGGTCAACATTATAATATTACATATTTAAAGTTGTTGATATTTTGACAAAAATATCATATGATATTATCAAGTTTACATGTCTTTGTGGCTAGTGAATTTTGCATATTTAATATGATTATTTATTAAGTATAGGTCATATAGTATAAAATATCTTTCTGTTCTCCCCAATAATCTACTGAATCTTAGTACTGAATTTATGTTTTTGTTTTCAATTGACTACTTGTGATCCTTTATCTGTTATCACTGGTGCAAATATTTACTTCTGCCCATTATTTGATTTTAGTTTTCATTCTACTTTCAAAAGAAGATATTTTTCTTCTTTAGGAAAACACATTTCTTTATTTGTTAAATATCTTCTAAACTACAAGTCATTTCCTCCTTATAATTTATAAGTTTGTGCCTCTCAATTCAGTAAACTTCTAAAATGAGATATAAAATTTCAGGGACAAATTCTATAATCTTCTAATACCTTGTGTTTCACACTAAAAGGTATTGGTTAACTTTTTTTGTAAGAGAAGTCCACTCTCTGTCTCTATTTCTTTAATTTCTGTTCCCTCCTTGATTTATTGCAATCTGGTTTTATGAAATTGAAATTGTCCTTACTGAGAAGGTTTTAAATTGTTTTCTCTGACAAGCACATATATTCTTTACCTTCATTGACCTCTTTGCTAAATTCAACTATGCAGGCCATTTACTTTGTCTTAAAACTCACTTCTCAGAAGGACTTTGCAACAGCCAAACTTCGAGTGCTCCTCTAAGGCTCCTTCAAAGATTCCTAGATGATGGTGCTCCCATTCTACACATACCTAAGAGACCACATCCTCTCTGTGCCTGGCACTGTGCTGGCTTCTGAGGAAGGTCAGCTAGGGAGACATTGTATATTATCTCATGAGGCTGGCAGCCTAGAAGACTAAGTATCACCAACCTGTATCTTATTTATATTTTCATATCGAGCTGAATTTCAGAATCACAACTTAGTTTTATCATTATCATCCCACTAAGTCTGTTTTCCTCCTGAATTCCCAAGGCATCCAGACCAGATATTCTGCAGTCAACTCTGGCTGCTCATTTCTTAAGTACCAACATCTAATCAGAAACTTGCTCTAATTCATCTGCTGTGTATCACACTCACACCTGGCTCCTCCTTTCCATCTTTACTGGCCCCATTTTATTTAGGTGTACTTTTTTTTTTTTTTTTAAACAGGAATGAGTGTGTAATGACATAATATCTGTCACAATAAGAAAGACACCCCTCCTCCTAAGGCCAATACTCTCAACAATGCTCTGAATCCCAAATCTACACTAATAAAAGAGAAACATGCATATTGGTGTCACTCCGCTACCCTTCTGATTGGCTAATCAGGGCGATATGCAAATTAACTGCCAGCCAAGATGGCGGCTGGCAGCCAGGCAGCTTGAAGCGAACAGGAGGCTTGCTTGCTTCAGTGACAGAGGAAGCCAACATTCCCTGCCTGCCACTGCCGGCCTCTGAGCTTGCAGTTTGAAACATTGTTACAAATATAGAATCTAAACAAAACCCCAGAAACCTGCTTTCATTCAGCCAGGATCTCAGAGCTGGAGTTGAAACAGTGTTTCGATTATAGAACCCAAACAAACCAGATACCTGCTTTAAGCAGCCAAGGCCTAAGAGCTGGAGTCAAGGCTCAGAGCTAAAGCTGGCCCAGAATAAAAAAGAAAAAAAGAAAAAAAGGAGCAGTTGGGAGCTTCAGTCACCCGCCAGCCTGAAAACAGCCCTCAGCCCCTCACCCAGACTGGCCAGGCACCCCAGTGGGGACCCCCACCCTGAAGGGGGTGTGACCAGCTGCAAACAGCCATCATCCCCTCATCCAGGCTGGCCAGGCACCCCAGTGGGGACCCCCACCCTGATCAGGACACCCTTCAGGGCAAACCAGCCGACCCCCACCCGTGCACCAGGCCTCTATCCTATATAGTAAAAGGTTAATATGTCTCCCGGCACCGGGATCAGCATGACAGGGGGCAGCACCCAAACCCCCTGATCAACCTGCGGCTCTGTGTGTGACAGGGGGTGGGGCCACAACCTCCCTATCCGCTCTGCTCTGTGTGTGACAGGGTGCAGCGCCCCAACCTCCCCCCCATGGGCCCTGCTCTGTGCCTGATAGGGGGGAGCTCCCCAACCCCCTGATCGCCCTGCGGTTCTGTGTGTGACAGGGTGCGGCACCCCAACCCCACCCCCCCCCACGGGCCCTGCTCTGTGTGTGACAGGGTAGAGCCATAAACTCCTCATTGGCCCTGCCCTGAGTGTGACAGTGGCGGTGCCCCAACCCCCTGATCCGCCCTGCTCTGTGTGTGACAGGGGGCGGTGCCCCAACTCCCCTATCAGCCCTACTCTCTGTGTGACAGAGGGGAGCTCCCCAACCCTCTGATCGGCCCTGCTCTGTGCATGACAGGGGGGAGCTCCCCAACCCCCTGATGGGCCCTGCTATGTGCGTGACAGGGGGTGGCACCCAACCTCCCCATCGACCCTGCCTTGAGTGTGACGGGGGCGGCACCCCAACTCCCCAATCAGCCCTGCTCTGAGCCCGACCAGGGGCTGCACCTAGGGATTGGGCCTGCCCTCTGCCAACCGGGAGCAGGCCTAAGCCAGCAGGTCATTATCTCCAGAGGGGTCCCAGACTGCAAAGGGCACAGGCTGGGCTGAGGCACAAATTTTTGTGCACCGGGCCTCTAGTATTCATATAATTTAGGATTCATTGCTATAATTTAGGATTCATGGTATTTTCTTTCTTTTGCCTCTCAGAAATGGCTTTATATCTTCCCCTCCTCTCTCATCTTCCCTAATCAGATGGACTTTTTGAAATAGTAGCTACAGTCCAGTCTCTGATGACTCATTGCCATTCATGCTCCAGTCCACTGCAATATGGACTCTCCCCACACCATTCCACTGGAGCTGTTCACACTGAGATCACTAATACTGCTAAGTCTTTGGGACTGTTTGAAGTTCTAACTTGCTGCCTCCTCTATAATATTATATACTGTTGTCCACTCCTTCATTCTTAAAGGCTTATTTCCTTTGGATTTTGTTTCAGACACTCTCCATGTTTTCTTCTGACTTCTGTCTTAATCTCAGTCTCCTTCAAGGATTCCTCTTTCATTGCCATTCCTTCCAATTTCAGGATTCTTCTTTGGGGTCCTATCCTGGCTCCATCTTATTCTATTTCCTGTATGAGGACATTCATTTAATTTCTTCAATCGCTCTCCCTATTGCCTTCTGAAATGTATTTATCCATAACCTCTCTATTTAGTAGATATGCCCAGATAATGTCAAGTGAGTATGTAAAAAGACTGAAGTCATACATTAAACCACCTTTTCCAAGTTGCTACCACACTACCACCATTGTCAATGTACAACTCAGAAGCCAGAATGTTGCACTGAAACAGCTTTCTACCTCCCAACTGCATATTTTACCTCCTAAATTCTTTTCACTCTGTCAAATCTCTTGCATTCCCATTGCCACTACTTTAATTCAAGCCACCATCATCTCCTCTGAATTACTGTAACAGCCTCTCTCTGGTCTATTTGCTTTGGTCTTGCTCCTACATATATTATCTCCATACACCAAATAGTCTTGCTAAAGCACAAATCTAATATGCTACTTCATAGATTAAACTCCTGTTTCTCCACTGCTTTTGGATAATGTGAAAAATTTTTTGCATAGCACACAAGCCTTGCATATACTTTTAAGAAATTCATGTGTTAGGTTCCTGCCTCAATTACCCAGATATAATTGTTCAAAATGATCTCTTTCGCCTATAAACTTTGTTCTTTGTATTATCCACTTTACCAACCATGTTCTTGCTTCAGGTCTTCAGATCTCAGCTTTAGAAATTATGTTCTTTGGGGTAAGCCCCTGAGCTTCCAACATTGCATTCCTTATTCAGTTTAGGTAAGAGATGTCCTCCAAAGGATCCTATAGATCCCATAATAACATCTATGACAAAATATTCTACTTTCTTGTTCAATGTGTCTGTTTTGGCTACTAGAATATAAGCTATTTAAATGGGACATAGTAGTATGGTGCTCAATAAATATTGGTGAAGTAAAGGAATCATTGCCACAGTTGATTAATGTCCTCTCAGAGCCCTGAGAAAGGTAGAGCTGGAATTTAGAATTTTAGGGTGGATACAAACCTGTGCATTGTGAAGGATACCCCATTATCTAAACACTAGAGGCCTGGTGCATGAAATTTGTGCACTTGGCAGGGGGGGGGGGGGGTGTCCTCAGCCCAGCCTGAGCCTTCTTGTAGGGAGCGGGCCTAAGCCAGCAGTCAGACGTCCTTAGCGCTGCTGCGGAGGCGGGAGAGGCTCCCGCCACTGCCACTGTGCTTGCCAGCAATGAGCCCAGCTTCTGGCTGAGCAGTGCTCCCGCTGTGGGAGTGCACTGACCACAAGGGGGAAGCTCCTGCGTTGAGCAGGATCAGGCCAAAACTGGCTCTCCAACATCCCCCAAGGGGTCCCAGATTGCAAGAAGGTGCAGGCCAGGCTGACGGAACCCACTGGTGCACGATTGGGGCCAGGGAGGGACGCGGGAGGTTGGCCAGCCAGGGAGGGACCACGGGAGGGCTCCAGGGCATGTCCAGCCTGTCTCACTCAGTCCCGATCAGCTGGACCCCAGCAGCAAGCTAACCTACAGGTTGGAGCATCTGTCCCCTGCTGGTCAGTGCACATCATAGTGAGCGGTTGAGTGGCCTTAGCATATCATTAGCATATTATGCTTTGATTGGTTGAATGGATGACCAGAAGACTGGACACTTAGTATATTAGGCTTTTATTGTATAGGACTAGAGGCCCGTTGCACGAAGATTCGTGCAATAGGCCTTCTGTCCCCTGGCTGCCAGCACCAGTTTTCCTCTGGCACCCAGGACCCAGACCTTCACTCTGGCCACCGCCTTCCATCTTTGCTCTGGACACAGTCTTCACTGCGACTGGAGCCTTCAGTCTTTGCTCCTCACTCCAGCCGGAGTCTTCAGTCTCTGGCCAGAGCTGCTCCTGTAGCTCCTTCCGCCCCCCACCCTCCCCCTCATAGCTTGATCATTGCTTCACCTGCAGACCTCACCGATGGGCTCCTGGGTCCCAGGGGGCCACCTTGCCTGCGGCCTGGCTTTCTGATCAGGATCACGGGCCACAGGCAAGGCGGCTCCTGGGTCCCAGGTGGCTGCCTTGCCTATGGCCTGGCTTTCTGCGGCTCCTGGGGTCACACACAGGGGCCTGGATGGCGGCTCCTGGTGTCCCGCCCTGCCTGCAGTATGCAAATTAGCTGCCATCTTTGTTGGCGGTTAATTTGCATATCATGCTGATCAGCCAGTGGCGATGGTAGTGAAGGTACGGTTAATTACCATGTTTGTCTATTATTAGATAGGATGATTAGCTTAATTATTTTAATAGAAACTTCACCTCAATAAGTCAAATTAGATTGGAGTAAAAATTAACAACTAAGGTGGCATCACCTGCATGGAGAGGAGATAGGGGTATTAGGGAAGTTTCTGTGCCGAGTCTTCTACTGGAAAAACTCCAACAACTTCTCCCCTGGGAAAGGAAGACAACTGTGTCCCAGCTTTCCCAGCTTAGACCACCTCACCCCATAGGGGGTGTGGCAGTGGAGACCTGCCACCTACCCTCTACCCCACCCGAGTTACATATGCCCCACAAACCTGAGGCTGCCAGGGAGTTACATGCTGAAAATCTAACCCTACAACTTAAAGAATTAGAAAGAGATCAACAAGAAAAGCCCAGAGTGAGCAGAAGGAAGGAGATAATAAAGATAAGAGTGGAAATAAACGACATAGAGACCACAAAAACAATACAAAAGATCAATAAAACCAAGAGCTGGTTCTTTGAAAGGATAAACAAGATTGATGAACCTCTAGCCAGGCTCACCAAGAAACAAAGATAGAGGACCCAAATAAAAAAAATCAGAAATGAAAGAGGTGAAGTAACAACAGACCTCACTTCCTTTCTTAATGCCTGTTTAGAAAGTCATTTCAATTTTTAAATGATGGACGATTTAAAATGCTATCTTCCCTAGTCATAGCAAAACTTAGGAGAGCATTGTTAAGTAAAACTGGTTATTCAGGCTAAATGGAAATAAATATGTGTAGCCTGTTTCTGTTATCTACTGAGTGTTGTTATTGAATAAATGATATAATGATGTTTCAAAAATCTGACAATTAAAGGTATTAAATTAAAAAAAAAATAACACAGAAAAACTTCTCTGTCATATAAGGCTTCTTTATAAAATGTTCATAATGTATGCAACCCTAGAAAAAGTTGTTCAGCTTTAAAGAAGTTCACCAAAAGAAATAAATTCTTTTTTTAATGGAAATATTCCTTTCTTTATGAAAAGCAAAATAAGGATTCATTAAACCCATATGCTTCAAATAAACCAGTTTTCTAAATTTTCAAATATAGCATAATATATACAGAGGGAGATTAAGATTCAATTGTCATTTGAGGCACACAAAAAGGGCTAATTATTTATATTTTTATACTTATGGCAATTTTCCCATGACTATTTTCTTTTCCTTTAATGGCTTTCCTCGGTAATATAATAATAAAATACTCTTAGTTTCATGGATAGAGATGAGTTCATTTCTTTACCAAAAGCTTTTGGAGGACATGGTTGCATGCTGAGCAAAATGCTTCATGTGATAGAAATATTTTTGGTAACTTTGATAAATGGCTGATTCTATGTATTTTATGCTGGAAATACTAAAAATGTGATTTACATTATAAAGTATAAGTGGTCCGTATGTGTTTATTAAAAGAAGTTATTGCATCATACCTCACAAATAAAGCACAAATAAAATTGGAGTTTGGCATAAATGTTACACTAATAGAATTTTAAATTCATTAACATTTGTATAAATACTTGTTGATAGGCTGTTTATGGCTTCTTCCTTAACCAATCCAACGTGTTGTTGGAATGTTGACAGCACTGGCATGTAACCAATAATTCTCTAAGAGCCATTTGTGTGTGACAAGCAACATCCCTATTCTTTTAAAATATATTAAATATATATGTAATTGATCACTAAGGAAAAAATGACTTCATGAATAAAGAAAAGGATTGTTTGTACAAAAGTTTAAAAACAGAAATTTTGGGAATAGAGCCAAAGCTATATGTAAGGGTGAAAGGCTAACTGCAGCACTAATCACTCCTTTACATATTTCATTGTATTTTATGGCAGGAAGAGTAAAAAAAAAAAGTACTAGAATGAAAAATACTTGCTAGTCCCTGACATTTGAATTCATTTTCAAAATTCATCTGTTTGGGGGTTGGGTAGTACATAGAGTGTATGAATGTTTTTTTATGAAAGCAAAGAAAAATAAAAATGAGTTACTAAATTATATCTTTTAAAATATATGGATTCTGCAGACAGTAGACAGAACATTGAATATTATAGAGTTACTATATTTAAGTGAATCTCTATGGAATAACAAATATTCTTTTACAAAGTGGACGTTAGTGTACTTATCAACCAATTACAGTAAGTGTCTGTATTCAACTTATGTACAATTCTGAAAGCAAAAGGTTTGCCATTGGTATGGTTCAGTTGACCTGTATCTCCTCATTTATATCTTTCTAGCAGAGTACCATATAACACATAAAGGTGGCTCTTTGGTTTCTACTGTGAGAGCTCAAGAATCACAACTTGGTAAAGTCATAGAGATATTAACTTATAATATGTCTCCATGTTTGTTGTTATCTAGGGCTAGAACGAGGGTAAGTTAGGTGGGACAAATGAAATACCTTAGGCACAAAATTTAAGGTGGTGACAAAAAAAACCTCAATCATCAAATGAATATTATTTTAATGTAATATTTTAAAATAAAAATTTTAAACATCTATGATTAAAAAATATCAAAGTTTTAAATGATGGGATCAGACAATGATGTGCCAAGACCTACTGAACCTGAAGTAAAAGGGAGAATCAGTAATACTGATTCTTCTCTGCCACGGCATTGGCAGATTTACCCATTTTTAAGAAATACTAAGTGTAAATAGGGCATTGTTTTTAGAACTACCATTGCCTAAAATTGCTTTCTACGGCTTCCTGTGAATCGGGCACAACACTTAATTTTCCATTAAAAAGAGGCGCTGGAATCATGACATATGAAAAATTAATTACAGAATAAATTAACTTGGTCCTTAGAGAAAAGACTTCACTTTAGTCATCTTTCTATCTGCCTAGCAACAGACTTGAACAAAGTAAGTTGGCTTTTTCACTTATTAGCTGTGTAATGTTGGGTAAATTATTTACTTTCTCTGTCTCAGTTTTCTCCTCTTAAAATGTATATAATAATACATAATAATAATTGCCTAATATATATGAATTATTTAACAACTGTAGCCATTTTATTATTTTTTTAAAAAGTGAATTGAACTCTCCTATGCATAGGCTTGTGCTATCTAAATTGCCACACACTAAGACTCCCCGACCCTGGAGGTGAGACTATCGGCAGAAGTCTCTAAATCCAGACCCAGAACAAGGTTCCGGGGAGTCACTGGCAGGAGGGGAAGATTCCAGGATTAACCACAAAACTACACAGAACACTATTCTGGGGTTGAGTCTAGGAAGGCCTCTTTATCAGAATTCTAAATCTGTAACAGGTATTTTTAAATGTATTTTATTTCATACTATATAAGGATTTTACTGTGCCTTTAAGAAAGAAAAAATAAGAGATAAGAAGGGTATACAGTCCTAATTGATTTGAAGTTATTTCAAATAATTTTGAGCAATTGCTCAGGACTAACCATGACAGAGGTTCCATTGACATGATTCTCTCTCGTTTCACTTTCTCAATTTAATTAGTCTCAGAAAATATTCCTCTATCCAATTCAAACTCCCTCAGGGAGTGTTAATATAGTAGGTCATCCAAACTAGGGCCCACCTGATAGAATAATGCCTGATGATGTAAGTAGGTTGACTTTTAAAATAATACAATCTTAGAAATTCTACTGCCTACTGTTTTTGGTTTGGGATTTTTTTGTTTTTTGGTATAGTGTTAAGACTTTAGGTCCCTGACCTATCAAATAGTTTTTATTCTTTGGTAAAAAAAAATCCATAATTCTATTCATTTGTGTACTAGTATTATTACTTGAAAGCCAAGTAGAGACTGTTAATTTCCTTACTAGTTTTATTTGAAAATAAGAAAGTGTTATTATATTGATACATTAATATAGAGGCTTGCTGGAACAATTAAACATTTTAAAAATATCATTGTAATAACCTTTTATAGCTATAGCTCATGGCACATGTCTACACATTCATAATGCATTTCTTAATGTCCATTAATGTTTTGCACCTAATAATTTCTATATTTGTCAAACTTTAGAATATATATATGCTTCTGTTATAGACAGGAATAACATCATATGGAGTATTGAATGCATATTAATATTGCTTGCATTATAAAAAGCAATAAATAAAAATAATTTTCCTTCACATTTTGAGTGACAATATATTAGAGACTAATAAACCTGGTACTAAAATTATTGTATTCTTTAGGTAATAATTTGAGAAAATATTCCCATAGCCTCCTGAAGATGTAAGAATTTTCATATTCCATTAGTGCAAAATTTTAAAATTTTATTATATTATCTTTAAAAAGACAGAATTTTGCTTTATGTAGCAGAATTTCATTTGTAAATGAATCAGGATCTCCATTTATGGATTTCACTTTTAATTGAAACGATAGGTAAAAGCATTATGGATCCACTCACACTGTAGTAGAAAGAAGTCAGGATAAGGCATTATAGATTTTCCTATAAACAAAGTTAATTTCTAGCTTTAAAATATTTATATAAATATTGATTTGTAGAAGCTCTTTCATTTGTTTGGAGGAGAAATTGGGAGTGGAATTTTAAGCTTGAAGGGTCCTCAATTGGACAAGTCACCCCATTTATCAGAGACATTGTTTTGTTATCCATAAACATTAGAAAATAAAGCAATATATAGAATGCTTCATGGATTTGCATGTCATCCTTGTGCAGAAGCTATGCTATCTCCATATCCTTCCAATTTTAGCACTGCATCTGTGCTGCAAAAGTGAGCACTGGGAGCTTTTTAATTACTTGTATTTTATTGAGATATATACAATGCATGCAAAATATTGTATATGTTATATGATTATATCAAGATTTATAAATAAATATATTATAAATATACACAGAGGGAATAAATATATTATAAATATGCCAGAGGGAAGCCGGTGCCGGCAGCTGGAGGAAGGAAGGCCTACTCTTGCATGAATTTCATGCATTGGGCCTCTAGTATGAATGAAATATGCATAAATATTTCATGTGACCTCTGATCATTAAAAAAAAAATAGAACACTATTTTTCCAAAATATCTTACTTCTCTTAGGGTAACCACTATGATGAAGTTTATAACCTTGACATTCTTGATTTCCTTTATAATCACCTATGTATTAAATATTATAGAATAGCTTTGTTTGCTTTAGAATCTTTAAGGAATTTTTAAGAACTGATTTAAGTCCAGTATATGTTAAAGTTTTGTGAATATCCTGTGTGTGCTTGAGGATAATGTACATCCTCCAGCTGTTGTGTCTTCTATATATGTCTTTTATGCAAATGTTATTAAATTGGTTTATCAACCCATGTCCTTAATGAGTTTTTGAGTACTTGTTCTATAAATTACTAAGAAAGATACCTTAAAATTCCCCCAATATAGTTTGGAATTTTAAACCCTCTTGGTACTTCTTTCATTTTTGCCTTATATTATTATTTTTTAATTAATTACAATTCATTTTAGAGCAGCTTTAAGATTAAAACAAAATTAGGAGGAAGGTATAGAAATTTTTTCATATACTCCCTGCCCCTACTCAACCAAAGCCTCCCCCATTATTAACATATTTCCCTCCCCCACCCAGTGATACATTTGCTATGATCTGCGAACTTACATTGAGACATCATAATTACTGAAAGTCCACAGTTTGCATTATGGTTTATTTTTGGTACCATGGATTTTGTGAGTTTGCACAAATGTATAATGACATGTATCCATCACTATGGTATCATACTGCTCTGAAAACCCTCCGCTCTCTGTCTCTTCATCCCTTCTCCCCTGCCCCGACCCCTAGCGATACTGTGCTTTTTAATTATCTCCATAGTTTTGCCTTTTTAAGAATGTTACATTGGTAGAATCATGCAGTATGTAGTCTTTTCAGATGGGCTTATTTCACTTAGTATTATGCATGTATGTCTTCCTCATGTCTGACTTGATAGGTCGTCTGGTTTTAGTGTTGAATAATATTCCATTATCTGGATGTACTGCAGTTTATCCATTCATCTACTGAAGGGCATCTTGGTTATTTCCAAAATTTTTTCAATTATGAACAAAGCTGCTATAAACATCTGCGTGCAGGTTTTTTGTGTGGATGTAACTTTCCAATTCATATCGGTAAATAACATAGAGTGTAACTACTGGATGGTAAGAGTATGTATAGTTTTAAAAGAAAACTCAAAACTGTCTTCCAAAGTTGCCGGGAGCCGGTCCATCCTTGCTGCTTGACACAGTCGCTGCAGGAAAGAAACATCTGCACAGCATATGTTTCAAGGGACCTGGCATATATAGCATACTGTTCTTAATATGTTTGCTCTCTTTAGCGCCATGTGTTTTAACCAAGGTCACCTCTCCGAGAAAGGTTGTTTCCCCAGGTGGGGATCTTTCCCTGAGGTTAGGGAGGGGATACAACACCTTAATTAAGTGCCAGGCGGGTAGTTAAGCTACATAATCTTTACTCCCTGGAATGGAGATAAGAAACGCCCTAACCTTTGTAATAGAAATTGACAGTATTAAAATCGGCTGGTATAAATATGGATGTAACAAGACAATAAACATCAGAACCTCATCAGTTCCTAACCAGAGCTTCGACCAGAACTTTGGCTGGAAATCCTGGCTATAGGTCCTGACTAGGCTGCTGATCAACTGAAGGCTGTCTTCGTGTCATTCCTTCTTCGCCGACTCCGTCCACACCTTTGGGGACCCCTGGACCCGCTGGGGTTGGACCCCAGCACAAAGTGCTTTGCCATTTTGCATCCCCACCAGCAAGGAAGAGAGCTCGGTTGCTCTCCATCCTCACCAACACTTGGTATTGTCAGTGCTCTTGATTTAGGCCTTTCTCATGGGTGTGCAGTGCTATCTCACTGTAATGTGCATTTCCTTGATTAAATAAAATGTGGAGATTTTTTTCATATTTTATTTGTCATCTGTGTATCTTCTTTGGTGAAAAGCCTGCTAATGTCTTCGGCCTCATTTTTAAAAATCAATGTGCTTTCTTCTTGTGGATAATTTGAAGTTCTTTGTATGTCTTGGGTAGCAGTTCTTTATCAGATACATGTTTTGCAGATATTTTTCTCCAAGTTTGTGGCTTGTCTTTTCATTCTCTTAACATTGTTTTTAACAAAACAGGATTTTTTTTTATTTTGTTAAAACCTAACTTATAAATTATTTCATGCATTGTGCCTCTGGCATTATATCTAAAAAGTCAAAGCCATACACAGGTTATCTAGGTTTTTTCCCAATATTATCTAAGAATTTTAGAGTTTTGCATTTTACACTTAGTTCTGTGATCTGAGTTAATTTTTATGAATGGTATAAGGCCTAGATTCAGTGATTTTTAAAATGTGGTCGTCCCCTTATTCTACGAACCATCTGTTGAAAAGACTATCTTTACTCAGTTGTATTACCTTTGCTTCTTTGTCAAAGATCAGTTGACCATATTTGTGTGAGTCTATTTCTGGGCTGTCCGTTCTGTTCCATTAATCTCTTCTCTATTCTTTTGCCAACATCACACTGTTTTGGTTACTGTAGCTTTATAGTAAGTGTTGAAGTTGAGTAGTGCCGATTCTTTGTAGTGTTTTAAAAATGTAGAAAAATTTGCTATCTGCTAACGGGGTTATTTAATGATTTACATATAGTGTAAGTACTGATATATTTGAAAAAATTATGTATGTATATATCACCTTGTTTTGTGCTTTCTATTTGCCTGAATACACTATGTTCTTTTTCATTACTTTTTGGTTTCATTTTGAATTGAGTACTTCTTTTCTTGCTATTGTTTTCTTTCTACTAGTATGAAAATAATATTGTTTGCATATATTCATTTTAGTTTTTGCCCTGGAAATCATAACATATGTAATTAACATAATTTAAATTAACCAATCATTTTGTCATCCCAGAACATACAATATTATAATATAAAATAATATGAGTAATATATTAATATATCTATATTTTCATTGTGATATTTAATTTCACAAGACATTATCATTGCTATTCATATGTTATATTTTACCAACATTATTTCTTATTTTTGAATTTTTTTTTCACCCTTCTTTAAACCAGGGATCTTTCATGTGGGATTTTCTTGTGAATAGGACTGTCTATTTAAACAAATTTCTGCCGAAACCGGTTTGGCTCAGTGGATAGAGCGTTGGCCTGTGGACTGAAAGGTCCTAGGTTCAATTCCGGTCAAGGGCATGTACCTGGGTTGCGGGCACATCCCCAGTGGAAGATGTGCAGGAGGCAGCTGATCGATGTTTCTCTCTCATCAATGTTTCTAACTCTCTATCTCTCTCCCTTCCTCTCTGTAAAAAATCAATAAAATATATTTAAAAAATAAAAAATAAATAAATTTCCTTAATATGCATCTGTTAGTAGCAAACTCAGTTTTTGTTATTATAAAAGTGTTTTGTGTTTTTTTTGTCCTTATTCTGGTGAATTCCAGTTTGGCTATAACTTACATTTATACAACTACCCAATCATTGAAAAGACATTAGCTGTCAAACTTTTTTTCTCATTAGTTTAATATTTTTTTCTATTGTGTGCAATTTTATTCTGATGCATCTAGATGTAGATTTCTTTTAAAACTTATACTGCTTATGATTCACTCAACTTCTTGACTTTATGGATAAATATATTTCATCTAGTTCAGGAAATTTTTCACTCATTATCTTATTGGATATTTCCGTTGCCTCATTTTATCTTAGCTATCTTCTTGGAACTCCAACTACACATAACTTAAACCTTCTATAACTTTTTCTATATATTTTCATGTTTTAAATTTTCCATCTCTTTGCTTCTCTGCACTGAATTCTAGATAATATTTATAACATAATGTCAACTTCATGAATTCTTCTGCTTTGACTGATCTTCAGGTAAAATCATATTATAGATTTTAATTTCAATTACTTAATTCCTAAAATTTATATTCTGTTTTTTCAGATCTGTTCTCCCCTACAGATATTTTCAAGATAGACTTTATTCCTTAAAATAAGCATTCTTATCTTATAATCAGTAACTAATAACAATTAATATAAATTATTTGTATATTTTTTCTGATATCTATTATTTCTACTAGACTGACTCATAGTGTCTTAATTTATTACAAATTAAAA
The DNA here is from genome assembly GCF_028538775.1 of Myotis yumanensis. Lineage (NCBI taxonomy): Eukaryota > Metazoa > Chordata > Mammalia > Chiroptera > Vespertilionidae > Myotis > Myotis yumanensis. The sequence continues at coordinate 133,593,983 of NW_027223754.1, forward strand.
TGTATTTTTCAATTCAGCCACATATGTAGAGTTGATTCTATCAAATTGGGGTAGTATCCCATATAATAGAGGTAATATGCAAATTGACTGTCACTCCAATACACAATATGGCCACACCCATGTTGTCAAAGATGGCTGCCCCCATATGGCCACAAGATGGCCTGCAGAGGAGGGCAGTTGTGGGTGATCAGGCCAGTCGGGGAGGGCATTTAGGGGTGACCAGGCCAGCAGGGGAGGGCAGTTGGGGGTGACCAGGCCAGCAGGGGATGGCACTTAGGGGCAATCAGACCAGCAGGGGAGCAGTTAGACGTCAATCAGGCTGGCAGGGGAGTGGTTAGGAGGTGATCAGGCTAGCAGGCAGGTGAGCAGTTGGGAGCCAGCAGTCCTGGATTGTGCGAGGGATGTATGACTGCCCATTAAACGGGCAGTTGGACATCCCTCACATCCCTCAAGGGGTCCCAGATTGGAGAGGGTGCAGGCTGGGCTGAGGGACACCCCCCCCCCCAAGTGCATGAATTCCGTGCACTGGGCCACTAGTATTACAATAAGTTTATATTTTAAGATTGCTTTTTAAATTATATTCTGAATTTATTCTGTTCTCAGCAGAAGAATATATCCATCACTCTTTATTTTCTCAAATGGAAGTTTGTATTACTTGTTAGCCCTACAATTTTTAAAGATTTTTCTGTCAAAATTTATTCATCTATCCCAATATCACAAAAATTGGTTAGCCTCTTTTTGTCCAAAAGTATTTCTGCAGTTTAAGTTTTACTAATTTTTTCCCTTTTGTTTTTATTCTATGTACTCATTACAAGAACCTCTCCTAAAGCCTAGAGAATCATATACAACTGAGGTCTTCTCAATCTATGTAGAAGAAATAGTAACCAAAGTTGGCTTTCAATTTATTTCACCATGATGGAAACATATATTATCAAAACATTATCTATCACATTAAAAATATGTTTTTATTGATTTTTAGAGATAGAGGATGGGAGAGGGAGAGAGAGAGAGAAACATTGATGACTGTCTCCTATACACCCCCTACTGGGAATTGAGCCAGCAACCTGGGCATGTGCCCTGATGGGAAATTAAACCAGCCATCCCTTGGTGCACAGGAGGAGGCTCAACCAATTGAGCCACACCATCAAGGGATGCTTATCATTTTGAATAGCTTGGTTATAGAGAGAGAACTGATATAAGAATCAGAAAAATGGTTACTATCACTTTAAATCTTAGTTTCATGTATTGTAAAATGAGAACATGTCTTGCCAATCTGTGAGACAAACTCACAAAATCATTTGAGGATCTGGGGAAGGAGTCCTATAAATTAAAAAATATATATAATTTTTTGATTTATGGTGTCTACAGACCTTAGAAATGGCAATTTTGATTTTTGACCCAAAGTCTTTGTGGTTTCAAAACTTTGGCCCTCTCTGCTATAAAAGATTATTTGATGTTTCCTGGGATATTGTTGGCTTGGGCTAATTCCCATTAATATCTGTTTTAAAATCATACCTACAGCCAGGCATATATGACATTATTACAGTCCTAAAAATTATGTTAGTGTTCCTCAAAACTACTAGATAGTTTATAAGCAATAATTACACATGCATGATTCCTAATAGCATTCCACAAATCAACCAAAATATGGGATAAAATATACACAAGTTTAAAGAACAGTTTGTAAAGCAAGATGATTCATTATATAATTGCATGTACCTATTATTGGTAACTCATTTATTTATTAAGTTGTGAAATGAATGTTTTTCTATTTCGAAAAATTTGTAGGCTTGAGATTTGATCTCACTTTCAGGTAGAAAGTTTGCCTAGCATTCTTTATAACTCCTAGGTCAGGGGAAAGGGGCTTTAATATTCACATCACAGTAAGAGCATGAACATGAGCATATTTGTATTGGTTTAGATACTGAGATCATGAAAGGTTTTTGACCCAAGCTTAGGGAGCTCAAATATTTTATAATTAACCTGCCTTTTGTACTGATGAGAGAGTATTTTCTTTATTATATTGGACAGCAAGCAAATCTGCCCTCTGCTTCAGAAGAGTCACTAGTTCTATTTTCTTAGGCTGTTTGCTTTATATTTTAAAAGATATCTGGAATGGAAGGGTAGTTAGTGCCACCCTCCCAGGATGTTCAAAAATGCAAAAAAATTGTCTCTCCACACAATCCCCAAGTCAATCTTGAATGTGAAACGCATGATCTACCTTTCCTTTCCTTCTATTAGAATGCAGGCTAAAGTAACTCTGTAGATATCGTTAATTTAACTAAAATATTATGTCCCATTTAGTGTCAGTGATATGAAGTGTTCAATTTGTAAAAAGAATTCTCTTTATAAAGGTGTTTTTTTCCCTAATTTGAATAGCATAGTAACAAAAAAACGAAGCAAAGCACTTACATTTTAAGTTTAAAAGATACAAAAAAAGAAGTCAATAAGTTACATCTTTAGGTCAAAAGATGCTGTTTTATAATTCTATTGTAGCACAGAAACATATGGAAATAAAAGTTATTTTTAGTCTTTCAGTGAGCATAGGTAAGAAATATGCTTAAGTAGTCTTAAGTATATTTGTTATGCAAATGTGTATAAAAAGCTATTCTTGAGAAAGTATTAACCATAGAAAAAGTACAGAGTTAGAGAACACTGGAGTTTCTGAGCAAATCATACATAATTTCCTATGGCTACAATGCTTATTGTGCTTATTCATTCCCACAATTTAACAACTATATAGTAGAATTTTACAAATTCCTCTGTGACTGAATGTGGAAAATTTTGTTCAAAATTCTTATTTTCCAAAAGTTATTTACAAGAAAAATTAAAGTCTGTGTTCTTTATTACACCTGGTATATTAAGAACCTTTAAAAAAAGTCACTCATTTCCATATTCAGAAATTCAACATTAAGGGAAATTTTGTGGGAAAATATGGTTTCCTGCTGCAGTGGAAGCACTGTGGCCTCTGGAGTCAGCCAGATGTAGGTTCAAATTCATGCTGCTCTTACATAAGCTCCAAACCTTGGTTGCATTCTTCAATAATATGGGGATAATTACTTTTTCTTTTACAGGAATGCTATGAAGACTCAATGATATATAAAATCTCTCAAGATTATTCTGGTTGCTCAACAAATAGCATTTTATTTTCTTTCCTCCTGAGGCAGCCTCCTCAAAATGGTAAGAATATTAGGAATCAATTCCTCAGGAAAGAAATTTATTAGAGCTCCTTATCATATTGTTTAATTACTAGTCTAAGGATAGGGGGTTTGTCTTAATATATTTATACTAGCTATACCCAGAGATAAATTTAGAAATGAAAATTAATTTCTTTCATAGTATAAAGAAAACACATAACTAATCTTTTTTTTTCAAATGAGAAAACTGAGAATAAGGTGAGTTAAGGATTTACCCAGGATAAAACAGCTAGCTAGTGACAAAACAGAAGCCCTCTAAATCTTAAACTTGTGCTCTTTACCATATTGCCAATACTAAGGCAAACCTGTGAGTTTAGAACTGTTTGAGACCACAGCTGAGTGCTTTCTTTTCATGTCCATAGGGGTTAAAAGTGCTACTAATATATTCTTTTGAGTTATAGAGGCAGAAGACAGAAAATTTTCTTAAGTCTCTAAAAAAAAAAAAAAAAAAAAGCCAGTACTTTAGGTCATATGAGTCCTGAGTAAATTTCAGGTCTATAATATTTGGTAACAGCCTAAAATAGTGTGCTGTCTTTGGTATTTAATAGCTAATTGTATAGACAATGCATACTAACAGTAGACCAGCTCACGATTTTTTTCTTCAATTAATCAAACTTCATGTTTAATCCATCTATTGAGTTTATAAATTAACTACAAATTGTTTTTATTAATTTAATCATATTTAATTTATAGAACTGCTATCCAGTTTTTTCAAGACTTCCTAATTTTGCTAGTTTCTTATATTTTACTAGCTTCATTATATTTTCAAATACATATTGATGTATGAAAATACATAATACATTATGTAGTTCATCAAGTTAAAGACATTTTTATTCTGTAGCTGATAAATCTACTACATTCATGATTCAATGAACTGATTCTCTAGTTTTTTCTATTTGTTCTCACTCTAGTGCCTTTTACCTCAAATGTTTAGTAATATTGTGGCTGTTTCAGTTTATATAAACTTATATATATATATGAATTTTTAGAGTTGTGACTTTAAACTATCCAACTCAGAAAGACTTTGACTGCCTCTGCCAGGTACTAGAAGACACATTCCCACTTACTCTGGAGAGATCACTCCTAAGCCATTACTTGCTACACCTGGCTGTGTAATATTTGTGTTTATTTCCTTTTATAATTTTCAGCATTTATTTTTAATAAAAATTATTAAGGTGCAGAACCTGATGATTTGATATACATATATGTAGAGAAATGATTACTACTGAGAAGTTAGTAGACATATAATACCCTCACAAAAAAATACATGCTATTCAATGTGCACCCTCACGATCGAATCTAGCCATTTTCTTTGTCTTCGCTCCATCTGTAGGCCCCAAGTTAGCCACTTTTGGGTATGAACTACTTCACTCCCAGATCGCATACCCTGGCACTACCCAGCTGAGGGAATGTCTGAATTGCCTGTTTATCTTTTACTGGGACTTTGCTTATTTTAACTTGGTCTTTCAATTGCACAAATTTGGTGCCTGTGCTTGCTTGGATTTTAGATTCTTCACCTTGTTTTGTCACTATTACTTCAGGCATCGGTTTAGAATGAGGTTTGCATAACAGGGCAGGTAACATTGCCTTGCTGGGCCTTATTTCTTCATCTATAAAATTTGGGGCTCACAATTCCTATGCCTTACTCTCTGAGTTGAATCATCTTAAAAGACTGATGTGATATAGGAGTGATACTAAAATTTTTATAGCTTTATGGCATGGTACTGACCAATCAGAAAGGATCCTGGCTTTGAACTGGAGCAGAGTTCTGCAGGGCCCCTACTGTGTAGGACAGTTATCCTTTAGTTACTGAATATCATAGCCTTGGGAGGAGATTTCCATGGGAAGAATAAAGCAGCCACAGTGCATGGGGTGGCTGGAGTGGGGAGAGGCTCATGCTTGGACAGGCCAGTCTTATATCAGGTCTATTTAAATGCTCTCCAAATTTTAGAACACTATATTATTTCCTAGTGTCTATGCTGTTTTGATCTTGATGTTACTGGAAAATGACAAGTAGAGATTTTTCATGTGTGTCAACTGCCACCTGGCTGACAACAACTTCTAAGCTTCCATCTATTATGAGATGCTACCTGAGTGCAGAGAGATGAACATGTAAAAAAATGCATATCTTGAAATAAATTAAATACTAAATAATTTAATAATATTTTATCAGCAAACTGTATTCCACAATATAAAATGTAAATATCCATAACAGTCAATCTTGGATCATTAAATTAGCTTATCCCAAACAAGATTTATGCTACATAATTTTTTTATGGTTGCTCTGCTATCAACTTGATATATTATATGTGAATTGCTTACATTTTTTGAGTGCTTACTATTCTAGCAGCTGGGGATCTAGCTGTGAACCAACAGAGTCCTGAACTTCAGCAGCATACACAATAAAGACATTTTAACTGTAGCTATGAAGCATGTACTTCTGTATGAAATAAGCACTAGGGAAAAGTCCGTCAGCCCTATGTTCAATAGGAGTGAGTAGGAAGGGAATTACTCTTTGCTAAAGTCTAATCAGGTGCACTGCTCTCAGGATGTGCTTTGTGAAGTCCTTGGAGGCTTTGCAAACGCACCTCCCTGGCTGCTCTGTGGAGAAGCCAGGAGATCAGACCCACTTCCCACACCAGAGCAGATGTGCTCTTAACTGTTTTACACACAATATTGAATTTGGGGTAATATTTCATTCAAAGAAAGGTTTTCTTGCTAACATATAACGTTGGAAAATCGTTCATCTGGTGGACAAACCATAATCTCGGCATGAAAATGTTTAAATTAAATTTCCAACTCTACCGCCCATTTATAATTTGACTTCAAATAACCAAACCATGTCTAAACACATGACTGACAAACAAATGATTCCGAATGATTCTGATCCTAGCTTTCAGTTAAACTGTGAAGAAAGCTATGCAAATTATACTATTTGGGCTGCTGTGCATGGAACAGCCTTCATCCCATCAAGTGATTATAAAATCCTGGTCCTATCCTGTATCCATTATGTTCTCCCCTCCTTTGGGAGGCATTTGAAAAAAGAAAATGACCATAATAACAATGGTTACAATATGTGCTGGGAGTTGTGACATACCCTTCCTATTGCATAATTTTTTTATTTAATTCTCATAAACTCTGAGTGATGCTCCCTATTTTTAAGGTGAGAAAATGGAGGTTCAAAGAATTAAGTAGTTAGCCCTGGTGACAGCGGTGAAGTTATGATTTAAAGCAGTGGTCTTCCTGCTTTAATCCTTACCCTCATCACACTATGCCATGCTTACCTCTCTACATCGACTTTCTATACCTTAGACAGGGACAGATAGGGGAGGAATAGGTGGTGGAAAGCAGTGTATCCTTTGAGGCAGGCAAAGGTATGTAGTTAAATAAATGTTGCATACATAAAGTTTAAAAATGCACTGAATAAACCTGCTTGAGAAATAAATGAAGATTTGTTTTAAAGACTAATAAATCACAGATTTCTCACTTAAAAACTAAAATTTTGCATATTTCACTACATGCAAAATGCTACTATTAAAAAGCACTCAGACAGATGTATATGCACAAAATAACAGTTTTAGACCATGGAAGGATAGACTGCATGTGTAACTGAGACTGAGGGGGCTGACAAATCTATACAGGCAGACCAACTTTCCTGGCTAAGAACCAGGAGTTACGCTTGTTACATAGAACTCTCAAGGGTACCAAGCAATCAGAGGTCACAATCGAGGCAACAGAAGCAATGTCACCATATCAGAGAATGGGCCAATTCAGATCTGGTCCCTGACAGTCACTGAGGTCAAGGCTTGCGGCAAATAATTGTATTAAACAGGAATAGTCCCTGCACACTTTTGGAATTGTCATCTGAACAAACAAGACCAGGTCATCTGTAGGTTAAATCTGAGTTCTTTTTTTTTTTTTTTTTGGTATTGCAGCTTACTTTCTAGTCTTAATCCCTTACAGTTTTTACATTTATAACTGTAATTTTCTTTTAAGCAGGTAAATGTTCAATAATTTTTTTTCTGAACCTTAACAACAAGCCTTCATTTAAATTCATGCGTTTGTCATTCATTCCATTTTATTATTTGTTCTCAAATGCAATTTTTAAATTTGGACTACAGTGATAGTACAATTTAATGTATAAAGTGTACTGTGCTTAAAATAACATAAAAATAGTCTTGTATTCAAATTAAATGATTATGAATTTTGTCAATTAATTACTATTTATATCACTGTATATACCTTGTATGACAGCAATTAAATTCAGAACAGTAATTTTAGATACAAGATGCAAAAATTGCAATTAGTAATTAAAATGAAACAAAAGCTTTATTTATAAATAAGTAGCTTAAATATCTATTTAAATAAAATAGGGAAAAGAAAATATATATGTAATAGAGTTGCATTCAGTTTTATATGAGATACATAATATACAATATTGATAAGTTCATATTTTCCTCGGAGCAACTTGGAATTTATTAATTATCACCACCACTTTTAAAGAAACCTCAGATCACATTTGAAAAATTATTTTTAATCCATGTTTTTAATATAATGGTAAATATTTAAAACATCTTTAGTTATGCTATTTTAGAATTGCTTAATTTAAATAAAAATCCTTGAGAGATTATTCTTACTATAAATGTTACTTCTTTACATGCTTTCCACAATCATGCTTAAAAACTGTGTATTCTAGGGCTCTTTTTATTCACATAAATTCCAGGCAGTAAGAAAATCAAGGGTTTGATGCTTGGTTTTATTTTACATTTATTTATATTTCACTTTTAAAAAATTCTCAGTTAATATTTAAATTATACATACCCACATAACACACACACAGGTCCATGACCGTTCCAAATGAAAAACAAAATAAACCAAATTGTAAAACTGGAAACAGTTCATTATTCAGCTGTATAAGAGTGAAACTCTTTTTCCATGGCTGTATAATAATTACATCATCAATAGAAGAGTGTGGTCCTTATGAGTAAGATGACACACCACATTCTAAAATACAATCAACATAATCCTTATCTCACTTTAATCAAACCTATAGTTTTTAGTTGTTTATAATAATTCTTTAGGATGTGTGGGATCAAATCTGAGAATTTATACTGTTCGATAAATTATATGATCCTTGTGGAAGTATAAATCTCAGTTTTGTTTAAACAGCTCAGACTGTGTCAATTTCAGAGACTCTTCTCAGTATTTACTTTCTAAAAAATAATATTTTAAGTTTAGTGCCAATATATTTTTAATTAATAAGTTTATTAATTGCACAAGAAGAGAAAGCAGCAAATATGTTCAATATTAAAACTGTTATTTTAAGGAAACAATTTTTTACCTCATTAAAATAATAACTATTTCAAAACATTGTATTTCATATCCTAATTATGAGAAAACCAAAAAAATAAAAATAATCTATAAGTCAATTACATTTTCAGATCAGCAAAATGCACTGTGAGAGTGTTCCTTCCCTTAATCCAATTGCCAAAGGTGTTTTAGCAGCTCAAATAGATGGTTAGACACATTCCTATCATACTTTCTTAAATGTATAGATGGTTTTTGTTGTTATGGTTATTCTTTCATAACTTTAGCCTTTCTATAGCTATAAATGTTAATGAAGACAAGACTACACTCATATACACACCTATTCACATAAGTATGTGCATATGTAATTGAAGTTAATTTTTAAAATCACTGTTTTCAAACTATTCTGGTGAGTTACTGAAATAGTATTATTTGTGATTATTTATTTAATTATTTAGTTTATGATCTGAATTACCTTAAAAGAAAATAAATGAGAAACTTAACTGCAAGTTAATCTTTTAGAGGCACCTGGTCATCATCCATCCTAATGGGCAATAAAATCAATTATTTGGGCAGTGATAAAAATGATGAACAAATAGAAGGGAATACATTTCATTTTGATTCTTTCATATTTAACATACACAATTCCACTTTAAAAGAGAAAATTTTAGTCAAACTGTCATCTACTTCTTTAGTTCTATGGCATTTGACTTGTTTCTAAAATTATCTGAGTTTCGCACTCTAAGACCTGGGTCACAACCTTATTTAGGGACAGGAAATAGTTATCAGGTCACCGAGTGGTCAAATGGAAAAGGATTTGAAATGCTTCAGCACTTAGGACTCTATTCATTGAGATGATTGACTGCTACGTTGTTTAAAGGTTGAACTTTCTTTGCTGGTAGGTCAGCTTATGTCTGTATAATTACAGCAACTTAAAAATATCTACAGAGTATAAGCAGATTATAATAGTATAAGTAAACAATCTTATTCATCTACAAAAAGGAGACATCTTTAGGACATGCACAGATATTTTAATTAATAACTTATCTGAGTCCAAAGCTAATATAACTCCCTTGGCAGTTGGGTGCAACAAAACTATGGGTAAGGAAAAGAAAACTTAAAAGTTATTTCACTCTGCTATTTTTCTTCTAAAGTAGACTTGAAACTTGCCATGTTAATTTAGCACCACATTTTAGTATTATACTGGATAAATCATATAATTCTTCCTATATAATAATGATTGATCCAAGCCCATAACAGATATTATTCCTATTTTTTATATGCACCTGATATTACTTCAGGTGAATACAATCTACCTTTGATGATGGAAAAAGGAAAAATAGGGGGAAGTTGGAGCAAAATGAGTAAATATTTGATTTGAGTCATTTAGCACTTGATCAGTTTCCCTAGGGTCCACAATCATTACTTGAAATTAAAATGATCATTTTGCACAGTTCCCACGGCATGTAGTGTCAGAAATTTTATGCAAAGAGAAGTGTATGGCTGGAAAAATATTTTAAAAACATATAAAAACTCATAGAAGAGAATTAAGCAAAAGCATTGTTTGACTGACTCACTTTCCAATGTTCAGAAGCCTAAGAATAGGATGTTATAAAAATTGTGCCAAAGGTATTATTCCATATTGACATTATTTCATATGATCACTAAAACTTAAGAAATAGATGTTTTATTCCACAAATGTGAGAGGAAGCAATCTTATTACTGATGGACAGAAAGCTGGAAAATTAGGCACAGATTTTATTTATAAGTTTTATTTTATAATAAGAAACTGGGCCATTACAACCCTGTAACCAAAGCTGGCGTGCGTGCACTGGAAGGCCCCTGCAGTCTTTTACAGCTTTTCGGAGGCCTGGGCTGTGAACTGGGTTTGCACTCTGCCAGCAGAGCAGCTCTGACCCGTGGAGAGCACGCCTTCAGATCAGCACTGCCTCAGGCCCTTCTGCTTTCTCCAAGAAGTCTTACATTTCAGGCATCAAGTTGAATTTCTTCTGGAGATGATTAACCCAAACCCATGACAGATTTTTTCCAAGATATCCAACCCCTTATGTTTATTTTATCCTGGCTCTTTTTTGGATGTACTGGACACAAGTAACTTACTCATTTTACATGTTAAAGGGATGGTGAAGAGCCATTAATTCCCTTAAAATAACCCTTAAAAAATTCCCTTAAAAGATGAGAAAATATTTTAATGTGCCAGGCTCTATTGTGTGAGCTCATAGTAACGATATGATTTAAAATGTTAAGAAAGATGTTTCTCTTCTACTATAAAAAAATTTAAAGCATTTCATCACATTTCCAGATAGGGATCTTACCCTTTTTGGGAAATGCATTCTTGTGGTGTATTAAAAATCACAATGTTAGAAGGATCAGTTACTGTTTCCATAAGCCCAGTTTGTAGGGGGTTTCAACTAACCTAAATCTTGGCACACAATTTTAGTTAATAGTCAAATAAAAATGCATAAAAGGGTCTATTCTCTTCATACACCAACCCCTGCCATTGTTTCTATTTCTACAACATTTTCTTCTAATCATTGGTGAGATGAGTTGTAGGAAAATAATTTAGGTGTTTTATGTTCTTCCCAAAGTAAAATATTTTAAACTCAGTGGTAATTAGATGACTTTATTTGAAGCTATTAGTATTTTTGTACAAGAACATTTTTTTCTTCTTTGAAGGAACAGAATATGAATTTTATAAATATTTTTTGGAAAATATATTTAAATATTTTAGGCCCTAAGATTTCAAATGCAATAGGATTTTTATTATGAACACTCAAGTTATTTTACAAAATATTTTAAATATTAAAATTGTTAAGTATATAAATTACCAACACAAAGCAATAGAAAAGCTTACTTAATATATTTGAATATTTACTCTCTTAAAATTAACAGAAATACATTGAAAAATTAAATTAAATTTAAAGAATATTTCAAATGTAAGTCTGGGTTTCAATATTGGGTCTGATAAAAAGCAATTTAAGAAAAAATTATGTGCCAAGAATAAGAACTCATTTCATCAGATAAAATATTATTAATATGTACATGTGCAAATCCATGAGAATGGAAACAAGCAAAATATGAAATTGGAAAGCAGCTTCGAGGTATACACCTCCACAAAAACAATTCCATTTGAATATAAGCATTCATTTATCAGTGACAATTCTAAGAAACTTTCAACTTTGAGATTAGCATTGGGTGATGATAAAATGTTCTCTCTAGTAAATGGTGTAATATATTAATATATTAATATTAAGTCTAAATATTAGTTATAATAATATTCATTTAATTAATTTCCAAATAGTATTTAATATAATTATTTTGTTCTAAGTAGGAAAACCTCATATACAATTAAAAGTCACTGGTGCAAAGAATCATAGACTTTATTTTAGAAAATTTTAAGGTATAATATTTTTATGTAATATTGATAAACACTGTAAAATTGTTAAAAATTATAAATTACAGAATCACAAGGATTATATAAAATCAATTCACTGCTCCAACTCAGCAATTCTGAAAGTATTAATTTTTTTTTTACTTTTCAATAAAATTGCAAAATAAATTTTATCTTATAAAACATGTCAATAGCTAAATCAAAATATTTTATCTCTAAGTGGAGGATAAAAACTAAGTTAATTTTTATAATTAGATTTATTACTGGAATGTTTAGAGATATCAGTTTCTTCTTTAATTCATGCTTCAATGGGTTATGTAGGTTCAAGACCTTATAGAGAGTGAAAAAAAAGAAATGACAAGAGATAGCATACACTGTAGGGGTGGTAGGTTAATGCCAAAAGTGTGACTGATTGATTGATTGATATCAATTTCAGAAGTCTGGATTAAAGCTGCCTATCAAATTTTTCTATCTAAAATTTAGACTTAAATGGATCATTGACCAAAATCTGAATCTTGTCTATTCATTCAGGTACATGCATTTACCTTCACCTGAAAAATCTCTTTCTATGGAAGAAGTATTGGCTAAGAAGAAGAATAAAATGCCCTAAAACATATACACCATATTTCAAAACTTTCAAAATTTATCCAATTAGTATAATCAAATTTTAAGTTGTACAAATTTCCTTGTAAATGGCTATAGTTCTTGACAATAGCAACAACTAAAATGTATTGAACTTACTATGCATTTGGTACTCTTCCCAGCATTTGCATGTATTGATTAATTTACTCAACTCTGAGACCTATACATTATTGTACCTCATTATACCAATTTTATAAATAAGGAAACAAACACAGCAAAGCTAAGTGTATGATTTAAGTCACACCCCCAGCAAGGGTGGAGTTTGTATTTACACCTAGTAGTCTGACTTCATAGCTCACTCTCTTAACCATTAAGCTGAGTAATAATTTTTAAAATTAAAATAATGATCTTGAAAAATCTTGTAGAAAGTAGTGAAGCCTTAGAAAAACACAGGGGATCCCACAGTTCTATTAAAACACTATAAAATCTCAGAATATAAAAATTATTTAGTTTTCTGAAAAATATAAAACTTTTTTTTACTTTAATAAAATACTCATCTCTATGTTTCAAAAAAAAATGTTTAAAAACTATAAAACCTTAAAATGAAGAGATACTATTTACAATGATGAAGTTTTTCAAAATTCAAAACCTCACAGCTGGTTGAGCTCAAGTAGGAAATGATTAAATGAATTTCCAAGTTTGCTAAATAGATCGAAAAGGTTCGAGACAGTGCGACCTAGAGCTTGAATGTGAACACTGAATGAGTTGTAAGTTTAAGTTGGGAACAGGCCAATATCTGACTTTGAGTAATAGCAATTGGCAGGAGGAGTGTTTCTAAGAATCCACAGGTATTTTTTAAAAGTCAGAACTGTTTATTAATTCAACAAATACTTATTGAGTGTCTAGCATAGATGAATCTAATACTGTTGCTAGGTTCTGGGGATGGGAGGAAACAGAAATATCACTAAGATTTGATCCCTGACCTTGGAAGGATTTCCAGTCAGGGGAAGAAACAGACAAAAGCATATAGTTATAGGACAGTATTAAAGGGGCATGCACAAAGGTCTGGGGGGGTGGGGGGGGGGTTAGTAGTATTAAGAATGACTTCCAGATGAAATGAAATTTGTCCGAGTCATGAAGGGTAAATATACGTCTGAAACTAGAAAGGTGAAAAGAATCATTGGAGATAAAGGAATAGCACAAAAGTATCAAGGGCAGTTCACTTTGGGTAAAGAAGAAGCATCCATTATGGTTGGGAATATACTGAAGCAGTTCAATATGGTTAGGGAATATTAGGGGTGGGAGAGAAATGGTGTACTGTGGCACTGGGAGACAGTTTGGGCACAGTTTGCTGAAGTCTTTGGAATTTGGATGAGAGCAAACAGAAAGACACTGCAAGATTTTCAAGGGTGTGCTGTGTGCTGAGTCACAGTTTAGATTAGAAAGACATTGCAGTGCAAGTACAGATATAGCACTTAGATCAGCGGTTCTCAACCTGTGGGTCGCGACCCCTTTGGCGGTCGAACGACCCTTTCACAGGGGTCGCCTAAGACCCTCCTGCATATCAGATATTTACATTATGATTCATAACAGTAGCAACATTACAGTTATGAAGTAACAACGAAAATAATTTTATGGTTGGGTCACAACATGAGGAACTGTATTTAAAGGGCCAGAAGGTTGAGAACCACTGACTTAGATGATTGAGAGCCCTAAGAATATTAGAAAGGAGACTATTACAGTATTTCAAGGCAAGAGACATTGCAGATAATGGCTCATGTGGGAGCAGTGTTTATATTCAACAAATGAGAAAACAGAATTAAGAATGATTCTGATTTTTCTACGTTGAGTGAATGGCTAATGGTACTATAAACAGAAACAGAAAAAAAAACCAAACAGGTAAGCAAAGTGGGATAAATACAATACAGTTCATGTTAGATAAGCTGGGTTTGAAGTGCCTAGAAAAAAGTCGAAGTGGGAAGGATGGACATAGAGATTTAGTTGTCATGGCTTATAAATAAAAGTTGTATGAGAATTAGGTGTTTCAAATCTCGATCTTTTTATCAAGCCATGAGAACAGGTCTCATTTGTATTTCCATGTTTGCTTTTGTCTATTTACATGCCTCCTTAACTGGACTCAAGGTTAGTTTTGTAAAGAGAGAGACTAGGTCTTATCCATCTTTGTATCCCAAGATCTAGTATTATGTCTGACAAAGTAAACATCTGCTCTATGAGTGAATGAATATGTGGGTTGGATAGAGAATAAGGTCAGAGACAAAATTCTACATAAATTGATATTTAAGCAACAGCAATAGGTGGAGAAAATAACTGGAATGGAGTAATTAGACAAATAGAACAGGAGAGAGTAGAAATGAATATGGAAAGGAGTGAGATGGCTCAGTAGCTCAGTTGGTTAGAGCATAGTCAGGATAAGGCTGTGGTCACTCCCTGGTCAGGTTTCAGAGAGTGAACCACAGGTTACATACTAGAATCAACAAATAAATTCATTAATAAGTGGAACAACAAAGCCCTTCCCTCCCCTCCCCTCTCCTCCCTTCAACTCCCCTCCCCTCCCTTCTCCTCTCCTCTTACTAGGGAAATTCCTGAAGAAAGGGCACATAGAATGAGAGCAGAAAAGAAAAAAGAAAAAAAAATTTATTAGTCTCTCATCAGGCTGAAGTTCTGAGGGAGGAGCTGGTTTGTCTGTAAATTTGTTTATTTATTTATTTATGCCTCCAGTTTCAAGTACAATGAAAGAACACCAAAGCTCACAACACTTTTTGAAGGAATCAAAATTGTAGAGTGAACAGAATGTGCAAAACAAAGACACTGATTAGACTGCCTAAGGAACTTGATAAAGAAAAAGAGCCCAGCCATGTGGCTTAGTGGTTGAGCATTGACCTATGAACCAGGAGGTCATGTTGGATCCCCAGTCAGGACACATGCCTGGTTTGTGGCCTTGATCCCCAATAGGGGGCATGCAGGAGGCAGTAGATCAATGATTCCCTCTCATCATTGATGTTTCTCTCTCCCACTCCTTTCCTCTCTGAAATCAATAAAAATACATTTTAAAAAAAATAAGTCATCCTTCCAGGCTAAACAAATGTGAGAGATGGATGGATGTAGTAGCTTGAAAACAAGATAGAATAATTTTTTCAATGACTTGCTCATATGCTAATATTAAGAAGTTAATAGATATATAGTAAAGTTAGAAATTTAAGAAACAAAAGACAGGAGATGACTAATCATGCAAAATATCACTGAATCAGGCCCTTTAATGGGTGGTTTTAAAAACATTTCATTTAATCATTTAAAAATTTAAAGTATATTGAAGCTAAAAAATAAAGTGTATTGAAGCTATATATGTATGTATATTGTTTTAAAACTGAAAAATGGCAATCCGCAGATTTATACCTCCCTATCCCTAATTTACACTCTTAAAGGCAACCACATTCAACCATATTAGTCATTTTTACTCATTTCTTCTACATTTGGCCTGCATATATCTTGATGTCTTTATTTTTGAAATTTTTATAATACCTATTGACTTCACAATATGAAAGACAAAGATTTAGTCCTTTTACAACACCTCTACCATATACCTTCTCTTTCCATCTCTTAAACAAACAATAATTTTTGGTTAAATCTTTTACAGATGAACCACATAGAATACCAGAAAGGAAGGGTTAATAACTTGTTCTATGTTTCTTCTCTAGGTGCAGGGACGTATGAGTATTTGATTCTCTGGTCAATAAATTGTTAGAATTTAATCTTTAATCAACCCAAGATCAATGAGCATTCAGCTGTACCAGACCAAGCACTTTTACCTTTTACTTCATTGTTGAGATTGTTTATTGAACAATAGTACGAAATACTGGTGAAGTGTAGCTGAAGCAGAGAATTGGTGTTTGCTACATAGCCCTAAGTGGACTGGGTCACTAGCTAGCCATTTACCTGAGAAGGCTCCATGACTAACTGATTATAAAAGCAGCTGGGATCCAGAGCTGATGGCTTCCTTTAACTGAGCTTGTCTACACAGTCACAGCTTCATCTCTGCTGCCCACATATTTCCTAAGTACAGCATGGCGAGGACACCAGATGCTGTGCCCAGGCATCACAATGTCATCACCATACTAAGCATGCTATGTGGACTCCTCTCCTTTGTTATTCCATTTTTTTTAAGTCTTCATCTGAGGATATTTTTCCATTGATTTTTAGAGAGAGTGGAAGAGAGAAGGAAAGACAGAGAGAAACATCAATGTGAGAGAAACACATTGATTGTTTGCCTTCTGCATGCCCCAAACCAGGGCCCAGGCCGGGAAGGAGCCTGCAACCGAGGTACATGCCCTTGACTGGAATCAAACCTAGGACCCTTCAGTCCACAGGTCAATGGTCTATCCACTGAGCCAAGCCAGCTAGAACTTGTTATTCCTTAAGTGCAGTAAATTTATGTGTAGGGCCTATTGTGTTTCACAAATTTAATATGAACTCAAAACACACAACTGGTAACAGAAAAAAATGATACAAAAGTTACAGGTTACATTTCCTTGTATAATTTTGTTTTGTCACACTTAGTTATCTAACTTTTTACATTTAGTTTTCTATGTACAATCGTTAGCCTCCAAATTCTGTGTTAGCAGAGTATATCTACTATATGTTCATGCATTAGTATTCTATATACTAGTACATATTTCAGGTGAACACAAAACTCTCTTCATAAAGAATGTATTAACTCTTATAAATACATCCCAGCACATTAGACCAGTGGTCGGCAAACTGCGGCTCGCGAGCCACATGCGGCTCTTTGGCCCCTTGAGTGTGGCTCTCCAACAAAATACCATGTACGGGAGTGCATGTACAGTGCGAGTGAAACTTCGTGGCCCATGCACAGAAATTGGTATTTTGTGGAAGAGCCACACTCAAGGGGCCAAAGAGCCGCATGTGGCTCACGAGCCACAGTTTGTCGACCACTGCATTAGACAATTGATACTATTTTATTTTCTCAGAGATTGCTCATGATGTTTTCTCTTATCATGGAGTGTTTATTCTCTAAGATGGCATGAGCTGTCATCCTGGGATCTCCCTTGACCATCATCACATAGATTCCATGATCTCTTTTCCTTGCTAGATCTCATGTACTTCTTTTTCATAGTTTACTTCTTCAATTTTATGAAGGCAGAGCTCCAACATCTTTCTGAGCAAGATTACAAGGGAGATAAATTAAGACTCAGCATGTTTTTATCTTTTTAAATTTTATTAATAGTTTGCCTCTTTTGGAATTATAGGTTGGAAATAACTTTTCCTAAGAATGCTGAATATATTGTCCTATTGTCTTCTAGGTTCTAATATTAATGTTGGGAAATTCAATGACATTTAGATAAATGACCCATTGCAAGTGATACATTTCTCTTTCTGGAGCACATTTAGGCTCTTTCCATTGTCCCTTGTTTTAATGACATTTTTCAAATATGTGCCACAAAGATGGGTTAATTTTCATTCATTTTCCTAACACTTAATAGGCCCTCTTGCTCTGAAAACTGGTATCCCTTAGTTTTGGCATTTTTTGAATGATTACTTTGATAATTTCCTTCTATCTATTAGTTTTTGTCGCATTCTCTCTTTTTGGACTGCCTATTGTTTATCAAGAATTGAACCTTCTGGACTAATTTTCTTCTCTTTGTTTTCTTTCATGTTTCCCATAACTTTGTATTTTTGCTCAAGTTTCTGGGAAATGTCTTTAATATTATCTTTTAACTTTATCTTTTGCCAAGTTTTCATTTCTATTATCATGTTTTTATTTTCAAAGAGATATTTTTGGTTCTCTGACCTCTCTTATTTCATGGGTGCAATGTTTTATAATGTCTATGAGAATGGTCATGGTATTTTTGAAGACTTTTTCACTTGGTACCATCTGTTTCTTTCAAGTTGAGTATTATGTTTGTTAGTTTTTTCCTCTATCTTTCATTTTATAGGTTTCTCTTAGATGTTTAAGAATCCTCATTTGTGTGCTTACATTTTAGAGTGGCAGTCTATAAAGTTGAGAGGAAATTCTGCACAAGTGAGTGAGGCCTATCATCTGAAAGGTTCACCTTAAGGTGACCTACCTGAGTCCTATATTGGAAATATCTGCTGTCAATAATTAGATGCTTCCTCTTAGACTGATAAGAATCTCCAGAAAGACTCTTCTAATCTCTTTCCTGGAGGCTAAAGGCATGGTGCTATGGACTGAATGTGCCTCCCTAAAATTCCTATGTTGAAACCCTAATTCCCAAGGTGATGTAATTTGGAGATGGTGTTGTTGGGGAGTAATTAGGAATAGATTAGGTCATAAGGACAGGCCTTCAAATGGTGGTAGTGGCCCTATAAGAAGAGAAAGAATGATCTCTCTTTCTCCTTGTGCATGCACCAAGAAAAGGCCACATGTATCCACAGCAAGAAGGTAGCCATCTCTAAGCCAATAGGAGAGGTCTCACCAGGAACCGAATATGATAGAACCTTAATATTGGATTTTCCAACCTCCAGAAATGTAAGGAATAATTTTCTGTTTTTTAAGCCATGTAGTCCATGGTATTATGCTAAGGGTGCTCAGGTTTACTACAAAACATGATTATCAGCATTCTGAGGGTTGGGCAGGAGAAGTGCTTGGGGTCTTAGCATTTATTGTATATACCTGCACTTACTCTTCTTAGTTTTAGTAAGATGCCAAGATTCTCAAATAAGTCTGGTGTTCCTGAGTTCAGAGACTCTATTTTATCCTATCTAAAGAATTAAGTTCAAGAATTTTGCAAAGGTAACCCAGAACTATTTAATTTAATAACTATTTAACCCTACTTTCAATTCCTGAAACTTTCAGTTTGAAATAAATTTCATATTTCATTGCTGGTTTAAGCTTTTGCTTTGCCATTATTACCCATGCTTTTAATTTTCTAGACTAAAAAATTCTATTGCTGTTGTTCCTTCCCATATTTTTTAGTGTGTTTTAAAAATACCTCCACTTAAGTATTAATGTTTTCATACCCAACGTCTTTCTCTGGAAGACCTTAGATTATCATTTTACTTTCAAAATATCATGAGGAGCAAAGATCAGTGTTCCCAGTTACAGCTGAGAAAACCAAGACATGGATTATACAGCTAGTGTACTTCTGTACAAAATTCAAATCTAAGTCTTCTCAGTCCAAATCCATTGTTATTTTGTTATCATATTTGGCCTTCTTTAGATAGAAGAGTAAAATCTGTGATCATAAGCTTTATAATATTTTATAATAATTCTCTGAGAGGAGGAGACCAAGATGGTGGCATAGGTAAACACCTGAGATTGCTGCCGCAAACAACCACTTCAAAAATACAACTAAAAGACAGAACGGACATCATCCAGAACCACAGGAAGGCTGGCTGAGGAGAGACTCTTCAACTAGAAGGAAAGAGAACAGCATACCGAGGCTCAGAGGAGGTGCAGTGTGGAAAATATAAAGGTACCGAGGTGCGCGCGCAAAGCGGGCTGGTGGCTGAGGGCGCGGTTGTCGTTTTCAATCAGGAGGGAGTCTCAGACTCTGAGTTCCAGATCCGGGCAAGTCTCTAGGGACTCAGACTCAAACGGGAGAAGCGGGATTGTCTGGCATCAGTTGGAACGTGAGGGCAGCTTTCTCTCCGAGGTTTGCAGTGGTTGCCGGGGTTCTGAGAAGCAGAGCCTCTGGGAACAGGACTGAGAGCAGCCATAACTGCTCCCTCCGCCCGCCCTGTTGATCCTGTCCCACCCAAGCCCTGCACAGAGCCATTTGCCGGATAGCCTCAGGCAAAGGCTAGATTAGCACCTCTCCAGAGGACAAAGACCACAAGGGGGTGCACTGAGAAAGCATAAAAAATGCGGAGACAAAATAACATGACAGAAATGGAGGATATAGAGCTAAAAAACGCAATTTTGAGGGCTTGCAATAATGTGCTAGAAGCAGCCAATAAACTTGATGAGAGCCTCACCAAAACTAATGAGACCCTCGATGCTATGATAAAGAACCAACTAGAAATTAAGCATACACGGACTGAAATAAAGAATATTATACAGACACCCAATAGCAGACCAGAGGAGCACAAGAATCAAGTCAAAGATTTGAAATGCGAAAAAGCAAAAAACACCCAACCAGAAAAGCAAAATGAAAAAAGAATCCGAAAATACGAAGATAGTGTAAGGAGCCTCTGGGACAGCTTCAAGTGTACAAATGTCAGAATTATAGGGGTGCCAGAAGATGAGAGACAGCAAGATATTGAAAACCTATTTGAAGAAATAATGGCAGAAAACTTCCCCGACCTGGTGAAAGAAATGGACTTACAGGTCCAAGAAGCACAGAGAACCCCAAACAAAAGGAATCCAAAGAGGACCACACCAAGACACATCATCATTAAAATGCCAAGAGCAAAAGACAAAGAAAGAATCTTAAAAGCAGCAAGAGAAAGAGACGCAATTACCTACAAGGGAATACCCATACGACTGTCAGCTGATTTCTCATCAGAAACTTTGCAGGCCAGAAGGGAATGGCAAGAAATATTCAAAGTGATGAATAGCAAGAACCTACAACCAAGATTACTTTATCCAGCAAAGCTATCATTCAGAATTGAAGGTCAGATAAAGAGCTTCACAGATAAGGAAAAGCTAAAGGAGTTCATCACCACTAAACCAGTATTATACGAAATGCTGAAAGGTATCCTTTAAGAAGAGGAAGAAGAAAAAGGTAAAGATACAAATTGTGAACAACAAACATGCATCTATCAACAAGTGAATCTAAGAATCAAGTGAATAAATAATCTGATGTACAGAATGAACTGGTGATTATAATGAATCAGGGACATAGAAAGGGAATGGACTGACTATTCTTGGGGGGAAAGGGGAATGGGAGATGCGGGAAGAGACTGGACAAAAATCGTGCACCTATGGATGAGGACAGTGGGTGGGGAGTGAGGGCGGAGGGTGGGGCGGGAACTGGGAGGAGGGGAGTTATGGGGGGACAAAAAAGAGGAACAAATGTAATCTGAACAATAAAGATTTAAAAAAAAAATTCTCTGAGACCTTGATAGGATTATTATTGGCTATCCCAGATGTATAGATAATGTCCTAGGTAGCAAGTGCATGGGCACCTGATACAGGTGGGGACAGAAGTTTCTTTCAGGGGCAAGGAACAACACAGAATTTTTTAAAAAGTGCCATGATCTTCCCCTGAAACCAGAAATCTATGCTACTTTCTCTGTGAGACTTTGACTCCAAAGTCCAGGAGTTCTCCTTCTCCTTCTTTGAGGCTCTACAGAGAAGCAGCAGATAGAGAGCTGAATGGCAAGAGGCCTTGCTTTCATTTTTGAAGAAGAAAGTTTTGTTGGACACTTCCATGGTGAAACTTTTAGCATTTTGAAGATATCATCACATTGTGTATTAGTCAGCTTGGGCTGCCATAACAAAATACCACAGGCTGGGTACTTAAACAACAGAAATGTGCTTCCTCATACTTCTGTAGGCTGGAAGTTCGAGAACAAGATGCTTGCAAGTTTAATCTCTTTTGAGGCCTTACTCCTTGGCTTACAGTGGCCACCTTCTCCAGGTATTCTCACATGGCCTTTCCTCTCTGCGTATGCATCCCTGGTGTCTTTTCCTCTTCTTATAAAGATAACAGTTCTATTGGATCGGGGACCTTCTCATCTGATGTCCTTTACTCTTAATCACCTCCTTAAAAGCCCCATTTTAAAATGCAGTCATATTTAGGTTAAGAGATTCAACCTTCTAATTTTGTGGGGTGGGACACAATCCATAACAATTTTATCCTGGTGCTCATGACTGCCATTAAGAAATCATTTATTATTATTGCTCCTTTGAAGATAATATACTTTTCCCCCTCCCCTCTGACTCTTATTAAAATTTTTCTCTTGTGTTACAGTGTAATTTTCTTGAAATATATTTTCTTTGTGATTTATGGAGTTTCTTGAATCTATAACTTGAAGTTTTTCCTCACTTTTGGTAAATTCTCAAATATTAACTCTTCAACTATTACTTCTACTCCATTCTCTTTTGTCTCTCCTTTTTGGTCTGTAATTACATGTGTGTTAGACATTTTGTAGTTCATATGTCCCTGCTTCTTTTTTATATATATATTACTAGAGGCCTGATACACAAAATACGTGCACTCGGGGAGTCCCTCATCCCGGCCTGTGCCCTCTCACAGTCCGGAAGCCCTTGGGGGATGGCCGACTGCCAGTAGGCGGACATCCGTAGCACAGCCGTGGAGGAGGGAGAGGCTCCCACCACCCCGCTGTGCTCACCAGCTGTGAGCCTGGCTCAGGACTTCTGGCTGAGCAGTGCTCCTCCTGTGGGAGCACACTGACCACCAGGGAGCAGTTCCTGCATTGAGTTTATGCCCTCTGGTGGTCAGTGTGCATCATAGTGACCAGTAGTTCTGCCGTTCGGTCTATTTGCATATTACCCTTTTATTATACAGGATCTTTCATTTCATGCTTCACTTTGGATATTTCTTTCAGAGCTATTTTTCAACCCAATAATTCTTCATTTTAGTAGTCAGATCCATCCACTGAGCTCTTAACCTCAGCTGTGATTTTTAAGTTATAGACTTTTCTTTTGGATATTTTTATAGGTTTACTATCTTGTTGAGGTTTCCAGTCAAGATGGTGATGTAGGTAAATGCAGTACACACATTCTCCCACAACCACATTCAAATTAAAACTAAACTACATAACAACTATCATTCAGAACTGCCTGAAATCTAACTGAACATAAGTCCTAGAACTAAGAAGATAAACAAGAAGCCACATTGAAACTAGTAAGAGGGGTAGCAATATGGAAGGGGCTGGTCTCACGCCCATGTTTGGCAAATAAAAACCAGGAGGAGTATCTCAGCTGTCGAGGTCACCCTTGAAGAGTAAGTGGTCCCAGTCCCAGACCAGGGCACCCAGCCCAGGGTTCCAGTACCCAGAAGAGAATACCTATAGGTGCTGGCTGTAAGAACCAGCAGGGATTGTGGCTGAGTGAGATGGAGAGCTATTGGAGTCCCAGGTGTTCCTCTTAAAGGGTCCCACGCATTAAGTTATTTGACTAATCTCTGAGCTCCAGTACCAGGGAAGCAGCTAGAAAGGCACCAGGGACATAGGGGGCAGAAGTGAAATGTATGGCATCAGGGAAAGAGCTAGAGGTGCAGCTTTCCCCCAGACAGAAGTGCTGGCAGAGACCATTGCTCCTTTATTAAACCCTCCCCCAACAGAGCCATTCAGGCAGGCATTAAATCTGTGTCTCCATCAACCTGGGTAAGAGTGTTCACCTACGCTGGTGATTCCCTGAGAACTCCAACCACAGAATTGACTCATAATTCTTTACCAACTTGCATACCCACCACGTCTTAGATGGCTTTTCTATATGAACAGCCTGTCTTTGTTTATGCTTCACATTTTTCTAAAATCTCTCGAACAAGCAGATCTAGTCTTAGCATGCCCCATACCTCTCACTAAGTAGTTCCAGACCCAGTACTAGTGACAGCTGGCCTTGGTTTGCAGCATGGCCTCTCCTAAGTACCTCAAAACACAGCAAATTAGCAGCCATCTGCTGGTCACTTTGTACCTCATTCCAGGTGCTCCCAGAATCAAATAAAAGATTTGGAAGATAAGAAAGAGAAAACACCCAGTCAGAACAGCAAAAAGTAAAAAGAATCCAAAAAATGAGTATAGTTAAAGGAGCCTCTGGGACAACCTCAACTTATTAACATTTGTATAATGAGGGTGCTAGAAGAAGAGGAGCGAGAGCAAGATATTGAAAACCTATCTAAAAAAACTAGAGGCCTGGTGCATGAATTTTGTACATGGGTAGGGTCCCTAGGCCTGGCAGCGATCAAGGCCAATCAGGGCCTTCCTTCCCCAGCTACTGGCTGCTGGCTAGGGCCTTCCTTTGTTCCATGCCACCCCCTGGTGGTCAGTGCACTTCATAGCGAGAATTTGAACTCCTGAGGGGACAATTTGCATATTAGCCTTTTATTATATAGGATGACAGAAAATTTCTTTGAACTGGTGAAGGTAATAGATATACAAGACCAGGAAGCACAAAGTCCTAAACAAGATGAACCCAAAGAGGCCCACACTAAGACACATCATAATTAAAATGCAAAAGTTTAAAAATAGAGAGAGAATCTTAAAAGCAGCAAGAGAAAAGAAATTAGTTACTTACAAGGGAGCTCCCATGAGACTGTCAGTTGATTTCTCAACAGGAATTTTGCAGGCCAGAAGGAATTGGCAAAAAATATTCAAAGTGATGAAAAGCAAAAACCTAGAACCAATATTACTCTATACAGCAAAGCTATCATTTAGAATTGGAAGATAAAGAGCTTCCCAGACAAGAAAAAGCTAAAGGAGTTCATCACCACCAAACCAGCATTACTTAAAATGTTAAAGGGCCCTGTTTAAGAAGAAAAATAAAAAACATAAAAAATAAAATGGCAATAAATACATAACTATCAACAATTGAATGAATCTAAAAACAAAATAAACAAATAGAACAGAAACAAACTCATAGATACAGAGAACATTCTGACAGTTGCCAGATGTTGAGGGATGTATAAAAAGGTTGAAGGGATTGAGATGTACAAATTGGTAGTTACAGAATAATCACAGGGATGTAAAATACAGCATAGGCAATATAGTCAATAATCCTATCGAATAATAGACAAACATGGTAATTAACCGTACCTCCAACACGCTTCCCATTGGCTAATCAGCGAGATATGCAAATTAACTGCCAACCAAGATGGTGGCCGGCAGCCAGGCAGCTGAAGTGAACAGAGGCTTGCTTGCTCTAGTGACGGAGGAAGCCAAGGTTCCCTGCCTGCCGCTGCCGGCCTCTGAGCTGCACTCTAAGAAACCATGTTGCAAATATAGAAGCTAAACAAACCCCAGAAACCTGCTTTCAGCCAGCCGAGCCTCAGAGCTGGAGTTGCAACAGAGTCTCAATTATAGAACCCAAACAAACCCAGCAGCCGAGGTCTCAGAGCTAAAGCCGGCTCTCAGTTCCAGTGACAGCCATAGAAGGTAAATAAATCCCATAATTAAAAAAAAAAAAAGGAGAGGTTGGGAGCTTCAGTCACCCTCCAGCCTGAAAACGGCCCTCAGCCCCTCAGCCAGACTGGCCAGGCAACCCAGTGGGGACCCCCACCCGGGGGTGTGACCAGCTGCAAACAGTCATCATTCCCTCACCCAGACTGGCCAGGCATCCCAGTGGGGACCCCCACCCTGAAGGGGGTGTGACCAGGTGAAAACAGCCATCATCCCCTTACCCAGGCTGGCCAGGCACCCAAGCGGGACCCCCCACCCTGATCTGGGACACCCTTCAGGGCAAACCAGCTGGCCTCCATCCGTGCACCAGGCCTCTATCCTATATAGTAAAAGGGTAATATGCAAACTTATCCTAATAGCAGAAGGACTGGGAATGATTGATCACTATGACACACACTGACCACCACGGGGCAGATGCTCAATGCAGGAGCCGCCCTCTGGTGGTCAGGGTGCTCTCACATGGGAGGAGCTCTGCTTAGCCACAAGCCAGGCTGATGGCTGCCAGTACAGTGGTGGTGGTGGGAGCCTCTCCTGCCTCCTCAGCAGCGCTAATGATGTCTGACTGCAGTTTAGGCCTGCTCCCTGCTGGCAAGTGGACATCCCCCGAGGGCTGCTGGGCTGCCAGAGGAATGTCTGATTGCCAGCTTAGGCCCAATCCCCCGGGGAGTGGGCCTAAGCCAGCAGGTGGTCATCCCCTGAGGGGTCCCAGACTGCGAGAGGGCACAGGCTGGGTTGAGGGACCCACCCTCCCCGCCAAGTGCACGAATTTTTGTGCACCGGGCCTCTAGTATTATAATAATTATGTATAGAGTCAGATGGGTACTATATTTATTAGGATGTTCACTTAGTAAGTTATATAATGTCTAATCACTGGTTTATACACCTGAAACTAATATAATATTATATGCCAACTGTAGTTGAAAAATAAAAAATATTTAAAGTCAAAAAATAAAAAAGGAAATTACCAATAATTAAAAAATATCTTGTTGAAATCTTAATTTCCTCATCTATATCCTCAAAGTTATTAAGTATATTTCCTTTAAATTATCTAATATTTGAAATCTTATTGATTCTATTTCTATTGTCTATTCTGTTCTGTAGTGTTCAATGATGTTGCCTTATCTCCTTTGAACTGAATTAAAGAGGTAATTTGAAGATTTTTATATTTTTTGAAGGTTGTTTATGTTTATTTCTGGCAAGAGGCTAATCGATAGTCTATTCATCTAGACTGGAGATATTATCATAAGCTTTCCTCAACTTCTCAATGCTCTGGATTTCCTTGTTGACTCATAATTTTTTACATACTTGTTAGTTCTTCAGTGTCATCAATAAGATTTAAAACAAATTTTCAGACATTTGTAGTTCCCTACTGGAGGATTATTCTGAATTACATAGCTCTATTATCAGAAGAGGAAGTCCTCTTTTATTTTTTTAATGAAAAGTAAACTACATACATAAAGACTATATGATATATGTATATATACACTTTGGAACAGAGTTTATATAGTTCATTATGGCTTAATTAGAAAAACAAATTATAAATGATGTGGATAAAGAAGAGTTTAATAACCTACTCTTTGACCCTAAATTATCATTCCCTGAATCCCCCTTATCCATAGATAAATATTTTTTAATTATAGTTTTATGTTTTACTACACAAAATAGACTAATAATATTTTTTCCTTTAGAAAACTGAAATGACTTCAAACCTTATATTAAAAAACTAGAGGCCCAATGCATGAAATTCATGCAAGGGGCTTGGCCCTCGCAGATGTTCAGAACATCCAGAAGGTCGTTCGGCTGTCTGGTCTAATTAGCATATTACACTTCTATTATTATAGATGGTATGATAGTGCCTGGACCATATTTAGGAAGTTTTAATTATAAGTACATCTTATAGACTTATTTTCTTCCTTATTCAAATATTTATTGAGTACCAACTATGCACTTGTCTTTATTGTAGGTGCTGAGGATAAGTGAATAAGAATGTAATGGTTTATCTTTCATGGAACTTATATTCTACTAGAGGCCCGGCGCATGAAATCGTGCACCAGTGGGGTCCTTCAGCCTGGCCTGCGGGGATTGGACCAAAACCGGCTCTCCGACATTCCCTGAGGGGTCCCAGATTGTGAGAGGGTACAGGCCAGGCCAAGGGATTCCACCAGTGCAAGATCCAGGGTGGGGAAGGACCACGGAAGGGCTCCAGGGCATGTCCAGCCCATCTCGCCCAGTCCCGATTGGCCAGACCCCAGCAGCAGGTCAGCGCATCTGCCCCCTGGTGGTCAGTATGTGTCATAGTGACTGGTTGAACAAACGGTCAGACACTTAGCATATTAGGCTTTTATTATATAGGACTAGAGGCCTGGTGCATGAAATTAGTGCACGGGGGAGTGTGTGTGTGTGTGTGTGTGTGTGTGTGTCCCTCAGCCTGACCTGCACTCTTCCAATCCAGGAGCCCTGAGAGGATGTCCTACTGATGGCTTAGGCCCGCTTCCCGTGGATCTCTGCTCTCGGCAGGGCCTGCCTGCTCCACACAGCAGTGACTGCCAAGCAGGCCATGCTGGGAGCTGCCTGTAGGCCACGTTTGCCTGCTCCTGGGTCTCTGTGGTGACGGCCAAGCAGGCCATGCCATGCTGGGAGCTGCCTCCTCCCTACTGTCAGTCTCCACGGAGGCAATGAGGTTAATTTGCATACTCACTCCTGATTGGCTGGTGGGCATCGTGAAGGTACGGTCAATTTGCATATTTCTCTTTTATTAGTGTAGGTTGGTGGAAACACAACACAAAAGTAACAGTTTAAATTAATAAATAAGACAATTACAGATAAATGTCACAACTGTAGCAGATGCCATGACAAAGAGTAACTGCATAGAGGAGAAAGGGCTACTTTAGGATTTATTGTAAAGGAAAGCCCCTCACAGGACTAGAAATGCAAACTAAACAATGAGAGGAGCCCTTTTGTAAAGTGTGGAGGGCAGAGTTTTTAGGCAGAAAGATGAAGTACAAATGTTCCAAAGTAAAAAAATTTCTTAGCATATTTGAAGAACAGAAAGGAGTCTGATAATTACAGTCAAATGGGCCATGATGTAGAGTATAGTTTTGTTTTAAGTTAAGGCTCCCATACTAATTTTTTTTTATTTATTGAATTGAGAGAGATGAATAGAGAGAGGGAGAGAAGGAGAGAAAGAGAGGAGAAGTATTGATTTTTTGTTCCATTTATTTATGCATTCATTGGTTGATTATTTTATGTGCCTTGATGGGGGATAGAACACACAACATTGGCATGTGGGGATGATGTACTAACTAAGCTACCTGGACAGGGCCTATCATATTAAATTTTAAAAAGAGAAGTTAAAATATGACTTCTGATCTTCAACTATCTCTACTTTGAGGTTCCAACATACAATGCATATTTATTTATTTTAATTATTTAATTTGTCTATCTATCATCTATCTATCTATTTATTTTTTTAAATCCTCACCCAAGGATATGTTTGTATTGTTTTTTAGAAAGAGAGAGAGAGAAACATTACTGTCGAAGAGAAACATCAATAGGTTTTCTCCCGAATGTGCCCCAACCAGGGATCAAACCCTCAACCTTTGGATGCAGGGATGAAGCTCCAACCAACAGAGCCACTCAGCCAGGGCTCAATTTTATTTATTTTTGCTACTGACTTACCTCAGGTTCTTTTCTCTCTAATCTTCAAATTGAGCCATAAAAAACAATAACATATAAAATTAAACTACAAAACTTTGTTAACTGATATTTAATTCATAGTGCAGGCAAATTTTCACTTGTCTAAAAATAGTGAAGTTTTGTCCTCCATCTCTAAAGAGGGTTGTGAGAATTTAATTAGTTATTATAGATAGAACACTTGGGATATTGCCTTACTCAAATGGTAAATGACAGGGAAGAGTAGAGAGGCTGTGATATCATATTACACTAAATTATACGGTAGATAAAAGCTTATTCCGAATATTGTGAAAACACAGTGAGTGGTGTTCCAAGATAGAATCTGAAAAGTATTGCTAAGGCATTAATGCCTGAGATGACAAGAATTAGCCAAGTGAAGAGATTTTCTGCAATGCATAGGGCAGTGAGTCCAAAGCAGCATGATCAAAGACATAATATAAGCATGTTGCATCTCCATCTATATTTAGACTATTTAGGGAAGGGTCCTTTGTGTTTTTATTTATTCATTACAAAACATTTATTTAGCATTGATTATACATTAGGCACTATGTTAAGGGATAGTAAACACTAAGGAGATATACAGAGCTAAAATTTTTGTAGAAAAATAGCAATTCAAAGTAGACTGGTTGTTAGAAACTGAGCTTCTGATGGGCACATCCATTTAGAAATATTCATATTCCAGTCTACTTTGTCTAATACTGAGACTTGCTCAGTATAAATGATTATGAGGTTCTCTTCTTAAGAGCATGCCTTCAGGTCTACTCTGGTTGCCTGCATATGCCCTGTACCATTTATTTATTCTACCAGCTCCTAATACCTAGTCATTAGCAAGTACTCTATACAGCTTTGTGTGTGTGTGTGTGTGTGTGTGTGCACAAAATCTATTTTACAACAATCTATATAATGTGACTGAGTCTGTGCTCTAAGTTAGACAGAGAGAGAAAAAGAGGGAGAGAGAGAGAGAGAGAGAGAGAGAGAGAGAAACTGGGGGATGTGTGTAATCCTATAATTAAAAAAAGCACAAAAGAAGAAGGTTTGATTAGAAATGCTCAGAAGTAAAATTATAGAAATTAAAGGTCTTTTAATGCCTTTAATACTAAAAAAATTAATACAAAAATATTTGAACATTTATGATGTATATGGACATATGATATGTATAAGTGTTAAGTTTTATAGGAGGATAAATCAGGTGCATGTTACTGATGATAGCACCAGACTGAAAATTTTAAAAACTTGATTTTAAAATCAAGTAAAATTGTTCCAGGGTTTGAAGATTGCTGGGCCAGATCCAATTTTTTTGCGGCTCTTCTAGCTTCTGTCGTTGTTCAAAGTAAGAAGTGTAAATTTGGAATTGGCTTTAGGAATAGCAAATTTAAAACTTTCAGCAGATTAGGGCAGGAAAGTCATAGAATTTATATAAATAAAAAGAGAAAGAAATGAAGCCAAAATATGGTGTTTACTTTGGAGCTGTGTGGAGAGCTTTTTATCTATCTGAAAATTAAAACAGGTTTTTGAAAATATGGTCATTTATTTACAGTCTAATCTACACTAATAAAAGAGAAACATGGTAATTAGCGTACGACCGCTACCCTTCCCATTGGCTAATCAGCGTATCCTTATGCAAATTAACTGTCAGCCAAGATGGCGGCCGGCAGCCATGCACTGAAGCGAGCAGGGAGGCTTGCTTCCTCCAGGAACTGCAGACTCCAACGTTACCCGCCTCACTTGCCGGACTCTCAACTGTAACTCTAAGCAACTATTACTATGTTGCAAATAAGAAGCTAAACAAAACCAGCTTTCAGTCAGCCCCGGACTGCAACATTGTATCCATGTTTTCAGCAGCGAGGCCTCAGAGCTAAAGCTGGCCCAGAATTAAAAAAAAAAAAAAGAAAAGAAGGAGCTGTTGGAAGCTTTTAGTCAACTGCCAGTGGGAAAACAGCCCTCAGCCCCTCAGCCAGCCTGGCCAGGCACCCCAGTGGGGACCCCCACCCTGATCCAGGACACCCTTCAGGGCAAACCAGCTGGCCCCCACCCATGCACCAGGCCTCTATTCTATATAGTAAAAGGGTAATATGCCTCCCGGCACCGGGATCAGCGGAGCCGCGAGGCCTCCCTGCACCGGATCAGCCTGACAGGGGGCAGCGCCCAAACCCCCTGATCAGCCCTGCTCTGTGCCTGCTAGGGGGGGAGCTCCCCAATCCCCTGATTGCCCTGCAGCTCTGTGTGTGACAGGGTGCAGCGCACCAACCCCCTGATCGGCCCTGCTCTGTGGGTGACAGGGTAGAGCCATAACCTCTCCATCGGCCCTGCCCTGAGTGTGACAGTGGCAGCGCCCCAACCCCCTGATTGGCCCTGCTCTGTGCGTGATGGGGGTGGCACCGCAACCTCCCCATAGACCCTGCCTTGAGTGTAAACAGGGGGCGGTGCCCCAACCCCCCAATCAGTCTACCCTGAGCATGACTGAGGGTGGCATTGCAACCTCCCGATCCGCCCTGCTCTGTGCATGACGTGGCGGCGCCCCAACTCCCCAATCGGCCCTGCTCTGAGCCTGACCAGGGGCTGCACTTAGGGATTGGGCCTGCCCTCTGCCACCCAGGAGCAGGCCTAAGCCAGCAGGTCATTATCTCCCGAGGGGTCCCAGACTGTGAGAGGGCACAGGCCGGGCTGGGGGACCCCCCCCCCCGCCCCGAGTGCACAAATTTTTGTGCACCGGGCCTCTAGTAGGTACTTATAATGCTAGATAATCATAATAATATTAATAATAATAATAATATTAGCTTTGGTAGCAGCTAATATAGGGTACAGATCACATCTTTATCATGTTGGCACTGAACTGTTTTTTAAATTTATATCAATGTGCCCAGTCGGTGTGGCTCAGTGGTTGTGCACTGACCCATGCACCAAGAGGTCAGTGGTTCAATTCCAGGTTAGGGCACATGCCCTGGTTTCAGGCTCAATCAGAGTAGGAAGCATGCACGAGGCAGCTGATTGATGTTGATGTTTCTCATGGATGTTTCAATCTCACTCTCCCTCTCCCTTACTCTCTCTCTCAAAAGCAATAAAAACATATCTTAAAAATCATATTAATGTAAGGTATGAGAAATAACAAAATTGATTAATCTCTCAGAGTTTTTCCTAATTCAATAATGTCTTTATTCCTTTCTTAAATATTTTGATTCTAAGTTTGTATACACTTCAGCGTTACCTAAAAACCTCAGTTCTTCAATTTTTGTTTAATATTTGCTAACTTTTTCTTTTGGATAAAGAAGTTATTCTCATTTCCCTTCAGCCATTTATTCTCTGTATGATCTTGGAAAAGTCATTTGTCAAGCTCTTAAAACTAGTTTTCTCATCTGTAAAATGATGACAGTTATAATACATTTTTCAGAATTTATAAGAAGATTGAATCAGAGAATTATGTAGCACTCTTATCATAGTACTTAGCAAGAAATATAATAAACACTACCAATTGCAAAACAATAGAAAAATAAAGCCATACTTTTAAAATGAATGTTGCTAACAATGAAAAATTTTAAGCACTTACTATGTATTTATACTGTGTGTTGCAAGCATTTCACAAGTAGGATCTCATGTAATCCCCAACAACTAAGTATTATTAGCATCCAATTTTTTTACAGGTGAAAAATAATGCTAATAGATGTTAAATAATGTCCCCAAGTGTGCAGAGTCAATAAACGGTGGAATCAAGATTCAAACTGTGCTAAGACTAACTTTAGAGTATACACTTACATCAATGAAGCTATGTGTCCTCCATACAAGTGATAGCTACAGAAGAGTATGTCAGGGCTCTAAATTAAACATTCAACAACCCCCCCCACACACACACAAAAAAAAACAAAGGAAGGTTGGTGGGAGATCTTCAAGGTAAAGAACAAGACAATGATAAATCAAGAATCAAATTCCAAGGCAAAAATCAGATATTGAAACCAAAGTAGAAATTATGGGTACCTGACATTAAATACTATAAATAAGCAAACAGATCAAGTAAACAAATGTTAACTTTGTAAAGTCCTCAGGCTTTTAATCAAGTATCATAGAACTGATTGATATCTGACACACTGCCTGTATATGAGGTTATCCAGGGAACAGGTATGGTCAAAGATTCCTCAGCCTTTATTGGGTTAAAGGAAGATCTAAATCTAGCACCTAGACAAAAATTTTCAACATGGTATGAATATGATAAAATAAAAAAATATTCTGTAAGATAAAGCCTGTTAGGAGGGTATGATTATCTAATTTATAAAATTTAATGTAATTTAATATTTTATATTCAATATTTCATATTAAAATGTCTCAAACTTAAGCATATATTTTACCCTAGACTAATAGATTATATCCACCATCCTGTCTGTCCTTTTAGTGATATCCAGAAAAAGTCAACAGTAATAATAAAAATATTTAGTACAACTTATAAGAGGAATTATAAAACCCCACTTGACAATATTACAAAGTTTAAAAAATGGATTTTTAAATATAGCTAAAAATATCAGACATTATTATAAAAGAAATGAGCATTATAGGAAGAAATAGTCAAATACTATAATCTAATTTCAACAACACCAAAGAAGTTATATGACCATGTGGCATGCCATTGTGCTGAGATAGTTTTCCATATAGAGTCATTCAATCTAACCCTCCAGCAAAATTTAATTCTGGTCTCCCTCATTTATGGAAGGTAAGATGCCCAATTATTAATTCTATTTAAACTTTTTAAGAAAATTAAAAGGCTTCCAATATTGTAAAATTAGATTGTGATAATGGTGATGTAACTAAATATATCAATAGTTATTGAATTCTACTCATAATGGGTAAATTTTATACTATGCAAATTTTATCTGAATAGACCTGGTTTAAAAATGTGTCCCTACAGGGAGGCCGGTTTCAGTCAGGCTGCTAACATATAAGTTGACTGGCTAAAAATAAAAGTGAGTCAGGAAGGTGCGTGAGGCCAGCATAGCGGAAAGACAACATGGGATTCAACCTGGCCAGCAATGATCAAATTATATTTGCCTCACTATTTCCCCTTGAAAAGGGAGCAGAAATAAACATATTACTGAGGGGGGAAAAAGTTTTACTACATCCAACAATTTTTGCCAAGCCCATTCCTTTAAAAAAAATGTCTTAATGTAACTAGTGGTCACTAGAATATCTGGCACATATATAACCGTCATTCAGTGAAATTAATGAAATGCCAAATGTACTTAACCCTTTGAGTGCCAACCAATATCCTAGGAACTGTGCTAAAATTGCCAAGGCATTTTTGCTGATTTTATAGCAGTTTAGGAAAAAAATTACGAATCGCAAGTAAATGAAGTTACATATTCAATCTCTTCCACAAAATCGTCATCTTCACAGCAAGAATTGACATATTTAGCAATATCATCATCACTAATAAAAGCAGACTTAGAACTGGACACTGCAGGAGGAGCGAGATAGCACTCCTGGCACTTTTGGCGAAAGACAGGAGGAGTGCGATCGCGCTCCCCGGCACTCCAGGGGTTAAGGTAGAAAGAAAAACCTAAACACATTTCATTTGGAAATGAAAACAAAAATACACATTGTATCATAGAGCATATGTGGAAATGTTTCATGTTCGATAGTCCTCTTTATCTCTACCACTATTTGAACTATTCTTAGTATCTATATATATAAAAGCCTAATATGCAAAGTGTCCCCTTGAAAGTTCGACCAACCGGGAGTTTGATCGCTCTCTATGACATGCATTGACCACCAGGGGGTGGCATGGAAAGAAGAAAGGCCCCTCATTGGCAGCTGGCAGCCAGCAGCCGCTAGGGACCCCACCCATGCACAAATTTTGTGCACTGGGCCTCTAGTATTTTATATTAGCACAGAAATTAATAAGTATTCTATATGCACATATAAACTATTCTTGATAGTTACTTAGCTTCACATTTCATAGGAAAAGAAAAAATACCAAAAAACATGTTAGGATAGATTTCTTTTCTGATTTTTAAGTATGTGCTAATTTAAAGGGGAAAAATGCCCAGTTATCCTTTTCCCCAGGCATTTCCTTTTTAAAGTAACAACGCTCCTATTTAACAGGTAATATCTGTCGAGTTGGTATTAATTTTAGCAGAATTTCCACTCTTTCTTTTATTGTATCATTTTTTTTGGGGGGGGGGGCTTTATTTATTTAGTCTTATTGTTGACAGTATTACAGATGTCCCCATTTCTCCCCCACCTTTGTCCCCCTCCACCTAGGCCTCTCCATACTATTATCTGTGTCCATGGGTTATGCATATCTGCATGTAAGTTCCCTGGTTAATCTCTTCCCATCTCCCTCCTACTCCCCTCCTTTCGGGACCTGTCAGTCTGTTCCATGCATCTATGCCTCTAGACCTATTTTGTTCATCAGTATCAAAAGATACCTTGTAACAAATGAAAATGAACACACAATAACCCAAAATCTATGGGACACAGAAAGAGTAATCCTGAGAAAGAAGGTCATAGCATAACAGGCCTATCTCAAGATATAAAAATCTTGCCCAGCAGGTATGGTTCAGTGGACTGAGCATTGTCCTATCCACCAAGAGGTCACTGGCTCCATTCCAGATCAGGGCACATGCCCGGGTTGCAGGCATGATCTCCAGTAGGGAGTGTGCCCAGAGGCTGACGATCAATTTCTTTCTCATTGATATATATATATATATATATATATATATATATATATATATCCCTCTTCCTACCTCTCTCTTTAAAATATCAATAAAAACATACTTTAAAAAAATATATATAAAAGAAACAAGAAAAATATCAAATAAATTATCTAAAGCTACAACTAAAAGAACTAGAAAGAGAACAAGAAAAACTCAGAGTAAATAGAAGGAAGGAAATAATAAAGATCAGAGTGGAAATAAATGTCATAGAAACTAAAAAACAAAAACAAAAACAACAACTACAACA
This sequence comes from Myotis yumanensis, assembly GCF_028538775.1. NCBI lineage: Eukaryota > Metazoa > Chordata > Mammalia > Chiroptera > Vespertilionidae > Myotis > Myotis yumanensis. Next base: position 133,630,199 of record NW_027223754.1, read on the forward strand.
AAAAAACCACCATGAAATATCAATGAAACCAAGAGCTAGTTATTTGAAAAGATATATCAGATTTATAAACCTTTATTCAGACTCATCAAGAAAGGGAGAAGACCCAAATATGTAAGTAAAATCAGAAATGAAAGAGGTGAAATAACAACTGACACACAGGAATATAAGGGATTGTTAGAAAATACTACAAACAACTATTTGCCAACAAATTGGACAATCTGGGAGAAATGGACAAATTCCTCAAAACATACAATGTTCCAAAACTCAATCAGGAAGAATCAGAAAACCTTAATAGAGGGATAACAACTAATAAAATTGAAACAGTAATCAAAAAACTCCCAGCAAACAAAAGTCTTGGACTGGATGGGTTCACAAGTGAATTTTACCAAACATTCAAAGTAGAACTAACACCAATCACCTCAAACTATTCCAAAAAATTCAAGAGGAAGGAAGATTTCCAAGCTATTTTTAGGAGGCCAGCATTATTCTAATTCCAAAACCAGACAAAGACACTACAAAGAAAGAAAATTACAGGCCAATATCTTTGATGAATATAGATGCTAAAATCCTCTACAAAAATTAGCAAATCAGATTCAGCAATACATTAAAAAGATCATACACCATGACCAAGTGCAAGAGATGCAATTCCAGGGATACAAGCTGGTAGAATGTTTGAAAACCAATAAATGTGATACATCACATAAACTAAATGAAGGATGAAAATCACATGATCAATTAACACAGGAAAAACATTCAACAAAATCCAGCACCCATTTTTGATAAAAACACTCATCAAAGTGGGAATAGTGGCCATACATAATAAAGGCCACAGATGACACACCTACAGCCAACATCATATTCAATGGGCAAAAACTAAGTGTTTCCCTTAACAGAAACAAGAAAATAAGGATGTCCACTTCTACTCTTTCTTTTAAAATAGTGAGTAGTGAAGTTAAGATTGTAATAAGAAAATGTACCCTTTCTAAAAGTGAAGCCTTATTTTATATTGAAAACACATTTTAATTCCATTAAATTCCAGATTTTAATTTTAAATATTTAATACAGTTTGTGAATATAAGTAGTAAATTAAATATATTAGAATATCATTTCAATATTTGATCACTTCCATTGACATAGGCTAATATTATCTGTCATAAAATTTAAATTATATAGTAAAACTAATCATACAGCATTATAAGACTTTCACAAAAAATAGAAGGAATTCAAATTTATGAAAGCATTGATATAAATACTAAAACACTATGCTAATTAATCAATACACTAAATTCATATTTTAGCTCCAGGAACCATATTTTGAATGTTATTTAGTTATATCTTATATATAATTTTTCATATATGTCCTTTAGTACTATTGAGGATTTTAAAAATTTGTTTTAAATACACATTTTAATCTGTATATTTTTTACCTTTCTATGAATCTGTGATTAAAACATACCTTCAAAGTAACCAAGTCTCCTGGGTTTTAGCTTCTTTGGTGATTGTGTAGCAGAAACTTTACTCTCATTGTTTTTGAATAATGCTAGGCGCACTGTGGCATCTGGACAAAATAGGAAGATAAGACAGAAGGTCAGCCATAGATCATTCCTTCTCTGAGATAGCTATACATTTTATGAAAATATTAAAAATGATACCTGCTCTATAAAACTATGTGAAAATAATGATATTATTTTTAAAGACTCATAATATGAAAAGGTAATCAGCCTGATAACTAATGAAATTGAAGCAGTAATCAAAACACTCCAGCAAACAAAAGTCTTGGACTGGATGGCCTCACAAGTGAATTTTACCAAACATTCAAAGAAGAATTAACACTAATCCTCCTCAAACTATTCCAAAAAATTCAAGAAGAAGGAAGATTTCCAAGCTACTATTGGTTATCTGATTAAACACATAGCTACTATTTAATACAAAAAGCAGAAACACTAATAATGTGAACAAATTTTACATCTAAAATTTCCAGTTATGGCATCATCCTTTTATTTGGGGAGTTGCTTCACTGTTTATTATTTTAGCTCCTTATTTAAATTCATAATATTTCTGCTGCAATAAAGTACAATTTCCATAAATACATAATAGGTAAAAGCTATTATTTTAGGAAATATCAAATACCCTATTTTTATCCTCTAAACTATGAGAAACTGGGCTAGATGAGATGGACGGAAGATAACTAATGGGACGAAGAACAGATATAAAATGATTATTCATTAATTTTACAGATAAATTAATAGTTTCTTTATTGCCCTAATTTATTGTATTTTACATAACAAAAATGTAAAAATCCTATATATTTTTATACCCAAGATAATTCTAAATCTAGTAACTTTACAAGATAAATAGGATAATTGTAAACGCAGGGCCCTATATATTTCTTTTTATTTGAATGAATGGTTCTATAGAATGTAAAATTGGGGATTTGGTAAGTTAAAATAAGACAAAAGATTTTTGCTTGTTGATGAACTGTAAGAAAAGAAAAATATAAAATATAGTAAGTAATAGGAAATAGAATAAAGAGTGGAAATTTTTACATTAAAGTAGGTTAACTTAGTTGTACACCTGAAACTAATAAAATAGTGTATGTCAATTATATAGGGTGTCCCGAAATTCACACAAGATTTGCAATTCAATTCAATTGAATAAAAACAAATAATATATTGTAGGTTATCATTACACCACAATTTAGTTCAATGTACATTTCTTAGTAACTCACATCATCTTGCAGGGGTTGGAGAAGGCAATGGGGGAAAAAAGGGAGATATGTAATTCTTTCAACAATAAAGATTTATTTAAAAAATAATCTTTGATTAATACCTAGTATAATAGAATTAAATATACTAGATGGAAAAAGAAGATTTTAAACATTATTAACCCCAAAATACATATCTTCATGAAGACAGCATGTGTTTTGGAGTATAAATCTGAAGAACAGTATCTTCAGAGTTATTCTCTAGCATGAGCAAACTGAAGGTTTCCACTATTCCTCTAATAATAATTTATCTTTAATAAGCATAATTTATATACTTCACAGATATTATATTTCATAATCTTAGGGAAAAATTGGTCAATATTGGGCACATCTCATAATTATTAGTGACATGAATTATTATGAGTTGGGTTCTTTATATATTCAATATAAACCATCAAAAAGAATAATAAAAATCCTTGCATGTATATATTAAAATATATTTAATAGAATGAGTATTATATATCATTTAAGTTATTTACAGAAAAACATAATGGCATGCCAAAGGAGCATTAGTCATTCAGGCAGACAGATTACCATGGGCTTACATACCTGTAATAACACCTTATTATAACCTGCTGATCTTTCCTCACATTTTTCTGATTGTCTTGCCTTTCCATTTGAATATGTATTTTCTCAGGCAAAGGCATTACAATTCAACAGACCTGGGTTAGATTCAAGCTCAAACTTACACTAATTCTATGACTGGTAAAAATGCTCTCACCCTCTACCTCCTCTGTCCAATAGAAAAAATTTTGGTTTTGAAGTATTACTGTGAGATTTAATGAGATCATGTGTGTAAAGCATCAAAACTTGTGTCGATATAAGTGTAGGTGCTCAACTAATGTAAGCATATAATTACAATATAAATAATAATAATATTTCCAATTTTTATATTCTTTTAAATGATGAATCCTTCATATAATAAGGTGGGATATAAATATATATTTGATGGATCTATAATTGATTTCATTTTATTCAACATAGCACATAGAATAAAACCTATTGATCTTTTATAAGTACTTTGGCACTCCCTTGGGCAAATAACAATTTGTCTGTGACTTGATTTCTTAATATGTAAGACATGAATAACAATAACACTTTCCTCACAATATTATCAAGATTAAATAATCGAATATACACAAAATATTTAACAGTTGTCTAGCTCTATTTATTCAGTAAGATAATTTTATTCATCAAAAGTACATAAAGAGTGCTACATTTTTAGTATTTTATTTCAAAACATTCTTATTTTACCATCTTATGTTGATTTAAAACTTAAATTAATTCAAATTTCAAAGGGATAATAATAAAGAAAAACATAGTAATTCTGGGCGGGGGAAAAAATCACTTAATTTTGATAGTCCCTGGAAATACCACTGTGAACAAGACACTATTCTTACCCTCAAAAACTACATAATCAAGTAAAAAAAGCTTAGACATAAGGATATTGCAACGAGTACAGCTTTGACATCTTTTCTTGCATTGTAAGTCAGGTTTATACATTTAAATTGATTCCTCTGATATCATCAATAGCATGTCTGTCCTTTTTTTTTAGTCTTTATAGCTCCCAGTATGACTTGCCCAGTATCTGGGAAATAGGTTTTAATACATCTTAATAAAATATTTAAAGAAACTCATAAGTAAACTGAGTTTCTAGTATGCATGTGGCACTGTACTTGAAACTTTATCTTCATTGTCTCATTTAAACAACATAATTTTATTTAGACATTAGAATATACTAAAAATCATTTCCTTCCCTGTGGAATCCCATTTTAGTTTCTATAATCCTGACCTTAGCTCATTGATTTATCATCACTAACTTCATACTGAAAATCTGGTTATTATCAATTTTCTTTATGTGCCAAAAACAATAGTGTTATAAAATAAGTTTTATGTTAAGACTGAAAGAATAACTATATTTCATTATCTTATAGGAAATAATATTTACTAATTTAAATTTGCCTTCCCAAATATAAATATGCACTTAAATGACTATAGTACCCTACACACACAATCATACACATAATCAAAGTCAAATGTATTTAGTGACTTTTATCTAACTTATTTCTGATTTTATTAACAGTTATTTATTGAACATCTACCATATACCAGGCAGGGTATTAGGTTCTGGGTATTCAATGTGGAACAAATAGAGTCTTGGCATCAAGGACATTACTATTTAAATGAGTTTTATCATCATTTTGTGGATGTAAGAAAGTAAGATTTGATAAAATTCTTATAAATTTGTTGGAAATCACTGAGGCAATCAAAACATATCATTAATAAGCTTCGTTTTACCACAGTTTTGTATATACTATTCCCCTTTCATACTTCCCCCTTAACATTTATTAGTTGCCTTATCATTTTACAACCTAATCTCTTTGCTATAACCTATGAACTGCTTAATTCATATTTAAAAAATTAGCCTGTCTTATTTTCTAGCAGGCTTGATTCTTGGCTATAACTAAATGTTACCAACACAGTCTCAAGCTATTTTCTTTATTGAAATAAAATCACTAACTATTGGAATGCTTAGCATGTACTTAACACTGTACTAGGTGTTACAAATAGATGCAAAATGATACTTATCCCTACTTGTGGCTCTACATTTATAACTAAACTAGAGGCCGGGTGCACAAAAATTTGTGCACTCGGGGGGCGGGGGGAGGGGGGTCCCCCAGCCCGGCCTGTGCCCTCTTGCAGTCTGGGATCCCTCGGGAGATAACGACCTGCTGGCTTAGGCCTGCTCCCGGGTGGCAGAGGGCAGGCCCAATCCCTAGGTGCAGCCCCTGGTCAGGCTCAGAGCAGGGCCGATTGGGGAGTCGGGGCGCCGCCCCATCATGCACAGAGCAGGGCGGATCAGGAGGTTGCGATGCCACCCTCAGTCACACTCAGGGTAGAGCCAATTGGGGGGTTGGGGCACCGCCCCCTGTCACACTCAAGGCAGGGTCGATGGGGAGATTGCGGCGCCACCCCCTGTCACGCACAGAGCAGGGCCGATCAGGGAATTGAGGAGCTCCCCCCTGTCACTCACAGAGTAGGGCCGATAGGGGAGTTGGGGCACCACCGCCTGTCACACACAGAGCAGGGCGGATCAGGGGGTGCTGCACCCTGTCACACTCAGGGCAGGGCCAATGGGGAGGTTATGGCTCTACCCTGTCACACACAGAGCAAGGCCCGTGGAGGGGGGTTGGGACACCACCCTCTATCACCCACAGAGCAGGGCCAATCAGGGGGTTGGGGCGCCACCACTGTCACACTCAGGGCAGGGCCGATGGAGAGGTCATGGCTCTACCCTGTCACACACAGAGCAGGGCCGATCAGGGGGTTGGTGTGCTGCACCTTGTCAAACACAGAGCCACAGGGAAATCAGGGGATTGGGGAGCTCCCCCCATCAGGCACAGAGCAGGGCTGATCAGGGGGTTGGGGCATGTTCCCCTGTCATGAACAGAGCAGGGCGAATAGGGCGGTTGTGGCCCCGCCCCCTGTCACACACAGAGCCGCAGGATGATCAGGGGGTTTGGGCGCTGCCCCCTGTCACGCTGATCCCGGTGCCGGGAGGCATATTACCCTTTTACTATATAGGATAGAGGCCTGGTGCATGGGTGGGGGCTGGCTGGTTTGCCCTGAAGGGTGTCCTGGATCAGGGTGGGGATCCCCACTGGGGTGCCTGGCCAGTCTGGGTGAGGGGCTGAGGGCTGTTTTCCGGAAGCGAGTGACTGAAGCTTCCAACCGCTCCTTGTTTTCTTTTTTTTTTTTTTATTCTGGGCCAGCTTTAGCTCTGAGGCCTCACTGCTGAAAACATCGATACAAAGTTTTGGTCCGCTGCCTTTCAGTCCGGCTGGTTTCTGGTGTTTTGTTTAGCTTCTTATTTGCAACATAGTACATAGTTGCTTAGAGTTGCAGCTAAGAGACCGGCAAGTGAGGTGGGGAACGTTGGAGTCCGCAGCAAGCAAGCCTCATGCTCGCTTCAGTGCCTGGCTGCCGGCTGCCATCTTGGCTGACAGTTAATTTGCATATACTCACTGATTAGCCAATGAAAAGGGTAGCGGTCGTATGCTAATTACCATGTTTCTCTTTTATTAGTGTAGACTAGAGGCCCGATGCACAAAATTCGTGCAAGAGTATGCCTCCCTTCCCCTGGCTCCCGGCAACGGCTTCCTTCTGGCACCTGGGACCCGGGCTTCTCTCTGGCCCCCAGCTTCATCCAGAAGGATGTCCGGAATGACATTGGTCTAATTAGCATATTACCCTTTTATTCTTATAGATTAACTTTGTTTGCTCCAGCCTGCTCTTTCTTTTCTCTAATTATAAAATTCAAAATGCATAAGCATGATAAATGTTGGAAAACATTATGTCTTCAGCCTTATGTCCATAGCCCTTAAGCTTCTTACTATCTGTTCTTCACCAAAATCCCTATGCCCAGGACTCATCCTCTCTGAGGAGTGGTCCATGTCAAAGCCAGTCACTCACTCTCTTTCCCCACTTGGCTCATCTCATTCTTGCTACCAATTAAACTCACTACCTTTAGGTTATTGACCCTCATCTATACTAAGAAAAGGGTAATATGCTAATTAGACTGGGAGACCTTACAAGAGACCTTCCAGATGTCCTTCTGGACAAAGCCATGGCGGCGGGGCTCAGGCAGAGGCTGGCAGGGGGAGGGGGGGGAGGAGGGGAAGTTGGGGGCAAGCAGGCTGGCAGGGGAGGGCAATTGGGGGTGATCAGGCTGGCAGGGGGGGAGGCTATCAGGCCAGCAGGCAGAGTGGTTAGGGGTGATCAGGCAGGCAGGCGAGCAGTTAGGAGCCAGCAGTCCCGGATTGCAAGAGGGATGTCTGACTGCCAGTTTAAGCCCAATCCCCCAGGATGTCTGACTGCCGGTATAGGCCCGATCTCTGGAGGATTGGGCCTAAACCGGCAGTTGGACATCCCCTGGGGGGGTCTCAGATTGGAGAGGGTGCAGGCAGAGCTGTGGGACACCCCCCATGTATGAATTTCATGCACCTGGCCACTAGTGTATTCAATAAACCAGCAACTCTCACCTTGCACATAATGTGTTTGACTACAGTACCAAACCAGGGGTGGGCAAACTTTTTGACTCGAGGGCCACAATGGGTTCTTAAACTGGACCGGAGGGCCGGAACAAAAGCATGGATGGAGTGTCTGTGTGAACTAATATAAATTCAAAGTAAACATCATTACATAAAAGGGTACGGTCTTTTTTTTTTTTAGTTTTATTCATTTCAAATGGGCCAGATCCGGCCCGCGGCCCATAGTTTGCCCACAGCTGGTACCAAACTCTGAAGTTCCCTAGGTATCTGTTAGTTTCCAGGGCAGATCACCACATGCTGAAATTCTGTGCATAAGGCAACAGTAAAAACAAAAACACAAACATATAAAAGCCCACAAAACAAGACAAGTCATAACTGGTTTGTGCTTATGTCCATCATGAGGGAAATATCAACAACTTACTAGGAATAACAATAATCAGAACCCAAACCCAAATTGAGTAAAAACAATCATGGTAACTTCTCACAATTTTGTATTTTCTCCTGTGGCTTCCCGTCAATTTCCCTGGCCCTGCCCCTCCTCCTCCTGCTTCTACTCTTTGAAGCAAATGGGCTCATTTATCACAATAGAAGTCATCAATACTGAGTCTCCCCTGATGGCTGCCCACACTGTGTGTTTCCTCAGCCCCTTGCTTCTTCATTAATCAGTGTTCTCAGTGGGATTATTACTCTACCTGCAACTTTCTTTAAATAATTGACCCCATGCCTTTTGCCCTATTCTCACTCTCATCATCAATCAAATATTATTGTCTCATATATCCCTTGGCTAATAAATATATGTAAAAGATATAAAAAGGAAATATTATTAAGTGCTTGCTAAGAGCAACTTGCTCTAAGGTTTTTCTTAGCAGAAAGTTGAATCAAAGCTTCCATACTCCATGCATTTATGCTTCACCTCCTTGAAAACTGTGGCTGTGTTAGATTTAGGATGTAACTGGTTCCATTTAATTAAAGGTTCCTATTCTCTGAAGTCCCACCTGCCACCCTCCCTACCCCCACAGAGCTGGTTAGTCTCCAGTAGTTTTAAGGAAAATGTTGCCCTCTGGTGGCTTAAACATTTCAAGTTGTCCATGTAAGATATAGCTCCATTTATATTTGAAAAGTATTAGTACATTTTTAAGTTCCATCAGAATTTAAATATTTAAAATATTATTTTAAGTTTTTAGTGAGTAGAATTTTTAAATTATGGTCATTATTTTTGTCATAGTCAAATAAATAAATAGCATATCACAGACTAATTAAATTTTAAAACTGAAAAAGTACTAGAAAATGCTGTAGTCTATAAAGAAGAAGACCCAATAACAGTGTTAAATAATTTGCTCACAGATACAAAATTACATAAGTGCTATATCATCAATCTCGTAGAATTTTAAAGCATCATAATGGAGAAGGGCCCACTGATACTCTTTTTCTCTGTTAATCTTACTTTGAATATTTCTATGATGTGTATCTGTTGTGAGGGGGGAGTAGAGAAACAGAATGAGGAGAATTTATGGTTATCGTTAAGTTTTACATTTTAGAACTCAATTTTTAAAAAGCCTTTTATTTCATCAATCTAATAGTATTTTGGTAAGACAAAAGCTTAACAGGTAGATACAGAACCTCACACAGTAATAAGAATGCAATTGGTTTTATAATCATGTAATTAGAGTAAAAATCCCAATAAAAATTACACAACTGCCATTTTGGATTTTTACCTACAGGCCATGCTTAATGACCACTATTAAAATGTTAAATTTAAGATGTAGTTGTTAACTTGGATGTCTAATTGTACTTTTTTGTTTGTTACCCTACCATGCCCCCTTGTGACAGATAAAAAGAGGTTTAATTTTTGCCTGATAATAATTATGTCTAATCTTTGGCCATTAAAGCAATTATTTTGATGTATAAGCCTATATTCTTTATTAAACTTTTGCTAAAACATATTATTTACTATGCTCAACCTAAAAAACAATTGCTCAGTTATAAGAATTAGTAAGAAAAATCTATATATATCCAGAGACTGAGTCTAACAGAATAAACTTTTCCTTAGCTTCAATATCAGAAACCATGCAAATATTTTTTAAAATAAATATTGAGCATAAATTAGTAATTGTTTAACATTGGTTGAATCAGTTCTTAAGCCACTTCTGATATTTGAACTTGCCACAGGAGTTTCAGAAACTTTTATTATTATCAAAATAGCTAATTTTATAGTACTAAAAATATGGTTGAAATTAATTTTAAAATTTTAAAACTGACAAACTTTTAGTACATAACAAAAATACTAGTTATCTCAAAAATAAAAAATTAAGATATCACCAATATAACATCAGAAAAGGAAAGTTGAACATTTGTGAATATAAAAATGAATTACCAGTACATTATCAATGGCTAGTAAGTACTATGCCAATACATATCAGTTATTCCTTGAAAACTAACAGTATTTTGACTATTTTTATTTGTTTTTCTTTTCATTAAATATATATTATATATGCTACTTAGAATTATACTATTGAACTAATAATAAATAGTAATACATAGAAAAATAATAAAGATAAAATTAACCTTTTGAATGCTTCTTTGTATGCTTAAGTCTATGATTTCATAAGTAAATATTTATAAACTTATGAGTAAATGCAAATATATATGCAATTTGCAAGTTATAGATATAAAGTCATAATAACCTGCTATTTCTCTCCCTGCCACCTATTAACTATTCCACATATTAAGTAATTGTGCTAACATGATTAAAGTTATCCAAAGAACAACAAATTATTTAAATAGCTTGATAAGTGGGATTGAAGAAAAGATGCTTTTCTATAACTAATGTGGATTTTATTTTCCCAAGTTCTACATAATTATGAAAGATACATATCATTGTGCTTCTTTTCCAAATTATCAAGTTCATAGCTAATGTGAACAGTTCATGGGCCTGATGAATTTACATAAATAGTACATTGACTAAACATGCAATTTAAAAACACACAAAGGAATAAGCACGTGAAGCAGATGCTCTTTAAAATCAACTTCTGCCAAAATAAACCTGCTCAGTAATAAATTACAGAATAATTTTTTTAGTGCACAATAGATAAAAGAATCAATAGCAAAGTAGATAAGAAATAGAAAAAAGTAAAAATAACATTTAAGAGCATACCAAATAATTTACTGTAATAACAATTTTATTATTGGAATTATTACCTCAGAAATACTCATATTTGCATTTCATTTCTTCTCTTATTAAATACAATTTGGTAAAAATATTTTAAAAGAATGTATATTCCACGTCAAACACACAGTTATTATTCATAGAGCATTGAATACCCACCTAATTTTTTCCTTAATTTCTTCGATTTCATTTTCTGTGCTCTCTTCAGCATTTGCTGAGCAGTAGAAATATCCTTAAAGCCCCTATTAAGAGATTAAAATTAATAAAGACAAAACAAATATCCAGGCAATATTTATATAAACATATACATATAAACATACATATCTGAATTATATTGTCTTAAAGCAAATTTGAATTTCCATTTAAGAATGTGAAATTTAACAGATACATAGTTTCTTCAAAACTAATAAAGGTATTTTTGAAATCTTGAAAAATATCTGCCTTGGACATTTAAGAGTCTTTCAATTTTATAAATCTTTAATATTTTAGTGTAAAGTAGACCACATACCATTCTTCTGAAATTTTTTCCTCTTTTTCAGATTTTAGCAAACTCTTTCTGCTGGTCTTTGATTCAGGTGCCTGGGATAAAGTGCTACTTTCTGATCTGGCAATAGAAAAAACACACACAACTGAATCAACACAAGTATATCAGCACTTTTTTAAACTACAAGCTATTTATGTTGCCTCAAACTTGAAAATAAAATCCATTTAAGTTACAGAAAAGCTTTATCTTGAAAAGCAATAAATGTCTGCCATTAATTTAAAATGTTTACATTGCAATTACTTGAAGCATATTTCAATCGTTTTGTGGAAAGAAATGCAGCACCAGAATTTTTATTCTAATCTTTATCTCAACCTATATAGTAGTATTTAAAAGTTTACTTGTTTACAACAATTACATTATTTTACTGACACAAGTTTTGTAGTTTCTTGAATGAATCTACTACCTTACATATTTTTATTACCTTGAAAACTCTATAAAATAACTGTTCGTTAACACTAAATGTTGCTCCATCTTCTAAACAAGTAAAGTTCCTCCTATTTTCATTATTTTCCTACTTTTGCAAAGAATGTAATATTCTTCTTAAGTATGTCATTCGTGGTTCAATCCAAGAAGTGATTTGGCTTACCTGCCATTGAACTGTGTGTGTTCCGATGAAAACAAATTTTCTTTCTCATTACATAGCCATGCTTGAGCTGGACGACTCGGTAAATTAAGTGAAGTATCATCATTGTTTAAGGTTCCAGAAAACTTATCAGGAAAAAAAATTACATAAGTATAAAATAAATTGAAAAATTCTGGCATTCATATTGTATTATTTTACATGTAGCAGAGAGCAAGTAGCCTCCTAAGGAAAATGTATAAAAATTTATCATTATAATAAAATGAAATTTATGTAATAAAGATATAAGTATTCTTTGTTGTAGTGATGAGGAATACTCTTTTTGGTATAGCTTGCATATACAAAATGATTAATTGCAAAGATCTTTAAAAATCTCAGGAAACAAAAACTTCAAAGATTACCAAATAAATAACAGATATTGCAGTACATTGACCTCTGACTGAGAATCTTCAGCTGTTGCCCTGTTAATGCATATTTTTATATTTTAAAAGTGCTTTCAACTAGTGATTTTAGTCTACTGCCAAATATGCAGCTGAACTGCATCATTTTTTTTTTTTTTTGCTACTGTGAAATAAAGTGTTGAAAGAAATCCAAAATAAAGAAAAAAATTAGGAGCAAATGAAAGAAAGGCTACATGAATAATTACATCTGGGGATGAGGAGGAAGTCAGAGGCTTCTAAAAGTAATTGTGTTTTTCAAGTCAATAAATTGTATTATTAATCACTGCGAAACAGCACAACCCTAAGAAATGAGCACAGATCGAGCACTAAGAGGTTTCCATGACATGTTACCTTTGGCCAGTGCAGCTGGTTTGGTAGAAGCTGTGTTTGTGAAGGGAAGCAGGCGGGATCTAAAGCTCGCCATTCTTTCTCTAAGGCAGCCTGCACGAATAATAGCATGAATGTACATCGCTTAGCTTGCATAACTTTTACAAAGAATTTCTAAGTTGTCTTATATACTACTAAAGTTAAGAAAACATATCAGAATTTTTATTTACAGGAAAATTTGCTACTTGTTATTGTGAGATGTGATGCATCTGCTTAATGCAATCATTCTAAAAAATGGGATAAGATTTTTTTTTTTATCCCCAGTGGAATAAAGTGAGAACTCGAGTACTCAAGTGCTCTAACAGTGAGAGGTGCAGACTGCTCAGTGTATTTAACCGTTTGATAACTATGACTCTGAGACAATGCTAGATGTAACGGAGGGAAATAATCTATTAGTTATTTATAATATAAATTATAATATCTTCCATTAAACCTCACTATTGAAAATGTATAGTAGTTTAACTCATTAGTATCCATTTTTCTATAAACACTATAAGATAGCTTTTATTTAATATTTTTCCAAAATTTCCCAAATTTTTTGAATAGGTAGAAAAATATTTTTATGGCAATATAAGAAACACAGTTCTTAATATTGTATTCTCTCATTTAAGTATTTGAAGTAAAAAAGATAAATTTAAATTTTGAAAGCTCCCATTTTAAATCCCTTTACTCTTTGCCTTAGAATATCTTTACTTCATTTATGTAATTTACAAATTTATTTATCTTTCTATAATGAGACTATACTAGTTATGCTAGTTTGTATAACTTCGGACATAATTACCCAAATTTTATTTGCTTGGATGATCTAATCTGATTTAGAATAAACTTCCGTGGCTCTACAATGTTTTTAGAATCTTTATTTAAAAAAAAGATGATCAGAATACCAATAAACTTGTTTCTTAAAGGTTCTAAAATGATTAAACATATTTATGATTTAAAAACTAGCATCATTATGTTCTGGGGAGATGGGAGTGCAATTTTCAATTTATACTTTTGCAAAATTCTTGACCATTGCTTGAAAGACCATTGGGAAGGCAACACTAAGATATCCTAACTACAGGCTAGCATTGCAATGAAAGACTTTCACTTACATAGCATTTAGTCTTAGGAAGCCTAATCAAATTTATATTATTTGAATATCTATGCAAATAGGACACCTTTGATGAGTGTTAAACAGATACGTTGTCCAATTCCATCAAGGCAGAGATCACTGACATATATATCACAGTTTGATCCTAGTTAGATCTGGTTTAAGAATGCTATTTGATGCAAAGGTGCAAACAGGTTTCTGGGCTCAGATTTTTAAATTATTTCTTTTGTATGACAAATAAAGGCAAATCCAGATATAGCTCAGGAAAGATCAAGACCTACAGCATATCAGCTACGATCAAATTAGTGTTCTTAGTCTGGTGAGAACAGAGAAGATGTGAAGATGTAGAGACAATATTATAAAAGGCAATGTTCCAGAGGATTCTGGGAAGATGGTGGAGTAGGAAGCACCAGGAACCTGTCTCCCAATTGATGTAACTATGTTGGGATTCTGGAGTCTTTGGAAGGCTTGTGACTTCCAGGGGAAAATTGGATGGTAAACTGAAGTTAATTTCGGTCAATTTCAGCCCTCACCACAGTAAGAGCTATCTATCTTCCATCCCCAACCCTGAGGCAGGCAGCTGCTCATGTGTTTCTGAAGCAGCTTGCACACAGCATGTAGGAGTCAGGGTAGACAATGAGGACTTTGTCCTCCAAATATTGGGGATCTGTTCTCTAATGGTTGATTATTGCTTCTGACCACAGAGGTGCAAAGAGCTTTTGTTGTTGCACCTGCTCTATTGTTGCAAGCCTTGCCCTGCCAGCTAAATGATTTCCAGGGGATTTCCAGGGCTGGTGTCCCCCCGCCTCTTCATTTTTCCCCCTTTTCCTCTTTTGGGAGCCAGATATTAAAGGCTAGGAAATTCGTTAAAATTTTTCTAGAAGATGAAAGCATTAATATAAAATGTTAAAGAAATTTTTAGTAATTATGTAATCATAATCAAATAATGTTACCAAGACTAATGATTTATATGAGTTCAAACATTAATATCAAGTCTATTTGGCAGTACCTAGAATGTTGAGGGGAAAATATCTCAAAATGTCAGGGAAGAATTGGCCAATATTATAAACATACTACTGTTTTAAAAATGTATATCAATAGATCATGATCACCACTGGATACTTATACAAATGCCAGTTATGGCTTAAGAAAACCTTCTGTTCAGATATTTTATAGCTCACAACTGAGGATCTGGAAAGGTTTCTGGTTACCAAAATACTATTAACAAATTTATATATTGAAAATGAACTTGAATTTAGATAAATTTGTAACTCTATTTTCACAATTGAGCATTTGATCAGATATACGTATACTATGTGGCTTTTGATCAGGGAAGGAATCATTATTCTATAATCCAACTTTGAGAGACTAGACTATAAGGCTATCAGAAAGAGGAGCTGCAAGAAATACACATGTTTATTTGTATATTAATATACAATTTTTTCATGCAATCCAGTGCAGTCACTAAGATCAAACTTGTCCTAAGTATCAGGTCAGTTAGAGTTAAACAAGTCCTAAAAATTCTAAAAGCCATGATTTTATTTTTTCCCTACTCCCTTCATGACCCGCCACCCTGCCCCAACACTTCCCTCTTCTTCTGTCCAAGTTGACACTTGCTATCCCCCCAAAAATTATTTCTAATATTTCATGATAACTTCTGTTACATCTCAAAATCCTTAGTTTGGAAACTTAGCTAATTCTGAATCCTAAATCTCATTTTCTAAACCCTCTCCATCATCAATGGAAAAGCTTATATTATTGGAGATTTCTGTTATATATTCCATGGGTGCCTCTTTTCACTAATCCAAATATGTCACTTTTCTTTTGCCTTTTCCTTTGCCTATACTTTGGGTTTTGTTTGTTTGTTTATTGTCTCTCAATGTACTATAATATGTAGTACTCCCTAGAGTAAAGTTGAGATAGGGATCCAAACATGAACTCCAGAGCTAAAAGTTGCCTCATATAATGCATGTTATATCCTCCTCGAACATTATCCCTGCACTTTTATTGAATGTGACTTTGGTCTTAGACAAATAAACAAAACAAACACACACAACAACAACAAAACAAATCCAAATTTGTTGTGGTTTTTGTTTTTGTATTTATGATATATTAGCTTTCCTCTTCTTCTCTGTGTTTAGGTACTCATAAGAGGATTGGTTGTTTAAATTTAAAGACAACTTTATTTGTTCTTTATATGTTGGCTTCTAAAGAGCATATGTAAAAGAGAAAATTAAACTCTGTTAAGTTAAGTCAACAACTAAAATTTACTTTATAACTTAAAGAGTGCAAAAAGAAGTGCCAATGTAGACCACTATGTCACATCAGACCTAATACACCTATTATTTTAGATATTTATAATGTTGTTATTTACATCTCATGACAAAGTGGCAACATTTTCAACAAAAGGAGATTTAGACCTAGGTTCATGAAGACATCTGCTAAAATAATTCATTTTATAAGGTGATACATTGAGTACTCAAGGACTAAGAAAATGTCTTACTCATCAATGTTTCAGAGGATCATTATGAGTAGTATGTAGTCGGTGCTCAATGTTGGGAGACAATTCTTCATGGGTCTCCCACATTTCTGCATGTCTTATTACAGATTTTTTTCCTCCAAGACTGTATTTTCAAAAATCTTTGTATAGCTAACAGGCTGGGAGGATAAGAGATATCTTATCTTTCACCGTACCTTAGAGGAACCTAACTTACTTAGTGTTACCCAGACTCATGGGGTGTTTGGCACATTGATTCAACGGATGGATTTGGGCATGGTTCATAGTAGAGAACAGAGCTAAAGTTCTCTCTTAGGTAGGATCTTTTATAATGTTGATTTTGCTTCTATATAGACTAGAAATTGACCTGTTACATGTTTTACTTTTCCATCCCTAAGTGCCATAGGGGATTATCCCAATAAGGGAAAATTGCAGGCAGAGAAGTGCTAGTGTGATAAACTCTTATGACTTGTCACCTATGCAACCACCAATGGGTCTGGATTTAGTGTGAGCATCTCTAGCTTCGATGCCCAAAGCTTTCACTATATAAATGAGATCCTGTAGGTTGTATGTGAATTATATATCAATTTTTAAAAATCCTGTTTCAATGGTCCTGATTATGGTGAGTATTATCACACACATTTGTATTCAGGGGCTAGCTGATAGATCTGAAAAAAAATTCTGGGGCCTGAATTCTGAAGCCTGTTTATCAGTAGGTTCTGGGGACTCGCCTATGTGGGAAAATGTACAATGCTCAGTCTCTCCAGTAGCCAAGGAAAAACTCCTGTCTATTCAGCTCTTTACCACAAAAAAGGAGGCACAACATCAATCATATCAGACCCTTTCAGTAACGCAGATAATAGAAGTCTCTGTGAATGGTGATTTGGCTATTTGGAACCTCTCTCCTCCAACTGGAAGCATCCTTGTGGTTTGGGGTTTGTGGCCCTTCTCATCCAGATGCCAGGCATATTTATATTGAAATCAGCTATTGCCATCCTACTTGACTATTTTAGAAACTAAATGATTGACCCATTGAGGCCTTGTGACTGTCTGGCTTGATGTTCTCAGTTTGAGAAGTCAGGTTCAATCACCAACAGGTATGAAAGCCCCAAAAGCCACACTTGTTAGAATGGCTCAGTGGCATCTCAGCTTTACATGAAAAAGTGGAAGTCATACCTCTCAGGAAAACTTTGTCCCCACTTCATGACCTAATCTGAAGCTGCTGGCTTGGAGGGACCTTGATTCACTCAGGTTCCCCTAATGCTTTGGCCTGGTTCAGGGATGGTTCAGCTAGGCTGGAACTCAACTTAATCTTGAGCTGCAGCCAGTGGCCTCAGAGTTTGGTCTGCCATGTGGAAAACTATAGACTCGCTGACTAAAGACACTCTGTTTGGGGCCCACACACCAGGGAAACAAATCACAGCTGCACCTGATTACCAAACAGAACCATTCTGATTCCTCATGTGGATGTCCGTGGTAAGGCTCATTCTCCATGAGACCAGTAGAATCATATCACTAATTGGGCCTGATTCTGTTTCTGAGGCGAGCCTTCCGGTGCTTGCCATACCTGTGACTTCTGCAAAACTTACTTACTTGTTTTACGGTGGCGGAGGTCCCATTCCATGGGTCCTTGTCTCTGCCTGCTCTTGGAAAATTGACCACACACATCACACCTTCAACAACTTACCTTTGTTTATACCTTTTCAGATGATCTATTAGCTGATTTTGGCCATATAACTGTGACCCTTGAAACTTGTCTTCATAATTTCTCAATTTTCTAGACCATTGCAGTCTGACAGTTGTGTGTGTTTTATTACAAAATCCACTCAACAAGGAGCTAATAGTGGGACTCTACCCACTCACACCTCCTTTTGTCCATGCAATTTAATAAAGTAGTTTGATCAGTTAACTGGGGATCAGCAAGGATTAACCATTACAGCTACTTCCTAAGTAATAATTAGGAAAAATGCATGGCAGGTTTTGACAGCTCAGGATTCTATCCTGGTCACTCTTGTGCAAAATGCTTAGTTATTTTTCCCCAATAGCAAGTCTCAGGCCAGCATTATTGACATATCTTCATGGTGAGGTCTGGCCAAAGGGCGCTTAGGATAAGTTACATGGTTAAGTTTTATAAAAATGCACCCTTTCCTCTAGTTCCCCACCCTGCCAGATGGAAGGTCTAACTGTAGTGGAGAATGATTAGAAAAAGGATACAATTATAGCTAAATGAAGTGAAAACTGAAATTTTGAGGAGATAGATGGAAAACAACCTCTCAGAACCACTGAAGGGAATACCTTATATTCTGAGAGGTATAGGGAAGGGAGAGAAATTAACAAACTTTTTCCTTCAGAACTATCCCAGAAGCCTTTATCCACAAGAAAAATGTTCCTAAATTGCTGCAAGCACCTTAAATTTAACCTATTGCCGGGTCTGCCATCCCTTTTCAGGAGGTTGTGGAACACAACTTGGTCATCATTTCCCTGAAGTTTGCTGGTTAGTCTATCATGACAACAGGCGACAGCCTGACAGCAGGAATAGAGTGAAAATCCTGCAGCTCCCATGTAGATAATCTCTGAATTTTTTCTCCACCCCATTCTCAGTCGTCCCATGGACTGGACACATGCCACCTGGAAGGTGTCCTGCTCACAAATTACCTTCGAATGTTTCAGGAAACAACACCATGGCCATGGAAAGTATTTAAGTCAGCCTCAACTCACTGGCCAGGGTTGTTTTAGATGGCAGAACTGCATGAAACTTCTTCATCAAAAGCCTAGAGGGAGTCTGTAATATCTGATACTAGCAGCTGTGCCTGGATTAAAGCCTCAATCTAGGGGGAAGGTAAATACAGAAACTTAAAGGTAAAACCACCTGGGCTATTAATAGTAACCTTAATTAATTGCATAATGAGGATAACCAAATGGTTTTAGTCCTAGCCCCTGTCAGATTATTTAGAGTGGCCACAAAGGTGCATACTTATGGGAAACTTTGCCATGTAGAATAAAGGGGTAGATATTGTTAGGAGACAATTTTCCACTGGGCTCTGACAATTATGCATGATTTACGGCAGCTTTTGTTCTGGACCGTCTTTTCAAAGATGTTAATAGAGCTAACAGATTTGAAAGATGGAGATAGTCTTTTAGTGTTTCCTTCTGGGGAAGTCAACATTAATTGTTTGATATAATAAAGATACTGACATTCTCAGGAGCCTAAGATGATCAACATCACTAATAATCAGAGAAATTCAAATTAAAACCACAATGAGATATCATCTCACACCTGTCACAATGGCTATCATGAATAAGTCAACAAACAACAAGTGATGGTGAGGATATGGAGAAGGGAACCCTAGTACACTGCTGGTGGGAATGCAGAGTGGTGCAACCACTATGGAAAAAAGTATGAAGGTTCCTCAAAGAATTAAAAATGGAACTTCCATTTGACCCAGAGATCCCACTTCTGGGAATATATCCTAAATACCATGAAACACCATTCAGAAAGGATATATCACCCCTATATTCATAGCAGCATTATTTACAATAGCTAAGATTTGGAAACAGCCCAAGTGCCTATCAGGAGATGAGTGGATAAAAAGCTGTGGTACATCTACACAATGGAATACTAGGCTGCTGTAAAAGAGAAGGGTCTCTTACCCTTTGAGACAGTGTGGATGGACCTGCTAAGTGAAATACGCAGATCAGAGAAAGAAATATAGCATGATCTCACTTATTTGTGGAATCTGATGAAAAAAATTAATTGACCAACAAAATAAAACCCTAGGCAATGAAGGCGTGGAACAAACTGACATATCTTGGCGGTGAGGGGAGGTAGGGAACGAGAAGAGATAGACCAAAGAACTTATATATTTATATTCATAGCCCATGGACACAGACAATAGTGTGATGAAAGCCTGGGGCGGGGAGGCAGTGCTGGGTGAATGGGGGACAAAAGGGAGATAGAGGATATCTGTAATACTGTGAACAATAAAAATATATATATTTAAAAATAAATACAAATAATACATTATGTATAAATTAGTTTATTCTAGAATACAAGGATTAATGTTTGAAAAATCAATGGTATATGCATAAAAAGTATTTGATAAAATCCAAATCATATATAAAATCATCATGATCATGATAAACATATTAACCTCTTGGAAAGGTAAGAAGATGCTACAGAAGGTAACTTCCTTAATCAAATTCAAGAACCTATATTAACAAATACTTTACTTAATGGTGGTATGTTGAAAGCTTTCACCTTGATTTGAGGAGCTAAAAAAAGATGTCTGCTCATATTCAACAATTTACTGGAGGTAGTAGTCAGGACAAGGCAAGAAAAATAAACTCAAGGCATAAGAATTAGAAAAAAAAAGAAATAAAATTGTCATTCTTCTGAGATGACTTATTGTGTATACAGAATATTCAAAAGACTTGAGAGATAAACTACCAAAATTAATAAGTGATTTCAACAAAGTGGCAAAATACAAGGTTAATATGCAAAAATAAATATAATATCAGAAAACATCAACTACCTAGGAAAAAAAAATCTAACCAAAAATGTACAAGACCACTACAAGAGCATTGTGCACAAAAACCTTAACTGGCCTAAATATATGGTGGAATATTCTGTGTTCATGGATTTCAAAATGTAATATTCTAAAAGATATCAGGTCTCCCACATTGGTTTATAGATTTACTGTATCCTAAGACAAAAATCCTATTTTTTTTGTGTGTGCAAATTCACAGGATGATTCCAAAATTTGTACAGAAATGAAAAGGGTCAATAGAGCAGTAGTAGCACTTTCTTGAAGAGAAAGAACAAAATTGGAACTTTTTATAAGACTAAATATCAAAACTTATTATAAAGTATATAGTAATTAATGATGTAAGGATAAACAATATAACAATGAGAAAAATTAAGAGAATCCCCACACACATTTACCTGAGTTTAAAGAAAGCTTCTACTGCAATCCATTCTGAAAAGTATGGTCTGTATAACAAATGGTTTTAAGTCAATGAGATAACCAAATGTGTGTGTATGGGAGGGAGGGGATCTCGACCCTTTTCTCACACTACTCACAAAAATTACTTCCAGATGAATCATAGACTTAAATTTTGAAAGTTAAGATCATAAAGTTTCTATAATATGATCTGGGAGTAGGCAAAGATTTCTTATATGTTAAAAAACTTTTGTTTTTAACTTAAAACTAGAAACAGTCTTTTCATCAAAATGAACCATAAGAGAATAAAAAATAAGCTTCAGAATTTAGAAGGGATATTTGCAAAGAAAAGGAGAGTAGTATTCAGAATATATAAAGAACTTCTACAAGTCAGTAAGAAAAAAGTGTACAACCTAACTGTAAAATACCCAAACTCTTGATCATATCACAAATGTGGATAACTAAATGGCCAGGGAGCATATGAAAAGGTACTCAACATTATTAATTATGAGAAAATTTCAAATTAAAACAATAAGATACCATGACAAAACTTACTGGAATAGGGGGAAAAGTCATGAAAATATAAACTGTTGGTGAGGATAAGGCTAGTCTAAAATTCTCATATTCTGCTTATAGAGCTACAAATTAATACAATCACTTTGGAATAATGTTAGGCACTATCTACTAAACATGGGTAAAGACTATGATCCAGAAATTATATTCCTAAAAGAAATGTGAATATATATATATATATATATATATATATATATATATCAAAAATATGTAAAAGAATGTTCATAGCACCTTCAGCCATAATAGGTAATACTAGAAATAATTCAACAATAACTAATCTTTCAATAGTAGAATAGAGTTTTGGAAAGTGGTATATTCAAATAATGGATTACAAGTGGTATATTCAAAAGAGTGAAATTTATACAGCTGTATTCAACCACATAGATGACTCTCACAGACATAATACCATGTGAAAGAAGAGCACATACGGTACGGTTCCAGTTATAGAAAGTTCAAAAATAGGCAAAACTAATCTATGGTAAAGGAGGTATGAATACTACAAAGGCATGAGGAAGTCTTTTGGGCATGTCCATATGTTCTTTATCTTAATCCAACTGGTGGTTATACCGGTGTTAACTATCTAGAGAGGAGGGAACAGAATGAGCAAAACTAAGGATGTAAAAGGCAAGTGCTATTGAGAGTAAAAGTGTACTCAACTTTGTTGGAACGTACGGAAGGCACAGAGGAGAAGTGGTGAGTATGTCTGTACAGCTTGCTACCTTTTTGTGGAGTACATGAATAACAATTTAAGGAGGTTATTCATTTTTCTAGGGAACAAAGAATTATTAAAGGTTTTTTTAAAGAGGGTATATATAAGTTCATAGTTATATTTAATAAGGAATAATTGATACAATGTGTAAATCTGGTTGAAGAGTAACCCAGAACTCTTGTCAATATTCTATAACCATGTTCACATACTGTAGGGTAAATTAAGATGTAAAGAAATTAGAAGAATACTTTTTCAAGTGTTATTTTTAAAAACGATAACAGTGTTCAGAGGTTATAAACTTTAGAAACTAGTTTAGCTCCAAAATAGTATACTAAAAATATTGTACGATCAGTATTTCTATGTTATAGTTGTTACTTACTTCATCAAATTTAAAATCCTCTAAATCTATTTCTTCATATTCTTCTTCAGACTCTTCATTCTTAATAGCCTCTAGAGCGGTTGTCAGTTTCTTTCGCAAAAGAAAGCCCTTCCAAACCGCCTAAACAAAAATTTAAAGCATGTTATACAAGGTTATAGATCAAACTCCAAACCAGATTCTCCGTATTATCCCATTAGGAAGATAAAACATCTTAGACCTTAGTTTAATGGCTCAGTAATCTGTTTTTTGAACTTTATGTGACACTTAAAACTGCAAGATAAATTAAACAACTGCATGTGTCTAAAGTTTTGAATCTCAGGAGACTTTCCTTGTGGTCAGCAGAAAAGAATCTTTAAAACTCCCTCAA
The DNA here is from genome assembly GCF_028538775.1 of Myotis yumanensis. Lineage (NCBI taxonomy): Eukaryota > Metazoa > Chordata > Mammalia > Chiroptera > Vespertilionidae > Myotis > Myotis yumanensis. The sequence continues at coordinate 133,653,686 of NW_027223754.1, forward strand.
CTGCACATGTAGGTCAACCAATCAATTATCTGATAATTCCTCCAGGACCCATTCTAAACTAAGAAGAAAGAGATACGAAGGAAAACTAATTTTGCTAATTTTTAAATGATTATATATAAAATGAACTAACACATATTTAGGAAAATGTCACCATACATAAATGGCCATATTAGAGAAATAGTATCCTGGACCATAACAATTAACTAATTCTTCCTTAAAATAAACTAAGCATAAAAGTAATAGAACTAAAACCATTTAGATTCCCCAATAACCTTGGAGTAGGGTAAACTTCCCTAACTGTAACTCTAAGATCACTGCAGCTTTTTATTTAAAAATGAGTATCTTTATATACTGCTAGGAAGTATGCTCTCAGATATATTATATATTATAGATATAAATATAAAGAACAAGGTAGACAGAGTGGGATGTTTTTGTCTCTTCCTATTTGAAATATTTTTCACAGATAAATGCATGTTACCATTTATCTATGAAAGACTGTATATAAATATATAATAAATGTATCTAAATATATATTTAAATATATGCATAAATAGTATAAATATATGTTTAATAATTGTATGTAAATATATATTTAAATATACCTATATATTTAAATATACATGTATATGTGGTTTCTAATATTTAAAAAGTAAAAGTATATATTATAAAATAGTTATAAAAATATTAACTTATAGAGGCAGAAAACAGGGTGGAAGTTACAGCAATAGAAGCCAGACTTTTGTGACTATACCTTGCTTAGATTTGACTTTGGAACTGTGTGCATACTTAGGATAATTGTAAAACAAATAAATATGAAAAAAGAAATTCCTAAAAAATATGAAAATATGTTTCACACTGCAGGTATAACCACACAGAAGTTATTTAAAGTGACTTTAAAATAGATTTATTTAATTATATCCCTAGTAATATATACTCAAAAGACACATTTAACTATCAAAGATACTTTAAATATGTTTTCCATAAGGGTAATGATAATGATATATTGATATCGTTATTCTGAAAAATACATATATTGAGAAGTGGAATTTACAAACAGACAACACCATATATAACAGCAGAAGTCACTCACAAACTCAGCAGCAACCAGCCTAAGCAGCCAAAACACAACCTCTACAATTAGCCAAGACTTGGTCAATGACTGATATTATAAAATAATTAGCAGTTTTTAGGTTAGTAATACACTGCAGTTAAATTTAAACTAATAGATCTTATAGAAATTTATATTTATATATTTACAAAAGGAATGATAAGATCTGATTTTTTTTTTTTTTTCAAATAATCTAGTGATGAGGCGGGAGAGGTGGCTTGGTTATAAAAGAGTTGGCTATAGAAGATAGCAAGGTCAGGTACCGACATAGAGAAAAGAGGGTATAAAGGAAATTGTTTAATCCAGGTCTTCAATGACAAAGATTCATTCACTGTGGCTCACAATGGATCCAGCCTAACTCATTAGGGAAAGAACATTTACAAAGCTCCAGACTATAATACATAACATGTGTTTTTCTGGTGTGAGACATATAGATATCTTCTTCATGAGTCTGCATCAGGAATTCAAGCCCCAGACATCTCTATTTAGTTTATGAAAAATAATGGTAATATAAGTATGGAATAAGTAATATTTAGGTTCTTCTTATTTGTTTCTGTCAAGGTCTCAATTTTTCAAGTAATCCATCTACGATTGATTCATTTTTATTTCACACATTCAAGTCAATTCCCTGCCTGGACAACTATATCTAGTCTAACTGTGCTATGGCTTCTTATTATTCCAGTAATATGAAATTCTACGTTGTTTTTATTTTCACTGCCCATTATACCAAGAATTCCATTCTCTTACATATTTACACTGAGCATTAAATATTTCTCAAAGTGTATCTTACATACTAGTATTTTGTTAGAATAGGCTAAGTGCTATAATAAAAATACATAGTAGCTCAGAAAAAAAGTTATTTCTTGACCATATAACAAACACTGAGAGAATATACAACACAATGGGACACCACTTTAGCATAGAGCAGTGGTTCTCAACCTTCTGGCCCTTTAAATACAGTTCCTCATGTTGTGACCCAACCATAAAATTATTTTCATTGCTACTTCATAACTGTAATGTTGCTACTGTTATGAATTGTAATGTAAATATCTGATACGCAGGATGGTCTTAGGCGACCCCTGTGAAAGGGTCATTCGGCCGCCAAAGGGGTCGCGACCCACAGGTTGAGAACCGCTGGCATAGAGTGATTCAGATATCCAGGCTTTGCAGACTACAGTCTCAACAGCCAGCTTCCAAATATACAAAAGACAGCTTCCAAAGATACCTCAGAGGCTGTCTTCATTTCAGCCAACAAGAAAGGGAAAAGAATATGGAGGAATGTCTGTGGGAGGTGTTATGGGCCAGGCGTGGAAGTGGTAGAAATATCTTTCACTCATGTTCTATTGACTGGAAAGGGGCCATACTAAAGCGTAAAGGAAACTGGCTGTATGCTAGGAAGAAGAGGAGAAGGGGAGTTTTGGTAAGCAGAGAGTGGTCAGCACATCATTCAGGAAATCTTCATTTTGCTCTAAAGCCCAGGATGTTTCTACTGTACCATGCTCTGCTCTCCAGGATGATTAGGCAGCCTAGAATTTATATTTTAAGGTGAATGGTTTTCAAAACTAGATGATTGTACTCGAGAGAAAATAGAGTTGAGATGACTTTAATGATTTTAAGTACCATGATATACAACAAAAGAGACATGTTCTAAATTACAAAGAAAGGCTAAATTTTGCTTACTTTTGTAAGTAAAAGAAGCTTGGACAATTCACAACAAGGAAGAGCAGAGGACGCCTGGAGAATAGTAGGAACAAGGATCTGGGCTGGAGAGGGACATACGACCACCAGGCTGAGAGGGTGAGGAGGAAGATGCACTGCACCAAAGCCATGTCCCTTGGGGACAGACATAACATCCCACTGTAGAATGAAAGTCCACAGGGCTGCTGGCAGCCAGGGAATCTAGATCTAAGACCAGAGCTGCTAAAGGCTGCGTTCAGAAAGGCGGCCTGAAAAGTGGCTGGAGCAGCACCGTGCTGGCTGGAGAGAAACCAGAGGTTTCATGGTTGTTTTGCCTTTCTTTTGTCTTTGCTTTTATTCACTAAATCCAGTTCATAGGACTTTTCAACTGCAAATACTCACCTGAGACTTCCAGGCAGGGAGAACAGCACAGATTTGCAGATCCTAAGGAGAGGCTGTGGAGGGAAGCAGGGTAGGGAGATATGGCCAGGATCCTGCATTGGAACATTCTTAACCTTGCAAACCTAAGCAGCTATTTTTCTCCTGAAAAGCCAGCCCCTCCCAGTAGCCTCAAGCCAGGTAATACATCCTGCCACACCCTGCCTGCATTTTGAGCTACAAAGGAAAGAAAGGATCTGAAGAGCCTCAAAGGGCCTTCAGTGACTAGGTTGGAAGAGGGGCCTGTCCACCCCACTATTCTGGGAACCAGACTGATAAAAACTCCAGGTTGCCAGCCAACCCCACTGGTATCCATACAAGGATCTCTGACCAACCAAGGCCAGAATAATATTTTGGGCCACTTGCAGAGGAATAGCTTTGAGTCAGGGAAGAAACACCTCATTCCCAGAAAGCCAAACAGCACCACCCCCACCTAAAGCCCTGTCATAAACAGATGCTTGAATGATTAAGAATGACAGTTGGCCTACAGGAAAAGCAGGCAGATTGGTCCTGCCTGCTTGCAGCCAAGGCCTGTGGAGACAGACACAAACAGAGGGGTGGTGGATCGCCTGGAACTTCAACATGGTACTAAACACCAAAAACAGTGCTTGACAGTGGTCAGCACCTAAGTACCTAACAGGAAGCCCAGAACTGGCAGACAGAACAGAAGAGTGGGGTCCTAAACCAGCTCTCATGGGGCATTAAAACTCAGATGAAACAAATGACACATCACTTTTTTTATCTTTTATTTAAAAATATTTTTAATATTATCTTTTCTTTATTCTATTTTTATTTTTTGTTATTTCATTTTATTTTTTTATTATTTTTTGCATGTTTTTCTTCTTCAGCTTTTTTCATCCTGTTTTTTTCTCCTGTCCCTGCTTTAGTTTTTCTCTTTCCTTTCTTTTTACCCCTTGTTAAAAATTGATCTTTATCTGATTTATTGATGTATTATTACTATGTAGTCTCTGTTGGTATAGTCATATGTCTAATTTCCTCTTCCATACTCCTACTCCATGCTTTCTTGATAACTCTCAGCAAAGTGGGAATAGAGGGATCATATCTTAACATAATAAAAGCCTTATATGACAAACCTACAGCCACCATCATACTCAATGGGCAAAAACTAAAACTATTTCCCCTAAGAACAGGAACAAGACAGGGATAGCCACTTTCCCCACTCCTGTTCAACATAGTACTGGAAGTGCTAGCCATAGCCATCAGACAAGAAGAAGAAATAAAAGGCATCCAAATTGGAAAAGCAAAAGTAAAACTGTCACTATTCGCAGATGACATGATATTGTACATTGAAAACTCTAAAGATTCCATCAAAAAACTACTAGATTTAATAAATGAATTTGGCAATGTAGCAGGATACAAAATTAGCACCCAGAAATCTATGGCTTTTTTATATACCAATAATGAACTCACAGAAAGAGAAACAACAAAAATACTCCCCTTAACCATTGCACCAAAAAAATTAAGATACCTAGGTGTAGGGAGCGGCTATAGGGTTAAACCTCAGACTGACTTGTTGGCAAAGCCACAAACAAGTCCCAGCTTAGGGGGCACAGCCCTCTTAGCATAATTAAGCTTGACCTTATGACACTCCCTAGATCTTATCTGGGTAGCTAATGGGCTGTGGGAGATGCAGCAAGTGCTGCCAAAACAAGTGAAATTCACAAGAACACTGTAACTATGGTGACCACTACCTTGTTTACCTCTGGCTATAAAATAAAGGCTCAGCTTGCTGTCTGGATCTCTTTCTCTGTGGCCTCAGCCAGGCACAGGAGATCCACCTAGACCCAACTTATTCTCTTTGTCTGTCTTCTACATCCTTCATCGCACCCCCCTCCCATCAGGCTCACTGAACCCTTGGCTATGCTGGCAAGGCACACCTAAGAATAAACTTGATTAAGGTGTACTTGGAAAACTACAGAACATTAAAAAAAGAGAGACGGAGGAAGACATAAACAAATGGAAGAATATACTGTGTTCATGGATTGGTAGAAACAACATCATTAAAATGTCCATACTACACAAAGGAACCTATAGATTCAATGCAATCCCCATTAAAATACCAATGGCATATTTCACAGACCTAGAAAAAAATTCATATGGAACAAAAAAAGACCCCGAATAGCCTCAGTAATCTTGAGAAAGAAGAACAAAGTTAGAGCGATCACAATACCAGATATCAAGCTATATTACAAAGCCACTGTTCTCACAACTGCCTGGTATTGGCACAAGAACAGACACATAGAGCAATGGAACCAAACAGAGAACCAGAAATTGACCCAAGCCATTATGCTCAATAAATATTTGACAAAGGAGCCAAGAACATACAATGGTGTTCTTTAATAAATGGTGATGGGAAAATTGGACAGATACATGCAAAAAAATGAAACTAGACCATCAACTTACACCATACACAAAATGAACTCAAAGTGGATAGAGGACATAAATGTAAGATGGAAACCATAAAAATCCTAGAAGAATCCATAGGCAGCAAAATATCAGACATATGTCATAGTAATATCTTTACCGATACAGCTCCTAGGGAAATGGAAACTAAGGAGAAAATAAACAAATGGGACTATATCAAAATAAAAAGCTTCTGCACAGCAAAAGAAAACATCAACAAAAGAATAAGAAAGACCACTACATGGGAGAACATATTTGCCAATGTTATATCTGATAAGGGTCGAATCTCTAAAATTTATAGGGAATTCATACATCTTATCAAAAGGAAGATAAAAATCCAATTTAAAAAATGGGCAAAGTACTTAAATAAACACTTTTCAAAAGTGGACATACAGAAGGCCACGAGACATATGAAAATATGCTCAAAGTCACTAATCATCTGAGAGATGCAAATCAAAACGACAATGAGATACCATCTCACACCTGTCAGAATGGCTATATCAACAAATCAACAAACAACTGCTGGTGAGGATGTGGGGAAAAAGGAACCCTCGTGCACTGCTGGTGCGAATGCAGACTGGTGCAGCCACTATGAGAACAGTATGGAGTTTCCTCAAAAAACTAAAAATGGAATTCCCATTTGACCCAGTTATCCCACTTCTAGAAATATATCCCAAAGAATTAGAAATACCAATCAGAAAGAATGTATGCACCCCTATGTTCATAGCAGCACAATTTACAATAGCCAAGATTTGAAAACAACCTAAGTGTCCATCAGCAGATGAGTGGATTAAAAAGCTGTGGTACATCTACAGGATAAAATATTATACTGCTGTAAAAGAGAAAGAACTCAAACCATTTGTAACAGCATTGATGGACCTGGAGAGCATTATGCTAAGTGATATAAGCCAGTCAGAGAAAGATAATGATTTCACTCATATGTGGAATATAATGAACAACATAAACTGATGAACAACCTGCACCCCACATGTCACATTGATACCACTGTAATTAGCTAAGAAAGGAGCAAAGGGGGAAGCCAGACATTATAAGCCTGTTGTTTGGGCAGCTTCACCAGGAAGCTGCAAATTTGCATTCCTCAGGGAACCACCGTCCTATTTCATAAAAAACACTAGGGGAAGGGATACAACAAAGAAATATAGACACATGCCCAGTAAAGCTGGTGTGATGTAGGGAAGGTACTTGTCAGTCACACCTGGAAGCAAAGATCATTGGCCGGAATGGGCGTGGCCATTGCAAACAGCTGAAAATTTGGAAATACATAATCTCCTAAACAAAGGAGTTCTCTCTCTTGTGTTCTTAGTTTATTGTTGGCTTCTTGGCATTTGCCTGTGTTTCCACCACAGCAATGTGAACCTGCAGACCCCACATGCAATGGACTGATGGACTGCAGCAGGGAACACAAACTATGCTAGCTTGATGCTGTATTGGACTGTACAGATATGTAAAGGAAACTCTGGATCCTAACTCTGATTTTAGCCCTACTGAAGTCCCAGCTACACTGGTACTCTGACTGAGCAAAGGGAAATGAGACTTTAGAAACTCAGGGATTTAATTCCACAAAAATAAAGCTTTCTACTATATTCATTCCCTAGTGTGAGTCTCATAAAAATTATTTTTCTCAGAATACTGCAAGAAATCCACCCCCACTAGAAACCAGGGGAGATGAGGACCTCTCCCCTCCATTAACCACACGAATAACAAATAAATCCAGTATTTGAAAATCACTAAGATTTGAGAGTTGCCTGCTATCTATAATAATAAAAGCATAATATGCTAATTAGACTGGACAGCTGAACGACCTTCCGGATGTCAGCTGTGGTAGCGGGGGCTGAGGCAGAGGTGGTTAGGGGCAATCAGGCAGGCAGGTGAGCAGTTAGGGGTGATCAGGCAGGCAGGCAGAGTGGTTAGGGGTGATCAGGCAGATAGGTGAATGGTTAGGGGCAATCAGGCAGGCAGGCAGGCAAATAGTTAGGGGTGATGAGGCAGGAAGGCAGAGGGATTAGGGGTGATCAGGCAGGCAGGCAAGTGGTTAGGAGCCAGCAGTCCCAGATTGCAAGAGGGATGTCCAACTACCAGTTTAGGCCTGATCCCACCAACCAATCGGGCCTAAACCAGCAGTCAGACATCCCCCGAGGGGTCCCATATTGTGAGAGGGTGCAGCTTGGGCTGAGGCCCCCCCCAACCTGTGCACGAATTTCGTGCACCAGGCCTCTAGCCTATATATATAAAACCCTAATATGCAAATAGACCGAATGGAGGAACAACCGAACAACCGAACAACTATTCACTATGATGTGCGCTGATCACCAGGGGGCGTGCGTGGAACATAGCAGTTGTCAGCAGCAGATGGCAGAGCGCGAAACATGGCGGGCATTAGCTGCGGCGGGTTGGTGGAACAGGTGAGCGGGGGTGCCAGACCAAGACGGGGCACTGGTCACTGTCATCGGAGCGAGCCTCTGGTAGTTACTAAAAATTCTTTGCTCCCACTCACCGCGGTCCTGACCAGCGCTCTCACCTGCTACCAGTACTGGAGCCACCACTCGCACCTGCTGCCAGTGCCTGAGGCTGGCCCCAATCACTCCATGCCATCAGCAGATGCGAGCAGGGCCAACACCATCAGAACATGGGAGTGGCAGCAGTGGGAGTGGGCTGCCGGCAGGCAGGGGACTCAGGGCCATAGCGGGAGGTGCTGGGCAGGGGTGCAGAGGATGGGCCGAGACCCGCCCCTGTGCCCTCCGCAGCCTCGCAGCCCACAGTTCCTTTCAAGGTACACAGATTTGTGCAATGGGCCCCTAGTATAGAATAACCCAGTGAAAGATGACCAATGCATCCCTTCTGATTATTTCACCAAATATTAATACTAACCTGAATAACAATCGCAGCCTTTTCCATCTGTTCTTGGATATTCCCGGTGTTTTGTATTTTTTCTTCCTTTAAAATAGTTTGATTTTTGATGCCGGACTCTGGCCGGGATCTCAGGAGTCCTGATGAAGTAGTATGCAGTTTTGTAGATAAATGAATCCGTCTGCGCACAATGTAACCACGCCAGTATGCCTGGATTACTTTAGCTGCCATACTATTATGAAGAGAAAAGAAAACATTTTTAGTTCCTAAAAATACATAGTTGTAGATAAGAGGTCCTTCCTTATCAGCTATATTTGAAAACCTGGACTAAATAAGTTATTTGAAAATAAGACATCATCTTTTGTTTAACTTTAGTCATAGAAGTAAAGATAGCATGGAAACTCAAATCTGAAGGACAGAAATGGGGCAGTAACTTAGAGAGGGATGTGAGTACAAGGAACTTTTTTTTTCTTTTTCTTTTAAGGAGGAAGATAGCCTAGATTTTGCATGCTACTGAGGATGATGATCCAGGAGAGAGGGAGTAAAACAGATGATGTTGAAAAGAGGGGACAAAAGTAGGAACCAATGTTGAGTTGGCAAGAGAGGATGAGATCCTGTTCACAGTGGAGAGATCAGAGGAAGAAGAGCCCCCTGTCTTAAAGAGGAAGGACCCACTTGGTCTTTATTAGCTTCACTTTTCTTCATGCCCATAATTAAATACTTAAATCAGACCCTTACAAGCCCAGTAGTTACTTCTAACATGTTCCAAACCTACATATTTGCCAATGTCAGGCACTAGATCAATCCATGCCCCGCTTTTTCCACATCCCATTAGGCTGCCTATCAACATGAGCAAAATTTGAACAACAATGTATATTGATTATAAGTGGATTCTCAATGTGCTTAATTATTTAACTCTTCCTAAATGAATGTGCTTCCTTTCTCCCCAGATTAATGCGGGATTTTTATCAAAATAAAGAGTTTAGTCTAAATGCTAACTATTATCTTAGTATTTCTTCAAATCCCTCAGTTTAGTTTAAAAGTCTTATGAAGGAAAACTAATTCTTGCATCATATCCTTCTCCAGTGCTTCCTTGAAACTGTTTTTAATAATTTGATAATTGTCAAACCCGATGATATTTTCTTCTACCTCATTCTAGTCACTTAAAGCAAAGTGGAATTATGTGATAAACACTGCCAGACATGACTAGATTTTTTTTCATAGTTATCTATTTATGGATAATTAGAAAGGAATGATGTAACCATATTCTCTTATTATTTGGCACTATTATTGTTATTACTATTGTTATCATCAATACCACTACCACAACCAACATTACCATCACCATCATTTTACCTAAAGCCTTTAGAAGCCTTCAATCTATTTTGCTATGTATGAATAGAAAATTCAAGTTAATGGATAAAACTTCTGGCCTAAGATAAACTGCTTGTACTCCTAATACTTGGAAATAAATAATCACTGCTAGAAAGAAAAACACAGGCCCCAAATAGCATCTTTGTGCTAAAAGCAAATGATACCAAACTCAGATTTAATACCTGATCTAATTGCAGATTTGATTCTCCCAGAATCATAACCTTAATCAACCCATCTGTAATTTTCTGGTCAAGCACCCATAAAGTAAACAGTCATGTGCTGCCTGCCTGCCCCCCATACAAATAAGAGACTATCTGCATGATAAAAAACCTTCCTGTTCTCTTCTCCAAAGAAAAGGATGTCTTGGCTTCAAAATAATCCTTCCTTTCTTTCTTAATAGCTACCTTGCCCCATCCTTCTTCTTACAAAAACCTTCCATTTTGTACAACCTCTTACAGCTCCCTTCCAATTGATTCATGAATCACTTAATAAAGCCAATTAGGTCTTCAAATTTACTGGGTTAAATTTTGTTTTTGAATGTCACAATCCAACAAATAATTTCCTTCTTCCAGGGTGAACAGAACTTTGTAACTTTTGCTATGGATTTAATTCACATTCAACCATCAATTCATTTCTTCATCTTTTGAACAAAAAATAAGTTATACCATTTTAAAGCACTATATATAATAGATACTTTGAATGTTAAAGAAAAGAGTCTGAAAAAACATTTGCAATGTATAACTGGTAAAGAATGAGAGATTTTTAACATAACACATTTAACCTAAGACAGAATCTTATATTTTACTAGAGGCCCAGTGCACAAAATTTGTGCATGGATGGGGTCCCTAGGCCTGGCCAGCAATCAGGGCCGATCGGGGCCAGGTTGATTAGGGCTGGGCTGATTGGGGCCCAAAGGTCCTGGCAGGGTCGGGAGAGGAGGCAACAGTCACTAGGCCGGGCATGGAAGGAATGGATGCCAGATGCTGACACCACTATTGTCAGTGCCCTTCCACTATACAGTTCCCAGCCTCCCCTATCTCCTTCCCTCCCCCCCCCCCCCCCCGCCACCACAACAGGTGGGCAGCAAGCCAAGGGCCTGTCAGCCAGGAAGAGGGACAGAGCATGGGAGCTTGGCTGCCAGCCCTGAGGAGGGAGCTGGCCCTTGGCCCCCCCATGGAAAGGGGTCGCATCTGCCGCATCCACCCCCAGTTCCCTGTCCCAACCCAGGGACTGGGGGAAGGACCGAGGGAGGTTGGATGGCCAGGAAAGAGGGACCGCAGGAGGTTGGCTGGCTGGGGGAGGTTGGCTGTGGGAGTGCACTGACCACCAGGGGGCAGCTCCTGCATTGAGTGTCTGCCCCCCGGTGATCAGTGTGCATCATAACGATCGATCATTCTGGTTGCTTAGGCTTTTATATATAGACTAGAGGCCCGTTGCACAAAAATTTGTGCACTCAGGGAGGGGGGTTCCTCAGCTGGCCTGTGACCTCTCGCAATCTGGGACTCCTCAGCAGATAACCACATGCTGGCTTAGGCCTGCTCCTTGGGGGATTGGGACTAAGCTGGTAGTCAGACATCCCTCTGGCAGCCTGGGAGCCCTCGGGGGATGCCCGCTTGCCAGCGGGGAGAAGGCCTAAGCTGCAGTCGGACATCCTTAGTACTGCTAAGGAGGCGGGAGAGGCTCCCACCACCACCACTGTACTGGCAGCCATCAGCCTGGCTTGTGGCTGAGCAGAGCTCCCCCTGTGGGAGCACACTGACCACCAGCGGGCAGCTCCTGCATTGAGTGTCTGCCCCCTGGTGGTCAGTATGTGTCATAGTGAACAGTCATTCCCAGTTGTTCTGCTGTTAGGGTCAGTTTGCATATTACCCTTTTATTATATAGGATAGAGGCCTGGTGCCTGGGTGGGGGCCAGCTGGTTTGCCCTGAAGGGTGTCCCGGATCAGGGTGGGGATCCCGCTGGGGTGCCTGGCCAGCCTGGGTGAGTGGCTGATGGATGTTTGCAGGCTGGCCACAGCCCCTTCAGGTTGGGGGGTCCCTCACCCCATGAATGTGTGGCCAGCCTGGGTGAGGGGCTGATGGCTGTTTGCAGGCTGGCCATGGCCCCCAGCCACCCAAGCTCCCAGTGGAGGCTGGCTGGAGGCAGTTATCTGGGGTTTGTTTATCTTCTATAATTGAAACTTTGTTGCCTTGAGTGGAGCTCAGAGCTGGCCAGGGCCTACGGGAAGCTTGGCTTCCTCCATTGCCAGGGCAACCAAGCCTCCTGCTTGCTCCAGCTCCGTGGCTGCCGGCCGCCATCTTGGTTGGGTTAATTTGCATATAGTAACTCTGATTGGCTGGTGGGCATGGCTTAGGGCATAGCAAAGGTACGGTCAATTAGCATCTTTTATTAGTGTAGATATTTCTCACCAGATACACATAAGTTTTACTGACTGTAACTATGAATTTCTTCTAAAGTTGATCAGTCATTGTGTGCTTGAATTCCTTGGCCCAATATCATCAAAATTTCCCAAGGGGGGAAAATATAGATGAGATATATTTTCTTCAGTGACACCAACACATTATATTGAAATCAGTGTGAAGACATATAAAGGTTACTTTAGGGCTTCCTGAACATAGGGTGCTCTCCATGGTGAGAAAAACATCTCCCATTATATCATCATCATCATCATCATCATCATCATCACCATCACCTATTTTTAGCAAAAATCACCATAATAAAAATGTCCTTAGCTTAAGAACATATGTAAATCACTTAGGAAACACCTCTAAAACTGACAGCGAATCTTCCTGAATCACTCAGTGGCAAGGTTCAGCAAGCGGGTATATATTTTCTTTTCCCTTTATTCTTTACATGTTTATTCTTTACAATATTTTCAGTTTTTCATCCTTCCTTATTGTCATTTGGACATTTTATATACCATGGATTAAGAAGTTCTAAATATTGCTTATGTGTGTTGGAGTTAATAGAGTTCAGGACATGTGTTAGTGGCACAAAAAAATGTAACCATGCAGAAACTTCATTTATTTAATATGATCTTTTCTCCTTTCTTTCCTTTTGATGCAAACTGGCCACATCCAGCACCCTGACTCACCTGCCTCCTCCCTTGTAGGACCACTCCTTTAATCATTAAGCCCTCAGTATAATGAGGTTCTTTCTGGTCAGCATCAAATAACCTTAGGAAACAAAAGTGTGGGTCTAGTGACCACAGAGACAGTGTTTCCGTCAAACTAGGGATAACATGTAGGCCTCAGTCGTATTTCAGCTCAATGACCAGAAAAGCCATGGCTGACACCAGGACCAGATGCACTGATCAACTACCTCCTATCCCTAGCACCAACCAATCAGTAGAGACCATGACCCTAAGTCACTTAGTCACCATGAATAATTATGTTTCCCCTGAATAACCTATTCCCTAGACACCATAGAGGAGCCAGGTCTTTGAGCATCCCTCCCCTGTGTCTCTGGGCATGGGACACTTCCTGAAAATAAAGTTCTTCCAGCTGGAGAAAATGTCCAAGTTTATTTCAATGTATAATCGGGTGAGTCATAAGATATGAGACCCAAAAGGCATTGGGCAGTTGAGGTGTCTATGCCATTCTGGAGCAAAGGAGAAAGAAACAGGCCTGTGGTTTGGGATTTCAAAGGGCAGGAAGGCAATCAGATAGAAATGAAGAGCAAATGTTGGGTAAATAAACGTTTGCTGGGCCATTTTTAACAATGGGCCACAGCGGGCTTTGAACAAATTAACCTTGTAAAGTTCTTCTCTATCATACATTAGTTTATGGTAAATTATAGTTATCTGTGATGATATCGCCCTTCCTAGAGAAAGTTCTTTAGCTAAATTCCTTTAGGATATTAACCAGCTTAAAATTAACATTCCAAAAGGCATATTTGGGGGCAGCAAAACTTTGGTCCCCTCATATGCTACTCCAAAATTTGGTGCATTGGCATATTTAATATTTTAATTTGAAAAATTTGAGGAAATGCATGTGCAAGAAGGGTTTTTGACCTTCCCAGGAAGCAGGTCATAAAATCCTCATTGGAAAGTTGCCCTCCTGATAACCAGAGGAAAAAAGCATTCTTATCCCAAGATGAAGGATAAGAAGGATATGAATGAACAGCCCTTGCTAAATTGCCTGTTTACTACTCTTAGCTCATACCCTGTGTCATATCATATTTTTCTAAGACCTTCCATTCTTCATCAAACCTAATATATAAATGCTCAGGTTTAGCTATTTCTTTGGGTCCTGATTTTAATGCAAGCTCCTATGTAACATAAAAGTTATATTAAATAAATTAACATGTATGCATTTCTCTCATTAATCTATCTTTTGTTATAGAGGTCTCAACTGAAAACTTATAAGTATAGAAGAAAAATTATTTTCCTCCCTACATAGCAAAAGCAATCAATTAAGTAAATTGGTAAAATGTCAGAAAATGTTAGACTTCTTAGGTAAAATTTTAAAAATATTAGGAAATACATGTTAGTTTCACTATATGAAACTTTTTAATATAGCTCCCAAAAAAGGAATTACGATTCATACTGACAACTCCTGAAAGAATGAAGATTCGGAAAAGCAAGATTAGCTATTGTGATAATCCATGTTCTACCCTGTTCAGCCTTGTTATTAGGAGCAGTTGAATTTGACCCATTTTAATTTTGTTGGCTTGACACCGAGGCCCAAAGTAAAAAGAATAGAAAAAGCTGACAGGCCAAAGTAAAAACAAATCTGGTAGTTCAAAAAAAATTTAAAGCCAACCATTTCTTTTTAAAAGATTTTTATAGTTAGATGGGGATTTATTTTATTAATCAAAAGAATATTGCCCAACCTTACAAATTGTTATGCCAAAGAAAACTATAGCACATGCATTCTAATACTGGCATAGATGCTTTACCAAATGTTTACTGGATCAATGAGAAAATAAATAGAATATGAAAAGGTATATTTTTAAAAATTAAATTATCTGAATATTTAGAAAGTATTCTTAGAATAATTCTTAGAATAATAAGAATTCTGACAATTCTTATTATTTTTAGAATAATGTAATATTTTTCTTTAATTTTTTTCTCAATTACAGTTTACACTTAATATTATTTTGTATTAGTTCACCTGTACGACATAGTGGTTCGACAATCACATACTTCACAAAGTGGTCTCCTTGATATTTCCCATACCCAACCAGCACCCTACATAGTTATTACAATATTATTGACTCTAACTAGTATTTCCTTTATTTCACTTATACATTCCCATGACTATTTTGAAACTACCAATCTGTGCTTCTCAATCCCTTCACCTTTCCACCCAGTGTTGCAACCCCTTCCCTTCTGGCAACTACCAATCTGTTTTTTGTATTGATGAGTCTGTTTTTGGTTTTTTTGTTCATTTAAATGGTTCTTTAGTGAAGTCACATGATATTTGTTTTTCTCTGACTTATAAAATAATATAGTATGTAATTTATCCTTAAAAAATTTATTTTAATTATTTAGATACTAGAGGCCCGGTGCACAAAATTCATGCACGGGGGTGGGGGGTCCTCAGCCCCACTGCACCCTCTGCAATTCGGGACCCCTACATCTTTTTTTTTTTTTAATCTAGCTAACCTCTTCACATTTAAAAAAATTAACTAAAATACCACTTACTCTAGGAAATCCTCTTTGAACAAATCTCTTTACAATCTGTATTAAGTATTTTCATGGTATATCATTCTTTTTCTTTAACAGCAACTTAGAGTGGATGCAATGTGCTTCTCATTCTTGCATCTGAATTTTTTCTTCTTGCTCTTGTAATAGCAAAGCTTATCCAATTTACATTTGCCCTTCAAGGGCTTATATTTGGTTCAGTTTCTAGTTGGCTCCCTGCTTTTTTTTTTAAGCAATAAATTTGGGTTGTGATAGTAAGCCTCACTTGTAATCAAGCCTGTAGGTCTACCTATCCGAATATTTCTACAATACCTATCACTTTAGCATACCAGAGATTGTGTTCATTTATAGAAAACTAGAGGCCCGGTGCACGAAATTCGTGCATGGGGGGTTGGGGAGGGTATGTCCCTCAGCCCGGCCTGCACCTCTCCAATCTGGAACCCCTCAAGGGATGTCCGACTGCCCGTTTAGGAATGTCCGACTGCCCGGTGTGGGATCGGGCCTAAAGGGGAAGTCAGACATCCCTCTCACAATTCAGGACTGCTGGCTTCCAACTGCTCACCTGCCTGCCTGATCGACACCTAACGGCTCCCCTGCTGGGCCGATTGCCCCCAACTGCCTTCCCCTGCTGGCCTGGTCCCCCCCAAATGCCCTTCCCTGAAGACCCAGTAACCCCCAACTGTCCTCCCCTGCAGGCCTTGGTCCCCCCCAACTACCCTCCTCTGCTGGCCATCTTTGAGCACATAGGGGCGGCCATCTTGTGTGTTGGAGTGATGGTCAATTTGCATATTACTATTTTATTAGGTAGGATAACAATAAATGTCACCTGATCATTTGATCTTCTAGTAATATTTTATAGCAAGATGTATTATTCTAGTAATTTTACTATTAAAAAACTAAGGCATACAGAAATAAATCACATTGAACAATAAAGAATGACTCAAATATCAAAGCATAGTACTCTTAAAGCCTCCCTTGTCCTGTGCCTCAGATATCATAGCATATTACACAGTTCACATGGAACTCAGTTTCCTTTAAAATAGGAAGGGACCCCATACTCATGAAGCAGCTACTTCCACACATATTTTTTTAATTTAATTTACAGCACATACTCTTTGTACTAATTGTTGGAAAATTATCCTAGCAATTGCCTCTGTTCCTCTCTGTATTGTTGCCTCACATTCTGATGTCATTACTGTGCTTTTATCATCCACTCACTCTAATAACATTGTGAATTATTTAAGGGCAGAGATCATGACTTGAGCTTATGTTTCCCTGTCATGGTGCCTAGATAAATACTCAAATGCCATCCAGTCCAAATGACTACGATGAGAGAGGCCCACCATTGCTGGAGACCTCTGATTTTTATTTAAAGGTCCTCACTTGTTCTGCGCCTTTATAGTGGGGTGAGTAGTGGCTGAGGGAATTTGAGGAAACCCAGACAGAATTCCCCTATAAGATTTTGCTAAGCTGGCGCCTAGGACCGCCGGGCATTTGTGCAATTAAAATCTAGACACACAGCAATAACAAAGGCACTGGTTTCCTATTGCTAATGCCTGGGGATCAAATCCCAGCCTGCAGGAATTCACCCCCCGAGTCGGGACCGGGCCGTTGGGTGGACCTGGGCTGGTGCTCCTAACTCTGGGGAGAGGGAGACTTTCCGTGGCTGCAGGCTAGAGGCCTCAGACTCCATGCCATGCACCCGAACAGGTCCATAGCACAGGCTGGTCAGCTGAGCAGCTTCTTCACCTGCGACCGCAGGGTGACTTAGCCTGGCCTGTTCGCCCCAGGATTGCGGCGAGGCCTGGCCTGGCCTGTTCGTCCATGATGGGCGCCAGCCTCGGGAGCGTGGACCCGGGCCGCCGCTTGGCACCCCTGCACATGCAAGAGGCCATGGGGCAGGAACATCAGCTTGGCGCCTGCACCCATAGGCCTGGAGTGGCTGGGGGCGTTCTGGGACCCCGGCGGCTCAGGGCCTATGAGCGGGCTTACAGGCTAGGAGTGGCCTGGGTCCCGAGGATGTTCCCGGGACCCAGGCCGCTTGGCGCCTATGTATGCAAACTAACCTGCCATCTTTGTCGGGTTAATTTGCATATTCTCCTGATTGGCTGGTGAGTGTAGCGGAGGGATGGCCAATTTACATGTTTCTCTTTTATTATACAGGATTAAAGGCAGAAAAATAATTTTGTACTCACTCATTTTTAATGAAAAACTAGTCAATTAAATCAGAATCTGCCACAAGTCAATCAAATTAATCTGTGCTATAATTAATAATGTATGTACATTATAAGAATGTAATTAAGGAGGTTAATATAAAATATAATAATTATTTAAATCCTTTACCAAGTTATTATTTGGTAACATTGACTAAGATTAGCTATAAAAAATATACACTGTAAAAGAAAAGTTATCTATAAATCTTACATTTTTTCATAATTTTCAATATTTGGGTGATTCTTCAGCAGGTAGCTTGTCATCACTGTTTCCATGAATGGGATTCTTTTGGTGGGGATATCGCTTGCCTTGCTGTCTTCTCTTTTCTGGTCTATTATTTTCTCCTGATTCCTCCCTTCCGTATCTTCACATACGGAGTTGGTTAAAAGGGAATGATGAGAACCAGAGTCCAACCGTTTTTTAGAAATAGCTGGTGAGTCAGGTTTATGTTTGTTTGCACAATAGTGAAGGACTCTGTTCTGCAGTGTGCTGTCACTGTCTGTAGGAACCAGATGACTTTGCTGTGCTTCTGATTCACCTCTGTTGGTGATAATTACATCTCCGAGTTCATGTGCATATCGATATTGATTACTGAGTGCCATTAATTTCTTAAAATGATGACAGAGATTTTCTGCAGCATCCAAGGTGAATATATTTCTGAACAAATAATGACAACAATTAATAACAATATTATATCTGCAATTATCAAAACTTGTATAGGTTTTGAAATTTTCCCTGAGTGGCCTGACATGAACATGAAACTTTACTATAACATTCATTAAAAACTTATTTCTGGTTGCTTAGATAAAAATTGATATCATTACTAACAAAATTTGAAAATATTTGTTTAGTTAACATAGATCTGTCAATCCAGACAAAATATCTGGAAGGTTTAGGACCATTTTTATTCTAGGTATTTTTGGTACAAATGAATGAGAAAAATCTATGCTTTTCCTACTATAAACATGAGAAATTATGGCTGCCTAAATTTGGAGAAGTTATTTATGAAATACAGTTAAAAGTACTTTCTACATTGACACTTGCCATGCAAAATATTTGTATTGGACTTTTAAACAAAGAACTTCTATAATGGGAAAGTTTATATTCCCATTTTTATCTGGAAAAATAATCCATTGCAAAGAAAAATCAAATACTTTAAGTTATAAATGGTTGTGATTCTCTTGAACAATTGTTGGATTCTGACTTATTGAGATTATAGTTTATGTAAGCAATCAAACTTTCACTTTGCCAGATTACAGCTCTCAATAGCAAATGTAAAGGACTTTGCATTTGTATAAGCCTTATTTTTGTCTACATTTTACTTATCTTCCTTTATTTCTGTTTTATTATTTTTAATTTTACTTACTTCAAATATATATTTTCTGTATATAACCCCAAGCTGCCTTAAATTTATTCTGAAACAATGTAGGATATAAAAATATGTATAAAAATGTTATCAATAGCATACAAAATAAAAGATATTTCCTAAGATGTAGAGATAATTAGATGAGCACAAAGGATTAGATGTTAATATGTGCTCCTCCAATATCTTTTTGATATTTTATATTTCATTAATGTTGTTGGCTAATGATGCAGAAAGGTTCAATTTAATATCAGAATATTAAATGCTTATGGCTAGGCTTTAAATTTACCACCATTTATGATCAAAACATAAAATACAGTCTATTTTCCATTTTCAATGCTAATGACAATAAATTGTCCAAGGAATTGAGAAATATAAATTTCAATATGAGGGATGTCAAGGATCACTTTGACATGAAACATTGTACATTATCCTACATTTACAAGAAGATATAAGTTGAGGTTTATGCAAACATAAATCTAAATAACCTTAGTATTTGCTCAAAGTAAACATTAATTATGCATGAAAATTTGGATTATTTTGAAAGCTATGAAGTTACTTTTTAATATGAAGAGACTATATTTTAAAACATTTAAATAGAAAAACCATCTCATATAGATGAGTATGTATGAAAGTTCAAATATTAATATTTTAATAATTTCATAATTAAGACATTTGGAAGCCCATATTATTGTTCCAGTTATAATGAAGCCTCATCATAAGTGAAATAGGAGATCATTTTACTTTTTCATTTGTTTTCTGAAGCAATGCAAATTAGAAAAAAGCTATAGAAAGATCATTTGTAATTCATTCATAATAATGCATTCAAAATTTGGGATGGGAAATGAGTTCTCTTTTTTGTTATTTGATTAGGATTTTACTCTGTTTCTGTACCCTGATTATGTGCATGTGTGGACTGCTTTTCTCCACCATGCTCCCCTAATACCCTAATACACTATATAATAAAAGCCCAGCGATCGAAACAGCAGAACAACCATGGCCCCTTGCCCCAGCTGGCCCCATCCCCCAGCAAGGCCCCCTACCCTGATCTGGGGCAGGGCCAGCCTGAAAACTGCCCACAGCCCATCTCCCTGGCTGGCCTGCTCCCCAGCAGGGCCTACCACCCTGATCAGGGACACCCATCAGGGCAGGCCAGCATGCCCCCACCTGTGCACTGAGCCTCTATCCTATATAATAAAAGGGTAATATGCAAATTGACCCTAATGGCAGAAGGACCAGAACAACTGCTCGGCCAGTCACTATGAAGTGCACTGACCACCTCTTGGTCCCTTTCCCCAGCCAGCAGGCTCCCATTGCCCAAAGGCAAATGGGGAACCAGGGTGGGTGGCGGGGGATGCAGGCAGCTCCAAGCCAAGGCCCCTGCCCCACCAGTCACCCCACACAGAGGGCGACGTGTGGCAAGGACAGGGCCGGCAAGTGGACGGAAACAGCCAATCTCTCAGTCCCTTCCTTCAGCCATCAGGCTCTGATTGCCTGATGGCAAATGGGGAAACGAGGGTGGGTGATGGCAGGGGGTGGGGCCAGCTGCGGGCAGCCGTGGTAGATGGCCCTGATCACAAGCCAGGCCTAGGGACCATACCCGTGCATGAATTTCGTGCACCGGGCCTCTAGTATTTTATATTTCTACTAGAGGCCTGGCGCACGAAATTCACGCACTGGTGGGGGTCCCTCAGCCTTGCCTGCAACCTCTCACAGTCCGGGACCCCTTGGTCCTTAGCGTCAGCCTGCTCACTGCTCCTTACACTTGGCTTGCTGCTTCTTAATGCTGCCACGGAGGCGGGAGAGGCTCCTGCCTCTGCCGCTGCACTCACCAGCCATGAGCCCCGCTTCTGGCTGAGCGGCGTTCCCCCTGTGGGAGCACACTGACCACTAGGGGCAGCTCCTGCATTGAGTGTCGGTCCTTTGCTGGTCAGTGCGCATCATAGCGACCGGTTGTTCTGGTTGTTCCACCGTAATGGTTGCTTAGGCTTTTATTATATAGATGTGTGATACCCCTTGTATATATAAATATTATCTATATTATAAAACTTGCCTTACTCCTACTCCATTGCAACTATTTATTTATCTAATTTTCTCTTATGTTATTCTGATTGTGTGTTTTGTCTATAATAATTGAATAAATTTATAATTAATTGAATGACTGGATAAATGTTTACATCTTATGTTGAAACTATCCTCATGCTTTATTTTATTTCACCTAATATTTTAACTTTTAAAAAACATTTAAAATAGATTTTGATATATTTCAAACAATGTAAAGATGATGTCAGATTTTTAGAAGGGAGACTATCCCTAAAACACACTGTTCTAATCCAAAAAAGGTGTGATTATATTGATCAGAATATTTTTAATCATATGTATAAAATGCATTATGTATTATAAAATGTATTATGTATTTTAATTAAGGTAAAGATAACAGTCTTACCCTTTTCCAGTAATATAGTTTTCAATTAGTAAGTTGAATTCTGTAATCTGGGACTGACAAAGTAACAGGAAACGTCCTAATTCTGACTGATAGTGTTCTTCAATGTGGCTTTTTGAATAAGAGTCTACAGTTTCACCATTGAGGATTCTTAGAGCAGGTAATATTTTAAGCAAAGAATGCCTATTGAAAACATAAAAAAATATTGAAAAAGAGCATTTATTTCTAAACAACCATATGCCTATTATTTAAACAATGCAAGCACAGAGTATATCATGGAAACTGTCACTGTTTTGTAGAGAAAATAATATTATTAATTTGTTTAAACTGTTCTGATCCAAAATAAGTTTTAGAGTTCTTTACATTTAACTGTTTCCTTCTAAATACAAAAGTGAAATTCAAGAAGTTGGAAATGATCTGGGAATAAATAAAAGGTTGCATTATAATAATAATAATGTCAGATGCACTCTTTTATAAAGAAGATAATTAAAATAATCTTACTGAATGTTGCTGTTTATTTGAGAAATAAAGGTGAATTTTGGTTGTTTTTCTTAATAAAATAGAATGAGTGTAGGCTAAAACAAGAGGGGTGGGGATTGCCCTACTTTTCATGATCTGCGAAATCTAAAATTATATTATTTATTCTTCCAATTACTAAGGATTATATATAATAATATTAGTAATTTATATCTAATTTGTTGTATAATAATAAAATAATCAAGATATGGGCATAAGTCTATATCAAACCAGGTCCGACAGCAAAACTTCCAACAAGCCCAGTCATTTTGAAGTAGTCCCCAAGCCTTTCACAAGGAGAGTGCAGGCTTCTTTCTACAAGGTTTTATTGGTGGTCACAGGGGCAAAAAGAACATCTTGAATAAGTAAAACTCCTTAGTTAAAAATTCACAGTTCTTTTGAGAAAAACTACTGAACTTTGAAAAAAGGTATCAAAGAAGACTAAATAAGTAGAAAGCGATTCCATGAAATTATGTTCATATATAAGAAGACTGAATATTGTCAAGAAGTCAGTTCTCCCCGATTTGGTCTTCAGATTCAACACAACCCCAATCAAAATGCCAACAAGATATTTTGAGGACATCAATAAATCATATCTAAAGTTTACATGAAGAAGCAAAAAGACCCAAAAGAGCTAACTTAATATTGAAGGAAAAGAACAAAATTTATAGATTAACACTACCTAACTTCAATATTTACTATCAAAATACAGTAATCAAGAGAGTGTGGTAGCATTGGGAAAAGAACAGACAAATAGATCAGTGGAACAAAAGAGAGAGCCCAGACTTAGACCTGTGCAGATATCATCAACTAATCTTTGACAAAAAAGCAAATGCATACAATGAAGAAAAGATAAATGGTCCTGGAACAACTGGACAACCACATGCAAAAAAAGAAAAGAAAAAAAAAAGAGTTTAGACACAGGCCTTAAAACTCTTCACAAGCTCAGCAAGATAGTGACTGGCAGGACCGCCGTGAGGGAGAGGGTGTGAGTGAGGGAGGGAGTGAAAGGGGTGTGTGTGGACATGTGAGGTGTGGACATGTGTGATGTTTGCGTGTGTGTGTGTGTGAGGGACAGTTAGATCTCACAAAGTCTCAGGAGCTGGCAGACCAGGCTCTCCTGGATAGGGAGCCCCTGCCACGGCTGTGGGCACTCCCCAGGCTACAGGGCTTGGGCACGGAGCCTATACCATCTTGAAGGGGAGAGCAGCCTTCACTAGGAACCCAGCCTCACCATCACCCAGACTGGCCTTAGACACTGCCCGGAACCCTGCAGCCACTCCGGCCAAAGTGGTGCTCCCTCGCCTGCAGACCTGCAGACCTCAGGACGTCCACCCAATGGCTGCTGGCTCCAGGGCCCCTCCGGCACACAGCTCCAGCAGAAGAAACTGTGACTTCCCCCTCTCTGACTTCCGGCTTCTGGACACCATGGTCATGCTGCTCCAGTGGTGGACCCCATGAGTTCACCTCCATGGCAGATGGCTCCAGGGCCCCTCAGAGAGTTGCTGAGGGTGCAACAAGGGCACATGGCTTTGGCTGTAGAACCTGCGACTACTACTTCCCTGGCCTCTGGACCTTGGGCTCCTTGGTGAGTTGTTAAGTGCGCCCCTCTCCAGCTGAAGTCCTGCTGTTTCAGCAACAGATTCTGAGATTCCCACATCCCTAGCTGCTGGATCCTGGACCCCCTCATGATTCATAGGGTGAAATCTCCATGGCCAGAGTCTTGCTGACTCATGCACAGACTATGGGACCAGCCTGGATGAGGGGCTGCTCACAGCCCCTTTATGGTTAGGGGGTCCCTCTGGGGTGCCTGGCCAGCTTGGGTGAGGGGCTGATGGCTGTTTTTAGGCTGGCTATGCCCCCCGGTGACCCAAGCTCCCAGTCTCTCTTTTTCTTTTTTTCTTTTTCTTCAGCGCCTCCTTGAGCAGAGGCCAGGGCAGGCTGGAAGCAGGTATCTGGGATTTATTTATCTTCTATAATTGAAACTTTGTAGCCTTGAGTGGAGCCCAGGGCTGGCCAGGGCAGGCGGGAAGCTTGGCTTCCTCCATCGCCAGGGTCAACCCAAGCCTCCGGCTCACTCCAGCTCCATGGCCGCTGCCATCTTAGTTGGGTTAATTTGCATAGTCGCTCCTGATTGGCTGGTGGGTGTAGCGGAGTGAGGATTAATTTGCATCTTTCTCTTTTATTAGTGTAGATAGACTAGAGGTCCAATACAAGCAATTCCTGCAAGGGCCTCTGCTCCTGCCACCACGGC
Source organism: Myotis yumanensis (assembly GCF_028538775.1). NCBI lineage: Eukaryota > Metazoa > Chordata > Mammalia > Chiroptera > Vespertilionidae > Myotis > Myotis yumanensis. The sequence continues at coordinate 133,678,013 of NW_027223754.1, forward strand.
AGCCGCCTCCGCCTCTGCTTTGGGCGAGGCGGCTTTGTCCAGAAGGTCATCCCTAAGGACATCTGGTCTAATTAGCATATTACGCTTTTATTATTATAGATGATCTGTTCACTGATTAACATTGTCATTAATTTTTTTAAATTTTACCTGAGGATATGTTTATTGATTTTACTTAGAGAGAAAGACAGATAAAGAAACAGAGAGATCATTTCCTCCCATATGCACCGCAACTGAGAACTTAACCCACAACCTAAGCATGTGCCCTGACCAAGAATCAAATCTTCAGCTTCCTGGTGTAGAGGATGATGTTCCAACCAACTGACCCACCCGGCCAGGGCTGCCACTGGTTTTATATAAGTGACATGAAAGTTTTTTAGAAAAATATTCCTGTGAGACTGAAATTAGAGAATACATATCAAATATAAAGAAGAAACCAGTTTTCTATTTTAAAATGTGAAGACAAAATAAAGAGCCATTTCAACCAAATAATCTAATACAATCCTAGAGAAAAAAAATATGTAAGAATTTGCTTTATCAGATTAATGGACAGATCAAAATTTTTACCCTCAGCATATTTTATTTTAACTAAACAAGTGTTTATGCTACAAACAAAATAATTAAAAATAAATTAAAAAGTAATAGTGGACATTAGGTTTGTTTCTAGGTGTGCAGTTGGTGCTATGTGGAATCTATTCTGATCTTAACTGACACTACATCATCAAGGGACAAAATGATACTTTTATCATCAAATACTATATTTTGGACATGGTTATTGACATAGATATTACTAAGTAAATACACCATTTTAGCTATAGGGAATAATTCTAGAGTTGATGGTTCAACAGGGCTTGAATTTTTACCTTTAGAATATTTTAATGTTACATTTATCATCTTTATATATAAAAAAGTTACCAAATGATTTATATTAGTCAGAATATTTTGAACTTCTTTTGAATGTAAAGAAATCATTTGCTTGGGAACTTCACAAGTGTGACAACATCTTGAAATGTGTGATTTATATAATAACTAGAGTGGAGTTAGTCTTTTACTTTAAAATATTTTTACTTTTTAAATGAACAGTTCTCAGATCTGTAACAGTAATTCATGGATTGACCTTAATTAAGTTCAAATGCAGCCTTATAAGACTCTATGATAAATATATTAGAAAGTGCTATAACAAGTTTATTCATGTATAGGAATACAATGTATCTCAACATTAGTTTTGCCATCTGGGTTCCTCTTGGTCAAGGGCTGAATCAATATTTCATTTAGTGAAAACTTCCTGGTGAATATTCTGTCACTTAAGAAGCTCTATTAATCATTAATGAGTGAAACACATTCCCAAAGGAGATTCCAAACTGAGTCTGTGGTTTAAGTTCAAAAAAGAGATTTTTTTTTTAGCACATCAGTTTTGTCCGTGCTATCACTGGCTAGACATGAAAGTAAAAAGCCAATTGGAAAAATCTACAACTAGTCCCTTTGTTGGTATGTAAAGTTCATTGGAACACACTGGTTAAAGTTTGAGTTGATACTTTCATTAGCAAATTCATATTTTATAGATTATGAGATGTTAAACCCTTTAGATAAATGAGTCTTTTTAAAATTATGAAAAATTATGCCAACTAATATAAGTGAAATTTGATATGTACTATTTTCAAGTTGGTATTACTCTAGTCCAGAAAAGATCATTTAAATATAAAAATTATAATAGCTAAATTATGTATATCCTTACTAATAAAAGCCTAAATGGTCATCACCCTGTGTTGCCCTCACGCTGTCACAAGATGGCTGTGTACACAGCAGGCGCACGCAGGTGGGCGGGGCTGGGTTTGACGCTGCATGCGTGCTGCATGTGTGGCACCGAGCCTGCCTAGTGTCCCGCCTCCTTCCAGCTCCTTGTGGAAAGGCCTGCCTGGGGGTCCCGCCTCCTCCCGGCTCTGTGCAGTGAGGCCTGCCTGGGGGTCCCGCCTCCTCGTGGCTCCACGCGGTGAGGCCTGCATGGGGGTTCCCCAGCTCTGCATGGCAAGGTCTGCCTGGGGGTCCTGGGGGTCCCAACTCTGCATGGGAGGCCTGTCTGGGGGTCCCGGTTCTGCACGGTGAGGCCTGCCTCGGGGTCCTGGGGGTCTCACATCCTGGCTCCATGTGGTGTGGAGGCGGGACCCCCAGCTCCGACCTACCTCTTTGGGGCAATCCATCGAGGAGCCCCAGATGGGTGGGCAGGGCCTACCTCTTTGGGGCGATCAATCACGTGGCTCCCACACTGTGACAGGGCACAGGCCAGGTTGGGTGACGCCCCCCCCCACTCCGAGTACATGAATTTCATGCACCGGGCCTCTAATATTTATAATATAAATACTACCTATTTTCCTTTAGTATTATTTCTAATATCTTCTTCAAGACTATAAAGTATATATAGTTAAGTAAGTGTAACATGTGAATATATAGCTATATATCTTTTGGGGGGGTGTTGCAGGGCTGGGTGAAAAGGGTGAAGGTATTAAAAAAAAAAAACACCTCATAGACACAGACAATAGCACAGTGTTTACCAGAGGAGAAGGGAGAGGGTGGGGGGAGATGGAAGAGAGTAAGGGGAGGATAAATGGTGATGGAAGGAGACTTGACTTTGGATGGTGAAAACAATAAAATATACAGATGATATATTATAGAACTGTACACCTGAAATCTATACAATTTTATTAACCAATGACACCCCCCAATAAATTCAATAAAATATTTAGATTTTAATAGATTAATAAAAATATATTTACCACAAGCATATTCTATTAAAAATAAGTGTTTATGCTTCATATAAACAAAAATAAATTTGAAGATTATTCAGGACACTAGAGGCCCAGTGCATGAAAATTCAGGCACTTGGGGGTGGTCCCTCAGCCCAGCCCGTGCCCTCTCACAGTCCGGGACCCCTTGGGGGATGTCCTCTTGCCGGCTTAGGCCCACTCCCCAGGGGATTGGGCCTAAGCTGGCAGTTAGACATCCCCCTGGCAGCCTGGGAGCCTTCGGGGGATGTCTGACTAACAGCTTAGGCCCGCAGAGAGCAGGCCTAAGCCGTTAGTTGGACATCCTTAATGCTGCTGCAGAGGCAGGAGAGGCTCCCACCACTGACGCTGCGCTGGCCAGCCATGAGGCAGCTGAGCAGCACTCCCCCTGTGGAAGCACACTGGCCACCAGAAGACACCTCTCCATTGAGCATCTGCCCCCTGGTGGTCAGTACGTGTCATAGCAACCAGTTGTACCACCGTTAGGGTCAATTTGCATATTACCCGTTTATTATATAGGATTAGAGGCCCAATGCACAAAATTCCTGCAAGGGGCTCGGCCCTCACAGCTTTGGGGCTTGCCTTGGCCTTTGCAGCCCCAGCTTTGTCCAGAAATTTGTCTGAAATGTCGTCCAGAAGGTAATTCGGCCATCTGGTCTAATTAGCATATTACGCTTTTATTATTATAGATAGTTTTGTTTCTAGTTGCAACTGGCAGCATAACAGCTCCTTGAATGGAAATTGATACTGGATCAGCAGGAGAATCCATGTCTTATCTGTCCAACACCTAATAGAAAAACCAGTGCCCTAAAAGACATGGCTCTGAATCATGGGCATAACTACTTATTTTATTTTTCATTGTAGACTTAGTCTACATAGTTACTTTGGAAAATAAAGATAGCTATTTAAAAACAGCCCACCAGGTATTTTCATTATAAATAATATTTCCTGCCAAGCAGAGTCTTTTGGACATAATTATACTCTTCTTTTTGTATGAAAGATTTCACTCTAAGATCTGAATCCTAGAAATAAGGACCCAAGACTTGAGGTTAGTGCTTTAAATCACCAAGAAAGAGAAGCACAGACTTTAAACACCGACACCTGACCTCTTTTCTCAGTTATTTCCTTCATCAGGGTGTTTTATGTGTTTGTGTGGTTTTTTTAAACTTGATTTTAAATCTTACCAAACTTGAGAGGTTTAACTCAAAGTTTTCCTCTTCAGGGAAGGCAGTGTTTCCTAATTGCACTAAATAAAGGTGGTATTCCCAAATTTCTAAACCATATCTATACCTTCAATAATTATCAGTGTTAGGTACTAAAATGTAAGAGTTAAGAGCACAGACTCTGGAACCTCACTGCATGGTTTGTATCTGGGCTCTTCCACTTGCTAGTTATTTAGCATTTTTGTGACTAATTTACCTTAACTATAAAATGGGGATACCAGTTAATTATTTAACTATGCATATTGTAGGGATTAAATGAGAACAGTGCTGGCACAAAGTAAATGCTATTTAAGTGTTTGCTATTAGTTTTCATGGTTATCATTTTTTGCTATCCCTCACAAGATCACAAAAATTACTTGAATTCTTGGGTTACATTGACTTTCCTTTGTAATGTCCAACATGTTATGACACTATTTACATATGGTAGGCACCCCCTAAATACTTGGAGATTGAGGACCTATATATAGTCTGGTTTCCCTAGAAATAGACAATGGTAGATTTTTGTGTGCTTCCAGGAATTGTTCTTGAAAAAATATGTATATTATCCCATTCAATTCTCACAACTACTCCATAAAACAGGCACTATTTTTTTAATATATTTTATTGATTTTTTACAGAGAGGAAGGGAGAGAGAGATAGAGAGCTAGAAACATCGATGAGAGAGAAACATCGACCAGCTGCCTCCTGCACATCTCCTACTGGGGATGTGCCCGCAACCCAGGTATATGCCCTTGACCAGAATCGAACCTGGGACCTTTCAGTCCGCAGGCCAACGCTCTATCCACTGAGCCAAACCGGTTTCGGCAACAGGCACTATTTTTATCATCACTTTATCAAGGAGGATTTAGAGACCTGGGAAAGTTATTTGCCCAGAATCACACAGTATGGGGGATTAGAATGTACTTGTTTAAAAACACAGTAATTTCCAAACTTTAGTGTGTATGGAATCATACAAAGGTCTTAGTAAAGCACAGATAAGTTATCATCCCCTAGTTTCTGATTGAGTGAGTCTGGGTAGTAACCAAGACTTTGCATTATTAATAGGTTTCCAGACGATGATAAAGTTGGTGGTCTGGGGATATGCCTTTATAAAGGAAATTCAATGTAACCCAAGAATTCAAGTAATTTTTATGATCTTGTGAGGGATAGCAATGAGAATCATTGCACTGGATTATACTCTTTCCTCTATGCTACACAACTTAAACTGTATTTGGAAGCATGTTTCTAAAGTAGAAATTGACAAGATCTGTTCTAAAACATGTGGATACATAAAAATTTTCCTAAAAAACAACAACAGTGTAACATTAAAAATTTATGTGAAAACTGAGCTTTGGAAAAAAAAAAAAAAAGACTTTCTGGCAAAGATAATACCTCTACTGTGATACAAAAGTTATCACAAGTAGCAAATTACACAGGTATTTGACTTGGTGAAAAAATGCAATTTTCTTAACTAAATACCAATTACCAAATAGAGGAAACCAATTCAGGGGTGGGTAAAAGTAGGTTTACAGTTGTGAGTACACAAAACAGAGTTTATACTTGTATAGCTATTTATTAATTATTGTTTTATCTACTTTTATTCCAACTGTAAACCTACATTTGCCCAACCTTGTACATCTAGAAAGAGAGTGTTAGAGAGGTTAGCAGAGGACTCAGACAATGGAGGCAGCAGAGACTACTACCTAAACTCTCTTGTCTTGTTCTTCAGGTAAATTAAACCAGATATAGAAATTTTAACCATAACAAGATCACTGGTTCCTCTGTAAGATATTCTATATACCTTCTGAAGATATCAGAACCCAGGTCTCCATGACTGTGGCCATGTATCATAGGGAAATCAAGTCAGAGCAAAGAGTCAACTGCTTCTGCCCTAAAGTCAGATGTCATAACAACCCCTTTTTAAATCTTAAATTCCTTCTTCCCTATATTTTGCTCAAGACTATTGTATTTTCACTACATGATCAAATTGATAAGACTTGCTGACTTGATCCAAACTCTGAGTATCCTGAAACAGATATTTCTACCTAAACTTTAATAAATGATTGCTTTTCCCTATACTTACATATTACCAACTCACCTTGCTGTACTGGGTTGCATACCCAGTCTATTTTAGCTTTGTTCTGCCTTGATGTAGCCATGACACAAATGTCAAATGTATAATAAATCATGTTGAATCTTTTAACAAATGCATGCTTCTGAACATTAAAAGAAACATGAGTTTAGGCCAGAATCATCACCAGAAATTCCAAAGTGGACATATGCAAGTCTCAGTATTCTGGGATGCAATTAACCTGGACCTGGGTAAATGAGTAATGATCAGAGGGTGTGTGAGAACAAGGGAAAGAACCAGTGGAAAGCAAAAGGCAGAAACATGATAGGAATCCACATAGGGCACAGGACTGAAAATAATTCTGATCAGCTAAAGTAGAAAGATTACCTATAAGAGGTATTAGGGAGAATACTCAGAAACTCAGCACCATAGTAGTGGGACTACATTAGCACTAGTCTAAAGATTTCCCACAGAACTTAAAAGCAAGCTTTGAACATGTCTCACTAATTCCAAGTAATTTAGCTGCTGCATGTCAGAAACAAAATAGAAGCCATTTAATTTTTTTAAAATATGATATCAACAATATCAAATTTAAAATGTCTGTAATACAACCAAAATTGACCAGTTATGCAAGAAGCAGGAGAATATGACCCAATCAGAAAAAAGAAACCATTGACAACCAAACTCAAAATGAAAAAAGTTGATGGAACTAGCAGACGAGAATGTGAAAACAGCATTATAAATATTCTGTTCAAGATGATTCAGGAAAACATGAGCATGATTAGGAGAAAAATTGCAAATGGTGTTAAGGCATAAATTAAACTTCTAAAGATGAATAACAATATCTAAAATTTGAATTGAAAAATAGTCTGGATGAAATGAATTACAGAGTAGATACATAAGAAGAAAATATCAGAAAACTTGAAGACACAGCAATAACTATTAAGAGTGAAATTAAGCCAGAAAAAAAAGTATTATAAATGTAATAACAGAGCAATAGCAACTTCTTGGATATATCAACTGGTATAATATTGGTGAAACTGGAGTCCTAGTAAGGCAAGATAGGAAGGAGGCAGAAAAATATTTGAAAAAATAATGGCCAAAAATGCTCAGATTTTTTTAAAAGTATATATTTTTATTGATTTCAGAGAGGGAAGAGAGAGATAGAAAAATCAATGATGTAAGAGAATCACTGATCGGCTGCCTCCTGCACACCCCCCAACGGTGGTCGAGCCCATAACCCAGGCACGTGCCCCCAATCTCTGACCAGAATCGAACCCAGGACCCTTCAGTCCACAGGCCGGCATTCTATACACTGAGCCAAAACAACCAGGGCAAAAATTCTCAGATTTTATGGAAATTATCAATCCCTTAATTCCAAGAGGTTTAATTAATTCTAAGCAGAATAAATCCATATATAATTATACCAAACACATCATTATCAAACTGCTGAAAAGCACTTATAAAGGGAACATCTTGAAACTATCCAGAGGCAGCCCTGGCCAGTGTGGTTCAGTGGGTTGAGTGGCATCTCATGCACTGAGAGGTCACTGGCTCGATTCCCACTCAGGACACATGTTGCAGACTCAATGTTTTTTTTTTTATCTCCTCCTCTCCCTTCCTCTCTCTCTAAAATTAATAAAAACACATTTTTTAAAAAAGTATCCAGAAACAGACCTGGGCAGGTGGCTCAATTGGTTGGCGTATTGTCTTGTACACCAAAAGGTTGCAGGTTCAATTCCTGGTCAGGTCACATACCTAGGTTTCAAGTTGGGCGCATATGGTAGGCAATATTTCTCTCTCTCTCTCTCTCTCTCTCTCTTTCTCTCTCTCTCTCTCTTTCTCTCTTTTCCCCTCACTCTCCCCATCCCTCCCCCTTCCTGTCTAAACATATCCTTAAGTGAGGATTTTTTAGAAAAGTATCCAGAGACAGAGGAATGAAGATAAGAATGTCAGCTAACTTTAGGTAAAAAAACATGGAAGCCACAAAGACATTGGAGAGACATTTTTAAAGTCCCAGGAGAGGGAACTGACAACAACAGCAAAGGAGGTAATTTTCTGGGGTGATTAAAAAAACTCATTTATTATATGTAAATTATCTTTTAAAAAGTTGTTTATATAAAAGATGCTAGTCAATTTAGGGGAAGCAGTGCTAGCATAATATGAGAGTTTCAATTAGAACAACTTTTTGGAAGAGGAAAATTAATTTTTAAAATTACAGAATACTTTCCTTGATTTACACCTATGTACTGCAATCTTTCAAAGAGAGGCATGAAATCACATGTGCTTATAATACATATAATATATACAAACTTTCTATTTTAAGAAATTAAAACCAAATCAAATTATTGACAGAAGGGAAACAATTTTTAAGAGATTTAGGTGACTCATAAAAAGTAATTCCCAACAAATAAATGTCTTTTCATAAATAAAATAAAAACAAGTTAACATCATACTAACACTATCACATAATAGTAATATGGATCAGAATTATCAGTTCAAATCTGCATTAGTTCATAAAATGCCAAAAATTATTATAGGTTGAAAAATATGTTCAAACTATTCTTACAAAACTATTTTGTCTTGAATAACTTTTAAATTATCTTTATTAACTTTTCCAAAGCAAATTGTATACTCAAAACAATTTTCACCAACTTCTGCTTTCTACAACTATCATAAAGTATGTACATAAGGTACAACAGTGTTTTGTTTTGTTTTTTACCTCCAGTTTATTTCTTGAAGAAGTGGGTTTCCAGTGATATTCAATTCACGAAGAGAATAGCATGCATCAAACCACTTTAGGGTACTTGTAAGATCTATAAAAATAAACAGTAAGAATCATTATGAAATATTTCAGATAAAGAAATCATAAATAAATGAACATTTTATTTAATTAGCTGTTAAATAAGCAACAAAAATTATTTGTCCTGCAGAAAACAATATACATACTATATTAAGAACACAGACTCTACTGCCAGAATATATATTTCTACCATTTAGCAGCTGTGTGAACTTATGTAAATCATACAACTGATTTATAATTCAGTTTCATACCTATCTCACAGAGTGAGGATTAAATAAAATAATGTGTGTAAATGGTTTAAAACAGTTCACTTCAGGTTGTAAACACAAAATTGGAAAAAGTGAAATCTAAAGTAATAGGATAAGTGGTAAAATTGAATATATCCTTAAACAGAATTACATGGACCTATTAAACTTTCAAAAATAAAAATAGTCGGTCAATCTCAGAATTTCTCTCCCACAGAAAACCATCATAAAACTGGACAATTATATATGAAGCACCTGTTTTTAAGCCTGACTCTGAGAGAAGGGAAATACACATGGTGACCTTACCAGCACAGTAGTTTTCTGCCTGAAAGCATTTTACCACTTCAGAGCAAGAAAGTGGAAAACAAGCAAAGAAGCTATCTTGCTGAGTGAGGAGGCAAAGATTAGAACTGAAGATGGAATTTATGGTAAAAAGTACTGATAAGAAGCTGTGTGTGTGTGTCTGTGTGTGTGTGTGATATATATATATATTGGGGGTGGGAGGTGGGAGAAGAGTCCATGTGAAGACTTACTGCAGGTCCCTAGAGGAGGGCTAGGTGTTACGTAGGCAGGCAAGCCTGAGAAAACGAGCAGAGACCACCTTCTGTAGGGCTAAGAGCTGAATGATGGCACTAAAGTTCACGCAGACATGAAAGACATTGGAGTTTCAGCCCAGCCAGAATGAGGCCCAACTGAGTAGAGATTCAACTAAAATCCAAAAGACTCTGCATTGGAAAATGAAATGGCCTGGTGTAGGGGCATGCACTAAGAGTTGAAAACTTAAATGAGTTGTCCTAGGAGAGAATAAAATGAAGACTGACAGAAACAAATTATCCATTAATACTTTAACTGTCTGCCAGAATTCAACTTAACACCTTTTTAAAAAATATATTTTTTATTGAGAGGAAGGAAGCGGGAAAGAGAGACAGAAACATCAATGATGAGAGAGAATCATTATTGGCTGCCTCCTGCATGCCCCCTACTAGGGATCCAGCCCACAGACCCGGCATGTGCCCTTGACGGGAATCGAACCTAGAACCCTTCAGTCTGCAGGCCAATGCTCTATCCACTGAGCCAAACTGCCTAGGGCAAACTTAACACCCTTTAAAAGGAAGACAACAATGCCCAGACCCAGTAAATAAACTGTGTGCACAATGTTCAACATACAGTTAAAATCATAAGACATAAAAAGAAATAGAAAAATATGACCTATCATTAAGAGAAAAGCAGTTAATAGAAACACGTTAATAGAAAGTAGCCTAATGTAAATCAATTTTGACAAAGACACCAAAGTAATTCAATGTTGAAAAAGCTTATTCAACAAATGTTGCTCCAACAATTAAATATCTATATTAAAACCTGAATTCATCCCCCTACTTCATACCATTCATAAAAATTAATCTGAGATAGGTCAAAGACCCAAAGGTGAAAACTAAAAGTATCAAACTTCTATTAGAATGTATGAAAAATCATCTCATTCTGGAGGTGGGAAAATACTACAAAGGACACAAAGAAAAATAGTTAATAAATATTATAAATTAATTTTATCACAACTTAAAACTTCTGTTCATCTACATATAAAATTAATAAGTAAAAAAGTTCTGGGAGAAAATATTTACAAAATATAACTTCATCCAGAATGTATTTTAATTTATACAAATCAATAAGAAAAAAAGCAATAAACAAATTTTAAAAATGGTAAGAGACTTCAGTAGACATAAAAATATATACAAGTCATCAAAAATGCACGCAAAGAGGCACAATATCATTCTTCATCATGAGAATGCGAACGAAAACAATAATGAAATATAAAACACCCTGTAGCATCGAGCAATTGGAACTATCACACGTTGCATTTACCTAAGAGAACTGAAAACATATATCCACAAAAAGATTTACATAAGATTTTCCGAAGGAACTTTATAATCATAGTATCTCCAAACCACAAACAAAATATCAATCAACAGGATAATAGACAAACAAATTGTGTTGTATTCTATAGTCATATAATTGACTACACTTCAGCAAAACAAACAAACAATACAAACTACATATATAAATGACATAGTGGAATATTTCATGAATGTTCAGCCAAGAAAATTGGAAGCAGAAGGTAATGTACTATTTTATCCTATTGATATAAAAATGTATAACAGTCAAAATTAACCTATGGTGACAAATTAGAACTATAGTTTGTCTTTATGAGGGGACTGACAGGGAGGAGGGATGGGCAAACTTTGGGGGATGAGTCAGCCAAATGAATTAATCATTTTTTAATTTAGTACATTTTTAACTGGTGTCTACTATATACCTGTTAGGAGTCCACAAGTTAGACAATGTTTTTTTTTTTTTTTTTTACTCACCTTTACTAGGCTACTTATTTCATAGTTAAAAGGTATATGAATTTAAAATAACAATATAATTGAGACATATGCCCAGTTCTATCAGAAAGATATGGAAGTGTATGATTTTAAAGGTGGAAAGAATATATCAACTGAATTATTTCACCATGCCTTTTTTAAGGAACTTATAAAACAGCAGATGTAAAAATACTCTGACCTTTCTTCTTTTTCTTTAAAGCAGGAGATAAATTCATATGTGAAAGATACCCTCCCTATACCAGGAGGAAAGAGACATTCTTCTCACAAGGACAGGAAGAGAGGCTGAGAGAAATATACACAAACAAACTTGTTAAACTAACCCTTATTTCCTAGTCAATTTTTTATTTAATTAAATTCCTTAAACCAAGCACCTTTGCCTGGTCACATTTTCATAATTTACTACTCTTATCCAATTCTCTAGGTAAGTGTTCAATTCTAACTGCTTCTTGGGATCTTTATTTTTCTTGGGAGAACTCCCACGTATATGTGTGTTGGGGGGGGGAACCCTACAATTAAAACTTTTTTTTCCCTGTTTTTCTTGTGTCAGTTTAATTCTTAGTCTCAGCCTAAGAACTTAAGAAGGTAAAAGGTAAAATTTTCCTCCTCTATATGTTAGTGTGTGTATGTATCATTAACACATCTATCTAAAACAGCTCCTCAATGATATTTGGAACAGAAATTCAAAAAAAATTTTTTCAATTATATATTTTTATAAACTTACCAGAAAGGCAGTTGTTGCTGACATCCAGTTTTTCCAGAGAAACAAAATGAAAAAGGGGTGTGATTTTTGTCAAGCTGAAAACAAAAAAATAGAATTCATAAAATTTTTAAATTGGAAAGGCCTTAACATTATTGAACTTACTATATAATTATAAATCATATAGTACAATGAAATGATATGCAATTATATGTAATTGAATATGCAATAGTATTTGTACACTAAAATACAATTATAATAACACTAAGTAACAGTACTTTTTAAAATGCAATAATTATAAAATCTAAGTATTTATTTTATAATGGAAAACTTATATTCATTTCTATAGAGAAATTATCATGGACTTGCCAATTTAAATAACAAATATCATTTCTTTAGTGTATATGTGCTATTTAAATAAAAACAAGTGAATGCTTTATTGTTAATTGTTTTTGTCTTCGTATAAGGCCAAATTTATAATATTTATGTATTTTATCTGGATTAAACCATTAGAAGGAAAAACTCATAAAATACGTATCTTCACTTTTTTACAAGATAACTGATTAGAATCACTAATAATAATAGAAAATGTTTTATAACAGTAGTATAGACAAGTCTGGCAGAAATATATGAATATTTAAAATCAATGCTCTTGTAAAATTATGCATATTCAAATTCTAATAATAAACTTTCCTCCTACTTTTAAAAGTATCTATTACTTTCTAAGTTAAAATTGTCATTAAGAGCCTATATTCTAGCAAGGAACATAATATTTAAGATATCACATCATTGGAAACAAAAGTCATAAAAGAAAAATTAACTTTAGTTTGACTTAAATTTCTCAGACAAGTCTACACTTATTATGAACATAATATCACCTTATCCTAGATATTTGAAAATAAAAATTAAGTCAAATCATCTGAATCTTTAAATAAAACAAAAATTCTTTCATATAAAATATATTCTTATCACAAATACAATAGTGTTCTGAACCAATTCCCATTATAAATGTTGGAACTCTATAATTGTTCAAAATATGCTTCAGTGGAAGGAATATTTATAGTACAAAAAAAAGTATGCATTAATTTCCAGTTTTTTGTGTTGTTGTTTTTAAGAAATATTGCCTTTTCAGTTGGCCTGGCAGATTTCTTCATCTCTATTTCTAACAGCTCTTAGCAATTGAAAAAATATATATACACTACTATTAAGTTCATAAGGTTACAGAATAATACTGTTACTGGAGTCCTCATGGATCTGACACAAAACTATCGCTTGTACTGACCTTGACTTCTCTCTTGTACTATCCTGTTCTGTATTAGCAGAAAGACAGAGGATACTACTGATGAAAACATAAACTAAATAACAGGCTGGAAGAAGATCTCTCTGAATGTAGTCAATCCTAAGTACAAAATTACTATTTATACTAAACCTACACAACACTACTTCTTAAAAACAACGTCCAGTGGGGGAAATCCAAGGTAATAAAAGAAAACGTGGAAAAATATGGCCATTTTATTTATACATTTATTTCATTATTTGTACACAGAGTCCTTAATAGTAAAATTTACTGAAATGTCACATGTACACAGAAAAAACAAAGAAAATAAAGGAAAAAAAAACTTAAAGCTTTGTCACTGTATATTTAGTGGATTTAAGCCCTAACATTAAGACATATCTATTTAGACTTGTTCTACATTATTATTACAAGTAGGAAATTGAAGTAATTCTTCAATATATAATTCTAATAAACGTATTTATTAAGAGAAAATTCTTATTTGTTTTCTACCTTTAATATATGTCCAATAATAACTCTTTGCTCTTCTATTAAAAGGATTTGGAAAGATTAGCTGATAATTAGTTTTTCTCTTTTTTCAGAGTATATAATTTTTTTCCCACCAATTAGTTACATAGCAACATACGGTAGAGGTAAAATACAGGTTGTATGAAGACATTAAGTAAAAGTAACTAAGAAAGTTTTAGAATTAAAAAAAACAAAAAACCCCTTTGCATATACCTATTCAAGTAAAAAAATATTTAGTTTGATCAAATATTTTAATAATATTGAAATTTTGCCGAAACCGGTTTGGCTCAGTGGATATTGAAATTTTATCTTTTCCGATAGCCATGCTTTTAGAATCACGTTTTCATTTTTGGAAATTTAAATCAAGAAAACTGGCTATTCATTCACCTTTGTGACTATTCATTAGGATGGTAGAAACCTAATAGTAGAATCTTAAAACAAAACAAAAACACACAAACTCTAGAACTGTTACTGACATTCTGTGTATATTTTTCCTAAGAAAATTCAAACCAGAAAGACAAAGGACATTAGTGAAAACCTAATACTATTTGACCTTGTCACATTAGCCCTGGGCATAAAAAAGATATAAATTTCAAAGACGACAAAAAGCAAAAGATTTGTACAATGAGCAGCCGATGGGTAATAGTTTCCACTTTCTGCTCCTACTTAGAGTCTCACTGGAAGTAGAAAGGCTTGTGAAGCCAGAGAGTCCTCCAGTTATAACTCCGCTGAGTCAAACTTAAAACAGTCACATGTCCTAATGAAAATTTAAAACAGAAGTCAGAATGAAACAAGTATTTCAAAGAATATGTGCTAAGTATCATTCTTTATATGTATTTCATTTGTTGGAAAAAGAGCATATGGACATAATTTCTTCCCTGTGATGAAAATATTTATCAAAAACTAAAAGAAGAATATATAAAATTTAAAAGACATACCAGCCACAAATACAAATATCTAATTTATAATTCTTTTTTCAGGTTTACAAATGCATTCACTAACATTTTCCTTTTGGATCATTATTATACCTCATAAAATAGGTTAGGTAGGTATTACTATCTTTTTTTACACATGAAAAAAGTGAAGTTTCAGGTAGTGAGAAAAGAGTTGTTCAATGTCAACTGACAGATAAATGTAGATTCAGAATTCAAAGCTAAATCTCCTTAGTCTGAATTTTACCAAACCTGATATGGTTCTGAAAAGGTCAATGCATATGTGAAAGCTTAATGTAAGATGGCTACTTTTTACAGTTTATCGTATTAGCTTATTATGAAAAATCCTGAGATTGAAAATTATTTTTACTATGATTTTAGAAAATAATTTTTTTACTGTATATGTCCATTCAGATCAATCACATTTCCATGGTTCACTCATACTTCCCCTTTCACCCTTTCAAAAGTGGCAGACATTTGCATGTCCAAAGAGCTTTGAGAGACCCACAAAAACTAAATTCAGATATGTGACAGCAGTATTAAAATGTTCAAAAAAGCATATTATATAATTTAATCTCTTTTTAAATATATTAAGTTCAAGAGTAAGCTCTTTTATTCCTAACAGTTTTTTGAGGGAAAGGACATATATTACTCAGTTTTGTATCCCCCAAAATAGCAAGCATTATCTCAATATATAAAATGTATAAAGCTAAGCAAACAAAATTATAAATAAATAATTT
The DNA here is from genome assembly GCF_028538775.1 of Myotis yumanensis. Classification (NCBI taxonomy): domain Eukaryota; kingdom Metazoa; phylum Chordata; class Mammalia; order Chiroptera; family Vespertilionidae; genus Myotis; species Myotis yumanensis. The sequence continues at coordinate 133,693,662 of NW_027223754.1, forward strand.
TATTTAAGTATACCAATTATAGTTATCATCTCTAAAATAAATTTTAATAGTCTAGTATATATTATTCCTAGTCATATCAGATTGATAGGGCAAAAATCTATTAGCCAGAATCACTTTTAACTTTTAAAAGTAGAATATTTTCTTTGAGGATTTCAATAGCTCAATAAAATTAAAGGCATTATTTCTCAAAAATGTTCATAATTTAAATATTACTAATATTTTAAATATTATACTCATCACTGTGGCTTGAGAAACATTTCTATGGTATATGCTAAATATGTCCACTACTGAGGGATTTTTTTGAATATATCTAAAGCACAGCTAAGTATTTCTATTAAAATTTTATCTCTTATCTGAAAATATTGAATAAAAATCCAATGGGTTTTTGGGTGGCCCAAATTGCTTAATAGTGTTATCTGATAGAGCTGACTTTGGAATAAATATCCTTTTAAAGTCAAATCACGATTCATATTTTAGATCTGATTAAAACAATGTGAAGGTATTTTTGAATACACAGTTGGTTCTGATTTGTCAAGTAGTGGAATAGTATATGATAGATATAAATTAAACCATTTGGAGTGTACATGCTTAAAAGATGAACACTATTCAGGCAGAGGTTGAGAGAAAACTTTTTTGTGGGGGGATAGATATACATATTAACATTGGGTTGTACTTGTTTACTTGTTTTGCAAGAATTATGTAACTCAAAGAAGAAATTTATGTTAAAGGTGGTTCCTTTTCCATACTCCATGTGCCTTTCATGAACAAATTAATCATATTAGTCTCAACAGTCTCAATGAAATATTAAACAGAGGGAGACATACACATATTGTGCTCCTGCTTTGGTTTCAACAGTTATTCTCTGCAAAGATCCAGATGTTTGGTGGTTTCAAATGGATCTCCTGTGACAGGTACCCATCTCAATTTAATGTTAAGGTATTTTTTTAAGTGTTACTTTATATCCTTAGGGAAATCAAATTTAAATCTATCTTAACAGTTATAAAAAGACATGCAAGTTGAGAGCAGATTAAAAATCCTTCTTCCAGGACTTAATAAGTACCATTTGAGAGAATGAGACATCCTTCTGAATTAAATTAACTACCTCCTGTATTTTCCAAGGACTATATTCTTTACAAATATAAACAAACCTGCTCTAAGAGTTTTCTACAAGTACATTTTGAGAAAAAACAAAATGAGTAGGATAAGTGACAATTAAAAGTCTACTAAAATTCAAGGGTGTGTCAATACACTTTAATTTTTTAAATTCTATAAAATTCTATTTATAATTTAAGTACCAATTCATTGCAATGCACTTTCTATGAATTACTGGGGAAAAAAACTAACAGTTTTTCCACTTAGTATGAAGACCACACAATTAAGTAATCATTTACTTCATTTATTAAGTAAAGTTCATTTTTTACCTGTTTTGAGACAGAGTCAGGTTTTGTAGCAAAGGCAGCCAATACAAAGAACATGCGTCCACAGTTGAAATGCTGTTATCATCCAAGTACAATTCTCGTAGTAGAACATGATTCTCCAAGGGTGGAATCTGTATTTAAATTTGTGTCATTAGCTTATATTAAACAAAATATTTTTGTCACTTAACCAAATTTAAAAGTATAAAATTTATCAAAACTAACAACAGATATATTCTGGTAAACTGTGTATCACAAATCAAAGTATAATGTTATGAAAATTTTAGTATAAATTAAATTTTTAAGAATTAACCTCAATTAGAATTTTGTATAGAAAGTATTTTATGCTGAATTTTAGTTAGAATTACATGATAGAAAATTTAATCCCACTACATACTAAAATATAACTTAAAAGATTTGATTTATTATATTTTGGTATTATGAAAAAGTAATGTTAAATTAGATTTCTTTCAAAATTTTCCTAACTATGGTAAACATTTGTTTAAATACTGGAAAGTGTACAATAGTTTAAAATAAACTGAAAATCAGATACAGCTGATAAGCAAAAGAAAAATAATCAAAATTGCTTTTGAAATATATGGTTGATATTTTCATCAAAAGAAAAATGTTGCATTAATCACAGAAATGATTTCAAAGCAATTACCTCACTTAGGTAATTTCCATGTAACTTCAGTATTTGAAGCAATCCACAGTTTTCAATACCCTCGACTTTAGTAAGATGATTATGTGAGCAATCCAGGTAGATAATGGTAGGAGTATCACAAAGGCCTTTTGTACTAATTAACTGATTGTTGTCCACAATTAGTTGCTGAAGATTTTTTAAAGATTCTAAACCACCTAGAAGAAAAATTTTCCAAGATCAATTGTATCATAATTCTTCAAGATTCTAACGGAGAGTTTCGGAATAACTGTGCATTTATATTTTCTAAAGCAATATCAGTAAAGTCTTAGACCAAATTCCTACTGAAAACTGTGTAAGTGTAAAATGTATTATTATTTAAACTTGTACTGGAAGATATATTTTTGAATGCTATATATCAATTGAAAAGTGAACAAAATTCTAAAAGGTGTACATTGGGCACAGAATGTTTTATTTTCTAACGACAATGGGACAATGGATAGATAGAAGGACTCTTTTAAAAAAAATAATTTTTAACTCAGTTATTTTTAAATTTTTTATTAAGTTATTACATATGTGTCCTTATCCCCACATTACCCCTATTCCCCTCCCCCACTCATGCCCTCACCCCCCTGTTGTCTGTGTCCATTGGTTAGGCCTATATGCTAGCATATAAGTACTTTGGTTGATCTCTCCCCTTATCCCCACCCTCCCCTACCTTCCCTCTGAGGTTTGATGGTCTGATTGATGCTTCTCTGTCTCTGGATCTGTTTTTGTTCATCAGTTTATGTTGTTCATTATATTCCACAAATGAGTGAGATCATGTAATATTTATCTTTCTCTGACTGGCTTATTTCACTTAGCATAATGCTCTCCAGTTCCATCCATGCCATTGCAAATGGTAAGAATTCCTTCCTTTTTATAGCAGCATAGTATTCCATCGTGTAGATGTACCACAGTTTTCTAATCCACTCATCTGCTGATGGGCACTTAGGCTGTTTCCAGATCTTAGCTATTATGAATTGTGCTGCTATGAACACAGGGATGCATATATCCTTTCTAATTGGTGTTTCTAGTTTCTTGGAATATATTCCTAGAAGTGGGATCAAGGGGTCAAATGGGAGTACCATTTTTAGTTTTTTGAGGAAACTCCATACTGTTCTCCACAGTGGCTGCACCAGTCTGCATTTCCACCAACAGTGCAAGAGGGTTCCTTTTTCTCCACATCCTCGCCAGCACTTGTCGTTTGTTGATTTGTTGATGATAGCCATTCTGACAGGTGTGAGATGGTACCACATTGTTGTTTTGATTTGCATCTCTTGGATGATTAGTGACTTTAAATATGTTTTCATATGTTTTTTTTGAACTCCGTTTTAAGGGATTGATTTTTTTAAATTTATTTTTTCAGATATCAAGCTATGTTATAAAGTCACTGTTCTCAAAACTGCCTGGTACTGGCACCAGAACAGACATATAGACCAGTGGAACAGAACAGCGAACCCAGAAATTGACCCAAGCCATTATCCTCAATTAATATTTGACAAAGGAGGCAAGAGCATACAATGGAGTCAAGACACTCTTGTCAATAAATGGTGTTGGGAAAATTGGACAGATACATGCAAAAAAAAGAAACTAGACCACCAACTTACACCATACACAAAAATAAACTCAAAATGGATAAAAGACTTAAATGTAAGACCAGAAACCATAAAAATCTTAGAAGAATCCATAGGCAGCAAAATAGCAGACATTTGTCATAGCAGTATCTTTACCAACACAGCTCCTAGGGCAATGGAAACTAAGGAGAAAATAAACAAATGGGACTACATCAAAATAAAAAGCTTCTGCACAGCAAAAGAAACCATCAACAAAACAACAAGAAAACTTGCTGCATGGGAGAACATATTTGCCAGTGTTATCCTATATAATAAAAGTGTAATATGAAAAGACCAAACGGCTGAACAGCGAAACGACCATCCGGATGACCATCCAGATAACCATCTGGGACTATGCTATGACACCCACTGGTGCCAGGCCAGCCAAGGCAGGTACAATGCAATTGGTCAGGGCTCGGCCATCGCCCCATGATCGCCGCGCAGAGGGAGGCCCAGGCCACTGGCCGGGAGGGAGATCAATCGCGGGGGCTCCACAATCACCCCAAAGAGGGAGGCCCAGACCACCGACCAGCGGGCTGTAGCGGGTGGGTGGGGCCTCCCTCTGCAAGGGAAGCCCAGGTCCAGGGTGCCAGGGGCTGGAGGAAAGCCCGGGTCCAGGGTGCTGGCAGCCAAAGGGAAGCCAGTGCCGGCAGCCGGTGGAAGGAAGGCCTACTCTTGTACGAATTTCGTGCATCAGGAATTCGTACATCGGGCCTTTAGTATCCAATAAGGGTTTAATCTCCAACATTTATAAGGAACTCATACAACTTAACAAAAGGAAGATAAGCAATCAAATAAAAAATGGGCAAAGGACCTAACTAGACACTTTTTGAAAGAGGACACACAGAAAGCCAAGAGACATCTGAAAACAGGCTCAAAGTCACTAATCATCTGAGAGAAGCAAATCAAAACAACAATGAGGTACCATCTCACAACTGTCAGAATAGCTATCATCTATATGAGGAGATGCCGGTTAGTTGATCCTATTGTGGTAATCATTTCACAGTATATGTAAACCAAATCATCATGCTATACATCTTAAACTTATACAGTGATGTATGTCAATGATTTCCCAATAAAAATGGAAAAATGTTTATGTAGATATTAAAAAACTAGAAAATGTTATTTAGATTGAACAATGAGCTATATATGTTCCCCATAGTACTACCCTGTTATATAAAATAAAAAATTCTAGAAAGTTGAAAATATCATTAAGGTCTAGGGTAAGTACTGGAAGCAAAATATCTCCAGTGAGTATTGTACATATGGGAGTCATTGAGGCTAAATCTTGGAGAATCAAGCTCCATTCTGATTTGCTTGTCAAAGTCCACATAATATTTTCAAGTAAATGTTGAAACACACATGTTTTGTTTTGTTTTTACCAAAAAAGTTACTTGATAATAAACTTAAAGATAATCTTGAAAGAAACTTAATTAGGTATAAAAACTAATATCTGGAATTGATGTAATCAATTCATCCTGGAAAAATGTAAAACATTTAACTAAATATGTTCCTTTGATTATATATTGTGATTTACAGAAAGATAGAACAAACAGCCTGCTTGCACCAAAAATGCAGAAATAAAGAATCAAGTAACATTACCAAGATCTCAAAAGAAAACTTAATTCTATTTCATGTTTTTTTAAATGCATGCCCTAACTGGATTGACTCAGTGGTGATAATATAATTGTAAGGATTATGAGTGTATTGTAAAATACTTTATATACATTTCAAGAAAAAATGATATTTCAAAATTACAGTATCTCTAATAGTTTGAGTCAAAGTAACAATGTGATAAATGATTATTTCTTATAAAAGAGAATATATTTTATGCTAAAAGTAAAATTTTTATAGTGAGAAATAAATTACACAATATTCAAGAGAAGCAGGAAAATGCATAGAAGACCCAAAAAAGGAAAGAAAGACTGAAACTTAATTTTAAGGAGTAATCTTGCATTTTTAAAAAATTCTTATCTAGGATCAATGTACAAGTATTTTTCCTGTAATGTAAAATAGCAATTATGACTGAGAGAAAATTATTATCTGATGTCATTCAGGGGTAAATTTTTCTACCCTATTAGATATTTGACTAATTTAAAATAATAAACCAATTATATATTATCAATTCTGAGGGATTATAAATAGAATATTACATATAATAGTAATATGTATTAGCCACAATGTAATTTAAAGTCTGCTGAAATAAAAAATACTTTGGAGTATAGCATACTCTATGATTATATCTAATGAGCATCAATTAAACCCACTGAAGAAGATAAATGCTCTCCAGGAAGAATGAAATACTAATTAATATTAATTTGTAGTTGTGTAACTTCAAATGTCCTTTATCAAATATTTAAATGTCTTAAGCAAGCTACTCGTATAAGCTCAATATTTTTAAAAGGCATGTACATTGCTCTTAAGTTTTTCAGAGCTAATCATAAATATAATTTTCAATTAATTCATTTAAAGTGAAGAATACTATGAAGAATTTATGAAACTTTTCAAAGGTCATCCAAAAGAAGAATCCAGAATGACAAATTAGGTTACACAATGAAAAATGGTAAAGGATCTGGCATAAGAAGCTGAAAGGAAATTGCAGATAAAGTAGGAGAACAATTGGAAGGATAATAGAGGAAAAGGCAAATTGAATACTGTAAGGATGATAGTAGTTAGTAAAATTAAAAATAAAACTATCCTATGTAATAAAAGCCTAATATGCTAAGTGTCCAGTAGTCCATACAACCAATCAAAGTGTAATATGCTAATATGCTAAAGCCGCTCAACCGTTTGCTATGACATGCACCGATCACCAGGGGGCAGTCAACTGGTTGACCAGTCGCTATGACGTGCACTGACCACCAGGGGGTAGATGCTCTGAATGGTAGGTTAGCTTGCTGCTGGTATCCGGCTGATTGGGACTGAGCGAGATGGGCCAGACAGATCCTAGAGCCCTCCCACGGTCCCTCTCCAGCCTCAATTGTGCACTGGTGGGGTCCCTTAGCCTGCCCTGCACCCTCTCGCAATCCAGGACCCCTCAGAGATGTCAGAGAGCCAGTTTCAGCCTGATCTCATTCAATGCAGGAGCTGTCCCCTGGTGGTCAGTGGGCTCCTACAGGGGGAGTGCTGCTCAGTCAGAAGCCGGCCTCACTGCTGGCGAGCACAGTGGTGGTGGCGGGAGCCTCTCCTGCCTCAAGGGCAGTGCTAAGGATGTTCGAGTGCCAGCTTAGGCCTGCTCCCCATGGGCCTAAGCTGTCAGTTAGACATCCCCCGAGGGGTCCCAGAGGGCAAGAGGGCACAGGCCGGACTGAGGGACACCCCCCCCCCCCCAGTACACAAATTTCGTGCACTGGACCTCCAGGATAATTTATTTATTCAAAGGCATTTTTATTTACATCAAATTATATACAGTCGAGTGGTGTCAGAGGAATGACGGCATATGGGCGCATCTATCCTCTCCCCCTAACATTTCAACAAAATAATCACCTATAATTCAACAAAGAAGTCCCTGCTCAACACAGATGCACACCTGAGCAACCTGCACACTGGAACAACTAACATGAGCTCCTTAGAATAAGCGGGGAGATGAGAAAAGGGAGGGAAGCTGAACACAGCTACCATGCAGCAGCATGTCTGCAGTGCAGCAACTGGGAACTGACGGCAGCAGTCATGAGCAATTTTCTCAGCCAGCCTGGACCAATAGAGAGCTGACCCAGCAAGTGGCTGGCTGTTGGAATAGCCACTGCAGTGGCAGCATTGTGTGGTCGCACACACAAACAGTGATAGAGTATCTGAACCATAGGTGCGCCTTGTGAATGGGATCTGAGTTGCATGCGTAAGCTGTGAGTCAGCAGACACCTTCCTTACAGAGTCGCTCCCCATGACTGAGCCTGGCTGCCGGCTTTCAGGCAAAGAAAGTAGATCACCGAGCCCTGCCACTGATTAGATTCCAGATCTTGCCCCCCCCCCCCCCCCCCCCCCGTCCCAGGAAGGGTGTTTGGGCTAGAACCTTGGAGGTCAGGGACTGACATTACTATGAAGGAAAAACAAACCTCACCCCCAAGCTGCAGAGGCAGTACAGCCCTACAGAAGCTGCAGAGGCTCAAAACTGTGAGGCCACAGAGGGAAAAAAAAATGCAATTCAGTGCCATTTACTGCAACAGAGTAGAAAGACCTCCTCAGAGATAAATGGGAAAACAAAGGAGAACAATGAATGCCATGAACAACCACAACAATAACGATGACCAGAAAGAAAATGAAAAACCCCCAGAAAACAGGCTGGAACACACAGAATTATGTGAGTTGAATGACAGAGATTTCAAGATTGCAGTTCTGAAAATACTCAATGAGATTCGAGACAATACTGACAGGCAATCCAGCTCACTCAGAAAACAAAACAATGAACAAAATGAGTATTTCTCCAAAGAAATTGAATTGTTAAAAAAGAATGTGGCAGAAATCCTGGAAATGAAGCAGGCAATTAAAGAAATTAAGAGTGAACTGATGAGCATAGAAAACAAAAGCAACCAGTTAGTGGAAAGAACTAGTGATATTGAAAATAGGAATCAAGAAATGATGCAGAGGGAAGAAGAGAAAGACCTGAGAATAAAGAAATGTGAAATAGGCCTACGAGACCTCTCTGATTCCATAAAAAAAATAAGATTAAAAAAATAACATCAGAATCCAGGCATAGCAGAGGAGGAAGAGAGAGAGAGTATGGAATGGAGAGTCTATTAAAACAAATAGTGGATGAGAACTTCCCAAATCTATGGAAAGAACTAGATCCTCAAATCCAAGAAGCAAACGGAACACCTAGTTACCTCAATCAAAAGAGGCCCTCTCCAAGGCACTTGGTAATGAAGCTATCAGTAATTAGTGACACAGAAAAAATTCTCAAAGCATCCAGGGAAAAGAAGGAAGTGACCTACAAAGGGAAACCCATCAGAATTTTACCCGACTTCTCAGCAGAAACTCTACAAGCAAGATGAGAGTGGAACCAAATATCCAAATGCCTGAAAGAGAAAAATTACCAGCCACAGATATTATATCCAGTAAAATTATCATTTAAATATGAAGTAGAAACATGAACAATCCCAGACATATAGAAACTGAGGGATTTTATTACTAGAAAACTTCCATTGCAGGAAATACTCAAGGGGTTATTCTACTTGAAACAAAGAACATAAGATGATAACACTATCAGAAGGATTGTCAAAACCTCGCAGCATAAACAGGGAAAATTTGTGACAATAAAAACATACAAGGGGCAGAGGGACAGGTATGGACAGGCAAAGGAAGATGAAGAGCAGATGCACTCAAAAGGGAAACAACTATGGTATATATGCAACTTCACTTTTTATAAAACTAATGGCAACCACACACAGAAATTCCCCAAACAAGACATATAGCTTAAAAAAAGAGGAAACAGAGGAAAGATGTATGGAATACCACCAAACAAAAACAACAGATAGAAAAATAAAGGAAAAGTACCAATGGAAGCACAGTTACCAGAAAACAAAAGATAAAATGGCTATAGGAAATCCTCATACATCAATAATTACCCTAAATGTAAATGGTCTAAATTCACCAGTAAAGAGGCACAGAATAGCAGAATGGATCAAAAAACAAAACCCAACAATATGTTGCTTTTAAGAGACATATCTAAACAGCAGAGACAAAGGTAGATTCAAAGTAAAAGGGTGGAAAATGATTCTCCAAGCAAATAACATCCACAAAAAAGCAGGTGTACTTTCTTGATAAAAACACTCAGCAAGGTGGGAATAGAAGGATCATACCTCAACATAATAAAAGCCATATATGACAAACCCACAGCCAACAATATACTCAATGGGCAAAAACTAAAACCATTTCCCCTAAGAACAGGAACAAGACAGGGATGCCCACTCTCACCACTCTTGTTCAACATAGTACTGGAAGTACTAGCCATTGTGAACAGACAAGAAGGAGAAATAAAAGGCATCCAAATTGGAAAAGAAGAAGTAAAACTGTCCTTATTCGCAGATGACATGATACTGTACACAGAAAACCCTAAAGACTTCTTCAAAAAATTATTAGACTTAATAAATGAATTCAGCAATGTAGTAGGATACAAAATTAATGCCAAGAAATCTATGGCATTTCTATACACCAATAATAAACTTACAGGAAGAGAGACTAAAAAAGCAATCCCATTTACCAGCGCACCAAAAAAATTAAGATACCTAGGAATAAACTTGACTAAGGAGGTAAAAGACCTTTACGCAGAAAACTACAGGACACTGAAAAAGGAGATAGAGGAAGACATAAACAGATGGAAGAACATACCGTGTTCATGGATTGGTAGAATCAACACCATCAAGATGTCCATACTACCAAAGCAATTTATAGATTCAATGCAATCCCCATTAAAATACCAATGGCATATTTCACAGACCTAGAACAAACTTTCCAAAAATTCATCTGGAATAAAAAAAGACCCTGAATACCTGCAGTAATCCTGAGAAGGAAGAACAAAGTAGGTGGGGTCTCAATACCAGATATCAAGCTGTATTACAAAGCCGCTGTTCTCAAAACTGCCTGGTACTGGCACAAGAACAGACATATAGATCAATGGAATAGAATAGAGAACCCAGAAATCGACCCAAACCACTATACTCAATTAATATTCGACAAAGGAGGCATGAACATACAATGGAGTCAAGACAGCCTCTTCAATAAATGGTGTTGAGAAAACTGGACAGATACATGCAAAAAAATGAAACTAGACCACCAACTTACACCATACACAAAAATAAACTCAAAATGGATAAAGGACTTAAACATAAGATGGGAAGCCATAAAAATACTAGAGGAATCCACAGGCAGCGAAATCTCAGACACATGCTGAAGCAATTTCTTCACTGATACTGCTCCTAAGGCAATGGAAACTAAAGAGAAAATAAACAAATGGGACTACATCAAAATCAAAAGCTTTTGCACAGCAAAGGAAACCATCAACAAAACAACAAGAAAGCCCACTGCATGGGAGAACATATTTGCAAATGTTATCACTGATAAGGGTTTAATCTCCAACATTTACAGGGAACTCATACAACCTAACAAAAGGAAGATAAACAATCCAATCAAAAAATGGGCAATGGACCTAAATAGATACTTTCAAAAGAAGACAGAAGAAAGGCCAAAAGACATATGAAAACATGTTCAAAGTCACTAATCATCTGAGAGATGCAAATCAAAACAACAATGCGGTACCATCTCACACCTGTCAGAATGGCTATCATCAACAAATCAACAAGCAACAAGTGCTGGCTAGGATGTGGAGAAAAAGGAACTCTCGTGCACTGCTGGTGGAAATGCAGACTGGTGCAGCCACTGTGGAGAACAGTATGGAGTTTCCTCAAAAAACTAAAAATGGTACTCCCATTTGACCCCTTGATCCCACTTCTAGGAATATATTCCAAGAAACTAGAAACACCAATTAGAAAGGATATATGCACCCCTATGTTCATAACAGCACAATTCATAATAGCTAAGATTTGGAAATAGCCTAAGTGCCCATCAATAGATGAGTGAATTAAAAAACGGTGGTACATCTACACAATGGAATACTATGCTGTTGTAAAAAGGAAGGAATTCTTACCATTTGCAACAGCATGGATGGAACTGGAGAGCATTATGCTAAGTGAAATAAGCCAGTCAGAGAAAGATAAATATCACATGATCTCACTCATTTGTGGAATATAATGAACAACATAAACTGATGAACAAAAACAGATCCAGAGACAGAGAAGCATCAATCAGACCATCAAACCTCAGAGGGAAGGTAGGAGAGGGTGGGGGTAAGGGGGAGAGTTCAACCAAAGGACTTATATGCTAGCATATAGGCCTAACCAATGGACACAGACAACAGGGGGGTGAGGACATGTGTGGGGGGATGGGGGGTAATGTGGGGATAAGGACACATATGTAATAACTTGATCAATTAAAAAGATTTTAGAAAAGCAGGTGTAGCCATACTTATATCTGATAAAATTAATCTCAAGATAACAAGAGACAAAGATGGACACTTTATAATGATAAAGGGAATACTACATCAAGAAAATATAACACTTCTTAATATATATGCATCCAACCAGGGAGCACCGAAATATATTAAACAGCTACTCACAGAACTAAAGGAAAAAAAACAGAGAGAGAAATATCTTGCATGTACCCCAACCAAGCCAAGGATCGAACCTGCAACTGAGTTTCATGCCCTTGACCAGATTGAACCTGGGACCCTTCTATCCACTGAGTTAAACCAGCTAGGGCAAGACAACATGATTTTCAATCAATATACAGAGAAGGTATAATTAGTCTATTCTATAAAAGAGATTTAATCTGATGAAATTAATATGATTTCAAGCTTCAGATACAGTGGTGTATTTGACTGAGCATTCCTACTTCAAGGAATCTATCTATCTATATAAAAGCCTAAGTGACTGACCAACCAAATGACTAGTCGACTAGTCTCTATGATGCGCATTGAACACCAGGGTGCAAACTCTTAATGCAAGAGCTGCCTCCTGGTGGTTAGTGTGCCCCCACAATGGGAGTGCCGCTCAGTGACCGATGGGTGCCAGATGCTGGGCTCACAGCTGCCCAGCGCAGCTGCAGCAGCATGAGCCTCTCCAGCCTCCATGGCAGCTATACTGAGCAGCGGTGGTGGCAGCAGGCACAGTGGGATCTGGATGAGCAGGAACAGCAGGGTGCCTGGCCCGGGCTTGGGCTCCTCCTGGGCCACCTGACATTTTGCGCACTACTACATCCCCCGGGGATGTCAGACTGCCAGTTTCAGCCCACAGGCCAGGGGATCGGGCTGAAACGGGAAGTTTTACATCCCCCGAGGGGTCCCAGATTGCGAGAAGGCGCAGGCCAGGCTGAGGGACCCCACCGGTGCATGGAATAAAAAAATGTAGCAAAGGCTTTCTGTTTACAGTAAATATGGAGTAGTTAGGTAATCAGAAACAATTCTTTATTGATAACCAGAAAAAATGACAAAATATGAACATCAAGGCATTTAATAACTAAAATAATATAGAAGAAAAGGGTTAAGTTCCAAAAAAGTGAAATGAGCATATTATTTAGGGATATCTATTAATTCTAGGAAAAGATGGCTTGCAACACTAGGGAGTCAAAACATGTGCTCCAGGGATGTCCTCAGAGAAGGAGGCCTCATGAATCCCTACCTTACTTTTGGTTGGGACCTCCATGTGCTATACATTAATTCAAATATAGAATGGCTCCAAGGTACTGAAGCAAGCTTTAAATAGTCTCTCTCTATATATAGATTTAGCTGCACTAGATTGCTAGTGCAAACAGTAAAGACCTCTGGAGGAAAATAACAGCATCATAGCCTCAAATGAATTATACAGTTTTGTTTTTTCTTAGTGTACTTTGACTGTAAAAAAATAAAAATAAAAAATTAAAGCAAGTACATAACATCGTGTGAACAAAAACCCAGAAATAGAAGCCATCCACAGAGAATCAGGTAATTGTTATCAGATACAAAAATTAATAAGACTTTGTTAAACACATAAAAGTTAAATATAAAAATCTACATTGTAGATATTATAAAATGTTAATTGAATGCTAAATAAAAGAAGCAAAGACATTCTAAAGTGAAAAACTACAATAACTACAAACAAGACTTTCATGGATAGATTGGATATTATATTAGACACAGCTAAAGAGAGTTTTTATAAACTAACTAGAGGCCCGATGCATGAAATTTGTGCAAGAATGGGCCTTCCTTCCTCTGGCTGCCAGCACCAGCTTCCCTCTGGCATCTGGGACCTGGGCTGGCTTCCCTCCAGCCGCCCGCAGGCACCGGGGACCTGGGCTGGCTTCCCACCAGCTCTGGCTTTGTCTGGAAGGATGTCCGGAAGGATGTCTGGAAGGATGTCCGGTCTAATTAGCATATTATCCTTTTATTATTATAGATAGCTGTTAGACAGACATGAGCAGAGCAAAGATGATGGGCCAGGTACAGAAACTCACCAGGGTAGAAAGCCCTGGATGACTAGCAAGGAACAAAACTGGGAAAACAAGAACCTCACTCCCAAGGTAACCTATTCTCCCCTAGCATCACTGGTCATAAGGTTTAGACCCCCTGACCTTTTTCTGCTTAAATATAGCATCTAGGCCTCAGATGTACTTCAACTCCGGGCTCAGAAAAGCAGCAAAACCAGACAAGTGATGCTTGTGGCTGCCTCAGGACCAGCCTAATATATTGACTAATGACCCCCTGCCTTGGTACCACCTAATCAGTGGAGAGCATGACCCTGCAAGAGGACACCTGGTAAAAAATTCTATTGAGACCCTCCCCTGAACCTCCCCTAAGATTTCCACCTGCCAAAGAGACATAAATATGCTCAGGACAAAGGACCCAGTGGGTGCTCTCCCCCAGGGGAGCACGTCCCTGCCATCCTCTTCTCCCTTCTTTACTCTTAGGGACCCCATGAGACTTGCAACCAGGGAGCAATGGGCAGCAGCAGCTCGACCTGGGCTAACCCTAGAATCTGTCTCCAAGGCCTTTTCTCTGACTTCTCAGTGAGCCAAAGCAGCCCAGCCTAGGCTCTCCTGTTGCATCTTCTAGGCCAGTGATAGTGGACCTTTTGAGCTCGGCGTGTCAGCATTTTGAAAAACCCTAACTTAACTCTGGTGCCGTGTCACATATAGAAATTTTTTGATATTTGCAACCATAGTAAAACAAAGACTTATATTTTTGATATGTATTTTATATATTTAAATGCCATTTAACAAAGAAAAATCAACCAAAAAAATGAGTTCATGTGTCACCTCTGACACATGTGTCATAGGTTCGCCATCACTGTTCTATGCCCTTCCTTGTTTCACTGTCCTAGGTACATTTTTGCTGCCATCATGGACCCAGCACCCTTTGGCTCAGTGCTATGTAGCCCTTCCCTTTGGATATCCCCATTCCCCATCCTCTTTTCTTTAAATGAATGTAATTTTTCTTTCTTAGCCATCTAAGATTGCTCTTTAGCGTGCCCGTGTACCACCAACTTTAACCTTCCAATAGTCACAAGAAAACATCCAGAGTGATGCATAGAGATGCAAAAGAAATTTTTTAAAAATCATGAATATAATTATAAGATTATAATAGAATTATGGGATATAAAGGGGATCTCTCTCTCTCTCTCTCTCTCCATATATATAAATGACTCAGAATTTTTCAACACTGTATAAAGATGCCAATCCACAGATTTAAGAGGCATGATAGATTGAAGCAGAATAAATTCTAAGATGACCACAAGTAGGAACATCAAAGTAAACTCATGAAAATAATAAACCAAAAGAAAAATCTTAAAAAGGGAAAAGAATATTATCTTCCAAGGATCAACAATTAGGTTATTTCATATCAGCTTGAGCAGGGAAAGCTAGTATAAAATGGAATATGTTCACTATGCAAAATATATGCCAACTGTTAAGTCTATATTGCAAAATATACATATGTACATATACAAATGTGTGTATGTGTCTATACTTATGTTAAAAACATACTTAACCAAATAAAATCTGAAAAAAGTCATCCCAGCAGACCTGTACTTGAAGAAATATGGTAAATGAAAGAAGAAATAGAGAACAATGGAAGATTTAAAAAAGTGGGTGAATCCAAATGATGACTATTTATAAAAGAATAACGTCTTAAGGCATTCTAAACACACACACACACACACACACACACACATACACACACATACACACACACACACAAATTGGAAGGGAGCTAATGAAGTTTAAGTGTTCTATGACTTTAGCATTGCTTTGGGGAATAAAAAGGAAAGTACCAAATAAATTTAGATTTGGTAAATCAAGAAGGCATAATGTAATATCTATAGTAAACCAAAAGAACAGTAAAATAATACTATATAACTGGTAATATAATAGAGATGAAACATTGGATAATTTAAAACGTTAATCAAACCAAAAAGGGAAAAAACAAACAAACAAGCAAAACAGAAGGACGAATAGAATCAAATAGTAAGATAGTAAATTTAAACATAAATATATCAATAATTGCATTTAATTATTGAATTACACAATTATTAGGGACTAACTGCTACAAATCAAAGTTAGAATTTGTCAGACAGCCTTGTAAAAATAATAATGAAAATAACAAATTTTTACATTAAAGATACATACTAAAAATAGGACTTGTAGAAATATTATAAGTAAAACTAAGCCCTGTGCATGAATCCGTGCACCAGTAGCTCTCTGCGGGGCCTGGCTGCTCCGCAACCACTGCCCAGAGGCTCTCAGCGGCCCAGAGGCCCATCCGCGGCCGGGTGCAGAACGTTTGCCTTGTCGCCAGGGCGACGAGGCAAGCGTTCCCCCCCGACCCCCTGCCACTTCATGCCCACTGCCCAGAGGCCCTCCGCGGAAATGGGTGTGGGGGGTGCGGGAAGAGACTGGACAAAAATCGTACACCTATGGATGAGGACAGTGGGGGGGGGGGTAAGGGTAGAGGGTGGGGTGGGAGCCAGGTGGAGGGGAGCTATGGGGGGAAAAAAGAGGAACAACTGTAATAATCTGAACATTAAAGATTGAATTTAAAAAAAATAGAGATTGTATAACACTGTCACATACCGGATATTAAAAATGATAGCTATTATTGTTTCCTGTAACAATTATATTCATTGAAAACAAGGAGTTTAAAAACTATAATTGTGGTGACCAGATAAGTCTTCAGAGAACTGTTTGAGGTAAACCTTAAAGAAGGAATAGGGTATTAATACACGCTGAATAAACATCTATCCTATCTAATAATAGACAAAGATTCAAATTGACCATACCTTCGCTACGCCCACCATTGGCTAATCAGAACAATATGCAAATTAACTGCCAACAAAGATGGCGGTTAATTTACATATGTAGGCGCAAAGCGGCGGAGCGAAGACTGAAGGTGGCTCCGGCCGGAGCAGCGAAAGGCTTGAAGGCGGCTCCAGCCAGAGCGAAGGCCTGGGTCCCAGGTGCCGGAGTAAAACCAGTTCCGGCAGCCAGGGGAAGGGAAGGCCTATTGCACGAATCTTTTTGTGCAACAGGCCTCTAGTATATATATAACTGAATAAGAAGTAATTTGATCCAGTCAGTGCATTTGGATCAAAAGGGAAAATTTAGATGGGGAGGAAGTTAGAATAAGTTACCACCCTTCCTCTTTTAATCTTAGAAATCCTTTGCTGTTGAATGAAAAATGAGAACTGAGCAAAATAGACTTATAGCAAGCCTTACCTTAGAATACCATTACTCCTCAACATATCTAAGAAAATTATTTTCTCCCAATAAAAATTTCTGATATTTCTTCCATTCTGCATCCAAGACAAAACAAAAACAAACAATAGCCAAAAAAACTTTCAAAGGACTTAAATGTAATAAATACAAAGAATTGCTTAAATATTCTTGAGACATTACTGCTTCAATGTTTTCTTTATTAGCACTTTAAAAGTTTTCTAGGTCTCACAAAATAAAACTCAAGCCAAGAGTGTTTATCCCGCAAAGGGCCCCTGCCCATGGCAAAGTTAGCATTTGGATATACTTGCTACAAATATCTTTTTCAAAGAATTCCTCCCACTGAAATGAGCCAATGGTCTCAAAAACATTCCTGCCAGAGGAGAAAAAAAGAAACAAAAAACTCGCTTGTAAGGAACAGCCAAACTACAAATGTTAAATTAGGCTGGAGGTTTTCACTAAATAAGTGTTTGGTAAGCATCTATATCCTTAGCTGTTTAGTACGTTTGACAGTCACCTACAAACATGCCGAGTTGCATTTGAGATTTTTAATTTCAATGCAAAAAGTGCTTCAGGATCATACATGTTGCAGGGAAAAAAGAATACTGGTACAGGGATCAGCAAACTTGGATTCTAGCCCCACCTCTGCCAGGAGTTAGATGAAAACTATGTGGGTCTGTTTTTCCATGTGTAAACTAAGCCCAAGCCAAGACTGGCAGATCTGTAAAATCCCTTTCAGCTCTGTACTAGGCATTGTGTTGTGTTTCAAAACTACAGTATTACTTCAGCTATTCAAGGACTTTTGTGCTTCCCTACCAATCTGATTATTTTTTTGGTTCTATATCTTTAAAAAAATGTCATTGGGAATATTTTTATTGACTTTAGAGAGAGGAAGGGAGAGAGAGAGAGAAAGAGAGAGGGATTGATTGATATCTTGCCTCCCTTACATTTCCTGAATGGGGATTGAACCTGCCAGTGTACAGGACCACACTCCAAACAACTGAGCCATGTTGGCCAGGGCAAGAAAAAAAAATGTGATTTTGACAGGGATTGCATTAAATATGTATATTGCTTTGGGTAATATGGACATTTTAACTATTATATTGATTCTTTCAATCCATGACCCTGAGTAACTTTCCATTTCATTGTGTCTTTTTCAATCTCTTCAATAATGCTTTGTAGTTTTCAGTATGTAGGTCCTTCACATGCTTTGTTAAGTTTATTCCTAGGTATTTTTTTCTTTTTGTTGCAAATGCAAAAGAAATTATTTTTTCCCCATTTCTTTCTCTGAAATTTCATTGCTAGTATAGGAATGCAGTGGATTTTTGTTCATTATTTTTGTATCCTGCAACTTTACTGTATTTGTTTATTGTTTCTAATTGTTTTTTGGTTGAGTCTTTAGGGTTTTCTATGTAAAGAATCATGTTATCTGCAAAAAGTGACATTTTCATTTCTTCACTCCCAATTTGGATGTCTTGTCTTTCCTTCTCTTTTCTGATTGCTCTGGCTAGGACTTCCAGAACTATGTTGAATAAGAGTGGTGAGAGTGTACATCCTGTTTTGTTCCTGATTTTAGAGGGAAAGCTTTCAGTTTTTCACCTTTGAGTGTGATATTTGCTGAGGGTCTGTTACATATGGCCTTTATTACATTGAGGTACTTCCCTTCTGTGTACATTTTATTGAGTGTTTTAATCACAAATGGATGTTGTAGCTTATAAAATGCTTTTCTGCACCTATTGAAGAGATTATGTGATTTTATCTTTATTTTGCTAATGTGGTGTATTACATTGATCAATTTGCATATGTTGAACCTTCCTTTTCTCCTGGAATAAACCCCACTTGATCGTGATGTATAATTTTTTAATGCATTGTTGTATTTGACATGAAGTATTTTGTTTAGGATTGTTGCATCTGTACCCATCAGACATACTGGTCTGTAGTTTTCTTTTGGGAGTTATCCTTGGAAAGTTTTGGTATCAGGATTATATTGGCCTCATAAAATGTGTTAGGAAGTATTGCCTCTTTTTCAATTTTTTGGAAGAATTTGAGAAGGATAGATATCATCTCTTCTTTGAATATTTGGTAGAATTCGCTAATGAAGCCATCTGGTAATGGACAAGTAATAACAAGGGTTGGAGAGTTTGTAGAGCAGCGGTTTTCAACCTGTGGGTCGCACCCCTTTGGTGGTCGAACGACCCTTTCACAGGAGTCGCCTAAGACCATCCTGCATATCAGATATTTACATTACGATTCATAACAGTAGCAACATTACAGTTATGAAGTAGCAACGAAAATAATTTTATGGTTGGGTCACAACATGAGGAACTGCATTTAAAGGGCCAGAAAGTTGAGAACCACTGTAAAAAAGGAACTCTCATTCACTGCTCATAGGAATGTAGACTGGTACAGTCACTGCAGAAAAAGAGTATGGAGGTTCCTCAAAAAACAAGAACAAAGCAATTCCTCATGTGGGTATCTACCAGAAAAAAAAAACTGAAAACATTTATTTACAAAGATATATGCATCCCTATGTTCACTGCAGCATTATTCATGGTGGTCAAGACATGGAAATGACCAAAGTGTTCTTTGACATATGGCTGAATAAAGAAGATGTACATATATAAAAAGGAATACTACTCACCCATAAGAAAAGATGAAATACTGCCATTTGCAACAACATGGATCTTGAGAATATCAGAAAACAAAACAAAACAAAACTAAGAACCATATGATTTCACTCATATGTATATATATAAAATAGACAGAACGATGGAACAACCAAACAACCCAATAACCGGTCGTGCGCTGACCACCAGGGGGCATGCATGGAACACGGCGGGCGTTGGCTATGGCCGGGATGGTGGAGCAGGTGAGCAGGGGAGGGGGTGCCAGACCAAGGCAGGAAGCCGGTCGCTGTCATCAGGGCGAGCCTCTGGTGGTTACTGAAAATTCTTTGCTCCCACGTGCTGCAGTCCCACCCAGCACTCACACCTGCTGCTGGCACCGGAGCCACTGCTCGCACCTGCTGCTTGTGCCTAGTGCTGGCCCCGATCACTCGGCACCATCAGCGGGTGTGAGCAGTTGCCAGCCCTGACACCCCTCAGGGCTTCTCCACCTCCCCCTGCTCCTGAGGGGCAGCAGCCGCCGCTCACACCCGCTGATGGTGCCGGCCTGGCCCCAATTAATCTGCGTTATCAGTGGGTGTGAGCGGGGCCGGTGCCATCAGTGCATGGAAGCAGTGGCAGTGGGAGAGGGGCTGTTGACAGACAGGGGACCAGGGGCTGCGGCAGGAGGGGCCGGGCAGGGGTGCAGAGGATGGGCCGAGATCCGCCCCTGTGCCTGCAGCAGCCTGACGGCCCACAGTTCCTTTCAAGGTGCACAAATTCATGCACTGGGCCCTAGTATGGGATATAAAATTGAAACTCACAGACACAGACAACAGCATGGTAGTAACCAGAGGCAAGGGGGTTTGAAAGTAGTAAACCATAAAGGAAGCCAAATGCATGGTGACAGTGATTTGACACAGGATGGTAGGCACACAATGCAGTACACAGATCATGTGTCATAGAAATGTACACTTGAAGACCATAATTGTACTAACCAATGTTACCTCAATAAATATAATTTAAAAAATAAAATAAAAAACCTAAAAAGCCAGCACCATCTAGTGGAATCCAAAGGATTCACTAAATATGCAACGAAAGACATTTCTACAAGCAAACTATCCAGAGCTTTATTTTTACTTCACTATTTTTCTAAAGTTCCAGGGACATTTGGTAGCAAGAATCAGCTTACGCACATTTCCCTGAGTCATGATATAGCAATGAAGCTTTGTGAAAATGCTGAATTATTTCAGTATCTTTCATACTTATTATATACTAGTGTCACTTTTCCATAAAGTGATATGATGCGAAAATAAGGCAGCAGAGAAAAAACAAGACAAACAAACAAACAAAAAAACCCTCTTAGTAGCTCCATTAATTTACAATATTTTCTAGGAAGGTTATTACCTGTAATTTATAAATGAACAAGTTAATTGCTTGCATAAAAGAAACATATTTTCCAGATTAAAGATTTCCTAAAATAGCAGATCAGAAGCTTCATCAATGAGAAAATAAAAATAATTATTTCCTCTTACACATTAAAATCATACTTATTTTCATGTTGTCCAATATTCAATAAATGAAGTATGTCAGTTTACCCCTAATCTGTTTCTCTCTATATAAATATTTATCACTAGGATAATCCTGGTGAAATTCAGGATCTTTAATTGTTATGTTTATTGCTGCATCCTCAGCAATATTCCAGTGCTATGTTCTTGTGCCTGGAAAAGTGCTAGCACATAATAAGTGCTTAATAAATTTTCTCATTAGTAAATTCATTAATGAATAAACCTTGAAATTATTACAGTTTTTTCAGCATAAAGAATTG
This sequence comes from Myotis yumanensis, assembly GCF_028538775.1. Taxonomy (NCBI): domain Eukaryota; kingdom Metazoa; phylum Chordata; class Mammalia; order Chiroptera; family Vespertilionidae; genus Myotis; species Myotis yumanensis. The sequence continues at coordinate 133,715,093 of NW_027223754.1, forward strand.
TACTACAATGTAACAAAAAAGTAAAAATATTAAATATTAAATGCATATTTATTAGAGAGGCAGTAGTACGAGGCAATTAAAAAATTAGATATAAGGTAGACTGCTGAATTTCAAATCCTGACTTTGTCATTTACTAACTGTGGTCTTAGACAATTTACTGAACCTCTCTGCGCTTCAGTTATCTTACCTGAAAAAAAAAAAAAAAGATTTAATAGCATCTAACTCATAGCAATTCTAGGGAAATCAAATGATTTAATACAGCATAAAATAATGCCAAGTGGTAAAAAATTATCTATTACTTTATTATTTTAAGTTGTATTTGTTTCTGTAAAAATTTATAAAAGAATTTTGTCATACACATTTTTTCAAAATTAATTTAGTTTCAAACGTTTCTACTAGAAATTCAATAAAATTTGACGTAAAAATGAGAGGGACAAAGAAAACTAGATTATAAATTCTACGTCTCTTATTTTTCATTTGCTTTGGCCATTCATTAAAATATATATATATATATATATTATATATATATATATATTTATACTCAAAATAAAAAAGGTTTCCCACAGAGATTTTGTAAACTTTAATAATCAGTTAGAGCATCCATTCAATGAATATTTTCCCACATTATTTGCACAAAACAAAATGCTTTACCAAAGCATGTATATAATCCTATCTAATAATAGAGAAACATGGTAATTAACCGTAACTTCGCTACCCTTCCCATTGGCTAATCAGTGAGATATGCAAATTAACTGCCAACCAAGATGGCGGCCGGCAGCCACGCAGCTGAAGCGAACATGAGGCTTGCTTGCTCCAGTGACGGAGGAAGCCAAGGTTCCCCGCCTGCCGCGGCCCAGTTCTGAGCTCCAGATGCAACAATGTTGCAATTATAGAAGCTAAACAAACCCAGATACCTGCTTTCAGCCGCCAGCAGGCTCAGAGCTTAGAGCGCCAGTGATGGCAACAGATTTTCAATTATAGAAGCTAAACAAACCCAGATACCTGCTTTCAGCCAGCCACAGCCTCAGAGCTGGAGCCGGCTCTCAGCTCCAGTGACAGCTATAGAAGGTAAATAAATCCCAGAATAAAAAAAAAGAGGCTGGGAGCTTCAGTCGCCCGCCAGCCTGAAAACGGCCCTCAGCCCCTCACCCAGACTGGCCAGGCACGCCAGTGGGGACCCCTACCCTGAAGGGGGTGTGACCAGCTGCAAACAGCCATCAGCCTGTCATCCAGGCTGGCCAGGCACCCAAGCGGGACCCTCACCCTGATCCGGATCACCCTTCAGGGCAAACCACCCAGCCCCCACCCGTGCACCAGGCCTCTATCCTATATAGTAAAAGGGTAATATGCAAACTGACCCTAACAGCAGAAAGACCGGGAATGACTGGGCACTATGACACACACTGACCACCAGGGGCCAGATGCTGAATGCAGGAGCTGCCCTCTGGTGGTCAGTGCACTCCCACATGGGGGAGCTCTGCTCAGCCACAAGCCAGGCTGATGGCTGCCAGTGCAGCGGTGGTGGTGGGAGCCTCTCCTGCCTCCTCAGCAGCGCTAAGGATGTCTGACTGCAGCTTAGGTCTGCTCCCTGCTGGCAAGTGGGCATCCCCTGAGGGCTGCCGGGCTACCAGAGGGATGTCTGATTGCCAGCTTAGGCCCAATCCCCCGGGGAGCAGGCCTAAGCCAGCAAGTGGTCACCCCTGAGGGGTCCCAGACTTCGAGAGGGCACAGGCCGGGCTGAGGGACTCCCTACCCCCGAGTGCACAAATTTGTGTGCACTGGGCCTCTAGTAATAATATAACAAACCTTAACACTTAAACTGAAGTCCACCCAAATTAACTGAATTATAAAAGATAGCCATGTAACTCAAAGAAAAATCATAAAACATTTTAAATAAAACAGTATAATAAAATAGCTTGTTTGATTAAAATAAATCCATCTTTAAAATCATCAACCTAGTGAACTTAATTAAATTAAAGCAATTATTTTGTGCATTAAGTAAAAATATCCTAGTATCAAAACTTGCTACCAATATAGAACCAATAATAAGATATTATAGAAAAATGTATATGGTATTCTTTAAATTACTTCAAAATTTATATGACCCTATATATCCTAATGTAATATAATAGTTTCTTTTTTACTAAATTTGGCTAGAGAATAATTTGTATATATATTAGAAATAACACTTTAACTTATATTTCAATTATAATCCTATATAACAAAAGGCTAATATGCTAAGTGCCTGGTTGTCCATTCAACCAGTCAAAGCGTAATGTGCTAATGATATGCTAAGGCCACTCAACCGCTTGCTATGACATACACTGACCACCAGTGGGCAGACACTCTGACCACTAGGTTAGCTTGCTGCTGGGGTCCAGACGCTCAGGACTGAGCGAGATGGGCTGGACACACCCTGAAGATCTCCTGTGGCCCCTCCCCAGCTGGCCAACCTCCCGCGTCCCTCCCTGGTCCTGATCATGCACCAGTGGGGTCCCTCAGCCTGGCCTGTGACCTATTGCAATTGGGACCCCTCAGGGGATGTCAGAGAGATGGTCTTGACCCGATTCCGCAGGCCAGGCCTAGGGACCCCACTGGTGCATGAATTTGTGCACTGGGCCTCTAGTTAATAATAATAATTAAAACCATCTCTTTCCATAGCTACAGCACACAATATATTTAAACATTAAAGGCAATAATAAAAATATATTAACTTTGTAATTTTAATTTAGAGAATTAAATTTTAAATTACCTTTTAAAAATGTATCTTTATTGTTAAAAGTATTACAGATGTCCCCCTTTTTTCCCCAATGACCCCCTCCCTCTTCCACACCCTTCCCCAGGCATTTAAAAAGAAAATTTCATAGTGTGTTGTTATTTCTATAAACAGTTTAACTAGAATGGAAAACACTGAGCATGAATAATTTCCAATAATTGTTTTAAATAAATTGATGCAGTAGCTCTTCTCATTCACTTAAATGTAAAGAAGGTCAAATGAAAATGTACATTAATATTTTATCATAAAAAGTATAATTAGCACTAACATTACATATTAACTATTGGAATAACTACAGCTTAGAAAGAATTAGAAACAAATTAAACTTGAAACTACAGATATATACTATCTGGTATTGCTTCCAATGTTATTTCACCTACATAAGAAATATAGCATGGATTAGTAACTTATTAATTTATAAACACAAATCTATCTTTGTGCCCCTTCATAAGAGTTTTCAGCATCAATTTATCATTGAAAGACAAAATCTATGCTTTTCACTTAGCTTAACCAGAATCTCTGTAAGCAGTTTCTGAAGATGAAAAACAGACTCCAACTGGTTTTCAGAAAACCTACTTTCTCAGGTATACTCTTCTCACACTCAATAAATAGTGTTTTCATTGTCCCAACAGACAGCAAAGACGTCTTTTACCTTGTTTGCTCTATACTACATAGAGATACCTCAGGTACATCAATTAATACGATGGCAGCTTTCACATAAATCTTGCAGATACCCTATCCCAGGAAATCCACTGCCCACAAAAAATCCCATACAGCACTGCTGGCAATGAAAGTGAAGTGAATGAGAGTTCAAGCATTTCTTCTTACAAACAGCCTTTCAATTTTTTTTAAGCATGCTGTACTGTGTGCCAATACAGTAACATACATCTCAATGCACTTGCCTTCATTCCAACAAAAACAACAAAATATTCCTATATGTATATTACATTGAAATTTTAAAATAAAAATTCTGTATCAAAAGTATCAGTATTTCCATATGGAGAAGTCATGAGTAGTCCTAAAGTAGGCAACACAGATATGCAGGAAAATAAACAAATTAAAGTATATTATACATTATACTATTTTCAAAGGTGTTTTTTTGAAACATTTGCAAAACAAAAGCTTTCTTTGTGCTAACAACTGTATTTTCCTCATATTTAAAATATGTGGGAAATGATGTGACTGCCTAGATCCAACTATCTCCATACCGCCTCCAGATTTTCATAGAGAGCAAAAAGAAATAAAAAATACCTACAAATTACCCTTCCCATTTAAATGGGAAATAAAGAAATTACAAGCTGATTTTTTCTAAATGGGGCAATAAGTAAGTATCCAGAACCAACACATTCTAGGCTGAATCCACAGAGGGAATCCTAGGGAAACAGAATGGACAAGTAAGAAATGAAGGTGCCCTATTGGTGGAAGAACCCATGTATTATCAACAAGGCCTCCCACCAGTAAGAGAGAGCATTACCCTGAGCGCCATGGCAGCACTGAGACCAATTATGTAAGTTAAGTTAATAAATACAAATGACCATGGTCTATATATGAGGGGGAAACATTTAAGCTTGGATCAAAATTTAAAACACAAATCTATGCTGTATATAAAGACATACCTAAAACACAGTGATTCAGCCAAAACCGGTTTGGCTCAGTGGATAGAGCATTGGCCTGCAGACTGAAAGGTCCCAGGTTCGATTCCGGTCAAGGGCATGTACCTGGGTTGCGGGCACATCCCCGGTGGGAGGTGTGCAGGAGGCAGCTGATCGATGTTTCTCTCCCATCGATGTTTCTAACTATCTATCTCTCTCCCTTCCTCTCTGTAAAAAATCAATAAAATATATTTAAAAAAAAAAAAATAAAACACAGTGATTCAGAAAAATTAAAGAAAGTCGTTTTTATAAATTGCCAAAAAGGTAAATATGAACAAAAAAGAAGCTGTTAGACAAGGTAGAATTTAATCTCAAAAGCAATAAAGAGACAAAAAAGGGCACATAATTTTCTAGGCTAAAATTCACAATGAAGATAATTCAGTTAAGAAGATATATTGAACAGCATGGAGCAACATTCATTAAGCAGAAACCAAATGACACACAAAAAAAGAGATACACTGATAAGCAACAGACAGATTTAAGCTACCTCAACTCCTATAGCCCAAGATATATCAAGTAGATATAAATACCTAAAACAAGTGGTCAAGGTAGAGCTATATTGAAATAAAAATAAATAACTTCCTTTTCAAGTATACATGAAACATTCCTAAAAATTGACCACAATTAGAAAAATCACAGTAAGTTCCAAAAAGCAGAAATAGCATAAAATTGTTCTCTGACCATATGCTATAAAACTAGAAAAAAATAACAGCAAAAAAGTCCTTTTCATATGCAAATTTAAAATCTTACCTAAACGATAAAATTATAGAACTGATGAAAATACCTATATACCAGAAGTTATGCATTAGTAGTACTCAGAAGAAAATTTATAGATTTAAGTATTTATGTCAATAACAGTGAAAAAGATAAAGAAATTAAATATTTTACGAAAAAATAAAAGAACAACAACATAAATTGGTATTAGCATGTATCAGTGATAGGAATACAAAATTATACAACCTATATAAAATGCATCTTGCACTGTCTTCCTAAATCACAGATGTCCTTTGCCCCAACAATATATAGTGTGGGAAATTAACAAAGATATATCTGATAAAGTGTGAAATGACATTATGGCAATGTAGGAAAATAGAAACCATTCAATGTCCATTAGTCAAGGACTGGTGAAATACACTCTGATCTATCTACAAATTGAATACTATAAAGCCATATTCAGGCTTGTTAAGTGAAAAAAGGTAAGAAAGAAAGGCACAGTACTTAAAATATTCTATATTTGAGAAAGGATTAGCATATATAAGTATATTTTTACATATCTGAAAATGCACATTTATATATACATACATGTATATACATATACTTTTGAAACACATATATTACTATATACATATATATATGTTATATAAACATATATACAAAATCATCTATAATAATAAAAACATAATATGCAAATTGATCGAACGACCGAACAGCAGAAGGACCATCCAGATAACCTTTTGGACGACCACACTATGACACACACTGGTGCCAGGCCAGTCAAGGTGGGTGAGATGCGATTGGTCAGGAGGCTCGCCATCGTCCCATGATCGCCCCGCAGAGGGAGGCCCAGCCCACCCTCTGTGGGGCGATCAATGGGGGGCCTCCACAATCGATTGCCCCAAAGACGGAGGCCCATGCCACCAGATGGTGAGGTGATCGATGGGGAGGGGGGGGGCGTGATTTCCCCAAAGAGGGAGGCCCAGGCTACCTGGCTGGCAGTGCTACAGCAGGTGGGCGGGGCCTCCCTCTGCACGGTGATTGATCTGGGGACCCCGTGATTGATTGCCCCACAAAGGAAGGCCCAGGCCAGCCCAGCAATCACACCCCATGCCTGTTGCCTGCAAAGGGAGGCAACTGGTGGTAGGGAGGTGGGGGACAGCACCACACAGATGGCAAGCAGTGGCAGCAGCGGGGGCGGGGCCAGCTGCCAGCAGCAGGGGGAAGGAAAGCCCCAATAGGCCCTGATCGCTGGCCAGGCCTAGGGACCCTACCTGAGGGGTCCCAGATTGAGAGAGGACACAGGTTGGGCTGTGGGACATTCCCCCCGCCATGCACGAATTTCATGCACCAGGCCACTAGTCTATATATAAAAATAGATGAGAGAACAGTGAAAAAAACAGGCATGTAAGCAAAATCTCTTTGAGTATGCCTTTTTAAAATGCAGTTTCAGCCCAGCCAGTGTGGCTCAGTGGTTGAGCATCGACCCATGCACCAAGAAGCCGCAGGTTGGATTCCCAGTCAGGGCACATGCCCGGTTTGTGGGTTGCCACTCAATCCCCAATAGGGGGTATGCAGGAGGCAGCCAATCAATGATGCTCTCTCATCAATGATGTTTCTACCTCTCTCTCTCTCTCCCTTCCTCTCTAAAGTCAATAAAAATATATTTTTAAAAATTCAGTTTTTCTTTATAAACCTACTGTATAACATATCAAAAACAATACTGAATAAAATGGGGAAAAATCTAATTATATTTTAAATTCATAACATAATCACTAAGATAAAAAACTTTAGTTTTCACTTTGGGGAACAAAACCCAAGGGCAAAAAGAAATGCAAAGAAATTTTAAAATTAATTTAGTAATTTTATAGTTATTGATATTGGGATTATTTTTAAAGCTATTTTATGAATATTGTAAGAGATAGTAAATAATTATGTTAATGTTATCAAACAAGGGTTACAGTGGAAGAGAAAGGAAATACTATCAAGTTTAAAAAGTAAATTTGAATTGAATTATCAATATTTAAATCAATTACACAATATAATTTAAATGTCAAAATGTATAATAAGGCAATTAACTGAAATATTCTGTTTGATAAAAAATTTATGAGTTCATAAGAATACTAAGAAAGGGAAAAATGGAGAGGGAATGGAAGAGGGAGAGAGACAGACAGCCAAAGTGAGGGGAAGGAGAGAAAACAGGTATAAAATAAAGCAAAATAAATAAAACAAAAAAGCACCACTAAAGGCAACAAAGGCCACTAGCACTTTGATGTAAAAATTTTTCTATACAAAGATAGGCATTTATCCTTGTATTTTCTCTACAAACTATTTCAAGATAACCAAATAGTTCTTATTCAATAAGGATCCCAGTTTTTAAAAAAAATATGGAAGGAAAGATCAAATTAGAAAACTTACTTTTTGCATCCCCAATTGCCTTAATTAATTCAGGCCACAGTAATCAATGGCTGGAAGCAATATGAAAAAGTTGGTGAAGAACTTTATTACAAGCTACTCAATGTCAACTGTAGTAACACGCAAAGCGAACACTCTGACTCCTAATAAAAAGCCACAGAGCACCACCCATGAAAAAGTCCTGCTAAAATGACTCAATGTAAACCTAATCAAGACTGTTGCACTAACTTCCATGGCCATTAAATGCAGGGCTTCGTGAAACAATTCCAATGACACTAAAAGGAAGTAAATGGACAAATCCAGAATGTGGAAATTGTACAGGATAATTAGTATAGGTTCTGCAGTAAATCAGTGGTTGGGGCGGGGGGGGAGGGAAAGTGGGAGGATTGCTACAGATGGGAAAGACTTCAAAGACCTATATAATATAATATGTGGTCATTTCTTGTATTATGATTCAAATCAACTCAGAAAATTTTGAGAAACAAAAACTGGAGTACATATTATCAGTTTATACAAGGTATCACCATCTACACTAATAAAAGACAAAGATACTAATTGACTGTACCTTCGCTATACCCTAAGCCATGCCCACCAGCCAATCAGGCGACTATATGCAAATTAACCCAACCAATATGGCGGCCAGCAGCCACGTAGCTGGAGCAAGCAGGAGGCTTGGTTGCCCGGGTGATGGAGGAAGCCAAGCTTCCCGCCAGCCTTGAGCTGGCTGTGGCCTCCGCTCATGGCAACAAAGTTTCAATTATAGAAGATAAATAAATCCCAGACACCTGCTTCCAGCCAGCCTCCACTGGGAGCTTGGGTGGCTGGGGACTGTGGCCAGCCTGCAAAAAGCCATCAGCCCCTCACCCAGGCTGGCCAGGCACCCCAGTGGGGACCCCCACCCTGAAGGGGCTGTGGCCAGCTTGCAAACAGCCATCAGCTCCTCACCCAGGCTGGCCAGGCACCCCAGGGGGAACCCCTACCCTGAAGGGGCTGTGGCCAGCCTGCAAACAGCCATCAGCCCCTCACCCAGGCTGGCCAGGCACTCCAGTGGGGACCCCCACACTGAAGAGGCTGAGGCCAGCATGAAAACAGCCATCAGCCCCTCACCTAGGCTGCCCAGGCACCCCAGGGGGGACCCCCACCCTGAATGGGCTGTGGCCAGCTGCAAACAGCCATCAGCCCCTCACCCAGGCTGGCCAGGCACTCCTATATAATAAAAGGGTAATATGCAAATTGACCCTAACAGCAGAACGACTGGAAATGACTGGTCACTATGACACCCACTCACCACCATGGGGTAGATGCTCAATGCAGGAGCTGCCCCCTGGTGGTCAGTGCAGTCCCACAGGGGGAGCTCTGCTCAGCCACAAGCTAGGCTGACGGCTGCCAGTACAGCGGTGGTGGTGGGAGCCTCTCCCGCCTCCTCAGCAACGCTAAGAATGTCCGACTGCAGCTTAGGCCTGTTCCCCGCTGGCAAGTGGACATCCCCCAAGGGCTCCTGGGCTGCCAGAGGGATGTCTGACTGCCAGCTTAGGCCCAATCCCCCGGGGAGAAGGCCTAAGCCAGCAGGTGGTCATTCCCCGAGTGGTCCGAGACTGCAAGAGGGCACAGGCTGGGCTGAGGGACCCCCCGCAAGTGCACAAATTTTTGTGCACGGGGCCTCTAGTTAATTATAATTGGTATCAGAATGCATGTGGTTAAGTAAGAATGGGCCATATTATTAAAAACCATCTACTGAAGCATGGAAGGTGGAAATTATATAATTTTGGGGTTTGTTTTAAAAAAAGAAAAAGTAAGAACAAACCAAAAGTAATGATAAAGCAAATGTTGAACAGGTTATGTGGAATCTTCATATATTTATTTTGTAAATGTTTGAAATTTTCAACACTATAAAAATGAAAGAAAACAAAACAAAACATAAGCAAACAAATAAAACTAATATCGAGGAGGCCTAAGTAGAACCAGGGCTAAGCATAGAAAGTTGACTTGCCTTTACTCCCCATCTATTCCCATACCGACCCTGATGTTTCAGTCTATGTCACTTTCTTAATGATTCTGGGAGATAGGAGATGAAAATGATGGAACTTTGGGGAGGCTTCAAAAATTTAAGCCATTAGAATTGTACCAGAATAAAGTTTTTAGTTCCTGATCTTTTGCAATCCTTGATTATTAATTAATCATTATTTAAGCTCCTATCATGTCCCTTGAGCATTTCATAAGTTAAATAATAAAAACAAAATTGTAAGCCAGGTAGTAAATAATATAAGATTTTTACATTAGAAATAGCGGCCCGGTGAACAGATTTGTGCACCAGTGGGGTCCCTCAGTCTGGCCTGCACCCTCTCACAATCTGGGACCCATCGGGGGACCTGCGAGGATCGGGCCGAAATTGGCAGTCCGACATCCCCTGAGGGATGTAGTATGTGCGTGAGGCGGCAGGCGGCCAGGAAGGAGTCTGAGCCTGGGCCGGGTGCCGCACCGCTCGTGCTCATTCTGGCCCCGCCGCACCTACCGCTGCCGCTGCTTGGTAGCCCTGCAGTGAAGGCGGGAGAGGCTCGCACTGCTGCAGCTGCAATTGCCAGCCATGAGCCTGGCTTCTAGCGCCTGTTGGTCAGCTGAGTGGCACTCCCACTGTGGGAGCACACTGACCACCAGGGAGCAGCTCCTACATTGAGTGTCTGCCCCCTAGTGATCAGTGCACATCATAGTAACCGGTCAACTGGTTGTTCAGTCACTTAGGCTTTTATATATATAGATTATCACACCGGAAACATATAGAAGTAAGTTGAATTTCAGTTGGTAGACTAAAGAAGTTGAGTAGTAACAAGTGCAGCAACAATAGAACACTGCAAAACTTGACAGCAAAATGTAAGAGAGATGAGGTGAGGATAGAAGTGAATGGCAAGAGGAAGAACTTGACATAAAACAGATGATAAATGATGGAGTAAGGTGCCAGAGGAGACTGACAGGTATATTTATAGAATTAGAAGGACTGGCCTTAAACAAAAAAAAAGACAGTTTTGTTGCTGAATTATACGAATTATAAAGTATGAAGGTGGAAACAGAAACAGATATATAGGTACATAGATATACAAAGGGAGTGATGGAGAAGATTAGGAAGATGAATTATTTCTTCTAGGTAGTATTAGTAGCTCTAGCTAAAGAATAAAAGATTAGTACAAGTGATGTATGTACACAAGGAAAGGAGTGATGGAGTGATAAAAGGGTTTACTACAAATAACTCTGGCAGTTCCCACCAGAAAGCATAGGATCCATAAAAAATGATGGCATCAACCTGGGGTATTATATTCCCCATTAGAGCTCAGATCAATACTGGTTATAAGGAAAGGAACAGGAAGGTGCCTATACTAATAGCAAGAACTACTAACAATTACCCATTTGTCAGTGGTGGGAACATATTCCTTTTGTAAAATTTAAAAATTATTTTATGTCCTTAGTAAATAAGGATAAAAGATTAAATAAGTATGGCATGAATAAAATAAACAAATAATGGATGGTGGCCTATTCTTTAATAGGAATAAATGAAAATATATAATGATAAGAAATAAATGTCTATATATTAAAATTCCATTTTTCTCACCAATTCGAGTGATTTTATTATGTGAAAGTTCAAGATCTTGGATATTAGTGCAGCCATCCAAACCATGCAAAGAAGTTAGTTTATTTTTATTAAGAAGAACAACACAGAGATTTTCCAAATTTTCACAGTCGATAGTCTCAATATTATTTTCCTAAAACAAAGAACAAATGTAATTAGTTTTATTTCAATGGTTTCTAAAAAAAAATTTAAAGCTTGCAAAAAGATGAGATATAATCTCCAAATGAACATCTAATTATCTAACTTAGAATAACCATGCAAAATGTATTACTATCTAGATGAAAATATAGAATCTATCTATATAAAACCCTCATATGCAAATTGACCGAACGGTGGAACGACCCAACAACAGGTTGCTATGATGTGTGCTGACCACAGGGGGCATATGCGGAACATGGCAGGCCTCAGCAGCGGGTGGCAAAGCACAGAACATGGAGGGCATCAGCCACCGTGGGATGGTGGAGCAGGTGAGTGGGGGGCACCAAACCAAGGCGGGGCACTAGTCACTGTCATCAGGGCAAGCCTCTAGTAGTTACTGAAAATTCTTTGCTCCCACGTGCCACAGTCCCGCCTGGCACTCACACCTGCTGCTGGTGCCGCCCTGCTCACACCCACTGCCAGCCCCAATCACTCAGCGCCGTCAGCAGATGCAAGCAGTGGCTGCTGGTCCCGATCACCCTGAGGGCTTCTTCACCTCCCCCTGCTCCTAAAGGGCGATCGGGGCAGCAGCCGCCGCTCACACCGCTGATGGCGCCAGCCCTGTTCGCACCCACCGCCGGTGCTGGCCCCAGTCACTCTGCATCATCAGTGGGTGCAAGTGGGGCCGGTGCCATCAATGCATGGGAGCAGCAGGAGCAGGGCCGCCGGCAGACAGGGAACTGGGGGCCACAGCAAGAGGGGCTAGGCAGGGGCGCAGAGGATGAGCCGGGCGGTGGCGTGGCGATCAGATCGGCGGGGCGGGCAGATGACTGGGGGAAGGGAGGCTGCACCTGGCAGCCACTAGGGACCTTACCCATGCATGAATATCATGCACTGTGCCTCTAGTCATGTAATAAATCATTAACTGATCTTGTATTTATTGATAATCTTTTTTTTAAATATATTTTATTGATTTTTTACAGAGAGGAAGGGAGAGGGATAGAGAGTTAGAAACATCGATGAGAGAGAAACATCGACCAGCCACCTCCTGCACACCTCCTTCTGGGGATGTGCCTGCAACCAAGGTACATGCCCTTGACCGGAATCGAACCTAGGACCCTTCAGTCCACAGGCTGACGCTCTATCCACTGAACCAAACCGGTCTGGCTATTGATAATCTTTTAAAATATTGAAAATACAGAGGATGATCCTATACAATAAAAGGGTAATATGCAAATTGACCCTAATGGCAGAACGACTAGGAACAACCGGTCACTATGATGCGCACTGACCACCAGGGGGCAGACGCTCAACACAGGAGTTGCCCCCTGGTGGTCAATGTGCGCCCACAGGGGAAGCTCCGCTCAGCCACAAGCCAAGCTGATGGCTGCCAGTGCAGCAGTAGTGGCAGGAGCCTCTCCCACTTCTACAGCAACGTTGATGTCCAACTGTGGCTTAGGTCCACTCCTCCTGGGCAGCGGGCCTAAGCTGTGAGTTTGACATCCCCCGAAGGGTCCCGGACTGCGAGAGGGTGCAGGCCAGTCTGAGGGACCCCTGAGTGCACGGATTTTCATGCACTGGCCCTCTAGTATAACCAGATATTTCAATCTAAATGAATAAGAGTTAATATTTGGTACTATATAAAACTGTTATTAAAAATAAACCACTGAAATAATTGAAATCTCCCCACCTTCTCTCCTCAGTTCCTTCATCTCCCAAGAACACTAATATCATGAATTAAGTATACAGCTCATATATAGGTTTATATTTTTACTATGCATATACATCTCTGCAATACATATATATTGGTCTCAGTGTCAAGGTCATGTGTCAAGGATGCATTAGCAACTCTCTCTTTTAAGACCTCAGAATAGACCATAGCAACTCTCTCACAAATATTTTTGAGGACAGTCTTTGTCTAATGGAGTGAACTTAATAAGAAGCAGAGACAGCCCACAATGTTTTAAAAGAAAATCATATTGGTGAAAGTACCACCAGTTTGAACTGAAAAAAATATAATTAAAAATGAAAAGAAGCTTTTAGGTGCCCCACCTTCTATGGGAAAGAAACTGGTTGAGAAAAAATTATCAACTGCAAACCAGCACACTTTTTGAGGACAAGGAAGTGTGCCTTGAGGATGGACTCAAAAGCCCAGTGTGCAGAATCAAGAGTCATAGAAAACCATTACTGTGGAGCCAACCTGAATCCTTATTAAGGAATTGATAACTTCCCAAGGTACAAATCATAAACAGAAGGTATTTTAGGCATTCAGCCGGCCACAAATTACATAAGAAACCCAGTGAACACAATATGAAGCAGAAGAAATACCCAGACAATCCTGGCCTCAATTCATGGCCCCCAAAACCATGAGCAAATAAATGATTATTATTTTAATTTGCTAAGTAATGTGGCCATTTGTTATACAGCAGAAAGTAACAAGAACAATCATCCACACACAGAGATAAGCAATTCCCTGGTCATACTGCCTAATCATTTTCCCTCTATGGCTCGCAGAAATTTTGGCCCTTGATCTTTTTACGACATGAGTTACATGGTATTTTAATAAATGTTGTTGTTGTTGTTGTTGTTTTTCAAAATAGTCATTTCTGAAATGTAAAGATGAATTTACCTTATATTTTATTACAAGATAGATAATGAGAACAGAGGACATACCTGTACATCAATGTACTTCAGTTTTTTGCAGTTATTCAGGCCATGCAAAGAATTTAATCCACAGCGTCGAAGAGACAGAAACTGAAGATTGGTACACTCTGCCAGTGTGGAAAGACTACAACCTGGCAAATCTTGAAATGTTACTCTTGTAACCTAGATAATTCAAAAAAATTAGAGTGCATAACATTATCTAGCAGTAACAATCTCTGAGATCAGGGAACTCTATCTGAGCAGACCATCTCCACCTGGATCTGATTTAAATGAGATGATTCTGTGCCTCAAGTCTGAGCCTGACGCCACATACTGCTGAGACTTTGGGGTCTTTGGGACCTGAACCATGGAATGCAGACAACATTCTATTGCACGTCTTCTCTATTATAAAGGTATGAATCATTCCTTACTACTGAATAATGTAATATACCCAACCATATAGTATCTGTGCTAAAAAAATCATGAATAATATTTTTTCTCTATTTTTCAAGTATCTGAAGACCATGCATTTATAATATTTCATATTACTGAGATATTACTATAGACTTATTACTTCATAATGCTTTTTTTCTTAAGGAACTCCCTTTTTTGATTGTTTGTTTTTTTAGCTAAAGAAAACTCAATATCAAAGAAAGTTTTCAACTTTATATATACAAAGGGCTACATTTATTGTCCTAGAAGAATATATCAGATAGAAATATTTTTTGATTAGGAAAATGCACTGCATTTTTTAAACTCAAGATTTCTCACCTATGTTAAAGGGCAGAGGAATAATGCAATAATGTATTGTTATTGTTTATTTCATTACAATTGAGTCTATGCACTGAAATAACTATAAAAAAATCAAATTATAGTAAGAATATTTTCATATTGCCACATCAAAAATCCTAAACCAGGTTTCCCATGTGCTGAAAAACAATTTAAAAATTATTAGCTTTATAAGAAGAGTCTAGTAGTATCACAATCAAAATAGAAATTCAAAAATTGTTAGTTGAAATTGAAAGCATTATTGCTTCAGAAAAAGCTGGAAAAGTATAAAATTTTAAGTTTGATAACTCCTCTTCATATTGAAATTTTCTGTGCATGATATTAAACTAAAAGTTTTTAATTTACATATTTACATGAGTGAATAGGAAGATCATATGCTCATGAAGAGTGATTAAGAAGTGATTAAGTCTATTCCTTGCAAAAGAAATAATCCATATTTTTAAAACTTTGGGTGAATAAAAGTTTTTAGTTTCAAAATTATTTTAGAAATTTCTCAATTAGTCATAATCTAAACATATATTTTAGTGAAAATATTTTTCAAGAATGAGGATAAAACACATCCCTCCCCACTCAAACAAAAGTGAGAGATATTTCAGTGCCCATTGCATACATTTTAGGCAGAAGGAAAGTGATATAGATGGGAGACCTATAATGAAAGTAAGAAAGACGACCAAAATAATTAGTAAGTCAGACAAAGAAAGACAGAAACTGCTCTAGCCAGTTGGGCTCAGTCGATGTAGCATTGGCCTGCAGACTGAAGGGTCCCAGGTTTAATTCTAGTCATGGGTATGTGTATATATACATATATAGGAGTTCATTCTCAATTATTCTTGAGTTCAACCCAAGGAGTGTCAGTCACCTATGGTAAATTGAAAATACAAAGTAACAAAAGCAATGATTATGTTTTGCTTTGCAGAACATCTGTTCTGTGCCACATCTTAAATCTATTAAACTTGAAGAAATAATATTGTTTAAAAATTCAGGCTGCAGAGACTGAATGTGAGGTATGATTAGATGATTAAGTAAAAGAGAATCTTACTTCACATAAATTATGTACCATCACACCAGTTTATTTCAATTTGCCTTGTATAAGGAAAGTGAGTCATCTGATCTAAAGTAAACCAGCTGCTAAAATGCTGTGATTTATGCCATGTTATAAAGCCATATCCAAAAATCCTGCCTGGCTGGTGTGGCTCAGTTGGTTAGAGTGTCATCCCATGCCCTGAAGGGTCGCTCCTGGTCAGGACACATATCCAGGTTTTGGGTTTAATCCGCAGTCAGGCCACATCTGGATAGATGTTTCTTTCTCTCTTCCTTGCTATTCCTCTCTCTCTCTTTCTACAATCAATGAAAAACATGTCCTCAGGTGAGGGCTTAAGAATATACATATATCCTTCAGTTCGGTGACTTTTTTTCCTGGTTGTTATTTAAAGCAAGTTACCCCTATGAGCAAAATACCAAAAAAGAAAAAAAAAGGAAAAACAGTAAAACTTGGAAAAATTAAAATATATTAGCTGTCAATAATCACCAATCTCCAGTCATATCCTTTTGTGATATTACTGCATAGAGTGGATGGCTCAGCATTTTCAATTTAAGAATTTATTTGATGAAACCAGCTATTAGGCAAGCGCTCAAAAATCAATTTGCCTGTTTTTCAAATATTTGGGATCCACATTTGACAATGACAATTAGGAGCCCTAGACTGTAGTCAACATAGTCAACAATCCTATAAAGTAGGTATTGCTCTTCCCAGTTTATAGAAGACAAAATTGAGATTCATAAAGGTCGAGTACCTTGCACCAGGTGACACACACAGTAAATAGGAGAAATAAAATTAGAACCCTGATCTTACCTGTTACACAGCTTGTTAGTACTTTATTAAATTACTCTCGAATAATTTTATATCAATTTCCTTTTTAATCAATGCACTCTTGAAACTGTGAAGTTAGTAATAACATGGAGTTAAGATGAACATTCAGCCAGATTTATTTATCCACTCTCTCATTCATCCATCCCATAGTCAATTGATCAAAACCACTATTTGCCTGGCAATACCTAAAGGAGGATGGTCAAGAAGCAGATCTGATTTGCGTCCTAAAGGCTCAAAGTGAGAGATTAATATAAGCAAAATAAATTCATTACTGACTGAAATTCCGGAAGAGTACATTTTCTCTTCTAAAGGTCCTCTCCAGAGGACCTTTCAATTCTGGCAATGGGTGCTCAAGATAAGGTCAAAGATGGAAAGCTATGAGTTTAGAAAATCAAAGTAATAAAGTGAGTCATAGGTCAGCAGCAGTGGTGAATGAAAACACCATGATAAGCCATCTGCCAGAGTCATTACAAGATGATATTTTACAAGATTTCAATATTTATATTGCACATTTACATATATTTTTCATCCCTATACTATATAGTTTGAGGCTTCAAAGAAAAATGAAATGTTTGAGATAGTTGCTTTGAGTAGTGGTCAGAGGATTTCAGGATCCTTCAGAACGCTGCTACTCCAGGTAGTCGATGGGCCAGCCCCAACAGCACCACCCAGGGTCACTGTAAAAATGCAGAGCATTGGGATTGATCACCAGACCTAAGGAATCAGAAGCAGCCCCGGCGATCTGCGTACACATTGCAGTTTGGGATGCTAACTGCACTCTAAGAAGTAAAAGAAAGGGTTAGTCCTCACTTTATGAACAATGATAAGAGTTCCAAGGGAGGAACTGAGTGGTCAGGAACAGAAATGCCAACGAGAAAGAGGTTCACACATTTTAACTTCCTCAGCGCTCTTCTCCTTGAACAGAACAGAGACTCAGAGGAAGGAGGGTCCTCCTGTCTCCCTAACTTCAGTTTCACTTTTCAGACAAGTACCCTACAGGCATGAAGCTGTCACCCATGCTTAGCCCAGACCCGTGGTCGGCAAACTGCGGCTCGCGAGCCACATGCGGTTCTTTGGCCCCTTGAGTGTGGCTCTTCCTAAGCCTTAGGAGTACCCTAATTAAGTTAATAACAATGTACCTACCTATATAGTTTAAGTTTAAAAAATGTGGCTCTCAAAAGAAATTTCAATCGTCGTACTGTTGATATTTTGTTCTGTTGACTAATGAGTTTGCCGATCACTGGCTAGACAGACATTCACGAGGAAAATTAGTTTAAATAAAATAGTAGCTAATGTCATTACTTCAAAAAACCTGCAGCAACATCTTTGGGAAAGCAGAAAAAGAAGGATTCCAAAGATAATGCAGCCAAAGGTTAAAAACAAACAAACAAACAAACAAAAGACAAAAACAGAAGAGCTCATCAGAGATTCTATAAAGTTGATGGACAAGGCAAATACATTGCCTAGGAAAGAGAGGACACTACAAAGTAGTGCCTGTTCTTTACACTATTCCTTTATACCCCAGGGATCTCTTTAAATCCCACTGTCTTCTCTTCTCACAGAATACCCTGAAATTGTATTTACAGTAATTATCAAGATCTGTATTTATCTGCAGGTTATTTTAATAAATTTTTCTCTACCACAATAAGTTCCATAGGGGCAGAGACTCAGTTTTGTATCCATCCCTCTGTTCCAAAAGTAAATATTGACTGATTATATTAGATAGATGAATATTTGCTGAGTGAATAATAAAATGATGCACGTATATTAATATGAATGTTTCTTTTCCCAGGCATCAGTCTATATGAAGAAACTAATTTTATTAAATACATTCGCATTTCAGGCCCTAGCTAAATATATGATTTTTTAAATCATAAGTTCTTTTTGATATTACACTATTCGAAATATTCTTCCCTGTTTTTCTACACACGTATCAGTTTCTGTCTTAATTTTAATTGAAACTATGGGCTCCATAAACAAAGAAAATTAGTAGCACTTGATGACAACTATTTTAAATTTCAGGCATATATCCACCATGTTCACATTGCACATGACTAAATAATGTTTTTATAGAAATTCTAGAGTCTTCTATGGTTATAAGCAGTTTTCAAGTACAGGGAAATCAGTTTCATTCCAAAAGGAGCCACTAGGTGGTGATGTTGCTCAAGACTAAAGCAAACGCCTAGCTGAATAACAGGAATTTTCTATTCTAATTCAACCCTACTTTCCCAGATGCCTCCACTCTTAGGAACTTAATAATGACTTTAAAGACCTTAAACACAGGCTGCAACATATAAATAAAAGGTTTTAATAGTGATTCGCTGAGGGAAAAGATGCCTTAATAATTTGAGATCTCAAATGGAGGCAGTATTTCATTAGCAACTTCACAGATTAAGGAGCATAATTATTGAATATAAAATATGCCTTCCAAAATGGGAGAATCTGTAATACTATCCACAATAAAAACTATATTTAAAAAATAAAATAAAATATGCCTTTCACTAATATTTTAAAAGTTACCCTTAGAAAACCAATTGCAATTAAATAAGACAATACATTATAAAATTACAAAATACCTGTTGTAAAGTATTCCATGGGCCACATTGAAGAATTTCTAGTGTATTCAAAGGAGGCATCGTGTTGGCTGGACACTTCACAAGTCTCTTTCTCTTAACAATCTTCTTTTGTTGATGTTGCTTGAAAATGTCTGACCAGGATTTAACAGATTTTATCCAAGCTTGCCTCTTTTCTTCAATAGAAGATAGAAGTGTTGGCTCCGGTACAGAGCAGGTCACAACACTCTCACATTCAGCTCTATTTTCATGACATTGTTCTGGAATTTCTTTAATCTGAGACTTTAGAGAGCTTACTTCTTTAAGAACCAAGGAGTTTGTTGTATTATAGCCACTCAAGTCTTCACAAGGAGCATGTCTACCTAAAATATAATTTTGCTTGTTTATTTTCCTTTCTACATTTATCAGAGCATCACTACCATCAATAATTAAGTCACTATTCAGAGCACTGCCTTTTGGGTTCTCCTTAGTTTCTTCAGATTTTAAATCAATTTCTTTTCCTTGAAGTATTACATTCTCACCTATACATTCAGAATGTTCTATTGTTAGTGGTGGTAGTTTTTGATTCATTGAAATCATTGAACTGTCATCTGCTTCGTATAATGTTCCATTCTGTTGTGATATTTCTTCTTTTTCTACTTTTTGTGTCTTACTCTGTTGATTATCTTTGATTGTTTTCTGTGCCTCATTGTTTTTTACCTCATTAATTTCTTGATTATGTCCTAATATTATTTGGGTTTCTTGTATTATATTTTCATTTATGGCAGCCTTCATGGTTACTTCCTTTTGTATTGGATGGATTAATTCTTGCAGCTGAAACTGTTCTTTCCCATGTTCCTTTAGATCTGGGTTTTCTAATTCAGTTTTATGGTCGATGGTTTCATATTTTCTTGCTTGCTTGACCAATTTCTCTGAACATTGCTGTTTGGCCTGGTTTTCATTTTTTTCTTCCATTTTAAGTTCTGCCAAAATTTCTTGGTTTGATATAGACTCTTTTAATTGCACTCCTATTGATTCTTTCAGTACAAACTGTCTATCTATATTCTCTCTCTTATTCAACTTTTCATCTCGCCAAAGGGGAGCAGCTTCCCACTTCTTTGACTTTTCATCTCCTAGCATTTTGGCTATTTCATCCTTATTCTTTGATTTATCTTCAATAGTTAAATGTGTACCATTTTGTTCTCCCTTTTTTAATGCTCTACTTATTATTAGCTGTTTTCTTCCATCTTCTTTTAATCTTAATTTTTCTTTGTTTAGTAGTTGCTCTTTTTCTTGTCTCAGGGTGTTCTTTTTTTCTTCATATTCTTTTTCTCTCTTTTTTCTTTCCTCTTGCTTCTGCCTTTGTATTTCTTCTTCTCTCCTTTTTTCCTCCTCTAATCTTTTTTGTATTTCTTCTTCCATCTGTCGTATTTTTGCTTCTTTTTCTTTCAACTCTCGTGCTTTTTTTTTCTTATTTTCTATTTGTTCTTTTATAATTGGGCCATATTGTCGGTAGGCCACAAATGCTCTATATTTAGTTTGAATTTTTACAGCTGCATTATGCTGTATTTTTAATAAACGCATTTTTTCTTTTTCCTGCAGGTCTTTAAATTTTGTTCTTTCTTCTTCCATTTGTAAATGCAAATTCCTAATAAACTCCTATAATAAAGGTAAATAGTAGTCAGCATAAACTAAATGTGTGCTGTTACTGAAATATAATCTAAAATAGAGATTAAAAACAAATACTAAAACTAAAATAATTATAAAGTTACAATTCTTTTACAAAAACTGATTTTTTAAAAGGATATTACTTTTTTAGATATTTAAGAGCTTCTATCAAGTTAGTAAGTTGATACTCTAATATTGAGGAATTTTTTGATGATAGAAAGCAAATAAAAATGGCACGGCCAGTGTTGCTCCGTGGGTTGAACATCGTCCCATTCACCAAGAGGTCACTGGTTCAATTCCCCATCAGGCAAATGCCTGAATTGTGGGCTTGATCCCCAGCAGGGGGCCTTCAGGAGGCAGCTGACCAATGTTTCTCTCTGATCGTCATTTCTATCTTTCTCTTCCTCTCCCTCCCCCTCTCTCAAATCAATAAAACATATATATAATGACACAAGAGAACAAGCAAGAGAAACCACAGCCAAAATTTGTGTAGGACCAAAGGACTTCAACTTTCTGAGAAGGGAGTTCTGATAAAGGAGACTCCCAGAGCTAGCACAGGGACTGCAGAATGAACCTAGTCACACATCTTATTCTTTCATAACTATTAAGAAAATTGACAAGCATATGTATTGTATTAAATGAGACTATTTGGAGTTAGGTGAGAAAATATAATTGTCACTGGGATCCTAAAACAAATAGATCAATAAAATTCAGCAAATATTTTATGAAAACTAACAAAAATTATGTGAGGCAATAAAACAGTTTAATAAGCAGAAGAACCAATTTCTGAGAAAAGGTAGTTATTAAACTAAATAAAAATTTAAATAAATAAAAAGTTAGAAAAACATATTTAAACAGAAGTAAGCTCATTAAAAATAAAATGTAAGTACTCAAGTTAAAAAAAAAAAAAAGGACTCAAACAGAAATAAAAATAGAATGGCTTAACAGCTGACTGCCTAAAGAAAACCTTCTAAAACAGGTGTTTTCCCTAAACAGCATACAAAATAATGACAGGAACTATATGACAGAGCCATTTAGGTGTAAAGAGGATCAACACAGAAACTCACATGACTAGTAGAATTTCCAGAATAAATAACTGAGAAAGTTTAAAGGGAATAGAAAAATGTTCTTTAAACCAAGAAAATGGCATAAGATAAAGAGCTGAGGTAACACACACACACACACACACACACACGCGAGCGCGCACACTACATTCATGTAAATGGTAATAACAGTTCAGAACTCTAAGAAATGTAAGGTTCCTGAAGGCATAAGTTATTTTGTATTGATACATTGCGGTATCTTGAGCACTTAGAGAAGTGTCTGGCAGACAACAGAAAATAAGTAAATATATGTGGATGAATGTAAAATTACATAAATATGCAATGGAAATATACCTTTAAATTATTTAAACTAAATGGTAATAGAGCTGTATTGTAAACCCAAGGAAACAAATCCTTCAGTTTTGAAAGCAAAAGTAAAAACATTTTCAAGGGTGCAAAGACTGAGAAAATTTTCCATCCAAAAATGTTTCTAGGCAAGTATTTTGATACATATTATAGGAAATCAAACTGATCTAGAAAGAGGTAAGATTAAGGATTCAAAGAACACTGATTATCAAAAACCATTAACATTTAGCACTTATTTTTTTTATTTTACTGTCTTCTCCCTTTCATCATTTCACTTAAGAAGACAGCTGTTACTCTTCCTCTTTTTTTATATAATGTGCCTTTTTTTTCTGGCTGCTTTTAATAATATTTATCCCTTTGTCTTTAATTTCAATAGTCAGGTATAATTTTATTTGTATTAATTCTACTTTGGGGATCATTAATCATCTTTGAATATTCAGAATGATTTTTTAAAAATATATTTTATTGATTTTTTAGAGAGAAGAAGGGAGAGGGATAGAGAGTTAGAAACATCGATGAGTGAGAAACGTCGATTCAGCTGCCTCCTGCACACCCACTACTGGTGATGTGCCTGCAACCAAGGTACATGCCCTTGACCAGAATCGAACCTGGGACCCTTCAGTCTGCAGGCCGACGCTCTATCCACTGAGCCAAACCAGCTAGGGCTCAGAATGATTTTTAAAAGATAATTTAAAACCATTTCAACTATTATGTCTTCAGACCCCATTGCTTCTGCTCCATTCTCTTTCTTTCCAAGATTAATATTATAAGCATTTTTATCTTTACACTGTATCACACATTTCTTGTGCTCTTTTCTGCTTTTCCAATTTTTGTCTTCTCTGTGCTTTAATTCAGATATTTTCTATTGACCTTACTTCAGTTTCACTAATTCTTTCTCATTGTGTCAAATATACTGTCAAATATCCACTGAATTTTTAATTTTATATACTGAACTTTTCAACTTTAAAATGTACATTTAATACTTCATTGTAGATTCTAATTCTCTTTTCATATTACCTATCTGTTTAACTGTTTTGCTGTTGCATGAGAGTTTTAGCTATTTTAATGGCTCTTCTAACTCCAACATTTGGGTTACCTGCAGGGAAGATACTATGGTAATTTTTGTCATTCATATGAATCTGTCTCCTCACAGGCCTAACAAGATTTTTTATTTATAAATGGACAGTAGAGATAATTATATTATAATATGTAACT
Organism: Myotis yumanensis; assembly: GCF_028538775.1. Taxonomy (NCBI): domain Eukaryota; kingdom Metazoa; phylum Chordata; class Mammalia; order Chiroptera; family Vespertilionidae; genus Myotis; species Myotis yumanensis. Next base: position 133,738,553 of record NW_027223754.1, read on the forward strand.
GCACCAAATCAACATGTCTATACCTTAAGCTTATGCAATGTTATATGCCAAATATCTATAAATATAAAAGCCTAAACGACCGAATGACCAGTCGACCAGTCGCTATGATGTGCACTGACCATCAGGGGACAGACAACACACAGGATCAGGCTCCCTCCTGTCTGGATCGGGCCTGCAAGGATCGGGCCTGTGGGGATCGGGCTAAAGCCAGCTACCTGACATCCCCCCAGAGGTCCCAGATTACGAGAGGGTGCAGGCCAGGCCAAGGGACCCCACCAGTGCACGAATCCGTGCACCAGGCCTCTAGTATTTTAATAAAAAAAAATAAGGCCAGTAGAAATCTACCTTTCCTGGAATGTATTTATATAAAGAAAGAAAAGATTTGAAGGACTACAAAGAAAGCTTATAAGTTTAACTGAATAGCAAGATTATGGAAATTTTTATCTATTTTATCCTTATGATTACTTAAAATAATTTTATATAAAAATAGATAAATAAAAGTTAAAATTTAACACGTCAACAGAATTATTTAAATTCAAAGGGGTTATTTAGTACATTCAACTAATTGTGTTCAAGAAATGCAGTAACTTTTCATAATAATTTTCAATCATAATGAAATGCTCATAATAGTTTATTTCAAACCTTAAAAAAAATTAGAATTATAATTTTATATAGACATATTCACTACCAACCACTTTCTTTTCATTATTAGGACATTCTATTTCAAGAACAGTTTCTAATGATGAATGAATGTTTAAAACTTTAGTAATTTAAATCCTACACCAGGTAGGCAATTATTTTAAAATGTCCATTTCAGGCATAGTAATTTATTTCAAATGAAAATGATTGTTGCACTGAGTAAAAACAACAAATAGGTACCTCGTGTTGTTTAAATTTCTCTTTCCACATTTTCTCTTCTTCTTGGCGTTCATCATTCATCTTGGCCTGTTCTTGCTGAACACATGTTAATATTAAAATATTAGATTCAAATGTCAGAAAACATTATGTTCATTATACATGATTCTCACAACATATATTTGTAAATAATGGTTAAAACAACTCAGTTAATGGTGCTCAGTTATTAGTACTGGGATAACAACTTTAATCTCAACCTAAAGCATCATATAAATAACACCTAGGGTTCCCATTTTGAACACATAAAGATGTTTGTAACCTGGGAAAGTTGTTTTATTTATGTGAGCATGTTTATTCACATAATAAAGAACATCAGCTAGAAATAGTGTTGGACAATGCCAAAATGACAAATAATGTTCGTAAGATGGGCTTTGCATTACAATATTTTTCTCTCCACACCATCCCACTTAATTCACATAGTAAATCAGTTCAGTGGCTAATATTTCTTTAAGGGATAGAGAGAGAGAGAGAGAAAGAGAAACATCGATGTGAGAGAGAGAAACATTGATCGGTTGCCTACCATGTGGGCCTTATCCTAGGTATGTGCCCTAACTGGGAATTGAACCTGCAACATTTTTGGTGTGTAGGACGATGCCACCTGACTAGGGTGTGGTTTTCTTTTAATAACATTTTAGCAGCACATATTTTGTTAAGGATCTGATGAATAAACAAAAATAAGCAAAATATAATCCCTTTTACTCTAAAAACTGACCTTTAATATGGGAACATTCTCACAAGTTCACACATTACTCCAAATTTAGCAGAATAAGTTTATTGAAAGAGAAGATTATATAGAATCATAGGAACAGGTGTTATAATTGATGGATCATGAATGGTTTCATGCAGAAGATTGTATTTGAAATTAGTAGGCTTTCAAGAGGTTGGACAGACATTTTAGGCATGTATTAAATGTTTTTGAACTAGAAAAAACGACGACAGCTCCAGGTTTAGGAAAATTATAATGTCACCTCAGGTAGAGTTAGAGACAGAAAACCCAGGAGACACCAATATGATCAGTAAGATAGATATTAGCAAAGTCCATGTGAGAATTAATGAGGGCCTCTGGATAGTGGCAGGAGCAAGGACAGATATAAACATAATGTGAACATGAAATTGCCACAAATGGCCAACTCCTTGGATATAAAGGTAATGGAAAGTTTTCCTTGGAAATTGTCTTATGTGAACTATGGGAACTTTTGATGGAATTTAAGAACGTACAAAAATAGCCTCCTGACAGCACTATGGTGGATGAGACTGTGGAAGATAAAAAGTAGAGAGATCAATTAGAGAACATAATAAATATCCAAAGCTAGATATTAGCACACCCTGAACTATGGAGTAGCAGTAGCTATATGGATGAAAAGACAGATAATACAAGAGGATAATAAAAGAGAAGGAAGAGTAAAAAATGGTCCTCATCTTTCTAGCTTGGGCAATGATGGTAGTGTAGCTCACCAAAATAAAGAATACCAGAGGAGGAACATGATTCAGAAAGAAAGACAATGCACTCAGTTTTAGATACATTAAGTTCTGGTGTGAAGTATCTGTAGGAGAGTTATGTAATTAGTTTACTTTTTGTTATAAATATAGATTTGGTTCTAAACAGCTAAGGCTATGAATGAGATTAATAAGAAAAGGACAAGGGAATGGTGGGGGGAAGGCTGGGGCACAGGGGCAGGCTGGGAGAGGACAATGGGGGTAAAAAGGGACATATGTAATACTTTCAACAATAAAGAATTAAAAAACAAAACAAAAAAGAAAGCCTTGGTAGTGTCATATTCAATGAGAAAGAAAAAAGAAGCTTAAAATGGATATCAAGAATCAAGGCAGTGTGGTCCCCATGGGAAGGAGAAATGGCCAACATCAAATTTTTACTGGCATAAAATAAAATAGAGATCAAAATAAAAACTGAAAATGAGCCTGTGAGTATGGTCACTTAGAAGTCATTGGTTAGTTTTGTGAAGAACAGTCTCACTCAGTGGGATGGTGGTAAATAACTAGCAGGTTTACAGTTGAACAAAACAAGGAAATGGATACAGCAAAAATAACACTCTTTTAAGAAGCTGGACTGTGGCCCGGCCTGTGTGGATCAGTTGGTTGAGTGTAATCCCATGTTCAATTCCCAGTCAGGACACATGCCCAGGTTGCAATTTCGGGGTGTGTGTGGGAGTCAAACCATCCATGTTCCTCCCTCACATAGATGCTTCTCTCCCTCCCTCCCTCTCCCTTCTTCTCTCCTAAAAATCAATAAAAACATTACATATATATACATATATATGTGTGTGTGTATATACATATATATATACACATATACACATATATATATTAAGCTGATTATGATCAGTAGAGCTAAAGAGCTTGATAAAATGAGATATTATGAACAAAGGTAATCTCGTGGTTTTCCCTTTGTTTTGTTTCTAGGATGGGAGAAAACTGAACATGTTTATAAAGAATAAGAAAGGAGGAAGTTGGAAGGGGTGTTTTGAATATAACAAAAAGCAGGGGTAAACTGGAAAATGAGAAAGCAGAGGAGAAAAAGCTAAACTTTAGTAGAAGAGGAAACACTTGTTACTGAGATACTGATACAGAAGCAATGGCAAAAGAAAAGATGAGTACAGAGATTGATACTAAATAGATATGCGGTTAGAAAGAAGAGGAAGCTTGTAATTAATGCAAACATGTTATGTGATCATGTGCTAATAATAAGGAGAGAGCAGTTGGGTGGAACTCATGGAAAGAGATTTACAATAGCAGTTTTGAGGAGAAGAGGACACTAACAAGGGGTACAGAAAAGAGCTACTAAAAGGAAGTAAATCACATATTTAAAACCCATCATTATAAAATTATGGAATGGTCCCACCAGAAATTTTAAGCCTCAAGATATAACAAAGCACATATTTAGGAATTCACTAAACCTTCTAATGTCATTTTTTAAATCATAATTTTATGATAGTAATGATCATATTTATCAGATTTGTAGAAAGAAAATATAACTAAAGGAAAGCTAAAAATTTAGAATTCGTGAGAAAAAAAAATATGACTAAAGTGGCTCTACAATATTACAATTACTTTAACTTGTTTATCCTATATAATAAAAGGGTAATATGCAAATTGACCCTAACTGCAGAACGACTGGGAATGACTGTTCACTATGACACACACTGACCACAAGGGGGCAGATGCTCAATGCAGGAGCTGCCTCCTGGTGGTCAGTGCGCTCCCACAAGGGGAGCTCTGCTCAGCCACAAGCCAGACTGACGGCTACCAGTACAGCGGTAGTGGTGGGAGCCTCTCCTGCCTCATCAGCAGCACTAAGGATGTCTGACTGCAGCTTAGGCCTGCTCCCCGCTGGAAAGTGGACATCTCCTGAGGGCTCCTGGGCTGCCATAGGGATGTCTGACTGCCAGCTTAGGCCCAATCCCCCAGGGAGAGGGCCTAAGCCAGCAGGTGGACATCCCCCGAGGGGTCCCAGACTGCGAGAGGGCACAGGCCAGGCTGAGGGACACCTCCCCCCCCCACCAAGTGCACAAATTTTTGTGCACCGGGCCTCTAGTTTTTTATATAAGCAGGAAATGTAGTGCACTCAACATGGAAGGCTAGAATACCCTGAACTGCCTAGATGACCACATGGTAATTTCTCTATTTGAAACCTTCAAATCTAACAATTTCTAGGTAACATGTAAATCAGCTTTAGTGATGTTAGGCAGACAAGTCTGTCCAGCCTGATATCTAGAGATTCTAGGGATCATGATAGCCCACAAGTAGGGTCCTAAAAATCCACCAGTTTCTTAATATGCCACTGTAGTGACCTCAGGGTGTAGACCTTCTGAGGTGGGGTTGGAGAAAACAGAAATAATTACAACACAAAAGTCTTCCATACCAAAAAAAATGTCTAGTCCAAGGAATTAGCTCAATTATAGAGCTGAAGTACAAATCATTATTTACTTGGTTGAACCTCTTCAACCAAATATGTTTTACTTAATTGCTATATATCAGACCACATAGCAAGGGCACCACATGATTAACAAAATTCTGTTATATTTTCCTATAATTAGAAGGGTATAAAAAAAGCAACAGTTTGTGCTATAAATGTCATCCTTTCTAGGAATATCTTTGAAACTTCAAAGACTTTAGTGGCTCCCATGATCCAAAGCAGTATCTGAAATTCCAATAAATTTCAATAAAAACTAATTAAGGAAACCATATTAAATATTATTAACCAGTCAATTGCCTCTATTATCAGGAGTAATTAAAAGTAAATCCACACTATACTCCAAAACAGCAATACTCTTCATAAGTAGCTATTAATTTAAAAAGAAGTATGAAAAACAAAAACCTTTTGAATATTCTCTAATTTTTTCTTTTCAATTTCAAACTGTTTCATCCAGCAATGTCTCTTTTCTTCTTCTTCTTGAAACTGCTTTTCTTCTCTTTCCCTCTGAGCTTTGAGAGTTTCTTTCTCTTGGTCTTCTAGTTCTTTCTGTTTATCTTGCCAAGCCTCAAAAGATTGCCTACATCTTTCTTCCACTTCACAGTATCCAAAATTTATTTCACCATCATCTACAGTCATAAAGAGAAATATTATTTTTAAGATCAAAACTGTTAATAGTGATCCACTGTGTAGTATAAAAGTAATTTTGAAAAGAAGAAATAATTTCAACATATTACCAAAGAAAAAGTGATAAAATAAAAATCCTATATAATAAAAGGCTAATATGCAAATCGACCAAACAGTGGAATGACTGGTCGCTATGCAGGAGCTGTCCCCTGGTGGTCAGTGCGCTCCCACAAGGGGAGCGTCACTCAGCCAGAAGCCAGGCTCATGGCTGGCAAGCGCAGCAGTGGTGGCGGAAGCCTCTCCCACCTCCGCGGCAGCGCTAAGGATGTCCGACTACCAGCTTAGGCCCGCTCTCAGTCAGACATCCCCCGAGGGCTCCCGGACTGCAACAGGGCACAGGAACAACTGAGGGAACCCCCCAACCCACCCGAGTGCACAAATTTCATGCGCTGGGCCTCTAGTAAAAAAAATATAGTCTTAAATATACATGGAAATTCCACTGCAATCAACAAAGAAAACACGTAACTTGCCTTAAACTACTCAACAAAACTTAATCTAAAATTATAGTGTGTGTGTGCTCCTGGGTAGTTACTGTATTCTTAAGAAATTCAAGGCTCGGTATGTTTATTGCAGTCAACTATATATGTAGAAAAATTATAAATACATTTCAATCAAGGTACTTTAGGAAGCATAAACAAAACTATGAGAGTATGTAATTAAATAAGCAGCGTGAAAGTATTATATATGATTGTATTTTCCTAATTGTCAAAAGAAAAAACTCTACATTTCCTAAGATAACTATAATCAGATAAAAATTATCAAAAATATCGAGTTTTGCACACCTAGAAAAATATGCTCATCTACATGTTCATAAGGACCAGGCTCTGGAACAGAATCAGGACTGTCACAGTGGGTATTACTTCTCAGAAATTCTCCTTTTTCTATTTCAGATAATATCTAAGAGGTTAAAAGAATACCAGTGATTAAAGAGAACCAAAATAGAGGATCAAGCTATCAGTTTAATTATATAGAAAATATGCCTATACACATAGCTACAACTTTTTTAAAACTTTATTTTTGAAAGTATTACAAATGTCCCCTTTCCCTCCCCGCCCCGCCCACTAATCCCCTCCATCCCACTCCCGCCCCCTCCCCAGACTGTCCCCACAGTGTTTTGTGCCCATTGGCTATGCATATATACATATAAGTTCTTTGTTTAATCTTTTCCCATCTCCCTCTCCTGCCCCCCCCCCCCCCGCCCTTCTGAAATATGTCAGTCTGTTGCATGTTTCAGTGTCTCTGGATCTGTTTTGTTCATCAGTTTATTTTCTTCATTAGATTGTAAATATAAGTGAGATCATGTGATACTTGTCTTTCTGACTCACTTATTTCACTTTAGTATAATACTCTCCAGGTCCCTCCATGTTGCATCAAAGGGTAAGAGATCCTTCTTTTTTATTTTTTTATTGCTTAAAGTATTACAAAGGGTTTTACATATGGAGATCTTTCTTTTTTTACTGCTGCATAGTGTTCCATGGTGTAATTGTACCACACCCTTTTTATCCATTCATCTCCTGATGGGCACTTGGGCTGTTTCCAGGTCTTAGCTCTTGTAAATTATGCTGCTATGAACATAGGGGCGCCTATATTCTTTCTGATGGGTTTTTTGGGGTTCTTAGAATATACTCCTAGAAGTGTGATCACTGGATCAAATGAGAGTTCCATTTTTAATTTTTTGAGGAAAATCCTCAGTTTTCCACAGTGGCTGCACCAGTCTGCATTCCCACTAGCAGGGAACTGGGGTTCCCTTTTATCCTCATCCTCACCAGCACTTCTTGTTTGTTGATTTATAGCTATAACTTTATTTATTTCAAACCCTTCTCAAATACAATTCTATAGCACATTCATAATCATTGTCTTCATGGTGAATAATAATATTTTTCCCATGCAAGCTGACTGTATTTTAACCTTATGATTTTTAGAACTCTAGTCACTCTATAATATTAATCCACAGCAATTACCTAAACTGCTTGATAATCATTTTAAAATATTTTTACTAATATTTGTTTTCCTCCTAATACATTTCTATCTTTCTTACCTGTAGTGGTTTTTCACATATACAAATTTCTGATCTATTCAATATGTTTAAAAACCAGGACTATTACCTACTTTAATCTGAATTATATATAAGATAATTCTGATGAATACTTTTCTATGATTAGATTCCACCAGAGTCTAGTCCAGAGGTTCTCAACCTGTGGGTGGCGACCCCTTTGGCGGTCGAACAACCCTTTCACAGGGGTCGCCTAAGACCATCCTGCATATCAGATATTTACATTACGTTTCATAACAGTAGCAACATTACAGTTATGAAATAGCAATGAAAATAATTTTATGGTTGGGTCACAACATGAGGAACTGTATTTAAAGGGCCAGAAGGTTGAGAACCATTGGTTTAGATGGAAATAAAAAAATTATCTATTCTAATGAAATACCAGTATGATAATTCTAAGTTAATATTTCAAGTTTTAGTGTTATCAAAACAGCAAATAAGAAAATACATATAATTTTCATATTATTTTAGACATCTTAGGGAGCAGAAATAGAGTTAGATAAAATGAGAGTTAAAAAAAATAAATCCAAGATATTGAAACTGTAGAATAGATTTGTGGGAGTTTAAACCCAAAATGCTAACTCTGCTTTACTCTTATATTTTAGGAGTATTCAATTATATCTTTAAAGAAAAACTAACATAAGATGTTCTAAGTTGAAAGTTTCTATACAATATTTAAAATCTCTGCTGGAACACATTACATTCCTAAGCAAGGCAATAAACACTAGAGTATACTCATTTTTTGGGGGGGTCAGAGTTTTAGGGGGGGGGGAGGGGAATGCAATATCATTCTCCTCTTTTATCTACATACACATAAACTTCCCAAGTAGTGATGTTTCATTTTTTTTCAAATTTCTATTTCTTATATTTTTAAACATTGAAATTTGAGTGGTTTTATTTTATATGCCAAGGAAAATATAAAACTAAAAATAATTTGCTTAAAAACTATTTAAATTTTAATTTTTAAATCAGTGAACTTTAAATCAGTGAATATCATCTGGTGTAAGAGGGGAGGTAATAATGAGTAATTTTAGTTAAATGTTGAACATATACCTTCATTAATTGACCTGAGTTTTCTTTATATTCAGTTGATAATTCTACCCTTAAGTGCATATGATTATTAGAAACTGCTCCATAAGTGTAGCCTAGAAAAAGAAAAAATATTATAACTTTAAATATTAGAGTAAGGAACAACATATTAAAATTTTAAACCTCCCAACATCCTTTAATCTCAAATTCTATCATAGCATATTATTAATCAGTAACAAAACAACAGAAAAACAACGAAGAATAAAGAACAGAGGAAATCTGTAATTTTTACTCTAAAATGTAACAAATTTTTATATCACTAATTTGGTATCCCCTTTTATATTCTAGACTAAAGTTTATTCTCCACAAACATATAATAATGTTTTGTTTGATATTGTAATGACGTCTTGATTAGAAATCAACAAAAGTTTAATTCTACTTGCTACAACTGGCAATATAATTTTACATAAGATATTGAAACCACTTTAATAAAAGTATTAGTTTGAAAGATTCTAATTTCTAACATGTGAATGAGGTAAACTTTCTTTCTTGAGTTTATGAGTTTTTGTTTTATTTTATCAAGTCTTTGTATTATCTGTGTAGATGTAGTTATGTTTCTTTTCCTTATTCATTTAATGTGTTAGATCATGGTAATGTTTCCTGACAGTAAACTATTTTTTAAGAGGACAATTCTGCTGGTTAACTTTCCATTCACAACTATATTGTCAGATACAGATTTTCCTCTTCAACAATTATGCACAATCTTTCTGGCATGCTTTCCTGTGTGAGGGGCTGTAGAGCAAAAAATAACATTCTCCAGATCCCCTTTAAGCTAGGTTTTGAAGGGTGACTTAGGTTCTATCAACTGATATATCTGTGTAATTCTTTATTTTTATAAAAATATTATGTGTGAAGAGAGGCAGGGAGCTATATTTTAACATTTTTTTTGGCCCAAACCATGATAGATAGAGGGAGCTTTGGTTTGGAGACAGGAGTGCATAGTAGATAATAAATGCCTCTGACTTTCTTAATTATATCAGACAGCAAGCTCCTGCAGCAGACAGGTTCTACAATGTATGTGTGTGTGTGTGTTTTATACACGTTGGATATTCAGTCTACAGTCTGTTTCTTAAGTTCTGTCAACAATCTGTTACTTATTGTTGTAGCAGGTCTCCAAAGATTCTTCTCCCACATTTCCTGGTATGCACACCCGGCATAGATCCTTGAACTGCCACCCCTGCTGACCTGGTCTCCTCCAACTGCCCGCCCTGCCAGCCTAGTTGCCCCTCACTGCCCCCATGACAGCCTATTCACCTCCAACTGCCCCCCCTGCCAATCTGGTCACCCTCAACTGCACTCCCCCGCTAGCCTGGTTGACCTTAACTGCCCCCCCACCAGCCTGGTCGCCTTGTACTGCCCCCCCTGCCGACCTGGTTGCCCCCAACTGCCCCACTCTGCTGGCCTGGTCACCCCTAACTGGCCCCCCTGATGGCCTCGTCACCCCTCACGGCTCCCCTGCCGGCCTGGTCACCCCACACAGCCTGTTATTCAGTCGTTTGGTCGTCCCTCACTAACCCCCCTGCTGGCCTGGTCATAGGCAGCCATCTTGTTAGAGTGTGAGGGTTAATTTGCATATTACCTCTTTATTATATAGGACTAGAGGCCCGGTGCACAAAAATTTGTGCACTGGGGGGTGGGGGGGTCCCTCAGCCAGGCCTGTGCCCTCTCGCAGTCTGGGACCCCTCAGGAGATAACGACCTGCTGGCTTAGGCCTGCTCCTGGGTGGCAGAGGGCAGGCCCAATCCCTAGGTGCAGCCCCTGGTCGGGCTCAGAGCAGGGCTGATTGGGGAGTTGGGGCGCTACCCCCTGTCATGCACAGAGCAGGGAGGATTGGGAGGTTGCGATGCCACCCTCAGTCACGCTCAGGGTGGGGCCGATTGGGGGGTTGGGGCGCTGCCCCCTGTCACGCACAGAGCAGTGACCATCAAGGGGGTTGGGGCTCCGTACCCTGTCACGCACAGAGCAGGGCCAATCAGGTGGTTGGGCACTGCCCCCTGTCATGCACAGAGCAGGGCCGATCAGGGGGTTGAGGAGCTCCCCCCTGTCACGCACAGAGTAGGGCCGATAGGGGAGTTAGGGCACCGCCCCCTGTCACACACAGAGCAGGGCTGATCAGGGGGTTGGGGCGCCGCCCTCTATCACCCACAGAGCAGGGCCGATCAGGGGGTTGGGCCGCCGCCACTGTCACACTCAGGGCAGGGCCGACGGGGAGGTTATGGCTCTACCCCATTACACACAGAGCAGGGCCCGTGGGGAGGGGGGTTGGGGCTCCACCCTTTATCACCCACAGAGCAGGACCAATCAGGGGATTGGGGCGCAGCCACTGTCACACTCAGGGCAAGGCCGATGGGGAGGTTATGGCTCTACCCTGTCACACACAGAGCAGGGCCTGGCGGGGAGGGGTTGGGGCGCCTTCCCCTGTCACACACAGAGCTGCAGGGCGATCAGAGGATTGGGGGGCTCCCCCCTATCAGGCACAGAGCAGGGCTGATCAGGGGGTTGGGGCGCCTTCCCCTGTCAGGAACAGAGGAGGGCAGATAGGGAGGTTGTGGCCCCGCCCCCTGTCACACACAGGGCGTTGCCCCCTGTCACGCTGATCTGGTGCCAGGAGGCCTCGCAGCTTCGCTGATCCCGGTGCTGGGAGGCATATTACCCTTTTACTATATAGGATAGAGGCCTGGGGGCCGGCTGGTTTGCCCTGAAGGGTATCCTGGATCAGGGTGGGGGTCCCCACTGGGGTGCCTGGCCAGCCTGGATGAGGGGATGATGGCTGTTTTCAGCTGGTCACACACCCTTCAGGGTGGGGGTCCCCACTGGGGTGCCTGGCCAGTCTGGGTGAGGGGCTGAGGGCTGCTTTCAGGCTGGTGGTTGTTGACTAAAGCTCCCAACCGCTCCTTTTTTTTCTTTTTTATTTTATTTTATTCTGGGCCAGCTTTAGCTCTGGCTCTAGCTCTGAGGCTTCCACTGCTGAGCGTTCTATAATCGAAAAAATGTATAACTCCAGCTCTGAGATCTCAGCCTTCTATATTTGTTAGAATGTTTCAAACTGCCAGCTCAGAGGCCGGCAAGTCAGGAGGGGAAGGTTGGAGTCTGCAGTCACTGGAGCAAGCAAGCCTCATGTTCGCTTCCAGCTGCCTGGCTGCCGGCTGCCATCTTGGCTGACAGTTAATTTGCATAGGATATGCTGATTAGCCAAATGGGAAGGGTAATGGTCGTACGCTAATTACCATGTTTCTCTTTTATTAGTGTAGATTCTTAGAATAATTCCCAGGAGTTAATTTGCTCAGTTGAAGAAAATAAACATTGTTAGGCTTTTTATATAAATTATACTTTTCTCCAAAAAGATATATAAACTGATACTTTTAAAACAGTCCCATGATTAGTTTTCTTTAATGTAAAGTAATAGAATGTTTGGTTTTAATTAAGGCTGGTTAAACAAATATTGGTGATTAGTATTTATTGGAGATATAAGGAAGATTAGTAAGATAAATGAACTAAATTGAACAGTCCAATATACTATAAATATATTAGAGACTAAATATATGCATAAAATAAGAGATAAGTACTTTAAGCAGTTTAATTTTCTACATTTTAGGTTAATTATTCTTATAAAAACTTATCTATCAAGCAGATAAAAACTGTACTTACTTAAAACATCAGTATCTTCTAAGTCCTGAAGAATGAGCTCTTCAGCAGTTTTACTCTTATTCTTTATGATGTTAATACACTGAAGAACTGACTCCGGTAATTCAACTAAGTCCTGAAAATTTCAATAATGAAAGAAAGTACTAAATTGTCCATCAAAACTATGAATCAAATATCCCCTCCTTCATTCCACATAAAATGTGAGAAAATGGATAGATGAGGTAAAAGGCTATAAAGAGCACAGTTCACCTCACACCTGTCAGAATGGCTACTATCAATAAATCAATAAAAAACAAGCTCTGGTGAGGATGTGGAGAAAAGGGAACCCTCATGCACTGCTGGTGGGAATGCAGACTGATGCAGCCACTGTGGAGAACAGTATGGAGATTCCTCAAAAAATTAAAAATGGTACTGATTTTTTTACCCAGTGATCCCATTTCTGGGAATATAGCCTAAGAATCCCCAAACACCAATCAGAAAGAATATATGCATCCCTGTTTATAGCAGCATTATTTACAATAGCCAAGATTTGGAAACAGCCCAAGTGCCCATCAGTAGATGAGTGGATAAAAAATCTGTGGTACACTTACATAGTGGAATACTACATTGCTCTAAAAAAGGAGAAACTTCTACCCTTTGTGACAGAATGAATGGACCTGGAGAGCATTATGTTAACACTACGGTGTTGGGTGAATTTCCCGCCAAAATATAAGATGGCGCGGGCAATTATTTAGGTTTCCCGCGCAAAATCAGAGTTAGTTTAAACACGTAATAATATTCACAAAACTCAAAACTAAAGACGTCCGGACACAAGAAGTATTTCTCAATAACTATTCTCTTTGCATGGTGAGATATCCAGGGATATCGGTTATAAAATGAGAAAACAATACATTGGTACCCTAACGGTATTGTACTCGACCAGCGCCATAAAGTGTTCTCTACTTACAAGGGATTTTTATGATACCTATTACCCCAATGGGTATGAAACGGTTCGCATACGCAGGTAGGTATCTTTGTGAACGGCAAACAAACAAATATTTGGTAATACGCAGTTACACTCGGCCCGAGTTTACACGTTTCCCGCACTCCACCGCAAATCTATATGAACCGAGTTAAGACGGCTCCCGCGGAGTACGCGCAATTCACGCGAGCCGACTTAACTCGTTTCCCGCAATCCAAGTGTTAAGCAATATAATCCAGTCAGAGAAAGACAAATACCATATTATCTTACTAATATGTGGAATCTAATGAATAAAATAAACTGATGTACAAATTGGAACCAGAAGCTTGGATACGTGGGACAGACTGGATGGTGTCCAAGGGGAGGGGTTGAGGGTGACTGGATAAAGAAGGTGAAGGGATTAGCTAGAGAACATATATGCATACCCTGTGGACACTGACAATACTGTGGTGAAGCCCAAGGGAGCAGGAAACGGGGGAGGGTGAAAGGGGGAAGGTGAACACCTGCAATAATGTCAACATTAAAACCTACACTAATAAAAGAAAAAGATGCAAATTAACCATCACTCTGTCACTCCACCACTCTGCTACACCCACAAGCCACGCCCACCAGCCAATCAGGAGCAAGTATGCAAATTAACCCAACTAAGATGGTGGCGGCCACAGAGCTGGAGAGAGCAGGAAGCTTGGGTTGCCCCCGGCGATGGAGGAAGCCAAACTTCCCGCCTGCCCTGGCTGGTCCTGGGCCCTGCTCAAGGCTACAAAGTTTCAATTATAGAAGATAAATAAATCCCAGATACCTGCTTCTAGCCACCCTGGCCTCCACTCAAGGAGGCACTGAAAAACAAAAACAAAAATAAAAGGAGAGGCTGGGAGCTTGGGTCGCTGGGGGGCATGGCCAGCCTGAAAATGGCCATCAGCCCCTCACCCAGGCTGGCCAGGAACCCCAGTGGGACCCCCCCACTCTGAAGTTGCTGTGGGAAGCCTGAAAATGGCCCTCAGCCCCTCACCCAGGCTGGCCAGGCACCCCAGTGAGACCCCCTACCCTGATCCGGGACACCCTTCAGGGCAAACCAGCCGGCCCCCACCCTTGCACCAGGCCTCTATCCTATATAACAAAAGGGTAATATGCAAATTGACCCTAACAGCAGAACCACTGGAAATCACTGGTCACTATGACACACACTGACCACCAGGGGGCAGACACTCAATGCAGGAGCTGCCCCCTGGTGGTCAGTGCGCTCCCACAGGGGGAAGCTCTGCTCAGCCACAAGCCAGGCTGACGGCTGCCAGCACAGCGGTGGTGGCGGGAGCCTCTCCCGCCTCCTCAGCTGTACCAAGAATGTCTTACTGCAGCTTAGGCCTACTCCCCACTGGCAAGTAGACATGACCTGAGGGCTCCTGCACTGCCAGAGAGATGTCTGATTGCCAGCATGCCCGCTCCCCCGGGGAGCGGGCCTAAGCCAGCAGGTGGACATCCCCTGAGGGTTCCCAGACTGCAAGAGGGCACAGGCCGGGCTGAGGGACACCCCCCCAATGAGTGCACAAATTTTTGTGCACCAGGCCTCTAGTGTTTTAATAATAATTTTAAAAAAAACACTGGAAAAAAAGGCATATTTCAAACAAATATATATGGTGAAAATTTGCTTTTCATTTTCAGGTTTTATGAATTATATCTATGATTCTGTTGAATTTCATAATCACATGAATAATATCAGGATATTTTGTTTCATTAAAATTAGCTATGGCTAAAAAGACAGTAATATAAAAATATTAAATTTTCTCAAATATTATATGTAGGTTATTGAAATCCTAATGAAAACTCAGAATATAGTTATTTTTTGAAACTTGGCAAGTGAGTTTTGTGGGTTTTTTAAAAAAAACTTAGTTGAGAAGATTCTGAAATAGCAAAACAAAATTGGACTCTTTTGAAATTGAAAAATATAAACTATAATACAGCGAAAATTAACAGAGTAATGGGAAATATTAGGTAATCTTGGATAGATCATATGTAAAACACTAAATGTATAAAAAGATATTAAATCAATTGAGAAAAGTTGAATTATTCAACAAGTGACACTAGGAACATTAGCTAAGTATGTTCAAGAAAATTTCAAATCAGATCTTCATTTAATAACAAATTTCCATTGGATTAAAAGTTTTGATGTAAAAAAAGAATCATAAACAGATTTTTTAAGCATATAAACATTGGGAGAAATGCACAAGTGAAAAGATAACATTTGATTAAAAAAATAATTACCTCTATAGATCTAAGGTTTTCACATAAAGTTTGCTTCCATCCATATATATTCATATTAGAATGTTCATGATTAACGTTAAAAAGCAGGATACAAATATATATATACATAACATGGTATAATCCCAATTTTACCCCAAAAAATGCACATATAGAATGTGGTTTATAAGGTGATTTCTATCTTCAACAAACTTTTATATTTAAATATCAATTTACACTGTTTAAAGAAGATCCTAAGGTTAAATATGAGATAAACACACAAAACACATTGAGAAAGTAAAATACCTCCTGAAAAGTTTACTCCAATTAAAGGGCTCAAAAGTCCAAAACTTAATACTTACAGCATCACTCTCATCACTCTGGGTTTCTGAGTTTGAATCACTATCTACATCATCTTTTTCCAAAGAAGAAATGCTGATTTTGTCCAATTCAGCTTCTATTTCTTCGTTGAGCTTTGCATCATCATCATCTTCCATCATCCTTCACAATAAATCACAGAACTAATTAAAGAAAATTAAAGAGGCTAATATGCTAATAAAAATTATGGGTTCTTTAATATGTCATAATAATCCAACATGGTTCTATATACACATTTTAGTTTAACAAATGTTTATCACACCTTATCATATCTGTACCATATTTTTAAGGACAATGTTTGACTACAAAATGGTCAGGTCTATTACTAGACTTTTAATTCTCCAAGGGAAAAGTTACATGGAATGAGCTGGCTTGCCTTCCTGAACCAAGAAACTTGACAGAAAAACTCATCCTAATAGAAATGATTAATGGAAAAACACATATGATCAGCTTGAATATTCAGAGATTAAAATACTCACAAGAGAACAACCTAAGTCTATGTATAGGGGAAACATAAGGCTAGTTTCTACTCATTAACTCAGAGTTGTTAATTTTACCAAAGAAAGCCATGTTTTGCAACAATAACATGTAATATTGGATAATTATGGCATGTAAAATCAAAATTTATTTCATTTAAATATTTATATATATATAATTTATTTCAGAGAGGAAGGGAGAGGGAGAAAGAGAGAGAAAAATCAATGATGAGAGGGAACCATTACTTGGCTGCCTCCTGCGTGCTCCTGACTGGGGATCGAGCATGTGCCCTGACCTGGAATCAAACCATGATCTCCTGGTTCATAGGTCAATGCTCAACCACTGAACCATGCCGGATGGGCCACTTAAATATTTAATACTTGTAATTGATATGCATTAATCAGCGTATTTCAGTATATCTTCATGTCATCATCATAATCACTATCATTAGCTTCCAAGTATTAAGTAGTTGTGACAAGGCAGGCACTAGAAGACATCTGTATAATGGATAATCTTCAGAGTAACTTAAAAGGTTAAAGATCATTAGAGTCATTGTATAGATGAGAACACTCAGGTTTGAAGAAGTTACTTAACTGTCGATAGCCATTACATTAATAAGAATGGGGGCAGGATCATAATTCAGACATCCTGAATTCAAACCCTATGTTCTTAATTACCAAATGGTCCCCAAGACAGTCAAGCTATTCATCTGCCCAGCAATCCTTCTAAACATCTCCTCGTCTAATAATCTTCAAATTGTTTATCATAACCCATTAGCAGATCAAAAAACTAATTTAGTGGCTCTTGATTATCAAATTTTAATGATAGGATAGAAAATATTAGAATAGACCAGAAAAGAAACTATAAGTGCACTATATATGCTAAAGATAAAAATTGTTTAAAAAACAAACATGTTTCTAAGGTATGTATGTGTGCTTGAATTACAATGTAACCTACTTTTTGTTGTTTGTTTTATTGTAGGTCTTTGTAAAAATAATTTTGAAAATGACTAGTCAGCTATTATTTTATTTTAGAGACTATTCCAAACTTTCATTCTTTCCTCAAGTCCCTGACCTTTCAACCTCTGACCCCTGTCTTCTTGGATTTGCCTCCCTCCCTCCCCCCCTCCTCCCCTTCTCTCTCTCCCCTCCCTTCTTCTTTCTTTTCCTTATTTTACTCGTCCATCTCAAAATCAACTTTTTTGTGTGGATTCTACATGGAATTATGCTGAGAAACCAAAGCATGTGATACTTTAGGATTGCATTACTATAACATTTTTACATGCAACAATTTTATAAATGGAGAACTTATAAGTGGTTGATAAGAGTTGGGAGTTGATTGGGTTGGAAGATGGTTATGATAAAAGGCCAACATGAGAGATCCTTATAGTGTTGGAACTGTTCAGTATCTTGATTGTGGTAATAGATAAGTGAGTATATTCAGATAATAAAAATTATATAAGACATACACACACAAATAAGTACAAGTAAAGCAGACTGTATCAATATAAATATCTTGGTCATGATATTATAATATAGTTTACAAAATATTATCATTGGAAGACACTGGACAGAGTTTTGAGGGATAGTTCAGTATTATTTTTTAAGACTGCATGTGAATCTACAATTACACCACTAAAATGTAAAGATATCCTAAGTACTCATTAGGAAAACAGTTAAATAAATTATAATGCAGCCATAGAATAGAATAATATACAAGTTCTTCAATAAAAATAAGCACACTTACTGTACTCCTCAGGAAATATAGCCAAAGAGAAATAGTTAAGAAACGGCAGGTATCAGAAAGATATGCAGAGTAATATCACTTTTATGTAACCACACACACTCTTTAGTTTTAGACAGAAACTTGCTGGAAGGCATTGAGAAACTTTTAATTTTAATTTCATACCTTTATGCTGAATGATTTTTAAAATGATAAATATGCACTGCTTTCATAATTTTAAAAACTAGTTTAAAAATACTCAATTTTATCCACAATCTTTCTCACCTAAAGGAAAACAAAACACCACCACCGGCGCAAAATGTGATTCTGTAATCAAACCAACCTAAAGTGCAATTTAAAGGTAGGTGAAACTTTTTTTAAAAAATGTGCTATAAAGCAGAATACACAGGTATACACAACTTTATGTAGAAAGAAAGGCAAGAGACTAGGGTAAAGGTAAGAGTCACTTCCATTATATGTCCCTCTGCTCGTCCACTGATCTTTAGATCAGCCCTGTCCAATTACATATTCGAGCACATTTGTAATCTTAAATTTTCTAGTCAGTAGCAATGTTTTAAAAAATAAAGAGAAACAGGTGAAATTAACTTCAATATATTTTATTAACTTATTTTATCCAAAATATTATTTCAATATGTAATCAATTAAAAACTGTTATGAAGAGCAACATAAAAAGGTTGCATTCTTGTTTGCAAACTAATTA
This sequence comes from Myotis yumanensis, assembly GCF_028538775.1. Taxonomy (NCBI): domain Eukaryota; kingdom Metazoa; phylum Chordata; class Mammalia; order Chiroptera; family Vespertilionidae; genus Myotis; species Myotis yumanensis. Next base: position 133,757,367 of record NW_027223754.1, read on the forward strand.
GTCAAAATCTGATGTGCATTTTACAGCACATTTCAGCTCGGACTGGCTGCCTTTCAAAGCCTCAATCGCTTCCTCTAGCTGGTGGTTACCGGGCAGGTGAGCGCAGCCCTAGATTGATTCCGAAGTACAGGGCCACGGCAAACATTTCAAGTTTATAATGAATCACTTAGAACTGGCTAAAGCCGCTAAAAGTGGTGAATCTGAAGTAACTCCACCTTTCAACCACAGTTCAACTATAATAAAAGGGGAGCAAAATCTACTTTTAAAGAGTAACCAAAATTATATATGAAAAAATAAAATACGAGAAAGAACGAATAGAGAGGGAGGGAGGGCACCGTCATTTAGGGACGGTTAGTCCGAGTAGGTCAAGTTTGACTAAACCTACCAAAATCCCCCAAAATGACTGGAGCCTGGAGCTTCCGAGCCTCGCGCAGTCACCCAGCAGCCCGCGGCCCCGCCCGCTCGCGCCCTAAAGCCGGGTCTTGGCCGGGAGGCTCTGGCTCGTCTGCGCTCCCACCACGCGACCTCCTTCCCACCCACGACCCCGACCCTGGGGGGCCCCGGCCTTCGGGAGGGGGGGCCCGGCCTTGCAAGGGGAGGCCGCCTTTGGGGGGCCCCGGCCTGAGTGACCTAGCTCACCCGTCAGCAGCTAACTCCCTCCACCTAGTTGGAAGACAGCGCCCGGAGAAGCCAAACAAACGGTAACCACGGCAACAGCCAATCCCAAGGCAGATGGACGGCTTTCCGTACGGGTGCCCCAGGAGGACACACTATCTCCTTCTGCGATTGCAATGAACGCTGGAACTCCGGAGCTGGATGAGGAACTTAGGTAGATGTTAATATTTAAATAATTTTGGAAAGTAGTTAATAAAGAACTTTAAATTGTTTCTGATCTATCTATACTTAGTACTTGCATCTAGTGAATGTTAAATTGCCTTTGTTCATTCCACAGAAACTTGATCCTGAATAGTGATTTATGGGGTCGGAAATATGAAAGGAAGCCAATAAATTGTTTGCCTTCCATGACAACAGTTTCTTTAAAAAAAAAAAAAAAAGTAAATTATCACTCAATGTGTATCAAAATTCCTCTAAATGAATGAGTTAGTGGAGTGAGAAATTAGAAAACTTATTTTCTAATTATGTTTTACTGTAAAATATTGACCTGACTCACTGTTTTCATATTAATATTTTAATTTTATGTATAAATCATGTGATTTAATTTTTATTTAAAAATTAATCAAAGATATTTGTGTGCAACAAATATATAGAATACAAATGTGAAATTTAATTTTAGTTAGTAACAGATATTTCTGATTTTTATAGTTTTTAAGTTTGCAAACAAAAAATTAAATTCCAAGAGGAAGTGGCTATGCATAATTGCAAAAGATATCTCACATACAGTAAGCTAAAAGCAAACATTTAATTGAGCCTTTGAAAGGAAATAGACTCTATTGCTTGGTAACAATACTAGTAAACTTGTATTGCATCAACTTAAGAATAAATAATATAAAGTGAGAAATCAGTAGACTTTTGATATTAAAAAACACATTAATGCCTCATTCAAGAAAGATAATGATTTTCAAAACTAAACTATTCCTGGTTTGAGATCTAATTAAATTTAATACTTTCATTATCAAAGTCCATGCTAAAATGCACCCCCCCCTTTTTTAGTTTAGTTTTGTGGCTGGTTTATAGATTATTCAAACTCATCACTTATAATGGTCAGACAAGCATATTATATTGAAATCCACATGTGAAAATTTTAAGCTTAATTTTTTTTGTAATTATGAAATTATTTAGGCTTTTCCTAATATATATGTAATCTATTAATAATCAATTAATTTCTAAAACTAATTTAAAATAGCTAATTTAGTAATAAGCTAACTTGAAGATGATATATAGATTGCTTTCCTTAATAAACCTTACCTTGTCAAACAAATTGAGGGCAAAAATAAAAATATTGAAAGTTCTGGAGATGAATTAATCCATGATGAGTGTTACTACATCTCTTATTTCCTCATGGTATTTTTTTTTTACTTTGGAAAAAGACTGGAAACTATATCAATTAGCCATACCTTAGTGATCACTAAGTAATATCACTAATTACAGAAAAATATAACAATTATTTCAAATAGTTATATATTATAAATCAATTTAATTTGAAACTATTATTTAATGATGCATTGTTTAGCAGAAATCTATTTCATTGCAATCTTCCTAGAAATTATAGCCTAAAATTGTGTATGTTAGTTTGCCAATAACCTTTTAACCTGCGTAGGTTTTTTCATTTTATAAGTAACTTTTTTAAAATTAAATTTTGCTCTTATTTGAAAATCATTTGTATGTCTGCTTGGTTTATATCCTATTGCCCTAACACAACATATTTCTCTAGAGCAGCGGTTCTCAACCTGTAGGTCGCGAACATCGGAAAACACATGTAGCATATCAGATACTTACATTACAATTCATAACAGTAGCAAAATTACAGTTATGAAGTAGCAACGAAAATAATTTTATGGTTGGGGGTCAGCACAACATGAGGAACTGTATTAAAGGGTCGCGGCATTAGGAAGGTTGAGAACCACTGCTCTAGAGAGTATGTAATATTTTTTGAGAAAATGAAAAGATGAAAGAGAGCTTTTTATTCCTCAGATATCTGATAAGAATAAGATTTACTTGAAAATATTAATTGATGGTGGGCTTTAGATTAGTAGTATTCTTCTTCAACAGATGACTTATTCTTCATATGGCAATGATGTGATTTAAATACTCCAGAATATCATTGTAGTACTCAAATAACTGCATAGTAGGTATTGGCTTGTTTGTTTCATTTTTTGAAAGATGATTATTGAGCCATCATATATATTTTTTAATATATTTTTATTGATTTCAGAGAAGAAAGGAGGGAGAGAGAAAGAAACATCAATAATGAAGAAGAATCATTGATTGGCTGCCTCCTGCACGCCCTCTACTTAGGATTGCACCCACAACCTGGGCATATGCCCTTGACCAGAATCGAACCAGGGACCCTTCAGTCCGCAGGCCGAGGCTCTATCCACTGAGCCAAACTGGCTAGGGCAAGCCATTATATTTTTAATAGGCAAACCAAAGTATTAGATAATTAGACCTCTCTTCTCTTTTCCCACTAAAAGACTATCCCAAACCTTCAGGTTCCTTCTCTAGCCTCTTTGTGCTCTCTTCCTGCAGTTGCCAACACCACCTGCTTCAGAGTCCATCACTTTCCCACGGTTCTCCTCCCATTTCCCAGCCTCATGCCCACCTCCCTTGTATAACCCTAATATTTCTATACTAAGATGTGGTATAATGAGATTAACAGCTAGCATTTAGCCAGACACTGGGTTCAGTGCTTTATAAACATAATCTCATTACGTTTTCACAACAGCCCTATGAGGTATGTGCTATTATAAGGGTCATTTACAGATGATGACTTATATGGTATATATCCCTGGGTTTGAATCTCAGCTCTGCCACATATTAACTGCGTGGTATCAAGCAAGTTATTTTACTTTTCTGAGTTTCTTTCCTCATTGGTAATTCTGAGAGTCATAGCATACTAGTGCTGAATTTGCAAAATGTTGATAGTCAAGGGAATCAATCATTAGAAATGACACATTTTAGGATGTGGGGTAATGCTAATAGTTTACATATTTAAGCTCTGTAAACCTGGATCAAGTTTCATCATGGCCTCTTGCTAACACCCAACTGCTGGCAATTCTATTTCCTATTATATCCTTCATATCCTGGAATTGTTCCACAGCCATTTTGCAGTTCAGATCACATACATTTCTCATGAACTAGTGCGTTTGCTTTGAAAATTGTCTCCCTGTCTTTGACTTCTGCACTGATGACAGAATTATGGTCCCCCAATATGTTCAGAAAATAAAAGCAGATTTTAGCAGAGCATACATGATCTTTCACAATCTTTATTTCTCTAGCCTTACCTTTCATCTCTTGCTTCTCTGATCCATGCCCCAGTGCACTTCACTGTAAAGCTTGTGGACACAGTGTTCTTCCATCTGTCTTGAAAACTTCCTACCTCTACCCCATTTTTATCTAACTGTGTTAATCATTTTTCAAGGATCATCTCAAATTCATCTCCTCTTTGAAGCATCCCAGTTCCCTTTATTCCTACCCCAACAAATATTTCAGGTTTTAATAATTGATTCCTTGACAGTTTTTATTTAATCATTTTTGTGTTCCTATCTCCTGGAACTTAGAAGGAACTTAGAAACAATAATAAAAACAATTAGTTGAAATGGCACTATGAAAAGGTCAAATATTATAAATTATCCTTCCTTACAGCATTTATACTATTAAAATTACCCCTGCTGTTGGACCATTGATTAATCAGGGAATGAACAAAAGAAATACCGCACCCGGACTTTAAGTTAAAAGCAAAGTGTTTGCCTACAGTGAAAGAAAATATAGATATTTCATGCTACAAATATTTAAATAGGACCTGCACTGACTTGTTGTGTGCCTTTGTGTTTGCACATCTACATTTTCATTGACACCGTTTCCAGTATGTGGGGCTTGTGGACAGATCAGCACATGACATCTTCTCTTACCATTCTGTGCAAACATGACTGTGGGCTTCCTTGATTCGTTGCTTAGACACCCTGTTTTCTTTGTTCTAACTCTTTCACATGAACTCCTTGCTGTGGTCTAAGTGTGTGCGTCCCCCAAATTCACGTTGCAATCAATACACCCACTGTGATGGTGTTAGAAGATGGGACTTTTAGGAGGTGATTAGGACACAATGAATTCCTCATGAATGGGATTGGTGCTCTTATAAAAGAGATCCCACAGCCCTGGCCGGTTTGGCTCAGTGGATAGAGCGTTGGCCTGCAGACTGAAGGGTCCCAGGTTCGATTCTGGTCAGGGGCGTGTGCCTTGGTTGCGGGCACATCCCCAGTGAGGGACGTGCAGGAGGCAGCTGATCGATGTTTCTCTCTCATCAATGTTTCTAGCTCTCTATCCCTCTCCCTTCCTCTCTGTAAAAAATCAATAAAATATATTTTTAAAAAAAGAGATCCCACATTGTACTCTAGCCCCTTTCACCAAATGAAGATAGAAGAAGTTTGAGACCTGGAACAGGGGTCTCACCCAGCCATACTGGCAAACTGATCTTGAGTTCTGGCCTCCAGAATTATGATATATATATTTTTTTACTTATAAGCTTCCTAGTCTGTGGTATTTTGTTTTAGTAGACCAAATGGACTAACACACTGCTGTTTTGAAGTTACTGTGAACATCTTCCTTACCAAATTGGTTGTCTTTGAGAGTACTGAATTCTCACTTTTTTTTTTTACTTCTATACCATTAACACCATTTAGAAATTTCTTCTCCTATCAGTTTCTATAAGAACCTGTTTTTATTATCTTCTCATTTTATAAGAGTATCCTTTAAAAAAAGTCCAAATTCCTAAACATATCATTCTCTCCCCAGAAAATTTTAAAACATTGATATGTAATAAAGCAACAAAAAAACAATGGGGTGTTGATTTTTTCATAGAAGTTTTAGGAAAATTGGCATGGGGAAAAATTAGTTAAAACAACCTTAAGTTAGTTCCTTTCCTTATACTCTGTACCCTAATATAAACAAATTAAATAATTTAATCTATTCATTCATTCAACAAATATCTGCTGAGTACCTACTATGTGCTATGGGGTTATGATGATATACAAGACCTATTCTCTTCACATAAAGACCTCAGAGACTACATAGGTGGAAAGACATGTCAAGAAGAAAACAGGCAAAAATTGAGGTCAGGCAACAGCAAGACCTCAAGAGGAGCAGACTTTATTCTGGCAAAGAGTAGGGACATGAAGAGGTAAAGGAAAGGAGAAAAGAGTGTTAAGACTGGAAACCAAATAAAATATTCTACTTTCTGAAAATTGCAAAAAGTTGAGAAAAGCAGCTATTGACATACTATAAAAATTCCTCTAGGTCTCAACTGTCTAGCCAAAAAATGCAGATAGAGAAAGACAGGTACAGTTTCAAGATAATGTCAATATGTTCTTATATTGAGAGGGCAGAAGGGAATGTGATATTGACCACTGGTATGAGAAGGAAAAAGTACAAATAAACAACATTAGCAGAATCATTTAAAATTATTACTATGGCAAGTGTTTGTAGTAAAAGTTCTGCTTATCTTTTCAGAACCATCAGTATCTTGGGAGGAAAAGAATGTTAAGGAAAAACAAATCATTAATTTTAAAATACTTTCTTAACCTCATTAATGGAGCTTTCCTGGTAAGATTCTTCAAAATTATTTAGTCTAGAAAAAAATGCAATGAATTTTTATTAGCAATTATTAAAAATCACATTGACTTTTTTTGTAGGTTCTTGGACTTTTACTCATGGGATTTGCTGCATGGCTTTTATTGGATAGAAATAATTTTTTCACTGCTCTAAGTACGTACCTATTTTCATTTTTCTCTCTGAATTAAACAAGGCATTCCATTTTGAACAATTGCAGGCATGGTTTATTCAGCAGCTGGCCGTAGTTCTCTAAAATTTCTTTTTTTTTTTCCTCTAAAGGTCTTTGTCATTTGGTTTTAGAAACAGCTTATTAAATGGCAGGGCTTAAATCCAAGACCATAAAGTAGAGACAGTTTTGAGAGAGAAAACTAGAAATTTTGGACAAGAGGAATGAGAGAATTGGAAGGTTATAATTATTCTACTAACTCTGGACCTTTGCAAGGTAGACTTGAGAAGATAATGGAGGTCAACATAGAGTCACTGCCCAAGTTAACTATTCTCTTCTATTCTCATCACCACATGGTTAGAAATAAAATATATTTCCCATACAACCAACGTAAGTGTCCATTGGTGGGTAAATAGATAAAGAAGATGGGAGATAGATGATAGATGATAGATAGATGATGATGATAGATGATAGATAGATGGAAGAAAGAAAGAAAGAAAGAAAGAAAGAAAGAAAGAAAGAAAGGACTATTCAGCCATCAGAAAGAAGGAAATTCTACCATTTGTGACATAATGGATGGACCTTGAAAATATTATGCTAAGTGATATAGACAGACAGAGAAGGACAAATACTGTATAATATGACTTATATGTAGAATTAAAAAAAACTTTGTAAAAACAGAGTATAATGGTAGTTATCAGGGCTAAGGAGTGGTGGAATTGCAGATATATTGTTTAAGGGTACAAATTTATAATTAGTAGATAAATAAATTCTGGCAATTTTATGCACAACATAGTAATTATACTCAACAACACTGTTTTATAATTCAAAGTTACTAAAAGACTAAATCTTAACTATTCACAATACAAAAAGAAATAAAAAGTATGTGATAGTCTAAAGGCATTAGTTAAGGCTACTATAGTAATCACTTTGTAGTATATAAATGTACCAAGCCAACACATTGCACACTTTAAACTTACACAATGTTTTATGCCAATTTTATCTCAATACCAATATTTCCCATATAATTTTGAACTTGAGGTCAAAAGACTCTACTATTAATCTCACCTCAGGTATCCAAGATTGTGAAACACAGAACCTATCAGCAGCCATATTTTATCTTATGAATTGAAACACAGCAGCAGCTGGTCTGGAGGAAAAAGTAAGAGGAGTCAGATTCCAGAGAGAGACAGAGATAAGAGAGAGACATCATACTTTCCCCAGTGTGTTTGTTCAGATATTTTGTGCATGTCTCCAGTATTTATTAAATATATTTTAATATATAATATTTTTATTTTTACATATTTATATAAATACCAGAGGCCCAGTGCACAAAAATTTGTACATGGAGGGGGTGTCCCTCAGTCTGGCTTGTGCCCTCTCGCAGTCTGGGACCCCTCGGGGGATGTCTACCTGCTGACTTAGGCCCGCTCCCCGGGGGATCGGGCCTAAGCTGGCAGTCAGACATCCCTCTGGCAGCCCAGGAGCCTTCAGGGGATGTCCACTTGCCAGCGGGGAGCAGGCCTAAGCTGCAGTCTGACATCCTTAGTGCTGCTGAGGAGGCAGGAGAAGCTCCCGCCACCACCTCTGTGCTGGCAGCCGTCAGCCTGGCTGAGCAGAGCTCCCCGTGTGGGAGCACACTGACCACCAGGGGGCAGCTCCTGCATTGAGTGTCTGCCCCCTGGTGGTCAGTGTGTGTCATAGTGACCAGTGATTTCCAGTGGTTCTGCTATTAGGGTCAATTTGAATATTATCCTTTTATTATATAGGATATATTTAAAATATTTTTTAAATATGAATATAGTAATTGAATACATTTACCTTTATTTTTTAAATGCTAGATCTTTACATTGTCCTTATTTTACCATACCATGGTATGCTGTGGTCACTATGGACTGAAGTTTAATAGCCTAAGGATTATTTTCATATAAACATACTCAGTTGGCAGAAAGGAAGCCACGTTTCAAGTACTCAGTGACCATATGTGTCTATGGGGTATTGTCTACCTTATTGGAAATAGCAGATGTAGAACTTTTCCTTCATTTCATTAAGTTCTACTGGACAGCACTGTTATTAATTATTAAATATATGGCAAAACCATCTACTATAAGAGCCAACCTATTTCTTAGTGGATATCAAGTAAGAAAAAAACATGTTTATAGAAAAAAAATAAAGCTAAATAAAAAGGTTTAATATGTAATACAGTGCTACAAAGTATTTAATAATTTAGCTAAACTTCAGCTATTCCTAAGTGCTTAGTATCTTTATTCTCTTCTTTTTGTATAATACTTTGCTTATAGAAAAGTATTCATGATGTCTGAGTGCATTAGGGATTTGCTCAGAGTAAATAAATGGGTGTATGGACCTTTCTATTTCTCTTGCTTCACCATAATAATGACAATAGTCATTTCCACTCATGTAGTACTGACTGTGCCAGACACTGGGCAGAGCACTAATTTAATAACGTAGTAATTGTGTGCAGCAACTCATTTTTTCATTTTCTCCCTCCATTTTGGACTTGACAGATAATTCTCATTAACCCTAATGTTCTTACTTATGAAAAACCCTTGCAAAGGTAGCCAGAAACTTATTCTTTAAGGTTTTTTTTCAAACAAAATGGATATTTAATGTAACAAACAAGAGAGAGATTGCTGCGTCATTCAGAGATCCCAGTTCTTTCTATATTGCTGCTCTGCTATTTCCTAAAGTTGTCTTTGATTGGCTCAACACCAGGTTTGCTTTCTAGCATGTGAGATGTGCAAAAGAGAAGTAGAAGGCAAGTGAGTTTCTTATTTAAAGAGGCAAGGCTAGGGTTGCACACTTTATCCATGTGTTTAAAATAGTAAAATCTCAATTATGGTTTCAGGATGTCGAATTGAAAACCATTTGTTTTCTTTTTTAAAATATATTTTTATTGATTTTTTACAGAGAAGAAGGGAGAGGGATAGAGAGTTAGAAACATCGATGAGAGAGAAACATCAACCAGCTGCCTCCTGCACACCTCCTACTGGGGATGTGCCTGCAACCAAGGTACATGCCCTTGACCGAATCGAACCTGGGACCCTTCAGTCCACAGGCTGATGCTCTATCCACCGAGCCAAACCGGTTTTGGCTTGAAAACCATTTTGAGGCAAGAAATGTTGGGCCCTCCCCTCTTTGTTAGCCCATCTTTCAATTAATTTACCTATTTTTAAAGTATTCTGCCCTCACCTCTCCATCTGTAATAACACCATGTCACCTAAAGTCCTCAACTGTCTTTTGCCACTGCAATAGCCTCTAATAGCCTTGTGCTCTGATCTCCTTTCTCAGCCATCTTCCGAATGCCACTGAAGTAATTCACTTAAAAGGCAAATTTAGCTGTGTAACATGAAAAGCCTTTCTCTGGCTCCCATTGCCATTATTTATTCAATGACAAATATACTTATAGAGCATATTTTATATGTTGGATGTTATTGTGAGCTGAGGATACAGTTGTATACAAGAAAGATAAAGGTCCTGTCCTCATGGATTTTAATTCTGGTGAAGAGGACTAGAAAACACCACATAACATGTCCGTTATATGTTCTTTGCCAAACCTCCCCAGTCTCACCAGCCTCAAACAGTAAGCACCAGCAAAGCAGGGCTTCCTACACACAATGTGCTGTTCTGAGCTTCCAGATGCTTCTACTGTTCCACTGTAGATATTTCTAATGATCATTTAAAGCCTAAACTCAGGTGTTACCTTCTCCCCACCCCCTACTGGATTAGGTGCTCTTGTACCCAAAAGTATGCTGCTAAATGTTTAACAGGTTTTGGGATGGAGAGTTTTGATTGATGGTATTTGTTGATGTCTATGGTTTTACCACTACTACAATGGCCAGTTTTAAAGTGCCAAAGTGAAGTGAGTTGGCTTTCATATTTTTCAAACAATTAACTGTTGCCTTTTCCCCCCTCACCCAAGGATATGCTTTATTGATTTGAGAGAGAGAGAGAAGTAGAGAAACATTTATATGAGAGAGAAACATCAATCGGTTGCCTCTCATGCCTGCTGGACTGGGGATCAAATCTGCAACCTTTTTTGTGCATGGATGACACTCCAACCACCTGGCCAGGGCAACAGTGCCTTTCATGAGCCAGAGCAAGTGGTTCCAGCACACCACTGCCTGTCCCATAGAACCTATGGCATATTTTATATATTTATTTTTCTTGCTTTTAAATAAATATTTACTGAGCAATTAGTGTTCTACAGTCTGTGCCATAGCATTAAGCATTTAACAGTTAATTTATTGAAAAAAATATATATATATATTAGAAGCCCTGTGCACAAAATTCACGCACTGGGGGCGGGGGAGGGGGGGAGGCGTTGCGGGAGGTCCCTCAGCCAAGATTGTGAAAGGGTGCAGACCAGGCCAAGGGACCCCACCAGTTTACAATTGGGGTGGGGGAGGAACGTGGGAGGTTGGACAACCGGGGAGAGACCATGGGAGGACCCCTGGGCGTGTCCAGCCCATCTAGCTCAGTCCCAATCAGCCGCACCCCAGCAGCAAGCTGACCTACCAGTTGGAGCATCTACCCCCTGGTGGTCAGTGCACGTCATAGTGAACGGTTGAGCGACCTTAGCATATCATTAGCATATTACTCTTTTATTGGTTGAATGGCCAACCAGACAACTAGACACTTAACATATTAGGCTTTTATTATATAGGATATTCCTCCAGTACAGAAAGCTCAATCTAGATGTGGAGAAAATAAAATATAGCTTTAATAGAGCCATATTAGCAATAAACTCAGGGTAGCTTTTGTACATAACTTAGGTACTTAAATTTTTTTATGAATAAATAAATAAGTGCATCTTAGTGAAACATGGAAATTAAACTGGAACGCATGGTTTTTCCTCTGGTCAGAAGGCAAAGGTGATTTCCTGGGTTCTTGTCCAGGTGGATTCAAAGAATGAAGCCACAGACAAAAGGTGGTATAGGAAAAGGTGGAAATTTATTGGGAAACAACCACGTGGGGAGGGGGAGAGACCCTCAAGTCCCTCTTTCTTAAGGTTTATAAAGGCTGCAGTTCTTTGTGTCCTGATATCCCCTCTGATTGGTCACTATAGCAGCTTCAGAGCTCAAACCCCACAGTGGGGTTCTGTTCTTTTTCTCCCTTTTGTTTTTCTATTCCCTGTGGCCTTCCTCTTTATTCTGTAAATGAGTGGCTTCCTCTCCCTTTTTTCTGTAAAGGTATCCCTTCTGGCAGATCCCAGCACCCTGATTCTGTGAATGTATGCCTTCTGGCAGCTCCCAGCTTTGCAGCCCTGCGGTTCTCCCCCATGGACCCCTAATTCCTAAAACTCCCTAAACCTGCCTATTTTACCCCTAACAACTCCATTCATTAGGGAAAAAATGTTTATTTTTATGGAAGATAATTAAGATAAGGCAAAGGTAAAGATTTCTTCAGAAACTGAAGAAATTCTCTATCATGCCATTAAAAGAAGAAAAGTTGTTTCTACAAGTAAGAGGGTCTAGGAAGAAGTTTTAAAAAGAGTGAGAAGGAATCCTGGTAATTTGGCGATAGCTGCTTAGAGAAAATATGGGTTGCTGAATTTATTACTAAATAGAAAACAAATATTACTTAACAATAAATTATTTTATTATTTCCACAGATGAAAGTAATCACTTGATAGTATATATTTTTGGAATTTTAATTGGAACTGGATCAGCTATTGTTCTTCTTTTTCTCTTGGGTTATTTGGGAATTCAATATGAAATCAGGTGGCTCCTAGTCCTGGTATGTATTTCATTTCAATAGCCTGAAAGTGTATTTTTGATTTGAATCTCCAAGTCACACAGTTGAACTGAATGATTTATGTTATCACAGCATTGCAGTACAGTGTGCTCTTGGGCATAAGGCAAATAAATCCACCCCTTCCAAGAAAGGGTTCTAGGTAGAATTTGAGGGAATCTATACCTCAATTCTTGTGCCCTTAGATAATTAATTTTTAGTACAAAGTCAATAGGGATCTGTTTTTCAAGGTGACCTACAATTAACTAACATAGGAATGTGAAGATTAATATCAGTATAAACTATATTAAAGTCAACAAGCATTGTAGCTTAGCATGCAAAAGGAAACATATCCTGCAGTCAGCACATTTTCTCCTTGTGCGCTTGCCATGTAGGAAACTGACTTATAACTGAGATAAAAATTAATTATTTAACAAAGAGAAATGTAACTGCTGAGAAGAGCAAACTCTAGCCTCTGGCTAGTATTCTCTCTCCCAAGACATAACATGAAAATATAAATTATAAACCGAACATGAGCTATTTACCATACATGAGGTAGCTATAGATCACAACTAACACACTTAGATGGACTATAGTGTTTAACAATTCTTTTAAATCTAATTAATTTTAATTCACAGGCACTTTCCTGTCAAGAAGATAAATAATAAATTTAACTGCAGTCATTGTGTCTTTCTGGGAAGAATGCAGAAATACTTACCTTTCCTGTAGCACTAAAGGTCTGGGTGGTCACTCTAGACCAGTGGTTCTCAACCTTCCTCATGCCGCGACCCTTTAATACAGTTCCTCATGTTGTGGTGACCCCCAACCATAAAATTATTTTTCTTGCTACTTCATAACTGTAATTTTGCTACTGTTATGAATCGTAATGTAAATATCTGATATGCAGGATGTATTTTCATTGTTAAAAATTGAACATAATTAAAGCATAGTGATTAATCACAAAAACAATATGTAATTATATATGTGTTTTCCGATGGTCTTAGGTGACCCCTGTGAAAGGGTCATTCGACCCCCAAAGGGGCCGCGACCCACAGGTTGAGAACCGCTGCTCTAGACACTGATTTTCAGTATACACTGGTCAAAGGAATTGACTAATTGAATTTCCTTCTGTGACAGTTTTAGATCTGAATGAAGACAGTGTCAACAACATCGCCTTAGACCACCCACGTAACCTGTGAGGGTTCTATCACTTCCTTCTTTCTTACTCCTATCCAAATGTTCATTGATATATATATATTTGTTGCTGTTTTGTTTGAATAATTTTGATATTGTATATGAGAACAGGAAATGTCAGCAATACCTATGTATATCTTAAGACTATTTCATATGGTGTACACTTTCCCATCATTGTAGCATCTAAAAATATATTAAAAGCATAGTTGTCATCTCTATTTTTCTTCTGTTTTAGTATGCAGTACTGTTAATGTGGGCCTTTGGTGTTCAGGTTGTACTTTCAGCACTCATCTTCACAAAGAAAGAGGAGGTATGGAAAGATCAGCCTTTTTTTTTTTGAAATCTAAAGAAAATTGAATGTGTTAGATTTTGAGACCTATAAGCCTATATTAAAAGCTAAAGGTAAATGTCTCAGAGAGTAAAAAGAGTCAATGAAACTACTAGAATTCTATACATGAAGGGGCCAGGTGCAGATGGGAAGGGTGGGTTTGGGAACTTGTCTTTTACTCTGTTTGCAGAAGACTGAGAATGTACAAATAATAAAGAATGTGGAGGTAGAGGAGAAGATGCTGAGTGTGGGAAATCCAAAATTGGCCCCCTAGCCTGCCCTGGCTACCACTGCTGACCCAATCACTTTACTATATTCTCTTCTATAAAGAAGTATTTTCAACTTTTATTCATTTAAAATTTAATAATTTCATTAAGTAGATTGGGGGAAAAAGATAGACTGAATAATTCATGTATTTTGCACTGGTATAGCCATGAGTAAGATAGTTAAATTAATTAGGTAAGTTCAAAATAACACATAATAAATTGCATGAAGAAACTTTTCATAACAAAACCTACCTATTACAGCCTAAAGTTACTTTCAGTCCTTCAAGAAATGTCTGTTTCAAGGTAGTTGGGGCTGTCTTTGTATTAGTGGAATTGTCCTATAGTAAAAAAGAGCATGGACTTGAAGTCATACAGATTTGCATATGACTAGATATTTAATAGCCTAAAGCTTAGTCTTCATCTGTATACTCTGGTTAATGCCTATTTACCTTACATAGAAACTGACAATTTTCAAAGTTCCTGTCATAGAGTAGCTACTCAAGAGCCCTCTTCCTTCCCTTCATTAATTTTAAATGAGCTCTTGGTTAATTCCTTGCTTCCTGGCATTCAAATTATCTCTATATGTAGGCACCTATGTACTAGTAATGGCCAAACCCAGTAAAATCTTCCTTTAGAATACCACTGCCCTCCACCTTTATTATCTATCTTATACTTAGCATCTACCCTGGGTATCTAACCACTCAGGACCTGTTGTTAATGGCCTGGCATTTTTAGCTAAAATTTCTTCTCTCTATCTCCAAAATGTGTGTGTGTGTGTGTGTGTGTGTGTGTACAGCAGGTAAGTTCTGTAAAGCTGCTTTGGTGAAAAAGCACCAGTTTCCAACCCAGAAGCTTCTAACTAGTGATAGAACTAGTGATAAAACCTGAATATAATACTTAAGAAACCTTGACACATAAATATAGTGTATCGCTGTCATCGATATTTACTTAAGTATTATTTACATACTTTTCTCTATCTACTTTAAGAATAATAAAAATCATCTATATATATAAAAGGCTAATATGCAAAGTGTCCCCTTGGGAGTTCCACTGTGAGACTGGGAGTTTGATCGCTCACTATGACATGAGCTGACCACCAGGGGGTGGTGCGAAATGAAGGGAGGTCCTGGCTAGAGCCGGAAGGCCCCAATCTGCCCTGATTGCCGGCCAGGCCTACTGACCCTACCTGTACACGAATTTTGTGCACCAGACCTCTAGTTTAATAATAACTACCATGAGCCAGAGACTGTGATAAGCATGTTCTAGGCATTATATTATTGATCCTCATAGAGGTGCACTGTTAGTCCTACTTTCTAGTACAGGAAACTGAGGCTCTGAGAGGAGAAATACTTGCTTAAATATATCGTGGCTAAATGACAGCTGGGACTCGAACCCCTATTAACTCATCCCAGAGAAGAACAGCTTTGTTTACATTGATTTGTCTTCTACATTCAAAGTCAATTAAGCTTTTAGGAGCCTCTAAATCTCTTATGCCATTCACAATGCTTAATTCAGTGTTGGAGATGCATTAGGGCTTCAAAGGATATTTGTCAAATTAAATATGTGTGAGGGGATTTTATTTATATAGTAGTCACACAGATTATTTAGGAAATTCACTTTACTCTTATGTACAAAGGTGTGATTCATAAGTACTTTGGATCTCCCAAATAATGCTTAGAGGCTAAATGAGAACACGAGTCTGTCATCTCCTGGCAACACTATAGAATGGAAAACATCATTTTCTATTCTAAGTAAAAATTAACTTAGAGAATAAGTTAGATAACATATAGCTCTAAGTAACATTTTATGTTATTCTAATCTTCTTACATATATTAAAGCATAGATATATAAGTAACTGCAAAGGGTTTAACTTGTATAGATGTTTTAATTATTATAGTACTAGAGGCCCGGTGCACGAAATTCATGGAAGGGGGGGGGTGTCCCTCAGCCCAGCCTGCACCCTCTCCAATCTGGGACCCCTCGGGGGATGTCTGACTGCCAGTTTAGGCCCAATCCCATAGGGCCTAAACCGGCAGTCAGACATCCCTCTCACAATCCGGGACTGCTGCTCCCAACCACTTGCCTGCCTGCTTGCCTGATTGCCCCTAACCCCTTCGCCTGCCAGCCTGATCACCCCCTTACCACTCCCCTCTTGGCCTGATTGATGCCTAACTACTCCCCTTCTGGCCTGATTGCCCCCAACTGCCCTCCCCTGCTGACCCAGTCGCCTCTAACTGCCCTCCCCTGCCAGCCTGGTCCCCCCCAACTGCCATCCCCTGCTGCCTGGTCTCCCCAACTGCCCACCCCTGCCGGCCATCTGTGGTGGCCATCTTGTGACCACATGGGGGTGGCCATCTTGTGCTAGGGTGTGTCAGTCAATTTGCATATTACCTCTTTATTATATAGCATTCTCACCAGTTATTTCTTTATTCAAGGACAGCAAAATATAAGGAAATGTCATTAGACTGGAATTTAAATAAAACATATATAGACATCTCAGCTCCTCTTCCTTATTCATGTAAACAAAGCAAATAATTAAATTCTCTGAGTATATGTGTTCTTCTTCATAAAATAGGAATAGTATCTGTTCTTTCTAAGTTTTGGCATTTTTGAGGACCAAATTAGAGATTAGTTATGAAAGTCATGAACTTTTGAATGCTTAAGTAAAGCCAAATACATCAGTACTCACTGAGATTGCTAAAAATAGGTATAAGGAAGAAAAAAGCTTTTAGACATAAGCAGAAAACAAAAAACTAACTTCGAATGCCCTTTTATGAGGAGACATAAGGAAAGTTCCCATCAAAGTATCACTTTTTATCCAATTTTCAACAGGTTCACCAAGTATGGCATGATGAAATTGATTTAGTCATTTCTCAGTATGGATCTGAAGATGTGCCTGAAGACATACTTAATTGGACTATCCTGAATGCTTTACAAAAAACAGTAAGACAAAATTAGCATAAAATAAAAATTAGATGTCAGAGGTGATCACTGTAGGATAGAGAGGAATAGAGGGAAGGGTAGAGGACAGGGCCAGAGAAAGGAGACATTCTTTTATTTCTTCCCAAACAAATAGGGCATAATCGCGTTGTCTCCACATACGGATCTTAGTTGTCGCTTCCTTTTGTAACTTACAGCGCCTTTTCTGGGTTAAGTGATGTGCATTTTAACCTGGTTTCCCTGGGAAAGTGTTGGTGGTCTTTGTCAAGTAGGGTCATCAGTCCTCCTGCACCCTTGGGCGGTAAGTGTGAGCACAGTCCGAGCTGGCAGCAGAGTAGCATGATGGCTCCCATTTGAGCCTGCATGTTTGGATTATCACACAGTAGCTTTGTGATCCAGGACAAGTAATTTTCTTAACTTCACATTTCATATTAGTAAAATGGGCAGAATAACTTGTACTTCTAGTTGGCAGGAATAGATGAAGTAATATAGAGACTATTTAGAAAGCCTTAGGTTTGGAACATAGCAGGCAGCTAATATTTATTAGCTAATGTTGTTAGGGTTATTATTGAACAGTTCAGCTATTTCTGGGCAGTGAAGGGAATTGGTATGGTCAGCCAAATAATGTACAGGAAGAGATCAGCACCTGGAACATTTACATAGTACCAGTTCCTTTTGTGAGTGCTTTGCATGTATTAACTCACTTTATCCTCCCAACCAATGAGGTCAAACTGTCATTCTCATTTTATAGGTGGAGGACAGAGAGATTCAGTAACCAAGCCAGCGTCACCCAGTTAATAAGTGGCAGAGCCAACATCCAGTCCCAGACAATCTAGCACTAGATTTTGTATTCTTAACTGCCACTTTAGATGCCTCACATAGAAATAGTTCATTAGTTTTGGTACCTTTACTAAATAAAATGCATTTTAGAAGAATTGAAATGTAATTATAAATGTTTTATTCTGCATAGGTTTTTTTTTTTTTTTCTGATGTATGTGAATTGTAGAGGTATCCCATTTCCAGATTGCATTACAACCTTTTTTTTTTATGGTCATAAACTGATAAACGGGAAAACAAGTCTATGTATGACATTACTATCATTAATGAGAATCCAGCTTAAAGTTCCTAACCATGAATATAATTGATATCTTATATGTAGGTTTGATCGATTTAACTAACTTTTAATATCCAACTCTAAAGCACTATTATAGTCATTCAACATTCCCAAGTTCTTGTCAAAATTGTTGGTACATATTATGACATAGACAATACTGATGCTATAACTTTCAAGAACAAGTTTAGAAAAACAATGAAATATTCATTTTAACCTTCTCTTGTTTTCTAGGTGTCAAATATATAAACTGATTTTTTTCACATCCTCCCAACTCAATAGGATAGGAAATGAGACATTTATTAGATGTTTGATCATCTCTGTAACTATCTTCCTTATCACCTTTTTGGTTCTTTGTTGCAGTTTTTCACACAATACAAAATTGAAAGTTAACATCTCACATTAATCCTAAAGAAAGTAGATTAACCCTCTTTATGTATACTAAACATATATGGCAGCATGGGGATAAATATATAGAAAGATAATTGCTATAGTTAAGAAGAGGATTCTTTCTTCTATGTTCTGGCCCGAAACATGGTTGTAGATTTGGTAAATCAAGCATACCTTTCATTCTGGGCTCCTATAAATAAATTCAGATATAACAATTTCAGCCAAACATAGTCCACTTATCAAGTAGAGATCTTTACCTCTTGTTGACATCATCAATAGCAGCAACAATATAATAGATTAAACAAACGTGTACTTATTTACTTAATTCACTACATTTTAACGGAGAATAAATTTATCATGAAAACACTTTAATGTGCATGAGCATTATATAATTAACTGCATTTTGAATATTTTATGGTAAAGTTCATAAAAATCTTTTTCCTAGTTGCAGTGTTGTGGCCAACACAATTACACAGATTGGATAACGAATGAGAATAAAGAAAATTCAGAACAGGTGCCATGTTCTTGCACGAATTCTACATTAAGAAAGTGGTTTTGTGATGAGCCACTGAATGCAACTTACTTAGAGGTAAAGATAAGTCAAAGCCGCTGCAAATATTTTACAGTGACTTTTTAAAAATTTTATTTTGCAAGTCAATTTATAATTCTGAGCCAATTTTTATATAAAGACAATGTTATTTCTGGTGGGTAGGTTCTTCAGTGACTTACCTAAATTTAACTCATATTTAGGTGATTGCAGTACTATCTCAGGTATATAATAAATGAGTAAACTTTCTGGGAGTATCGTATGTGATCTAAGTGCTACTAGAACTTGGGATGCCATCAACCTTTCTCCTCAAACTTCCTTCCCAAATCCTTGCAGAGGAAGGGGGCGCTATTGGCAACTCTCACTATTGGTTGGAGAGCTGCCATACCAGTATTAAAGAGTATGGAGATTGGCGGAAACTGAAGGGAGGGGATCCCAGCAATGACAAAAGTGGTATTCAGGTAAATTTGGCAGAATTGAGAGTACAGGTTCACCTGGAGCAATGACTATTACAGGAATGGAATATTGATGAACTAGAGATTTCCATCCCAAGAACTTCTAATACTTTGTATAGTTTATTTACTAATGTCATTCTAATTTTAAGATGTATCTTTAATTATATAATTTATTTGTAAATAGAGGATTTAAAAAAAATTTTTAAATATATTTTTATTGATTTCAGAGATGAAGGGAGAGGGAGAGAGCGATAGAAACATCAATGATGAGAGAGAATAATTGATTGGCTGCCTCCTGCGAGCCCCACACTGGGGCTACAGCCCACAACCTGGGCATATGCCCACCCCGGGAATCGAACAGGTGACCTTTTGACTCCAGGGCTGATGCTCAACCACTGAGCCACACCCGGCTGGGCTAGAGGATTTTTTTTGAAGCTTCTGCTATTTGGGTACTAATCATTTTAGGTGCTAGTTATATACCCTATTAAGTTAAAATTGTCTGCAGTTAAATCCCTCTAAAACAATAAGTTTCTGATTTCAATTGCATGACAACATCTTAGTAACTTTAAAAGTAGCAAGCAAGGTGTCCTGTCATCACATGAAGCTCCCTGGATTAAACCATTGTCTCCAGTTAGATACTGACTTGTTTTTCAGACTTTATTAAATGTCTAATGTCTATGTCTCTTCTTATTGGTAATGGAATTATGTATAAAACTATGTCAATCTCCAAGTTAACTTAAGTGACTTTTTTTTCCTTAGGGTTGTGAAAATAAAATCAACACATGGTATCAAGCTAATGCTTTATCATTAATTGGAATTAACTTTGGACTTTTGGTTTCAGAGGTAAGGTTTTGTTCCTGTGTTTAAATATGAAAATATTAAGTATAAATAATACAGAATAATCTATGGAACAAACAGCTGGAGACCTAATCAAACAAGTTAATCTAACAGTGGTTCTCAACCTTCTGGCCCTTTAAATACAATTCCTCATGTTGTGACCCAACCATAAAATTATTGTCGTTGCTACTTCATAACTGTAATGTTGCTACTGTTATGAATCGTAATGTAAATATCTGATATACAGGATGGACCCCTATGAAAGGGTCGTTCGACCGCCAAAGGGGTCGCGACCCACAGGTTGAGAACCCCTGAATAGGAGCCAGGATTTTGAGACTGTTAGCACCAAGAGAGGGATTGGTCCAGCTGGAGGTGATATCCCTAAATCAGCTAAGTCAGTGGGGATTGTTAATAAGGGGTCATACTGGCCGGTATCCTATAATTTCACTGCTTTGTGATATTTAAAAAATAATAATTCCTATCTCAGCAGCCAGAGCACCATGTTGGAAAGTTGGCAAACTTCTGAAATTTGGGCAGATGTTTGACATTAGTAAATGTATTCACTCATAGACTCATTCATTCATTCAGAAAATTTGGAGGGTGGTGAATATCTGCTGTCATTCAGATACTGTACTAGATGTTAGAGATACATCTATGTTGTGGAAGCAACATAGACATATTTCATGACCCGAAGGGTGCCAGCTACAGAGCTGAGATTCAGAAGCAAGACTTCATTTTCCAGTCTCAGTGACAATTGATAAGAGCAAGTAAAGGCTATGGATTCAAGAAAATTGTAAGTGGACAGATTATTACAGTGCAGACTATAACATTGGAATCCTATCTAATAATAGCCAAACATGGTAATTGACCGTACCTTCGCTACACCTCCCATTGGCTAATCAGTGAGATATGCAAATTAACCACCAACAAAGATGGTGGCTAATTTGCATACTGCAGGCAGGGCAGGACAGTGCAAGCCACCAGCACCAGCCGCCATCCAGGCCCCCGTGGGCAACACCAGAAGCCTCCTGCCTGCCGCCTGGGACCAAATCCGGTCCCCAGCCGCAGGCATGCCGGCCCGCAAGCCCCAGGAGCTGCCAGATATGGCAGTAACTCTATCAGTAAGCACTCTGAAAGTCAGTGGCATAAATGCACCAATTAAAAGACAGATTATGAGGGTGAATCAAAAACAAAACCCACTTTAAATATAAAGACACATATAGGTTAAAAGTAAATGAATGAAGCTGCAACCTGTTTTGCTTAGTGGATAGAGCATTAGCCCTTGGACTGAAGGGTCCCAGGTTAGATTCCAGGCAAGGGCATGTACCTCAGTTGCTGGCTTGATCCCCAGTCCCTATCAGAGCATGTGCAGGAGGCAACCAATCAATGTGTCTTTCCCTTTCCCTTCACTCTCTCTAAAATTCAATGGAAAAATATCCTTGGGTGAAGATTAACAAAAACAAAGTAAATGGATTAAGTAACATTAGAGAGATTATAAGAAAAATATATTCCAAATTTTGTTAGTTGTATAATGGTTATGTTTAGATTATTAACACCTAAGAAATTGGGTGAAGGGTACATGTAATATGCTGTAGTATTTTATAGTTTTTTTTTACATGTGTGAGATTATTTCAAATTAAAATATTAAAACATTAAAAATTAATAAAATATTAATTGAAATGTATCTGCATTACATGAAAAATCTCCTAATTGCTTCTAGCATAATTTATTAAATTGTGCTAAAATTTACAAGGGTTCAATTAAAAAATATCTTAATTCTAAATGATATAATAGAAAATATGTAATATTGCAGTTATAAGCACTTATCTGAAAATAAAAATTTAAAGAAATGAATTTAAAGAAGGGATTAGCCAAAGAAAATATATGCACAACTCATAGACACAGACAACAGTATGGTGATGGCCAGAGAGAAGTGGGGGGCAAGAGCTGGGTAGAGGGGGCAAAAGGGGGGAAATAGGCACATCCTATATCCTATAAAATAAAAGAGAAACATGCAAATTGACCATACCCCGAATGCTTCCCATTGGCTAATCAGCAGGATATGCAAATTAACTGCCAACCAAGATGGCGGCCGGCAGCTAGGCAGCTGAAGCGAACAGGAGGCTTGCTTGCTCCAGTGAGGGAGGAAGCCAAGGTTCCTGGCCTGCGGCAGCCCAGCTCTGAGCTCCGGATGCAACAATGTTGCAATTATAGAAGCTAAACAAGCTCCAGATAGCTGCTTTCAGCTGGCAGCGGGCTCAGAGCTTAGAGCGGCAGTGATGGCAACAAAGTTTCAATTATAGAAGCTAAACCAGTGGTTCCCAAACTTATTTGGCCTACCGCCCCCTTTCCAGAAAAAATATTACTCAGCCCCTGGAAATTAATTTTTTTTAAATTTTAATAGCAGTTACTCATCGCCCCCAAATGCACCTGTGGCCATCACCACACCCCTGGATCGCTGCAGTGCCCACTGGGGGGCGGTAGTGCCCACTTTGGGAATCACTGAGCTAAACAAAGCCCAGATATCTGCTTTCAGCAGCCGAAGCCTCAAGCTGGAGCCAGCCTCAGAGCTAAAGCTGGCTCTCAGCTCCAGTGACAGTCATAGAAAGTAAATAAATCCCAGAATAAAAAAAAAAAAAAAGAAAGAAAGAAAGGAGAGGCTGGGAGCTTCAGTCACCCACCAGCCTGAAAACGGCCCTCAGCCCCTCATCCAGACTGGCCAGGGACCCAAACGGGACCCCCACCCTGATCCGGGACACCCTTTAGGGCAAACCAGCCAGCCCCCACCCGTGCACCAGGCCTCTAGCCTATACTACAGGCAGGGCGGGACAGCACGAGCTGCCATCTGGGCCCCATGTGCAGCCCTGGGCAACGGGGCATAAGCTCCACCCCCAGCTGGGACCCCTATGTGCCACCTGAGCCCCCAGCCGGGACCCCCGTGCCGCCTAAGCCCCGCCCCCAGCCAGGACCCTATGACTATTGGAGAGCAGGAAGGTGCCGCTGGGCCCTGGGTTGCTGTGTTGATCCGGCCATCGGTAAGTAGAAAAGTGTGGCCTATAGGCAGCCCCAAGCTGCGCCTGATCTGGGAGCAGAAAAGCCTGGCCTGAGAGCAGCCCCAAGCTGGGCCTGATCCAGGAGCAGGAAAGCCCAGCCTGCGGGCAGCCCCCAGCTGGGACTGCTCCCCAGTCACCATGGGGATCTGGGAGCAGGAGAGCAAGCCCAGCCTGTGGGCAGCCCCCTGCTGGGCCGGCTCCCCCGTCGCCATGGCGATCCTGGAGCAGGAAAGCCCAGCTTGCAAGCACCACCCCCATCCTGGCCATAGCTCAAGGGAGAGTACAACATGCAGTGGAGGCCAGGAGCCTGAGAGATCAACACAGAGGGGCTCATGTGCCAAGCCTCCATGGTGTGGCTGGGGGCAGGCCCCCAGCAGAGACACACACACACACACACACACAGTGCCTGCTCTGAACCTCCAATGTGGCTGGGGGCAGACCCCCAGTGGGGACAAACACACACACACACACACACACACACACACACAAACACGGGACACCTGCTCTGAGCCTCTGCTGCCAGACTGTGGCCATCAGTAGGACATCCACTGAGGGCTCCCGGACTGTGAGAGGGGCAGGCTGGGCTGAGGGAACCCCCACCCCCCAGTGCACAAATTTCGTGCACCGGGCCTCCAGTAATAATAATAACAAAAGGCTAATATGCAAATTGACTGAACGGCAGAATGGCCAGTTGCTATGATGAGCACTGGCCACCAGGGGGCAGACGCTCAATGCAAGAGCTGCCCCCTGGTGGTCAGTGCACTTCCATATGGGGAGTGCCACTCAGCCAAAAGCTGGCTCATGGCTGGCCAGCGCAGAGGTAGTGGCAGGAGTCTCTCCCACCTCCGTGGCAGCACTAAGAATGTCCAACTAATGGTTTAGGCCTGATCTCTTGGAGGCCTAAGCCTTTAGTCGGACATCCCCCTAGGGCTCCCTGGCTGCCAGAAGGATGTCTGACTGCAAGCTTAGGCCTGATCCCCCAGGGAGTGGGCCTAAGTCAACAGGTGGACATCCCCCAAGGGGTCCTGGACTGCAAATGGGTGCAGGCCGGGCTGTGGGACACCCCCCCTCCCACAAGTGAATATATAAATGCACAGTTTGGCCAAAGTAGGATGACAGGTTTAATCTCCGAATGATGATAAACCAAGACATTCTTAAAAGCATTAGCATAGTTATTTTGAAATGCTTTTGTGTCCAAGCTGAGGAGTGTAAGGAAAGACTGAAGGGGTGGTGGTATCTGTGCTCCATTTACTACCTACCTTTTACACACTACTCCTAAGCCAAAAAGAGGCAGTTTTGTAAGATTAATGATATGGTTAGAAAGATGAACAAAAAATGGATCAGCAATTCATCAAGGCCGCTAGCTAGCCCAATGATAGCCCATGTAATTAAAATTTAACAGTCTATTCATTCTAGTTCCCTCTATAAATGAACTTGGTGACACAAGGTTACTCTAGAAGACTCTCTCTGCAGACTTCTCATTCACAACCATATGTACCTTACGCTGAAATTTCTCACCCTATTTCATCTTTTTTCCCTTTACAGTATGCACGTTAGTGATTACATAGTAAATACTAACATTATAAATTATTCTTATTGATTACATTTTGATCTGCTATTGTTTCCTTTTCTTCCAGGTTTTGCAAATCTCATTAACTGTCTCTTTCTTCAGACATATCAAGAACAGAATATTTGCAGAAATGTGATCTTTGGATTTTAATTTGTCTGGGAGAAACCAGTTAATTCGCAAAATAATCACAATGTATTCTTTTATCCCAAAAAGTTTCTGAATTACATTAATGAAGTTTAGGAGTCATTGAAGTCATTGGTTATATGTAACATAAAATTTTTGGAATCATAATACATCACTCCATGAACTTTTTATTTGGTTTTTCAACATATCAAATATTTCAAAATATCAAAATATTCTGCAATTTAGAAATTTACCTTGAGTTATTTTCTGAATTCAGGGGATATCATGGATATTAAAATCAAAATGTAGTTAAATACTATGATATATTTTGAGTTTCTTATATAGAAAATATTAATTAAGCAATTATAGCATGTACCTTACATTTGCAAATTTTAAGAAAATGATGCTGATTTATAGGAAATTTAAAAGATTGAAAATCTTCATGATACATCTCTACTGAACTAATCATTTATTTCTTCTGATAATGCTTACAAATTAATAATAAACTTAAAATTTTAGAGATTTGGATATATTTTGGTGGTAATAATATCATATTAAAATAACAATGATTTTTAACTGTGGTAGAAAAAACCCTATTCTGAATGACCACTGAATTCCAATACTTTTTACTTGCTCTTCATTTGCTTCTCTTTTTCCTTAAATTTTGTTCAATGTGTGTGTGCACAATTCCCTGGAGGAAACAAAAATAACCTAGTTTTCTATTTTCTTAAAAATGATAGTGTGAGAACAAAAAACAGTGTTTTGAAAAATAAAAATAACTACTATAAAGATGTGAGCTGTTTTTATATCATTGTTGTCCTTTATAGCAAAAGGCTGTCTTGACCTTGAGAAAAATGAAGAAAGGATAGAGTAAATGAAGATCCTACATTGCTCCCACCCCTTTAGAAGGCTCACACTCATGTACTAATTCAATCACATCTCTTTTCATCTATATGTCAGTACATTGAAGGTTTTAGAGACCTGTAGAAATTTTTTTTTTTTTTTTGATTTTTTACAGAGAGGAAGAGAGAGGGATAGAGAGTTAGAAACATCGATGAGAGAGAAACATCGATCAGCTGCCTCCTGCACACCTCCTACTGGGGATGTGCCTGCAACCAAGGTACGTGCCCTTGACCGGAATCGAACCTGGGACCTTTCAGTCCGCAGGCTGAAGCTCTATCCACGGAGCCAAACTGGTTAGGGCCCTGTAGAACTTTTTTAAGTCAGCAAAAAAGAAAATAGAATTACCATTTTCTCAAAAGTGACTTGCAAATAGACATGCCTTATATTCTTTAAGGAAAATTATCTTGGATTTAAAGCTCATTTTCAAATTCTTATTTTCTCTAAAACATTAAGAACATTGATAGCAAAAATCTGTCTCCTACTTGGGAGTTGAAAGTGGACTTACTGGTAATCACATCAATGTTATAGATTTGATTACCTTTATTTGATTTTGCATCAAGGAAACAAAAAGGGTTCTCTTGATACCAAATTGCCTCTTTTAAGTGAATACAGTTAATTCACAAAATACATGTCCCACTGATTGAATCTATCACCTTTATGATTGTAGGGAATATTGTCTTGAAAGACAGTGCTTTACACCATGAATAAAATAAAGACTTGTTTGATAATATAAAATAGAGTAGATCAGGATCATCTGTCTCTAACTTGCTTTTTCAAAAATTTTTGAAATAGAAAACTAAGTAAGTTCTGAAAATCAACCTGGACCAGAAGTGAACCATTCAATTTAGTTAGAATTGAGGGCAACAATGGTTCCTTACTTCCCCTTCTAATTTTCATATCACTCACAAAAACACATTTAACTGGCTTCAGTCTCCTCATCTTCATTATGTTTTCAAAATTTAGAGTGATTTTGTGGTGATACTATGAAAGTGCAATACTTTCAAATTCTTCTAGATAAAGATATGTGTATTCAGTCAACAAGCATTTATGCAGCACCTAGTCTGTGCCAGGAGCATTACTCCCTGTTAGGATATGAAGATGGAGAGTCACATACATAATTCCATCACAGGGCTGGCTTTAGGGGTATACAGCCTGTCCTAAGAAGAGCTCCACACGTGGTTTAGTACTTGGCAGTTCCCAACTTGACATTTTAATAATTTTGGAACAAAGGATGTCACATTTACATTTTGCACTGGGTTCTGTGATTCGTTTGCTGGCCCTGTCCCTATAGTTAAACTCACACAGTCTGACATGAAAAAATGTTTTATATATGTGATATTCTTTCTAAACACGCAGAAAGAGTATGCCTAAGTATGCCTTAGAGCAGTGGTTCTCAACCTTGGCTGCACATTAGAATCACCTGAAAATCTTTTTAAAATCCTGATTTCTGGGCCTCATCCTCCGGAAATTCTGTTATTTTGTTATGGGGTGGGGCCACAACATTAGTAACAAAGAAACAGAATTTCCGGAGGATGAGGCCCAGAAATCAGGATTTTAAAAAGATTCCCAGGTGATTCTAATGTGCAGCCAAGGTTGAGAACCACTGCCTTAGAGGATCAGAGAATGTTTCAAAAAAGGAGGGCCATTCATTCAACAATTATTGAGTGACTGCTATGTGTTGAGCACTTTTCTAGGTGCTAGAGAAACAATAGTGAATAAAACAAGATGAAAGAAAAATTGCCCTCATGGGGATTACATTCAAGTCAGGGCAGTCAAACAACAAAACTAATATATCCGATGATGGGAAGAGCTATAGAGAAAAAAGTTAGGAAGTAGAATAAAATATCTTATGGGACTAAGAGGATTGTAGTTTTAAATAGGATGTGCAAAGAAGGCAGCACAGAGAAAATGACTTTTGAGTAAAGAAACAAAGGCAATGACAGAATAAAAGGAAAGTACACTGTAAGCAAGAGGAAACAGCAATTAGGAAGGAAGAAAGGACCAGAGACAAAAGTAAACATGTTGACTTCAAGGAAGGGTGAGGAAGCCAGTGTGGCTAGAGTGAAGTAGGGTTGGGTACTGGGAGGCTGAGATGAAAAGTTCAGTGGGAGGGGAAAGGCCTGGTAGGCTCTTGTCAGCCACTCTCAAGGCTTTTGTTTTTACTGAGTGAAATGAGAAGCAATTGGCAGGTTTTGTACCAGTGACAAGATTGGGCTTGTAGGTGCAATCTTGCTGCCATGAGACTTAAAAAAGGTACAAGTATGGAAGCAGGGAAAACAGATTGGTTTTATTTAATAATATAGATAAGAAGGATAGTAGGTTTGGCCAGAGAGTAGAGGTGGAGTTGGTGAGAAGTGATCTGATTCTATATATGATTTTTGGTGCAGTCATCAGAATTTGCCAATAGTTTGAGTGTAGAGATATAAGAGAAAAAGGGGTGTTGAAGATGACTTAGTAACTGGATGGATGGAGTCACCTTTTATGGATATGGGACAGAATTTGAGAGAAGCAAGGAATTTCAAGTTAACACTTAAAATTTCAAAAATCCTACTGAAGCAATCTGTTATGTGTCTGTACCCCCACTAGGCTGTAAAAAAACTCAAAGTTAGGGATATTTTGAATCATCTTTCCAACTCCAAAGCTTTGCTCAGTACTTGACAATGTAGGTGGCCAACAGATGCTAATTAACTTTAAGTCAGATTACTCAGTAGGTCACCAGATAAAACCCAATTGCCCTTTTAGGTTGCCTGATGCTGACTGTACTCAATGATTTTGATTTCATGAGGCTATCTACACTAATAAAAGACAAACATGCAAATTGACCATACCTTTGCTACGCCTTAAGCTACGCCCACCAGGCAATCAGAGCAACTATATGCAAATTAACCCAACCAAGATGGCAGCCGGCAGCCACAGAGCTGGAGCAAGCAGGAGGCTTGGTTGCCCCTATGATGGAGGAAGCCAAGCTTCCCGGCTGGCTGCTGCCTCCTCTCAAGGCAACAAAGTTTCAATTATAGAACGTAAATAAACCCCAGATACCTGCTTCCAGTTGCCATGGCCACGGAGCTGGAGGGAATAAAAAAAAAAACAAAAAAAGGAAAAGCTGGGAGCTTCGGTTGCCGGGGGGCTTGGTTAGTCTGAAAACAGCCATCAGCCCCTCACCCAGGCTGGCCAGGCACCCCAGTGGGACCCCCACCCTGAAGGGGGTGTGGGCAGCCTGAAAACGGCCTTCAGCCCCTCACCTAGGCTGGCTAGGCAAGCCAGTGGGGACCCCTACCCTGAAGGGGGTTTGGGCAGCCTGAAAACAGCACTCAGCCCCTCACCCAGGCTGGCCTAACCCCCATGGGGTGAGGGTCCCCACTGGGAGGCTTGACCAGCCTGCAAACAGCCATCAGCCCCTCACCCAGGCTGGCCAGGCACCCCAGCGGGACCCCCACCCTGATCCAGGACACCCTTCAGGGCAAACCAGTCAGCCCCCACCCATGCACCAGGCCTCTAGTCTATATAATAAAAAGGTAATATGAAAATTGACCCTAACAGCAGAAGGACTGGGAATGACTCGTCACTATGACACACACTGACCATCAGGGGGCAGACGCTCGATGCAGGAGCTGTCCCCTGGTGGTCAGTGCGCTCCCACAGGGGGAGCTCTGCTCAACCACAAGCCTGGCTGACGGCTGCCTGCACAGCGGTGGTGGTGGGAGCCTCTCCTGCCTCATCAGCAGCACTAAGGGTGTCCGACTACAGCTTAGGTCTGCTCCCTGCAGGCAAGTGGACATCCCCCGAGGGCTGCCGGGCTGCCAAAGGGATGTCTGACTGCCAGCTTGCGCCTGATCCCCCAGGGAGCGGGCCTAAGTCAGCAGGTGGACATCCTCCGAGGGGTTCCAGACTGCAAAAGGGCATAGGCCAGGCTGAGGGACCCCGCCCCCCCAGTGCACAAATTTTTGTGCACTGGCCCTCTAGTCATAAATATAAACTGTCCAAACTTGTTTGGTAATTAGTAGCAGCTAAATCAATAACTCACTGCCACCCACATCTTCTTTCTCCAGTAACCTCAATGAGGGATGTTGGCAAAGTAAAAACATTAAAAGGATCTCAATGAAACAATTTTAAAAATAATATTACAATAAAAATAGGGTCAGACAGTCCTAAGTGTTTAATGTTTATAATATTTGTTAAGTATTTGTATATTTTGTTAAGTACTTGTGTACTTTTATTTCCTTTATCTGATCTTAGAGGGGTAATTCTTCAGAGACATAATGATAGCATTGCAACTTTTTTTTTTAAATCCTCACCTGAGGATATTTTTCCATTGTTTTTTTAGAGAGAGTGGAAGGGAGGAGAAGAGACAGAGAGAGAGAGAAACATCGATGTGAGACACATTGATTGGTTGCTTCCCACTTGAGCCTCAACCAGGGCTGAAGATTGAACCTGCAACCAAGGCATGTGCCCTTGACTGGGAATCAAATCTGTAACACTGTGATCCTTGGGCCAACGCTCTAACCACTGAACAACTGGCCAGGGCTGTGCATTTAATTAGTAATTCTTCATAAACACAAGAAAAGGATTACCTGAATTCTAGTATAACAATTTGTTATACACGTATATATTTATAGTAGCATATATTGATCCATATTCATTAAAATATTATTGACATCATTTTTCCATCTTCCAGTTTTAGTCTATTTCTAAGCCAACTAATCCCTTTTCTATAATATTTCTGGTATTTCTGTTCAATCTATAAACACTGTACCAGATGTGCATTTACCATAGGAAAAGTCAGATTTTTCAGAAACATTACCTATCTTTATTTTCTCTAAATTAAATCTATGAGCCCCAATATTACAATCCTAGCTGGGTGGACCTTTTCAATGCTTAGTTTTTAGAAGGAGATTCATGTATTGGAAAGAAGAAAAAAAGAAGAGTTCTTTTATTTTTAGGCCATGCAGGTTTCATCAAGGCCTCTACCATCACCGCTCCATAAAATCTTGATGTAGGGTATAGGCTAATGTTTGTCCAGATCTCAAAGGCCATCCTCTTTGCAAGACTTGCAAGAATGTCTTGCATTATACTCTGAATGTGAGGGTGTTTTGCAAGTATTTGTTTTCATCCTGAGGCCTAATCCATAGTCTACATGTAGACCAGCTTTGCATTCTGGGATTTAGTGTCTCCATTATATCAAATTAATTTATTAAAGAAAACATGATGCTCTTGTACTCAGAATCTCATACTCAGAATAAAGAACATTAATTGTAAAGAACAATTCTTGAAGAATCTCTGTGCAAAAAAGAGCTAGTGTAGTAGGCCTGAGCTGCCTAGCCTTGGAATATTCTATTTGCAAGATTGACCCTCCGCTCGCCCCTGGGATCTTGACTAATAAGCAGTTTCCTACAGATATAAAAGACTCCTTAAGTAATAAGAGTGGCTACTTGTGCCTGCACTGTTTATACAAGCAATGTGATTCACTCTGAACACCTTAGTTTCCTTTGAGATTCTGGAATTTATACACATGCTAGACAGAGGATACTTATGTACCCAGATCCCAGTAAAAACTTTGGACACTGAGCCTCTGATGAATTACCCAATATAGTGTGTGCAGTGTGAATCCACTGGCAAAGACTCCCCAAAGCTGATTTCTGGTTTCTTTCATACTTATCTCCCACTCACCTTTTTCTTTTGCCAATTTTGCTTTGCATTCTTTCACTGTAATAAATCTTAGCCATAAGTGAAATTATATGCTGAGTCCTGTGAGTCACTGAACCTGGATTAGTCTTGGAGACCTTTCACACACTCCCTGGGAAGGAGAATTCTATTTTTAGCCAAGGGGTTAAAATTCAGGAATGATGCTATCATTAGACAGAAATTTGTTACCTTCATCCAAAATATTTGCTTTGTATGTTTATTCTGGTGCTAAATTGTTATCATCACTACCTCTTAACTATTTTTCTTACATATAATAAAAATAAACCTACAAAATAGGTACTACTATGTTAGGATTAAATTATTCTATTTAATTTTATTAAAGCCTTTAAAACTGTATATAGCACATTATAAATGAACATTATTTATGCATTTGTAAAATAAACAAATTATACTGGCTTCATAATTGCCCTAAAGAATAAATTGTCCTGGTTTACTAATTGCTCTGATGAATATGCATACGGTATCACTGGCTGAGATCCATGGAATGGATGACAGAGTAGACTTTTAGAAAGAAGAGTAATTTTATGTCTTGATAAGCCACTGAACTGCAGCAAGTTGTAGAATGGAGTACGTTGTTCTGTGTCTGATTTCAGGCATGCCTCAGGGGGGCACTGTTTTAAAATCTCTAGAATAATTTTATGTGAAAATTGGCCTAACATGACCAATAACTTCAAAATACATGGTGAACCAAAAAGTCACAGCATTCAGAAGTTTGCTTTTTAAGTTGTAGAATATTGAAAATATAATGAGTTTTGGTGTTTACTGTGGGGTCTACAAGTGTCTGACTTTGAGTAATAAATCCTTATTTTTTTCTAAAACCAACAAAATAGTGTAGTTGGGCCAATTTGTCTTCTGAATTCAGGAGACTTAAAGTGAAACTAGAAAAGATATTGTCATCTGCCCACCCTTTCGGCCACTCTGCCCATAAGCGCCCCATAAAAACAATTCTTTTACTTTTGTAGTCCTCTAGTCTATTGGCCACCTCCACGTTATCATTGTTTACCTCCTTTTTTATTTAATTAGATTCACAACTCATCAGTAACTTTTTTACAATCATCCTTATGCACAACTCTCTTAATCTCAGCAGCCAAGTCTATGCTGGCTGTAGTGTAGTTACAGTTTGCTAGAGAAAATATTACAACTGCACAGCACACTATAAAATCATGATCACTTACATTACATCAGCACTCAGTACTTCCTGGCAATGCTAGTGGTTTTCTGGCAAGGCCCCTCTCTCCTGGGGAATACGATTGTGTGCAGGGTATTATGGAGTGGAGGAGAAGTGAGGAAGTATGCTTTCAGGAACTATAAAAGTGATCATAAATAATAAATATGCAAATAGATGTTTCCTGTTCACGGATTTAGCAAAACCCGACTTAATCCTTAGACCAGTATGCAATGGCAGAATAAAACACAAGGTTAGGAATTAAATTACATGAAGTTGAGCTCTGGAGTCATTCCACATACACTCTGAAGTCACAATTACTTAAGCCTCAGAAGCTCCTTCCCACCCAACTGAACCAGGCTGACCTTGACAGAAACAAAATGTCTTCAAAGAAATGTATTCCTATTATAGAATGAGATGCAGAAGGGAATTCACATTTTGCTGCCTTCATCTGATATTGTAATTTTTTTTGTCTCTCATCCTCCAACTATAATCTGTGAACATTAGTAGCTCTACCTTAGAAGCTGTTGAAAAATAGCCCCCTTCAGAAGTTTTTTGTTTTGCTTTGTTTTGTTTTTTATCAAATTGTCTCCCCAAAGTTCCAAACATTTCGTAAAGCTCTTCTGGAACCCTGGCTATGCCTTACTGGAGAAAAGACCAAATCTTTTTGTTTAAATTCCATTGTGTTAAACAGTGTTTAAGGTTTTTGCAAAGGCTCTGAAATTTCATTATGGTGTTATGTTATTATTCCATTTTAACCCAATTGGTCTAAAACTTGCTGGATGTGCTGCAATTCAATTCTGGCATTAGCCACCTGGAGTTAGGGAAATCCTCAAAATTAAAGAGCACAGTCCCTCAAAAGACTGATCTTAATTCTGATCCAGTCACACTTAAGTGTCATCTTAAGAGGCCACCACACTTCTGGCTGACTAGCTATACATTCACAACCCCCTCAAGTTCAAAATGACTCACATAATTCAGAAAAGTACTGTATTTATGGTTATGGATTTTTTAATAAAAAATACAAACCAGGACCACCAGTCAAATGAATAAGCACAGAGGGTAAAGTCTGGGAAGGAACACAGGGTGCCTGTGGCCTCTCCCTGTATAATCAGGGTGCATCACCCTCCCAGCACACCAGCAGACTCACCAAACAGGAAGCTCCACTGAGGTTCAGTGCCCAGAATTTTTATCACAGCATTATTACATAGGTATGATTGATTGACTCATTGGCCACATGATTGAGCTCAATCTCCAGTCTTTGGTGCCCGGTGCCAGGAGGTCAAAACTTCAGCAGATACCTTGTGGCTCCAAGTTCTAACCTTTTAGTCACATGGCTGGTGTTTCTGGAGTGACATACCCAATCCTAGAACATTTTGTTAGCATAGCTAAATAGAGGCCTACCATGAGTCACCTCATTTGTATAAACTCTCAGGACCCACTATCAATAACAAAGAACTCATCACAAGGAAAATTCAGGGATTTAGTTCTCCTCCTAGGAACCAAAGACAAAGGCCAGTCAAATCATTTATGATAACCACAGTTATATTGCTTTATTACTAACTAGAAGCCCAGTGCATGAAATTCCCTACAAGGAGGGGGTTTTCCCTCAGCCCAGCCTGCACCCTCTCCAATCGGGGACTCCTCAGGGGATATCCGATGGCCGGTTTAGGACCACTGGCTCCTAACCACTCACCTGCCTGCCTGCCTGATTGCCCCTAACCCCTCTGCCTGCCTGATTGCACCTAACCTCTCTGTATGCCTGCCTGATCACCACCAACTGCCTCTGCCTGCCTGCCTGATTGCTCCTAACTGCCCTCCCCCTGCCGGCCTGATCTCACCCTTAACTGCCCTCCCCTCCTGGCCTGATCTTGCCCCCAATGGCCCTCCCCTGCTGGCCTGATCTCCCCTAACTGCCTCTGCCTGACTGATCTCCCCTAACTGCCCTCCCCTGCAGGCCTGATCTCACTCCCAACTGCCCTCCTCTGCCAGCCAATTTGGTTCTGATAGGTCAGTTTCTATGCCAGTCAGCGTCTCTGGACCTATCAACGGGGCCTGATCAGAAAGGCAGGGCTGATCAGCAGCCCTGGTGGAGGCCTGGAGAGAAATGGAGGTGCAACTTTTGGCCAGGCCTGGAGAGAAAGAGAGGCAAGTTCTGATCAATGGCTGCCACAGAAGCTACGGATCAGATTCTGCCTCTCTCTGCAGGCTTTTCTCTGGGCCGGATCCGCAGCCCCCTTGGAAGTCAGTGCTGGGTCGGCCCGCAGCTGTGCAGTCAATGCTGGGTCACTATGACAACCCAGCACTGACTTCCAATCTGGACAAGCCTTCGGTTGTTATCCATCTTTACAACCCTGGCTCTTTATTATATAGATAGATACAGCATATCAACAAGCAGATGGAACGTATGGGTGTATGGATTTAATGTAGACAGCACATAATATTTGCTACTATTTCTTAGAGGCAGGGCAGTTTGTTAAGTCAAAGTGCCTTATTTCACACACAGCTCTATCCTTCACCAGTCTGTCACATCTTGAAGCAGTTACTTAAATTTAGTGCCTCAATTTTCTCATTTGTAAATGGTGAAAATAAGATATCTACTTCATTGCTAATTATTTGTTACTTATCCAAGCCCCTTGCTTGTTCCTAGGCTCTTAATATCACAGACTTTGTCTTGTTCATTTTCATATCCTTTCAAGTACCTTGCACATGGAGGTCACAATGCATGTTACAGGGATTTTCAAGGATACAACCCATTTTGTTCTTCAGTTACTTCAGTTATCTTTAGTTGGCTCAAAGGAGTCTGAAGGTATGGGAATTAAGGGACATTTTATCAGAGTTATTTCTCAAAGAAAAGAAGTAGAAAACCCAATGTGAACTGGCTTAAGTAAAATCAAGACTGTAATTGCCCCTGCAACTGGAGAGGCAATTGGGCCTTCTGATGTAGTTTGGTTCATGGGTGAAATGTCTCCTGATGCATGTCTTGTGTTCATCTGCCCCTGGGGTATCTCTATCTCTGGCTTCCTTTGATGGCTTCTACTAGCTTCAAGCTTTGCCGTAGTGGTCCTCAAGGTGGCTGCAGAGAGTGTTAGTTTGTTTTTAGAAAAAATAAAGATCATGTAAATACTGGCTCAAATTGGATCGTTTGCCCAAACCTGCATTCATTACTTGTCCAGTGGAGAATGGAATGTATTATTAGTGTAAGCCAATCAGACACTACTATTAGAACTGGGTATCCAGTTCACCCCCTCTAAACCAAATTCAATAAAAATGCCAAGTGTGAATTCCCCGGATGAGAACAGATATGGTTTTCATGTTTCAGCCACTGTCTTGCAAATGCCATCTTCATCCTTTCATGTGGGAGACTATATTTCCCAGTGTTTTTTCTCCTTCTCTCCTCTCTTCCTTTCTTCCTTCCCTCCTATTTTGGTTATTTTCTTTCGTTCTTTCTGCCTCTGGGCTATTGATTAACTTTACTCCATTTCTTCCTGCCCCTTACCCATATTTCTTCCTTCACTTTAGTTATATCTCGCTTCCATTGCATTTCAGAAACTTTGCTCATAAATCAGGGAAAAGAATTAACTAACCAACAGATATTTATTAAGAATAAAGTTGATCTCTTTCCCTGGAGTGACTCATTGTAAGAAGAATTGCCTTCTGGGAGAATTCTTCAATTGAAAATATTTCTATGTAAAGGACCACAGATGAACCAGTAGAAAAAGTTTTATTATGGCCCCATTTTTTCTTTTTAGTTGAACTGCCAATATGCATGAAAGTGAATATTCTTGGCCTTGCTATAGCAGTTTGCTGTATCCATCATTCCAAAGATGAATTGGACTGTCTTTAGTAGCCTGAAACTAGGATTCACAATTTTCCTTTGCCTTATGATGTGTACAAAAGCATTTGATTTTAATATGCTGTTGTTTTGTCAATGTAAACACTTTCTGACCTATATTCTTTTTTCCTTATTGCTTCTTCAGCTGGGGAGGAAATGCTACCATGGCAACCTATCAGCTGTTGCAACCTCTTTATGGTTTCAATTGTCTATTATTCAAAAGCAATTAAACTCTTCAAACCAACTTTCAGTGAAGTTCAATGGCAATGCACGTGAAGTTCAATGGCAATGCACATGATTTCAGTGTCTTGTTGCCTTATGAAATTATATGTAGAAATATTTTAATTTATTTTAATTGTAACTATAGACTCACATGGGAAGTTAACCATATTTTAAATTTCACTAAAGTTCTATCTCTTGTTTGATGAACATCTTGAACATTTTTTGTAAAGAGAGAAACCCTCTCTAAAACAGAATCTTGAAACGAATCTTATTTAAATGGAGTAGCATTTGGTGTGTCATTTTTACATTTATATTTTCTGACTAAAAGGCATCAGTTTCTTGATCTCTAATTTTCATTTTATGTTTATCAGTAAGCCTAGGAATTGTCTTTCTTTCTTATTCATTTTTTACAAAGAAATATAGTTCTATACCCTTGCATAAGTTAAAGTATACTATGAGATATATTTAGATGTGGTTGACTTGCCTGCTCATAAGGTAAATGATTCATTCATACTGTATTCAAACATTTTCATTCTATCTTCCATATTGAAATAGGAATTTTAGGGGAATATAGGTAAGTTTAGGGAATTTTTAGAAGTGTGGGTTCATGGAAAAAACACAGGGCTATAGACTGGGAGAAATTACATTTCCATAACACAGGGGAGCTGTAACAGCTACATTTACATAAGACAGGAGAACTGGGAGTACCCAAAAGGTCTATATTTACAAAATAAGGAAGGAGGAAGAAAGCCCAGAAGGAATAGGAGGACAATGAGGGAGGAGGGCCTCAGGAGTTACTATAGTAACCAATTCAAAAAGGAATATTGACCAATCAGAAGGGATATCAGGACACAGGGACTTGCAGCCTTTATAAACTATGGAAACAGGAAGTCAGTGGGACTCTTTCCCCCTCCCCACTTGAGAGTCTGTACTTGTTCTTTAATAAATCTCCACTTTTGCTATATCATCTTTAGTCTGTTGATTCATTCTTCAACTCTGGCGGACAAAGAATCCAGGGAGCCATCCTGCCCAGGGGAACACCACATGTTCCGCTCCAAAAATCACGTATCAATGTTATTTAGAGTTTGTTATAAATTAATTTTAAACATTACTTTATTGTGTCTTGCTGCCTTCTGAAATAATTCTTCAATCTGACATTCCAGTTCACCAATTCCTTCTTGAGCTGCATTCATTCTATTATTATTCACACTGATTGTATTTCTTATTTTAATTACTGGTTTTGTGCTTTCCTATGTGCACATTTCCTTCAGGCAACCAGTACCTCCCTTTTTAGCATGGAAGTTAAAAGCTATGACCTGGACCACAGATTCTCAAGGTGGTAAATCAGGAAGCTGCATAAATTATCAAAAACTTGAAATAAACAACAATTGTTCATTGCCTTCTATTCAGGGAGTTTTGGTAAATTATCTTTTTTAATCTCATGAAACTTGCCAAAAAGACACAGGCTAGAACCTGGCTTTTGGCCTTTTCTCATACATATACATTATCAAACTGAGTGACTAATAACCTTCTTGAATAACATGATCTCACAGACAAAAGTAACCAGAAATCAAAGTACAATTACAATAATGGAAAGGGGTGTCCGGCTGAATCATATTTACCATCTGAGGAAGTATTCTCAGAACAGATAAATCAAAATATAAAATAAGCTTGGTAAATGAAAGGGCGAGGGCTAGGCCCTCCATCTTGCCTCAGGGTAAGGGCTACATCCTTTCTCCTCCCCTTACTCCAACCCCCCCTTTAAAACCCGTCTCTAGGCGGGGTTCTGTCTCTCAGCCACTTGGCCTGCCATTGTGTTGGTGAGTCTGGTGGATGGGGAGCTCAAGCTAGCTTGAAATACAGATTCTTATGCTTTTGCATCGGATTGGCTGGCTCCCTGATGTGGTTTCTTGGGAATCTTGAAATCTGGGCATAACAGTAAATATACTTAAGGGGAGAAAATAGGAACAATTTGAAGTAAGAATAAAATAGCCCCCCAAAATTTAAGATATATTATATTAAGTATGAAAAATAGTGTTTGAAATGAACAGAGTCAGTGGAAGAAAAAGCAAGATACATGCTGCCGAAGAATAAAAGAATGAATTGGAAAGTTCAGATTGAGGAGCTCTTCCAGGAAGGAGCAGGGGAAGATACTATATGAGGGAAAACAAGCACTCAGTCCATAACATTTACTATGACTGGTGTCCTCATAAGAAGAGAGACACGGGAATGCATGCACACAAAGGCAAGTACATGTGAGTGATTTTGGTTGTTTTATTGAGCAGAGTGATTGCTTTCTCCAGGCTCTTGTCCTGATGGATTCGAAGAATGAAGTTACAGACAAAGGTGATAGGTGAAAAGTACAGAAGCTTTATTGCAAGCAAACACTTCTAAAACCTAATTCTAAATTCTAAGCCTAAGACTGTCCCTCCTGGATGGACAGAGGGGCCCCTAGGAAGGGTGACTGCCGCCTTCTTTGTCGTGAGGCATTAAATAGGCTGGAGGCCCCCCCCCCTCTTTTCTATGGTGGGACCTTAGCCCTGCAATCAGCTTTCACAACCCCCACCTCTGTACTTTTTCTCTTTTGGTTATTTGTTTAGGTTGGAGTCACTTCTGATTTGTCTTAAAGCTCTCCCAGTTGTGTTGGCAGTGAAAGTCTATCTTATGGCCCTCCCAGCTACTCAGGTCAGGGCTACTTTTGGCCTAACTTATAGTCACTTTAATTGCTCAGGCCAGATATACCCTTGTCTGTCCTCTGAGTGACTAATAACCTTCTTGAATAACATGATCTCACAGACAAAAGTAACCAGTTTTATGGTTGTCTTAATTGCTTAGGCCAGGTATATTTCTATTTGCCTGTGGCATTTCTCTATCTTCTGTACAAGTAAGATAAACACCCTGGTGCCTTCAAGTCTCATTCCTTCCCATGACCATTTTCATTCCTAAAACTCCCTAATCCTGCCTACTTTCCCCCTAAAACTCCTTTCATGAGGATACAGTGAAGGTGGCCATCTGTAAGCCCAGTGGGGAGACTTCAGGAGAACTGTGAGCCTCTAGAATATTGTGAGAAAATTCCTGTTGTTTAAGCCACCCAACCTGTGGCTTAGTTTGCAGCCCTAGGAAACTAACATGGTCACCATCAGTCTGTGATGCTTCACGGGGAAGAGGATTCCCATTGCCTCCATGGCATGAGCTGTTATTTGCTGAGAACCCAGGACACAATGTGTCCCTTTTCTTTTTTCTTAAATATATTTTTTATTGATTTCAGAGAGGAAGGGAGAGGGAGAGAGATAGAAACATCAATGATGAGAAAGATTCATTGATTGGCTGCCTCCTGCAAGCCCCCTACTGGGGATCGAGCTCGAAACCTGGGCATGTGCCCTTGATAGGAATCAAACCTGGGACCCTTCAGTCCACAGGCAGATGCTCTATCCACTGAGCCAAAGCAGCTAGAATGAGGTGTCTCATTTTGGAGCACTGCCCAGGTACTAGTTCTTCAGAGAGTGGAGTCAGAGCACTTAGACTGACTGCCAGGGCTGATAGGCACGAAATGTTTTGTTTTTTTTAATCAAAATTTGATCAAGAAATAAAAATTAAAATCGACTATACAATTATTTGTAACATTTAAGTCCCAAAGAAACATGACACCTCTTTCCAAAAAGACAATAGGCTTCGAAAAGTTTAATCTTATTTTGTGTTAATCTATGCAACATTAGAACTTTAGGGTCTGTATTAATGTTAGAAACTCTATTAATCAAAAGTCACATGCTTTTCATCTTGTTTTTTCTTTCTTTCTTGAAAGTGGAGAGTAAAAAAGAGCTTCCATTTTCCTCAGGAGAAAATAAACAAAACCATCCATATTTAGTTACTACACTTTTTTCATCGTTTTTATCTGCATTTTATTTTTTGCTACATTTCTCTTGGCATGTTGCTGTGTAATGTGCAACACATTCTTTAAATCAAGTCTTATCAATACTGGAAAGACATTGAGAATTATTTCCAATTTGCTTGTCATTAAGCTTATTATAACATCCTGCTATCTCTTCCTAGAGCCCTTCCCAGGCTGACCCCCTAACTGAGCTTTGTTTATGCTTTTTTCCCCACTTTATAACAAAAGCTCAGTACCTGGCATCAAAAGATGGATGAAAGAAAAACTCCAACATATTTTTCTCAGAATAATAATTCATCATTCTGTGCATGATGAATTTTCAGTTTTCGGAATAAGTAAAGGAGGCTGACCAACTGCTACAGATGGTCACCAACTGTGAAACATGTGGATTCAAATGGTTGGGCTTCAGCTCACAGTGGTCAAGACAAACATGTGTGCCTCTATTTCCTCTTCTCCATTTCTATATAAGACTTAGCTGGACGAATGTTTACTCACCTAAGAATAAATTCCTCACCTCTCTTGCAGCTAATGTGGTGATGTAACTAATTTCTGGTCAATGAATATGAACAGAAGTGATGTTTTCAACAATTAGCCATGCCCCTAAAAATTAAAGTTCATGTCCCCCACATTTCTTTTTTTCCCCTTTCCAGGGCTGAGTGTAGATGTGGTTGTGAACTGCCTTTTGCTCCATGGATGAGGGCAATATTTTAAGGATGGAAGAGCAAAAAAAGGAAAACTCTCTGAGTCTCTAACACAGTAGAGATGGCCTGAAAGATCAACCCATACTACCAATTAAAGGCATAAAGTACCTTTTAAGCTACTGTCCCTTGTAGTGTTTATTCTAACTATCATGCATTACTTAATCCCCAAACTGGAGTTTTAAGGTTTGTTTGAGGCAATGAAATGGTGAAGTTGCATATGTAAGCACTGCTTCACACCTGCAACAACAATGAATAATATCAGTGGACATAATTGAGCACTGAACTAAAACTCCAGTTCTATTCCCACTCTATGTGAACCTTTGCCTTATGCCAGAGCTATATCTGTGTTTGCTCCCTTATATTTGTAGTGCCTAGTACACACAGAGGTGATACTGAATAAATATCTATGTTTTAAAAATTA
Organism: Myotis yumanensis; assembly: GCF_028538775.1. Taxonomy (NCBI): domain Eukaryota; kingdom Metazoa; phylum Chordata; class Mammalia; order Chiroptera; family Vespertilionidae; genus Myotis; species Myotis yumanensis. The sequence continues at coordinate 133,799,222 of NW_027223754.1, forward strand.
GAGAATTATAACTGATCATGTACTTATCTTATTGATTTGACTTTTTGGAAGCTCAGAGTTAAAATGTACTGCCCAACTATTGCAATTGTTCAAGATCTTAGTGGCTTAGTGGTAAGCAAGGGTGTGGTTTAAAGCTTGGGTGTAAATATGGATTCAATTCTTAAGGAATATTCTTGAGAGATTCACTTAAGCTAATCAAGTTTCTAGCTCATCATCTTTAAAAGTGGGATAACACCATGTACTTCAAGCTTCGCAATGAGATCATATAAAGGCACTTAAATATCACAAGGGTTCAGTATTTGTTGGTTCTCCTATTAATTAAAGTATTTGGTAAGCGTCAAGTTCATGTATTTCTTCTCCTCTTTATAAAAGTAAACATAAGGTAGTAAAAGTGAGGATATTATCCTGTTTGAAATTCATTCTCTTCACAGTTCTCTTAACAATATCATTCTCTTTGTAATAGACTATTAAATGCTTCTAAACTTACATGGAAGATTACATGGCCCAGAGTCTTGTCTACATGATTCGTATCTAACACTGATCCTTATGTTGTTACATCGCAGCTTTTTCTTTCTGATTGAAGATAGATAGCCAGAGTTTCTTAACACAGGGAATAAATAGAGTTTGTTTATATTTGTTCTATAGAATCTTTCTTCTCATGGCTTCATTATTTATTCCCAAATTTTTAAGAAATATTAAATTTGAATAAGTTTATGGTTTTGCATTAGGCATGATTACATGCTATTATGTATATGTGATCTTATCATTTCATTCAATTTAAACTGTTCTGGGAACTTCAGAAAAATAATCTCCTCTGAAAAAAGGGGTTTTTTTAGCTTGCTTTAAATGAGCATGGTAATAGTTATAGAATCCTCAATCTTGTTCTTAATTGTGATGGTAACAGAGGAAGGTGTTTGTAATTCTAGATCTACTCCTTTCTTATGTAGCAGAACAGGGTTTAGCCTTTTTTATGAAATATAAATTATAAAATGACAGAGACAAATAAAAATGATCACATCTGTTCTACCTGTATGTAATTTAAATTAAACTTTGCAATAACTCTGGAAAACCTAGCCCTTTATGTTACCATGGTCGTTCACTTCAGTTTTCTCTGCTCCTTACTTTTCTTCCCTTAATAATCTGCATTATAATTGCAACACACTTGAAAACTCCAGTTACCTGGAGCAATATTTCTGTCTGTTTCATTTTGCTTAAATCCTTCTTCATACTGTTACAGGCCGACAGAGTCACATAAGCACTGTTACATGCTTTTCTGTTGCTAAGGGCAACACTACAGATGGCAAAACTGACTATCAGGTGTCATGTGTTACACACACAAACACATGATGGTTTGAAACAGCTCAAACTACTCAAGAGCATGTTGCCTCCAAGTGTTAGGATTTAATATGCCATGTGATTATATGACCTTTAAAATACTGTACTGAATCCAGTTAAATAAAATGATTTTTCTGTCTTGTTATTATGAAATGCATAATGGCCTTTATGACTAGACTAATTCTCAATTCAAAGACATTACAAAATATAAGAAATACAAGGTAATGTATAAAAGTATAAGGTCAAGTTTATATTACATTTGAATTTCTAATTTTTGTATCTCTGCACAGTTCTTTGTGAACACTGTATTTCTCCTGGCTTTATTTTAAGTAACTGTGTTTCACACTTGAGGATCGCACATATCATTTAAAAAATAATATTTAAGATCCAGGCATAACCCATGGACACAGACAATAGGATGGTGAAGGCCTAGGGCACGGGGTGGTAGTGGGCTAGAAGGGTTTAGTGGGGGAAAAGGAGGACATAAAGATTTCAACCATAAAGATTTTTTTAAATTCCAGAAATATATTTAGATATAAATGTAATTATGTAGACGAATTTATGATAAAATATATAAACATAAAATATTATTTGGAATTAAAAAAACATACACATTATTTTATGGACCAATGATTCTCAGTGCTTGGCCCTGTTTGTATTTTCTTCTTTCCTAAACAGCTGTCAATCTCTTTGGTGAACAAAATTAAACAGGTTGTCCTGGAAAAATCTGAATGTGATTTTCATGCGATGAAAGTTGAGTCTCAAGTTGTCTCTGGACAAAGAGTTGAAAAGCTGAAGCAATTGCCTGGCTGGTGTGGCCTCGTGGTTAAGTACAGAGTATAGTATATAGACCCATGCACCAAGAGAACTGAAAAGCTCTCAATTAGTTCATCCCCGCTCAGGGCATATGCCTGGATTGAGGGCTCGATTCCCAGCAGGGGTGTGCAGGAGGCAGCCGATTGATGATGTTTCTCTCTCATCTATGTTCTATCTCTCACATCCTCTCCTTTTCTCTCTCTCTGAAAATCAATAAAAGCATATTTAAGGGAAAAAAAAGAAAGCTGAAGCAATTATTGAACTAAATAAAGTGAAAGCGATAGAATGCATTACCTGATTTGCCTCACTGAGATGTCACTCCATTTTCACAATGCTATTGCAGACATGAATCAATAATGCTATCACAAATAGAATCATCTGAAATTTCTAAATACTTGGGACAAAAATCAATTTTGGCTTTTCAGTAACATTTATCTATATCTATATTTCCTCTGTATTCTCCATTTCTGTGATGTCGTTGAAAGAAAATGGATTTAACTAAAAAATCGAGATTTGAATTCCTTCCATCTCACTGATGGCAATATGATATTGACCTAGATTAACCTCTCTGAGTCTCAGTTTCCTTGTATGTAAAACAAGAAGAACAATAATACATGGGTTTGAAACATTTGCATGTAACTATATTTTAAAATCATACATTTTTACATAAATAATTGTTATTGTTAGATACCAGCTTACTGTTTTAGGAATTTACCAGAGATAGTGTTCATTCAGAAAAAATGAGGTCAGATAAAACAACAACAAACAAATAAAAAGCAAAGAAACAGAAAATAACAATAACAGTATCCGCTGAGATTTGAAATAAAAATATTACCTAATAGCATAATTTAAAACATTATCTAAATGTGTATATTTATTTGGTTCTATATGTAATTGAAGGATCTATCTTACTATATCAGAAAAAAGGCATTTAAATGAAGGGTAGAATAGAATTTTAAATTATTTATTTATGGAAATAATAATGTCATTCAAAAATTTTTAGAGATATGCTTTTATTTTACTTTGCCTACTCATATATTATTTTCCATTAGAGTGCTTTACTAAAATTAAGAAAATTTAATGACATCCATCTTACTTATCAGTATTTGTTTATTTTAGCTAATTAAGTTATAAGTAATGGGAAAATATATATATTTAAATATTCAATTTAGTTATGTATATTTCTAAAAGATATAATTTTCTCAGGAGCTCATTTAGCCCTGTCACATGCTGCAAATACTCTCAACCACATTATAAATAAGACAATCCAAACAAGATTGTGAAATGACTTGGTTCAAGATAAAACTTTTAATGGAAATAATAGAGTTATAATTTATATTTTCATGATTTACATAATATGTCAATGAATTACTGATTTATTTTTTAGGATTGTTTCCCCTTAAAAATAATTTAGATAATTCTAACTCACTTCTCTTATTTAGCCTCTTTGTTATTTTAGCTAATTTATTTATAATGTCAGTGAATTTCACTTTGTTTTCCTTAAGAAATGCTCTTGTTTCTCTCAAGGGATATGAAACACAGATTTTAGTTGGGGATGCTAGTTTTAGTTTGCTTAAACTTAGTGTAAACTGTGGAAGTTCAAACATCTTACCTCATTCTCTTTTTGGGAATACTTTTTAGAGCTTGTTGCTTCTGCCAGTGACCCTGTCTCTTTTGCCTTCCCTGCTGTACCTCAGATTAACTTAGATTTGAATCTTTTTCTCTTAAACAGTTTGCATAAGCAGTCCACTTGGATACATAGTTTATGGGCTTCAGTGCACTATACTGGAGGTTTGGGAGGAGTCATTGTTGGGGCAGGTGGCAGCCTTCCATGGTCCCCTCCCTACCACACACTCTTTTCCCTCTGGAATCCTAGCCTACCCCCTACCTCTTACCCCTACAGATTCTTTCTAGAGTGCTTGATATTTCTTCAATTCCAAAGAGTAAATCATTTCCCTTTGGCTCTTAAATTTTAAAACTAACCCAAAAACTCAGAGACTGGGACCAGGAATTTATATAAAAAACTTCTTGCAGGATGATCCAATTCCAATCTGAAGCACAATAGATCCTGGGAGAAAACACACACCCAGAGATACTGAATAATTTGGCAGTGGTTAACTGATACTGCTTTTAGTTTTCACTCAGGGTCTGAAGAGAGAAGGCTAGCCCCTGGCATTTCTGCTCTAGATGAAGAGAATGCTCTGGGCTCATCAGGGGATTCCTCACACTAGTCACATCTCCACTCCAATCTCAGTGGTGGAGTGTTGACCATCAACATTTGCTGGCAGCTGCCCGTGCTTGATTATAGCATTGAGAAGGTCCCAGATCTGGCCTATGTCCTAAATGAGTTAAGTTGCCAATAAATAATTTAGACTTACCTATATTTTTGTTTGTAAATTTGATTTGGGTTTTTCCTTGACCTTATAACCATTCCCTGATGTCTCTTTACCTGGTCGAACTGATCTTTCAAAGAAATAGTTGATAGTACAATACAATAAACAGCTAAAGTACTTATCATTATCCTATATAATAAAAGGCTAATATGAAAATTGTCCCCTCAACCAGGAATTTGACCAGGACTTCTACCAGCAGGCGGGGCCAGCCAGCCAACTACCTGCAGCACCTCCCCCTGGCTGGCCCTGCCCACAGTTGCCCCCCTGATCGGGGGCAGGCCAGATGGCCAACTGCCCACGGCCCCTCCCCCTGGCTGGCCCAGCCCGATTGGCCCCAATTGGGGCGGGCCGACTGGACCCCACCTGTGCATGAATTCATGCACTGGGCCTCTAGTATAATATAAAATGGCAATTTTTAAAATAAATTTAACTTGTTTAAATTGCATTCAACCAAATTAATTTTTCTACATTTACAGATTTCCTCATGCCAGTTAGGAACAAAATAAAATAAAACAATTGGAAAACTAAGAACATCAACAATATTAATCATTTAATTGTAAATCCATACCCAGTAGTGATGTCTTTATTTTCTCTCTTCTATTTTCCATAAGTATCAAATTTTTTTTGACCAACTATTCCTCAATGTCTTTTCAAAAGGTCAGTGTTATGACTATTCAACTGCACATTTATCTCAACTGGCATATATTCAATGTCTGCTGTGTTGCAGAACTATTCCCTACAATTAGAAACATAAAGAAGTATGGGACATGGTCTTAGACCCCAAAAAAAGATGAAATATGCTTAGGAAAATGACACTAACCCACAGGAACAAGTTAGAGAACAACAAGTAGTACTGTATTCACAGGATATTTTTTCTTTGGGCCTCAAAATGTTTATTGAGTCTCTTGTTTTTGCAAGGCATTGTGCTTAATACTTGGAATACAATGGTAGAAGCACAGAAGTGATCTTTGCCCTCATGAAAAGCAACACATATTAAATTAACAACTGCAAGAATAAGGTAGTGATTAAAATTATCATAAGCCCCACAAGAAAAAAAAATCATATGCTGTAAGCAATAAAGGAGAGAAATGTTACCTAGTCTGGAGCGTTGAGTAGTCTACTCTGAAGAAGTTACATTTAGTGGGTAAGTGCAGGAGGAGTAGGTTGAGAGTGAAGAGAGCAGGACAACACACAGGAAGAAGGATAGAAGAAAGTGTTGATTAAGGAGTTTAGGGCATTTGAGGATGACAGTGAGCAGGGGTGAGGGTCGGACAGTAGTGAGAGATCATGATAAAGAGCAGCCAGATCCTGTAGGATATTGTAGGCTAGATAAAAGATTTTGTATTCTATTCTAATGCAACAAAAATCAATTGACAGAGTTTTAAGCAAGGGAGTAAGTACTTTGATCAAATTAATTATAGATAGTGCAGGGGGCTATTCATAGTCTAGGAGGTCAAGCATGTCAAACTCAAAGGCTAACATGGGCCAAATAAACAAGGTTTAAGTTTTGATAGAGACATGCTAAATACAAAGGGTTGAAATAAATGAGTAATTGTTAACATAAAATAATAGAACATTTTAATAAAAATTGATATTTTTTCTTGAACATTAACTTACCAGACACTGAAAAACTACAGAAATTAATAAACGTAACACAAATAAACCTATTTTTCTTGTTCTCCAAAAGTGAAATATTTCCTGTTGTGCACACCAAACAAGTCGGTACAAGACTAATGACCTGGCAATCAGCTGCTAAAATATTCACTGCTAGTATTAGTGGAGAGAAATGGTGAACCTGTGGGTAAGGTGAGAAGGGAAATTAATGCAATACAATTATAGTAATCAGTAATTAGTGAACGTTGTAGTTTGTTGTTAATAATTACGTATATCAAAATATTGTAAAGATTAAGTTACAAAATTTTTATTAAAACGTTTCTTACATACTGCTATATTGGCTGGGCCGCAAAAATATTCGTTGTGGGCCGCATGTGGTGTTAAGGATGGAGATACTTGTTGATAGGCTTAAACAGAAAATTAGAATTCCTGAATGTTAAAGTCTTGATTTTGTAGGGGAATGGAAAAACCATTTATAGTTTGGATAAGTAAATGTTGTATTAATTATATTCATCTTGAAATGAAACACAGGATATATGAGAATTGGGACACAACATGTTTTTTATTTGCTTGTTTGGATCCTGCCACTAGGATCTAATCTCCATGATGGCAAAGATAATTTCTCAGCTTTTGTTTACTGCTATATCCTCAGTGCCTAGAGGACCTAACACGTAGTAAGTGTTTAATAAGTACTAGTTGAATGAATGCATTTCCTTTGACAAAGAAGCTTCATGTCCTGCAATGGAAAAATAAACTTTAAACCTTACATATAAATGAGAAAAACTAAACATACAAGTTGTAAGAAACCTACCTTAAGTCACACAAGTTACTCAGTAGCAGTATTGAACCTCTGTTCAGATCTCCTGGCTAATCAACTCTTAGTTTTAAAATTAGAGTACCTGTAGACATTCACCCTCCCACCTTACAGAAAGCTAACATCTCTAACATGTGTGATAGTCCAGCTTTTGACTGACATTTCCAGGGATAATGAGGATGTTATCGGGATGGTAAAATAAGATTCTTCTTGTCTTGATTTTCAGTCCACTATTTTCAGTGTTCTACACTATTTACTTACTTAATCATCACAACAAACTTAAGAAATCTGCATTATTTGTGCTATTTAGGTTCTATAGAAGGGGAAACTTAACCTAGAAAGGTTACGTAAATTAGAATCTGTAGCTGGGAGATCAAGGTCCAGTGTCTGTGCTTTTAACTATTATATTATTCTGTGACTCAGAACCAAAGCAAGGCAGATGTGTTGAAGAATTTCAAAAGTGATATAACAACGACAACAACAAAACAGTTATATGAATCTCAAACACCCTCACTCACCAGGGTACATAAATATAAAAGGATTGAGGGACTAGATCCTGACTAGGACCTTCCCCAGAGAAAGTTCAATGGTTGGCTCAGAAAACTTGATATCTGTCCCCAAAGATTAGGAAATATAGTGGCTTTGTTCCAGGCTCTCAGGCATGAGTCTAAATAGCAGATGTGGCCTGGGAAGCTGCTCCAAAGGCAAGAGTAAAAGGATTTGCCACCCAGTAAGAGTCAACATTCCCTCTCACTACTTATTAGGAGCAAAGGATGCGTGAGTGTTTCTTGAGGGTCATGTGTGGGCCCGATGCAAAAGAGAGCTAGCATGCAGATAATCTTAGGCCTTAACCCCTAAAATAGTTTAGAACAGGAAAAGAAGCTCGGCATTAAGTATTGGGTATTACTATATTTTCAGGGGCTGCAGGATTAAGTAACAAGCCACAGGAGAGGAGAAAAAAGCATTCACTCAGATTGAAGAACAGCATACGCACAAGGGAGCCTCTGAAGAATGCATAAACACAGCTAAAAAGGAAGTTGGTTGTCAGCTTACCTACCTGGGCTGAACATTACGTATAAAGGCAGAATATAAGAATACCAGCCAAGTAAGACCTGGCTTTCTCCCCTCCCTCTCCTGCCTCGCTCTGGTCCAACTCTAAAGAATCAAAGCTGTAATTAACCAGTGTTGGAAGCCTAAGGCAAAAGGAGATGGGCTATAACCTGGAATTAAATTGACAGCATTGACTAAGTACATAGGGCCAAATATTCTGAACATTGAACTGATGCTTCTCTGTGATTTAAAGAGGCCACGTAAATTTTAATTACCGAAGAATAAGGTGTAAAATCATGCCCCTGCCCACATTTTCACCCATAGGCAAGAAAGAACTCCCCAACAGAGGCAAAAACAGATCTGATTTCTGAGTGCATTTCATGACACCCACTTGTTCTATTTACTAGTAGGAAGGACCTCCGATGCTCTGGACTGCCGAGGCCATGGTTCAGTCCTTTCTCCTCATCGTGCGGTGGAGCTCCATCATGGCACCAAGGTTTCCGAGCAGACAGAGACTGTGTTTACTTTCCTACAATAAGAATCCAAGCTTGCTATTTCCTCCTATGATTCAAAGAGAGGATCACACTCAGGCATATGTGGACTAACGCCTTATTTCTAAGGTAATTTTTGGATTATATATTCTTGGAGGTTAGAATTTTTTTTTTAAGTAAAGTAGTGGTCAACCTGTGCTTCGAGGATCTTGGTTCCTCAAAAAATATTTTTTATCTTTGGTAAATAGAGATAAAATTTAATACTAATGATTAGATATTAGATAATGAAAACGATTTGCTTCAAAATGTGTTTTAAATCAGACCATTTTTTCAGCTAAACATCACTGGAAGATTGTTCTCATTTATCTAACTTAACCTCTTCATGTGTAAAATAAGAGTTAAGAAAATACAATATATATTCAATATACCCAAATTGGTCCCAGGAAGAAGAAAACCTAAGAAAGATAGATAGATGAAAGGTAGATAGACAGATAGATAGGTATAGAGACACTCAGTTTCTGACAGTATTCACCTTGATAAAGGAAGACCATTTAGAGTAGGTTTGATCTGACTAAAAAGAACTGCCAAGAGATGGGGAGAAACCTTAAAATGTATAATCTCCCATCGCAGATTGGGGCTTCTCTAGTTGATCTTCCATTTATCTAAGATGGATTATGTCTTAATCTCTACCTTACTTTTCTAACTTTCCCTAGGGTGGAAAAGACCATTGCCCATGTAAGCATTCCTTTCACACTGCATCTCTGTCAGGCATGTCAATTCACAGAGGATGAGTGCCTGTGACCACAAGAATCTTCCACTGTGGGATCAAATAAGACTAGCAAGGTTGGTGTTGATGTGGGTGATAATAGGATTCTTAACATTTCTTCTTCATCTTCTCCACACAAACAATGTATGTTATTCCCATTTTTAAATAAAAAGTGCATGGATAATACTGGAGAGTATAGTTTTCCCATATAAGTAGGCCACGGAGGGTTGTAATAGCTATTCAAAAATTGCAGAACTTGTTTTGGAAACATATCAACAACTATCCCTAAAGATCACAATCATCAAAAATCTGGATATATTAATATTTAACTAGAACAGCGGGTGTGGTAGCTAGTTTGCAAAGATAGCACAAAACACCTCCACTCATCTCTCCCTCCTCCAGTCCTCTCTTGAAGAGATGGAGGTTCGGTCCCCTCCTCTTGATTCTGGGCTGGACTTGTCACTGCTTTGACCAACAGAAAGTGCAGAAAGGGATGCTCCAGGACTTGTGAGTCACAGAATTTAAAAGGTTTTCCTTGCAACTTTCCCTCCTTTCACTTAGAGCACAGCTGTCAACATGAACAAAGTTTAAGCCGGTCCGCTGAAGAGAGGGAGTCTACAGAGAGGAGCAACAAGAAGCCAGACATCCAGTCACAGCCGCCATGTGGCTGAAACTGTATGAAGATTCCAAGAAAGACCAGCAGAGAAAGTGCACTTCCAGGCCTCAGCAACCCACAGAATCTGAGCTACAACAAATACAGTTTGAAGACACTATATCTTGGTAGTTTGTTCCACAGCTATAGGTATTGTAAACAATAAGGATCCCCTAAATGTTGTCTCTTCATGAATGTATTGAATTTTAAGTTTTTCTTTCAATCAAACAAATGAACAAATCTACTCTGTGGAGGCCGTTAGTAGCAATTACTTTTTAAATTGGCTCCTAAATTTTACCTCATAAGTGACATAGCATATCACATGGAAAAAAAAAAAGTGTTGAAAGCTGCCTCTCCTCTTCACTCACCTCCACTTTCATCTTAGGCAACATAGCTTGAGATATTCAAGGTAGTGACATTTTATGTAAGAAATCTTAATCCTCTCAACCTGCACAATTGAAAATCCAGATCATTATGGATCATTTTTTTTCTGAGGATAATAGGTTTCTATCACATAAAAATCTCATTCCCTGTGCATATCACATGAAAAATCTCACTCCTATCATTAAAGTGCACTATGACAAAATATAGTACAATATCCCCTTTTCCTCGGGGCAAATGACTGAATTAAGTAACTACACATCCACTCCAGCTACTCCTGTTGCTATAAAACAAGGCCGCATAGTAAACCAGAGCAGTGACAAAGACAGCCAAGACGACATTAGCCCATGTAAACTGTGTCGGAATTAAGGTGATGAAATGGAATGGTTGCACTTTGTGAAGATTTAAGTCATACAAATCTGAGCCAGTATGATGTGAAATATCAACTCTAACTTTGTGGTACAAATCCCACAAGTAGATATAACTCTTAAGAATAACATGATTTCATTGGTTAAGGGCCATAATTTAAAACGGAGTTTACATTATTGCCACTTGATAGAGCTACATTAGCTAGTGAACAGAAAAACCTACTATCCTCAGAAAAAATGATCCAGAATGATCTGGATTTTTAATTGTGCAGGTTAAGAGGATTAAGATTTCTTACATAAAATGTCACTACCTTGAATATCTCAAGCTATGTTGCCTAAGATGAAAGTGGAGATGAGTGAAGAGGAGAGGCAGCTTTCAACACTTTTTTTTAAAAAAACTTAAGAGCTCATTGTCTACAGAAGCACAGCACAAATGTTTGAAAGCCTTTCTTGGATTCAGGAGATCTGAATGGACTCTAAACCTTGATCTGCTACTTACCAAATGAGTGATGTCAAGTACCCTACTTAGCCTCTCTGTAACTACTTTAATGATAGGATCCATTTATTCTATTTCCATTCATTCATTCACTCATTCACCAGTGAACATTTTTGAGTGTCTACAATGAGCTAGGCACTGCATAATGAGAGTACAAACATAAAAACATCATGATTGTTGGTGCAATAGGGCTGATAGCACCTTACAGAGAACAGAACTGTGTATACTAAGCTAAAGAGTATAATTTAGATCTAAAACTTTGTAATTTTGATTCCTTTTGATGTTTCAACACAAACCGAAATTCAAAATGAAAAGACAAGCTACATGTTCATTTTCTTTCTGTTAGAACCATGAAGCTATTGAGAGATCAACACAGTTTTAGAAAGACTGCTTTCTTTGCATAAGGGTATCCCTGAAGAGTTTTGTATTATTCAATGTGGGGGAGCAGCTACAGTGTTTGGACAGGTTCAAGCCTTGGACTAATGAGAGGGCACAGTCCTCTCATGGCCATGTGCAAGTCCCAGCTTGGAGGGCAGAGCCCTCCCAGCACAATTATAGCCAACAGCTATGGTTGTGAGCTTGAACCTATGGTCCGAACACGTGGCCCCACGTCTGAGTGATGTAGGCTTGATAGAATTCAGGTGCGTGTAATTGAGTAGGATTGAAATCCATGAGCATGTTGTAAACATCTTGACCAAGCCCTTACTTTGCCTCATGGCATCTGCTATAAAATAAAGACATAGCTTGTGGGCGCTGGCGCTGTCTCTCAGAGAAGCAGCGTCCCACCGAGACCCAGCTTTCATTCTCTTGTCTGTCTTTTCTAAGCCTTTCAGCTGCCCCCACTCAGGTTCACCCATGGCTGTGCTGGCGTGGCACAATTCAATGAAATGCTCCATGAGATACAATATAACCACTGTGCAAAGATATATTTCTCTTACAAAACTCTCTTGACTTATAGAATGGCCTCCACATTGGTGTTAAAAACCTGAATGGATGAATTGGAACACTTAAATAATATCATAATTTCTCATACTTCCCTTTTATATGCCAGAAAATCAGTTTCCATTCTTTTTATGGAATCTAAGGAAAAAATATCTTGGGGATTTATGAGAGGTGGATAGAACCTGGGAGAGAACTTGCCGTATTTTTTAGGGTTTCATGAAGTCTGCAGTCTACCTGCTTGGAAAATCTCTAAGGGCTTATTTTTAAAAAGCAAATTCAGAGGCTTCCACAATCTTAGCGAATGAGAACTTTTGTGGAAGGTCTTGAGAGTCTTCATTTTAACAAGCCCCCCGGGTTGGGTTCTTACACACCGTAAAGTTTATGGGTCACACATTCTAATCCTGGCACCATATTTTGCAGACGAGAAAACTGAGGCAATGAGATGGTTAAGTAACTTGCTACGTAGTCTAATCAATTTCTTCCTAAAGTAACAGATCAAGAGAGAGTTTTGAATACTTTCTAACGTGGAAAGAAGAAAAAGAAAAGGGTATAAAAAATTAGAGGACATTTTTACAGCCTGCTTTTTAAATGTTTAGCTCTAAGATGAATGTATTTATTCTTTTCCATCCTCCTTGGAAAATTCCTTCAGCTATTTACTATTCAACTGGAATAAATGCTCTTGACCTGAAGTTGGCTTCAAATCATTTGACAAATAAGATTAGTAACGTCAGAATAACTCTATTCTCTCAGCATGTACCATCTAAGGCTGAATACACAATCAAAACAGAGTAGGAGTTAAAACACTTTGGTTCACACAAGTGAATATATTTGAAGTCACCTGTCTCATGGATAGTCTGAGTGATAAAGAATGCACTTATTAAAACCATACTAACACTAGCAATTTTAGTTCACAATTATTCATCTTAAGATAGACTATATTTTTTCAGAAATGATTATATAATTGAGGAAAATATTTTGTCTTTAAAATATTAATCTATGAAATCACCATCTACAACAAATAAACTCACTAGGTCCTGTTTTAGTTTGTGCTATCCTTATTTTTGTTAAATAAGGTAACATGCACTTAACATACTAAGTACATAACTGGTGTTTAATGATTGTCTGAGCCATAAACATGCTTTGTCCAAAGAGATTTTAAGTAGGTATTAAATTTGTGTGAATTAAGTGCTTTTAATATTGCTAATATACTTATTTTTACATCCTTACTGTTCATTTACGAAGGGCTAGGAATATTTTGTAACTACATATGTATATGTTTTACTATCTTGAATCTGTTCCCTTTGAAGAAAATATAATTTAAATGTCTGCTCCTTTTGAAAACAATCCCCAGAGAATATGGTGCCAGTTATTTATGATACCTTCTTCAAGGGGAATGAAGACAACAGAAACAGATTTTAAAATTATTTTGAGGATAGCTGTGAATTGGACAAAGAATGTAGGTGTTAATGACATTCTATCTTAATTAGGGTTTCATGCAAAGGTGCTGGTAGAAATCAAATTTTATTTGATGCTGAAATGTTGTCAAAGTTTTAACTTGTCAAGAGTAAGAAGCTTATATATGGGTATATATGGTGAAATTTTATTCAACTAAGCCTCATAATGCTCTAGGTATTTTATTGTTCTGAAAAGATCTCTTGAAAATGTTGTTCCCTGTACCCACAGGCTAATCTTCAAAGTGTACATTCAGAACTGAACAGTAGTCCACAAATTTGTAATAAATCCCGTGGCATTTTCTAGTTAAACATATATTATTTCTTGTAAAACACAGCTTTTCTGTTGAAATTTTTTGGAGTATAAATTGGAATTAGGGGCCTTTGATATCTTTTTTTCTTAATTTAAAAATATGAAGAAATCTGACATTAAGTAAGATTACCACTGGCAATGAAACTTGTGAAGTGCACTCCTGATGCAGAGATATCTGTAAAGAGCCAACATAATGATCTGATATACTCAGCACTGTGCATTCATGAAACAGGTAAGGCATCCAATTTGAAATATAAACATGAGTTTTTTATGTTTATATGTATTTCTCTGAGGGAAGGTCCTTATTACACCAATGGGGGTTACGATGACTGTGAAAGGAAATCATACTATAGTCCCAGCATGGTAATGAGGCAGCATCACATAACAATGGCTAGAATGCTATGTTAGAATATACATTCTGGAGTCTGATGGGCTAAATTGAAATCCCAGATTGTTTACTGGTTGAGTGACCTTGGGCACATTCATAGGGTCTAGGTGCCTCAGTTGTGCTATCTGTGAAATGGACACATTAAGAATACCAATCCTTATATGGAGGATTAAGTGAGTTTACTGATAGTAAGTGGGACATGCCTGTGAGCTACTGTTCTAGCTATCACACAGAGTACTTATGGTTCATGATCATGACATTATAGAGATGAATAACAAGTGTCAGTCTGATTAGGGGAAAATGTAAAATTTGAAGGTAGAAAAGGAATGTATGTACATTTAGCTAATTAATGGGATAGTCAAGAATGACTCATAAAATCATAAAGGGCTGATTATGGTCTTCCTATTTAATCTTGTAGAAATTAACTTATTCAATAAATATTTACATAATAAATTTTGTATGGCAGGCACTATGTTAGAAATAAGAAACTTTAGAGTGAGAGTAGCAGGCACTATCCCTAAAAAAAGGAGAACATCCTGCTGTATGTCACAACATAAGTGAGTCTGGATGACATTATGCTAAGTGAAATAAGCCAGTCACAGAAGGACAAATCCTGCATGTTTTCATTTATATGAGGTATCTAGAATAGTCAAACTCATAGAAACAAAGAGAACAGTGATTTGGAGAGCCTGGTTGGAGGGGGAAGTGGGGAGTTGCTGTTCATAGGGTATAAACTTTCAGTTTTGTAAGATGAATAAGTTCTAGAGACTTGCTATACAACATTGTTGCACATAGTTCAATACTGCCTTTGCACTTAAATTTATTAATAGGATAGATCTCAGTTAAGTGTTCTTACCATCATTTTTAAAAAAATAATTTAAAAAGAGGCAATATTCCTACCCTTTTTACACTTACAATCTAGATTTGTATCAATAAAAATATTAAGCTTAAGTCAAAAACCTTTCTAGTGCAGCTAAGGATTGAAATTCACTAGAATCTCCAGCATGTGTTCAGCATATAGAACGTTTACTGAAGTTACTTATTACTGCTGTACTATAGTTAAAAATTTTTTTCTAAATATGCCGGAATCTCAATGAATGTGGCACAAATTTACCTGAATATATCATTCAATAGATTTAGAAGAGTTATAGAAGAGTAAAATGTTTGTGCAAAGTGTGGATTTAGTCAATTAGAAATTGATAGTCAAATCTAAAAAGGTATCTTCAAATGTCTATAATATTACTTTACTTTCATTCTAACGCTAAAATGATATCTAATTTTCTATATATTTTTATGTAGTAAAATTCGATATATATATGTAATTATGATCGTCCCAATCATTTATATAGAAAAAGCAATCAAGCTGTATTAGTGCATATTTTACATTTTAACACTAACTGAGAAGAAAAAGCCAACAGACACTAACCTTAATTGACAGAAATGACAAAATGGAACTTGAAACCACCAAAGTAGATCAGTAAGACAATAGAAGAATGAGTTTCTTTGTTGGCTCTTGTTTGGTTTTTAGATTGTGAGTGTGGCAGAGACTGTCATTCTCATCCAATATCCAGGTATTCCCTTATACTTTGGAGACCCCACATGACTGGCTGAGTGAAGGTGATGATTTATCACCAAATTTTTGAGGGGAAGAGAAGTGATGGATCACTTGTTATTCATCTCTATAATGTCTGGTTTAAAGCAGCCAAGAATGTGCAGGTCTCTTCACTTCATTCTTTTTCCTCCTCTGTGAAGCTGGGAACAATTTGAAGAAGGTAGAGTTCCAAGACAGAAACAATCTGGATTCTTTAGTCATCACTTAGAACAAAGTTCTTGTAGAAAAGCCACCTGCACCACAGTAGGTGTAATGTGAATGAGAAATAAAGCTTTTGTAATGAGCCTCTGTAATTGTGTCTGTGTGTGTGTGTGTGGGGCGGGGGGGGGGCACTGGAGGAGATGGGGGAGCTGTTTGTTGCAAAAGTTGGCATCCCTTGATTAAAAATGGGGTTATTATCATTTATTTTAGTCCAAATCTCAGGATTTCCCTGGGGAAAGTTTTAATTCTTGCTGATTATAATTGCCTTCCTAGCCTTTATATTACTACTGCTGTATCATTTCCTTATAACATTTTTGTTAAACAGCAGGTATGCCCTGGCCATCTATTCTAGATGATTGATGTGGCGTAGCTCCCTCCCCACACAAATTTCCCTGCTCTTTCTCATAAGCCCCAGGAAGAAATGGAACTATAATGACATCATACAGGGTTTTATTTTACTCTTTAGCTACAGAGTTTAGCATTCTGTCATTTGGAATTTTTTGATTTATAAATGTGCTCTGAAAACAAATAGTATTTCCATTTATCTTAGTATCTTCTTCCTCCCAAAAGCCAAAAGATAAGAAATGAATTCTTCTTTGCCAATGCAATCTAAAATAATATCTAGCCTAACACATCGAATGCCATGATCATTATAATATTTTTTTGTAATTGACCCCAGCAGCTACACAGAGATTTTCCATCTTGACCTTGGTATGACCATAAGAAAAGCTCTAACCATCTGGAGTAAGGGGATCAGATGCTTTTGAAGCAAATTTCAACCAGAGGCAAAGTACATAAAGATAATAGAAACTGTTCCTTCAATATGGGTGGAGAATACTTTTCTGGAATAGTGCAGTAAACACAACAAAAATCTATTTCTCCACAAGAGCTATGAGAAAGCTATAAATAATTGTTAAAAATCATCCTATATAATAAAAGCCTAGGTGGTGTCACGCCCTTGTGCGATGCCCTCACAAGATGGCTGCCACAAGATGGCTGCGTGCACAGCTGAGACAGGGCCTAGTGGCCACTCCATGTGGTGAGGCCTGGGGGTTCTGTGGCTCTGTGTGGTGTGGAGGAGGCCGGTCCCCGTGGAGGAGGCGGGTCATGGCAGGGGAGGGCAGTTGTGGTCAATCAGGCCGGCAGGGGAGCGGTTAGGGAGCGATCAGGCTGGCAGGGAGAAGCAGTTCGGGGCAATCAGGCAGGCAGGCAGTTGAGCGGTTAGGAACCAGCAGTCCCGGATTGTGAGAGGGATGTCCGACTGCTGGTTTAGGCCCGATCCCTGTGGGATATCCCCCAAGGAGTCCCAAATTGGAGAGGGTGCAGGCTGGGTTGAGGGACACCCCCCTGTGTATGAATTTTGTGCACCAGGCCTCTAGTCTTTTTATAACTATGGAAATTAACCAAAGGCTTGCAACAATCTGAAGAGATTTTTTTTTTTTTTACTCTAGAAAAATGGCAGAATCTTAAGTTAAAATTAGTGAGCTTTCCAGTTTTTAACTTGCCCTCTCCCAGCTCCACAGCAGCTTTGAAAACCAGCAGCCTCATGATTATGATAGTTGGTAAAACCAACAGTCTGTTGAACACTGCAAGCTGGCAGACCATGTTTAGAACACCTCAGAAATCCTCATCTTTAGAGAACAATCAGTATTTGACCTGTCTCGTAGCCGCCTGGAAAAGCCCCATTCATAAGAGATAGTGTAGTAACCTTAAAATATACTAGTATAACCTCTTGTCACAAATCAGGGCTGTTCTAGTTGGTCTTCCATTTAAGTAAGATGATGCCTTAAACTCTACCTATCCTTCTAACTCTCTCTAGGATGGGAAAGAGAATGACCTGGGAATGAGTCCACTCACATCACGTGTCTGCCAGATATGTAAATCCATGAAAGATATCAGCTGAGATATATTAAAATGTAACTAGAGTCATCTTCTTGTGTCTTATGCAGGTTATATAATTGTCACTAGGCATCACCCATAGGCAGTGCATTGTAGCTTTTCATCTGTGTGCATCTAGTCTCCGATTTGCCCAGAGAGCTGAAAGGCTTGACCAGAATTCCATTTTCAAATCTGAACCAATCCTGATCTCTAAAACACTCACTGGACAGATGATATAACAGTATAAGGTACTAATCATAAGCTATGGAAATGAGACCTTTCTTCTCATTCTAATTTGCTTCCTTCTTATTCTAAGTATTGAGAATGAGTGGATTAGACTACACACAGTGCCTAATGGGAAAAGATTGGTCTTAGAAATAACTGGGCTAACATTTTGGATTGAAAGTTATGAATAACTAGAGGTAATCACAATATCCAATGCAGTATATTGCTTTAAACAATTCTTGATTTAATAGTATGTACTTACCCAGAGAAAAGTTTGAAAAAATAATCCAAATAAAATGTCAATTTCCATCTCTTTCTTTTCTATTTATTTATTTATTTACTTATTTATTTATTTCATACATTATTGATTTCAGAGAGAAGAAGGAAGAGGGAGAGAGATATAGAAACATCAATGATGAGAATCATTGATTGGCTGCCTCCTGCATGAGCCCTATTGGGGATCTAGCCTGCAACTCAGCATTGCCCTGTCCAGGAATTAAACGGTGACCTCCAGGTTCATAGGTCAAAGCTCAACCACTGAGCAACACCAGGTGGGCTCCATTTCTTTCTCATTAATAATTCCTACCTACTACAAATTGTCAAATTATATTATCCTTAATTTTCATTGTTTGTACCTTATTTATCTGAGTAATCTTATACACAGAAATTCACATAGTATTAATGTTCCCTATGACATCTGATTTGTGAATGAAATAAACATTTGTGGGGTTGTCTAGGAAAATCATCACCATTTTTCCTTTCTGAAAAATACTTTTTTATAAGTAAAGTATTTGGAAAAATGTGTTTATAATTTTGGAATTGCCTATACATGTAGAATTATGTGCACTATATTAAATAATGAAATAATGCCAATTTCTACTATAAACCACGTCATTTTATCTTAAGTTTTTATAGAAAATCCCTCACTTAAAAACCTGACAAAAATTGCTTTAAAGTTATGTCTAAACAGACAATATAAAGTGTGCAGCAGACATTTGTTAAAATAACATTGGGTAAGTTCTATGTTATATGAAATGGATAATTGCAAAGTTTTCATTTAACTTTCCCCATTTGTATTAAGTAATTGTATTTATGTGGAAACTTTTAAAATTTCTAAATAGAGGCAAAACTTATAAAACGCATATTTTAAAGTACAGCTTATAATAGCAAAAAAAAAAAAAAAAATACTTTGGCCATAGCCCAAAATTAAATTCGAAAAATCTCAAACTAAAGCACATTAAACAAAAATAACTTTGAATATCTCAAATCTTAATGCAAGGTTCCAGGTAATCTTTAAGATTTATGAAATTAACATTTTTCTCTGTTTAATATTTGATTAACTGTCAGAAACATGTTCTTGCTATAAAATGCAAGCAATTTTCTAGTTGACGACATAGAGTTCACTGTTTTGAAGAAGTCTTACTTAAAAATAGATTAGTTTAGGAGAAACCAAGATAGCGGCATAGGTTAACGCCGGAGTTTGCTGCCTCGAACAACCACTTCAAAAATACAACTAAAAGACGGAACGGACATCATCCAGAACCACAGGAAGGCTGGCTGAGTGGAAGTTCTACAACTAGGAGGAACCGAGAATCAGAGGAGGCGCAGTGCTGAAGTAAAATACTATGGTGCGGAGTGCGCGCAGCGCAGGCTGGTGGTGGAGGGCGCAGTTGACTGTTTCAATCTGGAGGGAGCCTCAGACTCTGAGCTCCAGATCCGGGCGAGTCTCTAGGGACCCAGACTCAAATGGGAGAAGCGGGACTGTCTGGCTTCGGTCCCTCTGAGGTTTGCAGCGGTTGCTGGGACAGAGAGGCAGAGCCCCTGGGGATGGACTGAGAGCAGCCATAACTGCTCCCTCTTCCGCTCTGTTGATCCTGTGGGACCCGCCCCGCCCAAGCCCTGCACAGAGCCATTTGCCGGATAGCCTCAGGCAAAGGCTAGATTAGCACCTCCCTAGAGGACAGAAGTTTTCCCACTGCAAACACAGCTGATTCTCACAGCCAGTTGGCCTGGAGGTCAAGTAGTAATTACCTACAACAATCAAGGCTTGACTACAAGACTGCTCACAGAGACCACAAGGGGGTGCACCAAGAGTGTCTACCTCAGGTAATTGGAACACTTAACACGGAAAGCCACTCTATCGACACAGCGAAGCATAAAAAAATGCCAAGACAAAGAAACAGGCCAGAAAGGACAGAACCAGAGGAAAGCAGGCTACTGGATATAGAATTCAAAACCACACTTTTGAGGTCTCTCAAGAGGCTTCTAGAGGCTGTCGATAAACTTGATGAGATGTACAGGAAATCTAATAAGACCCTCGATGGTGTGATAAAGGACCAACTAGAAAGTAAGTATACACTGACTGAAATAAAGAATATTATACAGACTCCCAACAGCAGACCAGAGGAGTGCAAGAATCAAGTCAAAGATTTGAAATGCGAGGAAGCAAAAAACACCCAACTGGAAAAGCAAAATGATAAAAGAATCCGAAAGTGTGAAGATAGTGTAAGGAGCCTCTGGGACAGCTACAAGCGCACTAATATCAGAATTATTGGGGTGCCAGAAGATGAGAGACAGCAAGATATTAAAAACCTATTTGAAGAAATAATGGCAGAAAACTTCCCCTACTTGGTGAAAGAAATAGATTTACAAGTCCAGGAAGCGCAGAGAACCCCAAACAAAAGGAATCCAAAGAGGACCACACCAAGACACATCATAATTAAAATGCCAAGAGCAAAAGACAAAGAGAGAATCTTAAAAGCAGCAAGAGAAAGAGACTCAATTACCTTCAAGGGAATACCCATACGACTGTCAGCTGATTTCTCAACAGAAACTTTGCAGGCCAGAAGGGAGTGGCAATAAATATTCAAAGTGATGAATACCAAGAACCTACAACCAAGAGTACTTTATCCAGCAAAGCTATCATTCAGAATTGAAGGTCAGATAAAGAGCTTCACAGATAAGGAAAAGCTAAAGGAGTTCATCACCATTAAACCAGTATTATACGAAATGCTGAAAGGTATCCTTTAAGAAGAGAAAGAAGAAGAAAAAGGTAAAGATACAAATTATGAACAACAAATACGCATCTATCAACAAGTGAATCAAAGAATCAAGTGAATAAATAATCTGATGAACAGAATGAACTGGTGATTATAATAGAATCAGGGACATAGAAAGGGAATGGACTGACTATGCTTGGGGGGGAAGGGGTGTGGGAAATTCGGGAAGAGACTGGACAAAAATCGTGCACCTATGGATGAGAACAGTGGGTGGGGAGTGAGGGCGGAGGGTGGGGTGGGAACTGGGAGGAGGGGAGTTATGGGGGAAAAAAGAGGAACAAATGTAATAATCTGAACAATAAAGATTTAATTTTAAAAAATAGATTAGTTTATCAGAATAATTAAAATCAATTGAAATTGAAATTTTATCACATTCAGATGAGATTGTCCTCTTAACAATGTTGGAACACTTCCACTCTGTGTGTCTGTTTGTGTGTGTGTGTGTGTGTGTGTGTAAGGTTTAAGTTTATTCATACATTAGTCCCCTGTCCTTTCTTCATCCTGTTATCCACTTTTGGTAAATACATATCTTTCTATTTGATTTTGTACTTATAATTTTACCTGATAATTACTTATGCCATATAAAAAATAATAGCAACACAGTTTCTGAATAAAGTTCCGAAGTCATTACTTTCAAGATGCTATCACAAAACTTAGCGGGAGAGTCAGACTTAATATTAATTGTATTTTGAAGTTTTATAGAAATTTACATATTTCATGTAAAAGGCAACTTATTTATATTGTTGTTATCTAAATTATCTATTTCTAAATAGACTTAAGGAAGTTTATAATCTGTAGCCTCTTGACATCTCAAGGATATAAAACCACCTTCTATAAACTGTGTTCTTTTAAAAACATATATTTAGAGCCCTGACTGGTTTGGCTCAGTGGATAGAGCATCAGCCTGCGGAATGAAGGGTCCCAGGTTTGATTCTGGTCAAGGGCATGTACCTCGATTGCGGGCACATCCCCAGTAGGGAGTGTGCAGGAGGCAGCTCATCGATGTTTCTCTCTCATCGATGTTTCTAACTCTCTATCCCTCTCCCTTCCTCTCTGTAAAAAATCAATAATATATATTTAAAATATATGTATTAAAAAAACATATATTTAGAATTGTTCTATCTAAATTCTAAGGACAGAAAAAAGTCGTTTTGCATAAATCATTTTTATTTCCATTAAGCAAAAACAAAAATTGCACTTCTAGTCCTACAATTCCAGAGGACTGGGACTCTTTATTTATTTGTTTATTAGTCTTGGTATCCATTAAAGCTTAGAGTTGTCCCCCAAAGCGCTTAAGGTAGAGTATTCTATAAGTACTAACTAACTACCTTAGCAATGACTTAACTTGTATTTAAAGAGTAGCCTCATTTTCAAAATAAAAATTGTAAGTGTTTTTGTCAATCTTTGAGATTGTATCAAGGAGTATGTTATCCTTTCACTGTGTTCCCCATGCCTCTGCTTGTTTCCAACATCTATAATAATAAAAGCGTAATATGCTAATGACCTTCTGGATGAAACCAGGACTGTGAGGGAAACCCGGGTCCCAGGTGCCTGCAGATGTCCAGAGGGAAGCCCAGGTCCCGGATGCCGGAGGGAAGCTGGTGCCGGCAGCCGGGGGAAGGAAGGTCTACTCTTGCACGATTTTCATGCATCGGGCCTCTATTCCTATATAATAAAGAGCTAATATGCTAATTAGACAAAAGAGTAGAACGACTGTCTGGATGACCTTTCAGACAAAGCCGGGGCTATGAGGGCCAAGCTCCCTGCACAAATTTCATGCATTGGGCCTCTAGTCTGTATATAAACACAACACATTTGGCTTCTGAAAAACACTGGGTTAATATGCCAGAAGTTGATTTTTAAATATAAATGAAAAGCCTGGCTACAAAAATTATGGCAAAAATGTACTAGGTAGTATTGTTAATAAATCAAACCTTTTCAGGGATATTACTTGGCAACAAATTTGTAACAATATTTGCCCCTCCCCCTCAGGCCCTGGCTAATTATCAATCACCTAATTTGTTTTCACCAAACACCATCCACAGGGCTTTATTTCTAGTGGACAAATACGTACTCCTACCAGAGTGACATCTACTAGTATGTATATGGAGAACAATGTTGAGGAACTGAGAAGACTTGTACACTTTTCAATACTATCCTAAAGGCTGGTAACAAAGTTGGATTTTTTTAATACTGTCACAGCACTGGACCAGGCCTCCGGAGCAGGTCTGCCTGGGGCCAGCTGGTAGTGTGTGAGTTCTTGACTTCCTGTAGGAAAAATTTTACAACATGAGCCCAGGTGATTTTGAGAGTGCATGTGTTATTATTTTTTACTGTTTTAATCTTTATTCTCTTCCTTATTATAAAAATAACACGTGCTTGCTGTAAGTATTACATTACAGAAAACTGGGACACTCAACGTTTCCCCCAGAATCCCACCCTCAGAGACAGCTACTTCTCTCTCGGGTAAATATTCTTACAGATCTGGGGGGCATGTAGCTAATGAACAGGAAGAACAAGTGGAATTCTCTTATCATTAGAGCACATGCTATTCTGCTCATGTGCAAGTTTTCAAATAGTCCTAACAGATAATCCACCCTACCGCTCTCCCAGAGAACTGCATGCACTTGTTTGGGAAAAGACTGAACCACACATAATGGGCAGAAAAAAACACTGAGATTCTCTTACCATTCAATATTAAATATTACTCAAAGTATTGAAGGTGAAAGAAAAATTTAAAAAGTAGAAAATGTGCAATGAATTTGATTCAAAGGAGAAAACAGTTTAGAAAATCGTAGTAGTTTCTTATATCAGAATAAAAACTCCAAAATTCCATTTTCAGCAAGTATCATAAAATGGGTTTATAATTCAAACTTGGAAGACAGTCATCTCTTTACCATTAAATATAGCCATAAAAATAATTCTGCAGTTATTCTCAGTTGACCAATCCTAGAGAATGGAGTGTGCACAGCCAATGAGAATCCCAAGTCCCACTGAAGTAAATTATAACGGGAACTGCTGCATATAAAATTACCCCTCAGCAGGGAAGTCCAGGTGGGAGACTCTGAGCAGCTTTCAGTTGGGAACTGGCAAAGGACAACTTCATTTCCACATTCCACAGCTTCATTTGCAATAGTATCAAAACCAAGGATGTGGAAGGGGTGGGATGAATTGGCAAAGCACAGAGGAATTTTAGGGCAGTGAAAATGCTCTGTCAAATACCATAATGATGGATACAGGCCATTGCACAGTTGTCCAAACCCATGTAATGTGTAACAACAACCATGAGCTCTAACGTAAAGTATGGAATTTGGGTAATTATGATGTGTCAATATAGATTCATCAGTTGTAACAAATGTACCACTCTGGTGGGGAATGCTGACCATGGGAGAAGCTACGCATGTGTGGCAAGGGAATGTGGGAAATCTCTGTACCTAAAAAATTGCTCTAAAAAAATAAAGTCCTTAAACTGTAGGTATAATGATTCTACTGTAAAACAAAACAAAACAAAACAAAAACCATTGAGTGTGCATTTATTACAGCTGAAGACAGTGAAACAAAGGAAAGACTTGGAGTAGAAGAAGCAACAGGAGGGAGCCTAGGCGGTGCTCTGCTTTGCCTCCTTAGAAACATTATAGGGAAGAAGTGAGCTAAAGTGGGGCTGCTGTTAGCTCACTGGGGAGTGAAGGTCACAGTGAGAGAAGTGAGCCAAGGCAGAGCTGCTTTAGGTCACTGGAAAGGCAGAGAAAAGGAGGCCTGGGAGACAGTTCAGGGGGTAAGCTCAAAATGAGCTACTGCTGCCTGCTGCTCCCCTTGTTATAAGTCTTCCAAGGACACTTAGAATTTAGGGAAAAGAAAGTAAAAGGTTCATGCCTGAGAGTGGGTATGGGCATGCTCTAGATCAGTGATGGCAAACCTATGACACCTCTGACACGCGAACTCATTTTTTTGGTTGATTTTTTTGTTGTTGTTAAATGGCATTTAAATATATAAAATAAATATCAAAAATATAAGTTTTTGTTTTACTATGGTTGCAAATATCACAAAATTTCTATATGTGACACGGCACCAGAGTTAAGTTAGGGTTTTTCAAAATGCTGACACGCCGAGCTCAAAAGGTTCGCCATCACTGCTCTAGATAGAGCCTGTTCTGGGTCTTTGTCTCAAGCATTTCTCTCTCTTTTGTGTGTGAAATTGTATCAGAATATTCGTCAGCTTTCCAGATGCATTTTTAATATGCTGATGCATCAAAAGGAACACATAGGGGAGTTTGGGATTACTCTATGATCTGCTTTACTGTTTTACTTTTATCTTGGGTTTCTCTGGCTCTAATCCAGTTTTTGTTATTTGTTTCCCTGACTTCATCCATCCTTGAGTTTGGCACAAACGACATTAATCGGGTTTTTGTCCTCTATCTTCCTGAGGGGGACGATTTAAGGTATTTATTCTCTGGTCAGGGAGGAGAGGTATAAACCATTTGTTCTCAAGAGTCCTTGGTTAGAGAAGGTGAGATCTTGCAATTCACTAGCTGGCTGTAAATTGTTTAAATTACTTGTCCTTGTTTAATTATCTGGCCTCAGTTTCCCACTCCATTTGCCCAGGAATTTTCCTAGCTTCTTACTAATAGCTCCAGAATAAACGTTAAGAGGTGATTTATTCTATACTGGTTTAGTGTGGAAAGTCATTTAGAAAATTGGTAGCAACCATGACTGCCAATCTACTCTTATTCACCAGAGGACATAAATAACTCTGTAATAAAATAGCAGCAAGCATCAGCTTATACTAGCAAATCCTCTGGTTTTATGTTTTGGTGCTACTTGACATTATTATTCAGCTATAGATTTTGCATGTCACTCACTTGTATTCTAAACTAACTTTATTATTTCCTTTAAAATTAGTCTAAATTTTAGGAAGATTAGGATTTTCCCCAAAATTTTAAAATATAAGAGCATTAAGAAATTCTTTTTTAAAAACTTGCACTCCTGACTCCCACCCAGACAAATCACTGCAATGACTAGAGACACCTCTGACCTAGAAATAAACATTCAAAATTAGTTAAATGATTTTGCTGGTATGACTGAGGAGTATGAAAATATTTCTCAGTGGCAGGTAAATTACCATTAAGAAATGGTGCAAATATTGTCAGGCAACCAATAAGGGCTCATTTCTCAAGAGGTCAAATACACAAAACTGGACCAATGTGTTAATTCAGTGAGATAAGATAAATGTAAGACTGAAATAAGCCAATACACAGAGAGCATTAAGATAAAATTTTACTGTGATATTGTTGGGTTTTCTCTATTTTCCTTTCCACCTGAAATAAAAATCTAGATGATTCCAGTATCTACCTCTTTCTTATGAATAGAAAGATTAATACTTACCTTTTAGAGCAACAGACTTTCTTTGTCAAATTGAGTATGCTACCATTTGAAAAATGTATATGTTTCATAGAGTTCCTAGTGATTACTTCACCTGGAAACAGAGATACATAGTTTTCTGTTTGGGAGTTATGAATAAAAGATAAATGTTGATAGCTTTTCAAATTGGTTCCAGGTGTAGATATAATAAAAGAGAGTTAGCTGTATTTAACATATATGAAGGTTGTAACCTAGAAAAATAAGTTAACTGTACTAAGATCACATTCTCTGAGATACATCCTGTTTTATTTTTTTATTTTTATTTTTTTTAAATATATTTTATTGATTTTTTACAGAGAGGAAGGGAGAGAAATAGAGAGTTAGAAACATCGATGAGATAGAAACAGCAATCAGCTGCCTCCTGCACATCTCCCACTGGGGATGTGCCCGCAACCCAGGCACATGCCCTTGACCGGAATCGAACCCGGGACCCTTCAGTCCGCAGGCTAACGCTCTATCCACTGAGCCAAACCGGTTTCGGCTACATCCTGTTTTAAAGAGTAACCTTAACATAGTAATTTAGTTTTTTCTGAGTCTAACAAAAAAATTATGAATTCATTTAGGCTAATAGAATCTGGCAAACTAGTTCCTATTGAGATGCAAGTGGTAAATGTAGATACTTAAAAACATTTTTATTGACACAAATGAAAAACATCAACATTAATAAAATGCTTTTAAACTCATTTTAAATAATTAACATTTTCAAACAACTACTATATGTCATACTGTAAGGGAGATAATGAAAATATAAATTAATGTTATGCCTCATGTTCTTTTTTGTTGTTGATATAAATTATCTCTTTATTTGGAAAGAACCAATACCACATTCTTAGAAATGACTGAAATTTTATTTGCCTCAGGCTTATGACTTGCAACCAAAAACAGTGTGCAAAGAAAGCAAAGTTTAAGTACACTTTAAGGAGAAAGGAGACTATACACATTGGTGACAGAGGAGATCACATTGACAAAAACAGTTGAATATTGCACAATATAGATTGCAATATTCAATAGTGTTTTAACAAAACCTTTTTTTAAATCGAGAGTGAAAAAAAAGCAATGTTTACAGTAGGCATAAATCTTATACAATTCAAAAAGCATTATTTTTTTCAGATCATAGAGCATAAAATGGATGTCTATGAAGGTGAAGCTAACTTCTTTACATTACTCACATATTAAAATTGCTTATATGTACCCCAGTATTAAAAAAAATACCGAACAAATAAAAATCTTGAGAATTATCTGATGAAAAGTAAAATAACTAGTGACTTTTAATATCTTCTCTTGGTTATCAGTGCTACAAAAAGACAAAAATCTTTTCCTAGTGGTTTCTTCACCTCGAAACACAGGTGATAAAACCAGGCACAATCAAACTATTACCAAATTAGACCCACCCATAGAAATATACTACCCACCCACACATATTTTTTCACCAAAAGCTTCATTTTGCTTGTTTTAATCTTTGAGGACCATTTGGTCACAAAATGTTACAAATATCTATGTACACGTGTGTGTGTGTGTGTGTGTGTGTGTGTATTTTACACCACAATATCATATGTTTGTCTGCCACTATTCCAAAGCTAGTTTATAATGATGATAATGATGACATAGAAGAAAATACCAGTGCCCATATGACTTATGAACTCACTGGGTAGAAATGAGAGAGGGGAGGAAGGAATTCAGCCTACCAAGGAAAAACATCCATATTGATCACGCATCACCATTCCCACATGCTTCTGACGACTCATTTTCATCCTGTTCTTCATCACTGTAGAAATTGCTCACAACAGGTTTGGCTTTTCCTCGAGACATAGGATGCACTTTAAAGGAGTATAGTCAAGGATACTAGAACAGGGTTGGAAATGAGGACATTAGACTTGCAGATATTTGGAGTAAAAGTGTTCCAGGCAGGAGAAAGAGCCCTTTTGGAAGACCCTGTTAAGGGTGGAGCATGTCTGAGGTGCTTGAAAACATGAAGGAAGCCAAACTGTCAGGAGCTGAGTGAGCAAAGGGGATAAACAAAGGAGACTTGCATATAAACTTGTGCAGTATGCTAAGGGATGGAGAGCTGCAGTATGCTAAGGGATGGAGAGATCACTCAAGAACTTATAGGCCATTTTATGGAATTTGACTCTACCCTAAATAAAATGTGGAACCATTCCAGTTTTTTAAGCATGTGAGTGACAGGATATGACTTCCATTTTCAAAGTATTATTTTGGTTACTATTAGAAATGATATCTAGAGAGACAATGTCAGAAGAGGTCCCCTATTTAGGAGGCTATTGGAGTAACATAGGTGAGAGAGAGATGGTGGTTCACACCAGACAGAGATATGGAAAGAGAGGAGATAGAAGTAGTCAGTTTCCTCATTTATTTTGAAGGCTTATTCATATTTTGATTTTATGCACTTGTTGTTGTTTTTTCTTAAAAAAAAAATGAGCTAGAGGTGACTATTAATATGGCCATGCAATGCTAAAACACTCCCTCAAAATTTTGCATTTACTGTACCATTCAAGTGTACTTATGTTATCTCACATGTGGATGGTGAGTTGCTTGAGAAAAGAGTGCAAATTTTATGTTTCACTTTGCCTTAACAGTACAAAGTACTCAGCAAATATTCTTGGATTCATTTCTTAGATTAAAAAGGATTTAGAAGAATTTATGCATATTACCAAATTTGTTTAATTATCCTGTTTATTAACTCTTCTGTGATTATGAAATTTAAGGATATGTTTAAGGGCAATATATACTTACTAGAGGCCCGATGCAAGAAGATTCGTGCAAGAATAGGCCTTCCTTCCCCTGGCTGCTGGCACCACCTTCACTCTGGCCCGGAACCACCTTTCCATCTTCGCTCCAGCCTGGAGCTGCCTCTCTGTCTTTGCTCTGGCCCGGAGCCGCCTTTCTGCCTTCCCACGCTGCCCAGAGGCCCAGAGCAGCTGGGGTGGTGCAGAACGCCTGTGTTGTCGCCATGGCAGCCTCTGGCCGCTCAGCATCTGCATGCGTGCCCGCTGCCTACAGGCCCGCCATCTTTGTCGGATTAATTTGCATACTCACTCCTGATTGGCTGTGGGCATTATGAAGGGATTGTCAATTTACATATTTGTCTATTATTAGTATAGATAATTATTTTAACAAAACAATGTAATTAAAAAGATTAATTCACTTAATTTTTCATCAATAGTAATATTAAGGTGAGAGAATCTAATATTTTTTGTATTCTAGAAGCAAATATGCAATCAAGAGGCACAAGCAGTAAAAGAGAAACATGAACAAAAAAGGAAGGAAAAAGTGAAATATTATCTTAAGTCTAAGTTTGCCCCATGAAAGAGATATGAATTTAACTTAATGAGATATTTCTGGGAATAATTAATATGGCATAAGTGGGTATAGTTCTTATAAAGACATGAAAATCAATGCAAAAATATAATTATTTTTGGTATTTATAGTTTTTAAAGTTTATGTTAATATATAGTACAAAATGAACAAAAATGTCCAATAACCTCTATAATTTTACCTACATAGTGGAGAGAAACTAAATAATATAGCTCCCACATCTGATAGCAGATTGAAAATATGTACCCTGTTTTTACCTTATAGAGAGGGAAATATCATTTTAACATTGATCTTGGTGAAGATGCATTGTCCTAAAGTAAAACAAATATTTGACACAAATTATTATTTAAATTTATGAAGTAAAAATTCATTAACTTATATTAGTCTATTTTTATTTTTTTATTTTAATGTAAAGCCCATAATATTACTGAAGGTAACTAATCTAAGAAATTGGAGGAGGTAAGCAATTATGCAGAAAGTACTTTGGCATAACATGTGTAGTCAATAGAGAAGCAAAGATTCTTTTTTGCATTTTGGGATAATCACACTATGCCCATTTAAGCTAGGCTTACATTTATATTTAAATTTCAATGTGATTGAAACCAGACTTTTTCTAGTTAAAAAATAAACTCAACACTAATAACTATAAATAAGAAATTGAAGATATTTAGGGCATAGGCAAAATGATTAGCGATAGGTATTTATAGAACTTCATGTAACATTAGTAGTTCAGTTTAAAAATACTTTTGAAGTATCTGCTCTTTCAAAATCTAAGTTCATTGGATAATTTTATATCCTTTTCGTCTAAAAATTTACCCTTAATGGACTGCATAGAATACAGAATAATATACAAGTCATAGAACTAGTTCAACAGCATCAGCTTGTGAGGTTTTTGTTTTTTGGGTTTTTTTTGCCTGTCAAAATTTGCAAGCAAAAACTGAAATCTGGCCCTAACCTGTTTGGCTCAGTGGATAGAGCGTTGGCCTGCAGACTAAAAGATCCCAGGGTCGATTCCGGTCAAGGGCATGTACCTTGGTTGCGGGCACATCCCCAGTGGGGGGTGTGCAGGAGGCAGCTGATCGATGTTTCTCTCTCATCGATGTTTCTAACTGTCTATCCCTTTCCCTTCCTCTCTGTAAAAAATCAATAAAATATATTTAAAAAACAAAAAACTAAAATCTGGAAAGTTTTGTTTAAAGATATGTTACTATTTGCTACCTAGTGGGAAATAATTCAATTGGAACTACATGGAAAGGTTTTAGTATTCTCAATTTTCTCAGAAATAAAGGTCATAAAGGCTTTGAAATAAAATCTGAAGTACCCACTGGTTCCGGTTTATTATAAAAAGTATTTAATGCACATCTACATTTGGTGGCAAGACAATTCATTGCATTATTATTTTAATTTTTACTTTTTAAAATCCTTATCCAAGGATATGTTTATTGATTTCAGAGAGGGAGAAAAGGAGAGAGAGAGATCGATCATTGGTTGCCTCCTGTACATGCCCCGACTGAAACATAGGTATGTGCCATGATAGGGAATCAAACCGTCAACCTTTTGGTATAAGGGACAACACTCCAAGAAACTGAGACACCCTGCCAAGGCTCAATTCATTAAGTTTAAATGATTCTATACCCTTGTCTATAACCAGAGGCCCAACCCCCTTGGGGGATGTCAGACTGCCGGTTTCAGCCTGATCCCCACAGGCCAGGCTGAGGGACCACACCTGTGCACAAATCTGTGCACCAGGCCTCTATTATGCATATAAGATCTTTGGTCAATCTCTTCCCGTCCTCTCTCCTCCCCCCATCCCTCTGAGACTCATCAGTCTGTTCCATGTTTCCATGACTATGCGTTGAGCCTCTGCCCCTTGGTGGTTGGTGAGAGTCATAGCTACCGGTCAAATGGTCAAATGGTTGCTTAGGCTTTTATATATATATTAGTAGCCCAGTGCACAAAATTTTTGCACATTAAAATGGGAATTAATTGCCCTAACCGGTTTGGCTCAGTGGAAAGAGCATCGACCTGCAGACTCAAGGGTCCCAGGTTCGATTCCAATCAAGGGCATATACCTTGGTTGTGGGCACATCCTCAGTGGGGAGTGTGCAGGAGGCAGCTGATCGATGTTTCTCTCTCATCAATGTTTCTAACTCTCTATCCCTCTCCCTTCCTCTCTGTAAAAAATCAATAAAATATATTTTAAAAAAGAGAATTAATTAGCGAAGATATTTTAATATTGTTATTTGCCTTTTCTCTATAATAGAAGTATGAGAGATGAAAGGAAATTAGTAAAATGTATATGAAAATAATATATAAATTTATTAATAAATAAACAGTAATAAAAGGATATAACAACAACAGAGGCATGATATAAAAATGACAAAAACATGATATAAAAACAACAGTGATGTAAACAATGACTGTGATTAAACTTATCCTAATATCTCCCTGTACACCACATTAAGAGTGAAAACACTTTCAGAGTGCTTGACTAATTTCCCTTGTGATGAAGTATTTAGAACTTTAACTGTAACATCACATGCTCTTCAAACTCGAGAGAAAGCAACATATAACTAACCATGTATGAAAACGGGTTCAGGTAAGAATATGTCTACTCTGTCTAGAGCAGCCGTGGGCAAACTACGGCCTGCGGGCCGGATACGGCCCATTTGAAATGAATAAAACTAAAAAAAAAAAGACCGTACCTTTTTATGTAATGATGTTTACTTTGAATTTATATTAGTTCACACAAACATTCCATCCATGCTTTTGTTCCGGCCCTCCAGTCCAGTTTAAGAACCCATTGTGGCCCTCGAGTCAAAAAGTTTGCCCACCCCTGGTCTAGAGTTTGTCCTTGTGATTTATTAATAGTCATCACAAATGCTGGCATCACGGAAAACCATTGTTGAATCAATTTAAATGGGAGGCCAGTGTCAGATGGGGACAAATCAATTCTTGGAATTAGAACAACCTCTCTCTCTGCAGATCCTGTTAATACTTCAGCTTCGATAATGTTAGGTCATAATCTTTTGATAATAAATTTGGTACCATTACAAAGACCCCATTTACGATTGAGATTTCTCAATAGCATGATGATTGTACCTACTTTCACTTTTAATCTATGACACAGCATTCCTGAAGGAGTAATACTATTAAGAAATTAGATGGGAAAAATTTCCTTTTCAGCATCATCTGTGGAATCAATGGAATCATCACTCAAATATGTATGAAAATCTCCATCAAGTATATCCAAAATTTTTTCATTTAATTTTTTAACATGCTCATTTTTTGGACAAAGAATCGCATGTTTAGATATATTTTTAATATTATCTATAGATACAGTATTTCCAAAGGTAGCTTCAATAATAGATGCATTACAAATCATTTCACAGGGGATTTCAATAATATCCATTCTTAAATGAAAACTGCTATCTAGTTTGCCATCTCCAAGTTTTACTAACCATTTACTATAAGCAGAATCCTCTGATCTCATATTTGTTGTAAGAGACAACTTTCTGAAACATCCCCAAACATTGCAGTACTTTAAACTCATTTGTACTATGGCCGATTCCATAGCATGCAGTAGAATACTGAGACATTGTCGAAAATTGCCTCCAAAAAGGAGAACTTTCCCACCAAATACAATATTCAGACTCATAATTTCTCTTAGTAATCTGTCTATGGCATTTATAGCATGACTGGATGCCATGGTGCATTCATCAATAATGAGAAGTTGGGCCTTTTTAATATTTTTAGCAACCTCGTCGTTTATATCTAGTCTAGAAATTGAAGTTTCATTTAATGGAATCAGTAATTTATATCGGGAATGTAGGGTGTTTCCACTGAGAAGAAAATTTGCAGCAATTCCTGTAAATGCCGTGGGTAAAACAGTACCACCCCAACCTCTAATATAATGTATTAAAACTTTATACAGATATGCAGGTGAATAGGATTCCTAGCTGGCAGGCCCCTGACAGCAAGCTGGCCACCTGTGGATTCTGTGAGGAATGGGGCTCCCTCCTCCCTCCTGTCAGGGTCCAGTGTGCAGGTGAATGAGGTTCCTGGCTGGCAGGCCACTGGCAGCAAGCTATCCAACAGCAGATTCTGTGAGGAATGGGGCTGCCTCCTCCCTACTGTCAGGGTCTGGTTTCAAGGCCAGCCATGCCCCCTGTTGGACCAGACCCAGAGTTCTACCATGCTGTGGCCTCCGCCTCAGCAACCCAAGACTGACTGCTGCTGGGTGCTCCTGGCGCTCCGAGGGTGGGTTCTTCCCTCAGGCCTCATGGGAAACAACTCAGGGAGGGTGCAGGCCTTGGCAAGGCAATCCAGGACTCAGTATGTCCATGCTCCGAGGGCAGGTTCCTGCCTGAAACCTTGCCCTCAGGGAAATAGCTGGGGGAGGGCAGAGCCGTTTCCAAGACAACCCCTGCAGGACTGACTTCTTTCCGGTTGGTCGCGCTTCTGGTAGTGATGTTTCTTCCAGGGTTTTTATATAAGTAGATAGATACTACTTTTATCTAAGAATAGGTAAAATTAGTTGCAGGATATTACCAAAGTCAGGTAACCTTTTGTTATAACTTCCCATCTTCACTGAGACTGAAAATCATCCACAAGAGAAATTCTCAGAAATTTGGGTCTGTACTTCTTTAATTGCATAGAACATGTTTTATGCTTGCAGATATTTTAACATAAGACAGCCTGCAGTTCTGCTTGCCAACATGAAACTTGTTTCACACATTTTACAGCAGCTGGTATGATAATGAGCCAGTTTTTATGTAAATTAGTGATCTTCCTAATCAATTTTTAACTACAAAATTTAAATTTTTCTAATTTTTAAGTAAATTATGTTTTAAATGGCAAAATACTTTATCAAATCTCTTTATTTGGTCTATTTTCCATTATATTAAGTCTCTGGTTTTAAGAGATATTTCTAAAAAGGAAAAAAAAATTTCTGCTAGAACAACAGTTTTTAAAGGTGTGATATAATGAAAGGTACATTTTACTTCCCCTTTAACCAGTACTATTATAGATGATATCTTTAGTAATGAAATATAGTGAAATTGACAAAAATTTTAAATACATTTACATCAATCATTTCTTTAGAAAGACAAATGACTACTTTTGGTTCTGCAGCTAATTATTCATTTAAATTGCCTGAGCCAACTTTTTTTCATATTGTGAACTAAGCAAATATAAAATGTATTCAGTTATTTACAGAGTGTAGGTTACTTTATTATTATTTCATGAAATGCTCATTTTTCTGAGATTAAAGGGAAATACGTATTACTGATGGGCTTACTGTTCTGCGACTGCATTTATTTATATATGGAACTACTGTCCTAATTTCGTGCCCTGTAGGATAGTAGTGTCCTCAGGATAAAAAGAAAAATTCTACTTAACCACCACTAAACTGGGAATAAAGTTTAAAGTCATATTTATATTTTATCTGAACAGTATGCATGTCTATGTAAAAACCACAATTGGCTGTACCTTTGAATTTAGTTATTTCTAAAGAAAACAGAGAAAACTTTTGAATTTAAAAATTCAAATATAAAGCAAGATTTATCTATGACTCAATATCATAAATATTTCAAAGACCCATTGATTTAGAGAAGGGAAGACTATTTTTTTTTATAGTATGTAACAGATGCCTCTGACTGTATGAACTCTGACAACCAATAATCTAAGTTAAAGGATATAGGAACATTTTTATCCTCATCAATTTGAACAATTAAATGAATCTTTAATATTCAACGATGAGGTTTTTAAAATGATCATGGAATTGGCTTTTATATTTTTAAAAATCTTTATTGTTGAAAGTATTATATATGTCCTCCTGTTTCCCGCATTGACCTCTTTTAGTGTGCCTCTGTCCCCCACCCCAAGCCTTCACCACCCTATTGTCTGTGTCCATGGGTTATGCATATATGCATACAAGTTTTTTTGGTTGATCTCTTCCCACCCACTTCCCCTTCCCTCCAAAATTCCAGTTTGTTCCATGCTTCTATGTCTCTGGATCTATTTTGTTCATCAGTTTATTTTGTTCATTAGATTCGACATATGAGTGAGATCATGTGATTCTCTTTCTCTAAGTGGCTTATTTTGCTTAGCATAATACTCTCCAGGTCCCTCCATGCTGTCTCAAAAGGTCAGGTCCTTCTTTTTTAATGCTGCATAGTATTCCATGGTGTAAATGTACCACAGCTTTTTTATCCACTCATCTATTGATGGGCCCCTAGGCTGTTTCAGGTCCTTAGCTATTGTAAATTTTGCTGCTCTGA
Organism: Myotis yumanensis; assembly: GCF_028538775.1. Classification (NCBI taxonomy): domain Eukaryota; kingdom Metazoa; phylum Chordata; class Mammalia; order Chiroptera; family Vespertilionidae; genus Myotis; species Myotis yumanensis. The sequence goes on from NW_027223754.1 coordinate 133,835,498, forward strand.
ACATAGGGATGCATATAATCTTTCTGATTGGTGTTTCTGGTTTCTTAGGATATATTCCTAGAAGTGGGATTATTGGGTCAAATGGCAGTTCCATATTTAATCTTTTAAGGAAACTCCATACTGTTTTTCACAGTGGCTGCACCAGCTTACATTCCCACCAGCAGTGTACTAGTGTTCCCTTTTCTCTACATCCTCTCCAGCATTTGTCATTTGATAAGGAGTTGATCTCCAAAATACATAAGGAACTCATACAACTTAATAAAAGGAAGACAAGTAATCCAATTTAAAAAATGGGCAAAGGAACTAAATAGACATTTCTCCAAAGTGGACATACAGATGGCCAAGAAACATGAAAAAATGCTCAAAGTCACTGATCATCAGAGATGCAAATTAAAACCACAATGAGGTATCACTTTACACCTGTCAGAATGGCTACCATCAATAAATTAACAAATGACAAGTGCTGTGAGGAAGTGGGGAAAAGGAAACCCTCAAAAGAAAAGGAAAAAAAACTTTTTTTTGTGTGTGTGTAAATCTCCATTTTTCTGAACTCTGGTGTTACATCTTTGGGAGTTTTTTCATAATATTGTCATTTTGAAAAATTTGGTGCTTAAAAGTGGATACCAAATTCAGAAAGTGATTTAGAGAAGGGCAGACTATTTTTTTTTTTTTACAGTATGTAACAGATGCCTCTGTCTGTATGAACTCTGACAACCAAAGTCTCAGTGTTTTGTTTTGCAATGTGTGGCTAATAACTGTACCTACATCATGGGGCTGGTGTAAGGATTAAAAAAATAAAGCATACAAATTATTCCACACATTGTAAATACAGTGTGGCCAAAAAGATGAGTCTTCTTTTTCTTGCAGGTTGAAATCTTCCAAGTTCTGCTCTTCCCCTGTGTGTGCTGCCTCCACCCCCCTCCCACACCAAAACCATGTGGTCATTTTCCCACTCAGTGATGAGAAAACACTCAATACTCATTAGCTAAAATATAGTAATTGAACATTAAAAATTTTAAGGGTCTTTATTGTTAAAATATGCAAATGGATATTTTGTATCTTTGTGACAGGTTATCAGACTCACCTCTTCTTGTCCCCTTCTTATTTTCAAAGGGGTCTAGCCCTTGTGTTAATTCTCCATTTTCCTCCTGTTAAAGTCTATACCTTCACAAGTGAGCACGAAAAAATGAACTCTGAAGCCTGTGGATCTGGGTTTAAATCTCCATTCTGTCATTGAACTAGCTGTGTGATGCTTTTCATTTTTTTCCCTATCACCTCTGTATAATGTCTAGATTAGGAAAAACACCTCATTAATTAATTGAAAAGATTAAATAAGCCATTTAAAGCCCTAGGTACTTAGTGCAAAACTTAATAGCTATTTTCCCTTATTCCCCTTCATTGGCATCAGGACATAAATTAGTATTGGACATGTTTGAGGATACCGCTCCTCAAATACTTTGTGACTTGGTGCTTTGTACATGCGTTTGAGATAAGTGTCAAACATCCGTGTAAAAGAGTGAGGGAGGAATACTTGCAGGCAAGTACTAGTAAGCCTTCTTGTTACTACTGTAAACCATTCCTACAAGCATGCAAAAAACTTTGTTTTCCACAGAAAATCCTAATTCTACTTATTTTCTTTTTTTTTTTTTTTTATGAATGAAGATTTTATTTTTTTTTTATTTTTTATTTTTTCGCTAAAAGTATTACAAAGTGTATTACATAAGTGTCCTTTTTTCCCCCCCGCCCTTGACAGACCCCTGCCCTCCCTTACCCCCCAGTGTCTTATGTCCATTAGTTATGGTTATATGGATGCATACCAGTCCTTCGGTTGATCTCTTAATCCCCTCCCTCCTCCCTATTTTCTTAATTCTCAGTTGCAATTGGTATTATTTCACTATATCTCAATTTCAATATATACTGTACAAATTATATGTATGAACACAATATTTGCCTGTCACCAATATGTGAAGTAAAAAGCAAATTATGCATGATATTCTGTTAAGAGGTCTATTGAAACTGTTATTTTATTCCTGTGGGGCAGCAATCAGAGTATTTTTTACACATGGCAAGGCAGGGGCATCCAGGGGAACAAATCAAATTTAATAATAATAATAATAAAAAACTATTTTAAAGAGACTGAGAAAAAGCTCTCTTGGCTGCCTTAAAAGCTAAGGATTAGTAGCAATGTTCTGACCTGAAATTTAGGTCTTATGATTTCTTTCCAGGAGATTTTTTTTCAATGCATGAAAAACCTGTCTGAAATGGGTTTATTATTTAATTCATTCATAGCTGGATATGGACAGTTAAAATCTGTGGGATTGTTGGAAGGCCTAGGAGTGCACAGAGGTATTTTTATTAATCATCTGGAAGCGAAAAATATCCTTTACCAAGTCACCAAACCTTTCTGCTATAATATGTTTAAGGTTCACTTTGCATTTATTTCAAATTTTGAAAATTTCAAGGACATGAATTTAATCTCTGGAGCATAAGCCATGTTTAGGGGAAGATCCATGCATTTTCAAAAGGAGGCTAAGCTTTGTGCTCAGTGATGTATATTTTAGGAATTCTCCACTTGGCTTAATTATGATTATGTCTTGATTGCCAGAAGAAGTGAGTCAGCCTTCACCTTGTACTGAGACCCCTTGGAGAAGAGTTGGAAGCTAAGGGGCCAGATAGGGTGCGGGTCAGCGCCAGAAACAGCCTTTCCTAAACGTGGCCAGAAGCGCTATCAGGCCGCGTCTTGCTAGGGGAAGCCCAGAGTGCTTTTCTTTTGCCAGAGATGTAAACGAGCGGCTTGGAGAGAAAGCTAGGGGAAAAAATAAATAAAAGGTACCTTGAGTCACCCACTTCTTCTAGTCCCATTACCGCCTCTCAGAGAATATTCCGACGGTGAGAGGTCAGACCATTTCTATTGTCACCCTCGCTGAGACAGAGGTGGGGGGTGCGGGGGCGGGCAACTGGTGTCTACCCTTTGGGAGCGGGGTGGGGAGGCCCTGGTGGCCCAGGGATGTGCTTTGTTTAGTTTTGGGTCGGGCTCCCGGGTCCATGCAACCCCGCCCGGTCCAGCCGGAGCGCTGGGAGGACGCGGGGCAGCTGCAACGGCCTCTGCGTCAAGGGGAGTTGGGGCGGGGAGGGGCGGCGCCCGGCCCGGGGCTCCGGCCCCCCGCCCCCAGCCCCCAGCCTCCCGCCTCCCGCAGCCTCCCCTCTCCCCGCAGCCTGTCCGTACGGGCGGGTCCGGCTAGTGGGCGCCTCCATCACACACACACACACACACACACACACACCTCTCTCTCTCTCTCTCTCTCTCTCTCTCTCTCTCTCTCTCTCTCTCTCTCTCCCTCCTTCCCCACGCGCGCGCTGCATCTCGTGCTCCTTCCCAGCCCCTCGCAGGCCCTGGCGAGTCCCTCGGTGCCAGCCCTCTGGGCTGCGACCCCTCAACCCGCCCAGGGCCCGCCCTTGGCAGGCAGCCGCTGCTCGCCAGACCGCTCCTTCCCGGCCTCCCTCGCAGGCACCTGGCCCCGACCCGTTGGCACCGCAGCTCCTGTCGGACGTGGAAGCGGCCAGAGGAGCCGGTTGGACCCGCTAACGGTAACGCGCTCCCGCCGCCGAGGGCTCGGTTTACTAGGGTGGGGCTCGCCGGCAGCCACCCTGGGAGCCCGGGGACGCGGGCGGGAGCGGAATCGATGCTGGACCCGGGAAGGCTGTGTGTCCGGAGGTGAGGGCAGGGAGGGAGGGAGACTCCAAAACGCTGGGCTCTGCAGGAGACCTTCCGGGCTGTGCGCCCTGCAGCCCATCCGAGCACCCCCGGAGGGGAGGCGAGGAGCGGAGCGTGGGGGGAAGCACATGGGTCGAAACGTGCCGCCTCCTCCTTTCCTTCTGGTCGTGGAAACTGCCCACGGCCTCCCCGAGAGACTGCTCCTTTCCAAGTCAGATCTGGATGGGCTGAGGGTGGGGTTCCCCGTGGGCAAGTCCAGGAGGAAAGCTGGGAGGGTCGCGACAGAGAAAGGCGCTCCGGAGGTTCTAGGTGCGTTGGAAACCCACCCCCGAGAGTGTGAGCGGCGAGGCGGGGAGGGAGCAGCCTCATTCCTCGTTGGCCCTGGTTGCTTTTGCTACTACTCGCGGCGACCGCCAAAGGCTGTGTGTTTTCACTGGAGCCCAACTACCTTTCGCCCGAGGCGTGCAGTGATCCGTGTTCCTAAAGTGAGCCTCGCCTCGAGCCGGGGCACGTGGCTACCTTGGACAGCACAGCCCGGCCCAGGCGCTCCTGCGCACCCGGGAATTGCCGAGTGTGCCGCTGAGGGTGGTGTTGCTGGGATTTCAAGGAGATGATGGGGGGGTGGGGGGGGGGTGGGGGGGGGGGACGGGACTGGAAACCCAGACCATTTCTGCGTTTCATCTACAGGGCTGGTCTGCGAGTGGCCTGGACAGAGGATAATTCTGAGTTTAGGACAGCCTTTCATGAGGCACTCCAACCAGCCTTAGAAATAAGAATGAATGAATGAGACGTCATGTCTCTGACAGTTGGTTGTCTCCCCCTGGGTGGCAGAGGCTTCGGGGGCCGGAATCAGTTTCTTTTCAGCGGGGAAGCGGCTTTTGCGTGCGCCTTGGCGGTGAACAGCAGCCCTAGGTTCGCACTCTCAATTTCCCTTCTCTCTCCTCGCCCCTCGCCGGGACAGGCTGGAGCGAGAGGGGGCGGCCCGCACTCGGGCGCGGTGACGTCACAGTGTTTCGGTGTTTATGCAAATGACTGCGGCCGTTTCTCCCGGTCCGGCCGTTTTCCTTGGAGGTCTTAAAGGTAGACCCAGTCGTTCCTCTGCACCATTTGTGTGGTTCCCCGTGCAGAAAGCGAGAGGACTGAAGGCTCTGCTTCACGTATTTCGTTTGGGCTCCTCATCACCCAGTTTTTAAAGCTGCCGTATAGCATTGCATGCCTGGTTGCTCAGGAAATAGCCTGCTCTGACAAAGCGGCCCCGCCCAGATCCTGACCCCGCCCAGCACCATGCTGCAAGAACTGGGACGCTGCTGATACCCACTGACTTGTCTTCAGAGCCTAGTACTGGGCTTGACTTGTAATAGGTTCTTCACTAGTACTTGGTGCCTGAATTTTCCTTGAAGAGTCCGTGCATTGCCCTCAGTAAGTTCAGAGTATTCGACCATCAGAGTCGTGGATTTCATTTTTGTGAGCGTGAGTGCCATTTTTACCCACCTGTATCTTTGCTGCAATATATTATCCCACCAAATTTTGAATGGAATGCATTGATGATTTTTCTCCAAATGAAGCATTCAGTATATTCTTTTGTTCCCCCCAGAAGGACAGAAAATAACTGTTTTGAAAGGAAGACAATCTGTTTGTTGACACTTCTTTTTCTGATTGCAGTTGTATACCTGATTCAAGAATTACTTTATACTCCCAATATGTATAACTCAAAATATAGTATTTCAATGACATTATGAAAAGTTTTCATACATGTTTCTAGGAGATAAGTGCTCTATTATTCACTTAATAAATAAGAAATGCTATCTTAGTCCCTTCAGGCTGCCATAACAAAATACCATGAACTGGGTGGTCTAAAAACAACAGAAATTTAATTTCTCCCAGTTCTGGAGGCTGGGAAGTCCAAGATCAAGGCACCAGCACATTCTAGGTGTCTGGTGAGAACCAGATTCCTGATTTATAAATGAGAAGGCTCTCATTGTGCCCTCACATAGTGGAAGGGTCTAAGTTAGCTCAGTTTTTATCTTATTTTTTTTTAATTTTTATTTTTTGCTAGAGGCCCACTGCACGAATTTGTGCACATAGATTGTAAATTAATTAGAAGGTGGCCAGCAGGGCAGGACTGGGAGAGATGGGACAGACACACCCTGGAGCCAGCCTCACACGGTCCTTCCCCAGCTGGTTGGTTATACCTGGGTGGTGCTAGGGCTCCATGGGCGTCTGTGGAGTGAGTGGGGTCTCTCCAGCAGGTGGGGTCCCTTGGCCTGGCCTATGGGGGATCAGGCCGAAACTGTTCCTCTGACACTCCCCGAAGTGTCCCAGAGTGCGAGAGGACACTCTGCAAAGCTGCTTGTCACTTGGCAGCTCCTGTGTTGAGCATCTGACCCCTGGTGGTCAGTGCATATCATAGCTGTCGGCCAGTCAGTCGGTCGCTTAGTCTTTTATGTATATAGACTAGAGGCCGGGTGCACAAAAATTTGTGCACTCAGGGGAGGGGGGACCCTCAGTCCGGCCTGTGCCCTCTCACAGTCTGGGACCCCTCGGGGCATGACCATCTGCTGGCTGAGGCTTGCTCCCCAGGGGATTGGGCCTAAGCTGGCAATCGGACATTCCTCTGGCAGCCCGGCAGCCCTCGGGGGATGTCCACTTGACAGTGGGGAGCAGACCTAAGCTGCAGTCAGACATCCTTAGCGCTGCTGAGGAGGCAGGAGAGGCTCCCACCACCACCGCTGTACTGGCAGCCCTCAGCCTGGCTTGTGGCTGAGCAGAGCTCCTCTATGTGGGAGCTCACTGACCACCAGAGGGCAGCTCCTGCATTGAGCGTCTGCCCCCTGGTGGTAAGTGTGTGTCATAGTGACCAGTCATTCCCAGTCTTTCTGCTGTTAGGGTCAGTTTGCATATTACCCTTTTACTATATAGGATAGAGGCCTGGTGCACAGGTGGGTGCTGGCTGGTTTGCCCTGAAGGGTGTCCTGGATCAGGGTGGGAGTCCCACTTGGTTGCCTGGCCAGCCTGGGTGAGGGGCTGATGGTTGTTTTCAGGCTGCCCGCACCCCCTTCAGGGTGGGGGTCCCCACTGGGGTGCCTGGCCAGCCTGGATGAGGGGCTGAGGGCTGTTTTCAGGCTGCCCGCACCCCCTTCGGGGGGGGCGGTTCCCACTGGGGTGCCTGGCCAACCTGGATGAGGGGCTGATGGCTGTTTTCAGGCTTCCCACACCTCCTTCAGGGGGGGTCCCCACTGGGGTGGCTGGCCAGCCTGGATGAGGGGCTGAGGGGTGTTTTCAGGCTGCCCGCTCCCTCTTCGGGGGGGGCCCACTGGGGTGCCTGGCCAGCCTGGATGAGGGGCTGATGGCTGTTTTCAGGCTGTCCGCACCCCCTTCAGGGTGGGGGTCCCCACTGGGGTGCCTCGCCTGTCTGGTTGAGGGGCTGAGGGCTGTTTTCAGGCAGGCCAAGCCTGCAACTGAAGCTCCCAGTCTCTCCTTTTTTTCTTTTTTTTTTATTCTGGGATTTATTTATCTTCTGTAATTGAGACTTTGTTGCAGCTCCAGCTCCGAGGCCGGCTGGCTGAAAGTAGGTACCTGGGGTTTGTTTAGCTTCTATAATTGCAATATCCTTGCATCTGGAGCTCAGAACTGGGCCGCGGCAGGCAGGGAACCTTGGCTTCCTCCATCTCTGGGGCAACCAAGCCTCATGTTCGCTTCAGCTGCGTGGCTGCAGGCCGCCATCTTGGTTGGCAGTTAATTTGCATATCACCCTGATTAGCCAATGGGAAGTGTAACGGAGGTATGGTTAAATACCATGTTTGTCTATTATTAGATAGGATTACTTCCTAAAAGTCCAACTTCTTATCACATGGGGTTAGGATTTCAACATTTGAATTTAATGGGGGAAGATAAACATTCAAACCACAGCAAACAGTAAAGAATTTTTAAATTAGATAATAGCTATTCGAGAGACCAGTAATCAGAAGAGATCCCTGACTTTTCAATAATTGAATACTTAAAATAACTTGGAATAATTACTAAAACCTAAAATCTATATTTATAATGATTTATTCAGTGATCACAGTTCAAATTTTACTATGTGTATGGTAGAAAATATACTTCCTATCAAAAAACAAAACTTTTTTATAAATAGGCAAGCATTTGCATTCTTTAGATCTCTGGGGTTGTTCTCCATTTAAAAAATCATTGACTTAGAATGATAGACTTGAAAGAAACCTCAGTGATTATCAAAAGCTTTGAAAACTTCTACTTCTCAACTTCTATTACTACATGCATATGCATGATTAGATATAATAATATATTCCTATTCACAGTAGGTTTTAAAATAGTTTTTGAGCAGATGGCTTTATTAACAAAAACCATAGGCATAATCTGATATATGAAAACATTTAAGTTTATATGGCAGGAATCTTAGATTTATTTCCAATTTTCCTTATAACATTAAACAAATATTCTTCTAGACATATTTAGTGAATATTTTTAAATAAAAAATTATCTGCTTAAATATTAACTTTGATCAATAGTGATTGTCTCATATTTCTTGGTGAAAACAAACTGTATATACTGGGATGCAGAGTGCTTTTAAGTGCACAATGTCACTTGATATAGGATAGAGCTGTTTTCAGTCTTAAAGTTCACATTATTTCTTCGTGATTACTAAGGTATGCTTTCACATAAGATTAATTGATTATTATCTTTGAGTAGAATGCTTACCCTGGGAACTTTTCGCCTATCAAAGTGAAAAATCAAGATGCAGAATTGTGAATACTGGTATAGTAACAGTTGTGTAAAAAATGAAATAGGTTGGGTAGATGAAGAAAAAGCACATTAACTTGAATATACCTGTTATTTTCAATATAAATTAAAAAATGCCTAAAATATACATATATATATGTATATGTGTATATATATATTGTATAATGCAACACTAGCCAGTTTTTATAAAATTAAATATATCAGAAAGGGATGTTTTGAGCATATGTCAATCTATAATTAAGAAACATTTATTAAAAATTAAAGTAATTTAGCCCAGGCCAGATGGCTCAGTTGGTTGGAGTACCCTCCTGTACACCAAAAGTCTGTGGGTTTAATTCCCAGTCAGGGCATGTATGGGAGGCAACCTAGTGATGTTTCTCTCTCACATGGATGTTTCTCTTTCTCTAAAATCAATGAACCTATTCTCGGGTGAGGATTAAAAAGAAATCAATGTAATTAAAAAAATTTTAACGGGCTGAAGAGTTGCAATACTTATGGGAATTAACCTTTCCTGGATTTTCTTTTTCTTTTTCTTTTTTTATTAAATCTTTATTGTTCAGCCCTAACCGGTGTGGCTCACTGGATAGAGCATCGGCCTGCAGACTGAAAGGTCCCAGGTTCGATTCCAGTCAAGGGCATGTACCTTGGTTGTGGGCACATCCTCAGTAGGAGGTGTGTAGGAGGCAGCTGATCGATGTTTCTCTCTCATCGATGTTTCTAACTCTCTATCCCTCTCCCTTCCTCTCTGTAAAAAATCAATAAAATGTATTTAAAAAAAAAAGAAAGGGATGTTAAATATGTATTTGCATGCATGTAGAGTTCTTTTTCTAAGTTATAAAAATGTGATAATATATTGATGATATTACAAGTAAATAACTTTAGCTCCTTTTTCTCCTTCCATTTCTTATCCTCTGCTACCTCCTGCTTTAGTCTGGGGTGGTTGCAGGAAAATTTGGTATAGGGTTGCAGTTTAATATTAAAATTTCCACAAAAATATACTAAGTCTGGGGGTAAAGTATCTGTTTTCTTCACTAGGCCATATACTCTTCCTGGAGAATAATTTTATTTTACCAATCCACCTAACATTCTCAATGCATTCTTAAACTTGTCTGTTAAATTAACTGAAGGAAGTATGACAGAATAACTAGTGGCCCAGCACACAGATTCGTGCACATTGAAAGGAAATTAATTAGAAGAAATGTTTTAATATCACTATTTGCCCTTTCTCTATAATAGAAGTGTCAACCAAGTTCATGATTGACAATGACAGATCAAAACACATGCATGCGATTGGCGTCAGCAACAGCTTTATATGTATCACACATGCACGAGTCAAATTAGCCTATGTGACTTATTGACCAATGTTATCCCAATAAATTTAATTCTTTAACAAACATGTTACATTTGCAGAAAAGTGACTGAAGGGCACATAAGATCCCATCTGCTGCTCTAAAGTAATTTTATTACTAAAAATGTTGAAAGAGAAAACTTTCCTGTAATTTCAGAAACTATAAAAATCATGGAGTAAAGTGGGGGAAAAGGAGACATATGTAAAACTTTAGACAATAAATTTTAAAAAATCATGGAGTTAAAATAGTCACCTTTCTACCTTAATCATCTCATTTGACAGCATATGGTACCTGGATACCACCCTGCAAACCAAGGATATTTGCTATTGTTTTCACATTAGAACAATTTTAATCTATATTTTGAATACATAATATTGTATTAAAGGGTATAGAGTGAAAAATATATCTTCTCACCCTTTCCCCCCAGCATATCCAGTCCCATCCATACCTCCCCTTAAGGCACCCAAGTTGATCAATAGTGATTGTCTCTTATTTCTTGGTGAAAAACAAACTGTATATACTGGGATGCAGGGTGCTTTTAAGTGCACAATGTCACTTGATATAGGATAGAGCTGTTTTCAGTCTTAAAGGTCACTTTATTTCTTCGTGATTACTAAGGTATGCTTTCACATAGGATTAATTGATTATTATCTTTGAGTACAATGCTTACCCTGGGAACTTTTCGCCTATCAAAGTGAAAAATCAAGATGCAGAATTGTGAATACTGGTATAGTAACAGTTGTGTAAAAAATGAAATAGGTTGGGTAGATGAAGAAAAAGCACATTAACTTGAATACACCTGAGGAAACAGCATAAAGGTGATATAACTAGTAGAAGTTGTGCAGCTGATAAATAATAGAGTGAGGACACAACTCCAAGTTTGTCAGATTAAAACCAATGCTGTTAGCCATGCATTAGTTAAATTACTATGCCAACAGTCTATCTTTAGATAATTCAATAAAGGTAGACCTTTAGATAATTTATGTCTTGCAAATCACAATTTCTTATATGTCAGATATTTCCTTCCAGCAAAAGTAATTTGGGAAATTAGCTTATTTCAGTTTTTCAATGGTTATATTTATTCTTTTAGTCAATTACTATTTATTAAGCTCTAGGGGGAAGCAATGCAAATTAAAACTATTTTTTTTTCTGAAAACCTTTTCCATATCAAAACCTTGTTGGACAGTTTCAAGTAGTCACCATGAGAAGTTTTGTCCTTTTTCTAGAGATGTGTCTATTATTTAAAACTAGTAGCCCAGTGCATGAAATTCATGCACATTAAAAGGGAATTAATTAAAGGAAATATTATAATATTGCTATTTTCCCTTTCTCTATAATAAGAGTGTCAGAGATAAAAGAAAATTAGTAAAAGGTATATGAAAATAATATATAAATTTGTTAATAAATAAACAATCACAACATGATATAATAACAACAAAGACATGATATAAAAAAAACATGATGTAAAAATGATATTGATACAAACAATGAGTGATAAATTGATTAAACTTACTCTAATATCTCTCTGTATACCACAGTAAGAGTGAAAACACTTTCAGAGTGCTTGACTAATATCCCTTGTGACGAAATATTTACAACTTTAACTTTAACATCACATGCTCTTCAAACTCGAGAGAAAGCAACATATAACTGACCATGTGCAAAAACAGCTTCAGGTAGGAATATTCCTACTCTGTCTAGAGTTTGTCCTTGTGATTTATTAATAGTCATCGCAAATGCTGGCATCACAGGAAACTGTCTTCAAATTAATTTAAATGGGAGCCCAGTGTCAGATGGGGACAATTCAATTCTTGGAATCAGAACAACCTCTCCTTCTGCAGATCCTGTTAATACTTCAGCTTCGATAATGTTGGGTTGCAATCTTTTAATAATAAATCTAGTACCATTACAAAGACCCCATTTACTATTAAGATTTCTCAGTAGCATGATGATTGCACTCACTTTCAATTTTAATTTATAACACAGCATTCCCAAAGGAGTAATACTATTAAGAAATTCGATGGGAAAATTTTCCTTTTCAGCATCATCTGTTGAATCAATGGAATCATCACTCAAATACGTGTGAAAATCTCCATTGAGTAGATCCAAAATTTCTTCATTTAATTTTTGAATGTGCTCATTTTTTGGACAAAGAATCTCATGTTTAGATATATTTTTAATATTATCTATAGATATAGTATTTCCAAAGGTAGCTTCAATAATAGATCTGTTACAAATAATTTCACAGGGGATTTCAGTAATATCCATTGCCCATCTCCGAGTTTTACTAACCATTCACTATAAGCAGAATCCTCTGATCTCATATTTGTTTTGAGACAACTTTCTGAAACATCACCAAACATTACAGTACTTTAAACTCGTTTGTACTATGGCCGATCGCATAGCATGTGGCACAATACTGAGACATTGTCGAAAATCCCCTCCGAGAAGGAGAACTTTCCCACCAAATGCAACATTCAAATTCATAATTTCTCTTAGTAATCTGCCTCAGGGCGCTCCAGGTGCTCTGAGGGCGGGTTCCTCCCTCAGGCCTCATCCTCACCAGAAACAGCTTGCGGAGGGCGCCTCAGGGCCAGTAGGACTGATGAAAGTGGGGGAGGTGGCAGGGAGGTGGTATCTGCGCTTCTGATCATTTGCACACTCCTGCAGGCCATCAGAAGCCTCTGGCAGCCATCACCACAGCAACCCAGGACTCAGTGCCTTCGAGTTCTGAGGGAAGGTTCCTCCCTCAGGCCTCACCGGAAATAACTCAGGGAGGGCACCTCAGGGTCGGTGGTACTGATGGAAGTTGCGGAGGGGTGGGGGGCATGGAGGTAGTGCCTGCGCTTCTGATCACTTGCACACTGTGTTTTATACCACAGCCTGTGGCATTGACTGTGAAGGTCGCCATGGCAACCCAGCGCTGACTGCAGGACTGACTCTGGTTGGTCAAGCCTCCGGTCATTACTGTTGTTACTGACCCAGGATTTTTATATATTAGGATATTGGTAATGATTTTCTTTCAGAATTTTCTTCATAGTCTTCCTATTAATCTTCACCAAATTTTAATTGTTTACTTTTAGCATATATATTCTAGTTTTGGAAACAACTAAACATCTAATCATAAAGGCAAAAATATAGGTTACATGGTCATGTTAAATAATTATATTTTCTTAGGGTTACCATCCACCCTGTCTTATTAATTAAGATTAGTATGATGGGCTGCTTCTCTGACTTCTAAAGTAAAAATAACAGCAATTCCATGAAATAATTTCATTTTTTCTAGCAACAACTGGGCAGAATTCTTGGAGTATCATTTCTAAAGCCTCCTGATCCAGCTTTGAAGCGAAGCACACGTGTTTAATCACTTTTTAAAACTGACAGTCTCATTGGTTTGTAGACAAGCCTTGTACACTACCTGGTCTGTATCTGAAAAGGGTATAAGATACAGTATAACAGAAGATGAACTAGAGAAAGAAAAACGGCCAAAGTGATGGCAGTGCTTTTCTTGAGTTGTTTGAGAGAATGTTCACACAAATACCGTGAGGCATTTTTTACTACTTTCTGTGTGTATTTATGTTGTTCCTTGTGTTTGGTGTGGTCTCACTCTCTCTGCCCAGCTCTTACGTCACTTTTATCCAACATTACTGGGCTCTGTTACTGTAATGAAGCTGGGTCATTTAAATTATGCAATATAGTGTAATTATTTGAGATATGCCTTTCTCTCTTAGATACAAGCAACTTAAAGCAGATATCGTATGTTTCATGTATGTTTGTATCCCTGAATGTTCATCATAATATCAAATGAGTGAATAAATGAATACATTAACAGAAGAGATTCTGTATAAAAGAAATTTATAGGAGTGGCATGCAATTGTTTATGTAGTTCTATAAGTAATAAAATGGGACCTATACTTTAGTGAGAAAGGAAGAAAGGAAGATTTTTTTAAAAAAGAGTCACAAAATTTTAAAAAAATATATTTTTATTGATTTCAGAGAGGAAGGGAGAGGGAGAGAGAGAAACATCGACAATGAGAGAGAATCATTGACCGGCTGCCTCCTGCATGCCCCCTAATGGGGATGGAGCCTTCCTGCAACCAAGGCATGTGCCCTTGACTGGAATCGAGCTCGGGACCCTTCAGTCCGAAGGCCGATGCTCTATGCACTGAGCCAAACAAGCTAGGGCAAGAGTCAAGAAATTTTAATTACAAATGAACAGAGAATATTTTATGCATTGAGTTTGTCTTATCAAAGTGGAATTTTGAAAGAAGGAAGATGTTAGATAAAATAAAATGTGTATGAAGCTCATGTAAACTATACATTTCTTACACTTGTGGAAATGTTAAACTCTGAAAGGCCAACAATCATATGTTTTATATTTTGTAGAAAGATGTTTTATCATATAAATTAATACAAAATTGTATTTATTAATTTTAGTATTTTCCTTATTAAATACTATCATTTTTAATTTAAAATTTTACAGATACCTGTAGAATATTGGACACACAGATCCAGGATCCGTAAGACTTTTCCACCTTGAATCAAGGATTTGGTTGATATCCTCCTGTCTTTTCTTCATATCAACTAAATTATTTTTTAAAAGAATTAACAAATTTGCCATAAGAGAATTTAAGAAAAATAATACAACCCACACTTTCTAATGCCTAAGAATAGCAAGATGATAAAAGAAGAATTAGAAGATGAAGTTATTGAATCTGCCAAAGACCTTCTTTCCAATGAAGATGCAGCTGATGATGCTTTTAAGAAAAGCGAACTAATTGTTGATGTCCAAAAAGAGAACCATACAGATGCTAAAGTATCTGACATCAAAAATGAAAGACGAGGTTGGAACAACAGGCTACAATACATCCTTGCCCAAGTTGGATTTTCTGTAGGTCTAGGCAATGTGTGGCGATTCCCATACCTATGTCAGAAGAATGGGGGTGGTAAGTTTTATTTTTTTAAGTGATACATTGCTGAATAGATTTCAATTGATTATCTCAAATAGCTGCTGTTGTTGCTGGAGTCTCAGTAGTTTAGAAACTATGAATTTTATTATAAAGCTAGGGAGATTCCTTTGTTGAAAATGAGTTTCACTGTTTTCAGAATAGGTTTCCATAGGAGCAGATGGCTTGCTATGAATACACAAGGATTGCTTTAAAGGTAATACATTCTCAGATTCTTTCTGTGGATTCTATTAAAAATCTCTAAATTACTGACTTTTTAAACAAATGTTGCATCCCTTGTGCCTGTTGGTTATTCACTTTGGAGAAAAAAACTGAAGTTTCTGGTATAAGGCAATATTTGTGAAGACAAAATTTTCTCTCTATGACTTATTAAATCTGAATTTTTAAAGTTGTTTTACTCTCCATAAAAACAAAAATTGCATATCATTTAGAATGATGATAGTCTTCTAATGCTGACCAGAACTTTAAAGATTTCAGTAGAAGGGATTTAATGGGATCCTTTACAATAAAGAGTAATATGCAAATTGACCATCACTCCCTCACAAAGATGGCTGCCTATGACCAGGCCGGCAGGGGCTTAGTGAGGGATGACCAAATGACTGAAAAGTAGGCTGTGTGAGGCAACCAGACTGGCAGGGGGTGAGTGAGGGATGACCAAATGACTGAACAGCAGACTGCGTGGGGCAACCAGGCCGGTGGGGGGTGGGGGGCCATGAGGGGTGACCAGGCTGGCATGGGGCCAGTAAGAGGCGACCAGGCCAGCAGGAGGTTAGTTAGGGGTGACCAGGCTGGCGGGGGGGTGCAGTTGGGGGCAACCAGGCCAGCAGGGGCAGTTGGGGTGATCAGGCTAGTGGGGGGGGGGGCAGTTAGGGGCTACCAGGCCAGCAGAGGGGGCCAGTTAGGGGTGCCAGGCTGGTGGGGGGGGGGGGCTGTTAAGAGCGACCAGGCAGGCAGGCAGGTGAGCAATTAGGAGCCAGTGGTCCAGGATTGTGAGAGGGATATCCAACTGTAGTTTAGGCCCAATCCTGGCAGTCGGATATCCCCCAAAGAGTCACGGATTGGAGAGGGTTCAGGCTGGGCTGTGGGGGACCCCGCCCCCCATGCATGAATTTCATGCACCAGGCCTCTAGTAATTAATATTATACCAGTCATTCTTTATCCTTAAATATCATACATATTTGGTTCCCAATTCTGTAGTATTTGGGGGACAATGTTTTGTTTTAAAGAAAACTTTAAAGAAATTAGAATCCTTAGTTTTAAACAAAAATATATACATCAGCATGATACTTTAGTTTTTTGTATTTGTGCATATAAATACCAGGGGTTATTTAGCAAATATTTCTTAAAAACTAAGGGGGGTGGACACATACAAAGGAATAGATTATTTGTGTAGGACATAATTTTTATAGTACACCAAAGTCAAACTGAATGTTTACTAACATTTAGTTTGAAGCTTTATTATTTATATGCATGGAAGTTGTTAAAATAAGCATGACTAAAAACTAAATATTTTATGTGCCTCATTTCAGTACCCAAAGGATAGAAAGAATATTTTGGTATTTGATTCTAGTTTGTGATAGTTTCGTTGACTGAACAAATATTTTTAATTTTTATGTGATTGCCACCTACAAATCAAATGAAATAATATAACCATTCGATATGGAATTTCTTCTTAGCCACTAAAGATAAAAGTGTTATGGTGACAAAATAAGGTTTAAAATCTTGCTTAGTTAATTCAACCAGGCACAAAATCACAGGTTTGAAAAAATTAGCCTGTTTGACAAATCTTCCTGAGAGGTCGGAATCAATACATAGTCGGTGATCCACTACAGATCACATCATTCCACTGAAATTGTGAGCCCCTTAGTGAGTCGGTAACATCACATTAATTATTTATCAAATCAGCTATAAGCAGCTGTGCACTACCCTGCTTTGCGTTTCTTACAAATCACTTCATTTGTCAAGACTTTGAGAAGATGAAATCTAATTTTCAGACCTCTCCCCTTATAAACCTTATTCATACTGTAAAGGAAGAAAGTTTTCTTGACTGAAGAGTTAGGTTGCCTTCCATTTAATACAATTTTTGTCTTGATGGAGAGCTGAGAAAGAATTTTGTATTTAGTAATTAGCAAAGTGGCTCTTCTTTCTAATTTTCATGTGAAAGTAGTCAAAATACCCTTCCTAATATTGTTTCCTTTCTTCAAATCACAAATACTAGAGAGTGATATTACAAAATACCAGTGAACTTTTCTCATTTCAAGATGGCTGTTAGAGTACAAAAGATTTTGCTCAATATGCAGTATAGCTTTGAGCCTTCTAGGTACTCAAGTGGTATCTTCTGGCTGCTGAGTCAAAGAGCCTCGCTACCCAAATCTTACTTATTCATTATTTGAGGAACTTTATGAATAATATGAATAAAAAGTAATAAACCTAATGTAAGTTGATTTGTCTGAAAATATACTTAAAGCACAATGGTTAAGCTTAATAAGTGGTATAACATAGAAGCTACCAGCTCAAAGTTTGAAATCAATTTGACTATGAAGCCTAGCTCAGTGGTCGGCAAACTGTGGCTCACGAGCCACATGCGGCTCTTTGGCCCCTTGAGTGTGGCTCTTCCACAAAATACCACGTGTGGGCGCGCATGTACAGTGCGATTGAAACTTCGTTCCCCATGTGCAGAAGTCGGCATTTTGTGAAAGAGCCACACTCAAGGGGCCATATTTTTTAAGCATAGAAACTCTACTAAAAGGATAATAGCATATATTTTATAATAGACTAGTGGCCCAGTGCACAAAATTCGTGCAGGGCGGGTGCGGGGGCAGTGTCCCTCAGCCTGGCCTGCACTCTCTCCAATCTGGGACCCTATGGACATCCCTCTCACAATCTGGGACTGCTGGCTCCTAACCGCTTGCCTGCCTGCTTGCCTGATCACCCCCTAACTGCTCTCCTGCCGGCCTGATCTCCCCCAACTGCCCTCCACTGTCACAACCCGCCTCCTCTGCTGGGACCCACCTCCTCTGTGTGAGGTGGCGGAGATGACGGAACTGGCCTCCTCTGTGCTATGTGGAGCGGCCGCCAGGCCCCACCACCACTGTGTGCGTGGCCATCTTGTGGTGGCCATCTTATGACAACATCATGTGTGAAGGCCACCTAAGCTTTTATTAGTATAGATATGAAATGTCTTTGTTTCTGTCAATCTCACCACCCCATCATAGAATTTTGGAAAATAAAAAATTGCTTGTTTCCTAAAGTGTATTTTTATATGAAGTATATATAGGGAAAATGACATTTCTCTGTGTTAGAGGTTTTTTTATTTTATTATATTTTTATTTGAAGCAGCCATTTCTTCTCCTTTGTTGTTATTTAAGAAGAAGAGTCAGTTTTAGTAATATAAAATTTCATTCATTTTAACTTATCTGATTTGCAGTACATGATTTATATCAATAGATGAATTTGAACAAAATTTAATAAAATACTTCATAAATATTGTATGAATAAGATTTTTATGATGCCTGACTGGTGTGGCTCAGTGTTTGAGTGTCAACCTGTGAAACAGGAGGTCATGATTCCATCCCTGGTCAGGGCACATGCCCAGGTTACAGGCTCAATCCCCAGTGGGGAGCATGCAGAAGGCAGCCAATCATTGATTCTCTGTCATCATTGATGTTTATATCGCTCTCTCCCTCTCTCTTCCTCACTGAAACCAATAAAAATAATATTTTTTTAAAAAAAGATTTCATGAGTTTGTGAAACCTACTTGAGAAAATAATTAATGTTAAGGAGACAATTATTTTATGGAAAAGTAAGTTGTTTACCCTTTCATTAAAATGAAACCAAGCTATTCATTGATATACTTACTTTTATCATAATTATTTTTTATCAGAAAGTCTTTGTAGCAGGCAAATTGAGGTTTCAAATACTAGAAAGTTTAAAGTAATGAAATTGCATTTTCTTTAAAGTCCTTTATATTTATTATATATAGAAGTTCAAATATCATCTTTTATGAGATAATGAGAATTAGTGTATTCTCTACTGTGACTGTTAAAAATATAATCTATTTTATTTGTTCTTGTTTCTGTAGGTGCATATCTTTTGCCATTTTTTCTATTGCTTATGATAGTAGGTATTCCACTTTTTTTTCTGGAACTTGCTCTGGGGCAAAGAATTCGACGAGGAAGCATTGGTGTGTGGAATTACATAAGCCCTAAATTGGGTGGTATTGGATTTACAAGTTGTATAGTAAGTTTCCTGATGTAGTATATGCCATAAAATTTTTATAATGTTTGGATTTATATTATTTGTATTTAAATAAAATATTTATGTATTTCTACTGAACTGTTTATCTTTTAAAAAACACTATAGGAGATTTTACTAATACACGAAACAAGATGAAATATATTAATATAGTTCAATCTTATTACTGCATGTTCTTAAGACCTGTGAGAGACTTTTTTTTTCAGAAAAGATAATGTGTTTTAAATAAAAATAAAATGAATAAGATTTTTAAAATGTTAAATGGGGTCATATACACATAATCTCATTGTTTCAAAGGAAGGGGCATCAGAGGTTTAATGTAACCACATTATTTTATTTTGCAGGTGAGCTTGTTTGTGGCTCTCTACTACAATGTCATCATTGGCTGGAGTGTGTTTTATTTTGCTCAGTCTTTTCAGTTTCCTCTGCCTTGGGCTAACTGTCCTGTGGTGAAAAATGCTACCCATACTTGTAAGACATGGCCAATATCATGTTTTTATATTTAATGATTATAAAGTTGGTAAAGGAATGAGCTTTCAAGATTTTTAAAAATAATGTAGAAACAATTATTATCATAACAACTTTCCTCACTTTTAGGATTGCCATACTCAGATAGAACTTGGGCACCTTCTAAGTTTACTAGCTCTTCCCGAGTTACTTCTTCTCAGTTAAGCATAGTTGGTGTACAATACATTAGTAGTTATAATAGTTTCAGGTGTACGACGTGGTGACTTGATATCTCTATAAGTTACAATGTAATAACCCCACTAATTCTAGTAATCATCTGTTACTGTGCAAACCTTTCACAATATTATTGACTACATTCTCCTTCTCGAGTCGTTTTGTTGTGCCCCATGGTATTAGGGTGAAATACTGTTAACTTTGACAGCCTTTAATTTTGTACACCTCTTTTGATGCCTTATAGTTTTTGTTAAAATAAAACAAAGGACAAAAAAAAAGTACTATTGAAGTAATTGTTTTTATTTCATAGTTTTTCTATCATTTATTTTTATATCCTAGAATATAATAAAGAAAATTTCCTTATAATGATGTCAAGTAAATATAGAATATGCCTAAAATTTTCTTGTAGCCACAATTTAAAAATAAACAGGTGAAATATTTTATTTAATCCTATGTATCCAAAAATTTTAACATTTCAACGTAAAATTAATATAAAGTTATTAATGTAATAATTTTCATTATATTTCTCATATTAAGTCTCCAAAATTTTATTTGTATTGTATATTACAACACAGGACATTTCGGGCTAGCTTATTGCAAAAGTCACATATGGTCAGCCACCCGTGCATTTGACAGCTGTGCCCCAGTAAGATAATTCTGGGAGTGGAAGGGACTATAAATTTGATATGTTTTCATTACTTTGATAAAAAGTTCACGTGTTTTTATTAATAATTGTGTGATAAGAAATATCAAAGAGGATACATGTCTGTTGATATTTCACTTCTTCTGCAGTTGAGTTTTTACTGTGAATTTAAATGCTTCTGTAGAATAGTAATATTTTTCTAGAAAATGTTGAGAATTGATTTATAGGCTTATTGGGAAAAAATTCTTATTACTCTTTATAATCTGAAATTACTGTGTTATCTTTCTTTCTACAGTTATAGAGCCAGAATGTGAAAAAAGTTCTGACACCACCTATTACTGGTACAGAAAAGCACTGGATATTTCCAGTTCCATTTCTGAAAGTGGGGGCTTAAACTGGAAGATGACCGTCAGCTTGCTGGTTGCCTGGGCCATTGTTTGCTTCGCTATGATCAAAGGCATTCAGTCTTCTGAAAAAGTTAGTGTGTTAGAGACCCTCCTGATTCTGCAATCTCTGTGGGCAAATTGCAAGTAGCACTTTGTTCTACATAGTTAATTAAAGATTGATAAAAAGTGGTGCTTTTACGATATGTTTACATTAATAAAACGACATAAGCAAAGAGATAAGTGTTTTATACTGAAATATAAAGTCATTTATAATCTTTTATTTTATCAAGAGTTTTGATATTTTTGGTCAATACCATTTTTTTCTATTTATTGAGTTTACCCTAATATTTTGATTCTCTGATTATCAATCAGTTCCAAACATGGAAATTGGGGAAGGTGGTAGAATAAAGAAATTTTTCATTTTAGTTGTCTTATATCATTCATTTTTCTCTATTGTAGTTATTCTAAGGAATGCTTGCATAAGATATTTTAATATGGTCTCTATTGTGGAGGGTTTCTTAAAGATCTGAGCAGCACTAGGTAAATTATAAATTATCATAATTATAAATTACTGTGATAATCTCAACAACCCACTCAGAGTAAATCTAAAAGACTAAAGGGCATGCCTTCCAGTGCAAATGGAAAATGTTAAGTGGCTGTGGTTGAAAAAGACATTAAGTGAATTCTAGAAACTTAGAATTCTTTTTTTTAAAGAATACATTAGTAAAGTAATTGTTATTCACTCTTTTGCTTTCATGTTGCATTTTTTCATTATTACTGTCATTGTTTTAATGCTCTTATATCTCTTGGATGGACCATAGCAAGAATTTATTATTGATTCTTCTTTGCCTTTAATAATCTATCTCTAATATTTTTTTCTATCCAAAGCATAGATCTGATTGTATATCTTTCCAGGCTAATATATCACCAATCACCAGCATATACTAGTAGAAGTGGAGATAATAGTAGTAGTAGTAATAAATGATGATAGTGAAGGTGATTCCCACAATGATCAGAGCAAGAACAATAACAGAAGCCAATATTTATTGCAAGTGTTTTTTGCTCTAGGAAATGTGATAGGTACTTTATATATTTTATCCCATTGAATTCTAAAGAAAACTCTAAGAAGTAATTACTATTCTCAGGCCTTATTTACAGATATAAAATAATTTTGAGAAGTTAGGTAATTTCCCTAAAGAATCGTGGCTAGTAACTGCTACCTGGAGTAAAACCCAGCTCTGTGTAAATCTAGAGCCCATATTATTTAATTGCAACCCTATAATGCCTCTCACTGCCATATTTTTTTACATCCTATAGTTAAGATTTTTAGGTCAGAAGTCTATGTAATTCATCTTTGCTTCCTGTTACTTCATCTTAAATTAAAAATGTTTGATGATTTTAACTTGTAAATCACAACTAATTTCATATTTACCTTCCTGCTGGAACTCCCACACCATTTTTCCTTTGGAAAAATCAATGTGATAAATAACACATCTAAATATCTTTTCATCTTTTTCCGAGTGTCAATATACAATTAAATAAGTTCAGTTAATTGGTTCAATTTGGTGTCTTCTACCATTCTGAGACACATTACAGTCATATTTCAAATAAAGGAATAGATTCTTAAGTCACATCTAAGCACATTTACATGTTTCTTAAGATAATGTCATTTGGTAGAAAGAGAACCAAAAGTGGTTAGCCAGAGAAGTAAAAAAAATCTTTGTGCTTGAGTCTTACTGCCACATTTTGTTTCTTCTTAATCTGAGTGTGTCTTATCATTATTTTTTTAAAAAATTCATCCTTTTCTTATCACAAAATTTTGTGGTGGTTTTCCTTATTCATACAATATAACTTTAGAAAATTTTAATATAAACTTACATATCATATATAATTTATTATTTAAATTAGAAGGTTTCAGTGGCTTTGGGGCAATATTTGAATAAAGAATTCAGTAGTCACAGATGAGGAAAAAGCTGTAATTTGAGCAAAGATATGAAAATTGAAATTGTTATAATTCTTCAGTCTGAAACAAGTTAAACTTAATAGATAAATGTGTGCCAGGGATAAATATAAAGCTCTCTGTTTGCCTGTGAAACAAAAAGAGCCTCCAAATAAATAATCACACAAGTACAGGATAGAGAAACATAATTTATGGGCAATATGGTTTAAAGGTAGTATATGAAAATACCATTTAGAGAATTTAGCAGTTAAAAGAAGAATGTGAGTCAACTTGCATTAGGCTTTGTCAACACACACACACACACACACACACACACACACCACAAGGACTGACTAGAAACTTCATGAGATAAAAGAAGAGTATGATAATGTCAGTCTCCTTTGGGCCAGTAGGCACACCTCAGCTGATCCATGCCTGTAATACTGGATTTTACTGAAATCTTTATTTCTCCCTGTATCGTGGAGAGAAATTTCAACCCTGTGATCGCAATCTTCACCTCGCTGAATAAAAAGAAGAATAAGGCTTAATCCGTGCTACAGAGAACAGAACTATGGTCAATTAGTGTGAATTACGGAGAATGGTGGGGTAGTGATACATTCTCAAATAAAGGAAGACTTTTCAGGAATCAAGCCTGATAACAAGGAAACGAGTTCTCTCAGTGAGTGTGAGCATGTCCCTTTGTTACGGTCTCTGTTAAGGGGATACCTCCCCAAGATGAAGTATGCAAATGAGAAGTTCTAATTTTTCTTCTAACTCTAAGTTTATACTTTTTGGCCAGTACTACTTTGCCATTATTTCCTACTACTATGCTAAGGACTT
Source organism: Myotis yumanensis (assembly GCF_028538775.1). Taxonomy (NCBI): domain Eukaryota; kingdom Metazoa; phylum Chordata; class Mammalia; order Chiroptera; family Vespertilionidae; genus Myotis; species Myotis yumanensis. The sequence goes on from NW_027223754.1 coordinate 133,859,030, forward strand.
GGTGTACATTAGCATGTGTAAATCTTTCTATCAGTCAGGTGATTTGCATCTACACTAATAAAAGACAAAGATGCTAATTGACCATATCTTCACTATGCCCCAAGCCAAGCCCACCAGCCAATCAGAGTGACTATATGCCAAACAAGATGGTGGCCGGCAGCCACAGAGCTGGAGCAAGCAGGAGGCTTGGTTGCCTGGGCGATGGAGGAAGCCAAGCTTCCCGCCTACCCTGAGCTGGCTGTTGCCTCTGCTCATGGCAACAAAGTTTCAATTATAGAAGACAAATAAATCCCAGATACCTGCTTCCAGCCAGCCTCCACTGGGAGCTTGGGTGGCTGGGGCCCGTGGCCAGCCTACAAACAGCTATCAGCCCCTCACCCAGGATGGCCACACCCTCACGGGGGCTTGACCAGCCTGCAAACTGCCATCAGCCACTCACCCAGACTGGCCAGGCACCCCAGCAGGACCCCCCCCACCCAGAAGGGGATGTGGCCAGCCTGAAAAGGGCCCTCAGCCCCTCACCCAGGCTGGCCAGGCACCCCAGTGGGAACTGCACACTGAAGGTGCTGTGGTCAGCCTGCAAACAGCCATCAGCCCCTCACCCAGGCTGGCCAGGCACTCCTATATAATAAAAGGGTAATATGCAAATTGACCCTAACAGCAAAATGACTGGGGATGACCAGTCACTATGACACACACTGACCACCAGGGGGCAGATGCTCAATACAGGAGCTGCCCCCTGGTGGTCAGTGTGCTCCCACAGGGGGAGCTCTGCTAAGCCACAAGCCAGGCTGACGGCTGCCAGTACAGTGGTGATGGTGGGAGCCTCTCCTACCTCCTCAGCAGTGCTAAGGATGTCCGACTGCAGCTTAGACCTGCTCCCCGCTGGCAAGTGGACATCCCCCGAGGGCTCCCAGGCTGCCAGAGGGATGTATGATGGCCAGCTTAGGCCCAATCCCCCGGGAAGGGGGCCTAAGCCTGCACGTGGTCATTTCCCGAGGGGTCCCAAACTGCAAGAGGGCACAGGCTGGGGTGAGGGATTTTTGTGCACTGGGCCTCTAGTGGTTTATAAAACTTCATTTTCCTGCAGAATTAGCATGTATAAGGAGAACAAATGGCCAGAATTTGCTATAAAGTCCTCAAAGAAAACGACTTTCTCAAAGTGTGTTTATAATAAGCATTTTAATATTAAAAAAACAAACAAAATGATTTCGTATGTTTTATGGTCTTCAGTGGTTCGGTGGAATGGAAATATTTTCAGACAATGTGTTTGTTGATAAACTAATCTCTTACTGAAAGGCATTCCAGTTGTCAAGATCCAGAGGGTCTTAAAATTAACCAAAGAAACATTTCACTGTTTCATTTCTCAGTTCTTAAAAGTGTTTATTTTCTGGACGAAGTAGTCAATCATTCATCAAATCATTTAATACATATATATTGATTGAGCACCTACTATGTGTCAGGCACTGACCTTGTTCTGAAGATAAAGGGATGAACAAGGCAGACAAAACACCTTCCCTCATAAAATGTCCAGTCTAGTGGCAGAGGAAGACAATAAACATATTTGAAAAATAATTTCATTTAGCAATGAATAAAATAAAATGTTGTAAGGAGAATGTGTAGACTTTTACATATAGAGAGGTAGATGAACCTATTTTTAATAATAGTAGGTATCTATTTGGTATGATAAGATTATACCCATATGATTAAATAAATAATTTAAGTTTAAAAACACAAATGGTAGAAGACACCAAATTGAACCAATTAATTGAACTTATTTAATTGTATATTGACATTCATCTGGACACCCCTGTAAAGAGCTGGCTTCGGATTCATCTTAAATCTCATAATTTAATAATTAATATTTTGGTGTGTGTGTGTTTTACCTGTGACCTACTTAATACTACTTACATGTTTAAATTTTTGGTCATTATATTTCTCCGTGTCACATTAAATATAATTTTTTAAAATATATTTTTATTGATTTCAGAGAGGAAGGGAGAGGAAGAGAGAGATAGAGACATCAATGATGAGAGGGAATCATTGATCGGCTGCCTCCTGCATGTTGGACTGATTGCCCTTGACCGGAATCAAATCTGGGACCCTTTGATCTGCAGGTCAACACTCTATCCACTGAGCCAAACTGGCCAGGGCTAAATATAAAGTTTAATTTTTCATTTTAGGAAGCTATGCTAGAGTCTTTTCATTGAATCCAAATCAGGGTCTTTAAGAACTCAAATACTTTTTGAACTAGTAAATGAAAATTGAAATGATCTGACAATATAATTAGTTCATAATTTTAAAAATATTTCAGAATAAAGATGAGTTTAATTTTTATGGAATGTATGCATAAAGGAAAACTTATCTTTGTATAAATTCTGTACATTTTTTGAGTATTTACTATATGTTAGGAATTAACAAATATGAAAGTATGAATAGAGCACAGTTTTGTCCTCACGGAACCAATAATTTAATGGGTGAGATAGATAATTACAGCAGAATAAATGCAGTAATAGAGGTATATAAAAAATGCACGATGGGCTATGGCTGGGTAGCTCAGTTGGTTAAGAATGTTATCCCAATACGTCAAGGTTGTGGGTTCAATCCCCTGTCAGGGTACATACAAGAATCAATCAATGAATGCATAAATATGTGGAACAACAAAACATGATCTCTCACTCTTTAAAACGAATAAATATTTTTTTTAAAAAAATCAATGAATGACTGCATAAATAAGTTGAACAACAAATTGATCTCTTTCTCTCTGTCTCTCTTTCAAATCAACAAATAAAAAAATTTAAAATTTAGAGGTAGTCACTGAAATTAACATGGATCTGGAGTAAGTTTTCATAGAGAAGGTAACTTTGGGGCTAGAGTATGTGTTTGAGGAGAAAAAATAATGGATGCATGGAAAATAGCATGTACAAAGCCCAAAGATTGCTGAGTACACACACCTTTATGATTTTTACATACAACTCATGCAGCTCTTGGGAGATGAAACTTTAAATGTAAGTTGACTTACATTCTAACAGTAGATGGGCTGTTAGAATGATTGGCTGTTACATACCAAACGATGTAGACCATTTGAGGATCTTTAGCTATTCATTGACACCATCAAATCTTTACTTTAGAGAGATCATTCTAGTGTAGATGCTGGATTTCAGGAATGAAGGGAAAATCTGGAGGTTAGGTAACCAGGAAATTATTTTAATGGTGACACATCAGTAAGGTTGGAAACAATTAGATATATGTGTGAATTCAGTGGTAGAATCAATAATTTTGCTTGATGAGTTGGTTATGGAACATGGGCAAAAGGGACTTATTATGGGTGTGATTAGCCTGGACAAATAAAAGTACAGGAAGAGTCATTTTTTCTCTTAGTCTCTAATTTGAAGTTATATTAAGAACATGCTGATAATATGTCACAGTTATTGGAAAAACCATAACCTATTCAGACTACTTTATTGTGTAGCCTTCATTTTCACTTTTAAAGTAAGTCGAATTAATGAAAGTAAGTCATTTATGAGGCAGGAAAGTTGAGTTCTGTTAAAAAAAAAAACTCCTTTACAAAGTAAATTCTTACTTCTGGCTAGCATCAAGATTTGTGAAGAAGAATCATAAAAAAGAATAGCTTTAATTCAAGTGAGATCAAGACTATTTAAGTAGCTACATAAACTGGCAAATTTAAAGAATACTAAAATTAGGCAATAAGAAGAATAAAAAGTACTCCATCTGAAGGCATTCTGATCACAAGTAATTAAGGAATTAAACCAATTTTAAATGATTATAAAATTATGTTTTATTAAAAACTAGAGGCCCAGTGCACGGATTCATGCACCAATGGGGTCCCTCAGCCTTGCCTGCAGCCTCTCATAATCCGGGACCCCTTGGAGGATGTCAGACTGCCAGTTTCGGCCCAATCCCCACAGGCCTGACTGAGGGGCCGAAACTGGCAGTCTGACATCCCCCAACGGATGTAGTAATGCACAAAGCAACAGGTGGCCGGAGAGGAGTCTAAGCCCAGGCCAGGCGCCATGCTGCTCCAGCTCATCTCGGCCCCGCTGTGCTTGCCGCTGCCACCATGTGGTAGCACTGCCATGGAAGTGGGAGAGGCTCATGCCACCTCAGCTGCACTCGCCAGCCACGGGCACGGCATCTGGCACCCATCAGTCAGCTGAGCAGCACTCCCGCTGTGGGAGTGCACTGACCACCAGGATGCAGTTCCTATGTTGAGCATCTGCCCTCTGGTGGTCAGTGTGCATCATAGCGACCGGTTGACTGGTCGTTTGGCCACTTAGGCTTTTATATATATATATAGATAATTAAATTAAAATATTGATTTTAAGTATGTTGGGATTTTATTCATAACTAAAGGCCTGGTACATGACATTTGTGCACTGAGAGAGGGTCTTCTCCAGTCCGGGATCCCAAGGGGTCCTTAATGCTGCCACAGAGTCGGAAGAGGCTCCTGCCACTGCTGCTGCCCTCGCCAGCCGTGAGCCCGACTTCTGGCTGCGTGGTGTTCCCCTGTGGGAGCACACTGACCAATAGGGGCAGCTCCTGTGTTGAGCTTCTGCCTCCTGCTGGTCAGTGCTCATCATAGCGACTGGCCATTCTGCCATTTGGTCGATTTGCATATTAGCCTTTTATTATATAGTACTAGAGTCCTGGTGCACGGACTTTATTTTGCACTCCCAAAATTTGTGCATGGGAGAGGGGTCTCTCAGCCTGGCCTGCACCCTCTAGCAATCCAGGACCCCTCAGGGATGTCCGACTGCCATTTAGGCCCAATCCCTATGGGCAGTTGGACATCCCTCTCAAAATCTGGAACTGCTGGCTCCTAATTGCTTGCCTGCCCACCTGCCTGCCTGATTGCCCTTAACTGCTCATCTGCCTGACTGCCTGATCTCCCCTAACCTCTCTGCCTACCAGCCTAATTGTCCCTAACCACCTGTGCCTTGGCCCCCGCCACCGCGGCTTCATCAAAAGGATGTCTGAAATGACATTCAGAAGGTTGTTCAGCTGTTCAGTGTAATTAGCATATTATGCTTTTATTATTATAGACTAGAAGCCTGGTACATACAATTTGAGCACAGGAAAGGGTGTCCCTCAGCCCGACCTGCACCCTCTCTAATCCAGGACCACTCAGGGGATGTCTGACTGCCAGTTTAGGCCCGATCCCTGCGGGCCTAAACCGGCAGTCAGACATCCCCCTTGCAAGCTGGGACTGCTGGCTCCTAACTGCTCACCTGCCTGCCTGATCGCCCCTAACTGTCTCTGCTTGCCAGCCTGGTTGCCCTCTAACTATTCCCCTGCCAGCCTAGCTGCACCCTAACTGCTCCCCTGCCAACCTGATCACCCCCTAACTGCCTCTACCTTGGCCCCTGGCACCGTGGCTTTGTCTGGAAGGATGTCCAGAAGATGCCTGGTCTAATTAGCATATTACCCTTTAATTAGTGTATATAATTTTTTCTTAGGGTGTTCCCCATGCATTTAAATATAAGTACAATTAAATGCAATTATTAAAAATAATACATATCATTTAAAAATAAAAATAAATGCAATTAAATAACAGTGGATAGAACTATAGAAGTGCAAATTATAATATTGATATGTATGCTGTTTGTCTATAGGTATTACTGGATTCAATATTTCTTACTTGCCCTACACAGGTTTCTCCTCCATTCTTCCCACCCTCCCTCCATTCCTTCCCTCCACAGATACATATTGTATACCTACTATGTGCCAGCAATTGTATTAGGTGTTTGGGATATGATAGTGAACAGGAGAGAAAAGGCCCCTGACCTCACAGAGTTTACATTCAAGTAGGAGAGACTGGAAATTAACAAGCAAACATAAAACAAACCAAAAAACAAAACAAAACAAACATAATTTCAACAGTGCTGAGTCCTGTAAATAAACAAAACAAGATAATGTCACACAGGGTAAATGGGATACAGGGGAGTGCAGTTAATGATATTGGATGGAAGAAAGCACAGCTGTTTTAGATTGGTCTAAGCAGACTTCCTGGAACAGATAAAGTTGAGACATAAATAGCAAGGAGAAAGCTCCTGTGCAGATACCGTAGATGAGTGCAGCCCTGCTCTGGCCTTAAGTTGAAGCGCTTAGTCTTAGGACAGGTAACAAGGGCCTGCAGGACTAGAGTTCAGTGGGAAGTGAGTGGTGGGACAGGCAAATGGGCCTCTGGTGTAAGGCTTTGCAGGTCCGAGGGAAGAATTGGGATTTTATTTCAACTGTATTCGAAGTCCCTGGGATATGTTAAGCAGGGGATGAGCTAATCCAAGTCATCTCTGGTTAAATGCCTGAAACCAGTTAGGAAAATATTACAAAAAGTGCAGGACTACTTCTGAACCTTTAACTTCAGCCACTGGATGGATGGTGGGCCATTTACTGAGATGGAGGTGAGTGAGGATGGGTCTGGGGGAAACTGAGAAATTACCTTCTGAATCTGAAATATTTTAGAGACTTAATAGGCTTCCCCCTGGAGATATCAAGGAGGCAGTAAATGTCTGGATAGGACATTATTTTTCTGTAAAAAACATTTGCTTAACTTAAAGCAAAGCTTCTGAAGCCGATGGTTATTTGTTTAAGTTCCTTGGGGGATTTAAAAGGGACCACTCTCTAGTCCAGAAGCTAGACAGAATCATAAGGAAAGTTTGGTTAATGAAAAAAAAAATGAATTTTTTTTTTAACCTAAAACAATAAAGTATTTTTTAGGGAATTAGTGCCCATTTATTTCTCTTAAATATTGTTTATTTTATAAACTATAATGAATCAACACTATTCAAATTACACAATATCTCTGGACTATTGTAAAGGAGATTAAATAAAACTTTCTTATTTCTTAGTACATCTCAAACAAGATCTTAAATAAGTCATAAAATCAAGACTAATAAGCCATTCTCAGATGGCTATACAAGTTATTAATCATTTTATTAACCATATAAAAATAGTAACTGTCAAAGTATAGAACAGAACACAATCTGAACTATAAAAAAGAATATATGTGTCTCACCTATTTTTGTTTTTTTTCTTTGCAGATTGTGTATTTTAGTTCTCTGTCTCCATATGTGATACTTATATGTTTCCTAGTCAGATCACTCTTCCTAGAAGGTTCAGCTTATGGCGTCCGCCACATGTTTACCCCTCAGGTATGTACTTTGTTTCTATTTAAGACTTATGATCTTGAAATCATTATATTTGTTGTTAAAATTTTCCCACAGTTTGATTCCAGAGATAATTGTCCTAACATATATACATCAGGCTTTCAAAGTATAGCTGTTATGTTATCTAGCTTAGATAAACCACAGATTTTATATGTCTTTAATTATCTCTATCTAGCTCCAATTTTAAATGTACCATTTTAGTTCTAGATTAAGGCTGTCACTATTGAAACTTTAACAATTTCTCTATTTTATTAAATTGACTTCCAATTTTTATACTTGTAAATTTTAGAACTTTTCGGTCTTTATTTTTCTCCTTCTATTTCAGTGGGTTCTTAACATTTTGTGTCATGGATCCCTTTTAAAAAGACAATAATAGGAACTTCTTACCAGAGAACATATTCATTTTCTTATTGTGCCAGGAGGTGAACAAAACATATAAAATCCATGGACCCAGGTTAAATCCCTTCTCAGAGAAAATCAATCTTGTTTTGTTTTGAAATTTTGTACTTTCTAAAATAATATTTACTTGGTGAGTTTTGCAAATAAATGTACATTTTAGGAAAATTCTCATTTGACTTCATAAAAGGCTCAGAACTTCAGTATGCTCTGTCATTCAGTTTAGTGCTGAACTCAATGCTGGGCACCTTGAACACGCACAGCAATCTTTGTGGACCAGGTATTTTGATTTGACAGGAAAGAAAACCAAGTTTTGAGATGTATATTTTTTTGGTTAGTCATGAAATGAACTTATACCTCACTATTACTTTGCTAATACTATTTAAGGCAGACAATTTCAAATTTAGGTCAGCAATTGGAAGTTACTTGAAGAATGATCATGGTGTGAGACTTGGGCAGAAGATACTAGCTTCCCAAGAATTATTTGTCACTGCTGATAGCTGCTTTGATACTCCGTACAAGGGGCTGTGTTTTTTAGGTATCTGGTTCTAACTTGGTATTCATTCTCTAGTAGCAAAAATATTGACATTGGTGTCTGGTGTTCTTGAGTGGTTCATAAGTCCTGTTTAACATTTATCATTGTTGGGACACTTCACTGAGTAACTAGTTAAGATTCATCAGTTTTAGCTACATTATAATGCAAATCACTTTCAAATGGGACATAACTTAGTGACCAACATTATTTGTAATATTAAAAAAGAAAAGTGTTTTAAGTTTAAAACAACTAACTAGCTTTGGTATGACTTTCTGGCATATCACCTTTTTCTAAGTTGGCAATTGCTTGAGACATAATTCTCAATATTTGATTTAAATAGATATTTTGGAATTTAAACCCTTTGTTATGGCACTTTTTGCATGGCCCCTGTATTCAAATCTGCAGCATTATCAACATTCTAAACCAGGTCTACAGATCACTTAAAATATAGTTAATTCTTTGTTCAGCTCACTTTTCATTGACTGTAGATAAGATTCTGTGTTAGTTCACTATATGGCGTGATAGTTGATATAATAACAACAAGAAGGTGTTAATTACTTTTAATTTACATTGCTTATATAAGGGAAAAGTACCTAAACACATGAAATATTCCCTAAACTGTGAATGGAGATTTAGTTCCTGAATTAGAAGTATAGCAATCTGCATAATGTCCTTAGTAAATAAGTGCTTTCTGCCACCTAGTGGGTGAAGTGGAGATAGGCAGTTGATTGTAGTAGTAGTAGATCAACACAGAATTAGTTAAGATAACAATGGTCAATAAACAATATCCCTATCTCAGTTAATTATACATACATTGTAAGTATAATAATTATTATGTTATGAAAAAGTCATACATTTCAATAATAATAACTAAATTAATTGAGCAATAAATTCTAATATTTGAGAGAACCATGGACTTTGTCATCTCTGAGTGTGTTCACATTTCTGTTCTACCCCAGAACTGCTGTGCAACCTTAGGCAGGTTCCTTAACCTTTCAAAGATGTAGATAATAGCAGCAACAATTTCATGGATTATTGCAAAGATTAAATCAGATTTTATATATATATATATTGCTCATCAATGTGTCTGCCACTGTAGTCTATATATGTTGGCAGTTTTTGAGCAGTGAGAGTGTGGTAGGCAATGTGGCAAGTTGTGTCTTATTACCCCCATGATTCAGCTGGGGAAGCAGAAACAGAAAGGACTGGCCACTTACCCTAGGGGGCACTATTTAGACTATTTGGTTTATTAAGTGGCAGAATCAGTATCTGAAACTGTCTGTGGATTTCATGTTCTTACCTGTATTTGGCAATGCTCCCATGAAAGGTAGTTTCATCACAATTGTTAAAAAAAAATGCCAGTTAAAAACACTACTGTTACTGAAATCCAACTTAACTATTTATTGTGGTCTTTGACACATATGCCTAATATTAGTTGTTCCATTTGAAAGGTTTGATAATTATTTAAGAAGTAAAGCAGAGTTACTTGAAATACATGTTCAGCACAGATTCAGAACTTTAGAACTTTGGATCTGAAAGGGTCTTAGATATGATATGAGGTGTGGGCAAAAGTAGGTTTAATTTGCCAGCCATCATTACTTAAAAGGTAAATCATAAGTAGGGATCTGAAATAATAGCAATAATAATAATAATAATAAGACAAGTAAATAATACAATAATAAATAATGACATACGATTAAACTCTGCTTTGTGTACTCACAACTGTGAGTCTACTTTTGCCTACCCCTGTAGGTGCATTTCTCTAATTATGAAAAAGAAGGCTTTCAGGAAAGTCTATTTGAATGAATGAATAATATATGAATTAACACATATGTGGATATGCAAAATACAAATAGTTTAATTCTACCATACTCATGATTAATATCTGCTTTGACTATTAGACTTCCACCAGAAAACACAAAACAAGTTTTAGTTAAGTAATTATTTAACTTTTACTGATAATTGATTTATTTTGCTTTGGGAAGAAAACAAAGACACAAACAGGAAGTAATTGAAAATAGTTCACTTCTCTTTTAAATAGTCCTTTGATGATTTGTCTTAAAGTATTTAAAAATTCCCATGTAGATAGAAAATCTCTATGTCAGTAACATCTCCCTCTGTAAGCTTGATCATCTATAGTATTTCTTGTTCATATTTCTTGTTTCATTTTCAAATGAAAAACCTATTATTTCTTCTAATTAAGAACAGATTACCCCCCTGATTTAAATATTATGATGATATATTTAATCAATACAACTTATTCCATGTAGATTATTCTGAACTATTATTTTTAAGCTGATTTTTGTTATGTTTCATTTTAAACAGCTTGAAAAAATGCTGGAACCCCAAACCTGGAGAGAAGCAGCTACGCAGGTGTTCTTTGCCCTCGATCTGGGATTTGGTGGTGTCATCGCCTTTTCAAGTTACAGCAAGAGAGACAACAACTGCCAGTTTGATGCTGTGCTGGTGCCCTTAGTCAATTTTTTTACTTCTATCTTGGCCACATTGGTGGTGTTTGCAGTTCTGGGCTTCAAAGCAAACGTCATAAATAAGAAATGCATTGAAGAGTATGAGTATTAATTTCCTTTAGCATTTGATGGCAGAATTATACAGAAATTAAACCCCCCAAACTCTTAAGTGTTCATTAACATGTTGTTCTGTTTTTCAGAAATGCTATAATGATTGAAAAATTTTTGAAAATGGGCAACATTCCTCAGGCCATTATTCCCCCTCACATCAAGATTTCAACTATCACTGCAGAAGCTTATCACGAAATTTATGACATTATCAAAAGAGTGAAAGGGGAGGAGTTTCCTGCTCTTGATCTTCGTTACTGTAAAGTTGAAGATGAGCTAAATAAAGTTAGTAGCTATATTTAAGCAATAAAATAGGTATTATTCAGTTAAAAGATTCATTCTCCAGAAGACACTTTTGGTTAGGAAAATGACCGTTACAGTTTTAAAATTTACATTCTTTATTTCAGAGGAAAACTTTCTTAAATCATTAAAGGTTTCCTTTATTTTTTAAAATTTCTTTATTGATTAAGTTATTACATATGTGTCCTTATCCCCACATTACCCCCTCACCCCTCCCAACTCATGCCCTCATTCCCCTGTTGTCTGTGTCCATTGGTTAGGCCTATATGCTTGCATGTAAGTCCTTTAGTTGATTTCTCCCCCTTACCCCCACGCTCCCCTACCTTCCTCTGAGGTTTGACGGTCTGATTGATGTTTCTCTGTCTCTGGATCTATTTTTGTTCATCAGTTTATGTTGTTCATTATATCCCATAAATGAGTGAGATCATGTGATATTTATCTTTCTCTGACTGGCTTATTTCACTTAGCATAATGCTCTCCAGTTCCATCCATGCTGGTGCAAATGGTAAGAACTCCTTTTTTTTTACCGCAGCGTAGTATTCCATTGTGTAGATGTACCACCATTTTTTTAATCCACTCATCTACTAATGGGCACTTAGGCTGTTTCTAAATCTTAGCTACGGTGAATTGTGCTGCTATGAACATAGGGGTGCATATATCCTTTCTGATTGGTGTTTCTAGTTTCTTGGGATATATTCCTAGTAGTGGGATCACTGGGTCAAATGGAAGTTCCATTTTTAGTTTTTTGAGGAAACTCCATACTGTTCTCCACAGTGGCTGCACCAGTCTGCATTCCCACCAGCAGTGCACGAGGGTTCCTTTTTCTCCACATCCTCACCAGCACTTGTCTTTTGTTGATTTGTTGATGATAGCCATTCTGACAGGTGTGAGATGGTACCTCATTGTTGTTTTGATTTGTATCTCTTGGATGATTAGTGACTTTGAGCATGTTTTCATATGTCTCTTGACCTTTCTTCTGTCTTCTTTCAAAAAGTATCTATTTAGGTCCATTGCCCATTTTTTGTTTTTGATTGAGTTCTTTATCTTCCTTTTGTTAAGTTGTATGAGTTCCCTATAAATGCATGCAAAAAAATGAAAAGAGGCCACCAACTTACACCATACACAAAAATAAACTCAAAATGGATAAAGGACTTAAACATAACATGGGAAACCATAAAAATACTAGAGGAATCCACAGGCAGCAAAATCTCAGACATATGCCGAAGCAATTTCTTCACTGATACTGCTCCTAGGGCAATGGAAACTAAAGAGAAAATAAACAAATGGGACTACATCAAAATAAAAAGCTTTTGCACAGCAAAAGAAACCATCAACAAAACAATAAGAAAGCCCACTGCATGGGAGAACATATTTGCTAATGTTATCACTGATAAGGGTTTAATCTCCAACATTTACAGGGTGCTCATACAACCTAACAAAAGGTTTCCTTTACTTTTAAAAGCAATTTCATTGATTAATCCACAGTAATTTAAAATATGAATATAAATGAAGTGATTTTCATCATATAAAATCAAATCAGCCTGATACCTTTCCTGGTATAATATTTAATACAAAACTTGTACCATGATTATCACATATTGCATGACTATTTTTATATATTAACAATTTTTGGTCATTTTAATAATTGTGTTCAACAAGTTATGATTAAATTCTTTTTCTTTGCCAGTGTAATGTATTTTAATAAATATAAAATAGGTGAACACTAATATTCTTGTATTGCTTACCACCTTTTCCCTGTATTGTCAAAAATAAAGTGTCATAGAGAAATTAGCCATTAATCACTTGATTTAAGATACTTGAGCCTAACATAAAGTATCATGTGCAGCATGATCTCACTCATATGTGGAATCTAAATAACAAAATAAACTGATGAACGAAGTGGATCCAGAGACATAGAAGCATGGAACAGAGTGCAGAATCTGGAAGGGAAGGCAGGGGAGGGTGGGTAGGTGGGAAGTAATCAACCAAAGACCTTGTATGCATATATGTATAACCCAGGGACACAGACAATAGGTGGTCAAGGCTGGGGGTCGGACTGGGTGGGCTGGAAGGGGTCAATGGGGGAAAAAGTGGGACATGTGTAATACTTCCAACAATAAAGAATTATGTAAAAACAAACAAAAAAATAATATCCTCCTTGTTCAGCAGAGTGAAGGGCACTCATGGCTGCGGGATCAGGGCCTCCTGTGGCATGATTATGTCACTTCCTGATCCCATGCAGCCCTTTCTCACAGAGCATGTAGCTTTGGGAGGGAGGGCTACTGTGGTCCTTGGTCCCCTGTGCCCTGCTGACATGAGGTCTCATGCTTGATCTGACCCACCCTTTCAAATCCCCTATTCACTCCTAGTGATTTTCTGCTAGGACCCTGCTTCCAATCTTCCTTGAGCCAAGCATCCAAGGGCTGGCATGGGGGGAACTGTTACAGAGCTGGTTAGTCAGATGTACATGTCAGGATAGGTCTGAACATAAAAAAAAGAATTATGTGCAGCAAATTATGGAAAAACTATATATATATATATATATATATATATATATATATATATATATATATATAGTTTTATATACATATAAATATATATAAACCTAATATAAACCTATATATATCTAATATGCTAAGGGTCTGACCAATTGGTCTACCATTTGGTAGACCATTCGACCAGTTGCTATGATGCATACTGACCACCAGGAGGCAGACGCTCCAACCCGTAAGGTTAACTTGCTGCTGGGGTCCAGCCAATCAGGACAGGGTAAGAAGGGCTGGACACGCCCTGGAGCCTTCCTGTGGTTCCTCCCCAGCTGGCCAGCATCTTGTGTTCCTCCCCAGCTGGCTGGCCCCCATTGGCCTGGATTGAGACTGGGCAAGAAAGACCCAATTGGCCCCAATCGCTGGCCAGGCTGAGGGACCTCACACATGCACGAGTTTGTGCACCTGGCCTTTAGTCAATAATATAAAAATCTTGAATCCTGTAAGGAAAGACAATCTTAGCCTTTAAAGGTGTTTTGTTGTTTTTAAATTCTGGTTTATTTGTTTTCTTTATGAGATAAGACAATCAACTTGTTAGTTGAAAGGCACAGTTTCTTAGGAGACAATGTGATTCTGCATATTTATTTCCAGTCCCTCAAGGCATTATTCAGAGTTTCTCTTCTTTGTAACTGATGTATGTAGCCATCACTTAAAATTGCTCTGTATTCATGTTGTTATTCTGTCTATTTTACAGGAGGTTGAGGGAATTGGTTTAGCTTTCATTACCTTTACAGAAGCGATGACACATTTCCCTCTAGCTCCCTTGTGGTCAGTGTTGTTCTTCCTCATGCTGATAAATCTAGGCCTCAGCAGCATGTTTGGATACGTCGAAGGGATCATCACGCCTGTGGTGGACAGTTTCAAAGTGAGCAAAGAGTTGGTTACTGGTGAGTTTTTATGTACTTGACTTTCCATTGACTGATACAGGCCATTTTACTCTTGGTGATATTTGGGGTTTTATTAATGTCTACTTGTAAATATGTATTGCTAATATTTGTTATTTTTTATATAACTGTATAATCATAAAACTATGTAATGTATAATTGCAAATGATAGACTTAATACATCGTACTATTAGTGAATATTTTTACATTGCTCTTAATTAATAGTAATGTCATCATGAATTACTGTCACTAGAATAAAGTCATAGATTGTTTATGTATTAATTTGTATACAAGTCAAATAATTAACTATAGTAAGGTGGCTCAGACCTCAAATTCCTTTCCCAAATTTGCTAAAATTGATAAATCCAAATTTCTAGTGTAGAAGAAGTTGTGGTCTACTAGTAGTTCATAGTTCTAGTAGGAAAGCAAATAAAACAACTTATCAATATCGATGCTTGTTAATAAGCCAATCTGCAAGCACTTAGTAAAGTACCATTTTGAACTGCATTTGAAGGATATAAAAGATATGAGAAATTATAACAGAGAAACAAAGATATAGGCAAGCCACTTCTCCAAAAAAACAATTGTATTGTTAATTAAAAGCAATCTGGGTAGATAAAAGACTTGTACCATGTAATATACTTATAGGTAGCATAATAGAGACTTTACATGTCATACAAATTAAGAAGAAACAAAAGTCATCTTGAATTTGAAAGAGGAGAGGTCTTCTCACAGGTCAGAGGATGTAGCACATGGAGAGCTAAAGAGAACAGTGAGGAAGCCAACCAGACCAGCGTGCAAGAACAGTGTTGGGAAGTGATGCAAAAATAAATTGGCTAAAAAACATGTAGGTGATCTTGAATGCTGGGCAGTGGTGCACAAGCTCCCCGAGGCTCTGTGCTTAGCTCTGAAATATTTTAGTAATATTTTATGTGTAAATAAGTCTCAAATACACACCTTTACCACTTACTGCTCTGCTAAGTGTGTGTGTGTGTGTGTGTGTGTGTGTGTGTGTGTGTAAAGCAATTTAAGCAGTTCCTTAAATATTGATACTAAATATCCTCCACTCAGCTGAACAAAAATGAGAAACTTCTTTATCTTTATCAAAAGGCAGTTTCTACTTCTTCAGTTTCTATTCCACTTAAGGCTATTGATATTCTGCCTGATGTGCAGGCTAAATAACAGCCATCTTTGCTGCTTTCCTCATCTTTGTCTCATATCCAAAGCCCGTGAGGTAAGAGGGCTTGCAAATTCAGGAAAAAGCAACAGTATAGAGGGAAGAACACACATGGTAGTGTCTGCTGCCTACTGGGAGACCTATTTGGGAAGAGCAAAGGGAATGTACTCTCTTCCCCCATTACCCGTCTTTGGGATCATACCTGTATGATGGAGGATCACTTCCCCCATTACCCGTCTTTGGGATCATACCTGTATGATGGAGGATCACTTTATAAATCCTCCATCAACTTTGCCAGATGTGTTTTTGTCTTCTCTAGTGGAACAGTGAGATTTAAATAAGTGAATCCCCCGTTATCTTTTCATCTCACATCTCCAGCAAAACTCTGTCTGTACCACCTAGAATTCACTTTCTTCACGTTTGCCTTATACTGTGGTGTAATTAGGAGACAGTGAAAGTGACACAGACTATGGCCCATATTCAAGCTTTGCTACTTCCATCCTGAGACTTTTAAGTACAATATACTGTGACAAGCATTTAAACATTTCAATATATGATAGATTCCAAGTATAGTACATGTTACTTTTCATTATATATATATATATATATATATATATATATATATATATATAATTTGTTTATGTATGGTGCAGCTCATAACCTTAGCATAGTGCTTCAGAGATGGCCTAATATGACCCATACCTGTTGACATTGTTGGAAACCCCATCTTCAAACCCAGGGATTTCTGTGTTCTCACCTTCTTTTGCTTTTGCTCACTTCTGTTAAAAGGTGGTTGACAACTAGAACACAGTCATCTTTTATTTTTGAGGGTTTCTCTACTAATGTGCATGATAGAATAAAAAGTCAAACAAAACTATGGTAATATTATATGGATTCCAGAAGTTTCTCTAAGTTTTTATATTAATGGTCAGAAGTTTCTCTATCTTTTTCAGATTCTACTGCAGAAATTTCTTTTAGGTGGTTCTTCTTAGGTTGGATAATCAAATTGCCCAACCCTGTTATAATTGTACTAGAGGCCCAGTGCACGAAATTTGTGCATGGAGGGGGTGTTGCACTCTTTCCTATCTGGAACCCCTTGAGGGATGTCCGACTGTCAGTTTAGGCCCGATCTCTCTCAATCCAGGACCGCTGGCTCCTAACCACTCACCTGCCTGCCAGCCTGATCACCCCCTAACCACTCCGTTGGAGGCTTGATCGACACCTAACTGCTCCCTTGCTGGCCTGATCACTCCCAACTGCCCTCCCTTGCTGGCCTGATTGCCCACAACTTCCCTCCCCTACCGCGTGAGGCGGCAGAGACACTGGTACTGGCATCCACCATGCCGCATGGAGCTGCAGGACCCCCAGGTCTCACTGTGCAGAGCAGCTGCCTGGTCCCATCTCCGCTATGCACATGGCTATCTTGTGATGCCATCTTGTGACGACGTGAGGGCGTGACGACCACCTAGGCTTTTATTAGTATAGATTCCCAACTAATCTGTTAAGCAATATCAAAATATAGATTTGGGTTGGTGCTAAGGCAAGGCCTGCTAAGTTTTTTTAGTTATGCTTTAAAAATAACCAGACTTCAGTAAAATATAAAACTATGTATTTTATCACAATTTTATTATAAGCTGCATTACTCTCATTATTAATGCAGAAATTCAGAGCTTCCAAAACTATAAAATGCGATTAAAAGTAGGAATGACCACCCAGTTGATGTGGCTCAGTGGTTGAATTCCCAGTCAGGGCACATGACCGGGTTGTCAGCTTGATCCCCAGTTTGGGGTGTACAAGAGACAGCAGATCAATGATTCTCTGTCATCATTGATGTTTCTATCTCCCTATCCCTCTCCCTCCTCTCTGAAATCAATAAAAACATATTTTGAAAATACATAAGAATAACCTATGAAAATTTTCTGCTGGAAAAGTTCACTTTGCTCTTAATAAAGAGAAGAAAGGCATGGGGATTTATACTTTAAAAATCTTCACAGTTTTACCTCATTTATTATTTGTGCTTGGTAAGTAAGTTTGCACAGACTAAGGGAGATGGTTGTATTACTCTCTAACAATGAATTTATATTAAATGTGTGCTAAATCCAGGTAACTATTACCACTGTGTAATGTTCCACAATATTAAGAAAGGTATTGCCTATGCATATTATTGACAAGTTATAAAAGTGAAAACAAAATTATATTTTGAATATAGTAAATCATAATACGACTTAAAATACTTGATTCTAAATAAGGGCTTAATTTTTTCATTTATTCCTTTTGTCCAGTTATTTGTTGTCTTCTGGCATTTTGTGTTGGTCTGATATTTGTGCAACGTTCTGGAAATTACTTTGTTATAATGTTTGATGGTTATTCTGCTACGCTGCCGCTTCTAATTGTAGTCATTTTTGAGAATATTGCTGTATCCTTTATCTATGGCGCAGATAAGTAAGTATATTTTCATCTTTATTTTGGAAACACCAATTGACATTATCTATTTAATTTAGAAGGGGAGAAAAATGACTAAAGGGGAAAATACCACAAACAAAATCTTTTGAAGGCTCTTCTTTATTTAACAATTTTAATGAAGTATATTTGCCTATTAGTAATTAGATCGAATTGTGTAGATGGTAATATAGTCTAGGATTCTGGAGCTTGGATTTAATACAGGTTGTCAAATAGAAACGTCCAAGATCTAGTGGCTATTTTCCACAAACCTTATTGTTTTGAGTTATTGTTATCTATGTTTTACAGATGAGAAAACTCAGGCTCAGTGAGATACCAAGTGACTTGCTCATCAAACCTGCCCAGAGACAGACCTGGGACTCATAGTCATTTCTGCTTAACTCCCAGCCTATGCTCCTAATTACTTTGCTGACCTGTTTCACGAGAGTAATTTCATTTTTTATGCTACATAATGCCTTGTGTAACAGGCCAATTTTGGGAA
The DNA here is from genome assembly GCF_028538775.1 of Myotis yumanensis. Classification (NCBI taxonomy): domain Eukaryota; kingdom Metazoa; phylum Chordata; class Mammalia; order Chiroptera; family Vespertilionidae; genus Myotis; species Myotis yumanensis. Next base: position 133,877,572 of record NW_027223754.1, read on the forward strand.
AATACAGGGTGTCCCCCAAAAATGTATACACAGTTTAATAGCTGATAGCTCAATTTTGAGAATGAAATGTATTTTAATAAACGCTGCCTTTATAATTATTCAAAGTGTGTGTATACATTTTGGGGACACCATATATGTACTGCTCTGAGATATACATGGCATTTGATATACACAACTTCATATTTATATGGAGTCATTATTTGAATTCACTAGATGCCTTTAACCTCTGAATTATATACCTGCTTGATGTGAGAGGTGTATATACTTGCTGTGAGATGAAGCATGAGAGTAATCTCAGAAGAAAAATGTTCCTGGAGGCATTTTTGGCAAAATATTGTCCATTTTTTTTAAGTTTCTGTCTTTAGTGAACATGTATAGACTAAAACAATAAGATCATCAAGCTTATTAGAGGTCTGTGTAAAGTAGGAATGTGTGTTGAATGAAGACCAGAGCCCTCTTACACATCACAGAGAGGAACATATTGACATTGAATATGCTTTGTGAGAATGTTTTCATTACTGTCAAAAGCTCCAGGTAAGGGAACTTCCATTTTGTAGTCATGTACTAGATAGCAATAGTAGCAATGGCTATCTGACATGCACTGATTCTTAAACCTCATAAAAATACTCTGTGGTAACTAATAGCATCCATGTCACATGGAGAATGTGCCCTCCTGTACAGAAGGACTTACTGCATCAGTTGTAGAGCTAGGACTTTAACTTTGACTTTAATTTCAAAACCAGCCATCTGGACACTCTATCAAGCTACCTACAAGTTCTAACCTGCATTGTATTGAAATTTGATAAAGTATTGCTGATGTTGTGTTCATAGAGTAGGAAGTCATCAGTAGAAGGAGACATTTCAGTAGTTGGCTAAAGAGTGCTTTACCTAAATAAAAATTACGGTATGTATTTAACTGGTTCCATTTTACTTTATATGATCTTAATTTATGTCATCTTCCAGTGTAACTTTTTGATAAGTATAAAATGTCATATGGTATCATGTCTAATTCCCTGTCAAATCATTGGTCTAATGCATTACATTTATAAGGTTATACATAAAATTGAGAAATAATTGCCTTCTTTTTATTTAGATTTATGGAAGACCTAAGAGATATGCTGGGCTTTGCTCCCTACAGATATTACTACTATTTGTGGAAATATATTACGCCTCTAGGGCTATTATTCCTGCTAATAACTTCTACTGTGAATATGATCTTAAATCCTCCTGGCTATGATGCATGGGATAAAGACAAGGTAAAATACAAAATAAAGAAGTTTTTACCTTTTGCTTTCTTCACAGTATATTTTACTATTTAATGACTGGTGTTGCTTTTATGCAAAAATCTTGAGATTTATGTTTTGTTCATTTCCAAACATGTATGATTTTTTATACATTGTAGATTTTTATACATTGTAGATTACATCAAATATTAATTTGGTTCTCATTAAAGTCGCTTTATTCATGTCACCACATAGATGAACCAATGATTATTCAGCCTTGAACTAGAAAATATATTGCTCAAACCACCAGAAATATTTCCCCTTACAAATGTATTAAATCATATCCCAGATACTATTTTCTGATGAAAAGATGCATCAACCATATAGATACGATGTAAACAGCTGTCGAAGTAATATTTTGTTATAACTATTTTATATTAGCAATGACTATTTCAGTTCTGTCATCAGGCTGCATTACCCATATCATAATGCAACCATTATGGATACATGGGATGTTATAAAGTTAGAGTGCTTATTTTTCAGGAGTATTTCTGACCTTTATTCTATGGTCAATAATTCTATATAGTAACAACTGAATTCATGACTAGGCATAAACAAGTCTGTTATCCCTCACCAAAACCCCAGAAATGTGATAAAATTTAGATTTCAGAAAGTCAATATGGCATATGTAACAGGTATCTATTGCTTAATAACAAACTACCTCCTCAATGTCACAATTGAAAGCAATGCCGATTATTATTTCTTGGGTGCTATGGGTGAGCTGGATGAGTCTTCTTTTGTTCTTGCCTGAGCTAACTCATGCAGTTGATTAAACTTGAAGAGCCAGAGTCTCTCTGTAATTTTTTATTCTTGGCTTCTTCCAACTAATATGACTTATGGCAGCATTCTGTGAAACGAGCAGAAATTGCAAGGCCTTTAAGGTCTAACCTTGAAGTTGCTTAATTTCACTTCTAAGCCATTCTATTGGACATAGTAAGTCACAAGAACAGGTCGAATACTTTGCTTACAAACCTGAGACAAATATAATATTTTTTTTCCGTACTTGCAGGGAAAATAGATTATTAATACATATTTTGGTGTTAACAGGCATCTAAAGAATTTCTGAGATATCCAACGTGGGCAATGGTTATCTGTATATCTCTGGTAGTCGTAGCACTACTCCCCATCCCGGCTGTCTTCATCATCCGTTTCTTCAACCTTATGGAAAATAGTTCCGGTAATTTAGCCTCCGTGGCCTATAAGAGAGGAAGGGTACTAAAGGAGCCTGTAAACTTAGAGGGAGATGATGCAAGCCTCATTCATGAAAATTCAAGCGAAATGTCATCTCCAAATTTGGGTAAAAATATTTATCGGAAGCAGAGTGGATCACCGACTTTGGACACTGCTCCCAATGGGCGATATGGAATAGGGTATTTGATGGCAGATGTGACAGATATGCCAGATCTGCCCGAATCTGACTTGTAGCTGGGGGCGGGGGTGTTGGATCAGGAGGGTTTATTTTGGTTAATTGGTATCACTGAACATTGTCTTCATGAAGAGAGGAGCTTTAGGCTTCACTTATCAGAGGGCGATCTCAGGTGTCCCCTGGCTGTGATCTTTAACACGAACAGTGTATGTGAATTCAGCTGGTGTGTTCCTTTGGGTTCTCCAGTTTACATTCGCACAGGAAGAGTAGCAGACAAAGCTTACAGGGACTGAGGTTCATGTTTGTCAGAATTTTTAAAAACACTTTTGGTGATTTTTTTCAAGTATTTCTTTCTCTACAAAAACAGGTGTTACCTCAGTTTCTAATAATTTCTGGATGAAATGGCATTTGCAATTCAAAAATGGTGGACGCACTTTAAAATGCATAAGTTTGCCTTTAGGGTAACTCCCAGCATTACAATGAACAGTTCTGTAAGTTGGTGCCTCTCAGCACATTTCTGTGACTGTTTTGTGTAGATAGGCTGTGCTTATTTTGGTTGCATTGATACCTTGTCAGGCAATTAGTTGAAGAAAACTGCAAAGTATTTTCTTATGTGATTGCTGTATAGTGCAATAGTATCAAAGAATAAGAAGGCACTGATGTTGAGACGAAAAGTTATATTCAGGATCATGTGTATGATGGTTGTATATTTTGTGTGAAATATGTGTGAAAATGACATAAGTGTGAGTCACTTAGCACTCTCAAGAATTATGCAGATTCTGCATTGTTCTATGCCGTGTGCCTAAAAAACCTACTTGATGTTTATTGTGGATTCAATATTACTCATAGTACGTATATTTATATAATATACTTGCAATGTATATAGATGTATATTAGTATTCTAAGTACTGATTTGAAAACTTGAAGCAAGATGGCATTTTATTTCATATCTTTCTGTTTTGCTTCTGTTTCATGCAAATATGAATCCTTTTTTAAGTGATTGTTAAAATTGTACGGCATTAACATTTTAAGGTATAAATAAAATTTAAAAACGATATTTGTTTTTCACATTGACTTTCCTTGTATCACTTGAACTGGATTACTTTGCATTTCAGTCAGCACTTAGGAATTTCATCATAATTAGCCATCATATTTCAAGTAGGATCAATATATGATTAACAGTTAGTGATTACCACTACTTTGGAGACAACAGCAAAGTAGAGTATTATGGTGAAATGGTGTTTTGATGTGGTCCCACAATTCTTGAAAAAAATACGTGTAGTCTCCCAGGAAACCACATGTACAGTTGGCAGCTTGCTGGTCAGTATTGTCTCAGAAGTATAAAAAATTATGGTGATTTTTATGAAACTGTTATATATATGAAATTAGATGAAGCAGGAGAACTCCACTGAGTACCATCTCATTAAAAGGCTTTTATTTATAACTATAAAAATATATTAGTTGTATTTTTTAAATGATGGATAAAGCAGCAAAAAATGGGAGATAGTACCGCATCATATCCATTGATTTCTCTTTGCCAAATATTCTTGGTCTGCTATAGGCATATATTATAGACTGCATCACAGCATTTAAAATAGAATTCCACTGGTGATTAAAATTTTTAGTTTTTTGCTTTACATATTCAGTATATTTTGTATCTCTTTAAACATATTTTATAGGTAGGCAATAATGCACATTACACAAATTCAAAAATTACAACAATGCAGTGTGAAGTAATTTCCCCCCTAAAATTTCTCCTAACCTCCTAGTTCCCATCTTTAAAGGCAGCTCCCTTTGCCAGTTTACTACTGATCCTTGTGGAAATGGTCCATAAACACACATTATATAATTGATAGCATTTAGCATTCTTTCTTCTGAATCTTATTTATTTCTATGAATAACTTATTTTGGACAGTGTTTCATATGAAGGCACATAGATCTGCTTCATTATTTTAGAAGTTGAAATAATATACACTTTATATATCTTTCTTGCTGAAGCAGTATGTTTATATATAAGCTACCCCAATATTAAAAAGTTTACAGCAAATAGTTTATCTGCCAGCCTTTAACTTATCATAATACATTGCCAAATAAGCATCTTTTTTTTCCTCCCCCTCTCATCATGTGGCTTTTAATTACAGTTTGGATACTTGCTTTCCACTAGGGAATTAGGTCTCCACCTGTCTACGTTTCTATTCACAGAGTGATAAGAATGTAGGAATCCTAGTTTTGAGAAGAAAGAGAATCTAAACTGTTTCTAATGCCCTCACTGGGCAGATGAGGAGACTGACCATGGAAGTTAAAGCTGAATAGACAAGGTCTCTCCTTTTCGTTTATTTTCATTAGTCAGTTCTTCAGCTACCCATTCATTTATTTATTTGCTCATCCTTTCTTTCAACATCTATTCACCAAGAATCTATCTTATTCTTAGTGGTAAGCCATGCATCACTGTAAATAGAATATGAATTATCCATCTTTTCCCCAGTTTCTCTCCTTCCTCACAGACACCCCTTCCCCACCCTTTCCCGGGCAGTGTAGTATTTAATCAGTGAATGGTAGTATGAATTATTCTCCTCTGCACTCTAAAATTTGAGGCTACTTGTTTTTGTATTACTTTCCACTACTTCTGTAAACTGTGGTGTACACTTGCCCCTGAACATAACATAGCCAAGTATTGTGTATCTTCAAATATAAAGGCAGGCTGGGGAGTGTGCAGGAGGGCTGATAGTGTGTGCAGAGTGGAATATAAGAACAATAGAGAAAAAAAATACTATTATATATTAGAGTCATAATGTGGGAGTCTAACATATTGGTGCAATGAAGTCTTAGGATGTAATTTTATGAAAGTATATTTGCATTTCCATGTGTCTCTGTTTATGTGCATTTTTAGACAGAAGTTTATTTTTTCATTTAATCTTCAAATGTGTACAAGATTGCAGAAAGTTTAAGATAAAGATACAGTGTTATTAATTACTAGAGGCCAGGTGCATGAATTTGTGCACGGGTGGAATCTGGCTGGCCCACCCTAATCGGGGTCGGGGGAAAGGATGTGGGAGATTGGTGGTTGAACTCCCGGTTGGTCAACTCCTGCCCAAGGGGACAATTTGCATATTAGCCTTTCATTATTTAGGATAATTATGCTTTTGAGTTACCTGTGCCCTTTCTGTATATTTTAAACATACTTAATTGGAATCCTTTTAGAATTGGATACAGGACATGAATATTTAAAAAAAACACATATTGTAATGTTAGTTAGGTACCACAGGAATGAAGAAGATAAAAAGAAGTACAAGTAAAATATGAAACCGGGTTGTCTTGAAAGAGAAAGAAAACAACAATGTGAAAACTGTGATAACGGGTGAACACCATTTGGTGGATAGAAGCTGGAATTTAAAATAAACCCTTTGAAAGTAAAATATCTTTCTCCTTTTGATTTTGTTCTGGTCACTGTGTTTCCTGAACAATCCCAAAGAGATTCCTATTTACCTTGATTGACCATGAATAAAATCAATAGCAATCACATGAATTTTTTCCCCATACACTTTAGTTGTAAATTGTTTGAACCGTAATGTATTGACAAAAAGGAAAAAACCATAAAACTCTAGAAAACTGTTGGAAATATTAAAGATAACACTTTCCATAAGCTATCCATTACTGAGCATAGCACATTTTTACCTTTATAACTTAGAACCGAAGTAAAATGTTCCATATGTTATATTGCCTCAAATGACTGACTCCAAAATTGGCTGATTTACTAGTTATCCTGATATGCATTCCCACCTAAAACATTGCCTTAAGAATGCTTATCACGTGGAGGTAAAAAGAGAAAAGGTGCTGAGACATTATCTCGTCCTAAAATCAATGTCTTTTGAATTCTACTAATGTTTTAGCATACCACAGTGATTCCTGGCATCATCATCAAAACACACAGATGTATGTATTACCACACCACCACCACCAAAAACAAAATACCTGATTTATATGAACAGCAAGAAATGTGCCATGTGGTGCCTAGACAATGCCATATGTGCCGCCATGTACGTAAAAGGAGCCATGCCTGAAGATTAATGGTGATATCTCAGCTGCTATTCTGTTTCCACTGATAGCCTTTTCAGGGCATATTCAGTTGTGTACTAAGGAAGGTAAAGGTTCTTTAGAAAAGACTGACGTATTTCTAACAATACAATTTTCTCAATAAAAAAGAAACACATTAAAAGGGCTGCAAATATATCTCATTTTACTGTTCTTTAAAGGAATGCTTATAAAACAAGCAACCAAAAAAAAAAAAGAAGCAGATCATGATACCCCAGAGCACCCCAATCTGAAATGAATGAGTAAACCTTACATTTGTGAGCATGGTAGCAATGATGACATTCATTTTATCTGTTCATCACAAGCAGTTACCCATATTATTATTCTTTTTAAAATGGGTTTTTATTGATTTTGGAGAGAGGAAGGGAGAAGGAGAGAGAGAGAGAAACATCAATGACAAGAGAGAATCATCTATCAGCTGCCTCCTGCATGTTCCCTACTGAGAATCAAGCCTGCAATCTGGGCATGTGCCTTGACCAGGAATCAAACCTTGACCTCCTGGTTCATAGGTTGTTGCTCAATCACTGAGTCACACTGGCTGGACTTTACCCACATTATTAACCAGATACACCAAATTCATAGATGCAGAGACCTGGCCTATATTCATTTCTCCAAAGAACTCTCTTTTGTCAGTAATATGTTTTTTCCCTTTCATTTTAAGGTTTGCTTTATTTTAGGTAAATATTTAATTGATCAAATTGGGAGATTTGAGGTCAGTTAGATTAAAACTGGTAAAATTAAACAATGAAGATAGTTTTTCTGAGCAAGAGAGGATCTGGATGGTCCAATCTCTGGGGGGAAAAAGCAAGTAGAAATTTATTGATTGTCTGCTTTCTTAATAGACATTTGGGTAGAATTATTTTAATTAAGCCTTTCTGTAAATATAAGAGATTTAATCATCTCAAACTTTTTTTTTTTAGATGCTGTATATAGTAATGCAATGTCAATGTAGAATACCAACCAACAGGCCATTTTGATATGGGAGGGGCATGTAATAAATAAAGAATCACGGTTGTTTTATATTTATTCACATAGAAAAGAGATTTTTCTTACAGACCCTGGGAAACTGAAGGATGTGTCGCCAGAAGGAAATCAGGGATCAGAGACAAGGATATCTCAAAGCCCAGATGAGCCGGACACTAAAAAGAAGATACCTGTTACGCGCGGATCAAGGGTAGAACCTACCTGAGAGGAGACAGCGTCCCGGGGCTATCTTTGCAAGGACAATGATAGAAAGAAGGCCCTGGGAACTCCCTAGTTTTAGATTTTTTTACCCACCCTCTAAACTTATATAAGCACTGGCTTGAAATGAAATGTCAGAGCAGTCTTTTCAAAGTATTACACCTGCCGCTCTCTCAGATGGCCAGTCATCTGAATATTAAAAAGCACCACAAAGATTCAACCTTGTCTCTACTTATTCGACTCTGGTATTGATGGGTAGCAGGATCCTTTCATGTCCAGTTTCAATTTGAAATAGAAACATTTACTCTCACTTTTTTTAGCCAAGTGTGGTCACCAATAAACTGATTCTAGAACTTAGATTCAGTAGAATAAATCTAATTATTTACATAGTATATACTTTAATATGGTATGGAATTTATTATATAGTTTATTTTCACCTCATAGTCATACCTAATATCCATGCAATGTTGAGGGGATTTTTTTCATTCAAAACTTTTTCACTTTGATTTTTCCCCCACCTCTTCATAAAATATTTATATTCAAACAAATCCCAATTCAAACAAGTTACCCAAACAAATCCCATTTCACAAGCTTCCTTCCTATTGAAGTTTACAGATGGACTACAAAAACAACATGCTTTTTTGTCATCACTTTGTGGTTAATTTACTTCTTTTCTTTTCAAATCTGCAGTAGTCCATATCCTAAACTTAAATTTGTAAAATATTTTAATTTTTCAAATTCAATTTATTTAAATAGCACTGTTAGAACTAGTTCTCTATTTTCAGACAGAGTCAGTAAAACGCCTCTAGGATGGGGTTGATTAATAGAAAAATCACTTTTTTGGGGGTATTTTCCCCCAAAAGTACACTTTATAATACATACAATGATGACAAGCTCTAGTTTAGAGATTTTTCCTTGATTTTGCCATGAAATGAAAAAACAAACAAAAACTTGACATTTCACAAGCAGTTTGTTTCATGGGAATTCAATTGTTGTATATGATTAAGGCATAAGTATTTATTTTTCATGATAGAATAATTTCAGGTAATGTTAACGCCATGAAGGATATTTTTTAAATAGGGAGGAGAATAATTTTGCATTAAATGATGATGATTTGTCAATAGTCTGAACAAATTTGTCTTTGCATTATTGTTAAGGTAATCAAAAAGTAATTTTATGTTTAGGAGTCTGTCTTTTAACAGAAAAAAAAGTACTGCCTGTATATCATTAATAAAAAAACAAAGCGGTTTTAGTCTGTTCAGAGAAAATAGGGAGATATTTCCAGCAAAAGAGTTTACTTGTGTGAACCAGACAGAAGGCTGGACTGTGGGGTCTTGTTGCGTTAGGCTTCCCTGATCAGCCAGGCATGGCAACCCAGTCTGCTCTTATTGATTAGCTCTCAAGGCTGATTTGGAGCTTGTGCTGTCAAGGTTTTTGGTTTGTCCAGTTGGTTTCACACAAAGAAAATTCTAGGACCTGTCACCTTAGAATGTAGCCAGCGCTAACAGCAGCCCCATCTTCAAAGGCACCAGGGAACAAGTTGAGAGAGGGTTAATCGCCGAACATAAGCTATGGGAAACCTAGAAAAATAACCCTTACTTGTCATTCATGTTGTAAGAAGCATAGTATGTCTCAGGTATTATGGATTTGAAAAAATAGAGACTCGGCTGCTGAAAATTATAGTCCAAACTTTTGAAACAGTGAAATGTAATCATTTCATTTAAGAGCTCTAACTTTGAGGCCTGGGCAGCTAGATATAGAGAAATTAGCTATTGCGTCCCTAATTCTTATTAACAGCATTTAAGCTGGGTGTTTATAGGATTTACCTGGTTAGCCCTAAACTTAAAGTCAACTTGATTTCCGTTCGCTCTTTCCTCTCTCCTTGCCCACGCGCAGGCCGCAGTGTTCTCTAGCCCTCTTCTGTCCTCTTCGCCTTCTCCTTAATTCACATCTACTAGTCAAGGCATAAATGACTAGCAAAAGTTTTAGGTTTTTAGCTCTACTCCCAGGGACAACTGCCCCATTTGATAGAGAGTACAGTCTCAAATCAGTGCCCGCCTTTAATCCAGAGAGCCCTAGTTGTGGGCGGGGGTGGGTGGGGGGGGGGGGGGGGTGGAGGGGGTGGTGGCAGTGGAAAGGGCTTCTGCTCTACTCCATCCCCCTGTATTCAACTTAAAGTGGCTTCACTTTTTTCAGTTTTGGGGTTGGGTAATATTTCATTAAAAATGAATCCCAAGTTTACAAAAGGCAATATGCAAACATTTCAATTTTACTTATATGAAACATATATAAAATAAGAACTCTTTGATCCTGAATTCAGATTTATATATTTTTAATATGAGCTCTGCCATTTATTAGTATGTAACTCTGGACATTTATCAAGCCAATCTGAGCCTCAGTTCCTTATCTGTAAAGTGGATTTACTAATAATATCTACCATGTATAACTATTATGAGAATTAAGGGAGATAAAATGCTCAGCACAGTTGCTGGTCCATATTAGGCGGTAATTACATTCAAGCATTCTTCAAATGCAGAAGGTGATCCTTTACAATCTTGGAACTTTCCAAAATACTTAAAAATCAAACCACATATAAGTATTTTCCTATATGTAAGAATAGCTGTGAGATGCCAAGACAAATTAAGCCTCTTAATTTATAAATGGCCAAGGCATTATATACTTCTGTTCCATTCCAAGTACATTTCCTAAGCTAATGCTACTTATAAAATACAGCCAATTAGAGAAGCCAAATATGTTACAGGATCTAACCAATGAATGCAGGGCTGAAGAAAGAAAATGTAGCCCAGAAGTCAAGAGCCAGAGAGTTAGGCCCAGCCTGCATGGCTCAGTGACTGAGCATCAACCCATGAACCATGAGGTCACTATTCAATTCCCTGTCAGGGCAATTCAGTTAAATTACCAGTCCGGGGTGTGCAGGAGGCAGCCGATGATCAATGATTCTCTTTCATCATTGATGTTTCTATCTCTCCCTCTCCCTTCCTCTCTGAAATCAATAAAAATATATTTTAAAAATAAAAGAGAGAGTTAAAGAAGGAATCAGAACCAAGAAGCAAATGAAAGGATGAGGTTGAGGGACCAGAACTTTGTGAATAGAAATACCAAAATCTCCTTCATATGGGGGTAGAAATGGTTTGTTGTATTGGCTCAAAGGAATCAGATCAATGCGGACCCTCTTTGCACTCTATAAAGATAATATAGCCAAGATGACAGGTACATAGATGGAAAGCAAGTTGGATAATATGTGTTGACAAATTCAGATCTGAGAATCTAGAGAGCATGGGAGGATGTGAGTGACTGGGCTACATGTCTAAATTCTTTTAAAATGCGACAAAAAAACAACAACAAGGAAATAACATACAGCCAAAGGCCAGATTCTGCTAATAGGCTGCCAATTTATAATCACATCACTTACAATATCTCATCTGTTCTTACTATCATCATGGAGTCCATATAACATCTTGGGAATGGCATGGCCAGGGAATATTTCTTGATGCACTGTTATCTCAGCAGGCAAATAAGAAGACATGGGAGGTAACTTATGAAAATGTTTGGGTGCTTAGACAACTGTATTTACCTAAACACATAAACATGTAGACAATTCAGAAAGGGGAAAATATGTAAAAATGTCCTGCAAAATATAATGACGGCCTTTTTCATAAGTCAACTGCCTGGCCCTTGGTAAATTCTGGAGTGCTCTGGAGTGCTCCTGGTATGAAATCTTAGAGACAGAACAAGGAGGGAGGGTGTATTTGTTTTCTAAGGCTGCCATCGCAAAGTACCAAAGACTGGGTGGCTTAACAGAGCAGAAATCTATTCTCTCACCGTTCTGGAGGCCAGAAGTCTGAAATCATGCCATGCTCTCTCTGAATGCCCCACACCTTTTTCTTAGTTCTGGTGGTGTTGGAAAAATGTTGGTGTTCCTTGACTTGCAGATGCATCACACCCACCTCTACCTTCTTTGTCACACGGTGCTCTCTCTGCACACGCGTATGCCTCTTCTTAGAAGGGTAGCAGTCTATTGTATCAGGGCCCAGCATGATCCCGTATTCCTTATCTTCATCTGATCTGCAAAAACCCTTTTCCAGATGAGGTCACATTCAGAGGTACCAGAGGTTAGGATTTAACATATATATTTTTTTTTGGGGGGGGGGAGGGAGCACAATTCAACCCACTACAGAGGAGGTTGCACCTGTATTCCTTTGTGTTCAACTTCCCTGATGGAATTATAAATTATATATTTTATCATTTTCTTTACTTTCTAGAGGAAAATGCAAATAATTGGAACATTTACAAGTGTAATTATGGCCTGACTATTTTCTTAAATATCTTTCTAAGGCTCTGCATTTCCCTCAGGATAAAGTCCAAACTGTTTATGATGATAGACCTGGTTTTTCACAATAAGTTTCTGCCTTACCTCTGGCTCATCTCTTCAGCATATTCTACACCCCAGCCATGGGCAAGTGCTGTATTTACACTTCTTTGAATCTTAAATTCCTTCTAATTCATTTCTTTGCACATACTGTCCAGATGGAACTCCATTTCTCTCCACCCCTCTCTTTATCTTTAGCTAGAACCAACACATCTTTCAGTTCTCAGTTAGATGGTATTTCCTTTGTGGGGCTATTTGCCATGTTGTTGTGCTCTGTTTATACCTGGACCGGCACTCATCTCACTATGTTCAAATTCTCTGTTCCCCACATTAACCAGAGGTTAGATGCTTTGTTTTATTTAGAATTGTATCTTCAGGACCTAGATAGGGCTTGACACAGAATGGTCATGCACGTTTTTGGGGGGGACAAGAGGTAGGAAGAGGAGAGAAAGAGGTATGGAAAAGGGAAGAAGCATTAGAGGAGAATAAAAAAGGCCATGTCAGATGCCCACACTCTTACTAAGTAGGATCAAACTGAAGCATGGTAGCAACCATCTCGGGTAAAAATTGCTGTTTAATATTTTAACCCTGCTGATTTGACTTCTGTAATTATTTCCTTGCTAAAATAATAGAGAAGTAATTTTGATTTTCTGAACTTATATAAGTTATCCCATTCAATTGAATACTCCATTGATTGTGATCTTACTGGTCTTTTGAAATACATTCCTCTGCACCTGGAGACCAGGACAGCATAATTACTCTAAATTGCCTCAGTGGCTCCAGATAATGTGTTTCTGTTGACTCAGTGGTCCCAAGACCTGACCAGGACAGCACAATTATTCTAAATTGACTCAGTGGCTCCAGATAATGTGTTTCCGTTGACTCAGTTGTCCCAAGACCTGAAACTATAATTAATCTTTGTAGATAACTAACTTGCTCAATCTAAGCTTCTATAACAAACTGCTTTTTGCAAACCAGGTTTCTCATTCCAAACCTCAAGATGTAATCAATATCTTTGTGATATTTGCCTATATAAGTCTGATGTTTTGGCCAAGGGGGCACTACGAGATTTGGAGAGCATTTGCCCCCTCATAGTCCTGGCTTCGAAATAAATGTGGCTCCTTAATTTGACTTCTTGAGGCATCCTTGTGTGATTCGCGGGGTACAATACAACAAAACTAGACTACCAATTCAATTTGTTAAAATGATCTAACAAGAGATGAGCTGACAATATTTGGGTTCCTTTTAGGAGTAATGGATAGATATATCAGATGTTTTTTTATAAATTATCGTGATCATAGAGTACCAGTAGACTTTTGGACTGAGAACAAGGGAAACAGGTATCCTGGGTTCAAATGCCATCTCTGTAACTTAGTATCCAAGTGACTGAGTAATTCATATACTTCTCCATACTTCCTTTTCCTCATCTGTATCTTAGGGATGATATAATACCTACCTTACATGATTGATGTGAGAATACTATAGGGGAATACAAGTAGAATGCTTTTTACCTAGAACAATGCATATAAAATAATGCATGTTATCTAGTACTAATTATTATTTCAACATTTTCTTATTCAGCTTTTTTCATATGGATTAACCAGCCATGGTAAGCAGCTATTGTTTAAATATTAAAATGAATATTTTTATCCAGCATAAACTCAACTAGTATATTTCAGTTTTTCATGAAATATACTATTCTAACTCTGGTTCAAATTCAAAGAGCACTATTTGAGAAAAATCTTGTGGAAATTCTATGTTGATTAAGGAGAAAAATTATACAAATAAAAATTCTTAAATGCTGTTTTGTACTAAGGAAGTTATCTAACAAAAATAAAACAATAATTGGACAGAATAGAAGGAATTAAATCATATTTAAATTTTTTTTTCTCTCCACTTCGGGATGTTTAAAAACCTCTGAGTGTCATACAAGTACCTTCCATAAGAGGGCAGTAGCACATTTCGATAACAATGCAAGGTTTTAAAGTATTTTCATTTACATTATGACTAACTAAAGTGACAGTAATAATTGGTATTTCGGATGTTGTATATTTATGCAAAATTTTTGCTTTTATAGCTTAAAGCTGTATGTTTGACACCTTTATTATGATGTAACTTTAAAAGGGAAAATATGTGTATGTAGAAATAAAATCTGTATAAAATATAAAAAGACCAACATAATTGATTCTTAAAAACAAAAATACAAACAATAATTACAAATCTTGTTTCCTTTAATAAAAGCAACCATAAAATTAACATAATGTATCGATATTCCAGTAGCAATTCTGAACATTAGTAAAATATTTTGAGAGTACTTTTCTCTTGTTAAATATAAGTAGCTAAAATATATTAGCCAATTTTTCCATCATTGTATTGACACTTATTATGTGTGTGTATGTATTAGTGACTGTAGAATGCCAAGAATCATCTTTTGAAAGTAAAAATTATTTGAAAATAAAAAAAGTACCTCTTTGTAAGAGATAATATGACAAAATAAATGTATTCACACTATTTTATATAATATGCTCACAAGTATGCAATATTTTTTATTGATGTAAACTCATAATGTTTCTTAAGAAAAATCTTCAGGTAGTGTAATGATATTTTTACAATATATGATTATGAGTTTGGGGATACATACATTTTTTTAAGAACTTAAATCTGAGAAATGTAAATGAATTGAACATCATATCAATAATACTACCCAAAATATATTTAATCAACAACTAACATTTTTTTTACTATTTTTATGCGAAATAAAGTTCACAGCAAGAACTTTGCATTTCTGATGTAAAGTTTATTCTTCACGACATCCGTATGAGTTAGTTATCTCAATATCATGAGCCCCTTTTTATACTTAATGAGTATAATCTGTTGGCCTAGGTCACAAGCTAGCAAGTGGCAGAGTCACGTCTCCAGGAACAGAGATTTTAACCAGTTTGTTGAAATAAAACATCAAAATTTCACACATTTGTAAAAACTAGGTAGTTGATCTTATATTTTTACTTTTGACCTGTGTGTCACTGTAAAAAAGAGTCCATTTTAAATATGATTGCATTTGAGCTAGGACCCAAGAATGAAATTAAAGTGATTAAAAGATATGATGAGATTTCCTCCCTTTTCCTCCCTTTTCCTTTTTCTTTTCCTCCTTAGTAAGTAATGAGCTTTTCCTAAAACTGCTGGAATATTGATACATGTAAATTAGAGGGATGAAAAAAATAAATGTAAGACAGTGGAGTTACAAACATAGAAAGGGTGACTAGAATTGGAGTTAGCAGTGTGAAATTATGATTTTAAAAATAAATTGTAGATAAGTAGGTATAGAAATAGATGTAAATGCATATCTATTTATAAATGTATATCTCTCCACCAACCAGCCAGTGAGTAGTGATGTACCATTTACCACAAATAGCACTGAGAGCTTGATTTACAAACACTGCTTTCCACTAAAAGGTACCAGGGCTGTTTAAAGAAGTGGCTGTCTCCTGGGCTTGGGCAAGGAAAATACAAGATGAACTTGGGACACCTCTTGTGCTGGGAACACGGAAGTGCTAAAAGAATGATGGAGATGTGTCAAAAGGGTACAGTAACAACTTTGAAAAGGCTTCCACAGACCAACTTTGAGAGAATTTAACATCAAATAACAAAAGTAACAACTGTTAATACTTTGAGTAAACCAGAAATTCAAAATCTAAATATACAAAAATAAGTAACCATGCATTAAGTTGAAGAGACAATAATTTCTACTTTAAATAAAAGGAATACTGAAGTTGGAAAATCAGCATTCGGCAACTTTCTTACTGATAATTTATGCAAGCATCATGAATGGATGCAAAAATTGATGAGGATCAGAATATTTACAGAGTATCAAAGTAGATTTCCACCAATACCTTTAAATTATTATTAATAAATACATTAGGTAATTAATTCCACAACGTAGATATCAGGGACTGTCTTAACCAAACAATAAAGGCTAATATCACAAGTGAAATTACAGTTAGCCATAGTGTACTTTTTAATACAATATAATGAGAACAAGCATCCATATAAAAGGTCCACAGGGTAACTGCTGTGTAGTCTTTAAACCTGTCAAAGACATGAACTACAGGGAGAGAATGAGGAACACGTTCAGCTTAAAAAAGGCTAATGAGATGTCAATGAAGTGCATCATAAAATTCTGGGTTGGATCTTAGTTCTGTACAGCAAATTATTATGGATTTTGTGGATTAGGTGATAATATTTAATGAAAATTTGGTCAATAGTAATTTTCAGATTGTGATGATTTTACTGTGGTTATGAAAACAAGTGTCCTAATCTGGACAAAGTATATAAGGAGCCTTAATATTACCTGGTGATTTTTATGTAAATTAGAAATCATTTCAAAATATAAAGGTTTCATAAAAGCAAGAGGGAGGAATTTATTGGGGAGAGAAAACAGTGAATGCCAAGGTGCTAAAGCTGAGAAGGGAGGTAGAGACAGGAGGGCGGGTGGCTGAGCATAGGGAGAGCAGGGTGCACTGTGCACCAGATAAGGCTTCAGGTGTGTGCAGGAGCCCTATCTTGCTGGCCAAAGGCACTGGATTTTATCATAGAAGAAAGAAGAAGCCCTGAAAATTTTATAACATGATCTGATTTATGTTTTAAAATTATACTCTGTGTGCCAAGTATGAATTGAATTGGGCAGGGGAGTGGGGGAGGGAAGAGGAAGTGGAGAGCAGGAGTGAGGGGGAAGGTCTGTGGGAGATGTTCATTGCTTAGCCAGAGTGGATGCAATGCACATGAAAAGGAATAGGCACATTTGAGATATATTTTTAGTTAGAACCTATAGCTAGAGGCTGATGGATTGAATGGAAGAATTAAGGCTGGCTATGAAGGTCTCTGTAAAATAAGGGGACATGTCAATGATACATTTTGGTATGTCTCAAAGTACATGCACAGCATAGGGTCTTGCATATGTAAAATATTCCATGTATATTGCATATATGCTGACTGGTACTTTTTATATAATTTGGAAATCATTGGAAGTGTGGACATACTTATAGAATACTGCTTCTATAGTGAATGTTTTATGAGGAACTTGTACCTTGAAGCATTTTAAAGTCCTAATGTAAGCTATCAATATGATTACCCCTATTATTCTATCACATTTTAGATAATTTAATAGCAACTCCATAATGGTTCAGAACGCCCACTCCTTAGTTGCATAGAAGTAGCATTAAAAGTAATTTTACAGTGACTACTGGACTCCTAAAACAATACCGCATTTCAGTATTTTCTGACAAGTGTTTATCTGATTATTCTCCAAGGATCCCAGGGACTAGGAAACCTTTGCATTCGCTTCAAAGACTAATCAACAAATATTGATCTCTTCTGCCTTCTCTTTTGTTTCCTTCTGCTTCATCCATCTCTATCATGTCACTTAAGAGGAAAGAAAGTATGGGATAGAATGGTGTATTGTTCAGAGGTCATTCATTCTAGATTAATCTGAAACAGTATGGACATTTAAATGGATAACAAGAGGTTTTCCAAACCATTGTAAGAGCTGAGGATGTGGTGGTGAAGAAAGCACTTTCAGGAAATGAAAATAAAGAACGAATCGTCACCAGTGACCTCTGCTGCCTGCAGCCCCGAGGTGGGTTATTTTCAGGAGGAGTCCGGAAGCCCCTGGAGCTTCTACTAATGATCTTACAGGCATGGACACCGAAGTGGATAATACTCAGGAAGAACTCAGTGGTGCTAAAAATACCCTTCATGTGCTGCTTGCCTGCTGACGTCCACACATCTGGCTGCAGCTGCCACAGGTTACTCACGCCTCCCCCTCCTCCTCTCCACCTTTCAGCTGGTGAAGGAGTCTTGAAAATGTGGCTTTTAGCTTCCTTCGCCTGAAGTGTTTGAGAAAGCTTCGAAGGGCAGGGATGACACTGAGAATCAATAAATAATACCTATCATAGGAAGGAGGTGCTATTCTTTCCTTGAGCTCAATATACAAATTAATGGCTTCTTTCTCTGCATCTGCTCTTAGTCAGTTGAAGGTGAATATTTTCTCTTTAGTTCTCCAGAGTCCCTTATAGTTGTATAATAAAAAGCAAAGCGAGGAATTTGGGAATATGAGATTAGGATTCCTCATATTTTTGTCAAGATGCCAAAGTTAACTCAGTCACTTTTTGTTTTGTTCTACTTTGGCAAACATGTATGGGGAACAAACAATGGAATTCCAAGCCCAAAGTCATTATGTATGTCATAAATTAGGTCAGAAAACAGCATTTGGTTTAATGACAATTTATATAATTGCCCTTGTAGATCAATTTTATTCTGGTGGAAAATATTTATTGACTACTTAAATGTGTCAGTAACTCTATTAGTTTTGGGGACACTAAATTAATAGTCATTGAGATTGTGCTACTGGCTCTCAGCTGGCTGAAGTTCTTTACCTGGTAGTAATTTAAATGTTGATTCCTGAAGGGTTTGAATCATGAGTGGACCTGTCTCATTTGTCTGTTTGTTTGTGAGCTTGTCTATTTGTTCATTTATTTGCTTTGCTCTAATTTTTACTTTTATTTATTTTTTAAATATATTTTATTGATTTTTTACAGAGAGGAAGGGAGAAGGATAGAGAGCCAGAAACATTGATGAGAGAGAAACATCCATCAGCTGCCCCCCACACCCTCCCTGCCCCCCCACTGGGGATGTGCCCGCAACCAAGGTACATGCCCTAGACCGGAATCAAACCCAGGATCCTTCAGTCCATAGGCTGACGCTCTATCCACTCAGCCAAACCAGTCAGGGCAGCTCTAATTTTTAATTACTTTATGAAAATAATAAGAGGAAACCCTAGAGAATCCCAGAGGTTCCAGATAGCCTCCCCTCAACTATATGGCAGCAACCACAACTTATTCTTACTTATTATGATCTATCACCCTGGCCTATCATCTTTTGCCTCTTGCTTGCATGACATGAGGAATACAAAATGGCGGATGCTGTTTTAAAGGCCAATACTCTGAAGGCTGTGGTGCACTGGAGCAGATGCACATGGACTCCCAAGCACTGATTATGTGGGTTATTTCTCAACTCTGTGTTCAGTGACAGCACCTTGGATGATGGAAGTATTTACACTACAGATGTCAGAAAATTCTGCAAGGCAGGACCTGTATCAATTGCGGCTTCATGACTAATTATAAAAACAAGTACCGTAGCAGCTCTGCACGTTTTCTCCAGCATGTTGAGTGTGTGTGCTTGTGTGTGCAGTTTACTTTGCCCCACTTTTATTCTCATCTTTATTATTTTATTAAGAATTGTCAAGTGTAGTTAACTCTATATGTTTGTCTTTAGGTTACAGAATATTCAGTGGGACCAGGATTGAATGTGGGGAGTACAGTGATTAACAATATCTAGTGATGGATTCTCTGGCCAACTGGATTTTGTGTTGCCCTTTTTAGGGTATAGATGAGAACATCTTCATCTGTCAAAAAGGTCATTGAATATTTTTAGGTGAAAGCATGAAACTGACATAGTCATTATATGGCTTTCTAACATGCACCCTGAAAAGACTGTACATAGGTGATGAGTAGCAGAAAGGATTCACCCTGCTGGTAATTAATCTGTTCTCTGCTCTGAGATGCTGGTGTTGTTCCTGACAGTCCTGTCCTAGCAATTGCTGCATACTCTGGAATAGCACTTAGTTCCAGTTTCCGGCCTTTTAAAAACACATTTCCCAGCACAGCCTCATTATGTCCCCTCAGATGAATCTGTTCTGGTTGAGAAGAAGTTTCTCCTTAGAGATCTGGGCTCATCTCTGCCAAGCTCTGAGCTCCTGAGTACCAGCATCAGCCAGGCAGCATCTTCCATTCCAAAGCCTAGGTTTCAGCTCTGCTGAGCCTCTTCTCCCTTCCTAAGAGGACTGAGAGCTCCTCAGAAATCTCTTTTCAAGCTCCTAGCTTCTAATCCTCATTCACTTTTCCTTTCCCTAACTTAGTGATAATAGCTGGTAGCTGCTTACCCTCTTTACTCTCTTTGTGATGATTAAAAATATATATATATTTTGAGCCCACCAATACCACTTTAACCAATTCTCTATATTAAATTATCACTGTTAAAATAACTAGTGTGGTTTCTGTTTTCACAGACTTTTATTAACAACAAGAGGCCTGGTGCATGAATTTGTGCATGGGAGGTGGGGAGACGGCGGGAGGTTGGCTGTTGGAGTGCACTGACCACCAAGGGGGAGCTCCTGCATTGAGCATCTGCCCCCTGGTGATCAGTGTGCATCATAGTGACTGGTCATTCGTCATTCTGGTTGTTTGGTCATAATGGTTGCTTAGGCTTTTATATATATAGATACCATCAATAATCATATATCTGGAAAAATGCTGGACATTTCACTCCCTCATTCTTTGTTATGATAAAATGAAAGATCAAGTTATTATTCCTAAATATTCTATACCTTCCTGTTACACAAGTTTATTGTGTACCTCTAGGAGTCTTAAACAGAGACAATGGTCAATAGTGATAAAAAAGAATAAGAAAAATATATGCAATAGAATAAATTGCTCAACATAATTAAGCTTTATGGATTAGACAAGAAAATAACTACAAAAAAGCAACCCTGTAGGATGTTTGGTGTAAAAGAAAGAGAAAGATTCTTTTTAGTTGAAATTTTATAAATGTGGCCTGAAAGTTATTCTAGAAGTAAATAAAGAGGTTTCCTTCAAACATCTGAAGGATTGTTATTAAAAATTAATTATGTTAGGCATAATATAAAAGGTAAATAATTTGTATTTTTGCCTTTTTGAAAAAGTATGTAAAATTAAATTCTGCTATTAATTAAAAAAAAAAGAAAATAACTACAGAAGTAAAGAAATTGTAGAAGTGGATGATTAAAGAAATGAAGAGATGGAAATAGGTGAAATAAAGATTTTTAAAAAGTTAGTGATCCCTAGTTTTTTTGTTTTGTTTTAGGGAACAATTCCAAAACTATTATAAAAAATAATAATAAAAATTAAAAATATTTTGCATGCACCATCACTTCATAAAGAAAAGACTTTTTAATACAAATGAAAAAATAACATACTATCAGAATATAAATCAGTCCTTCCCTAGAAAAGACAGTAACTAACTTTACTCAACATAGATGCATGCAGACATACCACAGATATGCTTTAAAGATCATTCTCCCCTACTATATTTGGGGACAAAAGTAATTATAGTATATCTTCAGCTAAATAGATTAATTGAAAACAGGTTTCTTTAGTGTTGTTTCCCAAGTCTCCCACTTCTGAAATGGACTGCCACACATTGCAGCTTCTTTGCTGATGATGGTCTGAGTTTCAGAATCATTGGCCTCCCAGGATAATGCTACCATGTTTTCCACAGAGATGTGCACACACAAGAGGTCAAACTTTACTGTATTTCTATTCTCCCATTTATAAGACTTTACTGAGAAATGGTAGTAACTAGGACATTTAAGCATCAAAGAAAAAATACTGAACCTGCACACTGAATATGGATTCTTTCATAGTTTAATGTGGGGAAAAATAACTGTTATGGGGTCACTGTTTTAGAGCTAGACAAAAACAGAGATGGGATCATTTTCTGGAATAGAACACATTGAGTTTTTTATTATATAATTTTCTAATATACACAAGGAAGAGGTAATCTATATATATAAAAGCCAAGAGACCAGAATGACTAGAATGACTGGAACAACCAGTTGCTATGATGTGCACTGCAGCCGGCCAACTGGCCTGATGGGGGTGGGGCCAGTGGCCAACCTCCCACGGCCCCTCCCCCCGGCCAGCCTGGCACCAATCGGCTCTCCCACCCTTATTGGGGGAAGGGCCAGCTGGACCCCACCAGTGCACGAATTTGTGCACTGGGCCTCTAGTGGTATAATAAACCCTCATGTATTCTGTTCACCTACTTGAATAGTTTTAAAGGATTGGCTTATCTTTTTAAATCTATTCCAGAACTACCTTCCCCCCCGCCCCCCGCCCCCGGAGTATTTTAAAGCAAATCTCAGACATCAGATAACTTTAATTTGATTTGCCAGATTTATATTAAATATAGTAGGTCCTTGGGTTATGTCGGAGATCTGTTCCTACAGCACGAAGTACTGCGATTTTCGCCGTAAGTCAGAACCCACCTACATAAGCACTTATGTCACTCACATGGAGCACATACACAGCAGTAATGAAGTGAAACAGTAAAAAAAAATTAAAAGAACGATAACAATTCCTGACCTTTACATGTGGTAAATAAATAATGAAAAACAGCCCTAACCAGTTTGGCTCAGTGGATAGAGCATCAGCCTGCGGACTGAAGGGTGCTGGGTTCGATTCTGGTCAAGGGCATGTACCTTGGTTGCGGGCACATCCCCAGTGGGGGGTGTTCAGGAGGCAGCTGATTGATGTTTCTCTCTCGTCGATGTTTCTAGCTCTCTGTCCCTCTCCCTTCCTCCCTTCCTCACCTACTGCTCTCCCTCCCCTGCAGGCCCGGTATCCCCAACTGTCCTCCCCTGCCAGTTGGTCCCCCCCAACTGCCTTCCCCTATTGGCCCGGTCACCCCTAACTGCCCTCCCCTGCCGGCCTGGTCGCCCTTAACTGCCCTCCCCAGCAGGCCTGGTTGTCCCTAACTGCCCTCCCCTACTGGCCATCTTGTGACCACATTGGATTGGCCATCTTTTGCAAGGGCTTGATGGTCAATTTGCATATTACCTCTTTATTATATAGGATGGGAGATGGCGACATAACCATGAAATGACTTATGTCGAGTTTGATGTAACCCGAGGACTGCTTGTATACTATATTCTCTATAGGATACTTTGCCTATCATGTGGATACCAAAGTACTCTCACTCACACCCCTGCTTCTCTTCTCAATTCCAAAACTATACACCAAGGGTTATGGGTCAATGAAAAATAATGCTAATTGGTATGCATTTTCCAAGCATCTGTCTCTTATGAGTATCTTCCTTTACAATAAATCCCTTTGGAAGAAAACTAAAATATCACATTTACTTTCTGTAGATTATACAGAAGCAAATAAATGAATGAGGGTAATATAATGATTTATTATTTTCCTGCTCATAGCAATCAGTTATCCAAAGGGTCAAGAATGAGAAAAGAGAAAGGGTGGTTTCTAAGTTCTGTACATATTCACTGCATTATCTTTATTTTCCCATCTTATTGTGGACAGAGAAGACATCCTCTTAGACTGAGTCATGTATGAAAGGTTTGCCCCTAGCATTAAAATTAGATGTGTGATGGCATGAAAAATGTTAATTTCTGCATAAAAAAGTCTTTGACAAATATAAATTTATGCCTTTATAACAATTGTTTTCAGACTTTACTGTGATTAAAATTACCTAGGAAGCTTATTTAAACAATAGCTTTCTGATCCTTAAAAACGGTGATTTAGTAAGTCTGAAATAGACTCAGCAATCAGTATTATTTTTCACTAATATCTTTGAGGATCTGAATGCAAATATTTTTGAAATTTACTGTGAGAAATATTCTTCCACAGATTTTAAACATATGAAATAAATTTTGACTCACAATTGAAAAGGAAAAACAGTGTACGGAGTATATATTATGTTTAAATAACTCAGATGCACAAATTATTTCACTTTACCTAATGCTTTCAGCTCCAAAATTCTGTGAAACACCTGGGTCTGAAGACTCTTGCTTCCTTAGATCCACCACACAGTAATCTAAGGAAGACATTTATCTTCCTTCCTTTTTCCCTCAAACTCTCAGTCTTTATACTCAATGAACTAAAACTTATGCTTGAGAGAAAAGACTGGCTCCTCTTGAGGCAGAGAAGCTCAAAGTCATGACTTGATAAAAAGGATTTAACAAAAATGAAAACACACAAATTATCAACTTGATAAATTTTCTTGCCACCTGAGTAAATCTACTGGTATTAATATCCTTGACCATCATAACAATGTTCATACCACTCACAATTACCATTTGGCATAATTTTGAATTTTTTCTAGTTGTGAAAGTAATTCATAAACATCATAGAAATTTTGGAAATACTGAAAAATTATAAAAGTAAATAAAATTATTCCTAATTTCATCATCTGGAAATTATAAGCTTTTTCTAAACAGTCCTATAATCTCTACACCAAACCTTTTATTTTTTTGTTTCCCAAGCAGAATCCTGAAAAAAAACATAGATCAAATAATCTCAGAGGAGAGACTAGTAAGAATAAACATGACATAATGGAGTCTGGAAAATAATAATTGCAGAGATATTTAGGTGCGGTTTTCTTCTTGCCTGAAATCATTCGGTTTACCACAGGACACTGGCATGAGTGTCCATTTGCACTTAGTGGTCAATATGGTTGATCTCTGAGATAATAAATAGCTTAAAGCAAGTTGGATTTAATAGTTTATTTTTAAAAAGCAATGCAATTTATCTATATCTTCAAGAAGTACCAGCACTTAAATAAATACTGGTAGATTTTTAGGCAATTATTACATATTACCTTTAATATTAGTTTTTTTATTGTCTCTTTAGTATGATCTTGTATTTTTGGCTTAGGTCCTAAATCCTTATATCTAGACTAGCCCCATTCAAGTCTGTTGATGTCCTCAAAATTTTTCCACTTCTGGAGTTTTACTGAATCAAAATCTGCAGGGATTAACTTTTGAATTCTGCACTTTTATTAAATAAAATGAGTAACTTTAGTGGCCAAGTTTGGGAACTACTGAAATAGTATAAAAATATGTGGGTTTCACTAAGAAGTTATTTTTCTTTAACAAAGTTTTCAAAAGATTTAAATCTTCTTGTAAGTGACCCAAATTTGTATATTTCTGGTCTTGCAATGGCTACATTTTGAAGAAAGGTTTGATAACATTGTTGAGAACTGCTAAAACAACTCATCATTAATTAGTTTCTTATCTCCCCAATTTCCATGCAACTCAAGAAAACAGTCACAACTCATATTGTTCTTTTACCAAGATAATTCACCAAAAGATTTTCTTTTGCTTGAATTATTCAAACTACTTTAATACCATATTGAAAACCATTCATTTTATTTTCATTTCTGCTACCAAAGCTGTGTATTAGGTGTTTTTTTTTTGGTGGTTTTAGTTAAAATAAGAACAATTTAACTTAGTTGTAATAAAAGTTTCTAGTTATAGTTATAAAAATGTAGTTACAGTTGTAGTTATAAAAATGGAGGAATAGGGGCATTTCCTTTTGAATCCTATGTATGCCAATGAGTAAGTTTACAGGTGTCATGAATTCTCCTCCTCCTCCTATGCCTCTTGTACCACTGAATATTCAGAAAATGTGGAAAGAGCTAGAGAAAAGAGTTATTTCAGAAGTGTGCACATATAGATAGAAGATGGGTTTAAAATGGTGAGAGTATGTTTTTTTCTGAGAGGCAATCTTAAAATTTTGTCTTTCTAAATTCATAGAATTATAGCATGGCTGAAATAAAATATCGGACATAAAAACTCTCAAAAATGTAGAAAAATCATGAATTGCTTTTAAATAACCAACATTTTTAGAGGCAGTAAATTTTATCTGATAAAGTTTAAGTCAAGCTTCAATTTCAAGGATGCAGGTCAGTTTTTGAACTCCATAACAGCATTCTGATATTCTTTCCAAAGTGTTTTGCTTACTTTGCTCTCCTGAACCAATGACCTGTTTGGTTGGTTTGTAGCTCAGTTAATGATTTTTCATTATTGGAAGTGACTCCTACCAGCAAGTGATGGTCTTTAGGATACCATACAAAAGAGGTCACTGAACACATCAGCCTTGCCATTTTCAAATGAACTTTCTCCCATGGCACATGGACTTTTCATGGAGAAACACCATTAGCTTAAAAATTAGGTATTAAGTAAACTAACCAGTTTTTCACCCTTCTGCCAGTGCAGAAAAAGATGGGAATTATTGGGAATGGCTTCAATTCATCATCAACCACAGAGAATACTGAAAGTTGCCATTTCTGCAACGTATCCACTTTCAGAGGTGATGTTTGAATCGGGATATCTCATCTTTGTTACGAACCTAAAGAGAAAATTTTTCTCTGACATATTTATTTTGTCTCTTGGTGATAGGTTAGGGATTTGTGAGACATTACTCCGAGAGCTGTCGAAATTATGTGGGCATAATTACATAAAGTTTTGAAGTGTATTGTTTTTGCTGGATGTCACTGCATTTAACACTATAGTTTCAATGCGTACATATTCATGTATATTTAATATACATATATTCTGAAAATACCCTAAATACTTCCAATTTATCATTATTGTGTGTGTGTGGGTTAATCCTCACCTGAGGATACCTTTTCCATTGATATTTTAGAGAGAGTGGAGGGCAGAGGAGAGAGAGAGAAAAAAATATTGATATGGGAGAGACATATCGATTGGCAGCCTCCCAAATGCACCCTGACAGGGGCTAGGTACAAAGCTGCAACCCAGGTATGTGCCCCTGACTGAAAATCAAACCCCCGGCCCTTTGGTGGGAGGGCTGATGCTCTAACCACTGAGGACACTGGTCATGGCCTTCCAATTTATTTTTTAAATTAAAAATATTTTATTTGATTATAGGCTATTATGTACTTTTTAACATTTCCATGTAGAAAGAAATTCAGAGCCCATAATATACTATTGATGTCTACTCATTGAAAACAAAAAGAGGAAGAGAACAAAATAGAAAAAAAAGTTACATTGATTGCCAGAACCTGAGAGATATACCCCCTAATTTTTTTTTCTGCATGAATTTAATCATATTCAAATTTTATACATGCAGGAGAGCCTGCTCATAGTATAAGCTAGGAGAAGTGGAATTTTCAATGTCAAGAAAGCTTCAGAGAAATATTTTTTTAAATGTCTCACCAATGAATTAAAAAATAATATTATAATGGTATCAAATTTCATAGAATTACCATGATGGATTTCTGGTCACGATACACTATTTTACAAATTGTTTCCAGCTTATACAAGTACTGTGAGAAAGCAGAACAGACTTACACAAGAAGTCCCATGAAGAGTTTCTGTTGGAGAGATTATTTTATTCCTTTGGCCTACATTTACTTCCAGCTAAGAAATGGGTTTGCAGTACTGGGGTATATCTGCGCAGACTAAATGCAAAGAATTGAGAATTGAGGCAGTGATCTAAGGAAGTGCATCTCAAACTCGTATATGCATACAGTCACCTGAAGCATTTGTTAAAATATAGATTCTGATTCCACACTTCTCTGATGAGTTCTGAGCTTCTGCATCTCTAACAAGCTCCCAGACAATGCGGATATTACTGGGGCCACATGCTGAGTAGCTCGGATTTAGAGCAGTGGATCCTATATCTGACTGCCTATCAAAGTCACCTTGGTGAGTTTTAAAAACAAAAAAAGAGTCACAGGCAATATCCAAGTTCTGAATCTGGGTCACCCAATTGGGCCTTTTCCATCTGTGATGTTATTAAGCTCCACCAGTGACTGAGTCTCAGCCAGGATGGTGAAACACTGACTTAGAATAAATGATTTATCTCACAAGAGCGCACATAGAGAGAGGGGTGTGTTGGGAGGTATGTGGCTAGGGATTGGGGTGAAAGTCTTTAGAGGTCAGGAGGGAGAAAGAGAGTTCCATTCTGAGCAGGTGAGCCTCCTGATCTCAAAGCTTCTTTCCTCCCAAATATAGGAGCACTGATTTGTGAAGCAAAAATAATTTGACACATTGTCACAGCTTCATTATTCAAAACTAAGTCCAAAGACTTCTGAAATCATCTAATTCTCTTCCCTTGCTGAACTCTGCTCTGGTCATACTGGCTTCCCTGCTATTCCTGAAAATCCCTAGAAGCCACTCCCCAAATTTTGCAGTAGATGTTTCTTCATACTTACCCCAACCCTTGGCAGATCTCTGGCCTCTTTCAAGTATTTGACCAAATATTTTCTCCCCAATAAGCCTTCCTGACACCCTATTCAAGTGACAACTTTCCACCAGCTCTTATTTGCATCACTCTAGTACATATCGCATTCTATCATATTACTTATTTGTAATTTTTATTATGTTCTGTAAAAAAATTATTTTAGAGACAGAGAGGGGGAGGGAGGGAGAGAGAGAGAGAGAGAGAGAGAAGAGAAACATCAACTGGTTGCCTCTTGTATGCACCCCACCTAGGGATCAAACCCACAACCTGGTTATGTGCCCTCACCAGGAATTAAACCTGTGATCTTTCCATGTATGGGACACTCCAACCAACTGAGCCATTCTGGCCAGGGCATATGTTTACTGGTTATTTTTGTTTCTTACTCTCCTCCACTGTTATTAGAAGGTAGTGATGGTAGGAATCTTTGTTCACAGATATCACCAAACACTAGAAAAATTCCTATCCCATGGTACATGCTTCATTAATGAATAAATATATATGAACTCAAGTATCACTTCCGAGAGATTTTCCGTGACTGTCTCAATAAAAGAAGCACTTACCTTCAAACTTCTTACTTTCATCACTCTTTATTATAGTAGTTTATTATTTTACTTTATTCTCTATTTTTAAGCTCTCTGTCTCTCTACACAACATATACCTATATAATTTTTATTTGTTGAGTTTATTATTAGAACATAAATTCTTTAAGGACAGAGAGTTTTTCACAGGTATTACTGAGTAAACATAATACCTCCTAGCACAGAGGATAGGGGTAATAAATATTTGTTGACTCTTTAAAAGTCATGGGGGGTGGTGATAAAGATATCCCTGCATTACTATAATTTGTTTTACATTTCTCTGGATATAAAGCGTTGTCTGATGGCTGATTTAGTGCTCTTTTGTTCAAGTGAGCAAGGGCAAACAAATCAGTTAGACATTTATTCCCAACGTTTATGCTATGATCTTTTCACCAAGCAAAATTTAGAGTGTAATAATGTCCAATTGGTTTGCTTGCCAAAAAACACCAGGTATTTAGATTCTTTCGACCCCACCATCCCATGTTCTTGGCTCCGAAAGATGCTTATTCAGAGTTCTAATGAAGAATTGGCACCGCAAAAAGCCTGGTTCAGCTCAAGGCAAATTCACACAGCTGGCTAAAGTAATCATATGGTGAGATGCTATTTTACTACTTAAATATACTTGTGGTCTATCAAGAGCTCACTGTTTCATAGTTGTTTGCATTTGACCCAATGGGGGGTCTATATTTTCCATTATACAGCACTTTAGCAACGATGTAGCTACAGAGGTTTCCCACCCTGAGATGGCACACAAGAAGCACTGATGCCCAGCTTTTCCGACAGACTTGAAGCTGGTATCTGTGTGTTCTTTCCTGACCTAGGTCATCTAGTTGTGTTGATTCACTACATAGTTCATGGCACAAGAGACCATACTCATAAGACCCAAAGATAGTTGTGCATTTCTTGTTCCTCTTGATGTAGATGTAAGCATAAACAGAAGTAGATAAGAGAAAGGAAAAGAGGCTCCAATTTCAATTTGAAAATTCAATGGTATAGTTTCTAAAATTATAATAACATTTAAAATCAAAATATTAATTCTACAGTTGACAAGACAGGAGCTAAATACAGATCATTTTTTATCTCTTGCTAAGCCTCTTGCTTAAAAATTAGTAGTCACTTTATTCAGTCATTCATTTATTAATCTACTCAAGAATATTTACTGAATTCTATAATGTAGTATACAATGTTGTGCAAGGCACTTTGGGACAAAACTTCAATAGTCCTAATTATGCATTATAAATAAAAACAACACAGAAAAAAGAAGGACCATGAATGTGGTGATTATAGTGAATTTAAATCCAATTTAACCAATATTTATTAAGGTACCTATTTTGTGCTCACATTATCATCTTCACATGCACACAGATCATTATTAGTTGATTTGATCAATTCTTAGCTGTACACTGTGTACACATGAATATTACAGCTATATACTACGTTTAGAAAAATCCTAGAATATTTAAATGATAATGCTGTGAAACCATACTCTATAGCAGTGGTTCTCAACCTTCTGGCCCTTTAAATACAGTTCCTCATGTTGTGACTCCAACCATAAAATTATTTGTGTTGCTACTTCATAACTGAAATTTTGCTACTGTTATGAATCGTAATGTAAATATCTGATATGCAGAATGGTCTTAGGCGACCCCTGTGAAAGGGTTGTTCGACTGCCAAAGGGGTTGCGACCCACAAGTTGAGAACCGCTGCTCTATAGAACTATTTATTTATTTATTTATTGCAGAGAGAGAGTAATAGTAAAAAAGAGTATAGGAAAAAATCAAAGTTTTGTATTTGGAATCTACTCTTTGCCAAATTGTGTTAGGATTTTGTTGTGGTTGTGCTAGAGGAGGGATTACAAAAAAAAAGCTTATAAATCTTATTCTACCTAATAAAGAGGAAATATGCTAATTGACCCTCACGCCATCAAAAATGGCAGTGCCCACATCAATAAGGAGGGAATATGCTAATTGACTGCCCCACCCTCAAAGATGACAGCGCCCAATGCCACAAGATGGCCGGCAGGGGAGGGCTGTTGGGAGGGACCAGGATGGCAGGGAAGGGCAGTTGGGGGTGACTGGGCTGGCAGGGGAGAGAAGTTGGGGGTGACCAGGTTGACAGGGGAGGGCAGTTGGGGGCGATCGACAAGCAGGGGAGCAGTTAGGCGTTGATCAGGCTGGCAGGATAGTGGTTAGAGGGTGATCAGGCTGGCAGGCAGAAGCAGTTAGGGGCAATCAGGCAGGCAGGCAGGCTGGTCATACTGGCTTCCCTGCTATTTCTGAAAATAGCATTTTTGATGGCGTGAGGGTCAATTAGCATATTTCCTCTTTATTAGGTAGAATAAGATTTATAAGCTTTTTTTTTGTAATCCCTCCTCTAGCACAACCACAACAAAATCCTAACACAATTTGGCAAAGAGTAGATTCCAAATACAAAACTTTGATTTTTTCCTATACTCTTTTTTACTATTACTCTCTCTCTGCAGCAGTCCCAGATTGTGAGAGGGATGTCTAAACTGGCAGTCAGACATCCCCTGAGGGGTCCCAGATTGGAGAGGTTGAAGGCAGGGCTGAGGGACACCCCCCTCAGTGCATGAATTTCCTTGCACCGGGCCTCTAGTCCTATAATAATAAAAGCCTAATATGCAAATTGTCCCCTCAGGGGGTTGTTTGACTGGGAGTTCGACTGGGAGACCAGGAGTTCAACCACTTGCTATGACATGTGCTAACCACCAGGGTGTGGCACGAAACATGGCGGATGTCAGCAATGCACTGTGACTGCTTGCCTGCTACCTGAGGGCGGGGCTGACAGAGACAGAGGTGCTGTGAGAATGTGGGGTGTCCACCAAGCTCACTCTCACTACCCCTGCTACCCTCCCCCAGGATGCTAGGGCTCACACACCGGGGAATCCCCTGGGCTCAAGTGCCAGGCGCCTGTGAGGAGCCTGCCTTGCACCTATACGGCCTCTTCCAGGTGAGCCGGGCCACAGCTGCCAGAAAGCTGGGGACAGTTGGGCTCCCAGTGGGTTCATGCAGGAGCCGGTCTGAGAGGCTGGCCAGGACAGAGTGTGCTGCCTACCTGGCTTCCGTGCAGCACTGCTGGGTGGCCCAGAGGCCCACACTGTGCCCTGGCCCACTATGTCTGGCCGCTCTCACCACATCTCCTGGTGGGGACTCGGGCTTGTGACTCAGGCAGAGGGGGGCGCACAGGGGCCCCAGAGCCCAGGTGCTGCCCAGGGCCCAGAGGTCAGCTGGGACTTGCCCTTCCATGCCAGATGTTTGCACTTCAATCGCCTGCCAGGCCTAGAGACTGCACTAGACCTCTAGTGGAAAGATAATTTAATAAATACATCCTACTTCTCAATGGACTCACTTGAGCACTCACCCCAAAGGCAGATATGGGAATTGCATCTCTTGAATTATGCTGCTAGGTGTGCAGAAACTCTTTTTAAGCTGACATGCATTTTGATACACTATGGTTTTGTACTCAAGAGGATCAGAACAAAAATCTCCTGGCCTGTCTGCCTTCCCAATTGTGTAATTATCAAGGAAAAGGTAGTTTATAAGGAGAGTACATAGCTCCTGTGGTCAGCCTGGACGAGACAGATCAAGTGTCTCATGACCTCCATCATTTGGATAGTAGGCCAGAGGAAAGTTGGCCCCTAAATTTAAAACAAAAACCAAACAAATGAAAGCAAGCCCCACTGACCTTTCACTTCCCCAACAGTGGAATTCTACCTCTCCATCTTTTTGTCTGAAACATAGTTCGGGAAACTGTGTTGGGGTTCTGTCCGTGGTCTTTTTATCACTCCATAGGAATAAACTTTTTCTTTCAAAGTAGACCTTGATGGCCCAATAAACATTGTCTAAATATTTAGTTCCTAGAGAACAGGAAAGGGTTTAAGTATTCCCATTACTAAGAAATAATTCAATGATTCTGGATGCTCTTGGTATTGGTGGGATGCTTCTCCCAGTGTAAAATTAATCTTACTATTGGGTCTTCAAACAATCATATTAACTCCTGAGAGTTGGGTAGGATTGGAATTTTGTGAAACAAGATTTTGGTTGTTACTATCAGTTTTTACTGCCAGTGTTCAGAGACCTTCCATCAGAGTGATAGAAATGCTGGGATGTGAGAGAGAGCCCAATACAAAAAATAAGTTTACTGTGTCCTGTGACTTTTAAACATTGACATCATCAATCTTGTAGATGAAAAATTCATAATTATTTGACACTAGGATCTCCCTCTATTTTACATAAAACACAAAGGGTTTTTTGCATAATTTTAATGTACAC
Organism: Myotis yumanensis; assembly: GCF_028538775.1. Classification (NCBI taxonomy): domain Eukaryota; kingdom Metazoa; phylum Chordata; class Mammalia; order Chiroptera; family Vespertilionidae; genus Myotis; species Myotis yumanensis. The sequence goes on from NW_027223754.1 coordinate 133,910,633, forward strand.
TGAATTTTATAGAAATATAACTATTATATAAATTAAGGGGAAGTTATGTACTGTTCTGTTTGGTAATGTACCAAGAGTATTTCATATTTTGGGAAATAAAATAAATAATAGTAATTCCAATGATAACAGTTAAGATAATATGATATACACAGTATGGGTCAGCATTTGTGGTTATGAATCCACTGTTATTATTCCATATACTAGAGGTTCCATGCAAGAATTTGTGCACGGGTGGAGTCTGGCTGGCCCACCCTGATGGGGGCCCATTGGGTCAGGCCAGTGGAGGGGAGAGGCCATGGGAGGTTGGCTGGCCAGCCCTATCCTCGATCAGGGGGTTGGGGACCCATTGGGGGCCAGGCTGACAGGGTGGGGGACAGATTAGGCTGGTTGGCTGCCACAGTGCACATGATAGCCACTAGTTGTCTGGTCGTTCTGCCGTTCTGGTTGCTGGGCTTTTATATATATAGATAGATAGGCACGAGCCTCTCACCACTTTGTACCAATTAGTATAGACTTGTCTGAGCATTAACATAGGGGAAAGAAAGAAGTACTTTATTATAATTTTAAAAATATTTACTTCACAAATGCCCACATTCAGGAAATAGATGAATTTTAACTCTATCCAGTTAAGTTTATTTTATCTCTGCATTTCATTAGAGAAAAGTAATGGAGTATTAAAAAATTATAAAAGGAACTTTTATATATCTGAAAAAATTTTAAATCACAGTACTGATTCAACAAACATATTTTTTAAAATTCCATTTTCCTACTAAAATCATTGGAAAGTTCACTCCTGCTACACATAAAATCTGATAGAGAATACATAACAATGGATATAGGTAACAATAAATTATGACAAAAACAACATATGTGGCTGCTATAAAGAAGGGGAACAAAAGGCTAGTAGAAGCACAAAGGAAAGAGAACCTGCTTTGAAGGATAAATAGGATTAACCTGCAGGGCTAGGGAACAATGAGGAAAGGTCACGCCTAAGACCAAGTATAGGAAGTATTTAGGAAAAGGTAAATGGACTTAATTAAGAGTTGGGAGGGGGCAGGGAGATAAGTCATTTTGGTAGATAAAGACTCAAATTTTTGCTTTTGAACTTTTGGATGAACACATATCAAAGACCAGAATAGCATTTTCAGCTTTTCATGTAAAATATAAATATATAAATGCAGAGAAAAACTACTGAATATGAGATAGATCATTTTCAATAGGACTAAACTATGTGAAAAGTGAACATAAATATTAGTTAGGTTCTTTAAAATTAAGAATATGTGCATGTTTTTGCAACATAGAAATAATAAAGTTGTCTTTCAAATAATTGTATGTGATTAAAATCCAAGGCCAGTTGAATGAGTAGCACCCCTGCTTCCTACATTTCAACTCAGTACCTATTGGGTTTATGACTAGACTAAAAACATATTTCAGAAACCCAAATTTGTCTGGCTTTAATCGCCTTGGTGCCTGGACTATGCCGAGACTTTGTCTGGCTGACCCACGAAGAAGCCAACTGTATTATGGTCATGTTTATAAGGGTAGAGTCATTTAGTGTAGATTCTCTAGTGTTGTCCACCTATGTAATCTGTGGACTCAAGAGGAAATCTCTAGAGTAAGGGTCCTGGATTTCTTCTTATCTGCCTGGCATGTCTCTAGGTATCCTTTTGCCTTCTCTCTCTCTCTCTCTTATTTGGGGTCTGTGTTTAAATGTCACACTGCCAATGAAGTACGCTTGACTGCCCACTATAAGCATTTTCTAACTCCTTATCTCACATTTTCCCCATAGCATTAATCATTTATCTGCCCTACTAAACATATATTTGTTTTTATCAATCTTCCCCAATAAAGGGAGGGCAAAGACATTTTTGTTCACTGCTGTATCTCTAATGTCTAGAACACGAGCTAAAATAGAGTGGGAGCTCAAGCAATATTTATAAACTCATGAAAAACACTAATTGGATTTGTTAATGCTCAAGCTTTTAGAGTGTATGCAGTGATTTTCAGATTTCAACTCCAATTTGTTTAACATCATATTACCACAGGGCAAGGACTTGCTTAACTAAATCACAAAACCCCTTCCTCACTCCCATCTCTGATTCTTTTGCTACTGCTACTGCTATACACTCTCTTGGCTTCTTTACTTGAACATTGCATTACTTTTGCTTGACTTGAATTGCCACATACTGCACTCTCCATCTGTTATTTCATAAGAATTACATTATTTTTTGGACACCTGGTCTCCTAAAATATGTCAGGCTTCATGCTTTTCTTTTTGATTTTTTCACCAGGACTATAAGTCTCAGTGGTCACACATTAACCCTTTGGCTTGTGCAGTACCGCCTGTATACACACTGGTACATCCATTTTAATTTCCCAGGCTTCATAATCTATTCTACCTGCCTTTGGATATCTACTAAGGGAGATACTTTTTTACCATGCTCTGATAGTTTTGACTGGGACACAAAAAGTTCCCATGTAGAATTCTGCTAGAGGTGGTTTCCCCACAAATAAATCACCACTTGTTTTCTGTAGTGTCTTTCTGCATCTCACTTTTTATGGTGAAGGAGAATGACCATAAACTCTGGGTCTAACATTTTGGATTAGATGTCAGGCTCTGACAGGTATGAAATCAGACTATTGCAGCTTATCTTCATGGGTGAAGGTGCTCCCTTGGCTTGGGCTTGCTTCTTCTACCCCCGTGGTTCATCTCCCTGCACTAGCTAACTCTTGATGATCCTTTGCTTCTCAACTCAATCATCATTTATTCAGGAATGTCTTCCCTAAGTCCCCAACTTCAGTCAGTTAAGCCCTTAGAACACGTCCACATGATACTGTTAAATTACTGGATGAACGAGATCTATTGATTTTCTTCAATTAATGACCTTGATCAACATCAAGATTCTTTCTGAGTACCTGTTTTGTTTATTCAAAAGAAACATTTTCTTTTCTTCTTTACTCTATTGAGATTGCCATGGCTATTGCCTCTACAGCCCTCTAAAAATCAGGAGAGAATATTCCCCTCAATATTGGGCTTCTCTTTGCAGTAGTCTCTCTAGTAGATCTTAACCTGAAATTCCCAATTCCTCATTGAACCCAACATCCAAGCAAGCCTAGCTTGAAAGTTGCCTTCCATTCTTTTACAAGAGTTTATGCTTTCTCCCCAGTGATTTTCAGGTTTTTCTCCCATGATTCAAAGAATAAGAACTGTACTTTGCCTGGTTTGTTTTGCCAGGTAATAATAGGCTCATAATTATTTTGTTGAATAAATAGATGAAGGACTCATAAGTAACCACACAACTAGAGAGAATACAGTCACCAAATTAACAAAGAACCAAATGGAACTAGCATTTCAGAAATCATTATATCCACCTAGGGGAGCACAGTACTATCTTAGTTATAGTCAGTTTGAGGTAATGTGTTTGTTACAGATTGGGAAAAGCATAAATTGCATCTAAATATAGATAATTTTTATTTAGTGATGCCTCTCAGTGCATGGATTGAATATTAAATAGAATTTTTTGATCCCTTGATAAGTTTAAAGATTTCATTTAATAAGACTTCTAAATGCATAGAATGCATAACTTGCTATAAAATTCAATGTATAATTACAGTTAGTTACACAGGTTACTTACAAGCAGGCAAATACACTGAGGCAAAACTTGATGACCAAAATTTAGTGTGTATTATTATTATTACTCACCCAAGGACATTTTTTCCATTAATTTTTTTTTTTTTTTTTACAGAGAGTGGATGGGAGGCGGGGGGAGGGGGGGAGAGAAGAAGAAACATCTATGTGAGAGAGACACATAGATTGGTTGCCTTCTGCATGTGCACTGACCCGGGTTGGGGATGAAGCATGCAATGGAGGCTGGAATCAAACCCATGACGCTTCAGTCCATGGGCTGATACTCCAACCACTGAGCCAAACCAAATAGGGCTAGTGTGGATTATATTTAAAACAAAATATTGCATTTGAATATTATTTATAACATTTTTAAGAAAACAGCATATGTGCCTTCTCTTTAGTTCATATTTTCAGCTTTTCAAAATTCCTGTTGTTAAAATTTTGTTTTCCCTTTCTCAGAACAAGAACGAAGCATCTTACTAATCATTAAAATTGGCTAATCTTTTTTAAAATTATTTTTGTTTTAAATCTGAAGCCAAGAACTCAAATACACTTTGCCATTCCTTTGATCTTGTAACAATAATGTGTTCACTGTTCTTATTAAAAATGAAAAATAATGTCTAAATCATGACAATTTTTTTTAAAAGGAAGAATGATGATTTTTATTTTTTAAAATATATTTTATTATTTTTTTACAGAGAGGAAGGGAGAGGGATAGAGAGTTAGAAACATCGATCAGCTGCCTCCTGCACACTCCCTACTGGGGACGTGCCCGCAACCAAGGTACATGCCCTTGACCAGAATCGAACCTGGGACCCTTGAGTCTGCGGGCTTGATGCTCTATCCACTGAGCCAAACCGGTTAGGGCTAAATCATGAAAATTTAGGTGAGACCTTGTTGAGGCAAAGGACACAAGGAATAGGGGCTGAACTATTAAATTTTTCTTCTCTCTTCTCTCTGGAGGAGAGAATAACTGAAAATTTGTCACATCTTATTCTTGGGGATTATTGAGAAACAGGAAAGGGCGGTTGCAGTGACTAAACATTGGGCAATCTCTGGGTGAATCCTTCTGGAATCTAGATCCTGGAAAAATGGCTTTGAAAGGTTGCGGATGAGAGGGTGACACACACAATATACCTTTCTTCTTTGCCCCACCCTTAATTTTAACTGAGTAGGCTTTAATATGAATTCTAGGCAAATGCACTTTGAAAAAAATCCTGTTCATCTGATATTCCACCACATGCCTCATCTTTCACTCTTGGATTGGAAGATCACATGCTAATAATGAGAACAGAAAAGGTTGATGGCCCAGTTGGCATGGCTGAGTGGTTGAGCATCAACCTATAAATTACGGGGTCACAGTTTAATTCCCTGTCAGGGCATACACCTGTGTTGTGGGCTGTGTGGGGTGTGCAGGAGGCAGCCAATCAATGATTCTCTCCCATCATTGATGTTTCTATCTTTCTCTCCCTTCCTTTCTGAAATCAATAAAATTATACTTAAAAAAAGAAAAGTTTGGTAAGTAAGTACTCAATAGTTTGTCATATTTATAGTTTTTAATTTCAAGTTCCACTTCCTCGTGTATTATATACTAATAATTGTAATGGTAATACTATAGGAAGCACTGTTGTAAGCACTTTACACATACTAACTTTACAATAAACGTATGAGGTAGCATTATTATCCCCATAGTACAGATATAAAGCTGTGGCATAAGGAACTTAAATAATTTGCCAGAGCATTTGGAGATGGGAGTTAAACTCAAAAAGTCTGGTCCTATAGCTCAGTAGGCTTTTCTCTTTGCAGCATACTATATATGTATATGTAGTATATGTATATATATGTATATGTATATATATATATAGCTATATACATATATATAGCTATCTATGCAATAGAATCTGTTAGACTATTTACTAATTTACATGCAGACACTTTTTCTAATTTTTAATAATAGTAATAACTTATTTTAATTATTACAAAAAAAGAAAGGAACTTTTAGAGTAAATACAATATTTTTTATTTTGTCTTTGAAAGTGTTTTTACCCTGGCATCTTTCTATGCTATATTTTCTTTTCTAAAAGTTATACTGAAGAATAAAGCAAAATCATTTATTACATAGTTTATCTACTCTAGGTAATGGGCTCTAAGGCAGGTCCATAAATCAAATATAGACAGTACTTACTTGGAAATTTTAGGAACACATGTTAAATGCCAAGGAAATTTTTTTTTTTTTTTTTTTTTTTTTTGGTGAGAACCAAAACTCTCTAAAGGTCTTTCAAAATGGAACACTTTTTGTTTTATTGTTTTCATTATTTGACTAGGTTTATTCACTTTTACAAGTTCAAGATAGAAAATTCCACTCAATTCTCTTAGGACTAGGAATGAAGACTTATTTAATGTCACAGGCTAAAAAAAAATATGGCATAATATAACTTCATTCCAAATATATCTTAACCACAGGTTCTCATGGAAAAAAATAAAGTGTGTTTTTTATTTAAGTTTTATACATGAGACCAGGAAAATAAATATGTTATAATAAAGATAAACTTTGAAAAGCAACAAATGTCAAATGGTATTCTATCATGTCTTTAGTGAGAGCATATCTTTACACTGACAAATTCCAATTTGTACTTTTTGGAAGAGATATATTTCAAGCACCACTTATTTCAACTTGTTATAAACCATTTACCTTTGATTTCATTTGATGGGTATCTTTCAAAATTATATTCTAACCAATTTAATCTTAATTATTTTTCCAATTTTAACTACAGATATCTGTTTACTAAGCACTTACGTCAACTAGACTTCACATTTAAGGGGCCTGTGATGGGCCTTTGGATTGTTAGAAACATGTTCTGTAATGTTTTTCCTCCTTGCAAACTGTATTTTGTTTCATTCTGACCAAGCTGGTTCTGATTTGGATTTCATTTATTTGTATTTCATTTTTTTGCCCTTTAAACTTTTTAATCTCATAACTTCCCATTTCCTAATTCTTTCCAAATGCCAATCTTATTGTGTTTTTTTATATCATTTTTGTTTTTCTTTCTTATGGTTGTGCTCCATTTGTCTGTTTCTCTGTGGCTATAATTCTTTAGTTTTTTTTTCATTTTTAATAATTTTTCTTTGTATAGTGCCCATGCAGGTACGTACTCAAAAAATATCGACTGCTTGATAGAATTATTGCAAAAACTAATCCAAAACAACTTTTGTACATGTTAAAACACTTAAGACATTTATTTAGCTATATGTGGGGAATCGCTTTATAAAGTATATGATTGTCTAACCAATGCGCTATGCAACTGAAACTAATACAAAATAATTTTGAAAGTAAACTGTAATTGAAAAATAATTATTTTAAACTGGGAAAAAATTTAGGTGCAAAAATTCATTCATAATAATGTTCTCACAATGTTGTTTTGATTTTTAAAAGTTAGAAAACATATACATGTCCAATAATTACTAGTAATGTCTTGTTGAATAATTTTTGTTAGAATTCCATGATGGGATAATTTTGAACACTTAAAAATAATGTTGAAAATCCAGCCGAAACCGGTTTGGCTCAGTGGATAGAGCATTGGCCTACAGACTGAAAGGTCCCAGGTTCGATTCCGGTCAAGGGCCTGGGTTGCGGGCACATCCCCAGTAGGAGATGTGCAGGAGGCAGCTGATTGATGTTTCTCTCTCATCGATGTTTCTAACTCTATCTCTCTCCCTTCCTCTCTGTAAAAAATCAATAAAATATATTTTAAAAAAAAGAAAATCCATATTTTTGTTTGACATGGGAAGATGTTCACTATATAACATTATGTTTTAAACATCAGGTTCAAAACAAACAAAAAGAAATTATTTTATTTGAGAAACTTCTAACAAATGATACAAAGAGAATGACAAATTACTAAATTAAATGTGCATTTGCTCCTATTCTTGTAGTAAATAACTCAAAAGTGTATAACTGAATTGATTTTTTTAAGTGAAAAGTAGCCAAAGGGGAACATTATTAAACTTATTTACATGCTATTACTTTAGTTATGTTAACTTAAGATATTACTTAACACAAGATTTATTTTATTATAACACTAGAAGCCTGTTGCACAAAGAGATTCATGCAATAGGCCTTCCCATCCCCTGGCTGCCAGCACCAGTTTTCCTCTGGCACCCAGGACCTAGGCTTTCACTTTTTCCAGAGTCTTCAGTCTTTGCTGCTCTGGCTGGAGCCTTCAGCTGGAGCCTTCAGTCTTTGTTCTGCTGAATAATTTATACATATGCAAATTAACTGCCACCTTTGTTGAGTTAATGTGCATACTCTCCTGACTGGCCGGTGAGTGTAGCGGAGGGACAGTCAATTTACATGTTTGTCTATTATTAGGTAAGATATTTATTTTCCTGTTACATGTTAGTGTAAGAGATAATATAGATTTTAGAAAGAGATAACGAAGGCTGCAGCCTGCAAGGTGAATTGGATTGGAAACAAAAATGTATCACAACTAGGCTGAGTAAAGGAAGATGATAAAAAGTGAGAACTACACATTTTGTGTGCACCTGAACACCATCTCTGATCCTTTTAAAAGAGGGAATGGAATATCCATTATCTTTTTGTCCCTGGGGACTATCACAGTGCAACACATAGATGTCCAAAAGATGATAAGTTAAAATGTTCTGAATTCTTATCTTTACTTTTCCGATTTGTAAAGTATATGATTTCTTTTAAAGTATATTATGTCTTTTAAAAGTATATATATGTCTTTTTTAAAAATAGTTTAAAAGACAGCTAATTTATTGTATTAGTCAAGGAGAACCTGTTTTTACATTGTAGAAATGTATAATATTCACTTTAGTGGCATAGATATCTTCCTAGAGATTATCTGTTGGCATGTACTATTTAAGTTCATAAAATATTAGTAAACCTATGCCCTAGCTACCAATATACTTAATGAAAGTAATAACTATATTGATAGAATAGACTGAACACATTAATGTTTTCTATAGAAGAAAACATTTTAAAACAGATATCTATTAGAGAAAAGGGGAAGCAAAGAATAGGCTTATAAAATTTATTTACTAATTTATATGTACTTTGCAAAATAATAATTTCATTTTTCTTTCATATAGCATAATGAAATGTTCTATTTCTGTGATATTTTAAATTTTGACAAAAAACCCCCCACAAAAACTCTGACTATATATACATATGCAAATTTTGCTGAATTTAGAAAATGATTGACACTAAGAAAGAGATAACTTCTTTAAACTTATAATTCTACATTGTATTTTATCACACATAACATTACAATCTCCAAGAATCTATATATATAAAGAAGTAATGAGCAAATTAGCTGGGACGCCGTAATAGTCACAACCAGCTCACGAAGAGGTTGTGCCCGCAGATGGGCAGGAGGGGACTGCTTGCACTGTGAGGCAAGCCATGGATGGCGCAGCCCCAGAGTGGAGAGGCTGCGTGGCCCCAGCAGGCCCAGGAGCAGAAGTGGAGAGGCAGGGGGGCCTGCCCAGGCCAATGCCGCTGGGAGACAGTGCCCCAACAGGCCCGCCTCTGCGCATGAGCTGCAGGGGAAACACCTTTTCTGACCACTCATTGGTTAAGCTCCCTGTACGCCACTCTCAGTGTTGATAACTTTGGTAATAAGAATCCAAGAAGGTGATCTAGGGTTTTTCCACCTCACTCCTGGAGGAAAAAATGAAGGTCTGCTGCTGGAGGGGATAAGAAATGTCATAACCTGCCCTAGCCAGTTTGGCTCAGTGGATAGAGACTTGGCCTGCGGACCGCAGGGTCCGGGCTCAATTCAGATCAAGGGCATGTACCTAGGTTGCAGGCTCCTCCCTGGCCGGTCCCAGGTCAGGGCTCATGCAGGAGGCAACCAATCAAAGTGTCTCTCTTACATTGATGTTTCTCTCTGTCTTTCCCTCTCTCTTCCATGCTCTCTAAAAATCAATGGAAAAATATTCTCAGGTGAGGATAAAAAAAAGAAAAAGAAAGAAATGTCATATCCTATGAAAGAGACATCTTGAAAATGCCTAAGGAAAGCTGTCTGTCATTTTTTCATGGTGAAGGGACTGGAGTCCGTGTTGAAAACACCTTGGCAGCCGGCAGTGGCAGCAGCAGCAGGGTGATGGGGGTGGCGCCCTCTCTTGATCAGCCTGCAGAGGGATGCCAGACTGCAGTTTAGACCAGTGCGCGTCATATGTACGGGTCGGTCAGACGGTCGGACGGATGGACGGTCGATCACTTAGCCTTTTGTGTAACTCTAAATTAATTGTTTACTTTCTAAAACAAATTCAAAAATATTAAAATGAATTCTGTTTTCATGATTATGTGAGTTTTAGTTACTGCAGATAACATCTGTTTAATTTAGAATTGCTCTTTGAAAGAGAATGTTTTTAGAGTTGAAGTAAGAGATTATTTTTCTTACATCCCATAGTCATTTAAATAATGCCAATTTTTTTTTTCATATTTGGACCATTGTTTTGTAGACATTCCTTTTCTTTGTGAAGTTTCAATTTTCCTGCCTGCCATTCTTTTTCTTTCTCTATCCTCCTTTCTCTTCACTTCTCTTCCTCTTCCCTCCCTTCACCCATTTCATCCCCTTTCTCCCTTTCTTTTTCTTTAGTTGAAAAAAATAACATGCTATTTTCATCAAATAACTAATATCTCTAACTTCTTATTCATTCTAGTATCAGGAAAAATTGTGAGGAACTTTGAAATGTGTAAAAAAGATTCCTGAAGTACCATCTAACTCACCCTTCGGGGTTATCTATGCCGTTTATTGTTTTTTAGCTTTTTTTTACAGCTCCAAGTTGTAGAAATGTATAGGAAAGCAAATAATTCATGTCCATAGAAATATACATAGATTTTGTCACGTGGAATGTAATCAATTGATTGTTGTGTGGATATTGAAGTTTTCCATTTTGAAAAAAATATTTTAGCATTTTTTAAAATATATTTTTATTGATTTCAGAGAGGAAGGGAGAGGGAGAGAGATAGAAACATCAATGATGAGAAAGAATCATTGATTGGCTGCCTCCTGCGTGCTCCACAAGGGGGATGCAGCCCACACCCCAGGCATGTGCCCTAACCAGGATTTGAACCTTGACCCCCTTATTCATAGGTCAATGCTCAACCACTGAGCCATGATGGGTGGGCTATTTTAGCATTTCTGATTGCCTATATATTTATGTACTTGGGGCCCAGTGCACAAATTCGTGCACCTTGAAAGAACTGTGGACGGCAAGGCTGCGGTGGGCACAGGGATGGATCTCAGCCCATCCTCTGTGCCCCCGCCCGGCCCCTCCTGCTGCCGCCCCTGGTCTCCTGTTTGCCAGCAGCCCCATTCCCTCTGCCACTGCTCCCACGCACTGACAGCGCCTGCCCCGCTCGCATCTGTTGGCACCATGTGGGAACAAAGAATTTTCAGTAACCACCAGGGGCTTGCCCCGATGACAGCGACTGGTGCTCCCACTTACCTGCTCCAACATCCCACTGCAGCTGATGCCCACCATGTTCTGTGCTCTGCCACCTGCTGTCAATGCCCACCATGTTCCACGTGCTCCCCCTGGTGGTCAGCACACGTCATACTGACCGGTTATTCAGTTGTTCTGCTGTTTGGTCTATTTGCATATTGGGGTTTTATATATATAGATTCTTTGAATTAGTTGTTAAATTTTATTGTTTACTTCAATAATTAATTAGAAAATACAATTGTTGACATACCTTCATTTTATGAGAGTTAAATGTACATTTCAGTTGATTGGGTATCGACCCTTTCATCAAAAGGTTGCTGGTTAAATTACCAGTCAAGGCACATGCCTGGTTGTGGGCTTGATCAATGGTAGGGGGTGTGTAGGAGGTAGCTGATCAATGTTTCACTCTCACATCAATGTTTTTCTCTCTCTCTCTCCCTCTCTCTTTGTCTCTCTCTAAAATCTTAAAAAAAAACATTATTTGACACTATCAATTTATTGATATCTATTCCATTATTTTTTATGAGAACACTATTCTTGGATCCCACCAAATACTTCTTTTAAATTGGAATGACTCTAGACTCACTGCACAGCTATGATCTTGGAATTTTTGTTTATTTCCTTGAATTGCATTTTTTTCACTTTTTTTTGGGAGGGGGGAGGTTGAAGGGTAACCACTTATATGCATTATCTTTTTTGAAATTGAGTGCACTATTTGTCATAAAAATGTTTATTTTCTTCTTCTAAATTAGTAATTTTTTCTGAGTAGACTATTCTTCGTTCAAAATTAATTTCCCTCAGAGCTTTAGGCATTGATCTAATGTCCTCAACCATCTGTTATTCTGTTGAGGGCATACTGCCAATTTGATTGTCATTGCTCTATCATGATCAACATTTAACTTTTCTCTCTCTTTGATAGCCCTTAAAATCCTCTATATTTTCTTTATAGACTCATATTTCATACTGATGAATCTTTTATTCATTTAGGTTACCACTGTAGGGACCCTTTAAAATCTCCAGAATCATCATATTTCTAATTTTGGAATATATTCTTTAATTATTTTTATAATCTTCCCAATTGTGTTTGTTCTCTCTTTTCAGAATTTTTAACTCCCAAATTGTTGCTTTAAAGTGATAACCTGTTTCTGTTTTATGGGAGAAAATAGTCTGACCTGAATATCCCTGAGGATGCTCGATTTTTTTAAAGTTATTTTTGTTCCGGAATTATTTATTTTGTATAGGGAAAATTGTTATATTATTTCAATACTTTATACTTCTGATTTTCTTCATATGCTTAGTGATCTTTAATACTTTCATTATATTTAGAAGAACTTTAATTGATTATTTTTGGTGAATGGCATAGGTTTCCATTGCAGGTGTGTAGTTATCATTTTTTTCTCTCGAGTTCTTCCTCTAGAAGAATTCTAGGTTCACACTGCAGAGCTAGCCTTTTGGGTGATGCTTTGCCCTGAGGCATAAATGCTCTGGTTTTCCCCATGCAGTTTCTTTCATTTCTTTAGAGAACACTTTTTTTTTTTTCTTTTTGAGCACAAATACTCAGATACTTGTACCTAAGAAGCAAGGCAGTAGAGTAGATGGATTAGGGAAAGAAAGAAGTAGGAACACCACTTTCCTTTTAAACATACTTTCAATTTACCCTCTTAATGTTTTATTTCTTCTAATTCTCCAATGATTTCAAGTTCAGAGTTCTTTAAAGGTGACAGCTTTACTCCTTTTTTTTCCTAAAAGCCGCTCCTGTACTTTTTCTTCTCTGTTACCTCATTCACCCTATTAAATTATCAAGAGTTCTTTGTACTGTTGATTCTCTAGAATTAAAAACAAAACCTCTGCTACTGATGATTCCTGTGTTGTCTTTATTATTATAGGGGATATATATATATATATATATAATATATAATATATAATATTAACTTGTGTAGTGGTTAACTCACTCAAGGTTATCATGTAAGGTTATCTGTGTCTTTTTATCTGCTTACAATCTTTTCCTTTTGGGAACTGCCTCCTTAACCTATGGGAGTTTTAATCTAGTGTTTGGATCTATGTCACACAGGCCATGCACATCATTACTTTTCATTTAACTGTAGCGATTGACTTCAGTGAAGAACATATAATAAGTTTCAAGCCATAGTTATTCCCAAGAAAATTTTTTTCCCCTCACTTGTAGAAATAGTGTTGGCCTAGAGCAACTAGTGGCCATTTTTGATAACATAAAGAGAGTAACTCTCTGAAAATAGATTTTGCAAGAAGAAGAAAAACTGGAGGATGGAGCCAGACAGAGTTCTGGTGATTTTGTTTGTGTCCCTGAATACAGAAATATCTGAATCTATATTTTGTCTTTTATAGTTCCAGGAGTCAATTAACTCTCTCTCTTTCTCCATAAGAGCATAAGTTGGGTTTTGTCATTTGTGTCATGTGAGTTCTGACTACCACTATTACACATGTAACAAATAAACATTCGGACACAGGTAACCTTACTGAATAACCTGTATTTTTATTCACCATTGAATATGACATTTCCTGGACAAATAAAGTCTCAAAGACAGCAGAGAATTAAGTAAGCTGATTGGTTAATTTGTCCTAAAAATTTCAATTAATCACACTTAAAAAACTCTTGCACATGTATATTTGTTCAAATAATGCAAAAAGAAAGTTCTCTCTTTTCCCGAACTACTTGATTTATTCATACTTTTTTTTAATGTACCCAAGATATTGATTTCAACAACCCAAACTAATAAAAAAGAAAAAGAAACAAGATTCAACATCATTATGTATTTCATAACTGGGTAAAGATGAGCTGATGGAAAGCAGCTAAAACACTTGTCTAGTAGCAGAGTGTTCCCATAGGAAAGTTATATTGAAAAATCATTCTGTGATATATTCTAAAATACATGCACACTTGCCCCCCATTGATTCAATTTTAAAGAAAAATGAAAATATTTCCAGCTAACCATAATAACTTGGAAAAAATTGGGTATCTTGCCATTTAAATAAATAACTGCATAAATGTTTGGCAATTGGTCTATCTCAGTATATTGAGGGATAATAAAAGCTGCATGTAAAATCTAAAACTTTTAGTTTCTTTGGACTTTTCTTATTTGTTGACTCAAGTAATAAAAATAAAACCTATTTTTAAATGAAATGTTTTGGGCACTAGGAGGAAAAAAAAAACTTATATAACTAATGACTACTAAAATAAACTTTATATAGGTAGCAATTGGTTTCTAAACCATAGACAAACAGGTAATTAAGTGAAGACAATTTCTTAGAATTTTTTTGAAGTATTGAATTTTGGCATGAAAGATATCTCATGGGGAAACATATTTAATTAACCAAGTTGCCAGGAAAAATAAAATGAATTAATTTTTAAATATTCTTGTGAACTAAAAGAGCAAACTAATTAAACATCATCCCTGAGCCATCCTAAGAAACTGAACTACCATATAGTAAAATTGCTTCTGCTTTACCAACTTAGAATAAATGTTTGCATAATTGTATGTAGCTAAAGTAATTGCAAATTAATGCTCTGGGTTCATGCTCAATTTATATGACCGTGTCTTATTTCATATTGTGCAATAAAATTCTCATTTTATTCCTCATCAAATTTAAAGATTTTCTAGCTTAGAGCAAATGGAAGAATTACATTGTCAAAAGCTGAGCCCATCTGTCACCACTGGAGGTCATCTGGCTTCATTATTTATTCTGCTGAAGTGTGTGAGCCAAAATGTAGGTTTTTAGAACTTAAAATAGTTCATATATATTTATTGTTGGGACCATATTTATAGTTTTCATCATTCTTACCTAAAAACAGCCCTAATGCTGGTAACAAAAGGGTATCTTCTCCTTGAAGTATAGATGTATATTTTTAATATTTCAGAAAAAAGAAGTTAAATCAAAGGGTATTAAGAGTACATATGATACACGGGTCCAAGATTTTATTTTCTTCCTTGATTTTTTTTTTTTCCATTTAAAAAGGCTTTATCTGTAAGTAAAATGTCCCCTTCCTTCCACTCTATTTATTTTTCTTAAATTCATTGGCTGGCCCTGTAACATCAAAGGTATAGTTTTAAAGATAGGGTTTAGTAAATGATTACATTATTAGATGGTTATAGTTTTATATATTTATTAATTCAGGAATATGTCATAATAAGAAATCACCCGAGTCATATATAGTCGTCATAGTTTGGCATTTCTGTGATGATTTTCCAATATCCCAGTGATAACATTTATTAATACACATTCAGAAACCTTGCTGTGTCAACATTTACTAAGCAAGTCTAAAATACTTATCACAAGATATTAATCTTGGGGGTAGGTCAAGATGGCAGCTTAGGTAAATGCAGTAGTACTCGAATTCTCCCACAACCACATCAAAATTATAATTAAACTACAGAACAACCAACATTCAGAACCATCTGAAATCTAGTCCTACAACTAGAGAATTAAAGAAGCCACATAGAGACTGATAGGAAGGGTGAAGGCGAGGTGTGGGCTGGTTTGACATCACGTATGGTGGGTTTTTAATCTTGGGTGCAGAGGTCCCTCCTGAAGAGTGAGGGGTACCAGCCCCACTGTAGACCCCATCAGCCCAGGGTTCCAGTATCAGGAAGAGAGTACCCATAACTTCGAGCTGTGAAAACCAGTGGGGATTGAGGCTGAGTGACATGGAGACTGCTAGGGTCCCAGGCAGTTTCTCTTAAAGGCCCAAACAGGGATTTACTCAGACACACTCCCTCTGAACTCCAGTGCTGGCACAGCAATGTGAAAAGAACCAGGGACATACAGAAGGGAGTTAAATTGTCTGGCATCAGGACAAGAGCTGGGGGCAATGCTTTCTCCCAGATAGAAGTGCTGGCGGAAGTCATTGCTCCTTTGCTGAGAACCCCCTGCCACAGAGCTGACAGAGAGGCACCATAGCTGAGTCTCCATCAACCTGGCTCACACGGTTTGCCCTGCCCTGGTGATGCCCTGAGACCCTGCCCCTCCCAATTTACAGGTTCATCCAAGCTGCCAGATGAGAGGGGGGTTTGGGTGAAGGGTGAAAAAGGTAAATTAATTTAAAAGTACAAATGAGTAGTTCCAGTGTAGTCATGGGAGTGTAAAGTACAGCATAGGGAATATCATCAATCGTATTCTAATAACTTTACAGTGTCAGGTAGATATGAGGTTTTTGGGGTATGATCACTTAATAAGTTTTATCATGTCTAATCACTGATGTATACCTGAAACTAATATAATATTTTAGGTCAACTGTAATTGAAAAATAAAGAATGATCTAATAAGCTATAAATATATTAAAAATATATTAAGCTCACTTTACAAGTCCAAGTGTAAAAGAAATGCTACTTTCTAAATCCATCAAGTCTGTCTGTAGTGTTCTCTTGATGTCCAGTAGTTCCATGTTTTCACACTACATTTGATATATGAAAAATTTGCACCCAAGAGCTACTTATTCTGTTTTGGAAACCAGGATTGGTTTTTAAAACTATCACCTCTTTCAACTCAATTCTGTGTGGTTTGAATAAAACTTATTTTACTCTTAAGACCCAGACATAGACATATTACCTTGATCTGGCCAATCAACACAACACATTTCTATGGTTACAGTAATTGGTTCATAGATGAACATGTTACAGAATGAATTCTAATGGGGGGTGTAATGAATAACAGAATATTACTATTTCTTTTAAAATATGAAGCTCAGAATATGTATAGTTTGATGCTGTTTGAGCTATCTTAAAACCAATAGGAAAGAGCTTTCTGGAGAATAGGACTAATATTATTGTGTGTAGAATTAAAATACGGAGAATCAGAAACTGAATCCTGCGACATTATTTCAATGTTGATCAAATAACTCCTTAACTTTTCAGTCATGTAAGCCAATAGATTGTCTTTCTGTTTAAGCTTTTGAATCTGTTTTTCTGTCCTTTTAAACAGATATGGCACCTACCTAAGTATATCAGACAACCATATCTATAAAGGTGGAGAAATATCCCTTTGTCCCAACAACGTTTAAATTCTTATTGGGTATGGAACTAAGATTCCTATCTCCCAATTCATAATCTATTTTCTCTGCCTCCTTGATTCTGAAAGATACTCTTTCTTCCAAACACTGCCCATAGTATCTAACATAGTCAACACTCCTATAGGCCTATTTTATCCCCCAGTTAAATTTTTTTTAAGATAAAAAATGTATTTATGATATCACTTACCTTCTAAAGCTTTCCACTCAACCCCAAATCCCTGGACTTTCAAAGCTGCACTACCTAGTTTGGTGGAAGACAGTAAGGGTGGCAGAAAAGTGAAGAAAGAAAAGCTAGAACAAAAAGATGCTAACATTTAGATACAGTGGCCTGATTCTCAGATGCCAATGAATTAATTAACAATTGAAATTTTTTACTGGCATACAGAATTAAATAGTTCGTGTCTATTAGTAATTTTATTATATCTGAGAAAGACAACCTATGTGTTGATCTGAGAAGGTCAATCTTGTGTCGATACTTAACTGGATAAAGGTTTCTCTACCTTTGACTGAGGACTGTTACAAAAATTTCCAAGAAATCCTGGAAGTTTATCAGAAACAGTTGATAATCAGTTCTACCATAATGTAGAGAAAATTTAAAAACAAGAACCCCAAGGAGATCAGGAAACAGATTACAAGTTCCTACTGGAAGACCTAGGTTCTTGAACTACATAAGGATCTCCTTGATGGAAAGGAGATGATGATAGCACCAAATGATCTTGGAGGAAGTGGGGCTTCTACCTCCCCCCACCCTCCTCTTTCTCTTTCTCTTCATATTAGTTTAATAGGGCTGCCATAACAATGTCCCACAGACTGGATGGCTTAAACATTTATTTTCTCATAGTTCTGAAGGCAAAAAGTCTGAGATTAAGGTATCTTGTAACTATAGGGTTAATATTTATGACTTTTCACTCCTTAGCTTGTAGATGGCCATCTTCTTTTTCTGTTTTTTAACATGGTCTTTCATCTGTGGATACGCATGTCTGTACATAATTTCTTCTTCTAATAAAGACACCAGTAATAATGGATTAGGACCCACCCTAAAAACCTCAATTTACTTAATTAGCCTTTGAAAGATCTTGTCTACATATATGGGTACTAGTGGGCCGGTACACAAAATTCATGCATGAGGTGGGGAGGGGGAGGTGTCCCTCAGCCTGGCCTGCACCCTCTCCAATCTGGGACCCCTCAAAGGATGTCCTACTGCTGGTTTACAGGGATCGGACCTAAACCGGCAGTCGGACATCCCTCTCACAATCCAGGACTGCTGGCTCCTAACCACTCACCTGCATGCCTGCCTGCCTGATTGCCCCTAACCACTCTGCCTGCCGGCCTACTTGCCCCCAACTGCCCCCCGCCACTGGCCTGCTTGCCCCCAACTGCCCCCCTGCTGGCCTGCTCACTCCAAATCCCCCCCTCACTATCCTGATCACCTTCAACTGACCCCCACTGATGGTCTGCTTACCCCCAGTGGCCCCACCCTCCATCAGCCTGATCACCCACAACTGCCCTCCCCTCTTGGCCTCTAACCGCCTGTACCTTGGCCCCACCACCATGGCTTTGTCCAGAAGAACACTGGAAGGTCTCCTGGAAGGTCTCCCTGTCTAATTAGCATATTACCCTTTTATTAGTATAGATCAGGGGTGGGCACACTTTTTGACTCAAGGGCCACAATGGGTTCTTAAACTGGACCCGAGGGCCGGAACAAAAGCATGGATGGAGTGTTTGTGTGAACTAATATAAATTCAAAGTAAACATCATTACATAAAAGGGTACAGTCTTTTTTTTTTTTTTTAGTTTTATTCATTTCAAACAGGCCAGATCCGGCCCGCGGGCCATAGTTTGCCCACGGCTGGTATAGATAGAGGCCTGGTGCACAGGTGGGGGCCGGCTGGTTTGCCCTGAAGGGTGTCCCGGATCAGGGTGGGGGTCCTTCTGGGGTGCCTGGCCAGCCTGGGTGAGGGGCTGAGGGTCATTTTCAGGCTGGCCACACCCCCTTCAGGGTGGGAGTCCCCACTGGGGTGCCTGGGTAGCCTGGATGAGGGGCTGATTGCAGGCTGGCCAAGCCCCCCAGAGGGGACCCTCACCCCAGGGGGGTGTGGCCAGCCTGGGTGAGGGGCTGAGGGCTGTTTGCAGGCTGGCCACACCCCCTTCAGGGTTGGGGGGTCCCGCTGGGGTGCCTGGGTAGCCTGGATGAGGGGCTGATGACTGATTGCAGGTTGGCCAAGCCCCCCAGAGGGGACCCTCACCCCAGGGGGGTGTGGCCAGCTTGGGTGAGGGGCTGAGGGTCGTTTTCAGGCTGACCACACCTCCTTAAGGGTGGGGGCCCCCTCTGGGATGCCTGGCTAGCCTGGGTGAGGGGCTGAGGGCTGTTTGCAGGCTGGTCACATCCCCTTCAGGGTTGGGGGGTCCTGCTGGGGTGCCTGGCCAGCTTGGGTAAGGGGCTGAGGGCCGTTTTCAGGCTGACCACACCTCCTTCAGGGTGGAGGCCCCCTCTGGGATGCCTGGCTAGCCTGGGTGAGGGGCTGATGGCTGTTTGCAGGCTGGCCACAGCCCCTTCAGGGTGGGGGCGGGGGGTTCCACTGGGGTGTCTGGCCAGCCTGAATGTGTCCCAGATGGAAAGATGATAGCCATAATACTGCATTTGTGTGACTTGTGTCCTTACATTTTGTCTAGTATTATTGTTGATTCCACTGTTGTCTCTGAGTCTTAATGCAATATCCATTCCCCAGCCTTTTTCACCATGTGGAAAAAGAATAGGATATGTCATTGCATCTAATGTAGGAAACAGGATATTGATTTGTTTCATTTTCATGGCATTTGGATTATTGGGATCTGGTTTACAATGAATGAGCAAGTCCCTTTCAAAAGGAGGTTCTCCATCTTTGTTTCTAAATATAACAGCAACCTAAGTTACACGTGGAGAATTATATCTACCTGAGTCACTGTTACGATCATATTTAATTGCCATTGTTACTTCTGTGGGAGCAATACCTTTTGCTGCCGCTTCAGATTGGGCTTCCTTTTCTACCTCATGTAGCATCTTGTACGATTTTGTTAATTCATTTATTTCATGCATGAGGTTGTTGATGTTGATCATGAGTCTTTCTGAGCAGCCCTGGTTTCCTGGCATTGCTAATCTTTTACTTGTCGCTTCAGCTGTATCCAAAATATAGAGTTGAGCAAACTTCCGAGAAACACCATCTGAAGGATGTAAAGTTCCAGTATGGTGATAAACTTGTCCGTGTATTCTAAAACAATATGGCCCATATCCTGATGGTGATGCAATATTTGCACCCATGGAAGCAAAAGCAAAAGAACTATTTATGGAACAAATATTTTCCATGAAATTTTTACTGTCAGAATCCTCGTTTGTCATTAATCTTTTTAAATATGCTGGGTATTCTGAAAAATGTATATCATTTGGAAATACTTTACCTTTGCTACAACATCGAGTAAATTTCCCATCAGATGGTTTTTCATCGAAGAAATTTAGTGATAGGCAAAATTCACATCTAACAGTCATTCCACCATAACTATGTTCTAGAATTGCATCCTCATGTCCTCCATTTTCGCTGAGAAGGCAGTTCCTACCAGTATTGGTAGTACTTATTGATGACTGTTCTTTAGACATATTCTGTCCCAGGTGCTGCCTTCTTTCAAGATCAGAGGCACGTTGGTCTTCAGGCATTTTCTGTTGATGATGCCGGGCTTCTTTCGGCTGCAGAGTTACCTTGTATCAATAGTAGATGTTTAGACATAGTCCCACCTTCCTGCTGTCAGGTGAATGAGAGTCCTGGTTGTCAGGTGGCAGAGTGCTGTCTGACCAACGACTGATTCTGTCTGATTCTGTGGGGGTGGGACTTCCTCCTCCTTGCTGTCAGAGTCTTGGCCAGCACAAATGGGGACACCCTATAACCCTATTTTACTCTGTTATTTTCTTCATTTGTTGTGACATAAACTTCATACCTCATTCTCTGTAGGACTTTCCCATTATATTCTCTATAGCTATTTTTGGAATTCAAAAAAGCTGGACAGTGAATGGATAGTCACTGCTTTACTATGACTCTCCTTTTACTTCTAACATTTGCTGACTGATCAGATTTCTTCCCATTTAGCTCCCTATTCCCACATTTAACATTGACATATTCATATTAAAGCCTTATCAATATCTTGTATCTTCATAAACTTAAGATCCTTACATGGTTCAAATAGAATTTTCTTTGACTGCTAATATGTAAGTGGGAAAAATTGTGTTTAGTTATTTTTATTTAATCAATGTAGCGTCTTAAATCGGTAAAGCTACAATTTATAGAAAAAGTGTAAAATCAAATGAAAACTCAGTTGTAGCTTTTTAGAATAAATCTATTTGTTGACCATGTTCTCTACTAATCTTTCCACCTACATAAAACATAAAAACACTTTTACACCGGTGCGCACCACATTTATACCACAAAATACCACCAAATCAGTTTCAATTGTGCAGAGATACAGTTGCCATTGGTGGCATTGCATTTTTAGTGTCACCAGGACTAAACAATCAGCCACCAGTGGAATTGTTGTCAAAATAATACTCATTCTTTGATGGGAGATACCATCTTAATACTCTGGTACTGAATCTATTTCTTCTTGGAATTTATTAGTTACACACTAAGAAAGTACAGTGCTTACTATCTATAAAATAGAGGTGAAAGGGAGCTGAATATGCTACCACAGAATATACCACTTTGGCATATTAATTATATTGAATTAAATTTACTTAAGAAACAGCAAGCACAAGGAAGGACACTCTGACCTGCATTTGTCCCCATGAAAACAGAAAATCAATCTCCATGTGAAGGTACTTCGCCCACACCAGGAGAACAGACAACATCCTTATCACCAGAGATAAAAATCCAGGGCCCAGAAGGCTGTATAAACAAACCTTGTTTTTTCTTCACTAGTTAGTTTATTTCTTCACTAGTTACCTAAAGTTCAATTTCCCTTTTTAGTTAATTCTTCACAAATTTTGTGTGTGTGTGTGTGTGTGTGTGTGTATTTGTTTGTTTGTTTTTTGTCTAAAACATATAAAGGCTACCTGCTTAAGTCACTTTAGGTCTCATTTCTATGAGTTCTTATAAGTACAAAATTAAAATTTTTTTTCTCCTGTTAATCTGCTGTGTAAATTTAATTATTATAAAAACAAACAAACAAACAAAAAAACCCATAAGGGAAACGGGGAAACTTTCCTCCTCTACGGGGAAAATGTGCAAAAAATAAAATAAAACTTGTAGAAAGGAGTATTCCTCACAGGGGCGATTTGAGGAGATCTTTACAATTTATAAAAAAATTCTCTGGTCATGAGTCAGTTAATAGTGTAGTGTTATAAATTAGACCATATTGTTTAGGAGAAAGGAAATAATTTTGCATGCTATTTAAAGTACTCTCCACAATTTAATCGTGTCCCTACTTTTCACCCTGCTCTATTATATTCGTGTTCCAAGAAAAGCTGAAATTATTTATTAAAAAATAATATGCACTTAATAAGCACTTTATAGGCATTATTTAATCAAGTCTCACATAAGTAGAGTGTGGTATTATTATTATACTATTTTTAAAAGTGAAAAAAAACCAACAACTCAGGCTTTAGGAGTTAATAACTTGACCAAAGTCATATGCTAATGGCAAAAGCTGAATTTGAAACCAGCCTGCTTGTGTTTAGAGCCTTAGTTATGAACATAATCTTGTTGCCTTTCAGTTTTATTTTATGTCTTAAAACAGCATTATTTAAAGTAAAGTAGCTACTATTCAAGTTAATTTTTTCTTTATAGAATGACATCATAATATTGCCCAAAGCTCGTGATAGTATAACCCATTCCAAAATTAATAGCACCTTATAAAGCATGACACTGTTGTATCAAGAAAAATGATAGTTTTCCAGTGCATAGACTTTGTATGTTGCTCAGCTTTTAACATTTTCACCTGAATAAAAAATTATAGATAGCTGTTTAGAGAAAAAAAGGTAGTTGTTTATTGATTTGAGCTGCTCTAATAATAGAAACCAAAACATTCTTACCATTTTTCCAGTTATAAACTTCAAACAAGTTATATGCAACTCTGTAGGAATCAATAAATGTTCTATTATCCTAAGACTAGGGGCCCCGTGCACAAATTCATGCACCTTGAGAGAAATTGTGGGCCACGAGGCTGCAGTGGGCACAGGGGCAGGTCTTGGCCCATCCTCCATGCCCCCGCCAGGCCCCTCCCGCTGCAGCCTCTGGTCCCCTGTCTGCCAGCAGCCCTTCTCCCACTGCCACTGCTCCCATGTGCTGATAGTGCGGAATGATTGGGGCCATTGCCAGCAGTGGGTGCAAGTGGATTCGGCACCGTCAGCAGTGGGAGCAGTGGCTGCTGCCCCAATCGCCCCTCAGGAGTAGGGGGAGGTGGAGAAGCCCTCAGGGGTGATCGGGGCCAGCAGCCGCTGCTTGCACCCGCTGACAGTGCTGAGCAATAGAGATTGGCGCTGGGCGCCAGCAGCATGTGTGAGCACTGGCTCCACTGTTGGCTGTGGGTGCGAGTAGGGCTGGTGCCAGCAGCAGGTGCAAGTGGGGTGGACACTGGCAGCAGGTGTGAGTTGGTTAGAGTGTCATCCAGATGCAGCAAGATTGCAAGTACGATCTCCAATCAGATTCCCTACAAGAAACAACCAATAAATGCATAAATATGTGGAACAATAAATTGATCCTTCTGTCTCTCCCTTTCTCTCTCTCTCTCTAATTCCCTTCCACTTTCTCTAAAATCACTAGTTAAAAAAAAGAAGATGAAACAACTTTATTTTATCATGGTACTAGAGGCCCAGTGCACAGATTCGTGCACCAGTACAGTCCCTTGGCCTGGCCTGCGCTCTCTCACAATCTGGGACCCCTAGGGGGATGTTGGACTGCTGGTTTCAGCCTGATCTCTGCAGGCTGAGGGACCCCACCTGTGCACAAATCCATGCACTGGATCTCTAGTATGCATACAAGACCTTTGGTTAATCTTTTCCCGCCCTCTCCCTTCCCCCATCCCTCTGAGATTCATCAGTCTATTCCATGTTTCCATGCCTGTGCATTGAGCATCTGCCCCCTGGTGGTCATTGTGTGTCATAGCTACTGGTTAAATGGTTGAACGTTTGCTTAGGCATATATATATACTGTTTACTAATTAAAATATCTCAAGTATAATTTACACATTTACTACACTTTTGTTACATTTTAAAATCTATAAGGCTAAATGCTTCAGGCATAGTTTTAAGCAAAAAGAAACAAATACAAGAAGAGAACAAGTTCAAGTTCTATTGACATTAAATTTATATGGCAATTGAAGGTCTAATCCTGTGGAATACGTGTTCTATATTATCTTGGTGGAGACGTGAATCTATTTCAATGATAGGCTTCCTTCCTCCCGCCCCCCAACAAAATAGATAATATATACAGTTTCACATACTGGCTTGCATTTCTGTCACAGAGGGATATGCATGGTGACCTCCATGAATAAAAGAAACTATTTTTAAAATATATATTCAAATGGAATCAATTTCCTGCTTGAAGTTGTTCAGTGGCTTTCTATTTAATTAGAATACATTCCAAATTCCTTAGCCTGGTACACAAATCCTTGCATGACATAGTCTCTGTCTGCTAGTCCTCATCACTTTCATCTCTCTCCCTTGCTCACTGTACACTGGAGTTCTTGTTGTTATTGTGTCTTAAACAGAGCACCTCTCCTTTTACTTCAGGCCATGGCTATTCTGCTTCTCCAACCTATCACATACCTGCAAATTAAACTGATAAACACCAAGTTAACAGAAAAAAAATACAATTTTTATTAAGATTTTAAATTTTATGGTCACAGGGCCTTCACAGAACAAAGTAAAACACCTGAAGAAGTGGTTAGAATTGAGGCTTGTGTACCATTTTACTAGAAGAGAATGCTAAATAGTAGAGAAGTGACTAGACAAAGGAAAGGGGGCTTAGGCTTCCAGGGCCAATAAGTTGTGGTGAACAAACTAAAACATAAACAGGGGAAACTATGGAAGATAAGGGTTGTTTCAATAATGTCTGCTTATGCAGACTCATCTTGGCCTCCCCTCATTGTCTCTTCTTTTTGGAGGATACCTTTTTCATGGTAAATTTATGTCCTGCTTCTAGGGAAACAGGGGGGAGATATAGAGCTTTTTCTGCGCCTACTGTTCCTCAATTGCCTTCAGCTCAAAATAACCAAAATGCCAAAGTGGCATCACCTGGTTTACTTACTTCTTATTATTTAATTTATATTGGTTCTTTAATTTTGTCATCATTTCATTGTGTGTCTCCTCTGGAGTCAATGCAAACTCCACACAGGCAAGGAACTTCTCAGTGTCAGTCTTTTTCACTCCTGGATCCACAGTTGCTAAAACAGTGCAGGTACCCATTGCAATGGTTTATGTATCCCTTTGTTCCTTTCTCTTACTTCTCTCACCAACCTGAACTTTTCACTTGATACTTTTTTTGCTCTATTGCTTTCTTTACTTTCTTCTCTGCAAAGATAAAGATGGTAAAAGAATAGACGGTCAGAGACAATAATTTTCGTAGGATACAATTTTGGCAGAATTTAAAAAAAAAGAGGGGGAGGGAGCTCTACAACACAATGGTTTAGAGGCTACATAGTATAGTACTTAGGACTGTAAGTTCTAGAGCTTTAATACCAACCTCAAATCCAACTTTATGTTTTACTAGGGGTGTATCTTGAGCAGATTGTTGAACCTGTCTGAAGCCTTATTTTTGCATCCCTAAATAATAGTTTTTGCTTCACTGTTGTCATTGCAGTGATTAAGTCAATCCATACCTCTGCGTGAGTCACTCTTTCCATTGGTATGGAAAATCATATGGCCAAGCTCAGATCCACTGTGGAGTAACACTAAGTGTGGTTTATTGGAAAGCACCAATGTCACAGTTTACTCCACCTGTCTGGAAAACCATAAAAAACTGGACTGAATCGTGCTTTTATCTTCTTAGCTTTGGAAATACCCACTTATCTTAAAGATAGAGAACATGTTCTCAATTTGCCTTGTATACCAAAAGATTAGTTATGAAATGCACTTACATAGTGCTCAATTAATATTTATTGAGTACATTGAATGAATAAAATCCTTACACTAGCATTTCCCAAATGCGAGCTGCAAATTAAACCTTGGAAGAGATAAGAGGGTTCCATGTTCAAATTCTACAGTATATTGGTTAAAATAGTGTTCCCTACACACCATTCCTTTTCCTATATGCATTCTTCCAATTTAATTCTTATTAAGAGATGTTTTCATCAAGAGGATAAATCTTTCTCTATCCCTTGGATCTGTATTTGTGACTGGCTATGGCCAATAGAATACAATGAGAGTGATGTTTTGCCATTTTTAAATGTAGGTCCCGAAGGCTTAGCATGCTTCACTCTCTCTCTATGCAATCTTCCCCAGCTAGGACAACAGCCTCAGGCTTGCCTGCTGGGGGATTACAGACCATATGAAGCAGAGACAGTCAAGTTACCCCAGCGGAAGACCCTAGACCAGTGGTCGGCAAACTGTGGCTCTCAAGCCACATGCGAATCTTTGGCCCCTTGAGTGTGGTTCTGCCACAAAATACCATGTGTGGGCACGCATCTACAGTGTAATTGAAACTTCGTGGCCCATGTGCAGAAGTTGGCATTTTGTGGAAGAGGCACACTGAAGGGGCCAAAGAGCCGCATGTGGCTCACGAGCCACAGTTTGCCCACCACTGCTCTAGACCATCCGGTCTCTTGCTGAGCTTTCCAGTGATGAGAGAAGCATGAATAAGTCCAGAGATCAATGTAGCCTGATTCTGATGAGCAGGTCTGCTTAAAAATTTATAGAATTTACAATGCAGATAGACATATCTACACTAATAAAAGAGAAACATGGTAATTAGCATATGACTGCTACCCTTCCCATTGGCTAATCAGCATATCCTTATGCAAATTAACTGTCAGCCAAGATGGCGGCCGGCAGCCATGGACTGAAGCGAGCAGAGAGGCTTGCTTGCTTCAGTGACTGCGGACTCCAACGTTCCCCGCCTCACTTGCCGGCCTCTCAGCTGCAACTCTAAGCAACTATGTACTATGTTGCAAATAAGAAGCTAAACAAAACCCCAGAAACCAGCTTTCATTCAGCGGGATTCATCCAGCCGGACCAAAACACTGTATTGATGTTTTCAGCAGTGAGGCCTCAGAGCTAAAGCTGGCCCAGAATAAAAAAAAAGAAAAGAAAACAAGGAGCAGTTGGAAGCTTTAGTCACTCACCAGCTGGAAAACAGCCCTCAGTCCCTCACCCAGACTGGCCAGGCACCCCAGTGGGGACCCCCACCGTGATCCAGGACACCCTTCAGGGCAAACCAGCCAGCCCCTACCTGTGCACCAGGCCTCTATCCTATATAGTAAAAGGGTAATATGCCTCCCGGCACTGGGATCAGCGGAGCAGCGAGGCTCCCGGCACCGGGATCAATGTGACAGGGGGCAGCGCCCAAACCCCCTGAACGCCCTGCTGCTCTGTGTGTGACAGGGGGCGGGGCCACAACCTCCCTATCCACCCTGCTCTGTTCGTGACAGGGGAAGGCACCCCAACCCCCTGATCAGCCCTGCTCTGTGCCTGATAGGGGGGAGCTCCCTATTCCCTTGATTGCCCTGCGGCTCTGTGTTTGACAGGGGGGAGCTCCCCAACCCCCTGATCGGCCCTGCTCTGTGTGTGACAGGGTGCGGCGCCCCACCCCCCACGGGCCCTGCTCTGTGTGTGACAGGGTAGAGCCATAACCTCTCCATCGGTCCTGCCCTGAGTGTGACAGTGGTGGCGCCCCAAGCCCCTGATCAG
This sequence comes from Myotis yumanensis, assembly GCF_028538775.1. NCBI lineage: Eukaryota > Metazoa > Chordata > Mammalia > Chiroptera > Vespertilionidae > Myotis > Myotis yumanensis. The sequence continues at coordinate 133,938,644 of NW_027223754.1, forward strand.
CCCTGCTCTGTGGGTGATAGAGGGTGGCATCCCAACCCCCCTCCACGAGCCTTGCTCTGTGTGTGACAGGGTAGAGCCATAACCTCCCCATTGGCCCTGCCCTGAGTGTGACAGTGTGCAGAGCCCCAACCCCCTGATCCGCCCTGCTCTGTGTGTGACAGGGAGCGGTGCCCCAACTCCCCTATTGGCCCTACTCTGTGCATGACAGGGGGGAGCTCCCCAACCCCCTGATTGACCCTGCTCTGTGTGTGAAAGAGTACGGAGCCCCAACCCCCCTGATGGGCCCTGCTCTGTGAGTGACAGGGGCAGCGCCCCAACCCCCTGATGGGCCCTGCTCTGTGAGTGACAGGAGGTGGCGCCGCAACCTCTTCATCGACCCTGCCTTGAGTGTGACAGGGGGCGGTGCCCCAGCCCCCCAATCGGCCCTACCCTGAGCATGACTGCGGGTGCCATCGCAACTTCCCAATCCACCCTGCTCTGAGCCTGACCAGGGGCTGCACTTAGGGATTGGGCCTGCCCTCTGCCACCTGGGAGCAGGCCTAAGCCAGCAGGTCGTTATCTCCCGAGGGGTCCCAGACTGTGAGAGGGCACAGGCCGGCCTGGGGGACCCCCCTCCCCCTGCCCCCCAAGTGCACAACTTTTTGTGCACCGGGCCTCTAGTCCTATCTAATAAAAGACAAAAGGGTAATTAACCGTACCTCCGCTACGCTTCCCATTGGCTAATCAGGGTGATATGCAAATTAACTGCCAATAAAGATGGAGGTTAACCGCCGACAAAGATGGTGGTTAATTTGCATACATAGGCACAATGATGGGAGGCCATAGGGGAAGGATGGTGATTGGAAACACAGGTGGCAGGCAAGAGCTGGGAGGCACTGCCCCTGGCCCTGCATCGGAGAACCAGACCACCTTTGCCCTTCCCCCGCGCCGGTGATCAGAGAAACCGGAGGGGGGCAGGGAAGAGGCATGCTGCCAGACTGTGGCTGTCAATAGGACATCCACTGAGGGCTCCCGGACTGAGGGGCAGGCGTGGCTGAGGGAACCCCATCCCCCAGTGCACGAATTTCATGCACCAGGCCTCTAGTTTAACTATAAAATAAGAAACTACAGAACAACAACAACAAAACACAATTAAAATTATATAATTATCTTTAGCTAACTTTCCCCAAATTATTTGACTACAGGACTTCAACAACCCCCCCTGCTTTTTGTGTTAATATTACTGGCTACATTTCTGCTTCAATAGTCTGTAGAGCACATTTTGGAAACTTCTGTAGAATTCAGAGATATGTCAATTCACCAGAAACTATAAAGTGGTGGTGCTTTTATTGTTTCCACTTAATTTGAAATAATTCATTGATTTGGATAAATTTGGTCAGGTTTATTCCTTATTACATATATTTTAAAATAATTTTTATTTTTTTGTTAATCCTCACCCTAGGATTTTTTTCCATTGTTTTTGTTTATTTGTTTGTTTTTGTTTTTTAGAGAGAGTGAAATGGAGGGGGAAAAGCACAGAGAGAGAAACAATGAGAGAGAGACATTGATTAGTTGCCTCCTGCACATGCCTGACCGGGGCTGGGGTCAAGTCTGCAACTGAGGTAATGCCCTTGACAGGAATCAAACCCAGGACTCTTCAGTCTGCAGGGCAACGCTCTGTCCTTTGAGCCAAACTGGCTAGGGCTTAAAATAATTTTTAAAACAATTTTTCTGCCCTTGCTACAAATGCCCTCAATTCCCACAGTTCTAATACAAAAAAATTTAAAAGACTATTTTATGCCAGACATACTAGTATGTGAGGATTAATCATTCACACTGAGCCATGTACATATCTGATTCAAGTGTTGAATGGTAGATGACTTATAGGTCAATATTAAATTATACATGTAAGAAGCTCTCAAAAATGTTTGACACACTGAAGAGATAAGAAACCAGGCAAATGGAATAGAAAATAATACTTTAGATATTGGTTGAGCATTATAGAGCAAACTTTAATTTTCTTGCCATGCCAAAAATGACAGATTTATGCTCCTAATATTTACGTTTGTGTGCTATAGTGAACACAATATTTTCTGAGATGAAATCTTGCCTGATTTTATCATGATTTCTAGGGTAATAGCTGTGAATAAAAGTATTGCTTATAAATGAAAAGATACCCAGTTAAATTTTACATGAGAATTAAAAATTGGATATATTTTTGTAAGTTCTTTTTAAAATTGTCATCTCTGCCATTTGTCTGGGAATCTATCAGGCTTTTCATAGACCTATCAATTAAGATCTCTTGATTTTGTAAGTTTGTATAGTTATGAAGTTTGATTTTGGATCAAAAGTCAGGTCTAAATTAATTTAACACTAAATGATTAAAGTAAGTGTAGCAAACAGCAAAAATAACTTAAACCTCTTACCAGAGGCTTATTACTCTTAGCACAATAAAAACATTTGACCACAATCATTACATTATATTTATTTAACTTTTATTAAGCATTAATACCTATTACTCTACTTGAGCCTATGTAGCTGAACTCACATTTCTCTCAATAGCATTTGAGGGAAACAGACAATACTACATAACATTAAAATCTCCACTTAGTTACTAGTGAGTTAGTAGTAATTTTAATTGAAAAATAATAAAATTTTGAGATCTAGAAATTTATTCTTAAATGTAATTTTAAAAGTCAGATTTATTGTGATAGTAGTGGCCCAGTGCACGAAATTTGTGCACATTAGAAGGGAATTAATTAGAGGAAATATTTTAATATTGCTATTTGCCCTTTCTCTATAATAGAAGTGTCAGAGATGAAACAAAATTAGTAAAATGTATATGAAAATCTCCCTCTGGTCAGAGTCTGGGGCATGCCGTGGGACCCAGAGTCAAGTCCCCACCCACCCACGCACGCCTAGAAATCACGTGAGACCCTGACACTGGCTGGCACCACCCCTGTCAAGCCCCACAGGGAGGGGGGTGCAGCCTCAGGTCCCCTGGTTCTGGCGCCAGGGTGGGGGGCATGGCCTCAGGTCCCCGAGCCCCAGTGCGAGGGCGCGATGACCATTTGCATATTAGCTCCTTTATTATATAGGATAGTTAGAGAATGAAATGCCACGTATCCCAAAACCTAAAGTGTTCAAATAATACTAATGGCATGTGGAAATTCTGAGGGTATACTTTTTTTAAAAAAATATAGTTTTATTGATTTCAGAGAGGAAGGGAGAGGGAGAGAAAGATAGAAACATCAATGATGAGAGAGAATCATTGATTGGCTGCCTCCTGCATGCCCCCTACTGGGGATCGAGCCCGCAACCCAAGCTTGTGCCCTTAACCAGAGCTGAATCTTGGAACCTTCAGTCCCCAGGCCGACACTCTATCCACTGAGCCAAATTGGTTAGGGCTCTGATGGTATACTTTTAAAAGAAGAAAAAAGATAATAAAACTGTACATAATGAAAGTTTCATTTTTAATTGAAAAATAATGATGATAATAGAGTGGATACTCGATATGCAGACACTGAAAGGCCAGTGCCCAGAGTTTCTGTGTCATAGTCTTTCAGAGCCCATGCATTCTGCTGTGGGCCCCTCCAGGGAGAGAGAGAGAGAGAGAGAGCTTCTTTGTTCACCTGGAGTTATGTATTCTCAGACTTGGTAGGAACCAGAAGCTTTTTCAAAATAACCAATTCGCTTCCCAAACTTTCACAGCCTTGCATTCGTTTCACCCCCTGAGCCAATGATCTTTTCCCCAAGTTAGACTGGCAGGCCTGTATGGTCCAGCACTTCTCCCTGTGACATTCTGACTTCATTGCACACGTGCTTACCTCCTTTTTGTTCTATCCCCCCGTGTTCTGAGGGAATGGACTGGTGGTTTTCTGGTAAAGCAAATGGTCCTCTGCTTCCCTGCTGAATATGCTCAACAATATCTGTCTTCACTTCACTCTCTTTTCTTTATTAACTAGCTAGCTATGGTAAAAACTTCACTTAATATTAAAATAAATCTTTTGATACAGGAAAAGATTCTAAACTCAAAATGCTTTTAAAAATTCAGTGGCATTCCATATGAAGAAATGCTTATTTTTACAGAGATGACAACTTATATTAGAAACTTATATCACAGCTCACATTTCAAATTTAAAATTCTGCACCAGTTTAACCTGCTCTCATTGGGATTGTTTTTCTCCCCTATTATGCAGTTTTCATTATATTTTCCATTAGTGAAGCAAAGCAATGACCCAAAGAACCCGTGCGTCTCAGACGTATAATTTCAGAAAGCAGAAACTACATCATTGATTTTCCTTCCCAAATGATGTGCTATAAAAGAGAGAAGAGGATATAGAGATTCTGTATAAAATAAAAACATGTTTTAGTGTATGCAACAATTTGCCCTCTGGTTCTCACTGACTGTAGCTTATTCATTTTAAAATAAATTTACCCCAGCACCATCTCTTTCTTTCTTGTTCATGTTATGCCCAGATTCCAAGATCCCCAAAAATTCCACACTGGGAGCCAGTTCGATGCAAAAGCAGAAGGTCCTTTTATTTTTGGGCTAGCTAGACAGACCCCATTCCCGGCTGGCCCGGCCCTGCTCCCGGCCGGCCCCGGCGACAGGAAGAGAGTCCCCTCCCATGGGAAAATCCGGCTTTAATAGGGGGGTGACACAAGGGGATTGTGGGCCCTGCCGATTGGCCAGGCGTGAGCCGGGTCTTGTTACACAGGATGTGGTCATATCTATGGCGCGCACTTCCCTTGATTGTCATTGGTTAGTTTAAAATCCCGGGCGCGGCCAGCAGAGGCCTGGGCTTCCGGGAAGAAGGCTACACGTGGCCCCAACATGGAGGATACAGGCAAGATGGAGGGGAGCGCATAGCCCTCACCCTTTCATTCCCCCCTTTGTCTTGGAACTTCCGGCTCAATCATGAGTCGGGCTGCATTTCTATTCCACCGTCGCTAGAGGCCTGTACTGGGCATATCTTAACAAATGGTCTGGTGGAAGGGAAAGTAACAATTTTTATTGAAATAGGATTTTTCTTCTTAAAATTCCTCCATGGCCATTAAAAAGCCAAATCGAGATTAATTTATCTACTATTCTGATGTTTGCATAAATACAACAAGAACGGTAACTGAAAACCATCATTAGAAACTGGTCTTATTGAATTTATACAAAGAGATGTATTGCCAGATTTCGGAGGAATTATATAAGAAGAAAAACATATTGATTTATTCTAAGATTTTCTGATTTTCTTTGCTAATTTCTTTTCATGCATAACCATGCCTTAGATTTTTATTCTAACCAGGCCTTTCCTAGCTTTACTACCCCTGACATGGGCATGGTCATGCAGGCCTGCAAGCAGTACACAGGCTGTCAACTGTCAACTGTCTCTCAACAGCGACCAAAACCTGATGGGCACCGTTCCCTGTTCAGTTGGGCACCTGCCCTCTTGGCAGCTAGGCACTCTTTACTTTCGGGGGTCATCCCGCACAGTTCTTTTTTTTAGGACAACCAATATACATTCAAACCTGCAAGAGAATTAAAGGTTAATGTAACATATCAATACAATGAAACAGAATACTGGCATTATGGCCGCTTTCAGGCAGCCAAATCTTCCGCTATTAAACATGTGATACTAAAGTCTATTCCCGATTTTTCTATAAATTGTCCCTGTCTCTTTGGAGCCATGTCCATGAAGATGCAGACATCATCTAAGTCTATTGTGGGGGCTCCTGGCGACAGGAGTGATCGCGAGTTATGTCACCAGCATCAGGCAGGTGGAGTACGCCGTAGCTTGAGCTTCAGTGGGTTGCGTTGATCTCTATCGACGCTCCATTTGGTGATGAAGTCTTTTTGGACCGTGGATGGGTCCGCTGACCGGACGTGAGTGTGATGAATCCAGGTCGCGACGCCGTCTACCTTGAGAGCAGTGGGGGTCGTTAGCACCACAGTGTAGGGACCCTTCCAACGTGGCTCAAGAGTTTCTTGATGATGCCTTTTGACGTAGACCCAATCTCCTGGTCTGTGTCGATGAGGAGTTGGAATTGGGCTGGTCTCATAGATGCCGCAAAGGCGTGGCCAAATGTCCTCATGTGCCCTCTGGAGCCCTCTTAAGGAAAGAGATAGTTCTTGATTTTCAAATTCAGCGAAAAAGTCAGCTTTAAGGTTAGGAATGATAGGGGGTGGCCTGCCAAACATGATTTCATAGGGAGTAAAGCCCAGGGTGTAAGGGGAGTTCCTTACCCGGTAAAGGGCATACGGTAGGAGAGCCACCCAGTCCCCGCCAGTCTCCATGGTTAATTTGGTAAGGGTCTCTTTTAGAGTTCTATTCATTCTTTCTACCTGACCTGAACTCTGGGGTCTATAAGCACAATGTAGTTTCCAATTTGCCCCAATAGCCCTGGTTACTACCTGTGTTACCTGTGAAATAAAGGCTGGCCCGTTGTCGGATCCTATCATAGCAGGAAAACCATACCTGGGTAAGATGTCTTCCAGCAGCTTCTTGGCCACCGTCTGAGCTGTTTCACGCTTGGTTGGGTATGCCTCTACCCAGCCAGAGAAGGTATCTATAAATACTAAAAGATATTTATAACCATACTTCCCTGGTTTAATTTCAGTGAAGTCGACCTCCCATTGTGCTCCAGGTTTGGTGCCTCTGAGCCTGGTTCCTTCTTTATTTGATCCAACCCTTGCGTTTGTGAGTTGACAGGTCTTGCAGGCTGACACAACCTGATCTATCTTGGTATTCTGCTGGTGAATTTTGATCCTGGCATGTTGGATTAAGTCCTTCATTTTCCGGGCTCCCAGGTGAGTGGATTGGTGCATATGTTTTAATATCGTGTCCCCGAGCCAGTCCGGCAGTATAAGTTCTCCTTCTGGTGTATGCCACCATCCCTTTATTTCCTGGGCTTTAGGGAGCTTTTTGATACGTTGCAACTCCTCCTGGGAGTACTTGGGCTGGTCTGGTAGGACTGGGTCCCCTGGGTCTGGTAGTTGTAAGGCCATGGTAGGGACCGAGGTAAGGGCTACTGCCTTTGCAGCCTGGTCAGCCTTTTGGTTACCTTTAGCTACCAGGTCATTGGCTTTTTGGTGTCCCTGGCAGTGGATTATGGCTAACTTGGCAGGAAGCCATAAGGCTGAGAGCAGGTCGAGGATTTCCTGCTTATTTTTTATTGTCTGTCCCTCTGTTGTCAATAGCTCTCTCTCCTGGTAGATTGCCCCGTGAACATGAGCTGTAGCAAATGCATAACGGCTGTCTGTGTAAACGTTAAGCCGCTTTCCAGCCCCCAGTGTCAGTGCCTTGGTGAGTGCAATGAGTTCTGCTCGCTGAGCTGATGTCCCAGGGGGCAGAGCCTCCGCCCACACAGTGTTCGTGTTGGCAACCACCGCCGCACCTGCGTACCTGCACCCGTTCCGCACGAAGCTGCTTCCATCCGTGAACCAGGTGGCCTCTGCATCCGGGAGGGGCCGATCAGTCAAGTCCTTCCGAAGTCCATGTACCTGCTCCAGGATTCCCGCACAGTCATGTAGTGGGGCATCTAGGTCAGGGTCAGGTAGCAGGGTAGCAGGGTAGCAGGGTTGAGGGCCGCACTGGGAAGGAACCGCACTCTAGGGGGGTTGAGCAGCAAGCTTTGATAGTGGGTCATGCGAGCATTGCTCATCCATCTATCAGGAGGCTGTTTTAGGATCCCTTCAATGGCATGCGGGGTTGTGATCCAGATCTCCTGCCCCAGGGTCAGTTTGTCAGCATCCTTGACTAAGAGCGCGGTTGCTGCAATGATTCTTAGGCACGGTGGCCAGCCCGCGGCTACAGGATCCAGCTTTTTAGACAAATATGCTACTGGGCGACTCCAGGGGCCTAAAGCCTGGGTTAAAACCCCTTTTGCCACTCCTTTGCGCTCATCTACAAAGAGGCGAAAGGGTTTTGTAATGTCTGGTAGGCCCAGGGCTGGAGTAGCCAAAAGAGCTTTCTTTATCTGATTAAAGGCCATTTCTTCTGTCTCAGTCCATTTAAAGGCCTTCCCCTCCTTGGTGGCTTCATATAGGGGCCTGGCGATCTCAGCAAAACTTGGTATCCAGAGGCGGCAATAGCCAGCCGATCCTAGGAACTCCCTCACCTCCCTCCGGGAGGTGGGAGCAGGGATTTTCAAGACTGTCTCTTTTCTAGCATCTGACAACCGCCGCTGTCCGCCCTCCAGTATGTACCCCAGGTAACTCACCCTCTTTTGGCATATCTGAGCCTTCTTCGCAGAGGCCCGGTACCCTAAGGTCCCTAGGGTGGCCAGCAGATCTTTGGTCCCTTGTTCACAATCTTTGGCGGTATCGGCAGCAATCAGGATGTCATCTACGTACTGAAGGAGAGTGAGATTGGGGTGCTCTCTCCTGTACTCACCAAGGTCTTCATGCAGCGCCTCGTCGAAGATGGTGGGTGAATTCTTGAATCCTTGGGGCAATCGCGTCCAGGTTAATTGTCCACTGTAGCCTTCCTCTGGGTCGTGCCACTCGAAGGCAAACAGGGGTTGGCTTTGAGGCGCTAGCGGCAGGCTGAAAAAGGCATCCTTTAAGTCTAGTATGGTATACCAGACTCTAGAGGGTGCCAGAGAGCTTAGGAGAGTGTATGGGTTAGGAACGGTTGGGTGTATATCCAGGACCCTTTTATTTACTTCCCGGAGGTCCTGGACTGGTCGATAGTCATTCGTGTGGGGCTTTCTGACCGGCAGAAGGGGGGTGTTCCAGGCAGATTGGCATGGAACCAGTACCCCTAGGCTTCGCAGTCTCCGGATGTGAGGCTGGATTCCCTTCCGAGCCTCCTGGGATATAGGGTACTGTTTTACTCTTATTAGGCTTTCTCCTGGTTTTAGCTCAACCAGGGTTGGGGCCCTGTGGGCGGCCAGTCCTACTCCCCCCGTCTCTGCCCAGGCTGTGGGGAATTCTTGCAGCCATCTATCTATATTGTTCTCTACTGGGGGCGCCCCCTGGTGTAGGCGATATTCATCCTCCAGTCTCAGAGTCAGAACCTGGATGGGGTGGCCTTCGCTATCGGTAACCTGAGGCCCCCCTTGTCTGAAGGTTATTTGGGCTCCAATCTTGGTTAGCAAGTCCCGTCCTAAAAGGGGGTAGGGGCACTCCGGTATTACCATGAAGGAATGGGATACCCGGCCCGTTCCTAGATCTACTGTTCTTCGGGTAGTCCATGGATACTGGCTCATGCCAGTTGCCCCTTGCACCCAGGACTTTTTATTAGCAAGCTTCCCCTGAGGTGTGCGGAGAACTGAATGTTGTGCTCCAGTGTCGACAAGGAAGTCAACAGGGGTCCCCTCCACTCTAAGAGTTACCCTGGGCTCGGGGAGGGGGTCCGAACCCCGACTCCCCTAATCACTCAGTCCTTCCAGCTCCAAGACCTCCACCCAGTCCGTCTTGCTTCCCCTTTTACCGGCCTTCTTTGGGCATTCTCGGACCCAGTGCCCTATCTCTTTGCAGTAAGCACGCTGGTTCTGTTGCAGTTTTTCCTTCCCACTCCGGGCGGTTTCCTTACCTCTTTCTTGGCCATCAGCAAGCTGGCGAAGGCGGCGGGTCCGCTCCTCAGGGGACTCTGTGGTGGTGGCTAGCAGAATCTTGGCCAGGTTTCGGGTCTGCTTGTCACTGGCAGCCACCATGGCGTGGGCTCGTCTATCCTCAGGGGACTCTCGGTTATTGAACACCTTCTCTGCCACTGCCAGTAAATCCTGTAAACTCTTTTCTCCTAATCTATCTATTCTCTGCAGTTTTTTTCTAATGTCCATGGCTGACTGGTTTATAAAACTCATGATTACAGCTGCCTTATTCTCAGGGGCTTCTGGATCCATGGGGGTGTAGGTGCGATATGCCTCCATGATTCGTTCTAGAAAGGCAGCTGGAGACTCATCTCTTCCCTGCTGTACGTTCCCTACCTTGGTCAAATTGGTGGGCTTCCTAGCAGCCCTACGGAGACCTCCCATCGGAGTCTGGCGGTAGACCGAAAGCCTCTCCTTACCTTCTGCCGTGTTGAAATCCCATTCAGGCCTAGTTAAAGGGAAAGAGACATCTATCTGGGCCTGGTTTGTGGTTGGATTTCCATCTACACCAGGAACCATCTTCCGGGCCTCATTGAGGATCCTTTCTCTCTCTTCCGTTGTGAACAGAACCTGTAAAAGCTGCTGACAGTCGTCCCATGTGGGCTGATGGGTGAAAAGAACAGAATCTAGCAAGTCAATAAGTCTCCCGGGCTTTTCAGAGAACTTAGGGTTCTGTGTCTTCCAGTTATACAAATTGCTAGTTGAGAAAGGCCAATAGATATGGGGCTGGTTGCCATCCACATCCGGGGGTCCAGCGGCCCGTAAGGGCAGGGTCTTAATAGTGGAGTCGGGGGCTGCGACAGACAGTTCCCGCTGAGCTCTTTGCCGGGTGAGAGGCGGGCCTCCTACCGGAACTGGAACTGAGGCCACTCCCGGAACTCCGCCCCCAGGCACTCCCGGAACTCCGTCAGCTTCCCGCCACAGGGCAGGATCAAATCTCTCCGGCATCCTGTGGAAATGATATGGGGGAGGAAAAATTAACTCTTCTCCAGTTCCCCCCTGCAAAACCGGGTAGGGGGAAGCTGGAGCTGACGGCAGGGTGGTTTTTTTCTCCTTCCTCTTCTCCGCTTCCTGCAAGGCAAGAATGGGTTCTGGCTCCGGAGGGTGTGGAGGTAGGAAGGGCCTAAGCCAAGATGGTGGATCTTCCACGAGGTCCTGCCAAGTAACAATGTAAGAGAGTTGACCAGGATGTCCCTCTTTGGGCTGGGAGACGATATCCCTAACCCGGCGGATGGTGGGGAGATCGAAAGTCCCCTCCGGCGGCCACCCGACATTAAAAGTCGGCCACTCCCTGGAACAAAAGGCCCGCCACCGGTCCTTCCGAACCTCCGCACTGAGGTTGCTGGCTCTTTCCTCTACCTCTTTAAAATGACAGACCATAATGCTTAAAGGAGTAGTTTGAGTCTGTCCCATAATGTCTATCCAGTAAATCCACAAAATAAAACCAAAAAAACACAAACACAGACAACTAAGGGGCCCTAAAATACAGTATTCCAAATCCATGGACGCGAAACCAAAATAATCTTCCAACTCCATGATGGTAAAAACCGAAAACGAAGCAAGGCTACTTCTACAGCCAGTGGAAGCTACCCGCCTACAGATCTCCCGACCTCGGAAGCAAAGCTACTTCTACAGATACAGATGGAGGATCGAGGCGTCCCCCGACTCCTCCCGCCCTTTGTCCTCGTGCGTCCACGATCAATGTGGGCGAATACAGATTTCAGAAGTGAGCTCACACAGAAACAAACAAATACAAACATAAACGACACATACCGCGGTCAGCCAAGTCCTCTGAGCTGGGAGTCCCTGAATGGGGTTTGAGGATCCCGGGCGAGACCCCAAATGTTATGCCCAGATTCCAAGATCCCCAAAAATTCCACACTGGGAGCCAGTTCGATGCAAAAGCAGAAGGTCCTTTTATTTTTGGGCTAGCTAGACAGACCCCGTTCCCGGCCGGCCCGGCCCTGCTCCCGGCCGGCCCCGGCGACAGGAAGAGAGTCCCCTCCCATGGGAAAATCCGGCTTTAATAGGGGGGTGACGCAAGGGGATTGTGGGCCCTGCCGATTGGCCAGGCGTGAGCCGGGTCTTGTTACACAGGATGTGGTCATATCTATGGCGCGCACTTCCCTTGATTGTCATTGGTTAGTTTAAAATCCCGGGCGCGGCCAGCAGAGGCCTGGGCTTCCGGGAAGAAGGCTACACGTGGCCCCAACATGGAGGATACAGGCAAGATGGAGGGGAGCGCATAGCCCTCACCCTTTCAGTTCACTCACACATTGTTCATTCTTTGTAAGGGGGGGAGGTTGTTTCCCTTTCAAATGCTACAGTTCCCTCAATTCATACATTCTTTCTATTCCCTTCAAATTAGCCATTTTTTCTGTGCTCATCTCTTTTTTTTTTTTTTTTTTTTTAAAGAAACCAACACAGTACAAACTTTTTATTATCCAATCTTTTCCCTTAGAGTTATAACACAGTATCTGTTTCTAAGTTACCTCAGGTATCAGTTGACCAAATATTTTGCCTCTGAAGGATATAGAACACTGTCTTTTCAGTCTTTGATAACAGTTTCCTTATACCCACCAAGTGACCACTAAATCAGTGTAGTAGTTTAAGCTTTTCTTATATAGTACTGCACATTTATGTACCAATCTCAATTGTCAACATGAGGTAAGTTAAAATGTGGTAAAAGAATCCCCAAATCTCAGTGGTTTCACGCATACACACATATGAACTTCTACACACAAACACAACTTTATTTCTTGCTCATTGCAGGCTAACAGGGATATTTACTTGATAATGAAACAGGACTTTTAGGGGTAAAATAGTACAGGTTTAGGAAATTTTAGAAATTTTGGAAATTAGGGGGACCATGGAGGAAGCACAGGGCTGCAGAGCAGCAGAAGGTAAATTTCCATAGAATAGGGAAGCTGAAAAGCTGCAACAGGTACATTTCCATAGAATGAGTGAGCTGGGAACAGCAAAAGGTCTATATTTACAAAATAAAGAGAAGGAAGCCCTTCATCCAGAAGGAGAGGAAGAAAGCCCAAAGGGAATAGGAAAACAATAAGGAAGTGGGTGGGGAGAACCTCACATGTTCCATGTGTGGCTCAATCTTTGAGCTCAGAAGTTACTATAGTAACCAGTCTAAGGGAATAGTGACCAATCAGAGGATATATCAAGGCACCAGGATCTGCAGCCTTTATAAGCCATAGGGAAAAGGAACTCAGTGGGACCCTTTTCTTACTCCCCATGTGGGAGTCCATTCTGTGGGACTTTTCCCCCTCCCCACGTGGGAGTCTGTACTTGTTCTTTAATAAATTTCCACCTTTGTTATACCACCTTCTGTCCATGGATTCATTCTTCGACTCTGGCGGACAAAGAATCCAGGTTCCAGTCCAAAAATTCCGTATCCCTAATATGTAACATAAAATGTAATATCCTCTTCTAATTCTAAAATATAACATACATACAGTTGACTACATATACCAGCTGACCTAAGATGCATGAGACAGTGATTGTGGGACCATCATCTATGTTGTATTCCTCTGTGACATAAGGTGAAGCAGCCTTCATTATCTGGACATCACCAATTGCCATGACAGATAGTAAAGAACACATCAAGGCATATACTAAGGCTTGAGAGATAAAGTCATATTTTGTATCCATTTAAAAAAAATTATATTTATTTTGAAAGTATTACAGATGTCCCCTTTTTCTCCATTAACCCCTTCCTCCCCACTTCCACCTCCTCCCTAGGCCTCCACTACACTATTGTCTGTGCCCATGGGTTATGCATAAATGCATGTAAGTTCTCTGGTTAATCTCTCCCCCAGCCCTTCCCTCTGAAATATGTTAGTCTGTTGCATGCTTCTATGTCTCTGTGTATATTTTGTTCATCAGTTTATTTTGTTCATTAGATTCCATATATAAATGAGACATATTTTGTGTTCATTTTTCTTCTTTACTACATGAGTTGACTATCAATGGGTATCTTACCTAATAATAGACAGATATGCATATTGACCATACCTTCACTATGCCTTAAGCCATGCCCACCAGCCAATCAGAGTGACTATATGCAAATTAACCCAACCAAGATGGCGGCCAGCAGCCACAGAGCTGGAGCAAGCAGGAGGCTTGGTTGCCCCAATGATGGAGGAAGCTAAGCTTCCCCGGCGGCTCTGAGCTCCACTCAAAGCAACAAAGTTTCAATTATAGAAGGTAAATAAACCCCAGATACCTGTTTCCAGTTGCCATGGCCACGGAGCTGGAGCAAATAAAAAACAAAAACAAAAAAGGAAAGACTGGGAGCTTCGGTCGCCAGGGGGCTTGGTCAGTCTGAAAAGAGCCATCAGCCCCTCATCTAGGCTAGCCAGGCACTCCAGTGGGGACCCTCACCCTGAAGGGGGTGTGGGAAGCCTGAAAACGGCCCTCAGCCCCTCACCCAGGCTTGCCAGGCACCCAGCAGGGACCCCTACCCTGAAGGGGCTGTGGTGAGGGTCCCCACTGGGGGGCTTGACCAGCCTGCAAACAGCCATCAGCCCCTCACCCAGGCTGGCCAGGCACCCCAGCAGGACCCCAACCCTGATCCAGGACACCCTTCAGGGCAAACCAGCCTGCCCCCACCCGTGCACCAGGCCTCTATCCTATATAATAAAGGGTAATATGCAAACTGACCCTAACAGCAGAACGACTGGGAATGACTGGTCACTATGACACACACTGATCACCAGGGGGCAGATACTCAATGCAGGAGCTGTCCCCTGGTGGTCAGTGTGTTCCCACAGGGGGAGCTCGGCTCAGCCACAAGCCAGGCTGATGGCTGCCAGCACAGCGGTGGTGGTGGGAGCCTCTCCCGCCTCCGCAGCAGTGCTAAGGATGTCTGACTGCAGCTTAGGTCTGCTCCCTGCTGGTAAGTGGACATTCCCCGAGGGCTGCCGGGCTGCCAGAGGGATGTCTGACTGCCAGCTTGGGCCCGATCCCCCAGGGAGCGGGCCTAAGCCAGCAGGTGGACATCCTCTGAGGGGTCCCAGAATGCAAGAGGGCATAGGCCGGGCTGAGGGATCCCCCCCCCCCTCAGGGGGGCAAGCCTGGGTGAGGGGCTGAGGGCCGTTTTCAGGCTTCCCACACCCCCTTCAGGGTGAGGGTCCCCACTGGGGTGCCTGGCTAGCCTGGGTGAGGGGCTGATGGCTCTTTTCAGACTGACCAATCCCCTTGGTGACCGAAAAATTTGTGCACTGGGCCTCTAGTTAATATTTATAAGCGTTAATAAGTATCACTCTAAAATTGAGTTTAGAAACAATTGAGCCATAAGACATAGGAGTATGATTGTAAAAAATGGTTCAACATAAGGTCAAAATCACACTACCTAATATGTGTCCCAAAACTGAAAGTCTGTCTTCCCTGATAAGCTTATAATGTAGATTAACAGGAATGCAGAAGAAGATAAGTATTCTCTCCTAAGAGTAGAGAAAGCTGTTGTGTTTTTATTGTTTTGTTTTTATATTATGTTAGTGTATAATTTCAGCAATTGCCCGTTTCAAGACTATGTAGGAGAATTGCTCTAGAAATGTAACCATGCAGAAACTCCATTACTTTAACGTGACCCTTTCTCCTTACTGTTCTTGCATTCTCTTCCATAATCACTAAGCCCTCAGGACATCAGATTCTGGTCAGCATCAAATGTTTAAGAACATAGCCTTAGGTCTGTTGACCACAGAAACAGAAGTTCATCAAACTAGAGATAACATCCTGAGAGCAGTTGTGTTTCACCACGGATCTATGAACCTGTAAAGACCCTAGCAACAGCACTCTCATGAGACTAGACAGAACTAAGCCATAGCTGACATCAGGTCCTGATACAAGGGTCAACTCCTTATGCTGGCCCCAACCAATAAGTAGAGTCCATGCCCCAACTCCCATAATCACTATGATTAATAATTTTTCCCATATTTAACTCACACCCTAGAAGCCATCGGAGAACCAGGTTTTGGAACACTAGTTTACCTATGCTTCTGGGTTTGGAATCATTTCCTTAAGTAAACCTCTACTTTTTTTGGCTGAAAACTCCTGTTTATGTTTGATTGGGCTTTGATGCATGCAAGTGAACATACCCCTTTAGTTTGGTAACAGACAAATCTTGTGAAATGGTTTAGGGATCAGAAGAACTGGCTTTAAATATCATGCATAAGTGATTGCTTGGAGACTATGAATGAGTGGGAAGACTCAACTGCTGTGAGGTGTTGTGGACTGAGGTATATAAGCATCCTGAGAGAAAATGCCTTGGGGGCTTCAAGAGATCGTTGCAGGGTGATTAGAAGAGCAGACCATTGGTAAATAGAATTTTTCCCTGCCCTACAGATAGGTCAAAAGAGGTTATCTCTGATAATCTCTTATGGGCAAGGCTTCTAAATCAAATTCTTCAGTAGTTAATGGGGAATGGGCAGAAGTTTCTCTCGAGCCTGAGGCTAAATTTGCTTTTAGCTCAAAACAATCTGCATACCATAGAGGCACAGCTTGGGTGACTCTTTTGGAACCCCACAGTTTAAATCTGTTATGTCACTGACTAATTGTGAACATTAGGCAAGCTATGTTATTTAATTTCCCTTGAAAACAGTCAGCTGTCAAGATTGATTGCTTATAATATGACACTATCCTTCACATCTTATGAACATTATCTCAAAAACTTATAAAAATATATCCATTTTTGCAGATGAGAAAAGTAAGGTTTATTGAAGGCAAGTTATCTTCTTGAGGCCATAATCTTAATAAATTTCAGAATTAAGATTTAAATTAAAGCTGATCTGATCTGACACTAATTCTGTTACGGATTTGGGTTACCAGCTGGGACCTCAGTTATCTTGAGGGCGCAGAAAAGATTGTAA
Organism: Myotis yumanensis; assembly: GCF_028538775.1. Classification (NCBI taxonomy): domain Eukaryota; kingdom Metazoa; phylum Chordata; class Mammalia; order Chiroptera; family Vespertilionidae; genus Myotis; species Myotis yumanensis. The sequence goes on from NW_027223754.1 coordinate 133,955,095, forward strand.
GGTCAACAAAGATGCAAATAGAGCAAAGTGGGAGTTGTTGAAGATACACTCCAAGTGAGGAGTGGGCCAGTTGTCTACAGAGAGACAATAGCCCTGTACTCCTGGGTTAGATGGTTTAAAAGAGGGATTTTCTGGGTGGAGACTTTCATTTGCATTTAGGGATGATTGACAGAAAAGGGTTAGATAACTTTATTTCTTCTTACCCATAATGCATACAGAAAAATCCACAGTGGGTGGGGTGTCAAAACCAAAATGCAAAATTTTTAAAATTAGTCCAGGACCCTAGTAAGGTCACATTGAGGTCATGTCCTTTTCCTCTGAACTTGCGCCAAGAACCATCTGTTTCTGAAGCTGCCCGCTGGCTGTCTGCTGGCTGCTGAGCCACCCATAGAGTGGTGGTCTGAAGGCAATGTTGGTCCGACCCCTGTTCAGAACCCCAGGGCAGGCCCCACCCCAGCCATACATGTTTAACTTCCTACCTAACATTCCGCCCCCCTCAAGTTATAGGAACCCAATTCTTTGGGGACTTTTGGATGAAGACCGCTCTTGCTGCTTCAAGCTGATCTGGGGTCTTTGTGGGGCTTTGGGTTACCATACTTGCTAGATGTCGGCTAGAGGAGGTGGTTGCCAATGTCCATCCAGAAACCCAAAATAAGGAATGTGTTCCATGGGAGTGAGGGCTTGTTATCCTTCAACAGTACCATTTGGAGTTGTATGGCTGCTATATAAGAAGAAATTAATTGTTTTAATAAATTGAGTAACATGGGTCCAAATACTAGTAGTAGTATTGATACCCCAAATGGCAAGCTGAAACTCTCCTCGCAGATTCTTGTCCTATGAAGTTTGAAGAATGAAATCCGCAGATTAAAAGATTTTAAGCAAAAGTGTGGAAGTTTATTGCAAGAATATACACCACCACCCACCTCTGGGGAGGGGCCCCCAAAATGAGAGAGTCCTGCTCTCCTCCAAAATGGAAAAAACCTGTCCAGTCAGTCTCTTTGTCTATGGGTTTATAAATGCTAGCAGCTTCTTTGCCAGTTTATTTCACTTTCTAGTTGGACCCTTCCTTATTTTGTGTCCCCTCTGCTTTTCCTAATTGGCCACTTTCCCCTTTTTTTCCTGCATGGCATCAGTTTCAAAGTTTCAAAGCTCACCTGGTACTCCCCTCTTTTTCTTCCCCTTTTCTTGTAACATTCTTGTAAATAATCTGGTGGCTTGGAGTTGTCTCTGCCAGTCACATAGGCATTCCTCTCCCATGGACACCCCTTTTCTTAACTTCCTCTCCTCTCAGTATGAAGATAATTATGGGTGCAGCAAAGGGTAGCATGAGGGAGAGAAGCCAAGATTTGGTATTCCAGAGGAGTCCCCAGCAGTCAATATGTTGCTTGCCCTTTCAAGGATATCTTGTGTGTTTGGATGTAATTGTCCTGATTTATTTATTGTTTAACTAGAGGCCTGGTGCATGAAAATTCATACACTGGAGGGGGGGGTTCCTTCTCACAGTCTGGAGCCCTCAGGGGTGGGAAGTGACATGGTGATGAGGGGAAGGCGATGCCCCATCACACCTCAGCTGCTGCCACTGCTGGCAGCGCAAGCTGTAGCCAGCCCTGGTGACCTGAGACTCGGGCAGCCCTGGGTGGCTGGGCAGCCCCCATCCAAGGCTTGCCTGTGTCTCGGGCTGGCCTTGGGCAGCTGGGGGGCTGAGGAAATTGGGTGCAGCAATCTTGTGGCTGTGGGCACCACCATCTTTGAGGGTGGGACATTCAATTAGCATATTCCCTCTTTATTAGATAGGATATACTTCTATTGATTTCAGAGAGGAAGGGAGAGAGAGAGAGAGACAGAGAGATCAATGATGAAAGAGAATCATTGATTGGCTGCCTCCTACATGCTCCCTTAAGCCAACAACCTAGGCATATGCCCTGATGAGGAATCAAACCATGACCTGCTGGTTCATAGATCAATGCTCAACCATTGAGCAACACTGGTCAGGCACAAACCATTTACTCTTGAGTGTCCTAAGGTTAGAGAAGATAGTGAATGTGGGGTTCTGGGTGCAGACTTTTCTTCTCATGGGTCCTTGTTCAATGAAGATGAAGAATAAATTTGTGGATTAATAGACTTCCCAAAGGAGACCTCTGGGGAGGGACCCCCAAATAGGAAAAGCCCGCTCTCTCTCTCTCTCTCTCTCTACTGGGAAAGATCTAAATCTAAAAATCTGTCTCATGTCCCTTTATCTCCAGTTTATATATACTGCAGTTCTTTGTTTGAACCTGACCCTTTATAATTGGAAACTTCCTTAATTTAGGACCCCCTTGCTTTTCTCATTGGTCATTCTGCTACATAGTATCAGTTTCAAAGCTCAAAGCCCATGCAATGCTCCGCTCTTTCTCTCCCCTTATCTTGCAACATTCCTCTAACCTCTGTGAAAATATGTTTCCTTCTGCCTGATATCCTGTGACTTTTCTTTTTCTTTTTTTCCCCTTTATTGATTAAGGTATTACATATGTGTCCTTATTCCCCCATTGCCCCCCCCACCCCACCCCTCACTCATGCCCTCAGCCTTCCCTGGTGTCTGTGTCCATTTGTTAGGCTTATATGCATGCATACAAGTCCTTTGGTTGATCTCTCTCTCTTACCCCCACCCTCCCTTCCCTTCCCTTTGAGGTTTGATGGTCTGATCACTGCTTCTCTGTCTCTGGATCTGTTTTTGTTCATCAGTTTATGTTGTTCATTATATTCCACAAATGAGTGAGATCATGTGATATTTATCTTTCTCTGACTGGCTTATTTTGCTTAGCATAATGTTCTCCAATTCCATCCATGCTGTTGCAAATGATAATAATTCCTTCTTTTTTACAACAGTGTAGTATTCCATTGTGTAGATGTACCACTGTTTTTTAATCCATTCATCTACTGATGGGCACTTAGGCTGTTTCCAAATCTTAGCTATGGTGAATTGTGCTGCTAAGAACATAGGGTTGCATATATCCTTTCTGATTGGTATTTCTAGTTTCTTGGGATATAATCCTAGAAGTGGGGTCACTGGGTCAAATGGGAGTTCCATTTTTAGTTTTTTGAGGAAACTCCATACTGTTCTCCACAGTGGCTGCACCAGTCTGCATTTCCACCAACAGTGCATGAGGGTTCCTTTTTCTCCGCACCTTCTCCAGCACTTGTCATTTGTTGATTTGTTGATGATAGCCATTCTGACAGGTGTGAGATGGTACCACATTGTCATTTTGATTTGCATCTCTCAGATAATTAATGACTTTGAGCATGTTTTCATATGTCTCTTGGCCTTCCTTATGTCCTCTCCTGTGACTTTTCTTTATCCTCTGTCAATGTATGTCTTCCTCCCCCCTTATCCTGTGGCATTTCTCTATCCTCTGTAAAATAAGCATTTTGGCATCTCCAAGCCCCATCTATGCATTCCTCTCCCATGGACCCTGTCTATTCCCTAAACTTGCCTAGTTTGTCTCTAAAATTTCTTTCTATAGGATGTACTAGGTGGCTGAAAATTGCTGTTTAACCATCTATCTCAGCTTCCCCATTCCACTTGTCCTGGATTTTTCCTAGCTTTTACTGTGCTATAGCAATCCCAGTGCTATCAATTACCATACTAAAAAGAGACATTTTTTCTTGATTGATAAATAGAGGTAGTAGCCCTTGCCAGTGTGGCTCTATGGTTAGATATAGTCCAGGGAACTGAAAGGTCAAGGATTGGATTCCGGGTTAAGGGTACCTACCTGAGTTTCAGGTTCAATCCCTAGGACCCAGTTGGAGTACAATGCGGGGGGCAACCAATCCATGTGTCTATCTCAGATCAATGATGATTCTCTCTCTCTCTCTCTCTCTCTCTCTCTCTCTCTCTCAAAAATCAATGGAAACAATATCCTTGGGTAATGATTAACAACAACAAAAAGTGGAGGCAGTAATTGTAAGCAGAAGACACTAAGGTTATAATAGGAATATTTTTGGGAAACTGAGGATGTATGAAAAAGACACTGACTGGAGCACATGCTCGGTTACTGGAAATATTTATAAACTGCCCTTTTCTGCAGCTGGGGGAGTTAGTCCTACTAACGTAAGCTTACAGGCTTTACAGAAAAAAGATGCATAGTTTATAGTTAGGGCTCCTTCCACCGGGGAACTTAGCATTTAATTATGTCTATGCTCCCAGTCACCGTTTGGAGAAGATACGCTCTCCAGACCCTTCCATCATTTAAATGTGAGGGAACTGAAGTAACTGGTGGGGTGGAGCTTTGGAAAGATAGCCTGGGGTGACTGAGAACAAAAACACATTTTAACGCAACTAACTGTACTGGATTATGTCAACATTATGCTGATTGTTTTATACATCAAATTGTCTTATAAATCAAGCTGCCTTTATCTCATTTTAAAAGAAACTTCAATAAAAAAAAATACCTCACTAAGCCACTGAATTCACAAACCCTTGCCTTGTATCCTAAATTCTACACTTAGCACTTGAAGTGAAGAAAGAGAATGGTTTTCTATCAAAGCTATGTAAGTGGATGATATATAAACTTGAAGTCAGGAATGGAATTAAAATATGCAATTCTAATTGAGAGAAAATTTCCATTAATGACCTAAAAGGACATCTTTAATGGATGATACACCTAGCTCTTCCAAATTAAGCTATAAAGCACATAATTAAAATGAAAAATGGCCTCACTAGAAAGTCAATGAATTATAAAGCATTTATTTTTCGTGGTACCTGTTTTCAATCTAAATTCTGAGAGAATTTTCTTGCTTCCAATTTTATTCCAATATGCTATGTCCTTAGAGCAATATACTTATCTCATATAAAAAGTAACAATCATGGAGAGGAACCCACCCCCAGAAGTCATGTAAAACTGAACCAATATTAGTCAATTCTGCCTTTTAAAGAAATGAAAAAGGTAGTGATTGCATAATTCAGATCAATGGAGTAAATAAAAATATTTTTACTAATAGAGCCTAGTTGTCATAGAGCCTGGTTATCAGAGTAGATTATAGGTTTGACATTTTAATGTCTTTATCTGTATGGGATGCTCAAGGTTGGCACCTGGTATAGGTGATCCATAGTTTAATAGGACACGTTAGTGAGTCTGTGCATCCAGCTATAAGAAATGGAGAACTAAACTTCTTTTTTAAGTAAGTGAGAGGAGTAAGTGTGTGTGCTTATAGCAGAATTGGTCAATGGGACAGACTCAGAGGAATGGCGGTACACAGTAGAGAGGAAAGAATGCTGAGCAACAGGGCAAATAGTTGGAGCTCAGGCACAAGGTTCGCTAGAAAGAAATCTCTATTGGTGAAGTGGCAGAGTTTTAATTTTTTAAATTAAAAAGTAACATTTTTATAATGGAAAATATCAAACATAGACAAAACATAGAGAATACATTAATGAACTCCCTGTGCCTGTCACCCAGTTTCAACAATCACCATTCAGTGGCCAATCTTGTTTCCTGTACAAACCTGCACACCTTCCTCTCCACACTCCTTGAATCCTCTTAAATCATATCTCAGTCATCATATAATGTAATTTATTAACATTTTAACTCTAAAATATAATGACTTTTCTAAAATTTGCAACCATACCATTATTATGCTCCCAAAATGAACAATACATTCTCAAAATTATTGAACATCCAGTTGCTCACATTTTTCCAAGTGATTCATAATTTCACTTTTTAGTAGTTTAAAATTGGTTGTATGTTCAAAGTTTTATATGTTTTTCAATCTTTCTCTCTTCCTTTACTATTTGTTGAAGACAAGGTAATTTTTCCTTAGAGTCTACCACATGACAGATTTGGCTGATTGTATATCTGTGGTGTTATGCACTTAGGTTCCTTCTATTTTCTGTAAATTGAAAGTTAGCTGCAGAGGCTTCATGACATATAGGTTTGATATTTTGGTCAAGAATAGTTCACAAGTGGTATTTTGTTCTTCTATCAGTTGACAACTATTCTACTGTTGACTGTTTTCTATGTGAGCGGACATTAATATATACATTTCCTACATTCACTATTTAATCAAAAGTTGCAAAAGGATGATATTCTAATTCTATCATTATTTCCCAATTTATTATCAGGAATATTTCTTTAAAGAGAAACTTGGAAAACATAAGAACTGTCATTGTGGAGATTCAATTTTTCTTGCACATTTAATAAATTTAATAATATTTAGTAAAATTAGTATCAGTTAACTGATATTTTGCAAGGGAGGTCAAAAAAAGTTTACCATGTTCTATCTTTGTACAATAGAACCCAATAGGAGAGATAGTGACATGATTCATAACTAATATTTTAGCAAAAGGAGAAGCTTGGAGACAAAAAAGACTAATGAAGATTTAAGCCAAATTTGAGAGTCCTTCAAGACAATGAAAGGGCAGTGAATATAGTGTGTTGTTTGATGTGACATAATTTTAAATGCAAAGAACATGATATCTTGGTAAGAAAGTCCAAAATCAAAAATATATTTTCCAAAGCATAACTGTTGATAGGAATTTTTATATTTTCATATTATAGTGTTAATTTGTATTTATAATTAAAATCCTCAAGTAATCAATTGCTTTTGGGACCCTAAAGATATATAAAACTATACTAATTTATTCGTTGATTTATTTATGAAACAAATATACTAAGTACTGAATAAGGTAAACCTTTAGCTCTACTATACTTTTAACGTATTAATATTAAAATTCTTACAAGTTACTTATTTGTAATAGCTATATTTTTGCCTTTTGAGAAATTCAACCACACTTTGACCATTGATATTTCCAGCTGTGACATCAAAGCAGAAAATGAAGAAAGAAAATTTAATTTGGTTGGTTCAATTGAAAGCCCATAATAAAAAATTCAGAGATGTGGGATATTATGTGCGTACATTTATTTTCAACTTATTTTTTTAAGATTTCCTTTTAGAAGACAACTGTTCATTAAGAATAACAACAACAATAATAAAAATGAGGTCTGTGTCTTTAGGCTGATTAGAATAAAAATTTCATTATAATCTTGAGAGATCATGTCCCTATTTTAAGTCCCTTTGTGGAGAAAATGAACTGATTATTGATTATATTAGTAAAAAGGGTACTTTATCATATCTTTATAGCTCAGCTAAACACATTATTTGTAATGGGCTGTACGAGCCAGAGGAAGGAGAAACTTCTTTTGTCTATTTTTTACACTTCACCATAAGTTATTGTCTCCTCCAGTGAAGTTGAAGTCTCCAGGGCTGCTGAAAGAAGGGCAGAATTGATATCTATTGGCATGTGAGTAGTAAATTTCTTATCCAAAATCCTATCACTATATACCATTTCCGGCACAGTGCTAATATTAGTTCAATCCTTCTCCCCATCATTGATCATATTATATTTTGCAACATGCCTGTCAAATGGTAAAGTAAAATATCATCTACTTACTCACTGAGTCAAATGTTTCTGTATCTATCATGTGACAGTCCTGTACTAAAATTGATTTCTTTTCTAAAGGGTCTTGTATGAATGCAGTTCATTGGGTTAATTATCAAGGAAGAGTTATATGTAGAGATGTAAAATAAATAAATTGACATATAGTAAGGCACTTACCCATGATGAAGAGATAACCAGATGAAGATAAGGAGCAGGAAGAAGCAAACCATTCTAGGAAGAGAAAGTAGCACATACAAAGTAAGACAATGTGTACATGAGAGGATCTCAGACATTCTTGTTGGGCACTCAAGACATTGGTCATTGGTAATACGACCAGTGCTTCCTCCTTACCGAAATACATGGACTCAACAAACTGCAACCAGAGAGGATGGGACACCATGGATTGGGCTAGTACATTGCTAAGAGACAATTCATAGAATTGCCAAGTGGAAGAATCGGAAAGCGTGATACGTGATATAGTACTTATATTTTGTGCGATATCATGTGCTATATATTCATGCTGATTAGTTTTCATATCTCTAGGAGACAAACTAGTAAAGTTAAATAGTCTTATATTCTCAATCATCTTGGGTATAAATGAGAAAGGGAGGTCACCTTGTCAAAAAGAAACCCAATGGCAACTTTATGACTATGGAGATTTCTCTGTAACATAGAGCCCTTATAACATAGTGGATGGCCTTATTTCTCTGAAATGTGTAAGATCTACTATCAATTGAGAAAAAATTGCACAGAAGATATATCTGACATTCTGTATCTTTGGTACAGAAGTAAGAAACATTAAAAACAAATGTAGGACTTTTGGTCAAGGAAATAAATGCAGTATTCACATTTCCCCACAACCACAACAAAATTACAATTCAACTATAGAACAATCATCATTCAGATCCTCCTGAAATCTAACTGAACGGAAGCCCTTAACTAAGGTTATAAAGAAGCAGCCACAATGAAATTAGTAGGAGGGGCAGAGACCCCATAATGTGCTAGTCCCACACCCACGTGATGCAGTTAAAAATTGGGAGGGATAGCTCTTCTGTGGAGGTCCCCGCTGAGGAGCCAAGGGTTCAAGCCCGGACCACGGTACCCAGGCCCGTGTTCCAGTGCCAGGAAGAGAAGACTGGCTGTGTAAACCAGCAAAGATAGTGGCTGAGTTAGATGGAGGCTGCTGGAATCTTAGGGCGTCCTCTTAAACGAGCCACACAAACTTACTCAGACTCACTTTCTCTAAACTCCAGTGCTTGGGCAGCAGCTCCAAAGGTGACCAGGACATAAGGAGATGAACATATGGCTTTGGGGTGAAGGTTGGGGGTGTGTATCTTTCTCCCAGACAGAAGTGCCAGCAAAGGTCATTGTTCCTTTGCTGAGCTCTCCCCCACAGAGCTGGCAGGCAGGCCCCATATCTGAGTCTTCATCAACTTGGTTAACACTGTTCCCCCTGGCCTGGTGATTTCCTGAGACCTGGTCCCACTCAACTTTGGGGCCCACCTAAACCGTTTCCAGTGGCTTTTCCATGCAAACAGCCTGTCTTGGGTCATGCTTTAGACTTTCCTAAAATATGCCAAAGGTTCACAAACCCCAAACAAGTGAATCTGGCCTCTTGCTAAGTGGCCTCAGGCCCAGCACTAGAGGCGGCCGGCCTCGGTTCACAGCTTGGCCTGTCCTGTGCACCTCCAAGCCTGGCACAAGCAGCAGCCACCTGCAGATCGTTTTATAGCTCATGCAGGTGGCCCCCAGCAGGGCACAGATGGTGGCTGACCTTGACCTGTGCCTCCTGGGAGGCCTCAGAGCCAGTACACCTGGCGGTGAGCTTCAGACCACATCGAAGCACTCAAGAGGTGCACTCATCAGGCACCAGGGCCCACTGAAGCCAGTCCTGCTCCGTGGGGTCAGCCCCTGCACAGCTCCTTCTCAGGCAGACTCACCATAAAGTCCCCCCAAAAGACATTGATAGAATTGCATTTGTTCAATATTTTTGAAGATATAGGGTGTTTTGATGGAGAAAATGATCAATAGCTATGGGACACACCAAGGGGGAGGTCTGGTAAGCAGTTTTGAGTTTATGATTTTTATTACCTCTGAAGCAAGATGTGGAGAAAGAAGTGAGTCAATTCAGGAAGATTAATCATACAGTTTGCAAAAGTTGCATGAGGTCCTCCAACAAACCCCTTTTACCTTTAGAATTTACCCTCAGTCACTTTACGGCACTCTCACCATAGAAAAGGTACCGGATGAAAGGTTTGCTGCTGCAGTTAAGAAAATGTATATAGAAGGCATAAGATTGTGAGAGATTTGGAAATAAAGAACATTTTATCATTGAGTCATAGTCTTTATGTCCAATAGTCAAAGTTTTCCATTTTTCTTTCTGAAATACTTTTCAGTTCCCTGGTTTTTTTTGTTTTATTTTGTTAAATTCGAGGTGCTGGTATATATACTTTTGAGGATTTTCTTGTGCCATAAGAAACTATTTCTGATATAGTTAGGGTTGAATATATAGATGCTTATTAAAGTTAAAGAGGTGACATGCTCATGTGTGTGTTTGTATCCCTCATTTCAACAATATTTACTGAAGATCTAATATTTTCCAAGTCTTGTTCCAAGTACTGAAAATAGAGTAGTAAACAATAGGGAGAAAAGTCTCAGCTTCATTAACACTTGTCTATAAGAGACAATCAATAAACCTTGGACTCAATCTAGAGGTTGCACTTGCCAGCAAGAGAATAGAATTTAAATTTTACCACACATTGCAATAGACTCTGGCAGATGAGAGAAACACTGAATTATAGACATATACAAAGGGACATAAGACAGAACACAAAAAGTTATTGAATGTTCTTACGAGTATATAAGTGAGTAAAAAAATAGCCCTAATCTTGAAGTATTTGTAGTCTAATGAGGTCACAGGAGACACAAAACAAATAGTTTCAAAATTATATACTAAATGTTACTCTAGAAATAAATTAAAAAGACCCGTGTAGTCATGTTCACAGAAATGTATCAGACCTTCCTATTAAGTAACTAGCAGATGGCACATTTCAGGTTTCTGTGATATTTTCAATAAACAAGTTAAGCTAAACTTTTAGGAAATATAAATATGTGTCAGGCTTTATGCAAAGCCATTTACATGTCATCCCATTGAGTTTTTACAGCAAACTTTCAAGAGTTTATATATGTATATATATAAAAATGTTAAATATATGCATAGTATATATAAAACCTTTTTAATGATGAGAAAATGAAGACAGAATGGTTTAGCCTCTACTTCAATATTAAACAACTTATACTTAGAAGGTCCATTTAACACTCCGGTGTGGGGTGAATTTCCCGCCAAAATATAAGATGGCGCGGGCAATTATTTAGGTTTCCCGCGCAAAATCAGGGATTTTTATGATACCTATTACCCCAATGGGTATGAAACGGTTCGCATACGCAGGTAGGTATCTTTGTGAACAGCCAACAAACAAATATTTGGTAATACGCAGTTACAATCGGCCCGAGTTTACACGTTTCCCGCACTCCACCGCAAATCTATATGAACCGAGTTAAGACGGCTCCCGCGGAGTACGCGCAATTCACGCGAGCCGACTTAACTCGTTTCCCCCACTCCAAGTGTTAACTTTTAGATTCTTCTTTTCTACCACAAAAATCTGCCTCTCTGCAAGGCTTTTTTATTCTCAGGCTAAATCTTACTATTTTATTTAGAGTGGAAGATAATACAAAGGAATAGATGAGTGTCTTTCTTATTGAGTCCACTGATACTCATGCTTAAGAGCTAACAGTTTAGTAACTTATATATTGTTTTCATTCTATAATGGGAGTTTAATCATTATTAACTAAATATGTTTATTCTTTTTAAAACATATTTATAAATTCTATAAATCACAGGAAATAGTATAGTTGATATTCTGTCTGAAGAATCCCTACTGAGTATTTCAATGAAAATGTTGGTGTTCCTTTGGGCAGGTGAGAGTAAAAGTCCTCCTGAAAGAATTCTGTCTTAACATGAAGTGATTCTGTCTCTAAACGCTTCATTTCACACTGGAAACCTAAAATAAACGTATCACTTAAGACTGCACTGATAACAGAAATATTTACTCCAGAGAAATCAACTTAGTTGGTGACTGATGGATATCATCTGCTAGCTGAACATCTTACAAGTGATGAAATGTAAGTTTCTTTCTGCTAGAAAGACAAATGCTTATCAGTTTGTAAAGGACTGAATTCCTCTGAAGCTGTACAGTCTGTTTACAAAAAAAAAAAAAAAAAATGCTAGATAAATTTTAGGCACAGTTAGGTTAACATAGTTCTTGGTATTTCCTTCTCCTGGTAGAACCTGAAAATATAATGTTCTTTTGTTGTTTTATTTGATTTTTTTCTAAAATACATTATAATACAATATTAAGCTAGTTTGACTTATGTTGAGAAATATACAATAGCATATGCCATGAGTCATACTGGTTATTAACAAATATTTCTTTGGTCTTTCCATTTTTCATGCTAGCAAAGATAAATTATATAAACAAATTGCCTTTCTAACCAATGCACTTTAGTAGAAGATTAATTGTGTTGTGTACAATGCAAGTGCCAATTTAGGGGGCATGGAATTTAAAGAAGTGGGTAGAAATGTTCCACTGACAAAGTCCTAAAATTGAGAAAATTGTGAGAAGTCAGTTGTTTATGCAAAATTTGTACATTAGTGACCACAAGATATTTCAACCTGTGGATGGCAAATGTTTGTGACAGGATCATTGGTATTCTGCCTACAATAGAAGTGTATATTTAAGGTAGAAAAAACATGATAGCTAAATTTTATGTGGTTTATATTTTTATCTTGTCTATACATATCACTCAGACATTTCTTTTAGAAGAATTTTTCAGGAATTTTGGTTAAACTCAAATCTAAAAAATACAAATGACACTAGGCAATTATAAAAGTAAATAATATAAATTTAAATGACTTTCATAAACAGAACATTTCAAAGGAAAGTGAAATAAGATTAAATACTTAGAGACCACTAAGGGAAAAAAAAAACTGATTATAACACATGAGTTTTGGCTTAGGTGGTAAAGATCTCATTCATGAAGAGCGGTAATATAATACCACATTATAAAGGGCAAAATGTACAATATTCCCGGTAATTTTTTTTTACCTGTCCATAGAAGATTTCAATATAAGTAAAAATATACTAGTGAGTGCAAATGTACTCAGCACCTACAATGTTCCACATGCTTCTCTAATCACCACAATGACTTTTACTAGGAGCCATTGCTGTTCCCATTTTATTGGGTTCCAGACACAATAGGCACTTGGTAGGAAATGAAGATGCAGGACAACTGAGATAGTCCCATGGCCTGCCCTCACATGGTTTAAGGTTGAGAAGAAATTAAGAAACAGAATGCCAGTGCAGGGTGATTGAAGACAATAGCGGGTGAGTGGTGTATGTGAGACCTAATAGGCAAAAGGAGGAGCCAGGAGAAAAGTATGAGTGAACATTGCTTATTCCAGGCAGAAAGGACATATGAAAAAGCCTATAAGAAAGACAAGGTATGGGGTTATTTTAAAGAATAAGTAGATCTATTATTTGCCATGAGACAAAACAAAGTAAAATCCTTTTTCCTTTGATTGGCCCCTTCTCATCCGCCTGCTTTTGTATCTTTTAATTGATTTCTGATAGTGGGGAAAAAACCCTTAAAATCTCAGATGTGTGGCCTGTGATTATTACTGTCTTGATGTTTTCCCTTTTTATTCTCTTGTCAACCCACTAAAATTGGGTCTCTGTCAAGGCCACCAACATTGACACTGCAAATAAAGTAATCATTTCTTTGCCCTCATTAATTGATCTATTATTTAAATACTCCTGCTTTCTTTGAAGTCTTATTCTCTAGATTTCTAAGATAATATACTCTCAGTAGACTCCTTTGTAAGCCTACTTTTAATGATGCTTCTTCCTCTTCCCCAACTCTAGTGCCCCAGTGCTGAGTTTGTAGATCACTTGTCTGGCTATATTTTCCTCCTATGTGATCCTAGTCAGTTTTAAGCTTTAGAAATCATTTTTTTAAGCAAATTATTCCTAAATTCACATATCTTTTTATGACAACTTCCCTGAGCTCCAGACTTGTATATCTACCTGTATACCTGTGGTTTTAAAAAGATATTTATTTCTATTTCATCCATATTGAAGATGAATTCTCAGTAACCATATTCATATATATATATATATATATATATATATATATATATTTACCATGTTGCTCCACCATTCTCAATAAATGGACTAACATGGCTATTCCAGTTCCTACCAGCAACCCAGAAGGACCGAGAAATGTGAAAGAAATATTTTCTTGCCTTTAAGCATACTTTTGGATGTTACATGCACTTCTTTTATATTCCATTGTTCAGAACTTAATCTGTTTTCCTCCCAGTAAGGAAATGTAGTCTTTATTCTAGGCAACTACATGTTCAACTAAATCTCAACTAGTTTTACTAGTAAGAAAGAAGGAAAGAACAGAATATTAGAGAAAGCTAATAGTACCTGACATGATGTGTAATATAGGTCTTGATATTATTCTCTAAAACTGTTTATTTTCTAGTCTTTTGCATGACACCACTAGTTTGTCAAAGCCAAGAACTTGGTAATGATCTTTGATGTCTTTCTTTGAGTTGCTTTCCCATTGAATGTATAAGGAAGTTAAGTTTCTCTGTACCTCCCTTGTTACCACCCTCTTCCAGGCAACCATTACTCCTCATCTGTACTATCATTATTACCCTCTAACTGCTCTCCATGATTATACTTTTGCAATGAATTATCAAAAAAGCAGTTGGAGTTGACCTATGAAAATGTAATTCAGGTAAGTCTTACTAGACTTAAGTTATTCTAATGGCTTCCTACTGCATTTATAATAAAATTCAAGCTCCTTAACATAAGCTATATCCTGAAGGATCTGCTCCCAACCTTTTGATGTCTTCTTGTGATTTTCTCAATTGTGAAGAGTAGACCTTAGCCACTTTACTTTTTTAAAATATCAGTTTCATGAATTAACTACATTCAATCTCACCTTAGAGCTTTTTCACATTTTGCTCCCTCTGCTTGGAATGTTCATCTCACTTCTTTTCCTCATTCATTGTTTTGGCAGCCCTAAGAAATTAATGAAGCATATGTTATCCTTTTTACTCCTAAACTAACAATCAGTTAAAATAATTTTCAAATTTGATTTGGTTAATCTCTTCCTGTTCCATCCTCCCTTCCCTCTGAGATTTGTCACTCTGCTCCATGCTTCCATGCCTCTGGATCTATTTCATTCATCAGTTTATTTTGTTCATTAGAATGTACATATAAGTGAGATAATGTGACATTTGTCTTTATCTATCTGGCTTATTTTGCCTAGCATAATAACCTCCAGGTCCCTACATGCCTTCACAAATGGTAAGATAACCTTCCTTTTTACAGTTGCATAATATTCCATTATATAAATGGACCATAACTTTTTTATTCATTCATCTACTGATGGGCACTCTGGCTGTTTCCAAATTAGCTTTGGTATATAACAGTGCTACGAACACAGGGGTGCATATATTCTTTTTTACTATTATTTCCCTGCCTAGAATAAGCAAGATTCACTCATACTTTTCTCCTTGCTTCTCCTTTTGCTTGTTAAGTCTTATATACAACTAGAGGTCCAGTGCATGAAAATTCATGCACTGGAGCAGGGGTCCCTCAGCCCAGCCTGCCCCCCTCACAGTCCGGGAGCCCTCAGGAGTGGGAAGCAACCCGGTGATCAGGGGAAGGCAACGCCCCATCACACTACTTCTGCTGCCACTGTTGGCAGTGCAAGTTTCAGCCGGCCCTGGTTACCTGAACCTTGGGCAGCCCTGGGTGGCTGGGGGGCTGAGGGGACTGGGAGCTGCCATCTCGTGGCTGTGAGTGCCACCATCTTTGAGGGTGGGGAAGTCAATTAGCATATTCCCTCCTTATTGGCTGTGGGTGCCACCATCTTTGCAACAGTGTGAGGGTCAATTAGCATATTCCATCTTTATTAGATAGGATATTCACCTTTTATTGTCTTCCTGATTGGGACCACTGTATCAAATGGCAATTTCATTTTTAATTTTTTGAGGAAAATCCATATTGTTTTCCATAGTGGCTGGACCAGTATTTATTCCCACCAACAGTGTACTAGGCTTCCTTTTCACCCACATCCTCACCAGCACTTGTTTGTTGATTCATTGATGTTAGCCATTCTGGTAGGTGTGAGGTAGTGTAGTTTTAATTTGCATCTCTCTGATGATTACTGACATTAAGCAGTTTTTCATATGTCTCTTAGCCATCTGTTTGTGGGTTGCAATTGTTTAATATTTTATGTAGGACAAAATTATTCTTATTTTATTTTAATAAATTTTTTTAGAACCTATGTTATTTTATGGATATGTTGAAAGGATACTGCTTATCATGCTTCCCCACCCTCTATTTCTACACATTTGTTGTGAGGTTACATTTCTATAACATCTAGAATGTTCAAAGACATATTTCTGGCATCTACAGTATTATATCTACTGTAACTGCTGAAAAACAAAACTCCATTAAGTAGGGAGAAATCCAGAGTAGTATTAACAAATAAAATTGTATCATAAGCACAATCTACATTTGTCCAAAACAATATAGAACAATAGAGAAATAATATAAAGATTCGTGTATTTTTCATAAGAAAAGTACTTATGGCTGACATTTATTTTTTTTCTCCTGCCTTTTTCATTCTGCTTTAGTATGAAGTTTTGCTATATCTGTGAGCCTTAAACTCCTCACCTGACTGAGTGAGGCTTAATTGCCTCTTGCAGTTAAGATTAATTACCTATTTAATACCTTAAAAGATGAACCCCTGCTGCTAAGTTTTATGAGTTCTTCCTCCACCATATCATCATATCCTCTTCTGGGAGTGTGGGTAATTAAGCCCTTAAAAAACTGCCTTATTATAACCTATTTCAACTAATGCCTTATTTTTCTCTCCTTTTAAATCAAAGTTTATTCTCTGTGGGTTTTTTTCTAGGTGTGTGTCTATTGGCATAGGAGAGGGCATTATCTTTCCCTTTTGGGTAAAACAGCTCTAGTCAACTAGTATCTAACTAGCTCTTTGTTTTCCATTGATGCTAGTCGGATAAAATATAATTTCTGATCATAAAGTTATATGGTCCACCTTAAATCTTTGAACAAATCTCAAATACCACCCACTTAACATGCATTTCTCTGTGTCTTCCCATTTTGACATTTCATAAATTTACTCAGCCAGCAACAAAGAGACAACATATACTGCACTCTTTTTTAAAAAAAAAAAATGTTTTATTTTAGAGAGAGAAAGGAAGAGGGACAGGGGCATAAAAACATCAATGATGAGAGAGAATCATCAATCAACTGCCTACTGGGGATTGAGCTTGCAACCCGGGCATGTGCCCTGACCAGGAATCGAACTGTAACCTCCTGGTTCATAGGTCGATACTCAACCACTGAGCAACACCAGCTGGGCAATTGAGCTCTTTTACTATACCACACAATATGCTAGGGCTTACTAGCTAAAGATGATTGAGACATGGCTTCTGACCTTGAGCAGGTTACAGCAGACTAACAAATAATTTATCTTTTCACAATCTTTAAATAACTTTAATGATATAACCTTTTAATTATACTAGTAAATGTATACCAACCACCCACCTTGCTCAGTTTTCTGTGATCCATGACATTTCCCCTAAATCAGGCAACAACTATACATTTGGTATTTATTGCTTGAGATGAAGCTTATTCTCCCTGCAGAAAAGCAAGGAAAAGGCAATTACATTGCAGAAGTCTAGACAGTGGGATCAGTGGAAGGAACTCAAGGTAGAAGACAAATTTGGAAGGATTTAGAGGACAGAAATTTGGAAAGACCATTTCTCAGCTAGGGTAGAGGGAAACCAGGTGAAAATTGATGGTCTGATACTGAGGAAGCATGGGTTAAGACTTGAACATGAATATGAATACAAGAACTGCAAAGACCAAAGCAGGAAAGGAGTCAGCTTTAAGGCTACCCAAGCTCCATAGAATCATCTACAGAAGATAACATGTGTTGGACAGGTGATTATGACCTATTAATTAGCCCCAATTTTAAGTTAATATAGCTGTCATTACTAGCATCAGATGTCTTCTCAAATTCAAATGAGAAGCAAATTCCATTTAAGGGAGAATAATTTTTTATTGATTGATTGATTTTTAGAGAGAGAGAAACATCAATTTGTTGTTCCACTTATTTATGCTTTCATTGGTTGCTTCTTGTATGTGCCCTGACCGGAGATCAAACCCATATTGGGCAACACTCTAACCAACTGAGCCAACTGGCCAGAACAGGAAGAATAATTTTGTTGGGAACTTTCTTAATGATCATGAAGACATAGATAGATATTCAGATTTGGAATTTAGACATTCATAGTTTTGCACATTTAATCTATAATGAGCAGTAATTGGAATCTATCCAAGCCCAATTCTGAATCACATTTTAGACTTGGTTTGAAAACCAGGGAAATGATTATAAAGGGAATTCTGGATTGAGAGATGGAGCCAAATTAGTTATTATTATGAGTGATTGTAGCAGGCTATGGAGGCAGAAGTAGGCTGGCGGACAGAGAGGTCAGCAGACAGGTCATTTGCCTTCTAGGAATCAAGTTGGTATTAGAAACATTAGATTGAGAAATAGAGGCAGAGGCAGAGACAGGTAGATCAGAATTTTGCTTCCTAATATGGCAATCTAGTAGCTTCTACATATCAACTCAGTTTCATTAATGACAGTAGTGATCATGTTCTAAGTGTTTTGCATATTATACAAATTCCCCTTCATAGCAATGCTTTTGGTTGGAAAGATTGTACTATTCATTTTGCTGGTGAGGACATTTAGGTACAGAGAGGTTAAATGGCAGTGAGAATTGGAAAAGTTTGACTCTGGAGTCTGTGCCCTGAACCACTAATCATCTAATCATTATTTTTTAGTCATAATTTTTAGCAGTTCATAAGCCAAGGACAATGTTACTTACCTATTGAGGGATTGCTGAATATATTTTTTTCATATTTCAAAAGTTCAGTGTATGTTACTCTGTTTCTGTCTCAGTTTTGGTTCTTTCAGAAGTGCACCCTGAAACCAGGACTCCAATGCACTCCCAGTGGGCAGCGAGACCATGGGATAGTGAAGGGATGATTGCCAATAAACCCTATGTGACTAGACCTTAATAAAAGCAGGGAAACTCTGGTAAAGGTGTGAAACACACATCTCAGAATTACTTCCCTGATGGGAAGGATATTTAGACACTAACTCCTGTCCAATCATTGGTCAATAGCTTCCCCAGGGCTGGGTAGGGGGTGGAGGTGGGGATGGGGGTTTGTTAGTTCCCCCTTTCTTAAAAGTTTTATTTGAAAAAATCCACGAGGAGGGTGCTGGAGTACTTACTTGTAAGTAGTAATGCCCAGGGGATATGGTAAGACATCTACAATGCTTTGCTACAATGTCATTATTGGTGGAGTAAAGCACCTTAGTGACTCAGAAAGTAACAGGAACCAGTTATTTTCTGCTTTAGAAACTAGGTAGCTTAAGTGATAAGAATAAAAATTATAATAATATCAGCTGACATATATTGAGCTCTTACAGCATGCCAGTTTCATTTCTAAGAACATTAAAGGTATTAACACATTAAATCCTCAACACAATATATAAAATAGGTGCTATTATTACTTCTGTTCTGCAGAGAATGACCTAATTGACAGAGCTAATACATGGTAGAACAGAGTTGGGACTCCAGCAGTGGGCTTCAGAGCCCTGCTCTCCACCACTTAGCTATCCCACTACTTGTTCTCTTGTCATATTCACCATTAAAACTAGATTTACTTATTCTATTCACACTTTGGATGTAAGGGAAGAATTAAGGATTCTGATAAAATATATTCCTTTGTCTTTCCAGCAGCTTCCCACAGGCTTGAAACTCTGAAGTAATCAGACAACTGTTTGATATTGCTTTTCTGGAGTGGCAACAGTTATAATGCAGACTCTCGACTTTGAAGGGAATATGCATTTAGTCAGTCTTTTATTGTACTGATTGGTTTGAGCACCAAAAATAGAAACTATTTGTCAAAAATAAAATAAAAAAGATAAAATAGGGTAAATGTGATTATTTCTAACATGATTTGTTGAAAAATGAAGTAGCTAAAAGAAAAGACTAAAATGATTTGACTTATGTCCTCCAGGTAATAAACCCTGGCCATATTAAAAGAACTGATACCTATTTAGGTTGGTACACATTGACACTCATGCCTTTTTATTTTTTAAGAATTATCAGCTTTCATTTTCTTTTTCTCTGCACCTACCCTGTCCATGTGAATAACCTAGGAAGGAGTCCTTTATAATTTGCATTTTTATCAAAATCATGTTATATGTGTATATTTATAGTTTATACACATGAGTATATATGGGAGGTCTTATTTTCCATGTAATTGATTACAATAACTAGAGGCCCGGTGCACAAAATCCATGCACTCAGGGGGTGGGGTCCCTCAGCCTGGATTGTGAGAAGGTGCAAGGTAGGCCGAAGGATCCCCACCAGTGCAGGATCAGGGCCGGGGAGGGATGCAGGAAGTTGGCCAGCTGGGGAGGGACTGCGGGAGGGCTCCAGGATGTGTCCAGCCCGTCTCGCTCAGTCCTGATTAGCTGGGCCCCAGCAGCAAGCTAACCTACCAGTCAGAGCGTCTGTCCCCTGGTGATCAGTGCACGTCATAGTGACTGGTCGACTAGTCAACTGTCTGCCCCCTAATGATCAGTGCACATCATAGTGAGCAGTTGAGCAACCTTAGCATATCATTAGCATATCACTCTTTGACTGGTTGAATGGCCGACCAGACGACCGGACACTTGGCATATTAGGCTTTTATTATATAGGATATATTTAACTATTCCTCTATTAATAGATATTAACATTGTTTTAATCCCTTTTCATCGTGTTTGATTTTGTCCTATTCACTATTGAACACTCTGCAATAAACAGTCACCAGCACTTGGCCAGGTAGCTCTGTTGGTTAGAGAATTGTCCCTGACATGCCAAGGCTGTGGGTTCAATCCCTGTTCAAGGCACATATAAGAAGCAACTGATAAATGCATAAATAAGTGGAACAGCAAATTGATGTTTCTCTCTCTCTCAAGTCAATTAAAAATATTTTGCAAATTAAAAAACATACACACATTCATCAGCAATGTTTGAGTAAATATTCTGCAAGGTGAGACTTTTATGGTCACTACCTATCATCATATAAGGTAGATCCCTTTGTGTTTGTTACCAGTCTTGCTGTAGATTTCAGGACATTTTCTATAATATTACACAGGACCACTTAGGAAAAATTTAAACCAGAGGTCAGTAAGAAGAGAAGTCACAGATCCTCAATCCTTAGCATCACTGCTCAAGACTCCTGCCAGGGATAGAACAGCTTGCTTAATACACCATATAAATGTTCTAAGACAAGGACTCACTTCATTGTTACAACCTGGTCGGGGAGGAATGAATATCCTAGTTCTTGATAGGTAAGGGAGATTTTATTATGAGATGTTTACACTTGTTTGAGAAAACCAGCTGCTCAGCATCTGGAGAATTTGAAGCCATTTGAAATCTCTTTTGCTAGTGGTTGAAGGCAGCTACTAGTCCTGTAGGAAGCAGGGTTTGGGTGCTGGCACCCAGATTAGTTTACAACAATTCTGCCTGTCGCTTCACCGTTTGCTTTTCCCCTACAGCTCAGCCAGCTAGAGATGTTACTGTTCTCCGAAACATTTATTTGCCTGTCAGATGAATACAAACATGTTCTGTTATCTTCTGCTCTGTTACAAACGTTAGAGAGTTAGCAGCTTGCAATAGTGACAGTTGCTGTGAAATATGCAGTATGGCTCGGACTTGATAGGGATTGCTCATCTCTGCCTCCTTCAGCTTCATTTGCTCTTGCTCAAAGGCTGTGGCCTGGACTCATCCAAAGCCATGCTCACTTACAAGCTGTCAAGTTGTTGGTGTTTGTTGGCTGAGACTGCAGCTGGGGCAGCGGCCAGAATACATATATGTAGCTTTTCCAAGGGCTGTTTGGCTTCCTCATAGTATGGTGGCTGAGTTCCAAGGGCAAGCATTCAAAGAGAGAAAACTCGGCACTCCCGGAGAGTCATTTAGCATTGCTTCCACCTCATTATATTCATTAAACGTCAGTCACTGAGGCCAGCTTATACTCATGGAGAATTAGACTTCACCTTTGGTTGGAAGAAATTTCAAAGAATTTTTAGTCGCATTTTAAAACTAGTGCAATAAAAAGAACTCATTTCTTTTCAATTTCTATTTTTCTCACTATCTATTTTGAGCCTCTTTTTGTGTGTTCATGTTTTACTTTTCTACTGTAGCATAACAAATCACCACACGCTTTGCAGCTGAAAACAATACCCATCTCATAGATTCTGTAGGTCAGAAGTTCAGGGATGGCTTAGAAGAGTTCTCTGCTTTAGGGTCTCATAAGGCTGAAATCAAGGTTTTGGCTGGGCTGCATTTTCATCTGCAGGCTTGACTTAGGAAGGATCTGTGGTAAGTATCCTCTGGTGGTTGGCAGAATTTATTTCATGTCTGTATAATTCATGGTGGCTCCCCTGCCCCCACCCCCCCCCAAAAAAAAACACCAACAAAAAAACCCACAAAAACAAAAAACAGCAATGGAGAAAGTCAGACTCTACCGCCTGAGGTCTCTAACTTCAGGGAAGGCCTACACCCTCTTAAGCTATGTAATTAGGTCTGGTCCAGCCAAGATAATCTTTCATTTCATTAACTCAAAGCCAGCTATTTAAGAACCTTACTTATGGGTGAACAACATTTCTTTATCTTAGACATAGTCTTTTGTTTAAAAAAAAAAAATCGCAATCACACCTCTACTCAAAAGGAGGGATAGGTACCAGGGAATTATGAGGACATCTTAGACATTTGACCACCACAATTGGCCTTTTGTATTTACTCTTTGTAAATTTTTTTTTATTTATTTCTCTCATTGCATGGCTTTTTACCTCCTTATGGCCAATTTGTAAAAGCTCCTTGTAGAGTACAGATATCACCCTCAGTCTTTATTATGAATCAAAGATATTCTCTTCCCAAATTTATTATTTGTACATTGACTTTGTTTATAAAACTTATATTTTAAAAAAATTATCTCATTTTTCTTGAATTAGCCTTATAAAGAATTAGACTAAATCTGTGCTAATATTGTATCAATTAGCCACAAATCCTTGCAGTTTAAATTTATATCAATTAAAGTTAAATACATTGGGAAATTTTAGTTCCTAAATTCCACTGACCACAGTTCTTGTAGCATATCAATTAGGAACTACTCTAGTAGACAATACGATATACAATATTTCTACAATCATATAAAGTTCTATTGTACAGTTCTAGTCTAATGGCTATGTATAAAAACACCTTTAGACATTTTAATTTTTCATATTTTATTTTTTATTTCTTAAATTTACATTTTAATCATATTAATTCCTCTTTAATATATATTATGCTTCTCATATTGTTTATAGGCTGATTAAGAACTTCCTTTCTTTCTTTTATTCTATTATTTGTTATCAAAGTCACTAAGGCTGTGCGTTTACTTTTGAGTTCAGTTTTTCTAAGTCTCAAAATACAGTTTTCTGATAGAATGATTATATAGGTATGAATTTCATCACACTTCAGTTGTAAGTTGAAAGTTTTTATTATTTATTTTCAATTTTACTGGTTCATCAGATGGCATAGAACTGTATAAAATGGCATTAAATTGTAAATTTTTGTGATAAATAATAATAAATATTCTGTTTATACAAAATAATGCATATTATTTATTTACTGAATAGCAAATGCTAAATAGATAGATTCAGTATTTTTATTTTATTATTTAATTCTTATATGATTTTATTTATTTTACTTTTCTCTATATTTTCCAATTTGGAAAACATTCTTTCAGTAAAATTGTATTGTTATACAGAATTCTTTTGGTAATTTTTGCTTGATTTATTGGTTTCTACTTTATTTGATTCATAAAAATAAATGTCTATTGTATACTTTATACTTTATTAGACAATTGCATAATATTTTGATTTATTTTTATTACTTTATACTTAAATTCAACTTTAACTAATAGTGATAATATTTTTTAATTTGCTTATTATTGATTTATCTATTATTCCTTGGTTTCAAACTTTCTTATTGTTTTCAAGTCATTATTATGTTGTTACTAGTGAAGAATCAAGATAATTTTATTGTTGTTACTGGTTTTTAAACCTAACATAACTATCTTTACAGTCTTTGGAAAGAATATATGTAATGTAATGCTCATTACAAAGACTATATATTTATAGTCTTGTTTGCTGCCTATGTCTCTTGCTCTTAAACCACCATATTCTTTTAGTCATCTTCACAAGTCCATATATAGTTATGCACAATTATGCACCGCAGGCTACCATTTCAAACTTGCTCTCCTGCCAGGGCAGTTGTATTCACCTTGCTTGCAGTTGGCCTCTGCTATTCAGAGATTTAATTGTCCCCATTCTTACTAGGGACCTCAGTCCCATAACAGCATCTTCTAACAATAATTCTAGCAATAAAAAAGGAGAGTCATGAGTCATAACTGAACATTTTATCAGTGCTGCTGCCCACTCACAGTGCGTTTCTTTTTGTCTTTAAGTGACAAGTCACAGGCCTCCTAAGAAATACACAGCTGGTTCAGTTTATGATCTTTTATAGTAGAACCATTCTGGCAGGCCCACTTCAGGCATGCCCACTTTTCTCCACAATCTACTGTGGCAGTTCTGGCATCTTCTTTACTTAATGTGGGCAATCTGTTTCTGAGTGTACCAACTCCATTTCAGCAACATATTGGAATTGGCTGCTGGGCCTAAGTCAAGGTTCAAATTTTATGTCATGAGTTTACTCATATTGACAATCTTACTCTTTCTCGCCTTGATATTCTGTCCCCCTTAATTCACCTCCTTTAGGATCTGCTCCCAGTTCTATTCTCCCAGTTCTCCAAGCTACCTGCTAGGCAGGTGTAGCAGCTCCTTTGTCATGTAAACTTTTCTCTCTAAGCATGCCTTGCACTTCAGTTGCTCATGTTGTGATTTGATTTATTATTCAGAAGGGGCTGTAGGAGGAGATCTTGAAGGAGACAAACATTGCTTAGTAAAGCACCTGCCACTTTTGAGGTTTTCCTATCATCCTGAAGCAAAAGTGGTATGTTATCCTTTATCAAAAGCAATGTGCTACCTTTCTAGGCATAGAAATTTCTGGGGATCTGCACTCTCAAGGTTTTCTAGTTCATTTATTTAGTGTCCCCATCTCAAGTCTCGGGATCCCATGTATTTCTTAACTGGACCCTAAGTTTCATGTAGGAGATTTGTCAAGATGAGTAATAAACATTCTTCTATATTTTGCTATTTTTTAAATAAATCTCTATGCCTGATTCTCAACATGATCAGCCTGCTCATTACAGAAAGTAATTATTTTTTTTAAATGTTGCTAAGGAAGCTTTTGCTTTCTCATTTTTATTTAAATTATTGGAATTGATGTTTAATCTCCCCGAGTCTGCTATTTTCTCTTTTCAAAGAACCAATGTTGCTCACCAACAGCTATCTGATTTCCCAATTAATATCATTAGTATAATAGCCATACTTCTTAAAGGCCAGAGATATTATACCAAATATCTAATGCCAGTGCACCTCATTTCAACTGTAGTTTAGCCAAATTCATGGGAAGTGAAAAACTTAAACATTGCAGACTCACAGAATACCAGAGACACTATCCATTTCCCAAATACTATCCAAGAGGGGGTCCTAATTCCAGCTGCTCACCCTATGTTCAACTCCAGAATGCCATCCTAGGGTTGGTTTCCTCCTTCCGTCACTTCCCTAGAAGGAGTGACTGAGACAGAGATTCAGATATATGTGATTTTTTGAGTGAGTGCTCTTTAGGGAAATACTTAAGGAATGAAGAAAGCGGGGCAGGGGCTGGGAAAAATTCGAGCAAGGATGTACACTAGTCTTGGTCCGATACATAGAGGGCATAGAGACCTTTCTGAAAAGTAAATTACACACCAGAGTTGTACTACATTGAGGCTAAGGGACATGATTGTGCATTTTTTTATAGGTCAGTAAATGGGGAGTGGGTGGTATAAATGCCCAAGTGTCTCCATGCAATTCTTCTGAGAAAGTCACAGTTATAAGAGATTAGCTTCAGTACTCACAGCAGATAGAGGATGGCTGTGTGAAGAGCTGTTAGAGGGAAGCTGGGTGAGGCATTAAGAACTTTTGTCATATTCTTGCAGTGTAGTTAAGAATCACGAGTGTCAACAAACTATGAGAGTGGAATAATTCAGACATAGAAAGGTCTCATAAAGGTAATTTCATTAAATTTTAAATATTTAATGTTAAACTTAGGTGCTTTAAAACTTGTGATAATCTGATTTATTGAAGACCCACTGTATGTTATGAATCTATTTTTGTACAAAGAGCTACAAAAGCAACATAAGGCAGAATGCTGCTCTCATAAACTTTATAAGGTGTTGCCAACATTTCGAAATACTATGTACAAATTCCTATAGAAGTCTTATAATAATTATAGTGCATGCCAAGGGACAGAAAAATCAATGTGATATCCATTTCTCCCCCCACCCCCAATAAAACATCTCAAGCACTCAGAAGAAAAAAAAAAACTTGCAGTATTTTTGTTCTCTTTTTAATCAGTAAAATTGTAAAAATATCTGTTTTTTTAAAGAATCAATTTGATTTGTTTAATGTAATCTTCCCTCATAGAGATATATAAAGGGAGCAGTGAGATTGTATATTTTGGTATGGCTTTGGAAAAGAACGGCAATCCTTGCAGTTTTAGTCTAAACAAATAATGATCACATCGCCATTACACATGTCACTTTCTTCTTACAGCGGTTAGTGTTGATTTTTTCAGCTAGGCTCACTCAGCAGTGGCTAGCCACAGATGTTATTAGACAGCAACTCTTTTATTGAAATCCTCTTTGGATGAGTGAGAGGCTAACCAGACATCAGTTAGGAATTTAGTTTTGATCAAGAGCAAGTGTCATAACAAATTAAGTGACCAATATCACACATGGTGAAGATTAGAATGAGATGACATGAACTGAAAGCTCTTTTCTCCCTGTCTATTCACAATTTAAAGATTGATTTTAAAATTATGCCAGATTATATGCAACATAAACAATAATGCATTTATGTAAAAGTGGGAACCCTTCTTGGTGTCAAATTTGTTATGATCTTTGCAAAAGAAGAGTCTAAGAAATGAGGTAAAAGTTCAGGAAGATACATTCTCCATGCTCTTGTAAAGTTTTTGTTGTTGTTGTTGTTTTGTTTTTATTGATAGAGTAGTGGATTACACTGATATTTTAAGAAAACATTTTCTAAGATTTGTTTCCCATCCTAAATATGTTGCTACAGTTGTTTTTGTTTAATATACTGTTTCTAAGCTCAGATAAATGTAGGAATTGGCAGCTTAAATAAAATTAAATAGGTTATATTTACCACAAAATCTCTGGACTAATTTAATATGCTCACAGGCACGATGACTTTCTAATTGAAAGAGAATTTCTTAAGTTATTGAACCATAGAACACATTACATGACTGACTCTGAGAAACATTTTTAAAAGGCGCTGCTTTAAGAAAAATTATACAATTACATTTTCTTGTTGTTGTTACTCCTCATCTGAGGATATCTTCCCATTGATTTTTAGAGAGAGTGGAAGGGAAGGGGAGAGACAGAGAGAGGATGGAACATCAATGACAGAGACACATCAGTTGGTTGCCTCCTGCACACGAATTGAGCCTGCAACCTAGGTATGTGCTCTTGACAGGAATTGAACCCGGGACCCTTCAGTTCACATGCCGACGCCCAGTGGTTCTCAACCTTCCTAATGCCGCGACCCTTTAATGCAGTTCCTCATGTTGTGGTGACCCCCAATTTCATTGTTACAAATTGAACATAATTAAAGCATAGTGATTAATTACAAGAAACAATATGTAATTATATATGTGTTTTCTGATGGTCTTAGGCGACCCCTGTGAAAGGGTCGTTCGACCCCCAAAGGGGTCGCGACCCACAGGTTGAGAACCGCTGATACACTGAACCAAACCAGCCAGGGCTACAATTACTTCTTAAATGTCATTCAAACTTGATAAACAGTGCTTTAAAGAATGTGAATTGGTCAGGGTCTGATCCGGAGAGAGAGCTACACAGTAGTTTGAGCAGGGGAAGTTTATTATAAAGAGTCCTAAACTATAGTAGGGATTTGATCAGTGATGGATAAACGGGGAGAACACTAAAGAATATGAGAATAACAGATATAAGGGTCAGCCACCACCTCTAGGCTGAGAGAGAGCATTCCTGGAGGAGCCCCTGCCCTTCACCCTGCCAAAGCTGAAAGCTACACCTCGTTGGAGAGAACATGGCCATTTCTCACTGAATGGCCAAGTCCCTGGGGTGAGGCAGTGGTGGAACTTGCTGGCAATCTTCCCTCTGGAACTTGCTGGAAATCCATTCTCTACGGTGCAGAAGAAAGCTGTGCACAGAAAGGTGTCTCATGGAAACATTCTGCTATGGAATTATCTACGGGGGCCTCTGAGGGAAGCTGCTGGCTGCTGCAATCCCTGGATACGGTGCGTGGCAGGAACTGGAGGAGTTGTGATGCACTGCAGGAGCCTGGTGATGGAGAAGCTGTGTGTGCTCCCAGAGCTGGACACAAGAAACCGAGATGGCGTCCACACAGGTTCCTCAGTGCCTGTGCAGCCAAGTCTGTTGCATGAACCAGCCAAGTGAGCTCACCAGAACCAGGGAGAAGAGTTTTTCTCCTGCAAAGCCTCTGCAGCACCAGCTATTGACAAAGCTACCTGCCACCTGGCAAAGCAAAACTACCTGAGT
Source organism: Myotis yumanensis (assembly GCF_028538775.1). NCBI lineage: Eukaryota > Metazoa > Chordata > Mammalia > Chiroptera > Vespertilionidae > Myotis > Myotis yumanensis. The sequence goes on from NW_027223754.1 coordinate 133,983,508, forward strand.
TTAGAGTGTCAGATCAATTTTTATAGAGCAAGCAAGGAAAGGCGAATTTCAAGGGTAGAGACATCCCACTGATAGCAAAAACATACCTTAAATATTTACAAGAAAACAAATTCTTGATGTCTTCTGTTATTTGTTCTCTGTTTACTTTCATGGTATTCTACAGATAGTAGTTCTTGGTCCCTCAAAATGGGTTTCGTTTAAACAATAAAAATAATCAGAGGTAACTATAATACTTAGGTGTGTGTCTTTTGTTGTTGTTATTTTTCAGAAAAAGGCCTAAAACGTTACTTCCAGATTCAAAGCAAATTTGATTTGAGTAATGCGCAATTATTTGTTTAATAATTGCGCATTACTCAAATTGGCTACAAATAACATAATAAATTACTATTAGTCAAATAAGTGCTGATTATCCTCACATGAGTGAAAGTCTTGAGATAAGCAGCTACAGGCGTTAGTTGGTTGGGTCATCCACTTCAGGGCTGCCATATTGTGCTTCTCTTGGCCTTTTCCTCATGTATGCCATGTGGCTATTCCATCTCTAGGAATCTTATCTGTAACAGAGATAGAAAGAAAGATTAATGTCTGAGAGAAGCTAGGTCTGTTGAAAGCAAAGGGAAATGCATTTTTAGAAACCCACAGCAGGCTCATTAGCCAGAACTACGTTACTTAGCTACTCCTACTCAGGATTCTGGTTGGGAAAGCACTTTTTAACCATGTCAGTCTTCACCATGGAGACGGCAAGAAGATTGTTTGGTGATCTTTATTTGGTAACCCGATGAATAATATATTCTTCGTAAGGGTTTCTTCATGATGTAAATATATTGCTAAAATAGTGTAGTCAACGATTTTAAAAGGAATACGGTAAAAACAATGGGAGTGGCTATTTAGTAGACAGGGCAATCATTGCTTCTAAAGATGACCATGACCTAATCTCTCCAAGTTGTGGACATGCTAGCTTACATGGCAAAGAGGAATAAAGATTGCAGATGCAAATAAGATTGTTAATCTATTGGCCATAAAGTAGAGAGACTATCTTGAATTATCCTAGTGGACACACTGTAATCACAAGGGTCATTATCATTGGAAGAGGGCAGCAGCAGAGGGGAACCACATGGTCATACATCCATGGAAGAATTTTAGAGATGCGGTGTTGCTGAAGATGGAGGAAAGGGACTATAGCCAAGGAATGTGGTCAGCCTCTAGAACAGGGGTGGGCAAACTTTTTGACTTGAGGGCCACAATGGGTTCTTAAACTGGACGGGAGGGCCGGAACAAAAGCATGGATGGAGTGTTTGTGTGAACTAATATAAATTCAAAGTAAACATCATTACATAAAAGGGTACGGTCTTTTTTTTTTTTTAGTTTTATTCATTTCAAACGGGCAGATCCGGCCTGCAGGCCGTAGTTTGCCCACGGCTGCTCTAGAATCTGTAAAATACAAAGAAACACATTCTCACCTAGAGGCTATGTAGAATGGAATGCAGCTCTGTCAACACCTTATTTTAGCCCAATAAGTACTATGCTAAATTTCCTACCTACAGATCTGTAATGTAATAAGTTTTTGTATTTTCCAATCACCAAGTATGTGATAATTTGTTTCAGCAGCAATAGAGTGCTAGGGAGAAACACAATGAAGATGCAACACTGAGACAGACTGAATATTTTCACCCTTTCAAACACATATTAGATGTTACTTTATGATGTTTTCCAGAATCATTTATTTATTTATCAGATATATACAAAGTTCAGGTGTGGCCAGCTGAAATTCTGGAACTGTATTAAGTCCATTCACAATAATTTTCCATTGGAAAACCAAAGCAAATGTATGGGAATGTCATTGGACAAATTAGGCATAAACATAATCTTTATACTTGACCAAAATATATAAACGTATTAATCAAGCCTTTTCCATTATTTTTCTTTCATTATAGCAATGTATTTTTAACATATAAACTGATATATCTAATATGTTTAAAGAAGGAAGTCTAATAATAATGGTAATGTTTTATTAGTTTTTTCCAGCTATGATTCAGCTTTAAAAAAAAAAACAACAAAAAACAATTCAATGACAGATGTAATAACCATGCATCATATATATTATTTTATAACTAAGCTTATTTTCAGATGCTTGAATACGTTCAATGTTACATATGATTAAAAATAATACTTGCAGTCTCTGAGACTCTCCAGTTTAATACAAACATACCTCATACCTTTGCAATAAAATATTTTTTTCTAACAAGATATATTAAGTATACCAGCAACTTAATTTAGGGAATGAATGTTTTCATTTGTATGTGTCCATTCTTATTTGAACAAATAAAGAAATGTTCTAGGATAGGTACAGGTCTCTTAAAATTTCCAGAGCACCCAACTTGGTGAGTTAAGTATGTAGAATATATATTTCAGAGTACATAGATAACCAAATGCAAAGACAAGTTTTCTTAGCTACTAGTGATAAAGGAAAGGCAAAAAAGTAAAGCAAAGGGAGTACCAGTGACACAAATTTAGAATAAATACTATATGCTTTGGTTTACACAAACACTCGCGCGCGCACACACACACACACACACACACACACACACCTCTTTCAGAAATGTATAACCTAATTAAACTAAATCAACCAAAACCACTTTTTTTTTTTTTTTGCCTCTGCATCATCATTGGGTTTAGATCTCTGTAATCTCATCAAGAGAACTAGACTATGAGAACAAGTTCAATCTCATAACTTTATTTTTGTTGTTGACACTATAACAGATGTCCTAATTTCCCTCACCTCCATTCAGCCCCCACCCATCCCTTCCCTCTGGCCATCACCACACTGTTGTCTCTGTCTATGGGTTATGCATATATATTCTTTGCCTAATCTTTTCACCTTCTTTCATCCAGTCACCCCTCCTCTCTCCTCTCTGATAGCTGTCGGTCTGTTTCATGTATCCATGAATATTTCTATTTTATTTGTCAGTTTATTTTGTTCATTAGATTCCATATGTAAGTGAGTATGACTTTCTCTGATTGGCTTTTTTCACTTAGCAAAATTGTCTCCAGGTCCATCCATGCTGTTGCAAAAGGTAAGATTCTATTTTATTTTTTTACAACCACGTAGAATTCCAGTGTGTAAATGTACCACTATCCTCCCCGCCCGCCCCCCGCCCCAGCCCCCATTCATCTACTGATGGGTGCTCGGGCCGTTTCCAGATCTTGACTATTGAAAGTAACAGTGCTATGAACATAGGAGTGCGTATATTAGTTCAAATTGGTGTTTTGGGAGTCTGAGGTTATATTCCCAGAAGTGGGGTTGCTGGGTCATAGGCTGTTCCATTTTCAATTTTTTGAGGTAACTCCATACCACTTTCCACTGTGGCTGCTCTAATCTGCATTCCCACCAACAGTGCACAAGGGTTCCCTTTTCTCCACATCCTTACCAACACTTGTTGTTTGTTGACTTACTGAAGATAGCCATTCTGACAGGTAGGTATGAGATGATATCTCATCGTGATTTTAATTTGCATTTTTTGATGATTAGTGACATTGAGCATATTTTCATATGACTGTTGGCCATCTGTATGTCCTCTGTGGACAAGTGTCTATTCCATATATTGTCTGTTTTTTAATTGGATTATTTTGTTCTTTGTTGTTGAGTTTTATAAGTTTTTTATACATTTTAGATATTAACCCCTTTTCAGATGTATCGACAAATATGTTTTTTCATTTAGTGGATTGTCTTTACATTTTGTTGATAGTTTCCTTTTCTGTGTAAAAACATTTTAGTTTGATGTAGTCCCATTTGTTTATTTTTTCTTTTGTTTCCCTTGTTTTGGGGGGTATATCAGTAAAATATTGCTATGAGAGATGTCAATGTGAATATGACATTTTAAAAAGCAACATACTGCTACTATTACTATTAATAATAATTACAATTATAATACAAGCTCCCAATATTTTTTGTGTGATTACAATCTACTGGGCTCTTTTTTAAGTGCTTTATGTGTATTACTAACTCATTTTAACCTCATAACAATGCCATTAAGTAGGTACTGTTATTATCATCTCACTACACAGATGAGGAAAGTGAAGCATGAAGAGAATAAATAATTTGTTTAAGATAACGACTAGTACAGATAGTAAGTGTAAGAGGTAGGCAATAATAATGTATAAGAGTACATATTTTGTATCTATTATTTAATTATATAAATGGTTGAGTTGGGGACAACGCAAGTGAACTAATAAATGTAAACCGTTTAAAAAACTTAGTTCAAATATTTTACATGACCCTTCATATAATTGATGATATGTGAACTAATTTGTATTAAGGGATTTTCTATATCTATTGGTAAAAGTCTAACAATATATTTTATTAAATAAAATGTTGCTGAAAAACAATATTATTAAATAAATTCATTTATATTTTAAAATTATGTATGTAAATGTATGCTAATTAATTGGCATTATTTATATGTTGCTAATTATCTAGGACTTTTTCTTTTATTAACTAATTAGAGGCCCAATGCAGGAAATTCATGCAAGGGGCTCAGCCCTCACAGCTGCAGTGGCTTGCCTCAGCCCTTGCAGCCCCGGCTTCGTCCAAAAGGTCATCCAGAAGGACATCTGGGAGGTCATTTGACTGTCCAGTCTAATTAGCATATTATGCTTTTATTATTATAGATTACTTTTCATGGATGATTGTTAAATGCTTGTATTCTCAAATTTTATTTGCTTTCAAATTGTGTTTGCTTTTCTGTGGACAAATAAAAATTTGAATGATCCTATGAATAAAGAGCTATGTTGTCCTAGGGATAAAGTACAAAAAATTTATATATATATAAAAGCCTAAGCTACCAGTAGACCCGCTGACCATTCGACTGTCTGACCGGTAGCTATGATGCACACTGACCACCAGGGGCAGAAGCTCAATGCAGGAACAGAAACCATAGGCATGGAAACATGGAACAGACTGATGAAACTCAGAGGGAAGGGGGGAGGCGGGTGGGCAGGAAGAGATTAACCAAAGATCTTATATGCATACTAGAAGCCCTGAGCATGGGTCCCTCCGCCTGGCCTGCACCCTCTTGCAATCTGGGACCCCTCAGGGGATGTTGGAGAGCCAGTTTCCACCTGATTCCCACAGGCCAGGCTGAGGGACCCCACCTCTAGTATTCTATAAAACCTATTGAGGAAAATACAATACTTAGTCAAATAAGTGATGGTGTGTTTTAAAAAGCACCTGCCCACGAATGTTTATGACTGGCTGGCTGGTCCGATTCCTAGGCTGAGACTGGTATTGTAATTATTTAATATGGGCCTTCAGTGGAATGAAAACAATAATACAAAGGAGAAAAACTATTTCCTGACGTGGAACAACCAAATTAAAGACATAGATTTCTGCTCCATACATGCTAAATCCTGTGTCCCGATGTGTCAGGTTGATACTGAGTGATTTTCCGTACAAAGCCAAACTCTAAGGGAAACTTCAACTATTAAAGAAAAAAGGGCTTTAGTGAATAATACCAAATTTAAAAAGTAAAGTTATTTATATCCTTCTCATTTTAACCTTCTCTTATTTTCAGTACTTGAATTGAGTATGTGCTATTCTAAAATGAATGCTATTTGTATTTGAGTTCATGTTGTCTTAAAATCTATGCTTGTGTTACGAAATTTTTGGGCTGGAACCCAGATTCTTTGTCTGCCAGAATTGAAGAATGAATCCACAGACAGAGGGTGGTATAGCAAAGGTGGAGATTTATTGAAGAACAAGTACAGACTCCCACATGGGGAGGGGGAAAGATCCCACAGAATGGACTCCCACATGGGGAGGGGGAAAGATCCCACAGAATGGACTCCCACGTGGGGAGGGGGAAAGGGTCCCACTGAGTTCCTTTTCTCCATGGCTTAGAAAGGCTGCAGATCCTGGTGCCTTGATATCCCCTCTGATTGGTCACTATTCCCTTAGACTGGCTACTATAGCAACTCCTAGGTTTAATTTTAAAATAGGTTTAATACCTGGCCAGTGTGTCTCAATGGCTGAACATCGATCTATGAACCAGGAGGTCACAGTTCAATTCCCGGTCAGGGCACATGCCCGGGTTGTGAGCTTGATCCCCAGTGTGAGGCATGCAGGTGGCAGTGGATCAATCATTCTCTCTTAGAGAGCAACCAAAGGACTTGTATGCATGTGTATTAGCATAACCAATGGACACAGACACGGGGTGGTGGGGGCTTGCCCAGGGAGGTCAATGGGGGGGGGGGGGAGAAAGGAGACATATGTAAAACTTTAGACAATAAAAAATCATGCTCTCTTATCATTTCATTGTTGTTTTTATTTCTCTCTCCCTCTCCCTCTCTGAAATCAATAAACATATATTTAAAAATAGGTTTGGAATGCATAGGGGCATCTTCAGGAGAACATGAGAATATATCTTTGTGGAAGAAAATTGGAAAATGTCAGAAAATTTATCCCTATATAAATGACATTGCAGCACCATTTGAAGCGACCTGCACAAAAGACTTTCTTCTGCAGAATATGTCTCCTTTGTATTTTGTAATAGTGTCATTCACCCAACTCAAAGCTACCAATTTTGTACTATCTTTGTGGAGTGGATAAATGACCTTACAGAACCAAACTCGTTCAACACTTTGAGATATGAGCTTCCATTTCCAACACTAAAATGCTAGTACATGAACCTGCTAGAGTTGTCTTCCTTTTCTTTAAACACACTTGTAGTGGTATTGCACAAAAGTAATGTGCCAATATCCCTTAAAGAACATTTTTTTAAAGGAGGAAATATGAAACACCATATAAAGATCAACCAAATAGAAATGTTTTTGAGGTGAATATCTAGCAAAAGCATAGCATTTGAAGTTTATCTTAAAATGTAACCTGAAGCTTACATGTAACATTTTTCATGTAACATGTACATTTTTCAACCTGTGCTAGTTTTCCTCCTAAAATTTTTCTTGTAAAAAATAATCTGTAATAGAGGGAAGGCAGGATTAGGTGAGTGGGTGGGAAGAGATCAACCAAAGAACTTGTATGCATATATGCATAACCCATGGGCACAGACAATAGGGTGGTGGAGGCCTGGGGTGGGGGCAGGGGTGGGCTGTAAGGGGTCAATGGGAGAAAAAAGGGGACATATGTAATACTTTAAACAATAAAGATTAAAATAAATAAGTAAAAATGCTCTATAAAAACTTGCAGATATAAACTTGAAGGAATTTTATGTTATTATTGTTACATATATTCTATCATCTATGAAATTTGTAAAGAAACAGTGCATGACTGGAAATTAGGACTGCTGGGGAAAGCAAAGGTTAAAGCTTAAACCATGTGAGCTAAAGTGAAGAGAATTTTATAGCACTTCTCAGATTGCAATAAAAAATAAGAATAATCCTGGTTATCAATTGCTAAATAAATCATGCGCAATAAGGGCTTAAATAAAACCTTTAAAAATAAGGTTTGGAATAAATTGATAATTATCCATTAAAAATCATTTACTTATTCTGTGTTCGGTACTGGGTTATAGCACCCTCCTTCTTTGTTATAATTCTTATTGCCCTCATTAGATAAATTATGCACTTGTCTACGGATAAAAGAAGCACCATGCATGACACCATTTCTAAGAAAGGCTTTCAATTTGAGGAGTATGAAAGAAAGCCAGCCCCTGTCCTTATGAAACTCACATTCAAATTGAGAAAACAGGAATATATATATGATTGATTTCAGAGGGGAAGGTAGTGGGAGAGGGAGATAGAAACATCATTGATGAAGAGAATCATTGATTGGTTGCCTACTGTACACTCCCTGCTGGGGATGGAGTCCACAACCTGGGCTTGTGCTCTGTCGGTGAATTGAACTGTGACCTCCTAGTTCATAGCTCTATGCTCAACCACTGAGCCACACCGGCCAGGCAAAACATGGACTTTTTTACTTGGCCAGGAGAATAGAAATTCTATTTTCTCACTTAAATCTAAAGTGGGATCACAATGAAAATCAGTTCCTGGTTTCTGCTGACACCTCTTTTAGTGATCAGCTCTTGGTTTGGTGAGAAAGTTTATTTCTCTACTACACGCTGATATATTTTTGAAGGTTTATTTTTATTTGAGCCAAATATGTTCCAGTTATGTTTACCTTTTTAATCCTAATTTTACCTTCAGGACTAGGACAGAATTAGTCAATTAGCAAATTTTTAAAAACAATAATGTAACGCTAGCCCTTAGCCAACAACATCTCATCTCTAACCCACACTTGGCCAGATGGTCTTATAGCACTCAGTTCCTTCAACCATTACGTTATATTACAGTATTGCTTAAGAACAAAAACAAAAAAACCCACCTCAGGATGTTGTTTCAAAATACTTTCTTTTGATATGAGTTCCAAAATGAGATGTTAATACCTATAGTCTCATCAGACTGTTAGTTATCTTAAACCTGTGGCTAAATAAGCATCCATATATTTTTAAAATTTAAACTACTGTATCTCCATTATGCTACCTATGCATTGAATTTTGAAGCCTATCAATGTAATACTTTATAATTTTGCTAAAACTCTTGACTTCAACCCAGTGACCCTGCCTAAATTCTTGAACCCATAATTTGCGTTATTTCTCTTCATCCCAGCTTTATTCATCTGAAAATCTAAAAGATTTTTTTCTTAATTACTCAACTTAGGAGTCTGGATTTGTAAAAGGACTATTATTGATTAGTATGAATAATGTTTTAAATATACTGTGTTAGCCCTGCTGGCATGGCTCTGTGGTTGAGTGTTGACCTATAGAAACCAGGAGGTTATGGTTCAATTCCCAGTCAGGGTATGTGCCTGGGTTGTGGGCCTGATCCCCACATGATTCTCTCTCATCATGGATGTTTCTATCTCTCTCCCCCTCTCCCTTCCTCTCTGAAATCAATACAAACATAGTTAAAGTAAATATATTATAACTATTTAATGGTAGTCAAAGACAAAGGTGGCCCTTTCAAATATCTCTACTTGTCTTAGACTGCGTGAGACTGTGAAGTTGCTAAAAGCTAACAGCTGCTGGGAGGGTAAGTTGCAATATCAAGAATAGGAGACGTTAGCCAGAGAGCTGCTCTCACTACTGAGTGAGAGCAGACTGTGTAGAGTTGGTGAACCTGAGACAAGTTAAGCCAAGGATGACTTGATAATCCTATCCAAAGCGACAGCCCACCATGTTGAGTTACTTTTCTGGCACTTCAGAGGGAACTCACCAGAAAGAGGCCAAAGAGTCCTGTTCCTGCTCTCCCCAGAAAGCTGTTCTCCAGATTTAAAAGAGATACTTCAGCTCTGATGAAGTGACAAGCTTGGATGCAGAACAACAGACGCCGAAGCTGCAAATGGCTGGTCTGGGGCCCCGTATGGCAAGGGTCCGGCTCCTTTGAAAGTTAAAGATTTTTCTACGGAAGAATAAGAAAAGCCAAGTTTTTGTCAAACTTATTAAATTAGGAGTGGTATAAGTTGAGACTAGTTCTTTTAGATCTTATTTCAAACTATCTTCTTATATGTACATGCTCTAAGCAGTGTTTAACTTACATTATATAAAGTTATGATACTTCTCTGAAAATCCATCTTAGGAATTCAGAAAGCTATGCTTATTAAAGAAATATGGAGTTTGATAATGTTTTAAACCTATCAAGCAACACCACTCTCTAGTGTCAATTAAATTGCAGTGAGTATATAGTATGCTTTCTCAGAGGGTATAAGTAATTAAGCAATACAAGTTTATAGAGAGCCTAAAGACTACATCTGGGATTAGGAAATTGGACTGGGAAAGTACTTTAAATTCTATAAATAATTTTAATATAGTTTTTTTCATGAATATATGTGCAAGCCCAATTTGTCCTTCATCTTTTTTTTCTTTCTCAGGGATAGAGTATGTGTATATATATTCACTACCTTCAATAGAAAATTGCTTGACAAATGTGGTACAAGAAACTATTTTCTAAAATAAGATTTTCGAAGTAGAAGAGAAGGGCAATACAGAGCATCTGGTCCATTTTACATTTCAGATGAGAAAAGTGAAGCCAAGAGAAGTAAAATTTCTTGTACAAGGTCTCATAAAACAGATAATTACAGGAGTGTCTGGAACTTTAGCTCAGTAATAGGCCCAATGAAGAATATAGAAGTTTATCCAAAATATTTAACAACCACAACAAAAGGCTTGCTAAAACTTCTAAAGTGCTGTGATAAAACATTTGCATTTGAGGCACTTAACTATTCGAAAAAATATATTTTAAATGTCCTCTGAGATTGGAAGATCTTTATAAACCCAAGTTGCCTGGAGTTTAAAGACACATGTGACTAAGTCCCAAAACTGCAATCCCAGGTTTTGTTAACTCCAAGTCATATGGAGTAAAATTTCTTTCAGGGATGGAAACAGTATGGCACTTCTCACTTCTTACTTATTTTGCTCAATACCTTATAAAATAATGGAAAACTTTCAAGTAATTAAAGACAGGCCAAACATCCAATGAAAGACAGGTGTGGGCGAGTTAGAGTTGGAGTGATAGTTGAGAGGATGAAAGAGTTGACACTACTTCTCAAAAGTTGATTCTTTTGAAGAGATTTATCTAGTTTTTCAGACATGATGCTCTAATGCAGTGGTTCTCAACCTTCCTAATGCTGCGACCCTTTAATACAGTTCCTCATGTTGTGGTGACCCCCAACCATAAAATTATGTTTGTTGCTACTTCATAACTGTAATTTTGCTACTGTTATGGTTCATAATGTAAATATCTGATATGCAGGATGTATTTTCATTGTTACAAATTGAACATAATTAAAGCATAGTGATTAATCACAAAAACAATATGTAATTATATATATGTTTTCCGATGGTCTTAGGCGACCCCTGTGAAAGGGTCGTTTGACCCCCAAAGGGGTCACGACCCACAGGTTGAGAACCGCTGCTCTAATGAGTATGTCAACACCTGGATATGTTTCTCTAAAATATGTGCTTTGATGAAATTAGTCTTCTAGCTTTTGCTTAATCTAAAAATGTATGTTGCAAAATAACTTAAAAGTATAATTTCAGGAAATATCTTACATTCTGTATTATATATATATATATATATATATAGAGAGAGAGAGAGAGAGAGAGAGAGAGAGATGAAAAGAGTAAATGTGATCAGATTCCCACTATCAAGTTATTCTTTATTTGAAAACAAAAGAATAATTTCATTTAGAGGGTTTTGTTGAAAATGTGGTTCTGGTATAGGCAGCATTAGTATTGTTACATTGTTTAAAAAAATTCTCTGGTTCCAGCCCAGATCTACTAAATCAGAATCTCTGGGAATCAGGAACCTGTTTTAACAACCTTTACTCATGATGTATACGCATGCTCAAGGTTGAGATGCACTGGTGCAGAGCACCTGGCACTTTTTTCGTTTTGTCCTCTGTGGGAGTGTGTTTATCGGGGCCAGGAGGTAGAAATGGGTGTAAAATAAAAAATCCTGTTGCTACAAATGATGATTTTGAAATAAATAGATAAAATGGTTCTTTGTGGGGTATTTATGATACCAACATATATAGAAATATAACCTAGTATATTATGAAAAACATTTTATTAAAAAGCAGGTAAATTGCAGCATCAGTTCATCTGGGAGAGAAATTTAAGTTTAGTACTAATGTGTTTCATTCAAAGAAACTCTTTTTCATTTTAATAGAAGGGTTTTCTTAATTATACAACAGTAACTAAATCAAAATTTATTGTTGTTTTAAGTTTTATATTTCAAAAACATTCATTTATGTTAAAACAATAACTTATTTTAATTCCAAAGTGTGACACCACCTCTGCCATCTGCTCTACTTGTATCATTATGCCTCACAATTTAGTTTGAATGTAATCCTTTAATTTAAACACAGCCTCTATGCCCCCTTCTTCATCTCTGTAATTGGATTATAATGTAATTATATTTAGGTGAAATAATTTGGAAATGCTTCAAATATTCTACCATCTGCTATGATAATTAAATTCTGAAAAAAATTAATATAAGAATATTTTAATTCTAGGGTTTTAAACAATGGTTTCAAATATCTTTACAGTATTTGATTAGGCTAAACCTTAGCACATATATTAAGCTATTATCCATTTGGTACCTAATAAGAGTCAAATGCTGTTTTCGTTATGGAAAAATTCTGATAAGAGTAATGCTGTCTACATGGCTGTCTGCATGCTCTGTCTTCATGTTGAGGGAGCAGGACAGGACAGACAGGGTTTCTGTTTTTTCAGGACAAAGGCAGTCATTTCACCGTTGGTGTAGCTTAGACCTTCAGCAGCACGGCTGCTGTCCAGTTGCCTCTACTCTTATAAAGTGAGGGTTGCTTTTGAAAGGGAGGTAGAGGATCAATATGAGAGTGATAGCGCTGTTCTATTATCACTAAGCTGAGTTACCTCTCAATTCTGAATTGACTGCCTTAAATTAATCCCCAGAGCTAGATATAGACAGGGTTCCATGTACAAATGATTCATTTTAAAAGGTGTTTGCAGAATAATCCAGCAAGAGAGTGGGAGAATCAGGGCAGAGAAGGGGAAGAAATGGTGCAAATTCAGGAAGAGCGTCACCCTGGGCTCACACAGGGCACCTCTGGGGTGTAAGTGAAATCTCAGAGTTTGTCATGCCTTGATGAACAAGAGGTGGACTTTCATATTCCCCACGAGTCGATATTGGCTAAGGACACACAACTGGCTGGTAAGGAGTGCTGGACCAAACTTCTAAGCATTTACAGTGTTTGCCTGTGCGGACAGGAGAAGCTGCCTCAGGAGAGTAGATAAATCCTCCAAAAAGATTTGCTAGTATAAGCTCTTGGAATCAATGGACAGAGGCTGGGCAGAGGCGAAGGGCACAGAGACAGCTAAAGGGATTCAGGGGGCCTGGACAGGGCACCCACAGTCTCTAAAACATTGGCTTTACACTTGAATTTCAAAATATTGTGGCTGTTTCTTAAACTAATATGCTCTTTTGTATATAATAGACACGTGCATTTTAATACATATTAAATCCAGTCTAAATAATTTTCTTATAGACATTCTAAAACACCAAAATATTGCATGTGAAATTATTTTAATCAAATAGCAACAAGATTTAGGTATTACTGTTTTGTTTCTGTGTATCTTTAAACAATAAATTGGTAATGCATTAATTTAAATTTGACACCTTATAAAAGGGGAATACCTATATCAATTTGGGTAATCAAACTCTACAATTGGAAGTTCACTTATGCAAGTTTAAATCCTAAAACTTTAAAAACTATATGTTCCAATACGCGCTATTTAAAATTAAAATACTTGTAATTGTCAAAGTTATAAAAGAATGGAATACAGCAAAAAAAAGCAAGATATTTGGAACCAGAGTGGGTTTTTTTTTGTAATCATCAAATAAACTTAGTCATATAGAAGAATATGTTGCATTTAAATGAAACACACACACACGTACACACTCAAACTAACAAGTTAATAAAGCTATCAGTCTTAAAACTTTATTTCAGATGAATTAGTAAACTAAATAATTTATATAATATGGTATATTATTATAAGATTCATATAATATGTCAATGGAGGAAGTATTTATTCAACCTTAAAACTTTATTTCAGTTTAGCTATCAAATTGAAGGTTAAAAGTTTCATAAATATCATATATTATATATTATCACACAATATATACATATACAGTAACATATAATATATCACATATATATTATTTAAATATATTATGTTTAATAATATATATCTATATCTATATATTATATATCAATAGAGGAAGTATTAGTTCAACCTTAAAACTTTATTTCAGTTTAGCTATAAAATTGAATGTTATATGTATCATAAACATTATATGTTATGTACTATTCCTTAATATATAAATACATAGTAATATATATAATATATCATATATATTATTTACACATATTATATATTTTATGTGTAAATAATATATAACATACATTATATATCAATAGAGGAAATATTAGTTCAATCTTAAAACTATTTCAGATTAACTATCAAATTGAAAATGTTATGTTATATATAAACATATTACATACAAGAATATGGAGAATCAGGGCAGAGAAGGGGAATAAATGGTGCAAATTCAGGAAGGATCACATAAATTATATAATATATATTTACATTAAATTTTATAATATATATTATTTATTATATATTTCATGATATATATGTATATAATATATTATTCTTAAAGGAGGATGTATTGATTATATAAGATACTTATCCATTTATTTCATTTGTCAAGTTGTCAGGTATAGAATAACATTTTACAATTTACAAAATTAATCATACTATTTCGTATTAGCTACTTACAGTTTGGAACTTGAGACACTGAGAAGTCAGAGACTTTCCAATATTACCCAACTAACAAAATCAGACTAGAATACTAATCCCTTCACATCCGGATTTTCATGGCATACTCCCATCCAGGCTTGCCTGTCCATATAGATAGAATTTTAGAGGTGTTTACCTCACTTTCCATTGGGACAAAGACTCATTTATTCAATTTGTACAATCACTCAGAGCACTCCCCTGGCAGGATATTTAATTAAATGCATTTTAATGTTTGTGTGTAGAGAAACTTTAAATAACCCAAAAAGGTATACAATAAAATAAGATTAGTTACTTAACAATATAACTTAGTGATGTTTCCATATCAGATCATATAAATTTGCCTCACTCTTTTTAATCACTGTATAGTATTCAATTGCATGAATGCACCAAAATTTCTGTATTTTTGTCACCAGGCAGGTTGAAAACAAACATATCACACTGTTATGGCAGACTTCTACTTTTGAAGTAGAATAATCCTTTGAGTGGACAAATCCTCCTAGGGACAATAACTAGAGGAAACTGATGTATAAAGCTATCTCTCAACAGCATCAGAGATGTGCAGAAGAGTTGGGACCAAAGGGGTTAGTATTCTAGAGAGGGGAGAATCACAAACAGATAAGCTGATGATAGCGCCTGTTTTTCCTGGGATGGCATTACACTTTCTGGAAACAAGCAAGTATCTGAGAGTGGAAGTAATTTCCACACAGAGGAACCATGCTGGGGAACAGGTGACCTAAGAGAAGGTGGTCATCAGGGCTAACATCTATTTCACAAAAAATAGGAGTAGAATCAAATCTGGAACCAGTTTCAATCTAGCAACAACTTGTAATCATCCAAGGATACATAAAACAACTATGAAAAAATGCATCTTTTATAACATTGATGTTCATCAAAATATGCTGTAGTAATAGTGTTTTAATCAATAGGGTATCAGTAATATTTGTAATAACTCAATCCAAAAATGTAATTTTGATTATTGGCTCATTGGAGGATATCAAAGGTTGATTTAAAATTCTGTGTCAGAGAAGTGTGGAAGGTGATAAATAAAATCTTTCTAGGTATCAAAACATATTCTAGGACATTATATCAGAGAATTGGACTGACATTAAGAAAAAATAACATAAAAGTTAATAATGATAAAAATAGCTTTTTCATGCATTTTAAAAATGTGTGATTATAGGAATTAAATAACTATGGTATTTGGGAACTCCTTAATATTTTAAAGTATTGAAACTGATATCTTTTAAAAAGCAATATTTACCATGTTTGGAAGTCACTTCCTTAATTAGACTTTAAATTATGAAATTTTTATGCTAAAATTTGTTAGGAAATAAATTGCTTTAGAAATTCCATTTAAAGACGTACTGGCTGAAAAAGTTGAGAACGCCTTTCCTATAAATTTGGTATTATTCAACTAAATAGAATAGAGTAAATTCTGAACCTTTCCTCAGAATTTGGTATTTATTTGACTTAATTGGATTTCATGAGAAATGTGTAAAAATCCATTTAAATTACTCTGAGTTTGTTTTTTAATGAAGCTTTTGTTATGGGACTAAAACCTTTTGCTTTCTAAACCTAAATTTGAATCTAATGTAGTGATTATGTTAAGCTTTTTAGTGAAAGACTATTTATGGTCTCTTCCCAAACAAGAAGCTGTACTAGCTGGATCACTGCTCACAGGCTACCTGATTCTACTCTGACTAAAGGAGCAGTCAAGGAAAAGCTACATCTTTAGTGCCAATCTTGTTCAATTCTGGGGATTTTATTTATTGATAGAAATGTATCATTTTTTCTTCAGAATTTTCCAAACAGTTTGTCTTTTAATATGAAATGTATTAGAGTCATTACAGAGTTTAGAGGCTGGCTCAGACCTTGTTTTAGGCACTTAACCCTGGTAAAGTAAGTGCTCAATGAATAATAGGAATCATTATTAAGATTTAATTTAGACGGTAAAAGGCTAATACGTCCAAGGCAGAAACTTGACAGGTTAGCCTCCCAGAAAAAAGTTGATTTCTCTCCCAAGCTCCATGGAAACCAACAGTGGCTTGGTGTTTAAGGTAATCAATTTTGGATTACTAGGGCTTGGATACCAGTACCACCTGACATCATTCACACCAGGAAAGGCTGTTTCCTCGCCAAAAATCTCCCAGCTTAGAAGTCACACAGCCCAAATTTGAGGTCTTTCTTCAAGAATTTGACTCTGGAGCTGCAAGATCACTGTGCTTAATGGAACCTGAACATTTATTTTTGTTCTAGACGCTGAGCTTTCCCCAATGAATGCTGCTGCATAGGTCCTGATGTCTGTGCACCCTCCGGCCATATGCCTTTGTTCACTCAACACCTATATTCAATCCGTGCATTATAAATGCATATCTGTGTGAGTGAAAGAGACAAAAATAGACAAAATCACTCAATATACAAATTATAATGCTGATGCCACCATAGAATAATTCTTAATATCCCAGCTTCAGAAAATGCATTTGTGACATTTCACCTCATAGGGCTATTGTGAGGATTTCATGAGGTAGATGGACAATTGTCAGATATCAAAGTTTCCTAATTTGCAATGTATGTAGCAGGGGTCATTTGCATTAATTTGAAAGATGTGCTCAGAAGCCCAAACCCCAGAAGTCTAATACAAACATGTAATTCATTGTTTTATATCTCATAAATAACAGAGGCTGGTTAATTATAAGCCTAATAAAGATTAGAAATAATTTTTAATGAAATAAGTGCCGTTTAAATGCTGGATGTGGGAAGGAACACCTACCCTTGTTTAAAGAAGGCATTAATATTCTAGAAAGCTGAATAGTCTATACCCTTTAGAATGGTGTCCTGGGTTTAGGATTCTGCCCTAATTTATAATTTGTCAGAACATTGCTGCCACCTCACACAAGCTCGATACTTAGCTAAACGTTTATTCATATCTTGTCACAGGACTATTGTCGCAACTGCCTTATGTTGTTTGAACACTAAAAAAGGACCTCGAAGTTCACCAAACTTATATAATGGGCATGTCTCTGCCTTTATGTTTATTTGTTGTGAAATAATTTAATCAGAGACTTGCTATTGTTATAACATCCCGGCATGTGAGATTACCTCACCTACTTGTCTCTGCTAAGGCTTATTCAGCAAACTAAATCAAATCTGAATGAACAAGTTAGTTTAATGTAAACCTACTATGAAAATCAATGCATAAATAAAAATGAATTATAATTCTAATATTGTGCCATGCACATTAAAAGGTGCTTCCAAAATTCTTGAAGAAATGTAAAATGTGTTTGGTGTGTATTATTATGGTCACATTATGAGCCCCCTCCCAGGTTTATCAAGGTATAATTTACAGCTAAAATTTGTATCTATTTAAAATGCACAACTTGATAATTTATATATGTATATATTATAAAATGTTCACCATAATCAAGCTAATATCTATCATCTCACATAGTTACCATTTTATTTCTTTTAATTTTATTTTTTTTGTAGTAGTGAAAACACTTAAATTCTATTCTCTTAGCAAAATTCAAGTATACAATAAAATATTGTTAACCTAAGCCACATTATTGTACATTAGAGATAACCAGAGCATTCGATCTTACATAAATGAAACTTGGTACCCTTTCACTAATATTGCCTCATTTACTTCTCCAAACCCCTGGTAATCATCACTCTTCTCTCTATTTTTATGAGTTAGACTATTTTCAATATTTCATGTAAGTGATATTGTCTTTCTGTGTCTGTCTCATCTCACTTAGCATAATGTCCTCCAGTTTCATTCACTTTGTTGCAAATGGCAGGATTTTGTTATTTTTAAGGCTGTATAATATTCCATTGGTGATATGTCTATATCTAACGATTGATATGGATTAATAGATACAATTATAGATATCATACATCACATTTTCTTTACCATTTATCCATTCTATGAACATGGAAGTGCAGATATTTTTGTGAGATCTTGATTTTATTTCCTTTGGATATATACACAGAAATAAGAATGCTGTATTATAAGATAGTTCTCTTTATAACTGTTTGTGGAACATCTATGCTATTTTCATAATGGCCATACTAATGATAATTTTTTAAAAATTTGCTCTTTATAGCAAGGACAGAATTTAATCAGCAAATCCCTATTCTCTTATAATAAAGATGCCGAACCTTAATCTAAAAAAGTTGTTCTTTAAAACATAAATGAAAATGTCTTCCCTTTTTATCTTATTTTGTGATTTTAAAAGCAGCATATGGATACTTTAGAGAACTTAAAATATAGAGATGAACACTAAGACACATATATAATTATCCAAAATTCCACAACCCAAACTTCACTAATTTTAAATATTATTTTTCCTGCTAATACATTAACTATACTTTAGTTTTTGTCATAGATATTTTCTTATTTTTTGTATAGTATAATACCTGCAGTTTCTAAAGAAAACAATGTTAATTCTACTGCCCATAGCTTTGAGAACAGAAAAATAGTGTAAACTATTCTTTACTTGAATTCCAAAATGGTTAGGTATATGGCAGTTATGATTGAAAAAGTTAAAGGGTGCCCTAGAAATTGATTTAATTCCAGGAGTTCAACAAAAAAATTATTAAATGCATGCCTAGGCACTGTCTTGGGTGTTATGAAGACGACATACTAATTTTAACATGGTCCTAATTTTGAAGGACCTCAAAACCTAATAAAAGGCAAGACAAAGACACAAATACCAAAATGTTACTCTGTGCAAACTTTGTTATGATAGACACAATAAAATGTCTAGCCGGAGCATAAATGAAAAGAGTGCATGTTAGAGGACACGGATTAATTCATTGGGCCAATGAGCTTGGAAAGCACAGTTGTAGAAAATGCCCGTTAGATTTTGTAGCGTATGCAAAGACACGGACACATGAAAAGGCATATTGAAGAACTTAGGCAGGTTAGCATTGCTCTCGTGTGGGTGTGAGTTTTGCCAGGACTGGATGCTTTAGGTAAGGTGGGAAACATAAATAAGTGAAGACAGCTGGATGAAGGCAATAACAAGTGGTGGAGGATGTGGCAAACTGGAAAGCATCTGAAACATCCAAAAGGAGCAGGCCATCACTAAAGCACATGTGCTTGCCAGATGTTTCCCTTAGGCTACAAGTTTGCATGCTACGCACAATAGGTAGGGAGAGTGGTAAGGATATTTCATTCGGGATGTATACCAATTTGGACTTCATCCTTTGGTTAGAGTTTGCCAACCACAGCACTATTGACTTTTTGGTCCCGATAATTCTTTGTTGTGAAGGGCTCTCTTGTGCATTGTAAAATGTTTAGCAGCCTCCCTGGCCTCAACCCACTAGATCCAAGTTATCCTCCTCCCTTCCCCAGTTGTGGCAACCAAAAATATTTCCAGTCATTGCCAAAAGTTCTCTGGGAGAGAGAAATTGCTCCCCAGTTGAGAATCACTGGGTTTGATAATTATAAAGGAATTCCGTGTAATGGAATTATATGATGGAATTTAGGCTCTAGAGAGAAAATTCTGGTGGACAAATAGGTAGTGTGTGAAGAGTGGAGGAGTCAGAGAAAGAGAGAGGTTAATGGTCCAACTTAGAAGCTAGTGTAATAGCTTTCTCCATTCTGTGAACAAGCATACTTTGATAAGCAAAACAATAATGTAACCAAATCAAACCTTTAACATTTCCTAAAAATGTTAACCTACAGTTTTTTATTGTTGTTTTTTTTTACCATTGCCTAACATTTTGAATATTAATATTATTGCCAATTAGATTATATTATTAACCATTTGTTATAGTGCCTAACAAGCAGCTCTTGCTTGTGCATCAATATCTTGTATATTATATCTGGCTTTTATTTTTTAGACGCAACTATCCTAAGTGTGGTACTTCTTCTCTGTTAGTAATTGTAAAAACAAAGGTTTGATTGCATTGGAAATTAAACATCGACATACATAGAAATGTATCTCAGTTGGGATTGTGGATATCATAATGAAAGCATGTACCACTGGTATCTAAGAGCATTTATTTCTTTACCCTTTTTATTTAAAAATTTAAAGGATCCTGAGGAGGCAATATTGAATAATAGGGATGTACTTGCTTTTATGAGCTTGGAATTCAGTGGAAGGGTCAAATTTAGTCAAATAATCATGGAACAGTGAAACTATCACTACAGAAAGCACTATGAAAAAAAAGTAGAATAGAACTTTTAGAATAATTATAGTGCTCATATTAACTCCAAAGGTTATAATCACATTCCAATGTAATTGCCCAGATTGACATATTTAGAGCTATGGCGGTGGCACAGGGATATACTCTTGCTCTGTGTGAAAAATGCATTTGGACTATATCTGAACTGATTTATTACTTTATAAATTTTTGTTTATTTTTTATATATTCTATAAAAACAACTTTGATATGCATTCAATTCTATGAAATGAGTAATTTTATGTAAATGTAACCCACAAAACATTGGTAATTAATTAGCTAAAAAGCTATAGATAGAGTGGAGATTTATGCTGTTATATGGGAAGAATTTTATATGAAACAAGGCCAAATTTTTGTTATAACTAATCCAAGAGCCATGATGTAAAGTTTGTATCTAATCAATAGCTTATTCCTTAGCACATGGTAGGTGATCACTAATGTTTGCTGGAAAAATAGATAAATGGATTAAAAAACACCTGTATATAAGGTACTGTGAAAAACATGACTCTGCTTTCAAGAATCACAAAAAATAAGAAGAGTAAGACAACTACTGTAATCTCTTTATCTGAAAATGACAAACTCACTTTTGTCATTTTAAAGAAATTATCTGCTAAATACATAAACCTAAATAACCATAGATTGTCAATTGTTCTTTCAAGTACAAATGTCCCATGGGAAAAGTTGCAAGTTAAACTCACCACTCAAATACAAAAGTGCCACTCCTGGAGAAAACCATTGTACTTCAGTATAAATAAGCAATAGGCAGAATATTCAAAAGATGCATACTCAAATGTTAATATTTAATATAAATTAGTATTTATTTACTGTTTCATCAAAGGCATGCTTGAATATATCTGATTTTTTTTTTAACTATGAGTGCATGGTGGGTATTGAAGATTAGATTGACTATTGCAGTTTGGTTCCACGGCCTTGTTTCATGCTCAAGGGCCAGCAGTTTTACCCACCATCAGTGTAATGTCAATGTGTGAAAAAGACAAAGGCAAAACACATCTTATAAAAATAATTTTGAGTGTGATGACCTCGTGAATGTGTTCTAGGGACCCTCAGGGTCCACAAACTACACTATGAAATTCTAGTCTATGACAACAATAAAGTAACTACTTGAGCCCAGTCAGCGTGGCTCAACGGTTGAGTGTCGACCTATGAACCAGGAAGTCATGGTTCCATTCTGGGTCAGGGCACATGCTTGGGTTTCAGACCTGATCCCGGGTGTGGGATGTGCAGGAGGTAGCTGACCAATGACACTCTCTCATCATTGATGATCCTATCTCTCTCCCTCTCTCTTCCTCTCTGAAATTAATTATATATATGTAATTACTTGATTTTATAAATTCTGGTTTTATAATGGTCTCTAATAAGCTCAATTTGTTTTATTTCTTTGTTGACTTAAGGATGTATGGTGTCCACAGTACCCCTCTACTTCCACTACATGCTTTTGAGAGTATGCTGACCTATCTAAAATAGTTTACATTCAGCATTATAATTTGACAATGATGGGGTTCAGGACCTGCTACCCACAAACATGGCCCCTTGGTGTATTGAATATTTTAAGTTGAAAGAGTTTGGGAAAACAGCCTGAAACACTATGAAACTGTCATGGAGAGGTTCCCACTTTATATCCAGAGGAAAGGAGTATCCTTATCTCTACAGACAAAGAGGCCATTAACAAGAATCCAAACAAACAAGCCTTGAAAAACTCCCCCCTCCACCCTGATTACTACACTTACGTCATATTCCTTGATCTATCCTACATGAGTGTCCACCCTTCATCAAACCCAGCATAAAAATCTCACGTCTAGCTGTTTCTTCAGGTTCTCATTTCCTGTGAGGCCTCCTGTGTCACATAAAATTTACATTAAGTAAACTTGTGTGTTTTTCTCCTGTTAATTTGTCAGTGTTAGTTTCAGTTTCAGATCTAGCCAGGTCCCTGAGAAAGTTGAGGAAAACTTTTCCTTCACTTTAACAGCAAATATCATATAAGCAAATGCCACAAATAATCACAATTGGACTAAAAATTTTATACTTTCTGTAAATGGTATAATGCATTATTATGAGCAATTAAATAATGAGAAAAACATCAAGTTACAAAAGTTCTTGAAACAATGTGATATAAGAATTCAAGATGGAGGAGAAAATCAAGTAAGTTTACTTTGAAAAAGGCATAAGTATCACTGATGTAAAGATCAAGAGACATAGAATCTGACATTTGGCAATTGTTTAGTTGCGCATTTTTCGTCTTGCTTATTTACCCGAGGAACTATCATCTGTCTTACACTAAGTAACATTTTAAGTTCTATTGTCTTAAACTATATTGTTATTAAAACAATTAAAATAGCCTTTTAAATCCATATATAATTTCATCACTTTATGGCATGGAGCTGTTTGTTTATTTTAGTGGTTTGTTTTTATTCCCTCATTAGTTAAGAATTTTATATTTCTTATTATTTACTTCAGAATAGTTTTATGCTCCTGAATTAGTTGTCAATGTGAAACACATGGTTAAGCACAGATAAATTAGAATGCATTGCTGATGTTGACAAAAATGATTATAGTAAATGAATATTTTGGGAATAAATAACTACATAAGGTGACCTTATGGTAGTGTTTGCCTTGATCATTATATGTAGCTAGGTTTGTGATGTGTGGCTTTTCTTAACTTTTACAAAAAATAGAGAAGAGAGCAATTTTTAAAAATTTATTGTCTAAAATTTTACATATGTCTCCTTTCCCCCTGCTTGACCGCCCCCCCCCCCCACCCCAGCCATTCCCACCCGGGGCAAGCCTCCACCGCCCCAGTGTCTGTGTCCATTGGTTATGCTAATATGCATGCATACAAGTCCTTTGGTTGCTCTCTTACCGCCCCCCTCTCCCCTGTCATTTGTCTCTGGATCTATTCTTCTTCATCAAATTATGTCGATCATATATAATGATCCCACATATGAGTGAGATCATGTGATATTTATCTTTCTCTGACTGGCTTATTTCGCTTAGCATAATGCAAGAGAGTAAAATTTTTAAAAATTGGTAATGTTTGGTGGGTCTTTTTGCCTCTTCTGCAAAATGAAATGTTCATTTAAGAAATTTCCTTTTAAAAATAATTTCAGGTCCATTATAATATATTTTAAAATAGGTTATAATTATGATTCTATATTTAAAGACTATTTCAATTGTATGCAGATTTTTATACACCATTTTGTTTGTTGTAAATTTAGTTACATTTATTGAGCATTTAATGAACACCTACTATATGCCAAGATCTTGCTTAAAAAGAAGGTATATTGTTAAAGGGAATACAAAGTCAAGGAAGAAAACTGGACATACAACTTAGTTAAACTAAACAAGTATATCTTAGGAGTTAGGTCTGCATAGATTTATATACATATTATTTTATATTTTCATACAGAAAGATTGTTTTATATTTCAAAAGTCTCTCATCTACAGACATTTTCAATTAGATGTTTAATTTTAAAACCATAGCAGGATTTTTAAAATATTGAACCTAGATTATCCCAGTGATTTTCAGAAAGGAAAGTTGGACGATGGGCCAGAACAGTGTAGGCTTCATTTCAGTTTCTCACTTGCACTGTGATCTTGGGTAAGATCACCCCTTGGTTTATTACAACATCAGTAAAATAGGGATAATAATATTTTCTCCTTTCAGGAGGACTGTAAAGAGAGGCTTTGGTTATATCTATATTGTTTTATCTATAAAATAAAATGAAGTGTGGCAAAACACTTGAACTTGTAGAGGTATATGGTCGCTCACCATTCTTTCTCTGAACTTTTCTCTGTGTTTGAAATATATATTTATGCCCTGTATATTTTCAAAAAGGTGAATATATTATGTTTTCTCATTTATTAGATCATGATTTCTTTGTTTCTGAAATATCACATGATAATAATATTCTACAGTGTTCAATTAGGTAAACACTACAATATCAAATCAATACGAAATTAAAATAATGATTGGCAGGCACTATTATATGTAAAAATTAGGTTAGATGGCAATACTTTGTAGCACAGCTCATTGGCATATTTTGTTTTTTTCAGGTATTATCAGTAGCCTAGGATTGAGCACATGAAGATTATTTTAGAAAGAAAAAAAGATAGGAAGTTTGTTATGATCAATTGGGTCATTTACCAGAAGGGACTTCTAACTCCCCCAAGAAATGACCATATGGAATAAGAATTTTTTCCTCCAGAATGTCCCTTAAATTGAAACTTGCTGACTTTAAATAAAAAGCAGACTGAAGTAATTTAATTTTAATGGGTAGTTTGAATTTATCTCAAATGAGATGTTTGTAATGATAGACTTGGATTTGGCACACAAAAAGTCGTTTTGTGTGCCATTGACAAAGGAAGTCAGATGGTTAAACCCAATCTCTATGGGGTGGGAAAGTATATGCTTCCCACAGAAGTTACTGTTGGATACATAGCAATTGGCAAAGATATATGATCCTCTTACAAGGAGGGAGAATAAATAGTTAGAAACCATGGAGATCTTCTCTCTCCTAGACAAATATTTACTGCCTTTTTTTGCCTGAAAAATTCACTCACTCGCCTAAGGAAAGCACTGTAAATTTTTATCCAATCATGATAATCTCTGTATCGGATTAGATGTGGCTTCTCTTCTATCAGATAGCAGAGAACCAAAATGCTTAAAAATAAATGAATTAAAAAGTTATCTTTCTCCCATATAGACAACATGGGACACAGGTACATCATAACTGCAATATACTTTCTAGAATCTAGTGCAGTGATGGCGAACCTTTTGAGCTCAGCGTGTCAGCATTTTGAAAAACCCTAACTTAACTCTGGTGCCGTGTCACATATAGAAATTTTTTGATATTTTCAACCATAGTCAAACAAAGACTTATATTTTTGATATTTATTTTATATATTTAAATGCCATTTAACAAAGAAAAATCAGCCAAAAAAATGAGTTCACATGTCACCTCTGACACGCATGTCATAGGTTCGTCATCACTGGTCTAGTGAGTAAAGGGGAAGAATGGGAGGCACAAAGTAGTCGCTGGTTAACAGCCGTTCTGAAATCCTCTGGTCAAGTATTTTGCAGACCCCTACCCTGATGGTAGAGGAATGTTCCCAAATGAAGACTCAGTTGTCTTCCTTGGAACTAGTTTCTTCATGGTTCTTAGAGTTCCCCTCTATGAAGACTGTCTTATGTCTTTAGAGGTGATAAACAAAATACCACAGACTGGGTAACTTACAAACAACCAAAATGCATTGCTCATAGTTCTGGAGCCTAGAAAGACTAAGATCAATGTGCCAGCTTAGTCTCCTCTGTCCATAGCTAGTGCCTCCCACTGAGTCTTCACATGGTGGGAAGGCTAGGGATCTCTCTAGAGCAGCAGTTCTCAACCTGTGGGTCGAGACCCCTTTGGGGATTGAATGACCCTTTCATAGGGGTTGCCTAAGACCATCGGAAAACACATATATAATTACATATTGTTTTTGTGATTAATCACTATGCTTTAATTATGTTCAATTTGTAACAATGAAAACACATCCTGCATATCAGATATTTACGTTACGATTCATAACAGTAGCAAAATTACAGTTATGAAGTAGCAACAAAAATAATTTTATGGTCGGGGGTCACCACAACATGAGGAACTGTATTAAAGGGTCGCGGCATTAGGAAGGTTGAGAACCACTGCTCCAGAGCCTCTTTTACAAAATAGACCAATCCCATTCATGAGAGCTCTACCCTCATGACTTAAATGCCCTCCAAAGGCCCCAGTTGCTAATACCATCACATAAGGCATTAGGATTTCAACCTGTGAATTATGGGTATAGGGGGACACAAACATTCAGACCATAGCAAGAACTTTCCTTGGCCATATCTGGGAAGAACATGTCCTTTGGAGTTGAGTAGCATTTTCATCCTTCTTTTTCTCTGTCAATACTGGAAATCCTAAAGGTTTTCTATCTCTCCATTCATGCCGTTGACTCTGTTAGTGGTAAACTCTGAAATTCTGTTTGTGCTTTATGTACCAATATTCACACCCACAGTTGATTGGAAGAATATTTTTTTCTCTAGACTGAATACAGTAACAAAGACCTACCTCATCTCCCTCTACTAGATAAGGAGATGCAGCTCCTCTAGAGACCAGTCACAGTGTTACCGGAAACCCCCGGTTGGCTGGGGCAGCCTGCTGCTGTGTCCAATAACAAAGGCTAGCTAACCAAGAAGACAGGGTGCTTACAAGCATCAAATCCTGTCTTCCAGCAAGGTGCAGGGGACTGTATTACAGAGGGGAAGGGCTAGGGTGAGGCCAGGAACAGACGTCAGTTACTGTCCTTTAGTCATCAGGCAATGAGAGGATGTTGATGAGATGATGTTTTGACTCCTAGTGGGTCGATCCGACCCTGCTTATCAGTTCTGCTTGCTGGATTCACAGCTGAGTCACCTCCTCAATCACTTCACACAGGCCTTGAAAATGAAACTTTAAGAAAAACTTAAACCCCTATTCATATATAAGAAATTTCACCCCCTATTCACGTAAGTATATGTGGTCTAAGATTTTTAAAAAAATATGATTATTTTTCAGATTAATTCAGGTGATCTATCTATCCGTTTATAAGTCCCCCCATCAATAGCCTGTTCTCACTTCTTCCTTTGTATGTTTCCAGACAATGGGAAGCATATCATTAATGCTTCCTTTACTTCCTTTACACGAGTGATTCTATGTTCCTTGTATAAAGGCCCTATTATTTAAGTTTAACTTTTGTGACTATAAAATTAGTTTTAGACTATGGTGGTTCTAAGGGGTTTGGTTCCAAAGTAGTTACAATAGACAGAAATTTTTAAGGCACTAAGCAGGCATAGTTAACATGATTGATGGTAAAATCCACATTAGATAAGACTAACATAAAAAAAGGAATAACACACTAGCAAAATGGCAAAAGGGAGAGATTGAATATTTTAATGAGGATAAAGACAAGGCTGTGTTGGAGTGAGGGAATAGGGGAGATTGGAATAATAGATGGTGGCAGTTAGAATAAGATTTTTGGAACTCAGAATCAGAAATATTATAAGTAACCTGTACTCTGAAGAAAGGAAATAAGATTTGGAGCTCTGTCTTAAGTATTCCTATTTAGCTTTATTTGGGATATATTGTAGTTAAAAGACTGAACACATAATAAAAATCTACCTAATAAAAATGTTACTTCTTGCACATTTTCTCAGAAAAATATTTGACATCTGTATGATGTAAAAACAGGGGTACAAAAATCACTTTATTGAATTCACATATCATTTCTAAGATAAAAATTGAAAGATTCAAAGTCATATGCCATGATAGAAAAAGAAACTGCTAATACATGCCTTTTTCAACACAAAAATTATTTGATAGAAAATATGATTTCAGTTTAAGTTAACGTGATATATAAAAACTTATTAATATAGTTTCTTTCTAAATAAAGCACTTGTGGTACCAAAATCTGAATCAGTGGAAACAATGGGTGAATAACTGATTAAATTATTAGAAGAATTGCGTTTGCCATGTACTTGACTTACCTCAAAGGTGGGTCTTTAAACTAGTCAAAGTTTAATTCACATAGCTAAGCATTATTGTAGAAATATATTTTTCTCTACTTTTTCAGGACAATAAAAAGGATTTTCTAAAAAAGACATCACTAGATGACTATATTCTCACTTTGGAATTTATAAGTAATTATAATTGATCCTACACAACTCTGTCACTAAAAACAATGATAAGATTAATGGGGAAAATAAAATCTACTATCACTTAGTGAGAAAATCTTTATGAAATATTTGGTCTTTCTGTAGAACAAAAGGACCTTTTGTTGAATGTGTAGAGAAGCTTTGGGAATGAGTGTTCTGAAATGAGCACTATAATTTGGTGATTTATATTCAATATTCCAATTGTATTGAGATACTTATTTATTCATTCTTTCAAAAGACACTTGATGGAGATTGGAAATACAAGGCTAAATACAACCATGTCCTTTCCTGATCTTTTGAAATCCAAAGCCCTGGCTTCATAGATAAAAAACCTCAGGAGTTTTAATGCTCAAAACATTATTTTTTATAATCTGCTGAGCAAGAAAGGCTACCTGACATGGGAGAAGGGGCTTTTATTAATCAAGTGTTTCTATGGTCTTCCCTGAGGTTATGCAAAAATGTGGAATTTGTTGAAATGCATTGAGGAAACTCATGTTATTGTCTAATCTACTTTAAAGTCAAAGGATATGATGTGAATATATTTCAGAAATATATTAATAATTTAAAATTTTAATTGAACATCTGCAAATGCAGATATGTATTTGGTATCCCTGTTGATTTTTTTTGTTATTTCATTTATTTGTTAATCCTCACCCAAGGATATTCTTTCCCTTGATATTTAGAGAGAGTGGAAGGAGAAAAGAAGAAGAGGGAGAGAGAAAGTGAGAGAGAGAGAGAGAGAGAGAGAGAGAGAGACATTGATGTGAGAGAGACATATCAATTGGTTGATTCCTGTAAGTGCCCCAACCAGGGTCAGGGATGGAACCTGCAATCCAGGTAAGTGCCCTTGACCTGAAATAGAATCAGAGACCCTTCGGTGGGAGGGCCAGCACTCCACTAGTTAGGGTTCACTGTTGATTTAAGAGTGATTGATGATATGTTTCTACATAATATTGAGTAGATATGATCTTAAATTTTTTTACTAAAAGAATATTATTGTATTTCATTGAGTCTAAGATGCCATGAGTGGCAAATACATCTTTAATTTAAGTGCAATTTAAAAAACCTGCAAATGACATATAGATATTGGTAAAAATCTTTTAAATATCTTAAAATGGAAAAATTAATATTGAAATCAAGAAAATCAAATATTACATATTACACACAAATACACACATATTTTTTCTTTTCCTCATTTTTCGGTAAATGTGATTCACATACAGCTGTCAGAAATAATATAGACAGAACCTCTTTAGCCTTGATCCACTTTAATCGAATGATAGCATCTCTCAAAACTACAGTACAATATCCCATTCAAGAAGTTGACGTTGCTGCAATCCACTATCTTATTTATATTTCCCCAGTTTTACATGCACTGATCCGTGTGTGTGTGTGTGTGTGAGTGTGTGTGTGTGTGTATGTGTGTGTGTTGGGATATGAAAATTTTCACATGTATCTATTTGTGTATCCATCATCATATTCAAGGTATGAAACAATTCCATTACAGCTATTACAGCCATGACATCTCATTTTGCCCTGTCCTACCTTCTAACCCTAAACATCAAACTTAACCCCTGACAACTACTAATCTCTTTTTCATTTCTATAAATAGTTTAAAGTTCAAGATTGTTATATAAGTGTAATTACATAGTATGTAATCTTTTGGTGTTGGTTCTTTTCAGTCAGCATAATCCCCTGGAGGTTCATCCAAGTTGTAGCATGTACAAAAGCTTCCTTCCTTTTTATTGTTAAGTAATATTCCATAGTATAATGTACCACAGTTTAAACATTCACCTGGTGAAGAATATCTGGGTTGCTTCTAGTTTGAGGATACAACAAGGAAAGCTGCTCTGAAGAACCAAGTACAGATTAACGTAATTTTTTGTGAACATATTTTAATTTCTTTGGAATAAATGTACAAGAGTGCAATTGCTGGGCCTTATAGTAATTATATGTTTAATTTTACAAGAAAGTTTCAAACTTTTTGTTCAGCATGAAAAACAGTTACCCATTTTTAACGGAGGATCTCACCATCATTTTGCGTTATCACTATTTTTTTAAATATTAACCATTCTGATAGGTATATAGTGATATATTGTTTTAATTTGTATTCTTTAATGGCTAATAATGCAGAATATTTTATGTGCTTGAATTGTTTGCTTGTTTTAAATGTTGAGCTCTGAAAGTTCTGTATATATTCTAGATACTAATCTTTTATTAAATATGCAGTTTGCAAATACTTTCTCCCTATGTGTAGCTTTACTTTTCATCCACTTCACAAGGTATTTCACTTAACAAAAGTTATAAATTTAATAAAATCCAATTTATCAATTTTCCCTTTTATGGATTTTTATTTTGGTGTCAAGTATAAGAGCATGCTTCCTAGCCCTTGATTTAAAAGATGTTCATGTTTTTCCCCCTAAAAGTTTTGTGGTTTTGCATTTATGTCAGTGATTCATTTTGAATTAATTTTTCTGTAAAGTGTAAAGTTTAGGTTGAGAGTTTTTGTTTGTTTTCTGCCTATATGGATGCCTCGTTGCTGTAGTAACATTTATTTTAAAAGCTATCTTTTCTCCTTGGAATCATTTTTGTAACTCTATTGAAATTTTTGTAACATAAGTATGTATTTTTGAACTTCAAAATAAAACAACATTGGTCTTTTGGCTTTAGTGCTATTTCTTATGTCTGACACAAATTTAGCAATTTAATTTGTAAGTTACTTAATCTTTTTACATGTCAATGTTATTTTCTATAAAGATAAAGTCTTAGATTTTATACTTTCTACATTGCTTTAAAAAAACTTTATACAAGTGAGACAAAAACAAATAATTACAAGTTTGAAAAAGGTATATTTTCTTTTGTCACAAGATTGCATGTATAAAATAAATAATAAATATCATAATTCTAGACATAACAGAAAGTAATATGAAGATTTCAAACTATGCATACCTGACATGAAGCCACTTACATCCTAAGAATGACTGAGATACTAGCATCCTTTTATTCATATTTACTACATTTTTTCCCCAAACAATGGCTATTTTTAGAGCAATGTGATAATCAAAATACACACTTCATAAAGCCTCTAGGTTCTGCTGTAAAATATTCAAGTTCAAATTCTCCTCCCAGAGTGGGCCAATTATCTCAGACATCAGACTATACTTTTTTTTTTAAGAAAAAAAGGCTACTAAACATGAAAAGGATATGATATAAAGTTGTACTTATATAGGAAATACTCAACTTCTGAAAAAAGGTGTGGTCAAAATTTCATTTGTATGTCAAGACTAGGTTTTAACTTATAAAAGAACTCTCTCACCTACAGTATAGAGCAAGTTGGGTTTGGAGGCCATTCTATGGAGTGACTAGAATTTAAAGCATTAGTATTCCCATCTGTCATGAACTTCTGTGGGTCCTGGAATTACTCATAAAAGGTCTACCCAAATTCTATTCATAATAACCTGGAAAATATTTTATGCATACAAAACCAACAAATTCCATTTGGGGTAAGCAATGAACATATATAGCTTGTTTCAAAGAGTTATATTTTACTCAGGACATGGAAATCACTCTTCACAACTTTTAGCAGAAAGGAAATTTTCAATGACTATGTTTTCTAGGCTTGCGTATTTGGTATGATATTCATGTCAAACAGCATCCTCATAAGCTTTCTGACCTCAGATTTTAATGAGAAAATGTTACCTTGTTCAAGAAGACCTTATTTTCAAGCCAAATATTGAAAATACATTAAGACAAATGTATATATTTATTTGTCTTTAAAATTGCAATTCCTCTTCCTAAGCTTTGAATGAAAAATGGTTGTAAAGAACCATTCTTCAGTTATTGGAAAGCTAAATCCATTGTTAAATTTGCTGAATTACTCAATTATTGCAGAAAAGTCCTACAAAGATCGCCAAGGGTGATGGTAATGAATGAAATTGATCTAATCTTGCAATATGAAAAGAATTTCTTGGAGTGAAACACTTGTTTCACAGATAAATCTTCAGGGAAATAACTGGCTAAAGCATCCTTTTTTTTCATGGAAGGAAACTTATTAAAATGACATAAGAGAAAGCATGGACATTTTAAATCCTAAAGCAAGCTCGTCGATTACAGTCTCACTATAATACTGGCTTTGAGGGAGTTTGTAACTATCTTGAGAAATTAAAATGCCACAATTCTTGGCTCAGTTATATATGTACATTCTTGGCCAGGTTCTTTTAATTCTTCATGTGTTGTAATGTGAATTTTAATTTCCTTTATGATCTGTCAGGTGCAGGCTTCAAGACTTGTGAGACTACTAGGCATCTTTGATCTACTTTAAAGCCTGGCACTGATAAATGACACTCTGGCTTTCCTTCAGAAAGCAAAGCTACTTCATGACAGTATTGGACCCCGTGATGAAGTATAGTTCTATGATACTTACAGCTTTCGAAGTTCTTTCATTTATATTTGGTTACTTGAATACTGTAGCGACCTCAGAAACTGTTATAACAACTGTGATACTTCTTTAATTCATTTTGTCAGCTATTCCATTTCATGACAGCAGGTGACTATAGTTACAGAAAGAAAGAAAGAAAGAAAGAAAGAGAGAGAGAGAGAGAGAGAGAGAGAGAGAGAAAGAAAGAAAGAAAAGAAAGAAAGAAAGAAAGAAAGAAAGAAAGAAAGAGAAAGAAAGAAGAAGAAAGAAAGAAAGAAAGAAAGAAAGAAAGAAAGAAAGAAAGAAAGAAAGAAAGAAGGGAGAAAGAAAGAGAGAAAGAAAGAAAGAGAGAAAGAAAGAAAGAAAGAAAGAAAGAAAGAAAGAAAGAAAGAAAGAAAGAAAGAAAGAGAAAGAAAGAAAGAAAGAAAGAAAGAAAGAAGGAAGGAAGGAAGGAAGGAAGGAAGGAAGGAAGGAAGGAAGGAAGGAAGGAAGGAAGGAAGGAAGGAAGGAGGAAAGAAAGAAAGGAAAGAAAGAAAGAAAAACACACGGGCTGATTGCACTTTATATTTATGACCAGGAATCTCGAGTGAGTCCTTTGCACTACCAGGGCATTTTACTATATTTCCCCAGTCCATTTACTCTCCTACTGTTTACATGACAATTTCATAGCTCTTCCCTCTCCTCCCTCTTAGGTAATAACATTGCTCCTCAATTATTGAAATAATAGATGCAAATAGAAGTGAGTTTATAAAAATTTTACCATTAAATCTATCATTCCAGCTGAGTCTATACCTACATATTTTACTTTCCTTTCAATTATAATGGATGAGCCTTTCTTGTTTTCAGATAGATATAGATGATATAGATAGCTATAGCTATAGCTATAACTATAGATATAAATGATATAGATATAATTTATTTCTATCATCATTCCACAGAAACCACTCTGGTCTGTGACCAGTGATTTGTACATTGTAAAATCCAAGAGTCAACTCTCATTTCACATTTTGTTTGACCACTCAGCACCTCTTAATTCTGCTAACCACACCACTATTGGGAATCCTTTCACTTGAGTATAGGATTATCAGTCTCAGGTGGTTCTCAGCTATTCTTCGTTGCAGTCCTACTTTTCTTCTTTATTTATAATTAAACCATTTTGACCTTATACAGAGTATATATTTAAATGTTATCTAAATGCTGATTACTTAAAGTTTACATCTTCAGCCTGGCCAGTGTTGATCAGTGGTTGAGTCACCAGAGGTCACCTGTTCGATTCATGGTCAGGGCACACGCCCAGGTTGCAGGTTCAATTCCCAATGGGGGGTGTGCAGAAGGTGGCTAATCAATGGTGTTTCTCTCTCATTGATGTTTTGATCTCTCTATTCCTCTCTCTTCCTCTCACTCTCCTATCTCTTCTCAATGTAGCAATTGGGTTATGCAAAATAATAAATCATATCTAGTCATTTCTGTGCTCAAAACCCTCCAATATGTCCCTATGTTATTCCATTGGTTAATGAGGAACTTTTAATCAATGACCCCGGATAATTGTCTGAATTAATTCCTCTGATTTTTCCCCTTCCCATTTACTTTATTCCATCCACATTATCCATAAAATTTTCTGGACCACAACAAAGATATTTCAGGTCTGGGTTTCTTCTACCATATTATTTTTATTCTTTTCGTCACCTTTTAAGGTCTCTACTCAAATGCCCTCTTTTCTTCAAATGCTTCCTAATGATTCTATTAAAAATAACTAACTCTTTAAAACCAGTTTTAGCAGGCTTCATAACCTGCTTTTGTGTGTGTCTTAATAATTATTTTATCTAAGATGTGTGTTTTAAATGGTGATTACCACACAGAGGTGCTCAATAAATATTTGTTAACGAAATAAATATTATAAGTTTTTGGTACATTTGCTTGTTTCTGTCTCTAACCACCTATAACTTTCATTAGGCTATTTTCTCCATGTAAAAATGGACTTTGTCTTTTGTTTGAGGCTGTGCCTCAGTTATTAGATTGGTGCCTAACTCATAGTTAAGACTTGATCAATACATTTTAAATGAATGAATACATTAAAAAGTGTCAGGTATTTAAGCCCCCAAAAGTTAACTTACATTGTTATGTAAATTAAAACTGACACATTCAGATCATTAGTGATACCTGGTTTCAATTTATATTTTCACATCATTTTCTAAAGCAGACCTCTCAACTTCTATGTACAACGTATAGCTCAACAAAACCATATCAAATACTATTCCTTAGTATAACAGGAAACTGCATCTATTTTGCATGTGGTTCCTTCTGGCCTGGATGCCTTGGTCTTTCTAACTGATTGTTAAAATTTTACTTACCTTTCAAGACCCAATTCATTAATTTTAGGGCTATTTCTACATTTTTTTCCTATATATTTCATACAGCTGTATGCTAAAACTTCCAGAGTGTCTCTGTTATGCACATTACCTGATATCTCTACATCCAAAGAAAATGAAATAATTTCAGCAAATTATAACTCATTTCATCTCTGCTTCCTTCATTTGAATACTTCCACTGTGATTATTTTTATATAAATTATACACCTATAAAATTAATTAAATTCAACATAATATTCTTGGTATAGAAAAGAGAAAGTGTGATTTTCCTAAATGTGATCAAACATTTTTATGAAAAATACAATTAATTTGATAATTTTATGATATATAGACCAAAATATATTACTTTCTAACTTTTGCATTTTAATCTTTTTAAATTAGAAAATTTATAAGTATAGTTTTAAAAATACCTTTTAGAAACTGTTAAAATAGATATCTTATTAGTATAGCTTTAGGTTTTATACATTAAACTTTAATATAGTCATAATAAACAGTTGAAGATTTAAAATGAAAATGCCCAAACACTGAATTCTTCAACCTTAGTTTGATCTCTGAACCATTTTCATGATAATGTATATATGCAAAAGCCTAAGCGACCGTCCAACCATTCAACCATTTGACCATTCGACCAGTAGCTATGATGCGCACTGACCACCAGGGGGCAGACACTCAACACACAGACATGGAAACATGGAGCAGACTGATGTATCTCAGAGGAAAGAGGGAGGGAGGAGGGCAGGAAGAGATTAATCAAAGATCTTATATGTATACTAGAGGCCTGGTGCACGGATTTTTGCACCAGTGGGGTCCCTTGGCCTGGCCTCCGGAGATCGGACTGAAACCAACAGTCTGACATCTTCCGAGGGGTCCCAGATTGCAAAAGGTTGCAGGCCAGGCAAAAAGACCTCACCAGTGCATGAATCTGTGCACCAGGCCTCTAGTCTATATATATAAAAGCCTAAGTGACCATTATGACCGGTCGACAGAACAACTGGTCAACCAGTCACTATGATGCATACTGACCACCAGGGGGCAGACGTTCAAAGCAGGAGATGCCACCTGGTGGTCAGTGCACTCCCACAGCCAACCTCCCATAGCCGGCTAACCTCCCGCGTTCCCTCCCCCTGTCCAATCGGGACTGGGCAAGATGACCCCGATCTGCCTCTATTGCTGGGCAGGCTGAGGGACCCCACCTGTGCACAAATTCGTGCACCAGGCCTCTAGTATTCAATAAATGTATATAACCTAACAAATGTAGTACATATGTTTTTTATTTAATTATGCATAAATTTGATCAATTTATCTATTCTCCTAACTTTATTTCATTTAGTTAAATCTTACTATCCAGTACCAGTTAAGACACCAGGAAGAAAGACAAATTTGAATAAATACATGACCTGACTTCAAGGACATTTTAGTATTAAATATTAAAATTTAATATTTCTGGTGTGAACTTTTTTTTCCCCCTAGGAGCTAGGTTATCTGATTTTCCCAAAGCACAACTAGTATAGTAAATTTAAAATTAAATTAAATAACTTATTAATTGGGCTTTTGTGTGAACAGAAAAGTTATTTAATGAATGCTTTTGGTTAGATTGTACTGATCTCTGTAAGCTAAAATTCTGCTTAATTTACTGTGCATACTGTGTTTATGGTATAGAAGGTGTAAAGTCACTGCAATGTAAAGATCTTAATGAGAGCTTTAAGGGACTGAAAGAGAGCTTCAAGGGACTTAGTGAGACTTTAGCAGTGGTTCTCAACCTTCTGGACCTTTAAATACAGTTCCTCATGTTGTGACCCAACCATGCTACTTCATAACTGTAATGTTGCTACTGTTATGAATCGTAATGTAAATATCTGATATGCAGGATGGTCTTAGGCGACCCCTGTGAAAGGGTCATTTGACCGCGAAAGGGGTTGCAACCCACAGGTTGAGAACCGCTGCATTTTAAAGAATCTTAGTGAGAATGTCAAAGACACTTACAAGCACCAGAAATTAAGCATACACTAACTGAAATAAAGAATAATTTACAGGGACTCAATAGTAGAGCAGAGGATTCCAAGAATCAAGTCCACAATTTGGAATATGAGGAAGCAAAGAATACCCAATCAGAAGAGCAAAAAGAAAAAATAATCCAAAAATATGAAGACAGTGTAAGGAACCTCTGGGACAACTTCAATATTCATGTACCAATTATTTCAGGGGGCTGGGGTCTCTTCTCCACATCCTGCATGGAGAGAGAGAGAGAGAGAGAGAGAGACATGAACAGGTTTGTATAAGTTAGGAGGCGCTTTTGGAATTAAAGAAAAATGAATTGGACAGACACAAAATTAGATTAAAAGCTTAGGCTGGGAGTGGCGTCTGCCCTCTCGTGGAGGGACAGACAGAGAGAGAGAGCCAGCACCAGAAGCAGTTTATTATATACTTGAATTACAGGAAGTTACATCACATCCGGGTGGGCCTTGAATTCCTGGCGACATCATGAGATCCATCCCCTTAACACTGGGCGGGAAAGTCAGACTGAGTGGCGTCCAATCTCTTGACTGGGTCCGCCCTCAGGGCATGGCTTTGCCTTCGCTCTGAGTTTCAGCTGACATAATTAAACCGAGTGTTTACTAATAGCCCTCAGCACCAATATTCGAATTATGGGGGTGCCAGAAGGAGAAGAGAGAGAGAGCAAGATATCAAAAACCTATTTGAAGAAATAATGTCAGAAAACTTCCCCTACCTAGTGAAAGAAATAGACTTACATGCCCAGAAAGCAGAGAGTCCCAAACAAGAGGACCCCAAAGAGGACCACACCAAAACGCATCATAATGAAAAATGCCAATGGTTAAAGACAAAGAAAGAATCTTAAAAACAGCAAGAGAAAAGAAGCTAGTTACTTGCAAGGGAGCTCCCATACGGCTATCAGCTGATTTCTCAACAAAAACTTTACAGGCCAGAAAGGAGTGGCAAGAAATATTCAAAGTGGATGAATAGTAAGGTCCTACGAACAAGATTACTCTACTGAGCAAAGCTCTCATTTAGAAATGAGGGTCAGATAAAGAAAAACAAGGAAAATGTAAAGGAGTTCATCACCACCGAAGCAGTATTACATGGGTGTTGAAGGGTATTATTTAAGAAGAGGAAGAAGAAGGAGAAGGAGAAGGAGAAGAAGAAGGAGAAGGAGAAGGAGAAGGAGAAGGAGAAGGAGAAGGAGAAGGAGAAGGAGAAGGAGAAGGAGAAGGAGAAGGAGAAGGAGAAGGAGAAGGAGAAGGAGAAGGAGAAGGAGAAGGAGAAGGAGAAGGAGAAGGAGAAGGAGAAGGAGAAGGAGACGGAGAAGGAGAAGGAGAAGGAGAAGGAGAAGGAGAAGGAGAAGGAGAAGGAGAAGGAGAAGGAGAAGGAGAAGGGGAAAAGGAAAAGGAGAAGGGATAAAAAATATAAACAAGAAAATGGCAACAAATACATATCTATTAATAATGGAATCTAAAAATCAAAATAAACAAAAGAAATCTTATGATCAAAATAAACTGATGAATAAAATAGAATCACAGGCATGGAAACATGGAACAGACTGATGAATCTCAGATGGAAGGAGGAAGAGATTAATCATAGATCTTATATGCATATATGCATTATCTATGGACATAGACAATAGGGTGGTGAAGGCCTGAGGTGGTGTGGGAACTGTGTGGAGGAGGACAATGAGGGAAATATGGGGGACATCTGTAATATTCTCAACAATAAAGATTAAAATAAAAAGATGATAGTTTGTTGTTTTATTTTGCTTAGGGTGTGGAAATACATAACTTCTCAGCTATTTCAGTGATTGAAGTATTAACAGAACATACCATAAGGTAATATTGTGCTTCCCTTCAGCATTTACTAGTAGTTTTTATCCCTTTAGGTGATTTCCAACATTTATGAAAAAGAATGAAAATAATTATTTTGAGCAAGTACTTTTTGCCAGGTACTTTTGATGCCATATTTTACAGACAAGGAAATAACTAAAAGAGGTTAAGTTACTTGCTTGGAATTACAGAAAAATGTGGCAAAATATAAAATTTATAATCTGATAAATCTAGCCCTGATGTGGTTCAATTGGTTTAGTATCCTCTTATGCACAGAAAGGTTACAGGTTCAAATACCAGTCAGTACACATACTCAGGTTTTGCTTTCTGTTCCTGGCCAGGGTGTGTACAGGAGGCAACCAATCAATGTTTCTCTCTCACATGGTTGTTTTTTTTTTCTCTTGCTCTCTCCCTCTCTAAAAATAAATCAATAGCTCTAGCTGATTTGGCTCAGTATATAGAGCATCGGCTGTGGACTGAAGGGTCCCAGGTTTGATCCAGTCAAGTGTACATGCCCAGGTTGCGGGCTTGATCCCCAGTAGAGGATGTGCAGGAGGCAGTCAATCAATGATTCTCTCTCATCATTGATGTTTCTATCTCTTTCTCCCTCTCCTTTCCTCTCTGAAATCAATAAAAATATATTAAAATAAATAAATAAAAAATAAAAACATATACTCAGGTCAATCTGAATATAAAAACCTGTGTTTATTAAAAGTTTGGATTCATACACAAAATTATTTTCATGTTAGACCTTGGCATTTAATTTTTTTATGAGGGTAGACTATCATTTTATTTTTTCTGGAATCATATTTAAGTAGACTTTAGTCACTCACTCAACAAATGCTTATTGTGTGCCAAGTATATACCAGACATTTTGCTATGAGACCTAAAGCAATGAATATAGACAAAAGTTGGGAACATCATGGAAGTTTCGTTTTAGGGGAGACAGAAAAGATAAATGAACAAAAGCCATGTTATATGGAGAGATAGTTTAAAGATTAAAATATATCATAATGCAGAAGAATAATAATTCTTCTTTTTA
The DNA here is from genome assembly GCF_028538775.1 of Myotis yumanensis. Lineage (NCBI taxonomy): Eukaryota > Metazoa > Chordata > Mammalia > Chiroptera > Vespertilionidae > Myotis > Myotis yumanensis. The sequence goes on from NW_027223754.1 coordinate 134,023,441, forward strand.
TAAAAGTTGTTAAAATGAACTTGTTTATCTTTATCTTCAATTTATGAAGTTATAGGACTATTAATAATACAGGATGGTGAATTAATTTCTTATTTATTTGTAAGCTTGTTTTATCTTATAGTGACTTACTGTAGTTGTTATGGGGATATACATAATAGTTGTTAAATGATAAAAAGATATATATATATATATATATATATATATACACACACATATATATATACATATATACATATATATATGTAATAGAGAAATATGCTAATTAACTGGAACACCGTAATGGGTTGACTGGTCAGGAGGACGTTGCCCACGCAATGTCGGGGGCGGGGCGGCAGGGGCCTCCATATGTCTGCACTGGGGGAGGGCCTGGTCAGCAACTGCCGAGGCTGCTTCAAGGGCCGGAGAGGGAGGCAGGGATGGACCTGCCACGGCCGTGGTTGCTGCATGGCGCGGGGAGCCAGGCAGGGCCAGACAGCAACTCCAGGATGGGTGGCGCAGCTGGACCCGCCTTCAGGCAGGTCTGGCCGCGCAGCTTGACAGCAGACAGCAGGGCCTGCTTGGCCATAGCTGCTGTGACCTGGGAGCAGGCAAGCATGGCCCACAGGCAGCACCCAGCAGGGCCTGCTTGCCCATTGCCGCGGTATGGAGCAGGCCGGCCCCCACAGAGAGCAGAGAGCCATGGGGAGCAGGCCTAAGCTGTCAGTAGGACATCCCCTGAGTGTTCCAGGATTGAAGAGGGTGCAGGTCAGGCTGAGGGACCTCCCCCCCACCCCCTGTGCACCAGGCCTCTAGTCCTATAATAATATTATTCTAAAAAAGAGGGATGTTTTAATAATTTTAGCAAAGTTGTTTTGACTACTTAGGGAATTCGCTAGAGATCCATAGAATCAGAAATAGTGACAGCTAATTTTGTCTATATTTATCTATATTTTAGATACTCTCCTATATTTATAGTTATAACAGCCCTTTTGATTAGTAAAAAGTGAAATGTTATTTAAAAAATTACAACTAATAGCAAATGAAAACTAAGACAATTTTTAATAAGAAGATAAAGATATTCATCAAAAATCTAAATTGGTTCCCTGGAGGATGAGTTAAAGCTATTTGAACATCTGGTTAAAATGGCCCTGGAGAACATGGTTTCTGTGGGATTACATGAAGATACTTCAGTTTGGAAAATGACAGCTTCTAAAGGACAATGCATACCTTCATCTCCATTCTAACCTGCGCTTGCCTTAAGGAGTTCAGACCAGATGCAAACAATTTAATGGCATTTAATTAAATCTTGGTCTAGAGACCCACAGTGGAATAGTGTCCACTGGTCATTTCAGGCTTGCCTGGAATTTTATTTATTTCACCTTTACTCCTAAATGTAGAAAATGTGAAAGAACAAAACAGATCCAGAGACATAGAAGCATGGTGCAGACTGTCAAAGAACACAATAAATCTCAGAGGGCAGACGGGAATGGGTGGGAAGTGATTAACCAACGAATTTATATTCATATGTGCATAACCCATGCGCACAGACAATAGTGTGGTGAAGGCCTGGGGTGGGGTGGGCAGATGTGGGCTAGACGGGGTTATTGGGGAGAAAAGGGGAACATCTGTAATACTTTCAACAATAAAGATTAATTTAAAAAATCAAAATATAATAACCATTATGTCATAATCATAGTTTCTCAACATACTGTGCTTTTCTTTTTCTTTTTCCTATCTCACAGATAGTTAGGTAAAAGAAAATGACTTTAAATGATAGAAACATCATCCTTTATCTGTTTTCTTCATTATAGGAGACAAAATTGCACATGCAAAATTACTCTGCGCAGGGAATTATTGAAAATCTCTTTAAATCCCCTGTGAAAAAACAATCAGTAGACATATAAAATGATTTAAAACTTCCAAATTGTTACCTTTGAAACTACATTTGCAAGGTAAATAAAATTTGCTACATCATTTATTTTGTGTTTTTTTTCTTTTTCAAGACAGTATTAAAAATATATGTTTTTGTTCCTTCATTTAAATGGGAAAGCTCAAAATTGCCTGCATTTTACTTAATATTTTTATATCACAATATGCCTATTTTGATTTAATATTTTAAGAAATCTATTTAGTATTTTATCTCAGAGAAACAAAACAATGTTAGTATAACCAACTTGTTAAAAGTAACTACATAATAGTTAACAAAACTCTCTGGCTATTTGGAATTTATTATGATTTGAGAAAAATTAAAACATTTTTTTCTAATATATTTTTATTTTTCCCTAAAAAGAACAGAACTGGCAGCCTTCAACCCATAGCCAGAGATGAAGATCAAGGAAGGATTTGTGTTCACTGAGAAAGAAATGGAAAGACTGTATATTTTTGTTATATAATAATTGTACAAATCAGTTAAAATAGTCCATTTGAAACACATTTTTAGTTTCTCAGGAAAATATTTAAATGTGACTAGGTTTCGGGAGAGTTGGGATAATTCCATACCACTAATGTCAGTGGTTCCCAAGCAGGATGGGTTCCTTACTCCTCACCTCTCCGCTCTGGAAACATTTAGCAATGTCTGGAGACATTTTTGACTGTCATGTCTGCTACTGGCATCTAGTGGGCAGAGGACATACGTGCTACACACACAATGCAAAGGCAGCCCACAACAACAAAAAGTCATCTGGCCTAAAATATCAATGATGTCAGGGCTGAGAAACCCTGACTAAGGTAAAGGCAATGTTGTTATTGCCAGTCACTAAGGCTAATTGAAGAGTCTTATACAATTTGTCCTTCTGCATGAATGGAAGCAGTAATAAAATAACACTGATTTGTGCTTATATACAAACGTCGTAGAAAAGCAGTTTGTCATATATTTAACATTTATGTCATCTGTTCTAGAAAAAATAATTCTGCAGAAAAATGATAAAAAAGCTGTATTATTAAGCTTTTTTTAAAAAAATTAAGAAAGGCATTTTCATGATTCTCTTATCCTATGCAACTTTTCCTGCATCAAATAACTAGAAAATTTCCAGAGTAACAATTTTTATTGGGCTAAACTATCAATCCCTGGGACATGATAAAAACTTTGGCACTTTTGTTTACAAAATAAAATTAATCACATGGCATTTACTCATACATAGTTGACTATGAACTATGTAATAAGAAATTCACCCAGTTTTTCATGAAAAGAGTTTATTATCTGAGAGACTGTTCTTTAGAAATGTATGAACAAAACACTAATGCATTTATTTGCTAATGTATTTATTTGCTAATTGTTTTCTATTACATATGCATTGTTAATCTGACAGATCATTTCAATCAAATGGTCAACAAATGCTATAAGAACATAAGAGAAAACAGAAAATATAGTGAGTTAGGTATCATGGGTTATATAAAAAGTAAAAGACACAACCCTGTCTCTAAAATCTTTACAGACCAACACCCCAAATATTTCAACATTAAAAAAGGTTAAGGTTTGATCATTCATTCATCTATTAACTAATTCATTGCTGTATCAACAAAAATATTTTTTTAAAATATATTTTATTGATTTTTTGCAGAGAGGAAGGGAGAGAGATAGAGAGTTAGAAACATCGATGAGAGAGAAACATCGATCAGCTGCCTCCTGCACATCTCCCACCGGGGATGTGCCCGCAACCCAGATACATGCCCTTGACCGGAATCGAACCCGGGACCCTTCAGTCCGCAGGCCGACGCTCTATCCACTGAGCCAAACCGGTTTCGGCTGTATCAACAAAAATATTAATAAATGTATTAATGTCAATAACATGACAAGTATACACCCAGTACAATGGCAGTAAAAAGCAAGAAATAACATACATAGCCAGGCATGTCATAAGGATCTTCACAAATAAGGTAGCATTTGACCTGGGCCTAACCCAATGACAAAATCTTTGAAAAATTCTAGGACAACTTGGGAAGAGTGAATGATCCTACATAAGATGATAGACTTGTTTTGGTTTTTTTTTTTGTACAGTTAGTCTTTAGAAGATAAAGCATTATTTTTAAAAAATATATTTTTATTAATTTTAGAGAGGAAGGGAGAGGGAGAGAGAGATAGAAACCTCAATAATGAAAGAGAGAATCATTGATCGGCTGCCTCCTGCACATCCCACACCGGGGTTTGTGCCTGCAACCTGGGCATGTACCCTGACTGGGAATCGAACTGTTAGTTCCTGGTTTGTAGCTCAACGCTCAACCACTGAGCCATGCTGGCTGGACAAAGCATTCTTTTTGAAATATCAGCTGGATTAATAAACAAGTGTGGGTCCTGGGCTAAAAAGAGATGAGGGCTAGCAATATCAACTGAGATGGCAGCCACATGGTGGTAACAGAAGCGGCTTGAGAGCGGGCGGATATCTGAATGAAAAACAGTGAGGAATATAGAGAGAAGGGGGAGAAAGAGAAAGATAAAGATTCAAAGACTGAATGTTTATAGAAGTAAGGAGTATAGATAAGGATTAATCTCACCGCTGCAGGGTAGTACCATGAGAATCAAGAGAAAAATTACTTTTAGAAATAAATTACTGGTTCACTGTGACAAATAATGAAAAGAAGTCAACGAAAATGAGGTATCAGAAAGGTCACTGGGTTTTTCATTAGGAGGTCCAATATTTCATACATGCATGCCAGGTAGTAGAAAGGAGGGGGGCGGAGGTCGAGGGAAAGTGACATAAAAGAGACGTGTAAATTTCACTCCTCTTTCCAGCACCACTTTCCTGGTTCATGGCCTCATTATGTTTTACTTGGACTACAGCCATAGCCTCCTAAAGAGCCCTTTCCTGGCGCAGTGCTGCTTATGCACAGCTGCAATAAGAGTCTTTTCAAATCTCAGATTTGAACATGGGACTCCCTTGCTCAGAAGCCATCACTGACTAGCCATTATTTATAGCCCCAAGCTTTTATCCTGGCATTCAAAGCCCTTAGGTTTTTTGCTTTCAATCAATTTTTATCTTATTCGTTTTGTGTTCCATTACCATTGGATAATATGTAACTGGTAGTTTTCTGTTTTCACTACATTACTTCTTGCCTCAATGTCTTTTCTCTTGTTTTTACTTTACCCTTCTGGGGATATCTTTTTTGTCTGTCTGCTTGTTTGTTTTTTAATGTCAAGGTCCTAGGCATCTTTCATGCCATAGATTAAATGCTATCTATTCAATTAGGCGCTCCCTGATTCGCCTCACCTGCAGATTGCTTCTGTGTTCCACTCTTTTGAAGTATCTTTAGACCACTCGCGTGGCACTTATACACTTTTTTCTTTATTATGTTATTTACTTTAGTAAATACATACTGATACATATGAACATATATTAGTAAGTATATACTAATATATATTATATACTAATATGTAAAAGTAGAGAAAAAGTAGGTTTGCAGTTGTGAGTATGCAAAACAGAATTTATTCTTGTATTAGTTATTAATTATTGTACTTTTTATTTGTATTATTTGTCATCTTCTTATTATTGTTATTATCTTGAACGCTTACTTATAATTTATATTTGAGGTAATGATGCCTGGTAATTAACCTATTTTACTGACCCCTATATTGCTTGCCCGCTCAGCATCCAAATAATATGTTTTGGTTAATGGTGGCCTAGTTGAAATTAGATAAATACTCAGGTCAAGTATTTCACAAGGGATTGTCCCTATTCCCAAAGCCATCATGAACAGGCTGTGATCCAAATGACAAGGGCAGAGTAATCAAGCATCAATATGGGGATTTTTCTGATACTATAAATAATGATGTGTTTATGTTCTACATAAATCACTTAAGTGTTAGAATTAATGTCATGAAGAAGGCCTGCTTAAGAATTACATTAATAAGAGTAAAATGAAGTTGAGAAGAAATGAGAGAAAAAGAGAGAAAGGCCAAATTCTAATGAACATTTTTTTTGAGAGTCTGGATTCAGGAATTTTGTATTTTATAACTCTAGGGGGCACCATTCATATGTGCCTTGTATGAACAATGTCCTCCCCTCCACTCCCCCGAATCGTGTGATGGGATAGCCTAACGTTTTAGTTATTTGAGCCAATAAATTCTCATTCTCAGATTAATTCAATTTAATTTTGTTCCTGCCTCCGTCATTCGCAAATGAAACATGTAATGCATTTACATGTAGTTTGAAAAACATTCTACCAGATAATATATTCTTGAATATTGTATTCGCTTATTCATTTTGAATTCAAATGGTTTCTCACAGTGCTTTTTCCATAATAAAAGAATTATTTATGTTTTTGTATATTCTATTAAGTTGGCCTATTCTAAGAGGTGAATATCAATAGAGAGAAAACCTGAAGAATATGAACCATGGCGAAAGGGTTTATGAGGTACGTAGACTATCAGTTAATATTAGACAGTTTTAGTTGAGACAAAGTCATTTGTTTTATAAAAAAATACATTTAAAAATTCAAAATAATTTATATTTTATTACTCTGATTATTTTAACTTATGGATTATTGTTATAGCTCATTGTATTTTTTAAAATATATTTTTATTGATTTCAGAGAGGAAGGGAAGGGAGAGAGAGATAGAAACATCAATGATGAGAGGGAATCATTGATTGGCTGCCTCCTGCACCCCCCCCCCCCCCCTTACTGGGGATCGAGCCCGCAACCCGGGCATGTGCCCTTGGCTGGAATCGAACCCAGGACCCTTCAGTCCAGTCCACAGGCCGACACTCTATCCACTGAGCCAAACCAGCTTGGGCTAGCTCATTGTTAATACTATTACTTTTGTTACAGGATTTTTATTTGTATAGCTGATAGATTGGGCACTATGAAGGACCTCTGATAGATTTGGAACAATAGCTGTGTCTGTCTATCAATGTATCTGTCTCAGCAACTAAATCTTTGAATGTGAGCTCATTCTTAGTACTTGCGAAAGTAAAATAGAGATGCTCACATACAACTCACACATATACAAACTCTAGTAGAGTCATAATAATAAGTGACATTCTGTCAGTGTTTGGTAAGAAATCTAAAGAAAACAACTATCGTAATCTTTCCTTCCTCCTAGACTTGATTGCTAATTTTCAAAAATTTTCAACCTCGAGTCCAGCTTCATTCAGTCCTCACTTTTTTTCTATATGTTTTAAACACATTAGTTAATGTTTTTACATTATAACAAATGTACCAGATCTTGAACAGAGTTTTACCAGTTTTAAAAGAGCTGAAAATAAGCAAGACTTGGAGAAAAAAGAGTGCAGGCTAGATTATTTTGCTAGTTTTTATGCAGTTGAAAAGAGGGATCACAAGCACAGGACACAAAAATTAATGGGTTTCTAAAATCGCAGAAAGTATTTCAGTTAAAATGGATAAAAATGTACTCTCTTGATGCTCAGAATGCCAGGAGTATGCTTAGGTGTGGAATCATTTTCTCTGACGTTATTAATGGTAAGTCAAATCATTGTTTTTCTGGCCTCTTTCCAAGGCAATGATGCCTGGAGATGTGAGGATGGACCAGATGACTTCTTGAAATGGTTCCTTTGATTTATAACTATCAAGATGAGTACATGTATACATGAATACACATGTACGCAATTTGAGAAATAACAGTGCTCCACATATGTGTGGGCATAACAGATGTGTACTTCCAGAAAAATCTCTGTAGACAAAAACGTTCAACAGAAAGTCAAAGTTTCTCAAGATTACTTTTACCCTCACAATGACAATCTACCTAAGGCATAATCGAGTGGAAGTTTTACATTAAAATCTTAAATTTTTCTATCTAGTCCTCTTTTTCCACATAGAGAAAAAAAAATAATGTGATGCAAATTAGTACAGTGATGAATGATCCGAGAATGAGCTTAGCTAACAGGAACAGGAAATAACCTAATGTCTTTTAATTACATTTACATAGTTACTCATCAAACAGAGCAAAACATTTACATTTCTGTTTCTGTCTTACTTCAGACTCTAGAACATATATATAGAGCAGCTTCAATATTTCCTTTGAAAATGTCAAACATACTTCCAATTATCTAAGAAAAAAATAAAATTGTGGGTTCATACTTGGAAAATTTTAGCTCCATCCATGGCTATTTATTCTCAGTGGATTTAAATGCTGTTACTCACTTTTCATTTGCTTACATAGTATAAAATCAGCCTGAGACAAACCAATATTATTTCTGAGCAATTTAGGCTTGGAAAATTCTGGATGTTGATAATGTAAGGTAATGAGAATGGATGGCATAATTTTCATGTAAAAATAAAGAACTTTTTCCATAATTTTCAGCAGAGCTTGAGTAAAGGTTTAAAAATATTGCTAAAGTATTTTATAAAGCACAACCTGTAACAATAAATAAAATTATTAATCATCATAATAAGTCTTATCATGAAGACTCTGCCCACTAGAAAAAGACCTATTTTGAAACTAATGTATAAATATATTGGATAATCAATTATATTGGAATTTTTAATCAAAATTCTAAAAAGAGCTTTCCTGAATATTTTTGCTTAATACTTATCTATGATCAAATATGATAGCAGAGAAAGTTATATATTCCTTCATCTTATATGATGATGTAGCTTACTTTCTCAATTTTTAAACCGATGTTCTAGCTGTGCTCTTGGTTAGATGATTTGCTTTTTAAATCATATTTGTATTTAAATAATACATGTTCTTTATTAATTTTGATTGAAAAGTAGCCTAAACTCTTTCCGTGAAATCTCCCCTGTCCCCACCATCAACAGCATTCTCATTTTATGCCTGTTCTGCCATGTGTACTAATAGTCTGGGACTCATGACTCAAGTTCAAGCTATGTCCCCAAGCAACTTCAATTCTTAACAATACGTTGCAGAGTAGGATGGCTTAACCTGAAGGATGGCTTGTTATTTCTGAAAACTAAGCCACAAAGCTATCCATCCAGTCTCAAGGAAACTTTGGAGCCTCTAACTTTATACAAAACTAGGTGAGCTCTCTGGACTGAATACAGCTATTCTAATTCTAGTTATTTTTGTAACTGATTTCTAAATTATTTGCCTTGTATTTAGATAATGTGTAGCTATGTTTCCCTAGTAATTATTTTAATTATTGTTTTAGGATTTTCCCTGGTAATTCTTGCTGCCTTCTGGCCTGATATTACTGTGGTTACTCTAGCTATCCCTTGAGTTGCATAATTTTTCATGATAAAAATCTGTTCTTATGTTTGATGTGTCTTTGTAAATACCATAGATGAAATAGGTTTACTACTAAATTTGAATTGAATTCTATGATTTTGGGTTTTATATCTGTCCTACTTTTTACATCCACTGTCTTTCCACCCACTCCTTTTAACAGAAAGATATATTTATATCTTTCACCTAAACGTTATAAGGATCTTTGAAGATATTAAATCAAGTTAGAAAGGTCATGATTCATATGGTTGCACAGTATTTTCACTGTGATCTCACAAATAAATATTATTAAAATTATTTTGTATACCTAAGGCTTGTTTAGATTTGACTTTTTGGAGTTTGCATTTTTTTTTTTTTTACTCACCATTATGGTTTTCTTTTCTTTTTTCTTTCTTTTTTAAAATTTTCTTTGGGTTTATTTGCTAATTTCTGTTATATAATCTAAAATAAAAATTCTTTTACTGAGGCTCTGCTTTTAGTTTTCCTAAAATGGTTTTTAGTATACACTCATTGAATAATAGTTTTTCTAGGTGGAAGATTTTAAATTGTCAATTGTTATTTTTTCAATTATTTAAGGAAATAATTCAATTTTCATTGTGGCAGCTGGAAATGTCACCTACCAGTATAATTTTTATTTGTCCTTTTTTATTTGTTAGTTTTTAGCAAGGGGACATGGATTGTATTTTTTCCCAGAGGTTTCTTTTATGATAATATTTTTTTTATCTTTATTCATCTGAAGTTTCATTATAATGTATCTTTGTACAATTTTTTTTTTTTAATTTACCATAGTAAAGTTTTTATGACCCCATAAACCTGATTAGTTGTAATCTTGGTCAGTTTTAGACATCTCATCCAATAGCCCTTCGAATTTCATTTCTCATTCATACTCCACTTTTTCTTTCTGTGTTTCTCATGTCTTAATCTTTTTAATCTTTCTTTCTGCTTTAGGGGAAATCAGATACATTTTCTAATTTGCAAAGTTCTCACTTAGGCTCTTCCAATGTACTATTTTGTTCATGAAAGAATATGTAATCTTGATTGTTATGTGTTTTCTTATTACTAAAAGATCTGTTAGGTTAGTTTAAAATTTTTAGTCTCTTGTTCCTTTGTCATAATTTAAATACCTTCTTTTAAATTTTAAACCTATTGAGTGATTCTTATTTCATATTCTATTTTATATAATGTTAAAATCTGGGGTCTTTGTGACTCTATTTCTGTTTGTTCTCATTTCTTTGTTTCATGCTGACTTATTTCATTGTTTATTATATGACTTTTATTGTAAGATCAATTTCCATGGGACTTTACCTATCATAAGACATTGAGCTCTGAAGTAAAGTTGATTTCTTCCAAGGAAAAACTATATTTCCTTCTGCCAAACATCTGGGGCACTACCAACCTGAAACTATTTTAAATTCAATTCTGGTTTGCTATCAGAAATTCTTAGGGGTAGATCTTTTTCCCTCCACTTATCCAGAACCAAGACTGAGACAGTCTTTCACAACATGTCCTTTCGGGCCACTCGTTGATGTAAAAACCAACTTCCATATCTTCCCTTCTCACACAGGCCCTACACTGCCTTCCGCCACACTTACTATGTGCACGTTGAAAATGGAAAGCTGCAACAAGGATGGCAGATGTGCCAGGAGCCGGTCCATCCTTGCTGCTTCAAGGGACCTGGCGTATATGGCATACTGTTCTTAATATGTTTGTTCCCTTTAGCACTATGTGTTTTAACCAAGGTCACCTCTCCGAGAAAGGTTGTTTTCCCAGGTAGGGATTTTTCCCTGAAGTTAAGGAGGGATAAAACCTCTTAACTAAGTGCCAGGCGGGTAGTTAATCACTTTAACTACAATCACCCTTAAGCTACATAATCTTTACTCCCTGGAGTGGAGATAAGAAACGCCCTAACCTTTGTAATAGAAATTGACAGGATTAAAATCGGCTGGTATAAATACGGATGTAACAAGACAATAATCATCAGATCCTCATCAGCTCCTCATCAGATCCTCATCAGTTCCTAACCAGAACCTAGCCAGAGAACATGGCAAAAGATCCTGGACAGAACCTGGCTACAGAACTTCACTGGAGAACCTAGACAGAACATGGCAAAAGAACCTGGATAGAACCTGGCTAAAGAACCTGGTGACTGAACCTGGCTGGAGAACCTGGAGAACCTGGCTGGAGAACCTAGCGAGAAAAAATGGCACCAGAACTTCGCTGGAGATCCTGACCAGAACTCGGCTGGAGTTCCTGGCTTGAGATCCTGGAGGGAGAACCTCGCTATGCTGATGAACTGAAACCAGTTTCCATGTCATTCATTCTTCGCTGACTCCGTCCACACCTTTGGGGATCCCTGGGCCTGTTGGGGTTGGACCCCAACAATTGGCGCCCAACGTGGGGCACGAACCCACGACCCTGGGATTAAGAGTCCCATGCTCTACCGACTGAGCTAGCCGGGCTTCTTCTAGAGCTGTACAAACTACTGGGCGAGTTAGTAGATCCGCCTGATAATTTCCTTCGCTTAAGGGTCCTGGTAGGCAGGAATGAGCTCTAATATGTCCAATATAGAAAGCCTTTTCTCGTTTATGAATGTAAGTTTGTAGCTGAGTTAACAAAGAGAAAATGGCTGTTCTTCCTTGTGGGAGAGAGGCCGTCTCAATATGAGGAAATAATTTAACTATATATTGAGAGTCAGTGTACAAGTTAAAGGGAACCTGTTGCAATTGTTCAAAGGCATAAATGACTGCCAAAAGCTCTGTTCTCTGGGCTGACGTCTCTAGGGTTTGTTGAACATGGGCCGGGAGCCGGTCCATCCTTGCTGTTTCAAGGGACCTGGCATATATGGCATACTGTTCTTAATATGTTTGCTCACCTTCTTGGCGCTATGTGTTTTAACCAAGGTCACCTCTCCGAGAAAGGTTGTTTTCCCAGGTAGGGATCTTTCCCTGAGGTTAGGGAGGGGATACAACCCCTTAATTAAGTGCCAGGCGGGTAGTTAAGCTACATAATCTTTACTCCCTGGAATGGAGATAAGAAACGCCCTAACCTTTGTAATAGAAATTGACAGGATTAAAATCGGCTGGTATAAATATGGATGTAACAAGACAATAAACATCAGATCCTCATCAGCTCCTCATCAGCTCCTCATCAGCTCCTCGTCAGATCCTAACCAGAACCTAGCCAGAACCTAGCCAGAGAACATGGCAAAAGATCCTGGACAGAACCTGGCTACAGAACTTCACTGGAGAACCTAGATAGAACATGGCAGGAGAAACTGGATAGAACCTGGCGACAGAACCTGACTGGAGATCCGGGCTAGAACCTGGCCAGAGAACCTGGCTGGAGAACCTGGAGAACCTGGCTGGAGAACCTAGCAAGAGAACATGGCACCAGAACTTGGTTGGAGATCCTGACCAGAACTTGGTTGGAGTTCCTAACCAGAACTTCTCTGGAGATCCTGACCAGAACTTCCCTGGAGATCCTGGAGGGAGAATCTCGCTATGCTGATCAACTGAACGCTGACCCCGTGCCATTCCTTCTTCGCCGACTCCGTCCACACCTTTGGGGATCCCTGGACCCGATGGGGTTGGACCCCAACAATTGGCGCCCGAACAGGGACCCTTAGGTAAGCCCCCCATTCCCTTAGGTAAGCCCCACTCTCGGGACTGATAGGACTCCACCGTAGAAAGAGGGTGGATAGTCTTCACCGACTCCGTCCACACCTTTGGGAACCCCTGGAACAGGATTCCCCTAGGTAAGCCCCTCACCCCCATTGAGAACCCCCACATTCGGGACGGATAGGACTCCACCAGGGTGCTACAGGCCCCCCTATAGAGGATAAGTAGGGTAAGAAGGTGGATAGTACAGAACTTAGATTGAGAAGATGTGCCATACTGAGTCCAAAGAAAGAAGACTCTGTATTGATCTTTAGATTAAGAAGATGTGCCATACTGAGTCTAAAGAAAAAAAGACTCTGTATTGATCTTTTAACACATATGCTTGCTAGCAGAGGAGTTAAGATTACTCCCAGTCAGACGGAATGTTTTATACAAGAAGTATGTCCATGCTTTTCTGAGGAAGGAAAGGTGCCGGAAAGGTAAATGTAGAGGCATGGGAGAAGGTAGGCTCAAGAGCCTTATCCTTAACCCCACTGCAACCTTTCCACCCCGGAAAAGTGCAGGATTGGAAAGCTCTCCCTGGGGTGATAGATCAGGACTCAGGTAATAGTGGAAAGCGCCAATCCTACTCTTGAAATGGATATAAGAGAGCATTTGGGGTTTTTCTTTTTAATGCCTGCTTTGGATTGAGTAAATGCATTACATGCGTCACCACAAAGGACCCAGAGAAGCTCCTTGTCCCATCATTCCAAAGATTTAGAGTTGCCCCGATAACAGAAAAGCGGAAAAAAGAAGAAAAGAAAGGCTATGCAAGGGACTGAGGTGCCACCATGGGATTAGCTGAAGAAGTTAACATCTGAGGCCCAACAGATGGTAGAAAAGCAAGAATTGGAAGCTACTCTCTCAGCCAAGTCCAAGGACTCTGAGTAAATCAGCAAAAGAAACTTTCATTTAGCAGAAACTCACTTATTTCGTCAAATGGAAAGACTTACTTACAGGAGCCTGGAAGGGACCTGATGTACTTTTAACCTGGGGGAGAGGAGATGCTTGTATATTTCCACAAGATGCAGACTCACCTGTGTGGATTCCAGACAGTCTAATCCGACCTTATGTCACACCACCCTCCGTCTCCTCCTCATCCTCCTCCTCCCTGGTATCATCCATATCGTCCGACCCAGAGGGCACAGCTGATTCCTCCCCGGACACAGACACCACCATCAAGCACGGCCCTGATATCATTTAAAAAATAAAAAAGGGGGAATTTGCCGGGAGCCGGTCCATCCTTGCTGTTTCAAGGGACCTGGCGTATATGGCATACTGTTCTTAATATGTTTGTTCCCTTTAGCACTATGTGTTTTAACCAAGGTCACCTCTCCGAGAAAGGTTGTTTTCCCAGGTAGGGATTTTTCCCTGAAGTTAAGGAGGGATAAAACCTCTTAACTAAGTGCCAGGCGGGTAGTTAATCACTTTAACTACAATCACCCTTAAGCTACATAATCTTTACTCCCTGGAGTGGAGATAAGAAACGCCCTAACCTTTGTAATAGAAATTGACAGGATTAAAATCGGCTGGTATAAATACGGATGTAACAAGACAATAATCATCAGATCCTCATCAGATCCTCATCAGATCCTCATCAGTTCCTAACCAGAAGCTAGCCAGAGAACATGGCAAAAGATCCTGGACAGAACCTGGCTACAGAACTTCACTGGAGAACCTAGACAGAATATGGCAAAAGAACCTGGATAGAACCTGGCTAAAGAACCTGGTGACTGAACCTGGCTGGAGAACCTGGAGAACCTGGCTGGAGAACCTAGCGAGAAAAAATGGCACCAGAACTTCGCTGGAGATCCTGACCAGAACTCGGCTGGAGTTCCTGGCTTGAGATCCTGGAGGGAGAACCTCGCTATGCTGATGAACTGAAACCAGTTTCCATGTCATTCATTCTTCGCTGACTCCGTCCACACCTTTGGGGATCCCTGGACCTGTTGGGGTTGGACCCCAACACAGATGCTTAAGGACAGCTGTTGGCTTTGGTCCTGGATGGCCTTCTTCAGAGTCATGGTTTCTTATAATTCTGTTCTCTGAGAATTACCCTCCATTTATTGCTAACTCAACCATAAATTGAAGGTGTGTGAATAAATAGTGCACTCCACATTTTTATTTTCCAGTTTTGAATAGATTTCTAGTTTCTCATATTTCTAGAAAGTAAAGTGCTAAATGAATTCTATATATTTAATATGGACAGGTAAATAAAACTAGTTCTACAGTGAATGCCTGTGGGTCATCCACTTCATGAGCCTAATTGTATACTAGAGGCCCAGTGCACAAAATTTGTGCACTTGGGGGGAGTGTCCCTCAGCCTGGCCTGTGCCCTCTCACAGTCCAGGAGCCCTTGAGGGATGTCTGACTGACAGCTTAGGTCTGCTCCCAGCGGGGAGCGGGCCTAAGCTGGCAGTTGGACTTTCTTAGCACTACTGCAGAGGTGGGAGAGGCTCCCACCACCACCATTGCACTCGCCAGCTGTGAGCTCAGCTCAGGGCTTCTGGCTGAGCAGTGTTTCCCTTGTAGGAGCACACTGGCCACCAGGGGGCAGCTCCTGCATTGAGCACCTGCTCCCTGGTGGTCAGTGCGTGTTATAGTAACTGGTCGTTCTACCTTTTGGTTGATTTGCATATTAGCCTTTTATAGACTAGAGGTCCAGTGCACAAATTTGTGCTCCTTGAAAGGAACTGTGGGCTGTGAGGCTGTGGTGGGCACAGGGGCAGGTCTTGGCCCATCACCCACACACCTGCCTGGCCCCTCCTGCTGCAGCCCCCAGTGCAGAGAAATTGGGGCCAGCACCAGCAGCGAGGGCAAGTGGCGGTTACTGCCCTGATCGCCCCTCAGGAACAGGGGGAGGTGGAGAAGCCCTGAGGGGCAATCAGGGCCGGCAGCCAGCAGTGAGTGTGAGTGGCGACTCTAGTGCTGGCAGCGTATGTGAGCGGGGCCGTTGCCTGCAGCAGGTGTGAGAGGTGGCTGCTGGTCCCAATTGCCCCTCAGGAGCAGGGAAAGGTGCAAAAGCCCTGAGGGGCGATTGGGCCTGGCAGCTGCCGCTCGCACCCACTGACAATGCCAAGAGATGGGGGCTGGAGCTGGGTGCCGGCAGCGGGTGTGAACGGCGGCTCTGGTGCCAGCAACAGGTGAGAGTGCCGGGCGGGACTGCAGCAAAAGGGAGCAAAGAATTTTCTGTAACCACCAGAGGCTCGCCCCAATGACAGCGACTAGCGCCCTGCCTTGGTCTGGTGCCCCTGTGCACCTGCTCCACCAACCCGCCACGGCCAACGCCTGCCATGTTCTTCGTGTGCCGCTTGGTAGTCAGCACACATCATAACGACCGGTTGTTGGGTTGTTGGATTGTTCTGCCATTTGGTCTATTTTCATAGTAGGGAGATATATAGATAGATGATAGATAGATAGATAGATAGATAGATAGATAGATAGATAGATATAGATAGATAGATATAGATAGATAGATAGATAGATAGATAGATAGATATAGATAGATATAGATATAGATAGATAGATATAGATAGATAGATAGATAGATAGATAGATAGATATAGATAGATAGATATAGATAGATAGATAGATAGATAGATATAGATAGATAGATATAGATAGATAGATAGATAGATAGATAGATAGATATAGATAGATATAGATATAGATAGATAGATAGATTATACTGAGCTGCACGTGCCCCCCTCTGAAAATTAATGTCTACCTGGAACTTGTGAATATGACCTTATTTGAAAAGAAGTTCTTTGAAATGTAACCAAGTTAAAATGATGTATACTAGATTAAAGAAGACCCTATATTAATATAACTGCTGTTATTTGTAAAAAGAGAAGAAACACAGAGTGACACACACAGGCAGCATGCCATGGGACAATAGAAGCAGAGATTGAAGTGAGGCATCTATAAGCCAAGAAACACCAGGAATTTCAGTCAACAAGCAGAAGCTAGGAGACAGGTGTAGAATAGATTCTGCTTCAGAATCTCCTGAAGAAGCCAACATTGTGGAAAATTTGAGTTCAGACTGCTAGCATCCAGAACTGTGAGAGAATAAATTTCTGTTGTTTTAAGCCACCAGGTTTATGGTAATTTGTTATAATATCCCTAAGAAACCAATACATATTAATCATGGGACCCCGTGATTTTTTTTTAATGTATGCATCTTAAGGTTTTTTGTTTTTTTTTTTCCTTCTGTGGATGTGCATAGTCACTTTTTCTACCTACAGAAAGCATATTTATGGGTAAAAACATGATATATTACTGTAGAAACGTTGTTTTTATGATTCAGTAAGAGTAAAATCACACAAAGTTCATAATATTATGTTTAAAGAAAGAGCAAAAACCACTTGATCATTTTAATGTATTAATTAGTGGTTGATTATAGAAACAAAATCTAAGCAGTTTGAATCAGAAATCAAAAAACATTTAAAAAATAAGACAAATTAGCTTGGCTAGTGTGGCTCAGTGATTGAGCATTGACCTGTGAACCAGGAGGTCACGGTTCAATTCCAGGTCAGGGCACATGTCCGGGTTGTAGGCTCAGTCCCCAGTAAGAGACAACTAATCAATGATTCGCTATCACTGATGTTTCTATCTCTCTCCCTCTCCCTTCTTCTCTATGAAATCAATAAGAACATACAGTGGGGCCTTGACTTACGAGTTTAATTCATTCCGAGACCGAGCTCGTTAAGGAGCTCGTTAACTCAAATTACTCTGTCAACTCAATGCAAAAAATCGGCGGAGAGACAGCTGGTATCTCAAAAAACTCATTAGTTGGGACACTCGTAAGTCAAGGCCCCACTGTATTTAAAAATAAGACAAACTAAAATATTATATATAATAATAATTATAATTATAATAATAATTATCACTATTAAGAAATTTTCAGATGGAAACTGCCAGGATCATTTTTAAAAAAATGTAATGCTATCAAATCTATGATATATTTACAATGATATATGATATCATATATATATTATATTGCTTTCTTGCTTAAGGGAGTATATTAAGATGTATTGTTGCTTAAGTTAAATATTGACTTTAGAATTTGGACACTCAATATTTGACTCATCCATCAACTTATTTTGAGAGTCTCTTCAGTGTTCAATATTTCCTGAGTTTTAAATAAAATGAAAGGAGTAAAAGTAGTTTATCTCTGTGTTCCCTCTAGCAGACTTTATAGAGGACTTACAGGGAACTAGAAACAAACTACTTTTTAAAACCAGTCTCTGCACAATGTGAGTGTGTGTGTGTGTGTGTGTGTGTGTGCATGTGTGCTCATGTGCTCTTTCTAGGAGCAAATAAATCTAAAAGGATTAATCTATTTTCCTTCTGATATTGATTTTTATTTGTGCAGCATTATCTTTCACATTCTGTAGTATGTGATCCCTCAAATAAACTACCTGCTATATAATGATGTCATTTGTCCTCTTCATTAACTTTTATGGCAACTGACTTCCTCTCTGAAGTTATTGGATATCAAGCACATTTTTAGCACCAAGCTCACAAATTAATCAGCATTCAGATGACATTTTTATAAGACAGCATGCTAAATTATATAATGACATAGAAATAATAGCATGAGAACAAACAATGCCTTACCAAAACACTGATGCATATAAACCACAGCAGGGTAGAACCTGTAGTTCTTCTCTGAAAGTAATTTCTCAATATGAAAATATAGTGCACATTCTCTTTTCAGAATATAATCTGAATCTCATCATTACCATTTTACTTAGAAGAGCCACGTTACAAATGAATACAAATCCTGCTCTCTCTTTTCTCAATTAACAGTTTTAGCATAAAGTACTATAGGCAAGGTTTTCTTCCTCTTACTTTACAGGCGTCTTCTCTTCGTAACTGAATTTTGTTAACACATTTCTATATTTTAACATGCTCCAGAGATTCCATTCTAGACCACTTTCCTTGTTTCCTTTTATTGTTTCTTCTCTTACATCTCTTCCCTTCTTTCTTTTTTCTTTTTCATTAACAAAGAGTTTTAGGCATTTTATTTATCTTTATTTTCATTAACAAAGCGATTTAGGCAATTTTATTTAATCCAGTAATGAACATGCTGATGCTATCAAAATGCATATTTCAATCCAAGACCTGATATCTGAACTCCAAGTCCATAAGCCCAATTATTCACTTGCCATTTATTATATTGGAGACTCTTCTTCTTCTGCTACATATATTAAGCATCTATAAAATGCCAAACACTATATTTGATGTTTGGGATAAATCATAGAAAACTATCTATAACAGGTTCAGCATACTTGTTCTGTAAAGGGCCAGACAGAAAATATTTTAGACTTTGCAGACTGTATGCTTTCAAAAGTAATTCTGTTGAGGTAGCATAGGAGCAGACAAAGACAATATGTAAACAAATAGAGTGTCTGTGTTCTAATAAAATTTTACTTACAAAAACACACAGTGGGCCATATTTGACATATGGGCCCACAGTCAACTCACCCTGGTCTATAACATCTCTTATTAAATTGCCCATGGGTATCTCAGATAAATTATATTCAAGACAAAATGTTTGGTTTTCCCTGTCATACTTTTTTTTCATTAGTCTTTACAAACTCAATACATGATATCACATTTATTTCATTTACTCAAGAAAAAAATTAAAAGGTAACATTAATTTTTACATGTCCATTTCACTTTCAACATTCAATTTCTCAACAAATAATGCAAATTATATCTCCAAATGTACTTCATTACCATCCATTTCTTTGCCTCTCCAGATCACTATTATTTTTCCTAGCTTGATGCATACAATGACTTATTTTTTCCACCAACTTATCTCTTTACCTCCCATGTAGTCTCTACACAGCAGCTGGCATATTTTAAAAATATAAATCAAATTATGTTATTCTTACACTGCAAACCACTCAATACATTCCCTTTGCCTTTTGAAATAATTTTAAATGTGTTTGATCCAACTCTACTGGAATCCTTTATGTTTCTTGAATACAACAATGTCTTTCCTGTTTAGTGGAGTCTGCATCCATTATTTCTACACCTGGAATATTCTCCTCCAAGCCCTTTGCATTACTGGTGCCTTGTATATTCTTGTCAAAGGGCTGCTAACTTTTATTTTCTATACCAGTTTCTATCATATCATTCGTTCTGTTTATTTTCTAACACATCATCACAATCTAATTATTTATTAGTTTATTATCTTTCTCTTTCTCAGGTATATATGATCCTTGAGTACTAGACCCAAGTTTACCATAGAATCTCCACCACACCGCATAATGCATAACAGTCAATAAGTACAGAACAGCTAAGTGAATAAAGGAATCTATCTTTATTAAAGGAATTATAAAAGCAAATAATATACTAATATAAACAAAATTTTGTTTAATATTCTTGAATCTTGCATTTTTTGAAAATATATTTTATTGGTTTTTTTACAGAGAGGAAGGGAGAGGGCTAGAGAGTTAGAAACATTGATGAGAGAGAAACATCGATCAGCTGCTTTCTGTACACCCCCCACTGGGATGTGCCCGCAACCAAGGTACATGCCCTTGACTGGAATCGAACCCAAGACCCTTCAGTCTGCAGGCCGACGCTCTATCCACTGAGCCAAACCAGTCAGTGAATCTTGCATTTTTATAATGACATGAGTTTATTCATTAGTTATTTGACTTATAGATTTGATAAATATTAATATATAGAGTGGAGTTTCTCAATCTTAGTACTATTGAAATTTTGGGCTAGATAGTTCTTTCTTGTGAGCAATGTCCAGTGAGTTGCAGGATGTATAACAACATGTTTGATCTTGTAGCAACTTTTCTTTTCCCTACTCTTTACCAATTTGTGACAACAAAAAATGTCTCCAAGCATTGCCCAGTGTCTTCTGTCTGGGAAAAATTACCCCTCTTTCCCTATTGAGAATTACCGATAAAGAGATATCTGTTGCAGCCTGCACATTTTGCTAAATACTGAAATCACAAAACAAATAAGATGCATTTTTTTTTTTTGCTGCCCTTAAAAAGCTATCATCTATTAGAGGAAAGAAATACTGATGTAGTAATTTTAATTAAGTGATATGAAGAAGTATAGGGTAAAATTAATGTATGGAACATGAAAATTTAACCTAAACTAGAGATTGGGAAAAACTTCTCTTCAAGAAGTAATTGTGTAGCTGAGATATTAGTACTCTAAAAGAATAGGCTAGATAAAGGAGATTGAGAATAGGCGTGGGCAGAGGAGAAAAGAGCATTTCACACAAAAAGAAGCTTGTAGAACAAAGTATGGCCCATTTGAGGAAGTAAAAACAAAATGCCAGTCTATCAAAAGTGTAGAGGCAATTAATCACATGAAACCTGGAGAGTTCAACAGGTGCCACATTATATTTACACAGGTGCATTACATTAAACTTTTGGAACTTCCTTTTACAAATGCCATGAAATGTTAGAAACATGATCATGTCTGAAATTTTTAAAATTAACTCTGGATTATCGGAATAAAATTGATCAGAGGGAGAGAGGGAATCTATGTAGTGAACAAAGAGGGCATAATGTAGTATTTTAGATAATGGTGAAAACAGAGGGGAAGGAGAGAAGTGGGTGAAAATTATAAAGTTTTTGAGCGTGAATCAACTGTGTTAGTGATTAAATAGATGTTAGGGGCCAGGGATAAAAGCACCATGATGTAAGTACCTAAGCAAATGGTGATATTTTGTTATTATTAATACTAGAGGCCTGGTACACAAAAATTTGTGCACTCAGGGGGGTCCCTCAGCCCGGCCTGTGCCCTCTTGCAGTCTAGGACCCCTCAGGGGATGTCCACCTGCTGGCTTAGGCCCGCTCCCTGGGGGATTGGGACTTAGTTGGCAGTCAGACATCCCTCTGGCAGCCCAGGAGCCCTCAGGGGATGTCCATTTGCCAACGGGGACCAGGCCAAAGCTGCAGTCAGACATCCTTAGTGCTGCTGAGGAGGCAGGAGAGGCTCCTGCCATCACTGCTGTGCTGGAAGCCATCAGCCTGGCTTGTGGCTGAGCAGAGCTCCCACTGTGGGAGAGCACTGACCACCAGGGGGCAGCTCTTGCATTGAGTGTCTGCCTCCTGGTGGTCAATGTGTGTAATAGTGACCAGTCATTCCCAGTTGTTCTGCTGTTAGGGTCAATTTGCATATTACCCTTTTATTATATGCCTGGTGCATGGGTGGGGGCTGGCTGGTTTGCCCTAAAGGGTGTCCCGGATCAGAGTGGGGGTCCCTCTGGGGTGCCTGGCCAGCCTGGGTGAGAGGCTGAGAGCCGTTTTCAGACTGGCCACACCCCCTTCAGGGTGGGGGTCCCTGCTGGAGTGCCTGGCCAGGCTGGGTGAGGGGCTGAGGGCCGTTTTCAGGTTGGCCATACCCCCTTCAGGGAGGGGAGTCCTGCTGGGGTGCCTGGCCAGCCTGGGTGAGGGGCTGATGGCTCTTTGCAGGCTGACCACAGCCCACAGCCACCCAAGCTCCCAGTGGAGGCTGGCTGGAAGCAGGTATCTGGGATTTATTTAGCTTCTGTAATTGAAACTTTGTTGCCTTTAGTGGAGGCCACAGCCGGCCAGGGCAGGCGGGAAGCTTGGCTTCCTCCATCACCGGGGCAACCAAGCCTCCTGCTTGCTCCAGCTCCGTGGCTGCTGGCCACCATCTTGGTTGGGTTAATTTGTATATAGTTGCTCTGATTGGCTGGTTGGCGTGGCTTGGGGCATAGCAAAGGTATGGTCAATTTGCATGTTTCTCTTTTATTAGATTAGACTAGGTCCACACACCCAAATTTATACAGAGAATATCTCAAAAGTTAGAAATATAATTTTAGAGACAAAGAAACTCTTCATATTGACATTTATGACATTTTGAATTTTGCTCGTTTTATTTCTTTCTATGCTATATTATTCTATGTGTTTGTTATCTGTTATTGCTTAACAAATTACCACAAATTCAGTGATTTAAAAATATGCATTTTTATATATACTTTTTTATAGTTCCTACTAGAGGCCCAGTGCATGAAATTCAGGCAGTCAGACATTGCTCTCACAATCCAGGATTGCTGGCTCCCAACAGCTTGCCTGCCTGCCTGCCTGATTGCCCCTAACCGCTTCTGCCTGCCACCTGATAACCCCCTAATCACTCCCCTGCCAGCCTGATCAACGCCTAACTGCTCCCCTGCCTGATTGCCCCTAACTGCCCTCCCCTGCTGGCCAAGTCACCCCTAACTGCCCTCCCCTGCTGGCCTGATAGCCCACAAATGCCCTTCCCTGCTGGCCATCTTGTGACCACATGGGGGCAGCTGTCTTTTGCCCACATGGGAGCGGCCATCTTTGTGACCACATGGGGGTGGCCATCTTGTGTGAGGGGATGATGGTCAATTTGCATATTGCCTCTTTCTTATATAGGATTAGTCAGGATTGTGGGCATAATTTAGTTGGGGCCTCTAATTAATAATCTCTCACAAGGCTGTAAACAAGCCTGGGCTGGAGTTTTATCCGAAGGCTTGAGTGCAGTAGGTTGTGTTACCAAGCTCACTCAGTGGTTGTTGACCTTATTCATTTCCTCATTGGGTGTTTCTCTGAAGCCCTCTGTTTCTCACTGGACATGGACTGGAGTTTTCCCTCAGTTCCTTATTGCAGAGATCTTTCCACATGGCATATGGCTTCATCAAAACTGACCAGACAGAGAATCTGTTAGCAAGACAAAAGCCATATCTCTTATAGCCTAGTCATGGAAGGAGCTCCCTCGCAGTGGTTCCATATTGGCTTGGTTAGAACAAATCACCCAAGGAAGAGATTCCACAAGGACACAACACCAAGAGGTTGGAAGTCTGGCTACCATAATTTATATATTACATCAAGCATATAGATTAAAATAAATAAACTTATTCTGATAATGTGAACATGCTAACTTGTAGACATATAGAGTCTAAAATAAATGTAAAAAATTAATATTTTAAAGTTAGTTCTTCTCAGGAATATGTGTGCACACATTTTGGAAGCTGATATGTAGCATGGACAAAGAAATATAGGTTCCATATAGAACATGCAAGTGGAATGGAAATAATAAATTGGGAAAGTATTTTTTATTTCTTATTTCACAACTCCTTATAGCATGGGATGGGGCTAGGTAAGAACTATGGAGAGATGACCTAATGACAACTGACACGAACTATAAACTTAAAAGCATAAACTGTTTTAATTTTCTTTAAAAATGTCATATTATTTCTTTTAAGAAACATCTGATTTTTGATGAATCCTAAGGTATGATGTCCTAATGTCTTTGTGAAAGTTGGGACACTCATCATCACATATTTGGCCAAGTACCTTATTTTACATAAATTCCTGCATATTGTTTAAAATTGATCCTGACAGATTTTAATCAGGTTCATGAAACTCTGTAAATTTTCAAGCATAAAATGTAATGTTTGTTCTACCCATTTAGAGAACTCATAAAATGAACATCAACTCATTTGTGGCAGTAAAACCAAATATTTAAGAATGTCTTTTTTTTTTCTAACCCAGTCCTCAGTAGTTACTGGGTTTCAAGAGAATGAAATCTTTTGGATATGTTGTTTATCTTAACATGACACTATAATGATGATATTTCCAGTTTATTGATGCTGTAAGCATATGTGATTTAAATTTTTCTTAATATTTCTCATTACATTTCAAGCTGATGTATGAATGCTCTAAATATTGTTTTTATCATTTCCAGCACATATCTTTAAGCTTTAAAAATAGTTCAGTTCTAGTTCATAATTTATTTTAGTAAGAATTTTTCATGCAAGTAACTCAGGAAAAGGCTTTTGTTTTTAAATATCAGTTTCTATGTTCTGTATTACTCCTGAATGTCAGGTCAGCATTGCCAGTTTTTTTATCTAATTACTTGATCCATGATGTCAAACACTTATTATAAATAATGAGCAGTACTTCCTTTCATCTAGAGAAAATATTATTCATATGGAAATTGGCCAATTTGGAGTTTAACAAGAAAGGAAGTAAGATAATTTATTAGATTTCTTCTAACTTTGATTACATTTAATAATGTGCAATGCATACTATTAATGCTGTCTGCTGTAAGTAAGATAGTAGTCTCAGGCCCATAGGCTTGGTGAAATTTATAAGTTCCAAGACATTTTTTTTTCCATTTACATTTGTACAAACTAAGATATTAAGAAATCAAACCACTGATTTAAAAAAAAAAAAATGTTTGAAAAAAGCATGTACTATGTTAATGTAACAAAAAGACCTGGTAGGAAAAATAATGGATTTTAGGATTTTTTAACCTGCTTTCAAACAATGGGAAAAGACCAACACTGGGTTCCTAAAGGTTCTTTGAAGGGAAATTATGAGAGATCCAGGATTTCATCACCAAAGAAAGAGGGTATGGAGCAAATGGTTTGCAGGGGAGAAGGAAGCTAGTGTCACTGTGGAAAGGTAGTAGGTCCTCAGAAGGGAATGAATTCATGGACCACAGTGCACCTGGGAAGTTCGTTGTATAACATGGGCTTCTTGTCATGGCAAAGATTCCCCGTGGACAATTAGTCAGTGAAGATACCCACTGTCTGGGGACCATATAAACTTTTTTTTTTTTTTTTTTTACACAATGTCAAGCTGCTTTATTGTTTATCTTTAAGAACAGCCCAATGATTTGGGAGGTAATTTTTTTGTTGTTGTTGTTGTTGTTGTTTTTAATATTTAAATAATTTTTATTTCTTAAAGTATTACAAAGAGTATTACATATGTCTCCTTTTTTCCCCCCCTTGACATTCCCCCGACCCCTACCCCCCGCCCTACCCCCCCCGTGTCTTGTGTCCATTGGTTAATCTTATATGCATGCATATAAGTCCTTCAGTTGGTCTCTTAATCCCCCCCCCCAACCCTCCCCAGGCTTCTCACTGTAGTTTAACATTCTGTTCAATGTTGCTCTGCTTCTGTATCTACCCCTGTTCATCAGTCCATACTGGTCCCCTTTATTTGTCCCATCCTCACTGGAGTAGTCTCAACCTCACCAGGGCCGTCTGAGCCTCACCAGGGCCGTTTCAACCTCACCGGGGCCGTCCCTACCACACCGGGGCCGTTTCAACCTGACCGGGGTTGTCCCTACCACACCGGGGCCATTTCGACCTGACCGGGGTTGTCCCTACCAGACCGGGGTCGTCCCTACCTCACGGGGGCCGTTTCAACCTGACCGGGGTTGTCCCTACCACACCGGAGCCGTTTCAACCTGGCCAGGGTCGTCCCTACCTCACGGGGGCCGTTTCAACCTCACCGGGGTCGTCCCTACCACACCGGGGCCGTTTCAACCTCACCGGGGTTGTCCCTACCACACCGGGGCTGTTTCAACCTGACCGGGGTTGTCCCTACCACACCGGGGCCGTTTCGACCTGACCGGGGTCGTCCCTACCTCACGGGGGCCGTTTCAACCTCACCGGGGTCGTCCCTACCTCACGGGGGCCATTTCAACCTCACCTGGGCCGTCCCTACCTCACGGGGGCCGTTTCAACATCACCGGGGTCGTCCCTACCTCACCGGGGCCGTTTCAACCTGACCGGGGTTGTCCCTACTACACCGGGGCCGTTTCGACCCGGCCGGGGTCGTCCCTACCTCACGGGGGCCGTTTCAACCTCACCGGGGTCGTCCCTACCACACCGGGGCCGTTTCAACCAGACCGGGGTTGTCCCTACCACACCGGGGCCGTTTCGACCTGACCGGGGTCGTCCCTACCTCACGGGGGCCATTTCTACCTCACCGGGGCCGTCCCTACCTCGCGGGGGCCGTTTCAACCTCACCGGGGTCGTCCCTACCACACCGGGGCCGTTTCAACCTGACCGGGGTTGTCCCTACCACACTGGGGCCGTTTCGACCTCACCGGGGTCGTCCCTACCACACCGGGACCGTTTCAACCTCACCGGGGCCATCCCGACCTCACCGGGGCCATCCCAGCCTTACCGGGGAAACAGGAAGTTTGGCCCTCTGTCCCCTGCCGGCGGCTCCCCACCAGACAAAATCTCCAGGCGTTCCTGGTGGTTGAACATCCAGCACTCCTGCCCTCCACCAAGTGCACAGACTGCCTGTCTGCTGTCCCCCAGCGCCCCACAAGAGACTGGGACCAGTGGGCATGTTTGTGCGCCTGCTGGTACAGCAGTTCCACAGTGCCGGCCGAGTCAGGTCCAGCCCTGGCCGGCCCCGGACCCGACTCTGCCCCCCGATTGCGTCCCTCCCAGATGCAAGGAGCTGAAATCTGCAGCCTGCTGGGATGGGCTCTGTACTTGGTGCCTCTGCACATCCTACTCAGTCTCAATGCGCTTCTTTCTATGCGAGGAGTTGAAATCTGCAGTTTGTTGGGTTGGGCTCTGTACTTGGTGTCACATCCTACTCAGTCTCAATGTTCTTTCTCTCCTTCCAGTTGTAGAGCTTCCACTGGGCCAACTTTCCCATGGTTCTGTATGATAGGTGTTTGTCTGATATTTAGTAGTTTCGATGTTGTTGTGTGAGGTAGCACGCACAGGTCTCTTCCTTATGCCGCCATCCTGGTTCTCCTGGGTCTGCTTCTTGAGTGTGTCTCCCATGGCTGCGAGCAGTTGAAGTCTGCAATTTGTTGTAATAGGCTGCAAAAGCGCAGGTGGGTCTTTTTGTGCACCTGGCACAGCTTGGATGGGGATGTAAATTGATTAGGGCTGAAACTTAGGGAGTCGCCATGGCGGAGCAAATAGCACTGGCTGAGTCTCCGCGGCCCCTTGAATCTCTGCCAGGGCTTTGTGTCCCCCAGTGCCGGCGAGCAGCTGTGCAACAGAGTCTCCCTCGCTTTCTGATGGCTGCAAGGCCGTGCTGCCTCTCCCCGTAGGGTCTGGTGCCTCATGATCCCGCCTGAACCAGCTCAGTGGATTTGAAAGTTTGCAGAAGCAAAGGCGTTTCTACTTGTGAGTCTGGCACAGCCCAGATGGGAATGTAAATTGCGTAGGGCAGGGTCACAGGGAGTCGCAGGGAAGGAGACTCAGCAGCCCCTTGCCTATCCAGGACACCAGGACTTTGCGTCCCCCAGTGCTGGTGAGCAGCCGAGCGCCAGAGCCTCCCTCACTTTCTGACCGCTGGAAGGCCGTGCTGTCTCTCGCCTTGGGGCCTGGGGCCTCAGAGACCCGCCCGAACCAGCTCAGTGGATTTGAGAGTTTGTAAAAGCACAGTCATTCCCTCTTGTGCCTCTGGCACAGCCCTGAGGGTAGGGCGGGGTCACAGGGAGTCGCCAGCGTGGAGGAAATAGCGATGGCGGCGTCTCCGCGCCCCTCGCCTCCCTGGGACACCAGGACTTCTTGTCCCTCAGTGCCGGCAAGCAGCCGTGTGTCAGAGCTTCCCTCGCTCTCCGACCACTGCAAGGCCGTGGCCGCCTCTCCCTGTGGGATCTGGGGCCTCAGAGACCCGCCCCGAGCAAGCCCAGAGGATTCAAGGGTTCGTAAAAAACCGAGAATCAATTTGCAGCCCGCGTGGCGTGTGACTGTGTACCTCTGGTTTTGGTGCCTCCGTAGCTCCCACTCAGTCTCACTGCACTTCTTTCTTTTCCTCCAGTTGTAGATCTCCCACTGGGCCAACTTCCCCATGGTTCTGAGTGGCGGTTGTTTACTTCATAGTTGATAGTTTCAATGATGCTGTGAGAGAGCAGCACACACAGGTCCGCTCCCTACGCTGCCATCTTGGTTCTCCTCCATATAAACTTATATAATTAATGGATCAAACTAAGGGACCTAACTTTACATGTACTAACATAGGAAGGAGCTTCAAGACCATCTCAGGAACCTGGTAGAGTAAAGACAGGGTGTGTCAATGACAGAGTTCGGTTTTTGTTTGTTTTATTTTGATTTTTTAAAAACTATTTGGTGAAAAGCATCTGAGTGGAGGGGTGGGCAGAGATATATTTCATTGGATTTAGAAGACAGACCTGGAGATTTAATTTTTATTTTTTATTTTTTTACTGTTTGAAATCTGTAATATTACTTTGAATGTGTTTTGTTTGTATGCATTTGAGGAATGAGAAAAGCATAAAATGGCCTTTTGTCAATATGAAGTACATATGCTAGTAGATAATATAATAACACTTAAAATATATAGCTCCATGTAAAAGGTGTTATATCATAAAAGACAATGGAGCAATACTGAAAATTATGTCCACAGTAGTTGAAATGAAAAGAAAGTACTTCAAACTGGTGAACCAAGAGAGCCTCCTTGAGGGTGGAGGAGATAGTATTTGAAATGGGATTTGAAAGTTTTCCTCCCAACAGGATGATTGAAAAGATACAACAGTGCCCTGTTGTATCAGTAAATGACAATAAGAATACTTTTTAAAAATTGTCTTCTTTGTTAACTTGCAATTCCAGGAGTATATCATTGATACTTTGTCTTAAGGTCATATACTGGTATATATTATACAAAAACTATTAGATAATCTTATTGCTGTCGATTATTATATTAATTAATTCAAACCAGTGTCTCTTGCCTTGATTAAAGATACTGAATGTGAATTGCCCCGTAGAAATGTGAATTCCACATTCAAATACAAATTGATTGCAAAAGTATCTTTAAAATGAACACATGTACACCTCTTGTTCCAAACTTATCTGTCAATGAGCCATTGTAAAAAATTTACCCTGTCCAGAGGGCCTGAAATACTGTAGGAATTCCTTCTTTTAATCATAATCACCCAAAGTTCATAGTTTACATTAGGGTTTACATTCCATGGGTTTGTATGAATGTGTAATGACACATGTCCATCATTATAGTATTACACTGGAGAGTTTAAAAATCCTTTCTGCTCTGCCTATTCACCTCTCCCTCTACTCTAAGCCCTGGCAACCTGACCTTCTTGCTATCTCTATAGTTCTACCTTTCCAGAATGCCACATAAATGGAATAATATTACAAAGCCTTTTTAAATTGGTTTCTGTCATTTAATGATAAGCATTTATGTTTTTTTCCCATTTCTTTTCATGTTTCAAAAGCTTGTTTTTAGCACTGAATAATATTCCATTGTCTGTACATATCACAGTTTATTTATCCACTAATCCTGATTGCTTCCAAGTTTTGGCAAATATGAGTAAAACTGCTACAAACATCCATGAGCAGGTTTTTGTGGAAACATGGTTTCAATTCCTTTGGGTAAATAACAAGGATCACGATTGCTGGCTCATATGGTAAAAGTATGTTTAGTTTTATAAACTAGGGCCCCAGTGCATGAATTCGTGCAGATTGAGAGGAACTGTGGTCCGTGAGGCTGCAGTGGGCACAGGGTTGGGTCTCAGCCCATCCTTTGCGCCCCACCCGGTTCCTCCAGCCGTAGCCCCCAACCCCCTGTCTGCCAGCAGCCCCGCTCCTGCTGCTGCCATTCCCACATGCTGATGGCGCAGGCCCCACCCACTCACACCCGCTGACAGCATGGAGAGATTGGGGCCGGCGCCAGCAGCGGGTGCAAGCAGCGGCTGCTGCCCCAATCACCCCTCAGGAGCAGAAGGAGGTGGAGAAGCCCTCAGGGGTGATCAGGGACAGCAGCTGCAGCTCGCACCTGCTGATGGTGCTGAGCAATGGGAGTCAGCGCCGGGCTCCAGCAGCAGGTGTGAGCGCCAGATGGGACCACAGCGCACAGGAGTAAAAAGTTTTCAGTCACCACTAGATGCTGGCCCCCATGACAGCGACCGGCTTCCTGCCTTGGTCTGGCACCCCCACTCACCTGCTTCACCATCCCGCTGCAGTCGATGCCCGCCATGTTCCACAAGCGCCCCTGATGATCAGCGCACATCATAGCGACTGGTTGTTGGGTTATTCAGTTGTTCCCCTGTTCTGTCTATTTGCATATTAGGGTTTTGTTTATACAGAAGCCAAACTGTCTTTCAAAGTGGCTGTATAATTTTGTATTCAGCAATAAATGAGAGTTTCTGTTGCTTCACATCCTCACAACATTTGGAGTTTTCAGTATTTTAAGGTTTGGTCATTTTAAGGTAAGTTTCACAGTGGGAGGCTGACATAGACTATGGATCAGAATGAGCACAATGGCCGGCTCAAGTCATGCTTAAGGCCAGG
Source organism: Myotis yumanensis (assembly GCF_028538775.1). Taxonomy (NCBI): domain Eukaryota; kingdom Metazoa; phylum Chordata; class Mammalia; order Chiroptera; family Vespertilionidae; genus Myotis; species Myotis yumanensis. The sequence continues at coordinate 134,054,282 of NW_027223754.1, forward strand.
CTATATCGTGTGCAGAAATCTTAATTAAGCTGAATACAACAGTTTTCAAAGAGAGAAATTTAGTAAATTTGCATAGAGAAGTGACTGTAGGAGCCTCAGAAGTAAAGAAAAACAGAGAGTAGCTTCTTCAGAAACTGGCACTTTCCTGCTTTTTCTGAAGACCCAGCTGTGCGCTATTTCCTTTCATGATTTCTGCCAGCTTTATATGAGCTAGCCTGTGAGAGTTATGTTTCTTATGGCCAGAAGAACTTTGACTAGAACATTTAAACAATGGATTTCAATTATAAATACATGGGCCACACTTTTATGTGATTAACACACACACACACACACACACACACACACACACACACGGCTTTGGAACAGAAGCTTACAAAAGCAAAAAATATATAGATCCAGGCAAAAATTTACCTATGATTATGATTTTCCTTCAGGTTTCTGGTCCAAAAGAGATCCCACTTTATGTAGTCGGCCGTTCTCCAGGTCTGGTTCTGGACTTGAGATGTTCTTCTGGAAGCTGGGCTTTTTAATTGTATGGTAAGAATAAAAAATAAAAATAAAGATATTCATTGGAAAGGTGCAATGGCACCTCGGGAATTCAATCTCTAAGATGCATGTCAGAAACAAATAGATACAAGCAACAACGATACTAGGGAAACCAAGGAAGTTCTCTCTCTCTCTCTCTCTCTCTCCCTTCTTCCCTCCACCTTACTCCGTGCCACTCTTTATTTTATACTATCACCCCACTTAGATTCAGTTCCTTTCACTTTATTTTGCATATCTGCTTTACTCTTCTTTCTAGTTGTTAACTACATTTATTTATTTATTGATTGATTGCTTGTTTGTCTGCATGGCCAAATACGGCCAAGAACAGCCTTTGATTTACCAATGCGCTGGCTCCACTACCTGAAGAGAGGAGAGGCCTCTATTAGTTCCCAGGAAGAAAACAAATCAAATTAATGAGCCCATGTTTTTGTACCCACTTTCCCAGTCTTTGTATACCAAAGGCTGCCATTGCACGTATTATTTGTTTTGTGGCTTATTCGTGAAATATATAATACTTGCTATATTCTAAAAATATTACAAATGCAATCTCTTCATATGTTTCTCCATATTGTAGGGTTAAGTTTTGAAGGTAGAAATTCTGTTTTATTAATCTTATTTGTTTAATCTTAAAGTAATAATTGTAAAACCTTAGAAACCACCTGATACATTTTTTTTCAAACAATGAATAATATAATGCAAAAAAAGTTAATGGTCTGGTTCAAACCACTTAATCATGCTTCCTATATTGTTTTTGCAAATTACACCCCCCTCTTGAAGACTGGGCTGCTCTGGGAAACCAACTTTATGCCTGGGGCAGTGCTACCTTTGGGAAGATTTCTTTGCTTACATATATGTCATATATTGCTGGCTACATCTGCCTGCCTTTTTGTGCTTTATGTATTAAGGCACCACACTCACACTTTTTCTTTTTGTTCTTACCAGGACCCTACTTTTATTGTTAGTGGCCTTTCCAATTCTATGTATATATTAATATAAATAATGTGTATTGAATAAAATAATAAGTCAATCAATAAATGGAAGAGTGTAGATGAGTTATGCCTGTGAAAACAAACCATTATGTTCCTAAATACGGCTAGGGGGAGTTACATTGATTTTTTTGATTTAAATGTTTTAGGTTTTAAAAGCATTGGTGCAATGTTCTTCCTGGTGCCTTTCACCCATACCTTTAATTACTTTTATGAAAAATGACAGTACCATCAAATATATATACATATATACACCTGCTAGTACATGTATAAACATGTATATATGAATACATGTATAAATGCATTTATATATATATTTTTTATAGGAATCCAAAATTTTCTTGTAGACAAAATGTAGTTGGCATGTGCTTTTTTTGGCCAAAAGATCTGTACTTTTTCTCTAAGGGACCACCCCTTCTCTCTACTTGCCATGTGTTCACATGCAGCTGTCTGTCCAGGCACATTTGTTTAATCCATAAGTGGCATTTTTGTTATCATATGTTATCAAATAACTGGGCTTGTTCAAAATATACAAATTTGATAAACTGGAAATACAGATGGCTTTTATTTGTTACTTCTTTAAACAGTGTTTAGGAAATATGATTGTCATAGTCTTTCTCACTTAAACTCAATTTGTGAACTAGAACCAATACAGTTGCACTAAAGGCCCTTACAGTCAGAGTTTCAAACCATGGTTTTAATTTTTAATCCTAAACACTCACAGAAGCCCCCAAAGGAAGACTGAGGGGAAAAGACAATAGTATAGGACTGACAATTATACAACGTCTCTTGCTCTAACAATGCCCAGGGCAACTGGTTATCAAATTTGGACTGTTTCCTCTGGCAGAGAAAGAGAAGCAAAAAGTTTGTCGGAAGTGTGCTTGCAGCTTGCTGAGCTTAGCCCAGCTCTGTGTGCTGTTTTTTGTACTAAGATCCTTGTAAATCTTACCCCTTTTTTACTACCTAGCTGAGCCATGTCAGAAGTGCTTCTAGACTCATTTCAAATTCCTCTGAATTCCTAGCTACCCACCACCAGTCAAGGTTCTTCTAATCTTCCTTTGAAACAAAAAATCGTTTGAGATGTTCCCCTAGACATAACAACAGTGAAAAAGAAAAAAAGTTACAATGATCAAAATTGTTTTAACAAGAAGGACAAGCACATGATTGTCTCGGCCATTTGTGAAGTAGGGCTACAGAACTTGGCTTTTATTACTTACAGGTTACAGGAGACAGTGAGGGGCATTGCATGATGCCTAAAATCAGTTTACAAACTTGGAACCAGTCCCACGTGTTCTTCCAAATCACCGGTGAAGCAATGAAAACATGCTTTGCTGATTTCTCCCCTACACTGGCCTTTTACAGTGCTAGAATTTCTATATCTTTGAAGGTGAAGATAATTATTAATCTGTGTTAATTTACTATTATTTCAGATCACTTGTAATTCCAATTAGTCAAAAATGTTGAATATTTTATCAGAATGCATTGTTTATTGCTAACTGATGTTGAGGAGGACAGATAGTTTTCCCTCTGCCTTCCTAGGTTCTTAGCTGAGAACCCCTGTAATAAAAGACAGATTAATAAGAGAAAAATAAATAGAAGTTTTGTAATATGTATACCTTCTGAATACATGAGATGCCTAGAAAAACTCTTTGTAAATAGCCTAAGCATCACCTTAAATATGGCCTCCAGCTAAAGACAAAAGAAGATATTGGGAATGAGAGAAAGGCAGTTATAGAAAGTTGCCAGAAAAGGCACAGTAAACAAGGGTATCGATTTTACACATATTTATTTCTATGCATTTTCCACAGATAAATTTCTAGAGATTTAATTCCTGTCTTTCTGGTACAAAGATGGAGACACTTTCAGAAATGAAGATTTTTTTTATAAATATTACTGTCTCCTACAAAAGAGTAACTTCTACTGGTTTGCAGAGCCTCTCCAGTGTCTGGTTTCCTGTTTCTTAAAATTGTTCTGTTCAAGATAATATGTATGCCAAGGAGGCAAAGGTTGGGGTGTCATATTCTGCTCCCCTTCACCTAATAAACCCAGCAATTAAAAACCAATCAAACAGTTTTCAAATGGTATTTTAGTAACTGAATAAAAATGAATTCAATTTGATAGTTTAAAAGATATAGGGGTTATATGGACATTTTAATGATATTGATTCTACCAATCCATGAACACAGTATGTTCTTCCATCTGTTTATGTCTTCCTCTATCTCTTTTTTCAGTGACCTGTAGTTTTCTGAGTACAGGTCTTATATGTCCTTAGTTAAGTTTATTCCTAGTTATCTTAATTTTTTTGGTGCAATGGTAAATGGGATTTTTTTTTTAATCTCTCTTTCTGAAAGTTCACTTTGATGTATAAAAATGCCATCGATTTCTTGGCATTAATTTTGTATCCTGCTACATTGCCATATTCATTTATTAAGTCTAGTAATTTTTTGATGGAGTCTTTAGGGTTTTCTATGTACAGTATCATGCCATCTGCGAATAATGACAATTTTAGGTCTTATTTTCCAATTTGGATATCTTTTATTTCTTCTTTTGTCTAATTGCTATGGCTAGCACATCCAGTACTATGTCGAATAGGAGTGGTGAAAGTGGGCATTCCTGTCTTGTTCCTGTTCTTAGGGGAAATGATTTCAGTTTTTGTCTATTGAGTATGATGTTGGCTGTAGGTTTGTCATATAAGGCTTTTATTATGTTGAGGTATAATCCTTCTATTCCTATTTTGCTGAGAGTTTTTATCAAGAAAGAGTGTTGTATTTTGTCAAAAGCTTTTCCTGCATCAATTGATATGACTGTGATTTTTATCTCTCAATTTGTTTATGTGATATATCAAATTTATTGATTTGCGGATATTGTACCATCCTTGCATCCCCATGCTAAATCCTACTTGGTCATGGTTTATGATCTTTATTATGTATTGCTAGATTCTATTTGCTAGAATTTTGTTAAGGATTTTGGCATCTATGTTCATGAGGGATATTGGCCTGTAATTCTATTTCATTGTGTTGTCTTTATCTGGTTTTGGCATTAGGGTGATACTCACCAACAGCATATTTCACAGACCTAGAATGAACTCTCCAAAAATTCATCTGAAATAAAAAAATACCCTGAATAGCTACAGCAATCCTGAGAAAGAAGAACAAAGTAGTAGGGATCACAACACCAGATATCAAGCTGTATTACAAAGCCACTGTTCTCAGAACTGCCTGGTACTAGCATAAGAACAGACGTGTAGGTCAAAGGAATAGAATAGAGAACCCAGAAATCGCTCCAAACCACTATGCTCAATTAATATTTGACAAAGGGGGCCAGAACATACAATGGAGTCAAGACAGTCTCTTCAATAAATGGTGTTGGGAAAATTGGACAGATACTTGCAAAAAATGAAACTAGGCCACCAACTTACACCATACATAAAAATAAACTCAAAATGGATAAAAGACTTAAACATAAGACTGGAAACCATAAGAACATTAGAGGAATCCACAGGAATCAAAATCTCAGACATTTGCCAAAACACTATCTTCACTGATACAGCTCCTAAGGCAATGGAAACTAAAGATAAAATAAACAAATAGGACTACATCAAAATAAAAAGCTCTGTACAGCAAAAGAAACCATCAACAAAACAACAAGAAAGCCCACTGCATGAAAGGACATATTTGCCAATATTATCCCCATAAGGGTTTAATCTTCAAAATTTACAGGGAACTCATACAACTTAACAAAAGAAAGTAAACAACCCTATCAAAAAATAGGCAACAGACTTAAATAGATACTTTTCAAAAGAGGACATATGGAAACATGCTCAAAGTCACTAATCATCTGAGAGATGCAAATCAAAATGACAATGAGGTACCATCTCACACCTGTCAGAATGGCTATCATCAACAAATCAACAAATGACAAGTGCTGGAGAGGATGCGGAGAAAAAGGAACCCTCCTTCACTGCTGATGGGAATGCAGACTGGTGCAGCCACTGTGGAGAACAGTATGGAGTTTCCTCAAAAAACTAAAAATGGAACTCCCATTTGACCCAGTGATCCCACTTCTAGGAATATATCTCAAGAAACTAGAAACACCAATTAGAAAGGACATATGCGCCTCTATGTTCATAGCAGCACCATTTACCATAGCTAAGATTTGGAAACAGCCTAAGTGCCCATCAGCAGATGAGTGGATTAAAAAATGGTGGTACATCTACACAATGGAATACTACACTGCTGTAAAAAAGAAAGAACTCTTACTATTTGCAGGGGATGAACCTGGAGAGCATTATGCTAAGTGTAATAAGCCAGTCAGAGAAAGGTAAATATCACATGATCTCACTCATTTGTGGAGTATAATGAACAACATAAACTGATGAACAAAAACAGATCCAGAGACAGAGAAGCATCAATCAGACCGTCATACCTCAGAGGAAAGGTAGGGGAGGGTGGGGGTGATGGGGAGAGGTCAATCAAAGGACTTGTATGCATGCAAGTAAGCATAACCAATGGACACAGCCACCAGGGGTGTGATGGCATGAGTGGGGGCATGGGAGGGTGGGGGGATAAGGATACAAACTAGTATGTAATACCTTAATCAATAAAGAGAAAAGAAAAAAAAGAAATAGGGGTCTTCTTCACTAATTCTCACTCTCTGCCCATGGGCAGAAAAACTTAGAAGTATGCAAATAAAAGCATAAAACTATACAGTTAATAGATGAAAGACATACAAGATCATTCAACAAAAAAGTCATCTTATTGACTTAAAATGTTAGCTACCATTTATTTAGAGTCTACCATATGCCAGGCATTGTTATAAATGTGAAAGGTTTATATGCATTTTGTTGTTAGGAGTAAACTATACTGTGAGCCGAGGGAAATTCCAGGATTGTTGGAAGATGATGAAGTATGACACCATTTGCAGTGTTGACAAAATACCCAGCCTATAGAAACGAGTTTATTTAAGCCAAATTTTAGGACATGCCTGGAAGCAAAACCTCAATGGATAAGAAAATGCTCCAGAGAATGGCAGTTTTACAGCTTATTTTATACACTAGAATCTAAGGAAGGTTATATCAACCATTGGTTATAGATTAAGGGTGTGGGAGAAAACTAAGTGGAGAAATTTCTAGGATTGGTAGAAAGCAAAACAGAGAGTCACATACTTCTGTTACATTGGTGAGTCCGGAATAGGTAATAATTGACATGAAAGCACAGAGTCATGGTATGAGGGCAATAAGATAACAATAAGGGACTCTGTGGTCTTGTGCTCTGGTGCTACAGTTGAGCCTTCTGAGGGTAGGAAATAAAATACTCTGTCATTTCAAAGGTATGTTATCCTAAATGCACAAGGACAATAGACAGGCTCACAAAGTAAAGATTGGCCTGAAAATTCTAGGGCAAGTATTCCCACCGGGACTCAGTTTACATAAGAATTTTTATGTTCAGACCAACCTACGTGGTTGCTTTCAGTCACTAAGTTTGTAAGGACTACCATTTGGGTACCCTCTCTTTTTCTGTTCACAGTAGTTTAATAGTTTGGAATTTTGTGCAAATTTTTGTGGCTGATAAGATTGTAGATACTTACCAAGAAGTCAACTTCTAGAGATTCCTTTTAACCTATGATTTTTTGGCAACAATTAGACTGTTGTGAGAACTTTTTTACTTACCTTGGGATAGGGGAATATGTCCAAGAACAAATAACATTGCTCAGCTTTGTATGTCAAAATTACACTTCTCCCCAAATCCTCAGAATAAATAATTATCCTGTAAGCTAGAATTATAATTGTAGAATTGGGACTCTTTAAGAGAAAAATGTATTGAGGTTCTTACAGAACCTAGAGTATAGCATTTAATGAATTCCAAAAATTAGATAAGGTAAAATCATATAAGGTGCCTCAACTAGAGAAAAATGTGGTGCTTTATTAGCCCCTGATTCTACGGTATAAATTTTGAACCAGAGCCTTAAGAGCTCCTAAACACTCCTGAGGATTTGAACCTGGTAAAGTTATACTATTTTTTTGGGGGGGGGGGGAGACTATAAAAGAGTCAGCGCATCTGGGAAAATGCTAGTTTTGATATTGTAGACGTCTGGCCCTTTCAGAAGAAAGCTATACAGCTATTTTATTTTTTTGGAAACAACAGATTTTCACAGGGTTGCACACTTAATTCTGACAACATGTCCTGTGAATATAGGTGTTATTTTTCATCTATAATAGAAGAAATTTATATTTAAGGTGCATAAATAATTTTATGAAGGTTCCACACAGTCCATAACAGAACCAGGTATGAAAAAATGACATAAGTAAAGCCATTTTAAAATGGGACCAGAGCAGTCATTACAGATAAATGGCCTTGTGCATCTTACCCCTTGAATCTTTGAAACTTTTGAACTGGGCAAAATAACATTTTGACCAGACCCAACCAACATTGTCTTGCAAACAACTGTTTGTAAAGCTAACAGGAAAGCAAACATCCTGACCACAAAGGCTCATGATTATGGACTCTGAAGATGGAATCAGAAACCAGCTGAAGTTTAACTCAGCTGTTTGCACCAACAGAAATTTATTTTATCAATATAATCATTTTCCTTTCTTTTCTCTTAAAAAATCTTTTCCCCTTCATCCCATAATCAAACACTATTTGGTTTTCTACCTGAATCTGTGCTCTCCCAATTACAACGCTTTCTGATCCCAAATAAACACTTTTTTTGCCTCTAATTTTGGCTTTTTTATTTTTAGGTTAACACAGGATTCAGAGAAACCGAGGTTTTTGTGATTCTTCAGCATGTTTTGTCACCATGAAACACTAACCTTTCCATAACCTAATACATGAAATTCAGTTCTACACATGGGTGGACAGTAAATGCCACCCATGCTTGTGTCCATCATGTAAAGCGATTGACAAATTATTTTTATTTTTAAATGCTGTACTCTGAGCATATGCCTCTTTTTATCTTAAAAATACACAGTGTCTTAATTTTTTAAAGAAAAAGTGCACTTTGACTATTTGAAGGGGATAGAAGCGGTGCACTTTAAATTATACCTGGGTTGAGAAGCAAAAAGGAAGTCTTACATTAGACTGTGATAAAAGAGCTTATTGTAAGTGAAAAAAAAACACACACAAACTTTAAATAAGAAACATATCATTCTAATCAGGAACTAACACTCTCTTCTGAAATAGGGAAGGTTTCTTGTTTAGTAAAAAAACAACTTGGGGGGTTGTGTCTCTCCAAAATCTTTTTGAACATGCATTTAATAAAATATTTATTGAATACATATTTTATTCTTGGCATTGTAATAGGCATTAGAAATAAAAAGTTTAGTAAGACATGTCTTGTACACAAGGAGATGATAATTGCATGTGAAGAAAGATAAGCTCATATCCCAGGTCTAATATTTAAATCATTTGTTTCATACAATAACTATTTATTGCTGACATACCTGATATCAGACATTGTGCTAGCATATATGGTTCTGTCCTCATGGACATTTTATGAAGAATAAAGAGAAGTAAACAGGCAAAGGTAGTGTATATACTAAGATCTAAGAGGGAGAAAATGAAGGACCTGTTAGCATAAGAGGGTTACTTCTCTCTCATATCTGAGGATCTCTTCTGGAGGAAGTCATATCTAAGCTGAGAGCCAAAACATAGGTAGAAATTTCAGCGGAGGTACTTTGAAGAGTTTCAGGTATCAGAAGATTAAGAACACCTGAGAGACCATGGTCTGTTTGAGGACTAAACAAATTATAGCTACAGTAAAAAATGAAAACTTCATCTTTATTTTTGGAATCTTGACTAAAAAAATTTTTAAAAAAACCTCATTGTTATTAATTTTTATTGATCATTTTGCAATGTAAAACAAAGCCATATTAACCGCTTTTAAATAGAATTCAAAACTTAAATTCCTTTCTCAAACTTTTTTTACATCATCAGCTTCAGCAGGGATGACATATTTTCAGTAGTTCTCATTGTTTTATTTCAACATTTTACATCCTAACTTGTCACACAGAATACAAGTTGTGATATATTTCTTTCAAGAAGTTTCAATAGAATTTTATTTAATTTTGCATCATGTAATTGGATTTCATGAATATAAATTAATAAGACTTATAAGACTTACCTTTTAAAAAAGAATAAGGTTCTTATTTACAATTCAGAAAATGAAAAGTTGTTGAAACATTTCTATAACTTCCTGACATTATAATTGGCTCACTTTCTCATTTCTTTCTTCCTGTTGTATTCTCAATATTTTAAAAATTAATTTGTGTCACTATTTGCATAAGCCCACAATCTGTTAAAGTTTTTCTTTTTCTGAAGTTCAAAGAGTTCACATGTCAATTTCCATTCCCACTGTCATCAAGAAGCAACGTTATATGTCAATGAATATGCTTTGCTTAACTTCTATCAATCTCACACTGCAGGAAATAAGCCTAGTCACCCTTAAACTTATGCTGTCAATCAGAAAATCAGAAAGCAGGATACAAGTATCATATGCTTGTAGCATTGTAAAATCCACATGTGGTTGAGATGTTGAATGATTCATAAATATATTTCTTTTATCCCAAAAAAGAAGCAGACTTTGAATGAACAAGAGGCCAAAGTAATCTTAAAACAGTCAAGTTATTTCCAGAAATCAGACAAAGGGAAATACATTTTTCATTAAAGGAGACAGAGTGAATACAATATAGGTCATTTGCTATAAATGGCTAGGTAAATTATACATTAAACATAAATGTAAATAATGAGATATATACATAATTTCTAAAGGGAAAATGGATATAATTAGTCTATGATCAAGACTGTATTAATAAAAGCCTATTTAAGAATTGGTTATCAGTTTTAGCCTATTCATTGTTGGAAGGAAACTTTTTATTTTTTAAGATTAGTTGTGCATATACTGTATCAACCTTGTTTTTTAACAAATATTGTGTTTTAATTATATACTTTGGTCGACTTCAATTTGGGTATTAACTTCTTGAATGGCTATATTAGAGATTTATGACAAATTCTCACAGCTACACTTGAATATGACCATTAGAAAGAGTTTAAAAACAATTTCAAACATTGTTAATATTGCTCTAATTCATTCAAGGTTGGAGAATTCCTATAGCTGGTATTCATTTTAGGAACTTTGGTTAAAATTCAAAGTTTTCTTTGGTAGTTGAACTTTTAAAAATTATTTGATGTGTACACCTTGGGTTAAATTATTGCTACCTAAAATTATTTCAATTTATGATTATTTAAAGCTAGAGAGAGATGGTTTTTGCAATAATGTGTCATGGAGATTAACATTTACTTTTTCCCCTGGGAATATATGGAGTATATCGAGCAGTTTCATTAAGCTTTTTTAAAAAATCTGCTTAGTTCCTTTTTTAAAAAAAATATTAGTGATTATCTAAAAGAACTAATTTATATCAACTAGTTCACATGACTAAATACTTTATCTGTAGGAAAGGTATTTTTAAAAGGTATGTTATCTGTCCATACTGAAAGGGGGCTCTGTTAGGAAGAGCAACACCCTGTAGAAACATTCATAGAATTTTGGAGGGCAAACTAACTACAGTGTAATATATCAAAGTGGTGAGGTGGGGTAGCTGAGAAGTCAGCTCTCTAGTTCAAATCTTGACCCTACCTGGCTCAAAAATGTATACTTAATAAATATTATTTCTTCATATTATTGAATACAATAATATATTCATTTCATAGGGACCTAGTGCATAAACAGAAATCATTGTCACATGGAAAAAATCACAGAAGTCAATAAATATGAATTTTTTTCCATAGAAGTAGACAGAGAAATAAGTTTTTTATTTTTTTTCTGAGCATGGGCTTAAAATAAGGAGAATTATATGACTCAAAGATTCTGAAAACTTTAGTGTAGATTGCAGAAAATTTATTATTTAAAATGCTATTTACATCTCCATTTAAACGGTATGGTCTATTATTGGGAAACAAAATATCTGAAATTATTTATTGTATCTTTTGATCCAAATTTCTATATTTTAAATAAATTACCATGAATATGATGAATATTCAAAGCCCAGTCCACCAAATGTGGCTCAGTGGTTGAGTGATGACCCATGAATCAGGAGGTCAGTGTTTGATTCCCAGTCAGGGCACATGCCTGGGGCGCAATCTTGATGTCCAATGTCGGGCATGCAGGAGACAGCTAATCAGTGATTATTTCTCTTCATTGATGTTTCTCTCTCTCCCTCCCTCTCTCTGAAATCAATAAAAATAAATTTGAAAAAAATAAATATTCAAAGTTTAAAGATTAATACTGTGTTCAAGAAAATGTTGATATTCAGTAATCAACCTTTTAACATACATTTACTGAGGACCCTCTGTGACTACATGTAATGCTCAGTGATCAGCATATGGCCCCCCCAAAAATGTACTTTGGAAGAAATAAAGTGAATAAATTGGTCTTACATATAGTCTTTCTAGGTGTCACCTTTCCATTTCTCAAATTAAATAATAAAATTTAAAAAGAAAATTAAAAGTGAATTGCAGTTTCCTTATTTGTAATATTTAAGAAATTTTCCCTCAACATGTCACTGTGAATTCTGTTATATTGTATGTTGAATGCTTTTTATTAGAATAATTTTAGATGTTGATAATATATATTTCAAATTTAATATAGTAACTCAGATCACCAAAACATCACAAATCTAAAATCACTATGCATCAAAAATACTATGAATCTTGATTTATTATTTATTTTAATAGGTTATTAAACAAACAAAAGAGTATGCATGTCTTTACAAATAAAATCAAGAGATTATATGTTTTCCTTTTTTTTCCAAAATTACCTTGTTTAACTCTAATGTATTTCCTGTGCTCTGTCAATCACAACTGTTTTGGACTTTCTGTAATTGGTGAAGTAATTGCTTTTCATGCTTTTAAATCACATGTGCATTTTGTAACATTAATCAATTTCCTGCTTTGCCCTGAGTTAAATTAAATTATAATACTAATACCAGAAGGGTTCCCAATAGCTCTTTCTCTGTATTTTAATAAAGCAATCATCGGTGTATGATCAGAATTTCTTATTTTATAAATAGAATATACAGAACAACTGTTTTGCTAGAACTGACAGCTGACATCTACTTTTGTTTAGTGCTTGCTGTTCTGCAATAGCAAACTGTAGAATAATATATTATAAACAGTTGATGTGGAACAACTGTGTATGATTCCAAACTGTAGCAATTGCTTTTTTCTTCTGCAGCTGCCTGCCCCATGCTCTCTCATTTGATGAAAATGAATGTTGAGTGAATATAAATACATTTCTGCTCTATTCTCACTTTCATGGCTACATCACTCTAGTCAAGCAGTTAATTTAAACCAGTACATTGAGAACTTACAGGTTATAGCAAAATGGATTTCATGCCTCAAGTAGTTCTAATTGGAGTTGTACCCAAAACTTAAACCAGCGGACAGAGCTTTATGACCACTATATGGAAATATCCTGGTTGCATTATAGAGAAAGATAATTATGCAGGGATGTGATACATGTAGATCAAAGTTAGTGGGCAACTATTTAATCTATTAAATCATTGGACCTTAACATTAATAATGTTATGATTGGGCACATTTAAAAATTAAACCATGCTGAAGTTTGACATGAAACATAAATCATAAAACATAAATAAGAATGAATTTCAATATCTAAAAGTAGAAGATTATTATCACATTTTTTATTGAAAATAATATTATGATTGCCCCAAGAGTTCTTGCAATTAAACAGAATGTAGCCTTCCATCTTGTTTAAAAATGGACTCTTGCAATAGGACCTTAAAATAAAATGTTTGTGATTTTATTGTGATTTTATTTGTGACAAGAAAATAATATTTTTAAAAAATTAAAGTAGACTTTAATGTTGTGATTTTTTAATGTTTTCCGGTAAATATATTCTTATGGAGGTATAAAATTATGTGAGTTGTTATATATAATTTAATGTGTTATTGAACTATTAAAAGACACTTTTAAAGATGTTTTTAGTAATTATACCATAAAGCAAAAGTAATATTAAAATAAGGAATATGAACTAATTGAAGAAATAAGACAGAAGATTATAAAATATATGTAGAAGAAGAAGCTATAATAAATACCAGTGTTTGAAAATGACAAATGGAATGCACAAACATGCTAAGGAAATTTCTAATGAATTGAGAAAATATTTTCTACCTTTTCATTTATAATTCTTTTGTTGTAGAAGACTTGATAAAGTAATTTTTAAAATTTTAAATTTATTTTATTAATGAAACTTTTCTCCTCTTACCAGCCATGCATGGTATCATATCGTTGCTGTTGTTTTTTAATAAAATTCTGTCATTTTACATCATAACAATTGAAACAAAAATATGTGAAAGTAGGATAACAATGCTTTAAGTCCCATTTATGTACAATTCTTTGTGCTCATGAAATATTTCTAGGGCAGGATGGAGAGCTGTTAAGGAAGACTGATATCATACAGGCATGTCAATCACATTTAATAGGTGCTGGTGGAAAGTAATCTCCTTTTCCCCATCAGTCTCCAGCAGGCTGGCAGACAGAACTCATTACTGTGCAAATGAACCTGCCAGATGCTTCAGCCATTTGCCTCACTAGAGGTCACAAAGAGTTGACATCACTTAAAACTGGTTAAATGTGGCCAGGGAAGGCTCAGGAGACAGACACGCTTTGGAGGTCGAAATAAGCGGTATCATATGGACAATAACGTTAACGGAGCTAAAAACATCCACCTGGAATTGTGGGAGGAAATAAGTTTGCATCAAAACGGTTCATGTGTTTAAAATTAGTTCACCCATCATTTACTATATATGAAAAATGTGCATTTACGATATCCAGTGTGATGGTAACAAAATGTCAGCTCAGCATCCTTTATCGTATAAAGATCTATAGATTTTCATTTTTTTTAAATTTTTTTATTGTCTAAAGTTTTACATATGTCTCCTTTTTCCCCCCAATTGACCGCCCCTCCCAGCTATTCCCATCCCAGGCAAGCCCCCACTGCCCCAGTGTCTGTGTCCATTGGTTATGATTTTTAAAAAGTTCACATCACTTTCAATGGGCTATCTTTTGACTTAGAAATAGTCAGAGTCTTGCTCGAGTGGCTCATTTGGTTGAATGTAGTCTTGAGCACCAAAGGGTTGCCAATCCAGGGCACATACCTGGATTGCGGATTAGATCCCCAGTCGGGGCATGTATGGATGGCAACTGATCAACTGATCAATGTTTCTCTCTCTCTTTCTCTCTCGCTCTCTCTCTCTTCTTTCCTACCTCCCTCCCTCTCTCATTTATCTATCTCCCAAAAGCACCATCTTATTAATAATGATGGTAATACTAATTATTATTGTTAGCTCCATTGATGGTTAGTTTCTTTTTGTTGTTGCAGTTTTTAAAAAATGTTTTTTAAGAGACAGAGGAAGGGAGAGGGATAGAGAGATAGAAATATCGATGAGAAACATTGATCCGCTGCCTCTTTCCCACCCCATACTGGAGATTGAGCACACAACCTGGCTTGTGACCTGACGGGGAATCAAACTGTTAACCTCTTGGTTCATGGGTCAATGTTCAACCACTGAGCCACACCAGCCAGGAAATAGTTTCTTCAAGGGGCTCTGCTAAACTTCATCTTGTTTAATTTTCAAAGCTGCTCAGTGAAATAAGCATCATTATCTTTATTTTACAGTTGAAACTAGACTATAAGAAGTTGTAATTTGCATAAAGTCATCAGTTTAAAAGCATAAATGTTTTAATGTAGACTCAGGTGTGTCTGACTCCAAAGTCTAATCTACTAGAGTCTCACTGTTTTCTTATTATTTCTCACTTTATTCTACTCATCTTCAATAATATGTATATGTAGGTACAATGAAAACAAACTTAGTTAAATATAAAATAATCTAAAATGTTTCTCCTTAGGAAGCCAATTATAATTTAGTAATATAATTTTAAGTTATTACTAAATCAATACTTTGTAGATCAATAATTTCAGGACAATTGCTTAATATTCAATATAAGGAAAGAAAAATGAACAAATAATTTTAATACTACTCTCAACAATGGCTAATATTTAGTTTTTTTATGGGACTCTCTTCAGTGGTATTCAATTAAACTAGAGTAAATTTTTACAATAAAACTATCATGGAGAATAAACAGGAGGTTGTTTTTTTTTATTTCTCCAATATCTTTTCTTATTCGCAATCCAGTCTGACATCCATGTAGCCCTTTTCTCCAAATCTTAATTCTCTGGTGAAATTAAATTAAATTCATATTATCTAAATGCCCCTAGTTTTCTTTATTTCTCTGTTCAGAGAACAAAAAATCAGAAATGAAGCCAGTTATGGCTCCAATTTCTTACTCTAATAAAATACCATGTTATGAAAACAATGCATTCAGTTATGTAATTTTAAGTAGAAAATATTTATGTAAGAGAGTTAGTCAATTGAAAACTTAACTATATCCATGGGACAATAAAGTAAATGACTATAAGTACCTGATAGTGACAAATATTGTGTGTTAAATACTACCTTCATTGTAACATCTATGCAAATACCTGAATGTTAGAGTGATATTTTTCTAAAAAGAGAAAACTCATAAAATTAACTAACATTTATATGCAACATATTTTCCTAGTGGACTTTCCAATGTTTCTCTAGCTATGATTCCAAAGTTAACCTTTCAAAGATGAAAGAACTAAAAACAAACAAAGCAATGTGAGAGGAATACTGGAAAGATTGTATCTTTGAAAGACAGAAGAAGAAAGAGAATGTGACAGAGACAGAGGGGAAGATCAGAGATACACTAATCATAACAAATATTCTAGCCAGAAGGGAACACTGGAAATTATAAACTTGTGATGGGCAAGCCTTTCAAGGTTTAAAGATGTGGTCCAGATAAGAAACTCAACATTCTTGTGACTATCCTAACCTTTCTCAGAGAGGTTGAAATCAGATTGGAAATATGAGAAAAAGCTTTCCTGTAAAAATTTCTCCTTCCAGAGTCAGTCCATCTGGAAATGCATAGAAGCATGAAAATGAAAAAGAAAATAAATAGAAATAAGCTAACCAAATTTTGAACGATAGGAAAGGTTCATTCGGGGTTGAGTAGGCATAGGTCACTATGCTTTTACATCTGAATTGATTGTTCCCTTGTTTCTAATAAGAGAACTTTGTTGTTTTTTATAAATGAGCCTTCATGGAAATAGTTCATCATGTCTTCACAAAGATCTTGGATTATTATTTTTTTCCCTGAGAAAGAGTTTAAAACATCATACAAAAGTGTTGAAGGAAAGGACATGGTTTTAGATTAGGGCATAGTGGTTGAAATAGAAAGTAATTAATGAGAACATTCTTGCAAATGGTGCAGATAGCAAAATGACTGAATTATGCTATATTATAATAGACTCAGGAAACCTTTGAAGGCTAGAATTTTGACAGAGTGATATAAAGAAATCAATGTACAAATTACAGTATTAGTGCTCTAATGCCGTTTTTTTCTAAAGAGAAACATTATAATTACAGAACCAATTATCTCAACCTGTAGTAATGCACTGAATAAGTGTCTACATATTCATATCTAAACTTATTTTATGGCTCAAGGAACAAAAGCTACAGGTTAGGAAAACAAAACTGACGAGTATTTTACTTTGATATGAAGAATAAGAGTTTTAGGCTATGCTAGACAAGAGAAATAACATTATATATTTTAACAATCTCTCTCAAATTAAAAAAAATAAACTTTGCATTTTCAAAGTCTAAATCTTATATCTTATGCATGTAGAACCATATTTTGTCCTTATAAAGTACAAACCAACTTAATCATGATTTAACAGTGCAAAACATCCATTCAACTGTGTCACTGAAAAGCCCAGAGATAAGTCTGGTGGCAGGCATAACCCAGGCAGCAATCCAGCTTCCATTTTCTGTGACTCTTTCAGCAATGCCCTCTTCCCAGGTTGGCTTAGGCTTCTGGCTTTCTTCCTTACTTGGTGGGGAGAATGGCTGCTACTAATAACCAGGGCTACAAGTTCTTTAGTTAATCTAAAGAAATAAGGAAAGCTTCAGCTCTTATTTTTATCATATAAATGCCTGAATTTGACCAGGGAATCCTAGCTCTTATTAATTAAGGCTACTACTCATTCCTAAACCAACCTTTCAACAAAGGGATAAGATTATGTTGATTGGATAATGCCACTGGGGGCCTATCCATGGGGCTTGTCAGGGCTTAATACTCTCAAAATCATAAAGATAAATAACATTGGAAAAAAGCTGGCTCCCCAAAGAAAAATCTGGATGCTATTAGAAAAAAGAAATGGGATAGCTGATAAACAGAAAAACAATGACTACTAAATACAGTAATAAATATAATGAATATAGAGAAAACAGTCAGTGTATAAGGAAGACCATAAAAATAACCATATAACAAAGCTATCTTATTTCTCTATATTATTATTTTTTATTGAATCATTATATATTCAAATGTAATGCTTTATAAAGTACCTTAATTTTATAAAAGTAACTTAAATCTCTTTATATTACAGGAAAGTCAAGATATCTGCATTTAGCTACGTACCACCTCTAACAGTTTACCCTCACTCCTACCTTTTCAGTCCCTATTACTCATCACCTGCAAAAAAATTTCAAGCAAACCAAATTTTAAAAAAATGAAGCTAAAGAGATGATTGTATATAAAAAATGGCAGTTTATATCTTTATTTAAAATATTAAGATCAGCCAAAGTAATCTTGAGAAAAAAAGATCAAAGTTGGAGGTATCATACTTCCTGGTTTCAAAGCTATAGTAATTGAAACATCATGGTACTGTCGAAAACAACAAAAACAACAGAATAAAGAGCCTAGAAATGTAACAAAATAAAGAACCTAAAAATAAACCCATGTTTATATGGTCAATTAATATATGACAAAGGAGACAGAAATATACAATGGGAAAAAGACAGTTTTTTCAATAAATGGGGTTGGGAAAACTGACAGACACATACAAAAAGAAAAAGAAAGAAAAAGAAACTAGGCCACTTTCATGCACTGTATACAAAAATAAACTCAAAATGAAATGAAGACTTCAATGTAAGACCTGAAACCATAAAACTCCTTGAAGAAAACAGGCAGTAAACTCATGGGCATTGTTAGTCTAAGCAATATTTTTTTGGATATATCTCCTTGTGCACAGGCAACAAAAGCAAACATAAACGAATAGGACTATATTAAATTAAAAATATTTTTTCATAGTGAAGAAAACCATAAACAAGATGAAATGACATACTTAACTGCCAACATCTTGTTGGGAGAAAAATTTTGCAAATGATATTTCTGATAAGGAGTCAAAATCCAATATATATAAAGAACTCATATAACTCAATATTAAAACAAACAACTAAAGTAAACAGAGCCTGGCCAGTGTGGTTCAGTGGTTGAACATCAACAGAGGTCACAGTTCAATTCCTGGTCAGGGCACATACCAAATTGTGGGCTTGATCCCTGGTGGCGGCAGCTGACCAATGATTCTCTCTTATCATTGACAAGAGGCCCGATGCATGAAATTTTGTGCAAGGAGCTCGGCCCTCGCAGCCACGGTGGCTTGCCTTGGCCCTCACAGCCCTGGCCTCGTCCCGAAGGTCACTCGGCTGTCTGGTCTAATTTGCATAATACACTTTTATTATTATAGATGTTTCTATTACTTTCTCCCTCTTCCTTTCTCTCTGAAATCAATAAAGATAAATATTTTTTGGAAATAAGGCAGAATAAGGATGAGAAGGGGTATTCTACTTTTTATCATATAAACCTACCTTTCAAATTCTTTATGATGAAGAGAGAAGAATAATCCAGTAAAAGATACTTTAGCCTGGCTGGTGTGGCTCAGTTGAGCCTTGACCTAAGAACCAAGAGTTCATTGGTTCAACTCCCAATCAGGGCACATGCCTTAGTTGCAGGCTCGATCCCCAATAGGGGGCATGCAGGAGGCAGCCAATCAATGATTCAATATCAACATTGATGTTTCTATTTCCCCCTCTCTTCCTCCCTGGAATCAATTAAAATATTTAAAAAAAAGAGAGAACAGATTCCAAAATGGCAGCGGAGTAAGTGGAAGCTACACTGACATGTTCCCTGAACCAAATTTGAATTACAATTAAAATACAGAAAAACCATCCTGAATAATCAATGAAGACTGGCTGGAGAGAACCCTGATAACCAAGGACAGAAAGTGGAGACTGCATAGCTGCTGGTAGGAGGGGCAGAGGCTCGAAAGGACTGGCCAGTCTCTGACAAACATCAGCTAAGTTCCACTGGGATAGCTCAGCTATGGGGGGTTCCCACTCAGAACAATATAACCTTGTAAATATGCACCTGCCTTTTCTCTAATTTTTCTATGAATATTTTTCTTTATTTTATATATTTGTGATTGTAGAAAATCTTGTACTTAACTTTTCACTCCTAACAGTTGTATAATACCTACTTATTACTTAATGCTTATCTCATAGCGATCATATACTATTTTATTCTTACAATTTTTGCATAATATATTATGAATGGTGCCATAATTTTAGATTGCTTTTCTATAGTAGATTATCAGAAGTGGAAATTATAAGACAAAGCATACAAACTTTTAAAATTTCTTGAAGCCTCCCTAGTGGTGGGTTTTATTTGTATTATTTAATACTACTTTGAGTTGTTAATGTTGTGAAGGAACTGCAAAATATGCCAAGGAGACAATAACAAAATATATATACTTATATCTGCTCTTAATATGTAGATTGATAATTTTTTGATGGAATCTCTAAAGCCACTTTAATATGTACATTAATTTATAATTTCCTATTGTCAAGCAGTCTTAAACATACAGTTTGACTATCACTTAAGACTATATATTAACAAAATTTGATCAGGAAGTATTCTCCGAACAGATGTAGGTGAAAGAAAGAGATTGAGAATTCATTTTTATACGTATATAAAAATAGAGAGGCTTGATTTCTCTGCATCCAAGTAACTAGATCTACATTTGATAAAGCAGTATATTTAAAAAGAGAAAATTATCCCTTATTCTAAAACTATTATATTCATGTAAATATTATATCTATGCATAAATTATATAAAAAACTAAATTATGACTCAAGTTTTCCCTTTCATATTTGTAGTTAGATCAGGTAGTCTTACAATACTTATGAGGTAACGGAAAATTGTCAAAGGAGATCTGTTAAAATTATAAAAGTATTGGTTAGTGATTATTAAAGAAAAACTGCAATAATTGGTTTTATTGGGCTTACAGTAGAGAAGAGAAACTCTAATAAAGCCTGCAAACAAGAAGTAATGCAAGTCAATGAATCACACTTATTCTCTAAGAAAACAAAAGGGCATATATTAGAGCATATATTAGAGCAGAGTTCAATAATCCTAGACCAAAAACAATCCTAATTTTAAGATTTTAAAGATTTCAGCTGTACTTGACACTTGTTCTACCGAGATATTTAAAAATTAACTTAGATCTAGTTGTCTGCAAGTTTTCTCGTAAGAGTTTACCTTTAGAACAGACTCTAGTATTTTATGAATATCCTATCAACTTTGATGCTGTCAGCGCCTGTCAGGCAAAATTGCCAGAAACACACATGTAGTTAAACAAGTTGCGTTTACTACCAGCTGCAGTGAGGGAGGACACTCACCATGGGAACCCTGGTGCATCTCAGTAAGTGGGTGTCAGAAAGAACTTGTACAATTGGAGCATTGGTTGAAAAATATGGCGAGAGGTCTAAAGAGAAGAGGAGGTTGTTTTCAATTGGGTGTCAGGAAGTGGGGACAATTTTGTGATTGAGCATACCAATAAGTCTTATCATTTATAAGGAGCATAGATTAGAATAAAGATGAAGATATAGCAAGTAAAAAAGTAGGAGTCACTCATTTAATGAAAGATGGAGGTGTTTTATATTTTGTGGGTTGCTCAGTGACTGTCTTCAGTAAATGTGTTTTGAGATTATGTCCCATGGGAGGCACAGTATAGCTTAATTTTATGCATCAGGTAAACGTGTAAAAACACTGAGGCTGGTGTAAGCATCAGATTTGTTGCTCAAGGTCCAATGTCAAGGGCTGACTTTTTTTCTTTAAAACTTTTTATTATTTTTATTGATTTGAGAGAGAGAGGTGAAAGGAGAGAGAGAGAGAAAGAGAGAGAGGGAGGGAGAGGGAGAGAGAGAGTGAAACATTGATTTGTTATTCCACTTATTTTTTTTTTTTTTTTTTTTATATATTTTATTGATTTTTTACAGAGAGGAAGGGAGAGAGATAGAGAGTTAGAAACATCAATGAGAGAGAAACATCGATCAGCTGCCTCCTGCACATCTCCCACTGGGGATGTGCCTGCAACCAAGGTACATGCCCTTGACCAGAATCGAACCTGGGACCCTTCAGTCCGAAGCCCGACGCTCTATCCACTGAGCCAAACCGGTTTCGGCTGTTGTTCCACTTATTTATGCATTCATTAGTTGATTCTTGTAAGTGCCCTGATGAGGCAACCTTAGCGTACCTAGATAATGGGCTAACCAACTGTCAGGGCCAGGGCCAGGGCCAGGCCAGGCTGCCTTTTTTTACACTGTAAATAGTATTAAAAAATAAAAAGAGGGAAGATGGTGTTTCCTTGGTTTTAATAAAACCTCTTTTTAGAATTAACAATGTGATATTGGGTTGTTTTGCACATATTTAAGAAAATTTTATACTTGCTATATTTTTATTTGCTAAAATATTAGCGACATATTTTCTGAAGCTGATTAAAATATTTCTTTATTTGAAATTTATTTATTTTTTCCTTGTATGAGCTATGGTTACGTTAAAATTGTTTTCTAACAGTTTTTCAGCATTACATAGCATTTCATAAGGAACATAGAGAATTTACCCTGAAGACTCATCAGAAAATTGGGCCAACCTCCTTAAACTGATTTGTAGGTGTATTCCCCTGCATAAAAATTTATAGCTGGATGAAACAGAGCATGAAAAAAGGTAAAGATTCATTGTAATCACATAAGAGCAAAAAAGTCAGTGCTTGAGCACATTCCTTAAGAAAATTATTACCAACTCTGACCTTTGGGGAACCCTTCTAAAAACTATAAGGAATATCAAATGGATTTGATGTTTTTTTGTGTTTTTTTTTAAAGAAAACTCATCTTTGATTTCACAATATGAACAATAGGTTTAAAAGATTTTGTTCCTTCATCACATATTAAGATAAGGCAGAGCTAAGAAATTTGCTTTGTTAGCAAAATGTGAAGCCAAAGTAATTCAATTTAATTACCTAGTGATATATTTTATGTGGGCTTTTACTTTAGCATACTTCAGAAACTTTGATTCTATGAGGTAAGTGAATTCTGCCATTTTTAATAGAGTAAGCAGGTTTTCAGTGCTTTTTAAAGAAAATTTTAAAACTAGAGTTACAATCTTAATTTACAACAAATATTCATTATTTAAATTATTAAAATGCCACCTAAATCTGGGTTAAATTATGTGGAGTTACACCAAAATCTCTCCGCTTCTAACTCTCAGAGGTAATATCTCTCTTCAAATCTGTACATTTATGTTTAACAAAATAGATAGCACAGATTAATGAGAAATTATTCTCTTAATAAAAATTCTAAGAACTTCTAAATCTAAGATAAATTTTATTTTAGACAAATATATTAATCTTGTGAGAATTTAGTGCCATTCATAGTATATGAATTAGTTTGTAAGGTTTTGGTAGTTTTTCTTCAAAATTAGAAATTTAAAAATTACACTGAAATACTGAAACCAAAAAGCTCATATATTAGTGAGAAATAATCTGATTTCTACTTTTGCAGATTCCAAGTTTATAAAAATTTATTTTCATTATATCAATCTTCTTCCAGGACAAAGGCCTTTAAAACTTTTC
This sequence comes from Myotis yumanensis, assembly GCF_028538775.1. Lineage (NCBI taxonomy): Eukaryota > Metazoa > Chordata > Mammalia > Chiroptera > Vespertilionidae > Myotis > Myotis yumanensis. The sequence goes on from NW_027223754.1 coordinate 134,077,720, forward strand.
CTGTTGTCATAGTTTATTTCTTCACAGCCAGTTCCTTCAGAGCAGCATTGAATGGACTGCACTTTTTCTGAGGCATATACCGTTGTTAAACTTAGCTACCAAGCCGACCACTTCAATCTGAACTTTGTTATCATTTCAACTGTTCCCTTGCATTGGTTGTTATTATTACTGTCATCAGAATGCTTCTAGTGGTGGAGCTATTCAAGTAGAACAAAACAAACAAAACAAAACAAAACAAAACAAAACAAAACAAAAACCATCAATATTTTCTTAGGCTGTGTTCCCCAGAAAACCAACTCGGAGATGAAGATTAGAGTGAAAGAGTTTACTAAGGAGCTTTAAAGATCTCATTGAAGGGAATTAATGAAACACAATTGGACAGAGGAAGATGATGAACTTTGACCAGAACTCAGGAAGGCTGAGGCTGAAATGTTCCTTCAGAATTTTCCCCAGTGGGACCAAGAGGTCTGACTTTGACATGCTCATTGCTTGCAGTTCACCCTAATATGGGGGTGTGGCCTTGTGTAACACCTGGCTCCTGAGCTCAGGCAGTCCTCAAAGGGCACCGTCCTTATTTCCTGAAGGCCATGTGGGTGGTCCATCACACTGCATATCTGGACACTATGTATGGATCCTTCGTACTTGGTTCTGCAGACAGAAAGAAAGAGTCCTTATTCTTCTGATCAAAATTGCTTCACTAAAAAGAAAAAAAAAAATCTGCTATGCTCCTTTTAAAAAAACAAACTTGTTTTTAAAAATATTTTTAAAATAAATATAAACATCTATGTATAATTGACTTCCTGCCACAGGGGTTTAGAGTGTATGTGTGTCTACTGTGTATTTTTGAAGTTACACTAAAAAAAGAATAAAATTTTCTAAAATCATACATGTAAAGTCAGTGTTTGCGTCAAGACATTCTATTTTCCCACTACATCAAGCTGTATAGGACTTATGCAGTCAGGACTGCAGAAGACTCTAGGACTGTAGAAATTTAAAAAACAGTTTTTGTGGGTCATGAAAAAAACTTAGCAATCATCATTGAACACATAGGAGCCCCACTGGAAAATATGGAAAATTTTGAGGTGTAAATTATACAACTATAGTTATTTTCAACTGCTAAAATATTTTAGGATTCTGTAATGAAAAAAATATTTTTATCAATGTACAAATCCCAAATATATCTGTCATAATATGCAATAGCTGGATATTTTATTGCTCTCAAATATAGGTAGAAATTAGATTTTAAACATCTTCTTAGAAAAAAATTTGAATAATTTTTATGCAAAAATATTGATGTCTATATTTTCATGAGCAAGGATGATTTTTTCATTTATAAAATGAGGAAATTAGTAACAGCCCTATTGGGTTATTGTGAAAATCAATTACATAATGCATGTAAAACGCTGAACATCTTGCCTGATATATTGTAACTATCCAATAAGTTTTCATGCTTATTATTGTTCTTGTTAATGTGAAACTTTTATTACAGCATTATAAAAAATAGCTAATATGCATTGATGCATCCTATGACATATTTGGCAACAACTTATAAAGTTCACATTCTCCTATGCTAAAGTGTTAATTCAAAAACACATTTTAAAATGTTTGTATTTACTTTTATTTCTGGATATGGAAACATTTCACAAGAGTGTGTATTATAGCTATCATAACTCACTAAGATTTCCAAAATTTATTATTTACAATATTTTCTGATGTAACCAGAATTATGCTTTTTTGAGTTGACTATATTACTAAGATTATCTCTTTTTTATGGTATTTATTTATTTATTTTTAAATTTTATTTTATTGTTCAAAATGTTACAAATAGTAGTACATATGTCTCTTTTTTCCCCCCATTGACCTTCCTCTGGCCTCACTACCTCCCGGCACATGCCATCACCCCCCCCTGCCCCCCCCCCCCCCCCCCCGACAACCCAGTGTCTTGCGTCCATTTGTTATGCTTATATGCATGCATACAAGTCCTTTGTTTGATCTCTTACCCACCCCCACCACCCTCCCCTCCCTTCCCACTGTAGTTTGACAGTGTATTCAATGCTTCTTTGCCTCTGTATCTATTTTTATTCATCAGTTTATAATGCTCTTTATAGTCCACAAATCAGTGAGATCATGTGGTATTTTTCTTTCACTGACTGGCTTATTTCATTTAACATAATGCTCTCTAGTTCCATCCATGCTGTTGCAAATGGTAAGTATTCCTTCGTTTTTACATCAGCATAGTATTCCATTGTGTAGATGTACCACAGTTTTCTAATCCACTTATCTGCTGATGGGCATTTAGGCTGTTTCCAAATCTTAGCTATTATAAATTGTGCTGCTATGAACTTAGGGGTGCATATATCCACTCTGATTGTTGGTTCTGGTTTCTTAGGATATATTCCTAGAAGTGGGATCACTGGGTCAAATGGGAGTTTCATTTTTAGTTTTTGAGGAAACGCCATACTGCTTTTCACAGTGGCTTCACCAGTTTGCATTCCCACCAGCAGTGAAGGAGGGTTCCTTTTTCTCCACATCCTCTCCAGCACTTGTCATTTGTTGATTTGTTGATGATAGCCATTCTGAAAGGTGTGAGGTGGTACCTCACTGTTGTTTTAATTTGCATCTTTCAGATGATTAGTGACTTTGAGCATGTTTTCATATGTCTCTTGGCTTTCTGTATGTCCTCTTTCAAAAAGTGTCTATTTAGGTCCTTTGCCAATTTTTTGATTGGAATGTTTATCTTCCTTTTGTTAAGTTGTATGAGTTCCCTGTAGATTTTGGAGATTAAACCCTTACAGAGATAACATTGGCAAATATGTTCTCCCATGCAGTGGGATTTCTTATTGTTTTATTGATGATTTCTTTTGTTGTGCAGAAGCTTTGTATTTTGATGTAGTCCCAAATTTTTATTTTCTCCTTAGTTTCCATTGCCCTAGGAGCTGTATAGGTAAGATATTGCTACACCAAATGTCTGCTATTTTGGTGCCTAAGGCTTCTTCCAAGATTTTTATGGTTTCCCATCTTATGTTTAAGTCCTTTATCCATTTTGAGTTTATGTTTGTGTATGGGGTAAGTTGGTAGTCTTTTTTTTGCAAGTATCTGTCCAATTTTCCCAACACCATTTATTGAAGAGACTGTCTTGACTCCATTGTATGGTCTTGCCTCCTTTGTGAAATATTAACTGAGCATAATGGCTTGTGTCAATTTCTGGGTTCTCTGTTCTGTTCCACTGGTCTATATGTCTGTTCTTGTGCCAGTACCATGCAGTTTTGAGAATAGTGGCTCTGTAACATAGCTTGATATCTGGTATTTGTGATCCCTCCAACATTATTCTTCTTTCTCAAGATTACTTCAGCTATTCAGGGTCTTTTTTTTATTCCAGATGAATTTTTGGAGGGTTTGTTCTAGGTCTTTTAAGTATGCTATTGGTATTCTAATGGGATTGCATTGAATTTATAGATTGCTTTGGGTAGTATGGACATTTTAATGATTTTGATTCTACAAATCCATGAACATGGTATATTCTTCCATTTGTTCATTTCTTCTTCTATCTCCCTTTTCAGCGTCCTGAAATTTTCTGATTACAGGTCCTTTATCTCCTTGGTTAAATTTATTCCTAGGTATCCTAATTTTTTGTTGCAATTGTAAATGGTATTGCTTTTTAAATTTCTGTGAGTTTCTGTGAGTTCATTATTGGTGCATAGAAAATCCATAGAATTCTGGGTGCTAATGTTGTATCCTGCTACATTGTCGAATTCCTTTATTAAGTCTAGTAGTTTTTTGATGGAGTCCTTGGGGTTTTCTATGTACAATATCATGTCATCTGCAAATAATTACAGTTTTACTTCTTTTCCAATTTGGATGCCTTTTATTTCTTCCTCTTGTCTGTTTGCAATGGCTAGTACTTCCAGTACTATGTCGAATAGGAGTGGTGAGAGTGGGCATCCCTGTCTTGTTCCTGTTTTTAGGGGAAATGAATTTAGTTTTTGTCCATTGAGTACGATGTTGGCTCTGGTTTTGTCATATATGGATTTTATTATGTTGAGGTATGGTCCTTCTATTCCCACCTTGCTAAGAGTTTTTATCAAGAAAGGGTTTTGGATTTTGTCAAATGCTTTTTCTGCATCAATGGATATGATTATATGGTTTTTATCTTTCAGTTTGTTTATGCGGTATATCAAGTTTATTGATTTGCAGATATTGTACCATCCTTGCATCCCTGGAATAAATCCCACTTGGTCATGGTGTATGATCTTTCTAATGGAATGCTGGATTCAATTTGATAGAATATTGTTGAAAATTTTGGCGTCTATGTTCATGAGGGATATTGGCCTGTAATTCTCTTTCTTTGTATTGTCCTTATCTGGTTTGGGGATTAGAGTAATGCTGGCATTGTAGAAAGAGCTTGGAAGTGTTCCTTCCTCTTGAATTTTTTGAAATAGTCTGAGGAAAATAGGTTTTATTTCTTCTTTGATGTTTGATAAAACTCCCCTGTGAATCCATCTGGTCCAGGGTTTTTGTTTGTTGGAAGTTTTTTGAATACTGTTTTAATTTCCTCCATAGATATCGACCTATTCAGATTTTTTTATTCTTTCTGGTTGAATTTTGGAAGGTCATATTTTTCTAGGAATATGTCCATTTCTTCTAGGTTGACCAGTTTGTTGGAATAGAGTTGCTCATAGTTTTTTTTTTTTGTACAATTCTTCATATTTCTGTGGGGTCTGTTGTTATTTGGCCTCTTTCTTTTCTATTTTGGTTATTTGAGTCCTTGCTCTTTGCTTCTTGGTGAGCATGGATAGAGGTTCATCAACCATTTTTATCCTTTCAAAGAACCAGCTCTTGGTTTCATTGATCTTTTGTATTTTTTTGTGTGTCATTTATTTATTAATAAATATCATTTATTTCTGCTCTGATCTTTATTATTTCCTTCCTTATCCTCACTCTGGGATTTTCTTGTTGCTCTCTTTCTGATTCTTTAAGTTGTAGAGTTAGATAATTTATTCCAGTTTTTTTTGTTTTTGAGGTAGGTCTATAATGCTATGAGCATCCCTCTCGGGACTGCTTTTACTGTGCCCCATACATTTTGGATTGTTGTGTTTTCATGATCATTCATTTCCAGGATGTTTTTTCATTTCTTCTTTGATCTCTTTGGTAACCCAATCATTGTTTAATAGCATGCTATTTAGCCTCCAAGTGTTTGATTTTTTTCATTGTTTTTATTGTAGTTTATTTCTAATATTATGCCACTGTTAGCTGAGAAGATGCTTGATATGATTTCAATCTTCTTGTATATGCAGAGACTTTGCCTATGTCCCAATATGTGGGCTATCTTTGAAAATGTGCCATGTGCAATTGAGAAGAATGTATATTCTGTAGTTTTGGGGTGGAATGTTCTAAAGATGTAGGTTAAGTGCATCTCATCTAGTGAGTGGTTTAGGAATGCTGTTTCTTTGCTAATTTTTTACCTATAGGATTTATCCAGTGATATTAATGGAGTATTAAAGTCTCCTACTATGATTGTATTGCTTTCAATGTCTCCCCTGATATTTTCCAGAAGGTTTTTTTTTATGTATTTGGTGCTCCTGCATTGGGTGCATACGTTTACCAGAGTTAAAACCTATTGTTGTATTTATCCCTTTAGAATTGTGAAGTGGTCTTCCTTGTCTCTTGTTATGGTCCTCACTTTGAGGTCTATTTTGTCAGATAAAAATATTGCTACCCCAGCTTTTTATCACTTCCATTTGCCTGATTGATATTTTTCCATCCCTTCACTTTCAGTCTGTGTGAGTCCCTTGTTCTGAGGTGGGTCTCCTCAGAAGACAGCACATATATGGGTCATGTTTTCTTATCCATTTAGATACCCTATGTCTTTTGATTGGAGCATTTAATCCATTTACGTTTAATGTTTTTATTGATAGGTACTCATTTATAGCAATTTCTGTGCTTTATGCCTGTGTTCCTTCCTCCCTTTCTATTTCTTCTTTTTACAGCATTCTCTTTAGCATTTCTTGCATTGCTGACTTGGTAGTGATAAACTCCCTTAGCATTTTTTTATTTTGTCTGTGAAGCTCCTGATTTCCCCTTCAATTTTGATTGATAGTCTTGCTGGATAGAGTATTCTTGGATTCAGTCCTTTGCTTTGCATCACTTTGTATACTTCATTCCATTCCGTTCTAGCTTGGTGTGTTTCTGTTGAGAAATCATTTGATAATCTGATGGGGGATCCTTTGTAGGTAACTCTCTGTCTCTCTCTTACAGCCTTTAAGATTCTATTTTGACATTAACATTTGCCATTGGAATTATGATGTGTCTTGGTTTGGATCTTTGGGATTCATCTTGCTTGGCACTCTCTGTACTTGTGCGATTCTTTCTTTCCCATATCAAGGAAGGTTTTTGTCATTTTTTTCTTCAAATAGATTCTCTAATCCTTGCTGCTTTTCTTGTCCTTCTGGAAGCCCTATTATTTGTATGTTACTTTCTTTTGTGTTGTCCCAAAGCTCCCTTAGGCTCTCCTCCTGCTTCTTAATTTTTTTTCTCAAGTTGGTGTTCAGATTACACTTGTTTCTCTACCTTATCTTCTGACTCACTAATTTGGTCCTCTGCTTCTTCTAGTCTGCTGTTGAAATCTCCATAGCTCTTTTGATTGTAGCTATATCACTTTTGATTTCTTCCTGATTTTTGTATAGGTTGTTAATTTTCTTGTCCATCCGGTTTATGAACTGTATGGCCATTACTCTGAATTATTTTTCTGTCATATTTCATGCTTCAGTTTCACTTATTTCCTTTCATGGTGATTCCTTTTTCTTTCCTCTAAGGATTGTTTTGTTGACTCCCCATTCTAATTATCACCAGAAGGTCCAAACACCAAGTTGCGGGGGCCTGAGCTGTGTGCAGTGGGAGTGTTGCACCACCCGAATATCACTGAAGAGCTCTGACACTGATAGACCTGTGTCTGCCATGGGTGGGTGGGAGCCACGCACACTGAGAATCAAAGTCACCAGCACTCAGTGCTGCCTCTGCGCACACCTAGAATCAGGGACCCCATGTTTGCACACTGAGAGACAAGTCACTGGTGCTCAGTGCTGCCTTTTGCGTGGAGAATCAGGGTCCCCGGTCTGCTTGGGAGGTTGGGTTGCACAGCTACCTTGTGTGGGCAGGAAGCCCACTCCTCACTCCTGTACCACAGGAAATAGACTCCCATGTGTGTGCACCCAGGTCAAAGTTAAGTCGCAGAGGGGTGGGGGGGTGGAGGTGGGTGGGCTCCGTGACTCACCATAATCTGCGGCTGGGGTGTCTGGAGACTTGGTGTCCGTGGGTCTACAGGTCTTTGTCCGGAGTGGTTGTAGGGTCCCAGGTTGTGACTGAGACCAAATTGGGTGGTGGTGAGGCTAGGGTCCTAGTCACAAGCAGTCCTGTTCTTCAAGATGGTGTGTTCTCTGCCAGATTATCTATTTTTTGTTGTTGTTGTTAATCCTCACCCAAGGATATTTTTTCCATTGATTTTTAGAGAGAGTGGAAAGGAGGAGGAGGAGAAAAAGAAGGAAGAAAGAGAGAGAGAGAGAGAGAGAGAGAGACTTCGATGTGAGAGAGACACATCAATTGGTTGCCTCCTGAACATGCCTTGATGAGTCAGAAATCTAACCTGCTACCAAGGTATGTGCCCTTGATCAGAATTGAACCTGTGGCCCTTCAGTCTGAGGGCCAATGATCTAATCATAGAGCCAAACTGGCTAGGTCAAGATTACCTATTGAGATAACCCAAAAGTTGTTTGCTAAGAAAGTTATAGCACTTCTAAATAAGTTTTAGAAAATTCAGTATTATTTCCTTACTGAATATTTGATTGGGAAAAAAAATAGAGCATAACCCTACTTTAGCTATGTCTTTTAGAATGAGAAGTGAAAACAGAATATAAATTAAATAAATTAATTTTATAATGAAAGATGTCTGTTTGGGTAAAAGTAAATATATTTATTAATTATGCACCTCAGAATCAGGAATTATAAAACATCTGCCTAAGCTCTCTGAATTGTACTATTTGTATACATCTTCACTCTCTTAATAGGTGTCAGCCATGTTGTATCCTTGGCTTCCTTATAGAAATCCTTTCTCTAGACAATGTTTGTGCTCTTTTTAATAATTTTGCATTAGGCTTTATGTTGTTAGATTTCTTAATTCAAGTAAGAACTGCTCTGAAGAGCAGACATTTAATAGGAAATATGAGTCATCAATACTGTCAGGAAACCAGCTGAGTCAGATATATTGACTGAAATTTATTTGAAATCTAAATGAGTAAGTCTTGGTCAGATAATAATACAAGTGAATGTATTAAGACTATCTCCTAAAAAAGACTTAAGTATAATTAGATGCTGGAGTCATTTCCTAAGTAAATCAGAAATTCAAATTCTTACCAGAGGTTTGTGAGAAATGACTGAAGGGGTGATGATGGAGAAACGTGTTTGTTACACATCAAGAGTGTAAGCAATTTGATGAGGGATTTATCTCTCTGTTCATTTGCTAGAAAGGAGGGAATGACTTGTTAGGTTTCATTGTATTTGGATAGACAATGAATGTTCAGGCAGAGAAGAAATGCTGACCTTTGAAATGTCATTGTGCTTGCCACTGTAAATCAGTCATTTATGATGCACACATACCTTCTACAGAAAGTAAGATAAAGATTGTCAAGAAGAGAACATTTACTTGTTTGATGATGTTTAAGGTGGTTTATCTCAATGTGAATAAGTTACCAGTGTATTACAGTCTTCCCAACTATGTGCATTGTTTATTGCATTATGTTTCACCACAAACCTGATGTTCTCTCTAGTTTGAACTCACATCTAATTAGAGGATTTTACATTCCCTTTTAAAATCATCAAATATCCTCATATGGACGAAAAAAAATTAGCTTGACTGGGAGTTGTTTTGTGTAAAATCTGTGGCTTTGAAAATACTGGATAATTATTTTTGGCAGCATGAATTGTTCTTTCCGAAGTCTATTATTTTTCATAAATTGATTTATCTTAAAAACAATAACTATTTCTGTAAAACTTATCCGTCAGCAATAGTTAGCATTGAATTGACAGTGAAACAGATGGTGTGTAATTTATATACTATTAAGTTGTTCTCAAGAGTTGGGATGGGAGAGGGAGAGTAAGGAGCTGGTCAAATGGGAACTGAGGAAAACCATGAAATGAAAGAAAAAGATATTATGTTAAAACTTTTGTCCTTCATTCCTCAATTCTCTTTTCTTCAGCTCCCAAGATAGCTTTATTTTAATTATATTCTTATATTGTCACTCCCACCATCTTTCTCTGCCTTGAGAGGCAAAACGAGAGTGGGTTGGTGTAGGTATATAGAAATCATTTCCATGTGGGTATCCTAAGAGGGCACTCTACGAAGGATGGGCCCAAGTATATCTGTGCATATTCTACTTGAATATTAGAAAATATAAATTCATGTCACATACTAGTTTTTTAAATTTGCTTGTTTCTTTTGCTTATAATTCAGCTGGTTATATTATTTTTTAAAAACTGCTTTCTTTTTTTCTGTTTCCTGGTATTTGGAAAATTTTGTACCATTACTAACATTGTCTTCACCCAAAGGCTTCAGATTTGATTTTAGGTCATTTTATTGTGTATCATTTAATAATGTACAGGAAAGTGAACATAGAAAATAATTTCCAATGTCCGGAGAGTAAGGTATCTTAGCTTCTGTAGGGTGCATAAAGAAAACACTGTCTCTGAGAAACTAGGAAACTTTGACCTCAGTAAATTATAATTTTCTATAATTACCTTGTTTCTTTACTTGCTCACTTTGTTTACATATCTTTGAACAAAGAACTTAAAATTGGGCTTTAGTCTTTTAATCATGTATTATTCGTGATTTCCCAAACCCCAGTAACTCTAGGTCAGAAAGTGTACATAAGAGTGACAGTTTAATATTTAAATTAATTATGTTGGCTAGAACAACCTCTTGCCTTTGTGAAATGCTTCCAAGTAGAAGACACTAGTAATGTCCAAATTGTCTTGTTTCAATACTGACATGCTGCCAATACACAGAGATGGAAATCTATTTCATAATATAATTGACCTTGAATGGGTCAAAGTGTTGATGTCATTCAAATATGATGCTATATTAACTTTTTAATGTGTTTACAAGGGATTAATAAACATCTTAAATACATTGTTTATATTTATAAATTGATGGGTTAATGGGGTTAATGAATTTTCCTCAACTGGGTTCCATCACACAAATCCCTTTGGGTTTATTCTCTGAATCTCCGGATCTGTTCAGAATTGCTTGGGAGGGGGCTGGAGATAACAAAAGATTAGAATTATTGGTTCCCCAGTACTATCCTTTGTGTATTAACATGTTTCCTTTGAGGCGCAAAGTATCTTAGCTGAAAATGTGCTTGAGAATTACTTTCAATCCAAATCTAGGACAGGACTTTTTAAAAAAATATTAGATTGAGTACATCTGAGGGCATAAGCAAGTAAAAGACTGGCAAATTTAGAGCAAACTACACAAAAAATAATACTATAAGAATTTGTTCCATTAAGTAAAAATGTAACTCTACAGAAATATTTTGACATTTTTATTAAAAAAAATAGAAAAATAAACTGAGCTAGAAAATAACTAAGTCATATTTAAGTATTGTTTTAATAATTAACACATTTTAAAACTCCTATAGCTCAACACAATATTTGAATGGTTTTACTAATACCAAATAAATCTCTTTTCTTATTTATTGTTTAAAGTATTACAGGTGTCTCCTTTTTTCCTGATCAACCCCTCCCAGGACAAGCCCCCACAGCCCCAATGTCTGTGTCCATTGGTTATGCTAATATGCATGCATACAAGTCTTTTGGTTGATCTCTTACCCCTCCCCCATCCTCTCCTGCCTTCCCTCTGAGGTTGGACAGTCTGTTTGGTGTTTGTCTCTGGATCTATTTTTGTGCATCAATTTATGTTCATTATATTCTACATATGAGTGAGAACATGTGATATTTATATTCCTACAACCGGCTTATTTTGCTTTGCATAATGCTCTCCAGGTTCATCCATGCTCTTGCAAATGGTAAAAGTTCCTTCTTTTTTATAGCAGCATAGTATTCCATTGTATAGATGTATCAAAGTTTTTTAAATGTTTTTATTTTATTATTTAAAATATTACAAATAGTAGTACATATGTCTCCTTTTATTCCCCATTGACCTCACTCCAGCCTCCCCCACCCCCTGACACATACCCTCCCCCCTCCCCCCCCAGTGTCTTGTGTCCATTGGTTATGCTTATATGCATGCATACAAGTCCTTTGGTTGATCTCTTACCCTCCCGCAACACTCCCCTGCCTTCCCGCTGTAGTTTGACAGTCTGTTTGATGCTTCTTTGCCTCTGTATCTATTTTTGTTCATCAATTTATAATGTTCTTTATATTCAACAAATGAGTGAGATCATGTGGTATTTATCTTTCACTGACTGGCTTATTTTGCTTAGCATAATGCTCTCCAATTCCATCCATGCTGTTGCGAATGGTAAGAATTCCTTCTTTTTTACAGCAGCATAGTATTGCATTGTGTAGATGTACCACAGTTTTATAATCCACTCATCTGCTGCTGGGCACTCAGGCTGTTTCCAAATCTTGGCTATTGTAAATTGTGCTGTAATAAGCATAGGGATACATATATCCTTTCTGATTGGTGTTTCTCATTTCTTGGGATATATTCCATAAGCAGCAAAACATAAGACATATGTCATAGCAATACAAGATCTTTATCAATACAGCTCCTAGGGCAATGGAAACTAAGGAGAAAATAAACAAATGGGACTACATCAAAATAAAAAGCTTCTGCACAGCAAAAGAAATCATCAACAAAACAAGAAAGCCCACTGCATGGAAGAACATATTTGCCAATGTTATCTCCAATAATGGTTTAATCTCCACCATTTACAGGGAACTCATACAACTTAACAAAAGGAAGATAAATGATCCAATTAAAAAATGGGCAAAGGACCTAAATAGAAACTTTTTGAAAGAGGACATACAGGAAGCCAAGAGACATATGAAAACATGATCAAACTCACTAATCATCCAAGAGATGCAAATCAAAGCAAGAATGAGGTACCATCTCACAGCTGTCAGAATGGCTATCATCAAAAAATCAACAAACGACAAGTGCTGGAGAGGATGTGGAGAAAAAGGAACTCTCGTGCACTGCTGGTGGGAATGCAGACTGGTGCAGCCATTGTGGAAAACAATATGGATTTTCCTCAAAAAGTTAAAAATGGAACTCCCATTTGACTCAGTAATCACACTTCTAGGAATATATCAATATCTCTTTATATGCGAGTAAACCCATTTGCAGTTTTACTGATTTCCATGGGGGTTAATAATTTTTTTCCCATGTCAAAATTTGTTGTAGTATAGCCAAATTTATGCTTAGAGAATTACTTATTCACTGTGATAATTGGACTAAAAAAAGAAGAGGGAAGAGTTTAAGGTATGAAACTAATCAGTAGCTCAGTGTAATTAAAACAGTCAAATCAGAAAGTTTAATAAGAACAGTCAAACCTATATAAAAATTAATTTCGGGGGAACTTCAACTATAAACATGAAAAGGTGTCATGTTTCAGTAACTGCAATTGTCTTTGTTCTGTTTTTTTCTTTCTTTCTACCAGTTAGTGGACTCCCTTAATGACGTCTCGTCATATTTCATAATTTGTATATATGTTTGGATATAATAACTGTCAGCTGTTACCAATTTCCTAGGTGGGGAAGAGGAAGGAGAATGCCTCACTCATTTCCTCTGCCCTGTGAGTCTGAGCCTGTTGACAAATCCTTTTCAGCCATTAAGTATTGTAGAATGTTAACTCACTTTGCTTTTCTTCTTTTTTTGTGTGTGTGGTAAATCTATAAAACATTTTACCCTCTCTCATAGCCAGAGGCAGAAAGGCATATTAGAACAAGAAGCAAGACTTTTAAAAACTTGGACTTGGAGAACTTAGTAACTTTGTTCTCAGTAGGGTGCTCACTGCCTCTACCATAGCCTGCATTCTCTGGCAAGCCCTGGAGACAGGACCATATGTCAGTCAGTACCTCATACAAGCTGTGCCTCATAAATTCATTATACTTGTGAAAACATATAGTGAAGGAAATGGTTGTTAATAAGTGTGAAACTATACTCCTGCCAAATAAACACAATGCATTTGGAAATAATTTGAAAAAGAGTCAGTAAGTCAGAAATCCTAGATTCAAAGGCATTCATCAGTTCATCTAATCATGTATATATTTGTCCTGTTAACATGCAAGGCACAGTGGTGGAAGCATGGAGTTTACAACAGATAGTTCTTTGCAGCAACAAACAGCAGGTTCAGAAATGGACAGTGTTACCTTAGTATCTCAGTATAAGCTGTTAGTGTAAAAAAAGAGAACAAAATAGAAAGAACACTATACAATGTAGCTTGAAAAAAGATAATGTATCCTGTTATTGATTAATATGTCTGGAGAACATGCACTTGTTATCATACTCTTTGAAACAACTTCTTGAGAATATATTACAAAAGCATATGCACATATTCTTGAAAGCAAAGTTAAACAAACAGATGCTAAGTAATATCCTATAAAGGTAATTTTTTATTACATCAGCTTATAGAACATTTAAGGAAGTTGGGAGTCAGTTATATATTAGACACAATTGAGAAATAATTGTAATATAACCTGTCATCATATATTTTGCTAAAGTACATATGAATTTTAATAATTTAAATTTCAAAAATTGTAATACCATAATACAATAATTAAAATTTTAAGAATTATTCTATATAATAAAAGGCTAATTGTCCCCTTGGGAGTTCAACTGACCAGGAGTTTGACTGCTCACTGTGACGTGCGATGATCCCCAGGGGGTGGTGTGGAGTGAAGGAAGGTCCCAGCCAGCAGCCAGCAGCTGGGGAAAGGAAGGCCCCAATTGGCCCTATTTGCCAGCCAGGCCTAGGGACCCTACCCATGCATGAATTTCATGCACTGGGCCTCTAGTAATACTATAGTAAGCTAAAACTTGAATTATCTGTTATTATACATTACATATATTTTAGATATTTCCACACAAAAACAATATAAGTAAAAGGTCAAATTTAAAATGTGGTACATAATATGGCCTCCATAATAAGATTGTGATAGGCATTATTAAACAAAGAAAACAAATAGAAAATTCTATAAAGTAGAAATAAGAAAAAAAAAGGCATACTAGCTAGCTTCAAAGCCAAAAATATAAGAGCTACTATTCATTTTTCAAAAGCAATAATGGAATTGAGATGATAATAAGATACTATTTCACAACACAGAAAGAAAATAACTGCCAATGCAGAATTTTCTCTACAAAATTACTTTTTAAAATTACCTTTAAAAAATCAAGACATTTTCAGTAAACTAAAATATTAATGAGTCAGCAGAACTTCAATGAAAAATTATAAAATGTAATTCTTTAGGTAGAAAGAATAAAATCTCATAGAGAAACAGAAATGTAAGAATAAATGAGAGACAGCAGAAAGGGAAAATATGTAGATAAATGTAAATAAATATTACCTCCTCAAAATAATATCATATTCTAGTGTATAAAATATATGTTTAATCAAAATGCACAAAATAAATAAACACAAATCAAAAGAACATATGTACCCTTATGTTCATTACAGCATTACTTATAACTAGGGGTCCGGTGCATAAATTCGTGCACTTTGAAAGGAACTGTGAGCCATGAGGCTGTGGTGGGCACAGGGGCGGGTCTCCGCCCATCCTCCATGCTCCCGCCTGGCCCCCGGGTCCCCTGTCTGCCGGTGACCCACTACTGCCCTCACTGCTCCCATGTTTTGATGGTGCAGAGCGATTGGGGCCAGCGCCAGCAGCAGGTAAGAGCAGAGTCGGTGCAGTCAGTGGGTGTGAGCGGCAGCTCTGGCGCTGGCAGTGGGTGTGAGCAGAGCAGTCACCAGCAGCAGGTGTGAGAGGTGACTGCTGGCCCCAATCACCCCTCAGGAGCAGGGGTAGGTGGAGAAGCCCTGAGGGCAATCAGGGGCGGCAGCTGCTGCTTTCACCTGCTGATGGTGCCTTGGGGCCAGCGCTGGGCACCGGCAGTGGGTGTGAGCACCTGGTGGGACCGCGGCATGTGGGAGCAAAGAATTTTCAGTAACCACCAGAGGCTCGCCCTGATGACAGTGATGGGTGCCCTGCCTTGGTCTGGCACCCCTGCTTACCTGTTCCACCATCTCACCATGGCAGATGCCTGTCATGTTCCACATTCTGCCACCTGCTGCCGACGCCCACCATGTTCCACGTGCACCCCCTGGTGGTCAGCGCACATCATGGCGACTGGTTGTTCAGTTGTTCCATTGTTAGGTCTGTTTGCATATTAGGTTTTTATATATATACAGATGGCTAAGAACTGGAAACAGCCCAGTACCCATCAGTATATGAGTGGATAAAAAAGCTGTGGGACATTCACACAATGGAATACTATGCAGCTGTATTAAAGAAGGGTTTCTTACTCTTTTTGAAAGCATAGATGGAGCTGGAGAGTATTATGCTTAGTGAAATAAGCCAGTCAGAGAAAGACAAATATCACATGACCTCACTTATAAGTGGAATCCAATGAACATAATAAACAGATGAACAAATAAGGTCCAGAGACGTTGAGGTAGGGTAAAACATTATTTAAGAGTAAAGAGAAATGGACATTTCGTAATGATAAAATAGTCTTCCAGGAAGATATCATAAGTCTACGTCTAAGTACATCCAATTACATATCTTCAAACTATATTGAAAACAAAACAAAACAAACAAACAAACAAAAAACACACCTGACCCAACTAGAAGGAAAAAAAAGATGAATCCACAATCATAGAATACTCTCAATAGCTGAAAGAAAAAACAGAAAACCATCAGCCAGGATTCAGCAACTGTGGCATCCCAATTAACAAACTTGATTTACTTGATATTATTTACCCTGTGAATCTGCAGCCAACAATGACAGAGTACAGATTCTTTCCATGAAGCATTTCATGGAGCATCATCATAGAGCATTGTGCATATGGCATTTATTGACGTTGTAAGCCTCATCAAATTTCATTGGATTGCCATATGTTCTCTGACCACAGTTAAATAAAGCTACAAATAAGTAAAAGATAAATTAAAGAATGAATGACCCAGGCAAGATATTTATTATCCTATTTAATAAAGAGGTAATATGCAAATTGACCCTCACACCCTCACATCACAAGATGGCTGCCCCCACGTTGTCACAAGATGGCCGGCAGGGGAGGGCAGTTGGGGGTGATATCAGGCTAGCAGAAGAGGGAAGTTGGCGATGACCAGGCTGGCAGGGGAGGGCAGTTTGGGGAGACCGGGCCGGCAGGGGAGCAGTTAGGTGTCAATCATGCCTGCAGGGAAGTGATTAGGGGGTGATCAGACTGGCAGGCAGAAACGGTTAGGGGCAATCAGGCAGGCAGGTGAGTGGTTAGGAACCAGCAGTCCCAGATTGTGAGAGGGATGTCTGACAGCCAGTTTAGGCCCGATCCCACAGGGGTCCCAGATTGGAGAGGGTGCAGGCTGGGCTGAGGGACACCCCCCAGTGCACAGATTTTGTGCACCGGGCCTCTAGTACAATCTAATAAAGGTGGAATATGCAAATTGACTGTCACACTGTCACAAAGATAGTGGCACCCATAACCACAAGATGGTGGCCCCCAGGCCCCTCAGCCCCGCTGGAGTCCCACAGTTCTTTCAGCCCAGCCAGGGGCACAGCAGATGTATGGTGCAGCTGGACCCGCCCTCAGCCCCCCAGCTGCCCAGGACTGGCCCCAGGTGAAGGCAAGCCTTGGAAGTCGGCTGTCCAGCTGACACCCGAGGTGCAGGTAACCAGCCAGGGCTGGCCAAGGTTTGTGCTCCTGGCAGTGGCAGCAGCAGAGATGTGATGGGGGCATCGCCTTCCCCTGATGGCTGGGTCGCCTCCCACCCCTGAGGGCCCCCAGACTATGAACAGGCTGGGCTGAGGGAACCCCCACTCCAGTGTATGAATTTTCATGCACCGGGCCTCTATTATCATTTAATTGTAAAAGTGTATTTTTTATTTTCTTCTAGACATCAGATCAAATTTGGAACTAAAAAGCTGTTATAGCCCTGGCTGGTTGCTCAGTAGTTAGAGCCCTCAGACCACAGGTCACAAAGTTCAATTCCCAGTCAAGGGCCCATACTTGGGTTGCAGGTTTGATCACAGGCCCCACTCGGGGCAAGTGTGGGAGACAACCAATTGATCTGTTTCTCTCACATTGATGTTTCTCTTTCTCTCCCTATCCTCCCTCACTTCCTTCTACTCTCTCTGAAAATCAATGGGAAAACTATCGTCAGGTGAGGATTAACAAAATAAGAAAAAACATACAAAAAACCTGTTGTAGATATAATTTTCTAAACTATTTTTAAATAATAACATTTATAAAGTAAATTGATTTACCCTGAAGGCATCCAATTCCTGGGCAATGGGCAAGGCTTAAACAAAAGAGACCAATATGCCTACTTGAGATCCTGACTCAACCTCTTGCTGCCTGTGTGATCTTGTACAAAGTACTTAACCCCACTAAATTCCAATTTACTCATCTCAAATATGAGGATAATCATTGCACTTACATCATAGTCTGTGTGTTAGGATTAAAGAGATAATGCTAATGAAGTGTTTTACACATAGCAGCAAAATATTTTCAGGAAATTTACTGGAGTGCATGTAACACATAGTATTTTCCTATTATTCAGCCTGTCCAAAGCCACAGAGTGTTTTGGAACTCAGGAGACATGCCTTGGGACAAATATTTTTCACAACTGCACTGTAGTAATTCATTAACCTCTTATTTAATACATGTGTTTGCCTTTAGGAAAATTCTGCTTATAAATCCATACCAGACTAAAACACTATGATATTGAACAAGGTCCACTTGGTAGAAAAAGTAACTTAAAATTATTTTCCTTTTGTCTCATGTTGAATTTCTCACTTCTGTCTCTGACCTTAGGTAATTTGGTCAGATTCACTGAATAATCTCCATATTTTATGATCGATTGATTTGAGGCCTTAATTACCTCTTCAAAATCTCTTCACAGTGGTATCTATATTAGTTTGTGATTGAGTAACTGGGAGAAGGTATGTGTGTATCAGCCTGGGAATCTTGAGTGTCATCTTAGAATTCTATCACACAGTTTAAATAATATTCTTAGTTAATACAAATTAACCTTTTCCCTTTATTATATTCTTTAAAAATTACCAAAAATTACCCTAAAATAACAGAAATGGAGAAATACTATTTTATCCAGCATCAATTAATTGTCAAATCAATCACTTCAATTAATTGACAAAATAGAGTACAATACTTTTTTTCCTGATTTCGTTCAATTTTTGTTTATTTGAATTGACCATTTGTGACAATTTGTGAAATGTATTATACTTCACAGAATTGAGCTGATTAAACTCAAAATTGTCTTAAAGCAAGACCTACTATATGTAAATAGAAATTTCATCCATATTTATTTAAAACATGGGTCTTTTTGTTTTCCATCTATCTTCTTTTGTCCATGTATCTAAAATAATCAATTAGCAAACCTGAGGTTATTATTTGATGACTGAATTATTTTCTTTATTTTTCATGTGTAAAAATAGAGGCAGCTAAGCATTGATTAAAAACAAAATGAAATACATACTTTAAACGCATATAACTTAAAAAAGGGGTCAGCAATGTTTTCTGTCAATATCAGAGTTAATATTTTAAGATTTGCAAGCCAAAAGATCTTTGTTGTGTTTCTTTGTTTTTTGTTTGCTTATTTGTTTCATTTATTATAGCCATTTAAAAATGTAAAAGACATTCTTGCATCATGAGCCATTTCAAATCAGGACATGAATAAAATTTGGCTGAGGGGACAATAGTTAGCCAGTTATTTTAAAAAGGAAACTGAAACACGGTGAAGGGTCAACAGGCCTTCTCTCCTTCTCCTTCTCCTTCTCCTCCTTCTTCTCCTTTTCCTCCTTCTCCTTCTTCGCCTTCGCCTTCACCTTCACCTTCGCCTTCTCCACCTTCTCCTTCTCCTTTTTTCTTCATCCTCTTCTTTCTTCTTCTTCTTTATTATTATTATCATTTAAATAGATGTAACTTTTCTTATAAGTCAGATTTTGATTTATATGTATTATGTTAGTAAAAAAACATAATTTATTATGTTCATATTACTTATGAGGAAAGTTAGGCTAAAAGAGACTGAAGGAGTTGTCCAAAAACACAGAGCTCTACTGAATAATGTTGCCAGAATTTACAACTGACTCTATACTCTTAATTTCTATTCTATACCTGACATTGTAATTTACATAAAGAGATGAATTACACATCATCAATACACATTAAACAGCAAGAGAAGTAAAATAATTACAGAAACATATATTATTTGTACAAACCCTGAAGATGAATTATTAACTTCTTAACAAGTTTGATTATATGAAGTTTTCATTTCTGATGCAGTTGTATTCCTGTGTGACAGAAAGCAAATTTTCCTTTTTAACAATGAGAAAATACAGAATCCCAAAGAATAAATATTTACAGTTAAAATAACTGGTTATTTTTGTTCTCTACTGAAGACCAGCATCTGCTTAAAAAATAGTAATTTATTCTTTTCTGATGCTTTGAAAAACACTAATGCCTATAATTTACATCCAAAGCAGTAACACCTGAAGCTATTTTAGGTGTGGGTGCTATGAAACAATAGTTTTCTTTTTCGTAAGGATTTTCCAAATAATATTTTATAATATACTTAATAAAAATGTTATGTTCTAAATATTTATTCACACTAAGAATTATTTACATTATTGGTGAAATGTGTATAAGATCATATTCATTAGACATAAATTTTCTGCAGGGAAAATTATTGAATCTATTTATTGAAACTATCTTGAAAGTTCCTGAGACAGACTTGTTGAGAGAGGCACAAGACATATACTTTTGGTGCTCTAAAAATAGCAGAGTACAAATGCAGTCCTTTTTAAAAATTTTTCTGAGTTTTAAATCACAAAGACTTGAGTGGAACCAATCAGCTATAATAATAAAAGTGTAATATGCTAATTAGACCTGACAGTCAAATGACCTTTGGACGTCCTTCTGGACATCCTTCCGGACAACCTTCCAGATGAAGCTGGGGCTGCGAGGGCCAAGCCCCTTGCATGAATTTTGTGCATCAGGCCTCTAGTAACACAATAAATTTATAACTTATACAACTTATACAATGATAAATTACACAATTTAGATTAAGTAGATAAATTCCATGAAAGACACACTATCAAAATCGACAAATATAATAGAAAATCCACAAGGCTACAAGATTGGAAATTTTAAGTGAAAGTTTGTTTCCTTAAGAAAGTCTCTGTCACAGGTACCTTTATTGGCAGATTCTGTCAAACATAGAATCTGGAGATTACACAATCTTGTTAAAAAAATAATTATACAATCTTGTTAAAAAAAAAATAAAGGATCTGAGGAACATTTCTCCATTCATTTTATGAGGCTAGTATTACTTGATGTTAAAATCTTATTACATACTTATTTAAATTTAATTTAAAAATAAATAAGACTTAATGATGTCCACCTAAGATTAGGAAAAAGTATATGAATTTCAGTCTCACTACTTCTCTTGACATTTTCTTTTGAACCTATTCAGTATAATATGAAAAGAAAAACAAAGTAAAAGGCAGATAAATAAGCAAGATTATTATATATGTAGAAAATCCTAAAGATTCCTAAAGAATCTTTCAAATAGCTATTAGCATTGATAAGGTAACATGATGCAAGGTCAAAATATAAAACTGAACTGTATGTCTGAACAATAGCAATCAAAAACAGGAAAATAAAATTAGAATGGATAATGTACAATAACATTCAAGAACATAAAGTCTTCAGGAATAAATTTAACAAAGATGTATACAGAATGTTGCAAAAGACAAAAAACTAAATAGATAAGGAGATATATTTATATCTACAAGAGTCAAAATTACTGAAATGTCAATTATTCCCAAATTGACCTGTAGATCCAATGCATTCCCAATAATGAAAGGAGGAAGTGAAACTCTCATTATTTGCAGATGACATGATATTGTACATAAAGACTCCATAAAAAAACTACTAGATTTAATAAATGAATTTGAAAACCAAGCAGGATACAAAATTAACACCCAAAAATCCATAGCACTTTTATACACCTATAGTGAACCCTCAGAAAGAGACACTAAAAAACATTCCCATTTACCATTGCAAAAAAAGAGATTAAGATACTTAGCAATAAACTTAACCAAGGAGGTAAAAGACCTGTACTTTGAAAACTACAGGATGTTGAAAAAAAAGATAATGGAAAATGTAAACAAGTGGAAGAATATACCATGTTCATGGATTAGTAGAATTAACATCATTAAAATGTCCATATTCCACCAAGCAATTTATAGATTCAATGCAATCCCCATTAAAATACCAACAGCATATTTCACAGACCTAGAACAAACACTCCAAAAATTTATATGGAACCCAAAAAGACTAATAGCTGCAGCAATCTCAAGAAAGAAGAACAAAGTTGGAGAAACCACAGTATCAGATATCAACTTATACTACAAAGCCATTATATTCAAAACAGCCTGGTACTGGCACAAGGACAGACATACAGATCAATGGAACAGAACAGAAAACTCTAAAATCGACCCACTATGCTCAATTAATACTTGACAAATAAGGCAAGAGCATGCATTGGAGCAGAGTCAGTCTCTTCAATAAATGGTGTTGGAAAAATTGAACAAATGCATGGAAAAAAATGAAACTAGACCACCAACTTACACCATACACAAGAATAAACTCAAAATGGGTAAAAAACATAAAAGGAAGAAATGAAACTATAAAAGTCCTAGAATAAACCATAAGCACCAAAATCTCAGACATCTTTTGTATACATTACAGATACATCTCCTGTCCTAGGAGAAAATGGAAACTAAGGAGAAAATAAACAAATGGGACTACATGAAAATAAAAAGCTTCTACACTGCAAAAGAAACCATCATCAAATAACAAGACAGCCTCTCTACATGGGAGAACATATTTGCCAATGATATATCTGACAAGAGGTTAATCTCCAAAATATGTAGGGAACTCATACAACTTAACAAAAGTAAGACAAAAAAATACAATTAAAAAAAAATGGGCAAAGGACCTAAATAGACACTTCTTCAAAGTGGACATACAGAAAGCTAAGAGACATATGAAAACATGCTCAAAGTCAGTGATCCTTGGAGAGATGCAAATCAAAATGACAATGTGATATCACCTCATACCAGTCAGAATGGCTATCATCAACAAATCAACCAACAACAAGTGTTGGTGAGGTTGTGGAGAAAAGGGAACCCTAGTACACTGCTGGTGGAAATGCAGACTGGTGCAACCACTGTGGGGGAAAAATATGGAGTTTCCTCACAAAATTAGAAGTGCAACTCCCATTTGACCCAGTCATCCCACTTATAGGAATATATCCTAAGAAACCTGAAACATTCATCAGAAATAATATATGCACCCCTATGTTCATAGCAGAACAATTTACAATAGCTAAGACTTGGAAACTGCCTAAGTGCCCATCAGCCGATGAGTGGATAAAAAACAACTGTGGTACATTTACACAATGAGTGCTATGTTGCAATAAAGGAGAAAGAACTCTTATCGTTTGCAACAGCATGGATGGACCTGGAGAGTATTATGCGATGTAAAAAAAGCCAGTCAGAGAAAGATAACTATCACATGATCTCATTCATATGTGGAATCTAATGAACCAAATAAACTGATGATCAAAAATAGACCCAGAGTCATAGAAGCAAGAACAGATGTTGAACCTCGGAGGGTAGGCAGGGGAGAGTGGGTGAGAAGAGATCAACCAATGAACTTGTATGCATATATGCATAACCCGTGGACACAGGCAATGGGTGGTGAGGGTCTGGGGCGGAGGGGAGGATGGAACCGGGCTGGAAGAGGTTACTGGGGGAAAAAGGAGCACCTATATAATACTTTCAACAATAAAGATTTTTTAAAAATTCCATCAGGTTTTTTTGGGGGAAAGTGAGGAATTGATAAACTGATTTGCAAATTTGAAAGAATATGCAGAGAATTAGAATAGCAAAAATAATTTTGATAAAGAACAAGGAGGACTTATATTACTTAATATAGCATAGGACTTATTATAAAGCTACAGTAATCAATAAAGTGTGATGTGACATAAGAATAGAAGAATGGCCCTGGCCGGTGCGCTAAGTGGTTATAGCATGAGCCTGCAAGTTCAATTCCTGTTCTAGAGCACGTACCTGGGTTTTGGTTTGCTCTCTGTCCCGGTCAGGGCACCTGCAGGAGGCAACCAGTCAATGTATCTCTCTCACATTGATGTTTCTCTCTTTCTCTCTCTGCTCCTCCCTCCATGCCACTCTCTTCGAAAAGCAATGGAAAAAATATCCTCAGGTGAGGATTAAAAAAAGAAAAATAGAACAACTGGACATGATAGTGGATTCAAAAAAAGAATTACACTTACCCAGTTACTTAAGAAAAATGTAATGTATGTCTTATAATTAAACCCCTCATGACATTAATGAACTCCTCATGGCATTGACATTAAGAACAGCTTTATTTGTATTAGACAATAATATTGTCCCTCACCAGTGAATGGATAAACAAATTATGGCATGTCCTTAGATGGGAATATTCAGACATAAAAAGGAAGAAATGACTGATTCATGCAATGACATATAGAATCTTAAAAATATTAGGATAAGCAAAAGTAGCCAGACACAGAGTATTTATTGTATGATTCTATTTATATGAAGTTATAAGAAAGGCAAAATTAACTTCTAATGACATATAGCAGAACAGTGATTCCTTGGGGACAGTAATTTGCTTAGTTGACAGTAAGGGAGTCACATAGAAACTTTTTAGAGTTAAAGTAATTATTTTTTATCTTGATTGTGATGGTCAATGTATTGGTGAATATGGTTGTAAAATCTGAACAAATGGTACACTGTATATTAGTTATGGATGTAATTTATATTACATAAATTGTACTTCAGTAAAGTTGGAATAATAGCAAGTTGCAAAAATAATATACCTCACTGGAACCTGGACTTGTTTGCTCCTCTGCACTTCTTTTATTTAAAACTTCTGCTTATATTACTATTTTTCTTCATACTTTTCCAAAAGTTTTAGTTCCACTCTTTTATTATAATTAAATAATTTTTCTTGTCATTTTGGTTAATGTTGTACTTTTGATATTTGTACATTGTATCTTTATTTGCTAGAATAGAGTTTATAAATAAACCTGATGCCCCTTACTTAACCTCTATTTATTTATATTTACCTCTTTGAATAGTATGCATTAGAGATCACTATGATTTCTACTGACATAGCTCAATTAATAATATGAAAAATTCCAGTGAATCCAAAAATTTGAGTAAAATGATTTCTATCCAGGTATTCTAAAGCCTGCATTCATACACATGTATTATTATTTTTAAAATCAACTTATTGAAAGATGATTAAGCCAGTTGTTATATATTTCCCTACTAAACCTACATATTCAAACTAGGCAATCATTTATTTTCTCATTTTCTTTTAGATGTCTTATTAGGGAGGAAGTTAGACATGAGTGGCTGTTGTGGGCCTGCCTGGGGTCCTGACAAGGGCGGGAACAACATTGCCTTCAGACCACTCTCTATGGGCAGATTTAGAACCAGTTGGTTCTTGGCACAAGCTCAGAGGAAAACAACATGACCTCAATGAGACCTTACTAGGGTACTGGACTAATTATAATAACATTTGCTGTGCAGTTTTGACACACCCATCCCCGTGGGTTTTCTGTATACATTATGGGTAAAAGCATGAGCAGAATAAATATACTGTATTTTCCCATGTATAAGATGTCCCCCACTTTTCCAACCCCAAATTAAGAAATCAATATCTTAAACATTTTGCTGGTTTTCCTTTTAAGGCTCTCTTCTTTTTTGCCATCTTAAGGAGTTGTTATTCCTGTTTTCTCCACTGTCTGATCATATACTCAGTGGGAGGAGGTCCAAATTGTCTCACTGCAGCTCTATTTCCATGCTCTTTTGCATAGCTGATTATATTCAGTTTGAATTTTGCAGATTAAGACAATCACTTACAAGTATTTATCTTTTTTTTTTTTTTTACATCTTTATGGGCTGAGAACACTCCAGTCCCTGTTGCATCTGCGCACTCTCCACCTCCACCTCCACCTCCACCTCCACCTCCAATTCCCACATCAGCTCATGTCAGTATCAATAAGGCTCATTATTGGAGGAAGCCTGTTTGACAAAGTATGGGCAGTTACACACCCATGTGGCTCCCTCCTCAGCTGACATCCGTGTATAAGATGCCCCTCGATTTTTCAGTCTAACGATTTTAGAAAAAATAGTGTTTTATACACGGAAAACTATGGTAGTTATATAATCCTTTTCTGCCAATCATTTCTGAATACAAATAAAATTTTTCACCCAGAAAATATCTCATTTAAACCATGTAACCCAGGAATTAGGGGCTATTGTCTCTCTCAACTGGCCCACTTCTCACTTGGAGTGTATCCTATCTAATAAAAAAGTAATATGCAAATTAACTGTCACTCCAACACTAAGATGGCTGTGCCCAGTCCTCTCAGCCCCATTGGAGTCCTCCAGTCCTGGGGGCAGCCACTGAGAGCAGGGCCTGCTTGGCCGTCACCCGTGGAGACCTGGGAATGGCCAAGCAGGCCCGCAGACAGCAAAGAACCATGGGGAGCAGGCCTAAGCCATTAGCAGGACATCCCCTGAGGGTTTCTGGATTGGAAAGGGTGCAGGTTGGGCTGAGGGACACCCTCCCCCCCGCCCCCTGTGCACAAATTTTGTGCACTGGGCCTCTAGTCTTCAATAAATCCCACTGTGCTTTACTTTAATTTTTGTTGAGCTTAAAGTCTTTTCTGTGTCAATGAGAAGAACAAAGGTCCCAGCCAGTAACCCCTATTAGTAACAATCTGACTTTAAATGCCATCACAACCACCACCATCATTACCCTCATAGCTAATATCACTATTATGCTAAGCCAGGCACATTGCAAGTGCATTCTTTTTTGCATTCTTTAGTACTTTCACATTAGCTTCATATTTTTTATTCAAATTTGTGAGACTTATTATCTAATTTTTCCCTGTCATACAAGCATCACCTTATTATAGCAACTTTTTCACCAATGATTATAAGAGTAAAAGGAAACTTCCTAGAGTTGACTACCATAAAAATAAGATATCTTGGTCTAAACCCTTATATCATATTTGAATATAGTTGGATTTCACTGCAAAAAGTAAAGAACTTTTGCATTGGCTTAGAAAAACTTTTGAGGATAGAAGATGTGTTTTATATTTTAAAATTGCTTTTATATTAATTTTTTACTTTTTAGAAGGAGAAAAAAAGCCAGAGAGAAATCAATGTGAGAGTGAAAGGTGGATCTGCTGGCTGACTCCTGCACAACCCCTCCCAGGGTTAAAGCCTGCAACACAGGCATGTGCCCTAACCGGGAATCCAACCTGCAACCTTCTGGTGCACAGGATACCCAACCAGCTGAACCACACCAGCCAGGGCAGGGATTAGCTAAAGAACATATATCTATACTCCATGGACACAGAGCTTGGTGAAGACCAAGGGAGGAGGAGTTAAGGGTGAATGGAGGTGGGCAAAGGGTGGGGAAAAGGGAGACACCTACAATTATATGAACATTAAAAATTTTAAATAAAAAGTAAATGAATTATCCTACAAATATATTCACATATAACTTCAAATACCTTTGAAAGTAGCATTTTTTTTTATGTTAAAAAAAAGGAAGATGTGTTTGCCCAGAATTTTGACTTAAAAAAACAAGTAAGTCAGGTTCTTTAAGAATCCCTCATGACATGCCTTTCTACAATTTCTCCTGTATCGCTCTCTCCTAAGCTGACTTATAAGGCATATTGGGGAAATGTTGCGAAATTAATCTTAGACTCAAAGCAGTGATTCTGATGTATAAGCTTTCATGAAAACATTTATATGTGTGTGCCCCAGGCTTTAAAAACTCATCTAAAAGCCAGCCAAAGTTTTTGTTAGCCAGCAAAATAAAACGTGATTTTTCTTTCCAGTTATCAGAGTAGACAGTCTATACTGCTCTAAGTGTGGGAGAGTATGTGCATCCTAATGTCTGTCAAGGCAGCTTAGAGAGGAGTAGCCACTTTATCAGAGGAGATGCTGTTGACTCTTTAAAGGTGGCAGTGGCACACAGAATGGGGAAATAGGCTTAGGAGAATAGATTCGAGTGGGCAAGCATGAGCATATAATAGAGATGCAAAAGGACCCTGGGATACCTGAGATAAATTCAGGTCAGTGCCTAAAGGTAACAGCACATCCATAGGGCTATATCCACAGGCCTTTACATCTCCAGTCCTTCAAGTGGCTTAAAAATCAATTTGAATTGAGTTACATAAAGCTAACTTATGCTAAACCCAATTTCATTTTAGCGGGCTTCAATCAGGGACTATTTATAAAGCTTAAGGCACAAAATTCCTAATTTAGTGTATAAATGAGATAGTCACCATTGGAGAAACAGAATTGACTTGAAATGTGATTTTCACTGATTCATTTAAATTGTAATAGCCTCTGACAATGGAAGATTATTAATTTTATAATAGGTCTTGAAAAGTCTTGAATTTGTTCTTTACATATGTAATCCAGATTCCTGACAGGACATTTTATTATTGTAGTTTCAATCTCAGCTCAGAGTCCAAGAGTCAATGAAAATGCAATTATTTCCATTTTGGAAATATGGAATTGCCAGGGGGCATAATTAAGGGAGTCATCAATCTAATTGCCTTGTAAAAGAAAGTAAAAGGGTATGAGGGGGTGTCAAAAGTGCATATGGGTTTTCAGAGAAAATCTCCCCTTCCCCTCAGTAAAAAAAGAGAGAGAAGAGAGAAAAGAAGGGAGGAAGGAAGGAAGGAAGAAAGGAAGGAAAGGAAGAAAGAAAGAGAGAGAGAGAGAGAGAGAGAGAGAGAGAGAGAGAGAGAAAGAAAAGAAAGAAAGAAAGAAAGAAAGAAAGAAAGAAAGAAAGAAAGAAAGAAAGGAAGGAAGGAAGGAAGGAAGGAAGGAAGGAAGGAAGGAAGGAAGAAAGAAAGAAAGAAAGAAAGAAAGAAAGAAAGAAAGAAAGAAAGAAAGAAAGAAAGAAAGAAAGAGAGAAAGAGAGAAAGAAAGAGAGAAAGAGAGAAAGAGAAAGAAAAGAAAGAAAGGATCATGGTACTTTATGGAACGTGTGTATATGGGACAAAACTGTAGGCTGACAGAAATAAAAGAGGGATGAGGAATGGACATTGGATTTCAAATCACCTTTTAGTCCTATATAGCTGATGAGTATATGGGTTTGTTTTTGGTCATAGATGAACAATGCAAATCCCAAGAGCTGAGGAAGAGCTATGCAGGTCCCACCAAAGGAATTGCACCTTCTTTCAATGTGAATGCACTGAAATGTTTTCTAGTGTGGCTTCCTGAAAAACCCTGAAAAAAACATCTACAAGACCATGTGCTGATTCCAGAACAAGTTCACCGCAAACATCTCCCAGCAGCTGAGATAAGTAATGCCAGCGCACAAGGAAAATCCTCTTCCTCTCTTTCCCTAATCTTCAGCTTGGAGGGCCGATAACTTTCCTATCTCAGGCTTCCTACCTGCAGCAGGCTTAAGTTGGAAGGAGAGACACATTTACTTTAAAAGAAGTCTAAGTTATGACTATTGTCTCCCAAGACATAAAACCATTTTTTAAAATAACAGAAGCATTTTAATCTCCACCATGTTTGACCATCATAATAAGTAGCTGTCAGTGAGGGAGGTGATGATTAAAATAAATAAATAAATAAGTAAGTAAGTAAGTAAATAAATAAATCTACAAATAATAATGTAAGAATCTGCAGGGTGTTAAGACTCTGGGAAAGGAGGTGCTTTCTCCATTAATAAAAATTAGCAACAGTATACAATTACCCACCCCAATTTATTGAGGTTTTTTTATGCTTTTGAGAACAGGTAGCTAGATTTCTCTCTTAGTCAATAATTTTTTAAAAATCCAACTTTGCAGCAGTTCCATTCTTCCTTTCAGACTTTTTTTGGGTTGTTTTCATATTTTCTTTCTTTTATTTTTAGTACTGAGAACTATATTCAGACTGCCTAGTTCTTTGCATAATTAAAGTGTTATTTGATTTCTAAATATACAAACTCTTTTTCTGACTCAATATATATTGAACCTCAGTTGAAAAATTTTATCATGTGCATATTTCCAGTAAGTGATTTCCTCAGTTATGTCTGTGGTTTACTTTAAGTCATCAGAATGTAGACCCTTTCCAAAAGAGTGCATAACAACCTAATTAAGCCATAGGGAAATGTGAGTTTGGTGGACAAGAGAAAGAAGAAAACAAATAGGACATAAGAAGAATGTCTGGTATACCATTTGGTTAGTTAAACCAAGTTCAATTTTAGTAGCCCTGCTTTTAAAGTGCACAGAAAACATCTTAAATTTTTTTAGTTATATTCTTGCTCATGGGGAATATTGATAAAGTCTTTAGAATATATTCTGAGAGCATTCCAGCTGAGTAAAATAAAGTACATTACTTAAATTTCTGAAGGCCATTATCATCTTGGCTTTACCTACTGATACAAGCAGGCAGCTGTTTGAACAGATATTTTTTTTCTTTCTTCCCAGGGCCTTTTATTACACAGAACTATATTATTTTGTTGAAGCACTAAGTGATGAATAATTTCAGACATGTCTTTTCCACTTTACTGTGTCTTCAGGAGCTTTGGATGCCTTTAAAAAATAAAATAGTATGCCCTCACTACATTACTTAAATTGCCAGAATGACACAGTGTTAGACTTTACAGATCAGCCTTTATACCAAATAAATCAAAGGCATATCTATTTTTCCCCTGACACACATAAATAGAAGTAACCAGGATGTCCACAATTTGCATTGTGTTCAATGAGAACAAAGTTCTAGTAGAAAGGGGCATTTACAAATAGGTAACAATTTCCAGAACAAAAAGACCAGTAAACAGATATTACAACACAATGTACAATATAATGAAGTCATTATCAGAGTGTTATATGAGTACCTTAAGGAGTGCCATTAACATTCTTGTTGGAAACAGGTAATTTTTTCCAAATGTATGTAACATTTTTGATAGAGACACAAAAATATAAATAGATCATTTTCAAACAGAGAATAAAAGATATTTCAGATGAGGGTTGTAATGTGAACAAGAGTTTCAGGATTCACAGGCTACATCTGCCAGATGGCCCACAGTGAGCAGGGATGAAAAGGGTGATAGGAGATAAGGCTGTCTTGGGTCTAGATGTTAAAGGACCATGAGGGCCCTAAAAGAAAGTTAAAATATTTTCCTATTTTAGTTTTGATGCAGAGACTATTTTAAAAACAACATGTCTAGATTGCATTTAAAATGTTATAAATGCTTGCTCTATAATTGCGGTTCTTTCTTATTCTTCTTTGCATTTCCAGCCCTGGGTATTGCCTACGTCTTATTCTAGTCATGTCTTGCTGTGGTTGTCTTTAATAGAAATGCCATTTAGAACACCCTTGATAAACAAGGCTTTGGTGTTTCAACATTTTGTGAGCTGACCTGAATGTGAGATGTGGGACATTTTGCATGTATAGATGGAGAAATGGATGAGAATAATGAGTCACTTAGCTATTTGTGAATGGAATTTTTGCCCAATCATCAATGATATGGTTCTGTTATTCTTTATTCTTCACAGGGGACATAGTAGCTGGGGCATACAAATAGCTTTTCTGGAAGAGAGGGAGACCATGGTGAATGGACGGCTATTTAGGGAGTATTCTTATTATTATCATTTTCATTATTATTAAACTAGAGGCATGGTGCATGAAATTTGTGCAGGGGGGGTCCTCCTCAGCCTGACCTGTACCCTCTCTAATCCAGGAGCCCTCAGGGGATGTCCTACTGATGACTTAGGCCCGCTCCCTGTGGTTCTCTGTTCTCTTTGGGGCCTGCCTGCTCCACACCATGGTGATGGCCAAGCAGGCCCTGTTGGGTGCTGCTTGCAGGCCCACTTGCCTGCTTGCGGGTCACTGTGGCTATGGCCAATCAGGCCCTGCTGTCTGCTGTCAAGCTGTGTGGCAGACCGCCTGGGGGCAGGTCTGGCTGCGCCACCCACCCTGGAGTCCTCGGTCGGGCCCTGCCTGGCTCCCCTTGAAGCAACCTCGGCAGCTGATGACCAGGTCCTCCCCCAGTGCAGACCCGCGGAGGCCCCTGCCGCCCCACCCCGACGCTGCAGGCACAACCTCCTCCTGCCTGGTTGACCCTTTACAGTGTCCCAGTTAACTAGCATATTTCTCTATTTCTTATATATATATCTATATCTATATCTATATCTATATTGTCTATATCTATATCTAGATATAGATATAGATACAGATAGATATTAGAGGCACTGGTAAGGTCCCTAGGCCTAGCCTGTGATGAGGGCCATCTTCCGCCTGCTTGCCAGTCCCCAGTCCCATCCCACCACTGCCACCTCCACTCACCCCGGTTGACTGTTCACCATTCGGCTATGATCGGAGCTTGCGGGCTGAGGGGAGGGACCAAGAGGTCTGCCTTCTGCCTGCTTGCGAGTCCCTAGTCCCACCCCACCACTGCCACCCACCCCAGTTCCCCATTTGCCATCTGGCAATTGGAGCCTGTGGGTAGGGGGAGGGACCAAGAGGTTGGTGTTCCACCCGCTCGCCAGTCCCCAGTCCTGCCTTGCCGCGACTCACTCCAGTTCCCCATTTGCCATCCAGCCATCAGAGCCTGTGGGCCAGGGAGGGACTGAGAGGTGGTCAATGTACTTCATAGTGACAGGACGAGTGGTCATTCTGGTCGTTATGCCATTATGGTCATTGGGCTTTTATTATATAGAACTAGAGGCCTGGTGCACAAAAATTTGTGCACTCAGGGGGGTCCCTCAGCCTGGCCTGTGCCCTCTCACAGTCTGGGGCCCCTTAGGGATGACCACCTGCTGGTTTAGGCCCGGTCCCTAGGGAATTGGGCCTAAGCTGGCAGTTAGACATCACTCTGGCAGCCCGGGAGCCCTCGGGGCATGTCCACTTGCCAGTGGGGAGCAGGCCTAAGCTGCAGTCGGACATCCTTAGCACTGCTGAGGAGGCGGGAGAGGCTCCTACCACCACCGCTGTACTGGCAGCCATCAGCCTGGCTTGTGGCTGAGCAGAGCACCCCCTGTGGGAGTGCACTGACCACCGGGGGCAGCTCCTGCATTGAGCATCTGCACCCTGGTGGTCAGTGTGTGTCATAGTGACCAGTCATTCCCAGTGGTTCTGCAGTTAGGGTCAATTTGCATATTACCCTTTTATTATATAGGATAGAGGACTGGTGCATGGGTGGAGGCTGGCTGGTTTGCCCTGAAGGGTGTCCTGGGTCAGGGTGAGGGTCCCGTTGGGGTGCCTGGCCAGCCTGGGTAAGGGGCTGATGGGTGTTTGCAGCTGGTCACACCCCCTTCAGGGTAGGTGTCCCCGCTGGGATGCCTGGCCAGCCTGGGTGAGGGGCTGATGGCTCTTTGCAGGCTGGTCAAGCCCCCCTAGTGGGGACCCTCACCCCATGGAGGTTTGGTCAGCTTGGGTGAGGGGCTGATGGCTGTTTTCCGGCTGGCAACACCCCCTTAAGGGTAGGGGTCCCCACTGGGGTGCCTGGCCAGCCTGGGTAAGGGGCTGATGGGTGTTTGCAGCTGGTCACACCCCCTTCAGGGTAGGTGTCCCCGCTGGGATGCCTGGCCAGCCTGGGTGAGGGGCTGATGGCTCTTTGCAGGCTGGTCAAGCCCCCCTAGTGGGGACCCTCACCCCATGGAGGTTTGGTCAGCTTGGGTGAGGGGCTGATGGCTGTTTTCAGGCTGGCAACACCCCCTTAAGGGTAGGGGTCCCCACTGGGGTGCCTGGCCAGTCTGGGTGAGGGGCTGAGGGCCGTTTTCAGGCTGGCCAAGTCCCCTGGCAACAGAAGCTCCCAGCCTCTCCTTTTTTTTATACTAGGATTTATTTACCTTCTATAATTGAAACTTTGTAGCCTTGAGTGGAGCTCAGAGCCAGCTCCTGCTTGCTCCAGCTCTGTGGCCACGGCTGGCTGAAAGCGGATATCTGGGGTTTATTTTGCTTCTATAATTGAAACTTTGTTGCTTTAAGTGAAGCTCAGAGCTGGGCTGGGAAGCTTGGCATCCTTCATCACTGGAGCAACCAAGCCTCCTGCTCTCTTCAGCTCCATGGCTCCTGGCCACCATCTTGGTTGGGTTAATTTGCATATAGTCACTCTGATTGGCTGGTGGGCGTGGCTTAAGGTGCAGCAAAGGTACAGTCAATTTTCATGTTTGTCTTTTATTAGTGTAGATTGGGCACACTCTGCAACACCTAAGCATTAAAGGCATTTTCCAAAAGCTGCCCCTCTCATTCTCTTAGAAGAGAAGCTGACTTTTTGTAATCAGATTATTGCCTACGTTGGTGTCTTAGTACTTAAAAAATGAGAGCTTTTTTCTTGAATTGTTTCTAAACCAGTACACATTTGAAAAGTTTCCTCTTCTCTTTTGTGTTAAGAAGGGTAGACAAGAGGTTTTATTCACAGTCTTTCTTTGTGAACTCAACCCTGTCAATTCTCCCCCTAGCAGAGTGACTTACCTTGCTCTTCTGTAATGAAGAAGATTGACGATAATGACATTATTAATTCATAGCACTTCCTCCTTCATTAGGCACTGCATTTTCAAATAGAAAGATCACAACTTGTTATGTAGTAAGATATCAAGGTATAAAGACTTAGAGCATGTCCTATGGTTGATTCTTCCCTCTTATGTAACAAAAAAATTATATCTTGAGAGAAGAATGGTGTAAACTGTGCTTTTCTAGTGACAACTTATCAAGTTTATAATTATTTGTGCATATAAAAAAAATGTACAGGGCAATGGGACAAAAACTACCTCTGAGGCAGAACTGGTGTAGGTTCCACTCACCAATGTTCCAATAAATGCTTTCTCATTAAAAAAAATTTTCAATTAAAGTAACATTTCATATTGTATTAGTTTCAGCAGTACATTTTACTGGACAGCCATTTATATACTTACAAAGTGATCTCCCAATAACTCTTGCACCCACCTGACATGACACCATTTGTAGTTGTTATAATGTTATTGACTACGTTTTACATCCTCATAACTATTTTGTAACTGCAAATTTGTGCTTCTTAATTCCATCACTCTTTTCATCCTGCCCCTAACCCCCTCCCATCGGCAGCCCATCAGTTTGTTCTCTGCATCGATGAGTTTCCTTCTATCTTGATCTTTTATTTTGTCATTAAGATTCCACATATAAGCTAAATCATATGGTATTTGTCCTTTGCTGTCTGACCTATTTCATGTAGCAAAATACCCTGTAGGTCCATCCATGTTGTCACAAATTGAAGGACTTAATTCTTTGTTGTTGTTGTTGTTAATCCTTACCTGAGGATATCCCTTCTCCCCCATTGATTTTTAATAGAGAGTGGAAGGGAGTGGGAGAGATGGAGAGAGAGAAACATTGATGTGAGAGAGACACATTGGTTGCCTCCCACAGGAGGGATCAAGGCTGCAACTGAGGTATGAGGCCTTGACCAGAATTGAACCCACAACCCTTCAGTCCATAGACCAGCGGTTCTCAACCTGTGGGTCCTGACCCCTTTAGTGGTCGAACGACCCTTTTACAAGGGTGGCCTAAGACCATCCTGCATATCAGATATTTACATTATGATTCATAACAGTAGCAACATTACCATTACAAAGTAGCAATGAAAATAATTTTATGGTTGGGTCACAACATGAGGAACTGTATTAAAGGGCCAGAAGGTTGAGAACCACTGCATAGACCAACACTCTAACCACTTAACAGAACTGGCTAGGGTAAGACTTAATTCTTCCTTATAACTGAGTAATATTCCATTATATTTATGTCCTTTCTCTTTATTTTTTGTATACCTTCCTATATTTTTAGTTTGTGGTTGCCATGTGCTTTATATGGTAACTTCCTATGGTAACTTGATGTAAGCTATATTTATAGCAGTCTATTTTAACTTGATGGTCATTTAAATTATACACCTGTCCAGTCAACATGTCCACTTGGATTTCTAATAGGCATACCATATCTAAGAAGTCCAAAATGACCTGCAGATATTATTCTCCATTTCTGCCTTCTTACAGACTTTCCCATCTCTACAAATGTTGATTCCATTATTTTTTGCTCACACCAAAATCTTGGAGTCATTTCAACACCTCTATATCTTCATAATCCATATGCAATTCAATAACAAATTCTGCCTAACTCTACTCTTCAAAATATGTCTAGAATTTAATACAATTTTATCACATCTCTGCCATCATCTTCTCTCAAGTTGCTATCATGTCTCATCTACATTATTTTAATAGGTTTTCAATGTGTCCTTCTGTTTCTAGTGTCACCCACCTTTGACCTGTTCTTAATACGGCAGCAAAATTATCTTGTAAAATAAGCCTGATCATTTTTGTTACTCAGCTCATACCCTCCAAGAGCTTGCTGACTTGAAATGAAAGTCAGAGTGCTTATGATGGCCTACCAGTCCTTACATAATTTATGATCTTCTCTTCTCGCGAATCTCCATTTCCTCTTCCCTCCATTTGCTACAGCGATACTGCTGCCTAGCTGTTCTTTGAATAGACTCGCCATGCTCCCTCCTGAATGCCTGTATTATTAATAGTCCTTTTTGCCTGGAATCCTCTTGCCCCAGATATTAACACAACTAGTATCTACATCTCAGGTCTTGACTTACTTGGTGCCTTCTCAGGGCGATCTTCGCTGGCTGCCTTCACCTTGTCTACAATGGCATCTTGTTGCTCCAGCCTTTATCCTGTCCCTGCCTGCAACTCTTCCTATTCCTAATTCTGGCTTTAGTTTGCTTTTCTTTGTGTATATTACTAACATACTATATAATTGAATAATTTACTTTTTTTTTTTTCTCAACACTCTTTTTTAGAATTAAGCTCTAGAGAACTTTATTTTAAAAATATGTATGTTTTATTGTTCAGAGTTGTATTTATAGTACCTAGAATAGTTTCTAACATGTAGCAGGTATTCCATAAATACATTTTGAACAAATAGCTAAACTTTAATGATGTATCTTCAAATTTATTAAGAATTCTACATATATAATTAAAATATTATTTTATACAATATTCGCCTAAAAACATAGTGCCTTATGTAAGAGTAAAATGAGGAATTATATATATAGCAAAATATATTGCCCACAAATTATTTTTACATATAAAACAAACATTTTGTAGGAACCCATAGAAACAGAAAGGTGCATACAAACAGGATAGAATGGTTGACTGTGGGAGAATAGAAGAGTGAGGTAAGAGGATAATAGGAAATAACTAGAAAGAATAAAAGAGGAATGTTGTAGAATTTGATCATAATGTTACTACATCTTCAGCACCTGAAGGCTGGTGTATGAGAGAGAGAGAGAGAGAGAGAGAGAGAGAGAGAGAGAGAGGACAAACTAACTTGTGGAGACAGTGAGGTTTGGCCAGTGAGACCTTGCTGTTCAGCTCTTTTTCATGGACAGATTCTACCATAGAGGCTGTAACACTGTAAATGTTAAAAAATAAAACAAAACACCTTGAACTGAGCTTTTCTTTTACCTAGTGGTGGGATGTTACATACATCAAAATCATCTTACCTAATAATAGACAAACATGTAAATGGACTGTACCTTTGCTACGCTAACCAGCTAATCAAGACAGTATGCAAATTAACCCAACAAAGATGGCGGTTAATTTGCATATGTAGGTGTGAAGCAGCGGAAAGAAGACTGAAGGAGGCTCTGGCCAGAGCAGCAAAGACCAAAGGCAGCTCTGGCCCGAGCAGCAAAGACCCAAGGCGGCTCTGGCCAGAACAAA
Source organism: Myotis yumanensis (assembly GCF_028538775.1). Taxonomy (NCBI): domain Eukaryota; kingdom Metazoa; phylum Chordata; class Mammalia; order Chiroptera; family Vespertilionidae; genus Myotis; species Myotis yumanensis. The sequence continues at coordinate 134,114,812 of NW_027223754.1, forward strand.
GGCCTGGGTCCCGGGTGCCAGAGGAAAACCGGTGCTGGCAGCCAGGGGAAGGGAAAGCCTATTTCACAAATCTCTTCATGCAACAGGCCTCTAGTCCATATAATAAAAGAGTAATATGCAAATTGACCCTAACAGCAGAACCACCAGGAACGACTGGTCGCTATGATGCACAATGACCACCAGGGGGCAGACGCTCAATACAGGATCTGTCCCCTGGTGGTCAGAGTGCTTCCACAGGGAGACCGCAACTCAGCCCAAAACCAGCTCATGGCTGGCCAGCGCAGTGGTGGTGGCAGGAGCCTCTTCTGCCTCCATGGCAGCGCTAAGGATGTCTGACTAACGGCTTAGGCGCACTCAGGGAGCAAGCCTAAGCCATTAGTCAAACATCCCCCAAAGGCTCCCAGGCTGCCAAAGGGATGCCTGACCACCAGCTTAGGCCAGATCCCTGGGAAGTGGGCCTACGCCGTCAGTTGGATATCCCCCGGAGTTTCCCGGACTGCGAGAGGGCGCAGGCCAGGCTGAGGGACCCCTCCGAGTGCACACATTTTCATGCACCAGGCCTCTAGTAACATATAAGTGGAAGTTCATGAGAGGACAACAGTTCCTAAGGAAAAAGGAGAAGCCAGATTAAGAGCAAGTCTTTCACTTTTGCACATTGACCTCCCCTGTTCTTCTTGAGGAACACAGTAATAATGCCTCTATGCCTGCAGTCAGACTGCAAATTTGATGACAAAAGCCAAACAATAGAGATTGTGTAGCAGAGAGTTAGAAGGAGCACTTTTTAGTCTTTTTTTTTTTTTACTTTCTTGAACAGCTTATACTGGGCTGCTTACATGTGGAGTTATTGTTACATTAACCTTCATTTGTTTAAGTTTTTACAATATTTTTTCTAACACTAGATGCCTCTATCCATCTAGTTAGTTTATTGAATATTAATGTTTCCTGTTATTAAGATCTGATACTTGCATCATTCCCTGTTAGTTAAAATGAGGATTTATTTTGACTCACAGTCTCAAAAATAGTATCTCTATTCATAAAATGGTTGAGGGAAGCCTAATTGAATTTACTTGAATGACTGAGATAACCAGGAAGAACAAAATATAAATAAGTTTAAAATATAAAATAATACAATACATTTTATTCCATTTCATGGCTGATGACTTATAAACATAAATAGGTATTTAATAAATTTTGCAAAATTGCTTTCATGAAGAATAAATTGAGTTTGATCATTTATCAATAGCAGACTAATATAGGTTCAGATTCTTTTTTCTTTCTGACCATCATAGATGCTAAAGTACGTTGAAAGTTCCAAAGTCAAGAATGTATATCCTGTGAACTATTTTTCTTGCCAAACTGTTTGAATATGTAGCCACTACAAAACCATTCAATTAAACTTGTCCAGTGTGTCCAAATTGCAGTTTACTCACTCATTGTGGAGAATATATGTTTTTTATCTGAATTATTGCATTGTATATAACTTAGAACATCTTTGAAGAAAATTTTTAGCTTTAGTTTTATTGTTTATACTGTTACTAGAGGCCTGGTGCATGAAATTTGTGCACGGGGAGGGGGTTCCCTCAGCCTGACCTGCACCCTCTCCCAATCCAGGAACCCTTAGGCAGGCAGGCAGACAGAGTGGTTAAGGGTTATCAGGCACGCAGGCTCCCTCCTCCCATAAGTGGATTCTGCGAGGAATGGGGCTCCCTCCTCCCTTTTGTCACAGTCCAGTTTGAAGGCCGGCCACACCCCTGAAAGTGTGAGACCCAGAGTTCCACAGTACCCTGGCGGCCCAGGGCCCACAGACCCTTCCCGCCTGCGTGCCTCTGTGTCCCAGGGCTCACAGATCTCTCCCACTGCCATGCCCCAGAAGCCCAGAGCCCACAGACGCTTCCCGCTTGCATGCCTCAGTAGCCAGGGGCCCACTGTTCAGTCCTCCATCCTGGTCATGATGGCCCTAGAGTGACTATTATTAGTATAGATAGGTGTCCTCATAACCAGTCCTCCCCCTTTGCTCACTTCTACCCAGCCCTCCCAACTCACCCTTCCTTCTAGTTAACACAATGCTGTTGTCTGTTTCTATGGCTTATACATATATGTTCTTTGGCTAATTCCTTCACCTTCTTTCTTCAAGTCCTCCCCCGCTCCCCCGCCCCCATCTGTCTGTTCTATGTTGCCATGCTTCTGTTTCTATTTTGTTCATCAGTTCTTTCTGTTCATTAGATTTCACATATAAGTGAGATCATAGGGTACTTGTCTTTCTCTAACTGGCTTATTTCACTTAGCATACATCCATGCTGTTGCAAAAGATGAGTTCATTCTTTGTTATGGCTGAGTCATATTCCATTGTGTAAGTATAAGACAGCTTTTTTATCCACTCATAAAAATATATGAAAACTTTATCAAAAAGTTAGTTTAGAACAAAATATTTAATAAGTGTTAAACCTTCATATGCTCAATATCAACCTTTTAGTTTGTTTTAAGTGTTTTGCATGTAGATGTGGATATTATGCATTTGAATGAGTTAAGGGCTGCAATATATTTTTGACCACTAGGAAAAAAGAAGCAGTAAGAAAAATTGCTTTGATTTTAAAAATATTAACAGAATCAATAAAAACACACAAACGTTTTTGTTCTTATTTACTTTAAAAAATAACTTGGGAGCAATTAAGCACTTACATACAGTCTGGAGAAAAATTGTTGCACATTCACTTTCATTCCATAATATTTTATAGATATTTAATTTCTTTAATAAGCTCTGAACATTTAAAGAAAACATCCCTCCAGCTCATCTTGCTCTGTGTTCTGAGAATTTCATAAATGCATAAGAATGTCCAGTCCTACTAAAATTGTAATTATGACTCACTGTGAAAGTGGGAGCAGAATAACATTCATCCATCTATGAATGAATGCTGATGAACCAGACATATATACAGCCTGTCTTCAGGAAGTTTGTGGTCAAGAGACAGCCTTGTAAGAAGGATATTGTTAGACAAGATGAATAATTAAAATTATGAGAGGGGTAGTTCAGGAATTCTAAAAAATTTGAGATGTGGGATATAATATAGACTTAGGATGAGAGAAGGCTTCCTTGGGGAAACTTTAAAAATTTAAACCTGAAAAACAGGTAGGGCGGTACTGGCCAGGTGGCTCATTTGGATAGAGCACCACCCTAATACGCCAAGATTGTGGGTTAGATCCCCGGTCAGGGCACTTATAAGAAGCAACCAATGAATGCATCAATCGGTGTAACAAGAAATTAATGTTTTTCTCTCGCTCTTTTTCTTTCTCCTCTTTCTCTCTAAAATTCAATTAAAATAAGGAGGAATTAGCAAGGTGAAATGGAGAGAAAAATGTGAGAAGATGGATTCCATGTAAAGATGCACAATAGCTAAAGTGTCAGAGGCAGGAGGGAACATTGATATTTCCAGAAAGGAAACATAGCTGAGCATAGGTGGAAAGCTGGCGTTTGAAAGTGGGCTGCACAGTGAAGGATAAAGGCTGATCATTGCTCCAGGAAGCAAGTTTTCTGTAGCCTGTCTTCCTTCTCCTCACTAGTCATCTTTAGTCTTCTGTTTATTGCAGTCTTTTTTTTTAAAGACACTCATTTACCATTTCCTCATTAATCTTTTGTTCCCTTTTAAATGGCTAACACTATAACTTCATGACAAATTTGGGCACATGGGTCTTCACAAAGTCTGGAAGCCCTAGTCCTACTGTTCAGCATCATACAAAGAATCTGTCTGAATTCCAGCTTCCACAAACATGGGTTGTCAGTTTGTATCTGCCCCCAATCCGCCTTTTGATAATCAAAGAAAGACGTGCTGTCCTTATCCTGGGAATGAGGGTAAGGGCAGTGATGCTGACACATCCAATTGTTTCAATACTTCACCCTGTTAACACTAGTAGGAGAACAAAGTTTAGAAATAGACTGGTTTGAGATAGTCCCAGTTTTACTACTTTAAAGCTGTGTAAACATAGTCAAGCTACTCAGTTCTTTAAAAAGGTTTACTTGTTTCATCTGTAACGTTGGAGACATAAAACCCAAATCTTTGTGTTGCCCTCAAGATTAAAAAGAATTATTTTCAGAAAGTTTTTTTATTACTTTTAGAAGAGTATCTGGCAACTAGAAAGAGCTCAATACATGAAATATATTATTGTTAATTTTTTCTGCACCTTTGTTTTTTCATCTTTAAAGTAAATATAATGTTGTCCACATCAAATGACTATTGTGAAGAATAAAAGAGATTAAGACCACAAAAGCATATGGGGATAACTGGTGCATGGTAGACACTCAACTAATGTGAATCTTAGGGTATAAAAATGATGGTTGTATTCAAGGCTGCCCATATGTCTTATGTATCAAATTATCTGGGAGTAGGGGAAATGGCATATGTAAACAAATGTAAGAAAAAAATGAAAAACCCCAGGGAATTCATGGAAGTGAATACTGATGCTACTTTTACTACTGCTATTAATTATAACAGTAGTTATAGTTGTAATTCCTCACTTGTCCAAGCTATTGAGTGGAAAACTAAGATGTTTAAGTCACTTGGTAACCCTGCAACCATTTCTATGAATTGTTGTACAAATTAGGGAAAGTTAGCTTGATCTGGCTGATTTATTATAAAATGTGTCCTAATATGTAGAGTGTTATGTGGACTGAGAGTAATTAGAAATGTGACTGAATAACACGCTTATTAATATTTTATATTAAAATATTAAAAATAGAAACTCAAATTTGATTTCCATTCTAAAATGTATGAAAATGTTTAATTTTCCTGATGCTACAATTCCAAAAATTTTATGATTTTGTCCTCAAACTACACATAGAAAACATACAGAAGACTTGCCAAAACACAAAGACAAAATAATTCTCTGTGACTTTTTACAGAGATGATTATTTACACAATTTGGATCACATTAAGAATATAGTATTGCCAAATAAAATATTATTATCTGGCAGTTGATATCCAACAATGATTCCTGATCTTTTTAAATATTAAAAACCACAAAGCTATTTGTAATCACTCAATTTTGCTGTCATTCGCTTTTCAGTAAAAACATGATAAAAAAGGTGATGCAAGTTGGGTTCTGAGAGGCATTCACAGAATTTCTCATAGTATGAACTGAACTATGTTCTCAATTTAAGAATACATTCTAATTTAGAAGTCATGCATATAAGTATAACCAATAGACACAGACAATAGGGGGGTGAAGGCCTGGGCTGGGGAGTGGGGGAGGGCTGGAAGAGGTCAATGGGGGAAACAGGGCGACATATGTAAAACTTTCAACAATAAATAATTTTAAAAAAATATGCCAGAAAAAAAAAAAAACTTGTATGCATAACCCATGGTGTGGTGAAAACCTGGTACTGGGGGTAGTGGTATGTTACAAGGGGTCAATGAGGGAGAAAAGAGGACATGTGTATTACTTTCAACAATAAAGATTAAAAAAATAAAAATCATGGCTTCACCATAGAAACTTAAAACAATGCTATGTGATATCCTCCATGATACCTTTTTAATGTATAAAATCTATTGGTTAATATTGGCCATTGGTAGACAAAGAATAGTTGTCCTCAATTCTTTTGATGTATCTATTAATGAATTTAAAGTTCAATTTCAAAAGGTCTCCCTTAAAATGATTTTCCAAACTTAGTTTAAACTTTACTTTTGGCTCAGGTCCCTTCTGTTGATCCTTCACAGACTCTGCATTTTTCTCCTTGAATAGTTGCATATCTCCTTAATATCCCACCCTTATTTAAAAAATATTATGTCAGTGGGAGTAGCATGAGGCTTTTGTTTCGGCTCCTTTTACTTGGCACTAACCACTTGCTCTAATCACAAACCAAATGTTTCAGTGTGTCGGAAGCTAGTAGATTCGGAGAAGGCATCTAATATGCATTCATTGCTTCGCACAGACACCCAGGAGAAAACCTGGAACTCACAGTATTAGAAAGGGCAGCCAACAATCTAACTTACTGAACATCTGAAATATGGAGATGAATTTATGCAAATGAGATGTCCTATCTAACAATCAAGGAAAAGGGAAGGAGGAGCTGTTGAACCCGGGTTGAATAAAAGTAGGAAAAAACTGTTGCTTTTTAAAATCATTTAGGTTGAACTGACATCTGGTTCTAATTTGCTTTCGAAACTGAATATTTTTGTACCCTCTTCATACTGGTCAAAAATTGCCATTTTTAAAAGCTTGTATTTTTTTAAACAATTATATAATTTAGAAAGTGAAATCTATTGTTAATTTTGCACACTAGAGGGCACTAAAATATCCTGAGATTATGTACTCAATATTTTATCTTAGATGGTTTTTGAGAGAATAATTATTATAATTTTTAAAGTCTTTAAAATAAACAAAGCAGCAATAATAAGGTTAATATATCATTATAAATATTAGCTTTGAAAAAATAAGATTGCAATATTATTATTATTTTTTTTTTATATTTTATTGATTTTTCATAGAGAAGAAGGGAGAGGGACAGAGAGTTAGAAACATCGATGAGAGAGATCGATCAGCTGCCTCCTGCACACCCCCTACTGGGGATGTGCCCGCAACCCAGGTACATGCCCTTGACCGGAATCGAACCTGGGACCCTTGAGTCCGCAGGCCGACGCTCTATCCACTGAGCCAAACCGGTTCAGCGACAATATTATTTTTTAAAGTGACATTTACATCAACTTTTCCTAGTAAGGAATGTGTCTTTGAACACCAGTGTCTCTGAGTATTTTACTGTATGAACCCTTCAAATCCTATCTTATTGCTAATCTTCTCATTTCTAAAGTTGCAATTGTCAAACAGATTTTTAATAGGTTTTTCCCTTGACCTATAATAGTAACTTTTCCAACCATCTTGATATAATCATATCAACATATCATTAAATGTTCAACAATTCACCATTTTTAGGGCTAAGAAAAATGTGCCATCTATTGGCTTGATGGATAATACTCAGAACCAGCATATACATATTTGTATGTTATAGTTTTGGAAATGTGCATAAATACAAGAATTTTTCAAACAGCTAATCACATGTTTGAAATAAACAGGTCTTTTTTCTTATCAATGTCTTTCTTTCTGAGTCTTTCTCTTCTCTATCCATTGTACTTCTTGTCAGCTCTTTGATATTTACTCTTAAGTAGCTTTTAATGAATACTAAAATAAGACAACAGGCCCAGAATGGAGTTGCTTATGCTAAGCTCAACATCACCAAACCAAGACTTACTTATGGATTTGGCTCTCCCAGGAATGGAATCTTAAATCAGTTGATCAGGAATGACCTGATCAGCACTAGTTAGGTTATCTGCCTGATAGATGTCCCCTGTCATCCCCTAAAGGGAAGTAACTTTGCAATAACCAACCCACTTTTTTGCCTAGTACAACTTCCTTATTCCTGTTTCCTTCTGCCTATAAAAGACTTTCATTTTGTACAGCTCCTTGCTAAACTGGATGCTGCCCAATTCAAATAGATTTTTACTCAAACAAACTCATAAAAGTTTTAATATGCCTCAGTTTATCTTTTAACGTGAGTCAATAGAAACACATGCAAACCATTTCCCCTTTACCTCCTAGTCTTGGGAATCAACTAATAAAAAGAGATGGCAATAAGAACTTTGTGCGTTATAGGTTAGAAGCCATTTTCACCTTTGTCTCATTTAGAAAACACTACTTTTCATGCCCGTCTTCGAAGTGTGCATATGACAGTGTTAAAGGAGCAGAACTTAAAAATTGATTTAAACACAAGCAAGTAGAAAGGCAACAAAAATAGATGATAGGAAAACAAAGAGATAAAAGTATTGATTCTATATTTATTAGTATTTAGAGTTGTGGCAGTCTATGGTAGGAGGTAATATTTAAAAATAATGAATAAATGTAAAGATATGGCAAAATAGTTTATAATCTAAAAAGTGGATGTCAAAGCAATACCCAATAAGTCAAATCAAATCAAATGCAGATCTGACATAAAGGGGGCAGCAGTGGAATATTCTGGTTGAATTAAATGTGTTAATTTGGGTATTTGTCCTTTTTTCTCTTAGCTTTTTATTCCCCATTTTCGATGTTAGGTATATTTTAAACACTTGGTGTTTAAGAGTTTGTGCTCTGGAGCCAAGCTGTCCGGGTAGAATCTTGGCTCTGCCTTTTACAGGTGGTATGAGCTTCAGCAGGCTGCTTACCCTCCCTGTGGCCTAATTTCCTCACCTGTGAAATGGTAATAATAGAAGTGGTGTTTTGAGAATAAAATGAAATAATTGATCTAAGGTGTCTAGATCAGTACTTGAACATCAGTACATAAGTGTGTATTAAATATTTAAGGAGTAGGGCAATCTGAATTAATGACATGCTGAGTTACTTAAGATATTTACAGAAATGACAATTGATATTTTTTAATTTTACATACCTCCTTAAATTAAAATTGTATTTATTGATTAGATAGCAGGTAATTGAAGCAGCATAGAAAAGTAAGGTCCTAAGCACCACTTGGCTCTGCTTATCTATTTGTAAGTGCCTTTCCCAAAGTACTTAAAGCGTTTGATTCCTTAATCATTCTTAATGTTACCACCTTACATCTAGTTTAAACTATTGATTTTAACAGTTAATTTGACTGTATAACATACAAATGTAACTTTCAGCCCCATCTATCAGAATATAAGAACATTTTTCAACTCTTCAAATCTTCATTGTTGGCCTCTACTGTATATAGCACTTAACACAGATTGCCCTTAGTTTAAATTATTTGTGTATATTTCTTTTTATGCATTTTATAAACTCTAGATATTTTTAACCAGAGGTTCAAACAAGTGAGGTGTTTTTTTATACTGATTTTTAGTGTTTTGTATATGATAATTTTGAATTTCCTATTTATTTTAACTCTTATGTCTAGATTAAGTTCCAATTAAAATACAAAACTGTACAGTCATGACAACACAGTACCAGGGTAGATGCCATGGAGAATATGGATGGAAAAAAAACCTGAAGGAGGTCATAGGATACATAGGACATACATACACATAATTTTAACTTAGGACAATATATATTTATTATGTGTTACATTTCATAGAGGCAAAAAATAAGCTAGGGAGATTAGAAGATATGAGTAGTATTCTTAGGGTAATGATGTTGAGATGGACTTTAGATATAGGAGAGAAAGAAATTCTTACCAAAAAAATCAACTTGGTCAAAAATAAAAAATGAGAGATATTTAAGACAGATTTCTGGTATAATAATACCAGTGATAACTCATCAAATAGAAATCAGATGTTCCACTAAGAAGATTCTCTGTGTTAACCCAGTTAATCCACATCAATCCTGTGAGGTAGACATTCTCATTATTTTAGTTTTATACACAAGAAAATTGAGCTATTCAGAATAATTCCAGTGTATCAGATTTTCTGACATTTATGCTACTGGTGGGCAGAAAGAATTCTGTGAGGTATAAAGAGGAATGAGTATTGACAAGACTCACAAAAAAAGTGATATAATAGGGCATTTATTTATTTATTTATTTTGATAGAATTTTTACAAATATCTTTTTATTGATTCCAGAGAGGAAGGAAGAGGGAGAAAGAGAAACATCAATGATGAGAGAGAGAATCATCGATTGACTGCCTGCACAGCCCCTACTAGGGATTGGGCCTGCAACCCAGTCATGTGCCTTGACTGGGAATTGAACCGTGACCTCCTGATTCATAGGTTGATGCTCAACCACTGAACACACTGGCTGGGCATATTATAGGGCATTTAAATGTTCTTTGATACTCCATCCTTCTTCATCTCTAACATCATCCCCCATCATCCTCTTATATTTTCTGCCATGATCTTGCTATGTTAAACATCTTCCAGTTCCTCAAATGAACATTTTTACTCTTAAAGCTGGGTGAATAGAACTGCTGTCTCCTATGTCTGGGACACTTCCCACAAACACCAATGTAATTCCTTGTCATCAAGCTAGGCTCAATTTAGACGTCACTTTTCATGGAGAGCTACTCCCATGACCCTGAGCTAGCATAGCACTCCTTAGTCTCTTTTCTGGAAATTATTACATTTTTGCTTTAATTACATGGTAAATTGTGTCCTTCCCTGGACTTAAAAATTCCTGAGGACAGAGACCTCCTCCAATTTATTCATTATGGTATCTTCCGTGTGAATACAGTTATCAAACTCTTATTGAGCCCTTGAATAAATGTTTTTGAATGAAAGCCTTTTTGTTTTCTGTTTGTAATAATGAAAGTAGTTTTCGTGATAGTAATATATTCAGATCCATATTATGGAAAGATTGGGTTGACAGAAATATAAAGGAAAGGGTGAGTGTATTATATTAGAGCAGAACCATTTCAAAAATTGTACATGTGGAAAAATGTGTGTCTGAATATTAGGGGCTAAACACTATGTAGGCATTTTTTCTTTATTTGATGCTTTGTGCCCAGAATTCATTTATCTTTATTTTGGTGGTTGTACTTGTTTTTTCTTTTGAGAAGTATTTTTCAGAGCTATACATGCATTGTGTCTAATGGCCTATGGGAATTGGATCTGGGAACTTCTCCAGAACTATTTGAAAGAATGCCTTCACTTTTTATCAAATTCACCAAGCTGAAAGAATATTAGCCTGAATCTAGCCATCTGCCAGTAGTCATCATCCTCACTCTACAGGTAGAGATGTCTGGTATTTTCCCAAATAAGGTAAAGCTGAGTTAAGAGGCAGAGAGGCCTGATGCCCTTCTGGCATTATTTATTTCCTGAACCCCAAAATATCTCCAATAAAATATCCCCTTTTGGCTTATCACTTGAGTTAGTAAATGCTACTTTAAAAAAAATAATGTTAGTTGAATTTTTCTCACTTGCAACCAGTAAACATCTGTCTGAGGTGAGTAAGAGATGGTGAGGGATAGAGAAAATCCAATTCTTTGTCTAAAAAAAAAAAAGGAAAACATAAATGACAATGCATCATCTATATTTTGCAATGTTATGTCTAGCATAATGCAATGCATTTTAATACATGATTTATTGTAATTTATAAAAATTAATTTTATTTTAAACCTACACGGTATGTTATCAATTTCAAATCACTTTTATGTGCATTAGAAAGCTGAATTCCTATATATATGAAAAGTAATACTTTCCTATCATTGTTTCATCCAATTATATTTTCATCAATTCAATGTTATTTTTGTTTCAACATTAACTGTATTTTATGTATATGTAACTATTATACTAGTATCTTAATAATTCATTAAAGTATATACCATAGTTTCTAGTTGTCATTTCTTGGCAACCTATATAAATTGTTGATTTTATTTAAGTGCCTAAATGAAACACTACTATTTACTTTGGGTTTTCCTTTTGGTTTGCTGTACCTACCCAATAAAAAATGTATGCACATGCACTTGTTAACTTTATATTTAGAGACAAGGATTGTCATAAATAATAAGTAAGTTATTTCTTAAAGAAGTTGTTCCTTAAATAATTCAAATTCCCTTTATATTTATCTATAAACAAAATAAATGGGCATTTTAAAAAATCAAAATAAGCAGCATATCTCCATCATTTACTTTTTTTTTTTTAAGGTGATAGACAATCTTCCACTGATTTCTTCTAAATTGTTAGGAAACAATGTTATTCATAGCTTGATTGGAGAATATGTAGAAATTGCACATACAGAAATTTAAGATTTAATTTCTTCTCAGGAAGAAAATCTGAAAAATATTTCTTCTAATGTGCTTTCAGCAAGATACTTTTAGAGTTAAAAATGGTTCCACATAATTAGCATTTAGAAGTAGCATTTTGTCCCTAAAAATGACTTCACTTATTAACATTTTTTACTTGCATAAAAGATATGTAAACTATATATAAGTTATAAGCAAAATACTTTTTTATCAATTGAATTTTTAGAGAGAGGAAAGGAGAATAAGAGAGAGAGAAATATCAAATTGTTGCTCCAATGATCTGTGCATTCATTGGTTACTTCTTTTTTTAAAATATGTTTATATTTATTTCAGAGCAGAAGGAAGAGGAAGAGAGAGATACAAACATTAATGATGAGAGAATATCATTGATCGGCTACCTCCTGCACGCCCTCCACTGGGAATCGGGCCTGCAACATGGACATGTGCCCTTGATTGGTATTGAATCTGGGACCCCTCAGTCCACAGGTCAATGCTCTATCCACTGGGCTCATTGGTTGCTTCTTGTGTGTGCCCTGACCAGGTAAAATCCACAACTCTGGTGTATTGGGATGATGTTCTAGCTAACTGCACTGCCTGGCAAAGGCTGGCATAATACTATTATTAATTAATAGAGGCCCAGTGCATGAAATTTGTGCACTGGGGGGTGTCCCTCAGCTCAGCCTTCACCCTCTTCAATCTGGGACCCCTCAGGGGATGTCCATAGGGATTGGGCCTAAACCAGCAGTCGGACATCCTTCTCACAATCAGGGGCTGCTGGCTCCCAACCGCTTTCCTGCCTGATTGACACCTAACTGCTTCTCTGCCAGACTGATTGCCCCCAACTGCCCATCCCTGCAGGCCCGGTCTCCCCAACTGCCCTCCCCTGCCGGCTATCTTGTGACAACATGGGGGTGGCCATCTTGTGATGACATGGGGGTGGCCATCTTGTGGAGACGTGGGGTTGGCTATCTTGTGAGGGTGTGAGGGTCAATTTGCATATTGCCTCTTTATTATATAAGATAGTAATACTAGAGGCCTGATGCATGAAATTAGTGCAAGAATAGGTCTTCCTTCCCCTGGCTGCCAGCACCGACTTCCCTCCAGCATCCGGGACCCGGGCTTCCCTTGCAGCTCTGGCTTTGTCTGGAAGGTCGTCCGGAAGGACATCCAATATAATTATCGTATTATGCTTTTATGATTATAGATAACTATTACTCATGAATTATCTTCTCAAACTAAGAATTAGAAAATTTATAGTAATTTGAGTGTACTGATAATTCCCTCCCCTAATCCTTTCCTCTACCTTCTCCCAGAGACCTAAATGATTTTCCAAATTGATTTTGCCCAAGAAAATAGTAACATTTATAATTATTATTATAGCATTTCTTAGAACAAATTCTTGAATGGTGGACAGAATAAGACATCATACAGGAAATTTCCTTTAATAAAAACATACTGAAAATAATCTTTATTTGCCAGAGTGCAAATTTTTTTTTAATAATAGAAAATCTGGGGTTCATGTTTCTTTATATATTGAACCCAACTCTAGATCTTTTAATAGCATAATAACAACAGGAACAACAACAAAAAAGTCCTGTTAACCTTGGGAAATCTTAAAAATAGCAAAACTTACAAATATTGAAAAAAATATTATTTTTCTATGTTATGTTACTTATGGATCTTCTTTGGAAAATTTAATAGGCATACAATCTCTAGTTTAGAAATAACATTTTCTCCAAATTTTTACAAATTCCTGAGTGTATAAACTGATTAAAGTTAAAAGTGATCTTAGATTTTTAATCTAACAATATGTTCTGTTTTGACTGCCATAGTCACATAAAGGAACCATGTTAGTTTGATAGTGTGAAGTTCAAACATCCATGAATCCAAAAAGAAATCTGCAAAATATATAAAGGTTGAAAATAACATGGAATCTTTTTAGTTCTGATTTTCATTTTAGGATTATTTATGTTACTCTGAAGAATTTTATGAAGAATTTGATAGCCCTTGGAGCATGGCTTTATTATATTCCAGTTATTTGTTTTATGGAAAATATTTTGTTGATTACTCCCAAGTCATCAAGGAAAAATATCATTCTATTACATAATAACATCATTAATTTAGTCAACAGATAATTTATTCAAAAAATATTTATTGAGCCCATACACTGTTACAGGCTCTAGTCCAGGTACTGGCAATCTACCATTGAACAAGACAAATGTTCTGTCCCATGGAACATCAAGAAACCAACTGATCATTATTTTTAAAATTCAGTATTAAAACAGTAATGTAAATTCCAATTATATAACATAATCTTCCTTTTAACTTTCAATTTGAATGGTTGGTATTTTATAGACAAAATATAAAATTACCTCTATTGAAGGAAAATGATCACTTCTGGAATTATTCAGTTATTTATTAAGTAATGCATTTGAGAATAAGCCATAGCTTTAAGGATATTCAAGAAACAGGTTTAGGGCAGAAACTGTCCAATTCAAGATATGTGAATTAATACAGACTTCATTCTGAAAACATAGGTCTTTATTAAACCCATTTGAGATACCAATATTAATCAGTTGAAATATTAATATCATAACTTCATTTTCTTCCTATATGGTAGAATTATACTTTTTATTGCTTAGAGCATCATCTCCACAACCCTCTCCCAATCAATTTGTATATGTTTTTCTAATAAATTCATCTTATTAGTTAAAAGCCAGATAGTCCTTATTTTTGTAGCTCTTTTCATATAGCAACAATTTCAATTTTAAGACTATGCAGAACAAGCATATTTGAGGATGGCTATATTCGCTGGAAAGATACTAAATGGATATTGTAAAATGATGCTAAATTAAGGAAAGGATTAGGTAATGCATGAGGATGCAGAAGATGTCTTTGAATGTTGACATTTAAAAACACACACACAATAAACACAATGTCATTCAAATGGCTAGTGTTTGGTTTTTAAATTAATGATTTCCATGCCAGAGCAGCCCTCCCTGCATCACTGAGCTTACTTAAATGAAATTGAAGCAGAAATAAAAAAGGTTCCACTAATCCTACTTTCATCATCAACAAGATTTTGGGAAAAGCGTTTGATTTTTTTAGAACTTCAGAATTTCCATCTAGAAAATGGAGGTTGTTATTATAATCTCTGTACCTAATTAGCTGTCCCAGCCATGCAATCTATTCTAATCAATCAGTGACATGACGAAGTCATCAGCTACCTGTGCAAGGTTTAGAAACTACATAAATGAAAAAGTCTTTACTTTCATTTAAAGAATTTTCATCTATTTGAGGTAGACATTGAAATACATATCATGTAATAAGAGCAATGACATTCTTATATTTAAGTTATAAAAAAAATAATTTATTCCGTTTGTTTAGGGAATTTGAAGTTTTCATAAAAATGGCTTCTTTGACAAACTGCTAATTATACACCAAATCTGTTTTCTTTTTCTTTGCAAGGATATGGCCTCCCAACTACCTGTTACAGGCACCAGTCTCCTTTGTAGCTATGAGTAGCCAAGTTGACAAGAGTCATTTGCACAGCTTCCTCACTTGAGCAAAGATAGCCTGCTGCCTTCAATTTGATCTAATTTTCCTCTTTCTGTGGACTAGAATGCATAGGATTTGCATCTTAGCTTGGACCATTCAAAAGGGCCTTATGTCTAATGAAAGGCAGAGCAATATATTTACCAATACATCTCCTAGGGCAAAGTAGAAAAAGGAGAAAATAAACAAATGGGACTACATCAAAATAAAATCCAAAGAGAAACAATGAACAAAATGAAAAGGGAGACCACTGTATGGGAGAATATATTTGCAAATGATACATCTAATAAGGAGTTAATTTCCAAAATATACAA
The DNA here is from genome assembly GCF_028538775.1 of Myotis yumanensis. Classification (NCBI taxonomy): domain Eukaryota; kingdom Metazoa; phylum Chordata; class Mammalia; order Chiroptera; family Vespertilionidae; genus Myotis; species Myotis yumanensis. The sequence goes on from NW_027223754.1 coordinate 134,130,353, forward strand.
TGTAACAAGAGGAAGACAAGCAATTCAATTAAAAAATGGGAAATGTACATAGACACTTCTCCAAAGAGGACATAGAGATGGCCAAAAAACATGAAAAAATATGCTCAAATTCACTAATTACCAGAGAGATGAAAATTAATGACAATATGGTATCATCTCACACCTGCTAGAATGGCTATCATCAACAAATCAATAAATGACAAATGTTGACGAGGATGTGGAGAAAAGAGAACACTAACACGCTGCTGGTGGGAATGCAGACTGATGCAGCCACTATGAAAAACACTATGAAGTTTTCTTAAAAATTATAAATGGAACTCCTATTTTTTCCAGTGATCCCACTTCTAGGAGTATATCCTAAGAATCCCAAAACACCAATCAGAGAGAATGTATGCACCCCTATGTTCATACAATATCTAAGATCTGGAAACAGCCCAGTGCCCATCAGTAGATGAGTGGATAACAAAGCTGAGGTACATTTACACAGTGGAATACTATGCAGCTGTAAAAAAGAAGGATCTCTTACCCTTTGAGACAGCATGGAGGGACCTGCAGAGTACTATGCTAAGTGAAAAAAAGTCAAGCTGATCAAGTATCACATGATCTCATCATTTGTGGAATCTAATGAACAAAATAAACTGATGAACAAAGTAGACTCAGAGATATAGAAGCATGGAACAGACTGAGAAATCTCAGATGGAAGGGGGGCAGGAAGAGATTAATCAAAGAACTTATGTCCATATATGCATAACCATGGACACAAACAATAGTGTGGTGAAGTGAAGGCCTCTGGGGGAGTGTTGTTGAGACATGGAGGGGGATCACTTGGGAAAAAAGGGGACATCTGTAATACTTTCAACAATAAAGATAAATTTTTAAATAATATGATTCCTATTACTCTCTAGCTACTAAAAGTACAAGGTACGTAGATGTATTTATATATTTTTTTTTAACTTTCAGTGTTGTTTTTTAAAATATATTTTTATTGATTTCAGAGAGTAAGGGAGAGGGAGAGAGAACTAGAAACATAAATGATGAGAGAGAATCATTGATAAGCTGCCTCCTAGACTCCCCACAATGGGGATCAAGCCTGCAACCTTGGCATAAGAATCATGACCTCCTGGTGCATAGCTTGACGCTCAAACAGTGAGCCATGCTGGCTGGTATATATAGTCTTATAATAATAGACTTTCTTTTTACAAGTATCTTTAAATGGCTAATTGCTAACATGGAGGGCTTACTAGTATAGGCACAGTTGTATTGCCTTTAATTATAAATTTATTTATAATTTAGTTTCTTTTCTGATATGGGATTATTACCATCCTGCAAATAAGAAAATGGTGGCACAAAGTGGTTATATTATTTACCCAAAATCACATCAATTGTTGCAACTAGTTGCCAAACCCAGGCAGTCTGGCTCCTATTAATGGATGCTCTAAACTACTCCAATGTGCTATTCCTCATCTAAGGGAAACAATGCAAAGTAGTCTATGCCTGGACATCAGGAGGAATATGAACCAAACACTCATCATTGTGGAGAACAGTACTCTGAGATAAGCAAGAACAAACACAACAAAATAATAATATTAATCTTTGGTAAAAAATAGGCATTTTAAAATTTTTAATTTAATATTACTCTTAATGTAGTAATATTAATTTTCACTTGTATTTTCTGTCTCTACCTACATTGTTCTATTGCAGAAGAAAATCCCACCAACTGAGGTGGATATATGCCTCTGAATCTGCTATATATTATTGTTTAAAGTTAGAGGTCATTTTCATGCACTTTTTTTCAGTGAGGGGCTTTAACTCATTAAGCAGGCAGGAACTTGGTGGAGAATTTTTTTTCCAAAAAAAGAAAATCTTTGATTTTTTAAAATTATCAATAAAAGTATCATATAATAAAATATACATTCCTTAATAAAAACAATATGACTACATCCTTAACCTGTTCTATTATCTATAATAATAAAAGTGTGCTATGCTAATTAGACCAGACGTCCTTTCTGATGACCTTCCAGACGAAGCCGCAGTGGCAGGGGCCAAGGCCAAGACAGAAGCGGCCATGATGACAGTGGCGGCTGAGCCCCTTGCACGAATTTTGTGCATTGGGCCTCTAATATAATATATTAGATATTTGGTTTTAGATTGGAAAATAGCAATGAAAAAGCTTTGGTTTTATTACAGTGGAATATAATTATATTTCATTAACATTCATTAATTTTCATTTATTAGGTTAATAGTCATGGTATATTACAAGCATAAATCAGAACTTTTTTTGCAATCTTACTTTGCAAACTATCCATCATGGTTATAGAAGACGGTAATGGTATGATTAAAGTTGCTGCTAGAATGTTGTGTATATCCAAGAATATGAGGTGGAGGAGGCACGCAGAGTACAAACAAAGAATTGCCCATCTAATTGGTTTTCTTTGTATTCCTTGCTATGCCACTAAAAACTGTGTGACAAGTGTGACTCATAGTTTCCTCTTCTGCAAATGATAAATGCATGAAACACTCAAAGTCATTTATGTCACAAGTTCTTTTAAGTGATGATGGATACTTTATTGTTATGGATATCTGAGGCTAGAGACAGTAGAGGAATCAAGACAGAATGACTTCACTTTGTATCCTGAGGACATAGACATTAAGTTGAGAAGCAATAATTATTAGAGACTGTGATTTTGGTCAAAAGGCCCATTCCCCATCCACCCAGATCTGAGTTCAGACTTTATGTGTTATGCGTAAAAGAGCTGTTTTATCTCAGAATAATTTTAGATCAGCACTGTCAAAACTTTCTACTCTGATAAAAATCTACAACCTGAGATGTGGCTATTGAACACTGGAAATGTGGCTGGTAAAACTGAGAATGTGAATTTTTTACTTTATTTAATCTTAATAATTTAACTTTAAATATTCATCTGTGGCTAGTGGTTATCCTGATTAGACACTTCATCTTTGAAGGGCTTTTTTGTGGGGAGAAAATATAAGTCATAGTAGAGAAGATAGCAAGAAATTTTGGGAATCTACTAACCTCAAACAAAATTTTACATATTAAGTTTTCTTGTATATAAAGCCCAGTTTTAAGCAAAGAGTAGATAATTTGCTAGAGCAAATGATGCCAGAGTGGTGGATTATAGCCTCATCCTATATAATAAAAGCCTAATATGCAAATTGACCAAATAGCAGAACAACCAGTGGAACAACGGGTCGCCACTATAATGTGCACTGACCACCAGGGGGCAGACACCCAATGCAGGAGCTGCCCCCAGCCTGCAGGCCCCAGGCTGGCCAAGGCAGGTGCCAGTGGGGCCCCCTGATTGCCCCGTCAGATGCCCCACAGATCGGCCCTGATTGCTGGCCAGGCACCCTACCCATGCACAAATTTCATGCATTGGGCCTCTAGTCCTATATAATAAAAGCCTAATATGCTAAGTGTCTGACCGTTTGACCATTTGACCAGTCACTATGATGTGCACTGACCACCAGGGAGCAGATGCTCCGACCGGTAGGTTAGCTTGCTGCTGAGGTCAACCAATTGGGACTGGACGAGGTGGGCTGGACACAACCTGGAGCCTTCCCACTGCCCTCCCTGGCCCTGATCATGCACCAGTGGGGTCCATCAGCTTGGCCTGCACCCTCTTGCAATTTGGGACCCCTCAGGGGATGTTGGAGAGCTAGTTTTGGCCCAATCCCCGCAGGCTAGGCCAAGGGACCCCATTGGTGCATGAACTCTGCACTGGACCTCTATTAAAATCATATAATAAAAGAGGCTTGAGGGACCATTTATATCAAATATCTCATTAAATATTTAAATATAAATTAAATCTTAAACATTAGTTAACTCATCAGAAGTCACACAGAAACAGAATTACAGAGACATCACTTATTCAATTAAAATTTAAATAAACACTAACAACTAAATGTCAGCTGGTAATCATAACATAGGCTGCCTTATATGGTAAACATTATTATTGTCCTGTTTTACAGAAAACTCAGAGAGATTAAGTAATGTTCCAAGGTATGATACTGTGACATGCATATTTTGGTCTTAATCCCTAATTTCTGGCCACAGCTCCTAAAATTCTTTTCATTTCCTAAGTGATAAGAACCATAGGAGAATCTTTGGTTACATATGGGGTAGTCAAAAAAATGTATACACACATTGAATAACTATAATGGCAGTGTTTAGTAAAATACATTTCATTTTCAAAATTGATCTATCAGTTGTTAAAGTGTGCGCACATTTTTGGGAGGACAGCCTGTATATTTATTTTTGCATAGATCCTGAAATAGCTCTAAAGCAATAAAGTTGAAATGAGTTTATTTACTATTTCTAAGAAGCTCCTTTCAGCCATACCTTAGTTTAAGTTAATTAGGTAATTTTGGGAAATTAGGCGATTCTTTAGAGGACTGGTTGCCAGGAACCAAAAATATGATTAAAGAACTGGATTTCTGAGTCTGCATCCTGAATTTCAGGGAGAATGAGGGGCTGGAGGTTGAGTTAACTAACTGCCAATGTTTTAGTCAATCATGCCTATATAGGGGCTGGCAAAGGTAGGTAAGTAACTGTGCCAAAGTGTGCTTAAGTACAGTAAGTAGACTACAAAAATGTGCAAATAATGAAGGCTGGCATCTTGAGCACTTACAAGATTGTACCTAAGTGCAGGGTGCCATTGCGACATTCTTTTGAGTTAATAAAGCTACCGTAATAATCATAACCGGCATGGCTCTTTCCATACAAACAAGTGTAAACCTACTTTCCCCAACCCCTGTATGATAAAGCCTCCATAAAAATCACCAAAGGGGTTCAGAGAGCTTCTGCGGTTGATGAACAAATCCAGGTCCTTGAAGGATGATACCTCCTAACTCCCTGATAGGATCCTTTTGAACCTCACCATATAAAGTCTTCATCTCTCTGATCATAGCATCTTTTAAAGTAATAGTAAGTCAACTGTTTCCCTGGATTCTATGAGATGTTCTAGCAAATTATCAAGCCTGAGAAGGGGTTTGTGGGAAACTCTGATTTGGAGCCAAGTAAGATAGAAGCTGTGTGTAACCTGGGGTCACATTACTTGCAGTTGACATCTGGCGGGGGTGGGGGGGTGGGGAGTGGGGAGGGTGAGTCTTCTGGGATTGAGCCTTTAAACTGTGAGGTCTATGCTGACTCTGGGCAGTTAGTATCAGAATTAAATTAAATTGTAGGATGTCTAGTCAGCATCTGTTGAGAAGTAGAAGAAATGTTTGGTATGGTAAAACCCATACATCTGGTGTCAGCAGTGTTGTGAGTGGAGGAAGCAGTGAGTTTACTTTGACAAGGATGCAGAAATAATAAATGGGGAAACTCATAGGCCAACTCCAGTCTGACTCCAAAGTCTGTTTCTTTCTCTGCCTCCCAGGACACTAAATTCCACAGGGTCAGGAATGGAACACTTGGGGTCCACCTGAAGGCCTCCCTATGGAACCGTGGGCCACAGTAGGTTGACCACCAGAGATAGATCAACAATCCATCCACAGGAGAGCTCCAGGAGTTGCTGCACTACACAGAACAGATCTGATCTGAATGTTATGAGTTCTTCCTTATAACAGTGAGGAAAAGAAGAAAGATTGCATATAATTGAGTACCTTAGTCATGTTAGCTTTTTAGAAATGTCCCTGGATTGATAAAAACTAATCGCTTTCTAGGTAATCTAGAGGGATTAATACCCTTGGATGCAGTACTTCCAGTGTGACAAAGTATTTCTGCATTAGTTGCAAGAATATCAGTGATGTGCTGCACCTGGCATTTACTGGCCAGCAAGAAATGATTGCTTAATTTCGGGAACTCTGCACGTCATTGCACCATATTGGTAGCTTGAAATTGGCAATGGTGGCAGCATTTACACCATGGAAAACAGAAAATGTTACAGATACAAAGTCATCCCAATTCTGAAAAGCCAGTTGTTAAATATTTACCAGCATACCACTGTGTTTTGAGGGTCTATAATTGGTGGGTTACTAAAATGTAATAATCAACTTTAATTGCACCATCCAGCACTTGTTCCAGTTTGTCATTTCATTCTATCTTATTTCTTCTATGCCTCTGTGAAAACTCTTTTCTACATTTTTTCCTTTTCCACCAACAAAAATCCTACTTATCATTTGCCAGAAATTCTCTCCAGCTGCTTTAATTTATGGTTTTTATTATCTTCTGTCATTTCTTTGAATCTACAGTTTGTACCATGCAATTTTTCATTTAACTCATTTCATTTGGTTCATGAATATTAATGTCTTTTTCAAATAAATGGGAATTATTTTATATTTATTTTTACTTTTTATATATCACACACCAAGCATAGGTTTGTAGGTCATAATTAGTGCTTGACTAAGAAATGTAAAATGTAGGGTATACACTGAAAGACCCTGAATATTTTATTTTATTTGCTTTGTTCAATTTTCATTTGCTTTGACAGCATTCAACAACTCAACAGCTAACAGATATCGAGTTCTCTACCTCCTCATCTTCTATATCTACACAAGGAGAGAAAAACAAACATACTAACTAGTGACTTATCTTTTTGAAAATATTTTTATTTACTTAGAGATGTGAAGAGAGAAACATCAAGATGAGAACAAACATCCATCCCCTGCCTCCTGCATGCCCCTACGGGGGATTGAGCCCGCAACCCAGGTATGTGCCCTGATTGGGAATCAAACCAAATTTGGTGCCCAAGACAATGCCCAACCAACTGAGCCACACTGGCCAGGGCCTAGTCACTAAACTTAATGGAGTCCTTAAGGTTAACTGTCTATTGTACTATAGTTCCCTTGTTCATGTTATCCACTTGGATACATAATAGACATCTTCCCTTTAAAATGTCCAAAACTAAGCTTCTAGTCTTCAACTTTAAGACTAACTCTCACAAAATCATCTGCATTAAAGTTAATAGTAACTTAATTCTACCAAAGCTCTTTTGCTGTGTAACAACCTCCCCACCTCCCAATGTAGTGGTTAAGGTTGGTTCTACTTTGAGGAATTGATTGGGTTTTGACAACATGGTGATTGGGTTGCATGTTTCTCATCACTGTTTGTGCTTGTTTGCATTGAGGTTTAGGATTCCATGTGAGCAAGAGGGCAAGCTCGAATGCACCAGAACTTATATCTTACATATTACTATTACATTGGCTAAATCAAGTCACATGGCCAAACATGGATTCAGCATAGGAATATTTAAAAGAATATCCTTATATTCAAAATATGTGGATAAAGGAATGTAAAAACAAATTGTATGCATTGCTGCAGTTAATCTGCCTGGTCAATTCTTCATTTCCGCAGGTAAAATCTTAGGGTTACATTTGGTGCCTCTTTGTCTCATATTCCACATCTACTCCAGAAGAAAATCCTACAGATTTTACCTCTAAATATATCCAATGCCCAACCATTTCTTACCACAAGCACTGCTTCCTCATCATAAAAATCATTGTCATCCCTCATCTAGTTTGCTATAGGCTCATAACTAGTCTTTGTCCCAACCACTAGGCCAGTGGTTCCCAACCTTCGTAATGCTGCGACCCTTTAATACAGTTTCTCATATTGTGGTGACCCCCAATTTCATTGTTACAAATTGAACATAATTAAAGCATAGTGATTAATCACAAAAACAATATGTAATTATATATGTGTTTTCCGATGGTCTTAGGTGACCCCTGTGAAAGGGTCATTCGACCCCCAAAGGGGTCGCGACCCACAGGTTGAGAACCGCTGCGCTAGGCCCATGTCAATCTATTCTTAACATTGTAGCCAGAACCATCCATTAAAGTGTAAATTAGATCATGTCATTCATTAAAGCCCTCCAGTGATTTCCTACTCATAGAAAAGCTGAATATGTGAAACGGCCTACATTCCCTACAAATGTTGGTGTACTGATATCTTTTCTTTTTTTTATCTCTTATCATATCCCCTCTATCTGATCAGCTCTATCTACACCAGTCTTTTTGCTATTCCTCACTCACTTGGCACATTTGCATTCTGGGACTTTTCACCTATGTTCTCTCCCCCTGTATCACTCTTGCCACCAGATCTCCACATTGATCTCTCTCATTTCACTTGGCCTTTTTGCAACTTTTCCAGTGAAACCTTTCTTGATCACTATATTTAAAGCTATACCCCTTAACTCTGTCTAATTTTTCCTCATAGAAATTGTCACCACCTAACTGCTGTGCATTTAACTTATTTTCCCCCCCTCTCATTAGGATATGACCTCTATAATGCCAGATATTGTTGTTTATTTGTTTACTACAGAATCTCAAGTACCTAGTGTATTTCAGGCACACAGTAATAAATTAACAAATGAATGTTTGAATAATCATGGAATGAATTAAGTACTACTAAATTGCCCAAACTGTCCTAGGTATAAGGCATGTAGTAGTGAATATCAGACTAAGCTCTGTGGTAAATTGCATTATTGTTCCCAATTACTTCATGGAATATATTCTTTATTCATTGTCATATGATTTGCAGTGTATATTCAAGTAGAAAGAGACTATTTCCTGTTAAGTGACATCAAGGCAGGTTATGCTATTGAATGCAAGCAAAAGTGACACCGTTGCCAAGACGAGATTGTAAGACCATGTATAGTTTTCTACCATTATTCTTTTCTCCGAGCCATGAGGATGACATGTCTTAGATAGAGGTTGCCTCTTCAGTCTGGATTTCAGAATGAATACGTGTGGAGCAGAATATCAGCTTACACAACTGACATATAATGTGAACAAACATAAACCTTTGTTTCTTTAAGCCAGTTAAATTATAGGGTTATTTGTTAATGCAAAATGATTCAGGAAAAGCAGACTACTATAGTTTCTAACCACATGAAGTTTATAGACACAAAAGGAAAGCCATCCAACCTACTGTAATATTTCTTATATTCTACTTAATTAAGTTTAAATCATGAGGGAATCAACTGGACCTGGGAACTTTACATATTGCAAAGAAAACAGAATTCAGGTGTGTCTGAAGAATACTGGGCAACTTGCCCAGGTTTCTTACAATATGTCTTCATTCTGGCCAAGCTCACACTTTCTCACATCTGTTTATTTGGTGTCTTTCTGTTCTTCACAGACACTCTAGGCAGAAGCAAGTCACGGAGATGAGGAGGAAGAGGTAAATTTGACCAAGTTGTCACAGTTTAATGGGATTCAGAATTCCTATGACATAGAGTCATTTAAAACCTTTAAAATGTTATTTTATAGATTTTGATGTAAGTAGCTTATTATGAAAAAATGCAACTTTTCATGTATTCAAGTGTCATGGTTTGAGCGTAATAGCCCCACTGAATTTCTATGAATGCAGCCCCACAATGATTCCCATGTATAAGCAAGTACAGAGGATAAAATGGCAGGAGGGAAAGCATATGACTTCCACTTAGAAAGAATTTCTATGAGCTTATACCTCAAAGCCCATCCTCAGAGGCCAATGTAGAACTGAATCCAACAACATGCTCCTTTATTCTTTGTTTGTCTGTGTGCCAAGTTCTACATTTAAACCAAAAGCAATGTGTAACATGTTGTGGCAAAAAAAAAAAAAAGTTTTTATATTAATTCCTGACATTCATAGTTACCTTGCTTCTCAGGTAATTCTTATTATGTTAGTGAGTGTTAAAATGAAAAAAAAAAGTATAATTATGTCCCTGGGACTGAGCAAGTGAGCAAAAATTTGGGTAAAACCCAGTGAAAGGAATAACTACACTGTGGAGAGCAGTTAGAAAATTCAGTTTCAGATGAAAGCTGAAAGTAAGAGGAGTATGATGGTGTCGTGGGTTTTATCAGTGATATTATTTACATTATTTTAAAAATGTTTTGTAAACATATGTTTGTAAGTAAGGTCTTTCAAAGCAAAATATTTCTTAAGATCAAGGTTTGTATTTCTTTTTTTTCTTCTTCAAACATAAAATACCTCATATATTTCACATATACAGAGTAATTAGAAATGTTTAATCCAGAGTTATTTATATTTTTTAGAATTTTATGTAATATTTGAAACTTAATGAGAATGTATGTAGCATTTTCATAAAGAGAATTTATGTAAATTATGAAATAGAATAATAAAGTAAATTCCTGAAGAATGAGTACCTAAGACAAACTGGTTGTTCCAAGATAATGCTGTCCATATCATTTGGCTTCTTTCTTATCTTATTAATCTATTATCTCCAGAGGTAAACACATTCCTGGATTTTGCTTTATTTTTATTTATTTATTTTAAAGACTATTTTTTAGAGCAGTTTTAGGCTTACCACAAGTTTGAGAGAAATTTATAACTATTTCCCATACACTTTTCAGTCAGAATTGAAACAGCTTTTCTTCATATATTTTCTTTTTCTTTTTTTTTCTTTATTGATTAAAGTATTACATATGTGTCCTTATCTCCCCATTGCTCCCCCACCCCCTGCTCATGCCCTCACCACCCTAGTGTGTGTGTCCATTAGTTATGTTTATATGTATGCATACAAGTCCTTTGGTTGATCTCTCCCCTTTCTCCCTCCCCTCCCCTGCCTTCCCTCTGACGTTTGTCGGTCTGAACAATGCTTCTCTGTCTCTGGCTCTGTTTCTGTTTCTGTTCATCAGTTTATGTTTTTCATTATATTCCACAAATGAGTGAGATCATGTAATATTTATCTTTCTCTGATTGACTTATTTTGCTTAGCATAATGCTGTTTAGGTCCATCCATGCTGTTGCAAATGGTAGGAGTTCCTTCCTTTTTGTAGCAGGATAGTATTCCATTGTGTAGATGTACCACAGTTTTTTAATCCCCTCATCTGCTGATGGACACTTAGGCTGTTTCCAAATCTTAGCTATTGTTAACTGTGCTGCTATGGATTTTGCTTCATTATTTCTTGATTAATAACTCTTTACTAAACACCTACTATTTATTCCCTCACTGTGTTAAAGACAATGGCATATAAAAACTCTTTATATAAAGACCTCATCTCCTCCCCACCCCCAAACTTGTGCTCTAATTCAATCTGTTGTAGTCTATTTAGGCTGCTAAATAAATTACCATAGACTGGTGACAACAACAGACATTTACTTCCCATGAATCTCAAGGCAAGAAAGTTGAATATCAGAGTGCCACCATAGTCAGATTCTGATGAAGGCTTTCTTCCTGATTCACAGACGGCTATGTCTTCATGTGGTGGCGAAAAAGGGAAGGGAGCTTTCTTGACTCTTCTTACAAGGGCCCGCATTATGAGGGCTCATTCTCATGATCTAATTAGCTCCCAAACTCAGTATCTTCAAATACTATCATATTGGAGTTTAGGGTTTTCACATATGAATTTTGAAGGGGACACTAACATTCATTCTATAACAGCTCCTGAACTAAAAAACTTTTGTAATTAAAAACGATATAAATGTACAAACATAATAATGTTTGGATTAAATGATTTTTTTGTTACTTACTAATTTCACAACAATTATGAACCAGACTGAAACTGTATAATCTAATATCCAATTTAGAATTGTTAGTGTTGATAATCCAAGAGTAATGTTGCTAAGGGTATAGCCATGTCCCTATTAGTATCTGACTAATACCCTGGTAGTAAATAGTCAAGGAATTCCTACTTTGTACCAAAATTATCTTCACCTTTTACCTACAAAGCTATAAAATCTGAACAGTTACTATGCTCAATTTTCTCTATAAGAAACTGAGTCTCAGAGAAGTTAACCAATTCATCCATGATCACACATCAGGAAATTGACAAGGCTGATATTTATGGCAAGATCTGTATGATTAGAAATCACATTCTCTTAACCACTGAATTTTGTGACTCAAGCTATTTTGTCAAGTTATTATTTTATAAACTAAACTAGCTGCCCAGTGCATAAATTCGGGCTAGGCTGGCCAGGGGGATGGGCCATGGGCGGTTGGCCAGCCGGCCCCACCCCCAATCAGGGTGGGGGGGCTAATTGAGGCTGGGGCTGGCTGGAGGAGGGGCACCAGTTGTTGGCTGGCTGGCCCCGCCCCTGGTTGAATTCCTGGTAGAACTCCCAGTCGAATTCCCAGTCAAGGGAACAATTTACATATTAGCCTTTCATTATATAGAACTAGAGGCCTGGTGCACAAAAATTTGTGCACTCGGGGGTGGTCCCTCAGCCCGGCCTGTGCCTTCTTGCAGTCTGGGACCCCTCGGGGGATGACCACCTGCTGGCTTAGGCCTGCTCTCCAGGGGATTGGGCCTAAGCTGGCAGTCAGATATCCCTCTGGCAGCCCGGGAGCCCTCGGGGGATGTCCACTTGCAGCTGGGGAGCAGGCCTAAGCCGCAGTCAGACATCCTTAGCACTGCTGAGGAGGCAGGAGAGGCTCCCACCACTACCGCTGTACTGGCAGCTGGCAGCCTGGCTTGTGGCTGAGCAGAGCTCCCCCTGTGGGAGCGCACTGACCACCAGGGGGCAGCTCCTGCATTGAACATCTGCCCCCTGGTGGTCAGTGTGTATCATAGTGACCAGTCATTCCCAGTGGTTCTGCTGTTAGAGTCAATTTGCATATTACCCTTTTATTATATAGGATAGAGGCCTGGTGCATGGGTGGGGGCCGGCTGGTTTGCCCTGAAGGGTGTCCAGAATCAGTGTGGGGGTCCCGCTGGGGTGCCTGGCCAGCCTGGGTGAGGGGCTGAGGGCTGTTGGCAGGATGGCCACAGCCCCTTCAGGGTGGGGGTCCCCGTTTGGGTGCCTGGCTGTTTGCAGGCTGGCCATAGCCCCTTCAGGGTAGGGGTCCCCACTGGGGTGCCTGGCCAGCCTGGGTGAGGGGCTAATGGTTGTTTGCAGGCTGGCAAAGGCCCCCAGCTAGGACCCTCACCCCATGAGGATGTGGCCAGCATGGGTGAGTGGCTGATGGCTCTTTGCAGGCTGGCCAAGTCCCCCTCATATTTTCTTATGTGTAAAACTTAGGATGATATATTATTTTTTGTATTTATCAGTTATTGCTGAAATTGTTGAAATAAAAAACAAGTTAAATGTATATGCAGTTTTAAAAACTACATTTATAAAAACACATTTTTAGTGTGAGAGAGTGGGGAATAAAAACAGGACTCCTTCTCAACCGTTGTGACTATGAAGCAGAGACTTTATTCCCAAAGGGAAAGTTAGATGTCCTCATCTAAAAGGCATGAGTTGTTAAATTATTTTTTGTGCTTTTATAATTATAATGCTCAATGAAAAATCCTTTTGACCTAGTAATTAACCTGTATATCTACAAGAAAATAGTCACCATTAATTTTGAATACCACTGATTTTTTTAAAAACTTAGAGATTTGTACCCTCAATAAATAAATCTTTACTGATATGTTAACCCATTAATATTTGGCAAAGTGGGGGGAAAGCATGGCATCCTTGCGGCTTAGAGAGAAGGACCCTGCCCCTGAAATTGAGTGGGTGGAAGCGTTGGGAGGAAAAAAATGGGAAAGTAAGCATGCTCAAAATTGTCTTAAGGGAAGTGAAAGAAAGATATTGATAATTCATAAAATAATTTAGAATAAGAATTGAGAAAAGAAGTTTGGCATTCTCTTCTATGCTGCTGGAATGATCAAATACAGTTTATTGTTGCTTTTATTTGATCTTTTATCTGTCTGAATATAGCTATAACATTAGACATGATTTAAAACTGGAACACTGAAAATATTAGATAACTATTAAAGTGAATAACTGATATTCTTCCACAACTTCAGGTGGGAAAGTTGTCTATGTTGTTTAGAGTAGATCCTGTTGGCAGGTGCATTTGAAAATGAAAATTAAATTTAGACAAAAATAAAAAGTATTGACACAATTAAGAACAGTAGGGAGAAAGACATCCATGAAAATGAGTCAAGATTTAATTCAAGTTTTAAAATCTAAGATTTAGAGAAAGAATGCATGAATAGAATAAATTTCAGTTTTATAGTGTATTACTTTTGTGTCAAAATGTCGTCTCACTTTTTTTTCTTCTTTATTATCATCCTTTCTTCCCTAACTTATAGATTAATACTCGATCTTTGAGGTGGAATAATAATTGCCTTCAACATTATCTTGCAATATACAATAGCTATCACTACTGAAGAGGTAGTCTTATTATGCCCATTTCAGAGATAAGAAAACAAGAGCCTGGAGAATTTCTGACTTCTTACTAAAGTCAGATAGCAAGTGGCAGAATTAGGGCCAAGTCAAATGCTGCCCTTACTACACCTCTGTGAATCCTTCAATAGCAAGTTTTCACTTCTGCCAGTTACCTCATTTTTTGAATTCCTGTCACATTATTTTTGGTGCACACATATTCTCCCAACTTCCTCCCATGCCCCATGTTTGTCTTGTAGACTTAAGAACTATATTCTTTCATGGAGATAGATTTTCACTCATGGTCTCAGCTGCAGGTTCCTTATATTATGCTGTTTTATTTATAAAGGTTTATATTTTATTTTCATGGAACATGAGATTAATTAATTATTTGCTCTGATAATTTTGGAAGTGATAAAATTTGAAGATGAAATGTATTTCAATTAATGGATAACCTAAAACTTATACAATGAACTTTGGCATACCTACATGAATGTGCAAGATAAGCACAATATTGACAGCTTCATGATTGGGTTGTATCTTAAAATCTTTGGAGAAAAAAGAACATGTCTAATAAAGATGATAAAATGTCCTTCAATTAGAGAAATAAATCTTGTGGAGTTTCATTGCATAACATTTTTTCTTGTGTATGTGACCAAATTAAGAGTAAGGGGTATAAATATGGTCATATATGTTTTCATCAATGCCTTTCCAGTTATGTGATTTACAGTGAACATGTGTGTACAACTGTGTGTATGTGTGTGTGTTTGCACATATTCTTAACCTGGTAACTATGTAATATGGTTTTTAAGTTCTTTTTGAGAAAGTCTCTGTACAGATGCTTCACATTGGATTTCACCCTGAATGTCAAGGTTAGGACAAGCAGGTGTAGATATTGGTCTGACCAAATGAAATAGAACAATTTCTTTCACATGGTGATGGCTAAGTGATAAGTACCCAAACAAAACCCTTGAGATACAGTGTGATACTTTCTGTGACCACTGAAAAAGAGGCAGAGGGTCTTCCCTGTCGGACTTAAACCTGAAATGCTGGGGCGGGTGTTGAGAACAAAGACAGTGTTGTGTATTTAGAGCCAAGACATGTAGAGAAAATAAATCATGTTACAACTTTTGAAGCTATGGATCAAACTGCACCTGAAAACTTAACAGCTGGACATTTCAGTTACATGAGGCAATAAAATTTTTTGTGTTGTTTTTTAAGCCAGTTTGAATTGCATTTCCTGTCATCTGCATGAAATAATATTTACCAATACAAAGCAGATGACTTGGATAGAGTGACCTAGCAAAACCCGGTTTATATTATTAGCTTTAAAACTCACAATTTATAAGAAAAGGAGTTCTGTTTTGCATAGAAAGTGAAAAATAGTTTTGGAGATGGCGGGAAGAAAAAGAACTGAAAGCGTATTTATGTCTGTATGACATTATGACAGCAATAACAATATTTAGAAAGCAGATTAATGTTTAAAATGACAATCAAGTCAGATGTGGTCTCTGCACTCAAGCAGCTTATTGGAGCAAAAGACAATAAGTCATTTCTATAAATAAGTAGAGTTTTGATGATTTATTTAAGCATAATTTTGACGAGTTCTGGGATGGCTAAATTATACCATGAAAACATATGGAAAGCTTACCTGAAACATGGTATCCAAGCTGCCACCAGAGGATTTGAAGGGTAAATTAAAGTGAATGGGGATGGAAGGTCATAAAGGTTGGAGTTTGAGCCAAATAAGGATGGGGAAGACTCTGTGCCAGAAAGTAAAGGCCAACCTTAAAGTATTTAGAATCCCAGGGCAGCTGAAATATAGTGGCAGAAAATGAAGTGAGAGGTGCTTGCAAAGGACAGCTTAACCTGCTGGCCAAACGTATCTATATAGGGAGGTAGGGAAAGTCGGGAGGCTGCTTGTGCCTACAGAGGGAAAGGAGGAGTTGAAGGCCAGGAGGTCCCAAGGGGGTTGTAGAACAGGGGATGTGGTAACTGAGAAGGATTGATCAGAGTGGAAGGTGTGAAATTATGACTCCAGATAAGGAAAATTTGTGGGAGTGACAAAGTTCAACACATTCCTGGGAAAGTTAGTTACCAAGATAGACTGGAAAGAAAGTTTCTTGGAAATAATAAAGTTCAGGTCTCAGTGGTGTTAAATGAGTCGTTCATAATGTTTTCTTATATCTCCCAGTTTGATGATAGTATTACTGTTGTCAGCTACTTATTAAAAGGAGAGCAAGGGAAGTCAGAGATTGTTATGCATGGTCAGAAAGGGACACTGAGCTTGTTTGGTTCACCAAGAAACTACAGTTTCACACACCCGCCTTCCCTTCAGATCACAGGGGAAGGCATAGAGCAAAGGGGGAGGTAAGGACAAGCACAATAAAGTCAAAATGGCTCAGGGGGAGGCTCTCCCATAGAGGACGGTCAGTCTAACCTGGGTAGAATATAGTTGGCTAGGGGATGGACCTGAATGCAAGCCCGAAAAAACTTGGGAAGCTAATTGGTGATTTTGAAAAAGCTCCTGGTTATAATCCCAAGAGGCAAATAGCTCTGTCTCACTCATGACTCACGTGTTCCTAAGAGCATGCGACCATGCAGGTCTAGTGGCCACCGGGGATCTGCTGCAGACTGTGTGTGCTGCAAAGGAATATGAAGTAGAAAATCTGGACATAGGCTTTTATTTTGGCCCTGCTGAAGACAGAGCTGGACTTTTCTATGGTTGGATGAAGGGAGATGCAACATTGGGAACACAGGGGCAGCGACAGGGGTAGGGGCAGGGGCAGATTTCCCAAATAAATCTTGCCGCTAGACCACAATGTCCCATGTGTGGGCCCTTGGAATTCTTTCCTTGCAATCCTGTGGAAGACCCTGTATCCCACCCACAGGAGTAGAGATTGGAGGGTAACAAAAAAAAGTCACCTAACGCCAAATCTTCAAAGAATTAGGAATATTTCTATATGATATGGAGCAAATAGAATCTTCAGAGTTACTTATTATTGAACACAAACTGTTAAGCAGATGCTAAGTAGTTTATTTATGTGCAGTATATTAATTTATTCACTTTATCCCTATCAGGTAGTTACTTGATACTTTTGATTTCATAGGTAAGGAAATCACACTATAACTATTGAGTGGAATGATGAAGTTACTTGCCAAAAGTTACATAGTCAGGATTTGAACTCATGTATTTTGTTTCCAGAACACATACACACATACTCTTAAACATACACTCCAGGTTAAAAAGTAAATTGCATGAGTGTCACATAAATAAAGGAATCAGCAGTGGGAAGACAAAAGATACCCCAGTAGGAGTTTTAGAGGCATATTAGGAATAGTGAGAAATAAGAGGATAGCTAGATAGACCATTTAATTTCATTTAAGTTCTGAGAGGTAATAGTTGCTACCTTTTCTTCTCTTTTGCAGATGTAGGCTTTATGGAGAATAGAATGCAGGCTTGAGGTGGTTTGCAAAATTGTTGTAATGATTTAACTTTCCATTTCTATGCTCTTAGGACAGTTTCTTCCCATATTGACTATGTCCTCAGCCACGGGACAATAACTAACATGATTGTGATTTGATTTGTCCAATGGAGCAAATCAACAAGATTCAAGGAAAGACTTTAAAAGTGCTTGTTCATTAGAATTTTCTAGCTCTTGTGGCTCTTGGGTACCTTTCAATCACCACCATGTGAAAAGACCCTGCTAGTCTGCTTGATGAAGAAAGCCTCATGTCTCTTGTTTATTAATAAATAATGTTTAGATTCATTAATATTATAGATGGGGTTTTTTAGTTTTAGTATCTGCGTCTATGATGCTAAGAGGTAATAAACAGGCCTATAATATTTTTATATTTTATTTGCTTCTATATTTTTTTTTGTTATTATTCCCATTTCAACTCTTTAAACCTCAGTTTTCATGTTTGTTGGCTTAATAAATATCCCATAGTCTCATTCTGAGGATAAGATGAACAAATAAATGAACTGATCAGAATAGTTTTTGACAAATAACACATGGTACATAAATCACTATATATTTTATTAATAGGACAATAGATATAGTGTTTTTCATTATTCTTATAATATTTCAACACTTCAGAATAAGTTCATGTTGGTTAAAATAATCACTTTGGAAATGTATGTCTTTCCTCTGTACTGTGTTTTCAAAATTTTAATGAAAGCTTCAAAATGGACACTCTATTCACATGCTAATGATGCTCCATATTAACAATAAAAGAATAAACAATAGTTGACACTATTGGAACTCTTGGGTTCCATTAAGAGTATCTCAACCTTTTACATTTTTAAAATGTAATGCAAATTTTTGTATTTTATTGTTTTAAACATTTTAAATAAAGATTTTGTATTGATTTTTTTAAAGAGAGAGAAAAAGAGTGGGAGAGAGACACACACACTGATATGAGAGGGAAACATCCAGCAGCGACCTCCTGCCTGCATGGCCCCTGCTGGGGTAGAGCCCACAACCCAGGCAGGTGCCCTGACCGGGAGTCGAATAGACAATCTTTCGGTGCTCAGGATGACACCCAACCAACTGAACGATGCCGGCCAGGGAAATTTTTTCTATTTTAAATATTTAAAATAATCAACTGAGTGTAAATTACTACATACCCATCCATACTATTCAGAGATACAAAACACCTAAATGTCAAGTTTATAGAATGCTAAAAATATTTTTCAACTACATCAACTTTCCAAATAGCATACAACAAATACAACCATAGGTTTCGAAGTGTCTTTGATATATTATTAGAGAAAATATGTATCTTTTATTTTAATCTTAAGAAGGGGAAGAATCAGTGAAAAGGCATGGCGTTGATGCCATAATGAAGCAGAGATACAGCTACTGGACAATTTTGTGAACTTGGGCAAATTTAGTAACTTTAGTTTCTTTACCCATAAGATAAGAATGGACATAATGTTATTTAATAGAGTCTTGATAGATTAAAAAGGAGTAAAATATACATTAAGCTTCTCATAAGTTACAAATTATATTTTTAAAAATTAAAATTAATTAACTTAATTTTTAAAAATTACATTTTAAAATTAAATATATTTAAAATTAAATAAAAATTAGAAGCAGAGCAAATGAAAATTTTTAATTAAATAAATTTATTTAAAATTAAATAAATATTAGAAACAGAGCAACTGAAAGTGCAATCTTTAGATCTAGACATTTGTGCACTACAACTTAATAATAATGAGAATTTGAGAATTTTATTGAAATTTTCTTAAACTGTATCTTCATATTTGTACAATTAGGATAATAATGCCTAGTTCATATGACTTATGATTATTAGGTGAGCATAATTTATATGCCAAGTACCCATATGATCTTTAGGACATCATAGACACTCACTAAGCAACAGTCATTATCATTATTATCCTTAGTACACTCTTTAGATTTATTATTTAATAAAGGCATGATAGAAGAATAATT
This sequence comes from Myotis yumanensis, assembly GCF_028538775.1. NCBI lineage: Eukaryota > Metazoa > Chordata > Mammalia > Chiroptera > Vespertilionidae > Myotis > Myotis yumanensis. The sequence continues at coordinate 134,149,874 of NW_027223754.1, forward strand.
TTTGAATATTTTTAAAAGTTAATTAACATAAAAAATACAAAATTAACATAAAAATAAAGTTTAATAAACTAATGATCTAGTTTAAATTGTCCCTATATCATTTTTTCTATAATTTATTTTTACCAGTAGAGATTAGGATATTTTTTCTATACAAGCCATGTATTTTAATTGGTATATATGTATTTTATGTACTAATTAACCTGGTGACCAATAACATATTTTATTGTGTATGAAATAGCATGATTAGCATTATTATATTGTATTTATTTAGGTATCAAATTTAAAAGAACTTGATTAAGTACTATATATATTAATCACTCTGACATCATTGTCAATGCTTTAACAAGCTGAGCTAAATAATAGAGCTGTAAAAGCTTAGGAAAATTTACATTCTAAAAGAAGTTTAGAATGTAGTTGAATCACAAAATATGTTTGAAAACTACAGAATTATTGTTTAGCAATATGATTTTGCTTTGATATCCATGAAAAATTATATAGTTTTAAGTGTATATTTGTTAGATTTAGAGAAGACAGCAATAACTAATTCAGTTTTTTACTTCAGGATGGCATGCTGAATGAGTTTTAATTACTTGTCTTTTATATAATAGAATATCTATTATTTTATTTTGACAGTAATTAGACGGTCCATATTTAATTAAGTCCTTCATTGGGTTAAGCATAAAGATTTTTTATTATATAAAGCTAGGTCATTTTAAGCTTTGGATTATTAATCATTCAGGGACAAGTTCAACTCCATCTCTTGTGTTAATCTTAGACCCTGGAATTTATTCATAGTATTTTTACATTCTTATGGATCATTTCATTTTATATTTTCAGAGGAGGGGAAGTCAAGATGAACTGTTCTCTATGTTGTCCCTGTACTGAGCGGTAGGAATCAGAGGAGAGAACAGTTCTGAAGAATAATCAGAATAAATGCACATTCAAATGCTTCATAAGCCACAAAAGTGCCTTAATCATTTTGTGCTTTTAATATGGAAGTGGGAGAGACATAGGGACTTTCTTTCCCTCTTCCATAATTCACAGCACATTTGGACTGTGATCATTGCAATACAATCAGAAGAAAAAGAAAAAACTGGTGCCAAGGAAAATAGAATGACAAACTATGATTAATTATAGAAAAACACACATCATCATGCTAAAATTAGTTCAATTAAATGGACAGAGAAATATACCAACTGTGAACAATGGGTAATATTTCATTTTGTGTTTTTATTCTGTATTTTTATAAAACGGAGACAGATGATATATGCATGATACCCTAGGTTTAGTATGTCTTTCTTCCTCTGTTTAAAAAAAGAACAATGCAAATAAATATACAAACTAAAACTAATATATCTGCAATGTGCAGGGTTTACTCCTGAACAACCTTTTATTTGCCTCCAAGATGTGTGAAAGTGGTATGTCACTTGATCCCTAAAGTGTATATTTTATGCAACATAAGTCCCAGAATGTGCTCTGAGACCAAAAGGGCCAGGAGGAAAAATGATTCCATGGCTGAGTGCAATTCTGTTCTTGAGTAGTCACGGTTACATTATCCCCCTGAAGGTACCTACAAGTCTTTGGATTTGATAAAGATGCTTATTTGACTTTGTTAACCCAGTGATTCTCAAGCTAATTTGTACGTATATTCTTTCCTCTATATCACTTTCTTCACAGTTAGTATCACTTGACAGTAAAGTGGACCATGAGTTAGAATGCCTGGGTTCAAATCCTGACTCTGCTATATTCTAGATGCACCATCTAAGACAACTTATGTATCACTGATTTTAAATATTGTTTGTATTTAAGAATAATTTTGGATTTACAGAAACATTATGAAGATGATATCTTCAGTTCCCATATACTCTGCAATCAATTTTATATTGGTATAGTATATTTGTTATAAATATATGAACCGATAGTGATATATTATTTACTAAAATCCACATTTTATTCAGATGTCCCTAAGTCTTATTTTCTATTTGAGGAACCTATGCAGATTACATTATAGTCACTAGGCTTCCCTTGATTGTGCCTCTGCTGGTGCCACCCAGATGGCCACCCAGAGCCTTGCTTGATCCAGACTCCACCAGCTTCCCCGTGGCTTGTTCAGTCCAGGTGCCACTGGGGGCCGTGGGCAATACTAATAAGTGAGTGGTGGCTGGAGGTTATAGCAGGAGCTGTCTGGCAACAAAGGAATTTCTGCCTTCCTGAATCAGACAACCTTTTCCAAATAGATGGGAAGTAGTTAACAAAGTATATGAAGTCCTGGGGTATAAGCTCTCCCTAAAGTTCCCCAGTGACTACACTTACAACATATCCCCGGTGAAGTTCCTCAGACCTTGCCATCACCCCAATGTGGATACTCCAGGTAACACTCCCGGACACTCCAGGATGCCTGGACATGCTGAAGGACAACTGGCCTGCCCTGTATGACGTCAGGACCATCCTGCTCTCCGTCACAACCTGGTAGGAGGACCCAACATCCATAAATACCTTTAAATACACATGCTGCCGAGCTCTGGAAAAAAAACAACAACAGCCTTTAAGAAACCTATGCAAAGCAGATCTCCAGCAAAGAGCCCTGACCCAGGCTGTCCAGCCTTTCGCCTTGTGCTGTCTTTATATTTTTTCCTTAGATGGTCAAATTTGTTTTGTTTCTGTTTCTAAAAATTAAGTCTCTGGTTGAGACTCTATAATGAATATATAAAATAAATACACCCCCACAAAATGTCAAGGCTCCCCTTGACTTTGACAGTTTCTCAGAGTTTACTTATATTTTATGACCTGTTTTGATTGTTTTAAGGAATACAGATGGCCAGATGTTTTTAGAGTTCCCCTCAACTGGAATATGACTGATTTTTTTTTTCATGATTAGACTAGGGTTATGGGTTTTTAATAGAAAGACCACAGAAATAAAATGTATACTCATCACATCACATCAAAAGTACACACAGTCTGCCCTCTATATTAGTTGATTCAACCAACAGAAAATAGAAAGTATTAAAGTCCTGACTGAGTAGCTCAGTTGGATAGAGTGTTCTCTTAGATAGCCAAGGTTTCCAGTTCATCCCTGGTCAGGGCATATACAAGAATCAGCCAATCTATATATATAAAAGCCTAAGTGACCAAACAACCAAGCAACCGGTCGACCAGTCACTATGATGCATACTGACCACCAGGGGCAGACACTCAATACAGGAGCTGCCCCTGGTGGTCAGTGCACTCCCACAGCCAACCTCCCATGGCCTCTCCCCCTGGCTGGCCAACCTCCTACAGTCCCTCCCCCCAGCCAACCTCCCACCACCCCGATTGGCCCTGATCGCAGGCCAGGCCGAGGGACCCTACCTGTGCACGAATTCATGCACCAGGTCTCTAGTGAATATATTAGTAAATGGAACAACAAACTGATGTTCTCTTTCTCTCTCATGGATGTTTCCTCTCTCTCTCTAAAATTAATCAATCAAAATTTACTAAAAAATATATTAGGGAAAAAATGTTTGCCTTATTGCTGACTTGTATTATGCAGTTAGGTCTACAATGGTTGCATCTGTACTAAACATGTACAGATGTTTTTCCTTGTGATTATTTTCTAAACAATACATTATAACAACTACATACATAGCATTTACATTACATCAAGTATTATAAGCAATTTAGAGATTAAAGTATATTGGTTATATGCAAATGTTATGTCTTTTTATGTTTATATTTTTATTGCTTTTTTTGAGAGGGGAGAGAAAGAGAGAGAGAAAGGGGGAGAGAGAGAAACAATGATGTGAGAGAGAAGCATCAATGCTGTGGATTGGTTGCTTCCTGTACATGCACCGACCAGGGATTGAACCCTCAACCTTTTAGGTGTATGAGGCAATATTCCAACTAACTAAGCCATCCAGCCAAGGCTGCTACACCATTTTGTATTAGGACTTGAGCATCCACAGATTTTGATATCTGCAGGGGTCCTGGAACAAATCTTTAATTATACCAAGGGACAACTGTGCTAGCAACATGACTTACCACTATTAATATTGATTGATCATCTGGCTTGAAATAGTCGGAACACTTTATTTTATTTTATTATTATTACTAGAGGCCTGGCGCACTAAATTCGTGTGCAGGTACTGTCCCTAGGCCTGGCCTGCAATCAGGGTCATCTCTCTGGCTGTCCACAGATGGCCCCGCCCCCTGCCACCACCCACCCCTAGTTCCTTGTTCACCATTGGGTGATCAGAGCCTGATGGGCAGGGGAAGGGACCTAGAGGTCCGCTGTTCCCACCCACTCACCAGTCCTGCCCCCGCTGCAAGTTTCCCTCTGTGTGTGGGGTGATCCGCAGTGGGGCAGGAGCCTTGGCCTGGCACCACCCACATTTCCCACCACCCACCCCTGGTTCCCTGTTCACCATCAGAGCCTGCCGGCTAGGGAAAGGGATTGAGAGGTGGTCAGTGCACCTCATAGTGACTGATCAAGTGGTCGTTCTGGTTGTTTGGCCGTTAGGGTCAATTTGCATATTATCCTTTTATTATATAAGATTTATTATATAGGATTTATTATATAGGATTTATTATATAGGATTTATATGTGTCCCCTTTTCCCCCATTGACCTCTCCTACCCAGCCCAGACCACTTCAGAAGGAAGTCACTATGTATAGCACACACTTAGGAAAAGGGGTGTTATACTTTGCCTACACCAAAGCATATCAAATTTAGCAAATCTATTAAATTGTGTGGGATTCTTCTGCACAGGATATTTGCCTCTTCTCCTCTGTTTATTAATTTATCTAGTTGTTTTATTTATATTATTATGGACTCATGAATATTTATGCTTTGGTTAAAATCCAATATTACTTTATTTGTTTAATTGCTCAAGTTGTTTAAGTTTTGGCCATTAGAGGTTTGTTCAGTTGGCTTTTACATCCCTTTGACATACCATAATTTGTAGGATTTTTAAATTTGAGCTCTTCCTTATTTCCTGACACTACAGAATGCTCCAAGCTCATCTTACATATTTTATTCTTCAGTCCTAGATCTGATCTCTATTATTAAAAATTAAGATTTGGGTGCTAGGTATACTTCTTGCTACTCGAGTGTCAATGTAACTAGGCTCTGTCAGCTGTCAGAGTACAGAAGAAAAAAAATATATGCATAAAATACTACTATATATACATATAGAAGTATGTATACATTTATACATATTCATATATATTTAGATATGACTACATATACTGAAATTGTTTATACATTCTGTACATAAATATTTCAATACTTAACTATCTGTATCTCTATTAAAGTAAATGTGACTTTAATCCACTACCCAATAAATTATTCTGGCCTCCTCTTATCGATGCACAAACACCCACTCTGACAGTGAGAAACCTGGTTTCTAACAACCACCTATTTTCTTAATTGTTCAATTCTAGTATACATGGATAGTAATATCATAATATTAACTAGTACCTTTTTGGGAATAAATTTTATTGTCATCAATAGAGTGCTTATGTAGAGTTTATTTTGTCTTTAGTCTTATAGACTCCTCTCTGTTTGAAAGTTACTCAGGTCAGTACCTAGTTTCCCCAACCCCTTCAGTGTGTTTGTTTCATCTACACTAATAAAAGAGAAACATGGTAATTAGCGTATGACCGCTACCCTTCCCATTGGCTAATCAGCATATCCTTATGCAAATTAACTGTCAGCCAAGATGGCGGCCGGCAGCCAGGCAGCTGGAAGCGAACATGAGGCTTGCTTGCTCCAGTGACTGCAGACTCCAACGTTCCCCACCTGACTTGCCGGCCTCTGAGCTGGCAGTTTGAAACATTCTAACAAATATAGGCCGGGATCTCAGAGCTGGAGTTATACATTGTTTCGATTATAGAACGTTCAGCAGCGGAAGCCTCAGAGCTAGAGCCAGAGCTAAAGCTGGCCCAGAATAAGAGAAAAAAAAGGAGCGGTTGGGAGCTTCAGTCAACAACTGCCAGCCTGAAAGCAGCCCTCAGCCCCTCATCCAGACTGGCCAGGCACCCCAGTAGGAACCCCCACCCTGAAGGGGGTGTGACCAGCTGCAAACAGCTATCATCCTCTCATCCAGGCTGGCCAGGCACCCCAGTGGAGACCCCCATCCTGATCCAGGACACTCTTCAGGGCAAACCAGCCAGCCCCCAGGCCTCTATCCTATATAGTAAAAGGGTAATATGCCTCCCAGCACCGGGATCAATGGAGCAGCGAGGCCTCCTGGCACTGGATCAGCGTGACAGGGGGCGGCGTCCCAACCCCCTGATTGGCCCTGCTCTGTGTGTGACAGGGTAAAGACATAACCTCCCCATCAGCCCTGCCCTGAGTGTGACAGTGGCTGCGCCCCAACCCCCTGAACGGCCCTGCTCTGTGCGTGACAGGGGGTGATGCCGCAACCTCCCCATCGAACCTGCCTTGAGTGTGACAGGGGGCGGTGCCCCAACCCCTCAATCGGCCCCAGCCTGAGTGTGACTGAGGGTGGCATCGCAACCTCCCAATCTGCCCTGCTCTGTGCATGACAGGGGGTGGCGCCCCAACTCCCCAATCAGCCCTGCTCTGAGCCCAACCAGGGGCTGCACCTAGGGATTGGGCCTGCCCTCTGCCACCCAGGAGCAGGCCTAAGCCAGCAGGTCGTTATCTCCTGAGGGGTCCCAGACTGCGAGAGGGCACAGGCTGAGCTGGGGGACCCCCCCCCCAAGTGCACAAATTTTTGTGCACCGGGCCTCTAGTATATATATATAAAAGCCTAAGAGACCATTGACTGAATGACCAGAACGACTGGAACAACTGGTCAACCAGTTGCTATGACATGCACTGACCATCAGGGGGGAAACACTCAATGCAGGAGCTGCCCCTGATGATTAGTGCATTCCCACAGCCAACCTCCCACAGCCCTTCCCCCCGGCAGGCCAACCTCCTGAGGCCTATCCCCTCAGCCAGCCGGCCAACCTCCTGGGGTCCCTACTCCCAACTGGCCAGTGCCCCAATAGGCCTTGATCGCCAGCCAGGCTGAGGGACCCCACCTGTGCACAAATTCATGCACGGGGCCTCTAGTGTATTCATAATACAGTTATAGTGTTTTGCCATCTTCTGCACTCTATATTGGTGTCCTCTGACTTCCTAATTCTTTGTAATTTGTATACATTAAGTATCACTTTTTGTGCTGTAAAATATAAGAGCTTTGATAAATGCATAGCATCATGTATCCACTGGAATGTGTTCACTGTTCTAAAAATTTTCCTTATGCTTTACCCTCCCCATTCCCTCAAAACTTTGACCACGACTAATTGTTTTACTGTCTCTGTAGTTTTGCCTTTTCCAGAATGTCATATAATTGGAATATAACAACATGTACCCTTTTTAAGACTGATTCCTTTCATTATCAATTTGAATTAAAAAATATATAAAAATGGCTTGATAGCTTATATATTCTAATATATGTGTGAACCAGAATTTGCATATCATTTGCCTATTAAACAACATTTTAGTTGCTTCCAGTATTGGTGAATATTAATAAGTCTCTTTAAATATTTGTGTGCAAGATTTTATGTGAATATATGTTTTCAAATCAATTGGGGAAATAAATAGAAATATAATTTCTGTATCATACAGTAGCACTATATTGAGCTTTGTAAGAAAATTGCTAATAGTCTTCCAAAATACTTTTTTTAGGGAAAAGTCTGTTAAGATCTTTCATTCATTAAAAAAAGAAGGTTGTTTGTTTACATATTGTTGAATTTCAGAGTTCTTTGCATATTTCAATACAAGTTATTTATCATATATGTTTTGCAAGTATTTTAATTCAAATCTGTGGCTTATTTCTACTCTCTTAAGAATGTCTTGCACAGAATGGGTGAGTTTAATTTTAATGAGGTTCAACTTACCAATTTTTTTCTTTCATGGATTGTTATTTCAGTTTTTTGTCTAAAAACTAATCTTAAAACTCTTCTTAAAAGTTCCCATCATGCTCTGCCTAGTGTAGCTCAGCATTGATCTATGAACCAGGGGGATACAGTTCAATTTCTGATCAGGGCACATGCCCGGATTGCAGGCTGGATCCCCAGTAGGGGGCATGCAGGAGGCATCCAATTGATGATTCTCATCATTGATGTTTCTATCTCTCCCTCTTCTTTCCTCTCTGAAATCAATAAAAATATTTTTTTAAAAGTTCTCAAAATAAGAAAAAATACAACTATATGGTGACAGCAGGTAACTAGACTTAGTATGGTGATCATTTAGCAATATATATAAATATTTATTCATTATATTGTGCAGTAGTCCCCCTGTTATTCATGGGGGATACAATCTAAGGCTCACAGTGGATGCTGAAATCAAGGAGAGTACCAAACCCTATATATACTTTGGCTTTTCCTATAAATACATACCCATGATAAAGTTTAATTTTTAATTTAGGCACAGTAAGAGATTAACAACAATAACTAATAAAACAGAAACATTATAACCATACCCTGTAATAAGAGTTAAGTAAATGACTTTTCTCTCTCTCAAAATATGCACTCTATTAGCCTGAATGATAGTCACAACAAATGGAAGCACAAGTCAATGTTCCAGATCTATTATACCCTTACTAGTGTACCGGTGCATGAATTTGTGCACATTGAAAGGAAATTAATTAGAAGAAATATTTTAATATCCCTATCTGCCCCTTCTCTATAATAGAAGTGTCAACCAAATTCATGATCGACAATGACAGATCAAAACACATGTGTGTGATTGATGCCAGTGAGAGCTTTATATGTATTGCACATGCACAAATCAACTTAGTCTTTTATAGATATAGAAAAAACTTGCTTAATTAGACCTGCTTTCTGATTTAGTTAAACTTTTTCTAGCCCAGTGAAGCACCCCAACTTCTCTTTCAGGTAATTGTCAACAACACAGCAGTAAATATCAACATGAAGCAGATTATTATTGTAGATCACGCAGGAAGAACAAAGGGTAAAATATTTAATTGCAGCAGTGTTTGACTATATTCTGCACAGTGAGAAAACCTGAAGTCATTTTCAAGGTCCACCATTTCTTACTTCTTTTCAGTTGGGTCAAGTTCCTAAGCTTTCTAAATCTTCGTTTTCCAGCTAATAAAAAGTAAATAGGATTCCACTGAGTCTCCTATCTCCCTACTCCAGGACTTCTGTGAGGATCAAATGAGATAAGGCATGAAACGCTTCACAGACATTTGGTTAAAGTGTGAAATGTTTCCACTTGGCTATAAAGCAAGCCATGTTCTTGGGCTGAAGAAACTGCAAAGAGGCTAGTTGCTAGGGAGAGGAAGCCAGGCATTGCTACATGACATTATTACCCAGACAGTCAGACACTGAGCATATTAGCCTTTTATATATATAGATAGGCCCAGGTCAAGGCCTGTCCTGGTATCTATTTTTACAAACTTTAATAAGTTTGGAGATTACCCATTAAGAGATGAATAAACTGAGTGATAGAGATTATGCTATATTACAAATAATAGTATAATTAAATTTTAAAGTTAGTTTAAAGTATCTTTTAAGCCTTTTGTTTTCAACTACATCTTGGAGAATATTAAGTTGTAATAACTTCCCATTTTCTCATTAACACAGTCAACTTTTGAGAAATTTAAATTTGTTTCTTAAGTTATCTTTCTTAAAAGATTGTTTCCTTTAAATGGGCTACAAATTGAAAAAAAATATTGGGATAAATTCTAAGTTTAAAGTTTTTCTTTTAATGGAAACATATAAAATATTAAGGATGACTGACTGGTTAGATTCCATTGTATGTTGGTAAAGGATGTTGGTAAGTATCTTAATGTATACAAACTTCTAAAAACATCTTTCAGACTTGGCTTCTTCTTTCATGAAAATGAGAACACTTACAGCAATCAAATGAACTGAGATGATTAATTAGTTTGAACTTTTTGGATTATAATGCAATCTTAGAGAGAAAGAAAATAGATATTTAATTATATGTTTAGAAAAGTGAGTACATATTTAAAATATAAATAATTTGAATGGAAAATATTTCAATATTCTTGAATTCTAGATTTTGAAAGGACATGTGTTAAATGGGAGACTGTAGCTTACTTACTATAAAGATATATTTTATAAAAACTGTAGTCCCTTATCAAATATTCCTTAGCATTTCAAAGAGATTTTGAAAAATGTTGGCCTTTGGGACTACTAAAGGTATGGCATTTTATATTCTGCAAAGCAATATAAGTCTTAAATTGAACCATTTATTTTGTCCTTGTTAAATGTCACAGTTGTCCTTTCCCTTGATTTATTAGTTTTATCACCTACCAGTTCTTTTCAGAAAAAACTGGTGGATATCATAATGGACCAAAATAGAGAACTGATTTAGTCTGAGGTCTGGACACCTAATAATTAGAGACCAATAAAATAACTTGGTCTCCAAAAGAACTATTAAATCTAGAAATCTGAACTTATATAAAACTGATCCTATTGAGTCAGAATATATATATATTGAAACAAAAAAAACAGACTTCTCACTTCATCACAGAGGCCAAAAACCAATGAAAGAATTTTTCTAGGACCATGGTTCTCGATATTTCTTCTACTTTCAACAGTTCATAAAATGAAGTTCTCCAGGAATAAAATACTATTCCATGAAAGTATCATTATCTCTTCTCAATTGTGGTCAAAAACTACAATACAGAAGGCACTTGGAGTGGTTTGTAGGATAAATTCATTAATAACAGATTAATACTTATGATATTTTTGCATTTTCTTTCCTTTGGCCCAATATTTATTGTCTTTGAATGCAAATCTCTTAAAATTTTGTTGTATAAATTTATTGAATCATTTTTCAATAAATTTATTGTCTTTTTGAGAAGAGAATAACTTAAAAAAATATTTGGTCATTAGGGGAAGATTAAGAAGGAAAGTTAGGACTGGGGTGTGAACAGCCATAGAAAGCACACAGATAGGAAGCTAGAGAATAAAATTCCAGTATGTCCATTCTTTTTGATAGAGAAGCCAAAGGAGAAGAATGAGTTGAAGGAAAAGAAAAGAAATCAATATAGACTGGGACAATTTTTAATATGAAACCTAGAGCAAGTAATGAAATTATCTAGGTAATGTAGTAGAAGACCTATATTAATGATGAAAGATATTGTGTTGCACAACATGTATTTGATACTGAGGATATCAGAAGCAGAGTCTGACCCTGCGAAGTACTGTCAGAGACTACGTGAGGAGTTCAGAACTCTCAGCAGGCCGTGCCAGAATCTACAGCTGAGTGAAATCCTAGTAGGAAACAGGAGAGGGATTATGTGTTAGTGATTTAGTCAACAGATTGGTTGCACCTGAGAGATTGGGAAGCTGCAAGCCAGTCCTCTTAGGAGCTGAGGAAACTAAATTTATCTTATTTCTCATTGAATCCCATAGGATACCTAAAAGTGGAATGAGAAGTTTCATTTCAAATTTCACCATACACAAATGGGAAAGTAAGTCATTAAGCAGTGTTCAGTTTGAAAGCCTTTAATACACATGGCTGACAGATAAAGAAAAGGTAATATCTGAGGAAATCTCTGAATTCTAATAATATCTCTTTTATTTCTGTGAAACTATTAATCTTGTCAGGGTTTTATATAACCCTTGGTACAGTAAACATAATGCAACAAAATGGACAGTTAATATGGACAAAGAATATGTGAAAAAAAGGACTTAAATTGAAATGGAAAATAATCTAAGGATCATCAACTGATTAGTGATGAAAAACAAAGCAATAATAACAGCTGTAGAAAAGAAACTCATTTAATAGAAGTTTTTAAAGATATTCTATGAGAAAAAAATTACAGAGATCATTCTAATATGTAAAGGATATATAATAGACATTTCTCATCGTGTTATTTTTCAAAGTACTCACAAAAATATTTTTCACCATTTAGACTGCCAACATATGTTAAATATTCTTTAGGAAAATAATAGATTACTTAAATTTGAGACAATTCAAACAACTTGAAGAGAAAAAGTATGCTAGTATCTACTTAGATTTCAATATGGAGAAAAATGAGTAACACAAAATGAAAATATAAAAATCATAATACTGAATCACAGATATTATAAATTAATATTAAGGAATTAAGTGGGAATTTGTTGAGTCTTGAGAATAAGTTCTGAATGCTCTGAAGAGAATGGAGAGTGCAGTAAAAGGAAGATTCAGAATTTCAAATAGGGCATCTGTATGACCTTTGTTGAATTGTTTATCTTAATTACTTGCTTTCTTTAGTGTAAATGGGGAAAACATCTATATCTATTATGAATATTAATACAATGTATACTGGGAACCAAATCTTGAGCTATATTTATGATTATAACCAAGATGATTGGTCTGTTGCGTAGATTCACCCCTTCCAGAAGTGTAGTTGCATAAAGACCTTCATAGGTTAGATATTATCTTTTTTAAAAAAATATATTTTTAGTGATTTCAGAGAGGAAGGGAGAGAGAGGGAGACATAGAAACATCAATGATGAGAGAATCATTCAGCTGCACGGCCTTCACTGGGGATTGAGCCCGCAACCTAGGCATTCGAACTATGACCTCCTGGTTCATAGGTCCAGGCTCAACCACTGAGCCACATCACCCAGGCTTCCTTATTATCTTATAGAAAGAAAAAGTCACATAGATTTGGTTTCCTAATAATTCCTTCCTAGTTGCAGAGCAACATGAGTGAAGGCTACTCTGGAAGTTGGCTCGATCGCCTTCTAAATTCGAACATTGTTTCCTGTCCCAGACCAGGGAACAAGCTGAGAGTGTTCTGTTAACAAGCAACCTCCCAAAAGGATATTCTGCAGTGACATTATGTCTCCAACAAAGAGAAGACCTAGAAGAAGCCAGAGCAATAGAGAGGATTCAAAAGTTACTGGCAGGAAGAGGCAAAGCCTACAGTCTGCATTATGCACACTGAAGTAGAATATGCAAAGAGGCGACACTTTAAGGACTTTGCAACAGCCCCTGTAGTGCAGATGGTGAATCAGAACTCCTCAGAAATGTAGCTAACATTTACATTTTCTAGACTCCTTTGCAACTTGGTGGCAGATAAAATTTAGATTTGGCTAACCAGATGCATTTGTGTGGATAGTGAAGGCAGACCTAGGATGGAGTTCAAAATTCTGCAATTTCTGTGGTTTTCACTGACAGGCACAATTGCAGAAGCCATTGTTTTTCTGTGTTAATATTAGCAAAGAATAAGTCACTAACATAGGGATGTCAAGAGGGAAGATATTGGGCATCAATTTGTGGGGTCAGACATTTGTGGAGCATACACAGCTTCCTGAATATGAACAGGCTTCTGATATTATGATTCCTGATTGAAGCTACAATGCCAACAATTCTCTGAAATATAGATAAGATAGGGAAAATTTGGTATCCTGCTTCTATGATTTATGACTTTGGGAGACATTCCTAAAAGCTAACTTAAAAGTTTGCTCCTTCTGCTCCCTTTCCCCTGCTGTAACATTTGATACCAGAAGTTCACAGGCAACAGGCACTCAGGGACATAGCAGTCTGAGGTTGGTTATTTTTCTAGCTGAGTTTGAAGTCAATGATGTGCTCATGAACATTAGAAACGGAGACTGGTATTTTTATAGCCCATTATAGCACAGCAGTTACTGTAACTAGTCTGAGGTACTGAAATGAAATACTTTTTGAACACAAATTTTTGATAGACTGATGGTATGCTACAATAGATTATTATGACAAAAATCCTATCTAATAATAGACAAACATGGTAATTGACCATACCTTCTCTATGCCTCCCATTGGCTAATCAGCGTGATATGCAAATTAGCCACCAACAAAGATGGTGGATAATTTGCATACTGCAGGCAGGGCGGGACAGCGGGAGCCACCATCCAGGCCCTGTGTGCATCCCTGGACTGTGGGGCCACCCCGAGCCGGGACCCCCGTGTGCCACCTAAGCCCCACCCCCAGCCAGACCCTGTGTATCGCCTAAGCCCTACCCCCAGCTGGGACCCCCATGTGCTGCCTAAGCCCCGGGCCACCTAAGCCCCGGCCCCAGCCTGGACACCATGGCGATTAGAGAGCAGGAAAGTGCCGCCCACAGGGAACACCCAGCAGGGCCTGACCATGGGTGCCCTGGCGATCCAGCGATCGGTGAGCAGGAAAGTGCGGCCTGTAGGCAGCACCCAACAAGGCCTGCTCCTGGGTCGCCATGGCGATCCCAGAGCAGGAAAGGGCAGTGTGCAGGCAGCACCCCACCCTGGCCACAGCTCAAGGGAGAGTACAACACTCAGTGGAGGCTAGGAGCCTGAGAGATCAACAGAGAGGGGCGCCTGCTCCAAGCCTCCACGGTGTGGCTGGGTGCAGGCCCCCAGCAGACACACACACACACACACACGCACACACACACAGAGCCTACTCTGAGCCTCCAATGTGGCTGGGGGCAGACCCCCAGCGGGGACACACACACACACACACACACACACACACACACATACACGGGATGCCTGCTCCAAGCCTCTGCTGCCAGACTGTGGCTGTCAGTAGGACATCCACTGAGGGCTCCCAGACTGAGGGGCAGGCTGGGCTGAGGGAACCCCACCCCCCAGTGCATGAATTTCGTGCACTGGGCCTCTAGTAAGAAATATAAGATATTACAATAATCTGACAACTTCTAAATATGTTGGAAAGCTTAAACATAAAAATATAGATGCCTGGCCAGTGTGACTCAGTGATTGAGCATTGACCTATGAACCAGGAGGTCACGGTTCGATTCTGATCAGAGCACATACCTAAGTTGCAGGCATTATCCACAGTATGGGGCGTTCAGCAGGCAGCAGATCAATCATCATTGATGTTTCTCTTTCTCTCCCTCTCTCTTCCTCTCCGAAATCAATAAAAATATGTTTTTTAAAAAAGGGAATGATCAAAAACCTGAGGGAGCTCCTGTGACTAACCTGATTCTCATCTCTGAGTATGTTAGTCACCAGATTCACACAGACTTTTCTTTTCTTTTATGTGAGCATTAGGGCTTTGTTTGGGAAAGAGAAGGGCACAACATCATCTTCAGTATTCCCAATCGTAAGGAAATATACAAATGCAAAGTGAGAAAAATGCTACAAAATAATTGGCCTTCACTCTTCTAAAATGCCAAATTCTCCCTCGCCAGTGTGGCTTAGTTGGTTGGGTGTCATTCTGTTCAACAGAAGGTTGCCAGTGGGATTTCTGGTCAGAGCACATGGGTGTTTTGTGGGTTTAATCCCCATAGGGGGGTGCAGGAAGCAACTGATCAATGTTCTGCTCTCAGATGTTTTCCTTTCCCTCTTCCTTTCTTTCTCTCTAAAATTCAATAAAATATTTTAAAATATAATAAAATGCCAAAATCATGGAGGACAATGACTGACAAACTAATCCTGATTTAAGAAGACAATATGGACATGAAAACGAAGTACAATGCATGCTCCTGAATGGACCGTGGGTCAGGACAGATAATTATCCTATATAATAACAGGGTTATATGCAAATTGTCCCTAACAGCAGAACAACCGCTGGACCAGTCACTATGAGGAGCACTGACCACCTCTTGGTCCCTTTCCCCGGCCGTCAGGCACCGATTATCTGATGATGAATGCGGAACCCGGGGTGAGTGGTGGCAGGGGGCGGGGCCGGCTGTGGGCAGCTGGGGAAGATGGCCCTGATTGCAGGCTAGGCATAAGGACCATATCCGCACATGAATTTCATGTGCAGGGCCTCTAGTCTTATGTATAAAAGACATTATTGTAAAAATTGCAGTGTCTATAATCTCCGAACATATAATTATTTTTAATTAAATTTTATAAATTAATTGTATTTAGATTAAATCCTGTTAAATAATCAGATTTTTGCACTTGTACTAGTGTTGTGTGCAAAATTGTCTTGTTCTTAGGAAATGTAGATTGAATATTTAGGGATAATGTGATATGTACATGTGCAATTAGTTCTAAAATTACTTTAAAAATCAAGTATAGATGCCAAAACCGGTTTGGCTCAGTGGATAGAGCGTCGGCCTGCGGACTGAAAGGTCCCAGGTTCGATTCCGGTCAAAGGCATGTACCTGGGTTGTGGGCACATCCCCAGTAGGAGATGTGCAGGAGGCAGCTGATCGATGTTTCTCTCTCATCGATGTTTCTAACTCTCTATCTCTCTCCCTTCCTCTCTGTAAAAAATCAATAAAATATATTTAAAAAAAAATCACATATAGATACATACATGCATATATATGTGTATGCTAAAATTTAAATGGCAACTAATATAAAAAAGATAAAACTAGTAAGTGATTAATTTCTTGCATGGAATTTCTTATTTTTGTTACACATTTATTTTTCTTTAAATAATTATTTATGCAAATTTTTGTCTATTTAGGCACCCAAAATCATGTTCTTTAGTGCCAATAAAATTAACTGTTGTGATCTTTAATAATAAATTAATATAACATTTTTAGTTACCCAACATAAGTAGTTATAATATGCACAGAATAATTTTAATAATATTCCTTGGCAGTGCACTAAAAATATACAAACATAGGTCTAAAATGTCTATTAATGTAAGAAGAGAATAGGGAATGTGAATTTCAAGTTTTAAAGCATTCCATTAGAAAAAAGAACTTTCCTTAACCTATTGTTAGTGTTTAAAAAATTAGAATGAATCAATGAAACTTTTCATTAATCCATATTATTTATAATTGGAAACCATATGTAATAAAACTTTTTACATCCTATTATTTAGGTTTTTTTCTATTCATAATAAATACTGTGGTTAGAGAATATTATTACTAAGTATGTTAAGTTCATAACTGTAAAAATAATGAATACATAGTGTATAAAATATGTTCACCATATTTGGGAAATATAGAAAGTTGGCTTTTATAGCTTAAAATATTACAGATAGAAAAACAGACTATGCAGGATACAGGGACAACATTATTGACATGGGGCAGAAAATAATGACTTATGTAAAATAGTTTAGCCTTAGAATACTTTCTTCTTCTTAAAATTCTAAATTAATAATTCTACCAGCACAGGAAAGAAAGGTATAAAGAGTTCAAGATGTTGATCATTTCATGCATTTGACTTCCAAGATTTACTGCAGCATTTATCACAATTTGTATGTAATTTTAATTTCCTTGACACTAACATTTTTATGCCACATATTACATCATCTCTTTGAAAAATGTACTCAAGCAGATATTCCTACTAATCTCAAAAAATTTAACTAGGTAATGCATAAAAATTTAATGCATTTTACAGTTAAATAGAATAATCTAAAAAGAAATGAAGAAACATAATATTTAGCTTTGCACATTATGAATATTGTGTACATATTGGAATTTTTAAGGCAAAAATCAATAAAGTAGAATTTTTTTTCAATGTACTGTGGACTTTTAAAAATCATTAGGTAGTAAAACAAAAGGGTGTCAATAGGATGTATAAGGCTAGAGAAACAAAAATAAAGTCTTTCTAGTCTTTTCCATTCTAGTGAGCTGCTCTTAAAGCTCTAACAAGAAATGTCAGATTGAAAAAAAACAACACACACACACACACACACACACACACACAGAAAACAGATGAACACTGTTTTATTTTCCAATGCCAAGTATATCTGAAACCAGCTCTCTTTCTTCTTTCTTACTCTGCTTCTAAATGTAATTTTAAATAAAGTAACATACACATGTGCACTTGTCTTGTCTCATCTCCCTTTTTGAGTTTCAGCTGCAAAATATATCATTTTGTGGAAAATATTCTTCATTGATGATGCTTCCTGAAAGGATCTTTTATTTTTACAAAAGGGCAAATATATTAGCTTTAGCTTTATAATTTACAGTCTTATTTTTCCTTACACAATGCCCTTAAAATGCATTAACAAATGTAATAATTTCCTAAGAAATATCAGAGAAAGTGTAAAGGAAATTTTTTTCCTTTTACACAAAGAACCATGTGTATGATTTCTATGTGATGGAAGTTTGATGATTAAAGTACGCTGGGAACAAAAAAAAAATCTTTTTGTATTTTAGATTCAAAATAAGTTTCAGGAGTAGGAATAACATATAGATTTTTATAATTAAATGAAAGTCACACAGCCCTAATTGCCCTGTTGTTCTCTTCTTTATTTTCCGTAGCTGTTAAGGATGCATGTATGCATGGGTATACATGCATATGTATGTATATATGAGTACCTAAGTAAGTATATACATGTATATATGTAAATGTACAAGTAAATCTCATCCTATGCATATGCATGTGTATGTGTCAGTGTATTTCTTCTCCAATAAAGACTGCTTGCTTTTTCGTGAAGACAAAGTGGGTATTTCTCCCTTTGACCAGTCCTTTGCTTTACTCAAGGGTGGAGAACCTTTATTCTACCAAGGGCCATTTGGATATTTATAACACCACATGTGGGCCATAAAAAATATCAACTTAAAAATAGCATTATGCTAAGAAATAAGCCAGTCGGAGAAAGATAAATATCACATGATCTCACTCATTTGTGGAACATAATGAACAACATAAACTGATGAACTAAAATAGATCCAGAGACATACATAGAAGCATTGAACAGACCATCCAACCTCAGAGGGAAGGTAGGAGAGGAGGAGGGTAATAGATCAACCAAAGGACTTGTATGCCTGCATATAAGCAGAACCCATGGACACAGCAGTAGAACGACCGGGGAAAGGTCAATGGGGGGAAAAGGGAGACATACAGAGACATACCTTAAACAATAAAGAATTAAATAAAAAAATAGCCTGCTATATTTGGTCAAACATTTAATTAACTCACCCCTAATGCCTTGGCAGGACCAGGCCAAACGATTTTGCAGTCCTTATACAGCCTGCGGGTTGGACTTTCCCCAGCCCTGCGAAAGCCCTTCTTCCCCAACATTCTTCATCCTTGGCAACACACAGCAATTGATCTCCGAATTTAATAATGGCATCTGGTAGAGTTATTTTTACCTACCTTAGCTCGATGCTATATGTTGTTTTTTAAAGCTACGAACTTGATTTCTTTCATCTTATTTACTACAGTGTCTCATAACTGGTAGTTGCTCAAAAACTGTTCCCCATATGGATGAGTGCATTTTGCCCACATCGTCTAAAGCACATTATATCCTTTATCATCTCTGCTTGAAATAGGTTTGTAGTTTGTTTGATACAGTGTTCCCACAGATGTTTTGTGAGGCAAGTACTCTATAAAGCCCCCATGGAAGCAAGATTTATAACTCGTTTTCCCTTCATCTGCTGCTTTAGTGTCTCAGTTAGGGAGGCATATAATATAGCTGGAAGCAGTGTGAGACACTAGAACATCATAATGAAGAGTTTGAGCTTCATCTCAGTTTTTTTCATGAGCAAAACAGAATAATAATGTCTATTCCATGGGTTTTATTTTATAAAAGAAAATGAAATGATGAATGTAAAATGCTTAGCAAAGGACAAGCACATAATAAGCAGGAAATAGTTCCAGAATAATAATAAAGAACCTTGTTTCTTAATGAATAAGAAAAATTTGTTCTAGCCATGCCTTACAGTTAGAGTGACTTTGCGGCTCTTTTTGTGCTGGATTGTATGGTTTATACTTATTGTGATTACATTATTAATGATATTCCTTTTTACTGTCAAGACATTTCCTAGTTTGGAAAATAAATTGTATGATCATCCTACCCCAAGTCCTTTTTTATGTCCCTTTTATATTAAAACTATTATTGAGCCATCTATAAATTTTACTATTGGAAAATATGTGTAATCCAAATCAGCAAAGTGGTCAAGCATGATTGCTCTCTTTTTTTCCTCTCTTTAGAAAAAATAAATTAGGTTATGTCATAGAAAAATATCTTTCTGTGGTTTAGAAATAATTATATTCCTCCATTTTTATTAAGAAGTAATTTTAAAATATGTGCATGCCTTTGTTTTAATGTTGAATATTGCATCACTTCAATGTATGTTCTGCTTGTCACAAAAATTGAATCTAAGAATAGTTTGTACCTAAAAGTTTTCAGAAAACTAGAAACTTTAATAAAAAAGATAAAAACATTATTAACTAAACAAGAATATAACTACTTGAGAAATATAAAAAAAAGACATAAAAAAAACTCTGAAAGACATTTCTACAAAATGTTACCTACCATGAATAGGAGTATATGAATATTAATTAATTTTAAGATGAAACTAGACAGGGCATATTTTTAAAAATTTGCTCATGTTTCCTCTTAAACATCATACAAATATATAACAAGACACATTTATACATTTAATTAATAATTGTCAGAAACATTATCTTTATATGAAATCAAGCATTTATATGAAATAGCTCAGAAAGTTAGAATGCAATGGCTATACAAATAGGAAGACCCTTTCTGAGGAGTAATTGTCTTACCTTAGAAATGGACAGGGCTTTATATCTTAATCTATTTATTCCTTTGTTTGTTTGCCTTTCCTGTTACTCCCAACCAGAGATCACACTTGCCCATCTATACCTGAAAAATCTAGCATCAAGAAAAAATAAAGTTGAATAGATAGTTGCTATAGGAGCAATCCTTTGACATTGAAGGTAAAATGATAATGCCTTATACCTATAAAGCTATACTGCTTTTTAAAAAATATATATTTTATTGATTTTTTATAGAGAGGAAGGGAAAAGGGTAGAGAGTTAGAAACATTGATGAGAGAGAAACATCAATCAGCTGCCTCCTGCACACCCCCCAACTGAGAACCAAAGTACATGCCCTTGACCAGAATTGAACCTGGGACCCTTGAGTCCACAGCCCGACGCTCCATCCACTGAGCCAAACCGGCTAGGGCAGCTATACTGCTTTAAAAATTAACAAGTAGCTCCAAGTAATTATTTCCCATTCTGTTTTCTTTTTTTTTTTTTCTTTTTTTTATGTTCCACAAATTTCATGTAAAAGACCTCTAGTGTGTTCAGAGAAAGGAAGAATTACACTTTTGAAAATGAAGAATGACCTAGAAGACTGACCCAAGCTGAGAATTTCAGAAAAAGCCTCACTTGTGTAATAGTAGTCACTTCTGTAACAAAGCATTTCCCTTAACTTGCTTGATTTTTGTTTTAGTTGATTGTATCATTAGACACCAAATGGACATTGACGTGGCTGGATATCATCTTATTTTTAAAATGCTGTGTTGTGATGGACTGATAATCCTTCACACATAATATGGATAAATAAAACAATTGCTTTCTCACTTACACTGAGCTAATTCATGTCTCTTTCCCTGTCAAGACTCTAGAATGTCATTTCAGAGCATCTTTGAACTTCACGGCAGGGCACAACCCAAATGCCATCCACATTGGGGATCTTATAACAGCAGGGGGCATAGGATGGAAGTAGGTGTTAGGAAAGAGTTACCGAAAGGAAAGCAGAGAGAAGCTAAAGCCAAGTCACTTATCACACCTTGACTCTAATAGTGGGATATTATTGCATGCATGCCTTGCAACCATTTCTCAAGCTTACTGGCTCACAGAAAACTACATAGCAATCTTCCAGCTCCAGGAAGTTAATTATGATAGATGTAAGGAAGTATTTATCAAGCTATGAAATATGACCAATTCTGAGTTATAAAATTAGTTTAGTGGGTCAAACCCAATTTAAACTGTAGGAAAAAATATCAGAATGCTTTTTCCAAGTGTATGGAAAATACAATTTTATGGAATTTACATTTTCTTGTAAACATAACATGTGCATAATATTTTTAATGTAAAAATGACCTTCTTACCGTGGACTTAGTTAAGGAAGCATATAATATAGCTGGAAGCAATGGATATAAACCAATCTATAGAAACTCTGTCCATGTTGTCATTGATTTGTCTCTTGAAAGGCAAATGGTTGTGTTTTGATCATAGATCCTTAGGAGGGTTTTGCCAGGTGTTTTTTGGGGAAAAATTTATTTGTTTGCAGAAAGGAGAATAGAGGAAGGATATGGCTTTTGAAAGGCAATCTTCCCTTCTCATTGCTACACTATTTCATGCTAATTAATGCTTAGATTCACTGTAACTATCATGTGAGCATTAGTCTTAGCTTATCAACATGTCTTGCTGATAAAAAAAAAAAAACTTTTGAAATTACTCTGGTGTGCTGCTAGTGAACATAAATAATGAACATATCAAATTGCATAATATGTACTCAAAAATTTTAAGTCAAATTGAATTTAATGATATATATTTAAATAATCTGTGCTTCATTTTAATTTCCATTGTTTGATTAAATATTATAGTACAAATACATAATAATTCTATAGGAAAATACTGATGATTTGCTTTTAAGGCAAATCTACAATCAATCAATCAATCAATCAATCAATAGCATGCTTAAGACAGCATCTCAAACTTGTTAACAAAGGCCATAAAATTATACCTTAGTTTCGGTGCTAGAATTTTTGTCTATTTTTATCACAAATGTACTCATCTGCTAAACTATCTATTGCTTCCTAAATGAAATCTTACACTGTCAATAAATGTGATGTGTTAGACACAAACAATATGGGAATAGAATAAATAAGAATAAAAGAGAAAAAAAAAAGTAAAACACATATCATTCCACAAAACTTTGAAAATGAGTTTTGTATTTTACAAATCTATTTTCAGGTGTATTATAGTCAGTTGAGAATAGACAGTTTAGTACACTCTGTCCTAGCAGAGGCTTTTTCTGTTAATACTTATGCCTTGAAAAAGCAATTTGCTTTGTGGAACAAAAAGGAATCAGCCTTACCCAGACAGAGAAATCCAATTTTATTTCAGACAAGCAGAACGCTTAATGCCTTCAATTTTAATGACGAGAAGCTTCTATTTCTTTACACAAGCATCATGTAAGAAATGAATATAACTGGCAATGAGACATGATCCAGAGTAAAAGCACTAGTGGCATCTTATGAGAGGGCAACTCTTTACATAGGCCCAGAGAAAAATAATACCATCTCACAAATTTCTACACAGTATTTACATAATAAAATGAGCGATATTATACATAAGCCAGTGTGTACTTGAGGAACATCAGTGGATTTATAAGGAACTAGTGACCTGGTGCATGGATTCATGCAAATTGAAAGGAAATTAATTAGAAGGTGGCCGGCGGAGCAGGACTGGGCAAGACCAGCTGGACACATCCTGGAGCCAACCTCCCGCGGTCCCTCCCCTGTCAGCAGCACTTGGGGCCTGGCTTGAATGGAGTCTGCGGAGTGAGGGAGTGAGTGGGGTCCCTCTAGTAGGTGGGGTCCCTCGACCTGGCATGCAGGGATTGGGCTGAAACTGGCTATCCGACATCCCCTGAGGGGTCCCCGAGTGCGAGAGGGCACTCTGCAAAGTTGCTGTCCCACAGGATGTGGAACGCAAACGCAAGTGTGCAGTAAACCAGATTTGAAGCCAACAGTGCCCCAGCAACAACATAACCCATGGCCAAAGGTGGAATCACGGGGCCCTATGAGGAATTGGGCTCCCTCCTCTCTGGTTTCATGGTGCATCACCTGAGAACAGCCACTGTCAAGTCACTGCAGTTTGGCAGCTCCTCCATTGAGTGTCTGCCACCTGGTGGTCAGTGTGCGTCATACCTACCAGCTGGTAGGATGGCTGGATGGTCACTTAGCCTTTTATATTTATACTAGAGGCCCAGTGCACAAAAATTTGTGCATTCAAGGAGGTCCCTCAGCCCGGCATGTGCCCTCTCGCTGTCTGGGACCCCTCGAAGGATGACCATCTGCTGGCTTAGGCCTGCTCCCCGGGGGATTGGGCCTAAGCTAGCAGTCAGACATCCCTCTGGCAGCCCAGGAGCCCTCGGGGGATGTCCACTTGCCAGCGGGGAGCAGGCCTAAGCTGCAGTCGGACATCCTTAGTGCTGCTAAGGAGGCAAGAGAGGCTCCCACCAACACCACTGTACTGACAGCCATCAGCCTGGCTTGTGGCTGACCAGAGCTCCCCCTGTGGGAGCACACTGACCACCAGGGGGCAGCTCCTGCATTGAGTGTCTGCCCCCTGGTGGTCAGTGTGTGTCATAGTGACCAGTCATTCCCAGTGGTTCTGCTGTTAGGGTCAATTTGCATATTACCCTTTTATTATATAGGATAGAGGCCTGGTGCATGGGTGGGGGCCAGCTAGTTTGCCCTGAAGGGTGTCCCGGATCATGGTGGGGGTCCCTCTGGGGTGCCTGGCCAGCCTGGGTGAGGGGCTGAGAGCCATTTTCAGACTGGCCACACCCCCTTGAGGGTGGGGGTCCCCGCTGGGTGCCTGGCCAGCCTGGGTGAGGGGCTGATGGCTGTTTGAAGGCTGGCCACAGCCCCTTCAGTATGGGGTCCCCACTGGGTAGCCTGGCCAGCCTGGGTGAGGGGCTGATGTCTACTTGCAGGCCTGCCAAGCCCCACAGTGGGGACCCTCACCCCATGAGGGTGTGGCCAGCATGGGTGAGGGGCTTATGGTTGTTTGCAGGCTGGCCACAGCCCCCAGCCACCCAAGTTCCCAGTGAAGGCTGGTTGGAAGCAGGTATCTGGGATTTATTTATGTTCTATAATTGAATCTTTGTTGCCTTGAGCAGAGGCCACAGCAGGCCAGGGCAGGTGGGAAGCTTGGCTTCCTCCATTGCTGGGGCAACCAAGCCTCCTGTTTGCTCCAGCTCCGTGACTTCCAGCCACCATCTTGGTTGGGCTAGTTTGCATACAGTCACTCTGATTGGCTGGTGGGCATGGCATGGGGCCTAGCAGAGGTGCGGTCAATTTGCATGTTTCTCTTTTATTAGATTAGATAGATAATTCCTTGACAAATTATATGTAGTGGAATCTGAGCTTCTCAAGTCAAATAATATATCTCTGTGGGACAGCAGTATCAACAGTGTGTGTGTGTGTGTGTGTGTGTGTATGTGTGTGTGTATGTGTGTGTGTGTGTGAAAGACAGAGAGAGAGAGAGAGAGAATGGTAATGGAAGTAAAGTGAAAAGAGCAGAATACACTTGCCTGCTTTATGACTCTCTGAGTGGCCACTTTTTCAGTAAAATTTCAAGAATTATAAGACATGTTTAGTTGAGGGTATGGAAGCCAATGAAATAACTAGATTTCATAAAAGTAAATATTTAGCACAGGAAAAAAAGGACAGAAAATACAGAGAGATAAAGTAGACATGTATATCATGGGCAGATACTGAAGTAATTTGCAGAAATTGAGGAAATAGCATAAAGTATAAAGAATAGGAATTAAGACTTAGGTCAAATTTATACTTTCTGGATTATTTTGAAGAGCTATGTAAGCTGATTTATATTTCCACCATAAGCTGATTTATATTTCTGTATTGAATAATTCAGTTTGTGATATATAATTTGTTTGTTATTGTTGTTTTGACCTCAATAAATTGAAAAATGCAATTGATAGCTCCTGCACATGTGAAATCATTTTTTTCAGCGTAGACAATTAGTGAAAACTGAAAAATAGTTTGGAAAGTGGGATACCTTTCAAGATTTATTATTTTGTTATGCCTATTTATATTACTAAAATGAGAGCAATTAAAGTAGCATGTTGCATTTTTGTTTCAAAGAGAATAGATATACCTCTATTGTGGGGCATGAATTTCTCTCTGTATTGCAAAGTAATCTGGGGACTAACTACATGGTTTTTCACTCATTGGTTTTTTTTTTTGCCATCAGCTGCATTTAGCTGTCTTTTCCAGTGGAAGGCAAAATTTTCATATATTTGGCATCTTAACTAAAAAAAAATAGTATGGAGACACTAACTATGATAGGGCCTCATAGTTAATTTTTCTTTTCCTTTTTCAGTTTGAAATATCATCCCATTTGCTTCTTACTTTCAAAGTTTCTGCTGAAAATTCAGCTAATTGTTTTATGGAGTTTCCCTTGCATAAAACTAGTTGCATTTATCTTGCTGTTTTAAAATTCACTGTTTATCTTTAATTTTTGACATTTTAATTGTGATGTTTCTTGGTGTGGACCTCTTTTGGTTTATCTTATTCGGACTCTCTGTTCTTCCTAGACCTGGGTATTTGTTTCCTTCCCCAGGTTCGGGAAGTTTTCAGCTGTTTTTTCAAAGCAGTTTTCTAGTATTTCTCTTTCTCTTCTCCTTCTGAAGCCCTTTAATGCAAATGCTGTATATGCTTGTTGTTATCCCAGAGGTCCCTTATACTAGCCTTATTTTATAAATTTTATTTTTTTGTTTTTGCTGTTCAGCTTAGGTTATTTCCATAACTCTGTCTTCTAGATATCTCATCTGTTCTTCAGTATTATCTAATCTAGTGGTTCTCAACCTTCCTAATGCCGCGACCCTTTATTACAGTTCCTCATGTTGTGGTGACCCCCCAATTTCATTGTTACCAATTGAACATAATTCAAGCATAGTGATTAATTACAAAAACAATATGTAGTTATATATGTGTTTTCAGATTGTCTTAGGGGACCCCTGTGAAAGGGTCGTTCGACCCCCAAAGGGGTCGCGACCCACAGGTTGAGAACCGCTGAATCTGTTATTGATTCCTTCAAGTGTATTTTTCATTTCAGTTATTGTACTCTTTAGCTATTATTATTATTTATATTTTTGCTTTGTTAAAGTTCTCATTGTGTTCATCCATTTTTTATCCTGAGTTTAGTGAATATCTTTATGATTACATTTCTTTGAACTCAATAATGTGAAAAACCAAGGGAATGAAGCACAATTCTATGAGTCCAATTCTAAACTTTTATCCCTAATACTCTGTCTCTTTCCTCCAATTAAGTGATTTAATTCTGGCCAATGAATCATGATAATGTTGTCTTGGTCTCTTTTTATTCTCAATGACCAAAGACAAAGGTATATTAAGAAATATATTGTCACTCCAGTTATATTAAGAAGTTACTCATTTATACTTTCTTTCAATAGAGTTGTGTAAGGATAAGAGCCCGCATTTTCTGCTGGTGGGATATGGACTGGTACAGCCACTATGGAAAACGGTATGGTGGTTCCTCAAATAATTAAGAATAAAGTTACCATATGACCCAGCAATCCGTCTCTTGGGTATCTACCTGAAAACATGAAAACATGTTATTCACAATGATATATGCACCCCTATGTTCATTGAAGCATTATTCACAGTGGCCAAGACATTGAAACAACCAAAGTGTCCTTCAATAGAGGATTGGAAAGAAGATGGGGTACATATGCACAACGGAATACTACTCAGCCATAAGAAAAGATGAAATACTGCCATTTGTGACATAGATGGACCTTGAAAATATAATGCTGAGTGAAATGTCAGTCAGAAAAAAACAGGAACCATATAATTTCACTCATATATGGGATGTGAAACTGAAACTCATGGACACAGACAACAGTGTGGTGGTTACCAGAGGGAAGGAGGTAGAGAGGATTGAAGGGGCCTAATATATGGTGATGGAAGATGGTTTGACTTTGGTTGGTGGGCACAAAGTGCAACATACAGATCTTATAGAAATTTACACTTGAATCCTATATGATTCTATTAAGCAATGTCACCCCAATAAATTTAATAAAAAAAAAAAGGGAAGCCTGGAGATTTTGTAGCTGTCATCAGCCACCAGGAAAAGATGAAAAGAATTTCTGAGAAAATTATACAGAAGCTTAGTGTCTATTAGTCATTTAACTGCCTTTCTCTAGACTAATTTTTACATGAGATACTTACATATTTTTATATTTATCATCTTTGCAATACATTATGATGAGAATAAAAAATAAAATTAGAGATCACTTAATTCCCCTTAATAGGTGCCTTAACATATAGAATGCATGTTACTTCATTAAAATGGAGTTTTAGACTTCTAATGGAGAAGTGTTTATGATGTGTTATATGGAAAAATAAAGATGCCTAAATTTTTGAAATATTACACTAACTATATGAAAAGCATACAGAAATAAAATATGATTATAGATAGTAGAATTATGAGTGACCTTTTCTCAGCTTCTTTCATTACCATGATTCCTAATGTCTTTATTATAAGTGTGTTATATTCTATACAGCAAAATAAGACAAAGATCATTGTTACTGATGCTAGTTAGTGTTGGAACATTTAACTTGCTATACATAAATGAGAATCCCTAAAAATGTGTCAATCTATTATAATAATTAAATATTATAATAGTGTACTGTAATTGCTAAGAAAAAAAAACCTTCATTCAGGCTTGGCCTTCTCTTTTTAAGAGAGCAGAAAAATGCGCTATTTTATTAAAAAAGAACTTAGTAATTTTAAAAAATTATTAATAAATAAAATTGACATATGTAAACTTATTCAGAGGAAATATTTTATTTTAAAATATCATTTTAATTGATTTCAGTTTTAATTATGCCATTTATTTAGTTGTTTCTAAAATTTTAAAAACCATCTGTTTATTTGATAAATACACTTAATACATATTTTATGTTTGCTTCGTATTGTTTTCCATACTATAATATAATTTATTGTTAAGATCAGAGCATAACTTCTAAAGATATCAATCATCATTTGAAGAAAAACCATTAGTACACTTGATATTTGAACGTGCACTAACTCTGTAAGTGAGATGCTCTGGGGGAGTATTAAATGTTCTGTACTGTATAAGAAAATGACATCATCTTGGGGATGTTGCCAACAGATATTGGAAGTGTCAAATGCTAAAGAATTTTAGTGTCTGCTGACAGTCTCTGATTTCTTTTACTCTGGCAAGTGTATGCAAAGATTGAATAAAAAGAGTACTTCCTCTTAGAGCTTGAAAAATGTCTTTCTAATATAATTTATGATTGGAATGACTAATGTTCATTTGTATTCAATAAAGATATTCCAGAATACATAAGAATTAGCATAATAAATACACTGTAACTTTAACATTTCGTGAACTAATTTTTTTAAAATATATTTCCACTGATTTTTTAAGAGAGGAAGGGAGAGGTGTAGAGAGTTAGAAACATCAATGAGAGAGAAACATCGATCAGCTGCCTCCTGCACACCCCCTACTGGGGATGTGCCTGCAACCAAGGTACATGTCCTTGACCGGAACTGAACCTGGGACCCTTCAGTCTGCAGGCCGACGTTCTATCCACTGAGCCAAACCAGTTAGGGCTTGTGAACTAATTGTGAACTGAAAGAAATCTGTGGTAGCTCATCTAACCTCAAATCCCATTTTACAAATAAGGATAGGTAAACCAGTATTGTTAGCGGTTTATAAAAAATCTGTCATACCTTGTCTAATAATCTTTGCAATATACCATGGTTATAAAGTTTGGCCACATTCTGAACTTCTTAGCTAAAGATGATATTTTTCTCACTTCTTTAGAAACTAATAAACAACCAAACAAACAAAAGTCAATGGCAAAAACCTAATAATGTTTACAATAAAGTTGGCTAGTAATTCTGTGGATATACTTGTTATAGTAATTCTATGAGTTATAGTAAAAAGAATGAATTTTGACACAGCTCAGCTTATTATACAAACACATATATCCAAGTTTATTATATAGTAAGAAGTGGTTATATGCTTATTCCCAATTCCTTTTGCAAAAGTAATGTATCTCTTGCTTAACTTAAATAGTTTCCTTTATTAATATTACTTATTTTGTATACTTAATATCTTTGTAAATACAGATACATAATAAAGGCAAAGAAAACTAGTCATTTCCATTCAAGCGAATAAATCAGAATACATTTTGTCATTATTTTGTTTATGCACCTTGGTCTTATGCAAAACTGAATCCTATCTTTATTTTTCATAACTGAGTAACAAGACATTGTAAGGTTTTTGTCAACAGTATATCGTCTTTCAATTTTCAATTGGTTAGAGATGGCTCCATATAACTTCTTGTAAAAAAAAAAAATCAAAATAAAAAGAAAGCCCTAGCTGGTTTGGCTCAGTGGATAGAGCGTCCGCCTGCAGACTCAAGGGTCCCAGGTTCGATTCGGGTCAAGGGCATGTACCTGGGTTGCGGGCACATCCCCAGTAGGGGATGTGCAAGAGGCAGCTGAATCGATGTTTCTCTCATCGATGTTTCTAACTCACTATCCCTCTCCCTCTCCCTTCCTCTCTGTAAAAAATCAATAAAATATATTTAAAAAAACAAAACAAAAACACTGAATAGAAAAAAAATAAGACAAAACAAACATAGTTAAGCAAAATATTGATTAAAAATTCTGTAAATCTAAGGAGGTATATGTCCAATTTTTTTAATAAAACATAGTGGCAATTCAAATGTAAAAACATTATTATGTTTACTATGACTATAGAAAATTTCTTTACAGGAAAATAATGCAATCATAAAACTGTAAAAACCAGACATTAATTTGTGTAATTTTTAATACTGAAATTACTAGATTTTCAGGTAAGTATTTTGGTGTTATTTATAAATATAATGGTTTGCTTTGTTTTAATGAATATAGATAAAGGCTTGAAGTTACTTCTTAAGTCAGAATAGTTATAATAGTAATTGGTCCTTGTAATATGCAATTATTTGATTTTCATGAACATTTAAATGTGTGTTTGTATAATTTTACATTGGTTTAAGCTTAATTCCTATGAGATTGACCTTCTCAGATTTCAGTCATTAACTTATATACTGAATTTTCTTGTAACTTTTTTTGCAATTTCTAAAACTATTTAATATGAATCATTAGAGGATTGTTGAACAACTAATATTCAAAGTAATATTTTGTCTTGTAAAATATGAATATGTCAAATAGAGCCCCAAATCTCTCACCAACAAATGATTTTTTCTGTGCTGCACCTATATCATTATACTGCTATGATTTTAAAAGGCACTTACATGAATGACCCCAAAGCTATTCTATAATGTAAATCACACACACACACACACACACAAGAAAGAAATTTTATTTAGATAAGAAAATAAACAAGGCTTCTTGCTCTGTAGAACAATACAAGACTTTTGCTTCCCATCACATTTGGAAAATAACTAGTTTTTTAAAAAGTGATTCTGTAAATTTATTTCTTCTGTCTAGTTAATTAACACACCTATCACCATTTTTCTAAGAGAACATTAAATTCTGAAAATTAAATTCTCTTAGAATATTTTAATGTACAGTATAGTATTATCAACTGTAGTCTTGTTTTACATTAGATCATCAAACCTTTTATCTTATAGATGTTTTAATTAAAACTTTATTCATTATATTTTCATATATTTTTAATTTTCTGGCCACTTTTTATTTATCTCAATTAACAGTGATAAACTCATTGGAATATAATTGCTATGCAATGAACTAATAATTAAATTTCCCTTTCTTCCTCAGTGGGTATTAAGTTTGTTATCTATCCTATCTAATAATAGACAAACATGGTAATTGACCGTACCCTCACTACGATTCCCATAGGCTAATCAGGGTGATATGCAAATTAATTGCCAACAAAGATGGTGGTTAACCACCAACAAAGATGGCAGTTAATTTGCTTACGTAGGCGCAATGCTGGGAGGTGAAAGGGGAAGGATGGAAGAAGCCGCCTGCTGCTGACGGTGATGGGAAACCCAGGAGGCAGGCAAGAGTTGGGAGGCAGGGCAAAGGTGGCCCCCTAGCCCGATTAGAGAACCGGGGCCGCTTTTGCCCCGTCCCCCAGCAGTGATTAGAGAACTGGGCTGCCATTGCCCCACCCCTCAGCTGGTGATCAGAGAAGCCATGTGGGGCAGGGAAGAGGCGGCCCTGACCCCTACGTAGATCTTGAGCACCTTTCAAACTGAAAACTCCATGAGACTGGGTCCTGGCCACCACGTAGATCGCGAGCACCTTTCAAACTGCAAACCCCATGAGACTGGGTCCTGGCCGCCACGTAGATCGAGAGCACCTTTCAAACTGTGTGAGTAAAACCCATGAGACTGGGTCCTGGCCTTTACATGCTGCCACGTAGATCTCGGGTGGCCAGCAGCCGCCTCTTCCCTGCCCCCCCACCCCTGCCGGTGATCGGAGAAGTACCTGTATTTTTTTTCAAAGTACCTGTATTTTTAATAATTTCTTGACATGGTAAAAGAATTTTACATTACGATCAAAGGGTGGTGGGGTGAGGAGAAGGAGCAGCAGAACAATCCAACAAACAAAAAGGGAAACAGAAATGCATGGTGGAAGGGGTTTAAAGGGTGGGTAGGGGCATTGCCCAACTAAAATGCAATTGGTTTGTTACTGAGTACTATTCATGGGAAGACAGCATCCTGACTCCTTCTCTATACAGCATATTGGGAGTAAAAATGATGCATCCAGGTGGAAATATGATTAGGGATTGGAAGACAAACAGGGAAAGAAGAAGTCAGAAATAGACACTGAGAGAGTTACCGGCTGGCTGGCTGCAAATACTGACTCTCCAGTAATAATAGAATAAAAAAGTGGGGGATATCTCTGGAAGATTCAAGAGATAGGGGCAACTCTTCTATGGTTTTGACTTGCCCGGCAGATTTCCACATACACACGTGTACACACCTATGTTTGCATGCACACACATATACACATAACTGACTGCCCTCCCTGGAAGCACAGAAGAAGAAGAAACCACCAAAAGAAGAAGCCGCCCACCTTTGGTCCAGGCGCCAGTGCCTGTGGCTGGCTGCAGCCCAGGAGATGGACAAGCCACCCACCCGAGGTTCCAGGCTGCAGCCACCCAGAGAAGCTGCCAGCCCTGTGGTCCAGGGGGCCAGCGCCTGTGGCCAGGAAAATAGGTTCCCTCTTCTCCTACTGCAGTCATTACTTCAATATTCCCCTTCTGAATTTCTCTCCTGTGCTGCAACCCAACTCCACTTTTCATTGGAAGGATAAGGAACAGAGAGAGCAGTGGTAAAAGCTTACTTTTTTTTTTTAAAGCTTACATTTTTAAGCCAGTAAGGTTGGTACTTAAACATATAAATGGAAAACTAGAGTCCTTAAGGTAACAAAGGTTACAAAGGACAGGGACAGTGCATGACCTATCATATCCAGCAATCCATATGGGGACTGAAAACTTTGCAATGATGACAATTAGTGAAGATATGAATCAACTAAAATAGTTGACAGGGACAATTCTTCCATCTTTGAAAATATCTACATCAAATCTCTTTAAATAGATTTTCATCTGCATAATATAACACATTCTGACAAGACCATCACCACCACCAATGTGGTCAGTGTTGTGCCTATAAATGTTTAATAACTGAGCTCCCCCCCCCCCCCCCCCGGCCAGTGCACAGATTTTTGTGCACCGAGCTACTAGTCTATATATAAAAGGCTAATATGCACAGTGTCCCCTCGGGAGTTTGACCGGGAGACCAGGAGTCGATTGCTCACTATGACATCCACTGACCACCAGGGGGCAGCGGGGAACAAAGGAAAACCCCGGCTAGCAGCCGGGGAAGGAAGGCCCCAGCCAACAGCTAGAAGGCCCAGATTGGCCCTGATCGCTGGCCAGGCCTAGGGACCCTACCCAGGCACGACTTTCATGCACTGGGCCTCTGGTACTAAATAAATAAGTTCTAGAGGCCTACTCTTTAACTGTGCCTGCAGTTACCAATAGGGCCTCATGCACTTTAACGTTTGTTAGGAGGGTAGATCTCAAGTTAAATGTTTTTAATCACACACACGCACACACACACACACACACACACACACACACACACACACATATACATGGAAACACAAGCCAAAGGGACTCTAGGAAACTTTGGGAGGTGTTCGATGTGTCTATTACCTTGATTGCAGTGACATTTTCACGGGTGTTTGCATGTGTCCAAACTATTCAAATTGTACACATTAAAATGTGCACTCCTTTGAATATCAATTATATCTTAACAAGCTGTTACACAAAGAAAAGAGTTATACACTTATCTCCTGAATTTTCTTGACTGAATTCTGAGTATTCCACTGGAGTCTTACTTTAAAAAGCCAACATGTGTAGAATTGAGTTTTTATTCTGTACCAATGCTTTGAACTTGTCAGGTAGATAGATATTGTTGCCAGAAGAAAGAATCAGAGCAAAGATTCTCACTTGTGAGTTGTGGGAGTTTTCTTCAAATTGCTGTTTGGGAATCAAGACTCCACTCGCTGGGTCCTTGTCTAATGTCAAGCCAGATGGACAATTGTGCACACATGTAACTCATGTCATATGGCTGATATTTTTGGCCAAAAACATCTCTTAGCCACATTTAACTTCAAAGGGACGGGTGTGTGAAACTCTATTGTATAAATAGAAAAAACAGCACCAGTGTCTCCTACTAGTTTTACTAAAGAAAATAAAGTGATTTTTTTCTAAAATAACAATCCATAAATTTAGAGTTCGCACACTGTCTTTAAAGTATAGCTTTGTATAATGTTGAAAAATTTGTATGAATTTAAATGCTGTGCCTTTAATTTTCTGTGTATGTGTCTTTAAGAAATGTATTTTACCTCTCTAAACCTCAGTTTCTATCTCTGAATAATGTGCTGGTACTTCATTGCCTTATAAAATGATTATAAAATTAAATATGACAACCTATGAAAAATGTATGGCACATAGTAGTTTATATGTTGCAACATAATGATAACTCATGGTAGATACTAAAAAGACAATTACTATTATTTAATTATCATTATTAAAAGGAATATTTTTCATCAAACATTCACAAAGGAATTATAGAGAATCCAAGATTCATAGTATAGATTATATAGAGATGCAAGATAGTAAATGCAGCAGCTTAATTCAAGAAGTTATTAGTGGAAGACATTGGGTAGGAAACAGAGAGTTCAAAGATAAATGAGATTTGATGTCAGCCATAATTTCAAATACAATTTTGAGGGAACAGATTCAGTGTTCTGTTAAAGAATTATGTAAAAGCAGGGGGCGGGGGGGGGGGGGAGGAGGGAGAGGTATCTAACCTGGTTACCTTAAGAAGATGTTAGTAAAATGGAAAAAAAAGACTTGATGGAGCAAAACAGAAGGCAGAGGAGCAAAGAGAGATGTGGATATCTAAGATCATAGTGTGTGTATATCTGTCGCCTATTACTGCTTCTTTGGATTTCCAGCCAATGTGATGCACAGAGGATTATGGTTATCAACTATAATAACAACATAACTATTCCATTCCATTCAATATAAAACTACTTGCCATAAAAAGCAAGAGAAGGAAGAAAGGAAAAGGAAGATTTTCACAATAACATGTTAATTTTCTAGAAAAATATTTAATATAGCATTGAAAGACTAAATAGCATCCTATTTTTACTTAAACCGATTTCAATGTTGTATTTATTTGTTACAATTATATTATTTACACTTAATTTTGTGTATATTTATAATAGTACATTGATTTTCTCAGTGTGCTAGAGATTTATTCTCTAGACAATAGGGTTTCCTTCAATTAATCATCACTGTGCTGGGAACAGCATCGGTGTTGGATGTCGAAAGTTGTCATGTATCCAATTCTTATTACTATTTTTTGATGAGAAAAAGAAAGTGGCAATGATAAAGATGAAACAACAACACTGTAGTCAAAGGAACTTGAAGATTTTAATTTGACAAACATCAAATTATTTTGAGTGTCTTGGTCTAAGCAAAATATTTTGTCAAGTAACATTTCTCATTGCTTTATCTTGTTAAATAAAATTGAAAACAGATGGTCATAATTACTCATGTACATTGTAGTGAAACATTGGCATAAAAAGTTTATGAATTCTTTATAGATTTATGAGTCATATCACTTTACTAAAGTTTTTATAACATTTAAAATGGGATTTGGGATTTAAAGAATGGTAGCATTTAAGCTATTTAGAATTCATTGAAGTCCAATAAGATGAGGAATGATGTGCTCATCAAATAATGTATCAGTGGATTTATATATGTATAATAATTGTGAAAATGATTCACGAGCCAGTATGGCATGATGTAAAAAAAAAAAAATTGAAACTAAATTTCAATTTTAGTTTCAAAACAAGAATTGAGACCAAGACTCTGCTACTCTGCTTTTTAATTCTCTAAGTTTCAGTTATCTCATCTATATAATAGATATATTAATTTGTACTCCACAAAATTGTTCTGTATGTTGTTAGTATTAACTAACTATTAGTATTAACATAATACATGATGCCTTGTACAGGGAAAGCATATATGAAGTTCTCTTTGAATGAAATGATAAACTATGGGAATTTTGTGAGTTAAAACTTGATATACAGCAGCAATCTTTTCATTGTTTCTATGCATCACCTATTATCTATCTATCTATCTATCTATCTATCTATCTATCTATATCTATCATCATCTATCTATCATCTAACTATTTATCTATCATCTATCTATCTATATCTATCTGTCTGGCATCATTATTATCATGTCTTGTACTAAAATTTCCATAGCTTGTTATATTGATACTAGAGGCCCAGTGCACAAATCCGTGTACCTTGAAAGGAACTGTGGGCTGCGAGGCTGCGATAGGCACAAGGGTGGGTCTTGGCCCATCCTCTGAGCCCTCACCTGGCCCCTCCTGCCACAGCCCCTGGTCCCCTATCTGCTGGCAGCCCCGTTTCCGCTGCCGCCACTCCCACACACTGATGGTGCCAGCCCCACTCGCACCCACTGATGGCGTGGAACAATTGGGGCCAGAGCCAGCAGCGGGTGCGAGCGGGGCTGACGCCCTCAGTGGGTGAGAGCAGCGGCTGCTCCCCTGAGCACCCCTCAGGAGCAGGGGAAGGTGGAGAAGCCCTCAGGGGCACTCAGGGCCAGCAGCTGCTGCTTGCACTCACTGATGGCGCTGAGTGATCGGGACTGGGGCTGGGCACTGGTAGTGGGTGCGAGGGGTGGCTCCAGTGCCAGCTGTGGGTGCGAGTGGGGCCGGTGCTGATGCCAGGTGGGACCACAGCACATGGGAGCAATGAATTTCCAGTAACCACCAGAGGCTTGCCCCAATGACACTGACCGGCACTCCGCCTTGGTGGGGCATCCCCACTCACCTGCTCCACCATCCTGCCATGGCCAACGCCCGCCATGTTCTGAACATGGTCCCTGGTGGTCAGCGCACTTCATAATGACGGGTTGTTCAGTTGTTCCCATTGTTCTGCTATTCTGTCTATTTGCATATTAGCCTTTTATTATATAGGATGCATTGACAGTTCTGTGTGATCCTAAGATGGATGGCATAACCAGCAAAATTCTAATGTATAAATAGACTGTGTAGTTCTTCAGTGTTCACCTCCTCCTGCCTTTTATACCTTTGCAACAAAGTTTTATATTGAACAGAACACCATGTACCAGTTACCAATGCCAGAGGACTCCAACTACATGGAGAAAAGCAAAGATTATCACAATACTAGCCACCAGGAGTTAAGTCCAAATACTCCTGTCCATTGCATCTTGATATCCAAGTCACCAAGGAAAACACAACACTGTCAAGCACTGGATGGAAAAATGCTTACTCACATACCAGGAGGCAGAGTAAGACCAATTCCAATGGCTCATGTAAGTACCTTATAGTTAGCAGGTGTCCCTGGCAGCCGATGCAGACCAATTGGCCTATGTGCACCCCTCCCTTGCCCCGGCAGAAGGACTCCAACCAATCCTCTGGGGAGTCTGATATACTGAAAGCTAGGAGCTTTCCTAAGGTGTGTTGACATCCATGCTTACGTAGAACAAAGAACACCCACTGAGCATGGAGCAGGAAAAGATATTCCCACACAGGGGACAAGCCCAGCACAGGCTGTGTGAGTACTTTACCTCTTGGTAAGAAAGTGTTCCAGGCCCAAAGCCCATTGTTATCCAGCTAATGAGGATCAATAGACTGTGCACATGAGACAGTATTTCCTAACATTTTAAATTATATCCCAGTCAATTAAAAAGTGCAGTAATGCTTTAATATGAAATCAAAAGAAAACAACAAGTTTATCACCAAGATACATTAGGGGACATTAGATTTGGGGAATTCAGATATTTGTATATGTCTTATTTAAATATGTATTTTTAGATCAATTTTAAAAGCTTTACAATTTAACATATATAAATTGAAACCTTAATTTAGAAGAAAAGTAAATAATACTTTAATTTTGGAAACACGTTTCTTCAAGAATC
Source organism: Myotis yumanensis (assembly GCF_028538775.1). Classification (NCBI taxonomy): domain Eukaryota; kingdom Metazoa; phylum Chordata; class Mammalia; order Chiroptera; family Vespertilionidae; genus Myotis; species Myotis yumanensis. The sequence goes on from NW_027223754.1 coordinate 134,187,855, forward strand.
TAACCAGAACAATTTTTTAACACTCCCTTTTATATCTTTTTCATGCATGCAATACCCATTAATGTCAGTAAACTCCTATTGATTTCAATATGGACAATATAATTGAAGCCTCTACATGCCCAACTCATACTAATATAAATTAAAGAAGAAAAAATAGTTTCATTGGGAGTTATGTTAAGGTACATGTTGCAAATTGATGTTAAATCAAAGCCATTATTCATTTTCATAGTTTTGCTGGTCCCCAAACTAGAATCAAGGTCTTGTTTTTAAAGCAAAATAATAAAATGTAAGATAACTTTTTCTACAGTGTACAGGTTAGATGTGAGATGGGGGATCGTCTTGTCTCTCCATAATTCAAACCCACATTTATTTTTTAATACACCATGAAAAAACAGTGTACAATATATAAAGACTGGTCTTACTCTCTTAGAAGAATGCCTGGGCAAGATTATCATTATTACTAGTGGCCCAGTGCACAAAATTCATGCATGGAGGGGGTGTTAGGCCCAAACCGGCAGTCGGACATCCCTCTCACAATCTGGGACCACTGGCTCTTAACCACTCACCTACCTGCCTGCCTGATCGCCCCTAACTGCCTCTGCCTGCCTGCCTGATAGCACCTAACTGCCTACCCCTGCTGGCCTGATCTCACCTCCCACTGCTCTCCCCTACTGGTCTGATCTTGCCCCCAACTGCCCTCCCCTGACAGCCAGATCTCACCCCCAATGGCCTTCCCCTGACAGCCTGATCTTGCCCTCAACTGTCCTCCCCTGCAGGCCTGATCTCACCACCAACTACCCTCCTCTGCCGGCCAATTTGGTTCTGATTGGTCAGTTTCTATGCCAGTCAGCATCAAAAGCTCCACCTAAGCAGCCATTGGCTCCTCATACTTCACCCAGATTTGGTTCTAATTGGTTGGTTTCTATGCCAGCGTCAAAAGCTCCACCTCCTAGGCAGCCATTGGCTCCTTACATTCATCCAGATTTGGTTCTGATGGGTCGGTTTCTATGCCAGTCAGCGTCTCTGGGCCTATCAATGGGGCCTGATCAGAAAGGTGGGGCTGATCAGCAGCCCAGGTGGAGGCCTGGAGAGAAATGGAGGTGCCCCTGCTGGCCAGACTGGGAGAGAAAGAGAGAGGCAAGTGCTGATCAAAAGCTGCCACAGAGCCCAAACTGGTTTGGCTCAGTGGATGGAGCATTGGCCTGTGGACTCAAGGGTCCCGGGTTCAATTCTGGTCAAGGGCATGTACCTTGGTTGCGGTTGCCAGCACATACCCAGTAGGGAGTGTGCAGGAGGCAGCTGATCAATGTTTCTAACTCTCTATCCCTCTCCCTTCCTCTCTGTAAAAAAATCAATAAAATATATTAAAAAAAAAACACAAAAAACTGCCACAGAGGCAACAGATCAGTCCCTGCTTCTCTCTTCAGGCCTTTCTCTGGCCCTGATTCACAGCCCCCTCAGCAGTCAGTGCCAGGGCACCAGCCTGCAGCGGAAGCAACCCACTGACTGTAGGACTAACTTCCAGTTGGTCCAGCCTCCTTGGTTACTGGTCGTTATGACCCAGGGTTTTTAGATATTAGAATTTCTTAGATAAAATATTTTATTATTTTTATTTTCTGAGAATACTGTAAATGAAGTTAGTAGCCTTATTGAAGTGAACACTTTATTTTATTTTTTCTTCTGTATTGATTTAATTGGGGTGACACTGGTTAACAAAATTATACAGGTTTCAGGTACACTATTCTATAACGTATCATCTGTACACTGTATTGTGTGTTCACCACCCCAAGTTAAGTCTCCATCCATCACCATCTATCCCCCTGGCCTTTAACTATAAAACTGAGTTTAATTATATATTTTATTGTGTGATTTAGTATTTACATTAAAATTTTTCAAGCTATAAATTATGTTCATTTTTAAAATTATAAAAGCTAGCACTAATTATGCCAGTGCTTTCTGAGATTCTGCAAAATGTAGTTTATCTTTGAAGGCTGTCATTATCTTTGTCATAAAGAAGAAGGTTAAATATAGACAAAAGCTAGAGAAATTTTTCAAATATGAAAATTTTGTTTATATAATGATAAAAGTAAAGGACTTGAGGATATTTAGGCCATGATATATTGACACATAATATTTTTATTTTTAAAAATAATAAATACTATAAATTATTCTTTATAACTGATAATATTTGCTTTAGATTATTACTTTAAAATACAAAGTAATCTTAGAATAAGATATATGGAGAAAACTGGATAAAACAAAACATAAAATGCTATTCTACATCAAACCAATATGTAGCCTTATTCCTTATGCAAAGGAAAGCACATTTGTCAAATGAAAGATGCTTTGCTTGATTAATGGTTAAAAACAAAGTAATTTGTGAAATAAAAGTGGAATAAAATTATTTCTTGGGGACTGCTTTTGCCAACAGAAGTAAAAGTATTAAGAAACTGATAAGAATTTAAATCTGTTAAATAAAAAATGAAATAGAAAAATGATAAGTTGGCAACATAACATAAAGAATAGTATTATTTTCTGATAGATAATAACTGCATATATATTCAAATAAATAATAATGGCTACTGCTTTTTCTTGATTTTTTTTTATATTAAGTTATTGTGTCTTTGGCAGGATGTGATTAAACCACTTACTTTTCCCAATATTACTTATTTTTCCTTTAAAAAATGAACAGTACTATTACTCTGAAAACTATGTTTTGAGAATTATTTGTTTGTCTTGATGGAATACATATGTCTCTATCCTGAACATGTTTTTGTCTGTATAAAACAACATTTGTAATAGAATTAGTCTATAATACACTATGGGGAAGGCTTTATAATTGTTTTAGAAATTTCTTCCAGCTTCTTTTGTTTACTACTTTGTTGCATCAACCCTAATTGTTATAAAGGCTTGTTTAATATAATTTCAGTTATTAATGCCTGGGAATTCATTCTTTCTTAAAAAATCAAAGGCTCAGAACCAAGTGTGATGATCTTGCATGTTCAAAAATTTATGCTATAACTGTTAGCTCTATTAATTTCAAGCCAGCACACCTGAAACCTAAAACGAACTCCACATCACAAATAAAAGTCTGTTAGCACAAGAAAAATAATTCCCCTGAGGACACAACTTCTTCAGAAGATGCAGTTTATCTTACATATATGCTGTTAATTCCAAAAACTATAACACATCTGCTTAGTTTTTTCCAAAGTTACTAATTATAAACAGAAGTTAGAGCAGAACATTTTGTGAAATGGTGGAAAATAGACCCATAATTCACAATTTCAGAACACACAAGTTAAGTTCATGTGGGTTACTCAGAGTTTTCATGAAGACACAACAAATAATTAAAATAATTTATGAAACTATTTTTTGAAATTTAAATATATATATATATGGAAAGGAATAAAGTTTCTTGTATAGAACTGGATCTTGAACTGCTGTAAAAACATAGGCTAAAGGTGGATAAAATTCTCATCCAAAAAGCAGAAAGTCTGGCCAGAGGAAAAAATAGTATAAATGAGCCAGATGCAAAGTTTATTGTGGAAATCATTACAACAAAGAGAACTCCTTTCTTATCAGGGTCTGGCTTGGTGCATGAACATTTCTTGGTAGAGGGAGGCAAGGAAGAACATCTCTTTGCTTAAGTTTTATGAGGTAGTTTATAAAGATAATAAAATGCTGGTCCTTGCTTCCTTAAATAATATTGCTCATAGCACTGATTGTTGCCAAAGATCTACCATGGACTTTCAAAAAAACAGTAAAATTCAACCTTTATTTCTTAGAGGCCAGCAGTCTTTTTCCAAATGTTTTTACTTGGAGATTATAAGCTTATGTGCTTTGTCCTGGTCCTCTGCCCCTGAACTAGCTGTGAAAGTCTTTTACAACCTAGAGCCATTGGCCCGGATGCATATTCAAGCACTAGCCACATTGCTGAGTCTGGCAAAATAATTTTGTCTTAATGTTTAGTTTTGTTTAGTTTTGATGAGGTCAATGATCAAACAGATTACTGTTAAAATTGGAATTCTATAATTTTTTCTGAGTTGCAGTCTAATAAGCAATATTTCCCATCATACTTGAGAATCAACCTGTCAATTGGAACAATGAAGGTTGCAAAGTGCTCAGCATTTGTGGTATTTCTATGATTTAACAGTGTCACACCAGGTAGTAAGTCTGACTCTGTGCCAATGCCTATTGAGACTACCTAAATGTTAGATCATTGGAAGGAGGTGATGTGGATAATTTTATTCAGTTTGATTCACATTAAGACTCAGATTCTTTTCTGGGCAAGACTATGATCCTACACTGCCAAAATGTAGAAACTGGAAAATATAACAACTATCATCTAATTCTTCCATTTCTAAGTTTGACTGAGTATTCAAATCACTTAGGGAGATTTTTCTATAGAGATCCTGAGGACATGATGCAGAGCTACATTTTCTGTTGCCTGGTATTGCTGCATTAAAAAACAAAACAACAACAACAAAAAACTTTCCCAAATGCAAGTAATTTCAAATTATTACATTGAGTAATTGTGCTGGTTGGAGTTTCAGGTAGGAGTTAACTTCCCCTTGCTGGTCTCACTAATGGTTTTTTCATTGGCAGCATTTTACTGGGAGTGTGGCTGGAGCTGGGTCATTCAAATGGCCTCTGAAACACAGAGTCACTAAAAGAAGGACATGGAAATGTATATTATTTTAAAAGAAACTTTCCTAAGTGGTTTTGATCCATTGGGATCAGTGAAGAACCAGTGAATAAATCAATTTAGAAATGAGCATATGTATCTAAACAGGTTTAATGCCATGTATGAGACATCATAGCTGGTTAATGTGAGGCTGAATCTAGAACTCAGATCTTTGAAAATTTGTGGCCTAGACTTGTTTCTTTACATTATTTCATATTTTTATACTTTATATAAAATAGTGAGGACTTAACATACTGAGTAATGCCATAGGACCATATAATTATGTGACCTAATTATAAATCTATTACTTTTGGGTGGATAATACATTTCTAAGTTTTTAACTGTATATACGTTTTGTGTTTATGTATGTGTGTGGGAGAGGGGAGTTTGTTGGTGTATACCTAGCTGAAGAGTCAGAAAGTCCTGTTAGTCTTTGGATATAAATCAATATTAAGTTCTAGTCTGCTGGTCTTGGTTGGGATTTTAGTTTTGTAATGCCTGCTCCTTTAGCAATCATTTTGGGCCATAGGTTCATATTTTCAGTTGCATTTTTTTCAAGGTTAAGAAAGAAAATAGTCTTAAGACCTATACTTCTAGGGACACTTTAGAAATATCAATACACCTAAATGCAAACCTAAATTAGCAAGTAGGTGATATTTTTTCCAACCAATTATGAAGGTCTGCTGACAGAGTGACATCCCATGTCTAAGAAATGACTTTTTCACAGGAAGATTTGCAGCGAGATTATTCTTTGCCTGTATGGGAAATCACACAAATACCCTCAAATGTGTGGGCACTGTTTGTTTTCTTCTCCCCCAAACTAGAACACAACCATATAGCACCTAAGCTATTATAAATAAATCAAGGCAATTCAATTTAGTTATTTTTCATAAAATTTCCTTAAGGTCAAGCTGAAATCAGGTCTACATCTCCAGTTTATCTTCAAGCACATAATAAGAACCAATAATCTTGTCATGTGACAGCATGAATGGACATAGAAGATATTATAATAAGTGAAATTAAAAATCACACACACAAAATAAACAAACAAAACAGAAACAAGCTCATAGATACAGAGAACAAATTAGTGGTTGCCAGATGGGAGGGATTTGGAGGGCTGTGTGAAGGGATTTAGAAGTACAAATTGCTGGCTATAAAAATAGACATGGGGATTTAAGTACAGCATAGGGAAGATAGTCAATAATGTTGTCATGACTGTGTATAGTGTCAGATGGGTACTAGACCATCTCGTAAGGTATGTCTAATCACTATGTTGTATACTTGAAACTAATATAATATTGTATGTCAACTATAATTTAAAAATAAATTTAAGATAAAGAACCAATAATATACTGGGATAAAGCTACCCAAATCAAAATTGAGAAAAATAAGCAATTTTCCATTTTGGTAGGTCAAATATTAATTTAAAGGTTTTATATAATCACTAAAAGAGATAAAATATAGCTCAAAACTTTTAAATAATGGAGAATATTATATAGAGAGAAAACTTTAAATTCAATCAGAGACAAAAGAATATTATAGAAGTTAAATAGCTCAATAATTGTAATAAATATAAACATCAATTTGCAAAGATCATGGACTCTAAAATTGGTTGTTTAAAAATACCCAGCTACATTAAGTCTGAAAGGAATAAGTGAAGCATAATTATATTAAAAGGTTAAAAAATAGAAAATAGTTTTACCACATACTTAGTAACCAACAGATACCGGCAAAATTATAATATTCTATATTTTAATTGAACAAGCAATAATAAGACTAAAAATAATGAATATTCCTTCAAAAAGGGAAAAAAGGAGAGAGATTCTGAAGTACGGTGTTTATTGAGTGTTTGTGTTTCCCTGAAATCCATATGTTGAAACCCTAATCCCAAATGATGGTGTTGGGAGGTGGGGCCTTTGGGAAATAATTTGGTTGTAAGAGTGGAATCCTCATGGATAGGATTAGTGATGTTATAAGGGGCCAGGGAGCTAGCTAGTCTGCTTTCTGTCATATGAGGATGTTATTGGAAAATTCTGTGGGTTGCCCTTCTTCGTCACTAGTGAGAGAGAGGTTATTGAGGGTACTGCTGGAATAAGCATTTCTGGAGGCCCTCATAGGAGAATGAGATGTGGTAGAAAACTTTATTTGTACAACATTACATACTTTGGTTTCAAAAGTCCCATTTCCCTTAAACCAGTACTGAAAGATGTGCAGCTAAAGATCCAGCAGAACTAAAAGCAGAATCAAAGTCCAGAGTTTCCATTCCATGGTGGAGCTGGGTCTGGCACAACAGACTAGTTCCAGTCCATCATTTCATTGTGTGTCGGGTCCACATGGCTGTGGGCCATGGGGCAATTTCAGACTGTGAGAACCCTGCAAGCCAGGAGTCAGGCACAAGCAGCAAGAGAGAGAGGACTCCTTTGTTTAGGAGCTTGTGTATCTCAGATTTCGTGCCCTTGCAGTGGCCACACCTATCCTGGCCAATGACTTGTTCTCAGGTGTGATCGACAAACAAGTACCTTCCCTATATCACCCAAATTTTACTGGACATGCCTATAATATTCCCTTTGCGCCTTTCCAGTTAATAACTGGGCTAAATACAATGATATCAAAGGTACTACTAAAAGACAGCCCTTTCTTTAAAACGCCAAGAACATGACCATGCTGACACCCTGATCTTGGATTCCCAGCCTTCAGAACCGTGAGAAGTAAAATGCTTGTTGTCTTTCTCTGACTGGCTTATTGCACTTAGAATAATGTTCTCCAGGTCCAATCATGCAAAGAGTAAAAATTCTTCCTTATTAAAGCCAAGTGTATTCCATTATGTAAATGTACTATAGCTGTTTTATCTACTCATCTACTGATAGGCACTTGGCTACTGTAAATAACATTGCAATGAACATAGGGGTACATACTAGTATATTCTTTAGAATTAGTGTTTCTGGTTTCTTCAGATAAATTCCCAGAAATGGAATTGCTGGGTCATAAAGCAGTTCCATTTTTAATTTTTTGAGGTAACTCCATACTGCTTTCCATAGTGGCTGCACCAATCTGCATTTCCACCAAAAATGCACAAGGGTTCCCTTTTCTCCACATCCTCACCAATGCTTATTGTTTGTTGATTTATTAATGACAGCCCTTCTGACAGATGTGAGGTGGTATATCATTGTGGTTTTAATTTGTATCTTTCTGATGATTAGTGACATTAGGAGTCTTTTCATATAATTTACTTCATATGTGGAATTTAATGAACAAATTGAACTACCAAGCAAAATAGAGACAGTCTCATAGATAGAGAACAGGGAGATGGCTCTGGTAGGGAGAGGGTGTTGGGGTTGGGGAGCCTAGAATGATTGAGCAGAAAGAAAAAATAGGAGATAACATGGACAACAGTGTGGAGATTCCTGGGGGTGGAGGCATGGAGAGTTGGAAGAGGACATAGAGAGGATAATTAATGATAGAAAAAATTAAATTAAAAATATGCAAGTAAACCAAATAAAAAGAAAAAGAAAAAATCTTGTCTAAACCACTCAATCTATGGTACTTTACTATAGCAGTCTGAGCTAAAACAAAGAAGATACAGATTATAATGGTTAGACAAACTGTAATGTGCCTGAAAATATATCTTTCAAAATATTCATACGATTTAATGATGAAACATTTAACTTTATTGGATAAAAGAGACTAACGAAGAAATATATATAAAATAAAAGAGTTCCCCACACATATAAATTGATGTACCTGGCTTATAGATGGAAAGATTAAATGTATCAAATATGTTTATTTTCCCAATAGAATTTGCATATTAAACGAATTCCAGTATTATACCATAAAACATAGCATGAAAAATTAAGTCAAAAAGTATATAAAGAATTACAGGGCCCAACTAGAAAATTTGAAATTGGGGGAGGAGAGACTCATTATAAAATTATACTAACTATGCAATTACTATTAAAAGTAGGCAAAGTAAAACAGCGAGTTATTTTTATAGGACTCTACTAGACTGAGAAGAGAAAGAAGGAGAGAGATAAAGAATGATGTATTACTATTTAAGTAATACTGCTGGAAACAAATAGCTGTTCACATAAAAAGAGTGACAAACTTAGATTTGTACCTCACACAATAAGTTAAAATGTACACTTGTGTATTAAATATTGGATTAGCTTCCTAGGGCTGCTGTAACAATGTGCCATAAACTAGGTGGCTTAAATACAGAAATTTAATCTCTCAAAGTTCTTTCCTCTAGAAATCCACAATCAAAATGTCAGCAGGACCGTGCTCCCTCTGAGACCCTCACTTCTGATTACCCTCAATCCTTGGCATTTACCTGCCTCTTTCACCACATGACATAATTTCTGTCTGTCTCTCTGTATCCAAATTTCTTTCTTCTGATAAGGACGTTGGGCATGTTGAATTAAAAGCCTTCCAAATTCCAATAGAGTTTCATTTTCAATTTAACTAATTAAATTTACAATGATCCTGTTTCTAAATAAGGCCACATTATGAGGTAGTGAGGGGTTGTTAGGACTTCAACATATATGGAGGCAAACAATTTAACCTATAATAGCCCATTCACCTTCTGACCCCTTCCCAAATTCCTTTCCTTCCCTTGTGCAAAATACATCTACCCTATTTCAACATCCCCTAAAGTCTAAGCATTCAAGCAGCAACTTAATCTCATCTAAATGTCATCAATTTAAAATCCCAAATGCCATTGACCATTTAAATCAATTACCTGTGAGACTCCAGATATTGTTTGTCCTGGGGCAAAATTCCTTTCCCGTGAACCTCTGACTAGACAAGTTATTAATTTCTAAAATACAATGGAGGGAAACCGTGAAACAGGCATCTGCATTTCCCAAAAGAAACTGGAAGGACTAAAGAGGTCACAAGTCCTGAATAAGTTCAAAATCCCGTGGATAAAATCATTAGATTTCAAGGTCGGAGAATAATCCTCTGTGGCGCTACACTCTGCCCTTTGGGCCCACTGGGGCAACCCCACCCCTTGGCCCTGGGCAGGGGAACTGAGGCAATGCCTTTTCCCTACTCCTGGCCTGTGCCCTCTGGCCCACCATGGTGAGGAGTGGACTTGGAGTTTCTGCATGCCTGGCTCTGCTCTCAGAGTCATTCTTCCTTCATTTCCTCTTTTCTCTCTCTCTCTTTCTTTTCCTCTCTCTCTCTCTCTCTCTCTTTCAGTCCATGCTGGAATTATTTCTGTTGCTATAAAATTCTCAAAAACCTTTTTGACCTTCTGTGGAATCCTCAAGGGGTCAAGCCATCAAATAAGAGAGTCCTCTACCATTCTTCTTTTGGATAATCTTATCTCTCTGTCTGGCTTCTGTTGAGATGGTCCATTGGATTTATGAGGGACATATGTTATGTAACCTCTTTAGCAAAAGATTCCAGCCACACCTGTTTCCAGGAGAGGCTGACAATTTTCTAAATCATCAAGTACTGATTTAGTGACCTACCCTATTACAGCAGGACCTCATTTTAACTTAAATAATTTCATTTGTAACAATCTATTTCCAAATTAGATCTGATAGGAGTTAAGACTCTAATATATCTTTTAGCAGGATACAAATATACCCATAACAAATATGTGTATTTTTAAAGGAAGATTATAAAAATAACGTGGAAGAAAGTACACAAATACTTTTGGAAAACATAATATGTTATTATTTTTAATAATCAAAATTATAAATAATATATTTTACTACATAATAATTATACAATTCTGCATGTGGAAATAATTAATTAACCACATAATAGACTTTCATACTTAGGAAAATATTTAGAACTGACATTGCCAGGAACGGAATAGAAATTTGATTATGTAAAAAAAAAAAAATCTTCCTACCTGTCAATAAAAAAGACAAACTGTTAAAGAGGAAATGTACAAACATGAGCAGTGAATTCACAGTAGATGCTAAAAATCACTAGCAATCTAGAAATTGATATTTAGTATGACTTAATTATACTCAGTAGATTGGTAAAAATAAAAAATTTAAATGTTAATATCCTATATACAAAAAGCCTAAAATGCTAAGTGTCTGACCATCCATTTGACCGTTCAACCAATCGCTATGATGCACACTGACCACAGGGGGCAGACACTTCAACCAGTCGGTTAGCTTGCTACTGGGGTCCAGCTGATGGTGACTGGGCGAGACAGGCTAGACATGCCCTGGAGCCCTCCCACGGTCCCTCCCCGACCTTGATCATGCACTGGTGGGGTCTCTCAGCCTGGCCTGCACCCACTCGCAATCCAGGACCCCTTGGGGGATGTCGGAGAGCCGGTTTCAGCCCAATCCTCACAAGCCAAGCCAAGGGACCCCACTGATGCACGAATCCATGCACCGGGCTTTTAGTATATACATAGGTGTATGTATAAATGTACATATGTGTATATGCATACATGTATGTATCTTTAAATGTATACTAGTATATGGATGTGAGAGACATAAATTTTTCAACATTGCTAAAAGGAGTATAAACTGTTATAGTCGCCTTAAAAATAATTTAAGAGGATCTTATAAAATTGTAATGGAGCTATCTCTTACTCACTTTTAAGTTCATACTTGTATCAGTTAGCTATTGCTATCATGATGCTGTAATAAGCACTCATAAACTCAGTGGTTCAAAGCAACAATTATTTATTTTGAACCATCCTGAAACATGCTTTTTAGTAGTGTTAAAGCACAGGTAAACAAGTAGTAAACACTTGAGGCTATTTAAGGCTTAGGCTCAGAGCTGGCACGTTATCACTCCATCCATATGGTATTGACTGAAGCCAACCCCAAAGTCAAAGAGAGAAGTGCATTTATCCATTTGTTGGAAGAAATTACAAAGTTATACATCTAAAGGGCATGGAAACAGAAAGGAGTAACATAAATGAAGAATGTTAGCCAATAATTCCACTGATGAAGTGCTCTCTTGGTCACAATTATTCACAAACTTACAGGTAAAACATGTCCACGCCATCCCAAGAACCCTAATCTATTCATATCATCAAGCATATCATCAGGTCTGAAGTCCTAGATCTTGTGATCTATATAAATAACAACTTTGGATTACTTCCTCATAATTCAAAGATTTATTAACTAAAAATAAAACATTTTCCCCTCCCATCATAATGGGAAAGGACATCCCAAATAAAACCTTGTATTAAGATAACTGGAGACACATAGCAATCACTTGTTTATTTGTTCCCAAGCATTTTGAAATCCTGCTGGCTAAATAATATCAGATTTTTCTATCTGTGGGGTAGGAAATACATTTGATTAGTCTGTGATTCTGCTTCCTGGGACTAATTTGTCATTACTCATCAATATTGTTCAAGGTCCTAGAGCAGTGATGGTGAACCTTTTGAGCTTGGCATGTCAGCTTTTTAAAAAACCCTAACTTAACTCTGGTGCTGTGTCACATATAGAATTTTTTTTATATTTGCAACCATAGTAAAACAAAGACTTATATTTTTATATTTATTTTATATATTTAAATGCCATTTAACAAAGAAAAATCAACCAAAAATATGAGTTTGCGTGTCACCTCTGACACGTATGTCATAGGTTCGCCATCACTGTCCTAGAGGCATCCTTCTTTAACATCATTTTCTCTGGTCAAATCTAGAGAGAATTGTAAAATATAATTTTTTGAGGGGGATGAGCAGATTTCCCATCTTTCCTCATTCCTGTAGAAAGTTGAGGAATAATAACTTTTTTCATTTTGAACCATCTGTCTAGTTTAGCTGCACTTTAAAAAATATATGTATCGCCCTAGTCAGTTTGGCTCAGTGGATAAAGCATAGGCCTATGGACTGTAGGGTCCTGGGTTTGATTCTGCTCAAGGGCACATGCCCAGATTGCAGGTTCGATCCCCAGTAAGGGGCATGCAGGAGGCAGCGGATCAATGATTCTCTCTCATCATTGATGTTTCTATCTCTATCTCCTACTCCCTTCCTCTCTAAAATCAATAAAAATATATAAAATATGTCCTATATAATAAAAGACTAATATGCAAATTATCCCCTCAACCGGGAGTTTTAACCAGGAGTTTGACCAGGGGGTGGGGGCAGCCCTCCAACCTGTGATCCTTCCCTTGGCCAGCCCTGCTCCTGATTGGTCCCCCCCTGATTAGGGGCAGAGCCAGCCAGCCAACCTCCTATGTCCCCTCAACTTCATTGATTTTCTATGTATTTGATTCCAGTTAATTCTCTTTGTCACAACGTATATCCATAATTCTTTTAGAGACATTAGTTTCCCTTTAGATTAAATCTTGTACAAGTATTTTAGGCACAGCTTTCTTCAGCAAAAACATATTCCAATGTCTTTTATAAGTCCTTTTTCCTAAATGAAAAGAACTATTGAATGTCATCTTAATTCTTTAAGAGATTTTATTGACGTGCCTCCCTTGCTCTTGATTCTGTCTGTGTCCCCAGGCCGTACATTAATTTGAGAATCTCCTACTGACTGGAGAGATGGAAATAAGAGACAGTTTTAATTTACCATTGAAAGTTCTGGGAGCTCTACAGTACATTTGAATTTTGCTTGAAATCTGCTCAATTCTTTTCTGAACTTAGCAATTTCTTTTGGTGGCTTCTATGCAGCAAAAAGCTCAAACTGTCAACATTTGGCCTAGAAACATCTTGACACATGTTCAGTTGGTACCTTTTCTATTATTAAACTTTCCATCTGATCATTTCATCAAATTTTTAGTAATACATAATGTTTATTACTATAGCATAATTTAAAGAGCACTTCAATATATTCTAATTAAAAATATTTGAAAAAATATCATATCCATTCTTGAATAAAACACTTAACAGACTAGGAATAAAAGAAAACACACATACACCACTTATATGTTGATTTATATTAGATCTTTCTCACAGCAAAAAAATCATGGTGCCATTCTGCAGCATTTTCCAATTGTATAAAAAATTCTTAAGAACAAACAATGGATGTTTTTGAAATACTTCTGGGTTTTCAAGATAAAACAAAATATGTTTGAATCATTTTAAGCCACCCTCTACTTGGAGGTATATAGGAAAATATGGAATGTTAGTGTAAAGTTTATAAATGCTGTGTCTAATAGTTGTATAGCTACTTTGACCAAAATCTAATTGTAAACTTTAATAATAATTGTATGAAGCCTATGGGAATATAAATGTCATACTCATATTATTAATAGTTATGCTTTGAAACAAGTGGGTCCTTGAATGTTGTAGAGCACAGAGCACTGGCAAATAACTGAACATCACTTGGAATATCCAAAGGAAATAATTTGGAGAATCTCCAGGCATTGTCGGGGTTGTGTCATTGTTGAGACTCCACGGGGTTGGACTTGCGGTATTTTCGCACTCACTAACAGGTCAAAATCCAAATCTTCTTGAAGACCTTGACCGGTAAGACCATCACCCTGGAGGTGGAGCCCAGTGACACCATTGAGAATGTAATGGCAAGATCCAGGATAAGGAAGGCATCCCCCCTGACCAGCAGAGGCTCATCTTTGAAGGCAAACAGCTGGACGATGGCCGCACTCTTTCTGACTACAACATCCAGAAAGAGTCCACCCTACACCTGGCCCTCCATCTGAGGGCAGATGTTAATTCTTTAGTTTTGCATTCATTGTGCCCAGTGATGGCGCTACTCTGCATTCTAGCCATTTGCCCCAATTTAAATTTAGAAATTACCAGTTCAGTAATAACTGAATCTGTTAAAAATTTAATAAAAGTTTTGTCCCATGGTTAAAAAAAAAAAAAAGACAAAACAAAGAGAAGAATTTGACTTTCATAAGCAGTAAAAGAAAATATACCTTCAAAACAGAAACTTTTATAATACATGTGACTCCATGTGTAGTTCAGGCACATTAAATGTATCTACTACATATAATATTAGGTCATTCTGTGAAATTGGTTTACTTAAAGGATCTTTTTTTAAACACTTACAGACAGTAATAGTTCAAAAAACTTACTGAATTATTACACTCTGTGGATAAGGAGAAATTTTATTTTAAGGTTAAAACATTTTTAGAAACACCATTGTCCCTTTTTATTATGCAATCCCTTTTTTACATTGTATATAATTATAGAATATTTTGTAAACAAATATGATCAAAGCTTACAGATGATTATCGATTCATGAATACCTTTTACACATTTGCTGAGTTTATATCACTTGTACTTAAAAGCAAGAGCCATTATCTCTCCCATTATCAGCTAACGTCCTATTAAGCTCTGCCAATGGAGTGCTCTAAAGAAGATGAGAGAAAAAAAGAAAACATTCTCTTCCCCAATTGCTTATTGTTCCTGCCAGCAAAACCACATAAGAGCCCTTTAGCAGACAATGGCAGTTGCTTCAAGTTTTCAGCCTTTGTTTTTATAACACTCCCAGAATGAGGCCATCATACTCTTTTTAAAAAACTCAACAATAAGAAAATAACTTGATTTTAAAAATGGACAAAAAGATATGAACAGAAAACTCACCAAAGAAGAATGCTGATTGTGAAAACATGTTTAACATCATGCATTATTGTAATTAAAAAATTCCAATTAAAACAACAATGAGATACCACTACACAACTATTAGAATGGGTAAAAACCCAAATACTGGCACCACCAACTGCTGACCAGGATGTGGAGGAAGAGTAAAATGTAATTTTTGGACTGGAACACGCTGTATTCCCCTGGGCAGGCTGGTTTCTGGGCTCTTGTCCATTGGAGTCAAAGGATGAATCCACGGAGAGAAGTTGGAATAGCAAAGGTGGAAATTTATTGAAGAACAAGTATAGATTCCAACATGGGGAAGGGGAAAGAATTTCACAGCACAGACTCCCACGTGGGAAGTGGGAAGAGTCCCACTGAGTTCCTTTTCCCTACGGTTTATAAAGGCTGAAGATCTTGGTGCCTTGATATCTCCTCTGATTGGTAACTATTTCCTTGGACTGATTAGTGTAGTAACTTCTGAGCTCAAAGGTCAAACCTCCTCCCTTCCTTCCTTATTGTTTTCCTGTTCCCTTTGGGCTTCCTTCTTCTCCTTCTGGATGAAGGGCTTCCTTCCCTTTATTTTGTAAATATAGACCTATTACTGTTCCCAGCTCCCTCATTTTATGGAAATAGACCTTCTGCTGCTCTGCAGCCCTGTGCTTCTTCCATGGTCCTCTTATTTTCTAAAATTTCCTAAACCTGTCTTTTTTACGCCCCCCCCCCCCTCCTCCCCAATTCCTGTTTCAACAGGAAATTTCATTCATTGCTGGCGTAAAAGCAAATGGTACAGCCACTTTGGAAGGCATTTTGGAACTTTCTTATAAAGCTGCACTTAATGGGCTTACCATATAAACCAGCAATTGTGCTTCTAGGTATTTATGCAAGTGAGTTGAAAAATTATGTCTACACAAAAGCATGTACACAGATGTTTATAGAAGCTTTATTCATAATTTTCTCACCTTGAAAGCAACCAAATATTCTTCAAAAGGTATACATTTTCTCTCTTGGCCACAACCAGCATGGCTAGAGAGTAGACGAGTCCTGAGTAGGGGCAGCTGGGAATTGAGAAAAGGAAAAAAAGAGACAGACACAAAGACTTTAAGTAAAGCTGGGGCCAGGTGGAGCACTGTCCTTGGATGGAGAGACAGTGATCCAGAGCTAGTGCAGCACGTTTATTATATACAGCACGATACCAGGAAGTTTTATAAGAGTTTAAGACAAAGAAAATTTGTGAAATCATGGTTAAAGATCAAGCTTCAATTCTTCATTCTTGTGGCTTCTTTGTAATTGTCACTCCTGGCTGAGCCTGAATAATTGTGTCCATTCAGGGCACCTGGCTGAGCTTAGATAATGAAACCCACCCCCTGGCGCCTGAGCTAAAGGTCAGGCTGACAACATACCTGCCTCTGGCAAGATATGTTTCCAGGACGTGGCTCTGCTGAGGCCACTGGACTTGGCTCACAATCAGCTCATGCGCCTTCCCAGGCACTCTCTACAAAAAGGTGAATTGATAGCCCTAACTGATTTGGCTCAGTGGATAGAGCATTGGCCCATGGACTGAAGGGTCCCAGGTTCAATTCCAGTCAAGGGCATGTACCTTGGTGGCAGGCTCCATCCCCTGAAGAGTGTGTGCAGGAGGCAGTTGATTGATGATTCTCTCTCATTAAAACAGGAATTTTAGGGATGAAAAAGACAGGTTTAGGAGATTTTGGATATTGAGGGGGCCATGGAAGAAGCACAGGGCTGCAGAGCAGCAGAAAGTATATTTCCATAGAATAGGAGAGCTGAAAAGTTGCAACAGGTACATTTCCATAGAATGAGGGAGCAAAGGATAGCAAAAGGTCTATATTTACAAAATAAAGGGAAGGGACCCCCTCATTCAAAGGGAGGAGAAGAAGAAAGCCCAAAGGGGATAGAAAAACAATAAGGGAGGGGGGGAAACCTCACATGTCCCATGTAAGGTTTGATCCTTGAGCTCAAAAGTTACTATAGTAACCAGTCAAAGAGAATAGTGACCAATCAGAGGGAACATCAAGGCACAAAGTTCTGCAGCCTTTATAAACTGTGGAAACAGGAAGTCAGTGGGACTCTTTCCCCCTCTCCATATGGGAGTCTGTTCTGTAAGATTCTTTCCCCTCCCCATGTGGGAGTCTGTACTGGTTCTTCAATAAATCTCCACCTTTGCTATACCATCTTCCATCTATGGATTCATCCTTTGACTCTGAGGGACAGAGAATCCAGGGAACCATCCTGCCCAGGGGAACACCACGTGTTTCAGTCCCAAAATCCTGCTTCATCATTAATGTTTTTATTTCTCTCTCTTAAAAAAAATGGTGAATTGATAAACTTCTGTACGTTCATACAATAGAATGCTAATTCAGTGATAAGAAATGAGTTTTCAAGCCACAAAAAGAACTTTAAATGCACATGACTTATTTAAAGAAACCAATTTGAAAGGAAATACATTATGTGATCTAACTATATGGCATTGCGGAAATGTCAAAATTATATAGAGAGTGAAAATATCAGTAATTATGAGATGCTTGATTAAGAGGGGAAGGGATGAATACTAGTAAATAGAGCATAGGAGATTTTTAGAGCATTGAAAATAATTCTATATGATACTGTAATGGTGGATACATGACATTATGCAGCTGTCAAAATCCATAGACCTATATAACAGAAAGAGAGAATTCTGATGTAAACTAAGGACTCAACTTAATAATAATGCATCAATATTGTTTCATCAGTTGTAAAAAATATACTAATGAAAGGTGCTAATTGTAGAAGACCTGGTGTGCAGGAGAAGAGGGGCTTTATGACAACTCCCTTTAATTTCTGCTCAAGCTTTCTGCAAAACCTAAAACCTCTATAAAAAAAAGTTATATTAATTTTTGTATTCATTTATATTTTAATAGATTTTATTGATTTCAGAGAGAGGAATGAGAGAGAGAGAGAGAAAGAAAAGCATGAATGTGAGAGAGAAACATGTGCCCATACTGGGGATGGAATTTACAACATGGAGTACATGCCCTGACCAGAATAGAACCTGCAACCTTTAGATCAGCAGCTCTCAACCTGTGGGTTGCGACCCCTTTGGGGGTCGAACGAACCTTTCACAGGGGTCGCCTAAGACCATAGGAAAACACATATATAATTACATATTGTTTTTGTGATTAATCACTATGCTTTAATTATGTTCAATTTGTAACAATGAAAATACATCCTGCATATCAGATATTTACATTACAATTCATAACAGTAGCAAAATTACAGTTATGGTTGGGGGTCACCACAACATGAGGAACTGTATTAAAGGGTCGTGGCATTAGGAAGGTTGAGAACCACTGCTTTAGGTGAATAGGATGACACTCCAACCAACTGAGCCACACTGGCCAGGGCTATTAATTTTATTTTTTAAAAGATAATTATATTTTTTCTACTACTTGAATTTCAAAGGTTGTTTTTGTAATGGAACAATCAAAGGGTCCGGGCTGCTTGTCACTACTTCAGCCAGTTAAGCAGAGACAGGGTTGAATCATGGTATGAACATTTATTCCAATAATGCTGCAGTATGGGAGAGCAGCAGGTCATCCACAAAAATCTGCTTTGCCTCATCCCATAAGCCAGCTGTGTATAGTGGGTAGAAGAAAAAGATTACATGGGAAAGTAGGAATTACAGGTATGGGAGAGTAGGCATGGGATAATCATTACAGGTTACAAGTCATACGGGCTGGAGGTGGGGTGTCGCAGAGGGCAGACACCTTCGAGTGCTCCAGGTCCAGATTACAAGAAATAGGGGCTGGGAGTTGGAAACAGCAGGTGACTCCAGGACTAGATTGTTTCATCCATGAGATTGTAAATCTTCCCATAGTGACAGACAGTTGTTGGAAGGAGGCTGGCCTGCATTCCATGTTAGCTCCCATGTCCCAGGGCCCACAACTCTGGGCGAAGTTAGAATGTGCTTTCTAATCAGGACAGAACCATCATGGTTAACAGAGCATGATTAATATGTATTATAATTATAGCTGGTCCCCAATATTCTGTTTCTGTTCCTATACTATGTCTTGTATTTTGAACTAATTTGCCTCTTTTCTTTTTTTTTGTTTGTTACATTTAATATGTTAATGTCTGTGATTATGTATGTGTTTGATATACAGATAATTCTGTTGTTTTGTATAAGTAAACTTTCAATTTGAGTGTTGATGACAGGTTACAGAGAAAGTTTCATATGTGTGTATTTAATTCAAAAGATAATGCTGTTGTACCATAATCAGAAAAATTTCTCTTTTGTGCTTTGGTGGTAGATTACAAAGACTGTTCCTCCCTCCCCTTATAAATAAGATAAAATAACCTATGAACAATCTATGGGTAAAACATTTACTTATGACTAAAATATTTTGTGTTCTCATGCTGCCATAACAAATTACCACGAATTGGGTGGCCTACAACAGCTACATGTCCTCACATTTCTAGCAGCTCGCCGTCTGAAATTAAGATATCTGCAGGGTGATGATTTCTCTGAAGGCTCTGGGAAGAATCTTTTTTTGACTCTTCCTAGCTTCTGTTTGTTGCCCTTAACCCTTGGCTTACAGCCACATCAGTTCAATCTCTGCCTCTGTTGACAACTGACCTTCTCCCCTGTGTGCCAGTGTCTGAATCCCTCTTCCTTTTCTTATAGACACCAGACATTGGATAGAAGTCTCACTCTAATTCCCTCTGACCTCATCTTAACTAATTATATATGCAAATACTGTATTTTCAAATACTTGTACATCTGAGGTTTCAGGTGGACATAATTTTTTTTTTTTTGGGCGGGGGGGCCTGCATTTTTCAACCCAGTCCAGTACCCTTTTGGTGATGTAACTTGCTTATTTAGTACTGGCTTCTCACTGATCTAGGTAATATACCTTTTCAACTGATACCATTATGTTTTCTAAGGTTTGACTTATACTAATTTCAATCAAGGACTATTCAAGATAGGCAATAATTTATATACAGTGGTGAAGGGGTAACTTTTAACTGGCTCTTAATTTGTTTTTGTTTTTTTTCCTAATGCTGAAAGCTACTTGTGTTTGTCAGTAAAAAACCAAGTTCATATTAACTGGTTTATAATAATTGAACATCATGTAAAGGCTACTTTTGACTATGAGAATTTTTTTCTTATAACGAATTCCAAACTTCTTAAAATACTTGATGTCAAGTATTTTAAGAAGTTTACATGTGGTATTTTAGTCCAACTTAACTTTTTTTTTTATAGTCTGTGCTAGGGGACCTATAAACATTTTCATGTTTGTATGTTAGTCTAATAAAACTATCATTTTAAGTGCAAAATAATAAAGATGCAATGGCATGAAATAAGATAAGATTTCCATAGAGATTAATTTAATTTATTATATGATGAGAGTAAACACAGAATCTATTTATAGAGAATAAATGTCCATTATGTATGTAAATGGTTTCATAGATCTCATTCGTATAAATTTGTTCAACAATATAGTTCATTGTATTTTCACTGACTTCTTTTAAGAACTTAGATTTGCAGTTGCCAGAATATTTTTAAATAGAAAAGAAATACCTCTCTGAAGTTTTACATTATTTGAAAATATATTTCCCTATATAAATAGCTCTGTACCATATTAGGCAAAAAAACTTAGTCTATTAAAATAACTAAATAAAATTCAAATCATGCTATATTCATGTTATTTCTACCTTTGAAGTTTATTTCTAAAGATCCTGGAAAATAACATCTCTTTCTGATGATGAGATTTGCAAATGTTAACAATAAAAATTATCCTGAGATTTATGCTACCCTAAAATTTTCTCTATCTTGGCTACCAGTATTTACTCCCTGATGTAATTTTCTATAAAATGTGCATTAGTTCTTCTCCAAGAAGCAGATGCCCAAGTGAGATCAGATATGCAAAGGATATATTGAGGAAAGTGAATATGAAGAATAAAGAAAAATAAGCAGGAGAAATAGCAGACCATAATGCACATCTGGCATATGAAGGAGAGTGGGAAGGAAAGAGGATTCAATAGGAAGAGTCTCAGATGACAGGGATGTTCTCAGAAAATGTTGGCCTGGGAAATGATGAGTTCATGATTCAAAGTCACCTGTCAGAGGAGTCCTGCTTCCCCTAGGAGTGGTCCAGCACCACTCTCCTGCCCCACTCAGCAGTTAGCTGGGAACAGGCCTGGAGAAGGATGGCTTTGACACATATGTGATGGTGGATCTAGAGGAGCAGCAGCTGAAACTGCTTGTCACCTTTGTAATCCCAAAGCTAATCAATTCCCAAAATATATTACAGAGGAGTACTTCCTCTCCCACCCCAAAGAGTAGAATCTGTCTGATTCCTCTGAAATGATATTCTAACTGCCTGCCTTTGGTAAAGAATTTGAAGAGTATGTGTTGCTTCTTTATTTCATAGGTTGACATTTTTTAGTTATAAAGTACCGAGCTCCCTGGATTTTTGGAAATAATTCAAACAATCTCAGAAGACTTAAGATTTATCTTTATTATTATTTGAACTTAGGGGTCAACTCTTTTCTTTCTTCCTCCTATGCTAATCTTGTATTTCCATCTTCCTGAACTTCTGCTTAGTTCCAGAGTTCTTCATTTAATTCTAGTAATTGTGAATAGATTAATTGGGCATGGAAAATTATTATAAGATAAGATGCCCTCTGTTTCTTCTATATTTAAGCATTATAGAATACTTCTACATCAAAACATTAACACCTTAAAAATGATTGTATAAATAAAATACATACAACATTCTTCGGTTTAATAGTAATTTTTTTCTCAAATAAGTAATCTTTGTTACAATGTAAATGATTGTATTGATATTTAAAGATTACTGTAGTTAATACAGCACTTTTCATTAAGTTTTAATTACCATAAGATTATTTTATGATATGCTCAAAAGGAGGAAGAAGTAGGATTAATTTCATAAACTTTTACACTAAAAATAATTAAGTATGTAACTTTCAATATGAAATACTTTTCTTTTTACCTAATTTGGAAACATGACTGAAGTGCAATTTATTTATAGTAGAATAATTTCTAACTATCAGTGGAAATTTTCTCACATTCAGTAAAAAAATAGTTTTAATTAATTTGCAACAAATTTTGTACTGGGCTGAATATGCATACTTTTCTATCCAGTGAAAATTAGATATCTCCATCTTAGAAAATATTTTATCTAAAGCTAAAAGACAATATTGTTTTTATACTTGTCAAATTTTTAAATTTTTTTAGTATTTTAGATGAATATTCATAATCTTGTTATAAGTTTGTCTGTATTCAAATCAGTTCAATCAACATTTTCCCATTATTATCTCTTCTTTTTTTTTAGATATATTTTTATTGATTTCAGAGAGGAAGGGAGAGGGAGAGAGAGATAGAAACATCAATGATGAGAGAGAATCATTGATCTGCTGCCTCCTGCATGCCCCCTACCCACAACCCTGGCATGTGCCCTGACTGAGAATCAAACCATGACCTCATGGTTCATAGGTCTATGCTCAAATACTGAACCACACTGACTGGGCATTATTATCGCTTCTTGATGCTGTATTGACTCTTCACAAGTTTCTAAATTCAAATCCTAGCATTAATAGCTAATAGCTATGTAAAATGTAATTTTTTTTTGGTATTTTTGTAGATATTAGTTGTGATAATATCTATGTATGTTTGTATGACAAAGACTATTAAATCTACCCCAAAATCTATTTCTTATTGAGTTAGAATAAGATTACATTTAATTTTAGCATAAAAAACTCCAATTTCCTTTGCAACTAGTTATGACTAATTGAGTATAATCTGTCTATTGTGGTGTAGAGAAACAAATGTGTATAAAATTTAGAATTGTTTCTTTTAGGTATACCTTGTGTCTTTTCTTTCTGATTGACTAAAATGTTGATGTTAAGGCTATAGCATTGAGCTTGACCTTGGGGAATTTGGAGAATATGAGGTTTGCAGAGTGGAGCAAAAAAGATAGAAAATTATATCCCAGAGGAAGTTGTGGAGCATAGCTTAAATACTAGCTCAGAATTTATTTTTTTCTCCCAATAAATAGTAGTGAATGAAAAGCAAATATATTTTATTCTTACATTTTCTTCATCTTCTGTTTGCCTATCTGTCTTAATTATCTTTATCAGAATTAATATAGAATAAAGGTATAGACTTTGAACCAGACTCCTAATATTGAGCTCTGCTTATAACATTTTAATAGCTATGGGCAAAATATTTTATCTATTTGTCTCAATTTCCCTTTGGAAAAATAGAGATGAAAATGATAGCTTTTCATTGGGCTTATGTAAACACTTAAAATGTTGCTTTGCACTTATTAATTGACTTCATCTTTCTTCTTGTTTGTTTGATGAGTCACAAAGCACAATTCTATTAGAGATGTTACTTCTTTACTCTTTCCTTTAAGAACATACTGCTTATCACACATCTCATCTCAACAGACCTATTCTGGCAAGCCATCATGAGATGTTTCCTTGTTTTTGTTTTAATTTATGTATTAGACCTTCAAAAGATAGGCACAATTGTTTTTATTTTTTAAAAAAATATTTTTATTGATCTCAAAGAGAAAGGAGAGGGAGAGAGAGATAGAAACATCAATGATGAGAGAGAATCATTAATCAGCTGCCTCCTGCATGCCCTCCACTGGGGATCGAACCTCCAACCCAGGCATGTGCCCCCGACCTGAATCGATCCCAGGACCCCTCAATCCACAGGCCAACACTCTACTCACTGAGCCAACCAGCTAGGTGACTTGTTTTTATTTTTATAACTAGAGGCCCAGTGCATGAAAATCCGTGCACTTGGTGTGTGTGTGTCGGGGGGGTCTCTCAGCCTGGCCTGTACCCTCTCATAATCATGTCTCCTCAGGTAGGTTCCCTAGGCCTGGCCTGAGATCAGGGCCTTTCAGGGCTTACCTTCCCCCAGCTGCTGGCAGATGGCCCCACCCCCCACCCCTGCCACTGCCACTGATTGCCATCTGGGCAGCACTGCTCCCCCATCCCGTGCCACCTGCTGGGTAGCCTGGGCCTACCCCCCGCCCCTTTTCTTTTAAATAAGAGTAATGTTTACTGTGTGATACAGAACTGAGTAGTATGACGGGTTTACCAGGATGGAAATGCACCACACCCACGGCCCTGTCACCCCCAACACCCAGAGACTACAGTACTTAGAAGTTACATGCAACAGCCATAACTGCCGAATATCTCTTCATAACAAACAAACCATAGCATATTTATACTGTATCACATTGAGTGATTATAGAAATCCATTTATATATTGCTTGTATAAAATCTTTTTTCTGTAAAAAATATTTTAAAAAGAAGATATAAAAACCATGTGCAGTTGAACGCCCTGCCAGGACAACCAATCTGTAAACATTCAGTGAGTATGTGCTTTGGAAAGCTGCCCGTGCCTCATGCCCACAGCGACTCCAGCAGAGCCTGCGAAGGTGCGCCCTGGCTGCCACTCTGGGCAGGACTGAGCTGGACCACGGTGGGTGGGTACAGCAGGGCCTGGCACTGTGTCCTTCTCCAGCCTTGCATCAGGATCAGGGTTAGGGTCAGGGTTGGGGACAGGCAGATTTTGGTTTCACTCTGAGTTCCATACTCAGCCTAATTTTGTTTGCAACTCATGGCTTTTCCTGACTTCACAGAGGTCCTTTGGTGGGTGCCCACAGCTGCCTGGTTGGGCTCCTCTCTGGGCCAGAGCCTCTGTCCTGCCTCCTGCAAGCCTGGTCCTGGGCAAAACAAGGCCCCCTCAGGACTGCTTTGGTCTCAGTGCTTGGTCCTGGGTTTCTTCCCCCCGTGTGGCTGATCTGAGTTTCACAAAAAAGCCTGACCAGTGCTGGCTGTGCTGAGCCTCATTGAAGAGTTTTTCATGCAGCAAGGAAGAGCCCTCTGGGACCCTCCTCCTCCTCCCTCTCCTCATGTCCTCCTCTTCCTCCTCCCAGCCCATGGTCACTTCTCCTCCAGATGCTCCAGCAGTGGGTTGCCTTCTGAGTCGGGGGTCTTAATGCTGTTGTTCCTGACAATGCAGGTGGGGTGATGCTGGTTGAACATCAGGATGAGCTGTTGCCGCTCCTGCTTCAGCTCCTCCATCTGGGTTTTCAAGCTCCGCATTCATGAGCTCCAGCCACTCAGATTCCCGCTGCAGAAACTGCATCTGCTCCTTCTTCTTGTTCCAGCATGGGGCTGCTGCCACTTTGTTCTTTTCCCAGCACCTTTTCCTCCGCTCCTCTTCCTCATCTAGCTCACTTTTCACAGGTTGAGGCCTCTTGCCCAGTTTCACCTCCAGGAAGTGCAAAGGGGCGATCATGGCCCCAATGTTGTGGATGTCAGAGTATTTCAGCTCTTCTGCAGTCAGGGCTGAGCTGGGGTGTACGGTCAGGGGGCCGAGCCCTGGCAGAGAGTCCCCAGTCATGGAAGGGTCCAGGATCTGCCCAGGCATCATAGCAGGAGGAGTGGCAGTCCAGCTCTGCAGAAGCCAGGGGTGGAGGCGGGGACCCCGGGGCCTGGGCCAGGCTGCAGGTGCCGTGCCTGCTCAGGAGCCACCATGGTGCCAACCCCACCCTTCAGCTTCCACCTCTACCAGCACCTCCTGTTGCAGCCACCGAGCATCCCTCTAGCAGGCTGTGGTGGGTGGCCTAGGTCTTCCTCTTTGAGGCGATCGATCTTGGGGCTCTGCCTGCCTGCCTGCTCACGCTTAACCACTCTGCCTGTCTGCCTGACTGATTCCCCTAACTGCTTGCCTGCCTGCCTGCCTGGTTACCCCTAACCACTCCCTTGTCTGATCACCCCTAACCACTTGCTGGGGGTCAGGGCCAGACCAGGCATGGGGTTGTGGTGATTCTGGTCTCTGGTCGTTCTGGTCGTTCTGCCATTTTGGTAGCTGGGCTTTTATTATATAGGATAGATTATCTTAAAGGTAAAATATAAATATAAACTATTATATGAATAACTAGAGGCCCAGTACACAAAAATTTGTGCACTCAGAGGGGAGGGGTCCCTCAGCCCAGCCTGTACCCTCTGGCAGTCTGGGAACCTTTGGGGGATGACCACCTGCTGGCTTAGGCCTGCTCCCTGGGGGATTGGGTCTAAGATGGCAATCAGACATTTCTCTGGCAGCCCGGCAGCCCTTGGAGGATGTCCACTTGTCAGCAGGGAGAACTAAGCTGCAGTTGGACATCTTTAGCGCTGATGAGGAGGCAGGAGAGGCTCCCACCACCACCGCTGTACTGGCAGCCGTCAGCCTGGCTTGTGGCTGAGCAGAGCTCCTCCATGTGGGAGCGCACTGACCACCAGAGGGCAGCTCCTGCATTGAGCATCTGCCCCCTGGTGGTCAGTTTGTGTCATAGTGACAAGTAATTCCCAGTCTTTCTGCTTTTAGGGTCAGTTTGCATATTACCCTTTTACTATATAGGATAGAGGCCTGGTGCATGGGTGGGGGCTGGCTGGTTTGCCCTGAAGGGTGTCCCGGATCAGGGTAGGGGTCCCCACTGGGGTGCCTGGCCAGTCTGGATGAGGGGCTGAGGGCTTTTTTCAGGATGGCCAAGCCGGCGACTGCAGCTCCCAGCCTCTCCTTTTTTTCTTTTTTTTTCTTTATTCTGGGATTTATTTACCTTCTATAATTGAAACTTTGTTGCCGCTCCAGCTCCCAGGCCATGGCCTGCTTTGTTTAGCTTCTATAATTGAAACTTTGTTGTTTAGAGTGGAGCTCAGAGCCCGGCCACAGCAGGGAGGAAGCTTGGCTTCCTCCATCACTGGAGCAAGCAAGCCTCCTGCTCACTTCAGCTGCGTGGCTGCCGGCCGCCATCTTGGTTGGGTTAATTTGCATATCCTGCTGATTAGCCAACGGGAAGTGTAGCGGAGGTATGGTCAATTACCTTGTTTGTCTATTATTAGATTAGATAATTAGTTAAAATAATATACATTATTAAATAATTATTTCTAGATTTTCTAAACTATTATTATAAAACATTTAGATTTGTTTTCTCATGTTATGGAGAAAAACCAATTGTGACCAGACTTATATAAAAGCATAAATCATTTTTTGAAGTATACATTTTTTATTGAAATACATATGATCACAAAAAGAATAACTAGGATAAAAGAAAGGAAAAATGTTTGCCAATATGAGCTTATTTTCCTACTATGCTTTAAAACTGGTCCAAAAATGTCTTATTGGCAATCTATGGCAGCATTCATGTAAAAAAAGAAAAGTAATATTAAACTGATGTTTAAAGATGCAAAAGAAAGCAAGCAAGGCTGGGTGCTGTACACGTTCCTGTGTAAGCTCATCTGTTTTTTCTCTTTTTCTGTTTTTCTCTCATTATTAAACTAAAGTTTGAAAACATATTCTTCCTTTGGTTTCCTAAATGTAACAGAGGAAATAACAGATGGCACTATGAATAAATCAACTACTTAATGGAATCTTCAAAAGAAAAGAAAAATAAACACATTCAATATTTATGCTACAAAAAATTGGGGGTAATATCTGGATTAAAGTGGAGTCAGATTCTTCTTACTTTCCTTTAAACTATTTCCCACAGAGGAAATACATGAAAACTCATTAAAAGTATTAAATCTAAGACCAATAGGAAACTAATGCCAGAAACTGAGATAGATATCAACTAAATATAAATTACATTCATGAAAAACCATCAGTGGCAGAACTTTTTATCACCTCAAGAAACAAATGCAGTCCTACATGACTGAAAAAATATGGGATCATATTTTTCCTACCATTTATCCCTAACTCAGTGAACTAGAGATTCTGCCAAATAGAAAATTTGGAAGCTATCTTTCTCCTCTTTCTTACTACTACTTTTTAAAAGTAAACATCTGTCCAAAGTGGGTTTTTTTACTCTCGATTCTTCAATACGACTTCTACAAATTTTCAGAAAATGCAATTCCTATCAACTAATATGGCAGGAAATATCAAATGTTGGGTGATAACTACATTGAGTCGTAGGAAATGTACAATTTAATAAAATGCTACAGAACACTAAGAGGCAGGAAATGTCTGGAGAGAAAAGTGTGCTCAGGAATATACAACCTCACCTGGACTACTTTTCACTGTCTGAAACTCTATCTAGCAGGGAAAGGAGGTCATCATATTTGGTACAACAGACACTGTCAAAATTGCACTGCCTGTTACACTGGTTTCCATGACTATTTCTGAGGACTTCAACCTTACCTAAGTGCACAGCGAATGAAACCAAAAACAAACAAGTCTCATGGACTCTGTCATTTGACAGATACGTAATTTGACTACATTTCTTCTGGATAATAATAATAATAATGATAATAGGTAAATAGAAGTAAAAAAGTGTATGATAGAATAATAGAATATAGGTAGCAAAACTTCTAAAAGAAACAGGAAGACTTAGCAAGGTTCTAGATCCAAAGGGGCCAGGACGTTTGTGCATGGACACATTAAGTGAATGTTCCTACATGAATTGTGTAAGGATAAGCAACTATTGTAGAGATGGAAAGTAAACAAAGAATGTAGAAAATATCTTAGCAGATGTAGAAAATAAGAAAAACAGTGAAATTGTAGATCAATTGAGTCAATCCTGGATGGCTAGGAGAATAATGCTACCAAATATCCAAATGTGACTATCAATGAGAAGATGTCTGAGGGGAAAATTAGTTTTATAATAAAAATATTTAGTAGTAGTTGACATTATTTCTATAGTAAATATTGGATACAAGTCTATTGTTATCTGTTTTAAAGAGAGCATTATTAAACCAATAGTGTTTTGTTGGCTAGTTTTATTTAATGAACTTTGACAATATCATGTTACAAGAATAAGAGAAAAAAGATATGTTTTAGTCTCCTCTATAATCTGTAAGAAGGTAACCACTTAGAGAAAGAAGTAAATGTTCATAAGAGAAAAGATTGATGCCAACAATAAAAAAATGTAAGAACAGAGAATTTGGTATAAAAAAGGGAGGATTTATCAGATATTTCTCTTCATCATCACTTATGCAAAAGCAAAACAAAATGCAAAACACCAAGTTCTTACTAAATATAAAAATTAATTTTTCTGTGGTTGAAAAATAAAGTTCCCATACAATTTTAACTAATGGAAATTAAGTCCTTAAATATGTTTAAAACACCTTCTAACATATTGCACACAATTTTGTTTGTTTAGAATGTGGATTCGTCTACTAAAATATAGTATATTAACCTAATTGAATACTATTACAATCTGTGTAATATTTCACTACCAATTAGTTTGGATATCATGATTTACATATCAAGTGTACTATTTTCTCAGAACTTATATATGCAACAATTAAATTATTAGTATAAATCTGAATTGTTTTAACTTTTTGCAATTTACGTATTTTTTTCAAATGAGCAGTTAAAGTTTTTTTGTAATCATTTTTCTTAGTTAAACAATGCTAATAGAAAAGAGAAGTTCTTCACTTAAAAATTATATATTTTTCAGAATTAATTTTTTGGTACAAATATAAGAATCACTCATAAGTTTGATGATATGTTTTATAGTTTTTTTTGAAACTGTGAGAAATATATTAGATCACCTTCAAGAGGAAAAGCATTCCTGGGTTTCAATATGTTGTTTGTTGTAAACAGATTCTCCATTGTCATTATATTTTGCATATTCTCTGCAAATCTTTAAAAGTATCAGGAGACTGATTAGAAACACAGCACTTCTGATTATATTTTACACTTTAAAATAGAAAATGATGGAGTTGTTGATTATTAAGTAAACATAGGTATGATATTTAATGCTTTTTTTAAAGTTTTATTTTATTGTTCAAAATATTACATATAGTATTACATATGTCTCCTTTTTCCCCCATTGACCTCCCTGTGGCCAACCCCTAAACCCCACCCCTGGCACATGCCCTGGTTTTCTAATGTATAAAATCTACCTCATTATAGTAACTTTTTACAAAAATATTTGCTGTTTAGATTATCATTTCAATTGCACACATAAAACCAAGATTTTAATGTATTGACTCAAGAAATAAAGTAATAAGCTACTTCATAGAGACAAAACATTTTTGATGTAAGTGGTATAAGTATAAAATTATTTTATAACTTTTCATAAAAATAAGAAACTTTAATGGGAATGTATTTTAATTTGTCATTATTTCTGAGCAAAAAAATTTTTCTGTTGTAATAATCCTATATAATGAAAGCCTAGGTGGCATCACACCCTCTTGTGATGCCCTCACGTCCTCACAAGATGGCTGCCACAATTTTGTCACAAGATGGTCACCACAAGATGGCTGGCAGGGGAGGGCAGTTGGGGGCAAACAAGCCAACATGGATGGGCAGTTGGGGGTGATTGGGCTGGCGGGGGAGGGCAGTTGGGGACGACCAGGCCAACGTAAAGAGAAAAAGGCTGAAGAACAAAGAAAACAATGACTTGTTAATATAATATTCTCTTAACTAACCAAATGGAGACCCTAAGTTGGAGATACTGAAGACACACTGAAGTGTCTTTATCTCTTTCTTTTATTTTTCCTCAGTTTGCCTCACTTTATACAACTATTATTCCAAGACCTTATATACCTTAGATAATTTACTTGATATTTGGGAACCTTGTTTATCTGTATCCTTTTTTCTTTATTAGCTTTAAATATGTTTTTTTTTAATTAAAGTTGGTATACAATAGTATATTAGATTCAGGTGTACCACACAGTAATTAGACATTATATAACTTGTTAAGTTATCACCACAATAAAGTTAGTAGCCATCTGACACCATACATAATTATTAAAATACTAGTGGCCTGGTGCATGAAATTCATGCACATTAAAAGGGAATTAATTAGAGGAAATATTTTAATACTCAAGGCCTGGTGCACAAAAATTTGTGCACTCAGGGGGCATCCCTCAGCCCAGCCTGCCCCCTCTAACAGTCTGGGAGCCCTCACAGGATGTCCTACTGATGTCCCTGTGGGGAGCGGGTCTAAGCCGCAGTCTGGCCTCCCTCTGTGGAAAGCAATTGGCCGATCAGGTATATAGATACTTTCTGAAGGCAGCACAGACTCCTTCCTTATTTCTTTCCTCTGTGGTTGGAGAATAGGGGACTAAAAGGTGGAGACAGAACTGTGGCTGGGCCTGGGGCTCTTGTAGGCAGCAGAAAGAAGGATCGGGCTGGGGAAAGTCTAGACATGGTTTTCTTCAATTGTCTTCCCTTCCTCCAGGCCCCTCGCTCTGTTCTCCCCTTGTCGTGGTGGACGCTTGGGCCTCGGACTGACAGGAGCCCAGCAATGGTGAAGTTCAGCCCCCTCACTTCTCAGCTGAACATACAACCGCCTCACATTCCAAGTGGAGTTGTTTTCAAGTGGCCAAAGTGTTGGCAATTCATGCCTCCTGGCCTTTCCCCTCTCAGGTTTCCTCCTTGGGTCAGTTGCAAACTTCACCGAGACACCGAAGCAACTCTGCCCTGGTAGTTCTGCACCGGCCCCTGCCCGGGCCCGGCCGGGAACTCTTCCTTGAGGTCTCTAGGTCCACAGTCTGAGCTCAGGGAGGTCACCCAGAGCCAGTTCCCCCAGACAGGTGGAGCAGGGGGGCTAGCTTGAAGAGCTGGAGGAAGATGGCAGAATAAGAGTTGTTATGAACCAGCGCCTGCTTAGCCAGACTTCCTAAGCTCCCCACCAGGCCCAGGCCGGGCCCCTTCCCCACATCAGGAGGATCCCAGCTGAGGTCCCCTCCCTGCACCCAGTGCTCTCCTCCCTTTTCTACCACTGGGGTAAGGAGCAGCTCACCTGCTCTGGACCCTGCCAACATGACAGGCTGAGGCACAGGTGGTGCAGCCTAGGGTGCTGGTGGCTACAAGCCTTCTCCCCCTGAAGTGTGGAGCCACCCTGGGCACCATGCATGGAGACACTGCTCTCCACTGAGCCACCATCCGCCTGGGACCTGTGGGGTTAGGGTGGCCTCGGGCTCCCACTGGCCCCACTGAAGCCAGACTCAGCTTGGCCGGCCACCCGCCATCGCCTGAAGGCTGCACATGCCCCACGGGCCTCATTGCCCTCATGAATCACCCTGTTCCGGCCGTCCTATCCCAGGAAGTGGCCATCCCGATCACCATGGCTCACTCCCTGGTGCAGTTGGGCCTGCCCAGCAAGCATGTAGGCAGGAGCTGGGCCTCTGAGGGGAAGGAGGAGGGATGCGCGGGCCAGGGCAGAAGTGGGGAAATTGGTGGTGTAAACACAGCACACCCCCATGTCGAGATGGCCCCTCGTGCTGCATTCCCGAACCCCTGGGTGCCCCTGCCCAGCACTGTGCTCTCAGGCTTGGGGTGGGGGTGAGGGACCTGGAGCTGTAGCCTGAAGGCAGCCCTCACTGGCTTGGAATTGCAGTGGTCGATCTGGGAGGGATGCAGGGTGCCAAATTCCGCCTCTCTCTCTCTCTCTCTCTCAGAGAGGGGCCCGTGTCCCCAGCGGGCGGGGGCTCAGGTGAAGGCAAGCATGCCAATCACCTTGCCTGAGCCCCCGCCGGCCCCCAGGTCGAACACGGGGGCCTGGATGGCAGCTCCCATTGTCCCACCCTGCCTGAAGTATGCAAATTAGCTGCCATCTTTGTTGGTGGTTAATTTGCATATCACACTGATTAGCCAATAGGAGGAGTAGTGAAGGTACAGTCAATTACCATGTTTGTCTATTATTAGATAGGATTGCTATTTTGTTTCCATTGCTCCATCCCAGTCTCTCCCAGCCTCTGTCTGTCTTTGTTTTTCTCAACAGTACTCTAGGCCTTCTTGCTTCCCTCTCTTCCTCTTCCTCTTTCCCAGCTGGGAGGGGGTGGGGCCAGTTGGGGCAGCTTCACCCTCTGTCTGCCCTGGGGCCTCATTCTGAGAGAGGCTCCGAGAGCGAGCTGGGAGGGAGGGAAAGAAAGGGAGAAAAGGCTATGAGCAGGTGTGAGCTGTGTGTGTCTGTGCATGTGTGCAGTTGTGAGTGAGTGTGAATGCTGGCCCGCCTCCCCTGGCCCCATCCCTGCTGCCACAAGTCCACACCCACCAGAGCCAGCTGCACACACAGCCTGGGCATTAGGTCACGCCTTCAGTCGTTTTGGATGTGACAGACCCTGGCTCTTTATATATATTGATTATAGACAATATTCCCTATCCTGCATTTTACATTCCCATGACTATTCTGTAGCTATCAATTTCCACTTCTTAATCTCTTTCCTTTTTACACCCATCCCCTAAACCCCTCTTACATCTTAAAGAAGACTCTTTAACATTTCTTATAATTCTGGCTTGGTGGTGATGAACTCCTTTAGCTTTTTCTTGTCTGTGAAGCACTTTATTGGTCCCTCTATTCTACTAGTAAATTATAGCTATGCTGGATAGAATAATCTTGGTTGTAGGTCCTTACTTTTCATCACTTTGAATATTTTTTGTCAATCCCTTCTGGTCTGCAAAGTTTCTGCCAAGAAATCAGCTGATAGTCTTATGGGAGCCTCCTTGCAGATAACTAATTGCTTTTCTCTTGATCCTTTTAATATTCTTTTTTGGTCTTTAACCTTTAGTATTTTAATTATTATGTGCCTTGGTGCAGGCCTCTTTAGGTTAATCTTGTTTGGGACTCTCTTTGCTTTATGGACTTGTATATTGATTTCCTTCATCAGGTTAAGAAAGTTTTCTGTTATTTTTTTCACATAGGTTTTAAATTCTTTGCTCTCTCTCTTCTCCTTCTGGCACCCACATGATGCAAATATTGGTACTCTTGAAGTTGTCCCAGAGGCTCCTTAGACTAACCTCATTTTTATTTTACTTTTTATTACTTTTTCTCATTGTGTTTCTAATTGGGTGTTTTCTGCTCCCTTATATCCCAAATCTCTAATTTGATTCTCTGCTTCCTTTACTTCACTCTAGAGTTACTGTAATGTATTCTTCACTTTAGATAATATATTCTTTATTTATAACTGGTTCTTTTTATGTTTTCTAGTTCTGTTTTTTTTTCCTATCATCCTATGTTTATGTTTTAAGTTCATCTACTATATCCCTAAGCTCATTGAGCATCCTTATAAGCAATATTTTGAACTCTGCATTTGGCAGCTTATTTGTTTTCATTTTTCTGGAGATTTTTTCTGTTTTCTATTTGGAACATTCTTCTTTGTCTCCTCATTTTGGCATCCTCCCTGTGATGGTTTCTATGTATTAGGTATATCTGCTACATCTCCCGGGCTTGGTAGAGTGTCCTTAGGCAGTAGCTGTCCTGTAGGGTCCAGTGGCACAGCCTCCAATTACTTGAGATGGCACTGCAGGTTTGTCCCCCTGTGAGGGCTGTGTATACCCTATTATTGTAATTGAGCCTTGATTGCTGTTGGCATGTCATTAGGAGGGATTT
This sequence comes from Myotis yumanensis, assembly GCF_028538775.1. Classification (NCBI taxonomy): domain Eukaryota; kingdom Metazoa; phylum Chordata; class Mammalia; order Chiroptera; family Vespertilionidae; genus Myotis; species Myotis yumanensis. The sequence continues at coordinate 134,222,395 of NW_027223754.1, forward strand.
ACCCTAAGGCCAATTAATGCAAAGACTGTGGAGGATCAGCTGTGCAGGGGCCCACCTCATGGAGCAGGATTTACTTCAGTGGGTCTTGGTGCCCACAGATTCCATCCCTTGAGTCCTTCAGCATGTTGCTTGTGGAGGTGGCTCTGGATCTTCCTGGGAAGTGCAAGCCAAGGTCAGCTGTCATCTGTGTCCTTCCCAGGGCCAGCAGGCATGAACTGCAGAGTGATCAGCAGATGGTTGCTTTCTGTGCTAGGCTTGAAGGTGCTCAGGAAAGACCAAGGACAGAAGCAGGTTGACTGCCACTAGTGCCAAACAGTGAGAGATACAGGGCACACTGAGGCTTATTTGAGAGATTTTAGTAAAGTCTGAATCATGGGCCAAGACAGACCATTAATATGGAAAAGCCAAAAGAAACAGCTTCAGTGGGCCCAAAAATTGGATGGACAGGGTCTCAGAAAATCACCAGGGCAGGACAGAGAGTTAGAAAGGTTGATGGAGACTCATATATTGTGTCCACTTAGCACAGGAGGGCTCAGAAAAGAAACAATGGCATATGGCAGTACTTCTGTTGGAAAGAAAGCTGCTTTTTAGCTCTCACCCCAATACCAGACAATTCAGTTGCTCCCCATATGTCCCTGATGACTTTCCAACTTCTACCCCAGCACTGGAGCTCAGAAAAAGTGAGTCTGAGTAAGTTCATGAGGAGGCCCTTTAAAAGAATCACCTGAAAATTCTGCAGCCCTCCTCACTCAGCCACAATTCTTCTGGTTTTTACAGCCATAACTAATGGAGACTTCTCTTCCTGGCACTGGAATCCTGGGCTGAAGGCTTGATGTGGGGCTGGGAACCCCTTATTCCTTAGGGGGAACCTCCATAAGCTCAAATATCTCTCCTGATTTTTATCAGACTCTTGTGTCTGACAAGCCCCTTCCATGTCTCCATCTCTGTTTGCACCCTTCCTACAAGTCTGGATGTGGCTTTTTCTTTATATCCTTAGTTGTAGGACTTCTGTTCAGTTAGATTTCATACATTTCTGAATGATGGCTGTTGTGTAGTTTAGTTATAATTTTTACTTGGTTTTGGAAAGATTTGAGTACTGTGTTTACCTGAGCCAACTTTTTAGTTATTGATTGATTATCTTTTTTCTTGAAAAAGAGAAATATATATATATATATATATATATATATATATATATACACACACACATATATATATATATATATATAGAGAGAGAGAGAGAGAGAGAGAGAGAGAGAGAGAGAGAAAGAGAGAGAGAGGAGAGACATCTATTTGTTGTTCTACTTATTTATGCATTCATTGGTTGCTTCTTGTATGTGCCCTGACCAGAGATTGAACCTGCAACCTTTGTATATAGGGACGATACTCTAACCCACTGAGCTAACTTCTACTTTTCTATATTTAAATCCCTCCTGGAAGGTGTGTTTGTATGTGTGTGTGTGTGAATTTTATGTATATAAAAGCATAATGGAATCAGAGATAACTGTAAGTACTGAGATGATCATAAATAAAGGCAATTCATTGTTAGGAGGAATTCTGAGCTAGAGAGGGTAAAGAAAACTTACAGCCTGCTATAATTTTATTAATTCTAAAAATAGGGCCTTGAAATTCCACAGTACATGCATGTTTATTTATGCCTTGGGGCATCCTGCTTTTTTTGCAAATCTCTCTTGTGAGCTTGGGAGCTGCTGAAAATCAGATAAGCTGTCTTATTCAGATTTTGTAATGGTTACATTGACTAGAGCAGGTTCTGTATAATATGTACAGAAAACATTTTATTTCTTACCTTTGCTCCCATCCCTGTAGTTGAAATCTAAGACACTTATCTAATCTTAGTTATCTATTGATTTGTAATAAATTGCCTCAAAATTTATTGGCTTCAGATAATGACATTTATTATTTCACTATGTCTGAGTCAAGTATCCAGCCATGTCTTAGCTGAGACTTCAGGCTCTGAGTCTCACAAAGCTATGACCATGGTGTTGGCCAGGACTGTGGTTTCATCTGTAGACTTGGCTGGGGGTGGATACATTTTCAAGCCGATTCTACACATTTTTGGCAGGATTTATTTCCCTATAGGCTGTTAAGTGAAAGGCCTCAATTTCTTACAAGCTGTTAACAATAAGCTTCCCTCACTTTCTTGCTACATGGACCTCTTCATACAATAGCTCTTAACACAGTAGCTGGCATCATCAGTGTGAGGATACATGAGGTCAGAGAAAGATGGTCAGTAAAGAGAACCACAGTTTTTGGGAAAAAACTATGTAGTGATGGTATGTCACTTTTGTGATATTTTGTTTATAAAAACAAAACACCAGACCTAGTTCACATTCAAAGGCAGAGGATTACACAAGAGCATTAATACCAGTAGATCATTGTGAGCCTGCTAATATCCATGAATTTTATAGTGGCATGGAGGTAACTAAAAGTGTTCACTTAAAATCATAGCACAGTCTTGGTTCAGTCATTAGGAAGTTTAGTCAAGTGTGTTTGTCAAAATTTTAGTTTTAATTTAAATTATAAATTATTCCCAGATATTGAGAAAGATGATTGGTTTGATTTCCTTTTTCCCCAGCCAATATCTATATTCATCTTATCTAGGACTGCTGTGTTAGATAGATCCTGGCACAGCATTCACTTTTTTTTTAAATGGGGCATAATGCCTTCTCACATCATAAAAAGTAGGTGGTCTGTCCTTTCCTGCTATGATGATCAATTTCTGACCTTGTCATGGCTGTGATATAAAGAAAGAGAAAATATAGGAGTAAGAGGAAAGTTATAACTAAATTTATTCTTATGCTAATATAGCATCAGCTTCATGGACACAAAAGTGCTTTCATTGACTTTTTCTTTTGGAAAATTATATGGATGGTGCCCATCACTCAGGAGCACTATCCATGTGGGGCAGTTAGTTATCTAGATATGCCTTCATCAGAGCAAAAATATCTTTTCACCTTTTAATTGTCTTTTTAAAAGTAGAAAGCTTGTAGTGGGATTTGTAATGTCTCTAGGCTGAGGTCTTTTTACACCTACAGTCACTTTTCTTGGATAGGGTCCAAGACAAAACCATGCTAACTCTTTTGTGGCAAGGCACACATCTGGTCCTTGGTAAAAACAGATGCTTTATTCCAACAAGCTGTGGAAGGGTGGGCCACCCAAAGAGGCTTCTTTTCTTTTCTTTTTCTTTCTTTTTTTTTTAAAAATCTTCACCCAAGGATATTTTTTTCCATCAATTTTTAGAGAGAGTGGAAGATGGGGAGGGAGGGAAAGAGAGAAAGAGAGAGCGAGAGAAAGAAATATTTGTTGTTCTGCTTATTTATGCAGTCATTGGTTGCTTCTTGTATGTGACCTGACAAGAGATCAAGCCCACAACCTTGGCATATCAGAATTATGCTCTAACAGAGCTACCCCGTGAGGATCAGAAGCTAGTTTTCTTTTACTTGTATGTCAGAGCTGCTAGTCATATCTAGCAGCTGCTCTCTCTTTAGATATCTCTATAGTGGTCAATTGTCAGTTCACTCTTCATAGGGCATTAACCTAGCTCAGTGAGTTTACTTAAACCTTCACTGTTCCCCTCTCTTTTGGGGGAAGTGGAATTTTAAAGAGACCTTAGCTTTGTCAGTTAATCCTAACCTAGCCTCCAACTCCAGATACTTTTAGATTTTACAATGTCATTGAATATGGAAATATCATTAAAAAAATAAAACCCTTCTTACTGACTCTTTAAAAATACTCTTCTCCTGAAATCAGTTTGGCTCAGTGGATGGAGCGTCGGCCTGCGGACTGGGGGGTCCCGGGTTCGATTCCGGTCAAGGGCATGTGCCTGGGTTGCGGGCACGTCCCCAGTGCGGGGTGTGCAGGAGGCAGCTGATCGATGTTTCTCTCTCATAGATGTTTCTAACTCTCTATCTCTCTCCCTTCCTCTCTGTAAAAAATCAATAAAATATATTTTTTAAAAAAATACTCTTCTACAGTCTTGCTTCTTACTTTGGAGCCTAATCCCAGAGGGAAACTCTGGATGTAAGTCTTACCTCAGAGTTGAACTGACCCAAGGCAAAGGAGCTAGGTCTTTCTTGTAACTGTCACATGCCTACTAGTCACGGATTAAGAGAAGATCCGGAGAGAATAAATTATCTGGCACTGCCTGGCTTTCAAAAGATATCAGGGAAATGGACTTAGTAGCCTGGGGGTCCCTTTCCTTAAACATACACACAATGTTGAAAGATATCCCAGAGGATCTGAGTGGAGTACCAAACTTGCAATATAGACATTTTTTTTTTATATAGCACATGAGTACTAAAGCAGCTCTTCAGTTAAATCCTGTTATCATTTTTTATGTGTTTATACAATTTATTATTATGTATCTTGCTCATTTATCCTAAAATTTTCTTGGTGAACGCTCACAGTCACACCAAGTGTTACAAAACTTTTCTGGAAGAAACAACCAGAGTCTTAACAAGATTACTTTTGAAAATATTATTGTCCTATAAGTACAGTTGTCCCTTGAACAACATGAGACTTAAATGCATGAGTCCACTTATTCAGGAATGTTTTTCAATAAATGCCTTTATTGTTTTGGATCTAAGGTTGGAAGTCAAAAGATGTGGCTGGCCAACTATGCATTAATCAACTCAATTTTATATAGTGGTCTTCAGCATCTGCAAATTTTGTTATCTGCAGTGGTCTAGGAATCCATACCCCATGGGAGTCAAAAGTTATACATGGATTTGCACTGATGCCACTAATGTTGTTCAAATGTCAACTGTACTATCTATTGTAGAAAGAATAAATGAGTGCATTATGTATTTCTAAGAGATGTAGAAAAATGCTATCTAATTCTTTTACACAAAGGCTATTGTTAATCTCCTGTAGTCGTTTAATAGATCACTTGTTTTAGTTATTATTACCAATAAACTCCTTTTAAAATGCCATGGAATTTTAATTCTAATATTCCTTGATCATTCCTTGGCTCTTCCACTGTTAAAGATCTACTTCCTGAGCCTGGCCGGTATGGCTCAGTGGTTAAGGGTTCACCTATGAACCAGGAGGTCTCGGCTTGATTTCCAGTCAGGGCACATGCCAGGGATGCAGGCTCAATCCCCAGTGGGGGTGTGCAAGAGGCAGCTGATCAATGATTCTTTCTTGTGATTGATGTTTCTATCTCTCTTTCTGAAATCAATAATAATAATAATAATAAAGAAAAGATCTACTCCTTGAAATTCTATAATCTCTTGGTTATTTTTTTTTGTTTTTCATTCTAATTTTTTATACAACAATTCAACAAGTGTGAGAAGATTCAGTAAATGCATATTTTGTTTGGAATCAAGTTGAGGGCTTTATAGTGGATATTAAATTATTTTTGGAGTGCCATTATCTTCTCCCAATCTTGGGCTGAGTCCTTGACATTCTCTCCCTTTGTCTCATCTCTTTTTGTTTCTTTGTTTGTTATTTATTATTATTTTGCCAAACAGCTCTACATTAGTTCTACATTCTCCTCAGACTTCCCCTTTTTTATAATTTTTTTAATTATACAAAAAAGGACACTATCAGTCCTAGATTATTACTGAAACAAATTGGCTTATTTTAAAAAATATATTGCTTGAGCAATAAGCAGCAATGATAAGACTGGAGCTTTAGTCTTTTAATGCTCATTTAACCACATATTTGCAATACAGCCAGTTTAAGTAATTTCTATTTAAAGAGCATTAGTTTCCTAACTGGTTATTAAAAAGGAGGGAAAGTATAAGAAATATATCCTATATAATAAAAGACTAATATGAAAGTAGACTGAACGGCGGAACAACCTAACAATCGATGGCTATGACATGCACTAACCACCAGGGGGTGTGTGTGGAACATGGCAGGTGTCGGCCATGGCGGGATGGTGGAGCAGGTGAGCAGGGGCACCATACCAAGGCAGGGTGCCTGTTGCTGTCATCGGGGCGAGCCTCTGGTGGTTACTGAAGATTCTTTGCTCCCACGCTACTGTCCTGCCCAATGCTCGCACCCGCTGCCAGCACTGGCCCCACTCACACCCGCTGTCGGTGCCTGGTGCTGGCCCCGATTGCTTGGCACTGTCAGCGGGTGTGAGCTGAGGCTGCTTGCTCCAATCACCCCTCAGAGCTTCTCCACCTCCCCTGCTCCTGAGGGACAGATCGGGGCCCGGCAGCCGCCTCTCGCACATGCTGCTAGTGACAGCCCTGCTTGCACCAACTGCCGATGCCAGAGCCACCGCTTGCAGTTGTTGCCAGTGCCTGGTGCCGGTCCCAATCACTTGGTGCCATCAGTGGGTACAAGTGGTGGCTGCTGGCCCTGATCGCCCCTGAGGGCTTCTCCACCACCCCCTGCTCTTGAGGGGTGATTGGGGCCAGCAGCTGCCGCTTGCACCCACTGATGGTGCCAGCCCAAATCGCTTAGTGCCATCAGCAGGTGTGAGCAGAGCCGGCGCCGTCAGTCCGTGAGAGTGGAGGCAGCAGAAATGGGGCTGTTGGCAGACAGGGGACCGGGGTGTGCAGTGGGAGGGGCTGGGTTGGGGCACAGAGGATGGGCTGAGACTCGCCCCTGTGCCTACTGCAGCCTTGCGGCCCACAGTTCCTTTTAAGGTGCATGAATTTGTGCACTGGGCCATATATATATATATATATATATATATATATATATATATATATGATTAGAAATATTTGACAAAATTTAGCTACTGTTAATAAAATCATCGATGGGTCTTATTAGATCAATGGTTCTAAATCAAGACCATTGGAGTTGGAGTAGTATGTTGGTAAAAGTTCTCAGCAGATATTTGTAATTCCACCACCTACTGTGAATTAATGGATTACACATTTTTTCAGCTCTTTTAGTTCTTAGCTGCTTTGATCTATGAACTATTGAAAGGAGAGGAAAAGATATTTGTTCTCAACTCTTCCTATTTTGAGGTGGAGAAACATCTTGCCTTTTCCCTGCTCACCCTCCCTTCCCCATAGTAGGAGGAATGGATTATCTGAATAGTAAATGGTGAGCAGAAACCAGGAATGTGGATTTCAGGTCTTTCCCTTTCATCTCTCTTCATTTCCCCTTGCCTATAGATAGCACATTAGTTTTTTTGCTTCCCTAGATATTCCCTTTCCTGTGAAGAATGGACAGTGGTTTTCTAGTACTGCCTGTGTTTAGGGTGGTGGAGAAGCCTGATTAATTCAATGATACTATCATAGTAGTTGTGCACCTAAAGTAAAAAAATTCACAAGTTCTAAAGTTTGATATTTTGACCTCATACCTTTTATCTATCTCTCAATTGGTTGATAATTCAGAAAGTAAATTTAATGTCTTATACATATTGCACCCCTCAATCCTCAAAATTTATCACTGAATGTATAATAAGGGTATTTTAATAGCTGATTATAAGGAAACTAGAGGCCCAGTGCACAAAATTCATGCACAGGTGGGGTCCCTAGACCTGGTCGGCAATCAGGGCTGATCAGGGCCAGGCCGATCAGGGCCGGGCTGGAGAGGAGACGACGGTGGCTGGGCCGGGTGTGGAAGGAATGGACACTGGATGTTGACGCCGCCATTATCAGCGCCCCACCACCACATGGTTTCCTATCCCCCCTATTTCTCCCTCCCCTGCCGCAGTGATGAGATACCGCCACTGTGGTGGGTGGGCAGCAGGTTGATTGGGGCCTGCTGACCATGGAGGAGGGACGGGGCACAGGAGGTTGGCCGCCAGCCCTGAGGAGGCAGCAGGCCCTTGGCCCTCCTGGGAAAAGGGCTGCAATCGCCGCCAGTCACCCCCAGTTCCCTGTCCCAGCCTGGGGCCTGCCAGCTGGGGAGAGGGACTGCAGGAGGTTCATTGGCCAAGGAAGGTTGGCTGTGGGAGCACACTGACCACCAGAGGCAACTCCTGCATTGAGTGTCTGACCCCTGGTGGTCAGTGCGTGTCATAGTGACTGGTTGTTCTGGTCGTTCCAGTTGCTTATAAGTCTATCAATTTACCTATTTATGCACTAGTATTACAATGTGAATTAAGAAATGAACCCTCCATTTGAAGGATAAGAAATAGATGAAACAGAAGTTGGCTTATGCCCTATAGAAAAAGAACAATGTTCTAGATGGATAATGCCACTGAGGTGAAACAATGAGATTCCTGTTCAAGATGAGACACTGGCTAATTTCAAATAGCAGTAGTTGACCTTTCACCTCCTACCAAAACATTCAAGTCAAACCTGCTAGCATCACATCTCTTTAGTAAAAACCACTTCAGTTAACATAATAAGAAATTAACAATATAAAGGCAAGCATGGATCCAAAAAGAATCAAATTTCTAAAGGTAACCAATATTATAAAAGGAAAACTGAACACATATTAGAACACTAAAATAAACCCAAGGGAGTCTCACAGAAAAATATCCTATCTAATAATAGACAAACAAGGTAATTGACCATACCTTCACTACACCTCCCATTGGCTAATCAGCGCGATATGCAAATTAACCGCCAGCAAATATGGCGGTTAATTTGCATACGTAAGTGCCCAGAGGCTATCTGCTATCGAGGCCTAAAATCAGAGCTGAGAGTTCCCCTGCCCAGGCCTGACGCCTCAGTCAGAAGTGTTAGGCCTGGGCAGGGGTGGAACCAGCCATCGCAGGGAGGAGGGGCAGAGTCGGCGATCGTGGGGAGCTGGGGGTCCCCTGCCCTGGCCTAACGGCTTGGCCAGAGGCATTAGGCCTGGGCAGGGGCAGAGCTGGCAATCACAGAGGGCTGTTGGTCCCCTGCCCAGGCCTAACACCTTGGCCAGAGGCATTAGGCCTGGGCAATGGCGGGGAGCTGGGGGTCCCCTGCCCAGGCCTAACGCCTTTGCCAAAGGCGTTAGGCCTGGGCAGGGGAGGAGCCTGTGATTGCCTGGAACAGGGGGTCCCTTGCCCATGGCATTAGGCCTGGGCTGGGGCAGAGCAGGAGATCACGGAGAGCTGGGGGTCCCCTGCCCAGGTCTAATTCCGCGGCCAGAGGTGTTCGGTCTAGGCAGGGGCGGTTCCAGCATTGGGGGGTAGCAGGGGTGGAGCTGGCGATGGTGGGAGCTGGGGGTCCCCTGCCCAAGCCTAAGGCCTTGGCCAGAGGTGTTAGGCCTGCCCAGGGGTGGAGCCAGCAATTGCGGGGAGCAGGGAGGGAGCTAGTGATGGCGGGGAGCAGGGGCAGAGCCAGCGATCATGGGGAGCAGGGGCTGAGCCCATGATTGAGGGAGCTGGAGGTCCCCTGCCCAGGGCTAATGACTCGATCAGAGGCATTAGGCCTGGGTAGGGGCCAAGCCGACAATTGATGTGAACTACAGAGGAAACACCTTTTCTGACTGCTCATTGGCTTAGCTCCCTCAATGCCACTGGTAATATTCTTAGTAACTTGGGTAATAAGAATCCAAATAGGTGATCTAGGGTTTTTTACCACACTCCTGGAGAAAAAAAGAAAGGTCCGCTGCAGGAGGGTTAAGAAATGTCATACCTTGTCCTAGCTGGTTTGGCTCAGTGGATAATGCCTCGGCCTGCCCACTGCTGGGTCTGCGTTCAATTCTGACCAAGGGCATGTACCTAGGTTGCAGGCTTCTCCCTGGCCTGGGCCCAGGTCAGGGCTCATGCAGGAGGCAATCAATCAAAGTGTTCCTCTCACTTTGATGTTTCTCTCTGTCTTTCCCTTTCTCTTCCACATTCTCTAAAAATCAATGGAAACATATCCTCAGGTGAGGATAAAAAAAGAAAGAAAGAAAGAAATGTCATATCCTATGAAAGACACATCTTGAAAATGCCTAAAGAAAGTTGTCATTTTTTCATGGTAAAGGGACTGGAGTCCATGTTGATGAAAACACCTTGGTGGCTGGGGTGACTGGCAGTGGCTGCAACAGCGGGGTGATGGGGCTTGTGCCTTCTCCTGATCAGCTCGGTCGCCTCCCACAAAGGGAGGCCAGACTGTGGCTTAGGCCCACTCCCCAAAGGGAGCAGGGAGCAGGGAGCAGGGAGTAGGACATCCCCTGAGGGCTCCCAGTATGTGATAGGGGGCAAGCTGGGCTGAGGGACTCCCCTCCAGTGCACAAATTTTTGTGCACCAGGCCTCTAGTATAATATAAAATGTTTTATTTATTTATTTATTTATTTATTTATTTATTTATTTAATTCTTGCCTAGGAATATGTTTATTGATTTTAGAGAGAGAGGAAGGGAGGGAGAGAAAGGGAGAGGAAGAGAAAGAGAGACACCAACATGAGAGAGAAACACCAATCGGCTGTTTCCCACATGCATCCAACATGGGATAGAACCTGAAACCTAGGTATTTGCCCTGACCAGAATTTGAACCCGAAACCTTTTTGGTGTATGGGATGATGATTCAATCAACTGAGACGACTGGCTGAGGCTAATGTTTTATTTTTGAAGTAGAGGCCCAGTGCACAAAATTCATGCACCAGTAGGGTCCCTAGGTCTGGCCAGTGATCAGGACTGATCGGGCACTTCTGGCTGCCATCCAGGGCCTTCCTTTGCTGTCATCCAGCTACCAGCTGGGGCCTTCCTTCATTCTGCACCACCCCCTGGTGGTCAGTGCATGTCATAGCGAGCAATCAAACTCTCGGTCTCTAGGTCGAACTCCTGAGGGGACACTTTGCATATTAGCCTTTTATATATATAAACTAGAGGCCCGGTGCACAAAAATTTGTGCACTTGGGGGGGGTCATCCCTCAGCCTGGCCTATGCCCTCTCGCAAACTGGGACCCCTCGGGGGATGTCCACTTGCCAGCAGGGAGCAGGCTTAAGCTGCAGTCGGACATCCTTAGCGCTGCTGAGGAGGTGGGAGAGGCTCCCACCACCACCGCTGTACTGGCAGCCGTCAGCCTGGCTTGTGGTTGAGCAGAGTTCCCCCTGTGGGAGCGCACTGACCACCAGGGGACAGCTCCTGCATTGAACATCTGCCTCCTGGTGGTCAGTGTATGTCATAGTGACCAGTCATTCCCAGTGGTTCTGCTGTTAGGGTCAATTTGCATATTACCCTTTTATTATATAGGATAGAGGACTGGTGCATGTGTGGGGGCCGGCTGGTTTGCCCTGAAGGGTGTCCCGGATCATGGTGGGCGTCCTGCTGGGGTGCCTGGCCAGCCTGGGTGAGGGGCTGATGGCTGTTTGCAGGCTAATCAAGCCCCACCCAGCGGGGACCCTCACCCCATGGAGGTTTTGCCAGCCTGGGTGAGGGGCTGATGGCTGTTTTCAGGCTGGCCACACCCCCTTTCGGGTGGGGGGGTCCCCACTGGGTTGCCTAGCCAGTCTGGGTGAGGGGCTGAGGGCCGTTTTCAGGCTAGCCAAGCCCCCCCAGTGACGGAAGCTCCCAGCCTCTCCTTTTTTCTTTTTTTTTTTAATTCTGGGATTTATTTACCTTTCTATAATTGAAACTTTGTTGCTTTGCGTGGAGCTCAGAGCCGGCCGTGGCAGGTGGGAAGCTTGGCTTCCTCCATCATTGGGGCAACCAAGCCTCCTGCTTGCTCCAGCTCCGTGACTGCCGGCTGCCATTTTGGTTGGGTTAATTTGCATATAGTCGCTCTGATTGGCTGGTGGGCGTAGCTTAAGGCATAGCGAAGGTATGGTCAATTTGCATGTTTGTCTTGTATTAGTGTAGATAAGAAAGACAAAAAAATATAAGAAGAGAATAATTGCTATAGATACACCAAATGAACTAAAAAAAACCCCTCAATTGTATAATTTATTAATTAAAATTTTCTATTTTTACAAATACAATTAAATTAGCAAATTTATGGTAATTGTGACTAGAAAAGAAAAGGAGAAAAAATACATGAGCAAGATTGAGAAAAAAAAGAGAATAAAACCGAAGATTCATGGAAGAGTGATAAAATAATAAATGAATACTGTGTTCAACTTATGGCAATAAATTTGACAACACAGACAAAATGGTCAATTTTTCTGGAAAAAATGAATATTTCTAAAACTGGCTAAGAAACAAGCATAGAGCCTCAAGAGATCAATACCTGAAACAGATATAAACAAGTAGTAAATTTTCTACCTATAAAGAGAGACAGCACTAAAGCACTTTTAGAGAAGATTTTCTCCAGCATTCAGGGAAGAGATCTTTCTTATCTTTTATAAAATGTTCTGGAGAAAAAACAGGGGGATCGGGCCTAAGCAGGCAGTCAGACATCACTCTCGCAGTCCAGGGCTTTCACAGTCTGGGACCACTCCCTCCTTACCAGCCGCCTGCAGCAGAGGAGGGAGAGGCTCCTGCCACCACCACTGCACTGGCCAGCCATGAGCCCGACTTCTGGCTGAGCAGCGCTCCCATTGTGGGAGTGCATTGACCACCAGGGGCAGCTCCTGCATTGAGCGTCTGCCCCCTAGTGGTCAGTATGCATCATAGCGACTGGTCATTCCACCGTTTGGTCAATTTTCATATCAAAGTTTTATTATATAGGATGATTGTGGTAGAAAAATATTTTTGAGGCAATAGCACTAATTAAAAAGGAATAAAAGTGTTACATTGAACTTGAACACTCTTAAAATTTCTCCACATGGAAAAAATGTAATTTAGAAAATGAAGTACAAGCCATGGACTTAGAAAAATTACTAGCAGTGCATGTAGAAGACAAATAATTAATTTAAAGAATATATAAAGAATCACTAGATATCAGTAATTACAATACAATGTAATAAGAATGGGTGAAACATTTGAAGATACATTTCACACACAAAAAATATTATTCAAAAGCCATTTGAGTCTTGAAAATGTTCTCAACATTGTTGGTCATCATGAAAATGCAAGATGAAACCACAATGAGATGATCATCATTCTTTATATTCTTTTGAATAGCTAATTAAAAACAATTGACAACACAAATTTTTGGAAAGGATGTGGACCATTAGAATTCTCAAACACTGCACACACATAACCACATTGGGAAACATTTCAACACTTTTTTATTATTTTTTATACCCGCTATCCTAGATATTTATCAAGGAGAAATAAAAGCATATGTTCAAAAAAAAGATTCATATAAGAACGTTCATAGTCACTTAATGTACAATATCTCAAATTTGGAAACAACCAACAGTGGAATGGAGAAATTGATTGTAGAATGCCACGCAGCAATAAAAAAGAATGAGCTACTGATCTATGCAGCCACATGGAAAAATTTCACAGGGATGATGTTGAGTCCAACCCAAAGATTTATGCAATAGAATATTACTCATATGAAGTTCAAGAAAATACAAATGTAACATATGCTATTTAAAATCAAAGTAGAGTTTTCCTTATGAAGCAGATGTTGGCATTGGTTGGAAAGTGGCATGATAACAGTTTCTGGGATGATGCAAATGTTCTTTGTATTGACTGTAGTGGTAGTTAGGTATATATTTCTTTGTATACAAATTATCTCTCAATATAAAAATAAACTATCAAAAAGATTAAGGGATTGAGTTAAAAAAACATTTTAGAAAAATAGACAAAACAAATAAACAGCCATAATTGGTCCTAAAATATATGTAAATTATAAGTAAAGTTGCTTAGCTTCACTTATACTAAATGTAAATTAAAACTTTTTTGAGATAGACATTTTAACCTTTTAGATGGGCACAATTCCAGTAGCTTCATTAAACAAAGCGTGGCCAACAAGACTATCAGGGTAAAGTAATTAGTTGGCAAGTGAACATGGCATAATCTCTATGGAGGGGATTTGGAAAAATCTCATGAAACACATTTATTTTGGGCTTTTTCTCAGCAATCTCACTTCTAGAAATTTACCCTGAATTATAGATTCACTAATGTGAACAATCAACAATGACATAATATCAATAATAAGAACACATACACAAATATAATCACAAGATCAATTTTAATAGCAACATATTGGGAATAATCTAATAGTGCAAATAGTTATTAACTAGAAAAAAGGGGTATTCTTTATTAGAATACTATGCAGCTATCTATAATAATGAAAGGATAATATGCAAATTATACCAGAAGTCATTCCATCCTTCCCGACAAAGCTAGGGCTGTGAGGGAAGCCCGGGTCCCAGGTGCCAGAGGGAAGCCGGTGCCAGCAGCCTGCAGGAGGAAGGCCTACTCTTGCATGAATTTTGTGCACTGGGCCTTTAGTATATTATTTAAAAAAATCTCTTTGAACTTATTTTGAATGCTTTCTAGTCTCTATATTAGTAAGTTAATAAAAGGTCTTATAGTATGCATAATATATTACTTGCTCATGAAGAAAATGAAAATAAGTCTAATTTTTGTAATAATTTTATTCAGGGACAATAAACTTTTAAAAAATAAAATAAAACTAATGAAAATAGTTACTTACAGAATGTGGGTTTAAAGTGATAAAATAGCAGATTCAATTTTTGTGAATATACCTTTTCCCATAGTTTTGAATTTTGAACCATGTTATTATTTGGTCAAGCTAATTTTGTTTATTAGAGTAATATAAAACATTAAGTTAATTTTGTTTACTAGAGTTATGTAGTAAATTAGTAAATATATTGATTTTCTTAGGAACAATTGTTCTTACTCTGGGGGAAGAAAGATGCAAATATGGAATAGAAAAAGGGAAGGCGAGTGAGAATGATTCTGAACTATGATGCTGAACTGGAGTTAAAGTCATTGGAGTCAAGTAATTACTAGAAGACATGGAAGCCAACTATGCATTGGCAATGACCATATTTCATTTCCATCCTAGATACTATTACCTACTGAAAACAAACAAACTAACTAACTAACTAAAAAAACTAATGTTTCTTACAGAAATGACTGGTTTAGGTGTTGGACAGGAATTTCAAAGAAAGCTGGAATATCCAATTGTTCAATGAAATAAGACAATCCTCCCAGCCTAATGGAGATCTGGCAAAAACACACAGGAGCAAGATTATACAGCTCTCACTGGCCAAATTTTGAGCTTTACAATGAATAGTGACATAAATGGATCTTAACATACAGTTTTCCAAAATATGTACAGGTCATACTCATACTAAAACAAAATTATACTTAAAAAGTGAGAGAAGAGCAAAGGAATAGTTTTTCTTAAAAAAATGATGTTGCTGGGTAATTTGTGGACTTCATTTCACTAAATGTAAATATTCAGTGCATATTTTTAATAAATCCATGGATAAAATCATTTTTACACAAATGAACTTAAAAATATACTTTCTGAAACTTTGTATTTAAAATTTTCTATTTATTTATGAGCATTCATATTGAGCTGTTGTTGAAATGACTCTAGCTCACTTGAAAACTGGTAAAACAGTAAGTCACAATCTCTTTTGCAAAATATGGGTAAGGCAATGGGTATATATTTTAAATTTTATGAGCAAAGATAATTATTGCCTTTTAAATATGCATGTCATCATATATATTTTTTCTTGTATTTGTCCACCTGTTTAGTGTTTGTTTCTTCTGCTAGATTGTGATTTCTATTATCCTTACAGAATGTTGCATTCATGCTTATTTCTGTAGGGCCTAGCACAGTGGTCGGCAAACTGCGGCTCGTGAGCCACATGAGGCTCTTTGGCCCCCCTTGAATGTGGCCACGAAGTTTCAATCGCACTGTACGTGCGCAACCGCACATGGTATTTTGTGGAAGAGCCACACTCAAGGGGCCGCAGTTTGCAGACCACTGGCCTAGCATATTGAGGGTATCAATATAGATTTTTAAAGTATAGTAATGATCGATGTTATTTGTTATCATTAATAACTTATTCAATACAAATGATTGTTTTGTTAAGTAAAGCAATTTTATTTAATAAACAAACTCCATTTTGTTACCCATATATTAAACATAGGTATTTGGTTGGTGCTGTGGGAATAACAATAGTTAACTTGATGTGCAGCAGACACATACAACATGCATCTATAATGCATGGCTAGAAGGTCATAGTGAGACATCAGGATTTGCTTTGCACAAAAAACGTAGACACTTTCTGTGAGAAGGGCTAGGATAGTGGAACTGACATTAAGTACAAAACTATCAACTACACATGCTTAGTAAAAAACAAACCTTCACTAGTCAGAAGGAAATAATTCATATAAAAACCTATCACTTCCTTTCTTCAGAAGGGATAAAGTTTGGTGTTTCTAATTTAAACTTGTTAAACCAATACCATGAACTCATATGTGAACTCTAGGAAGAAAAAAAATGGGTGCAAATAGTTAAAAAATGATGCGATTGTTTTCAGTCAAACTTTTGGAGCTGGTGGAATCAGAAAGTGGCATTACGGGAAACAATCCAGGAGAGGATGGTATCAAGATCTGTGAGGGTAGGGGCAGCCTCCTTGCTTCAACCCAATGCAGGCTTGGATGCAGAGGATCATGGCAGGTGGATGGGCAGAAACCCCACGTCTGTCTGGGTGACCCGACCATCAGAGGAAGACAAGAACTTCAAGTCTTCTTCCACGGCACTCATTAGACAACCCCTTTGGGCTCCAAAAGGTAAGAAAGAAAATTTTGAGTGGGACTAATAACTTGTAATAGTGGATGAAAAAATAGAAATTTCCTCATGATGATATGTCTTCATTTTTACTTCCAGACCAGTATGACCCAGGTTTACACAGAGCCTTTGGTTTCAAGTTCACAGAATAATTTATCTGCCAGTTATGTTGTAGAGCTTTTGAAGCAAAAAATGTTTAGGTTTCTGGAGATTCCTATAGGTATTAGCCTTACAACTTCCTTTAAGAGTATTTAGAGAATTTTTTTTTAAAGGTGATAATAAAGCACTCAAGGAACATTTATTAAAGTTGAATCATTATCATAGGTAAAATGGTATGAAATACTTTGGAGAAGAAAATAGTTTTAAAGAATTCAAATAAAAGACTACTGTAGCATATTACCATTTGTATCAAAAATAAAATGAATTATTGGCTTATTAGACTCCTTATGGCAGCTAGAATTTTACATAAAATAAAAGGAATAATTTTCTTGTATGGGTACCTTAGTACTAAGAATCAGCAAATATACTGACCTTTAGTTTGAAAGGGATTAAAGAAAATAATATAATATAGAAAACACTATGTAAAAAAATGTGTTATATTTTACATAATATAATTTATTAATTTGAGTTCTACTGATTGATTTTTTAAACCAATAAAGTCCTTAAATTGCTTCAATGACTTTTGCTTTATAAACTTTCAACTTTCATGGAATTATAAAAGTGCTAGAGGCCCAGTACATGAATTCCTGCATGGGTGGGGTCCGGCCAGCCTGGCCCCAATTGGGGCAGATCAGAGCTGAGCCTGTTGAAAGGAGGAGATGGCAGAAGGTTGGCTGGCCAACCCACCTCGATCATGGCCCGATCATGCCAGCCAGCTGGGGGAAGGGGCTGCAGGCGATTGGCCAGAGGGCCCCGCCCCCTATTGGGATAGGGGGGCAGATCAGGGGTCAGTGGCCAGGGAGGGGCTGTGGGAGGTTGGCCAGCCAGCCCCACCACCGATTTGTGTGTGGGGAGGTGATCAGGGGCGGAGCTGGCTGAGGGGAGGGGCCATGGGCCAATTGGGGTGGTGGGAGCTGATCAGGGGTGGGGCTGGCCATGGGGAAGGGCTGTGGGCAGTGGGCTAGCTGGACCCACCCTCCAATGGGGTGGAGGGTCTAATCAGGGGCCAGCAGCCTGGGGGAGGGGCCAAGGGTGGTTGGCTGGCCAGCCCTGCCCCTGATCAGAGTGGGGCGGGGCAATCAGGGGTGAAGCTGGCTGGGGGTGAGTCCATGGGCTGATGGGGTGGTCAGGGCCCATCTCGGGGGTGGGCTGGCCAAGGGGAGGGGCTGCAGGTAGTTGGCCAGCCAGCCTTGCCCCTAATCAGGGTAGGGGGGACGAACTGGGGTGGGGCCTTGTGGGGGAAGGGGCTGCGGCCGATCAGGGTGGGCCAGGCCAATTGGGGGCGGGGCCGGCCAGGGTGAGGGGCCGCAGGAGGTTGGCTGGCCGGCCCCACCCCCAATCAGGCCAGTTCGCTGGCCACAGTGAGCGTCATAGTGACCAGTCATTCCAGTCATTACGGTGTTCCAGTTGCTGGATTTTTATATATATAGATAGGATTAGTTGTCAAAATATTTATTAACACTTATTTGTTATATTTATCAAAGCAATCAATTTCATATTACAAATTTGACATGGCAAAGTAATTAAAAACGTGTTTCCATTTTAAAGTAAAAACATATACACAATTAAAATTAAGTTAATAATCTCCAGCATAAACTTTGCATTTACTTAACAACATTTTTATAATTTCTATACTTCTGGATAGTCTTTTGACTAAATTAGGAGGCATTCCAGGAAAAACAACTAAAGATGCTCTTTCTGTACCATACATTTTAAGCACCACAAATATTATTTGTGCTCACTGTGACTTTTTTAATTACACTTTCTTTTTCAGTACTTTGGATTGTTGGATTCAGTATTTTGTTTTCTTTTGATCAGAAGGTGTGAGACTTTATTGCCTAATGTGGTACCATTTGTTCTCTGTGAAATATGGTTAGCGTCACCTTACTTTTTTATTAAGTGTATATTTATAACCTTTAGAAGCAAATGTTCTCTGTCCACATGGCTAGCGTTTATTGTTTTATGTTCTGCACGCAAAGCTGCTTTTCTTAATAATAAGAAACAGCTGTCATAAGCACAACAATGAATGCAATGGGTCATACATGCTTAAATTAGAGACAAAGGGAGCCAAGCAGGGCTAAACTCTTTAATTCTGTCTCACTCTTCCATGATTGATGCACTCTAAAAAGAGTGCTTATACACTGTGTTGAGATTTAACAGATGCTAAAAGGAGCCTGTTCCAGTATACATTTGTTAGGCAGCTGTGTTTTACACCAGCAGTGATTACAATGGGGAAATCAATGTTTCCATGGCTGTAAGACGGACTGAACTTACATACAGGAAAACTAAGGTAAAATAATGAAAAATATTAGTGTGGTCCACAAATGCAATCAATCACTTCTATGGTAAATACACACACACACACACACACACACACACACACACACACATTAGATATCATTACATTGATTTGTTCTTAATCTATTATATATCATTTATTAAATCATATAAATTATTTTATTTTCATATAAATGATAGCTGAGTTACTGAACTATGCAGACTAGTGGTTTTAAGACATATGAAGCTACGTATATTTTAAGGAAAAATTAAAATAAACTTAGAATTTTTGTCATGTGGTACATAAGGCTAGCCAAAAAAGTTTTCTTCTATCTTAACCTCTTTTTTCATGGATTTAAAAGTCATCTTTTGATTCTGTATTTTACATATTAAAATTCAAATGTGGACATTAAGAAAAATTGTCTTTTCTGATGCACAGATCTACTTAGAAAATAAGCAAAACTATATATAAAATAATGTCTACAGAGGATTTACATGGTTTCAGGGAATTTACAGTTAAGAATATAAAAGTTATTTACAAACAACAACCCAAGTGCCCATCAGTAGATTCGTGGATATAAAAGTATGGTACATTTACTCAGTGGAATACCACTGTGTCATATAAAAGAAGGACGCCTTACCATTTTGTGACCTGGAGAGAATTATGCTAGATGAAATAAGCCAGTTGGAGAAGACAAGTACCACATGATTTCATTTGTATCTGGCATCTAGTGAATAAAATAAAAAAAATAGAAACAGACTCAGATAACAGACTTACAGCTATCAGAAGGGAAGGGGCTGGTTGAAAAAGTTGAGGGGGTTAAGCAAAGTAAAAACAATCTCATAGACACAGACAGCAGTATGATGATTACCAGAGAAAACTACCAGAACATTAAAAAATAATAATGATGATGGAAATGCTACAATCACCCAAAACCCCAGGAAAGGTGATATCAGATGGCCCGGAGTCAGAGGGAGAAGGCTGTGCCCACTTCTGTTCCTTGTCCTTTCATATGAATGAATTAAAATGAGTTACTCAAGATAATTGCATTGTGTTAAAGAAAATTTATTAAGAAGGTAATTTATTAAGAAAGTAAAACATGCAAAGTTATTAAAGGAGTAAGGCAAACAAATCTATCATCCTACATAATGGGCTCTCTCAACTAATCTGAGGAGCGAGTTGGGTGTGATGTTTCTGCCTTATAGACTTTTCTGACTATAGATTTTGAAATTCCTCTGCCAAATATCTTGGCACAGATTAATTTTCAAGGTCTCCCTTTTACTTTCATGTGGCTTTCCCAGAATTTGGAAGAAACACCTGGCAATTTTATCTTGTCAAGCCCCTAGATTGCTGGCTTTTCTGTTTAAGAAGTGGAATGAGAGACTGAACCCTTCCTTCCCCTTCCTCCCTTCTCTCTGCATTCTTTGGAGATACATTAATTATTTGCTCTCAAGAGTCCTTGGCTGGGGGAACATAAAGGCTTGCTATTTACAGGTTGGCTGCAGGCTGCCAAATTGTTTAATCTTCTTGTCTCAGTTTCCCTATTACTCCTGCCTTGGAATTTTTCTAGTTTCTCAATATCCTGTAACAGAAGGAGACTTGATGGGGTGGTGAGCACACAATACAATATACAGATGATGTATTATATAATTGTACACCTGAAACCTATATAATTTTAACTAATGTCACCCCAATATATAATAATAAAAGCATAATATGCTAATTAGACTGGACAGTCAAACCACCTTCCAGACATCATTCCAGATGTCCTTCCGGACGAAGCTGGTGCAGCGGGGGCCGAGGCAGGGTTGACCAGGCAGGCAGGCAGAGGCAGAGGTGGTTAGGGGTGATCAGGCAGGCAGGCAGAGTGGTTAGGGGCAATCAGGCAGGCAGGTAGAGTGGTTAGGAGCCAGTGGTCCTGGATTGCGAGAGGGATGTCCGACTGCCGGGTTTGGCCCAATCTCTGTGGGATCGGACCTAAACCAGCAGTCAGACATCCCCTGATGGGTCCCGGATTGCGAGAGGGTGCAGACCGGGCTGAGGGACCACCCCCCTCCGCGTGCACTAATTTCGTGCACCAAGCCTCTAGTCCTATATAATAAAACCCTAATATGCAAATCGATCGAACGGTGGAAAGACCAGCGAAAGGACCAGTCACTATGATGCACACTGACCACTAGGCAGCAGACAACACAGGAGCTGCCCCAGTCAGAATCAGCAAGTGGGTGGCGCCAGGCCACCAGCCAAGGCGGGTGCCAGCGGGGACCCCCTGATCGCCTGCCGGTCACTCCACAGTTCGGCCCTGATAGCCAGCCAAGCCTCCCTATATATTGGGAACAGTCTCTTAGATTTAAAAATTAAAACCTGGCAAGGCTACTCTAACAGTGAAAAAACAGGATGATGCAGCAATGACATGCATGGACTCTGGCTTGCACATTTTGTGGTCAGCCCTGATTTTGACACTTATAACTATGTGACAAAGCCAATTACTTCAGTTTTTCCACCCATAAGATGGGGAAAATGGTACTACTGCCTCAGAAGGATCATGTTATGTACTAGTTTTTATAATCAGGGCAAAAAAATGTAGCTGCCCTTACAACAGCAAGATGACTTTCACCTGTATGAAAAGTATGGTCACTGGTGCATGCAGCATCTCAGATTCTGAGAGGGATGTTCGACTGCCGATTTAGGCCTGAAAGGCCTAAACTGGCAGCTAGAAATCCCCTGAGGGGTCCAGGATTGCGAGAGGGCACAGGCTGGGCTGAGGGACACCCCCCCTTCCGCCCTGTGCAAGAATTTTGTGCACCGGGCCTCTAGAAAAATCAATAAAAATTTTAAAAAGAATATAGAGGTTTTGCATTTTTTAAAAAATCTTTTGTCTATTATAAATAACTAGTGGCCTGATGCATAAAATTAGTGCACATTAAAAGGGGATTAATTAGAGGAAATATTTTAATATTGTTATTTGCCCTTTCTCTATAATAGAAGTGTCAGAGATGAAAGAAAATTAGTAAAATGTATATGAAAACCTTCTTCCTGTCAGAGTCTAGGGTGCGCTGCGGGACCCAGAGTCAAGTCCCTGCCCACCCATGGCACGTCAAACTCATGCGAGACTCAGACCCAGCTGGTCTCACTCCCATTGGGCAAGATCCAGACCCGGCTGTCCCCACCCTTGTCAAGCCCTGCCAGGAGAGGGGTGCAGCCTCAGGTCCTCTACCCTGGTGCTATGCAGGGGGTGCAGCCTCAGGTCCCCAAGTGCATGCTGGGTGGAGGGGGTGCAGCCTCAGGTCCCCCAGCGCACCCTTAGGCCTCCTGGTCCGTCACTGGGTGGTGGCATGACCTGAGGTCCCTCAGCCTGGCACTGGGGCAGGGGGCATGCCTTGAGGTACCCGTCAAGTCCCGACGGGAGCGGGGGGTATAGCCTGAGGTCCCCTGTCAGGCCCCACTGTGCGGAGGGCACAGCCTGAGGTCCTCCATCAAGCACTGCTGGGAAGGGGGCATGGCCTGAGGTCCCCTGGCCAGGCACCAGGGCGGGGGGCATGGCCTGAGATCCCCTGTCAAGCCCCACTGAGTGGGGAGGCACAACCTCAGGTCCCCTGCCATGGCCCAGGGAGGGCCACACAGCTTCAGGTCCCTGCTGATTGCTCATTAAGGCTCGTTACAGGAACTCAGCCTCCACTGTGGGTTGTGGGTGCAGCCAACTTGTGTTACAGAAACTCCGCCTCCGTTGTGGGCGCAGCCATCTTGTGTTACAGAAACCCTGCCTCCACTGTGGGTTCCACCATCTTTGTGACCGCATGACAGTCAATTTGCATATTCCCGCTTTATTAGATAAGATACTTCAATGAATTGGAGAGTGTGAATAACTTTTTGTGAGCCTGCTTTCAATTCTTTTGGATAAACACCTAGGGTTTGACTGCTGGATACTATGGTAGTTCAATTTTTAAATTTTTGAGACTGTCTTTACTGTTTTCCATAATGGCTGCACCAGTTTACATTTCCACTAACAGTGCACAAGGGTTCTAATTTCTCCATATTGTCACAATAATTTGTTATTTCCTGGGATGTTTTGATAATGGCTATTCTAACAGGTATGAGGTGATATTTTGTTGTAATTTAAATTTTCATTTCCCTGATGTTGAGAAACTTCTTGGCTATTGGTATGTCAACCAAAGTATCCACTGAAGATAAATGGATAAAGAAAATGTGATATATACATATAACGAAATATTAGTTCTGCTTTAAAAAGGAAGAACATCCTATCATATTGAAACAGGAATTTTAGGGGAATATAGGCAGGTTTAGGGAATTTTTAGAATTGGGGTCCATGGAAAAACCATAGGGCTACAGGTTGGGAGAAGGTACATTTCCATAACACAAGGGAGAGGCAACAGTTACATTTACATAAGATAAGGGAACTGGGAGTAGCCAAGAGGTCTATATTTACAAAATAAAGAAGGAGGAAGAAAGCCCAGAAGAAATAGGAGGACAATGAGGGAAGAGAGCCTCAGGAGTTACTATAGTAAGCAATTCGAAAGGGAATATTGACCAATCAGAGGGGATATCAGGACACAGGGACTGCAGCCTTTATAAACCATGGAAACAGGAAGTCAGTGGGACCCTTTCCGCCCCCCAAAGTGGGAGTCCATTCTGTAGGACTCTTTCCCCCACCCCACATGGGAGTCTGTACTTGTTCTTCAATAAATCTCCACCTTTGCTATACCACCTTCTGTTCATGGATTCATTCTTCGACTCCAGTGGACAAAAAATCCGGGATCCAGTCCAAAAATTCTGTATCAATATGTTATAATCCTGTCATAGGAGACATCTTGAGGCTATTATGCTTAGTGAAATAAGCCAATTAAGCCAGAACAAATAATGAATGATCCCATTTATATGAGGTATCAAAAGTGGTCAAAATCATAGAAGCAGAAAGTAGAATGGTTGTTGACAGAGGTTTAGGGGGTAGGAGAACATGAAAGCTACTGTTCAATGAGTGTAGTTACCATCAAGCAACGTGAGGAAGTTCTAGAATTCTTCTGTACAGCATTATTCATATAGCTAACAATACTGTACTGTACACTTAAAAATTGATGAGAATAGATTTCATATTTTAGAATTATTTTATCAAAAAATAGAATAGAGGAAAGGAATATAGTCTTGCACATATTTACATTCACATAGGCAATTATTAGCATGCAGTTCTTTTACTTTTATAAAATAGTTTTCAAGTATGTATTTCATAAGGATTATTAATTAGTCTGCTTAGGATGCCATAACAAATTACCACAGATCACTAGACATTTATTTGTTCACAGTTCTGGAGGCTTTAAGTCCATGACCAAGGTTCTGGAAAGTTTAGTTTCTAGTGAGAACTCTCTTCCTGGCTTTTATCCCCAAAGTCACTGAGGAATAGTTAATTTTCATCAATTTTTAAAATATTTATTGCTGAATGTATTACAGATGTCCTCTTTGATGTTTGTAGCTTTTTTCCCATTGACCTGCCTTGCACCTGCCCCTCTCAGGCCTTCATCACTCTATTGTCTGTGCCCATGGGCTCTGCATGTATGCATGTAAATTCCCCTATTAATCACTCTCACCCACCACCCACCTCCACCTTCCCTCTGAAATTTGTCTGACAAATTTTCTTCAATCATTTAATTTCTATGTGTTCTTCAAAATTAGTTTAAATAATCTCCAAATTCACTATTTTTTTCTGTTATCCATTCTTCTGACAAACCCATCAAAACATTTTATTTGTATCAGCTATTATAATTTTTAGTTCTAGAACTTTAATTAATCATTGTTTGTTTGTCTTTGTTTTCTATGCTCTGCTGAGAGTTCCCATTTTTTAAAAATTGTATCCATCTTGTCCTTTAAGTTTTGTACACACTTTTAGTAACTGACTTAAAGTATTAGCTATTTATACATCTGAATCTTCTTAATGTCAGTTTATGTTTACTAAGTTTTCTTTGATTATCATATTTTCTTGCTTTTTTACATGTCAAGCAATTTTTATTGTCTTTTTGACATTATGCATATTAAATTGTAGACTATTAGGATTATGTACAATTTCTTTAAAGGGTATTGAATTTTTATGCTGACATACCTATTTACTCTTGTGAGAATTTTCTACATTTGCTTTCCTTACTAAAGTCATAATTTGGCGAAGAAGACAATAAATACCCTAGGTATTATAAGTAGAGAGTGGCTCAATGAAAATGATTGTTTGTTTACTGAAATGGAATTTTTGGACTGGAACCCGGATTCTTTGTCCACTGGAGTGGAAGAATGAATCCACAGACAGAAGGTGGTATAGCAAAGGTGGAGATTTATTGAAGAACAAGTACAGACTCCCACATGGGGAGAGGGAAAGAGTCCCACAGAATGGACTCCCAAGTAGGGAGGGGGAAAGGGTCCCACTGAGTTCCTTTTCCCTATGGCTTATAAAGGCTGCAGATCCAGGTGCCTTGATATCCCCTCTGATTGGTCACTATTCCCTTAGACTGGTTACTATAGTAACTCCTGGGCTCAAAGGTTGAGTCTCACATGGGACATGTGAGGTTTTCCCCCCAGCCCCTTCCTTCCTTATTGTTTTCTATTCCCTTTGGGCTTTCTTCTTCTCCTTCTGGATGAAGGGCTTCCTTCTCTTTATTTTGTAAATATAGACCTTTTGCTGTTCCCAGCTCCTTCATTCTATGGAAATGTACCTGTTGCATCTTTTCAGCTTCCCCTATTCTATGGAAATATACCTTCTGCTGCTCTGCAGCCCTGTGTTTCCTCCATGGTCCTCTTAATTTCCAAAATTTCCTAAACCTGTGCTATTTTATTCCTAAAATTCCTGTTTCATTGCAAAGCTTTTCAAAGTCATGTGTTTATATTCTGCTTTTGGAGGAAGACTAATATCTTCCAAATATCAAATGAATCAATACCTTGGAAACTGGCACTAAAACACCACTGGAAAAAAAGATTCTGAAAACAGTAGTTTTCATGTTTAGACCCTGTCCTACACAAAATCTCTTATAATCCTCATAATATGATACTTGAGTTTTTCTACCACTATCTCATTGCAGCCATAGTGTTTCTATTTTATTTTGTTGTTCACTTTCTATTTTATTGGTCTGTGCTTTTTTTCTCTTGGTTATCACTCCTATTTGAAAACTGTTGTATCCTTGCTTTTTGATATAGTGTTTTCTTTTTAGGGTACTCCCCTTTAAAGTATCCCCCTTTTTCCCTATATTTGCTCTCTCTACCTATTGAGATGAATTCTTCTTAAGTGTTAGAACTGAGTTCTGAAATAAGAAAAAGACATAAAAAGTTAAGTAGTAGGAAAAAATTAAGAAAAAATCAAGAAGCTTAGTTAACAGATATTTTTAATTATGTATATAACTTAGGACCACACAGGTATTTGCACATAGTAGGAGCTAAGTAATGAAAGGAGTTTTTAGGGGTAAAATAAGCAAGTTTATGGAGTTTTAGGAATTAGAGTGTAGGAGGAAGGCATAGTTGGTTGAGGACTTGAAGCTGGCAAAAGGGGCCACAGGATAAGGGGAGAGGAAGACACACATTCACAGAAGGTAGGGGAAAGCCACAGGCAGAAGAGAAATGAAAGGGAGAAGGAGGAAAACAGATTTGCACAGGGGAGAGAGAATTCTACCACTGAAGGGGGAGAAATGAAGGGGGCCCCCGTGGGGTTTGAGCTTTGAAGCTGCTATAGTGACCAATCAGAAGGGAGTATGAAGAGACAAAGAACTGCAGCCTTTATAAACCTTAGGTAAAAGGAGTTTAGTGGGCTCCCTCCTTTGGGACCCCCCGCTTCCTACTTAGGAGTCTGTACTTGTTTCCAATAAATTTCCACCTTTTCATATACCACCTTTTGCCCTTGGCTTTATTCTTTGAATCCACCTGGATGAAGTATGGTAGCTACCATCTATAGTTTAACTTTAACCCTACTGTTTGGCTTATGTACCTATTTGCTTTAACAATGGACAGGTTATTTTGATTTCCTGAATTGTATAAATCATCCCATTCGATTGAATGACTATCCCATTGATTGTTATCATACTGGTCTTAGAGAGCACATTCTTCTGTACCTGGGAAGCAGGACAGCACAATTACCCTAAATTGTTTTAGTGGCCACAGGTGGTGCATTCCAGCTGACTTAGTGGTCCCGAGACCAGAACAGTACAATTACTCTAAATTGTCCTGACAACTCAGTGGTCAGGAGACCTGAGGGCTCTAGATAATGTGTTTCTATCAATTCAGTGACCCCAAGACCCGAAACTGTAATTAACATGCTTAATTCTGCTTCTGTAATCTGCTTTTTTGCGAGCCACGTGCCTCATTCCAAAACCTGAGATGTAATCAATACCTTTGTGATTTTTTGCTTACATAATCCTGGAACTGTGACCAAATGGCTACTATGAGATTTGGGAATGACCCCTCATAGTCCTGGATTGCAATAAACGTGACTCTTTAATTCGACTTCTTGAGGCGTCCTTCTGTGATTCGCGGGGTACATTACGACATGGACAAGAACCCTGGAAAGAAATCACCTTTGCATCCTGCCCAGAAAGAAACCATGTGTTTCAGTTTGGTTCTGAGTTTCAGCAATATGCATTGAATGACATATGAATTAAGAAATTAAAGAATGAAACAAGAATTGAGTTAAATAGCTGGGATAAACTCCCTTTGGAACAATGGCTTCTTCCCCTAATGTTTTTTTAATTGTTTTATTGCTTAAAATATTACAAAGAGTATTATATATGTCTCCTTTTTTTTCTTCCCTTGACCTTCCCCTAGCCTCCCATACGCTCCAGTGTTTTGTGTCCATTGGTTATGCTTATATGCATGCATACAAGTCCTCCCATTGATCTCTTACCCACCCCCCACCCGAACCCTCCCCGGCCTTCCTGCTGTAGTTTGAAAGTCTGTTCGATGTTGCTCTGCCTCTGTATCTATTTTTCTTCATCAGTTTATAATGGTCTTAATTATCCATGAATGAGTGAGATGACGTGGTATTTTTCCTTCATTGACTGGCTTATTTCACTTAGCATAATGCTCTCCAGTTCCATCTATGCTGTGGTAAATGGTAGGAATTCCTTCTTTTTTACAACAGCATATATTCCATCGTGTAGATCTACCACAGTTTTCTAATCCATTCATCTGCTGATGGGTACTTAGGCTGTTTCCAGATCTTAGCTATGGTAAATTGTGCTGCTATGTGAAAGGGCGAGGGCTACACCCTCCACCTTGCCCCAGGGTAAGGGCTACGACCTTGGCCAAGACTCTGCTAGCCACACCCAGGAACAAGACATCGACTTGCGCCTGGCCAATCGGCAGAGCACAGTCCTTTCTCCTCCCCTTACTCCAACCCCCCCTTTAAAACCCGTCTCTAGGCGGGGTTCGATCTCTCTTGGCCACTTGGCTAGCCGATGTGTCGGTGAGTCTGGTGGATGGAGAGGTCAAGCTAGCTTGAAATACAGATTCTTATGCTTTTGCATCGGATTGGATGGCTCCTTGATGTGGTTTCTTGGGAATCTTGAAATCTGGGCATAACACTATGAACATAGGGGTGCATATATCCTTTCTGATTGGTGTTTCTGTTTTCTTGGGATATATTCCTAGAAGTGGGTCAAATGGGAGTTCCATTTTTAACTTTTTGAGGAAACTCCATACTGTCTTCCGTAGTGGCTGCACCAGTCAGCATTCCCACCAGCAGTGCACAAGTGTTCCTTTTTCTCCACATCCTCTCCAGCACTTGTCATTTGTTGATTTGTTGATGATAGTCATTCTGACAGGTGTGAGATGGTACCTCATTGTTGTTTTGATTTACATTTCTCAGATGATTAGTGACTGAGCATGTTTTCATATGTCTCTTGGCTTTCTGAATGTCCTCTTTTGAAAAGTGTATTTAGGTCCTTTGCCCATTTTTTGATTGGATTGTTTATCTTTCTTTTGTTAAGTTGTAAGAGTTCCCTATAAATGTTGGAGATTAAACCCTTATCGGTGATAACATTGGAAAACATGTTCTCCCATGCAGTGGGCTTCTTGTTGTTTTGTTGATGGTTTCTTTTGCTGTGCAGAAGCTTTTTATTTTGATGTAGTCCCATTTGTTTATTTTCTCTTTAGTTTCCAATGTCCTAGGTACAGTGATGATGAACCTCTGACATGCGAACTCATTTTTTTTGGTTGATTTTTCTTTGTTAAATGGCATTTATATATATAAAATAAATATCAAAAATATAAATCTTTGTTTTACTATGGCTGCAAATATCAAAAAATTTCTATATGTGACACAGCACCAGAGTTAAGTTAGGGTTTTCAAAATGCTGACACGCTGAGCTCAAAAGGTTTGCCATCACTTCCCTACGAGCTGTATCGGTGAATAAATTGCTTTGGCATATGTCTGAGATTTTGTTGCCTTTGGAATCCTCTAGTATTTTTATGGTTTCCCATCTTACATTTAAGTCCTTTATCCATTTTGAGTTTATTTTTGTGTATGGTGTAAATTGGTGGTCTAGTTTCATTTTTTTTGCCTGTATCTGTCCAATTTTCCCAACACCATTTATTGAAGAGACTGTCTTGACTCCATTGTATGTTCTTGCCTCCTTTGTCAAATATTAATTGAGCATATTGGTTTGGGTCGATTTCTGGGCTCTCTATTCTATTCCATTGATCTATATGTCTGTTCTTGTGCCAGTACCAGGCAGTTTTGAGAACAGTGGCTTTGTAATACAGCTTGATATCTGGTATTGAGATCCCACCTACTTTGTGCTTCTTTCTCAGGATCGCTGCAGCTATTTGGGGTCTTTTTTTATTCCAGATGAATTTTTAGAGAGTTTGTTCTAGGTCTGTGAAATATGCCATTGGTATTTTAATGGGAAGTGCGTTGAATTTATAGATTGCTTTGGGTAGTATGGACATTTTAATGATGTTGATTCTACCAATCCATGAACATGGTATGTTCTTCCATCTGTTTATGTCTTCCTCTATCTCTTTTTTCAACGTCTTGTAGTTTTCTGAGTAGAGGTCTTTTACCTCTTTAGTTAAGTTTATTCCTAGGTATCTAACTTTCCCAAACATTTTAATCCTATTAACTAAATCCTTGTCTGAAACAACCAGTACTTGAATTTTTCTGTTCCCCGTGTAAGCACAAACACATTCGGGTATGGGAACTGTGAGAAATGGCTCACCTGTCCAAATTTCAAATGACGGACTAGGAAATAGAAGCATGGCGAAAATGAGACTTTTAATAACACTATAGAGAGTGGGCACCCATTTTACAGTATCACACATGGGGCAAGGGATATAACCAATTTATTTAGACCCTTCTCCAGATCCTCATTGACTGAGAACTATTTGGTCACCTATATCCTGTCTTCCATTGGGTTATTTTTTAAAAATTGGCCAGGGCCTTCTCCACCTCCCTTTGTCTAGCAACGGTTCTCAACCTGTGGATCGAGACCCATGAAAATACATCCTGCATATCAGATATTTACATTACGATTCATAACAGTAGCAAAATTACAGTTATGAAGTAGCAACGAAAATAATTTTATGGTTGGGGTCACCACAACATGAGGAACTGTATTAAAGGGTCGAGGCATTAGGAAGGTTGAGAACCACTGTTAGGGGAATCTTCCTAGGACATGTGGTATCAGCCACGTGTACAGCTCTCATCCACTCTCCACACCCACATCCTGTTTGCTCTGGAGAAATTCAGCAGCCACCTGGGCACATGTTGTTTCTTTTCTATGAAGATAAATCAGTAGCATATTACTTACAGAACCATGAAGACATTCTAAATCCCAAGGGATTACTAAAGTTTAGTGAAGTATTAAATTATATTTTTTCACTTGGTCCCTTACTTTTTCTTCCATAATTTAGTGATGGAATTCTTCATTAGGAAACCAAATCTCAATTGTAAATAAAACAGTAACAATAAGAACAACAAGAGACACAGAGTAATTTAATTGTAAAGAGAAAAATTTCTTCAACAAGTGTTGCTGAAACAAGAAATGAAGTGAACTCCTCCCAACCTAGTACCATATGTAAAAAAGAATTAAGGTGATAAATTATGAAACTAAACATAAGAGTTATAACAGTAACACTTAGAGAATACCTCATTGGAGAAAATATTTGAGATCTTGGATTAGGCAAAGATTTCTTAGGAGACATAAAAAGCATAAACTAGATTTTTTAAAAAGTTATATCAGGATTAAAATTTGAGGGTTATTAGAAAATAAAAGAACCATTATCAAGAAAATAAATTATTATTTACATACCAAGATAAAATATATTCATACAATAGAATATAGCACAGTAATTTAAAGGAACAAACTTCCTAATACGTTCCTAATGTGTGTAAAAACATGGATAAATCTCAAAAATATTGAGCTGAGTTACAGAAGCCAAACATTGAAACCAAAATGTGGGATGTTGAGTCCAAGTTTGTGGTCTCGCAAAATGAAGAATAAAGTTGCTGACAAAAACAGTTACCAGAACCCAAGTTTATTGGGAGAAGTCAGTCTGGACAAGGTGCAGCTGGGGTTCCAGGAGCATCCCAATGTCCAGAGCTTCCTTTCATGTCACGGTCAGGAGTAGTTCAGCATCCAGGCTAATTAAAGTCTATTAGTCCACGTGTGGAGGCCCACATGGCCATAAGCCACTGGGGCACCAGGGGTTGTGCTTCCTCACAACAGGAATGTCAGGTATCTTGTTGCTCTGCACCAGGGGAGAGAGAGAGAAGGAAGCACATGTGCTTTTCTGTATATATGCTTGTTCGTTTCTGATTGGTCTTTTCAAAGAATTTTTCCTTAGACTACCTTGTGATTGGTAAGCTGCCTGTCTTAGTAACATTCAGACATTGCAAAGCTAGTCTCCCACACACAGCCTTCCTTCCCTACCCAGTTGGGGTGTCTTAGTAACTCTGCCTAGTTGAGTTCCCAGGTTAATTCCTCTCTCCCCATGGTCCCCATCCCTCTCTACCTAGCTTTCTTCGGGCTCCTCAATATGATTTCATTTATCTGAAAATGTATAATATGTTATAGGCTCTTCCCACAATGATGGATGATAGAATTTAAAAAGGGCATTGGTTATTAGGCCTTATCTTTAAATTCTACCTACCGCATTAACCTATGATGGTGGAAATTAGATCTGGTGTTTCTTCTGGGATGTGGGATTGATGGGGAAGGGGCACAAAGAAACTCATGGGGGTGATGAAAATGTGTCTTTATTAGTTTTAAAACTGATTGAAGAATACACTTAAGATTTTATAATTTCCATGTATGTAAATTATATCAGTATAAAAAAGAAAACTACACAAATAAGTATATGCTAAAAAATATACTAAGAATTTAATGTACATAGTATGTTATTATTTTCACAACTCTATAAGGTGAATATAATTGTTATTCTTGTTTTAAAGTTTAGGAGACCGAAGTTCCGAACTCTTCAGTTAAGTAATGTGATTAAGGTGTTATGATTAATAATATGAGAGCTAACATTCAATTTTAGATTTCTCTAAATGCAGGAGCCGAGATCCCTTTCTTTGGGTTTTATATTGGTAGATATTTTTTTCCAGAAATTTAATTTATTCTAATTATTATGATGAATCTGATGATGATTATGAATGAAATATATATATATATATATATATATATATATATATATATATTATATATTTAAAAACTACTGTGATTCAAACATAAAGAGAAACATACAGCTATGGGGTGGATAAAAGCATAGGGGATCTTGAATTGTCAGTTATATTTTCCTTACCAATATGCCAAGTAATCTCTTCCCTGTTTTCAAAAATTCCAGTTCCTTGCTAAAGCAATTATGTTTGGGGCTCTCCCACCCTGGAGCATGTCTGCACGTTTGCTTTTCCCCTCCAACTCTGTCCTATACCCTTCTTGTTCCTAATCTCCAAGGCCCTTCTTTTGCCTCCATTACTTGTTTCCTAAGCTCATTTCTTCTACTGCTAACTTCTACCTCTGTGACTTTCTCAAAACAACAACAACGACAAAACAATTCTTTTTATACTAGAGTCCCGGTGTGCGAAATTTGTGCATGGCTAGGGTCCCTAGACCTGGCTGGAGATCAGGGCCAATCAGGGCCTTCCGGCTGCTGGCCAGGGCCTTCCTTCTTTCCGCGCCACACCCTGGTGGTCAGAGCACCTCATAGCGAGCAATCGAACTCCTGGTCTTCTGGTCAAACTCCCGAGGGGCCAATTGCATATTAGCCATATATATATGGCTGACTTGCCAGTTACACAAAGTTAAATGAACATGCACATGCACTTGCATATTTATGAATTCGACAAGCAAAACAAGCAAACTCTATTAGTTTGTGTTTGCTCTAGGTCAAAGTGTCAAATGTTGATTGTTTCTTACTGGGAGCACAAAAGAGCATTCAAGACTTGACAATGGTTATAAATTAGGTTTGGGTACCAGTGTGGCTACTGCATATTCAGAAGCCTCAGGCAACTATTACTGAAATTGAATCAATAATACTTTCTAAATTAAATCCTTAATCAGAAGGGCTATCCTATGTTTTTATAAGTACTGAAACCAGGTTTTATAAAAAAAAAAAAAGACACTAGTATTGAACAATACTGTCAAGAAACTAACACCACAGGTCTTATCAGCATTCTGCCAGTCCTGAGAAGACATTTGTTATAGATGTAATATGGTCATCTTCATCATATTGAAAACAAGCTCCATTCTGAACATAGGAATGTGGTTAGCACCTCATCAGATTTCCTGAAAAATGACAAAAAGTGCTTGGTGAACCTGTGCAGATGAAAGACTGGTAGTCTGGTAGCTTACTGCTCTGCAACATTTTGATGTTTGGTATGATTATACTATTTTCTACACATAAAGTAGAATTCAATTACTGGAACAGGAAAAATTACACCTAATCATTGGACTTTTTCCTAGTAGGTATGTTTAAGTCATGAAAATATTGCCATATCTTATTTAAACATAAAGCTGAAGTATCTTGTTATTGTGCCAAGGAGATAAGAATATACTTATGATATGAGAAAGTTGGACTGGAACACATGGTGTTCCCCTAGGCAGGATGGTTCTCGGGTTCTTTGTCCGGTGCAGTGAAATAATGAAACCACAGACAAAAAAATGGTACAGCAAAAGGTGGAAATTTATTGAGAAACAAGCATAGACTCCCACGTGGGAGGGGGAGAGTCCCACTGAGTCCCTTTTCTCTAAGGTTTATAAAGGCTACAGATCTTTGTGCCTTATATTCTCTCTATTTGGTCACTATTCCTTTAGATTGGTTACTATTGCAACTCTAGAGTTCAAACCTCCTTCTCTTTATTGTTTCCCTATTCCCTCTGGGCTTTCTTTCTTTTTTTTTTTTTAAAATATATTTTATTGATTTTTTACAGAGAGGAAGGGAGAAGGATAGAGAGTTAGAAACATCAATCAGCTGCCTCCTGCACACCCCCTACTGGGGATGTGCCCGAAACCAAGGTACATGCCCTTGACTGGAATCGAAACTGGGACCCTTCAGTCCGCAGGCCGACGCTCTATCCACTGAACCAAACAGGTTAGGGCCCCTCTGGGCTTTCTTCTTCCATCTCTTTGAATGAGGGGCTTCCTTCCCCTTAATTCAGTGGTTCTCAACCTGCGGGTTGCGACCCCTTTGGGGGTTGAACGACCCTTTCCCAGGGTCACCTAAGACCATCGGAAAACACATATATAATTACATATTGTTTTTGTGATTAATCACTATGCTTTAATTATGTTCAATTTGTAACAATGAAAATACATCCTGCATATCAGATATTTACATTACGATTGCTAACAGTAGCAAAATTACAGTTATGAAGTAGCAACGAAAGTAATTTTATGGTTGGGGGTCACCACACATGAGGAACTGTATTAAAGGGTTGCGGCATTAGGAAGGTTGAGAACCACTGCTTTAGTTTGTAAATGTATCCCTTCTGCTCTTTCCAGCTGCCTTATTCTATGGAAATGTACCCTTTGTAGCTCTGTAGCCCTGTGCTATTTCCATGGACCCCTTAATTCCTAAAATTTTCCTAAACCTGCCTTTTTCACCCTTAAGAACTCCTTTCACTTAGGTTTGAGGATGCCTGCTGTATCTGTGGGGCTCAATTAGGAAAGCACAATCGCTATAAGGATTATGTAATAGGGAATTTATTATAGGAATTAACGTTTACTGCGTTTGGGAGGAGGTATGGAAGAAATGTCTGAAAAGAGAGCACTAATCAGGGGAAAACATTATTTAAAAACCCTGGCACAGTAGAAAGAACTAGAGTTTTCAGGGAAACATGAAAACCAGACATGTCTATATTCAGCTACTTGTTTGGAACTAAAAAAGGGAATTGATGTGGAAGTCTGTGAAAAGTTGTTGACTCTTCATAGCTGTTGACTCTATAAGTTCGAAGCAAATTGTCTGGTGATAGGCTTATGTCAGGAACGATGGTAATTTGGGAACTAGATGAGAAATGGGAAAGATTGAAGAAAAATTGGAAATCACTGTTGCTTCTGCACTTGTCTCATATCATCTCCAACCAACGATGACCTTCAGAGAATAATGGCTGCCACTTTATTTTTGCCTTTCCAATTTTGTGTAAATTTACTTTTGTTCAACTCTATGCTGAACCTTGAAAAAAAGAACAATTACAGGAAATGGTTTTTGGAAACACCAAGTTAGCAGTAGAGTAATGTAGCACTCAGGAGAAAATTAACTTCTGGAGGAATTTTGTGATGATAGTAAAACTTATTTTGAGTGTACATTAAAAACACAAACACTAAGAGATCAGTTAAAAGTAGCAAAGCTATTAAATCCAAGCATGAGTGGGCTGAATAAAAGGATTTTTTGTGTGTGTGGAAAAGCTGAGGTTATAGATAAGAGAGGTATCCCAAGACAAAGGAATTAGGTCTTAGTGTGATAGAATTCAGTTACCTGTCTATGGATAGCTTTTCGTTATGGTGAATTCTTAGCATAGACAGAAGGGATGCCTTGCTATCTCAAAGTAGACTAAAGTGAATTTACAACATCTTAGGATCATTTCCAAGCTCATTGTCTTCTTAATCTCCACTTAAAATTTGTGTTCCATGACTTCATTATTTTCTTTCTTTGTGAAAATATGTCTACACAATCATACATCTAGCAACATTTAGCTTAATGGCATCACTTTAAAAAAACCCTTCTACAATATTCTTTTTTCCTTAATAGATTTTTGAGATTTAACCATGTTGGTACACATGCTCTAACATAGACATTTTGATTGTTATATTTCCTTTTATTGTAGAAACACAGCAAAATAAATTTATTGTACTGTTAATGGACATTTAGTCTGATCCCAGGATTTAACTATGATATATCATGTTGCTAAGAACATTCTGGAATATTTTACCAGTGCATATGGTGTATATAGATAAGGGGATTTGATGGGCAGAAGGGAACCTTATTGCCTTTGTTTTCCCTGGGTGACTGCTAATTCATAGTCCCACCAGTCATGTATAAAACTGTTATATTGGAATTCAGCGAGTCAAAAAGAAGATGCCACAGGTAGAGGGCCGAATTTGGAGTCTTTATTGCAAATGCTGGCGGCTGCAAAGGGCTCATGCCTCTCCAAACCTTGTGGCCCCTAATGAGCTTAGGGCTGTGGTTGGCAAACCGAGGCTCGAGAGCCACATGGGGCTCTTTGGCCCCTTCAGTGTGGCACTTCCACAAAATACCACGTAGGGGTGCGCAAGTACAGTGCGATTGAAATTTCGTGGCCCATGTGCAGAAGTCAGTATTTTGTGGCTCGTGAGCCACATGCATGTGGCTCACGAGCCACGGTTTGCCGAGCCACAGTTTGCCAACCACTGGCTTAGGGGATCACTTATAAAGGCAAACTACATCCTGGTTAGAACAAAGGGGGAAGCTGTGCTTAGCAGATACTTTGCAGAGAGCTTGTAGCCTTGAGCACAGCATAGCTTAGATAACCAGAAGACACCTGGCATAGGAAGAACCAAGGATGGACCAAACCCCCACACCGGCAGAGCAGCTTGCAGGACCAGATAATTAAGAGGGAGCAGTGACTAAACTATAGGCTGATAATAATGTACATTAGGTTACTGGCACAGATTCAGATTGCTAGTCCCCCCAAAAATGTCTTATTTTCCCCATTATTTGAGCAAGCGTCCTTACAGAAGCTAGAAATTGTGGAATTACTTCCTGGAATTAACAGAACAAAGGACCATCTGTGTTTAGTGGAAAATTTTCTTACAAAATGGAGGTTATGGCAACAAGATGGAGTGCCTATGGTTCAGATGGAGGGCGAGGGACAGGATGGAGTCAGTCCTTTCAAGGCCCATTGTTCAAAACTTTCTATGGTTCAAAATAATTGGTAGATATTTGGTATTGTTAGTGTCTTTTTTTGCCAACTTAAACAATGTGAGATAACATTTCTCTCTAGTTTTAATTAAATCTTTACAATTACTTGTAAGTCTAAAAACATTTTGACTTGTATATTGAGATTTTTAAAAATCTTTTAATCATTATAATTATTCTTAAACATTGCAGATACTAATTTGTTAACATTTGTATGCACTGGGAGAATCACAATTACATAGCTTTCTTTTTCATTTTGTTTTTGTTAATTTTAATGCATGAAATGTATCATTCATTTCCTTTATGTTTTTTTATCTACATCTATCTATATCTATCTATCTATCTATCTATCTATAATTAATTAATTATCTATTTATCATCTATCATCTATTATCTATCTATTAACTATCTACCTATCTATCTACCTTTCTATCTATCATCTATCTATTATCTATTTCTTTAGTGTAATTATTTCTGAGTTTTCTTTCCCAAACAAGATTTTAACTCACATGAAAAATAGTTTTGAATATAAATTCAATCCCCCCCACACACAATGGATATTTTATTTTCTGATGCAATTTACTGAAAAGTCTATTGTATGTTTCACTGACTTTTAAAATATGTTATTTTGAAAAATGTGAAATCTACTGGAAACTTGAGTAAATAGTAAAATGAACATATATATTTTCATCTAGACTCATTAATTGTTATTCTTTTATAGCATTTGCTACAAGACATTATTTTATCACTCTGGCCTCTAGTCAGAAGTGAAAAAGAAAAAAACAATGACAAAAATATCACTTGTTTTAATTTTGCCCTGTTTCTACAGTAAGCATCCATTGTGAATTAATTATCTTTAATTATCCAAAATTTTTAACATATTTCTTTCAATATATCTAAATGTTGTAATGCATTTTTAAAGAGGAAATAAGTTGACTTTATTAGTAAATTGTTTAAAGCAGTATTTACTGAAAGCCTGCAGCTCTATACCGATCACTGATTTGATTTCTTAAAAGATCCTTTAATCTGATGAGGAAATCCAGTACATGAAAATAAATAACTTAGAAAGAAATAAGAAATGGGAAGAAAAAGTGTTGAGTGTGACAAGATTAGGGTAAAACTTGTAAATGGAATGTGTTTTATGGCACAAGATCATTTAAAAGGCTACATTAGAGAGATTTACCCAAGCTAAGGAGCAGAATAGAGGCAAAATAAGGGGCAGTGTTAAAAAAACTATTTGAAATTTAAGTTTTATTATTATTTCTTATTTTCTTGCAAATAATAATCAAACAACACATATTGCTACCTGATAATGTAGAGTGAAAAAAAGGGTTTGTAATCTTGCAGGTGATAGAGAATTCTTGGACTGGAACCCGGATTCTTTGTCCGCCAGAGTCAAAGAATGAACCCACGGACAGAAGGTGGTATAGCAAAGGTGGAGGTTTATTGAAGAACATGTACAGACTCCCAAATGGGGAGGGGGTAAGGATCCCACTGAGTTCCTTTTCCCTATGGCTTATAAAGCCTGCAGATTCTGGTGCCTTGATATCCCCCTCTGATTGGTCACTATTCCCTTAGACTGGCTACTGTAGTAACTCCTGAACTACTTCCTTCCTTATTGTTTTCCTATTCCCTTTGGACTTGCTTCTTCTTCAGATGAGGGCTTCCTTCCCTTTATTTTGTAAATATAGACGTTTTGCTGTTCCCAGCTTCCTCATTCTATGGAAATGTATCTGTTGCAGCTTTTCAGCTCCCCTATTCTATGAAAATATACCTTCTGCTGCTCTGCAGACCTGTGCTTCTTCCAGGGACCCCTTAATTTCTAAAATTTCCTAAAACCTATCTTTTTTATCCCCAAAATTCCTGTTTCACTGGCATAGTTTCAAATCCTAGTTCTAATACAAAATATTTATAATTGTAGACTCCATTGATTTTTTTTACAAAGTACATATGAAAAATGCCTATAGTAAGTACTCAGCACAATGTAGTATACCCTGGTTATGTATTATGTATGTGAAACTTCCCCTTTCTTGAATAAATTCACTTGTATTCTCCATAGAAAGGACGTAAATCCAAGAAAAAAAGTGTTCCAAAGTAAAACTTATCCTTATAGTTTCAGTTCTGTTTCCCAAAAATGACAGTTAAAAAAATAACCTACTTTATCAATATGTATATTTCAGTATTACCTATTTTATATAAAAACTTTTGAGACTAAACCTTATATCCTAAAAAATGCAGGGTAATTCTTATTAAGTATGTATTCTATACATCCACAGAAGAAAAATATAAAACTCAAAGAAATATAATTTATTGATAGCAGTACAAATCCTATATACATTCATCCTAAATTATTTTGTTTTCTCCAAGAACCTCCCAACAAAATACTAACTACAAAGAGAAAAAATATATATATTTAAAGTGGAGAAGGCTGGAAGATCCCATTTTAATCAATGATTAATGTTAACATTACCAGAAATGCGACACATTATCATCATGTGTCAATTCATAGGATACAACATTTTGTGGGAGGTATTTTGATGCTACAATAATATCTTATTCCTTGTTATATTCTAAATGAATTAATTAATGCCAGTACAAATTCATAGACCCTTATTTTATTCTATAGCTTGTATATTACTATAATTATGCCTACTTTTTGATGCTTAGATGGTCTGTTTTAGAGTGTGGGAGAACTTTCAATTTATTTATATGTCCTTTTGACATGGCTAAGTTATTCTTTAAGCACTCAAGATATTTTAAGCAAAATTAACATACTAGGCTCCTTTGTAATTTCTCTGACCTAGTCTATTTCTAAGAAATCAACTATTTCTCCAAAGGAGTCCTAGTTTTGTTTTGTTTTGTTTTTCCTCCAATAAAGTTTGATATATAAAGCCATCTTCTGAGATGTGCTCATTAATCTTAAGTAATAGTGAACAAAGCTGAGGAACAATCTATATTTATTGTTCTAGGGCTTGCTACTCTTTATCTCTCTCTCTCTCTAACTTGTGACTCCCTCCTCAAAAAGTGAAATATGTGATTGTCATTATATACAACAAATGATTAATTTTAATGGACCTCCTGTACATATCCAAATTGTCACCATCTTACTACACAGATGCCCTTCTCTCTTTGGTTGTTTCTGATGCCCTGTGCCAGGCTGCCACCTCATCTATGGTGAGTGCTATCCCATGCTTAGCTCTGATCCCATGCTGGGCAGCCTCCCATACATCACTCCAAGGCCACTACAATTCTGAAAACGCATGTCATACCATCCCTCCCTCAGACAGCTTTGTTATCTTACTTGAGCTCTGACTCTGCTACCCCACTCCAAAATTGGTTTCTTCTTCATTTGATGCTTGCTCTACATTAGCAATCTAGACTACTATTATTCTCCTAAACCAGTGATGGCGAACCTATGACATTCGTGTCAGAGGTGACACATGAACTCATTTTATTTGGTTGATTTTTCTTTGTTAAATGGCATTTAAATATATAAAATAAATATCAAAAATATAAGTCTTTGTTTTACTATGGTTGCAAATATCAAAAAATTTCTATATGTGACACGGCACCAGAGTTAAGTTAGGGTTTTTCAAAATGCTGACACGCCGAGCTCTAAAGGTTCGCCATCACTGCCCTAAACCCAAATGCCCTTCAGGGCTACATTGCTTAGAAGGGAACAGAGTAAAAACAAAAGAGAAGAAAATAAAGGGGGGAAAGTGGAAAAGGATGAAAAAAAATAAAGCTTCAGTTCTTTTTTAAAAATTATCTTTAATGTTGAAAGTATTACAGATGTTCCCCTATTTTTCTCCATTGGCCCCTCCAGCCCCCTGACACTCCAGGCCTTCACCACATTATTGTCTGTGTCCATGAGTTATGCATATTTATACTAATAATAGCCTAGGTGGTCATCACGCCCTCATGTTGTCACAAAATGGCCGTCACAAGATGGTTGTCACATGACGGCCATCACAAGATGACCATGTGCACAGCGGAAGCAGGGCCCGGTGTCTCTGCTGCCTCACGTGGAGGAGGTGGGTCCTGGCGGAGGTGGCAGGTCGCGGCATGGGAGGGCAGTTGTGGGCAATGAGATCGGCAGGGGAGGGCAGTTGGGGGCAATCAGGCCTGCAGGGGAGTGGTTAGGGGGTAATCAGGCTGGCAGGCAGAAGCGGTTAGGGGCAATCAGACAAGCAGACAGGCAAGTGGTTAGGAGCCAGTGGTCCCGGATTGTGAGAGGGATGTCAGACTGCCAGTTAAGGCTGGATCCCTGTAGGATCCAGCCTTAACTGGCAGTCTGACATCCCCTGAGGGGTCCCAGATTGGAGAGGGTGCAGGCTGCGCTGAGGGAACCCTCCCCCCCTGCACGAATTTCATGCACTGGGCCTCTAGTATGCATAAAAATTCTTTGATTACTCACTTCTACCCATCCCCAACTTCCCTCTGAGATTCGTCAGTCTGTTCCATGCTTCTATGTCACTGGGTCTATTTTTATTCATTAAAGTTGTTCATTAGATTCCACATATGAGTGAGATCATGTGATACTTGTATTTCTCTGACTGGCTTATTTCACTTAACATAATACTTTCCAGGTCCCTCCATGCTGTCTCAAAGGGTAAGAGATCCTTCTTTTTACTGATGCATAGTATTCTATGGTGTAAATGTACCACAGCTTTTTAATCCAGTCATCTACTGATGGGCACTTGGGCTGTTTCCAGATCTTAGCTATTGTAAATTCTGCTGCTATGAAATTAGGGGTGCATACATTCTTTCTGATTGATATTTCAGGATTCTTAGGATATATTCATAGAAGTGGGATTACTGGATCAAATGGAAGTTCCATTTTTAATTTTTTGAGGACACTCCCTACTGTTTCCCACAATGGTTGCACTAGTCTGCATTCACAACAGCAGTGTACTAGGGTTCCCTTTTCTCCACTTCCTCGCCAGCACTTGTGATTTGTTGATTTGTTGATGGTAGCCATCTAACAGGTATGGGGTAACACTTCATTGTTGTTTTAATTTGCATCTCTCTGATGATTAGTGACTTTGAGCATTTTTTCATGTTTCTTGCCATCTGTATGTCCACTTTGGAGACATTTAGGACCTTTGTCCAGTTTTTAAATTGGATTGTCTTCCTTTCATTAAGTTGTATGAATTTCTTATATATTTTGGAAATTAATCACTTATCAAATATATTATTGACAAATCTGTTCTCCC
Organism: Myotis yumanensis; assembly: GCF_028538775.1. Classification (NCBI taxonomy): domain Eukaryota; kingdom Metazoa; phylum Chordata; class Mammalia; order Chiroptera; family Vespertilionidae; genus Myotis; species Myotis yumanensis. The sequence continues at coordinate 134,264,880 of NW_027223754.1, forward strand.
ATACAGTGGATTCCCATTTCATTTTGTTGATGGCTTCCTTTGCTGTGCAGAAGCTTTTTGTTTTGATATAGTCCACCTTATTTATTTTCTCCTTTGTTTCCCTTGCCCTAGCAGATGTATTGGCAAACACATTGCCAGGTGAGATGTCTAAGATTTTGTTGCCTAAACTTTCTTCTAGGACTTTTATGGTTTCATGACTTACATTTAAGTCTTTCTTTTTCCATTTTGAGTTTATTTTTGTGTGGGTGTAAGCTAGTGTCCAAATTGCAAAGGAGGAAGTAAAACTGTTATTATTTGTAGATGACATGATATTGTACATAGAAAACCCTAAAGACTCCACCAAAAACTACTAGAATTAATAAATGAATTTGGCACTATAGCAGGGTTAAATTAACAAATTATCACCCCAAAATCCATGGCATTTTTATACATCAATAATGAATTCTCAGAAAGAAAAACTGAAATAAAATCCCATTTACCATTGCAACAACAACAAAAATTAAGACACATAGGAATAAACTTATCCAAGGAGGTAAAAGACCTGTACTCGGAAAACTACATTGAAAAGGACATTGAAAGAAGAGGTAGAGGAAGATATAAACACGTGGACTATAATGTGTTTATAGATTGGTAGAATTAACATCATTAAAATGTCTATACTACCTAAAGCAATCTATAAATTCAATGCAATACCTATTAAAATACCAATGGCATATTTCACGGATCTGGAACAAATACTCCAAAAAATTATAGGGAACCTAAAAAGGATGCTGAATAGCCTCAGCAATCTTGAGAAAGAAGAACAAAATGGAAGGAATCATAATACCAGATATCAAATTATACTACAAAGCCACTGTAATCAAAGCAGCCTGGTTCTGGCACAAGAACAAGCACATAGATCAATGAAACAGAACAGAGAACCCAGAAATTGACCCAAACCATTACGCTCAATTAATATTTGGCAAAAGAAGCAAGAGCATACAATGAAATAAAGACGGCTACATGCAAAAAAAATAAAACTAGACCACCAACTTACAACATGCCCAAAAATAAACTCAAAATGGATAAAAGTTGGTTTTCAATATCATTTTTGAAAATAAGAAATATACACTAACTGCCTAAGCTAAATTTTGAAACTCTATCCAATCATTCTTCTAAGACACATGAGTATTGATGTCTTCCTATGTAATAGGCATAGGGAAATTAAATTGCTCCCTTACTTGCATAATTTATAGTAAAATATACAACATGTATATTAAAAAATTGTGATTCCCAGGACAACTTTCAATGATTAATTTTGAAACTATTAGAGTTCAATTTGTGTTCATATGTGTGAATTTTAAAAACATGCAATGCTAGAATATAGAATGTTATTTAGCTACATTAGATTCATTCGTTAGAAATAAAATAGAAACAACTATATATCATTCATATATACCATATGTTAAGTGCTGATTACATGCCACATACTTTTATGGATTCTTTAAATATATTAACTTGCATAATATTCACAATGAACTTATGTGTAAAGTTGTACTTGTACATTGTTTATAGATAAAATACTATGCAAATTCAATATAAGTGACAACTTCATCAAAGCCTCCCTATAAGTCAGCTATCCAGCTATCTCTAGCAAAAGGCAAAGAAATTTATAGGCAATAATAGCTGTACCTCATTCAAACACTGCAGGGAAACAAACAAAAAAGCAATGTGTCCCCAGCCACACACATGCCAGCAAATGGTGGTGAACCTAACATTTCACACTTTCAAGGCTGTATGACACACTCATGATTCAAAAATGAATCATGGACCTAAAAGTAAGTCATAAAACCATAAAACTTTAAAAAATAAACATAGGAGAAAATCTTTGAGATCTAGGGATAGACAAAGAGTTATTAGATTTTATATCAAATGAACAATTCATAGAAAGAAAAATCAACAGAGTATCAAATTAAAAAATTGTGTTTTGGTAAACATTTTGTTAAAAAGGATGAAAGGACGAGTTACACACTTCAAACTGCATAAATCTGACAAAGCCCTAGTATTTAGAATATATAAAGAATTCTATAGGAAAACAAACAAATTAGAAAATGAGCACAGATATTTTACTGAAGAAGATATACAAATGGCAAGCAAGCATATGAAAAGAAGTTGTTCACCATTCTTTGCCATTGTGACATGCAAATTAAAACCACAATGGAAAGAAACTTGACTTAGGATAGCGAACACATAATACAGGATACAAATGAAGTATTCTGGAATTATGCACCTGAAACCTGTGCATAATTGTTTTTACCAGTGCCACCCCAATAAGTGCAAGAAAATGAAAAAAAAGCCACAATGAGATAAATCCTATCAGAAGGGGAAAAATAGTGACAACATCAAATGTTAGCGAGATGTGGAGAAATTGGATCACTTATGCATTGTCTGTGGGAATGTAAAATGACAATTTTAGATAACAAATTGGCAATTTCTTAGACAAAAAAAGAAAAATTATACATACAACTACTATACAACTGAGAAATTCCACTCCTGTGTATTTTCCCAAATAATTAAAATATTATGTTTATATACAAATCTACACACAATACTTATAGTAGCTTTATCCTATATAATAAAGAGGTAATATGCAAATTAACCACCACGCCCTCACAAGATGGCTGCCTACCACCAGGCCAGCAGAGGGGTTAGTGAGGGACGACCAAACAACTGAACAAGCAGGCTGCGTGGAGTGACCAGGTCAGCAGGGGTGTTAATGAAGGATGACCAAACGACTGAATAGCAGGCTGCGTGGTGAGACCAGGCCTGCAGAGGGGCCATAAGGGGCGACCAGGCTGGCGGGGGGGGCAGTTGAGGGTGACCAGGCCAGCAGGGGGGACAATTGAAGGCGACCACGCCAGCAGGGGGGGACAGTTAGGGGCGACCAGGCCAGCAGAGGGGTGCAGTTAGGGGCAACCAGGCTGGCAGGGGAAGCAGTTGAAGGCAATTAGGCTGGCAGGGAGTCAGTGAGGGGCAACTAGGCTGGCAGGGGGAAAGTTAAGAGAGACCTGGCTGGCAGCAGGGGGCAGTTAGGGGTGACCAGGCTGGCAGGGGGGGGCAGTTAGGGGTGATCAGGTCGGCACGCAGAGGTAGTGAGGGGCCATCAGGCTGGTGGGGGAGACAGTTAGGGGTGACCAGGTAGGCAGGCAGGTGAGAAATTAGGAGCCAGCAGTCCAGGATTGTGAGAGGGATGTCTGACTGCTGGATTAGGCCCGATCCTGGGGATTTTGGGGATCGGGCCTAAACCAGCAGTCAGACATCCCCCAGTGGGTCTTGGATTGAAGAGGGTGCAAACTCGGCTGAGGGGAACCCCCTCCCATGCACAAATTTCATGCACTGGGCCTCTAGTTTGTAATAATTGAAAACTGGAAATATCCAAGATGCTTTTAAATTGGTAACAGATTAAACAAATTGTGGAACATCCATGTCATGGAATGTTATTGAGAAACAGTCTATTATATTTAACTAGTGTGCATGGATCTGTGCACCAGTAGGGTCCCTTGGCCTGGCCTGCGCCCTGTCGCAATCCAGAACCACTCAGGGATTTTGGAGAGCCAGTTTCGGCCCAATCCCCACAGGCCAGGCTGAGGGACCTCATTGGTGCATGAATCTGTGCACCGGGTCTCTAGTATGCATATAAGATCTTTGGTTAATCCAGTGATGGCGAACCTATGACATGCATGTCAGAGGTGACACGTGAACTCATTTTTTTGGTTGATTTTTCTTTGTTAAATGGCATTTAAATATATAAAATAAATATCAAAAATATAAGTCTTTGTTTTACTATGGTTGCAAATATCAAAAAATTTCTATATGTGACACGGCACCAGAGTTAAGTTAGGGTTTTTCAAAATGCTGACACGCCGAGCTCAAAAGGTTCGCCATCACTGGGTTAATCTCTTCCCACCCTTCCCTCTCCCCGCTTCTCTCTGAGATTCATCAGTCTGTTCCATGTTTCCATGCCTGTGCATTGAGCATCTGCCCCCTGGTTGTCATTGCACATCATCGCTACCATATATATATATATTTCTATTATACACACAGCACACAGCATCCTGGATGATTCTCCAGGTAATTTTGCTAAGTGAAGAAAGCCAATTCCACAAGATATATATCTATATGTCTATAGATATAATTATCTTGAAATAACAAAATTATAGAAATGAAGTATAGATTATTAGTAGTCAGGTGTTAGGAATGATGGGGGAAAAGGTGGAACTGTGGAAGGGCATAGGACGGCTATAAAGGGGCAGCTAAGGGTTTCTTGTGGTGATAAAAATGCTTTGTATCTTGAAAGTGTCAATGTAAATATCCTGGATGTGATACTGTACTATGGTTTTGCAAGATATTACTATTGGGGGAAACTGGGTATACATGGAATCTGTCTACATTATTTCTTAAAACAGCATGTAATTCTACAATTATTTCAAAGTATCAAGTTCAGGAATGACAAAAAAAGTTAAATGAGTGGTAGAATTGGACTATGTATCCCCAGGTGCCCTACTCTTAACACTACACTATAATAACCTGCAATATTTTGTCCTGACTATGTCCTGTGGCCTCAGTTTGTTTTTACCAACAGAGAATTTTTTTTCATTTTCTGATTGTATGATAATAGTTTCTAGGATTTTTTTTTTCCCTAGATTTTCATTGCAGTTAAATCCTAAAGAACACAGCTATGAAACTTTATGATTTAACGTGTATGTATTTTGGGTATTTTATGGGTAAAGGGTTTCCCATAAAATACCCAAAATACGTACACATTATTTCCCAGTTTCCCAAAGAGGTTTATTAAGTGTAGTATCATGCTCTATTTTATGGGAGCGGCACTTATGAAATGAGTCAGAAAAACCATCTCATTCTATTTTCTCATATGTCAATTGAGAATAATCACTTTATTGGGCTATGAGGATTAAAGATAAAGTAACCATCACAGTACTTGACACACAATAAAACAAGATAATTTATTTTCCTCCTTTTCTCCCCACCTGCCTTTCTCATAACTATGCAGAACTTCCATGTAATCTTTCCATGGCTGTTCTTAAGTGTTCTGACAAAAGGATATATGTTAGTTCAGTCAGAATTTCCAAATAAAGGACTAGAGAATATTTTGGCCAGGGGTACCTGATATAAGGGTCATATATAACTGGATGAATATAACTCAGGGTAAGACAGCATTAAAAATGTGTATCCTGGGCCAAAGATGTTATTTTTTTATCTTCAGAATCCATACCTCCTATTTTAAAATGAGCATAATATACAATAGGCCTATTTAAAAATGAGCATAATATACAAATTAACATAGAATTTGTTTTTTAACACAATGAAGGCTTTAATAAAAAACATGGGTTCTAATTATGTTGATATATGTATTACATTTAAGAAAATTATTTTATGTTATTAAGGTAAAGCCATCATATAGATATATATGTATAGCATATATACACATATAGTATATTTAGTAAGAATATAGATTTCTCTCTCTAGATTAGTACATTATTTATTCCTTGAAAGTTTGGAAGTCTTCTTGACAAAAATCAGGCAGTCCTGGAGCCATTTTTTTCTTTTTATCCACACCCCAGGATATGCTTTTATTGATTAGAGAGAGAGAGAGAGAGAGAGATGTGAGACGGAAACATCAGTTTGTTTTCTCCCACACCTACCCCTACCTAGATTAAACCCCAACCTGGGTATGTGCCCTGACTGGGAATTGAACCCACAACCTTCCGGTGTATAGGACTATGCTCCAACCAACTGAGCCACAAAACTTTTACAAATTAATAAGTATATAAAGCTATACAATCAGGAAAACATTGTTAGATAAAAAGGGTTCCAGGCCCTTTTGTTATTGCCTGAGCAGCCACATTTTCAAAGAAAAATGGTCCGATGATGCCTCCAGCCCCAAATCCACACCAAACAGTGACACGTTGTGGATGCATTTGTTTCACAATCACTCGTGGATTTTCTGAACCCCAAATGCGACAATTTTGTCAATTAACCAAGCCATCAAGATGAAAATGAGCCTTATTGAAATTCAGCCACATTTATGCAAAACGGTCATGGAAAATTTCAACAAAAGAGTGCGTATGTGCTAGCAAAGTCGTGAAGGCCATTTACCCGATATGCTATTCCATACATAACCCTATACTGTATACTTTATGAATCAATAAAAAATTTACAATTTTTAATTATAAACCTGTGTTTTCTATCAAAATTACTTCTTGTGTTAATTTTGGGACACCCTTTATAAATAATTCTGCAATAACATAGAGGTGCTTTTTAATGACTCTATAATTTGGGACCAGGCTTTCCTTCAATTTGGTTCAGTTTAAACTTATCTATAAACAAATTTCCTTAAGGTTTCTGTCATATCCTATAAATATAGAGCTAGTATGCAAATGATCATCACGCCTTCACGCCGTAATGCTATAACGGCTCAGACACTCAACACTGGGGAGAGAGGAATGGGGACCAGCCAGGCACAAATGAGCTCGTGAAAGAGGAATGGGGACTAGCCAGGCTATGGACCAGGAGAGGGATAAGCTGCCTGCCCTGTGGTCCCGGGTGCCAGTCGTTGTGCCTGGGCTTGTGGCCTGGAAAAGGGACAATCTGCATGCCTCATGGTCCCCGTGGTCCTGGGCACCAGTGCCTGCACCTGCAGCCTAGGAGAGGGACAAGCCACCAGCCCTGTGGTCCTGGGTCCTGGGTGCAGGGCGAGGCAGAGGTGGTTAGGGGTGATCAAGCCAGCAGGGGAGCAGTTAGGGGTGATCAGGCCGGTAGGGGAGCAGTTAGGGGTGATCAGGCTGGTAGGGGAGTAGTTAGGGGCGATCAGGCTGGCAAGCAGAGGGGTTAGAGGCGATCAGGCAGGCAGACAGGCAAGCGGTTAGGTGCCAGTGGTCCCGGATTGCAAAAGGCAGTCGGACATCCCCCAAGGGGTTCTGGATTGAAGAGGGTGCAGGCTGGGCTGAGGGACCCCCTCCACCCCGTGCACGAATTTCATGCACCAGGCCTCTAGCGAATATATAATCTCAGTATTCAGTTAGGATCATTTGAGTGCATTTCTGGAAGTAGTTATGTGTCTGTGCCTCTTGTCAAAGTTTTTCCTTCTTGTTTCTTATGTCTTTATTCCCTTTATAATCCCATCACTATTACTGATAATACAGATCTCCCCTCATAATTTATGTTCTTTCTCAGTCCCTCTTCTTTCTTTCTTTCTTTCTTTCTTTCTTTCTTTCTTTCTTTCTTTCTTTCTTTCTTTCTGCAAGGAACAAAGACTCACAACCATCTCAGATAACTGGTTTTTATATGGGTACATATTGTAGTCTCACAGAAACCCACAAACAGACCAAAATACATATAGGCCTCTTATGGAGAGCAACTAGGAATTTAAAGGTCATCAGAAATTCAAATTCCTATTTATCATGGTTCATTTATCAATGAACTTCTCTCAGTCATTACATTTCTGTTCCTCTCTGGGTGTCTGAGCTCTTTATATGTTTCATCTCAAGTGCTCAGTAACAAGTGGCTCAGTCTCATGTATCCAAATTCTAAGTTTCTAAAAGGTACATGTAATTGCCCCAAATCATATTTTTCCTAGGACTTCCAAAGTCATAGGGAGTGAAGGAACCTCAATTTTCTTCACGTTTTACATTAAAAGAGTTGTTATGTCCTATGTATTTTGTGTGTACACCATTTAGATATCTTCTTCTCTTGTCATATTTATGACAGTTCTTTGTTCTAGATGACATTGCCTTTAGCCCGACTATTACACTGCCTTCCACCTGATTTTCATACCTATATCTTCTCACTGGGTCTACACCTGCCCGGCACCTCCCTCTGAACCGCCAGAAAGATGAACAAGTGTGTCCAATACCAAATTAAGCCGGAAACATTGTTGGAAGAACTGTACTATTTTGGCCGCATCATAAGAACAGGATACTTAGAAAGTAATATTCCTGGGAATGTAGAAGGAAGCAGGAAATGAGTAAAACCAAATATGATATGGATTAACTTCATGAAAGAAGGCTTAGTCATGAGCCTTCAGGAGTTGAACAAGGCTATTGAGGACAGGCCATTATGGACATCACTCATTCATACAGTCACCAGGAGTTGGAGTCAATTTAATGACAAATAACACAAACACATTCTTGCTGCTTCAATGTATCCTCCAGGACACTATAACTAACTTTAAGGAATGAGAATTATGCATCTGTAGGAAAATAGCAGAGAGAAGCAAGAAGTAATAATTGGAAAAATTATAGACTTTAGATTCAGGTAGACCATATCTAGAATCTTGGTTCTTGAATGAGCTATTTACCTCTAAAATGGTTGCTTAATTTCTGAAAGCTTATGTTATTTTCTGAAAAAGGTGGATTTTTGTAGTTAGAATACCAACATTGTCCAAGTAAGAGGCCAACAAATCTGACAAGATTGCATGTTCCTTCATGAATTTGGAAGAGCCCAGAGACTAGTATGGCTCTTGGCCTAACTGCTAAGAAATTCTATTTGTTAGCACACTTAGCATAATTTCAATGTAACTCATTCTGTAATATTATTGCTGTGGTTTTTTTTACATAATTGCTATTTTAAAAACATATTTTTCTCTTCACAATGTTTATTGGACATGTAAATAAGACCTAGGTGATAAGTAGGGCAAATATTGCTACAGATATTGGCACTAAAATATTGTATCTATGGGTTCAAGAATGCCACTGAGGTTAACTGGCTTATCTGTTTATCATCCTGAAAAAATATATTTTCAGCCTGGAATGAGAACATTGCTATCTTTGGGGTTTTTCCAATATGAGTGTGCTTTGTGCTATTTGTGGCATCTGAACAGTAATGTGTGTGTGGTGGTTAGTCAAAACTCCAGTGGCTGTCATCAGTGGAAAAGGTGGTGTAGAGGAAATTAACTTGAGGCAAGGAAATAATAATGGCCTGAAACATGGATTTTTATTTTTATGTAGACAGTAATTTTCTGAGTCAATAATAGCATTTGTGGTACCATTCATTGGAGATTTGGTTTCAACAAAATTTCCAACTACAGATGTTATTAATTTCCTTCAGAAACCACAAACAACAACATATTGCAGGATTGTTAATTTGTTTCTCACAGAATATCATACAAAATTGTATTTTAGTAAGGAAATGGCAAAATAAGACAACTAGAAACAAATAATTGCTATAAAAACTGAGTATTCTTTAATGCAAAACTTTGGTTTTAAATTAAAAATTGAATTTTATGGTAACTTAAAAATAACAGCAAATGTGTTTTCTCATGTAAAGTCTTATGTCCAGTGCCCTACATATTACCCCTTTTATTTATGTTAAAAAAATTTATTTAGTTTTTGGCAAAATAATATTTACCAGTAATTAGCTTAGCTACTAATATTACTCAAAATTTATATTTAAAATAGGGCAATTTATATGGGAGATATATTTAGAAATATTGAAAAACTTTAGATTTTATTTATATTAGCATATGCTTACTTATATCACAACCCCCCTTCCACCAAATTTTTCAGAAAAGACACGGTCTTTGACAATTCTCAGTAACAGTCACATGTCAATGAGTTGTCAATTCCAGTAAACTGTATGGCTGAACCCTGACCAGACTTATCTCTAGAATATACAATTAAACAGCTAGGACATTGAAATTGGTCTTTAGGCCCTTGTGTGAAATCAGACTGATATGACCCATGGTCTGAAACTGCTATCACCAAGTCACAGAGAGACATTGACAAAATGGCCTCAGGAAATCTGCATATATAGTTGGGGTTCTGAAACTGTGAATTGAATCTATGAAGAAATTTTTCATGTGCTTTGTAAGTTTTCCTATAGATTACAGGGAAAACATGTAATGTCCTAGCATTTTCTAAAATTTTTTAAAATAGATTTTTATTGACTTCACAGAGGAAGGAAGAGGGGGAGAGAGAGAAACATCAATAATGAGAGAGAATCATTGATCACTGCCTCCTCCATGTCCCTTACTGGAAATCCAGCCTGCAACCCAGGGATGTGCCCTTGACCAGAATCAAACCTGGGACCCTTCAGTCCTCAGGCTGATGCTCTATCCACTGAGCCAAACCAGCTAGGGCTGAAATGACCTGGTATTGAAAGGGAGATATTAGAAGAGAGTATTTCTAAGTAAACTTATAGTGACTAGAGGTCCCATAGATCAGGCTTTAAATTAAAGAAAATGTCCAGTGGAAAAATAAATTACTTGTTATAAATTCTTCAAAGTGCAATCAAAGTGGAGAAAGGAATGTCCATGATTCAAACATTCTTTGTTTTAGATACCATAAATGGTGTGGAAAGAACTATCAGTACACAATTATGTATATTGGGAAGTTCTTACACCCATTTATGCCATAATTGAAAAAGTATAAACTATGAATAATGATTGGGGTGACAGAAAAATTCAGTGGAAAGAAAAAAATAATCTATGTACAGAAGCTATAGTGTCAAAAAAGATTGTGAGAAAATCTTACTACAACACCAAAGGAAGGATTCGGGGTAACTTCTCATGGTCTGGGTTTATTTAAACCCTAGTTAGTTAACAATTGGGCAAGTGGGAATGGCAGCAGATACTATACAAAATAGAAAATTAAAATAATAAAAACTTCACTGAAAGAATTGTTTGCCTAAAGATTTAAAGAGATCTATTTAGTTACTAGATCGTTTTAGCTATGTAACCTAGCTCATAAAGGACTAAATTACTTTACTTGGACTGTTGAATTTGCCACAGAAAGGGTATACTCTTTCTGGGATTATGATTTGCCTGAATAATAAACTATTGGAAGTGATACAAAAGTGAGACTTATAATATTGTGTTACTTCTTCTACCTCCCGGATGATTTTATCGTGTTCCTATAATTGGTGTTCACTTTTTTACTGTATCAGCTTATTAAGAAGATATTGTATCAAATCTGTCAGGTTGGCAGTAATTTTGAATATTTAGGCTGAATGGTGAACCAAGCTGTTATTCCCAGTTTCACATAAATTTAAGATTCTAAATTGCAAAATGTAAGGGAAAATGTGTTTCACATTCATGCATACTTCATTTCATACCAAATTTCCAAATTTAGAGTCAAATGACACTTTTAGTAAGCACTTTGTAAACTTTTGCTTAACCAAATTTCTATTCATTAAACTTTATAAATTTTTTGGAGTGTTTCAGATTTTGAAGTCTCAGATTGGATTCCGAGTTTCTTAAAACAAATATGTCTATGTACTTTTCTTTTAAAATATGTGAACACAGTGCATAACATTATAGCACGCAGCATATCAGATAACTGTAAAGCCAATGCCCATGTGACTACCATCCAGGTTAGAAAGACACTTGCTACCTGCCCTGAAGTAGTACCTCATGAGATTTTGCTTTATCACCCCTTCCATCCTCAAGAGTAACTACTATGCTAACTTTTATGGTAATTAGCTTTGTACTTTTAATGTTTTTGCCAGCTAGTATATATCCCAAAAAGATTCTACTAAAAAACACGTATGCTGACTGTGGTAATTATTTCTTTGTTTATATTCCTCTTTTCACCAACTTCTATACACTGAAAGTTTTTTTGTCTGCACCCACCACCTCTGCCTCCATTCGTTCGTTGACATCCCAAACCCAATGTGAAGTGTGTAGGTGATTAGGTCATGAGGACAGAGGGCTCTTCTGAATGGGATCTGTGCCCTTGTTGAAAAGACCCTGGGGACAGTGCTGTGGTCCCATTGTAAGGTATATAAATATTGAACCCATTATATTGTACACCAAAAATTAATAGAACATTGTACACTTAAATAGAAAGAAGAAAGGAAGAAAGAAAGAAAGGAAGGAAGGAAGGAAGGAAGGAAGGAAGGAAGGAAGGAAGGAAGGAAGGAAGGAAGGAAGGAAGGAAGGAAGAGAGAGAAAGAAAGGAGGGAGGGAGGAAGGAAGGAAGAAAGGAAGAAAGGAAGGAAGAAATAGCAAAACAACAACTCCACCAACAAAAAGACCCAGAAGAGCTCCTCTGTCCCTTCCTCCAGTGAGCGCAGGACAGGAAGATGCAGCCTGTCAACCAGGAGGCAGGCTCTCACCAGACACTGGATCTGCCAGCACCTGAATCGTGGACCTTCCAGCCTCCAGGACTGTGAGAAAAAGTGTTTGTTTCTTGGCACCCATTCTATGGTATTTTTGTTTTTTATGACAATCCATGGACTAAGACACTCTCCATCTATATTGTCCCTAAAAAGATATAATACTGTATTTTTTAATAAATGTAATCATATTACATATTTCATTTTTTGTCTGCATCTTTCAATCAATATTATTTTTATAATACACATATATTTACATGTGGAGTTCAGTACATTTAATTGTTGTATGTTTGTATGGCTATTTAATAATTTTCCATTCTACTAGTGATAGATATTGAATTGTTTTGAGATTTTGGCTAGTGCTAAAATGCTGCTATAGATATTCTTGACATTTATTCTGATGGACATGTACGTGTATGAGTTTCCCTAGATTGTCTACCTCAGAGTAGACTTGTTAGGTCATGGGTATTAATATCCTCAAATCTACTACATAAAGCCAAATGGTTTTTTAAAGAAATTGTACTTATTTACACTTCTACTAGGAGTGTTTCAGAGAAATTACTCCTTATGTTAGCCAATGTTTCTTACTTTGTTTCCTGCCAATCTGTTGTGTGTACGTTTTAGAATTGTATTAAATTTTCATTTTTGCTAATGAGTCTAATTTTCATTTTCTGTTAATTGATCACTTGGATTTCACCTCTTTTATTTTGAGATTATTTTGAATTAAAAAGGAGTTGTGAAGAAAGTACTGTTTGTATATAAGCTTTATACTCTTTTCCTAAATGTTGACATTTTAAGTAGCTATAGTAAAAATAAAAATAAAGAAATTCATTTTGGTACAACAATACTAACAAATTATAGATTTTATTTTGATTTTAACAGTGTTTCTACTAATGTCATTGTTGTAGTTAATGCAGGATAGTACATTGCATTTAGACATAAAATCTACTTAAATCTGTGAGAGTTTATCAGGTTTTTCCCCCCTCTTTTAAAAAAATTATTTCTATACTTTAGAAGAATTCTGGTAAGAAATTCTGTATAATTACTTCAGTTAAGGTTTGTCTAATGTTTTCCCATTAGAGCCTGGAGTTATACATTTGGGGGAAGAATAGTACAGAGGTGAATTGTCACTATTAATTCATATCAGAGGTTACATAATATCAATATGAATTGTTTCTGGTAATGTTAGCTTAATCATTCTAAATTGTTGTGAGCCAGGTTTTTCTACAGCAAAGACAATATCCTTTACTCTCCATTTTCTATTTCTTTAAAGGAAATCAATAAGTCTAGCCCACACTTAAGAGGGACAGAGTTGCCCTAGCCAGTTTGGCTCAGTGGATAGAGCATCGGCCTGCGGACTGAAGGGCCCCTGGTTCGATTCCGGCCAGGGGCACGTGCCTGGGTTGTGGGCTCAATCCCCCCCAGTAGGGGGCATGCAGGAGGCAGCTAATCAATGATTCTCTCTCATCATTGATGTTTCTATTTCTCTATCTCTCTCTCTTCCTCTCTGAAATCAATAAAACTATATATATTAAAAAAAAGAGGGACAAAGTTAAACTTCACTCATAGAGGGAGGAATATAAAAATAATCATGGAGATAAATTAAACCATCACAATCAATAATCTGTGAGGCTGTTAAAATGTTCATTAATTTCAGCATTCATCAGTAGATTTTTGCATTCAACAATTATTACTGTGGTTTTCTAAAGGTGATCCTTTACTATTTTTATTCCTTCTACCTTTATTATTTGGAATTATTCTGGAAATAAAATATGCCTTCTGTGTTCCTTTTTTAAATTTAATCATTTAGTTATATAAATGTGGGCTTAGATATTTATTTTATTTTATTGTGTATAACCCAATATTGTCATTATTTATTTTGTTGCCAAAATTACTTTAGCTTTGGTCATTGGAGGTCTTTTGTTTGGCACCTGTGTTCCTCTAACATACTTTCATCCTTCTGTTCTTCTGTTTCTTTCCCATATTATATATATATATATATATATATATATATATATATATATAAAATTGATTTTATATATATATAAAATTGATTTTGAGAGAAAGAGGGTGGGTGAGGGAGAAAGAGAGAGAAACATCAATGTGAGAGCTAAACATCTATCAGCTGCTTCCTGCATGATCCCTGAGCCCGCAATCTAGGCTTGTGCCCAGGCAGGGAATCGAACCAGCAACTTGGAATTGAACCAGCAACTTTTTGGTGCACAGGACAATGACCAATCAACTGAGTCACACTGGTCAGGGCCCTTCTTACTCTTTGATAATACAAAATTATACAGGATTGTCTTGTATTTTTTCTACTCCAGGCTTAGAATCAACTATTTTTCTGAGGAATTTTGGTTTCCTTTATCAACAAGTGATATTTGGAAACCGAGGTCTTAGTTCTTGATGTGCTGGTTGCTATTGAGGTGCTTCTAAACCTTCTAGTGAACAGAGGTAGCAATAAATGCATATGTGCTAACCTGTGTATAATGTGTATTTATAATTGTTTCTGTATCTATTTGTTATTTATTAAAGTAAAAATGAATCTACATTGACATCAGTTAAGACAATTTTAAAATGTTGTGGCAAAGCAAAACTCTGAAGTAAATTCAATAGCCAGTTTTAATGTAAATAATAGTTAAAATAGCAAACAAATATTATAAGAATATATCTTACCATCAACTGTTTACTGTTTCATTTACTAAATATTTTAGCATAACAGCACGTAGAGAAACACTATTAATAAATGTATATGGGAAAAAACTTCAAAATGCCAACAACTAATCCAAAAAGTGCAAGCAACAAACACCCAGAAAAGAAGGAGGGAAGCTGAATCTGAAGAGGCAGAGCTTATTTCTAGAAGGTAAGGTAAAGGAATTGAATGAATGGGGAAATGGCCATGATTCAGTATAGAGGAGGTAGAAAGGGAATGAATGTATAAGAAGAAAAGTAAAAAAACAAAATACTCAAAAATATAGTAGAAAATAATAATTAAAAATAATAATATATATAAAGATATACTATATATAAAATAAAAACAATATATAAATATATATATGTATAAATTTTTTCCTTTTCTTTAATCTATCTATCTATTTATGTATTCATCTATTTTTGGAAAAGAATGGAGAACAGATAGGCCTGAGTTGGTGATTGCAACTAATTAAGCTATTAGTAGAAGAAGAGAACAAGTGACGAGAAGGAAAATAAAATAAATAAATAAATAAACACACTAACAAACAATTAAACAAGCAACAACATCAAGAATGAAAAGAAAAAAATGGCTAGTGAAGAAAGAGAAGAGAAGTGTGCATGGACTTGGAGCAGGGGAGAGGAAATTAGGTATATGAGTACGCTAACAGAGACTACTTTAATAGTAATGTGTCAATAAAGCAGATAAAGAAGATCAATTTTTAATAAGGAGTAAAAAGAAAGTATAGAGAAAAACTAAAGCAGGAACAGGAGAAGAGAAACAGGACGAGAAAGGGGAAAGTGAGGAAGAAAGTGCTGGCATTAAGGAAAAAAATGAGATAGAATAAAATAATTATAAAAAAATATAAGAAGAAAACAAGAATGTATAACACTAATAAAAATTTTAAAAGAAAGGTAAAAATAATAGATAAAAATAATAATAATAAAATAAAGTGAAAAAATTTAGTTTCTTAAGTAAAAGATAAAAAATAAAAAAATGAGGTAGTGAAGTTCATTTTCTTCAGCTGAGTATTTAATGTCCCATGGGGGTTGGTTTAAGACCCCTCTCTACTCTTCTGCCTGCCAGCTCTCAGTTCCCTGTCAGGTAGTCAGCACGGTGTTTAAGTTCCCAGTTATCCACCGCTCCTCTGTGTCATAAGCCACAACCTTGTTTTCAAGCAGGAGGATCAATCTGCCTACTTTGTTTTTCTGCCTCCTTTCAGTGTATTTACACAAGTGTCTACTTCTGACACGGGCCCTAGGTGGTGGTGTTTCTGTATTAGTTTCCAGGACCAAATGGCCCCTCAACCCAGTCCCCCAGGGCTCCCTTTGGGTATTTAGAATCTTCTTTTCCTTGCCACACTCAAGGCTGGGTGTGGCTGCACTGCTAGGAGGAGCCTGGTCTTCAGGAGAAAAATGTCTGTTCAGGGCTGGAGGGACAGACTGCCCCAGAGCTGGCTTCCTGATTGTCTCTCCCTATTCTGCTCCCCAAATTCCACAAAAAGCACCTTCCCCTGCACCACAGCCTCAGTGAGTGTTTGTAATTGAAAGATCCTATGCACTGGGTTTAGCAAATAAAAGCATGGAAATTATAAAGACAGAGCAACTGCACCACCTCACGTCGTCTTTCTCCCGGCACTGCATAGCTGGTGTAGAACTTCCGGCTGCCTTTATGGGTGTAGCCTCCCATGGCTGTGGGCTTAGATCTAGAGTCCCCTGCTGCCAGCAGCCCTGTGGACACCCTTCTACATTCGAGAGCTACACTGACCCCAAGGGACGCAGATTTGGTGCAGCACAGTCTCCCTCTGAGACTCTAGTCCCAGCTGCATGCATTTCTCCCTCCAGCCCGGATCCCAGATCCCACCTCTCTCCAGGTGATCTCTGACCTTTCCATCCATGGATTGCCTCACCAGCTGTGCTTAATTTGCCAATTTTGGGTGGATGTTATTCGATTTAGCTGTTTCTTCTATCTGCTCTGTGAGAAGGCACAGGACCCATCTGCTTATTCGGCCGCCACCTTGTTTCCCCCTGGACAAAGCTTTTAGGTGCCTGCAGAGGGAAGGCTGGAGTCTCGGTGTTCATGGGTTTGCAGCCGAGGCAGCTGGTTCCTGGGCATTGCGGCTATAGAGTCCTGGGTGATATCCAAAGCCTCCCTGGGTGAAGGTAAGGCTGGGCTGGTTACAGCCGCTCTCCCCTTTAAGATGGCATGGTCTCTGCAGCAGAGACGACTACCTGGGAGAGATTTCAGTGCGAGTAGAGGCTGCCCGGCCAGGGGAGCCTGGTCTGCCAGTCCCCGACAGTCCTGTGGAATATAACTCCTTAAGTATATTTTTATTGCAATTGAATCAACAGTCTTTATACATTTTATTTTTAAAAAAAGTTAAAGAACATGAACATTTTTCCCCCCTCACTTTATTCTGGCCTTCCGACCTTCATGGTTTTTAATAAGAAATCCTCATTCATTTATGTAGTTGTTTCCCTATAAGTAATGTGTGAATTTTCTCTAGCAGCTATCAAGCATTTTCATAGACATTAGTTTTCTTTTTTTTTTTTTTTTTCTGGTTCAGTTCCTTTCTTTTTTTTTTTTTTTTTTTTTTTTTTTTTTTTATTTTCCTCTTAAAGTATTACAAAGGGTATTACATAAGTATCCTTTCCCCCCCCCCCCCCCCCGCCCTTGACAAACCACTACCCTCCCTTACCCCCCAGTGTCTTATGTCCATTAGTTATGCTTATATGCATGCATACAAGTCCTTCGGTTGATCTCTTACTCCCCTCCCTCCTGCCCCCCAACTCTCTCTGGCCTTCCCACTGCAGTTTGACAATCAGTTTGAGGCAGCTCTGCCTCTGTATCTATTATTGTTCAAAAGTTTGTAATGGTCTTTATTATCCATGAATGAGTGAGATCATGTGGTATTTTTCCTTCATTGACTGGCTTGTTTCACTTAGCATAATGCTCTCCAGTTCCATCCATGATGTTGCAAATGGTAGGAGTTCCTTCTTTTTAACAGCAGCATAGTATTCCATCGTGTAGATGTACCACAGTTTTCTAATCCATTCATCTACTGATGGGCACTTAGGCTGTTTCCAGATCTTAGCTATGGTGAATTGTGCTGCTATGAACATCTGGGTGCATATATCCTTTCTGATAGGTGTTTCTGGTTTCTTGGGATATATTCCTAGTAGTGGGATCACAGGGTCAAATGGGAGTTCCATTTCCAATTTTTTGAGGAACCTCCATACTGCCTTCCATAGTGGCTGCACCAGTCTGCATTCCCACCAGCAGTGCACAAGTGTTCCTTTTTCTCCACATCCTCTCCAGCACTTGTCGTTTGTTGATTTGTTGATGATGGCCATTCTGACAGGTGTGAGATGGTACCTCATTGTTGTTTTGATTTGCATCTCTCGGATGATTAGTGACTTTGAGCATGTTTTCATATGTCTCTTGGCTTTCTGAATGTCCTCTTTTGAAAGGTGTCTATTTAGATCCTTTGCCCATTTTTTGATTGGATTGTTTATCTTCTTTTTGTTAAGTTGTATGAGTTCCCTATAAATTTTGGAGATTAAGCCCTTATCAGATATGACGTTGGCAAATATGTTTTCCCACGAGGTGGGTTTTCTTGTTGTTTTGTTGATGGTTTCTTTTGCTGTGCAGAAGCTTTTTATTTTGATGTAGTCCCATTTGTTCAGTTTCTCTTTAGTTTCAACTGCCCTAGGAGCTGTATCAGTGAAGAAATTGTTTTGGCATATGTCTGAGATTTTGTTGCCTTTGTATTCTTCTAGAATTTTTATGGTTTCCTGTCGTACATTTAAGTCCTTTATCCATTTTGAGTTTATTCTTGTGTATGGTGTAAGTTGGTGGTCTAGTTTCATTTTCTTGCATATGTCTGTCCAATTTTCCCAACACCATTTATTGAAGAGACTATCTTGGCTCCATTGTATGTTCATGCCTCCTTTGTCAAAAATTAATTGAGCATATTGGTTCGGGCTAATTTCTGGACTCTCTATTCTATTCCACTGATCTATATGTCTGTTCTTGTGCCAGTACCAGGCAGTTTTGAGAACAGTGGCTTTGTAATACAGCTTGATATCTGGCATTGAGATCCCACCTACTTTGTTCTTTCTCAGGATCGTTGCAGCTATTCGGGGTCTTTTTTTATTCCAGATGAATTTTTGGAGAGTTCGTTCTAGATCTTTGAAGAAGGCCATTGGTATTTTAATGGGAAGTGCGTTGAATGTATAGATTGCTTTGGGTAGTATGGACATTTTAATGATGTTGATTCTACCAATCCAAGAACATGGTATGTTCTTCCATCTGTTTATGTCTTCCTCTATCTCTTTTTTCAACGTCCTGTAGTTTTCTGAGTAGAGGTCTTTAACCTCTTTAGTTAAGTTTATTCCTAGGTATCTTAATTTTTTTGGTGCGATGGTAAATGGGATTGTTTTTCTGATCTCCCTTTCTGAAAGTTCACTGTTGGTGTATAGAAATGCCTCAGATTTCTTGGGGTTAATTTTGTATCCTGCTACATTGCCAAATTCATGTATTAAGTCTAGTAGCTTTTTGATGGAGTCTCTAGGGTTTTGTATGTATAATATCATGTCATCTGCAAATAAGGACAGTTTTACTTCCTCTTTTCCAATTTGGATGCCTTTTATTCCTTCTTCTTGCCTAATTGCAATGGCTAATACTTCCAGTACTATGTTGAACAGGAGTGGTGAGAGTGGGCATCCCTGTCTTGTTCCTGTTCTTAGGGGAAATGGTGTTAGTTTTTGTCCATTGAGTATGATGTTGGCTGTGGGCCTGTCATATATGGCTTTTATTATGTTGAGGTATGATCCTTCTATTCCCACCTTTCTGAGAGTTTTTATCAAAAATGGGTGTTGGATTTTGTCGAATGCTTTTTCTGCATCAATTGATATGACCATGTGGTTTTTTTCTTTCAATTTGTTTATGTGATGTATCACATTTATTGATTTACGGATGTTGTACCATCCTTGCATCTCTGGGATGAATCCTACTTGGTCATGGTGTATGATCCTTCTGATGTACTGCTGGATCCGATTTGCTAAGATTTTGTTGAGGATTTTGGCATCTATGTTCATGAGGGATATTGGCCTGTAATTCTCTTTCATTGTGATGTCTTTACCTGGTTTTGGTATTAGGGTGATGCTGGCTTCATAGAATGAGCTTGGAAGCGTTCCTTCCTCTTGAATTTTTTGTAGTAGTCTGAGGAGGGTAGGTTTTAGTTCTTCCTTGAATGTTTGGTAGAACTCCCCTGTGAAGCCATCTGGCCCTGGGCTTTTGTTTGCTGGAAGCTTTCTGATGACTGCTTCAATTTCTTCCATAGTTATTGGCCTATTGAGGTTTTTAGATTCTTCCTGATTGAGTTTTGGAATGTTGTATTTTTCTAGGAATTTGTCCATTTCCTCCAGGTTGTCCAGTTTGTTGGAGTAGAGTTGCTCGTAGTATTGTTTAACAATCATTTGTATTTCTGTGGGGTCTGTTGTTATTTCGCCTCTATCATTTCTGATTTGGTTTATTTGGGACCTCTCTCTTTGCTTCTTGGTGAGCCTGGCTAGGGGTTTGTCAATCTTGTTTATCCTTTCAAAGAACCAGCTCTTGGTTTCATTGATTTTCTGTATTGTTTTTTTGGTCTCTATTTCATTGATTTCTGCTCTAATCTTTATTATCTCCTTCCTTCTGCTCACTCTGGGGTTTTCTTGTTGCTCTCTTTCTAATTCTTTGAGTTGTAGAGTTAGATGATTGACTACCATTTTTTCTTGTTTTTTGAGATAGGCCTGTAGAGCTATAAACTTCCCTCTCAGGACTGCTTTCATTGTGTCCCAGAGGTTTTGGATTGTTGTGTTTTCATTGTCATTAGTGTCCAGGATGTTTTTAATTTCTTCTTTGATGTCATCGGTAACCCAATCAATATTTAATAACATGCTATTCAGCTTCCAAGTGTTTGAGTATTTTGGGTTGTTTTTATTGTAGTTTATTTCTAACATTATGCCATCGTGGTCTGTGAAGAAGCTTTTTATGATTTCAATCTTCTTGAATTTGTGGAGACTTTGCTTGCGACCCAATATGTGGTCTATTTTTGAATATGTCCCATGAGCACCTGAGAGGAATGTATATTCCGCAGCTGTGGGGTGAAGTGTTCTGAAGATGTCAATTAAGTCCATCTGATCTAGTGAGTCATTTAGGATTGCTGTTTCTTTGCTGAGTTTTTGTCTAGCGGATTTATCCAGTGATGTCAGTGGTGTATTAAAGTCCCCTACTATGATTGTATTGTTGTCGATCTCTCCCCTGATATCTTCCAGAAGTTTTCTTATGTATGTGGGTGCTCCTGCATTGGGTGCATATATGTTTACCAGGGTTATATCTTCTTGTTGTATTGATCCCTTTAGTATTATGAAGTGGCCTTCCTTATCTCTGGTTATGGCCTTCACTTTGAGATGTACTTTGTCAGATATAAGTATTGCTACCCCAGCTTTCTTTTCCTTTCCATTTGCGTGAAAGATATTTTTCCATCCCTTCACTTTCAGTCTGTGTGAGTCCCTTCTAATGAGGTGGGTCTCTTGTAGACAGCAGATGTATGGGTCATGTTTTTTTATCCATTCAGCCACTCGATGTCTTTTGGTTGGAGCATTTAGTCCATTTACATTTAAAGTTATTATTGAAAGGTATTTGTTTGTAGCCATTTCTTTTTGTGTGTGTGTGTGTGGCTGTTTTCTTTCTGAGCTTGATATTTCTTCTTTTTACACCAGTCCCTTTAGCATTTCTTGCATGGCTGGCTTGGTGGTGATAAACTCCCTTAGCCCTTTTTTGTCTGTGAAGCTTCTTATTTCCCCTTCAATTTTGAATGATAGCCTTGCTGGATAGAGTATTCTTGGATTCAGTCCTTTGCTTTGCATCACTTTGTAGATTTCCGTCCATTCTTTTCTGGCCTGATGTGTTTCTGTTGAGAAATCATTTGATAATCTAATGGGAGATCCCTTGTATGTTACTTTCCGTCTCTCTCTTGCAGCCTGTAAGATTCTCTCTTTATCCTGAACATTTGCCATGGTAATTATGATGTGTCTTGGTGTGGGTCTTTTCGGGTTCACCTTGTTTGGGACTCTCTGGGCTTGTGTGACTTTTTTCTTCCCCACCTCAGGGAAGTTTTCTGATATTATTTCTTCGAATAGGTTTTCTAATCCATGTTCATCTTTCTGTTGTTCTGGCACCCCTATTATTCGTATGTTGTTTCGTTTCATGTTGTCCCAAAGCTCCCTTAGGCTCTCCTCCTGTCTTTTAATTTTTTTCTCCATTTGCCGTACAGTTTGAGTGTGTTTTGCTTCCTTGTCTTCTAATTCACTAATTCGGTCCTCCGCTTCTCCCAGTCTACTGTTGATACTTTCAATGGAGTTTTTTATTGAAGCTATGTCACTCTTCATTTCTTCTTGGGACTTACTTAAGTTGTTGATTTTTTCATCTGTTTCTTCTAGCTTCTTGCATAAGTAGTTGAGTTTTTCATCTGTTTCTTCTTGCTTCTTGAACATGTGGTGCATGTACTCTAGGAACCTTATTCTGAATTCTTTTTCCGTCATGTTGCATATCTCTGTCTCACTTAGCTGCTTTTCTGGCGAGTCCTCCTTTTCTTTCCTTTGGGGGTTTCTTTGCCTACCCATGTTTGATCTCGCTGACATATGTAGATGTTGAGGTGTTCAGTGGCTGCTCCCTGGGTGGCAGGGGCTCCTTGGGTTGTGGTTGCTGCTCAGACGGTTGCGGTAGCAGCTGCTTTCCAGTTGGCAGCAGCTCCTCTGGTGGGTGTTGTTCACAGCTGTGTTGGCTCTTCTGGCTGGTGGGGGGAGGCTTCACGTACAGTTGCTGTTCCACAGACAGAGGGTGTGGTGATCAGGAGGCTGTGGTGATCAGGAGGCTGCGGTGATCAGGGGGCTGCTGTTGCTTGGATCTGCTGCGTTGATTTAAAGGCACAAAATACAACAGAGCAAGGCACAACGTACCAGGCACTGAACACAAGTATATTCACAATATTAATAACTCCAAATAAAGGTGACCACCCGAATTAAGAGAATTAGGGGATAAGGGAGAAAGAAGAGAAGAAGATAAAAGAGAGAACAGAAAAGAAAAATAAGAAAAAAACAAACAAAAAAGGAGTGCACAAATAGAATTGGGAAAAAAGAGGGGGGAAAAAAAGAGAGCGAAAAAAGAGAATGAAGTAGAAGTGGGGAAGAGACTCCCCGTATGAGGAGCAAACTCCAATAGAACTGCCACTAATCTCAACAAATTCCAGCAACAGATCCCTGGAGATGAATGCAAACTACAAACCACCAATAATATCCAGAGGGGAAAGGGAAAACAGAAGCACAAAAATAACTGGGGTGGGGTGGGGGAGGGAAGGGAAAAACCAGCAGAAAAAAAAAAGAAAAAGAAAAAGAAAAACAACCTCACAACCAGTCCTAAAAAAGAAGAAAAAACACAAAACAAAACAAACAAACAAATTAAAAAAAAAAAAAAAAAAAAAAAAGCCCAATATATTCAACAATCAAGAAAACAATAGAAAGATAAGAGAGAAAAAAAATGGTTGGAAAGTGAAGAAGGATAAAGAATAGGTGTATAAGGATTTAGAGCAGTAGATTGGAAATAGGATATATAAGTAGGGTGGAATTAGACAGGGGGTAAAAAGAGGGAATTGGGAAAGTCTGGAGCAGGAATAGGGTAAGAGAAACAGGACACCAAAAGGGGAAAAGTAAGGAAGAGGGTTTTAGCAAAGAGGTGGAATTGAGATAGGGAAAATTAATGCTAAAGGAACGATGAAAATAGAATGGAGAACACTAATCCCAAAAGAAAATAAAGAGAAAATAAAATGGCACTTTAAAAAATGGTAAAATGGTAGGAGTAATAATACTGGTTAAAAATAAAAATGTGGTAATTGAAAGGGTAAAATCAGGTGATGGAAAAAGAAGAAAAAGAGAAAAAAAAAATTGGTTTCTTAGTAAAAAGGTGAAAAAATTAAAAAGAAAAAGAAAAAGAAAAAATTTGCAGTAGTGATGGTCTTTCGGTTCTTCTACTCTTCAGCCTGGTTCGCCTTAGTCCTGCCAGGTATTTAGGAGAGTGTTGAGTTTGCCTGCATTACACTGTTCCTCCGTGTTGTAAATCACAGTCCTGATTTTAAAGCAGGCCGTATTTGTGATCCAGTCTGCCTTAATTTGTATTCCCCTAAGAGTCAGTTTGTGGCTCAACCTCTGGGTGGCAGTGTTTTTGGGTTGGCCTCTGAGGCTATACAGCTTCTCTATCCTTTTTTAATCCTTACCCTGCTCTGTGTTGTTGGTGGGACTGAAAATCCCTCTATAGGCCAGACCCTGGTAACTCCCAGGGACTAATCAGCTTGTTTTAGTCCTTTATCTCATACAGGGTGGAATCTGGGTGTGGCTGTGCTCCTTGCCTGGGGGGCTGGGGGGAGGAGTTCCACCCTCTGGAGGAATGGCTGCCCCAGTCCTGGGCCCAGGGGTGTCTCAGCACTCAATTCGCTGCCACCTCCTCCGGCTCCCCCTCTTTCCTCAGCCTCTCCCCAGATTCCCCTCGTCTGCACCTTCACCCTCTCTTCAGCACAGGTGAGTGTCTGTATCCGAACTGTCCTATGAGCAGGGTTCAGTGAAAACAAAGAAACAGACAAACGCCGGCCGGCCGCGGAAACGCTCCTCTCTTACCGGTCTGGGAAACGCTCCTCTTACCAGCACTGCATGGTCTGGGAAACGCTCCTCTCTTATGGGCACTGCATGGTCTGATCAGTTCCTCAGGATGCCCCCTTTAGTCTCAGTTCTCCGCAATCACAAAATCCAAATCTCAAATCTCCTGGCGCCAGCAAACCCGCGGAACTCCTTACCCTGGTCAGGGTCTGTGTCTGTCCCAAGAGACGCGGCTGTCTGCCATGCGGTCTCCCTCCGACCCTCTGGGCTCAGGTCTGGCAAACTTTCCTGCCCAGATCCCTGGTTTTTAACCTTTCCAGGGGAGGTCTGCCCTTCCAGGCTGCAAGCCGTCTCACCAGCTGAGTAAATTTGCCAATTCGGGGTGGGTGTTATTAGTTTCAGCTGCTTACTCTGTTTGCTCCGGGACAAGACCTGGGACGCGTCTGCCTATATCGCCGCCATCTTGCTTCCTCGACATTAGTTTTCAATAGTTTCATTATCATGTGGCTGACATGGGTTAGTTTGAGTTTTACCTGTTTGGAATGTTCTCAGCTTCTTAAATCTGTAACTGTATGCCTTTGTATTTAGAAGCTTTCAACTATATTTCTTCAAATTTTTTTTTCCTGTTCCACACTTGGTCTCCTTTCCTTCTAGAAGCCTTAAGCTATAAATATTAAACTTTTTAAATTTTTCCCATTGGTGTCTAAGGCTCTGTAAATTTTTGCCATCTTTTTTAAAAGTATTATTATTTTTCCCTCTTTTGTTTAAATTGTCAAACTTCAACTTCAATGATATTTTCCCCCAGTATGTTCATTATGCTAATTGAGCTCACCCAGTGAATTTCTTATTGTGGTTATTGTATATTGCAGTTCAAATATTTCCACTTTATTTATCTTTGTACATTTTATTTTACTGCTTTAAACTGTCTATTTTCACTTTCCTTACTTCTTGGAGAATGGATGCAATAGCTGCTTTAATGTTTTTATCTATAGCATAAAACATGTGCATTATTTTGGATTTGAATTTTTTTTTATTTTATTTTACTTTTTATTTATTTTATTGTATTATCTTGTGAGTGAGACTTTTCTGATTCTTCCTGTGCTCAGTAAGTTTGGATTGTACCCTGGACATTTTGAATATTATGCCATAAGTATTTTGTTCTTGTTTGAATCCTAACATAAAATGCTGATTTTTATTTGCTTAATATATACAATATACCTTGTTGGCTCTGGCCTTCTCTGAAGGCTGAATTTCATTATGGACCTCAGTTTTTATTACCACTTTATTGAGGTATAATTGACACAAAAATGCTCTACAAATTTAATATATACAACTTTATGAGTTTGGAGATTAGCAAATGCCTATGAAACTATTACCACAATCTATGTCAAACCAATATCCATTACCTTCATAAATCTCCTCCTGCCCTCTGTGTGTGTGTGTGTGTGTGAGATAAGAGCCCTTAATATAGGTTCTACTCTCTTAGAAAAATTTTCAGAGTACTAGAGGCCCAATGCACGAATTCGTGCATGGGTGGGGTCCTTCTGCCTGGCCGATCTGAGCTGGCCGGCTGGGAGGAGGGACCATGGGAGGTTGGCTGTGAGAGCACACTGACCACCAGGGGGCAGCTCCTGTATTGAGCATCTGCCCCCCTGGTGGTCAGTGCACATCATAGCTACTGGCTAGTCATCCAGTTGTAACGGTTGCGTAGGCTTTTATATATATAGATAATATATTATTAACTATAGGCACTATAGTATATGGAAGATCTCTAGGACTTATTCATCTTGTATAACTTTGTAGCTTTAAAAAAATGTTTTAGTGCCATTTGGAACTATCTCACATACACACCTCTCAGTGGGAAGTCTGTTCCTGGATGGTGGTGATTTTGTTTTTTTCTATAGTTCTGTTATCCGGAGCGGAGCAGGTCTCATCTCCCCCTGTTACTGCCTGGGGCAAAGTTCTTATGATATCCTGAGAAAAGCAATTTTCTGGGACTCACATGGGAGGATGTGATATGATAGAAAGCTTTATTTCCATGGAATTACACCCCTGGGTTTCCAAAGTCCCATTTTCCTTAGTTCAGTCTTAGAAGAAGTGTAGCTGGGGTGTCAGTAGAGCTAAAATCAGAGCCAGTGTCCAGAGTTTCTATTCCACGTTGGAGCCAGGTCCAGTCCAGCATCAGGCTAGCAGTGGTCCAGTAGTCAATTGTGTGTGGGCCATATGGGCAATGCAAGAAAGCCAAGGAAGTTCGCTCCAAGCAACAAGAGTCCCAAGAGTTCTGAAAGCACAAGAGCTCGGGCTCCTTCGTTCAGTGGATTATGTGTTTCATATTGTCCTGTGCTTGTAGTGGCCGTGCTTATTCTGGCCAACCATCTCTGCTCCCAGGTGTGATTGACAAGCAAGTACTTTTCCTATGTCACCCCCATTTCATGGGGCATGCATCTATCTCCCCTATGTGGTTCTCTCCCCCAGTGTTTAGCAGGGAACATGCCTATAATGTCTGGCCTTTCTTTTGTTTCTTTCCTGTTATTAGTAACTAGTTAATTACGATGGTATCAGTTCAGTTTTAAAAATCATTGGTATTCTGTTTAGGGAAAGGTCTATGTAAATGCATCTTGGGACTGAACCCAGGAAATGAAACAATTTTTAGAAATTCCATTCTGGAGTTCCTTCTTCTCTGCAATTGCCCTCATTCTTTCTGCTTCCCTAGGGCTTCATTTCCCTAACTTGCCTGCTCCGCCATACACTCTCTGTGACTGAGTCCACATCTAGAGCCAGCTATCAGGATAAAGAGCGAAGATAAGCAATGGGGCATCCATGCTCTTGGGACTATGGATCCTGTGGTGGGAGAGAAAGGTTCCCACCCCTCTGAGTCTAAGGCCACCACTGCACTGGCACCAACACCACACAGCAGTCACTGCCGGCTGAGATGAGACAGGACAACAAACACACACACATAAAATAAACAAATAAGCAAAAAAACAAAAGAAAAAGAAAGGAAGACAAATAGAAATCTAACCCACTGTGGCTGACTCTGTGACTCTGTGATTTTCTCTTTTCTTGTTTACTGGACCAGAAAATGAATACTTCCCTTGGAGCCTTTTCTTTCTGTGCACTCCTGTGTTTGGGTTGTCATTCAGTCTTAGCGAAATAATACCAAAGGCAAAAAATAAACAAAATGGCAATTTTACCACTGGTTTGGTGTAATTACAAAGTCTAGTCTTCTTTTGTAATCAGCCTACCAACATATAAATACTTTGGTGAAAAAATTTTGTCTGATCATAGCACCAAGGAAAGTTGTGATTCATGTAAGTAATTTCAAATTTTTAACTTTATAGATATAGTGAATTTTCTAAGTGATCTAATTACTTAGTTTCAGTTGGTATTAGAAAGCTTCGAATAAAATAATTTGACCTTTCCTGTGTTATCGGAGAAATGGATGGATGGTCTATCTCCATTGCTAGTGGGAGTGGGGTTCCTGAGGGTACCACTAGAATAAGTATTTTTGGAGGCCCCCACAGGAGGATGAGATGTGGTAGAAAGCTTTACTTTCATGTAATTACATTCCTTCAGGAAAGCTAGAAGCTTTACTGACCAAAATTTCCTTTCCCTGGTGGAGTGGGGTCCAGAAGAGCACCGGGCTAGTTGAAGTCCACTAGTCCGTTGTGTGCAGTCCGAATGTCCATGAGCCGTGTGGACAAATGCAGAAGCGTGAGGGCCCCACAAATCAGGATTCAACCAAGAGGAACCAAGAGAGTGCCAAGAGAGTAAACTTCTTTGTTTAGGGGATTAAATCTTCCAAATCTTCCTGTGCTCGCAGTGGCCACAACTATTCTGGCCAATGACCTGTTTCCAGGTGTGACTGACAGACAAGTACCTTCCCTATGTCACCCAGGCTTTATTGGGCATGCGTCTATTCTCCCCTATCTATTCCCTTCCCCCAGCGATCTGTGGGGAATAAAATGACGGCTTCCTGGCAAAGCTGCACAAATGGCATGCCTTTGCTACTTTTCTGTTATTCATAACTAGGTTTATTACAATGGTATCACTTGTACAATGTATACATGATTCAGAGCTGAATTTCTGTCTTCTTTATACCTCAGTCTTTTTTTAAAAAATATGTTTTATTGATTTCTTACAGAGAGGGAGGGAGAGAGATAGAGAGTCAGAAACATCGATGAGAGAGAAACATCGATCAGCTGCCTCCTGCACATCTCCTACTGAGGATGTGCCTGCAACCCAGGTACATGCCCTTGACCGGAATCGAACCTGGGACCCTTCAGTCTGCAGGCCGACGCTCTATCCATTGAGCCAAATTGGTTTCGGCATATACCTCAGTCTTTTTAAAAAATTTTCTTTACCTCCTTTAGTTAAACAATATTTATCTTATTATAGTATCTATATGTTTTTTAAGCTTCTTTACACAAACAGGATAAAGATAACAAAGTTTTTCTTACCACTTTGTGGCAGACACAGAACTCTGCTGCTCATATCCCTCCTAAAGAAAAGCCTGGCTAGCTACATATGAGGGATGTGATTAGCTGACAACTTCCACCTGGGAGCTCCCACCTTCGATTTGAGTTAATTCTATTTACTTCTTAGGGAAATACCCAACCAGGCTGGGGTACAAGAGCCTGAACAATTTAGTCAAGTGAGAACTAATGTTAACAGAAAAGAAAATGTATTTAGAAAAGCTAATATATCTAAAATTCTAGGAGCAGATAAAATAAAACTAAAAGAAGAGCACTAGTTAATTATTAATGAAAGTTTCCCTGAGTTGAAAAAACTAAATCTAAAATCGAAAGAGTCAGAGAATTCAGAATGAATTGATCAGAAAGAAATTAAAAGCAAAACCAAATGAAACACTAATCCTAGCATATCCTGGTAAAATTAATGAAATCTAATCACAAAGAGAAAAAATAGCTACATGCTTTCAGGCAT
Source organism: Myotis yumanensis (assembly GCF_028538775.1). NCBI lineage: Eukaryota > Metazoa > Chordata > Mammalia > Chiroptera > Vespertilionidae > Myotis > Myotis yumanensis. The sequence goes on from NW_027223754.1 coordinate 134,294,319, forward strand.
AACACACTTGTTAGTAACTTGTATATAATATTTGCCTGGTATTTTAAGTTTGACAATTATTAAGTAATATTCAGAGATGACTGAGAGGAAATGATTGCAACCGATTTATCCACTATCCCACAGAGGTAACTGTGGTCAAGATGAAAGAAAAATTAACACAGATATGCAACAATTTGGAGATACCACACAAACACTACATCTGAGGAAAACACTAGAAACATAATTTTAATCAGAAGATTAAAGAGAAAAGCAAAGTATAGAAAATAAATGACAAACATAAATGGGTGCCTATATTAAATAGTTATATCTAATAACATTTCATATCTAACATATATGTAGATAGATTTAATTCTCCTATAATGCAATCTCAGATTGGGTTAGTGCAAAAAATATTGTTTCCAAAACAATGACATATTTAGAACAAGAGATAAAGTAAGGTTTGATAATTTTCAATAGAAATACACACAAAAACAAAAAGCACAAATATAGAAATGTTCATATTAGATACTAAAAATTGAAAATAAAGACCTAGTAGAGCACCATTAAGAAGATATAGATATCATAAACATGTCCTTAATTGATTCTACAGTAAAAAGATTAACATCATAATAGAGAGATAGAAGATAAAGAGAAATTAGGAGAGAGGGAAGAAGGGATAGAAAAAAGAAAAGAAAATGAGAAAATTAACTTTTCAAATAGACAATATACATAAATTATAGAAATATGTACTAGTATAAACTATTAGTAAAACAGCTCAACTTTTTTGCCCCAAGAAAAACTTAGAATGTTAAGATTTTATTGTCTATATAGGTTATTTATTATTATTATTTTAAATAAAGTTATTCATGATAACTAGAAAGTGTGTCAATAAACAACTACTTTTGGGAAGACATACTTTGACTCTGCAATCAAAGAATAAAATTAAACTACTACAATTCAAACTACTGAGAAATCAATGAAAAGAAATACCCTTATACTAACACATATGAAATGGAGTAAATGCTTTAGGAGAGGGAGTTTATAGCTATCTATAATTCATTAAAGAAGAAAAAAGTTGCAAAGAATGAGGAATTATCTTTTGAATTTAACCAACAAAACAACAAAAACATAAAGATATTAATTAGTGTTTTAGTAACATAAAATTGATAAGCTCTCAGCAATTTAATACAATAAAAATGTAAGCAATATTAGACAGATTAAACTTTTTTATTTATTTGTTTTTAAAATATATTTTTATTGACTTCAGAGAGGAAGAGAGAGATAGAAACATCAATGATAGAGAATCATTGATCAGCTGCCTCCTGTATGCCCCACACTGGGGATCAAGCTCACAACCCAGGCATGTGCCCTAACCAGGAATTGAACCATGACCTCCTGGTTCACAGGTCTACGCTAAACCACTGAACAATGCCAGCTGGGCAGATTACTAGTAAACTCTTTGAAACAAATTACTACTTTTGACTTTGTAAAGAAATAAATGTTTGATTGCCTAGAGCCATGAAATCATGAAAACTGATCCAAGTAGAGGTAAAATTTGACTGATTATGTTAAAAAATATTAAGATGGTTAATTTATATTGATAAATAATTTGTACTTGGATAATGCAGAATTTCACCTAACTTTTAAAAAATAGTTCAATAATATTTAAATTATCATAATCCATAGAAAAACATAGCAAATCAAAGCCATACAAGTCTGAAACACACCAAATGATGGAAGGTCATGAAGTAATGAGCTCATGTTATTGGTGGCAGTGTAAATGGTACACCCATTTTGGAAAAATGTCTTGGAATTGCTTATAAAATTAAAACTATATCTATCTTATGACCCTGTGATTCCAATCCTAAGTATTTACTCAAGAAAAATGAAAACATGTGTCCACAAAATACATGTACAAGAATGTTGATAGCAGCTTTATTCATATTAACTCCAAACTGGAAAAATTCCATATGCCTATCAGTAGGAAGATGAATATATATATTTTGGTATGTTAATAAAATGGAACACTACATAGAAATAAGAAACTACTGGTGTATGCAACCCCATGGGTTAAACTCAAAATCCTTATGCTGAGTGAAAGAAGCCTTAAACAGAAGAGGAATATTGTTTGATTCCATTTTTATGACATCAATGAATAAGCAAATCTCAATTATGGTTGAAAAAAATTAGAGTAGCTATTGTTTCCATGCATGTAGGACAAAAGTTGATTGTATAGGGCATTAGAGAAACTCCTGGGATGATGGTAATATTCTACATTTTGGTAACATTATGGATTATATAGGTATATGCATTTGTCAAACAATAGCAAAAACACAGTTAATGTTATAGTATTTTATTTAGAACAAAAGAGTTCATATGATTAATATTACTATTTACCCTTAAAATTTTATGAAATATATATTAAGAATGTTTCTCCCAAACTTTTATAATTATAGCAATCACTTAGGTTACTTACTAAAAATATGGATTCCATGTGTCCTTTTACAGAATATTCTGATTCACTGGACCTGGATCACAATTCATCATTTTTATGTCATAGATAATAATTTTAATTTGGGCAATGCTGCTTTAAGAAATACACATCATTTGCTTCCATGCTATCAGCCAAAATTTCAAGTCTCACTGACCTCTACCAATTGTTGCCACAGGAATATATATTTGCCATTTTTATTTCCTTTATCACTGATATTCCAAATTAATTTTCCTAATAATGATGATTATAAAATGTGTGGCTTAGCATGGTATTTCTTTAAAAAAAATAAAACACTAGCTTCTCTTCTTAGAAAAAAATATGATATTGGAGAAAAATGAACTATGATTTTTAGAAATTGTTTTAGAATCTTTCGGAAGACATATTTTTCACATTACTATGCAATTAGAAATAAACTTTGATGTTATTAAATCCAGAATTTGGTAAACTCTACTTAACAATCAGGTGGCTTTAATTCATCTGAACATTTTCCTTAACCATAATAAAGAGACACTAGTGCCCTAGCTGGTTTGGCTCAGTGGATAGAGTGTCGGCCTGTGGACTGAAGGATCCCCAGTTTGATTCCAGTCAAGGGCACATGCTCAGGTTGAGGGCTTGATCCCCTGTAGGGGGCGTGCAGGAGGTAGCCTATCAATGATTATCTGTCATCATTGATGATTCTATCTTTCTCTCCCTCTCCCTTCCTCTCTGAAATCAATAAAGATATATTTAAAAATCCTATATAATAAAAGAGAAACATGCAAATTAGCCACCCCTCTGCTATGCTCAAGCCACGCCCACCAGCCAATTGGAGTGATATGCAAATTAACCTGACAAAGATCACGGGCCTGTGGGCAGCATGCACATGCACAGGCGCCAAGCTGCTGGTGACAGGAGTCCCTCACCGCCCCGCCCTGGCCGATCTGGGCCAGTGAGCAGCACGCACAGGGGCGGACTAGCCAGGGCTGGGCGGGGCAGGACGCCTGGCTTTCGCCCGTCCCTGTCACTCTGGGCAGGTGAGCAGCGCAAGCTGGCGCCCTGCCCTGCCCAGGCTGCTCCGGGCTGGCCTGTGGGCAGCTTGTGGAGAGCCTCTGGGCAGGGGAGGCAGGCCGGTGGAGGTGGCTTGTACTCCCCACATGGCTGCCCTGAGCATGCCAAGCAGATCCTGCAGGTGAGCTGAAGTAGTGCCTGCAGGCCAACAGCACCTAGGAATGGCTGTGCAAATCCCGCCTCCTGGCCCAGAAGTTGCAGGATCCCAGGGAGAGCCACCGTGGTGGGCCAGATTGACATCCTCCTGGCCACACCACGGGGGTTTATGGATCTGCAAAGCCACAGGCCTCTGGTGCTCACATCCTCTCCTCCCTCCCTTGCATGTGAACATCCCTCAGCACACTGTCAACCTCATGTGCCTGCAACAGTCACAGACCAAGGCTCGCACAAGTTCCTCCGCCCCTTCCCCCCACTTCCATCAACCCCAGCATGCCTAAGTCCCCCACAGGATGTGCACATGTCCCCTCCAACATGCTCACGTCCTTTGGAGAGTGTCTGGGTGTTCTGGGTGCTGAGTGTGGGCGCCTGTGAGATGACAGTGAGAGGGCGAAGTGGTGATGCCCTGTTCCCACGGAGGCCAGTGCAGCGACAAGGTCACCTCTGTGGGGCTAATGCAGGTGCTGAGGTGGGAGCAGGTGCAGACAGACACACCTGGTGGGCACGGTCGGCCCTTGGGCCCTCGCTGAGGTGCCTTCAGTCAGCGTTCAAGATCAAGAACCCAGAGGCGGCGAGGAATTACATCCTCTCAGTGAAACAGTGGGATAGTCGAAGGAGGAATGTGCACTTTGGGTGCCAGAACCCATGAGCAAAGGCTGCCCTGACTGAGCCTCGCTTGCTTGGGGCCTAGCGCCCTCCGGCAAAGGGTGACAGAACATGCTTTTCCAAGTTAATGAGAGAAACCATTGATTCTCCCGCTGCCCACGAAGGTGGAAAGTGAAGTGGGGAGACATGTGGAGAGTGAGAAAGGTTCCCTGCCTGGGGGTTCCAAATCTGCTGTTGGTTCCTTTCACTACTGACTAGAGATATACAGGGTGTCTCCCCAAAATGTATACACCCTTTGAATACCTACTAATTCCAATGGTTTTAAGCATGAGAAGAAAGAAACAACAATGGAGCTGTCATCTGTTAAAAGTGTGGGCACAAACAGGTAGTCGGACATTCCCCGAGGGGTCCCGAATTGGAGAGGGTACATGCCAGACTGAGGGGCCCCTTTTCTCCCCCACCCCAGTGCACGAATTTTGTGCACCAGGCTACTAGTAAATAAATAGACACTAGAAGTATTTACCTATTAGTTTGACACTGCATGAGAAATTCTGTGAAAGGATCATTTTGCAAACAATGAGTGACTCACAAGTATTAGTTGGATTGTTTGGGAATTTAGAAAAAAATATATTATAATTTTGGATAGTAATGCAATAGAGTTAAACAGAATGTATTTAGAATATAAATGTTGTAAGCAGATATGCTTAGCTAGGGTAATCTGACAAACTTGACTATAAAGGTTTTACCTTTGCTATTTTTCTTTCACAAGTTTGAGTCAGTGTGCGTGTATGTGTGTGTGAGTTTGGGCATTAATTAGTTCTTTCTTATAGTTTGGACTAGTTCTTTCTTACAGTTTACATGTGTTCATTGAATAAGGGAGAGAGAAGGGAATGCATTTGTTGAAATTGCCCGCACTGTGATGCATATGCTCTGCTGTTTTTCACATTCACACTCAGCTTGCTTCAACATGTTTTGATTGAACTTGCCTCAACCTCAGGACTCCAAATGCCCTGTGACTTTTCATCCAGACACAAGAAAGCTGGGAGTTGTCAGGAACACCTGGATGTGTGCATTGCTTTTCTAATAACATCAAGTGTGTAAGTGGGAGCAGAGCTCACTTATTTATTATTGTACATCATATACACATAAAAATAATCTTTTTGGATGAAAGACAGAATCGACTAGGTTATGTTTTTTTATTAGAAAGAATTTATTGCTGCTAATAGAATATAAATTTTCTGAATACAGACCTTTTGTAACAACCATGAAAACAATGTTTCTGGAGCAAATAAAATATTTCCTTTATGTTTAATTTCTGCTATGCTGGTATTTTTAAAAATCTCATTTTTAATTTGTTATAATTTTTTAAAATCCTACATCAAAAAGTTATGAGCCCAAAGGTAAAGCTTTCTATAAAACTATATTTATTTGCTCAAAGAAGTAATATAGCCAGTTGGATATTTTTTATTTACATACCAATTAATCTATTTTCAAAGCATTAGTTTTTGAGAAATTCAGATGGACTCATTCCACCATCTCAGTTGAAAAACAATTATTAATAAAGGGCAGATTACAAGGAAATCGTTCCTTTTTTATTTCAATCTGGTCCATCACTAATGAATAATTATGTTGACTTTTTTGGTGATTTATTTGTATTTTTTTGATTTCAGAGAGGAAAGGGGAGGTAGAGAAATAGAAACATCAATAATAAAAGAGAACCATTGATTGGCTGCCTCCTGTACTCTCCCTACTGGGGATCAAGCCCACAACCCGGGCATGTGCCCTGACCAGGAATCAAACTCTTACCTCCTGGTTCATAGATCAGTACTCAAGCACTGAGCTAGCCTGGCGGGGCTTATGTTGACTTTCTATGTTGTGTTTCACAGTAACTGTTAATGAGAATCACACATGCCCTGTGAAGGCAATGGGCTGCAATGAAACAAAAACTGATTTTAATGTAAACCAAATCTTTTCTTCTAATGTTTTTCTTTTTTATTGATTTTTAGAGAGGAAGGGAGAAGAAGAGAGAAGAAAGAAGCATAAATGTGAGAGAGAAACGTGGATCTGTTGCTTCCCAGACATGCCCCGAGTGCTCCTACAAAGGGAATGGACCCTCCACCTGGTATGCACCCTCACCTGGAGTTGAACCTGCAACCTTTTGGTGCATGGGAAGATACTGTAATCAACTGAGCCACTGCCGCTAGGGCTAATTTAAAACAAATTATTGTATAAGGATATAAATTCTCAACCGCTCAATACCTGCTTATTTATCTGAAATAGTTCTAAACATATATAAAAACTTGAGATTAAAATATTTTTAAAAGGATTGAGTAGTATAAATTGAAACAATGCCTTTTTAAAAATTTTCAAGAGAAAAACAACAGAGGTGGCCCTGACCAGTTTGGCTCAGTGGATAGAACATCGGCCTGCGGACTGAAGGGTCCCAGGTTCGATTCCAGTCAGGGGCATGTACCTTGGTTGCGGGCACATCCCCAGTAGGGGGTGTGCAGGAGGCAGCTGATCCATGTTCCTCTCTCATCGATGTTTCTGACTCTCTATCCCTCTCCCCTCCTCTCTGTAAAAATTCAATAAAATATATTTTTTTTAAAAAAGAAAAACAACAGAGGTGAAAAATCACATACATTTTTACTATTTGCCTTTACATAATTCCCAAATTTGTCCACACCCTATCTTATTGTTATCTTATTTTTCAGTTGACTACGCATACTGAGAAGTGTCAAGGTGTTTATTGTTATCACAGTCATTCATAATTCAAGAAAGCCCCTTTTGTCATTTTAACTTTCAGGGTTTTCCTATTCTTTGAATCTTCTATAAAAGTAATAGGTTAAAGTGATATAGTAAAAGCAAACAATTTTTTGAGTACCTTTGTGTGCATATCATTGAATCTTGGGGATGTAAATACATTTAAGTTATTTAAGGATTCCCTACATTTCTTTTTCCTTGTTTTCTTTTGGCTTACAATCTTTTCTACCTTGCTGGGATATATTCAAGTTATCTTATCACACATGATGTATTTTTGTAAATAAATGTAAGCTATTAAGTTTTTATATCATTATGCTACCTTTTGTTGTTAAAATTCACAATCAAGGGAACAAAATAGAGTTGGTATTCTCTAAATAATTCTGATTCTATAGAGTTTAAAGTACGGAGTTTGTAGAATCTTGAGATTTGCCTCTCCGTTTAATTTAATCGTCTCCTTTTGTTTGTCTTCTCATTAGCCATGCTGATTATTCATAAGCATTTTTTTCCTTCCACAAAAACATTCTGGAACAAAAAAACTTAAAACAATGAAACAGGTCTCTTTCCAACACCATTTATTCCCCCTATACCAACTTCAACCTCCTCCTAACTCCTTTTTCCTCTGGTAATCACCATATTGTTGTCTGTGTCTATGAGGTATATTTTTGCATAATCCCTTCACCCTTTTCACCTAGTTCTCCAACCCCCTTCCCCTCAACAGCTGTCAGGTTATTCTCTGTAATTATTAGTTTATTTATATTTTGTTTGTCAGTTCATTTTATCCTTTACTCCACATATAAGTGAAATCATATGGTATTTTTTCTTACTCTGACTGGCTTATTTCGCTTAGCATAATAATCTCCAGGTCAATCCATGATGTCCCAAAAGGTAAGATATTCTTCTTTTTTTATGGACAAGTAATATTGCACAACAGCTTTTTGGTCCACTCCTTTACTGATAAGCAATTAGGCTGCTTCCAAATTTTGGCTATTGTAAGTAACATAGAAACAAACATAAGGATCCATATATTCTTTCAAATTACTGTTTCAGGTTTCTTTGAGTATATTCTTATAAGTAAAATTGCTGGGTCATAAATCAGTACTATTTTTAATCTTTTGAGGAAACTCCATACTGTTTTCCATAGTGGCTGCACCAATATGCATTCCAACAACAATACATGATGGCTCTGGTTTCTCCAATCCTCACCAGCACTTTTCTTTGTTGATTTATTGATAATAGCCGTTCTCACAGATGTGAAGTGATGTCTCATTGTGGTTTTAATTTGCATTTCTCTGATGGTTAGTGACATTGATCATCTTTTTATGTTTATTTACCATATATTTATTGGCCAACTATATGTCCTCTTTGGAAAAGTTTCTATTCAGGTCATTTACCCATTTTTTAATTGGATTGTTTGCTTGTTTTGCTGTTGTTGTTAATCCTCTCCTGAGTATATTATTTTCCATTGAGTTTTAGAGAGACTGAAAGGAGGGAGGCAAGAGGGAGGAAGGGAGAGAGAGAAAGAGATTGAGAGTGAGAGAGAAATATCAATGTGGATGTGAGAGACTCATCTCTTGGTTGCCTCCCTGACAGGGGCCAGGGATTGAACCTGCAACCCAGGTATGTGCCCTTGACTGGGAATCAAACCCATGACCCTTCAGTGCACAGGTAGATGCACTAATTACTGAGCACACCAGCCAGGGCAGAATTTTTGTTGCTGTTGTTTTGTTTTGTTTTATATTAAGCTGTTATGAGTTTTGTTTTTATTTTATAAATTTTGAATATTAAGCCCTCATCAGATGTATCCTTGGTAAATACGTTCTCCCATTCAGTGGGTTGTCTCTATTTTTTTGATGATTCCCTTTACTGTGCAAAAACTTTTTAGTTTGATGTAGTCCCATTTGTTTATTTTTTGTTTCAGTTCCCTTGCCCAAGGTGATATGGCAGAAAAAATATTGCTGTGAGAAATGGCTGAGATTTTACTTCCTGTATGTTCTTCCAGAATTTCTATTGCTTCAAGTCTTACCTTCAAATTTTTAATCCATTTAGAGTTTATTCTTGTGTATGGTGAAAGAAGGCTGTCTACTTTTTTGTTTTGTTTTTTTTGCATATATCTGTCCAATTTTTCCATCACAAATTATTGAAGAAACTGTATTTACTTCATTGTATGTTTTTGTCTCCTTTGTCAAATACTAATAGACCATAAAGGTGTGCGTTTATTTCTGGGCTCTCTATTCTGTTTCATTGATCTCTATATTTATGCTAGGAGCATGCTATTTGATTACTATGGCCTTCTATATATATAAAAGTCTAAGTGACCAGACGACCAAATGACCGACTGACTGGTCGACTGGTTGCTATGATGTGCACTGACCACCAGGGGGCAGAGCTGCTCCCTGATGGTCAGTGCCCTCCCACAGCCAACCTCCCACAGCTGGCCAAAATCCCACATCCCCTTCCCCTGGCTGCACAGCCCCAATCGGCCCCAATAGGGCCGGCTGGCCAACGCCCTGCGGTCCCTGCCCCCTGCCGGACAACCTCCTGTGGTCCCTCCCCCTGGCTGGCCGGCCCTATGACCCTTACTGGGGAAGCTGGCCAACCTTCTGTGGCCCCTCCCTCCAGCCTGCTGGCCCCAATGGCCCTGATCACAGGGGCCGGTCATTTTCCCATGGTCCCTCCCCCACCCTGGCCAACCTTCTGAAGTCCCTCCAACCCACCCCTGACTGGCTGGCCAACCTCCCACAGCCCTGATTGGCCCCAATCACTGGCTTGGCTGAGGAACCCCACTCATGCACAAATTTGTGCACCAGGCCTCTAGTGTAGTATAGTTTCCTCCAACTTCGTTCTTCTTTCTCAATATTGTTGTGCCTATTTGGGTCTTTTGTAGTGCCATATAACATTTTGGAATATTTGTTCTAGTTCTGTGAAACACACTGTTGGTATCTTGATAGGAATTGTGGTGAATCTATAGATTGCTTTAGGTAGAATGGACATTTTTGTGATCATAGTTTTTATCCATAAACATGGTATATGCCTCCACTTATATGTGTCTTTTAAGTTTCTTTCTTCAATGTCTTATAATTTTACTAGAGGCCCGGTGCATGGATTCATGCACTGGTGGGGGGTCCCTCAGCCTGGCCTGTGCCCTCTTGCAATCAAGGACCCCTCGGGGGATGTAGTAACGCACAAAGCAGCAGGCAGCCGGGGAGGAACCTGAGCTTGGGCCAGGTGTCGTGTTGCTCCCACTCATCCCAGCCCCTCTGTGCCTGCCTGTGCCACTGCTCCATAGTGCTGCTGCGGAGGTGAGAGAGGCTCACACTGCTGCCTTGGCTCTCGCCAGCTGTGAGCCTGGCATCTGGTGCCCATCGATCAGCTGAGTGGCGCTCCAGCTGTGGGAGTGCTCTGACCACCAGGAGGCAGCTCCTGCGTTGAGCATCTGCTCCCTGGTGGTCAGTGTGTGTCATAGCGACTGGTCAAATGGTCAAATGGTCACTTAGGGGGATATATATATATATATATATATCTTTTACTACCTTAGTTAAATTTATTTCCAGGTATTTTTTATGTAAGTATAATGGGATTTTTGTTTTAGTTTCCATTTCTGATAGTTCATTATTGGTGTATAAATTGCAACTGATTTCTAGATATTAATTTTTTATATTGCTACTTTTTGGAATTAATTTATCAGTGCTAATTTTTTGGTGGAATCTTTAGGGTTCTTTGTATATTGTATAATGTCATCGGCAAATAATGACAAATTTATTTTTTCCTTTCTAGTTAGATTTAAGTGGCTAGGACTTCATGAACGATATTGAATAAGAGTGGTAAAAACATACATCCCTGTCTTGTTTCAGATCTTAAGGAAAATTATTTTAGTTTTGCCCATTGATATGATGTTGGCTGTGGGTTTCTCATATGTGGCCTAGTTATGTTGAAGTATATTCCTTCTATTACTACTTTGCTGAAAGTTTTTGTCATAAATGGGTGCTGGATTTTATCAAACGTTTTTTCTGCATCTGCTTATACATTCATGTGATTTTTATTCTTTATTTTATTTATGTGGTTTATCCTATTTATTGACTTATGTATATTGTACCAACTTTGTATACTCAGAATAAATCCCACTTGATCATGGTTTATGATCTTTTCAATGTATTGCTGGGTCTGATTTGAAAATATTTTTTGGGAATTTTAGCATCTATGTTCTTCAGGGATATTGGCCTATAATTTTCATTCTTTGTAGTTTCATTATCTGGTTTTGAAAGTAGGATAATGCCAGCCTCCTGAAATGAGCTCCTCTTGAATTTTTTGAAATAGTTTAACAAGGATAGTTGTTAGTTCTTTGTTGAAAGTTTAGTAAAATTCACCTGTGAAGCTATCCATTTCAGGACTTCTGTTTGTTGTAAGTTTTTAAATCACAATTTCATTAGTTGTCATCAGTCCATTCAGGTTTTCTGATTCTTCCTGAATCAGTTTTGGAAGAATGTATGCTTCTAAGAACTTATCCATTTAGTCCAATTTGCTGTTATATTTTTGTCCATAATATTTTCTTACAAACCTTTTTATTTTATGGTGCTTGTTGTCACTTCTCTTTCATTTCTGATTTTATTTGGATTTTCTCCTTTTTTCTTTATGAATCTGGAAAAAGGTTTGTCAATCTTGTTTGTCTTTTCAAAGGAAAATCTCTTGATTTCATTGATATATATATATTTTAGTTTCTATGTCATTTATCTCGTCTCTAATCATTATTATTTACTTCCTTCTACTTACTTTTATCTTTGTTTGTTGTTATTTTTCTAGTTCCTTTAGGTGTAAAGTTCCATTGTTTAATTGAGATTTTTCTTGCTTCTTGAAGTAAACCTGTATTACTATGAATTTTCCTCCTAGGACTGCTTTTGCTGTTATCTTTAGGTTTTGGGTTGCTTTGTGTTCATTTTCAGTTGTCCCACATTATCTTTAGATTTCTTCCTTGATTTCATTGTTTATCTATTCATTTTTAGTGACATTTTATTTAGCTCCCATGTATTAATGTGTTGTTTCTATTTCTCTTATAATTAATTTCTAGTTTCATACTATTGTTGTCAGAGAAGCTGTTTGATAAGATTCCAATCTTCTTATATTTACTGAAAATTGTTTTTTGTCCTAACATGTGGTCTATACTAGAAAATTTTCTATGTACACTTGAAAAATAATGTATATTCTGTTGCTTTGGGGTAAAATGCTCTGAAAATATCAAGTTAATCAATCTGATTTAAGGCCATTCTTTGCTTCTTGACTTTCTGTTTGAAAGATCTATTCAATACTGTCAATGGGGTGTTAAAATTCCCTACTCTTACTGTATTATTATCCATCTCTCCCTTTATGTCTATTAAGATTTGCTTTATATATTGGGTTCTCCTATGTTGGCTGCATAAATGTTTACAAGGGTTATATTCTCTTGTGGGATCACTCAATTTATTATGATTCAGTGTCCTTCTTTGTCTTTTATTATAGTCTCTGTTTAAGTCTATATGTCTCATGTAAGTATTGCTATTCCAGGTTTTTAAAAATTTCTATTTGTGTGAAGTATCTGTTTCCATCACTTTAAGTCTGTGTGTATCTGTCGTTCTGAGGTGGGTCTCTTGTAAATAGCATATTCAAGGGTGGGCAAAATTAGCTTTACAGTTATTCATATAGAAAATAATACAATAATTAAAACTAATAATACAAGAATAAACTCTGAGTTTAATGTACTTACAACTGTAAACCTACTTTTTTCAATGCTGTGTATGGGTCTTGTTATCTTATCCATTCAGATACTCTATGTCTTTTGTTTGGAGCATTTAAGTCATTTTTACTTAAAGTGATTATTGATAGGTATATATTTATTGACATTTTATTCTTTATAACTATGTTCCTCTGGCTCTGGTCAGTGTCTTGCTCAGTGGTTAGAGTGTAGGACCATGCACTTAAGAGTCACAGGTTCAATTCCATGTTAAGAAAATGTACCTGAGTTATAGAATCAATCCCAGGTCCTAGTCAGGGAGCATGCAGGAGGCAACAACGTGTCTCTCTCACATTGATGTTTCTCTCTCTCCCTCCTTCCCTCCTTTCCACTCTCTCTATAAAATCAAAGAAAAAAATATTATTGGGTGAGAATTATAAAAACAAGCAATCAAACAAAAAAATAACCAAACAAAAATAACTACTCTCCTCTCATTTATTTTCCTTCTCTTTTCAAGAAGACCCTTTAACATTTCTTTTAATACTTCTAGGAAGATCTTTGTTTCCCCTTCAATTTTAAATGAAAATCTTGCTAGGTAAAGTAACCTTGGTTGTAGTTCCCTACTTTTCATCACTTTGTGTATTTGGTGCCAATTCCTTTTGGTCTGCAAAGTTTCTGTTGACAAATCACCTGTCTTAAGAGATGTCTTATAGGGAACTAATTATCTCTTCTTGCTGCTTTTAAGATTCTCTCATTGTCTTTAACCTTTGATATTTTAATTATGATGTGTTTTGGTGTGGGCGTCTTTGGGATCATCTTGTTTGGGACTCTACATGCTTTCTAAACTTGTGTATCTTTTTTCTTTACCAGGCCAGAGAAGTTTTCAGTCATTATTTCTTCAATTAGGTTCTCAATCCCTTGCTCTCTCACACTCCTTTTGGTATGCCTATGATGGCAATGTTGTTATGCTTCATGTTGTCCCAAAGATCCCTTAAACCAGTGGTTCTCAACCTGTGGGTTGCGACCCCTTTGGGAGTCGAACAACCCTTTCACAGGGGTTGCCTAAGACCATCGGAAAACACATATATAATTGCATATTGTTTTTGTGATTAGTCACTATGCTTTAATTATGTTCAATTTGTAACAATGAAATTGGGGGTCACCACAACATGAGAAACTGTATTAAAGGGTCACGGCATTAGGAAGGTTGAGAACAACTGCCTTAAACTATCCTCATTTTTTAAAATTCTTTTTTTTTTTTTTCTGCTCTGGTGTTTTCTGCTACCTTGTCTTCCAAATCACAGATTTGATTCTCTGCTTCATCCAACCTACTATTTATTACTTTTAGTCTATTCTTCATTTCTGATTTGTTCTTTTTCATAGTTTCTATGTCATTTTTCTTGCTGTTGCTGTTCTTACTAAGTTCCTTGAATTTCTCATCAAGTTCCTTGAGCCATCCTTATAAGCATTGTTTTGAACTCTATCTCTGATAAATTGCTTGCCTCCATTTCACTTAGTTTTTTGTTGTTGTTTTTTTCTGGCGATTTATTTTGTTTTTTCATTTTTGGCATGTTTCTTTCTGTGCTTGCATAGTATAATAAAGAAAAAGGTCTCCCCATTTTTGCTGTCTCTTTGTGTTTGTTCCTATCTATTAAATAGGTCTTCTATGTCTCTCAGTCTAGGTAGGATGGCCTTATGTAGTAGGTGTCCTGTAAAACCCAGTGGCACAGTCTCCTTGATCACCTGAACTGGCTGCTCCACACATGTCCCTGTGTAGGTTATGTGATTACTTCCGCTGTAATTGAATCTTGATTGCTATTGGTCTGTTCATGTGTGGGATCCAACCTCAGGCAGACTGACTTTGAGGATCAAGTCAACCACAGTGTATGAGAATCTGTTCAAGTGCTGACCACATTAAATGAAATTCACATCAGCATTGTATTGTGCCTGTGGAGATCTCCCTTTAAATATACCACTTGTGAGGCTAATTGGGTCCTGCTCTGATATTGTCTGAAGCTGGCCATTGAGTGTTTTTGTTCTGGGGCCTTTTGGGAGCAACTCTGGTGCAGGTTAATGTTAGACCCTGCCTGTGACTTGCCATAGGCAACCTGTTTGGAACTACAAAGTAATCCACAGATCATGACTCCCTCTGTTGAGTTTTTGTAACAATAGAAAGAACCAAGCTTCACACCAAGGCCAGCTTTCACCAGCCCAGAGCCTGGGGGCAGGTCAGAAAAAAGCTTGAGGCACCCAGAGATCTACCTCCACTTGCCTCCACCTGTTGGATGTCTAGTCAGCTTGGTCACTGGAAGAGCTTCTGGTGGTACTCAAGTTGCATAAAGTATGTTCTCACTGAGTCACCAGGTAGTGATGAGTGGTGTTCTCCAGACTGATACAGGTTCAAACTCAGTGTCAGTGCTGGGTCTGAGGTCATTCAACAAAAGTCTGAGGGTATACATGGTCTAGCTTCCCCCCTCACTGGTTGTCTGAAGACCTTTGTGGTTTGCCAAGTCTCAGGGAGATGGCAGGGTGAGGCCTGCAGAGTTTATCAGGCCCAAACAGTTCAAGATTTCACTATGTGAAGAGAGGGCTCTGCACTGGTCAGGTATGTGAGGGAAAAATGTGCCCCATCCTAGATCCACAAAACTCAGTCTGTCCCAGATTATGAGGTACCTGAGCTCAGCAGGGCAGGGCCAGATATCAGGAAAGTGGGGCTATGGAATCTCTCATGAGGTGGAATTGATGGTCAGGCTTGGGGAAAGGTGGGTTGAGTTACCCCCATCCCAGGGCCACACAATTCAAGTCTGTCTCAGATTCTATCCAGACCTCCTCCATTGGCTGGGGGCACCAGGATTCCAAAAGGTGGGGCAGTCAGGAGTCAGGAGAGTGTGGCTGCAGGGAGCCAGGAAGGTGGGGCAAGCAGATCTCCTGTGAGGAGGAGGTGTCATTCAGGTTCACTAGAAAGTGTGTGTGTGTGTGTGTGTGTGGGGGGGGTGTCTTTTGCCCCAAAGCCGCAAAACTCAGTTTCTGGTAAACCTGAGTCTGTTTGGACCTCTACTCTCTGGCCAGGGAGCTGACTCCTCAGTAGGGAACAAGATCTGAAAAATAAGGCAAAAGAGTGTACAGGGTACAGTTATTGCACTCCCCAAGGCTGATGCCATAAGGAGGGGAGTGCTCCACCCAAGAATGTGGTGTTTGTGGTGTGGGAGTGGGACTTAGTACAGGGATCTTGGTGGCTGTATCTTTAGCTCTCTGCCCAGAGCCATAAACCCCAGTCTCTCTTCATATGACTATCCACTTCCCCCCTCATTTCACCAGAGCCCAGGGTGAATGGCTGTGAAGGAGGTTTTGCATTGACCCTTTAAGAGGTTGCCTGTGTCTCTAGCAAACTCTCATCTCTCCCTGGTGGACAGAATCCCCACTGATTTTCACAGCCAGGTGACCACATGTGGATGTCTCTTCCTGGCTCTTGTGCTCTAGGCTGGGAAGCCTGGCGTTGGGTTGAGACCCCATGCTACTCAGGGGGAACATTTGAAACTATGATATCTTTCTGGAATCGCAGCAAGGCCAGCCCTTTTCACATCTTCATCCTTCCTACCAGTCTAGATGTGGCTTCTTCTGGAAATCCTTAGTTATAAGACTTCTGTTCAGCTACTCATCAGTTTGTTATTCAGGTTAACTTTTTTATATTTTAGTTGTAATTCCATTTTGGTCCTGGGAGGAGGTGAGTGCACCATTTATCTACTCTGCTGGCATCTTGGGACCATTAATTTGTATATCTACTTTCTTAAAGTATCTGTCCAAGTCCTTTGTCCATTTTACTTGTCTTTTAATTATTGAATTATAGAGATTCTTTATGTTTTGTATAAAGTCATTAGTCTGGGCAATCCACTTACTTGCTTCCATATATTATGAGTATATGTTTTTACTTTTTGATGATGTATCACTCAATATTTTTTCTCTACTGGTTATTGCTGTATGTAAACTATCTTTGTCTACCCATTGATAATTAAAATATTTTTTCTATGTTTTCTCAAGGTTTTTATTTTAGGCCTATATTCATTTCAATATAATTTTGAGGTTTGACTATGTGGTTATTTTCTTATCCCCAAAACATTTATTGTGATTTTTATTTTTAATTGAATGTTTTGACAAGGTTTGGTTGAAAACCAGTTAACCATGTGAGATTATTTTTGAACTTGATCTTCTGTTACATTGATCTTTATGACAATATCATATGGTCATAATTACTCTGCCTTTAAAATAAATTGTAATATCAAGTAATGAAAAAACTATAACTTGTTCTAGTTTTTCAAGTTTATTTGACTGTGCTATATTCTTTGTATTGATATATCAATTTTAAAACCAGATTCTCAATTTCTTTAACATGCCTTCTATAATTTCAATTGGGACACATTTAACCTGTATTCTTGAATGTCATTCAGAGATATGTCCTCTGCCTTCTTTTTATTAAATGCACGTCTTTGAATGTTCCTTCTTTCAATAATAAAAACAGAACAAGGAAATTGACTTTATTCAGGCTATTGCAAGAGAGAGAGCACCCAAGATTTGAAGACGAGAGTGCAGGATGGTATCACCTTATCTATATACTAGAGCAGTGGTTCTCAACCTTCCTAATGCCGTGATCCTTTAATTCAGTTCCTCACGTTGTGGTGACCCCCAATTTCATTATTAAAGCATAGTGGAACATAATTAAAGCATAGTGATTAATCACAAAAACTATGTAATTATATATGTGTTTTCCGATGGTCTTAGGTGACCCCTGTGAAAGGGTGGTTCGACCCTCAAAGGGGTCGTGACCCACAGGTTGAGAACCACTGTACTAGAGGCTCAGTGCATGAAATTCATGCAAAGGGCTCAGCCCTTGCAGCCCCAGCTGCCTCAGCCAGCTCTGGCAGCCCCAGCTTCGTCCAGAAGGTTGTCCAGATGGTTGTTCTGCTGTTTGGTCTAATTAGCATATTAACTTTTTATTATATAGGATATAAAAGGCTAAGTGACCCACCATCCGTCTGACCAACCATCGAACTGACCGATCGGCCAGTAGATATGATGCACACTGGAAATTTAAAAATAAACGTTGACTCACCCATGCATGATCCATATAAAGTTCTCTCTTCTTAGAGGGGATTTTTGACAACGTCTCAGTGTTGTGCTATTTGCTATGCAATCAGCCATATACAAATGAGTTTAAAGTACTATAGTGTTTGGGGATGTTTCAGAAAGTTGTCTCTTAAAACAAATATGAGATCAGAGGATTCTGCTTAGAGAAAATGTTTAGTAATACTTGGAGATGGCAGACTTGATAGCAGGTTTCATTTAGGAATGGATATTATTGAAATCCCCCATGAAATGATTTGTAACAGATCTATTATTGAAGCTCCCTTTGGAAATAGTATATCTATAGATACTATTAAAAATATATCTAAACATGCAATTCTTTGTCCTAAAAATGAGCATGTTCATAAATTAAAAGAAGAAATTTTGGACATACTCAATGGAGATTGTCACACCTATTTGAATGATGATTCCATCAATTCAATGGATGATGGTAAAAAGGAAAATTTTCCCATCGAATTTCTTACTAGTATTACTCTTTTGGGAATGCCATGTTATAAATTAAAATTGAAAGTGGGTGCAATCATCATACTACTGAGAAATCTTAATAGGAAATGGGGTCTTTGTAATTGTCCTAGATTTATTATCAAAAGATTATGACCTAACATAATCGAAGCTGAAGTATTAACAGGATCTGCGGAAGGAGAGGTTGTTCTGATTCCAGGAATTGATTTGACCCCATCTGACACTGGCCTCCCATTTAAACTGATTCGAAGGCAGTTTCCCATGATGCTAACATTTGTGATGACTATTAATAAATCACAAGGACAAACTCTAGACAGAGTAGGAATATTTCTACTTGAACCCGTTTTCTGACATGGTCAGTTTTATGTTGCTTTCTCTCGCGTTCGAAGACAATGTGACATTAAAGTTGTAAATACTTCATCACAAGGGAAATTAGTTAAGCACTCTGAGAATTTTTTACTCTTAATGTGGTATACAGGGAGATATTAGAATAAGTTTAATCAATGTATCAGTCATTGTTTTTATCAATGTTGTTTTTATATCATGTTTTTGTTATTTTTATATCATGTCTTTGATGGTTTTATATCATGTTGTTATTGTTTATTTATTAATCAATTTATATATTATTTTCATATACATTTTATGAATTTTCTTTTATCTCTAACACTTCTATTATAGAGAAAGGGTAAATAGCTATATCAAAATATTTTGTATTTTAATTTTATAATACTATATTATACATACTATTTTGACATGTAAATTTTTGCAGTAGCGTAATTACTGCACAAATCTTTCTTCTAATTAATTTCCTTTCAATGTGCATAAATCCGTGCACTGGGCCACTAGTACTTTTATAAGAAACAATAGACGAGTAATAGTTGGAATGATTTAGAGTCAGGATTGATTTTGCAATCAGGGGATGTCACAGTCAGCGAAACAAGAAATTATCTCTGTATCTAGCTATGTTAGAGAACAAACAATTCAGCTAACCATTCATGAGGAAAAAAATGGGAAATTGAAGGGTTTGTTTCTGGCCTTGTTAGGTTCACACAAAATGTCAAAGATCTGTGTTTAGCTTTTTCATAGGTAAACAAGGGAGTTATATGTCAGTCTGATGGGAGTCTGTATAACTTATGAAAAAGAGTGGACAGCAAGTCTAAATAAATCACGTGGGGAAGTATTGCTCTTTGTGATAGGCCATGCTCTAGGATACAAAAGAGTGGAGGAGATTTATTAGCCATCGCTGTTTCTACGGCTTGGGTAAAGTTAAACATTGTCATCTCTTAGGGAATTTCCATATCTCTACTTAACCTTTATTTTATTTGGCCAGTTTTTCTATGTAATGTGGTTTGGGGTTACAGATGTCTCCTAATATTTTTAAAACTTTCTGAGAGGAGAAGGCAGAAAAAAATTTAATGGTGCTACTTAAAACTGAAAGTTCTAAAAATAAATATTAGATACAAGACCACAAAAGAGATATGTAAGACAATGAAAACATTTTCATATCACATGTGTTACTTATTTGTATTCTTTTATATATTTTTTTTTCTTCTTTGGCACTTTTTTTTTATTTCCTGGAAACTTGTTCTTATCATTGTTCATGTAGATATTTTATTATCAAATCAATTATAAGAATTTCACTTCATTTCCTAGCAAAAATTCCATTATGCAGACATCTTTACTATTCTGCTAAATTTTATAGAATCAGAACTAAGAAAATATTGCCAAATAATTTTAAGGGGATTTTATTATTGGAGTGAAAGTTATTTAAAGTATTAATAAAAATTTGGAGTATTTAATTTGTTTTCCAAAACACACAAGGTAATTTTAAGTATGGACCCAAAGACAGGCTTATATGAATTGACTGCTTATTTGATTATTATTATATAACATTGCAAATATATTAAATATGATGTTAGTATTGATTTTTATTACTTAGAAAAAATTTTTGGCTTTTTTATACAATAGGTCATTATTGAAATTCATCACTTGCATACTTTACTCATTATCTGCAAGCTGCCAAGTGTATAGATGATCTTGTAGCCAAAAAAGAAAGGGACACCCGAAGATAATAATTATAACTTTGCAAGAAAAAGATGAAGATTCCCTTGACCATTTACCTCCCTAGAACTGAGTGAAGATGTTTGAATTTTTCTGAAACTAATAATCATGGTAATAATGTTTTAATCAAACAAATGTGATTCCATCTGAGATTGTATTTTATATATTTTATGTATCATTAGTGAGCAATAAACATGAGAACTTTTATATATCTAACCATGTATTTCAGCTCCAAAAGGGACTTAAGTTGAGACAAAAAATAAGGCATTTACATAGTGAAGCAATATAAGAAAAAATGGTATTATGTAATTACATCAAAATGAGGTTTATATTTTCACACTTTGGGGGAATGGATTGTGGCATATGACCATAATTTATTTGAAATAATAAATGGTCACTAGTTAAAGTTACAATAAAATATGAGCCTCAAATATTCCAAGTGAATATTAACCAGAGAATGTGGAGATATCACAATTATAATTGGCCTAGTTATTATTTAAATAGTGTTTCAAATTTCAGTGCCTCAAACTTAATAGAAATAAAACATTGGAGACAGTACCGTGGAAAGGAAAAGAGATGATTAAACAGTTAGAAAATCAGAATAACATGTAAAACCTTAAAAGTGATATTTTCGTGACTTAGATAAAACACATCTAATGAAGAGATCTAATAATAGCACTGTATGTGGTATGTGAGTGAGCTCCTATATTAGTAAATGGACAATTGTTCTCCCCTTGCACCAGGGCAGAAACAAAGAACTGAACTAAATTGCAACAGTAATGATTTAGCTAAAAGTTATAAAATGCAGGAGATATTACTCCAATCATTGACCTCAAATTTATATCACTCTGCAAAGAATTTCAAAGAAAAAAGTGCATGGCCTTTTATAATGATGATGTATAATTAATTAGTCATTTAGTCTTTCTAAATCTTAGTTTCCTCATCTATGAAAATTTTAAAAATCAAGTACATTTTCATCACAATTAATGGTCTTCTTTCACCAGCAATATCTTATTTTTTATCACTACAACAACTCTGTGAATTAGATGTGACAAGAATCTACATGCTGTTCTATGGTTCAGGACATAGACTCAGAGTCCCAGGGATTCTCAGGGATATCAACCTAGATCCCAAGATTCTTGGAATACTTGTGCTTCCCCTGCACCATGCTCAATAGTATTGAACTTCTTAATCTACATAGGAGAAAAATATAAAAGCCAAGTCAGTAAGTCTCAGCACTCACTTAATCTCTACTCACATGGTCTCAAGAAAAGAGAAGATTCATATATACCAAGGAAAAGTATTCCTTGAAGTTAATATTAGTGTATGAAAAATAAAATGTGGACATAGCACTGCAAGATATTAATTATAAAAACATACATTTCTATGTTCCAAGGACGTATTTGATCTCTTAAATTTTAAACAAAGTATGCATTGTTTTTGCTTAATAAGCCCTCATTAATGTTATTGATAAACTGTCTAATATTTTAGCTAATTTTGATTTTGAATTAGGGTCTTGTTTTTTGTTTTTATTGCACAAATAAATAGTTGATTAATTAATTACAGCATAGTTATTACATAATACTAATGTTGGAAAAAATGAAAATGTGAAATTATCTTTAGGAAACATGATATGCATAAATATAAAGCTTATTTTCTGTATAATTAGACTAAAAGGAAAAAAAATCTGTTTTTGATACCTGTAGAATATTGAGTTCAAGCACCTAATAACAATTATCAACTACAAATGGGGCTTTTTAATACCTTTTGAAATTCAACAGTTTTTATATCTGGTGAAATATTCACTTCTCCCCACTGCCCCACCAAAGGGTCAATAGTGAATGGATAGATCATTTAGATTCTCTTACTAGGAAAATTGCATACAAATATATTTTGAGATTTCATCTACACTAATAAAAGAGAAACATGCAAACTGGTGTCACTCTGCTATGCCCACCAGCCAATCAGGATAAGTATGCAAATTAATCCAACAAAGATGGTGGTTAATTTGCATATGCAGGCACGGAGCCTGGCCGGAGTATAGACTGAAGACTGAAGACTGAAGACTGAAGAGGCTTGCCTTCTCCACTGAGGCTGGAGCGAAGGCCTGGGTCCCGGGTGCCAGAGGAAAACTGTTGCCAGCATCTAGGGGAAGGAATGCCTATTTCATGAATCTCTTCATGCAACGGGCCTCTAGTTAATTAATACAAAGAGAAGCAGACAAAAATATATGGAAAAATCTAATAAAATAAATTTTCTGAGTAATAATGACAGCAAAGTATAGAAGCAGAGACATTTATAAAATGACAGCCATTTGAGTTCTTAAAAAATCACCTGAGCTTCTGCTAGACCTATTATTTGATTAAACTATGAGATTACCAGAGGAGAAGCAAGGTGAGAGGAGGTAGAAAAGGTCATACGGGGGATAAATGGTTATTGAAAGTGACTTGATTTGAGATGGGGAGCACAATACAATATACCAAGGATGTATTCTAGGATTGTGCACTTGAAACCTATATAATGTTATTAACCATTGCCATCCTTATAAATTCAATAAAAACCATGATTACATTTTTTGTAAGTAGAGAATAATCAAATATTGAAATTATTTTTTATTCACCAGATAGAATTCATAATGACCCATAAAGACATTGCCTTCTCTGTATACCCTATTCTTATTCCAGTGAATTTTCTCTCTGAATCTTCATTCTTAAGAGTAATGAATGTAAATTTTCTGTCCAAGAATGCTAAGAAACAACTATAATTTTTAAAGAGAGAGGCAGGAGATTTGTTTTAAAGCTCTGTACATAATTAACACTCTCATTTCATTCATATTTTATGTTTATTTGATGTGTTCTAGAGGTAGGTGTACATTATACAAAGCAACCTCCTTTCTCCTAGGCAGTTATAGTTCACTATGGAACAAGATCATAAAGAAGATTGTGCTTTTCCCACAGCAAACAGAAAAGAAAGGTTGTAGGAATTACTTAAAGCGTGAACTTTGGAGACAGACAAACCTGGTTTTAGTATGCTTTTTATTTATTTTTATTTTTTGCTTAGTCACAATACTGTACCTTTCCCCATACTTGATCATTAAGTAATTGCACTATTACTCATACAACCTAGAAATCTAGGGAACATTCTTTGGTCCTTTATAAAAATTATTACATATGTTAGATCTTTAAAAAATTCCTGTAAATTTTTACTTAAAAATATATTAATTTTTTTCTACTGTGACTACTACACTACTAATATAACACATAAACACACTTATACATATGAACATATATTTGGAGATAGATAAATATCTACAAATGTATTGTTTCCTATACCAATCATTATCTATAATAATAAAAGGGTAATATCTAATTAGATTGAATGTCTTCTGGATGTCATTCCAGACGTCATTCCTGAAAAAGCCAGGGCCAGAGGGAAGTCAACTGGGTCCTGGGTGCCTGCTGGTGGCCAGAGGAGGGAAGCCTGGGTCCTGGGTGCCGGAGGGAAGCCAGTGCCAGCATCTGGGGCAAGGAAGGCCTACTCTTGCGCAAATTTTCGTGCATTGGGCCTCTAGTCCTATATAATAAAAGCCTAATATGTAAATTGTCCCCTCGACTGGGAGTTCAACCAAGAGTTTTACCAGGGTTCAGGGCCGGCCAGCCAACCCCCCCGTGGCCCCTCCCCTCGGCCTGCAGTGGCGGTGGCGGTGGCAGCAGGCAGCTGGGGGAAGGGAGGCCCCCAGCTGGCAGCAGCGGCCAGCAGCTCCTAGGGACCCTACCCATGTGCACTGGGCCTCTAGTATATAAATACATGTAGCCATGTTATATCCTTCCTATATAAATTAATATATAAAATATACTATATATTAAGTTGTGATTATTCAATGAAAATGATATTATATGTATATACATCTTTTAAATTTAATAATCACTAAAAATTAATGCTACATATAGAGTAGCATTATTTTCCCCATTTACAGGTGATGAAAATGATGCCAAGAGAGTTTAGTCATGTTGCTTAACCCATTGTACTCCATAAGCATCTGTAGGCACAAGCAGTGGACCTTCCCCACATGTCACATGCATCTATAAAAAAAAAAAAAATGTTTTCCCTGACCAACTTTAAAATCACTTTTTGTGAGAATTTTCAGCTGAATATATTCAAGAACACCTGAATTGTAGATAATATATTTATTTTTATAATATTCATTGAAAATTGATTTTTTAAGTTAAATTCAAAATATCGTGGGTGTGGGGATGGTTTCCATTTTGGACACATGGCAGTTAACTGGTTAAGATTGAGAAATATAGTCAAGATTGGAACATAGGCAATTTTACTTCAGTGTCTGAAAGTTCCTAACCACCAACCATGGACTATTTCTTTCTTCACACCACACAGGTAATCATTAACACATACCTCTACTGAGGGAAAATTCATAACGCACTCCTTCATCCTTGCTCTATGCCACTGAATCCCAAACTTTTCATACATGCAACACTGGTAGTTTAAAAGTTACATGGGATAATGCCAGATGCTTAGGTATATAAGTGGAGCTTTTTGGACAGTCTGCCCAGGAAAGGACTAAAAAAAATCTAAAAAATACCTTAAGTTTACACTGCAGGCTGATCTTCAGCATAGAGACAGCTCACAATAGTAGCCCCCACACCCCAAAATCAATAAATAAAACAATAAAGATAGGGGGCAATCTAATTTTCATAGGTAATACATTATTAGACTCAAATGCCCAATGTTCAACACAATAATCAGAAGGCATACAAAGAAATTGGAAAAGTATGGCCCATTCAAAGGAAAAATAGTCAATAAAAACTGTCAATGAAATAAACCTAATGGCAGATATACTGGACAAAGACTAAAAAGCTATCTTAAAGATACTTAAAGAATTAAACAATATGAAGTAAAAAAAATAATGTTTGAACAAAATGAAAACAAGAAAGATCTCAAATCAACAACCTAACTTTATAATTTAAGGAACTAGTAAAAAAAGAACATGAACATGTGAAAACATGGATGACTCTTGATGCCATTATGCTAAGTGAAATGTCAGATAAAATTTAACTGTACAAATTCTACTTACATAAAGCACTTAGAGTAGTCAAAATCATAAAGCCCGAAAGTATAATGGTAGCTGGGTGAGGGGAGAATGGGAAATTATTGTTTAATGGGTATAGAAAAACAATTTTCACTTTTTCATCTCATGGCAAACATAAACTAATTATTAAAAGTCTGCAGCACACCAAACAATATATTATATATTTTGCCAATCTGACAAAAAGTAGGTATAGTTTTGATTCATTCATACAGAGGTATCAAACATTGCTGAGAGAACTGAGCTAAAATAGTTCTCCTTAGAATATCTGCCCCTCAAAAATAAATTGTTCTTTATTGAGCCATAAATATTTCATTAGTGAAGGCATACAAAATATTTCCCTTTTGATAATTCTGCCTAAAAATTGGATAATTGTGTGCATGCTATCTGGTCAACTGAAATATTTTAAGTGTCTGAGAAATTGAAGCTACTGTTTCATAACTTAAACATTATCCATGATTACTAATAATCTTGGATTGAATTTATCAAGCTCAAGGCAATTATAGTGTTAAATAAGCAATTTAAAATTTAACAAATAATTTTGTATAGGGGAGTTTGTGTCTTTGCACTGGCATAAACTGAAAACAAGTAGCGGACAATAGCATTCCCACTGTAGTGATATTTGGCCCTATGTCTTAGGATAATAAATACCATCATGACCCATTTTAGGTACTATAGAATTTTGATTAAAACTCATTGTTTCTGAGCCAAGAGAGGCTTTTCACTCCCACTCCAAAATTCCAAACTGTCCTCAACAATAAGGATTACAATTTGAGAAAATGTCTTGAAAGGAATTAATTAAAAGTGGCCTGACAAAAATCAATCAAATGAACAAACAACAGCTGCGCTCCCTTGGACCTAAAAGATTAAGGGAGTGCAGTCTGACTGACTTGGATGAAAAACTGTTCAGACTACAGAGCCCTCAAAAAAGGTGGCTGGCTAGATCCTGCTCCCATAGAGACTTGGGTGAGGCCAATCCCATAGCAGATATAAGTGTTTATCATATAACCCACTAGTTAGAGTAATCCAGTTGTCAAGAAACTGAAGAGTGCTTATTACTTTTACTGGAGGAATACTGTGACATACATATATATATATATAATCCTAATTTATGATTTTAAGAGATTTAGAGGTAATAAGAATGATTGTTTTCTTTTGTTTTGCCCACTCATCCTCTCTATTCCTTTTTTAATGAATTTATTTGGGGTGACATTGGTTAATAAAATTATATAGGTTTTAGGTGTATAATACTATAATACATCCATCCATATATTATATTGTGTGTGTACCATCTCAAGTCAAGCCTCCTTCTATCACCATTTATCCCTTCTTTTTTCTCTTCTACCTCCCTCCAACTCCCTTTCCCTCTGGTAATCACCATACCACTGTCTGTCTATGAGTTTGTTTTTTGCTTAATCTCTGACTGTTCTTAGACCTAGTTATGTGCTGGCCAGGTTTTTGATATAATAGTCTGATATAAATCAACCCCAAAATATTCTTCAATGTTCCCTAGATGTTGCATTGCTTCACAAATCATTTTTTTAAGCATAACATCCACTGCTTGAGGTGGGATTCTGAAATCCACTGCTGAACTCACATTATCAGGTTAGTAGATTCAGCCTTAATTTGTTTTTGCTTACTATTTTTCCCCGTTACTATCTATAATTTTTATTTTCAGGGAAAAAGGAAAAACATATATATTACTATTACTCCAACAATTCTTCAAACTATTTGATTGGGAGATAGTATTGCATTCATAAAACTCATTGTTTTTTATACTTTCTTTTATCAATTGAATATTCTCCCTCCATTATTATTAATTTAGCCACAAATCCATTGACTTATAGGAGAGACTTGTCTCCCATAAACATTATGTTAATTGAGTACCTGCAGATTTATGGCTTAGAACAAGCTAGTTTATTTTCAGTTCACTGCCACCTTTATATAAAAGGAAAATTAAGCTAAATTGTCCAAATTTTCCAAAAGGAGTCTCTTTAATCTGAATCCTTGGTAACCAAGGCTGATGCTTTTCAAAATAGTATTCATTTCTCAAAATAAATTTTAAATTAACAAGATGAAGCTTTGTTTAATAAAGTGGAAAATGCTATAAGATACCAATATTTGGGCTCTAGGAGTTTTCATTGTATTGCTATATATAAGCATGCAAGATAAAGCAGGTTAATGTATGGATTGAAGCCATTTTGAAACATAAAAGGAAATTATGCTTAAAATGTTTTCATTTTTCCTGTATGTTTGCAAAAAAACAAACTTACTTTATCTTGAGGATTATTATTAATTTAAATCTTCTCTCTTTTAAAACTAAATTAATGTCATACTATATACTATAATGATTTGCTAGAATGCCATAAAAAAGTACAATTGGTGGCTTAAACAGTTGAAATGTATTGTTTCATAGTTATTGTGGCTAGAAGTCCAAAGTCAAGATATAGGCCGGGTTGGTTCCTTCATTGGCCTGTGAGGAAAGGAACTATTGTGGGCCTTACTCCTTGGTTGATTGATGCCATTATCTCCCTACTATTTCTTCATACCATCTTTTCTCTTAGTATGTCTTTGTCAGAATTTATTTTTTATGAGGAAACAAGTCATATTGGTTTGGAGTTCACCTTAATGATCTCATTTTACCTCTGTAAAGAACCTTTTCCAAATAAGTTCACATTTATACTGGGAGTTAGGGCTTCCGCTTATGGATTTGGAAAAGAACACAATACAACCCATGATCCTGATGTTTCAAAATTGTGTTTAAATCTCACAAGGCCACAAAGTACACAATTTTATTTTCCACTCTTTGATACTGACTTTAGCATTCTGAAATTGGCTCAGAAGATTTATAGTTGGTGGATTATCATATTTAGTTTTATGAAAAAAACAATATTTCTCATGTAGATATGAATATACTATTAATCGTGATCAATATTTAAAGAATGTAGCTGAGATTTTCCATTTATAATCTCACTTTATACTTACAATAGCTTTATGAGAAGGTAAAATTATTCCTATTTTAATGAAGTTGAGACTAGGCACTGGAAGGTTAAATAAATAATTGAATTGCTCTATAACTGCAAGATGTGAATCAGCAGTGTAGAACCCCTTCATATTGCACTAGAGGCCTGATGTATGAAATTCGTGCAAGAGTAGGGCTTCATACCCCTGGCTGCCAGCATCAGCTTCCCTCTGGCATCTGGGACCCGGGCTTCCCTCGCAGTCCTGGCTTCATCCGGAAGGTCATCCAGGAGGTCATCTGGAAGGACGTCCTGTCTAATTAGCATATTATGCTTTTATTATTATAGATTATTATAGATTCCCTCCCTCTGAATCAGCCATTATGCATAGAGAGTTCTCCAGGGCCAAAGGGCAAGAACATTTTTAAAGCTGTGGATATATTTTGCCAATTTGAATATGAAAAGGTTGTTTATTCAGCTAGACTGTATATTTCACTCAATCTTAGTTAGCATCATATGAAGTTCTTAATGTTCAATACTAGAGACTAGACACTCATATTTTTTTGTTTCCTTGGGTGTTTTGTAATTTTGAATTTTTAATCATTTTTAGTAGGGTTTTAACCAAATGAGGCATTCTCTAACTTTATCTGTGGAGTCCTTTGCATTTACTTTTGCTAGTTGCTTCTGGCTGCTGGGAAACTTGGAATTACTTAATATCACTTGTTTGGTGTGAACTTCCTTGACCATGTTGTAATTGCCAAAATAAACAATTTTCGTTAGCTAGCCAAGGGGATTTTTATCAACATCTCATAGAAGCGTTAAATGTTCTAGAGCTCAGAGTTAAAAATCACTACTCTTAATTACCACAACTAGTATATGACCCAAGTGTGACTATAACTTGAAAGTCAACTTGAAATTTTCTTGTTCAAATTTTTTTTTTTAGTTTCTGGGGATTTTTGTTATTCTCCTGAAAGTGCAATGTAGCATTAACAAATGCTTGCTACACTTTTCCAACATTCAAAGGTGTTTTGTTTCAGGCATTTTCTCAGAGCATCAATTTGGCATATTAATAGAGAATGAAATCCAGGTACTTTCTATTTTCTGCCAACATAATAAACAAAGAACTTTCAGCTTTTACCTTCTTGAGAGAGACCATCTGGCTCTGAAAGAAGATAAGAATACAAAAGTCTGGAGAACAAGTAAAATTCTGCAGATTGGCCACAAATTTTATAAATCAATATAAAGATAATCAAAGGTTCCTCACTGAGATGAGAAAGCGTTTGTGTCACTTATAACAAGTATGGATTTTCATAACCAATAAAAACACTTTCTTTTAAAATGTGATGCTAATTGTAATTCCTGAGGTCATTGAAATTATTTTACTTTAAATTATACAAAGAAGAATTTCATCATAAAGGAATATTAAATAAAAACGTCACATCACTTCTACATAGCTGCTTTTATATGTTACATAAAATGAAAACACTTTACAAGGAAACAACTTTCTTAAAGCAAACATTTTTGTTCAGATATAAGTACAAATTAAAATAATTAGGAAATTTCTATCAAGATTCTTTAAAATATGATATACCTTATTACTAAGTGTTATAACTATTCCATTGCACATTGCCAAATATCTTCTCCAGATACACGTTGTTTATATAAGCACAGAATTAAGTTGTCATTATTCTTCTATGTTTATGTCAAATTGACAAAACTCATCATAGGTTGTTTACTCTGTGCTGGACAGATATTTCATATTCTAATTAAAAATTTATACTCTTCACCTATCTAAACTCATAGGGAATCTTTCTGATTTATTGGGGCTCTGACCATTTTGTGCCTTGTCATTATAATTTACCATTCCAACTTTAAAAAATGTAAGTGGAAAAATATATATATTTATATCTCATCTTCCCTGTTGATGTGTATATGTCCCGAAGATCAGTATGAGTAACTCATTTATCAACATTTTTTGATTGACTAGATTGTTCTAAATTTTATGCAATGTTCTAGCTCATAAAAAATAAGTATAAAGTAAGCACAAATTTGATATCAAGCTTGCCAAATACTATAATCTATATCATAGAAGGGTAATATGCAAATCGGCCAAATGGTAGAACTACCAGTTGCATGACACACACTGACCACCAGGGGGCAGATGCTCAATGCAAGAGCTGCCCCTGGTGGTCAGTGAGCTCCCACAGGGGGAGCGCCACTCAGTCAGAAGCAGGGCTCACTGCTAGCTCCACAACAGCGCTAAGGATGTCCAACTGACGGCTTAGGCCCGCTCCCCTAAGCCAGCAGTTGGACATCTCCTGAGGGCTCCCAGACTGAGAAGGCGAAAGGCCGAGCTGAGGGACCCCCCCTACCCGAGTACATGATTTCATGCACCGGGCCACTAGTATATTATAAATTCATTTATATTCAATTCTTCATCTGCTTTATTATACATACATATTTACTTATTATCTTCATCCACAAGAAAATAAACTCCAAATGACTATTAATTATCTATTTTATTCTCTAACTAGAGGCCTGGTGCATGAAATTTGTGCATGGGAGAGGAGTCCCTTCAGTCCAGCCTGCACGCTCTCCAATCCGGGACCTCTTGGGGGAAGTCCAACTGCCAGTTTAGGCCTGATCCCCGGAATCAGGCCTAAACTGGCAGTCAGACATCCCTCTCACAATCTGGGATTGCTGGCTCCTAACTGTTCACCTGCCTGACTGCCAGATCGCCCCTAACTGCCCCCCCTCCACCAGCCTGATCACCCTAACTGCCTCTGCCTGCCATCCTGGTCGCCCCCCAACTGTCCCCCTGCCAGCCTGGTCATCCCCAACTGCCACTCCCCCCACTGGCCTGGTTGCCCCCAATTACCCCCCCCCCCCCACGCCAGCCTGGTTGCCCATGCAGCCTGCTGTTCAGTCGTTTGGTCATCCCTCACTAACCCCCCTGCCAGCCTTGTTGCCCCAGGCAGCCTGCTGGTCATTACTGTTACTGTGACGGCGTCCCGGACAATTTCATATTTCTCTATTATTAGTATAGATATAGGCTCTAGTTACTGATTTTAACCAGTCAGCATTCCTTTCTTCTTATTTATATAACCTGCTCCTGATATTCATGTGGGGAGCCAAATTTACCAACTCAGTCTCATGAATAATCCCAATTCTTGATTCAAGAGTGGAGTTTGTCAGCTAGGGCTTGGGCACATGAACACATCTCATTAACTTGCAATAGGGACTACTTCTGAAAATAAATTCTTGGCTCAATTTGGGCTAATCAGGGCTATTTAGTCTTAGTTTTGGCATTTGGTTGATATTAATGTGTAAGCATCATTCCTCTTATGCTGGATTAAAGATAAGGTTATAAGAGAAGGTTGAGGGATTAGCTAAATAAATATATGCATAACCCATGGACACAGACCACAGTGTGGTGATGGCTGGAAGGAAGGGAGGGCTGGGGCTAGGTGGGAGAGGGCAGGGTGGGGAGAATGGGGACATCTGTAATAGTGTCAAAAATAAAAATAAAGTTTTAAAAAAAGTAAAGTAATGACATATGAACTTCTTTAGCCATTATGTCAACCTTGCTAAAGAATCTTTTAAAAAATGGAGAAAACCAACAAATAAGGTAGACACATTACAAAGTAACCTAAAATGTCAAAATTATAGAAAAAATATGCAAAAATACAATTAATGTTGTACACATATATGTGATATTTTAAACTTCAATTGACTATTAAATAAAATAAGTGCATGTATAGAAACGTGTTATTTTAAAAAATAACTTAAGGAAATATATTCTTATGTATGTATCTATATATATAAAAGCCTAAGCAACCGTCTAACCATTCGACCATTTGACCAGTAGCTATGACGCTCACTGACCACTAGGGGCCAGACACATGGAAACATGGAACAGACTGATGAATCTCAAAGGAAAGGTGGGAGGGGAGAGGGCAGGAAGAGATTAACCAAATATCTCATATACCTACTAGAGGACCAGTGCACGGATTTGTGCGCTGGTGGGGTCCCTTGGCCTGGCCTGTGGGGATCAGGTTGAAACTGGCAGTTCAAGATCCCCGAGGGGTCCTGGATTGCAAGAAGGTGCAGGCCAGGCCGAGGGACCCCACTGGTGCATGAATCCGTGCACTAGACCTCTAGTAGACATATAAAAGTAGATGGATCCAGAGAGGGAGAGAAAGCTCCCAATGTTGGGAGAGGTTGAGTAATATATTTAGATCAACTGAATAAGATAATGATACAACGCCTCCAAATTGATTAAATACATTTATAATCTTAAAAATTATTTTATCCTTTGACCCTGGAGAACTCTCTATAAACAAAGGTGTATTCAATGGAAGGGGATATCCTAGCTAATAAAAGAGCAATATGCAAATTATCCATCACTCTGCGACAAAGATGGCGGCGCCCATAGCAGCCGGGGCAGGACGTTGACTGCATGACCCCGGCAACGTCAGCCCAGCAGGCATTGCCGTGGTGACCCGGAGCAGGCAAGCACCCAGCAGGGCCTTCTGGTGGGTTGCTGAGGCAATCCGCGAGCAGGCAAGAGCGGCCCACAGGCAGCGCCCAGCAGGGCCTGCTTACCGTCGCCATGGTGTGGAGCAGACAGGCCACGCAGAGAGCACAGAACCTCAGGGAGCAGGCCTAAGCTGTCAATAGGACATCCCCTGAGGGCTCCCAGATTGAAGAGGGTGCAGGTCGGGCTGAGGGAACCCCCGCTTGAACCCCCCCACCCCATGCATGAATTCTGTGCATCAGGCCTCTAGTCTATCCTATCTATTAATAGACAAACATGGTAATTAACCATACCTCCAACACGCTTGCCATTGGCTAATCAGGGGAATATGCAAATTAACTGCAAACCAAGATGGCGGCCAGCAGTCAGGCAGCTGAAGCGAACAGGAGGCTTGCTTGCTCCAGTGATGGAGGATGCCAGGTTCCCTGTGTGCCGCTGCTGGCCTATGACCTGCACTCTAAGAAACAATGTTGTAATTATAGAAGCTAAACAAACCCAGAAACCTGCTTTCAGCTAGCCGGGCCTCAGAGCTGGAGCTGCAACAGTGTTTCAATTATAGAAGCCAAACAAACCCAGATACCTGCTTTCAGCAGCCGAGGTCTCAGAGCAGGAGCCGAGCCTCAGAGCTAAAGCCGGCTCTCAGCTCCAGTGACAGCCATAGAAGGTAAATAAATTCCAGAATAAAAAAAAAAAAGGAAAAAAGGAGAGGTTGGGAGCTTCAGTCACCCACCAGCCTGAAAACGGCCCTCAGCCCCTCACCCAGATTGGCCAGGCACCCCAAGGGGACCCCCACCCTGAAGGGGGTGTGACCAGCTGCAAACAGCCATCATCCCCTCATCCAGGCTGGCCAGGCAACCAAGCGGCATCCCCACCCTGATCCGGGACACCCTTCAGGGAAAACCAGCCGGCCCCCACCCGTGCACCAGGCCTCTATCCTATAGAGTAAAAGGGTAATATGCAAACTGACCCTAACAGCAGAAGGACTGGGAATGACTGGTCACTATGACACACACTGACCACCAGGGGGCAGACGCTCAATGCAGGAGCTGCCCTCTCTTGGTCAGGGTGCTCTCACATGGGAGGAGTTCTGCTCAGCCACAAGCCAGGCTGATGGCTGCCAGTACAGTGGTGGTGGTGGGAGCCTCTTCTGCCTCCTCAGCAGCGCTAAGGATGTCCGACTGCAGTTTAGGCCTGCTCCACGCTGGCAAGTGGACATCCCCCGAGGGCTGCCAGGCTGCCAGGCTGCCAGAGCGATGTCTGATTGCCATCTTAGGCCCCATCCCCTGGGGAGCAGGCCTCAGCCAGCAGATGGTCATCCCTGGAGGGGTCCCAGACTGTGAGAGGGCACAGGCCGGGCTGAGGGAATCCCTCCCCCCCGAGTGCACAAATTTTTGTGCACCGGGCCTCTAGTCTACACTAATAAAAGAGAAACATGGTAATTAGCATATGACCACTACCCTTCCCATTGGCTAATCAGCATATCCTTATGCAAATTAACTGTCAGCCAAGATGGCAGCCGGCAGCCATGCACTGAAGCAAACAAGGAGGCTTGCTTGCTCCAGTGACTGCAGACTACAACGTTCCCCGCCTGACTTGCCGGCCTCTGAGCTGGCAGTTTGAAACATTCTAACAAATATAGAAGCTAAACAAAACCCCAGAAACCAGCTTTCAGCCAGCCGGGATCTCAGAACTGGAGTTATACATTGTTTCGATTATAGAACGCAGAAGCCTCAGAGTTAGAGCCAGAGCTAAAGCTGGCCCAGAATAAAAAAAAAGAAAAGAAAAAAAGGAGCGGTTGGGAGCTTCAGTCAACAACCGCCAGCCTGAAAGCAGCCCTCAGCCCCTCACCCAGACTTGCCAGGCACCCCAGTGGGGACCCTCACCCTGAAGGGTGTGTGACCAGCTGCAAACAGCCATCATCCCCTCATCCAGGCTGGCCAGGCACCCCAGTGGGGACCCCCACCCTGATCCAGGACACCCTTCAGGGCAAACCAGCCGGCCCCAACCCGTGCACCAGGCCTCTATCCTATGTAGTAAAAGGGTAATATGCCTCCCAGCACCGGGATCAGCGGAGCCGAGAGGCCTCCTGGCACCGGATCAGCGTGACAGGGGGCAGCGCCCAAACCCCCTGATAGCCCTGCGGCTCTGTGTGTGACAGGGTGCGGCGTCCCAACCCCCTGATCAGCTCTGCTCTGTGTGTGACAGGGGAAGGCGCCCCAACCCCCCCCCCCCCCCAAAGGCCCTGCTCTGTGTGTGACAGGGTAGAGCTATAACCTCCCCATCGGCCCTGCCCTGAGTGTGACAGTGGCAGCGCCCCAACCCCCTGATCCACCGTGCTCTGTGTGTGACAGGGGGCTGTGCCCTAACTCCCCTATCGGCCCTACTCTGTGAGTGACGGCGGGGGAGCTCCCCACCCCCTGATGGGCCCTGCTCTGTGCGTGACAGGGGGCAGTGCCCCAACCCCCTGATTGGCCCTCTTCTGTGTGTGACAGGGGGTGGTGCCGCAACCTCCCCATCGACCCTGCCTTGAGTGTGACAAGGGGCAGTGCCCCAACCTCCCAATCGGCCCCACCCTGAGTGTGACTGAGGGTGGCATCGCAACCTCCCAATCTGCCCTGCTCTGTGCATGACAGTGGGCAGCGCCCCAACTCCCCAATCAGCCCTGCTCTGAGCCCAACCAGGGGCTGCACCTAGGGATTGGGCCTGCCCTCTGCCACCCAGGAGCCGGCCTAAGCCAGCAGGTCGTTATCTCCTGAGGGGTCCCTGACTGCGAGAGGGCACAGGCCGGGCTGAGGGAACCCCTCTCCCCCTCCCGAGTGCACAAATTTTTGTGCACCGGGCCTCTAGTATATATATAAAAGCCCAGTGACCAGAACGGCAGAACGACCAGAACAACCAGTGGCTATGACACGCACTGTGGCAGCTAACCAGCCTGATCAGCCCCCATGCACAATTTTGTGTACCGGGCCTGTAGTAGTATATATAACAGCAGAGGTGCTAATCAAACTTCTTATTCACTTCTTCTATTGGTCCATGGAATTGTATGTCATCCAATTATTTATTTGATCATCCTGTGCTTAGTTTTCTCTACAATAAAAATAATTGTACCTGCTCATGAGGCTATTATGAATATCGTAGAAAGGCTTAGTCACATTTTCCAAATATTAATAATATTCACATTAATATCTGTAAGAGAAAATATGTGATCTAAACTTCCATAAATAAGGGGTAAGTACATAAAAATATAGTATACTTAATGCATTTTTCAAATTAATAGTTAAATTTTCTATGTAATAATAGACCAAGATTTACAATAAAGGTATAGGTTAAAATTTTGTGCAGTCATTGCCGGTGTAACTGTAAATATAAGTACCATCATAAATTCACTCTCTAGGCATAGATATATGGACAAAAGTCAGTAGTAAGAATATTTTGTAGGATTTTGGAATAATTTTTTCATTTTTCCTCCATACTCTGGAGTTCCAGTGACTGTGTAAGTAGTAAGAGCACAGGCTCTGGAGCCCAGACTGTGGAGCCAGCTCCATTGCATTAGCTGAATCACCTGAGCAATTCCTTAAGCACAGCATAGCTCATTGCCTTATCCATAAAACAGGAATGCGAATAGTAGCTACCTCATGGGGGTAGTACTATGTGGATTTCTTGAGTAAACTAGGGCTTGTTACAGATTAAATATCATGAATGTTTTCTTAAATAAAATAAATGAGCCTCTATAAAAATAAGTAGAAATTATAAAAACATGCCTATTTTTTTCTTTAAAATTTGTTCAAGATAATTGCATATATTTTTTTCTATTTTCTCTCTCAAGTTCTTTTTATTAACAAAAAGTGCAAATATTTTTTAACAAAAGAAATCACAAATCACAGCAAATAGCAAGACATCAGACATGGAAAAGTGAACAATATTAATTAAGTAAAATATAAGAGATGAGGTGCATCTAACATGTATTTATAGTCATGCTTTTTCAAATCTCTCTTAGCCAACTTTCAGTGTAATTTCATAAACTGTACAGCAACACAAATGCAGAAGCACAATGGCAAAGTTGGCAATTGTTTTAGAGTAATTGAAAGTATGAAAATAAACCTTATACCAATTTTACGGTACCACTGTGCAATATATATGAGTCTTTAAATGCATTGACCCTGAAATCATTGCATAACTTAATGAAAATAAAGGAGAAGAGAGAGTTTTTAAATACTTGTTGCACTTTAGTTTTTTAATCAGAGGGAAAAAATAAAATAATTTTAAAAGATCTAACATGTGTTCATATGACCAAAAGCAATCAATTCACGTTAATTTATTTCATTTAAAATTACATTTTTAAAATTCACAAAACAGAAAAGATTGTGCCATCAATGGGAATGTACTTGAACAAACAAGGTTTATTTTCTCAATAATATATTATGCCTCTTTATGAATTATGATTTTTTAAATATACCAAGAATAATTTTTTTTCTAGAAAAAAGAAAAATTTCTAAATTGAGGAAAAAAAACAAAACATTATGGAACATTTAAAATAAGAATATCATGTTGTGAATTAGAACATTTTATAAACACCATATGTCCACAGATGGACATGATATTTTCCAAGAGCAAAGTTTTTTTTTCTGACATAAAATGTTCAGTTATTAGTATTAATAAATGTAACAAAGTATAAATAATTTTAAAGCTCTAGTGTGCTGTTTTATATTATTATGTAACCCTCTGACCCATTTAAAATGAATATGTAGGGGATCCATTTTAATAGCTTCTTCCTGTAGGCTTGAGGGATTCTATAGCTAGCACAAGGCCTAAACCAAAAATGCAGTTGGTGATTTCCACTCATTTAAAGATTTCTATGCCAGAAAATTTTGTGTTGATTTGGCATCTCTTAGGAATCCAAGTGAATAAACAATACAGAAAGAGGTAAGAAAAGAGAAATATTTGTTCAACACTTTGCATGTTGTAACAATGTGCGACATCATTTATGATATGTTACTCAGCCAAAAATGACATGATGTTATAAATCACTAATTCCTTGATTTTGAATAGGAAGTTGGAGATATGGGATTAGGTCATGTTCAGTTCAGGTCATGAAAACCAAAAATGTTCAGGTTGGACTTTTTATAATGTTTTACCAAATCCCAGAGGAGGTTCAATATCATGGTTATTACTATTATTTTCTGCTTGGAAAAGAAAGGAAATGGAAAAATTCTTTCCCAAATTTTGAGACATTATAATATGGTCTGGACGAGTTTTACTTTATATTTAATACTTATAAAACCCTGGCTATTCTTTACTTCAAAGGCTAACATTTCAGCAAATAAATATTAATAACTTTTTTTAACATTCCTTATTTCCAGTAATGCATTTTTCTTTACCTACATTGATCATCCTAAATTTCTGCATTCTGGATTTTATTTGAATCTTCAATAATAAATCTAAATGAGTATTGGGATATATATATTATATATTTAAAATTATGCCACAATGTTTTCAAAGTTGAGATATTTTAAATAATAGGACCCAAGAGTATCAAACAGCTGGTTTGAACCGGAAAGACTGTTCTGCTAGAAGGTGAGAAATATATGAATTTTCAGTCTTTCTCTTGTCATTGTGCCAATAGGATCTTTTTCACTCTCAATCAAACTACTATTTCTTTCACTTAATCTAGGTGGAAAAAACCACATATAGAATAACAGTTTAAAGATAAATTATCCAACAGAAGAAATAGAAAACTCTTGAAAAGTTACCTTGTTTATAAAAGATCACTGGACTAAGGATGGAGTTTAGCTCCCTGTCAGACCCTGGTGGAGCTAATCTATTTTCTATATGTTTTGTGTTCCAGTAAACAGCAATGAGCCTATTAAATAATATTACTGGACCTTTATTTTAGGACTTGTCATGTAATACATATCAAGATAAACTTCGTCATGTGAAATTCTTGCTGTACTTTTTATCCATTTACTCCACAAACATTCATTACCTATTTCTTATGTTTAAAACTTTTAAACAATTAAAAATAAGGCAATAGTATTTACGTCTTCTGCTGATAATATAAATGACAGCCCAGTGAAAGAGATGGATAAACTTAAAATGCAATAGAATGAGGTAACCAAAGAACGCATAAATAAGTGAACAACAAATCAATCTCTCTTTTCCTCTCTCTCTCTCTCTCTCTCTCTCTCTCTCTCATATCAATAAAAAATTCAATAGAACAAAAAAGGAGGCTTTATAAATATAAACAAAGAGTGCAACAGGAGAAAGCGTGGCTAAGACAAAGAAGTCAGGCTAATGCAGATTAATATAGCATCTTTATGAAAAAAGCTAAGTTGAAAATCATGGTTTGCTAACATTACATTGAAGAATTACTATTATTCACCCAGGTACAGGCATAGCTGGAAAACCATCAACTTCCTCTATTTAGGTTACCTTATAAAATTTATAGCATGAAGAGACCCCTGACTCTAAAAGAGCAAAGAGCTAAGCTGAGTATGTCTGGCTCCTTTTGGTTAAATCTCTAGTCAGGAAGGAAACTCACTTCTCCCACAGAGAGATACAGATAATGGGTGGGGAAAGAGCTTGAAGTGTTATACTAGTGAACGCCTTCATGTGGAAACATAAACAGTTTACCAAGGACCTTGACTCTTAAGAACTGAAGGACTGTAAGGCAGACACTTCCTGGGAACACTTAAGCCCCACCCTCTTTCACCAACCTTACTCTCAGAAGAAAGAAAAAAATCATGGGAAGCCTGAACCCTGAACCCTGATACCTCTCCCTCACCAGATCACTTCCCAAATTGAGCATTAAATGAAATAGTATAGTGTATATAATCCCTATAATGAGCAATATTTCAGGGGTTTTGGCACCTATTGAAATGTTATTGGCCACAACAGATTCACATCATAATAACTGAAGATCTGTTAGGAAACCTGAACTTAAGAATGAAAGCAAAGCACTGCACTGGAATATAATTCTCCTTATATAGTTTGCTTCATGAAGGGAATTTTTAGTTCACTCATACTCCCAAAGAATATATGTTTAAACAAGTCAGTTAATGAGATCATCTTTAAGTTTATAAACACATATTTGATCTTTAGCGGTATTCTCTTGGTCTCTCCCTTTTTCCCTTAAGAAATATAACTTTGATATACATTTTTGGTAATCATACATGTAAATGTTACTTTAAAATAATAGACATATTTTTTTTAAAAAACTGATCCTTTCTTCTCTTAATATAATTAATATTACAGACATCCTGCCCTTCTAGTATCAGAGTGCACTTAAATAAAACTTTGATTATTATTTCTTAGACTTAAATCAACCATAATGGTCTTCTCTAGTCAGATCTCAGGGAAGTCCTCTCTGCCTAAGGCAGAGGCCCACAGCTAGAAAGAAGTAATTCTCTCTTGTTTGGGTAGAATTACAATCTTACATTTGCTGGTTACCACCACTACTACCACATTATCCTACTTTAGTAGAGCAACTACTATTTTGTACCTTGAAAAAAAAAATCACCTGGATCATTTAAATAAAGATGAAGGTACTTAATTGTTCTTTAACTGTTGATTGCCGGAAAGAAAACTTAAATGTCAACTTCTAATAACACAATCCTATATAACAAAAGAGAAACATGCAAATTAACCATCCCTCCACTATGCTCAAGCCATGCCCACAAGCCACACTCACCAGCCAATCAGGAGCAAGTATGCAAATTAACTCAACTAAGATGGTGGCGGCCACAGAGCTGGAGTGAGCAGGAGGCTTGGGTTGACCCTGAAGATGGAGAAGCTTCCTGCCTGCCCTGGCCGGCCCTCGGCTCCACTCAAGACTACAAAGTTTCAATTATAGAAGATAAATAAATACCAGAAAAAAAAAATAATAAAAGGAGAGGCTGGGAGCTCAGGTCGCTGGGGGGCATGGCCAGCCTGAAAACAGCCATCAGCCCTTCACCCAGGCTGGCCAGGCACCCAGCGGGGACCCCGCACCCTGAAGGGGCTGTGGCCAGCCTGCAAACAGCCATCAGCCCCTCACCCAGGCTGGCCAGGAACCCCAGCAGAACTCCCACCCTGATCCAGGACACCCTTCAGGGCAAACCAGCTGGCCCCCACCCGTGCACCAGGCCTCTATTCTATATAATAAAAGGGTAATATGCAAATTGACCCTAACAGCAGAACAACTGGGAATGACTGGTCACTATGACACACACTGACCACCAGGAGGCAGACGCTCAATGCAGGAGCTGCCCCATGGTGGTCAGTGTGCTCCCACAGGGGGAGCTCTGCTCAGCCACAAGCCAGGCTGCCAGCTGCCAGCACAGCGGTGGCGGGAGCCTCTCCCACCTCCTCAGCAGTGCTAAGGATGTCTGACTTCAGCTTAGACCTGGTCCCCGCTGGCAAGTGGACATCCCCCCAGGCTCCTGGGCTGCCAGAGTGATGTCTGACTGCCAGCTTAGGCTCAATCCCCCGGGGAGCGGTGGTCATCCCCCGAGGGGTCCCAGACTGCAAGAGGGCACAGGCCAGGCTGAGAGACCCCCCCAAGTGCACAAATTTTTGTGCACTGGGCCTCTAGTCTTATTATAAAAATATAAAATTGTTAGTACAGATTATGTACTAAAGCTTTCATATCTCAAAATTAGATAATTTATCAATAATGTTTATCTGCACTTTCCTCAAAATTACAAAATACTAACTAATTATGTAAAATTTTTTGTCATGCTGACAATTGTTAACCCAATGTGAGACACAGCCTCAAATAATCCTTTTTTATTAAAAAAATAAAATAAGCAAATTTGCCTTATAGTTATTCCTTCTTCTGGCTTGTCACTATATTACTTAAACAGGTTTTCTTTGAGATTTTTGAATTTTTCAGTTCATATTTTCATCAAATTTTGGAAAATTTTGTCCGGTGTCTCATTAATTGTTTCTTATGCTCATCCTTTCTTTTGGAGACTACAAGTACATATGCTACAGATATTTCATATATTATGCTATTTAAGATTGTTTCATCACTTCCTGGTGTTCTGTTCTTAATTTATATTTCTGAACCTTTTCTGTGTTTCATTCTGGATGGTTTCCATTGCTATGTTAACAAATCCAGTATTGAGGCAAATAGTATTCCCTATAGTAGCTTATTTAAGTATACTGCAAGCCTG
Source organism: Myotis yumanensis (assembly GCF_028538775.1). Classification (NCBI taxonomy): domain Eukaryota; kingdom Metazoa; phylum Chordata; class Mammalia; order Chiroptera; family Vespertilionidae; genus Myotis; species Myotis yumanensis. The sequence goes on from NW_027223754.1 coordinate 134,336,480, forward strand.
ATGCCCAAGAAATGAACCATTCTTAAAGTATTTGGAGTTTACACTGAATAATTTAAATTTAAGACATTTTTTAACTTATCAAAAATTGTTGATATGAAAAGTTAAATATTTACTAATTAACCCTAGGATGCCATTTTAACTATAATCTAAAAATGTTGAGTAATTATTATTGAGTGACTTATATGCCATTTGTGTTTTGGGGAATGATATCAGGTTTACTGTGTAATCAGTTAATTCTAACAGCAAATCTGGAGGGTAAATACTATTCTTATTTAACAGAAAGACAATTTTGTCAGGGTTAGGGCAAGTAAACTACCATAGTACTGGTAAACCGCAGAGCTAAAGATAGAATCTTATCCACTTAGACTTCAAAATGCATCTCCTTTTCCCCAGGAATCATAGCCTGGAGAGACTGCTCTTTTAAGGGAGCAGATACATTTTTCTGGGGATGGGAGGTGCGGCATTGAACTTTGAACACTTACACCAAATATGATCAAATTAATTTATACTTAGAAATTAAAGAATATACATTTGCAGCATAAAATCTACACATCAAGGCTTGACAAACAGCTCAGATGTTGGGGCATGGACTCAAAGGATGTTTAAAAATACTATATTAAAATTTTCAAATTACTGTGAAAATATAATTTTCCCCAAAATTGATGACTCTCAAATCTAGTGATTCTAAAATGAGAAAATAAAGAGCTCTAATTTTACATTCCATACTTTATATCAATAGATACTTCTACATCTGTACTTATATTAATGACAAAGAATGAGTCAATATTAAAAACAAACAAACAAACAAACAAAAAACTCTTGACATTAGCCTTCCCTGACTCTTTGAAGCACTCAAAATACCAGATGTTGTGTTGATGCTATAGGAATGTGTGTCATTAGGAAATTAGGTTGGCGTTTTCTACAGAACTGCAGCTTTGGAGATTTTTAAAAAAATGAGCAAATATCTTCTTATTTCCAACATATAAACAACTTATTGTGTAATTTTGAAAATACTTCATGGAAAAAATTAAATAATATTGTGGAACAAATGTAGCACCTGGAGAAAAAATGTTTTACAGTAACTATTTGCAGACCTCGAGTTACTTCTCTATTGAAAACAGTTTTCTTTATTCTGTTAAATGAAAAGCTTCATATTTCATAATACTTGTGATAACCACTACAACCAAAAACAGATTGTTTAACAAGAGTATAGAAAATACATGCAAATTGGAAGTTTTTTCACATTCATAATTTCACACTTAATTTTATACAGTTCAGATATTTAGGCTTTCAGTGTGCATTACTCAGTGAGGATTTTATGAGCTGCATCACATAAGTGGGGAAAAATCAAAGAATTGTTTTCTGCAGGATTCTGCATTCTTCTTCCTAAGAGTGAATTGTTAAAGAAGAACATCCTACAATTATGCTTTTACTTTCTCCAGGCCTATCTTCCAATATATTTTGTTTTCTAGTGTGTTTTTCTTTTGACATAAGAAGTTAGAAAATAGTCCTAAGAAAGATAAGAAAATATTTTTTCTGGTGGTTTCCTTTTGTTTGAAATTGTTTACATATTGACAGAGGGAGGAACCAAGATGGCGGCATAGGTAAACACCGGAGATTGCTGCCCCAAACAACCACTTCAAAAATACAACTAAAAGAGGAACGGACATCACCCAGAACCACAGGAAAGCTGGCTGAGGAGAGATTCTTCAACTAGAAGGAGAGAGAACAGCATACTGAGGCTCAGAAGAGGCGCAGTGTGGAAAATACAAAGGTGCGGAGGTGCGCGCGCAGAGCGGGCTGGTGGCTGAGGGCGCGGTTGTTGTTTTCAATCAGGAGGGAGTCTCAGACTCTGAGCTCCAGATTCGGGCGAGTCTCTAGGGACTCAGACTCAAACGGGAGATGCGGGATTGTCTGGCATCAGTCGGAACGTGAGGGCAGCTTTCTCTCTGAGGTTTGCAACGGTTGCTGGGGTTCTGAGAAGCAGAGCCTCTGGGAATGAGACTGAGAGCAGCCATAACTGCTCCCTCCACCCTCCCTGTTGATCCCCTGTGACCTGCCCCGCCCAAGCCCTGCGCAGAGCCATTTGCCGGATAGGCTCAGGCAAAGGCTACATTAGCACCTCTCCAGAGGACAGAAGTTTTCCCACGGCAGACACAGCTGATTCTCACAGCCAGTCGGCCTAGTGGTCAAATCCCTCTAGTATTAACTACAACAATTAAGTCTTAACCACAACAAGACTGCGCACAAAGACCACTAGGGGGTGCACCAAGAAATCATAGAAAATTCAGAGACAAAAAAACATGACAGAAATGGAGGATATAGAGCTAAAAAATGCAATTTTGAGGGCTTTCAATAATGTGCTAGAACCTGCCGATAAACTTAATGAGAGCCTCAAGAAAACTAATGAGACCCTCGATGTTGTGATAAAGAACCAACTAGAAATTAAGCATTCACTGTCTGAAATAAAGAATATTATACAGACACCCAACAGCAGACCAGAGGAGCGCAAGAATCAAGTCAAAGATTTGAAATGCGAAGAAGCAAAAAACACCCAACCAGAAAAGCAAAATGAAAAAAGAATCTGAAAATAGAAGATAGTGTAAGGAGCCTCTGGGACAGCTTCAAGAACACTAATATCAGAATTATAGGGGTGCCAGAAGATGAGAGACAGCAAGATATTGAAAACCTATTTGAAGAAATAATGACAGAAAACTTCCCCTACCTGGTGAAAGAAATGGACTTACAGGTCCAAGAAGCACAGAGAACCCCAAACAAAAGGAATCCAAAGAGGACCACACCAAGACACATCATAATTAAAATGCCAAGAGCAAAAGACAAAGAGAGACTCTTAAAAGCAGCAAGAGAAAGAAAGTCAATTACCTACAAGGGAGTACCCATACGACTGTCAGCTGATTTCTCAACAGAAACGTTGCAGGCCAGAATGGAATGGCAAGAAATATTCAAAGTGATGAATGCCAAGAACCTACAACCAAGATTACTTTATCCAGCAAAGCTATCATTCAGAATTGAAGGTCAGATAAAGAACTTCACAGATAAGGAAAAGCTAAAGGAGTTCATCACCACTAAACCAGTATTATATGAAATGCTGAAAGGTATCCTTTAAGAAGAAGAAGAAGAAGAAAAAGGTAAAGATACAAATTATGAACAACAAACATGCATCTATCAACAAGTGAATCTAAGAATCAAGTGAATAAATAATCTGATGTACAGAATGTACTGGTGATTATAATGAATCAGGGACATAGAAAGGGAAGGGACTGACTATTCTTGAGGGGAAAAGGGGAGTGAGAGATTCGGGAAGAGACTGGACAAAAATCGTGCACCTATGGATGAGGACAGTCGGTAGGGAGTGAGGGCGGAGGGTGTGGCGGGAACTGGGAGGAGGGGAGTAATGGAGGGTGGAAGAGGAACAAATGTAATCTGAACAATAAAGATTTAATTAAAAATTAAAAGAAAAAAGAAATTGTTTACATATTTATTATATAAAACTAGAGGCCTGGTGCACAAAGATTTGTGCACTCGGGGGGGGGGGGGGGTGTCCCCAGCCCCGCCTGTGCCCTCTCACAGTCTGGGACCCCTTGGGAGATAACGACCTGCTGGCTTAGGCCTGCTCCCGGGTGGCAGAGGGAAGGCCCAATCCCTAAGTGCAGCCCCTGGTCAGGCTCAGAGCAGGGCCGATTGGGGAGTTGGGGTGCCGCCCGGTCATGCACAGAGCAGGGCGGATCGGGAGGTTGCAATGCCACCCTCAGTCACGCTCAGGGTAGACTGATTGGGGGGTTGGGGCACCGCCCCCTGTTACACTCAAGGTAGGGTCAATGGGGAGGTTGCGGTGCCACCCCTGTCACGCACAGAGCAGGGCCAATCAGGGGTTTGGGGCGCTGCTCCCTGTCACGCACAGAGCAGGGCCAATCAGGGGGTTGGGGCGCTGCACTCTGTCACACTCAGGGCAGGGCCAATGGGGAGGTTATGGCTCTACCCTGTCACACACAGAGCAAGGCCCGTGGAGGGGGGTTGGGGCACCACCCTCTATCACCCACAGAGCAGGGCCAATCAGGGGGTTGGGGTGCCACCACTGTCACACTCAGGGCAGGGCCGATGGAGAGGTTATGGCTCTACCCTGTCACACACAGAGCAGGACCGATCAGGGGGTTGGTGTGCTGCACCCTGTCACACACAGAGCCGCAGGGCAATTGGGGGATTGGGGAGCTACCCCCATATCAGGCACAGAGCAGGGCTGATCAGGGGGTTTGGGCGCTGCCCCCTGTCAGGCTGATCCGGTGCCAGGAGGCCTCGCGGCTCCGCTGATCCCGGTGCCGGGAGGCATATTACCCTTTTACTATATAGAATAGAGGCCTGGTGCACGGGTGGGGGCCGGCTGGTTTGCCCTGAAGGGTGTCCTGGATCAGGCTGGGGGTCCCCACTGGGGTGCCTGGCCAGTCTGGGTGAGGGACTGAGGGCTGTTTTCCGGTTTTAACAATTTTAGAATTTCATATGAATGAAAAGTACAATAAAAATTATGTGTTAATTTTGTTTTTTCTCTTCTGTAGGGAAGCATGATACTTGGTTGGAAAATTTGTAAGGAGGACATTCTGAGAAGGCCGCCTGCCCTGTTTATCGGAATTTCAACTTAGGGAGTGCCGAAGGTGGTGCCCCTAATTATTCCTTGACCTTTCCAAACAAGTCTGTGCACGAGGAGATCCCCGAGTGTTTACTGAAATCCTTATGCTTCATCTTTTGGGTGTCCATGCTTAAAAGACACTACAAACACATGTGTCCTTCCAAGATTACTTACCTTGCTGATTGTATCTAAAAAACTTTATCTCAAACTGCTGCTACAATAAAAGCCTAATGAGGCAGGAAATCGAAGCTGCCCAGTTCCTCTAGCCAGGCAGTCACTTAGCCCTGTCTTTCACAGCAAACACTGGGTCGGAGTAATAGGAGTAATACATTCCATCACTCAGGGTCTGCTGGTCAGCCCTGGCACTCTTCAGCATAATGCTTGTGAGATCCATCCATGTTATTGGATTCAGTAATTGGTTGCTAAGACTATGTGTATATCAGTCCTCTCATGTAAATCCTTTTTATTTTGGTAAATAGTTGGGTCATATGGTACGTATATATTTGTCTTTATTAGCAATTGCCCAACTATAAAGACAAATAGTGATAATATTTACACATTCACCAACAATATATGAGTCCAGTTGTTTCCCATCTACACCCAAACGTGGTAATTTCCATTTAATTTATGCATACTAGTGCATGTATTTTTGTAGTTTTAATTTTCAATTTTCAGATGACTAAAGCTATTGAGCATGTTTATATGTTTAATGCCCATATATCTTCTTTGGTGAAGTTTCTGTTAAAATATTTTCCAGACTTTTATATTGGTTGGTTTATTTTATCATTAAGTTATAAGAGTTCTTTTTTTTCCAGTTTTATTGAGAAATAATTGACAGATAACGTTGTATAAGTTTAAGGTATACAATGTGATAATTTGATACATGTATACATTGTGAACTGATAACCCTAAGAATGTTAGTTAACATGTCTATTATTTTAAAGTTATAAGCTCTAATGTGTGTCAGGGATATATATATTTATTTTCTTTAGAAAAATAGTATGCTATTTTTTTATTCCTAACATCTAGAAATGTTTGGAGATAGAAAAAATGTGGAATTTCTTATTGAAAGAAACTTGAGATAGCACCTAGTTCAGAGTCATTGTTCCTTTTCTAAGGTTAGTTCCAATACATATTATTGGGATGTAAGTGACATTTACAGTTCTAACAACACCCTAGCTCCTTAGCCCAACATGAAGCATAATCTGACCCAAGCTGAGGCCACATCCAGTATAAGGCAAAAGGAGGTTTATAGTTGTTTGTATGGAAATAATACAAAATTAATAAGTAATAAAACAGGAATAAACTGTTTCACGTACTCACAACTGTACACCTACTTTTGTTTCACCCTCTATACTTGACTACATTTTTGAATCAGAACTGTGCACCTGAATCATTAAGCCTTTTAGAATCCTCTACTAGTTTTCCCAACCCATAGCAAAGAGCAGGGGAGTACTTCTCTGGTGGTAGTAGCCTTGATATATGAGTTTTAGAAGCTATTGGTGACTATAGTCCATGTGAAGAGGAGTAGAAACTATGAAGTTCACAGGCAAAGAATAAAAACGACAAGATGGAGGAATGATGCATGGCAATGTTTTGAACTGTCCTTTCAAAACTTTCATCAAATATTCCAATAGTAGAGGCCCGATGCATGAAGATTTGTACAAGAATGGGCCTTCCTTCACCTGGCTGCCGGTACTGCCTTTGCTCCGGCCCGGAGACGCCTTTCTGCCTTCGTTCTGGTCTGGAGCCGCCTTTCCACCTTCCCACGCTGCCCAGAGGCCCGGAGCAGCAGGGGTGGTGCGGAACACCTGTGTCATCGCCATGGCGACGACACAAGCGTCCTGTCCCTGGCCACTCAGTGCCTGTGTATGCAAATTAACCCACCATCTTTGTTGGGTTAATTTGCCTACTCACTCCTGATTGGCTGGTGGGCATTGCGAAGGGATGGTCAATTTGCATCTTTCTCTTTTATTAGTGTAGACTAGAGGCCCCATGCATGAAATTCATACACTCAGAAGGGGTGGGGGGCTCTCAGCCCATCCTGCACCCTCTCTCAGTTCGAGAGCCCTTGGGGGATGTCTGACTGCCGCAGAGGTGGGAAAGGCTCCCACTACCACCGCTGGGCTCACCAATCGTGAGCCTGGCTTCTGGGTGAGTGGCACTCCCCCTGTGGGAGCGCACTGACCACCAGGGGGCAGCTCCTGTGTTGAGCGTCTACTCCCTAGTGGTCAGTGTGCGTCATAGTGACCAGTCATTCCGCCATTCTGTCAATTTACATATTAGCCTTTTATTACATAGGATTTTTCAATAATTCTCACCTTTACTCTCAAATATATCAAGTTTACTTTTTGACTTATTTGATAGTAAATATGTACTGACATAAAAAAATTTAGCAGATTCTCAATGTCTGGGGCATTTATTTATTTTCCTTAGACCATTCATTCAAAAAATATTTATTAAGCACCTTCAAAAATAAGAATAAAAGAACATTAATAGTCATGCATTCCTGATGCCTAAATATAATCTAAGGACAATTAACTCTTAATGGTTATTACTCCTGGTACACATTCTATGCCAACTGAAACTATTATTTTATGTTCAGTGGGGTTCCAGTAAAGAGTAATTTTTTGTTTGTTTTGTTTTTAGGAGTTTCAAATTTGAATTAGTTGTGTCAGATTCTTATTTTGAGAGATTTGATTATCTGAGGATTATTATACCTCTTTGTTATCTTTAGTTACACATAAATATTAATTTATGTTTATAATCTTCAGCAATGCCAAATACCAAAAGTTTTGAATTATTCTTCATCATTTATTGAATTCAAGGGTGCACTTGAATGAATATACATATGTATTGTCCCATAAGATTAAACCTATTTATTTTAGGAAATGAAAACAAACATAATAGTTTTACATAAATTCAAAACATTTCAGTGATTAATTTGTTTTCTCCCCTGGCTAAATTACTTCCTGGAGAGGATATATTATGTAACAATAAAATATTGTTCAAAACAAGCAAAATTACAGTTAAATCTGGCCTGTTTTTTTCTCTAGATAATTACACTGCATTGAAAACTTACTGCTAACAAATTCTTAATTAAAAAACAAAACAAAACTCCTAACACATTATTCTCAGGAAGTTAAAATTAAGGACAATATTTGTTGGCAGGATAGAGTTAAATTCTCTGTGCACACATACTGGCAATTGTTTCCATTTTTTTTTTTTTTTTTGTATTTTAGATCAGTTCATTCTATATTTAGTAGTGACATTTAATGCTTGGATTGACAATATTTTTTCTGGCTATGTATTTCTGCCCTGAGTAGGATAAGGAAACAGGAACACATCACTCTCATCCTCTTCAGACAATTCCCCTGAAACGTTATTTATATTGGGATGAATTCAAAATTGCTCTCAGCACTTAAGGGTTGTCTTGTTCCAGTATAACTTATGAATCTAAATTCCCTTTTCTAATTTCCTTAACTCTCTACAAGGTCTGTTCTATAAACCTTTCTTTCTCCTTGGGGATTTATTTAGTTTTGTTTTATTCTATTCTAATTGACAAAGAAGCTCCATCTAGGGACACAGCAAATGTTTGGTTATTTATGTAGTTGCTTTCTTCTACTCTAACATTATAATAGGTGGTTGGTACCCTTTCTGGAAAAGGATAAATTAGATGCACAGAGAAAGAGAGAGAGAAAAAAAAGAGGGGGGGGGGTCGAGAATGAATAATGAATGACTGAATAAATAGAGGAATATTAAGCTTTTCAAATTTGTTTATAGACTTATAATTAAATTGCTTCAAATATCTGTTTTCATAAGCCATATCAATATTCATTAATGGTAGATATTAGAGAGACCACAAATATCCCAAATGTTTCTTCTAGATACTCCTGGCTGTTCAGGATGGGGCAAAAGTAGATTTACAGTTGTTTGTATGGAAAATAATGTAATGATTATTAAATAATACTAGAATAAACTGTTTCACATGTGAACAACTATAAACCTACTTTTGCCCACCCCTTTTTTGCGTTCACCTACCCACTTAAATTTAGATGTGGTCAAAGTATTTGTTTTGGCTAATAAAATGGGAGGAAGGTACCTGTATCATTCCTAGGTAAAACTGTGAAGAACCAGTTAATACCTTCTCATACTCCTTAACCTCTGTTGTAACAACTAGTGATGGCCCAGATAATGGCAATTCCAGACTGGATCCCATGATAAGGATGATGATGACAACAGGTAGAGCTCACAGATAACCCAAAATAACACTGAATTTAAACAAAAAATAAATCATGATTCTTGCCACTACTGTTATTTGGAAGTTATGTGTTACTTCAGAATAAGCTAGATTTTCCTGAAAGGTATAATTAAAATTGAATGACCTATTCAATTACCTATAGTATTTAATTTAAAATATTTTTACTCATAATTAATATATTTACTCTAGAAAAATATGAATCTCTATTTTTTGTGGTTTCAAATTCATGATGCACTTTTAGAAAACTAATGAGTAATGAAAGAAGTAAAATTGGGTAATTTAGAGTAAAGGTACAACAAAGGCCATGCTGCCTTAACATATCTATATAATAAAGAGCCAGGGTAGTAATGACCTTTACAACCAAAGGCTCGACCAGACTGGAAGTCAGTGCTGGGTTGCTGTGGTGACCCAGCATGCACTGGGGCCGCTGTGGGCACCTGAACCCAGTACTGACTGCCTAGGGGGCTGGGGATCAGGTCCCGAGAGAGGCCTGCAGAGAGAGAGGCAAGGTCTGATCCATAGCCTCTATGGCAGCCATTGATCAGAAGTTGCCTCTCTTTCTCTCCCGACCTGGCCAACAGCCTGGCCTCCATTTCTCTCCAGGCCTCCACTGGGGCTGCTGATCAGCCCCAAGTTTCTGATCAGGTCCCATTGATAGGCCCAGAGACACTGACTGGCATAGAAACTGACCAATCAGAACCAAATCTAGGTGAATGTAAGGAGCCAATGGCTGCCTAGGAGGCAGAGCTTTTGACACTGACTGGCATAGAAACTGACCAATCAGAACCAAATTGACCAGCAGAGGAGAGCAGTTGTGGGCAAGATCAGGCCTGCAGAGGAGGGTAGTTAGGGGCAATCAGGCAGGCAGAGGCAGTTAGGGGGAATCAGGCAGGCAGGGGACAGCATTTAGGGGTGAGATAAGGCCAGCAGGGGAGGGCAGTTAGGGGCAATCAGGCAGGCAAACAGAGGCAGTTAGGGGTGATCAGGCAGGCAGGCAGAGGCAGTTAGGGGTGATCAGGCAGGCATGCAGAGGCAGTTAGGGGTGATCAGGCAGGCAGGCAGGTGAGCAGTTAGGAGCCAGCAGACCCAGATTGTGTCCAATCGCCAGTTTAGGTTCGATTTCTGGGATCAGGCCTAAACCGGAGGTCGGATATCACCCAAGGTGTCCCTGATTGGAGTGGGGGCAGGCTGGGCTGAGGGAACCCCCCTACCATGCATGAATTTCATGTACCAGGCCTCTAGTAGAATTATAAGTTCTTTAAATATGAATATACTAGAGGCCCAGTGCACAAAATTGATGTACGGGAGGTCCCTCTCAACCCAGCCTTCACCCTCTTCAATCTGGGACCCCTCTGGGGATGTCCAACTGCCCGTTTAGGCCTAATCCCCAGGATTGGGCCTAAACCCGCAGTCGAACATCCCTCTCACAATCTGGGACCGCTGGCTCCTAACTGTTCACTTGCCTGCCTGCCTGATCACCCCTAACTTCCCCCCTGCTGGCCTGGGCACCCCAACTGCCCCTCTGCTGGCTTAGTCAGCCCCCACTGCCCCCCCTGCCAGCCTGGTCCCCCTAACTCCCCCCCCCTGTCCCCCGCTGGCCTGGTTTCCCCTCACTGCCTCCCTGCCAGCCTGGTCACCCCATGCAGCCTGCTGCTCAGTCATTTGGTCGCCCCCTCACTAACCCCACTGCCAGCCTGGTTGCCCCACGCATCCTGTTCGGTTGTCCATTCAGTTGTGATGGTCGCTTAGGCTTTTATATATATAGATGTTATTTTGTTCAACTTTTTTATATGTTTCCTCTTCTTGAATCACTATATACAATTTGTGCTTTAGTCATTTAAATTCTTCAATAATTATTACTTAAAACTTTCCCTTTTATTTATCTACTAGAGGCCTGGTGCATGAAATTTGTACACTTGGTGGGGAGAGGGGGTCCCCCAGCCTGGCCTGTGCTCTGTCACAGTGCAGGAGCCCCACAATCGATCACCCCAAAGAGGTAGGCCCCACCCACCCATCCGGGGCTCCTCAATGGATTGCCCCAAAGAGGTAGGCCTGCCTGGGGGTCCCGCCTCCTCCTGGCTCAACATGGCAAGGCCTGCCTGAGGATCCCCCAGCTTTGCATGGTGAGGCCTGCCTCCTTCCAGCTCCATGCAGGACCCAAAGGCAGGCCTCACTGGACCCCCAGGCAGGCCTCGCCTCGAGGAGGCGGGACTCTCAGGCAGGCTCCATGCTGTGCAGGCAGTGTCAAGCCCAGCCCCGTCCACCTGCGCGTGCCCGCTGTACGCACAGCCATCTTGAGATGGAGTGAGGACATCATGACATGAGAACCACGTAGGCTTTTATTAGTAAAGATTTTACTTTTTATAAATCTTATTAGATATATTAAAACATTTTTTTCAATTCATTTTAATATTCCCTTGATATTGTCTACTTCATTGTCATTCTCTACTTAGTGTATTCTTTGGATATGTCTTCTAGTTTTTTATTGCTCTCTTCAGCTATATCTTTGTTTCTCTTTTATCCATTTGTTTCCCTTTTATATTTAAGAAATTACATTTTATATCTCAAACTACATAATTTTCAAATTTGCTTGAAAATCCAGTATAAGTATTTGGCTTGCTAATATTTTGTTTCTGACAATTTTTATAACTTAAGTCCTATCTGATAATTTTAAAAAAACATACTTTATTTTATTTTGACACATGAGTACTTTTGTGTTTGATGATATTTATTGTAAGTTCATTTGTATGTCTTCATCTGGCAGATAACTATGATAATAAACTAAAATAATTTTTTAAAATCCTTACCTGAGAACATGTTTAGAAAGAGGGAGGGGGATATAGGGAGAGAAAGAAAGAGAGAGAGGAAAATACTAATGTGAGAGAGAAACATCGGTCAGTTGCCTTCTGTATGCCCCTAACTGGGGATTGAACCCACCGCCCAAATATGTGCCCTGACAGGGAATCAAATAGGTAACCTTTTGGTTCAAGGGGTGACACTCCAATCTACTGAGTCACACTGGTAGGGCAAACAAGCATACTTTTTGTTAAAAGAGGATTCATATCATTTTCAACTAAGCACCAGGAAAGCTATGTGATGTGGGAGCATTTTGGCTACTCTCAGATTTCTTGTCTCAATACATGAATATCAGTCTCAGAAACTTGCCCAAATATCACTAACCCAGTATCAGTGACTGCTTAACCAGTCTCTGAAATACTCCCCGTAGTTTGTGACTGGGTGTCTAAATTGGGTACCAATATGATTTTGTCTTTAATTTTGAAAGGAATGTTCATAAAGAACTTTCCTAATTTTTATAATATTAGCAATGCCTAAAATAATGTGTCTTTCAGCACCTGGTTGTTCTGCAGTAGGTGTGTTCCCTTCAAGTATTTCCCACATCCCATCATTTAGGATTAAACCCTAGAAGTTGTACATTCACAAGCTGGTGATTCTAGAACATTTGGATCACTGAGGGTCTTCTGATAAATACTGATATTAAAATGCAAAACTTTATTTCAAAATCCATTGAAAAGATATTAAGGATATCAATGATCACTTTTGTATAAAGTGAAGGGAAGAGATGGATTGGAGGAAAACAAAACTGAATCCAAGATTAGAGGAAGAAATGGGGAAGCCTGAGCTATGGGAGTCATAGTGTAGAGAGAAAGGAAAAAGCATATTGAAGACAAAGAATCCTTTTTAGTTTATCTGTATGGATGTTGGTTACATTATCTGAATTGGAGAAGGCAAATTTTTTATTTTTATTTTTTAATACATCTTTATTGTTCAGATTATTAGAGTTGTTCCTCTTTTTCTTCCCACAGCTCCCCTCCACCTGGTTCCCACCCCACCCCCTGCCCTTACCCTCTGCACTGTCCTTGTCCATAGGTGTACAATTTTTGTCCAGTCTCTTCCCGCACCTCCTACACCCTCTTCCCCCTGAGAATTGTCAGTCCACTCCCTTTCTATGCCCCTGATTCTATGCTATTCACCAGTTTATTCTGTTCATATTTTTTATTCACTTGATTTTTAGATTCACTTGTTGATAGATATGTATTTGTTGTTCATAATTTTTATCTTTACCTTTTTCTTCTTCTTCCTCTTCTTAAAGAATACCCTCCAGTATTTCATGTAATACTGATTTGGCAGTGATGAACTCCTTTAGCTTTATCTTATCTGTGAAGCTCTTTATCTGACCTTCAATTCTAAATGAAAGCTTTGCTGGGTAGAGTAATCTTGGTTGTAGGTTCTCGGTATTCATCACTTTGAATATTTCTTGCCACTCCCTCTGGCCTGCAAAGTTTCTGTTGAGAAATCAGCTGACAATTGTATGGGTACTCCCTTGTAGGTAACTGACTGTTTTTCTCTTGCTGCTTTTAATATTCTCTCTTTGTCTTTTGCTCTTGGCATTTTAATTATGATGTGTCTTGGTGTGGTCCTCTTTGGATTCCTTTTGTTTGGGGTTCTCTGCACTTCCTGGACTTGGAAGTCTATTTCTTTTACCAGGTAGGGGAAGTTTCCTATGATTTTTTCTTCAAATAGGTTTTCAATATCTTGCTCTCTCTCTTCTTCTGGTACCCCCATAATTCGGATGTTGGTATGCTTGAAGTTGTCCCAGAGGCTCCTTGCACTATCTTCATATTTTTGTATTCTTTTTTCTTTTGCTTTTCTGGTTGGGTGTTTTTTGCTTCTTTGTATTCCAAATCTTTGACTTGATTCTTGGGATCATCTAGTCTGCTGTTGGATCTCTGTATATTATTCTTTATTTCAGACAGTGTATGCTTAATTTCTAATGGTCCTTTTTCATATCCTTGAGGGTCTCACTATATTTCTTAGAGGTTTCTAGAAGATTCTTGAGTAGCCTTATAACTGTGGTTTTGAACTCTATATCCAGTAGTTTGCTTTTCTCCATTTCTTTCATTTGTGACCTGTTCCTTTGTCTCCGCATTTTGGCTGCTTCCCTGTGTTGATAGAGTGGCTTTCTGTGCTAGGTGTCCTATAGGGCCCAGTGGCTCAGCCTCCCTAATTACCTGAAGTGGACACTCTTAGTGCACCCCTTTGTGTGCTGTGTGCACAGTCTTGTTGTAGTTAAGCCTTGATTGCTGTTGGTATCACTGGGAGGAATTGACCTCCAGGCCAATTGGCTGTGAGGACTAGCTGTGTCTACAATGAAAGAAGTGCTGTGCTAGAAACACCCTATGGGGCAGGACTTGCTTCAGTGGGGCTTTGGTATTCACAGAGTCTGCCCCCTGAGTGTGACTCTTATGGATGTTAAGAGTTATAATCTGGATGGTCTCACTCTGACCACTGGGTACACTGGTTCTTGGATCTCCAAGGAGGTGCAAAGTCAGCCACTGCCTGAGGCCACCCAGCAGGAACTACAGAGAGATCTGCAGATTCCTCCTCTTTGTTTGGGGTTTGGAGGTGCCCAGATGAGGTTCAGCTGTGAAGCAATGCAGGCTGCTGAAGAGCCTTAGGCCTTCTTTTGGAAGCTCTTGGGTTCTCTGACCCAGCTGCAGTTTTACAGATTTTTAGGTGGAGAAAGGCCAGGCCATTCATATGCAAAAGCCTCTGCGCACAGCTTGGGTGTGGTTGTAAATTGGGTGGGGTGGGGTCTTAGGGAATCACTAGGGCAGAGAAAACAGCAATGGTTGCCAGTAAGCCCTGCCCAAGATAGGTCCCTGGGTCTCTGTGTCCCGCAGCCCCATGCAGGAACAATGACCACTGCAAGCACCTCTGCGAGAAAGCTGCCCTCACATTCTAGCCTGATGCCAGAAAGTCCAGTTTCTCTCTGTATGAGTCTGGGTCCCCAGATTCTCGCCCAGAACTGGATTTCAGAGCAGTCAGGAGTTTATCTCCCTCCCGATTGGAAAAGAGAACAGTGTACCCAGCTGCCAGCCCCTTTTGCGTGCGTCTTCGTACCTCTGCTCTTCCGCACCTCTGCACCTCCTACCTGACTCAATGAGCTTTTCTCTTTTCTTCTAGTTGTAGAATTTCCACTCAGCCAGCCTTCCCGTGGTTCTGGATGATTTTCGTTTTGTCTTTTAGTTGTAGTTTTAATGTGGTTGTGCACGGCAGCAAGTTCAGGTGTTTACCTATGCCGCCATCTTGGTTCTCTTCCCCAGGGAATGTAAAATTTTTGATGAATTTATTTGGGGATTAGAGGTAGATTAATATGACTAACTTTGAACACTCTGAAATTGGTATAATATATGGAGATAGTCAAGTTAAATGTATGCATTTGTTACATAAATTTTGACAATATCAAGATCTATATGGAATCTGAAACTATGGAAATGAATTATGTGATCCAGGAAAATTATAAAGAGAGGAGAGGAGAAAAGACAATGAATCATAGGGTATACCAGGTTTTAAAACTAACAGAGAAGTGGAACTGGTGAATATTGTCATATTCATATACATCTAAACAAAAAATAAACCATTCTAAGAAAATATTCTGTATTAGATTTCATTTGTCCAGTTTTCTCAGTCTGGACACTAGTGTCTTAGTCTAGATAATGATTTACAGTAGCAGTCATCAGTCATTATTGTGTATCATAATATAGGTTTGCAGAAATCATCATTCTTGAGCTTTTTCTATAGAGACTTTTAATCAGAAGAATTATTTTGCACTACCAGATTTACAATTTACAGCTATATACTAATCCAAGCATTTTACACGAACTTAAAAATTAAAAGTTTAACTGCTATTGACCTAATGCTTATATAGAAAGTATGCTATATATTACTATGAAATGTTTATATGGTTTGCTATTTAGTTATTTTAATGACCTTAATATATAGTTATTTATACCTGTGTGCCAAGTATTTACCTATGGTCTGTAAGATTTGATTCAAACATTCTACACCTACAGAAAGCTTAAAAATAAACTTCTCAGACATACATTTTCTTTTTATGTTCCAATTTAATGCCTTTCAGTGTTTAATGCTTTATGTCTCAGGGTAAAATAATAAGTATGTATATATGTGTGTATATGTTATATATACAATATAATATGACACATATAGAGAAAGCATAGTTTAAACATATAGGAAGAGTAGATTAACATTCTTTTTGCATATGTTTCATATTATACATCAATTATACTCAAGGGGCATTTTTCACTCAGATATCCACTAGGTGGCATTATAAACTGTACTGTTTTAATAATTCATTGATTAAACACTTAATAAAATGATGTAATAAAGTACCTGTTCATAATTCCTTTCAAATAATCTGAGTAATGTCCTCTACCCTTATTTTCAATAATGATATGACTTTTATTAAAATTAGGCTTAATCAAAAGTTTTATTGAAAATCTATAAAGTCGTTTGAGTATGTACATAATACTAAAGGACCTAGTTTGGGGACATATTTAAAATATTACAGTCTTAATCTCATGAGGTACCTTTAAATTCTCATAGGATTTATATTTCAAAATCCCACCTGTTTAATGGACATTGTCTAAAGAAGGAAATAAAAACAATGCAAATAGTTTAGATAGCAGTACTTTGAGGAGATTAATGAAAGTTGGCATGGTTAACTTGAGGTTTATCTGATCCAGGAAAATAGTTTTATTCACATTTCTATTTAAAACTGCCAGACACTCAAACTGTGGGCTTGAAACCATAAGATTAAACTTTTGAATCACCTGAGGAATAATTTTTTTCAGATAGCCAATTGAAATAATTTCCTATCCTCGATAGGACTGAAAATTCAGGCTTAGGATGCCCATACAGAGATTACTTGTGTAATACTCCCCTAGTCTGGGGAATGAATGTGCAGTTTGTTGGAAATGATTACAAAAAAAGAGGAGAGAAATTTTGGAAGAGACACTAGAGGTAAAGGGATATTAAAGTGAGGATACATGCTGTGAAATATGGCCCTTTGAGAAATAATGGAGGCCGCAGAATAGTATTTTCTTGCCTTGTAATTGCGTTTCTGCATCTGTGAGGGAGGTGGAGTTGAGACGAGGAAAGGCACACCAAGAAGGCCAACTCAAGTACCAGCTATGTATGCTGGCAAAAGTTAAAATGAAAGGAGCAGAATCAAAATGAACGAGTGCATTGGGGAAGTGTTTTTTAAAATGCCACAGGGTATATATGAAAATGTTTTACTTAGCAATGCCAAACTACGTAGGTTATAAATGCTACCTAAATATTCCATGTCTCATATGGTCAGGAAATCTGTATTTATTGAGTAAGTAAAAGAGTATGACGCTGGAGTTAATCCTATGTTTAAAGCAATTGCTTTCCCACAGTAAAATTAATCAACTTACTATTAAGTTAATATTATTCTCCTGGAACCAAGAGGAACATGGGAAACTGAAAGAGAGTATGAAGATGTGTGGATGAGTGGTGGATGAAAAATGTTTGTTTTGCTAAGTGTGATAGAAGAAAGAAATGATAGTGAGGTAAATGAGGTTAAAGTGGTAAAAAAAAAAAAAGTATATAGTCAGGAGATTCACTTAATGGTGTAAAATAAGTAATGCCATACATCTGTATCTCTCAATGATGAGGTCCATCCATTTCAACTTAAACCAAAATATAAATGTTACTGTTCTGGATAAAATATACTGAAAGAAGGAAAATGTAACAGGGGCCAAAACGCAAAGTGTAAAACCATTTAAAGATCATGAAATAATCATGTCCAAGTAAAACATTGTATTATCATGTGGACAGAGAGACAAAAAAATCATTTCCAACAGAAAAAAAAGCATTTTTGCAGAATGTATTTATTAGACTACATATCTGGTGTACAAATATATATATATATATATATATATATATATATATATATATAGTAATTAATGTAACTAATCTAACTGCTGTCATAGTCACCAGACTTGCACTCTTAGCTGTGTCCTTGCCTCAGCTAAAATTTAAAATTTATGCTTGGGCCCAAAACTTTGGATTATGCTTTAACTACTTCCTCTCAGAGCACACATTTTATCTGTTTGAAAATTTTTATTCTGTCTTCAAATTACTGGTATATTTAGAGTCCATCCATGTCTTATCATTTTCACTGCTACTAAAAATGGTTCTAACACAGGATATCTCTCATGATGATTACAGCTATATCCTCCTAAAAATATTACTGTTCTCATCATTACTGCCACTCCCAGTTTATAAGAGAGAAGTTTGACTGAGCCTGATAATGCCTCATCTGAAGCCTCAACTGGCTTCTTGTCTCACTCAGAGAAAAAGCCAGTAATTTTAATGCTGAAAATGATTTAATCCTCTCTCCTTCACATATCTATTTTTGTCCCTGAGGAGACAAACCTTCAGTAACATCCACCAGGAAAAAACAAAGCAATGTTTAAAATGCTGAGAGGTCCAGGCAAATGGAAAGGAAAAGAAAGCTGGGGTAGCAATACTTATATAGGACAAAATAGACCTCAAAGTGAAGGCCATAACCAGAGATAAGGAAGGCCACTTCATAATACTAAAGGGATCAATACAACAAGAAGATATAACCCTGGTAAACATATATGCACCCAATGCAGGAGCATCCAAATACATAAAAAAACTCCTGGAAGATATCAAAGGAGAGATTGACAACAATACAATCACAGTAGGGGACTTTAATACACCACTGACATCTCTGGATAAATCCTCTAGACCAGCCTTGGGCAAACTACAGCCAGCAGGCTGGATCCGGCCCGTTTGAAATGAATAAAACTAAAAAAAAAAAAGACCGTACCCTTTTATGTAATGATGTTTACTTTGAATTTATATTAGTTCACACAAACACTCCATCCATGCTTTTGTTCCGGCCCTCCGGTCCAGTTTAAGAACTCATTGTGGCCCTCCAGTCAAAAAGTTTGCCCACCCCTGCTCTAGACAAACAATCAGCAAAGAAACAGCAACCCTAAATGACTCACTTGATCAGATGGACTTAATTGACATCTTCAGAACACTTCAACCCAAAGCCATGGAATATGCATTCTACTCAAGGGCTCATAAGACACATTCAAAAATAGACCACATATTGGGTCACAAACAAAGTCTCCCCAAATTCAAGAAGATTGAAATCATACCAAGCATCTTCTCAAACCACAATGGCATAATATTAGAAATGAACTACAAAAAAACAACCCAAAATACTCAAACACTTGGAAGCTGAATAGCATGTTATTAAATATTGATTGGGTTACCAATGAGATCAAAGAAAAAATTAAAAGCATCTTGGAAACTAATGAAAATGAAAACACAACAATCCAAAACCTATGGGACACAATGAAAGCAGTCCTGAGAGGGAAGTTTATAGCTCTACAGGCCTACTTCAACAAACAAGAAAAAATGGTAGTAAATCATCTAACTCTACAACTCAAAGAATTAGAAAGAGAGCAACAAGAAAACCCCAGAGTGAGCAGAAGGAAGGAGATAATAAAGATTAGAGCAGAAATAAATGACACAGAGACCAGAAAGATAATACAGGAAATCAATGAAACCAAGAGCTGGTTCTTTGAAAGGATAAACAAGATTCACAAACCTTTAGCCAGGCTCACCAAGAAGCAAAGAGAGAGGACCCAAATAAACAAAATCAGAAACAATAGAGGCAAAATAACAACAGACCCCACAGAAATACAAATGATTGTTAAAAAATACTATGGACACCTCTACTCTAACAAACTAGACAACCTGGAGGAAATGGACAAATTCCTAGAAAAATACAACATTCCAAAACTCAATCAGGAAGAATCTAAAAATCTCAATAGGCCAATAACTATGGAAGAAATTGAAGCAGTCATCAAAAAGCTTAGAGCAAACAAAAGCCCAGGACCAGACGGCTTCACAGGGGAGTTTTACCAAACATTCAAGCAGGAACTAAAACCTATCCTCCTCAGACTACTACAAAAAATTCAAGATGAAGGAACACTTCCAAGCTCATTCTATGAAGCCAGCATCACCCTAATACCAAAACCAGGTAAAGACAACACAATGAAAGAGAATTACAGGCCAATATCCCTCATGAACACAGATGCAAAAATCCTCAACAAAATCTTAGCAAATCGGATCCAGCAGTACATCAGAAAGATCATACACCATGACCAAGTAGGATTTATCCCAGGGATGCAAGGATGGTACAATATACGCAAATCAATAAACAATCCCATTTACCATCGCACCAAAAAAATTAAGCTACCTAGGAATAAGCTTAACTAAAGAGGTAAAAGACCTCTACTCAGAAAACTACAGGACGTTGAAAAAAGAGATAGAGGAAGACATAAACAGATGGAAGAACATACCGTGTTCATGGATTGGTAGAATCAACATCATTAAAATGTCCATACTATCCAAAGCTATCTATAAATTCAACGCACTTCCCATTAAAATACCAACGGCATACTTCACAGATCTAGAACAAACTCTCCAAAAATTCATCTGGAATTAAAAAAGACCCCGAATAGCTGCAGCAATCCTGAGAAAGAACAAAGTAGGTGGGATCTCAATACTAGATATCAAGCTGTATTACAAAGCCACTGTTCTCAAAACTTCCTGGTACTGGCACAAGAACAGACATATAGATCAATGGAATAGAATAGAGAGCCCAGAAATTGGCCCGAACCAATATGCTCAATTAATATTTGACAAAGGAGGCAAGAACATACAATGGAGCCAAGATAGTCTCTTCAATAAATGGTGTTGGGAAAATTGGACAGATACATGCAAGAAAATAAAACTAGACCACCAACTTACACCATACACAAAAATAAACTCAAAATAGATAAAGGACTTAAATGTAACACGGGAAGCCATAAAAATTCTAGAAGAATCCAAAGGCAACAAAATCTCAGACATATGCCGAAGCAATTTCTTCACTGATACAGCTCCTAGGGCACTTGAAACTAAAGAGAAAATGAACAAATGGAACTACATCAAAATAAAAAGCTTCTGCACAGCAAAAGAAACCATCAACAAAACAACAAGAAAACCCACTGCGTGGGAAAACATATTTGCCAATGTCATATCTGATAAGGGCCTAATCTCCAAAATTTATAGGGAACTCATACAACTTAACAAAAGGAAGAGAAACAATCCAATCAAAAAATGGGCAAAGGATCTAAATAGACACCTTTCAAAAGAGGACATTCAGAAAGCCAAGAGACATATGAAAATATGCTCAAAGTCACTAATCATCGGAGAGATGCAAATTAAAACAACAATGAGGTACCATCTTACACCTGTCAGACTGGCTATCATCAACAAATCAACAAAGGACAAGTGCTGGAGACGATGTGGAGAAAAAGGAACACTCATGCACTGCTGGTGGGAATGCAGACTGGTGCAGCCACTATAGATGACACTATGGAGTTTCCTCAAAAAACTAAAAATGGAAATCCCATTTGACCCTGTAATCCCACTTCTAGGAATATATCCCAAGAAACCAGAAACACCAATCAGAAAGGATATATGCACTCATATGTTCATAGCAGCACAATTCACCATAGCTAAGATCTGGAAACAGCCTAAGTGCCCATCAGTAGATGAATAGATTAGAAAACTGTGGTACATCTACACGATGGAATACTATGCTGCTGTAAAAAAGAAGGAACTCTTACCATTTGCAATGGCATGGATGGAGCTGGAGAGCATTATGCTAAGTGAAATAAGCCAGTCAATGAAGGAAAAATACCACATGATCTCACTCATTCATGGATAATAGAGACCATTATAAATTTTGAACAATAATAGATACAGAGGCAGAGCTGCCTCAAACAGATTGTCAAACTGCAGCAGGAAGGCCAGGGAGGGTTGGGGGGCAGGAGGGAGGGGGTTAAGAGATCAACTGAAGGACTTGTATGCATGCATATGAGCATAACCAATGGACATAAGACACTGGGAGGTAGGGGAAGCCATGGTATTGTCAAGGGCGGGGAAAAAAAAGGACACATATGTAATACCCATTGTAATACTTTAAGCAATTAAAAAAAAATGGCCAACAAAAAAAAAAAAAAAAGAAAGAAAATGCTGAGAGGAAAAATACACTCACCAATCTAAAATTCCATGCTCTGTGAAGATTTCCTTCAAAACCAAAGGAGAAATAGAGACTATGTCAGCAAGTAAAAGAGTATGAATATGTGGTTAATAGGCTTAACTTTCAAGAAATGTTAAAAAGAAGTACACAGAAGGAAATTATATACATCTAAAAACTGATCTACATGAAAAAACAACGCAACATCGAAAAAGAAATAAATAAAGGTAAAAACTATCAAAACTACTTCAATTTTTCTTATTCTCAATTGATTTAACCTTTAACAATTTGTTCAAAATAATAATTGCAACAATGAATTAAATTGTATAAGATTATGTATATACACACACTTAATGCATGCATATGTATTAATGAAAAGAAAGACAGCAATGACATAAGGTACAGGAAGAAGCAATTAGGATTATTTTGCTATTACCTGATATTGGCACTACCCATGAAGTGGCATTGTATTATTTGAAAGTGGATTTGGATTTTAAATGTACTGCAAACATTGCAAATGTATATTTCAAATTGTAGGATTACACAACCTAAAAAGCAAGAAAAAAATATAAACGATATGCTAAGTAAAGAGATAAAATGAAATAATTAAAAATGCTCAATAAAAAATACAAAATGCAAGAGAAGAGTGGTAGGGAAATACAGGGACAAAGAACAAAGGCAACAATTGAAAGCAATAACAAATATGGTAGATATTAATCCAAGTATATCATTTTGAACATATGGTTTAAATGCACCAATTAAAAGAAAAAGATTGTCCAATTGGATAAAGAAAAAAAGATGCAAATATTATGCTAAGTGGAATAAACCAATCTGAGAAAGACAAATATCACATGATCTCACTTATTTGTGGAATTTACTGAAGAAAATGAATTGACCAACAAAATAATACCCAAAACATAGAGGCATGGAACAGACTGACATACCTCGATGTGGGGTTAGGGGGATGAGAAGAGATAAACCAAAGAACTTATATACTTACTAGGGGCCTAGTGCACAAATTTGTGCACCTTGAAAGGAACTGTGGGCCTTGAGGCCGCGGTAGGCATAGGGACGGGTCTCAAACCATCCTCTGTGTCCCTGCCCAGCCCCTCCCGCCATGGCCCCAGGTTCCCTGTCTTCCAGCAGCCCTGCTCACACTGCCACCACTCCCACGCACTGACGGTACTGGCCCCACTCACACCTGCTGACAGCGTGGAGCGATTGGGGCCTGTGCCAGCAGCAGGTGCAAGGGGGGCTGGCGCTGTCAGCGGGTGCGAGTGGCGGCTGCTGCCCCGATTGCCCCTCAGGAGCAGGGGGATGTGGAGAATCCCTCAGGGGCGATCAGGGCTGGCAGCCACCACTAGCACCTGCTGATGGCACTGAGTGATTGGGACCAGCACTGGTCACCGGCAGTGGGAGCAAGCAGCAGCTCTGGCACCATCTGTGGGTGCAAGTGCTGGGCGGGACTGTGGCGTGCAGGAGCAAAGAATTTTCAGTAACCACCAGAGGCTTGCCTTGATGACAGCAACCAGTGCCCTGCCTTGGTGTCCCCACTCACCTGCTCCACCATCCCACCACGGCCAATGCCCACCATGTTCCACACACTCCCCCTGGTGGTCAGTGCTCGTCATAGCTACCAGTTGTTTGGTTGTTCAGCTGTTCAGTCTATTTGCATATTAGCCTTTTATTATATAGGACTCGAGGCCTAGTGCACCAGGGGGGTCCCTCGGGCTGGCCGGTGGGGATCAGTGGACCTCCATGCCACTGCAGCCCTGCCTCACCCACCAGCTCATTGGGCTCCAGCCCACTGTCCACTTTGGTGCTGCACAACACGAAGTAGTATACAAAGCAGCAGGCAGCCAGGGAGGAGCTCGAGCGTAGCCCAGGTTAGGCACCGCCCCACTCCCAACCATCCAGCCTTCCTGCGCCTGCCACCACTGCCGCTTGGACACACAGGGGGAGTGTCCACAGGAGAGGCTTGCACCGCAGCAGCTGCGCTCGTCAGCTGTCAGCCCGGTGTCTGGCACCTGTCTGTCAGCTGAGCGGCGCTCCCGCTGTGGGAGCGCACTGAGCACCAGGGGGCAGGCTCTTCATTGAGTGTCTGCTTCCTGGTGGTCAGTGCATGTCATAGTTACCAGCCAATCATCTGGTTGTCTGGTCATCTGGTCACTTAGGCTTTTATATATATAGATATGCATAGTCCATGGATATGGGCAATAGGATAGTGAAGACCTGCAGGGGGTGGGTAGAGGCTTAGAAGAGGGGGAGGAAGGGGAAGGGAATGGGATATATCTGTAATACTATCAACAATAAAAATATATTAAAAATAAATAAATATAAAGATACATGTAGACTAAAAGTAAACGGAGGGATAAGGATATACCATGCTAACACTACCAGAACAAATCAGGAGTATCTGCTAATTTCTGACAGAGCAGACTTTGAAGCAAGGAAAGTTATCAAGGATAAAATGGAATAGACAATTATATTAGGATAAACAGAGTCAACTGCCTGAGAAGATATACAAATCTTAATGTGTAGGTGCCTAATACCAGAACATTAAAGTGTATGAGGCAAGAACTGGTAGACTGCACACAATGGATGAATCCACTATTATAGTTAGAGACTTCAACACCCCTCTGTCAGAAATGGACAGATCCAGCAGGCAGAAAATCCGTGGCAACTGATATCTGAACTCAACAGCAGCATCAACACCTGAATATAATTGACATCTATACACTATATTACCCAACAACAATAGAAAACACATTCGCTTCAAGCTCACATGGGACATTTATCATGACAGACCACACTATGGGCCATAAACATTGTAACAAATTTAAAAAAAAAAAGTCATACAATATATGCTCTCATACAACAATGGAATTACACTAGAAATTAATAGGGATATGATAGCTGGAAAAATCCCAAATTCTTGGATATTAAACAATATACTGCTTAGAGGGAAATTTAGAGCATTAAATGCATATATTAGAAAAAAAATAAAAGGTTAAAATCAATCATCTAAATTTCCATCTTAGAAATGAGAAAACAAAGAGCAAACTAAACCCAAATTAAGTAGAAGAAAATAAATTATTAGGGCAGAATCAATCAACTTGAAAACAGGGCACCAACAGAGAACATCAATGAAACCAAAAGGTGGTTCTTTGAAATTATTAGTAAAATCAATAAGCCTCTAGACAGGCTATGTTAAAAAATACAAATGACTAATATTAGAAATGAAAGAGAGTACATTAGTACAGATGACAGATCCCATAATATTAAATGGATAATAAGGAAATTCTGTGAGTATGTCTATACACAAAAACTTGATAAAAAAAATGAAAAGGTCCAATTCTTTGAAGATACTATCTGCCACATTCACAGAAGAATATATAGAGAATCTGAATAGGCCCATATATATTAAATATATTGAATCAATAATTATAAATTTCCATACAGAAAGTAGCAGGCTCAAATGGGTTCATTGGTGAATTGTATCAAATATTAAGAAAGAAACTATACCAATTTTCTACAATGTCTTCCAGAAGACAGACACATAAGTAATACTTTCTAACTCATTCTATGAGGTCAATATTATCTTAATACTAAATCCAGATAAAAATATTATTAAAAAAACAACAACCACAGACCAATATCTCTCATGAATATAAATGTAAAATTTTTCAACAAAATGTTTGTGAATTGAAAAAAAATAATATATAAAAGGAAATATACACCCGGACCAAGTGGGGTTACCACATGTGCAAGGCTGGTTTAACATAAAAACAAAAATCAATGTAATCCATTATATCAACAGGCTAAAAACATTTTTTCAAAATCAATGATTATGTCAATAGATGCAGAAAAAGTATTTGAGAAAACCCAACACTCATTCATGATAAAAAATAAAAATAATAAATAAATATTGAGAATAAAATTTGCAGCAAACTACTAGTAGCAGGGAACTTCATTAACTTGACAAAGAACATTTACATAAAACCTACAGCTGACATAATACCTAATTATGAGAAACTAGAAGCATTCTAGTTAAGATCGGGAATGAGGCAAAAATGTCTCCTTTCACCATACCTTTTCAACAGAATACTGGCTATCTATACAGTATGTTCTACTGAAATAAAACAAGAAAAATAAATAAAATATGCACATATTGAGGAAAATAAAACTGTTTGTGGATGACATGACTGTCCATGTAGAATTTTTTTCACATTTATTCTTTTTATTTTTATTTAAACATTTTTTTTCTTATTTAAAGTATTACATATGTCTCCTTTTTCCCCCATCCATCCCTCTCAAGCCACTTCCACCCTCTCAGGACAAGCCCCCACCGCCCCAGTGCCCATGTCCATTGGTTATGCTAATATGTATGCATACAAGTCCTTTGGTTGATCTCTTACTCCCCTCTCCCTTCCCCCCTCCCACCTTCCCTCTGAGGTTTGATGGTCTGTTCGGTGTATCTCTGTCTCTGGATCTATTTTTGTTCATCAGTTTATGTTGTTCATTATAGTCCACAAATAAGTGAGATCATGTGATATTTATGTTTCTCTGACTGGCTTATTTCACTTAGCATAATACTGTCCAGGTCCATTCATGCTGTTGCAAATGGTAAAAGTTCCTTCTTTTTCATAGCAGCATAGTATTCCATTGTGTAGATGTACCACCGTTTTTTAACTTAATTTTTTTTTTTAAATCATAAAAAAATCTCCTGGACCTAATAAGCAGTTATTACAAGGTTGTAGGATACCAGGTTAATATGCAAAAGCCAAACACTTTTCTATATACAAGAATGGACAAATGGAATTAAAAAATAGAAAACAGTACTTTTTCTATTAGCACCTTCCAAAGAAATACTTAGGTATAAATATAACAAAATATAGAGTATGAAAAAAGTAGGTTTACAGTTGTATATAAAACAGAGTTTATTCTTCTATAATTATTTATTATTGTATTATTTCACATGCAAATAATTGCAAATCTACTTTTTGTACACTCTTTTTGTATAAGATCTATAAGAGGAAAACTCCAAAACTCTGTTCAAAGAAATCAACATAGCATTAAATAAATGGAGAGATAATCCATGTTCATGGATAAAACTTAATATTGTCAAAATATCAGTTTAGTTCTTCCCGACTTAGTCTGTAGATGCAATGTATGAACAAACAAAAGCTAGCAAATTATTTTGTAGATATTAACAAACATTCTAAAGTTTATAAAGAGAAGCAAAAGATTCGGAATAATCAACACAATATTGAAGGAGAGGTATAAAGTTAGAAAAGGGACACTATTTCCAAAATTACTAAAAAACTACAGTGAGTAAGACAGTGTAAAATAGGCAAAAAAGTAAACAAATAGCCCGGCTAGCATGGCTCAGTTGAGCATCGACTTATGAACCCAGAGGCCATGGTTCATTTCCAAGTCGAGGCACATGCCCAGGCTATGGGCTCGATCCCCAGTGGGGAGCATGCAGGAGGCAGCCAATCAATGATTTTCTCTCATCACTGATGTTTCTATCTCTCCCTCTCCCTTCCTCTCTAAAATCAATAAAAATATATATTTTCAAAAAGAAAAAGAAATGATCTATGAGGTCATAAATAGAGAGGGAAGAACTTAAATTCATATTATTTGGTAATAATAATTAAAGAAAAATAAACTTCAATCTTATTATCTTTATAATTACACAGGTCAACTTCCTAAAAAAAATATCAACAATCTAAATTCAGAAAAGTATTAAGATAACCCATCATGGTTCTTTTAACTTTATCACATAGACTCAGTAATAAAAAGTTACCTTAATTAGAAAAGTTAATGAAATTCAGGATATTAATAGGAAAACAACTATATGATAGAGTTAATCAATGAAAAAATACCTATTTGATATGCTCATCATCCATTTATGATTAAAAGAAAAACTGTAAAATACTCTATGAAGAAATGATTTATGAGGCCATAAATAGAGAGGGAAGAAATTAAACCTCTAATCTTCTCATTAATATCTATACCTTGAATAAATTATAAAATCTTTTTCTCAATGATTTTGTAATATTATACTTTACAAGGCAGTTTGAATATATACTATATCACTTCACTTAATCTTTACAATAACATAATCCTAAATAATAAAAGCCTAATATGCTCTGTGTCCAGTCATCCAGTTGTCCATTCAACCAATCAAAGCATAATATGCTAATGATATGCTAAGGCCGCTCAACTGCTCGCTATGACGTGCACTGACCACCAGGGGGCAGATGCTCCAACCAGTAGGTTAGTTTGCTGCTGGGGTCTGGCTGATAGGGACTGAGCTTCATGGGCTGTACATGCCCTGGAGCCCTCCCGTCATCCCTCCCTGGCTGGTCAACCTCCCATGTCCCTCCCTGGTCCTGATTGTGCACCGGTGGGTCCCTCAGCCTGACCTGTGCCCTTTTGCAATCCAGGACCCCTTAGGGGATGTCAGAGAGCCGGTTTTGGTCCGATCCTGCAGGCCAGGCTGAAGGACCCCACTGGTGCACGAATTCATGCACTGGGCCTCTAGTGGGTTATATAAAACAAAGCATATTTATTAGTGTAAATACAGACAATAAGGCTGGGACACAGGTATCTTATAATTAATGTACAATATCGAAGTTGAATATGGCAAAGCCTTGTTTAAAATGTATGTATGATGACTCCTATTTAAGAGCCCTTACTAATCTCATCTCTGTAGAATTACAACCATTTGTTTTTGTGAGTAACTAAATTTTATCCTTTGTGTTATATATGAGAATAAACAGCAGTGTCATTCTTTTGTATGAGGCTTTCCAATTTTCCCAGAATCATTTATTGAAAAAGCTTTCTTTTCTTTATTGTATGATATTGGCTGCTTTGACGAAAAATTTTTTCCCCCATAGGTTTATTTATGGGCACTTGATTCTGTTCCAATTGTCTATGTGTGTCTATTTTTTTCCCTGCTAGTAGAATATTGTTTTAATTATTGTCATTTTGTAGTATAATTTGAATTCAGGGAGTGTAATACCTCTGGTGTCTTTCTTTCTTTTTTTCTTTCTTTCTTTCTTTCTTTCTTTCTTTCTTTCTTTCTTTCTTTCTTTCTTTCTTTCTTTCTTTCTTTCTTTTTTTCTTTCTTTCTTTCTTTTGTCAGCATTACTTTGGCTATTCGGGGTCTTTTGTGTTTCCATACAAATCTGATGATATTTGTTCTAGTTTTTTTAAAAATGTCAACCCTAGCTGGTTTGGCTCAGTGGCTAGACTCGTGTCAGCCTGGGGACTGAAGGGTCCTGGATTCGATTCTAGTCAAGGGCACATGCCTAGGTTGCAGGCTCGATCCCCAGTGGGAGACGTGCAGGAGGCAGCCAATCAATTCTTCTCTCTTATCATTGATGTTTCTGTCTTTCTCTACCTCTCCTCTCTGAAATTAATACAAAATATTTTAAAAAAGGAAAAAAAATCTCATGGGATTTTGATGGGGATTGAATTAAATCTGCATATAACTTTGGATACTATGGCCATTTTAACTGTGTTGATTTTTCCAATCCAGGAATATTGAATAACTTTCCATTCCAGCATGTCTTTTACAATCTCTTTTAAGAATGGTTTGTAGTTTTCCATATATAGGTTCTCTATATCTTTTATTTACTTTATTCGGAAGTATACTAGTGCCCTGGGGTACGGATTAGTGCACATTGAAAGGAAATTAATTAGAAGGTGGCTGATGGGGCAGGACTGGGCTAGAAGGGCATTTTAATTTTAGAAAGAGAAAGATAGAACAAGTTGGCTCTAAAAAGAACCATTTTACTTCACATTCAAGTACTATCTTCTCTTGGTATAGAGTTATTTTCAATTATCTAGACAATATTATGAGTATAAATTTTAATTGTGTGAAGATATTTTCTAACCAGATTAAATAAAAAAAGTATTTTTTCCTGATTATGACTTCTTTGTCATAGCTCTGAAATTGTTTTAGTGGATGTTTGCTTTTTACCATTAATAAAATGTTAGTAATAAAAATATAACCAGTTTTACAATTATATGTATGAACAATACACATCATTTATTTTTATAGACAATGGAATAATAAACTTGATGTATTTTTTTTTTGCAAAATTTAGTTAAATAATTATTTTTAAAAGGCAATTACTTTTTCTCAATATTTTTAAAGTATAAGTTTGTACATTATATATATTACAAAACAATAGGCATGCACTCACTTGGCATTCTTTGAAAAATAGTCTTTCATATGAATAGTGTACTAGAAGGAAAAATATTTATTGATTTTGTGTATATTTTAAACGATATTTGTTCACAACAAAATAATATGATTATTTTAGATTGCCCTATTTTCTATTATTTTAGATTGCCCTATTTTCTATTATAAAATATAATGATTCCATGAGTAATTATTAGAGGCAATGTTACTATGTGGATTTGGGTGTGCTAGAAAGAGATGGGCGCAGCAATAACAGTGAGTTGATCCAACCTAATGCACTAATTTCCAATAAGACTTCATCTTATCTTTATATTTATTTTATAAATATATTATAATTATCTTTTAGTGGTAAGAAATAAAGAAAGTATTCATGAAACCGCTCAAATAAAAGTTGTTTTAGGAATGTCAAAAGAAAAATCATTATTTCTCTGTTCACAAAACGAATTGCTTATTGGCCTTAGAGCTGAATTAGTGTGGTGGTACCTAGGCAACCAGCTTTACTAGTGTTAGCATCTGACTTCCATGTTAGCAGGTTCTTAACATGAGCAAATATCAACCACGATATTATAAAGGCTTCTCCAGTGCATCTAAATCTTTTTGTAGATACTGTGAAACGTTACATCTGCATTTCAAATCAGTACTTTCTTCATTGTATAGTTTCATTGGGGGTGGCAAGATTTCAGGTGATTACTATTAATATTGTTTCACCTATTTTTTACGCTTTCTTTTTTTTATTGTTCAAAGTATTATAAATAGTAGTACATTTTCCTCCTTTTTTTGCCATTGACCTCCTCCAAGCCTCCCCTACCACCCTACCCCCTGGCACAAGCCCTCACTTGCCCCCCTTCCAGTATCTTGTGTCCATTGCTTATGCTTATATGCATGCATACAAGTCCTTCGATTAACCTCTTACCCCTCACCCCCGCCCAATCCTCCCCTGCTTTCCTGCTGTAGTTGGACAATCTGTTCGATACTTCTTTGCCCCTGTATCTATTTTTGTTCATCAGTTTATAATGTTCTTTATATTCCACAAATAAGTGAGATCATGTGGTATTTATCTTTCACTCACTGGCTTATTTCACTTAGCATAATGCTCTCCAGTTCCATTCATGCTGTTGCAAATGGTAAGAATTCCTTCTTTTCTACAGCAGCATAGTGTAGATGTACCACAGTTTTCTAATCCACTCATCTGCTGATGAGCATTTAGGCTGTTTCCAAATCTTAGCTATTGTAAATAGCTGCTATGAACGTAGGGGTGCATATATCCTTTCTGACTGGTGTTTCTGTTTTCTCGGGATATATTCCTAGAAGTGGGATCACAGGGTCAAATGGGAGTTCCATTTTTACTTTTTTGAGGAAACACCATACTGTTTTCCACAATGGCTGCTCCAGTCTGCATTCCCACCAGCAGTGCATGAGGGTTCCTTTTTCTCTGCATCCTCTCCAGCACTTGTCATTTGTTGATTTGTTGATGATATTTTTAGATGATGATTTCAGAGAGGAAGGGAGAGGGGGAGAGAAATATAAACATTCATGATGAGAGAAAATCATTGATCAGCTGCCTCCTGCAGACTCCACACTGGGGATCAAGCATGTGCCTTGACTGAGAGATGAACCTTGACGTCCAGGTTCATAGGTCAATGCTCAACCACTGAGCCATACTAACCTGCTTTAATCAAGTGAAAACATCGAATTATTTAGGAATGTCACTTGGTATGGTTGTACCAGCAAATGTGTCTTCTAGGTCCAAAGATAAATAAAGCTTAGGTTATAACTATGACATTTTATTTGGCTTTAAGCTATGAATTTCATCTACTTAAAGAAGTATTAAATTATTTACAATTGAACATGCTTCAATCAATTATATACCGGTTTATAGAATTATTCAAGTAGACTAAGTATCTATTATATGCCAGACAATTCAAATTAGTGGTTGTGAAGATGGATTAATAAATGATTCTGTTCTATAAAAGTAATATAGCTCATCAGAGAAATATAGGATGTAAATAAATAAATAAAGTTAACATGGAATTGTATGCTATAACATGGTAGAAAATCCTATATTGTAAAAGCCTAATATGCAAATTGTCCCTTGACCAGGAGTTCCACTGGGAGTTTGACCACTCTATTAGTCGCTATGATGTGCACTGACCACCAGGTGGCAGACACTCCAACTGATAGGTTAGCTTGCTGCCGGCACTGGTGGGCTGGACTGGGAAGTGAGGATTGAGGTGAGAGGCATCAGGAAGCTCCCAGGGTCTGGCCTGGGCCCCTGGTGGAGGCAGGAGCCAGGAGGGCATAGGTGAGCATGGGTGGCATGGGAGGCTGCTATGGGTGATCTGAGAGCCGTGGACTGCTCAGCCCTCCACAGCCTGTGGCATTCTCAGTGAACAATTTATAATCTTCAGAGCTGCTTCTTTTTATTTGTTAAGTTTCACTAACTACTCCAGGAGAGTGGGTAGCATCATTATGGGGGGATGGGTCAGGCGTGCCTTCCAGAGGCCAAGGGGTGGCCTTGGGCTCCCAGGGACACAGCAGAGAGGGGGACTGGGTTGAGTCAGAGAAACGAGTCCAAAATTTGTAAGGAAGCAGGAGGCAGCAAGGGGCAGACGGTGAGAGCTGTTCAGGGGCCTAGAAAAGCTGCTTGGTGGGAGCAGCCGAAGAGCCTGGTGCCTCTCCCACAGGACAGGGTCCATGTCCCTCCTTCCTCTTCCCCGTGACCCATCACCACAGCTCTCCTCCGAGGCCCCACCTGCACTGCCTCGCCCCCACTGCCTCACCAGCCCAACACAGCCTTTGGGGAGCTCCGCCCCTGGAGGAGAAAGGCGGAGGTTGCAAACAGGAGGTCACAGGAGGAGAGGGCAGAGCAGGGCCCACCAAGTTAGATGGAGGGGAGGGAGGGAGAGACCTCACAAGACTCTGGACAGAGGTGGGCAGGGAAGGAGGGCTGTGCAGAAGCATTGCCCTTGGTTGAAGTAGAAATCCTGACCCCATTTTACAGACCCCAGCAGAGTGTGTGTGTGTGTTGTTGGGGGCGAAGACAAAAGAGGGTGAGGGAGGACTGGATGGATGGAGAGCAGCGACGTTTGATTCATGGCCTTTTATTTTTACTTTTGTTAATATATTTTTATTTATTTCAGAGAGGAAGTCAGAGGGAGAGAGAGATAGAGACATCAATGATGAGAGAGAATTGATCTGCTGCCTCCTGCATGCCCCCTACTGGGAATTGAGCCCACAATCCAGGAATGTGCCCTTGACCAGAATTGAACCTGGGACCCTTCAGTCTGCAGGCCATGGCTCTATCCACTGAGCCAAACCATATAGGGAGACCCATGGCTTATTTAAAACCACTGCAGTAGGTTGAGCAGGGGTCTTACCACGATGGTGTTACCTGATAATGAGGGTGTCTCTTCTTATGTTGGGGTAATCAGAACTGCAGCGAAGTAAAGACACATCCGTTGAGCCTGCAAAGGGTTTCCACACACACAATGCAATTTACTTCATGTGGCAGCTGAAGAGGGTGAGCGGAGCCTTGGAAGGACATGAGGTTTCCAAGACCAGGGGCTGGAGAGAAAGTGCATGCTGAGCATTCCACACCTTGAGTTACAACTCTCTATATAAAAGTATAATATGCTAAATGTCCAACCGAGTGGTCAAACGACCAGTCGCTATGATGTGCACTGACCACCGGGGGCAAATGCTCTGACAGGTAGGTTAACTTGCTGCTGGGGTCTGGCCGATCAGGATTGGGTGAGTTGGGGCTGGACATGCCCTGGAGCCTTCCCGCGGTCTCTCTATGGTTCCTCCCCAGCCACTGGCCCCAATTGGCCCTGATCAAGACTAGGCAAGATGGCCCTGATTGGCCCTGATCACCGGCCAGGTGGAGGGACCCCACCTGTGCATGAATTTCATGCACTGGGCCACTAGTAGTGTAGTAAATTCTTTCCAGTAGAGGTGAGTGGTAGTACCCAAAACATGGTCATGGTTTTGTAAAAATCAGGTTTTTCACAATGAGTATCTGTTATCTTGGACAATATATTTAAATGTTTTTAACATGAACCACTGTTATAAAAACAGCTTACATTACAAAGAAGTATAAATATAGAGGCACACATATATGTGCATATACACATAGACACTCATAATCAGGGGTGGGCAAACTTTTTGACTCCAGGGCCACAATGTGTTCTTAAACTGGACCGGAGGGCCGGAACAAAAGCATGGATGGAGTGTATGTGTGGACTAATATAAATTCAAAGTAAACATCATTACATAAAAGGGTACGGTCTTTTGTTTTTTTAGTTTTATTCATTTCAAGCGGGCCGTAGTTTGCCCACGGCTGCTCATAATAATAACTTAAAGTTTATGAAATAATACTTACCCTTAATGTGTTTGATGCACTCATATTTTTAATTCTGTTTTATTCATTTATGACCCTTAAATTGATTCGACAACCCTACTAATGGGCCATGATTCTTTTTCAAAAGTACTACCCTAAAGGTAATGATATTGTAATTGGTGGTAGGGGAATGATTCTAAGCACAGGAATTATAGGACCAATAAAGCAAATTTTAGGTTTACAATGGAAAGGTGAATGAAATGAGAAAGCCAGAAAAAAAATGGTATTATGTGTGTTTTCTCTCTTATCTTATCTTTTTTTTATGGCTTCTTAAAAGATCCTTGTTTGTTTGTTTTTTAAATTTATCTTTATTGTTGAAAGTATTACAAATGTCCCCTTTGTTTATTTTTCATATTGACCACCCCCCATCCCACTTCAAAAAGATCTCTTAATGCTCTCTTAATGGACCTAGAGAGTATTAAAGGATCCTTTTAAAGCACTAATTTGAGATATGGATAAGTCTTACTTTATCCTAAACATATGAGATACAAACAGGGTTGAGTCTCATATAGTCTACTAAAAAAAAAAAAAAAAGACAATCATTTAAAGTTATGTGTGCAGCTAAATCTTATTGACAAAGTAGAAGATATATAGATTTACATTTTATGTTAAGGATCTCATCACTTCACAACAGGTTTAGGAAAAAATTGTGTCAGTATGGAAATTAAATTCCCAGATATTCTGAAAGAATCACTTTGGGACTGGCAATAGTCAACGATAGGTCATCAATGCAGTAATCAAACAACTAGGTGCCATTTATAAATTTTTCCAGAATTTTTCTTTGGTAACTTTCATTTTAGGTTATGATTAGAAGAGACATTTTTTAGACATTCTCCTTATATAAGTATCCTTAGGATATCAACCAATAGTGAAATAATCTCTTTTCATTTAAACATAGAAGATTTTACAATGTCTTCTCTAGTTCTGCTGTTAATATCTTCAGAAGTAATTCTGTAAATCAATGGGCACTTCGAGGACCCAGAGATCATAATACTGTCAAATTTAGTCCAGATATATAAACGATCTATATGTATCCTATCCTATCTAATAAAAGACAAAAAAGGTAATTAACTGTACCTCCGCTATGCTTCCCATTGGCTAGTCAGGGAGATATGCAAATTAAGTGCCAACAAAGATGGCAGTTAATTTGCATACACGCAATGATGGGAGGCGAAAGGGAAAAGACAGAAGAACGGTGATTGGCAACCCAGGCGGCAGGCAAGAGCTGGGGGGCGGGCAGTGATCGCCATTGGAAAGCCAGGCAGCAGGCCAGGCAACACCCCCTGATCGGGGGTGCCGGCTGGCCTGCAGCCTGTGATACCCATGGTGATCGAAGGGAGCCAGGGCACAGGCGAGGGGGCACCTGGCACCCCAGCACCTGACATGCAAAGGTCAGGGATGAAATGACTTTTCCCAACCACATCTGCAAATATCCTGGGGAAGACATCACTGAAGGGTTCACAACTCTCTTACTTGGCAAGGAAGAAAACAGTTGGCATCGGAAACAGTCCCTTACATCAAAGTTAATGTGCCTCTGAGTAAAAACGAATATTTCCAACGTAAAGGAGGGAGCAGGCAAAAATAATAGGTTTTCATGACTTCCACTGAAGTTTGAGCATATGACAGAGTCAAAACGAACATACAAATTAGGACAGACAGTGGACATTCAAATGACCTGAATCAACTGTCACTGTTTGTCCCAATAGCAGCAATGGTTGGGGTGATCTGAGAGCCGTGAAATATTAAAAGATATTTTAAAAGATATTTATTAAAAGATATTTTAAAAAAACATCCAAAACAAGTCACATGATAAGAGAGGTTCGGCTTCTAACGTAAATTGAATATGTTCTTTAAAAATTCTCATGTCCTCCCCTCTGACTATAATTCTTAATTTTCCAATCAGAAAATTACCCCAGGTGATCAAGTAAAATGTAGAACTCCAGTAACCTAACTTATTTAAAAAAACAAACATCCCAACCATTTTTAAAATATTTAAATGGATATTTTAGGGTTAAAATTATAGAAGATATTTAGATCCAAATATATTTTCTGAATAGAAAATATTTCAGTTTTTGATTAAAAAAAATAAATATAAAATATATATAAGTGACACATTTTCCCAAGGAACTCTGAATTAATACCTTTCTCTCTAAATTTCTTCAAATTAAGAGAATCTATGGAGTTCCCTATACTGCACTAGTTTTAATGAAAGAAAATAAGACTTTCTAAGAGCATCAAATACATGTTTTCTTATTTACAAACATATACTCTTCTCTCTCTCTCTCTCTCTCTTTAAAATATATTTTTACTGATTCAGAGAGGAAGGGAGAGGGAGAGAGATAGAAACATCAATGATGATAGAGAATCATTGATCGGCTGCCTCCTACATGCCCCACACTGGGGATCAAGCCCACAACCTGGGCATGTGGCCTGACCTGGAATCAAACTGTGACTTCCTGGTTCATCGGCCAATGCTAAACCACTGAGTCACACCGGCCCGGCTCAATTCTTATTTATAAATTCATTCCAAGGACATATACAGCTTGAAAAGCTTTGGAAGTAGTTTCAAAAAAACTAGCTTTTAAGTAACAAGAAAACAGTTATAGAAGAAAGTTTAAATTAAAAGAAAAAAATTGTTTTAATTTATTCTAGAGTGGGAACATCCTCCATGAAAATGTGTACCTTGACTGTGGATGGCTGGGTGGCCTTATCACACGTTAGGAATTCAAGTGCTTTTTACAATGAAAAGAAAGAGAGTTTCATCTCATTTCTCTCCCAGGGTAGATGTCTGTCAATAGAAGGTGGACATCAATAAAAGGAGGGGCTTGCACAATCAATCCAGAAAGTCAGCAATCTATGAATAATCCAGAATCGAGTATTTATCTCCTCTGCCACACACCCTCCCTCCCAGCCAGTGAGCAAGATAATTACTCTCAAGTCAAGCTAAGTGCCCCCCAGTCACAGTGGCCCAATGCTGACATACAAAGCATACAAATAATTCTCACTCTGGCATAAAAGTGACAACTTTCTTGGAAGAAAAGCAGATACTGTAAATTTCTCAAAGTCTTCCTGAAACATTTTTTTTTTTTTTTTTTTTTTTTTTTTTTTAAATATATTTTATTGATTTTTTACAGAGAGGAAGGGAGAGGGATAGAGAGTTAGAAACATCGATGAGAGAGAAACATCGATCAGCTGCCTCCTGCACACCTCCTACTGGGGATGTGCCCGCAACCCAGGTACATGCCCTTGACCGGAATCGAACCTGGGACCTTTCAGTCCGCAGGCCGACGCTCTATCCACTGAGCCAAACCGGTTTCGGCCTGAAACATTTTTTTAAAGTAATTTTTACTTCTTTAGAAAAAATACATACATGGCAAACCATCTGTAATAAAAGGCCCATTCTATAAAATTTTACCTGGTCCTACTCATATCTGCAAACATAATCATATTTACAGACAAATATATCTATACTAATAAAAGAGTAATATGCTAATTAGACTGGAAGACCTTCCAGGTGTTCTTCGGGACAAAGCCATGGTGGTGGGGCCGAGGTAGAGGCGGTTAGAGGCCAAGAGGGGAGCGCAGTTGTGGGTGATCAGGCTGGTGGGGGTCGGGGCCATTGGGGGTAAGCAGACCAGCAGGGGGGCCAGTTGGGAGCAAGCAGGCCATCAGTGGGGGTCAGTTGGAGGTGATCAGGACAGCGGGGGGGCAGTTTGGAGTGAGCAGGCCAGCAGGGGGACAGTTGGGGATGAGCAGGCCAGTGGGGAGGGAAGGTAGGGGCAAGCAGGCCAGCAGGGGGGGCAGTTTGGGGTGATCAGGCTGGCGGGGGGGTAGTTGGGGGTGAGCAGGCTGGAAGGCAGAGTGGTTAGAGTAAATCAGGAAGGCAGACAGGCAGGTGAGCGGTTAGGAGCCAGCAGTCCTGGATTATGAGAGGGATGTCCGACTCTGGTTTAGACCCAATCCCTGTAAACTGGCTGTAGGACATCCTTCGAGGGGTCCCAAATTGGAGAGGGTGCAGGCCAGGCTGAGGACCTCACCCTCCCCCATGCACGAATTTTGTGCACAGGGCCACTAGTATCAATATAATTACTTAAACTAAATTAGGTAAATATGTTCTTGTTACACAACTTTGGTTGCTTAACCAAGCAAGAGGGGTCATCTTTGCCCCTACTCACTTTGTTTTCTCATTCCCTCCTTATAATATGGCAAGTAAAGGACCATATAAATAAGAGTGTGTTTTTTCCCCAAATTCAAATTTCTTAAAAAAGTAGAGAATATACCTGGCAGGAATACTTTACGTGCATATCACCATCCTAATACATTTTGGAAGAATAAAGTCAGTTCTTAGGAATTACAAGAGTGCAAAGAACTCAAGCAGTGCAAAGCATAGTAAAGCAGACACAAATGGTGACATAATTGGCACAAGTTGAAAATCCTGAGGTGCCAACCCAGGCTGCTCTGCCCATCATTGTGCCTATCCCAAGGGCTTTATGGGAAAAGAACAGTGCCAGATAAATCGTACTATTTGTTCTCAGAAACCGGGTGTGATAGTTTACCCTGACCACATCATAGTCACTAGACCTAATGGGAGGACATTTACTTAGTTCTCAGCATTCAGTGACACTGGAGACCAGTATGATATAATATATAAACACTCATCAGTCAATAATGTCCACCATGAGGGTTATTCGATTCCTCTTATTTTATGCCTAAAATGATAACATTATCTACATATGGATTGATTATCTATAGACACATAATGCTTTACGTTTTCTCTCTAATGACTTAAATTGATGCCTTTTTCTCTCTTTCAGATTTTCCCACTGTGTCCTCTGAAAACTCCAAGCGTTCCATGATTGATAAACTCTCTACCTTTTGCTCTTAAATGCCAGCAGGTTTTCTTCTGAGAATATCTATTTCTTATAGCCTATTTCTTATCTACCCGCAACCCTAAGGCAATATCTTGAAAATGGCTTTTCTTTTTATAGAACTTCTACTTCTTTTATGCTTATTACACTGGGTTTCATTACTTTCTACTTCTTCTCTATTTCCTCAGGCCAGTTAATCCAACAACTTTTCTATTTTCTCCTTAGCCAATACCGTCTTATGTCATCACTTAACCTTCCTTATAGTTTTAAAATTGTTCTCTTTTGGATCTTCTAAGTACTTCTCTTTTTTTTTCCATAACCCTGGAGAGAAAAAAAAAGTCTGCAAAAATATAAATCCAGACTAGGTGCTTACAACAAAGCTGGTGATTACTGTCAGAAGGAGAACAAAAAAAGAAAAGAAAAATAAAACAGAGCAGTCTTTATCATTTTAAGTTGAGTCAGCATTATTACCTGTTGGGTAAAGTACTAATTACAATGATTTCTCTCTAATCTTTTAAGTCTTCAACCAAACACATCCCTGATATAAAACATTTCATCTTAACAGAGATGTATAATTGTAAAACAGCAGATGTTCCCTTTTTTAATGACAATCTAAGTTTTCAACACAACTGGCCTAGTTAATGATACTTACATTTGTATTGTAAGTGGTGATGGAATCTTTTTGCTTATGCAACACTTGAGAGTAAAACTTAGAAATGCCATGAGAATAAAATTAGATCTAAACAACTTCCACTTAGTTCTCATTATCAATAACAAAAGGTGAGAAAAATTCCTTTTGAAAATTATGAAAAAATAGTAACTACAAGAAGGTGGATTTGATTCAATGTATGACAAGAATTCTGATAATTTGGTTACAGATGCTCTGTTATATCTTCCACTAAATTTTAATAGACAGGCCAGGAATTCCTATTGTTTAATTAATGTTATTTTAAATTAAAATTTATTTAATATTTCAAAATTATATTGTATTTTTCTCTATTATCCACCCCCAAAAATCTTAACTTCTATACAAATGTAATTATGAACTCATTTATTTAATCAATTATTTATAGAACTTTTTTTTTTGTCTAAGGTAGAGATCATGTATTTTTTTCATGGATCTTCTCATATAAGGAAAAAATCATTTGAATTGCCAGTAGGTAACATCTTGGCTAATTATCTGACTGCCACTAGAGTATATTTGACATATATAGAAAATGTTTTAACTGTGAAACAACTAATTTTCTACTGAATTCCTCAATGGAAAGATCTTTGAGTTCATGATGTAATGCTTTCTTAAGTGTATATGGTACATGATATGAACTAAAAATCTAATTCATGACCAACCATTAAGGAATATAAGAACTAATCTTTGATTAAGACACAACTATGTCGCTGATTGCTTCCTAAAACTTGCATCTTCTTCACTGTGTCTCAAATAAATAGATTAGCAAGCTGGACCAAAAGATATAATGATGAAAATGGAAAGGTTAAAAATTAGGTTAAACCAATTAGATAAACTAGAAAGTTAAAAAATATAAAAAAAATTGGATATTAAAAATTGATAACTTGACTTACTTTGTTGGAGCATTCTTTCATGCACCAAAAGGTTGTGGGTTCGATTTCAGTCAGGGCATATACCTAGGTTTCAGGTACAATTCCTGATCAGTGCATGTAGGGGAGGCAATAAATCAATATTTATCTCCCACATCAATGTCTCTCTCTCTGTCTCTCCTTTCCTCTCTCTCTAAAATCAATAAACATATCCTTGGGTGATGATAATTTCATAATAATTACTACTATTAAATATAAAGCTTTGAAAATGAAATAGAAAAGCTTGACATAATCTATAAAGAATATAAAATTTTAAGTGAGTGGATATTTAAAAAATCAGTTAAAAGAGACTAAATATAGAACACTAATCTTTAATTCTATGGCCTGAGTGAAGGTCACCCCACCCCCGTGCTAAATATTAGACAGAGCTGTCCTCCAGATGTCTGACTACAACAATATTTTTAAAATATATCATTTAATAAAGATGAGGTTATCAGGTGGGCAGGTCCAAATTTGTATTGAATTAAGATTTTTAGAGGCTATAAAGAGCATAAAAGTATTTTTAGTTTATTAAAAGATATTTTAAAAAAATAATATTTTTAATATTAAATAGACTAATGCTTGCCAATCAGAGAACAATGATTCAATTTAAACATTACATTTAAGTACTCTAAGCAACAAAACATTCACCACTAGGGCATGCATAAACACACAAAATAAACCATAACAAACTAAATTTAATAAAGCCACAACTTTCTCATAACAAAATACATGGGGTTGAGAAAATGAGAAAGCAAAATGACAAAATATGCTTGATGTACACTATGTGGAGAATAAATAATGAATAGGAATTAGCTGTTTCTCTCATGTGAGGGCACTCTTCCTTTAAGACGAATCTTAGCAAAATATCACCCTCAAGGACATTTCTCATTTTTTTTTAATCCTCTCCTGAGGATATTTTTCCAGCGAGTGGAAGAGAGAGGAAAAGACAGAGAGAAATATCCATATGAGACAAACACGTCAATTGGTTTTCTCCTGCACTCAACCAGACCAGGGCTCAGGCTGGGGAGGAGCCTGCAACCGAGGTACTTGCCCTGGACCAGAACTGAACCAGGGACCCTTTCAGTCTGCAGACCGATGCTCTATCCACTGAGCTAAACTGGCCAGGGCTAGCTTTCATTTTTTAGTGTATGCAAAGGTCATTGTATGTTTCCATAATAGCTCTCTAATGTAGCAGTTATTATTATATTATAATAATCCCTTAATAATTCTCTTTTTACAGTAGACTTATAAACATCTTCACAAAGTGTCAGTTTTAATTTTTTACAATGCATCTATTATAGTACTTGGACCATAGTAGATGATCAATTAGCAGTTGATGAATATAGTGCATAAATCAGCAACTAATATAGAGAAAGGTTCTTAATGTATTTTCAACTGAATTGACCACATTTTTCCTAACAAAAACTAATAGTTAACTCGCTTTTCTCCACATCTGTTAAATATGAGTATCTGTATTTTAATTCTACTACTGTTTGTATTTTCTTATTATATTAATATTTATTCCATTTCCATTTTATTATACTCCATGCTATGCATTCATTACCATCGTTTTATTTATATTACCTAAAAGAAACATTTTTTTAAAATGTCCATGTCACTTTTTAAAAAATGTTTTTATTGATTTCAGAGAGGAAGAGGGAAGGAGAGAGAAACAGAAACATCAATGATGAGAGATAATCATCGATCGGCTGCCTCATGCATGCCCCTTATGGTCATGTGCCCTGATGGTGAATGGAACCATGATCTCCTGGTTCATCGGTCAAAGCTCAACCAATGAGCCACACCAGCCGGGCTAAAATGTTCATGTCATAATTTAAAATGTACCTCCTGAACATATATTAATTTAGTGTCATTCTCAATTGGTTTAAAATTTGGTACATGAAAAACGTTGTAGACCCTCTG
Source organism: Myotis yumanensis (assembly GCF_028538775.1). Classification (NCBI taxonomy): domain Eukaryota; kingdom Metazoa; phylum Chordata; class Mammalia; order Chiroptera; family Vespertilionidae; genus Myotis; species Myotis yumanensis. The sequence goes on from NW_027223754.1 coordinate 134,379,366, forward strand.
AAGGTACCAATGTTTTGGGGACTGTGTCAAAACTTTCAAGAGAATGTAAAGAGCAAACTTGGGAAATGGAATTCATTTCATTTAACTCCTAGTGGCCACAACACAAGGCTTTAAGATTTGATGACACTGCAATATGCATGGACTGCATAATCTTGGGGCTTCCAGTTATGCGACAGTCTTTGAATGTGAAAGTTGAGAAATGAGTAAGCAGCTTCACATTTTGTGCTCAACAGATACTTGGCCTTGGAAAGTCTACTGAATCAGTGGGGTTTCACTCCACAGGCAAGGGCAGATTTTATACTGACAGGTCAAAATCTCTCTGCAGAGGTTTCAGCAGGAGGACCTTTGCAATCACAAGCCTTGCTACAGAGGGTATATTGAATGAAAGGATTCCAGAACCTCAGCTTACATAAAAACATAGATAAAACTAAGAATAAAAAATCATGCGATTTAGTATTATTATTTTTATTCTTCTAGTAAAACTGTTTTGCTTTTATTTTCCCCACAGATTTTTGGATTCAAAGAGGTAAATGTAAAGCTAAATGAATGATAAAGTTATCCATGCATATAGTGCCTTCTCGGTTTGCAAACATTTGCTTAGTATATGGTAGGATTCTCTTATCTAAACTGTTAATGATTGGAAAATTTAATATTGAATTATTAATTTTAAACAATAATAAGTAAGTTTGTATCCCATGATAAATTCCCTGGTGTTAGAAAAGTTTAGAAGCAAGTCAGATAGCAAGAAAAAGTCACATTTTAAAGTAAACTATTTAGAAAAATCCACGTTGTAGATATTATATTTTCTGGCAATCAGGTTGACTATACTTGAAACAAAATTCAAAGAGTTGTTTAAATTTAGATGTGTTTGTATTTGGTAATAAACAGATTTCTATAAACCTGGCTCAATGAAATAATTGTAAAAATAATTTTCCATAAAATCAGTCATTTTATTTTAATCACTGTCTATAAGCTCACTCTGGAGAAAATATTTGAATATCTATCATCATTCCTTAGCCATTACTTAGAAAATAAATGTTGCTCATAGATTGAAGTGCTTCTCAGAAAATGCAATATTAAAGTTCATAAAAAAGCTCATGGCTTTAGAAAAATAAAAGCCTTTGCATGGATATTACCCCAAAATATAAACTACTACTTTGTAAAATCAAATAATTTTGCATGTAATATTTTGTGGCCTAAATTCAGATTTAAAACTTCTCTTTAAAATATTATAGCATATTTTGGCTGTTGTAAAATTTTAAATCTCACAGGTATACTTTTTTTCACATTGCTTTTTTATTTATTCAATCACCATGACTACTCGCATTCAACTCTTTGCACCTGCAAATGAATCAAAGCCAGCTTCTAAGATGTTTGGCATCTTTTTCATAGGAGAAAAGAGAATAAAATTCTGTGGTTTTTTGCTGGCCCTAAATTATAGCTTATATAAACAGCAGTGAATATCCATGTCATCTTTTCTGTTTTCCTTGGTCTGTTTTAATCTCAGTGACGCTTGTCTTCATGAGACTCTACTTAAAAAGATTAGTTAGGTTTACATCTGAAGGGAAATGATTTTGCTGGTGCTTCAGGATTCACTGGCTGATCTAACTGTAATAAATTGTGGCATATCTTTTATGATTACGTATACTACATGACTGAATAATGCCCTCATCATATATTCCTGAACTGTTTTAATAATCATGTCTGCTATTGTAAGCTTTATCTGAGACTAATGGACTGCCATGTGAGTTATGGCCATCAATTGAAGTTCTTGCTATAATATGATACTTAACTTGCCTGCCACAAAGGTTACATGATATGTGGACATTATAAAAGTATGAGAGCATGAACACATCACTATTGACTAATAATCTTGGCTTCTTTCCTGATTAAGTATAGAAAAAGGAAAACACCTCATATATTTATAATCAAGTTTATACATGTCATCCATCCATAAAAACATTTTTTCAGAAAATAAATGTAAATTAAACATATAAAATGGAAAAATGTAAGTTTTGGCATAAATTTATAATTGTATGCATATTTATTTACCCAACTACAAGACTATCATTCATTCTTTCTTTTGCATCTCTGGTTTTTAGTTGATTGAAAAATGGTACTGTTGTCAAATTTCATATACTATTCAAAAACATATTTATTAAAGAATGGTCTGGCACTACAGCATGGTAGGGAACTTGAATTTTTTCCCTTTTATGTTTTATATTTATTTTTTTTACTTTATTTTTATTATTACACTATTACTTAATTTTTTTAAATGCTAAAATGAAGCTGTTGTGTTTGAGTAAAGGCATTGTTTCTATAACTACATAGCAAAATTAGGTGAAAAATTGGTAACAAATTTTATTCCTATTACATATAGTCACTTTGAGTAAAGTCTGTAGTATTACTAAGTTTAACCACTTGAGTGACCTTTTACAAAGATTTTAGACAGTGTTTTGCAACTGACTGTAAAACTCAAATAGCACAATGAATAGCAAGAGAACCAGTCAGAATTGCTAAATCTAATATTATGTTACCCTACAAAACAACATACAGGGAAAAAAAGTAGGCTTACAGTTACTCATGTGGAAAACAATAAAATAATTAATAACACAAGAATCAACACCATGCTTTGTGAACTCACAACTGTAAATCTATGTGTGCTCACCCTGTAATTACTACACAGATGGCTACTATGAAGAGGATGTAGAGATACTCTATTTTCTAAAAACTCTCTTTTAGAAAAAATATTGAAAAATATTTCTAAATAATCATTTAAAAAGTCAGGATGAGGACTTTTCTGAATTGTTGTATGAGACCTAAAGTCAAAAAGACTTTAATAGTGACTTAATTCATTTGTTTTGTATTATATATATGCGATGTATTTTTCTCATCTAAAAAAGGTATTCAATTTAAATATTTTTACATATTTAATATATCCTCTTTTCAATTAATTTAGCTTAAAAGTAATGCTTGTAATATCGCATAGTTGCAGGCTAATCACCTGTTTTCTCCTTTCAAGGGCAGAAGAGAAACTTTACATATGTGTAATCGGAGCATGATCACGTCATTGTTCACACACTTAAGAGCCTACAGAGCATTCTCACATCCCTAAGATTGTAAAAGAGGTACTGTGTCTATTGGTACTGCTAAACTTCAACATCTCTGAAGTTAAAAAGATTTTGGGTGTTGCTGAGGATTATTACAACTCCTAAAGGAAGTTGAAAATATTCATCTACTTTATGTTTAAACTTGAGATTAGACCTATGCCAAGTGTATGAAATGATTGTAAATTTAGATGTTTGGTTTAGCATTAGAACTTAAAAATATGTATCTTAAAAGATTTTATCATATTTTAAAAAATCCATTCAGCAATTACAAAAAAAAAACTTACAGGAAAATATACTCCAATACATCAAATGTATCAGGAAAACAGAAACCTATGGTCACAGGATTCTCAAGAGGAACAGAAAGAGGAGATTCTCTGTCTCTCATACATAAATATGCACACATATGCATATATATATATACCCTAATCTACCTTTGATAATGTTTCAAAAAACTAGAATCAAAACTAATATGATAAAAAATAGGATTTATATTAAAAAATAATTATCCAAATTTCTTAGAAAAGATACACATATTTAAGGTTTTACCTCTGATGTTACTCAAGAAAAATTGAATGTAGGTAAGGAGTGTGACCTGAAGGAACCTCTCTTTTAGCTACAATTGTTATAACTGCTCTTAGGAAATGAAGAAACCTATATCCATGTACTGTTGAAAGTGTCCTCTGAAAGGTAAAGATAAGGCTTACATGTAAAATAAAAAATTGGAAAAATTGTACATTGACAATGAAAATTAATATTGCTAGAATAAGAGATGCTGTCATGCTATTTGTTTTTAGATTTTTTGGTAAATTTTGCAAATTTTCCACTCGGTGTAAGGTAGTATCATGTAGAAATCAGTCATGACTCTTTTTTGTTGTTGTTGTTGTTAATCCTCACCCAAGGATATTTATTCCATTAATTTTTTGAGAGAGTGGAAGGGAGGGAGAGAGAGAGAGAGAGAGGCATTGCTCATCACTGTGAAAGAGACTCACTGGGGCTAGGGATCAAACCTGAAACCCAGGTACATGCCCTTGACCAGGAATCGAACCCTCAATGCTTTGGTGTGCAGGCCCACACTCAAACGACTGGGCCACACTGGCCATGGCAGTCATGAAATAACTAAAATAAAATAAAATTTATTTTACCCAATTTTTTGTTTGTTTTATTGTTGTCAGTATTACATCTATCTATTTCCCATTGCCTACTTTACCCCCCTCCTCCCAGCCCCTACGCAGCCCCCAGAGGTCTTCACTACCCTATTCTCTCTGTCAATGGGCTATGCATATAAGTATATATGCTCTTTGCTTTTCTCTCTCCTGGTTTCCCTAATGCTATCTTCTTTAATTCTCTCTCACTTCTGCCTTTTATTTTATCAGTATTGCTGCTCTGTCACTTTGTTTATGTGTTAACATTTTCTATATATTTTTTCAGGAAAGACATAATTAATAGAGGAGAATTTTTTTAAATAAATAAAGGAGAATTTCCTTCCATCTTTCTTTGATTATCGTACATTACATCATACTACGTTTTCTAATTCCAAAATATTTGTTTATAGTGTTCCTTCTTTATGACTTTTCCACTATTTATATTTTCTGTAACTGAGTTATCATTTTACCTTTAACTAAAGGGCATTAATATTCTAATATAATTTCAAGTGATAAGGTGTTATTGAAATGATATATGTAAACATGTTAAAGCAAGCATTTGGCGACATGAACATACTTAATAGGGAACTTTGAACAGCTCTTCAGAATTTAGAAAATACTTGTCTGGCAGCATACGAAGAAGCAACGCAGTGCAGTCACTAGAGGCAACCTGGGAACCGGCCCCACACTTTACCAGCTACATGACCTCAGAAATGTTACTTAAGCTCTCTATATCTCTGTTTATCCAACTACAAGTGGATATAATAGAACTGCCTATAAAATGAATAAAAATAGCTCAGGTTAATTTTTTAGAATCAGATAAAAAAAGGTTTGTAAATGCTTCCATTAAGATAGATATATGAGCCCGACCGGTGTGGCTCAATGGTTGAGCACCAACTCAGGAACCAAGAGGTCACCTGAGTCAGATTTGGTCAAGGAGAGAGTCTTTGTCCTTTTCCTGAGTGAAATAGTTTAAATATTATACAAAATGCCCTCAAATAGATGTTCACTTAGACATCCGTTGGTCAAGAGTATTTTCATTGCTGCACTTCCTAGGTATGATGGGCGTTAGCTAATGTGCATTAAATAGCAGTGTCGAGTGATGTGGTGACTATTTTAATTGGCAGAAGGGAAGATGATGAACTGTTTCCTGATCCAAAAAATAACTGACAGCCCTAGTCCTGACAGATACTTTATGAATAAAACATTTTGTGATCAAATTAGTTTGGAGAGAATTGGACACTATATGGGCACTATTGAAAAGTTACAATGGCCCAGCCAGTTTGGCTCAGTGGTTGAACGTCGACCTATGTACCAAGAGGTCACCAGTTGATTCTTGGTCAGGGTGCATGCCCAGGTTGTGGGCTTGATCTTCAGTATGGGGTGTGCAGGAGGTAGCGGTTTCTATCTCTATCCCTTCCCCTTCCTCTCTCTCTAAAAATCAGTAAAACATATTTTAAAAAATAAGATAGACATATTTCTACTGAATATTCCTTACTAAAATTATTCTATTATATTCACATCCTTATTGAATTATTTCACATTCTTATACCAATATTACATATTGAAATATCTTGCTTGCTAGATTTAATTTTCTTTGAATATTCTGAATATTTTTAATATTATTTTCCTGTGAAGACTTTTTTCTATCTAAAAGTGCTGATATTCAAAGAAGAAACAAAACTTCTTTCTTATTCAATCCAATAAGAAATTTACATTAAGTTCCATTATAATTAAATTAACTTGAAGATATTTAAAAATAATTGTGTGAGTGAGAGATTTTGAACCTTTTCCATCTCATGGCACACATAAACTAATTACTAACATTCTGAGGCACACCAAAAAAATAAAAGAAAAAAATAATTTTTTGCCAATTGACAAAAAAGGTATAATTTTTATTCATTCACACTGGACAACTATTGTTTTGGCTGTTGTCATTTATTTTATTTGGCAATCTAAGGAAAATGAGGTTAGTGACCCTAAATAAGTATTTCATGTTTTAAAATTATTGCAGCACACCAGTGTGCCTGCTGTGCACACTGGTTGAAAATCAATAGCATAAGCAACAAAGAAATTATTATAAAAATTAAAGATGGCTTAAATATGTACTAGATGAGATGAATAAAATAGTAAACATTAGTAAGCAGTTTTTGTCCTAACATCCTTTGTTTAATGCTATATTTTTGTTTCTGTAATTATGTGAAATATACCAGGAAATTTCATTACTGCCAGTCATGGAAATAATGTAAGTCAGACCCTGCAAATATTTCTGCTTTTTCTTCATCTTAGAAAATTATTTTCAATATAATTTTTCATAGAAAAGTTTAAGCAGAATTCTTCATCTCAATTTGATGATTAATATCCCTCTACAAAAATCTTCTGCATCAATAAAAATACAATATACAATAGCTATAACTACTTAATTTTTAGGTTTTTGCAAGTGAAAAACTCATCATATATGAAATAGAGACTCGAGCTTTTGTTTTTATGAGGAATTGATCTAAACTCCACATCCTTAGCTGGATTCCTGTAGTATTTTCTTTGGCACTCATGTTTTGAAATGTTGCAGAATAGTATTAAACTCAATATCTGATGGAAACTGTTGAATGACAAAGGATCGACAATTTGAATTGACAAGGACCCCACTAAAGAACTCGAGTTAAAATTTCATAAAAATTTTAAAATAAAAATGATTGACAGAGTACTGACCCATCCAATCAGAACACTGACATGGAAAAAAGCCAGAAAGACAAGCTGGAAAGGGATCTAAAATAATAGGTCCTAAAGGGGGAAATATAGTTACTTAGATTACTTTCCAGAAAGTAAAGAATTTAAAATTATTGAGAAAATGTTCCCTCCTAACATTCTTTTTTTTTTATTGCAATGCTTTTTTTACTGTTGTTATGCAAACATACTAGAAAAAGCCATTGATGCCACTTGTGAACATATTGCAAATTAAAATGAGACCCAGCAAATATTTCTGCTTTCCTTAATCATTTTAGGAGATTATTTCCTAGAAAGTTTTTCATAGACAAGTTTAAACAGGATTCCTCATCTCAATTTCATGATTATTATCACCCTATAAATGTCTTTTGTATCAATAGAAATACACTATACAATAATTATATTTTTGTAATATACTAGTTGCATATTGCTGCCATGACTGTTGTAAATATTGCTGTATTATTGTTGTAATAACTGGTGAAATCTAGATTTTACAAGTTGCAAGTTTCTAAGGGAAAGAGAATAATGGGAATAGTGGAGATGAAGTTTAGGAAGTAGTTAGCAAGCAAAGAATGCTATTTGATAGGTTGGTAGTTAGTAACTATATTTTTTTAGTGAAAAGTTTGGGCAGTGGATAGTGTAAGGCAATTTTTAAAAAAATCTCTTTGGGATATTTTTTTTCTTTCTCCTTGTACTTCCTTTTTGAAAATTATAGCCATATTTACTCATATTTTCTTCTTCAATATTCTATTAATTCTGAATTCTAAATAATCAATTTAGAATGTTTTAGGTTAAATTAAAATTTTATTTTAGAAATATTCTAAAGATAATTTGACCAAGGTTATAATTCTGAGTTTAAAATATTAAATAAGTTGTATAAAATGTCATTCAAATAATATTATTATTGAGAACTCACATAATAAATATAAAAAGGATAGTATTTTACAACACTCTGTGTATGACAGGGGGCGGGGCCACAACCTCCCTATCCGCCCTGCTCTGTTCGTGACAGGGGAAGGCGCCCCAACCCCCTGATCCGCCCTGCTCTGTGTGTGACAGGGGGCGGTGACCTAACTCCCCTATCGGCCCTACTCTGTGCGTGACAGGGGCGAGCTCCCCAACCCCCTAATGGGCCCTGCTCTGTGCATGACAGGGGGGAGCTCCTCAACCCCCTGATGGGCCCTGCTCTGTGCGTGACAGGGGGTGGCGCTGCAACCTCCCCATCGACCCTGCCTTGAGTGTGACAGGGGGCAGTGCCCCAACCCCCCAATCGGCCCCACCCTGAGCGTGACTGAGGGTGGCATTGCAACCTCCTGATCCGCCCTGCTCTGTGCATGACAGGGGGCGGCGCCCCAACTCCCCAATCAGCCCTGCTCTGAGCCCGACCAGGGGCTGCACCTAGGGATTGGGCCTGCCCTCTGCCACCCAGGAGCTGGCCTAAGACAGCAGGTCGTTATCTCCTGAGGGGTCCCAGACTGCAAGAGGGCACAGGCCAGGCTGAGGGACCCCCCCCACCCCCCCCGAGTGCACAAATTTTTTGCACCGGGCCTCTAGTCCTATATAATAAAGATGTAATATGCAAATGGCCGTTAGGTAATGACTGACAAGTAACAACTCGATCGATCACAGATCAGCAGGAGGGTGGGCAGCCAGCTACAAGCAGGCGGTGAAGAGCTACAGGAGGGGGCAGGGCAGCAAGCCAATGTGGGGGTGAGTAAGAGCTACAGGAGGGTGGGGCAGCAGGCAGAGAGCTACAGGAGAGCAGCAGTGAGCTACTGGCGCTCGGATTCATGCACAGGGCTACTAGTTTTATTATAAGAGCTTTAATAATAATTATCAACTAATACAAAGAATGAAATCTTAAAATTGATAAATTATATTTTTGATAGATTAAAAATTTCCTTATTTAACCTTAATTGAAAGAAAGTAACATGATATGATATGCATGGAGAGATGGTGATGGTGATTGAACAATCTATTTTTCATGCCACTTACATTCTCAGCATGATACTTTTATTCTAGTTTTCATGCTTCCCTGAATATTCCAAGGTCTAAACATTTCTAAAAATCAGCAAAAAGAAATTACTTCATAATTTAGAAGCCCCTGAAAGTTAACTCTTTTAGATTTGAATCTTTGAAATGTCATCAATTTTTTAAAAAGGAAGAAACACTTTAACAATGATAAGTCATTTTTTTTTAAAATTTAATTCTGATGTACAAGTCTTTTGATTTCAATGTTGAAGATGTACCATCATAAAAACTGCTTCTCTGCCAACTTTGTCTCTCAGGTTATCTTTCAACTGTGCTTCAACTGTCTTTCTTTCACTTTTCTATTTCCATATTTTATGTATTGTGTTATATGGTCACTGACTGAAACTAAAATATAAATGGAATAAAACCTCAAATTATTTTTGTTTATTAATAATGATCAATCCATATTTTATTTAAATTATGTTATATTAATAAGCATCCCTATTATAAAGAATTTGATCTGTCAATTCAAGCCACCATTCTTCAGGTATCTTTACTGTGTCATTAATGCCTATAGTTAAAAATACTGTATTGTATATATAAAATTTTGCTTGGAAAATAGATTTTATGTTTAACTATAGGCCCGGTGCATGAAATTCATGCACAGGTGGGTTCTCTAGACCTGGCTGGTGATCAGGGGTATCGGAGCAATCTCACCTAGTCCCGATAGGGGCCAGGCCAGCCGGGACCTGTTGGCTGCCGGATGGGACCTGCTGGATGCGGGAGGGAAGAGGGTAGGGACCAGGGGAGGTTGGCTGGCTGTGGGAGGTTGGCTGTGGGAGCGCACTGACCACCAGGGCGCAGCTACTGTGTTGAGCTTCTGTCCCCTGGTGGTTAGTGAACGTCATAGCACCTGGTCGACAGGTTGTTCTGGTTGTTCTGGTTGTTTGGTCCTAACGGTCGCTTAGGCTTTTATATATATAGACTAGTAGCCCAGTGCACGAAATTCGTGCACTGGGGTGGGGGGGGGGGGAGAAGGGGCCCCTCAGTCTGGCCTTCACCCTCTCCAATCTGAGACCCCTCAGGGAATGTCCAACTATCTGTTTGTGCCCACACTTTTAACAGATAACAGCTCCATTGTTGTTCCTTTTTTATGCTTAAAACCATTGGAATTAGTAGGTGTTCAAAGTGTGTATACATTTTGGGGGACACCCTGTATATCTCTAGTCAGTGGTGAAAGAAACCAACAGCAGATTTGGAACCCCCAGACATGAAATCTTGCTCATTCCCCACATGTCTCCCCACTTCACTTTCCAACTTCCTGGGCAGCAGGAGAATCAAAATTTTCTCTCATTAATTCGGAAAAGCACATCCTGTCACCCGTTGCCCGGCAGGAGTACGCTAGGCCCCAAGCAAGCAAGGCTCAGTCAGGGCAGCCTTCACTCATGGGTGCTGGCACCCAAAGTGCACATTCCTTCTCTACAGTCGCCCCGACTAGCCCACTGTTTCACTGAGAGGACAGAATTCCTCTCTGCCTCTGGGCTCTTGATTTTGAACGCTGACCGAAGGTACCTCAGAGAGGGCTGCCCGCGCCTACCAGGTGTGTCTGTCTGCACCTGCTCCTGCCTCAGCACCTGCATTAACTCCCCACAGAGGTGATCTCGTAGCTGCACTGGCCTCCGTGGGAACAGGGCATCACCACTCCGCCCTCTCACTGTCATCTCACTGGCGCCCACTCTCAGCACCCAGAACACCCAGACACTTTCCAAAGGATGTGAGCGCATCAAAAGGGATGTGTGCACATCCTGTGGGGGTGTTAGGCATACCGGGTTGATGGAAATGCGGTAGAGAGGCGGGGGGAACTTGTGCACACCTTGGTTTGCAACTGTTGCAGGTGCAGGAGGGTGACAGTGTTCTGGGGGATGTTTGCATGCCAGGGTGGATGTGCACACCGGAGGCCTCTGGCTTTGCAGGTCTGCAAACCCCGTGGTGCAGCCAGGAGGACGTCAGTCTGGCCTGCCACGGTGGCTGTCCCTGCGATCCTGCACCTTCTGGGCCAGGAGGCGGATCTTGTGCAGTCACTCCTGGGCGCTGATGGCTGCCTCCCCGCCGTGAAGGGTCACGGATCCGAGTCCCAGAACCATGCACAGCCTCAAGCGCTGCCCCCCGCCTGGCAGAGTCACAGATCCGTGTCTTGGTCCCATGGACAGCCTCAAGCACTGACCTCCACCCGGCAGGGTCACAGATTCGGGTCCCGGACTGCAGACAGCCTCCCGTGCTCCCCCCTGCCCACCAGGTCACAGATCCGGGTCCTGGGACCACGGACAGCCTCCCGCGGTGCCCCCCGCCCTGCAGGGTCACAGATCCGGGTCCCAGACTGTGGACAGCTTCCTGCAGTGCCCCCCGTCCGGCAGGGTCACAGTTCCAGGTCATGGGACCACAGACAGTCTCAAGCACTGCTGCCCCCCGCCTGGCAGGGTCACAGATCTGGGTCCCAGGACAGCGGACAGCCTCAAGCACTGCCGCCCCACCGGCAGGGTCACAGATCCGAGTCCTGGACTGTGGACAGCCTCCCGTGGTGCCCCCCGCCTGGAAGGGTCACAGATCCGGGTCCCGGACTGCGGACAGCCTCCCGCGGTGCCCCCCGCCTGGCAGGGTCACAGATCCAGGTCCCAGACAGCAGACAGCCTTGCCTGCTGCTGTCTGCCTGCAGTATGCAAATTAGCCGCCATCTTGTTGCTTCAGGGTGGGGGTCCCCACTGTGGTGCCTGGCCAGTCTGGGTGAGGGGCTGAGGGCTGTTTTCAGGCTGGTGGGTGACTGAAGCTCCAAACCTCTCCTTTTTTTCTTTTTTTTTATTCTGGCATTTATTTACCTTCTATGACTGTCACTGGAGCTGAGAGCCAGCTTTCTCTCTGAGGCTCGGCTGCTGAAAGCAGGTTTCTGGCCTTTGTTTACTTTCTGTATTCGAAACAATGTTGCGGTCTTGCTGGCTGAAGCCTGGCTGACTAAAGCTGGTTTTTGGGGTTTTGTCTAGCTTCTATATTTGTAACAATGTTTCAAACTGTAAGCTCAGAGGCCGGCAGCAGAAGGCGGAGAACATTGGCTTCCTCTGTCACTGATGCAAGCAAGCCTCATGTTCGCTTCAAGCTGCTTGGCTGCCGGCCGCCGTCTTGGCTGGCAGTTAATTTGCATATCTCACTGATTAGCCAGTGGAAAGGGTAGCGGCTGTACGGCTAATTACCATGTTTCTCTTTTATTAGATAGGATTGTTTTGATAATAATAATAATAATAGCAGAAGAAAACTTTTGGAGGTGATGGATATATTCATGGTATAGATTATGGTGCTGGTTTTATGAACATGGTTGTGTATTTATCTCCAAACTCATTAAGTTGTGTATATTAAACCTGTACAGTTTTTTATGCCAATCATGCATCCATAAAGAGTTTTTTTAAATAAATTAATTAAAATATCCAGAGAAAACAACAAAAAAAGAGAATCATATTTTGGAGTCAGATACATCTACACTAATAAAAGAGAAAGATGCAAATTAACCACCACTCCACTACACCCACAAGCCACGCCCACCAGCCAATCAGGAGTGAGTATGCATATTAACCCAACTGAGATGGCCGTGGCCACGGAGCTGGAGCGAGCAGGAGGGTGGGTTGCCCCTGGCAATGGAGGAAGCCAAGCTTCCTGCCTTCCATGGCTGGCCCAGGGCTCTACTCAAGGCTACAAAGTTTCAATTATAGAAGATAAATAAATCCCAGATACCTGCTTCCAAGCCACCCTGGAAAAAAAAAAGAAAAGAAATAAAGGAGAGGCTGGGAGCTTGGGTTGCCAGGGGGCGTGGCCAGCCTGAAAACAGTCATCAGCCCCTCACCCAGGCTGGCCAGGCACCCGAACGGACCCCCCCCACCTTGAAGGGGCTGTGGGCAGCCTGAAAATGGCCCTCAGCCCCTCATCCAGGCTGGCCAGGCACCCCAATGGGGACCCCAACCCTGAAGGGGGTGTGGCCAGCCTGAAAACGGCCCTCAGCCCCTCACTCAGGCTGGCCAGGCACCCCAGCGGGATCCCCACCCTGATCCAGGACACCCTTCAGGACAAACCAGCTGGCCCCCATCTGTGCACCAGGCCTCTATCCTATATAATAAAAGGGTAATATGCAAATTGACCATAACAGCTGAACAACTGGGAATGACTGGTCACTATGACACACACTGACCACCAGTGGGCAGGTGCTCAATGCAAGAGCTGCCTCCTGGTAGTCATTGCGCTCCCACAGGGGGAGCTCTGCTCAGCCACAAGCCAGGCTGATGGCTGCCAGCCCAGCAGTGGTAGCAGGAGCCTCTCCTGACTCCTCAGCAGCACTAACGATGTCCAACTGCAGCTTAGGCCTGCTCCCCACTGGCAAGTGAACATCCCCCGAGGGCTCCTGGGTTGCCAGAGGGATGTCTGACTGCCAGCTTAGGCCCGTTCCCCCAGGGAGCGGGCCTAAGCCAGCAGGTGGACATCCCCCGAGGGGTCCCAGACTATGAGAGGGTGCAGGCTGGGCTGAGGGGCACCCCCGAGTGCACAAATTTTTGTGTATCGGGCCTCTAGTTTAAGATGAAATCTTTACTAGGCTTTTACTAACCAGTTTGGAAATTACTTAATCCCTCTGACTCCAAAACTTCTCATTTCTAAGCATGGGAATAGTTGATTCAGCTACAAAGCTTTAATTTTTTATGTATGTTATTTTGGCTTGCAGAACTGCTGGCACATATTTGGTATCAGGTAAATATTAATCCCGGTTTCCTCTCCCAATTTTCCATTGTGTAGTTCAATTATTGGAATATAATTTTTTGAAAATTTATGTAGTGATCATCAATACATGTAATAATTTATATTTACAATTGAGTGAAGTAAAAAAGGAATTGTTGAAGGTCCAGATATTTAGAACAGTGAGAGAAAGAAAAGAAATAATTACTGAAAATATTGTTGATGTTGTGAAATGATTTTCAAAATTTCTATACATAAAAATCTTTTTTAATAGTGGGACTAGGGCAATTTAAAAGCATAGAAAAATATTTATATTTAACTTAGTTTGTTGCAGCTTTTGCCCAGATTTCTCTTAAGAAATGTATTGTTAACTAAGATGTTAGTATTTGATTGTGTTAAGCATTTTAATAGATGTAGTATTTTATTTCAAAATTAATTCTTAAGAAGATGTTATATGTTAACTTGAAAAGTGTAATCCTTTCTCAGGGGATTAAAGGTGTCACTATCAAGAGTTATAAAAATCTGTAATATTGTAATACTAAGCTAGTCCAGTAATTTTGTCTCTTTAACACTTTAAAGTAAATGTTTATTTGAGGAGTACACTTTTTAAATGAACATACTTATAATGAAATGAAGCTGCTAGAAATGATGTATATATTTGGAGAAGTCTGGAGATAAAGGAGGCAACAAAAACTTTAAACACCTGTTCAAATAAAAGCCATTGACAGTGTTTGAAAAGCAGCTGTTACATAGGATCTTTTTATTGAATTCTCCTTTCTAAAAGCTTATCTTTTTTTTTTTTTTTTTTTCGGATTTGCTAGCCACAAGTCCAATGTAGTGATAATCAATATGTGTAAGTTAAGAAAAAAGTATCTGGAGGTTACAAACTCACTAAAAGTATCCAGAGATCACAAACTCACCAATTCATAACAAAATGAATTATTTTTTAAAAGATAAATACATTTTTCCATGTACATAAATAAATGCTTAATCCATTAATTTTCCACTTTAAACATTCAGTGGGTATATACATTTTATAATAAAAGCTTAAAATTTTCTTCTGTAAAGAATTAAATATAGGCTATTGCTTAATTACAGCAACTGGCTGGTTCCTGTAATTTAGTATTTAGATATCAATAACATAAATGTAAGATATCTTTTAAAATCTTGGCATTGTAAACCTAAACCCCTAATAGGGAAGGAAAATCATAGCTACTGGAAAATTATCTAGAATTAAAAAAAAAAACAGAAATAAAGAGGGAAAATAATGTAATGAAGGTCTAAGCTGATAAGTAGAAATAATTTTTTTTCTCTATTGTTTGGTGCAGTGTACATAGTTTTCAAAAATATTTGCTTATTTAGCCGAAACTGGTTTGGCTCAGTGGATAGAGCATCGGCCTGCGGACTGAGGGGTCCCGGGTTCTATTCCGGTCAAGGGCATGTACCTGGGTTGTGGGCACATCCCCGGTAGGAGATGTGCAGGAGGCAGCTGATCGATGTTTCTCTCTCATCGATGTTTCTAACTCTCTATCACTCTCCCTTCCTCTCTGTAAGAAATCAATAAAATATATTTAAAAAAAATATTTGCTTATTTAAAGTAGAAGTACAAAAAGTGTTGTAATTCCAGTTATGTATAATAGAACTCATTTTATGATGAGGAGATGAGTGAAGTGTTTGAGGGTTGAGGACTTATTTTTCCATTTAGGAAAAAAATATATTTTTCCAAGGGAGAATTACAGGAATCTGTCATTTCCTGGAAAGCATAAAATACCTTAGAGCTCAAAGAAAACTGAGAAAAACTGACCACCTATTTAATAAAATTAGAAGACTTTAAGAACTGATACATGAAATATCTGTGTTTGTGAAAAAGTCATTTCCAGTTTCTAATATTTAAATTCCTGGTGCTTTTTATGTATACGGTTCTCCACCTAAGTACATTGACACCTTGGATAATTCTTTGTTATAAAGACTCTTTTGTGCAGTGTAAGAAGTTTAAAAACACCTCTGGTCTTTACTCACTAAATGCTAATATCACTATTTACCCATATCATAAGAGTTAAAAGTGCTCTTTACTGATATTTTTCAGGGAAACAATTTTGTTCCAGTTAGGAACTTGTTGATCCATAATTGGAACATAAAGCATTGTTTATCTATTATTTTAGGATATTTATTTTTTACCAGTTTGTGGTTATTAAGAGTAAGGCTGTTTAGAACATCTTTTTATCAATCTTTCTGTGGATATAAGTTTTTATTTCTCTTGGGCAATACCTAGTAAAATTACAGGAAGATATATTTTGTCTGGGAAATCATCTTTCCACACTGGTGTCTGCTGAGTGCCACCCACTGTTAAATTACCTTGTATGTTTAACCTCTGGACCCCATTTTGGATTTATGTTCTCTCAACTGCTTATGGGTTTCTCTTACTAATGGAAGTAATTGTGTAATGGCTGGTCCATGCTAGGCTGTGGGAAGGGCAGTGGGTATTCTCAGATCCCCCCATGTTGAGATATTAGAACTTTACTCATGAGACCCTTTCCATCTACAATTCTTCCTACTCCCATGCATCCTCCACTGGTTCTACTGGTGAAGCAAAAAACAAAAACTAACTCTGTAGACTCATTTTCAGCAAATGTGTCTGAAGTCCTGACGCCCCACTATGCCAGGTCCATTTTCAGAGAACATTTTTCTGGACCAAAATCTCAGATACCAACAATGGATCTTCCCCCACCACTACATCGGCTTCCTCTCTCCACCAGAAAACTGAAGAACAGATACATAAATTTTAAGATTCAGATAAAAAACCTTACCTGCTCTGGCCTCTATTTCTATTCACCCATAATGCTACTGAGTGGGCATTGCAAAGCACTACAGGAGAGCCTAATATTACAAGAAAGACAAGTATCACATGATCTCACTTATATGTGGAATCTAATGAACAAAATGAACTTACAAATAAAAATAGACCCACAGACATGGAAGCATGCAACAGTCTGATGAATCTCAGGGGGAAAAGGGGAAGCTGGGGTGGGGGGAGAGGTAGTGGGAAGAAATTAACTAAAGAACTTATATCCATTAATGCATAACCCTTGGACACAGACAATCGTGCAGGGAAGATCGGAGGGGGTGGTTAATGGGGGGAGATGGGGGACATCTGTAATACTTTTAACAATAAAAATAAATTTAAAAGAAAGAAAGAAAGAAAAGCACTACATGAGAGCTTAATGTTAGGTTAACCTTGACTGCCAGGAGCAACAGCCAAGGACCCTGGGAAAATGATCTGCATGTCACTTTCTTCTTCCAAGTCTTTCACAACTATATCTAATTGTCAGAAAAAAAATCAAATTCAGAAACCTGGCTTCAAGGAAGTCTCTAATTAGCTTCCTAATTTCTCTAAATAGGAGGGAGAGATATGTTAGAATCAAATCACATGCCCTCATACTGAGGTATTTAGGTAGTAGTAGTAAGCTTTAGCATCTCACTTGTACATACTTCAATTAGTGCTGGAGTATTTAGTGTTTGCAGAGTGTTCTAAGTGAGGAGGGAAAGTCAGATTGCCAGCAGGAAGCAAAAGCTAGGAGCATTTAGGTTAACTGCCAAAAGACATCTCAGAAGAAAATGGTCTGAACCTCTACAGCACATGTGTGGAAAAAATCATTTTTTATGCCAAATTTTCTATTTATAACTTGTATTATTGTTTTCTTAAAGTTTCCCCAAATTATGTTTTAGTTCTCACAATACCCGTTTTTGCTCCTGCCTGTACAGATTCCAATAGCAATGTTGAAATGAGCAATTGCATGAAGTTTAGGGTATATGTGTGGACTGGTGGGAATTGGTGTGTCAGCTTTGGGGGGCTTTAAAGCCAAGAATGAGTCTGTGTGATATCACCAAAAGAGGAAATATAGATAGAAAAGAGGTCCAAGGAATGATAACCGAGGCACACCCATTATTTAGAGGACTTGGGAATCCAATGTTAAAGGTAATGCAATAAGTTAAAAAGAGCCAGTAAAAGATATTTTTTAAAAAAATAAACAAAATCAGAGAATAAAGAAATGTGGCGGTTTAGATGCAACATGAAAATAAGGATGTGATCAGCAATGCCACACCATGACTAATATTAGTATCAAAGATAGTGACAACACAACAAAAACTGTAGCTAATGCATATTATACTTGCCTTATTCCAAGTAGTGTTCTAGCACTTTAGGTCTATTAAAACTCAATCCTCACAATTTCATGAGACAAGTATTAGTGTATTTCCAGTTTTGCAAATGAGAACTCTGAGGTCCACAAAGTTTAAGTGGCATATCCAAGATCATATAATTAGTAAGCAGAGGAGTCAGGATACAGAGTGCATTCTTTTAAATATATAACTACTAGAAGCCCAGTGCATGAATTTGCGCATGGGTGGGGTCCCTCGGCCTGGCCAGCGATTGGGGCCATAGGGGCCTTCTCGCCCAGTCCCTATCAGGACTGATCAGGGCTGACCAGGGAGAGGGACTGCCAGAGGTTGGCTTTGGGAGCGCATTGACCACCAGGGGGCAGCTCCTGTGTTGAGAGTCTGCCCCCCTGGTGGTCAGAGTGTGTCATAGTGACCAGCCTACTGGTCGTTTGGTTCCTTAGGCTTTTATATACATAGATATCTGTGTCAGTGCTTGAAAACAACTGAAAGTGTTTGTATGAGTTTTGGATAATGACTATTGCAGGTTGAATGTGTTCATTGTCTAAGGAATCTGCTAATTTAGTATAATTATGGGTAATTTATTTCCCTCTTACAAATTAATGACTTATATGAACTCATAAAGGGACTCATTCATATGTGTTTTTGAATCTTGGACTTTATTTCTGGGAATCACTTTTTCCCTCACTGCATCATCCCTTCTGTTTTAGTCATATATCTGCATTTTTCTTCTAGTTGTCAAACACTGAAACACACCACTAAACACTTTACATACCACTAAAACATAAAGAAGGGCAGAAATTGAGCTGTTGGTGAAAGATTCAATGCACCTGTTTCTAATTAAGACATGGCAGTGGCTGCTAAATCCTTCTTCCACGTATCTGGATGGAGGCTCTTGAGACCATGTCATCTCTTTATCCTCTGACTTACATCAGAATGAGTCCAGCAGGGATGGTCTTCATCCCTGTTGCAAGAGCTTCTCCCCACAGAGAGTTAGACCCTCTGGCAAAGCCCAGGCTGTAACTGAGATTTCCTGGCAAATTCCATGTGTGGAGAATCAAACCCTCAGAAACCTTCCAAGAGAACTTCCATTGGTTTCAGCTGTGCCTAATTTGCCATGAAACTTCAGAGAGGGCCATAAATTGGCGAATATTTTGCTATAGATTTTTCTGCTTTAGGAGACACACACACACACACACACACAGAGAACAAACAGAGGGGGTCAGATGCAGAATTTTTTCTTTGAAGGTGAAAGAACATTTATGCCCTTATGTCACTTCAGATATCCATGACTAAACAGGGATGGACATGCCGAAGGAGTAGGCAGAATTCGTTTTTGTAAAACTTACTTCAGTGTAACCAAGTTGATTGTCTTCAGCTTATAAAAACGGGCACAGAAAGAATGAGAATCAGACTCCCTATAATTATTCAGTAGAACATGTGTGATGGGATATGACAGTGTCTCTAATACCTATGGTGCAATCTGTAGTTATAAACAGAGTTTGCTACTTGTCACAAATCCAGAAAACAAATACATTTGTTGTGCTATGATTCCCTTAGGAAGAACTGCATTTGATCACCTATCTTGGTCTTCTCTGAACAATTTTAACTAAAATAAAAGCACTACAGTCATATTTGAACTAAAGGTCCCACTGGATTGATAAAACAGAGTTTCAAAAACCTATTTCTTTGAAAAATTGGAAAGATCTCCAGAGGGGTTGGGGTTATGTGAAAATCCTGCCTCAAACAAAATGAGGGAGAAGTTTTATACTCACTATGAACAGAAAAGCAGGAGTAATAACTAAAATGATGTATAGATTATACAAAAACAACAGAAAACACCATAAGGAAATTTTATGAAGAATAGAATAGAGCATCTGGCTGTTGTAGTTTTGGTGTTTATATTTTGAGAAAGGCTTGTTTTGTTATCAATTTTGCTGAAAACAGTGTTTATAATTGTACCAAATTCATGTGTAATTCTTTTCTGGTGTTGGAAATAATGTTGTTTCTTTAATTAGTTTCTTAAATATTTAGCCATTCTAACAACTATATATTTAGTCATTCTAGAGAACTATTTATTTCCCCAAAAAAGATATGGAAAATTTTATTTTGAAGTAACCTGTACTCTTAGTGCAGTTCACATCTAATTGTATGCATGACTACTCTCTATCTCTCAATTAACAGTGTGGAATACTGGAGTAATGAAACATTTCAAGTCACAAATGTCCTAAAACAGGGACAACCAGTGATGGTGGGTAGAAAGTAATAAGTTTGTTTGCTTTTTTTGTTGTTGGGTATATTCAATATATATGGTCATTTAGGTATAGTGGATGGGGAAGAATAGATTTGAAAAGGGAACTTTTATGTACTGATAAAATCTTATCAGCTAAAAGGTTTCATCTGCTTATGTCTTAATTTCCTGGCCATGGAGTCATGCCTACTTGCTTTTGAATTTGGAATCTCTTCCTCACCAGCTGTATAATTTTGGGCTTGATGATCAACTTGGTCTCTAGTAGTTTTATGTGTATCAGTGAGGCACTAGAATAACTTACTTAATGTAGGAGTTAGTGGACAAAATAGAATACTATATATGAAGACAAAAAAACCACATCTGGTTCATAATAAGTACTCAGTATATTATAGCTATTTTTCTTCTGCTCCCACTTTTACTCCTTCCTCCTATTAAATATGTTATGATAAAGACAAAATCTTTTTAATTTACATAAATTGTAGAAGTTTATTATATTGCAAATACAGATGACCTGAAGATTTAGACTCTGTTAATCTTTTTTTTCCTTTATTTTTCTATTCTATCCATAATAGTTTTTAACTGAATTGAATAATCCTAATAATTATCTATACCAACTATTGTATACAGAACTGATATTGTTTATCAAGAACAAGTGTTCTCATAATTATTCAATCTTTTAGGACTACATTTGACCACAGATAGTTATCATATTAACAATTTTAAGATGGCTTTAAAGTTTATATCATATCACTTGTTAAAGTTTTATTACAAACTAGAGGCCCGCTGCATGGAAATTCAAGCATTCAGGTGGTGGGGGTCCCTCAGCCTGGCCTGTGCCCTCTCACAGATAAGGAACCCTAGGGGGATGTCTGACTGATGGCTTAGGCCCACTCCCCTGATTGGCCCGTGGGTTGTTCCACCATTCGATTGATTTGCATATTAGGCTTTTATTATATAGGATACTAGTGCCCCGGTGCGCGGATTTATACACATTGAAAGGAAATTATTTAGAAGATGGCTAGCAGGGTGGGACTGGGTGAGACGGGCTGGACATGCCTTGGAGCCAACTTCCCCCGGTCCCTCCCCAGGCGGCTGTACCTGGGGCTGCACTGCAGCTTGAAGGGCATCTACGGAGTGAACAGGGTCCCTCTGGCAGGTGTGGTCCCTTGGTCTGAACTGTGGGGATCAGGCTGAAACCATCTCTCTGACATCCCCCAAGGGGTCCCAGATTGCAAGAGGGCAGTTCTTGGGTGATGCGCCCAGGAATTGGGCTCCCTCCTCTCTAGTTCTGGAGTGTGTCATCTGAGAACTGCCGCTGCTAAGTCACCGTAGTTTGGCAACTCCTGCGTTGAGCGTCTGCCCCCTGGTGGTCAGTGAACATCATAGCTACTGGTTGGAGCATCTGCCCCCTGGTGGTCATTGCGCGTCATAGTTACCAGTCAGATGGTCACTTAGCCCTTTATATATATAGATATGTATTTTGTTTAATTAAATATCACTTAATGACATTAAAAGCTTTTGTGAAAATTAATAGTTCTCCACAAAACTCCTCTTACCTATTACATTGATCTCACTACATTAATTATTTCATGATATAGTCAATTCTTGTAATTTATGGTAGTTACATTTTGTATAGCTCCCTCAAGTACTGAATAGTCAATACTGAATCATTGCTCACAGGGGAAACACAGGGTTAAAATTCCTGCAAACCTGTGATGACAACACATTTAGCAATTGATCATTAGATATCTTGCCTTCTGTGTTTATATTTCAAAATATTTTAGCCCTAACCGGTTTTGCTTAGTGGATAGAGCTTGGCCTGCGGACTAAAGGGTTGGATTCCAGTCAAGGGCAGGTACCTTGGTTGCAGCCTCCTCCCTGGTTTGGGCCCTGGTCAGAGGCTCGTTCAGGCGACCAATGGCTGTGTTTCTCTCACATCGATGTTTCTCTCTGTCTTTCCCTCTCTCATCCACTCTCCCTAAAAATCAATGGAAAAATATCCTCGGATGAGGATTAACAAAAAAAGATAAAAATAATATTTTATTTAATCTAAATTATTAATTCATTAAATTGAAGTCAATGAACTAATTGATTATCCTGAATATAACTATTTATTGATTGAAATAAATATAATTTTAGCCTAAACAAAGCCTATCTAACACATGCATTTTCTCTGTAAGGCATATCATAACCTGCTTGTGCTTTGGAATAGGAGACCCTTTTCAACACTATCCTTTGTGTCATTTTAAACTGCAAAACCACCAACAAAAATCACACACACACACACACACACACACACACGCAGCACTAAATAGACCATAAAAATAACACTAATTTCCAGTGTTAGAGTGGAAGCAAGAAGACAGTCACTTTGTTAAACCTCAGGCGAGAATGTGTGTCACCTAACTCAAATTTTATGCTTCTCTAATCATGTCTATTAGTGACTGCAGAAGTGTCACGAGTATTGATTTAGGGATTACAAATAAATTTTAGTGAGTAGGCAAATTTGCCAGTGTAGAATCCACAAGTAAAGAGAATCGACTGACTGTATTTACAGTGAAATTCTGTCTCTCTGTCTCTAATAGAGCTAGTGGAAATGGATTCTACTTTTCAAGTTCTCATATAGTAACTATAAACTTCATTTTCTAGAGAGAATGTGAATCAGCCAAGTGCAAGAAAAATGATCATCTTCATTGTGAGAGTGGGGAAATTTTTTATAATAATGAATACAGACCAATTCTGATGCATCTAGAAAGACCTTTAATTTAGGAAATTTGTTCTTTACCATAAAGATTTTTATATTATAACACAATATCTCACATTTTTGACATCAACAATGACAAAACAGCAGTAACAAAAAAAAAGAGTAATTTTCTTTTCGAATTTCCTTGATTTAGGAATGCAAATTACTACCCTAAAAGTTTATATACATCCTAGAAGGCAATGCAATTAGGCATATTATTGTGGCTTGACAAGTCTCATTATGTAGTCTCCAGGGAAAAATGGTGTATGTAACACCACATTTTGTAGCTCTTTCAGGCATGGAAGAAGAATAGCACAGATGTTGCCAAATTTAAAAAGAAAGACTCAGTGTAATGAGGGAATATATTCCTAAAAGGATATATCCCTAAGGTGAAACATTTATTTACCAAACAACTTTTTTTGTCAAGGGTTTCTGTGTGTTTTTTAATGTGGTTTATATGAACATATCAATTATAATACAATCATTCCCTGGTTTTTATCTGGCTTTTTCTGTGTCCTAAAAGCTACCTGAAGTGGAGAAATTGATCAAGCAGATACATTTTGAAATTTCTTATAGTCAGTGAAATATAATGGGTAGTGACTAGAAAATTCCTAAAGAGCACTTTTAGTTTTAAAAATATCATGATCCCTAAAATATTATTAATTCAAACTTGAATAGTCAAACAGCAAAATATCTTTTTAAGCTGTGGTTCATTACTTCTTCCAAAATTTAAACAAAAGTACTTCTTTATCAATAATTACATTATTAAATTAATGGATCTTCTATATCTACAAAAGAAAAAGATTATATTTAAAGAAAAAAAATGTTCTTTCAATGGAAAGAGAAGGAATAACAGATGACTGTGTTGCTAAATGTGCAAGGTTCAGGTGATATCCAGTAATGTGCTGGCTAATTTTTAACAATCAATTCTCACTACACACACACACACACACACACACACACACACACACACCCCAACCCCATAATTTGTAATGTTTGCCAATTTTCATTGTGCAGATAATCCCACTGTAGTTTATTTCAAACTACTAACATTTCACTAAGGATATAACATAGAGGTATGTGGGAAGTCAGAGAAATATTCAGCTCTCATAAGCATACTTCAGCACACCACTGGTTATATCTCTAAACTATTTTTTCCATAAATCTGAATTTTTCACCAACCAACTGATAAATTTATATTCTTAAAAAATCTGTTTTATCTTGCATTATATGTACTTTTAGGGGAAGAAATAGTGCCAATATTAATAAAGCTTGATTTTTATTTTTCTGATTTGTTTCCTAAATATTTTATACATTATTGA
This sequence comes from Myotis yumanensis, assembly GCF_028538775.1. Classification (NCBI taxonomy): domain Eukaryota; kingdom Metazoa; phylum Chordata; class Mammalia; order Chiroptera; family Vespertilionidae; genus Myotis; species Myotis yumanensis. The sequence goes on from NW_027223754.1 coordinate 134,403,569, forward strand.
AATACTAGATGCCCGATGCACGAAATTCATGCAAGAGTAAGCCTTCCTTCCTCCAGCTGCTGGCACCAGTTTCCTTCTGGCACCTGGGACCCAGGCTTCCCTCACAGCCCTGACTTCTTCCAGAAGGACATCAGGTCTAATTAGCATATTATGCTTTTATTATTATAGATTGTTATTAGCATTTAAAGATGCAAATTAACATTTATAAATAGTTGTTTTACATATAAATACTACTTATAAGCATATGGTTGGTCCTCAAATATTTAGATTGATGTGGTTAGATTTAAAATCAACCTTGCCTTTCCACAGGTATTCTTCTTAATGTTTTCATTGCAATGCATGGATGTATGTATTTGTGGATGTTGAGTATGTTTGTGGATGAGAATTAAGATGAATGTGTTGTTGACAAATAAAAAAAAAGAAGGAGAGAAAGAAAATTATCTTTCTTAAGTACTGTTAAGATATTACCAACAAGCTTAATCATAAAAAGAAAACATAATTTACTTGGTGGATAGGACATGATTTATGACAAAGTGTTATGAAAATACTAATAATATATTAAAATGATTGAGTTTTTTTTCAGTTAAATTCATATTCACTGTTTTGTTTTTATCTTTTCACATTTTCTTTTTATTCTGGAGTTAAGATTCCAAAGGAGAACTTTTTTCTTTCTTTTTTTATTAATTATTTGTAATTGAGTTTGAATTTCCAAAGTGTGTTTTCAGATATTTGAAATAGATGAAAAGCTAAGAATCACCATTTAAGAGAATTTATGTAGATTTCTGTTCAAATGAGGCTATAATTATTGAATTTTGCATATCCTTATTTTTATTTATTTGTTTATTTTAATCCTCTCCTGAGGATTTGTTCTAGTTGATATTTTTTTAGAGAGAGAGTAAGGGAGAATGAGAAAGAGAGAAACAATGGTTGGTTGACTCCCTTTTGGGCTCTGACGCGGGATCAAACCTACAACCCTGGTATGTGCTCTGAATGAGTATTGAACCCACAACCTTTTGGTGTATGGATTTATATTCTAAGTAACTGAGCCACCCAACCAGGGAAACCTTGTTTATTTTTTTTTTTGTTTTATTTTTTTTTTGTAATGTACAGCTCCTGATTAATTATTATTATTTTAATGCTTCAGCTAATATCTAAGCACAACTTCTTAGGAATACATCTCTTGAATAAGTCAAGATAAACCTGTTTTGAATGAGCAAAATCAGAAATGTCAAGTGCTTTTTCTCTAAATGAATTTTATTAAAGTATATTGACACAATATTATACTTTTTTCAGGTTTAAAAATAGTGATTTGACACTGAAATACTTAAATAAAGCCACATTAAGTCTAGTAACCACCTGTCACCATACAAATTTACTATAACTTTATTGGTCATATTTCCTATGCTATACATTGCATCCCTGAGACATATTTACTTTATAAATGGAAGTTTGAAACTCTTAATTCCTTTCACCAATTTTGCTCATCCCCTGCCCCCACTCCCATTTACTTTTAGTAATCATCAGTTTGTTTTCTGTATCTGTGAATTTGTTTCTATTTTGTTTGTTAATTTGCTTTACTTTTCAGAATCTACTTACAAGTGAAATCATACAGTATGTGTCTTTCTTTGAATTACTTCACTTATGGTAATACTCCTAGGTCTATCATGTTATTGCTTATGATTACATTTCATTATTTTTATGGCTGCATAAAGTAGTATCACTTCTTTATTCTTTGTGCATTAATCTATCAATGAACACAGGTTGCTTCCATACTTTGGCTTTTTCAAATTACTGTTGTTATTTTCTTCAGATATACTAGAGGCCTGGTTCACGAAATTTGTGCACTGGGGGCGGGAGGCGCTCCCTCAGCCCTGCCTGTGCCCTCTTGCAGTCCAGCAGCCCTCGGGAGATGTCCGCTCCCAGTGGGGAGCGGGCCTAAGCCGGCAGTCAGACATCCTTAGTGCTGCCACGGAGTCAGGAGAGGCTTGCCAGCCATGAGCCTGGCTTCTGGCTGAGCAGAGCTCCCCCTGTGGGAGCACACTGACCACCAGGGGGAAGCTCCTGCGTTGAGCGTGTGCCCCCTGGTGGTCAGTGTGTGTCATAGCGACCAATCATTCCACCATTTGGTCAATTTGCATATTAGCCTTTTATTATATAGGATACCCAGAAATGGAATTGCTGGATCACATAGTAGTTTTATTTTTAAATTTCTGAGAAACCTATATACTTTTTTTCCTCCATGGTAGCTGAACCAATTTATGTTCCCACCAACAGTGCAAAAGCTTTCTGCCTTTTCCACATCCTTGCCAACAATTGTTATTTGTTGTCTTTTTTTTATAATAGTCATTCTGACAGGTTTGAAGAGATATCTTATTATGGATTTGGTTTGCATTTCCCTGATGATTAGTTGATCATCTTTTCATGTGTCTTTTGGCCATCTGTATGTCTTTGTCAGATACCTGTGTATTCAAGCCTTCTGCCCATTTTTAAATCAGGTTGGTTTTTTATATATTGAATTGTATTTCTTTATATCTTTTTAATATTAACCTTTTATCACAGATATCATTTGCAAATATCTTCTTGCACTTAGCAGATTGCTTTTCCATTTTGTTTCCTTTGCTGTATAAAAACTTTTAGTTTGATATAGTGCTATTTGTTTATTTGTTTATTTTTGTCGACCTTGCCTGAGGAAACGTATTTTAAAAATATGTATTGCTAAGACTTATGTTAAAGAGTTTCCTATCTATGACTTCTGCTAGAAATTTTATGATTTTAGGTTTTGGTATCAAAGCCAGGTTTGGCTGCCTGCCACTTCAAAAGCCAATACTTGAGAGTCAGGTGCTGGTGTAAGGGAAGATGGCTTATTCAAGTGCTGACCACCTGAGAAGATGGGGAACTCTCTCCCAAAGCACATTTTAACATCTCAGTGCAGGCAGAGGTTTTTAAAGGAAGGAGAAGGAAAACAGAACAAAGAGATCAAGGGGAGGGAGTTAAAAGTTCTCCATGTGCAGACTAGCACAGTCCCATTCTGATAAGAATCTTGAAACTGATCGAGCAATGGTCTGGGGTGCATCAACCTGGTTTCACAGTTGAAGGTCAGCAAATCTCCCAGAGCTGGAAAGACTGGAGGTCAGAGACTTTATCTTTTGAAGTTAGTTCCTAGAATTCTTATCCAAACATGCTGTTCAACTACAAGCTACTTGTTATTTAGAGTCAGTATTTTCCAAAACAATGTCAAATGAATGGGGGTGGGGGAAGTTTACAATTTCCTGCTGTCAATTTTTCTTCCATTTCCATGAAATTTTCTCTGACTAATGTGTAGCAGAGTCTTGGGACATTAATTTAGCATAAAATGCCTGAAGTTTTTGTAAGATATAATTTTTAGTTTTCTATTTGGAGTAGAAGCTTCCAATTGCTGAAGTCTGTTTGCATATCCTTGTTATATATAATATGATTATCTTGAATATTTTACAAATGATTAATATTAGAAATGAGATGGTTAGATCTAACTTTATAGTTTTTCCCAGGATAGACTTTAAAGACAATTAACTGAAATACAGTCTAATATCCACAACTATGTGTTATCGATTTTATTGAAACACACTTTTTCCCTTAAAATTACCCTAATTTATATCAAAGATAGCCAGATTAAGATTATTTACTGCATTAAGTTAAGTTTCAATTTGGCCTGATTATTTGTATAAACACAATAAGAATAATTATTAAGGTATGCTTATTAAGGTATAATTCACCAAAATGCTTTAAGAAAACAAACAAGTGTCATTATATCTGGAAAATACAAAACAGGTTTTAAATCAGCAATATTTTGAATATAGACATAAGAATAATAATTATCTTCAGTTCATTTAGTCCTAAAATCAATTCCTATTTATCCTAATTATTTGCCAGTATTTTCGTGAATCCAGCTGTTCCTTAGAACTTCAGTCTTTATCTAGTCCAAAGGTATGATTTAAAAATTTATTCTTAGAAACTCTTATTTTAGTATAAGTCATAGTCCTTTTTATGAATTTTTCTGGAGATGTAACATTTTTGCAAATGCTTCAGAGTAAAACAATGACTGTTTCTAAATGAAAAAAAATTACTTTAAATTACATGTTTATAGATGTGATTATAATGCAATTGAAAAAGGAATTTGCTTTTTTTGTGACAACATTTTAAGATAACAATCAGAATTATGAATAAAAGTATATCAGAACTTTGTAGATATTTGACTAAGAAACCAATTAATTTGTTCTCCACTGTCAATTGTAACTGGGGTTCTTCTGGGGAAATAGCAATTGGCTTTGAAAAATTAAAGGTAATTCTGGGCCTTTTCATTGGTCGTCATGTAGATATTTAGTAAGACCTAAAGTGTTTTAGATTTTCAATTTCTCTTGAAATGTCAATAATTTTTATCAAATAATTTTTGATTATCAGCTTTTGCCAGATATTGTTCAACAAGGTTGGGCAAAAATAGGCTTATACTTGTTTGTACAGAAAATAATACAATAATTAATAAATAATAATTCAAGAATAAAATCCATGTTTCACGTACTGACAACAATAAACCTACTTTGCTTCACCCTGTATGTGCCAGATATACAATAATAACCAAAGGGGGAAAATATCCCCGCCCTCATAAAGCTTAAATTGTAGGGCCAGGAGAAAACAGAGAGTAGATCTAATTACAAAATTTAAGTAACTTCCATAATATATTCAAAGGTTATTTGTGCTACAAAAAGGGAAACATGCACTAAAAAGATAATGAAAATTTGGAATGATAATGGGGGAAGGGAATATTTCAGTAGCAAGTAGGTAAGCCAGGATCATCTCATTAAAATGGTCAGATACATTGCAGTAGAAATGTGCACACCTGGCCTGGAAATTTTGAATTCTCTCTTTCTATATATAATTCTACAATAAAATAAAACAGGAATCCTTGGAAAAATGGCCAAGTTTAGACCCAAAACAGAGAGAATAAAAAATGATCCTTGAGCATCTTATAGTACCAGAAATTAGAGTGCACAAAAAGCAAAAGTACTGGACATGTCAAAAAGAGCCAAACATAAAGTGCTCTCAATGGTCAAAGGTGGGACAATTTGACCAACAAAATAAATAATGTAGATTGGGTTCTAATCCAAAGTATAAAATAAATATTCAGAAGTCCACACCAAGATAAATAGATGACTAAATACATAAATAAGGGAGGATAAATAAATTTTCTTACAGAAGAATTCTAAAAAGTATATGTAGATAACACTAACCTAGTACATGGAGCTTGATTCTGATCTCCCTTGTGGGTGGATAGAATTTAGTGATTTGCCTCTAAATAAAAGAGTATGGGGAAAAAGAATGGTGACTTTCAATAGAGAAACCTGGTAAGTATTTCTTGAATCAATTGATCAATAGTGATCTTCTAGTGAAGTTATAGGTATCACCTATCTCCTAATATGTTGATAAGAACGACACTTCACCTCTGTTTCAGATGTTCCAAAAACCCATAACCCAAGGCTAGTCATGAGTAAACAGACAAGAAAACATTAAACTAAGAAACATTCTATGAAATACCTAGACTGTTCTCTTCAAAACTGTCAAGGTCATGGAAAACAAAACGCGAGAAACGGCTACTACAGAGGACATTTAAGAGCCCTGACAACTACATGCATTGCAATATCCTAAGTTAGATGCTGACTCCCTCCGCTACCCCCCAAAAAGAACGCTAATAAAATCCAAACAACAGCCGGATTTTAGTTCATAGTAATGTAGTGATGCTGGTTTCTTAGCTTGGACAAATGATGCCAGGGGGGAAAATTGAAATTAGCTCAGGAATAGACAGGAACTCTGTACACTATCTTTGCAAGTTTTCTATAAAACTAAAAGTATCACAAAATAAAAATTTTTTTTCTTAAAAGAAAAGGTGAGATGTAAGCAAATGTTTGGGTGAAATAACAGAGTGGGCCTGGCAATATTGGAGCTGACTGCCCATGTAGAAGTATTTCAGTTAAAGGAAACAATACAAAAAATAAAATAAATAAAAAGGCTGGTGAGTGCCTGGATTGTCAGGAAACCTGCAGGGGACAAGTGTGTCTTCCTAAAAATGAGCAAGTGAGAAATCAGTAAAAGAAAATAAGCTTTTCCTCCAGGAAAGTAAGACTGTGTGTGTGTGTGTGTGTGTGTGTGTGTGTGTGTGTGTGTGTGAGAGAGAGAGAGAGAGAGAGAGAGAGAGAGAGAGTTAGCATGCATGTATGTGCCTGTGTTGTGTTTGTAAAAAACTCTGCCAGTATTTGCAAGATTTAAGATATGGTTTTTGTTTCACAATTTATATCAGCTACTATTTTGGTTCTACTACCATCTCTTAACTACAAATACCATTTTCAACTTTACCTCTTGACAGGAGGATTTTTCTCTGTGGAATCAAGGACAATAGAAGAAAAAATATAGTTGAGTATTTTCATACTTATTTGTATGTAGAACATCTATTATTTCTGCCAAGAACAAAATAATAATAATAATTACTGCACTTTGTAAAATGCTCCAGATCTGATTTCTCTACACTAATATTAATAATAATTTTATTGGTTAATAATAATTAATAATAATTTTCTGATAACATGCATACTGCTTTGTGTATTACTTTTACACTCTAGTCCCTATAATTATCAGCATGTCTTGTTTCAGTGTGTGATCAATATCTTCTTAGATATTTGCATAAAAGCTTTTAATTTTATCTTCTTCAGCTTATGTAGTTAGAACATAGGCTTGAATGGTGGTTATGTTGGTAGATTTTCCAAGAAATCTGACTGATTTTATTTGATCAAAACTTATACTGTAACCCATAACTGTCTGTATTAATCTTGCCTCAGAATTAAAGCAACTTCATTTCTTCTGAGTTTAACATTTCCAGAGTATAACACTTTGCAGTTGCCCCTCCTTGTCTTTTCATGGCTTTATAGTTCATTTCGTTTTTAGTGCTGAATAACATTCCATTGTCTGGATATACCATAGTTTATTGATCCACTCATCTACTGAAGGATATCATGATTGCTTCTATGTTTTGATAATAGTGAATAAAGGCACTCTAAATATCCACGTACAGGTTTTTGTGTTGACATGAGTTTCAAATGATTTGAGTGCGCAATTGTTGTGTCATATTGTAAGAGTATGTTTAATTTTTAAACTGTCACATGGTTTTTCAAAATTGATTACACCAATACGTATTCCCGCCAGCAATGAGTAAGAGTTCCGGTTGATCTACATTCTTACCAGCATTTGGCATTGTCAGTATTTTAAATTTTAGCTATTGCAATACGTGTGTAGTATTATGTTATTTTTTAATTTGCAATTCTCTAATAAAATATGACAGCAAAACTTTATATGCTTATTTCCTATGGTATCTGCTTTGGTAAGGTATCTGCTTTGGTAAGGTAACTGTTCAGATCTTTGTCCATATTAAATGGAATTGTTTATTTTCTTACTGTTGAGTTTTAAAGGTTCTATGAATATTCTGAAATACAGTACTTTATAAGAGATATTCTTGAAAATAATTCATTTTAATCCATGGCTAGCCTTATTTTCTTGTCATCACCTTTTACAGAGCAGAAGTTTTTAATTTTAATGAAGAATAACATTTCAATTATTTCTTCCAAGGATCATGCCTTTGATATCCTATTTAAATAGTCATTGTCAAATCCAAGGCCATGTATATTTTTCCTTCTCCTCTAGAACTTTTATAGTTTTTCATTTTATATTTAGCTTTGTGAACCATTTTGGCAAATATTTTTTCCAAAATATAATGTGTGAGTTTTTTCTGTTTGTTTTTTTTTAATTTAAATCATTATATTGAAAGTATTACTTATGTCCTTTTTCCCCCCCGACCCCTTTGCCCCAGGCCCTCACCACCCCACTGTTTGTGTCCATGACTTATGTATACATGCATACAAGTTCCTTGGTTGATCTCTTTCCACCACCCACCCACCCCTACCTTCCCTCTGAGATTCCACAATCTGCTCCATGATTCCATGTCTCTGGATCTATTTTGTTCATCAGTTTATTTTGTTCATTAGATTCCACATATGAGTGATACATGAATTTCTCTGACTGGGTTATTTCGCTTCACATAATACTCTCCCTGATTAGGCTAATTACAACTGATGAAATTGTAGCAGTAATTAAAAAACAAAACAAAAAACACAAAAAAACAACATAAAAATAAAACAACTCCCAACAAACAAAAGCCATGGTCCAGACAGCTTCACATGGAAGTTTTACCAAATATTCAAAGAACTAACAGACAAGAAGAAAACATCAAAGACCTCCAAACTGTAAAGGAGGAAGTAAAACTCTCATTATTTGCAGATGACATAATATTGTACATAGAAAACCCTAAAGATACTACCAAAAAAAACTACCAGATTTGATAAGTGAATTTGGCAACATGGCAGGATACAAAATTAACACCCAGAAATCTATAGCATTTTTATACACCAATAATGAATTTTCAGAAAGAGAAAGTAAACAAACAACCCCATTTACCACTGCAACAAAAGATTAAGATACTTAGGACTAAACTTAACCAAGGAGGTAAAAGACCTGTACCCAAAAAAATACAGGACATTGAAAAAAGAGATAGAGGAAGATATAAAGAAGTGGAAGAACATACTGTGTTCATGGATTGGTGGAATTAACACCATCAAAATGTCTATACTACCCAAAGCAACATATAGATTCAATGCAATTTCCAATTAAAATACCAATGGCAAATTTCACACATTTAGAACAAATACTCCAAAAATGTATATGGAACCAAAAAAGATGCTGAATAGCCTTAGCAATCTTGAGAAAGAAGAACAAAGTTGGAGGAATCACAATACCAGATACCAAGTTATACTACAAAGCCATTGTAATCAAAACAGCCTGGTTTTGACATAAGAACAAGTATAAAGATCAATGGAACAGAACAGAGACCTCAGAAATCAACCCAAGCCATTAAGCTCAATTAATATTTGACAGATGAAGCAAGAGCATACAGTGGAGTAAAGACAGTGTCTTCAATAAATGGTGTTGAGAATATTGGAGAGATACTTGCAACAAATGAAACTAGACCACCAACTTACACCATACATCAGAATAAACTCAAAATGGATAAAAGACTTAAATGTAAGACATAAAACCATAAAAACCCTAGAAGGAACCATAGGTAGCAAAATCTCAGACACCTCTCATAGCAATATGTTTGTGGATAGATCTCCTAAGGCAAAGGAAACCAGGATAAAATAAATGAGTGGCACTGCATTAAAATAAAAAGCTTCTGCACAGCAAAATGAAAAGGTAGCCCACTGTATGGGAGAACATATTTGCCAATGATACATGTGGTAAATTGTTAATATCCAAAATATATAAGGAACATATACAACTTAAACAAGGGAAGACAAACCATCCAATTAAAAAGAGGGCAAAGGATCTAATAGACACTTTCTCCATTGTGGACATACAGATGGCCAAGAGCCATATGAAAAAAATGTTCAAAATCACTGATCATCAGAGAGATGTAAATTAAAATGACAATGAGGTACCACCTCACACCTGTCAGAATGAATACCATCAACAAATCAACAAATGACAAGTGCTGGTGAGGCTGTGGAGAATCAATCCCTTCCCTAATGCACCGCTAGTAGGAATGCAGACTGGTGCAGCCATTATGGAAAATAGTATGGAGTCTCCTCAAAATATTTAATATGGAATTGCCATTTGACTCAGTGATCCCACTTCTAGGAATATATCCCAAGAAACCCAAAACACCAATAAGAAAGAATGTATGCACCGCTATGTTCATAGCAGAACAATTTGCAATAGCTAAGATCTGGAAACAGTCAACTGCCCATCAGCAGATGAGTGACTGAAAAAAGCTGTGGTACATTTACGCAATGGGATACTATATAGCAGTAAAAATGACGGATCTCTTACCCTTTGAGACAGCATGGAGGGACCTGGAAAGCATTTGGGTAATTTTTGTGAAGGATGTAAATTCTATATCTACTTTTTTTTAATGTGGATCTTTTTTGTTTTTTCAGCATTTGTTGAAAAAAATCTTTGTTCTTTTTTTTTTTTAAATCAGGTGATTATTTCTGAGCTCTATTTTGCTCCATTGATATATTTGTCTATTCTTTCACCAATACCACACTGTCTTGATGACTATATATTTTAGAACGCCTTGAAATAGTGTCAGTCTTTTAACTTGATTCTTCTGCAATATTGTATTGGCTATCATTTTCTCTTTTGCCTCACCACATAAGATGTAGAATCAAATTTTCAATATCTACAAATTACTTGCTGGGTTTTTACTTTGACTTCATTAAATTTATTAATCAAGTTGGGAATAACTGCCATTTTTACAATGCTGAGTTTTATTCATGATCATGGCTAAGCTTTACATTTATTTAGTACTTTGGTTTGTTTCATCAGAATTTTGTAGTTTTCCTCACATATACTTGTGTGTGTGTGTGTGTGTGTGTGTGTGTGTATTCTATATCTATGGTTAAGTATATAGCCATATATACTTATTCTATATTTATGACTAAGTATTTCACACTGTGGATGCAAATGTAAGTTATATTGTGTTTTTAATTTCAAATTTCAGTTGTGCATTGCTGGTAATGTAGGAAAGAGGCTTACTTTTATTAACCTTATATTTTGTGACTTTGCTATAAATGCTTATTAGTTATAGGTTAGTAGGTGATATATTTTATGTTAGAATAACATTAATGAAGTTATATGTCTGAATGAAGTTAATGAGAGTAAAACAAGAAACGTCCAATGTGCAGGCAATCAATAAAAACTTCCAAAAGGAGGACTACATATAGTTGCATCCATCACACTACGTGATAAAATGTCTTGTGTAGTATTCACTCATTCCCAATACTGTGTTCCCTTTCAAAACTGCATCTCTCCTAGCTACGTCATGGTATCCTAAATTGTAGTATTACTGTGTCAGTGAGAAAAATATGGATGGCCCTGTGAAGCATAAACAGACCTTCATATTGAAACTTATTTCTTCAGCTTTAGCAATGGTTTGTAAATCAACAAAGTAGAAAATACCCAAGAGTTCACAACTGTTTCATGAGTAGAATTATAGGCAACTATAGACGAATGTCCATACCATATTATTTGAAAAAAAATAAAGAGTAGTCTGTGACTTTCATGTTTTCCCTTTGCCAGTGTTTCTATAGCATCCTACTGCAAGTATCACCACTTAAAATAACTCAGTGGAGATTTCAACTGACTATCCAAATCTATTAACCTATAAATTTATTTTGCTATGCCAGATATATATGGTTCTATAGTATAAACTCTGTGCTACTTACAAAAACTTTAGTCATTAAGTTTAAATCAAAGTTTTGGTTTAACTCAGTAGTTTACCATCTTATTTTATACCTTTCCAGATGACCACAAATTTGGAAAAGTCTTACAACCATCCATGTTGTTTCCAGGACTAATTCATAGACTCAACGTAACATAGGGATGCAATGATGACAAAAAATACTTTTAAAGTTAAACTTTGTCATAGGTTAATTTCTATAGAAAATAGATTCTGATACTTGCATGCAGAAATTATATTAGAAAATTATGTATGAACTAGAGGCCTGGTGCATGAAATTCATGCGGGGGCGGGGGGGTCACCTCAGCCCAGCCTGCACTCTCTCCAATCCAGGACCCCTGGGGGATGTCTTCCTGCGGTAGGCCCAATCCTGGGGATTGGGCCTAAACCGGCACTCGGACATCCCTCTCACAATCCGGGACTGCTGGCTCCTAACTGTTCACCTGCCTGCCTGCCTGATCTCCCCTAACTCCCCCAGCCCTGCCAGCCTGGTCACCCTTAACAGCCCCCTCCCCTGCTGGCCTGGCCACCCCCAACTGCCCCCCTGCCAGCCTGGTTGCCCCCAACTGCCCCCCTTTCCATCCTGGTCACCCCCAACTGCCCCCCTGCCAGCCTGGTCGCCCCCAACTGCCGCCTCTGTGGCCTGGTTGCCCCATGCAGCTTGCTGTTCAGTCATTTGGTCATCCCTCACTAACCCCCCTGCTGGCCTTGTCACCCCACACAGCCTGCTGTTCTGTCATTACTGTTACTGTGATGGTGTCCCAGACAATTTGCATATTCCTCTATTATTAGTATAGGTGATAGTTCTGAGGGGTTTGCAGCACTGGAACTGCAACAGCTCCTCAGAGTTGAGAGCTAAAATAGAATGTGATGCCTCATATTCATTAATATCTCATCTTTTCCCTGCCATTTCCCATTAATGAACTTAATTTTTTCTATAACACCCCAAAATTCAGCTGTATAATGACAAGATGAGGCACTAGGATCAGATACCAATCTCAATTCTACCATTAACTAACCATATGACATATAAAATTACTTTATGTCTCTTGAATTAAAGTTTGTCATCTGTAAAATCAAGGGAGGTAATAATAAATTTATGGAATAAAATATGTTCTGAGTGTGCCTAAACAATTACATAATCACATATGAGATGAAATCGCTCTCACAAATACAATATTTGGGAGGAGAAAGTATTCTCTGTAAATAGAGTAAGATTTTGGATGGATTTATAGAAGTTTAATCCCCTCTATCTTAGTTTGTGTTTGAAATATTTTCTAATAAAAAGTCCTACATAATTTTATTAACCAATGTTATGCCAATAAATTTAATAAAAATAGTAGAACAATATATGGTATCAATATAAATGATCTCTAAGATATAAAAATGTATATAAAATGATGTGATTCTAAATATCTAATATCTATATTTTGTTTACAAAAATTTAGATCAAGCGATACTATAAAACTAAAATATAAAAGATCATTTTCTTAGTCTACTCTCTAAAACACATCCATGTGTTCTCTCATGTGAGTGTATACACACACACACACACACACACACACACACACACTCTCAAACAATAATACAAACCTCCTAAGAAAGTCAAGATGATTAATACTGAAACTTTAGAATTGCTTTCTTATTATTAAAAAGTAATATTGTTCTACTTTGTCATCTCCTGAAAAATAGCACTACTGACTTCATATTTATAGGTAAGGATACTATTTCCAGGTCATTAAATGTGTATTGATTTCTATGTCTATTCTGGTAATTTAGGATCATATTAAACCCAAGGCTAAGCCTTGTAAATATGGTGCTATTTCATTTATTTTTTAATTAAAATTTGTTAATGTTGACCTAATTGCAAGAGTCACTCTTTCCCCTGCTTTTTGCCCACTGCCACCCAACACTACTTACTCCTCCCTGACCTTCGCCAAACTATTGTATGTCCATGGGTATGCATATATGTTCTTTAGCTAATCCCTTCACCTTCTTTATGGTACTATTTTAGAGTCAAATTCAATTTTTAAAGGACATGTTCATTTTGGTATTCTTTTAAATGACTTTCCTATATTTTTTACTCTAGTATCTGCATAAAGTATTTTATTTTAGTATTATCATTCTTATTGCCAATTTTCTCTATTGCATTATGCATTCGGTGAGGATTGGGATCTTAACATATATTTTTAATTATTCATTTTCTTAGCAATTAACATAGTATTTGACAGAATAGGTGCAAAGTGAATTCTTATTAAAATGAATTTAGTTCTATTTTGCTTCTTTAATTTCTGATCCCATTTTTTTTTCATCTCCTACATTTTTCTCTGGCCACTTATTTTTCTTATGAAAGAACTAGTGGTGTGTTATTTTGTCATCTCCTAAAAAATATAATCCCAAGGCTTTGTAAACACTGGTTTGATGATGCTTTCCAGAATATTAAGCTTTTATTGACTTTTAAGTCTAAGTAAGTAAATTAAGATGAACTTAAGCCATTATATTTCTCCTGTGCTCATCCTCATTGTTGATTTGCTTTTGGTATTCCTTTTTTCTTTTTAAAGGTGGCCATTTATCATTACTTGACAGCAAGGTTCAATGTATAACAGAAAATAATTCCTCTAATAATTGGAGAATGAAAAGCTTAATGATTATAAAATAAAAGAATAACAAGGTTTAACATGGAAAGCAAATTAGTGAAATATGAAGTAAAAAGGCATATCTTTAATTAGATATTTTATGTTAATACTATTCTATGTGTTAAAAAGTAAAATTAATTATCTTCTGCTCATATGTGCTCAAGTCTACCTGGTGACTTTTTCAGACCATAGATTAATATCTCAAAAAATGTATAGATTATGATGGATTTTTAAAATAATATATAAAAGGAATACATTTTCTGCTCACTAATGTATTGTTACTGGAATCAGTTAATTCGGTGAAAAAGTGACATATCAGAAAAATACAAAAGTGTCTGTAAAGTACGAAGGGACAATAGAAATAAATGGTCTTGTAGAATAATGAACAGCACTGTGTCGCATTTGTACTTATTGTCTTAGTCCATTTGGGCTGTTACAACAGAATGCCATAGATTGGGTGGCTTACAGACAACAGAAATCTACTTCTCACAGTTCTGGAGACTGGGAAGTCCAAGACAAAGTGCTGGCAGATTCAGTGTCAGGTGAGCCTACTTTCTGGTTCATAAACTGCCACCTCCTATCTGTGTCCTCACATGGCAGAGGGTGCGAGGGACTCTCTTTCATAAGGGCATTAATCACATTCAGAAAGGTTCAGTTCTCATTAACTAAATACCTCCCAGTGACCCACACCCTCATTCCATCACAAATGGGGGTTTAGGATTTCAACATATGGACATAAGGATTCTGGGATGACACAAACATTAAATCTATAGGACTTATATATGAAGCACTTAGATAGCAGGCTGCTTTTGTTCTGCTCCTCTCCCTCCTTGAGAAAACATTAAACCAACTGAGATGTGACTGTAATTAGATCAGGGGACTAGATAGAAAGCTTTTATATTTATCTTTTTGGCAGTAAATCTAGTTCTTGTTCTGTTACGCTCCTCTTTCCCTAGTGTTATTTCTTTTTTTGTGTGTGGGGAGGAGTGTAGTAATAAGTAGTAAGAAGAGTTTAAATAAGACTCATTACATAGTACTATTTATAAACAAAATGCAAGAACATATTTTCTAAAACTTATAATATAGAAAATGCATATAAGTTGGAGAAAAATTAATTGGTCCTATGTTTCAGGTAAACAGGAAAATACAACCTACTAGAAATTTTTCTGAGACTTCAAAGGTGTAGAAGTTTTCTAAGGTAAAAGGCCTTTGAACATATTGTATCCAGAGAGAAAAGTGCCCTTAAGAATGACTGAGGGTAGAGAGTCAATTGCGTAAGGCTTGAAAAATTGTGGATCAAATGTACAAATAACAGTGATCTAAACCTCACCCTTAGGAATTTCTTTAAAGGGAAATTGTCTCATATATTTCTATATAAGAGTTATCAATGATTGTTATTTTGTGATAAATTAACAAACTCACTTGAAAGTCTGCCATCTTTCTGGGAAATGAAAATCTTATTGGAGTTTTCTTGTTTAAGCTTTGTTTTGACAGATACCTCATTTTGACAGAGGTTCAAATACCAATTCCTTTGTGAAGCACAAACATATGTGTGATACACTATGTTGGGTGAAGGACATGTAAATATATACAAAAACATGCACTTTTTCTGCTCTTAAAGAATATGCAAACTGAAAGTAAGAGCAGACATAATCCAATACTGTAACAGATGATACAAAATAACATATAGCAGGATGCAGATATTTTTCCAGGGCTATGGGACTTTAAAAGAGAACTAGATTAATTCTGACAGGGGAAAAGTTTTCATGGTGGCAGAGGGATTTAAATTGGGATTTCCATCTTGGAAAATCTGGATTTGAGGAGGATTAATATTCTGGGGGAAATGGATTATGAAGGCCCAAAACACTAAATCAGGAAGATGAAAAGTAAATGTGGTGAATTTTGTTCAGATTGTTTAAAACTAAAATTCAGTGAGAAGGAAGAATGATAGCTACTCTGGAGTAGAGTTGTGGAAAGATTTTAATGTCAAGTTATGAATTTCTGGTTTAAGCATTGAGACAGGAAGTTTTACTGATTATGACAATAAATAACCAAACTTAAATAGACATTACTTTAATATATAAGGTTAGAAAACAGATTTTGTTTGTGACAAATACTTACAAAAACTGTAGGATTTTGACTTTATATATCTAAATCTAATTTCTTTACTGTCACCCTACAGGAAATTTTCATTGATTTAATGCTGCAGGTTTGGATCTGTGGACAAAGTTATGAAAAATGTTTGATTAGTTTTTATTTTGTTGCATTAGACTTGATCAATTTTGACCTTGAAAACAAATCTAGAACTTGAGGGTACTGAGATGGTTTGGCTATGGAAGGAATCCCCTTGGATCTTCTCTGTTAGAACATTTCAATGTCAATCACAATGAATGTCCTCAGGATGTGGTTTAGGTCTTTAGGAGAATGCTTTGACAAATTGTTGTGAAGAGTACCTTCTATTATACTTCACAAAAAGTTTGGTGGGGTAATACAGCAAGAAATAGATGGGTATAGCTATAATAATTATTCTGGTGTAAACTCACTGGTAAGTGATTTCACTTAGGTCATCCTAGTTACCAACCAAATTCTACCAACCAAATTGTTACCAAACTAATTCTAGAAGATTCTTTCTGAAAGCTCTGCCATCTTGCTTTTCAGCTATTTCTAGGGCTTTACAGCACAGTAATCTCTGAATAAGAATACAAATATTTGGTTCCTAAGAAAAAGTGTGTTTATACACACTTCAAAATTTTTTTATCCAACATTCTACATCTCTTGACCTTGGTAAGATATACCCTAAAAAGTCTTCCTTTATTCTGTTATGTCTGAGGATGCCATAAATAGGAAAATTCATTAAAAGTTTCAAAGAAGCAACACAAACTTCAGATTCTACTTCCAGTGAAATAATATTCAAGGCCAAAATTAAAAAGAAAATTTTGTAATACCTTCTCTAGCTTTCCAAAAAATATATACATTAATGTATAAGAAAGTATGATGAATAATATACCTTTTAGCATGTGTTTATTCCAAATGTCACTGGAAAAAAGAAATATAACATTTTAGGTATTCATTTTTAACATTAAATAATTGTTATACGAAAGATATAATAACACTACTCACATTGCCCTACTATTAATGAGCATAATCTTGGAATAAGGTAATTAAGTCCCAACCTCAGCTGTCCCTCCTATCTCTCTTTAGCTTTTACTCTCATATATGTACATTTAAGAATAAAATGGCAAATAAAAATATTATTTTTGAAAGAGACTATAGGGCAATATATAATTATTTATTTGTAACTGGAGAATAGACCAATAGTTACATTACTGAATCAAATATTTCATTTATTTTTTCTACTTTGGTCCTTGTGGTATGAGCCTGAATGCAGAAAATGGGAGAGCCAACGTAAGTACATAAATTCAAGAGGAAAGTGAAAATATAGACCCTTAAAGAATAATTAGTGGAAATCTGATTATGTCACTAGAGAGAATCTTAGTGACCAATGGAATTTAGTTTTGAAATACATTTTATCTGAAATAGAGGAATAAAATGTAAAATAGAAATACAATTTAGAAAGCAGATTGATTTGGGTTGATAAAAACACAAATGTGAATTTGAAATATTCTAGATATACATCAACTTATCTTCATAATAGGTAAGAAATAAACTGAAACACTATTTTTAAATGCTAACTTACTTCTACTATTATTCATCATTTTATTCAAAATTATAATTTAGATATTTAACAAATGAATAAAATTTCAACATAATTAATTAAAAAGTTAGTTGTTCATCCAGTTGCTTGTAGAAAAACTATCATTGAGTGATGTGTCAACAAAAAATATAAGTAGAACCTAAGCTTTATATACGTACATACACAAATATAAAATAAACCGGAGACAATAAGTAAAGAAGGAGAGAAAAAAGGAGAAAAACATTCAAGAGAAGTTTTTTTAGTTACCTCATTTTTTGCCTAAAAGACTTCAGGAAGAAAAAAAGCCAGGGTATCTGACATAGCTGGTCTTTTGTTATAATATTCCATCTTATTATCTTTTTCTTTCAATAACCTTCTCACCCTCGAAATGCTCTCTGATACATTCTTGAGATTTCTCTCAAGCTCTAAAATAATCTAATATAAATATATTCTAAAACATATTTATAGTTATATTTCAACACAATGTCATTTATCTGTTAAGTTTCATTAAAATATTCCTTCAGTCTGATGGGTCAAACATATTTAAATAATTTATTTTAAAAACATTATTGTAATAATTCTTAGACATGGCAGCCATCAGTTTTAATCATGTGATTCCTTGGGGAGTCATTGTCATTTATATTTATTTTTTGTTAAGTAATGTATGATTAATAATTTTTTAATTGTCAACATCCTAATGAAATTACTTTTTTTAATAAGAGACATTATCTTGACAATCTTGTCTTACTAATTTTTTCCAGAAAGCCTTTTAATAAAACCTTTCAACACTTTTGAACAAATACTATTTGTGTAAAGAGATGGTTGATTGGGATCTGATAGGAAATGGGTTTTTAGCCCCAAATTCTTTAAGCATTTTGAACAGAAGGCCAGAAAACAGCTGTGAAGAATTCCCTCAGAGGTTGTAAAGCAAATGTCCATTATGACCTCAATATCTAAGGCAGGGGAAAAATCAGGAAATCAAAATATACAAATGGGAGTTATCATGTTTATATGAAGATTAGCCATTCAAGGTATAGGATATAATTTATTTATTAATACACAACAAAGAGAAAATTATATCTTTTATTTGATAAAAACATGAATCTGTTATCTTAATATAAAAAATTACAGTATTTTCTGTTAAGTCCTATGCACAAAATTGCTATACATAACTCTAACCTATGAGTGTCATTATTAAATGATTTTTAGGGTTTTTTCACCTGTATCTGGATAGAGGCGTTCCTTTCTTAAAGCTGTATGACTCAGATAAATTCATCTTAAATATAAACCTAATTAATAGAACAATAGTTGGACTATCTTATCTATCAATTGGCAAGGATAAGCACAATGCACTTAGCAATTTGGCTCACTTGGAAAGATATTTGGCACAGAAATATAAGGGCCAACTTAATTAAAGGACGCAATATTCCTATATAGGCTTAAATAATATTGATCCAAACAAAGCATAATTAAATTCTATGGTGACCTTTCATATGAGTATTGCAACCTATTGTAAATCATGCACTGATATTGTGAATTTAGAAAATAGATTCAAATTATGTTGCTAGAGACAGAAGGGCACTACAGTCACTTATTTAAAAGAAAATAAAGATTTTATTAAATATACATTAGTGTACATAGTAGTTGTGATAGCAGATATACTTACAAATACTTTAATTTATATTAAAATAATTTACTTAAAAAACACTCCTCATCAGTTGCAAAAATTGCATGGGAATTAAAAAAATGTGAACATACACAAAAGGGTGGTGAAGGCCTGGGGTGGGGTGGAAACTGGGTGGTGGGGGGCAATATGGTGGAAATAATGGGAGATATCTATAATATTATGAACAATAAACTAATTTAATAATATGAATTTTCTTAATGAATGGATCAAAATTAAAGAGAAACACAGTCAATGTGATAGTGTATTCATAGGCAAGAATTTAAAAGCAGAATGCAACAAAAATTTACTTTCGTTAACTTTTAGAAAGAACAATGTTTATTTTATGCTGTGGTTTTTTAAAGGTTCTTGACTGTCCTCAACTCAAAACACCCAAGTACTAGGAAATAGAAAGTTCCATTATTTATATCTAATTGCAAATACAAATGGCTAATGACCCAGGAGTCACACTACCTTTTGTTTCTGATTTTTAAAATTTGTTTTAATGAAGAGGGGGCCAAATCTAACATTCTGTGTTATTTTACTGATTTTGCAACCTCTCATTTTAAGAAAGGAGGATATCACAGCAATTCCCCATAAATGACTCTATCACTTCACTCATGTCTAAAATATTTTTATAGCTTGGCCATGGCCCAGACACCTAACAGCAAGAATACTGACAGAACTCTGCATTTAGAACTGCCTGGCTGCATTCAAACCTTTAAAATTCACTGAAGGGTGGGCTCATCCATGGAAAAAAATAGCAGTGTTATGGATCATCAGGCAACTCAATGCTTCATATGTTCTGGTTTCCCCAGCCTTGATAGTGTTACTTTAAAAAGTGTACACAAATATACATGTACATGCCCAAAATAACATTATTTGAATTTCTGAATCATTAACATGGAAATCAATAAACTATACAGTATTTCAGCCAAATTCAGGGAAAAACATTTGAAATTGCTTTAAAAATGACCATAGCAGCTAATTACATAAAGAGGTTACAACCTGTGAGGAGGATGCTAAATGAATATGTGAATTCTCTCATGAAATGCTTCAATTGCCTTGTGAGATATGTTTGAAAATTATTCTATACTAGAGGCCCGGTGCATGAAATTTGTGCGGGGGGGGGGGGGGTCCCCTCAGCCCGGCCTGCACCCTCTCCAATCCAGAACCCCTCAGGGGATGTCCTACTGCCTCTCACAATCCAGGACTGCTGGCTCCTAACCACTGGCCTGCCTGCCTGCCTGCCTGATCAGTTTTTCCTAGTCTCTGGATCTATTTTTGTTCATCAGTTTATGCTGATCATTATATCCCACATATGAGTGAGATCATGTGATATTTATCTTTCTCCAACTGGCTTATTTTGCTTAGCATAATGCTCTCAGGTCCATCCATGCTTTTGCAAATGGTAAAAATTCCTTCTTTTTTTTATAGTAGCATAGTATTCCATTGTAGATGTACCACTATTTTTTACTCCACTCATCTACTGATGGGCACTTAGGCTGTTTCCAAATCTTAGCTATTATAAATTGTGCTGCTATGAACATAGGGGTGCATATGTCCTTTCTGATTGGTGTTTCTGGTTTCTTGGGATATATTCCCAGAAATAGGGTCGAGTGGGAGTTCCATTTTAATTTTTTAAGGAAAATCCATACTGTTTTCCACAGTGGATGCACCAATCTGCATTCCCACCAGCAGTGCAAGAGGGTTCATTTTTCTCCATATCCTCACCAGCACTCCTTGTCTGTTGATTTGTTGATGATAGCCATTCTGACAGGTGTGAGGAGGTACCTCAATGTTGTTTTAATTTGCATCCCTTAGCTAATTGGTGACTTTGAGCATGTTTCCATGTCTCTCGGCCTTCTGTATGTCTTCTTTCATAAAGTGTCTATTTAGGTCCTTTGCCCATTTTTTGATTGGATTATTTATCTTCCTTTTGTTAAGTTGTATGAGTTCCTTGTAAATTTTGGAGATTAAACCCTTGTTGGATATAACGTTGGCAAATGTGTTCTCCCATGCAGTGGGCTTTCTTGTTGTTTTGTTGATGGTTTCTTTTGCTGTGCAGAAGCTTTTTATTTTGATGTAGTCCTATTTGTTTATTTTCTCCTTAGTTTCCATTGCCCCGGAGCTGTATCGGTAAAAAATATTGCTATGACAAATGTCTGATATTTTGTTGCCTATGGAGTCTTCTAAGATTTTTATGGTTTCTAGTCTTACATTTAAGTCATTTAACTATTTTGAGTTTGTTTTTATGTATGGTGTAAGCTTGTGATCTAGTTTCATATTTTTGCATATATATGACCAATTTTCCCAGCAGCATTTATTGAAGATACTGTCTTGACTCCATTGCAATATCATGTAGAGTATTTTCACTGCCTTAAAATTATTTTTTAAAAATAATTGTTTTAAGATATATTTCTCATGTGTGAATTCATTATTTCCATCTTTATTGATATATTTTAAATAATGTGCATGCACAAAGCCATATTTTCCAATACACAACAAAATGTATATTGTATTTTGGAAAGAATCTGAAATTTGTAGTTGAATTAGAAAGCCAGCTCTACACTAGCTTGTGACAACATATATCTATTTAAAATAGGAATAATAAACATTATGTTCCAGTATTTTCAAGATGAGTATATGAGAAGTGGATGCAAAGTGCTTGGCATATAGATTCTCTTTATTAATATAAATAATTATATTACAGAAATCAGAGGAGTGTTCAGAACACTTTCAGGAATACATAGATTAAAGTTACTATTTTTGCTCTGGCATTGATTTTTCTGTCTGACTCTCAGCTTCTCTTTGATAACTCTGCAATTATTTAACCAGAGTTTTCATGTGAATTAACCAGTAAGCAGTTTTATGCTACTCTATTAAGTGTGTTAAGGTGATGAGTCCCCATTTTAGTAAGAAAATGATGTGATGATCATTTAAGAAAATGCAACATACACAGTCACCACAGGCATTTTAGCTTTATTTATTTCTTCTGTTCCATATTCCCAGCTGATGTTTCTTATATTTAATTATACTCAAACTAGAGGCCTGGTACACGAATTCATGCACCAGTTGGGTCCCTTGGCCTGGCCTGCAGGATTGGGCTGAAACTGGCTGTCCGACATCCCCCAAGGGTCCCGGATTGCAAGAGGGCACAGGCTAGGCCGAAGGACCCCACTGGTGCATGATCAGGGCCTAGGAAGGACACGGGAGGTTGGCCAGCTGGGGAGTGATCACAGGAGAGCTCCAGGGTGTGTCCAGCCCATCTCAATCAGTCCCAATTGGCTGAACCCCAGCAGCAAGCTAACTTACCTGTTGGAGTGTCTGCCCCCTGGTGATCAGTGCATGTCATAGTGAGCAGTTGAGTGGCCTTAGCATATCATTAGCATATTACGCTTTGATTGGTTGATCAGACAACCGGGGACGACTGGACACTTAACATGTTAGGCTTTTATTATATAGGATTTCAGAATAGACTTGTAATGTGTAGTCATAGAACATAGAACAGAGAAAAGGGCTTGCCTCTTTTCCTATGAGTCAACTGTTTGAAAGCTTCTCTGTTCTTATTTTTTAAAATCTTTATTGTTAAAAATATTACAGATGTCCACTTTTTCCTCCCCAGTGACCCCCTCCAATTTTCTCCCGCCCCCCTCCTTAGGCCTTCACTGCACTATTGTGGGTTTATGGGTTATGCATATATGCATATAAGTTCTTTGGTTAATCTCTTTCCACCTACCTCCAACTCTTTCCATCTGGAATTCATCTGTCTGTTGCATGCTTCAATGTCTCTGGATATATGTTGTTTGTCAGTTTATTCTGTTCATATAAGTGAGATTATGTGATACTTTCCATTCCTGGTTGTCATATTTTACTTAGCATAATAATCTCTAGATTCCTCCATGCTGTCTCAAAGGGTAAGATATTCTTATTTTTTACAGCTGCATAGTATTCTGCTGTGTAAATATACCACATCTTCCCTTGTTCTTATTTTTAAAAAGAGGTTTTCTTTCATTGATGCAGTTCATAGCATGTACACATGTCTTATTAACCATTGCATTAGTCATAAATATGCATATTAGACAAACTTCTTTATGTATGTATTTATTTATTTATTTATCATCACCATTTCTCCCCTCTATGTCATCTTCCATCTACGTCCAACACTCCCCCACATGTAATCACCACACTATTGTTCACGTCCATGAGTTCTTTCTCTTTTTTTTTTTTTCTTTTTTGCTCTATCCCTCTACCTGAAGAAAAACAAATTTCTTTTGTTTTTGGTCTGCTTGCACTAAGGAAAATTGATGGAAGGTAAGAATTCATTATACAAAGGACTATAGAATTTAGGTTGTTTATAATATCCTATATAATAAAAGCCTAATACACTAAGTGTCTGGTCGGCCAGTCAACTGTTCAGCCAATCAAAGCGTAATATGCTAATGATATGCTAAGGCCACTCAACCAATCGCTATGACATGCACTGACCACCAGGGGCCAGATGCTCCAACCAGTAGGTTAGCTTGCTGCTGGTGTCTGGCCAATCGGGACTGAGCAAGATGGGCCGGACACGCCCTGGAGCCCTCCCGTGGTCCCTCCCTGACTGGCCAACCTCTTGCGTCCCACCCCCGCCCTACACAGGAGCTGCTCCCTGGTGGTCAGTGTGCTCCCACAAGGGGAACACCGCTTAGTCAGAAGCCAGGCTCATGGCTGGCGAGAACAGTGAGCATAGGGGCAGTGGCCGGAACCTCTCCCGCCTCGGCTGTAGGCAGGCAGTAAGGAGCAAGGGGTCCCGGACTTCGAGAGCTCGGACTGTGAGAGGGATGTCTGACTGTCGGCTTAGGCCTGATCCCCTCAAGACATCCCCTGAGGGGTCCTGGACTGCGAGAGGGTGCAGGCCGTGCTGAGGGAGCCCCCCCATTGCATGATTTTTGTGCACTGGGCCTCTAGTAGTTAGATAAAAAATAGAAATGTATTTAATAAAATTTACCGAAAGTTAATTAATACATCCTGATATTGCAAAATCAGATATGAAAATGCCTGTGATTTATATCTCATTCTGTTTTTATTTTTTTCTTTATTTTATTTTTTATTATTGAAAATGTCACAGATATCCTCCACTCAAACCCTCCCCCCCTTAGTCCCACTCAATCCAGTCCCTGCCCCACCCCAGGGCTCCCCCACACTAACGTCTATGTCCATGGGTTTATGTAAACATGCATGTATGTTCTTTGGGTAATCTCTTCCTGTCCCCTCTACCTCCTCCCCTCTGAAATCTGCCATTCTGTTCCATGTATTCATGTCTCTAAACCTATTTTGTACCTCAGTTTATTTTGTTTATTAGATCCCACATATAAAGGAAATTGTGTGATATTTGTCTTTCTCTAACTGGCTTATTTTGATTAGCATAATAATCTCAAGGTCCATCCATTCTGTTGCAAAGAGTAAGAGCTCCTTTATTTTCAGCTACATAATATTCCATTGTGTAAATGTACCACAGCTTTTTTATTTATTCCTCTACTTATGGACACTTGGGCTGTTTCCAGATCTTAGCTATTGTAAATAACACTGCTATGAACATAGGAGTACATACATTCTTTCTGAGTAGTGTTTTTGGGATTCATAACAAGAGTTAAAACATTGAAGCATTACATATTCCTTTGTTGCTATATTGTCATATATCTAGATAAACTGTTGCTTGGCTAAAAATACAGTGAGTGGTAATAATTTACATATATTTGCCCAGGTAACCATCACTGTTTGGGTTGTTTTTCATTGGTTGCTTTCCACTGAGGAAAATCTAGAGTCCACTTTTTCTAAACCATCCCTTTTATCACATTTTAGAGCAATTCATCCTGCTGAATTTACTACTTCATAGTGGGTCACTCATTACTTTTTAAAATATTTATTGAATGTATTGTGGCAACATTCTTTAATAAAATTATATAGGCCTCAGGTGTACAACTTTATAGTACATGATATGTATATTGAGTTGTGTGCCCACCACCCCAAGTCAAGTCTCCTTCTATTACCATTCATCCCACCTTTACCCTTTTCATTTTTATTATATCTTCCATTGCTGAATATCTGACTTAAATCACAACTGAAAAACAAAAAAAAAAACCACGAAAAACACAGCATCAATTATTTTTCAATTTTCCAAAATATATTTTCCTGTCATTTTTATCTAAATCTTTCTAATATCTATCAAAAGATAAATATATGTATGTCTGTGTGTGTATATATATATATATATATATGTGTGTGTTTATATATGTACTAGAGGACTGGTGCACAAAATTCGTGCATGGGGGAGTCCCTTAGCCCAGCCTGCAATGACGCAAGTGTCCCCCTCCCCACACCCAGCCACTCCGTGCCCTCTGCCCAGAGGCCCTTCATGACTGGGGTGGAATACTTGCCTTGTTGCCATGGCGACGAAGCAAGCATTCTGCCAGGCCACTCACGTGGCCCTCTCTCAGCGGCCACCTCCCCCCTCAGGACTGGGGGACTCCCGCGGGGCTGAAAGGACTGGGCGCCGCCATCTTGTGGCTATGGGTGCCGCCATCTTTGTGACAAAGTAATGGTTAGTTTGCATATTAACCTTTTATTAGATAGAATATTTATATATTGTGTTTATGTCTACATCTAATATGACTCAGAAGTTGTTAAAATTACCTACAGGAGAATTTATAGACAGAAAAGGAGGGCAAAATCCTCTAGCCAATAAGTGAATACGTGACTGAATGAGTGATACTTGAGATTATTGATGAATTAGATTTTGACAGGTTTATGAGAGCTACTTGGTAAGTTTCCTATTGTTTTACTGTGGTGGACATGGAACTAGCTAAAAATAATATTGGCATAAAAACTAGTGCTCATATGATTTTAGAATCTCTAGGAACATAATAATAAAATCAATAATTTCTGTTAAATAGAAACCTGTGTGTGGTATAGTCTCAGAAACTCTAAGCTGACTCTACCTGTTAACAGAGTCAATGTTTCCATATTGTCTGGGTGTCTTCCAGGTTAAATTGGCTGAGCCTGGTCTGTATTAGTGCTTCTATAACAGCAAAATTGCATCTGGAGACCATACGCACACTTTCTTTCTTAACAATATTCACTTGGTTGTATTTATTGAACTTAGAGAAGTGCTGAGTGAGTCATGGCAAGTTGCCTGTCAAGTGAAAGGTGCCATCCAGCCTAGGGGAAGTCAGCAAAGGGACTCAATATCTTTATATGTAAGCGTCTGGTAAACAACAACTTTGATTGTGTATGTAAGCAATAAAATCACTTTTATTAGATACAAAAAATTACAGTTAGAGACTTTTAGTCATTGTTATCTAAAGTGGGAATGCCTTCCATCCAAAATTCCATTGAGATGTCCACTCAGACTTTCTGTATGTTTTCAATACAAGGCTACATCAGTTAAACACTCCCATTGTTCAGTTGTTATAATTTTTGTCTATTTCTTAAATTTTTTATTCTAGATTTATAAGAAAAGTAGGAAAAACTAGCCTATCTTCCAAATTTGCAAAGAGAAAGTTGAGAAATAACATCTGTGGGTTACAGGTACAGGTGATTTCATTATGAAATTAGAAGTTGTACTGAAAATAACTCATAGCAACTTTCCACTGTGATCCTGTCTTTCTAAAACACTATACATGTCAGTTTCTGGAAAATAATCTTTTCACGAGATCTGAATTTTGCATTTCTCAAGCACTGATCTCAGTTCCTTACTCTAAAACAATGACTCTCAGTGGGGTGGGGAGGGTTGTTCCACAATAGGCACTTGGCAATGTTTGGATATATATGTAGTTGCCAAGACTGAGAAGAATGGTTGCTACTGATATCTAGTAAGTAGAGGCCAGAGATGCTACTCAAAATTTTACAATTAACAATACAGCCTGCAACAAATTATCTAGCCAAAATTCTTAATCTTTCCAATGATGAGAAACAGTAATCTAAAGATATACAGAATAAATCTAAGTTTTTAACATACATACTTTTAACTAGAAGTCGTATTATTTTCTACATTAGTGAGAATATATTAACAAACTGAGGAAAGTGACTTGAGCATGTCACAGAGCTAGAAAATATCCCCCAGTTGACCACAGATTTATCAGGGTTCATAACCAATGCTTTATCTGCGTGTCCATACATAAGATATGTTTGCTTCTCATGTCAAAGCTATCATGATTCAGGAATAAATCATGACTCTCCTTTTTGATATTTGGTTTCAAGACATTAAACAAAACCAAAATTTTGGAAAGCCCTTCACCATGTTTTACCACTCTAGCTAGAGGGTATCTGATCTTCCACCTATCATGGTACTGCCAAAACTAATTCAATGGTGTGTTTTTTAACCTCTACATTTTATAGATATCCGCCAATAACTTCTGCATAACTGTTTCCTCTATAGGATAGAAGGAGGGAAATGAGGAGTGGAAACTATGAGTCTTCTGTAGTTTACTTAAGTCTGTTCCCAGCAAATCTTCATTCCTTGTTTTGAGTATTTCCTTTATACATGCATTTTATAGATCATGTGTTAAAAACCTGCATAAGGCATAGTTCTAAAGGTCTATGGACAATTTATATTTGTAACTCAAATATTTTTTAAATCAGTAAGTGAGGAAGATTTCTTAAAAATTTTAAATAACTAAACAAGTAAAAGGATAGTCAGACCCAGTTAAATATTGCTGACATCATCTGAGAGAGTAAAGAAATATTGGAGATAAAAGTGGGACACATGTCAGCCTGAATTTTCTAGAGGACATGGGAACCTTTAGAGGACAAAGCTCATAGAAACTTGAAATCTGAAATGCAAACTGTGAAACATAAACTACCACTCTATTTTGGTTTGCAGTATTAATGCAAAAATAGTCTCTTAGTTTTAGGTTTTTTTTAATAGAAAAGCAATCAATGAGATGTTTTCTACAGTTAGCTTAGAATGACTCCTTAATTATACCTTCTTCACTAGGTTGGTGTTCAAATTGCACACATATTTGCAAAGTTTTGAAATTCCCAATGTAAGCATATATTTCTAATTCTTCAATATTTGACATATTATTCATGAGATTGAATGGTATTTTTTTAAAAATTTCTATATTTTTAAAAGTATTGACTGACTTATAATAAATACATTTCTTGTTTATAAAAATATTTTTAGAAGCAGATGTAACTCTTGAGGTATTTCCAACTAGTCTATGTCCTCTTTACTCTTACATTCCACCGTCCATCTAAACCCTTCTCCCTGACTCAGTTCAACAACAGTCTTGTAAGGGAAGAATTTTTCTTTTTTTTTAAGCTATAAAAATGAAAGTAAAAATGAAAATAGCTGAGGTGGGAGCTATATGGTAGCAATTATACATGTAAAGTGCTTCTAGGAAAAAACAGGGACCTCGCAATAAAAATGATAGACATTCTGGAGCAAGGAGCAATAGCAATTATGCTAAAAAGGGCTTGAATGCAGGATTAGGACTTTTGAATTTGTTCTATTTAAATTTGTTCCTCCAGGTTGTTGTGACTGAACTGAATTCCCTTGTTTTATTTTATTTAACAATATCATTTCTAAATTTGTCTCAAAATATCCTAATTTTGAATACATTCCTAACATATTTCTAATCTTTAATGTAGTTTTGGCTGCTTATGAATTGTTTAATTGCTTAAAAATAATTTTCTTTTTTTTACAGCCAAGTAGTATCCATTGTATAAATGTCCCACAGTTTTTTTTATCCACTCATCTGCCAATGGGCACTCAGGCTATTTCCAAATCTTAGGTATTGTAAATTGAGCTGGGACCTGAAGAGTATTATGCTATATAAGCATAACTAATGGACATAAGACACTGGGGGGTAAGGGAGGGTAGGGGTTTGTCAAGGGCGGGGGGGGAAAAAGGACACTTATGTAATACCCTTTGTAATACTTTAAGCGAAAAATAAAAAAAAAATAAAAAAAAGAGTATTATGCTAAATGAAATAAGCCAGTCAAAGAAAAATAAGAATCACATAATCTCACTCATATGTGGAATCTAATGAACAAAATAAACTGATGAACAAAATAGATCCAGTGACATAGAAGCATGGAACAGACATTTGAACCTCAGAAGGAAGGCAGGGGAGGGTGGGTATGTGGGAAGAGATCAAACAAAAAACTTGTATGTATACTAGAGGCCCGGTGCATGAATTCTGGTGGGCCAGCTGGCTGGGGGGGAGAGACCATGGGGGGTTGGCCAGCTGCCCACCCCAGTGGCCAATGGAGGGCTGGCCGGCTGGGGGGAGGGACCACAAGAGGTTGGCTGTGGGAGCACTGACCACCAGGGGGCACCTCCTGCATTGAGGGTCTGCCTCCTGGTGGCCAGTGCATGTCATAGCAACTGGTCATTTGGTCATATGGTCACTTAGGCTTTTATATATATAGATATGCATAACCAATGGACAAAGGGTGGTGAGGGCCAGGGGTGGGGGTTGGGGGCTGGCTAGGAGAGGTCAGTGGGAAAAAAAGGGGGACATATGTAATACTTTCAACAATAAAGTTTTTTAATAAAGTAAATTTTATTTTTTACCTAGTGTAGTTTATATAAAAACAAAGAAACAAATATTCTTTATTACAACAAACACACCAGGACCTACATATCATCATACATTTGCTTTAAATCCAAAGATCAAGTAACGGCTTATTGAGCATCCCCAAGTGACCATGAATTCATATCCTTGTATGTATGTGTAGCTATTATAACTTTACTAGAGGCCCAGTACATGAATTCGTGCACAGGTGAGGTCCCTCTGCCTGGCCAGCAATTGGTGCGATTGGGGCCATCTCACCCAGTCCTGATAGGGGCTGTTCGGGGAAGGCTGGCTGGGGGGGACTAAGGGAGGTTGGTCGGCAATGGGAGGTTGGCTGTGCTCCCACACTGACCACTGAGGGGGCAGCTCCTGTGTTGAGCATCTGCCCCCTGGTGGCTAGTGTGCATCATAGTGACTGGTCAACTGGTCGTAACAGTCGCTTAGGCTTTTATATATATAAACTAGAAGCTAGGTGCACAAAAATTTGTGCACTCAGGGGGGGGTCCCTCAGCCCAGCCTGTGCCCTCTTGCAGTCTGGGACCCCTCGGGGGATGTCCACCTGCTGGCTTAGACCCGCTCCCCGGGGGATTAGGCCTAAGCTGGCAGTCAGACATCCCTCTGGCAGCCCAGCAGCCCTTGGGGGATGTCCACTTGCCAGCAGGGAGCAGGCCTAAGCTGCAGTTGGACATCCTTAGTGCTGCTGAAGAGGCAGGAGAGGCTCCCACCACCACCACTGTACTACTGGCAGCCATCAGCCTGGCTTGTGACTCAGCAGAGCTCCCCCTGTGGGAGTGCATTGACCACCAGGGGGCAGCTCCTGCATTGAGCATCTTCCCCCTGGTGGTCAGTGTGTGTCATAGTGACCAGTCATTCCCAGTGGTTCTGCTGTTAGGGACAATTTGCATATTACCCTTTTATTATATAGGATAGAGGCCAGGTGCATGGGTGGGGCTGGCTGGTTTGCCCTGAAGGGTGTCCTGGATCAGGGTGGGGGTCCTGCTGGGATGCCTGGCCAGCCTAGGTGAGGGGCTGAGGGCTGTTTTCAGGCTGGCCATGCCCGCAGGCTGGAAGCAGGTATCTGGGATTTATTTAACTTCTATAATTGAAACTTTGTAGCCTTGAGCGGAGCCGAGGGCCAGCCAGCACAGGTGGGAAGCTTGGCTTCCTCCATCGCTAGGGGCAACCCAAGCTTCCTGCTCGCTCCAGCTCTGTGGCCGCCACCATCTTTGTGACCGAGTGAGGGAGTGGTGGTTAATTTTCATATTACTCTTTTATTATATAAGATAATATGAATTCATATGGATAAAGAATTTACTATCTCTTACTTTTCTCTACACATTATTATCTCTCAAAATAACTCATTTAATTTTTAGATAGCTGTAACTTTTATCTCAGAAACTTTTACTATTAAATTAAACTTCAATATCATGGGTCCAAAAAGACAAGCTTCAACTTAATTTCATTAATTAAATTTCAACAGATCCAAAACCAAGTTTAAAATGGCATACATTTTAAATAGTCTTTCATATAAAGATTTATTCTTATTTGTATCTATTCAGGTCTAATTTTGTATGTAGCCTAGTTCAGGCATTTGATATATGGTTATTTAAGCTTATATATATTCTGGAAATTGAGAAATTGGGCATTTTAAGCAATCTACAATTTACAATGGAAAATGTTAGGCTTGAGGGTTATGTTCATGTATAAAGTTTTTAGTTGAAAATGCATAGGGAAGATGAATTTTGATGGAAGGAGACTTGACTTGGGGTGGTGAACACACAATATAGTGCATAGATGATGTATTATAGAATTGTGCACCTGAAATTTGTATAATTTTGTTAACCAGTGTCACCCCAATAAATTTAATAAAAAAGAAAATGCATGATAAACAACTTTTGTCATTTGAATTTTATAAATAAAAATCCAGAACACAGTCCAGGATTCCCATATAAGTTGTTCAAATTCTTTTTCTTTTTCTTCTGAGATTAAACAGACTACCTCTGCATCTCTTCTAGCAATGTTTTCATTGGCTTTTCAGACTAATCAGAAGTTTTCAAAATGTAGAGATTACTTGAATTTAATGGACTCCTCTCTTATGTAAATCTGGAGTTAATTTTTAATGTATAAACATTGAATAAAATGTAAAATATTACAACAAAATCTGAAATAAAATATGTATATTTCAGTTAGTTTTATTGCCTAAATTATTGACCTACTTATCTTGGTACTGCAACAATCATTATTTCAAATGAAAAGGAAAAATAGTTATCTTTTTATTTTAACTTGAATAAAGAAATATTAAAAGGCTTTCAGAATCTTTTATTAATGCTTGTTTTTAAATGCAATAATGGTACACTTAAAAGTATATATATATATATATATATATATATATATATACACATATTGTTTTTATTTGAAACCTTTTGTCTTAAGAATTATTTCCTAAGAGATTTTTGATACTATCTTTTGCACAGTTTCCTCTAATGTCCTTCTACACATTACTTTCAATTTGAATTTGGTTGCTCTGAATTGCTTAAATATCTATTAACATACTGTCTCTAGTTTTTTTTGGGGGGGGGGTGTGGGGGGTTGTGATTTTTTTATTTTCCCATTTAATAAATGTTTTCTCTATGTCCATGAATGTTGTTTCTTCCTTCTAGGAACAGTTTTTGTTTTGTTTAGTAATGAATTATTTTATTATATTTAGAATGAAGCAAAATAGAGAGTGTACTAAGTGTTCTTCACTCGTGAGTGAAACTTGTCAAATAATCTGCTTCATTCTAGGATGAGTTCATGAAGACTCTTCATTTTACTCAGCATTCACAAATGTCAATGCAAATGGTTTGTTCCGAGCAATTTCAGCTATTCCAGCCCTTCCCAGTCATATACTTATATTTATTCCAGTCCTCCCCAGTCATATACTTATATTTGTATGTGTATTTACCCAGGAGGTAGATGCTTTATATTCAGGAATGGGGAGAGAGGTGTTGTGAAATGATCTGCCTTACATGCCAGGGCACCTCCACCTCAGCCCAGAGATCCCCTGAGGTTCAGCATTGGCAGATCAGCGTTCTCCTCTTTTTCAGGCTCTCTGAGAATGTCCTGTACCATGGCTTCCAGTGCTCTATTTTATCAGCCAACACACTTCTAACTGTTCTTCTTTCAGGTATTGGTAGAAACCAATTTCCCATTAATGGCCTTCCTCTACTGTTCTGTTTATTGACATGGGTTTATATCTTTTAAATGATTTTAACGAGGTTCCAGGAGGGTAAGCAGATTAATTTAGTTCCAAACTTTGAAACAGAATCCCCAATTACCTTTTTAATGCTTGTTATTTTGGTTAGTATGAATCCTTGGCAAGAGTTACTATCTTACTCATATGTCCTTTCTTAGTTCTTGGCATAGTGTTCAGTTCAGAGTTGTCACTCAGTGATGTTCATTTGAGAAATTAATGTTTCTCTGCAAAAGGTTAACTTCCCCACATTCCTACTGTTAAGACATTGAATGACAGAAATTGTCTATCTACAGTCGTACATGAATTCTGTTTTTTCTATAATTCCCAAACAAAGCATCTAAGACAATGCCACTGAACTTCCTCTAACTCATTACAGGTTTTTTAAACACATATCAATCACACTATGGACTTTAGGATGACAGTAAATTATAAGCACCAAAATGAAAGTATTTTAATGTGGTTTAATTATTAAATGCTCCCAGGTGGATTATGTCATTAATTAAAAAATCTATTAACTTATCTCTTCAAGCATATTTAAAAGAGTTTTAGAAGGAATTAAGTAATTTTGAACAAAAACAAATGTCAAAATTAAATTTAGGGCAAAATCATTATTAGTCCAACATTTATTTGTGATGAAAAATAGGGCAGACATGTGTAAAAAAGTGAAACCAGACCACCAACTTACACCATACAAAAGAATAAACTCCAAATGGATTAAAGACTTAAATGTAAGTCACAAACCATAAAAATCCTAGAAGTAAACATAGGCAGTAAAATCTCAGACATTACTCATAGCATTATTTTTGCCAATATATCTGCTAAGGTAAGGGAAACAAAGGAAAAAATAAACAAATGGGACTACATCCTATTAAAACCTTCACAGCAAAGGAAACCATCAACAAAATGTAAAGGAACCCACTGTATGTGAGAACATATTTGCCAATAATATGTTTGATAAAAAGATAATTTTCAAAATATATAAAGAACTTATATAACTCAACTCCAGGCAGACATACAACCTAATTAAAAAAATAGGCCAAGGAACTGAATAGATACTTCTCCAAAGAGAACATACAATGGCCAATACACATGAAAAAAATGCTTGAAGTCACTAATCATCAGAGAGATGCAAATTAAAATTACAATGAGATATTACCTCACACCTGCCAGAATGGCTACCATCAATAAATCAACAAATAAAAAGTGCTGGCAAGGATGTGGAGAAAAGTGAACCCTCGTGCACTCCTGGTGGGAATGCAGACTGGTGTAGCCATGTGGAAAACAATATGGAGTTTCCTCAAAAAATTCAAAATGGAATTACCTTTTGTCCCAGTGATCCCACTTCTGGGAATATACCCTAAGAATACCAAAACACTGATTAGAAAGAATATGTGCACCCCTAAATTCATAGTGGTGTTATTTAGAATGGCCAAGATCTGGAAACAGCCCAGGTATTTATCAGATGAGTGGACAAAAAATGCTGTGGTGTATTTACACAATGGAATACTACTCAGCTGTAAAACAAACAAACAAACAAACAAAAACTATTGCCCTGGCCAGTGTGGCTCAGTTGGTTCGAGTGTCTTCCCATGCACAGAAAGTTTGCTGGTTTGATTCTTAGGGCATATACCTAGGTTGCAGATTTGATTTCTGGTGTGGGCACATACAGAAGGCAACAGATGGGTGTTTGTTTCTTCCAAACATTGATATCTATCTATCTATCTATCTATCTATCTATCTATCTATCATCTAGTTATAATCATCAGTAAAAATGTATCCTCAGGTGAGGATTAAAAAGAAGGAACTCCTACCTTTTGTGACAGCATAGATGGATCTGTTGATTATCAGAAAGATAAATCTATATGATGTCACTTATATGTCAAATCTAATGAACAATATAAACTGATGAAAGAAATTGAACCAGAGGCATGGATATAGGGAACAGACTGACAGATGTCAGAGGGAGAAAGGTGGGGGAGACTGGTTGAAAGAGGTGAAGAGATTAGCCTAAGAACATATATGCATAGCCCAAGGACATAGACAATAGTGTGGTCAAGGCCAGAGGAGGGGGCCAGGGGCTGAGTAGATGTGGGAAAAATGGACGAACATGGGGGAATTCTGTATTATGTCAATAATAAAAAAGTGCTCCCTAATAAATTGTATGCATATAGAAAAAATATTAATGCATGTTTATTTGTCTATCCTAAACTCCAAATATAAAAAGTCAGTGATGCAATAAGTCATTTTATTGTAACATTTTTTAAAAAGAAAATTCTACTAAACATCATTTATGGTAATCAAGTATTTCAGGAGGAGACTTTAATATATTTATATTATAAAGAAAATTAAAGATATAATAAATATAACTCAGAATCTGTTGTGCACAAAAGGTAATCCTTACAACTCTAAAATGGTCATAGAAATATGCCTCATAAAGCATTGTCTAAGATTAAACTAGACTTCTAAACTGCAAAGTTGGACAACATATAATGAGTTACCCTTGGAAATTATTAAACTGTAAACAAGTTCAAAGTAAAACAAACCATGAGAACAATAGCATAGCAACAGTTCTATGCTATAGAGGTGAATATTTTACTTATGTATCCAAATAATAATTTTTAGTAGTTGTGGGAAAACACGTGACTTAGTTTGGAAGGAGGAATCTCTGAAAGGTTGGAACCTTGGAACCTCCGGGGGGGGGGGGGGGAAGGGGCAGAAGGGGCAGTCGGGTGCTGGCCGAAGGTGACTACCCCTACCTTGACTTTTCCTAACAAGTCTGAGACCCTGGGTGTTTTACTGGAATCTTTATGTTTAGTCTTTAGATGACGTCCTTGCTTAAAGGACACTGCACACCTATGTGTCTTCTCAAGCATACATACCTTGCTGATAGTATCTAGAAGTTAATTTTAGTTAAAGCTGATGTTACAATAAAAGCCTAAGGAGGCAGGTGAACAGGGATGTTTGGTTTCTCAAGCCAAGGAGTCCCTTAGTCCTCTCTTTCACAGAAACATGTGTCAGAGTAATCATTCATCTACCACTCAGGGTCTGCTGGTCAGCCCCAGCAAGTAATATAATCTTTGTCAGTAATTTTTATTTATTTATTAATTTTTTATATTTTTATTGACTTCAGATAGGAAGGGAGAGGGAGAGAGAGAGATAGAAACATCAATGATGTGAGAGAATCATTTATCGGCTGCCTCCTACACGCCCCCCACCGGGGACCAAGCCTGCAACCTGGGCATGTGACCAAAATTGAACCCGGGACCTTACAGTCTGCAGGCCGATGCTCTATCCACTAAGCCAAACCAACTAGGGCCTTTGTTGGTCATTTAATGTTGAAAGTTCACTATGCACTGTGTTTTAAAACTATTCCTATCTTAAAACTTACTGCTCACTGTACTGCTCTCTTCTATAAGGATTATCATTTCCTCTAATAAACTTCTTCAATTTTGTTAGAAATCTAAGACAATATTCATCTGTATTCTTTGGGAGGGATCAGCTATCTCAGCACCTTTCAACAAAATCAGAAATTTTGGGGCCAACTGAGCAATAACATCTAATATGAGATATTAAACCATGTTAATATCCTGGAGTGTTGTAAAATAATTTTTATTGTTTTTATTTTAATTGTATTGAGTTATGTTAAGCATCATTGAATAACAGATGATGTATAGATTATAAAAGCAAATGATCCTAAATTTCAACCCTGGCTGTATAATTTATGTTACTTTGGAAAATTTACTTTTGAGGTTTAGTTTCTACTTCTCTGCTAGGCTTACATAATAATTAAATGATAGAATATTTATAGAGTGATTGGCATACTAGGCTTGTGATACATATTATTTCTAGTCATAATTTGTACAGGCTGAGTAAAAAATGCCATGTTTGAATACTTATCACCTCAGTAAGTATTTCTTGTCAAAAGGCATTGGGCAATGCCTTAAATGTTGACACTTATACAGATGCCACTTAGAACTCTTTTTGGTGACATCCATGATGCCAGTGGAGTAGGTGAAAGCTAAACTCCTTTCAAGACCAAACCAGAATTGCAATCAAATTATAGCACAATCAAGTTTAATAACCAACTGAAGACTAGTTGAACAGAAATCGTATAAGGATTTACAGAAGAACACACATCAAAACTGGTAGGAAGGGCAGATATGCAAAAAGAGATGTCCTTGCATCCACATAGGGCATTGATAATCTGGAGGAATATCTCAGCTGAAAGGTTTTCCCTGAGGAGCAAGAGGTCTCAACCCTATTTCAGGTTCCTCAGCTGGGAGCACAAGAGCTAAGAAGAGGAGCCCACAACACATCTGGCTGTAAAAATCAACAGCGATTATGTTCACCAAAGACAGTTTGAAATCTCAGGAGACATCTTAAAGAGCTAAGCACACAAAATCTCATTCACAGCCACTCACCATAGGTTTCA
This sequence comes from Myotis yumanensis, assembly GCF_028538775.1. NCBI lineage: Eukaryota > Metazoa > Chordata > Mammalia > Chiroptera > Vespertilionidae > Myotis > Myotis yumanensis. The sequence continues at coordinate 134,441,165 of NW_027223754.1, forward strand.
GCAGAGGGAAGGTGACTCAGAGCAAACCGGAGTTATCAGGGAGAGACTGGGGTATGTGGCTTTGAGGATAGGCCTGAAGGGACAGACCCTAAGGACCCTGAGCTGAGTCCTTCTCCCATCCCACCAACAAATGCCACTTTTCCTGGGTCAAGCACTCCCCTTCACATAGCAGAAGCCTAGAGTAATCCACTGGCCCCACCTTCCCTTGTTCCTTCTCCACCAAGCTCATGTCCTATAGAGAAGTCAGCTGGTTGTGGCCAGCCAGGGGCACAGTGCAGACTTTCTTTGGGGTTCTCAAAGAGATCTGGGCAGACTCAATGATTGCAGAGATACATAGGGAGGGGCTGAGTTGTGAGACTCATTTTTCTCTCACACACACACAACTGGAACCTTGTGAAAAGCCATCCCTCCATACGTGCAAATCTTGGCCTGTTTTATCGTGATAAACTCTGCTGACCTCCCCCTGAGAGCTCACCCTGCCACAAAGGTCCACAGGCCCAGGTGAGTTGTAGCTGGGCTTGGTGTACAGTGAGACTTTTGCTAGGTAGCCTCAGACCCAGCATTGATGCCAAGATTAAATCTGTATCAACCACACTCACCCCTACCTGGTGACTCACTTGAGAATCTACCTCACACAACTTGTATGACCAGAGGCTTTTTTTAGTAACTCAGCCTAACAGGCATGGTAAACAAAGAGAGATCTTAGGGTGCTTTAGACATTTTGTTGACCTGCCGCTGGGCTTGGTGCTGGTAGAAGCAGGTCTTGGTATGCAACTTGGACCCTCCCATGTGCACCCAGGCCCAGCACCCAGGCACAGTCATAAACTGTGGGTTGCTTTGTACCTTCAAACAGGTATCCCAGGGCAGGTCATAGGCAGCACCTGACATTGAACTGTGCCAGAGTCTCCCCCCCCTCAAAAAAAAAGTGGATACAAAACCAACTCACTTGGTGACAGGCTTCAGGCCACATGAGAGCATGACCAAATTAGCTCCACAACTAGTACATCCAAAGGGAGATTTCAGCAGGCACCAAACACTCCTGGGGCTAATTGGGCTTTGTAGGGTCATCCCCTTCACAGCATCTCATACACTCTGGTTGTGGTCCATCCTCATAGTTAGCCAGCCTGTAGGTTAATCCTCCCCATGAATATGACAACAGTAATCAAGACTCAACTAAAATAGGAGGGCTCACATAACCCACACAAGGCACATTCCTGAACACCTAGCTCAGGTGATCAGGAAGACTGTGCCACTGAGCCCCGCAGGTCACTTACACCATAGACCATCATTCCAAGACAAGGAGACATAACAGATCTACTTAATACACAGAAACAATACACAGGTTGCCAAAATGGGGAGACAAAAGAAACATACCCCAAATAAAAGAACAGGAATAATCACTGGAAAAAAACAAACAAAAACTTAAATGAAATAGCAATCTACCAGCCATACAGAGTTCAAAACAATAGTTATGAGGATGCTCAAAGAACTGAGAAGAACGGATGATCTCAGTAAGAACCTCAACAACAACAACAAAATAGTAAGCGTAAAAAAGGACATATAAAACATTTTAAAAAGTCAGAAAGATAAACACAATATCTGAAATGAATACACTAGAAAAAATAAACTATAGATTAGATCAGACACATGATTGAATTAGTGATTTGGAAAACAATGTAACAAAAAACACCCAATCAGAACAAGAAAAAGACAAAATAATTTTTTTAAATGAGGATATTTTAAGGAACCTCTGGGACAACATCAAAAATGACAACATCCATATCATAGGGGTACCAGAAAGAGAAGGAAGAGAGCAAGATATTGAAAACCTGGTTAAAGAAATAATTAAAAACTTCCCTAGGCAGGTAAAGAATAGAGATACACATATCCAGGAAGCACAGAGAGTACAAAACAAGATGAACCCAAAGAGGCCCACACCAAGACACATCATAATTAAAGTGGCAAAGTTTAAAGACAAAATATTTCATGAAAATAAATTGTTAAATTTTTTTGTAGCAAAGGTTATACCAGGCAAAAGTGGCTTTAAAAAGAATACTACAACAGAGAAAATAAAGGATGCAGCAATTCTACATCTGGGTATTTATTTGGAGAACCCCAAAACCCAAAATGAAAAGAAATGTGGTACATATATACAACGTAATACTACTCAGCCATAAGAAAAGATGAAATACTTCCATTTGTGGCAACATGAATAGATCTTAAAAATATCTTGCTAAATGAAATAAGTTAGACAGAAAAAGTTAAGAACCATATGATTTCACTTATATGTGGGATAGAAAACTATAAGCAACAAATGAACAAACAAGAAAACAAACAAACAAACAAACAAAAAATTTTAGAGACAATAGTATGGTGGTTACCAGAGGGAAAGGGGAGTGGGCAGTTCTGAAGGGAAAAGGGAATCAAATGTAAGGTATCTGAAGAAAATTTTAATTTTGGTGACCAGCACAAAAGACAATATCATAGACATGTGCACTTAAAACATAAATAATCTTATTAACCAATGCCATATAATTTCACTGATATGGAATCTTAATAACAAAGTAAATAAACAGTCCAGAAACAGACTCACAGATACAGAGAACATTTTGACAGTTTTCAGATGGGAGGGGGATTGGGATTATCAGTGAAAAAATTGAAAGGATTAAGACTTCTTGGTAATTACATAACAGTTATGATGATATGAAGTATAGGATAGGAAATTTAGTCGTTAATATTGTAATAACTATGCATGGTGCTAAATGGATTCTGGATTTATTAGGGTTCTCACTTTGTAAGTTATATAATGGTCTAATCACTGGATTGTACACCAAAAGCTAATACAATGTTGTATGTCTATATCAATTGTAATTAATAAAAATATTTAAATGAAGACAAAAACATCTTAAAACCATCAAGATAAAGATAGTTACCAACCTACAAAGGAGCTCCCATAACACTGTCAGGCTTAGAACTTTGGAGAACAGGTAGTATTGTAGCCCCAAAAAGGGATTTTTAGTATGTAATGGCAAATATTTATTTAAATTATTGTTGTTTTTTAACCAGGAAGGCAGACCACATGCACACCAAGTCTATAGCAATAGGGAAAATGGATGAAAATCTAATAACTTGAGCTTCTCATAGATTTAAAAAGTTATTGAAATGTAATTAGCAGAGATATTATTCTTGTTCAAACATTTTCTCTGAGGCCTATCATTAACAATTTTAGCTAGATATTGCAATAAACCTGTTGTAAAGATTAGTTTAAGGGAGGTGTTTCAGATGGCTTATTGTTTCACAATAAAAATGGGGAGACAGATCATCCAAGCACAGAATTCAGTAAACAAAAGAATAGAATTAGTAGGGTTAAAAATGATGTCAAAATATATCTTTAGGTTTGGTTACTCAGCAGTGAAATTTCCTAGAAATGAATAGATTAGAAATCTACTACATAATTTTATTGCCAGATAAATAAGTCTGAAATACAAAATTATGTGATTACATCATTTCTATAAAAACCCTCAGACTCTAAAGCCTACCCTAGCAAGAAGTAAATTCCAAAGCTCATTATCCCTTAGAGAAGGCACATATTCCAGTGCTCATTTAAATGTGACCATGCAGAAAAATTGATGCATTAGTCAGTGTAGGCTGAATTTTGCTACCAGCTCAAAATCTCTATAAAGTAAAATAAAATAAAAATGTTTTATACTTGGATCTACAAAATTTGATGTGAAATTAGACACCTCTCCAGAGAAGATGGCCCCATGTGAACATGTTTTTATATGATCATAATGATATTTCCATATATTTCACTGGCCAAAGAATGTCATGTGACCATAAGTAACTTCAAGAGGACACGGAGGAACAATTTTTCCTCTACCTAACTATAAGTAGAGGGTAGCCCATTATTACTGAATATTAATAGTATCTACCCTAAATCAATAAGAAAATATCTCTCCAAGAGCAAAACCAAGAGCCATATAGAGAACAAGGCACAATAGAGTTACTTCCAGAGAGGAGAACCAGATGCAGACTAAATGGGCTCAAAGAACTTACCCTATTAAAAGAATAGGATTCTCCCTGATTCCCACCTAACAGAAATTGATAATTCAGTGTATTTCCTTTTCTCCTTTTCCAAATGGAAGTTGTTATTGTATTTAACAAGGTTCAATGTCTTCATTGTATATCCAATGTGAGAAGATAAATAGCATTTTTAAAAATTTATAAATCATTTTCAGAGTCATATACAGGCAGGATAAGAGAGACATCACATTATTTAGAGATCCTGCATTTTGAATTGGATGAAGTGCATGGGGTTTTGAATTGTCTTCATTGGAAAGAGTGTGCATGTGTTTGATGTTTGGGAAATTATATGAATAGATATTTGGTGAAACAGAATTGAAAATGTTTTCAGAGTGTCTTAGATCTATTCTATTCTTCCTCTTGTTTGATTGAAACCTTCAGCACACCACCATCTATGTCATTCTGGGTTCTCTGAGCAGCATATGACAAGGCAGAATTAGATGTGAAGAAGATTTAAACTCCAGGTTGGGAAAGTGTTAAGAACTGGCAAGGAGCACCTTTCCATATGACCTAGTGGGGCATCTGCAAAAGGAAGAATGGGAGGTAGATGATTGGGTAATAAGAGTCTGAGAGTTAAGTGTGGCTTTGAGGATGTATATTCCAAACCAAGAAGAACCCAGGTGCTTGCTTATCTGTTAGAGGAGCTCCAAGTTTCGCAGAAATGGTCTAGTTCTAGTATCTCAACAAGCTCAATCATTGGCTTGGTGCAGGCTCAGTAGGGTGTGACCTTGGGTAACTGCTACAGTGACTCCAACAGTGCAGAAACTGGTTGCTGTCAGTCTATTGCATTCCTCATGGCACCTTCTCTTACAGGGAGATCAGAGTTACCTATTTCCATTATCGACACGTTACTCAACTAGAAACTACTTTTATCATTCTCTCCTCACTCTAGGTGTGGTCATAAAATTTATTTTTATCAAGGGAATAAAAGCAGAAGTAAAGAAGCAATTTTTGCAACTTAAGTATAGTATCTTAAAAAGCAACTGCTGGCTTTCCATTTTCTTTTTCTCTCATTACAAAGGTTAAAATATGTATGGCATTGTGTGAAATAAGCTAAGTACCTAAGTGATGATAAATAAAGATGTTATAAGGAAGTTTAGTCTCTTTATCACCTTCAGGTGGGCTATTTTCCATGCTAGTTTAGTGGCCCATTTATAAATCTCTAGAAGTGATTGGAGAGATAACTAAGCTTTTATCTTGTTTGGTGCAGAGGTTTTATAGTCCCTTTGTAGAAGCAATGAAATATACCCAACGCAAACAGGTATTACCCTAATGCCTAACACAAATATCACCCCAGTATAAAACAGAGGTAATTGAGATTTAAAATCTTATTTCTCAAGTTTCCATTGCTAGTCATCAAAAGAACAAGTGCTCAAATTCAAATTGTGGACAAGGCCTAACCTGAATTATGATCAGTGATTGAAAATACTTCCTAGATTCAGACAACTGGAGTTTAAATTTTGGCTCTGCTATTTACTAGCTGTGTGATCTTAGAAAATTCATTTAATCTCTCTAAATTTCAACTTCATCTCTCTGCTTTGATGTGATCATTATAATTGCACATAGCTCATAAGATATGAAGATTAAATAAAAAAGTAAAGAGCATACTATTTCCAATAAATATAAAATTTAAATATTATTCATAATTATTCAGTGCTATTAGTATTCTCTTTCCATACCCTTTCCATTACTCTCTTGTTCCCTAACTCTTCTAACCCTGCAATTATCTGTGCCCCATTTTGTAGATTCACAAATACAGTGGCCAATATTATTTATTAACTCTACTATAATTCCAAAACACAGAACAGATTATTTGATTACTTATTATTATTTACACTTAGTATAAATTATAAGAATGTATTTCAATAGCTTAAAATTCATATGTGAAAGAAATGTTGAAGTATAGATAGATGTCAAAGAGTTTAAAGTGTTCAAGCAACAATTAAAAATATGAGTAATAATGAACTACCTATCAATAACTCCACAAATTTGTTTAAAAAATATGACCAGTGACTCAGGCAAGCATTCAAGAAGCATAAATGATTTAAATGCTATTTGTCAGTGTAGGAAATATATTGTCCATGAGGGAAAAAATATGGTATAACGTTAGAAAAAGTAAGGGTTATTTGTTTAAGTGAATGATTGTTCAAACATATTTTTAGGACTATAAAACTGGATGATGAGAGTACTGATACAGGGAAGGGAGAAGGAAACATATATTTTATAGCAATGAGTTTTGGGGGGAACATCTTTAAAATCCTGGGATTTTACTAGGGACATTGGGCTGAGAGTGCATTTGGATCTGAAGAATAGGACTGGCATTGACTGGAGGCATTTTCATTTAGAGGCAGCATGCTCAGGCACAAATGTGCACACACCATCTGTGAGTAAATATGCAATACATACCAGAAATGAGAGGTTAACTAGACTCTCTTGATCGACATCACGTTCCTCTAAATTGCTGTTCTAGATGTTTGTTTTTCCCATCTGCACATTTAAGCTCATTATGTTCTTTTCTGTTTTCTTGTTTATCTTTTCCTAAAGATAAACTTTAAGATCTAAACCAGTTCTGGTTTGGACAGAATGAAGCTTTCATTATAAAAAAAAATGTTTACTATTTTCCTGTTAGTTATAGGAAGTGTTATAAAGTAGACCAAATTGACACAACATCTTTGTCTCTTTCTGGTAAAAGCAAAAATATTACTCTCACATATAAGCTAATCCCACCATCTTTACTCCATGTTCTATTGCCTCCTCCCTATGAATTTTACTAAGTCTTGTCATCATTATTTAACCATGCACTAAGTTTTAAAAACAAAATAAATCAAATCTCCCTTAATGTGTGTGCCTTTTGGATATGATTGTCTGATTCACACCCAGGAGACCAATTATCTCTGTTATACTCAATAGCTATTATTTTCAACTTTCATTTTTTCTAAATTATTTAATTTTTTTAAAAATTTTCAACTGAGGATATTTTTTCCATTGATTTTTAGAGAGAGTGGAAGGGAGGGAGAGAGAGAGAAAGAGAGAGAGAGGGAGGGAGGGAGGGAGAGAGAGAGAGAGAGAGAGAGAGAGGAGAGAATGGCAAGAGAGATAGAAAGAGACACATCAATGTGATAGATACACATAGATTGGTTGCCTTCCCCACTATACCCCAACCTGGGGCCAAATTCAAACCTGCAACCCAGGTATGTGACCTTGACCAGGAATTGAACCTGTGACCCTTTGGTGTGAAGGCCGACACTCAACACTGATTACACTGGCCAAAGCTCAACCTTTCTTTTATTTACTGAACAAACTTTTATGACATGGCATCTATGCTCAGGTTTTTACTGAATCAAATCTGGTTAAAGTACTGACTGATCACATTGTAGAAAAATTTACTTTCGGTTGATATTATTCTTGGATTCTCTTTGATTTGACACTGTTAACCACATTTCGACTTCACATGGGAGGCTGCACCCAGAAGGGCATCCTGAAGTTCTACACCGGCCGCTCAGTGCCAGGGTGGTGGGGGAGAGGGACGTGCAGGAGCACGGTTGCCCTGTCTTTATAATTTTCTTGCTTTTACTCGCTAAACCCAGCATCTTTCGATTACAAACACTCACTGAGGCTGCGATTCAGGGGAAGGTGCTTTTGTGGAAGCTGAGGAACAAAATAGGGAGATGATCAGGAAGCCAGCTCTGGGGCAGTCTGTCCCTCCAGCCCTGAACAGACATTTTTCTCCTGAAGACCAGGCCCCTCCTAGCAGTGCAGCCACACCCAGCCTTGAGATTCAAAATACCACCAGGGAGCCCTCCAGGACTGGGTTGAGGGGCCATTTAGTCCCGGAAACTAATACCGAAACACCACCACCTGGAGGCCATGTCAGAAATAGATGCTTGTGTAAGTACAACTGAAAGCAGGTAGAAAAACAAAGTGGGAATATTGGTCCTGCCTGGCTGAAACCAAGGCTGTGGCATCTGACACGGAGGAGTGATGGATCACTGGGAGCTTCAACACTGTGCTATTGAGCAGGAAGCTGAGATGTGACAAACAGAACAGTGGAGAGGGGTCTTAGACCAACCTCCATGGGACATTAAATACTCAGCTGAAGTGAACAAACTTCACGTTTTTCTTTTTTTTTTTAATATTTTACTTAAAAGACTAATTTTTTTCTTTTCTCTATTTTATTTTTTATTACTTTTATTTATTATTATCATTTTTAACCTTTCTTTCTTTTTTATTAGATTAGTGTTCTACATGCTACTTTTATTTTTTATCATTATTTTACTCTATCTCATTTTTTCCTTTATGCCAACCCTTTCTTCCTCTCTTCTTTTTTCATCCTGTTTCTCTTCTCCTGTTCCTGTTTTAGATTTTCTCTCTCCTTTCTTTTTATTCCTTGTTAAAAATTGATCTTTATCTGCTCTATTGATGCATTACTAGTATAGTAGTCTTGTTGGCTTACTCATATATCTAATTTCCTCTCCTCTGTTCCAAGTCCATGCACCCTTCTCTTTTCTCTTTCTTTGCTAGCCAAATTTTTTTCTTGTTGTTCATTTGATTGCTTGTTAGTTTTTTTACTTTAAGCTTTTTTTCCCCCTTCTTGCTTTTTCTCTTTTTCTACTAATAACTTAATTAGTTTTACTCAACAAACTCAAGCCTATCTGCTCCTACTCTATTCACCTTTCCCAAAAACAGATTAATATATAGATAGATAGATTAAAGAAAGAAGAAACTTTAAAAAATTTTATATATAATTTTTCACATATATTTTAATATATATTTAATTATTATTATTTTAAATTATTATTTTAAATTATTTTTATTATTTTTTATTGAATACTAGTAGCCTGGTGCATGAAATCTGTGCACATTAAAAGGGAATTAATTGCCCTAACTGGTTTGGCTCAGTGGATAGAGCATCGGCCTGCTGACTCAAGGGTCCCAGGTTCAATTCCGGTCAAGGGCATTTACCTTGGTTGCGGGCACATCCCCAGTGGGGAGTGTGCAGGAGGCAGCTGATAAATGTTTCTCTCTCATCGATGTTTCTAACTCTCTATCCCTCTCCCTTCTTCTCTGTAAAAAATCAATAAAATATATTTTTTTTAAAAAGGGAATTAATTAGCAGAGATATTTTAATATTGCTATTTGCCCTTTCTCTATAATAGAAGTGTGAGAGATGAAAGGAAAGAAGTAAAATGTATATAAAAATTACATATAAATTTATTAATAAATAAACAGTAACAAAAGGATGTAACAACAACAGAGGCATGATACAAAAACGACAAAAACATGATATGAAAACAACAAAAAAATGATATGAAAACAACAGTGATGCAAACAATGACTGATAAAGTGATTAAACTTATTCTAATATCTCCCAGTACACCACATTAAGAGTGAAAACACTTTCAGAGTGCTCGACTAATTTCCCTTGTGATGAAGTACTTAGAACTTTAACTGTAACATCACATGCTCTTCAAACTCGAGAGAAAGCAACATATAAATGACCATGTGCAAAAATGGGTTCAGGCAGGAATATGCCAACTTTGTCTAGAGTTTGTCCTTGTGATTTATCAATAGTCATCACAAATGTTGGCATCATGGGAAACTGTCATCAAATCAATTTAAATGGGAGGCCAGTGTCAGATGGGGACAAACTAATTCTTGGAATCAGAACAGCCTCTTCTTCTGCAGATCCTGTTAATACTTCAGCTTTGATAATGTTATGTCGTAATCTTTTGATGATAAATCTGGTACCATTACAAAGACCCCATTTACTATTGAGATTTCTCAATAGCATGATGATTGCACACACTTTCAATTTTAATTTATGACACGGCATTCCAGAAGGAGTAATACTATTAAGAAATTCAATGGGAAAATTTTCCTTTTCAGCATCATTTGTGGAATCAATGGAATCATCACTCACATATATGTGAAAATCTCCATTGAGTATATCCAAATTTTCTTCATTTAATTTTTGAACATGCTCATTTTTTGGACAAAGAAATGCACGTTTAGATATATTTTTAATATTATTTATAGCAGTGGTTCTCAACCTTGGCTGCACATTAGAATCAACTGGGAATCTTTTTAAAATCCTGATTCCTGGGCCTCATCCTCCGGAAATTGTTTCTTTGTTATGGGGTGGGGCCACAACATTAGTAAGAAAGAAACAGAAATAAAACTTTATTGTGGGGAGCCACTACAGTGTTTTGGATAGGTTCAGGCCTTGGACTGATGAGAGGGCACAGTCCTCTCATTGCCACGTGCAAGTCCCAGCTTGGAGGGCAATACAGTCATTGTAAGGGACTTTAATACCCCACTGACACCACTGGATAAATCCACTAAACAAAAAAATCAGCAAAGAATCATCAATCTTAAATGACTCACTAAATCAGATGGATTTAATTAATTTCTTTGGAACATTTCACCCCAAAGCTATAGAATACACATTCTTGTCAAGTGTACATGGGACATTTTCAAAGATAGACCACATATTGGGACACAGGCAAAGTTTCTTCAAATTAAGAAGATAGAAATCATATCAAGTATCTTCTCAGACCACAATGGCATAAAATTAAATATCAACTATAATAAAAACAATGAAAAAAATCAAATGGGTTGCCAAAGAGATCAAAGAAGAAATAAAAAGCATCCTGGCAACAAATGACAATGAAAATACAACAATCCAAAATCTACAGGACACAGTGAAAGCAGTCTTGAAAGGGAAGTTTGTAGCTCTACAGGCCTACCTCAAGAATCAAGAAAAAAATGCTAATAAATTATCTAACCCTAGAACTCAAAGAATGAGAAAGAGAGCAACAAAAAAGCAGAGGAAGCAGAAGGAAGGAAATAAGATCAGAGTGAAAATAAATGACATAGAGACCAAACAAACAATACAAAAGATCAATGAAACCAAGAGCTGGTTCTTTGAAAGGATAAACAAGATTGATGAACCTCTAGCCAGGCTCACCAAGAAGCAAAGAGAGAGGACCCAAATAAACAAATTCAGAAATGAAAGAGGTGAAGTAAAAACTGACCCCACAGAAATACAAAGGATTATGGAAAAATAATATGAACAACGCTATTCCAACAAACTAGATAACCTAGAACAAAATAGACATATTCTTAGAAAAATACAAGCTTCCAAAACTCAATCAGGAAGAATAAAAAAACCTGAATAGGCTGATAACTACTGAACAAATTGAAGCAGTGATCAAAAACCTTCCAGCAAACAAAAGCCCTGGTCTGGATGGCTTTACAGGGGAGTTCTACCAAGCATCCAAAGAAGAGCTAAAACCTATCCTCCTCAGACTATTTCAAAAAATTCAAGAGGAAGGAACACTTCCAAGCTCTTTCTATGAAGCCAGCATTACTGTAATTCCAAAACCAGATAAAGATACCACAAAGAAAGAGAACTACAGTCCAATATCCTTGATAAACATAGATGCTAAAATCCTCAACAAATTTCCAGCAAATTGGATACAGCATTACATTAGAAAGATCATACACCATGACCAACTTGGATTTATTCCGGGAATGCAAGGATGGTACAATATTCACAAATCAATAAATATGATACATCACATAAACAAATTGAGAGACAAAAATCACATCATCATATCAATCCATGCAGAAAAAGCATTTGACAAATTCCAACACCCTTTCTTGATAAAAACTCTCAACAAAGTGGGAATAGAGGGGTCATACCTCAATATATTAAAAGCCTTATATGACAAACCTACACCCAACATCATACTCAATGAGCAAAAACTAAATTCATTTCCCATAAGAATAGGAACAAGACAAGAATGCTCACTTCCACCACTCTTGTTCAACGTAGAACTGGAAGTGCTTGCTATAGCAATGAGACAAAAAGAAGAAATAAAAGGCATTCAAACTGGAAAAGAAGAAGTAAAACTGTCATTATTCGCAGATGACAAGATGCTGTACATGGAAACCCCAAAGACTCCATCAAAGAACTACTAGACTTAATAAATGAATTCAGCAATGTAGCAGGATACAAAATTAACACCCAGAAATCTATGGCTTTTTTATACACCAATTATAAACTAACAGAAATAGAAACTAAAAAAGCAATCTCGTTTACCATTGCACCAAAAAAAATTAAGAAACCTAGGATAAACTTAACTAAGGAAGTAAAACACCTGTACTCGTAAAACTACAGGATTGATGTTGATTCTACCAATCCAAGAACTTACCTTGTTCATGGACTGGTAGAATCAACATCATTAAAATGTCCATACTACCCAAAGCAACTTATACATTCAATGCAATCACCATTAAAATACCAATGGCATATTTCACAGACCTAGAACAAACTCTCCAAAAATTCATCTGGAATGAAAATAGACCCTGAATAGCCACAGCAATCTTGAGAAAGAACAAAATTAGAGAGATCACAATACCAGATATCAAGCTATATTATAAAACCATGGTTCTCAGAACTGCCTGGTACTGGCACCAGAACAGGCATATAGTCCAATAGAACAGAACAGAGAACACAGAAATAGATCCAAGCCATTATGCCCAATTAATATTTACAAAGGCAGCAAGAGCAAACAATGGAGTCAATAAATGGTGCTGGGAAATTTGGTCAGATACATACAAAAAAAAATGAAACTAGATAACCAACTTACACCATACACAAAAACAAACTCAAACTGATTAAAGAACTTAAATGTAAGACTGGAAACCATAAAAATCTTAGGATAATACATAGGCAGCAAAATATCAGACATATATCATCACAATATCTTTACTGATACAGCTCCTAGAGCAATGGAAAGTAAGGAGAAAATAAGCAAATGGGACTACTTCAAAATAAAAGGCTTCTGCACAGCAAAATAAATCTGAGAGATGCAAATCAAAACAATAATGAGGTACCATCTCACACCTGTCAGAATAGCTATCATCAAGAAATCAACAAAGGATAAGTGCTGGCAAGGATGTGGAGAAAAAGGAACACTTGTGCACTGCTGGTGGGAATGCAGACTGGTGCAGCCACTGTGGAATACAGTATGGAGTTTCCTCAAAAAGTTAAAAATGGAACTCGATTTGACCCAGTGATACCACTTCTAAGAATATATCCCAAGAAACCAGAAACACCAATCAGAAAGAATATATGCACCCCTATGTTCATAGCAGCACAATTTACAATAACTAAGATTTGGAAACAGCCTAAATACCCATCAGCAAATAGGTAGATTAAAAAACTGTGTTCCATCTGCATAATAGAATACTACACTGCCATAAAAAATAAGTAATTTTTTACCATTTGTTACAGCATGGATGGAAATGGAGAGCATTATGCTAAGCAAAATAAGCCCAGAAATCTATGGCTTTTTTACACACCAATTATAAACTAACAGAAATAGAAACTAAAAAAGCAATCTCGTTTACCATTGCACCAAAAAAATTAAGAAACCTAGGATAAACTTAACTAAGGAAGTAAAACACCTGTACTCGTAAAACTACAGGATTGATGTTGATTCTACCAATCCAAGAACTTACCTTGTTCATGGACTGGTAGAATCAGTCAGAGAAAGATAAATATCACATGATCTCACTCATACGTGGAATATAATTATCAACATAAACTGATGCAAAAAAAAATAGATCCAGAGACAGATAGCACGAAACAGACCATCCAATCTCAGAGAGAAGACAGGGGAGGGGAGTATGTGATAGATCAACCAAAGGACTTGTATGCATGCATATTAGCATAATGAATGGACACAGACATTGGGGCGGTGGGGGCTTGCCCTGGAGGGGTGGAGTGGCCGAGGAGGGGGAGGCAATCGGGAAGGAAGAGACATGTAACACTTTAAACAATACAAAAATATTTTAAGATTTCTCTATTTTGGTAAATATAAATCAAGTGCATCCACTTTGCCTGCTGTTTGCCATTATATTGCATGAATATTTCATAGTTTATTTATAATTTCCAATGTTGAAATCTATTCCATTTGTTTTATTTTCTATCACAAATAATGTTAAAATTATTTACATTGTACTTTTCTCATTTCATATGTACAGGAACATTTCTCTAGGATATATTGGTGGGAAAAAAAGCATGTTATAAACACAGGAAAGGCCCCATAAGACTGTCAGCTTACTTCTCAACAGAAAGTTTCCAGGCCATTAGAGATTGGCACAAAATATTCAAAGTGATTAAAAAGCAAATTCCTGCAATCAAGATTACTCTTCCAAGCAAGGGTATCATTTAGAATCAAAAGAAAGATAAAACATTTCCTCAACAAAAAAAAAAAAAAAAAGAAAAGGAGTTCACTACCACCAAACCAGTCTCACAAAAGCTATTAATAAGACTTCTTTAAGAAAAGATAAAAAATATGAATAAGAGAATATAGGTAAAGAAGACATTTTTATTGACAGTGACAAACAGTAAAATCAGTGGTTGAGCCAATAATAAAGCTAGTACAAAGGTTAAAAGTCAAAAGTAGAAAGATTATGTGTAATTACAGAAATAAATTAAAGGACAGATACAAAGGTAGGCAAAAGTAGGTTTATAGTTGCATCGTAACATTCTTTTGAGTTAATAAAACTATTGTAATAATCATAATCTGCATGTCTTTTTCCATAGGAACTACTGTGAGCCTACTTGTGCTTACCCCTGTACAAACACAAACACATAAAAGAGGCAAAATATAATTACAAAAACATAAATGTGGAGGGGGTGAGTAGAAACTTTTGTGTTTTTAGAATGTGTTCAAACTTAGGTGACATCAACTTAAAATAGACTGCTATAAACATAAACTGGTTTATGGGAAGCACATGGTAACTCCCTCAAGATGCATACAAAAAATAAGAGAGAGGAATCCAAACATAACACTATAGAAAGACAACGTAGAAGTAAAAAGAAGAACTGAATAAGAAAGAAACAGGAAAGAACTACAAAACATAAGAAAACAATTATTACATATCTGCCAACAATTATGTTAAATGTAAATGGATTAAATGCTTCAAACAAAAGAAATAGGGAGGCTGAATAGATTTTTAAAAGTCCCATACCTATGCTTCCTGAATGAGACCCATTTGAGAGGAAAAAAACAAACAAACAACAAAAAACAAACACAGGCAAACTCAAAGTTAAGTGCTGGAAAAAATTTTTTCCTGCAAATGGAAGTAGAAAGAAAGAAGAGCTGGGTAGCAGTACAGACAAAGTAAACTAAAATAAGGACTATGACAGCAGAAAAGGAGGGGGATTTCACAACGTTAAAGACATCAATCCAATAACAGGACATAGCTCCCATAAACATCTCCACAATCAAAGTAGGAGCACCTAAATATATGAAGCAAATATTGACTAACATAAAGGGAGAGATCAACAGGAATACATCCATTGTAGGGACTTTAACACCCCATTGACATCACTGGGGAGCTAACCCAGAGAGAAAAATCAACAAAGAATCAGTGGCCTTAAATGACACATAAATCAGAAGGACTTAATATTCATAGGACATTGCATCTAAAAGTAGCAGAATATATATTTTTCTCAGGTATTCCAGAAACATTTTCAGGGATAGTTCACATGTTAGGACACAAAAAAGTCTCAATAAACGATATCCAATATCATGTTCCATGACAATGCTAACAAACTAAAAATCAATTATAGGAAGACAATTTATATCATAAGAAGCCTGAAACACCAATCAGTAAGAATATATGCACCTCTATGTTCATAATAGCATTATTTACAATATCTAAATCTGGAAACAGCCCAAGTGCCCATCAGTAAATGAATGGATAAAAATCTATGGTACATTTATCTCTTACCCTTTGCGATAGCATGGAGGATCCTGGAGAGTATTACGCCAAGTCAAATAAGTCAGTCAGAGAAAGACAAATATCACATGATCTCACTTATATGTGGAATCTAATGAACAAAATAAACCGACAACATGTCTCATAGTTCTAGAGACATGGAAGCATGCAACAGACTGAGGATCCTAAGAGGAAATAGGGGAAGAGGAAGGAAGAGTTCAACCGAAGGACTATGTGCATACAGGAATAACCCATGGACACAGACAATAGTGAGGTGAAGGCCTGGGGAGGGGAGGGAAGTTCAGAGGAGGGATAAATAGGGGAAAAAAGGGGACATCTGTAATATTTTCAACAATAAAGATAAATTTAAAAAAACATAAACATGTAAAGGACAAATAACATATTACAAATAACAAACATGTTAATAACAAGATAAATAAAGAAATCAAGCGATACCTCAAGAGAAATGAAAATGAAAATCCAAATCGATGGGACACAGTCAATGCAGTTTTATGAGAAAAAGTTAGCAATACAGGCCTATATTAGGAAGCCAAATAAGTATCATATAAATAATCTAAACGCAACACCAAAAATAACTAGAAAAAGAAGAAATGAAGCCCCAAATGAGTAGAAGGAAGGACATAATAAAGATCATAGCAATAATAAATGAAATACAGTATACAAAACAATACAGAAGATGCATAAAACTAGGAGCTGGTTCCTTGAAAAGGTAAACAAAATGACTAAATCTTTAGCCACACTCATCAATAGAAAAAGAAAAAGTGCCCAAATAAATAAAATCAGAAATGAAAACAGAGAAATGATAACCAACCCCATGGAAATGCAAAGAATTATAAGGGAATATGATGAACAATTAATAACAAATTGGACAACATGGAAGAAATGGATAAATTCCTAGAAACATAAAATCTTTAAAGGCTAATTTAGGAAGAAACAGAAAATCTGAACAGACAAATAGCTACTAACAAATGAAATCATTAATCAATGAATTTCTAACAAACAAAAGCCCTGGCTTCACAAGTGAATTTTACCAATCATTCAAAGAATTCATACCTAACCTCATCAAACTATTGCAAATATTGAAAAAGAGGGAAGGCTTCCAACTCATTTTACAATGCCAGAATTACCCTGATACCAAAGCCAGACAAAGATACTACACAAAAAGAAAACAATAGGCCAATATCCCTAATAAACATAGAGGCAAAAATACGAATATATTAGCAACCCAATTCAGCAATACATTAAAAGGATTATACACTATGCACTATGATCAAGTGGCATTTGTCCCTGAGACACAAGGCTGGTTCAATATCTGCAAATTAATTGATGCGGTACACCACATCAACAAAATAAAATTATATGGTCATATCAATAGATGCAGAAAAGCCATTTGACAAAACTCAGCACATATTGGTGACAAAAACTCTCAGCCATGTAGGAATAGAGGAAACATCTATATTAATAAAAGGATAATATGCTAATTAGACCAGGTTGACCAGACATCTTCCGGTTGTCCAGTCCTCCTTCTGGACAAAGCCACGGTGGCGGGGGCTAAGGCAGAGGAGGTTAGGGGTGATTAGGCTGGCAGGGGAGAAGTAAGGGGCAATCAGGCTGGCAGGGGAGGACAGTTAGGGGTGATCAGGCAGGCAGGCAGAGGGGGTTAGGAGTGATCATGTCAGCAGGCAGAGGGGTTGGGACGATCAATCAGGCAGGCAGAGTGGTTAGGGGCAATCAGGCAGGCAGGCAGGTGAGCGGTTAGGAGCCAGTGGTCCTGGATTGCGAGAGAGATTTCTGACAGTTGGACATCCCCCAAGGGGTCCCAGATTGGAGAGGGTGCAGGACGGGCTGAGGGATGCCCCCCGGTGCATGAATTTCATGCACTGAGCCTCTAGTATATATATATGCCTAAGTGACCAAACAACCAAATGACCGAACTACTGGTCGACTGGTGGCTATGACACACACTGACCACCGAGGGGCAGACACTCAATGCAGAAGCTGCACCCTGGTGGTCCATGTGTTCCCACAGCCAACCTCCCATGGCTGGCCAACCTCCTGTGGCCAGCCGCTTCTCCCCCCCATCAGCCTTGATTGGGTGGGTGGCTGGCTGGCTAACCTCTCATGGTCCCTCCTCCCAGCCAGCCAGCCCCCCAGATTGGCTCTGATGGGGGAGGCAGCCAACTTCCCATGGTCCCTTCCCCCATCTGGCTGCCCGCCCCCCCCCCCCCCCAATCAGCCCCGATCGCCAGCCAGGCAAAGGGACTCCACCCATGCACCAATTTGTGCCCCGGGCCTCTAGTAACATAATAAAGACTATAAATGGCAAACACACAGTTAACATCATATTCAACAATGAAAAGCTGGAAGTTTTTCCTTAAAAACAAAAACAATAGCCCTGGACAGTATGACTCAGTTGATTGAGCACTGTCCCATGCACCCAAAAGATCACTGGTTTGATTCCCAGTTAGAACATATGCCTGGGTTGGGAGCTTTATTCCCAGTAAGGGGCACACAGGAAGCAGCCAATGGATGTTTCTCTCTCACATGGATGCTTTTCTCTTTCCCTCTGTTTCCTCTTTCTCTAAAATTAATAAAACATAATTTTAAAAAGCACACACAGAAATAATGCATGAAGCTGTCAACCCTTACCACTTCTATTTAAAGTATTGGAAGTTTTACCACACCAATAGGGAAATAAAATGATATAAATCATATCCAAATTTGAAAGGAAGAAGTAGAACTGTCATTTTTGTAGATATCATGATACTATATATAGAGAACTCCAAAGAATCTATCAAAACTTATTAGAACTAATAAATGAATTCAGTAAAGTAGTGGGATACAAACTAAATATACAGAAATTGATTGAACTTTTAAGTACCAATAACAAGCTATCAGAAAGACAAATTAAGAAACAATCCCATTTAAAACTGCATCAATCAATCAATCAATCAATAAATAAAGTACCTAGGAGTAAATATACCCAAGGAGGTAAAATACCTATACTCAGAAAACTCTAAGACATTGAAGAAAGAAACTGAAGAAGATACAAATAAATGAGAGCATATAGTGTACTCATGGCTAGAAATAATTAACATCAATACAATGTCCATACTACCAAAAACAGTCTACAGATTCAATGCAATCTATATAAAAATACCAATGCCATTTTTCACAGAACTAGAACAAATAACACTACAATTTGTGTGGAACCACAAAAGTCACTGGAGAGCCAAAGCAATCAATAAAGAAGACTAAAATTGGAGATATCACATTATTTGATAGTAATCTATACCACAAGTATATGGTAATTAAATAGCCTGGTACTTGCATAAAAACAAACATATAGATCAATAGAACATAATAGACAACCAAGAAATAAGCCCATGTTCATATGGTAATTTAGTCAAAGACAAAGGATGTGAGAATATACAATGGAGTAAGACTTTCTCTTTAATAATGGTGTTGAGAAAACTGAATAAAGACATGAAGATGAATGGAATTGGATTACTTTATTATATCATATACAAGAGTAAACTCAAAATGGATCAAACACTAAAAGTAAGACCTGAAATCATCAAAGCCCTTGAATAAAATATAGCTATGAAAATCTTTCAAATTGGTCCTTCTAATATCATTTTAGGGTATGTCTCTTCATGAAAGGGAAACAAAAAAAAGTAAACAAGCGGGACAATATCAAACTAAATAATTTTTGCACACTGAAGGAAACCATCAACAAAATGAAAAGAAAACTGACTGATTGGAAGAAGGTATTTGCCAATGATACAGCAATAAGAGGTTCACATGCAAGATATATAAGAAACTCATACAACTTAACACACACACAACCCCCCCGCCCAAAATGGGCTCATGACCTAAGTAGACATTTTAGAAAGAGTATATATAGATGGCTAACAGAATATGAAAAGATGCTCAACATAACTAATCAGGTAAATGCAAACAATGAAATATCACCTCAAACTTGTCAGGCTGGCTATCACCATTAAAATAATAAGTAACGAGCTCCGACTGGTTTGGCTCAGTGGATAGAACATCAGCCTGGGGACTGAAAGGTCCCAGGTTCAATTCCAGTCAAGGGCATGTACCTTGGTAGTGGGCACATCCCCAGTAAGAGGTGTGTAGGAGGCAGCTGATCGATGTTTCTCTCTCATCGATGTTTCTAACTCTTTATCCCTCCCCCTTCCTCTCTGTAAAAAATCAATAAAATATATTTAAAAAAATAAAAAAGACAACCCTTCTTTAAAAAAAAAAACAAAAAACAATAAGAAATGAGTGGTGGCCAGGATGTGGATAAAAGGGAAGCCTCATGCACTGTTGGTAGAATTGTAAATTTATGCAGTCATTATGAAAAACAGTATAGAATTTCCTCATAAAATTAAAAATATAACTACCATGTGACCCAACAATTCTACTTCTTGGTATTTATCTGAAGAAATCTAAAACACCAGTTCAAAAAGAAATATACACCCCTATGTTTATTGCAGCATTATTTACAATAGCCAAGATATGGTTCATATATATCTTTGATATTTAGGATATTTCAAAACACCTTTTAAAAACATGGTATACTTAAAGCTTTATGCATTTGTATATTGTTTTCAATAAAATTAATTAAGCATAATTATAAAAAAGCATAGGTGATATGAATTTAAAAAAAATTTTGATGTTACATATTAAACAAAATATGAGCATATAGAATGAAAATATGAGTTAGGATTCCTTAAATAATCTTTTGAGTACTTTCAAAATTATCAGAAAGATGACCTTAATATTTTTTATCATTTAATTTTACACGAAAGCCTTTTTATTTGCTAAAAAGACATATTACTGGTGTTGCTTGTTTCAGATTTTATGAATTTAATTTTAGTTATGATAGGTAAGTTATGGAAATTCCAGTCCTATGAAAATTGGAATGAAAGGAGGGAAAACAATCAGGAAAAAATAATATTACAAAGGCAGAGTGAGAGGAACTTTCATAATTTTAGTAAGCAAGTAAAAATACTTGTGAAATAAATGAATGATGAAGAAACTACAAAAAATTAAAGGTTAAACAGAACAGGCATGATTTCTTTAGGTTAATTTTCCCTGATGTAAAGGATGATAAACCAAAGAAATCTGGGGACTTTGGAGAACTCAAGCCTCCATAATAAAGAGAGTGAATGTGTTCTGCATTAACCAGATTATTTACTACCATCCGTTTTTATTGACTTTTATCCCATTGGACTGTAAGGTTTGTGAGGGTAAAGAATGGAAACAAGAGTTTCCTATGTTAACTAACAAATGTAATAGTGGGTCTAGAGACTTTTGTCACTACTCAGGAAGGTAGAAATAAGGCACTCTTTTTTTCCTAGCCAGGAAGAATGCATAGTGACCTTCCGGATTTTTATATTCCTGGGATGTCCTGTGGAGTTTGTCTCCTTGAATCTACCATGTGCAATATTTGAATTATCTACTAAAATTTCTGGCTTATCTTTACTGAATGAGTTATAGTCCACAACAGTGAGATTACATTGAATTTTACTTATTTAGAAGGATCACACTTTAAGAGAGGCATATGCAAACTGAATGTATATATACTGTGTGTGTATATATATTTGTTGTTGTTGTTGTTGTTAAATGCTGAGTTTGCTAGCCTAAAGTTGAAATGACCCAAGATGGCAAGCAGTAGAAAATGGTTGCTTTCAAATATTTAGAAAGTAGACTAATAAGAGTGGGATCAGATACAATGGTCCCCACAGATATGATTAGATCTAAACTAAAGGGCTAATGATTTCCCTCAAAGACAAGGAGGTACTTTCCAATTGCCTGCCCCAGAAAGTAATAAATTTTTGTCTTTGATGGTCTCAAAGCATAGCCTGACAAAATGGGCATTTGCAGAGGAATTAACATTAGAAGTTAAAATTTTTACAATCTCAACTAACCCTGCCTGATATACTAAATCTTATATTGTGGTTAGTCTCTGGAAATTAGGTCCAGACGTTAAAAAAGAAAGTAATATTCTTTTAAAATGTTCTGCTCATTCATTGCTGTCAAATTAGAAATAAGCTTGTTTCTTACTTTGTATTACTTGTAAATAAAATTTCTTGAGGTTAAAGTTACTAATCTTTTCAGCATTGCTATAAACCTGTCATCTCGGAAGAGTTCTTTCATTTTGGCAGAATTTGTAATTCATCTACTACATTGAAAAATGAATTCTCTATCACATTGTGAAATCTGTAGTTTAACAATTCATCAAATGTGAGCCAGCCAATGGATCTTTTGAACCTTCACTTTTGCCTTGACTTAAATGCTTTTTTGGCCTTTGTTCTGTATCATAAAAAAGATCTTCACATGTGGAAGAAATCATCAGAAACTTAAACAGGATTTTATTTTAGACATATAAACTTGAACAAATTCTTGACAATGACAAGTCTATCAAAGGAGTATGGCATCCATCTGGGCAGGTTTCCTAGGGAGCCCCCATCAGACAAGTCAATGGACGCCAGTATAAGATAGCAGTAACTGGCCAGTCACTTTCTATAGTGCAGTCAGCCAAAGATCCATATGTTGCCACTGCTCTTGCTACTCTTGCTAAAAATAAAATAAAATAAAATAAAATAAAATAAAATAAAATAAAATAAAATAAAATAAAATAAAATAAAATAAAAAATGTGTGTGTCAACCAAATAACCAGGACCTGCAGCTGGTACTAATCCCTAAACTGCCACTGTACTTATCATTTTACTAGAGGCCCAATGCACAAAGATTTGTGCAAGAATGGGCCTTCCTTCCCCTGGCTGCTGGCACCGCCTTCTATCCGGCCCAGAGCCACCTTTCTGCCTTCCCACGCTGGCCAGAGGCCTGGAGCAGCTGGGGCTGTGTAGAACACCTGCATCCCGCCCCACCCCCTGCCGCTCAGTGCCTGCCTATGCAAATTAACCCACCATCTTTGTTTGGTTAATTTGCATACTCACTCCTGATTGGCTGGTGGGTGTCACAAAGGTACAGTCAATTTGCATCTTTCTTTTTAATTAGTGTAGATTTCTAAGGAAAAAAAAACTAGAATAAAAAAGTCCACAGATTATATGTCATGTGGAAAACATTGGGAATTCAAAAGTACATTAACCTAGCAATTACATTTCTTAGCTTAAAACAATACACTGAGCTAGTGTTCAGCATATTTGACTAGTATGCATAATACTCTTTTATTGTTGTGAAAGTGGTATTTTTTCTCATGTGTCCTTCAGAGCATTAGCCAACCTAAATTTATATTTAATGATATACAAAGACATGCCTAATACATCCGGTCACATCAAAACAATAAATCCTCTTGCTGTACATGATGTTCACACACACAAAGTTCAATCTTCATCAGTAACATTAAAGAAAGTGATTTATTATAAGAGTTTGTTAAAAAGTGTTCTATGTACTCTAAGCTGCTTAAAAAAGTCTGGTGATAATCTTTCAAATGATTAATATTAAACATACATTAAATTTTGCCTGGAGATCTACTCCAGAATTAATTTGATAAACCCTATGCAAGAAGATAAGATATAAACTACTTTTAGTGTATGGTTTAATATGGATGGTTAATTTTTCCTCTTATTGGGGAAATTGGTTGCAAGTTAAGTGAATTTTCAAATTTTGTGTAAATGTGTATTTTCATACATATACAATGTAATCCTGCCATTTTTACATTACATAAATGAATTTCATTTTAATCTTCCTTGAAATAGATGGTTTTGTCACTATAGTTATTCTTCAATAATTTGAATCTTATTGAATTATATATATATATTTCAATAGTTTTATAAATATATAAAAATTATTAGCTGTATTATGCCTCACAGAAAATTGTTAAAATGCCTGATACTATTTTTCTTTCTATCTTAAGTTATTTTAGAACTACACTCTACACATTATTAGCATTCACATAAATATCTATTATGCAGGGGGAAAAAGAGTGCCATACTTATTTTTTCTTCTTGAAAAGCTAACATTTAACTTTATAAAATAAAATTTTATTTAAATTTATTTACTTAAATAATTTTACTTATTAAATACATTATTTGTATTTTTAATTTTTTTAATTCCAAAGAGAAACTCTCTGTTCATTACTTGATGACTTTTAACAAATAGACAACCAGTTTTTTCTCTACAAAAATAGGTATATTTGGGAATAAC
Organism: Myotis yumanensis; assembly: GCF_028538775.1. Lineage (NCBI taxonomy): Eukaryota > Metazoa > Chordata > Mammalia > Chiroptera > Vespertilionidae > Myotis > Myotis yumanensis. Next base: position 134,465,252 of record NW_027223754.1, read on the forward strand.
ACAAAAATTGCAATTCTGGACATGGGGTCCAATGGCAAACCATAAGCAAATCCAGAGAAACAAGGAAGAGGAATGCTCTTTTGTGGACGTGGGAGGGGCTGTTGCAAATAAAGAGTCTATTGTAAAAAACTGAAAGGTCAGAGTATAGGGACTTTTTATTGGCTGATATATGGATATTTCCCATTAGCTGTGCTGTTACTGAGCAAAGAGGAATCCTTTCTTCTCTTGTTGAGGTAGTAATGCAGTGCAATGAAGATATATCTCTTCATGCTGGGGACAGTGTTATATGTTGAGTGACATGCATGACAGTTCTGTCTTCTAGCTTTCTGACTCCATTTTAAATAAGATTTATGTTTATTAATTTTCACACCCAAATAGTATTAATTTCTTCAATATTAAAGTCTAAAACCCTTTGAGGAATATACTCAATATGTAAAAGGCCTAAAGGTCTATTTTGTATTACCAGTCCAATCTCTGTGTACTCTTTCCATTTTAATTCAATCTCTACCCTGCATTTCCTAAGAGTGTGTCCCAGGTTAAGTATATTTAGGTTTTAAAAATCAAATATAACTGCTAATAAATTAATGCATTTTTATGAAATTTTTAAGGGGAGAAGATATAACATGCAGTTTTTCTTAAGTTTATTTGAGCATAGACACCTTTCATCTCTGAACATATCTCAGGAACAAGAATTTTAGGAACACATTCTGCAAAATGCCTCAATGGCATTTATGGCTTTTTTAAAAAACAGGTTCTGTCATGCCTTTATATGTGTTACATGGATAACAGTTTATGCATTTCTCCTACTTGTAAAACTTAGTGTATTTTCAAGGCTGGATTTCATTGTTACTTCTTTTTTAAATATCCCCCTGACTTCCACAGACTATGCTAATTCATTACTCTCACTCCATGTTATATAGACCTTGTGTTTTTCTCTATTTTAGTCATTCATATCACATCGCCATTGTTATATTTCATCAAATCTAAGGCATATTTGTGTATCATGTACAACATGTTTATCCTCTAATAAACAAAAACTCACCACTGATATAATTAGTATACAGGTTTTAAGTAACACACACAAAAAAACAAAACAATCTATCTATATATATAAAAGCCTAAGCAACTGAACGACCAGTCGGCTGGTCGCTATGGTGTGCACTGACCAGCAGAGGGCAGACGCTCAATGCAGGGATTCTGAAATCCACCCCTGAATTCACATTATAAGGTTAGTAGATTTAGCCTTAATTTGTTTTTGCTTCCTTTTTTCCCCTTTACTGTCTATAATTTTTATTAATAATTAATAAATAAATAATACTACAAAAATAAATTGTTTTATGTACTCACAACCTTAAACCTACTTTTGTCAACCCCTACTTAGAATTATCTTATAGTAATTAAAAGAACTATTTTCATTTCAAGTAATGAGATATTTAATACTTAACAATTTTGCAAACTCTTTTTTCATTTGTACTAAGCACTAAAATTATTTAATTTAATTGTGTAATTTTTTATATTGGCTGTATGATAGAGTAATATATATTGCATAAATTTTTCTGAAGAGTTTTTGGAAGTAGCCTCAATTACATTGTATTTACAGTCTCTCTCTATAAATAATAATAATAATTATTATTATTATTATTACATAGATATAACTACTAAGACTTAATAATGTCATCATAATTTCTGTCATTCTTAGAAGCTAAATCTTAGAAGAAATTGAATCAAATGTTTTAACATGAAGTTGTCACATCCTGTAACTATATCCCTATGTGCTATAGGTACCATAAAATAATTTAATTTAAATATTTGATTAAAATATTTGTATTATATGAAAATATCATGATGTTAAAAGAAAATATGAATCTTGATTATATTCTGGTTTTCTATTATTACATATTTTAAGTATGACAAAAACCTAAAGGTAAAGTCCTTATATTTGTTTAATCACACAAATTATTTTTGATGGAATTGAGCTGTTTTAATGAACAAATCCAAAGCTACCATTTGAAGGCATTGTCATTTAGAGATTGGTTTATTTATTGCCCATTTCAGTCTCTTTACAATTAATTTTTTGAGCTAAAAAGCTAAAAAACAGCCCTAGTTGGTTTTGCTCAGTGGTTAGAGTGTCAGCCCATGGCCTGAATGGCCCTGGGTTTGATTCCGATCAAGGGCACATACCTGAGTTGCAGGCTTAATCTCCAGCCCTGGTGAGAGCCTGAGTGGGCGGCAACTAGTGGATGTGTCTCTCTTAGATCTATGTTTCTCTCTCTGTTTCTTCCCCTCCCACTCAATCTAAAGATCAATGGAAAAAATATTCTTGGGTGAGGATTAACAACACCACCAAAAAAAGTAAAGGTAAAAAAACACAAAAAACACAAAAACAACAACAACAAAAATAAAACACACAACAAACTACCAAAACAAACAAGCACCCAAATAAAAACTCAGCAAGATAAACATATACAAAAATGAAAATTTACACATTTCCAACTCCTTTGCAGCTTGGCTGTTTCTAAGTGATTTACATTCTACAAACTGATACATATCTGTGATTTTAATTCAGAAATGAATTAAATGGGGGAGACAAGCATGGTGCAGAGCATCCATTTATTGATATAAATTATAGTAAGCTTCCTTAGGTGGCAGCTTACTGATGCCTCAGTGACAGTTTGGTCAATCATGGCAGTAAAAACATAACCCTGGAGGACTGGGAATTGTTGCAGAAACTTGGCCTAGAATCTTCTACCTGATGTCTCCAATTGATCTGTAAGCTACCTATGACCTGGTTACAGTCATTCCTATAAGACAAGAGCATTTTCTCTTGTCTCTATATGTAACCACTTACAAATATATATATATATTTCTTTTTTTAAATTTTTAAATATTTATTGTTGAAAGTATTACATATGTCCCCGTTTTTCCTCCACTTACCCCTTCTCAACCAATGTACAAAATAGACCCAGAGACAAAGAAGCATGGAAGAGACTGTCAAATCTCAAAGGGAAAGTAGGGATGGTTTGGTGGGTGGGAGAAGATCAATCAATGAACTTGTATGCATATATGCATAACACAGACATGGACACAGACAATAGGGTGGTGAAATCCTGGGGTGAGGATTGAAGGGCAAGTCAGGGCTAGAAGGGGTCAATGGGTGAAAAAAGGAGACATATGTAATACTTTCAACAATCAAGATTTTTAAAAAAGAAATAACCAAAATATGTTATCAATACATGCAGAAAAAGCACTTGTCAAAATTTATCAGCAATTTAATTTAAATTAAATAAACTCTCTGAAAACATGAAGGGAAATGCTTCCATTTTTAAAAGACATATACACAATAGTCTCCTCTTATCCACCATTTTGCTTTCTGATGTTTCAGTTACATGTGGTCAACCAAGAATTAAATATATTAAATGGAAAATTCCAGTTATAAACAATTAATGTCTTACATTGTACACCATTCTGAGTAGCATAATAAAATCTTACACCATCCTGCTCTGTTCTGACCTAGACATGAATCACCCATTTTTCCATATTGTATACTCTACCCACTCATTAGTTACTTATAGCCTTTTTGGTTATCATATTGTGGAATTACAGGGCTTCTGGTCAAGTAACCCTGATTTTACTTAATAATGGCACACAAGTACAAGAGTAATATACTGGCAATTTTGATATGATAAAGAGAACCCATGAAGACTTCCCTTTAAATAAAAAGGTGAGTACAGTACAATAAGATATTTTGAGAGAGACTACATTTAATAATTATTGTTAATCTTTTACTGTGTCTAATTTATAATTTAAACTTCATCATAGGTATGTATATATAGGGTTTGGTACTATCTAGCCATCCACTGGGGGTCTTGGAATGCATCCCCTGATAATTGGATGGGGGAGGGGTGGCTACTGTAAAACAGGTTCATCTTCAATGTCCGCCATTTGAAAGCAAAACAATAGAGTGGGTTACCCAAAGAAACTACACCAAATTAGAAGAGAAGATGTAGGGACAAATCTTCTGTTCTAAATTTAAAATCACCCCAAATGAAATAAACTAAAAAGAAAGTGTATAAAGGCCAAGTTCATTTGAAGAGAACCAGGTCAATATTATTATAATTTTTTTATGATGAGAGGTTGATCTAATTTTTTTGCATTCATTTTTTTTGTTGTTGTTAAATAATTTATTGTCAAAAATGTTACATATGTCTCCTTTTTCCCCCATTGACTTCCCCTGGCCACTCCCTCCCCCCAGCACATGCCCTCACTCTCCTACTGTCTGTATTCATTGGTTATGCTTACATGCATTGCATACAAGTCCTTTGGTTGATCTCTCACTCTCCCCACCCTCCCCTACCTTCCTTCTGAAGTTTGACAGTCTGTTCAATGCTTCTAAGTCTCTATATCTATTTTTCTTCATCAGTTTCATATGTTGTTCACTATATTCGACAAATGAGTGAGATCATGTGATATTTATCTTTCTCCAACTGGCTTATTTCCCTTAGCGCAATGCTCTCTATGTCCATTCATGCCGTTGCCAATGGTAAGAGTTCTTTGTTTATTACAGTAGTGTAGTATGACATTGTGTAAATGTACCACAGTTTTTAATCCACTCATCTGCTGATGGGCACTTAGGCTGTTTCCAAATCTTAGCTATTGTAAATTTTGGTGATATGAACATATGGGTGCATATATTCTTTCTGATTAGTGTTTCTGATATCTTCAGATATATTCCTAGAAGTGGGATTACTAGGTCAAATGGAAGTTCCATTTTTAATTTTTTGAGGAAATGCCATATTGTTTTCCACCGTGGCTGCACCAGCAGTGCAAGAGGGTTCCTTTTTCTCCACATCCTCTTCAGCATTCCTGGTTTGTTGATTTGTTGATGATAGCCATTCTGATAGATGTGAGATGGTACTTCATTGTCATTTTGATTTGCATCTCTCCGATGATTAGTGACTTTGAGCATGTTTTCATATGTCTCTTGGCCTTCTTTATGTCCTCTTTCGAAAAGTGTCTATTTCGGTCCTTTGCCCATTTTTTTGATTGGGTTGTTTATCTTCCTTTTCTTAAGTGTCATTTGCTTCAGCCTCATTTTAATGCCCCATGGGAGCTGGTTTAGGACCCCACTCTTCTGTTCTGTCTGCCAATTCTGGACTTTCTGTAGGTAGTTAGGTGCTGACCACTGTCAGGCACCGTCTTTGGCATTTAGCACCCTGTTGAAGCTCCAGTAGATCCACTGCTCCTCTGCTCCACTGCTCCTCCAGTAGATCCACTGCTCCACAGGTGTTGGCTGCAAGCAGGTGGGACCAAACTGCCCACTTTGCCTGTCTGCCAGCTGTCAATCTTAATCAGTCAAGTGTCTGTTTCTGACAGGACTTTGGGTGGGGGCAGTGCTGTTTCCCTATCCAGGAAACAGATTGATGTTTTTTTCCCTGACTGAGAGCTACTGCTCTGCAAGTGGCCCAGTTTTTACTCTGGCCTTGGTTGGTCAGTTATCCTTGTGTGGAGACCAGTGGGGTTAACTGGTAACCTGCAGTTTTTATCAGTCTGGTTCCCAGAGTGGTGGGGCAGACCAGACCCTCTTCCAACCTAGTCACTGAGGGCTTTTTGGGGCTATTCAGAGCTTTTCTTTCCTTTGTTTAACTCAAAATGCAGGCAGGGTATGGCAGGCTGTATTTCCTGTCTTGAGGCTTCTAGGAGGGGCTGGCTCTCCAGGAGAGAAATGGCCACTTAGGTTTGGAAGGTTATGAATGTCCCACTGCTAGAGCCCTGGGGATGTCTCCCTGCCCTCCTTCCCTCTCCAGCCTCTCCACAAATCTATTGCTCTATTTGATCTGCCATGGGTGAGTTCTTGCAACTGAATAGTCCTATATTCTGGGTTTAGCAGATAAAAGCAAAGAAAACAAAAGCAAAACAACCATGAAATTGCAGTTTTCTCTCCTGCTGGTACCGAGCTGCTCAGGCCAATTTTCAGGAGGCCTATTGGGGTGCAGCATTTTGTGGCTGTTGTCTTAGGTCTAGATTGCCAAGCGACACAACTTTGGTGCAATGCAGCTTCCACCTCACCCTCTCGGCCCGGTGGCCAGGTAGCCCCCTCCCGCCCAGATCCCTACCATTCTCTAGTCGTCCTCTGCCCTTCCTTGTTGATAATTGTTTCCACAGCTGTGTCTAATTTGTTAATTCTGTTGTAGATGTTCTCCAATTTAGTTACTTTTCAGTCTGGCCCCAGGACAAGGTGCACAACACATTTGCCTATTTGGCTGACATTTTCTTCCTCGGGTTAATGTTATTTTTGAAGCTAAGGTTATCTTCCTTTTATTGGGAGCAGGGAAAGGGCTTATTAAACCTAGAGAGGTATAGACTAAAATGAAATATGGCAATTTGGTCATCGGCTACCTTTGTAAACACTAATTTGAGTAGAGTTATTGAGGTGGAGCTAAAAAATTGGAAGAATTGAGGAATTAGAGACAATAAACATTGACTACTGGCATTAAGTATTTTGGTGGTATATCAAGGGGTCAATTGTGGTGGCTCAGAGGAGTCTATGACTGATATGAAACCCTTAATTTAAGAAATACCAGCAAATGTTTATTTCCTAAAAAAATGTGTTAATAGAGATAAAGAGCTTATAAATACCCAAAAATACAAAGGCTATTAATAAAAAAGATCTCATCACAGAATAGCTGGAAAGAGAACACAAACTAGTTATAATAGTGTTTTTAGTGAAGATTTGCAGTTTTTGTCCTTAAAAATAAGTTGTTAAAAATCAATGACAATAAATGTGTTCTTTCAGCTTCTACAGAGCTGTCTGTTTAAAAACTACTTAAAATGGAGTGAAAACTTTATAGATAAATCATTGAACATACAAAAGTTTTTGTGTATTTGACAAACATCAAATGAACAATAGTGGAATGTAACACAAAAAAATAGCTTAGAATAGATGCATTGTTTCATTGAAGACAATGCTCTCTTGTTTTTCTAGTTGGTTCTACTTATCCCTCTATTGTCTGTTTGTAAGCAGTGGCATTCTTCTAGTACCACAAAAATTGGTTTCTGAATTATTGTAGAAATTACAGCAGTGACTTTTTCTTAAGTCTATAAATACTACTTTTCCATTTAATTCTAAAATGTGCATCTAAAAGCCACTATTTTTTATGAGTTGTAATAGTCTAACAGAAGCTGTCCTTTACTGGAAGGGCCTCAATTGAATTAACTTTTGATATTTTGGGAGTTACTTAAAAATGAAGAATATATTTTGTGCCCTAAGTATATTAAATTGACTAAATAGTTTTTTTGTTTGTTTGTTTGTTTAAAGTAGCATTCTAAATTACTATTGCCTTTCCTAAAATTTTGAAAATTAATGAGTATTTTTTGGAGAAAATACAGATAAGATTTGACTTGAAAAGCAGAAATTATTTAAGAAGAAAGATAATTTTTACATACATATTTTAGAGATGATGGACTTCATTTTACTAAAAACATGAATATCATTTTCTATTGTTTATAATTTTATTTTATCATTTTTACATTCATCTACTCAAAAGTGAACAAATAGAAAGAGGTTGTCAATACCAGGGGTTCTTAGTCATTTTAAGTAATTAAACATCTTACTTCTGCTTAGTAATTTTTGAAATAAGAGTACCTCAAATTAATTTTCAAAGATTTTTATTATTTATCCTTCAACAGGAACAGATATAATATCATAAGTTTAAGGAGAAACTGTCTCTCTGACTGTATCACAGACACAGAATTGAGGGCATAGCAAGTGTTTGTTTTTGACTCTATCCCCCCAAATAAATTCTAGGATTAAAGATTTAAATGGGAATGAGAAAAGAGCTATGTGGTAGGAATGTGTAGAGAAAGGAGCCATGGAAAAGAAGAAAAGGGGAAAGAAGAGAAAGAAATGGCATTTAAATAATTTTTTTTTTTACTCTGGCTATTTTAAGCAAAAAATAACAGCAAGTTATAAAGATATATAGTTGTCTCCAAAAATCTAAGGGCATGGGTACAGATGGGTCTCAGGAACAAACTGAATCCAGGGACAGCAATCCCTGCCATAGCCAGCTTCATGAGCCCAGTACAGTAACTCCAGAATCTTTCACTTAGAAAGGCTCATGCTTAAAGGTTAATGTTCTGTGGTTGCCATCTTAAAGTTACTAAACAGTTTTTAAATTGTATTTTATAAGTGAAGTTTGTTAGGACATTGGAACATGTTGTTGCTTCTAGGCACCTGAGTGGTTCTGACTTCACTGCCTCCCCTCCTCTCAGGCTGCCTGCTTCCTGGTCCTTCGGTACCTTGGTCTGCTCAGCATGTACTTCTTCTCAACTGCCCTTGTCCCCTGAGGCCTTGTCACCTGAACTGCTACCCATGCCCAGGAACTGTGGAGATCTTGACACAAGTCAGAATTATAAATGCAGCATGGGCAGCAGGCACTCCCACCCACTGGCAATACCACTGCATATTCATCAGGCAACTTGGCAGGTTGAGACTGTCATGTACTCTTAATTCGAGTGCATTCTAAATGCATCTTGGCGCAGAGGTCACAATCCTTTGGTGGGACTGGGGGCTGGGTTGGGATGACGTGCATAGATGCTACTGGCATCTAAATAATAGAAGCTAGAGATGCTACTCAACATCCTAGTGTGCAGGACAGCCCTCCACAGCAAAGAGTTGTCTGGCTCAAAATGTCAGTGTTGCCAAGGTTGAAAAACCCTGTTCTAAGATAAATGGTGTTTTTATACCTGAGCAAAGAGGGGAAGGAAGATGCTGAATATATATATATATATATATATATATATATATATATATATATATACCTATCTGTGCTTACTCCTAAAAGTGAGAGTGGGTTTAACTCTCCCATGGCGTAAGAAAAACTCAGTACAGTTTAGCCTAAAGTGATAAACACAAATTCAATAGATATCTACAACAGTCTAATTCCACCTCCATATATATATATATATATATATATATATATGTGTGTGTGTGTGTGTTTGTATATATATATATATATATATATGTTTGTGTGTGTGTGTATGTGTATATATGTAATTATGATAGAATAGAATGTAAATTATAAAATGTAGAATAATTAATATTTATATTCTGTTCTGTGAAAATGATTTACATAATTATTTTGGACTCCACTTCTACTTTTACATGAAGTCAATATTTTCTGTATCATCTCCATTTATCACAACATAGTAATAATGTTCACCCTCGAGTTGATTCTTCCATAAGACATCATGAAGAAAAATATCCCTGAGTTTTTCAAGTTTGAAAATAGTATTTTTATCAGAACACTTGTACATTAGTTATCTATTGCTGTACAACAAACCAGATTAAAACTTAATAACTTAAATATAAACTACATATGATAGCTCACAAGTGTGTAGATAAAGCAGGTGTTTCTGCTGACCAGGACCAAGTTTCAGCTTTTTCTCAGTTTCAAACCCATTCTTCTCTGCACTCCGATGTGAAGGCTGGGACTCTGCACATTCTACTTGCCAGCTGGTTCTCTCTTAGGCTCAGCAGAGTGGGTGCTGGAGGGAGTCTGGAAATCTAGAGAAGACTGCTCCCACCTGTTTGCTTCTTGTTCTTGAGAGCATCCTCACAGTAACACTTCATCTTGCAGCAGCAATTTATTCTAACCTGTGAAACCAGCTTCCTCTTGCCTCATGAAAACCATGAAGATTCAGCACCAGTTGAGCAGCAGACACTTCCCTGAGCTCTAGGTTGCAGGGCTGCCTAGCATCTGTTCTAAGCTTGTAACTAATAAAGCTGATCTCTTCACTCAGGGTGGTGGCAGGGCTTTTCAGTTACAATCTCATATTACTGTTGTGGTTATATTTTCTTCTCAATAATTATACAAAAAAAGGTAGTAAATATCCTCTATTAATTTCATTGGTGTGGTACTGTATTCACAGTTCCTCTCTGTGGTATTGATCTGATTTCTTTTCCATAATTGGTCCCTTTACAGATGTCACGATTGAAATGCCCTGAAGAGAAATTGAAGAAAAGCAGAAGTACAGTCTCATTTCCCTTCAGGGTGAGAAGGCTAAACAGGTCAATCTCATAACCATGACACAAAGTTCCTATAGTTAAGTTTCTGGTTGAGCCAATCACTTAGAAACAGATAGATGATTAAGTATTTCAGATGCTATCTCTCTATCATTTTTATATTTTTATGTAGCCAACCATCAACTGTTGATACCAGATGCCAAACATCAAATGAGTTGGCCTGCAGGAAGAAATGGACGAGCCACTCATCAGTTTTGTTGTTGCAAGTACTATTTTTTTTCACATTAGAAATAAACTCCTTATCTTTCTGATGATATTTTATTTATGACATGATTAAGTAATTGTAGGGGAGCACAGGAAACTTGGTTGGAAAGTTTGTAAGGTGGAAATTCAGACTTAGGGGAGTTGGCTGAAGGTGGCTAGCACCTGTTTCTCAGAATTCCAACTTAGGGAAGTTGGCCAAAGGCAGCTGCCCCTAATTGTTCCTTGACCTTTCCAAACAAGTCTGCACATGTGCAGACCCTCAGGTGTTTACCAGAATCTTTATGCTTAATCTTTAGGTGTCCTTGCTTAAAGGACACTGCAGACACCTGTGTCCTCCCAAGATTACTTACCCTACTGATTGTATCTAAATGCTAAACTTTATCTCAAACTGCTGTTACAATAAAAGCCTGAAGAGGCAGGCAAATGAGGCTGTCTGGTTCCTTTCACCAGGCAGTCCTTTAGCCCTCTCTTTCACAGCACCCTGTGTTAGAGTAATCATTCATCCATCGCTCAGGGTCTGCTGGTCAGCCCTGGCAAGTAACACCTTTACTCTGACTCTTATCAGAGTCACATCCTAATGCTGTTTTCAAAAGTTCACTTTTCTCTGTTGCTTTAACCTGAGTTATAGAGTTTCAATATTTTATCATGTAGGGAATTGATAAATATTCACAATGACATTTCAGGACTATTGTCAGATTTAAGCAAAGTGAAGACCCACATTGAAGGGTAACACTCTCTAAACAGGTCCTGGGTGTAGTCTGACATCATCACTGCTCTTTCTTAACCTACTTCTTCAGAACTTCTCTTTTTAGCATATTTTTTCTTCTCTGAGAAGTAGCATTTTTATTGTCTCTTAATTTGGTAGGGAAAATCTAGCTACCTCAGCTCTCCTTTGTGGGTGTATAAACATCGAACTATGGTGCTGATAGCTTTTGTCTTTTTAACGCATTCTTAGTTTATTTTGTTTGGGGGAACTTAATGGAACCCACATATATGTGGTATGTTAGTCACATCTCCAGGAGTGGAACTACTTTTTCTATTGTAAATTAACTACATTTTTGAGAGAAAAGACTTTATGCTGAATTATATCAAAGAAGTGAGTCCATTTTTTACTAAAAGAGATATGAGCAGTATGCTGATGAATGCTTAACAGGCTCCCCAGAGGAAAACATAGAAAAAGCCGTAATTTATAGTATTTGCAGATTTTTATACTCTCACATGGCCAATTTCAACTTCACTTTAATCTTAACTTCAACTGAACCCAGATGGAATTGGGACAAAATAGCTTTCAAAGAAAAATACAAGTTGGCTTTAGTGTGCCACTATGACAAAATATGGAAATATATTTTCATATTTTATGTCTCATAGTGCCTCCATACCCATTGTTCATAACTAAGATCCAGGATAGAAAACTATCCTTGTATATAACTATAGATGAGAAACTTCAAACTTGTAAATTATACTTTTGGTTAAGCCACATATTTTGATTACTTGCTTTGTTAAAAATACTTTGTTCCAAGGAATGTTTTTAAAAAGACATATTACTGTAATCATGCTTAAATCTACTTAAACAACATCGAATTACTTTGGGTTTTTCTAAAAGCATTATATGGTTACTTTATAATCACCAATTGATCAAAACCTGGTTGCAATTATAAAAATATTTTTATTTGAATCTACTAAATTTGTTGACATCAAAAGTCTATGACACCATTTTTAAAACTTAGTTTTTACTATGTAATTACTTCCAAATACATTAAGTGATCAAACTGCATATATGTGATATTGACTAAAAGATTCTGGCAGAGACTTTAGGTAGAGCGTGTTCAACATTTTCTGCTGATTATTGACCAAATAAAACCACCAAATTATATATTTTAGGCTCATTTTCACATTTATTTTTCTAATCAAAATTCTGTTTTTCCTCACCCCTCCAACTTAACTCATAATGCATTCTCATGTTATCATAAATTTTTTCTAAGCATTATTTGATGTCTCTATATCGACATCATGTCTTTCTTCATGTTCATAGATCTTGTAATAGTTCCATTTTTCCTTTTAGAAGTAGGCAAATTCTTACCTTTCAAGGCAAGATTTGTAATTTCTGCATAATAAGACAAATATTTTCAAAGATTATACTAGAGAAAAATACATGTAAAAAGTTGATGTCCTAATGAAAACAGAAGACATTTTCTATTTTAAATATAGTGATTATAGGAAACTACTTTACAACTGTTCTGACTACTGGAATTTTGTTGCGACTACCACTCAATTACAGAGTACAATAATGGTCTGCTTAAATGCTTTAGGATAAAATATTATTTTTCACAATACAGTTCATTTTAATGTTTATATAACAAATTCTCTGTAATCAAAAAAAGGCTAATTTGTAATACAGGTAGAAATATATAATCATTTTAAAATAAGACATTAAATTTTGTTAGAAAATAGTTATATTTTTAAATGTGAATAATATTGAATATGAATGATTTTATTAACAATGTGCAACAATTTTAAACTACTTCCTATACATGAAACACTGTTGTGTTTGTAGTCATACTCATTTAATCCCTGAATTAAGTCCTAAATTAAACTTGGATTTTAAATGAAGAAACTGGGCACAAAGAGTTTAAGTCAGCAATGGAAATGTTGAAGTTCAGATTGAAGATCAAGCAGTCTCCCTCTGAGCTTAAATTATTTTTTTATTGAATTTATTAGGGTGACATCCTATATAATAAAAGCTTAATATGGAAATTGACTGAACAGCAGAACGACCGGCAGAACGACCAGTTGCTATGATGTGCACTGACCACCAGGTGGTAGATACTCAATGCAGGAACTGCCCCCAGCCCATAGGCCCCAACCAGGGCTGGTGAGCTGGTGGTGCCAGGCCAGCCAAGGTGGGTGCCAGCAGGGACCCCTCCAATCGCCCCACCAGTCACCCCACAGATCAGCCCTGATTGCTGGCCATGCCTAGGGACCCTACCTGTGCAATAGTTGGCTAATAAAATTATATAGGCTTGAGGTTGTGATTTTATAATACATCATCTCTGTATTTTATTGGGTGTTCAACACCCTAAGTCAAATCTTCCATCACCATTTCTCCCCCTAAATTTCTTCTACCTCCCCTCACCCACTTTCCCTCTGGTAATCACCATATTGTTGTCTGTGCCTGTGTCTATGAGTTTTGCTGTTTGTTTTTGCTTAATCTTTTCATCTTTTGAACCCAGACCTGCAACCACCCTCCCCTATGACAGCTGTCAGTCTGTTCTCTACCTATGAATCTGTTTCTATTTGTTTATATTTTGTTAGTTTGTTTTGTGTGGGAAACCGTTTATTGTCTTCACTAGCTGATAAGCATAGACAGAGAACCCCCCGAAGGCTGGGTGCCTTTAAAGCCCTAGCAAAGGTCAGAGCTAGGTGCCACTTCTGTTTGTCCAGACAGTGGTAGCTGAAGCAACTTCCCTATTTATTATTATGTAAATCCTTGCTGATGGGCTAGTCTGCCTGCCTAAAGGCTATGCTATGGGTGTATCCCAGATCAATAAAAGCTTGGTGAGGCCTGAGCACCAGTGGAAGTACTTCCTCCTGAGTTGGACTTACTCACCTGGTCCCCCATATTTCCAAATTATCTCATGTATTTTCTCTTTCATTTGTGTGCAACTCCGCTTCCAGGTCCTGAACCCTGATCCATGCAGGCTGTGGAGGGAAACATTTACCAACACCTGGCGCCCAATGGGAAAACTGGAAGTGAAGGTTTCACTAGAGCAAAAAAAAAAGGAAGTTTCACTGAAAAGGTGTGGAAAATTCACCGAAAAAAGGTGAGAGAAATTCACAGCACGCAATGCCCAGGATCAGCTTCAGAAGTCCGGAACTGTAAGTAGGCTGGGAACATTTTCTTAACCAGGCTAACGGGGCAGGATTTGGCTTTAAAAAAGTAGATTCAGCTTTAAAAAAGTAAGAAACTTTATTATAGACTTTTGATTTGCATGCTTAAGGAGTTAAAATTTTAGAAGGTAATCTCTTACAGTTTTTGCATGTTGTTATAGAACATAACCCTTGTTTTCTTGAAAAAGGTAGATTAGATCTTAAAAGTTTGCCAAAGAGTTAGTCAGAACTTGAATAAAAGGTCAGCAACAGGAAAAAACTTGCCTTCAAAAATTGTTTCCCTTTGTAAAAAATGGTATTTCATTTGCTAGAGCCTTTAGGAGAGGCCAAGGAGGATATATCTCCTCCCCTTGCACCCTCCACTCCTAAAGAGGAGCAGAAAGAAAAGAAAAAATGGGAGGAATGGCCTTTGTGGCTCCCTCCACCTCCATGTCCTAATCCTGAAATGTTTAATTCTCCGTTAATGGAATCACCTGTGCAAAAAGGCCAAATTATAAAGAAATTGGAATATTAAAAGGTACTCTTTTAAATTAGGCTGAAAAAAGAGTGCCATGGTCACCTCAATGTGGTTTCTTGTTCAAATTAAAATCTTAATTTGTATTTGGGATCTAAAATCTGTAATAAGAAATGAAACCCCGCTGCCGAATACGCCTCTGGTGTGGAGAGATTCAAAGGTGGCAGGAGAGAGCAGAGCTATAAGCTCTCCCACAATGAGATTACTTAATGTTTTATTTAAAAATTACCGGAGAACATCTTATGACAACCAAATTTTGGCTAAGATAACCTTGGGTGCTAGCCATGACTTTAGAAAGCGAAATAGGAAAAAATTTAAAATGTCTTTTTCTATTAAGCATGATTTTGGGAAAAATACGCCATCTGAGTCATTTGCTGAGACTTCCTCCAAAGCAGGATGTGGGGAAGGGAAGAAGGGAGCACATGGCGATCCAATATGGATGCCCCCTCCCCAAGTATTCTAATTTAAAGTCCTTCTTGTAATTGAAAAGTTTTACAAAATTTAGAAATGCATCTGGGATTTCTGTGCACATGTAAAGAGAAAAGCTGGCTTAAAACTAATGCACGCAACTGTCCTGTTTTTGGACATTCAGATAGAGTTTTGAGCTGGAGTCTCTTTACAAATGTACAAAATAAAATCCAAGACTGATTATTTCCTAAGAAAAATGGGGAATTTGACCCAGGTAAGAAAGAACTACAGGCTTGGTTCTAGCAGCAGGATTGGCATTTCCACAATAAAGAACAGTTTTTAAATGCTAATGAAGGGTGTTAAAAAGTTAACTTCAAGGCTGAAAAGGAAATTCAGTAAAATTGTCTCTGTTACAAAAATTTGCTAAATAATATGCCTTAAAATAAAAATTTGGATTTGAATCTCAAGAATTATTGAACTATATTAATTATAAAAATCTAAGCAGCCCAGGTAAAGGATGGCTATGCATTTTAATTAAGGCTGGCATTCTAATGGAGGAAGGGCTAGCCTCCCTTCCCCCAACAGAACAAGCAGGTAGGCCAAAAATTTCCCGCCAGTGGCAACTTCTAAAAACAGGTTTGCTTCCCAGTTTCCCATCCTTGGGAGAAAGAATGTAACTAATTTGCATTTTAATGGTTACCTGTTTCCAGTCAATGGCAGCCCAAGGCTTTGGGAGTTTGCTAAATTGAATTAGATATTCTGAAATAACAAAATACTAAAATATTAATCTAAATTTGCCTCATGAAAAATCTAGAGGACAGAATTAAATCTGTTGGTTGATTATGTCTTGCATTTTTGGTTTATTCTTAAAAATATTACTGATTGAGAAATGCTAAATATTTGACTTGCCAGCTAAAAGTTTAAGGTTCAGATTGAATTGGCAGAAATTGTGTAGTTGTGGTAGCTAGATGCCTAAAGTGTAGAAATTTATTTTTTAAAAATAATTTTTGTTTTCTCTGAAATAATCAGGAATTCAAAATGTTACTCATTGGTCTGATTAAAAAAAAAAGAGGATTAATTTTGTGATCTCAACTGAAATATTGCTGACATGTACACATAAGGAACTGTCTGACATTGAAACTTAGACTCAGAACTGTTGGACATTGAAATTGGTACTTAAATATTTTTTGTTTTTATATGTTTATTTCTGGTCTGCAGATACAAGATTTTTAAGGAAAAAATAAGGGGGAGATGTGGGAAACCGTTTATTGTCTTCACCAGCTGATAAGTGTAGACAGAGAACCCCCTGAAGGCTGGGTACCTTTGAAGCCCTAGCAAAGGTCGAAGCTAGGCGCCACCTCTGTTTGTCCAGACAGTTGTAGCTGAAGCAACTTCCCCATTTATTATTATGTAAATCCTTGCTGATGGGCTAGTCTGCTTGTTGCCAGGGGTAGCCTGCCTAAGGGCTATGCTATGGGTGTATCCCAGATCAATAAAAGCTTGGTGAGGCCTGAGTACCAGTAGAAGTCCTTCCTCCTGAGTTGGACTTACTCGCCTGGTCCCCCAGTATTTCCAAATTATCTCATGTATTTTCTCTTTCATTTGTGTGTAGCTCCTCTTCCAGGTCCTGAACCCTGATCCACATGGGACGTGGAGGGAAACATTTACCAACAGTTTTGTCCATTAGATACCACATATAAGTGAGATCATGTGATACTTGTCTTTCTCTGACTGACTTCACTCAGCATAATGCTCGCCAGGTCCATCCATGCTGGACACTTGGGCTGTTTCCAAATCTTGGCCATTGTAAATAATGCTGCAATGAACTTAGGGGTGCATATGTTTTTTCTAGTATAGTTTTGGGCTCCTTTGGATAAATGCCCAGAAGTGGAATTACTGAAACATAAAGCAGCTAGTTCCATTTTTCATTATTTGAGGTAACTCCATACTGCTTTCAATAGTGGCTGCACCAATCTTCATTCCCACCAACAGTGCACAAGAGTTCCCTTTTTCTTCATAATTTTGCCAAGACTTGTTGTTTATTGATTTATCGAATATACCCATTCTGACAGGTGTAAGGTAATAACTCATTGTACTTTTAACTTGAATCTCTCTGATGATTAGTGCAGTTGAACATCTTTTCATGTGTCTATTGGCTGTCTGTATGTCCTCTTTTAAGAAGTGTCTATTCAGGTCTTTTGCCTATTTTTAAATTTGATTGTTTGTTTCTTTGGAGTTGAGTTATAAAAGTTATTTATAAATTTTGGATATTAACCCCTTATCAGATATATCATTGCCAAATATGTTCTCCCATTCAGTGGCTTGTCTTTTTATTTTGTTGATGGTTTCCTTTGCTGTGCAAAAAACTTTTCAGTTTGATATAGTCCTATTTGTTTATTTTTTCTTTTGTTTCCCTTGCTTGAGAAGACATATCAGAAAAAATATTGCTACAAGAAATGTCTGATATTTTACTGCCTATGTTTTCTTCTAGGTTTTTTATGGTTTCACATCTAATATTTAAGTATTTAATCCATTTTGAGTTTATTTGTGTGCATAGTGTAAGGCAGTGGTCGAATTTTATTTTTTTTGCATGTCTCTGTACAATTTTCTCAACACCATTTATGGAATAGACTACTTTACCCCATTGTAAGTTTTTAATTCCTTTGTCAATTATTAATTGAACACAAAGTCATGGTTTTATTTCTGTCCTCTCTGTTCTGCTCCATCAATCTATATGTCTGTTTTTTGACCGTACCATGCTGTTTTGATTACTATGGCCTTGTAATAAAGGTTGATATCAGATATTGGAATACCTCTAACTTTTTTCTTCTTTCTCAGGATTACTGTGGCTATTCATGGTCTTTTGTTTCCATAAATTAAATGCATTTGAAAAATCATTTGAATCCAAAATATCCAAACCATAAACTTGAGATTTTTAAATTTTTTCTCTTTTAATTCTGTGTATTTGTGTTTATTCAGTATTTTCTATAATGGTCTTCTTCAAAGATTCAAATGTTCATATAGGTTAATTCCTTGAATTTTATTTAGTGATAATTTGAAACACAATAAAAGAGAAAATGAAACAAAATATTAAAGTGTTTATAGGCATTTGTTAGTAGTACTAAATTATATCAAGGTTTCATAATTTTATGTCCATTATTTATAAATATATTTATGTAGATTTCTAACTTGAAATAATATAAATTTACTGTTCAAAGAAAACATAAATCTAATCATTGTTAATCATTATAACCTATTAAGATTCAGATTAAATTTTTATTAAATTTAATCTTTAATATTTTAAATTTAATTTTCAATATTTTTTTCAAATATATTTTGAACAGAGTAAAACAATTTTATGTTAAAGTATTTAAATTCTTTATTGGTTTCTATAAATAAAAGTTCATTTTGAATATGTATGCACTTATATTAATTTGAATTGTTTGCCAATATTAACACTAAAAATATATATAAAAGCACTATGTTCATATAACTATAAAGCCAGAAACATATTGGTAAGAACTAAATGCATGTGTATTTTAAGTGCATTTCAGTGATTTTAATGTAAATTAAAACTTCCTCCTAATGTTTCATGTATGTCATTATTAGAAATGTCAACTAAATTGCAACATTTTCCTACCACTAAGAAGCCAGACAGAGAAAGATAAATATCATGTGATCTCACTTATATGTAGGTCTAATGAACAAAATAAACTGATGAACAAAATATGTCCAGAGGCATGGATGCATGGAACAGACTGACATCTTTGAGGGGAGGGGGTTGGGGGGGACAGGAAGAGATTAACCAAAGAACACATACACATATATGCATATCCCATGGACACAGACAATAGTATGGTGAAGGCCTGGGGTGGGGCTGGGGCTGGGTGGAGGGAGAAAAAGAGAAGAAACTGGTGACATCTGTAATACTGTCAACAATAAATTACAAACAAAAAACCCTGTTTTGTAAGATACTTTGCATAGTAACATACTATAGAGCTTGTAAAAAATTATAATTACTTTTACTTTGGTTTAAAGTTATTTGATACTTTCAGAATTATATATTAACTAGAGGCTTGGTGTATGAAATTCATGCATGGTGGGAGGTCCCCTCAGCCCAGCCTGCACCCTTTCCAATCCGGGACTCCTTGGGGGATGTCCGAATGCCGGTTTAGGCCCGATCCTGGGCCTAAACCGGCATTCGGACATCCCTCTCATAATCCGGGACCACTGGCTCCTAACTGAGCACCTGCCTGCCTGCCTGATTGCCTCTAACTGCCCTCCCCTGCTGGCCTGGTTGCCCTTAACTGCCCCCGCTGATGGCCTGGTCTCCCTTCGTTGCACCCCCTTGCCAGCCTGATCGCCCCCAACTTCCCCCTTCTGCCAGCCTAGTTACTCCTAACTGCTCCCTGCTGGCCTGGTTGCCCCCAACTGCCCCCCTGCTGGACAGGTCACCCCCAATTGCCCCCCTCTGCTGGCCTGGTTACCCCTAACTGCCCCCCCCACTGGCCTGGTCACCCCCAACTGCCCCCCCTACTGGCCTGGTTGCCCCATGCAGCCTGCTGTTCAATCATTTTGTCGCCCCCTCATTAAACCCCCTGCTGGCCTTGTCACCCCATGCAACCTGCTGTTCAGTCATTTGGTCGTCCCTCATTAACCCCCCTGCTGGCATTGTCATCCCATGCAGTCTGCTGTTTGGCCATCACTATTACTATGATGGCATCTCGGACAATTTTCATATTCCTCTATTATCAGTATAGACTAGAGGACCAGTGCATGAAATTCGTGCATGGGTAGAGTCCCTAGGCATGGCTGGTGATCAGGGCCAATCGGGGCCTTCTGATTGCCCACTGGGGCCTTCCTTCCCCAGATGCCAGCCGCCAGCAGGGGCCTTCCTTCATTCCGCACCGCCCCCTGGTGGTCATTGTACGTCATAGTGAGCAATCAAACTTCTGGTCTCCTGGTCAAACTCCCAAGGAGACAATTGCATATTGGCCTCTTATATGTATCGATGAATAGAATATCTTCTATTCAATTATAACTTTTTAAAAAATAGCACAAATTAATGAAAAACTATAACTTGGCATGAATATTTTGATGTCTTATCAGTGTTTGGGAGATATTTTGATGTTCTAAGATAAGTCATTTTGTATGATTGTGCTAATAACTGAAAAGGAATTTTAAAATAAATAATATATGAGTTCTGGTTTCAATTGGGGTGTATGAACTAATAAAGGTATCTCTCCCAATTTAAAGCAAGAAAAAAGAAGGACAAATTACAAAATCAATATGTATTTGAACCCATCAGATAGCTGAGGTGTCAGGATGACTCAGTAGCCAGAAATAAAGAATATGGAGCCCGTTCCCAAAAAGCCAGAAAGTGAGCGCTGGTTAACTGTTAAAGAACAAGAGAGAAAGAAAAACCAGAGACAGACGAGTGGCTATAGAAGAATCTGATCAAATGCTTTAAATAATTACTAAATGCCAGGTGTGAGCTAGCATGGAAAAGAGCCCTTGGGAGTTGTACGCACTAGGTTTCCATACACTCACAGATATATGCAGACCTTCCCGAGCTCCAATGAAAAAGATGAAGGGATGAGATGCTTTCTCTAAGAGGCAAAGACCTATGGGAGGGGTTTTTCCTATGGGAAGAAAAGGAAGTTCGTACCAGAACCTTGTGCCCCATAGAACAAGAATGAAAGACCTATTATAGCAAGGAGGAAGGGTCAAAGATGCAACCCTCTATAGCTCAGGAGGAACAAGGTGCTCTGTGAATATAATTTGGCTGCCATGAGAGTGCCTGCCCAGGATTATAGAACAAGCCCCATTCCCAAAAAGTCAAGGATTTGGGACCTAAAACTGATTGACTCTGGACTAGCATGACAGATAAGCACTTCTGACCAACAAGGTCTTACCATTTCCTTCAGCTTAATCACAATTTAAAAAAGTTTCTTTCTGCCTCTAGGCTCCTAATCTCCCTCTTTTCACAGCATTCACTTTCTTTTCTTTTCTTTTTTCCCCCAATTTATCGTTATTGTTGAAAATATTATAGATGTCCTCCTTTTTTTCCCTTCTCCCCACTCCCCTCCCCTCCCCAGCATTTACTTTAGCAATCTTGTAATTATAAATTACTTCTCTGATACTATGAGATGTAAATATATTTTAAATAGTCTCTTGCTGGTTTTAAGACCTGAGAATGTATTTCTCAAGGACCTGAGAGCAATCCCTTTTAAATTCAATTACCAAGGAAAATAGTATTCCTATCTCCCTGGTCTGTGGAGAGGATAGGGTCCTGACCTGGGTTAGGGTATCTTGCTCCAAGTTGCAACATGTCTTTCTGTGATGAAGGTGGAAGAAAGTTTACTTTTCCTTAAGGTTAAATAGCAAGCAGAGATGACCTATGATCCCTGTATCCTCTTAAACCTCTTGCATTCTTTTTTCCTGTGTAGTTGAGTTTAGACAGTTTTCTGGTCTCTCTCCCCCTGTTGGAATACCTTGAATAAAGACTTCCTTAGCTGTATAACTTTGTCCAGTACAACTTTTGTTTGATAGTTCTTATCCACATGGAAAATGGATCTAGAAGAAGGGGCAAAGAGAGCATATCTTTTAAAATATCAAAACATCTACAGAACAATAACATAAATCTTTCTATGATTTCTGTTATTACTCTTTCTGAGTTGGAAATCTTTCATTTCAGACACTTCTGCTTTTCTCAGACAATTGGATTTTTAAATGTATGCTTACAAATTTCCCACTTGTAAAATGGGTATGATAAATGAGTATGGGATCTGTTTCAAGCTATAATTAGAACATAAACTGTGAAGCTAATTGACACATATTAATTATTCAACAGTGCCTTTGTTTTTAGCACATACCACTGGGAGTACTATGGGAATGTCACTCAGAAATTTACATAATTTTTTCTTTTCATCTCTCTGACTTTAAGATAAATTCTGACTTAAAACCAAACTCTGACTATATATGTAGACTAATTATAGTGTTTTCCTTTACTTGATCTTTCACATCACTTTTAAAGAGCAGATTGGCAGATCAAATAAGCATTATGATTTCTATATTCTTGACTTCATGAATATTTGAATATTTACCTATTTTAAGTTTTCCTGCATGGAAATATGAAAGGCTATCTGTGGTAATATTTTCTGCCAAAACCTACATTTCAAGGAATTACTCCCCAGCCCTACAAATTTTCTTTAATGCTCTTAACACAAAATCCTGAAACTAAATGTAGACTGCTGTTTAAAAAAAAGAAACAAAACCCACCAAAAAAAATTGTTACTGGAGCCACCAACTAAATCCAGATGTGCAAAAAGCCAAGCTGTAATGAAATTATGCCAGAGTTTTATAGGTTATAATGATTTATGTGTAGGGACACAGAATCACAAATATTCAAAAATTCCCCCAAATGGTTATTTTTCATAGCATTTTCTTTTTTTAAGTTTTTAAAGTTATGTCATAGCATTTTCTTGAGTTTATTTTTATTACACCAATGTATGAACATCTAATAACATGAAATGAGACAATAAACAATATATGTGCACATATTTCCCGATTATTTTTTTCTACATAGTTAGTGTGTTATACTCACCATTACTAAAATGTATAGGAATCCACTAGGGACAATTTACTATGTCATTATTATAACTGTTTATTAGTGGTTTCCCTGAGCATATTGTAGAGTGCAGTAGACTAATAGCTTTTAAGAGAACAATAATAATTCCCAAGTGAGATTAAACATTTTTTGGAAAATCTTTTATTTCAAATTTTTCTGCTTTTTCTCCAACTGAATTTTTAAATCCATGTTTAAATATGTGACATTAACATCTGTTTTACCAGAAGTAAATTATTAAATAAAGCAGATTTATTTTCTTCTAATACATAACCTGCTTTTATGCATGGTAATAAAACTGAACAAATTATTACCTGCTAACAACTGAGGCTATTAAAATGATGTGAGTATGGATACCAGAACTTTATGCTTTCATTCTCCTCCCCCAACACCCCTCCAATGTATTCTTTATACTGATATTTGAGTGATATTTCAGAAATATAGGTCTATTATTTTATTTTATTATTATAAATGCTGAATGCCTATCACAAATAGGATAAAATCTTGACATTTTATGGTTGAGTGCAGATGTCTTCAGGGCCTGGTGACTCCTACTTATCTTTCCTTCCTAACAATGCAAGAGGCTCACATGAGTCAGTATGGCTGACACATAATAAGAGATGAATATTTCTAAAGTCCCTTTCATTGTAGAACTGAAGCAATTTAAAACCTGGGAGTGGGTGGAGGAAGGGTAATGGGAAGACTGAGGAGAACTTGAGGCTAATCCAAAAGATTCAGATGGGGTTCATTCTTTTAACCTAGCAGGCTTCATAATTGCCAACATGTATTGCTTCTTTAACCTCTCTTCCCAACCACATCCATCTATACTCACATCTTATTCTCCAGAGTTACACATACATTTTGAGCAGTAACATAAATATATGAAGTTCTTTCATGAAATTTCTTCCACTCAAAATACACTTCATTCTCTGGATTCTTTTGCAAATCTCCTATTCAGCCTTCAACATTTCCTGCTGATTTCAATTTGTTTCTCAAGCTTTCCTTTGCATCTATCTTTCTGGTACACTAGAATCACTCTGCCACTGTACACTGAACTGTATTCTATCTTTGTTTATTTTCATCATCCCATTGACTTATGATCTAGGTCTATCTTTCTTAATAGTCTGTAAAAAACTTGAGGGTAGGATATATAATTTATATATATATAAATAATATATATATATATTACATATATATAATTTATAAATTATAAATTATAAATTTTATATATATATATAATTATATATATATAATTTTCTACTAGAGGCCTGGTGCACAAAATTCGTGCGGGGGGGGGGGGGGCGGGTCCCTCAGACCGGCCTGCACCCTCTCCAATCCGAGACCCCTCAAGGGATGTCCGACTGCTGGTTTAGGCCCCATCCAGGACTGCTGGCTCCTAACTGCTCACCTGCCTGCCTGCCTGATCACCCCAACCACTCTGCCTGCCTGCCTGATCACCCCTAACTGCCTCTGCCTGCCTGCCTGATAACCCCTAACCCCTCTGCCTGCCAGCTGGATTGCCCCTAAACACCCTCCCCTGCCTGCCTGATCACCCCTAACCTCCCTCCCCTGCTGGCCTGATCGCCCTTAACTGCCTCTGCCTCAGCCCCCGCCACTGTGGCTTTGTCCAGAATGGGGACCAGATGACTGGAAGATGTCTGGTTGACCCAGTCTAATTAGCATATTACCCTTTTATTAGTATAGATATAGTGTCCCCAAAAATGTATATATACAATTTGAATAATTATAAAGGCAGTGTTTATTAAAATATATTTAATTTTCAAAATTTCATCTTCTGATTTAAGTATCAGAAAACTAAGGCCAAAATGTTAATTGTATCTAACCTATAAAATTAAATTCACCCTCATTTAGATTCAATTTCCTCAACTCAGGGAATACATACTTAGGCTTCTTGCAAAGTTGTGGGAATCAAATGGGCCAATACACCAAAAAGTGCTTTGGAGTCATGGGCAATTCTATTATTTCTGTCATTTGAGCTCTAAAAATTTCTTAGAAATATCTAGTTGCAGAGTTTCAGACCAATAGTTAGCCTTCAAATTGAGTTCGGTCATCTTTGTTTTATATGTTAGGAAACAGTGACTTGAAAACATTATTTAAAGCAATATATTAAATTATTTTATTTACCTCACACCCCCAATAAACTATAACTGTGTACTTTAATGAAGTTCTCCATATAAAAAATGCAAACTCATATAAGCCAAAATCATATCTATTAAATTGCCTTCCATATTTCAGGTGCTTTTTTATTCTTTTTCATTATGTTAAGCAATCAAACAAAACTAGACCAATATGTACAACCAATTTATTTCTAAATTTAAAATATGTGTAAATGTGAAACAGCTGACATATTACTTCCAAAATTGAAGATGCAGAAAGTTGATCAAAATAACTAGAAATTAGCTTTAAATGTTTGCTCCTTATTTTAGAGAGTTTACTTCTAGTGTTATAAAATAATTGAAATAGCTAAATGCTTCGCTTTATTTCACAACTTTCTAAAAACTACTAGAATCTAATTGCTATCTCCATTTCTCACCTCCCATTCCCATTTTAATAATTTGGTATTTCTTCTCATTACTTTAGCAAGTTGCTGTATGGATGATTTGCAATGAATAACCTTGTGATTGATAAGTCAATTTCATCTTCTCTGTCATCATGACTCTTAATTTCTCTACAGCATTTTTCCATACAGTCCTTGTTCTCTGTGACATTTTCCTCTCTAGGCATCCATGATATTAAGTATTTACACTCTTTACACTCAAAAATAAGAAATAAAAGTAGCTCATTAGTTTCATTATCAAGCCCATTCTTCCTTTACCCCCCCAAAATCAAATCCCAACTCAGATTAGACAGCCTCAAAACACTAAAGACATCATCTACTGTTCATTTCACCTCATATGATCCATTTTCAATCAGACAGCTTGAGTAAGATTTTAAGATGTGAAAATCTATCACTTTCCTACTTAATGTCCTCCAGGCCCAATTGAAAAGATAGCAAAATTATTTATGGTGCCTTGCAAAGCTCTATTCTATCTTGTTTCTCTTTCTCTTACCAGTCTCTCTTGCTACTCAACCTCCAAGGATAGAAACCTTCCTCCTGTCCTTTGAAAACACCAATCTTCTGCATTTTCTCCTCAGTAGGCCCTTGCTCTAGCTCTACGCTCTGCCTGGAATGTTCTGGCTTTTCACTGTTGCATAATTGGCTATTTCTTTTCCATCAAATTACATCTTCAATGTCAAATATGACCTTTGTGATCATATTACTTCAATTCTCAACAATTTTCATTGACTCTCCATTTCTTCAAAATGAGGCTTGCCCTGGACAGTGTGTCTCAGTTTGCTTGAGTGTGGTCCTGTACACCAAACGGTCACAGGTTCCATTCCCGGTCACGGCACAAACACAGGTTGTGAGTTTGATCCCCAGTTGGAGCGTGTGAGGGAGGCAACTGATCGATGTTCACTGGCATATCAATGTCTCACTCTCTCTCCCTCTCCCTTCCTTTCTCTCAACTCAATAAAAGCATATCCTTGGGAAAAGATTAAAAAAAAAAAATAAGGCTCACCCAGGCCTTTTATGACTGGGCCCATGGTTGCCTGCCTTATAACTTCCTAGCTCTTATCTTTCCTGAAGCTCCTCTTTGCTGAAAATAAGCTCTTGCATTCACTCCTTATCTCTCTTGAACATATCTTTTCCATTTTGTTAACTATGATTTTTATATTTTATTAAACTCAGACCATTTTAAAAATCTTACCAGTTACAGTCATACATTTTCTGGTGAATCTCAGTTCAAAGCCCATTTAAAAAATACATCATTGTTCCTTTGAATGGAATTTACATCTTTCCTCTGTGAAGAATATAAGAAGCACTTTCCCATAAGTACACAGTGAACGTCTTCAGTTGCCACTTACTTATCCTTCCAGAAAATTGCCAGCTTTGTTAGGCCAGGAGTAAGCTCCTAGTACAGAATTATAATCTTTCACGTCAGCTAACACAATGTCTTGCATAGAACAATATTCAATAAATACATATTAAATGAATTTTTTCATGTTTTAAATTTCATAGTCGTAGTATAATCTAGCATTTTGATTTATTATTTTCAAGAATTACTTCATAAAGTATAAATTAAAAATTGCTAAATTGAGATAAATTACTTAAAATTTTATCTGTCTTTAAACTTTATCTGCATGTGCCCTGACCCAGGCCAGGGATTAAGCCTGAAACCCAGGTATGTGCCCTTCACCAGAATAAAATCTGCAACCCTTCTAACCATTGAGCAAACTGGCCAGGTCTTATGCTTATTTTCTATGTTAACTGATGTTTTTAAGTTACTTTGAAATTTGTATTTAAATTATTTGGTTTGCTTGTTTATTTGCACCATTCTCATTAGGACACTAAGCTGATTGTTTGAATTACCCATCTAAGTTCTTTGTACTTTAATTACAATTACAGATTTATTTTGAAAGTATTTCTATCATTACTAGCTCTGATAGATCGTGCTATTTCTGAGAAAAACCACACTAATTTATCAGCAATTCAACATTTGTTATCCTAAAGACTGTATCTGTATTTCATACCTTGGGTTCCATAAAAATTAGTGAAAAAAAGTATTCTCCTTATCTCCAAAATTACAATATTACATTACAAACACATATCCATTTTTTAGGCCTGATAATGAATACTTTGGAATTATTTATTATAAATACTTAAATATAATACTTATTTTAATAAATTTTTAAATGCAGAAATGAAAACTATGCAACCTCAAATAAGTACATAGATTACACTTGGCAGTAATTCTAACAAAGTTTTACATAATAATTCTTTTTTAAAAAAATATATCTTTATTGATTTCAGAGAGGAAGGGAGAGGGAAAGAGAGATAGAAACATCAATGATGAAAGAGAATCATTGATTGTCTGCCTCCTACATGTCCCCTACCTGGGATCAAGCCCGAAACTCAGGCATGTGCCCTTGACTGGAATTGAACCTGTGAGCCTTCAGTCCACAGGCTGATGCTCTATCTACTGAGCAAAAACAGCTAGGGCCATAATGATTCTGATCCCAGTAAACAAAATACTTTGTTGTTGTTTTCTTTTTTTTTTAAAATATATTTTATTGATTTTTTACAGAGAGGAAGGGAGAGGGATAGAGAGTTAAAAACATCGATGAGAGAGAAACATCGATCAGCTGCCTCCTGCACATCTCCTACTGGGGATGTGCCCGCAACCCAGGTACATGCCCTTGACTGGAATCGAACTTGGGACCTTTCAGTCCGCAGGCCGACGCTCTATCCACTGAGCCAAACCGGTTTCGGTGTGTTTTCTTAAAAAAATAAGCCAACTTTTCTTTTCAATTCTAGAATTTAAAAGAAGCATTGGCTGGTTGTCCTTATAGGATGGGTCATTCCTTAAGTGAGACTTGAAAGTTTTATGTATTGAGAACTACAAAGCATTCAGTGTCTAATTTCCTTATCTTCTCACTCGGAAATGTGTTTCCTGGTGTCACATCTCTAAGTAGTCACAACAAAATGTGACAAAGCAGGCACCATTTAATGGTTCCTTTACAACACAGATTATTTCATTTTATTTTTTCTAATTTTATATGGCAAATGTATTCTGTAGAATAAATTGTCAAGAAATTCATCAGACATTTTGAAATATACATTCTAGTTTAAATTACTCTGAAGTCTTTAAGGTAGTGTTTTCTTTAAAAATTATAAAATACAAATGTTAGAAAAAGTGATAGTTCCTTCAGATTCTCCATGAAGTTTTTTTCCCCTCCCATGAAAATATCACATTTAATTTCTAATTTACTTGAAAATGTCTCATTTGGACAACGCAGGTTGGGAAACAAAGATTTTTCCATTTGTTGTCCCTGAAAAGGACACTATGTGGTGGAAAAATGCATCTTTGTTTTTAGAGCCCTAGGAACTGTTCATAAGATGTATTCAAAAAACAAAAACAAAAAAAAAAAATTTTTATTTTTTTAATAGAAATGCCAATACAAGTACTTCTACTAAAATAAGTACTGAGCCAAGTCCTGGACTAAAATTTGTTATTCCTTGCTTTATTTAATACTTAAAAAAACCCTAGAATAGAGATGTGGAGAAACTCAGTACTTGACCCAAATTCAGAAAATAGGTTAGAAAAAATATGCTATTTTATTTAAAATCTAAGACAGAGGTAATAGAAACTATTAACTCCTATATAATTCTGCTTCCCTCCTCTTTCAAACAAATAAGCTCATATGCATATGTTTTTCAAACATTGCATCAATTGTTATGGAAACACACAATTGATTTAGTGCAGGAAAAAAAAATCAAAACAATGGGAAACCTACTATTATTTAGAAGGGTTTTATAAATTGTCAAAGTAGTGATCTTCTTTCTCATGCTATCTAATACGGGTTATCAGGAGAAACGTTAATGATTTAAGGCCAAATTAACTCATAATTCATTCTCAACTCATTTTAGAAAGCCATTAGTAAGAATTAACTGCTATAACCCTATGTTCATTGCAATGTTATTTTACAATAGCCAAGATATGGAAGTACCCAAGTGCCCATCAATAAGTAGTGGATAAAAAAAATTTTGGTACATATATATAATGAAATATTACTCAACCATACAAAAAGATGAAATCTTATCATTTGAGCCAGCTTGGATGCACCCGAGGGGTATTATGCTAAGTGAAATAAGTCAGGGAGAGGAAGACAAATACCATATGATTTGACTTATATGTGGAATCTAAAGAACAATATAAATAAATAAAATTGAAACAGATTCACAGATGAAGAGAAGAGACAGACAGTTGTCAGAAGGAAGGGGGTTTGGGAGACTGGGTGAAAAAGTTGAAGGAGTTAAAAAGTACAAATTGGTAGTTACAAAATAGTCACAAGAATATTAAAGTATAGCATAGGGAATATAGTCAATAATATTGTAATAACTCTGTTTAGTGCCAGGTGGGTCTGAAATATCTGGGGGAATACTTTGTAAAGTATTTGATTAATCTTACTACTATACTGCACACCTGAAACTAATACAAAGTAATATTAAATGCAAAATGTAATTGAAAATTAAAAACAAAAAGAAATGAGGTGCTATAGCTGTTTTCCTATCCATGTCATTATTTATTTGATGTATATATTCAATGTGCAGCATGCCAAAATGTGTTTTAAGGAAATTTAATATGGACAGAATAAATTTATAATTTAGTTAGGAGGCAGGTTTTTAAAAATATATTTTTATTGATTTCAGAGAGGAAGGAAGAAGGAGAGAGTGATATAGAAACATCAATGATGAGAGAGAATCATTGATTGGAGAAAGAGATAGAAACATCAATGATGAGAGAGATTCATTGATTGGCTGCCTCTGGCCTGCTCCCTACTGGGAATGAGCCTGAAAGTTGGGCATGCGCCCTTGACCGGAACCTATGCACTGAGGAGGGGATTTTTTTTTTTTAATCATTATTTTTTTCAAAGTCTGTTTTTTTCTCAGCTTTGCTTTTTAGCTTAATGTTTGTGATATTTATAATGGGAAATGAAATATGCAAGTTCTAGATATTTTTTAGGATATTAGCTGTTTTTTATGAAATTTTAACCAATTTATTTATAGATTATTTTTCTTTATACTACATGTTTCTGAGGCAGTATAATCAGTGATGGCGAACCTTTTGAGCTCAGCGTGTCAGCATTTTGAAAAACCCTAACTTAACTCTGGTGCCGTGTCACACATAGAAATTTTTTGATATTTGCAACCATAGTAAAACAAAGATTTATATTTTTGATATTTATTTTATATGTTTAATTCCATTTAACAAAGAAAAATCAACCAAAAAAATGAGTTCGCGTGTCACCTCTGACACGCGTGTCATAGGTTCGCCATCACTGATATAAGTAGTAAATGTAGTGTCTGACAAGGTGGTACATACTAAAACACATACATGGGGAGAAAGGGTAAGAATATGATGCAAACTTTTAAAATCTTCTAGATACAAAAAAATATGAAAAATATATCAAAGATAAAAAAAGGCTTAATGAAGACTCTGAACAGTGCAAGGACAGTGCAAGGAGATCATACTACCTGCTCCCCACATTTGCCTCCATACAGACTGAACTGGGCCATGGATGTATGCAGACATTGAGAAAAACTGTGATGAGAGAGAGCAAGAGAAACAGGAAAAAAACAAACAAACATAAGGAATGGTAAATTGCTGCTCACTGACATGGAACCTGTGGGCCTATGAATGAAATGCAAGAGAGAAAGAAAATATTTGAGTTCTTGTATCATTCAACATAAAATGACAGACTTATTTGCTGTTATCTGTTCCTCTTGCCTCATATTTTGCCTTATAGATATATGCACAGCTGTTGTTTCTGACCCAAGAGATTATATATTCAGCCAATTAGTCTATGGTTTTAAGGGATTTTTTTTTTTTAGTTGTCATTCATCAAGCTTTTAAAGTAATAAGTTTAGTTAAAAACACATGTTTTTTATTCCTCATGGGATAATTTCTCAGGTAAATAAATATTGTATTGCAAAGATCTATAATGTAACTTTTATTAATAAAATCTTTCAGACATTTAAAAATCATTACCTTTCTATTTCTTAAATAATGTATTTTAAATTCTTATATAAGGTTTTGCCTAGAATTCAGAAAAATGACAAGAGAATTTTATTTTAGCCAACTGTTTTAAATTGTATTATACTATCACTTAGACATTATTTAATATAAATGATGGCTTGGACTATTGGGGTTTTGGTTTAGTCATTAAATATTTCCTATAGTTTTAATAAAATATTAGAAAATCACAATCAGATGAAGGACCAATGTAAAGAGAGTTTGGACCTGGCTGGTGTGGCTCAGTGATCAACCTAGGAACCAAGAGATCATGGTTTGATTCCTAGTCAGGGCACATGCCTAGGTTGCAGGCTCTGTCCCCAGTGGGGGGCATTCACGAGGCAGGCAATGAATGATGTTTAGGAAGGTTTGCTATCTCAAGGAGGCACATTTTCTTACCTGATTTTCATTTCTTAGCCTTCCCACATAACCTCTCCCCAACTGTATTCCCATTACATGTCAATTTTTGGTCACATCAGATATATATACCTATACTAAAATTCAGAGCAAGTATTATTGAAAGTTTGAGTTCAAGCTAACTCACAGTAATATGTTTGAATTTGTATCCAAATTTTATTATTCATTAGCTCTTTGAATTTGTACATGTTACTTAAAAATTTGTTTCATTTTATTTAACTTTAAAGGGGCATTTATAAAAGTCTAACTTAAAGTAAGATTGATCATTACAGGTGATAATTTAATGAGCTAGCATATACAATATTTTAGTTCCTGCTTCATACATAGTAAATTGTCCAGAAATAATACTTACTATTTTACTACTAGTATCGTTTAAAAATTAGTCCATAATTAATTTAAGTTTTTAAAATGCATTTGAGAAAATGAGTATGTTAAGTAGAAATTGGTGGTAACAAATTCAAAAATTGAAGCTTGAGGACATCTTTAAGGTAGCAAGCAAGTGTATCATTTGATTATACATGATATTTGGTAAAATAAATGATTATATTGTTAGAAAAACACTGATTCTTTACAGCATGGATATTAAAAAGTGAATATTATTTTTAAGTCCCATTAGTAAAAAAGAAAACAGTGGGCCATACATGAAAATTCAGTCAATAAATATTAGTTTTGTAAATCTCCAAATATCTAAGACTGAAATAGAAAGACTTTATTCCAACTTTGACAGTAATTAGTTATTTCATTATGTGATTGTAAAGTGACTATATATATATATATATATATATATATATACATATATATATATATATATATATATAGATATATATAGTATTTTCAGTAATGTGCTTGATTGTCCATAACTCAATACAGCCACCACTCCTTTTTAAAGCTAATAACAATGCTTCCCAGAATCTTGTTTCACAACTGGCCATAGGTTAAAGTATGCCAATGAAAGTGAAGTTGTGCAAGATTTGGGAAACAAGAGGCCATTCTGCTCAAAAGTACATGGCAACCATATATGAGGGCAGAGCTCAGAACTTTAAAAATTCCCTTCCATGATGGTGGTGGATAAAGGCAGCAGCACTTGGCCTACTTCTCTGTGAGTTCCAGCTTACATACTATTCCCTGTTCTTCTATCTGAGTTCTCAGTGAGTATTGGGGCCTTTCAGACCTTCACTGATGCAAGCTCATCTCACATTCTTATAAGCCAAATTCCTATATTAAATACCTCCTTTTTAAAATTCTAGTAGGGGTTCAAATCTGAAAAGCCAAACAGATGAATTTTCCCAACAAATTTATCTGTGAATATCTCATTGACATTCAATGATGATTAAGTATGATTGGAATTTTAGACTGCCTATATCATGTAAATACTTTCACATATCTTTTGAATAACAACAATGACTCCAATAAGATTTATTACATGTACTCTACAGAAATATTAAGTACTTGAAATAGTCCTCAATTTATATTAAGTAGAGATTATGGATACCATTAATTCATATATTTAGAAAATATTTTAAAAATGTGTTTTGGTAAATTATTGAAGTTATCACTATTAGTAAGCATTAGTCATTTAGGATATCATCTTCAGTATAAACATCATCAATAAAGACATGGCCATATATTTTAGGCAACTACCAAATACACTTGTCTTTATCACCACAATTATGTCTAATGTCATCTGTCTTTCACTTAACAACTAAATATCTTCCTGAAAATTTTGCCAGTAAGAGAAAAGATCTTAAGTGAAAATGACATTTCTATTACTTTAATGTGAAAAATTGTATGTTCTATTCCAATCTAAGATAATCAAGCCAATTTTCAAAAACCTAGTATGCAATTTGCTCAATTTAGACATTAGGAATTGGAAACTGTAAGTAATAAAAAGTTGTAAATCACATTATATAGATAATCAAAAGGTACTGAAATTAATGTTTGTTTATTAATATAACTAGAGGTCCAGTGCACAAAAATTTGTGCACTGGTGGGGGGTGGTGTCCCTCATCCCCACTTGTGCCCTCTCAAGGTCTGGGACCCCTCAGGAGATAACGACCTGCTGGCTTAGGCCCGCTCCCGGGTGGCAGAGGGCAGGCCTAATCCCTAGGTGCAACCCCTGGTCAGGCTCAGAGCAGGGCCGATTGGGGAGTTGGGGCACCGCCCCCTGTCATGCACAAAGCAGGGCCGATCAGGGGGTTGGGGTGCTGCCCCCCGTCACACACAGAACAGGGCCCATGAAGGGGGTTGGGGCTCTGTACCCTGTCACACACAGAGCAGGGCCAATCAGGGGGTTGGGGAGCTCCCCCCTGTCACATACAGAGCAGGGCCGATCAGGGAGTTGGGGAGCTCCCCCCTGTCACACACAGAGTAGGGCCCATAGGGGAGTTGGGGCACTGCCCCCTGTCACACACAGAGCAGGGCAGATCAGGGGGTTGGGGCGCCGCCCCCTGTCACCCACAGAGCAGGGCC
The DNA here is from genome assembly GCF_028538775.1 of Myotis yumanensis. NCBI lineage: Eukaryota > Metazoa > Chordata > Mammalia > Chiroptera > Vespertilionidae > Myotis > Myotis yumanensis. The sequence goes on from NW_027223754.1 coordinate 134,499,496, forward strand.
AATCAGGGGGTTGGGGCACTCCCCCCTGTCAAACTCAGGGCAGGGCTGATGGGGAGGTTGTGGCCCCACCTCCTGTCACACATAGAGGCACAGGGCGATCAGGGGGTTTGAGTGCTGCCTCCTGTCACTCTGCTCCAGGGGCCAGGAGGCCTTGTGGCTCTGCTAATCCCAGTGCTGGGAGGCCTTGTGGCTCTGCTTGACACAGGGGCAGTGAGGCCTTACGGCTCCGCTGACCCCGGGGTGTAAGGCCTCACGGCTCCGGTGAACCCAGTGCTGGGAGGCATATTACCCTTTTACTATATGGGATAGAGGCCTGGTGCATGGGTGGGGGGCAGCTGGTTTGCCCTGAAGGGTGTCCCTGATCAGGGTGGGGGTCACGCTTGGGTGCCTGGCCAGCCTGGATGAGGGGATGATGGCTGTTTGCAGCTGGTAACACCCCCTTCAGGGTTGGGGTCCCTACTGGGCTACCTGTCCATTCTGGGTGAGGGGCTGAGGGCCGTTTTCAGGCTGGCGGGTGACTGAAGCTCCCAACCTCTCTTTTTTTTCTTTTTTTTTTATTCTTGGATTTATTTATCTCTATGGCTGTCACTGGAACTGAGAGCCGGCTCTAGCTCTGAGGCTCGGCTCCAGCTCTGAGGCCTTGGCTGCTGAAAGCAGTTATCTGGTTTGTTTGGCTTCTATAATTGAAACACTGTTGGAACTCCAGCTCAGCCGGCTGGCTGAAAGCATGGGGTTTGTTTAGCTTCTATAATTGCAACATTGTTTCTTAGAGTGCAAGCTCAGAGCCCAGCAGTGGCAGGCAGGGAACCTTGGTTTCCTCCATCACTGGAGCAAGCCAGCCTCCTGTTTGCTTCAGCTGCCTGGTTGCCGGCCGCCATCTTGGTTGGCAGTTAATTTGCATATCACCCTGATTAGCCAATGGGAAGCGTGTCGGAGGTACAGTTAATTACCATGTTTGTCTATTATTAGATAGGATGCATTATGCTAAATGAAATAAGCCAGTCAAAGAAAGATAAATACTACATGATCTCACTCATTTGTGGAATATAGAGAACAACATAGACTGATGAACAGGGTCAGATCCAAAGACAGAGAAACAGCAATCAGACTATTAATCCCCATAGGGAAAGTAGGGGAAGGTGGGGGTAAGGGGAAGAGATCAACCAAAGGGCTTATTATGCATGCATATAAGCCAAACCAATGGACATGGACAACAGGGGAATGAGAGCATGAATTCGGGGGGGAGGATGGGTGTTAATGGGGGGGATGATGACACATTTGTAATTCCTTAACTAATAAAGAATTTAAAGATTAAAAATAAATAAATAAATATAATGCAATGAAAGCTTATTTGCTTTCCAGTATAGAAGAGAGGAGAGAGATGGTGGTGATTAGTGGAGGAAGGCTGCAAGGAAGACATTTTTTGAAAGGTCGTAGAGAGTCAATTTTTAGACAGGCTATTGGGTTTGTTGTGATCTGAATTCAAACTGACTTAAAATTATGAAACAACTAGAGGCCCAGCGTGTGAAATCATGAGAGACTCAGACCTGCCCCACCAATGGGACCCCAGACCTGCCATGCCAGCAGGACCCCAGACCCACCATGCGTGAGTAGCTCGCTGTTGCAAGCCTCACCTCACCTTGTGAGCTGCGAGCCCCTGTGTGTCCCATGAGTCATGAGCTCCGTTCGAGCCCCTCTGTGCTGCATGAACCATAAGAGCTGCGAGTCCTGCCATGCTGCATGAGCCATGAGCCCCACCCTGCCGCCGCAAGCCGCTTGCAGGCTGTGGGGAGGGAACGAGAGGTGCTCCATGCACCTCCTGGTGACTGGTCGTTTGGTTGTTCCAGCATTCCAGCGTTCCAGCCACTGGCCTTTTATAATATAGATACTATAGATACTATAGTTTTAGGACAAAACAAAGATTAACTGTGAAAAAGCTTTGAATGATATGGAACTATCACAAGTACATGAAAGACCGAGGCATCAGTGAAGATCCTGCCCCTTCACCCTTCTCAGTGGGTATATTCCTGCAAAGCAAAGTGGCTTGAATTTGTCCAAACATTGAAATTAAATTTTGTTCTGTAGAACATTTTCTGACTTGAACCTGGTATCATGTAAATTGGTAAATAAGACATTACTTGAAATCATAATGCCAAAATATCTCTTTTTAAAAACATTTTCTATAGTCTATGGAAGATGCAACACCTCTCTCTCCATTTTGGATGATATACTCTTATAATTGCACTATACTTCTCAGCTTTCTTATGAAATATTGTTTTACTTGGAATGCACCCTTTTGATAGGGGATTTTTGGACTGAAAATGCCCAGTGTTCCCCTGGGCAGGATGGTTCCAAGCTCTTGTCTGTTGAAGTCATTGAAGTCGAAGAATGAAACCATGGACGAAAGATGGTACAGCAAAAGGTGGAAATTGATTGAGAAACAAGCACAGATTTCCACATGGGGAGGGGGAAAGTCCCACTGAGTCCCTTTTCCTATCATTTATAAAGGCTGCAGATCTTTGTGCCTTGATAGCTCCTCTGATTGGTCACTATAGCAACTCACCTGGGACATGGAGGCTCTCCTCCCCTTCTCCCTCATTGTTTCCCTATTCCCTCTGGGCTTTCTTCTCTCTTTGAATGAGGGGCTCCCTTCCCTTTATTCTGTACTCGTAAATGTATACTTTCTGCAGCCCCCAGTCTCCTTATTCTATGGAAATGTGCCTTCTGCTGTTCCCAGCTCCCTTATTCTATGGCAGTGGTTCTCAACCTTGGCTGCACATTAGAATCACCTGGGAATCTTTTTAAAATCCTGATTTCTGGGCCTCATCCTCAGGAAATTCTGTTTCTTTGTTATGGGGTGAGGCCACAACATTAGTAACAAAGAAACAGAATTTCCAGAGGATGAGGCCCAAAAATCAGGATTTTAAAAAGATTCCCAGGTGATTCTAATGTGCAGCCAAGGTTGAGAACCATTGTTCTATGGAAATGTGCCTTCTGCTGTTCCCAGCTTCCTTATTCTATGGAAATGTACCCTTTGCAGCTCTGTAGCCCTGTGCTTTTTCCATGGACCCCTTAATTTTTTAAAAAAATTCCTAAACATGCCTATTTTACCCCCCTCCCAACCCCTATTTTACCCCCAAAACTCCTTTCACTTTGGTCAGCTGGATCAAAATGTAAATAACTTAGAAAAATGCTGTTACCATTGGCTGTGTTTCTCAATTGCTCTATTAGAGGCTATCTTTCCCTAAATGATTGAGTGTTGACATTTGTTCTTTGGTGCTACAACAGACATTAGTTATTTTCATGTATATGGTGAATATCCAGTGATTCCTAATAGTTTATAACCATAATCTAAATCACCTGAGAGATACGATTCCAAGCTAGAGTTAATTGGAACCCTAAGCTTACTTAACTTTTTGAATGAAGAAATCTATCTCCCATTTATTGATTCACAGTTCTCTTACAATCACTATAAATTTGGCTATCTATAAAAAATTGAGTTTACTCAAAATTTTCACATTAATTACAGAATCCATTGTTTTTATAATCACTGAATAAAACAAAAGCAATGTGCAGGCTCCTCCTTTCTTCTCATTAGTGTATGACTGGAGCTGTATCAATGGCAAATCAATACACATCCAGAGAAAAATGTGTGTAGGCGCATGAACTTTTGTATAGTTTTACCTAATTTTGCATCGGGGGTCATGAGGGCCCCAACTATTTACCCCATTTGAGATGGATTCACCCTCACATACTTACGTAAGTTTATTAAATCTAAAAGAGAAGTTATGCATTCAGGCCAAATGGAAGAAGAATTTTTTAGAACCTTTTCTTCTCTCCATCAAGTGGAAAATTTTCCAGTTCCCTGAAATAATGCTGATGCTTTTGGTATACTTCCCTCAAATCCCTGATAAAATATGAGACAATCAGGATGATAGTAGCATATAAGCATGACAAATCTCATATCTATGAATTATTCTTTTTTTACAAGTATATAAACAAAATAATCAGTTGAGCTTTGAATAGCTTTATACAATGGGATATTATTCAGCCATGAGGAAAGAAAGGGAATTCTGACATTTTGAGAACATGAATGGACTTTGAGGACATTATACTAGGTGAAATAAGGTAAACAAACACAAATACTGCTTGGTATTAATTATATGTGGAATGGAAGTATTTTAATAAGTCGTACTCCAAGAAATATAGAATAAAAAAGTGGTTGCCAGGGGCTGGAGCTGGGGTGGGGGTGGAGGAATAGAGAGAGGATGGCAAAAGTTGCAAACTTTCAGCTATAGGATGAATAACAATGTATTAGGATCTAATGTAAAACATGGTGATTTTAAACACTGCATTGTATAACTGAAATTTGCTGGAAGACGAGTTTAATATTTTCACACAAGCAAAAAAGATAAATGTGTGAGGTGATGTGTGAATTAACTACATGAGGAGAATCCTTTCATAACGTGTATGTGTATATCAAATCACAATGTACACTTGTGCACTTTAAGTAGCATACTATTACATATGTCAATATATAAAACCCTAATATGCAAATAGACTGAACACCTGAACAACCGGTCACTATGGCGTGTGCTGACCACCCGGGAGTGCGCACGGAACATGGCAGGCATCGGTAGCAGGTGACAGAGTGTAGAACATGGCGGGTGTTGGCTGCAGCGGGATGGTGGAGCAGGTGAGTGGGGGCATAAGACCAAGGTGGGGTGCAGGTCGCTGTCATCAAAGCGAACCTCTGGTGGTTACTGAAAATTCTTTGCTCCCACGCACTTCGGTCCCACACGGCACTCGCACCTACTGCTGGCACCAGAACTGCCACTGGCATCTGCTGACGACGCCTGGCGCCGGCCCCGATTGCTCGGCACCATCAGCAGGTGTGAGTGGTGGCTGCTGACCCCGATTGCCCCTCATGGTTTCTCCACCTCCCCCTGCTCCTTAGGGGTAATCGGGGCCAGCAGCTGCCGCTTGCACCCACTGCTGGTGTCAGCCCCAATTGCTCTGCACTGTCACCAGGTGCAAGCAGGGCCAGCATTATCAACGCATGGGAGCAGTGGCAGCAGGATCAGGGCTGCTGGCAGACAGGGGACCGGGGGCCTCAGCAGGAGGGACCAGGTGGGGGCGTGGAGGATGGGCGGAGACTGGTCCCTGTGCTCACCGCAACCTCGTGGCCCACAGTTCCTTTCAAGGTGCATGAATTTGTGCACTGGGCCCCTAGTACCTCAATAAAAACTGAAAAAGCAGATGAAAATATTTGGTAAATTTAAGCTTTTATTATTCTCTTTATTCTTCTTCCATATGCTCCTAAATGAGTATTCTCTCCTCTCTTACCCTCTTCTTTCCCTTCTCCTGCCCATCTCCATCTTCCAAAATCTACACATTTTCCTCTCCTCTAATTTCTAGTCCGTTTGTCTGGTGTATAAAATTCAAGTTTATCTATGATATAAAAATCACTAAGACACTCTTTGACTATTTAAAAGAAAATTAGTTAAATTAAGTTATTTATTTTGCATACTTTATTCAGGTATTATATTAATGTTATGTTATTCTACGAATAAAACAAAAGTCTCTACATAAAGTTCAGGGGTTGGTTTAATTTTATTTTATTGATTGATTTTAAATAGAGAGAGGAAGCGGGAAGAGAGAGAGAGAGAGATCAATTTGTTGTTCCACTTACTAGAAACCTTGGTGTATTAGGATAATGCTCTAACCAACTGAGCTACACAGCCAGGGTTTTAGGTGTTTTTGTTTGTTGTTTTTTGTTTCATTTTTAGTCCATTATGTTTGTACAATTATTCATATAACCTGAGAAGGAAAATTAGAACATGCTTACAATCTGTGAAAATTGTCAATAATAGCAATTAGAGATTCCACATACATATAATATTATTTTAATCTTTATAAGTCTTATTTATTTTTGTAAGTATCTTTTAAAATTTCAGTTCTTAGTTTTTGTTTAAGTAGAAAAAAAGAAGAAAGATAATATGACAAGAAATTAAAATGCCAACATACTTCTAGGATTACATATAGAATATCATCTATATATATAAAAGCCTAAGCAACCATTCGACCATTTGACCATCTGACCGGGAGCTATGATGCACAATGACGACCAGGGGACAGACACTCAATGCAGTAGCTGCTGAGCTGCAGTGACTTGGCAGCTGCAGTTCTCGGTTGATGCACCCTGGAATCAGACTCCCTCCTCTCTGGTTCTGGGTGTGCAACCCGAGAACCACCCTCTTTCAATCCAGGACCCCTCGGGGGATGTTGGAGAGCCAGTTTTGGCCTGAACCCCGCAGGCCAGACCAAGAGACCCCACCAGTGCACAAATCTGTGCACTGGGCCTCTAGTAATTAAATAATTCCATGATAGCTTTTAGCATGAAAGGTCACAAGTGAGCCAGAGGACTGAAAACAAGATCTTTTATGCTTAATTGCTCTAATTACCAATATTTCATAGAAAAGGACCTCTGCAGTGACCCAAATATGCAAATATAAACTGATTTTATGTGAAAAAATAGTATAGGATATAAGGTCTTGATTTCAATGCTACTTTATTAAATTCATAGTAAAGTTAAGAATTTATTAGTATATGCACATATATTTGAGTTTTAAAAAATTTTACTTTTTTGGAAGCCATTTTCTTTACATAGGTTTTCACATAATCTGCATTAACTGAGAAACAAACATAGAAAGTGTCAGTAACATCCTGAAAATATTGGATATTTTGAAGCATACAATTTTCTGATCTTTATATCTCTCCACCCTTAAATTTTTAGTTTTGTTTTTGTTTTTAATTGGGTAATATAAATAATTTATCCTGTTTATGTGGATTGGGACAAGGGAGGCTTCATGACACAGAATGTCTCAGGCCAGAGAAGAAAAAAGATCATAGTGTGTGGCAATGAGAGGGAGCTCCTCTGATGTCACCATCGAGGAGGACACAGCCACCAGCCTTGCTTTAGTGTTTCTACTGAGGCTGGAACAAATCACTATCAATTTAGGAGCTTAAATCAACATAGATTTATTATCTTACAGTTCCATAGGTTATACCAGAAGGATGACATGTATCACACTGGACTAAGATAGAAATGCTGGAAAGGTTATTTCTTTCTAAAGACTCTAGGGTAGATCCTGTGACCTTGCCTTTTAACTTCAAAAGGCTTTGTTCATGGAACTCTTCCTCCAATTTCAAAGCCAGCAAAGTCAGGTTGAGTGTTTCTCTTGGTGCATCACTCTGGTTTTCTTATGATTCCTTTTTTTTTTTTTTTTACTTTTAAGGAGGTTGTGATCACACTGGACCCACCCGCAACGGTTCTCAACCTGTGTGTCGTGACCCCTGAAAACACATCCTGCATATCAGATATTTACATTACGATTCATAACAGTAGCAAAATTACAGTTATGAAGTAGCAACGAAAATAATTTTATGGTTGGGGGTCACCACAACATGAGGAACTGTATTAAAGGGTCGCGGCATTAGGAAGGTTGAAAACCACTGATAGGGTATTCTCCCTATCTGAAAATCAGTTGGTTATCAACATTCATTCCATCTGCAAACTTACTCTCCCTTTGCCTGGTAACCTTCCATACTCATTGCTCCCGAGGATTAAGACATAGCCATCATTGGGTCCATTATTCTGGCATCACAGTGACCTAGCCACAATGCCCAAGCTAAACTCTAATATTGACAGCACAGATGGTGGATGAAGGAATGTGGATATTGATTCAGTTATGGACAAATGTTGACTATTATTGTGTGATCCAATGCTGTCCTACATATAAAATCAAAAGTTCACCCTGCTTTTGAGTGTTTAGAGCAGTGATGGTGTATCTTGAGCTCGGCGTATCAGCATTTTGAAAAACCCTAACTTAACTCTAGTGCAATGTCACATATAGAAATTTTTTGATATTTGAAACCATAGTAAAACAAAGACTTATATTTTTGATATTTATTTTATATATTTAAATGCCATTTAACAAAGACAAATAAAAAAAGAAAATGAGTTCGCATGTCACCTCTGACACACGTGTCATAGGTTCGCCATCACTAGTTTAGAGTCTAGTCAAAGAAGCAATAATATAAATAACTGATTATAAAATAATTCACTACTTCATATATGCATGTTATTTTTATTGTGATTCAGACACAATAGAAATGTGATGAAGATGTTAGAATAGGAATCATAAACAAAATCTTAATTAAAGCAACCTTCATAAGCTCTGTACTTAGAGAATGGCTTTGCAGTGAATTATATAATCACTAGAGGCCCATTGCAGGAAGATTCCTGCAAGAATAGGGCTTCCTGCGGCTGGAGTGAAGCAGAGAAAGGAGCAAAACCCGCTGAGGCGGGCTTCCCTCCTGCCCCACCACCCGGATGGTTTCCCTCCTGCCTCCCACCTCTGCCACCTTGGCTCCGTTCCTGTCCCCATTGCCTCTACTTTGCTCCCTTCTGCAGCGCTTCGTTTCCACGTTGTCTTCAGTCTTTGCTCCCAGCCAGTATATGCAAATTAACTGACATCTTGGTTGGGTTAATTTACATATAGTCACTCTGATTGGCTGGTGGGTGTAGAGAAGGTATGGTCAATTAGCATCATTGTCTTTTATTAGTGTAGATAATGCCATGACAGTTTATCAACTAGTTAATACCATTGTTACTGAAGCAGCCCTTGATTTTCTTCAGATATTTAAAAGGGTATACATCAACTTAGTTATCAAACTGAGATGGAATTGGGAGAATTATGACCTGAACATTCTCTTCACAAGTGGAAAAGAAATAAAGCATGGGAAAGTTAGCTTTACTAGTATGAGTACATCTACTCTTTCTCCTTTCTATCTATCTAATCTAATAAAAGAGAAACATGCAAATTGACCACACCTCTGCTATGCCTTAAGCCATGCCCACCAGCCAATCAGAGTGACTATATGCAAATTAACCAAACCAAGATGGCGGCTGGCAGCCACTGAGCTGGAGCATGCAGGAGGCTTGGTTGCCCACGATGGAGGAAGCCAAGCTTTCTTCCTGCCCTGGCCTGCTGTGGTCTCTGCTCAAGGCAACAAAGTTTCAGTTATAGAAGATAAATAAATCCCATCAGCCCCTCACCCAGGATGGCCACACCTTCATGGGTGAGGGTCCCGCTGGGGGGCTTGGCCAGCCTGCAAACAGCCATCAGCCACTCACCCAGGCTGACCAGGCACCCAGGCGGACCCACACCCTGATCCGGGACACCCTTCAGGGGAAACCAGCTGGCCCCCACCCATGCACCAGGCCTCTATCCTATATAATAAAGGGTAATATGCAAAGTGACCCTAACAGCAGAATGACTGAGAATGACTGGTCACTATGACACACACTGACCACCAGGGGGCAGATGCTTAATGCAGGAGCTGCCCCCTGGTGGTCAGTGCACTCCCATGGGGGAGCTCTGCTCAGCCACAAGCCAGGCTGATGGCTGCCAGTACAGCATTGGTGGTGGGAGCCTCTTCTGCCTCCTCAGCAGCACTAAGGATGTCTGACTGCATCTTAGGCCTGCTCCCTGTTGACAAGTGGACATCCCCTGGGGGCTTCTGAGCTGCCAGAGGGATGTCTGACTGCCAGCTTAGGCCCAATGCCCTGGAGAGAGGGCCTAACCCAGCAGGTGGTCATCCCCTGAGGGGTTCCAGATTGTGAGAGGGCACAGGCCAAGCTGACGGACCCCCCGAGTGCACAAATTTTTTGTGCATCGGCCTTCTAGTATATATATATAAAAGCCTAAGTGGCCGGCCAACCATCTGGTAGCTATGATGCACACTGACCACCAGGGGTGCAGACCCTCAATGCAGGGATGAAACCACAGGCATGGAAACATGGAACAAACTGATGAATCTCAGAGGGAAGTGGGGATGAGGGAGGGCAGAAAGAGATTAACTAAAGATCTTATATGCATACTAGAGGCCCGGTGAACAAATCCCTTGGCCTGGCCTGTGCCCTCTCGCAACCCGGGACTCCTTGAGTGATGTCGGAGAGCTGGTTTCTGCCTGATACCTGCAGGCCAAGCTGAGGGACCCCACCGGTGCATGGATTCATAGTATAAAATAATACTGGATATCTATATGATTGAAGGAAAAGGCATTTAACTCATTCTAACTTACTTAGGGTATAAGTAAGCTAATGAATAAGCATAACCTTGATCTTTCCCTGACCAGAAGATTACTTGGCAAGTGGAGTCTTTACAGGGGGAGGGAGACAAAACAGCCATGAGCAATATTGAAGTTAGACTTGGGTAGACTCTGGATCTAGAATCCTGAAAGCCTTCAAAACATGAAAGTAATGGCAAGCACATGAATTTCCACAGAATCTAGAAATTCATATAAGAGAAGGAACATGAATAATCCAATGTTTACCTTTATAAGAAAATAAAAGAAACTCTTAAATAACCTATATTTAATTACTTCTTATATAAATTAGGATGTCTTCTAATGAAAGCAATCATAAAATCACAATACAAACTGACTTCATAAGATTATACAAGTATATTTACACCTCATATAGCTGGAGAGTACAGAGGCAAGGGCATATCTCTGTTCATTAATTCACCAATGTCATAATGTTTCTAATTATCCCCATTTGTACTCCCTTTCAGCTCAGCTGTCTTCAGTGTCAAGGCTAGAATACACTGATAGGAGCAGATGGAAGAGTGTGCTGTTACAAACAAGAAACAAATGTGCTTGGTTTAGTTCTGATTGACCTTGCCCTATTTAATGACTCCAGGGAAATGCAGAGCACTGATAAGCCTTTGGTGTAGTGCATCCTTGAATGGAACCCTGTGTCAGGGTAGAAGGGATTTTCCAAATTGGCCCAGGTCATTAAAGGCCCATCCTGAAAGTTGGAGGTGGCCTCGGCCCCCTTAAGTCACATGAACCTTGCTGAGAAACAATAGGCACCAAATCAGGGGACCCAAAGGAAAGAAAGAGCTAAAGCTGCACAGAAATCAACTAGCAAATACTTTCTGTGTTTTATACTCTAAATAAAAGTTTACCTGTATCTGTAAAGTAAAGATGTATAATCTATACCATTATTTTTAAAAAGATAATCATGAGAAAATTAAACAGTTTAGGCCAATGCGAAATATACTAGGGAATATTTATAATAGCAGATAAAATGCATACATAAAAATGAATGACTTTGAGGTATTGAATCAAATAAACTATAGTATGCAAACATTGCACTACAGGTGTTGAAGACTTCTGGAAAATACTACTCACGTATTAGGAAATATCAATCTAAATCTCCTTTTAAAACAGAATAACAATAAAGGAACAATAATTAATATCATATAGATTTGTTCAAAATGTCAAAGTAAGTAATCTATGCATAAAATTGAAAGAACTATTGAGGTCATATCTCAGAATAAACCATATTTTTTCACCGCTTTAAACTTATACTTACTAAGAGTAATTGAATCATGTTTTTAATTTTATTTAATGCAATTTACATAATTATATATATATATCTCAATGCACATTTCAAATGTAAATATATGGTCTTGTATCAAATATTTTATGTAAATATAGAAAGTATATTATTTGAACTATAGTAGTGTAAAAAATAGAAATGAACATCGATTTAGTTTTCCCTAAGAATGTTAATTTAAAGAAGCTTAACAAAGATGGAAATGATGGCACTAACATTAATAAAAAAGGCAAGATTAATAACGATTTTAAAATAATTCCAAAAACTAAATTTACTGAAATTCAATTATCTGATAATTGATATCATTGCCAAAGCTCAACTACTATCCTCCTGACATGACCTGTCCCAGCACACACAAAAACCTACACAAAAACACACACAGATGCATGCACAGGCAAATACACTTTCTCTTTCTCCAAACTCTAATCTATCTTACACATTTTTTCTGTTCAACTCTTGTCTGTCCTCTATATAATAATACCACGTATCTTTAGGTATTTGGAGCATGCTTGTGATGAAAGAATGGAAAGTAGATAGAACTAACATGAGATAAAAACATCATTGTTAGATACAACAAGATTTTTAATATATATATACTAGAGGCTTGGTGCACAAAAATTTGTGCACTCAGTGGGGCTGGGGCATCCCCCAGCCCGGCCTGTGCCCTCTCGCAGTCTGGGACCCCTCGGGAGATAACGACCTGCTGGCTTAGACCTACTCCCGGGTGGCAGAAGGCACGCCCAATCCCTAGGTGCAGCCCCTGGTCGGGCTCAGAGCAGGGCCGACTGGGGAGTTGGGGTGCTGCCCCCTAACACACTCAAGGCAGGGTCGATCAGGGGGTTGGGAAGCTCCCCCCTGACATGCACAGAGTAGGGCCGATAGGGGAGTTGGGGCACAGCCCCCTGTCACACACAGAGCAGGGCGGATCAGGGGGTTGGGGCGCTGCACCCTGTCACACTCAGGGCAGGGTCAATGGGGAGGTTATGGCTCTACCCTGTCACACACAGAGCAAGGCTCATGGAGGGGGGTTGGGTCACCACCCTCTATCACCCACAGAGCAGGGCCGATCAGGGGGTTGGGGAGCTCCCCCCTATCAGGCACAGAGCAGGGCTGATCAGGGGGTTGGGGCTCCTTCCCCTGTCACGAACAGAGCAGGGCGGATAGGGAGGTTGTGGCCCCGCCCCCTGTCACACACAGAGCCACAGAGGATCAGGGGGTTGGGGAGCTCCCCCCTGTCACGCTGATCCTGGTGCCGGGAGCCTCGCTGCTCCGCTGATCCCGGTGCCGGGAGGCATATTACCCTTTTATTATATAAAATAGAGGCCTGGTGCATGGGTGGGGGCCGGCTGGTTTGTCCTGAAGGGTGTCCTGGATCAGGGTGGGGGTCCCCACTGGGGTTCCTGGCCAGTCTGGCTGAGGGGCTGAGGGCCGTTTTCAGGCTGGCGGGTGACTGAAGCTCCCAACTGCTCCTTTTTTTCTTTCTTTTTTTTTTTTCTATTCTGGGCCAGCTTTAGCTCTGAGGCCTCACTGCTGAAAGCAGGTTTCTGGCCTTTGCCTTCTGTATTTGATACAATGTTGCGGTCCAGCTGGCTGAAGCCCGGCTGACTGAAAGCCGGTTTCTGGGGTTTTGTTTAGCTTCTATATTTGCAACATAGTTGCTTAGAGTTGCAGCTGAGAGGCCGGCAAGTCAGGCGGGGAACATTGGAGTTCGCCATCACTGGAGCAAGCAAGCCTCCCTGTTCGCTTCAGTTCATGGCTGCCGGCCGCCATCTTGGCTGACAGTTAATTTGCATAAGGATATGCTGATTAGCCAATGGGAAGGGTAGCGGTCATATGCTAATTACCATGTTTCTCTTTTATTAGTGTAGATATATATTATGAATACTCAGCATTTTCAAAACTTAATTATGACAAAAGGTAATAAAACTAGAAGAATGCTTAAAAATTATATTACTGTCTTCATTCCTTGAGTTATTTAAAAGTTGAAGTTAGAAAAATATTTTAGTATATTTCATATTTTGAATAGCTTTAAATAATGTAAACAATATATCTATCTCAAATCTCTCTCTCTCTCTCTCTCTCTCTCTCTCTCTCTCTCTCTCTCTTTCTCTTCCTCTGTCCCTTACTCTGACAGTCAATTCAGGTTTTGTAATCTATTCACTCCAAAAATATTTACAGAATGCTTGCTTTGTTCCAGGACTATTCCTGAGATATTTAAAAAATGACAATGGGCCAGATTTCTGCTGAGTCTATTTTCAAAAGTAGTTAAGTAGACAACTAAAATAAAATACGATGAAGCAAACACATAGGGATATGTAAGTAAATAATAGGGTACCCTGACTTAGTCTATAAGCGAGAAGATATTTTTCACACAAGATTGAATAATTAAGATTAAAGAAGAGATATTATTTGACTTGAAGAAGTAAATAAACAACAACAAAAATAAATGGTTGAAGTATTACTGGTTTAACTACCCAGGAACCAAAATCCAGGAACTTCTAGATATATGTAGGCTCTGAAATAAGATGGCAGAGGATATAAATTTTGTGCAAATCCCTTACTCTGTGTCTTTGCCTTTGTAATGATGAAAATGACATTATCAACCCCATAGAATTATTATAAGAACTAAATAATATAATGCATGCACAGCACAGAGAAGTATGATTGGCAGGGTAAGTGTCCAATAAACTATAAATTATTACTAGTGTATTTAACCACATATCCCTTTCAAGCTAGATGGACTAAAATGAATTAGAAAAATAGATCCACACTCTAGTCCAAATTTTATAAGTGAACAAAGATAGGAGACTTATTCCACATATAGAAGATTGTACATGCTAAAAGTTTTCACAGATAAAAAATTACATTTCCAGGAAAATAACTGAAGTGAATACCTTGCATAGCAAGAGAGAAATAGGGGGTTCTGATGTGGAATCCCACACACACCTCCATCCGAATCATTCCCCCAGGGCAGTGGTCTGCAAACTGCGGCCCCTTGAGTGTGGCTCTTCCACAAAATACCACGTGCCGGCGCGCACGTACAGTGCAATTGAAACTTCGTGGCCACACTCAAGGGGCCAAGGAGCCGCATGTGGCTCGCGAGCCACAGTTTGCCGACCACTGCCCCAGGGCATTAGTGTGGAAACTTTTCCCTAAATTTCAACCCCACCCAGAATCTAGTATGTACCGGTAGACTCAAGTAACTTGGGATGAAATCCAAACCATACCTTGGGACTACCTATTCCTTTATTCCACTCCCCCCGCCCACCTCTTTCCTCTAAAACTGACTCTCAACCTTAGCAACTAGGTTGTATATTTCTTGAGGAAAAGGACTTTATGAGTTATTTTTATGCTGTACCTAGTGAACATGAAATAGTGTCTGACATATAATGACTGCTCAATAAATATTTTTTTAGTGAACTAAGTGTTACAGAATAGAACAAGTATATCGTAGAAGCTTAATAAAGCCATTAGTGCGTCTAAGAAAATTAAGGTTATTGTGTTTGGACATTATAAGGTCTAAATTATATCACTGAATTGCACTGCTGACAATGTCTTCATGTTTAATTTAATTAACTTCACATATAAAGGAAAATGGACTAATTTAAAATGTTTGCAAATCAAATGGTATAGCACATTTAAAATACATGGAAGAAACCTATTATGGTTTATATTACAGAGATAGTTCACAGAGCAGGAACACTTAACATTTATTCCTTACTGATCTATTATGTCCAACTAGGTAAACACACCTATTTTTGAATATGAGGGAATTATATTTATTGTCCTTCAAAAAATATGGCATAAATTATGTGTTGGATAGACTTTACTTCCTTTTTTATAATTTATAATCTAAAGCCATATAGCTAGACTATGAAATATGATTCAAATAAAAATATGAATATTTTATGGCCTTTTACTTTCTATGCAGTACTAATAGTAAGATGTTATATTTGGCAGAATTCTGTGTTTGACATTTCTGGTTATATGTTTCATGTTTTATTGATAGTAAATTAATGTAGATATCAAACTAGGAGCCAAATCCCTTTAGGTAACAAGAATATTGCCAAGGAAAACTGAAGATAGCATTTTTCTTTTTGCTGTAAAATCAGGATGTCCTGATAATGTCACAACGGTATCTTTGACCAGTTATTAACTCTTCTACCCAACTGGCTAGATGTTGTTTCTTCTCTCTCTCTCACAATTCACAAACACCTAACAAGGCACGTAATATTGTTTGGAATGTAGTTGGTATTCAATATGTATTTTTGAAGGAAAGTTATAGTATAAAAAGGAAAGAAAGTAAAGAAGAAAGAAAATGAAGGAAAGTGGCAGGAAGGGAGAAAAGGAGGCAGGGAGGGAGGAAAGGAAAGGAAAGGAAATCTTTTGTGGATTATAAAAATAGGTGCCAATGCCATTAAATCTAACCCTATAGTGACAATTTTGCTCCTCAGGCAGTCTAGTTTATATTACATCCAGTATCCTATACGGAACATACTTCATACATCAGAACATGGGACTTAACATTATACCATAACAAAAACATTTTACTGATTAAGGGATCAACCCCTGTTAATGTGTTGTATGGTTAATTCTATATATACCAACCTGAAAGAAAAGTATTTTCCATGAATTTTTGGGAAGCAATATATAACTCTACTTCAAAAGAAAATAGGCATATACACATTACCTACTGATTTGTGTGTGTGTGTGTGTGTGTGTGTGTGTGTTAGAATCTATGAGTGAAGCCAAAGTGCAAGAATTTCTCAAGTAGAATTTCATTATAAATACGTTGTTTTTCCCTGAGAGTATGTACCATTATTTTAAGTGTTCCATTATTTACTTTTTACACAAGACATAAAAGCTCTTTAGATTATAGTTGTTTTGCATTCCCTTATAAAACACTGTATTCTTAGAACATTCACTTTTCTTTGCTTAACAAAATTCAATAATGCAAGGTAAGCTAATGGGCAGTAAAATATTTAGTATCTATTGTCCCTTTAAAGTATGTAGCAAATAATCAGAGGAAACTCTTTTGAAATATTTTTTTATCATCTTGTATTCTATAATACAACCTATTTACTCTCCTTTGTTTAAGGATGAGAAAAGCATCATAGAAGAAGACCAATAATTTGTAATTATTTATTTTCTTATCTATTTTTCCATAGTTTATAACCTTCTTAATATATAAAACAATATTTTTATTTCTTTCTATAGTAACTACCATATGTAATTGGTGGTTTTAAAAGTTAGGTAATAAATCAATTCATATAGCATCATTTAATATCAATCTACTTTTAAGTTTATATTCAGTTTTCTAAAAAATAACTAAGAAATGATTTAATATATCACTCTGCCACACAATTTCAAAGGATCTGAAAATCAATTTATCCAGAGGAGAGTACCATAACAGTTTATTAGTCACTTCAGTATGATTGCATCTTAAAACTAAAATTCCATTTTTTGGTGTCATCTCAAATTCTTCTCAAACTTGTTTTTAATATGGTATTCTATGTTTAAAACAAGATTTTCAAATGTGGGGGGAGAAAAAACTATCTCTATAACTAGTTCTCAAGAATCCTTGAAATATTCATTGAAATCAATCCTGACAATATTATCTCAAGTGATGAAAGTTTTGGAATAAAAATCTCATAATTGCTTAAAAAATAGACTTAATATTTTTAAATATATTTTTATTGATTTCAGAGAGGAAGGAAGAGGGGGAGAAAGATAGAAACATCAATGATCAGAGAGAATCATTGATAGGCTGCCTCCTGCATGCCCACACTGAGGATGCCTGATGGGGAATCAAACCTTGTCCTCTTGGTTCATAGGTCCCAGTTCAATCACTGAGCAACAAAAGCTGGGCTAGAATTAATATTCTTAATGGCAATTTTAAATTTCCAGGTTCTACTTTATAATAATGTAACATGATCTGTGTGAAGAATTCTGCCTTTATAGAATTGTGTGGTTTTCTTTTTTAAAAAATTTCATTTTATTGTTTAAAGTATTACAAATAGTAGTACATATGTCTCCTTTTTTTCCCCATTGACCTTCATAGATATAGAGGCAGAGAAACATCGAACAGACTGTCAAACTACAGTGGGAAGGCTGGGGAGGGCTTGAGGGGAGAGGTAAGAGATCAACCGAAGGACTTGTGTGGTTTTCTTAGTACTCACTACCCAGTGAGAAGGTCCAGAAGTTCTCTGAAAAACATCCAGCTTTCCCATTCAGATTCTGCACAAATCCTATTGCCTTCTCTTTTCCTTTGTTCATTAGTAGGGATTTATTTATTTACTAGAGGCCCAGTGCACAAAATTGTGCACCAGTGGGGTCCCTCAGCCTGGCCTGTGGGATGGGGCTGAAACCAGCTCTCCAACATCCCCTGAGGGGTCCTAGATTGCGAGAGGGTGCAGGCCAGGCTGAGGAACCCCACTGATACACCATCAGGGCCTGGGAGGGATGTGGGTGGTTGGCTAGCTGGGGAGGGGCCACCGGAGGGCTCCAGAGCATATCTGGCGCATCTTGCTCAGTCCCGATCGGCCGTACCCCAACAGCAAACTAACCTACTGGTTGGAGCATCTGCCCCGTGGTGGTCATTATACGTCATAGAAACTGGTCAACTGCTGCCCCCTGGTGGTCAGTGCATGTCATAGGGAGCAGCTGAGCGGCCTTAGCATATCATTAGCATATTATGCTTTGATTGGTTGAATGGACCACCAGATGACCTGACACTTAGCATATTAGGTTTTTATTATATAGGATTTATTTTTGCTCTTTTCCTGGCTCTTCAAGTCTTTTCTGCACTTTGTGGAGCTATCCAGACCATCTCCTTCCTATTAATCTTATCACTTTGCTTGACCTCCCCACACCTAGTTATGTACTTCAATCTTTGGGGATACTCCTCATTTTTAGCTTCTCAAACAGATTAGCTCCATCTACTCATTTAAATTGATTCCAGATACTTTGCTCTTGAAATAATATATTTTTTTGCTCAACTGTTTCCTCCATACTTTCTATTCCTTAGCTTTAAATCTTCAGTTGCTGAGATGGCTGTCATTTAGAAAATACCTTTTATTGTCACACCTATATCAGTCAGAAGCCCATGAGGAAACATATATACTAAAATTGGTTAGCACAATTGTTATAATAAAATAAAACAAACTGCCAGAAGATAATGAGAAAAAGTTTGATGACCTTGGCATTAAAAATGAATTTTTAGACACAATTGCAAAAGACATGCTCCATGAGAGAAAGAATTGATAATCTGGACTTCATAAAAATTAAAAACTTATACTCTTTAAGATAAAGAAAAGTCTTAAGAGAAAGAAAAGTCATGCCACAGACTGGGGAAAAGTTATTTATATAACACATATCTTATATAAGAATATTTTATAAGCAAAATATATAAATAATACTTGAAATTCAACAATAAGAAATTAAAAATGGGCAATGAAGAGACACTTCACCAAGGAAAATATACAGACACCAAATCCTATATAATAAAGAGGAAATATGCAAATTGACCATCACTCCAACACACAAGATGGCCGCTCCCATGTGGACACAAGATGGCCTGCAGGGGAGGGCAGTTGTGGATGATCAGGCCAGCAGTGAGTGCAATTATGGACGATCAGGCCGGCAGTGAGGACAATTGTGGACAATCAGGCCTGCAGTGAGGGCAATTAGGGGCGACCAGGCCAGCAGGGGAGGGCAGTTGTGGGCGACCAGGCTGGCATAGGAGGAAAGTTAAGGGTGACCGGGTCATCAGGGGAGGGCAGTTGGGGGCAACCAGGTTTGCAAGGGGGGGCCAGTAAGAGGCGACAAGGCCCGCGGGGGAGGCAGTTAGGGGTGACCAGGTTGGTGGGAGGGGGGGCAGTTGGGGACGACCAGGCCAGCAGTGGGGGCAGTTTGGGGTTATCAGGCAGGCAGGTGGGAGAGCAGTTAGGAGCCAGTGGTCCCGGATTGTGAGAGGGATGTTCTCAGGATCAGGCCTAAACTGGCAGTCGGACATCCTCCGAGGGGTCCTGAATTGGAGAGGGTGCAGGTTGGTTTGAAGGGACCTTCCCCCCATGCATGAATTTTACAAAGAATAAACTAGTTTAAACTGTGGAGTTTAATTAACAATTATGTGTCAATATTGGTTTTACAGTTATAACTATACTAATGCAAGATATTAATAATAAATCTATGTGTGTGGGGAGAAGCAGTATGGGAACTCATGTATTTCTTTTTTACTATAAAAACTATTTATTTTTTCCTAGAGTTTGGGGTGTTTTGTCCTTCTTTTATTGATTTTTTTTTGGTGACATAGGTCGCATAACCATACAAATAGACTCATAAATTAATTGTTTATGACATAAAATACAAAATGAACTAAAATAAATTAAAATTACTTTATATTGATTTTTGCTTAATTTGAAAACCACTTAAGATAATTAGAGACATTGATGTTTCACAAACCTTGAGGTTTCATTTGCTAATCTACATGATCTACTGTTCATCAGATTTAGGTTGATGGGAAATAGTTTACATTAAATTTTTTATATCAGGATTTTGTCACTTTTACAAAAAAAGTACTAATGAAATATCAGTATTAACTATAATAACACAGATAAATACATTCAATAAATGTTTTGAATACTTTAAAATGGAAAATAAGTTCACTTGGAGGGATTTCAAGTGCCTGAATAGAGTATAAAAATTCTGTAAGATATACTGATATAAAACATTGTAAACAGGCAAATAATATACTGTAATCCTGAGACTTAGAGACAAGAATCTTAGGTTGTGAGTGAAATATTCAGCTAATAAGTAGTAGTTTGTACTTTGATAACTTCTAATCTCTGGGCCTCATTTCCTGATTTGCATAATGAGAATATTTGCACCTATGATCTTTAATTATCTTTCTAAGTTTAAATTGTTTGCGTGTGTCTACATGTGTGTATTCATAACATAGTATTATTGATTTGAGATAGACATCAGTTATAATCACCCTTCGTGAAATGATAGTTGCTTCCTACTTTTCAAGGTCCCTAATTATGCAAAGGAAGATTGATGGAGTGACATAATATTCCTCTTATTTACTTAATGGGTCTTTTTTGAAGTTTACTGGTATTATGCAATTATTGTTTGAGATTTTGGCACAGGGACTTCTCATTAACTTCATATTCAGTATGTTTATGGTGGTTTTAAATAGTAAGAGACAGTTGGTTTACATCTTACTAGCTATGGAAAAAACATTATAAGCACTCTGAACTAAGCATTAACACTGTCCTTGACTCCAAGACTTGACCTAGTGAAGGGTCTGGTACTTTAATGACAAAACACACAGTAGTGTCTTGCCTCTGTTCTTCCATGACCTTTCAATGAAAAGCAAAACATCTTACATGTTTTGGGGCAAAAAGCCATGTAGTTGGCTCTTTGACAGATTTTAAATGTCAACTTTTTTGAAAAATAAACATTTGACTACACCATATAGATTTTGATATTATGCAGCTTTTGGCATCCAGTACATCAGTCCTACTATTAACCTTTCCCACCACTTTTATTGCTACTTTATCCTATGCAGTATATATAAGTTCTTCCTTTTAGTAGAATATTGAAATCATTTTCTCTACATCTACATGTTTTTAAAATTTATATATATATATAAAATATATAAATATATATATATAAACATATATATATATATTTTTTTCTTATTTATTTCAGAGAGGAAGGGAGAGGGAGAGATAGAAACATCAATGGTGAGAGAGAATCATTGATAGGTTGCCTCCTGCATGCCCCCTACTGGGGATCGAGACCACAACCCAGGCATGTGCCCTTGACTCAATAGAACCCAGGACCCTTCAGTCCACAGGCCGCTGCTCTATCCACTGAGTCAAACCAGCTAGGGCTACATCTATACTTTAGTATATAGTTTTATCACTTGATCCCATCTCTCCCTTTTGTATTCCTTCTATACTGGCTTTTCAGTCTCCTCAGTCACCAAGTACCTACATCATTTTACTACTCTCTTGACAGCATTCCCAACCACTTTGTCCCATTCTCTTCCCATCTCTTCTAAGTGGTATCCCTTATCTTTTAACCCATCCTACATACCCCCCCTCCCGCCCCCACCTTGCCCAGGATTCTAGATGACTGGACTTGTTGAAAAGGACATTGGTTATTTTAAAGAATATATGTTCTCTACATTCACATGGACTCATTTAATTCAGCAACCCTTTTACTTGTGTTTAATCATACCCTATTCATACTCTATTCCTTTTCTCTATGGGCTTTCATATTTAACAATCTAGTTCCCCAGATTTTAGTTCAACACTATTTTTACACAATAACACACCCACACACACCCATGAGTCAACATGCAAGTTAAGAGAAAATTTTGTCATTAAGTATAACCATATAACACTTAAAAATATTCCCACAATAACCTTAAATGAGACTCATATTATATTTGCTTTATTACATAATTACTTTAATTTCATTTATATACAACTTAATGCTTCCCTAGTCTCCTACAAATTGTTACAGTTTCTCAGTCTTACCTTGTGTTCTATAATCATGACATTTTAAAATTACTTGTCAATTCATTTTGTAAAATATACTTCAATTTGATTTGGTCTGATATGTTCTGATAATTAGAGTGGTGATTTTTATTGTTTTTTTTCTCTCTTTCTTTTTGGAAAGAATACCATGCAAGTCTTATTCCTTTTCAGAGTTTTGTATCTGAGAGTCCATGATATCTACATGTTTTACTACTGGTGCTCTTCACCTCACATACTTGGTTTCAGTGATATCTGCCCTGTTTCTCCACCTCAAAGTTACTATTTTTATATAACTAATATATATTTTAGGGGAGATTTTTTTGAAATTATTCAAATGTTCTGTTTCTCTCAAAGTATTCTCTCATTAATTTTTATCTGCCACAAGTGATCTTATCTGCAACAATTATCACTGTGGTGTCCTAATGATGATTCTTAAAAATTATCATCTTGATTTTCCCTATACTAACCCTAGAATCAACTTTCTCAATGAATCATTGTTTCTTTTACCAAAGAATAATATTTAGGAGACAATATGTATCTTTTTTATTGCTTATGACATATCATTGTGTCTAGGCACTCTCAGCAAACAGAACTTGTAAATAACAATGTGTAGATTAGAGGGATTATGATTACCCATCTATAGCTATATTTTTGCATATGATCAGTTTATTTGTAATAAAGTAGGGTTCTTACCATTGTAGGATCCTCCCACATTCTGTTTGTTTTTTTTATTAATTTATGTGTATATAGCAAAATCATTCTTTGTAATGTATCATTTTATGGGTTTTGAAAAGTTTACAAAATCGTATATCTACTACTACAGTCATGGTACAGAACAAACAGAGCTGTCACACCAAAATATCCTTGTGCTGCCTCTTTGTATAGCACCCATGTCCCTGCCTCCATGCCCCTAAGAAAATTATCTGTAGTCTTGTCTCTTCCAGAATGTTATATAGAAAGAACCATACAATTCCACTTATGTCTTTTTTCACTTAAAAATAATTTAAGATTTATTATGTCATTGCAAATATCTATAGTACCTTCCATGTTTAGAAAAGAGGCCACCCTTCACAATATTTGATGTGATCCTCATAATATATTTAAAAAAATTAAGATTCAATGGTAAACCAAGACCAATAAGAAATCCTAAAGAGAATCTCAAGGTTATTGAAAGTTACACCATAATTTTAAAAATTTATTCCATTAGCAAAGAATTTGAATTATCCTAACTAAAATTTCAGTAAGAGAGTAGCATAGGCAGCCATCATTTTGAAAATCTGAAATGGCAATGTTAGAATTGACTCTTCTCTTAGAGGTCTAGTTTAAAAAGCATTGCAAAATAGGAAAATGTATATGCAATAGTAACACCAAGTAAATTTATAGTGTGTTACAAAATGTCTACATTGAAAGAAATTATAGATGTGGTGGAAGAGTAGTTGAAGAACACTGGAGTTTAATTGGGAAGGCTCATACTTGTACTTGACTTTGTTTGTTTTAGCTTGGCTAAATAAAATTGAAATCTAAGAAAAATATCACATGTTTTTATTTTTTTGACAAACCCATAAGTACTTCAAAAGCTTTATTGGCCCCATCTCATACCCCAGCCATTGCTACATCAAACATTAAGATCCTCATGCAGACTTTGACCAACCGATGCAGATAGAATCAGATAATACCTCACATCAAGCAAGCTACATAACCCTGCTTCCTGCTCCGGAGTTTCCCCGAGTCTGTAGTAGGGACACACATGAGAATTTGCCCAACAGTCACATATGTTCAAATCAGAAATATGTAGTCAAAGGCCATGCAATCACCTTTGATCACTAAAATATGACAGTAGATAGATGAATGTCCTCATTTTGTACTCTCAAATGGATTGTTTTTAGATACATTGCATAAAGCCTTTTACAAGAAAGATATTCATGAGATAAAACACCAGCTGCCTGTATCATTGGGCAAATTAAGATAGCATCCTTGTGTTGGCTTTTAAAGCTTTCTCTTTTCATGTCCTGGACTTTCCCCCTTTAAGATTATATATTTCCAAGCTTTTCTTTGAGGGAAATTTAGACTAAGATAGGTGCTTTTCTTGTTCTTTGTGTTTGTAGAAAAAACTCAGACTTTCTGATCTTTCAAAATATGTTAACTGTAAATATTTGATCCAGTTATTCACCAAGCATTTAAAAAAATTCCTAAGTAAACACAGCAATTCTGTTTATTTTATAATAAAATTCAAGATAATAACATTAAATTATATCCCTAGATATAAGTTTACAGATCGTTAAAGTGTTACATCAATTGTTTATGTTGAATTCTAAACCTTCCTCTGTAAGTGAAGATTCATTGTTAAAACAATTTTGTGACAAAAATACTAATTATTCTCTTTTAAATGAGATTTTACCACATCAGCTTTAAAGGAGATTTGTATTAGATTATTTTTAAACTAGAGGCCTGGTGCATGAATTTGTGCATGGGTGGGATCCCTTGGGGTGGCCTGTGGGGATCAGGCCCCAGCTTGTGCCCCCAGCCTCCAAACTCGCAGGCCCACCTGGCACCCCACCATGGCCTGGCACCGCCCCCTCACCTGCTCCACCATCCTGCCTAAAGGGCACTCGGTTGGGGCTGGCCCCCGCCCCGGTTCCCTCAGCACCTGGGAGCCGGGCGGCAGCTCTGCCCCCGCCGTTGACACTGGTCGCCATCTGTGGGGTGATCAGTGGAGTGATGAGGCCCCCACTCGTACCCGCCTTGGCCTGGCGCTGCCCGCTCACCTGCTCCACCATCCCACTAGGGTCCCTCTCTCGTCAGGGTCCATAGGAGCTGGCAGCATATCCACCGCCACCTTCAGCCAGCGCAATGTCACCGAAGTCTGCTGTGTACCTCACCACCCCCTGGTGGTCAGTGCACATCATAGTGAGCGGTTGAACTCCCGGTCAAACTCCTGGTCGAATTCCTGGTTGAACAATTTGCATATTAGGCTTTTATTATATAGGATGGTTATTCCTTAGAGCATTAAATGACTCAGTTTTTAAAATACCTATCTTTAACACATCTTTTCAAAAACATGTCTGTTGTCTCAAGTAATGAATGCTTTGTCTGCCTTATAATGGCACCATTAGTCCACAGTAAAATGTTCTTTTTTTCCTGTTACATTAAGATTATTTATTTAGATAGCTATAGACATCTTTTGACATATTTACATTTTTGTGAAATGTCATGTATTTTCCTTTGTAGAATCCATCCACTTTGATAAAATAATGTAAATATTAGAAATTAAAAGATCAGTTACTGGGAATTTTAATAGTAAAAGTGAGATATTTTACACCTTTATGTTATTGTAGAATTATTTCAGGTTTTGGTCTCACTGTTGCAATGTTTTTAAGAGTTTAAGTTACCATGGGGATACAGTTACTATTTTTTATTGATTATAAAGAATTGTCAGCTTACCATAACATGACAGAAGGTAAAATTTTCTACGGTACAATTGTGTCTATTTAAGTGCCAGCTCAATATATTCAGAGGAAGAGAGGGAGGAAGAACAATATCATTCATTCTCATTCATTTATTCTCTCTCTCTCTCTCTCTCTCTCTCTCTCACACACACACACACACACACGCACACACACACACACACACACACACTCTACCCCCAGCAAATGAAAACTAAAGGCACTGCAAAACCACAAGGGAAAATGTATTCACCAATAGAAGAGTGTATCTATTATAACTAGTAGTCAAAGGCAAGCTCAGAGGGGAAACAAAGGTATAATCACATGTGCATATTGCTTAGAAAGAAATGCACAAAGTATCAGATTCTGTCAAATCAATTTATGTTTTAAATAAAAATCTTAATGAAATTCTTAATGTGATTCTCAATCAGCTCATGGCACTACTGCAAAATATTTAGCATATTATGATAGCCATAGTCTCAGAGTAAATGATAAATAATTTTCCCATGTGTTTACGAACCGACCAAAGAATTGCAGAGCTATGTTCCTTTTCAATATGCATGATTTGCCAGAAACAATACAATAATAACAGAATTTATTTGTTATAGTATAACTATCCTTTCATTGGAATGGACAGTGTCATTTCAAGTTCACAGGACTTAACCTTGTCCACATGAACATTGATTGCTAAAATTTTATATGTACCTATGGAATTATTTATAGTAAAAATTTATATTTTGTACATCTTGTGGTATGTTTTTTCTCTCAATTCATGTATATATTATAGTGGAATCTTCAAAGGAATTATCCTTCTTTATTTATTTAAATTCAGAAGATTTAAAAAGAAAACAAGAGAGACAAAAGAAAGATGGAAGGAAGGAAGGAAGAAAGGAAGGAAGGAAGGAAGGAAGGAAGGAAGGAAGGAAGGAAGGAAGGAAGCTTTAAAAATTGACTAAATATGCCCAAGTTCTTTATACGTAACTAGAGGCCCATTGCAGGAAGATTCCTGCAAGAAAAGGGCTTCTTGAGGCCGGAGTGAAGCAGAGAAGGGAGTGAAGCCCGCTGAGGTGGGCTTCGCTCCCTTCTCCACTGCCTCGGCTCCTTCCCTTCTTCACCACTTCGCTCCCTCCCTTCTCTGCCGCCTCGCTCCCTCCCTTCTCTGCCGCCTCGCTCCCTCCCTTCTCTGCTGCCTCGGCTCCTTCCCTTCTTTGCCACTTCACTCCCCCCCTTTTCTGCTGCCTTGCTCCCTCCCTTCTCCGCCACCTCCCTCCCCCCCTTTTCTGCCGCCTCTCATCTCCACTGCTTCGGCTCCCTCCGCCTCCGCTGCCTCAGCTCCCTCCATTCTCCGCCGCCTCGCTCCCTCTCATCTCCACTGACTTGACTCCCTCCATTCTCTGCTGCCTCACTCCCTCCTGTCTCTGCTGCCTTGCTCCGTCGCATGTCCGCTGCCTCAGCTCCACTACTGTCTCTGCTACCTCAGCTCCTTTCCCTTCTCTGCTGCTTAGCTCCCTTCTGCAGCTCTTGGCTTCCTTCTATGCTGTCTTCAGTCTTCGCTTTGCACCTGTGTATTCAAATTAACTGCCATCTTTGTTGGTTTAATTTGCATATCTCTCTGATTGGCTGGTGGGCATAGCGGAGAGATGGTCAATTTGCATGTTTCTCCTTTATTAGTGTAGATTATTCAGGTAACACAATGATGTGTTAAGCAGATAAGAAAGGCCAGCACGAGAAGAACACTTTGAAAGTACTCTGTCTTATCAACTGAAATCATGTTGAAGAATTAATTCATAACTGTACAATGAGGGTAAATATCAGTAGTTACAAGAATAAAGATTGACTTAAGTGTTTTTATTTCAAAACTTTGAAAAAGCAATTACTTATATGACATTTTTAGCTGTAAATTTAATTAACATTTTATTTATTCTCTTATTTTAGTTATACATGTGCATGTTTTATATTGGTTCTAATGCAGGTCCTCTAATAAGCACATTCTAATCATATCTGGTATAAAAATAGGTATACAAATAAATATGAATTTTTATTTTGTAAAACATGGCAGATTAGATAAATACTGTAGATCGCCTTCATAGGAAGCAGTTACATTCTATATAAGATGTGAAAAATGTCACTTCAAATAAAATTGTACACTTGAAAATGATATAATCTTATTAACCAGTCACCCCAATAAATTTAATGAAAAATAAATAAAAATAAATGCATTGCCAAGGTACCAAGAATATAGGGAAACAGCAAAAGCCATGCTTAAAGTAAAAAGGGGATCTTTGGGAGTAGGGAAATTCAGAATTCAGAAGCTTGCTCTTCACCCAGAGGGTCTCTGCTAAACCCTAATCACTTGAAATTTAGATTTGGGAGATGGAGTGGAGGAGGTAACGTAAAGTACAATAAATAATATCTAGTGTTTCCCAGGGTTAAATGACTAATAAAAGACTGTAATGTAACGATTGAACACCCAAATCAGGAAATAGTGGCATTACATAGGAGAAAAAAGCAAGAACTACTTACAGTCTCAAACGAATCTTGGCCTTCTGAAGGCAAAATAAATCTATCCTAAAGTCTTTTTTCTTTTCAAACTTATAGAAAAAATGTATTTGGTTGTGGTTTGTTCATTTCTTTTCTTTCTTTTTTTTTAAATCTTTATTACTGAGATTATTACAGACTAGAGGCCCAGTGCACAAAATTCGTGCACTGGGGTGTGGGGTGGGGTTTCCTCAGCCCAGCCTGCCCCTCTCACAGTCCGGGAGCCCTCAGTGGATGTCCTACTGATGGCCACAGTCCGGCAGCAGAGGCTCAGAGCAGGCATCCTGTGTGTGTGTGTGTGTGTGTGTGTGTGTATGTGTGTGTATCTGTCTGCTAGGGCCTGCCCCCTGCCGCATCACATAGGCTCTGAGCAGTTGCCGTGTGTGTGTGTGTGTGTGTGTGTGTGTGTCCCCGCTGGAGGCCTGCTCCCAGCCGCATTGGAGCCTCAGATAAGGCACTATGTGTGTGTGTGTGTGTGTGTGTATGTGTGTGTGTGTGAGTGTGTGTGTCCCCACTGGGGGCCTGCCCCCAGCTGCGTAGGAGGATCAGAGCAGGCTCTGTGTGTGTGTGTGTGTCTGCTGGGGCCTGCCTCCAGCCACACCATGGAGGCTTGGAGCAGGCGCCCCTCTGTGTTGATCTCTCAGGCTCCTGGCCTCCACTGTGTGTTGTACTCTCCCTTGAGCTGTGACCAGGGTGGGGTGCTGCCTGCAGGCCGCGCTTTCCTGCTCACAGATCACCTGATCGCCGCAGAGACGCGGGGGTAGGCCCTCCTGGGTGATGCCTGCCCTCTGCACTTTCCTGCTCTGGGATCGCCATGGCGACCGAGGAGCAGGCCCACCTGGGGGCTGACTTCAGGCCGCACTTTCCTACTCTGGGATCCCCACAGAGACCCAGGAGCAGGCCTTGCTGGGTGCTGCATACAGGCCGCACTTTCCTGCTCACCAATCGCTGGATCGCCATGTCGACCCGGGGGCAGCACTTTCCTGCTCTCGGATTGCCATGGGGTCCCGGCTGGTGGAGGGGCTTAGGCGGCACACAGGGGTCCCAGCTGGGGGTGGGGCTGCACACGGGGGCCGGATGGTGGCTCTCACTGTCCCACTCTGCTTGCAAGTATGCAAATTATCCACCATCTTTGTTAGCTGCTAATTTGCATATTGTGCTGATTAGCCAATGGGAGGTGTAGGGAAGGTACAGTCAATTACCATCTTTGTCTATTTTTAGATAGGATGTCCCTCTTTTTCCCCCCCATTGCCTCTCTCTACCTGGTTCCTGCCCTGCGCCAGGCCTTCACCACACTATTGTCTGTGTCCATAGGTAATGCATATCTATATATATAAAAAGCCGAGCAACTGAACCACAGAACAACCAGAATGACCACAACAACCGGTGGCTATGATGTGCACTGTAGTGACCAATCAGCCAGATCAGGGATGGAGCCAGCCAGACAACCGCCCATGGCCCCTCTACCCTGCCAGCCCCACTCCTGATCACCCCCTGACCCTGATCACTGAAGTGTGACCTTTAGTGATTCTAAGTAAGTAAATGCTCTTCAGCCTTCATAGATCAGAAACCTGAATGATGAGTGATCAGGAGGAAAACTGCTCATGGTCTGGACCGTCAGTCAGATGTCCAGGGACCCTGGGCTGGGGGTCTGATGTGAGGCTGGGACCCCTTGCTTCTCTGGGAGGCTGCTACAGAGACATCTCCCTCCCAATTAAAAAAGCGTGATTGTTCTGTATTTTAGTTGTAATTTTGATGTGGTTGTGGGAGGCAGCAAGTACAGGCGTTTACCTATACTGCCATCTTAGTTTCTGTATCTAAAAGTCTTCTGACAAAATAGATCTTATCTAACCATAGTAATCAATTTTACCAAATCTGTGTTGTTCACCCAAATCTCTAGCAAATGTTTTACTCTAAGGAGGTCTTAGGTTTGTAGTAACCCATAAGTCTGGCACAAGCAAAAGCAAATCTTTGAAGGAAACATCACAGTGAGAAAAAGCAAATCAGAAGGCATACACAGAACCAAAAGCACTATAACTAAGAGCCAGCAATCAGCAAATCAGATTTATAGAGATGTTGAAATTATCATCCAGAGATTATTACATAAATATATGAAATATACTTTTAAAAAAGAGTGGCTTACATTTTCCTTAATATTTTAAAATTTAAAAAATAGGGCTATAGAAAGAGAATTAGAGATTTAAAGGATAGTAATGCTTTTATACCAACAAGTTAAGGAATTTAATTTACAAATTTACAGAATAAAGTGAAATTAGAATTAGTGAGCTAATTATAATATTAGTGGATATAGTCAACCTTCATATTTTAAGTGGAAAAATACCTTGACGTTATCTATAACTAAATATTAATGAATTCCATTTTTCCTAATAATAAAGATTTATATTTCCAAACTATATGTAAAATTAATAGTCCATTGAATTATGAAAATCAACCTATTAATATCATACAATTTTGGTCTACCCTTTTTTTCCAAAAAAGTACAAATAGAAAAATTTTATGATGGTGAGCTATAAAGTAAGCATTTAATAATTTTTAATTTTATGCTAATTAATATGTAAGTATGACTGTTCTTTTTAATATATATACATGAATCTGCAAACTGTACCTCTATTATTGCATTCTTTTCAAATTAGCCTACTAAATGACTAACTGAGGGACATTTATTAAACATTGTGGAAGAAAAAATATTCATTTGATTTCACAAAGTGGACCCTGAGGTTTAGAAAGACTAAATTAAATTGTACAAAGCCTAATACAAATTAATTAGCTGAGTGTAGATTTCACAAAGGTCTCTTTTACTTTCTTAATGATTAAGAGAGCAATGTTTGATGCCATTCATAATAAACAAGTGGGGATTTGTTAATGATGATAAGAGCAATATTTGATGCCATGCATTTCATTACATAAATTGTTGTACAAATGTACCAAAGAGTAACAGTAGTATTAGTATCAGCATGTCTTTAAAATGTCTTTTTTCCCCCAATTTAACCCCTTCCAACTAAAATAACAGTTTAGATTTTTATTTTCAATTTAAATAAACACTGAATAATTTCTACTAATTTCTATTTTGGAAATTTGTATTAGGTTTATTTCACATTTTAAAATAACAGATTTCTATAAACACTATATTTTTTTAACTGAGAAAAGGACTAATGAACTGATTAGCTTAATCCCCAAAGATTTGTGTTTAAATGCTCAGATTTCAGAGACAAAAATGAGTTTATGATTTCATTCTATTCCTTTACATTTTCAAAGCACAGAAGGTACATTGCTCAGTTTGACAGTCCCTTCCAACACACAGGTGTTTCAAGGTCACAGATAAGGATTGCTGGCAGAAATGTGAGGCCAGTCCACAGAACACCAGCCAACATTTGGCTTCCATTCCTAGGTTTTACCAGCTCTAATTTCATTCACTGATAATTCTTAAAGGTAAAATTATTACTGCCTCTGAAACTCTTTCATGAATGATTTAAGTAAGTTGATTTCTTCTCCTTTTCCATTTGATGCTCTAGCATTGCCAATGTGGTTTTCTTCTCAGTGAAAGGCCTTTTCAAAGCATATGAATCAGTGACTGAACTTACTAAGAATTTTAGAATTCATTTCTGCCAGATCCTTGGCAGGTTTTCTGGTCTCCAGTTAAAAGCAATTCTCCTTAAAATGGCTTTTAAACTATAATTCTACCTAAAAATGTAACATTCATATTACTTTGTCATTTAGTTTTTCATGAAAAATTGAAAATCCTGCCTGTGCATGTGATTAAATATAATTGACAAGTAATAATCTTTCTCAATATTTGGTCATCTAGCTTTTTGATATATTTGCTGATATTTTTAATGTTTAAACATTTTTTATTTTAATGTATATGCACACTGTTATTTTATTTTGTACTTTAATCAACTATTATATGTTGTTTATATTGACTTTCTCATTCTTATTTTTAATATTTCTGTTTTGTTGTAATTGGTTTTAACAGAATTTATCTATTTTTTAAGAAAGACTGATTTCTGCATTAACTTCACTGGAATTAATTATGATTTATCTTTGTTTGTTTTACTCCCTAACACTGAGTTTTTTTGTTTTTTTTTAATTACTTAAGAACCTATTGTCACTTATTCTATTAATTTTAGGGCGTATCAAGTTAAAACACAGCTGTTCTCATTTTTGCATACCAACAATCATTCAGCAAAACACTAAGTCAACAATATGCTTAAAAACCTATGATCTAATAATAAATTTTTACTCTAGTAATGAACAAAATTAATATATATTAAAGCACTTTTATTTTGCATAATGCATATAAAGTTTATTGATATCCAAATATATTGTCCAACATTTTACCTACAAAATTATAGTCTAAATTAATAGAATGTAATTACTAACAAGGCAATAATTCCCATTCCTTGTGGTTTTGAGTCTGGTCTCCATCATCCTTATCCTTTTGTGCTTTCTCTGACAGCCAGTAAAACAAGGTAGCTTTAGCATTCTGTTTTAAACTTCTGGAATGTATTCTTCTAAGCATAAGAACCAGTAGCTATGTCGGCTACCCCAGAAAATTTTTGCAAGTTCTTTAATTGGTTGATTGGTGCAATGCTATCCTCTGCTACAGATATTCCAGGTTATTTTAATGGCATCCTAATAAATTGTTTATTTCCTTTATATATTTATTTTTAAGGTTCCTTTTACCACTACCATTTATATACTAGAGGCCCAGTGCACTAAATTCATGCATGGGTAGAATCCTTAGGAATGGCCAGCGATCAGGGCTGATCCTTCCCCCGGCTGCCGGGTGACAACCAGGGCCTTCCTTCCCCTAGCTGCTGGCTGGGGCCTTCCTTCATTCCACGCTGCCCCCTGGTGGTCAGCACACATCATAACAAGCAGACGAACTTTCAGTCCGTTGAACTCCTGAGGGGACAATTTGCATATTAGCCTTTTATTATATAGGACTAGAGGCCTGGTGCACGAAATTCGTGCACAGTGTGTGTGTGTGAGTGTGTGTGTGTGTGTGTGTGTGTCCCTCAGCTCAGCCTGAACCCTCTCCAATCCAGGACTGCTGGCTTCCAACCGCTCGCATGCCTGCCTGTCTGATTGCCCCTAAATGCTTCTGCCTGCCAGCTGGATCACCCCCTAACTACTCGCCTGCTAGCCTGATCGATGCCTAACTGCTCCCCTGCTGGCCCGATTGCCCCTAACTGCCCTCCTCTGCTGGCCTGGTTGCCCCCAACTACCCTCCCTTTCAGGCATGGTCACCCCCAACTGCCCTCCCTTTCAGGCCTGGTCCCTCCCAACTGCCCTCCCCTGCAGGCCTGGTTCCCTCCCAACTGCCCCCCTCCCCCCCGCCAACCTGGTTCTCTCCATCTGTCCTCCCCTACAGGCCTGATCATCCACAACTGCCCTCCCCTGCTGGCCACCTTGTGTCCACATGGGGGCAGCCATCTTTGACCACATTGGGGCAGCCATCTTGTGTGTTGGAGTGATGGTCAATTTGCATATTACCTCTTTATTAGATAGGAGGATTAGAGGCCCAGCACAGAAAATTCATGTACAGGTAAGGGCTATGTGTGGAGGCTGGGGGGGTAGATGGTGCTCAAGGTGGGGAGTGCGAAGAAGGTGCAGAGGCACACTGCAGGGAGGGGGCAGTCTGGGGACCTGGGTCCCCAACACCATCTGTGGGGCTGTGGCGCCCGTCCACCTGCCCTCTTACAGTGTCCATGGCAACAGATATTAGCCTGGTGGGGTTCAAGCCCAGTTCCTGGGGCACCGCTTCCTCAGCCCTCATGCCCAGCCCCCTGGCTGGACTCCCCCCACTGTGGGCATCCCCACCTCTTCCTCCCCTTCCTCCCAGTCTCCAAACCACTGGGACCTGGGGCTGGTCAGCAGCAGCAGCCCTTTTTGGGGATTAGGTGGTGAGGCCTGGACATAGCAACAGCAGCTGGGGGAATGGAGGTGTGGTGGATGAACCAGCCAATGCTCCCTGCTGCTGCTCCCACCAGGACACGGGGCTTGGGAGGCTGTGGTGTACATGTCACTGCCGTTGCCACTGCTGCTGCCACTCTGGCTGAGCTACTGCCCCCTGTGCTCTCTGCTTCATCTCCTCCTCCTGTTGTGGGCCAGTTGGGGGTTGGGCCAGCCCTTCCCCCGATTGCCCTCCTGCTGCCACCAGTTGCCTCCATCTGCCTGCTGGCACCTGCCTTGGCTAGCTTAGCGCTGCCTGCTTGCCGACCCCACCCCCTGCAGACCGATTGTTCCACCATTCAGTCAATTTGCATATTAGGCTTTTATTATATAGGACTGGAGGCCTGGTGCACAAAATTCATGCACTGAGGGGGGGGAGGGTGTCCCTCAGCCCAGCCTGCACCCTCTCCAATCTGGGACCCCTCGGGAGATGTCCGACTGCCAGAAGTTGGACATTGCTCTCACAATCCGGGACTACTGGCTCTCAACCGCTTCTGCCTGCCAGCCTGATCACCCCCTAATCACTCCCATGCCAGCCTGATCAACATCTCACTGCTCTCCTGCCAGCCCAATCACCCCCAACTGACCTCCCCTGCCAGACTGGTCGCCCCTAACTGCCCTCCCCTGACGGCCATCTTGTGACCACATGGAGGTGGCCATCTTGTGCGAGGGCATGATGGTCAATTTGTATATTACCTCTTTATTATATAGAATAGTAAGGTATTTTCAATGAATTATATATATATATATATATATATATATATATATATATATATATAATTGATTAATTGGTATTTACCCCTCCACCATGCACTCATATTTTTAAAGTAATGTCATTAATAGAAAAATATCTAAGAATATAAGTACATGATCATTTACCTTTATATATATTTATTTGTGTGTGTATTCATGTTTATTTTAATTTTCTCCAAAATATACTTTACAGTTATTATTTCATCACATATTTTAAATATATCTCATGGAATTTTTACTGTGTTAAATATAGAGAGTTAAATATATTGAGGTTGTTACTTCAAGAATAAATTATTACATTTCTTAAACTCAATTCTGTAATTAGTAATTTGCTGCTAAGACCAGAGAAACAAATAATCCTAAACAACCACCTGAGTTTAAGGTGGCATTTTATCATATAAATGAATAATAAGAATATTTAAAATCTTTAAGTTTCTATTGTCATCTTTTTTTATTCCTTTAAATAATTTAAACAATTTTCTGTGTTTAATTATGTCTTCCATATTTATTTGTGTTATGCATTTCTTAAAATTTTACATTACTATTTTCTTTGTTGTGTTATATAATAAGGGCAACATATCTAATTTCTTTTCACCAAATGAAGGGTCATGGTACTTCCCAAAAAATAACTGGATATCTAACCCCATATCTTATTCATCATTGTCCTCTATAATAGCACTGTCCATCAAAAGGTTCTGTGATAACAGTGCTGTTCTATGCCTTCCATGAACGTTAAAGTAGTTACTAGCTAGCTATATATAACTATTGAGCACTTGTACTGTTCCTAATGTGACTAAAAAGAGGTTTTAATTATATTTAATTTTAATTAATGTAAAATTTAATAGCCACTTGTGGCTAGTGGCTATCATATTGAACAGTACTGCTTAGAAATCTAACTGTGAGTTGATGCAACATTACTTCTACATTAATTTCTTTACTGTTCTGATACTTTGCACATTTTAACATCCAAAATTTGGTATGTAGCAAGTTAATAACTGTGAGCTAGTCATTACAATGATTGGTTATAAGGATTATTTGTTATGAATAGTAATTTAGGAGGAGGTAGATACATATATGCTAACATTTAAATATTGAAGATAGGGGATGATATCCACAATATAATATTAAGAAATTATTTCAAATTGTCCCACAGTATAAATATTACAAGTCTATGTCTGTAAATGACAACCATTTATATGCATACATCCTTGTGTCTCTATTTTTCTGTGAAGTTTTCTTTATATTGAAAAAGAAAAATGTTTTTAAAGGAAACTTTATTTTATAATTTGAAAGTTTGGAATAGAAGAAAGTGTGTGACAGATTTAAGGTGGCCCCCATGATTCCTGTGTCCTGGCATCCATACGCTTGTATAATCCCCTCACCTTAAGTGTTAGTGAGACCTGTGACTTTCTTATAACCAATAGAATATGACAAAGGCGTCCAGATGCATGTAGTTATGTGCCTGTCTTTCTCTTTATAATCTCTTGTTTGTTCACAGTTCTATCTCCTGAACACAGAGGTGCAGAATAGTAGGTTCTCAATAAATAATTGTCAAACCAATTTATAAATAACACAATTTTGACTGAATAAATATCAGTTAATTTTTTTTTAGTTTTTAGCTTTGTGAGGAGACCCTTTTCCTTGCTGGCTTGGAAGATGCAAACTGCCCCCTGTGAGCTTCTCTATGAACAAGGCCAGGCGTCAAAAAACCAAGGGCAGCACAAGACACAGTCAGTAAGAAATTGAGGCAGGCAATCTGCCAGCATCTTGGAAACTGCAAGTAGTGGCCCAAAACCATGTGAGCATCAGAGCAGATCATAAAATAGACAGAGAAGAGGTGTCTGAAAAGTTATGCTACAATTAGTTATGGACTCCAGAATAATAAATTTTGAATTCATCATTGCCCCGACCTGCAGGGCACGCATCGTGGGTATTCCACACCAAATCCTGCAAAGGAATGAGAGGATAGGAGACGCGAAGAAATGGAGGCAAGACAAAGTTCTGATCAAGCCTCAGTTTTATTTTTACAGCGGGTGGTATTTATGCTGTTTCTAGAGGAGGGGGGTGGGCAAAGGAAGTCGTTAAGGATGTAACAGGCTTTGGAATGTCGCAGCTTATCAGCGGAGATGTAGCTTGCTTTGTGCTTAGGGTGAGGGTATGTTATCTTTTAACTCCAGGCTAAATCGCAAGGTTATCTTTTAACTCCAGGCCAAACCGGGAGTTGGCTTGGAGGAGCCAGAAACCTATTGTTGTAAGTTGGAGATGTATATGTGATTTATAATGGCTCCCAACACATCATATAGATAATAGGTAAAAATATAAGACTCCTAGCTGAAAGTGTCTTTCTAGGACAATTCACGTAACAAAAGGGAGACAAACAATCTAATTTAAAAAATGAGCAAAGGACGTAAATATATACTTCTCCAACGTGGACATACAGATATCCAAGAGACATTTGAAAAGTGCTCAAAGTCACTAATCATCAGAGATATGCAAATTAAAAAGACAATGAGGTATCACATCACACCTATCAGAATGTCTACCATCAACAAATGACAAAGGCTGGCAAGGTTGTGGAGAAAAGGAAACTCTAGTACACTGCTTGTGGGGGTGCAGCCATTATAGAAAACATTATGGAGTTTCCTCAAAAAATTAAGTTTGGAACTGCCATTTGTCCCAGTGACCCCACTTCTAGGCCTATATCCTAAGGAACCTGAAACACCAATCAGAAAGAATATATGCACCTCTATGTTCAAAGCAGTGCAATTTACAATAGCTAAGATCTGGAATCAGCCCAAGTGCCCATTAGTAGATGAGTAGATAAAAAAAGCTGTGGCACATTTGCCCCATGGAATACTATGTAGCAATACAAAGGAAGGATCTCGTATCCTTTGGAATAAACCACATGTAATCATGATGTATTAATTTTTAATGTATATTGTATTTTATTTGGTAGTATTTTGTTTTGAATTTCTGCATCCGTATTCATCAGAGATATTGGACTTTAGATTTCATTTTTTGTGTTATCCTTGCCAGGTTTTGCTATCAGGGTTATGTTGGTCTAATAAAATGTGTTAGGAAGTATTGCCTCTTCTTCAATTTTTTGGAAGACTTTCAGAAGGATAGGTATCAAATCTTTGAATGTGTGGTAGATAGAATTCACTAATGAAGCCATCTGTTTTTTTTTCTTTTTGGGAGGTTTCTGATGGTTGTTTCAATTTCCTCACTGTTTATTGGTTTAGTTATATTTTCTAATTCTTCATGATTAAGTCCAGGAATCTATATATATAAAAGACTAATATGCAAAGTGTCCCCTTGGGAGTTTGATCAGAAGACTGGGAGTTCGATCACTCGCTATGATGTGTGCTGACCACCAGGGGCAGCACAGAATTAAGAAAGGCCCCAGCTGGCAGTTGCCAGCTGGGGAAGGAAGGCCCAGCAGGCAGCCAGAAAGCCCCAATTGGCCCTTATCGCCAGCCAGGCCTAGGGACCCTACCTGTGCATAAATTTTGTGTACCGGGTCTTGATTATATATATTTCTGAGAAGTTTCCCATTTCTTCTAGGTTATTGAATTTGGTGGCATATAGTCTTTTATAGTATTCTAGAATTATCCTTTGCATGTCTGTAAAGTCTATGGTAATGTCTCCTCTTTCATTTCTGATTATATTTATGATTCTTTTTTCCCTTGGTGAGTATGACCAGGAGTCTGGCAATTTTATTAATCTTTTCAAAGAACCAGCTCTTTGTTACATTATTATTATTATTTTGTATAGTCTTTTTATTTTCTATTTCATTCAATTTGGCTCTAAATTTTATTCTTCTGCTGACTTTGGCCTGCTTTTTTATTCTTTTTCTAGATCTTTAAAATAAATGTTAGAATTTTTACTTGGGATTTCTCTTGTTTCTTATATCTGGAATGATATAAACTTCCCTCTTGTTACTGCTTTAACTGCATTCAAGAAGTTTTGACATATTGTATTGTCATTCTCATTTTTTCTCTACATATCTTTTGATCTCACTTGTATTTCTTCTTTGACCCAGCCATTTTTTAGTAGTATGTTGTTTAATGTCCACATATTTGTGGGTTTCTTTATTTTTGCTGTTGATTTCTAATTTGAAAACATTGTTGTCAGAAAATATGTTTGGTATAATTTCAATCTTCTTGAATTTGTTGAGGCTAATTTTCTGACCCAATATATTGTATATCCTTGAGAATGTTTTATGTGAATGTAGAATGGATAATCTGATGTTCTCGGATGAAAGGCTCTGAAAATCTCAATTATGTCCCTGTGGTCTCATGTGTCACTTAAGGTCGATATTCCTTTATTGATTTTCTGTTTGAATGATTTCTGTATAGCCATCAATGGAATATTAAGGTGCCCTACTATGACTGTGTTTCTGTCTGTTTCTCCCTTTATTTCTGTTAGTAGTTGTTTTATATATTTTGGCGCTCCCTGATTGGGTGCATATATATTTAAAAATGTTATGTCTTCTTGCCCGGCCATGGTGGCTCAGTGGTTGAGTGACGACCTATGAACCAGGAGGTGACATTTGGATTCCTGGTCAGGGCATATGCCCATGTGGCAGGCTCAATCACAGATCATGCAGGAGGCAGGTGATCAATGATTCTCTCTCATCACTGATGTTTCTTTCTCCCTCTTCCTTCTTCTCTGAAATCAATAAAAATATATATTAAAAGAGTGTTACATCTTCTTTTATCATTTATCAAGTGTTATGTTTTCTAAAGTACCTCCTTTATCATTATTAAATGTCTGTATTCATCTCTTGTTACCTTTGTTTCCTATTCCATTTTCATGAATTAGAAAAAACAACATAGTTAATATGACCAAATTACCCAAAGCAATTTACAGATTAAACACAATCCCCATAAAAAATCCATGATATCTTTAAAGAATTAAAACAAAAAATCATCAAATTTATATGGAAACACAAAAGAACCCAAATAGCTAAAGCAATTCTGAGAAATAAGAGCAAAGCCAGAGGTATTACACTATCTGACTTAAAATCATATTGCAGAGCTATTGATCAGTACAGCAAGATATTGGAAGAAAAATAGACACAGAGACCAATAGAACAGAATTGAGATCCCAGAAATAAAACCATCTGTATATGGGTAAAAAATTTTGAAAAAGGAGCCAAAAACACACAATAGAGAAAAGACAACCTCTTCAATAAATGGTGGTGGGAAAATTGGAAAGGAACATGCAAAAGAATAAAACTATATTACAGTTTGTCCCCATATCCAAAAGATAATTCAAAATGGATCAAACACCTAAGTGTAAAATCTGAAACAATAAACGTAAATACTAAACTATGTACCTTAATCATAGAGAATATTTTATTAATTTGACCCCAAAAGCAAGGGAAATAAAGGCAAAGAAAAATGATTGGGACTATCTAAAATTAAAAAGTTTCTGCACAACTAAAGAAACTGACAACAAAACTAAAAGGCAACCAAGCAAATGGGGGATATTTGCAAACAGCTCCAACAAAGGTTTATATCCAAAATATATAAAGAACTCATACAACTCAGCACCAAACAAGCAAACAATCTGATTTAAAGAATAGGAAAAGAACTGAACAGATACCTCTCCCAAGAAGGCACACAAATGGCCGACAGATATGTGGAAAGATGTTCTACTTCACTAGCTATTAGTGAAATACAAATCACAGCTACACTGAGATACTACCTTATTCTCAACAATACAGGTGATAGCAAGTGTTGAGAGGTTATGGAGAAAAAGGAACCCTCATTCACTACTTGTGGGAATCTAAACTGATACAGACATTATGGAAAACAGTATGGCAATTCCTCAAAAAATTAAGAATAGAGTTTTTATATGACCTTGCCATCCCTCTTCTGGGTATTTACCCCCTAAATTAGAAAACATTTATTTGCAGAAATATATGCACTCTTATGTTTATTGCAGCATTATTCAGTGTGCAAGACAGGAGATAGCCAAAGTGTCCTTCCCTAGATGATTGGATAAAGAAGATGTGGCACATATATACTCATCAGCCATAAGGAAAGATAAAATACTGGCATTTGTGACAACATGAATGGACCTTGAGAATATTGGTCCTCTTAACCAATGTCACCCCAATAAATTTAATTTTAAAAGATGAGGAGAATGAAATAATAACCATGTCATAAATAGAAAGATGTAGTTCAGAAGCAAGAATTTATCTGGGGGAAAAAAGTATCAGGTATTCTGAACATCTACAGTTAGTGATATACCCCAGGAGTTGGATAATGAGACTGAAAAGATATGGAAATCAACTTTTGAAAGTTATCCATATAGAAGTGATAACTAAAACTACTCAATTGGGTGAGATTAGCACTGGGGGAACAGCTTGGAAGAAGCAAAGAGCCTTTTGAATAGCTCATCTGCATGTGCCAATCCCAAATTGCTAGCAAAATTAGACCATAAAAATAGGAATCAATAAGAAAGGCATTGTCAAGGTTGAAATAAAGGAATGTGACAACAAGGTATAAACTTAAAGGACTAGAGGAAGCTTGGTTGGGGAAAAATCAGGAGAGGAAGATCATTCAAGAACATACAGAAGATGTCACATTGTCCAGTAATTTCATTTGTGAGCCTCCTAATTCTTCCTTCTTTCATAAATTAAGTCATCAAGTAAAGTTTTGAAGACCTCAGTTAGAAACTGACAGCTTTATAACAATGTGATGTGATGAAAAGCTTACTCACATACTCTAACACCTTCACACTTCCAGTCAATTTGTTTAGAGTAAAAGTAAAGAATTTTTGTTAGAGAACATATGGCTTTGAGTAAAGAGAGTGCTGCAACTACTTAGTAAAGATATTCTGCGGTTTTGGCATCTGATGATATAGCATTTTTTTCTAGTCTAACTTCAGTCTTTTACTGAAAATACTGCATTTCAGTTTCTGTTCTACTAAGTTAAATTTCTTCTGACATAACTTTGTAACAAATGTTAGTCACATCGGTTTTATGGCTTAATATTAATGTAATGACATTCTTTCTGTTTAGTTTAAAAATAATATTTACTAAGATGGGTAATCAGTTCTGGCAGTAAAATATATATAAGGAAAGCATTTCTTAAAAATTAAGCATTTAAAAGTAATCGAAAATTTTCTAGTCCTCAATTTTTATATTTATACTCCTTGACATAGAAGCCTCCAGGAGAATATGAGCAGACTGTAGTTCTGCCAATATGGAAAAGCTATTCTGAAGATACTCCAACTCTCCCACACCAAATATGCTTGACAAGACCCAGCAAACTTCCTACAAAATGCACACCTGACCCTGTAATAAAATAAGAAAAAATATCACAGATCCTAGTGTGTAGAAAGCTCAAATCTACTGTATTAAACTAGTGCTGAAAACCTGCTGTGCTTGAGGGCATTTGATTATTTCAGAAACCTGGAGAGTTGAATTTTAAATGTTGTCCAGGTCCCCTGGAACCTTTGGTCCACCCTAAGTGGGAAACTGGCACACCAATTTTCTCATAGCATATCTCAAATTTTAGCAATGATGACAATAACAAAAACTAAATGTAAAAAGTTAAAAGGTATGGTTAACTAGCAGATAATACAGAGGACAAAAAGTATAAAAGGAAACTATCAAAGATTGGTTAAGAGGGATATAATGAGTACAACATACAGTTTCTGAAGTTCTAAAAGAAATGAGTGATGGTGGACATGAAGCAGGGTAAATATAAAAAAAATCCATATACATGCATGCGTATACACACACCCACACACACACACACACACACACACACATACACACCCTCTATATGGAAATTTCAAAACACCAAGTACATATAGGACATATAAAAACAGCCCAAAGGGTAGTGAGGGCCTGGGGGGGGGAGGGAGGGAGGAAGGGAGCAGGCTGGAAGAGGATAATGGGAAAAAAGGAGGACCTCTGTAATACTTTCAACAACAAAGAATTTAAAAAAAAACTGTAGCAGAAAAGATGTCTTATAGGCCAATCTAATAAGGCAAAACAAACAAGCAAAACAGAAAAACTTAATAAAATGCTCTGAAAATAAAAACACCACCACCAACAACACAACAGCTCAAAAGACCATGCTTTATTTGAATGTTCTTTTTCTGTCCTAAAATTTCATCTAGGATCCCATATTACATTATTTAAAAAAAAATTCTCACCTGAGGTATGTTTTTATTGATTTGAGAGAGAGAGGAGAGAGAGAGAGAGAGAGAGATCAATGTGAGAGAGAAACATTGATTAAGGTTGCCTCCTGTATGTGCCCCAACTACAAATCAAACGTGTAACTTTTTGGTGTACAGAATGATATTAAATGTATTGATGTGACATTGGTTAATAAGATTATGTAGTTTTTAAGTGTACAGTTCTATGATACATCATCTGTATATTACATTGTGTGGAACTAATAAAATCTGAATAAAGCATGGACTTCAACTAATAATAATGTATCAGTATTGGTTCATTAATTATAATAAACACACTACAGTAATATAAGACCGTAACTATAGGGGGAAACTGTGTACAGGGTATATGGGAACTCTATGTATTATCTTCTCAATTTTTCTGTAAGCATAAAACTTTTATGGAAAATAAAGTCTATTTTAAAAAATATAAGCAGAAATTATATGGGCCATAGACTAGATGCAAATACAAGGTATGGTAATTTACAGGAAGATTACCAACATTAATTTGCTTTTGAATAGCAAATGGATTTAATTCTCTGAAAAGATTTTCAATGGACTCACTTAAAAAAGTTTCATTCTCCAAGTATATTCTACTCAGTTTGAAAAATATAACAGTAATTGATATCATATTTCAACATTGCAATAATCACCTTGGCCCTTAAAAAAATTACAGCCAAAAATAATTTTTAAAAGGTAACCAATAGAAGAATGGCAACATA
Source organism: Myotis yumanensis (assembly GCF_028538775.1). Taxonomy (NCBI): domain Eukaryota; kingdom Metazoa; phylum Chordata; class Mammalia; order Chiroptera; family Vespertilionidae; genus Myotis; species Myotis yumanensis. Next base: position 134,543,147 of record NW_027223754.1, read on the forward strand.
TTTTCAAAAGAGATAGAAAAAAAAAAATTCAATTAGTAGAAATAAAACAGAAGATGAAAAAGTATTGTAAAAGGAAGATGAAATACATAAATTAATGTGATAAATATAATTTAAAGTAATAATTGATAATGGAAATCATATATATAAGTGTATATATATTATACACACACACACACTGAGTGGCCAGATTATTATGACCACCTGACGTTTGTAGTCAAATTAGCTATAATTTCACACTGAAGTTACTAGAGGGCCAGACCATTATAAACGTCTGAATAACAAAACATTCCTAAGTATCCTTGCTGATCAAATTCATCCTATCATGTTGATGGCATATCCCAATGGAGATAGCTTCTTCCAACAAGACAATGTGCCATGCCACGGTGCTCGTATTGTGCAGGAGTGCTTTCAAGAACATGAGGGAGACTTTACCTTGCTTAAGTGGCCCCCACAATCACCAGATCTCAATCCAATTGAGCATTTGTGGGACGAAGTTCAAAGAGCCATCAGGCAGCTGGTTCCACAACCATCAAATCTCACAGAACTGGACAGTGCTATTCATCAGGCATGGTGTCAGATTCCTCACATCACCTTTCAACATCTCATGGAGTCAATGCCAAGAAGAATGGCCACAGTATTGAAGGCAATAGGTGGCCCAATGAAGTAGTGATGGGGTGGTCATAATAATCTGGCCAGTCATAATCTGACCACTCAGTATGTGTGTGTATATATATATATATATATTAGTAGCCCGGTACACGAAATTCGTGCACTGGGGTAGGGGGGGAGAAGGGGCCCCTCAGTCTGGCCTGCACCCTCTCCAATTTGAGACCCCTCAGGGAATGTCCAAATACCTGTTTGTGCCCACACTTTTAACAGATAACAGCTCCATTGTTGTTCCTTTCTTATGCTTAAAACCATTGGAATTAGTAGGTATTCAAAGTGTGTATACATTTTGGGGGGACACCCTATATATCTCTAGTCAGTGGTAAAAGAAACCAACAGCAGATTTGGAACCCCCAGACAGGGAACCTTGCTCATTCCCCACATGTCTCCCCACTTCACTTTCCACCTTCGTGGGCAGCAGGAGAATCAATGTTTTCTCTCATTAATTTGGAAAAGCACGTCCTGTCTCCCGTTGCCCTGCAGGAGTGCGCTAGGCCCCAAGCAAGCAAGGCTCAGTCAGGGCAGCCTTCACTCATGGGTGCTGGTACCCAAAGTGCACATTCCTCCTCTACAGTCGCCCCGACTATCCCACTGTTTCACTGAGAGGACGGAATTCTTCTCTGCCTCTGGGCTCTTGATCTTGAACGCTGACTGAAGGCACCTCAGAGAGGGCTGCCCGCACCCACCAGGTGTGTCTGTCTGCACCTGCTCCTGCGTCAGCACCTGCATTAACTCCCCAGAGGTGATCTCGTAGCTGCACTGGCCTCCGTGGGAACAGGGCATCACCACTCCACCCTCTCACTGTCATCTCACAGGCGCCCACTCTCAGCACCCAGAACACCCAGACACTCTCCAAAGGATGTGAGCACATCAGAGGGGATGTGTGCACATCCTGTGGGGGTGTTAGGCATGCCGGGTTGATGGAAGTGCGGTGGAGAGACGGGGGGAACTTGTGCACGCCTTGGTTTGCAACTGTTGCAGGCGTGGGAGGGTGACAGTGTGCTGGGGGATGTTCGCATGCCAGGGGGAATGTGCACACCGGAGGCCTCTGGCTTTGCAGATCCGCAAACCCCTGTGGTGCGACCAGGAGGACGTCAATCTGGCCCGCCACTGTGGCTGTCCCGCGATCCTGCACCTTCTGGGCCAGGAGGCGGATCTTGCGCAGTCACTCCTGGGCGCTGATGGCTGCCTCCCCTCCGTGAAGGGTCACGGATCCGAGTCCCGGGACCATGCACAGCCTCAAGCGCTCCCCCCAGTCTGGCAGGGTCACAGATCTGTGTCTTGGTCCTGTGGACAGCCTCAAACAGTGACCCCCACCTGACAGGGTCACAGATTCGGGTCCCGGACTGCAGACAGCCTCCCGTGCTGCCCCCCTGCCCACCAGATCACGGATCAGGGTCCTGGGACCACGGACAGCCTCAAGCATTGCCCCCCGCCTGGCAGGGTCACAGATCCGGGTCCCAGACTGCAGACAGCCTTGCCTGCTGCCTCCTGCCTTCAGTATGCAAATTAGCCGCCATCTTGTTGCTTCAGGGTGGGGGTCCCCACTGGGGTGCCTGGCCAGTCTGGGTGAGGGGCTGAGGGCTGTTTTCAGGCTGGCGGGCGACTGAAGCTCCAAACCTCTCCTTTTTTTCTTTTTTTTATTCTGGCATTTATTTACCTTCTATGGCTGTCACTGGAGCTGAGAGCCGGCTTTCTCTCTGAGGATCGGCTGCTGAAAGCAGGTTTCTGGCCTTTGTTTACCTTCTGTACTTGAAACTTTGTTGCGACTACAGCTCTGAGATCCCGGCTGACTGAAAACAAGTTACTGGGGTTTGGTTTAGCTTCTATATTTGTTACAATGTTTCAAACTGCAAGCTCAGAGGCTGGCAGCGGCAGGCGGGGAACGTTGGAGTCCTCCATCACTGAAGCAAGCAAGCCTCCTGTTAGCTTTAAGCTGCCTGGCTGCCGGCTGCCATCTTGGTTGGCAGTTAATTTGCATATCTCTCTGATTAGCCAATGGGAAGGGTAGCGGCCGTATGGCTAATTACCATGTTTCTCTTTTATTGGATAGGATATATATATATATATATATATATATATATATATATATATATAAATTAAGCCTTTATCAAATGGAAAATATAAACCAAAAATATAAAAACACAGAATGGTTTATTTATAAAGGTGAAAATGTTTACTTGACAATTACTAATAATTATACTGAAGAATTTTCTTAGTAAATTTATTTTGATAAAATTACTTATACCCAAACACAATTAAAGCCAAAAAGGGATGCTGAAAAAGAGAGTATATACATATTCCAAACATTGGTTAATTGAAATATACAAGTAAAGTAAAAATGGTGTAAGTATAAGTAGGGGTAAAAGCACCATTATACTGGGAGCTTTTATCATGTTTTAAAAATGAATAGAATTGACAAAAATCAGTAATGCTATAGATAATTTTGAAAAGTGAACAATATTGATCTAACAGACATATGACAAACATTTCACAATGGCTATGGAAATATTTTCTGACTAGAGGCCCGAACATGAAATTTGTGTATGGGGGAGGTGGGGGGAAAGGGGGTGTCCCTCAGACCAGCTTGCACCCTCTCCAATCTGGGACATCTTGGGGGATGTCCAACTGGTGGTTTAGGCCCAATCCTACAGGGCCTAAACCAGTTGGATACCCTCTCACAATCCAGGACTGCTGGCTCCCAACCGCTCGCCTGCCTGCCTGCCTGATTGCCCCAAACTGCTTCTGCCTGCCAGCCTGATCACCCACTAACCACTCCCCTGCCAACCTGATCGACGCCGAACTGCTCCTGTGCCGGCCCTATTGCCCCTAAGTGTCCTCCCCTGAAAGCTTGATCACCCCTAACTGCCCTCCCCTACTGGCCCAGTCACCCCTAATTGCCCTCCATTGCAGGCCTGGTCCCTCCCAATTGCCCTCCCCTGCCGCCCATCTTGTGGCAGCCATCTTGTGTCCACATGGGCGTGACCATTTGTGTGTTGGAGTGATGGTCAATTTGAATATTACTTCTTTATTATATAGGATATCTGACATTATTTTCTGATATGTATTTAGCATTTAAAATTAACTGTATAACTAGTTCCAAAAACTTTAATCAAAAACCAGTGTCATATAGATTAAGATTAACAAAAGAATAAACCTAAATAGTTAAATGTAATTTAGACATTTAAAAATGCTCTTCCAAGTAAAAATAGGATCAACAAAATTAAAATGGAATTTTGTGATACTAAAGAGGCATTTAAAGAAAAATTTATAGACTCTTGTTTGTAAAGTAGTAAAAAAATACTTCACAGAAATGTACGAGATACAGATGTGTATGAATTCACTTATCTCAGAGTCTGAGAAAAAGAACTTAAAATAACCAAACTCAAAGAAAGTAGAATAGAGGTAATTACAGCATTAAAAACAATAAATAAATATTAGGTAAATCAAAGCTAAGGGATAAAATTTATCAAGTAAACAATTTTATCTTTAAGATATGTAAACCCACAAATGACCACTTTAACTGAGCAAAAGACAAACACCAGGTAATCATTTTTACATATCCAAGAAAAATTAGTAATTGGAGAATTTCAACATCCACTCAAGATGAAAACACTAGCAAATAAAAAGAGAAATCACTTAAGTTACTAAAGAATCATTAAAAATACATATATAGCTAAATAAATATATGATAAAAAGTGGGAAATTTCTCTTAAAATTAATTTAAAATATTTTTTGGCACTGATTTTATACAGCAATGTATAATTGCTGACTATATATATATATATATATATATATATATATATATATATATACTAGAGGCCCAGTGCACGGATTCGTGCACCGGTGGGGTCCCTCAGCCTCGCATGCACCCTCTCATAATCCAGGACCCCAGGACCCCTCGGGGGATGTCAGACTGCCGGTTTCTGGCCTAGCCTGTGAGGATGGGGCCAAAACCACTCTGCCTGCCTGCCTGATTGCCCCTAACCTCTTTCCTGCCTGCCTGATTGCCCCTAACTGCCTTTGCTTGGCCCCCGCTGCCACAGCTTCATCCCTAAGGACGTCCGTAATGACATCCGGAAGGTTGTTCAGCTGTCTGGTATAATTAGCATATTAAGCTTTTATATATACTAGAGGCCCTGTGCACAAATATTTATGCACTCGGGGGGGTCCCTCAGCCCAGCCTGTGCCCTCTCACAGTCTGGGACTCCTCGGGGGATGTCCACCTGCTGGCTTAGACCGGCTCCCCAGAAGATCAGGCCTAAGCTCGCAGTCAGACATCCCTCTGGCAGCCCAGGAGCCCTCGGGGGATGTCCACTTGCGAGCGGGGACCAGGCCTAAGATGCAGTCAGACATCCTTAGCACTGCTGAGGAGGCAGGAGAGGCTCCGGCCATCACTGCTGTGCTGTCAGCCGTCAGCCTGGCTTGTGGCTGAGCAGAGCTACCCCTTTGGGAGCACACTGACCACCAGGGGCAGCTCCTGCATTGAGCATCTGCCCCCTGGTGGTCAGTGTGCATCATAGTGACGAGTCCTTCCCAGTCGTTCTGCTTTTAGGGTCAATTTGCATATTACCCTTTTATTATATGTCTGGTTCATGGGTGTGAGCTGGCTGGTTTGCCCTAAAGGGTGTCCCAGATCAGGGTGGGGGTCCCGCTGTGGTGCCTGGCCAGCCTGGGTGAGGGGTGATACATAATATCTTGTGGCTGACTACTAGGTGTCACCAATATCAGGTGTACCTTATTCTGTTGACATGGAATTCATCTGTTCATCTACATATTGCATCTTCAGCCTTTTGTAGCTATATATAGCCCTGAAACTAAGTTCCGGTCACCCTATGTCTGTTGAGCTTAAGTAATAATTGCCACTTTCAAGACTTGGCTTGAACAGTTTTTGTCATGCATTTGTGTGAGCCTGTCTCCCTTTCCACTGTCGGGATGGTTACAAGAACTAGATCAGCATCTTTGGACTCAAATATGAAAGTCAAGTGTTGAGGGTACCAGAACTTACAAACCAATTCCAGACTCTACTCATTAGGATTGTTGGAAGTAAATTTCCATATTGTCTTGATTCAAAATATTTTGTGGTCTCTGTCTCCTCTCTTGTTGAAAGAAACTTATTCACACCCTAATTAATACATAACTCAACGTCTATTGCTTACTGTTTCCAATCATTAATAATCACTTAATCTAAAATTTATGTTTTAATTTTGATTCAGAAATACAATCTCTACATTTTTTTTCATTCACTTATTTGAAACTTAAAACTGGAATATTGCTTTGTAATGTTTTTACCTGAAAAAGAATTTTGTAGCTAAAATGGATGAACATGCAACATGGGTTAAAACAAAGCTAAAAATGGGCTGTAAACACTCACCATGATTTCTTTAAGCTGACAGTAGAAACAGGACAGATATCTCTCATCAGGACATGGCTATTAACCACATTACTATTTGTTTATATTGGATGACCCTTAAAAATCTCTTTTTCTAAAACAATTTTCCACTTCTGTTAGCAGTTCCTGTAATTTTCTTGGAAACTGAGCAGTGTGGTATATATGAAAAAGCCACATAATTAAGGGAAGAAATAAAAATTCATTTCTGATAGAGCTCCAATAACTAAACCTAAAATCACTGATATACCTCAATGTAATTCAACAGCTGGGTTGTGGTTGATGTTGGAGGGTATAAAAATGTTAAAGAAAATATACTCTGGCTCCATCCAATTCCTAATTTTTAATTGAGGCCAAAGTCCTTTTAAATATTGTTTAAGAGTACTATATATATACTAGAGGCCTGGTGCACAAAATTCGTGCATGGGGAGGGGGGTCCCCTCAGCCCAGCCTGCACCCTCTCCAATACAGGACCCCTCAGGGGATGTCCGACTGCCGGTTTATTGGGCCTAAACCCGCAGTCAGACATCCCTCTCACAATCTGGGACTGATGGCTCCTAAATGCTCACCTGCTTATCTGCCTGATCACCCCTTACTGCCCCCGCCCCCACCAGCCTGATCACTCCTAACTGCTTCTGCCTACCAACCTGATTGCCCCTAACTGCTCCCCTCCGCTGGCCTGGTCTCCCCCAACTGCCCCCCCGCTCCCCCGCTGGCCTGGTTGCCCCACACAGCCTGCTGTTCATTTGTTTGGTCATCCCTCACTAACCCCCCTGCCGGCCTTGTCGCCCCAAGCAACCTGCTGGTCGTTACTGTGATGGCATCCTGGACAATTTGCATATTCCTCTATTATTAATATAGATATATATATATAAAAGCCTAAGCAACTGAATGACTGCACCACCGGTTGACTGGTCACTATGATGCGCCCTGACCAGCAGGGGACAGATGCTCAAAGCACAGGATCAGGCTCCCTCCTGTCTGGATCGGGCCTGTGGGGATTGGGCCAAAGCCATCTATTCGACATCCCCCGAGGGATCCCGGATTGGGAGAGGGTGTAGGCCAGGCCAAGGGACCCCACCAGTGCACACATCCATGCACCGGGCCTCTAGTGTGTGTGTGTGTGTGTATATATATATATATATATATAGATATATATATATATATATATGAAAGTCTATACATACTCCCACTCACAAATATATACACTCCTTTTAGTGTCTATTTTCAAAGGAATACCAATCAAGTATAATGTACAAAAAAGGCTTATTCTTTACATATTGTACTTTTCATTTATACCTGCAAATATTAGTTAAATGACTTTTTCATATTGCATTGTAAACACCATAAAGATAAGGCCAGTGATTACAAAATTATCATTGTCTGGCATGTACCAGCTAATTAAAATATAGCTGTTTTCTGAAGTCATTATTCTCAATAGCAAATGGGTTGCTTTTTATTAAAATTGCTGAGAGTACTAAAACTGAATATGTTCATCTGTTTGCATTGACTATTAGGATACTCAGAATTGCCTGGCTATGTGAATAACCTCTAGCAAAAACTAGAATATCTTACTGTACATATTTGATATACCCTCTCCCTTGTCTTTTATTTATTTAATTAGTTTTTTTTTTTGTTAATCGTCACCCAAGGATATTTTTCCATTGATTTATAGGAAGAGAGGGAGAGAGAGGGAAGACTGAGAGAAACATCAATGTGAGAGAAACACATCAATTGGTTGCCTCCTGCAAGAGCCTGAGTCCGGAGGTTTACTCTCTATCCACTGAGCCAAATTGGCTAGGGCTTCCTTGTCTTTTAATTTTTACTCTATTGTCCCTACTTCTTCATCACTATACCACTTAAATGTAATTATTTAATGCAAATAGTTCAATACTCTTTTTGGAATGATTGAAGGTATATAAAAACATAAACAAAATAAACAAATAAACAAAATTCAAATGATTTTAGAAATTCCACTCTTGATGGCATACAAACACAAAATGGTTTTACTTCTCTTCAATGACCCACTTCAACTAAACTATATTCTGCCCCTAAACAATAACTTTGGAATGCCTCATTGCTTCCCGGTCATGGTAAATGATTTTAAAAGTCCAGCCCAACACAGTCAAATTCAAGATTTCATTATCTATTTATCTTCCACATTTTTCCTTTTCCATCTGCTCTACTGGCCTACCCTTTGTCTTAGGTTCTTGGATTGGAGAGGTTGTGACAATCAAGGGGTCTGGGCTGCCTGTTACTATTTCAGCCAATTAAGCAGAGATAGGGTTGAATCATTTATGAGTGTTTATTCCAATAATGCTAGCATTATGGGAGAGCAGCAGGTCATCCACAAAAATCTGCTTTGCACCCTACCATAAACTAGCTGCTTATATTGGGTAGAAGGACAAGATTACGTGGGAAAGTAGGAATTACAGGTATGCGAAAGTGGGCCCAAGATAATCATTACAGATTACAAATCATGTAGGCTGGGACGGTCCTAGAGGGTGGGCGCCCCAGGACCAGATTACAGATAATGGGGCTGTGGGTTGTAAAGAGCAGGTGCCTCCAGGACTAAATTGAGTCAGCCACAAGGCTGTAAATCTTTCCATAATGATAGGCAGTTCTCGGAAGGAGAATGAACTGCATTCCAATGTTAGCTCCTATATCCCAGGGTGTATAACTCCCAGTGAGGTTAGGATGTGCTTTCTCTAATCGGAACAGAACCATCATGGTTAACAGAGTATGATATGATTAATATTTTTTATAATTTTAGCTGGTCCCCAATATTCTATTTCTGCCCCTAACAATGTGATGAAGTCTCTTCTTCACTCTTTCCTTTTCCTCCCTCTCCTTCATCACTTTCTCTTTGCTGGTGTTGTAGCTTGGGAGGACGAAAAGAGTGGGAAGGAGGAAACTATACTTAGTTAATTGGAACTGATGAAGTCCTCTCTTGTTTGTCATTACTTTTTTGACTACATCCTGACAGTACACCCTGGCATTATGTCTATGAATTCCTCAGCAGGTCCAACAGGAACATGTCCACATTTATAGTTTTACTGAACGGAAGGTTGATCTCTTACATCACCCCCTTGTTTCTGCTCCTGGCAGTTTGATGGAAGTCAAACTTGGGTGGGGTCTTTGTAAACAAGGTCAAGATCAGCTCTCCAGAGCATCACCTGATAACTACAGGGGGAGGAAAATTATTTTCTCTGCCAATATTAGATTTCAACATTGGCTCTGTAACAAACAAGATTTTTAAAAGCATATGAATGTAAGTTTTAAGTTATATGAAAGCCCTCTAAGGAAATCAAGCCCCCAGAAAAGTGGCAAAAACAAAATGTTGTGCCAAGCCAGCTCAGCCAAGGGTTCGAAAGCCTGAGTGAGGGCGGTGAAGGATGAAGAAATGACAGACAAAGAGAATAAGCTGGGTCCAGGTGGATCTTCCTGTGCCTGGCTGAGGCCACAGAGAGAGATCCAGAGGCAAGCTGAGCCTTTATTTTATAGCCAGAGGTAAACAAGGTAGTGGTTACCATAGTTACACCGTTCCTGTGAGTTTCACTTGTTTTCGCAGCACTTGCTGCACCTCCCTCAGCCCATTAGCTTCCCAAATAAGATCTAGGGAGCTTCATAAGGTCAAGCCTAATTATGCCAAGAGGACTATGTCCTCTAAGCTGGGAGTTGTTTGTGACTTTGCCAACAGGTCAGTCCGAGGCTTTACCCTATAGCCATGCCTTACAAAATGTTTTTATAATATTTTGAACAAAGAGGAAATTGTGGAAGTGTAACTAAAATATGTGAGGAATCCAAAGGAATATAAAATTATTTTAACAAGGTGTGTTTATACAGAATTATCTTGTTCTTAACTGCCCAATCCTGACATTTCTTTTCTTCTGGATCATAAGGGCATCTTTCACATGATGGGGGTGGGTAGGAGTTAATTGCATTATAGATAAATTACTGTCTGAATCTCATAACTGTCTTTCTCTTGGGGTATGTTTTTGCATAAATATTTAGTCATAAATAAGTAGGTAATGATTTATTTGAATACAAAATCGTCTTCTTTTTTTACCTAAATAGGATTTCTTCATATGAAAAACTCACTTTATATCTTTTTTCTATAATTATGAGCATTTACATTACATTTTACACTATTATAGACATTGCACCTGTGAACAACTTCATACATGACTCTTTGCTCCATCTTGATGTGAACTCAGTATGTCAGAAGTCATGAGCTTAAGCCATGATATTGAGTCCAATGGGATGTTAAAAGTCAATCCTAAATTTGTCCAGCTAGTAATTTGAGTGCTAAGAATATATTCTAGATGTTTGAATAAAGAGTTTTATCTAGTGACTAGAGGCCTGATGCACGAAATTTGTGCAATGGGGATTGTCCCTCAGCCTGGCCTGTGCCCTCTTGCAGTCCAGAACCCCTTGGGGGATATCTGACTACCAGCCTAGGCCCGATCCCCACAGAATCGGGCCTAGGCCAGCAGTTGGACATCCCTCTCACAGTCTGGGACCCCTTGAGGAATGTCCAACTGCCTAAACCATCAGTCGGACAGCCCCTGAGGGATGTAGCAGTGTGCCAAGTAGCATTGAGCCAGGGAGGAGCCCAGAGTCGGGAGAGGCTCTCTCCGTGGCAACTGCACTCGCCAGCCGTGAGCCCAGCTTCTAGCTCAGCGGCACTTCCCCTGTTAAGCATCTGCCCCCTGTGATTGGTGCACATCATAGCGACCAGTTGTTCTGGTCATTCTGCCTTAACCGTCACTTACGCTTTTATTATATAGGCTAGAGGCCCGGTGCACAAATTCATGCACCAGTGGGGTCCCTCAGCCTGGCCTATGGAATCAGGCCAAAACCAGCTTCCTAACATCCTCTGAGGGGTCCTGGATTGCAAGAGGGAACAGGCCAGGCTGAGGTACCCCACTAGTGCACGATCGGGGCTGGGGAGGGGTATGGGAGGTTGGCCAGCCAGGGAGGGATTGTGGGAGTGCTCCAGGGTGTGTCTAGCTCATCTTGCACAGTTTCAATTGGCCGGACCCCAGCAACAAGCTAACCTACCAGTAGGAGCGTCTGCCCCCTGGTGGTCAGTGTGTGTCATAGCAACTGGTTGACCAATCGATTGTCTGCCCCCTGATGGTCAGTGCACATCATAGCGAGCGGTTGAGCGGCCTTAGCATATCATTAGCATATTATGCTTTGATTGGTTAAACAGCTGACCATTTGACCTGACACTTAGCATATTAGTCTTTTATTATATAGGATTCAAAAGCAGAGTTCTACCATGTTCTTCATATGGTGAAATCTTAAGAAAATTTACAAGTGGTAGATTGCACAATTCACCATATTTCTCTTATGCAAACTCTTTTGCAATGAGACACGGCAACTCTACACACTAAAAATAAATTCTACCCCTCCACATATTGAATCTGGGTAGCCTTGCAATTTTCTTTGCCAATTGAATGTAACAGACTCAAAATTACTCATGTTTTGCATTTAGTCCTCAACAGACTGAACACTTTTTCTCCTAGAACTCAGCTGAGACAGCATTTGAACAAGCACACACTGTCCTGATAGATGATGAGAGTTATAGGACTGGTTACTCCTATTGCTCTGGCTGATATGATGCCAACTAACACATATGAATGAGGCATCTTTGGCCTGCCTCTCTCAGCCATCCTGCACCTGGCTGGGAGCGGACCACAGATACATAAAACAATTCAGCCAAGAATAAAACAATTTATTTGCTGAATCCAGCCAAAATTGCCAAACCACAAAAATTGTGAGTAAAATTAATGGTGGTTATTTTAAACTGCTATGTTTGGGCTGGTTTGTTAGGCTGCAATAGATAACTAATACACCACATATAGTTATTCCTTTCAAATCATTATTAATCTGCCTCAACTGTTGTTAGTAAGTTTTTCAGGTTAGAACTATAGGGGTTTTTTTTGTTTTAATAAATTTGTTCTAAACAAGTGTATAGTGTAACCCTTGACTCAACCCAGATTTGAAAAAAAATCACTGAGAATGACATTACTGAGATCCTCAAAAAAGAAAAAAAAATGGTTTTATGAGGCATGTCAATAATATTCTGATTATGCAGGCAGTTTTCTTGGAGATGTCCACTGCACTTTTAATGGGTTGTGCTTCTCTCTTTCTAATGACAATGATATTTATTGCTAATAAGTCCTGACTCACATGCCAGCTTCTGAATTTCCAAACTGGAATATATAAGTCAACTCTATCTAGAATCGTATCCAAATGGTTGAATGAGAAATGCCAACAATCAGGGAGTGATTAAAATGACATATCCAACTTCCGTTTATGCTAGCAAAATCTCTCTATATTAAATTTCAATTGCTTGTGTTCAAATGACAGATAGAAGGATATCAAACATATAAATTCTGTAGGTATAATTCATTGTATTTCTTCCTTCCCCTATCACAAATAATCTTCATGATCCAATCAGATCTAATGAACCTTACTCTCAACGCTTTTAAATCACCAAGTAACTACAAAAATCTTAGTATGCCTTGCATTTGTATTAAAGAATGTAATGTGAATACTCTTTGTCTCATACACTTACTTATTTTAAGCATGAAATGTGATATGTATTAAATGTTTAGCCCAGTGATTTGAATATTAAGCGAACACTAAACAAAGCAAAGTCATTACTTTCATAACAAATCTATTATCATGTGATCACTAGATTCATTTAAACATATTCTTTGAAAACTATGATGTGTAGGAACTATTTAAGAGTTTGCTAGAAAATTCTGGAGTAACAAAAAGCTTTTATCCTTAGAATCTTCTCACAAATATCAAATACTAAAAAGGATTTGATAATTTTAGAATAACATGCCAATAAAATACCATCAGCTTATATTTGAAGAGACATCCCCAGAGCTCCATTCTGAACTGATTGCTTTTTTGCCTTCCTTTTTTCTTCACCACTTTGCTAAAGTACCTGAGGTCTAAAAACTATTTTGTCATTCATACACGTGTTAGTCTTCTTTGATTCTCTAAAGGGTTGCACACAATGCATAGATGTTTTAAACCCAGGTGGAAAAACTGTTTAATTTCTTATCTATTAATTAAAATGGTTAGCCTGAGTAACTGTTAAGATGTTTCTCTGATGCAAAATTCCAACATTTTCAGAAAATTGAAAAAAGCTGTGGTAAATGCAAATAGCAAATAGCAAAGAGGTGAATGCAAAACTTGGCTCTGCTCTTTGATATATGGGTCATATTTAGAGAGTCCCTTGTGCCTTATCAATAAAATGAAGATAGCACCCTAAAAGTTTTTTGCTGTTTTGTTTTTTGTTTTGAATTAAATGAGTGGTATTTGTAGCAACAGTTTGTAAACTACATGATGTCAAGAAGATAAGAAATCATATACTGTTGTTATCATGAAATGTAAGGAATGAGTAAAAATAGGCAGGAAATTGTGGGATTAATAAGGAAACCATGAACTTGGCCAAGCCAACATTGTGATTAGCATAACTTGGGGAAGCAAGACCTATAAAGTATTATGTATTATAGAAAGCTTTAAATTCCAGGGTATATAATTTTATGTGAGTAAAAAGTGATTACTTTTGTTTGGTTTAGTGGAGAAATAATCAGAGTGGAGCATAAGAATTATTAAGCTAGCAGCAATAAACTTAGTATATTTGTTTGGAAAAAGGAAAAAAGAACTTTAAGAAACTTTGCAGAAGTAGAATTTTTCAGCCTTGGCAAGCAAATCTATGCAGAAGCATTAAAAATGTAACTAAAACTTTTAAAGCTAGATATGTTTGAAATTATTTGTACAATCTGACGATGAAAAATATCCTGACCATCTCAGAATGGAGTAAGTGCAAGAATATAGAAAAATTATGAATTACCATAATTATTATTGGATCTATATAAATGAATTGTTAATTTTGTACAAATTCATAGTAAGATATAATCTAAGTTTATAAATTAATGGAAATAATTTCTGAAGTAATGTTTGTATTCAATAAATATAGTAATTATATGTAACTTAGTTAAATGAAGATAAATACAGATAATGAATAACTCTATAAAATATTTACAGACCCAATAGTTTGCCTTTCTTTGAGTTCTTTATTATAATGTATACAACATTCCATAGCTAAAGAGAAATTGAAATATATACATTCAAAAGTGATAATTATAAATTTTTATAAAATTGAGAGAGTAGCTTGCAGGTGTGACTCAGTGGTTGAGTGTCAACCTATGAACCAGGAGGTTGCGGTTTGATTCCCATCAGGGCACATGCCTGGGTTGCAGACAGGATCCCCAGTAGGGGACATGAAGGAGGCAGCCAATTGATAATTCCTTCTTATCATTGAACATACTAAATATTCCGTGATTATTTGGTATATTTTTAAGTACTAAAATGACCTTTTATCCCACACACTACAAAGCAATAGCACTCCATATATATCAACTGAATAACATTACTATTCAATTAAATACAGTGTCAGGCATTGTCTATTTAAACCCAAAATACCTTTTTGTAATATTTGGAAATTTCTTCCTCACAGATTATCACCTAATATGGTCAATCTGTAAAATGAATATTACCTCTCTGAAATTGTATATTTCCCTCTATGTTGTAGTTTAATTAAGAAAACATGAAATTGGTGTATGACTTTGATGTGTAAAATGCCCCTTCCTTCAGGCTACAAAAACCCAGGATAAGCATCTATAATTGCAGATATCTTTCTTCCGGTAAACCTTCCTTGTTGACTTTTTATTGAACCCAGCAATGTTAATATTCCCTTTTTAAGTTTACTTCAAAGGGACGTATCAAGAATTATTGCCCCTGAACAGGTGTCCCCATACGTCACCTCTATTTCAGATTGCTGGGGGTGACCAGCTTCATCATCTAATGTGTATACGTGCAAAATAGTGCAACTGAACCAGAGAATTCTACTGTGTTTCTGCAAGCTCCATCCATCAAAATGTTTCCATTTGAATTTTCCACCTGCTGAACTGATTGCTCTCCTCCAACTGCTGTTCCCAGAAGAAACCTTGCATTTAAGCCAAAGCTGAAAGAATCCATCTGGCATCCTAATTTCTTCATTTCTTTTTTGATCCTCATGACCTACTTTGTTTCAGTGCCACAGACAGTAATTTGTTTTCTAGTTCTCACAGATTTTTTTTTAAATGTCAATGAGGAACAATAGAGAAAATATGCCCTTTCCAGGGGAGGGGGTCCAAACTTTTCTGGAACAGATTGCATTTGTCATCCGTGCATCCTTCCATTGATCTATCCACTCATTTATTCATCTATCAATTCATCACAGGGGACTCCATTCATCAACAAATTAATTCCCAAATTACTTGGCAAATCTTATTCTCTCAGTATACAATATTGTCTTAGTTTCGGAGGGGAGGGGGAGATACAGGAACCAAACTATTAACCACATTAATTAACCATATCTGAAAACATTTATTATTCCATTATGAAGATGGATTAGCCTTGCCTGATAATGACCAAATAGAACCTATGGTGTTATGTGACTTAAAAATGTGGGCAAGGGAAAGTAAATTTTATGTGAGATTAACCAATGGGTTTGACCCTTCTGAGAACATTCTCTAAAGAACAGATCAAAATGATTAGTATGAATAAATGAGTATTTAAGTTCCAAGGCACAGTGAGAACAACAAGATCTACTGGTTTAATTTGAAAAATCATGAACTTATATCTCCTATTCTTCTCTCCTATGTATTTAGTTAGGAATTAGGCATTCCCTGGCATATATTAAAACGCAGCAAAGATCCAATAAAATCAAGCTTAGTTATTCTTAGAAAACAAAAACATCACCTAAAGTAATTGTAAAATTGAAATAGAGCAACTTCTTACTATTTACAAAATGCAAATTAGCACTGTAAGAATTGTTCAGTTAACTATGCAAAATTATTTATTTTGTATATTCTCATAAAATTCTGCTATTTAAATATCCTTGACTCTAGCAAATATTATTTTTTAAATACCTTTTCAAGTGACAAGATATTTCCATAGCACAACTTTATGTCACAGCTTTTTAGTGATTTAAAAAATATGTTTCTTATCTCTCATCAAACAATCCACAGTTTGACTATTCATTGCTTGTATTACCTTGAAGTTGGTCTTATTTTATGCCTTTTTTTTTTTCTTGAGTTGCCTCAAAATGCCTATGAAGATGTTAAACATTTTATCTATATTCATGGTGGTTAAAAATAAATAAAGTTAGATATTAGATCTGAGCAGTGAAATGTTATTTAAGAAGTTTTTCCTTTCATAAAGGTATGTTAATTTATTTTTCATTATTTGGTGACTCAGAGTGGTTTTTGAAGTGTACAATATGTAACTATATTTTAAAAATTATACCTGCAATTTTTTTTCAGAATTTCTTCATTATTTGTTCACTTTATTGTATGGCTAATTTTCACTAGGTTATTAGAGTCTATGCAGCTAACGCTTATTCAGAGCCACTATATTTTGGAAATTCAATATTTGTCAATAACTGCTCAATCATTATATGTTTGTGTGGTTGTTTTTATCTTCTTCTCAGGTAATATTCCAATTTAGGGATGGTCTAAATAATACCAAGGAATTTGGAATATTTGTTGTGTTATTTTTGCTCACTGACCCTATCAGAACTCTCCTTTTCTACACTTCCCTCTTCTTTGTCCTCCTTACACACCAGGCATATTCTTCCTCCAAGGCCTTTGCACTTGCTGTTTCCATACTCCTGCCCACAGGTATGCAAGTGACTTACTCTCCCACTACCCTAGGTTTCTTGTCAATATTCATTTCATCAGTAAGTCTTTTTCTGAGCAAAGTATAACATACAATAGTAAATGCCCTCTACCCAGCACTCGTTCATTATGATTCATTTTGCTTCGTAGCAATTACAGACATCTGGTATTTTATCTATTTACTTCCCTGTTTATGGCCAGTCTTCCCCCAAAGAAGAAATGCAGCAGGAAACGTTTCCAGTTATATTCTTTGCTACAGCCTTAGCACCTAGAAGAGTATCTGGCACAAAGTATGTGCTCAATGAATATATGTTGAAAAAGTAAATAAAAAAGAAAAATGAAAAGGATTTGACATGAATCTTGTTTCTGATTCATCTGCTGTTTGTATCCAGTCATCGCCTCTTTACTTCTTCTTCCATAACACTTGCTCTCAACTGGGCTTCTGTCCCTTTCAGTTGCTCCTGGACTATATCATATGCGCTCTCACAATGCTCTGGGGAGGCAAAAGTTTGTACTGCTAATTTCCAGACCTAGGCAGGGCCAGAATTTCAGTAAAAGTCTTGCTCTCTTTTCAGGATAAGTTTTTGCAATTGATATACAATCTCCTTTTCACTGATGATTTCCCTGCAATTATGCTCCCAGAGATTTTTGTCTTTTGCAGCCTAGTGTACTAGAAAATATCAAGGTGCAAGTAATCAAGAGCTAATCGAAGTTGATTACATTAAACCTAAAAACCATTTAAGCCAATTATGAGTGCATGGTGGCAGGTTTAAAAGCAACTACTTTACTTATCATTATTATTACTAGGGGCCCGGTGCACAAAATTCGTGCACTGGGTGGTGGGGGAGTGTCCCTCAACCCAGCCTGCCCCCTCTCACATACTGGGAGCCCTCAGGCGTTGACCCCGATCACCCTCCAATCACAGGATCGGCCCCTTGCCCAGGCCTGATGCCTCGGCCAGAGGTGTCAGGCCTGGGCAGGGGACCCCCCTCTCCCCCCGATCACCGGCTCCACCCTCGCCCAGGCCTGATGCCTCAGCCAGAAGCGTCGACCCCCATCACCCTCTAATCGCCTGATTGGCCCCTTGCCCAGGCCTGACGCCTCCACCAGAGGTGTCAGGCTTGGACAGGGGACCCCCATCTCCCCCCAATTACTGGCTCTGACCCCCACCCAGGCCTGATGCCTCTGGCCCAGGAATCATGCCTGGCCAGGAGACCCCCATCTCCCTCTGATCGCTTGCTCCACCCCCCGCCCAAGCCTGATGCCTCTGACCCAGGCTTCAGGCCTGGGCAAGGGGACCCTCATATCCCCCCAATCACTGGCTCCGCCCCCCGCCCAGGCCTGATGCCTCGGCCAGAGGAGTTGACCCTCATCACCCTCCGATCACCGATCACCAGATCGGCCCCTTGCCCAGGCCTGAGGCCTCCGGCAGAGGTGTCAGGCCTGGGCAGGGGACCCCCAGCTCCCCACGGTTGCAGGCTCCGCCCCTGCCCAGGCCTAATGCCTCTGGCCGAGGCGTCCAGCCAGGGAAGCGGGGACCCGCAGCTGCAGTGGCCCCACGATCGCAGGCTCCGCTTTAGGCCCAGGCAAGGGACCTCTAGCTCCTGGGACTGCCAGCTTCGCCCATGCCCAGCTCCCATCGCTGGCTCCACCCCTACTTCCCGCTATCACTGGCCAGGGCGGCAAAGGAGCCAGATTCTCCAATCATGGCTGGGGGCAGGGCAAAGGCGGCCCCCAGGGCCGCCTTTTTCCTGCCCCCAGGCTCTTAGCTTCCCCCTCGGTTTCCGATCACTGTCAGTGGCAGGGGGCTTCTTCCTGCTTTCCCTTTCGCCTCCCTGCATTGTGCCTACATATGCAAATTAACCGCCATCTTTGTTGGCAGTTAATTTGAATATCGCCCTGATTAGCCAATGAAAAGGGTAGCGATCGTACTCTAATTACCATGTTTCTCTTTTATTAGTGTAGATTTTTAGTAACCCCTGGGGTCAACTGTCTTGTTCTTACTACAATTCTATAAATGGGTATCTTGGGCAAATTCTTTGTGCTCTGATTTGCACATCTATAAAACTTGGATTCTTATGCTAATTCCCAGAGCTTCTTCAAAGATTAATTGATAAATATGTGTGAAACTCTTAAAATGATACCTTTCACATAATAAATGCAATAAATGTCAGTTATGACTAATAACTGAATTTATTTATTTATGAAAAAGTTCAGACTTTTTATAATTCTTATTCCTCTTTAAGTTGTAGCACCTGTCACTGGGGTAATCTTTAGGGAAGCAGAGTCTGAGCCACATTTTTCTTGGTCTTCTTGCCACTCAAGCAGGCACCAGTAGTATGTATCCAAAGTGGACTTAAATAAACAGGGGTTATAAGAGGTAAGATAAATAAAAAATGTTTTGTCACATAAATGTAATTAAAATGGAAGATTAAGAAATAACTATACATAAAGGTCTTTGATGCTTTTAGCACCAAATATTTAATCTACCATCTTACCCCCAATTCCATTGCTTCTTCAAGGATTGGGCGCCTAAATTTATCATCTACATCAGCTGTATCCTCTGCTATTCTGTGCATTATCTTATTGGTAAAAATATTTACACGGTTTGTAAAAACTTATAAAATTCCATGACTAAAATCTGTAAAAATTCCCCAGTTGTATATCTTACACAATCATTCTACCTCAATATCCTATTTGGTAGGAGTGGCAGAGGATAGGACAAAGGTTGGTCACTTACGATTTTGTAATGGGGCATTTAGAACAGCAGAGAATTCACTGAATCTAGAGTATTTTTCAGTTATCTTGAATTAGGAATATGAATAAATTAACTACTATTAAGTTCCTTGTACCAAACAAAACATTCTTCCTTATGTATTGTAGGCATTGCTGCCACTGAAGGCCATTAATAGAAAACCTACCTCACAGTGTTATTGGCCCAATGTACTAGTAAATATCAGAAAAGTGTGGCAAGGCATCAGTAGGAAGCAAATTTCAGCAAATGGTGCTCCAGAAATCCTAAAATCTCCACTTAGTGCGAGCTTCACCTAAATCAGTTACTGGGAGGGCTATGGTGCCTCCTCTCCAAGCCACTCAGCCTCGCCTTAGCGCTGACAGCTGCGTGTGTTCAGGGGCGGGCCGGCACCGGTGCTGTGCAGCAGTGTATATTTTCCCTGGAAATCCTGAGTGTGGTCCATTCAGGCTCTGTTATGTTTTCGTGTTGTGGCACTATGTCGACACTGGAGTACAATATTTGGAAAGCTATTGTTTCCACAGCTTGCACTGATTTATTCTTCTTTCTGTTTGGAGGCCTTTGTAGTAGCTCAAACCTGAATGTCATGTGTAGCAACGTCCTGGAGGATTGTTTATCGCTACTTTAAGCCACATGCTATTGTGGCATTTAAGGTTGTTTTGTTAACTGGAGTTGGATTATGGTTTACAAAAAGACATTTCAAGAGATTCAAATAAATGAAGGAATTCCATCCAAAGCTGCAGTCATGGATATATCTAACCTTCCCGGAACTGTGCAAATGATAATAATAATAATAAAAAATCGGAGGAAGAGTGTAAAACTTATCGTGATAATATGTTCTTTGGGCAGGGTTTAATAAAGTATATGATTTCAAAAACTATTTTCATCCAAAAAAAAATAGACTTATGTTAGTCAATTTTATTTTTCTTTGAAATATAAAATTATTTTTTAAAAATAGAAAGAAGCCAAAGCCGGTTTGGCTCAGTGGATAGAGCATCGGCCTTCGGACTGAAAAGTCCCAGGTTCGATTCCAGTCAAGGGCATGTACCTGGGTTGCGGGCACATCCCCAGTGGCAGCTGATCGATGTTTCTCTCTCATCGATGTTTCTAACTCTCTATCTCTCTCCCTTCCTCTCTGTAAAAAATCAATAAAATATAATAAATAAATAAATAAAATAATAAAAATAAAAAACTGCTATTTACATAATCATGAAATGGGTTTATTAAAAATAAATAAATAAATAAATAAATAAATAAATAATAGAAAGAAATCCATGAACCATTCCTTTTGGAAGCAAAGATGCCATTTTCTAAAAATTAAGAAAAAAAATGTTATGGCTAAGAGGTAGTCAAGGAACCATCCAGTTGTCAATTCCCACAGCTCCATGTTTTACAGAATCTACCTGTGTGAAAATTACATCTGCTCAATAATCCCTGAAACCAGGGAGTAAAATAAAATCATTAATTTTACTATTATCATTGACTTTGATTAAAATTATTTCCATGAACCAGGATAATTAACCTATAATTATCAATGCCTTCCCTAAAAAAGTGCTTATTTTATCAATATCTGTACTTCTCTTTAGAGGGAATTGCATTCAGGAAGAGGAGTTTTTATGCACAAATTCAGAGAATTGCTATATTCAGCTAAATTATTAGCTTTCAATTTTAGCTTTCCAAATATTTCTTTTTATCTAGCTGGTTATGTAACTCAATATCAAAATTGATTACTGCTTTATGATCACACATTTTTCATTATGAATGAGGCATTTGGCAGGTGACTAATTAATATGTTTCGATTTAATAAAATCAGATGCATGTATGGCTAGTCAATTCATTATGATCTCATGATATATCCTATTATAGGGTTACATTTAAAGCACTACATTCAAATCAAACTGCCTTCCGATTCAGTTTTACTGAATCAGGATAAATACTATTCATGGAAACAGTAGGATAATTTAGATGGTCATGAGAGAGAATCATAAAAAAGCAACAGTTAAACTACAGCGGGAAGGCTGGGGAGGGTTGGGGGGCAGGAGGGGGTTGGTAAGAGATCAACTGAAGGACTTCTATGCAT
This sequence comes from Myotis yumanensis, assembly GCF_028538775.1. NCBI lineage: Eukaryota > Metazoa > Chordata > Mammalia > Chiroptera > Vespertilionidae > Myotis > Myotis yumanensis. Next base: position 134,564,788 of record NW_027223754.1, read on the forward strand.
GCATATAAGCATAACCAATGGACATAAGACACTGGGGGATAGGGGAAGCTGGGGGAATGTCAAGAAGGGGAAAAAAAGGAGACATATGTAATACTCTTTGTAATACTTTAAGCAATAAAACAAAATTTAAAAAAAGCAACAGCTATACATCAGTATATAGCATACAGTTAATATATGAGTTTCATTTCTTGTTATTCTAACTTTAAATTATCAAGTGATTGCAATTTCAGCTTTGTTCTTATACAGTAACAGATGTCATCATTTTAATTTATTACTATTTTTAAAGTGACTTTATTGTCAGTGTATTTACCAGTAAGTTAGTGTGAGTGTGAAATAATGTAAAAGTAATTGATGTTCTAGCCGGTTTTGCTCAGCGATTAGAGCATCGAATACAGACTGAAAGGTCACGGGTTAGATCAGCAATTCTCAACCTGTGGGTCAAGATCCTTTGGGGGTCAAACGACCCTTTCACAAGGGTAGCCTAAGACCATCGGAAAACACATATATAATTACATGTTGTTTTTGTAATTACTATGCTTTAATCACTATGCTTTAATTATGTTCAATTTGTAACAATGAAAATACATCCTGCATATCAGATATTTACATTACGATTCATAACAGTAGCAAAATTACAGTTATGAAGTAACAACGAAAATGATTTTATGGTTCGGGGTCACCACAACATGAAGAACTGTATTAAAGGGTCACGGCATTAGGAAGGTTGAGAACCACTGGGTTAGATTCTGCTCAAGGGCACGTACCTCGGTTGCAGGCTCAATTCCTGGCCCCAGACTGGGCATGTGTGGGAGGCAATCAGTAGATGTATCTCCCTGGCAATGATGTTTCTGTGTGTGTGTGTGTGTGTGTGTGTGTGTGTGTGTGTGTTTATCTCTTCTCCTTCCTTCCATTCTCTCATAACAAAAGTCAATGAAAAAAATATCCTTGTCAGGAATAATAAAATAATAAATAAATAAATAAATAAAAGTAATCGCTACTAAATATGTAACAGTATACTTAACAATGTTATAATACATAAAATTTTAAAATGGTGTGTCTTCACTTTTCACAAGTGATCAATATTAACATCTTAAAGTTTTTTATTTATTTTATTTTATTTCTTAAAGTATTACAAAGAGTAGTACATATGTTTCCTTTTTTCCCTATTGACCTTCCCCCAGCCTCCCCTACCCCCCAGTATCTTGCGCCCATTGGTTATGCTTATATGCATGCTTACAAGTCCTTCGGTTGATCTCTTACAACATGTTAAAAATTTTTTAAGGACCCATGATAGAACACCAGAAAATATTAAGTATTTAATGGTTCATGGTGTTGTCCATCCTTCTTACACAAGTCAGGGAGAAAATTATGGCTTGTGTATTACAATGTCCAATCACAAGTCAGGGGATATGAACTTGGAGATTTATTGAACTAAAACAGAAGAAAGCAGAAGCCATGGTACATCAATCTTACAACAACAGTTAAAACATGTTTTTAAATCCTTATGAGGCTTAACAATAATTCTCTGTAAAAACACTCCAACCATAACAGGCTGTGAAGTCTTTTAAGAAATGTAATCTGTAATTGAGGGGTCAGAAACAATCAAACAAGTTTAAAACTGCCTTTACCTTATAATCCTTTGGTCTTAATCTTGCCTTAATGCCTTTCACCTGCTTATGTTTGAAAAAATGAAGCTTAATTTTCATGTTTTTCTCCTATAAATTTTTTAAGCCTCTTGTCTCATGATAAACAAAAGAATTTCTCTATGCTGCACTTTCTTGGACTAACAAATGCGTTTAAGTTGTATGAAATATTTGGTTCACTTGAAAAGAAATAAAGTGGTGTGATTATGAGCATATTTTCATTTACTTCTCAATATTTTCAAATTTTCTGTAATAAATAGTATTGTTTTCATAATTAAAAGTCAACCCTAAATGCTCTAAAATATAAAGGCTTTTTAAAAAGTCAACCCAATTTTAAATTGAAACTATAAAATAACTTATTATAGTATTGAAATCTGGCACAATATATGCTTATGTAGGACTCAAGAAAAGGGAATTGACTTTCTGCTCTGACATCTATTAAACTCTCAGTCTTTGAATCTATGTTTGAACAAAAATTGTGTGGACCATCCTGGGTATGTCCCTTATAGTTATAATATTCTTTGTAGATCATTAGTTGACCAAATATTGAGAATAGAATATTTATTCACTGACTAAAGACTAATATGTCTTATTTTCTTAGTCAAGTATAAACTCTAATGCATTATCCCAAAATCTAAATGTCCATGAATCCTACCTTTGTTATATGACAATGCTATAATAATGAAGTATTTGAAAAGAGAAAAAAATGGCTTAAAGAACATTCTCTATGTTATTGATAATTCCTAAAGTATATATTGTCCTGTCATATAATATTTTTATTCTATTTGGGTATATTAGTGCCACTGTATATGCTTAGATGTGAAAACATACTTATGTATAAAATCCAGTTATATGAAGAAATGATTTGTAAATTGATAGTGAGACAAAGATACTAACTTTCTCTCCTAAGCTTCTGTCAAGAAGAACATGACTGGCTAACCCTTAATCCTAGAAGGATGAAAGATGTGTGGAACTGAAATGTACCAGTTGAGCTTCCCAGACTAATTAGCCTATATCAGCAGACATTCAGGTGGCCCAAAGACATATGAGTAATTACTAAAAAAGAAATTGTTTAAGCAACTGGTTTGTTATATAATAAAACACACTAATGTAAAGAAACATACTTTAAAGAACCCCCAAATCCCAATATTTGGCTTTTAAAAGTGATAAATCTAGAAGAAATTATTTTATAAAAGATACCATTATATAATTTTTCGTTGTTGTATTTTATAAAATATATCAATTCACCTATCATTTTTAACTATATATGCTACAACTGTCCTAATATCCATAAGAGAGTAAAAAATGAGTTACATATTATTTTATATAAAGAAGGCTTGAAATAAAACAAAAATATAAATAGTGATTCCTTGTTTATATGCATTCCTTCATACAGATACACACACTTTCTTCAACAATAGAGACTGTAAAAATTTGTAGAAATGAAGTTGAAATATGCATTGGAACTTTCATGTTACACATGGTAGTTTAAATACGTGAAATTATCTCTACTTCATCCTAAGTTAAATGTCCTTAAAATAAATCTTTAAAGAATACACTCACAAGATAAATAAAAGAGGGGTATATATGTAGTATCTTAAATATATTAGAGACATTTTCAGGATAGAAGGCAGATGTATGAGTGGCAACTTATTTGGTCCATGAACAGGTTGATGTTTTATTAAATTCTAGGTAATAAAAATGCAAATGCCCCTAAGTAGCAAGTTGGATTACCCAAATAATGACTAATACAAACAAGCTTTAGGCCCCAATTACCTTAGGTGACGAAAGAGAAGAATGAATCTAGAAACAAGATAATTTATCAACTTAATGTAAAGAGCAGGCATATACTCATATCTCATCCCCCAACAAAAGTTAAATGAGCGTGCATATCCCAGTCTTGGAAGCATAAAAGTGTTATTTCCTGATGAAATTGAAGTCAAGGGGTTCTTAATACTAAAACAACAGATATAGTAGAGGGCTGGCTCAGTTATCAATATGGAAACAGAAATTTTGGGAAAGACTACAAACCCCCCTGTGCTGAAAAAGTAATTCCTCTGAAGAAATTGATCGAAGAGAAAAGCTCTTTAAGATATATTACATTTGTCATGCCATTGCTTGACCACCTCCCAGAGCAGTTAAACAGGCACAGAGAATGCCTACATGGAAATCTATTGAAATGCTTCTTAGTTCCTTTCATTTACCTGTGATATAGAAAACATCAGCTGACATTCCAAGAAAGCTACTCACGAAAACAGAGACAAATCAATCGAACAACAAAAAAAGAGGGGACTATGCAAGGAGCAGGTAAACACACACATTATATGATTAATAATATGAAAGCTCAATTTAAATTTTAACTGGAGAGTTAAAATTTACAAATAAGTTTAAAGGTTGAAAATTAAGAAAAATGTCCAGAATAAAAAATATAACAGGACTAATGTGTTTAAAAGTAAAAGATCAGAATAAGAACAGGGGATTTTAATGTCTTAACTGTGGGATTATCTGGGTAAAAACATCACAGAAAAAGAAGAAGGCATTTATCAAATAGTGTTTTTCTTTTTAATTTTGACAACTGAAAAATATGATTTTCTTGACTGAAATAGCCAGCTGAGATTCTTGTGAAATAAATGAACCCACAAAAAGACACACATACAGACACACACACACACACACACACACACACACACACTCCAAGCAGAAAATTATGAAATGAAAAAACATCAAGTGAAAAGGGGAAATAGATACAAATTTAATAAATTTTCATCTTGCAATAGGAAAATAGATAATTAGTAAATTAAATGTAGATGTAGCAATATAGGTCAACATTTTAATACATGGAGCTAACAACTACAGAAAGAACAAAATAGAAACCATTAAAAATTGAACTCAGAATGAGAGTAAAAAGTGGTATTGGTGCCTGCTTTATGTGATATAAAACTTTTACATTTTTACTTTAAATTTAAATAAATATATCCCTTCACTTAAAATTTAAAAAAAAATGGTAAAAAATTAAAATAATAAGTAGATTGGAACTATTTTCTAAGAAAGCTCTGAAAGCCAGACTAGCCAGGTCAGAATTATGTTAGGTTTTAGTGGAGACACTGCAGTTTTCTTTATTATTTTTTTACTTGAATTTATTAGGGTGACATTAGTATGCAAAACCATACAGGTTTCAAGTGCACAACTCAATAAAACATCACCTGCACTCTTCATCATTCTCTCCATCCCCATTATCTCCCCGTTTCCCCACTTCCACCTACTCCCCCCCCCCTTTCCCTCAGGCTATTACCACATTGTCAGTGTCCACATGTTATTTTATGTTTTTTTTTGCTAATTCCTTCACCTTCTTTCATTCATGCTTTGTACCCTCTCCCCCTGCCCCTGTCAGTCTGCCATGTACCCATGACTGTTTCTATTTTGTTCATCCATTTATTTTGTTCATTAAATCCTACATATAAGTGAGACTGTATTTGTCTTTATCTGACTGGCTTATTTCACTTAGCATAACAATCTCCAGGTCCATCCATGCTGCTTCAAATGGTAAGATTTCCTCCTTTTGACAGCTGTGTAGTATTCCATCATATAAATGTACTACCACTTTTTATCCACTCATCTACTGATGGGCATTTAGGCTGTTTCCAGATCTTGGCTATTGTAAATGATGTTGCAATAAACATTAGGGTGCATATATTCTTTGAATTAGTGTTTTGGGTTTCCTAGGATATGTTTCCAGAAGTGGGATCACTAGGTCCAAAGGCAGCTCCATTTTTAATTTTTTGAGGAAACTCCATACTGTTTTCCACAGTGGCTGCACCAGTCTGCATTCCCACCAACAGTACATGATGGTTCCCTTTTTTCCACATCCTCACCAGTACTTATTGTTTGTTGATTTATTGATGGTGGACATTCTGGCAGGTGGAAGATATCTCATTGCAGTTTTAATTTGCATTTCTCTGATGATTAGTGACATTGAGCATTTTTTTTTCATATGTCTATTGGCCATCTGTTTGTTCTTTTTGGAGAAGTATCTATTCAGGTCTTTGCACATTTTTTAATTGGATTGCTATTTTTGGGGGGGTGTGGAGTTTTATAAGTTCCCTATATATTTTAGAAATGAACCCCGTGTGTGATATATCATTGGCAAATATGTGCTCCCATTCTGTGGGTTCCCTTTCATTTTCTTGATGGTTTCTTTTGCTTTGCATAAGCTATTTACTTTGATGAAAACTAGTATAAATGTGAAATCATAAAAAATTCAGATGCATATGTAAAATATTGTTATTATCTACTATGTGAGGAATCTAAACATTCATAATACATTTTTAAAAGCCCTTAGTATTGAAAATTTTAAAATACTGCATTATTAAGATTCAAGACTTAAGATAAAAAATTTAAACAAAAGTACATTATTTTAAAAAGAAAACCTGATCCATTATACAAAAAACAACTTATAATAAATGGATCATGGATTTAAATGTAAAATATAAAACTTTTGGAAAAAAATAGAATAAAATCTTTCAGGACTTAGAGCTAAGAGAAGAGGCTGTAGATGGTGCCAAAAACATGATTCATAAAAGGCAAAATTGATAAAATGGATCTCTTCAAGATTGAAAGCTTACTCTACAAAGACCCTTTCAAAGGATTAAAGGACAAATCACATATTAGGAGAAAATATTTTTAAATCATACCACTAACAAAAAAATAATTTATGCAAACAACTGTCACATTCAACAACTATAAAACAATGAACCCAATTAGAAAATAGGCATAAGACACAAAGTGACATTTTCCTGAAGAAGATAAATGATGAAAAATAAGTACATAAAAATATTTTTGGTATCATTATTGATTGGGGAAAGGTAACTTAGCCACAATAGCATATTCCTACACATCTATCAGAATGGCTAAAATTTAAAATGATGATAATATCAAATGCTTGCTATAAATTTGAAAAAATTGGATCATTCCTCTATAACAGGTGGGAAAAGAAATTTATACAGCTACTCTGGAAAATAATATAATAGTTTCTTATAAAAGTAAACACATGCTTACCAAGTCTCTTCATTTCCACTCTTGGGCATTTATCCCAGATCATGACAACTTATGCTAAAAACTTCAACTTGGGGATACCCATAGCTTTATTTATAATAGCCCCAAAATAGAAAGAACTGAAATATCTTGCAGCAGGTGAATGATTCAACAAATTGTGGTACAACATCAATTCTACTCAATAATATAAGATAACAAATTACTAACATACACAATTTAGATGGATCATAGTGAATTATGATGAGTGGAAAGAGTACAATCTCCAAAGATTATATAGTGTATAATTCCATTCATATAGCATTCTCATAATTACAGGGAAGGAGATACCTGTGTATATAAAATGATGGTTTGAAGGGTCCTTTTGACAGGACTATTCTGTTTCTTGACTGTGATGATAGATAAAAGAAGCAACACAGAATAAAATGCATGCAACTCACATACACATGAGTGCATATAAAACTAGTGAAATTTGAATAAGTTTGGAAGATTATATCAATGTCAATTTTTTGCTTTTCATATTGTTGTACAGGATATCTCCATTAGGGAAACTGGGTGCAGGGTATATGGAACCTCTTTGTATTATTTATTATAACTGCATGTGAATCTGCAATTATCTCAAACTAATGTTTCTAAAGACATGTAAGTGAAACACTGCATAGCATCAGATTTCATATAAAACTAGAGGCCTGGTGCAAGAAATTCATGCATGGGTAGGATCCTTAGGCCTGGCCGGTGATCAGGGCCGATCAGGGCCTTCCGGCTACCAGCCAGGGCCTCCCTTCCTTGACTGCCAGCTGCCAGCTGAGGCCTTCCTTGTTCCATGCCACCCCCTTGTGGTCAGTGCACATCATAGCAAGTAATCAAACTCCCAGTCTCTCAGTTGAACTCCCAAGGGGACACTTTGCATATTAGCTATATATATATATATATATATATAGACTAGAGGTCTGAGGCACAAAATTCCTTGCACTGGTACAGTCCCTAGGCCTGGCCTGTGATCAGGGCCATCTTCCCCAACTGCTGGCAGCCAGCCCCACTCCCACCCCCAGCCCTACCCACCCCCGGTTCCCCTTTTGCCATTGGATGATCTGAGCCTGCTGGCTGGGTGAAGGGACTGAGAGGTGGTCAGTGCGCCTCATAGTGACTGGTTGAGTGGTTGTTCTGGTCATTCTGCCATTTGGTTAATTTTCATATTACTCTTTCATATATATAGATGTGCTCCAATCCTTCCACTTCCTTAGTTTTCTATTATCTTGGCCTCCTGAGCATTCCCATCTCTGTGAATATTGGTGACGGGGCTCTCCTTGTATTCTGCCATGGGGAGTGCCTGTCTGGAGCTGAGGCCACATGATGAGGAAGGGACATAATCTGGTGCTTGACTTTTGGTGACCAGTTTGTCTCTCTGCCTGGATGTGCCACAGGACCCCAAAAGTGTAACTTTTCTGCCCTGGGTGGTTTGGCTCAGGGACTAGTAGAGCATCAGCCTGTGGACTCAAGGGCACATGCCTGGTTGCGGGGCTCGATCCCCAGGAGGGGGCGTGCAGAAGGCAGCCAACCAATGATTCTCTCTCATCATTGATGTTCTATCTCTCTCTTCCTCTCCCTTCCTCTATGAAATCAATAAAAATATATATAAGATTTTAAAAAAGAGTGACTTCTCATAGCTTTCATTTGCGCTTCCACACCATGGGTGCCTCCTCTGAGACATGGAGTCCAAAGGGAAGGAGAAAGGTATGAATTCCTCATGTGTAAATGAAGCTTCACATTTTGAACTGCTAGCCTGAATCAGTGATATAATTTTGTAGTTTCAGGAGCCTTTGGTGGCTGGGGTTGGAGTGGTGGTGGGGCAGGGTTTTATATTTCTATAGAGGCACAGTGTATGGGTGGGGGCCTGTGGGTCTGCCCTAATGGAGGCCCCTGATCGGGGTCGGGTTTCCCACTGGGGAGTGGGGCTGGCTGGGGTGAGGAGCCACGGTCATTCTGATCATTCTGGTCATTCTGGTTGTTCTGCTGTTTCAGTCACTGGGCTTTTAATATATAGGATAGGATAGGATAGGATAGGATAGGGAAGGGAAGTATGCTGCATTGATTATGTTTTTATGCTGTTTCCTATTGTTGTCCTCTCTTGTCACATTATACTCTTCAGATATCATCTTACTCATAACTCAAGGTGGATTACACTCACTCTTTCGTAAAATTTAAAGATTAGAAAAGTCAGACATATTAAATTCTTCATTATATACTAAGCAAAAGTGATTGAATGTACAGAGAAAAATATATTTTTTTATTTTTGTTTTAAAGAGAGGAAGGGAAAGGGAGAGAGAGAGAGAGAAACTGATGAGAGAGAAATATCAATGCCCATCAGCTGTCTCCTGCATGCCCCCACCAGGGATCCAGTCTGCAACCCGAGGATATGTCTTGACCAGGAATTGAACTTGTGACCTCCGAGTGCATGGGTCAAGGCTCAACCACAGAGCCACACTGGGTGGGAAAGAAAATATATTAATTGAACTTTAGGAGACAAGGCTTAATGAACTTATAGCCAATTCTACTAGGTTTATTAAAAAAAAAAAAACAAAAAAAACAACGAAACCTGAATATTATAGAGAGCCCTAGTCTCCTTTTTAATATTTTCTAAAAATCATCCCAAGGTTTTAAATGAAAAGCTTTATATAATGTAACCATTTATATCTAACCTCCTTTTCCTGTTATTTGTCATCAGCTAGATATTTTCTATTCCATAGATCTACATCACTGCTACTAACTAAATAGTGCTGTAAGTGGGCATTGCAGTGATATTATGTCCTGTAAAAAGGTTAAACTACAAGCAATAAATAAAACAAATAGTCTCATCAACCATGCTGGAATGGTTTTAATATACCCAAAATAGTCTTTATGATTTTTTTCATTGCACTGTCATAAACCGTAATACAAAATTTTCTAGAACTATGATACAGTCATGCTCCCAAAACTCAAGGTTCTTTTAAGGCAGAACAAATCCAAGGTATGGCTTAAAAAATAAAATCGGATTCTTTATTAATTGTACTTGTTATAAAAATGACAAAATTTTTATGTCATAGGCTCCATTAATATCGCCTTATGTGTCTTAAAGATGATCATAGAGATAAAATTTATATTTGTGCTTTCAAAAGTAATATGAGTCAGTTTTCTCTCTTTTACAAAGATAACTCATGTTTAATGTTTAGTTTTATATTCATGGCCAGAGATTTAGAATACTTCAGGAAACACCATTCAATTTGGTATTATGGCATACTCTGGGGTTCAGGCTTAAAGTCAGAATTTTAAGTAGAAGATATGAGATATATATATATATATATATGATATTATAATTAGGATTTGTATCTGTCAATGTATTTGCTCATATCATCATTTTAACTCAAAAAGTGTTATCTCACTTTATAATCATTTATGTCTGATCTACATCTTAGTCTCTTATGCTATTTAATATTTTAATCAGATTGGCATTGATATTGCTAAGATATAAGGTGAAGTAAGGATATAAATGTTATTTGTTTGGTTTTCATATTAATGAATTACAGTTTGAAGTATTTTCTCTAAAACCTAAAGGCCACTGCAATACCATGGCACAGCACCTTTTCTTCAGAAGGTAGCTGACATGTATAAGTTCTGTGGATTTTCTACACAAAGGTTCCTAGAGGTATAATGATTCTCCCCCTCCCCTTCCCCCTCTCCCCTGCCTCTGCCCTTCCCTCTCCCTCTCCTTCTCCCCCTCCCTCTGCCTTTACCTAACCCTCTTCCTTTTCCCCTTGTAGATTATTCCAATGATCTACCTGACATATCACAGTCACTCTGTTCTATAAGAAAGTTCAATACCTACTAAGTAATTAAACATGTGTTTTTTTAATTTTGTCTTTTGTAAATTTTCAATTTAGGGAAGAGTTGCAAGGAAAGTTCAGATAGTCCCCACATACCATTCATCCAGCTTCTCCTAATGTTAACTTTTCACATAACATCCTGTATTTATCAAACTAAGAGAGTAATGGTGGCGCAATAGTTCTGACTAAACTATAAAATTTATTTGTCTTTCACCAGTTTTTTCTCTGGTTCTTTTTCTGTTTTAATATCCAAACCAGAATTCCACATTGCACTGTTCATAATGACACTGTGTCCTCCAACCTGTGACAGTTTTTTGTCTTTCTTTGTCTTTCATGATCTTTCCTTTTCTGTGTGTGTGTGTGTGTGTGTGTGTGTGTGTGTTTTATATTTTACTTTTATTGTAGCTAGGGATTTTAACTTCTCTACTCATATTGCAATCTGTAAATAGATATAAACTAAATTCCTCGCAGTATGAGAACTAAGAAATAAATTTAAAATCCATACATTTTCATAACTTTTAATTAATATCATGCTTTTTTATTTTAATCATTGTTAGCATATAAGTAGCTTCCACCGCCCCCCCCCTTTTTTTCCCTCTCCATTTCCTTCTACTCAGTTTCAGTTGCTTTAACTAGCTTAGGTTTCCTGTATGTTTTTACAATATTATATGCTTGGTGTTTTTATTATATGTAGCTTCAAACACTTCTGAAAGCAGGTAAATTGTAAATACACAATTAATATGGAAAATGTCCAATGATGAAAAATTAGTGAATAAGAAGTTGAAAAGGGTTAAAAGAAATAAAGGGTACCCTTTATTTCTACACCTCCCCCCCAAAAAAAGCTAGGTAGTTGTGTTGCTGTGCAAGCAGCTCTAGTTTATGAGTTTACATAAAAGTATACCATATTCACAAGAAGCAAGTAGATGGTTTTCATTTTCCCTAAACTCATTTTTCTATATAGCATATTGACTGTAACCATAAAGTATATTTCTTTCTTATCCAGAAAGTGTAAATATAAACGTTATCTAATCTGCCTTATTAAAGGTATTTTTATCAAACTATAAAACAAAATTCTATATATTTTAATATATATTTACAAATGCAAATTTCTTAAGTCATTTTTATTTCTGTCTTTTATTTAATATTAAAATATAGACAGTAGATTGTAAGGAAATAATAAAACATACATAAGCACAGTTTTAATATTCAAAGTATTACAAAGTAAATTTTAAATAGCAGTGAATGATATGTCAAAAAAGTAAATTAATATTAGACATTTGGATTTATGGTCATAGAGGAGAAAATACTAACAATGTGGACTGCTAGATGGTATTAAATAAAATGTTTAAACAATTCTTAAACCTCTTTATGATTTAAAATTAAAGCTATGCATATATTCTTTCTGATTGATGTTTCTGATTTCTTGGGATATATTTCTAGAAGTAGGATTACTGGGTCAAATGGGAGTTCCATTTTTAAGTTTTTGAGGAAACTCCATATTGTTTTCCACAGAAGCTGCCCCTATGTTCATAGCAGCACAATTTACAATAGCTACTAGTAAGATTTGGAAACAGCCTAAGTGCCCATCAGCATATGAGTGGATTAAAAAACTGTGGTACATCTACACAAATGGAATACTACATAGCTGTAAGAAAAAAAGAATTCTTACCATTTGCAATAGCATAGGTGGACCTGGAGAGCATTATGCTAAGCAAAATAAGCCAGTAAGAGAAAGATAAATATCATATGATCTCACTCATTTGTAAAATCTAATGAACAACATAAACTGATGAACAAAAATAAGTCCAGAGACATAGAAGCATAGAACAGACCATCAAACCTCAGAGGGCAGGAGAGGTTCGGCAGGGGGAGGGGGAAGGGGTTAGAAATCAACCAAAGAACTTGTATGCATATAAGCACAACCAAAGGACACAGACGATAGGGGGGTGAAGGCCTGGCCTGGGCTGGGCGAGGTCAAGGGAGAAAAAGGGGGCATATGTAATACTTTCAACAATAAAGAATTAAAAAAATTAAAGCTGTGTTTGCTATATGTGTAATCTTTGAAAGAATTTGTAAACTTCCTGCCCCCAGAATTAAAGGATTAAGAACACTTAAAAATTATTTCTTAAAATATAAAAATAAAAGTGAAGAATACTAATGAGATAAATCAGAAACTGACACAGATTCTTGCAACTCACCTACATTGTCTTTTCTGAATTATAAATATAATAGTCTATCACTTTATCTTTAATAAAGAAACATTACATTTTTAAAAGTATGTAAAATATCAAATCAGTTTTCTACTTTTAATACTTATATGCCAGATGTAAAAACAAATGCAGTGCTTGAAAGTACTATTATATATTTCTATATGCCTACATATCTATATGTGTGTATCTATATCCTTGCCTACTAGTATATCTATATCTATATCAATACTTATATCTATATCTATGGAGAGAGAAGGTGAGATTAATTTATTTCAAGGAATTAGCTCACACAATTATCTGACAAGTGGCAGGATAGAGACCCAGAGAAGAGTTGATGCTACAGTAGGAGTCAAAAAGCAGCTGGCCAGCAGCTAGCAGCATTCCTTCCTCCCTGGGAAACTGCAAGTTTTCTACTAAGGCCTTCAGCTGATTGGATGAGGTCCACCCCTATTATGGAGGGCAATCAGCTTTATTAAAAGTCTACTATTAAAGTGTTAATCTCATCTAAAAATACTTTAACAGCAATATCTAGGTGTTTGATCAAATATGTGGGTATTGTGGCCTAGTGAAGTTAAGACAAAATTAACCATCACAAAACATCAACCTCAAATTGTTCTCTTTCATTGCCTAAACTAGAAAATCTCTTCTTTTTTTCTTTTCCCATTAATTCATCCTTTCCTTTCTCCATCTTTTCCCTTTACCCATAATATCCAAGAAATTAGCAAGTCCCCACAATGTCAACTCTTCCAAAATGATAACCAGAAACACATTTTTATTAAACCAAAGTGAATTTATTAGGTTTACTAATAAATTTCATTAGCTACTTACTAATTAACTACAGCAAGAGAGAACTCCACCTTGAAAAATCTCAACAGTGTCTCAGAAGAGGCAAGTTAGGGAAAGGTATTTAGATATTCTGTAGTCTGGGTCCAAATGGTGTTAGGTGAGTTTTTCAAGATGAGGAATTGGCTGGAATTTGGCAAAATTCATGATGTAATACTTTAGAGATTGGTGGACTCAATATAGGAAACTTTTGAGTTTTAAAAAACAAATTGGTGTCTGTGAAGCAGGATGTTTGCCCAGGGGAGCCAGATGCTATCCTAATGAGAGGGCTGTTTGCCCAGATGAGCAAACTGCTAATACATTTATTTGCAAGGACTTTGCAAACAGTGAAAGTTATTATTGGTCTACAGCATTACCTTCCTAGTAAAGAATTTCCTGGAATAAATGGTTAAGTCATGTTGATACAATGGGTCTTGGTTCTCAGTTTATTCCTGTCCTCTTTGCATTCGCTTTCTTTTCAGCCCTTCAGACATTATCTGCGTTACTTCTTTCTCTCCCCTGGATGCTTAAAAATGTTTATGTTTATGTATAGTCTTCTAACCTCCCATTCAAACATACTTTCACAATGTTTTCTCTAATTTGTTAGAATACAATCTAAATTACAAATCTTCTACTGCAGTTCTCATAGTAAAAATCCTTTCATGTTTCTGGTTTCAAAGTCACAAAATAGCATAAAAGTCCAAGCTTATTGCTTCACCTTGGTTTATTTCTTCAATGTCTTTCCTAGCTAAACATGTACATATAATCGTTGTCCTAAACATAACAAATTTAGAATATTCTGAATCTCTCCTTGATAATTTCAGGCAGATTTGATTTTGGGATCCCCCTAGATTTCCCTGAAATAATGCCTTCTTTTTTCACCTCAATCACTGCTAATTCCTCAAAATCTAGTGTAAGCATCTCACTTCTTCTGAAGCATTTTCAATAAACACTATCAGAGTTGATCAACCCACTGTCCTACATTGCATCTAGACTCCAGCTCTTACATGCTATTATTTATGTCAAAGGGTAGGCACAAAATATTTGTTGAATAAGATTTCATTGGGATAATTATTAAAAAAGGACTTAATTTAATAGAATCAATAACTTTTCTTTTAGGAAGTCTCTATAAAACATTTATCAGTAACAAAATAGTGTAGATATCTGTGATCATATGCTAGGATCTAAAGTGATAAAATCTATTCATGACATTCACTTCTCAAGGTCTATAATTTTATGATGTCATAATTCAGATTTCCATTTCATATTGGAAAATAAAATAGAAAACAGGTGTTTCAATATGTTGCACAACACAGTATTCTTCCCAAAAGAAAAATCTCCCTAGGTGTAAAAGAGGTTTAGTCTGTTCTTTCAAGAAATAAAAGCTAAATTCTGAAGCATACTCATAAAGTTTTATATAAACTTCAAATATTTTTATTAGTTATAGTGTTAGATTCCTAATTGCATGTTCACATAATCTAAAAATATAAATTACATTCATACACAATTGTTCAATCTATATCATGTAGCATTTACTACATTTCAGAGCTGTGACTCTGTGGTTTGCAAAATTTGTCTATTAAGAAAACTCCTAAAAAGTTTTTACAGAAGTAATCCTTGGATACATTTATTTATTGGGGTATATGTGTGTGTGTGTGTGTGTGTGTGTGTGTGTGTGTGTGTGTGACTGTGCCTATATGTGTATGTGTATTGATGTTGGATGTAGGCTAACAAATAAAGTTAGAAACATGCAAAAGATGACACACCCCAGTTATTTACCAGGCATCAGAGAACTGAATTCATTTAAAGAAAAGAAAAGGCAGAGTCTAAAAAGATTAGTTGTAAGGTTTTCTAGCAATTCAGTCCTGCTTTCATTGGGATCTCCATGAGAGTAATGACAGTAAGATGGGGAAAGAAGTAATGCATTTTACTCCTCGGAGATTGCAAGAGAAGGATGTGTTAACTATGAATTTCAGTTTTTGATTTGTAATACTGTCATAATATCTTCAGCATTCACCAAAATAAAAATTTAACTTTGAGGGAAAATGATAACTTTTTTTAGATAATATGAATCTGAAATGGCAAGCATTCTGCATTAGAGATTTTCTATTATCAGAAGTGAAAATAAGATTTAAGGTTAACTAGTAAAAGTAGCACATTCAGAAATTATTGCTATAAATGGAAAGTTTTACAAAATGGTAGATTATTTCTCACAGGAAGTAGAACAGACCAGGGCTTTGGTCTTACAAGATAAAATGTCCAGGACTGGAATCAAGATGAAGAGTAATTACTGAAGAAATAAAGAAGCATTCAGGTGGGCGAAGAAACAGAATAGTGAATTGAAATATTAATATATTAATATTTAGGAATTATGACAAACTCAGTTCAGAATTGTGTGAATTAAGGAATATGTGTAAGTTTTTATAGCACTTAACACTTCTATCTCATATTTCTATGAGATGAGACCTTGAAAAATGATTCACATTAGGAAACACAGGATAAAGATAAATCACTAAGCTTTTATAAATCATGCCATTTCGCATTATTCCACAAAAGCAGAAACTAAATTCAAAGCCAACTAGATGGAAAATGTTACAGAAGGGTAAAAGTGTTAATGTGTAATGATGAAAATAGTCAATTCTGATTCGTATTATCTCAGGAACATAGTGAATTTCTACACTATCGAAGCCAATGTTTTCTGGCTGAACTATTTTACTAAAAAACATGATATTCATACTTGTATATTGAAATAAAATGGTTATTTAAAATGTGATAGAGTGGAAGAAAAACTCATGAACTTTCTTCTCTAAGTCTGACCAAATTATTATTATAATTATTATTTTAATATGGAACTCTTCAGGAGTTTGCCTGTCATTCTTGTTCAGGGGCCATGTTGCTATTCTCTGTATCATTCCAATTTTAGTATATGTGCTGCCGAAGCGAGCACTGACCAAATTATTGACAAGCAATCAGAAATTGTTGGTCTAAAAACAATTGGTCAATAAAAGAGAAAGTGATCTGAAAACCAAAGAAGTATAAAATTGACAAAGTTGATAACTGCTACACAAAAATTCTGCTCTAAAAAGTTAGTTAATTCCATAACTATATTAACTATCATTTATTGAGCACTTACTGTATATAAGACACTTTGCTAGGCACAGCATTTCTTACAGTGACATTTAATTCACAGACTCTGTCACCAAGACATTTATAGTCATGTAGAAAAATAAGTCAAAAACATTTATAAATGTCAAATTTTAAAGGAAGCTTAGTGAGTGAACATCTATTAAAATTATTTTTGGAGTCTCAAAAATATGAAATAGATCCTTAATTGATAGCATAATTGGGCTTATTTTTTATATGTTCTACTTCTCATTAAGAGCTTTTGAAAATAAATTATGAAATAATGATATTAATAATACTAAAAATAGCAATATAATATCTATTCCACGATGACACATGCTTAATTCCTAAGGCAGTAATAGAAAAAATAGTGTTATTAATTTTGGAAAGGAAAGCATAATGAAAAACAACAACTTCAGTGCACTGATGAAGATATTGTTTTGGGTCATCGTTGAATTGGCTAAAATGTAAAATTGTACCTTTCAAATTTATTACTGTTTGTTGTTAAATTTTGAATAAAGCTTATATGAAAAATTAAATCAACACATAAAGTGAAATTGAAGATAAAGGGTCTATCATTAAGTCAGTTCCACCTTTCACCATGAATACAAAGATTTTTATGCAGACAGAAGTTTCATACAATAGTATCTGAAACAGTCTTTCATACACAAAAGCCAACATTGTCATTCATGATGTTCCTATTGTCCCAAAAAATTAGATAGTAAGCTTTGCCACATGCCTTATGTCTCCTTATACTTGCTATATACCAAACACTATTTGGTATTTAAGGAGCTTTTTTATGATGAATGAAATGTGTTTATCAATTCTCATTCATTTTAATGAAGTAGATTCCATTTCTGGTAGGTTTTTGCAAAGCTCACAATCTTCTTAGGCATCTGGAGAGAGTGACTCGTGGAGAAATTGAAAAATATGATAGAAGTATTACCAAACATTCTGTCTCACTGGGGTCAGAACTTGTTTCTAATCTGCACAGTACATACCAAACAGATGGAGTGTGAAAACAAATCTTTTCTGTGGGTGGCCTTATCTTTTCAGCCATAACAATCCATACATACCAACCAAAAATATGTATCCAATAAATCCTCTGAAAATAAAATTCCAGGATTTTTTTCAAAATATTTGTCTAATTTCTTTCTAGTATTCAATCCCTTTTCAAAATAATCTAATTTCTGAAAGTTAATTATTGTTTTAAAAAAGAAATGATTGTGCCAACAATTCAGCGTTATTTATATTATTGAATGCACTTTCATCTAAGGGTCCAACAATAGGGGAATAATTAAGAAATTTATAATTAATTAAATTGATAAACTCTTACTCAGGCAACTGTCAGAATTAGGATCATGTAGAAAAATGGAAAAGTGTTTACCATGCAACATTTGGTAAGGAGAAGTAAATATACGTCTCTATGTATATTGTGATTATAACTGAAAAATACGCATGGAATTACAGGAAGGCTAGTATTGAGTATAAAGAAAACATGCTTCGTTGCTAGGTTCAGCATAATCTTCTTTAGAAACCTAGTTTATGTTGCCGTAATTCTCTCTGTACTATAATCAAAACTTGAGCTAAATCACTTTTTGTTGTTTTAGAAAGTACTCGTCTTTTGCCTCAACTCCTTTGTTCTTTTTCTGGTCTCATCTGCTGTACCACAGTGAGCTGACCTCAGTCAAGTGAATAACACGTGAGAGGATTGTATAAGTCTGTTAACACTGTCTACCAACTGAACGTTTTGATTACTGAGTTGTCTTTTTTCAAGAGCTCTAGTTTATCAAAATGTTTTGCAAAGACTACTTGTCACAAACAATTAAAATATTTAGTGCCTCAGGAAATTTCATTGTAATTTGCAAAAGGCAGTTACAAGAAAGAACAGATCTCATATGAATTTTTTATTATAAGACTGATAAATGTCCGTAAAAATATCATCTCCTATGTAGTTGCTCTTCTTATGGCCTTCAGGTATAGCAATTCAGTAATTTATTTAGTGAATGATGTTTGCGAAATTCTGTGATACACATTAAAAGGAATATGAAATAATATCAAGATTTTGTATTAATTTAATTTTGTTTAGCATTAGTAAATCAATCCAGCCCAGTCGGTGTGGTTCAGTGGTTGAGCGTCCACCCATGCATCAAGAGGTCTGCGGTTCTGTTCCTGGTCAGGGCACATGCCAGGAGTGTAGGCTGGATCCCCGGCAGGGGTGGGGGGGGGGGGGGCGAGGAGGGGGCGCGGGGGGCGTGCAGAAGGCAGGCAATCGATGTTTACCTCTCATGGATGTTTCTATCTCTCTCCCTTTGCCTACCTCTTTCTCTCAAATCAATAAAAAATATTTTAAAAATCCACCCACATTTTCTTTTTCAAGCAATTTTTTTTCAAATATGTGAAGAAAATGTTACCTAGATGCTTATTTATCTCACATAAATGGACTGGCATGTAATTAAACTAAGATTAGAATACATATCAGTCCTTTCATTCTAGCATGTTCATGCTTCCTCCCCTCACCCGCCCCCCACCCCACCCAAATATACAGAAACTGTGGTTGTCCCATGACCTTTGCCCACTGGTGTTAGTCTCATGAATCCCATGATATGTTATGTTATATGGCTAAAGAGATGAGATATAATTTAAATTAATAATCTATTAATCATAAAACAAGGAGACTGTGGATTACCAATGGTCCTACTATAATCACATGATACCCTTAAAGGTAGAGATCTTTCCCTGGCCAGCAGCAGAAGGAACTGAGAGATTAAAAGCATGAGAAGGACTAGATCTGTTGTTGCTCATTTGAAGGTAAAGAGGACCACTTGTAAATCATGAGAAGGAAATGAATTGTGTCAACAATAAGTGAGTTTGGAGGTGGACTTACAAACCTAGATGAAAACTGCATTTCTCCCTGACACGTGGATTTTAGGCTGGTGAGACCCTGAACAGAGAATCCAGTCAAGCTTCTTCAAACTTCCAACCCACAGTGGTGTGAGACAGTAAATGGGTGTAGTTTAAAACTATCACATTTTTGATACATTTTTGTAATGACATCAATAGGAGCTAATACTGTACCTGTCCTCTTGTGCTTTCCTGGGTAAAATCGGAAGACAGATAAATGTATACAGTTTAATTGAATGAATTTCTAACTTCTTTTTCTCTGTGCTTCTCTATGCATCTTCCTCTTGTTTTCCTCTCTTCCTGAAGCCATCCAAAGAAACTAGCTATCTTATAGCCACCTAATAAAGACAGTTCTTTGAAGATAAATGCACATGTAGAAGATCAACCCATCAAAATCCTTTTTTCTTTGGCTGACACTAAAGAGAAAAGTAGGAAGGATTTCTGTTTCAAATTTGGATACATGAAGAAACAGCTCAAAAGTAATGAATTTTAAATGGTAACATTTTCATCATTCTGATAGATGAAAATACAGGGAGCCCCCCAAAATGTATACACACTCTGAATGATTATAAAGTCAAGGTTTATTAACATATAGTTCATTTTCAAAATTTAAAGAATCTACAGAAATGAATAACTTTTTGTTGTTGTTGTTAATGCCTGTTTTCAGATTGGTTTTTGGTCCAGGCATTGCTGATAAAGCGAAGTCATGGAATTGCAAACATCAAGAATCATTTGTCAGCCCTAAACATAATACTTGGATCATTAAAAACAATACATCAATTCATGTAGGACCTTCTTCCAGAGTTCAAAGTATTATGTTTAGGGCTAAAACCATAGCAATATTGTTAGTCATGTTGAGATGAGAGTAAGTGTCAATTTGATACATATTTACAGCTCTCTTCTCGGCCAGGCCTTGATCATTCATCCAATCATGATACCTGAGGACTGAATGGTTGTTTTCTGTGTTTCTGCCCATAGTGTTTTTATTCTGAATGTTCCCCAGAAGCTGGGGTTTAACAAAAAAAGTGTAGTGGTACTTAGGATAAATTTTCATTGTTCAAAGATTCATCTGGCTTCACCCATTATTTCAAATCAGTTAAACCTGAAAAGGAGTGAAAATTAAGTGAGTTATCAGCTGCTAAAGTGTATTTACATTTTTGGAGGGCACCCTATATAACAGTGAGTCATCCCCAATGTGCCTTAAAATGCCCATGGACTTGCAAAATCAGGAGCATCTTGAAACGTGTTAGAAATACGGAATCCCAGTCTCCATCCCAGAACTATAAAATCAGAATCTACATTTGAACAAGATCACCAGGTCATGCATAATAAAGTTTGAGAATCTCTGCCTTAAAATGTAGTAAATGGATGAATATTCCTTCAAAATTTAGGAGACTTCCCCTGCTAATAGCATCCTCTCAAGGAAGCAAGGCTATGCAGAGAATTAGGAGATACCCTCAGGTTCAATTTCAGACTTATTGTTTACATATTGTGCATTTATTTTGTTCTAGAGGTTGTTTTACAGGTTTATATTAATTATGCCAATTAAATTTCATGACTAATATGAGGTAATATTATTATCCATATTTAACCTAGAAATAAACTAAATTTTGAAGTAAGAGATCAATTGCTTTGTCTGTGTCCACTTGGAATAAGGCAGGCTGATATCTTAGCACTCAGATAAGTGACCTTAGCCCCTACAACATGGCATGTTTTATTAAGCTTTCAAGTAAATTCTAAATTGTCAAACTATCAAATGTATCAAAAGCTAAAGTTTCATTTTCCAATTTCTACCCTATACCATCTGAAAATCCAAACAAAAACAAAATTGTAAATAGTCCAAAATCCTTTACATATTGTTTTTGTATGAATGGTTACAACAAACAAACAAACAAAAGATTTTGTGGTTTCATGTAAATGACCCTGCTGTCCTGGTTTAAATAAACTCTTTAGATAAACACTTTGATCTGAAGAAAAGGGAAAAATATAGTCCATGAAATAATTTAAATATATTAATTGAGTCACATATTACATTAATAATTTTTTGTTATACATAAGATGATTGATATTTTTATTAAGCACTTATGCACCAGATTTTTAACAAACTTCATAGACATTAAATTGCTCAATTATTTCTGCACACTTGTGAATTGTTAGCTATGATTGTCCCCATTTTACTGATAAGCAAATTGAGATTTAGAATTTTTATTTATTTTTTTATCTTCCAAAGAGGACATTTTAATGCCAGAATTTCAATTCATGCTTGTCTGCCAATGAAAATTATTCATGGAGCAATCTATCTTTCAATATTTGACTTCACAATGATTTTAATCAAGTAGAGGCCATGGCTCTTAAAATCGCAGTTGTAGAATGAAGAAAGTCTTTTGGGAATTAAAAAAGTAATGCTTAATTTTATCAAATTAAAGCACAATCCTTAAAAAATGAACAGAGCAAAAAATGGAAGGAAAAATAAAAATATAAAAAGAAATTAATAATCCTAAATTCATAGGTTAATTATGAGAAAAAAAACTTAATGCATGCAACACATTTAGAATAGGACCTGGAACATAAGCCTTTAGTACATACTTTACCTTTGTTGATGTTGTTGTTAATACTACCAATGTGCCATCCTCAGTGTATCTACTATACCAATCTCATTACTGATGATATTACATCAACCCTCCCTGTTATATAGTAAATGTTCTAAATTAGATAATTTCCTTCTCCTCTACTTAAATAAAAATTTGAATAGATATAAATAATAATATCAGCATGTGTTTAAATAACAAAATAATTAATATGGTATCTAAATGTATCCCTGACTATTTACATCCTTTTAATCTTTAAGTAAATTCTTATTTGTTATATATGTGATTTTTAGGCAAATAACAATTACAAAATATAAATGATATTCTTAATATAATGCCGGTGATTATTCCCTGCATCAATAAAATAAATTAGTTTTTATAAGACATATTTCCAAAAATTAAAATTAAAATTAATAAATATAATATGCATTTAAAACTCAAAGATACTGATAATGCCCTCTATCTTGAGCATTTAATTCTTTTTATTGAAAGGAAAATCCCAAAATGTAATTTAATAATGATGATCATTTTAGGTTAATGTGAGTTTCTGAATGATTTATTTAGTTTGGTGTTTGAAGGCAGCAAAGAAAGAGTTAAAGAAAAGTTATAGTGGGTTGAAATACAACAGCTTTGTGGAAAAATGCATATTTACATGACGGAATGTAATATGTTTTCATGTAGACCCTACACAAGTAAAATCTCCCCGAGGGTACATTGCTAACCTTCCTTTACACACTAATACTTGGAGACAGCTCTCTTTTCCTTATTGTTTTAAATTACCAAAAAGGATCTTAAAGGGTTTTATTGCCTTAGCTCTCTGGATAGGACAGACATTTATTGTGTCAGTTAATGTTTACATAGGCATTTAAATTTTTTAAATGAATACGTTTAATGACAGATATTAATAATACCATTGGCAACATGAAAATTTTGAGTGTCATATGAAAAACTGAAATTTGAAAAAATAAAAAATTTTGACAGGGCTTATATGTGAGTACATATGAAACTATCATTTCATGCTCACAGATAACTGAGTTTGGATAAAGGGGGAATTTGAACATGCAGGCATTTCTATGGTTCCAGCAAATGATCCAGAAATAGTTATTATTTTTTATTTTTTTAAATATGTTTTTATTGATTTCAGAGAGAGGAAGAGAAAGTTGGAGATATCAATAATGAGAGAGATTCCTGGATTGGCTGCCTACTACAAGCTCCCTACTGGAGATACAGCCTGAAACAGAGGCATGTGCCCTGACTGGGAATCGAATCGTGGCCTCCTGGTTCATGGGTCATCACCCAACCATTGAGCAACACCAGCCGGGCTAGAAATAGTCACTTTAAATATAAGTTTTTAACAACTAAAATCCCTGAAAACAAAGCAAAACATTTTATTAATTAATATTTC
Source organism: Myotis yumanensis (assembly GCF_028538775.1). NCBI lineage: Eukaryota > Metazoa > Chordata > Mammalia > Chiroptera > Vespertilionidae > Myotis > Myotis yumanensis. The sequence goes on from NW_027223754.1 coordinate 134,588,392, forward strand.
CAAAGTATTAGAGAAATAAAAATGCACTTAAATAACAAAATGCCAATAAAAGTCATCAGCTTCTTAAAGGCATTTAATCAGGCCTTCCAAAAAGAATATCCCAGTTGACCAATTATGTGTCCATTATATGTTCAATACTATACTAAATATTATAAGCCATTCCTTCCATAAAAATTATATAAGATGAATGGAGAGAAGAATGAGTGAAAGTGAGAGATGCTTGAGCTGACAGAAGTGAGGAATTTGGCACCTAACTCTTAACAAAATTATGTAGCTTTGTATGCAATTCCTCCCAAATTTCTTCCATACATAGATCAATACCTCAGATACCTTAGGGGTCAATACAATGCAATGTGAATACCACTGGAACGGGAGTAAGTTAATATTGGAACTGAGAATCAGAGTAATTGAGGATAGAAAAGAGTAACAAAATGTACAAAGAAGAATGCAGTCTTGTTTTGATGGAGAATAAACGTATGAAACTTCACTCAATAGGACAGTACGGAATTACAAATAAACATTAAGAGCTACCAGGAGGTTTTATGCTATTGGCAAAGGACTAGCTTTGCACATCTTAGGTAGAAAGTAGCATAAGATTAGGCCTGTTTAACTACTTGACTTAGGTTTCTGATACCCTCAATCTACTCAGGAAGATTTTACTCATCTTCCAAACTACTTCTCTGGAAGTGACAATGGCTAAGTTAGTTTTTTAAATATTTAGTTAACTCAAGTTATGTCTTTGTTATGAAGTATATACACAGTTAAAACACATTGCATATTTTCTATTAGAGACCATATAAAAAACCACAACGAAATGGAGAAAAATATATCCTACATGAGAAACACACTGAGTGTGGGAATGTATAATATATATAATTAAAACATGATCTTTCTCTTATTGTGGGCATCTTAAATTTAAAAATATTCAATATGTTGCTGAGCTTAATGATACTTCCAATTTATTTATTTCCTGTCAAATAAGCAGTGGAATTTACAGTCGTGTATTTAATTTAAATCATAATTACTTTAAAAAATAAAACCATATGAGAGCTGAGTAATAATGCCAAATCTTGGAGATAAAATGAGCTTTCACTTATGACTGTGTTACAGGATGCTCAAGTTTACATCGTAGCTTCCCAACTGGGCTTCACCAAAGCCCAGTAAGGTTTTCCCATGGAAAAAGTTGATTCACCCTCCCGGTGTAGTAATTCTTGGTGTCTTCGAAGCTCAAAAACTAGAGACACCGAATGTAAGCTTTATTTTGTATATTTCTCTTTGCTTTGTAACATTTCAGAAGAAAATTAAATACTTTACAGTAAGAAAATAAAAACTATTTAGATAGATGCGACTGTTTCTTTTTCTCTGTCTTCAATTTCAAAACCATAAGCTATTTACTTTTTAACTAGTTAAAAGGAATCTAATGTAGCTCTTTAAATTTTACAATGGCTTAAAATTAACTTATTCTAGGATAGGAACCCTGCTTGTTGTTTTTAAAATGTGTCACTGTAAAGGAAGGAATCTAGATGCTTAAATGTGAAAGAATACATGTAAAGTGAGGCTAGTATGAGAGTGAATGAATATAAATACTGAACATATGAATTATGTCAACCTACTTGCCCTCTGTAATTCTAGTAGCACCCCACACTTGCATGAATTATAGAGGGATATTAATTCAAGCTTGAATTTTTCCAAGCCTAAAACAGAAATGGCTTATAAAGGTGTTAGAATAAGCTGATTGAAAGTTGAAGAAGACAAAGAGATCTTAAATAGTAAGACAAAATTAATCACTAACAACAACAAAAAATGTAACATATTTTGTTTGGTACATATTTGGAAGACTACTATGGTAAATATATAGGGAGGCTGAATTTATATGGCTTTAGAATATCCAATTAGAATTTACTTTATGACAGTTAAATTAGTAAAAATCCACAGACATTGAGTTTGAATATTTCAAGACATTCTACTGGAGACATTATTAGAAATCATTAGAAATAATTCCTTAAATATATGTTTTATTAATTACTTATTGATAGTGCAAATAAAAATCATAAAATCTAATAAAAATGATTATTATATCTGCAAGACTACTGTTTTAAAACTTTAAATGTAAATTAATAAATTATATTATAATCTCTTTTAAGAATGGCATTAACCAAAAGACTGTGAGTACATAGCCATTGTGGCAGGCATTACAGCCAAGTATATATGTCTCATTATCCTTATAATCCCCTATTGCAGGTAAGGAAATTGCTCTCATTTTATGAAAAGGAAACAGTGGTTTAGAGTAAGTAACATGTCTAAAGAAAATGCAGCTATTACAACAGGTGTTAAAATTCAGGAACCCAATTCCAATGCCTTCATATCAAATACACTGCTATTTTGCCCTCTTAAGAAGCAGTTATTCATGAAGTCTTTCTTATACATATCTTTAATATGAAATTATGTATAATAGTCTATAGTCCAGTGGTTCTCAACTTTCTTAATGCCGCGACCCTTTAATACAGTTCCTCATGTTGTGGTGGCCCCCCAACCATAAAATTATTTTTGTTGCTACTTCATAACTCTAATTTTGCTACTGTTATGAATCGTAATGTAAATATCTGATATGCAGAATGTATTTTCATTGTTCACGACCCACAGGTTGAGAATCACTGTATAGTCCTTTTTGACATTATTTTATAGTCTATGAACATATAAATGTATAAGTGTTTTGGATGCAGAGAAAACCCAACTCAAACAGACCAAATAAGAAAGGAATTTAATCCCATAGAAGGTCAGACTGCAGATCAGTTCAGTTGGGTCCATGTCTCTAATTTTATATGTTCTCTCTCATGAGTGTTCTATATATTTGTTTTCTTTTCCAGGGTTTTGCAGTCCTTATGATCCCCAAGTTTGCTTTCAAATATTGAAGGCAGAGTCCTTCTCATTCAAATCTAGGGAGAGAGAAAATATTTTTCACTCATCGTCATCTAACAGGATGTCCCGCATATTCAATCGACGGACCTCCCATGAGCACATCTCTTTGGTTTGGGAAATGTCCTGCACTAATTTATTTAGACCACTGCCTATCCCTTATCCTTGTGATAAAGGTGTGGGTGTGGGAAGATTACTGTTGCAGGCTTACATAATTCAAGGCCCACCCATGCAAATGTCAGTGAGACCAATATATGAAACACTATGAGGGAAATAGTTAGCAAAGGTGCAATCTAGTCAACCACCCTTCCCAATCTTTTAGGAAAAATTAAGAAATGTAGTCAATCATCTTACCCTTGAACTTATCATCATCCATACAAATATATTTTCTGATTTTTGCTCAGTTTGCTCTTTCAGATCACAAACACAGTCTTCCATTAGTAGTAAAAATGATTACTCTAAATTATCAATCAAACCTCTGAGCTTTCTTGAAATATACCCTCCTTGTGTAGCTTGGACTAGGTGCTGGCTGCAAACTCACCATAGGAAAAGGGTGTACGTGGTTGGTGTCTTCTCTAAATTTTCCTAAAAAAGAAGAATGGTCTTATTTAAATTGGTAACATCTTAAGCTGGGATTGTACCCTGTGAAGCTAGTAAGTGTTTCAAGATGACTTTCTTATGGAAAATCATCAAGTGATCCTCAGAAGTTCCCCACTAGGCCTCTGTGTTGTGAAATTCTTTTAACCCTGGAATGCTTTCATTGTCTTCTGGTGCTCATTTATTTGGCTCCTTTCTCAGGCTTTAGCAGTTCTCATCTAGGATTTTGCTAGTATCATGCCTTCACCTTTCCAGGCAGCCTGAATGATCCAAGACCATCCACAGAGTCACATGGGACTAGTATATCTCCCAATTGAATTAGTCATACATACTTGTATGCTACAAAATTTGGGAGTTCAGCCCAATTGATTCCAGCAAAACAGAACTCTAAAGGCCCCAAATTCAAAGTAATTCTCCAGGTTGTCTCTGGTCCAGTTAATATTATTTAGCAGGAGTGATATCTCTAGTGCAGTGCATGCTCAAACTACATGGGTCTCTTAAGTATTCTGAGTAGCTAATCAAAAGTCCCATTCTCACTACCCCAATGTATCGGAATGGAAAAGAGGCTTTCATCAAAGATAAACAGCCCTGCTTTCCTCAAAGACAAACTACTCACAAAAAAAATATTCTATGTATCTCTCTCAGCCTTTTTATATTTGCAAAATGGATGGTGGGTGGGAAGGATGTGTGTGAAGATGCCGGAGTCATGGAACAAATATTAGGATATATCCTTAAATCTGCACTTTGCAACTTACACATGGCACTGAATATTGAAATGTCAACTTTTTGTCTTATTTTATTTCCGATGATTAAAATTATTTTCTGATTTATTCATTTTTAATAGTTTATTGTAAAATATATTTAGGGAGAGAGGAAGTAGAGAAAGAGAAACATTGATGTGAGAGAGAAAGAACACTGATTAGGATTGGTTGCCTTGCCTGACCTGGGATCAAACCTGAAACTTTTTTTTTTCCATTTATTTTTCTATAGAGAGGAGAGAGGAGAGAGGAGGGGGAAGAGAGAGAGAGAAACATCCATTTGAGAGAGACACATAGATTGGTTGCCTTCCGTTTGTATGCCTACTGGGACCTGGGATCTGGCCTACAATCATGGTACATGCCCTGATGCGGAATTGCACCTACACTCTTCTATCTGCAGGGCCCACATTCTAACCACTGCTCCAAACCGGCCAGGATGAACATTCTTTTGGTGTACAGGATGGTGCGCCAACCAACTAAACCACCTGGTGAGGGTTCTGTATAAGATTTCTAAAAGACATTTGTTGATAGTTTAAAAAAACTTTCAAGAAATAAAATCCAATTTTTTCATTGGCACTTTTGCAGTTTTATTATTGAGGAAATTGTTTTTGTTTTTTAAATTTGATATCTGCTATTATATTAATACTAGAGTCTCGTTGCACAAAGATTCACGCAATAGGCATTCCTTCCCCTGGCTGCCGGCACTGGTTTTCCTCTGGCACCTGGGACCCAGTCCTTTGGTCTGGCCCCAGCAGCAAAGCTTGGCTTCTCCGCTCTGGCTGCAGCGGAGAAGCCAAGCCTCTTCAGTCTTCAGTCTTCAGTCATCTTCAGTCTTCACTCCATGCCTGTGTATGCAAATTAACCCGCCATATTTGTTGGGTTAATTTGCATACTCATCCTGATTGGCTGGTGGGTGTAGTGGAGTGATGACCGATTTACATATTTCTCTTTTATTAGTGTAGATAAAATAAGCTTTGTATTAAATTACCTGTAGCATAACCACTATATTAACAATATATCCATTCACAGCACTGAGTTGTTAGCACTTTTTTTATTTACATGTGCATTTGAGAATAATGGGACTAATGGAAAAAAGTTATAAAATAACACTGATTTCATTATTCTTTTCTAATACTTTTGGCACAGAGTAGGTGCTCAATACATTTTTAACACAATAAGATAAAATAATATTTTAAAGGTATAACATATTTCTGGCTCAACCTATTTCAATAGACTCTTTCTTTTATCTTTCTCCTTATCATCTTCTTGTTCCTCCTTAAAAGCAACCAATAATTTCCTGAGGTCTGTGTTTCACCAGGAAAAAAAAATCTGAATTGATTAAGAATATTAGTCTAAATATATTCAGCTCACTTTTAACTGACACTAGCCAAATTCATTCAGAATATAAATTCTGTAGGCATACATGCAAAGGGCAGGAAATCATTGCTTAAAAAATGCTAAATATTCACATCCATTTTAATGAAACTTGTATTGGATGAGTACAATTAAGAAAGAGACTGACTCTTAAACAGGTTGGAACTCCATAAACAATTCTGAAACTTTAAAAAAAAATGTAATTTGCTTTAGAGCCAAGTTCTTCCCTGGCAGCTTCTCTATCGGCTCTTAGCTGCACATTTAGTGTAGTCAATGAGCCAATTCCAAAGATATTTCAGGAACCTAGTTTGTGCTTAGGGGCAGCATTTTGCTAATTAGAACTTCTATTGTACAGAAGTGAAACTTATTAAGGAGAGTACTTTAAGTGGCTTAAGCAGGTAGGTCTATTTGTACTTATTTTCTGAGCTGCCAATATGTTAATCTAGCATTTGGTGGGAATGGGTAGCTTCCTTCGCTCTGCCTCTAAACTTTGTTTTTGTTTTTCTTATAGAACATATTGTTTTTACATAACTACACTGCTAATGCATATACTTCCTGAGATAATATTTGCTTTCACGTTGATAACCACAGTGTATAGCAATTATGCCATGGCATCTGTTTTAAAAATGTTGGTAGAATTGAATTATTTTTATGAATTTTATTACCCTAAAGAAGATATGGATATATGCTAACTTCTTTATTTTTAACAACAAAAGCAATAATACTAATAATGACTACTACAGTATTGAGGTTTTAAAATAAACCAGTCACTACTTCAAGCACTTTCTATGTATTAACCAATCCTCATAACAAACCTATCAGTAGGTAGATTTATTTTCACTGTGCAATTATGAATTAAAATGATATTAGATTAAATTACTTTGTCTTGGTCATGTATACACTAATGCATAGATTCAAGATTCAAAACCAGGCATTCTAGCTTCGTATAATATATATATGGAAATAAATAAATCTTAATAAAGTAAGGGGCATTTTTGCTTATGTGTAGACTGGAATAATTGGCAACAGGTAAATGCTCACATATACACCAACTATAAAAGCCATATAAAACAAGAAACAATGTACTTAAAAGCATCAGAGAACTACAGAAACAGGGAATATCAAGAGGCTAAGATTTTGGAAAAGAGAGAAACATGAAAGGATAGCTTACCTGTGGTTGCTATTTTCCAAGAGTATTTGCTGCTTCTGCACATGGGCAAGAGGCCAAGAATACAGGTTGTGTCTGGACAGAGGTCTGTTGCTGTGGATATTAGAAACGAGAGATTTTTCATCAGCTAGGAGCTGCTAGAGCAATATGGCTGCAACATCAGACACCTAACACACATGAGTAGTTTCCCATGGAAACATTTGACAAATTCTGATTTGTATGCAGTAAGATGCTAAAAAATCTAAATAAATAAATACATAAATAATACATCCTATCTATTAATAGAGAAACATGGTAATTAGCCGTACCTCCGCTACCCTTCCCATTGGCTAATCAGGGCGATATGCAAATTAACTGCCAACCAAGATGGCGCCCAGCAGCCAGGCAGCTTGAAGCGAACAGGAGGCTTGCTTGCTTCAGTGACGGAGGAAGCCAACGTTCCCCATCTGCCGCTGCTGGCCTCTGAGCTTGCAGTTTAAGAAACATTGTTGCAATTATAGAAGCTAAAAAAAACCCAGAAACCTGCTTTCAGCCAGCCGGGCCTCAGAGCTGGAGTTGAAACAGTGTTTCTATTATACAACCCAAACAAACCAGATACCTGCTTTCAGCAGCTGCGGTCTCAGAGCTGGAGCCGAGACTCAGAGAGAAAGCCAGCTCTCAGTTCCAGTGACAGCCATAGAAGGTAAATAAATCCAAGAATAAAAAAAAAAAAAAAGAAAAAAAAGGAGCGGTTTGGAGCTTCAGTCGCCCGCCAGCCTGAAAACGGCCCTCAGCCCCTCACCCAGACTTCCCAGGCAACCCAGGGGGATGCCCACCCTGAAGGGGGTGTGACCAGCTGCAAATAGCTATCATCCCCTCACCCAGGCTGGCCAGGCACCCCAGTGGGGACGCCCACCCTGAAGGGGGTGTGACCAGCTGCAAACAGCCATCATCCCCTCACCCAGGCTGGCCAGGCACCCAAACGGGACCCCCACCCTGATCCACAACACCCTTCAGGGCAAACCAGCCGGCCCCCACCCGTGCACCAGGCCTGTGTCCTATATAGTAAAAGGGTAATATGCCTCATAGCACCAGAATCAGCGGAGCTGTGAGGCCTCCTGGCACTGGGATCAGTGGAGCCATGAGGCCTCCCGGCACTGGGATCAGGGGAGCAGTGAGGCTTCACTGCCTCTGTGTCAAGCGGAGCTGCGAGGCCTCCCAGCACCAGGATCAGCGGAGCTGCGAAGCCTCCTGGCCCCTGGAGCAGCATGACAGGGGGCAGTGCCCAAACCCCCTGATCACCCTGCAGCTCTGTGTGTGACAGGGGGCGGGGCTGCAACCTCCCTATCCGTCCTGCTCTGTTTGTGACAGGGGAAGGCTCCCCAACCCCCTAATTGGCCCTGCTCTGTGCCTAATAGGGGGGAGCTCCCCAACCCCCTGATCAGCCCTGCTCTTTGTGTGACAGGGTGTGGCGCCCCAACCCCTCCATGGGCCCTGCTCTGTGTGTGATGGGGTGGAGTCGCAACCTCCCCATCAGCCCTGCCCTGAGTGTGACAGGGGGAGTGCCCCAACCCCCTGATGGGCCCTGCTCTGTGGGTGACAGGGGGCGGAGCCCCAACCCCCCTGATGGGCCCTGCTCTGTGTGTGACAGGGGGCAGCACCCTAACCTCCTGATCGGCCCTGTGTGACAGGGGGTGGTGAGGCAACCTCCCCATCGACCCTGCCTTGAGTGTGACAGGGGGCGGCGCCCCAACCCCCTAATCGGCCCTGCTCTGAGCCCGACCAGGGGCTGCACTTAGGGATTCGGCCTGCCCCTAGGGATTGGGCCTGCCCTCTGCCACCTGGGAGTGGGCCTAAGCCAGCAGGTCGTTATCTCCCGTGGGGTCCCAGACTATGAGAGGGCACAAGTGAGGCTGAGGGAGGACCCCCTCCCCCCCCACCAGTGCACAAATTTTTGTGCACCTGGCCTCTAGTAAATAAATAAATAAAATAACATAATATTCAATGCTATGATGCAAAATATATACTAAGACTCAACAGAGGAGAATACCCTGGTTTAGAAAACAAATAAGAAAATAACAAATATAGGCCTTTATGTAAATACTCAAGATGACCACAACTTTAAAGAGGTGTTAAATGGAAATACAAATACACCAAACCACACCCTGGTTTGACTAGGCTCAGTCTTTTATTGGATGCAGAGTTCATCTAACACTACATAAAAGATGTATATATAGTCAAGGTAATAATACCTTTAATATATAAAAATATTTAAGCATAAATAAAATTATGTAGAGGTAAATTATGTAGTTCTATCTTATTAAAGGTGGGGATGCCAATACTATAAGTTCATTAGCGACCATTACACATGATATCAAGTACACTCCACAGCTAAAATTACAAAAATTCATAAATAAGTAAAATTGTTTACTTGATAATATGGTCAATAGTTTCAATGGAACAGGTTAATCTTTTGTTAGATTCCAGCCAATTAGTTTTTCAGAAAAAATAAATAAATAAAAGAGTAGTATTCTATTGTGTAAATGTACCACAGCTTTTTTATCCACTCACTCACCTACTGATGGACTCTCGGGCTGCTTCCAAATATTGGCTATTGTAAATTATGCTGCAATGATCATAAGGGTATATAAATTCATTGGAATTAGTGTTTGGTAAAATCCAACACATATTTATGACAAAAACTCTTAGCAAAGTGGGGATAGAGGAAACATACCTCAACAAAATGAAGACCTTATATGAGAAACCGACAGCCAACATTATACTCAGTGGGCAAAAATTCAAGCATTCCCCTTAAGATTGGGAACAAGACAGGGATGTCCGCTTTCACCAAACTTATTCAACACTAGAGGCCCGATGCACAAAAATTCGTGCAAGAATAGGTCTTGGCACCCGGGACCCAGGTTGGCTTCCCCTGGGCCAGTGGTTGGCAAACTGCGGCTCGCGAGCCACATGCGGCTCTTTGGCCCCTTGAGTGTGGCCACGAAGTTTCAATCGCACTGTACATGCATGCCCACACGTGGTATTTTGTGGAAGAGCCACACTCAAGGGGCTGTAGTTTGCCGACCACTGCCTGGGCTGCCCACAGGCACCTGGGACCTCAGCTGGCTTCACTCCCACCCCGGCTTTGTCAGGAAGGACGTCCGAAATGACTTCTGGAAGATGTCTGATCTAATTAGCATATTACCCTTTTATTATTATAGATAGTACTGGGGGTCCTAACTACAGCAATCAGACAAGAAGAAGAAATAAAAGCATCTAAATAGAAAAGGAAGAAGTAAAATTTCCATTGTTTGCAGATGACATGATATTGTATATAGAGAACCTTAAAGATTCCACCAAAAAACTACTAGAACTGATACATGAATTCAGTAAAATAGGGTACAAAATAAATATCTAAGGCTATTTTTTAGAGGGCTTTAAATTGAGTTTTAATTAAGTGTTTGAACAAATACACAGTTTTTCTATGAGAAATAAGCAGGAATTTCTTTTGTTAGTGAAAGTATGCCTGGGTGTGTAAACATAATGCATATCTATATACTGGGTGTAATGTAAATAAATAAGTGTGGTTAAGTTATGAAAAAAGGGGTATCTGTTAAAATTTTTCCCATGCAACTTTTCATTATATTTTGGTGTACATCTATGGTTGGGTGGGAAAGTTATCTTTAAGTTTAAGTTATTACTCAGGGCCCAACATCTGGAGAGTATTAGTAACATATTTGTTCCATAAACACGTACATCTGAAGGAAAGTTATAACATTTTTTAAAAACAATTATTTTATAGGATAAAATTTTAAGATTGTTTTGTTGTTAGATTTTGAGAAATAATCCCACTTAGAAATATAATTATGTGAATGTTTAAAGGGAGGTCTGGGGAAAATTATGATTGATCATTTCCTGATTTGGACTATTTTTCAATGTTTTTATTTATTTCAGAGTGAGGAAGGGAGAGGGAGAGAGAGATAGAAATGTCAATGATGAGAGAGGATCATTGATCGGCTGCCTCCTGCAGAGCCTCTACTAAGGATTGAGCCTGCACCTGAGCATGTTCCCTGACCAGGAATTCAGCTAGGACATCCTGGTTCATGGGTCGATGCTAAACCACTGAGCAACACTGACCAGGCTGGACTATTTTTAAGTCTAGAAACCCACCTTTACTTCTCTGTAATATACTCTATCCTCAGGCAAAATCATTCATTCCCAGGGCCTTTAATTTCAGCCATGTACAAATGGCAGCCAAATATTTATCTCTAGACTTGACTATTCCCGTTGCCTAATTTGCAACTCCCTTTGAATGTTTTGATGTTTCAAAGACACCAAACATTTAACTTTTCAAAACAAAACAAATCCCAATATATTCCCTCACAAAAACTGGTCCTCATGCAACATCGTTTCTAAGCAGTTGCACAAATATCTATGCATTAATGAAAGGGCTCTCTCCTCTCCTCAACCAACCTTTCATAGTCAGTCAAACATCAAAAATTTCTGTATTACTTCATATGTATCTGTTAACTTGTTAGACTGAGTTTCATAAGGACAGAGACAATGCCTCACTTTTTTCACAGTTGTATAACCCAAATCCTGTGCAGTACCTCACTCCAAAGAAGGTACTTAGTAAATGTTTGTTAGATGAATAAATGAATATATATGTAGTAGAGGCCTTGTGCATGAAATTCGTGCACTGGGGGGGGAGGGGTTGTCCCTCAGTCCAGCCTTCACCCTCTCCAATCTGGGACCTCTCCAATCTGGGACTCCATACCATATGGAATCACTTACATGTAGACTCCAAAGTCATACACATAGAAACAGAGAGTAGAATGGTGATTATTAGGGACTTTGGGGTGGGGAAATGGGAATATGTTGGCCAAAGAGTACAAACTTTCAGATGACTGTATTACAGAGATCTAATGTACAGAACCTATATACATAAAAGCCTAAGTGACTGTTCAACTGTTCGACCAATAGACCATTTGACCATTTGACCAATAGCTATGATGTGCATTGACCACGAGGAGGCAGACACTCAACGCACAGGCATGGAAACATGGAACAGACTGATGAATATCAGAGGGAAGCGGGGAGAGGGGAGGATGGGAAGAGATTAACCAAAGATCATATATGCATACTAGGGATCCCTCAGCCTGGCTTTCACGAATCGGGCTGAAACTGGCAGTCTGACATCCCCCGAGGGGTCCCGAATTGCGAGAGGGCACAGGCCAGGCCAAGGGACCCCATTGGTGCATGAATCTGTGCACCAGGCCTCTAGTGGTGATATAATTAATTAAAGTATATTGTACACATCAGATTTCCTAAGAGAGTAGATCTTAAGTGTTCTCACCACACATATACACAAAATGGTGGCCATGTGAGGTGATAGATATGATTGTTATAATTTGACATACATATATGTTGTACACCTCATAGAGTGGAGGGGCAGATCTCTTTGGTGCATTTCACAAAACTTTAATTTATAACTTTAAATTTATTTTATATTAAGGTAAGTACTTCGTTATTGAATTTAAATGCTGTTGAAGGCAGCTACCTATGATATAACTAATGAATTTCAAAGTTTCCAATAACCTGTATACAAGGCACAAGTGACCTTACTTTTGAGCATGCTACCTAACAGATTCCATGTTGCCTATCAGGAAATAGGCCTGATTTCAGAGTTCATGTTTTTCATTAAAAACAAAAACAAAACAAAAAACAATTATCACCACTTAGCAGAAGGCAGTAGATCCTAAACAGATATCTCAACCAAAGTCAATTTTTTCTTGAAGCTTTGTTTTCACAAATCACTTTTTAATCACAAGTTATAATATAACATGGTGTACATATTTCTACCTTTTTAAAAAAATACATTTTATTGATTTTTACAGAGAAGGATAGAAAGTTAGAAACATCGATGAGAGAGAAACATCAATTAGCTGCCTCCTGCACACCCCCTACTGGAGATGTGCCTGCAACCAAGATACATGCCCTTTACTAGAATCAAACCTGGAACCCTGCAGTCCACAGGCCAATGCTCCATTCGCTGAGCCAGGCTACATATTTCTTTTTGATGTTGTTTATAATGGTTGCCAAAATAGTTGTGAGGATCATCTGGTTGTACATATTTCTTATATATATCATACACATGGATGATGGGAGTATTTTTACTTTGTCTAGTCATTTTATCCTTCTTTCTCCCCTTACCTAATTTATCTACACTAACTAGTAGCCTGGTGCACAAAAATTTGTGCACTCGGGAGGGGTCCCTCAGTTATTAAACATTTATCTGCACAACACTGACCACATTGGTGGTGGTGGTGGTCTTGTCAGAATGTGTTATATTATGCAGATGAAAATCTATTTAAACAGATTTGATGTAGATATTTTCAAAGATGGAAGAATTGTCCCTGTCAACTATTTTAGTTGATTCATATCGTCACTAATTGTCATCATTGCAAAGTTTTCAGTGCCCATATGGATTGCTGGATATAATAGGTCATGCGCCGTCCCTGTCCTTTGTAGCCTTTGTTACCTTAAGGACTCTAGTTTTCCATTTATATGTTTAAGTACCAACCTTACCGGCTTGAAAATGTAAGCTTTTAACACTGCTCTCTCTGTTCTGTATCCTTCCGATGAAAAGTGGAGTTGGGTTGCAGCACAGGAGAGAAATTCAGAAGGGGAATATTGACTGCAGTAGGAGAAGAGGGAACCTATTTCCCTGGCCACAGGCACTGGCACCCTGGACCACAGGGCTGGCAGCTTCTCCGAGTGGCTGCAGCCTGGGACCTCGGGAGGGTAGCTTGTCCGTCTCCTGGGCTGCAGCCAGCCGCAGGCGCTGGCACCTGGACCAAAGGTGGGCGGCTTCTTCTTCTGGCAGCTTCTTCTTCTTCTGTGCTTCCAGGGAGGGCAGTCAGTTATGTGTATATGTGTGTGCATGCAAACATAGGCGTGTACACGTGTTTATGTGGAAATCTGCTGGGCAAGTCAAAACCATAGAAGAGTTGCCCCCTATCTCTTGAATCTTCCAGAGATATCCCCCACTTTTTTATTCTATCACTACTGGAGTCAGTATTTGCAGTCAGCCATCCAGTGACTCTCTCAGTGTCTATTTCTGACTTCTTCTTTCCCTTTCTGTCTCCCAACCCCTAATCATATTTCCACTTGGATGCATCATTTTTACTCCCAATATGCTGTATAGAGGAGTCAGGATGCTGTCTTCCCATGAATAGTACTCAGTAACAAACCAATTGCATTTTAGTTGGGCAATGCCCTTACCCACCCTTCAAATCCCTTCCACCATGCATTTCTGTTTCCCTTTTTGTTTGTTGGATTGTTCTGCTGCTCCTTCTCCTCACTCCACCACCCTTGGACCATAATGTAAAATTCTTTTACCATGTCAAGAAATTATTAAAAATACAGGTACTTTGAAAAAAAAAATACAGGTACTTCTCTGAACACCGGCCACAGCCGCCCGCCTCTTCCCTGGCCCCGCTCCGGCTTCTCCCAGGGACGCCTTTGCCTTGCCACCCGGCTCTTGCCTGCTGCCTGAGTTTCTGATCACTGTCCTTCCCCTTTTGCCTCCCATCATTGTGCCTACGTATGCAAATTAACCACCATCTTTGTTGCCAGTTAATTTGCATATCACCCTGATTATCCCATGGGAAGCGTAACGAAGGTATGGTCAATTACCATGTTTGTCTATTATTAGATTAGATGATAGACTAGGGCTGTCACGACCAATGGACGACTGGTCACCATTAGGGGACCTCACCTGGATCAGGGGTGTGGCTGGCCTAAAAAACCATTGGCGGTCCCTCGCCCAGGCCAGGGCGGCACTGGGGGCCAGGTGTGTGTGGTGCAGTCTTTTAAAAATAAAGAAAGGGCAGCTTCTCAAAGTGCAGTCACCGAGGCGCAGCTCCGCACAGGCGCACTGGGCCCAGCACCAGGTGCGGGAAAATGGAGTCCAGGCAGGAGCAGCCCCAGTGCGTGTGGCCAGGTGGTCTTGGGGGTCATGCAGATGGGTGGACTGTGCTGGACGGCGCTGGAGGGCTGTGCAGAGGGCCGCAGAGGTACGGAGCTGTTCGGACAGTGGCCCGGGGGGTCAGCGAGGCTGGGGTGCCAGGTAGGCCCCTGGTCCTCAGGCACTTCCAGGGGAGCGTGGCCATCCAGAGTGGGAGAAGAAGCCCTTCTTTCCGGAAGAACACAGATGGTTAACATGCATAGAGAAACTATGTCGGTGCCCTGAGCTGCCTGTTGGTGCTTGACCGCAGGGATCACTGTGGGGCGTAGGCCCAGACATGGGCCAAGATGTGGCCTTGGCAGCAGGACTCACCCCCGGCATCGCCTCAGCATCACGACCTCATGACTTCATGATGTCACCCGCAAGTGGCCATCGCTGCTGGTCTATGGGCCCCAGTGAGTCGTCACTGTGTGTGCTCAGGGCAGTGCTCTCTGTGCTTCCATTGAAAGGACATCGTATGTGATGGGTGATGTTGCTTCCTTAAGGTTGAAATGGGGCAGCCTGAACTTGCTTAGGATGCTATCTTCTTGGGCTCAGGGAACAGGCAGCCACTGGTGTCCCAGCTTGGCCATCCCACACAGTCAGATGCCACCAGGAAGCACAGAAATGCCAAAGCCCCAATGGAACCTGCCGGGAAACAGACCCCAGTTCACATACTGGAGTGGAAACAAGAAAACAGTGGCACCTGTTGGACTTCAGCTAGGACTGTGCTCCTGGGTCTGTCTGCAGGGTCCCTGCACCCTGGCCATGGCACCATGGCCAAGGAAGCTCTGTAAGCCTTGATTCTGGAATTACAGATCTTAGCAAAGATTGTAGGAAGGTGCACAATGATGTAGTAGAAAATAGCAAGGTTAGACTGTGTGTGAGTGTGTGCATTTATACACATATATGCCCATTTCCCCCAGTCTTTTTCTGAGCTGTTTGAGAGCATGCTCTATACATGACAGGATGCCCGGATACTCCCCTGTGTATTTCCCCAAAGCAGACACACCTACATAACAATTCTCTACCCAACCACGTGAGGAAATCTTCATTCAAACAGTATTAAGGTTCAATCCACTGACCCCATTTGAATTCTGACAACTGTGTCAACAATGTTGCCCACTCCCCACCCCCAGGATCCCATCCACCTAGGATGGGTCCTCTGTCATTCCCGTCCCTAACAGTTTTTCAGTTTTAATTAAAAATCATAGACTTTTGCCCTAAAAATAAATAAATAAATAAATAAATAAAAATAAAGAAAGACCTGCTGGTACTCCGAGTTAGGAGCCAGTGGTCCCGGATTGGAGAGGGTGCAGGCTGGCCTGAGGGACCGCCCCCGCCCCCCCACATGAATTTTGTGCACCGGGCCACTAGTATTCCATAATCACGTTGTACAGTATTTTGCTTGTACCTTTTCCTGCTTTCATTTCTCCCACCAGTTATTCTGTTGATGATACCTTGACTATATTTACTTCATATATTTGCAATGGCTGAAGCAAAATGCAATGGCTTTAACTGGTCTAACTTTGATTAGACTCTCTTTAAAGTCATGACAACCAACAATGTTCAAGTGGATTATTAATGATGGCCAGCAACCATACTTTCCCACTTTCTTGAAATCTTCAACCACCCCTTCTCTTTCTTGAAATCTCTTCTCTTTCTTGAAATCTTCAACCACCCCTTCTCAACACAAATGCTCAGTTGTTTAACTGCCACCTACTTTATTGAGAACAAAGAAACAAAGTCAATCTTGAACAGACTGCACTCATATCTACCCACACTCTGCCTTCCTTTCTGTTAACATTTGTGAATTATTAATGCTCATATCTAATGTCAATCTATGTGTTCACTACACAATTTTCTAACTGTGAAGCAGAGAGTTTACCACCATGTTTCTGCAATATCATAAATCTAAGTATATTTAGCCATTCTATTTAAAACTGTTGCCTAAGATATCATATTTCAGAAGAAAGTGATATTTTTGTATCCTTTCATTACTTTTAAGTGTTGTAAAAATCACTTAAAAACTCAGTTTAATTTTAAATTAAAGAAAATCTTTGAAATTTAACATTTTGTGAACAGAAATAAAATTTAATGTATATACAGAACTCCAGTTTCTGTTCATAGAAAAAAAATAATAAAACTTTAAACATGTCTGCCTGTCTACATGAACCCCTGATTGTTTCTAGATATGTCTAAGGGAGAATAAAATAAATTCTACATCTACTTGGGGCCCAAAACTGTCACTAATAAAAATGCCATCAAATGGAAAATTATATTTTAAGAGTCACAGAGAATTATTGTAAAATATTTCATAAATATAATTATATAAGAGTATACTTCCACACCTCAGTTAATCCTTTTTTTGGATGGCATGTAATCCAAATGCACTTTTAGATCCAAGCAGTGTTATTATTATTTCAATTTAACATCTCTTCACTTTTAGGAAATATACAACCGGGACTCATGCAAAATCAAACTCTCTGTCTATGAAATTCTTCCGAGTTTATCTAGCATGAGTAACTAGGAAATGTTCTATAAATATTCATAAGCTGGCAGTTACCCATAGCTGAAAGATATTTGAGGTATAAAAATAAAATCTCATAGAAAAGTTTAACCTGATTATTTTAAATTGAGGTAGGAACTTTTCTTGAAGGCTCATGGATGACCAATATGTTTACTCTATTTTAAACAGCTGCTTTTATTTCGATACTTTCCATGTTATATCTAGTATTAATGGAAACGTTTCATATAATAGACTAGAGGCTCAGTGCACAAAAATTTGTGCACTCGTGGGGGGAGGGGAGGGTCCCTCAGCCCGGCCTGTGCCCTCTTGGAGTCTGGGACCCCTCGGGAGATAATGACCTGCTGGCTTAGGCCTGCTCCCAGGTGGCAGAGGGCAGGCCCAATCCCTAAGTGCAGCCCCTGGTTGGGCTCAGAGCAGGGCTGATTGGGGAGTTGGGGCGCCGCCCCCTGTCATGCACAGAGCAGGGCAGATTGGGAGGTTGCGATGCCACCCTCAGTCACACTCAGGGTAGGGCTGATTGGGGGGTTGGGGCACCACCCCCTATCACACTCAAGGCAGGGTCGATGGGGAGGTTGTGGTGCCACCCCCTGTGACGCACAGAGCAGGGCCAATCAGGTGGTTGGGGCGCTGCCCCCTGTCAAGCACAGAGCAGGGCCGATCAGGGGGTTGAGGAGCTCCCCCCTGTCACGCACAGAGCAGGGCCCATCAGGGGGTTGGGGAGCTCCCCCTTGTCACTCACAGAGTAGGGCCGATAGGGGAGTTAGGGCACCGCTTCCTGTCACACACAGAGCAGGGTGGATTAGGGGGTTGGGGCGCCACCCTCTAGCACCCACAGAGCAGGGCCAATCAGGGGATTGGGGTGCCACCACTCTCACACTCTGGGCAGGGCCGATGGGGAGGTTATGGCTCTACCCTGTCACACACAGAGCAGGGCCTGTGGGCGGGGGGTTGGGGCGCCGCACCCTGTCACACACAGAGCTGCAGGGTGATCAGGGGGTTTGGGCGCTGCCCCCTGTCATGCTGATCTGGTGCCAGGAGGCCTCGCGGCTCTGCTGATCCCGGTGCTAGGAGGCATATTACCCTTTTACTATATAGTATAGAGGCCTGGGGGCCGGCTGGTTTGCCCTGAAGGGTGTCCTGGATCAGGGTGGGGGTCCCCACTGGGGTGCCTGGCCAGCCTGGATGAGGTGATGATGGCTGTTTGTAGCTGGTCACACACCCTTCAGGGTGGGGGTCCCCACTGGGGGGCCTGGCCAGTCTGGGTGAGGAGCTGAGGGCTGCTTTCAGGCTGGCAGTTGACTGAAGCTCCCAACCGCTCCTTTTTTTCTTTTTCTTTTTTTTTTTTATTCTGGGCCAGTTTTAGCTCTGGCTCTAGCTCTGAGGCTTCCGCTGCTGAAAGCAGGTATCTGGTTTGTTTTTGTTCTATAATTGAAACAATGTATAACTCCAGCTCTGAGATCCCGGCCGGCTGAAAGCTGGTTTCTGGGGTTTTGTTTAGCTTCTATATTTGTTACAATGTTTCTTAGAGTTGCAGCTCAGAGGCCGGCAAGTCAGGCGGGGAACGTTGGAGTCTGCAGTCACTGGAGCAAGCAAGCCTCATGTTCACTTCCAGCTGCCTGGCTGCCGGCCGCCATCTTGGCTGACAGTTAATTTGCATAAGGATATGCTGATTAGTCAATGGGAAGGGTAGCGGTCGTATGCTAATTACCATGTTTCTCTTTTATTAGTGTAGATGTTATTCCTATCATTTGCTACTCTGCTATATTAGTGTTTTTGCTTGTAGATTATCATAAATAGGAAGATTTTTTTTATATACCTGGCAGTACTTCACAGTACCTCCACATTTTAATTTATTACTCTCATTTCTTTATGTGATGACTGTGAATTTTCTACTTTCACCTAAACTTCTGATTTACAGTGTTTATTAAGGAGTTAGCAAAACTAATTTTTCTATATATATAAATAAATACCTATTTAATTTTAAGTATTAAATTATAAATTAAGTATTTATAATTTTATAAGTATACATATATAAGATGATTGATAGGATGATCAGTTTTGTGAAAAACACTGAGAGATATTACCATAATTATTATATCTAGAGTACTGCACTCTCTTTGAATTTATTCCTATTGACTCAAAATAAAGTTATATAAATGATAAAAATAAAGGTTGCCCACTCCCCAATTAAACTAAGTAGTATAAAAAGGATTTTTATCATAAAAAATAAATAATTTAAATAAAACATATGCACACTGTCATATATTAAGCCACTTTAAATATATACCAGAAAATAAAATATATGACCAATATATGTGCTTCCTATTATATCAAAGCTATTCTGAAGACAAGTAATATTATCTTTGGTTCTTACATAATAATTATCACAATCTCACAATTATTTTTATAACTTATAAAAGGAATGAAATTTTGTTACACAAGACAATATTCCCTAGGAGAAAATTTTCAAATCAGTATGCATATATTATACTAACACTTTGGAGTGTAATAGTTGAGAAATGGGACTACTTTGCCTCACTAAACTTCTAGGAAAATAAAAGACCATGTCTATATTATAATGTTCAAAATGAATTAGGTAAAACCTTTGGTTATTATTCATGATTGTACATTTTAATGTAGCCCAGAAGCACCGGACAAATTTTAGAAATTTTTTAAAGTGGTTTCAGGGAAATTAGACCATTTAAAAATGTTCCTCCCTATTCAATCCAGTCACACTATATAGACTAGGTAATGATCTCATATATCCATGTCACAGGCCAGAGAAAATAAGTTTACAGTTATTGGTATGGAAAATAATACAATAATTAATAATAATAATACAATAGTTAACTCTGTGTTTCACATACTCATAACTATAAACCTACTTTTGCCCACCCTGTAGTTTTTAATCGAAGAAACTTTTCTATACAGACCCTAAGTATACAATTTAAGTGTTGATGTATGTGCATATTTATATATATGTATGTGTGTATGCATATTTATATTTATACTTGTGTGTATATAAGTATATGTTACATGTGTGCAACAACTGCTGTTAAACCAAAATATAGATAATTTACATCACCTTGAAAGATCCTTGTGCCTTTCAGTCAAACTCAAGCCCCATCAATAACTACTCTACTGAGTTCTACCACCACAAATTAGATTTGCCTATTTTTGAAGTTCAAATGAAATTATACATTAGCTACTCTTTCCTCTCTGATTATTTTCACTCAAAAATGTTTTACGATACAACCAAATTGTAACATACCCTAGCAAGTTATTACTGTTGTGTTTGTGTATTGAAAAATAAAACTCTAGTTTTTGCCTTCCTAGGCTGTTGGATGCCAGATCTGTTAGGACTAGCTTTGTTTGAGTTAGATCTGTGGACAGCCTAAAAACATGATTTATAAAGGAAGCTTGGTGTTGTGCAGCATCAGTTTTTCCTCCAGAGAGTCAGTTAGTAATACTAAATATATGAGCCAAACTCCGGGAAGGGCTCAAGATTGGCAGAACATGATCAAACCCTGGTGAAAAATCTGGCACCAAAGCTTGGGTGAACATCCCTGCTGGACAACACTCTGATCACACATCAGTAGCAGGAAGGCATCCATGATGGTGCAGGGAGAGGACAATGGAAGCTCGGTGTTTAGTACCTCTTGAACTCTAACTCTACGCACTTTTTCTTTTGGCTATTTTTTTTTTCAGCTTTATTGGGGCAGATTTGACAAATAAAAATTCAATACATTGAAGGTATACAACTTGACATTTTGGTATATGTGTACATTGTGAAATGATTACCACATTCAAGCTAGTTAATATATTCATCAGCTCACAGTTATTTTGTGGGTGTATATATCTGTGTTTGTGTGAGAGAGAGAGAACACTTAAGTTCTATCCTCTTAGCAAGTTTCAAGTATACAATACAGTATTGTTCATCACAGTAGCCTTTCTGTACATTAGATCTCCAGGACTATTCATCTTGCTTAACTGAAACTTTGCATCCCTTGACCATTATTTCCTCATTTCTCACACTCCCTAATGCCTGCAACCACCATTCTGTGCACTGCTTCTATGACTTTGACTATTTTACTTTTTTAAGTTTTTTATTAAATTTAGTAAGGTGACTCTGGTTAGTAATATTATATATATTTCAAGTGTACAACTCTATGATAAATTATCTCCATAGATTTCACATATAAGTGAGATTATGCACTGATTCTCTATGTCTGAAAATAGAGAAGTACAAGAGTAGTAAGAAATATACTACCTTTTTATTTATAACACTATCCCCAGTACCTACATCACAGCATCCAACAGCAGCTTCTCAATTAATGGCAGTAAAATAAATCATTATTTAAATGAAAATTCAGAAGGATCAGCTATCCTTGCCCTCATTCCTCACAGGACTCTCTGTGGGTGCAAATAAGGGATGAGGAAATAGTATTAAGCACAGATCTTTGAGGTTAAATATTGACTTAGGATCTTAAATTTTCAGCAAAGTAGGTTATAGTACCCAATATTATTCTGTTTTTGCATAAAGGATACCTATATGATCCATATATATATCATTTATCTCTCAAAAGATAGAGGATACCAACATTGATAAACACGGCTGTTTATAAGGATCTTGAGGGCTGTCCTCATCTTTGAGCCTACAAATGTGGACAATTTAGAGAAGTCTTTTTAGTGACTAACACTAGCCTTTGCTGTCTTTGAGAATTTGGCTCATCTGCAATATTAATATCCAACACTTCATGCTAGATGCACCAGCACTACCGCCCACTTCTATGAAATTAGCGGCACTCACACATCCTGCTGAAAGTCGCTGTAGGCAGCGCTGGTCCATGACACCAGGACCCCTGCACAGCTAATTGAATCACAGATGAGCACTTGATCAAAGGACAAACAAGCTGTGTTTTCAGTAGCTGAATGCAAAGTACCAGCCGATTCTTAAAAAAAATGATTTTTAACAAAGCTGGTCAGAATATTTTCAACTGATATTGTAAAAACAAACATCCAGTTTATTTTGGGAAGGAAAATAGATACAAAGAGTTTAGTTGAGTTATGTTGCTGTCACAGCACTAAAATGCATATCTACAGCCTGAAGCCTTTGATTCTGAGTGACCTAATGTTTTTATTTCTGGAAAGTTCTGAACCTACTACGGTTTTGCTCTTCCCAAAGCCTGATTGTCTTTTTATGTTTTAAATAAGTCATGACCTGGTCCCCTGTGTAGCTCCATAATTTTTCTCGTATGTAAAATAATTTGAGTGAATCTCTGTTTCTTGAGAACAAAAAGCACTTAATTAAAATTCTCTTTCATGGAGCTCCTATTTATCCATGTGACCACACTTCCTACATTGCTGACATCTTAGGATTAATTATAATGAGATTTTACCATAGTCTTTTTCTTCACTTTATTTTTTTGTGTGATCCATTATTAAACCTTTTGTTATTGAAGAAAACTATTCCAATTGTTTAATGAAGAGCTGGCTCTGTTGTCATCTGCATTTCCTCCTTTGTTCCTATTCTCCAATGCATCTCCTCTGGAAACTCTCTCACTCTTCAATCTCTTTCTTGTTTCCTTTTTCTTTTTATTGATTTCACAGAGGAAGCGAGAGGGAGAGAGATAGAAACATCAATGATGAGAGAGAATTATTGATCTGCTGCCACTGCATGCCCTTCCCCCCAACTGGGGATCGAGCCCACAACCAGGACATGTGCCCTGACCAGGAATCGAAATGTGACCTCCTGGTTCATAGGTGAACTCTCAATGACTGAGCCTGCCGGCTGGGCTCTTTCTTGTTTTCTTATTCCATTATTACTTTACCTCAGTTTAGAAATGTGTGTTATATTCTTATACATCCTAAGCTAGAATACTCTCTTGTCCAATGTTATTCTCTCATGATGTTATCTATTTACTATCACATTTCTTGAAATAATAACTTAGTTCAGGTCTCCTAATTCTTATGGGAGTATTTATGTCTCAATTTTTCTAAAATATTGCTTGCACCAAACTTCTGTAATATAAATTCTCTTTAATATTATGAGGAAACAATTATTCACAAAATGTCTTCTGTCTTTTGTATTCATAAATTATATCTAAGGGCTACAAAAAAGCAAGGGATAGAAGAAGGGCAAGAAAGAAAAGGCTATATGGCATTCTAAGGGGACAAATAACAAACAGAAGATTTGCTTGTCTTTTAATCTTTGGTTTTCTTGTGAATGATCTCTCAGAAATCTTACATTTTTATTTTTCTTGTCTTCTAAATGTACATATTTTGTGTGTTAGCCTTGGGAAAAGTCTTAAGAGGACGAGTTATTATTAAACACCAGACTTCTATGTGTAATTTTACAAACCTGTATACGTATCCCCTATTTTCCCCTTGGCTGTATGCCTCAGGAGGCTGACCTATTTGATCCTCATTAATGAACTCTCTTAATCTATAATTTACAGTTAGGTTTAGCCAATGAAAACTAGTAACAAATGGTCAAGGAAAGAAGGAACATAAAATTCAATTACGTATTCTATTGTCTCTCTCTCTCAGGGGGCTTCCTAAAGGTTGGCAACACTTACACATTAAATTTTAAAGTTTCTATGTGTAGGTTCTTTTTACAAAGTTACTTCACTCTGAATTCTGGTAGCAATCTCCTCCACTTTATAGTTAGGGGCATTAAAAGCTATTACAAATCCTAGGGTTTCCATAAACATCTTATTAAATTTTTCTCTAATTAGATAACATATGCTGTTTTTTTTTTCAAGGCACTGACAGATACAGTACTTTTCACATATTTATGAATTTTCACTTTCAGTCATATTTTTGCATTGTTTTCTTTTTGTTGTCTATCCCTAAAAAACCTCTCAATTTCTTTACTGTGTCTTAGGGCCATTAAATGCCTTTTAAGCACTCAGGTTTCTATTTTTTAAAAAATATACTTTATTGATTTTTTTACAGAGAGAATGGGAGGGGGATAGAAAGTTAGAAACATCAATCAGCTGCTTCCTGCACACCTCCTACTGGGGATGTGCCCACAACTAAGGTACATGCCCTTGACTGGAATCGAACCTGGAACCTTCCAGTCCACAGGCCGACACTCTATCCACTGAGCCAAACCAGTTAGGGCAATCACTTGGGCTTCTTGACATGAGTAGTAGAAATGAGTCAATGGGAGAAACCACCCTCTGTTCTCATCTTGTTCCCACTTACATTCACCTATCTACTCTTATACTCACCTGGCTCTGATGTTTCTGGATCACACCTTTGTATAAGGTTTTTGCTTTTGACCACATATAAACACTTTTTTTTTCCTGTTTAAAACACATACATATACCAAAACAAACAAACAAACAAAAACATTTTCTTCCCTATCAAGCCACTTAGAATTTTGCTGATAGTTTCTAGTGTTTGGCATCTCACCCCTAAACAAAAACAAGAATTTTAGTCAGATTTAATAATCAGCCCTCTTTCTTGCTGTACACATTCTGTT
Source organism: Myotis yumanensis (assembly GCF_028538775.1). Lineage (NCBI taxonomy): Eukaryota > Metazoa > Chordata > Mammalia > Chiroptera > Vespertilionidae > Myotis > Myotis yumanensis. The sequence goes on from NW_027223754.1 coordinate 134,613,211, forward strand.
AGAATTATATTTGTTTAGTTTTGCAGGGGCAGCAAGAGAGAATCACATTCCAGTCAGTTAAGACATCCTATCTAATAAAGAGGTAATATGAAAATTGGCCATCACTCCAACACACAAGATGGCTACCCCCATGTGGTCAAAGATGGCCGGCAGGGAAGGGCTGTTGTGGGTCATCAGGGTGGCAGGGGAGGGCAGTTAGGGACAATTGTGCCAGCAGGGTAGCAGTTAGGCATTGATCAGGCTGGCAGGGGAGTGGTTAGGGGGTGATCAGGCTGGCAGGCAGAAGCGGTTAGGGGCAATCAGGCAGTCGGGCAGGTGAGTGGTTGGGAGCCAGCAGTCCTGGATTGTGAGTGGGATGTCCTACTGCCCGTTTAGGCCCAATCCCACCAGGATTTAGGATTGGGCCTAAACAGACAGTCCGGCATTCCTCTCCCTTCTTACAGCTGTCAGTCTGTTCCACATACCCATGTCTCTGTTTGTATTTTGTTCCTCAGTTTATTTTGTTCATTAGATTTCACATAGCCAGGTTTTGAACTGCCTACAGAGAGGACCATGTGACAGAACTTTGAATTGACCCACCAGCTAACAGCCAGCTAATCAATCACACAGTAGCAATAAAATGAATTCTACCAACAATGACAGAGACTTTGGAGGCAATTTTCCCCCCAGTTGAGCTTCCAAATGAGAAAAAAGTTTAGCTGATATCATGATGATGGTCTTATGATACTAGAGCAGAGGGCCAAGTAAATTGTGTCTGGACTTCTGACCTATAGAAATTGTGAAATAATAAATGTGTGTGTTTTTTAACAACAACAAAAAAGAATTACATTTGTTTACACAAAATGAACTATCATCCATTTGTTTTAATTTCAAATATATGTGACATGTTGAACTTTTTCTTTTATTTTTTCTTTAAGTTTTAATTTTCTCATCTATCTTCATAAGGTATTCATTATACATGTAATAGATAAATTCCTGTAAAGAACATTGTTCCAGTCCTTGTATGAAATTAGCATTTGATGTGTGGTAGCTATTATTATTATTAGTGTTATTTTTTAAAATATATTTTTATTTATTTCAGAGGAGAAAGGGGAGGGAGAGAGAGAGAAACATCAATGATGAGAGAGAATCATGGATTGGCTGCTGCCTGCACGCCCCTCACCAGGGATGAAGCACACAATCTGGGCATGTACCCTTGACCAGAATCGAACCTGGGACCCTTCAGTCCCCAGGCCAATGCTCTATCCACTGAGCCAAATCAGCCAGGGTATTAGTAGTAGCATTTTTAATGGACATGCAATGAGTTTCTATATTTACCATACTCAAAGCTGAATCCATTGACTTCTGCAAAGTTACTCTTCCTCAGCGGTGGAACTGAATAAATTGGACCAGGAAAAAAGCAGAAGTAAGAGTCTTTGACTTTAGATTCACTAAAACCAACAGGTAGCTGGATGAACCTTAATAGTCTTCTTTTTTTGAATCATCTCTAGACTCTTTGTAAGAATAAAATGGATTTTGATGCCTGGCTTCCATCTGGTGGGGGTGGCAAAGAATCTTCCTGAAACTTCAGAAAGAATTACATACATTTAGATGAGCCCATTCACAAGCTGAGATAGCATACTCTTGGCTACCCCAAGTCACAAAGAGCTGTCTTTAGGGCCCATCTCCAAAGGCAGCTCTCATTAAATGGTGGACCAGGGTTCTAGTCGAGACAGACAAAACCCACAGGGAAAGAGAGCATATTTGTTGAATTATTCTGATGTAAAGACATTCGCTGAAGGTCACTAACCATAAGAGAAATGCAAATTAAAACCACAATGAGATATCACCTCACACATGTCAAAATGACTATCATCAATAAATCAACAAAGAACAAGTAAATGTTGGCAAGGAGAACAAGTGGAGAAAAGAGAACCCTAGACCACTGTTGTTTGGAATGCAGATTGGTGCAGCCAATATACTGTGGAAAGAAGTATATTTTTATCAAAAAATTAAAAATGGAACTGCCTTATGATCCATCCATTTCACTCTAGGAATATAACTCCCTCCCCCAAAAGAACCTGAAACACTAATTTGAAAGAATATATGCACCCCTATGTTCATTGCAAATGATAATGTTTAAAAAGCAATCAAGACATTACATTCTTAGATATTTTAATTAATCTTCTGTGTAGAAGTAAAGGCATACTTTTACCGGGCAGGGAATCGGCAAAATTATATTGAGCTTCTACTATGTGCTAGATTCTAGGATTAGGACAGTGGACCAAAAACTTGTGGAGTTTATATTCTAATGTGAGAGACTGACATTAAATAAACATCAGGTGCACAACAGTATATGGTTTGAGTATTTAAGAAGTCCTTAATATCAACCCTGCAGCCTTAGAAGCACATGCACTAAAAATATCATTTATTTTTAGTCTGACTTCTCTACCAAGCTCTAGACTCCTATCAAACTGCCTACTCAAATCTTCATTTCAATGTCAAATAGATCTTTTTTACTGGATACATCTAAAACTAAATTTTGTCTTCTCCCCAAATCTTTCTTATCCACAACTTTCCACATCTTTGCTGATGTGCTTGCTGCCAAGATCCCTTGTCAGCACTGACACAGTCATTCCCCCAGATGCCAGGAGTGTTGGCTGCTTAGACATCACAGGCGAGTCCTTCTCCTAGAATTTCCTGATTCAAATGGACAGCAGCTGATGTGCCAAGATCACGCCCCATCTCCAGAAGTAGTTTATATTCAATGAATATTCAGTGCAGGGGTACAAAGGCCCAACTCTTTCACCTGAAATTTGGACCTCTTGGAGAATCCATCTTAGTTACAAAGTTCCCAGTTACATAATGCCTCCATTGTCACTGAGTCACATTTCAACTTCTATCTGCATGCTATTCCCCTTTTTCTTACAGTATTTTGTCTCCCACAATAAACTGCCTGGTGACATTTCCATTCAAGTAATGTTTCCTGGAGATTTTGTATGAAGAGTGTTGATCCTAAATGTGGCCTTTAAAAGCAGACTTTAAATTGAGATTTTTGAACTGAATCACCAACTGGCTGACTGGAATGAACATGCTATCACTGGTGGTAAACAGTACTGACTCTAGTGGTGCTATTGTTTTACACTTCATAGATGTGTAATAATCTTAGCAAAATGAATACAGTACATCTTCATTTGTGAGGTTAGAGAAAATACTAATTATATAGGACAGATTTATGCATTAGGGAAAAACAAGAAGGGCTAAGGGTAAATAATCAGTAATTATAGATGAAATGTGTAAACTAAAGGATTTCTCAGCAGTATATAAGATTGTCTTCTCCTGGAGCTAAAGGACAGATGAAGTTGAGGATGAGGCACAGGATGTAATTATAATGGTAGTGTTGTAATGTATTCCGCGAATCACAGAAGGACGCCTCAAGAAGTCAAATTAAAGAGTCACATTTATTGCAATCCGGGACTATGAGAGGGCATCTTGCTTTCCCAAATCTCATAGTAACAAGATGGCCAAAAAATCAGACTTATATAGGCAAAGATCACAAAGGTATTGATTACATCTTAAGGTTTGGAATGAGGAACCTGGTTTGCAAAAAAAGCAGTTTACAGAAGCAGAAGCAGCATGTTATCTAAATTACAGTTTTGGGTCTCTGGATCACTGAATTGACAGAAACACATTATCTAGAACCCTCTGGTCTGGAATGAGGAACCTGGTCAGACTTAAGTATGTTATCTAAATTATAGTTTTGGGTCTCTGAAACACTGAGTCAACAAGGATACATTAACTGGAGCCCTCTGACCTTGGGATAACTGTGCTGTCCTTCTCAGGTAATGGAAAATGTGCTTTCTAAGACCAGTATGACCACAATCAATGGGATATTCACAGTACAATCAATAGGGTATTCAATTGAATGGGATGATTTATATAATTCAGAAAATCAAAGTAACTTTTCTATTGTTAAACCAAACAGCAGGGTTAGAGTTAAACTACAGTTTCTACCTGAGATGATTGCTACCATACTTCAGTAGCAGAGTTCCAGGGAAAGTTTAATTCTTCATCCAATCCCTCTAGGGAGGAAGGGACTCTGACTTAGGATGTATACATCTGGCTCAATGCACTTGATAATCGGCAGATGTGACTCACTTCCCAGCTTATAAAGGCTGCAGATCTGGTGCCATGATATCCTCTCTGATTGGTCACTATTACCTTAGACTGGTTACTATAGTAACTCCTGAACTCAAAGGTAAAACACCACTTGGGACATGTGATGCCCTCTTCCCTCATTGTTCTTTTCTTTCTGGCTTTCTTCCTTCTTCTATTTTGTGAATATAGACCTTTTTGGCTATTTCCAGCTCCCTTGTCTTATGTAAATGCAACTGTTGCTGCTCCCTGTACCTGGCTCCCCTATGTTATGGAGATGTACCTCTTGCTGCTTCCTTGTCTTATGGAAATGTAACTGCACCTGGCTTCCTTGTGTTATGGAGATGTACCTTCCCCCAATCTGTAGCCCTGTGTTTTTCTATGGACCCAATTCTAAAATTTCCCTAAGCCTGCCTATATTCCCTTAAAATTCCTGTTTCAAAAGGATTACTTCCAAAAGGAGTATATAAGTGGAGGACTTAGCATGTCTAGCAAGCAAAAGTTTGCTGCCTATTTATGGGAATAGACTGGGAAAATGAGGAACCTAGGGGGAAAGAACCTGAAGTTGGACAAAGGAGTGTTTATCAATATGGGAACACTCTTTCATGATTCAATATTAAATTCTGTGGCAAGGAAAATGAAAGTAATATGCTGCTGCAAGTTTGGGGCTTGGAAACTGAAAGCTTACTGGAAGTGATGGCCAATCTTAAATGAGGTAGAAATGCCAGAATAGCTGTGGCATATGGTAGAGAAAAGAATTAAATGCCTTAGAAAGGAATGTATATTATAGTGTAGATATTATATAACACCAGGAAATTTCAGCCAATTATATTCTGTGGAAGGTCCTAGAATATACTATTTCCCAAAGCAATAAGGCTCTCCGTTGTAGATAATAGCATCTCTGGGAAAGATGCTATTACTAAACTGAGCTTACTGATTGCAATGTCATAATGGTGATACTGAATTTTTGGACTGGAACCGGATTCTTTGTCGGCCAGAATGAAGAATGAATGCATGGACAGAAAGTGGTATAGCAAAGGTGAAGATTTATTGAAGAACAAGTACAGACTCCCACATGAGGAGAGGGAAAGAGTCCCACAGAACTGACTCCCAAGTAGGGAGGGTGGAAAGGGTCCCACTGAGTTCCTTTTCCCTATGGTTTATAAAGGCTGCAGTTCCTGTGTCCTGATATCTCCTCTGATTGGTCAATATTCCCCTTCAAATTGTTTACCATACTGATTCCTAAGGCCTTCCTCATAGTCCTTCCATTTCTCTGGGTTTTCTTCTTTTCCATCTGAATGAAGGTCTTCCTTCTCTTTATTTTGTAAATATAGACCTTTCCTGGCTACTTCCAGTTCCCTTGTCTTATGTAAATGAACTGTTGCTGCTCCCTTGTCTTATGGAGATGTAACTGCACCTGACTTCCTTGTGTTATGGAGATGTACCTTCTCCCAGTCTGCAGCCCTCCCACCACTTTTCCATGGACCCCAATTCTAAAAAATCCCTAAGCCTGCATATGTTCCCCCCAAATTCCTGCTTCAATGGGAACTAAAACTGATAGAGACCAAGTGATCATACTTGGCCTTCAAAACAAGACAGGCACAATGATGATAAAGAGTAAAAAGTTTGAAGGCATCTGGCAGGCCTGACTTCAGAGAACTAGGGAGACAGTTAATATAACATAGGGCTAGATAGATGGATAATGAACAAGTATATCATTGCAGTATCATAACAAAAAGAAAGAATTAATAATTAGTATTTTGAAGGAAGCTAATGCAACAAAAAGTCACTGGAAATTGAAAGGGCGAGGGCTAGGCCCTCCACCTTGCCCCAGGGTAAGGGCTAGGCCCTCCACCTTGCCCCAGGGTAAGGGCTACGTCCTCCATCTTACCTTGGCCACTTGCTTGGCAAGGACCTTCTTCCCAGAAGTCTAAGACTCTGCTAGCCACACCCAGGAACAAGACATCGACTTGCGCCTGGCCAATCGGCAGAGCACAGTCCTTTCTCCTCCCCTTACTCCAACCCCCCCCCCTTTAAAACCCATCTCTAGGCGGGGTTCTGTCTCTCAGCCACTTGGCTTGTCATTGTGTCGGTGAGTCTGGTGGATGGGAGCTCAAGCTAGCTTGAAATACAGATTCTTATGCTTTTGCATCGCATTGGCTGGCTCCCTGATGTGGTTTCTTGGGAATCTTGAAATCTGGGCATAACAGAAATATCACAATCCTTTTGTTTTCACCAGTCCTCTTTCTATAAAATGAAAATGAAAAATGGTAAGTCCCAGTGACTATTACAAGCTTAACCAATAATAACCCCAATTAAAACTGCTATGGAGATATAGAAATGAAAGAATAAAGATTCAGGTATGTAGTATAGGCTCATTCATCTCCCAAATATTTTATTTTTTCACCTCTCAAGGAAGAGAATCAGAAGCAGTTCACAATCACTTGGGATTGAAAATATAGTACATTTTTACAGGTTTGTCCCAGGCTATGCTAACCTGTCTGCCCTCTGTTAACATAATCCAAGTAGACCTAAACCACCTGGACATTTTGGAGAATATTACATTGGCCCACTCTCCATTTTATGAATGCTAGAACACTGATAGGATCTAGTGAGCAAGAAATGGCAAATAAATTGGAAGCCTTAGTAAAACACATTTACTCCAAAGGAAGGGAGATAAACACTACTAAGATTCAGGGGCCTGCTATATCAGCGGAATACTTGGGAATTTAGTGATCTTCAGGATGCTGGGAACATTACCTCCAACCTAAAGGATATATTACTGCATCTCACACCTGCTAGCATTTAAGGAGAAAGTACACCACCAGATAGGCAATCTTGGGTTCTGAAAGCAGCCTACTCATACTTGGCAATACTTCTCCAACTATTCACTAAGTGACAAGAAAAGCTGTGGTCTTTGAGAGTGTTCCACAGCATAAGAGATTTCTGCAATCAGTCAAGATAATCCTGTTGGGTCATATTACTTGGAAGAATTTATGGCAGAGGTACCTCTGGTAGAAAAAAAGTGTTGTTTGGAGTTTATGGCAAACCCTAACAAGAGGAAAACAAGCCCAGTAAAGGCCTAAATTCTTACAATGTCTTATGAAGTTTTGCATGAGCTGTCCCCTGTCCTCTCTCTGACCTCATTTTCTGTTATTCCCTCAACACTGTTTATTCCAGTCTCATTCTGGCTCTGTGCTGTTCCAGGAATGCTCCCTCAACAGGGCTTTTGCTCAATCCCTGATGCCTGAAGGCTCTTCTCTCAGATGTCTGCATGACTAGTTACCTCACACTGCATTTAAATATTGGCTCCATGTCACCTTGTTAATAAGGTGCATCTTGTATTGCAACTGCTGTTTTGCTCTATCATCCCTCACAACCAGTACATCCAATCTTGATTATTCTACTTTTTTTTAATAGCGCATTGCAGTTCTAATATCCTTGATATTTATTCATTTAAGTTATTTTTACCTGTTTGTTTTATTTGTGTCTCTTCAATTATAGAATATAAGGCAATCGTCTTTGTTTAGTTCACTTATCAGTCTCAAGTCCTTAGAACAATTCCTGGCATTGAGTAGATACTCAACAACTTTTACATAATAAGTTGGGAGAAGAGAACAATCACACTTTGATTAAAATAGCCTTTGAAATAATAGTCTTATACTTTAGCAAAGTACTGAAGACAGGGTTTAAAAATAGTTAATATATCTGAATAATTTATAAGGATATCTGTTAACCAGATTAGAGATAAAAATACAAACCTGTGTGAGGTTGTTACTGTTGATAAAACAATATGCTAGATTAATCAATCCTCTGAAATCTCATTAATATCTAAAGTTTCTTCTCTATCTACAGCGCAATGTAAACATTAATGTTATAAGTGATAACTTGAGATTCATAAAGGAAATGTTGCTAAAATACATTCCATGGGTACTCTTTAAAATTTGGAGAAAATGCATTTATTAATTATATTTCATTTTGTATAATCAAAAACAGTATTAATGATAAAACTTAAAAATGGTTAATTTATGTTATTTAGAAAATACTCACTTAGATTAGCACCCTTGCCCTTGATTTTAAATAAGAGATGCATATTGTCACACTATAAAATTTCAATTATTAATGTGGAGTTTCTTCCAGTCTATGGATTGTGTAGCATGTGTTTCAAGTCACAGAGCATGTTCTACACAGAACATTTTTGACTGTCAGATCCTATCTTCATCTCTAACCTCTGCCTATCCATGTATTCCCACATGGAATTAGCAAGAGTCTAAGACTAATTCAGTCCCAGCCGAATTCACAGGAGATATTTATATCCTGAGGCAATCATCTACATATATAAAAGCCTAAGCGATCATCGCAACTGAACGGATGACTGAATAGGCTGCGTGGGGCGACCAGGCCAGCAGTGGGGTGAGTGAGAGGCGACCAAACGACCAAGCAGCAGGCTGTGTGGGGTGACCAGGCCCATAGGGGGGAAGTTGGGGGTGACCAGGATGGCAGAGGGGACCAGTGAGGGGTGACCAGGATGGCAGAGGGGGCCAATGAGGGGCAACCAGGCTGGTGGGTGGGGCAGTTGGGGGTGACCAGCCAGGCAGGCAGGTGAGCAGTTAGGAGCCAATGGTCTTGGATTGTGAGAGGGATGTCCGACTGCCGGTTTAGGCCCAATCCCAATCTCTAGGATCGGGCCCAAACCAGCAGTCGGATATCCCTCAAGGGATCCTAGATTGGAGAGGGTGCAGGCTGGACTGAGGGGACCCCCCCCCCCCCGCATCAATTTCATGCACTGGGCCTCTAGTCCTATCTAATAAAAGAGAAACATGGTAATTAGCGTACATCCGCTACCCTTCCCACTGGCTAATCAGGGCAATATGCAAATTAACTGCCAGCCAAGATGGCGGCCGGCAGCCAGGCAGCTTGAAGCGGAACAGGAGGCTTGCTTGCTTCAGTGACGGAGGAAACCAACGTTCCCCGCCTGCCTTGCCGGCCTCTGAGCTTGCAGTTTAAAACATTGTTACAAATATAGAAGCTAAACAAAACCCCAGAAACCTGCTTTCAGCCAGTCGGGATCTCAGAGCTGAAGTTGAAACAGTGTTTCGATTATAGAACCCAAACAAACCAGATACCTCCTTTCAGCAGCAGAGGCCTCAGAGCTGGAGCCAGAGCTAAAGCTGGCCCAACATAAAAAAAGAAAAGAAAAAAGGAGCAGTTGGGAGCTTCAGTCACCCTCCAGCCTGAAAACAGCCCTCAGCCCCTCACCCAGACTGGCCAGGCACCCCAGTGGGGACCCCCACCCTGAAGGGTGTATGACCAGCTGCAAACAGCCATCATCCCCTCACCCAGGCTGGCCAGGCACCCCAGTGGGGACCCCCACCCTGATCCAGGACACCCTTCAGGGCAAACCAGCTGGCCCTCACCCGTGCACCAGGCCTCTATCCTATATAGTAAAAGGGTAATATGCCTCCCAGCACCTGGATTAGCAGAGCCACGAGGCCTCACGGCACCGGGATCACCATGACAGGGGGCAGCGCCCAAACCCCCTGATCACCTTGTGGCTCTGTGTGTGACAGGGGGTGGGGCCACAACCTCCCTATCCGCCCTGCTCTGTTCATGACAGGGGAAGGTGCCCCAAACCCCTGATCAGCCCTGCTCTGTGCCTGATGGGGGGGGGGGGCTCTCCAACCCCCTGATCGCTCTGCGGCGCTGTGTGTGACAGGTTGTGGAGCCCCAACCCCCCCTTCCCCCCACGGGCCCTGCTCTGTGTGTGACGGGGTAGAGCCATAACCTCCCCATTGGCCCTGCCCTGAGTGTGACAGTGGCGGCACCCCAACCCCCTGATCAGCCCTGCTCTGTGGATGATAGAGGGCGGCACCCCAACCCCCTGATCCGCCCTGCTCTTTGTGTGATAGGGGGCGGTGCCCCAACTCCCCTATCGGCCCTACTCTGTGAGTGACAGGGGGGAGCTCCTCAACCCCCTGATTGGCCCTGCTCTGTGCTTGACAGGGGGGAGCTCCCCAACCTTCTGATTGACCCTGCTCTGTTCGTGACAGGGTACGGAGCCCCAACCCCCCTGATTGGCCCTGCTCTGTGCATGACAGGGGGTGGCACCACAACCTCCCCATCGACCCTGCCTTGAGTGTGACAGGGGGCGGTGCCCCAACCCCCCAATCGGCCCTACCCTGAGCGTGACTGAGGGTGGCATCGCAACCTCCTGATCCGCCCTGCTCTGTGCATGACAGGGGGCGGCGCCCCAACTCCCAAATCGGCCCTGCTCTGAGCCCTACCAGGGGCTGCACCCAGGGATTGGGCCTTCCCTCTGCCACCCGGGGGCAGGCCTAAGCCAGCAGGTTGTTATCTCCTGAGGGGTCCCAGACTGTGAGAGGGCACAGGCCGGGCTGAGGGACCACCCCCCCCCGCCCCGAGTGCACAAATTTTTGTGCACCGGGCCTCTAGTATATAATAAAATGCAAATGACTAAAATACTGAATGACTGGTTGCTATGATGTGCACTGACCACCAGGGGGCAGATGCTCAACCCAGGAGCTGCCCTCTGGTGGTCAGTGTACTCCCACAGTGGGATTGCTGCTCAGCCACAAGCTGGGCTGATGGCTGGCAAGTGCAGTGGAGGTGGCAGGAGCCTCTTCTGCCTCCAAGGCAGCCCTAAGGATGTCCAACGGCTAAAGGGCACAGGCTGGGCTGAGAGGACCCCCCCCTCCCAGTTTGTGCACCAGGCCTTTAGTAATTTAATAAAATCATAAGTTAGTACTCAGTAGGGGACCTTAGATACAATCTTAGGAAATCTAATCCCTGGCATATAGACAGGGCCCTAATGGACAGCTCTTGGTACCAAAGAGGGCCATTGTGTTTACTTGAAGGCTGAACTCTACAAGTTTCCTTTAAACAGAACATCTCTGCTTTATTTCTATTTCCACTTGAGGCAGTTTTTCCCCCAAACAAGATTTCTCAAAATTATTTTTAAAAATTGAAAACACTACCAGAATCAATATTCCAAAGTGGAGACTGAGGCACAAATGTTCTTTTGTTTAATTGATGCATTAAACCATTTTTTATCCTATAGTCTAAGCAGTGGAAAGGTTCTGTAAATTCCTGAGGTTAATGATACAGAGCCAATGAAAGTGGTGGAAAGGTCTTTGGAATTCAAAGTTTTAAAATATAAAATCAAGGAAGTTTCATGTCATGAAAGCCAAAACCAAGAAGCAATGCAAAACCTTGAGGGTCAATATAAGTGGAGCTGTTAAGATATATGGCTACTGCAAAATCTACATCTCAGGTTCTGAAGTTTCTTAAGAAATTTTACTGTCTCCTTGACCTCTCCATTGGATAAATAAGAGAATTATTCATCTTTAACACACCTTGTGCAAGAAAACTCTCATTTTTCTTCTTCAAATCCCCTCCCTCCATCTTTACCAACTCTGTAATTAAAACTGTAGACCCAGAAGCTCAAGCCAAGTTTCTAGAGTTTATCCCATTTTCCCTTTATTTTTATCAGTTTCCTTATTAAGATATGAATCAGTCCTGTCAATAATATCCCCAAACATATCAACAATATTTTTTTTCTCTCCATTTGTATTAGTCTGAATCTAGTTCAAAACCACCACCTCTCCATAACTGAACACTGCAAAGCCTGTAGTAGCTATCACTGCTTTTATTCTGACCCTTATTCTGTCACCTGCTTTTTACATGGTAAGTAAATCTAAGTAACCAGTTATTCTCAATTGCATCATTTTATTTTAATGTCTTGGATTATACTCATCATTATTTGGAATTTGTTAGTATTTACTTATGTGTTTATTTAACATTCAACTGCTTGTATTGAGAAGGCTAAAAAGGGCTAATTCCAATGTAACCCTGATATCTGGGGGGCTAGCAATCTGGATCTGTGCTGGCAAGCCCAGTGTACATTCTTGATAACCTACAATTAAGGTATTGCCAGAAACTGGTCTTGCAAAACCTGCTATCTAAATACAGAGGCCATAAAACTGTGAACAGTGCACTGTCCCGGGGGGGGGGGGGGGGGGGGGCGTAATTAATGCTGGCACCAGACCAGACCATCAGATATGGCCTGGGGGCCTTCTTGCAAAGCCCGTGAAAAGGACCAGAAGCATAATCCATATTTATGGGACAAAGACCCCAGGAAGATATAAAAGGGAAGCCCTGCATGTTACTTTACTCAGATTTGGGAAGTTATTCCACTGAGTCTGCCAGCGTATTAAACAGTGTAACTCCTTTTTTCTAAAAGTGTTGCTTGGTTTTTCTTTGGTCTTCTGCAACAGTATTGCTTATTTAACTGACGACTACAGGGTCCAGGTCTGTCTCATTCTCACCTGAACATGTAGGTGCTCAATAATTACTATTTGTTGAAGAAATAAATAACAAAAAGTCAAGTTAGATGATGCTATAACTATGGCTTGAGGTTTCTAAAGTCCTATTGTCTCACTCTTTGGTAAACATGTTGAGTTTTTCTTAACAGGACTAAGTTCACCAATATCAACATGAAATGTGTGAGGTTTAAAATACTGCCAGATAGGTTACCATTTGTTTTCAGCCAAACAGTGACAGATTATACAGACACTGATGATTAATGCTTTTATTTAGTTATTTATTTTTAACAGAAAGATAATCTCTCCCAGTGACTACTTTATTCTTTCTCAACTCTCTTTTTGGAAGGGACAATACGTGATATAGTAATATGAAACCATGTATATTTGCTTTAGGAATCCACATCTTTTGGTTGTACTTTGGTTACTTTTTAAAATTATGTTTTCTATATATTAGTACTAATTTTACTTTATTTAAATAGCACATCGAATGATGCCATGAGGCTTCACTGCCAATATGGGCATTTGGAAACTAAGCTATTATTCATTTGGGGGAACATGTGCAGAGTTAAGAAAAAAGATTAAAGTTAAAAATATTTTTTTGTTTATGGCTTAGAAAAACCTGCTACATTCTAAAGATTATTTTATCCAATTAACCGTACTTGTTCTAGAGGTTAAATCATCTCCTCATAGCTATCTGGAGACTTACTTGGAAAGAATTAAAGATATCAATTAAAGTCCAGTGCTTTACTACAGCCTGTTTTGTGCTCTATGTATTATTCATTCAACCCATTTATTGATCATCCACTATATTTGGAGCAAGGTACAGACTATTGCAGAAATATTAAAATTAACAGAGTTGTCAATAGTCACAGAATAAATAAAGTAAAATATATTTCAAAGTCTATTTATTAATTGTCAAACTGTTTGGTAGCATGCTGACACCTGAATTTTGTATCTCACTTGTTTAAAAAAAATCCTTTCCTCAATACTCTCTCAGTCTTACTCTACTCCCCGACTCAATGACTGCTTGCAAGACAAATTGCTCCAATTACTAAGATATTTTATGTACTTTATATACACTATTGCATTTAATATTTATATCAAGCCAGCATTTGGCATTATAAATCCTACATTTAGGCAATGAACTGAAGTTTATATGCTCTAGTTAGTAAGAAGTTGAGCTAATTTTTTATATCCTCTCTATATAACTTATACCTATACCCATTGTTATGCCATTCTCTTTTCTGCTTATTTTTCTTGATCTTCAATGTTTCCTGATTTTTAACTTCATCTATTTTTTTACTCAGGAATCTATATATGTATTTTTTGTCTCTAGATTTGCACTACCATTTTTAATAGGCTATTAAATTTAATTCCCTGTCTGGGGTATTTTCCCAAGTCTAATTTTGTAACCTTTCCCCCACAACCATAGCCTGTGACCAAGTGCTTCCAACAAGTTATCCACAAGGTATTTTCTAGATGAAATATTATTTGAGTATTAACGTAAAAATTATAAAGATGAATGATCTATCAAAAGTTGTTATTCTTACAATGCACATAAATGACTTTGTTCTGCTGACGATGGGAATCAGGGGGCAATGGAGTGGAAGCTCCCCCCACCATGCCCTTTTATATTTAGGAATTGAGCTGAACTCACTTTGGGGGAGGCCTGGAAAGGGTGACAGGGTCACGGATAGAAGGATGGAAAATGGAGAGGTGGACACCCTGCTCGGTCCCTGCCTGGGTGGGGTCAGGCAGATGAAGGCCAGCCAGCCTGTCCCACAATTGGGTGAGATAGGATTCTCTGTGTCCACCTCTCATCCCGTGGGCCCAGCCACTCCCCTCAGCTCCGGGCAGCCCTCTGTGTTCCTTGACAGCACCATCTGCCCTTACATGCTTCTTGCTCTAAATGAGAAGGAAGAGAACAGTTGGCCCATAGACAACTACACAGAAATATAGGGTTCATGCCTGGCAAGTGCAGTGGCAGTGGCAGGAGCCTCTCCTGCCTCCGTGGCAGTGCTAAGGAGCAGCGAGCCAAGTGGTAAGGAGCAATGAGCAGGTGGGGGGTAAGGAGCAAGGGGTCCCAGACTGCGAGAGGGATTTCCAACTGGACATCCCCAGAAGGGTCCCAGACTGCGAGAAGGTGAAGGCTAGGCTGAGGGACCTCCCCCAAGTGCACAAATTTCGTGCACTGGGCCTCTAGTCTATATATATAAAAGCCTAATATGCTAACTGTCTCACCAATCTATTAGTCAGTCATTCAGTTGACCTCTTGACCCAGTTACTATGACGTGCACTGACTACCAGGGGGCAGACGCTCGCTTGTAGTTTAGCTTACTGCTGGGGTTAGGCCGATCGAGACTGGGTGAGACCAACTGGACACATCCTGGAGCCCTCTCACTGTTCCTCCCTGGCCTCTAATATATTTTTTCTATTAATTTCCTTTCGATGTGCATGAATTTGTTCACTGGGCCGCTAGTAATTATTATAACTGAAGATTGAGCATAACATTGGAATCCAATTGTGAGTATCTCGGATATCAATAAATTGAACTATTTACTTGGTACTTCTACTGGGTGACTCCTGAGATCACAGAAATGAATAAAAATAATGTGGTCAAAGAAATTATAAAGTGTCACTTAGGTCATGCTATGTATGAGTGGGATTTTAAAAATCTAATTATAACAAAGGAGTCTGGATGGAAGGTTTTTATTAAACACTAAAACACTAGAGGCCTGGCGTATGAATTCGTGCATGGGTGGGTCTGGACATCCCCATCCCTGATCGGTGTGTGTGGTGGGGGCTGATCAGTGTCGGGGCTGGCTGGGTGGAGGGACTGCATGCAGGTGGTTGGCCAGCTGGCCCTCCCCCTTGGTTGAACTTCTAGTAGAACTCCCGGTCAAGGGGACAATTTGCATATTAACCTTTTATTATATAGGATAGGCTGGGAGAGGAGTACTAGGGTGCTTCTTGGCTTCTAATGCTGGTGGGGTAATTGCCATTGTGGCTTGCCTTTGTCTCTTATCTCCCAATAGCAATTTTTTATTTTAATCCTTATCTGAGGATATTTTTCATTGATTTCAGAGAGAGTGGAAGAGAGATGGAAAGACAGAGAGAAATATCAATGTGAGAGAAACACATCGATTGGTTGCCTCTTGCATGTGCTCTGACCAGGGCCTGGGCCAGGGAGGAGCCAGCAACCGAGGTACATGCTCTTGGCCAGAATTGAACTTAGGACCCTTCGGTCCACAGACAGACGCTCTTTCCACTGAGCCAAACTGGCTAGGGCTCCAGATAGAAATTATTTTTGCTACTCCTGGAAATGTCATTAGTAATGTGAGGTTAAGGGGATGAGGAAAGGGAGTCCTCAAAATTGTAATGTAAAATTATTATAAATGTATTCTAATAAATGAAAATTTATTATTTATGTCAATATTCCTATGAAATCTGGTTGAGACTGGTTTTGTCTATCTCAGTGACAGGATATTGGGGAGGGTACACGAGGGAACAGGTGGTTAGTGAAGGTCATGTCTCTGATGTTCCAGCCAAGAGGGAAAGTGTAAAGAAGGAGCTTGAAGCCCTTGGTCCTTATTCTAACTTTTCTGCATTGCTCCTATAGACTACTCCCACTAATCCCCCTAAACTCCAAGTTGAATGAACTTGGACAAGTTATTCCTGCTTTGCTTCTTTTTTCTCAGCCATTAAATAGAGGTAATAAATACCGCACAGGCTGTTGTGAACATTTAATAAATTAAAGCACATTAAGCTCTTGAACAGTGTTTGGAAGGTAATTATTGCTCACAAAAAGAAGAGCTATTATGAGTATTTTATTATAAGTCTAATTAAAGTAGCATCTTAATGACATATGAATAAAAAGATTGAAATTATCGCTGAAGTGTCAACTATACATTGAGATTACCACTGATGGTTTTACCAGTAATTAACATTTATTAACTTTATATTTCTTTAGATGTTTCAAACATTTTTCACAAATAATCCAACATTTTACAATAAAAATTAGAACTGTGAAAATATACTTAACCATTAGTCTAAATGATAAAATTCAACCCTACCATGGCTTGTCAACTGACCATTGACTCCTAGTTTCTTTGAAAAATTTTGGAAGAATAATTTCTATAAGACTGTTTCATCCAGGATTAGCTAGGCTATTCTGTGCTTTAAAAAAACAAATAAAACCAAACAACAAAACAGCATGATATCAAGCTACGGGGTTTAAAACAAATACATATATATTTACTACATGTCTATCACAAGTCACCAGGATGGGGACAGTGTGCTTTGCATCAGTTTTTCAGGAGTTCAGGTTGATGGAGCAATCACCATCTCAAATTCCCACTGACATGCAAGAGCAAGGAAAGCTCCAGGCAACCTTGTATTGGCAGTTAAGTGTCACATTTCCTTTAACAACTCATTGATCAAAACTAGGCATATGATGACACCAAATAATATGGGAACCTTGGTGTAGCCAAAAGGTTTTTTATCTTCTTTCATAAAATTGTGAAAAATTAGGAAGTTAAGGAAAGCACCTAAAAGTCCAAGATTGAAATGCCAATTGGGTAAAGATTCTATCATGCCATAAAATAAGGGGCTCAAAAAAATGGAATAGAAGATATAATGGAGGTCAAATGGCTGAAAGGAGACTGGTTTAACCAACTTAATTACTTAACATTCCCACCTGTCTCTCTAACAAGATAACTAAATCAACATACTAAAAACTGAGCTCCTCATCACCCTAATCTGACTGCAAATATTTCATCTCTGCAAGAGACAATTTTATTTTTTAAGTTGCTAAGGTTAAAACACTCCAAGATAATGTAAAGCATAGTAAATTATTTGGTAAGCCACAAAATCTTTCTTTCCAGATAGATCACTCAAAAGGCTTAATTTTTTAAAAAAATTAACAAACAAATAAAACTTTTGGATTATCTTATCAGGAACAGACCAATAGTACATGAAAAGTTTGCCCTTATAACAGGGAAAAAAACCAAAGTATAATTTTGCATTAATGTGTTTTTTTATATCAAAACTTATTTTAAAAAATACTTAAATCCATTCCAATTTCACCAGCTTGACCACACATAAAATATTTCCTCCCAAATTTTTATATATATTTTTTATTGATTTTAGAGAGGGAGAGAGAGAAGGAAACATCACAGATGAGAGAGAGTCATTGATCTGCTACCTCCTGCATGCCCCACACTGTAGATTGAGCCTGCAACCCAGGCCTGTGCCCTGGCTGGGAATAGAACCGTGACCTCCTGGTTTATAGGTCAATGCTCAATCACTGAGCAACCCTGGCCAGACCCCAAAATTCATTTTCCATAAACCTTCTATAATCTCTTTATATGCATCCAGTTTTTGTTCTTTTTGTTCTTTTTTGTTTGCCCCCACTTATTCTGGAACAACTACTCATTTTCATTTTCTTATCTAGTTTTCATACACAATTGTTTTCTTTCAACCTTATTTTTTCTAAGTAGGTTTAATTACACAAGTTGATTATAATTCTTAACCCTGAGGATCCTTTATTTCTAGTGAACACTAGGAAGTAAGCAATTGTAAACTGTCTGCTACACTAGAATTCTGTGGATAGTCAAATTTATAAATACATTTTCTAATTCCTAGATATAAATTCGTCCTCATAGTAAACTTTTCAGTGTGACACAGAATATGCTTTGTAATGGACCCAACTAACTTTAGTTCCTCTGTTAAAGAAAGCCAAGTAGAGCCATAGCCAGTTTGGCTGAGTGGATAGAGCATTGGCCTATGGACTGAAGGGTCCCACATTCGATTACAGCCAAGGGCACATGCCCAGGTTACAGACTAGATCCCCAGTAGTGCAGGCAGGGGGCTGCTGATCAATGATTATCTCTCATCATTGATGTTTCTATCTCTCTCTCTCTCCCATCCTCTCTGAAATCAATAAAGAAATATATTTAAAAAGAAAGAAAGCTAAATCTGTGTTTGGTACTTAATGTTACAGTATTTTATCTTATTTGGAAACTAGAGGCCCAGTGCACGAATTCATGCACTGGGAGGTGGGGGTGTCCCTCAGCTCAGCCTGCATCCTATCCAATCTGGGACATCCCTCTCACAATCCAAGACTGCTGGCTCCCAACTGCTCTCCTGCCTGCCTGCCTGATTGCTCCTAACCACTTCTGCCTGCCAGCATGATCACTCCCTAACCACTCCCCTGCCAGCCTGATCAATGCCTAACTGCTCCCCTGCTGGCCCAATCGCCCTCAACTGCCCTCCTCTGCAGGCCTGGTCCCCTCCACTGTCCGCTCTTCAGGCCTGGTCGCCCCCAAAGGTCCTTCCCTGCGGGCCATCTTGTGGCAGCCATCTTGTGCCCTCATGGGGGTGACCATCTTGTGCGAGGGTGTGGCAGTCAATTTGCATATTACCTCTTTATTATATAGGATGATCTACATATTCAATGAATAGCCATCATTTAACTTATCTTAGTAAAATGCTAAGGTTTTAGTTACCAAAAAGATTTTGGAAATTATTTTTAATTAGATATAGCATAAAGCATAATTATTCTTGGTAAGTTCATCTATAAACTTTTATCTTAATTACAACTGTTTAATTTACTTGTTCTTTACAATTATGTTTAGAGTGTTCATGAAAATTTTATGAGATTTTAAACAGCTTACCTTTGTCTAAATTCTCATTCTTGCTGTCAAATTCTGTACCATGAGTTTATTTGCCTCTTAGTAAACCTAAGTAGCATAAAAATTTTATATTTAATATTGATAACTCACGAGTTCTTGTCTCATGAAAATTGAAGAATTAAGCCACAGGCAAAAAGGATTAATGGAACCAAAGTTTATTGGGAGAAGCCAGTCCTGGAAAAGGTGCAGCTGGGGTTCCAGGAGCAGCCCAGAGTTCAGAGCTTCCTTTTCATGTTACAGTCAGGAGTAGTTTAGTATCCAAGCTAATTACAATTTATTAGTCCATATGTGGAAGCCCACATGGCCATAAGCATGTGGGCACAGGGGTTGTGCTTCCCAGCAACAGGGATGTCAGGTATCCATTGTGCTCTGCGCTGGGGGAGAAAGGAAAGGAGCGTGAGATTTTTTTGTATATATGCTTGCCTCACTGCCTTGTGATTGGTTACCTGCATGCTGTTTTTGTAATAGCCATGCATTTTAAAATTCATGCCTCTTGGGCACCTTGCTTCCCACCCCAGTTTGGTGTCCTAGTTATTCTTCCTAGCTGGGTTCCTGGTTTTACTTTCTCCTCTCATGAGCCTGCCCCTATCTACCTAACTTTTTTCTGTCTCATAGGGACATGCCAATTTTTATTAATCCAACACATTTAAATTACCCTTCTCCCCCCAAAGATTATGTAAACAATTTGGGTTATTTTCTTTATTTCTGAGAGCACACTTAATTTATATAAATGCTTATGTGTCTTTAAGCCAATTAAATAGATCTCTTTACAAATTAATTTTGGCATACTATCTGGGGATAGGAAAAAAACACATTGAAGTTGAACATGTTTATCTGACTCATTGACACCTTTTTTTACTCATTATTCTCTGTCCAGTGTAAAACAATTAGCCTATAAATCAACCCTTAGGTGGTGGTGGTGGTGGTGGGGAAATAGCAGACATGGTTTCTGATTTATTTAGGAATATGCAGCCTACATAAAAAAGGAAAACAGATATATATATATATATATATATATATATATATATATATATCATATAATATATCATATATATCATATAATATGCCTTTTTAATATGCATTAGCATATGTAAACAGATATAGGTATATAAGTATAAAGTCAATATGTTGATTATGATTCAAAATTTCTATGTCAGTTTAACATTAACTGCATGTTTTGTTTTGTTTTTAGCTTTGATCTCCTTCTCCCATTTATCCTAACCTTCATCTTCTGGCAACCACCAATTGCTTTTCTGTATCTACAAGCTTATCTTTTTTTGTTTATTTGTTTGTTAGATTCTATATAATGAGAGGTCATATGGTATTTATATTATTTTGTCTGACATTTTACTTAGCATAATGTCCTTGAGGTCCATCTATGTTGTGAAAAAAGGGAGTATCTCATTCTTTTATTATAACTGGATAACATGTATATGTATATTTACATGCATACCACAATTTTGTTATTCATTTATCCATGAATGGGAACATGTTCCTTCGATACCCTGCTATTGTAAATAATGCTACAATGAATATGGGAATGCATATGGCTTTTGAAGTAGGTGTTTTCTTTTTTTGTTAAATACCTATAATTTATATGATAATTGTTGTATCATATGGTAGTTCTATTTTCTAATTTTTTTGAGGAATCTTTATGTTATTTTCATACTGGCTGCACTAATTTACATTCCCAACAATAGCTCACAAGGGTTCCCTATTCTCTACTGCCTTGCCAGTACTTATTATTTTTTTATCTTTTTGATAATCACCATTATAACATGTGTGAAATGATAACTCATTACTGTTTTAATGATTAACATTTTCCTTATGATTAATACTGTTGATCATCTTTTCATGTACATGTTGGTCATCTGTACGTCTTCTGAAAAAATGTCCATTCAAATATTTTATCCATTACAAAAAAAATCTTATAGATGTTTTGCTTTGTGTTTATTCCCCCCAATTGATTTGTGAAGTCTTTCTATATTTTGGATATTATCCCTGTATCATTTATATGCAAACTAGAGGCCTGATGCACAAAGATTCATGCAAGAAAGGGCCTTCCTCCCCCTGGTTGCTGGCACTGCCTTTGCTCCAGCCTGGAGCTGCCTTTCAGCCTTTCCAAGCTGCCCAGAGGCCGGGAGCGGCTGGGGCGGTGTGGAACGCCTGCGTCATTGCCATGGCAATGATGCAAGAATCCCACCCCACCCCCAGCCGCACACCGCCTGCATATGCAAATTAACCCGCCATCTTCATTGGGTTAATTTGCATACTCACTTCTGATTGGCTAGTGGTCATCACGAAGATATGGTCAATTTGCATCTTTCTCTTTTATTAGTGTAGATATGTTTTCCATTCAGTAATTTTCCTTGTTGTTTGGTTAGTTTCTTTTGCTGTGTTGAGGACAGTCTTGTTCCAGTGATTGCAAATGAGATACTGATTTCTGAGTCAGTGTTTTGATATTGGACTCCTAGGAGGGAGCAACAGAGGAGATATTTTTTTCAGGTTTCCAGGCTTGAAGCTATTGCTCAACTAACTTGATAGACTTTTATTACAATCTTGTAGTTTCTTCAGAGTGGAGAGACCATTCAGGTAAAGGATTAGTAAACTGAGTACTGAGAAAAGTAGGATAGAGGAGAGTAATTAATAAAAGTCATATCAGTCTTATAGTCTTTTATTTCAGACTAGAGGCCTGGTGCATGACATTTGTGCACTATTGGGGGAGAATCGCTCAGCCCGGCCTGCGCCCTCTCACAGTTTGGCTTCTGAATGAGTGGCACTCCCCCTGTGGGAGTGCAGTGACCACAAGGGGGCAGCACCTGCATTGAGCACCTGCACCCTGGTGGTCTGTGCACACCATAGCGATCAGTCGTTCCCCCATTCAGTCGATTTTCACATTAGCCTTTTATTATATAGGATACCTCTTGTATCTAGAACTTCTTATAATTTTAATTTTTCATTAACCTTTTGCAATGAAACTTTCAATGAAGCTATTTTGGAATCTTGAAGCTTTTTAGGACCTTCTGCATACCAATTAAAATAAGTATCCAATTCTGTTTATTTGATTTGGGAATCTTGGCTTTCAAACACATTTCTTAAATTAAAAACAACAATAAAACCAACTTGTTTAATTGAAACATTCCTCATAATGGCCTTTGTAATTCTAGATTTCTTAGTAAGATTTTGCCATTTTTGTACATATATACAGCTTCTGGAATCATAGTTGTTAGGCATAAAGTAATCAGGCATGTCAGAAGTTGGCATGTGCAATTCTGTGAAACCTGGGAATTTCATTTCTTTAGCTACTTGTTGGGTGTCTCAGACTAAATCAGTCCTAAAGAGGGATGTGTTTCTGGGTTGGAGATTTTGTGATTTTTGACAGTGTACCTTGTTGCACAGAAATTTTCTTGAGGTTGGCAGGTGACTCAGTGTTAATCTAACCTATTCCATGACCAATATAATCTAGACAAGAAGTCTTAGAGTTAGTTGGTGAGTGTATTAATAATTTTAATTGCATAACCTATTCCTACCAATTTTGTCGCTTTGGTTTTTGAAATTACTATACAATAACTCTATTATTCCTTTACCTCATGAGCAAATTAGAGGAAACCAAAAGTAACCAAAGAAACAGAACTGTGGACACAAGCAGAAATTAACAAAATGGTACTGCAGATAAACCAAAAGAAGGCCTTAAGCACAGTACCAATAAAACCAGTGCCAGGGACTAAACCAAGAAGAACCCAATATATTAGGACTGCATATTAACCAAGGGCTAGGGATTTGGTTTGCAGATGGAATCCTCTGTCAGCTCAAACTGACCCAGTAAGGCTTAGACAAGAACCATAGGCTAACCAAGCTTAGTATGATTGGTGACTTGAGACTTAGGATAAGATACTCTATATTGGGCCTGTTGTCTGCTTTCTAACACCTCCTAATACCCTTTTTGCTCACTCTGACCTCCTAGAGGTCTCAGGCTATTTGCACTCTGTTTTTTCTACCTAAAATATATTTCTCTTACATACTAACATGACTTATTCCCTCTCCAATTTCAAATCTTTAATTAAATGTCACTTTCTCAATGAAATATTCCTGACTACTTTAATTTTGCCAATCCCAATACTTCCTTTTATGCAATTCCTCAACCTCCTTATTTTAAAATAAAATCCCTCTTATTTTCCAATTTAGCACATATCACTATTTTCTATGCCATATGTTAACTAGTTACCTTGGTTTTTGTCACATTTTCCCACCAAATGAAAGCTCCAATGGGCATTGTTAGTAAAGGTACTGTTTTGTGTTGATTGACTGAACTGATTGTTATTCTCAACAGAAGCATTTTGAACTATGATGAAAATATGATTTCTTTAAATCATATTCAATTTTTTATGTTTGGTTATAAAATGTTTATTAGTATTTGTTTTAGTTGCTATAATGGTGTTTAATTTTATAGAAAAAGAATAATTAGTAAACCCTATCAATGAGAAGATTATAATGTTAAATAAATAAGCTTGCTATTAATTTAGAAATGCCTAAAAAACCTGAGGTTGGTACTGTTGAAATAAAAACTATAAAATAGCAAAAAGTCACATACTAAAAAATACAATTATAACTTTTTATTATATCACTGAAAAGTTTTTAATTTTTTTTGCAATATAGGCAATTGGGTAAAATGCTAATTATAAATTATGTTGTTTTATACATATGTTGAATTCAAATCCATAGATGCCTAAATTTACTTGTAAGTTAGGTTCTAAAAATGAATGTGTATGATACATATAGTCAAATTTCTTTATGATTTTGTAAATCATCCTTTAACTATATGAAATTTGATGTGTTGACTAATATTCTATATAAATAAATAATATGTAAACAAACTTGTATTATTTTGCAGAATGTGCAAATTCTAAGAACATATATATACACACACACACACACACACACACGCACACTGAGTGGCCAGATTATTATGACCACCTGACATTTGTAGGCAAATTAGCTTTAATTTCGCTCTAAAGTTGCTAGAGGGCCAGATCATTATAAATGTCTGAATAGCACAACATACCTAAGTATCGTTGCTGATAAAGTTCATCCTATCATGTTGATGGCATATCCCAAGGGAGATGGCTTCTTCCATCAAGACAATGTGCCATGCCATGGTGCTTGTATTGTGCAGGAGTGCTTTCAAGAACATGAGGGAGACTTTACCTTGCTTAGGTGGCCCCCACAATCACCAGATCTCAATCCAATTGAGCATTTGTGGGACAAAGTTCAAAGAGCCATCAATCAGCTGGTTCCACAACCATCAAATCTCACAGAACTGGACAGTGCTATTCATCAGGCATGGTGTCAGATTCCTCACATCACCTTTCAACATCTCGTGGAGTCAATGCCAAGAAGAATGGCCACAGTATTAAAGGCAAAAGGTGGCCCAACAAAGTACTGATGGAGTGGTCATAATAATCTGGCCAGTCATAATAATCCGGCCACTCAGTGTATATGCAAGTGATTACATATGATTGATTCAATTAAAGAAATATGTTGTAATCCTACTGTTCAGCTATAGGATATTTATAATCAATACACTTGTATTATTTCCCAGAAATTTTAGGAATGATTCAGATCTCTGGGTATGATTCAATGGAATAATAATAAAGTTAAAATAATAAAATATAAATTTATGCTAGATTATATGATCATCAAATGATAGAGTTTGTACTTCATTTTATATAAAAAATGATGGAAAAATATTTCTATAAAACTATGTAATGTTTTATTTTTATCACCGAATTCCTATAATTGATCACTGAAAGTTGATTCTGGTGTGGCAGATTACATCAATGATTACTTATACACAATATAGGGCCTTTCTCCAGAGATAAAAAAAATAAATAGAGTTTATATTCAATATTAAAGTATTTTAATATAACTATGTTTTTAGTTTCATTGAGGTTAGTTTAGTATATTCAAAGTGTTATTTAAAGAAGTCTATTATATTTTAAGGTATTTGCTCTGGCTAAAATAATTTTAAAGGCTATACTGCAAAAGGTTGTGAAATTTGCATTATTAGACACTAAAAACATAGGTTCTGATTTCATTATGTAATGCTATTAAACTTTTACAAACAGAATTGCCATGTTAGTAGCCAAGTTTCTTTATATCATATTAATTTGAAAAGCCACATAAATTGTACACTTGCAACTTGGCACCTTAGGGTTTCTCTTCCAATCCAAATACTGTTACCCAGAGTGTTCCAT
The DNA here is from genome assembly GCF_028538775.1 of Myotis yumanensis. Lineage (NCBI taxonomy): Eukaryota > Metazoa > Chordata > Mammalia > Chiroptera > Vespertilionidae > Myotis > Myotis yumanensis. Next base: position 134,638,633 of record NW_027223754.1, read on the forward strand.
ATAGATTTAAAAACTCATAAATATTTTAAAACTCAGCTGGTGGTCCCTGAATCTTCAAATGGTTCCATTCCCCATTTATTAAAATTATAGCGAAGGTAAGTCATTCAGAGAAGCATAAGATAAATAAGGTTAAGACTTCACAATATGTCAGATACTTTGCTAGGAATATTACATACTATGTGTTTTAACCTTTACAAAAAACCTTAGAGGTATTAATCTTATCTAGTTATACAAATGACTGAAGTAGAGGCAACTCAAACACAGGCTGCTGCAAAAGAACCTCAATAATTGATTAATTTATTATCTTCAGAGTTTCTGTTATTAAAAAAATAACAATTACTAGAGGCCTGATGCACAAAAATTTGTGCACTCGGTGGGGGGGGGGGGTCCCTCAGCCAGGCCTGTGCCCTCTCGCAGTATGGGACCCCTCCAGGGGTGAACACCTGCTGGCTTAAGCCCGCTCCCCAGGGGATTGGGCCTAAGCTGGCAATCAGACATCCCTCTGGCAGCCTGGGAGCCCTCAGAAGATGTCCACTTGCCATCAAGGAGTAGGCCTAAGCTGCAGTCTGACATCCTTAATGCTGCTGAGGAGGCGGGAGAGGCTCCCACCACCACCGCTGTACGGGCAGCCATCAGCCTGGCCTGTGGCTGAGCAGAGCTCCCCCTGTGGGAGTGCACAGACCACCAAGGGACAGCTCCTGCATTGAGCGTCTGCCCCCTGGTGGTCAGTGTCTGTCATAGTGACCAGTCATTCCCAGTCATTCTGCTGTTATGGTCAATTTGCATATTACCCTTTTATTATATAGGATAGAGGCCTGGTGCACGGGTGTGGGCTGGCTGGTTTGCCCTGAAGGGTGTCCCGGATCAGGGTGGGGGTCCCGCTGGGGTGTCTGGCCAGCCTGGGTGAGGGGCTGATGGGTGTTTGCAGATGGTCACACCCCCTTCAGGGTGGGTGTCCCCACTGGGGTGCCTGGCCAGCCTGGGTGAGGGGATGATGGCTGTTTGCAGGCTGGTCAAACCCCCCCCCCCCCCAGTGGGGACCCTCACCCCATGGAGGTTTGGCTAGCCTGGGTGAGGGGCTAGGGACGTTTTCAGGCTGGCTACGCCCACCGGTGATGGAAGCTCCCAGCCTCTCCTTTTTTTCTTTCTTTTTTTTTAAATTCTGGGATTTATTTACCTTCTATAATTGAAACTTTGTAGCCTTGAGAGGAGCTCAGAGCCAGCCAGGGTGGGCGGGAGGGAAGCCTCCTGCTCACTTCAGCTCTGTCGCCACTGCTGGCTGAAAGCAGGTATCTGGGGTTTATTTATCTTCTATAATTGAAACTTTGTTGCTTTGAGTGGAACTCAGAGCCACCACGGCAGGAGGGAAGTTTGGCTTCCTCCATTATTGGGGCAACCGAGCCTCCTGCTTGCTCTAGCTCTGTGGCTGCCGGCCGCCATCTTGGTTGGGTTAATTTGCATATAGTCTCTCTGATTGGCTGGTGGGAGTGGCTTAAGGCATAGCAAAGGTACGGTCAATTTGCATGTTTGTCTTTTATTAGTGTAGATGCTATTTATTTACTCCAATAACATGAACAAGTGCTATTATTATCTGTTAGGGTTGCTGGATGAGGAACACATGAGGCCAGAAGTGGTAAAGAATTATAAATGTATTAGATCATCTGGAAACAAGATGGGCTGAGCCCGCAAATGGCACCAGCACTGAAGGACTGGGGTGTCTGAGTTTTTATTTTTTTTTATTTTTTTTTTTAATATATTTTATTGATTTTTTACAGAGAGGAAGGGAGAGAGACAGATAGTTAGAAACATCGATGGGAGAGAAACATCGATCAGCTGCCTCCTGCACACCCCCCACTGGGGATGTGCCCGCAACCCAGGTACATGCCCTTAACCGGAGTCGAACCTGGGACCTTTCAGTCCGCAGGCTGACGCTCTATCCACTGAGCCAAACCGGTTTTGGCAGAGTTTTTAAAGGACATTAGGCGGGCTTTTGCGGGGGAAATTTTCTGAGCGTCAGGATCTTGGGCAGGTACTGAAGGGAAAGTTACTGGTCTTAGCAAATGGAATGTGGTCTAAGCTAAATGGAATGTCAGTTGCAAATTCATCTAAAGGACAGTTTCTCAGGGTTGGGGATATCTATTCAATTGTTTGATTAGAACAAACATTCCAGCCTTTTGTTTTAGGGATTAGAGATGGAGGCCATTTCTTCTGTAGTTACTTCCTGCTGCCGGGGGGCAGGAGGGGGTCATCAAGATCATAAAGGGATGGACTTTGATTGTAGTCTGCTGGAACATTGTCTTGACTCCTCCTGGTTGGAGTGAGGGGTTGCAGCAGCATGATTTCCCCCAAGAGACTGCTTGGTGAAGGCTTGAAAGTAGTCCTGAAGGAAAGACAAACAATGACACAATACATGGGCCAAAAACAAAGATGAGGAATAGGAGTGTTAATGGTCCTATGAAGGGAAGTAGTGAGGTATACCAATTTCTATATTTTAGCCAGTAATCCCATGAATTTGATTGACATTTTCTAATCTTTGCAGCTCTTTCTGTTAATTTTGGAGCCGCATCCCTGACTAGGTCACACTGATTGACATAAAAACAATGTTCTTCTTCCAGAAGATTACGAGGATAGGTAAAGACTGATTATTGGGGGGCTACATTTATATTGTATAACAAGTTTCTGTCCAGTTGATTATTCTATTTTAAGTAGAACTCTGTCTCCCGCTAAGAAGGGATGTAGAAGAAAAAATCCCTAGCACATGCCAAATCATAATTACGGTGTTTGATTAAGATGCTGGGTGAAATTTGTATGTGATACCCAAGGCTGAGGAAGCCTGTTGATTGACTTGGAGGTGAAAGCTGGTCATGAGGCAGCCACAGTGTCACTTGTCTGATTTTGCTATTTTTCTGGGCCTACAGCTGGAATGCAGCTGAAACCTAAATGTTATCTTTAGGGAGAGAAAGGTCAGGGGGTCCAAACCCAATGACCAGTGATACGGTAGGGGAGGAAATGTCACCTGGGGGCAAGGCTCTTGTTTTCCCAGTTTTGCCCCTTGCTAGGCATCTGGAGCTTTCTGCCCCAGTGAGTTTCGGTACCTGACCCATCATCCTTCCTCTGGAGGTCTAACATTCCGGGGGTCTGTCTAACATTATCCTCACTTACAGAGAATAAAACTGAAGCTGAAGAGGGCTACATAAATTTCCCAAGGTCACCCAGATAGAAAATTAAAGTGTGAGAGCTCCTTTCTTATCTCTCAAGCTAAAAATGCAACTGGTGGGTCTACCTCCCTTAAAAGCGATGGAGCTTAGTGGCTAACTCAGAAGGTCCAAGTACATGGACCTGTAAAGTATCAGAGAAAAACAATCCAGTACTCCTCTTAGCTGTATTTCTAGAGAAATGCCACTTTCTACATATTTAATAACAAAAGGAAGACTTCATTCCTCAAAAGATTGTTGTGAGGATTAGCACACCATCACTGAAGAACCTTCACCCTACCCCTCCACCAGCAAAGGAGTAATAAAAAGGCTTTCCTCATCGTGAAGAAGCATTAAGTCGAATTTGTGTCTTAAGCTTTGCCAAATATTTATTTCTAAAGGGACTGGGCTTTGAGTTAGATAATTGTTTAAAAGGCATAAATGCACTGGGGACACACCACAAAGAATAAGAAAACAAAACCACAAAGCAGTAAGATGGTAAGTCATCTCAAAATGATTGAAATATCAACCATCTGGCTTTGGAATTTCATTAGAAACTTTACTAAATAATATGTCTCAAATAATATCTCAACTGCATTTTGTAATTTGAAGATCCATTTTTAGTAATATAATTATCTAAGTGTAATTAAAATTAAACTTATTGGTTTATTAATTCATAGAACAATTATTTTTGTTTGCTTGTTTTTTGTTAAATACCAGAGAATATTTTCCATTGATTTTTTTTTTTTTGAGAAAGTGAAAGTGAAACATCAGTATGAGAGAACACATCCATTGTTTGCCTCCAGCACATGCCCTGAACGGGGTGGAGTTTGAGCCTGCAACTGAGGTATGTGCCCTTGATAGGAATCAAACCCCTGATCCTTCAGTCTGCAGGCTGATGCTCTACCCACTGAGGCAAATGGCTAGGGCTACAGGATAATTTTTCATGTAAACTGACTATACACAGCATATGCCAGAATTACAGAAAACCACAATTAGTTGAGTTTCTGAGATTAAAAAAAAATAAACAATAGCCTTAATTGGGGTTTTATTTATTCATACTCCAAAATATTTGGAAATATTTTTTTCCAAAAATATTTCATATTCAAGCCTTCTTATAAACTATGCAAACGGAGAAAAATGGTATAAATTATATGCTTATGAAAAAAACCAAAATATTTCAAATAATTTTACATATTTGACACTACACATCTTTTGCTAAGAAATTAATTAAACCTTTACTAAAAACTAACCACTCTGTGTTAATGCAACTGTTGTCACAGAATATTTATTTACCATATTATTTTGGCTAAGTTAGTCTTTATTCACAAAACAAATAACAAAGCAATACAAAACTATTATTTTTTACTATTTGATATGTACTACCCATTTTGGCTTTTACAATTTAAATCACACTTTCATGGCAATGGAAATTTTAATGAAAAGTCAATAAATATTGAGTTCCTATTAGAACAAGACATTCTACCAAGTCCTGAGGTGGATAGAAAGATAAATAAGATTTGGTTTGTGACCTCTAAGATTTTACCATATTATTTGTCTGGAATGCAGGTAATCTGATGTGACGAAATGATAAAATGGAAAATTAGATTGAAAGGGAGACTGGGGCCATATCATGACATTCTTCCATATTGTGATTAAGATTTTGGATTTAACTATACCACTAGGAGATTTAGCATCACACAAGCTAGGTTTGAATTTATATACTTCCATCTGGTTAACAGTGAAGTACTGATAAAGTCATTGAAAGATACTCTCAGATAATAAGTCAGACTAGGCTTCACTGAAAATAGAGATAATTTTGACTTTCTTTCAGGTTTTTCCAGGCATTTTTCCCATTTTCTTTTGGAACTTTCCACTTCCCGTAATAAGGGATTCCTTCATCTTTTCACCTTATGAACTCTTACCCTTCTTGTAGGAGTCAACACAAATTTCATATATTCAGGAAATTTTATGCATGACATTACATTTATGACAGATCAGTCCCCCTTTTAAAATTTTCCAGCACCCTGCAGTTTTCCTTACATGAAATTATATGTTTCTGTAACTTATTATATGACAGACTCTATAATCAGCAGAAGGGCTAAGGCAACTATAATTTGGCTTTCCATTTATTTTTAGTGCTTAGAATAGTTCCTGTACATAGTAGATACACAACAAATATTTAGAAAATGCAAACAGAATTGTCAGCACTCAAATCCCCAGTACAAATGTGTGTTGTTTTAAGACACTTAATTCAGATTTGAAAACTCTATGCTGAAGAATAATAAAGTTAATGAGAAATACATATCTCATGAAAATAAGATTAACCAATTGAGATAGTATTATGAGAGATATTAAGATTTCAGATTTCAAATATAAATTGTATGCTGCTCATTACTGTTAAAATAGACTGTGAGGGCTCTCCAAAATGTACTACTAGCAAAGCAATCATTTAGAAACCCATGGCCTGGCTTAGTGAAACCTACTTAGGGAATAATATTTTACCTGAGAAGGAAAATCTCTGAAACAATGTTCTTGAAATGCAATAACATAAAAATGAAAAGAACAACAATGATAATAAAATATTTTGTTGGTAAAAACTAATTGCTATGTTATGAACTACAGATAATTTTCAACTACCAACAATTAAATAAGCAAAACTCCTGATCTCTGGCATATTGGATATCTATCAGACTTAAAATATAGCTTTTAAATTGTTTTTATTCAATAGCAAAAATGACAATTTTTTTAAACTGAGCAAACCATCAAAAATATTTTTTTTTTCTGTGAATTGTTAGAGAACATTTTTGCTCCATTTGGATAACACGTAAAGAAGATAACATTCCAAAAGAAACTTAATTGGTAGTATAGTTTAATCCTGAATCCACATCCTTTTATTAGAATAAAAGCCTAATCTGCAAATTGTCCCCTCAACCGGGAGTTTGACCAGGAGTTTGACCTCGAGACCAGGAGTTCAACTGCTTGCTATGACATACGCTGACCACCAGGGGTGGCACAGAACATGCAGGTGTTGGTGATGTGGCTCTGGCAGCGGGTGGCAGTGGAGGCGCTGCCAGCCCTGATGGGCCCCAACAAGAGCTGGAGGGCAGAGGTATGGTGGATCAGGTGAGCGGGCGGTGCCAGGCCAAGATGGGTGCAAGCGGGGGCCCTGATTGCCCCCCCCGATTGCTCTGCGGATGGTGACCAGCAACGGTGGTGGGGGGTGGGGTCATTGTCTGGCTCCCAGGCACTGAGAGAGAAAGGGCAAATAGCAATATTAAAATATTTCTTCTAATTATGTTCCTTTCAATGTGCATGAATCCGTGCACTAGGCCACTAGTTTTAGAATAAAAGCAACAAGAACGTAATATAATCTATTACATTGTGGGTTTAAGTGTACAAAGTAACATCCAAAATGTTTTGAGGAAGAAGTGAAATGATGAATTATAAACTCTGCTATGAAATGTTCATCATTCAAAGAAGCTTTCTCCTTGTTTTCAATGAACTAAATTTAACACCAGGCAGTGAAGAAAAAAAAAGTACTGATCATTCTTTCTATACTAGGTCATGGAAGTCCTTGTAAAACAATGCTTTTGAAAGCCCCTGATATGAATCTCTTAAAATAAAGAAATCTAATGTGTCAGATTTTATTTATATATATATTTATTTATTTATTTTTAATACTCACCCAAGGATATTATTTCCATTGATTATTAGAGAGTGGAAGGTGGGGAGAGATAGAAAAGAGAGAGAGAGAGAGAGAGAGAGAGACAGACAGACACCAGGGGACAAATCTGGAACCCAGGTACTTGACCTTGACAGGGAAATCAAACCAGTGACCCTTCAATCAGTGGGCCAACTCTTTACCACTGAGCCACACCAACCAGGGTCTAATTTGCCATATTATGGGTGAATCAGTTCTTTGTGGATTTATTATTCAGTCTCTGTAACATTAAGGTGCACAAAGTAAATTTTAATCATAAAATTTACCACACAAATATTCAATCATTTTACTATTGTAAAAAAGATCAATCAAATTATCTACAGGACTCATTTTTTTTATGTCTCCTTCACTCAGAAAATATAATTAAACATTGAATGTTCTTGAATTTACTATGGAATATTTTGCATGAACACTATTTTTTATAAAACCTTGTTTTGACAGGTGACAGATAGATTGAATGTTACAGTGATTTTTAGTGTGATGATGTGACTCTTAATTGCTTTTAAATCACCATAAAATTATTTTTGTTTTGCTATTTTTTGTAAGAACAATGCCTTAAATTTATTATTACTAGTTTAAGATGTATCTTTATTGTTAAACATATTACAGATGTCCCTTCGTTTGTTTGTTTGTTTTTTCCCAATGACCCCTCTGTCCAGAACAACTCCTCCCAGGCCTTCACCATTCTATTGTCTGTGTTCATGAGATATGCATAAATGCATGTAAGTTCCCTGGTTAATTACTACCCACTCAAACATCCATCCCTCTGAAATTCATCAGTGTGTTCCATGCTTCTATGTCTCTGGATCTATTTTGTTCATCACTTTATTTTGTTCATTAGATTTCACTTGTAAGTGAGATCATGTGATACTTGTCTTCCTCTGGCTTATTTCACTTAGCATAATACTCTCTAGGTTCCTCCATGAAGTTGAAAATGGTAACAGTTCTTTCTTATGTAGAGGGACATAGTATTCCAGGGTGCAAAAGTACCACAGCCTTTTTATCCACTCATCTGCTGAGCCCACTTGGGCTATTTCCAGATTTTAGCTATTGTAAATTGTGCTGCTATGAACATAGGGGTGCATATATTCTTTCTGATTGGTGTTTTTAGTTTCTTGGGATATATTCCTAGAAGTGGGATTACTGAATCAAATGGCAGTTCTATCCTATCTAATAATAGACAAAGATGGTAATTGACCATACCCTTATGTCTCCCATTGGCTAATCAGCACGATATGCAAATTAACTGCCAACAAAGATGGCGGCGAATTTGCATACTGCAGGCAGGATGGGACAGTGCGAGCCACCATCCGTGCCCCGTGTGCAGACCTGGGCGGCGGGGCGTAGGCGGTGGGATTGCGCCACCTAAGCTCCGCCCCAGCTGGGAACCCTGTGTGCCGCCTAATCCCCGCCTCCAGCCCGGACCCCTGTGTGCTGCTTATGCCCCGCTAAACCCCGCTGCCAGCCAGGAACCCATGGCGATCCACAAGCAGGAAAGTGCGGCCTGCAGGCAGCCCCCAGGTAGGCATGCTCCTGGGTCGCCATGGTGATCCCAGAGCAGGAAAGCACAGCCTGCAGGCAGCACTCAGGTGGGCATGCTCCTGGGTCGCCATGGTGATCCCAGAGCAGAAAAGCGCAGCCTGTGGGCAGCCCCCAGGTGGGCATGCTCCTGGGCCGTGGTGATCCATAAGCAGGAAAGTGAAGCCTGCAGGCAGCACCCCACCCTGGCCACAGCTCAAGGGAGAGAACAACACACAGTGGAAGCCAGGAACCTGAGAGATCAACACAGAGGGGAGCCTGCTCCAAGCCTCCATGGTGTGGCTGGGGGCAAGCCCACACACACACACACACACACACACACACACACACACACACACGGAGCGACTGATCGGAGCCTCCTACACAGCTGGGGGCAGGCCCCCAGTGGGGACACACACACACACACACACACACACACACGACAACTGCTCCGAGCCTATGTGGTGCGGCTGGGCAGTCCCCAGGAACACACACACACACACACACACACACACACACACACACACACGGGATGCCTGCTCTGAGCCTCTGCTGCCAGACTGTGGCCGTCAGTAGGACATCCACTGAGGGCTCCTGGACTGAGGGGCAGGCTGGGCTGAGGGAACCACAACCCCCAGTGCATGAATTTCATGCACCGGGCCTCTAGTTTTTAATATTTTGAGGAAACTCTATACTGTTTTTCACACTGGCTGCACCAGTCTGCATTAAGACCAGCAGTGAAGGAGGGTTCCCTTTTCTCCACATCCTCGCCAACACTTGTTTTTTGTTGATTTGTTCATGATAGCCATTCTGACAGGTGTGAGGTGATACTGCATTGTCATTTTAATTTGCAATTCTTGGATAATTAGTGACTTTGATCATTTTTTCATGTCTCTTGGCCATCTGTATGTCCATTGTAGAGAAGCGTCTATTTAGGTACCTTGCCTATTTTTTAAATTGTATTGTTTTTCTTCCTTTTGTTAAGTTGTGAGAGTTCCTTATATATTTTGGAAATTAACCCTTCATCAGATGTATCATTTGAAAAATATGTTCTCCCATGCAGTGGGTTTTCTTGTTGTTTTGTTCATGGTTTCTTTTGCTGTGCAGAAGCTTTTTATTTTGATGTAGTCCATTTGCTTATTTTCTCCTTAGTTTCCTTTGTCCTAGGAGATATATTGATAAACATATTACTATGTGAGATGCTTGATATTTTGCTGCCTATGGTTTCTTCTAAGATTTTTATGGTTTCCCAACTTACATTTAAGTCCTTTATCCATTTTGAGTTTATCCTTGTGTATGGTGTGAGTTGGTGGTCTAGCTTCACTTTTTTGCATGTGCCTGTCCAATTTTCCCAGCACCATTTATTGAAGAGATTGTCTTGACTCCATTGTATGCTCTTGCCTCCTTTATTAAATACTAGAGGCCCGGTGCACAAAATTTGTGCACTCGCGAGGGAGGGGAAGGGGGTCCCCCAGCCCGGCCTGTGCCCTCTCACAGTCTGGGACCCCTTGGGAGATAACGACCTGCTGGCTTAGGCCTGCCCCCGGGTGGCAGAGGGCAGGCCCAATCCCTAGGTGCAGCCCCTGGTTAGCCTCAGAGCAGGGCCGATTGGGGAGTTGGGGCGCCACCCCCTGTCATGCACAGAGCAGGGCGGATCAGGAGGTTGTGATGCCACCCTCAGTCACGCTCAGGGTAGGGCCGATTGGGGAGTTGGGGCATCGCCCCCTGTCACACTGAAGGCAGGGTCGATGGGGAGGTTGTGGCGCCATCCCCTGTCACGCACAAAGCAGGGCCCATCAGGGGGTTGAGGAGCTCCCCCCTGTCACTCACAGAGTAGGGCCAATAGGGGAGTTGGGGCACCGCCCCCTGTCACACACAGAGCAGGGCTGATCAGGGGGTTGGGGCGCTGCACTCTGTCACACTCAGGGCAGGGCCGATGGAGAGGTTATGGCTCTACCCTGTCACACACAGAGCAGGGCCCGTGGGGGGGGGGGCAGTTGGGGAGCTCCCCCCTGTCACACACAGAGCCGCAGGGCAATCAGGGTATTGGGGAGCTCCCCACTATCAGGCACAGAGCAGGGCTGATCAGGAGGTTGGGGGGCCTTCCCCTCTCACGAACAGAGCAGGGCGGATAGGGAGGTTGTGGCCCTGCTCCCTGTCACACACAGAGCCGCAGGGCGATCAGGGGGTTTGGGCGGTGGCCCCTGTCACGCTGATCCCGAGCCAGGAGCCTAGCTGCTCCGCTGATCCTGGTGCCAGGAGGCATATTACCCTTTTACTATATAGAATAGAGGCCTGGTGCATGGGTCGGGCCTGGCTGGTTTTCCCTGAAGGGTGTCCTGGATCAGGGTGGGGGTCCCCACTGGGGTGCCTGGCCAGGCTGGCTGAGGGGCTGAGGGCCGTTTTCCGACTGGCGGGTGACTGAAGCTCCCAACCACTCCTTTTTTTCTTTTTCTTTTTTTTTTTTATTCTGGGCCAGCTTTAGCTCTGAGGCCTCGCTGCTGAAAACATTGATACAATGTGTGCGGTCAGCCTGGCTGAAGCCCGGCTGACTGAAAGCCGGTTTCTGGGGTTTTGTTTAGCTTCTATATTTCCAACATAGCTGCTTAGAGTTGCAGCTGAGAGGCCGGCAAGTTAGGCGGGGAACGTTGGAGTCCGCAGTCACTGGAGCAAGCAAGCCTCCCTGTTCGCGTCAGTGCATGGCTTCTGGCCGCCATCTTGACTGACAGTTAATTTGCATGAGGATATGCTGATTAGCCAATGGGAAGGATAGCAGTCGTAAGCTAATTACCATGTTTCTCTTTTATTAGTGTAAATTATTTGAGTGTAATGGCCTGTGTCAATTTCTGAATTCTCTGTGCTGTTTCTTTTTTCTCTATGCCTATTCTTGTGCCAGCATGGTTTGTCTTATTTATAATCAACTACATTTTGTCTACTCATATTGTTACCTGATATCTTGCAGGCTCAACAAATTTGGCTTGCTCCCTTTGTGCTGCCATCACATCCTGTGACCTTGATTTTCACCTCAGTTTTCTCATTTTCCTCCAACTTGCTGATTATAAATGTACACAATTAATCCATTCTACAGAAAATCCCAGATGAGGATCCTATATAATAAAAGCCTAATATGCTAAGTGTCCAACCGTTCATTCAACTATTCGACCAGTGGCTATGATGTGTACTGACCACCAGAGGGCAGAAGCTCCCACCAGTAAGTTAGCTTGCTACTGGGGTCGGGCAGATTGGGACTGAGAGAGAAGGGTCAGACATGCCCTGAGCGAATCTGTGCCCCTGAGGCCAGGCCAAAGGACCCCACCAGTGCACGAATCTGGGCTTCTAGTAAAGAATAGGATGTAAATAAACAAGAAGAAGATGGCCAAAGCCTACCTCTTTCCTAGACTCCTTCCCTAATTCTATTTTGATTGTTCTTTTGTGGAACTCTTCTGGACTTGTTCTTATAAATCTTCTATTACCAATCCTGGAAAGATTAGATACAAGATCAGCTTACTTACTGCTGGCTGCTATTTTCCATTTGATTTTCTGTGCCTTCATGAGTCAGCTTAAAATGTTTTAATCGGGTAAGAAAGAGCTCTAAAATAACTCTGTAGACCCATTTCCATCTGTGGCCAATAGTCTGCTTCTTGCCCTTCTATTCTAGATGAAGAAGCATTCCCACTTTATCTAAAATATTATTTCTCTGAACTTTGTATTAATTTAGCTTAGACTTGAAATCAGTCCCTGCCCCCCCCACCCCTGTCCCATTTTGGAGTTATTTCCAAACAATATTTTCTGAAAATCTCTATTAACCTGAACCATTGCCTCTGGTCTGTTAACTTATTGTAGCTCAATAACATAAAATGTGCAATCTGATAGATTTCAGGGTTCACATGCCAAATCTATCACTTATCCCCTTTTACTGTTACCACTTTATTGAGATATAATTATTATACCATAAAATTTACCCATTTAACATACAATCCAATGGCTTTCATATTTTCAGAACTGTGCAATCATTGCCATTAAAGTTTAGAACATTTTTATTACCAAAAAAAAGAAACCCCAATTTTACCATCTCCTAATCTCTATCCTCCTAGCCATAAGCATCCATTAATCCACATTATGTCTCAATAGATTTGCCTTTTCTGGAAGTTTATCTTGCTTTTTTCATGGGAAAAATCACCCCAGCAATTTCCCTGCGGCAGTATGTATCTTTCTCATTCCTTCATACAAATATGGAGCCTTCCACTTATGGAAGAACCTTGGCTGATCCAACCAGTCCCTACTGATTGACATTTATCCTGTTTCTACTCTTTTGCTCTTGCAGAATCCCACTGGATAGCCTTGTGCATACATCATTTGGTTTTTTTACCACTGCATCTATGGAATCTGTTCTTAGAAGTGGGATGCTGAGTCAGGGAAAATGCACAGGTAATTTTGCTAGCTAATCCCATATTCTCCTCAATGGGGTCTATACTATTATACATTTCTATAAGCCTTCCCAACAGAATATGTTTTTCTCTCTCTCTGGATTTGCCTATTCTGGCTACTTCATATGCATGGTCTTAGCAACATCTGACCTTTTCATGACTGTATTTTTCACATATGTTTTGAGCTTCATCTACAATTGTAGCATGTGTCAGTACTTTATTTATTTTATTGACTGAATAAAATTCTATCGAATGTATATACCACATTTTATTTACCCATTCATCTCTTGATGAACATTTGGGTTCTTTCCATCTCTTGACCATTATGAATAGTGCTGTTATGAACATTCTTGTACAAGTATTTGTTTTAGCATCCTTTGAATTCTTTTGGATCTGTACCTAGGAATGAAATTACTGGGTCATATAACAATTCTACTTAACTTTTTGAGGAACTGCCAAACTGCTTTCACAGTGCTGCATGATTTTATATTCCCACCAGAAATGCATGAGGGTTCCAAATTTTCCACATGCTCACTGGTGCTTACTATTTTCCTCCTCCTACAATGCATGGAGATTAGAAGGCAAGAAATAAAACTCTGTTTGAAGAAAAGAAGACAAGATTATTCATATAGATAATCCTAAAGAAGCTCCAAAATGACTAGAACTGATAAATCGATTTAGCAAGATCCCATGATATTAGTTTAACTTAGAATAATCCATTTGTATACTCTAGCATCACAATATTAGAAGTTGTATTTTAAAAAGTCCACTTATAATAGCAGCAGGCATAAAAGAAATTCTTGGAAATATGTTTAACAAAGTCATGAGAGGCTTCTAACAGGGGACATGTGGGGCTTTAAAGTAAGCTGGAGAGAGACTATGTGTGTTCATTTTATCATTACTTTTAACTCTGCCTATGTGTGATAAAAATGTTTCAAAAGAAGAACAAAATACTTACAGGACCTCCATTGCATGTAGTGTTATTATTCCCGCTGGGTAAAATGAATTTAAGTATTATTCTGAGCTAATATTTCATCAGGATCACATTAGTACCTTAGTAAGGCATGTTCCTGGATCTGTTTTTGTTCATCAGTTTATGTTGTTCATTGTATTCCACATATGAGTGAGATCATGACATTTATCTTTCTCTGACTGGCTCATTTTGCTTAGCATAATGCTCTCCAGGTCCATCCATGCTGTTGCAAATGACAAGAATTCCTTCTTTTTTACCGCAGCATAGTATTCCATTGTGTAGATGTAAAACCGTTTTTTAATCCACTCATCTGCTGATGGGCACTTAGGCTGTTTTCAAAACTTAGCTGTGGTAAATTGTGCTGCTATGAACATAGGCGTGCATATATCCTTTCTGATTGGTGTTCTAGTTTCTTGGGATATATTCCTAGAAGTGGGATCACTGGGTCAAATGGGAGTTCCATTTTTAGTTTTTTGAAGAAACTCCATACTGTTCTCCATAGTGGCTTCACCAGTCTGCATTCCCACCAGCAGTGCACGAGGGTTCCTTTTCCTCTGCATCCTTGCCAGCACTTGTCATTTGTTGATTTGTTGATGATAGCCATTCTGACAGGTGTGAGATGGTACCTCATTGTCATTTTGATTTGCATCTCTTGGATGATTAGGGACTTTGAGCATGTTTTCATATGTCTCTTGGTTTTCCTTATGTCTTCTTTCAAAAAGTATCTATTTAGGTCCATTGCCCATTTTTTGATTGGGTTGTTTATCTTCCTTTTGAGAAGCATCAATCAGAGCCTCAAACCTCAGAGGGAAGGGAGGGGAAGGTGGGGGTAAGGGGAAGAGATCAACCAAAGGACTTGTATGCATACATATAAGCCTAATCAATGGACACAGACACCAGGAGGGTGAGGACATGAGTGGGGTGGTGGAGGGTAATGGGGGGATAAGGACACATATGTAATACCTTAATCCATAAAGAAAAAAAATAAAAACGTAAAAAAAGGCATGTTCCTATATTGTAACAAAGTTACTTAAATCGGCAAACTTCCAAATTCAGATAGTTTTTTCTCTTTTAAATAAGTCAGATTATGTGACTTTTTTGCTAAAAACCTTCTAATGGAATTATATTTGATTTATGTTAAAATCTAAACTATTCTATGGCCAATGGGATCTGCTCCATTCTTGCATGATGTTGTCCAGGCCATTGTTTCCCTCCATAAGCTCCTCTGCTCATTCTAGTTTTATTTGCTGTTTCTTGAAAATAACAAATATGTTTCCACTTATGCCCCCCACCCTATTTTGTTGTGTATGTTTTTTGCCTGGAAATCTTTTTCCAAAAGTCACCCAGGTTCAGGTCTCTGCTCAGGTCTCCCACAGAGATACCTGCCTTGATCACAATCTTAAAATGACATTTTAAAAATCTCTATTATTTAAACATCTAATTTTTTCCATAAAATTATGACCCTGATAATAAATAATATATAGAATATTTTTCATATTACATGTTATGTATAATGTATTATGTTATATATTATATATTTTAAACTATATGTATCCCCTAATACAGTGGTTCTCAACCTTCCTAATGCCGCGACCCTTTAATACAATTCCTCATGTTGTGGTGACCCCCAATTTCACTGTTACAAATTGAACATAATTAAAGCATAGTGATTAATCACAAAAACAATATGTAATTATATATGTGTTTTCCGATGGTCTTAGGCGACCCCTGTGAAAGGGTCATTTGACCCCCAAAGGGGTCGTGAATCACAGGTTGAGAACTGCTGCTCTAATAGAATATGAGCTAAATTCCACTAAGTTCTATAGGAACACATATTGTTTTATGTGTCGCTATAGTTTTAGAGCCTAATATTGCTCCACTTCCATAACAATGTCAATAGTCATTGCAAAAATGAAGTAAATAAAGACAGTTTGTATTTTATTTCACAGACTCTCCAGTTAGGTATCTTTTCAAAAAAATATGATTAAATCCATTAATCTCAGATCAATTTTAATGCATAGAAGATTAATACTAAGCCCTGTGAAAAATCCAGCATTTCATGCCTCATGTTGCCAGGTTAGTCCATTCTCACAGGGTCTCTTTCATGACTCAATACTTTCACCCTTGTGCACACACACACACACACACACACACACAAGCACGCACACACACAGTTTTTCACAAACTATCATTAGAGTTTTATAATGTGCTTTAACAATAACAAGCACCACTTTTCCCCAAAGGAAATGTAATTTCTTTATAAACATTAGAAGTTATTTCTGGCTAGATTCATTCTAGAAATTACACAATGTGTGACATAAGAATATTCCCTTTCCTATCGGTATAGTGTGATTACATGAAATTGCCAGTGGTCATCATAATAACATATCTAACTCACTCATTTTCCTGAGTAGTTTTATAATTCAGCTAACTTTTATTGCATTTCATCACAGTTTTGCATTACTGCATAAATTCCTTAAGGCATTTCACACATTAATAGCTATTTCATCTCGAATTTTAATCTTGAATATCACTTTATTTGGGTTCTCGTGAAAATGGAATCCATCTGTATGTTGAGATGACTTTGACAGAAAACAAGTGGTTGCCAAACATTTTGTAGAATTACACTCAGTGCCAATTTGGTTTTGGCAAATATTAATGGAAAATAAAACACTAATGAACCCTTTGCCTAGAATAATATTTGATGTTTATATAGTTTCTCTCATCAAAAGACATCAAACATACAACAAGTGAAAATCTCATTAACTTTCACAAAATTTCTGTGAGAAAAATAGAGGTCATGCATTTCTACTCCAGTTTCATGCATGTTCCATTCTACTTTTCTGGGGACGGAGGTAAAGTTTTAAATAATGACACACACAAAGGTGGAAAGGAAGCTCTCTCTCATATACAGAAAATTTATTTAAACCAGATTTGCTCAAACATTGGATTCAAATTAAATATCGATAGGGTTCTTTAGAGCATTTCACACATAAAGACAGATGTTAATGATTATACAAGTCTTTGAAAATGTATTGCAAATTGATTAAATCTAATATTGGTCGGGAAGTATTTTGTTACACATTTTACGGTCAAATATACTGCAGTTCCTTGACTCTATCTCAAATCATCCATTTTCAAAAATATAAATTTTATTAGTTCATTCATTCATTGTTTTAAAAATTCATACATAAAATGTTTAGTCAAAAAGTAATCTTGGAACTTGGGTTACCCTGCCCTGTTGCCTCCTCAGCTGCCAATAACTGGCTTCCTCTCCTGCCCCCGGTAGGTCCTCTGCATTACAGTGATTCCCAGTGTGTGGTCCACAGACCAGCACCATCAGAATTAACTGGGCACTTATTACAAAAGCAAAATATCAGGTCCCATAGTGAATTTGAATCTCTGGGAGTTAAGCTCAGCAATCAGTGTTTTGGATTGTGATTCTGATTTGTGTGAATGTTTGAGAATCATTGCTTTGTATGATGTTTCTTACCAAACCCATGAAAGTCTTATGCTGGAAGCTTAGATTCATATTTTTCAAAATATCTATATATACAACATGTTATCTGTTGCAGTGGTTAATGCAGATATTTTCCATATTCCTGACATGTGTCTAGGTATTATTTAATTGTCTAATTGACATTTTCCCAGTGATTATATAACCTGACTTGGAAACCAGCATTCAAAATAAGACAGATTAAAAGTATTCCTTATCTTAGAAAAAATGGGCTACTTTATATATGAAACTTTCTTTTTCATAAACCTAATGATAACTACATATAAAAAAAATACAAAACGAAGACACATAGATTAAAAGAAAAATATGAAACAGAGGAAATAAGTTTGGAACATCACTAAACAAAAACAACACACAGAAACACAAAGGCAAAGAACCCATTGAGGCACAAAGCTACCATAAAACAAAAGATAAAATGCCTATAAGAAATCCTCATCTAGCCAAAACCGGTTTGGCTCAGTGGATAGAGCGTCAGCCTGTGGACTGAAGGGTCCCAGGTTCGATTCCGGTCAAGGGCATGTACCTGGGTTGTGGGCACATCCCCAGTAGGGGGTGCGCAGGAGGCAGCTGATCGATGTTTCTCTCTCATCGATGTTTCGGGCTCTCTATCTCTCTCCCTTCCTCTCTGTAAAAAAATTAATAAAAAATGTATTTAAAAAAAAAAAAGAAATCCTCATCTAGCAATAATTACCCTAAATGTAAATGGACTGAATTCACCTATGAAGAGGCACAGAGTATCAGATTCAATCAAACAACAAAATGCAACTATATGCTGCCTTTAGGAGACACACTAAACTGCAAAGGCAAAGTTAGACTCAAAGTAAATGGGTAGAAAATTATCCTCTAAGCAGATATAATCCACAGAAAAGCAGGTGTAGCCATTCTTACATCTGAAAAAATAAAAGATTTCAAATATAACAAAGGTAACAAGAGACAAAGATGAACATTTTGTAATAAAGGTGACACTATATCTAGAATACATAGCACTTCTTAATATATATGCACCCAATCAGGGAGCACTAAAATATATAAAGCAACTATTAAAATAAATAAAGATACAGACAAAACACAATCATAGTTGGGGACATTAATACTCCATTAACAACTCTAGATAGATCATCCAAACAGAAAAATCAATAAAAAATATATTGGCCTTAAATGACACATGAGACCAAATGAACATAATTGAGATTTGCAGGCTTTTAGCCCAGACATTCAGTTTATATATTATTTTCCAATGCATGTGAATATTGTCAAGGATAGACTATATGCTAGGTCATAAAACTAGCCTCAACAAATTCAAGAAGACTGAAACCATACCAAGCATGTTCTCTGACCACAGTGCTTTGAAATTAGAAATCAACTGCAAAAAATAAGTAAATATACCCACAAATATGTGGAGACTAAGCAACATACTACCAAAAAATAACTGGAATAAAGAAGAAATGAAATGTTTAATCAAAAAATATAGAGAGACAAACTAGAATGACAATGCAACATATCCAAACTTTAAGAACTTATATGCCTAGGTATCTTAATTTTTTTGGTGCGATGGTAAATGGGATTGCTTTTTTAGTCTCTCTTTCTGTAAGTTCACTATTGGTGTATAGAAATGCCATAGATTTCTTGGCATTAATTTTGTATCCTGCTACATTGCCGAATTCATTTATTAAGTCTAATAGTTTTTTGATGGAGTCTTTAGGGTTTTTTATGAACAATATTATGTCATCTACGAATAAGGACAGTTTTACTTCTTCTTTTCCAATTTGGATGCCTTTTATTTCTTCTTCTTGTCTAATCGCAATGGCTAATACTTCCAGTACTATGTCTAACAGGAGTGGTGAGAGTAGGCATCTCTGTCTTGTTCCTGTTCTTAAGGAAAATGGTTTTAGTTTTTGTCCATTGAAGATACCTAGGAATAAACTTAACTAACGAGGTAAAAGACCTCTACTCAGAAAACTACAGAAAGTTGAAAAAAGAAATAGAGGAAGACATAAACAGATGGAAAAACATACCATGTTCATGGGTTGGTATAATCAACATCATTAAAATGTCCATACTACCCAAAGCAATCTATAAATTCAATGCACTTCCCATTAAAATACCAATGGCATATTTCACAGACCTAGAAGAAACTCCAAAAATTCATCTGGAATAAAAAAAGACCCCAAATAGCTGCAGTGATCCTGAGAAAGAAGAAGAAAGTAGGTGGGATCTCAATACCAGATATCAAGCTGTATTACAAAGCCACTGTTCTCAAAACTGCCTAGTACTGGCACAAGAACAGACATATAGATCAATGGAATAGAATAGAGAGCCCAGAAATTGACCCGAACCAATATGCTCAATTAATATTTGATAAAGGAGGCAAGAACATACAATGGAGTCAAGACAGTCTCTTCAATAAATGGTGTTGAGAAAATTGGACAGATACATGCAAAAAATGAAACTAGATCACCAACTTACACCATACATAAAAATAGACTCAAAATGGATAAAGGACTTAAATGTAACACGGGAAACCATAAAAATACTAGAGGAATCCAAAGGCAACAAAAATCTCAGACATATGCCGAAGCAATTTCTTCACTGATACAGCTCCTAGGGCATAGGAAACTAAAGAGAAAATAAACAAATGGGACTACATAAAAATAAAAAGCTTCTGCACAGCAAAAGAAACCATCAACAAAACAACAAGAAAGCCCACTGCATGGGAGAACATATTTGGCAGTGTTATCACCCATAAGGGTTTAATCTCCAACATTTATAGGGAACTCATACAACTTAACAAAAGAAAGATAAACAATCCAATCAAAAAATGGGCAAAGGACCTAAATAGACACTTTTCAAAAGAGGACATTCAGAAAGCCAAGAGACATATGAAAACATGCTCAAAGTCACTAATCACCTGAGAGATGCAAATCAAAACAACAATGAGGTATCATCTCACTCCTGTCAGAATGGCTATCATCAAAATCAACAAACGACAAGTGCTGGAGAGGATGTGGAGAAAAAGGAACACTTGTGCACTGCTGGTGGGAATGCAGACTGGTGCAGCCACTATGGAAGACAGTATGGAGTTTCCTCAAAAAGTTAAAAATGGAACTCCCATTTGACCCAGTAATCCCACTTCTAGGAATATATCCCAAGAAATCAGAAACACCAATCAGAAAGGACATATGCACCCCTATGTTCATAGGAGCACAATTCACCATAACTAAGATTTGGAAACAGCCTAAGTGCCCATAAGCAGATGAATGGATTAGAAAACTGTGGTACATCTACACGATGGAATACTATGCTGCTGTAAAAAAGAAGGAACTCTTACCATTTGCAACGGCATGGATGGAACTGGAGAGCATTATGCTAAGTGAAATAAGCCAGTCAATAAAAGATATATACCACATGATTTCACTCATTTATGGATAAAGACCATTATAAACTGATAATGAACAAAAATAGATACAGAGGCAGAGCAGCATTGAACAGACTCTCAAACTACAGTGGGAAGCCTGGGGAGGGTTGGGGGGGAGGTAAGAGATCAACCAAAGGACTTGTATGCATGCATATAAGCATAACCAATGGACACAAGACACTGGGGTGTAGGGGAGGCCGGGGGAATGTCAAGGGGTGGGGGAAAGGAGACATATGTAATACTCTTTGTAATACTTTCAGCAATAAAACAAAATAAAATAAAAAGAACTTATATGCATATATTCATAAACCATGGACACATACAATAGTGGGGTGAAGGCCTGGGGAGGGGACGGGAGTATGGAAGTGGAGTTCAAAGAGGAAAAGAGAGACACCTTTAATACTTTCAACAACAAAGATTCATTAAAAATTTCTGAGATGCAAGGAAACATTAATAACAGAGACGGTTATAGGCTTATCACCAAAAAAAGAGACATCCCAAGTAAACAACCTAACATTACATCTTAAAAAACTAGAAAAAGGACAAATGCAATCCAAAGTAGGCAGAAGAAAGGAAATAATAAAACTTGAATGAAATAGAGAACAAAAAGACTATACAAAAATTAATACAACAAAGAGATGATTTTTCAAAAAAATTAATAAAACTGACAAACCCCTTGGTAAACTCATTAATGTAAAAAGAGAAAAGACTCATATAAACAAAATCAGAAATGAAAAAGGAGAGGTTACCACAGACATCACACATATACAAAGGATCATGCTAGAACACTAAGAATATCTACCACTGAATTCAGTAACTTAGAGGAAATTAAAACAACCATCAAAAACCTCACAAAAAATAAAATTCCAGGACCAGTTTGCTTCACTAGTGAACTCTACCAAACATTCAAAGATTTTATGCCTATTTTTCCTCAAAGTCTTAAAAAAAAATGAAGAAGAGACAATATTTCCTAACATATAGTATGAGGCCAACATAATCCAGATACTGAAACCTGGTAAGGATAACACATGAAAAAGAAAACTAAAGACCAATATATCTTATGCATATAGATGCAAAAATCCTAAAGAATATACTAGCTGATTAGATACACTACATTAAAAAATAATACATCACAATCAAGTGAGGTTTATTACAGGGGCAGAAGAATCGTTCAACATTCAAATCAATTAATGTAATGCACCACATTAACAAAACAAAGGGAAAAAGGCATATATGATCTTATCAATAGATATAGAAAAAAGTTTTTTATCAGATACAACATCCATTTATGATTAAAACACTCAATAAAATGGCTATAGAAGGAAAGTACCTCAACATAATAAAAGTCATATATGACAAACCTCAGCCAATGCAATACTGAATGGTGAAAAACTGAAAGATTTTCCTGTAAAATCAGGAACAGAACAAGGATGCCCACTCTCACCAATATAGTTCTGGAAGTCCTAGTTAAAGCAGTCAGGCAAGAGAAAGAAATAGAAGGCATCCATATTGGGAAGGAAGAAGTAAAGGTGTTCTGCCTGTAGAAAACCCTAAAAACTCCACCATAAAACTATTAGAAAAAATAAACAAATACAGTAAAGTTGCAGGACACAAAATCAATGTTCCAAAATCCACTGTTTTCCTATACACTAATAATAAAACTTTAGGGGGAGCCCTAACTGGTTTGGCTCAGTGGATAGAGCATCAGCCTGCAGACTGAAGGGTCCCAGGTTTGATTCTGGTCAAGGGCATGTACCTTGGTTGCAGGCACATCCCCAGTAGAAGGTGTGCAGGAGGCAGCTGATTGATGTTTCTCTCTCATGGATGTTTCTAACTCTCTATCCCTCTCCCTTCCTCTCTGTAAAAAATGAAAAAAAAAAATCAATAAAATATATTAAAACAAAACAAAACCTTCAGGGGGAAAAAGAAAAAAAAATCTTTTTTGAAATTGCAACCAAAATAATAAAATACCCAGGAGTAAAATTAAAGAATGTGAAGGACCTATATATTGAAAACAACAAAGCATTATTATAAGAGATTGAAAAGACAATAAAATGGAAAGATATTCAGTGTTCATATTTGGGAAAAATTGACATAGTTAAATGGTCATATTTTCCAAAGCAATATTCAGATTTATCAAAGCAATCATCATCAAAATTCCAATGTCATTTTTTAAAGAAACAGAACAAAAAATCATCAACTTTGTATGGACACACTAAAGAACCCAAATAGAGTAATCCTGAGAAAAAAAATAACAAAGCTGGAGGAGTCACACTACTTAACTTCAAATTATACTGCAGAGCTATGATAATCAAAACAGCAAGGTATTGGCAGAAAAATAGACACACGGACCAATAGAACAGAATTGAGAGTCCAGAAATAAAACCATCTGTATACGGGCAAATAATTTTTGATAAAGAAGCCAAAAATACACCGTAGAGGAAAGAAAGTATCTTCAATAAATGGTACTGTGAAAATTGGAAAGCCACATGCAAAAAAATGAAACTAGGTTATAGTTTGTCCCCATATACAAAAATTAGTTCAAAAACATTAAATTACATAGAAGAAAAAAATAAGTAATAAATTTATGGACCTCGGTCTTAGAGAACATTTTATTAATTTGATACCAAAGGCAAGGGAAGTAAATGCAAAAATAAATAAATGGGACTATATCAAACTAAAAAGCTTCTGCACAGCAAAAGAAACAGACAACAAAATCAAACTGCAACTGACTGAATGGGAGATGATATTTGCAAACAACAGCTCTGACAAATGGCTAATATCCAAAATATATACAGAACTCATACAACTCCACAGCAAACAAACAATACAATTAACAAATTGTCAGAGGATCTGAATAGATACTTTTCCCAAGAAGACATATAAATGGCCAACAGACATATGAAAAAACTAGAGGCCCAGTGCACGAAATGTGTGCACTCGGGGGGGGCGGATCCCTCAGCCCGGCCTGTGCCCTCTTACAGTCTGGAACCTCTGACGAAGTGTTAGACCTGCTTCCCGCCAGACATCCTTAGCGCTGCCGTGGAGGCAGGAGAGGTCCTGCCACCGCAGCTGTACTCACCAGCTGTGATCCCGGCTTCTGGCTGAGTAGCAGTACCCTGTGGGAGTGCACTGACCACCTGCATTGAGCGTTTTCCCCCTGGTGGTCAGTGCGCATCATAGCAACTGATCGTTCAGTGGTTCGGTCAATTTGCATATTAGCCTTTTATTATATAGGACTAGGGGCCCGATGCACGAAATTCGTGCACTGGGGGGAAGTCCCTCAGCCCAGCTTGCCCCCTCTCACATACTGGGAGCCTTCAGGGGATGTCCTACTGACGGCTTAGGCCCACTCCCTGCTCCCCTTGGGGATCAGGCCTAAGCCGCAGTCTGGCCTCCCTTTGTGGGATGCGACGGGCTGATCAGGGGAAGGCACCAGCCCCACCACCCCGCTGCTGCAGCCACTGCCAGTCACCGCAGCCACCAAGGTGTTTTCATCAACACGGACTCGAGTCCCTTTACCATGAAAAAATGACAACTTTCTTTAGGCATTTTCAAGATGTGTCTTTCATAGGATATGACATTTCTTTATTATTTTTCTTTATCCTCACCTGAGGATATGTTTCCATTGATTTTTAGAGAATGTGGAAGAAAAAGGGAAAGACAGAGAGAAACATCAAAGTGAGAGGAACACTTTGATTGGTTGACTCCTGCATGAGCCCTGACCTGGGCCCCAGCCAGGGAGGAGCCTGAAACCTAGGTACATGCCCTTGGTCAGAATTGAACCTAAACCCTGTTGTAGGCAGGTTGAGGCATTACCCACTGAGCCAAACTGGCTAGGGCAGGATATGATATTTCTTAGCCCTCCAGCAGCAGACCTTCATTTTTTTCACCAGGAGTGAGGTGGAAAAACCCTACATCACCTTCTTGGATTCTTATTACCCAAGTTACTAAGAATATTACCAGTGGCATACAGGAGCTCAACCAATGAGTGGTCAGAAAAGGTGTTTCCTCTGTAGTTCACACCCATCCCTGGCTCGGTCCCTGCCCAGGCCTAAGGCCTTAGGCCAGGTGTTAGGCCTGGGCAGGGGACCCCCAGTCTGCTCTGATCGCCTGCCCAGGCCTAATACCTCTGGCAGGGGCCTTAGGCCTGGGCAGGCGACCTGCAGCCCACTCCAATTGCAGGCTCTGCCCCTACCCAGGCCTCAGGCCTCTGGCCAGGCCATTAGGCCTGAACAGGGGACCCCCATCTTGCTCCGATTGCCTACCTAGGCCTCAGGCCTCTGGCTGGGGCATTAGGCCTGGGCAGGAGACCCCCAGCCCACTCCATTCGCAGGCTTCACCACTGCCCAGGCCAGAGGGTTGTTAGGCCTGGGCAAGGGACCCCCAGGCTGCTCCAATCGCTTGCCCAGGCCTAAGACCTCTCACCAGGGCCTTAGGCCTAAGACCTCTGGCCGGGGCCTTAGGCCTGGGCCGGGAACGCCCAGCCTGCTCTGATGGCCCACTCTGTCCCTGCCCAGGCCTCAGGCTTCTGGCTGGGGTGATTGCAGGCTCTGCCTCCCTGGGTGGCATCTGGCGCTGCCCGCCCCACCTCCCTGGTCCCCAATCTGCAGCCCGGATCCCAAGGGTGGCATCTGGCGCTGCCCGCTCTGCCTCCCTGGTCCCCGATCTGTGGCCTGGATCCCGCAGGTGGTGTTTGACGCTGCCTGTCCCACCTGCAGTATGCAAATTTAACAGCCATCTTTGTTGGGTTAATTTGCATACTCTTCTGATTGGCTGGTGGGTGTAGCGAAGGTATGGTCAATTAGCATCTTTGTCTTTTATTAGTGTAGATGTTCAACTTCAAGCTGTTAAGGAAATGCAAATCAAAACTGTGAGATATTACCTCATACCTGTTAGAATGTCTATTATCAACTACACAGGTATTAACAAGTGTTGGAGAGATTGCAGAGAAAAGAAACCCCCAAACACTGCTGTTGGGAATGTAAACTGATGCAGCTACTATGGAAAACAGTATGGCAGTTCCTCAAAATATGAAGAATAGAGTTACCATGTGACCCAGCAATTCCTCTTCTGGGTATTTACTAGAACAACTCAGAAACATTTATTCACAAAGATTATGCAGCCTTATGTTCATTGCAGCATTATTCGCAGTGGCCAAAACATGGGGACAATCAAAATGCAAAATGTCCTTTGATACAGGATTGGATAAATAAGATATGGTACACATATACTGTGAGATACTATTCATCCGTATAAAAGATGTGATACTGCCATCTATGACAACATGGATGGACTTTGGGGATGTTATGCTACGCTAAATAAGTCAGTCAGGAAAAGCTAAGAACCTTATGATTCACTCAGATGTGGAATATAAAACTGAAACTCAGAGATACAGACAACAGTATGGTGGTTACCAGAGGAAAGGGGTTAGGGCAGTGGTAAAGGGTAAAGGGGGCCAAATATTAGTATATGGTAATGGCAGATGGTTTGACTTGGGTGATAGGCACAGAATGCAATTTACAGAACATGTATTATAGAAATGTACACTTGAAACGTATTTGATCTTATTAACCGATGTCTCCCCATAAATGTAATTTATTAAAGAACTTATTAATACATCCAACACATGTTGCTTAAAGTAGCAATGTTGATTTTAAAAAAAGACAGACAAAAAGAATTCGTAAATTATTATTCCATTAATAAAAAATCTAAAAAATACAAACTAATCTCTAATAACAAGAAACAAATTAGCGTTTGCCTAGGGAAGAGGTTGCAATTGAGAGATAAATTGGATTAAAGAGTAATACAAATAGATTTTAGAGAATGTTCATATATTTATCATCAAAATTGTGGTGATGGATTCATGAGTGTATACATATGTCAAAACTCAGTATCTTATACATTTTAAATATGTTTAGTTTAGTTTATGTCAGTTATACCTCGCTGAAATGTTTAAAAGAGTATACATTTAAAAGGGAAATAACAACAGCAAATTTTGAGAAAAATCTCAATTAACAGATTACAAATGCTAAAATTTCTGGACTTTGGATAGAAAATCATGTAGGGAAGTACACATCTTCAGTGTTTATCTCTATTCTTTATGTCATCATTACACTAAAATATTTTAGCTCTATATCTAGCTTGATAAAAAATATAAGGTGCTTACCACTACTTAAAATATCTTTTAGAAAAGTTACAATATATAAGCATTTATTTATAAATATTCACCATCGATTTTAGTCCATGTAGAAAAATTATAACATTTCTAACATTCTGTATATTTATTTATGTAAGTTAATATTTTATCTTATTTCTTCAATTCTAGTGCAGAAATATAAGTTTTTGGAAGAGCTAAAGAATGCCTGAGGTGTGAGTTTTTATTTGAAAGAAAGCCTGAATCTAGAAGCAGATTTTAGTTTGTGGTAAAAAAAAAAAAAAAAAATGCAACATTAAAATGAAATTTGTTTTTAGCATGATTCCTCTTGAGAAAATATTCTCTGATAAATAAAAATTCATGTATTAACTCTTGGAAAAAACAAAGATTTAGCCAAGTTACCAGGAGACATTTGTGATGCCTCATGTCAAAATTAATAAAACTATAAGCAGTCACCTTTTCCCACAGATCTCTTGGGATATTCTGTTTTATACTTTTTTTGGCTTTCAGTGGTATAACATCTGAATAAACATCCACATCAAGCTTTACAATAAGCATGCTTAGTCCATCAGTGTACGTTTAAAAGTACTAAAGGTACTTGTTCATGGAAAACAAGTTCCAATTCTGTCTCAGTAATCAGAGTGTAGTTTGGAGCAAAACATTCTGGGAGAAATAATATGGCAGAAATAAGCATGCCAAGAGCTAGATACTTTGCTTGTCTAGGCATTCATTATAATACTAGAGGCCCGGTGCATGAAATTTGTGCATGGCTAGGGTCCCTAGGCCTGGCTGGTGATCAGGGCCGATCTGTGGGCTACATGCAGGACGATTGGGGGGGCCCCTGCTGGCATCCACCTTGGCTGGCCTGGGGCCTGTTTGGTTGATTTGAATATTAGGCTTTTATTTTATAGGATGATATCAGGAATATCCCCAATATACCTTCCCTCTGATTATACCCTCATTATTGAAAAAGTCCTATTAGTGACTACGGACCAATTCTTAAGCTTACTCATCAAGCTGTAGTGTCACCAGGTATAACACCTTGAATTGTAATGTTTCCCTTGCTATTTTTATTTATGTAATTTTAGAATATTCCCCTAATTATCCTTGCCCCTGACACCTGTCTAGATTTCATAGCACCAACATTTTATTTTATTCCAAAATATGAAATAGTTTTAATATTTTGATGTTGTTTTAGAGCCTCTGTTTCTTTATTTTTCCTATATTATATTGCTAATGTTATTTTCTGTTGATTTTATTAGCATTGGCAAATGTTTTTAAATGTCCATCATTAATATTCTACCATTGTTCATCTTCCATTGGGTCAGCTGAAATATAACCAGTTATAGCAAGGGTGTCTGGGTGAAAGGTATTTTCCGAAAATGCATTCTTGCTCCATTTTTAGCATATTACTGTTATTGTTAAAAGTCAGGACTAATTTAAGTGACAAAATGTAGTGCCCCCTCTTCACATGCAAAGTTGTATACCCTTAACTTAAAGTTCCCACAGACCTTGTGCATTTTTCTCAACCTTTTACCCTCCTTAAGAAACCCTCCGTGGACTTGTAGGTGGTTGTATGTGTTAATTTTTGTTTTAGTTACTCTTCAAAACAAATTGCCACGAAATACCAGTGGGAAATAGTAATGCATCTCTCACTCTCCCCATGTGAGTGTTGCCTGTTTTGAGACCAAGGATGAATTGCAGGGTTGCTCAAGGTATGGTCTCCTACGGCAATGGCAAACAAGGGCAATAGCACAGGCACATTTAAAGTTCCGTGTGGACTGCCTTCACTGACCCAAGCTCAAGGCAAAAGGTGAGGAAGTAAACTCTTCCCATGATGGTGTGTGGGCTGAGGGCGATGTAGTGAGTATTTGCTGAAAAATAATCTGTCACACCAGTAGAGTATTTGCAAACTCTTTTCAACATTCTAAAGTAAAATAGTAACTAGCATAACACTAGTGCTTCAGTGAGAAAGACATATTGATTTATTTTCCCATAAAAATGTACTTACATATGGAGATTAAAATCAATTTTTAAATTACATTTTGGGTTAAGTGAATTTGAAGACTGGCCTGAAACCAAACCACCATGAATAGAATTATTTGTGTTCCAAGACATAAAAGTTCAACCTATCAACACTTTTTTGGGGAAGAAATGCTAATTTGGAAATGAACTGCATATGCTGCTATACATTCCATACTTCCCACAGAAGACCTAGATTTTTATTTTTGATTGAAATGATGGAAGCTTAGAACAAAATGTGAGTTTTTTCAGAAGATCTGCATAGAAACATAGACTAAAGCATACCATATTTTTTATATATTAATAAAAAGTTGTCTTAGAATATCCTATATACTATCTTTTGTTAGCTTGCATGTTTAACATTAGCTATATGGTTATCATTTACAACTGCCATTTGTCTATTTATGTTATTTGGTAGAATTTAACAAAACAAATAGTGGTTAAATATGACTTTAAAAAACAAACAAAACTCAGGTAGGATATGTAACTGAATATTGCTACAATAGCCATGAGATTTAAACTCATCTATTCTCCCTCTTAGTCATTCAGGTGACCTAAAAGCATACTTTTTATTTTATTTATTTTTTTAACTTTTAATTTAATTTTATTGTTTAAAGTATTACAGATGGTAGTACATATGTCTCCTTTTATTCCCCCCTATTGACCTTCCCCCGGTCTTCCCTACCCTCCGGCACATGTCCTCACCGCCTCCCCCCCCCCCCCCCCCCCCGCAGTGTCTTGTGTCCATTGGTTATGCTTATATGCATGCATACAAGTCCTTCGTATATATTTTTTTTTCTACCTGCACGAACAGCACTTTGCCTTCGTATATTTTTAAAAGAACAAGTAGGTGGTACTATGAGAGAAACACACAGGCACTGCACACACACACACACACACACAGGATTAGCTCATACATATATGAGCTTCCACATATTTCTTGATATTTAATCAGTCTCTAGTCTGAATATGAGTTACTATTCCATTTATCTATGCTTACTATTCATTAAGAGTAAAATGAATATAGTTTTAAATACTCAAAAATCTTAGAAAACCTAATTAAAATAATGACTATTTCATATTTTGAGGTACAAATGACATACCATATCATATTTATTTGAGTGTACAACATAAAATTCTGTATTTGTAAATGTTGTGAAATGACCACCACAATAACTCTAGTTAGCATACATAAAATATCTATTTCAATATATCACTAGTCCTTTCAGATTCTCTAATAGAAGTAGGCAGGTTATTCCCACTATAATAAAACCTAACATTATGCTTATTATTTATTACTTATCAATCTTTCTTCAAGAAGATTGAGCTAATTTTAATGTTGACATTCCTGATCCAGAAAAATGTTTAAAATGTCATGCCATCTTTCATCATCAGATTTTATTCTAAGTTACCAGTCAATAATAAAGTAATTATAACATAACATTTCATAAACAGTCCATGACATACATGGAGGTTGAATTCCATGGAATATGTTTTGGTATTTGATTCAGGATAAGTTGATTTAAGATACTTTAGCACAAACTAAGTGTTATTGAAACATTCTGCATTATTTGGTCTGTAGCATATTTTTATCATTCCATCACAGTAACACCTGTGGAATACAATAATTGTGACATAAAAATATATCTATAATGTTTTGATATCTGATTGTGGGTACCTATTGGTATAGCAGTGTATACCAATCTTTACCCCCACCCTAAGTTTCCCAGTGTCAGCATTTGGGGAATCTCAGAAGCCCAAGCAATTGTTTTTTATGTAACTGTCAATCATGACAGTAATTTGCAGACTAAAAGCTATTACCTTGTAAATAAAAACAAAAATCTATTAGCCTGTTCAAGTTTTATAAATCCTATACTGTTTCATTGGGCTAGCTTTCAGCGCATGTCAAATGTGATATTTTCTTGTAAGTCAGCAGCTGTGTAACTAAAATATAGGAGGCTTGTCTTAAATACAAGGCAAAATTGAAAATATGCATCCTTTTCCCATGTACCCAACTGTCAGCTTCTGATATGTGAGATTCCTAGTATGTCAAATATGGAATATAAAGAAGACCATTGTAGATGGTTTAAATTAATCTCAGTCACAGAAGGTCTGGAAATTGATCTGCATCAAGGATCTGTTTTTGTCTACGTCAGTATCCTATTTTGTGAAATCTAAATTCTCCCAATTTTTGCTGATTTCTCCTTAAGTTCAGGAGATTTTCCCCCTCCTCCTCCTCCCCCTCCTCCCCCTTCTCCTCCTTTTCTCCCTCCTCCTCCTCCTCTTCCTTCTACTCCTCCTCTTCCTCCTTCTCCCCCTTCTTCTTCTTTTATTATAGGGGTACTAACCAGGGCATGGGAGGGAGATGAGTCCATAGGGTATAATTCAAGGGTTACATTGCCCTGCAGTGCCTTTGTGTAAATATATACGTATGTAACTGCCTAAGCAGAAGCAGGACATCCAGGCTTTTCACATCCCTCCTCACTAGAACAGTGACTTTACAGTCATATGATAAAATAGTTTATTGTCAAATACCAAGAGGATGCACATGTCAGACAAAAACATATAAGCTCATTGTGAGACTGCCACTTGAGTAATCATCCCAACTTTCTCCTGAGAAGCCGCTCTGTACCTAAGATGCCAGGCAGTTTTGCTGTGATAAAGTGTCATGTATTTGTGGCCCCATACCTCTGGCAACATTTAACTCCACATTTCCATTTTGTTAATGCTATCATCATCTTTCTCTTTCTCACCTTATGCACCTATGTTTCTAATTTGTAGAGAAACCAGATACCAATGATTTTATTCACAAGTTGATCTATACATTCCTTCATTAAAACACACACACACACACACACACACACACACACACACACAAACAACAACAACCACACACACACACAAAACAATAAAAACACTGCAAGAAATCCAGGATTTTAACTTATTAATTCTCCTTCTTTCTTCTACAAACATGGGATATTTGCATCATTTTATTCCCTCTCTCACAATATAAAATCATATTAGATGCTGTGTGTTGTTGAGATGAATTTCTTTGTTTAATTTCAGTATGTGACAATATTTTCTCTTTTGTTTGTTTATTCAAAATTCCAGAATATTTATTAAACACCACTATCATATTTTCCCACCAAATTTGAATCTTTTGGAAGTAAATTGTTATCTTGCACTTTAACTGCACTTAAACAATAGATATAATTCACAGAAACATCTTTATAGAGTCATAAATACCGAATACAGGGGTGCTTCAAAGAATCAAATAGCCTCCTACATAGTTGTGATTGAAGTGTTTAAGTAGATGCTAAACTGCTTTATTCTTATCACTTGTTTAAGGTATGTGAAGTAAAAGATGTTCTATCTAATATTCTTTGATAGGAATTTCTTGTGTCAAAATAATTAGATAGCATGCCCTTAGCAAGGGGAAAAAATAATGCATTGTCTACAGTAATAAAGCTTTTCAAGAGCTAGTAGGATAATTATATTTGTGTGAATCTGTGTGTGCATATACATATGTATCTGTGTGTGAATATATACATGTATACTGTATATATATATATATATATATATGCATTGTTTTTTATATAAAATTTGTGAATATAAGTGGAAGAAATAATAAAATTGTATTTATATCAATTAACTTATTGGCATATCCATTATAAATTGAGTTGTGATATATTGTTAAGTTGTAGACTTGTTTATAATATATTATTATATTTATAAAAACACCTCAAAATCCCTTATATGCCTGAGTATATACATGTGTACGTGTGTAAACAAGAGAAATTTGATAAAAGTATGAAATAATGAACATCAACTTTCCTAAAATTCACTAACAATTAAGAGTGTGTTCTGAAAAATTCTAAATACAGTTACTAATGAATTTCATGCTTTCTTCTTTGGTACATTGTGAGAGAAACAAATACAAATGTAACATTTTCCATTAGTATTTGATTGCTTTTTATTTTATTTGCAGAAAATGATAAAAAATCATTCAGAGGTATAACTGCTTAGGCTCTGGTCTATTTTGGGATTAAATATGTTTGAAACAGTTTTTAGTTTTTCAATGTTACAAAATATTTTGTATTATTGGGTATTTTCTTATCTTTTTCAATTTTAATTTTCTGAACTTGGCAATATTTTTTGAGGGATATTAATTTGCATAGAATTTATATTTTATAAAATAAGTCATCCATTAACCATAAATAATACTATGCCATGCATTTTAAATTCAATTTCAGAATTTCAGTTGTCTGTGACTGCCAAGAACATACTACAGTCAGGCTTGTTTCTGAGGTAGTGATGTGGCTTATTAGTTACAACATGCAACATGAAGACATTGATCCCCCACATACTCAGACATATTGGTCGTCCCCAAGTTTTAAATTGCTACTTTAATTGGAGCAGAAAAAGCTTACTTTCTGCCAGCTATGTTAATATGTGCCTATGAGAAACTCTATTAGCTGGCTTCATAGTTTAAATATATTCCAATGATGGCTTATCATGCTTCTAAACTGTTGCCAGACATCTGCCTTGCTGGCCCACGCCTTAATGAAAGACTACCTCAACAGCAGCTGGAAGTGAGTAGACAGCTCATGGCTATGTACACACACACACACACACACACACACACAGAACCTGGCTAGGTATACACACACACACACAACACACACACACACACACACGCACACAAAACCTGGCTATGTACACACACACACACAACCTCCTCCAAGATGCTGCCTCTATATAATTCAGCATCTGTGGGACATTTCAGTATCTGGCTTTGCTTTTGATTCCTCCATCTCATGCTTAAGTCTGTGTGCATAAATGATCTCATTTACAACAAATTCTCCATTAAGGTCTGCATATATTACGAACAATATATGTATTAAAATAGCCTTGAGGTATTTCAATTTACATCACATCAGTCTATTAACAGCTTTATTAACCTATAATCTACCCTAATTTTAACAAATTCCACCCCCCAGCATAATTACGGTATCATTGACATAAAACATGATTTGATATAGGTATACATGATAAGAAAACCATTTTGTGTGTATGTGGTTAGTACTTTTAAGATTTACTCTTTTAGCAAGTTTCAAGTATATAAGACAGTGTTGTTAACTATAGCCACATGCGGTACATCAGATCCCCAGATCTTGTAACTGGAAGTTTGTACCCTATGACTACCTTTACCCGAATGCCCGGGGGTACGCTCCTAGGTCTGTTTATCACATGTCCCGGAGGATTCATAGCTCACTGCTGGCCACACAGCAGGTTGGCAAGGCTGTAAGTAGAGAGCATATGAGAGTGCACAATAGGCATGCAAATATACTTGTTTAATTAATGAATTATTCTTATTATTTTAGTTTGTTTATTTTATATTTTAATTTTTCTGCTGTTTTCTTCTCAAAGTTGTGCTCCAGATTTGATTTATCTTTTTTGTATTCTCTAAACTATCTTAAGTACTTGTTTCAGAAGTCTTTGTTTTGCTGCCCAGTATGTGGACTCGCTGATGGCGTGTAGGCTACAAATTATGCAGGGCAAAATCACAGACACTATGGGTTAAGGGTTTAGGGTCATGCTGGGAGCTGATTGATAGGAGGTGAGGGAAGGGTGGTGAGTCTTTTCTTCAGGTCTTGAGGACATCTCTGAGGTCTGTACCAGCATCCCTCTGTCTGGTCTCATGGGAAAGTAGCCAACGGGTCATTCCATCTTAGGGCTCAGGAACTGAAACATAACTTACTAGTAGGTCAGGATGTAATCTTTAACCTGCCAGAGGTCTGGATCCTCATAATTAGTCAGGTTGGAGCTAATTTCTTCTGCTGCCTCCAGGATTGCTGACTATCCGCAGGAAATTCTAGGTCTCTCAGTGGTTAGAGAGAGTTGATTTCTAGAGTGAGAATTTAAAACTAAATGTAATCAAAGTTCTAAAGACCCTCAGTTCAGTTGTCATTGAAAAGCTTGATTTGGGGCACAAGCATTTCAATAAAAATTCTAAGTGTCAGGATTTTACACTAAGGTAACTTAACAATTTTTTTGTGAAGAGAGTCCTCACTTAAATTCCTGGATAGGTTCTATGACTAAGCTAAATAATGTATAACAAAGGCTCATTGATATAAACAAGAGTCAAGTTCCTATGTCATTTCATCAACATTATAACCTACTAGAGGCCTGGTGCACCCTCTCACAGTCCAGCCTGCACCCTCTCACAGTCCGGGAGCTCGCAGGGGTGGGAGGCAGCCCGGCCATCAGGGGGAAGGTAACACCCCCATCACACCTCTGCTGCTGCCACTGCTGGCAGCACAAGCCTCGGCTGGCCCTTACCTGAGCCTCGGGCAGCCCTGGGTGTCTGGGCATGCCATCTTTGAGGGTGTGGCAGCCAATTAGCATATTCCTTCTTTATTAGATAGGATAACCAAATGAAGTTGAATGCAATGACATTATGCAAATACCTGCTGTAAAAAGGTAATTCAGAGAGAGAATTATCCTTCTCCAAGTTTGCCCTCATGGTTACCTCTTACATAACCATAGTGCTAAAGCAAAATCAGGAATTTTGGTACAAAATGTGTATATATTTTTATGTCATGCTGAACCATGTGTAAGTTTGTGTAATTACTAATTCAGTCATGAAATAGAACTTTTTCATCACCACAAAGCTCTCCCTCATTCTTCCCTGTATAGGTACACCCATCACCCAACACCATCTCCAACCCATGGCAATCACTAAATTGTTTTCCATGTCTATACTTTTGTCATTACAAAAACGTATGTAATCAGACAATATTTAATATTTTCTTTTATATTTTTTACTTGGCATAATGCTCTGGAGACATGTCCAAGCTATTTTTTATCAATAGTTCAATCCTTTTTATTACTGAGCAATATTTCATGACATGGAGGTACTATAGTTTGTTTAACCATTCACCTATGAAGGGATATTTTAGTTATTTCCAGGTTTGGGTTATTTGCTTTGATGACTATTCATATACTGATTTTTGTGTGGATAGAGGTTTTTATTTTTCTGGGATATTGTCCAGAGGTATTATTTCTGGGTCAAATAGTAAATATATGTTTTTCTTCTTTTAAATAATTCTTTATTGTTGAAAGTATTACATAAATATATATTTAGTTTTTGTTTTGTTTTTTAAGATATTACCACAATTTTTTCCAGAGTGGAGTCAACATTTTATATTCACACCATCAGTATATAAGTGATCCAATTTATCTGTATCTTTACCAGCAATTGATAATACCACTTTAAAAAAATGTTAACTGTTCTAATATGTATATAAAGATATCATAGACTTAATTTCTATTTCCTTACCCTATTTATGTTGAATATCTTTTCATGTGTTTATTGC
This sequence comes from Myotis yumanensis, assembly GCF_028538775.1. Classification (NCBI taxonomy): domain Eukaryota; kingdom Metazoa; phylum Chordata; class Mammalia; order Chiroptera; family Vespertilionidae; genus Myotis; species Myotis yumanensis. The sequence goes on from NW_027223754.1 coordinate 134,674,959, forward strand.
CATCTTTTTGTCCTTTCAGTGTAATGTCTCTTTATGTCTTTTGTATACTTTCTACTTGAATTGTTTATTTTTAATTGGTGAATTTTGAGAGTTCTTTATATTTTCTAGATATGATTTCTTGATCAGATATGTGGTTTGGAAATATTTTTCCCCAGTAGGTACCTTGTCTTTTTATCTTCTTAATGGGGTATTTTAATTTTGATATAGTTCAAGTTTTATACTTTTTATCTTTTATGGATCATGCTGTTTGTGTCAACTCTTTCTAATGCTTGTTCCTGAAAAACTTTTCCTGCTTTCTTCTATAAGTTTTAAAGTTTTATACTTAGATTGTGATCCATTTTGAATTGACTTGTATAAAAAGGATAACATTTAGAGGGATATTTAATTTTTATTTGCCTACAGATTTCTAATTGTCCCAATACCATTTATTTAAAAGGCTATATCTTTCCTTCACTGACTTACAATTGCATCTTCTTAAAAAAGCATTTGGCCACACTTCTGTGGTATGGGGCTATTCCTGGGTTCTCTATTCTCTTCCATTCATCACTGTATACGTAGTTTTGTCTACTTTAACTATATCATATGTCCTGAAGTCAAATACATTCCACATTATTTTTCCTTTTAAAAATGTTTATTTTTTTCTTTTCCTTTCCATATAAATTTTGGAAAAATCTTGCATCTGATTACAAATAAATCTGGCTGAGATTTTGATAGCATTTGGGTGGGAGTGAAAGTCCAGACTCCTCATAGTCTCTACTTAGACTGTAGAAGGGTGGGGCCATCTCACTGTACAGTGGGAAAGTCCCTGCTCCCCAGTAGTTCTCAGACAACACTGCGTGAAGAGTGGGTGATTGGGTCACCTCATTACAACCTGACAAAGTGGATAACTAGACTCTCTATTATGTCTTTACTGGCAAATTTATGGGTGAGGGCGTAGTTTGTGGTGTTTGGCTGGAATAGAGCACTTATTGTCTAAATTTTTCTGTCTTGATAAAATCCTTCCCTGTTTCTTTGGTTAGAGAACAGGTTTACAAGATTTCGCCACAGTGCATTTTATTTTTTGTCTGAGTCATTGATATATTGGAGTTGTCAACTCATCCAGCTCCAAGTCTGAGATGTATGAGGCAAAAAGTTAACCCGGGATAGTCACCACTGTGTTGTTCCTTGGGTCCCCATTATCCTTCTTCCCTCCACTTTGTAGAGTCTTCTTATGGTTGCTTTAAATGTGATGTTCCAAGGTTGTAGTTGTGCATAGCGGTATGTTTAGGGAAAAGTACATCTACTCCAACGTCCTGGAAGTCACTGTAACAAGTTTGTAATTTAATATCACTTACACGCCCAATACTGTACTATGGGAGGAAAATCTAGACATCAAGGGAATCATTCTCTGCTAGAGAAGGAAAAAACCAAGGCAGATTATTTCTAAATGACATAAGTGGGAAAAATATATATGCTCACTTGTGCAGGAGAATTCAGAGGAAGTTTGCTTAGCTAAAACTAGAAGTTCAGGAACTAATTCTTATAGAATATGATGCCTGAATTAAGTTTTAAAATAGAAGAAAAATTCACCAAATGGAAAAAATAAAAAGAACAGGAAAACAATCCAAGCAAAAGGATGCTTACATAAAAAACCATAACCTGGCATATTTATAGATATATTTTAAAAGCTATTTTAGGCTTGGCCGTGTTGCTCAGTGGTTGAGTGTGGACCTATGAACCAGGAGGTCATGGTTCAATACCTGGTCAATGCACATGTCCAGGTTGCAGGCTGGATCTCTAGTGTGGGATATGCAGGAGGCAGCCAATCAATGATTCTCTCTCATCACTGATGTTTCTATTTCTCGCTCCCTCTCCCTTCCTCTCTGAAATCAATATATATTTTAGGAAAATATCTGAGGATGAAGAAATAGGTAGAGATTAGTCTTACTGGTCCTAGAATTCTGTCATAAAGATCAAATAGTTGTTTTTCTGAAAGAAAATTTGAAACATTGAAATGTTTTATAAAAATTTAGGATAGGTCAAGTTGCTTTTAGGTAGAATTATCTAGAAATTAGGTAAAGAATAAATGGCAAGGAAAGGTGAACAAGTATAAATTATCACATTATCTCAAGATGCAGATAATAATAGTCTTAAATATAGAGGTAGAAATAGAGATTAATTATTAAAAGAGAATAAAAATATCCCATAGATAACACTATCAGTATTAATTATTGCTTAATCTCCATCCACTGCTATAAGAAAGTATGATGTAAAATGTGAAGCTCAGAAGAGAGGTCAAGATTTTGAAGGCCCTAATAATTTTGAAATATTATTATACTGAAAGACACATGTTAAAGAGAAAATACAAACAAACCAGGAACCTTATAGTGAAGGGGAGAGTAAGTTAGGACAGAGAACTATGGGAGAAAAATCATCTCTGTACTTGTGGATATAGAATTTTTCACAATTCAGTCAGTTTCTGTTATAATTATGAAAGTAGAAGTCTAGTAAGAAACCTTAACAAAATATGCTTGCTTAGTTTGGCATAAAGTAGTTATTGGTGTTCCTTATAAGAACTATTTCTTTGTTGTATATGTGTGTCTGTGTGCTACAGTGGGAATTACTTTACTTTGAGAAGTATTAGGCATTAGTAGATAATTATTTTGAATTTATGAAAATTAACTAATAAGAAACAAAAGTTTAGGGACAACATGATTAAAATGTACTTTATTTTAAAGCATGGACAATAAATAGGCTTATTTACAGGCTGATATAAATCAATGCCCACCCACCCCCCAAAAAAAAATAGAGGAATAATTGGAACTCCCATTTAACCCAGTGATCCCACTTCTAGGACTACTAGTATATTCCCCAAAAATAGAATATATCCCAAGAAAACAGAAACACCAATCAGAAAGAATATATGCATCCCTATGTTCATAGTAGCACAATTTACAATAGCTAAGATTTGGAAACAGCCTAAGTGCCCATCAGCAGATGAGTGGATTAGAAAACTGTGGTGCATCTACACAATGGAATACTATGTTTCTGTAGAAAAGAAGGAATTCTTACCATTTGCAACAGCATAAATGGAACTGAAGAGCATTATGCTAAGCAAAATAACACAGTCAGAGAAAGATAAATATCACATGATCTCACTCATTTGTGGAATATAATGAACAACATAAACTGATGAACAAAAACAGAATCAGAGTCATAGAAGCATCAAATAGACTGTACAACCTATGAGGGAAGGTGAGGGTTGCGGGGGTAAGAGATCAACCAAAGGACTTGTATGCATGCATATGAGCATAACCAATGGACACAGATGGGGGGTGTTGTGTGTGAGGGCATGTGCTGGGGATTGGGTGCGGCTGGGGAGAGGTCAATGGGGGGAAAAGGAGACTTATGTAATGCATTAAACAATAAAGAACTTAAATTTAAAATAAATAAATAAATAAATAAATAAATAACTCTTAAAAAGGCAATGGATAGAAGGCCATCAAGAATATATAGTGGGGACTAAAAAACAATACAAAATATCAATTAATCTAAGAGCTGGTTCTTTGAAAAGATAAATAATATTTATTAACCCTTAGCCAGAATTATCAAGAAAGAAAGAGGACAAAAATAAATAAAATCAGAAATGAAAGAAACAACATAACAATGGAAACCACAGAAATACAAAGGATTGTAAGCAAATGCTAGTACTATAAACAACTATATGCCAACAAACTGGATAACCTGGGTGAAATGGACAAATTCCTAGAAACATACAATCCTCAAAAATTCAATCAGGAAAAATCAGAAAACCTGAATTGGCAATAACAATTAGTAAAACTGAAGCAGTAATCAAAAAACTCATAGCAAACAAAAATTGAATGGATTTACAGGAGAATTTTACCAAACATTCAAAGAAGAACTAACACCTATCCTCCTCAAACTATTCCAAAAAAGTCAAGAGGAAGAAACAGTTCCAAGCTCCTTTTATGAAGCCATCAAGATCCTAATTCCAAAAACAAATAAAGACATTACACAGAAAGAAAATTACAGGCCAGAATCCTTGATGAACATAAATGCTAAAATCCTCAACAAAATACTGGAAAATTGGATCTAGAAATACATTCAAAAGATCATGCACCATGACCATATGTGATTTATTCTGGGACGCAAGCCTGGTATAATATTCACAAATCTAGTACTCTTATTCAACATAGAATTGGAAGTCCTAGCCACAGCAGACAAGAAGAAAATAAAAGAAATCCAAATTGGAAAGGAGGAAGTAAAATTACTATTTTTCACAGATGACATGATATTGTACATAGAAAACACTAAAGACTCCACCAGGAAAATACTAGACTTAATAAATGAATTCGGCAAAATAGCAGGATACAAAATCACGATAGGGAAATCAATGGCATTTTGATATATCAATAATGAACTCTCAGAAAGAGAAACTAAAAATACAATCCATTTATAACTGAAATGAACAACAACAAAATTAAGATACCTAGGAATAAACTAACCAAGGCGATAAAAGACTTGTACTCAGACAACTATAGCACATGGGGGAAAAAAAAGAAATAGACAAAGATACAAACAAATGGAAGCATATACCATGTTCATGGATTGGAGGAATTATTATATTATTTAGAGCAATCTATTGGTGCAATGCAATTTGATCCCCAGTCTGGCATGTACAGAAGGCAATGGATCAATGTTTCTCTCTCACATCAATGTTTCTCTTTCTCTTTCTCCCTCCCTTCCTCTCTCTAAGCATGTCCTCTGATGAGAATTAAAAAAAAAAAAAGTATAGGGTAGTAACCTGGCTTTAAACATTGTTCCTCATAATGCTTGGCACAGAGCAAGAACTTTTTAATTCCTTGCTCACTAATGGGAAGAAGTTCAAGCCTATGACACTATAGGATAGAAACTATTTAAATCAAGTTCCAGATAAATATGTAAGGGTGAGTGGTATGGCCAGAAGGTAAGGTTGTTCGTATATAGTAGCCTCAAATTTAAGATTTCAGGAGAAATCTTAGTCACCTGTTAAAAGTAAGAGGCTTGGCCTTGGATGGTATTCTTAAAGAAAGGGACTACATTTTATAAAAATTGAAAGAAGAGTAAGTGAACAAATCATTAACAAACAGGAAAAAAACTAAACTAAAAAACACAGTGGTTTATCACAATTTATAGAATCAGTTGAAATTGACAGTGTCAATTTGTAAGTAAAGCATTCCACAATAGAGATTTGTCCTTCCTTTATTGTTAAAGTTTAACTAACCAAAACAAAATTTTTGATCAATTATATCCCTGTATACACTGTGTATTTTAAAATCTAAAACCCTAATTCTTTTGTAATTCCAAATATTCTCCTTCATTAAGAGGCATTTCATTACAAATTTACTAACATCTATCAACTATCAAATTATATTAATTATAGCTACTTAGTATTTGTTGAACAAATGAATCATTGAATGAATGGGCTTTGGACATTGTGAAATGGACACAGATATCTGCTACCAAAATGCAGGCTTTTTATCATGTTAATAGTTTCAAATACAGTGTAAGCCTCTATTTCATCTATGTCATCTCTTCCTACAATTAATCATTTCCAAAGTTCAATTATTTTCTTCAGGATGGCAACTTGCTACTGTAATATTGCATTTATCAGAAGAATCAAATGTAAGAAGTCATGTCATCCATCAAACTGTCTTCTGAGTTGATTACATATTAAATAATTCTATTTATAAACATGTGCAAAAGAGAAGATTCCACAACTTCTGACAACAATTTGAATATTTAATCTTCTTTTCAAAAGAGAGACACCTTTATCTTATTCTCTGATGAGTTTAAAAAACCAGATCACAATTATTACATAAAAATATTGAGTTTACTCCCAGATATCCTGATAACTCAAACATGAGCAATCAAGACAGGATAACCATGACTAATACATAACCAAATGAACACATTTCAAGGACATGTTTTTATTTATTGACTTTTAATTTTTATTAACAGAGTTGATATTTTACAATAGTTTTAGATTTATAGAAAAATTGAGCAGATACTACAGAAAGTTTCCCATATATCTCCTGAACCCAGTTCCTCTATTAATGATATCTCATATTAGTATGACACATTTGTTACATTAATGAACCAACTTCAGACATTATTATTAAACTAAAGTTCATACTTTTTCAAATTTCCTCAGCTTTTATCAAATTACCTTTTTCTGTTCTAGGATCCCAACCAAAATACCACATCATTTCTTCTTAGGAATCTCTTAACTATGACATGGTTTCAACTTTTCCTTATTTTTGATGATCTTGAGAATATAAGGAAGGACTGGTCTTATATATTGTAGAGCCCCTCTATTTAAATTTGTCTGATGTTTATCTCAGGATTAGGTTGAGATTATGTGTTTTGGGAAGGACAATCACAGTTACAGTGACATTTTCATCACATCATATCAAGGGTACATACTATCAATATATTTTATGACTGTTGATATTCATGTAGGACATAGACAAACTTTAAGAGAATGACTCTCTTTAGCCCTGATAATTTCCTTTGTTCTGAAGTTGGCTTTATCTGAAATTAATATAGCTATTCTCTCTTCTTTCTGATTGGTGTTAGCATAGTATATGTTTCTCCTTCTCTTAATCTATTTGTGTCTGTTTAAATTTGATTTCTTATAAACAAGATAAATAATCAGTTAATCTCTGTCTTTTAATTGGTCATTTTACACACAATCATTGGCTTCTGAGACTAGTTAGTTTCACCTTACCTCAATAATACAATATCAGAGCAAATTCAGATGTTTACTGTGACCAATTATAACCCTAAGGATCACCTGTATACATCCGGGCATTTTGCTTTTTAACCTCTCAAACCCAAGGAAAGGGCACAAAATTTAAAACCATTATTTTTCTGCAGAAAAAATTTTGTACTCCTCTGAGAGTGAAGATTACCTATTCATTGAAAATGCAAAAACCTGTTTATTCTTTTGGACATTGTATTTGGATGACACTTGGAGAAACCAAGAACATGAACAATTCTATTCCAACTCAGGCAGGAGCATTTTCTAGAGACTTTTAAATAAAGCACTGAGGGGGAAAAAAATCTTCAAATTGCCTATTTAGGGTTTCTGCCATCGTGGCATTACATGTGATTAAACTGAAAGCTATTCTGGGGCCTACTGCAGATAACTTTATACTTGTTTCACAAACTACTTTGCAAAAATATGAAATTTAGAAGTTCCCCCATCAGGGCACAAATATAGAAATCCCCTGTAACTGTGCATGATCTAATTTATTTATTTATTTATTTATTTTATTTCAGAGAGGGAGAGAGAGATAGAAAATCAATGACAGAGAATAATTGATCAGCTGCCTTCAGCACAGCCCCCACTGGGGATCGAGCCAGAAATCTGGGCATGTGCCCTTGACCAGAATTGAACCTGGGTTCAGCCCATGGGCCAACACTCTATCTACTGAGCCAAACCAGCTAGGGCACCTTATTTTCTTAAGTAATTGGTTTAATTTCTTGCTTTCTATTACTGAGTTGAACCTAACTACCATACTTCAGCTTCTCAGCCAATCTCACCATAGAAACTGTGTAAAATGTAATTTGGCAATAAGTGTAAACTTTCCACTTAATTTATATGTAGTTCAAATATTATCTGATGAGCCAAGCAGAGTATTTATATAGTTATATAAAATAACTCTTCTATGACCTTTATGAAACAAAACAAAACAAAATGTGCCTAGCTTATCTATCTATCTAAATATAAGACTAAGCAAACTTTATGATGGTTACCACTGTCGACCACTCACTATGATGTACACTGACCATCAGAGGGCAGGCGGGCAGTAAGGAGTGAGCGGTCCCAGACTATGAGAGCGCCAGACTGCAAGAGGGATATCTGACTGCTGGTTTAGGCCCAGGGGGCTCGGGCCTAAGCCAGCAGGCGGACATCCCCCAAGGGGTCACAGACTGCAAGAGGGTGCAGGCCGGGCTGAGGCTTCCCCCCCAGTGCACGAATTTCATGCATCAGGCCTCTAGTATATATATAAAAGGCTAAATGCTAAGTGTCCAACTGGTCACTATGATGTGCACTGACCACCAAGGGGCAGACGCTCAACGCAAGAGCTGCCAAGCCACAGTGACTTGGCAGCAGCAGTTCTCAGGTAACGCACCCCAAAACCAGAGAGGAGGGAGCCCAATTCCTCAACGGGCCATGCGATTCCACCTTTGGCTGTGGGTTATGTTGTTGCTAGGGCACTGTCAGCCCTGAATCTGGTTTACTGCACACACTTGCATTTGCATTCCACACCCTGTATGACAGAAACTTTGCAGAATGCCCTCTCACACTCCAGGACCCCTCAGGACGTGTTGGAGAGCCGGTTTCAACCTGATCCCCACAGGTCAGACCGAGGGACTCCACCTTCCAGAGATACCATGCTCACTTCGCAGACACCAGGAAGGGACCACGGGAGGTTGACTCCAGTGCATGTCCGAGCCATCTCACCCAGTCCCACCTAGTCAGCCACCATCTAATTAATTTTCTTTCAATGTGCACAAATCGGTGCACCAGGTCACTAGTAGAAAAATGAAAAGAATGCTATCCTTGACCATGGAGTGTTCTGCTATAAAATGAGAAGGAAAGAATCAGACAAAAAAATATACATTTTTAAAGCAAAAAGATACTTGTGGAATGTCAAGTATATAAATACTGAAGAATGCTCTTGAATTTATCAACAAAGAAGCCTAGAAAAGGTAGATTCAATGTTGAAAGAGAGTGAGGACAGATTATAGTAGATAGAGGAATGGATATTCAATGAAATCATGAAGACATTGAATTTAGAATTACATTCTCCCTAGAAGTTTAAGTTTATAAAGAGCTTTTAAGTAGAGTGCAAATACTTAGGAACAGCTTCTCTCTATTTGTTCGAAATTTCATTTACCATAGGCTCTCTCACCTGCAATGTTGCTTTCCAAGGTTTCAGTTCCTGTGGTTATCCATGATCTGAACATACTGGGAACATATTAAATGGGAAATAACAGATATAAACATTCTTATTTTTTTCATGCCACTCTGAGTTGCATGGTGAAATCTCATGTCCTCCTGCTTCATTCCACACAGGATGTGAATCATCCCTTTGTCCAGGGTATCCACACTGTATATGCCATCTACCAGCTAGTAGCCATCTTGGTTATCAGACTGTCCTTGTATTACAGGGCTTGTGTTCAAGTAACCCTTATCGTAGCCTAAGAATCTGTCACAATGCCTAAGTCATTCACTTCACTTGATCCCATCACATAGGCATTGTATTATCTCACATCATCCTGGGAAAAGTGAATACAGCATGATAAACCATTTTGAGAAAGAGAAATTATATTTACATAAAGTTTATTGCAATGTATTCTTATAATTTTTCTATTTTATTATAAGTTGTTGTTAATCTCTTATTGTGCCCAATTATAAATTCAACTTTATCATAAGAATGTATGCATGGGAAAAAAGTATAGCCCTGGCCAGTTTGGCTCAGTGATCAGAGCATTGGACTAAGAACCATAGGGTCTCAAATTCTTTTCCACAACAAGCACAACATATGAAAAAATAAATAAGTTGAAAATTGCCCTTTAGTGTCAGTTGTGGTCACTATCATGCTTCTAATATTTTATTCTTAAAGTCTCTTGTCCATTCTCCGTTTCTTTGAAACTTAGCTCCTATCTAACTACACTAAGAGCATCAGAAATTCTTAATAACATCTACCTATGGTAATTATGTAGTTTTATTTACACAGAGGATTTTTCTCCAGATGTCTAAGTGACTTCTTTCTTTCTCCATATCTGACTGATTGACAATGGAAATATGAAACAGATCTCATTTACATTAAAACTAGAAAACAAATACACTCTCATAAGGTGGCTAAATGTAGAAGCATAAGTAAGGGATTTTTATTAAAATATTTGAAACTCTATTAATTACTAAACTACCTTTGAGTAGTCATTACTCAAGTATTCATGATACAATCAATGTCTAAAAGTTTAATGGGGGAAATAGAAAGACAAATGTAATACTTTCAACAATAAATGTTTAATTAAAAATAAATAAAAAAGTTTAACTATCATCAGTAGGGAATCTGGAGTTATTTCCTCTAAATAAAGTCTGTTGATATGGGTTAAATTTTATATTTCAAGTATTATTAAAATTGATTTACTAGCATTTTACTCAAATAGCAATTTATTCAAATTACCCTCAGTAGCATTAGAGAGAGAAAAAGAGAAGTTGAAAAGATTGAATTTCTAATTCCTACTAAGTTAAAGGTTTTAATAAATTTTATATACATAACAGTCAGATATGAATTTTTTTCATTCAAAATTCCTTAGTGCCAGTTACAAAATGTATGTAGTAGAAATAGAAACAGGAATTGGAATAAACAGAAGAACTAAATGTCATCAGAGTCAAGTTATTAATTAAATGAATAACAGATTTTTAGTTCTACCTGAATATTGAGGAATATAGGCAATCAAACTCTGTTCCATGAAATTTGCATTATTTTGAATTAAAATTCAATCCTTGAGCAATTAGCTTCTAATTTGTTTGGAGGCTGATTCTAAAGGCTATACAATAAAAGCTATCAAGTATAATTTTGCATTCTTAAGTGCATAGTTTTGGTGAGGTATATTGTGTGGGGTTTTATATATTATGAAGGATTTATTTATGATAATTACTCCATTTGCATGAGCATTAAGATAAGTAATTGATTAAAATATTTCAGTGAATGATATTCTTCAGTTATCTTATTATGTTTGCATTCTTTGCCAGTTTTCTTTAGGCATGTATTCTTTGTCAAGTGAAGTGCTTGTTTTATAAACATGGAACTAACTATATTGTTGTTTTATTTGTTTCCTTATACATAGTCTGCAAATGGCACAGGAGGAACTGCTTTGATATCTAAAGAAAAGAACTAACATCATGGACTTCAAACAGAACTTATTAGTATGCAAATAATACATATTTATTCTACTCTTACTCTTTACTTGGAATCTTATCAAGCAAAGTAAAGGGCATAATAATCAAAATTTGCAATTTAAGAGATCATAATGAATACACATGGCTTTAATTTAGCAACAAAAGAAATACAATAGACCAAACGGGAGGATTAATTTGTAAAGCACATGATTGTCTAACCACTATGCTGTACACCTGAAACAAATATAAAATAATAATAAACGTAGTCCTGGCCTTTGTGGCTCAGTAATAGAGCGCTGGTCTGTGCTTTGAAGGGTGGCAGGTTTGATTCTAAGTGAAGAGCACTTAACTGGAATGCAGGTTCCTTTCTGACTGGTCCAGGGGGCATGCAGGAGGCAACCAATTGGTGTATCTTTCTCACATCGATGTCTCTCTCTCTCTTTTTTTTTCTCTCTCTCTCCCTCCCTTCCACTCTTTCTAAATACCAATGGGAAAAATATCCTTGGGTGAGGATTAACAAAAATAAAAATTTTAAAAATAGTTATAAATGTTAACTATAATTGAAAAATAAAATTTAAAAATGCATAGAAATATTTTATTAGGAGATCAAAATAAAATATTAGTATCTTATGATTATGTAGGTTAGATTTTTTAGTTGTTTCTTTATTTTATTTCAATGATCTTTTCAAAAACATGTTTTTATTGGTTTTTAGAGAGGGAGAGAGAGAGAGAGAGAGAGAGAGAGAGAGAGAGAGACAGATATTGATGTGAGAAACATCATTGAGTGCACTGACCTGGAATAGAGCTGGTGACCTCTTGGCTTCTGGGTGGACACTCAACTGTAGAGCCACACTGGCCAGGCTTGTTTCAGTGATCTTTAGCCATGTAAGTGTGATTTTTCTACAGTGCTCAAAATTCAAGTTTACAATTGTTTCAGGACTTTCCTGCCTGTATATTTTTCCATTAAAAAACCTGAAGTTCTCTCAATGTTTTATTTGGGTATGTATTCTTTGCCAAGTGAAGTGCTTGTTTTGAACCAAAGGAAATTCTGCTTTTTTATTTTCATTTTCCAAGAGTAACCAAATGATCTGCAGTGCATCCTTTCCTATTTTCTGAGAATTTCATGAAGAGACTAAAAACATGTTATGGGAATCATTAGTGAGGCATGGACTTAATTGCATGTATGCTCACATACAAAAATATCCATATGAACACAAACATTCTCACAGGTGACTAAAGATCCCAATGTAAATAAAATATAAATATTGCCATTGAGAAAATTAAAAAAAACACACAACAGCTTAATAGACCACTCATTTTCTGTGTGTTTTTGTTTTTACTAGTAGTTGAAGTATGCTTATTGAGAATTCTACCAATGGACTATTGTATAACCAGGTGATATGTTCACATTTGGCATCCTATCCAGCCTGTTCCACATAGATTTGCCTAACAACATGCCAACTTTGTCCAGGCATTCATGTCTACTCTTATAGGTCATGCTTGGTATTATCAGTATAATTTTAAAAATATGTATTTAACAAGTATGCTTGACTTTCAGAAAGGAGAGATTATTTCTAATAGGAAGAATTTAAGAAAGCATTATAAAGGACATAATATTTAATCTGAATGTTAAAGGATTTATTAAGTTTTGATGAGAGGTTAGAGCAGCGGTTCTCAACCTGTGGGTGGCGACCCCTTTGGGGGTCGAACGACCCTTTCACAGGGGTCGCCTAAGACATCGGAAAACACATATATAATTACATATTGTTTTTGTGATTAATCACTATGCTTTAATTATGTTCAATTTGTAACAATGAAATTGGGGTTCACCACAACATGAGGAACTGTATTAAAGGGTCGCGGCATTAGGAAGGTTGAGAACCACTGGAAAGAAAGACATTTCCTCTTAAAGAGGAGAATGTTGGCCAAGATATAATGCAATAAAAATCTGGAGCTTCATCAGGAAATAGTAGATAGCATAGTTTGTCTATATTCAATATGTCCAAATAAAATACCTAGAGGTAAGATAGATATTAATTATCCTTAAAAAAATTGGAAATAAATTTGAATTTTGTTTTGTAGGTAATCAGAAGCCATGTCTTAAAAATATAAATATATCCTAAGGCAGTAGTGTCAGACATATTAATATATCCTGAAGTTGGATTCTATTTGTCATCACTAAAGAAGTATACATAAGAAATGCTAGTCTAAAAGACTCTAACAAAATTCCATCATCAAATTTTTCTATCACTTACTTTCCTTACTACTAAGATGGTATACCTTTGTATTTTATTCTCATAAGAATTTATCCCTGAAATCAAATTTTAAGACTTAATGATAATTCTTTTGTCTTTTAGCTTGAGTTGTTGCTAACACAATCTCATATATAAGACAGAAAATGACTTTCTCAATAATTAGGAAAAATTGCCCCTAATTTATCATAATGCATTACTCTAATTAAGTGTACAACTACTAAAAACAGTATATGTCCAATAAGTACCTGCTAACAAGCTAAATAAAGAAAGGCTCCTGGGTTGTATTTTATGCTCTGTATTTCCCCTCTAGAGATACTAGAATTGATTGAGAGAAATCAATCAATCAGAAAGTTAAACAAATGGATTATATAAAGCAATCCAGATATATAAATTAAAATAAAATTGGAGGGAAATTTGAGAAAGGAAAATGTTAACTCCCTTCCTTATAACATGTGAATTAAAAAAAAATGATATATATTAACTATCTAGAAATCATACTCTGGCTTATGTTATCACACACAAATTACATAGCCTCTAATCTATAAAAAGAAATATTTTCCAAATTAAATCAAGTGTTAATATTTTAGATTTTAATATAGCTACATGAATTATTCTCATTTGTGATGAAAATACATCTTTAGTTTTCTTTATAATTACTGTAAACACATTCGGGGTGTTTGAAATCTTCAAGCAGCCAATCAGATATCTATTTTAAAGTATTTAGCCTTTTTAAAATTCTATCCATCAGAATTATATCAGGCACAAGAAAAATAACATGCCATTAAATAAACTAAATAGGATGTTCTGCCATAGAATTATTCCCCCATTCAGCCGCTGGAGGACATCCAATGACATTTTATAAAGACTGGTTCCAACCAGCCCACATTTCACAGGTTAGAATAATATTACACAGTTTCATAGGATTTTATTATGAGCATTGTGATATGGTTGTGTTTGTTAGGCCATTAATTAAAAAAAAAAACTACTTCTAATAATACATTTTAGCGTTCGAAAGAATTGTATAGTCAAACAGCAACTTGGTGGCCTTATGCCAAAAATTGATGCCATAAAACAGGAGGGACTCTTCAAAAGAATATTGGTGTTTTCATTATAAATATTAAATACTTGGTGACAATTACAAACAAAGGTATTGAGGATACTAATTTAACTCCAATATATAAACTTAGGAAACACTTATGAACTGTTATCCTCCAATTCTTTCCATAGGCCAGCCTAGAGCTATCAAATTAATCACGTTTCTCCCATATTCAAAAAAGTTAATCTCTACTAAAATCATAAATGCCAGGCTGTTCCTCCATTGCTTCTGCCAAATCAAATGTTTTAGCTGGGTAAGTAATAAATTGTGCTAATAAGAACCAAATAAATTACCCAGTAAAGTGATCAGTCTTACTACATTTGACAGCTAAGTCAGCTAGATTCTCTGGACTATTAAATTATGTGTTAATTTATATCTTTGTTGAACCTGAAGGATAATTTAGTTTATGTCTATTTCCTCTCTAGAGAATACTGAAAATTAAGAAAATATTTCTGGAGAGTGTTTTTAGCTTAAGTATTTCGATAATGAAGTGGTAAACTCCAGCATGTTCATTCAGGTAATAAAAACTGTTCTCTTTAATCTGATCATAAAAGAATTACTGATGTTTAGTAGCATTGTGGTGTATAAATGATGATTTATAAGCCATTATTAAACCATTAAATTAATAATTTTACAGTAAGGAATGTTGTCACATAAAGAAAACAATTTGTTTATTATTACAGAGCATGTTAATATCAATATCACATCTTTATATAGAACAACTAGAGGCCCAGTGCACAAAAATTTGTGCACTGGCGGGGGGTCCCTCAGCCTGGCCTATGCCCTCTCGCAGTCTGGGACCCCTCGGGGGATGACCACTTGCTGGCTTAGACCTGCTTCCCAGGGGATTGGGCCTAAGCTGGCAATCAGACATCCCTCTGGCAGCCCGGCAGCCTTCGAGGGATGTCCACTTGCCAGCGGGGAGTAGACCTAAGCTGCAGTCTGACATCCTTAGCACTGCTGAGGAGTCAGGAGAGGCTCCCACCACCACCGCTGTACTGGCAGCCATCAGCCTGGCTTGTGGCTGAGCAGAGCTCCCCATGTGAGAGCGCCCTGACCACCAGAGGGCAGCTCCTACATTGAGTGTCTGCCCCCTGGTGGTCAGTGTGTGTCATAGTGACCAGTCATTCCCAGTCTTTCTGCTGTTAGGGTCAGTTTTCATATTACCCTTTTACTATATAGGATAGAGGCCTGGTGCACTGGTGGGGGCCGGCTGGTTTGCCCTGAAGGGTGTCCTGGATCAGGGTGGGTGTCCCGCTTGGGTGCCTGGCCAGCCTGGATGAGAGGATGATGGCTGTTTGCATCTGGTCGCACCCCCTTCAGGGTGGGAGTCCCCACTGGGGTGCCTGGCCAGTATGGGTGAGGGGCTAATGGCTGTTTGCTGGCTGGTCAAGCCCCCCCCTAGTGGGGACCCTCACCCCATGGACGTTTGGCCAGCCTCGGTGAGGGGCTGAGGGCTGTTTACAGGCTGGCCAAACCCCCTGGCGATGGAAGCTCCCAACCTCTCCTTTTTTTCTTTTTCTTTTTATTCTGGGATTTATTTACCTTCTATAATTGAAACTTTGTAGCCTTGAGTGGAGCTCAGAGCCAGCCTGGGCAAGCGAGAAGCTTGGCTTCCTCCATCGCCAGGGGCAACCCAAGCCTTCTGCTCTCTCCAGCTCCGTGGCCATGGCTGGCTGAAAGCAGGTATCTGGGGTTTATTTATCTTTTATAATTGAAACTTTGTTGCATTTAGTGGAACTCAGAGCCAGCCGTGGCAGGCGGGAAGCTTGACTTTCTCCATCACTGGGTCAACCAAGCCTCCTGCTTGCTCCAGCTTCGTGGCTGTCTGCCGCCATCTTGGTTGGGTTAATTTGCATATAGTCGCCCTGATTGGCTGGTGGGAGTGGCTTAAGGTATAGTAAAGGTACAGTCAATTTGCATCTTTGTCTTTTATAGTGTAGATAATAATAAATAAATAAAGTTAAATGAAGTATTTCACCACGTTGAAGCTAAGTAGTTTGGTATGGAATAGGATGCTATAATATGTCTAGTACAGCACAGTAGAGTTGAATGTGATACAGGATAAGATGAAGATAGGATAGAATAGGATAGGATAGGATAGGAAGTTACAGTATAACATAGAATAGTATAGTGGAATAAAGTGTAATTAGAGTTTGCCATTAAATTTTATATCAAATTTATGGACAAATACAAAATTCAGAATATCATAATGGTGCAATCCTGGCAGATAACTTAATTATACTGAGCCTCCATTTTCTAATCTGTAAAATGAGGTTTCAAAATAGTTTCTACATCATACATTTTTGTGAGGGTATAATAAATGAAATATGGTTTACGACCTTCTTAACATGATGCCTAATATAATGAGCATGCAATTATTATTCTCCCTATTTTTCTATCGTTTATCCCTTCATTTAATTGATTTGATTCAGCTCTTATATGAGGAAAAGAATTTATTTGTCTGCCTCATATGTTGAGATATTTTTTCTAGTTTGTAGTGGTTTTTTTTTTTTTTTTTTTTTTTTTTTTTTTTTTTTTTTTTATATTCCATTGATTTTTCCTACAGAGAGGAAGAGAGAGAGACAGAGAGTTAGAAACATCGATGAGAGAGAATCATCGACCAGCCGCCTCCTGCACATCTCCCACTGGAGATGTGCCCGCAACCCAGGCACATGCCCCCGACCGGAATCGAACCTGGGACCCCTCAGTCCGCAGGCCGACGCTCTATCCACTGAGCCAAACCGGCCTCGGCGGTAGTGGTTTTTTTTGCCAATTTTTATTAAGGTGTTTATTGCTGTACACATGTTTTTAGTTTGTATATTATAAATTCTGCCCAAGTTTTTCTATATGTCTTCTGGGTTTTTGTCACAATTAGTAAGTGTTTTCATTCAATTTTATAAAAACTAGAGGCCCAGTGCACGAAATTCGTGCATCAGGGGGGTCCCCTCAGCCCAGCCTGCACCCTCTCCAATCTGGGACCCCTCGGGGGATGTCCAACAATCCCAGGGATCGGGCCTAAACCGGCAGTCAGACATCTCTCTCATAATCCTGGACCCCTGGCTCCTAATTGCTCACCTGCCTGCCTGCCTGGTCGCCCCTAACTGCCCCCCCCTGCTGGCCTGGTCACTCCCAACTGCCCCCCTCTGCTGACCTGGTTGCCCCTAACTGCCCCCACCCCACCAGCCTGGTAGCCCCCAACTTCCCCCCTGCCAGCCTGGTTGCCCCTCACTCCCCCCCCTCCACGCCAGCCTGGTCACCCCACACAGCCTGCTGCTCAGTCATTTGGTCGTCCCTCACTAACCCACCTGCTGGCCTGGTAGCCCCATGCAGCCCACTGCTCTGTCATTTGGTCGTTCCTCACTAACGCCCCTGCTGGTTTGGTCGCCCTATGCTGCCTGTTCAGTTGTCCGTTCAGTTGTTTCGGTTGATACAGATGCTTAGGTTTTTATATATATAGATTTCTTGATCTATTTTTAACCATTTTGGAATCTCTTCTCCACCAATTTATAGATCTCTTTCTCCATTTTTTGCACAAGTCCAGGTTTGGTTTATAGTTTTCTAATTGTGCAACAATCTAAGTATAGTCATTAAACATATATCCAAAAGTGTGAAAGATGTAATTTATTCATGGTCTCATTTGAGTAAACCCACAAGCAACAACCTCTTGGGGGATCAGTGCTGGGTAGGAAAACTCAAACTGTAATTGACAAATTCAACAATGACATACCACTACACATTTATTAGAATGCTCAAAGTTGAGAAATACTGAAACACCAAATGCTGTTGAGGATGCAAAATAATATAGCTACTTTTGAGACCAGTTTGATGATGATTTGCTTTTATGCAATTTTGTTCCTGATAATATGTGTGATTTGATATTTCAGAGTGAGAATATATATCCAGATATAGGTTTATTAATCAAACAATTAGTCCTTAGGAAAAAAGAAATAGAGAAGTATATCTCATTGAAGTATATCTCATTTTGAGTAAATATGGCTTTAGACTCTTCCCATTCTTTGCATATGTCCAAATGACAGCTTCTTGTTTTATTAACTTAAAAATTCATAGCTTTATTCTTTAAAAGCCATGAATCAAAAGAATTTTAATAAGAGGAAAAACTCAAAATATTAAAATGGAAAAAATGGTTATAATAAGTATAGAAATCAGCAGGTTCAGTATGATTCCAGTTCTGTGTATATTTGTGGGTATAGATGCAATCTACATGGAAGAAGAAATTAGAATGGTTATCTCTATGAAGTAGAATTTCAGATAGTGATAATGCACTATTTGTACCTTTACATATGTCCCCAATTGTCTTCAGTTAACACTTTTAATGGTAAAAATGTAAAAGGAATGCTCTTTTTATTTCTTGAAAAACTAACCTCTAAAATTTTATTTTTAAAAGATTGATTTCTTTCAAAGATTTATGTCCATATCATAATTTTGATGCAATTTATCTGTGACTTAGAAAAATCAACTATAAAATGTTTCAAAATGTCAATAATCTTTTTATTGTACAAAAGGAAGTAAAACCTTAATTGTTGATTAATGGAAGGCTTAAATCAGGTGAGAAATATTATTGAGACAGTCTTGTGGTATATCCTACCTAGTCATGCATGCATATTTATATGCACATATATAAATACATATACATGTACACACATAGACATAATTAATTTATATATAATAGATTCATATTGATATTATATATGACAAAATCATGGTTTCTGTGGAAATATAAAAATGAAAAAAGTGCAGATTCTACCTACAAAAGATGTACATTTTACTTTTCTGCTTCTAGTAAAAAAAGCTACTTTACATTTCCAATGGCATGTATGGGTGGGTCATCATGATTTCTTCATGGCCCATGTATACTGGATAAACTTACAGTGAAAAACAAAACATACACACACACACACACACACACACACACACACACACAGGAAGAGATGGGGTTAGAATTAGAGGAAACATCTTTGTAATAAATGTTAGGACTGATGCAAGACCACCTCTACTTTATTAGATGATGTCTGTGAATAAAGAAAGAGGAAACTTACATGAGATGAGAACAGAGATTTGTGCTCTACTGATGATTGATAGAACACAGAGAAAAATATTGTCTAGTGCAGGTTTTGTGGTGACACTAAAATGCCCCCTGAATAGGGAGATGGTGAGATGAGTCTCCTGACATAGGAAGCTGTAAGACAAGAGAGCAGAAGGCTTGTAAGTGGAAAGGCTCTTATCACTTCTGTGAAAGCAGTCTCAGCAATGACTTGAGGATTGCAGTGGGAGACTGTCAGTAACAGCAGGAGCACTGCCTCTGTGACAATGAAAGGAGACCTACATGCAGGCAACAACATCAAATGTGAGCCATGAGGCAGAACTTGTAACAGCTGGCGAGGGCCTAGAGGCAAACGTATCTACTAGATGAACGCCATGGACTGCCGTTAATTTTAATTGCTGTCAAGGCAAAATGCACGGTTTTTGTTTGTTGGTTGGTCTGTTTTAGTTTTTTACAGAGGCAGAAAAATAAATTGGGATTTGAAATCTTACCAATTACGAGTGGCATGGATTCAACATAAGATTGTTATTAGTATTACCACCAAAATGAATATTCCTTACATCCAAAGACTTGCTTCAAAGGTTACTAAGGTGATAGGAAATGGGATGTGGAGATAGGAAGGTAGTCAGGGGAAATGTTCTGACATTCAAACTGTGCTGTCACTAAATTTGGTTATTTCAATACCTTGTGTTACAGCATTTCTCAGTGAAATTTTTAGCATGATCCAATTTTCCTTAGCAATGTGACACATAAGAGAAGGAGACATTGATTTCCCTTTTTCCTTGCAAGAAGGAAAATTAAGTTTTAAATGAGAAAGAATTAGAGAGGTAAGAGGGTCTTGTTCTTTCAAGACTGTGCTCAGAAAAGCAAATAGTCGGAATGCCCCAAGTAAATAGGACTGTCTCATACTAACCAAGGAGTCTGGATCATGAGAACTAGAGAGAAGATCTCATG
Source organism: Myotis yumanensis (assembly GCF_028538775.1). NCBI lineage: Eukaryota > Metazoa > Chordata > Mammalia > Chiroptera > Vespertilionidae > Myotis > Myotis yumanensis. Next base: position 134,695,292 of record NW_027223754.1, read on the forward strand.
TCTTAGGGAGGGAGAAGAAAACAACAGGATTTTTCTTTTACGGCAGAGACAAGGATGCAGCAAATTATCAGCTGACTATTTTTGGATGCCAATACAGAAAACATCACAGACTTAACAATATCATTAAGGGCGAGGACGGATGAAGATTTTGTGGTTCCTGAAACTTATACAAATTACAAGGGGAAACTTCAAAAGTACAGAAAATTATGAGTAGAGTACTAAAGCACATGCTATGAAAATAAAAAAAAATCCACAAATTATACATTTTTAAATAGCTGATAAATGCCATGATAAAATTTAAAATAATAAAATATCATTTTGTTACCTATCCTGCTATGTCTTTGTAGAATATTTTTGTTGTATATTTTATAGGTACATATTCTCCTCCTATTGAGCTATTTAGCAATATAGAGAAGAGAAAGAAAAGTTTGTCTTTCTCCAGGATTATTCATCAAAATTTATATTTTGGCCCTGACCGGTTTGGCTCAGTGGACAGAGCGTCAGCCTGCGGACTCAAGGGTCCCAGGTTCGATTCCAGTCAAGCGCATGTAACTTGGTTGTGGGCACATCCCCAATGGGGAGTGTGCAGGAGGCAGCTGATGATCAATGTTTCTCTCTCATCGATGTTTCCTCTCTGTAAAAAATCAATAAAATATATATTTTTTAAAATTATATTTTGTCATTTGTAGTTTAGAAAAGTTCTTCAAAACTTGTTGGTGATATCCATGTATATTTTTAGGATTTTTGACAAATTTGGGAAACCTCTATCAGTAGATAATATAATCCTACTAGTAGCCCATCGCGCAATATCGCGTACAGTAAACCTCCCGCTGCTTCCGCGGGAGCCAGCAGGAACCACAGTATGCCGCCAAGAGCTGCGCTGCTTCCATGGGAGCCATGTGGCTTCTTGCAGGAGGTGGAAGTGAGCCGCCAGAGCCCACAGGAGCCAGGAGGGAGCTGTGCCGCCTCCCCGGGGCCGGGAGGGACCCGCACCAATTCCGTGGGAGGTGGGAGGGAGCCACGCTGCTTCTGCGGGAGGCGGGCCCACCATCTCCTCTCCAGGCCTGTGGCTGGCCCCCTGTCCCTGTCTGTGTCCACTCCTGCTCTGCTCTGCGGCTCACCAGTCCCTTGTCTCTGTCTCTGTCTCTACTCCGGGCCTCGCCTGCGCATGCAACCTCCTCCTGTATGGTCCTGACCCATTATGGCATCCCAGCCTAATTTGCATATTTCCTCTTTACACTGAGTGGCCAGATTATTATGACCCGCTAGATTATTATGACCACCCCATCAGTACTTTATTGACACTTCCAAAAATACTGAATATTGAAAACTTCCTAAGCAAATACTCTCAAGGTTTTATTATTATTTATTTTCATAACTAATTCACTTCATTGTACTGATGGGGTGGTCATAATAACCTGGCCGGTCATAATAATCTGGCCACTCAGTGTATATATAAGATATTTTAAGTTAATTTTGACAGTGACTAGTTCTAAGGAGTTTTTACTTTGGTGACATTTATTAACCTGATTATCACAGTGTCAGTGTCACAGTAGCATTGTGTAAATTTTCATAATTTGTATATCAGTATTTCATGTCAAATAAGTAAGAATTTATATTTTAATGTGTTCATATGATTCACTCTTTAGTATTAATATTATCAAACCACCTATGACTACATTTTGCTTCAATTTGAAGTAACTTCCTCTTAGTTAATTGTTATTTACCATGTAATCTATATATTTTTATTGTAAATCACTTCTTGGTATCTGTAATAACTTTCTAGGACTACCATAACAAATTTGGTGACTTAAAACAGTTCAAATTTATTCTCTCAGAGTTCTAAAGGCAAGAAATCTAAAATTCAAGTTTTCTGCAGGGCAGTTCCTGCAAAGAAACTTTAAGGGAGAATCCATCCTAAACCTCTTTAGCTTTTTGTGGTTACAGCTTTTTTACTTGTAAGCCACATCATGCCAATCTATCTCTGTCCGCACATCACCTTCTGTATGTCTATCTTCTTATTTGTATCTCTTATAAGAAAACTTTCCATTGGATTTAGGGTCCACATAGATCAAACAAGATGATCTCCTCATCTCAAAGTATTTAATTATACCTACAAAGACCCTTTTTCCAAATTAGGTAACATTTGCAAGTTTCAGGGATTACAATGTGGACATATCTTTTGGGGGACCAGTGTGCAGCCCAATGTAGTACCCAGATAATTTCTATTAATTGTATTGCTCATTGTATTATATTTCTTATATCTCACTAATTCTTATGTGTATTTCCTTTTAGTTTAGTTCTTTCATTAATAAAAATAAAACAAAGAATGTGTCCTCTATGTCATGCATTTATTGTCATAATAACATGCATAATAATAAACCTACCTCAAAACATAGAGGATAATAAAAAGCATAATTCACTTTCTTTTTAAACTTTATTTAAGAGAGAGAAGAAGGGAGAGAGATAGAAAGATAGAAACATCGATGGGCTGCCTTCTGCATACCCAATACTGGGATCAAGCACACAACCTGGGCATATGCTCCGGTAGGGAATTGAGGCAATGATCTTCTGGTTCATGGGTCAATGCTCAACCACTGAGAAAATTGATCTGGCCTTTATTATACTGTTGAACATCTATTACATGCCAAGCACTCTTTTAAGCACTGAGGTTAGAACTGTGGAGAAGGCAGAGTTGAGTGTGCCACTCTGGTGCATATTATATTCTAATTGGGGAAGGTACAGTAAAGGAAACTCAGGGTAGTCAATACCACAGATGCAATATATCAGATCTGATGAGGTACAAGGAGAATAAATTATTAAATTCCAAGGACTAGCTTGCATTTCAGGGATGAGGTAAATCAATGACATGGGAAATAAATTTTGCAGCCCTTATTACCTCTACTTCTTCTCTTTAATTTCCTTGTACCAAACTCTATGATATCCTATATAATAAAGAGGTAATATGCGAATTAACCCTCACACCCTCACAAAGATGGCTGCCTATGACCAGGCCAGCTGGGGGGTTAGGGAGGGATGACCAAATGACTGAACAGCAGGCTGCATGGGGCAAACAGGCCAGCAGGGGGGCCATGAGGGGTGACCAGGCCAGTGGGGGGGGGGGGCAGTTGGGGGTGACCAGGTCAACAGGAGGGTAGTTGGGGGTGACTAGGCTGGCAAGGAGGGCAGTAAGGGGTGACCAGGCCAGTGGGGAGGCAGTTAGGAGTGATCAGGCTGGCAGGGAGGAGGGGCCAATTGGGGGCAACCTGGCCAGCAGTGGGGGCAGTTAGGAGCAACTGGACTGGCAGGGGGGCAGTTAAGGGCGATCAGGCTGGCATGTAGAGGTAGTGAGTGGCGATCAGGCTGGTGGGGGAGGGGCAGTTAGGGGCAACCAGGCAGGCAGGTGAGTGATTAGGAGCCAGTGGTCCAGGATTGTGAGAGGGATGTCCTGATCCTGGGGATCAGCCCTAAACCGGCAGTCGTACATCCCCCGAAGGGTCCCAGATTGGAGAGGGTACAGGCTGGGCTGAAGGGACCTCCCCTTCCCCGTGCATGTATTTCATGCACCGGGCCTCTAGTAATAATATAAGAATAATACTGTATCCTTGAAAGAACACTAAATTAGGATTCCAAAGGTTATCCTGCAAGTTAAGTCAAGCTAACAGAGGTATATATGAGATATTAAGTTAAATACATTTAATAAACATCAAAAATTTTAGGAAGATAGTAATGATATTTTCTCCCCATCTTGTAAACATGATTGACATATACAAAAGTGTGAGTTTCAACTACTTGTGCTTCATGGTGTAGTGTTTTATTTCCTGAAGGTTCATAAAACTCTGTTCTTTGGGTCAAAGTAAATAATGTGAAATAAATCATATTTAATAAAATTAGTTATTTAAACGTCCATTTTCCTTCCTTGTGTTAAACAAAAAGTTTTGTTGGTGTCTTTTCTTTGTCAAGGAGAATGTTAATGTTAGACCACCATCAGTCACCAATGAACATTAACAGCTTTTTCTAAGAATTTGAAAAACATAGTGAAGGAATTGTTCATGACAAGTATGCACTTCTATATGTTCCTTTTGCAGTGAAGGAAGTAAATATCATTCCTCTCTAAATTATAAAAACCTGCCACAATGTAAACATGTCTTCCTTTCTAAATATTTACCTTTGAAAAGCCCCATGTAGTCAAGCTGTTTCTTCCTCTTTAGCAGTTTACTTATTTTTGTTAATCTGGATATATAAGCATCATTATCATTATACAATTATAAGATTGGAAAGATTTTTGTGGTCATTGTTTGTCTGTTGTCTTTGTGTGAGGTTTTATTACCCTTTTGAGAATGTGGTGAAAGCTGTGTATTGTATCTTCTCCTCAGAATAATGCACTAAGGCTCCCATCTATAAACTTCTGTAAACAGTTTCAAAGGGTTTAGGATCTTTGATTTTGTTTACTCTCCTGTGTGGCATACAAAAAAAATAAAATAGTTTTCTATCATGTTTCTAGAGCTCTTAAGAAAAGATATTTCATAACATTACTTGGTAATTTATTCCAAATCTTTCTTAATCTGTGCCATATCTCAGAAGAGATCAGACCTTATAAGTCAAAGGAGGCAAAAAAAAAAAATTGTCTTCCTTTTCACTGCTCCTGAGTTAAATTGAACATGTCCAATGATGGAAAAGTAACTAAAAGTAAAAATCCCCAAATTGAGGTCCCTCCCTGGTCTCTGAGGAGTGATTGGGGTCCCTTCGGCAGGTGGGGTTCCTCAGCCTGGCCTGCAGGGAACTGGTGGAAACCGGCTTTCCAACATTCCTGAGGGTCCTGGAGTATGAGATGGCACTCTGCAAAGTTACTGTCGTACAGGGTGTGGAACGCTAACACAAGTGTGCAGTAATCCAGATTTGGGACCGACAGTGCCCCAGCAACAACATAATGCATGGCCAAAGGTGGAATTGCATGGCCCCATGGGGAATCAGGTTCCCTCTTCTCTGGTTTCAGGGTGCATCACCCGAAAACTGCCACTGCCAAGTCACTGCAGCTCAGCAGCTCCTGTGTTGAGTGTCTTCCTCCTGGTGGTCAGTGCGTGTCATAGCAACTGGTAGGATGGCTGAATACATAGCATATTAGCCTTTTATATATATACTAGAGGCCCGGTGCACAAAAATTTGTGCACTCTGGGGGGAGGGGGGCATCCCTCAGCCCGGCCTGTGCCCTCTCGCAGTCTGGGACCCCTCAGGGGATGACCACCTGCTGGCTTAGGCCCGCTCCTTGGGGGATTGGGCCTAAGATGGCAATCAGACATCCCACTGGCAGCCCCACAGCCCTCAGGGGATGTCCACTTGCCAGCAGGGAGCAGGCCTAAACAGCAGTTGGATACCCTTAGCACTGCTGATGAGGCAGGAGAGGCTCCGACCACCACCGCTGTACTGGCAGCCATCAGCCTGGCTTGTGGCTGAGCAGAGCTCCTCCCATGTGAGAGAGCCCTGACCACCAGAGGGCAGCTCCTGCATTGAGCGTTTGCCCCCTGGTGGTCAGTGTGTGTCATAGTGACCAGTCATTCCCAGTCATTCTGCTGTTAGGGTCAGTTTTCATATTACCCTTTTACTATATAGGATAGAGGCCTGGTGCACGGGTGGAGGCCGGCTGGTTTGCCCTGAAGGGTGTCCCGGATCAGGGTGGGGGTCCCCACTGGGGTGCCTGGCCAGCCTGGGTGAGGGGCTGATGGCTGTATGCAGCTGGTCACACCCCCTTCAGGGTGAGGGTCCCCACTGGGGTGCCTGGCCAGTCTGGGTGAGGGGTTGAGGGCCATTTTCAGGCTGGCGGGTGATTGAAGCTCCCAACCTCTCCTTTTTTTTTTATTCTGGGATTTATTTACCTTCTATCGCTGTCACTGGAACTGAGAGTCGGCTTTAGCTCTGAGGCTCGGCTCCAGCTCTGAGACCTCGGCTATTGAAAGCAGGTATCTGGGTTTGTTTGGCTTCTATAATTGAAACACTGTTTCAGCTCCAGCTCTGAGGTCCAGCTGGCTGAAAGCAGGTTTCTGGGGTTTGTTTAGCTTCTATAATTGCAACATTGTTTCTTAGAGTGCAGCTCAGAGGCTGGCAGCGGCAGGTGGGGAACCTTGGCTTCCTCCATCACTGGAGCAAGTAAGCCTCCTGTTTGATTCAGCTGCCTGGCTGCCGGCCGCCATCTTGCCTGGCAGTTAATTTGCATATGGCCCTGATTAGCCAATGGGAAGTGTGTCGGAGGTATGGTTAATTACCATGTTTGTCTATTATTAGATAGGATAGATTTGTGTGTTTGGAAAAGATAATTATGGTTCATAAAACGTACTTATATTAAAAGGTAATAGGTTTATTATTGTAATTTAAAATTAATTAACTAATAATTATGTTGAAGATTTATCAGTTTTAATTTTAATATGAGAGCCCCGGCTGGTGTGGCTCAGTCGGTTGGGTGTCTTCCTCTGTACCAGATTGTTGGTTCGATTCCTGGTTAGGGCACATGCAGAAGTTGTGGGCTTGATACCCAGGGGTGCGCAGGAGGCAGCTGATCAATTTTCTGCTCTCACACTGATTTTTTTCTTTCTCTCTCTCTCTCTCTCTCTTTCTAAAAGTCAATAAAAGATATTTTAAAGAACTTTTAATATGAGATTATCAGCCTATGTATTCCACATGAACAAACACTTTTTGGGGCTCTCAATAATGTTAATAGTGTAAGAGTCTTCAGATCAAAAATTGTAAAACTTGAATTAGAGCAGCTAAGAAACTTGTCAATTTAGATACAGAAACTAAAATTAGTATGCCACTTCAAAGCATATTTTTCACCCTAGCTGAGTTGCTAAGTGGTTAGAGCCTGAAGTGTCACAAGTTAAATTTTGGTCAAGGACATGTACCTGGGTTGCAGGCTCAATCCCCAGCACCAATTGGGGAGCATGTGGGAGGCAACCAAACAATGTCTCTCTCTCTCTCACACACATTGATGTTTTTCTCTGTCCCTCCCCCTCCTTTCCACTCTCTCTAAAAATTAATAGAAGAAATATCCTCAGGGGAGGATTAACAAAAAACAAATAAACAAACAATAAAAAACTTTATTTTTCTTTTCTTTCTAAGCTATTCTCCCTCAACACCTATTACCATCCTGATATTTTTGGATTCAGATAGCCATCAAACAGAAAAAAAAAGCATATGTATTAATGTGAGTAACAATATGCCTTTCAAGTATCTCTGTGTGTATGTTGTGACTGAATATGTAGTTTGTGTATGAGAGAATTCATAGATGTATGTTGATCAAGGCTAATCACAACGTTCAGCTACTCATATAGCAGCAGTTTATTCTGAGAAATCAAAAGATATATGCATTTCTTTGAAATGCCAATGAGTATAGAAAGTGAAATGTTTAAAGATAGATCTTAGAAGTTGAATATTTTTTTTGTTTATGCACTCTAATGGAATGCAAACTCCCTACATTAATGGCCCTCAAAAAATTAAGAAAATTATGAGTTATCAACCCTAAGAATTATAACTGAATTATAAAATAACTGCCTACTATGTATTAATAAAGAATATATATATATATAATACTAGACCAAATATAGAATCATAAAATACTACATACTATGTAGTATGTAATACTATATTTAAACCAGTATACAAATGTAAGTATATAAATAACTATTGAGAAGCAGGAGAAGGGAGTGTTTAAATATGGACTCAATGATCCAATTGCCTGAATTTGAATACAAGCTGTGATAGTATTTTCTGACTTTTGCAGGTTGTTGTTTTTTTTATAATTCTCTAAGGCTCAGTCTCCTCATTTATAAATTGAGAATAATAATTTCTCCTACTTGTGGAGAAGATTAAATGTGAAAACTCATGTGCTTAGAACATGGCTAACACTTGGTAAAAGTTAGATATAATTTTAATAATTGAAAGAAAATAGAGAAAAGCAAAATAAATTTCTATCTTCAGATAGTGGATTTTCATGTTTAGGAGACTGGCCACTGTGGTCATTTTCTATGAGTTCAATTTCTATACCTTAGACCAGTTACTTAGTCTCTGTGTGTACTAGTAAATAACAACACTTACCCAACAATTTTTTTTTTTTTTTGGTGAAAATTGAACAAGATAAAACCTAGAATCGTATTTGCACACATTTAGAACTGAAACATTTTTGTTCATGTTCACAATATTATTTACACTTCTATAAATAGAGGCCCAATGCACGAAATTTGTTCAAGGGGCTTGGCCCTTGCAGCCACAGCAACTTGCCTTGGCCCTCGCAGCTGAGGCTTTGTCCACAGCTGCAAGGTCATCTGGAAGGACGTCTGGAGGTCGTTCAGCTGTCTGGTCCAATTAGCATATTGCACTTTTATTATTAAAGATTATTGTAAAATACTCAGTTTATGCAAGATTTTGATTTTTTTACTTGAAATATAGACTGCTCTTGAAACACAAATTCAACAGAAAAATGTCCGGTAAAAACAAGCTTGGCATGGGATATTTTGACCTGCAAAGATAGACCATTTATTCTTCCCAATTTCATTCATCGACCCCTCCAAAAGAGTATTTGTCAATGTACTGTATAATATTGTGATGTGAGCCCTAGCTTGTTTGGCTCAGTGGACAGAAGGACCGAAGAATCCCAGGTTCGATTCCAGTCAAGAGAACATACCTTGGTTGCAGGCTTGATCCCCAGTCCCAGTCAGGAGGTGCATGCAGGAGGCAATCAATCAATGATATGTCTCTCTCACATTGATGTTTCTCTCTCTGTCTCTCCCCCTCCTTCCACTCTCTAAAATAATCAATAGGAAATATCCTCAGGTGAGGATTAACAAAATAAATAAATAAAAATTGTGATGTGATATTTAAGCTTATTTTCTGTAGGTATTAAAATATATGTGAATATCTGCTCTTCAACTTGGGAGATCACAGATCATTTCTTTTCATATTCTTGACGGTTTGTGATTTATATTTTGACCAATATTTATGAGTTCTACGATAGTAAGTAAACATACACCATCTTAAAAATGAGAATACTCAAGAAAAACACAATATAGGAGGTGTATAATCTTAAGGTCAAACAATAGAAACTTCTCATAACTTCCACACTTGAATAAAAAGAAATGAGACAAGAGAAATGTCAAGGATAATTTCAGGCTTATTCACAACTACATATAATCAACTAGATTCTTCGGAAACTGAGGACTTAAGAGGAAAACAATGCAAATTGCAAATATTTCTGTGAATGCACAAAATAGCTCATGAAATTATGTTGTTAAAGTTATTTGTTTATTTTTAAACAAAAATAAGGCACCTTCCTGATGTACCTTGAATCGCACATGTTTATGCTTCCTTCACAGTAATGTGAATTCAATAATTTCCTGAATTATACAAAGAAATGTTATGTCAGAGGACAAGTTCCCATGTATGCTTAGAAATTTCAGGTCAAAATTAGGTATCTGCATTGGCATTCTATCACAACTGCTAACATAATACAGCAGTTATTGTGACAAAATTATATATTCTGTAATAATATAATCTGATTTTTACTCGGATAGGCAGGAAACTAAGCAATAACAATTGTACAGTGCTTAAGAGTATGGTCCCTAAAGCCTAGTTAGTGTTTTCAGATTTAATTCTGCCACTTATTAGTTATGTGATCTTAGATAAATATTCGAACCTCAAGAAAACTTAGTTTTCTCATTTGTAAAATTAAAATGATTATAATGAGACCTGGCTGGTGTGGCTCAGTCGGTTGAAGCATCATCCTGTACACTGACAAGTCACAGGTTTGATTCCTGGTCAGGGGACATACCTGGGGGTTTGGTCCTGGTTGGGCCATATGTACAGGAGGCAACTGATCAATGTTTCTTTCTCTGGCTCTCTTTCTCCTCCTTCTTCTCTAAAATAAATAAACATATCCTCAGATGAGGATTTTAAAAAAATTATTATTATAATGACCTATAATAGTAATGCAACTAGAGTGGGGCCTTGACTTACGAGTGTCCCGACAAACAAGTTTTTTGAGATACCAGCTGTCTCTCGGCCGATTTTTTGCATTGTTTGACAGAGTAATTTGAGTTAACAAGCTCCTTAACAAGCTCGGTCTTAGAACGAACTAAACTCATAAGGCAAGGCCCCACTGTATTGGGACTGTTATGAGTATTGAATAAATTAATGTATATGTACAATTTAGAATTGTAGCTAACCAACTGTAAGCACACAATAAGTATTACATACACACACATACACAAACACACGTGTGTGTGTGTGTGTGTGTGTGTGTGTGTTTACAGGTCTTAAAGCCTGTATATATTTTTTATGTTATTTAATTTTTTATTGATTTCAGAGAGAGGAAGGGAGAGGGATAGAGAGATAGAAATATCAATGGTGAGAGAGAATCATTTATTGGCTGCCTCTTGCATGCTCCCTACTGGGAATTGAGCCTGAAATGTCGGCAAGTGCCCTAAATGGGAATCTGAACTGTGACCTCCTGGTTTCTGGGTCAAGGCACAACCACTGAGTCACACTGGCTGGGTGAAACCTGTAAATTTTTACAGGTAATTTTTTCAATGTTGAAACAATAAAACTATCTTAATAAAATTTTCCCATCACATTTTAAATTAGGATATTTCTGGATTGCCACAATTTATTTTTTAGCAGAGGTATTCTAGCTGATTGTGGGAAAGTTTTAAACACATAAAAAATAAAAATTTTCCTTCAATTGATTATATCAGTAAATTTATATTATCTTTGAGAGAAAGAGGATTATGTCATTTGATGTCTTTAAATAATGTAGTAGTAAATAAGACAACAGAAATATTTTGCATGATCAATAGAATAGAGAAAACTATTATAGTCTTAGTTACCATTTTTAAATAACTTTCTTCCTGGGAGAACTTTCTTCTTTCTCCAGTATTAGTTGTGTTATCAGTTTTTGTTTATTTGTTTGTTTGCTTTATTTGTTTTGTTTGTTAATTTATTTTTTAAAGTATTACATATAGTATTACCTATGTCTCCTTTTTTCCCCATTGACCTCCCCTGTCCTACCCCACCACACAGCACATTCCGCTCACCCCACTAGTGTCTGTGTCTATTGGTTACGCTTATATGCATGCATACAAGTCCTTTAGTTAATCTCTTACCCCCACCCTGCCTTCCCACTGAAGTTTGACAGTCCATTTGATGTTTCTCTGTCTCTGTATCTATTTTTATTCATCAGTTTATGTTGTTCATTATATTCCACAAATGAGTGACATCATGAGATATTTATCTTTCTCTGACTGGCTTATTTCACTTAGCATAATGCTCTCCAGTTCCATCCATGCTGTTGCAAATGGTAAGAATTCCTTCTTTTTTACAGCAGTGTAGTATTCCACTGTGTAGATGTACCCCAGTTTTCTAATCCACTCATCTGCTGATGGGCACCTAGGCTGTTTCCAAATCTCAGCTTTGGTGATTTCTGCTGCTATGAACCTAGAGGTGCATATATCCTTTCTGACTGGTGTTTCTGTTTTCTTGGGATATTTTCCTAGAAGTGGGAATACTGGATCAAATGGGAGTTCCATTTTTAACTTTTTGAGGACATGCCATCAGTTTTTATCTTCTACAGTGGCTGCACCAGTCTGCATTCCCACCAGCAGTGCAAGAGGGTCCTTTTTCTCCGCATCCTCGCCAGCACATATCATTTGTTGATGATAGCCATTCTGACAGGTGTGAGATGGTACCTCATTGATGTTTTTGATCATGTTGTCATATGTCTCTTGGCCTTCTGTATGTCCTCTTTTGAAAAGTGTCTATTTAGGTCCTTTGCCCATTTTTTTTTTTTTATTGGATTGTTTATCTTTCTTTTGTTAAATTGTATGAGTTCCCTATAAATTTTGGAGATTAAGCCCTTATTGGAGATAACATTGGCAAATATGTTCTCCCATGCAGTAGGATTTCTTGTTGTTTTGTTGGTGCAGGAGCTTTTTATTTTAATGTAGTCCCAATTTTTATTTTCTCTTTAGTTTCTATTGCCTGAGGAGATGTTTCGGTGAAGATATTGCTATGACATATATCTGCTATTTGGTTGCCTATAGCTTCTTCTAAGATTTTTATGGTTTTCCATCTTATGTTTAAGTCCTTTAGCCATTTTGAGTTTATTTTTGTGAATGGTATAAGTTGGTGGTCTAGTTCATTTTTTTTGCATGTATCTGTCCAATTTTCCCAACACCATTTATTGAAGAGAGTGTCTTGACTCCATTGTATGTTCTTGCCTCTTTTGTCAAATATTAATTGAGCATAACGGCTTGGGTCAATTTCTGGGTCCTCTGTTTGGTTCCATTGGTCTATGTGTCTGTTCTTGTACCAGTACCAGGCAGTTTTGAGAACAGTGGCTTTGTAGTATAGCTTAATATCTGGTATTGTGATCCCTCCAACATTGTTCTTCTTTCTCAAGTTTGCTGCAGCTATTTGGGGTCTTTTTTTTTATTCGAGATAAATTTTTGGAGAGTTTGTTCTATGTCTTTCAAATATGCCATTGGTATTTTAATGGGGATTGCATTGAACCTATAGATTGCTTTGGGTAGTATGGACATTTTAATGATGTTGATTCTACCAATCCATGAATACGGTATATTCTTCCATCTGTTTACGTCTTCCTCTATCTCTATTTTTTAGTGTCCTGTAGTTTTCTGAGTACAGGTCCTTTACCTCCTTAGTTAAGTTGATTTCTAGGTATCTTATTTTTTTGTTTTGTTGCAATGGTAAATGGGATTGTGTTTTTAGTTTCTGTTTCTGTGAGTTCATTATTGGTGTATAGATTTCTTGGTGTTAATTTTGTACCCTGCTACATTGCCTAATTCATTTATTAAGTCTAGTAGTTCTTTGATGCAGTCTATAGAGTTTTAAATGTTCAATATCATGTCATCTGTGAATAATGACAATTCCACTTCTTCTTTCCCAATTTAGAAGCCTTTTATGTTTTCTTCTTGTCTCATCGTTGTGGAGAGCACTTCCAGTACTATGTCCAACAGGATTGGTGAGAGGGGGCATCCCTGTCTTGTTCTTGTTCGTAGGGGAAATGGATTTAGTTTTTGCCCATTGAGTATGATGTTAGCTGTAGGTTTGTCATATACACTTTTATTTTGTTGAAGTATGATCCCTCTATTCCTACTTTGCTGAGAGTTTTTATCAAGAATGGGTGTTGGATTTTGTCAAATGCCTTTCTGCATCAATTGATATGATTATGTGATTTTTGTCTCTCAAGTTGTATATGTGATGTATCACATTTATTGAGTTGTAGATATTGTACCAGCCTTGTATTCCTGGAATAAATTCCACTTGTTCATGGTGTATGATCTTTCTAATGTAAATAGAGAATTTTGTAGTGAAAATACATGTACTGGGGGTGTCCCTTAGCCTGGCCTGCGCCTTTTCACAGTCTGGGACCCCTTGGGGGATGTCCACCTGCCAGCTTAGGCCTGCTCCCCAAGGGATTGGGTCTAAGCTGGTGGTCAGACATCCCACTGGCAGCCGGGAACCCTTGGATGATGTCCACCTGCCATTTTAGGCCCACTCCTCAGAGGATCGGGCTTAAGCTGGCAATCAAGATATCCCTCTGGCAGCTCATGAGCCCTCTGAGGATGTCCAACTGCAGCTTAGACATCCTTAGTGCTGCCGAGGAGGTGGGAGAAGCTCCCACCACCGCCGCTGTGCTAGCAGTCAGTCAGCCTGGCTTGTGACTGAGTGGAACTGGCCCAGTCGGAGCGCACTGACCACCAGGGGGCAGCTCCTGCATTTAGCATCTGCCTCCTGGTGGTCAGTGTGCATCATAGTGACAGGTCATTCTCGGTCATTCCGCCACTGGGGTCAATTTGCATATTACCCTTTTATTATATAGGATGCTAGATCCAATTTGCTAGAATTTTGGGGAGGATTTTAGCATCTATGTTCATCAAGGATATTGGCCTGTAATTTTCTTTCTTTGTAGTGTCTTTATCTGGTTTTGGCATTAGGGTAATGCTGGCTTCATAGAAAGAGCTTGTAAGTGTGCCTTCCTCTTGAATTTTTTGGAATAGTCTGTGGAGAATCAGTGTTAGTTCTTCTTTGAATGTTTGGTAAACCCCCCCTGTGAAGCCATCTGGTCCAGGGCTTTTGTTTGCTGGAAGCTTTTTATTACTGTTTCAATTTCATCAGTAGTTATCAGCCTATTGAAGTTTTTTGATTCTTCCTGATTGAGTTTTCGAAGCTTGTATTTTTCTAAGACTATGTCCATTTCATCTAGGTTTCCAGTTCATTGTAGTAAAGTTATTCATGGTATTTTTTTAAAATCCTTTATATGTCTGTTGGGCCAGTTGTTACTTCACCTCTTTCATTTCTGATTTTTTCATTTGGCTCCTCTCTCTCTGTTTCTTGGTGAGCCTGACTAGAGGTTCATCAGTCTTGTTTACTTGTTTATCCTTTCAAAGCACCAGCTCTTGTTATCATATATATATTGGTCTCTATGTCATTTATTTCCACTCTGATCTTTATTATATTCTTCCTTACTCTGCACTTTTCTTGGTGCTCTCTTTCTCATTCTTTAAGTTTTAAGGTTAGATAATTTATTACCATTTTTTCTTGTTTTTTGAGGTAGGCCTGTAATGCTATGAACTGGATCTCAAGACTGCTTTCACTGTGTCCCATAGATTTTGGATTGTTGTGTTTTCATTGTCATTCATTTCCAGGATGCTTTTTATTTATTTTTTTTTATCTCTTTGGTGACCCGATCATTGTTTGTTTTTTTTTTATTGCTAAAAGTATTACAAAGGGTATTACATATGTGTCCTTCCCGCCCCCCCCCCCGCCCATGCTATTTAGCCTCCAAGTGTTTGATTTTTTTTCATTGATTTCTAATTTTATGCCACTGTGATCTGAGAAGATGCTTAATATGATTTCTATTTTCTTGAATTTGAAAAGACTTTCCCGTGTCCTAATATGTCTTCTATCTTTGAAAATGTCCTGGGTACACTTGAGAAGAATGTATATTCTGTAGCTTTGGGGTGAAATGTTCTTAAGATGTCAATTAAGTCCATCTAATTTAATGAGTCATTTAGGATTACTGTTTCTTTGCTGATTTTTTGTCTAGAGGATTTATCCAGTGGTCTCAATGGGGTATTAAAGTCCCCTACTATGATTGTATTGCTATTGATCTCTCCCTTGATATCTTCCATAAGTTTTTTTTAATGTATTTGGGTGCTCTTGTATTGGGTGCATATATGTTTATTAGAGTTATATCCTCTTGTTGAATTGATCTCTTTAGTATTATGAAGTGGACCTCATTATCTCTTGTTATGGCCTTCACTTTGAGGTCTATTTTGTCAGATATAAGTATTGCTACCCCAGACTTTTTCTCATTTATATTTGCCTGAATTTTTTTTTTTCCGTTTCTTCACTATCAGTCTTTATGAATCATTTGTTCTGAGGCAGGTCTCTTGTAGACAGCAAATATATGGGTCATGTTTTCTTATCCATTCAGCTACCCTATGTCTTTTGATTGGAGCATTTAATACATTTACACTTAAAGTTATTATTGATAGGTACCTGTTAGTTTCCATTTTTATTCTTTATGCCTGTGTTCCTTCTTCCCTTTCTATTTCTTCTTTTTATAGCAGTCCCTTTAACATTTCTTGCATTGCTGGCTTGGTGGTAATAAACTTCCTTAGCCCTTTTTTGTCTGTTAAGCTCTTGATTTCATACTTCAATTTTGATTGATAGCCTTGCTGAGTATAGTATTCTTGGATTCAGTCTCTTTCTTTGCATCGCTTTGTATATTTCATTTCATTCCTTTCTGGCATGATGTGTTTCTGTTGGGAAATAAGTTGATATTCTAATGAGAGATCCCTTGTAGGTAACTTTCTCTCTCTCTGGCAGTATTCAAGATTCTTACTTTGTCATTGATGTTTGCCAATTTAATTATGATGTGTCTTGGTGTCGATCTTTTTGGGTGCATCAGGTTTGGGACTCTATGTGCTTCTTTGACTTGTGTGGCTTTTTTCTTCCAAACATCAGGGAAGTTTTCTGTCATTATTTCTTCAAACAGGTTTTCTATACCTTGCTCTGCTTCCTCTCCTTCTGGCACCCCTTTTATGCTGATGTTGTTTCCTTTCATTTCATCCTAAAGCTCCCTTAGGCTCTCCTCCTACTTTTATAAGTTTTCTTTACAGATTCTGCTGTGTTTCTGTGTTTTCTACCTTGTCTTCCAACTTGCTGATGCGGTCCTCAGCTTCTTCTAGTCTACTTTTGAAGCCTTTCCATTGTGTTCTTTATTGCAGCTATGTCATTCTTCATTTCATCTTTATCCATTTTCATGTTGGTGACATTCTCATTCAGCTCCTTATAATTCTCATTAAATTGTGTCTTTGTCATCCAGATGTTTGAGCATCCTTATAACCATTACTCTGAATCTTTTCTCTGATAAGTTACTTGCCTCCATCTCATTTAATTTCTTCTCTGATGATTCCTCTTTTTCTTTCCTTTGGAGATTTTTTGTCTCCCCATTTTTTGCTGTAATGTTTTAATTGCTTCTATGTTTTATATCCAACTGCTTTGCTACTCAGGTTCTTTTGAGGCGGGGATGCTACATAGTTGGTGATTTTGAGAACACAGTGTTGCAGTCTCTAGAATCCCCTGGGCTTGGTGATCTAGTGGAGCCCCCTACTTGAGCTATTTGGGTACTCCTGAAGTAGTTGGGTCTTGAATGTTATATTTTCATTTGTGTATGAAGTCTCACCACGATTGTCTGGCAATGTGACTCACCCTCAGCTTCATTGTGCAAACTGTCATGAATGTGATCGTGGTTCCAGTTCTTATGGAAAGGGTTGTCTGAAGTCTCACTGGTATGTGCTCACTTTGATTTCCCAGGGTCCAAGGCCTGGGAGGAAGTGGTCTTGGTGCCTGAGGCTCAGGTACTGTGACTTTGGTCAGTGTTGTGTGACTGTTGCTGGGGTAGTATCACTCTGCAACTCACTACACGGGTCCTGGAGCCTGTGATGGTGGGGGCCAGCTGTTCTGTAGTCTGCGATTGATCAGTGGGACTCTGGCCAAGATGATTTCCCTCTGAAAGTCACAAGGGGGTCCAGGAGCCAGCAGCTGTGGTCTGTGGCTGAAACAGTATAACCTTGTACAGGTAGGTGAGTACTCAGTAACTCACCGAGGTGTCCAGAAGCAGGCAGCCAAGTGGGGGAAGTCATGAATTCTGCTGAGGGAGACGTGTGCCCTTGGTTTGAGAGGCACACGCCCAGTGGCAGCTCACAGAGGGGCCCAGGACCAGTCTTCCAGGGCTGTGTGCTCGTGGGGCCCACATGCTGAAGCGGCATGACCACAGTTTCTGTGGGCCGGCAGCTGGTAAAGGTGAAATCTGAGTTTCTGTTGCAGGGGCCATGCACCCAGTGATGGCTCACAGAGATACCCGGGAGCCGCCTGTCGGGTCAGCAGGCTTGGGGGGCCTGCACACTCATTCGACACAACTGCAGTGTCTGGAAGTTGGCAGCTAGGGAGGGGGAAGTCCCACTTACCGCTGCAGGGGCCATGCGTCTTTGGTTGGATATGTAGGCGCCCAGTGGAAGCTATTATCCCTTCTAAGAAGTCTAACCAATGGTGATCACCTTTCCAATACACTAAGTTCTTAAATAAAATTACATGTATTAAAGAGAAAATAAAATTCAGTGATGGATTCATAAGATGGAGCACAGAAAGATAGTCTAAAGGTGAAGGAAAAAGAGCAACAGCAGAAAGTTGTTAAAAGGAGGGGGGAAAAAAGATCCAGCTGGTAAGTCTCTTTTTACAAATTGATTTTGGTACTAGAGAAAAATCTAAAACTTCATGCAGTGACTCTAGACCTGAGCAGTTCTCCATGCAAATGAATTCTCACCAGTCTTCTTAGCTTCTTTAGTCTTTACCAGTGGATGCTGGAAATCTGCTGTCACAACAGTTACGCAACACACACACACACACACACACACACACACACACGTTATCTACCAAATTCTAAAATCCTAAGACAAATTTCATTTAAAGAAAAATTATCAATAAGCAATTTATTATAGTTCTATTTATTCTCTCTCTATATATTTCTGTCTTCTTCTTTAGATATTTGATCAGAAGTTTTAGTACTCTAATTAAATAACATGTAGTTCTTAAGAAATTGTCCATATAATAACACATAAAGAATCAAGGTGACATGAAATAAATTTTTTGCCCAAAAATATACTGACCTAAATGTAGTTGTATTACAAAATTTTTCTTCTGTAAAACCAGTGTTTTTGGATTTTTAAAATTCTATTTTACAGAAGTAGTCTTTTACATTCATCTGCTATTGCCTCTAAGGTCAAAATCTGTTTTTCCCCCATCAAACCTTTACTTTTAATATGTTATTTAAAGAAACCAGACATTAGCTTTAACATACCAAAGGAAGCCAACTATGACCCAGGTAGAGGTTCACCCTTTCATAGTCCCCAGTTCTCCTGTTGTATTTAACTAGGAACATTTGTCCACAGATAATAATAAAAAACTGACAAATGTTAACTGACAAGCACCTGGTACATATTAAACAGGATCTACAATTAATTATAGATCATATACCATTTTTCTGCAATAAGACTCAATACAAAGAAAGTAAAGCACATTTAAAATATTTAAAAGTATTTATTATAATGGAAATATAATTAAATAAACCAATGATTTTTTCTAAAAAATATTATTTAATGATGCTCATGTTTTTCTCTCCTCCTAGGAGAAATGTCTTATTTTCACCAGGAACTTTGTTGTCTTTTCTTCAACAGCTAGAATGACATTATCTTCAGCAATCCATTGCAACCAACTACCATCCACCCAAGCCAATCTAGTAATAAGTCAATTGCATGCTGATATAGAGATCACCATCATTGAATGCTTAATCTTCCTTTTCTTTAAAAAGAAACAACTAAATTGAGATAAACCATGATTTTTAAATTCAACTTACCCAATCAGAGACTTACTCTTTCAGTAAGTTGTGAGCAGTTAAATAATAGTTTGATCTAATACATTAAGAAGTAATAAGTACTAGAAAAAGAAAGGAGCTGAGAGCAGAAGTAAAACATTTATTTGCCAATAGCATCTACACACTTATGGAATATTTGCTCTCTTGGAGTTCTGCTTTTCCAAATAAAACCACAACTTCTGCTAAAAAATTTCCAATTGATTTCTGCGATCAATGGTGCAACAGAAGTGCAGTCAGAGGATTTTTAAATTTATGCATCAATCTGAATTGAGACAAATATGGAGAAGGGGGAGAAGGAGAATGAATTCTCTCTGTCCTAAATACATGCAAAGGTATTCCTATATATGGTACTTCTAAGATGCTTTTTATTGAATTTATATGGGTGACACTGGTTAATAACATTATGTAGGTTTTAGGTATGTAATTCTATAATACATCATCCTTATATTATACTGGTATTTATACCCAAATCAAGTCTTCTTCTACACCATTTATCCCCCGCTTTACCCTCTTCTACTTCTTTCCATTCCCCCAGACCTGAATAGACACTTCTCCAAAGAGAACATATAGATGGCCAATAGACATATGAAAGGATGCTCAATGTCATTATTCATTGGATAAATGCAAATTAAAACCACAGTGAGATATCATCTCACAGCTGTCAGAATGGCTATCTTACCTAATAATAGACAAACATGTAAATTGACCTTCCCTCCACTATGCTCACCAGCCAATCAGGAAAGTATGAAAATTAACCCAACAAAGATGGTGGTTAATTTGCATACATAGGCCGAAGCAGCAGAGTGAAGACTGAAGGCTCCGGCCAGAGTGAAGGCCTGGGTCTGGAGTGCCGGAGGAAAACCGGTGCCGGCAGCCAGGGGAAGGGAAGGCCTATTGCATGAATCTCTTCATGCCACGGGTCTCTAGTCATTAATAAATCAACAAAAAACAAGTATTGGTGGGGAAGTGGAGAAAAAGGAACCTTCGTGAACTGTTGGTGGGAATGCAGATTACTGCAGCCACTGTGAAAGCCATGGAGTTACCTCAAAAAATTAAAAATGGAATTGCCTTATGACCTAGCAATCCTACTTCTGGGAATATATCCAAAGAAACCTGAAACACTAATTTGAAAAAATATATGCACCCCTCTGATCATTGCAGCATGATTTACAATAGCCAAGATTTGGAAGCAGCCCGAGTGTCCATCAGTAGATGAGTGGATAAAAAAATTATTGTATATTTATACAATGGAATATTACTCAGCCATAAAAAGGAGGAAAACTTGTACAATATTTTATCTGTTGCCTTCTGTATGATGACAATTTATTCAATTACATATCATGTTTAGAAATTGGCCAGCTAACAGTTAAGACTTCTTTATAGTTACTGGTCAGTTATAAGATTTGTACATATAAAGAAGATGATTCAAATCATCATAATATAGCTTTCTTCAAAAATAATCTATTCTCACTCAATATTAGTCAACATAATGCACACCAGTCCCATGGCCTTATCTCAATGAAATATTGCTTTGGGAAGGCAGTCCTGAACATACCATCTTCTGAAAAATCCCAAATCAAGTATTGCTGTAGTTAGCCATGGCAAAATACCACAGACTGGGTGGCTTAACCAACAGAAATGTATTTTCTTACAATTCTGAAAACTTGAATTCAAAGATCAGGGTGCCAGTACAGTCGATTACTTAATGAGGGCTTTTGTTTTGCTGGCTTTTGCCATCTCCCTGTGTGCTCACATGAACTCTTTTTGCATAGGGAGTCAGTAAGATTTCTGATTTCTCCTCTTACTATAAGGACATTAACCCTATCAAACCAGAACCTCTCCATTAGGATCTTATTAACCTTAATTACTTTCTTAGAGGCACAAGCTCCAAATATAGCTCCTCTGAAGATTAGGATTTCAACCTATGAATTTGGGGCCACACACGCATTCAGTCCACAACAACTATGTTGCAAGATTTGAAAGAAATAATGAGAAAGGAAAAAAAAAATTGGGAGATCTGTTTTAAAAATCATTTCAAATAGTGCACATGTTCAAATGTAAATATAATACATGCAATTATACTAGTAAACACATGAAGTGTAAAATTACATGTAAGCTTTGAATATGGAAACATTTTTACTTTAATAAAACTTGTCTTCCAAATGTTATTATAACATATGTACTAGAATAGATTTCAGCACAAATAGACAATTTAAACGTAGGGATGCAGCATTTGGACTTTTTGAATTCTATACTAGTTGTTTAAGTAACACAAGTCACCAAAATAAATCACAACAGAATAAAAGAATAGGTTTTTAACTTATTTATACAGCAAAATCAGCAGCAGTCCACAGTTCATGCCAAGGTCAGATACAGGTTATTATGAATCATGCTGGTGCAGTTTTATGAGTAAAATGACCTTTGACCTTCACATTTCCAGATGTTGCTATTTGCTGTTTAATAGTCAAAACAGAGCTTTAAACCACACTAAGAACTGGCAGGAATTCATAGTACAGTATATCAGGCTATTTATTTTACATATTAACAGAGTCTGGGTGTGTCCCCAGTCAGTTTATACTTATATATCACGATTATACACGTTTTCTAAGGATTCTTTGAATTAATGACTGTGTTTTCCCATTTTTTCTCTCCTCCCATCTCACTATGAGTAAATTATTTCAACTTCTTAGCAGAGAATACAACGTCATTCAATTTACTTCAGAAAGATTGAGAAAAACAGTTTACATTAATACTTCTGTCTTCCTGTGTATTAGAAGAAAAGTTGTGCAGATGTAAAAGAATTTAGAAATGGTTCTAAGTAAATATAACATAATACATATTATTTTATTTAGAAAAATTAGTTTGTGATAAATAATCATTCGCCTTTTTAATGTGAGAAACACGTGCCTAAGAAGTAGTGTGGGGGTTATCATTAACAATCTTTAAATTGGTTGTAAAGACAGTTATATAGGAAGTGAAGTTGTTTAATCCTTTTAATCTATCTGTGATAGGGTTTCATTTTGTTTTTTTACTTTTTAACAGCTAGCTGAATCTTCCATTTTTAACAACCTGAGATAGAAATCTCAAAATCTAGAAAAATAAAGACTTAAATCACTATTACATAGTAGAATGTCATATGTACTTAATATATAAGCCAAAGAAAAAATTATCATAATACTTTATAGGATATTTTTTATCTCAGTGTATAAGGATATATTTACCTAGTATTAGTTTAGTTTTAAATAGCATATACAATGTATTTGTTAGTTGAATAAAACTGTTAAATCGTTACATTTACTTTTATAGAAAATGCTTTCAGAATTTTATTCATATTAGCATTTCTTTTTAAAGAATTAGATAAAAATATGCAAGTGTTGCTTAGTATTTTTAAAATTATATGATTATGTTTCACCTTGCAATTAGGTGCGGCACATTGAATGTGTTTCCTCCTGATGCTCTCTTTCTCTTCCTCTTTTTTTCTTTCATCTTCTTTAGTTTTTTCTTTTCATCTTTTGCTCTTCATACTCTTACCAGTGACGAGTTTGTACCCTTCGGCATGATATCAAACATTTTATGTGGTATCTCTAATTACACATCACCACATGTGCAAACACTAACAAATCAGATGTTTTATCTTTCTGTTCCTATTGAGAAGGAAATAAATATCTAGGGAGATTAAGAAAATTGCAGCCTTCCAAATAGATACTGACTACAAATAAACTCAACTATTGTTGTTGTTAATCCTCATCTGAAGATATTTTTTTCTTTTTAACATTTTTTAAAATATATTTTATTGATTTTTTACAAAGAGGAAGGGAGAGGAATAGAGAGTTAGGAACATCGATGAGAGAGAAACATCGATCAGCTGCCTCCTGCACACCCCCTACTGGGGATGTGCCAACAACCAAAGTACATGCCCTTGATCAGAATTGAACCTGGGACCTTTCAGTCTGCAGGCTGATGCTCTATCCACTGAGACAAACCTGTTAGGGCTGAAGATATTATTTTTCTACTGATTTTTAGAGAGAGTAAAGGGAAGGAGGGGGAGAGAGAGAGAGAAAAACATCGATGTGAGAGAGACACATCCATCAGTTGCCTCCCACATGCACACTGACTGGAGCGAGGATTCTGCAACCCAGGTACACGTCCTTGCCTGGGAATGGAACCCACGACCCCTTGGTCGGGAAGGCTGATGCTCTAACCACTGAGAAAAACTGGCCAGGGTTAAACCCAACTTCTTAGTAATATTGCCTCCTTGGCATTAACAAGATTTTCTATCAAATGTTCAGATATAGGTTGTGTGAGTAAAATATTCCAGTAATAGGCAGAAAAAATTATTTTTTTCTTGGCTTAATTGATTTCATAAACTCAGTTCTTCCTATAGTAAGTTGTTTTCTTCTGCCTGGGATTTCCTTTAATGAAGAATTATTGATGGTAAATATCCTTAGTTTGTAAAACAATAATAAAAAAAACTAAAATAATCACTCTCATTTTGAGTAAGAATAGATTTCTTTACCTGTTTGGGATACATTGTGCTTCTCATTCCTTATGTCATAAAATTGCGCCTCCCTTCCTCTCCCTCTCTCATCTTGTTTAAGAACTCCTATAAGAAGTATATTGGCATTATCTGTGTCTCTTAATCTACCATTTTTCCATCATAATGTTTCTTTGTGCTGCATTCTGCATAATTTTGATTCAGGATAATTCTTCCAGTTTACTACTTCCTTCAATTACAATAAATCTGAATTTAAAACAATTAAATGTTGTATTTAATTTTAATGCCTAAAATTTTAATTTATAGGTATTAACTTTGGTTCATTTCCAAATCTGTCTAGTCCTTACCGAAAAAAAAAATTAATAGTTTTTATTTCTTTTTTATTTAATAGCTTATGCACATTTTTATAGTTTATTAATTTGTTTATTGCTAGCTGTGGCTGCAAACAATATCTATGCCACATATTCCTTGCAAATGTAAATCAATCACATCAATCAGGTGTTTGGGGCTGAGTGGTCTTCTATGTGCCTATTTGAGTAAACAATACCTTTCAACATCTTGGGTCTCCTTCCTCTCTATTCTATAAGGATGTGGGAAAAGAGAGAGAGAGAGAGAGAGAGAGAGAGAGAGAGAGAGAGAGGATCACATGTTGGATGTTTATATTAACTAGGCCTAGAAATGATGTACATCATTTTTAAACATATTCCATAGGCCAAAACATAGTCATATGGCCATAGCCAACCACAAGGGAAACTTGGAAATGTAATCACGCATCTCTGAATCCAAGATGAACTAAGTTGAGAAAGCAACTAGCCAGTCTTGCCACATAGTCTCCAACCAGTAATTCTATTCTGTAGTTCTTGACAGATTAATTATATTATTTGTTTCTCTCTGCTGCTGACATCATGGTAGCTTACTTCTTCTTGTATTTTGTTATTAGATGAAAGTTCATATTTGGTGGGACTTTATCACAGAAACCCTGTGTTGTCTGAGTTCCTAGACATCACATGTAAAGTAGTATAAATATTAATACAAAACCCATGTGAATGGAAACATGTGGTCACAAAATGTCAGGGGGGGATATTTTTTTCCTACCCTATCTATCACCGAAACTGAAACAGATAATATTTTATTTTATTTCCTATTGAAGGTGGTTATTTCATTTTTTTGGTTCACATTTATACAGAAGACAGAGACGCTTTACAAGTCTAGGCATAATGCCAGAGTTCATTTCTCAAATTCCTACATCTTACTTTGACCCTGTACCTCCATGACCATTAGCACTCAAGATCTTTGATTACCTCTATCAACAAATGTCACCAAGCACAACTGAAGCATCAGTAAACACTTTCTGCCCAAGTTTTCAGCTTACACTTTGCCTTTTGGACCATTATCAGCCAAACCTCTGCTTAGCACTGTGAAGGCATGCCTCCTAGCACAGCTGCTACATCTGTTCACACTGTCTACTCTAGTGTTTGATTTACTCTTTGTTTCTTGAAACCAAAGTGTTGCCCTTACAATCCTGAGGATTTGCAATGATGTTTGTGATATTCTATCCAACATTCTAAGTGTTTTGTCATGCAAGATATTCAAAATTTTGTTTTCTGTATTTTTGAAACAGGGCTTTTTTTCTCTTTATCTTTTTTCTCTTACTTTGATTATATTTTAGCAATATTAATAACCAAATTTGTTTAACATAGTTTAAAGTTAGTTATGAATATTTTCCTCCAAAAATACACGGTATTTATTGTTCTTATAACCCATTACCTCCAATTACTCCACTGCTTTGTGTCTTACACAATTTTCTCATACCTAATTTTTATATCTCCAAATTTTAATGTCTTAATTGAATGTATCCATATGTTGAATATTCTTTGATCATGATTGTACCTGTTATTCTACTCCTTTAAAATAAGTGTGTGAAGATTTGAAACCAGTGGTAGAGTCCTTCTTCATCATGATGTTTACTCTTATGATGATGATGGCTTATGTGTCCAGTCCTATGGCACTGGCCATGGCAGCAGGTCAGAATATGATATCCATAGCAATGTATCTCATGAATATCTCCTTTGTGTTTAAGATGGTTTTTTTCAGGGCAATCTAAAAACCATTGCACCTTCACTCTCATGGCTTCAGTACTTCAGTGTTCCTCAAAATGAGTATGATGAGTGTGTGGCTTTGCAACATAATAAATTTGGGGGACAAAACTTTTCCTCACGATTCAATATAATGACAAACAATACCTGTAACTTTGCAATATGAATCGGCAAAGAATTCTTATAAAAACAGGGGTATTGATCTCTTACCTTGGGGTCTATGGGAGACTTGCTAGTACATAGTGTTGACATTCATGACTGTTATCTTCCTTACAATTGAGTACCTAAAATTGTTATTTATTTAAAAATTTTCTTCAATTTTTCTATAATTTACATGATTTACCTGCACATTAAACAGAGAGCATCTTGATACAAGTATTAAAAAATATTTCATAGATATACTTTTCGTATTATTAAATATAATATATATTTTGTACCTATCTTTTAAAAAATATGTTTTTATTTATTTCATAGAGAGGAAAGGAGAGGGATAAAGAGATAGAAACATCAATATGAGAGAGAATCATCGATTGGCTGCCTCCTGCACATCACCCTGGGGATGGAGCCTGCTACCCAGGCATGTGCCCTGACTGGGGAATTGAAATGTGACCTCCTGGTTCATGGGTCAATGCTCAACCACTGACCCACACCAGCTGGATATATATCTATTTTTATTGCTTCTATAAGGTTCTACTGTTGGATCATATTATGATTTTTCTATTAGTCTTCTAATGTTTGATTACTATGTTTCAAAATTAAAATCAGATTTGTAATAATTATCTAAATATTTTCTTACATGTAGTCTATATTTAGGCTTAACATTCATGCTTGATTTATTTTCAAGTAGAGGTGGAACTGCATCTTATGTAGGTATGCATCTTTGTTATGTGCCTCAAATTATATTAAGCTATTTTAATCCAACACCTAGCTTGATAGTGAAGTTAGAAGTGCTGCTTTAGTCAGCCTGAAACAGAAGAGCAATATACCAGATCCTCTGGAGTTGGGCTGTCCAATACAGAAGTTACTAGCCACAGTTGCTATTGAGTACTTGAAATGAGCTAGCCTGAATTGAGATATACTCTAAAAAAATTGATTTTGAAAACAGTACAAAAAATATAAACTATTTTATCAATAGATATACACTAAGTGCATATGGAAATGACAATACTTTGGAATATTGGGCTAAATAAAATATATCTTTAAAATTAATTTCACCTCTTTATTTTTACTTTTTATTTTATTATTATTTTTTAAAATCTTTATTGTTGTATTACATAGGTCCTCCTTTCCCCCCATTAACCTCTTCTAGCCTGTTCCTGTTCTCCCCCCAACCCCCAGGCCCTCACCACCCCATTGTCTGTGTTCACAGGTTATGTATATATGCATATATTTCTATTGATTGATCTCTTCCCACCCACTCTCCCTTGCTTCCCTCTTAAGTTCAACAGTCTGTTGGATGCTTCTATGGCTCTGAGTCTATTTTTGATAATCAGTTTATTTGGTTCATTAGATTCCACATATGAGTGAGGTCATGTGATACTTATCTTTCTCTGACTGGCTTATTATGCTCAGCATAATACACTCCAGGTCCATCCATGCTGTTGCAAATGGTAAGAGTTCTTTCTTTTTTATTGCTGCATTGTATTCCATTGTGTAAATGTACCACAGTTTGTTTTTTTTATCCACTCATCTACTGATGGGCATTTAAGCTGTCCAAGTCTTAGCTATTGTTAATTGAGCTTCTATGAACATAAGAATGCATGTTTTTTTTCTGATGAGTGTTTTAGGTTTCTTAGAATATTTTCCTAGAAGTGGGATGTCTGGGTCAAATGCAAGTCGAGTTCCATTTTTAATTTTTTGAGGAAACTCTATACTGTTTTCCACAGTGGCTGCACCAGTCTGATTCCCACCAGCAGTGTACTAGGGTTCCCTTTTCTCCACAACCTGAACAATACTTTCTGTTTGTTGATTTTTTGTTGATAGCCATTCTGACAGGTGTCAGGTATTATTTGGCATTATATAATAGTATTTTATTCAGGAATGTACTCATTCTTGGAAAAATTAAAAGACCACTGAAGGGCCAAATGGTGAATGGAAAGTTACTTTTGATAGTGAAAGTGAATAACTTTTTTATCAAGGAAAAACAAAAAAAGGGATTTCAAGATAAACAGCTTAAGTCTGATCATGTTAATCTCTCCACCTGATACTGAGAATGGTTCAGCAGCATGGATATGATGGCTTAACTCATATTTTAGCAATTATGAGCTCCTTTTAAAATAAATGCATATCTAGTCAAGAAAATAGTCCATTTTTATTCTTATAGATATATCTGGTAGATAAATTTAATAATAAAGTGGTGCA
The DNA here is from genome assembly GCF_028538775.1 of Myotis yumanensis. Classification (NCBI taxonomy): domain Eukaryota; kingdom Metazoa; phylum Chordata; class Mammalia; order Chiroptera; family Vespertilionidae; genus Myotis; species Myotis yumanensis. Next base: position 134,723,244 of record NW_027223754.1, read on the forward strand.
TTTATTATGCATTTATGTAAACATTCAACATATTTTTTAAAAAAAATTACTAAAATCCATTTAGACCATTTTTTAAAAAATTGTGAAAGTTCCAAAAGTTGGGTTTTTTTCAGATTCAAAATATGGAAATACATTTGCCTTAAATATAGTGATAATATTCATATAACTTCATTAAATATTTCACAATCATATAATTTTACAATTAAAGAATTAACTTTCTGTTTTCTACTATCTAATATTTTTTCCACAGAACAAAGTGTATAATTATCTACCTTAAGTCTATTCTATTGCCTTAGTAAAATAAATTGTAATAGCAGTAGCAAAGATAAACAATCCTATCTAATAAAAGAGAGACATCCGCTACCCTTCCCATTGGCTACTCAGGGCGATATGCAAATTAACTGCCAGCCAAGATGGCCGTTAACCGCCAACAAAGATGGCGGCTAATTTGCATACTGCAGGCAGGATGGGACAGCGCTATTCTGCCTGCCCTGCCACCATCTGGGCCTGCAACCCAACCCAGGGCTGGCAGCGTGACCCTAGCGATCTGCCACTGGCCAGGCCCCCAACCGGCTCTCCCTTGGGAGATCTGGCACTGGTGGGGACTGCTGCCCATCAGCCAGCAGTCACGCCCCCAACCGGCCCTCGCACCAGGGATGAGCAATCAGAGATCCCACAGCAGGAAAGGGGGCCTGCAGCCAGCCTCCCTGTGCGCCTGCCCGTGGGATCGCCAGGGAGATCACAGAGCAGGAAAGGGCATCCTGCAGCCAGTCCCTGTGTGCACCTGCCCTTGGGTAGCTGCTGCAATCCCTGAGGAAGAAAGAGAGGCCTTTAGCCAGCCCCAGTGTGAGCCTGCCCCTGGGTCGCCATGGCAATCCCACAGCAGGAAAGGGGAGCCTGTAGCCAGCCCCCCTGTGCGCCTGCCCATGGGATCACTGCAGTGATCACGGAGCAGAAAAGGGCAGCCTGCAGCCAGCCCCCATATGCGCCTGTCCCTGGGTTGCCACAGTGATCATGGAGCAGGAAAGGGGGGCCTGCAGCCAGCCTCCGTGTGTGTCTGCCCTTGGGATTGCCGCAGCTATCACAGAGCAGGAAAGGGCTGCCTGCAGCCAGCCCCCCTGTGCACCTGCCTGTCCATGGGATCACTACAGCAATCACGGAGCAGGAAAGAGCGACCTCTAGCCAGCCCCTCTGTGTGCCTGCCGGTGGGTCACCAAGATGATTCCACAGCAGGAAAGGGCGGCCTGCAGCCAGCCCCCATATGCGCCTGTCCCTGGGTTGCCACCGCAATTCCACAGCAGGAAAGGGCGGCCTGCAGCCAACCCCTGTGTGCGCCTGCCCCTGGGTCGCCACAGCGATCACGGAGCAGGAAAGAGCGGCCTCTAGCCAGCCCCTCTGTGTGCCTGCCGGTGGGTCACCAAGGTGATCCCACAGCAGGAAAGGACGGCCTGCAGCCAGCCCCCATGTGCACCTGCCTGCCCATGGGATTGCTCATGCGATCCCCCAGCAGGATAGGGTGGCCTGCAGCCAGCCCCCCTGTGCCCCTGTCCCTGGGTAGCCCTGGGGATCCCACAGCAGGAAAGAGCACCCCACCCTGGCCACAGCTCAAGGGAGAGTACAACATGCAGTGGAGGCCAGGAGCCTGAGAGATCAACAGAGAGGAGCGCCTGCTCCAAGCCTCCAGGGTGTGGCTGGGGGCAGGCCCCCAGCAGACACACACACACACACACACACACACACACACACACACAGGGACGCCTGCACCAAGCCTCTGCTGCCAGACTGTGGCCATCAGTAGGACATCCACTGAGGGCTCCCGGACTGAGGGGCAGGCTTGGCTGAGGGAACCCCATCCCCCAGTGCACGAATTTCGTGCACCGGGCCTCTAGTCCTATATTATAAAAGCCTAATATGCAAATCAACCAAATGGTGGAATGACTAGTTGCTGTGATGTGCACTGACCACCAGGAGGCAGATGTTCAACGCAGGAGCTGCCCACTGGTGATCAGTGTGCTCCCACAGCGGGAGCGCCTCTCAGCCAGAAGCTGGGCTCACAGCTGGCGATTACAGCAGCAGTGGTGGGATCCTCTCCCACCTCCACTGCAGGCGGGTGATAAGGAGCGAGGGGTCCCACACTGGGATAGGGTGCAGGCTGGGATGAGGGATCCTCTCCCCCAGTGCACAAATCTCGTGCACTGGGCTTCTAGTAAAAGTTATAAAAGAGATACTGCTTGGTAGCACATTGCTAAGCCCTCTGTCATATACCTTATGGGTATATTAGTCCTTTTATGTTCTCAAAGGAAGATTTTTAGATTTACAGATTTTCTATAAATATTTACTTCTAGTTTTCTCACTTAGTGTTATTCAGCTGCAATACCTGTTTTCATAATATTTCCCAGAATGCCCAGGTGCATTTTTTGAAATGTTCATTGCAAAATTTTATTATGATATTTTCTAAAGTAGTTCACCTTTTTAAAGGTATTTTAATTATCTTGTATTTATAAGAATAGGTAAGTGTCACTGTCTCAGCCTCATTGTCCTTGGAAGCGGGTGACACGACGTAGTTGTAGACAATATGAAAGTCTGCAAGGAGTGCTCATGAGAAAATGTTGGCTTCCTTATAAAAAGGACTGTTGCCGAAACCGGTTTGGCTCAGTGGATAGAGCGTTGGCCTGCGGACTGAAGGGTCCCGGGTTCGATTCCGGTCAAGGGCATGTACCTGGGTTGCGGGCACATCTCCAGTGGGAGATGTGCAGGAGGCAGCTGGTCGATGTTTCTCTCTCATCAATGTTTCTAACTCTCTATCTCTCTCCCTTCCTCTCTGTTAAAAAATCAATAAAATATATTTTTAAAAAAAATAAAAAAAAATAAAAAGGACTGTTATAGCCTAACTCACTCTTCCCTCCTCTTTCTGCTCTTTAAGGCTATTTTCCTGGAGTCAGGGTAGTCATATTAGGATCTGAGGGAGGGGCCATGAGAATTGCACATACGAAAGACTACATTATTGAACTATTATAGCTATTATCATCACCAGCACTTCTTGTATATGATTAAAATAAGAAAAATATCTAATTTTTTAAACCATTGATAAACATAGTTTCCAGATAATGATCAGTATAATAAATAAGATGACCATGTTAATCCTATATAATAAAAGCCCAGTGACTATAACGACCAGAATGACAAGAGACCAGAACCACCATGGCCCCTCACCGGGTTGTCCCCCACCCCCCCCCCCCCCCCCCCCAGCAAGCAGTTAGGAGTTATCAGGTAGGCAGGAGAGGCTGGGGGTGATCAGGTAGGCAGACGAGTGGCTGGGGGTGATCAGGTAGGCAGACAAGTGATTGGGGGTGATAGGGCAGGCAGGCAGAGCTCTGCAATCAATCGCCTCAAAAAGGGAGTGAAAGAAAAATACCACATGATCTCACTCATTTATGGATAATAAAGACCATTATAAACTGATGAACAAAAATAGATATAGAGACAGAACAGCATTAAACAGACTGTCAAACTACAGCAGGAAGGCTGGGGAGGGTTGGGGTGGGTAAGAGATCAACCAAAGGACTTGTATGCATGCATATAAGCATAACCAATGGACACAAGACACTGGGGGGTAGGGGAGGCAAGGGAAAGGTCAAGGGGGAAAAAAGGAGACAAATGTACTACTCATTGTAATATTTTAAGCAATAAAAAAAAAAATTAAAAAAAAAAGGAAGACCCAGGCCACAGCCTGTGGGAGGAACGTTGGGAGGCTGACACCGGAGGTGCTGGCGGAAGTGGACACTACAGGGTGGGGCTGGCGCCATGGTGGCTCCTGAGCGGGCATGGCACCTGCAGCCTGGCCCAGGCCCCAGGGTCGCAGCCTCTCCCAGTGGTTTCTGCAGGGCTGGACTGCCACTCCTCCTGCTATGATGCCTGGGCAGATCCTGGACCCTTCCATGACTGGGGCCTCTCTGCCAGGGCTCGGTCCCCTGACCGTACACCCCAGCTCAGCCCTGACTGCAGGGGAGCTGAAATACGCTGACATCCACAACATTGGGGCCATGATCGCCCCTTTGCACTTCCTGGGGGTGAAACTGGGCAAGAGGCCTCAACCTGTGAAAAGTGAGATAGAGGAGGAAGAGGAGCAGAGGAAAAGGTGCTGGGAAAGGAACGAAGTGGTGGCAGCCCCATGCTGGAATAAGAAGTAGGAATGGAAGAGGTTTCTGCAGCGGGAATCTGAGTGGCTGGAGCTCATTAATGTGGAGCTGAAAACCCAGATGGAGGAGCTGAAGCAGGAGCGGCAACAGCTCATCCTGATGTTCAACCAGCATCGCCCCACCTGCATTGTCAGGAGCAACAGCATTAAGACCCCGTACTCAGAAGGCAACCCACTGCTGGAGCATCTGGAGGAGAAGTGACCATGGGCTGGGAGGAGGAGGACATGAGGAGAGGGAGGAGGAGGGTCCCAGAGGGCTCTTCCTTGCTGCATGAAAAACTCTTCAATGAGGCTCAGCACAGCCAGCATTGGTCAGGCTTTTTTGTGAAACTCAGATCAGCCACACCGGGGGAAGAAACCCAGGACCAAGCACTGAGACCAAAGCAGTCCTGAGGGGGCGGGGGGGGGGGGGGGGTGGCTGTTCTGCCCAGCACCAGGCTTGCAGGTGGCAGGACAGAGGCTCTGGGCCACAGAAATGCCCAACCAGGCAGCTGTGGGCACTTCTCTGGCATCTCCACCAGGGCACCCACCAAAGGACCTCTGAGCAGCCAGGAAAAGCCATGAGTTGCAAACAAAATTAGGCTGAGTAGGGAACTCAGAGTGAAACTGCAATCTGCCTGCCCCCAGCCCTGACCCTGATTCTGACCCTGACCCTGATCCTGATGCAAGGCTAGAGAAGGGCATAGTGCCAGGCCCTGCTGTACCCACCCACCGTGGTCCAGCTCAGTCCTGTCCAGAGTGGCAGCTCAGGCGCACCCTTGCCAGTCCTGCTGGAGTTGCTGTGGGCATGAACCATGGGTGCCCTTCCAAAGCCCATACTCACTGAGTGTTTACAGACTGGCTGTCCTAGCAGGGCTTTCAACTGCACATGTTTTTTATACTTTCTATTTTTTTAACTATTTTTTACAGAAAGATTTTATACAAACAATACATAAATGGATTTCTATAATCACTCGGTGTGATACAGTATAAATATGCTATGGTTTGTTTGTTACGGACAGTTATTCAGCAGTTATGGCCGTTGTGTGTAACTTCTAAGTACTGTAGTCTCTGGGCGCTGGGGGTGGCAGGGGCTGGGTGCGGTGCATTTCCATCATGGTAAACCCTTCATAGTACTCAGATCTGTATCACTCAATAAACATTACTCTTACTTAAACAAAGGAAAGAGGAAGGCCCAAGCACTGGCCGGTGACACTGTGGCAGGTGTGCGGCTTGCCAGCAATAGCTCTAGAGAGGGAGGCCCAGGCCAGCCACGCCATGGAACCCTATGCCTGTCACCTGCAGAGGGAGAATACTGGTGACAGGGAAGGGGGGGCAGTGCTGCATAGATGGCAAGCAGTGGCAGCGGTGGGGTCGGGGCTAGCTGCCTTCAGCCAGGGGAAGGAAAGCCCCGATAGGCCCTGATCTCAGGCCAGGCCTAGGAACCCTACCCGAGGGGTCCTGGATTGTGAGAGGGTGCAGGCTGGGCTGAGGGACCCTCTCCCAAGTGCATGAATTTTCATGTACAGGGCCTCTAGTAATAATATAATAAAATATTTGAACACCAGGTTGTGGAAATTGCTCAAATGCAGTGACGGCACCAATCCATTGTTACATCACATTGCCTCCTTTTCTCAATCCTGTGGCCTCAACTTCCCTCAAAGGACAAACCAAAACAAATAACTATAATATCTCTATAGTCACAAGTGTTGGTTACTTTTATACATTGAGCAATGTAATAAGTTTCAATGCCCTTATATAAAAACTAGAGGCCTGGTGCATGGATTCATGCACTGGTGGGGAGTGTGGCCTGCAGGGATCAGCCCGCTGTGGGAGCACTGCTCATCCTGGTCAGCTGAGCAGCTGTGGACCTGCCCTCTGAGTGGCTGCTCCCACTATGGGAGTGCTGCTCGTCCTGTTCACTGTGGGAGCGCACTAACAATCAGGGTGCTGCTCCTAATTGGTGGTCAGTGCACATCATAGCGACTGGTCAACCAGTTGTTCTGGTCATTCTGCCATTCTGTTGCTGGAGATATATCTATATCTATATCTATCTCTATCTCTATCTCTATCTATATCTATATCTATAGGTATAGATATAGATATAGATAGAGATAGAGATAGATATAGATATATAGATATATATACACATACACACACTAGAGGCTTGGTGCACAAAATTCATGCATGAGGGGAGGGTGCCCTCAGCCCAGCCTGCACCCTCTCTAATCCAGGACCCCTTGGGGAATGTCCAACTGCCGGTTTAGGCCCGATCTGGGGAACGGGCCTAAACCGGCAGTTGGATATCCTTCTCACAATCCTGAACTGCTGGCTCCTAACCACTCACTTGCCTGCCTGTCTGATTGCCCCTAACTACCCCCCCCCCCCCGCCCCGCCCTGCAAGTCTGATCACCCCTAACTGCCTCTGCCTTCTGGCCTGATTGCCCCCAACTGCCCCCTGGCAGCCTGGTTACCCCACACAGCCTGTTCAGTTATCCGTTCAGTTGCGATGGTTGCTTAGGCTTTCATCTACACTAATAAAAGAGAAACATGGTAATTAGCGTACAACCGCTACCATTTCCATTGGCTAATCAGCATATCCTTATGAAAATTAACTGTCAGCCAAGATGGCGGCCGGCAGCCATGCACTGAAGTGAACATGAGGCTTCCTTGCTTCAGTGACTGCGGACTCCAACATTCCTCGCCTAACCTGCCGGCCTCTCAGCTGCAACTCTAAGCAACTATATACTATGTTGCAAATAAGAAGCTAAACAAAACCCCCCCAGAAACCAGCCGGACTGAAAGCCAGCCTGACCGTAACATTGTATTAATATTTTCAGCAGTGAGGCCTCAGAGCTAAAGCTGGCCCAGAATAAAAAAAAAAAAAAAGAAAACAAGGATCGGTTGGGAGCTTTAGTCACTCGCCAGCCAGAAAACAGCCCTCAGCCCCTTAGCCAGACTGGCCAGGCACCCCAGTGGGGACCCCCACCCTGATCCAGGACACCCTTCAGGCCAAACCAGCCAGCCCCTACCCATGCACCAGGCCTCTATCCTATATAGTAAAAGGGTAATATGCCTCCCAGCACCGGGATCAGCGGAGCAGAGAGGCTCCTGGCACCGGGATCAGCATGACAGGGGGCAGCGCCCAAACCCCCTGATCGGCCCTGCTCTGTGAGTGACAGGGGGCAGTGCCCCAACCCCTTGATTGGCCCTGCTCTGTGAATGACAGAGGGTGGCGCCGCAACCTCCCTATCGACCCTGCCTTGAGTGTGACAGGGGGCGGTGCTCCAATCCCCCAATCGTCCCTACCCTGACCATGACTGAGGGAGGCATTGCAACCTCCCAATCCGTCCTGCTCTGTGCATGACGGGGTGGTGCCCCAACTCCCCAATCGGCCCTGCTCTGAGCCTGACCAGGGGCTGCACTTAGGGATTGGGCCTGCCCTCTGTCACCCGGGAGCAGGCCTAAGCCAGCAGGTTGTCATCTCCGAGGGGTCCCAGACTGCGAGAGGGCACAGGCCGGGCTGGGGGACCCCCCTCCCCACCCCCACCCCCGAGTGCACAAATTTTTGTGCACCGGGCCTCTAGTATATATATAATTGGTATGGAAGAGAGCTAACTATATTTGGATGCTTAGAGAAAACACTTTAATATAATTTTAACATATATTCCAATCCACTTAACTCAGATTCTTCAGATGGTGTGATTTTTACTTTTTGGGATGGTAACATACATTTAATCCCATGATTCAATGTTTTTATCACTCAATTTTTGTCTCTATCAGAAAATAAGAGCAATAAGATAGAAAATAAGATAATGTTCATAATTTAAATAATGATTATATTTTAATTTTGTCAAGGTCTTTCTCATGTTTTTCTATCTAAGGTTTGTTAATATAGGTATTGTTTGGGATATATTTCAAATATTTAAAATATAACTTGTGGACACTGACATTTTTCTTTCTATGTGTAGCTTCCAGATGAGGGGTTTCCCCCGCAAAAAATAGATTTCCCAGACCTCCTGTCTGCCTATATATTATAAAGTGGTTTCCTTCAGGTATTTTAGTTGATACAGGAAACAATTTTGCCACCATTAGCTTTACCATGTGGGTCAGAGGCGCTTCATAAACCTTTGCATGGTCATTTTAATTTTATGTTTTTTATTGAGAAAAAGTCATAAAGTAGTCTAAACCATAAAAAGAATGAAAGACTAACATACCTGTACTTTACAAAGATATATCTTCCATTATTTGAATATGTCAAGGTCTGAACAAATTTATTGAATATGTCATAACCCCTTTTAAATGCTGGAATCATGAAGACAAGGCAAGAACAATGAAAAATGCCCTCTAAAACCACATAGGAAATTGCCTGAGGAAATCAAGTGGAGAAATATTAAATAATCTTAATATTAAATATTGAAATATGGTTATTGTATTTTTATATTAAAAGAGTATTTGTAGACTATGTTTATATAAAATATCCCAATAAAAATGTGACTTATGTTTCAGCCAGGAAAAAGTTTGTGTTTAATTAATTAAATCTTCTCTTTTGCAGTAAAGAGAAGTTGTATAATAGAATAGTCTTAGATAAAATATTTAAGATACAAGTTGTTTTCTGCAATGTAAATAATCATAACTATACTAACTGTTACATTTTCTTGTACCTCCAAGCTAAATATCTAATTAGGAAAGTCTGCTATAACTATCATGTAATCTCAACTGACAGTAAACTGTATCCACATAGTTAGATAGACTCACTTAGTAAATTTGCTATTACCGTCTAAGAAAGTTATCTCTTAAAAACTATATTATGAAATATTTTATAAATAAAACAGAATAAGCATAACTATAATATAAAAATACTATAAATACGTGAGAATTCATCAAACAGCAAAATAATAGTAGAACTTAACATTTGAATGGCATTATCTTTATTGCTTTCCTTTTCATTGTCTAAAATTTATTGTTTATCATTTTCTTTCTTATCTTAATAATTTAAGTAAATAATAAATTATTAATTTTTCCCAGTGTTTATTTCTATATTTTTAAATCACATAATTTACATACTTTTGTAGTGCTTGTTTGCTTTTCATATTATATTCCTTGTTATATTTGTAGTTAACTCCTCTTTTCATTCTAAACATTTCCTGCATCCATTTTCTGGATTTTATTTATTTTCCTTATTTATTTTCCTTATTTCCTTATTTATTTATTATGAGAGTTTGCTAAATTTTGTACAACTTTGTAAACATGAAACTTTCACTATGTTGATTTTCTTTATTTGTGTTTTTTAATCCATTATTTCCTATTCTCTTTATCATTTTATTTTTGCATACTTTATTCTATTTTTCTTGTAATATTTAAATCAGAATCCAGCTTTATTTCTTTAGTGTTTTCTTTCTCCTTTTAAATATATGCATTCAGTACTATAAGATTTCCTATGAAAACTTTTTTATGCCTTAACACATAAAAGTTGATATTATATGTATGATGTCATATATAGACTCACTGCATATATATTATAGGTGTGATTTTTTTATTTAGCACTCAAAAGATACTATTTTCCTTTCCTCTGCCATCTAAGTTGTGCTGAGAAGGCAACTATGGGTACAACTGATGGTCTTAGGTAAGCAATACTGATTTTTTCTTGTATGTAATTAAAAATTTTTTATGCAATAATGTTTCTATACTATTGGCTTTGCTCAGCATGTGTTGAACTTTATGAAACTAAGAAACCATGAGAATACCATGACATCTTGTTTGAGATCATATTCATACAGAAAGTTGTGTATTACTTTGGCCAACTGTGGGCAGCTCAATGGCTGGACTCATCTGAAGGCTCACTCACTCGCATGACTATACCTGCATGAGAAGACTTGAATAGCTAGGAATTGAGACGGGGGGGGGGGGGGGGACCCTCAGTTAGCTCTCTATTTATGTATGTGTTGTCTGCAGGCTGAAAGTCAAGGTATTCATGTTTCTTATATAGCAGCATAAAGATCTGAAGGCACTTGTCTTAGCGAGAGAGAGCTAGGTATTACCTTTTCTGACCGCCCCTCAAAAGTTGCAGTGTCATTTCTCTCGTGTCTATGACATGAAGCTTAAGATATACACCCAGATTTAAGAGGAGGAGCTTTGTTAGAAGAGGACATGAGAGAAGATACATAGCTGCTGGCAAAAATCGGTTTACATTTATGAGTTTATTCTTGTATTATTATTTATAAATTATTATATTATTTTTCATACAAACAACTGTAATCCAACTTTTACCAACCCTTGTTTATTACAGGCCATATTAAGAAATTAAAATTTTGCTATACGGCACAAACCACCTGATAACGCTTCAGATAATATTCTTGACTATAGTTTACTCAGAAATTCAGGCTACGTAGTTATGAGCTCTGAACCCTCATTAGGGATACTTATCATTTCAAGGAAGTCTCATTCCCAATTTAAGACCAAGACACATAAGTTTCCTTGATGGATGGGACTTCGTTGTGGTGATGATGGTGGTGAAGTTTATCATGTCATTGAGCAGCAGTCCTTTAGGTGAGGTCACCTATTTCATCCCCACATCCTGCACTAATCAAATTGTAGACCCAAGGCCTTTTTCATTCTTCCATGCCCTTTAAAAGCTAAACCTGTTAGATTTTACCCGTGGAGAGGTATGGAGTAGGCACAAGAAGAGAACAATAAGGGAGCTTTTGGGGTTTTATAAATGTTCTATTTTTTTTGTTATGGGTCCTGATTAAACAGCTGATCTCACTTTATGAAGGTTGATGAGTACATATGTAGTTTGTACACTTATGTCTTATGCTATACTTCAATAGGATGTAAAACAAACAATAAAAATGAGCAAAAATCTATGGATAATAAAAAAGTTGCAAAAGGCCTCTTACAGCTGTCTTCTGTTTTAGCATTTTAATCCTTTGTGGTTTTAATATTTTCATTTTATAATGTTAACCATACAAGAAGGGAAGAAAAGAATTCCTTATACTAAATTATTTTAAATATACCATTGTTTTGCATTTAACAAAATCTGCCACAATTTAAACTAGAGTACCATGTCTATAAGAAGGAATACAAAATTCATAAAAATTTTGTAGGCTATCAAAGATTAAGCCAAACAATATTTGGTTAAACTATAAAAAATGTTTGTATCAATGATATAAGCAGGGTTGTCATCAGATTATAGTCAAAGAGTATGTCTCTTGTTTCTAAAGAAAAGGAGAAATTCAGTCTCCCAAAAATATGACATAAAAAGTGTAACATTCTTATTGATATAATTTACAAAATAATCATTGATCAGGTGCTTCCTGCATGCCCCCTCCTGGGGATCAAGCCCACAACCCAGGTATGTGCCCCAGCCAGGAATTGAACCATAATCTCTTGGTTCATGTGTCATTGCTCAACCACTAAGCCACACCAGCTGGGCATCTCCACTGTCAATTTCCTTTAATATATTCTTTATCTAACTTAATGTATTTTTAATTTCTTACTGGTTCTTTTCATGTTTTCTAGTTCTATTATTTTTATCTCTTTGTTGAAGTTCTCACTAAGTTCATCTACTCTTCTGCTAAATTCATTGAACATCCTTATAACCAGTATTTGAACTCTGCATCTGGTAGATCATCTGTCTCCATTTTGTTTAATTCTTTTTCTGGAGTTTTGTTCTGTTCTTTTATTTGTGATATGTTTCTTTGTTTTCTCATTTTGGGTGCCTCCCAGTGTTTGCTATTTCTATGTGTTAGGTAGGGCTGCTATGTCTCCCAAGCTTGGTAGATTGGCCTTATGTAGTTGGTATCCTGTAGGTTCCAGGGGCACAGCCTCCCTGATCACCTGGGTTAGGCTCTACTGGTGCACCCCTTGTGTGGGCTGTGGACACTCTCCTGTTGTAGTTGAACTTTGATTGCTTTTGGCACTTCAGTGGGAGAGATTTACAACCAGGTTAACCAACTGTAAAGACTGGCTGCAACCACCATGGAGCATAAGATATGTAGAAGGCTCACATCATGGACAATGACTTATTTCAGTGGAGCTCTGGTGCCTGCTGAGTCCACCCTTGAATATGTGGTTTGTGGAGATAATTGGCTGGTGCCCTGACATGGTCTAAAGCTGTCCACCCAGGTGAGCTGGCTCTTGGGCCTCCCTGAAGTTAGAGGTCAAGATCAACCACCATTTGTGCCTGGCCTGGGGCCACCTGGCATGAGCTACAACGTGATCTGCAGATGGCTGCTACTTGTGCTGCTCTTGGAGGTGGCTGGGAGAGGTCAACCTCTGAACCAAGGCCAGCTGTTGCTAGTGCCAGGCCTGGGGTCACTTAGCAAGAGATATGGAGCACACTGAGGCCAGATGCTGCTTGTTTGAGAGACTTTAGGGAAATCCAAAGCATGATCCTCGAGAGGCCATTTGTATGGAAAAGCTACTGTAAATGGTTTAGGTGGGCCTGCAAGTTGAGTGGGGCAGGGTCTCAGGGCATCGCCAGGGCTTGATGAACATGTTATCCATGTTGATGGAGAAACAGATATGGCATCTGCCTGCCAGCTCTATTGGAGGCAGGCTTGGAAAAGGAACAATTGTAGCACTTATATCTGGAAGAAAACTGCCCCTCCAGCCCTCACCCTGATGCCAAACAACTCACTTATTCCCTGTATGTCTTTATTGCCTTTAAAGCCTCTGCCCCAGTGCTCAACGCTCCAGCTCAAAGGAAGTGAGTTGAAGTAAGTTTGTGTATTGCCCCTTTAAAAGGAATGCCTGGAACTCCAGAAGTCCTCCAGCTCACTCAGCCACAATCCCCACTGGCTTTTACAGCCAGAAGTTTTGGAGACTTGTCCTCCTGGCTCTGGAACCCTTGGCTGGGGGCCTGGTGTGGGGCTAGGACTTCTCACTCCTTAGGAGGGACTTCCTAAGCTGAGATACCCTCCCAATTATTATCCACCAAATGTCGGTGTGAGATGAGCCAGTTCTGCATCTCTGTCCCTTCTGCTAGTCCTGATGTGGCTTCTTCTTTATATCTCTAGCTGTAAGACTTCTGTTCAGCTAGATTTAAGGCAGTTCTAAATGATGGTTGTTCTGTAATTTAGTTGTAATTTCTATTTGGTTGTGGGAGGATTCCACTACCACATTTACCTATGTCACCATCTTGACTAGAACCCTTGTGATATAAATCTTATTATCACAGTTATACTCTTTTGGCCATATGGTTTCTACTAGGCCTAGGTAAACATTCTACATTGTCATCATGCTTGTCCCCAGAATATTACTATTTCTGTTGTTAATTTCAAACCAAACACATAAATATGACTTATCTGTGAATATCTGAACTCATTGTCAATTTAACAGCAAAGTTGTAATCGCTGTACTTAGCTGCATTGCACTGAAGGAAAAAGGTTTGGCTCTCCCCAGGGTGAGGCCACTAGCCCTGACCTTAAACTCAGCACAATTCAAACATTAGTACCTGATGGCCTTCCCACTGGTATAGGGAATGATGCTTAAGTTCTTGAGTTTTTAATATTCCTTTGGAAAGTTACACTGTAGGTAGATGCTAGCTCGCTCAACTAGTCAAAACCTTTCTGAATTCCTCTTACCTGTTAGGTTTTACTCTAGATTACAATGTACAAAGATTGCTAAGACATAATCCTTTGCCTTCAAAAAAACTCAGAGGATTTGTGTGTGTGTGTGTGTGTGTTTTTAATGCAGTAACATTAAGAAAAAGAAATCGAATTAATATTTAGTTAAAAAATATATCCTCCATGATAATCCTTTAATATTTTTTTCATTTATCACAAAAATTTTTAAAAAGTGTATCTTTGGTATTCCATGCTTTTCTTTCCAGAATTTCAAATTACTACTCTTTCTACTATGCAGTATAGCATGCATGGTACTTGTGGGCTTTCTCAGTGAGGGCATATGTTTCAACACAAGTGAGGATATGGAAAACTCAACCTCTATTTAGATGAGTCTATAATTCTAACTAAAAACAAAATACAGTAGACATTCAGATCCCTCAAGAGAACTTTCCATATACCCATGCCACCAAGCCCTGGTTCCTCCACTTTTGTACATGAGATAAGCCACTCCGATCTCATTGGAAACTGTTTTCTTTGAAAATGTTTCTATCAGGGAGATTCACTGTCAGACAAAGAGATTGCAGTTGGTAGTAAGTAGTTAAGTTTAAGTGGGAATTTTATACAATTTGAAATATATTTTTAAATTCTACTAAATGTGTTTATGTAATTGACAAGTTAACCTCAGATATATTGCTGATAGAGTCGCTGAAAAGAAATATCTGAAATTTAAAGGGAAAAGAAACAATTTATCAAGGTGTTCACCTCAGTAGGCACATAATTTGGAAATGCATTTTTCATAGATGCAGACTGCTCTTTGGATTCTCTACACTAGACTGTGCACTATATCTGTAAAGTATATGTGTAAGAAGTACATTTTTTGTAGTCCACTTTTTCTGGAAGACAGACAGTATAGTATACGATGCTATTCAAAACTTGTAAAAACAAGTTTCACCCTACATTCCAGACGCACCAAACTACGTATGTTTCCTGAATGTGGCGCTGGGCCTTTGACTGGGATCATATTCCCTCCACTCCTCCACATTACACATACGTAGCATGATTTTTCTGCCCTGTAAACAGTGATTCCTCTTTCATCATTTAAGCTTGTTATAGTATGTTGGTTTGTTAATTTCTAAACTCCTTGTTCAGCAACGAACCTACTAAACAGTAGATACTCAATGACGAGACAAAAGAGGAAAGGAGCCCAGCCAGAGTGGCCCAGTGGTTGGCCTATGAACCAGAAGGTCATGGTTGGATTCCCAGGTCAGGGCACATGCCCAAGTTGTAGGCTCTATTCCCAATGTGGCGCATGCAGGGGGCAGCCAATCAATGATTCTCTCTCATCATTAATGTTTCTATCTCTCTCCCTTCCTCTCTGAAATCAATAAAAATATTTTTTTATAAAAGGAGGAAAAGAAGGACAAAAGTAATCAATACAGTACATGGAATATATTCAGTAAAACACTGTGATATAAAGATTCACAATATTTGGTTTCTTTAAATGACCAATTTGGGGATTTCAGTGCATATAAAGTCAAACTAATAAGTGAGCAAAAATGTGTTCCATTATCACCAATTCACGAGGAATGGGAATATTGAAAATAATTCTAAGTTAGAAATAAAAGTAGTGTGTAAAATCATCATATTAAAGCTAAAACTGCATCTGATATTATCTGTTGGGGAAACTTATAGACTGTGTATGTTCTGTATGAGAGAAAGAAATAAGTAAAGTCAAGGATATTACAGTAAAAGGTATATAAACTTCGCACAAAAAAAGAGTTTACAGCAATGATGAGATATATAAAGAGTTTCTTGGCATGATGAAAGGACACTTATGATTTTAGAAGTCACAGCAGGAAAAACTATTTTAAATGAACATATGAAGCCAAGTTGAGCATTTTTATGGCACATGAAAATGCAGCTTAAAGTTTTTTTAAGAATTATAACTTAAAGAAAAATTGCCTTGTAATCTTGCAGCCAAAGAGCAAAAACAAAAAACCATTAAGTTTAAGAATTTTTCCTTTCATATCTAAACTTAATAATTGTGGAAAAACATATTTTTTATGAATAAAATTACATTACTTTGGAAAAGTTACAGTGCCTTATTGACAAATGTGAGTTATGCATATGTTGTTTATACACATAAATTTTACTATTGTTTAAAAAACAGAATTCTACTTCCCTTTTTTGTAATTTATTTATTTATTTCAGCATAAATATATCTCATAAATTTTATGAATGAATTTTGAAGAGTACTACATACCTTACTACAGTTGTTTTTATTTTGTGTTTTCTTTTACTTTTTTTTTCTGAATCAATTAGTGTTTTATAGACTCATATCTAATAAGATCTCATTACTCTCTGATTTTCCTTAATGTTGCCATATTCAGAGATCTCCTGGGCCATGTAAATTATTTCAAAAACACAATAGAAGTGTTTCTATTGTTAATGGATACTTGGTGCTTCCAAATCCTACCTAAATCTATGTAATTTATATCTGTTATTGCCTGTGTGTAAAATCATGTTTTTCTCCTCCTAAAAGAAAATTACAATTGGCCTTAAATGTGACCTTAGTTGAATGGCTCTAGAGATTCCATGTCCCATAGTGAAACCTAGAAAAATATAAGCTTACTATTCCCTAGTGGATATCACAGGCACACCATTTTAAGATCAAATGTTTCCTGGAATAAAACATTTAGGAAAAACTCTGAAATATTTCAGTGAAGAAAAATCATTCAAATTAATTATGTAATGGTGATTTGTTTCTATGCAGCTTCCTATTTTATATTTCCCTGCTTTTAAAAAAAGTTATACAATTTACTAGGACTTAAGGAAAATCCTTAAATTTGAATCCACATATTTCCTTTTGTACTTAAACCAAAACAAAAGCATCATAAAAATAAGTAAATGAAAGTAAAAGTAAAACACTAATATATAATGATTTTATACAAAAGCTGGAAATTTGCATGTAAGTCTGTATTGCATCATGGTGCATCCTACTTGAGAAATCATTTGGTAATGAAGAAAGTGGAGTAGCAGAGGGATTGAGATGAAACTTCCAGTCAACCTGCTGTGCTGAAAACATCCAAAGTTCATGGGACTTGGTGTCTTTAAATACTGGCTTGGACTCCCTTATATTCAAAGTGCCACAATCAGGAAACAGATAGGGTAAGAATTATCTATTTACCTTAGCAAGACATCAATTTAAATACTGATATCCGTTGTTTGTCTACAATGAAGTTTAACTTATATAAAAACATTTACTTAGGCAATGTGCCTACTACAGAAAGAAAACAGGTTCATCTTCTCATCACCCAGCAGACTCCACTTTTTCTTGATAGTTTGGCAGATAATTGAAGACATTTTTTAAAAACATATTTTTATTAATTTCAGAGAGGAAGGGTGAGGGAGAGATGGAAACATCAGTGATGAGATAGAATCATTGATTGGCTGCCTCCTGTACGCCCCCAGTGGGGATGGAGTCTGCAACCTGGGCCTGTGCCCTTGACTGGAATTGACCCGGGGACCTTTCAATCCACAGGCTGATGTGCTCTCCACTGAGCCAAACTGACTAGGGCTGGAAACATTTTTTAATATAATAGACTAGTGACCCAGTGCATGGATTCATGTACATTGAAAGGAAATTAATTAGAAGGTGTCGGGCTGGGTGGGACTGGTCGAGATGGGCCAGACACACCCTGGAGCCAACCTCCCAAGGTCCCTCCCTGGCCAGCCGCACCTGGGCTGGCGCTGAGGCTCAAAGGGCATCTGCGGAATAAGTGGGGTCACTCCAGCAGGTGGGGTCCCTCAGCCTGGCCTGAGGGGATTGGTCTGAAACCAGCAGTCTGACATCCCCAGATGGGTCCCAGAGTGCGAGAGGACACTCTGTGAAGTTGCTGTCATACAGGGTGTGGAATGCAAATGCAAGTGTTCAGTAAACCAGATTCGGGGCTGACAGTGCCCCAGCAACAACATAACCCACTGCAGAAGGTGGAATTGCACAATTCACTAGGAATCGGGCTCCCTCCTCTCTGGTTTCAGGGTGCATCACCCAAGAACCACCACTGCCAAGTCACTGCACCTTGGCAGCTCCTGGTTGAGTGTCTGCCTCCTGGTGGTCAGTGTGCATCATAGCAACCAGTTGAACAGGAAGAGGGACACTTAGCATATTAGCCATTTATATGTATAGATAAGTTAATCTGTAAATATTCACATTGCAAAAGCAATTAATATCCCCATTCCTCAAATGTTTTGTTTTGCAATTTTTTTTTTTTTTTTTACTATTAGTCATTTGCTGATGGAAAGGTTTTGTATTTTTTACTTTATCTTTCCCCTCTTTGCAGTGGTTCTCAACCTTCTGGCCCTTTAAATACAGTTCTTCATGTTGTGACCCAACCATAAAATTGTTTTTGTTGCTACTTCATAACTGTAATGTTGCTACTGTTATGAATTGTAATGTAAATATCTGATATGCAGGATGGTCTTAGGCGACCCCTGTGAAAGGGTCCTTTGATCACTAAAGGGGTTGTGACCCACAGGTTGAGAAGCGCTGTTCTAGAGAGTGAAAAAGGAGCAATCAAACAAAATAGAAAAATATTTGTGATAACCACACACTGAATATATGATTAATATTTTAATATATTTTAGCATGCATTTTCCTAGGTACAAATATTACAATACAGGATTAAAATAATAGAAAAAAAAGAAAACCTTTGTATTCTGCTTTTGGTGGTGGAGGAGTGGTAGGGAAATACATTGGTAGAGCATGTGAAGCTTGGGGTCTCCACAGCCTGGGGTTGAGACATGGCTGCATTATAGGAGCTCTGAAGACTTATTATACAAGTTACTTAACTTTGCAGAGATGCTATCTTCTTGCTTGTAAATCTTTGAGGATAAAATGTATTATAGATGTTCCTCAACTTATGATGGGATTATGTCTCAATAAACCCACTGAAATTTGAAATTTTAAAGTATTGTAAGTTGAAAATGCATTTACTATACCTAATCTACTACCCTGGTTTGTGTGCTCATTGGTTGGAGTGTAGGCCCAATGGTTTGATTCCCAGTTAAGGGTACCTCATTTTTGGATTTGCTCCCCGCCCTTGGTTGAGGTGCACATTGGAGGCAACCAATCAATGTGTCTTTTTCACATTAATATTTCCCTCTCTCTCACCAGCCCTCCTCCCTTCCACTCTTTCTCTGAAAAGCAATGGAAAAAATACCCTTGGGTAAGTATTTACCAAAATAATAATAATAACAATAATTGTCTATACATATAAAAGGCTAATGTGCAAAGTGTCCCCTCAGGAGTTTGACCAGGAGACTGGGAGTTTGATCTTCACTATGACATGCGCTGACCACCAGGGGGCAGCATGGAATGAAGGAAGGCCCCGGCCAGCAACTGGCAGTCAGAGAAGGAAGGCCCCAGCCAGCAGCTGGAAGGAAGGCCCCAACCAGCAACCAGAAGGCCCCGATTGGCCCTGATTGCCTGCCAGGCCTAGCAACCCTGCCCATGCACAAATTTTGTGTACCGGGCCTCTAGGAATTAATAAATAATCTACCTAACATCATAGCTTAGCTTATCCTAGCTTACACATGCTCAGAATACTTATATTAGCTTACATTTGGCAAAATCATCTCACTGCCACTGCACAGCATTAGAAGAGAATATCTGAGTACATATCACTAGCCCAGGAAAACCTCAAAATTCATAATACAAAGTGTGGTTTCTACTGAATGCATATCAGTTCACATCATTGTAAAATTAAAAAGATATAAGCTGAACCATGGTAAGTCAGACACTGACTAATAAGTCTATGAGACTGACTATATACACACATATATCTAGATACTGGTAAACTTGTTATCATAATAAATACTCTAAATATAAAAAAATGGTAGAGGTTACTATTTTTTCTCTAATATTACATTTTAATATATTATATCATTAAGTACACTTTGAAAACATTCATAAAATTTGCAGATTAATTTATTAAGTAATTGAGGATATTTATTAAACTCTGACACGCCCTTATGTAGACTGCATTACA
This sequence comes from Myotis yumanensis, assembly GCF_028538775.1. NCBI lineage: Eukaryota > Metazoa > Chordata > Mammalia > Chiroptera > Vespertilionidae > Myotis > Myotis yumanensis. The sequence continues at coordinate 134,743,040 of NW_027223754.1, forward strand.
TTCACTTTAAATAATTTTAAGATTAATAGGCCTGATTTCATTTTTAATTATCACAACAGGAAAAATTGCTAAGAGTTGTATCTGTTCAATTATCATCTATTCTGTTCCAATTTTTTTTTTTTTTATTGCTCAGTTTTGGATTCAGAGCTACATCCTTAAATTACTATAGCTTTGTAAATGTTTTAGAAGCATGCTTATCAAGTCAGAATTCCCTACTTGTTTAAAATATATTTTTATTCATTTCTAGAGAGGAAGAGAGAGGGAGGGAGAGAGAGAGAGAGAGAAACATTAATGATAAGAGAGAATCATTGATCAATTGCCTCCTCCACCACACTGGGGATTGAGTCAGCATCTTGGGCATGTGCCCTGACTTGGAATAGAACCTGACCTCCTGGTTCATAGATCGATGTTCAACTGAGCACACCTGCCAGGCCAGATTTTATATCTTTACTCTTATATTCCAAATGTTTCTTGGCAAACTCCCTGTGACATTTTTCTAATATGTCCTTATAATTTTTTTATGTCCTCTGTATATATTCATCCTGGTTTCTAATTGACATTATATTTTCTCACTTCATTTTTCAAAAATTATTTTTAGACTCAATTTGTTGAAAACATATTCACTGATTATTAGGAAGCAATATACTATACACATATACTTTTTTGATAGTTTTTATGTTTTACAGGCATTTTATTAGACTATAATTATGGTTAGAAAATTTATTAATGATTTTGATTTTATTGTGACCCATTATGACTTTAAATTTCAAATAATGAGAAGTAAAAACTGAGAATATTCCTGCAAAATGACAGATTTTTAGGCTGAAAAGAAGATACCTTACATATATCATCCAGTCACATGTTCAAAGCACTCTCAACCCTGCCCTGGAGTAACACTAGAGCATCCTGCTTCCTGCCTTGCCCCTCTAGCTTGTTTTCACTCAAGCAGCCATAGTGATTGCTTTAAAATATAAAATAAGTTAACTTACTCCTTTCCTCAAACATTAGTGTCACTTCCTATTTTACTCTAAGTAAAATCCAAAATTATTGCTTGAATCATCTGGCCCTCTGTAGCTTCTCTGATCTCATAACTTATTAATCTCAATTTTCTCCCTTTAATGAAACCTTACTATTTGTCAAACAGGCAAGGAGCTCTCTTTCCTTGGAATTTTGTACCAGTTTTTCCCAGTGTCTGAGTTGTGATTCTCTCATACACCCGCATATATACTTCTTCACATTCATCAAATCGACTCTCAAATGATAATCTAAGGCTAGATTTCCCAGACCACCCAGCATAAAATAATACCATTTTTAGCAGCACTCCATATATCTCTATTTTGTCTTTATTTTCATCCATAACATTTATTGCCATCTGAGTACACTTATTTCTATTTTAACACAAATTAAATATTCATTTTTTTATTTCTGCAAAATTATAAACGAAACTAATAATTTTTACGAGAAAAATAGTCTTAGGAGGAGGTACTCAAACTCTATGCAACTTTTTAACTACAGCCTTAACAAAAAATATATCAATAGCAAAATACCAGAAATTTTTAAATGATATTTTTTTTAAAGAAAATGATTATTCATAAAATGTTTTTCCATAAAAGGTGAAGACAACTTGATGGCAAGGAGCATAAAGGAGACCCAGAGCTCCTAGTTATGAACACAAAAAATGCACAGATATTCTGAAGAAATGAAAAATAAGAGTATATGTAGCCAAACTAAAGCAAAATAAAGAAAATGGGCAATTGGGTGTTTGTGGCATGCTGAATTTACCTGTGTTAGTATATTTTTCAACTTGTCACTATAATTTAGTTGAGCAGTTTATAAAGTTATTGTTTCTTGATGCTATTTCCATCCTTCCATAATCAGCTCAGTAACTCAGGTGCTGGGCCTCTGACAACTACAGTTCTCCTTTGCCACCTGGCTTCCCAATAAGTTGACAGAATAGGGAGCAATAAAAGAAGGCCTGAAGGTAGGAAGGGAAGGAGTACTTGCTTCTTCCTCTTTGCTTGCTGATTCTACCAACATCAACCTCGCTGGGGCAGTTTACTGTGGCAAAGGCAGTTGGTTCCAGCTCCCAGCTTTTTGTGGTGCTCACAGAACCAACTAATTGAACCGCTTGTGAGATGCCAGCACCTTTGTCCATATCACCTCTGTAGTGAGTTTCATAGTTTCTATACCCTGAGCTCTTAAGATACTAGCAGTAAGTAGCAGAATCTATATATATAAAAGTCTAAGTGACCGAGTGACCATTTGACCAGTTGCTATGACGTGCACTGACATCAAGGGGCATACACTCAATGCAGGAGCTGCCTGGGTGGTCAGTGCACTCCTACAGTGGGAGCACCACTAAGCTGACTGATAGGCACCAGACTCCAGGCTCATACCAGGCTCACGGCTGGCGATTGCAGTTGCTGGCCCAGTGGGGCTGGGATGAGCGGGAGCTGCTTGGGGGCCCAGCCCGGGCTCAGGCTCCTCCCTGGCCGCCTGCTGCTACAAGAGGGAGCAGGCCAGGCTGAGAGACTCTACCAGTGCATGAATTCATGCACTGGGCCTCTAGTACTATATAATAAAAGGCTAATATGCAAATAGATCGAATGGCAGAACAACCAAATAACTGGTCACTACGATGTGTGCTGACCACCAGGGAGCGTACGCAGAACATGGTGGGCATTGGCCATGGTGGGATGGTGGAGCAGGTGAGTGGGGGACTCAGACCAAAACAGGGTGCTGGTCACTGTCATTGGGATGAGCCTCTTGTGGTCACTGAAAATTCTTTGCTCCCACGCACCACGGTCCCACCTGGTGCTCACAACTGCTGCTGGTGTTGGCCCCGCTTGCACCTGTTGCCAGCTGCCGGCCTCAATTGCCCCTCAGGGCTTCTCTACCTTCCCCTGATCCTTAGGGGCTATTGGAACCAGCAGCTGCTGCTTGCACCCACTGCTGGTGATGGCCCTGGTCACACCCACTACCAGCACCCGGCGCCAGTCCCAATCACTCGGCACCATCAGTGAGTACAAGCGGCGCTGCTGGCTCTGATTGCCCCTGAGGGCTTCTCTACCTCCCCCTGTTCCTGAGGGGCAATCAGGGCAGCAGCCACGGCTCACACCTCCTGACAGTGCTGGCCCCCTCTAGTATGCATATAAAAGCATATACTCAGTACTCACTTATGCACCATGCTTTTAGTGGGTGCAAGCAGGGCCAGTGCTGTCAGCGCATGGGAGCAGCGGCAGCAGGATTGGGGCTGCTGGCAGACAGGGGCCGAGGCAGGGGTGAGGATGATGGGCTGAGACTTGCCACTGTGCCCACTACAGCCTCGCGGCGGTCCACAGTTCCTTTCAAGGTGCACGAATTCGTGTACTGGGGCCCCTAGTATATTCAATAAATGTCTGTTTATTCATTTATTTTTCACCTCCTCCCACAAGAATATAAGCTCCATGAGGAAGATATTTTTTCTATTGTTTTCCACTCTTAAAACTTAGAGCTTAGAAGGGAGACTATAGTCAAGCCCCAAAGATAATAAATGTGTCAAATAAGAAAAAGCCACACGATTATCATCAAAAAAGCCTCCTTCAATCCCTCCCACACATACACATCCTATATAATTAAGAGGTAATATGCAAATTGACCCCCACACCCCCACACACAGTGGCCACCCCCATGTGGGCACAAGATGGCCTGTAGGGGAGGACAGTCAGGGGTGACTGGGCCTGCAGGGGAGGGAAATTGGGAGCTTCTGGGCCTGCAGGGGAGGGAGGGCAGTTGTGGGGAACCAGGCCTACAGGGGAGGGAAGTTGGGGGGGACCAGGCCTGTAGGGAAGGGCAGTTGGGGGCGATTGCACTGGCAGGGTAGCAGTTAGGAATCGATCAGGCTGGCAGGGGAGTGGTTAGGGGGTGATCAGGCTGGCAGGCAGAAGCAGTTAGGAGCAATCAGGCAGGCAGGCAGGCGAGCAGTTGGGCACCAGCAGGCCCAGATTGTGAGAGGGATCCCAGATTGGAGAGGGTGCAGGCTGGGCTGAGGGACACCCACCCCCATCCAGTGCATGAATTTCATGTGCCAGGCCTCTAGTATGCATATAAAAGCATATACTCAGTACTCACTTATGCACCATTAGTTACTATCTTCTTAAGGAATACAAAATCCGTACATTTAAAAAATTCAAGGGAAATCAGAATATATTCCAAGATGTAAAAATGAAAAATATATTGATATTTGTAGAATACTCTTAAAGCAGTATGTAGAGGAAAACTTATAGCTTTAAGTGCTTATATTAGAATAAAAAGGATTAAAATTAATGATCTAAATTTCTACCTTAGAAGCTAATAATAGGAGTCATTTAATTACTGAATAATCCTATCTAGTAATAGACAAAGATGGTAATTGACCATACCTTCGCTATGCCTCCCATTGGCTAATCAGTGTGATATGCAAATTAACTGCTAACAAAGATGGCGACTAATTTGCATATACCAGCTGGGAGCGAAGACTGAAGACACCCTAGAAGGAAGCCAAGCAACAGAGTCGAGGTAGCAGAGACAGCGGGAGAGAAGCGGCAGAGAAGGGCGGGGTAGCAGCGGCAGAGACAGGCGGGGTAGCAGCAGCAGAGAGGGGTCAGGTAGGAAGGAGCGGCAGATGGGAGCGAAGCCCTATTCTTGCAGGAATATTCCTGCAAACAGGCCTCTAGTCTACATATATAAAAGCCTAAGCAACTGTCCAACTGTTCGACCATCAGCCTGGTAGCTATGGTGTGCACTGACCACCAAGGGGCAGATGCTCAATGCAGGAACTGCCGAGTGACAGCAACTTTGGCCCCTCACACTCCCAGACCCTTCTGGGGATGTTGGACTGCCAGTTTCGGGCCAATCTCCGCAGGCCAGGCCGAGGAACCCCACCTGCCAGAGGGACTCCATTCACTTCACAGACGCCCTTCGAGCCCCGGTGCTGCCCCAGGTGCAACTGGCTGGGGAGGGACCACGGAAGGTTGGCTTCAGGGTGTGTATGGCCCATATCACCCAGTCCCACCCTGCTGGTCACCTTCTAATTAATTACTTTCAATGTGCACAAATCCGTGCACAGGGCCTCTAGTATAAAATCAAAAATAAAAACAAAGGTGGGAAAAATACTTGTGCTTTAAAGTGCATTCAGTTCAAAATACTTCCTGTTATTTTTTTTCTATTTTACTTATTGGCTATTTAAAAGTGTATATTAACTTTTTAGGGTTCTGTATAGGATAGATTTATCTTTCAGCTTTGACTAGAATGGCACTATGGTTCTCCATGGGGACATCTGACAGTCTGGTACTGACTTTTGCTCAAGATAAGGCTGAGATGGATTCCAATTAACCTATAATATGCTGTTTAACTTTAAAATTATCCTGGTGATACACATGCAAATTTGTATACATTTAAAAAAAAAAAACATGTCAATTGTTGGCTTATGACTTGTTTTAATTGTTTTGCTAATTGGCTTGGTTATTTGACCAGTGGAAAGAGTTGTCAGACAAATTACAAATAACCATAAATTATTTAGTACTAACTTACATTTAAAAGAAGTTGTCTTTCAGACATTCAAATTCAATTAGTACCGTGTATTTTATGTGCTAACTTAGGTAACCCTATCAGTAGGGTATCAAGGACTTAACTTGAAATATTTGTCTATGTCCTCTAAAACAAAGATTTTTTTTTTCAAATTTTCAATTCCAGCTTATATTCAATATTATTCTGTATTAGTTTCAGTGTATAGCATAGTGGTTAAGTAATCATATAGTTTACAAAGTGGTCCCCCTAATATTTTAAGTACCCACCTGGCACCATATATAGTTATTATAATATTATTGACTATACTTTATATGCTATAATCATTGACAATCCAGACAAAAGTTATTTTTTTGTGACTAAGTAATGACTCCAGGGAGATACTCATAAAAGTACCTTGGGACCTGGATACTTATCTGTACTTTATCACATTATCTATATTTTGCATTTATTAAAGCCTTATATAAATATGCTCTGTGGAGTCTTGTTAGGCCTTTCAATTATTTTAACTTGTGATTTTTTTGAATACTCTAGATAAATCATCCATATCTATATTTATCTTTCAAGAGAGAAAGAAAGAAAATATTGAGTCAACTAAAAAATATTGAGTCAACAAATATTTGGCTCTCACTGGCCAAAGATACAAAAATGAACACATAGAAGAAATTGGAAAGCACTTTCTTAGAATTGTCAACAAATAAATATAGAATGATTAATATGGTTAGATGATCACTATTAGATGCTATAAGTAGTTGATGAAAGTTTGATGAGGAGCAAGATATTTATATAGTCTTAAAATATAGCCCTAGAAACTACTTATCAATTCCTAAGAAACACATAGCATCTCCTCAGGGGAGAAATTTGATAGCCCACATTTAAAAGAGAAGGTAAAGTCAACCATTCTCCACAATGGGACAAACACTCATCCATGACTCCTGATATGCTGCCCAGAGATAGATATGTTACTTTAGTGCTACTTCTGATGAAGAAACCTAAGTCTAGGACTTCTAGAAAACAGGGGACCTGTACTCCTTAGAAATAGCAAATGCAAGAAAGACAAAAAACAACAAACAACAACACTAAACTGTCCCAAATTAAAGAAGACTAAAGGATCACAAAACTAAATAAAATGCATGATCCTGAATTCATCCAAAACCTGGTGAAAAAAATTATTATTGGACATTTGACAGAATTTGAGTGTGAACTGTAGATTATAAATATTGTACCAATGTTAATCTTCCAGGAAAGATGGTTAAATATGTTAAAAATACTTATGTAAGAGAAATTTATTGTTTTATAAATAAATTCTGAAGTATGTAGGGGCAAAGGGGCATTACAGTTCCAACTTTTAAGTATTTCAAAAAATGTTTCACCTATCTTTATATATAGATGCATATAGATAGATGATAAACAGATGATAGATATTAGATTGATGATAGATAGATATCTAATATCTACATAGATAGATATATAAGGAGAAAATTATCCATCTATCTATCTACTTATCTACCTATATGTATGTATCTGGAGGGAGAGCTAGAAAGAGAGAGAGAGAGAGAAAAGGGAAAGAGCCAAATTTAAATAAGTGGATTTGGATAAAAAGTATATCATTTTTTTTTTTGCACCTGTGGAATTATATTCAACAAAGTTAAAAAAACACACTAGTGATTATCTACAATTATACATTTTTTAAAAGTGCTAATATCACCCTGACCAGTTTGGCTCAGTGGATAGAGCATTGGCCTGCGGACTGAAGGGTCCCAGGTTTGATTTCGGTCAAGGGCATGTACCTTGGTTGTGGGCACATCCCCAGTAGGGGATGAATTAATCTTTCTCTCTCATCAATGTTTCTAACTCTCTATCCCTCTGATTCTCCCTTCCTCTCTGTAAAAAAATCAATAATATATATATATATATATATATATATATATATATTTTAAAAAAGTGCTAATATCAAGAAGGGATTGTTATATCAGTTCTGTTTCTCATTTCTTTACTGAAATCAGAAATAATACAATTTCAATTAGATCAGACTTTGTGTTAATATGAATTTAGTTACATTAAAGTTGGTCACCTCAAAAAACAAACAAAAAACCTTTGATTTAATATTGTTCTAATTTTATTATCTACCACAAATAATTCATTTCCTAAAATGAGCTATTATGCCAGTTAATAAAGGAAACAAAAAAAAAGAATTCAGTAAATGCTAATTCAGGCAAGTTAGGAATGTCAATTTAGTTTAAAACAATAGTAATTATTCAGCTTCTAAATGGTTATAATTCATGGGGTTTTCTTCCTGTGGTTTCATATTCAATGATCTTTCTATATACTGTGCAAAAGAGACATTAATCTAAGGAAATTGTTTTTCTAATTAATCATAAATTATACTTGCTATTCTAAAGGCAGTGATCTGTAAAATTTTCATTAAGAAATGAATAGTTCCAAGTTTCAGTTCTGATTCAATGCCTCTTTGATTCATTTGTTCTATTGTATTTATTTAAATATATGTCTTGTTGATAAAATAGAGAAATATCATTGCGACTGCCTCAAAGTTTTAACTCTGGTATTCAGCTCAGAATTACCTACTAAGAATTCAGTAACTTCATGTAATTATCAAATTTGCACATAACTAAATCAGGCTTTACCAACTTTTCAATATGAAAAAAAGGTTATCATATTACTACACTAGTGTTTTGAAGTCTAGGACTATGTCATACTTAGTTTAGTGAAGGTAAACTTAGCATAAAGCCCAACTCTTAGCAAGTTTTGATAAATTCTTAACAAATTAATGAACTATGAGTACAAGGTCAACATATTGATCTTCATAAAATGATTATTTGAGCATCTACTACTATATAATACACATAAGCACTCATGTTGGGGATATGATGAGGAAAAATATCTTTGATAAACTCAGAGATTAATTTAGATAAAGACTTGCCTTTCTCCTTGACTGCTAAAATGACATCTATGCTGAGATATAAAGGCTGAGTCGTTTTATCTATATCATCTATCTATCTATCTATCTGTCTATCTATCTATCTATCTATCTATCTATCTATCTATCTATCTATCTATCTATTTTTATTTTGGAGAGAGGAAGGGAGAGAGAAAAAGAAACATCTATGTGAGAGAGAAACACCTATCAGTTGCCTCTCATACGAACCTCGAACCTGGGTATGTGCCCTGACCAGAATCAAACCGTCACCTTACAGTGCACGGGACGATGCTCCAACCACCCGAGTCACACCGGCTAGGGTGACTCTAGTTTTAAATTACATCACATAGGAAGAAGAAGAGGGCAGTATTAGAATGCTCAAGACAAAGGAAATAGAAGATACAAAAAAAAGGAGAGTAAATGGTATGTTCTGAAAATTGAGAAACATTCAAGAGTGCTGAAACATAAGAGTACTAAGAGATGAGACAGAAGAATTAAATTGTGGCAACAGTTTCAAAATGTGTTGTATTTTGCACTTTAGCTAAAGAGCAAGGATAAGTGATTAATAGGTATTAAGCAGGAAACAACATAAACAAATTCTGATTTGCATTTTCAGAGCACTGATCCATATGAATAAAACTGAGGATGGTGAGACTAGAGGCTAAGAGACCAGTCATATAGGACAATTGTATTAATCCAAGCAGAAAGATTAATCCAATCTGAAGTAAAGCAGTATTAGTGAAGAAAAGAGAAAGAAATTCAATAATTCAATAAAAGAAGGTGTAGAGAAGGAAAATTTGACAGTATTCTATTATTTCATTTAATAAAAAACAAATCAAACAATTAGATAAGAGAATTATTGCTCATTTCCACGTAATTTGGCAAGGTATTTGAGGTAGGTTACAAAAATACATATGTGCAAATGCTAACATAAATACAGCAGTTAAGTGAGAGAATTTCAAAATATAGAATATGATATAGCTTTACTAAATAGCTAATGTATATTTTTTCAATTAAAAAGTCAATTACTAAATTTATATATTTGTGTATTAGTCAGCTATGGTTAGCTGGATAGTGGAAATTCACAATGATTCTTGTTCACTAGTCAATTAAGTAAGATTACTTCTCAGACTGAAATGATTGATTTCATCAAACACACCCTCAGTCCCTTAACGTTAGCCTGATTTTAAATGCAAATAGTATAAACATTTTCTTTTTAGTTCTGGGGATTGGTGAGTTACCATTATATCTAATGAATTATATATCTGAATATTAAAATATTTGAAAAATCTTAACAAAAAATATATTTTTTAAAAATTTACTTTAGCCTGGGCAATTCTGGAACTAGATTCTGAGACAAGATTTGAATCTAAGTAGTTTATTTGGGAAGTAGAGGAAACATATTTTGAGCAGTTGGAGGTAAGTCAGGGGAGAGAAGGCAATAAACCACTATAAAAACAAAAATGGTGCATCATTAAACCAGTCACCATGGCATTCAATGTTTAAAAAAATAACACTTGGAAAAAAATTAGAAATATATGTGTAGTACCTAGGATTTTGGAAGGCAATTTTAATTAAGACTAAAATTCTAGAAGCTATAGATATAAAAAAAGGCTTCCTTGGCCAGTGTGGTTTAGTTAGTTGGGCTTCATCCCATGTACCAGAAGGTTGGTTGTCAGTTTGATACTTGGTCATGGTTGGCCCTGGTTTTGGGCTCCTGGCAGGAGCATTCGGGAGATAGCCAATGGATGTTTCTCTCTCACATCAATATTTCTCTCTCTCTCTCTTTAAAAATCAGTAAACCATTTTAAAAAAGGCATTCTTATTTGAATATATATTGTAAAATTATGTAGTAAAAATAATAAATAATAAATCAAAATAAAATATGAAAAGCTTGCACTACAGATGGCAGATAATGTATTAATACCTATGTAATTCAAAGGCATCTGTAATATTGAAAATTATAAAATAAATATTCCAATAGAAAAATATACAAATTAACAATTCAAAAAAGAGCTATTTTCAATAACCTATAAATATACTAGATAATGTTTAATCTCACTATATGTAAAGAGCAAACCTCATTTAAGATAAAATTAAAGTAATAATAAAAGGTCACTTATTGCATATACAAAAGAAATGTCAGCAGATATTAACACAGTGACTGGCAGTGATAAGTGGAAAGGTGAACTTTCATATATTACTCAGAGAAATTGCAATCATTACTTCAAGTGAAACAATTTAGTAATATTATAGTCAAGTATAGCTAAAATATGTAAACTTTTTAAAAAATATATATCTTTATTGATCTCAGAGAGGAAGGGAGAGGGAGAGAGAGATAGAAATATCAATGATGGGAGAGAATCATTGATTGGTTGCCTCCTGCACACACCCTACTGGGGATTGAGCCACAACCTGGGCATATGCCCTTGGCCGGAATCGAACCTGGGACCCTTCAGTCCACAGGCTGACGCTCTATCCACTGGGCAAAACTGGCTAGGGCTAAACTTTTTCTTTATTCCAATAGATCCATTTGTGAACATCTATTTCAAAAAGAGAAAGCATGAATATGCACAGAAATGTAAAATGTATTTTGTTGTATAATTGCTTCTTGAACCCAAAAATTAGAAACAAAATGAATGATTATCAATAGGCAAAGGGCTAAAAAAACACATTATTGAGTAACATGAAGTATTTTCCTATAAAAATAATTATATCTATGCCATATACTTGAGATTTCCATGAGGTTTATTTGTTTGTTTGTTCATTTTTTTTCTAACAAAAAAATAATTTATTGAGGTGAATTCCACATGACATAAAATTTACCATTTTAATGTGAATAATTAGTGGTACATTTACAGTGTTGTACAAAACCACCACCTCTATCTAGTTTCAAAACATTTCTATCCTCCACAGTAAAATCCCTTACCCATAAAGTACCTTCTTCTTCCCATCTTCCCTTCTCTAGCTCCTGGCGACCACCAATGTTTGTTTTCTGTGTCAGTAGACATATCAATCCTGGACACTTCATATAAAGGGAATCATACAATATGTGACCTTTGTAACTGGCACAATGTTTTCAACGTTAATTTGTGTTGTAGCATGGATTAGTATACACTATTCCTTTTTTATTAACTTAAATTTTTTATTGTTTAAAGTATTACATGTCTCCTTTTTCCCCCATTGACCTCTCCCCATCCACCCCCATCCCCCAGCACATGCCCCCAGCCCCCGTCTGTGAACTTTATTCCTTTGGATGACTGAATGTTATTCCATGTATGGATATACCACAATTTGTTTATCCAGTCAACCACTTAAATGTTTCATCTATGTTTTATAATAAACATAAAGGAGCTATGTGATCAGTAAAAACATGGAGGCAATAAATGAAAGTGTGTAGATGGTGCAGTAATTAAGTTGTTCCTAGCCCAGTTTATAGTCCTAGATATTAAATAGATTTCTAGTTTTGTAGATAGCTTTTTTCTCTTTTGGTTTTCTTATTTGAATGTCCATCTGAATAGTGTATTTTCAGAATAGAATAGTGTTAATTACAAATAAATTGCATCATGGGGAAAAAAAGAATTCTCACTTTTAAGCCTTCTAAGTCAGTGTAATAACTTTCTAAGTTCATACAAAGAAAAATAGTGATCACAAAAACACACAGTGAAATTATCTTTTGTTCATAAGAGCAAGGCCATCAATCTAATACCCGTGTTAATAGGATCGATAAGAAGGTCCCATTTTCACTTGTGTTTTATAGCTTAATGATGAAGGATTTTTGGAAACCACTTCAAAAAAAAAATCATAAGCATTCTTTTTAAAAGAAACGGACTAGTGTTAAGTGACCAATCTGGCACTCCTTCCCGATTTCAGATGAAACAAAATAGGCTGTCTTCCAATTCATTAAAAATTATCTGATGCTGGCCAACTTTTCTCACTATTAATGTGTTATAGTTCTCAATTGTACGTCAAAGCTATATTATATAAATATTACAGTAATCAACTGTGAAGGTCCCAGATGCATTGTGAAAGAGAAAGGGAAGCCTTTTATCAAAGGCCAGTTCCTGTTTCCTGAACAATGATACAGTTTCTGCAGTTTTTCTCTGGGGAATCGAAATTAGTTAGTATTCATGGAATGGGAAAATGAAATTTCACAATACATGTGCATGCAGAAACACACATAGAGTATGCACTCAAACTTTTCAATTACTTTAATAAGTCTTTTTGCTTTACAGATATTTGTTTCAATGATTTATTGACACATATATGTTTGTATGTATATTTTAAGAAGACAATTTAATGTGCTTCAAGGAAGAAGTGCTATTGTGTATCCTTTTTTTTCTTTTTCGAAAAAAAAAAGATTTTACCTTCTGCTGTTCATCTAGAGTATAGCATGAAGTTAGTATAATGACCAGATGTTATGCTAATTTAACCAGGCCATCTTTAGTCTGCCACTCAAATCACTACATGTCACTATTTGTCTCAAACAACAAGGAAACTTACGGCACTCCTGTTGTAATATCAACTTTAGTTATTGAATATGGAAGCCTTAGGGCAGTAACTTGAAGAAATTAGATTTATATTACCATGCTAACAAGAAAACGCATACCATCACTTATAATCTTCTCCAGCAATCTCAAATGTACTTTACTCCCTTAAATATATTTGTTTGATTTCAGGCCTTTGTACATGACATGTTTATTTCCTAAGTGTTCATTTGGCAAATATCTAATACTCTATTGTGATGTGTTAGGGGTATAAGTATATCAAACACATGGTCCTTACACTGGAAAATCTTATTTTATTAGTTTATGCATGAGATATAGTAAGAATAGCTTTTTTTCCCCTTGGCTCTCTTTAGCATCAAAACAACCTTTTTGTATTACTGTGTATGCATGTACTGATGTATGTTTGAGGGACTGGGAAGAGCTAATACCTGTGTTAATAGGGTCAGTAAGAAGTTTTTAGTATGTTTTCGAGCTTGCTTTGTGTGTATATGGCCCATTAGGTCTGAGCTTAAGTTAAAGAAGTGTCCTTATTGGTATTCCTTCTCACCTTGCAAAGGCCCTGGAAGTTTATTACATTCCTCTTTCCTTGCTATATATCAAAGCCCAAAGCTCACATTATGCTACATATGTCAGTGTCCATGTGTTTAATCAAGTTCCTGAGCAAATAGACTCAGAGATAGGTTTTTCATGAGGTATTTATAGAAGAGTGCTGTAGGGAATACTACATGTAAAGAAATTAGGAGAGCAAGTTTTTGCCTGTTGCCTTGGGAAGCTCTGAAGTTGCAATGGCAAAATGTTGATGAGAGAACAAGCATTTGTGATCTGCCCTCATTGATTGGTAAGATTGCACTCAGGAAAGGTCTAACAGTGGGCAAGACAGCTCTACTGGCAGCTGGGGAATGAGAGCTTTGATCCATCAGTGATGATCTGGGACAGACTACCACTAGTGCTTTATCACTTTTGAATATTTTTCACCAGCATGCCATATTCAGCAGAAATACATACAGTTAAACCTCTGTTCTTGAACATCTCCCATGTCATAGGGTAACTGTGAGGAGAGTGAGCTGTCAATAAGTAAAAATCATTTATATTAAAGATAGTCATTATATCCCTATTTATACTAGCAAAATATGGAAAAATAATTTGGTTAAATAAATTATGATATATTCATATAATAAGACATTCTATTCCACATGTAAATTAAAAAAAAGATTTTAAGTAGCTAGTAATTCCAAGGGAAAACATGTATTTTGTAAGCCAAAAAAAATAATAACAGAAAAGCAGACCATAAAATTATGTATATGTAGTCTATTCTCATTTACGTAAAGCAGCGATTTTCAAGAAGTGTGCCAAGGCCTCAAGAATTTTTAAAACATGCAATACCTGACTATTTAGTCAGAAATACTGATTTCTTTTCCCTTAGATTGTCAAATTAAAAAAAAATGACAACAGCCAAAACAGCAATTGCCATCCAATGTTAATGAGTCAAAATTATACCTATTTTTTTGTCAGATTGGCAAAAATATATTATTTTGGCTGCCACAAAGTTTTAGCAATTAGTTTTATGTGTAATGAGATTTTTTTAAAAAAAGGTTGAAAATTGCTGTGGAAAGTAAGTACAGAGAAAAGTTGGAAGAAAATATGCTAAATGCTTACAGTGTTATCAATAAGTTACTGATATTAATATTTAAAAAATGAAAACTTCTTACTTTGTAAAAATAACTTTAATATATGACTGTTATTAATTTCACTTTCAAAACTTACTGTAAATTCTGAAAAAAATGTTGTTTACCTCATAACTAAATCTTTTGGTAGAGTTTTAGCATAGTGATAAAATAAAAGCATAAATCTTAAGTCACATGAATAAATAAAGAAAACATTCTGTGTACTATAAATGGGAAAAGTATTTTTAAACATTTTAATCACATACTTAGCTAATTGAAGAGAAATAAATATTATAAATGAAGAATTGGAACCAGCAAATGGTCTAAAATTCTTAAAAATGCCAATCCCAACATTTATCTCAGTTTATTTCAATAATGAGTAGATTTGGATGAAGGAACATTTTAAAAGACTTCACATCAGTATGGAAAAAATAAAGTATTTTGAATAACAAATCGTAAAAAATAATTTCTTGATACAAATAACAAAAGGGGATTTTTAAAATGTGCAATCATTTTATTACTGTTAATCTAGTTCACATTTTTATCAAATATTTGCAAAAATGGATTATAATTGTAGCAGTTGAGAACATAGCAACTTGACAGTCATTTATTCTAGTGAAACACATGAAAATTTAAATATATGCTATTTGGGTTGTTATTAAACCTTGTATTTTTCTTAAGCACAGTAATTATTCATGAGTAGATCCAAGGCTTAGTAGATAAAACAGAAAGAACTTGGGAATTTTAATCCCAGTTTTACTTATGTCATATATCAACCTTTCATGGTTCTTGCTTTTAGAGAATTCCTTGAGAATCTAATAAAAGACTCTATTTCTAGAAAATGAAGGACATTTAAAATATTTAATATATGTAGCATGTTACATACATTTTAAGAGGTCTTGAACCCACTTGGAATTGGTTATTATTCTTAGGAAATTAAATGTATGAAAATAAAATATGCACTATAATTATCTAAATGCATTTAAAAATAATAAAAATGCTTAAATTAATACTTAGAATGTCAACATTGTTTAAAAATTATTACTCACAAAAGATGTTGGTACAAGAAGGTTTATCATTGCATTATTTATTACATGTTTTAAAGCTAGTTATCTGGTGGGGAAAGGCATCCGTTTAAACCTAGGGGATTAAATAAGCACTTACTTCTAATCCCTCTCATGACTCCATTAAAGCAGGAGTAAAGAAATTCTTAAAAGGAATAACCCACATTAACAAAGTAATGGTAGAAGAGAGATGTCAACAAATTGTAGAAAGATAAAATACAGATGGAATACTGACAGTTGGCTTAGCATAGGAAGCTGTAACCAAAGTGCCTACAGTAGGGCAAAGTTAGCAAGAAGAAAGTAGATTTATAACACAAAATTCCAGGAAAGATGAATAACTGATGGTGATAAATCTCCGGAGGTTGGAGAGTATGGAGAGCAGCTACAGTGTTTGGACAGGTCCAAGCCTTGGACTAATGAGAAGGCACAGTCATCTAGAGGCAAAGTCACGTGCAAGTCCCAGCTTGGAGGGCAAAGCCCTCCCAGAACAATTATAGCCAAAGGCTGAGTGATGTGGGCTTGATAGAGTTCAGGTGCATGTAGTTGAGTAGGATCGAAACCGATGAGAATGTTGTAAACATCTTGACCACGCCCTTACTTTACCTCGTGGAATCTGGCTATAAAATAAAGAGTTGGCTTGCACTCGCTGTCACTGTGTCTCCATCAGAGAAGCAGCATCTAGCCCAGACCCAGCTTTCATTCTCTTATCTGTCTTTTCTAAATCCTTCAACCCCTCCCTTCCCCACCAGGTTCACCCTTGGCTATGCTGGCACAGCACATGAGAGAAAATGAGACTAAAACCAAATCATATTGAAAGTTTGCATAAGGAGCTGTGAAAACCTCAGATCTCTTCCATTAGTCTCTGTAGAAAAGAAAACTCACCTTGTCCACCTGCATCTGCAAATGAGAAGAAGATTCATCTCAGGAGAAGTCTATCAGATGTATATAGGTCTATTTGACAAAAGATTACCAGAATGCCAACTCACCCAATAACTCACTGTGCAGCCAATTCCACTACAGTCAATTAATGGAAAACTAATTAATTGCTTCAGATGGCCAAAGTACTAAATTACCAATTTATGGATTTAATTGGCTAAATTAACTTGATGTTTTTAGCTCTTTAGTTTAACAATATTTCATGTAAATATACACTTCTACCATCCTATATAATAAATAGGTAATATGCAAATTAACCCTTATGCCCTCACAAGATCGCTGCCTACGACCAGGCCAGCAGAGGGGTTAGTGAGGGACGACCAAATAACTGAACAGCAAGCTGCATGGGGCAACCAGTCCAGCAGGGGAAGCAGTTGGGGGAGACGAGGCCGGCAGGGGGGCAGTAAGAGATGACCAGGCTGGCGGGGGGGGGGGGGGGGTGCAGTTAGGAGCAACCAGGCCACCAGAGGGGGGCAGTTTGGGATGACCAGGCCGGCAGGGGGTGTAGTAAAGGCTGATCAGGCCGGTGCGGGGGGACAGTTAGGAGCAACCAGGCCGGCAGGGAGGGGGCAGTTGGGGCAACCTGGCTGGCAGCTGGGGACAGTTAGGGGAGACCAGGCAGGCAGGCAGGTGAGTGATTAAGAGCCGGTGGTCCAGGATTGTGGGAAGAATGTCCAACTGCCGGTTTAGGCCCCATCAAGATCAGATCTAAATCGACAGTTGGACATCCACCGAGGGGTCCTGGATTGGAGAGGGTGCAGGCTGGGCTGAGGGGACCCCCCATGCACGAATTTTGTGCACCAGGCCTCTAGTATATTTATAATGTAAATCATTTGTATTAAAGTATATATTTGACAATGCATTCATAAATATATTATTCATAATTTATTTCTAAAAATAACATATACACAAAAATATAGACTTCAGAAAATATTTATTCAATATATTCTGGAAGCATATATGTTTAGACTTGCATTTCCAGGATTATAGTGAGCCAAATATTTAGACACAGTAATAAACATTGGATAAAATATGTTTTTAAATATAGCTATATCTTTAAAATATTATTTTAAAATATTGCTTTTAAAAAAATTTACTTTTTAAATTAAATTTATTGGGGTTACATTGACTAACAAAATTATATTTGAAGTGTACAATTCTATAAGACACAATCTGTATGTTTCATAGTATGTTTAATACCCCAAGTCAAATCTCCTTCAATCACTATATATTTGACCCCTTTATTACCATCAGCCACCAAACCTCCCTCTGGTAACCACAAAACTATTGTCTGTGTCTATGAGGGGTTTTTTTTTGTCTGTTTTGTTTCTTCATTTGCTGTTTTTAGTTTTATATCCCACATATGAATGAAATCATATGGTGCTTGACTTACACCTGTTAGAATAGCTATTACAGTAAAACCTTGATATAACAGACTAATACGGGCAAGGGCATGTCCTTTAAAACCGAAAGTCCATTATATAATAAAGTAGGTTTTCCGAATATGTATGTCAATAAACTGACAAATTAGTTTACCTGTTTTTACTTACCTAAATATATAAAAGGCTAATATGCAAATAGACTGGAACAACTGAAACAACCGAACAACTGGTCGCTATGATGTGCACTGACCACCAGGGAGCACATGCAGAACATGGCAGGCATCAGCAGCAGGCAGCAGAGCGTGGAACAAGATGGGGATCAGGTGCAGCAGGATGGTGGAGCAGGTAAGCAGGGGTGCCAGACCAAAGCGGGGCACCAGTCACTGACATCAGGGTGAGCCTCTGGTGGTTACTGAAAATTCTTTGCTCACATGCACCACGGTCCTGCCCGGAGCTCGCACCTGCTGCTGGTGTGAATCCTGCTCGCATCCACTGCCAGCGCCGGGGCCACCGCTCGCACCGTTGCTGGCGCCCAGTGCCAGCCCTGATCACTGGCGCCATCAGTGGGTGCGAGTGGCGACTGCCAGCCCCAATTGCCCCTCAGGGTTTCTCACCTCCCCCTTCTCCTGAGGGGCGATCAAGGCAGCAGCCACCACTGGCACTTGCTGATGGCACCAGCCTCAATCCTCAGCGGGTAGGAGTGGTGGCAGTGGGAGCGGGGACGCCAGCAGACAGGGGACCAGGGGCCACAGCAGGAGGGGCTGTGTGGGGGCACGAAGGATGGGCCAAGACCCACCCCTGTGCCCACTGCAGCCTCGCAGCCCACGTTCCTTTCAAGGTGCACGAATTCATGCACTGGGCCCCTAGTGTAGACATGTTTGTGTAAATAAAATTAAGTACATATGAAAAGTTTATTTTCACAGAAAAGTTTTCTATATGTATTACAGTCATTTAAAATTTATACTGAATAGGGCTAGTAAATGTGTGCATTCACCAGTCACCTCAATTAAACAAATGCACACAGCTGGGGTATGGCTTAGTGCACATCAAACATCGACCTGTACCAGTTAAAACCACTGTAAAAAGTCACCCCACAAGACAACAGACAATTCCCTCAAGCCATGGAGTGTGTGATCATGTGCTAATCATTTGCCAACGTTTACCAATAGTGACTTTGGGATTTATTTATTTATTTTTTAAATTTTTTTATTGATTAAGTTATTACATATGTGTCCTTATTCTCACGTTACCCCCCATCGCCCCCCTCACCCGCCTGTTGTCTGTGTCCATTGGTTAGGCCTATATGCATGCATATAAGTCCTTTGGTTGATCTCTCCCCCTTATCCCCACCCTCCCCTACCTTCCCTCTGAGGTTTGATGGTCTGATCGATGTTTCTCTGTCTCTGGATTTAAATATGTAGACTATCATTGTAGATATGTAATATTCATTTATGTCAGCAAAATCACTACAGTGTTTCTTTTTCTAAAATATGGCATATTCACTAAAATTTGTTTAAAAAACAATGAATTAAAGACAAAAAATTATCTGTTAATTTAATTATAAGCAAGGCTTGGTTAAAGGCATTTTAAAATGAACAGGGTGTTAATTTTCACATATGAAATTTTGTCTGTTAACTTGAGGTCTACAAAATTGAGGGCTTACTGTATCAACAAGACAAGTAATAACAAGTGTTGGGGACATTGTGGAGAAAAATAAACCCTCATTCACTGCTGGTGGGAATGTAAATGGGTACAACAGCTATAAAAAATAGTATAAAGGCTCCTTAAAAATTAGATAATAGAGTTACCATATGCTCCAGCAAACCCTCTTCTGAGTATCTACCCGAAATTTTTGAAAACACTTTATTTGTAAAGATACATATAGCCCTATGTTCATTGCAGCATTTTTCAGAATGGCCAAGAAATGGAAAAAACAAACAAACAAACAAACAAATAAAAAAACACAGATCATCCTTTGATGGATGATTGGATAAAGATGTGTTACATATATACAATGGACTACTGCTCAGTCATAGGAAAAAATCAAATACTGCCATTTGAGACAGCATGTATGGATCTTGAGAATATCATCCTAAGCAAAATAAATCTTCTTTACTTTTAAAAGTATGGCTTTAAAGATAGTTTATAGTCACTGTTTTAGTGGAGGTAAACAAGAAATATTTGTTTTGAAGTAAAATATGACAACAAAGTATAAATCTATGAGTAAGAAAACTTTGCAAACTATGATCAGCCTTAATGTGTCTGCCCAATTCCATAGCATTAAAATGTGCCTTTGAACCTAGTAGGGGACCAAAGCCTGGAACCAGATGGGTGGTGAGCAGAAAAGGAGAGTTTCAGACAGAATAACTCACAGAAAGTGAAGATCTGTAGAGAAAAAACTTTAGTGGGTGTATTAGAAAGAAGCCTGCTCCAGAGAGGGAGCTCATCTACCTATTAGATGTTGGATCTGGGCAATTGCTAAAGAAAGGACTGAGATAAGAAAAAGAAATGGCTGTCTAATAAAATAGTTACTTAAACTGTAGGTAAACTAAATGAACATTGACCCATATAAAACAATAATAATAATTTCTAACTTAGTGTGTTTAAAGTCAAGTTAGAATTGAAATAATCTTAGGTGATTATGGTATGCTGATATTATTCATGGGTAAAAGAAATAATGGAGTTTATAATTAGAAAAAATGGAAAAAGTTCATAATTAAATTTTAAAAAGATTTTGAAGGCACATTCTCTTCTAAAGACTAATATTTGAATTAATCAGTGATGTGTTTTGAGGTCAAATAACCAAAGCAAATTGTTCATTTTGGTTGTCTGGAAATATTGGGGTTTCCATGAACTTCTGAAAACAGCCATTTCTTTTTATATCCATGTGACCAATTTTTCATAAACCCATAGTAATATATAGGATCCATATAGTATACTTTCATGTGTGTCAATTTCTTCCCTCCAAGTGTTCAATGTTTCTTCTACTATTGATAAGTGCTTAAAATTTCTAAAGTTCTAGGAATAATTTCTGAAAATAATTTTAGAAGCAAACCCAAACTTCTAAATAAAATTAATGGATGGAAAAATGAATTCTCACACACACACACACACACACACACACACACACACAGAGAGAGAGAGAAAGGTTCAGTTCAATCTCTGTGAACCAAAGCCTTTAAGTTTTGCTTAAGTTAGTTCAGACAGGGTTCAGATAAAATCTGAGCTCATGGTCTCCAGCCAAACCAAATAAGATGAAAAAATTTTGACATTGTCAGAATACTCTTAATAATTTCAACATCTGTTGTTCCATTTTCTTATGTCTGCAAAATGTGGGAAACTAATAAGAGAATTCTTAAAAAACATATTGCCTTTATAACTACATCCATATTTACAATTCATAAACTATATTCTAATTGCTACTTTATAAAATTTTAGATGAAATGATTCATAAAATCAAAATTAATATCTTTAATTCCACAATATTCTGAGGAATCAACCTCAGTAATATCTGCTTGCTTCAAAATATTAAGAAAGAAGCATATAGATTCAATTACATCTTAGTTGAGATTAGTTGTTTTGTTTTTGTTAGTCTTTAAAAAACCCTACTCAAAATAGATGACATTCTTGCATTAAGATAGACAAGGATTTATGGATAAAGGATTAGTTACATTGGTGTAAATAGAATATTGAGGCATTAAAAAAGATAGTGAGAAACACAAAGCTAGCAGCAATGGGCTGTCATCACTCTTAAGACCAAAGGACAAGGGTGAAAAAATGTTATTGGAAACTGGAAGAAGATCTATCTAGATCTGACAGCCTGAGAGTGGCAGCGATCTCCCTTTCAGGAAGGTCAGTCCTGGTGACCTCAAGGAACCAGGAAATAAATGCCTGACTTCTCTCTCCTCCTTCCCAGATGTCATGATCAGTGTCCGCACTGACACAACTCAAATTGAAATCTAATGGTCCAGATTATGGAGATGTAATTTATAAATATCAATATCCTGGTTAGAGATCAGAGTGAGAAAGAGTAAAAGGTAGATTTGGAAGGGCAAATGAAGATACTCAACACACTTTAATATTCTAAGCTCAGCAAGATACATTAGAGGAACAAAATAAAAATGAAATGATGATTACATTAGTTAAATTCTCAGATTAAAAAATTCACAATAACAAAAAATCCAACATTTCAAAAGTAATGTAAAATAACAATAAAAAAGTAAAGTACAATGTTAGTGGCACCACTTCCTTCTATGAATGTGTGTGAATATATGCATGCACATTTAATTTTTCTTTCGAAGTTAATGAAATAATGTTTTTAAAATACTTAAAATATTCAATATCTCCATGAAAATGTGTGAATTTTAACTCTAATACTGTAAGCATTCTTCTGTGATAAAAATTCCATTGTAATGAGTATTTCCATAAAAATATATAATTTTGTATAAAGAAATTCAGATAATAGTCTTCTTAGTTATTTTTTTAGAAATTTTATAAAATTTCAAGTATTATAAAATTTGGATAATAAACAGCTAATATTAAAACCTGGATATAAATTTTTAAAGCTTCATTTCTTTTTATCTGCATGATGTATATAAGGTTATAAAGCTTCATTTCCCTCCAGAGCAAACCGGGATAAATTTTAAATTATTTGTATTATCTTGTAACTTTATTTTAAAAACAATAGCCCACCTAGTTGGCATGGTTCAGTGGTTGAGCATGGACCTATGAACTAGGTCATGGTTTGATTCCCTATGGGGGCACGTGCCCAGATTGCAGGCTCGATCTTCAGTGTGGGGTGTGCAGGAGGCAGCTAATCAATGATTCTCTCTCATCATTGATGTTTCTATCTCTCTCTCCCTCTCTCTGCCTCTTTGAAATAAATAAAAATATGTATATTTTTAAAAAGCTAATTTCTTTTTATTAAGTGAAAAGCAAGATAAAAATAGAGGAATTTTATTTCTTGATGACAAACAGATTTATGGCTGTTAAGCAAACTTCCTCTGTAAAAACAAAGATCTGGGTTAAAATTCTGACTTGGACAATTATTTGTAATTAATAAACAAGGTACTTAATTGCTACAACTCGAGTTCATTATTCTTAAAATGAAAATAATAATAATATTACTATTATTGCCTACTTCATGTTTTCAAAATTGTATAACAGAGCAAAAATATCTTAAGTAGTCATTACTCTTCCACCCACAACTACAGCAGACATAGCATATCCAAACACCATCCGGATGTCCTTCTGGACAAAACCACGGTGGTGGGGGCTGAGGCAGAGGTGGTTAGGGGCAATCAGGCCAGCATGGGGGAGCAGTTAGGGGTGACCAGCCTGGCAGGGAAGGGCAGATAGGGGCAATCAGACAGAGGCAGTTAGGGGTTATCAGGTAGGCAGGGGAGCAGTTAGGAGCCAGCGGTCCCAGATTGTGAGAGGGATGTCTGACTGCCAGTTTAGGCCCAATCCCTGTGGCCTAAACTGGCAGTCGGACATCCCCCAAGGGGTCCCGGATTGGAGAGGGTGCAGGCCAGGCTGAGTGATCCCCCACCCCCAGGCACAAATTTTTCATGCAACAGACCTCTTGTATATTATAATGTTGTTTTTAAACTAAAATAACATACAATCCTTTAGTTAAAGTATGTATGTTTAAATTAACTCTTAAGACAGATATTTATCAATTCAAGTAAGATAAAATTTCCTTATTTCAGCAAATTATTAGGTTTTTGCAAATGATTCATGTTGTAACAAAATGAAATCCATAGCATTCTGTATCAGAGAGAGAGAGAGAAAGAGAGAGAGAGAGAGAGAGAGAGAGAGAGAGAGAGAGAGAGAGAGAGAGATTTGATTAATTACTGGAATAGGCTTTTGCACTTAGGAGGCCAAGAAAACCCAGGATCTGCAAGCTCAAAATTCTGCAAGCTGGGTAACCAGAAAAGCTGGTGGGCTAATTCAGTCCATAGAACTGAGAACCAGGAGCATAGATCTTTAAAGGCCGGAAAGGATGGATGGCCCTGCTTAGGCAAAGAGGCAAATTTCTCCTTCCTACATCCTTTTGTTCTCTTCAGTCCCCTCAACAGAGTGGCTAATGGTGAGGTAGAGCTTTACTCAGTCTACCAATTTTAATGCACTCTCTCTCAGAAACAATCTCACAGACACAGCCAGAAATAATGATTTGCCAGCTATTTGGGCATCCCTTAGCTCACTCAAATGACACATAAAATTAACCATCACAATATCTAGTTCCCACCTCCATCATCTTTATCTTATTCCAAATCAAGAAGACTGTTGCTTGATGGATTATTTTCATGGTCTCCTATCAGTTTATTTTCACCACAGCATATGAAAGGATTCTGTTAAATTGTTACATCAATCATATCAATTATCTGTTGAAAACCCTCAAATTGTTTCCTATCTCAAAATAAAAGCCAAAGTATTTGCAGTAACACTAAAAGATCTGTGCCTCAACATATAGACAGAATGTATATTAAGGAATGCCTAGGGCTGTGAGGTTAAGGAGAGTGTGAGGAAATAGCTAAAAGTGTACAGGATTTTTTTATGGGGGGGGGGGATAAAACTGCTCTAACATTTATTTTGATGATGGGTGCACAACCATAAATATACTCTAAAACATTTGAACTTTAAGTGGGTGAATTGTAAGATTGCTCCAGCCAAGCCAACCTCCTTACTGTCCTTCAAGTAAGCCAGGGAAAGCTAATGCTTTAAGATATTTTCATTGGCTGTGCCATCTGTCTATAACTCTTTTCAATTCTAAAATCTTATTGATCAATGGGCAGCTTTAAATTAAATTTGCACTGCCATGAATTTAAAAAAATAATTTAAGCCACCGTTAACCAAAATAATTCTGCCAGATAAAATTCAATATTTAAACATCTTGCTTAAGAATCATGATGGTGACTTATTTTTTCCCTTGTATTGTATTTTTTTGGTGACAATAATTAACAATATTATAAAGGTTCCAGTTGTACAATTCTACAACATATCACCTGTACACTGTATTGTGTGTTCACCACCCCAAGTCAAGTCTTAGTCCATCACCATTTATCTCCCCTACAATCTCCTCCACCTCTGCCACCCACCGTTCCTGGGCAATCATTAAAAAAATAGTTTATGGTGATTTAAATTTGGAAATGCTGTATATACATCCACTCCTTTCAAAATATAACATCCTATATAATAAAAGCTAAATATGCAAATTGAGTGAATGGTGGAATGACAGGTGGAACGACCAGTCGCTATGATGCGCACTGACCACCAGGGGGCAGATACTCATTGCAGGAGTTGTTCCTAGCCCGCAGGCCCCAGGCCAGCCAAGGTGGATGCCAGCAGGGGGGCCCCCTGATTGCCCCGCTGGTCACCCCACAGATTGGCCCTGGTCTCTGGCCAGGCCTAGGGACCCTATCCATGCACAAATTTCATGCACGGGGCCTCTAGTGAAACAATAACATTAAAATATCTGAGAAAAATCCCTGTGGTAAAGGAACCAATTTACTTTTGATTGCTTCTGTAGTTCTAACATGTACTTAGACCAAGGATACTCATTTCTATATTACTTTCCATGTAACATGTCATCAAATATCCCTTTATGGAAATGCTCTATTAGGCAAATTCATTTCCATACCCTTGAATGAAAGTTTTAAGTACAATCTTTATCAACAATGCAACATTAATACATTCTGATCTATTTTAACTGTCAAACTAAACTTTTTTGAGGTAAACTCAGGGCATAAATTTAATGAATAAACTTTCTTCTTAAAAAAAATCACAAATGTTGGTGGTGCTGCCACCCAGGCTGGGCGTGCGCCCTAGCCCTGAGTCTGCGGGCTGGGGAGGCGGGAGGCTGTGGCCATGGGGCGGGGGAGGACGCACTGCTCTTTGGGCCTTAGGACACGTCCCCAGGGCTGCCGACTCGGCTGAGCCCAGCGAGCTCCGGAGGCGGACCCGAGGGGCGGGAAGACCTGAAGGGCAAGGAAATAAAGTTTCAGTACAAAATGGTTCCATTCATGAAAAAGATGCTGTAAATGATGATGATTTTGAGCCATACTTAAGTAGCAAGACAAATCAGAGTAACAGCTATCCACCAATGTCAGATCCATACATGCCTAGTTACTATGCTCCATCCATTGGATTTCCATATTCTCTTGGGGAAGCAGCATGGTCCACAGCTGGAGACCAATCTATGCCATATCTGACAACTTATGGACAAATGAGTAATGGAGAACATCATTATATACCAGATGGTGTGTTTAGGAAATACCCTCCATTTCTTGGTCAGCAGGGATTTAACTTTTTTCCTGGTAATGCTGATTTCTCTATGTGGGGGACAAGTGGATCTCGGGGACAATCAACGCAAAATTCTGCTTATAGTAGCAGTTACGGCTATTCACCTAGTTCTCTTGGGAGAGCTATTACTGATGCACAGGCTGGCTTTGGCAATGATACTTTGAGTAAGGTGCCTGGCATTAGCAGTATTGAGCAAGGCATGAGGGGACTAAAAATTGGTGGTGACCTGACAGCTGCAGTGACGAAAACTGTATGTACAGCCTTGAGCAGCAGTGGTATGACTAGCATTGCAACCAATAGTATGCCCCCAGTTAGCAGTGCAGCACCTAAACCAACCTCCTGGGCTGCCATTGCCAGAAAGCCTGCCAAACCTCAACCGAAACTTAAACCCAAAGGCAATGTAGGAATTGGGGGTTCTGCAGTGCCAACACCTCCTATAAAACACAACATGAATATTGGAACTTGGGATGAAAAAAGGTTGGTGGTAAAGGCACCACCAACCCAATCAGTTCTGCCTCCTCAAACTATAATTCAGCAGCCTCAGCCATTAATTCAACCACCACCATTGGTGCAAAGCCAACTGCCTCAACAGCAGCCTCAGCCACCAGAACCACAGCAGTAACAAGGATCTCAGCCACAGGCTCAGCCTCACCAAGTGCAGCCCCAATAGCAACAACTGCAGAACCGTTGGGTAGCTCCTCAGAATAGGGGAGGTGGCTTCAACCAGAACAATGGAGCGGGCGGTGAAAACTTTGGTTTAGCTGTTGTTCCTGTCAGTGCTTCACCTTCTAGTGTAGAAGTGCATCCAGTGCTGGAAAAGCTAAAGGCCATAAACAACTATAATCCCAAAGACTTTGACTGGAACCTGAAAAATGGACGAGTGTTTATAATTAAAAGCTATTCTGAGGATGACATTCACCGTTCCATTAAGTACTCGATCTGGTGTAGTACTGAGCATGGTAATAAGCGTTTGGATGCAGCTTACCGTTCCCTGAACGGGAAAGGCCCACTCTATTTACTCTTCAGTGTGAATGGCAGTGGACATTTTTGTGGAGTGGCTGAAATGAAGTCTGTTGTGGACTATAATGCATATGCTGGTGTCTGGTCTCAGGATAAGTGGAAGGGCAAATTTGAAGTTAAGTGGATCGGATCTTTGTCAAAGATGTTCCCAATAACCAATTACGGCATATTCGCTTAGAAAATAATGACAACAAACCAGTTACCAATTCAAGGGACACTCAAGAGGTACCCCTAGAAAAAGCTAAGCAAGTGCTTAAAATAATTGCTACCTTCAAGCATACCACCTCAATCTTTGATGACTTTGCACATTATGAAAAGCATCAAGAAGAGGAGGAAGCCATGCGTAGGGAGAGAAATAGAAACAAACAATAACCATATGAAGATGTCCTCTTAGAATCACAATACTAATGATGTAGACTCTGGAAATGCCTAATAAGTCAAAGAAGACATTATTAAAGCATTTTTTTTTCTGCATAAGGTGACATCTTTGAACTCTTTAACAAAGAATTGACTCTTGTAATGGTTTTCATCAGCGCATCTGCCCTTATATTCTCACCAAACACACTTGAGAACTATAACTTCGTCTAGCACTTTCTGTCCTGAAGCTTTTACCAGTATCTGCTCTTTTGTAATTGTGCATCCTAGGTAAAGCACAGAAGACTGAATGAATGCAAGGATTCATTAACTCTTTGAATTTGTTAAAAACTAACAGTTAACCATTAGAAGTGGTTCAATGATGTAAGAGTCATATTGCTTCAACATTTCTTTGTTGTAGTTTTTAAATTGTCGATTTTTAGCTATTTGACAGATTAAAAGCAAAATAATCATGCCATATTTAGTCCTGAAGTTCAAGTCTAAATGTTTATGTGAAGAATTATTGTAGTAAACTTTTAATATGGCAAAGCAACCTTAAGCTCTATTTTAGCCAAATGAAACATAATCTGAGATTATATTAGAACATTTTTCTTGTCTTTAAATTGTTTGGTGTAACAGAATATTGATATGCAGCTTGGTGGATTTCACCAGTTAATGCACATTCTTCTATCCTCCTTCCCCCAATAATATGTAAACTGAAAAATGTGCATTTGTCTGAGGAATTATTTTGTTTGCTACCACTTAATGAATCTCAAAATTTTGAGTAAATGTACCTCAGTCTAATCAGAAAAAAATATCACAAATGTTTATGTTTGCTGAAACCACAGTTATTATGAAAGGCTCAAGAGAAGTTGGATAATTCTATAAATGAAGCAAATTAGATCACAAAATACTATGAATTGTATTTTGTTTCACTATGCATCATTTACAAAGCCTGCTTAGTTACTAAAACAAAGGCATTTTATCTTACTTGAATTTATAAATATATTTCTTGAGAATTATTTTAAACATTTAAAGTTTAACTAAAAATGTATATTATCTTTAGTCTGGAAACTATATATTAGCTTACATTAGAAAAAAAACAAAAACAAAAATCAAAACCCTGCATTTTAAATGCCCCAAATTGAGGTTTATCACAGATAAATTGGAAACTTTACTGTAAAATATAAATTCTGTTTATTGTATAGCTCAAAAGAAAGATATGAATATGAGTTATACATCACATAGAAGCAATCCAATTTTTTCCTTATTTAAATGCCTTTAGCTTTAATTTTCCTGAATTCAAATAATCTTGCACATGTGCCACAGCCTGCACAGAAGCATCACAATCATCCCCGTTAAAGTATCACCTCTGGGTATTTTCTAGAACCTAAAAATCATAAGGAACTACTCGTTTTTATCACTAAGAAACTTGAGAAGTTGTGATATTCTAAATAATTTTAGATTTTTCTCCTGTGATGATTATCACAGAGATGCTAGTTGTGCCACATCTATTTATTTCTTTTCCTTACGAACCCTTAATAAGTTAGCTTGTGCTCTCTAACAATTTACCAAAAAAAGTTAATGGTTCAAATGAACAACCATTTTGTTGTTGTTGCTGTTCTTAATTCTGTAAGACAGCAATTTGGATGGAGTTCAGCTAAGTTTTTATTGTCTAGGTTTGGCTTACTAAGGCACTCGACTAACTGATAGGTGTTACTGGGGCTAAATGGTCTAGGATGGCCTCACATTCATGTTTGGTGGTTGGCAACCTATTGGCCAGGTTTTCCTCCATGTGGCCTCTCCATCCACTTTAGACTGATTCCCAATGATGGCAATACTCCAACAGGGAGAGAGCAGAAGCTGAAAGCCTTTTGAGTCCTGGCTCAAACTGTGCATAAGTCACGAATGCCGTATTCTTTTGGTTAAAACAAGTCATGTGGGTAAAACCAGATTCAAGGTGTGAAGGGAAACACCCCACCTTTGATGGGAATGGCTGCAGAAATGTGTAGACAGTTTTACATCTAACATCAATGCATAATTAATCTAGCTTCCCCACCCTCTGATCCAGCTGGATATGGCCTTGTGACTGAGTTCCAGACTGTGAAATATCGCATGGTCCTTTTCCAAGGTTTTCGCCTTCCAGTTCATCAGATTGCAATGCCTAAGGTAGCATGAAACCAGGTAATAAACATCAAACTTTCTACAACGAGTCTTTGAATAATTGTGTAAGCAGAGAATCCCCATCAATCTGCCCCGCATCTGTGCTGCTTCCTGAGGCATTCCTAAACAGCATGTGAGTAAAATATCAACTTACTTTATATTAAGCTATTACCTAATGGAGACTAATATTTAGTATAGCCTAACTTCCTGTAATTAATACAATGAGTTTCCTTTTTGTATATTTGTCATTTTGTAATAAACTTTTTAAAAATATATTTTTATTGATTTTTCACAGAGAGGAAGGGAGAAGGATAGAGAGAAACATTGATCAGCTGCCTCCTGCACACCTTCTACTGGGGATGTGCCTGCAACCAAGGTACATGCCCTTGACCAGAATCAAACCTGGGACCTTTCAGTCCACAGGCCGACGCTCTATCCACTGAGCCAAACCAGTTAGGGCTGTAATAAACTTTTTTTTTTTTTTTTATTAAATCTTTATTGTTCAGATTATTACATTAGTTACTCTTTTTTTCCCACCATAACTCCCCTCCACCCAGTTTCAACCCCACCCTCTGCCCTCACTCCCCACCCACTGTCCTCATCCATAGGTGCACGATTGTTGTCTAATCTCTTCACTCACCCCCACACCTCTTTCTCCCCCCGCCCCAAGAATAGTCAGTCCATTCCCTTTCTATATCCCTGATTCCATTACAATCACCAGTTCATAAGATTATTTATTCACTTGATTTTTAGATTCACTTGTTGATAGATGTGTATTTGTTGTTCATAATTTGTATCTTTACCTTTTTCTTCTTCTTCCTCTTCTTACAGGATACTTTTCAGCATTTCATATAATACTGGTTTGGTGGTGATGAACTCCTTTAGCATTTTCTTATCTTTGAAGCTCTTTATCTGGCCTTCACTTCTGAATAATAGCTTTGCTGGATAAAGTAGTCTTGGTTGTAGGTTCTTGATATTCTTCACTTTGAATATTTCTTGCCATTCCCTTCTGGCCTGCAAAGTTTCTGTTGAGAAATCAGCTGACAGTCGTATGGGTACTCCCTTGTAGGTAACTGGTTTTCATTCTCTTGCTGCTTTTAGGATTCTCTCTTTGTCTTTTGCTCTTGGCACTTTAATTATGATGTGTCTTGGTGTGGTCCTCTTTGGATTCCTTTTGTTTGGGGTTCTCTGCACTTCCTGGACTTGGAAGTCCATTCCTTTCACCAGGTAGGGGAAGTTTTCTGTCATTATTTCTTCAAATAGGTTTTCAATATCTTGCTCTCTCTCATCTTCTGGTACCCCTATAATTCGGATTTTGGTACGCTTGAAGCTGTCCCAGAGGCTCCTTACACTATCTTCATATTTTCGGATTCTTTTTTCATTTTGCTTTTCCGGTTGGGTGTTTTTTGCTTCTTGGTATTTCAAATCTTTGACTTGATCCTTGCAACCCTCTGGTCTGCTGTTGGGAGTCTGTATAATATTCTTTATTTCATTCAGTGTATGCTTAATTTCTAGTTGGTCCTTTATCACAACATTGAGGGTCTCATTAGATTTCTTGAGGATCTCACTACATTTATCGGCCGTCTTACCAGTCTTTTCGAGGATCT
Organism: Myotis yumanensis; assembly: GCF_028538775.1. NCBI lineage: Eukaryota > Metazoa > Chordata > Mammalia > Chiroptera > Vespertilionidae > Myotis > Myotis yumanensis. The sequence continues at coordinate 134,774,524 of NW_027223754.1, forward strand.
CACTACATTTGTCGGCGGTCTCACCAGTCTTTTCGAGGGCCTTACTCAATTTATCGGCGGCTTCTAAACAGTTCTTTAAAGACCTTAAAGGTGTGGTTTTGAACTCTATATCCAACAGTTTGCTTTCCTCCAATTCTGTTGTTTGTGTCCTGTTTCTTTGTCTCGGCATTTTTTTATGCTTCGCTGTGTCGATAGAGTGCCTTTCTGTGCTAAGTGTCCCAATTACCTGAGGTAGACACTCTTGGTGCACCCCCTTGTGGGCTTTGTGCACAGTCTTGTTGTGGTTAAGCCTTGATTGTTGTAGTTATCACTGTGAGGAATTGACCTCCAGACCAATTGGCTGTGAGAATCAGCTGTGTCTGCGGTGGGAGAACTTCTGTGCTGGAGACACCCCTCTGGGGCTAGACTTGCTTCGATGGGGCTTTGGTGTTCACTGAGTCTTCCCCCTGAGTGTGTCTTTTATGGTTCCATGGAGCTGCAAGCTGGGTGGTCCCACTCTGACCTCTGGGCTTCCTGGCTCCTGGATCTCTAGGGAGGTGCTAATCTAGCCTTTGCCGGAGGCTATCCAGCAAAAGCCTCCCTGCAGGGCTTGGGTTGGGCGGGTCCCACGGGATCAACAGGGCGGGGTTAGCAATTATGGCTGCTCTCAGTCTTGCCCTCAGAGGCTCTGCTTCTCAGTGCCCCAGTAGTCGCTGCAAGCCCCACAGAGAGAAAGCTGCCCTAGGGTTCTGAGCAATGCCAGACAGTCCCGCTTCTCCCGTATGAGTGTGGGTCCTTAAAGACTTGCCCTGAACTGGAGCTCAGAGCCTGAGACTCCCTCCCGATTGAAAACAACAACCGCTCCCTCAGCCTCCAGCGCGCTCCGCATGCACTCCGAACCTTAGTATTTTACTTCAGCACTGCACTTCCTTTGAGCCTCAGTATGCTTTTCTCTTTCCTCCTAGTTGTAGAACATCCACTCAGCCAGCTTTCCTGTGGTTCTGGATGATGTCCGTTCTGTCTTTTAGTTGTATTTTTGAAGTGGTTGTTCGAGGCAGCAAACCCCCATGTTTACCTATGCTGCCATCTTGGTTTCTCCATGCTGTTCTTCTGTAATAAAATTTTAATAATACTAAAATTGCTTTTTTCCAGCAGATATTTTTGAGAGTAAGAAGTCCATTCTTGAATGGAAATGTCTACATTTTTACTAAAGGAATAATATATAAGTATAAACATGAAGTTTGTTTATAAAACTATTGCACATATGTAAAACATATGCAAAGTTCTCATATAAACTATACAATATTCTAATGTCTTTGTAGAGAGACTCTTTAAATCTAGAGATCAGTATGTATAGTTTAATCCGATCCTTAGTGGAATCTGGGGATGCTGAAATATCCTTTGTATTATGTATAATAGTGTTTCAACTTGGAGATTCAGAAATAATTATTTCAGGGAAGAAAGGATCTTTGAATAAAATAGAATGCTCTGGGTAATGAAAAAATTTTTTTCTAAGACTTTTACCAACCTTGAAAAGAAATCGGATTACCAAGAAGTAAACTCCCCAAAGACAATAATATAGGCTGTCCCCCCCAAAATGTGTACACACTTTCACAGCTGGTAGCTCAATTTTGAAAATGAAACACATTTTAATAAACACTGCTTTTATAATTATTCAAAGTGTGTATATACATTTTTATGGAACACCAGCGGCATTGAGTTTTGGGGAAAAATTTCAAACACTCTAGTATTTTTTAATGTATAGTGCTGTCATGACATAATAATATAGATTACCTTCAATAAATGTATCTATAGTTTTTTTCTTGTTAAAGTAATACATAAATATGTTAAATCTACATAGTACAGGAGGTAAAATAAATATTAAAATCCTCTCCCCCCCACTCCATGACCTCAACTCCCTCGATTGTTAAATAATAGCTACTCTTCACAAGTTCTTTGATTCTTCAATAATTTTATTAGTCTTTTTTTTCACTTTATTCTGTATTTGGTGTTGTCACTTAATAACATAACTTATAGATATTTCTATTTAAAAATATACATATATTGCTATTTTATGACTTTCTGATTTTCAACCATTTTGTTGGTCCCTCTAAGAAATATAAGGCAATTAGCACACTAAAGCACTTATGTCACTTCTCTTTCAACATATTTTTCCAGATAGTCTCACATTATTTTTATATTGTCAAGGTTTAGGACATTTACATTTGGTTCTATACACAAAATTTTCAGAAATGTTTATTGCTTTATATTTAAATGCCTTTCATGCTCATTGTCATTCTTTTAACCACCATTTCTTGAAAACCAAGGTATTATTAGTATTTTGTTACACGTAAAGTTGGCTGAATTTCAACCACACATTTTCTTAATCTACATTTAAAATTGATAACAACTTGACAGGAAAAATTATTCAGTCATATCTTCTGCCTCAAGCTGTTGCAGACCTAGCAAACAGATCTTGCAGTACTGATGAATGAATCCTATGCAAAAAAATTGAAGTCAGGTTAATATTTGTTTTGTTTTTACTAAGGAGTGTTTGTTTTTTTATATCTAGAGAACACAGAATTTTTCTTTGTCTTTGAAATAAAAACAACAGTAAGATCATATTGCTGACTATCCTATATCTAGGTTTCTTGGACTTGGTTTATGCTTTCGATCTAAAAATGCAGATTTTAGCAAATGCTGTCTCATCTATATCATTTCAAATACCTTTATTATTTTTATGCACCAATCCCAAGTGTGCTCTCACTGTTAGAGGGCTGTTCTCAGGTTACCAGACTCATTTTGCCTGCTCTTAGAAAACCAGAAGTCCTGAGAATATATATCCCCACCTGATCTGGAAGTAAGTGTTAAACAATGATGGCTGCATGCAGGATAAAAATACTACAATCCCCTTGCCTCTGACTGGGATAACTCTCAGCTGTGAGCTATACTGTCTCTAGAACTGCCCTGATATTGTGTTCATGTTTCCTTATTCTGGTATTTTACTAGGAATCATACCACTGTTTGGCTTCCTTCCATTCTTATTCTCATTTTTTCACTCCCCTACTGGTTTTGTTTTGTAAAAATCCATAATCTTTTTCACCTCAAATCTGCTTAGTGTATTCCTCTATTTCAGAAAATATTTCTTCTTTTATATAAGAACTGTAGGCCTGGTGCACGCATCCGTGCACTGGCAGGGTCCCTCGGCCTGGCCTGTGAGGATCAGTCAAAACCAGCTCTCCAATATCCCCCGAGGGGTCCTGGATTACGAGAGGGCACAGGCCAGGCTGAGGGACCCCCACCAGTGTATCAGTCCATGCACCAGGCCTCTAGTATGCATATAAGATCTTTGGTTAATCTCTTCCCACTCTCCCCCTTCCCTCCTCCCTCTAAGATTCATCAGTCTGTTCCATGTTTCCATGCTTGTGGTTTCCGCTCCTGTATTGAGCGTCTGCCCCCTGGTGGTCAGTGCCCATCATGGCTACCGACTGGTCAGCCAGTTATCTGGTAGGCCGGTCACTTAGGCTTATACATATAAAGTAGAGGCCCAATGCATGAAATCTGTGCAAGAGTAGGCCTTCCTTCCCCCATCTGCCGTCACTGGCTTCCCTCTGGCACCTGGGCCCAGGGCTTCCCTCCAGCTGCTGGCAGGCACCCAGGACCCGGACTTCCCTCTGGCCACCAGCAGACACCCAGGACCCAGGCTACCCTCGCAGCCCTGGCTTCATCCAGGAAGGTCATCCAGAAGGATGTCTGGTCTAATTAGCATATTATACTTTTATTATTATAGATATAGACATTTTTAGTTCATTTACTATTTTCTACTTTTAAAGACTATTGATTATGCTTATGAATTTCCTTTTTCCTTCTTAATTAACTACTATCATTACTTTAATCACATTCTTTCCTGTTTTCTTTTCCATTTTGTTTCATATAATTTTGAAGGCCGTAATACACACATGTAATTTTAATGTTCATTGTCTATTTTATATTTTATTGTTTCTAGTAATCTTTTCATTCTAAAACACCTTTAGTATTATGTTTATTTATTTACAAATCTTTTGTTAGTTTACTTTTATACTCTTTTTTAGTTTTATCTTTTCTTTGTTATTTCTCTATTTCTTCCTCCACTTTTTTTAACTCATTGTCTTTTTCTCTTTTTCTCTCAATTGCTCATTCTCTCTCTTCCTCAACATTTTTTAAGTCTATATTCCCTTTTTTTTTCTAAAGTGGGGAATTTTTTTAAAATGTCTACTCTTTTTGGAACTAATTCTTCCTCTTCTATATATTATGCATGAACTTTCTGTTTATATATTATTTTACTCCTTTTAATTTTTTACTTTTTGAAATATATTTTTTATTGATTTAATATAGGAAGGGAAAGGGAGAGAGAGATAGAAACATCAGTGATGAGAAAGAATCATTGATCAGCTGCCTCCTGCATGTCCCCTTGACTGGAATTGAACTGGGACTCTTCAGTCTGTAGGCTAATGCTTTATCCACTGAGCCAAACTGGCTAGGGCAATTTCCTCCTTTCTAACATTAATTTTAAGGAATTTTCACTTAACACATAAAATTTCAAGGTAATTAGAGTTTTTATTATAAAGCAATGGTATATTAAGTACTTTTTATTCATTAGTTCACTTAATTTCCATCACAAATATTTTTATTGTTATCCCCAATTTATTGAGTAGGAAACTAAATGTTAATAAGGTTATATAGACTAATGATGAAAAATGGATATGGAAAACTTTTATCTCTGTTTATTATCCCTTTATATAGAATAACTTATAGAATAAGTTATAACTTATATGCATCATAGTTATAACCACAGACAATTTTTTTGCTAAAAACAAGAATATTATATTACGAATAAATCATCAATTCTAGGAGAGGTCTAGTGATTGTTTTTGCTGATAGAAAATTGTTTAAAATAACTTCATGGCAACAGTGTTTCAGAATGGTTTATTTGGACCATCCGCAAAAGGAAATGAAAAAAGGAAAAAAGAAAGCTTAGCATCTAATGCCACCTAACGTATTGTGCAGACATAATAGACACCTTTTGCATGTGTCTAACATAATAGGGTCATATTCGAAAATATCTTGTCAAGTCAGCATGTTACAGAGTCTGCTAACCATAAAATGCATTTTTTAGAATACACAGAAATTATTTATGGCATATCTGATTGCACAATTGGTAAGTCAGTAAACAGTGTTTTAAAGAAAGACTGAGAGAGGAGGAAATGGGGAGGGAGGGAGAGGAGGAGATTCTTGCTTTCCATTTAGAACTTGGCGGTGGCTAAAACTTACTTTGGTCATGAAATATGAATGAAAGTGATTTGCACCACTTCTTAGCCTCTTCTATTACATTTTTTAAGGCAGATGGCAATTTGGTTACATTTATAATTGTTGGTTCTTTGCTTTTTTGCACTGCAAACAGTAAAGATATTGTTTTATTTTCTTTTGTCAATGAAATAATCCCAAACTCATTTTTAGTTCTATATCCTTTGGTAATGAACTTATATTTCTAGCTGGATAGATTCAAGGATTTTTTTTTTTTTGGCAGTAAAATTTAATAATGTCAGTATCATTAAGGTTATCGGGAGAGAGATAAAAATTTTGTGAGAATTGTGTGTTTGGTTTGTTATTAATTTAAACATTTTTGTTGAGTCCTGAACATGTGGCTTACTCCTCCAGGCAGGAAGTTTAACCTGTTCTCTGAGTGGTGAGAAAATGTCCCTTGACTTTGGTTTGATTTCATGCTTGGGGAATAACAAGAAATTTGATGAAATACCTGGTTATGGTAACAGTCCTACCGTCCATAGGCTTGTGGGAACCATGCCAGGTCCCCAGATAGTCAAGGCCGGTGGGAGCACAGAGGCCTTGTCATCAATACCAGAATGGGCAAAGGCCACTTGGACATGTGCCTAAATGGGATGTTCAAGGCCTCTGAGCCTGGGAATCCTAATCAGGCCAAGATACCATGAGCGGGTGCAGAGACACAGGGTACACTGTGCCCTTCAGTAGCCAATATGTTGATGTAACTATTGGCATGAAGCATTCTTTGTTAAAATGGTATAAAAGTAAGTTAATGACCACATAGTTGGCTGGACTAGGCTGGAGTAGGCTGAAGTCAGCTGAGGATGGAGTGAGAAGAAGTCTACTAGAGAGAGCAGCTGGGCAGGAGAAGCTGCTGAGCCAGAGAGCTCAGATACCCCTACGATGTGAGGCAATGAGTCTAGGAGGCAGTGTGCAGCTGCTCAAATAGTAGCTGTGGGTACAGAGACAGATGCTGCTTTATAGGAAAGATATACATTCACCAGTCGGTGTCCGGCTGCCTGCCTATGTGGACTTTGCTGTGAGGACTGTTTTTGTCTGATGGCTATATGGCCACTGGCCCCTGCAATAAAGACTCATTCTTATACACCTACAACTTCTCCATCTCCTTCTCCGTCTACCAAGACCCTCTGCCAAGCTCTGCTCAGACTCAGAACAACTCAGAGCACGAGAGTGCGTGCAGAGCTCCTGCTGCGTGCTCTGACAAGGCTGTACTATTTGTATTTCAGCACATTATTTTAATTGTGCAGGTACCTCTTTTCTACAGCTGAAAAACAAAATTATGTGCATAATTTATTTCTCCCAGTCAGGAAACCCATTCAGGAGAAGAAAAGAAAACATACTTACGAAGAAGTTTCTTCTCCAAGTTGCTTTTTCTGTCACCTGCAATAGAATAATAATTAACCCCAAAAGAGGTTATTCACCATTTTCTGTAGTCTAATACATCTTCAGCTGTGTCCTACAAATCTTATTATTGGAGAAATATTAAAAATGTATTTTATTTTTTAATTTGCTATAATGCTCTGTACTTCTAAACTGGGGAGTGTGGGTTACTATAAAAATCCACTTTGGTTTATCTCCCTGATAAATATCTGGCAGCTATTCTTGATGTGAACAGTGGATGTAAACACCTGTGAAATTTTATTACTTTTTAAATTAAATTTATTTGATGAGTATTTATAGATTTTAAATTTTATTTTATGTTTGTTGTTTATACTATATAATAAAAGGATAATATACAAATTGACCCTGATGGTGGAATGACCAGGAACGGGTCACTATGATGCACACTGACCACCAAGGGGCAGACTCTCAATGCAGTTGCTGCCCCCTGGTGGTCAGTGTGCTTCTACAGGGGGAGCTCCTGATTGCTGCGAGTACAGCGGTGGTGGCGGGAGCCTCTCCTGCCTCCTCAGCATCACTAAGTATGTCTGACTGATGGCTTAGGCCCGCTCCCTTGGGACACCCCCGGAGGGCTCCAGGCTGCCAAAGGGATGTCTCACTGCCAGTTTAGGTTCGTTCCTCAAGGAGCGGGCCTAAGCTGACAGGTGGACATCCCCTGAAGGGTCCCGAACTGCAAGAGGGCACAGGCCAGGCTGAGGGACCCCCCCAAGTGCATGATTTTTCATACACTGGGCCTCTAGTTGTAAAATAAATGTTTAGCTTTTTTTTTCCAGTAGAGGCAAAAAAAAGGTATTTTGGATAAGATTGCACATTCTCAGACAGACTATTTCAGTTTAATCCTGGCTCTTTGGTTTAGAGAAAAATTATTAAACTCTCTGAGCCTCAGTTTTGTTACCTGTAAAATGAGCATAATTGTAGCATCTAATTCATGGTATTGTTTTTAGGGTTAAATGTTCTCATTTATATACTGAGTCTATAATTGATACATAATAAGCATTTGATCCTTATTTTTTAATAAATAAAAAATTACTAGAGGCCTGGTGCACAAATTCATGCATGGGTGGGGTCCCTCAGCCTGGCCAGCGATTGGGCCTATCAGGGTTGTCTCGCCCAGTCCCCATCAGGGCTGGCTGGCTGAGGGGATGGACCACAAGAGGTTGGCCAACTCTGGGGAGGGACTGCAGGAAGTTGGCTGGCTGCGGGAGGTTGGCTGTGGGAGCACACTGAACACCAGGGGGCATCCTGCATTGAGCGTCTGCCCCCTGGTGGTCAGTGCACGTCATAGCGACCGGTTAACCAGTTGTTTGGTTGTTCAGTCACTTAAGCTTTCATATATAGAGATTATTAGCTATCAACTTTTCTGGAATTGCCTAACTCTTTTCTTTATCTACCTTATCACATCTAATCTTCCTAACAGTACTATAATTGATTATAAGCTATATTTTGCACATAAAGAGACTGAGAATCATAGAATTTAATTCAGTTGTTTGCAATACATGACAATGTCTCTTGTAATTTTCAAATGCATTGCTGAATATTTGTCCTTATAATCAATAATTATTTGAAATTTCCCCCAATGACATATCTCATGCACATATGACACTGTGAGTATGACAAAAGAGACATAAAAGTTCTAGTAAATGTAAAAAATAGCAAGAAATATTCATTTCAAGTTTTTGAAAATGAGTTATAAATAATTTAGGTTAAAATCTAAAGATATCATGCTGACTATATTTCTACTTTAATACTACAACAATTACAAACAGCTACCGATTTAGTTCTTTTTTTTCCCTAGTGACACGGTAAACTGGTAATTTCAGGAGATACTCATAAAACAGTTAGTAATGATATCATCTGTGTATGCGAGAGAGACAGAAAGGGAAAGAAAAATAAATACACAAAAATAAAGTTAGGGGGGAAAGAGTGGCTAATTCCTTACAAATAGAGATTTTTATTACAATTTATCTCTCACACTCAGGCATTTTTATGTCTTATAATGACTAATTTTGTCAACCAATGGTCTGAAAAGTTAGGAATATATGCAATATTCAGTTAGTTTTCTTATATTGTTCCTTATTTACAAAATGTATATTCTAAACATTCTTTTAGGCATTATTTTAATTTTCTCTTTTTCTAAGAATTCAGACATCCTTATGATTATACTTTTCAGTTTAAAAAAAATGATCATGAAGTTCTGAAATCCACACATTATCTTCTTAAGAAATATGCCAGCCGAAGCCGGTTTGGCTCGGTGGATAGAGCGTCGGCCTGCGGACTGAGGGGTCCCGGGTTCGATTCCGGTCAGGGGCATGTGCCTGGGTTGCGGGCACATCCCCAGTGGGAGGTGTGCGGGAGGCAGCTGATCGATGTTTCTCTCTCATCGATGTTTCTGGCTCTCTGTCTCTCTCCCTTCCTCTCTGTAAAAAATCAATAAAATATATTTAAAAAAAGAAAAAAAAGAAAAAAAAAAAGAAATATGCCAAACAACCAATGGTAGAACAACCAGACTGGTGGCTATGACAGGCACTGTGGCGGCCAATTGACCTGATCAGGGGCGGGGCCGGCCAGCCAACCACGGAGGCCTCTCCCCCTTGCCGACCCCAACCCAATTAGCTCCTCCGACCCCAATCATTGAAGTGTGACCTTCAGTGATTCTAAATAAGTAAATGCTCTCCAGCCTTCATAGACCAGGAACCTGAATGACGAATGATCACGAGGAAAACTCCTTACAGTCTGCACCATCAGTCAGGTGTCCAGGAGAGGTGTCCAGCACAACCACCATCTTCCTGTGCTCTCTCTCCACTGCTTACTATGAAAGAGGGCAGCCACATCACACCACGGCCTCTCCTTAGAGGGTTTTTCAGCAGGGAGCTAAACCGCATTACCTGTCTAGGGAGAGGCTTAGAAATGGAAGCTGTAAGTGTCCCTGACACTAAAGCACCTTTGAAGCTTCAACTCATCCAAAAACCAACAGCAAACGTGTATACATCCTGAAAAGATCTTTGACACTAATAGCTCCCCTGAGGTGGCCCTGGCCACTCCCCCTGGCTGGCCCCGCCCCCCAACCCTGATCAGGGGTGGGTGGCTGGACCCCACCCATGCATGAATTCATGCACTGGGCCTCTGGTATGTATGTGTGTGTATATATATATATATATATATATATATATATATATATATACATATATATATACTTTTATTTTATATAAATATAATTTATTTGTTTATTTATCTTGGCTGTATACTACTGTGTAAAGTACTCAGAGAGAAAAGATCCCTTACTCATCTGTCAAATGGACATAACATTTGCCTATGTCAAAGAATTGTTTTAAGAATTTTTAAAATAATTTACAGAACTTTGCACACTGTTGTGTAATAAGCACTCAACAAATGCCATCTTTTAATATTATGTAGGCTATAATAATCACTCAGTTTATTTTCACTGGTACTTTATCTCCAATCTTCAAACAAAATCTAGGGTTCCCTTTATCACTGGAATAACAATCTTGCTTAACCTTGTTCTAAAGCACTTCAAAGTTCCATGGACTCTGAAAAGAGAATTTGCCTCAGAGTGATCCATTAAAGGTGTTACATTGTAAAAATTGTGGTTCTTTTCTTTTCTTTTTTTTACCAATATACAAACTTTGATATTAAAATCTGACAAAGATAATACAAAAAAGAAAAATCACAGGGCAATCTCACTCAAACACATATGTAAAAACCTTTTATTTATTTATTTATGTATTTATTTATTTATTTTTTAAAGTATTACAAAGGGTATTACATATGTGTCCTTTTTTTTCTTCCCCACCCTTGACAATCCCCTGGCCCCCCCCTACCCCCCAGTGTCTTATGTCCATTGGTTATGCTTATATGCATACATATAAGTCCTTTGGTTGATCCCTTACCCCGCTCCCTCCTGCCCCCCAACCCTCCCTGGCCTTCCCGCTGCGGTTTGACAATCAGTTTGAGGCAGCTCTGCCTCTGTATTTATTATTGTTCAAAAGTTTATAATGGTCTTTATTATCCATGAATGAGTGAGATCATGTGGTATTTTTCCTTCATTGACTGGCTTATTTCACTTAGCATAATGCTCTCCAGATCCATCCATGCTGTTGCAAATGGTAAGAGTTCCTTCTTTTTTACAGCAGCATAGTATTCCATCGTGTAGATGTATCTTGTCATAGTATTTAATTTGCCCTCCACCCTATCATGTACCACTTATTTTTTTTTAATATGTTGTTATTGATTTCAGAGAGGAAAGGAGAGGGAAAGGGAGATAGAAACATCAATGATGACAGAGAATCATTGATTGGCTACCTCCTGCATACCTTCTATTAGGGACTGAATCTGAAATCTGGGTTTGTGCCCTGACTGGGAATCGAACCATGACTGCCTGGTTCATAAGTCAACACTCAGTCACTGAGACACACCGGCCCGTCCACCACTTATTTTTTATTCTTCTAATTTATACTTCTCATTTCTAATGCACTAATTAACTTTATTTCTTTCTTTATTTTTTGCTTTTAGATTATTACCCTCCAACCTTAGGTTATGAATCTTTCCTGTGAGAAGAAAATTTCTTAAAGTATATGAAATGTTATCAGTTGTGGTTAAGTGGGGTGAGTCAAGAAATTATTATTTTCCTTTAATACACTTCTATACTCTTTTAGTTTCTTATGAGTTGTATTTCCATTAAACAATCTGTTTATCTATTTTAAACCAATGAAATATTATAATTATTTATATAACTTTTCTGCAAAGTTAGATTTCTAAAATATCTGTTTTTTCTGTATTAGCTCATTATGAGTTGATTTCAATTTTGCTCTGTACAAAAATAATTTATATATTTGAGACATTTGATAGCTAGAAAACTGTTAAATAGAAATTAATAAATACATAATGTTTTTAAATTGACAACACAAACAGCAGATGAAATGCACCAGATCATTTTCAAGAAATTTTAAAAAGACTAATAACTTTTTATAAGAGGGCCTTAACTCGGGTGCCTGTGCCTATTTCATTAGTCACTAGGATATTACCTGTGATCTCATTAGGGACTTTTTATACTGCTTTATCATCTTTAATGGAATATTTTTATTTCTCAAGGCAATTAATTAATAAGAAAGACAACTGTGTTTCAGACAGTAAAATGCCTACCAGATATTTGGAGCAATATATCCAATGTTATTAAAATAAATCTGTGTCACCTTTAAACCACACTTAGTGATCATACCATGTTGTAGCAATTTATTGATTTAATAATCTGAATTGAATACTTATTCACTCATCTTAATTTGCTGTCATTTACTAATGTGGATTCAATAATATTAACCTTAAGTCATAGTGATATGGGTTGCCATTGTTTTAGAATAAAAGATGTTTTAAAATTATTATATTCTTCTTCTGATTCACATCTCCTTTATGATAGCATGTTTGTTTTCCTACACCTATTTTGCTCATTTCATTGTTTAATCTTCTTCTTGCCTCATTTTAAAAACTCTAACTTATGTGAGTATAGTAAATCTTCAAACTATCTTAAGTAAGTTTCTATGAGCCATCTGTGCAGTAAAGTACATTGCACCATATGGTATTATATTGTGATCATATTTTATCTGAAAATTTGTTCTGCATGTTGAACATTTGTTACCATTTGCTTATAGATTATATAGATCAGAGGTTGTTTCTTTGTTTTATATTTTTATAATCCTAGTAGAAGATAGAATAATTGAATGTTTGGGAATTCCTTAGGGATAGGAATATATAACCACTTATTCTGCTCATTTCCCTGAGATAATGCATTACCTCAAAATCTTGGTAATCTTTATAGCAATTTGTATGTAGATTGGAAAATTGATGAACTGCCTTTTTGTTTTTTTACTCATGCTTTAAAGTATATTCAAATCAGCCCTGGCCAGCGTGGCTCAGTCGGTTGGGTGTCATCCTGTGCACTGAAGGGTTGCAAGTTCAATTCCCAGACATAGCACATTCCAGGGTTGTGGGCTCAATTTCTGGTAGCGGGCATGCAAGAGACAGCCATTGATGCTTCACTCTCACATAAATGTTTCTCCCTCTCCCTCTCCCTTCCTCTCTCTCTAAAAGTCAATAAAAATTAAAAAAACATAAATAAAATATATTCAAAATCATAAGCATTGCCTATGCCTATTTAAATTCCTTCTCCATACACCTTGACAGTAGGCTTTAATAGACATAAAAATGTACACAAACAGTCTGTCCATTTGTCCACTCCTTGCCCATATGGCTAGATATTTAATTTGGGATTTGGTAAGTTATGTTTTCTAAAATTAAGACAAAATAAGACCTCTTAGAGCAGGTATTTTTCATTATTTTGTTTTATTAGGCAAATTCTATCTTTATATTTTGAAGTTCTTTTAGTAAATGTGGGTTTTATCTTTATCATTCTTACATTTACACCTTTCTTGGTAAAATTGTACATTTATTTTTATTTTTTAGTTTGGTGGATAGCATCCACAAACTAAGGGAGAACAGTGAAAAAATTAAATACTGTGAACTCTTCTAGGCATACACCAATAGCTCAATAAAAACCTTAGCTCAGATATCTGAAGACTTACTTTATAAATATTTTTCAATTCACTTGAAAAATATACATCCCTTTTTTACTCCATAGCATAATAGTTAGGAATAATTCTCTTGCTAATTCTGTGGTTTTGACCTTTTAACCTAGACAGTATTTAAGAAAAAGGGAATAATAACATTCAGATCTATGAGAACTAAAGCCCAAAAGACACATCTGGTCATCAGAAGGGAATGTAGTGTGCCAATGGAAAATAGTCACACTTACATGATACCATCTGCTATAGCTGAATTAATGGGAGGAAGAAAATAGCTAATTTGTAGTAAATAACATATAAGTGTTGTTGATTTAAACAGAATGAAGTGAGGGGTGTCACTCTCCCAGATTCAATACAATTTAATAATGTGGGCAGTGAAATGATATAAGTGATAAATATCTCAAGGAGAAAATCAAACTTTTGGAAGAAGCAACTATGCCAATTAGTATGAGCCAAGAAACTCAAGAATTTAGAACAATGAACTTATCTAGACTTTGAAAACATCAGTCATCTGGTCAAGTAATGCTTAGAAAGCAACTAGCAATTTATCCAAAGATGATAATATCCATCAAAAATTCTATCCATGTTCTCTGGTAAGTATGTAAAAGATCTGCAGAATTTATTCTGACACATGAAAAATTATGGCAGCAAGGAATCCCCCCCCCCCCCCCCCCCGGCACCCTGAAAGTTGTCTAGGTGTTGGCCCAGCCTCATTTTGACTCAGTCTAGCTGTTTCAATTTCTTTAAAATTGAGATAAACTATGAAAATGCAGGTAGGTTAACAGAAGTTCCTATATGATTTAAAAGTGAAATGAATCACTAAGTAACTTGGAAGGCAAATAAAATTTGAAGCATTGCCTTTTTGGACATTCTCTTAACAGTTCTTCCAGTGGAAAAAAATTATTTTGAGCTTAAAAAAATGAAAGATCAACTGAAACTCTGTGTTTCTAGGACAGTAATAGTTAGGCCTCAGTATTCTTAGAGCTGCAAGACTCAATAAGTGTTAAAGGATTGCACAGATTTTTGAGTTCAGCAAAAGAAATTGCAAGGGACGATCATTGTGACATTAGTTTTGACATTGATTTGCCATTAGCTGCAGCTTTAAACATCTATATAATCATATATGATAACAATTCACAAAGCATTGCTAGAGCTCTAGTATTAGGGCTCTGACAGTTAGAAGATTGGAATTACATTATTTTTATCCCGTTAGCAATTAACTGCTCATTCCTTATGTTTTTTATTTATTTTATGAAATTGTTTCTGGATATCATTTAATTAATCTTTAGTGAAATATGATAATCTTTGAAGTTAGAGAGCCATGCTATGTGCATGCTTTATGCAATGATTCATGCACACTAGCAAAAAGCAAGCCCCCTAACAATTTCATCTCTAAGATAGTTTAGCCTCACCTAATTTTCAAGGAAGATACTAATATATAAGCAGCACTTGAACATTTTCTTAAATTATACATGATTTTTTTTTTGCATTTTAGTTATTTTTATTTTTTAAGGTTGTTTTTTTTTTTTAATCCTCACCCAAAGACTTGCTAGGAGGGAGAGAGATTAGAGAGAGATAGATAGAGATAGAGATAGAGATAGAGATAGAGATAGAGATAGAGATAGAGATAGAGATGATAGAGATAGAGATAGAGAGATAGAGATAAAGATTAGAGATAGAGATAGAGATAGAGATAGAGATAGAGATAGATGAGATAGAGATAGAGATAAAGATGAGAGTTAGAGATAGAGATAGAGATATGGAGATTGAAGAAAGAAACACTGATCCCTGCCTCCCATATGTGCCAAAACAGGGGATTAAACGCATAATCTGGGTATGTGCCCTGACCTGGAGTTGAACCGGCAACCTTTCCCTGCACAGGATGACACTCAACCAACTGAGCCACTCATATTAAGATTTATATTGTTATTCACAGATGGAAAAATATAACATCTCTGAGACAACGTATTGCTCAGTGGATCTAAAATACTGTAAAGGCAGTTATATCTCTGCTATTTTAAGGTTTAGATTTGGTGAATTTATGTAAAAGCACATGAAACCACTGTAATAATTTACTGGTAGATGCTAGAAAGAAGCTTACACTTACTTTAGAGGCAAAGAAGAATTTATTTGTAACATTTTTGAACTGAGAATGTTTTTAGAGGCAGGAACCAAACTAGATTTGTGTACATGTGATTACCAATGGCAATTTTTCCAAGTATTAATGTTGTCTTTTTTCCTTCTATCGGTGTGTCTGGCAACAATTTTTCCCTAGCTTTTTATAGTTTCTAAAAATATATCTTGAGATTCTCAAAATAGATGAAAGCAAATTCCCAGCCATCTCCTCACTTGAACACATTTGCAATGGTGGTATGATTCTAAAAATAATATTTATGTTTAATGTATCCTGCTTTGAGATTTGTATGAGAGGTTTTATAGCTTTGTGAGTTGTTAGCATATATGATCATATAAACCTGAAAAGCTAAAGCCAATGTTAAATAAATGTCAGTGTGGTTGTGAGGAAAATGTAATAATTTAAAACAGCTATCAAGTCTAAACATTGTATTAATATAGAAAAACCTGATAAAGAGGTTGGAGTTGGGAACTATAGATTCTGCAGAGGATGAAAAAAGAACCAAATCAACTTTCCCAGATCTTGAAGTTTGACAATCTCAAGATGTCAACTTAAAAATGTAGAAAAAGTTAATCCCAGTGAAACTTGAAAAATAATTCTAGTTTCATACATTTATTAAAGAATGAAGTTCCTCCCCACACTTCCCACAGATACCATCTCTTCATGGATCAAGAACTCCCCTCCATACTGCATCATTCTGGGAAATTGTGCTACGTTCAAGCCCTTCACAATTGGCCAGCTGAGGCAGCCTGGCCTGCAGTGCAGAATTTCTTGGGGGCACATGAGGAGATCTGGGTGGACTCAGGATGGCAGAGATGCAAAGGGTGGGATTGAATGGTGGAACTCTCGAGCAAGGGCCAATTTTCTGAATCATGCCCCACAGCACCATCATTCCTGTGCAGAGCCCATCCTCCACAAGACCAATTCTTTGTCTGTTTTAGGCTGATGTACTTGGCTGGCTTTATCCTGATGGCTTCCTGAGAACCTGCCCTATCACAAAGGTTCTTGGGCCCCAGGCAGGTGGCAGCAGGCCTTCGTGTACACTGAGATTTCTGCTGTGTGACTTTAGACACAGGACTGATGCTGAGCTTAAATCTGTATTAAACACTCACCCCACTGAAAGTCTACCTCACATACCAGCAGAGGCTCTTTCAGTGACTTAGCATAATGGGCTTCACAGGTGGCTGTCAGGCTGCCTTGAGCCTTTTGCTGACCTCCCTCCCCCTCTCACCCCCAGTCTGAGTGCTGGTAGAAGCTAGTCTTGGTGCAAAGCTCAGCCCATCCCATATGCACCCAGGCCAGCAGAAGAAGCCACAAGCTTTAGATTACTTTGTTGATCCAACCAGGTAGCCCGGGGCATTGTGACAATGCCCTGCACCAGAGTCCCTCCCAAGAAACCCAGAACTGACACAAGAGGTGGCAAACTTCCAGCCATATAAGAGCATTACCCAATTAGTTCCATAAGTGGCACACTCAAAGGTAGATAGCATCAGGCACCAGACCTCACCAGGCAAATTCTACTTTATTCGGTCAGCCCACGCACAGCAGCTCATACACTAGGAGTAAATCCTCATTTTCAGCCAGCATGAGGGTAAGTCCCACCCATGAACAGGCCAAGGCAATCAAACCTGAATTATAACAGAAGTGTTCACATAATCCACACAAGGGACATTCCTGGAGCACTAGCTTAGGTGATCAGGGACACTGCACCACTGAGCCCCACGAAACACTTACTACATAAGGCCATCATTCCATTGGGAGACATAGCAGAGCTACCTCATATACAGAAACAAATTCAGACAGGTGGCCAAAATGGGAAGACATAGATACATGCTCCAAATGCAAATAAATAAAATAAAATAAAACAGAAGATATATCCAGAAAAAGAATTAAATGAAATGGCAGCAACCAAGGACATATAAGGCAAACTCACAACTAACATTACTTTCAATGGACAAAGACTAAAAGCATTTTCTTTAAGATAAGAAAGAAGACAAGGATGTCCACTTTCACCAGTTTATTCAGCAAAATACTGGAAGTCCTAGCCACGGCAATTAGACAAAAAGAGGAAATAAAAGGCATCCAAATTAGAAAGGAAGAAGTAAAACTGTCATTATCTGCAGATGACAAGATACTGTATATAGAGAACCCTAGAGATTACACACACACACTCACACACACACACACACACACACACTCACAGAAACACTAAAACAAACAAACGAAAACTTGAACTGATAAAATAAGTAAAGTTGCAGGAAGCAAAATAAATATTCAGAAATGATAGTTCACAATAATGAACTATCAAAAAGGGGAAAAGAACAAAAGAAAGAAAGAAAGAAAGAAAGAAAGAAAGAAAGAAAGAAAGAAAGAAAGAAAGAAAGAAAGGAAGGAAGGAAGGAAGGAAGGAAGGAAGGAAGGAAGGAAGGAAGGAAGGAAGGAAGGAAGGGAGGAAGGAAGAAGGAAAGAAAGAAAGAAAGAAAGAAAGAAAGAAAGAAAGGAAGGAAGGAAGGAAGGAAGGAAGGAAGGAAGGAAGGAAGGAAGGAAGGAAGAAAGAAAGAAAGAAAGAAAGAAAGAAAGAAAGAAAGAAAGAAAGAAAGAAAGAAAGAAATTCCATTTGAAATTGCATCAAGAGAGAAATGAAATAACTTGGAATAAATTTAACTAAGGTGGTAAATTATAAGACACTCAAGAAAGAAACTGAAGAAGATACAAATAAAAAGAAGCATACATGGTGCTCATGGATAGGAATAATTAGCATTGTTAAAATGTCCATACTACCCAGGACACTCTATAGATTCAATGCAATTCCTATCAAAATACCAATGGCATTTTTCACAGAATTAGAACAAATATTCCAAAATTTAATATGGAACCATAAAATACCCTGAATATCCACAATAATATTGAGAAAGTAAAACAAAGTGGGAGGCATTATGCTACCCAATATCAAACTATACTTGAAGGTTATGGTAATAAAAATAGCATGGTACTAGCATAAAATCATACATATAAATCAATGGAACCGAACAGAGAATCCAGATATAAACCCAAGCCTATGTGACCAATTAATATTTGGAAAAAGAGTTAAGAATATACAATGAGTTAAAGACAATCTACTCAATAAATGAGGTTGGGGAAATTGGACAGATACATGCAAAAAAACCCAAACAAACTAGACCACCTTCTTACACCATATATAAGAATAAATTCAACATGGATTAAAGACTTAAAGTTAGAATCAAAACCATTGAGCTCCTAGAAGAAAACATATCTGTGAAAATCTTGGACATTTCTTTTGGCAATATTTACCTATCTCCTTGGTAAAGAAAACAAAAGAAAAAAACACAAATATAAATAGATATATCAAACTATAAAGGTTTTTAAAATATATTTTTATTGATTTCAGAGAGGAAGGGAGAGGGGGAGAGAGATAAGAACATCAATGATGAGAGAGAATCATTGATTGGCTGTTTCCTGCATGCCCCCTACGAGGGATCAAGCCAGCAACCTGGGCATGTGCCCTGACCGGGAATCAAACAGGGAATCCTGGTTTATAGGTCGATGCTGAGCCATGACAGTCAGGCAAACCAAAAAGTTTTTGCACAGATCGGAAACCATCCATAAAACAAAAAGACAATCAACTGAATGGGAGAAGATATCTGCAGTGATATATGTGATATGGTATTAATATACAAAATCTATAAAGAATTCATAACCCTGGCCAGTGTGGCTAAGTTGGTTGGGCATTGTCCTATACATCAAAAGATTGCTGGTTCAATTCCTGGTCAGGCGTATGCCTTGGTTGCAGGTTTGGTACCTGGTAGGAGGCAGGCAGGAAGCAGGCAATTAATGTTCTGCTCTCACATCAATGTTTGTCTTTCTCTTTCCCTCTCACTTTCTCTTTCTCTAAAAATCAATAAAATATTTTTTAAAAAGAACTTACACAACTCAACACCAAAAACAAACAAACAAACAAAAAACAATCCAATTTAAAAATGGGCAGAGGACCTGAACAAACATTTCCAAAGAGGACATACAAATGGGCTAAAGACAAGAAAAGATGCTCAACATCACTAATCATCAGAGAAATGAACATTAAAACCACAATTAAATACCACCTCACAATTGTCAGATGGTTATCATGAATAAATCAACAAACAATAAATGTTGACAAGGATGTGGAGAAAAGAGAACACGTATGCACTGTTGACAGGAATGCAGATTAGTATAGCCACTATGGAAAACACTATGGAGCTTCCTCAAAAAATTAAAAATGGAACTGCCTATGGCCCAGTGTTTGCACATCTGGGTATATATGTGAAGAAACCCAAAACACTAATTTGAAAGAATATATATACACTTCCATTTTCATTCCAGCATTATTTACAATAACCAAGTTATGGAAGCAATACAAGTATCCATCAATAGATGAATGAAGAATAATGCAGTGGTACATATATACAATAGAATATTACTTGGCCATAAAAATTAATTAAATCTTATCATTTTCGAAAGCATGAATGGGCCTAGAGGGTATTTTGCTCAGTGAAATAAGTGGTCAGAGAAGGACTAATACCAGATGACTTCACTTTTATGTGGAATCTAAAGAATAAAATAAAGGAACAAACAAAACAGAAACAAACTCATAGACACAGAGAACTGACTGATGGTTGCCAGAGCAGAGGCATTTGGGGAGACTGGGTGAAAAGGTGAAGATATTAAGAAGTACAAATTGGTAGTTACAAAATAGTCATCAGAATGTAAAGTACAGCATAGGGAATATGTTCAACAGTATTGTAATAACTATGTCTGGTGCCAGGAGTACTAGAAATATGGAGGGGAACATAAATATGTGATTGTCTAACTCTAACCACTATGCTGCACACCTGAAACCAATACAAAATAATACTGAATGTAAATTGCAATTGAAAAATAAAATGTAAAAGAAAAAATATCTCCAGACATTGCCAATGTCACTCAGGAGGCATTGAAAACCAATGACCTATAAGATAATTTGGGAATTTTGGGACTTACAATATTATAGAGAAATATAGATGTAAACATAGTAATTTATTTTAAAATAGAAGACATAATCCTAAAAGTAAGAAAATCAATATGGCAATTGTCATATATATATATATATACACACTGTCCATGTGTTCAAAACAAATAATTGACACAGGTAACTTACTAAGCAGAGAACTACCTATTGGGATGAGATATTTAAAATTCAAAATTTTAAATATGTTAGGCATTTTCCTTTCTTTCTACTCAGAGATACTTTATTTTACTTTATGATTTTTTTGTCCATTTATGATTTGCTAATGTTCATGTTAGCTACTCAATATTCTTCTAATTTTCATAATATACATACACTGTACTATGGCATTTTAGTAGGCTATTGATAGATTAACATCAGGAAGTTAACTCACCTTTGCATCTCAAACCCTTTATTAGCTTTGAGTTCTACAAAGTAGTATATACTATATGCTAATATGCTTTTAAAATATTAAACTGTAAAATATCTACATTCCTATGTTGACAATTACAGAGAATTTTTGCTGACTTTATCTGTTGAAAGACATTATTTAATAAAACCATGCTTCCATGATGAGTCCCCTTTGCCCTAACAGCTGCAGTTTTCATTATAGCTAACATTCTTGTAGTAATAACTACTATTTACCCGCTATTTTCTATACTAAATGTCTTTTCTTGTTGCCTGAGCTATTAAAGCTCCAGCCTAAGCCTGAATGTCAGGTTAATACACATTCAAGCTGAATTTATTGCTTAGATGCCACACCTTGACAATTAAACTAGAAAGAGTGACATTAAGTCAAACCACATGGATGGTTTCTAATGTAGTGTTGTCAGAGTATAGCATTATTATTAAGATTTCAATATTTCTTTGTTGCTTCCACTAACCAGTAAAAAAAATAAATGATTTATAATGATATATTTCAAACTATCAATAAAATTTTAAAACAATATTTAGAGAAACTTTCAAGTGAAAAACATCTATATTTGGGTAAAATGTGCCTTTTGGATGACTCTCTGGTCTATGTCTCCATTATTTGGTTACTCATGTTCCTCTGCTTCCTCACATGTTCCTCTGTCACCCACAAACTCTCTGCTCTGTTAATGGTATTGTGTTGTTCTCCCAATGTCAAGTGTTTGCACTTGTAGCTGTAACTGGGCTTGTGCTCATCTCCCCTGCTTCCAAGGCCTCGTTATCTGTGTGTCTGTATTAGATTCGAGGTTCAACAATAGTATGCCCCAAGTTCCATTGGGTGCTTAATAGGTCATCTCACCTCATCACACCAGCTTGTAAGCTAGTTAGTGCCACTTTCAGTTTGAAGAAGAAACTGAGGCTTAGAGCAAGCATGTCAAACTCAAAGGCTAACACGGGCCAAATAAACAAGGTTTAAGTTTACGTGGGCCACGAAAAAACAAAAACTTTAATTTTCATAGAAATGTACATTTATTTTGATAGAGACATGCTGAATAAAAAGGGCTGAAATAAATGAGTATTCTTAACATAAAATAATAGAGCATTTTAATAAAAGTTAGTATTTTTTCTTGAACATTAACTTACCAGACACTAAATAACTGCACAAAATAATAAGCATAACGCAAATAAAGCTATTTTTCTTGTTCTCCAGAAGCGAAATATTTCCTGTCGTGCACACCAAACAAGTCAGTCCAAGACTAACGATGTGGCCATCAGCTGCTGAAATATTCGCTGCTAATATCAGGGGAGAGAAATGGTGCGCCTGCGCGAAAGGCACATAAGGGAAATGAATGCAACACGATTATAGTAATCCGTCATTAGCAAACGTTGTATTAATAATTATGTATAACAGGATATTGTGAAAATTAAGTTACAAAATTTTTATTGAAACGTTTCTTACATACCGTTATCTTGGCTGGGCTGCAAAAATATTCGTTGTGGGCCGCATGCAGCCTGCGGGCGGAGAGTTTGACATGCTCTGCTTAAGAGTGTTTTGATTCACCTTCTCAGGGGCACAAAGCCATTTTCTCTGTGCCTTAAAGTTTGATTCACCATCTGAGAAATGCATCTCTGCTAAATTTGGCCACTAAAGGACCACTATTCCCCTTTGGAAGGCATTTAAAAAAAATCTTTTAAAATATTGAGACTTAGATTTTATTTAGCCAAAAAGGGGGAAATGATGCTAATATCAGATCAGGTGAGAAGTACCCTATGGCTAGGAGAGGCAACAGAAAATATTTTAAATCACAAATCACTAGTTTCTGGGTTTTGATAAAATACATATTTATATGGCATTATGATAATGGCAGTTTTACTCATAAAGACTGTTGCAATGTTTTTAAACAAAGTTCACAAGATTAGAATGACATGTTATTATTTTTTAATTTTTTAATCCTTGATAGGCCAGATTGTCTATGAACTATAAATGAGGCATAATTAATAATTTAGGGTCCATTTTCTTCTTAACCTGTTTTTCTTTAGAACTCAGCCTTTGGAGTTACATTATAAAATGTGAAAAAATATGAGAAATGGAATTTTAAACCAGAAATGAAATAAGGTCTCTACCCAGAAGGTGGCTTGTCTAGGTTTATTATTCATATAGTAAAAAAGCATTTTATTGAGAATGAAAAAAAATCTGAGTTTTAAGTCTTTTTCTTAGAAATGAATAAAATAATGATGCGCCTCCAAAAAGACTATAGTGGAAATGTTCATCTTGTACACTGAGAATTTAATGGAGTTAATGCAGTTATTTGGGGGAATTTTTATAGACTATTTCTTATTAGAGTTATAAAATTTTTGAAGTAATAGTACAAGGTATAGAATTAGGAGCCCTGTTCAATAAAAAATGATGTTTCCCTTTAGAAAACGGAAAGCCCAAAGCATATGGATAAAGAGAAAAAATTCTGTTATTCAAGAATAGAATAGCTCTCATGTCAATCCTGACTATTTGGTGAAAAATAATTTGAAGACATCTGATTGGGCTTTTGAATTTTTCATTGTCTATATATGTTAATGATCTTAAGCACATATTACTGAAATAGACACCAGAACATTCTTTAAGGATGTTAGTTATTATAAACTGATATAAGAAAAAATATGTTTATTTGAAAAACACAATTTCTCTAGTTTCTATAATTTCCAGATAAACTACCACAAGTTACAATCTTTCAGGAGGCCTTACAGAGAAATGCAAAAGGGAAATAGCAAATTTCACTTTCCAGAGTTAATATATAGATAATTCTGCAACAGCAATGAAAGCATCTTTTTTTTTATACATACTCCTGAAGATATTTTATTTTATTTATTTTATTTTATTTTTTATTGCTTAAAGCATTACAAAGGGTATTACATATGTGTCCTTTTTTTTCCCCGCCCTTGACAATACCCCGGCTTCCCCTACCCTCCAGTGTCTTATGTCCATTGGTTATACTCATATGCATGCATACAAGTCCTTCGGTTGATCTCTTACCCCCCTCCCTCCTGCCCCCCAACCCTCCCTGGTCTTCCCGCTGCAGTTTGACAATCTGTGTGAGGCAGCTCTGCCTCTGTATCTCTTATTGTTCAAAAATTTATAATGGTCTCTATTATCCATGAATGAGTGAGATCATGTGGTATTTTTCCTTCATTGACTGGCTTATTTCACTTAGCATAATGCTCTCCAGCTCCATCCATGCCGTTGCAAATTGTAAGAGTTCCTTCTTTTTCACAGCAGCATAGTATTCCATCCTGTAGATGTACCACAGTTTTCTAATCCATTCATCTAGTGATGGGCACTTAGGCTGTTTCCAGATCTTAGCTATGGTGAATTGTGCTGCTATGAACATATGGGTGCACATATCCTTTCTGATTGGTGTTTCTGGTTTCTTGGGATGTATTCCTAGAAGTGGGATCACAGGGTCAAATGGGAGTTCCATTTTTAGTTTTTTGAGGAAACTCCATACTGTCTTCCATAGTGGCTGCACCAGTCTGCATTCCCACCAGCAGTGCATGAGTGTTCCTTTTTCTCCACATCCTCTCCAGCACTTGTTGTTTGTTGATTTGTTGATGATAGCCATTCTGACAGGTGTGAGATGGTACCTCATTATTGTTTTGATTTGCATCTCTCGGATGATTAGTGACTTTGAGCATGTTTTCATATGTCTCTTGGCTTTCTGAATGTCTTCTTTTGAAATTTGTCTATTTAGATCCTTTGCCCATTTTTTGATTGGATTGTTTATCTTCTTTTTGTTAAGTTGTATGAGTTCCCTATAAATTTTGGAGATTAGGCCCTTATCAGATATGATGTTGGCAAATATGTTTTCCCACGAGGTGGGTTTTCTTGTTGTTTTGTTGATGGTTTCTTTTGCTGTGCAGAAGCTTTTTATTTTGATGTAGTCCCATTTGTTCATTTTCTCTTTAGTTTCAACTGCCCTAGGAGCTGTATCATTGAAGAAATTGCTTCTGCACATGTCTGAGATTTTGTTGCCTTTGGATTCTTCTAGAATTTTTATGGTTTCCTGTCGTGCATTTAAGTCCTTTATCCATTTTGAGTTTATTTTTGTGTATGGTGTAAGTTGGTGGTCTAGTTTCATTTTCTTGCATATATCTGTCCAGTTTTCCCAACACCATTTATTGAAGATTCTATCTTGGCTCCATTGTATGTTCTTGCCTCCTTTGTCAAATATTAATTGAGCATATTGGTTTGGGCCGATTTCTGGGGTCTCTATTCTATTCCACTGATCTATATGTTTGTTCCTGTGCCAGTACCAGGCAGTTTTGAGAAAGTGGCTTTGTAATACAGCTTGATATCTGGTATTGAGATCCCACCTACTTTGCTCTTTCTTAGGATTGCTGCAGCTATTCGGGGTCTTTTTTTATTCCAGATGAATTTTTGGAGAGTTTGTTCTAGGTCTGTGAAGTATGCCGTTGGTATTTTAATGGGAAGTGCGTTGAATTTATAGATTGCTTTGGGTAGTATGGACATTTTAATGATGTTGATTCTAACAATCCATGAACACGGTATGTTCTTCCATCTGTTTATGTCTTCCTCTATCTCTTTTTTCAACGTCCTGTAATTTTCTGAGTAGAGGTCTTTTACCACTTTAGTTAAGCTTATTCCTAGGTAGATTAATTTTTTTGGTGCGATGGTAAATGGGATTGTTTTTATAATCTCTCTTTCTGAAAGTTCACTATTGGTGTATAGAAATGCCTCAGATTTCTTGGCATTAATTTTGTATCCTGCTACTTTGCCAAACTCATGTATTAAGTCTAGTAGTTTTTTGACGGAGTCTCTAGGGTTTTGTATGTATAATATCATGTCCTCTGCAAATAAGGACAGTTTTACTTCCTCTTTTCCAATTTGGATGCCTTTTATTTCTTCTTCTTGTCTAATTGCAATGGCTAATACTTCCAGGACTATGTTGAACAGGAGTGGTGAGAGTGGGCATCCCTGTCTTGTTCCTGTTCTTAGGGGAAATGGTGTTAGTTTTTGTCCATTGAGTATGATGTTGGCTGTGGGCCTGTCATATATGGCTTTTATTATGTTGAGGTATGATCCTTCTATTCCCACCATGCTGAGAGTTTTTATCAAAAATGGGTGTTGGATTTTGTCAAACGCTTTTTCTGCATCAATTGATATGACCATGTGGTTTTTTTCTTTCAATTTGTTTATGTGATGTATCATGTTTATTGATTTGCGGAGATTGTACCATCCTTGCATCCCTGGGATAAATCCTACTTGGTCATGGTGTATGATCTTTCTGATGTACTGCTGGATCCGATTTGCTAAGATTTTGTTGAGGATTTTGGCATCTATGTTCATGAGGGATATTGGCCTGTAATTCTCTTTCATTGTGTTGTCTTTACCTGGTTTTGGTATTAGGGTGATGCTGGCTTCATAGAATGAGCTTGGAAGTGTTCCTTCTTCTTGAATTTTTTGTAGTAGTCTGAGGAGTGTAGGTTTTAGTTCTTCCTTGAATGTTTGGTAAAACTCTTCTGTGAAGCCGTCTGGTCCTGGGCTTTTGTTTGCTGGAAGCTTTTTGATGACCGCTTCAATTTCTTCCATAGTTATTGGCCTATTGAGATTTTTAGATTCTTCCTGATTGAGTTTTGGAATGTTGTATTTTTCTAGGAATTTGTCCATTTCCTCCAGGTTGTCTAGTTTGGTGGAGTAGAGCTGTCCATAGTATTGTTTAACAATCATTTGTATTTCTGTGGGGTCTGTTGTTATTTCGCCTCTATCCTTTCAGATTTTGTTTATTTGGGTCCTCTCTCTTTGTTTCTTGGTGAGCCTGGCTAGAGGTTTGTCAATCTTGTTTATCCTTTCTAAGAACCAGCTCTTGGTTTCATTGATTTTCTGTATTGTTTTTTTTTTTGTCTCTATGTCATTTATTTCTGCTCTAATCTTTATTATCTCCTTCCTTCTGCTCACTCTGGGCTTTTCTTGTTGCTCTCTTTCTAATTCTGAAAGCATCTTTTAACAAATCCAATGAATTCCATTATGGAGAGGATTTTGACCATTAGGTACAAAAAATTAGCAAAAAATTCAGACTTCTGCACAATGACATGACTTTTCCAGTACTTGCCAAACTATTGGCAGTTTTTCTTTCAACCTACAAGTAGCTTTTGTCTTATCAAAATAAAACCAAATACCATAAAACTCTATTTCCCCAAAAGTGCATTCAAAGAAATGCAGAACTGGGCATGGAGAAAGAAAATGATATGAAGTTAGGGAGCCTTAACCCAGAGTTAGAAAAACCCATGTGTGTGTGTGTGTGTGTGTAAATAAGTGGATGTACCAAGCATTTTTAGAGCTATTGAAAAAAGAAGAGCTTATATTCCAATGTTATAGAGATGTGAATAAGTTACAGGCAGACAAACAGTTGTATAAGGCTGCATTTAAATACTGAAATTGGGACTAATGATATGATAGTGAAACAGAATGATTTGCAGTTTAGATTAGAAGTCCTGCTATAATTTTTCTTCCTACCCTTCACTGACTTCTTAGATATAAGCAGTCACTAGTTTTCTGTCACTAATATATTAATTTGCAATTTCTGAAATTTGATATGAATGCAATTATGTTGTATGTATTCTTTAACAGAATAATTTTGATGTATGTTAGAATGGGATGTAAATAAAGTGGACATGGATCTGTGCACGGTGTCAACATAGATCACAACGAAGAAAATCTGATTGAGAACAAGACAAAGATATGGAAATAATACCTGGAAAAAATTTTACCACTCTTTGGAAAAGAGTGGTTATAATTTAATATCAGGACAACATTGTGTGTTATTTTTACCTTGTTTATAAATTTTCACACATCCTTTAGTTATATATTGAAATTCATAGCAGTCTCCCCTTATCTGTGATTTCACTTTTCACAATTTCAGTTCCATGTGGCTTCAGTTACTCACTGTCAACTGCAGCGGGAAAACATTAATGAAGATTTCTAGAAATAAACTATACATAAGTTTTAAATTGCACACCATTCTGAGTAGTATAATAAAATCTCACAACATCCTGCTTCATCCCGCCCTGAACGTGAATCATCACTTTGTCCAGTTTCTCTACGCTTGTACACCCCCTGCCCATTAGTCACTTAAGTAGCAGTCTTCATTTTGAAATCTACTGTTGTGGTATCACAGTGCTTGTGTTTAAGTAACTATTATTTTACCTAATAATGATTTGAAAGGGAAAGAGTAGTGATGTTGGCAATTTGTATTTGTCAAAGAGAAGATATAAAGTTTTTCCTTTAAATAAAAAGGCAAGTACAGTAAAAACTATTTTGAGAGAGAGACCACATTAACATAGATTCTATTACTACTGTAATTATTCTATCTTATTTTTATTTATTATTATTAGTCTTTTACTGTGCCTAATTTATATATTAAACATTAATCATAGATATAGATTTATAGTAATATATAGGTTCGGTACCACCTGTGGTTTCAGAAATCCAGTAGGGGGTCTTTAAATATATGGATAAGGGGGATATACTATATGTATTTTCATTTATAGTATAGGTTCATAGGTCCTTGGCTTGCAGATGGCTGCTTTTTCTGCATCCTCCTATTATCTCTCCTCACTCTCTGTGTGTATATATCTATTTTCTTCTTACGGACAGCAGTCATATTGGATTTTAGGGCCCAGACATATGTTCAAATACAGTCAAATTTGGAAGTACTGGGAATTAGGACTTAAATATAAGAATTTTGAGGGTCATAATTTAGCCCATAAAATCCCCCAATTATTATTATTATTATTACCTTTAAAAAACTCTAATATAAAGGAGTCTAAACCTAAGTCACAACTGACAAATTCAATTGAAAATCTTCAGGACTTTTAGAAGGATGCTCCTAAGATTTGGATTAGTGTATTACAGTAAAAGCTTTCTGGTACTGAAAGTTTTTGTAAACTATAAAATATGTGCATTATTTCCATTTAACTCATAATTAAATTCTGTGTTTTAGTGAATAATATGTAAAACATATTGCTTTGTTTCATCTTTGTTCTGAGAAATATAATTACAAATGCTTCATATAGAGAACAATTTTAATACTAACTAGAGGCCCAGTGCATGAAATTCATGCATGGGTGCAGTCCTTAGGCCTGGCCAGTGATCGAAGCGTGAGTGTCTGGTGTGGAAGGGCAGGTCCCAGCTGACATCTGAGCCCTGGGCAGCACCTGGGCCCCTGCACGACCCCCTCCTCCTGAGTCACAGCTCCTGAGTCCCCACCCAGAGATGTGGTGAGCGCAGCTGGATGCTGTGGGCTGGGGCACAGCATGGGCCTCTGGGATGCCCAGTGGCACTGAAAGAAAGCCAGGCGGACAGCGTACTCTCTCCTGGCTGGTCTCGCAGACCGGCTCCTGTGAGAACCCATGGGGAGTTCAACCAGCCCCTGCAGTCCTGGTGGCTGCAGCCCAGCTCACCAGAAAGAGGCAGTGAAGGTGTGGGGCGGGCTCTTTGTGGACGCCCGGGACCTGAGCATGGAGGCTTCCCCTGGTGCGCAAGCCCTGGTGTCCTGGGGGAGGGTAGCAGGGGAGTGAGAGCGAGCTCGGGGACACCCCACATTCTCACCTCACCTCCATCTCCATCACCCCCACCCCCTGGTAGCTGGCAAGAAGTCCTAGCATGCCATATTCTGCGCCCCCTCCTGGTGGTCAGTGCACGTCATAGCAACCAGTCAAACTTCTGGTCTCCTGGTCAAACTCCCAGTTGAACGACTGCCAGAGGGGACAATTTGCATATTAGGCTTTTATTATATAGGATTTTTTAAATTATTAGGTAAATTATTTTTACCTAATAATTTTTGTAAATTATTAGGTAAATTATTTTGTAAATATAACTTATTGTCAGGTGTTTTCAGGTAAAATAATTTTTCTAACTTTTCATTTCTATTAACAATCATAAAGACAAATTCTTCTCTCTTTGGGGAATAGATTTTTAAAAACCATTTACCAGAATAAAAATGAAACATTGTGTCATCATGTATAATTTCAGGTTTTGTGACACTTAGAGATTGTGATTTTTCAGTAAAGATATGGTTGTTTTGTTGATATAATACAATTTGTATTTTAAAAGGAGATACTCTAAGTTGTTTAATATCTGTCTGTGATTTTATAATATCAAAAATTATCAAATTGTGACCAGTCTTTTATAATTTTCCCAAATATTTTTTATATTCTGTAGAAAGCATAATTTAAGTGGGTAAACAAAGCTCAATATATTGGTTTGAATATGTTTTATGAGACACACAATACATTACTTAGAAATTGCTCTTTATTTTTTCTAGGCATTGTGCTTTATAATCTCATATGTGTGTACGTAACATATATACACACACATATATATATATAATATAACTCAAATTAATAAAAATAAAAATAAAATCTTTGTTAACTTAAACACACTGTCTTAAAAGTTCAAGTCTTAAACCTTACCTTATTTTCTTTAAGCTTAATTAATTTGCAACTTTATTGTCTTGAGCCCTGTGAAAATAATGGTTACTATTTATTATAAAACTGATAAACAAAAGCACTTAGTATTGTGTACATTGCTAGGTTTATTCTATAAAACTTTGAATACCTGCATTTGGTACTGAGGTGATATATGCTTTAGCAGCCATTTGAATAATAGCTGCATATTGTAAAAAATAATGCAATTGCTTTGCAATAGATTTTGCTATGAGATGAATTTGTCCCCCTAATTCATATGTTAAAGCCTCAATTCCCAGTACCTCATAATGGGACTGTATTTGGAAATAGAGCCTTTAAAGGGGCAGTTAAGTTAATATGAGGTCATTATGGTGGGACTTAATCTAAATCTAATATGACTCATGTCTTATAAAGAGAGGAGATTAGGACACAGACACACGTAGGAAGGGAAGACCATATGGAAATACAGGGAGAAAACAGCCTTGCAATCCAAGGGGAGAGGCTTCAGAAGAAACCAGCCTTGCTGATCTCTTGACCTAGAACTTCTAGCTTCTAGATCTTCAAGGAAATTAATTCTGTTGTTCAAACCACCCAGTCTGCCGGGAGCCGGTCCATCCTTGCTGCTTGACACAGTCGCTGCAGGAAAGACATCTGAACAGCATATGTTTCAAGGGACCTGGCATATATAGCATATTGTTCTTAATATGTTTGCTCTCTTTAGCGCCATGTGTTTTAACCAAGGTCACCTCTCCGAGAAAGGTTGTTTCCCCAGGTGGGGATCTTTCCCTAAGGTTAGGGAGGGGATACAACCCCTTAATTAAGTGCCAGGCGGGTAGTTAAGCTACATAATCTTTACTCCCTGGAATGGAGATAAGAAACGCCCTAACCTTTGTAATAGAAATTGACAGGATTAAAATCGGCTGGTATAAATATGGATGTAACAAGACAATAAACGTCAGATCCTCATCAGATCCTCATCAGCTCCTCGTCAGATCCTCGTCAGATCCTCGTCAGATCCTAACCAGAACCTAGCCAGAGAACATGGCAAAAGAACCTGGATAGAACCTGGCTAAAGAACCTGGTGACTGAACCTGGCTGGAGAACCTGGAGAACCTGGCTGGAGAACCTAGCGAGAGAACATGGCACCAGAACTTGGTTGGAGATCCTGACCAGAACTTGGTTGGAGTTCCTAACCAGAACTTCGCTGGAGATCCTGGAGGGAGAACCTCGCTATGCTGATGAACTGAAACCAGTTTCCATGTCATTCATTCTTCGCCGACTCCGTCCACACCTTTGGGGATCCCTGGACCTGTTGGGGTTGGACCCCAACAATTGGCGCCCGAACAGGGACCCCTAGGTAAGCCCCCCTGCACTCGGGACGGATAGGACTCCACCGTAGAAAGAGGGTGGATAGTCTTCGCCGACTCCGTCCACACCTTTGGGAACCCCTGGAACAGGATTCCCCTAGGTAAGCCCCCCCCCCATTGAGAACCCCCACACTCGGGACGGATAGGACTCCACCAGGGTGCTACAGACCCCCCTATAGAGGATAAGTAGGGTAAGAAGGTGGATAGTACAGAACTTAGATTGAGAAGATGTGCCATACTGAGTCCAAAGAAAGAAGACTCTGTGTTGATCTTTAGATTGAGAAGATGTGCCATACTGAGTCTAAAGAAAAAAAGACTCTGTATTGATCTTTTAACACATATGCTTGCTAGCAGAGGAGTTAAGGTTACTCCCAGTCAGACAGAATGTTTTATACAAGAAGTATGTCCATGCTTTTCTGAGGAAGGAAATGTGCCAGAAAGGTAAATGTAGAGGCATGGGAGAAGATAGGCCCAAGGAGCCTTATCCTTAACCCCACTGCAGCCTTTCCACCCCGGGAAAGTGCAGGATTGGAAAGCTCTCCCTGGGGTGATAGATCAGGACTCAGGTAATAGTGGAAAGCGCCAATCCTACTCTTGAAATGGATATAAGAGAGCATTTGGAGTTTTTCTTTTTAATGCCTGCTTTGGATTGAGTAAATGCATTACGTGTATCACCACAATGGACCCAGAGAAGCTCCTTGTCTCATCGTTCCAAAGACTTAGAGTTGCCCCGATGACAGAAAAGCGGAAAAAAGAAGAAAAGAAAGGCTATGCAAGGGACTGAGGTGCCAACATGGGGTCAGCTGAAGAAGTTAACAACTGAGGCCCAACAGATGGTAGAAAAGTAAGAAGTGGAAGCTACTCTCTCAGCCAAGTCCGAGGACTCTGAGTAAATCAGCAAAAGAAACTTTCATTTAGCAGAAACTAACTTATTTCGTCAAATGGAAAGACTTACTTACAGGAGCCTGGAAGGGACCTGATGTACTTTTAACCTCGGGGAGAGGAGATGCTTGTATATTTCCACAGGATGCAGACTCACCTGTGTGGATTCCAGACTGTCTAATCCGACCTTATGTCACACCACCCTCCGTCTCCACCTCATCCTCCTCCCCCCCAGTATTATCCATATCGGTCGACCCAGAGGGCACAGCTAACTCCTCCCCAGACACCAACACCACCATCAAGCACGGCCCTGATGGACCCTTTGATGCAGCCCTTCAACTCGCTGACGCTTCGGGAAGCCCATCACCAATGATGCCGCCCGTAGCCAGATCAACAAGGACAACCAAACCACCAACTTGAGGACAGCTGAAATCCCTAGACTGAAGAGGCCAGCAACCTTCTACAGGAACAAGGCTCCATGTGCGCTTCATCCACTATGTTTATAGCTATGCTCACTATCATTGCTTGCCAGTCTTCTTCTGAGTCTTAAACAACCCAATCCGAGAGGTGGCCGCTGATTTACATGCGCTATCATTTAAAAAATAAAAAAAGGGGGAATTTGCCGGGAGCCGGTCCATCCTTGCTGCTTGACACAGTCGCTGCAGGAAAGACATCTGAACAGCATATGTTTCAAGGGACCTGGCATATATAGCATATTGTTCTTAATATGTTTGCTCTCTTTAGCGCCATGTGTTTTAACCAAGGTCACCTCTCCGAGAAAGGTTGTTTCCCCAGGTGGGGATCTTTCCCTAAGGTTAGGGAGGGGATACAACCCCTTAATTAAGTGCCAGGCGGGTAGTTAAGCTACATAATCTTTACTCCCTGGAATGGAGATAAGAAACGCCCTAACCTTTGTAATAGAAATTGACAGGATTAAAATCGGCTGGTATAAATATGGATGTAACAAGACAATAAACGTCAGATCCTCGTCAGATCCTAACCAGAACCTAGCCAGAGAACATGGCAAAAGAACCTGGATAGAACCTGGCTAAAGAACCTGGTGACTGAACCTGGCTGGAGAACCTGGAGAACCTGGCTGGAGAACCTAGCGAGAGAACATGGCACCAGAACTTGGTTGGAGATCCTGACCAGAACTTGGTTGGAGTTCCTAACCAGAACTTCGCTGGAGATCCTGGAGGGAGAACCTCGCTATGCTGATGAACTGAAACCAGTTTCCATGTCATTCATTCTTCGCCGACTCCGTCCACACCTTTGGGGACCCCTGGACCCGCTGGGGTTGGACCCCAGCACCAGTCTATTGTGCTTTGTTAAAGAAACCTTAGCAGAGTAATACAGATTTCATATAACCCCAATACACGCACTTTGGTGAGAAAACCACACATATTTCACCTTCATTTTATTAAACACACTAGAGGCCCAATGCACAAAATTTGTACAAGACTAGGCCTTCCTTCCCCCGGCCGCCGGCACCAGCTTCCCTCTGGCACCCAAGACCTAGGTTTCCCTCTGGCCCCTGGCAGGCACCCAGGACCTGAGCTTCCCTTGCAGCCCTGGCTTTGTTAGGAAGGTCATCCAGAAGTACGTCCGGAAGGATGTCCAGTCTAATTAGCATATTACCCTTTTATTATTATAGATATGTGTTGGGTTCCAGTGTACTCTTAGAAGATAAACAAGCTCCATGCTTTTAATCAAAGTTATCATTAGGCTAGCATTAAGAGAGATAGACAACAAATAAATAATTGCATAAGCAAAAGA
The DNA here is from genome assembly GCF_028538775.1 of Myotis yumanensis. Lineage (NCBI taxonomy): Eukaryota > Metazoa > Chordata > Mammalia > Chiroptera > Vespertilionidae > Myotis > Myotis yumanensis. The sequence goes on from NW_027223754.1 coordinate 134,808,925, forward strand.
ATATCATGAAGTTATATTTTTTCTAGATTGAAATATTAATACTAGCTTTCTTTTGGTAGCAGTGGACTATGTGCAAATTAATTTGGCTTAAGCCAGTAAAAGAATCACTTGTGTGTATTGAACATAATATATTTTTTAGGTTCCCCTTATCTTAAATAAACTTTTAAACTAATTTCTTCTTCTCTCTGATGGTTGATTTTGCATGGTCCAAGAGCAAGCCTGAAATTAGAGAGAATGTGCAAAGACAAATGCTCAAACCAGTCTTTCTTTGCTAAAGGCAAGGGGATTATGCTTTGCTAGTGAACGCTGCTAGGTGTCTGCTCATGCCAGTCTTCTGACCCTGGTGGTCTTGAACCTCTCTTTGGGAGTTCTGATGGTGCTTGCAGGGCTGCAGATTTGCTCTTAGCACCTGTAGACAGTCTGAAGATTTCGTAGCACATGAGCCACTACAGCTTTCACACGTAAACACAGATTTCCTATACCAACCTTCTGTTTGTTCTGGTGAAACTTCTCATCCATTTCTTATATGACTTGGTAACTTATTCACAGTCATAAGTGGTAGAAAAAAATTGTTTCTGGGCCACTTCATGGGCTCGAAATGTATGTGCTTTTTCCATGATAGTTTATAGTACATGATTGCTTTTAAAATACAATTCCCACTTATACTTGCACAGATATGAAGACTGACAATTTCATTTTCAAGTCATCCGTATGGCAAAAGTAGAAATTAATCTTAAAATTAGCATGTGCTTGTCTATAAAGATCTCATTTGTGAGTTTAGATTATATTACTCATAGGATACTAGTGAGACTTAGAACAATCCTTTAGGAAAGTGTTACAAAATGAGAGAATTTGAGTTTTATTTGTACACTCTTTGCATGTCAAAAATACATAATGACATCCGTACTGCTTTTATTCTTTTTTTTGATTAAATGCATTTTATTTTTAAACAACCTACATGACATGTTTTTTTCTTAAAAACAATGCCTTCACTCCAAATAAATCAAGGTTAAAATAAATGAAGAGCTCAAGATAACATCAGTCCCATTTGTCCCTAGTTTGGGTGTGTGGATGCAAAGGCAGTTGGTTATGATGACAGGTGATGATCCAAACTGCCCAATTTGTTAACATTTTCCCATTTCTAAGCCATCCTTAAAGAAAATCATATACGGGGTCAGCCATCCTCATGGTAGCCCAGCAGAGCAGTCACGCCATCTGGATTCACGTTTTCACCAACAACGAACTGGTAGTTTTTGAAATTGGCAAGGGTGTGCTTGATTTGTTCTGCAGCCCCTGTCATAAAAGGTTTTACTCTTTCTGGTCTCTGTTCTTCAAGCTCCCCTTGGAATGATTTCATGTCATCTTTGATGTACTTCTTGTAAGCTTCTTTTGTGAAGCTGGCTTCCTGCATATGATGGTTCATGACAATATCAACACCTGGGATGACTATACTTTTGGTGCCTTCAGCGGAGACATTTCCACCAATAAGCGAGTCATCAATGTTACCCTCTGTCCTACTGACCATCTTCACCCCTACCTGCAGGCACAGCCTATCTGGGATCTCCCAGATCTTGTAGATATCTGAGAACATCTCCTCATGGCTGATGAGGTCCCAGTAGTAGAGGATCATGATGCCAGCTGGAAGGAGAGAGCAGTGCTGCCTTAGCAGGAGCATGGAGTGTAGTGCAGCCAGAGTGGTACTAAGGGGCGTGGGAAGTGGGCAGAAAAGCTGCTTTTATTATTTTAAGAATTCTAAGGCTCAGTTCCTTAACGGCGATGATTGACATTTGGGGCTAGATAATATTTCGCTGTGGGAGACTGTCCTATGCATTGTAGGATGTTTAACAGCATCCTTGTACTGTCTTCACTAGATGCCAATAGGACCCCCCTCAAAAAACAAACAAACAAAAAAACCCCCACAACAACAACCAACCCACACACACACACACACACACACACACACACACACACACACACACAATGGTGGCAATAGCCAAAAGAGATTCCAGACTTTGCCAAATGGTCCCTGGGGAACAAAACCACACCCAGTTGAAAACAAGTGATCTAAAGAATTTATTGAAACACCATTTCATATTAGAAAACAAGAGGTTTTAGTCTGTGTACCAGAAATTAAATCCGAATTTTGCTATTTTCTAGCTTTGACTTCTAGTGTGTCACTTTATTCTCTGGGATTCTATTTCCTCATTTGCAAATTGAGGACCATTTCCATCTGCCGCTTGAGAAACTTAGAATCAATTTCCAACTCCATAACATGGCTTTTGAAGGAGAAGTAAAGTCTATGATTACAGAAAATAGTCCAATCTAAGGAAACTCATTTACTTTGGTTGGTCAGATAAACCCCTCAAAGGTGACATGGAAAGTGAAACATGCAATAATAAAAATGCAAGCCTTGGAATAACGAGGATTCAGATTGGTTTTATAGAAGAGGGGGAAAAAGTACAAGGACCCCAAAGTCTTTGTCAGAAATTGATTATGCCTTTTCTCCCATTCTAGAGTGATAACACTAGTATTTATTTCTAAGCCTGATATCAAAAAGTCACTGCATGTGAAAGAACTATAAAAATCACAGTGCCATGTGTAGCTTATGGTTGTTCCACCATTTTTGTTTTCAAAGTTATTATATTAACATTACACAAGCCAGTAAAATGTATATAATAAAGAAAATTGTATTTCATAAGTTGAATTGGCATGAATTTGAATTTACTATTACAGATAGTATCTTACTCTTCCATGTAACTTGCTTCCAGCCACATGCTCATTATATTTCATTCTTGGTCTCTATATGAATAACTCATCAAAGTTTATGCTTATGATATGATTCCTATATTCTAGAATAGGCATCTTTTTGTTGCTTTATTTAAAAAATGGTAAAACTCCATTTTCCATAAAGGGCATGAACCCAATTTTGGTTGTTAAATAGCATGTTTTGTTAAAAAAAAATCCCTGACACTTACAAACATACTTTTGTTTTACGTAGCGAGTTACCTCTTATAGGGTATGTGGCATTTCACTTATTTTACCCCCTTGAACTGCAAATATAACTCCATGAAATTTCCATCTTTCATATTAACTTTATTTTGACCACCTATTTTGATAATAACTGATTGAAGTTTTATTTTTGTTCTAAACTCCTGATTTTTTTCTGCTTCTTTTCTTCTTGATGTCATTATTATTTATGAGCCTTTCAACTGCTTGTAATTGTATACAAGCATTATGTACAAGCATTGGAATTAAAAGATTATATCAGTTTATAAATCTAATGATAATAATTAATTCAATTGAAGCTATATCTCTTTATGTTGTGATACAATCATTATCTAATACTAGAGGTCCGATGCATGAAATTCGTGCAAGGGGCTCGGCCCTCACAGCCACGGCCAGCCCTCACAGCCTTGGCTTCATCAGGAAGGTGGCCAGGATGGTTGTCCTGCTGTTCAGTCTAATTAGCATATTAGCTCTTTATTACATAAGATTCCCAATCACAATCTTATGTAAGGAAAAATAAAATATGTTTTTCAGCCCTGCCAGTGTGGCTCAGTGATTTAGCATTGACCTATGAACCAGGAGGTCATGGTTCCATTCCCAGTCATAGCACATGCCCAGGTTGCAGGCTCCATCCCCAGTGTGGGGTATGCAGGAGGCAGCTGATCAATGATTCTCTCTCATCATTGATGTTTCTATTTATCTCTACCCCTTCTTTCTAAAAATCAATAAAAATGTATTTTAAAAAACCTTAAAAATAAATTATGTTATTCAGCTTATTCAATGACAAGAAAACATTTTCATTTCAATCATAGTGATTATAAACCTGTTCTTCTATATGACACTGGTAAACTAAGAATGATCTATTTCTGAATCTAGACACAGATATACTATATTATCTGTATCCAGAAGTAATTAAGAGAATGGACCATAACTACTACATTGGAAACCCAGTGACAGCTAAGGTAATTTAAATGTCATGCTCCCAAATGAAAATATTTGTTGAATAATATAGCCTCTATATCCTGAGCCCAAGTGAAAATCTCAGAAAGAGACATATTATATGGTCACCAATTAAACACAAGTTCAAAATTATTTATCTTTATGGCCAAACATTAACACACACACACACACACATAAAAGAAAATGAGATTGCTATAATAATACTAAGCTTTACTGTCTTCCTAAATTCTGTATTTACATGAAAAAAAAATCATGGAAATCAATTTGTTTTCATAGTCATAAAAGATTTTTCTATTTTTTTGCCTAAACTTGTCTTATATTTACACCTTTTTCACTTCTACCTGACAAAGTTTTATCATATCATCATACATAAATTTTTGGTATCTGTGATAGGCAGAATTTTAAGATAGCTCAAGTGTTTTGCGCCTTTGTGTAATCACCTTTTCTTGGCTTTGTACAGGACTTATCCATATAATGAGAAATTGCTCTGGTGATTTTGTTAGGTTATACAGCAGAAGAGATTTTACAGATGTCACTAAAGTCCCTAATCAGTTCACTTTGAGTTAATCCATAGGGAGATGATCCTGGGTAGCCTGGCCTACTCAGCTCAGCCCTTAATTGACAGAGATCCACAGTGAGCTTCTCCTGATGCCTTTTGAGGAGCAAACTACCCTGTTGTGGAGAGGACCATGTGGCAGGACCTTCAGAACTGAGAATGACCCCTATTTAACCTCCAGAGAAAGCAGAGACCCAGCCCTACAACTACATGGAACTAAGTTCTGCCAACAACCAATGAACTTGCACATGAACCCTGAGCTTCATATTAGAATGAAGCTAAACTAACACCTTGATTTCAGCCTTATGAGAGCCTAAAAATAGAACCCAGTTAGAACATGCCTGGACTTCTGTTGTACGGAAAATACAATAATAAATTTGTTATTTTAATCCACTGTGTTTGGAGTAACTTGTTTTAAGTCACTAGGTTTGTGGTAACTTGTTACACAGCAATAGAAGACTTATATGATGTCTTTCTTCTAATAATGCTTATTTCTAAAGTGTAACAAAGCTCAGTGTATTTTGGCATTTTAAGGAATCATTTATTCTCCCTGTCAGTTCCCAGTTTTATGTTCACTCCTAAACATGCATTTATGTGTAATAAAGTAGAGAATACAAGGCATGGGTCTATCCTGCTAGGAAGTATGTAACACCCTAGAATTTTTAAAAGGGGCCTTAACTTCTATTGGGTCAAACATTTACTTTACAAAGAAAAAATTGAAGAGTTTGAATTTGTTTTATTAATTAACACTTCAAAAATGAGTAAAAATATAAAATGAGATAAAAACTAGTATAAGTAAGTAATTTATTTACATTTCTTCAAGCACATTGAAGTCCATTATGTGATTTACCTAAAGGTAGATAATTTTGATCCATTTGTTTCCGATGCTTGTATTACTTCTTTCTTCCAGATTTCTTAATAAATCATTGCCTATAAGCAGAGAGTGAGCAATGCCAGAGAGTTTCTCAATGGGTATATTTTAAAATTTATTAGCATCTGCAATCAAGGATTTAGTGAAGGTCAAGGATAAAGTTAATGTTTAAAAATGAAGCTGTAGTACTTTGGTAGCATTGCAGGTTAAAAACAAATTATAAAAATTTTGACTTTGAAACATGATACTGAAAATCCTTTTTATAAAAGCTGCAAAATAAGATATTTTAGCTAATGAGTAAGAGCTGGCAGAACATAAATGGAAATATGTTTTATTGGCCAGCATGTTCTGGATGCATATGAGTGTCTAAATAGATGATGCTCCAAAGAGTATTTTTGGCATTAAAGTGTTTCCAAACATTTTGATCAGGAGTTTGATTGCCATATGTCCATATCCTCTAACTTAAACTCTGAACAGAGTTTAGGTCGCTTGGGATTTCTTACATCCTGGCAGTACTAACTCTTTTACCATTGAATATTGTGGCTTGCAAAATGCATTGTTTGCCTCTCTTTCATTATCATCCTTGTGTATTGATCATGTCAATAAAAACTGTCTGGAATTTGAGCTAAAGCAATGATTGATTGAAGCTCTGTTTTGAGAAGCAGCCATGCTTAGTGTTTGCTCTTGAATAGTGCTTGTGAATTGCATTGGCAGGACACTGAAACACAGAGCTTTCATATGCAGATTCATGTTTAGTCATAGATTTTAAATTTTTCATCTAGACTTCTGTTTTACACTTCTAAAGCACGTAATGTTGTTTTCATCTTTGTTTCCCCACAGAGCATTTCAAAAAGAAGACATGAAACATATTTGCAATTACATTACTGAATAACATGCTGGGTATTTTATTTTTTTAATCAAATCATTTTATTTTAAAAAAACATGCAAATGTCACCAAAGGTAGAAATCTGAGTTCTGGGGTGAAATGGTTGAACCTGAAACTTTTCTAGTGCATAATTTGCCTCACTATGTGTTTTAGTTGTTGTTTTTTCTGATCCACGAATATGTTTAGTATTTGTAAATGTATACTTACAAATAATCCTGCAATATGGAAATTTTAAAAGGAGCCTTTTCTTTTTTTTTCATTTGAATTAACTTTTTAGATATGACATTTCTGGCTATGCATTGTAAGCAATTGATGGTTGAATTTTTTAATAAATATGCTTTTTTGTATATTAATATGCTTTTTGTATATTAATATCATGTTTTTTAATTTCTATGCTCATTTTATTTTGTATTTTAAATCAAAATTTTCACTGTTATCTTTTAATGTTCATTCTGAATATCTGAGCTTTTAGTGTAATTGTCTTGATAAGGGACCCCAAGAATTGTATAATAAAAAGCATCAAAATGAAATATTGTTGATTGATTTATATCACAGGCAAGGTTGGCATGCTTCCCAAGCAGCAATAGAAAGGGTTCAATTGGGAGCGCAAATGCCATAATTGAAAATAAAGGTTTTTATATTTAACACCTCACCTACTGAAAAGGGGGGGATTTCTTTTCTTTCATTAGATAGCTTGAGGCCTCAATCTCATATCTAATGGTGTCTGGGCCCATTTAAGCTATATATCAAGTTAAATAGCTCCCTGTCTGGCAGACATTTATAAGTAGAATTTTGAATGATCTCAATCCTTCAATTTAATAAAGGAGATGGTATATCTTAATAGATCCTGTGTATTCAATAAGCTTTATACAATTCAGCAATGACTGAATACAAAGCACTTTGAAGACAAGAAGAATGACTGGTTGAATCAGAGGATGACTCTGTCTGCTTACAATCCATGCACCATGGTTCTGATAGTGGTACACAGAATGACCTTGTTTTTCCCTGTGGCAAATTGCCATGCCTGACATTCATGGAAATTGCCACATGCTTGGATTCCTAAGTCACTGTTCTGCAATTTCCATCCCTTTGAAGGGACTTCTTTTTCCAAACTCATTGTCTAGGAGTGCATCAGAAAGGAACTGTAGTTTTGAGAACATGGTCTGACTGCACAAAACACAACACAGCATGCAAATTGAATTTAGAAAAGAAAAGAATTATCCTATTATCCAAGTGAGAATAATGGACTTAAACAACACTTAGCTACTCATACTCAAACAAAAATCCTTATGGAAAATTTTCCTGATTCTGTAAGTGAGTCTTGCCTTAGATTCCAGAAAAGTTGTAAGAGCAGTCTTTTCTATGACACTCTGATAATTAAGCCAACTATTCTCTCAAACAAGAGGGTCTGCAGGCTAAACCTATATCTGTCAATCTAACTATTGATTGATCTATCTGCTCCTATATCTTCAATAAACTATTTACCTACATTTATTTTCCTTAGAAACACCTCCTGTAAAACCTACGTGTGAGTGTTTCTCCACTTCTCTCTACTATTCCATATTCATCTCAAAAGATCTTTTAAATATTTTGCTGAATAGTACTAAGAGAAATGACATTTTTTTTCCAAAAAAGATTCAACATTTTCTCAATTCTGAGTTCATCGCCTTCTTAGCTCTCCATAGCTCCTCCATTTTGTCATGTCCAGATATCTGTCTAGTGTTTGTTATTTAAAATCCTGGCACCCCAAACTCATTGCAAGATTCTTTGTATCAGAAACCATATTTTATTCATTTCTGTATCTTTCATTTTTCCTAACATAGTGCCTTGTGAATAGTCAGAGCTAAATAAATGTATGCTGCATAAGTGATAAAGTATCCTTTATGTTTTATGGTAGCCTACTTTAGAATATGAATTTTATGGATATTTCATTGTATTTATTGTAATTCACAGTTACGAATAAGACTAATAATCAGAAGTTCATACTTCATGCCAGACACTGTACAGAATACTTGATATACATTCTTGCATTGGTTTCTGACAGTTCTAGGAGATTTGATGGGGTAGGAAGTTGAGGGTTACGGAGGTTACGTAACTTGTCCAGAGAGCCAGTAAGTGATACAAGTAGGATTTAATTTCTGAGCTTTCCAACTTCCCACATGTGGTTGGTAATCACTACACTATGTGGTAACTGCTTGAGTTTGGCATGAAAGGTAGTGATTAAAGTGCTCACCTTTCTGGCCATCTTTCTTGTGCACATATGATCCAATTGACTTTTCCCACTCATTTGATTTTAGTGTGGCTGTCTGGTTTCCTATGACATAAAATATATGTAGAAGTGATGGTGTCTTTTCTGACAGAAGCTTTTAGTATCAATTTGTGATCTTCTGTGTTCTCTTGCCACTGCTGAGGTGATTCTAGCAACTTCCTTCAGTCTGAGTTTTTGAGGGACTACAACAAGCATAGCCCTAATACTGGTCTATATTATGACTATACTGTAAAGAAAAAAATTGTCATGTTATGTCGGTAACATGGTGTTCTTCATTACTGAGAATTAACCAAGTCCATTCTAATGGAAATAATGATAACCAGTTTGTTTGTTTGTTTGTTTTTAAAAAAGATTCTTTCTATGATTTTCCTTCAGTCACCTCTGCCTTCTGTTTGAGTCATCTATTGATACACAGATATAAGATAGAAACATTATATTCACTCATATACCACAGTACTTAAAGGGTCAGTTCCTATGGAACAGTTTCAGTAAGAGAACTGATCACTTTTAACCATTTTCACCTGGAAGCTTTTTAAAATTGTTGAGATGGGGATCTACCTGAAATCTACCAAATCAAAATCTCTGAGAGTAGGAATCTGGATTTTCACTGCTATCTTACAGGAGTGTTGTGTGCAGTAAAGTTTGAGAATTAATGCCATGGGGAGGACATTTAAATCCACAGCTAAGTCCTGGGCTCAGTTTTCTCCTTGCAGCATGGCAAGAACTACTCCTAGGCATTGCAATGCAAATTAGAAGTTTATGAACATTTCAGTTTTCAAGATAAAATGAGCAGGATATAATGAAAAAGCATATTTAGAAAAATGAAATTGAGACTTGGAATGTAATTACTTTAAGTCATGTTCCTTGAGTAAGAATCCAAGAAATATGTTTTCATTATGGAAGATACATGGATATAAAATACACATAAAGAAATAATGAAAGAAATAAAAATCAACTATAGTTGTGTATGCCTTTTCAGAATTATTTTCTTTTTCTATGATAGCTCTGCTGGATATATAATGACACACATAGAGTGTAAGTGAGATCATGCATTAAATATTATTATTAGGTATTCTGGGGAAATATTGTTTCCTTTTATTGTGTTATTGTTTTAAACAATATTGTCATGCTTATGGTAGTGAACAATATTTAATGTTTAAAATACTTTCAAGTTTATACTCTACTATTACCCTTCATGTTCTGTTTTTGTTTTGTTTTTTATTTGAAGGCGTGTGGAAGAGATGGGATTGAGGGCAGCTCTGCTATTAATTCATGTGACCCTGGTTGAGTTACTTAAATTTCTGAGCTTTACTTTTTAATCTCTATATTCCTGTTACCATGCCATCCTAATTGTCCTTTATCTCCTGGCCTTATCTCTCTAAGATAGGTGTCTTCATCTCTTTTCATAAAGGAGGACAGAATAATTTAGAGATGTCATACAACCAGATGTCATATGACCAACGTTATCTACCCTAAAGCCTTCAGACTTTGTATCCATATATTTTCTATGATGAAAAAAAATTAACTTTTCATTTAAATATGAGAAACTTGTCTTTGTAAAAGTTAAAATATCTATTTATTCTTTGGATGGTACAATCAAAAGGACACTGTCTTTGGAACAAAAACTCCCAAGATACGAATACCCTGTTTAGCACCTACTAAGTTAAGCTCTGTGGCCACAGTCACCTCCTTTTCTAGACAAAGGGAATAATAAAGTTTCCTTATTCAGTTTAAAGAAAATGAATCCAAAATGCCTAGAGTAGGTCTTGATACATAGTAATGTGTAATGAATATTTCAGTTCTGTTAAATTTTACCAGACTATAAATAACACAAGTAATCCATATACTTTAAAGGCATTATTGTATGAGTTGTTTTTGTTATTGTTGTTTTTTGCTCAATCCCAGCCCACAACCCTCCTCCCCTCTGACAGCTGTCAGTATGTTCTCTATGAATCTGTTTCTCTTTTGTTTGTTAGTCCATTTTGTTTATTAGATTCCACATACGAGTGAAATTCTGTGGTGCTTATCTTTCTCTGACTGGCTTATTTCATTTAGCACAATGCTCTCCAAGTCCATCCATGCCATTGAAAAGAGTAATATCTCCTTCCTTTTTATGGCCAAATAGTATTTCATTGTGTAAAAGTACCACGGCTTTTTTACCCACTCATCTACAAATGGACACTTGGGCTGCCAGAGGGAAAGCAGGGTGGGGAGGTAGGAGAGGGTAAAGTGCAGATAAATGGTGATGGAAGAAGACTTGACTTGGGTGGTGAACACATAATACAATATACAGATGATGTTTTATAGAACTGTACACCTGAAACCTATATAATTTTATTAACCAATGTCAACCCAGTAAATTCAACAAAAATAAAGCGTATTCTTTAAATATAGGGGATATTTTATAAATAGAAATATGGCTTTACTTCTACTAGGTGACATTCTTTTCTACTTCCTTTATCATTTTTATTGAATGTTACAGTCATATTGAGCAAGACACTGATAACTTCACCCAGCACTTATAACTAGGTCTCCCATGCTTACTGAAGCTATGGTTATTCAAATGATTCTAAGGGACTCATAAATACTGGGTTTATTATAAATCAGTAAAGATAATTGTGCATGTGTGAAATAATTACAGATAAATGGTTATTAAGTCTAATAGGTCTGCTTTATTAACAAAGAACACTATATTATAAAGTAATGTAATAATTTTTCTATGAATGAAGATCACACAATCTCTCGTTAGAATGTAGCTAGGTTGAAACTCTGAAGGCTGGCTTGCTTATAAATAAGGAGCCTGCTCTTTGAATTAAATGGTGTATGGCTAAGCAAGCTGCATTTATTTGAGTTCCCAGACAGCCAGAGTTGGATTCAGAAGCCTCTCATTGCCTTGGGGACCTTCCTTTGGCATCTTGCCCAATGGTACACCTCGTGGTAGGAGTGGCTTTATATGTGGTGTTTAAAAGCATCTGGGTTGTTGTTGTCCTGAAGGCTACTACTGACAGACAACAGTCTGGGGAACTTTGATACTAAGCATTCACATGCTAGCCTTTGGTAGTCAAAAGCTGCCAATAAATAAGAGACCAATATATAACTTATCTGAACCAAACTGAACTAAAATAAAGGACCAGCTTCATTTTTATTCTCTACAATTGAAACATGAAGATTCATTGATGGGAGAGCATTTATTGAATACTAACTATGTACTAATGGATAGTGCTTTACTTTTTCATCTATCACCTGCAGAACCACACACATACTTAGGCACAATATTTATCTTCATTTTAAAACTAAAGAAACTAATACTTAGAGAATAAAAGTTTACTCAAACTTACTGTAGATGGTATTGGAGCAAGAATTTGAATGCAGGTAGTCAAAATCAATTTACATAAACATCACTCCTCCGTGTACAACATCTTTATCCATTTTCTCCTGGAAGTTGAAGTTCTGGAATGCCTTAGCACAGGTTGATTATTTAATTAATGACAGGTGCATAGTATATTTCTCTTACAATAGATCATAATGTCAAGAGTAATTTCTCAGAGCATGGTTAAATAGAGATCAAGATTGCAGATTTGATCTTTTCTTGCCTCATTAGCTTCTCCAGAGAAAAATATTATTCAAGGAGATATTGTAGCCCTAATCCTTAAAAATGTGTGACCAGGTATGGATGAGAGAAGTGCACTTCATCTTTAAAACAACCAGAGTACTGGTCAGAGTCATTTAAAAGTATTTTAAAAAAATGAAAGTTTATGCAATTTTAAGGTATAGCATATGTGAAGAAGGGCACATTTGGTTAACATATTATTTTAACATTGTAATGTATAGAATAGGTTTTATCATCATTATATCTTGCTTTCATAGAGGTAATAACATATGTATATATAGATATAGATATATACACTCTTTGTAAATGAAGTGTGATGGATATGTATATAATCATATTTGCACACTACTTCAATTATATACACTGTGTCTTTACTTAAACATTCTTGGCCTGATCTTTAAACACTCAAGTGCTGATGATTTCAATGCCATTAATAAGGTATCTATGTTAACTTTAAATGGTAATTTAATTTAAATTCCCTAAACGGAAATGCAGGAATACATTTAAAATTGAGCTGCACTTTTTAAAATAGCTCTCTGTGGACATTTCCTTCTGCTCCTTATAAGGCAGGCACGTTCCAGCTGTAAGCACTTGCAGTCGGAATGCTTATCGTGACCGATAGTTGCCCTCCTTTCTCTCCCCTTGGGGAAATCTACCAACCTGGTTGCGGACTGTCAGCGGGAAGATAGGTAGAATGATTTATAACCAGCCTGTGGCTGTTTACACTAAAGTGCATATAGCCAAATCACACTGGAGGGGAAAATAGAGTGGAAGATATTGATTCATATTTTTCAGGACTATCACGAAACCCCACAAGCACAGTCAATATTAAGTCTATTACTCAGACTATGCGGAACACTAATGAATATTGAAAAAAATTGAAAGCAATAAAGTAACCTTAAATGTAGAGGGAATACAAAATACAAAGATAATGTTCATGAGTCTTTTTAATTTTAGAGATTTTTTTTTAAAATTCTAGAGACTCTTAAACTGGATCTACAGTATAGTTTTAAGAGCATAATAAAATGAAGATTTTCCTCCTGCTAACATTCCACCCTATTGTTCTGACTAAATAGGAACATACTTAGGTAGCTTATACATTAAATTTCAGTGTGAGATTTTCTAATATGACTAATCATAATAAAGCAAAAAGATAAATAAAACAAAATAAAAAAATTCGACCGAAGGAGTTGCATATAGTGGTCCAGAAACTCAGATCAGTAAATTGATTAGATAAGGTCAAAATTCAGGAATTGTTGGCCTAGTATTAAATTGTTTAGATCAGTGGTCCCAAACTCAAGTGTTTTCAATGGTAAGAGGAATAACATAATGGAGTGCAGTAAGCCAGTATGATATAATAGGGAGTCTTGGCCACAAAGGCATATCGGAGACTTCAGGTTCCATCAAGTTAATACTTCTGTGTTTCAGTATTTGTGCATCTCTATCAATGTCTATCTATCTATCTATCTATCTACCTATCATCTATCTATCATCTAACTATCTATATTTCTATGTAATTGCTAATGTCAATCCAAACTTACCCACAAGCTGAATTCTTCCAGCATCCAGCCAGTTTGTGACCTCTGCACTAGTGCAGATAAAAAAGCTACACTCTAATACACATACATACATACACATGCATAAATGTACATGCAATTATGTAAAATTGAAGGGAAAATTATTTTACCTTGAGATGATGAGAAAGAGAGAATCTCATCTGTCATTTCACATAATTCTTTTTTTTTCTTCCTTTTCCTCTTCTTTATGCTATAGGTATTCTATGACTTATGTCCTCCTCACATACTCCAGCAGTACCCAGTAGAGCTCTGACTTCATGAGGGAAAGCATATCCCATTTCTAAGGGCAGGGAGGGAGAGGGGAAGAGAAGCAGTCTCCCTAAGGGAGAGGATGTCCAAGCAATATGAGTGTCCATCTTTTGGGTAAGTAGGGAGATTTCCCCCTTCCGGGGGTGTTTAACAGAAGCTTCTATGAGACTGGCCACTGGGGATGCTCTCTGATCACTGTCTTTGTTGCTTTAACTGTGCCAAGCCATTTTAACTATCGCTCAAATGGAATTACTTTGTTAAAATAGCATAGTAAATAGAATAAATTATATAGAAGTATATATTACATATATTTATAAACATGTATACATATATTAGGGGTCAAGTGTCAGTTCATTTTTGTAATATATAAATCTATTGTTCAACTTTTAGACATTGAACATTTAACATTCAGATAGAGTTTCAGGAATAGGATGTGTACAATGTAGAGGAATTCCTAAACTTAACTCTTTTTAAAAAAATGTTTTCTGATTTTCTTCTCCACACTCCTCTCTATCTCTGCCAGTTAAATCCTGCATATATCTTCCAGCCCAGCTTACTTGTCATTTGAGTCAACAGAGCCATTCCATCTAATCCCAACACAAAATTGATGACTCTTCTAAACCTGTAAAGCACTATTTTTGTACCTGTTGTGCCATGTCCTTTATAGTTTATGTTATAATTACTTGTGACTATGTCTCATCTCTATTCCAATGCCTTAGACCTCTTTTCCGCCCAGAGGTGTAGTTCTCTGTGCTGAAGCACATATATTAAAAGAGCAATTAGCTGGTATAGTACTTTTATAAATTTTTAAGATTAGTCAAGTTAGAGTAACTATAGGATCCTTTTCATAAGTATGATAATTGGTTACTTCTTATTAATGTTGAGGCAATTAATGCATGTGAGTCTACTAAGTTTAGTAAACAGTAGACAAAGATAAGTCAACTCATGCATTCATGGTCCCTTTAACTTACTATTCAGGTATTACAGCATTGGGAAAATTGTTCTAGTCTATATAATTTTTTTCTTAGTGATTTATAGCTATCTTCTGGGACTGTTAACATTCCATTCAAATTTCTAAGCATGATTATTTTTTCTTTATTTTTGAAAGTATTACAGATGTCTCCCTTTTTTCCCTATTGATCCCCTCTTACCCACTCCCGTCCCCTCCCCAGGCCTTAACCCCACTATGTTTTTCTGATAATCACTACTTAGTACACTCTGACACAGAAATCACAGGAAGATATTTTCTCCATTTTTATCCCAATTCAAAACATAACCTGTATACTACATTCTCTTCCCTGCCTCCTTTTGTGCATATACTAGTGTAAGTGAAACACACTTAATTCTTGATGTCATCTTCTCTGCCTTACAGTTTATTGATACATGTTGGCTTAAGTGTTGAAGCTATTAGGTGAGGTGCATATGCAGTAGAGGAGAAAATGTGAGGCTGTTAATCTCAAAAAGACATATTTGTCAGTCTCTTTTCTAGAATTCACAATTAAGACAAAAGTTCATTCTATTCTAGTTCTAAAAAACAAATTAAACTTTTAAGGAAAGGGCCACAATTATGATTTCTTAAGAAAGAGCAGAGCAGATTCAAACAAGAATTTTCAACATCTTGTGCTCTGATTTAAAACTAATGCTTATTTTTGACAAAAGGTGTTAATAATGAAATAAGAAAAAAGGGAACCAATTCCATCTGCCCTTAGGAAGCAAATTAAAGCCTTGTCTCATTTCTTTCTCTGAAAATTAAGTCATTTGAAAAGAAGGCCTGTGAAAAGCCTCACTTGCATTATAAAAATGAACATCTAAAATTAAAAACAAAGAGTATTTAAAAAAATATTGATGTCATAATAATGACTTTGCAATTTTGAAACAGAATAGAAGATCTATTCTTACAGCTACTACTCCATTTTGCATGCTTGCATCACATTTTTAAAAAATGCTGTAGTGCCTTTCAAAGACACACAAAGGAAAATACTAGTAGGAGAGGGGGCAGTGGGTTAAAGAAAATGAAAAGGAGCATTGACTGCATGATTGACACTTTTCATGACTATTGTCGATCATGTGAAAGAAAATGGGGATGTTGTTGATTTTTATTGAGGATGTGGCAAGTCGTATCATATTTTTCTTACTTTATTTTATCTAATCCCCAAAATATATTGCCAAATTGAGTACTGTCCAGCTTACAGAGGAGAAAAAATGGTGAGCAGGAGACATCAGGGTATCATGTAGGAAGTTGTCGACCAGGAATTAAACCCATGCCTCTTTTTTAAAATAACATTTTTCTGACTATTAAAGCTCAATTGTTAAGGACCAATGAATACCAACAGAATTATTTTACCCTGAGATGTGATATCAGAAGAACAATTTTATAAGATTCAAATATATATTACAATAAGGCAAAGAGGATGACAATAACTAGCTGTTTTTCCAATGTGTGTGCCTCTTTTGTATTCCTATGACTGAAGAGCATAATACCAAGGTAACTATGATAGGGTTAAAATTTCTTTTTTGGAAAGTGAGAATTATTACTATCTTCACTTATTTCTTTAATTTACTTAAGGAATTTGTTTGAAAGATTATTATTTCTATGTGTCAATAATAATCAAAATATGGCTACACCTAAATGGGGAGGATTAGTGATACTACAGACTCTTTCAGCAACATGATCTCATAGTATATTATTATGTATCACAAAATCAGTATTTTTAAAAAATCAAAAATTTAAAATACATCATCACTGTATAGTAAATATTTTATCCTCACTCTTGTTTTTAAGCTTTACCTTTAATATTTAAAAAACATTAATCATACCTATGAAGCTTTAAAATATTACCTCACCGTTATTCCATTAAACTTGCCCTATTGGAAGGAAAATAATTAATTAATTGATTAATTAAAATATTTAGTGAACACCAGAAAAAAGCACTACTTAAGGTCTGGAGATATTCACAAATCAAAAGATCAACAACAAATGATATGCTATGCTGTACACATTATAATGAGAGACAAGCAATAAAAGAAAATGAGCTACTGTACAAATAATTAAAAGATACCATTCATTTAGTGAAGGATGCTATGGTTCAAAATTAACTTGGGTAAGGGAATAGAGAGTGAGGAGGATAGGCAGCAGTTATTAATTTGATTCAGGAAATCTGCAGAGCTTCACTGAGGAGTTGGCAGAATGGTTTTGGAACCCTGATGGTTTGGAGCAAGCTCTGCATCTGGGGAACACTAACAAACTGAAGGCAGGTGACATATAAAAGTGACAGACTTAATCATTCCTTAGAGCTCAAAGTATATAGGCAAGAACAGATAATCATCAAAATCTTAATAAGAAAAATTCTGTAACACAAACAGAAATAATGAGAGAAAATATTTGTATATTGAGTAAAAATTAGCTGGATGTCTATCTGTATACAATGTGAATTTGTCTGAATTCTGTGAAATCAGGTAAGTGTGGCCATATGACTTGATCCTGAACAATAGAACTAAGGCAGAATTGCCACTTCCACAAAGCCTTTCTAATAAACCATCATTTGAAATTTTCCTTACTCATATTTTTTAAAGTTCTTTAGAACCCAAGGGAAAACCTGGGAGTTATGTGTTGACACAGATCCAGGAGATATAATAATCCAGGATCCTTGAATCACCACATAGAAAAGGGCTGATCCACCTAGGCAACACATATTGGACTGTTCGAGTCATAAAGGGCCTTTTATTTTGTTATGCCACTGAGATTTGGAGGTTTATCTATTATGGTAGTTAGCAGTACCCTAAGTAGAAATAGCCAAATTGCTAGCATTATTAAAGTTAAAAAACAAAATAAAAATGACAGCCAAAAGTAGGAATCTGTCATTGAAATGGAAAAAAAAATTATAAAGGAGAAATTGAATTGAATTAAAAATATTGTGTTACTTCTTTTGTGTCAGACATGAGTTAAGTGTCATGGACAGAGTCCGAATTCTTGTGATGCTTATAGATTACAGAAAAAAAAATTGTTTAGTGTCAATTAGTGTTGTCCAGATGAAATGATTGATCTCTGGCACATATATATCTTTAATATGGAGCAGGGAGCACCTAACTCTCATTACTATCAATAACTGTCATTAATTTAAATGTTTTAACTATTCCCTTTGACCTGATCCCTATCAAGTGCCTTTGCCTTTACAGATGTAATGTTCCCAGAATGCACAATTGGGAAAGCAGTTGTAAATAATCTGGCCCCAGGAAAGAAACACATAACATAACGTGTAAATGACATGATTCAGACTTTGTTTTGTGTTTCTTCATTTGTTTGTTTTAGTTTTGTTTGTGGAAGTTGTTTGTGGGTTTTATTTGCATTCATCTATTTTTCTATGTCTTTCTTGGTGAGACTAAATTTGGACCTGATTGGTTTCAAGGTAATGCCACCCTGTGAAACGCAACCAGGCCAGATGGCAGGACTTTATTAATCACATAGCTTCCCCCATCCTGGGTTTCAAACAGCAACATTCATTATACTAGTTAACCTTTTACCACATGCCGCTGAATAATATTTTAAATAAGTAGTTTATTAAGTGGGTTTCATATGCAAAGATAATTTTATGTGTAGCTATGCTCATTAATTTTAGTCAACTGATATTCAGTAAAACTGTAAAATGGCAAATAAAATTGTTCTAAATTTTCTAGCTAGTTAGTCTGATTGTTCAGAAAATTTTAAATGGCACGTTTATAAAATGTTGTTAAAAAACTTGGTGTGAAATAGCATACATTTATAAACTCATTGCCCTTCTAATGCCATTTTATATCTGAATATTGATGATAAAGATTATAAAATTTCTACCTTTTGAAAATGTGTAAGGGTAGGCTAAATAATTAACTGCATTTTCAATTACTTGTTTTTCAAAAAGTGCTAAATTATGTGTGTAAGGACCTTCGATGACTCCAATTTTTCAGGTAAATTTTCAATATCAGGAGTAGAGTCTAATGTTAGTATCTAAATTATTTGTGATTCACTCCAACTGAAACACCATAAAATAATTTTAAATTTGCTTTCTGGATCTCTGACTTTGAATGTGACTAGAGTAAAAACAATAATGTTGCCTTTATTGAGCTTTATTGTCTCAGAAAATTGTTATTTTTACACGTTGTCTTATTAATAATAATAGAAATGAGACAACTTACATATATAAATCATTTTATACTCACAGCTGTCTTGCAAAGTATTATTAATTCCATTTTATAGTTAAGGATCAGATAGTAAAATAACCTGCTAGTTTTCAAAGGGTAAATTAACTTGTCCAAATCACACAGCAAGTATTGAAATTGCGATTCAAACTCATATTTGTCAGACCCTCTCATTTGTTTCAACACTATGCCCTGTTACCTTAGTTCATATAGGAAGAGCCGTAAGGTGAACCATAAAAATTTTTTCACACCAGTTTAAGAAATGTGGCCTTTCTCTGGAAAGCATTGGAGAAACCTGAATCAGAAATTATCATTGCACGTCACTTTTTTGCTGTGTGCTTCCACCACAATAACCTTCTTTCAGTTACTGTAAGGTTGCAAGCCTCTTTCAGTCTCTAAATCTCTCCTAATTCTATCATTCCTGTACTTCCTACTTATTCTTCAAATCTAAACCCTAACATTATTGCAAAGTCTTCCCTGACCACCAGGTCTCCTATCAGGTATCATATTTTAATTTTTGTTTATAGCTATCAAATATCTTTTGTTGTTGAATGAACTAATGAATGAATGAGGTACATATTATGAGTGCAAATTGGAATATTAGGAAGTTGGGGCTAGAAGGACATATTTCAAAAGCTAGGGAGGCAAAGAAACAGTTTTATCAAAACTGGAAGGCTTGACTAAGGGAATTGAAAGGAAAGACTGTATATAAAGGATATTATAAAGGACACTATACCAACATTCAACAACTTTGGAAAGTAGGAAAACTAAGACTGTGGCATAAAGAAAGATATCTTTTTAAAGAGTAGTATACTCTGAGAGTGAAAATAATTATTCTGGTTTAAGGCACTAGAAATTGAGGTGGTGTATATGTTGAACATAAGGAATTTAAATTGAGGTGGTGTATATGTTGAACATAAGGAATTTGAATAAACAAAATGTGCTGTTGAGTAAAGAATTAGAATTAGTGAAGCAAAATACTTATAAATGTCTTTGGGTTTTTCAGAATCGAAGAAATTTAAATCATGTCATTTCAACCACACTGTTATTGAGTGATGCCATGTGTGTGAGTCAGTGCCATCCACTTGTGTAATTTTGTAGTAAAGTAAAAAACCTCTATTATGAAGGTGTTTATGAATAAATTCTAGATTACTGTTATAGTCTGACAGTTATTATTTGCCTGTAATACCATGTGATTCATTATTTGTCAATGGTTTAAACACACTTAAAAATAAATGCATTTGTGTGTGACTGGGGATGAAGTGTTCAGATCTGAGGCAAATAAATGGCAGTTAAAAATGTTTCAACAATTCAATAAATGTATTTTAAGATCGACTTTTGTGCCTGGTAATGTGCTATTTTCTTGCCATAGTCATTGTTGGGGGTGGGAGGGGAGGGACCACAGGGAGCCAGTCTGCCTGAGGCCAGCCTGTAGTGTGTGGGTTCTTGACTTCATGTAGGAAAGACGTCACAATATGAGTCTAGGTCAGTGATGGCGAACCTATGACACGCGTGTCAGAGGTGACACGTGAACTCATTTTTTTGGTTGATTTTTCTTTGTTAAATGGCATTTAAATACATAAAATAAATATCAAAAATATAAGTCTTTGTTTTACTATGGTTGCAAATATCAAAAAATTTCTGTATGTGACACGGCACCAGAGATAAGTTAGGGTTTTTCAAAATGCTGACACGCCGAGCTCAAAAGGTTCGCCATCACTGGGCTAGGTGATTGAGAGTCAGTTTAATTAAAGCTGAGGACAGTGAAACAAAGGAAGGACTAAAGGGAGAAGAAGCACCTGGAGAAAATGTAGGCGGGGCTCTGCTTTGCCTCCCTATAAACTTATTAGAGAGCAGTGAGCCTGGGCGGGGCTGCCTGAGCTCCTGGGAAGTCAGAGAGAAGGGAGCCTTGGAGACAGAATCAGGGGGTAGCCCAGGGGAGCTGCTGCTGTCCACTGCTCCCCTGTTTGCAAGTCTTGTGGGGACCCTTATGTTCTGCACCGAGTTTTGTCCTGAGGGCTTTTTATCTTTTTTTTTTCCCTGCAGGTGAGAATCTTAAAGGAGGGTTTCATCAGGTTATTCATCAGCTTTCCAGGTGCTTTTTAAATATTCTGATGCATCAAAATGAGCAAATATATGAAAGTTTTGAATTATTCTTTGGTCTGTTTTACTTTATCTTGGGTCTGTCTGGCTCTAGTGGGGTATTTGTTATTTATTCCCCTGACTTCATCTGTCCTTGGGTTTAGCTGCTGCAAATGGCATTGACTGGGTCGTTGTTCTCCATTTCCCGGGCCAGGGTGATTGAAGCTATGTATGCTCTGGTCAAGGAGGAGAGGTATAAAACATTTGCCTCAAGTATTCTTAGTTGGGGAATGAAAGGTCTTGTGATTCACAAGCTGGCTGTAAGTTTTTCAAACTATTTGGCCTTGTTTAAATTTGTTTTTTGTCTCCGTTTCCCCATTGCGCTTACCCGGGAATTTTTCGAGCTTTTAACTTACCTTGGTAATACGTTGGTAATGAGGTAGGTATCATTGTGGCACGATAGTAAGAAGCTAGAAAAATTCCTGGGCAAGTGAAATGAGGAAAGCGAGACAAGAAAATTAAAAAAATTAAACAAGGCCAAAACAGTTTGGGCAACCTACAGCATACACATCGCAAGACCTTATCTTCCCTAATCAAGGACACTTGTAAGCAAATGGTTTCTACCCACCTCCCTAACCAGAAAATATGTAGCTTAAATCACCCTGGTCTGGAAAATAGAGAACAAAGATCCAATTAATGCCATTTGTGCCAGCTAAACCCAAGGACGGATGAAGTTGGAGAACAAATAACAAAAACCCCATTAAAACCAGAAAGACCTAAGATGAAAGTAAAACAGACTAAAGGATAATCCAGAACTCCACTATACACTCCTTTTGATGCATCAGCACATTAAAAATGCGCCTGGAAAGCTGACGAACAGTCTACTGAAACCCTCACCTATGATCCTCACCTGCATGGAAAAAAAGAAAAGATGAAAAGCCCTCAGGACATACACTCAGTGCAGGCTCACTCCGGAGCACACCACGCCCCTTCCCAGGCAGGACTTTCTACTTCCTCCTAAACTCTAAGGGTCCCCATGACTTGCAACCAGGGGAGCAGTGAGCAGCCGCACTCGCCACAGGCTAACCCCCTGACCCTGTCTCCCAGGCTCCCTTTTTCTCTGATTCCCAGTGAGCTAAGCAGTCCCACCATGGCTCATATTTTTCCCATAACGTTTCTTGGGGCTGCAGCAGAGCACCAGCCAGGTTCTCTCCTGTTGCTTCTTATATCCTAGGCCCTTCCTTGCTTCACTGTCTCCATCTTTAATAAACATTCTCTCAAAATCACCTGGACTCCTGTTGTGAAACTTTCCTACACAAAGTCAAGAACCTGCACACCACAGGCCAGCCTGAGGCAGACCTGCCCCGGGCCAGTCCCTGTCTGGTAACAACATGGTGACATTAAGGTTTACCATCGCACACACACCCTGAAATAGAAATATGTTCTCATCTAAGAAAAATATTAAAGTTATCCCCATCCCTCCAACATAACATTCAGAGACTAAGGTACATTTTTCTAAGTGCTAAATATTTAGGAAAATTGATTTTGAAAATAATAATTGAAGTGGCCTAACTAACACACCGCTATATTATACTGCATTGCAGCACCCAGTTATCTTTATCTATGAAATCAATAGTATGTACTTCACTCAACATTTCACCTTCAACAACATACTTGGAAGACCCTACAAGCTTTTTTAATAAAAGAGAAATACTAGAATTTCCTGAAAGAAGGTTCCTGAAATTATGTTCATTCCGGCAAAAAAAAAAAAAAAAAAAAAAATAAGGAAAATTTTTGCATGTACTTTATGTTAGTTTTAAAATGTGTTGATGTAAAGAGTGGGAGAGTGAGGATGGTATATCATATTCTTGTGACATTTCCCAGAATTATGGTCAGTGGGAAACTTTTTAGCTTCACTGTGTCTCAAATGTATCATCTGTAAAAATGGATAAAATCATGGCCTACTTCAAATATTAAATGATTTCATGCAGGGTGACTGGAGAATAGGATAATAGGAGAATTGCTATCATTATTCTGTTACTTTTAAAATTGACTCCTACTTTAAACATGTGCTACCCATTATAGAAAGTTTTCTCTATTACTTTTCTTTTCCTACTTTTTATTCCTTCTTCTTTATATGTATCCTTTGCAATTATTCCTGAAAGCCATTTTATGGGAAAGGAGGAATGAAAAAATTCCAAAATGAAAGTTTGTCAAAGTTCAAAAGGGCAATCAATTTTTTTTATCCTCCATAAGCCCAATAATAATAGTGACAACTAAACTATTATGTTCTTCATTGTTTAAAAAATCCTTTTAAAACAGATTCATTCTTCAAAATATGAAGGATATATTCATCATGCTTCACAGTGTTGTTAATTACAAATGTATTAAAGCAAAAATAGGCTGCTAATTGCATAAACCATACAGGAGGTACTCTGGCTCACCAACCAAACTCCCATGTGTCTTTCCTCCACTTAACAGAACCTTGGTTTTTTTCTGGATTTCTATTCTTCTTATGAAGAATTCATTCGATTCTGGCGAAGTCAATCAGAGGGGCAAGCCTCGAATGACTTTGGCCAATCAACCGTTGCACTGGCTTAGCCAGAGTCACAGGTTCCATAGTGGCAAATGGTCAGAGCAACCTAACAAGGTTAAGGAAGCTTGATTGGAATGCTGACACTGGAACATTCTTTCTTTTGGCTCTCCTGAAAGGATTGTGGGTGTGTTTGTGCTTTATAAAGGAAAGTGAGATTCGAAACGGCTACAGTTACTTTATCACCCACATGAGGAGAAGTCAATACACAGAGGAAAGCAGAGTCTGTGGAATCATAGGAAATAGAATCAGAGTCTGAAACCTTCCCTCCCTCTGGACTTCACATTATGTGAAACAATAAAATTTCTCATTTTAGAGCCAATTAAGATTGTGTTTTTTATTACTGACGTACACACAAAACCATCCAAAATTGTAAAGGTTAGGATTTCAAAATTGTAATGAGGTGAGAAAAATTGAAGCTTGGAGTAAGCAATGTGACATGTCAGGTCCCACAGACTGATTGTTGCAAAATTGTAATTTGTCCTCAGATCTCCCGATTTCCCATTGTTATCCTCTTTCTTACAGTAAATGCCTTGCAGTAAAGCTCATAACAAAAAAAGAGCACAAACATTAGAGTTTCAATGTTATCATATTTTTCCTCCATGCCAAAAAACATATGAAAACCTTAGTCTTTTAAAGGTAATAGTGTCTCCTGTTACAATTTTCATGGACTTAATTATGTTCTTAGTACTTCAGTATTTATACCTTACGTCAAGATATTTCAACCTGAACTCATCACCAACATACATGTGTTGTTTAATCCATATGATCTATTATTAGGACAGTAAGAGGAACTGACTCATCATTATAAAGAGCAGGTAAGGACTGGTGGTGTCTGAGATTGCTTATACCATAGATTCTTTGGATATGTATCCTGTCATGCTACATTAAAAATGGCTCTTCAATGATTTTTAAACTAGAGGTCCAATGCACAAAATCGGTGCAAGAGTAGGCCTTCCTTCCCCCAGCTGTTGGCACCAGCTTCCCTCTGGCACCTGGGACCCGGGCTTCCCTGGCAACCCTGGCTTTGTCCGGAAGGTCATCCAGAAGGATGTCTAGTTTAATTAACATATTACGCTTTTATTATTATAGATACCTCAAAGTTAAAACATGCTTCTGGCTAGTTTCTTTGATTTACAAATTATAAAATTGTTAACTAGTCTACTAGATACATTGATGGTTTTGATACCCACCCTCACTATATTAGTTATTGCTGTAAAATGCTATCCAAAACTTAGAGTCCTTTAAAAAAAAACAATTAAAAAATCAAAATAAATAAAATAAACAATGTTAAAATAGAAATTAAATATATAATATAACAAAGAAAAAATAAAAAACAAATTAGAAATAATAAAAAGAAAACAAAATAAATTTAAAAAGAAAAAAAAAAACAACAACAAAGAAAAAGAAATAAGAAAGAAAAAATAATACTTGTTACTGTCCATGCGTCTACAAGTTGTCTCTGTGGTTCTGGTGATCTGGGATGGATCATTGATGTTTGGCCTTCCTCATGCATCTGCAGACAGTGAGAACATCATTTGGGAGGATTCTCTCCAGGACGATAGTCTGGGTTTGTGCTGATGGCAGAGGCAAGATTCCAAGGAAGGGAACAGAAGAGTATAGATCCCTTGAGGTCTAGTCTCAGAACTGGCATAGTAATTGATTATACATGTATTTTAACTTTTCTCGGTGTTATAGCATTTATTTCTGTATTTATCGATTTTTATAGGGTTTGGAATCATAAGGCCTACATTGATCTCCCTTTCTAAAGCTGAAAGGCAGGCAACAACATCATAAGAACAACCCTTCCCACGCCCCACAAATAACAAAGTAACATCAGTACATCATTAATAGGAAGACAGCTGTAGTATTTAAAGTTCCGAAATATTTGAACTTTTCCCTTAAAATCTATTGAGGAAAGGATCAATCATTCTGGGGAATACTCTTGGAAAGTTTTAGGGTGATACTATGAAGAAAGAATGGGACAAATTAAGTAAAAATTGTTGGAGAACGACAGTTATGACAGCGGGTCTGTTACCGGCCAGCCACAGCTTTGGTGTTTTCCTTGAGAGACTTATAGGACTCAATACATAACAATACTTAATGGCTAAGATTTATTGCAGTGACACAGCAAAGATATATTGTTGGGTCAGAAAGGAAAAAAGAGCACACACACATTGGGTAAATTCTACATGAATTCATGTGCAGGCTTCCCAAGCTCTTCCTGAAGGGACCTCACAGAGTATACTCTCCCTTAAAGCAGTGAAATGCAGTAACACATAAGCTCAAAAAACAAAACAAACAAACAAACAAACAAACAAAACCCTGTTGCAATCCTAGATTCCCAGAAAGGAAAGCAAATGTTCAGTGCTGCAGGTGGACAAAATAATCTTTACTATAGAGCAGTGATTTGCAACCAGTGTGCCACAGCATGCACATTGTGTGCACAGGTTTTTTTTTTTTTTGTACACAAGTATTTTTAAAATATGCAATACCAGATTGTTTAGTCAGGGGCACTTCCCTCTTTTTTCTTAGATTGTCAAATTAAAAAAATTACAACAACCAACACCATAATAGCCATCCATTGTGATGAATTTTTTGGTGTGCTGCAGAATTTTAGTAATTCATTAATGTGTGGCATGAGATGAAAAAGGTTGAAAATTGCTGCTTTAGAGGAAACTGTTTAAAAGCCCATTTCCCAGAGAGCTAGGGACCAAGTCTGTAAATAGGTCTTTCTAAGGGAAATAGTCTCACATATTATTTAAAGTAAAGAAAGACAATTGGAGGCCAAGTACTAGGGAAACATCAATGTACAAAAAATAATCAATGATTTGGAAAACAAATGAGAAAAATACCTACAGTATTTAATCAAAAAGTAGAAAAAGTAACATACATAAAGCAAACAATGACATAAACTTTTAAAGCATAAAAAGTAAAAATAGTACTTAAAAAAGAAATAGATATAAAAATATATAATGGAAGAATATTCTCTTGCAATTAGAGAGCAATGATACTTCAGTAGATTGATAGGGCTCATGGCATATCAGAAATGAAAAAATGAAAGTAACACTCAACCACAAATAACACATCTGGTGACATTACTGAACCTAAAAACAAAATAATATTGTAAACATTCAGACATAAAATACAGATAATTTACAAAAGTAAAAATTTCAGGGGGAATCTCACATTTTGTAATGTTATAAATTCTATGTAGCTTATATATATTTTAAAAGATGTGGCATAATTTTCAGTTCTTTTAATTAATTTTAATTAGCCACACTAAAAATTAAATTTACAGACAAAATAAGATCCTGTTTGTTTACTATCCAACCTGCCAGGCATCATCACTCTTATTCCCAAATGAAATGATTTTATCGGTATGATGTATATTCCTCCTGACATGCTCTTTCTTTGAAACTTATGTATTAAACTTTTATTCTGTTTCAGGAACTATTTCAGGAAATGTAAATATGCTTTGAGTAGTTTCTGCTATTATGTCATTTATGTTATAGTAAAATAATAAATCAATTAAAAAATAAACAAATGTGAGCATGAAAGGGAAACTAGAAGTAGTTTAATAATTTCTTCATCTTATACAGTAGGCAGCAACAATATATTTGTTTATTTGTGAAATCGAGGAATATAAATTCAAGTATTCACTTAAAGAACACATCCTCCATTAGAATTAAAAAGGAGCCTATACTGTATACTTCTGCACAGAGAAAGAAAAAGGGAGGAGAAAAAAGAAAAGTATAGAAAAGGAATAAGAAAAACAGCCAAAAATACTACACAAAAAATTATATAAAAATTAAAAGATACATTAAGGTAAATATATACCCTTAAAATGAAAGTTTGAATGAGATAAAATCATCTCTTAAAGGAGAAAGAAAAATGGAATTTCCACTTAGATTATATAAATAATGCCAAGTGTATACTGTCCTTGAGACACACCTGAAACCAAGGAATCAAGGAGTTGAAGGCAAATAAAATGAAATGCATATTAGGTGTTATGTACTGTTATATTTATTATCTTTAACTGCTGAGAAAGCTTTCCCATCGCCTCACCTCCCCCCACAATCCTAAATTCTCAGGTGTGGGGAGTGGAGAAGAGGGAAAGTGTACTTACTGTAAGGCAGGCCCAGGAATGCTCTGCACTTTCATTATTGGTCTCGATGTTGAGGCTTGACTCTGGGGTCCATGCTGCAGGGATGTGATTTTGGATCTGTTATACTACTTGTCATGTGAGGAAGACCTGCTAAAATTAGGATAAATAATACCAAGAAGGTCTAAGGAGTGACTGAAGTTGGACATTAGGGCATATTGGCTAAGCTGAATCTTAGTTCAGTCATCAAGGTCTCATTTTTATAGTGGTTTCCTCAATCCTGCTACACTAGTTATTTGGGCCAACAAATTTCCTTGTGTTTTTAAACTTAGACTTGTTTTGAGACCTGCAAATGCAGGAGTGTTGACCAATATCTCAAACAGATGATGATTTGTTAGATATTTATAATAGACTAGAAGCCCAATGCACAAAATTCGTGCAAGAGTAGGCCTTCCTTCCCCTGGCTGCCGGCACCAGCTTCCCTCTGGGACCCGGGACCCGGGCTTCCCTCTGGCTGCTGGCAGGCACCCGGGACCCAGGCTTCTCTCCCAGCCCTGGCTTCGTCTGAAAGGTCATCTGGAAGGCTGTCCAGTCTAATTAGCATATTATGCTTTTATCATTATAGACATTTTAAAAAATAGTGAACTATTTTAATTTTCATTCAGAAAATTTAGCTTAAACTATGATTCATAGAAAACTTTTAGCCTTACATGCATGAAAGAGAAAAAAAGAAAGACAAAAAATTCAGTGATCCAAGCACCCCCCTCAAGAATTTAAGGTGGAAAAAAAATCCAGCAAATTTAAAAGAGAAAAGTAATTAAGATAAAGGCAGTAATCAATGAAACAGAATCAAACACACAAAAGAGAGGATGGACTATAAAATATAGAACTTCCTGGCAAATCTGATCAATAATATTTTCCCTGAGAGAAGATTGACTTTTGCTTATGGCCTGAAACACTTCTGGAGACAAATTATTCTCAGTCCAAAGATGGATTGTGATGGTTGCACACTAAATTCCTTCTGGGCAGCAGGCCTATTTCTGGTTCACCCTCTTTCCTTGGGGCCTCCCACCAGAAGCCCAGTTTTCCCAGAAACTTTTCTCTTCCTGACTTCTGACTTTTCTCCCTAGCTCTGTGAGACGTCTAAAACGCGACCTGTTTTACTATCATTTCTGTCACCAGTTTTACTTTTAGAATCAGCAATTGCTTAAGGGAAAAGTGGCCACAAGGTTGGTATTAACCTCTCCTCTTGTCTTCTTAGCCTGACACATTCTCACTGAGGTTTTCAAAGACACTTAAAACTATAGTTTCAAAGACACTTAAAACTAATTCCTATAGTTTATTGAATGATTCTCAGCATGAACATTAATCTCAATCAATCTAGCCCAGTGGTCGGCAAACTGCAGCCCCTTGAGTGTGGCTCTTCCACACAATACCACGTGCGGGCGCGCACGTACAGTGCGATTGAAACTTCGCGGCCACACTCAAGGGACCAAAGAACTGCATGTGGCTCACGAGCCGCAGTTTGCCGACCACTGATCTAGCCTATTAGTATTGAGTGTGAGGGTCCATCTAAGTAACTTTTGGGATCAGATTAATTAAAAATAAAGCTGTAATCCATCTCCAAAGGAATGAGGAATTAAGAAACCCCTTGAGAACTTTCCCTACTGTAAGAACTATACTTCCCTACTTTCATTATGGCAGCTCTTTATGGAGCCACAAGTGGCATCGACGTTGCTATCTTCTAATTTTGACTCTGCCTCCATCTCTACATTTTATCATTTCAGTGTCTTTCATTGCTTCTCAAATTATCCCCACTATCTGCCCGTCTTCCACTGCAGCTGTCACCAGTCTGTCAGTCCGCATTCTTCTGAGGATGACACAAAACTCACTGCACAGTCCTGATAATGTGTTGTAAGCAGTCCTGGATGGCAGGTGAACTGTGGTCTTAGAATTTTGTTGCCCCAAGGGCATATAAACATTGTTGCTTTTTATTGAAAACTGTCTCCCCTGATTTCTTCTTTACATATGAAAGTAGGTAATTGATAGGGTGATGTGGGAGAGCCAAGATTGGCTACATGTTAGTAATCCCAGATGAGGCATTCTGGAATTCCTTTGCCATTCTGTGGAATTATTTCATGACTGTTGATAAGAGTTTGGGAATTTCACTGAAATTTCCACACAACAGGAAAAATTCCCTTCATTTGTTCTTATTAAATTCAGTTAAGTTTGGTTTAAGATATCTGATGAATTCATTAATCTGAGACTCCAGAAAGTAATGGAAAAGCCCAAACTATACTGAAACAAATCTTATATAGCTGTGATATTTAGTAAATGAAGTCATAGAATTTAAATCAAGTACATATTTATTATTTAGACCTGATCCTATTTAACTTGTAGTTCCTTTTTATACTAAGAATTGGTGTTGCACCAGAATATGGATAATACTGTGATTCTTTATCTTTTCCAATGAAGAAATACTTAGGGCTAAGGAGAATTGACAACTATACCGAGAGTTTTATATTACATTTAAATCATATGCTGTTTGTTTTTAATTTTACAAGTACTTCTTTACTCCATACTACCAAATATTTGAATAAAAGTATCTCCCCAGAGACCATGGAATATTTAATTGGTGTCTTAGTGACCCTTCTTCTTCTATGCCTCATAGTATTGTTCTCTTTGGGAACAGGTTTTGATTAACCAATCACTCTTGTATGACTACATCTATATATATAAAACCCTAATATGCAAATAGACCGAATGGTGGAACAACCAAACAACCGAACAACCAGTCACTATGATGTGCAGGGACCACCAGGGGGCATGCGCGGAACTTGGCGGGTGTTGGTCGGGGAAGATGGTGGAGCAGGTGAGTGGGGGTGCCAGACCAAAGCAGGGTGCTGGTCGCTGTCATTGGGGCAAGCCTCTGGTGGTTACTGAAAATTCTTTGCTCCTGCGCCATGGTCCCACCAGGGATTCGTACCTGCTGCCAGTGCCGGCCCCGCTCGTACCTGCTACCAGTGCCCTGTGCTGGTCTGAGTTGCTTGGCACTGTCAGTGGGTGCAAGCGGTGGCTGCCTGCTGGTCCCAATTGCCCCTGAGGGCTTCTCCACCTCCCCCTGCTCCTGAGGGGTGATTGGGGCAGCAGCCACCTCTCGCACCCACTGACAGCGCCGGCCCCAATCGCTCCACGTCATCAGTGGGTGCAAGCGGGGCGGCGCCATCAGTGCATGGGAGCAATAGTTGAGGGTTCAGGGCTGCTGGCAGATAGGGGACCTGGGGCCATGGTGGGAGGGGTTGGGTGGGGGCATGAAGGATGGTCCAAGACCCACCCCTGTACCCACTGCAGCCTCGTGACCCACAGTTCCTTTCAAGGGGCACAATTTGTGCACTGGGCTCCTAGTATAAATATAAATCATTTAATATTTACAAAAAATTTACATATGAGGAAACTTAGGCACAAAGATGGTTGCTGCCAACATAGTAAATAGCAAACCCTAAGTTCCAGGAGGCACTGTGATTCTATACCTTCTGTTCTAAGCTCCTATGCTGTATTGCCATTACTCTGTCACTGATTCTTAATGCCCTGCTGTTTTGTGCATTGCCCTTCATCGTGCCACAATATTTTTTATGGGTATATTGGATTTTCAGACTTTTACTGCATTTGATTTTCTTTTATTTTAACAACATACATTCTCATTTTACAAGACACAGTACAAACACATTGAGGGAACATTTGTCTATTCCTAAATGTAATAACTCTTTCTTTGGTGTACCTATTGCACTCTGTTAATACTCACCTGAGGATATTTTTTCCATTGCTTTTCAAAGATTCTGAAGAAGGGAGGGAGAGAGAGAAACATTGATGTAGAGAGACACATCTACTGGTTGCTTCCCACAAGGACCCTGACAGGGGCCTGGGAGCTAACCACAACCCAGGCGTGTGCCCTAGACCAGGAATCGAACTAGAAATACTTCAGTGCTCATGCCTACACTCTAATCACTGTTCAACACCAGCCAGGGCTACCTATTGCACTCTGTACAATAGCCATAAAACATTTTTCAATTTATAATATACTTGGTGTTACCTCAGTAGTCTGCAAGATCTTTGATTTCTAGGGCCATGTGTAATTTAACACAATGTTCCCCAAATGCTGCATTGTATCTGATACCTTCAAAGTCTTCACCCCTGGCTCCTAGAACTAAATATTTCAAATGTGCTTTACCCTGTCTGGATAACATCTCTCTGCATATTCTCTTGTTTCTGCTCTTTTTGTCCTTTGTGTCATTGCATTCTCTTCTGCCACCTTCCTCCAATAATAAGATTATAAACAACCAGCTCCCTCAGTCATATTACTCATGGCATAAGGACACCCTACTTCCTAAATTATCTCCTTGGGCCTAAGGGCATTGATGCTACTAGTCAAAATTTTGCCTAGTATGATCATGTGCCGGAAGCTGGTCCATCCTTGCTGCTTGACACAGTCGCTGCAGAGAAGAAACATCTGCACAGCATATGTTTCAAGGGACCTGGCATATATGGCATACTGTTCTTAATATGTTTGCTCCCCTTAGCGCTATGTGTTTTAACCAAGGTCACCTCTCCGAGAAAGGTTGTTTCCCCAGGTAGGGATTTTTCCCTGAAGTTAGGGATGGGATAAAACCCCTTAACTAAGTGCCAGGCGGGTAGTTAATCACTTTAACTACAAGCAATCACGCTTAAGCTATATAATCTTTACTCCCTGGAATGGAGATAATAAACGCCCTAACCTTTGCAATAGAAATTGACAGGATTAAAATCAACTGGTATAAATACAGATGTAACAAGACAATAAACACCAGAACTTGGCTGGAGATCCAGAACTTGGCTGGAGATCCTAACCAGAACTTGGCTAGAGATCCTGGCTAGGCTGCTGATCAACTGAACGCTGTCTCCATGTCATTACTTCTTCACCGACTCCGTCCACACCTTTGGGGACCCCTGGACCTGCTGGGGTTGGACCCCAGCAATCGTGCCCACTATTCTCAATATGTTCATTACATTGGCCCTTTGGCACGTTCAAGGAATGTACATTGACAGCACTGCTCTCTCTTCTATCTGTGAGTCTCTATATGATTATGCTTGTCACCATTCCACAAAGGAGAAGGGAACTTGTTCATATTATGCATCATTACCAACTAGGAAACAAGCCCTCAGCAGACATTAAATCTCTCATACTTTGATCTTGGACTTCCAGCCTTCAAAATTGTGAGAAATAAATTTGTTACTTAAGCTATAGGTAGGACATTTTGTTATGGCAGTTCTAGCAAACTAATCTAGAACTCATAGTTTGTTTCATTCATTTATTGTTTATCACATATTTTCTCTTAGAATCATTTATAATTTTCATATGCTAACTTGTCTTCCCAATAGATTTATAATGTCTTCAAAGGCAGGAACTCACCCTATACTTTTTTCCTTCATTGAAAATGTCTATCAGGACAATGAAAACAGCAAAAAGTTAATCAATATTTAATAAGTTAGCAAATTAGTTGGAGTAACATTTATCTTACAGGTAAAAAATATGATTAATTCACTGAACAGGCAATTTAAATAATTAATATGCATTTTAATTGCATGTAAATGTGTAAAATATATCATGCCAGTATATTTTATCTTTAATAGGGAATGGGAAAGAAAAATCAAGAACATACTTTCATATTTAATATGTCAGAAAAATTTATTTCTACACATACCTTACACAACCAAGATGAAGAAATGAAGCAACAAAAGAAGAAAAAGTAATTTTCCTCTTAAGAAATAGTTGTAATTTTCACAAACGACAAGTGCTGGAGAGGATGTGGAGAAAAAGGAACACTTGTGCACTGCTGGTGGGAATGCAGACTGGTGCAGCCACTATGGAAAGCAGTATGGAGGTTCCTCAAAAAATTGGAAATGGAACTCCCATTTGACCCTGTGATCCCACTTCTAGGAATATATCCCAAGAAACCAGAAACACCAATCAGAAAGGATATATGCACCCAGATGTTCATAGCAGCACAATTCACCATAGCTAAGATCTGGAAACAGCCTAAGTGCCCATCAGTAGATGAATGGATTAGAAAACCGTGGTACATCTACATGATGGAATACTATGCTGCTGTTAAAAAGAAGGAACTCCTACCATTTGCAACATCATGGATGGAACTGGAGAGCATTATGCTAAGTGAAACAAGCCAGTCAATGAAGGAAAAATACCACATGATCTCACTCATTCATGGATAATAAAGACCATTACAAACTTTTGAACAATAATAGATACAGAGGCAGAGCTGCCTCAAACTGATTGTCAAACTGCAGTGGGAAGGCCAGAGAGAGTTGGGGGGCAGGAGGGAGGGGAGTAAGAGATCAACCGAAGGACTTGTATGCATGCATATGAGCATAACCAATGAACATAAGACACTGGGGGGTAAGGGAGGGTAGGGGTTTGTCAAGGGCGGGCGGGAAAAAAGGACACTTATGTAATACCCTTTGTAATACTTTAAGCGAAAAAAAAAAAAAAAAAGAAATAGTTGTAATTTTCATTGGTTTATTCCTTAGTTCCAGCAAGACTTCAGGGTATATTAGGTTTCAAAGAACAACAGAATATCAGCTTTTGGACACTGGAGTACTATTTAATGCAGAAAAAGTGTAATTTTTAAGAAATTTCTCAGAAAACAGTATACCAATCTGTTAATAACAGATGTTACTAAAAAACAGTGTTTTGTACTATCTGTAACAACATGAAAGCACACCCTGTGAGCTCCTCAGGACTGAACTAAATCATTCCTTTAACATCATTGAATAACCTGGGGACCTCAAGATAAAGCAACAATTGGTTAGGCTACCTAAACAAGGCAAGCCTTTGTTTTGAAGTCAATAATGCCATTTATTAATGATTTGAAGTGACTTTATTTGATGAGCAAATTGGTCTATCAGCACATGTTCATTAGTCCTAGAATTGTTATTCATAAATTGAGCCATGGGATTGAGTCAACCATCATTTTACTAAATGTGACTTACATACATATATTCTAAAGTTATCTAATGTTGTTAAGTGTCTATTACTACAAAAAAAAAATTACCAGCAAACACCAGAAGCTAGGGAGAGGCCAGAAGTAGTCTCTGCTATAGGTTTCAGAGAGAGCATGACCCTGAAAGTGCCTTGATTTTAATCTTCTAGCCTCCAGATGTGTGACAATAAATTTCTGTTGTTTTGACAACAAACAGATACACAAAAAGTAAACAGAGATTCTGGATCACGGTAAAACGAAACAATTGTAGAAATAAAACAAATGAGTAAACATGAATTTCAATAAATGATTTTTGGTATTCAATGTGTATAACTAGAAATGAAAATGAAGATTCAGTATCTATCCTCAAATAAACTTTTATTTATAGCTGACAGGCAAAGTATAACATATGAAATATATTTAGTACCATTATACTTAAGTAATTTAGTAACAAATGTGTAACTTATTTAGATATAAATTTAGTAAGGACAGTGCTAATGAAATTGAATGAAGTTAATCAATCATAGTTTTCTATATGAGTTCACAATGATAATTTTTTAACTGTATCCCAAGACATTCAAGAAGAAAAATTTTAAATAATATTTTGGTAGGCTGCATAAATATAGGATCTGAAGATAAACATATACCTGTTAAAGCATTATAATGGCAGATTTATATTAGCTTTGGTATATATATATATATATATATATATATATATATATAAAATTCTAAATTATTGTTAATTCCCACCTTCTTATGACTACTCACATTTATAGTCTAATAAAAAATAATAACAATATCTGCTATGAGAGATTAGTAAAATAACATAATGCTGTTGTAAAATGCGCTGGTAAAATAATGTAATACTTCCTTTTAATCTTTTAAAATCAATAACCTTGTTACCTCAAGGTAAGGAAATATTGGCATCTTATAACTCACTAGAGTTCAAAACTGTGCACTGGTGGGGTCCGTCAGCCTACCCTGTGCCCTCTCGCAATCCAGGACCCCTCGGGGGATGGTGGCCTTTGGGGATCTGGCCAAAACTGGCAGTCTGACATCCCTGGAGGGATGTAGTAGTGCGCAAAGCAGCAGGCGTCCAGGAGGAGCCCCAGCCTGGGCTGGGCGCTGTGCCACCACCACTTGGTAGTGTTGCCGTGCTTGCCAGCCTTGAACTCGGCATCTGGTGCCCGTCAGTCAGTTGAGCAGTGCTCCTTCTGTGGGAGCACACTGACCACCAGGAGGCAGCTCCTGCACTGAGGGTCTGACCCCTGGTGCTCAGTGTGCATCATAGCTACCATTTGACCAGTCGAGTGGGCGAGCGGGTGAGTGGTCAAGCGGTCAAGCAGTCGCTTAGGCTTTTACAAATAAACTAGAGGCCCGGTGCACAAAATTTTGTGCACTGGTGGGGGGGGGGGTGTCCCTCAGCCCCACTTGTGCCCTCTCACAGTCTGGGACCCCTAGGGAGATAACTACCTGCTGGCTTAGGTCCGCTCCCCAGGTGGCAAAAGGCAGGCTCAATCCCTAGGTGCAGTCCCTGGTCGGGCTCAGAGCAGGGCCGATTGGGGAGTTGGGGCGCCGCCTCCTGTCATGCACAGAGCAGGGCGGATCAGGAGGTTGCGATGCCACCCCCAGTCACGCTCAGGGTAGGGCCGATTGGGGGGTTGGGGCGCCGCCCCCTGTCACACACAGAACAGGGCGGATCAGAGGGTTGGGGAGCTCCCCCCTATCAAGCACAGAGCAGGGCCGATCAGGGGGTTGGAGCACCTTCTCCTGTCACGAACAGAGCAGGGAGGATAGGGAGGTTGTGGCCCCGCCCCTTGTCACACACAGAGCCACAGAGCGATCAGGGGGTTTGGGCGCTGCCCCCGTCACGCTGCTCCAGGGGCCAGAAGGCCTCAGGGCTCCGCTGATCCCGGTGCTGGGAGACCTTGCAGCTCTGTTTGACACCAGGGCAGTGAGGCCTCGCTGCTCAGCTGATCCCGGTGCTAGGAGGCCTTGCGGCTCAGCTAATCCCAGTGCTGGGAGGCATATTACCCTTTTACTATATAAGATAGAGGCCTGGTGCACAGGTGGGGGCCGGCTGGTTTGCCCTGAAGGCTGTCCAGGATAAGGGTGGGGTCCTGCGTGGGTGCCTGGCCAGCCTGGTTGAGGGAATGATGGCTGTTTGCATCTGGTCACACCCCCTTCAGGGTGGGGGTCCCCACTGGGGTGCTTGGCCAGTCTGGGTGAGGGGCTGAGGGCCGTTTTCAGGCTGGCGGGTGACTGAAGCTTCCAACCCCTCCTTTTTCTCTTTTTTTTCTTTTTTTTATTCTGGGATTTATTTACCTTCTATGGCTGTCACTGGAACTGAGAGCCGACTTTAGCTCTGAGGCTCCACTCCAGCTCTGAGGCCTCGGCTGCTGAAAGCAGGTCTCTGGGTTTGTTTGGATTCTATAATTGAAACACTGTTTCAGCTCCAGCTCTGAGGCTGGCCGGCTGAAAGCAGGTTTCTGGGGTTTGTTTAGCTTCTATATTTGCAACATTGTTTCTTAGACTGCAGCTCAGAGGCTGGCAGCAGCAGGCGGAGCAAGCAAGCCTCCTGTTCGCTTCAGCTGCCTGGCTGCCGGCCGCCATCTTGGTTGGCAGTTAATTTGCATATCGCCCTGATTAGCCAATGGGAAGGGTAGCAAAGTTACAGTTAACTACCATGTTTCTCTATTATTAGATAGGATAGATAGATAGATAGATAGATAGCTGAATCTTTCTGGAAATTGCCCTTGACTTAAAAGAAGCTGTCTTGCCCAAGATAAGCTCACTCCCCAAGAACAACATGTTTCTAATGACTGGCCCAAGGTAGTGTTCAATGCTTGACCATTTGTTTTGTGCAAGAACAATTCCAAAGTACTATACTTGCTCCAGAGATCCCTGTAGGATGTGCTGAGTGTGCAGCTGAAATTACATTACAATTCAGCTTCTCCTGAGAGCACTCCCCCAAAACCCCTTGCATTCAATTCCTCTCCATTACAGTGCCTTTCTCCCAGGAATCTGGCCTAAGTCTAAATGAACATGATCTATTGTCACACTTACCTTTTGAATATTGGAGAAATAAATAGAACTCTCTTATGTGTACAATACTTTGGGGAGGAAAGAAAAAGGATTGCAATTTTGCAAATAACATGGATATATATTTTCTAATGATTAGAGTTGGTATGTGGATGCATGAGAGCAAAGGGAGAAGTAAAACTACATGAAGAGTCATGTCTCTTAATCTCCAGATATTTGGCATCTTCCTTATTTTATTTTATTTTTTAAGCAAAACAAATTTATCAAAAAGACGCTAGCATACTTCACAGAATTAAAGGAAACACTGTAGGCATCATAGCATTTCTGGTGTATTGAACCTTGATATTCTCAAGATAGATTCTGATGTCTTTCATCTTTGCTGCTTTCAGTATAATAGCTTCATTCTCTCCATGTGATGGGAAAAAATCCATACAGCTCCATGACCATAGAAAAGCAAGGTATCTCTACCCCCTCCAGATGCATAACCGTAATCCCCCCAAACCCCAATGCACAGATGCATTAAATCCAGTTAACAATCCAGAGAATTTATTCCAATCATTATTTCTTGGATTATTATGTCAACCCCTGTATAAATATCTTGATGCTAGTTTATGGACTATGAGTCCCCCAACTTCAGTCACATGCCTGTCCCTGGGGTCAAGGACCAGATTCTATTACCAGGAGGAGTTGAAGAGGAGTGCAGGACAGAGGAAGACAGTAGGCTCCATAGTAACTGAGACATACATATTGATTAAAAGAACTTGAATAACTACTTTAGTTCTCTATTTTTGTTTCCCTCTGAATCAGAGTGCAAAAAATAATTTAAGTCTATATAGATAAGTTTTGGAATAGATGAGGGCAAGGCAAGAGTGAAGTAAGCATGGGGAGAAGCATGGTACAAGCTTTGGGAGCCAATTTAATTTCAAAAAGTGTTATCAAAATTGCCAATGCTTTTAAGTTTATTCAAATATTTAGTTACTTTGCAATTTGAATTCCATCAATGAGGCCTTACCCTTTTATGCTTACCAAAATAGACCATGGGATTATAAAGGTTTAACAAATTGGGGTGACAAGACTTGCTCTATTGAAGGAACATAAACCCTAAAATTAATTTCAAAGTAATGCTTAGAAACAAATTTGCTAAATGTCAGTAATGAAGAAGGTCTAACTTTCCAATCACTTGACCATTCCCTATCTGGTTAATAGTCAGTAAATCCTTTGGGTGTTGCCTGTTGATCTATCATTGAATTTGAGAGATAATCTCCAATCTCTTGCCTTTTGTCCTTATCATATCATCACAATGAAAGATAAATTGTACAATATTAGCTTCCTCCCCACCCTACCCCCACCTCCTGCGCAGCTCGGTGGTTGAGTGTCAACCTATGAACCAGGTCATGGATCAATTCCTAGTCAGGAACATGCTGGGCTGTGGGCTAGATGCCCAGTGTGGGGCATGCAGGAAGCAGCCGACCGATAATTCTCTCTCATCATTGATGTTTCTCTCTCTCTCTCCCTCTTCTTTCCTCTATGAAATCAATAAAAAACTATATTTTTAAAAGTACAATATTAACAGCATGAACAACAGATGTGATTTTTACTTCTTTTCCCAATGAAAGGGCATTCCTTGACCTTGTCTGTGAAATTTCTAATATTACTAACTTAATTTAATTTTCATTTGTTGAAGACATAAATTAAGAGATAGACTTTAATGAGCC
Organism: Myotis yumanensis; assembly: GCF_028538775.1. Taxonomy (NCBI): domain Eukaryota; kingdom Metazoa; phylum Chordata; class Mammalia; order Chiroptera; family Vespertilionidae; genus Myotis; species Myotis yumanensis. The sequence goes on from NW_027223754.1 coordinate 134,848,652, forward strand.
AATCAATCTCCTGACATATTTAACAAAATCATGTGTATGTAAATGTGTTCTATTTGTACATGCACATATATTAAAGACATATTTTTCATCAGAATTTCCAAGGCATTTGTGAACCAAAAGTCATTTTAAAGGGGAAGTAAAGAATGTGGGAGACAAGAAGTTATTTCTCATTAAAATAGAAACATATCAACAATTTTAACACTTTAGACCTACTTCATTCCATTGAATACTTATAGTAATGCTATTTGCAAAGAAAAAGTAAGTAATTGCTCAGAGCTAAATTCTGTTTTGAGCACATTCTATACATTACTTATTTTAATGTTTGGTACTATGCTAGAAAATAGGCATTATCATCCCCCAATTACAGTTGAAATTATTGCAACTCAGAATAGTGAGATACTTATTCAGGATCATATAACAGTGAATGGAAAAGTCAGGATTGGTATTCATTCCTGGTTCTAAATCCATTTTCTTCCCAGGAATATGATAGGCACTTAATAAAAATTAGTTTAATTAAATTAAAAATTTGACACAAGGAATGTGTGATAAAGGATAGAAAGGAAACATATTTATCTTTCATTAAACAGTCCTTCACATAAATTATAGTATGTCTTTGACCCATCTCCATCTCATAAATATTTCTTATCCCTAATAATTTAAAAATATGTTTGATAAGGGATCTCTTTTTAATTTTTACTTATTTGTTCAAAAATTTTGTCAAACTGCTTCCATATGCCTGGCATTTTATTGTGGAATGGAGAAATAAGGAATATACTATCTTTGTCTTTTAGGGACCTACATTCAAGCAAGAGAAATAAACAAGAAACAATTTTAAAATAAAGAAAACAAATCATTTTAGCTACAGTGGTCAAGGAAACCCTATTAGTTTTTGTTGTCTAAAATTAATTTTTTAACTCTACTAAACCTACCAAATTTGTTCTTCAAATTCTAAGAAATAATGTTTTTCTGTATGCATAAAGCCTAAAATTATCACATAAATATATGTACAATAATTTAGACAGAATATTAACTGTATAGGTCATCTCATCTAATATCTTCTTTTAAAAAAATAAAATGAGAAAACAGAATTCCTTAATAGTTAAAAGACTTGTTTGAAATTACACAGCCATATATTGAATTAGAAGCCAAATATCTTGTATTCTGTGCTAATGACACAGAGCCCTGTCTATTGGGTATTCTATAAAGAAATGAGGCTTCTGGAACAATTAATTTTTTAAACCAGTGCAAATAATTTTTCCTGGCTTTTCTGTGTATTACTTTAGTTGTCTTGAAAATTTCTTTAGAACCCTTATGCTTTCCCAGGTCCTTGAAGTTCTAAGGAACATAGTCTGGAATTTATTGCATAGAAAATACTATCTTGAAAAAAATGAGAACTATAAAATTATAGAAAATAAAAGATATAAGTTACCTTAAAGTCATTTAATACATTTGCCCTCTTTATGTATTACAAAATGAACACCCAGAAAGTGAAACCAATAAAAATATATTTTAAAAAAATAGAAAGGAGTTGGAGCTGCTATGCTAGAGGAACTTTCTTGCACATCTTATGTCTCAAACCTTTGGAATGTTAAAACGGGGGAAAATCACCTTTGGGTTGGACCTAAGCCGTGTTCTTTCCCTGGGACCTACTTGCTAAGACAGTAAGAAAGCAATTAGTAGGACTACTAGACTGATGACTACTGGACAAAACCATTTACAAACATAGTTTAGAATTAACATCGCTATGTTATGTTATCTGCACAAATAGAAATGCCTTTCTTCTGCTGATTTAAGTATCCCCTTTCCTTTCTCATAAATACCCATTGCCTTTATCTCCAAATTGGAACATGATTTGGGCTTCTCCCTGAATTAATGATTCCCAAATAGATATTATTTAATGTCAAATAAATACTTGTTCTTATCTCAATTTGGAAGGCCTTTTTATTTTAGGTTTGTGCTAATATACCAAAAGAAGGTGTGAAGCACAGCTTAAGTATAATCAATAAAAGTTCAAAGATTTGACAATGACACAAAGAGATGCCTCTCAAATGTTTTTTTTGTGTGTGTGTGTGTGTGTGTGTGTGTGTGTGTTTGTTTTAGTTTTTAATTTATTAGAAGCCAAACCAGTGAAGGAAGAAACTAGACAAGAGCACAGTGTGAAGCCTATGATCTAAGAGAAAATCAGGGGTCTTACCTCAAATGTTAAAGAGTACGCAGACATTTCTGATAAAGCAGAGAAATAATTCTAAAGACACAGAGGGAGTAAGAGATAGGGCAGAGTATAGCAGAAATTTGACATATGAATAAGAATAAATGTGGTTAAGGTAAAGACTGTGTGGTCACACATGAAAGCAGATATGTTTTTAAGTAGGGTTTCTATAAACACTCTGGCCGTGTAAGGGTGTGGAATGCTCCCGCCTAACCTTGTTTTAAAATCAATTGGAGAAACATTTCTTTTGAATTTGAGTAAGGTGGAAGAGAAAAGCCAGGATGTTTCACTTCTGTTGATAGTCAAACGGGGGTGGCTTTGATGTGGCATTTTGTGGCTTTTGAAAATACAGTCAAATAGCTGGGCACTTACAAATGTTGTATAAATAGCTCAATCTATCACAGTTTAAATATAGATATACTTAAAGGGGGAAAAACCTGATGTTGAACAACCCACACGCTGATTTAATGCTCACGACAGCTCTTAGAACCTGTTAACATCGCCATTTTATCCTAGCTTCCAAAGGGTGCATGTATTATATTAGCTATGTGTTGTGGCCTGATGATGAAAGCTGTGATAGTTCTGGGGTCTCTTAAACCTAAAAGAATACATCTAATCTTTATTGTCTTTAAAAAAAAATTCCAAAGCAAGTGGGAAAAAGCCATATGGTACTTCAAACCACAAGGGAAATTATACTTCTTTATATAAAGCAATCCCACTAGAAAAAAGGGTAACCCTTCTGTTTATCATTATATTTTATGAGGTAACTTCAATGAAATCATGGAAGTATTATCACATGAACTGCAAAGGATAAATCTATTTTGCCAGGGCCCTCAAAGAATAGGAAATTTGGGATATGGCACAATTGGAGCTGATTTTCCACCCTGCAAATGGGGCTCAAAATGTGGTGTGGGTGAGTGACAGAAGGTTTCTTGCCATCAAAGAAGATGGTCGACATTTTCAAAACTTTTATGTGGGATATGAGGGTATATTTTACATGCCCAATTCAGAAATAAAATGCCCTTTTAATACAGTTTGCTTTGATATTTTATGTGGGCAGAGTTTGTCTGGGTTGAGTCAAATGTTCCAATGTGTGAAGGAAGTACCAGAAAACATGCACAGGGAACTCACTAAAAAAATGTATATGTAGTGATGGTTTTTTAGAGGAAAATTGATGAAGTCATAGCAAGGGTATTTCCATCAAATGAAAACTACCAGTTCTCTCTATTCATTTCCTTTGGAACGTAGAGGATAAGCATATATTTTTAGCGGAGTGTTTTCTTTCACATATAACAAAGAATATTTTTGCAATAATAATGTCTGGGTCTCCTTCTTTCCCTACGCTCTTTTATTCATTCACCAAATATGTGCTATGTGACAGATGTTGCAACATAATGACAGTAACAGCATCGCATTTGTATACCCTTTATCATGCCACATAGCAAACTAGGTGACCCATGCTGATCAAGATGAACAGCCACAGGAAAGCTGTGAGGGAAGTGCTCACACTTCACAGTTGAGGAAAATGGAGTTGAGCTTGGTTTGGGAAGTGATTTTCTTCAAGTTGATTATGGGGTTAATATTTGAATCCAGGATATCTGATTCCATAGCTCAAATCTTGATAGCTTTTCTAGCCTCAAGTAACATATTTCAAGGGAGACACAGACGATTAATTATTCAGTCACCAACAATTATAGAACATTTATAGATGATTCACAAGGGAATGAAAGAAATGTGTTTTGAAATTCATAAGCAAGGAACATAGTAAAAATCTTCTAATCATGTGTCATTTCATTAATAACCATTATTTCTTTTTCTTTTTTTAATGTATTTTATTGATTTTTTTACAGAGAGGAAGGGAGAGGGATAGAGAGTTAGAAACATCGATGAGAGAGAAACATTGATCAGCTGCCTCCTGCACACTCCCCACTGGGGATGTGCCCGCAACCAAGGTACATGCCCTTGACTGGAATCAAACCTGGGACTCTTAAGTCCGCAGGCTGATGCTCTATCCACTGAGCCAAACCGGTTAGGACAATAACCATTATTTCTAAAATAATAAATGGTATTAGGTAATTCACTATATTGCTATACTATACTTACTAAAAAAAAATCATTTTCCACTTACTCCTAAAGCTGTGCTAAAATGTACAACGTGGTGTGACTGACCCTTTTTTCTCACTTGAGCACAACATGAGTAAGTATTCAGAACAGTTGAATGGCTGAAGAGCACAAATATTTAATTTTCTGACTCTTAAGCTAATAAAGTTATGTGTAAGAAAAATTGCATTTACCCAGCACCAATATCAGTCAGTTTTAAATATGAAATAAAAATAAGTCCCTAGATTTAAAGATGTGAATTAAACAAACAAACAAACAAAAAACACTATCTAATTTCAACCATTAAAATATTGCACAGGTGGAGAAGTGACTTCATCTAAAAAATAACAATGAATTTAACAAAGTCACATTAATTATGATTATGAGTAGTTTCATTAAGAGGTTACTTACTTTTACTAGAAAAAATATCACTCTATATTATCCCTTAACCAGACCTCAATAGCATGGTGTCCTCATCTTTTTTTTTTGTTTTTCTAAGTGACTACTCTCTATAGAAAACAATGTTTTGATCAGGCCTGTGTGTCTCAGTAGTCGAGCAACGACCCATGAAGCTACAGGACCCTGGGTTCAATACCAGGTCAGGGCACATGCCCAGGTTGTAGGCTCAATCTCCAGTAGGGGGCATACAGAAGGCAGCCAATTGATTCTCTCTTTCATTGATGTTTCTATATCTCTATTCCTCCCCCTTCTTCTCTCTCTAATATCAATAAAAACATTTAAAAAAAAAAAAAAGCAATGCCTTGGAAAAAATATTATTCCATTACCTTATAAACATTCTTTGTTCTTTGGAATTTGAAATCTAAACAAATTTATTGAAAATTAAAGAAATAACCACTTTTTCTCTTTCCAAATAATAATAATTAATAATAACAATAATTATAAGGTAATAATTGTAATTGTAATAATAATTGTAAGGCATAATTAAAGAGAAAGAGAGAGAGAAAAAGAAAGAAGGAGAGAGAGAAAGAGAGCAAATGAGAATACTATGTTGATTCAGCTATAGATGACAGCAGACAAGTTTTCAAATGCAGTTCAGTTATTTACTGGCTGTTTCCATTTGGACAAATTTTTCCAAGTGTCAGTTGCTTCATTTGTGAAATGGGGAAGGTAATAATTCTGCATAACTTGCACTGTATATGTTTTAAATATGTTAATACATGTAAGTACTAGTTACAATGTTGGGAACAAGGAAGAAATGTAATAACTACCCATAAATTATCATATTAATCTTTACACAAGCCTGCACAATATGAGTTCATAATCGAGTCTTATACCTAGTAGGGTCCTGACTTGGTTCAAATGGGACCTAGGGTCTGGTTTTATTGAAGATCCAGTGGAGTCAATTGATGTCACTGGATATAAATTCAGCTGAACTGGTTTTACAGGGACAAGTAGCCATACAAGGGCACCAGCAGAAACCTTACCAAAGTCGTGTTATTTGCAATGATATCAAATCAAAGCATATCTGAGTCTTTCCTTTGGCCTCCGAAAAAGACTGGGGAAGACTTTGAAAGGGGGCTTCATGCTCCATAGTGTGTAAACATGGCCATCCTCCAGGGAATAATAGGGAAATACAGTTACACAGATCAAGAGGGAAAAAACAAAGATTTATCTAAGTTTATACAGATAATAAGTGTCAGATTTTCAATCGCAGGTCTTTCTGTGTCCAAAACCTGTGCCCATAAACATGAAATTAACCAAAAAACAAATAACAACAACAAAAAAAAACACACATTTGCCTCATTATTCAAATACATATATATGGGTGAGGATTGTTCTGTAACATATTTCTGGAATTGTGTTACCTTCTTCATGAGGATTCTGCTTTTAGGTGAGGCTTAAATAAAATATGGAAGCAATATGGAAGTTTTGCTTCCAAGACATTTTCTCCGTGATTAGAATCTCAGTCTCTCTACAGACAACGGTCCTCATCATCACAGCTTTATCGTCAAATTTTTCATTGTGAAGCTTCAGGGTCCTGTGAGAGACATCTCCCTGGACTTTTTGTATTTGCCCTCCATTTTCTGACAAAGAAACTATAAAGTACAACCTCTTATCATATTAATGAAGATGGGATTATTGGGAGTTTTCATCATAGCAACTTCAGCCACAAAACAGTCAATCAAATTCAAGGTAGGAGCACTGGGTATTGTTAATACAGATGGATTTGTTAAATTTAAGGTTTGAAAAAAATATAGTCTAATTTAAAGTCAGCTATGGATATTTTACATTCCATTCTTGATGATAGCATAATTTTACATATAAAATAGTATCTACACTAATAAAAGAGAAACATGGTAATTAGCGTACGAACGCTACCCTTTTCATTGGCTAATCAGTGAGTATATGCAAATTAACTGACAACCAAGATGGCGGCCGGCAGCCATGCACTGAAGTGAGCAGGGAAGCTTGCTTGCTTCAGTGACTACAGACTCCAACGTTCCCCGCCTCACTTGCCAGCCTCTCAGCTGCAACGCTAAGCAACTATGTACTATGTTGGAAATAAGAAGCTAAACAAAACCCCAGAAACCGGCTTTCATTCAGCCCTGGACCGCAACATTATATCGATGTTTTCAGCAGCGAGGCCTCAGAGCTAAAGCTGGCCCAGAATAAAAAAAAAAAAAAAAGAAAACAAGGAGCTGTTGGAAGCTTCAGTCACTCGCTTCCAGAAAACAGCCCTCAGCCCCTCAGCCAGACTGGCCAGGCACCCCAGTGGGGACCCCCACCCTGATCCAGGACACCCTTCAGGGCAAACCAGCCAGCCCCCACCCATGTACCAGGCCTCTATCCTATATAGTAAAAGGGTAATATGCCTTCCGGCACCGGGATCAGCGTGACAGGGGGCAGCGCCCAAACCCCCGGATCGCCCTGCGGCTCTGTGTGTGACAGGGGGCGGGGCCACAACCTCCCTATCTGCCCTGCTTTGTGGCTGATATGGGGGAGCTCCCCAATGCCCTGATTGCCCTGTGGCTCTGTGTTTGACAGGGTGTAGCGCACCAAACCCCTGATCGGCCCTGCTCTGTGTGTGACAGGGTAGAGCCATAACCTCTCCATTGGCCCTGCCCTGAGTGTGACAGTGGTGGCGCCCCAACCCCCTGATTGACCCTGCTCTGTGGGTGATAGAGGGTGGCACCCCAACCCCCCTCCACGGGCCTTGCTCTGTGTGTGACAGGGTAGAGCCATAACCTCCCCATTGGTCCTGCCCTGAGTGTGACAGGGTGCAGCGCCCTAACCCCCTGATCCGCCCTACTCTGTGAGTGACAGCAGGGAGCTCCTCAACCCCCTGATTGGCCCTGTTCTGTGCGTGACAGGGTACGGAGCCCCAACACCCCTGATGGGCCCTGCTCTGTGCGTGACAGGGGGCAGCGCCCCAACCCCCTGATAGGCCCTGCTCTGTGCGTGACAGGGGGTGGCGCCGCAACCTCCCCATCGACCCTGCCTTGAGTGTGACAGGGGGCGGTGCCCCAACCCCCCAATCGGTCCTACCCTGAGCGTGACTGAGGGTGGCATCGCAACCTCCCGATCCGCCCTGCTCTGTGCATGATGGGCGGCGCCCCAACTCCCCAATAGGCCCTGCTCTGAGCCTGACCAGGGGCTGCACTTAGGAATTGGGCCTGCCCTCTGCCACCCGGGAGCAGGCCTAAGCCAGCAGGTCGTTATCTCCCGAGGCGTCCCAGACTGCGAGAGGGCACAGGCCGGGCTGGGGGACCCCCCTCCCACCCCCGGCCCCGAGTGCACAAATTTTTGTGCACCGGGCCTCTAGTTTAATATAATTTGGAATCAAGAACACTTTATTTGTTAAAATAAGTCTAGAGTTTTGAAAAAATTAAGATATCTTATTCAATATAGTAAATTGCCTTCATTTATTAATTTTTATTTTATTTGGTAATCACTTTGATAATATATCTCAAAGTAAATATTTCTATACTATCTTGTCAAGCTAGTAGAATATTAATTTTGCATAGCTTTAAAGTATTTGCAATTATGTAATCAAATATTCTAGAAATATAAGGGTCTAAATGTGAGAAATTGTGTTTTGTGTTTTTCATTTAAAAATGAAAACATCAGAAAGGGCATAGAGGTTTTAAACTGATAACCTTTATCATAATGTGTCTTATACTGACTTCCAGACAGAATATGCCGACTGAAAGGCAAAGAATGATTGTCATTAAAATGCAGGACTCATCAAGTGATACTGTCAACTTTCTAATGAAAATGCTTTCCTACAGTCTTCTCAATTGACAGACTGTCATCACATATTAAAAACTGACAAGTTATTGATGAATCAGATTGTTTTTAGTAATATTATCCAAAGCAACTAATCTTCAAACAACAAAGAGTATATAACTCATCAGTTAAATATATCATTTTTTACTTTAAAATCATTTTAAAGAAAAAGTATTTAGACTTCTAAGTAAATATAGAAAACAATTGTACATTATTAAAAATTTTAAATAACTTAAATGTGAAATTGAACACATAAATGATTGAAGAATATGTATAGTGATGATAGAGAGGAAAAGTAAAATGTAAAGCTTAATTTAAAAGCAGAATAACTTTGTTCTTTATAAAACATTTCTAAAAGTTGCAAAATACAAAACATTGTTGGTTATCTTAAATTTTTTTTAGCTGATACAATTGAAAATATGAAGAAAGGGATACAAGAATAGACTAAAAATTACAATTGTACTGGAAAGTTTCTTCACTAATTTGATATTATGTCTCCTGATTCCTGGAGCTTATGTCTACTTTTTTTGTTTAGTCCCTTAACAATGGTGGAACATCTCCATTAGTCTCTTAAGAATGAATTGGCACACAATAAGTTGCTGATAAAATGCATGTTTAAAATGCCCATTCCATCATTACACTTGACAAAGGGTAAATTTAAGTTGAAATGATTTTCCCTCAGAATTCTGAGGGCATAGCTCCTTGTTCTGTATGTTTCTTCTAGCTTCCACTGTTGTTGATAATGGATACCTTTCTGATTTCTGACATTCGGTTTATGGTTCTTTATTTTTCTCCAAATGAAGGATTTAATGACTCTCATCTTTATATTTCTTTATCTGAGTTTTCATGATTAGTAAGTACACTGGTGTGGATTTTGTATTTATTTTTATGTGTATGTATGCACGTGCATATGTAGTTTTTATTAATCTGGACATTATGTCCTCTAGTTGTGAGAATATTTTTTCCTACTCTTAACAATTTTCTTCCCTTCTATTTTGAACTCTTATTGAAGAATTCTAATATTTAGATATTAAAACTACCAAATGATATTCTATATTATTCTAGTATTTTTTATAAATCAGGTTTATCTTAATATAATTTATATACAGCCAAATTCTTCTCATGTGCACAGTCCTATGAGTTGTTACACATGCACAAAGTTGTGAAATCACCACTAAAATCAAAGTACAGAATAATGTATCACCACATAAGTTCGCTGATTATCCTTTATAGTCCACTTTTCCCACCAAAAACCCTGGAAACCAATAATCTCTTTTCTCTCTCCAAAGATGTGCCTACTCTGAAAATTTAGTATTAATGGAATTACACAGTACATTGCCTTCTACGCCCAGCTTCTTTGACTTATAATAATGCTTTTATAAGTCATTGATATTGTTACATTTCCTTTAGTTCATACCTATGTAATCTGAGTAGAATTTCCTTGTATGGATATATACCAAAATGTTTTATTAATTAGCCAGTTGATAGATATTTTGACTTTTTTTCAGTTTTGGAAAATTATAAACAAAGCTGCTATAAACATTCTTATAGAAGCTTTCTGTGGACATTTGTTTTCATTTCTCTTAGGTAAATAACTAGGAGTGGAATTGCTGGTCATATGATAAATTGGTTTAACTTTATAAGAAACTGCCAAATGTTTTTCCAAAATTTAACTGTGGAAATTTGCATCCTGAAGAGCAATACATGAGAATCCAATATTTACTCCATTTTCTCCAAATATTTGTCAGCATTTGGTATTTTCTGTTTTTTTCTTACTTTTTATTTTATTTCAGTTTAGTTTTACTTTTAGTCATTCAAGTGCTTATGTAGTAATTTCACATTGTAGTTTTAATTTATATTTATCTGATTCTTAACTATATTGAACATCCTTCCATTTATTCTCTGTGCTTACTTGCCATCATTATATCTTTTATGGTCTACTATCTGTTTAAAAGAGTTTGCCCCTTAAAATTTTGAATTTTTTTCTTATTATTGAGTTATGAGATTTCTTTATATATTATAAAAGTAAGACCTCTACCATATATGCCTTTTGCAAGTTTAAGACTTGTATCAAACTTTTCCAAAAATGTTTTAGAAGTTTTTAAATTTTGACGATATTTAGTTATATATACATACATGAAATTTTATGAAATTTTATGATTTTTCTCTGATTTAAGAAATATTTACATATTCCATGTTTGTAAAGATGTTCTGCTGTGTTTCTTCTAGAAGTTTTAGATTTTACATTTAGGTCTATAATCCATTTCCAGTTACCTGTTGATATTTTCAATAAAGCTTTTGATATCAATTTTGTTTTCGCTATTATCATTCTGTTCTTAGTTTCATTGACTTCACCCTAAGTATTGCTTTATTTATGCCCTGCTGTGATATTATGATTTATATACTAAGATATATATATGTATATGTATATATTTGGTCTGCATTCCCATTTCTGGCACAAAACTTCTAATCCCTTGGAATTTCCTAAGGAGAGCAACACAAGTTACGTTAATAAGGTGACCCAGACCCCTCCTAAAATGGAGGCTGTCTGACAGGTGATGCAACCTGGTGATTACAGGAAAGAAACTTTCAGTCCTACCCTCCTGAACTCCAAAGAGGTCAGAGGGGCTGGAGATTGAATCAGTTTCCAGTTGCCAATGATTTCATCAATCATGCCTGCATAATGTTGCCTCCATTAAAAAAAAAAAGAAGAAAGCAGCATAAAAGGGCAGGGTTAGAAGAGCTTTCAGACTGGTAAACTCATGGAGATTAGGGGACAAAGACATGTTTAAATGGGACATGGAAATTATATGCTATTTTCTTTTACCTCACCCTATGCCCTATGCATGTCTTCCACCTGGCTATTCTTGAATTATATCATTTTATAATAATCCTGTGATCCAGTAAGTAAAACATTTCCATGACTTCTAGCAACTTAATCAAACCAAAGGAGATGTCCTTGGAATTTATGTTAAAGAGGAAACCTCAGGCCCAAAATAATGTGGCTCTTGCTAAAAGTCCAGGATTCCAAACCTAGATTTAATATCTGATCTCATTGTAATTTTAATCTCTCCCAGAAACATAATTTTAATCAACCTGTCTGAAATGTTTTGGTCAAGCACCAGTAAAGTATCTGTCACTTGGGCTCTCTCTGTCTCTCATAGAAAAAAAAGAAAAAAAAAAGAGACAATCTGCATGTTACAAACCATCCCCTGCTCTTCCCCCAAAGAAAATATGTCCTGGCCCCCAAATAATACTTTCTTTAATTTTGTTAATAGCTCCCTTGTCTATTCTTCTTACAAAAACCTTCCATTTTGTACAACCTTTTGGAGTACCCTTCTAGTTGCTAAATAAAACCAAATACTTCTCCATATTTATTTGGTTGAATTTTGTTTTTTAACAAAATTTGGTAGCTATTGCCTGGAGAAATCAGAGAATGTGATCAGAGAATGTGGTACAAACAGATGATGCTTGAGTTACAATAAGAGACTATTGCATTCCAGACATGGAAGGTTGATGTGAACGGAAAAATATTTAAAGAATCAGTTCAGTGGTTACCTAAAGTCCATGGTGGAATGTCATGAAATCAGGAAGTAAGCCTAGAGTCAGATTATGAGCATTTAAACACTTTTTAAATAATTATTATACATAACATACACTCAGTGGCCAGATTATATGACCACCTGACATTTGTAGGCAAATTAGCTATAATTTCTTGCTGAAGTTGCCAGAGGGCCAGACCATTATAAATAAGAAAGCAGGTTGTTTACCACGACAGTAGAAGTGATTTTTCTGAAGATATGGCTAAACAACAAGATTTAACAGCCTTTGAACATGGGATATATTTGAATGTGAGTGGCCAGATTATTTTGACCACCTGACATTTGTAGGCAAATTAGCCGTACACTGCATCATATGGGATATGGAAGCTGAAGGCCTGTTCAAACACTTTTGCTGTCTGCAGTTACCAAGATAAAATGTCTCCACTTCACACAGGAACACAAGGACTAGACATTCGAGCATTGGAAAAAAGTCATGTTGTCCGATGAATCACGTTTCCAGTTGCATCATGCAGATGGCAGAGTGAGAATTTGGCAAAAACAGCATGAAAGCATGCACCCCACATGCATGAGTACAACCCTTCAAGCTGTGGGGGCAGTGTTATGGTTTGGGGCATGTTTTCCTGGCATGATTTGGGCCCTTTAATTCGTGTGGAACAACGTCTGAATAACACAACATATCTAAGTATCGTTGCTGATCAGGTTCATCCTATCATGTTGAGGGTGTATCCCAATGGAGATGGCTTCTTCCAACAAGACAATGTGCCATGCCACGGTGCTCGTATTGTGCAGGAGTGGTTTCAAGAACATGAGGGAGACTTTATCTTGCCTAGGTAGCCCCCACAATCACCAGATCTCAATCCAATTGAGCATTTGTGGGATGAAGTTAAAAGAACCATCAGGCAGCTGGTTCCACAACCATCAAATCTCACAGAACTGGACAGTGCTATTCATCAGGCATGGTGTCAGATTCCTCACATCAACTTTCAACATCTCATGGAGTCAATGCCAAGAAGAATCGCCACAGTATTGAAGGCAAACGGTGGCCCAACGAAGTACTGATGGGGTGGTCATAATAATCTGGCCACTCACATTCAAATATATCCCACGTTCAAAGGCTGTTCAATTGCGTTGTTTACCCATATCTTCAGAAAAAAAAAAAAAAAAAACACATTTCTGTCGTGGTAAACAACCTGCTTCCCTATTTATAATGGTCTGGCCCTCTAGCAACTTCGGCGTGAAATTATAGCTAATTTGCCTACAAACATCAGGTGTTCATAATAATCTGGCTACTCAATGTATATGATCTATTATAGAATATATTATTAATATATTAAAAAAGAACTATCCCATGGAAATATAGTGACAAGCCTTAACTAATCATCAAAATGTTTTATCCAAACATTACCTCAATATATGTTTACTGGTAATTGTATGCTATACTAAGTATATTCTCACCCTTTCATTTAGATACGACAGAGACAAATTATATATTTTTCCATATCTACAAATGTTAGATATTTGAGAATTCCTTGAATAAAAGCCATACATATCAGTTTATAAAATCTTCACTTTTCATATCATTATATAAAACAACCTCAATGTACTGTTCTCTTAGTTTGTTTAAAGTAGTAAAAAAAATGTGGAGACAAAAAGAATGGTATTTATAAATGTGGGGAGGAGTATAATAAACTTTTTTTAAAGACTGAAGCTACAAAGTTTTGTAGGCTTGTTTATTTGTGCAAATTATTCAAAGTAAGTTATTGGAAATTGCTATATTGAAAGATTGTAATAGGAACCTAAACAAGTTCTTATGCTGAAGATATTTTTAAAATGTCCTTAAACATTAACAATAGATAATCTTGAAGTTTAAATTCTCAACATAAGTCTGTAATTTTATTTTACTTTTTTTGTGGGTAACAACCCCACTCTGTATTTCTACTATACTCATCTCCATTCTTGCTATAGAGTGCCATGTGTTATATCTGCCCATACTAAAAAGAGGCAGTTTACTGGAGAAAGGGTAATATTTTCAACAAACATTATTGAAAAATTGAATATGTATATGTAAAAAAAATGCACTTCTATTCATATCTTTTATCATATACAAAAGTTCTGCTTGGCTCTGTTTCCATTTGATAATGACCTTCAGCACTCTGTCATGAAGACATGTGAGGAGTTGATCAAATACACTAAAATCTTGTTAAAATGTTTCCTGCTGACAACTTGTACATAAAATAGTGTGCATACTGATAGAAAAATTCTAAAATTCTCTTTGGTCAAGCAAGTAGGATTTATCCAGCCATGCACACTATACTCTGATGCTTTCTTTGAGACTTGTTTTGGTTACATATTTATATACTTGTAGTTGTGGTATGAATGCTACTTAAATCTCATTTGTAAGCTTCATTCCTTGTGTATAAGATTCTATTGGGAAATAATATTTTCATTTTGCAAATCTTAGACTTTCTATCATATTTTTTGGATAGAAATCTAATTACTTGAATTCTCATGACAAAGTCTAGTCATTTCACTTACTTGGATTTTTACTTGGCAGATCATCTTATGTTTTGTCTTACTAAAATAAGAAGTGGCATTGAAAAAAATAATAAAAGAGGTGTTATCACATCATATAAATGATTTCTAAGCAACTTGAGATTTCAACAACAGATATTTATAAAGAATTGTTTTATGCAATGATCTTGTTTTCTGGAGACACCAACCTCTCAACTGATAAAAGGAAGGCTCAGTGTTCTACAATTTAGAAATATTGGTGAACAAAGGTTTTTAAAGTTGGATGAAATATAAAGATAACAGTCACATATTAAATTAAAATTTTAATTTTTACTTTTAATACAATTGGCTTTCTGTTTTTAAGTTTTATGTTCTGCCTAAATACCTCATTAAAGTAATTTCCTTAAAAATCTTTGAATATGTCTAATATATAATTTCTAGGAAACTACTAAAATTATTAATTTTTTCTTAGTCATATTTGCCTGAAAATATGCACAATTGTTTTATATTGAATCTTAAAGTAAAGGCAAAAATTCAGAACAACACATTATATGAATAAACAGGTTTAGAACAGGAAGAGTTTGTTCACCTGGCATGAGCAGAGTCAAACGGAAAACACCAAGAATTGCAGTGGAGAAAGACTTGCTGTTTTATTAAAACTGGTGCCACTCAGGAGAAGGGAAAGCTCATACTCAAATGCCCAAATTCCCAAATCTTGGTTTCAGGGCTGGTTTTCAAGGGTATAGGTAGAACAAGTATGCTGAAGTGCTGGCCGGGCAAGTTTAATTGGATGACCTTGGAGCCTGGCCATTTATTGTAAGGGGTGTCAACACAAGATCATCCTAGACAAGGCATCCTCTGCTTCTGAAAGGTTCTGATGTTCAAGTTTATTTTATTTCCCAGTCATTTGGTTTTGTGGGGATGGGGGTGGGAAGCTAGACTTTGGTCTGGGTGCAGCTGAAGGTCAAAGTTTTCTCCTCTGCACATGTTTCAGCTGCATGACTTGGGGTTTTGATCCGTTGTCTCTGAAAAGCAACTTGGTATCTTGTTAAACAGGATAGGACCATTTTGAGCTGGTCCCGTGGTTACAAACACATTAAACACTGTGTATGCTCATTAATTATCAGGAAGACCAGAATATATATTGTTTGGGAGCATAAGAATATTCTAAATTAACAAATCTAAAAGTAACAATATATTTACGTTTATATATTTAAAGAGAGGTATAATTACCTGTAAGTGTTTCTGGACAGTGTTCACAAGATAATTTGGGACTACTCACACAAAGCAATAAACAACATTAACACACATATTGGGAAAAGTAATCTCTTTCCAACTTTCTACCAATTACTTGATTATATAAGGACGAGTTTCACTTGGGTATTATTAATGTCTTCATGTTTGCAAGCCTCAGATAGTTTTTGGTTTCCTTTTTTACAGATAATGGAAAAGTAGGAACAACTTGTCCAGAGTAAAAGAGCCAATAAGTGATAAAGGATAGATTTGAAGCTGGATCTATCTGACTTCAAAGTAAAAATTACCTTTTAAATAGTATTTAAGTCTTGACTATTTTCTGTTTATGTATATAATTCTAATTCCTATTCAGGTAATGATAGAAAGTTTCCTTACTACAAATCTTTATTTAAATACAATTGTTGGCCAATTGGAGGGACAAAAAGATATTAAATGAACCATAGAATATGTTGATTTTTAGGCTTGATTTCCATCAGGTTCATTACCCTCTATTCCCATATTATTCTTTGTGTTGTAATAGGTTGACCTACCCTTCTGTTTTCCATGTCTGTAGGATTCTGGCTAGCTTTGACTAATGAGAGCTCTTAGTGGGAGATTGCAGGAGAATACAACAGAGAATTTATTTTCATTTCTCTGCCTTGGTGTCTCTGATGTTGGCTGTATTTCTATCCTGGTTCCCAGAGATGAGCCTTGCCTGATTATAGATTTCTTCAGATTATCCTCACTAGCCCTTAGCTCTGGTAGCATGGCCTTCCCCTTGGCACCTCCACATTGGCTTACTGTGATTGCTAATCTCTGGATAGACTCTTTGTATCCCCTATACCTTCTCAGTTTTTCCCTCAGATAAATAACCAACCCTGGATTTATGTTTTCTTTGTATTAAACTAGAGGCCCAGTGCATGACATTCATGTACTTGCGGGGCAGTGTTCCCTCAGCCTGACCTGCACCCTCTCACAGTCCGTGGCCCCTTGGAGGATGTCCACCTGTTGGCTTAGGCCTGCTACCTGCTCCCCTGTGGGAGTGCATTGACCATCAGGGGACAGCTCCTGCATTGAGCGTTGCCCCCTGGTGGTCAGCGTGCATCATAGCTACTAGTTATTCCTCCGTTCGGTCGATTTGCATATTAGCGGTTTATTATACAGGATAGTTAGTGTCGTTTTAATTTTCTCATACAACAGAATGACAAAAAGTGTGATGGTTTTAGTTATTTGGGAAACCCTACCTTAGTTGTTAAGCATGAGCTTTGAAAACAGTATATTGTAACCCAATTGTGCCTGTGTAGTAATCTTGGAAGCCAGTTTTGTCTGTGCCACTTCCTCACTATGTTACTACTTGGATGTTAACTTTCCCTTTCTTACTGTGTAAAATATGAATAATAAAAATGATCTCTCAAGGTAGATGTAAAGTTTAAGAAAGAATAAAGTGCAGGTATAACATCTTGCACAGTGCCTGGCAGTTAAAATTATACTATCTTGGGTTATTGTTCTTACATTTGTTATTGTTCTTATTGCTACTATCATTGAAGTTTCCCAAAGGAATGTGATTTAGGACCTTCCTTGCAAGAGTTTTCCAATAAGGAGTCTTATTTTATTATGCCAATTTTATTTTTAAAAAAGTAAAAAAATAAAACAAAGATTTTCTTAACATATCCCAAATGGATACTAATGAACGCTCATAAAGTATGAATCTTAATGTAATAGTTATCTGCTGTTTTAGTGCTGAAAAGTGGCCGAATATGCCATCCCAAAATATTCCAACTTGGCAGAGGAATTATTTTGAGTGAAAGGCACTTAATTAAACAGCAGACACCAGAAGGGCACTCTAGTATCCCCATTCTCCCTGAAAACAGGAGATTAAAAACTCCCCCGTGAAAGATGTGCTGCCTGTACTAAGAGAGAAGAAACACTCTTCAATGGGAATCAAAGCTGAGAGAATTCTGTACAAAGAGACCTTGTTAAAATAATTCTTATTTTCCTTTGGCCTCAGGTATATTTTAATTACTTTTCGACAATTGCTTCTCTAGTATAAAAGTATTTAGGTTTTGCGACTTCTCTGGTTTTTTTGTCCTTATAAGGGCCCCTTCCCTCAGTTATATAAAACATATAACTTTTGTGCTTTTCTCCTGTTAATCTGTCTGATGTCAGTTTAATTCTCAGGCCCATCTGAAAAGCCTTAAGGGGGTAGAGTTAAAATGTTGCCTTCCCTGCAGTGCTTTCTGAATTTTGCTTCACTGAATTATCACCATAATGCTAGGAATGTAGTTACTGTTGTTATTATTATGGTCCTTATTTTTCTCAGAAAGAAATAGAGACATAAGGATTTTAAATAACTGTCTGAAAGTTGCACTGGAGGTAACAGAGTGTGATTTTAAACCCAGGGAGTCTACGTCTAGAATCTGTATATTAAACATGCTGTTGTTTTGCCATGTCCAAGATTTTGACGGAAAAGAGGAAAATGAAGACATTCAATGAAACTCTTTAATCAATCTTTAAAACAGTCTAATATGATGGCTTCACACTGTAGCCAAAGAAATTATCTTTAGCTCCTCTTTTTGAAGCATATGCTCTAATAAAAAAGATGTTTAGAGAGAATATACTAATATATATATTCCCCTTTAGAACCATGTATTCTCCTAGTAACAAGTTCATTCTAAGGTGAAGTAATTGAGACATAATAATTAAACTCACTAGAGAGGATCTCTGGCTTGGATATGAATATGGTCAACACTTTTTCTGCTCCTTGTTTTGTCCACAGTGTAGCCTGAATCTCCAGGGAATGAACATAAAACCACTCTCTAAATGATATTCCAATATGTGTATTTTGTGTCTCCTTGAAGACCCTAAAACACAAAATGTTTTTTTAAAAGTACATTTTTGTCTAATAAATAGCATTAACATGACATTTCTTTGGACTTGTTTAACAAGAATATCTCAGTAAGTTTGGAATGTAAAAATACATTTTATGATCATTCCAAAATTATTTTTCCTTTTGCAAAAAAATCCTACTCTGAACTAGAAAAGAGTGGTTTACATCAATGAACTCCAAATTTTATGTAGAGTTTTTGTTAGCATTTTTCATTAGCAAATACCATTTTCCCAAAAAAATCTATTTCAAATTACCTTAAATTTAATTAGGATAGCCTACAAAACAATCTCTAATAAATTTATAAACAACATTAGGAATCATGATTTTTCTCTGAATATTAAAGAGAATATTGTTAAATCCTTTTTAAAATTTAAAACTGAAAAGTAAGTTTTTCCTTCATAATCTACCAAGTTAGAAAATCTACTACATAAAATCATCCTTCTTTCTATGCTAAGTTTATTTCAATGTAAGCAAAGTCAGACTCCAAGGAAAAAAACAAAAAGCTTAAAATTCAATTAAAGGACAATTTCTAGGTGATCAAGCTGACACATCTTGAATTAGAGGCTCTCCTACTGCAGAATGCCTTTCACAGGCTCATTTGCTTTTGGAACACCATAGTAACTTTTTTTTTTTTTTTTTTTTGCCACACATACAAAAATTGGAGAGGAGTAGAAAAAAGGCAGCCCCTATACTTAGTGAAGTATTACTCAGTGACAGCTTCTTGTTCCAGGAGGTTAAGGAAGACTTTGAGGAAATAAAAGTTGCTTGGGAAAACCAAGGTGTAGTTGCTTTATATGTTGTGATGGGTAGAAGGGGTGAAAGGGAGTGTGAAGGAACCGCACACCCTGCATCTTGCCTCAAACCATGTCCTGGAATCCTGGGACAGAGAAAGCACCACTTTCATTTCTCCCTCTTGGGATTGTTGACGGTCACGTGGTAATAAAGAACAACAAGCAGGAAGAGCAACAGGCCCAGCATGTTGGGGAAGATGGTTAGCTGCCGGTGTCTGTAGTCATCCTGACCACATGCGGTCTGCACACTAGCTCGAGGTAGGAGACCTGCAGCACCATAGTGTCAGAGCCAGCAAGAGCTCTGCTCAGCACTGCTGCTTTGAGTTGCTCTGAGTCCATATATTCTTCTAAATTCTTTCCGACTACGCCAGGACAGGTTCCTGCTCAAACCCTGCCCACTGTACTATATGTTGGGAACTTAGTTCAATTTCCTCCTTTGTCCTCTGCTCACTAGTTACAGGTGTTGGGTCCGGGACCTCCGAGGACACCGGGTCTTAGACGGAGAAGCCATGAGAGGTTGTGGGTGTATAAAGACTCATTAGTATATAAGAATGAGTCTTTATTGCAGAAGCCAGTGGCCACATAGCCATCAGATAAGAACAGTCCTCACAGCAAAGTCTCATATACAGACAGCCCTATGCCAGCTAGTAAATACATAACTTTCCTACACAGTAGTAGCAGTCTCTGTACCCACAGCTATTATCTGAGCAGCCACCCGCTGTCCCCTAGACTCACCACCTCACATCGTAGTGGTACCTAAGCTCTCTGCCTCAGAAGCTTCTGTTGTCCCCCCTGCTCAGCACACTGCTGGTCTCTGTAGCCTCACATAGCAACTACCTCTGAGCTTCACTCTCCCAGCACACTGGCTGGTTAACATGGTAGTAATATCTGAGCTCTCTGTGACCTCTTAGCCTTACATCATAGCAGTACCAGCTCTCAGCTCCATCTGAGCTCGTTAGCCTCTCCTGCATACATAGAAGCTACATTCTCCATGCCTACCACCTCTGCTTCTCACACTAGCTGGCCTGTAACCTGTATATTACCACTCAGACAAAGAAGACTTCGTGCCAATAGTTACATCAATCATTTCGGCTACAGAAGGGCATAGTGTACCACGTGTCCTTGCACCTGCTTATGGTATCTTAGCCTAGGCACAGAGTGGCCTTGGACAGCCCGGCGTATTGACACCAAGGCCTCTGTGCTTTAATTGGTCTTGACTATCAGGCACCTCTGGCGTGGTTCCCACATGTAGTAACTTTAGATTCTCTTCAATGAAGAGAAAGAGGGTAGGAATCTGTTCTCCTTTTGCTTTAATGACCTCGAGAAACAATTTAGAATGCTTAAAATGAAACATAGGGTCCAAAATACTTATTAAAACATGCTTGAGGATCCGGTAGACTGATCACTGATTACCAATCCATGAGAGGGGAGTAGTTCAGATAATTGTTTCTAAATGGATGGCAGTTTCAACAGTATATGTGTGTCATGACCTCCAGCAATCCACATCCTTTAGCACAGCACTGAGCAGTAATACTTATTTTTATAATTAATAAGACTTATTATAGCCACCACCATTTCTTGAACACTTATTTTGCATAAGGCACAAGGCTAAGACCTTATGTGCTTTACTTTATATAATCACTAGAGGCCCGGTGCACAAAAAATTGTGCACTGGGGGGGGAAGGGGGGTCCCCCAGCCCGGCCTGTGCCCTCTTGCAGTCTGGGACCCCTCAGGAGATAACGACCTGCTGGCTTAGGCCTGCTCCCGGGTGGCAGAGGCAGGCCCAATCCCTTGGTGCAGCCCCTGGTCAGACTCAGAGCAAGGCCGATTAGGGAGTTGGGGCACCGCCCCCTGTCATGCACAGAGCAGGGCGGATAAGGAGGTTGTGATGCCATCCTCAGTCACGCTCAGGGTAGGGCCGATTGGGAGGTTGGGGCACCGCCCCCTGTCATACTCAAGGCAGGGTCGATGGGGAGGTTATGGCTCTACCCTGTCACACACAGAGCAGGGCCTATCGGCGGGGGGAGGTGTTTGAGGCACTGCAGCCTATCACACACAGAGCAGGGCCGATCAGGGGGTTGGTGCACTGCACCCTGTCAAACACAGAGCTGCAGGGCAACCAGGGGATTGGGGAGCCCCCCCCCGCCATCAGACACTGCTACTACCTCTGAGCTTCACTCTGAGCAGGGCTGATCAGGGGGTTGGGGTGCCTTGCCCTGTCAGGAACAGAGCAGGGCGGATAGGGAGGTTGTGGCCCCGCCCCCTGTCACACACAGAGCAGCAGGGCGATCAGGGGGTTTGGGCGCTGCCCCCTGTCACGCTGATCCTGGTGCCGGGAGCCTCGCTGCTCCACTGATCCCGGTGCCGGGAGGCATATTACCCTTTTACTATATAGAATAGAGGCCTGGTGCACGGGTGGGGGCCAGCTGGTTTGCCGTGAAGGGTGTCCTGGATCAGGGTGGGGGTTCCCACTGGGGTGCCTGGCCAGTCTGGCTGAGGGGCTGAGGGCCGTTTTCAGGCTGGCGGGTGACTGAAGCTCCCAACCGCTCCTTTTTTTCTTTTCTTTTTTTCTATTCTGGGCCAGCTTTAGCTCTGAGGCCTCGCTGCTGAAAGCAGGTTTCTGGCCTTTACCTTCTGTATTTGATACAATGTTGCGGTCCAGCTGGCTGAAGCCTGGCTGACTGAAAGCGGGTTTCTAGGGTTTTGTTTAGCTTCTATATTTGCAACATAGTTGCTTAGAGTTGCAGCTGAGAGGCCGGCAAGTCAGGCGGGAAACTCTGGAGTCCACCATCACCGGAGCAAGCAAGCCTCCCTGTTCGCTTCAGTGCATGGCTGCCGGCCGCCATCTTGGCTGACAGTTAATTTGCATAAGGATATGCTGATTAGCCAATGGGAAGGTTAGCGGTCGTACGCTAATTAGCTAATTACCATGTTTCTCTTTTATTAGTGTAGATAATCGTAGTGACAATTCACAGGGTGGATGCTGGTATTGTACCCCTTTTAGTACAGGTGAACACAAATTTTCCTCCATTTACATGGCAGAGCTGAGATTCAAAAGCAGGTCTATCTGATCTTCATCACCAGACACAACCTCACTCTGCAAATATCAACTGGTCAACTGCACATAAGAAAACACAGTTCATTTCTCAATTGTCATCAGAATGTGAATACTCTTAGTTGTGAATCATGAAACTATCTCAATTTATCCGTACATGTAGGTAAAAATAAAGTGCAGAACTCTGTGAATGGTTTACCACTATTTTTGAGTACAAAAGAGAAAATAGAACATGTAGGTGGGCTTGCCTGTATGTGCATAAAATGTCTCTAAAAGTTACATGACAGACTGTTTATATAAGTTTCTTACAAACCGGGAGATGAGAAAAGATTCTTGCCTTTTCTTTGTCCTTTTGTCCTTTCAAATTTTGAACTATAAGAAGGTATGACCTTAAATAATAGATGTGTTGTTGTTTTTGTTTGTTTGTTTGTTTTAAGGGGAAAAACGAATGGGAAAAGGATTCAAGGACCATTATTAGTAGTAATTCTCCTTTAGACCATCATAGACTGACCACTTCACCCACATCTTGTCTTCTTCAATTCTGACAACTATACTGTATATACATTTCAGTTTCTCTTTTTTGACAGAACACAAGAAAGTGGGAATGATTGGGTCAATTTTCTAGGATCAAACATCCAGTAAGTGGGAGAGAATAAACTTCCATCTGGATCTATCTACCAGGTCCATGCTCTTCCTACCACCAGTTTATTAGATTACAACTTTGTTCCATTGCACAATTATTATGAACATATTAGCTAAATTTGCTCAGTACTCTGAACTTAATTGTCTTATTTTAAAAATAAATTAAATAATTGGCATATGTTGCATTGAGTCAATTGAGTAGATCTGCCAAAAGACTTGACCAAGATGTATGGGTGTATTTCCCCAACGGGAAAGCAACTGTTTGAAAGGAGAAATAAAAATATTATTAGAATTTGCTGTGGTATACATAATATGAAACAAATTATTGTTTTTTTTAATTGACATGAGAATTTTGGATTAAAAATTAACTTCAAATTGATGTTTAATCCTCAATTTATCCTGATTTCCAAGTTTGCTTTCTGCACTGAAGAGTTTATGCTCTAGATTGGGAATATACATTATTTTTCCAATAAATATCATTTTTTCATCTTCAAAAGACATCTCTGTTCAACTCTTAGCAAACCCCTAATTATTCAGAAAAACTTAAATCTCTATTAACTATAGTTTTAAAAGAGAAATTCTAACAAATTTCTCCCAAATTGTAAAGACAAGTTCTTTAATTTCTGATTTTAGTTAATGTGTTTGTACATGTGTGATTCTCTTTCAGTTTATCTTCTAAGTAATAAAAAATGAAACATTTTTATTATCCTTTTAATGACGAGGAGAAAAATAGAGGAAAGAGACATTATCTTTTTGTTTCCATTATCTAATATGTATTTAATAAACTTTGGGCACATTATTATAAACTAGAGGCCTGATGCATGGAATTCATGCAAGAGTAGGCCTTCCTTCTCTGGGCTGCCAGCACCTGCTTCCCTCTGGCACCCGGGACTCGGGCTTCCCTTGCAGCCCCAGATTCATTCAGAAGGTGGTCCGGGAGGACATCTGGAAGGTTGTCCAGTCTAATTAGCATATTACTCTTTTATTATTATAGACCAGAGGCCTGATGCATGAAATTCGTGCAAGAGTAAGCCTTCCTTCCCCCGGCTGCTGGCACCAGCTTCCCTCTGGCACCCAAGACCGGGTTTTCCTTGCAGCCCTGGCTTTGTCTGGAAGGTCATCCAGAAGGACATATGGTCTAATTAGCATATTACGCTTTTATTATTGTAGATGTTATTTCTATGAGAAAACAAAAGCTTTTGTTTATAAAGACTTCATGCAAGCAAGATATTAGGCCAGAGAATTTAAGAAATTTAGTCCAAAAGGAATAGAGCTGAGAGAATGAAAAACTTTTTACAATGTGCCTTAGATGATAAATGTGTTAATTTTCTCTCTGTGTGTGTCTCTGTCTCCCATCTCTCTCTCTCTATCTCTCATCTCTTTCACTTCTGTCTCTATCTCTTTATCTCTTTCTATCTCTGTATCTGTCTTCATCTCTATATCCATTTCTAGCTCCATGTCCATTTCTATCTCTATCTCTCCTGCTGTTCCTTCTGAGATTTGGGTGGGTTTTTTGTTTGTTTCTGGCAGCTAAACCACCACTACAACCACCATCAACAAAAATCCTATCCATTTCCAAGCAGGCCTAAGCCACAGTCTGGCCTCCCTCTGTGGGAGGCAACCAGGCCAATCAGGTGAAGGCGCTGCCCCCATCACCCCACTGCTGCTGCTATTGCTGGCCCTTGGCCCTAGGTCCTTGCTTCTTAGCGCTGCCCCCCCCCCCCACTCCCCCCGCCGCACCCATTGGTGGGTGGGGAGCAATCTGGGGCCAGGCTGCCTGGGGGAGGGGCTGTGGAAGGTTGAGGCACAGCAGGTTGCACCTTGTCCAGCCTTTGCAGAGGCGTGGTGCTGGCCCGGCCCATGCTGCTGCCTCTGTGGCTGCCTCTGCAGAAGGGGCAACACTTTGACCGGACCGCACAGCCCCCTCTCCCACTGCCTTTGCGGAAGGGGTCGCTGCCTCTCCTGCGCCACTGGCCCTGGGCCCTCGCACCCGCTGCAGCTTTGTCCAGAAGGACATCCAGAAGACGTCCAGTCTATCCAGTCTAATTAGTGTATTACCCTTTTATTAGTATAGACTGCTATACATTTTTATATTGCTCATTTCAAAAATGTATAAAAAACGTAGAATTTATTTTTTCCTCTAATAATTTAGACTATCTGTTTCCCTTTTTCCTATTGATACTGTTATAGTAATCTGGTTATTATTTAACAGGAAAGGAGTAAAGGGGAGATCAGATAATATAGGCATGCCGTTTATACAGCTTTGCTGGAAAGCTGTAAGTTAACATTCTCTAAGTCTTTTCCCATTGACCCATAGGGGAAGGGACTGACAAAGGCAGTTTAGACCTATGCCCAGTAAGTCCCAGTAACATAGGAAGTTGCCTGTCTGCCGTTACACCTGAGAGCAAATTAGTGGAATGGGCATGGCCACTGCGAGCCCAAGAAAAATGAACAAAGGAGCATGCTCTCTTCTCTCGCCTGCACTCCTGTGATTCCTGTTTGCAGGGGGATGTGCTCCCCTGTGCCCACGCAGCTCACGGCCATATGGGATTCCACACAATGGACTGGTGGGCTTTTATTAACTTGGATGCTGAACTGGATCCAGTTGCAACATGGAATGGAAGCTCTGGCCCCTGGTCCTTCTTTTAGCTCTTCTGGAACCCCAGCTGCTCCTTTTTCAGGACTGACTTAAGGGGCAAAGGGACTTTGAAACCCTAGGAATGTAACTCCGTGCAGATAAAGCCTTTTACCACATCTTGTCCTATGGGGCTTCTGAAAATGCTTATTGCAGCAGCACCCACTCCCACGAATGAGGAAGGAATTAGTTTCTCTGCTAACACTATTATCCACTTACTCACAGGCCTAGTAGTATAAATGTAACTTACATAGCACAAATATTCACAGAAAAAAAAAAAGAATCAAGGTTTTACAATATGTTTCTCAAAAATAGCTCTGAGTGTTTTGTGTCTAACGTGACTTTCTTGGGTTCTGGCATAGGGTCTCAAAACTGCCCTGGCCTTAGCATGTTCCCTTGTTTTCATTAGGTAAGTGATGAACTCATAGCAAATGTGTTTTGGGAAAAGAGTAGTTAAAAGATCACTAAAGAAAAAAGAATTTTGGGAGCTTTGGCAACTCTTGGAACCACTGTGGGCCTCAGTTTCTTCAACTGCCAATAAAAGCACCAGACAAGAGTTGAATGATTTTAGGCTCCTTACCAGGCATTTGAACATAACAGTGGAAACATTTTGAAGATAGGCTATCCAGTCCTACTTTCAAGTTGTAATCCTTCCTACTTATATGATTTGGACACAGTTACCTGATTTCTCTAGGATGCTTCTCTTCAACAAAACCTGGGTTATTCTGAGAAGTAAACAGTAAACATTTGGGAAGACCTATAGCAAAGTTCTTTCCTATAACAAAATGCAATTGTTATTCATTTTCATCTTTCTAGAAGATAGTAGGCATGTGATAATTATTAGTTTTTATTTATTACTTAGATCCTGAAATTGTATTATAAGGGAGATACAAATTAGTGCTATGGAACATTGATGTAATATTTCATTATCTAAACTGGAATTTATAAGTGCTTCTCTTTCCCACATTAATAAAATATAAAATAGTAATAAGTTATATAGAACATCTTTCTACAAAAGAAGTGAATCTTTAGACATCCATTACTATATAAATAACTTTAAAATGTTAATACATTTTATAAATGTCTTATCATATTAAAAAAACTTATAAATCGTATATAAACAGCTTATTGGCAGAGGCAATATGAAGAATCAGGGGAAAGAAAATCAAGCAAAAAATTAAATATTTTATTGACTCAAAAAATTAATTACTTGACTCTATAAAAATCTTAATACCATCTTTGGTTGCTTCCTGCACATGCTCCAACTAGGGCCAGGGATCAAGCCTGCAACAAAGGTACATGCCCTTGACCAGAATCAAACCCAGGACTTTTCATTCCACAGGCCGACGCTCTATCCACTGAGCCAAACCACTTAGGGCTCTTACTACCATCTTCCCAGCTATTTTACCTATGCCATTTCTTATTTTGTTTTTTAATGTCACAACTGTAATAAATTTTACTATAAAGAAGTCAATGTCAGATTTGAAGGTCACTTTGGTAATTGGAAGTGAGAGCCTCCCAAAGTGAAGGCAATTGGAAAGCACAATATTTTACTTTCATGAATACAATGATTTAGTTCTTTGACCTCTAGTTGCTTAAGCATGATATATAGTAGAACATTTCACTTCTGATATATGCATGTGAAACCCTGACAATAATTAAAGGCAGAGTGCAGATTTAAACTGCTGTCATTCCTCACTCTGCCTGAATAATGACTAAAGTTACTTTGAAGTACTTTAGAAAGGGGTGGGGGTAAGGAAAAGGGGAAGAAAGGAAAAGGGAAATGAAAGAACAGAGCGAGAGGAAAAGGAAGAAAGGAGAAAGTGAGAGAAGGAAGGATGGAGAAAAAGAAAAGTTGATTTGCTTATTTTCCTTTCTGCACAAATGGCATCCTACAGAAAGAAAATATTTTGAAAGACCTTTAATGTAAACATGGACAGCTGTTTTAGACATTGTAACATGTGTGCACATTTGAAGGACACATCATGAAAAAAAAAAACATGCTGAAATGTCAATTTTATAGTCTAAAAGAGAGGTCCCAAAGTTTAGAAGTTAAAAGTAAGTTAACTCCTTGCTTATTCGAACATTAAACTGTCAGCATGGAAGTAAGTGTAAAACTTATGATGGTCTGAAAATGTGGTGCTAAATGATGTCTGAAGACCTATTGACCTTTTTGAGATGTAAACCAGGAACACTCTGCAGTTCAGCATGTAGTCAAGTACTTTTTAGTAGTGTGCAAGCTCTTAAGAGGTGAGCAGTAGAGCTGAATGGTATCTCTTTTCTCATAAATGTGATGATAATGTTAGATCTTCTCAGTATTCATTTAGGAAATGCATGCATATAGAAAGTGGAGTACTTGCTTGAAATAATTGCTTTAATTTTTCTGTAATAGTAATGCAGAACTGAAAATCCTTTAACACATTAGACACTAACCAAATTGTCCTTTGTGTATAGCTTTACCATGATTTAGAGAGAAAATACATTTGTAAACATATATTAGGTGGTAAACACTTTAGGTAAGCATTTTTGACAAATTATTCATTATGTTCATTTTGAAGGTTTCCTTAAATAAAGTATTTAGAATTAATAAGTTAAATATAAAATAAAAAATTTAAGTTAATTTCTTAGGCAAGGAATATAATCGTCTTTTATTTTGCAGTTAAATATTATTTGATTACATTGCTTGTTCAATATTGTATGTCAAAGAAGTGTAGTTTTAAAAGCTTTACTAAGACATTTGTCAATTATTTTACAATAACGTCAGCTAGATATATTTAGTTCACATAATAAAAGGAGTAAAGAGGCTAAATCCAGATTTACATAAATTGAAATAAATGGTAAAATAAGTCTAACCCTATCTGACTGAAAAATGTTGTTATGAAAATATCATTTTTCTAGATCTCCCTGCTAATGGGCTTTTAAATTCCAATGGGAAAGACAATAAGCATTTTTGTTCCACAAAACACAAAAATATGTTTTTTATAGAATTTCATTAAAAATTTGGTTAACTGAGAATATTTGTTCCTATCCTAATCTATTAAGATAATAACCATTTTTGTTCCATAAAACATTGTAAAAAGTACATATGTTTGAAAGGATTACACCAAAATATTTGGTTAATAGAGAATATTCCTATTCTAATCTAGAAAGACAACAACAATGTTTCATTTCACAAAACAGTTAAAAATATAATTTTAAAAGGAGTAAACCAAAATATTTGGTTACCAGTGTATTCTAATCTAGTGGGAGGTCCTACCAGCATAGTATTAGTTACTATGATTTGTTCTTCATTGAGCTTACAACCAACCTGTGAAGAAATTATGGAAGCAAGGAAAAGGTAATAAAAATATTATAGCATTTGGTGCCTAAATATGTGATATAGGCAATTCATGCTAGAAAATGGGAGGAGAGAAAAGATCAAGCTGGGCCACAGTGATGTGACCTGACTTAAACTTTGAAGAATAAATAAGAGTGATTGGTTGCATCCTACAGGATAAAAGAGGAATTGACTTGTGATTTTATCTGTTTCTAGAGGATACTTCCAAATACCAAAAATGTGCAAATAATCTCAGTGAAATATGAATTTTGAAATCAGCCCCTTTGTTATTTTATGTAAGCAGGTGAACTAAGCAGTAGCAATATTTCTCTCAATCCACTTGTTCCTGTACCCGCTTTGAGGAGCTCTGACCTTCAGGACAGACTGATACTGATCAAAATTCTATTCATATCTATCTGCTTTCCATCCAGAGTATACACAGAACCATGAGTGTCATTATGCTATTTGGATGCAGTCATGGGAATTGGAGTATTCATGAATGCTTATTGCTTACCATTCAAAATGTGGTGCATTGCCCAACCTGCATGGCTCAGTGGTTAAGCATTAACCTATGAACCAAGAGGTCACGGTTCAATTTCGGGTCAGGGTACATGCCTGGGTTTCAGGCTTGATCCCCAGTGGGGAGCGTGCAGGAGGCAGCCAATTAATGATCTCTCTCTTCATTGATGTTTCTCTCTCTCTCACTCTCCCTTCCTCTCTGAAATCTATAAAATTATACATATATTTAAAAAATATATGTGGTGCATTCACCAGCAGCATTAGTATCATTTGGGAGTTTGTCAAAGATATGTATCTCAGCCCCTCCCAGCACTTGCTGAATTAGAATATGCATTTTAATATGATTTGCAGCTGATTCTGTATGAACAATTGTTTAAGATTACTAGACAGTACAGATTGTTGGTAGTTAGAAATGGAGACTTGGTGGTGGCAGAGGCAACATTTTTAAATTTCCTTATTCCTAGTTGATAGGTAATCATCAAAGTAATTGTCTTATGCTGTAATCTGCCTGAAATTAGAGTATACTATTATTCTGACCTACTAGAACAAATTCAGTATTAATTTCAAGTGATATCCTCTCTCATACTATCTTTCAGTGCTGTTGTCATCATCATCATCAATCAGCGTTATAATTATCAGCATTTAATCACACAGTTTAATAGTGGATTACATTTCTCTTTATCTTAGTACTTGGGGAACATATACTAGTAGCTTTTGCTACAATTGACTATTTTGAATCTGCTATATATCTAACCATGTCCAAATACCAACATATATAATAATTTTAGTTCATTATTTCTTTTATTTATTATCACTCTTCATTCTTCTCCATAATTCTTCTAACTCACTTTGAGTACATGTTAGGTAATATTGAGAACCTGAAAAATTCAATGCACTGGCTAAGAAATATCTTTAGATTGGATTGTGTGTAGAAGTGATGGCCTGATTTTATCCAGTATTTTTTTCATATTAGTTTCAGTCTTTGCTACAGCACAAATCATTTGCTGGTCTTGATTTATCATCTTTGCTATTTCCTTCATTCTCCTATAGTCTTATTTTAGCTGTTCTTATTCTCTTACTCTACCCATTTAGAGTGATTGTTTTTTAATATATTACTTAACTTCAAAGTTCATCATAGATGAATAGTTAGTTCTCCCCAAGTGTAATTTTACTTGGTGATATACCCTTGGTGTCTAGATAAGTGCTATTTTTTAATATTAAATGTAAATGCCAGACATATTAATGTTAATTAATTCATGGACCAGGAGGTTTATTAACAGGCAAAAAAGGAGTAAGCTCAGCTATTTAATGTAGAGAAATGAAAAAGACAGAGTCAAAGGTTAGGGGCAAAATTCCAAATATGGAAGAAAAACCTCATATGAATTAGCTACTACTGAAATAAATATGTTCTAATAAAATAAGAACTAAATATGTTTTTTAAAAATAACTATTCGGATGCTAAGTAAGTCTACAAACCTACAAAAGAGTCTCCTTTAGAAAGATTTATTTTTGTCATTTATTTTTCTTATGGCATGAAAAGTGGCACAAACAGTGAACCAGAACAAAACCCAATGTTTCCTATATTGTATTACTATAACATGACAAGATTTTTAAGCAGAGATTGTTGAGGTTTCTATAGCCTCTAACAACGTTCTTTTATTCTCACAAATCATTCTTTTCTTCAATTTGCTTCAGGCAAGTAGCTTTCTTTCAGTTCCTTGAGGAAGGCATGCTTCCTGTGACTACGTGACCTTTGCATGTACTCTGTTATTTCTTCTGCAAAGACTTCTCAGACACTTTCATTCCATAACTCCTGCTCAGCCTTCAGATTTCAGCTTAACTGTCACTCAGAGAAGTCTAGTTAGGGATCTACTCTAACTGAAACTTGCCCCGTTGAGTTTCCTACCTTATATTCTTTTATGGAAACTAAAGAAGTAATACTCTTTAAGCACTGACCACAGAGACTAGAACATAGAAAATGCTAACTAAATACATTTTAATTATTTTAACTATTGCTTATCTTATTTGGATTAGGTAGGTGGTGATAAGTGGGGTTGGGGTGCAGACTTCTCCTTTTGGGTTTTTGTCTTACGAAGTTTGAAGAATAAATTTGGGGACTAAATGCTTTTAAATAAAAATGTGGAAGCTTATTGGAAGCATATATAACGCCCTCCTGGGCAGGGGTCCCCAAATGGGAAAAACCTGCCCTCTCACTCTCTCTCTAATGGTAAAAAATCTAAATCCTCTGAGTCTCTTTGTCTCCAGTTCGTATATGCTGGTAGCTCTTTGTCTGAACATGACCCTTTCTAATTGGACCTTTCCTTAATTTCTGACCCCTGTGTTTTCCTAGTTGGTCATTCTTCTGCACAGTATCAGTTTCAAAGGTCAAAGCCCACCTGGTGCCTCCCCCTTACCTTGAAACATTCCTCTATCCTCTGTGAATATATGCCTTCCTATGCCTTCCTTGTGTAACATTTCTCTATCCTCTGAGAGAGTAAGATAAGCATTCTGGCGTCTTGGAGCTGTCGCCTTCCCAACACATATGCATCCCATGGACCCCCTTTTCCCTAAAACTGCCTGTCCTGTCTCTAAAATTCCTTTTAGTAGCAGTGTGCTGTGTTTTAATAGATGCTTAAATATGATGCCACAGCTCTTCCTAAAAGGAGATTGCCTTCGCAGGAATAAATCAAATTAATTCCAAACTGTTAGCATGTATATTGTTAAATATATATATATATTTTTACTTCCTTAGATCAGGCAGATCTAGGCATTTTATTGCCTCTCACTTCTCAATGGATATTTTTGCTTTTTACTATTTCTGAGACTCTTAAGTTTTCAGTATTTCTCCAATCTACATCCTTTATACTATCTAGCTTAATGCTTTATTTTTCTTTTTATCCTCTTCATCCTCTGCTTTTATTCTTCCACTGCGGTCTCTTTTCTTCTTCCTCCTACTTCTTCTACTTCCTCACCTTCATATGTTGCAGCAGCAATGGAAGAGGATATTCCCCAGTGCCTGCTGATTTAGGAATACATTTTAGATCAGGTATGACTTTTATACAAAAACAGATCATCCATTACACAAAAATATCGATGCCATACCTTTTCTATGTAATACCATTAAATATTTCCCTTGCTTATCTAAGCATTGCATTTTCCTGTTTTTCTTGTTAGTTCTTTACAACTGATAAGAAATTCCTAGGATAATTATATACTACTAGGGACCCAGTGCATGAATTCGTGCACCTTGAAAGGAACTGTGGGCCACAAGGCTGCTGTAGGCACAGGGGCGGGTCTTGGCCCATCCTCCACACCACCACCTGGCCCCTCCCACCATGGCCCCTGGTCCCCTGTCTGCTGGCAGCCCTGTTCCTGCTGCTGCTACTCCCACACACTGACAGTGCCAGCCCTGCTCCCACTGAAGGCACAGAGCGATTGGAACTGGTGCCAGCAGTGGGTGCGAGAGGGGCTGGCACTGTCAGCAGCGTGAGCAGTGGCTGTTGCCCCGATTGCCCCTTAGAAGCAGGGGGAGGTGGAGAAGCCCTCAGGGTGATCAGGGCTGGCAGCCGCCACTCGCACCCACTGATGGAGCCAAGCAATCAGGGCTGGTGCCAAGCGCCGGCAGTGGGTGCAAGCGGCTGCTCCGGCACCAGCTGCAGGTGTGAGTGGCAGCTCCGGTGCCAGCAATGGGTGTGAGTGCCAGGCAGAACCGTGGCACATGGGAGCAAGGAATTTTCAGTAACCACCAGAGGCTTGCCCTGATGACAGTGACAAGTGCCCCGCCTTGGTCTGGTGCCCCCGCTCACCTGCTCTACCATCTCTCCGCAGCTGATGCCCGCCATGTTCCGCACTCTGCCACCTGCTGCTGACACCCACCATGTTCCACACATGCCCCCGCCCCGGTGGTCAGTGCACAGCATAGTGACCGGTTGTTTGGTTGTTCTGGTTGTTCCACCATTCAGTCTATTTGCATATTAACCTTTTATTATATAGGATTAAAAACAAAATAGATGTTTAAATTATCTTCAAACCATATAATATTCACAATTAGAACAATATTCTTAATTTTAAAAAATGAAATATATTATTGAGAGATAATCAGACTACTTTTTTTTTGTATATAATATAAAACCTGATATTTTAAATGAAAAATTTTAGGTTTAGAAGAGTTGTTTTATAGTCTCAGTAAGACATGAGATTATTCAGTTTCACAATAAATAATAATCCATTTTTAAGTTTGAAGAATTTGGCTTTACCTTTTCCCTACAATACACCTGAGATTTGTCTATTAATTAGATAAATGCAGTCTTTCCTGGCTTGATAATTTAATTAGAAGTGATAACTGTTATAGCTATGCTGTATGCTTCAATGTGAACTGTACCTAATACTGTGCAGCTCATAATGATATTTTACCACATCATTAGAAACATTTCCCACATCACCAGAATCAACACTTTTTCTTGCTCTGAGTGGCTGGCTGTCCCATTTTTAATCCTACTTATATATTTATATTTAAAAATGAATTTTTGGCTAACTTTTCTAATGGAGACACATACTTGAGTTAGCCATTTATTTGAATTTCTTCCATAAGTGAATGCAAATTCTATTGCAAAGCTAATGTCCACTGTGCTGGGTTGAAGTTTCAAACTCTTTCTATGACTTGAAAGAAAATGGTTGACAATGCTTTTTTGTAGCTTCTACAAAAAGAATGCAAGCAGAATTTTGCCAGTGATAGAGACCAAGGAAATGCCACCATAGTCGATGTAGTCAGCTTCCCAGCTTTTTATGTGACAAAATATATATCACAATACTGCTCCCAATCTCTAACACAACTCAGAGTACTAAGTGAATCAGATCTTGTCTTGATATCCCAACATTCATATAAGCTTTTCACTTATCCTATCTAATAAAAGACAAAAATGGTAATTAACCATACCTCTGCTACGATTCCCATTGGCTAATCAGCGAGATATGCAAATTAACTGCCAATAAAGATTACGGCCGGCAGCCACGCAGCTGAAGCGAGCAGGAGGCTTGCTTGCTCCAGTGATGGAGGAAGCCAAGGTTCCCCGCCTGCCACAGCCCGGTTCTAAGTCCCGAAAGCAACAAAGTTTCAATTATAGAAGGTAAACAAACCCCAGATACCTGCTTTCAGCAGGTCGTGGCCTCAGAGATGCAGCGAGCAGGAGTCAGCTCTCAGCTCCAGTGACGGCAACAAAATTTCAATTATAGAAGGTAAATAAATCCCAGAATAAAAGATAAAAAGAAAAAAAGGAGAGGCTTGGAGCTTCAGTCTCCCGCCAGCCTGAAAACGGTCCTCAGCCCCTCACCCAGACTGCCCAGGCACCCCAGTGGGGACCCCCACCCTGAAGGGGATGTGACCAGCCTTCAAATAGCCATCAGCCCCTCACCCAGGCTGGCCAGGCACCCAAGCAGGACCCCCACCCTGATCCGGGACACCCTTCAGGGCAAATCAGCTGGCCCCCACCCGTGCACCAGGCCTCTATCCTATATAGTAAAAGGGTAATATGCAAACTGACCCTAACAGCAGAAAGACTGGGAATGACTGGTCACTATGACACACACTGACCACCAGGGGGCAGATTCTCAATGCAGAAGCTGCCCCCTGGTGGTCAGTGCGCTCCCACAGGGGGAGCTCTGCTCAGCCACAAGCCAGGCTGATGGCTACCAGTACAGCAGTGGTGGTGGGAGCCTCTCCTGCCTCCTCAGCAGCGCTAAGGATGCCCAACTGCAGCTTAGGTCTGCTCCCTGCTGGCAAGTGGACATCCCCCAAGGGCTGCCGGGCTGCCAGAGGGATGTCTGATTGCCAGCTTAGGTCAATCCCCTTTGGAGCAGGCCTAAGCCAACAAGTGGTCACCCCCAAGGGGTCCCAGACTGTGAGAGGGCACAGGCCGGGCTGAGGGCCGCCCCCCCCCCCCCACCAAGTGCACAAATTTTTGTGCACCGGGCCTCTAGTGTGGAACAATAATTTGCTAATAGAATATTGCCTGTAAGTACAGAATACTGTCACCAACTCTGGAGTTTATAAGTGTTAAAGCACTCTAAGTGTTAGATTTCACAGTAGGAAGTTTCTGCACATGGAAGGGTTATCCAGAAATTGAGGTATCCCTTCCCCCACTGAGTGCTGGGGTGGTGTCCTTACAATATCTCGAGACAAATAATGTACAGAGACTCACCTAGGAGGATGAGTGATTTTCATTTGTGTGGATTTACATCCCTGGGTTTCCAAAGACC
The DNA here is from genome assembly GCF_028538775.1 of Myotis yumanensis. NCBI lineage: Eukaryota > Metazoa > Chordata > Mammalia > Chiroptera > Vespertilionidae > Myotis > Myotis yumanensis. Next base: position 134,884,617 of record NW_027223754.1, read on the forward strand.
CATTTCCCTTAATCCAGTCCTGGAAGAAGTGCAGCTGGGGATTCAGTAGATTTAAAAGCGAAGCCAGTGTCCAGCATTTCTGTTCCATGTTACAGCCCCATCTAGTTTAGCATTAGGCTAGTTATAGTCCATTCGTCCATTGTCTGTGGGGGTCCATATGGCCATCCATGTGGGAGAACTTAGGAGAGTGCAACAGGCCAAGAGCACAAGAGAAACCAAGAGAGTGAACTCCTTTGTTTAGTGGATAAAATATCCCAAATTGCATGCCCATGTAGTGGCCACACCCATTTGGGTTAATGACTTGTTCCCAGCTGTGACTTATTTTATCATCAATAATTCAGCAAACACCTTCACTAGTCCCCCAGCTTTGATGGGCATGTGACTATCTCCTCTCCACTGGACCCCTGGGGAGTATAAAGTTGTAGTTTTCTGGCAAAGCTTCCTAAGTGACATACCTACCAGTATAATATTTGGCCTTCTCTTTGCTCCTTTCCTGTTATTAATAACTAGAAAATTACAATGGTATCAGGAGCTGATCTATGTCTTACAGTAGAATAAGGCCATAAAAGTTGAGTTGAGACAAGTGTTTATTATTTTGATAGATAAATGTTCTATGACTTTCTTAGAAGAAATCACATATTCAGATATTCATGATCCATTCTTATAACCAAATAACCTTTAGAGCAGACTATATATTTCAGGTAGTTTTCTATTAACATGCTTCTTTGTTTTCTCAGTGGAAAAGAGGTCAGTGTGCCTATAAATACCAGCTTACCTTGCTTTAGTAAATCATTTTGGAAATAGCTTCTTTATTGTACTTTTTTTTCCCAGAGGAACAAAAAGGGAAGCTAGGAGTAAGAACACTGAGGAAATAAATAGCAGTAGAGAGGAATAATACAAATCATTTGAGCAGGACATTTATTTAAGCAAAAATAAAGGTGATTTGGCTGTTTTATTTGAAGGAACTAGATCTGCAACTATGTTTGTTTTCACCCAAGTTTCCCAGTACATATTTAAAAACATAGTAGATTAAAAAAAGAGGATCTTTAAAATTCTGCTATAATGTCAATTTATAATTATTGATAATAAAATAAGTTTTTCTCTTTATTAGTAGATATAAAACTGTATTATATCATAAATGAAGTGGAAAATACTGCACAATAATATTACCATTCTCTCTTTTTACCTTCTAAATGCATATGCATTCACAAAAACATATAATCTTCCCACCCAGGAAAAGAAATTAAACTTACTCTGTCTTTAAATTGGGTCATTAATTTACCTCTGGAATGTTAAATTCAAAATAATGCAATCTTCTTTAGGCAAGTAGCCTCCTTCAAAAATTCTTTAAAAGGCAATTAAGTCTATTCAAAGTTGAAACTGCTTTATTTCACCTAGTATACCCCTACCTATAGTAAATACTGTTAAACTGTCCCTCCGGATCCTTTCTCTCCTTTTTCCTTTTAATAGTGGACTCTACCACCCTCACATAGTTCCCATATTTTCTGGGTGTGAGTTGGGCATATTTTCCAGCCTTTCTTGCAGTCAGGTGTGTCTACAAACCTAAGTTGTTGTCAATGAGATATAAACAAGTAATGTGTACAATTTCTTGGTCATTTGCAACTTAAAGACAAGTTGTATGGAACTGACTCCACTTTTTCCTCTTCTCTGGACTGAGCACCACAATTACAGATGCAACCTGTGATACAGATATGAAAGTCATTTTTTGTGCAGAGCTGGATTGTCCAGAAGCAGTCACCAGCCAGAGTCTGTAGAATCTACATTTAGATCCATGGCGAGAGAGGCACAAACTTCTACTTTATTTATCGCACTGTAGTTTTAGGCCTCTTTCTTATAGTAGCTTACTCTATATCCCAGCTTATCTACACTGAAGTATAAGCTTAGTCAAAGTAAACCATACCTTTTGAGAACACATACCTATTGTGCTGTTGAGAGTAATAAGCAACCTATACTGTATCCCTCTAAGAACACAGTGCATAAACACTGAACATTGGTACGAGATTTGTGCAAGACCTAGACCCAGCCAGCCCCACCCTCATTGGGCGAGATCCAGACCCAGCCGGCCACACCCTTGTGAAGCCCCACCAGGCAGGGGGCACAGCCTCAGGTGCCCCAGCCCAGCACCTGGAGAGGGGCAGAGCCTGAAGTTCCCTGGACCAGCTCTGGGCAGGGGACACTCCTTGAGGTCCCCCATCAATCCCCGCTGGGGGGGTACAGCCTGAGGTCCCCCATCAAGCCCCACTGGGTGGGGGTTGCAACTGCAGGTCCCTGGGCACCGGGGTGGGGGGCACAGCCTGAGGTCCCCCAGCCTGAGAAGGGGAAGCAGCCTGAGGTCTCCTGGCCCAGCGCCAGGGTGGGGGACATGGCCTGAGGTCCCCCGTCAAGCCCTGCCAGGTGGAGGTCGCAGCCTCAGGTCACTGCTGATTGCTAGTTAATGCTCGTTTCAGGAATTTGGCCTCTGCTGTTGGCACCTCCATCTTTGTGGTGGTGTGTCAGTCAATTTGCATATTCCCTCTTTATTAGATAGGACTAGAGGCCCGGGGCACAAAAATTTGTGCACTTGGGGGGGGCGAGCAGGGGGGTCCCCCAGCCCGGCCTGTGCCCTCTCGCAGTCTGGGACACCTCGGGAGATAACGACCTGCTGGCTTAGGCCTGCTCCCAGGTGGCAGAGGCACGCCCAATCCCTAGGTGCAGCCCCTGGTCAGGCTCAGAGCAGGGCCGATTGGGGAGTTGGGGCACTGCCCCCTGTCATGCACAGAGCAGGGCGGATCGGGAGGTTGTGATGCCACCCCTAGTCACGCTCAGGGTAGGGCCGATTGGGGGGTTGGGGCACCTCCCCCTGTCACACTCAAGGCAGGGTCGATGGGGAGGTTGCGGCGCCACCCCCTGTCACGCACAGAGCAGGACCAATCAGGGGGTTGGGGCACTGCCCCCTGTCACTCACAGAGCAGGGCCCATCAGGGGGGTTGGGGCTCCGTACCGTGTCACACACAGAGCAGGGCCCAACAGGGGGTTGAGGAGCTCCCCCCTGTCATGCACAGAGCAGGGCCGACCAGGGGGTTGAGGAGCTCCCCCCTGTCACTGACAGAGTAGGGCCGATAGGGGAGTTGGGGCACCGCCCCCTGTCACGCACAGAGCAGGGTGGATCAGGGGGTTGGGACGCCACCACTGTCACACTCAGGACAGGGCTGATGGAGAGGTTATGGCTCTACCCCATCACACACAGAGCAGGGCCCTTGGTGGGAGGGGGGGGGTTGGGGTGCCTTCCCCAGTCGCACACAGAGCAGGGCCGATCAGGGGGTTGGGGTGCCGCACCCTGTCACACACAGAGCCTCAGGGCGATCAGGGGGTTGGGGAGCTCCCCCTTATCAGGCACAGAGCAGGGCTGATCTGGGGGTTGGGGCGCCTTCCCTTGTCAGGAACAGAGAAGGGCAGATAGGGAGGTTGTGGCCTCGCCCCCTTTCACACACAGAGCCGCAGGGCGATCAGGGGGTTTGGGCGCTGCCCCCTATCACGCTGATCCCGTTGCCGGGAGCCTCGCTGCTCTGCTGATCCCAGTGCCAGGAGGCATATTACCCTTTGGGGGCCGGCTGGTTTGCCTTGAAGGGGGTCCTGGATCAGGGTGGGGGTCCTCACTGGGGTGCCTGGCCAGTCTGGCTAAGGGGCTGAGGGCCGTTATCAGGCTGGCGGGTGACTGAAGCTCCCAATTGCTCCTTTTTTTTTTTTCTATTCTGGGCCAGCTTTAGCTCTGAGACCCTGCTGCTGAAAGCAGGTTTCTGGCCTTTACCTTCTGTATTTGATACAATGTTGTGGTCCGGCTGGCTGAAGCCCGGCTGACTGAAAGCCGGTTTCTGGGGTTTTGTTTAGCTTCTATATTTGCAACATAGTTGTTAGCATTGCAGCTGAGAGGCCAGCAGCGGTAGGCAGGGAACGTTGGAGTCTGCTGTCACTGGAGCAAGCAAGCCTCCCTGTTTGCTTCAGTGCATGGCTGCCGGCAGCCATCTTGGCTGACAGTTAATTTGCATAAGGATATGCTGATTAGCCAATGGGAAGGGTAGCGGTCATACGCTAATTACCATATTTCTCTTTTATTAGTGTAGATGAGATGCTGTAGAGATTAAGAAATCAGTAGAGTGGTATTTTGGTGTTAAGTTGATTAGGATATACATAAACAAAGTAAGAATTATCTAATTCTTGGGAAAGACAGCATATCCTACTTTAGCATAACTAGCTTAAATTTATATAACCAACTATTATGCATATTTTAAGAGGCTAACATTAGCTTATACTTGAGTTATATATTTCAAATACAAAATTGCAGGTATGCAATGCTAATAAATCTCTTTTATTTTGTTTACAAGATTAGTGGGGAAACTTGCAATAACCCTAGATAATTTTATCAATAAGTGGAATTTGACAGCCTAACAGTTCTTTTTTTTAAATATACTTTTATTGATTGCAGAGAGGAAGGAAGAGGGAGAGAGAGATAGAAACATCAATGATGAGAGAGAATCATTGATTGGCTGCCTCCTGCATGCCCCCTACTGGGGATTGAGCCCGCAACCCAGGGCATATGCCCTTGACCAGAATCAAACACAAGACCCTTTGGTCCGTAGGCTGACACTCTATCCACTGAGCCAAACCTGCTAGGGCTAAGAGTTTTTATGTTGTCTACAATAACAAGGTGGTAACATCTTTTGAAAAATATTTTGGGTTTTTTTCAATGTCTTCCTGACTTTTGAGAAAAAACAAAACAAAACAGGCATTCAATTTTAAAGCGCAGTTAAAACTACCTTAAAAGTTTGGATGAAATATATATTTTAGACAAGATAATCTTTTAAAATGTAGTATGTGTTCTCCTTTTAATATTTCATTTCTCTGTGTATACGAGTAGAACTAAATCATTATTTCTACTAAAATACTCTTTTCCAATGCGATTAGAATAAATAAATGATCAGTTCATTTAGGAAAAAAGATTAATATAGGGGGTAATAAAAAATGCATGTTTTTTTTTTTTTTTTTCAAAATGCAAAAGAATCTGGTTGGTTTTATTGAAGATGTCACACTTGTCATTCAGTTATACAGTATAAATGTGTGAAATATTTTCCTGAGGGTTACAACATACTATGTCATATTTAAAATCTACACTAATAAAAGACAAACATGCAAATTGACCGTACCTTTTTACACCTTAAGCCATGCCCACCAGCCAATCAGAGCGACTATATGCAAATTAACACAACCAAGATGGCAGCCAGCAGCCACGCAGCTGGAGCAAACAGGAGGCTTGGTTGCCCAAATGATGGAGGAAGCCAAGCTTCCCTTCTGCTGAGGTGGCTCTAATCTCCACTCAAAGCAACAAAGTTTCAATTATAGAAGGTAAGTAAACCCCAGATACCTGCTCTCAGCTAGCCATGACCACGGTGCTGGAGCAAGCAGGAGGCTTCCCTCCCACCCGCCCTGGCCGGCTCTGAGCTCCTCTCAAGGTTACAAAGTTTCAATTATAGAAGGTAAATAAATCCCAGAACAACAACAACAAGAAAGACAAAAAGAAGAGGCTGGGAACTTCCATCACCAGAGGGGCTTGGCCAGCCTGAAAATGGCCCTCTGCCCCTCACCCAGACTGACCAGGCACCCCAGTGGAGATCCCCACCCTGAAGGGGTTGTGACCAGCCTGAAAACAGCCATCAGCCCCTCACCCAGGCTGGCCAGGCACCCCAGCAGGACCCCCACCCTGATCCGGGACACCCTTCAGGGCAAACCAGCCGGCCCCCACCCATGCACCAGGCCTCTATCCTATCTAATAAAAGGGTAATATGCAAACTGACCCTAACAGCAGAACGACTGGGAATGACTGGTCACTATGACACACACTAACCACCAGGGGGCAGACGCTCAATGCAGGAGCTGCCCTTTGGTAGTCAGTGCACCCCCACAGGGGGAGATCTGCTCAGTCACAAGCCAGGCTGAAGGCTGCCAATACAGCGGTGGTGGTGGGAGCCTCTCCTGCCTCCTCAGCTGTGCTAAGGATGTCTGACTGCAGCTTAGGCCTGCTCCCCGCTGGCAAGTGGACATCCCCCGAGGGCTTCCAGGCTGCCAGAGGGATGTCTGACTGCCAGCTTGGGCCCAATCCCCCAGGAAATTGGCCTAAGCCAGCAGGTGGACATCCTCCAAGGGGTCCCAGACTGCAAGAGGGCTTAGGCCAGGCTGAGGGACCCCCCCGAGTGCACAAATTTTTGTGCACTGGGCCTCTAGTGTTCATATAAGAGAAGAGACTTGGTCCCTTTAATAACTCAGGTATGCCTACATGTCACAAAGCCTGAGGGAGGAGGTCCTAACTCTTCACAGGCCCACTGCCTAGAGAAGCAGGCATGCAGTAACAGAGAATCACCAATTAGCATACAGAGGAAGCCTCTGAAAGAACCTGGATCAAAGTTTAGCACTGCAAACTCAGGCCAGGCCATCCTTTGCTAAATTTATGGAGTTTTTAGTTGGGCTACAATATACAGAAAGAGTGAAAAGGAAAGTGATTATGGACTGGGATGAATGTGCCCCAAAGGAGAGCAGGGGCTGGCAGCAGCAGAGAGCATGGCCTTCATGTGCACAAACAAGAACATTCTGAGATCCCCTGGCCAGTGGGACAGTGAACCTCATGTTTCCTCATGTGTCCTAATCACCTGGGGTGCAAGTTCCTGAGTCTCACAGGAGATGCAAACTGGTGAAGTTGGTGGAGGGCCTAAGAATCTAAAACTTTAGCAAGCATTCCAGGAGGCCCTAATGCAGAGGGTTCAAGGACAATACTTTGGAAAACACTGAAGCTGACTCGCATGATTTTTAAAATAGTTTACTTTATCTTAAAATATAAAATGCACATTTTATTTATCAATTGTTTCACAAGGGGGTAAGGACAGTTTTTTATAGAATAGTGGCCTAGAACTAGAAAGACTTTGACTAAAGGCCTTGTTAATATACATATTCTCTTGAAGATAGAAGCCTAAGTCAAGGAAAATTAAAGTTTCTGATATTTTAATGGAAAAATGTAAAATTGAGGCTGTTTGGATAATCTGTATCTATATCTATATTCATCCAAATTCACACTCCACATAGCTTTGGGATAGAGGACTGGAAACATAAATTGAATATAGAAATAAAAATAAAACAATGGGCTCCTTGTTCTAAAAATCAGGGGGAATAAAGTGCTGTTACAAGTACTAAAACATAAAACTTTTTCCCTTAAAAATCTGTCATAATTTGAAAAAACATAAAGGAGGTAATTGGCTATATGAATAGCAAGCTAAACCTACAAATCACAACCCTCCCTTTGGCATGTTTAGCCATGTCATTGCCTCCCTCCTAACTTGGGATCTTGCTAGGCTTCTCTGTATCCCCCCTTCATTTGGTTAGCATCAATTTATTCTTCAGGTTGCACTTTAAAAGGCACTTTCTCAGGGAGCTCATTTTTTACCACACACAAGGAGGTTTTTTTTGTTTGTTTGTTTGTTTGTTTTTGTTGTTTTGGTTTTTTTTCATTTAGACACATTACAATACATTACTATTTATATGATCACTTAATGTCCTATACCTCACTAGACTGTAATCTTCACTAGGACAGTACACATGTTTAATTTTTTTTTACTTTTCTCTCAGGCCCAATTACATATTTTTATAATGCCTTTGCATAATGAATGTATTGATTAAATAATTGAGTGAATGAGTAGAGGCCCCAGTATACTGGGTGGAGAGTGTTACTTTTCACGAAGAATCTGTCAATCGAGGGAGCCGATAATGCCCTCTGCTGCCCTTGCTCGGCCCCACTGTTCACTCTGGTCCAGAAGCTGACACTGTAGATGGAGAATTTAGGAAACTGTGACTCTGAAGTTGCTTGTTTTCAACTTTATGAATCAGGAAGTAATAATAGAGATGAGATTCAGTTGTGCACCTGACAATTCTATTTAAAATTTCTCTGGACCTAACCAAGCATGTCAAACTCAAATGACCAGTGGGCATGTGGCCTATCAGCTGTGAGTTTGACATGCTTGGCCTAAACAGAAATATTGATTAGTAGCTTTGTCACCGGAAGGCACTGAGCCCAGAGCAGGTCTTCTTTCTCTGGATGGTAGTGTGTGTTCTTGTCTTTGGGCAGGAAAGATCTCACAATACAAGTCCAAGTGGTTTTGAGAGTATGTTTATTAAATATGGGGACAGAGAAACAGTGTAAGGGCTTAGGGTAGAAGAAGCAACAGGAGAGAGCAGCTTTGGGTCCCTAGAAACCTTATAGCAGTGGTTCTCAACCTTCCTAATGCCGCGACCCTTTAATACAATTACTCATGTTGTGGTGACCCCCAATTTCATTGTTACAAATTGAACATAATTAAAGCATAGTGGATAATCACAAAAACAATATGTAATTATATATGTGTTTTCCCAAAGGGGTCGCGACCCACAGGTTGAGAACCACTGCCTTATAGGAAAGAAATGAGCCATGCAGAATTACTTTTAGCTCACTGAAAAGTCAGAGAAAAGGGAGCCTTGGAGACAGGTTCAGGAGGTTAGCCTGGGATGAGTTGCCACTGCCTGTTGTTCCTCTGGTTGCAAGTTTCATGGGAACCCTTAGCATTTAGAGAAAGAGGACAAATGTACAGGCCCAAGAAAAAGAGGGGCTCAGGTGTGCTCCAAGGAGAAAGGGTGTCAGGGTCCTTTGTTTTGAGGGTTCTTCTATTTTTTGCAAAAGCAGGAATACTAGGAGAGGTCCTAGGGAAGGGTCTCAGCAGAATATTCATATTCATTTAATATGCTAATGTACCAAAATGAGCTCATAAAGGGATGAGGGTCATTTTCTGGTCAGCTTTACCTCTATCTTGGATTTGTTTGCCTCTAATTGGGTTTTTGTTATTTATTTCCTTGACTTCATCTGTCCTCAGGTTTGGCTGGTGCACTAATGGAACCAGTTGGGTGTCTGTTATCTATCTCCCTGATCAGGGTGATTTAAACTACTTAATCTCTGGTTAGGGAAGAGAGGTGTAAACCATTTGCTCTCAAGTATCCTTGGTTAGGGAAGATAAGATCTTGCAATTTACTAACTGGTTGTAAATTGCTCAAATTTTTTGGCCCCAGTTTTCTCTAACCATCTTTCCGTTTCCCTTTTCCCACTTATTAAAAAATTCTCCCAACATCTAACTATCCTGCTTCAACTCTATCATCTCCAAAAACCAAAGACCAAATTACTGGCATTAGAAGGTTAGTGAAAATGCTGAGAAGAGAGTAATGCCATGGCAGTGATCTCAATTACTGTGGAGGTAAAGGATTGTCACTAATGAATTCTGTAATCATTGCCTAGGAAAAAGACACATGGGAATTTGCAGTTGGCCTTATAAGTATAAGCCTAATGTTCTCAGCTGCAGATAAGGATGCAAGAAAATCAAACAGCCATGAGAAATGTCAGAGATGTAAAATTAAATTTGGAAGTTTATGAAAAATGACTAAAATTTCTGGAATAAAAAATTGGGGGTACAGAATTCTCTTTTGCTTATAAAAGTATATATTAGTAAGTAAAAACTGATGGATTACTTGATTGATACCAACTTTTTAAGTAATGAATCAACTGAGGCTGAGTCTATTATAAAGAACTAGAGGTCCAGTGCATGAATTCATGCACAGGTAAAATTCCTTGGCCTGGCTGGCAATTGGGGCTGATTGGTGCCGTCTCACCCAGTCCCTATTGGGGCTGATCGGGGCCAACCGGCCAAGGGGAGGGACTGTGGGGGGTTGGCCAGCCACGGGATGTTGGCTGTGGGAGCGCACTGACCACCAGAGGGCAGCTCCTGTGTTGAGTGTCTGCCCCCTGGTGGACAGTGCATGTCATGTCAACCAGTCATTCAGTCGCTTAGGCTTTTATATATATGAATACTATTATCACATTTATTGCTACATTTTTCACAGAAACAAACATTTCTCAAAGAAGCAGATTTCAAAATGATTTAAATTTAGAGCATCTAAGAATAAAAAGCTCAAAGCTTTCTCTTGTCTGCTACTCAGGACTAAAATACTGGAAAACAAAAGGCCTTATTTTTGATCCTACCCTTTTATGATTAAAATGAAAGGTTATCTGTACAAAAGAGATTATTTTTTCACACAGTCACTTCTCTTTGGTATCTTTCCATTTCTGCCTCTGCTTTTCCCGTGGGTATTTTAGAGCAACTTCAATACGGGTACGCATTCCTGTGGAGTGTTTCCTTAAATGTAGGACAGCTCTGGGACTGAACTGAAGGTATCCCTTCTTCACAAGCCTACACCTTCTTACCAAGTGATGAGAACAATAAGGAGGATTACTTCCTGAGGCCAGTTAATTTAGAATAAATCGGGGAGCTTGTAGCTCTCATTCTGTCTGACAGCAAAAAGTAATTTATCTTAAGCAATTAGTACCTTCTGATTCCTGGCATCCCCCTCCCCCCATTATTTCTTCAGTTTCTCTATTGTCTGCTATATATAAATTATATTTATTTCTTAGATACACAGATTTGATGTTCCCTGTGTATTTAGAAAATTATCTACAACTATTCTAATTTTAATTTTGATATGCTTCACAATTTTAAGATACGGCATTTGAAGCTAGGTCCTATTTAATATTTCAACATTACTATATTTCCAATTATTTTATTTTCCAATATCAGTCTTATTGGCTTTTAGATTTGGTCCATTTGACTTGATCTTTGTACTTAAGGTTTTGCTGCCAAAGTCATGACATATCCCATTAAAGAAAGAATTCATGGTATATCTATTCTCCATAAAAACTAATTAAAGCTTGCTGAAAATAATGTAATTATGTGTTGCTATGTCTTAATCTCTAAATCAGAAGATTGAAAGGGACAGAGTTTGGGTGATCATATGGATTTTATTGCCTGAAGCGTTCCAGATTTACAGTTATTGTCCCCCTGCCCTCCCATAATTACTGTTGTGTTCACTCTCCTTCAGTTTTGCTAGTTTGAAGATAAATTATTTGCTTCTTCTATTTGGATGTCACTTCTCTCCTTCTCACACATGTCAGATATCTCTGCTATGAGGTCATTGATGGGTAGATAATTCTTGCTTGAAAAATTGTAGAGGTAAAAAAACCAAACATTACTTACATAGAGTGGCCTTCCTTTCTTAAATAGAATATATATATATATATACATATATATATATATATATGCTAGTTTTAGTTTTCAAGAGAATTTTAAAGAGTAAATAGGGATTTCTGGCTTTTGATTCTGCAAAGGAACTTGAGAGATATGACTGTCCTAACCAGTAAAAATTAAATAGACTAAAAAAGTATCAACTCTTCTTAGCTTCATAATAGAAATGAGACTTATCACAGGGCAAACCAATGCCCCAAGACTGTGCCAGGCAGTGGGCTTGCCAGAGCAAAGGTCATGATTAGAAATGGCTTAGGGAACCAGTGCTTTGATAAGAAAACTTAATCTGTAAGTAACCAAATGCTGAAGGCTCCGTGCTAAGAATACTGAATGTTAACAATTCCAAGGGGATCCAGTCATAGAGGGTCCACAGAACTGGGAGATTGAAGTATGCTAGAGCACCCTTCTCTTCTTAACAAGACTGACCCTGAGGGGGAACTAGTTAACGAGGGCTAACCCATCTGGGGAAGGGACATACCCAACTCCAGCCTATTCTAGCCATCTCTCTACCTACGGGGGAGATAAAAACCGATGAAACACTTATGAAGTTCATATTCCCAGGGTATGGGCTCACTAAAAGACAGAGCCCTAATTATAGGTCTATCAAACAAGTTCCCTCTCCACACTCCTCACAACCACATTACTGAAGGTTTATTTACATCAGCTCCTTTTACCTACTATGTCATGTCCAGCTATCATGAAAAAATTACAAGGCATATCACAATTCAAAAACACAGTTTTAAAAGACAGCGAGCAAGCAAGCATCAAAACCAGACATGGTAGGGTTTTTGTATTTTTCAGACCAGGAATTTAAAACAACTAAGATTAATATGCTAAGGGCTCTATGGATAAAGTAGCATGCAAGAGCAGATTGCCAATGCAAACAGAGAGATGGAAAACCTACATAAAGAACCAAAAAGGAATGCTAGAGATCAAACACTAGCAGAAATAAAGAAAAACATGGACATATATAAAGGAAGAGCATCAAAGAAGGATTAGGTAAAGGTAAAATTAAACCTTTTATTTCTTCATATTAACTGACCTAATAGAAAAATAGTTGTTCAAAATAATGGCAATAATGCATTCACTTATGTATTCTTAAGTATATTATGGGTGAAGACATAGATATATGCTTATACATAAGTGAAATGAATTTTAGCAATGACACAAGAAATTGAAGGAAGGAATTAGTATATAAAGGAAAACATTTTTATGTCTTTTTGTTTATTGCTGTATCCTCAGTACCAAAAACTATTCGTGAAACATAGTAAATGCTCAATAATTCTTTAATGAACAAATAAATGAATAATTTCTAAGTCAAAATGTGCATTTGGGAAAACAATTATAATACTTTCTTTATAGTACTTATCTTTAGATAAGCACTTACAGAGAGTGTTTGCATATATAAAATATACGCACATATATGTATATAGTATGTATAAAAATATTTCTTATAAGATTAATAAAAATAACCCTACCTCACTAAATTCACCTCTCTACTTATTCTGCTCTCACACTCATGTAACAGTACGTGGTTAAGAAAACAAACAACAACAAGAAAAACTTCAACTATGCTGCCTTAGTGGCTTTCCTCACAAGCATATTCTAAAAATTCTTAGCATAGCTCCTGGTACTCCTTGACTGAAACTCTGCCTGTGGCTTCCATTCACCTTGGGAAAGTCCCCAGGCTGTATTGCAGTCACCTCTGTCACCTTATTGCTCACCTCTGTTCTTCTTTCACTCCTCCCAGCCACCCTGTCTGCCTTGATGTTCTTCAGAAGCAGCCAGCTCTTCCCCCGCTGCCGCCTTCCACATGCATCCGTGGCCCAGAGTGCTTTTTCTCCAGGCACTTATCTGGCTTCCTCCCTCACTTCATTCGGGCTCCTGTGCCAGTGCCCTTTTCAGAAGAGCCTTCCCTGACCTCTCAGTCTAAAATGGTATCGTCTTCCCAAACATTTCTTAGCCTTTGAGGCATGTTCCCCTCCTGGCACACACCATTGCTTGACATTTTATGATCTATTTGTTGGCTATTTGTCTTCCTGCTGGAGTATGAGCACCATTAGGCAAGAGTCTTCTTCTTTTTTCTTTTCTTCCCACTGTGTATCCAGCATATAATAATAACAGTACCTGGCACATAGGAAGCACTCAGTGATTGTTGACTACATGAAAATTTTAACTCTAATACCCCTATATCATTGTAGCCTTTTGTTTCACCTGTAACAAATTCAATGTATAACTATATACTTACAACATCAAAAGCTAATTGGGTTTGTGACATCAATAAAGTACATATGATTATGTACTTTAAAAGTACATAAAAAGGCAAGAAAGTGCTAATTTAAAGGCAAGAAAGTAAGTTATGCCAACTTCATTATAGATTGAAAAGGCTCCTCAGTATGATCTTTTATTCCAGATGTCTCTCTAACTTGAGCTCAACTAGTAGTTGTAGGTGATAGTCAATTCAGGGAACAGAAGTAGAACAAACCTAATTAAATGCTTACTAGTCACTGTCTTTCATAGATTATCAAATATTTCTGGATTAAATTATTAGGGGATTGTACTAAAGATGTTGATTTCTTTTTAAAAAATATATATATTTTTATTGATTTCAGAGAAGAAAGGAGAGGGAGAGGGAGAGATTGAAACATCAATGATGAGAGAGAATCATTGATAGGATGTCTCTTACACACCCTCTACTGGGGATTGAGCCTGCAACCTGGGCACTTGTCCTGACCAGGAATCAAATGGTGACCTCCTGGTTCATAGGAAGACACTCAACCACTGAACCACAGTGGCTGGGAAAAGTTTTGATTCCTTAAAGTGAAAAGAAAATAATTAATACACAATTTATCATAAGCTTGATCTTTGCCTTTCCTATTCCCCTCATTTCCCCTGCTTTCTATTTCTCCTCTCCTTCCTCCTCTTCGTTTCTTTATCCCAGGTTCCCTCTCTCTCTTTGTCTTATCAAAGTGAGTGCATGTTTCCTATACTTAGCCTTAATTAACTGCCAGAGCAGGTAGGGTAGGGATAAACATTGTCAGGGGCTGCAGATGAACTCCTGGGATGTGGATGCACATACACTCCTTGCTATTTTTTGGTTTTGTTTCATTTAACCTCCTCCCCCCGCCCCCAGCCCGGGGGGAATCTGCTTAAACCATCTGTGCTTGAGGTTCCTATAAAGTTGAAATGTTTATTGTATATACTTTGAGGGGTAATGGGAGGAGTAAATGATTTAGTAATTTCCTACTCAAAATGCAGTTTCAGACCACACGTTGGAAATACTGGGAGCTTGAATCTCTAGACCTGTTGAATCAGAGTCTGTATTTTTTACAAGACCCCAGGTGATTGGTTTGTACATTAATGGTGGTATATGTGAAACGTGACTGTATTTATATATAATGTGTGGTCAGTAATGCTATTCTTATTGTACTAAAACAAATACAGATAGAAAACGAATTTGTGTAAAGTATTTTTTAGCCAATAGCTCATTATTTACATTGAAACTTTATAGCTTAGGGTTTGGTCTCATGTCCACCTGAGTGTGTGTGTGTGTGTGCGTGTGCGCGTGTGTGTGTGTGTGCGTGCGTGTGTGTGTGTGTGTCTCAAAGAATGAGAGACAGAGAATGATAGAGAGGTAGGGAAAAAGAAAATATATTTTTGAGACTTCATAGTTGCTAAGGGGGAAAAAATGAATGTTTTTATTCCAATTGTTCTCTTTAGAAAGAGTTAGTGACTGACAGTGTTTTAAATTGCTCTTTAAAATTCTACCTCTAGTACTTTAAAAAGCATTATCTTACATTTCTCTGTTTTCACAGATACGTGGAATTAAATTTTTTCTCCTGATGATTCTAGTGTGATGAATTATTTAAAATATCCACATTTTTTTTAGATTTGGATAGAATTACAGAAAACAACACACAATTTTATTTCTGAAAGCGTACATATAATTGAAAATATTCTTAGGGCTGTCTAAATCTTAATAGGAAACATGTTGACTCCTTTCACCATAAAAAAGTGTTAATCAAAAATATATAAACAGCCATAGCCTGTTTTCTCAGTGGTTAGAGCATTGGCCTGTGGAATGAAGGACCCTGGGTTCTATTCTGGTAAAGGCCAGTTACCTCTGTTGTAGGCTTGATCCGCCCCCTTCCCCCCCTACTACTCCCAGCCCTCCTCAGGGCATATGTGGGAGGCAACTGATAAATATGTCTCTCTCACAATTGATGTTTCTCTCTCTGTGTCTCCCCTCTCTCTTCCACTTTCTCTACAAATCAATGGAAAAAATCCTTTGGTGAGATTAACAACAAATAAAACATTTTTAATAAATCATTTAGTATGTTTATGTATCCTCTACCACAGAGAATGCAAAAAGGAAAGCACCCATTTTTACATTAAACGTTTCAGAAATACTATTCACACAGGTTACAACATTGGTTAACATCCTTTTCAAATTAAGGCAAGGGAGGAATGATAAATATTCATTTTCTACTTTCCCACCGGCACCAAGATGTAAATATAGCTAATTGTGGCCTCCTAAATGCAATTATTAATCAGTTTTGTAGCAATATGCTATGTGTGCCCATATGTATGCAAATGTTCAGGTTTCCCTTCTCCAGATGGTGTTCATTAAATTAAAGTAATCATATAAGTTGAAACAAGTGTTCTACCATGTTATTCCCTCTGTTCCTAAGAAGGCCAAAGCAAAACAAAGATAGCACCCAACAGCCTTGAATTGCTGAATGCCCTGGATGCTCTAGACATTTTAAGAAAATTTCAAAAACCAGAGAGACATCTGAAATTTCAAAAGATAAGCTATGAAATGGAATAGTGCTCATGCAATAACATTTCATGTCACAGAATTAGCAGATAAAATCATAATAGTTGTGATAAGCTGTCAGATTGGGTATCTCAGGTATAAAATTACATATTTTTTCTTTCAGTTTGTTTAAATTTTCTTTGGAATCAAAAGTATTTTAAAATAATTTTATTACCATTCATCTTTGGGAGAGGAAGAAATTAATCCTGTCATATGTATTTTAGGTGAAATGTAAAACAAAGATCTGGAAGACTTGCAGTAATAAAATAACTCAGGCTTTGATAATAAATGAACATTAATGTCACTTTACAGGAAATTTTCCCATTGAGATAATTATATTTTCTTTTCCTGATGTTTATCTCTTGTCCGCTTTTTCAAACTTAACCAGAGCCAAAAATATTTTAAAATTTTGTGAAGGATAAACAAAAAATAGCCTATGTTTAAATGTGTAGGTTCATGTATGTATTCATTATGTAATTTTTAATGCTTGGAAAATTTTTGAATCTCTGAATCTTATTAAAACTTTTATGCATTTGGCCTAAATTATGGAGGTTTACCTATTTCACTCATGAGGGAGAAAAAAGCCATACCTCTTTTATAATGCTTTTATAAGCTCCATGAAGATAGTAATTATTTCTGTCATTTATTCTTTTATCCTTTCCATGAAAATCAATAAAAGTAATATTTATTTAGTGATAATATGAATTCCATCTCTTAACTCCCACAACACCATCGTAAGAAAGGAACTGTTATTTCCCCTTACTTTCAAAATGTTCTTTCTTGTTGCAAAATCTTGATTTCAGAGAAGTCAAATAATTTGATGAAGTTAAAACACTGACAAGGCAAAGATAATATTTAAAACAAAGTTTTTTGACAATAGAACCTATAATATTATTAATGTACTAAATAAACTCACCTCCTTTATTCTAAATACATATTTGATATATAAATTAATTTGTATTAATTTTAACTTGTTTCTCTGTTCAGTGCTATTTTTCTGTGTCACAAATGAAAATTAATGCACACCAATGGCTTGAAGAAAATGATGCCATAAGTAAGTCGATGACCTACAATTAGGTTTAGATTTATGTCCATGATTGCCTTTTTACTGAATTAACAATATTGGTTTTATTATATATAAAAATATCTTCAAGCTTTTCTTAGTATATAAATCTCTGTAATATAATATTATACTTGGTATTGAGTTGTTAAACTTTTAAATATCCATTTTTATATTCCCAGACTGTGACCAGAGGAACAAAATAAAATTAATTTGGAAGCATAAATTAGTTAACTGAATCAAAAGCCTTTTATCTTTGTCCTTTATTATAGACTATTATTTACTTTACTAAGTAATTTAAATAATAATAATCAAAGTTAATATTTATGTAGACTTCCTTTTGCCAGGCACTGTTCTGAAAACTTTATATATGTTATTGCATTTAATTTTCACAGTAGCACTTTGTGTTATATTATATTACTAGTATTCCCATTTTAGAGATGAATGCAGAAATAGGAACACTTTTTAGGCTAGGATACCAGTCAGATAAGCTATTTAAATAGATAGGATCTAGAAACTCTTACAACTGCATTTTCTTTAATAGCCTTCCCAGTCCATTCCGTCTACTGATAATAGGATGGAAATAACAAATCTTAAAATTTTATTATAAAAGAAAGTATGAAATTTTAAGGAATATGTCATAGCACATTTAGTTTATCTAATGGGCAGTGTTCCATGTTCTCTCCTTTAGTCTGCAGTAGTACAGATTTTGGGCTTATCTATAGACTTACTGGATGACTAGAAATATTTGGTTGATGAATTTGCCTGTAGAAATTGATATTTGCTATGTAAGTGATGAAAATAAAATTGGACACACATCACCTGGGAGAGATGCACCCCATGTAAGTCCTAAATGCTTTGTTAATTGCTATCCCTAATTGGGGCTAGATGCCTTTTAGGACACTTGGTTAAGTAACTTATTTCCGTGATCCATAAACTGTGACACTTAGCAACACGATCTAGCACACAGGGAATCTTAGTTTGCTATGGACATCAGTCACAGGCACAGGTAGATCATCTGTAAGATGTGTGGTTTCCAGCAACTGAGTAAGTCTTTTCTACTTTCTTTGGCTTATAAACTTTACTCATTCCTGGGGAGGGAAACTAAACCAGATCTATTCTGTAAACTACTATTTCTTATGTTTCCTGAAGCCCTTTGTTTATTCCTTATTCTTAGCAATTGTCGCTGATAGCTCCATCTCTCTGTTCCACTACCAGCCGCGGGCAAACTACTGCCCGCGGTCTGGATCCGGCCCGTTTGAAATGAATAAAACTAAAAAAAAAAAAAAGACCGTATCCTTTTATGTAATGATGTTTACTTTGAATTTATATTAGTTCACATAAACACTCCATCCGTGCTTTTGTTCCGGCCCTCCAGTCCAGTTTACGAACCCATTGTGGCCCTCGAGTCAAAGTTTTCCCACCCCTGCTAGACTGTGAAAACTTGGAGGGCTGAGGCTATCTTATTCATCCTGTATTTCAGCAATTATTATAGTAACTGGTATTGAATTGAATTTAGTATTGAAAACTAAATGATTCATAAATATAATGGGTACATGCGTATAACCAATCAATGCAAGTTGAACTAAATATACAATTTCAACTATTAAATTATATGGGTCTTTCTGTAAGCATATTATAAATGACACAAATGAGTTCATACTTTTTCTAGCTATTAAATCTCAGTTCTGATTAGAATATTTTTTCTGCACTTCCCCTATTCTAGGTTTCTATGTGGTCCTCAGATTATTTTTATATTTCCTCAGAGTTCAGATATTAAACTACAATATTTTCAGCCCTTGCTACGAAAGATTCTCTGTTTTCATTTGAATTGCTTTCTCTTTATCATTGTAAATCTTTGTTCTTTGAGTTAAGTTTTCTTTGGTTTAATTTTGTGGGTTGGTTAGCCATCTGTGCTCAAGTTTGAATTTCTCATTGACAATGTGCTTCCTAAAATGTTAAGTCTCTGGTTCTGAGTCTTCTGTAGATCTCCACTGTCGTCCCATGGGCAAGAGTGGTACTCACATCCTTCTGGTGTAGACTTGTTAAACAATATGGTTGAATTGTCCAGCTTCCTTTCATTGGCCGTAGTAGATGTTGATAATACTTGTCCTCAGATTGTGCTGAAAACTTTTCTAGTCCAAACTAGATGCTCCCCTCTGAGTCCCACTCTTAGTCTTTTTCGTTTTTTTCTAATCATCAGCTCATACACAGTTTGTTCTCTAAGAACAATATCCTTGCGATTTGTAATTGTAAGCAGGAAGACTACTACCAGAAAAATAAATGTCTTAGAAATATTGTTTTGTTCTAATATTGTTTCCTTTGCTATGTTTCTCATAATTCTATCATTGCTAAATCTGGCTGAAACTCTACCAGAGTGATGGATTGAATTGTGTCCCCTCCTCACATTCATATATTAAAGTATTAACCTTTAGCCGAAACCGGTTTGGCTCCGTGGATAGAGCGTCGGCCTGCGGACTGAAGGGTCTCAGGTTCGATTCCGGTCAAGGGCATGTACCTGGGTTGCGGGCACAT
Organism: Myotis yumanensis; assembly: GCF_028538775.1. NCBI lineage: Eukaryota > Metazoa > Chordata > Mammalia > Chiroptera > Vespertilionidae > Myotis > Myotis yumanensis. The sequence continues at coordinate 134,904,223 of NW_027223754.1, forward strand.
CCCCAGTAGGAGATGTGCTGGAAGCAGCTGATCGATGTTTCTCTCTCATCGATGTTTCTAACTCTCTATCCCTCTCCCTTCCTCTCTGTAAAAAATCAATAAAATATATTAAAAAAAAATAAAGTATTAACCTTTAGTACCTCTGAGCATGACCTTATTTGCAAACAGGATAATTACAGATGTAATTAGTTAAGATGAAGTGGTAGAGAAATAGGATGAGTCCTTAATGGAATATGACTGGTGTCCTTATAAAACAGGAAAATTCAGATACAGACACATACACAGGGAAAACACTATGTGAAGATGAAGGCAGAGATCAGGGCGATTCGGCAGAAGCCAGGAAATGCCAAAGACAGAGCAAACCACCAGAAACTAGGAGGGAGGGAGGCATTGAACAGATTTCACTCTCACTGTCCTCAAAAGGAAGCAACCCTCTTGACACCTTGATCTCAGACTTCTGCCTTCTGTAACTTAAACTAAATTCTTGTTTTTTTTCTAAGCCACCTAGTTGTAATACTGTGTTATTGCAACAGTAGCAAACTAACAAACTTGAGCACATATAAAGCTGTCTATTCCTTTAAAAAAGACTCATCCACTTTAATGATATTCTGCCTAATTTCTCACCTCACGGTATATAATAGAACTAGAGGCCTGATGCACAAAATTCGTGCAAGAGTAGGCCTTTCCCCCATCTACTGGCACCGGATTCCCTCCAGCCACCTTCAGGCATTCAGGATCTGGGCTTTCCTTGTAGCCCCAGCTTTGTCCAGAAAGACATCTGGTCTAATTAGCATATTATGCTTTTATTATTATAGATTTTGTTGTGAGGCTAAACAAAATTTTAAAAATCTTCCTTATGCCTGATATTTCATCAGTCATTTGATAAATTGTTACATTGTTTCAAATAAGTATAGAATCTTAAAATTATGTCCTTAAATTTTTTAAATTTTGTCACAAGAATTATTTTGTTGTTATTGTTTTCAGTTTGTAGAAATTTAAACTATTTTGTGCCTAAATAATTATTTCTTTCTCTTAAACTGTGTAACTCAATTAATATTAATTTCATGTATTGCATCTCCATATTTTATAGGTCTTTCTCTTTTTAAATATAACTTAATTATATTTTAATTTTACATAGAGCATTAAAGAAAGAAGAATTTATTGGGCACAAAATATACAAAATTGTAAATTACCTGCCACATTTTTTTTAGAAAGTCTGTGTGGTGCATTTTATTCAATCCTTATCTCTCTCTCGCTCTACCTATCTATAGAACTGATTTTTACATTCAAAATTAAACATGAATCATATTACATAGTGAGATCACATAATCCAAAATATCTTGCATTGCTTGATTCCTGTTTTTATTGTCTTTTTTAAATCATTTTTTCTATATATACTAGATTGTATTCTAACAAGGCATTATTTAATGATGGTTAATCAGGGAAGTTTTGTGTAAAGGGTAATCTTATTAAGGTAGAAATGAATGCTTTTTATGCTAAATTACAATAAAAATATTTGTTTCCTTATATGTATTTGCATTAACAATTATATTATGTTAATATTTTTCTCTTCATTGATAATATATATCATAGTTCTAACAGTTTATGATAGTACACATTTGAAGACATGAAAAGAATATCACATTTTAAAATGTGATATATTATAATCAAAGTTAATTAAATTAAGATCTACTTTAGACATCTCATATGTGAATTATTAAGAGAGGCTTACTTTCCTTAATATAAGATGGTTAATTATTGTGGTTGGTGATAAGTAAAGGAGAGAAAGGCATATGTTGTTGTTCTATGGAAATTATAAAGTGGAAAACAGGTAATAGCATGTCTTATTTTCAGTTTCCATACCATGATCTTAGAGTCCAAAACATTCATTGTTTAGAGTTGTCTAGCAGTTGTTTTAAACTGTAGTCCAAAGAGAATTAGAAATTCTGCAATATCTATTTATGTGTTAAAAGAGAAAGGTCAAGCAGAACTTGAGACCAGCAAGTTCCCAACACCTTTAATAGAACCAGCTCAACTTTTATTCTCCCCACCTTGTTCTTTTGCTCTGTAGCAAGATTTCATTTGAAATGTGTTATCTGATGATATAACACTTGAAATCCAATGATCTGATTATTTAACAATCCTATATAATAAAAGGGTAATATGCAAATTGACCCTAACAGCAGAATGACTGGGAATGACTGGTCACTATGACACACACTGACCACCAGGGGGCAGACGCTCAATGCAGGAGCTTCCCCTTGTTAGTCAGTGTGCTCTCACAAGGGGAGCTCAGCTCAGTCACAAGCCAGGCTGATGGCTGCCCATACAGCGGTGGTGGTGGGAACCTCTCCCACCTCCTCAGCAGCACTAGGGATGTCCGACTGCAGCTTAGGCCTGCTCCCCGCTGCCAAATGGACATCCCTCGATGGCTCCCGGGCTGCCAGAGGGATGTCTGACTGCCAGCTTAGGCCCAATCCCTCAGGGAGCGGGCCTAAACCAGCAGGTGGACAACCCCCGAGGGGTCCCAGACTGCAAGAGGGCACAGGCCAGGCTGAGGGACCCCCCTGCCGAATGCACAAATTTTTGTGCACCAGGCCTCTAGTGTATACATAAATAGCATAAAGAATATGTTTAAAAACAATATACAAAAGCATACTGTTATTGACTTTCATGTTAATTTATGGAGTTTTATAGATAAGCAGAATCATAGAGATTATTAATACCAAATATAAATGCCTACCAGAGAGGGAATAGAAGACCCCCATTTTAGTTCTCTTTTTCACGGTCACAGAGTTAATTAATGATGAACAACTAAGGACCCAAATTTTCTGATCATATTATTTCCCAAATGCAATAATGCTTCCTTCTGTTGGAACCAGTGTCCTAAATAATGAACTGGTCTTCGGTCAGTACCAGTTTTATTACCTTAAATGTTTATATTTACAGAAAAGAACAGCTTTTTGTAAGCAAAACATTTGTGACTGAGCGTCTTTATTTTGACTTCACAGGAGAAAATGTTATTTGGGATGGTGTTCTGTTATATACCTTAGGTAAAGATAAGTACTCTAGTTTTATTCCAGATATATTCTATTTGTATATGTTCTCAGTAACTTAAGTTTTTATAAATGGTTTTTTCCCTCCTCCTAGGAAGTAGAAGGGATTTATTATTTTAAATTGGATACTTACTTAAATTTCCAAATTAATTTTATCATTTTTATTTGGCAGAGCTAAAAACTGACTTTACATAGAAATTCCAGAAAAAAAAAAGTTTTCTATTCTTTAGTTGCCAAATTCCTTAACAAAATATACTTAAAACCAAATACTTGGAGTCACTTGAAGTCACAAGGTAGATACTATGAAATGATCCAGAGCCTAACTCAATAAATATTTCAGCATTTATGTCTGGGGAAAAGGATGAAATGAGTGGTTATATGGCAATCACAGTAAATTAAAAGGAAAACAACTTGGGGAATTAGGGAAAAAAATGATTACATGGGTAGAAATTACATAAAAAGTCAGATGATTTTTAAAGCTCTTGTCTGAGCTTTACATCTTGTTAAATATTTAAATAATCTAAGCCAAATATAACAATGGCCTATTGAACACAGCCCTGAACATTTTTGTATTGGTTTCCTGAGTGTAACATACAACCTTTTAGCCATCTGGCATTTCATTTGGGATCACAAGCTTTGCTTGAAGAAAAGAAATATTGCAAGCTAAAATTATAGTTAATATAGGGTAAACTGTACTAACATCTGTGCACACGACAACTTATATTTTGTTGCACCTAAACCTCTTTAGAATTGTAATGACCATTTTGAAACTTTACTAGTTTGTAAGGCTAAAATAGCATTTAGTTTCCAAGCAAAATGGTGTTCTCATTTATATTCCCTGATTTCAATAAAGTATATGGGCAGTCAGCTAAAATTGATTTTGAAAATTTTCTTTGAATATTGTCAATTCTTTTAAATCTTGAATCTGAGAATTTCTTAAAAACATAAATGACTACCTGCACTCATCCCCATTACCAAATACTCTGAGCATTTTCACATTAAACTGGCACCACCATCTCTTACCCGCTCACTACTTATAAATTTACATATTACACTATTTCATGTCACTTTTTGATTCATTTATGTAGCAAAGATGAAGAGTACCCAAATTATAAATACACACTTTAACACATTTTCACAAAGTGAATATCCTAATGCAGTTATTACCTATGTTAATAAATAGAACTTGAGCTGCTTCACAGAAGCCCTCTTGTATTTTTTTGCAGTCACCACTTTTCTCTTTTCCAAAGTTTACCACTATCCAGTCTCAATCATTAATTGGGTAATTTTAGAGCTCCATGTAAATATATAAATTAGGCATTATTTTGAATCTGGCTGGTTTCATTCAATATTATGTTAGATTCATTCATGTTGTTATGTGTAGCAATAATCAATTTTGTATAGTATCCCATAGTATTGACAACTGGAATGGTGAACCAAGGGTTTTTCCCAGGGTCTTGTCTCAAGACACCAAAGAATGAGCTCCTTGGACCAGAAGATTTAAGCAAAAGTGTGGAAAATTTATTACAAGCAGATTCAGACTCCCCTCATGGGGAGACGGACCCAATAATGGGCTGGCCCCTAAAGCCTTGTAGTCCAGGGGTATATATTTGCTATAAGCCTGCTTCCATATCTACTCATGCTGTCACCTGATTGATTCCCTCAATGTTTCTTGCCCACAACTGACCTGAACTTTCTCTGTTGCTATTCGTTAGTACACCTTGTTGCTGCAGGCCCTCCCTTGTTTTCCCATGCCTCCTGTTTTGAGTTCAGAAACATTTTATTATTTCTGCTTGGCTGGTTCATGTGATTAGGCTGCTCAAACTGCTGTGTCTGCCCCTGCCTATATTCCACCTGCCTTTGTTTCCACTGGATCCCTGCCCTGTCTGCCTGCGATTCACTTTAACCCTCTCAGGATGAATGTAAAACAACTTATCTTCTTTTGATGCACATTTTGATTACTTCCAGAGTCGGGTATTTATTACAATGAGATTAATAAAATTATAACATGTGTTTGATTGACATACTAGTATATGCTTTCCATTAGTTATATACCTAAGAGTGGAGTTTCTCAAGGTTTCTACATTTGTTCTGCAAATTGATTTTCCAAATTTTTGACAAGATTCCAACTTGTTTTCAAATACGGTTGCATTGATTTACTCTGCCATCAGCAGCGGGTGAGTGCCAGTGGATCCAGGTCTGCATCAACACTTGATATCAGTCTTTCAAATACCATTCCTTCTGGTGAAAATGTTGTGACATCACTTTGAAAATAATCTTATTACAGAGCACATTCTATTAACTTCTGTGCTATAATAATTTTCTCATGTTCAGTATGTATCAGGATCTTATCTTTACTACTTTCACTACTAATCCACAGCAGCAAAGAAATCTGATTAAAATAATGGCAAGGATTAAAATAAAGGCTGATATGCCATCTGACACATATATTGGCACTTGCTATGGTTTTCAAGAAAATTCAACCTCTTAAAATTTTGGATGCCATTCATATTATAGATTTTACAAACCACTACTTACTACTCTATGGACATGTCAATAACAACAAAAGGAAGTTAATGTTTTATATGTTTCTCCAATTTTTATGTTTTTATTTTCTATTCACCATATTTCTTAAAAGTGAAATTGTCTTTCCTTCCTGAACATCCATCCACTCCCCAACAGGATGCAATCTGTTTTATATCACTATCACCTCCCTACAAATACATTCAATTATGACATGAATGATGTTATAGTAGGAAGAATAATGGCACCTCCTAATTCTTAGAACTTATCAACATGTTACGTTACATGGCAAGAGGGAATTAAGGTTGTAGATAGAATTAAGATTGCTAATCAGCTGACTTGAAAATAACAGGATTACCCTGGATTATTTGGGTAGAGTTGTGGGAAGCTGCCTATTGTCTTCACTAGCAGAGAGGTGTGGACAAGGATCCCGGAAGGCTGGTGACCCTTGAGCTCTGGCAATGGTCAGGGCTGTGCATCCACTGTTAGTCCATACAATGGTAGCTGAAGCAACTCCCCCATTTATTATTATGTAAATCCTTGCTGATGGGCTAGTCTGCCTATTACTGGAAATTGCCTGCCTAAGGGCTATGGGTGTATCCCAAACCAATAAAAGGTTGGCGAGGCCTGAGCACCAGTGGAAGTCCTTCCCCTTGAGTTGGACTTACCCGCCTGGCCCCCCAATATTTCCAAATTATCTCTTGTCTCTTCTCTTTCATTTGTGTGCGGCTCCTCTCCCATCCACACTCATCTTGTATACTTGTTTTGTCTATCTCCTTCCATTCATCCTCTCTATCTGTCCAAAACATCTTAACATACCTTTCTCAATCCTGGACACTACATCTTCTTTCACTCCAAAGCTTTCCCTAAAATTAACTTAATTAACTTAATTTCCCTAAAATTAACTTAAGTAATAAGAAACTTTACTTAAAGTTTTAAGTCTTAGTTAAACTATAGGTATGTTGAATAAAACTTGATATCATACTTAATAATATTATTTATTGATAAAATTTTTAGCAAAGGCCAGCTTAGGAGTACCCTAATTAAGTTAATAACAATGTACCTACCTATATAGTTTAAGTTTAAAAAATTTGGCTCTCAAAAGAAATTTCAATCATACTGTTGATATTTGGCTCTGTTGACTAATGAGTTTGCAGACTATTGCTCTAGGAGCTGTATTGGTAAAGATATTGCTAAGACAAATATCTGCTATTTTGCTGCCTATGGAATCTTCTTAGATTTTTATGGTTTCCCATCTTACGTTTAAGTCCTTTATCCATTTTGAATTTATTTTTGTGTATGGTGTAAGTTGGTGATCTAGTTTGATTTTTTTGCATGTATCTGACCAATTTTCCCAACACCATTTATTGAAGAGACTATCTTGACTTCATTGTATGTTCTTGCCTCCTTTGTCAAATATTAAATGAACATAATGGCTTGGGTTAAACTCTGGGTCCTTTATTCCATTGATCTATATGTCTGTTCTTGTGCCAGTACCAGGTAGTTTTGAGAACAGTGGCTTTGTAGTATAGCTTGATACCTGGTATTGTGATCCTTCCAACTTTGTTCTTCTTTCTCAAGATTGCTGCAGCTATTTATTTTTTAACCCCAGATGAATTTTTAGAGTTTGTTCTAGGTGTTTGGAGTATGCCATTAGTATTTTAATGGGGATTGCATTGAATATATAGATTGCTTTGGGTAATATGGACATTTTAATGATGTTGATTCTACCCATCCATGAACACAGTATATTCTTCCATTTGTTTATGTCTTCCTCTAGCTCTTTTTTCAGCACTCTGTAATTTTCTAAGTACAGGTCCTTTACCTCCTTGGTTAAATTTATTCCTAGGTATCTTAATTTTTTTGTTGCAACGGTAAATTGAATTTTTAATTTTTAGTTTCTCTTTTTGTGAGTTCATTATTGAACAGACTGTCTAAACTATGAGGGAAAGTGAGGGGCGGCGGGGAGGGAAGGGGATAAGAAATCAACCAAAGGACTTGTATGCATGCATATGAGCAAAACCAATAGACACAGACGGGACTGGGGGTGGCCAGGGAGAGGTCAATGGGGGAGAAAGGAGACTTATGTAATACTTTAAACAATAAAGAATTTAATTTTTTTTAAAAAAAAGAGTTTTCAAAGGGAAATAGAGGTAAAGGATTAGAACTAGTGAGATGGTATCATGAGAAAATCTGGCCAGTCATTGCTGGCTTTGAAGATGGAAGAAGGCCACAAGCCAATAAAAGCAGGCAATCTCTAAATGCTGGTTAAAGGCAAGAACATTACATCTCTTCTACAGCCTCCAGAAAGGAATGCAGCCTATCAACACATTGATTTCAACCCAGTGATACCCATTTTGGACTTCTGACCTCCAGAACTGTAAGATAATACATTTGTGCTGTTTTAAGCAAGTATAGTTCTGAGAATTGTTATTGCAGCAGAAGAAAATGAATATAAATCTTGGTTTCAGAAAGTAGAGAGCTGCTGTAACAATACCTAGAAATGTGGAAGTGACTTTTGGATAAGGCAATTAGCTCTAGAGTTTTGAGGACTATAATAGAAAAAGTCCAGATTCCCATGAACAGAACATTAGGAAAAATACGGATGTTAATGACTCTGCTAGTGATTTCTCAGAAAGAAGTGACAATATTTTATATGATTGTCCTATTTTTTATGTCAGGATTTTGTATATTAAACATTCTTATTCCTGAAAATCCTAATTTTCTTAATATTTTTAGATCTTTCTTTTATATTTCTTCTTCAAATCTAACTGTGTCTTCTTGGTTTTCTTTATTTTGTTCAATTTTGTAGATATTAAGCGCACCTTCATCTTTTGCAGGTCTAGTTTCCCTAGATAATAGCATCTGCACTGAATACTTCATCTGCTCCTACACAAGAAAGATTCATAAATATTTATCTTCAATACAGACCTCCTCAGTGAATTCCTTATTAAAAATTCAATTGCCTAATGAACAAACTTAAGATGCCCCTCAAGTAATTCAAAATCAACATGTTAAACATTGCATTTATTATTGTCTATAAATATGCCTCCCCTATTAATTCCTCTCTAAATTAGTGCTACTATCATCAGTCTAATTAACTGAACAAGTAATTTGAGGTCATCTTCAACTCATTCTTTTGTTTTTATTTCCTTAAACTAGAATACCCAGCTTTTTTATTTTCTAATATTTGTAATCACTTATGTGCCAGGACAGATCAAAGCTAAACACATGCATTAATTAGTTCAATCTTAATAACAACCATATGAGTTATGTTTTATTATCATCCTCATTTTACAAATAATTCAAGACAAAGGCAGGCATTACTCAAGGTCACACAACAGTGAATAGACAATATGGGATTAGGAGGCAGGAAAGGTCTTGCTGTAGGGCCAATGACTAAATAATTATGCTGAATTCACCCTCTCTATTTCATACACAAAATACTGTCTTGTTTTTCTCATCTGAATTTTTCTTTTTCTTTTTTCTGTCTTTCTTTTGTTTCCTTATTTTTTCCTCTCTCTTGGTCTTCTTTCCTACCTATAAGGCTATCTTCATTTAAGTCTCTCTATACTGTGTGATTCACTGTCTAAGCAATTGTTTTAAAATGAAAATAAATTGTTTTAAAATAAAACAGCATGGATGGAACTGGAGAACATTATGCTAAGTGAAATAAGCTAGTCAGAGAAAGATAAATATCACATGATCTCACTCATTTATGGAATATAATGAACAACATAAACTGATGAACAAAAACAGATCCAGAGACAGAGAAGCATTGATCAGACTATCAAACCTGAGAGGGAAGGTACAGGAGGGTGGGGGTAAGGGTGAGAGATCAACTAAAGGACTTGTATGTATGCATATAAGCCTAACCAATGGACACAGACAACAGGGGAGTGAGAGCATGAGTGGGGGGATGGGGAGGGCAATGGGGGGACACGGAGGGATAAGGACACATATGTAATACCTTAATCAACAAAGGAAAAAAAATGAAAATCTAAGTCACTCCCATGCTTGATGGCTTTCAGTGGTTTCAGCATGCCTTTACAATAAAAAGGTTTTCCACACAGCATTCAAAAGATTGAACAGAGTTCACCCTACCTGTCTTTAATCTTATTTTCTTTCCCCCTTTTTTATTTTCCTTGAACATTGCCATTGATTCTCTTGGGTCCTAGTAAATGTTATAATGGTTCCTTTGCCTTTTTTTAACTTTGTATGTTAGTGAATAATTTCTTGATACTATTTGTCTCTAAATGATATAATTTGTTTGTTCATTGTCTTTCTCATCTAATGAATTCAACCACCTGAGGACAAAGATGATATCTGTCTTATTAAGCCTCTAAAATATGTAATGGCCCCAAGTAATAGTTAATTACTTTGTTACAACTGCCATCACTAAACACTGCACCGTACCTATTTATTTTATGATATCTTTACTATAGCTATCATTTATTTTCAAGTATATCTCCCCTACTTGATAGAAAACTTCCTAATGATATGATGTTCATCCTTTCTTTGTTTCCTAATCAGAATTTTAAAAATCTCCATCCTACTCTAATATTTGACCTAAGATAATTGTGTATGTAACTAAGATGATATCAATTCCTTTTAAATATAGCAACATTAAAAATTTTCTTTTTACCTCATGAAAATGATATTATACTCATCTACCTAGATAACAGTGCAACCTGCCCTGGCTGGGGTGGTTCAGGTAGTTGGAGCATCATCTCATACACCAAAAGGTTGCTGGATTGATCCCCGGTCAAGGCACCTACTGGCAGCAAAATGTTGATGACGTCTGTCTCTCTCAGTCTCTCCCCTTCCCTCCCTCTCCCTTCCTCTTTCCCTAAAATCAATAAACATTCTTGGATGAGGATAAAAAAAGTAGTGCAACCGATGGTTCCTTCCGGTATGTGTGTAGTTTAATTTCAAGAATAGCTTAAAGGGTTTCTTTAGCTTCTCCTAATCAGATGCTAATTTTAAGAATTAAACAGTTCTGAATAAATTGATTTTCCTCATAAACAAGGACAATGCTTTTTGTTCTTCTAAATATCTAAAAATCGCTTAACATTGTTTGAATTTATGCCGCAGTGATAACGAAAACCCTGTTACTGGGTCTTACTGGTACATTTCCCTTTTCCTCTTTCCAAAATGATCATTTCAAACTCTCTGTTCTCTCCTCATGCTTCTCTTGCTCTCACTCCTCTTAACTCACAGGTAAAGCAGGTAGACATAAACTCTGACCTTCATTATACGAAATCTACTCTAACACTGACATCTGAACTCACGCCCTTTGCCTGCCCCTACCCATCTGTTACCATGGAGGTAATATCCATGGAGCTTTTGGTTTCTCTTCTCTCTCACATCTCTTGCCCCTACAACTGTGATCTCTCTTTGCCTAATGAGCCTTCTGATCAGCTTATAAATATGATCTAGAACTTCTTTCCTTGATCTATACTTTTCAAATCCTCCCCTTTCATAGTAATAGTTCCTAAAATAACTGTTATTGCTATTTCCACTTCCTAGCTTTACAATCTCTCTCTAATCAAATGCTGTAGTTTTGTTTTCACCATACTGTAGGACTGCTTTTGTCATGGACATTATTAGTATTCTGTTCCTTACCTTATTGCTAAATCCAGTGAATACCCATAATTTACCTTACTTGACCTAATTCACTGTATTTGGTTGACTAAAAGTGCCTTTTTCAAAAAAACCCCTGTATATATTAATTTAATTATTGTTATTCAATAAAATATGCAGAATTTTCCAGAAAAGTTATGCAGAAAATCTGCAAAACTATAATTGTACAACTTAATATATTATCACAAAGTTTATACACTCAATGTCTTCACCAAAGTGAAAAAATAGAATATAACCAACAATGCAGAATGTCTCTTACACTGATTTACTAAACCTTACTTCCTCCAAGAAGTCAACACTTTTTTAGCTTCTAAAGTCATAAATTAACTGGCCTGTTTTTTAATTTGTATAAATGTTATTAAACAGTAAATATCCTTTGAGAGTCTGACTTCTCTTACCCAATATTTTGAGATTAATTCATTTTGTACAATGTAGTGGTTCATTCATTTTTTATACAATATTCTGTTATATAAAATACACTGTGATTTATTTATTCATTCTACTACTGATGAAAACTTTGGTTGAAGGTGGGAGCAATTATGAATAACAGTGTTATGCACATTCTTTTAAGCATCATGTGAGCACATAGGCACAAATTTGTGTTGAGAATGGGTGTAGATTTCTGAGTCCTAGGATATAAATAAGTTCAGAATTAGTGGCTGGATTAAACAGTTTTTCAGAATGTTTGCATAATATATACTTTCACCATCACTTCAGTTTCTCCATACGCTAGCCAAAACTTGATATTTTTTTAATTTTTAAAAATTTTAATCTCTCTAGTTTGTGTGTTTTATAGTACAATTTAACTTTTTCTTGGCTGCTTCTACAGTGTTGATCTGATTCTACTTAGTTTGCTTGCTTGCTTGTTTCTGCCACTATATCTTATGGGTTAAGCTTTTTATAGTATTTTACTGTTATTTATTAAGGTTTTGGCAAGGAATGGAGTTCAATGTATGTGTACAATCTACTGTCTTTCACTAGACATCCATGTAAACAATTTCAGTAAAAAAAAAAATGAAAGAAATAAAAATGCACTTACCTAAAAACAATTCAAGTATCATTCTTAAACAAAATAGTTAACATTAAATGTTTCTTTCTTTTCTCTAGCAAAATTCATTCTATTAGGTAGAAGTTGTTTAACTTACTATATTTTAGGTACTCTTTTAAACTAATTTTGGTATGTGGGTTTTTTCCCACATAGGTTCATTAAAGTTATAAAAATATTTTATTTTATTTATTTATATATATTTTTATTGATTTAAGAAAGAGGAAGGAGGGAGAGAGAGAGAAACATCAATGATGAGAGAGAATCACTGATCAGCTGCCTCCTGCATGCCCCACACTGGGGATCAAACCCGCAACCCGGACACGTGACCTGACCTGGAATCGAACCATGACCTCTTGGTTCATAGGTGGATGCTCAATCACTGAGCCATGCCGGCTGGGCTATAACAATATTTTAAATTTAAGAACTCTAGAACTTGATAATTTCATGTTTCTTGTTGCTAATTTTAACACATACCTACAGTTTATTATTAAATGCAATTAAATTATTCAGATTGACTTCTCTACGTAAAGATAGTATGTTGAATAAATACAATAAGTAAAACAATATTTTGAACTATGAAATTTCCAGTTTACTCAGTTCTGATTTTACAGCCTACTTTTGAAGACCAAACTTCATAACAACTTATGGCTCTCCATTTTAAAAATATGATCTTTAATGTGACAATAACATTTTCTGGTGGGTAAAGAAAGTAAGTAATTGGTCATACCCCGCCCCAAAAAATCATGTTGACATTTTACTTAAAAAGCTCTATTTTGCCTGGCTAGTGTCACTCAGATGGTTGAGCATCGCTCCATCGCACAAGGAGGTCGCTGGTTCAATTCCTGGTCACCCCACATGCCCAGATTGAGGGCTGGATTCCCAGTAGGAGGCTTGAAGGAGGCAGCCTATTGAAGTTTCTCTCTCATTGATGTTTCTCTCTCTCACTGTCCCTTACCCTCTCTCTCTAAAAACAATACATATCAATAAAAACATATATTTTTAAAAGCTCTATTTTAAATACTTCCCAGTTATAGTTCAAAGATAACATCGATTCTATCTGGCCATGCAGTTTTATTTATTTATGAGCACATGGAAAATATATTCTGTGTTTTTACAGCAGGCTTTCTTTACCAGAAATCTCTAATAGGAAATACGATATTTATTTTTAGTGGGTAAAGGTAAGGCATTGAAGCCCAAATTCTTATTTTTATTCCTCTTCCAAATTTCTCTGAATCAATGAACAAACAAATAAAGCAAATAAAATAATACTTTTATAAACCACCAAGCAATTTCCCAGTACCTAATATTTTAAGTGCAGAATTTCCCTGATAGCCTATTAATATCAGGGGAATACAGTTCAGGTAAGAGGCCTACACGGGGTTTCCTAATTTATACTGTTCAAAATGAGAATAAATATATCAGGAAGACAAATGGGTTTACTTTTTTAGCAGCAACATGAACAAGTGTGACTAGGCTTCTTTAAATGCTAAGATATGTGTGCTTGTAATAGCTGGTGGGGAGAGGGGAAGAACACTGAATTCATGAATACTGGCTAGTACTGATATGGCCTACTAGTAAAACACAAAATGATAATTATATTAATTTGAAGACAAACAAATTCATTGATTTATTTCCTGGGGTGTAGTGATGGATAGAACATCAAAAGTTATTTGAATTATTTTCTCCAAAAGGTAGAGGGTATATTAATTTGCTAGAGTTGTCATAACACAATCCCACAGATTGTGTGGCTCAAACCACATACATTTATTTTCTCTCAGTTCTGGAAGCTAAAGTTCAACACAAAGGTGTTGGCAGGTTTAGTATCTCTGCTTGGCCTTCTCTATGAGTTTTCACATGCCTTTCTCTGTGTGGACATCCCAGATATCTCTTAATCTTTTTAAGAACATCAGTCATATTGAATTAAGGCCCTTTTATCTGACTTTATTTAACCTTAATTACCACTTTAAGGGTCCTATCTCCAAATATAGTAACACTAGAGGCCCGATGCATGAAGATTCGTGCAAGAATAGGCCTTCCTTCTCCTGGCTGCTGACACTGGCTTCCCTCTGGTACCCAGGACGCTGGCCTTTTCTTTGGCCACCCTCCCGCCTTCTCTCTGGGGCCAGGACCCACCAGCCATGGCCATCTTTGTCATCTTAATTTGCATATTCCCTCCTTATTGGCTGTGGGTGCCAACATCTTTGTCGAGAAGTGATAGTCAATTTGTATATTCTCTCTTTATTAGATAGGATTAAGGGAATGTGGGTTAGGACTTCACTGTATACAGACTTTGGGGAGAGGGACACAATTCAGTCTATAGCACAGGGGCAGAATTTTGGATAGATATTTTCTCTATAAGAAAGACAGGCATGCCCCTTCTCCCTGCCACCTAACATATACAATGCTAATTCAAATACATGCCTCAGTTGTATATATTCAACAGATACATGCACTTTCATGCAATTGGTTGTATTCCTTTAACCAATAAATCACTCTGAAAGGCCAAGCACAGCACAGTCTAACCATAGCTAATGATGTTTCCTCAATAATCTTAAAATTGTGGAGGGGGACAAGAGATTAGGAATATGATTTCTCTAGGGCAGAATTAAGTGTGTAATTAATCTTTTTATACCAATAGAATACATTATTTAATACATAGTAAATAGTAACATCAATTTTTTTTGGTTGATGAAATGAAATGAAGAAATAGAAAGTCAAGGTAGCATAGTGAAATCTTACTTATTTTATTTAAAAATATGTAGCAAATATCCTGTAAGTATTTCAGACTTACCAGTTTCCACCTATACCATGGTTACTCTTTCTAAATTCAGTTTTTTGGGGAACGGCATTGCAATTCCCTCCATCATACCTGGCAGGAACTTAGGGGCCATTGTTAGCTCCTCACACAACACCATCACCAACCCTTTAAATTTTGCCTCAAAAACAAACAAACAAACAAAAAACTGTCATAAATATGTTCCTTTGTTGTCATGCCCATATCCATGTCACTGTTTAAGTGTGTACATTTGTATTGCATGTATTTTAAACTGCTTTACTGCATTGTTTGTGAACTGTATAACAATCTCCAGCTCTACTACCCTTATACCAATTTTCCAATATTTTTCCAATAATATATTTGTAAAATAGAAATCTGATAACACTGATAATTAACATAACACTTTTATGGTCCTCATCACCTGCAGGATGTGGTTGAAACTCCTCTTGAGGACATACATATTTGATCATCCTGCTCCCAGTCTACATTTATGACTCTTATGACCAAATATCTATAATGCATATACTCAAGTTATATGAAAATATTTCATATATCCTATCCTTAGATTTCATATCAAATGAGCAGTAAATATACCTACTGTCATTTTCTCTCCAGACAACCTCTTCTTTGTCCTTTAGAATGAGAGTCCTCCTCATAAAAAATTGTTCTTGTTTTACCCCTCCCTTTAAGACTTAGTACTTGCCTACTTTATTCCTATGGCCATCCATGTGTAGTTTTATAGGATTAATACTGTACCATAATTGTTTTGTTCATTTGTCTGAATCACCATGTAGAATGTGTATTTCTTGGACTCAGTTATTATTTGCTGTTTTTATTTTTTTTCATTTCTTTACATTGCTGTTTGCCTTTTTTAAAAATAAATAGTTGTGAGCAATAAATATTTTACAGAGAATGCTTGGAAATCTTGCTTTCTCTAACAAAACAAATCTCAGTTCTATTGCACGATATGTTAAAATGTAGGTTTCAATATTCCTAGAAAAAAGTATAGAAAATATTCCTTTTGTTCTAAAAGTAAAATAAACAGATCTTTTGAGATGTAAAGTAAACAGATCTTTAGAGGTGGAATTTGAATGAGGTGAGGAATATTTATGAATTAGAAGCCTCCTTGGATTGAACATAAATACATTATACATACATGTATTATTTATAAATGCATAATTAATGAAACCTTTTTTGGATTCATATTAACTATTTCAAGTGTCTATTAATATGTCACTTAAAATAACTTCTACTTATTTTCTGTTACAATTATCTGGGGTTGCCTGGGCTTAGCTGCACTAGTTTTATTTGTTCTGTGTAGTAGCATCTGGACTGCAGTCATCTACTGGCTGGACCAGGGTTGGGACATTCAAGATGACTTACGTAAGTCAAAATCAGTGCTGGCTTCGGGCTGGGTTTCTGTGAGAGAAACTTGACTTGCACAGTAGGAGTAAGATAAGTAAATAAAAAATCTTGTTTAAAGACTTATATTGTAGAGAGCTTAAATGTCCTGTTTAGGTATTTTATTTATAATAACTATTGGAGGATGATAAAATATATTAAGCAAGAGATTGACTTTTAAAATGCCTTTTTTAAATGAAGGTAATTTTACTGATGGGGTAAAAGATGCTTGAGGGTAGAAAGGGACCGTTTAAGATGCCCAAGATTGATTGCCAGGAGGAGAAATGAGAAAGATCATGTTTGAGGATGAGTTTGAAGCTTTAAGTTTGAAGTGGACAGTTATGATGTTAACATAGAGATAGAAAATAAGAAAAGAGCCCTGGATGGTGTGGCTTAGTTGGTTGAGCATCATCCTGTGCACCTAAAGGTCATCGGTTGATTCCCAGTCAGGGCACATGCCCAGGTTGTTGGTTCTGTTCCTGGGTGCTTATAGGAGGCAACCGATCAATGTTTCCCTCTTGCATCCATCCATCTCTCTCTCTCTCTCTCTCTCTCTCTCTCTCTCTCTCTCATCTTCCTTAAAAAGAAAAAATGGACTTTAAAAATAAATCATAAAAAAAAGAAAAGACAAACTTTCCAATGAAGATAATGAGCTTAGTATAGTTTGTACTAACTCTGAGGTGGCTTTGGGACATCCAGCTACTTTAAAATATGACTCTCAGCACAAAAGAAAAAGAGGGGATAGAAATATAGATTTTTCTGTTATCAAGGATGTACTTTGAAAAATAACATTACTCAGGATGAGACTGGCACTGTTATGTATTATTATAGAACTATAACTTGATTTAACAATATTGTCAAAAAACTAAGTAGCATGAAAAATGCTCCCATTATAATAAGTAGGGGGAAATATCCCTAGCTGAATATATAGTATGTAGTCAACAATCCTCATTTAGTTTATTAAACTCAGAGGCTGAATTTTCTCTTCTCCTTGCTGCCTCCTTTCGAGCTAAATCTTGTAACACTGGCACAGTGTGAACAATGAACATTTGCTTGCTTGACCAAATATAGAGTCCATCAGGCCTACTTTTCCAATCACTTTTTGTATTTAAAAAATATAGATTTTTAAAGATTTAATGAAGGTATAACAATAGGCTTTTTCATTCTATGTATAAAGGAACCACTGAGGTAAAAAACAAACAAACAAACAAAACAGCTTTTGCTTCTTTTTTTTTAATAACTAGACATTTGATGATAAATTCAAGGGTTGGAAATAAGAGGTCCAGAAACCATTTGCAGAAAAATTTTAAGCAGTGCTTCCTCAAGAATGTCGATATAATAGTCTGCTGGGCTGTTTATAGCAGAAGGCAGAAAACCTTCTTTAATGTTCCACATAATGCTGGCCTGAAAACCAGATTTTGATTATAACACCAAGACCAAATCTCAGGATAGAAACTACAAAGCTAGGATTCATTAATAATATGTATGTAGAGAAAATGTAAAGTAAATGTCATGAATAATAAAGATGGATTTATAAAAACTTTCAAAAATAAATTTCAAATAAGATAGAGATATTTTAATATAACTAAAGAAGTATGACATGTACATTTTTAATATTTTTATTAACCCAATGCCTATTTCTTTTATTATTATAGGAATAACTAGTATTTTTACAGAAAACTCTGAATTTACAGAAAAACATAAAGAATAAAATTAAGTTTCTCATCATCCCATCATGAAAAGAAAAGCTCTAGGGTGATCAGATGGTTAGAGCACGGTTTAATAAAAGGAAAGCGCTACAAATATTAAGGTACATAACTATATAAATATATCATATATGTATTTACATTTTATAATTTTAAAAGTTACCAATGAACTATGAGCATTTTTCCTTTACTACTTAACAATCCATGTGTCTTCACAGACGCTAATATTATGGCTGTATCATAATTTACTTCTTAATCTTGATTAAAGTATAATTAAAATTATTGGATGGCAGGCAGTACTGTAGTAGTATATGTGGAAGTTATCAAAGAAATAGTCTCCAGAGATGAACAATGATACTAAAACCAAAATAAGAATAAAAAATTATAGCACATTTCTGTGCAAAAGTAATAGCTAAGGCTAGTGAGAGGAGGGGGTAGGTGGGGAGAGTTAGATAAGTGCAGACTTTGAAAGCCACACTTAAGAGTTCAAGTTTTATCCTGAGGGCATGTTTGTGCACAGAGGCATGCTTTAATAAAATCAATGTTTTTGAAAGTTTAATCAAGTGCCCATATGTTGTGGGAGTGAGTGAGGAGAGACTGAAGGCAAGCAGGCCTTGTAAAGAGGTTACTGTATTAACCCCAGCAAGAGATGAAAGGGGTGGCATCAAGAATGCAAAGAAAAAGGCTGATTAAGAGGAGCATTTTGAAAAATAAAGTCACATAACTGAGTCACTATGATTAGAGAGGAAAAATAAATATTACATTGGGTTTGAACAGGAAATTTGAAGCTATGGTAACCTCCCAACTCAAAAATCATGATAGCTATTTGGAGTCTAAAACAATATTTTGAGTTGCAGTTCTAAATAAGTAGTAAGTGAATTTAACTGTACAAAAGTCACCTGCAACATTTAGCCTTGAGCAACATTTTAGCCTTTAGCTGCCTAAGGATAAAAGTATAGACCTAAATAGAAAAAGTTTGAGAACTACAATGAGAAAAAGTCCAGTTAGAAAGACAAGAGGAGGAAAATCATCAGGGCGAGAGGAAAGAAAAGCAGAAGCCATTGGATTTGGGCAACAGTATCAAGTTACAGGAGAAAAAAATGAGAACTGGAAAGACCATTGAATTAGACAGAGCTCCTGGGTTATTCAAGAAGGCAGTTTCAGGCAATTTATGAGAGATTGGAGTCAAGATTACAGATTAAGGAGAAAAACGAAATTCAGTAGATGTCTTCACTCAGCCTAAAAGAGTGATTATTTAAAGGAAAGAGGAGAGGTACAGGAAAGAGCTGTTTTGTTTTGTTTTTAAAGGGAAATAATGAATGAATTTTAAAACAGAGAAATAACCCCATTAAAACCTTCCTTATTGTTCCACATTCTGGGGAATATATCTGAAAGAAAATTTGGATTCCAGGCTGGAATTCACTCAACGTTTTATCCTTCTGCCATCTCCAGGATAGATGGAAGACAGAAGACAGAGTTAGTGTGATGGTTAGCAGAGGGAGAAGCAGGCAAGCATGTATTCTCTGTATGGAGCTTTACATTTGTGTATCACACCCTCAGAAAGTTTTTTGGACTCTTTTTGGTCTCCTATGGCCTCTCTATTTTCTGAACTCCATTGTAGCAATTGTATATTGAGCACTTTGACAGTTAAGTAATATATTTTACTAGAGGCCCGGAACACAAAAATTTGTGCACTCGGGGGGGGGGGGGGGGAGGGGGCCCCTCAGCCAGGCCTGTGCCCTCTCGCAGTCTGGGACCCCTCGGGAGATAACGACCTGCTGGTTTAGGCCTGCTCCTGGGTGGCAGAGGGCAGGCCCAATCCCTAGGTGCAGCCCCTGGTCGGGCTCAGAGCAGGGCCGATTGGGGAGTTGGGGCGCCACCCCCTGTCATGCACAGAGCAGGGCGGATCGGGAGGTTGTGATGCCACCCCTAGTCACGCTCAGGGTACGGCCAATTGGGGGGTTGGGGCACCACCCCCTGTCACACTCAAGGCAGGGTCGATGGGGAGGTTGTGGCGCCACCCCCTGTCACGTACAGAGCAGGGCCGATCAGAGGGTTGGGGTGCTTCCCCCGTCACTCACAGAGCAGGGCCAATCAGGGGGTTGGGGCGCTGCTCCCTGCCATGCACAGAGCAGGGCCGATCAGGGGTTTGGGGCACTCCCTGCTGTCATGCTCAGAGCAGGGCCGATCAGGGGGTTGAGGAGCTTCCCCCTGTCACACACAGAGCAGGGCCAATCAGGGGGTTGAGGAGCTCCCCCCTGTCACTCACAGAGTAGGGCGAATAGGGGAGTTGGGGCACCGCCCCCTGTCACACACAGAGCAGGGCCCGTGGGGGGGTGGGGGAGTTGGGGCGCCACCCTCTATCACCCACAGGGCAGGGCCAATGGGGAGGTATGGCTCTACCCTGTCACACACAGAGCAGGGCTGATCAGGGGGTTGGGGCGCTGCCCCCTGTGACACACAGAGCCGCAGGGCAATCGGGGTTTGGGTGCTGCCTCCTGTCACGCTGATCTCGGTGCCGAGAGGCCTCGCGGCTCCGATGATCCCGCCCTGCAGGGTCACAGATCCGGGTCCCAGACCGCAGACAGCCTTGCCTGCTGCCGCCTGTCTTAAGTATGCAAATTAGCTGCCATCTTGTTGCTTCAGGGTGGGGGTCCCCACTGGGGTGCCTGGCCAGTCTGGGTGAGGGGCTGAGGGCCGTTTTCAGGCTGGTGGGCGACTAAAGCTCCAAACCTCTCCTTTTTTTCTTTTTTTTTATTCTGGCATTTATTTACCTTCTATGGCTGTCACTGGAGCTGAGAGCCGGCTTTCTCTCTGAGGCTTGGCTGAAAGCAGGTTTCTGGCCTTTGTTTTCTGTATTCAAAACAATGTTGCGACTCCAGCTCTGAGATCCCAGGTGACTGACAGGAGGTTTCTGGGGTTTTGTTTATCTTCTATAAATGTTACAATGTTTCCAACTGAAGCTCAGAGGCCGGCAAGGCAGGCGGGGAACGTTGGAGTCCTCTGTCACTGAAGGAAGCAAGCCTCCCTGTTCGCATCAGCTGCCTGGCTGCCGGCCGCCATCTTGGCTAACAGTTAATTTGCATATCTCCCTGATTAGCCAATGGAAAGGGTAGCGGTCGTACGCTAATTACCATGTTTCTCTTTTATTAGTGTAGATTGTAATATATAAGAATCAATTATACTAACATTTCTGATTATGGCCTAAGGCAGTGATGGAGAACCTAAGACACCTCTGACACACGAACTCATTTTTTGGTTAATTTTTCTTTGTTAAATGGCATTTAAATATATAAAATAAATATCAAAAGTATAAATTTTTGTTTTACTATGGTTGCAAATATCAAAAAATTTCTATATGTGACACGGCACCAGAGTTAAGTTAGGGTTTTCAAAATGCTGAAACGCCGAGCTCAAAAGGTTCGCCATCACTGGCCTAAGGTTTTTGAAATAACATTAAAACAACCACCACCACCACAACAACAACAAAAAAACTATAGGATTATAATGAAAGATCTAACTTAATATATGAGCAGTGCCAAGTAGTAACTGCCCCTTAATAACAGTGACAATTCAGCTACTCTGAACATAAAATTTCAATCTCTGTTATTATTTTTACTCCTACACCTTTTTGTTGTGTGTGGGACTTAACCTTCATTTCCTGGGCCTTTTTAGGCTTTTTTCTGATATACAATTTGTAAATTTTCTCTATAATAATGATAACTTAGAGGCTTTACCCCAGAAGGCTCAGAACTTTACTTCCAACACATATCAAATATCTTAGTAAACTGCATATCTGTTTAGTTTTCCATTTTAGGGAAACTGACCAATAGGCTCTGGCCACAAATCTCTAGGGTTAAAAATATGATTAACCCACTGTTTTCCAAACTCTATTTCAAACTCTGTAATTACCTGAGGAATCTTTTTAAAATACTGATTCCTGGATCCCATTGCATTCATTGTGATTTAATTTGTATGGGGTGGAACCTGGGCATCAGGATTCTTTGGGGACTCTCCAGGAGATTCTAATGACCAGGAAAGCTTGGAAACCATTGGCTTTCCCTTTGTCTCTGCCTTACAGTGCATATGCCCCAGCTTGTCTCTGAACTGAATGATGCCACCTGATTTCTCCCCTTCTGGAATCCCTTTCTTCTCTTAAGATAAAGAAACCCAGTTCATTTAAGCCTTTCCCACTGTCATTATAGCTTGCACAATAAAACTAGCACAAAGCTCTTCAAATATTCTGGTACCTCCACTTCCCCCAACCCAAAGCATTTCTTAATATTATGGGGAGGGAAATGTTTTCTGGACCTTCTTAGGGTTGGAAGAACAATTGGATGAAAAATGCTAAAATTTCAGTAGCCTGTGAATTCTTTTGTCAACCCTGTGCTTTTGAAGTTACTGCATTCAACTTCATTGATTGTAAGCAATTATTGAGTTAAGGCTTTGATCAGTAATCTAACTGACTGGTAAGAGTAAAGCCATTCTCAGGTGCTGAAGACCACACATTGAAATGCAAATCCTCGGTGAGTTTACTCCTGTTAATGAGTTCAACTTGAGCAAGTCATACATGATGCATGATCGTGAAACATGATCAAATACATGATCAAGTTGTGCATCTCTTCTCTCCTCTAAATCAACATTTTGAGATTGTACTCCACAATACTCCTCAGTTAACTTGAGATACATCTGATATTTTTTGCTGTAAAATCTATCTTTTCCCAGGTAGGCTTAGTATCTGCTTGGATTAAATGGGACTACTTAAAATTTATACATTTCTATTGGTAAGAAACATAATTATTTTCATGAGGAAAGAATTGTCTGTGTTTTAATAGAATTATTTTCAGACATTTTAATAAAGCTTTTATTACTTAGAATCTTCATAATAAAAGAGCCATGTTATATTGTATGTGTCCTGTCCAGCACATTTCTAATTTATTACCTAATTTGACTGTCAATTCTATTGCAATATACTTATTGTTAGATATTATTGTGCCAATTTTCTGTTTCTGGAACTGATACTTGAAAAGATTAACTTGTTCCTAGTCACATAGATCGTAAGTGGGAAGTTTAGGATATGACTCCTGCTCTGTTTAACTCCAAATCCAGATCATTACACTATTGTTTCTAAGTATATTTTACAGTTATTCACTGAGCATCTTCGATGAGGCAGACAGTCTAACAAAGATCATGGTAGACATGAAGAAGGATATAATCCAGATCTTGTGCTTAAGATGACTATAGTGTATTAGAAAGTCAGTGTGCCTCCCACCACTGAAGAAGTACTGTGTATGCTTAGAGGCATCGTGGCAATGCTGTGTGACCCCGAAGCATTATATCAGAAAAGCTTTCAGTGGCTAAGGGAACAGTTTCAGGTCCCAGGAAGGAAGATAGCAAGCCTCAGAAAACCAGGTTGGTTTTTAAAAATAGGTTCATCTGCTAGCAGGATAAATAAAATAAAATCAAGAACTCAGTATGTACTTGAAGGAGAATAAGGTTTGAGCTTACAAATAGATATTTGTAACTTGAAAAAGGAAAGAGTTCAAAATGATCTGGCATTGGATGAAATTTCAGAGAAGGTACTGACATAATTGAAGAAGAGTATCCAGCCTACCCTTTGCCAACTTGTTTTCCTGTCTTTCACTACATGACATTGAGGTCACCTCCACCTAATCTAGGTAATAGGAATATAAATTTAGATGTGTTCCTTCCTCATTTAGTAATTTCAGATCTTTACAAAGAAAGCTCTGATACTTTACCCTAAAGTATCATTGCTTTTGGAAAATGATAAAAAGGATAAATCTCAGATACAGATGTAATAAAAACTTTGTGTGTTTTAATTCACACTATGTGGTAATGGAATAGCTGCTAATAGATTTTGAAGAAAAAAAACAATTCTCTTATAATATACATTCTTTTAATCATTTAATAAAAGGTATAGGTCTTGGTAATATAAATTCAATGATAAGCAATAAAAGTAAACTCCTTTTTTCAATTTATTATCCTAAATTACTTTACCCAATTATTAGATGTATGTTGCTATAGTGTGTCCTAGCCTAATTTCCTAATATCCATTTCATTCCCAATGATTAATCAGTACCCATCCTGGAATTTTATTGGAAATGATTGGCACATGATTCAAATAGGTTAGATAAATTATATAATCCTGATAAAATTAGAACTAAGCAGAAATTTGCTAGGAGGTTCTAGAAAACACATTCTGCTGAAAATGAGAGGTAAAGAGTATATGCACATATTTTTCGTATTGACACTGACAAATGTTTGGAAGTTCCATGGCTGTCTCCCTACCAACCTGCTAAAATGGCAGCACAAAGAGGAGGACCAAGAGGAACACTAAGAAGTGGAAACAGTACACGAACAGACTCTGCCTAGCTCCATCAACTGTGATGTCTTTTATATTTGTTTGTACATTTCCTTATTGCTTAAGCCAATTTTGGACAGAATTCCCTGCTACCAGCAAATGTACCCAACTGAAGCTGTGGCTATAAACCAAGGATGTCTTGGGTGAGATTGTTTTTACAGATATACATTACAGAATATAGTTCCAACATTTACAGACTGTATACAAAGATTATATGGAGTGTGGGAAACTGTTTATTGCCTTCACTATCTGATAAGCGTAGACAGAGAACCCCCCCTCCCCCCAAGGCTGGGTGCCTTTGAAGCCCTAGCAAAGGTCAGAGCTAGGCGCCACCTCTGTTTGTCCAGACAGTGGTAGCTGAAACTACTCCCCCATTTATTATTATGTAAATCCTTGCTGATGGGCTAGTCTGCCTGTTAATGGGGGGTCGCCTGCCTAAGGGCTATGCTATGGGTGCATCCCAGATCAATAAAAGCTTGGTGAGGCCTGAGCACGAGTAGAAGTCCTTCCCCTTGAGTTGGACTTGCCCACCTGGTCCCCCAATATTTCCAATTATCTCTTGTCTTTTCATTTTCATTTGTGTGCGGCTCTGCTTCCAGTTCCTGAATCCTGATCCACACGGGATGTGGGAAGGAAACACTCAACAATGGAGGACTGAGCTACCTGTACTTTACTTCTGCAACTCTTCTGATTCCACATATTCTGTAATCCTTGCTATTCAGGGATACTGTCTTGATTTTTGTCTGACCTGTATTTACTACACAGTCTCCCCTGAGAAATCTCCAACAAAAATGCATCATCTGCAGTTCTTTGGAGAATGTGGGACATTCTTCTTTTTGACTACTTTTATTTGGAGAATGCACAGTTTATCCAATGTAGCATTTGCCCATCATCCCTTAAAAAAGGTTCATAGGGTAGTTAGAAGACAGAAACATAATATTCTGTGAGAGAACTGAGCATATAGGTGAGATATAGGAAGAAGGGAAAGTATGTGAACTACAACAAATAATTTATCCATACATATGTGTAAAATAAGTAAATGACATTTTTCATTTAAAAATTGCCAGGAATTGCAAAGCCTGCATGGGGAAAAGAGAAACTAAAAAATCCAAGCTCATAGTCACTCTTTGAATCATAAAAGCTTAATTTTGATTGAAATATACTTAAGAGTTATTTTAATGATATCAAAACTATTAACATTTTATAGGCACTACTATTTTATATTTTAATACCACCTGTGTTTATAGCTTTCTACAATGATTAATAATTGAGTGGCTATCATTTGCCCTTAAGCTATGATTGAATTACTTTGGTAATTACTGTAATGTCATATGATTCAGTTCATAACATTCTAACATAAATAGTAAACATAAATAAGGATGAGTTTCTATAATGTCAACTGTATAACAAAAAATGATGTTTTATATAATGGTTTCATTTTGTCACATTCAAATGTCTAATTGTGCCTTTTCTATTACTAAAATTCATTTTGATGACATTCTGCAATCTGTTAAGTAGAGTAACTTTCTTAGGACAATTTGGTTTTAGTTTTATGTATAGTCAAGTTAACAGAGAAATGTCATCTTGGAGAAGGTTCTAAAAACTGTACTTAAATAGTATAAGGATAATTTTCTAGTAAAGACAGACATATTAAACAACTCTCCAAGTGGTTCTTCATAAAACACAACTAAGAACACACTCAGATTAGACATGTGGGAATTACGAAGGACATCACTGCAGTAGATGGGATTGTACTAGATGAGCTTGGATGTCCTCCAACTCTTTGATTATCTATCACTTCATTAAACTCAAAATCATGTTATATTCCTTTACAACCATCCATTATTTTTAGTGTCTACATTTTGGAAATTGGATACTCTTCGAATAACATTTAATTGACGTATTTTGTTGATTTAAGATTTACTTTTTGAGGGTAAAATATGGAATAAGGGGAATCTTGGAGTCTGACTCTGGCTTCTGTTGGTGAACTGACAACTATTTTTTCAATATGAAAACATGCTCAAAGTCACTAATCATCGGAGAAATGCAAATCAAAACAACAATGAGGTACCATCTCACACCTGTCAGACTGGCTATCATAAACAAATCAACAAACGACAAGTGCTGGAGAGGATGTGGAGAAAAAGGAACACTTGTGCACTGCTGGTGGGAATGCAGACTGGTGCAGCCACTATGGAAGACAGTATGGAGTTTCCTCAAAAAACTAAAAATGGAACTCCCATTTGACCCTGTGATCCCACTTCTAGGAATACATCCCAAGAAACCAGAAACACCAATCAGAAAGGATATATGCACCCATATGTTCATAGCAGCACAATTCACCATAGCTAACATCTGGAAACAGCCTAAGTGCCCATCAGTAGATGAATGGATTAGAAAACTGTGGTACATCTACACGATGGAATACTATGCTGCTGTAAGAAAGAAGGAACTCTTACAATTTGCAATGGCATAGATGGAGCTGGAGAGCATCATGCTAAGTGAAATAAGCCAGTCAATGAAGGAAAAATACCACATGATCTCACTCATTCATGGATAATAGAGACCATTATAAACTTTTGAACAATAATAGTTACAGAGGCAGAGCTTCCTCACACAGATTGTCAAACTGCAGCGGGAAGGCCGGGGAGGGTTGGGGGGCAGGAGGGAGGGGGGTAAGAGATCAATTGAAGGACTTGTATGCATGCATATGAGCATAACCAATGAACATAAGACACTGGGGGGTAGGGGAAGCCGGGTATTGTCAAGGGTGGGGAAAAAAAAAAGAAAACAAAATATTTATTAAAACTTCTTATCTTCACTCCATACATACAAACCCCAAACACAAGAAGCCTTTCCTTAAACAATATATAGTCAGTTGGTGACTGGGGCAGTCATGTATGGGTAGTAACTGTTATGGGAGTGTTATACAAGCCAAAGTAGAATTTTAATGCAGATGGAAAGGTTCTTAGAGGAAGTAAGTCAAGATAAAATCATGAGGATATATTAGAATAATCAGAAATATCATAAGCTATTAGCAGCATAGTAAATGCTGGATATAAATTTTATAGGTCTCTAAGGATTTGAACCCAGATGAAGAATAAAGAACAAGGGATGTAGAGATGGACTAAAAATATGCCACGAAAGCCTTTGATGTCTTAATAACAATGTTTTCCTGATGTTTTCAAGGAGTATTGGAAAGATTCAAAATAGTGAAATAACCTGTTCAGATCTGCGTCTTAGAAAATCCATGTGGATGAAATAATGTAGGTAAATTAGAAGGGAGCAAATATAAATAACATTTTGGGAAATATTCTGGGCAAGAAAATATTCGAAATGAGAGAAGAGGATGAATTGGAGCAAAATTAAATAAATATTAAATAGACAGTACATAGTGATTGATTCCATGACAGAGAGGTGGGAATTAGGAGGGTGGGTTGGGAGAAATAAAAATGGTACTGAGATTTGTGAATATATGATGCCAACATTTCCTTAGATGAGTTTTAAGTAAACTTCAGAACACTTAAAAAAAACAATGTAAGAAAACCTTTAACTTTTGCAAACATTATTATAAACTAGAGGCCTGGTGCATGCAATTTGTGCAGGGGGGGGGTCCCCTTAGCCTAGCCTGCACCCTCTCGCAATCCGGGACCCCTCGGGGGATGTCCGACTGCCAGTTTAGGCCTGATCCCACGGCAGTCGGACATCCCTCTCGTAATCCAGCACCGCTGGCTCCTAACCACTCGCCTGCCTGCCTGCCTGCCTCATCACCCCTAACCACTCTTCTTGCCTGCCTCATCGCCCCTAGCTGCTCACCTGCCTGCCTGATGCCCCTAACTTCTTACCTGTTTGCCTGATGCCCCTAACTGCTCACTTGCCTGCCTGATCACCCCTAAACACTCACCTGCCTGCCTCATTGCCCCTAACTGCTTGCCTGCCTGCCTGATCGACATCTCTGCCTAGGCCCCCACCACCACGCTTCGTCCAGAAGGATGTCTGGAAGGTTGTTCGGCTGTCCTGTCTAATTAGCATATTATGCTTTTATTATTATAGATAAATAATAACCTGAAATATTAGGAATATATTTGACTAAGTTATTCACAGATATAATAGACAATGAAATACAAGTTAACATTTAGAGTCTTTCAAGATTAAACACTGAAATTGTCTAATTAAACAAAGCTTGATATGGCACCGGCATCTCTGAAACCTACTATTTCTCTGAATGTTTATGAGGTACTGCCATCTAATAAAAAGCCACATGCCCTAAGATTATGTGCTCTGAAAATGATACATCATTTCCTGTGTTTGAAGCAAGTCTGGTTATGGTGCAGACCTGGATTTCTGAAGTAGCTTTTGGACCTCCCAAGGCCAGGCCATGGCGTTCTCTTTGCTCTGGGATGCTGTCTGCCACAGGTAACGTTTCACTTTGCAGCCTTAGTACATAAAAACACATGTTCATAACTGATGCAGTGTTGCTTTTTACTGTGTCTTTGATGTTACATTACAGATAGCTTTTAGCTAAATCTTTTCTCATTTGATTTTTGAATCTGTAGTAAATGGTATCAATATTGGGGGGAGATGTAGGCTGAGAGAGAGAGACACTATGTAAGGTGTTGTGAATTATATTTCCTCCTTTAAACAAAATTCAAAGACCTTCCATGTCCATTATCTGCTGGATGTCTTTGGTGGACTGATTACAATGGTGGTACAAATTTTCCAACCCTCCCTTAGTTACCCATTTTGCAGTTTATATCCCTAGTCCCTGAATTTGAGCTGTGACTTGTTTAGGCCAGCAGAATGTGACAGGAGTGACAGTGTGCCAGTTCAGAGCCTAACATTTCAGAGTCCTTGCACACTTTTGTTCTCCCTCTTGCTCTTCTGCCTTTGCTGTGAGAATAAGACTGGCCTAGTCTACTGGAGGATGCAAGAGCACATGGAGGGGAGCTGATTTGCCACACTCAGTAGTACAAATAGTGACTCCAGGCAAAATTAGCACAATTGTGTATCCGTCCCACATCCAACTACAGAATAATGAGGAAGCCCAGAAGCACTGTCAGCCATGGTGTAGACTAGTAAGCAATAAGGCACAAATACCATTTTAAGCCACCAAGCTTTGGGTGGTTTGTACTGTAGCAATAGCTGACTGATGAAGTTCTTTATGTACCATAAGTATAGAGGTAACATCCTAGTATCATCTCTACAGTGGGTGAGATTACTGTGACTTTCTAGGTTGGTTATATCCTGAACAGTGTTTCAGAACCCATGAAGCACAGCTCTTGGTTTATTTGGCCACTCCTAATATCTCTGAACTCAAATTTTTTTGCTTATAGGTTATGACTAACAATCCAAGCCAATTTTATAAATGTTTTAATATCCTTTGCCTTCATCCTTATTGGAACAATATTAAATGCATTTACATATGTTTATCTTAATTACAATCTTCACAGCTATGTCATTGAGAGAAAGAGAGGCATGTGTTTTTGGTAAACCGTACTTTGAATTACAGGCTCCTGAATCCCTTTTTATCCATTACTGATATTCTTCAACCAAATGAGCTCAGACATTCTCCTGGAAAAAAAACACACACAACTATTTCTAAATTCTATGCCAGTTTTCCTTTCTGTTTTATGATATTAAGAAGACCAAAGTATCTTACTGAATATCAAAATATCCTTAACTTGTTGGATGCTTCATCTGTCGTCCTCAACAAAGCAATTCCCTCTGTGGACTACAGCTTGCTTAATTCTAACTCAATGTGCTGTTTTTCTTATTTCAATAACTATGGTGTGTGTGTGTGTGTGTGTCTATTTAAAATATGTCCAACCATATAAAATAATTATAACTTTGTACCTTAAACTTTAATAGGGTGTTCTCTCTCTATTTAACAATGTGTTATTGTTTAAAAATACTTCCTATCACTCCATCTACCTTTTTTGTTTATTTTATGTTTCCTATTTAACTTCACTAACGAAATTAAAGTTTTTTAGCTACTAAGTAGACATGGTCAAGCTAAATACAAGGAGATAGAAGCAGTATTTTGTGTGAGAGGGAGAAGGGAGAGGGACAGCTCTGAAAAACTGTCTAAAATGTTGTACTGAGGCAATTCAATGAAGGAAATGTTCCAAACTGCCGGCTCCCCAGATGAATCTTGTCTGCAGATGTGTTTTGTTTGGCACACACAGTGTTTAAAACAAACTTGAATTACTTGCCACATTTTTAAAATTGGGGAATTTCTCCAAAATTAAGAAGAAATCCATCTTCTATTGAAAAATCAGAAAATATATCCCAGCTTGGCCCACATGCTTGAATGACAAAAGTCTACTGAAACCAACTAGCAGCTGCCTCTTCTGATGGTGGATGAACCCTTCACATCTCTCAGTGTCAAGTGTTCTATTGCTTATAGCACTTGGCTAAGACAAAAGAAATCTTAGAAATTCCTTTTTACAACAGTGATATTTTGATTCTTTTGTAGAGACAAAGTAGAGAGTGTTGAGGGCTGTGGGGAACAAAGGAGTAAAGGGATGACACTGATTTACCTGGTTTGCTTGACCCATTTGCTTAACCCAGTTTTAATCCCTGATTTAAGATTTTAGACGGTTTGAAATAATTATTTGGGGTCACAGGTGGCAGAAACAAATTCAAATTTCCTTTACAAACAAAAAGTGTGAAGTTATTGGCTCGCATTATTTATTCCAGAGGTACAAGCTAATGTCATCAGAAATTTATTTATTTATTTATTTTTTGTTCTCCATTTCCTGATGCTGTTTTGCTTCTTGTTGGCCACATTGTCAGGCTGGTTCTAGCTGTGCAATGACAAAGGCCTCCCGGTACTTCCAGACTTACATAGTATTTGACACCCATAATTCTAGATGAAGGGAGAGTGTCATTTCTAACAATTCTAATATTACCTTAGAGGGCTTTCACTGGCCTGTATCAGGCCACATACCCAACCCAACCGATCACTGATGCCATGGGTGAGGTGGTATTACCCTCATTGACCAAGTCCATCTATTAGTTATTTGCTTATCTCTGTGGCAGAAGCAAGAAGAGTTAAACTGATCTGAAACTCTTGCAGTAATATGCCTATAGTGTAGAAGAATTCTGTAAATGGAAGAAAGAGAAAGAGATTTAGGTCAGACAAAAGACTGTTGTCCGAAATAATTACAAATTAAGATATAACACTAGGGAACTGTGGAGTTATTCAGCAACGTATATTTGATTAACTAAATGAGTTGAGAAAATAAAAATGTTACTCACATGTATTTTCTAAAAATTATATGAGGTATGTATAAATATACCATATATCTTTGTTCAGTATTATATTTATAAGATTCATTAATGCTGATGTTCATAGCTGTTATCAGGGTGCATGGAAATTTCACACTGTGATATTGTCCTCAAAAACTGAATTTATTTATTATAAAATAAAAGTCATCTTTGTTAATGCCTTTTCAACCATTCTATTTTCTTAGTAAATTAAATAGCAACCCAGTTCATTTGGATAGAAATTTCTTGGTTCATCTCTTTCTATCCCTTCGATTTCTATATAGATTGATTTTTAAATTCAGTCTAAAATCTTTGTTTTTAGAGAATTTAGTTCAGTGATGTTTGAAATAATCTGTTATAATTTAATTCATTTTTACATATTGTTTTCTTGTTGACTCTAATATTCTTATTTTCCCTTTTTGGAATTAATTTTGTCTTATGGTATATATTTTCCTGCTACAAATTGTGATATATACACTTTTCTAATAATATAGGGGTTACCATTCTATATAATAAAACCCTAAAATGCAAATCTACCGAACAGCGGAACATCTGCTCAATTCAGGAGCTGTCCCCTGGTGGTCAGTGTGTTCCCACAGGGGGAGCTCTGCTCAGCCAGGAGCCGGGCTCAAGGCTGGCAAGCACAGTGGCGGTGGTGGAAACCCCTCCCGCCTCCACTGTCTGCGGATGGTAAGGAGCAAGGGGTCCCAGACTACAAGAGGGATGCCCGACTGCCAGCTTAGGAGGGAGCAGGCCTAAGCCAGCAGGCAGACATCCCCTGAGGGGTCCCAGGCTGCGAGAGGGCACAGGCCGGGCTGAGCGACCCCCTCTCCCCTTCAGTGCACAAAATTTTGTGCACCAGGCGGGCCTCTAGTTAAATGATAATATCCACATTTTCAATATTGAATTCTAAATTTAATTAGTACCATTGCAAACTTCAAGACAATATAAGACCCATAGATCACTTTAATTTACCCTTCTCTTGACAAATTATTTTTGTTTTGTGTTTTAATCCTACATATTTAACCCCATTAAATATTGTAATATCTGTATGTTTCAGTGAGTGTTTAAATTTGCCTATGTGTTTATCACTTCAAAAATATCTTGTAGACTTCAGTGCAGTTCCACCTATGATAAATTCTTGGTTTTGTCTGAAGGTGTCTTTATTTTTCCTTCATTCTTGATTTTTTAAAAAAACATTCTTTCTTGATATAATTCTAAGGTCATTTATTTTCTTTAAGTCTATTAAAGTTACCATTCTACTGCATTCTGGATTCTATTATTGTTGAAAAATTAGCTGTCTGTCCATCAAATTATTACTACTTTGAAGGGTATCTTTTTCTTTCCCTTTCCTCCCCCTGCTTTTTTCTTTCCTCTGTTTACAATCGGTTCCCTGAAATCTAACTATGATCTGCCCAGGTGTGGTAGTTTTGCGTTAATCGCACATTGAGTTATTCGGACTTGATATCTTTTATCAAGTTTAGATGTTCTCTGATTTTCAGTATGTATCTATCCTGTTCTCCCTCTCCTGTCCTACTGAAGCTATCAGTAAACATATTCTATTGGATTTCATCTTTTATTTCTTTGTCTCTTTACATATTGACTAATTTGTTCTAAATTATTTTCTTATTCATTACTTTTATTTATCTGTGTCTAATATAATCCATTGAGTTTTTAAATTTATTTATACTCTTATTTAGGAAACTTCTATTTGTATATTTTCCAGATCTGAGTAATTATTTTGTAGTCTCTCATTTGTTGCAAATATTGTCAATCTTTATTAAAATTTATTTAAACATTATAATATCATTGTTTATTTATAATCTGGATTGAAAATTTTAATCTGTATTCTGTTCTATAAGTCAGTTCCTGAGCATGCTGTCTTATTTTCTTTTATGTTGAGTTTATTAGTTTATTTTCAGGATTTTTTTTTTTTTTAGAATATAGTGGGAATTCTCTGTGACTAGGTTGAAGTTAAAAACTTCCAGAGAAGATGTTTCTCTGTTTCTGTCAAGATACTAAGGACAATTGAAATTTATAGCTTATTTTATTTTTTCCTACTTAGGTTACATGAATTTAGGCTGAAAGGGCTTAAATATGGTTTCAACTTCTAAGGGATGGTTTTAATCACAACTTGTTAAAGCTATGATGGGAGTGAGGGAGAGGACAGTCTAAGATCTATAATAAATTGCACTTCATTCACACACTATCTTTAACAAAATAATGTGTGACCAACCAGAGGTAGTTCTCTCTCCCCTCCCTCTCTCTCCCACACACACACTTTTTTCTCTAAATTCCTGTCTACCCCACTTCTCTGCCTACAGCTGGTATAGACCTCTTACAAATTCTCTCAACAGAGGATGGTTCAGATTCCGGCTGAAAATGTGAACCTTCACTCTTGAGAAAGTGGAGAAACCCTTGCAGTGGGAACAGATATCATTGAGCTATGAAGGCTTGGGGTTTATATACTTAGTGAGTCATAATAAAGTAGTTCTAACTATGATGAGTGCACATGCTTGTTAATACCATCCAACTGGTTGTGATATTCACCTGTATGTAAATCAGGGTACTCTAAAGTATTTATCTTTGGTGGAATTTATGTACATCTGTGTCTGGTGCCCTAGCAACCTAGCTCCAGTATTTTATATATGCAAATTATAATTTTTTAATGCCTTCCCAACCATTCTACTTTCTTAGTAAATTATGGTGATATTGATTAGATATGATATCTTTCCCTGGTGGCAGTCAGCCACCAATAAAGTGTTGTGACCACAACTCAGATTTGGATTTCTCTATCTCTCTCTCTCTCTCTCTCTCTCCCCCCCCCCTTCCCTCTCTCCCCTGCTTTCTCTCACCACCTTTACACACTACCAACTCTATTGACTATTGCCAAATTACTTTAATTTGTAAAGTCCTTTGGGAAGGGGAAATAGAAATGAGTTGATTCTTGATTTAATCTTACATTGTAGCCTTTAGAATCCTAGCTTTCATTTTTATAAGATGTATCTTTATTGTTGAAAATATTACAGATGTCCTCCTTTCCCCCATTAACCCTCTCCAACCCACTCCCCCTCCCACCCCCACTCCCCGCCAGCATTCTTGATGGTGGGAAGTAGATAGTCTCCTATTAGATTCTCCATTGGAGAAGTCTAGAGCTTTGGGTTCTGTTTCTGTGCCTTACAAGATTGAAAAATCATCAGTACATTATCAGTGTGCTTAGTAAATGTCTTTAGAGAAAAAGCAGGCTGCTATACGTTGCTTGCTTCTCTGGGTAATTCCATACTAAGATTTTGGTCCTTTAATTCCTCTTAATTATCTGAAGCTTTTAAAATAATTTCTTAAAATATTATTTGACATTTTAATTTCTTTTAGAGAGGTGATTATTCTGAATAGAAAGTCTGATGATTACCAAAGAGAGGGTGACAAGTTTTCATGTTGTCAGTCCCTGTGAGTAGAGTGTATTGGTAGGGCTCCAGCTCTGTAATTGTGTGACAGTAATTGCGTCAATTCGAAACGCTTGCTTCTTCCACTAGAGAGAACACAGAATTTCTAGTAGACTCTTTTTTTTTTTTGTACCAGGAGTAACAAGCAAAAACTGTATGTTGACACGTTTGCTTGATAGTGTTTATGTCTCATAATCACTTATTCTAGAAATCCCTATACTTCAGAGACTATTTTCTCTACAAATAAAATAATATGCCAGAACATGATCCAGGATCATCTAAGTTGGAAAGTGTAGAGTTTTGTGAGGAAAAAAAGGCAAAAAGACCGGACATAGAATGTTAGCAAAAGAGTAATTGTGGTATTGCATTTTATTGTATAGAGAAGAAAATGAAGCCATGGAAATGCTGAGGAAGAAAAATTAATTGTTAATCATTTCCATTTCTGTTTCCTATGCTCTACCTTGAGTGTTTTGAGATTAAAGTTTATATATATTTGGCCGTATGTTCACAGTATTTTCTCTGATATGTAGTAGGATTCAAAAAGTGGCTCTTGAGTTTATTTAATTTGCACAAAGATACTTTGAGTAAAAACACTGAGAAATAAAAACATTCATAAAAAAATTCTCCTGGCGGACTGAAAATGGGTTTACACCAGAGTATCCACATTACCTTTCATAACCAGATATTTGTGAAGGAGTATAAATTGCTTTCTGAAAATGAGTCACAGCGATTTCTATTTCTGGGCAGAAATCCACTGGCAGCCTAGAATTTTGCAGTTAGATCTCTTAAAAACCATATATTTTAAGCTGGTTTTGGAGATTTTTGAGTAGGGGAATCAAAAGTAGAATCAGACAAAAGTTGCTAGTATACAGAAGAGTTCCATGTTTTCATGTATGAAATGTAATAGAAATAGAAAGAGAGAATAATCACTATCTATTTAAAGAAAACGAAGTGAGAAACCTCAGTGTGGGTACATTTAAAATTCCTAAACATAAAAGCAAAGTAATAACCCATCATGAAGTTAAGTTGCTCTTTGTTCTGCCTCTGCTTTCAATACAGCATAACATGAGGCTTGTTCTGCAATAACATGAGGCTTAAAAGAAATACAGTGCTTGAAGCAACGCTCTAAACTTTGCCCATTGAAATGGTCTATGTGTTTGTATGATTTTTTTTGGAGCATATTTTAAAGATGTGTTGCAATACAGCTGAAGCTAATGGCTCCCTAATGTGTTAAAGAATAAATTGATTTATCAAAAGGCAACTTTTTTATAGCATTAGATTATTTGGTAATAAAAAATTGAATTATATTGCTCAATTCAATTCTGTTGATTATAATAATGAAGAAATTAAAGCAAGTTTCCTTTTTATCTAATTAACCTTAAAAGCTCAAATTTATTGTTCAAATTTTAAAACTGTATAGTTACAAAAGATAGTAAGCTTTCTATATTCGAGATTAAAGTGTTCTAGAAAATGTAGAGTAAATGTTTCTCTCCAAAACATTTTATTTTCATTTCTCTTGTAGAAAATTTTGATTTTGTTTCAAAATGGGCTTTTAAGAAATTTATAAGAAATAAGTAACTTATTCATTTTATGTTATTTTATACATGAACTATATTTGTACACTTCATTTAAATAAAGATAGATTTTAGAGCATCACTAGGTAGTAAAGATAAAAGAGTTCTTAGAGATTATCTAAAACAATCTCTTTATAACTAATAAAACCGAGGTTCAGAGATAGAAACAACCAAGACAAATTATATCATTTTAAAAATATTTAAATTATCTGGATATGCATCCACATGGCAGTTGATGCAAATTGTTTTCTGTAACAAAAATGGTTCTAAAATAGCCAAACACCCATAAACAAGAATTTTAATAAATTCAAACTGAACCATCAATGTAACAGAAGATTAAATATGACCAATGTGTTGTTCTGTTTTTATGATTTTTCCAATGAGTTATGTCTGCTTTAAAATGTTGATTTGAATCCCAAATAAATTTTTCAAGCATTACTGGTTTAGCACTCAATTTGTATAGTCATTTGTAAAAGATTTTATAAAGCCACTATTGGATTAGCACTCTTTTTTTTTTTTTTTTTTTTGTACCTTATGACTTTTGGGAAATTATTGATCATGTCAATAATAGCTTCCTCCCTTGCCTTTCCTTGTTGTCCCAGACCATTTATATTTGTGGAATTTTTAAAATTTGAATTTTAAAGAGAGGAGGTGTTATCAAGGGAAGGATTGATATGAGGAGGAAGAGAAGTGCAATTTGTAGCATTGATTATTTACCCACCACCAAGTTCCTTAGACTGGTTTTTGAAAAAACAGGTGAACTGAGCACTAGGTATGTTTAGAGGCAGAGATAATAGAACACTCGACCCTTTTTGTTAGATCTGGGTGGAGAGAAGTTTGGGGCCCATGGTGACAAGGACACAGAAGAGACCTTTTCCATTCTTATTCTGCATGCAAACCAGCACTATTTTGGCATCAAGAGTAATAGAAATTTGGGGACCATTGGTCCCAACAACCATAGCCTAGATGTCAGAATTCCCCTGATGGGCCCTAATGGGCCCTGATGGTAATGAAGCTTCTTTAGTAATCATCTCAGGCCGCAGATATTAGTGAGGCCAGAGAAGGATGAAGCACAACCAGGCAAAATCTGAGATATAACATTCGGCACAAAGGAGATCTGTGGGTCCGTGTGTGGTATCCATTGGGGACTTCCAAAAGTAATTATGAATCCTCAAATCCAGATGAATCTCTCTGCTCCAAGGCCTTGATTGTATGGTCAGAAGCCCGCCTTTCAGCACATCATCTATGCTAATATTCTTCATTCAACAAGAATGTTAGCATCTGGAAAACATATTAGTTTCTGAAACTTTTATGTACCTCAATATCTAGAAAAAAAGGAGACAAAAGTTATGTAAATGATATATTAAAGTATGGAGAGAGTTTATGGTGGCAACAATGAGATAATTTATTTTCACAGAAGTGATACAGTGGCAAAATCCATACTGTATGAATTAGGTTATGATTATTTTATTAACCTGAGGAGAAAGTTTAAGGAGGGGAATAGGGGAAGGTGTCTGTGAAGAGAACAATAACATTTATGCCTCAATCGAAAAATCTAAAAATAATTACAAGCCTGGCTCAATCTGGCTGAAAATGTGTGCTCCTTCTGAATTTATCTTGGCAATAGTGTGAGAAAAAGAAAGACCCTAAAAAACAGATGTTAGAGATGGAAACGAAAATATTTCTGGATTAAGAGAAAGTTGATTTAGTCACACATTTAGCTCTGCACTTACTGTTCTCAGATCCTTGACAATTTCCTTTCTCTCTTCATGTAAGATTGTATTTATTTGCATTTCTAATTTGTTCTTAATTTGAATAATGATTAGCTAGGACATGTATTGTGGGCAGTGGTTGATGGACCAATGAGCATTCAGAGTCCTTATTTTGACTGTGGCCTGAACTTTCTTCTTGATATTAGACTAAGTCAGAAAATTCTCTATTTCTCCAATTGCAAAGTAACCAAACTATGTCTGAGGAAAGTGATGACAAAAAGTAACGTGTGACAAAAAAACAGTAAACAGAGAATGACAGCATGATTTGAGATGCTCATGCCCTTATGGGTAACAAAAATATATTGACTCCTTACTTTTGTAGTTTTTCTAGATGAAAATCAGAAAAAGGACAATGGATTGATATGATGCAGATTCCTCTAAATTGATCCCTGTCAGATGCTTGGAATTATATTTTTACCTTCCTCCATTTCCAAGTTTTGGAAAAAGAGTACAGCATACTTGCATATATGGATTAGTTACATGTACTTCTTTTTAACTTTCCATCTCAATAATTTTTAGGAAGTGATGGGGAATAATGTTAGTCAACTTCACAGTCCCACCCCAGTGCCTAGCATTGTACTTGGTGTTGAATAATACTTTAGAATGACTGAGTAACAGTTTGAAGGCAGAGAGAGATGAGTAAGCTCATAGGCTCATGAGTTAACTTTCATGATCGGTTATGAGCTTATTTTAATGCTGAGGTAAACAATAGAACCATTCTGTTTGAAAGTTGAGAGGAACTTGGGGTCATGTGTCATTGTGTAGTTGATGCTGGAAGCCAGCACCGCTCTGTAACTTGCCTACAATCATACAGTTAATAGCAGTGCAGATGGTAGGAATGCATGCTCCCTTTCCCAGCCCAGTGTTCCTTTTACTCACCAGCACTATAGCCAAAGCTAGAGAACTCTCATGTTTGCTTGGATGCTAGCTTATTTTCTGTTGCCCTGCTCCTTTTCCCAAGTAAGCTAGAATTACTTAAATAACTTTTAAAAATAGTCTTCACCTAATGGGCATTAACTAAAGGCAATTTAGCTAAAGTAGTTCTTGTAGGCAATCAAGTCAAATGCACATAGCTGTCATTTTTATTATTGTAGGCACACCAATTTCAAAGTCCTGTAACCTCTCCCTTTATTCTTTAACTCATTCCTCCCTCTAAACCTCTGAAATCGGTTCTATAGTTTCAACTTATTTTAGGCTAAAAAAAATGAGAGTGGCTAGGGCAAAATTAAGCCGTTTGCCCCAAGTCACAGTTAGCAAATGGGAAGACTGGGAGATGGTTAGTACAGCCAGCTACTTCCAGAAGAGTTTGAGAAGTTTCCTTCCTGTGGCTTAGTCATCCAGCCACAGGCCAGATGTTTCCCACCCTGGACTGATCTTAACCAGCTCCTTGCAGTCTGATCCAGCTCCGACCTACACTGGATGCTTGGGTGGCGGCTAATGACATATTATGGAGACCTATTTGGGAATAACATGTAATTTTTACAAATTTTGAATATGAGTGTCATAGAATTTTACATTTTAAGTAAATTAGTGACTTTTTATTATTTTAAACAAAATTTGCTCACCTGGTTCAACGTAAAGAAAATTTAAAACACTTTATAAACTGGTAATTGACTTCTTGGACCTCACTGAGCTCTTAAAAACACCATTTAAACAAAGTAAGTGTAAATATACTGGAAACATATGAATTAAATTTCCCTTGCAATGCACTGGGTTTAAAATTGGGAGGAAGAGTGTTTGGCCAAGGCATTTTATGTTTTGCCAAACCCCAGATGTTGGGGGAAAAAATAGCTTTAAGATATTTTATTGAATCAAAATGCTACTGACTATACACATACCTTAAAAATGCGTGTTTACTTATTGAATCTTAAGCCATGTTACCTTGATACAAATAAAATGATTATGGGACAATGTGTCAAACTATTTATAGTGTTAACGTAAATTGTTTGATAATAAAACAGGGGGCAGGGATTGACAGAGCTATCCACAGTTTAGCTCTATTCAAGCTAATAGCCATAGGACAGCATAGGCATGTAATTGGTTTTTTTCCCCCAGGGAAATAGCATTAATAATATTTTAGTAAACAAAACCTTTTATCAAACTGAATGACTCTAATAATTGTAAAAATAGCTTGAATTAACTAAATGGGAAATAATTTTAAGAATGTGACATGGTCATAGCAGAACATTAATCACGATGTTTTGTTTTTTTTTTGAATTATATATTTTTTTTTATTTTTATTTTTTTATTTTTCGCTTAAAGTATTACAAAGGGTATTACATAAGTGTCCTTTTTTCCCCCCCGCCCTTGACAAACCCCTACCCTCTCTTACCCCCCAGTGTCTTAT
Organism: Myotis yumanensis; assembly: GCF_028538775.1. Classification (NCBI taxonomy): domain Eukaryota; kingdom Metazoa; phylum Chordata; class Mammalia; order Chiroptera; family Vespertilionidae; genus Myotis; species Myotis yumanensis. Next base: position 134,945,163 of record NW_027223754.1, read on the forward strand.
GTCCATTAGTTATGCTTATATGCATGCATACAAGTCCTTCGGTTGATCTCTTACTCCCCTCCCTCCTGCCCCCCAACTCTCTCTGGCCTTCCCACTGCAGTTTGACAATCAGTTTGAGGCAGCTCTGCCTCTGTATCTATTATTGTTCAAAAGTTTGTAATGGTCTTTATTATCCATGAATGAGTGAGATCATGTGGTATTTTTCCTTCATTGACTGGCTTGTTTCACTTAGCATAATGCTCTCCAGTTCCATCCATGATGTTGCAAATGGTAGGAGTTCCTTCTTTTTAACAGCAGCATAGTATTCCATCGTGTAGATGTACCACAGTTTTCTAATCCATTCATCTACTGATGGGCACTTAGGCTGTTTCCAGATCTTAGCTATGGTGAATTGTGCTGCTATGAACATATGGGTGCATATATCCTTTCTGATTGGTGTTTCTGGTTTCTTGGGATATATTCCTAGAAGTGGGATCACAGGGTCAAATGGGAGTTCCATTTCCAATTTTTTGAGGAACCTCCATACTGCCTTCCATAGTGGCTGCACCAGTCTGCATTCCCACCAGCAGTGCACAAGTGTTCCTTTTTCTCCACATCCTCTCCAGCACTTGTCGTTTGTTGATTTGTTGATGATGGCCATTCTGACAGGTGTGAGATGGTACCTCATTGTTGTTTTGATTTGCATCTCTCGGATGATTAGTGACTTTGAGCATGTTTTCATATGTCTCTTGGCTTTCTGAATGTCCTCTTTTGAAAGGTGTCTATTTAGATTCTTTGCCCATTTTTTGATTGGATTGTTTATCTTCTTTTTGTTAAGTTGTATGAGTTCCCTATAAATTTTGGAGATTAAGCCCTTATCAGATATGACGTTGGCAAATATGTTTTCCCACGAGGTGGGTTTTCTTGTTGTTTTGTTGATGGTTTCTTTTGCTGTGCAGAAGCTTTTTATTTTGATGTAGTCCCATTTGTTCAGTTTCTCTTTAGTTTCAACTGCCCTAGGAGCTGTATCAGTGAAGAAATTGTTTTGGCATATGTCTGAGATTTTGTTGCCTTTGTATTCTTCTAGAATTTTTATGGTTTCCTGTCGTACATTTAAGTCCTTTATCCATTTTGAGTTTATTCTTGTGTATGGTGTAAGTTGGTGGTCTAGTTTCATTTTCTTGCATATGTCTGTCCAATTTTCCCAACACCATTTATTGAAGAGACTATCTTGGCTCCATTGTATGTTCATGCCTCCTTTGTCAAAAATTAATTGAGCATATTGGTTCGGGCTAATTTCTGGACTCTCTATTCTATTCCACTGATCTATATGTCTGTTCTTGTGCCAGTACCAGGCAGTTTTGAGAACAGTGGCTTTGTAATACAGCTTGATATCTGGCATTGAGATCCCACCTACTTTGTTCTTTCTCAGGATCGTTGCAGCTATTCGGGGTCTTTTTTTATTCCAGATGAATTTTTGGAGAGTTCGTTCTAGATCTTTGAAGAAGGCCATTGGTATTTTAATGGGAAGTGCGTTGAATGTATAGATTGCTTTGGGTAGTATGGACATTTTAATGATGTTGATTCTACCAATCCAAGAACATGGTATGTTCTTCCATCTGTTTATGTCTTCCTCTATCTCTTTTTTCAACGTCCTGTAGTTTTCTGAGTAGAGGTCTTTAACCTCTTTAGTTAAGTTTATTCCTAGGTATCTTAATTTTTTTGGTGCGATGGTAAATGGGATTGTTTTTCTGATCTCCCTTTCTGAAAGTTCACTATTGGTGTATAGAAATGCCTCAGATTTCTTGGGGTTAATTTTGTATCCTGCTACATTGCCAAATTCATGTATTAAGTCTAGTAGCTTTTTGATGGAGTCTCTAGGGTTTTGTATGTATAATATCATGTCATCTGCAAATAAGGACAGTTTTACTTCCTCTTTTCCAATTTGGATGCCTTTTATTTCTTCTTCTTGCCTAATTGCAATGGCTAATACTTCCAGTACTATGTCGAACAGGAGTGGTGAGAGTGGGCATCCCTGTCTTGTTCCTGTTCTTAGGGGAAATGGTGTTAGTTTTTGTCCATTGAGTATGATGTTGGCTGTGGGCCTGTCATATATGGCTTTTATTATGTTGAGGTATGATCCTTCTATTCCCACCTTTCTGAGAGTTTTTATCAAAAATGGGTGTTGGATTTTGTCAAATGCTTTTTCTGCATCAATTGATATGACCATGTGGTTTTTTTCTTTCAATTTGTTTATGTGATGTATCACATTTATTGATTTACGGATGTTGTACCATCCTTGCATCTCTGGGATAAATCCTACTTGGTCATGGTGTATGATCCTTCTGATGTACTGCTGGATCCGATTTGCTAAGATTTTGTTGAGGATTTTGGCATCTATGTTCATGAGGGATATTGGCCTGTAATTCTCTTTCATTGTGATGTCTTTACCTGGTTTTGGTATTAGGGTGATGCTGGCTTCATAGAATGAGCTTGGAAGCGTTCCTTCCTCTTGAATTTTTTGTAGTAGTCTGAGGAGGGTAGGTTTTAGTTCTTCCTTGAATGTTTGGTAGAACTCCCCTGTGAAGCCGTCTGGCCCTGGGCTTTTGTTTGCTGGAAGCTTTCTGATGACTGCTTCAATTTCTTCCATAGTTATTGGCCTATTGAGGTTTTTAGATTCTTCCAGATTGAGTTTTGGAATGTTGTATTTTTCTAGGAATTTGTCCATTTCCTCCAGGTTGTCTAGTTTGTTGGAGTAGAGTTGCCCGTAGTATTGTTTATCAATCGTTTGTATTTCTGTGGGGTCTGTTGTTATTTCGCCTCTATCATTTCTGATTTGGTTTATTTGGGACCTCTCTCTTTGCTTCTTGGTGAGCCTGGCTAGGGGTTTGTCAATCTTGTTTATCCTTTCAAAGAACCAGCTCTTGGTTTCATTGATTTTCTGTATTGTTTTTTTGGTCTCTATTTCATTGATTTCTGCTCTAATCTTTATTATCTCCTTCCTTCTGCTCACTCTGGGGTTTTCTTGTTGCTCTCTTTCTAATTCTTTGAGTTGTAGAGTTAGATGATTGACTACCATTTTTTCTTGTTTTTTGAGATAGGCCTGTAGAGCTATAAACTTTCCTCTCAGGACTGCTTTCATTGTGTCCCAGAGGTTTTGGATTGTTGTGTTTTCATTGTCATTAGTGTCCAGGATGTTTTTGATTTCTTCTTTGATGTCATCGGTAACCCAATCAATATTTAATAACATGCTATTCAGCTTCCAAGTGTTTGAGTATTTTGGGTTGTTTTTATTGTAGTTTATTTCTAACATTATGCCATCGTGGTCTGCGAAGAAGCTTTTTATGATTTCAATCTTCTTGAATTTGTGGAGACTTTGCTTGTGACCCAATATGTGGTCTATTTTTGAATATGTCCCATGAGCACCTGAGAGGAATGTATATTCCGCAGCTGTGGGGTGAAGTGTTCTGAAGATGTCAATTAAGTCCATCTGATCTAGTGAGTCATTTAGGATTGCTGTTTCTTTGCTGAGTTTTTGTCTAGCGGATTTATCCAGTGATGTTAGTGGTGTATTAAAGTCCCCTACTATGATTGTATTGTTGTCGATCTCTCCCCTGATATCTTCCAGAAGTTTTCTTATGTATGTGGGTGCTCCTGCATTGGGTGCATATATGTTTACCAGGGTTATATCTTCTTGTTGTATTGATCCCTTTAGTATTATGAAGTGGCCTTCCTTATCTCTGGTTATGGCCTTCACTTTGAGATGTATTTTGTCAGATATAAGTATTGCTACCCCAGCTTTCTTTTCCTTTCCATTTGCGTGAAAGATATTTTTCCATCCCTTCACTTTCAGTCTGTGTGAGTCCCTTCTAATGAGGTGGGTCTCTTGTAGACAGCAGATGTATGGGTCATGTTTTTTTATCCATTCAGCCACTCGATGTCTTTTGGTTGGAGCATTTAGTCCATTTACATTTAAAGTTATTATTGAAAGGTACTTGTTTGTAGCCATTTCTTTTTTTGTGTGTGTGTGTGGCTGTTTTCTTTCTGAGCTTGATATTTCTTCTTTTTACACCAGTCCCTTTAGCATTTCTTGCATGGCTGGCTTGGTGGTGATAAACTCCCTTAGCCCTTTTTTGTCTGTGAAGCTTCTTATTTCCCCTTCAATTTTGAATGATAGCCTTGCTGGATAGAGTATTCTTGGATTCAGTCCTTTGCTTTGCATCACTTTGTAGATTTCCGTCCATTCTTTTCTGGCCTGATGTGTTTCTGTTGAGAAATCATTTGATAATCTAATGGGAGATCCCTTGTATGTTACTTTCCGTCTCTCTCTTGCAGCCTGTAAGATTCTCTCTTTATCCTGAACATTTGCCATGGTAATTATGATGTGTCTTGGTGTGGGTCTTTTCGGGTTCACCTTGTTTGGGACTCTCTGGGCTTGTGTGACTTTTTTCTTCCCCACCTCAGGGAAGTTTTCTGATATTATTTCTTCGAATAGGTTTTCTAATCCATGTTCATCTTTCTGTTGTTCTGGCACCCCTATTATTCGTATGTTGTTTCGTTTCATGTTGTCCCAAAGCTCCCTTAGGCTCTCCTCCTGTCTTTTAATTTTTTTCTCCATTTGCCGTACAGTTTGAGTGTGTTTTGCTTCCTTGTCTTCTAATTCACTAATTCGGTCCTCCGCTTCTCCCAGTCTACTGTTGATACTTTCAATGGAGTTTTTTATTGAAGCTATGTCACTCTTCATTTCTTCTTGGGACTTACTTAAGTTGTTGATTTTTTCATCTGTTTCTTCTAGCTTCTTGCATAAGTAGTTGAGTTTTTCATCTGTTTCTTCTTGCTTCTTGAACATCTGGTGCATGTACTCTAGGAACCTTATTCTGAATTCTTTTTCCGTCATGTTGCATATCTCTGTCTCACTTAGCTGCTTTTCTGGCGAGTCCTCCTTTTCTTTCCTTTGGGGGTTTCTTTGCCTACCCATGTTTGATCTCGCTGACATATGTAGATGTTGAGATGTTCAGTGGCTGCTCCCTGGGTGGCAGGGGCTCCTTGGGTTGTGGTTGCTGCTCAGACGGTTGCGGTAGCAGCTGCTTTCCAGTTGGCAGCAGCTCCTCTGGTGGGTGTTGTTCACAGCTGTGTTGGCTCTTCTGGCTGGTGGGGGGAGGCTTCACGTACAGCTGCTGTTCCACAGACAGAGGATGTGGTGATCAGGAGGCTGTGGTGATCAGGAGGCTGCGGTGATCAGGGGGCTGCTGTTGCTTGGATCTGCTGCGATGATTTAAAGGCACAAAATACAACAGAGCAAGGCACAACGTACCAGGCACTGAAAACAAGTATATTCACAATATTAATAACCCCAAATAAAGGTGAGCACCCGAATTAAGAGAATTAGGGGATAAGGGAGAAAGAAGAGAAGAAGATAAAAGAGAGAACAGAAAAGAAAAATAAGAAAAAAACAAACAAAAAAGGAGTGCAAAAATAGAATTGGGAAAAAAGAGGGGGGAAAAAAAGAGAGCGAAAAAAGAGAATGAAGTAGAAGCGGGGAAGAGACTATTGGTATGAGGAGCAAACTCCAATAGAACTGCCACTAATCTCAACAAATTCCAGCAACAGATCCCTGGAGATGAATGCAAACTACAAACCACCAATAATATCCAGAGGGGTAAGGGAAAACAGAAGCACAAAAATAACCGGGGTGGGGTGGGGGAGGGAAGGGAAAAACCAGCAGAAAAAAAAAAAAAAAAAGAAAAAGAAAAAGAAAAACAACCTCACAACCAGTCCTAAAAAAGAAGAAAAAACACAAAACAAAACAAACAAAAAAAAAAAAAAAAAAAAAAAAAAGCCCAATATATTCAACAATCAAGAAAACAATAGAAAGATAAGAGAGAAAAAAATGTTTGGAAAGTGAAGAAGGATAAAGAATAGGTGTATAAGGATTTAGAGCAGTAGATTGGAAATAGGATATATAAGTAGGGTGGAATTAGACAGGGGGTAAAAAGAGGGAATTGGGAAAGTCTGGAGCAGGAATAGGGTAAGAGAAACAGGACACCAAAAGGGGAAAAGTAAGGAAGAGGGTTTTAGCAAAGAGGTGAAATTGAGATAGGGAAAATTAATGCTAAAGGAACGATGAAAATAGAATGGAGAACACTAATCCCAAAAGAAAATAAAGAGAAAATAAAATGGCACTTTAAAAAATGGTAAAATGGTAGCAGTAATAATACTGGTTAAAAATAAAAATGTGGTAATTGAAAGGGTAAAATCAGGTGATGGAAAAAGAAGAAAAAGAGAAAGAAAAAAAAATTGGTTTCTTAGTAAAAAGGTGAAAAAATTAAAAAGAAAAAGAAAAAGAAAAAATTTGCAGTAGTGATGGTCTTTCGGTTCTTCTACTCTTCAGCCTGGTTCGCCTTAGTCCTGCCAGGTATTTAGGAGAGTGTTGAATTTGCCTGCATTACACTGTTCCTCCGTGTTGTAAATCACAGTCCTGATTTTAAAGCAGGCCGTATTTGTGATCCAGTCTGCCTTAATTTGTATTCCCCTAAGAGTCAGTTTGTGGCTCAGCCTCTGGGTGGCAGTGTTTTTGGGTTGGCCTCTGAGGCTATACAGCTTCTCTATCCTTTTTTAATCCTTACCCTGCTCTGTGTTGTTGGTGGGACTGAAAATCCCTCTATAGGCCAGACCCTGGTAACTCCCAGGGACTAATCAGCTTGTTTTAATCCTTTATCTCATACAGGGTGGAATCTGGGTGTGGCTGTGCTCCTTGCCTGGGGGGCTGGGGGGAGGAATTCCACCCTCTGGAGGAATGGCTGCCCCAGTCCTGGGCCCAGGGGGGTCTCAGCACTCAATTCGCTGCCACCTCCTCCGGCTCCCCCTCTTTCCTCAGCCTCTCCCCAGATTCCCCTCGTCTGCACCTTCACCCTCTCTTCAGCACAGGTGAGTGTCTGTATCCGAACTGTCCTATGAGCAGGGTTCAGTGAAAACAAAGAAACAGACAAACGCCGGCCGGCCGCGGAAACGCTCCTCTCTTACCGGTCTGGGAAACGCTCCTCTCTTACCAGCACTGCATGGTCTGGGAAACGCTCCTCTCTTATGGGCACTGCATGGTCTGATCAGTTCCTCAGGATGCCCCCTTTAGTCTCAGTTCTCCGCAATCACAAAATCCAAATCTCAAATCTCCTGGCGCCAGCAAACCCGCGGAACTCCTTACCCCGGTCAGGGTCTGTGTCTGTCCCAAGAGACGCGGCTGTCTGCCATGCGGTCTCCCTCCGGCCCTCTGGGCTCAGGTCTGGCAAACTTTCCTGCCCAGATCCCTGGTTTTTAACCTTTCCAGGGGAGGTCTGCCCTTCCCGGCTGCAAACCGTCTCACCAGCTGAGTAAATTTGCCAATTCGGGGTGGGTGTTATTAGTTTCAGCTGCTTACTCCGTTTGCTCCGGGACAAGACCTGGGACGCGTCTGCCTATATCGCCGCCATCTTGCTTCTCTTTTCCTAATCACGATGTTTGTGTTAGGGTGTGTATATGTTTAATTTACTGAAATTAGGACCAAACACATTTTTTAATATAAATTATCAGCAGTTTTTTACTTTCTTCAGTTCATGAGTCTCAATTTTAGATGGAAAATGATTTACATAACTAGCTTCTGTAACAGTGCAGGGGAATGACCTACCCAACTCACTCTTCTGTCAGGTGATGCAAAGAATTTTATTCCTTTGCATCTTAATGGATTTATGGTCTTCCCATGTCCACTGTTGTTTTATTTTATCTTATTATTTTATATTTTATTTTATTTTATTTTATTTTATTTTAATTTCTCACCTGAGGATATTTTTTTCTATTAATCTTTTGAGAGAGTGGAAGGGAGGGAGGGTGGGAGAATGAAAGAGCGAGAGAGGGGGAGAGAAACATTGATGTGAGAGAGACCCGTTGATTTGTTGCTTCCTGCACACACTCTGACCAGAACCAGGGAGGGAACCTGCAAGCCAGGTAGTGCCCTGGGCCAGGAATGGAGCCCTAGACCCTTTGGTACTTGGGCTGGAATTCTAACCACTGGACAATACTGGCCAGGGTCCATGTCCACTTTTAAAACCAAAATAACCTAGTGTAGTAGGCCATTTCTCTCTAGTTTCTTAGCAAGAATTATTTGAAACTATTGGTGGTGAGATTGACAACTGACCAGAAACAAAGCTTTGTGGGAATCTGCTTTATCCTAAGAATCAGATGGGGAATGTCTAAGACATCTAACAACTCAATAGCAACAGTGTGCAATATGAAAAAACTTGCTTGGCTCTTTTAGTCAGAAATTTCTCAAAAAGTTCTCCATGTGAAATTTTTGGCTCTTTATGAAACACAGTACTTTCCCGTGACTACATATCAAAATGCTATTTTTTCCACCTCTGCTCTTAGCCAGCTACCTCATTCTTCTTTCACTTCTTTTACCTTCCAAGAAAATAGTTAGGACTATACCATGGAAAGTAGATCTTCAGTGATCTAAATTCTCTTCTATTTTAGCTTCTTTTTTTTCTTTTATAATGTTTACTAGAATTGTGAAATCTATTGCTTTTTTAAAATTTACCTCTTCCACCAGAAGAGTTCTATGGAGAGGAGCGATGTCACTCAAGTTCACAGTTGCCTCACCAATACCCAGTATTGTGTTTGGCGTTGAACAAATGTCTTCAACTGAATAAGTAAATGCTTGATGACAGAAAGATGACCAGGCTCATTGTGGTGTTTATTCATTGTCTCTAGCTACAGCAGACATCTTGCTAAAATTTAAGCAGATTAGGATTGTCCTGCCATGAGAAAAATTAGAAAATTAAGTTTAGATGAATCGAGCCAATGGCTACCGATATGATACTATGTTCTATTTCTTCACTCAGGGTATGAGCTTGAATACATCCATCTCCTGGAAAGAGTTTCAAAAAGGCTAGATTCCTCAATACATTGTTCTATTAAAAGACATTCAGTCCTGATCACCTAATGCCTGGACAGAAGAAGCATATTGAGGCAGAGGCTCCTTTACTGGAGATCTGAGACCCTATAGTTAAGAAACTACCTTTGACTTTCATGTTACTAAACAGCTGAGAGAGAAGGGACTGAGTAGAGCAGTGGGGACAGGTGGGGTGGGGGGAGGTTGGTGGAAATGCTTTGCCTAAAATGTTCTGCATATTGGTCTATTTTTGAAAAGACCAATGTACATCTCTTCTCACTATAATCACCTCATTTTCCAGGCAAAGATTTTTTTCTAGACATAAAAGGTCTGATTAGACATTCAAGCAACTAACTAACTAACTAACTAACTAAATACATAAATAAATGCCTAAGGTTTTTTCTTTAATTGCCATAATTAAGCTCTCTCTTCTAACTCTACCTTCTTCTATATTTTATCCCAATTTTATAGCAGTCTCTTATTTCCTCTCTTCCTATGTCACAAATACTATTTTAGCATTTACTATGAGTCCAGTAATAGAGTATTTAGTAGTAAAGAAGACACATTTCCTTTTCTCATGCAGTATATGACCCTTTTCTATGACCCTCCACAACCTACCAACATATTCAGGGGTAGGAAAACTAAGGTCAGCCAGGCTGTTTTATAATGTCACTGCCTTTGAAGTTGGTCTTTGTACTTGTTACATTGAGAGGGTTAAATTAAAAAAGGAATCTGGGAGATTGCTGATTCCTGTACTTTGTTCTGGGTCATTTTTCTGTTGCCGTAAAAGAAAAGAAAATAGCTCCAATATGTGATGAGTGAGATTGTAAAAAGGACATGTCAGTGACTGTGTGAAGTAAATTACAAGGAGTTACCTCTAAAAGCAGGTTGGCAGGGCAGCCAGAGTCCTCTCAGACTTGGCTGTTGAATTGATGAGACTGCCTGGAGTTTTCTGCTAGTATTTCTGCTTCTCACGTGCTTCTATTCTTTCTCTCTTTTTTTCTAATTTCTGATATTTGGACTCAATTTGTCATAATGAGTTAGAAATTTTGATCATTTTTATTAAAAAATGTTATAACTTCAGATTGGACTGAAACCGGTCCATAGATTCTTCATAGAGCATCAATACAGTGCCCCTGGTATATGTTTTAGGATTTAAATCCCACAAGCAAGTGAAAGGAGAGGCCAAAGTGTAAAATAGAGGCAAGAACTTTCAGTGCCTTCTCTTTATAGCACATGTTGTACATGTTGGAGTGAGAAGTAAAAACAGTTAAGATAGAAAATACTGGTTTGGCAAAAAGAATGCCTTTATATTAGATAAATTTACCAGATGTTTGATACTTTTGATTGGGATGCAATTTCTGGGCCATATTAGATCAACATTAACATTGAAGTTAGCAAAAATATATGTCATCAAAATGACAGGTTGAGATATGTATAAAATTAATAAAACTCCTTACTTGACCATTAGTCTTGTCACCAGTCTAAAATCTTTTTTATTCCTACAATGAAAGAATTTCAGCTATTAAATTAATATAACAAGGGACTAATGGAATGAGAATTTGCTCTGGTGTACCTGACAGCTTCACACATATATATTGAGTTTTTAATTAAATTAAATACATTTGGCTAATGCATAGTAATGAGTGAGGAAATGACCTTTCTCTTCTGCTTCAATTTCCAAGTAAAAGCATTTTCTGGCTTGAGGCAAAACTGGCTTTTTTTCCACACTACTTGCATTCTCATCTCCATAGACAAAGGACTGAATTATTTGCAAAATTGTGCAGAAAGAATTCTATATATTCATCTCCATTTCCCCCTCTCTATTTTGGTGCCAGCCTCAAAAATCACACATTTTTGTTCCTTCAGTCTGAATCTCGCAGTTGGGAGCTTTGAATTTTTTAGGTCTGTTCAAGTATGTTTAATTCTGCTACAAATTTAAAACAAGTTTTCTAAACAGCTTATCATCATAAAGCTGTTATTTTCATCCCAAATCTTTGTCTCTTATGCCTTTGTATCACAATTAAATCCCAACTCAAGAGGGAAATAGCTGTTATTTATCTAAACTTTAAAACCCCAACACAAAGAAACATATTTTAGTTTTAATTTTTATTTACCAAAGTATGGTAAATATTTTACATAATCTAATTCACATATGGAAACACTAAAATGTATGCCTGTGTGTGTACATTCACAGGTATTCACATAGTTAGAAATCCACAAAAGCTTTCTGTGAATATTTTTCCATATTGAGACCATCCTCAGTTGGAAAAGTTACAAGTTTCTATTATGATTGAAAATTGACTTCCATAGATTTTAGTCATATATACATAAAATTTAAAGGTAACTTTATTTTTCTTCCTCATGACATGTTTGATATAATTTCATAGTAAAGATTTTGCATTTATATTGTACTTAAGTTCAGAAGATAGATGAAAGTAACTTAGAAAACGTCAAAGGGAAAATTGATTCTTCAATGTAATTTTCATCCTTTGTAAATTATTTTAGCTAATTACATTTATTTAAGTTATTTTACTTAAAGTACTTAACATCTATTCTTAGTTTTTAAGAGATACATTTTATTAAAACTATTTATATGAATTTACAAATATGTTTCAAATATAAATCTTGTCCTACATAAAGTAATTGTTTTGAAATAAGCCTTAAAGATTTGTATCCCTAATTATCCATTACAATTTTTGAATTGCATTCAATTTATTAATGCTTAGAAGCTGAAGAGTTGATAGAATTTATAAATTATCCAACTGAACATTTTTGCATTAAAATATTGGCAAAAATACATTAATAGGTTAAGTTGGAAACAAACATAAATATAGAACTTTCTTTATAATAAATAAAATGGATATTTAAGGCTGCAACTCATTTTATTTTTATTGGCATTTGACTTAATTAATGTTCTCTTTCATTTTGGATTTTTTTGTCACCTACATTGGTAGAAATATATCCGTTTCCGTCCTACAGCTCTGGTATCTCCTAAGCTAGATCATCTACTTTGTAGGCTTATTCTTTGCCATCTGGTCATTAAATGTTGGAGTTCCTTAAAGGTTTAGTCCTAAGTCTCCTTTCTCCTCACTTTACATTATCTGTCTTAGCCATCTGCACATATTCCTCGTGAACTTCTTCAGCCAACCCTAAGCTTTCCTCTCAGCAAGGATGGATATAGTCACCCCTTATTTGGCATTGTCACCCAATTATTTAAAGTCACCTCGCACCTCATTATCTTTGTTTTCTTTTGAGTGACCCTGCTATCCATCCAGTTTCACAAGTCAGGAAGTGATGAGTCATCACTGACAACTTCCTAGACTTCATTTTCTATGTTTAATTCCTTTATCTTATCATGGCTCATCAAATTTGTCTTCCATATCTCTCTTATCCATTCACTTTTCCATTGTGACAATCCTAGTCCAAATGACCCACATTATAGACATTAACAATGGTGATTTAATGTGGATGTTATTATAAGTTAATATTGGACTATTTACATTATTTATGATAATTTGAGAAAAATATAAAAAGTATCCAGGAGATAGAGAATTTTGGTCATAGAATGCTATATCATCAACATGATTTTAGTCAGGAAATAGGAGAATCATTATTGTTTCATTTCTCTAGAGTAAGGATTACTATTGACCATAAATAACACATAAATCATTTATTCTTCTAAAGACTTCTTGGGTCAATATCCTCTAAGTTTACTCGATGAAGATCATTTGGTAATTTAAAAATAAATATTCTACTAAAGACCTTAATTATTATGTTTTATTTATTAGTATTAGACTTTATTTTCTCTGTATTTGTGGCATTCCTTGGAGAACTGATAACTTGCAAACAACGTGTCCCAGGAGAGATCATAAAGGCACATCATTTAATAGTGGGAATTTGAATTAGATCAGAATTTAAATCCTAACTTTATATAAACTTGCATGGCTTCTGTAATTGTTTTCCAGCTTGCCCTGGCTGGTGTTGCTCAGTGGTTGAAAATCATCCCATGCACCCAGAGGTCCCTGGTTCAATTCTGGGGTTAGGCAGCACATGTTTAGTTGCAATGGTCCTCTCTCATTTGATGTTTCAATCTATCTCTCCCTCTCCCTTCCTCTCTTTCTCTAAAAAAAATCAATAAAAACATACAATAATAATAACAATAACTTCTTTCCACCTCAGTTTTTTTTTCACCTGTATAAAAGTAATAATAATACTTTTCTTGGGTTAAGAGGAATATCAACTAAGTCACAATTCACCAAACACATTATAAGATTTAGAGCATTGCCTCACACATTCATTAAAACTACAAATAAGAAAATATTATTTAAATGTTTTTTAAAAAATTAGTGTACAGAAAGATTAGGACATAAATTTAGTCCTAAGTAATCTAAATTCCATTAACAAAAATATTTGTTGTATAGTTTGCTTCATTACTATATGCATATTAAAACTTATTGAATATATTCCTTTTTATTTTAGTCTGTTTTAAGTTTGTTATGGTACCTATTGAGTGCATAAATTATAAACTAATGCATTAGATAAAATCTTGCTCCTGTTTTTGCATTATTCTTAATCTGCCATAGCTGTATTATACTAGTTCCTTAGAAAGTACACCACAAGTAACACATGCTGATATTTTTTTAAATATATTTCTTTATTGATTTAAGAGAGGAAGAGAGAGGGAGGAAGAGATAGAAACATCAATGATGAGAGAGTCATTGATTGGCTGCCTTCTGCATGGCCCCCACTGGGGACCAAGCCCGAAGCCGGGGCATGTGCCCTTGGCCGGAATCAAACCCGGGACTTTCAGTCCCCAGGCCGACGCTCTATCCACTGCGCCAAACTGGCTAGGGCCATGCTGATCTTTATGAACCAACATTATAAGACCAATTATTTTGTTGTTTACTAAGTTTTTATCACCTAAATTTTTAAACAGGAAATTTAAATTTAAAAGGACTGATTAAATATAATTTGCCTCTTTGGATAGAAAAACCATGCAATTGTTCAGTTCATTTTTTTCTAAGTAGACAGTTTTGTGCTCATTTTTCTTCATTTAACATATTTTATATAAAGCATATGGAATAGCTTTTTTACATCTCCCACCAGGCATGTGGAGGCTGGTGAGAAAATAGATCATAAGAAAACATGAAGAAAATAAATGAAATACATTCAAGATGTATAAGGGAAACCAAATGCAGATTTTCACAGCCTGGCATATTTAGAAGTGAGAATAGCATTAAATCCAATGCCTTGATCTCACTTTTGCTCAAATTACCAAATATGAGTAAATAGCAAAACAATATTTATATTTGTTGTCTATAATTTTCATGATGCAAAAAAAACACACAGATTTAATTAACACTTAAGTTTGATTAGTGACTATATCTAGAGTCTGATAAGATTTAAATAGAATGGAAAAGGAAAATTCTGTTCCTCTGGAGCAACAGCTATATAACAACCATGCATCACAGATTAGAAATGGAAGGACATAGTCATTTACATCCACACATATAATAAAACTGCAGGAAATAGAGGAAATGCAAGGAAAATCTCTTAATCATAGCATCATTATGTGGTGGTGAAGTACAATTTTAAAATTTAATAATTGAGCCCTGGCTAGTTTGGCTCAGTGAACATAGCGTTGGCCCATGGACTGAAGGGTCCTGGGTTTAATTCTGGTCAAGGGCATGTACCTCGGTTCCAGGTTCGATCCCCAGCCCTGGTCAGGGCACATGCAGGAGGCAACCAATTGATGTGTCTTTCTCACATAGATGTTTCTCTCTCTGTCTCTCCCCGTTCCTTCCACTTTCTCTCAAAAACAAAGGAAAAATATCTTTGGGTGAGATAAAACAACAAAAATGAGTAAAAAATGTACCAATTTAGAAAACTGAGACTTTAAGATATTAAGAAGTATGTCTAAGATCACACTTTTATAAAATTGCTAAAGTAGTTTAATTTCAGTCTTTGGGTTTGAAAGCTTAGTTCCTAAATGACTGTATTATACTATTTTTATATGAGTAGATTGATAATCCAAGTATTATTATAGTGTATTACTTTTATATAGAGTAGCATATCCATAACTACACATTTTAATTTTAAAATGATCTGTATCTATTTAAACTCATATAAGTTTATAGATAATGCAATTTAGGCTTGGGAAGTTAGATTTGTTTTAGATCAAATAGAGAATAAGTGGCATAGTTAAAATTTAAGATTAAGCCCTCTAACTACTCATATTTTGGAAAGGATTGTTATTCTAGTTGTATGCGTTTTTGAATTTACATATATATATATTCATATATTTCTTCTTTTTGAGAATACTATATATTAATAAATGTATTAGGTGAAGTTTATTTTCTTCCTTATTTCAACAGAAATTTGTTTACTTCCTCTTATTTCCTAGATATACAGGGTAGGATGAAATTAGGTTTACAGTTGTTCATATAGAAAATAATACAATAATTAATAAATAATAATGCAAGAATAAGTTCTGTGTTTCACATACTCACAACTGTACATCTACTTTTTCCCAACCTGTATGGATATACATTTAATGGGTAATTGAACCTACTCTTTAAAGACCTTAAAGATAAATAAAAAATAATGAAGACATATTTTTTATCTTTTTATCCTTTTTCTTCTTCTTTTTCTTCTTCCTCTTCTTAAATAATATCTTTCAGCATTTCATATAATACTGGTTTGGTGGTGATGAACTCCTTTAGCTTTTTCTTACTTGTGAAGCTCTTTATCTTGGCTTCAGTTCTAAATGATAGCTTTGCTGGGTAGAGTAATCTTGGTTGTAGGTTCTTGCTATTCATCACTTTGAATATTTCTTGCCACTCCTTTCTGGCCTGCAAAGTTTTTGTTGAGAAATCAGCTGACAGTCATATGGATGCTCTTTTATAAGTAACTAACTAATTTTCTCTTGCTGCTTTTAAGATTCTCTCTTTTGTCTTTAACCCTTAGCATCTTAATTATGATATGTCTTGGTGTGGGCCTCTTTGGGTTCCTCTTGTTTGGGATGCTCTGTGCTTCCTGGACTTTTAAGTCTATTTCTTTTACAAAAAGATAAAAAATATGAACAATAAAATGGCAATAAGTACATATCTATCAATAATTGAATCTAAAACTCAAAATAAATGAACAAGAAATCTAATGAACAAACTAAACTGATGTATAAAATATAATCAGAGGCATGGAAGCATAGAACAGACTGATAATCTTGCAGGAAGGAGTGAGGGGGCGCAGGAAGGGATTAAACAAAAATCTTATATGCATATTTATATTACCTATGGACATGACAATGGGGTGGTGAAGGCCTGGAGCAGGGTGGGAAACTGGATAAAGCAGGGTAATGGGGAGATAAAGGGAGATATCTGTAATATTCTCAGCAATAAAGATAAAAAAATAAATAAATAAAAATAACGAAGACAAACAACCAATTGGAGTGAAGTGGGATAAGTAACTTTTCTTAGTAGTATAAAAACTATTAAGGATGTGTTGTGGTCTTCATTCTGCCTTGCATTGGAGTGTGGAAGAAGAGGTTATTTTGAAGCCCTGGGATGAGTAAAACTAATTACAAACTTCCCTTATAGTGTGTTCCTATCCTTTGAGTTAATCAACTATAAGATTACTCAGGCAATCAGTATGCTTTAGGCAACTCTATTTGAGAGATCTTGCCACTAGTTCTGTTAGTTTATTCACTTGGCTGGTGCTCACAATAAAGTCAAAGAAATGAGAGGCCACATTCCAAAATAATGTTAGTTTATAAGGGCAGGGGACTTTCTTCTTTGTACATGAAATTATTCTAAGCTACTCATAAAGGCTTTTTACTAATAAGCATTCAAATAAATGACTGAATGATTGAATGAGTGTGAAGATATTAGTGGACTTTGATACCAGATATACTTGGGTTCAAATCTTATATCCTCCAACTACTAACTATTTGACTTTGGGTCTTGAGGAATAAATGCACCTAATTTTTTAGTTAGATACTAGTAAAGTCAAAAGAGATAGTATAGAGGGTAAAGTCAAAAGAGATAGCATAATGAACTGACCTTGAGTTTTATAGATAG
Source organism: Myotis yumanensis (assembly GCF_028538775.1). Taxonomy (NCBI): domain Eukaryota; kingdom Metazoa; phylum Chordata; class Mammalia; order Chiroptera; family Vespertilionidae; genus Myotis; species Myotis yumanensis. The sequence goes on from NW_027223754.1 coordinate 134,962,140, forward strand.
AACTTCATCATGTTTCTGGTTCCTGGTTTCCTACCTCTCCTTTAAGCACATTGTTTGAATTTTCTATTAAGATTATATAGTAACTAGAGGCCCGATGCATGAAATTCATGCAAGAGTAGGCCTTCCTTCCCCCAGTTGCCAGCACAAAAACAGGAATGTGCTCAAATAGAGAATGGGAGTACATAATAAATTTAAAATATTTTTATGGAAAAGATAAAATATTGCTTCAAAATGTATATATGTAAGAAGCAGAAGCATAAAGTAAAATAATAAACATAAAGTGATTATTAATAAAATAAAATAACAGTAGCAATATTATACAGGAGAATGACTATGGCTGTTCTGTAGTCATAGCTAACTTTATTTTAAAATAAACACTAGTATGTATTAATTACTCCATGATCACTTTAATGGGTAATTTACTTAATCCGTTAAAAGTTATTGATATTAATATTCCTATTAGTATATATCTTTTGTGGATCAGGAAAGTGAGATTTTAAAGAGGTTAAATAATTTGGCCAAGGCCATGCATCTATTGAATGGATTTCCAGAAAGTATTTATTTACCAACCTGGTATTTGTCCAAGTATGGATCATAGATACACTTGCACTAGTTCTTGTGGTGTTTTGTAAATGCATATTTCTGGGCTTTACCTCAGGTACACTTAATTCCTGGGCCAGGGATATGCATTTAAAATAAATAATCTAGGAAGGTCTTATATATGTTACAATTTGAAAACCACTCTCATCTATCTATACCACAAGAATTCAGAAGCCAGCCCAGTTTTTTTTAACATGGTGTCACGTAAATTAACTGGAGTCGCTTTCAGTTTTAGCATCTACAATGTGGCAAAAATAATAGTTATCTACTAGTATAATTATTTGAAGTATTAAATAAATAAGCATGTACAAGTCCTCAGGACAGAATCTGGTGAATTGTTAGTATTTGGTAAAGCTGGCTACCGTTATTATCTAGTCATTTTCTTCAAAATTTCCTGGATTTAGAATCAGTCTCAGAGACTAGTTTATTCATTTTAAACATTATTTTTTTCACATGTATTTTCTCAGACTGAAGAATTCCAATCTCCAGTTTCTTCAAGGAGCCATTTCATCATTTTGGCCATTTAAATTGCATCTTCCTGAGCTTTTCCCAACTACATTATACCTTTAATTTTACTAAATTACACTGCAGAATATTGTAGGCGGGGCCTCACAATAATTTCACAATAGAATAAACTTATGTTTTGTGTTAGTTTTCTACCCTTTCAGAGGCTTCCCAGACTTCTTAGTCCTCTTGTGCACATTAAAGGGGAAAAAAGGCCAAATTATTCCGTTTCCATTTTCTGGGTTGGAACTAATTGCTCAGAGCCCATCACCATTAATGGGGGAAAAAAAAAGTGCTTAATTTTTTTTCTCTAAATGCATTATCCTAATTAAAATAATGACATTTTATATTCTTATAGTGCTTTATGATTCAGAAAATCCATTTGGTCAGAAGTCATAAAGGTACCATCTCATTATACATTTTACTGTCCTATGGCATTTTTTAAATGCACATACATACCCATGCAGACATAATGACAAATCAAGTGGGTTTTTTTCCACCTTATTCCAAATCTAATTATACAACCAATATGAGATAATATTTAGGAATGATTCCTGCAATATGTATATGATGTGTGTAAGAACACAGAATTTTGGACTATTTTTAAAAGATTAAGAATAGACAATTTATGTGTATCATTAATTATTTGTTTTGACTAAACCAAAGTCTCCTGATTTTATAATACCTTTAACTTTTCTGTTGCTTAATCTCCTTGTTATAAATTATAGTTAAAGTTAATATGACAAATATGACTATGTTTATAATAATGATTTATAATAATGTTTATAATAATGTTTATAGTAATGATTCTGTTTCTCAATCTCCTTGTTATAAATTATAGTTAAAGTTAATATGACAAATATGACTATGTTTATAATAATGATTTCACCTTTCAGAAAGAAAATGTCACTTTCTTTTAAAAGATGTGCTCATTTTTTTTTACAAAATATCAAGTAAAAGACACATTTTGGCTTTAAAAAAAAACAAGAACTTACTTAGCTTTTTTAAAAAGCCACATTCTTAGGTTAACAATTTGTGTATTAAGCTTACATTCTGGAAGCCTGTGATTAATGCTTCATTATGATTTTCATTTATTAATTACACAGGTCTGAACCAAATGAATATATTTTGATATCTAAGAAAAGTTGTAAGAGGCATTCATCCACCAAAATTTCTTCCACACTGTTCTAATTGTCAATCTTAAAGCAACCAAGAGTGATAAAATTGAGCTATGACAGCTATTTTCCTACAAACAGATATCTCAGTTTAACTGATTATAGTTTTGAAAAAGGGAATGCTGGTTTCCTCAGAGGAGGAAGGGTACTTCTACTGGTGAGCAAAGTTTGGCAAAATTTTAGAGGTTCAACTTTTCAGATTCATCTGTCTTCTCAGAATTTTTCATCCCAATCTTAGGGTTCCACTCCTTCCAAGGCAATGCACAAATACTAACATAAAAAACATGGCAATGTTCTACATTTGAATTATGTTTTTTTTATTATTGCTTAAAGTATTACAAAGAGTATTACATATGTCTCCTTTTTTCCCCCCACCTTGACAATCCCCCAGCCTCCCCTACCCCCCAGTGTCGTATGTCCATTGGTTATGCTTATATGCATGCATACAAGTTTAATTCTATAATCAACCTTATTATATTTGAGGTAAGACTTTAGCCATGCCTGCCTTATAACTTAAAAAAAAAATTAAGGCCATAAACAAAAGTCATTCTGATTACTGAGCCTATCTTTGTCTTTTTAAAAGTTCTGCACAATTGCTAGAAGCAGCTAGCAAATAATTGACATCTCAAAACTTTTTCTTTAATTGACATTTCATCTCAAACCACTAATAGTGATAATATATCTATGTATAAATGCCTAAGCAACCAGACGACCGGCTGGTAGCTATGATGCACACTGACCACCACACTGACCACCAGAGGACAGGTGCTCAATGCAGGAGCTGCCCCCTGGTGGTCAGTGTGCTCCCACAGTGGGAGCCTAGCTCAGCTGACCAACGGGCACCAGACACTGGCTCATGGCTGGTGAGTGCCGCTGCAGCGGCGTGAGCCTCTCTCACCTCTGTGGCAGCACTACTGAGCAGCAGCAGCAGGCACAGTGGGGCCAGCCCAGGCTCAGGCTCCTCCCTGGCTGCCTGCCACTTCACACACTACTACATCCCTCGGGATATCAGACTGCTGATTTCAGCCTAATCCCCACAGGCCAGACTGAAACCGGCAGTTTGAAATCCCCGAGGGGTCCCAGATTGTGAGAGGACACAGGCCAGACTGAGGGACCCGACCAGTGCACGAATCCATGCACCAGGCCTCTAGTTGGTAAATGATTCTCAGAAAGATAATTTGAAAAATTCAGTATCCATTAATGCAAATTAGGTTAGATAAGGTTGAGGGAATGGATTGAGAGCAAATGGGAAAGTGACAAGCACACTCATAGTCATGACCACTTTTCAAAGATCAGAGGGTAGTAAGGTATTTGAGTTCCTGAGAGATCATCACAACCTTAAAAAAAGTTTTTAAATCATTCTGTTTATGAAAAACTGTTCCTCAAAACTTTCCTTGGTAATCAGTTAAATGGTATAATCAAGGCTTGTTTTTATTTATTTTTCTAATTTATTGGGGTGACATTAGTTAATAGAATTATATAGGGTGGCAAGTGTACAATTCTATAATACATCATCTGTATATTGTATTGTGTGTTCACCACGCCAAGTCAAGTCTCCTTTCATCACCATTGATTCCCTCTTTACCCTCTTCCATCTCCCCCACCTCCCTTTTCCTCTGGTAATCACCGTACTGGTGTCTGTATCTATGAGTTTTGGTTTCTTTTTGCTTAATCCCTTCACCCTTTTCACCCATATCCCTTAAACCCCCTCCCCTACAACAGTTCTGTCTGTTCTTTATCTATGAGTCTATTTCTATTTTGTTACTTTCTTTTGTTCATTAGATCCCACATATAAGTGAAGTCATACTGTACTTGTTTTTCTTTGACTAGATTACTTCACTTAGCATAATACTCCAAGCCCATCCATGCTGTCCCAAAGGGTAAGATTTCCTTCCTTTTTATGGCCCAGTAGTATTCCGTTGTGTAAATGTGCCACAACTTTCTTATCCACTCATCTACTGATGGACACTTATATAAATAATGCTACAGTGAACATAGGGGAGTATATAGTCTTTAGAATTAGTGTTTCAGGGTTTTTTTGGTATATATCCCCAGAAGTGGAGTTGCTAGGTAAAATGGCAGTTCCACTTTAAAATTTTTGAGGTAACTCCATACTGCTTTTTACAGTGGCTGCACCAATCTGCATTCCCACCAAAAGTGCACAAGGGTTCTCTTTTCTCCAGAAAAAGAACCCTTTTGGTAAAGCCAGCTACCATTATTATCTAGTCATTTTCTTCAAGATTTATTAATGATAGCTATTAATCAAGGCTTCTTGAGTCAGGATGGTCTTATTTCTGACCTTTCATTATTTAAAACTAATATCTGTTTTTATTGTTAATTAAGGAAAGGAGTTAGTCAAGGTCATGTTCATTTTATCCATGACTTCTTAATGTTAGGACAATAGTACTTTGCATTCTTATCTGATGTTTGTGTGACATCTTAAAATCATTGATAAATATTCTGGAGGCTCAGATTTCCTCTCTAATCCTTTGCCTGTACCGTATTTGACTTCTTATACTGAATCTAAATTACAGTATCCTCCTTTGTGAAATAGACATCACATGATGGCATTGTTAAAAGGGCAGTTTCAATTGATCTGGAAACTTTGAAACACAGTAGAGCAGGTTTACAGGCTAAACATAAACATACTTTCTGCCTGATTTCCACTCCTTGACAATGCTCATTAAAAGACATGTAAGAGAAAGTTCATAGCAGCATTATTTGTAATAGTTCAAAACTGGAAATTATTCAAATGCCCACTAGTGGTAATATAGATAAACAAGTAGATTTATAAACTGAATTATACAATTTGAAGGAATTATCTACAATTATGCAAGTCACTATGGCTGAAGTTTATTGAAAGCAGCTAAACACAAAGCAGCACATGATATATGATTATATTTACACTAGAAGCCCATTGCACAAAGATTTGCACAATAGGCCTTCCTTCCCCTGGCTGCCGGCACCGGTTTTCCAGCGGCACCAGTTTTCCTCCGGCACCCAGGACCCAGGTCTTTGGTCCGGCCGCAGCAGAGAAGCCAAGCCTCTTCAGTCTTCAGTCTTCTCTCCATGCCTGCAAATGAAAATTAACTGCCATCTTTTTTAGGTTAATATGCATAGTCACTCTGATTGGCTGGTGGGAGTAGCAGAGTGACACCAATTTGCATGTTTCTCTTTTATTAGTGCAGATAAAATACAAGAGAAAATACCTAATGTATTTGAATAAAAGTCAGCAGAGATTTCCCTCACTGGTACAGCTATAGTGACTAGCAGGGAACACAGAGAGGCTTCTGTGATACTGGCAGTGTCATGTGTGTTTATAAAAGCTTTACCAACTGTACGTGTCCTTATGGGCTGAACTGTGTTCCCTCAAAATCTATATGTTGAAGCCCTAACCACTGGTACCTCAGAATGTGGAATGTATTTGGAGATAACGCCTTTAAAGAGGTAATTAAATTAAAATGAGGCCCTTAGGAGGGCCCTAATCCGATCTGACTAATGTCCTTCTAAGAAGTGGAGATTAGGCCATACAAACACCAGAGCCAAGTGCACAGAGGAAAGATCCTGGAGGGTTAGTGAGAAGGCAGCCATCTGCAAGCCAAGGGGAGAGGTCTCAGAAGAAACAAAACTTGCCAAGACTTTGATCTTGGACTTCTGGCCTCCCAAGCTGTGAGAAAATAAACTTCTGTTTAAGCCACCTAGTCTATCTGTGGTGTTTTGTTATGACAGCCCTAGCAAACTAATATATATATATATATATATATATATATATATATATATATATTTACATATATATATAATCCTTTACATATATTATTCTACATTATTTTTAATATTTATTATGACATTCATACCATTTACTATATAATATTTAGCAAAGACTAGTGCAATACTCTTCGTATATATACAACAAAACATGAATATTCACAGTAACAGGATAAATAAAAATTATAAATAGCTTCACTTTTCTTTGTGTTAGATTAAGCTGCCAAATAAGTTTAGGCATCAAACTATCAAAACATATCTTAAACAAAAGTAAAAAAGAGTCCTATAGTTTTTAGAGCTTTGTGTATTTGGAAACGTGGATGAGCCATTGTAGACCTGGTCTAAAATAAGTTTAAAATTATGTAAATACTGTTGATTTACAACTGCTGTCCTCCACTATAGTGATGTCAATTACCTTCTCAATAATCCTTGCAATTTGCACATTGTCATTTGAACCACGAGTATACAAAAGGCATTAGGTACCTTGAGAGCATAGTAAATATAAATACAACGTGTTTGTGAGAAGACAGGATCTACTGTGAGCCTGGTAGTATAATACAGTCAGTATATTGAAAAAGCCAATAAAGTGAAGCCAAAAGAATAAAATAATTTATAAAGTACCATGAAATATGTCCTGGACATTATACTCCTCTGAGCCCTACTTCACTTCCTAGTAAAATTATGGCACTAACATAGAATAGGTACAAAAATATCACAAGTACAAGTTGATAGTCTTTTACTAGAACTATAAAATGGAGCTGATAGAAAAAAAACAGCCACCACAGTTTTATCCTTATTCAGAAAGTCTCTTGATAATATCTCAGGGAAAATCCCCTGATCTCATTTCAGGCCAAGGAAGGCATGCTCCATCCTAAGCACCATTAATTTTAACAAACCCTCTACTGGTTTTATTTTCATCTAACCTGGTCAAATCCATGTGATACTAAAATCAAGACTTGCTTTCATTTGCTTGACTGTGTGATTCTTGTTTAAGAAAAAAAAAAATTCAAATCAAATAGATATTTAAATAAATTGCCAAATACCAGTGTGTGTCACTCAGAAACTGTGTAGTTTACTTTTTCTTCTGGCAAGTGAGAAGTTGCTAAACATATCTGTGAAGACTCTTGTAAACTAAATAGAACTTGTGTTTCATACAGGAGAACATTGGTAGTCATCTAGGTTAAAGCAAGGGTCAAGAGATCATGTGACCTTTAGAGGAAGAGATGATATTGTGAGTTTCATCTGCTATCATTCTGGCCCTCGTCAATTCATGGCTGAGTCACATGAGACTATCATTTTCTGAGCAGGCAATTTTTTAAAGGTAAAATCAAAGAGTATGTTCATGACAATGAATTTGTGACTTTTAATTTAAAAATGTTAGAAGAATACATGATTAGACAGAATTAGATTGCTTATTCTTTCCCCATCTTTCAGTTTGGAACAGTGAAAATCTGGCAGGAGTTTTCCTTACCACCACATCAGACTACAAATGACTGAGAGAACTGTGAAGGCAAAGAGCATTCTCCATCTTGCATTGGGCTGAGAGAGCAGACAGGTTGCTCATTACAATCTATAATTGATCTAGTCACTATTATGTCTACTGTGTACTGTGCATTGTGCTGAAATTTACATATGATATATTTAATTCATAAAGCAACAGGTGTCCAGAATAAATAAGCATCTTGCCTATTTTCCTAGCATGCAATGGATAAATCTGGCATTTGAACATTGCTATTCTGCTCATGATAAGAAAATACATGGGAGGAGGGGAATATTTAAAAGTAAACAGTATTTGGAAGATTGGGAAAGATTACTTCAGACTCAGTTCTAACAAGTGGGCAAAATAGAAAATTCAATTTGAGAAAACTAAATGTCAGGCACATTTACCCACTGAGAAATGTTAGATCTGTAAAAGTAAGTTGACTTTGAAAAATAAAGAGATAATTGAGATATTGAAGGTAAAGATCATGTTTTGCTCTGTGTTTTCTGATTCTTTTTGGATATTTCATGTGCTTGTGTAATGAATTGCTAGGCTATACATATTTGGTTGGAATATAAGCATACACACTTTAAAAGCTCTATTCAGAGAAACCAAATATTAGAAAAATAACATGTTTTCTTTCTTGGGATAAAATATTATTCTTATTGTAGAAGTCAGAACATGTCCTTTAGTAGTTTGGTCCTCTGAGAAAACCCACAAACCCCCCAATGATATGCTTCAGTGAGTATATGCTTCTAGTAACATTTATCTTAGCCTACTCTGTTAGATGCCTTTACCTTCTATGTTATGCCTTAGCTATCTCCTTGTTTATATCCCCCCTATCTAGTAGAATGTCTTCCATATAGTAAATACTAAAAATGTCCAGAATATGTCCTGTACCTTTTTAACCACTATATATATATATTTGTGGGTTATAGGTAGTGGAAAGCATAAATCTCTACTCCTGATTGAAATGCAAATGTAACTGAAAGAGGAAATGTTAATTTGCTGAGTCTCTGAGAGTCAGGTGGAACAAAGGGAAATTCTGATAGTACTGCCAAGAGAGGGATCACCAAATAGAGTCACAAGGAGGGTGGTGCTAGGAATTATGAAATCACAGCACCTTGCCTACTTTACAAATAAAGAAACCAGAGTTCAGAAAGTTAAAATATATAGATCAAGGTTACTCAGTTAGTTCAAGAAAAAGCCATCTGAGAGCACATGGAACATTGTCCATTATAGATTACTAGAGGCCCATTGCACAAAGATTCGCCCAATAGGCCTTCCTTCCCCTGGCTGCCAGCACTGGTTTTCCTCCAGCACCCGGGACCAAGGCCTTTGGTCCGGCTGCAGCGGAGAAGCCAAGCCACTTCAGTCTTCAGTCATCTTCAGTCTTCGCTTGGCCGGAGCCTTCAGTCTTCACTCCGTGCCTGTGTACGCAAATTAACCCACTATCTTTGTTAGGTTAATTTGCATGCTCATCCTGATTGGCTGGTGGGTGTAGCAGAGTGATGACCAATTTACATATTTCTCTTTTATTAGTGTAGATGTTTGACCACAAAACAAATCTTAATAGATTTCAGATTGAAACATATGCAGCATTTTTATGACCACATTGTTTGACATTCTTACAAATCTTTTGAATGGTCAGTTTAATAGAAAAGCCTCTCATATCTGCTTCAGTCCCTTGCAATAGCACATATCATGTACTGCTAGAAAACTCTGTTATACATTCATAGAAAATAAAATATAAAAGAGCACCCTGGCTGGTGTGGCTAAGGTGGTTGAGCATCATCCCATACCCTGAAAAGGTCACTGGTTCGATTCCCAGTCAGGGCACATACCCAGGTTTTTGGTGCAATCCTTGGTGGACAACTGATCAATGTTTCTCTCTCACCTCAATGTTTCTCTCTCCGCCTCCCTTACCCTTCCTTTCTCTCTCTAAAAGAAAATCAATAAAAACATATTTTAAAAAATGATAAAAGTGCAAATGATATCTTAGTATTCTTGTAAAATTAGTTTTACAAGCCACCTGAAAATTTTTGAGCCTCCTATGGAACTCAGACTTTAAGAACTACTTCTGTAGCAGATAATTTTAACAATTTTCTGGTACTTTTCATTGCTTGCATAGAGGCTGTGGCAAAAATATTTTTTCTTCCTACAGCTGAGTTTTCTTCATAGCTAAATGCTTTAAAAGATTCTGTTTTTGTACTTGAGTTTTAGTAACTTCGCTGAGATATGTTTTGTTGTTTTTGTTCATTATCAGTTTAGCATTTACTAAGTTCTGCCCTGTTAGATCACTTTTTAAAAAAATATAGTTTATTGATTTTTTACAGAGAGGAAGGGAGAGGGATAGAGAGTTAGAAACATCGACTAGAGAAAAACATCGATCAGGTGCCTCCTGCACACTCCCTACTGGGTATGTGCCCACAACTAAGGTACATGCCCTTGACCAGAATCAAACATGGGACCCTTGAGTCTGCAGGCTGACGCTCTGTCCACTTAGCCAAACTGGTTAGGGCAAAGTTCTGCCCTTTTAGATAACAATTAAATATCCTCTTTCAGTCAAGACAATTATTCCTTTATTTTTAAATGTTAGTCCTATCCCATGTTTGTGTGTGTGTGTTTTCAGGAACCAAATTATATTTATATCAGACCTTTTTTTGTATTTTCTATTTTTATTTAATCTAGTTTTCCTGATGCTTTTTAAAATTTTCCATTGTGATATTTTCTCTTTCAAGCCTGTCATTTGTAACTGACTTTGTATACCATCCATTTTTCTTTGATTCAGATGTGTATTTCATTTTGGTAATGACAATGTTATAATCTGCTGTTTAATGAGCACTGTGCTCTGTTGTTACTTTTGATGTCATTCTGTTACTTTATTGCCCTTCTCTGAAAAATATTTTATGAAATCAAAGGGTATCTTGTTCTCAGTAATTTTAAGATTATAGGCTATGATTTTTTTTAAATGACTGCTTTTCCTGGAACAAATTTTTTGTATTTTTTTCCCAGTGACCTATGATTTATGATCTACTCTTTTTTTTCTGTTAGTGTATAAAAATAGATACCATAATGAATCCTTATGCTTATTATTCATATATAAACGGGAGGATTTTTTAACCACTTTATTGAGGTCTGATTAACATGTAAAAAACAGTATGTGTTTAATGCATACAACTCAATGAGTTAGGGTTAAGTATCCATCTATGAAACCATCACCACCATCCAGGTCATAAACATATCCATCACCAGCCAAAAATTCCTCCGATCCTAGTTATTAATATTATTATTGCTATTATATGGGAAGAACACTTAGAATAAGATTTATTCTCTTAGAAAACTTTAAGTATACAATACAGCAGAATTAGCTATAGGCACAATGCTGTATTCTAGTAGTAGATCTCCAGAACTTATCCATTTTACATAACTGAAACTTTTGTACCCTTGACCATCACCTCCCTAATTCTTCTTTCCCTCAGCCCATGGTAGACATCCTTATATTCTCTGTTTCTAGGAATTTGACAATTTTAGATTCAACATTAGGTGAGATTATATGATATTATCTTTCGTGTCTGATTATTTCACTTAGAATAATGTCTTCCAGGTCTACCCATGTTATTTCAGAGTCTTGGTTCCTTTCTGTTTTTAAGGTTAAATAATATTCCATTTATTAGTATCGTTATTTCCCATGTATTATGTACCTTAATATAATAAAGGCACTATATAATAAGCCCAAGCTAACATTATACTCAACATGAAAAACTGAAAGCTTTCAATCTGAGGTCAGGCACAAGATCAAAACACCTAGTCTTGCCACTTGCATGCAATGATTTTATATATGTACTAAAGGCCGGATGCACAAAATTCATGCAAGAGTAGGCCTTCCTTCCCCTGGCTACTGGCACTGGCTTTCCTCTGACACCGGGGACCCAGGCTTCCCTCGCAGCCCCGGCTTTGTTTGGAAGGACGTCCGGTCTAATTAGCATATTATACTTTTATTATTATAGGTGTGTGTGTGTGTGTGTGTGTGTGTGTGTATTTCTCTGATCAGGTGTCTTGGATCAGCAGCTGGAAAATTGTTTGCAAGTTTCTTTATGTTCTGCACCTTTTTTTGTTGTTAATCCTCACCCGATGATATTTTTCCATTGATTTTTAGAGAGAGTGGAAGAAGGGGGAGAGACAGAGAGAGGAAAACATCGATGTGAGAGACACACATTGATTGGTGGCCTCCCGCAGGCGCCCTCGATGACCAGGGCTGGTGATTGAGCAAGCAACCGAGGTACATGCTGTTGACTGGATTCAGTCTGCAGGCCAACTCTATCCACTGAGCCAAACTGGCTAGGGCTGTCCTGCACCTTTTACCTTCAGCCTGCTTCTCATGAATAACAGTTTGAAGAATTAAAAAAAAAAAAAGGCTGTGTCTGGAGAAGTCCCAGAAGTCCCAGGGCCAACTTTGCTGTGATTTTAGTGATTTCCCTATAGCTGCTCTCCCACATTCCTATTCCTTACATCCAAAAAACATTTTCTTTTGATCTTTCAGAATTCAATTTTATGAAAATTTCTAGCCTGCTATAGATCAAAGTTCACCATATTAATATATTGATAAGGTTAAATACACTATCTGCATGTTTTTGTTTTTGCAAAAATTGTCTCACAATTCTGCCTATGTCTTGAGAGCAAGAATTATGGCTATAGATATTTAGAATCTACAAATACTACAATTTTTATAGAGTAGTATTATCCTCTAATATAACATGTCTGCTACTTAATGACCAATGAGAAAATTAGCTATCTACAGAGATTAGAAAACTATAGCTGTGGGCCAAATCCTGACCACTGTCTTTTTTATAAATAAAGTTTTATTGGTACACACCACATTGTCTTTGGCTACATTTCTTTTACAACAGCAGAAAAGAATAACCATGGCAGACCCCATGGCAAGCAAAGCTCATAGAATTCACTATCGGGTCCTTTACAGGAAAAAAAAAAAAAAAATGTCCAGATCTACAAGAAGGTAAAATGAAACATGATAAAAACTTCATGAAGAGTTTTTTGTTTTTTCTTTTTAAATCTATTGAGCTCCTAAAGGTTTATATATCTAAGAAAGAGAAGAGCTCCAAATTTGCAGAAATACAGGATTTTAGTTCTTCCTTTTTATATAGATCATTTATACAAAATTCTAAGTATCCTGAGTGGAGACACATTTACACTGGCATTGCATTTGAATAGATTTTCATGGAAAAAAATAGCATGTAAATAAAAACTGAAGGCCCAGGCCTGGTGTTTTAGTTGGTTGGAGCCTCCGTCGTACACCAAAAGGTTCCTGGTTCCATTCCCAGGCAACCCAGGTTGCAGTTCAATCCCTGGTCAGGGCATATGCTCCAGGCAACAGATTGATCTTTCTCCCACACATCAGTGTCTGTCTGTCTTTGTCTGTCTCTCTACATCTCTGTACCCCTTCCTCTCTAAGCATGTCCTCAGGCGAGGGTTAAAAAAATAAGTAACAAATAGAAATGGAAATGTGCAAATTTGAATTGATGAGCTCTGAAACATCAATCACAAATAATTCTCTGTATAATAAATGTAAATTGCTACATGGTACAGCATCTCACAAATCTGACTCTGCGTCTGAGATTTAAGTTGCCAGTGTCTTTTTAACAGACATAAATCCTATTTCAGATGAAATTATTTTCCTAAGATAAATGATAGAATAGAATTGCTTACAACAACAAAAAAGGAATTTAATGACAAAATAAGTCTGTTGTTTAAAGAAGCAGAACATTCATTTATTTTCTCTTCAAAGACTAAGTTTTCATTTTCTCCATGTAAAAAAAACAAAACAGAAATAACAAAGTAAAATTCACTTATACTTCATTACTAGGCAGCCAGGAAATATATGCTTAGCTTACAAAAACAAAACAACAAAATATTTCTTTTAAATTCCAATAGGTGGGTATTAGAGTTGAGCTTCTAACAGAAGGCAACTTCAAGTTCATAAATGGCAATCTGAGATCAAAACTATGAATGATTAGAGTGCAAATGTACATTTGAACATATTTAGTGTAACTGACAATTCTATTATCACAAGTTGCAATTACAGAAAAGTATTCAAATTGAATGTGTGAAAATAATAACCATTTACCTGTGTGTTAGTCAGGATACATCATTCTGTTTTAAGTTACAGAAATCCAACTCAAACTGCTCTAAGCAACAACAACATCAACAATAATAAATTCAAAATAAAATAATTTGGGATACTTCCTGAAGTAATGTGAAATTCTAGACTTCAGGTGACATCATCAGAATTTGGATTTTCTCCAAGCATGTCTCTTCTCTGTGTTAGCTTCATTTTGCTCCCTATTAGGGTCCCTGCCACAACAGCTATATAGTTTCTCAGCTCCACAGTATTCAGAGAGACAGCTTCTCTTTCCCAGGAATTCCACAAAAGGTTCCTGGATTACCATAATTCTATCAAATTCCTAAAGCATAAATACTCATGCTGGCTAAAGGCTGACAAAAGGCATTATTTATGGAGTGCCAATTAGTAGAACCATTGTAGAGAGCAATATATCAATATCTGAGAGGGAGGCAGGCTGAGGAGCATGAATAAACATTTTGAAGTCACATAATGTCCTAAATTTTAGAATATTTGGCCAATATATCTAATTTCTAGAAAATAATCTAAGGAAGTAATCAGCATGGAAATATTTTGTTCAACAAAAAGTTAATTAAGCCCTGACTGCTGGGCTCAGTGGATAGAGCGTCGGCCTGCGGACTGAAGGGTCCCGTGTTCGATTCTGGTCAAGGGCATGTACCTTGGTTGCGGGCACATTCCCAGTCAGGGCGTGCAGGAGGCAGCTGATCGATGTTTCTAATTCTCTATCCCTCTCCCTTCCTCTCTGTAAAAAAATCAATAAAATATATATTTTAATAAATAAATAATATAAAAATAAAAAAGTTAATTAAAACCTATTTATCATTAGATAAAAAGGCTTTAAGGGTGATATCCAGTATTTTTTCAGTCAAACATATAAAAGCTTGTAGCCAACTCAAAACATCTCAAATATTTAATTTCATAAAAATAAAGAAAATGATTAAAATAAAAATGCTAATATACTTCTTTAAAAAAACCTTATTTATAATTTCATAAATTAAAAACCCTCTATTCAACATGAACACTTTAAATTGTGGCACATAATTCCCAAATATATAGCATTCAATATTTTTGTTTTTTTCATATATATATATATATATATATAGTCATATTTATTTACCACATATACATATGTACATATATTATTGTCACCTTTTTATCCATTTCTTCTAGTTGTTTCTTTCATAATCCTCCTTTCTTTTTGTGAATGTATTTTCTTATTCTTCCTGCATTCTTTTAAACTATTGAGTTTATCAAATCGCTTCATAGAAATTCTTTTATACTTAGCATTGGATTATACTTGGAGGATTTTTTTCTTCTTAGTTCACCGAGTGCTATTTCCAGCAGCTTTCCTCATACCTACAGCACTTTTCACTCATAGGCCTTAATACTGTTTTGTGTTACTTTTCTCCTTACACATTGTCAGTTGAGAAAGCATGTTATAATATTTCTTCATATTCTTCATCAGTCAAGGCTCAGTGTTTTCATAGCCCATGAACATGGGCAATAGGGTAGTGAAAATCTTGGGGGTGTGTACAGGCTGGGAGAAGGGGGGGCGGAGAGGGAAAATATCTGTAATACTATCAATAATAAAATAAATATTTTTTAAAAACTCTGTTTTCTAACAGGAAAAAAATGCAGAATTCTTTTTGGTTTGTTTTGTTTTTTATCTTAATTTCTTTTGTATCTTCTTTTTTTTCTGATCTAAAGCTGGAATGCAAATTGATGTTCTCAACCCCAGTCCAATTCTTCGGCTTTAACAAGTTTTCATCATTTTTCTTTCTATTCAGGTGACATTTTACTCCTGTCTTCATATTATCTGCTCTTACAGGCAAATATAATGTATGACACACTACTACTCTACCACATTGTACTAGCAAAGTCTTCATGTGGCAGCTCTTAACCAAAAGCATGTTCCTCTGGTGCCTATATTTCTTAGAACATCCTTAATTACCCAAGGGTTCATCTTACTACTTAACAACCACCAATTCAAGTTTTCTAGGGTTGCTTGCATTATTTTGAAGCCTCTGCTGTATGCAACAATAACTGTAATAAGAGCTGAAAATAACAAGATAAAGAGTATACCATCCTAACCAAACAATTGTTAAGGGATAGAAAGAAATATTCTGTGTCTCTAAGTCAGAAATTGCTCCCCAATCTTGTACATTATTTCCAGGCAATCTCTATGCATTAATCTGTTTTTGCTATGAAAGAAAAAACTCAATCTCTTAGTGGCTTATTATCTCAGTTGTTTACTCCTTGGTCTTTTGGTCAGCGGGTCAGCTGAATAGCTCTGCTTCAGGTCTGTTCATGGTGTCTCCTACCCTCCTTGTACCTGGGAAGTGTCTTCATGGGGAATTGTAGGAGTGTAGAGGAACAAATGGAAACAGAATACTTTTAAAGATCTAGGCTTGAAATGTTACACTGTCACATCTATCTACATTCCATTGAACAAACCAAGTTAATACCCAAATTCAAAATAAATGGGGCAGGAAAATATATTTTGTCCATTCTAGTGAGAGCTATCTTCTGCAGAATCAAATACAAAAGTGCATCAATTAATTCTGTTGTAGAAAGGAAGTGAAGAATTGGTAGTAAATTAGCAACACCTACCACACTCTGATTCATGAAACATACCCAACATTAATCTTGAGGTTAAGCATAAGCAGATTTTATTGTTAATAAATTAAATCTGCTTCAAAATTTATATCAATTTCCACCCAGATTCTCTCAGTTTATATGTCGATCTTGACTTTTTGTCCTGCAAGATTTGATTTTTTTCTATATCCAATGATATGTTAGTGAGAAGTTGAGTGAGATCATGTTGGAACTTGTTAGACAGTCATAAGTTTGAATTGATGGCCTGCATACTACCTTGTTTTGTTTTGTTTTGTTTTTTAAATATACTCTATTGACCTTCCACAGAGAGGAAGGGAGAGAGATAGAGAGCCAGAAACATCGATGAGAGAGAAACATCGATCAGCCGCCTCCCGCACATCTCCCACTGGGGACGTGACCGCAACCCAGGTACATGCCCCTGACCGGAATCGAACCTGGGACCCCTCAGTCCGCAGGCCGACGCTCCATCCACTGAGCCAAATCGGTTTCGGCTGTATTGTTTTTTTTAACTAGTTGAATTAGACCTCCTCTGTTTAAGTAAAATATGAAAATAATTTTCAAGTTGTTACATGTAGAATCCATAACTTCTAATTGTATAGGTAGTACAAAGTAACTTTTATTTTTATATTAAATCAGTATTTTATTTTTCAATTACAGTTGACATACATTTTATTAGTTTTAGGTGTACACACCAGTGGTTATACATTATATAACTTACTAAGTAATCATTCCAATAAATCCTATACTGATCTTACATCATTAGAATATTGACTATATTCCCTATGCTGTACTTTATATCCTCATGACTACTCTCTAACATTCACATCATGGGAGTGACAAGAGAAAACAAGAAATTGAAAACCTATGTGGAAAAAATAACAATAGAAAACTTTCCTAACATGGTGAAGGAAATAGGCATACAAGTCCAGGAAGTTCAGGAAGTCCCAAAGAGGCCTATAGTAAAATACATCATAATTAAAATCCCAAGGATTAAAGACAAAGATAGAAACTTAAAAGCATCAAGAGAAAGGCAGTTGGTTACCTACAAGAGAGCTACCATAAGACTATCAGCTTATTTCTCAACAGAAAGTTTGTAGGCCAGAAAGGCTTAGCAGAAAATATTCAAAGTAATGAAAAGCAAGGACCTACATCCAACATCACTATTCCCAACAAAGTTATCATTTCATTTAGAATTGAAGGACAGATAAAGAGCTTCCCAGATAAGAAAACAACGAAAAGAATTCATCACCACCAAGCCAGTGTTATATGAAATGTTAAAGGGTCTTCTTTAAGAAGAAAAATTATCAAAAATACTAACAACAAAATGGCAATACATATCTATCAACAATTGAATCTAAAAAAAAAAAAAAAGACAAAATAAACAAGCAGAACAGAAACAGACTGAGATACAGAGAGTGTTTTGTTGGTTTCCAGAGGGGAGGGGTTTGGAAGAATGGGTGAGAAAGGTGAAGGGATTAAGAAGTACAATTTGATTGTTATAGAATAGTCCTGGAGATACAAATCACCTTTTTTTTAAAAAAATATATTTTATTGATTTTTTACAGAGAGGAAGGGAGAGAGATAGAGAGTTAGAAACATGGATCAGCCACCTCCTGCACATCTCCTACTGGGGATGTGCCCGCAACCCAGGTACATGCCCTTGACCGGAATCAAACCTGGGGCCTTTCAGTCCGCAGGCCGACGCTCTATCCACTGAGCCAAACCGGTTTCGGCTACAAATCACTTTTTTAAACTGAGTTCAGTCTGGGTCCTCTCTCAGCTTTAGTAGTCTTATCTGTAAATAAAGAGAATTGAAGTTACTCAAGTCAAAACTGGTATAATGGCATATTCTTCAGTAATGTAGTACACAAAATGCTTTTATATTTTCTAATTGCCTATTTTAATCAAGTGCTATTGAACATTGAAACAAAGAAAAAACACCTTTTCTCTCTAAACTATATCTCTAAAAATCTCATAATGTGTTAGTTACTCTAATTATAAAAATGCAGTTCAGTACATTTTAAAATTCTAATCTCATTACAAATTTCATTTGAACTTTCTGGGATATGAAAATATTCTATGTCTTGACAAAGGTATGATTTACATAGGTGTGTGAATTTGTCAAAATAAAAAATATACACTTAAAATGTGTATATTTATATGCAAATATACTATATGTAAAGTTTACCATAAAATAAACTACAAACAATTTTGAGTAATTAGTAAGTTTGCTTTTCAAAATGTTATGGGTTATCAGTTTTCAAACTGCATTTTTGTGTATTAATTAGGTTTGAGGAAATAAGTAAATGCATTCAAAATAAGGGAGCCACAGAGAACACTGTTGAAGAATATTCTCAGCCATGTCCACCAGTAACAATGAGCACATTCAGAGACCAGATCTTGGTTTCTAAAAGCCATTCTTCTCTAAAAAAAAATAGGGCTCTTGGTAAAAAGACAGAGTATAGGAGAAGTAAATCTTTCCTAGAACACCATGCTATGCCATAAATGAAGAAAATGTTCAAAGAATTATGGGAACACATAGAAAGTATATAGTTTCCAGCTGGAAGGTACTCAAACTGGCCACTCTAGGATATTTTGAATATTAAATTAAATAATAATTATAATAATTTTAAGGAATTAAAGCCCATTGAATAAATTAAGAATTAATGAAATTTATTTTATTGGCACAATTGAAAAATTGTCATACGGACTGTGAATTAGATAATAATGTACCAATGTTAAATATCTTGATTTTGATAATTATGCAACTAATTAAGAAAAGGGTTTTGTTCTTAAGGCATACAAATGGAAGGATTTTGTGGTAAAAGAGTATGTTTCCAACTTACACACACACACACAAATATACACAATTCATCCTATTCTCCATCTTAGGCAAGACCAATGGCTGAAGGAATTTGAGGTAGGAATAGGAATATGAGCATACTTTCATTTCTCTTTTCCTTTGCAACTGGCAAGGAATGGTCAGAATAGGGAAAGGAAGACTGTTTGGTTAATAACTGAGTATGATAGGGCTCACTGTACGCCATTTTAACAAATCCTGAAAAATATTTTTGTTTTCAATTATTTGTTGCTCTCTTTAGAATGCCTCTCTTTTCAGCTGTGGGCCTAACCATCTCTTTATAAGGAATAAGAAATACTCTATTTATCATTCTGTGACATTAGCTTACATCTCTAACATACAAGGTCTAGGTGAAGTTGTTCTGTCCTTACATAATGTGGGTAAAATACAGATTCTATACAAGCTTGAACTCACTATATATACTGACGCTAATCCAAACATGATTCCACACTCCTACATAAGGATGATCAAATTGTTATTCTTGGAACCAGAAATTTTTCACAACATATAAGTTATATAAATATAAAAACAGTAAATCAAAATTATTTATCTATCTATGTACCCATCTATCTATCATCTATCTGTCTATGCTTTGTTGTAAAATTATACAATCCAGGCCTGATATTTCTGAGCCCATTAACTTTGCTGCTAAAAATCCTTATTCAGAAAGCTATAAAGCCCATTTGTGCTACACTACAGACCAGTTAAATTTCCCAGGTACTCTCACAGTTCCTGGAGAGCCACTAGCAAAAAGTATTGCCAAGTAGGGAGAAAACTTAAAACGTCACTAGAACTCTAGATCAACAAGAAAAACAAGAATTTATAGAGTAACTGTGGAAATAGAGTAGTGTGGGTGTGAAAAATAAAATTGGCTCCTCAACAAGTATACTATTGCCATCAATTTTGCTGGATAGGAGGCAGAAAATTGCCTAATGACATTAAAATAAGTGCAAATTAAAAGCAGCAAGAAGAATCAAAAATAAAACTTTACTCATTCATAATTATACCTGTATAGCCGTGAACTGTCAGCCCACTTGCCAATTGCATTTTCCTTTTGTAACCAGATGATGGTGTGTCATATAGACATCAAATCTACCCACAATTACTAGAACATATAACTTTACAATCAAAAACTTAATATTATGGAGCTGCTGAAAAGGTTATGTTTGTCTAATGTACAAATAACATAAAATAATATTTCTATATCACAGTCATGCACTGTAAGGAATATATAATGGCTGCTATGAAGAGAAAATATGCTAAAGTAAAAGTGTTCTATTTTAGACTATATAATTTATAATTTCAACACTAGAGACTAACAATTTGTTGTGACTTATATACTTTTTTAATAAGACAATTTTAGGATCATTTTGTAATTCTAACATCTGTGAAATTCTGATTGCAAATACTGGTAAAATTTTATCTTTTAGAGTTCTGACTCCAGAAAAAAAAGAAAAGTCACTCTTTTTATCATTATGGATCTACCACTACTTTTGTCTTAGCCTATTGTGATAAAGAAAGTGATTTGATCAAAACTAAAAATCAAAGGCAAATTCTTCCAATAAAGCCAGCACCTTGAATAATGATGCTTGCTACTGTCACAATCTCACCTCCCTTCATTGTTTCTACTGCAGTAACTGGGGCAAGTCTCAGGATGGCCTCAAAAAGGCAACATCACACCCGGGAGTGTGAAGTATTCCAGTCTGTTGAGAAAGTCAATAAGCAATTACATACCAAGAACAACTATGTGGTCAAAGTTACCATTACTAAAATTGGGATAAATTGTTATCACTTACTTCCTGAAATAATGTCATGAGAAACAGTCCATTTCTCTTTTTTCATATCCCTGCTCAAAATGCATAATATAAATTTAATATGATTTTAATTTTTTAAACCTAATTTTATTATTGAGGTATAGTTGACATGTAAAATTATATTAGTTTCAGGTATACAGCATAATGATTCAATGTTTATATATATTGCAACATGACTACCATAATACTCTAAATAAACTTCTGACTCCCTACATACTTACAAACTTTTTTTTTTCTAGTGATGATTTTAAAAGTCTACTCTCAGCAACTTTCAAATGTACAATACAATGTTTTTAACTACGGTCACCCCCACCACCTACTTTTATGTATCTTTTGATCTTTTTTTTTTTTTATTTCTCCTTTAGCCCAATAGTTGTTCAGTAGCATGTTGTTTAGTCTGCACATATTCGTGGTTTTTCCAGTTTTCTTCTTATAGTTAATTTCCAGGTTCCAGAAAATATGTTTGGTATAATTTCAGCCTTCTGAAATTTATTGAGACTAGTTTTGTGCCAGAACAAATGGTCTACCCTTGAGAATGTCCCATGTGCACTTGAGAAAATGTATATATTTTTTGTTTGGGGATGGAAAGCTCTGAAAGTATTGACTATGTTTATTTGGTCTAATGTGTCATTTACAGACAAATTTTCTAATTGGTTTTCTGATTGGATGACCTACCCACTGCTGTCAATGGGGTATTCGGGTTCCCCACTATAATTGTATTCTGTTAGTTTCTCCCTTTCAGTATTAGTAGTTGCTTTATATATTTTGGTGAGTCCAGGCTTGGTGCACATATATTGAGTAGTTTTTGCTGTTTTCTTTCTTTTTTTTTTTTCATTTTATGTGTCTCAGTTCTAGATTTTTTTGTTGTTATGTAAAATAAAGTTTATGCATACAATAATCTTTTTCCTTCTGACTGCATCTTATTTCCATTCACCTGCACAAGTTTAGTCCTTTTTCCTATCCCCTTTTATGATTTTGTTGTCACAGATTATCTCTTATTATATTGTGTTCATTTCCAAACTGCAGAAATTATAGTCTTTTTAAAATATGTTTCTCCCCTTAACCTTTAAGCAATAATTAAGTGTTTAATACACTATTCTGAAATAAAGTTGCAATTTCTTCTGTAAGTCATTTTGCTCAGAGTTTTATAAACCCTTTTGTCTTTTTGTTTCAAGTAGAAGCACATCCTTCACTATTTCCTATAATGCAGGTCTTATATAGGTAAAATCTCTCAGCATTTGTTAGTCTGGAAAATACTTTATTTCACATTCATATCTAAAGAATAACTTCACTGGATATATTATTCTTGGCTATCATTTCTCTCTTTTTAGTATTTTGAGCACTTGAATCCATCTCTCCTGACTTATAAAGTTTCTACTGAAAAACTGATGATAATCTAATGTTTCCTTTATAGGTAACAGCCTTGAGAATTTTTTTGTCATAAGTTTTTGATAGTTTTAACATCTCTATTTTGGTGAAGGTCTTTTTGCATTGAGCTAATTAGATGTTCTGTCAACTTCTTTGACTGGAAGGCTCAGCTCTTTGCATAGGTTTGGGAAGGTCTCATCAGTTGTTTGAATATGTTCTCTGTTCACTTCCCAACTTCCTCTTTGTTTCCATTTGCATGGAATACCTTTTTCCATTCCTTCACTTTCAGTTTGTGTCTGGCTTATACCTGAAGGGAGTCCTTTTTAGGCAACATATAAATGGATCTTTTTAAATTTTAATTTAGCCACTCTATATCTTTTAATTAAAAAATTTAGTCCATTTACATTTAAAGTAATTATTGATAGGTATGTACTTAATGTCATTTTGTCAATTGTTTTTAGCTTTTTCCTAGTCCCTCTCTTTTTCTTTCTTCCCCTCTTCTTTCTCTCTTCCTTTTATATGTGTGTGTGTGTATGTGTGTGTGTGTGTGTGTGTATCTGTATGGGAACCCAATTGCAATCATGGCTCCCTATTAGAGTTACAGCATATGAAAACCAAGTCCATATCACACTAGCTCAATTCATCTACAGACCTTCCCTTTGGCTATCTCCTATTTGTCTGAATACCCTCTGAAACAGAGATACTAAACAACTGATGAAACCGTTTCAATAATTTTCTGAAACAATGGGTTAAGAACTATTATGAGAGCAAAATCCATATGTATAGCCCTAAAATGTACACATTCCCCTTGCCAAATAGTAAAAATAATACCACAATACAGATGTAATGGCAGGGATTAATGCCACTCTACAGGGTTGCAAATTCAAATATGTATGGGTGCTTCTCTCTATCATATTCCTTTAAATTTAACAGTATAAACCCTGCAGAATCCAGAAGGATCATTGAGGTAATGGTGAATGTGTTAGATATCTATTGCTGCAAAACAATTACCACAACCTTAATGACTGAAACACATGAACTATCCACAGTTTCTGTAAATCAGAAGTCTGGGCTCATCTTAACTGGGTCTTCTGTTTCTCAGGAGGCTGCAATCCCCATGTAGCCTGGGCTGAGTTTTATCAGTGTTAACTGTGGAAATATCTGCTTCAGCTTCTTCAGGTTGTTGGCAGAAACCATTTCCTATGTTTGTATGATTGAGGTTTCGGTGTCTTGCTGGAGAGTGCGGAGAGTGCTCTTACATAAAGAGGCTACCCATAATTCCTTGTCATGCATGTGGGATTCTCTAACATGCCTTTACTCCATGCCAGTTTGTTTCTTTGAGCCAAGAAAGAGGAATCTCTAGCACAGAAGCTAGTATGATGGAGTCCATATATATTATAACCTAATAGCAGTGATGCCATCCAAATACGTTTGCCATACTCCATTGATTGGAAACAAGTAAGTAGAAGAGAATGTTACAAGAGCATGAATACAGAAGGCAGGAATCGTTGGGAATTCCCTTAGTATCTGTACACTAGAATAAACTTCTGAAAACCTTCTTAAACCACAACTGCTGTCAAAGATGTGGTATATTTACATAATAGAGAGGGATAGTTCATAATGATAAAGGTATTATTTTTTTCTCTCAGGAGGATATAATAGTGCTAAATCATATGCCTGGTAACACAGCTTCATATTGGATACTATCTAAAATCTTATAAACAACAGAATTAATAAGTAAATGATGGCATGGTCACATTATGAAGTACTACAATGTAATGAAATTAAATAACCTCCAGTATACTTCAAAAGAAGTTTCTAAAAACCTATCTAACATAGGTATGCATGTATATTTTTAAAGAAATGGCAAAACAAAAAATAGAGGCTTTATGTAAAAATTATAAGTAGTTAATTTTACTACTTAAAAAATGTAAATTATCATGAATATCTCTCTTTTGTGACACCAAACAGCTAAAAACGACACAAAGAATAAGGCCAATTTAAATTTTAATTATGAAAACTTTAACATACTTCTTAAACTTTTGGTCTATAAAATATTTAAAAAATCACTTTTTTCATGTATTGTCAAACAAAACATACACATATAAAATTAGGTAAAACATTTTAGGTAGTATAATAATTATAAAACAAAATTGTATATCTAAAACCAAAATTTAACTATAAACTAGAAATATTAGATTGTTTCTTCTATTTCTGTAAAATACCATTCAAATTTTGATAGGGAATACATTAACCTAAATATTGCTTTGGGTAATATGGACATTTTAACAAAATTATTCCAATTCAGTGTCAGAGTGTTGTTTTTTCTTTCAACCCCTTTTTTTAATCCTCATCCAAGGATGTGTTATTATTTATTTTATTTATTATTTTAATTTTTTGGAGAGAGAAAAAAGCAAAACAAAACTACAGTGTGAAGAGAGAAACATCAACCAGTTGCCTGCCTTCCGTACTTTCCCCGACCAGGAGTTGAACCCACAACCTTTTCTGGTGTATGGGACCACTCTCCAATGAACTGAGCCACCCGGCAAGGCCTTCTTTCAGCACTTTAAATATATTTTGCCATTCACTTCTGGCCAACAATGTTTCTGGTGAAAAATCTGCTAGAGGTTTTATGGGGCTTCCCTTGTTTATAACAGTTGTATTTCTCTTGTTGCTTTTAAAACTTTCTCCTTGTCTTTAACTTTTGACACTTTAATTATAATGTGTCAGTGTGGGTCTCTTTTGGTTCATTTTATTTGTAATTCTCTGGGATTCCTGAATCTGTATTTCTGTTTCTTCCCCCAAATTCAGGACAGCTTTCAATAATTATTTCTTCAAATAAGTTTTCTGTCCGTTTCTCTCTCTTCTCTACCTCTGGGACACTGTAATGAAAATGTTTTTTTCACTTGACATTGTCCCATAAATTGTTTCACTCTTCTTCTTTTTTTTTTCTTTTTCTTTTTGCTGCTCTGTGACTGGGGGAGTTCCATTGCCCTGTCTTCAAATTCATTGATTTTTTTTTTTTCATCTGCTGTTGGGACTGTGTGTTGTATTCTTCAGCTTATATTTTCTCTTTGTTAAAATTCTCCTTTTGTTCATTCATTCTTCTGAAAGAGCTCAGTTAAAATCTTTATGATCATTTTGAACCCTCTACCAGGTAAATAACTTACCTTTATTTCATTAAAGTCTTTTCTTAAGTTATATTTTGTTCTTTTATTTAGAACATATTCATTCTCTGTTTCTTCATCTTTTGACTCTCAGTGTGCTTTCTATATATTACATAAAACTTATTGTTCAACCCTATCCTAGCTCTTAGTTGTCTCTTAAATCTTTGTGATTGTCTAAGCAGCCTGTTTTATTTTGAATGGCCCGCAGTAGCTGAGAATGTGCACAGGTCTATCAGTGTCTGAAATGGGAGGATCTTAGCACTTAGATGGTGTTTCTGTATTTTCAAACTGCTTATATTAAGTAAAGATTAGTTCTATTAAAAAACAACAACACAGTATTTATTAAAATGTATTCTTCCAATGCACCAATAAAACAACCATCTACTTATAACTGAAAAGACATTCATAAGCATTTTCTGCTGTCTTAATCTCAGGCTGAAAATATTCATCTAATATATGTAGAGATAATTTATTGGCTCAAATGCAAGCTATTATGAATGACAATAAAAAAGGACAAATTAGGTCATTCTAGAA
The DNA here is from genome assembly GCF_028538775.1 of Myotis yumanensis. Taxonomy (NCBI): domain Eukaryota; kingdom Metazoa; phylum Chordata; class Mammalia; order Chiroptera; family Vespertilionidae; genus Myotis; species Myotis yumanensis. The sequence goes on from NW_027223754.1 coordinate 134,988,183, forward strand.
GGCATTAAAATATTTGACATTGTATAAGAATGCAAACATTTCAAAATCAATATCATGAAACAACCAAGCCATTTTTTTACTTGAAATTAAAAGATTGCCTTTCTAATTTATAAAAGACCTTGTTTGCCTAGTTAATAATCTTTCCTGTTCAAGATATATTAGCATTGTCATTAGATTATTCTTTAGGTAGTCTGATAATAAACAATCCTTATCATATATTTATTTGTTTAGTTATGGTCACCTGAGAAGAATACCTTTAGAGTATTTAGCTGTCAATAAGAAAATATTTATTTCAAATGTGAAATTGTAAAGGCAGCAGGATTAAATTTATGTCACCTAGGATGTGCTTTTATATTTCTGCAGGGAACAGAAATAAGGACATTAAGAGTTAGCATTCTCTTGTCTTTCACATAGCTTAAATAGCTATTAGAATGAAGTCCCTTCTGACACACTGGATGTTTAAAGAAAAAAAAATCTGCTAACTTTAGCTGCTCAAAAACTAAGTGAATTAGCTTTTTCCCTTATTCCAGACAACTCACATTAAAAAAATATGACAACAATAATATCTTAGTTAAATCAATTGTAAAAACTTCAAAGGAAAAATATGTAGTTTCTATTCTTCAAGAAATACTATTTATTTTGAAGTAGATCAGACCTACTAGTCAAAACAATATAGCTAGCATGTGAGCGCCTACAATCTCTTAAACATGATTATAAGTCTCTTTATGTATTACCTACTTAACAAGGAGGAAAAGGAAAAGAAATAAAGGCATAGGAAAGTGTAAGAAATTTCCCAAGGACACACAATGTCAAACATGAGTAGATTCACTTAGAGTTGGAAATAAAAAATGGGAATCTTATAAGTTAAGATAAGATATGGTGATCCTTTATTTTTTTCTTAAATATGTGGATTTTATATTGGGGGGGGGTAGCACTGATAGGGATAAAAAGCTTGGCTGGGCCCACATTATGATGAACTTATTATGGAATCAGATAATGGGGATCTTAGAAGGCTTTCCAGCAGAGGAAAAGCAAAATCAAAGTGGCGCCTAAGGAGAAAGATTAATGGTTGATGTAAATTTAATTTTTAAACTGCTGTTAAACTATAACCTTGACACCACTTTCGATGTGGGAACACTGAGTTTGCTTTTGAAAAATAATAGTACTCCATGGTTCTGCTCACAGATTTATGGTGAGTCAATGGAGCACTTTCTGGCATCAGTTGAGTGTTTTATGAATAATCTGGGACTCTGTAATTACTTGGATGGACTTCTGGGTAACAAAGACAGAGTGTAAATCCAAACTAAGAGTAATACTTCTTAATTTTTAAAACATTTAACAGACTAAAATTCCCATTGTTTTCTGTTTTCATTGCCATCAACCTATTGAGGCTGGTACAGCCCCATATACCAGAACAGTCCATCAGCCTCCAAAATTGTCTCTAAGCTTCAGTCTACCACCTTCCAATTTACTATTTTCCTGTACAATTAATCTCACGTCTCCTCACATTTTTTTCAATAGCTCTCAATAATTTACCAACATAATTTCAGACTTCTTAATCTAGTTTTAAGACTTTCAAAATGTTCCTCACCCTGTCTGTTTAGTTTATCTTGAATTACTACATCATTGTCAGGTTATTCAACAAGATGACAAGTTCATTAACTTGCAATGTCTCCTTGTGGATAAGCAGCCTGAAACAAGGAGAGATAAAATTTGGAAACAGGCATTAGTTTGAGTCTCCATCATTTCACCTCTTTAGCCACAGTTTTCTGAAAACAGGTTTTTCATACTTTGCTCACAAAGCCATTATAAGGATTAAAAGAAACTAAAGTAATTTAAATGTACTAAAATAAATGCATTGTTCCAAGGCCTGTACTATGTACTATGGACACAATGACAAATATTCTAGAGTCCAGGATATAAAAAAGATGGACGGATGTTAGAATTCAAGAGGGTATATGAAGCTCATTTTCCTTCCTAAACTCAGAACCAACTCAGATATAGATGTAAAAGAAGCCAAAATATTAATTTTGTTACTAATAAAACTGTGAGAGAAGGTATCTTACTCTTAAATTCTAAGTGGCAGACCTGTTATCTCCTCTGAACCTATAGGAATAAACACTGGGATGGCTGTCCAACATGAGTGAACTTCGGTCCTGAAAAGTAGACACACTTGCCCAAGAAAGCTGCCATTATTCTGCGATGGACTATTTATTCTTAGTGGGTATTATATGCAATCTGGGTCTTTAGGCAGGGCTATTTCATTATGTTATGCTTAAATTACTGGCAGAGTCCAGTAAAAACAGAAGTAGTAAAAACAGGAAGTATCTACACTAATAAAAGAGAAACATGGTAATTAGCGTACAACCGCTACCCTTCCCATTGGCTAATCAGCATATCCTTATGCAAATTAACTGTTAGCCAAGATGGCAGCCGGCAGCCATGCACTGAAGCGAACAGGGAGGCTTGCTTGCTCCAGTGACTGCGGACTCCAACGTTCCCCGCCTGAGTTGCCAACCTCTCAGCTGCAACTCTAAGTAACTATGTTGCAAATATAGAAGCTAAACAAAACCCCAGAAACCTGTGTGAGTCAGCCAGGCTACAGCCAGCCGGACCGCAACATTGTATAAAATACAGAAGGAAAAACAAAGGCCAGAAACCGGCTTTCAGCAGCCGAGGCCTCAGAGCTAAAGCTGGCCCAGAATAAAAAAAAAAAGAAAAAAAGGAGCGGTTGGGAGCTTCAGTCAACCCACCAGACTGAAAACAGCCCTCAGCCCCTCAGCCAGACTGGCCAGGCACCCCAGTGGGGACCCCCACCCTGATCCAGGACACCCTTCAGGGCAAACAAGGCGGCCCCCACCCATGCACCAGGACTCTATCCTATATAGTAAAAGGGTAATATGCCTCCAGGCACCGGGATCAGTGGAGCAGCGAGGCCTCCCAGCACCAGGATCAGCGTGACAGGGGGCAGTGCCCAAACCCCCTGATCACCCTGCGGCTCTGTGTGTGACAGGGGGCGGGGCCACAACCTCCCTATCTGCCCTACTCTGTTCGTGACAGGGGAAGGCGCCCCAACCCCTGATCAGCCCTGCTCTGTGCCTGGTAGGGGGGAGCTCCCCAACCCTCTGATTGCCCTGCGGCTCTGTCTGTGACAGGGTGCGGCACCCCAACCCCCCCCCCCCCCCCCACGGGCCCTGCTCTGTGTGTGACAAGGTAGATCCATAACCTCTCCATCGGCCCTGCCCTGAGTGTGACAGTGGCGGCGCCCAACGCCCTGATCGGCCCTGCTCTGTGGGTGATAGAGGGTGGCGCCCCAACCCCCCTCCACGGGCCTTGCTCTGTGTGTAACAGGGTAGAGCCATAACTTCCCCATTGGCCCTGCCCTGAGTGTGACAGGGGGAAGCTGCCCAACCCCCTGATCCACCCTGCTCTGTGTGTGACAGGGGGCGGTGCCCCAATTCCCCTATCGGCCCTACTCTGTGCATGACAGGGGGGAGCTCCTCAACCCCCTGATGGGCCCTGCTCTGTGAGTGACAGGGGGCAGCGCCCCAACCCCCTGATCGGCCCTGCTCTGTGCATGACAGGGGGTGGCACTGCAACCTCCCCATCGACCCTGCCTTGAGTATGACAGGGGGTGGTGCCCCAACCCCCCAATCGGCTGTACCCTGAGCGTGACTGAGGGTGGCATCGCAACCTCCCGATCCGCCCTGCTCTGTGCATGACAGGGGGCGGCGCCCCAATTCCCCAATCGGCCCTGCTCTGAGCCTGACCAGGGGCTGCACCTAGGGATTGGGCCTGCCCTCTGCCACCCAGGAGCAGACCTAAGCCAGCAGGTCTGTTGGGGACCAGATGTAAGCTGGCAAGGTCCTTGCACCTGTAGGGGCTAACAAGACTGGGACCCTTACCCACACAGTTTTCCCAGACTTGTTTGGATGGCATTTATCAGTAGAATAAGAGCAACATTTGTAGAATGAGAACAGCCTTTCATAGTTTACCAAGAAGTCTGTAACTATTTACTGAGATATGCTGTACTGAGAACTTGTCCTTCTGCTGTGTCCCTCCCTTAGAGATTAAGAGGAACAAAGAATACATTCCTCTTGACAGACCTCCTATTCAGTGTATTATGTATAAATAAGATTGTGTGGCTAATAAACTCGCTTCAGTTCATCAAGAGAACTGGGGTCCTCCCGACCCCACTTTCCTGTCTTTCTTTCTTTTCTCAATTCCCACCTCCCTGCCTCAGCCCGGCTCAACCCTGTCAGGCTGGCCCTGACAGATCTGGCGCCCGAGCTAAGGGACTGAGGAACTGGGAAAAAGACGGTGAGGAACTCCTCCGGATAAAGAGTGCACTCGTTGAGGTAAGGGAGGAGCAATTTTTTGATAGTCGGGAGTAAAGCATGGGGCAATTAGAATCTAGAGAAAATGCCCTTTATGGGCAAATGTTAAAGTTTATGCTCAATAGTAAAGGAACTAAGGTTAATGACAAGCAAGTAGAAAATTTTTTAAAATTCATTCAGGAGGTCTGCATTTCCTTATCGAATTTAATACGGGATTATTTAGATCCCAGGCATGACCATAATCAACCGTCTCTTAAGCCAGAAAAAAAGGAGAAACAGCGTGATAGCACAAAACAGGGGTCTAAAAAAGACAGTATATTAAAAAGAAATAATGTAACTTTTAAAGATAATTTAACTCCTCAAGATGAGGGGGATTTTGAGGAAGCTGCTGCTCTTTGTCATGATAATAATACAGGTATTGTTCAGGCAAAAGAGGAGGAAAAATGTTTTTCTGCTGGAACTGAAGAGGGCAGTGATATAGAGGATGTGTTGGAATGCTTTTTAGAAAAATTAAAGCTTTTTGGCAAGAAAAAGAGAAGCCGCGGGGGCCGTTCCCGCAGCTCTCCGCTGCCTTGTGCAGCACCAGTTCCACTTTCCCCTCTCCAGATGGCTTTGCAGGAAGCACGAAAGTGTGGTGAGGAATTAGGCATTCACGCCTTCCCTGTTATGGAACAGGTGAACCCTCACACGGGACAGCGTGAGCGTGCTTATGAACCGCTTCCTTTTAAAACCTTAAAAGAGTTAAAAACAGCCTGTGCTCAGTATGGGCCCACTTCCCCTTATACTTTAACCATCTTGGAAACTATGGCCTCAGAGGCTCTCCCACCTAATGATTGGAGAGCTATTGCCAAGGCTTGTTTATCAGGAGGGGATTATCTCTTGTGGAAATCAGAATATGATGAAAAGGCTAAGGAGCAAGCTTCTCGTAATCGAGCTGCCCAGATTAATATTTCTTATGAAATGCTGGTAGGTGAAGGAGTCTATGCTGATACCCATAATCAAATTCAATACCCCCAGGAAGCTTATGGACAGATTAATGGAGCTGGGATTAGAGCCTGGAAAAAGTTACCCACCTCTGGTCAGAAAACAGAGGAGCTCTCAAAAATTATTCAAGGGCCAGATGAAAAGTATCAGGATTTTGTCTCTCGGCTATTACAGGCTGTTGGCCGAGTAGTGGTGGATGGAGAGGCTGGCATGTTAATAGTTAAACAGTTGGCATATGAAAACGCCAACACTGCCTGCCAAGCTGCACTGCGGCCCTATCAAAGACAGGGGACTCTCTCAGATTATATCCGAATTTGTGCAGATATTGGTCCCTCATATATACAAGGAGTTGCCATTGCAGCTGCATTAAAGGGAACCACCATTGAAGGGATTCTTCAGCAACAATTTAGCACAGGGAAAAGTCCAACATACAAGTGTTACACTTGTGGAGGAACAGGACACATGGCAAAACAGTGTCCTTCTAATAAAGGGGTTAATAAAGGAAATGGCAGAGGTCCCAAACAACCTGGACTGTGCCCTAAATGTAAAAAAGGAAAACATTGGGCAAATGAGTGTAAATCTAAGACAGATATCCAGGGAAATTCTTTGCCTCAACACCAGTCGGGAAACTACCAAAAGGGGCCAGCCCAGCCATGGCAAATAACAGGGGCATTGTCTGTTTACCCTCCTGTCTCTATGCCATCTCAAGGCCAGCAGGCTGCACAGCACCCAGCCTGCCACAGAAAACAAAATAGATACAAGAGCTATTCCGAGCAACCCCCGGAAGTACCGGGCTGGACCTTGGATCCATAGGAATAAGACATTCTATCTGCCCTGGGTGCTGCCATTGCTTATTAAAATAAACAAAATATCATTAGATTTAAAACCTCCCACATAGAGAAGAAATGATGATTTCCTTGCATTTCTGATACAGCTACAGCAAATGCCACCGGATCTGAAATTTAAAAATATGTCTGGGATTTCTGTACACGTGTAAAGAGAAAACTAGCTTGGAACTAAGGCGCCCATTGTCCGATTTTGGACATTTAGATAGAGTTTTAAGCTGAAATCTCTTTGCAAATATACAAAATAAAACCCAAGACTGATTATTTCCTAACAAAACTAGCAAAATTTGACCCAAAGGAAAAAAGATGCTGGCTAGATTCTAGCAGCAGGATTGGCATTTCCATAATAAAGAACAGTTTTTAAATACTAATAAAGGGTGTTAAAAGGTTAACTTCAAGGCCAAAAAGGAAATTCAGTAAAATTGTCTCTGTTACAAAAATTTGTTAAAGAATATGCCTTAAAATAATAAATTGGATTTAAATCTCAAGAATTATTAAAAATATATTAATTATAAAAATCTAAGTAGCCCAGGTAAAAGACGGCTACGCCTCTATTTAAGGCTGGCTTCCCAAAGCAATTTCTAATAGAGGAAGGGCTAGCCTCCCTTCCCCCAACAGAGCAGGTAGGCCAAAAATTTCCTGCCAGTGACAACTTTTAAAAAGAGGCTTGCTTCTCAGTTTCCCATCCTTAGTAGAAAGAATGTAACTAATTTGCATTTTAATGGTTACCTGTTTCCAGTCAATGGCAGCCCAAGGCTTTGAGAGTTTACTAAATTGAATTAAATATTCTGAAATAACAAAATGCTAAAGTATTAATCTAAATTTCTCTCATAAAAAATCTAAAGGACAGAATTAAATCTATTGATCATGTCATGTATTTTTAAAGTTTATTCTTAAAAATATTACTGATTGAGAAATGCTAAATATTTAACTTGCCAGCTAAAAGTTTAAAGTTCTGGTTAAATAAATTGGGAGAAATCATATAATTATAGTAAAATTTCAACATTTATCTAATTGAAAAAAGAGGATAAATTCTATTATCCCAACCAAAAATTTTAAATACAAAGATCAGTTTTAATTTAATTGATATCTCTTAATAATTATAAAAGATATATAATCATTAAATTATATATACACATATATATTTAATACTCTTTTAAGTTAGATTTTAAAACTATAATCAAGGAATGACTTTAGGACATTTCATGGGCCCTGAAATGTTTTCAAAAGTTTATTCTCTCTTCTTAAAGGATTTTTTAATAAAGGCAATTTAATATACTTGAAATCACATAGAAAGCTTTATCAAATAAATATTAATAAATATATATCTTACGTTTTTGCCTCTAAGAAAGGGCAAAACAAGTTATTTAAAATTTCTTAAAATTCAACAGTAGAATTTTAAGATATAATTTAAAATAACAAAAGCTCATTAATAATTTTTAATATTTTACAACAGCATATTATACATTTATTCCAAACAAACTTACAAACTAATTGTTTGGCAGCAATTTAATAAGAACATGAAAGGATTTTATCCCTTCCACTGTGTGGAAGGCCCCCTGGGAAGGCACTTAAGCATTCTATATTGACCTTTCTTGCCCTTTTTGCCAAGGGGGTCCCTCTTCCAATTACCTATAGCTGTTACCTAAGCTCTCTGTTCATACTGAGGTTGAAGCCTCATGGTGGCTGGTACCATAGATCTGTCTCTTGCCCAATAGTGTAAGCTGGGCCCTCTCTGGAGAACAAACCTGGGTTCCCCATGATCAATGCCAGGGCCCCGCCAGCAGGCGAGGGGATCCCAAGGCAGTTACTGGGCATGGAGGCCACAGGGGTATACGCTACCAAGGAGACAGAACTAAACCTCACATCACCCTGCTTGGCCCCGGAGGATGGCTGGTTAGTCAATGACGGGTAAGACCCCTCAGGGAGGGGCGACCTAAGACAGGCACAGTCGCAGGGGGCCTCAGGGGAGAACTTGGGGGTCAACAGAGGTGGGGCAGAGATCCTCACCCCCCCCACAACTATGCAGGGGCTTGAACACTTGCCCCTTCTGAGGGAGGTCTCCTGCCCCCATGGCTGCTGCGCTTCCCATGCCCAGCTCAGATCGGGACCCAGATAACAGAAAGAGACTTGATCCAGCCGAAATCGGTACCCAAAAAACAGAGACTTGGCTAACAGCAACTACCCTATATCTAAATCCAGCTTAACACCAGGAATGCTCAGGGCCTTCTCAAGGATGCAAAATAATCCTTTCCATTAATATTTACAGTATAAACTAAAATTGTTATTAAAATATTAAATCTAACAATAAAATAATAGTCAAGTTTTCAGATTAATTAAAACTAGCTCAAGAAGTATTAACCAAAATTATCATTTCATGGAAAAATTGCTTAACATACTATAAACCTAAAGCAGTCATATTTTTATACAAAAATTAAAATTTAAAGTTATCTAGACTTCATTATATAATTTCCAAAAGCCTCCTAATAATTAAATTTTTAAAAAAAGGGGGGAGGATAGTGGAAATATAGTGGAAGAATACCATATAAGGAAAAATATCCTGTAACTAATTTACATCTAGAAAAATTTTTTCATTTATAATGCTAATAACAAGACACCCATGAAAACACATATGGTGTCAAATAAGCCAAAGGAAAATCGTTTGGACAAAAATTAAAAGAATCCCAAGTCTAAATTATAGATATGATTCCTTTATTAACCTTTGGTCGAGAATACGTTTGTATATTTTCAGAAAACAACTCCAAGACCATGTGGATTCCTGCAACAGAAGAGAATTATCAGGACTGCTCCAGCCACAGAATAGCAGTGGCCCCGTGAGACAACAAGAAGAGAAGCAGTCCAGAAATAAAGATGGTGAAGACGCCTTATCATGCTAGCGGTCAGCAGCTGTGCGTCGCTGCAGGTTGCCCAGGACCAAACCAGAGGGTCGGACCTACATTGCCACCATTTGTCCACCATCCAGAACTGAAATATTACTGATGACATGTACACATAAAAAACTGTCAGACACTGAAACATGAACTTCGCCTAAAAAACAAAGAAGGGGGATCTGTTGGGGACCAGATGTAAGCTGGCAAGGTCCTTTCACCTGTAGGGGCTAACAAGACTGGGACCCTTACCCACACAGTTTTCCCAGACTTGTTTGGATGGCATTTATCAGTAGAATAAGAGCAACATTTGTAGAATGAGAACAGCCTTTCATAGTTTACCAAGAAGTCTGTAACTATTTACTGAGATATGCTGTACTGAGAACTTGTCCTTCTGCTGTGTCCCTCCCTTAGAGATTAAGAGGAACAAAGAATACATTCCTCTTGACAGACCTCCTATTCAGTGTATTATGTATAAATAAGATTGTGTGGCTAATAAACTCGCTTCAGTTCATCAAGAGAACTGGGGTCCTCCCGACCCCACTTTCCTGTCTTTCTTTCTTTTCTCAATTCCCACCTCCCTGCCTCAGCCCGGCTCAACCCTGTCAGGCTGGCCCTGACACAGGTCATTATCTCCTGAGGGGTCCCAGACTGCGAGAGGGCACAGGCCGGGCTGGGGGACCCCCCTGCCCCCCCCAAGTGAACAAATTTTTGTGCACCGGGCCTCTAGTCTACACTAATAAAAGAGAAACATGGTAATTAGGGTACGACCGCTACCCTTCCCATTGGCTAATCAGCATATCCTTATGCAAATTAACTGTCAGCCAAGATGGCGGCCAGCAGCCATGCACTGAAGTGAACAGGGAGGCTTGCTTGCTCCAGGGACTGTGGCCTCCAATGTTCCACGCCTGACTTGACGGCCTCCCAGCTGCAACTCTAAGCAACTATGTAGCAAATATAGAAGCTAAACAAAACCCTAGAAACTGGCTTTCAGTCAGCCGGTCTTCAGCCAGCCTGACCACAACATTGTATCAAATACAGAAGGTAAAGGCCAGAAACCTGCTTTCAGCAGCAAGGCCTCAGAGCTAAAGCTGGCCCAGAATAGAAAAAAAAAAAAAAAAAAAAGGAGCAGTTGGGAGCTTCAGTCACCTGCCAGCCTGAAAATGGCCCTCAGCCCCTCACCCAGACTGCCAGGCACCCCAGTGAGGACCCCTACCCTGATCCAGGACACCCTTCAGGGCAAACCAGCCGGCCCCCACCCGTGCATCAAGCCTCTATTCTATATAGTAAAAGGGTAATATGCCTCCCGGCACCGGGATCAGAGTGACAGGGGGCAGCGCCCAAACCCCTTGATCACCCTGCAGCTCTGTGTGTGACAGGGAGTGGGGCCACAACCTCCCTATCTGCCCTGCTCTGTTCGTGACAGGGGAAGGCGCCCCAACCCCCTGATCAGCCCTGCTCTGTGCTTGATAGGGAGGAGCTCTCCAACCCCCTGATCGGCCCTGCTCTGTGTGTGACAGGGTGCGGGGCCCCAACCCCTCCCCCAGGGGCCCTGCTCTGTGTGTGACAGGGTAGAGCCATAACCTCTCCATTGGCCCCACCCTGAGTGTGACAGTGGCGGCGCCCCAACCCCCTGATCGGCCCTACTCTGTGGGGATAGAGGGTGGCGCCCCAACCCCCCTCCACAGGCCTTGCTCTGTGTGTGACAGGGTAGAGACATAACCTCCCCATTGGCCCTGCCCTGAGTGTGACAGGGTGCAGCGCCCCAACCCCCTAATCCGCCCTGCTCTGTGTGTGACAGGGGGCGGTGCCCCAACTCCCCTATCGGCCCTACTCTGTGAGTGACGGGGGGAGCTCCTCAACCCCCTGATGGGCCCTGCTCTGTGAGTGACAGGGGGCAGCGCCCCAACCCCCTGATCAGCCCTGCTCTGTGAGTGACAAGGGGGAGTGCCCCAACCCCCTGATTGGCCCTGCTCTTTGAGTGACAGGGGGTGGCGCTGCAACCTCCCCATTGACCCTGCCTTGTGTGACAAGGGGCGGTGCCCCAACCCCCCAATCGGCTGTACCCTGAGCGTGACTGAGGGTGGCATCGCAACCTCCCGATCCGCCCTGTTCTGTGCATGACAGGGTGCGGCGCCCCAATTCCCCAATTGGCCCTGCTCTGAGCCTGACCAGGGGCTGCACCTAGGGATTGGGCGTGCCCTCTGCCACCTGGGAGCAGACCTAAGCCAGCAGGTCGTTATCTCCTGAGGGGTCCCAGACTGCGAGAGGGCACAGGCCGGGCTGGGGGACCCCCCTCGCCCCCCAAGTGCACAAATTTTTGTGCACCGGGCCTCTAGAAGTATATATTTCAACATTAACCTATTAAATTGTCTTTATCCTGATCTACTCATTTCTATCCAGGAATGAGTTAATTTTATTTTTATTCAAAATATTTTGTCATTTATTAAATATTCACAATCTATAGGCATATCGTATTAATGCCATTTTACAGTCAAGAGATTGGAGAGCCATACAGTTTGAGGGACTGCATGTTGTTGCCAGTGTTTAAGTGGCAAAGCTGGACTTGTGCTTGTGTCTCCTGACTTGTGTGGGACTAATTTAACTGCACCACCTTTCCTTCAGCATATTCACCCTGAACAGAAGTTTGTTTTTGTTATCATCTATTTCAATCAGGTTTCCCTTAAGTGGGGAAACACTGTACTAATCGGCTCCTTATAATTATTGGCTTTCTGCAATCTGGTTTTTGAAAGAAAGTGTTGCTGTCAGAATCCTTCCATCGTATACTCTCAGGCAGTGAAGTCACTCTGGCTGGTGGGTGTAGGAGAAAATAGCATCCCCTAGACTTGATTTCCTGGAAGCTGGCCCTCTGTTAGCCCTGCATCTCTAGCATCCTGCCTTGGTTGGTCTGACAGCTGTACTTCAGGTAATCTGACTCTGGACTTGGCAAAGTAGCTAACTTGGGAAGTGTGGGGAGAGTGAGCCCCACTTAGGGCAATGAGCCCACTTCACTTTCTGGTTATTCCTATCCTCTCATACTGGCATCTCCTCTTCCTTTTCCTTCCATGCTTCTCCTTTGGTATATCTTTGGTTCGGGTTGTTTAGCATTCTTTCTTTAATCAGCTTTACATGAATGAAAGCTCCCCATTTCCTGGGTCACCGATACCTCAGCTGTGAGTCGGTCTGCACCAGAAGGACTCAAAGACCTGGGCCAGCAGCTCCACCACCAAGGGTTTTCAGAGGTGACAGAGAAACCCTTTGCATCCTCTCCCTATCGCTTCCAAGGTCACCTGTGTGGACCCTGAGTTTCCAAAGTTCTCCTTTATTCCCCATGCCTGCCCTCACGTCACCACAGAAGATGCACCAGGCGGACACAGACAAGGAAGTGTCCATCTCTCTAGGATCTGCCATTGGGACCCAAGCTCCATGGAGTCCCCAACCCCCTCTCTGCTGAAGCCTGCACCCATTTCTCTCCCAACAGATCTGATGTGGTTGATTATTCTTTAGAACTTTCTTTTACCACAGAGGACTGTTTATTTATTTATATTTATCATCTAATATGAACATTAATAAGATAATCCTACCATTTTTTAAAATCCTTGCTGGCCTTCTTTATTTACACTTATTGAAATTTTCTGAAATGCACCAAAAAATGTGGAGAACAGAATAACAATCATATCCACTGTTTAAATGCCCCCCAAATGCAGTTTTGTACTGCAGTATCTTTCAGGGGTATAGACCAAAATTTATTTTGCTAAATCTATGTTCTTTTCCCAAGAACTTTTCTGCTTATAAAAATGTCCCATTTTAATCTCTGGCTATCATCATAAAAACAATTGGATTTGATATTTAGTTTAATTTCCCTATAGTATATGGAATTTAGTCAAAGGTCCAAAAAGAAACCCTTCTAAGAATGAAACATAGCTGTATTAACAGGCATACAGAAACAAGTAAGACAAGACAGTCTCAAACTGGGATATTTGATTACCCTACCTTAAATTGAACATGAATCTCTAGAGTCCCATTTGGTGTTTTCACAGAGAGATTGAGCTAATATATAGTGTGAAAACAAGGCAGCTCCATCCTTTTTCTGTATATCCACTTCAATTATTGATTTTTATGGTATACTCTACTGTTTATGGTTCACTGGAGGGCCTCCTAGCAGTTCCACGAAGATGCAAGCTGACCAACCACTTGAATAGTAGGTCCAGACACCTATTTCTTTACAGGCTATACATCTGAAATCTCTCCCGACTTCCCAGCGTTTTAATAATATACAAGAGATGGTCATGGCATGATTCAACCTCTATCAATTTGTCTTTAGTTCAATTTTATGATGATTCTTAATTTAATAAGACTCTTAATAATTATTAGACCAGTAGGACCTCACAGAACTACTTTCTCCCCATTCAAATGTAAGTTTGCCTCTTTGAATTAAATAGGCTCAGATTTTACAACCTCTCAAATATTTTAATCTTAGGAAGGATACCTTTAATCTTGGAAAGTAAAACCCCAGGACCAATATGAATCTCATTGATTTGTTACTACTTTGCTGTTCCCTGTGTTTACCTGACAGACACCCAGGCCTAGCAAAGTGTCAGGACCATAGAACTGGTCTGTTCTGTCTTTCATCGTTTGTTTATTATCCCAGTTGAAATCTCAGTTCTAAAAATTGGTTTTTCCTGATAATTTGGTAATTTATAATTCTTTTGGAAAAATCCATAGCTTTTTTTTAATCCTCACCTGAGGATATGTTTTATTGATTCTAGAGAGAAACATCAATCGGTTGCCTCCCACACACACCCTGACTGGGGATGGAACCCACAACCTAGGTATGTGCACTTACCGAGAATCGAACCTGCAGCCTTTTTTATGTGTGGGATGACATTCCAACGAACTGATCACTGAGCTAGGGCACATTCATAGCTTTATAGTGTGTATAATTTTAATTATTTCTCTCTCAATAGTGGTCTGATCCCATTCAAACATTCATGGCTATCTTCAGTACGTCAAAGCCTCTGAATCCCATCAACTTTATTATTCCTCTCCTAAGAAGGAATGTTCATCTTTAGGGTACCTCTGATTTATATGCCTGCTCTTCATTTAGAAACTTTGGCATCTTGTATTCTTAACTTCTATGTATTAATCCATAAATTAATCATTCTAATATATATCTTCAAATTTAACTATACAGAATTGGCAAAAGTAAATAATTTAAAATTCTCTGGGAGTCTTCATTTTGAGCAGAATTGGTTTAAATTATGTTGATTTGTTAACTACTGAAGCACGAAGAAGCAACATACATCACATATAAATTGCAAACACAGTTTTTCTCCATGTTTTTATAGAAATGTGCATACAGTTATGGCAAATGTGAGCTTCTCTTAGTAAAGCCAAATCAGAATTACCAAGATAAACACAGGCCACAACTTTTTATACTGTATGACTGGGTGATGGGCTATTTTAGCATTTAAAAGTTCTTTCTGCATTTCAGTTACAGCTCCTATGTTTTAGTTCTAATGAGCTGTTCAAAAACATCCTACCTCTCCTGGATGGAGTTATTCCATCTAGAGGAAGTTTCCTCATGCCAATATCTAGCCCTCAATTTATTTTTATAAATTGTGGTCTTGCCTGTTTCCCCTTTAGTTTTATATAATGTTCCTATCACTTTTCTTAGATTTCCAATTCCATAAATTTCTTGAGCATTTTTCCCACAGCACAAGCAACCTCTGCATTTCAACAATTGAGTCACCTTGAAACTCACCCAATAATGCTTTTAGTATTTTAAGCTGCCCAAATTTTATGTAATCCTATTCCACAGTTGTCCCAATCTTCAAAGAGTGGTTCCTCAATTGGCTTTATTATTCATCTTCTTTCTGCAACTTAACAAAGTATATGTCAAAGTTTTTTGCATCTTAACTTTTTCTGGTTTATTTATTTCAGGCTTCCCATGAGATCTTTCTTTCTTATTATTTTGCATCTCTTTGAGTTATCATTGACTTCCTTAACCTAGTAACCATTAAAACCCATTTCCTTCTAGAATTATTTTAAGAAATTTCATCTAGATATATTTTTAAGCATGTGCCTTTTATAAATTTAAACATAGACTTCATTGGTTCTAAAAGCTGAAATCTCCTATGAAGTTTACCTAATTTTTGGGCATCCCTCAATTCTTCCCAGATATGTTCTTGGTTACTTCTAGAAGAAAGCCTTTTTTTTTAAATTACCCTAACCACCATGTCTTTTATTAAGTGGTCCTCACCTTAGGGGGATGCCTGAACATGCAGGAAGCTCTTGTGATGTCAAAATTACTGAGGACATAATTTGCTCTTGGGAATTAGGTGAAATATCAAATATACTTATCATAGATAGGGTTGTGTCCCCCCACTTTGGAATACTGTTCTGCCTAAAATGTATCAGGAACATATTCATGGAAAACACTAATCTAAACATCATCAGATAACATCTCATCTAAATTCCCAAACTGAAATATCCCAGATAAAGTCACAATTTTGTTATCTGTTTTACATTTTGGCTTTACTGGCTTACCTTTCTTTCTGCCATTGTTCTAATAAGAAAAAATTCTCAATGATATTGGGTTCCAAGGTAGTTTTATTTGTGGTTAAAGCCACAGTATAGTTTCCAAGTTTCACAATCACTATTTATAAACAGTGAGCAGTACAATCTAAGAGTGAATAGATGGTCTAGTTTGTAATATTTATATAAATGCATTAGGTTTACATGAGGATTATCATTTAATAAAAATATCTCATAGTAGAAGAGATCACAATAATCATGTGATTCATTAATAATTAGATACCTCACACTCAGAAACTAATTATTTTCTTTTTTAAAATTTTTTAAAATGAAATGTATTAGAGTTACATTGGTTAATAAGATTATATAGATTTCAAGTATAGATTCCTGTGATACATGAAAATAATTTTAAATGGGTCTTACCAACCAAGAAAAACTGTCAAAGTTAAAGAAAGACCTAGAAGAGGCTTCTGGAAGATGGCAGGTTATATAGCACCAAGAGTCTGACTACAGATTTGGACAAGATCCCACTGGCAGAATCTGTTTGATAGAATTATTTGGAGCTCTGGAGGCTGTTGAAGACTTGCAAC
Source organism: Myotis yumanensis (assembly GCF_028538775.1). NCBI lineage: Eukaryota > Metazoa > Chordata > Mammalia > Chiroptera > Vespertilionidae > Myotis > Myotis yumanensis. Next base: position 135,004,364 of record NW_027223754.1, read on the forward strand.
TTTTAGGGGGACATTTTGACAGTAAATTGCAATTAATTTGGGTTTATTTCATTTTCTTAGCAAAGTGGAAGCTATCTATCTCCCACCCCATCCATGTGGCTTGGCAGCTGTGTTCATGGAATAGCTAGTGCAGAGTTTACTGGGTCATGAATGGGGAAGAAAAGGATCCTGTCCTTAAAATATCAGGGCTCTCTGCCCTGATTGCTGCTTTTGATCACAGGGGTGCAGTTAAAGAAATGGGCAGACGTTACTGTTGCACCTCCCTCCAATGATGCAATTTCTACCTCCAGGAGATTTCAAGGGATAGACCCCATGTTTTCTCTTTCATTTTTCAGAATCGGGGCATTAAAGCAACTACATATGTAGGAAAAAATTAGAAAGTGATTGTGCATGCCCAGATGTCTCCTTAATGATCCTCAGCACAGAGATACTCTATAGTAATAAAAATAAAAACAGTATATTTGTTTCTTTCTCTACCCCAGGTTTTATTTATAAAGTCTGATTTCCAGAGTTATCATAATATTAGATTCAAATGTCCAGCATTTAACAAAAAGATCACAAGGTATACCAAAAAAAGCAGAAAAGCATGGCACATTCAAAGGAAAAAAATTAAAATTATTCATGAAGAGGATATAATCGCAGATATGATAGACAGAGGCTTTAAAACAACTGTCTTAAAGATGCTCAAAGAATTAAAGAAAGATATGGAAAGGAAAAAGTAAAAAAAATTAATGTGTGAACAAATGGAAATATTAATAAATAGAAAACCTAAAATGAAAACAAAAAGACATTCTGGAGCTGAAAAGAATAACTAAAATTTAAAACAACAACACATAGATAGGGATTTAAAGGCAAATTTGAGCAGGCATTCAAAACCTTGAAGATCAGACAGAGGAATTAATGAGTCTGAGGAACAGAAAGAAAAAAGAGTGGGGAAAAAAAGTGAACAGAGTCTAAGGGACCTGTAAGACCACCATCAAGAAGACTATATACACATCATGAGAGTCTCAGAAAGATAAGAAAGAGCCAGAGAGAAATTTTTTGAAGAAATAATGCCTGAAATTTTCCCAAATGTAATGACATACATAAATATAAATATCCAAGAAGCACAAAAAACTCCAAGATGGACTCAAAGAGGCCCACACTAATGTACCTTATAATCAGACTTTCAAAAGACAGAATATTGAAATCTGCAAAAAACAAAACAAAAAACAAAAACAAAAAAACAAATTGTGACATACAAGGGATCTTTAATAACATTATCAACAGATTTATCATCAGAAATGTTAGGGGGCATAAAGTCAAAATGCTAAAAGAGAAATGCTAGAAGAGAAATCAACCAGGAATCCTATAAACAGTAAAACTGTCCTATCAGAGTGATGAAAAAGTTAAGCTCTAATCCCTGGTACACAAAAGTTGAGGGAGTTTGTTACCTCTAGACCTGCCCTATAAGAAATGCTCAAGGGAGTCCTGCAAGATGAAATAAGAGGACAATAGACAGTAACTCAAAGCCATATGAAGAAATGATCTTAAATAAAGTAAACACATATTCATTTATAAAATCTTATATTATTATAATAATGATTTAGAACTGCATTTTTTTTGTTTTCTATATGATTTAAGAGACTGACACATTTAAACCAACCAAGAAAAGTTAGTGAAAATGTGAGTATTACTGTGACTTTGATTTGTAACTCCAAATCTTGTTCTCTACATAACTTAAGAGAGTAAAATATTTAAGATCTTAATTCAGGGGGCTTGAAAGATGGTGACCGGCAAGAAGACAGGGAGGGAGAATGTGTAAAAGAGTCAGGGAGCGATAGAGGAGTATGTGGACATGTGTGGTGTGTGTGTGAGCTTGGGACAGTTAGATCCTGAGGGTCTTCTGGGGGGCTGCCAGTCCAGGCAGTCTTGAAGTGTGAAACCCTCCTGCTACTGCAGACACTCCAGGGTGACCAGTGTGGGCACAGAGACCATGCCATCTTGAAGATCAGGACTGCTTGTGACTAGGACCCTAACCTCACCACCACCGATCTGGTCTCAGATGCTAGCCAGGATCCTACAACCCCTTGGGACAAAGACCTACAGACCCATGGACATCAAGACACCAGACATCCCAGCCGCAGATTACTCTGAGTCCCGGAGCCCATCCCCCTCTCCACCGGCCCACTGTGGTGGCATAGGACCTGCCAGGCCTGCTCCACATGAGCTGACACAGGGCGGCTGTGCGACATAACTTTGACTCTGGGCGAGCGCACACGGGAGTCTATTTCCCGCAGCGCAGGAGTGGGCCTCCTGCTGACACAGGGTGGCTGTGCAACCTGGCCCCCCAAGCAGACCGGGAACCCTAATTCTCTGCGCAAGAGGCAGCACTGAGTACCAGTGACTTGACTCTCCGCATGCACAGATCCCTGATTCTCAGTGCATGTACACTGAGCACCTGTGACTCTAATTCTCAGCATACATGAACACAGGGACCCTGATTCACGGCGTGTGGCTGCACCAAGCAACAGAGACTCCAATACTCAATTCTCGGCACATGCACATGGGGTCTCTGACTCCTGGCGCATGCTAAGGGACTCTGATTTTCAGCGTACACCCTCGGAGACTTGTTTTCAGCATAGCAAATGTGGGGTCCCTGATTCTAAATGCATACTCAAGGCCACACTGAGTGCTGGTGACTAATTCTTGGAGTGCGTGGCTCCCACCAACCCATGGCAGCCACACGTCTTCATGTCAGAGCTCTTCAGTGACACTCAGGTGGTGCGATGCTCCCACTGCACACGCTCTGGCCCATGCAACTTGGCATTTGGACCTTCTGGTGATAGTTTGACTGGGGAGACAACAAAACAATCCCCAGAGGAAAGAAAAACGGAAATCACCAGGAAAAGAAATAAGTGAAACTGAGGCATGCAATATGACAGAAAAATAATTCATAGTAATGGTCATACAGTTCATAAACTGGATGGACGAGAAAATTAACAACCTATGCAAAAATCAGGAAAAAATAAAAAGTGATATGGCTACAATTAAAAACACTATGGAGGGTTTCAACAGTAGACTAGAAGAAGCAGAGGACTGAATTAGTGAGTTAGAAGATAAGGTAGAGAAACAAGCCCAATCTGAACACAAACTTAAAAAAAAAAATTTAAAAAGCAAGAGGAGAGCCTAAGGGAGCTTTGGGACAACACGAAACAAAGTAACATACATATAATTGGGGTGTCAGAAGGACAAGAAGAGCAGCAATAATTAGATAATATATTTTAAGAAATAATGACAGAAAACTTCCCTGATTTGGGGAAGAAAAAAAGGCGCACAAGTACAGAGTCCCAAGCAAGATGAATCCAACAAGACCCACACCAAGACATGTCATAATTACAAAGGCAAATGTCAATGACAAAGAGAGAATCTTAAAGGCTGTAAGAGAGAGACAGAGAGTTACCTACAAAGGATCCCCATCAGATTACCAAATGATTTCTCAACAGAAACACACCAAGCTAGAAGGGAAAGAATGAAATATACAAAGTGATGGAAAGCAAGGGGCTGAATCCAAAAATAATATACCCAGAAAGGCTATCATTCAAAATTGAAAGTAAAATCAGGAGCTTCACAGACAAAAAAGGACTAAGGGAGTTTATCACTACCGAGCCAGCAATGCAAGAAATGATAAAGGAAATGCTGTAAAAAGAAGAAATAGAAAGGGAGGAAGGAACACAGACATAAAGCACAGAAATGGCTACAAATTTAATTAATTAAATGTGAATGGATTAAATGTTCCAATCAAAAGACATTGAGTGACTGAATGGATAAGAAAATATGACCCATATATATTCTGTCTACAGGAGACCCACCTCAGAACAAGGGACTCACACAGACTGAAAGTGAAGGGATAGAAAAATATCTATCAGGCAAATGGAAATGAAAAAAAAGCTGGGGTAGCAATACTTATATTTGACAAAATATAACTCAAAGTGAAGACCATAATAAGACATAAGGAAGGTCACTTCATAATTCTAAAGGGATCAATACAACAAGAGGATATAACTCTGGTAAACATAGATGCACCCAAAGCAGGAGCAGCCAAATAGCTAAAAAAAAAAAACCACACAAAAAAAACAACAACAAACAAACAAACAAAAAACTTCTGGGGAGAAGTTGACAGCAGTACAATCACAGTAGGAGACTTTAATAACCCATTAACATCACTGGATAGATTCTCTAGAGAAAAAATTAGAAAAGAAACAGCAATCCTAAATGAATCACTAGATCAGATGGACTTAATCGACATCTTTAGAATATTCCACCGCAAAGCTACAGAATATACATTCTACTTAAGTGCACATGGGACATTTTCAAAGATAGACCACATATTGGAACATAGGCAAAGTCTCTCCAAATTCAAGAAGATTGAAATCATATCGACCATCTTCTCAGATCACAATGGCATAAAATTACAAATCAACTACAATAAAAATCACAAAAATTCAAACACTTGGAGGCTGAATAGCATACTATTAAAAAATGAGTGGGTTACCAAAGAGATCAAAGAAGAAATAAAAAACATCATGTAAACAAATGACAATGAAAATACAACAATCCAAAATCTTTGGAACACAGTGAAAGCAGTCCTAAGATGGACGTTCATAGCATTACAGGCCTACCTCAAAAAAAAAAACAAAAAAAAAAAACAAGAAAAACTGATAATAAAACATCTAAATATGTAACTTGGAGAATTAAAAAGAGAGCAACAAGAAAAGTCCAGAGTGAGAAGGAAGGAAATAATAAAGAATCAGAGCAGAAATAAATGACATAGAGACCAAAAAAACAATACAAAAGATCAATGATACCAAGAGCTCGTTCGTTGAAAGAATAAACAAGATTGATGAACCTCTAGCCAGGCTCACCAAGAAGCAGAGAGAGAGGACCCAAATAACCAAAATCAGAAACGAAAGAGGCAAAATAACAACAGACCCCACAGATATATTAAGAATCATAATAAAATACTATGAGCAGCTCTATTCCAACAAACTCGTCAACCTAGAAGAAATTGACATATTTCTAGAAAAATATGACCTTCCAAAACTCAACCAGGAGGAATCAAAAAATCTTAGTAGGCCGATATCTATGGAGGAAATTGAAGCAGCAATCAAAAAATTTCCAACAAACAAAAGCCCTGGACCAGATGGCTTCACAGCAGAATTTTATCAAACATTCAAAGAAGAAAAAACCTATCTTCCTCAAACTATTCCAGAAAGTTCAAGAGGAAAGAACACTTCCAAGCTCTTTCTATGAAGCCAGCATTACCCTAATCCCAAAACCAGATAAAGACAATATAAAAAAAGAGAATTACAGGCCAATATCCCTGATGAACATAGATGCCAAAATTCTCAACAAGATTCTAGCAAATAAAATTCAGCATTACATTAGAAAGATCATACACCATGACCAAGTGGGATTTATTCCAGGGATGCAAGGATGGTACAATATCCGCAAATCAATAAACATGATACACCACATAAACAAACAGAGATAAAAACCATATAATCCTATCCCTTGATGCAGGAAAATCATTTGACAAAATCCAACATCCTTTCTTGATAAAAACTCTCAGCAAGGTGGGAATAGAAGGATCATACATCAACATAATAAAAGCCATATATGACAAACCCACAGCCAACATCATACTCAATGGGCAAAAACTAAAACAATTTCCCCTAAGAACAGGAACGAGATAGGGATGCCCATTCTCACCACTCCTGTTAGACATAATACTAGAAGTACTAGCTATTGTGATCAGACAAGAAGAAGAAATAAAAGGCATCCAAATTGGAAAAGAAGTAAAACTGTCCTTATTCACAGATTACATGATATTATACATAGAAAATCCCAAAGACTCAATCAAAAAACTGCTAGACTTAATAAATGGATTCGGCAATGTAGCAGGATACAAAATTAACATCCAGAAGTCTATGGCTTTTCTATACACCAATAATAAACTCACAGAAAGAGAAACTAAAAAAGCAATCCCACTTAAAATTGCAACAAAAAAATTAAGATACCTGGAATAAATTTAATCAAGGAGATAAAGGACCTGTACTCAGAAAATTTTAGGACCCTGAAAAAAGAGATAGAGGAAGACATGAGCAAATGGAAGAATATATCATGCTCATGGATTGGTAGAATCAACGTCATTAAAATGTCCATACTACCCAAAGCAATCTATAGATTCAATGCAATCCCCATTAAAATACCAACGGCATACTTCAAAGACCTAGAACAAACTCTCCAAAAAATCATCTGGAATAAAAAAGACCCCAAATAGCAGCAGCAATCTTGAGAAAGAAGAACAATGTTGTAAAGATCACAATACCAGATATCAAGCTATACTACAAAGCCACTGTTCTCAAAACTGCCTGGTACTGGCACAAGAATAGACATATAGTCTAGTGGAACAGAATAGAAAATCCAGAAATCGACCCAAGCCTTTATGCTCAATTGATATTTGACAAAGGAGGCAAGAGCATACAATGGAGTCAAGACAGTCTCTTCAATAAATGGTGTTGGGAAAATTGGACAGATACTTGCAAAAAAATGAAACTAGACCACCAAATTATACCATATACAAAAATAAACTTAAAATGGGTAAAGGACTTAAACGTAAAATGGGAAACTATAAAAATCTTAGAAGAATCCATAGGCACCAAAACAGCAGACATTTGTCATAGCAATATCTTTACTGATACAGATCCTAGGGCAATTGAAACTAAGGAGAAAATAAACAAATTGGACTACATCAAAATAAAAAAGCTTCTGCACAGAAAAAAAAAAAAACAAAAACAAAAAACCTTCAACAAAACAACAAGAAACCCCACTGCATGGGAGAACATATTTGCCAATGTTATCTCCAATAAGGGTTTAATCTCCAAAATTTATAGGGAACTCATACAACTTAACAAAAGGAAGATAAACAATCCAATCAAAAAATGGGCAAAGGACCTAAATAGATACTTTTCAAAAAAAGACATACAGAAGGCCAAGAGACAAATGAACACATGCTCAAAGTCACTAATCACCTGAGATATGCAAATCAAATCAACAATGAGATACCATCTCACACCTGTCAGAATGGCTATCATCAACAAATCAATAAATGACAAGTGGAGAGGATGCAGAGAAAAAGGAATCCTCCTTCACTGCTGATGGGAATGCAGACTGGTGCAGCCACTGTGGAAAACAGTATGGCATTTTCTCAAAAATTTAAAAATGGAACTTTCATTTGACCCAGTAATCCTGCTTCTAGGAATATATTCCAAGAAAACAGAAACACCAATCAGAAAGGATATATGCACCCCTATGTTCATAGCAGCACAATTCACCATAGCTAAGATTTGGAAAGAGCCTAAATGCCCATCAGCAGATGAGTGGATTAGAAAACTGTGGTACATCTACACAATGGAATGCTATGCTGCTGTAAAAAAAAAAAAAAAAAAAAAAAAGGAAAAAGGAATTCTTACCACTTGAAACAGCATGGATGGAACTGGAGAGCATTATGCTAAGTGAAATAAGTCAGTCAGTAAAAAAAAAATACCACATGATCTCACTCATTTGTGGAATATAAAGAACAATATATACTGATGAACAAAAATAGATACAGAGGCAAAGAAGCATAGAACAGACTGTCAAACTACAGTGGGAAGGCTGGAGAGGATTGGGAGGTGGTGAGGTAAGAGATCAACCAAAGGACTTGTATGCATGCATATAAGCATAACCAATGGATGCAAGACATTGGGGGTGGGAGTGGGGGGGTGAGGGCATGTGTGGGGGTCGGGGTAGGGGAGGCTGGGGGAAGGTCGATCGGGAAAAAAAGGAGACATATGTACTACTATTTGTAATACTTTAAACAAAATAAAATTAAAAATAAATAAAATCTTAGTTTATGTTTTGGAAGCACAGAATGTATAAAGATGTAATTTTATGCCATCAATAACCAAATGAAATAAGAAAATAAATTTAAAGGAACAGAGTTCTGTATCTTGTTGATAAGTTAAATTTGAGAGCTGTTTAGGAGGTGAGAAGACTTGATTATTTGAACAAATTAAGAAATGAAAGGAGTTTTGGCTGACTTCTAGATTTGATTATCCAGTGATTGATTGAATGGCAATGCCTATGAGCATAGGAAGGAGAATGATCAAATTTGGGGAAAATACAATGAGTCTATGAATAAAGCTATTGACTTTCAAATAATTAAGTAAATACAGGAAACAAAATTCAGTACAGATCTGAATATATCATCTGCGACCTCAGGAATGGGACCAAGTGAAACTACAGATTTATGTGTTATTGGAAAATGGCAGTTACCTATAATAATAAAAGCGTAATATGCTAATCAGACCGGACAGCCAAATGACCTTCCAGACAAAGCCAGGGCTGCAAGGGCCAAGCTCCTTGCCTGAATTTCGAGTCTCTAGTGTATAGATAATTTGGCAAAAAACTCCAGGGTTAAACACTATCTTCCAAGACTTAGCTTGTTTTCTTGAACTACTTATTTTCACTGAATCTGCTAGTGTTGGCTTTCCACTCACATTTGCTACTTCATAGTTATAAGAGAACACTGCACTCCTGTCTCATATACACATTCTAGACAGAAAAAACTAAAGTAGAAACAGGCAGCTTCAATGTAAGAAAACAAAACTGTTTTTCAAAAAACCCTAAAATATACTTCATTGACCAAAATAGTTATATGACTATACCTAACTAAAGAGATTCACAAAAGTATTTTGACCTACTATACCTAAATGAGAGTCACAAAAGTATTTTGAACTCAGTACATTGCTGCTCCAAACCAGTACATTTGTATTAAGGAGGAGTTTAGGAAGTGCTAATGGTAGGAAATTCATAGTCACCCTAAGAAATAAAAGAAGTTTGCTTCAGGGCTTGTCAGAAGAGGCAGCCCTGCTGAAGAATATGGAGAGAGAACAGCTCAGACGACCATGAGATTCTTGGAGAGAACAGTGACATGTAATTCAAACAAATGGGAAGTGAGTAGCAGCAGTATATATGGGTAGAGCTTGTGTACAAGAGACTTCATGAAAATGTATATTGAAATACCTCTGAAAACAGTAGCCTATTGTCTTCTTGTTTACACTATTTCACTTGCACATGAACTGCCCTCCACTTTGAAAAATCTGCTCTTTTATCTTTATTTTTTAAATTCTGCACTACTTGTTTACCTTCTATGATGATCTTTACTTTATAATGTCTTAGTAAACTAAATATATTTAATCATATAAAGCAAGTTAAGATTGATATGTAAGTGCAATGGAAAAGAGTAAGGAGTTAAAATAAATTAACAATAATTACAAAAATCTTATTCTCAGGAAGGAAGCAGTCAGAAAAAGAGAAATGGATGCGAGAGACATTGTGAGAAAAAAAATGATACAGCTTGAATTTGGAGTGGGTTTTGGATGAAAGTGAGGGTGAGGAATAATACTTATGCCTTAGTTGTCTTTATGTATCTTTGCACTGAGCATACTGTTTTGATTATCTTGGGCATGTGACGAATACACGCTGAATTTCTCTTTTCATTCAGCTCCCCCTGCAATTTTCCCATTTTAAATTAGCAGTGGAACTGTTTGAAGAAAGAAGTTCAACAAATATTCATCATGTTCGCAGGATGACCAAAAGAGTCTGCTAAGCATGAGAACACATAAAGACAATGAAAGCATCGCCTGTCTTCTCATAAAGCTCATATAAAATATCTTCAATACAAGGTGAAAATGCAAATGGCTTAATAAAAATTAAATCAGACTGTATTGAACATGAGCAATATGTAAACTATTTTATTATATCTTAAAGATACCAAGATGAATAATGTATAGTCAACTATTATTAATAGAATTCTAGTCCACTTGGAAAAGGGAGAACAGATATTATGATGATGGCTACCTTACGTGTAGCAACAACCATTTGCTTTACAATGTATATACATTTTGTCTCTGTTCTTATAACAACATGAAATACAGAATTTCTGTCCCTATTTAAAGGACAAAGAAATAGGCCTACAAGTTAAGTAAATATATAAGATATTAAATAATGGTATGCAGATTTGGAGCCAGATCTGATCCCAAACCATAATTCTTTCATTATGCCATTTCCCTTTTGAAACAGAATGTGAATCTGTGCATTTTCAAGAGGAAGACATGGCATTCAGTTGGGTCTCTCAGGAAGAAATCTTAAATTAAGAATGTGTTTGTGAATAACTACACTTACACTTAACTTTATATTTTTCTATTAAAAAATAAACTTTGGAGATTGTTACTTGTGGCTTCTTAAACTTTTTTCCCCTAGATACTTTTCCTTTCATATTTTTGGTCTTTTTTATGCTTTTGAAATGAGCTCTCATTGAAAAAATATCAAGTTATATCAAAAAATTCCAGCCATTGGCATAGTACGGAGAAGCCCACAAGTTAGGACAGATAGCAGGAGGCAAGAGGTGGGGAATGACTGAAGCAATGGTTAACAAATGTTCACAGAAAGATAAAACTATCCAGCAGGTTGTGCCTTAATTTAGCACAAGTTTGACTAGTCACTACAGTGGTGGGTGGCCTCAGTGTGCTTAGGTCCAGATTCTACACGGCAATAAAATTTCTTCTGGTTAAGAGTTCTTGGCTTGTACTGATCACACGGTGGCCTGAGGGCACAGGAGCAATCTATTAGTTTTTCAAAATGCTTTCAGAGACCTGATAGACATACTGAGAGACTTCAGGAGCTCTACACCTCAGTGACAGCATATAATTGGGGCTTCCTGGTTGGATACGTAGCTCAGCCAAGATCCAAATGCCATTTGTGAGCTTCAGAGGTTGGGACATGTCATGCCCTTCCACATTCCTCTCAGCAATAGTATAAATGTTGTTGTTTGCAACTTGCTGGAAATAGTGTCAGCATTTACATGACATTCATTCATCTGAAACTGAAGGTCATTTTCATTGCAGAAATCCTTCCATATTGCAAGAAAGACCTGGTGCTCCATTTTGCCATCTTCTACAAAAAGCACATTGAATGGATGAGGCAGCTGAAGTAGAAGATGTCAGTACTGTTTTCCACAGCCACCTGCAGGTTATTCAGAGGTTCCATCTTCATGACTGGGCCCAAGATGTTGAGATTCAAGGAGACATCAATGCTCTGGTTTGGCATCAGTGGTGTATGACCAGAGGAGTTCTGGGGATGACACTAAAGCTATTCTTGTTCACCTGGATTGCAAATACTGTCATGTGCTGCAGAGCTTTGTTGGTGAAGTTCATTTCCATATAGATATGCCCCTGATAATGAATAAATATTCCGGAAATCTCCAAGCCTTTAGCCTTTACTCAGACAGCCTTAGGAGCCACATATCCACCATATGCATGCCTATCCCTGTACAGAACTCAAATAACTCATTCAAACAACTGCTGACCACAGCAAAAGTAGGTGAAGGAGCAATAGTTGTGGGCACTGATAATGGCAGGAAGGATTGTCCCACTGTCAGACTTCCTCCAATGCTTCCGCCAAGCTCACTGCCAAGCAGAATATCGAGTCCTCCTCCCAAGAGATCCACTGCTCCCAGCTGCATGGCAGACGCTTGTGTCACATTGACTGGGGAACCAAGGTCAAGGTTCAACAGGTCTCCCAGAAGGTCACCTTGAGAGGGAATAACCTGACACTGTCCCAGGTTGGTGGTAGTGGTGGTGGCAACAGGATTGTCAGCTGCATCAGTGCTCCCATGATGTGTTGGCAAGTGTTTGTGATGGATCCATGACTTCCTTCCACAAAAGCACTGGAAGGCTTGTGGTACAAAGAGGCAGAGAACCACTGTGGCAGATTAGCTCACCCAGCAGAGTTGGCTCAATGAGATCTGTCTCCTCAGAGATCCGTGGCTTCTCAGACAATACTACTTCTTTAGCTGTGACAGAGTCCATTGAGAGAAGCCTCCAATAAATATAGCCCCTGTCTCAAAGGTAAAGATTATCAGAATCCTGAGTTGCCAAAATCAAGACCTGTTTCTGATGGTTTCTTAAGAAATAATTTCACTAAAGCAGTAAGCAGACTGCGCTGCAGCCTGGGTTCTTTCATCATGAACACCCTCCAGGGAAGTCTCTAGTAACTCATCCGCATTGTCAATTCATTCAGCATATTTTCCCACAATCCAGTTCATAGCTGCTCAAGCATCTGGCTCATCCAAGTTCTCACAACAGTGACAATATACTTTCATTCTTGTTGGGGTTCTTGTGGAAAATGTCACTGATTAAAACAATCACCTCTTGGGCCACATAATTTACTTTGGTCTAGATAAGATCAAGCAATTTGCTTATAAAATGTTCTGCATATTCCTCCACCTTGATGGCACACTGTCCAATGGCCCAAACAGCTTTGCAAACAAAGTCAACACCAAACTTTGAACATATTCCTTCAGTTCCGCCAGAATCTCAACAACATTAGCTTGGGATTCCAAAAGAATCATGATGTCAAACTTCTCTAGTGTAACATAGATGGGATCATTATACTTCACAAAGAAGACTTTGATTTCCTGCTTTAAGATTTCAGGCAGTTTTTGGACAATCCGGTTGATGTTCTTCAGGATGATGTACTGCACCTCTGGCTCCCCAGACAGCAGAGTGACAAGTGGAGGGGCCAACGTCTTCAGCACCATATTATAATAGAGTACCTGGGTAACAACTCTATACATTTCATTAGGAATTTTACTGTGAAAGCTGAGTTGGTATGAGATAGCCAGGGAATTAGCCACTCACAGATGCTCTGAGCCTCCTGGTTATTCTTTAGAATTGTAATTGGACAGGCAGTGCAGAATGAAAATCTGATCCCATTCAGAGCACTCATTCAGGGTTGTCAGCACCTTACAAATGTTCTGTGGGCTCAGATCGAATAAGTTCCTGTTTGGGTGTGATTCACTGATTTCAGATAACATTGCTACAGCATTAGCCACCCTTGAATTTGAATCTGCTACGAGATCCTGCAGAGAATTCATAAATCCCCAATCTTCCACCATTTGAGCATTGATATCATGGCATGTTGCCAGGCAGATTGCTAGTTTTCTGGACACAGGTATCTTCATCCTTCAAGCACTTGTGGAGAGACTCACAGAGATATTCTATAACCTTGTCTACCTGATACACCCTATGGTTCTGACTGCCAAAGCCTGAGTCAAAGCATTGGGATCTTCACAGTCCTTCACAAAGCTATTGACATCCAGGATGACCATGCCTGGCTGCCTGTTGGCATAGTTCATCAAGTAGAGATACACAAGCTTCTTTAGTTTCAGGTTGTCAGTCTACACACAGTTCACTACATCTGGAAAGAGTGCTAACATCCTTCCCCACAATCATAGCAGCAATTTCTTTCTTCACAGCCTCCTTCCTCTTTTCTTCCTTTTCATTGTTGTGATCAGCCTTTAATTCAAAGATTTATTCCTTTTCATTGGTTGTGAAGTATTTGTAGTCAGTTATGGAGTTGTTTCTTTAATGTACTCCAGAAGCCAGGGCCAGGTGGCGTCAGCAGCCAGAGAACATAGCCTCAGCGAAGTGATGGTTTAGTCACCTTAACTTTCCCATCAAGACCTTGAGGCATCAAAGGAGAGTGAGAAGGAAAACCCATCACAAGTATCAACCTTTTCTTAAGTCCACATTTGGTCTTGAAAGCCCATGTGGATTTTACTTTTACTTCACGATATGTATATTCTATAAGTATAGAATTTTATTTTCAATAAATAAACAGCTCTCTAACAAGATGTATTATTCTTCACTGTGTTGTGCCGTATGCCTTGTATGCTCAGTATTCATCCAAGAGTTTCATTTTCCATAGTTGGAAGGAAACTCAGTTGAGGTAGCATTCAGAGAGCGTGCAAAGTTTAAGGTATTCAATTTGATTACAATTCAAATATGCTTATCTGAGAGGAATCAAGAGTCCATTGTTGCCATCTGAATATGGGCTATATTATTGTTTTAATTGGGAAGCAAACAAACGTTTTTCTGAAAAGTATCCATGCCGTCATGATTATAAAAACTGAGGTGAAGTTTAAATAAAACATTATCTGTAATATTTTGACCTCTTTCTGTGTGGGGCTGGCAGTTCCACAGACTTGTCTTTTATCCCCTTTTATACTCTTTTACAAAATTCCTTTCTGATCCTGGATGGAAAAAAGTTCTCAGCTAAAATGAGTTTATTTTGTTTCTGAGTTTTGACGGAGATGTCTACTCGTGTTTATTGTTTCTATAATCTTGGCAGGATAAAGAAAAGCATTTTTGCTTTTAAAAATCATAGGGGAATATTTAAATTAATAAAAAGAAAATGAGAGCAAGTTTAGGCCATTCTTTTGAAGAAAGTAGGCAATTCAAAATCACAAGGCAGGGTATCAAAGAACCATTGCCTACAAAGGCTTCCATCTACCAAATCAAGACTAAATTTAATTGAAACAAATTATCCATATAGTCCAACAGACTTAAAATATTTTTCCGTTTTCTTTTTCTCTAAGTCCCTGTACATTAATATGTCCTCCCCAAATATACTGCTAATCATATCTACTACCTCTGCCTTATTTCTAATATTTTCTGTCACTTACTTAACCTGTAAAATGGTACAAATAAATCTGATTATTGTTAAAGGCAATTAACTTTAACCATAAATATGTACACACTATCATATATTCAAACTTATACACAAATACACACACACACATACACACACATCTTTGTCTTGGGAAGTTTGACACAGAATTCCATGCAAAAAGAGCAGACAGACTTTGCAGAAGACCATCATATTTTTAAGCTTTACAGATCATGTGTTCTATGCCCTGGCCAGTGTGGCTCAGTTGGTTGGCATGTCATCCTGTATTCTGAAGGTTTCATGGGTTTGATACCTGGTCAGGCCACATACCTGAGTTGCCCCAGTTGGGGCACATAATGGGAGGCAACCGATTGATTTCTCTCTTGCATCAATGTTTCGTTTCCCTTCTCCTCCAATCCCCTTCCCTTCCCTTCCCTTCCCTTGCCTTCCCTTGCCTTGCCTTCCCTTCCCTTCCCTTCCCTTCCCTTCCCTTCCCTTCCCTTCCCTTCCCTTCCCTTCCCTTCCCTTCCCTTCCCTTCCCTTCCCTTGCCTTGCCTTGCCTTCCCTTCCCTTCCCTTCCCTTCCCTTCCCTTCCCTTCCCTTCCCTTCCCTTGCCTTCTCTTCTAGAAAACTTGATCTGTAAACCCAACTATGATCTGTAAATTTAATCCACCCACATTTTATATTAAAAGTGTCAACTGGAGAACTAATATTTCAACAGATAAAGAACTCTTTTGACCTTCCCTTAACATATTCTAAGGTCCTTAATAGAAGGAGTTGACATAAGTAGGTCAAATAAAATTTCCTAGAGCAAATGATATACGAACTCAAAGTAAGTTGGGTAGAAATATCTAATTAAGAAGGGGAAAAAGAGTGTTCCAATTAAAAGGAACAATGTATAGAAATGGTGAATATGAAGGACTGGAAGAAGGCTAGTGGCACTGGATGAGAGAAAGTAGGGAAGACTGGTGTAAAGAGGAAACAAGAGAGCAGGGTATAAAGGTTGCATTATTCAGGGTGCTGATGGCCATAGTCAGAATTCTATCCTCTTTCCTAAGAACAATATGTACCATTAAAGGGGTATTAAGCATAGGGGGAATGTGATCAGAAATATATTTTGACATATTATTCTGCAATGGAGAATAGGTTAAAGGAAAGCTTAGAGATTGCTGGGAGATTAGTTTGTAGGCTACTGAGAATTCTATAACAATAACTATAGCAGGTAATGTTGTTCTAGCATTTCACATGCAAAAAATAAACAATCTGAGAAATATTTACGAAATCTGATTGGCAGGACTTGGTGATGGTTTAGATGTGAAAGGTGAAGAAGAACGCCATGTCCGAGATGACTACTAAGTTCCTTGCTATTAAAATCTACAGTGCCATTCAGAGAGACAAGGAAGACTGAAAAAAAAAACTAGAAATGAGAGAGAATATCATGAATTTGCTTTTTATATATCTTGTATTTGAGATGCTTTTGAAATTTCGAAGAATGGATATCAGAGAAGGGCCCTGGGTAAGTGCATCTGTTATCACTGTATAACTCGTTAGTAATAGAAGTCATAAAGGTGAATAAAGACATCAGAAATGAGAAATGAGAGATTATATGACTAAGCTTAAGCAACTTCAATATTCATTGGCCCACTCTGATGAATCTGATAAGCATAGAGAGAGGTAGGAAGAAAGTCAAAGGGCATCATTTCCAGAAATTCAAATAATGAGAATGTCTCAAGGCAAGAGAGTAGAAAATACTGCTGAATGTTACTTAAGCAGACTAGGAAGCATATACAAAACTGTTCTTTAACTTGTATGCATATATGCAAAACCCATTGACACATGGTGTGGTAAAGGCGAGGGGTAGGTGAGGACTAGAAGGGATCAGTGGAGGAAAAGGTATCTGTAATACTTTCCAGGAAGATGATTGTGGTTCTTATCAGAAGCTGTTTGGTAGAGACAAGGTGCTAATGCCAGATGAGGATTTGAGGAGTAAGAGATAATAAATGAATGCAGCAATTATAAACATATCTTTTGAGAAAAATTGTATTAGAATTCCATGGCTCTACATGTTGGTGAAATGATAGTAAAACTCACACCCATACCAGAAACATGAACATTAATCTAAACTCATACTTCTACTTTACCTTTCTACTACCAGTTTGATTTGAAATTTGCAAAATTCTGTCCTTAAAGACTTACATAGCAAGCAGCAGCATAGGCTAAAAAGAATATAAGCTATGGACTTGAATCCCAAATCTATCACTGACTAGCTGTAAACCTTGAATAAGCTGCTTAACCTCTCTAAGCCTTTATTATCTCATTACTAGAGGCCCAGTACACAGATTCATGCACCAGTGGGGTCCCTCAGCCTCGCCTGCAGGGATCAGGCAGAAACTGGCAGTCCAACACCCCCCCTAGGGGTCACAGAGGGTGAGAGGGCACTCTGCAAAGATATTGTTGCTTTGCAGCTCCTGCGTTGAGCGTCTGGCCTCTGGTGGTCAATGTGTGTCATAGCTGGACTGTTAGCCAGTCGCTTAGGCTTTTATATATATAGATAACACATCACTAAGGAAATCTCTCTCATGGAGCTGGTTGGGAATTAGATTATATGCATAAAATACCAAGTAAAATGCTTATTATACAGAAAATATAATTAAATGATAACCCTTTTAAATATTACAATTAAACATCTTTTCTCTGTATCTCCTTTTTCTTCACATCAATACTTCTGTTTGGGTTTTCATCAATGTTTGCTGGTTTACTTCAGTTGTCCTTTAATTAGCCTTTCTTCAACTCATCTTCCAGATTGTTGCCAGTGTAAACTTTCTAAATGGCATATACACTGAGTGGGCAGATTATTATGACCATCTGACGTTTGTAGGCAAATTAGCTATAATTTCATGCTGAAGTTGCTAGAGGGCCAGACCATTAGAAATAGGGAAGCAGGTTGTTTACCACGACAGTAGAAGTGATTTTTTCTGAAGATGTGGGTAAACAACACGAGTTAATAGCCTTTGAACGTGGGGGAGATAGATATATATACATATACATATACATATACATATACATATACATATACATACACTGAGTGGCCAGATTATTATGACCACCCCATCAGTACTTCGTTGGGCCACCTTTTGCCTCCAATACTGTGGCGATTCTTCTTGGTATTGATTCCACGAGATGTTGAAAGGTGATGTGAGGAATCTGACACCATGCCTGATGAATAGCACTGTCCAGTTCTGTGAGATTTGATGGTTGTGGAACCAGCTGCCTGATGGCTCTTTTAACTTTGTCCCACAAATGCTCAATTGGATTGAGACCTGGTGATTGTGGGGGCCACCTATTCAAGATAAAGTCTCTCTCATGTTCTTGAAACCACTCCTGCACAATACGAGCACTGTGGCATGGACCATTGTCTTGTTGGAGGAAGCCAGTTCCATTGGGATACGCCATCAACATGATAGG
The DNA here is from genome assembly GCF_028538775.1 of Myotis yumanensis. Lineage (NCBI taxonomy): Eukaryota > Metazoa > Chordata > Mammalia > Chiroptera > Vespertilionidae > Myotis > Myotis yumanensis. The sequence goes on from NW_027223754.1 coordinate 135,022,424, forward strand.
ATGAACCTGATCAGCAACGATACTTAGACATGTTGTGCTATTCAGATGTTGTTCCACACAAATTAAAGGGCCCAAATCATGCCAGGAAAACATGACCCAAACCATAACACTGCCACCATCAGCTTGAAGGGTTGTACTCATGCATGTGGGGTGCATGGGTTCATGCTGCTTCTGCCAAATTCTCACTCTGTCATCTGCATGATGCAACTGGAAAGGTGATTCATCGGACCACATGACTTTTTTCCAATGCTCGACTATCCAGTCCTTGTGTTCCTGTGTGAATTGGAGACGTTTTATCTTGGTAACTGTAGACAGCAAAGGTATTTGAACAGGGCTTCAGCTTCCATATCCCATATGATGCAGTGTACAGCTAATTTGCCTACAAACGTCAGGTGGTCATAATAATCTGGCCACTCATGTTCAAATATATCTCACGTTCAAAGGCTGTTAAATCGCGTTGTTTACCCATATCTTCAGGGAAAAAAATCACTTCTACTGTCGTGGTAAACAACTTGCTTCCCTATTTCTAATGGTCTGGCCCTCTAGCAACTTCAGCATGAAATTATAGCTAATTTGCCTATAAATGTCAGATGGTCATAATAATCTGGCCACTCAGTGTATAATCATACTGTTGCCTTGCTTAAAACACTTAAAATATTTCAATAATGCTCCCTAGCTTTAAGAATAAAGTTAAAATTTCTCAGATTATCATCCAAGGTCCATCATGTCCTCATGCTTGCTTTAAAATCCTACTCTATTTTCTGCCAATTTCCCACAGGAACAATTCTAATAAAGTCCACAGAACACTTTGCTTATTCATCACACAGACTTCTCACTGTTCACAGAGCACTTTGTTCTATCCCTTCATCAAAACTAAACTTAACCTCCACTGTAAAGATTTTCTTGAACTTGATATAATGGATTTTCTTTATGCTCCAGCATCCAGAGCATTTCTCTTTCTTATGTAGTAGGGTAAACCACATTGGATCTAGACTGCCATGGATCAAATATTGACCCTAATATTTATTAGCTGTGCGCCTTTAAGCTAATAACTTTATCTCGAACTCACTTTTTCCCTTTGTAAAATGAATATCACATTAAAGGTGGCTTATTATAAATTTTAGATTATTATAATCACATAAATCATCCCAGAATTTGTAAAACAAGAGTTCTTTACCAAGTAGAAATAGAACTTTTAAAAGTAAAATCATGGATATCAATAATACAAGCAATTTTGCTATAAAATATAAAATTACCCATATTTTATCTGAAGTAATAAGTATAATGTTGGAAAACCTATCCTTGCTCCATTTTTCAAAGTATCAATTTCTAAAACTATTTTGTTAGGAAAATATGTTTTCATATTTCATATGGAAAAGCTACAGCATCTTATTGTAATCTTTTGAACTTTATTTAAGCTTTATTTGAATTTGGAAAACATTCTAAATATTCTACAAACACATGTAACTGTATATGTAATAAAAAATAAAAGTGGATAGTAAACATTGTTTGGGAATGTGATATTTTAGCCATCTTTGAGATTAATATCAGTGAATTTTGTTTGAGCTACTCGAGATAATCAAAATTAAGCGTGTTCATTTTTCTAACTCAAAATTACCTGACTTTAAGAGAATCGTGAAAATCTTTTGATTGTTTTCTAGAATTAGCTAAATTTAGATATCAGTAATAAGCAAGACCAAAGAACCCCAAATGTATTAATTACTTGCTCATTTTACAGGCAGAACAAGATTGTTTTAGAAAAGAACAATGTGTTCTTTACATTTGGGTACTGGAATATAGATTTGAACCAGACTGCTTCAATAAAATGTCATAGACAAGCATACATTTTTAACTTTTGTCAAGGAGAAACTAAGTATTTCGATTATGAAAATAGGGTGGGACTTACCACAACTTTTTATTGCTCTTGAACATAAAGCTTTATAGGCAAAGAGATGAAACCTGAGGATAAAAGAAGAAGAAATATATGTAATCACAGTGACTGAAATAAATGAACAGTGTAGATTACAGAAGAGGCAACCTCTAACTGCTGCCATTTTTATATAAAGAATTTTGTTTGGGCAATATGGAGCATGCTCTGACTCGAATGCAGCATGATATAGTGGACTCGGTTCTTAGACCAACACAGGCTCTAATATTAACTCTGACTATATTATGTCAGGCAAAATTTAAATATTGAGTTTCAGTTATTTCATCTGACCAATAAGCAAAAAGTTGCCTGAAGAGTATAGGAAGTTATATGAAATTATTTTATCTAAACCTGGCACAAATGTGCTATTTCACAATTGTAACTCTTTATCAGTAGTCATCCTGGTTTAATTAAATACAGGACCTTGGGAAAATTATTATTTATTGCACCTTCCATGTCAATTTCTTTTATAGTAGATACCAAACAGTCCACAAATGTAACCATGTAGAAACTTTATGTCTTTGATATGACCTTTTCTCCTTTCTTTCCTTTCGATTCAAAGTGGCCTCATCTAGCACCCTGATTCACCTGCTTCTTCTCCCTTGCATGTCCACTCCCTTACTCATTAAGCCCTCAGGACAATGTTCTGGTCATCATCAAGGCATCAAATAATCTTATAAATAAATCCTTGGGTATATTTGTGGTAGGCAGTTAGATAGACATGGCAGAATAAGGGCAATGGGCCAGGTACAGGACATCACCAGGGCCTAGCCCCAGCTGCCTAGCAACAAGCAAAACTGGGAAAACAAGGGCCTCCCCTCCCTTTTCTTCCCTGGCATATTGCTGGTCATGTGGTTTAGACCCCCCGACCTTCCCTTCCTAGAGATTACATCTAGGCCTCAGTTGTGTTTCACCTTCAGGTCCAGAGAAGCAGAAAAACTAAACACACGATGCCATGTGCCATGTCTGACATCAGGACCAGCTGCATTTACTAATAATGACTGCCCCCTCCCCCTGGCACCAACCAATCAGTGGAGAACACACTCTGAAAGGACACACCTGGAAAGCTGATGAACATTGTATTGAGATCCTCCCCCAGGACACCCTCTACAATCCCCACCCTTACAAGCCTTTAGGGCAGAGGACACAGTTCTCTCTCCCTCCCCAGAGCACACCTGTGCCTTTCCCCTCCCCCTCCTCCTCTCTCCCCTACACTTCTCTCTCCTAAGCTCCAAGGGTGCTTATTTTACCTCTGTTCTAAATAAACTTTCTCTTATAGTTTGAGTTCTTTCCCAGCCAGAATTCAAGTATGGAGGTTGCTGAACCAAGGTCCTGTCTGACCCCACCAGTCTAACACCTGGTGCCATTATCACAACTGCCAACATATTGACCCTAGAGACAAAGTTTCGGTCAAACTGGAGATAATATTTAGGCCTTGGTGTGCTTCAGCTCCAGGCCCAGGAAAGCAGTGAAATCTGACAAAGTGATACCATGACTGACATCAAGACCAGATACAGTGATCCACTACTCCCCACCCTAGCACCAACCAAGCAGTAGAGACCACATCCCTGATACTGATCCTAACTAATTTAGTCACTGTGACTAACGATGTTTCTCTTATATAACACATTCCCCGAAAGCCATCAAAGAGCCAGGTCTTTAGCATTAGTTTACCTGTGTCTCTGGGCATGGGCCACTCTCTAAAAATAAACCCTTACTTTCTTTGCTATAAACTCTGTTCCTCTCTTATTGGGCTTTGATACACACAAGCAAAGGATTGGTCCTGCAACACAAATTCAAGTGAGTAAAATCTAATTTTGTTTCTAAGTGCCACTACTGTTCTTAAGATTCCTATTTTATAGATGTCAAAAATGCTTAACTCCACCAATTCATGGCCACTCAATTACTTCTGTTTTAAAAATGAGTCTCTTAGAATTCTACCTCACACATGCACCACCACTAGGCACACACAAATGCACAGGTGTGGTTCTCCCTCTTATTTTCTCTCTGAGTCTAAATCCTGGAGTGAAGTTATATATTATCCTAGCATTAGAAAGGAGGTATCTGGTCTTCATGCCACTTTCTGGCTTCTCTGGTCTGCAGAGAAAGGTAGTTCATATCAATCTGGCCCACACTACTGTCACTGTCTTCTTTAGCCCAGTTCATATCCCCATACCAGATTTCAATTGTCAAAACCATACAATTTGCATCCTCTCTGCTCTAACCATAAGTTCTCTTCTGGTGGCACCTTGCTTTTTCCAACAATTCTGAATCCTTGATAGGGGTTGAGTGCTCAAGAATGTTGGTTATCTTTTCACAATACTTCAGAGGTCGTGATTTTGTGTGGCTGACCTCATACGGATCTAAGGAATCTCCTTCAGTCATTGGTCATTGGTACTCTAACCCCGCGTGCCATTTTGGACAGTGGGTTTTCCTATACAAGGCTTGTCACTTCCTGAGTTATACTGTGAGAAGCCAATCAATTAGTACTTTCTCCTCATATCTACAGGTTTACTTTATCTCCTCCATTTTGGGGGGCCTGGTCCAAAAAACAAGGGCTGGGCACTTCCCAGAGACCATTGTTTCTAATATCTAGTCACATTCCTTTGCGATGTCTTTTTCCATATGCTAATCAGTCGAAACCTCACTTCCTATTTTAAGTTATCAATTCTTGGCTCAAATTCCAACTGGCTTTGCCTCTTCATATTTAATTTGGACTTCTGGCACTGAAGCAAAAATAAATATACTTCTGTCTCAAGCACAAGTTTCTTGAAATTGAAAGTCCGGTCTTTTCAAAACATTGTCTCCACAAGAGGTTTACAGACATTCTGAAGTGAAGAATTTGCCTCCTTGTTTGATTTTTTTCTCCTCTTGTTTTACTTTTATCATCTCTGCCCTGAGGATACAGTTTATAGAAACCCGTTCCTGCTGCCTGAGAGCATAAAATAAAAGGAATGGGCAAACATGGTTTTGATGTCAAAACTTTACCCAGTGCACTTGCCACTGCTAAACAGATTTAGAATAGACTGGAGAGCATGGGTGTTTAATATCCCACTCATTCGTGGTTTCTGCCATTGTGGTTCTTTACACATGATTCCTTCCTTAAGTTCTTCTTTCCAAGTTTGCATATTCAAATCCAAACTACAGCAGTCCTTCCTTATCCCAGTTTTGCTTTCCATGGTTTCAGTTACACATAGTCAACCTCAATCCAATAGTATATGGAAAATTATAGAAATAAACAAGTCATAAGTTTTAAATGGTAGTTCTGAGTAGCATATGAAATCTCACCAGTCCAGCTCCCTCCCAGTGGGACCTGAATCATCCCTTTGTCCAGCACCTCCACCCTATATGTGCTCTCCATCCATTATTCACTTAGTAGGCCCCCTCCGTTGTCAGATGGATTCTCACAGCATCACAGTGCTTGTGTTCAAGTTACCCTAATTTTACTTAATAAAGGCCTGAAAAGGTGAGAGTAGTGATGCTGGCAATTCAAATATGCCAAAGAGAAGCAGTAAAGTGTCTTTTTTAAGTGAAAAGGTGAATGCTCTTGAACTCATAGGAAAGGGGAAAAAATCATATACTGAGTTTGCTTATATCTGTGGTGAGAAAGATTCTTCTCTCTGTGAAATTATAAAGAAGAAAAGAGAAATCCGTGCTAATTTTGCTGTCACATCTCAAATCGCAGAAGTTACAGCCACAATGTGTGACAAGTGCTTAGCCCTTACAGAGACGTCAACAAGGGATTCCCTGAAATGAATGACATAAAGTCATTTACTGCAAATAAGAAATGGTTACAGATTCAGAAATAGTTTTGGATTAAAAATGTAAAAAAAGAAAAGAAACTGTTTCTATCATCCCATGGCCATTCTCTCTTTAGTGTGTGCCTGTGTCCAAAGGACACCAATCCGATTGAATTAGGCCCACCCTAATGACTTCATCTTAACTTGACAGCACCTCCAAAGACCCTAGTTCCAAATAAGGTCACATTTCAGGCTTAACGTGGGTTTAGACTTCAACATATTTTTGGGGGGAGGGAGGAATAATTCAGCCCATAACTATAGCTAGTAATGCTTGACACAGTAAGTATTCAAAATATATTTGAAGAATGGATAAAAGATGATTTATGCATGAGTTGTCTTCATAATTTGAAAGTATTGACTTTATAGATGCCAGCTTATCATCAACATACAGCAGCATGATTCTTGCTTTTAACCAAATGGTCCATTTGAATATAAATTTGCTTCTATATCACTGCCTAGTTCCTTTTTTTCCCTGAAATGTTCCCTTTTTTTATTTTAAAGATTTTCATTTGAAGCTTCCTGCTATTATAACTTTCCTGCTGAAAGTCCAAGTCAAATCTATTCAATCAGTACCCATTAATCTATTTCATTACAAATCACAGAGAAATCAAATCTGAAAGAAAAAAATGATGTTGTACAGTACATTCACTTCCCTCTCTTAACCTAAGCCCTTCAGTCAGTCAGCTGTTCAATTTCCTTGCAAATAAGTTTAAGATAATTCATATATTTAACTTTACATTATGTTTAGGTATTTGCTGAAACATCTCTGCATTATGCCATTGTATCTACATAAAAATAAAATCTAACTGTGAAAACTAAAACCGCACTGCACCACATAAATGGTATGTGTGGCTATTGATAATGATATAAAAATTCAAGGATGAGTCATTAACATTATAGACCCAATGATTTGTGATCTCAATCAAAATTGCTTTGAACAAAAGAGTGAATGATTACAATATTATCTAATTCCCACTGGAAAATACTAAACTCCCACAATATTAAATTCTATCCAATCATATTATTTATATTCAACATTACTTCAAAAATGTCCATTCAAAATGCTTTATAACAACTACAAAATAATGGCGTTTACAACAGAGCAAGACATGAGAAAGCAGCATGGAGAAAATATTTTAGATAAATAACTCTGAAAACATTTCCATCTACAAGTGTAACATAAGCCCTAAAAATATTCACAAATAAAGTATCTTGGGTTTTCACATTAATGCCATACATTAATGAGACAATATATTAGTAAAGAGTAAAAAACAAAGAATTACACATAAATGCAATTCACAACAAGTATGATTTTTTCATACTAGAATACCAAAATAATAAATGACTGAAATGTTTCTAAATATTTCATTTCACAAAGTATATATTTTTCCTCTTTCATCATGATTTTCAATTTCTTGCCTGTCGCCTACTTCCTGGACTATTACCTGTTGGAACATTTGCCTCTGTGCCCAGTCTGTATTAAATTATCACTTTTCTTTTTTTCTTTTTTTTAAATATATTTTATTGAGTTTTTACAGAGAGGAAGGGAGAGGGATAGAGAGTTAGAAACATCGATGAGAGAGAAACATCGATCAGCTGCCTCCTGCACATCTCCTACTGGGGGTGTGCCCGCAACCAACGTACATGCCCTTGACCGGAATCGAACCTGGGACCTTTCAGTCCGCAGGCCGACACTCTATCCACTGAGCCAAACCGGTTTCGGCTAAATTATCACTTTTCATCAACATGACTCTTTGGCATTTTTACTTTATAAAATAAAAATATCACCTAAAAACAACCAGAGTATGATTTTTGTTTTTTTGTTTTTTCCCTAAGCTATATTCTAATGGTGGCTCAGATAGCTTATCCTGTTTAAGTTACCTCATATGTAAACTTAATAATTGTGCACTAGTGTTGAGATGTTCTAAAACTACCTATAAAAGGTTTGCATCTACTGTGTAATGAATAAATGACAGCCCCCTTATCAGTCACATCTACTCCAAAGGGCATATCAAAGAAAATTGCTGAATTGTACTGAATGACTCCTGAAAATGAATATCATTTTCTTTTCAGCCCAAATCATTTCTGCACAATAGCGTCACTCATTCCTGGTTTGTACCTTTTCCTTTCCCACAATGATTTTGTCATATGTTGTCAACTCCTGTAGGGTAAGAGCTTGACAATTAGCTTTTTTATTTGTTTAATACTCATCCAAGGGTATGTTGAGAGAGAGAGAGAGAGAGAGAGAGAGAGAGAGGGAAACATTGATTGGTTGCTTCCCATATGTGCCCCAACTGTCGAACCAGCAACCTAGGTATGTGCCCTGACCAGGAATCAAACCTGCAAAGTTTTGGTGTACAGGTGATGCTTCAATTGAGCCACCTGGTCAGGTCCGGACAATTAGCTTTTTTTATTATTATTATAATGTGTCTGATATTACGTGTCTGATTGCCAAGACATCCATCTGTAATAAACATTGCTGGCTGCCCAACCCAAGAAGTTCCCATTTTTAGAAAGTTCTGAGGGACCTAGAAAACTGACCATTCGACTAACCACTTGCTTTTCCCTTCCTGTGCTATAGTTCCATAGTTCCCATTCTTTTCTTTTAATTCACTAATAAACAGTAAACCTGTGAAAACTTTGGCACTTCACTCTTGACCTTAAAGACAGATCCCCGGTCCATTTCCTCTCTCTCTCTCTCTCTCTCTCTCTCTCTCTCTCTCTCTCTCTCTCCTCCCCTCTGACCTCCTGTGTGGCCCTGGGGGTGCTATGTACCCTCCAGGGCCTGTGAGTAATAAACCTGTCTTTTTAAAGTTTTCTGATGGTTGCTGTGAGGTGCATCTTGCAATCATAATATGAACAAGGGCTGGTCCAACCACAACATTGGCTCAGGTTGGGAAAATGTCTCTGGGGATCATCATAAACTGATGGGCCCAAGTGAATGGCCTGAGGCATTCCTAGCTGAGAACATCACTATCCATAGACTGAGGCTAACACAAAACACTCCCATATCTCTTCAACCCAGCCTGACATTGAGACAGCATACCTGGGCCTGGTAACCGAAGGATGCCAGATGGACATAAGGAGTGCCAGTTAAGTTGATCATAAGAATGTCACCACCCCTCTATACTCCTTACTCAAAAACACAGAAGTAAATGATTTTGTCTCCCTTCTAACCACCTGCTTCCTTGCAGATGTTAAAACTACTATTCCCAAACACATCTGCAGTTGATCAAGGTTTGACCTCTGTATGATCTTTCTAGAGTGCCAGCAATGAGCCACAATGCCATCTTGCTCCAACAGTTCAGGCTTGGAGATAGTTGCCAAGCAACCCAACAGGAGGAGGAAGTAACTGCACCCTGAGGTTGAAAATCCCACTCCCAGAACCCTTCCAAGCCCACCTTTTCACACAAGCCTGCCTTGTCCCCAGTTTATAAAAAGCAAGCCAAGCAGAGCCAATCCCCAAGCCATTTCAGAAAAACATCCTTTCCTCTGCGCTGCTTCCCTTGTGCTAGAACATAAACTTAATAAAGTCTGGAAATTTCTCTGGGGTTTCCTCTTGATTTCTACCTTCAGAAACCCAGGAACCCCAATGCTGATAACAAAATGATGTGTTTATATCCTATCTCTTTCACAAAACTAGGCATGAACATTTTTTACCTCAAAATTCCTTCTATAGGGTGTCCCAAACAATGCATATATGTTTTATCAGATTATAATTCACTCAATTTTCACTCATTTTCAGGTTTAACTGATTTGAAATAGTGGGTAAAGCCGGACTAAGCTTTGAACAGAGAAACTATATCCTAAAGTACCACTAGCCTTTTTTTTTATGGGGATACAGAAAAGATAAAGTTTATGGTACAAAACTGGCAACAGTTGGCAGATTGAGGGCATACAAATACTGGATGAAATGATTCCATTGCTTCATATTATCAGCAGTGTCTGGATTAGAACAGTCATCAGTTTGAAAACAGGTTTTGCCCAAAAAAATTATTAATTTCTGTAGATTATTTTAAATTTTGAAAATTAATGGTATGTTAATAAACACTCAAAGCTCATATACATTTTGAGGGGACATCTTGTATATTTCAACCATTTTTATCCACTTTCACAAATTATCAGAAGAGTAATTGCCTCTACTGGATTCCCTTTTCCATAGAATACCCTTCTTCTTACATCCATACAACTTATCCCATCATCTCATTCAGTATTTACTCAAATATTATCTTTTCAATGAATTTTACTTGGGCCCCCATATTTAAAATTGAAACTCTAACTCATTCATAGTTTCATGCTTTTCTCTTAGCATAATCTATTTTTGTTCCATGCCATATTTATCCACAGACAACTATGTAGTCTACATATTCAGTTGGTCTAATATTAGCCTATTTCTAAGAAAAAAAATGAGCTCCTCCATAGAACCGGGATTCTTCTACAGAAGTTCAGTGAAGGGTACTGGGCACATAGTATGCCTCCATAAATATTCACTGGATAAATGATGCATGTATTTCTCTTAAGCTACCAAGCAATCATTTTTTCTAACTCTAGAGGAAAAACATTTTATTTTATGCAAATCTTTCAAACACTGTATGATAATTTTTATGTGTGCAATCTAAAAAAACAACAAAAAAAAACAAACAACAAAAAAACAGAAGAGCAGGGTTATAGATATAGAGAACAAATTGGTGGTTACAAGAGGTGGGAGTGGGTGGGGCACAATGGGTAAACTGGTTTTTTAGTTCAAATTAATTGAATATTTTCTGAAAAGCTTGACAATGTAAAATTAAGAATCAGAATTTTAAAATAAGACATTAAAATAAAAAGATTAGGCAGATTTGATAAAGAGCCAAGTGGATTCTAGAACTGAAAAAGATAACACTTGAAAAAAAAATCCAAACCTATAAAAACACAAACGTTTAATACTAAATAATTTATAAATTAAAAAGAAAATAAGTGCAATATTGTATGATGTTATTTAAAACAGACAGAAGTGGCCAGGGAATTATAAAACAAAGTCCAATTTAAGGAAGATGGATGGTGAGGCGATCCCAACATTCCTCTCTTCCAATAAAAACAACAAATAAACCACCACAAACCAAAATTAGTCTAGGAAAGCTCTAGACTATAATGAGGAAGCATCAGTAGCCTCACCAAGCTCAGAAACCAAGGGCAGACACATAAAAATGCATATTTTAGATGCATGACCCTATCCTCAAGTCCAGAGCAGCCTGGTACCAAGAGGGATCCTCTCAAAGGGCTTTCACCCCACTTGGGAAAGGAGAGTAGGAGAACACCATGGGCATTTGCAAACTTTGCTACTGAGGAACCCCCCAGTCTTCATCAATGCTCAACGCTGCTGATGGAGCTGCCCGGATTCCCAGCCAGGGTGTTTCCTCCCCATGACTGTCACTATGGTGACACCTGACCCCAGGTGCCCTAACCACTACTGTGCCCTGCTCTCCGGTACCAAATTGCCATAGCTCCTCATCATGGACAAGATGAGCTGCCACTGCTCTAAACCCAAACCTCAACTACCCAATTATGATTTCGACCTGCCGTTACCAGAGCAGAGCTTCCTTTTCTTGAGTCATAAGCAGCTTTATCCACTGACAGATACCAGGCTGCACTACTACAGCTGTGTGCTCCAGCTCCAGAGTTCTAAGTCACAGGTTTGATAAATTACCAGGGCTACATTGCTGCTACTTTCTACATTGCTGCTACTTTGGACTACAGGGCCAAAGTTGAAGCTTTAACCTATCATCACTGGGTGGCACCACTACAGCTATGTGCCACAGACCCCAGGTTATAGGTCACAACTTGGACCTGCTATCATCTGGGCTGAATTGCTGATGTTCCACAACTGCATACAAGGGCCAGAGTTGGGAATTTGATCCACCATCCTCAAGGCTACTATTGCACTCTGCCCACTCGGATCAAGTTATTGCTGTGCCCTGTCATCCCAATGTCCATGCTGCTGCTGTGTCCTGCCCTCAAGGTCCAATCACTGAAGCCCCCGAGTCCCTGACCCAGTTCCACTGCGCACTCCTGAACCTTAAACACTGGCAGTGCTTCAGCTGCGCTTTCTGGACAAAGATGTGTGTCTGATCTCAGTATCCTAGTCCTTAGTACTCTGAGTGACAGTGTCCTAGACCTGGCAACAAGAGGGATCTCCTAGCTAGAGCTTCCTCCCAAGAGCAGAAAAGAAGAGGAGGAGGAAGCCAGCAGCTTTCACCTCCAAGGATCCCAATGACCCTAGTTTCCAATGCCATCCACAGGACCTCCACAGTCTTGACAAGAGAAGATCCCCATTTTTGCCAATGTTGACATCAGCTGATTGAGATGCCATCACTGTGCCCTCACATGAAGCAGAAGAGCTGCACTCCAATGAGCCAGCAACTTCAGAACCACTTTTAGGTGAACGTCTTTCCCCAAGGAAGCCAGTCCCAGAAGGCTGGAAGATATGGCTACTCCCTTAAATATATAGATATCAATGCAAAGCCATCAGAACAAAAAGCAAGAAAACAATATACCATTACATTAAATAATAATACTGTAATTTTCAGTAAATGACCACCAAAAAAATATGGAGACCTGTGGAGTTACCAAAAAAAATAATAATTCAAAATAATTATTTTATTTATTGGATAAAGGACTTAAACATAAGAAAGGAAACCTTAAAAATCTTAGGAGAATTCATAGGCAGCAAAATATCAGACATATGTTGTAGCAATATCTTTACCGATACAGATCTTAGGACAATGAAAACTAAGGAAAAAATAAATAAATGAGACTACATCAAAATAAAAAGCTTCTGCACGCAAAAGAAACAATCAAAAAACAGCAAGAAAGCCCATTGCATGGGAGAACACATTTGCCAACGTTATATCCAACAGGGGTTTAATCTCTAAAATTTATAGGAAATTCATACAACTTAACAAAAGGAAGATAAACAATCCAATCAAAAAAATGGGCAAAGGATCTAAATAGATACTTTTCAAAGAGGACATACAGAAGTCCAAGAGACATATAAAAACATGCTCAAAGTCACCAATCATTTGAGAGATGCAAATCCAAACAACAATGAGGTACCATCTCACACCTGTCAAAATAGCTATCATCAACAAACAACAAGTGCTGGTGAGGATGCCAAGGAAAAGGAACTCTCTTGCACTGCTGGTGGGAATTCAGACTGGTACAGCCACTGTGGAAAATAGTATGGTGATTCCTCAAAAAATTAAAAATGAAACTCCAATTTAACCCAGTAATCCCACTTTTAGGAATATATCCCAAGAAATTAGAAACACCAATCAGAAAGGATATATGCCCCTATGTTCCCCACAGCACAATTTACAATAGCTAAGTTTTGGAAATAGCCTAAGTGCACATCAGCAGATGAGTGGATTAAAAACAGTGGTATATCTATGCAATGGAATACTATGCTGCTGTAAAAAGAAGGAACTCTTACCATTTGCAACAGCATGGATGGATCTGGAGATCATTATGCTAAGCAAAATAAGGCAGTCAGAGAAAGATACATATCACATGATCTCACTCTTTTGTGGAATATAATGAACAACATAACCTGATGAACAAAAATAGAGCCAGAGACAGAGAAGCATCGAACAGACCGTCCAACCTCAGAGGGAAGGCAGGGGAGGGAGAGGTAAGAGAGCAACCAAGGACTTGTATGCATGCATATAAGCATAATTCATAGACACAGACAGTAGGAGGGTGAGGACATGTATTGGGGGGGTTGGAACAGCCGATGAGGTCAATGGGGAAACAAGGAGACATATGTAATACTTTAAACAATAAAGAATTTAAAATCTAAAAACATTATTATTTTAAGGTATCCTATATAATAAAAGGTTAATATGCAAATTGACCGAATGGTGGAACAACCCATCACTATGACACGCACTGAGCACCAGGGGGCAGACACTCAACGCAGGAGCTGCCCCTTGGTGGTCAGTGTGCTCCCACAGGGGGAGTGCTGCTCAGTCGAAAACCTACTGACAACCTCTCCCACCTCCACTGCAGCACTAAGGAGCAACAAGCCGAGCAAGGAGCAACTAGCAGGCAGGTGATAAGGAGTGAGGGGTCCCAGAATGCGAGAGGGATCCTGGATTGTGATAGGACAAAGGCCAGGCTGAAGGACACCCCCCGCCCCCGAGTGTATGAATTTCATGCACTGGGCCTCTAGTGATTAATAAAATTCAAGAGAATACAGATACCCAATGAATTCAGGAAAGCAAGAAGTTTAACAAAGAGATAGAAATCACAAAAACCAAACAAAATTTTGAACCTAAAGCATACAATGAATGAAAGAGAAAATGCAATAGAGAGATTCAACAGCTCATTTAATTATGTAAAAGAAAAAACCTGAGAAATTGAAGAAAAATATAATATCAAGAGTGATCTTAATTAGAGCAGAAAAAAGAAATAGGAATGAAAAAGAAGAGCTTCTGGTTCAAGATGGCAACATAGGAGGATCCTGAACTCATCTTCTCCCATGGACACACTCAATCTATAACTATAGGAAACAATATCTCTGAAAAACTCCAAACTAGCAGAGCCAATCCTATACATCAGGAAAATGAGGGGGAAAAAACACACTGAAACAGGTAGAGGAGGCCAGACTCAGTCTCACCATAAACCCAAGCCCCTGCCCAGCAACAAACCACTGGGAAGGAACTTACTACTCCTGCTTCTCCTTGAAGAGGGGAGGGTTTGGACCCCACATGTGGTGCCCCAACTTTTAACACTTTCATCTGAGAGATAGGCCCCCAAAACATCGAGCACTGAAAGCCAATGGAGCTTGTGTCCATGAGACCATAAAGCTAGATAGCAAACAGTTTTAATAGGTTTGCAAGAACTCACTGTGGCTTACCCCCTAGAGATCAACAAGAGGCAGTTCACTGAAGCCCCTGGTATTTCCTTGAAAAATGTGTATTTACTTATCTTAAAAGTTGAAGTCCAAGGGACAGGCTTCTAATATAGGAGACTATTGTAATATTCTCTATAGATAGACCATGCCAGAGGGTACCAAAATCACTGTCTTCTCCTGCCACTCTCCAGGTCACCGGTATCTCCCAGAAAGGAGCTTGTGCACACCTGGTTCATTTGCTTTTGCAGATGCCGCCCAGGGGATGCATCCTTGATTGCAGGTCTGGTGGCTAGTAGAAATACATCCACAGGCTCCACAGAACTAAAACAGAGAGGTAGTTCTTAACTAGCTATCTTCCAGAGCACAGCACAGAGGCAGCAGACTACAACACCCAGACTTTCCCTGAGAGAGGACCACTTGCAGATCTTAAAAGCTACATCCTTAGGAGCAGAATTCTTATTTAACCTGCAATCCTCCTCAGAGACCAGAGAGGCCAGCAGGTGCCATCTTAATGTTCTCCTTCTGCCCCACCCCAGGTTACCAGTGTTTCTATGAAAGGAGCTTGTGCATCGATCTGGTGCCCTGGCTTTTATGGCTGCTGCCCAATCTCCCCTCAAAGAGTTATATTCAAATACTTTAAAAGCTGCTGCCTGAGGCTACAGCTTCCAATCAGTCTTTATGTAGCTTACTGATATCCTCTCTTTGAAACTCCGATAAGTCTTGGCACAACCTCAACTATGGGGACCGCTAAGAAACAGAAGGCTGCCTAGACAGAAGTTTAAGAGACAACCAAGAGCTAGGGCAGGGATCAGGACAAGGTTCATCTCCTACACGGGGCCACCCATTTGACTGGGAGAAGTGGCTGGTTTATTTAATGCACAAAGCATCAAGAAAAATAAAGAGAGAACTATATCCCAAATGAAAGAAAAAGCTAAAACCCAGAAAAGACATTAATGAAATGGGGATAAATGATTTACCTAATACAGAATTCAAAAAATTGGCATAAAGATACTCACTAAGGTCAGGAGAATAATGTAGGAACAAATGTGAATTTTAACAAAAATATAGAAAATAAAAGAAAGTCCCCCCAGAAAATTCGCAGAGCTAACATGCAATAACTGAGCTGAAATATTCAATAGAGAGGGTTCTACAGTAGACCAGAAAAAAATGGAAGAAAGGGTCAGTGAACTCGAAGGCAGGGAATTGGAATTCATCCAGAGGAACAAAAAGAAAAAGAGTGACAATAGCTTATAGAACCTTAATCCAAAAATCCCCACACCAAGACACATTACAATTCAATAGACAAATGTTAAAGACAAAGCACTTGCCTGTCACTCATACATGGGAACAGGTCATTGGCCAGAATGGTCATGGCCACTGCAAGGTCACAACATTTGGGATATTTTAACCCCCTAAACAAAGGAATTCGCACACTTTGTTCTTCTTATGCTCTTGAGACTCTTATTTTCCAAGGCATGCTCTCCTGTATTTGCCCACATGGCCCATGGCATGTGGACCCTCACACACAATGGACTAATGAACTACAATTAACCTGATGCTGAATTGGACCTGTATGCAACAAGGAATGGAAACTCTGGACACTGACTTTGCTTCTAGCTTTACAGAAACCCCAGCTACACTTCTTCTATGACGAAAATGGAACTTTGGAAACCTAGGGATGTAATTCCATGCAAATAAAAATCACTCATCCTCCTGTGCAAGTCTCAGAAAATTCTTTTTATCAAGATATTGTAAGGACCCCCACCCCCAGCTCCCAGTGGGGAAGAGGACACTTCTCCAATAGCAGGAGCACATAAATATAAAAAGCAAATATTAACAGACCTAAAGGGAGAAAGAAAAGGTAATACAGTAATAGTAAGGGACTTCAACACTCCTACTTTCATCAATGAATAGACCATCCAGACAGAAAATCAATAAGGAAACCTCTACATGTTAGATCAGATAGACCTAACAGATGTTATATGTTAGACCAAAAAACAAGTCTTAAAAAATTTAGGAAGATTGGAATCATGTCAAGCAACTTTTCCAACTATAATGACATGAAACTAAAAATCAATTACAGTAAGAAAACTGAAAAATTCACAATTTTGTGGGGATAAAATAACATGCTACTGAACAAACAATGGATCAAAAAAAGACATCAAAACAGAAAATTAATAAATAGTTTGATAAAAATGAAAAAACAGTATACTAACATTTATGGGATGCAACAAAAGTAATTCAAAGAGGGAAGCTCATAGCAATATGGCCTATGGTAATAACCAAGAAAGATCTCAAATAAACAAACTGACTTTATACCTTAAGGAACTGGAAAAGAACAAACTAAGATCACAGTTAGCAGAAGAAAGAAAATAGAGATCAAAGCAGGAATAAATAAAGACTAAAGACAGTAGAAAAGATCAATAAAACTAAGAGTTGGTTTTATAAAAAGATAAAATACACAAGGCTTTATCTAGACTTTTTTTATCAAAAAAAGAGGACTTGAATGAATAGAAATAAAAATGAGATGGTACGACTAATACCACAGAAATACAAAGGAGTATAAGATACTATTATGGACAATTATACATTAACCTAGAAGAAATGGATAAATTTCTATAAACATACAACCTACCAAGACTGAATAATAAATAAACAAAAGATCAGAACAGACTGGTTATTAGTAAAGAGATAAAATTTGTCACCAAAGCTCTACCCAAAAGAATAAAAGTTCAGGACCAAGATGGCTTTACTGGTGAATTATACCAAAGACATTTTAAGAAAAATTAATACCAATCCATCTCATAATCTTCCAAGAAATAGAAGAGAAAATGACACTTCCAAATTAAATTTACCAAGCTGGCATTACTCTGATACTATAGCCAGGATCAGAACACTACAAGAAAAAGAACATTATAGCCAATGTCTCTGATAAATACAAATGTAACCCCTACCTCCAAATGCTAGTAAATTGAATTTAAGAGCACATTAAAAGGAGCACATACCATGATTAGGAGGGAAACAGTCTTGGGATGCAAAGATGATTCAACACTTGCAAATTGCTTAATGTGGCACACCACACTAACAGATTGAAGGATAAAAATTACGTGATCATCTCAATGCATGCTGAAAAATAATTTAACAAATTCAACGTCCTTCCATGATAAAAACAAAACAAAACAATTCAGCAAATTAAATATAGGAAGAACTTACCTCAATAAAAGGCTATGCATGACAAGCTCATAGCTAACCTCATACTCACTGGTGAAAGTGAAGTCTTTCCTCTGAAAGCAGTAAGAATACAAAAATGTTCATACGCAACACTTCTATGCAACATAATACTGGAAGTCTAGCCCCTGAAATCATGCAAGGAAAAGAAATAAAAGGCATCCAAATCAGAAAGGAACATCTCTATTTGCAGATGACATGACCTTATATATAAATCTCTAACGAAGCCATAAAAAAAAACTGTCAGAACTAATAAGTGAAGTTTCAGGCTGCAAATGTCAGCCTACAAATATCAGTTACATTTCCATACACTACCAATGAACCATCTAAAAGAAACATTAAGAAAGCTATCTGATTTATAATAGCTTTCAAACAATAAAAATACTTAGGAATAAATTTAACCAAGGAGGTGAAAATCCTGTATACTAAAAACAATAAGAATTTAATAAAGAAAGTAAAGAAGTAAAAAATAAATGGAAATATACCCCATGTATTTGGATTAGAAGAATTAATATTATTAAAATGTCTATACTGTCTAAAGAAATGTACAGAGTCAGTGCATTCTCTATCAAATTTCCAATTGCATTTTTCACAGAAATGGAAAAACTCTATTCTAAAATGTGTATGGAACCATAAAACAAACAAACAAACAAACAAAAAAAACACCTTAATAGCCAAAGCAACCTTGAGAAAGAAGAAAGCTGGAGACATCACACTTTCCAGAAATAAACCTACATATACACAGCACTGTTTGACAGGGTTGCCAAGAACACAGAATAGATAAAGCACAGTATCTCCAATAAATGGTATAGGGAAACTGATACCCACGTGCAAAAGAGTGAACCTGGATTTCTATCTTACACCACTCACAAAAAATTACTAAGAATGCATTAAATATTCAAATGTAATACCTGAAACCATAAGACTTTCATGAAAAAAAAAAAAAAACACCATAGGAGAAATGATCCTTAACAATGTTGCAACAAAAACTAAAACAAGTGAAAGTACATTAAACTGAGGAGAATTAGCACAGCAAAGGAAACCATCAACAAAATTTTTAAAAAGCAACCTAAAATTGGAGAAAATATTTACAAACCATAGATCTGATAAAGGGTACTATCTAAATTATATAAAGAACTCATACAATTTAGTAGCAAAAAAATCAATAATCCAGTTAGAAATGGTCAAAGGATCTGAATAGATATTGTTACAAAGATTATATGTAGAGGGCTAACAATTACATAAAAAGGTGCTCAACAACACTAATATAAGAAAAATGCAAATCAAAACTACAATTATATACCATATCACACCTGTTTATATGGCCTTTATAAAAAAAAAGAGTAAATGTTGGCAGGGATATGGAGAAAAAGACATCTTTACACATATTAGGTGGGGATGATAACTGATAGTTATTATGGAAAACATTATGGAGGTTCCTTAAAATATTAAAAATAGAACAAGCATATGATCAAGCAATTCAACTCCTGTGAATATATCCAAAAGAAATGAGTTCAGTGCTTCAAAGAGATATCTGTACTCCCATGTTTATAGCAACATTATTCACAATAGCCAAGATGTGGAAACAACCTTAATGTACTTCAATAGATAAATGGATAAGGAAGTTGTGATGTAGGTTGATGGTTGATAGCTAGAGATGATAGGTAGATAGATAGATAGATAGATAGATAGATAGATAGATAATAGGTAGGTAGGTAGGTAGATAGATAGATAGATAGATGATAGATAGATAGAATACTATTCAGCTATAAAAAAAAGAAAAATAAATCCTGACATTTGTGACAACATGGACAGACCATGAGAGTAATATGCTGTCAACTAAAGCAGAAAAAGGCAGTGGTATAGCATCACTTACATGTGGAATATTGAAATACACACACACTAATTTCATATAAACAGAAATGAAAGATGGTTGTCAGAGACTGGGAGGAGGTGTAAATGGGAAGATATAGTTCAAAGGCTACAGATTTTCAATTATAAGAAGAATAAGTTCTGTAGAATTAAGGTACAGCATTGTGACTATCCTATGTAATAAAGAGCTAATATGCAAATGGTCATCATGCTCTCATGCCCTCACACCATAACGGCTCAGACACTCAACACTGGGGAGAGAGGAATGGAGACCAGCCATGCACAAATGAGCTCACAACAGAGGAATGGGGACCAGCCAGGCTGTGGCCCGGGAGAGGGACAAGCTGCCCACCCCACAATCCCAGGTGCCAGCAGCTCAGGCTGTGGCCTGGGAGAGGGACAAGCTGCCTGACCCGCAGTCCCCACCTTCCCCTGTGGCTGCAGCCCACAGTCTCGTGTGGTTGCAGCCAGCCCAGGCGAAGCTGGCATGGGTCCTGGGTGCCTACAGCTGGCCAGAGGGAAGGAAGCCCAGGTCCCAGGTGCAGGGCGAGGCAGAGGTGGTTAGGGGTGATTAGGCCAGCAGGGGAATAGTTAGGGGTCATCAGGCCTATAGGGGAGCAGTTAGGGGCAATCAGGCAGGCCAGCAGAGGGGTTAGGGGTGATCAGGCAGGCAGGCAGGCAAGCAGTTAGGAGCCAGTGGTCCTGGATTTCAAGAGGCAGTCAGACATCCCCCAGCACCAGGCCTCTAGTCCTATATAATAAAACCCTAATATGCAAATCAATAAAACAGCAGAATGACCGGTAGTATGACACAC
Organism: Myotis yumanensis; assembly: GCF_028538775.1. Classification (NCBI taxonomy): domain Eukaryota; kingdom Metazoa; phylum Chordata; class Mammalia; order Chiroptera; family Vespertilionidae; genus Myotis; species Myotis yumanensis. The sequence goes on from NW_027223754.1 coordinate 135,042,956, forward strand.
ACTGACCACCAGGGGGCAGACACTCAATGCAGGAGCTGCCCCCTGGTGGTCAGTGCACTCCCAAAGGGTGTGCGCTGCTCAGCCAGAAGCCAGGCTCATGGCTGCCAGTACAGTGGTGGTGGCGGGAGCCTCTCCTGCTTCCTTTGCAGGTGGGTGGTAAGGAGCGAGGGGTCCTGTACTGCAAAAAGGCGCAGGCTGGACTGAGAGACACCTCCCCAATGCACAAATGTTATGCACTGGGCCTCTAGTAGTTAATAAAACCTTACTGTAAACTTGAAAGTTACTAAGAGTAGAACTTCTTAAGCATTCTAACACACACACACACAGAGTTCATTACAGACAGTCCTTGGGTTATGTCCGACTCGATGTACATTGTTTTGAGGTTACATTGCCATCTCCTATCTACACTAATAAATAAGAAACATGGTAATTAGCGTATGACCGCTAACTATCCCATTGGCTAATCAGGGTGATATGCAAATTAACTGACAGCCAAGATGGCGGCCGGCAGCCAGGCAGCTTAAAGCGAACATGAGGCTTGCTTCCTTCAGTGAAGGAGGACTCCAATGTTCCCCGCCTGCGCTGCCGGCCTCTGAGCTGGCAGTTGGAAACATTGTAACATTTATAGAAGCTAAACAAAACCCCAGAAACCAGCTTTCAGCTGGCCGGGATCTCAGAGCTGGAGTTATACATTGTTTCGATTATAGAACCAGCAGCAGAAGCCTCAGAGCTAGAGCCAGAGCTAAAGCTGGCCCAGAATAAAAAAAAAGAAAAAGAAAAAAAGGAGCGGTTGGGAGCTTCAGCCTGAAAACAGCCCTCAGCCCCTCACCCAGACTGGCCAGGCATCCCAGTGGGGACCCAAGGGTGTGTGACCAGCTGCAAATAGCCATCATCCCCTCACCCTGACTGGCCAGGCACCCCAGTGGGGACCCCCACCCTGAAGGGTGTGTGACCAGCTGCAAACAGCCATCATCCCCTCATCCAGGCTGGCCAGGCACCCCAGTGGGGACCCCCACCCTGATCCAGGACACCCTTCAGGGCAAACCAGCAAGCCCCTACCCATGCACCAGGCCTCTATCCTATGTAGTAAAAGGGTACTATGCCTCCCAGCACCGGGATCAGCGGAGCCATGAGGCCTCTTGGCACCAGATCAGCGTGACAGGGGCAGCGCCCAAACCCCCAGATCGCCCTGAGGCTCTGTGTGTGACAGGGGGCGGGGCCACAACCCCCCCCCCCACACACACACACACAGGCCCTGCTCTGTGTGTGACAGGGTAGAGCCATAACCCCCCCATCGGCCCTGCCCGGAGTGTGAGAGTGGCGGCGCCCCAACCCTCTAATCGGCCCTGCTCTGTGGGTGATAGAGGGTGGCGCCCCAACCCCCCCCCCCCCCCGCTCTATCTGTGACAGGGGGTGGTGCCCCAACTCCCCTATCGGATCCTACTCTGTGAGTGACAGGGGGGATCTCCTCAACCCCCTGATGGGCCCTGCTCTGTGCATGACAGGGGGGAGCTCCCCAACCCCCTGATGGACCCTGCTCTGTGCATGACAGGGGGCAGCGCCCAACCCCCTGATTGGCCCTGCTCTGTGCGTGACAGGGTACGGAGCCCCAAACCCCTGATGGGCCCTGCTCTGTGGGTGATAGAGGGTGGTGCTCCAACCCCCCGCCACAGGTCCTGCTTTGTGTGTGACAGGGGGCGGTGCCCCAACTCCCCTATCAGCCCTACTCTGTGAATGACAGGGGGCAGCACCCCAACCCCCTGATTGGCCCTGCTCTGTGCGTGACAGGGTATGGAGCCCCAACCCCCCTGATGGGCCCTGCTCTGTGCGTGACAGGGGGCAGCGCCCCAACCCCCTCATTGGCCCTGCTCTGTGCGTGATACAGGGTGGCGCCGCAACCTCCCCATCGACCCTGCCTTGAGTGTGACAAGTGGCAGTGCCCCAACCCCCCAATCGGCCCTGCTCTGAGCCCGAACAGGGGCTGCACCTAGGGATTGGGCCTGCCCTCTGCCACCCGGGAGCAGGCCTAAGCCAGCAGGTCGTTATCTCCTGAGGGGTCCCAGACTGCGAGAGGGCACAGGCCGGGCTGAGGGAACCCCCCCTTCCCACCTGGCCCCTAGTCTACACTAATAAAAGAGAAACATGCAAATTGTTCCGCTACACCCACCAGCCAATCAGGATGAGTATGCAAAGTAACCCAACAAAGATGGTGGTTAATTTGCATATGCAGGTGCAGAGCGAAGACTGAAGACGACTGAAGACTGAAGAGGCTTGGCTTCTCCACTGCAGCCAGAGCAAAGGCCTGGGTCCCAGGTGCCAGAGGAAAACCGGTGCCGGCAGCCAGGGGAAGGAAGGCCTATTGCATGAATCTCTTCGTGCAACGGGCCTCTAGTTTATTTATAAAAAAAAAAAGTTCTGTCATTTTGACATATGTAGATATGTGTTTTATGTTTTTTATTATTTATTTACCACAAGGTCAGGAATTTTTATCTTTCTTTTAATTTTTTTTTTTTACCATTTCACTTCATTACCTCTGTGTAGTGCTCCATGTGTGTGACGTAGGTGCTTATGTAGGTGGGTTCCCACTTACAGCGAAAATTGCGTTACATCGCATAGTAGGAACGGGTCTCCCACATAACCCGAGGACCTACTGTATATGAAGGAATGAATGTGTTAATTATCTTGATCTTGGTAATGTTTCCAGAATGTATAGTACATCACATGGCAACACTGTGTACTTTAAATATGTACAATTATATTTGTCGATCACTCTTCAATAAATTTTTGGGGAAAAGCTGAATTTATGAAAAAAATTATGAGATTAGAAAGTCACTTTATGATGCTAAAGTTGGCCATTAACAATTAAGTTTTAATAGTTTGGAATATTTATTTACTAAAATTAACATGAAGTTAATATTATAAAGCAAAACTATATAAGTACAGAAATGTTAGAAAAATCATATTGTGAGAAAATTTAATTCATTGCTTTAGTGCAGACTAGTAAATGGATAAACAATAACAATTAAAATAATCAAAAGTTAAGACATAAGATCTGAAAAACATTATGAATATGACAGGTCTTACAGAAAACTATTGAACTCTGCATGTGAAAAGGTACTGCCTAAATGCTCATAAAACAATAAACATGACCAGAATTCTCCACTACTAAAAGAGCTTCAATAATCACAAAATATAAATATTGTAAAGATACCATTTTCTGATTAAAGAGAAAGAAAACTAGATTTTTAAATATATGTCTTTATTGATTTCAGAGAGGAAAGGAGAGAGAGAGAAACATCAATGATGAGAGAGGATTATTGATCGGCTCCCTCCTGCACATCCCACCCTGGAGATTGAGCCCACAAACTGAGCATGTGCACTGACCAGGAATCTAACCATGACCTCCTGGTTCAGGGTCAATGCTCAGCCACTGAGCAACATCATCTGGGCAAAACCAGAAATTTTTAACATTAAAATCAGAAACCAAAATAGCTAACAAGTAAAAATTAATAATGTCTTTTTCCCTAAATAATTTTCTACTAAAGAGAATAAAAGAAAAGCATTACAAGATCTAGAAAATATTTAAATAAATATGTTCTGGATTAAAACCTATAAAATATACCTAAAGTATATTAATAATTCATAGCTATAAATTTTGTCAATAAAAAATAATTAAAAAATAAACTATCTGATTCAAAAGTTAGAAAAATCCCAAATTAAGCCAAAAAAAACCCCATAGGAAATAATTATTAAAACAAATTATGGATAAGCCTGAAAAAAAGTATAACCAATAAAATTTAAAGTTAGGTTTTAAAATAACTATATAGTCAACAAATTACTAACCAATCTAGTCACACACACACACATACACACACACACACACAAAACACCAAAAAATAAATATATAAAATTTTAAAATGTGGAACAAAAAAACAAAAACTTAAACAATTAGAAAAACCATAAAAGCTTCTTTGCTCAATAATAAAATAGATATGAAAAGTTGGATAAAATAAAAAATCATAAAAATAGATATTTAAACTCTTTGAAACCATAGATTTAAAAAAAAAATTTCAAAGCAAGCATAACACAAGATATCAAATGCATCAAACACTGGTTAAAAACACTACAGATCTTATTATGTATGAATCATAATGACAATCATAATAAAATATTTACAAACATTTCAGCAATTCATTATAAGAGTAATATTTTATCTCCAAGAAAATTTTACTTCAGATATAAGGATTGTTCGAATTAAATAAGCTAGTTAGCATAATTTGTCATATTAATAAGCCTAAGGAGAAATATTTTAATATCCATGGATATTATTAAATACTAGTGGCCCGGTGCACAAAATTTGTGCGCGGGAGGGGGTTCCATCAGCCCAGCCTGCAACCTCTTTAATCTGGGACCCCTCGGGGGATGTCCGATGGCCAGTTTAGGCCCGATCCCTGGGATTGGGCCTAAACTGGCCATCGGACATCCCTCTCACAATCCAGAACCGCTGGCTCCTAATTGCTCACCTGCCTTCCTTCCTGATCGCCCCTAAATGCCCCCCCCACCAGCCTTATCACCCCTAACTGCATCTGCCTGCTGGCCTGATTGCTCCCAACTGCCCCCCCTGCTGGCCTGGTCACCCCACGCAGCCTGCTGTTCAGTTGTTTGGTTGTCCCTCACTAACTCCCCTGCCGTCTTGGTCGCCCCATGCAGCCTGTTGTTCAGTCATTACTGTTACTGTGATGGTGTCCCAGACAATTTTCATATTCCTCTATTCTTAATGTAGATAAAAATGTTCAGTGAAATAGGAATTTATAGATACTTTCTTAAATGGAAAATCACTAAATTTTTTTCTAACAGCCAGGATCAAGCACAGGGTTTTCTCCCTCTATCTCATTAGTATTTAACACTGTACTTGAGTTACTGGACAAAATAGTTTGATATAAAAAAAAATCTGGAGATATTCAAATTGGAAATAAGATGGCCTGATTATTTATAGATGATGTGATCAAACACTTGTACAAAAGAAGAAAATAAACAATCATTATTTTATAAGAAATAAAATAACACCATTGTATAGATTAAAAAATAATATGCATAAATAAATAGCTTTCAAATAGAGTTGTTTGAACCATATCGAAGAATATTTTTGCTGGTCAAAATACATAGAAACCAGAAATTCAATTAACCAATAGCAACCAGAAAAAAGATATAATAAAATAAAATTTTAATGGAAGAAAAGACCCCATTCATTGATAAAAAATGATTCAGCACCACCCTTGCCAGTTTGTGGATAGAGAATTGGCCTGAGGACTGAAAGGTCTTGGGTTTGATTCTGGTTAAGGGCAAATACCTAGGTTGCAGGCTCCATCACTGGCCTTCTTGGGGCATGTGTGGGAGGCAACCAATATACAACGATGTTTCTCATGTCTCTCCACCTCCCTTCTACTCTCTTTAAAAATCAATCCTTTAGAGAGGATTAACAAAACAAAAAATGATATAGTGCCTACAAGTAAGTTTAACTAGAAATAAATAAGGTCCGTACATGGAAACTTTAAAACACACATGAAGAAAGAACACTCAATTTATAATGTAATATGTTGTCAATTAAAAAGAAAAATATACATATTTTTAAATCCTCACTCAAGGATATTTTTTCCATTGATTGTTTTTAGAGAGTGGAAGGGAGAGAGGAGGGGAAGGAGAGAGAGAAACATCCATGTGAGAGAAACACAGTGATTGGTTGCCTCCCATTTGCACCCCGACCAGGGGAATAGGTATATGCCCTTGACTGGGAATTGAATCCATGACCCTTTGATCTGAGAGCTGATGCTCTAACCAATTAGCAAAACTAGCCAGACCAGGGAAAAAAAAAAAAAAAAATATATATATATATATATATATATATATATATATATTAAGTAAACAGGTTAGTCTAATGATTGTAAGGAAAATAAACAAATATGAATGGCCAGGAAAATTCTTTAAAAGAAGGATAATTGGAAATTGGAAGCATTAATCTTCTAATGTTGAAATATACTAAAACGCTTCTATAAATAAATAAAATAACACATTAATTGACAGATTATTGAATTAGAATACACACACACACACACACACACACAGTAGAGGCCCGGTGCACGAAATTTGTGAATGGGGAATGGTGGGGGCGGGGGGGGGGGGGGAGGGATTCCTGGTTCTTTCAATCCAGCCTGAACCCTCTCTCAATCCAGGACCACTGGCTCATAACCATCGGCCTGCCTGCCTGCCTGATCACCCTAACCACTCTGCCTGCCTGCCTGATTGCCCCTAACCATTCTTCCTGCCTGCCTGATCTCTCTTAACTGCTCACCTGCCTGCCTGATAACCCCTAACCACTCTGCCTGCCTGCCCTATCATCCCTATCCACTCTGCCTGGCTGCCTGATTGCCCTAACTGCTCACCTGCCTATCTGCCTGATTGCCCCTAACTAACTCTGCCTTGACCCCCACCACCACAGCTTCGTCTGGAAGGATGTCCTGAATGACGTCCAGAAGGTCATGTGGCTGTCAGTCTAATTAGTATTTCATTATATACTAGGGGCCTGGTGCACAAAAATTTGTGCACTCAGGGGGGAGGGGGGGTCCCTCAGGCTGGCCTGTGCCCTCTCACAGTCTGGGACCCCTCAGGAGATAACGACCTGCTGGCTTAGGCCTGCTCCCGGGTGGCAGAGGGCAGGCCCAATCCCTAGGTGCAGCCACTGGTTGGGCTCAGAGCAGGGCCGATTGGGGAGTTGGGGCACTGCCTCCTGTCATGCACAGAGCAGGGCAGATTGGGAGGTTTCGATGCCACCCTCAGTCACGCTCAGGGTAGAGCCAATCAGGGGGTTGGGACACTGCCCCCTGTCACACACAGAGCAGGGCGGATCAGGGGCTTGGGGCTCCACCACTCTCACACACAGAGCAGGGCCCGTGGGGGGGCGGGGGGGTTGGGGCGCCGCACCCTGTCACACACAGAGCTGCAGGGTGATCAGGGGGTTGGGGAGCTCCCCCCTATCAGGCACAGAGCAGGGCTGATCAGGGGGTTGGGGCGCCTTCCCCTGTCACGAACAGAGCAGGGCGGATAGGGAGGTTGTGGCCCTGCCCCCTGTCACACAGAGAGCCACAGGGCAATCAGGGGGTTTGGGCGCTGCCCCCTGTCTTGCTGATCCCGGTTCCGGGAGGCCTCGCGGCTCCGCTGATCCTGGTGCTGGGAGGCATATTACCCTTTTACTATATAGGATAGAGGCCTGGTGCATGGGTAGGGGCTGGCTGGTTTGCCCTGAAGGGTGTCCTGGATCAGGTTGGGGGTCCCCACTGGGGTGCCTGGCCAGCCTGGATGAGGGGATGATGGCTGTTTGCAGCTGGTCACACACCCTTCAGGGTGGGGGTCCCCACTGGGGTGCCTGGCCAGTCTGGGTGAGGGGCTGAGGGCTGTTTTCAGGCTGGTGGTTGACTGAAGCTCCCAACCACTCCTCTTTTTCTTTTTTTTTTTTTATTCTGGGTCAAGGCCTCTGCTGCTGAAAGCAGGTATCTGGTTTGTTTCGGTTCTATAATCGAAACACTGTATCATCTCCAGCTCTGAGATCCCGGCCGGCTGAAAGCTGGTTTCTGGGGTTTTGTTTAGCTTCTATATTTGTTACAATGTTTCAAACTGCCAGCTCAGAGGCAGGCAAGGCAGGCGGGGAACGTTGGAGTCATCCTTCACTGAAGCAAGCAAGCCTCATGTTCGCTTCCAGCTGCCTGGCTGCCAGCCGCCATCTTGGCTGGCAGTTAATTTGCATATCGTCCTTATTAGCCAATGGGAAGGATAGCGGTCGTACGCTAATTACCATGTTTCCCTTTTATTAGATAGGATATATATATATATACACACACACACACACTCACACATACCTTGGCCTATGTGGCTCAGTTGGTTGGAACATTGTCCTGTGCACCAGAAAGTTGCGAGTTTGATTCTTGGTCAGGGCACATACCTAGTTTGCAGTTCAATCCCTACAGGGAGGGCAGGGTTAGGGAGACAACTGATAGATATTTCTCTCTCACATTGATGTTTCTCTCTCTCTCCTTTTTCCTCTCTCTAAAATCAATAAACATACCCTTGGGTGAGAATTAAAAAAATACATATATGATATTTTATATATGAAAATGTTTAGCTTTCAAATTAAGAAGGAAAAAATAGACCACTCTATAAAAGGCTTTGGGGAAACTGGGTAACCTTCAATAGAAAAATTAATTTAACACTGTATTTTATATCTTAAATTTAAAAATTCAAAATCAAATATTAAAATGTCAAATTTTAAGATGAGTTGCAGCTGTAAAATAAATGGCTTCAATTTTCTCCTACAAAACCAGAATGATCTCCTAATTACGGAATCTCATTTCCCAAATCTTGATCCACTGAACATACTTGAACATTTTGCAGCTGTTCATTTGTATTTGAAACGCTCCAGTCTTTGGTTCCATTGACTTCAGGGTTCAGTGCAGACTCAGGCCATGCAGTTTCTTGTTCAGAATGCCAATATATAAAGAACATCAAAATATCACTTTATTTGTGATGAGAAGATAAATGAATTTCCAAGATTTCCCTTAGGTACATTATTAATTAAATTGCTTAAGCCTGAAGGAAACTGCCTTTGACTCACTCTCCAATGACAACATTTTGTTGACTCTAAAACTTTTGTTTTGCTGAGAGTTATATAACCTGAGACAATGCCTTTTTCTAACACCCTTGCATGCAAGTGGTTAGCTGCTTCTTTTAATGATTTAGAATAGTCACTTAGAAAGTGAGGTTGTAGTGGAAACCCAGCTATCAGTTTGCTGGGGATGTTCATGTCTCTGTGTGTTGTAGAGTCTAATCTTCTGATCTTCCTGGTTCTTTAAAGTCTTCATCTCTGGGATGTTTTGTGTTGCTTCAATATCATTGGTTTTCCCAGTTGGGTCTTCCCTTTCAGAGAACTCACCCATGCTCATAATTCAAAAATCCCAGTTTAAAAATGAAAAAATATATATATTGATGACTCCAAAACATATAAAATTATATCTTTAGTCTAGAAAGCATTTGGCTCTAGACCATTACTACCATATCCTATTAAATTGCTGTTTCAAGCCAGAGATAACTACATGAAGGCATAGTAGTTCAGGGAATAGATATTGGAGCAAGATCACCTGGGTTCAAATACCATTTCCTCCAGTTACTACCAATGTGACCTTGCACAATTTGTTCAGTTCACTGTGCTTCAGTTTCTCCATCAGACTAGTAAAAGTACCTATTTCATATGATTTTAAGATAATTAAATTTATAAAGCATGTAGAATTGGGCATAGCACAAAGTACAAGCTATGCAAGTTTTAAATGAACATAATAATAAATGATGTAAATTTACGGCAAGTATGTTCCAAATAGAGCCTCCAAGGAACCACATGCTTCATTAGAAAGTCAATAGTTAGATGTCTGTCATTCAGGACTTTGGCAGCCTATCAGTGTGATCCAGGAGACCAAGGCAGTTGACAGTAAGAGAAACAAAGTACTGCTCTTGCAAGTTCAACGCAGTGAAGAGATTCTTGTCCCTTTACTCTATGTCTCTTCCTAGAGCAGCTACAGACATAAAGGCATAATATAGATGGTGGGGAGATGTCCAGAAGAGACATATTATAACCTTTTATTTGATTCCTGGTAATAATAAGCAAATGAGAAAGCAGATTATATTTCCTCCCCACTCAAAGCCTTTTGGCCCCAAACCCCTGTATTGTGATGAGGAGAGGATGTGACATTAGAGTTGCTAATTAGACTAGACTTTTTAATCATAGAGAGAAATCATAGAATCTACCCAAGACATAATTGAGAGATCTGCTACACAGAAGGGAAGAAAGATTTGGCTTGGCACAGTTGGGAACATTGATTTAAAAAGTAAATTCTTTTCAAGTGTATACCCCACAAAGCTCAGACTCTCCAATAAACATATTATACTATATCTATACATATATAAAAGCCTAAGCAATTGTCTGACCATTTGACCATTCGACTGTTCAACCAGTAGCTATGATGCACAGTGACCACCAGGAGGCAGACGCTCAACACACAGGCATGGAAACATGGAACAGACTGATGAATCTCAGAGGGAAGGAGTGAGGGAGGAGGGCAGGAAGAGATTAACCAAAAATCTTATATGCACACTAGAGGCCCTGGTGGGGTCCCTCAGCCTGGCCTGCAGGAATTGGGCTGAAACTAGCAGTCCAACATCCGCCAAGGGGTCCTAGATTGTGAGGGTGCAGGCCAGGCCGAGGAACACCACTGGTTCACAAATCCATGCACCAGGCCTCTAGTCTATATACTAGTGCAGTGGTTGGCAAACTGCAGCTCATGAGCCACATGTGGCTCTTTGGCCCCTTGAGTGTGGCTCTTCTACAAAATACCGACTTCTACACATGGGCCAAGAAGTTTCAATTGCACTGTACATGTGCGCCCACACGTGGTGTTTTGTGGAAGAGCCACACTCAAGGGGCCAAAGAGTCGCATGTGGCTCGCGAGCCACAGTTTGCTGACCACTGTACTAGTGTATAAAAGCACAGCGGCCAGTACAGCAGAATGACTGGAATGACCAGAATGACCGGTCAGTATGATGCGCACTGACCACCAGCAGGCAGATGCTCAATGCAGGAGCTGCCCCCTGGCGGTGAGTGCACTGCCACAGGGGGAGCACCACTCAGCCAGAAGCCGGGCTCATGGCTGACGAGTGCAGTGGTGGTGGCGGGAGCCTCTACCGTCTCCACAGCAACTCTAAGGAATGGCTAGCCAAGCAGTAAGGAGCGAACAGGTGGGCAGTAAGGAGAGAGCAGGTGGATGGTTAGGGGTGAGCAGGCAAGTGATTAGGAGCGAGCAGGCGAGTGGTTAGGAGGGAGGGGTACTGGATTGTGAGAGGGTGTAGGCTGGGCTGAGAGACCCTCCTCCCATGCACTAATTTTGTGCACCGGGCCTCTAGTATAGTTATAAAGAACTTTGCCATATGAGAGATAGGCTGTAGCACTTAAATGGCTCTGGTTGGAAAACTTCTGCAAAATTAAAATATTTTCATCACATCAAAAAAATCAATAACATCTACACTAATAAAAGAAACATGCAAATTGGTGTCACTCCGCTACACCCACCAGCCAATCAGGATGAGTATGCAAATTAACCCAACAAAGATGACGGTTAATTTGCATATGCAGGCACAGAGGAAGACTGAAGGCGGAAGACAACTGAAGACTGAAGATGACTGAAGACTGAAGAGGCTTTGTTTCTCCGCTGTGGCCGGAGCAAAGGCCTGGGTCCTGGGTGCCATAGGAAAACCAGTGCCAAAAGCCAGGGGAAGGAAGGCCTATTGCACGAATCTCTTCATGCAATGGGCCTCTAGTTTTATATAACCAGTAGTCATTAAACATGGCTTATACTATAACTGATCTTATTGCCAAAATGATAAACTTCTAGTATCAAAATGACTCACTTTAAATTCACCCAAAATAATCTACTTATATAAAAACCCTGGGTGTACCATCATGTCCAGAAGTGCGACCAAGTGGAAAGGAAGTAAGTCCTGCTGGGGTCATCTTGGAAACAGCTGCACCCTCCACCAGCTGTTTCCTGGAGGACGAGGTTTCAGGCAGGAACCCGCCCTCAGAGCGAAGCGTGGAAGTACTGAGTCCGGCCTTCAAACCAGACCCTGACAGTAGGGAGGAGGCAGCCCTATTCCTCACAGAATCTGCTGTTGGATAGCTTGCTTTCAGTGGCCTGCCAGCCAGGAACCCCATTCACCTGCACCCTAGACCCTGACAGGAGGGAGGAGGGAATCCCATTCCTCACGGAATCCACAGGTGGCCAGCTTGCTCTCAGGGGCCTTCCAGCTAGGAATCCTATTCACCTGCATATCTGTATAAAGTTTTAATACATTATATTAGAGGTTGTGGTGGTATTGTTTTACCCACAGTGTCTACAGGATTGCTGCAAATTTACTTCTCAGTGGAAGCACCTTTCATTCCCAATATAAATTACCAATTCCATTAAATGAAACTCCAATTTCTAGACTCAATATAAATAGTGAAGTTGCTAAAACTATTAAAAAGGCCCAACTTCTCATTATTGATGAATGCACCATGGCATCCAGTCATGCTATAAATGCCATAGACAGATTACTAAGAGAAATTTGAATGTTGTATTTGGTGGGAAAGTTCTCCTTCTTGAAGGAGATTTTCGACACTGTCTCAGTATTGTACTGCATGCTATGTGATCAGCCATAGTACAAATGAGTTTAAAGTACTGCAATGTTTGGGGATGTTTCAGAAAGTTGTCTCTTACAAGAAATATGAGATTAGAGGATTCTGCTTATAGTGGATGGTTAGTAAAACTTAGAGATGGCAAACTTGATAGCAGTTTTCATTTAGGAATGGATATTATTGAAATCCACTGTGAAATGATTTGTAATGGATCTATTATTGAAGCTACCTTTGGAAATACTATATCTATAGATAATATTAAAAATATATCTAAACGTGCAATTCTTTGTCCAAAAAATGAGCATGTTCAAAACTTAAATGAAGAAATTTTGAATATACTCGATGGAGATTTTCACACATATTTGAGTGATAACTCCACTGATTCCACATATAATGCTGAAAAGGAAAATTTTCCCATCGAATTTCTTAACAGTATTACTCCTTCGGGAATGCCGTGTCATAGATTAAAATTGAAAGTGGGTGCAATCATCATGCTATTGAGAAATCTCAATAGTAAATGGGGTCTTTGTAATGGTACCAGATTTTTTATCAAAAGATTATGACCTAACATTATCAAAGCTGAAGTTTTAACAGGATCTGCAGAGGGAGAGGTTGTTCTGATTCCAAGAATTAATTTGTCCCCATCTGACACTGGCTTCCCATTTGAATTAATTCAATGACGGTTTCCCATGATGCCAGCATTTGTGATAACTATTAATAAATCACAATGACAAACTCTAGACAGAGTAGGCATATTCCTACCTGAACCCATTTTTGCACATGGTCAGTTATATGTTGCTTTCTCTCGAGTTTGAAGAGCATGTGACGTTACAGTTAAAGTTCTAAATACTTCATCACAAGGGAAATTAGTCAAGCACTCTGAAAGTGTTTTCATTCTAAATGTGGTATACAGGGAGATATTAGAATAAGTTTAATCACTTTATCAGTCATTGTTTGCATCACTGTTGTTTTTACATCATGTTTTTGTTGTTTTCATATCATGTTTTTGTTGTTTTTATATCATGCCTCTGTTGTTTTATCCTTTTGTTAATGTTTATTTATTAATAAATTTATATATTATTTTCATATACATTTTACTAATTTCCTTTCATCTCTCACACTTCTATTATAGAGAAAGGACAAATAGCAATATTAAAATATCTCTGCTAATTAATTCCCTTTTAATGTGCACGAATTTTGTGCACCTGACTACTAGTATGCTAAATAAAAATTGATAACTAAAGGACAGGCAAGGATTTGGTAAACCTTTAGATATAGTGTAAAGGACATCAAGGAACTTAAGACATGAGAAAGGAGTAAATCTAGGTCTCTAATTGCAGTGTCTGGTTAGTTATGTTAGATTAAAATCCTTTATCTCTTCAACCTGGTTGTTAATTTAATTAAGTTTTCTGTCTTTCATTTCTTTCAGACCTGTATATTTTCTTGTCATTACTATACCATCATTTTATTAATATATATATAAAATCAATTTTAAATCCTGATGAGAAATATATTCATGTTTAAAAAAAATTTTTTTGGCCCAATATTAAAATTTCATTAAACTCAGGACTTTCTATAGCCAGATACGCCTTACACACAGACATGGACAAATATATATCTGTACAAACTTTGGAATATTGTCATATTTTAGCAAAATAACTCTTAAATGTCCCCCTCTTTATTCAAATGTTATGAATTAGATTATATAAAGATTATACAAATAAAAATGATAAACATGGCAGCCAATAAAAAAAGAGTGAATGACCACCTACACAAGTGCTGTTTAAAGAATTCCAAATCACCTATCAGGTGCAGAATTGTATTTTATGCATTCCATTTATTGACTCTCATCCTTCAATGTAGCTATTAAAAGCACACTGGGATTAGAATAATGAAGCTTGGGAAGGTCATTATTTCAAAAGGACAAAGAAATTAAATCAGTTTACTAACATATAAAATGCTTAGCACTTAACAAAAATTAAATATATGTAGTATACTTTAAATATATACAAACTTTTGGTCAATGTGGTTAATCCCTAAATGAGGAGTTTATACATTCCCATCAAAGTCTATGAGTTTATTAGTTTAGATAGTTGATACTTTATTCCTGACTGAAGAGTGACAATTGGAAACTCTCAATTTTAGTTGGATGAAGGGGTAAAGAACATAGAGCAGACAGATGAGACAACATGAGGATAGTAACAAGTAGAATAAAAATGATCATTTGCAAAGAGCAAGTCTTTGGGGGGTCACAACCAAAGAATGATTCAGTTAGTTCCTCCACTATAAATATTTTGCTCAGTTTATTTTTTAAGTTAACTTTCATAATAGTACCCAAAGAAGACACAGAATCAACATGAAAAATGGCTCTAGGGGAGAATGCCATGTGATGGCAGAAGCAGAGATCAGGGTGATGCAACTGTCAGACAAGAAATGCCAAGGTTTGCAGGCAACCACTAGACACTAGGAAAAGGATAAGAAGGGTCCTCCCCTAGAGCCTTCAGAGAGCGCAAGGCCTTGCACACATCTTGACTTTGGACTTTCAGGTTCCAGACATAATAACGTGTTTTTGTTTATTTGTTTTAGACCCCGATTTTATTGTACTGAATTAACATATCCCTAGACAATGAATATACATTTTGGTTTAAGAGTCTATTAGGTGAAAGCTTCTAAACATGGCGGAGATGGACGATCTCTGCTTTATGTTAGTTTCTTTATTGCCTCTCTCCTGCCCCCATATAATGCTCTCTGAATCTGAATCTATAAATACCACAGAAAGAATGACTGCAAACACCAGTTTCTCCAGATCAGCTTCAGCTAGTTCCTTTAGGCATTCTCTATACTTTCCAAATTTCTACATGTCAGCATTGCAACTGTTCCAAATCCCCTCAGCCTTCTTCTTCCCCACTCCTGTTCTTTTCTTTTCTCTTTCTCTTTTTCTTCAGGTGTATGTATGTGTGTGTGTGTGTATCTTTGTTTCTATCTCTATCTCTTTCATTAGCACCTCTTCTTTCTCATTTTGTTGAGTTTCAAGTTTCAAATACAGCTGGGAAAACTCTTCAGGACACTTCCTCTGAAAACTGCTCACCTCCCCAGCTTGTATACATAGCTAGAGGGCCCCAGCACTTTACTCTTGTTCTGTAGAAAACATCCATCTCAGTTTCCTCAGGTCCCTCAGGAAGGAAGTCCGAACAAAAGGAGGTGGCCATCACCCAGACATTCTATTGATACGTTGCTCTCAAACTGTGGCCCAGACTTGCAGAATCAGCAATACTTGAGGACCACGTAGGAATGCACATTTTCTAGCCACACCCCAGACCAACAACATCAGAAATTCTGGGGTTGGGGTCCTGCCATTTTTTGCTTTAATAAGCTCTCCAGATGATTCTGATGCGTGCTAAAGTTTAAGGATTGCTGCTATAGGTAATTTTCCTCAAAGTAACTCATCCTGTAAAAAAGACAGTAGCTGAGTGAGAGCACTGAGCCAGATGCACATCAACATGATTAATTAAGAAAGAAACAGTGAAAAGTCAAAAGCCGTGGACTGTTGTTCCCTTCCTGGTATTTATTCAGATGCCTCAAATAGGTACCAGAAGAAATTGCACTTTAATCAGAATAAGTACAATGATCTTTATCAACTAGTTATGATGAAGAGACATAAGTTTTAATTTATGGTTCAATTATGGTCATTTATTTACTTAGTAAATATTTATTGAAACTTTTCTAGACAATGAAGGATACTACAGTCCTCAATGAGGATACTACAGTCAGTAACACAGAGCCCCTGTTTTCATAGAGTTAAATTCTAGAAGGTATAAAAGAGGAAAAATCTTCTCTACCCATTTTGGTCTTTGGCTGGACCTTAGAGTTAGACTGACATAAGACAAGTGGACAGGAGAAAGCATACAAGTTTCATTAAAAATTTATATGTATATAGGAGTCCTCACAGGAGAATAAAGAAGAAATGCCCTGGCCAGTGTGGCTGTTTGTTGGGCATTGTTCTGGGAACCAAAAGTTTTCTGGTTTGATTCCTAGTCAGGGCACATGCCCTGGTTGCAGGCTCAATCCCCAGTAGGGGGTGTGCTGGAGGTAGCTGATTGATGTTCCACTCTTACATCAATGTTTTTCTCTCTCTCTCTTCCTATCTCTCTCTTTAAAAAAAATCAATTAAAAAATCTTTGTTAAAAAAAAACTTGACTAAGTGACTAGAGCAGAAAGTTTTTATACCTTTTAGACAAAGAAACAATAAAGTTGTAAAAAATTGACGAGGCAGAGGGGTTTGGGCTAGGGGCAGTAAATTGTGAAGAAGAAAGATAAGGGTTAGTATAACAAGATTTGTTTGTATAGATTTGTCTGCCTCAATTCCCCATCCCCAGTGATAAATGTTCGTCCTTTTTTGTGGTACAGGAAGGCAACTTTCAAATGGGAGCTCTACATCCCACTTTCAGGAGAGAACAGGAGGGTCAGAGTACCCTTTTAAAACTGCTGGTTCTGAAGTGCCTTTAACCTAAAATAATCAATGTGTCAACATGACATATTTTCAGGTGACATGCTCTGAATCCCTTCACAGGGAAGACAGACAATAAAAAGTAAGTATTGTAAAAGTATAGGTAGTTATAGGAACTATTTTAAAAAGTTTGTAAGGAGTTAGGTAATAACTGCGATTGGATGATGGGATAAGCAGAAAGAGAAATGTTTAAACAGGAAAAAAAATGAATGAAGTTTGGGAAGATGTCTTCAATTAGGGGATAATAAATTCTGGTAGAGAGAACAGAAACATGCAAATACCTTGGGGTATACTGAGATTGGATATTTCAAAAGAACAGCAAGAATGTCAGTGTGGCTAGAAGGGTAGGAGATAAAAGTAGAGGCCAAATCATGTACAGCCTTGAGGATATTCCCAGGACAGATTTTTTTTTTCTGAATATTATGTGAACTCTCTGGAATTTTGTTAGTGAGGGAACTGACATAATTTTATCAGCTGCTGTGTGAAGAGGCTATAAGTAGGGCAAGAAAGAGGTAAGACCATATAGGAGTCTACTATAGCAGTAAAAATAAGAGTTGATGGTAATTTCTACTAGAGTTTCAGCAGATGAAATAAAAGACATGGCCAGATTATGGATATGTTAAAGATGCAACTAATAAGCAGTTATGGGTGGATTGGAGGTGAAGTGTGATACAATAAGAACACATGGGTGAGTTCTAGGTTTGGGGGCTGAAAATGTATGTACCGGATAGTGCCTTTCACTGAGACATGGATCGCTGTGGGAACAGGTGTGGGAGGGAACAGTGAGATCAATCTCGGCGTGTTAATTTGTCCTTCCAAGTAAGATACTGAGTAGAATGTTCGATATATCATCCTGGGGCTGAGAAGATAGAAAAGACTGGTGGTAAAAGTTGGGAGAAATTAATGATTTAAAGAATCCCCATTCTGAAGACAGCTCAGTCCACAAGAGGGAGAGGAGGGAAAGTATTTGCAGGTAAAAGGGGATCACTGAACTTTCTTGATCGGATATGGAATGTCCACCTAGAAGCTAAATGTCAGGATTTGGGGTAAGCATCTAACAATATCTGATGACTGATTAAAACAGACTGTTCACAAATGTGTGTCTGATTATATCCTGAATTTTCTTTCCACGATCACCTCTCAGTGAACTACAAAAATCAGAGATTTTCTATCAATTTAGTCAGGGTTGGTAATGCTTTCATACAAAGACAAAAGGGGAAAGAAAACTGCCTCAAATGAAAAATATAACTCAAATTTTATATGTGTTCTCTTATGTAGAAAATGGTTATAACAGAATATTTATAGCAAATATACTCTTATTCATAACAAAAAGCACTATAACAGTAGATGTGCAGCCAAATGTTAATGATTTATTTAATTTATTACATACTGTCAAGAGAGTTTAATAGATGTGTTCTATTGCCCATTAATGTGGTATACAGAAACAAATAAATTGATTTGATTTAATATATTTTCTTAAAATATTTCTATATATCATGTTTGCCAAAATATTAAAGTAAGTTATAACTCTAACTTTTTCTTTTATTATAGCCTAAAGCCACAGAATCTATTTTTGTAAACTTGTTAATATATACATATTAAACACCTCCAATATTTGCATTTAAAAAATAAATTAATGAATATTTGCCCCAAATGTTATTTGAACATTATAATTTTAAACAGCTGACATTGCATCTTAGGTAGAAAATTTTTATAGTCAGCATAAAGAAAAACACATCAACAATAAAATTGTACATAAATAAGAAAGCAAAAAACTAATAGTAAAATAGTGAGAGGGTCAATTAATGTCATGGCTTTTACCAACAGAACTAGTAGAATATGCAGATAAGTTGTGTGTGTGTGTTTTTAAGTGTAGAGAAAAAAAATTTTTAGCAAATAATACATTTCGTTTACAAATTCACACTAGTAATTTCATAGCAAATGTATAACACGTGTACCACCATGAAGACAGGGCATGCTGTAATCAGACTGCTTTGTGAATTTACTATAACAAAATGATTAGACACTGGATTTAATCATGCCACGTCTGGGATTTGGCATTCTAACAACTGTAGCCTAGCTGCCAGCCCTGCCACAGTGGTAGAAACTCAGCAGTCCTTTGTAATAAGCATGTCTGGAGCTATTCCTTTGATTGTTTTCAATTGAGAGCAAGAGAGAGAAAAAGAATTACATACATCATCTACATTTGCAAAATGGTATGACTCATATGCGATTTGAGGCTTTTCTTACACGTCTTACTACCCAGAGGTATCCATATGACTGATCACTGCCTTGAACTCAAGAAATGAGTATTGGATAGTTTTCATGGTGATACTAAGAAATTAATCTAATGCATTTTGATGAACATGGACTAATAAAATCATCTCAAAGATTTCAAATTATGTTATGTGTTGGTATAGGGTAACTTGCTTTTGCCTCCGTTAGCTGCCTTTCCAAGTTCTAAAGGGATATATTGTAGCACAAAAACTATAATAAGGAATTGAATTTTGCTGCCATATCATATCTGCTAAAATGTAACAATGAATGCATCAAACATTTATAATAGAGTTAATTCTCCTGTGGTAAGATTTCAGAATGCCTGTTCTCAGTCACCAAAATCCCAGATTGCATCATATTTTCTTTTTTGACAACTGCTTCTAGAATGATGATGCCGTTAACAGAAAAATAGAAATGTTGCAAGCAAAGCTGATTAGAAAGGGATATTAAAAAATTCTGTTTTGAGACTTTAGAATTTAAAATGACATTATATTGCATAGATGAAGATAAAGGTAATTGTTTGCAATTGTCTTATTGGTGTGCTTGAAATAGAGTTAAAAAATGTTAGGTGCTATAATGACAAAGCTGAACATTTTAGTAGTTTCACACAATACATGCCCTCCTCGCTCCAAGCAAATATTCCTGCAGCCAAGCACTTCATTCGCTTATTCAGGGGGCGGCATCTCTTTAAATGTTAATACTGGAGAGACCTCGTCCTGTATGTCCATTCATTTGGTGAATAAAGATTAGAAGAGTCAAGAATTGTGTATAGGAGATGTTTGGAAGCTGGGTCTTGAAGTGACATACATTAATCACCCTTGCCCACATTCCACTGTGTAAGGAGGCAGGAAATATAGTCTAGTTGTGTGTCAGGGAGTAAAAGGCGAACACACAAACTCTGGGATTTTGTTTAGTTGAGGGGTGAGAAACTGTGATGTAACCTTGGGCAGTGGCATAGGAGTGACCACAAAAACTCAATGATAGGCTGTTACTTTGAAAACGTGGGTGTACATGAAAAAGCCAAAGTTGAAAACCACATCTTATACTGCTGTGGTACTTATGGAACATGAGTAGATGTAATTTTATAAGTATATTAGTTTCAAATTAATCTTTATCAATGTGATTCAGATCACCAACATTTTGTCAATAAGAAAAATGAAATCAACACATTGAACTGGTTAAAGAAAATCAAGACCATTTTTTCTCTTCTTTAGCTTTATCCATCATTTAAAAATACATTCAATTTCTTTTGGTAAATTAAATTGATTTCTTCTAGTTTGGAACTCTGTGGAGATACACCCCCATGTTATACTTGCCCAAAAGAACTATTTATTTTAAATCCTACTTTCCACAATATTAAATACCTCTCCTATACTTTCTTCATAGATACTGTTTTAGTTTATTGTTGGATTAAATGAAAACTGCAAAATAAGAGACCAGCCATATTTCTGGAAAGCACAGAAACAGAATCCATAAAGAGATATATTTAGTATTTTAAATTAAATATCACAAAAAAGTAGCTGCTTTCATATAAGGTGATGCAATACTATAATACACATTTCACAGTAAACATAGTTAACTGGAATTTATAGTTGAAATTTACCAAAAGTCCTTTTTAGTAACATTTTTTTCAGTAAATGATTTTTTTTCCAATTGGCAATGCTAATATCCTCAATGTTCATTTTAATTATAGGCATGTCACTCTGACAGATGTTCCCAAGGGAAATATTGATTTCAGTATTACCAGAGAAACATCTGCTGTTGGGAAGAGAGGAATTGGCCATTTTATTTCTCCAAATTTTATCATGTATCTTGAACAAACATTTATTTTACTAAGAATGGGCAACCATTTCCTAAATATTCCCTGGAATTCCAATTGTGTTCTGCTGAGAACATGAAAATGTTTTTTCAATTTCTATAGTATTTTTATTTGCATATATCCATACAACCCAAAAGTAATAAAGCTGAGGTAGAAGACATAACTCATTTAAAATTATAAATATAATAATGGAAAAAGAACACCTACGATTTAAAAAGCAATCAACTGTTTTACTTATCCATCTGAAACTAACTTCAGACTTGGAAGAGATTTTTCTCATTATAAATTAAAGGCTAGAAATACATCTGGTGTGTTCCTGAGTTCTATGGTTGTATAGAGAAGTTTTATCTTGACCTGATTTTTATCTTCTAAAAAGTTTAAAGGAAATGAAATGGCATAAACCACATCATACACTTTCCTATCACCACTTTTCAGGAGAAAGTCAAACTAGGTGAGCTCTTATTCAGTGAATACCTTCCAAGTAATGAGCTTTTTTAAATAATAAAAACCTACTGTTTCAATGTAAAGACTCTTAAATATGACTGTTAACTCTCTAATGAACTATGACATAATATTAAAGAAGAAACATCTAAATTTCTCATTGCTTCCAGCAGTAGAATAGCTGAACATAACAGACATAATAGCTCTATTGATATGAATCCATGTGTTTTTGTCTGAGCCAAATAAAAATTAATAACATAATTTTTGCAAAATAAAAATTGTTTTTCCAAGCAAAGCAAATATGATGATTATATCTCTTCACACAATGTTTGTCTCCCTTCCTCCCCCATAACAAGAGTTATGATTAGTTCCCAAGAAACCTAGAGGATAAAACCTGTTTGAAACTTTCTAGAAAGGAGATTGGTTTAAGGACTTCAAGTAATTCACAGCAATGGCTGCTTTTACACAGGTGAAGTGATTGTTGCAGCAGGAAGGTCAATACTTAGAATTTGTTCTCAAGTCTGTTTACCTAAATTCAAATCCCAACTCATCAGCTTCCTATCTGTGTTCAGATAAATGACTTAAGCTCTCTATTCTTCAACTTTTTAATCTGCAACAGGGAAAGAATGGTCATGCCTAATTCATAAGTTTCTAAGTAATAATTTTGTAAAGTTCTTGCAACAGTACCTGGCACATAGTAATCTATTGTTGTTATTAACTTTCTTTTTTAAAAATATATTTTATTGATTTTTTTACAGAGAGGAAGGGAGAGGGATAGAGAGTTTGAAACATCGATGAGAGAGAAACATCGATCAGCTGCCTCCTGCACACTCCCCACTGGGGATGTGCCCGCAACCAAGGTACATGCCCTCGACCGGAATCGAACCTGGGACCCTTGAGCCCGCAGGCCGATGCTCTATCCACTGAGCCAAACCGGTTAGGGCTGTTATTAACTTTCTGTTTATCAAGTAAGAGAAAAAGATATTGTAGGAGAGCACAAAAGAAATATATAACCTGATATCCTTCTATTTTAGATTAATGAGATTAAGCTATATGACACATTCGTTTACTCACTCATTTAATAATTTTTAGGCATAATCTATATCAGGCTATTTGTTTGGGGCTAATTATAGCTGTGAACCACACAGAAGTGGTCTAGCCCTCTGAGAGCTCAGGTAATTTTACCATTAGAGAGTATTATACAAATGTATGCAAGTAAGAGTTACAACAGCCTTAAAGCAAATAAGTGCTATAAACCTTTATAAATAACAATAGTGATAATGCATTAATTTTAATCAACAGGTATTTAATTTTAAATTTACCTTTATATCACAAGAAACAATAGAGTTATACCCATATTATAAAAAAGAATCTTGAGATTGTGCAAAATTTAATGGTATCTCTGAACTCATACAACTAGTGAAGTGACAGGCCAGCATTCACATTTCTTCCTTTGTTTACTTCACTAGCTATTAGAAAGGAGACTTCCCTTTCTGGAAATCCCTAGATTCTTACTCTGGACTGTTTTTCCTTCCTGAATGCTTTTTTCCCTCCCAGGGAACCATTCTTTATTTTTACTCCAAATCAAAAACAGATCCTTTAATCAAGTCACCAGTTCTCAAACCTGGCTGCATATTGGCTTCACCCTTAAAATATACTTATGCCTTCGTTCAACTACCAGAGATTCTGATTTACTAGTAATTGTTCTGGAATATTGCCTGGGTATTGAAATTTTTTAAAAACTCCCCAGATGATTTTAACATACTGTAAAGGTTTAGAACCAATGAACTATGTAAGCTATAAATGACTGCTTGAGTTGTGCTTAAAACAGGGATCAGAGATTTAAATTATGGAGATTAAGTTATAAATTTCTCAAGTATCTGATACATTGGAGATACAAAGTTTAAGAGAGGAAAAAAACAAGGTCTCATAGAGTGTTATGCTAGAGAAGAGAAAAAGAGACAGGTTGAAGGCTGGGCAGCAGGAAGGGAGAAGAAAGGATTCAGGGGTTAAAAATTCTCAGTATTGAGGCACTATATTGAAAAGATATCTGCACCTCTGTTCCTTGCAAGAGATGGCAACAACCTAAGTGTATATCAACATATGAATGGATTAAGATATATCCATACACACAATAGAATATAATTTAGCCATAAAAAATAAGGAATCCTGCCATTTGCAACAACATGGATGGACTTCGAAGATATTATGCTAAGGGAAATAAGTCAGACGAAGACAAATGCTATATGATCTCACTAATATGTGGAAACTTACAAAAGAAAAAAAATACACCTCACAGAAGAAGAAGTCAGATTGGTAGTTATCAAAGTTGAGGAGAGATGGAGGTGGAGAAAATGGATAAATATGGACAAAAGGTGCAAATTTTTAGTTATCAGATAAATAAGAATTGGGGATATAATGTACAACATGATTCCTATAGCTAACATTGCTGTTTGCTATATATGAAAGTTGCTAAAGGAATAGACCCTAAAAGTTATCATCACAAAGAGAAAAAAAACTGTTTTCTTAATCTATAAAAAATGACAAATGTGTATATGTGTATGTATATATATACGTATATACACATGGTTATTACATGATGTACCTTAAACTGATATAGTGCTGCATGTCAATTATATCTCAGTAAAATTGGAAAAAAAAAACACAAAGCAGGCACATAAAATCACCCATTACATGTTATCCAGAGTGGACTCATATATTTGGGGGGAATTAAAGTTTATATAGTTTGGAGGACTATATTGAAAAAATAAAAATTATAAATTCAAAATTATATGCATTTCTGTCATTTGTTCAGAACAGAAAAAAATTACAAACTACAAAGTTTAAAACGCCAACAAATATCACAATACCAGATATCAAATTATACTACAAAGCCACTGTATTCAAAACAGCCTGGTATTGGCACAATTGAACAGAGATCCCAGAAATCAACCCAAACCATTGCATTCAATTAATATCTGACAAAGGAGGCAAGAACATACATTGGAATTAAGACAATCTCTTCAATAAATGGTGTTGAGAAAACTGAACAGGTACTTGCAAAAAAAAATGAAACTATACCAACTTGTAACATACACAATAATAAACTCAAAATAGATAAAAAATCTAAATGTAAGTCATGAAACCATAAAAATATTAGAAGAAACCATAAGCAGAAAAATCTCAAGATATCTCTCGTAGCAATGTTTACCAATAATCTCCTAGGGCAAATGAATCTAAGGAGAAAATAAGCAAATGGGACTAAATCAAAATAAAAGAAACCAGCATAAGAAACCATCAACAAAGTGAAAAAAGAGCCCACTGCATGGGAGAGTACATTTGCCAATGATACATCCAATAAGGGGTTAATTTCTAAAATATATAAGGAACTCATACAACTTAACAAAAGGAAGACAATCCAATTTAAAAATGGGCAAAGGACCTAAATAGACACTTCTCCAAAGTAGACATACAGAAGGCCAAGAGACATATGAAAAAATGCTCAAAGTCACTAATCATCAGAGAGATGCAAATCAAAACAACAATGAGGTATCACCTCACACCTGTCAGAATGGCTATCATCAACAAATGACAAGTGCTAGCAAGGATGTGGAGAAAAGGGAACCCCAGTACACTCCTGGTGGGAATGCAGACTGGTGCAGCCACTGTGGAATAAAGTATGGAGTTTCCCCCAAAAATTAAAAATGGAACTCCCATTTGACTCAGTGATCCCACTTCTAGGAATATATCCCAAGAAATCAGGAGCACTAATCAGAAAGAATTTATGCACCCCTATGTTCATAGCAGCACAATTTACAACAGCTAAGATTTGGAAACAGTCCAAGTGCCCATCAGCAGATGAGTGGATTAAAAAACAAAAAACAATTGTGGTACATTTACACAATGGAATACTATGTGGTGGTAAAAAAGAAAAAAACTCTTACTACTTGCATCAGCGTGGATGGACCTGGAGTGTAATATGCTAACTGATATAAGCCAGTCAGAGAAAGATAAGTACCACATGACCTCACTCATATGTGGAATGTAATGAACAAAATAAATTGATGAACAAAATATATACAGAGACATAGAACCATGAACAGACTGATGAATTTCAGAGGGAAGAGAGATTAACCTAACCATGGAACTTATATACATATACGTACGCATAGTCCCTTTACACAGACAATAGTGTATTGAAAGCCTGGGAAGGGCAGATGCAGGGGAAGGGGGGTCAGTGGGGAAATAAAAAAAACAAAGCATATATTTATAATACTTTCAACAAAAAAGATAACATTTTTTAAAAATTAGCAGCTAAAAAATAATTCCAAATATTGGGGAAAAAAGCTGACAAATATCAACATCACAAAATCTAGAAAATAAGAATATTTTTATTAATGCTTAACACTCTAAAATATTTTTCTATATTTTTTGGCTGTACACTCTTCACTTGTCCATTAACATACAATTTTTCCCCATAACAGTATTTTCTATAAAGAATAGAAAGATAATTGATTAAAATGTGTTTTAATATATTGTCATCATTGATAGTTTTAACAAGGCATTGATAAGACACAAAATCTCCAATACAATTTTATATGTTCTGTGATTAGATGTTTTTCCACAAACTAGTTTTTGCCTTCACACATTTCAAACTGTTATCTCCTCCACTACACACATATTTTTGGTGCTGAACACCATAGAATGAGTTCCCATTTTATCAGAATGCCTAGCCCTGTCAGGATGCCCTGGTGAATTTGCATAATGAGCAGTAGACATATCCCTGAAAACTATTCATAACTGGCACAGCTAGCAATTACTTAGCTGTACGCCAAAGGTACCAGGAACCATTCAACTACATCCTGCTACACCCAAGGAACATATATCCCCAACTCAACTTTTCTTTAACTGGATCCCAATAATGCTTGTGGCCAATTCAAAGGCATTAACCTAGGAAAAGTGTGATGAAGGGTAAAGTCATACAGGGGAGAGACAATGATCTCAACTGATTGCAGCTACACAGTTGGAAAACTTTTACCAAAAATGCATGAGTCTTAAGGGACCTGTCCAAGTGAAAGATCCTGAAGAGTATGTTTATGATACCCATGGCAAATCCACCTCTGAATATGAGCTATTATTCTTCTTGTCAATAGCATCTCCATAATTTCAATAGAGGTTAGTAATCTGGTTAGAACATGAGGATAAGTAACAAATTTTAGCATATGCCATTGTAAGCATTTTACAAATATGAATGCATTTAAGCTTCCCGTGAACCTTAGTTGTATAAATATTGTTATCCTCACTATCTTTCAGAGAAGAAGGTGAGGCCCAAGGAGTCAATGACCTTAACTCACACAGGGAGTAAATGGCAGATGTGATCCAAACACAGGCAGTCCTGACTCTACAAGGGCATGTTAGGAATCTCTATGCAGTTCAACCTCTTGCGTTATTCCTGAAGCTGAAAATGCATAGACCTTTACCCTGGGTTGAGGAAATGTCAAATATTTATTTCAAATAACTGAACTGGGAGTATGGTAGTGATGGAGACTGTGGAAAATGAAAATAGGTAGGTCCTGGGGGGTCAGAAGGGGAGTCTGCCACATGCTATTGAGGCAGATCGCACAATGAATAAAAGGAAACTGTAAGGTGAACCTGAAAAGGGTAAGGGGAACAATTGAAAAAACAAAAACAAGCAAAATAAATACAACATAGCATTTGTCATAATCTATTTAAAATGCTTATTTTATTTGCCCGTCTCCTTCAATACCTGAGCTCATTAATGGCAGATCCTATCTTTTATTTGTGTTTGAGTCCTGTCATATTGGACTTATTGGAGGTGCTCAGTAAATAACTGAATGAAGAATGAACAAATGAATGGGCGGGAAAAGAAATGTAATGCCTCACATCATACTTGCAATGAATGGCAGGGTTGCATGTCTAGCAACACTGAAGACAGCACCAAACAATAGCCAGGTATGTGACTCACAAAGCACTCCACAAATATCGTACACTGCCACCTACCCTTTAAACACTTTTATCCTCTTATAATATTTATCATATCACTCATCCAATAAGTATATAATGGGTACTACTAAGTGATAAGCATTGTTTCAGGTAATGGTGAAAATGTGTTGAAAAAATGACTGTATTGTGTGTTCTATTTATGGATATATTGCTCTTGTTCAACTTCTTTTAGATTAAAAAAAATTTCTTATGATGTACTAGCACTATTATCAACTAGCAATTAATCTAAAACATAGTAAGCCTACTTGTCAATTGTTAAAAGAATTTATACTGAACAAACTGTAAATAATATATTCAGATCTTATAGCCTAAATTTATAATAAATTCATACATTTATGCCATCACTGGCCCTATAGAAGCTATTTATCATGTGGGGAATAGTCCTTCATGAGGACTTTTAAGTGTATATTCTATGCTTGAATCAGAACCTAGGATTTAACAAAAGGGAGTGAGAAGCCCTTTCCTGAGACATTACTCCATCCTATCTAATAATAGACAAACATGGTAATTAACTGTAACTTCGCTACCCTTCCCATTGGCTAATCAGGGCAATATGCAAATTAACTGCCAACTAAGATGGTGGTTAACCGCCAACAAAGATGGCGGCTAATTTGCATACTGCAGGCAGGGTAGGATAGCGCAAGCCACCATCCAGGCCTCCTTGTGCTACCGGGGGCTAAGGCAAATGGTGCTGATCCCCTCTCTGGAGCCCTCCCCCACCTGCCCACAGGAGACAGGGGGCCCACTCCTGTGTGCGATCTGGGGGTGGGCGGGGGGACTGGGGCCAAGGCAAGCGGTGCAGATCACCTCACCCAAGATCTTGCCTGCCCACCGGAGACACGTCCCAGTGTGACCCAGGGGTGGGCAGAGGCTGGGCGAAGGCAAGCTGTGCGGATCGCCTCAACGGAGCCCTCCCTGCCCACTGGAGACATGTCCCAATGTGATCTGGGGGCGTGCGGGGGCTGGGGTGAAGGCATGTGGTGCCCATCGCTTCAACCAAGCCCTAGCCCGCCCACCAGAGACACGTGCCAATGCGCGGGGGCTGGGGCAAAGGCAAGCGGTGTGGATGCCTCAACCGAGCCCTCCCCGCCCACCGGAAACACGAGGCCCACTCTGAGAGAGAGAGAGACAGAGAGAAAGATTTAGAGAGAGAGGCGGAATTTTGCATCCCGCATCCCTCCCTGATCGACCACTGTGATTCCAAGCCAGCGAGGGCTGCCTTCAGGCTGCTGCTCCAGGTCCCTCACCCCCACCCCAGGCCCGAGAGCACAGTGCTGGGCAGGGGCACCCAGGGGTTTGGGAATGCAGCACGAGGGGCCGGCACAACGTGGGGGTGGGCTGTGTTTACACCGCCAAGTTCCCCACTTCTGCCCTGGCCCGCGCATCCCTCCTCCTTCCCCTCAGAGGCCCAGCTCCTGCCTACATGCTTGCTGGGCAGGCCCAACTGCACTGGGGAATGAGCCATGGTGATTGGGATGGCTGCTTCCTGGGATGGGATGGCCAGACCACAGCGATTCATGAGGGCGATGAGGCCCGTGGGGCATGTGCAACCCTTGGGCGGTGGGGGTGGCCGGCCAAGCCGAGACTGGCTTCAGTGGGGCCAGTGGGAGCCTGTTGAGGCCACCCCAACCCCCACAGATCTCAGGTGGATGGTGGCTCAGTGGAGAGTGATTTCTCCATGCATGGTACCCAGGGGTGGCTGTGAGCTGCTGGAACCCGACCCATGCTTCAAGGAGGGGGAGAAGGCTCACAGCCACCAGCACCATAGGCTGCACCGCCTGTGCCTCAGCCTGCCAGGTTGGCAGGGTCCAAAGCAGGTGAGCTGCTCCTTCCCCCAGTGTTAGAACAGGGAGGAGAGTGCTGGGTGCAGGGAGGGAACCTCAGCTGGGATCCTCCTGGTGTGGGGAAGGGGCTCAGCCTGGGCCCAGTGGGAAGCTTAGGAAATCTGGCTAAGCAGGTGCCAGTTCATACCAATTCTTACTCTGCCATCTTCCTCCAGCTCTTCAAGCTAGCCCCCCTGTCCCACCTGTCCAAGGCAACGGGTTCTGGGTGACCTCCCTGAGCTCAGACTGTGGACCCAGAGACCTCCAGGAAGAGTGCAGGGGCTGGTGCAGAACTACCAAGGCAGAGTTGCTTCGGTGTCTTGGTGAAGTTTGCAACTGACCCAAGGAGGAAACCCCAGAGGGGAAAGGCCGGGAGGCATGAATTGCCAGTACTTTAGCCACTTGAAAACAGCTCCACTTGGAATATGAGGCTGTTGTATGTTCAGCTGAGAAGTGAGGGGGCTGAACTCCACCATCGCTGGGCTCCTGTCAGTCCAAGGCCCAAGCGTCCACCACGACAAAGAAAGAACGGAGTGAGGGGCCTGGAGGAAGGGAGGACAATTGAAGAAAACCATGTCTAGACTTTCCCCAGCCCTCTCCTTCTTTCTGCTGCCTACAAGAGCCCCAGGACCGGCCACAGTTCTGTCTCCACCTTTTAGTCCCCTATTCTCCAACCACAGAGGAAAGAAATAAGGAAGGAGACTGTGCTGCCTTCAGAAAGTATCTATATACCTGATTGGCCAGTTGCCTTCCACAGAGGGAGGCCAGACTGCGGCTTAGGCCTGCTCCCCACAGGTACATCCTGTGAGGGTTCCCAGACTGTTAGATGGGGCAGGATGGGCTGAGGAATGCCCCTCGAGTGCACAAATTTTTGTGCACTGAGCCACTAGTAGATATATAAGGATCTCTGATCGGCAGATACCACCAAATAATGTGGTTTAAAATTTGAGCACCCCCTGCTGTCAATAATAGAATCCTCACTTAGTCTGTAAGAAGCAGAATCATCATTTCCTATACAGTGGGGCCTTGACTTACGAGTGTCCTGACTAACGAGTTTTTTGAGATACCAGCTGTCTCTCAGCCGATTTTTTTGCATTGTTGATAGAGTAATTTGAGTTAACGTGCTCCTTAACGAGCTCAGTCTCGGAACGAATTAAACTCGTAAGTCAAGGCCCCACTGTATTAGTGAGATTTGAAATCCTGATTTCTCCACTAACTTATATAATTTATTTTTGGATATAACATAATAGCCTGGTTTAACTTTTAAAAATCCTTTTGTATTGTTTTGTTTCAATAGAGGTTTTTTAAAAATTCAGAATATTTTTTCTAGGCCTGAAATTTTTTTTTTAATTTTGTTTTATTGCTTAAAGTATTATAAATAGTACATATGTCTCCTTTTCTCCCCCTTGACCTTCCCCTGGCCTCCCCTACCCCAAAAATACTACATGATCTCACTCATTTATGGATAATAAAGACCATTATAAACTGATGAACAAAAATAGATACAGAGGCAGAGCAGCATGGAACAGACTGTCAAACTACAATTCAGAATATTTTTTATTTTAAAAAATGACTATTGTTTAAAACATGCACTTTCAAACATGCAAGCTCCCAATTTACCATCTCTGTCTCAAGTCCTGCCAAATGTCCCTGTGTTTGTTCTTTGAGAAATGAATGCTGTCATTCCAAACAGCACCAAAATGTTTTCTTGTGAAGCTGGCGCTTATTTCATTGTTTTGATTTTACCTCCCCACTTCCCAAAAAAACAAACTTAGCTTTATAATTTTATTTGTATATATGAGTTAGTTTGTTCTTCTAGGAATAATACATAGAGAAAACATGATCTTTGAAAAGCTATAGATTTTAAAAGTAAATATTCTCTTAGAAGGCTAAGAGACATGAACTCTGAAATATTTTTATTCTTACCATTCCTTTTATTTTGAGGAACATATAGTATAATGTATAATTCTATTGAGAAAGCTGTTGTTTTTTGTGTTAAAACTCTTGACATTAATTAACTCCTTATGCATTAATATGTATAAATGTGAGTAAATTTTCTTTCCTCTAGAGGAAATTAAGCTAATTGAATATAGTCTGAAGATAAGATATTCTACAATACTTTATCTGTTTCATATTGTTCATTACTCATTCCTCCTTGAAATTGAAATGGTTTCCAAGTTATTCTTATTTTTAAGAGAAGTAAATAAAAAGAAAACATTTAATATGTGACTTTGGGCAAATTGGTAGCCTTCTCAAAGTCAAGCATTATTTCATATTCTCTCATTTTCTCATAATACATTCCTACCTATGTTCCTACATATATAAGAATTGAGGCTTACAAATTCTATTAAGATGGTGTGCCAGTTCATAAATGTTTACCTCCATTAATTTCAGTATTTCACCTAATAAAAAGATTAATTTAAAATGCTAATATTACTAAAATCATAATTTAGGCTCTGGATAACATTATAGTAATCAAGAATAGATCTGCTTGCCCAGCTGGGTGTAGCTCAGCATTAGAGCACTGACCTTGGAACCAAGAGGTCACTGGTTCGATTCCCGGTCAGGGCATATGCCTGGGTTGTGGGCTTGATCCCCAGTGGGGGGCGTGCAGGAGGCAGCCAGTCAATGATTCTCTCTCATCAATGATGTTTCTATCTCTCTCTCCCTCTCCCTTCCTCTCTGAAATCAATAAAAATATATATATATAAAAAGAATAGATCTGCTTTAACTGATTGCTTAGAAAAGCATTAATAGAGGGGTGGGCAAAAGTAGATTTATAGTTGTGAGTACACGAAACAGAATTTATTCTTATATTATTATTTATTAATTATTGTATTATTTACCATACAAACAACTGTAAACCTGCTTTTGTCCATGACTGTATTTATGCAGTAGCAAGGGTGAAATTTATTTCTCCTATATGAGTAAAGATATGCAGCTCATTTTTTATATTCTAACTAGGAGCCCTGTGCACAATTCAAAATCGCGCAGCGCCGCCCACCCTTGAGTCATTGGTTTCGCCCTGCCTCCCCCTTCGGCCCTTGAAGCAACCGGGCGGCTGCTGATCAGGCCTTCACCCAGAGCAGGTGCATAGCGGCCCCTGCTGCCCCACACCCGACGCTGTGTATGCAACCTCCTCCTATACAGTTGACCCGTTACAGCGTCCCAGTTAATTAGCATATTTCTCTATTTTTTATATATATATATATATATACTAGAGGCCCAGTGAACAAAAATTTGTGTACTCAGGGGGGTACCTCAGCCCAGCCTGTGCCCTCTCACAGTCTGGGACCCCTCGGGGATGACCACCTGCGGGCTTAGGCATGCTCCCTGGGGGATTGGGCCTAAGCTGGCAATCAGATATCCCTCTGGCAGCCCAGCAGCCCTTGGGGGATGTCCACTTGCCAGCGGGGAGCAGACCTAAGCTGCAGTCGGACATCCTTAGTGCTGCTGAGGAGGCAGGAGAGGCTCCCACCACCACCACTGTACCGGCAGCCATCAGCCTGGCTTGTGGCTGAGCAGAGCTCCTCCATGTGGGAGCGCACTGACCACCAGAGGGCAGCTCCTGTATTGAGCGTCTGCCCCCTGGTGGTCAATGTGTGTCATAGTGACCAGTCATTCCCAGTCTTTCTGCTGTTAGGTTCAGTTTGCATATTACTCTTTTACTATATAGGATAGAGGCCTGGTGCACGGGTGGGGGCTGGCTGGTTTGCCCTGAAGGGTATCCCAGATCAGGTTGGGGGTCCCGCTTGGGTGCCTGGCCAGCCTGGGTGAGGGGCTGATGGTTGTTTGCAGCTGGTCACACCCCCTTCAGGGTGGGGGTTCCCACAGGGGTGCCTGGCCAGTCTGGATGAGGGGCTGAGGGTTTCATGCTGGCCAAGCCCGCAGGTGACAGAAGCTCCCAGCCTCTCCTTTTTTTCTTTTTTTTCTTTATTCTGGGATTTATTTACCTTCTATAATTGAGACTTTGTTGCCGCTCCAGCTCGGAGGCCATGTCCTGCTGAAAGCAGGTATCTGGGGTTTGTTTAGCTTCTATAATTGCAACTTTGTTGCTTTTGGAGCTCAGAGCCTGGCCGCGGCAGGCAGGTAACCTTGGCTTCCTCCATCACTGGAGCAAGCAAGCCTCCTGTTTGCTTCAGCTGCGTGGCTGCCGGCTGCCATCTTTGTTGGCGGTTAATTTGCATATCTCGCTGATTAGCCAATGGTAAGCGTAGTGGAGGTACGGTTAATTTCAATCTTTGTCTATTATTAGATAGGATATGCCCCAATAAAAAATGTTGAGGTTCCTTAAGACAATTCCACAAGTAAGAACATTCCTAGAATCCAACAAGATATTTAACATTGTGTGTAAAGGAGGAGGTCCAAAAATGCCCCCAAATCAAGAGACATTCTAAAATGGCACCTTGCAGAAATTATTTATACTTTAAGACTTTAGAAAGATGTGACTCATTCATAATGAGCAGAATAAACATCTCAAAAACATTTTATATAACATACTAGGGGCCCGGTGCACAAAAATTTGTGCACTGGGGAGGGGGTTCCCTCAGCCCAGCTTGCCCCCTATCACATACTGGGAGCCCTAGGGGATGTCCTACTACCTGCTCCCTGCTCCCCTTGGGGAGTGGGCCTAAGCCACAGTCTGGCCTCCCTTTGTGGGAGTCGACCGGGCTGATCAGGAGAAGGCACCAGCCCCATCACCGCACTGTTGCAGACACTACACTGCCAGTCACCGCAGCCACCAAGGTGTTTTCATCAACACAGACTCTAGTCCCTTTACCATGAAAAAATGACAACTTTCTTTAGGCATTTTCAAGAAGTGTCTTTCATAAGATATGACATTTCTTTCTTTCTTTATCCTTACCTGGGGATATGTTTCCATTGCTTTTTAGAGAATGTGGAAGAGAAAGGGAAAGACAGAGAAACATCAAAGTGACAGGAACACTTTGATTGGTTGTCTCCTGCATGAGCCCTGACCTGGGCCAGAGCCAGGGAGGAACCTGCAACCTAGGTACATGCCCTTGGTCAGAATTGAACCCAGAATCTGCGTTGGGCAGGCCGAGGCATTATCCACTGAGCGAAACCGGCTAGGACAGGATATGACCTTTCTTAACCCTCCAGCAGCAGACCTTCATTTTTTCTCCAGGAGTGTGGTAAAAAAAACCCTAGATCACTTTTTGGACTCTTATTACCCAAGTTACTAAGAATATTACCAGTGGCATACAGGGAGCTTAACCAATCAGCAGTCAGAAAAGGTGTTTTCTCTGTAGTTCACACCAATTGCTGGTTTGGCCCCTGCCCAGGCCTAATGCCTCTGGCGAGTCATTAGCCCTGGGCCAGTGCACCCTCAGCTCCAAGCCACCATGGCCATCAAAAATCGCTGGCTGGCTGCGCCCCGGTTCGGGCCGCCACCACCATCAAGGATCACTGCCTGGCTCCTCCCCGGCCCAAGCCTAAAGCCTCTGACCGAGGCATTAGGCCTGGGCCGGGGCACCCCCAGCTCCCTTCCGCCGCCGCCATCTATGATCGCTGGCTGGCTCCACCCCGGTTCCCCCTGCCATCACCGCCATCAACCATTGCTGGCTCAAAGATCGCTGGCTGGCTCCTCCCTTACCCAGGCCTAAAGCCTCAGTCTGTGGCTTGGAGCCAACATATGCAAATTAGCCGCCATCTTGGTTGTCAGTTAATTTGCATATACTCACTGATTAGCCAATGAAAAGGGTAGCGGTCGTACACTAATTACCATGTTTCTCTTTTATTAGTGTAGATTACAAAGATAAGTCAGACTGAAATCCACACTTGACATATGCATTGTTTTCAAACAAGAAAAAAAATAAATGCAAAATTAAAATATTATTTTATTGAATGCCTCAGTTAGCAAATTGTTTTGCTCTAAGAAAGAATAATGAAGTGTGTCAATATATGGGTTCTGTGTTTTCTGTTTTTCCTATCTCTTTTCAATCAATTTTTTAACTACTTCAATATCACTACTCAAAGTAATGCTAAATACTACTACTAAAGATATTACTTTAGATTGAGATTTGGGAGTGACCTCTGAAAATATGGTCATTAAATACTTGAAAGTAAATGTAAACCCTTATACTGAAAAGAGCAAAATAAGACAGGTAAAAGGAGAAATTGGGGGGATACAAATGTTTTCCTACTTACAGATCAAACAGAACAACAGAGAGAAAAGGAGAAAAAGCTAATGAGCCAGTAAAGAGGCCAGAAAGCTTGAAGATGTAGAAAGGACTCATTTATTGCAGGAATATCTTGGAAACAGAGAAGAAAAGGGTATTAGTCATGGGAGAGAGAAAAATAAGTCAGTCCTTACAGTTGTTTGGCCTGGGTAAATCCCTTCCATTGACGTGAGAACAGCAATCAAGGCTCAAGAAGCACCTCACTTGCATGAAGAACATTTCAATATGAAGGACTTTGGGTGTGTATGTTTTCTTTTATGGATGGCAGTAGAAAAATTCAATAAAAAGTCACACAGACTATCATGTTGGTGGCATTTAAACCAATATCTATTTAAAATATCAGTAAAAAAAATAAATAAAAAGGAATTTTTCTAGGAGCACACAGAATATAAGAGCATTAAAGACTCTAGCCAATAAATAGATCCCACTTTTCAAGAAATTTGGAATGAAGAAATAGGTTGGCATATGATTTCATTTATATGTGGAATCTAAAGAACAAAATAGAAATGGGCTCATATATACAGAAGACAGAATGATGGTTGGCAAAGGGTAGGGGGTTGAGGGACTTGGTAAAAAATGTGAAGGGATTGAGAAGTACATATTAGTAGTTACAAAATAATTATGGGGATATAAAGTACAGCACAGAAAATGTTGTCAATAATATTATAACTATGTATGATGCCAGGGAGTACTGGAAATATCAGGGGGAACAATTTGTAAAGTATATGACTGTCTAACCACTATGCTCAACAACTGAAATGAATTAACAAATATTGAATGCAAACTTTAATTGAAAAAAGAATAAGAAATATAGTTTGATTGAGTCAAGAGCTATACCACTCCAAAAAAAAGGGGGGGGGGCTGAAATAGAAAAGGAGACAAATAGGTTGATGCCTTTATTAGTTAAGAAGTTCAAAGACTTTTTTGTTATTTGTCATCATCATTACTGCTATTGGGACATTTCAGAGGAAAAGTTTAGAGGATGATAAGAAAAGGGAATTCAATAAAAAAGAGCAGAGGTGCAATTTATATACTCGTTTAACTAAATTATTTTTCCATCTTGTGCACAAATACTTGTGCATGACCTTTCTCATTCAACTACAAGTACCTTGGAAGGAATTAAAATGGCCAGCCGTAGAATAAAAAGAAAAGGAAAGTTTTGCCTTTCAAATTGGCTTGTGAAAGCCAATTTCATTGCTTTCCATGTAACAGCAGAAATTTAATCTGTTACTGCTGGGAAGAACGCAGGCAGTAGCTGACCTTGGCCTATACCTCCCAGGAGCCCCCAGAAGAGCCACTACACCCAGGGGACAGCTTCAAACCATGTCTAAGCACCACCACTGAACCACTTCCACAAATGACACACTCAAGGAAGGGGTGGCTCAATGAGGACCAGATCCCTGCTGCAGTAAGTCCTCTGTGTGGTGGGTGGGCCCCTGCACAGTTGATCCTCTATGGTGCTTGGAGGTCAGTGCTCAGTGGTCACAGTCAGTCCTTGCAGTTGGTTGGCCTGGGTAAATCCCTTCCATTGATGTGAGAATAGCAATCAAGGCTCAACTACAACAGACGAGGGTACACCCGCATGGGGTCACACCTAGAGTTTCCAGCTTAAGTGATCGGGAGGGCTGTGCCACTGTGATCTGCGGATGACTGCTTCTAGTGCTGCACTTGGAAGTGTACACCCCAGTGATCAGACATTACATAACTCAACAAGTGATCATCCCAAAAAATCTCACACCCATCTGACATCATACATAGTTATGAGAATATCATTAACTACATTTGTTATGCTGTCCTTTACATCCCCATGACTATTCTGTAACAACCAAATCGTTCTTCAAGAAGTCATGGGGACGTAAAGGACAACATAGGAAATATAGTTAATAATATTCTAATCACTATGCATGATGATCACTTATAAAGTTATGTAATATCTATCACTGGTGTGTATACCTGAAACTAATATAATAATATATGTGAACTATAATTGAAAATATAACATGATAAAATGTTAAAAAAATGCAGAGGAGAAAATGAGAAAAGTTAGTAAACTAACAAGATTGCAGATAAATATAGAAGACTAGACAATCTTCAAGAAGATGGTGCTGGGTAGGGTGGTGGGGTTTATGTTTTGGAGATTGAGAAATTCCGAGAATCTTTTTTTCTTTAAGCAGGAAGGGGTTTAATATAAAAATTATAATATCATTTTAAGTACTGAAGGAGCTTTCTCTAAGCTAGACATCCAAGATGACTCCAAGAATAATAAAAATAATAAGAAAACAATTATATTTGCAACAGCACCAAAAAGAATAAAAGGCATAGGAATAACTTTAACAAAAGAAGTGAAAAACTTGAAGTAGAATTTAAATTTGGCCTAGAAATCCCTGAACTGGACTGAACTTCTTGAAAAAAATCTAGATTCATTTGCCTGCAATAAGGCAGACTAGGGCTTAATTATAAAATACTATGCAAAATTTCTTTTTTAGATATTCATCTTAACAGGCCATTAGAACTGTGTAATTACATGAGTTTATACACTCTGAATTTCTGCAGACATAAAAACTGTGCATTCATATTAAGAACACACTAAATTGAATTGAACCCATTGATATAAACATATTTCAAAATCTACTAGATAATTAATAATTAATTTGTCTCAATTTTTCACTTTCAAATGAGTTGTGTATTTTTCCTGAAGTACATATTGCAAATACTTGCTTAGAAAATACAGATTCTTGCAAGTTTTTATTTTAAAAATTAGAGAATCTTTGAAATAAATTTATGGTTGACATGCCATGCTTGTTTACAGAACACCATTACAAAGGCCCAGTTGATGTTAGGTCACATAAATTTGTAGTTTAATATATCAATTAGTTACCAAATTATAACAGCATTCACTATGGTTCAATTTATTTTGGTTTAACTTATTTTCTCAGTAACAGATGTCCATGGTATTTTGCCACTTGCCAAGCTACATGAATATGTTTTGATAATAATTGTGAGGCTTATTTTAAAATATGGTCTGTTTTATTAGGTATAAACTGAATATTTAAATGTTACTAAATAACATTTTTTCCAGAAAATTAGGTTACATAATTCCAATGAAATTACTCATACTTTTCCCAGCTGATGGGGGCAGGGGGAGGGGGAGAGGAAATCCAGGCTTAAAACATTTTAGTATGTATAAACACTTGACTTCCAGCATTCACCTATATACCATGATTTACTAAATCATTACTTTAAATGAACAGAAAGAATACAATGAAACGGAACCAGCAGGAATAGGAAAGTTTTATTAGCCCAGAGAGGCATTGTACAGAAATGTCAAAGTGACCACCTACTGAAAATGGCTGGAACCCTCACTTCTTTCTAAATGTCACCAACTGCTCAAAATAAACACTATGCACTTGTGTCCTAGCAGCTTATATGATGTCCTTTTAAAGTTATCCATATTTCATTCACTCTTTTCCCCCAAAACTTGAAGTAATGCTGCACTTTATTTTGCTTTCCCCCTAACAGCATGTCATGAAGGTCTTGCTTTCCTTTTCCAAATGAATTTCCTGGGGATCAGGCTCCTTCAATATATCTTTCCAATCCTGCAGTGACTCTTAACCCAACATGAAAAGGGCACAGGATTCAAAGTTAGAAAACCCAAGTTTAAGTTCAGAATCTGCCCTTTGCTAGTTATGGAAAATAGGATTCTAAGATTCTAAAATCCTCTGGAAAATAGGATTCTAAGATACTTCTCCTTCAACCTCATATTCTGTGATTCAAACACATAACCACTAAATACTAGGAAGCACACACCAGCTACAATCATAGATTAAACAATCAAATTAGAATCACAAAAGATGCCAAAACCCTCACAAAAAGGGATCGATGGTAGACTTCTACACCAATACTTTTCTACCAAATTCTCCATATTTTTCATTTGGGGTTCAAATTTTCAAGTGAATGAGACTACAATTGATGTCAGAAAGAAAAGATTTAATTTGTATATATCTGTGTGTATACATTAAATGTGAATGTATATGCGTGTGTGTTTATTTTTTAGAAACCATATTACAATTCCTTAAAATAAAAAACATCCAAAAGATACTACTTGGCAATGTTAAGATTTGCTTGCTTGATAAACCATATCCAACCATATGATTACTAGGAAAACAATCATGTAAAAATAAAAACATCGGATAGGTTATTTGTACAAAAAATATGCTTTAAATCACAAGAACAAACTAGTGCCAAGAACTGGTTATGATTCTTAAATATTTAAAATTTTTTGATGAGAGTACATGCCTTTTAGGAAATTACAATAAACGTGCATTTACATTAAGTGTTTGTTTTCTTAAGTCACCAAAATAAAACTAAGTTATCTTGCCTAGTATAAAAGGGAAATGTATATAGAATCTTTTCCCAAAATAACTAAGTTCAATAAATCTGGCATTTGGATTCTGGAAAAAAAGAATTATTTATCTGCTCATATACATACTATTCACACATGGGTAAAATAAGTGATAACACCATAACTTTTCATTTAATTCTCATAAACTCTTAATAGATAATCATTTAGTATTTTCACATACTGAGAATATATTTTAGAGCAAAAAATTGAGTTATAAACACATTTTTTTAAATGTACTGATTTTGGAGCTTACATAAAAACTATAAAAAGTCAAAGGATTATTTATGCATATCTCTATGATAAAATTAAACAGAACAAATCAATTCTGAGAATCATTTTGTACTGATAAGTTATTGACTGAACCATTGTGTCAAAATTACAGAAACTTGTTAAATTATCTCTTACTATATTGACTTCAGGTATATGGCAATGTTTTGTGAGGTCCTATATATATATAAAACAACTTTGTCACATTGCATATTAATGCAAAAAACTTGATGGCTTCAAAAAATTATTCAGAATTGATTTATGGAAAAGATTTCTTCAAAATCATATTAATGCAGAATATCTCAATAATGGCATTTATGTAAGAGTGTAAATTTTACCCTTATTATTTTTAAGTATACAAATGCCATCTTAAAACTAAGGTTTAATTTTCCTTTACATAATAAGCCATATTACATCTGTTTTCCACATCCATATGTTTAAATTAATTTGGGAAAAATGTCATCCCTTCAGTGCAGGCAGCTGCAGTGACAGGATCTTCTGCTGATGACTTCAGAGGCCTGTAACAGCTAACATAATATTCTCCTTTTACTTCAAAGATCTGATATTTTAGGTAAGTTCAGACTTCACAGCACTAATTCCTATCTTTCTAGCTCACTTACTTTAATCATAAGCCCCACACCAATAACTATTTAGCCCCTTCAGACCACTAAGCCACTGATCTATCACTTTTTCACTGTCAGTCAGCCCCTCATTTTCATTTTATCCAGTTTAGACTCCTGGGCTATCTACAACTCTAATCTATTCCTTGAATAAAACTTGAACCCCATTGTACTTGCTCTGTTACATGAGTTAACTTGGAAAAAAACTCCAAAAAACTCAATGCTAATTAAACTCAACTATGTTACCATACCATTCCTGTACTCACGCTGCTCAACATGACTGTAGAAAGCATACACAGCCATGCTGGCTAGTCTCATCTTACATTTGGGATGACTTAATCTCAATTTGGACTTCAGCAGTGCTCTGTCATTCTAATATATATCCCTAGTGAGTTCACTCTCTAATCCCAAGCTTATTTCGCACCATCTTGGATATCCTCAAATTTCCAGCACCCCTTCTAGACTTCCCTCTTGGATAATGACCATCTACATATACTTTGTTCATTGAGTCAAAGGAAGCAATCAATATAGATCTTTCTCCTCTTCCCTCCTCATTTGCCATTATACCTGCATCTGTACCTACATATCCTGAATTTCCTTTCTGTAACAATGAATGAAAAGCCCCTATATATCTACCTAAGGTCAACTGAATTGCTTATGTTTATTGCATCCTCTTCTACATTGTAAGGACTATAGTCCTTGAATTATCTCTTCTCTTTCAAACATGAATTTCATTTCAATTATTGAATC
This sequence comes from Myotis yumanensis, assembly GCF_028538775.1. Taxonomy (NCBI): domain Eukaryota; kingdom Metazoa; phylum Chordata; class Mammalia; order Chiroptera; family Vespertilionidae; genus Myotis; species Myotis yumanensis. The sequence continues at coordinate 135,084,354 of NW_027223754.1, forward strand.
AGTTTTATTTGTATACAAACATTTTATAAATCTCACTAAAGAACAAAGAAAATTCTTTATACCTTATGTGCCCATCTAGTTACTGCCCAATTTCTTTGTTTGCATTTTGGCAAAATTTCTCAAAGGGTGTATTTATGTTTGCTGCCTTTGTTTGATCTCTTAGGGCTTTGATCACAACCATTCCATTGAAATTGCTTTATTCAAGGATAATGATAATTTCTATGTTGATAAATCCTATGGTTACATGGTCTATATTTAGTCCAAATTTAACTCAACTTCTTAGCAGCATTTGATATAGGCATTTTCCTCCTTCTTGAAACATGTTTTCTCTTCAATTCTAAGACACTACACATTCCCAGTGTTTATTTTTACTATTTATTTCAGAATCATATTCTGAATTTTCTTTTTCTTGACTATTAAGTACTAGAATGAGCGAGAGCTCAATTTTTGCCTCTCTATTTTCTCTCTTCACTCACTTCTTAGTAATGCCATCCACTCTTAGGGCTTTGGAAACCATCTATCTAATTTGATAAATTCTAAAGATGCCAAATCTTTACTTTAATCTTTAATAGAATTACCTACTTAATGTCTCTAAAATAGAAACAATTATTTCTATTATGACTTTATCCTCCTTCCCCCAACCTGGCACCACCAATCATCCAGTTACTCAGGCCAAAATTTTGGAGGATTCTTTTTTTTCCCCTTAACATCCAAAAATCCAAATCCTAAATCATGTGCAATTACATTGTGCTCTACCTTTAGAATATATCTGAACCTGACTACTTTTCTTTACCTCCACTGCTAGCACCTTAGTCTAAGGAACTATCTCCACAATAGCTGAAGTAATTGTAATTTTTAAAAAATCTGATTATGACACTTCATGTCAAAAATCCCCTATGGCTTTCCATCTAGTTCACTATGGGGATTTTTTAAAAAATATATTTTATTGATTTTTTTACAGAGAGGAAGGGAGAGGGATAAAGAGTTAGAAACATCGATCAGCTGCCTCCTGCACACTCCCAACTGGGGATGTGCCCGCAAACAAGGTACATGCCCTTGACCTGGATCGAACCTGGGACCCTTGAGTCCGAAGGCTGACGACACTCTATCCACTGAGCCAAACCAGTTAGAGCCACTATGGGGATCTTATACCAGGGACTAATAGATCCTCCATGATCTCACACCTACCTGTCTCTTGATGCTCCTCACATTGTTTTCTGAACTCAGTGTATTTACACTTATTGTTTCCATCCCCTCCATATATTGGGAAACCTTGTTCATTCACTTCATTTAGGTATATTTTTTTAATTTATCTCCCCAGAGAATACTTGAACACCCTTTCTAAAATAACCCTCCCCTTTCACTCTCTACCTTTAGTCTGTTTTATTTTTCTTCATAGTACTTATCTCTAAGAAATATTATAATAGTATATATTTTTATGTATTTGCTTGTTTATTAAGTGTCTCCACCAATGGACTATCAAGTTATGAGGACATGTTCTCTGTATTGCTAACATTGTAACTAGCATGTAGTATAACCAAAATAATTGTGTGTTGAATGAACAAATGGTAGCAGAACAAATGAATTTAAATAAATCCAAGACAAAATTCAATGATGTCAATTTCTCATTCTGTTGAAGATTCTATTACCTATTCTCATGTATCATTAATAGTGCATCCATGGTGGCTTGAGTTAAGCGGAATGTTCCTTAATATTTTTGTTAACTATGAATTCCAAATATAGGAGTTGTAGATGGTTACTTGTCTACACTTCTTTATCATGATGTTCAAAGATGAATTCCATTCAAATTTAATCATATTCACCATACAATCTCACCTGCCCTTGTTCTAGAATAGTATTTACTTTGGAACTTGAAGCCTAAGTTCCAATCCAGGCTTCACTCATTACTAGCTCTGTAACCTTAAATAAATGATTTAACCATTCAGTGATTCTGTTTTTTCATCTGTATAATGGAGACACTACTCATAATATAATTTAAGAATTTAGATAAATAATGCAAGGAAGGTACTTGCACATAGTACATAGTACCTAGTTTCCAATGTGTACTCAAAAATTTTTAGCTTTAATTATTACACATAAGTTTCAGAAAATCCTCATTGCTTTGTCCCTAACTTAACAAAAAATACAATATTTCTAGGGACACTGACTTCCTTCTCTCCATAAGTTATTTTGTGAACATACCTTTGAGGCAAAGGTTCTTTAAATCAGGATTTCTATGATTAGAACCTGCCAGCCCTACTTGGTCATAATATTAGATTCTGAATATCTGAGTCTCAGATTCTGAATTCTACTTATCTTTCTAAACTTCAAAGATCTGTCTGCCTCTATTTAGGTACCCTCCAAGACTTTGTTTCCCTCCATCTCCTGACTACTAATGTGGTGGTCTAACAATGCTACCTGCCATTTGCACATGTTTGTACATGTCAAATCTAGGACCTTTATTTCTCTGCAACACACTTTGTAAGTCATATTACTGGTCACTATTACCTGAACCTGATTATTTCTGCCTGTTTTATTACAAGATTGCAAATTTATTCTGATAGGTTAATATGACATACTTCTTAGCATGATTTTATATTATGTTCTTTTGGAGATTTAGCCAGATTTTTTTCTCTACAAATATCTGAAACTAATGCTCTTTATTGAACATAGTGAATAATTTACATGATTAAATCAATAGGATTTATCTATTACAAGTTTTTTCAAATATAGTTCTTGAAAAAATAGCTACTTTCTAGGAACTAAGTAGTAGGAACTCTTATGTTGTGTTACAGTGCTTGATTTAAACTATAAACTAGAATTAAAACAAATAAAATAGTTATGGGTTATTTACTAAATTAAAAATTCAATCTTCAAAATATGTTTCTATTGCTTCTCTTAAAGTTTAACAGCACTATCTTATTGAATTTATTTGAAACATTCAGTTAGAACAAGGTAATAAGGGAGCAATAAATGTGCTCAATTGTCTTTTCATGTTTAAGTGAGTATAATACTTGAAACATTTTTAGTTTATTTTAGCATAAGTACTTTAATGCATCTACTGCCCATTGATGCCCATCACAAAATGAAACTGAATGGATTTCAAATATAATATTCAAACAAATAATTAAAGAGACTGCTGTAAGGCTCCCCAAATGAGACTGAAGTACTGGAGGTCCTGCTGATTAACATGATAAATAGATAAATATCACTGGAGGTGATTCTGCTATTAAAGTTAATGAGTTATTGAGGCTATTTTTAATGATCCTACAATGTCTTTTAGAATCCAAAAAAAGTTAAACTTGATATTGAGACTAAGAAAACCTGATTCTGAATTCCAGCTTATTAATGAACTAAATTCAAAAGCAGATATCTCAGTCAAAAGAATAGTAGAATTTAGAAGAATAATCTCAAGCATACCAGAGGAGGAACTACTCCCTTATTTCTAAAGTTAATAATTATAAGTACTTTTTAGGTGATAGGAAACTGAAAGTTGACATCAGAAACCAGGTTTGCAGATGCATGGTTGTTTATCATTATGCCAGAGTAGAAAATATTTATATTGCTCATTCCTTAATGGGGTCAGTTACTGCCAATACATCTTTTTGTTATTGTTCATAAATACTAAGGTTAAAAGGAAAAAATACTCTCCAGGTGTTACTATACAAAGATCCATGAGCTAAATTACCTGTTCCCAAATATTACAGCCTGAAGTGAAAAAAAAGCAAAAGAGCAATACTCTTTTAAGAAGACCATCTTAAGGAGGCTTAATTTTATTTTGATGATCAACATATGACAAGCTTTAGATTCGTAGTTCCCATTTTTGGTAAATATCTGAAAAGTTTTTAGATAGCTTTCTTTAAAATATCAAGTTTTAGTATGTAGGATTACAGTTTTTGAGATTATAAATATGGAATGGAGCTCTTGAGTGTCTATTGTTTAGTTCTTAATTATTTGTGATACTCAATTAAGATAAACAAATACGCATAAGTATAAATATTGAAAATTAAAGCCACAGTGAGCACTCTGGCCACTGTGGCTCAGGTGATTGGAGTGGCAACCCACATACCAAGAGGTGGTGGGTCATTTCCTGGTCAGGGCACATACCTAGGTTTTGGGTTTGATCCTCAGTCAGGGTACTTGTGGGAGACAACCAGACAATGTTTCTCTTTCTCTCCCTCTCTTCCTCTAAGATGAATAATTTTTCAAAAAGCCACAATGGGCAATTACTCTAAGATTAAAACGTTTATTAATTTGTTCAACAAGTACCATTTTGAGCTATATGTAATTGCCATTCTGTAGGGCAGAAATAGTTTAATATTGTCAGTTCTACATTGTTCAACTTAATATTTAATTTTGCTCCCATCGTATCCTCAATGTCTATAACTGATCCTTAAATACAGAACTGCTAAAATAAGCAGTTAATCCTGTAAATTAATCCTCTTCAGTTTTAATGGCCATTCATATCTCTATAGCCCCCTGGATGACTATTTTAAATCCATGCATCCATTCTACAAATATTTATTTGGTACTTTATACCAGCTATTTGCCTAGGTATTGAAAATACATTAATTATCAAACATAATCCCAGCCTTAATGAAGTTTAAATCACAGCCAAGGAAACCAGTCATCAACACAAACAAATAAACAACCTTCACAGCATTGTAAGTATAAACATTGTGATAAGTGCATTAAAAACAGCTATAAGAGGATTTGAAAGAGTAGACCAGGGAGATCTAGTCTGATTTTTGAGGCTTCACATTTTGTAATTATGAGTCCAGATTGTTTGAAGCATCTCACAATGATAGAATGGGGAACCCTGTAATAATGGTTAATAGACAATATGACAGAGACTAAGTGCTTTGCAATATTTCTAATTTACTTATCACAGCCAAGCAGACACTCTTCTGGTCTGCATTTTACTGATCTGAAACAAAATCTTAATGGGTAAAGTAACTTGCTGAAGAACACATAATTAATAAATTCACTTGATCTTAGCCAAAAGGCTGAGATGTGATAAAACTAATAAACAATAAGAATTTGGACTCCAGCAGTCTCTCCCTCCAGGATGTATGTTTTCAGCCATTGCATATGCTGCCTCCTGCAGTTCAACTTTGATTTGTGCTATTTGGCCTGGAACTCCAGGACTAATATTCACAGCACTAGACTACAACAGCAGCAGCAGAATGCAGACCATGCTGTCATGGCCAGTCAGCTGATGTCTCACGTAGCCATCATCTCTGTTCACACAATACTGCAAAATCTGATCTGAAGTTCCCTTTCAGTTTACGACTGACACCTGAGATTCAACACTTACGAATTAAAGCAGCCTTTATTCAACTTCATAAATGCATACTCCAAAGAAGCTAAAGCTTAAAAACAACTGTAAAACAAGGGCACCAGAGTCTTACATGCCTGCTTCTGTACAGTTGAAATGGAAAAGAAAAAAAAGTCAACTCCAACTTTTAGCAGACAGGATTAAAACTTAAGTAAAACCCAATATTAAATCCTTAAGCAGATTTAACATAATTTAGACAGATGAAATAGATCCCAATATGCTTAACAGGAATTCTTCCTGTCAACTTCATACCAAATGACCTGTATCTTTTCTCTTCAATCACCCCTGGTAAAGCGTGATATTATGAACATTACTATGTAATGCAGGTAATATGAAATGTAAAATAGCATTGAGAAATAAAACATAATTATTTTTGCAGTAGTGAATATCAACTGTAGAAGACAAAATTCCCTGTGCCACCATAATCCCTCTTCTTGAATACCCATCTCTCCTATGTGGCTAATGAAGAAAGGCATGATCTTGACCATTTCCCCCAGGCCTCATTTGTAGGGAGCATTGCCACTTTCTCCAGAAATCATAAATACAAACTTTTATGGATTTTCTCATCTATATGTAGCTGCCACGGCTGTTTTGTAATCCATCAGACTCAACAGAGTATAGTAAAATGGAACATTATTTATGGCATAGTAAGAGAAAAGCTGTTACTGATGTGTGGTATACGAGCTTATATATGACACAGGTTAATTTGGTTCCAAGCAACAGAAATCAACATGAATATTTTAACCAAAAGAGGAACACATTGGGAGGAGATACAGGAGCTCACAGGACCAGGAGAAGGAAAACAACCAGATTTAAAACTGATAAGAAACAGTAACTATAAATCTCATCAGACTCTCCAAGTCAGTGCTACTGCTACTAGGATAAAGCGCCAATCATTTCTTCTGTTTTGAATTACTCTGCTCAAGTTTCAAATACCCCTTAAAAATAGACATTGACTGAATAAGCTTAGATCACAGGCCTCTATATTTTTTCCTGTACAAAGGAAGATTCTAGTACAGTTCTAGGAAAAAAGGTTGCAAGGATCCCTTCTGTTTCTGTAGTAAAAAAAAAATTTAATCACAAAACACCTTGATTTATTGCCTTAAAATAACTACATCCTAATGGTGGATCCTTTCTCTAAAGTAAATCAGAATGCAGTTGAAAAGAACAAATTAATGTTGTTTGAATTAAAGGAGAAAAGAAAAAAACTAATTTAAATAATTTCCTCCCCAAACTATATATCTTATGACTTAACTATACCACTCCTAGATATTTTCCCAAAAATAAATGTATGCATAGGTTCCCAAAAGACATGCTAAAGAATATGTAACATTCTTGGTAGCAGGCAAAAACTGGAAATTGCTTAATGTCCATTAATGGTAAAATGGATAAATGCTACACACAATAATGTCAATGAATCTCACAAGTACAGTGCTAGTAATTTGTGATTTGTGGGTCAGACTTCCCATACCTTCCACCCAAAGGAAATTCAGAATGGGAACGCAAAAGAACCTTTCCATGGCCCTTGGGCCCCTGATTCAGATCAAATATTTAACTATAAATCAAAGAGGAGAGAAGGGAGGTCTGCTGAAAAGATTTACTGTTGCGGTTTTATGAAATCCTACTTATAACTCCTAGCATGGTAAGAGGGGGCTGGGGTTTCATCTCCCTTACCTAGGAAAACTTTTTGAAAGATGTTTGCTGAAACTGTTAAATACAGAGGGCTGGTGCATGGCTCCAGTCTGAGAAATCCACACTATTAATGAGACCTGGTGCCTGCCTTTCAAAGATGGGCTCAGGCTTTGCTTAGATAATGAAATCAGAGAGTGCTACTGTGGCAGGATCAACTTGTACTTCAGTTTGGTAGGCCACGCAATCCAAAAAACTGTGTCCTGTAGACATACCAGGGAGAGAGCACAGCAAGGGGCCATCTTGGGTCCTTCCTATAAAACTACTCTGAGGGACCAAAGACCTCTGAGGAAAGAGGCCAGAATTTTAGCAGCAGATGCTTAGCGGCTGAAGACATCACCCAAGGGACCTTTCTCAATAAAGATGTTTCCTTCCCAGAAGGGAGAGACCAGGAGCAAACCTGGGAAGACCCCCAAAAATGTGCCTTATCTTCCAGGCCATAGTATAGGACAGAACTTATTACCAGACACACCATGGACATCTTGTCCTAGCTCCTGACCAAACCTCCCTTCCCCTTGTTGAGGTCCAAACAGCATTGTTAGGGAAAAGGAGAAGCCAATCCCACTGTCCATTCCTATCCCCCTTTTCCTGATCAATCCCAATCTGAAACAGATTCCTTCAAGCAGGGGTGGGGTTACAGTAGTAGGAAATTTATTTTTCTATTAAAAACAATTATTTAAATGTTGACATTATTGCAGGAATCCTCCCTCCTCCCCTTTGCCAACCTCCACTTCCACCCTCCCCCACCTCCTCCTCCCTTGGCTTCTACCAAATTATTGTCCATACGTATGCCAATAGAGGGTCCAATTATAGGTATCAGACATTCTAATTCTGAATTGAGATTATATGCAATTTATAAAGACTAAGGTCTGAGCAGAAAACTCACAGATTTAATGGCGCTCCCATCAAGGGAAAAGGAAGATTAGTGCACTATAAAAAGCTTACAGGGATGGTGGAAGGCAGAAACAATTCATTACATGATGCCTTGATTACATTGTGAGTTGTGCTTATTAACATCATGGTTTGTATTTATTAAACAGAAATAAAGTGAATTATAATAAGCCTATCATGGACTAATTACATGAATATGCAGATAAAATTTGATATTTTCCTAAGTGATACTATCTTATGCAAAGAGAATCAGAAGGATACACAGTACAGTCTCTGTAAATGGAATAGCAACTCCCAGAAATGCAGCATTCAAATTATTTTTTAAACATTAAAATTGAGATTAGAGGTAGAAATCTTTGTAATAAGAAATTACGAACTCAACCATAAACTATCTTCAATATGAAATTATCATAAAATATTGGCCATGAGTAAAATTTTTAAAATATGTCTCTTAGAAGATTTAGTAAGACTTTGTATCATAAAATAAACACAAGGTAATTCAGAGTGGAAACTTCATTTCCTGTTAAGCTATAAACTTCTATGAAAAACATAACCATAGATTTCAAGCCCACAGCTTGAGTGACACAGAAGATTTTTATCTTATATTTATCTGCACTCAGAAGCACTGGGTTTATGCATATAATCTTCTCAAATAATATCTCACATTTGTTATTTCATTCTACTACACACATTCTGAATACCTGCTTGAATTTCAGGCCTGGTTCTGGCCAGAATGCTAGGGAAACAATAGTGAACTAGACATTAATGTTCACTGCACTCACAAGCATTGAAAAATTAGTAAGTATGGCACGTGTCACAAAATGGTTGAAAGCATAAAAGTGCTTCAAGGAGTAATGTGTCATCCAAATGGGGAGTGAGGAAGGGGAAAAGATTGCTCATTATATTTGTGCACAAGAAGAAACGTGGTCACTGAAAACAGATCCCGTATGCTCTTGAAATGATCATCAAAACATAATGTTGGTACTGATTGAAATATGATGTTTATGTAGGACTAAATAAATGATTTCAGTCATTTTGGCATTTTAAATCAGGTGGCTCATTTATATTTCAAAGCAAAAGAAATATTCTGTTTTTCATTCCCTGCAGTGTCACAGAAGTTCTACTCTGGTAAGACAGGTGTTTATCTCACAGTAGTTCACCCAGGCTATTATTGTAGTCGCCACTCCAACTTTTCCAGATGCGTCTGTGTTATTTTTGTTTTGTTTTTTCTTAAGTCTTCTAAACATATGACTATAATCACCACAGGTCTCCGTGTCCATTTTAGCAAAAGAATCAGCAAATAAATAAAGAACTAGACAGGCCAAAGAAGCATCCACCACTGAAAATATCTCAAAGAAGACATCTCTTAAAAAGGTACCCTGAGGCACATGGAAGTTAATTTTGGATTTGAAAATACTACTTCAGAAAAGCAATATTGTTTATTTGGAAGAAAAACTGAAGGATAAGGAAAAGGGTTTAGGTGTAGAGCAAAACAATCTACTATAAAAATAAGCATCAAAGAAAAAAAGTAAAAATATGCCATTTGGAAAAACATATTTCCCCAATGTGTTATGAAAAGTAACAAATACTAGTAAATCACGCTGAAGAAGAGACATTGCTTCATAGCAATTTTTTACAGATGTCAGCTGTGGCAGGCCACTAATTTATGTTTAGAGAAATAAATAAGAATGAATGGTTTTAGAAGAAGAATTTTTGGGTTTGATGTTTAAGCTCTCTTGGAAGGATCACTGGCTATTTTGTATGCAGAAAGAATACTTGCAAACAAAATATTTGTGCTATGAAGGCAGTAATGATCTGTAAAAGGTGCGTGCAACCAAACAACCTCAGCCCCTCTTCTCATCATTCCACCCTCCCCCCACACAGTAGCTATTTCTTTTCCTGTTTCTGTGTATGGTATCCCTATTTTCCTGTCTTTCAAAGTTGAAACAATCTGTTAAGATCGCAGGTTTGGAATTGCACAACCACCTGAAGTCCAGCTCTACGGCCAGCTGTTTAACCTTGAGGGAACTACTTTAACCTGCCAGCCTCAGTTCTCCTTTCTGTATAATGGAGATCACATGATCTTTCTCATGCACAATAATACATGTAACCTGAATATAGTAAACATTCAGTAATGAGCTGGTAGCATCATCACTATGATTATCCACGCTTCTGCAGAATCATTATGTTTTATACTCCCTCTCCTTTCTCATTCATCTTCACTCTGTCACTGAGCCCACTGATCCTCACTTTCTAATGCCTCGAACTCTGTATTTGCTATTGTTTACCTTCCTTGGTCTCAGACCCATGTTCTGCCCTCCTCAAAAACAAAAACAAGACAAAAGCGTGTTCCTCTTTTGTACCCCTAGTTTTTATTATCCATCCAATCTGCTCCTTCCTTCTCCTGGCCACGCCTACTCAAATGTGGCATCCAGGTGCATGAAATCCAGGAAAGACGTTTCCATATGGGGAAGCCTGGAATACTAACTAACCTAACTGGTAAGCAGGGTCTTGTTCCTTCTGAACTATATTACTCCCTGACCTAAGCATTTAACCTCTGTCAGTACCTTTCATCGGGGATCCACCAGATCCTCCCCTGTAGAAGCCCTGATGCTCATTGTAAAGAAGAAAGCCTGGGCAAAAAGAGAGTTTCTCTGTGGCCACACACATCACAGTCTCACATATGTACTGTACCAATAAGTGCTCTCTTTGATTCCTTACCACCAGCTCCTTGGAGTATAAGTGATTGTGTTGTGCTTCCTTTCCTCCCCTTCTCATCCCCTCCTCTTCGCCCCTCCTCCTCTCTCTTCCTCCTTCTCCTCTTTCCCCCTCTTGTCCTCCACCCCTCCTCTTCCTTTCTCCCCACCTTGCTCTTGTTCCTTTGTATTAGACCCAAGGGGATGAATGTTTTCTCAGATGATCTTAAATATGTTTGAGTTCCTCAAAGTGCATCAGGCTTGGTCAATACTCTATCAGTCACCCAGCACAGCATCTAGAATCTCCTGTTCCGGATGAATAACATGAAAATAGAGCAAAGTATAAATATTCAGCTTGATTGGATAAATTAAATTTATCTCATTGTGTTTGTTTCTGTTTTGTTTGACTGCTTTAGTATGATTAAATGTGTTCTAAGGGGAAGACAGGATAAGGCCAGTTCCTGCATCACTGGTCTTAAAATAATATGAAAATGTTTTACTTCACTTCTAGTGAATAAACAATTAAAGATCTGTCTCCTTACCCTCAAGGAAAAGGAAGTCTGTTTTTTGTTGGGCTGTGGATTTACTGATTTATTAAGATTAATAATAAAAGAGAAATGGAGGCTATGACTCATGTAGAGGGATAAGAGGGAGCTGGGGAGATGTTAGAGGTAGGAGGACCTAGCAGGATGGTTACTACATGAAATCATAAATATGCAGGAGCAAGGAGAAGGAAGCTGAGGTACTGTTCAGAGGGCATGTGTGTTTATATTTGTGCTTATAATAGAAGAAGAGAGTCTGAGCCTTAATGTGAAGGCCATCGACCCAGAGAAGGTTCATCATAAAGAACACTGAGTACTAGAAACCACATTGCATTAGAATTCTTAGTAGATGACAAATTCAACTTTACTTGAGTGAGACCCTGCCACCAAGTATATTTATGTCAGGCAGACCCTTTAATCTTCATGGAGGAAGGAAATCAGCAGCTTCCTCACAGATCTTGTCCAACAAGGGAAATGCTGCGCCGCGACAAGAAACTGTTCTGATCCTGCTTTACTCCGTATTCAAGCCCCTTACAAGGCCCCTAGAGAAAATTAATCCCCCAAGTCTCTCCTGGAAACTGGCAAGATACTGAGGAGGAATTCTCATACCTTCTACTTAAGGAATGAATGAAGTCATCCCATTAAACTTAGGGAAAAGAGGTATCTGAGATGGGACATTACACAGCCCTTCCAAGCAACCCTCAACTGCCTGCTGTGGCTCTTCCTCCAACTCGATGTGGCTGAAACATGACTTTGAAGACTCTGAGGTCATGCAGATTTCTGAGGAGTTCTGGAGAAGCCGCCCCACTATTTGATAATTTTCATTTTCTAATAATTCATCATGATAGTATAATTGATATAGGATAGTATCAATAATGTATTCCATATTTATCTATTTTGATTCTTTCAGTTACCAACTGCCCTCAGAAAAATCCTTTATTCAAGGAAGAGGGTCAAGGATGGGGCACTGATCGGTACTTATGAGTGAGTGCAGATTTGTATTATTTAAACAACTAGATTTTCTCTTCATTTCCCCATTCCCTACCTTGCTTGGCAAATTGTGATCAAAAGGAGTCAAGGCCCCCAGCACAATGCCTCCCACACCACCATCCCAATGACCCAAAACCATACCCCAAATAATGTGTTTTTAAAATTACTTTCCCATGAAGTTAGCCCCAATGTATATAAAATTGCACATCTAGACACTGAATCACTTGCCATCAAGGTCATCTTTAGGGTTTGGTGCTTTAACTCAAGGCAACAAAGGCCCCTGTGACAAAGAACCAGACCTCAGCTAAGGAGCTGAGACAAACATCTAACTGTCAGTTTCATATGAATCAACAAAGGCCACCTTCCTCATGCATTTTACTTATCCTGGGTGCCAGGCAAGAAAAAGAAACAGAAAAATGTATATTCCCCCCAAAAATAGAAAATGGTAAGAATCTGGGGAAACCCTCTGGTCAAAGGGTTTTACTCCAACTCAGAACTCGATAACTTTGCACCAGATGATCTGGTGCAGACATAGAACAATGCCTACACACAAAGGCGCCTGAGTTCCAGGGTCACCCAGGAGAGGTCCAGGAGGAAGGGTGCTGCAGATGTAGATGACTTAGTCTACCAAGCAGTACTGCTCCCTCAGGCTTATCTGCGGCAGAATGTCACTCAAGACTAAGACTGTGATTTATTTACAGTACTGAAGACAGCCTCCAGGGAATGGTATTGTTTCTGCCTGCCACACTATACTTTCCCATGTTAACAATTTACTCTGCAGGGTTCTCCTTATCTTCTCAAACTCTGAATTTTAGAGATCCCCTGGTTGTAATTTCTGAGCTCCTCATCTTGTTTCATTAGTTTATGTCATCCATATTCTACTAACTCTTAAAATTTGTATCTATAGTCCACTATCTCTCCCCCACATATTCATTTAATTAAATAAACTTGTTAAAGCCTGTTTATTTTAAGTGAAGTTATTTTATTACTCTAAGCACTTTATTCACCTAGGATTGAAAACAATACCTACATTTTAAGGTTGTTATGAAGTTGAAAGGAAATACTTTACTAATCATTTTAAAGTGCTAAAAGACTAGAAAAAGGCCTTTATGTCACTTCTCAAATATGCCCAGGTATTAAAATTTTTAGTGGCACAAATATAGTGCTACTTTTCAAAATGACATTCATCTATTAAATATGTAATGACTATGTCATATAAGAACACTAGGGGCCCAGTGCACGAATTTGTGCACCTTGAAAGGTACTGTGGACCACAAGGCTGCAGTAGGCACAGGGGTGGGTCTCAGCCCATCCGCTGCACCCCCACCCAGGCCCTCCCACCTCGGCTCCAGTCCTCTGTCTGCTGGTAGCCCCGCTCCCACCACCGCTGCTCCCACACGCTGATAGCGCTGGCCCCACTCACACCTGCTGCCGGCGTGGAGCGATTGGGGCCGGCGCCAACAGCACATGAGAGCGAGGCCAGTGCTGTCAGCAGCTGCTGCCCCAATCGCCCCACAGGAGCAGGGGAAGGTGGAGAAGCCCTCAGGGGTGATTGAGACCAGCAGCTGCCACTTGCACCCACTGATGGCGCTGAGTGATCGGGACCAGTGCTGGGCACAGGCGGTGGGTTCCAGCAGTGCCTCCAGCGCCGGCTGCAGGTGCGAGTGAGACTGGCACTGGCAGCAGGTGCAAGCACCGGGCAGGACTGTGGCGCATGGGAGCAAAGAATTTTCAGTAACCACCAGAGGCTAGCCCCGATGACAGCAACCAGCATCCCACCTTGGTCTGGCACCCCTGCTCACCTACTCCACCATCCCACCGTGGCCAACACCCACCATGTTCTGTACACACTCCCTGGTGGTCAGCGCATGTCATAGCGACCAGTTGTTCAGTTGTCTGGTTGTTCCACTCTTTGGTCTATTTGCATATCAGCCTTTTATTATACAGGATGAATTTTCTACAAGACTCACTAGAGAAAAATTAAATGTTAACTTTTAAAATGTGTCTGGCAAACATATTTTTCCTAAATTGATCCTTCAGGAGCAAAATGTTTGTCCCCAAAAAACTAATATATTACCGATGAAATAACAACAAACCAACCCAGAAAGACAAATTGCTCAATTTATATTGCTTATTTTCTAATTATCCTTTGTAGAAATTTTTAGGGAAAACCATAACTAAAAAATTGACTAATTAGAACAATCAAGAAAACATGTTCTTTAAAGTTTAAACAGGAATTCAATTAATTTTTTATACTTTCAAATTGTTATGATGTCACAAAGACCTGGGCACAGTAGATGCTGCAAGATGTTCTTGCTCTTCAGTCTATTTATTCAAGGTTGATCTAAAATACAAAAAGGGGTCAGCAGGGTATGTAACTGGCTAATAAATGTGGATGAGATGAAAGCAAACTGTACAAATAAAATTCTATTTTTGTAATCTAATGATTTTTTTGAAGACTATTTGCTGGGTAATTATAATTGATCCAAAAGAAAACCTGGCAACCAGTGCCTTTTACATAATTGATAGGTTATGAGGGCATAGAGAAGGTAAGATAATAGCTCCATTAATGGGGCAGCTTTTAAACATAAAATTAACTTTTGAGTGTTGGAAGAAAAATATTTCAAGATTTTTAAAAAACCTGCAGTGATTTTTAAAACCTCTGACAAGCATTCTCTGTGCTCTAAAAATCAAACAAAATAAGAAGTTCTTTGTCCTAGGCACCATCAACCCTTCAATTCAGGTCAGTCAACCCACCCATATGGTCACATCTTTGATCTCATCTTCATTATGAAATCTGTAATCTCAAACTGATTTCCCCTTTCAAGCCCAACTTCTTTTGTTTCCCCTTTACCAGTTTTTCAGTATTACAGAATCTGATCAACACCCTCATCATGATCTATTATCCCTCTACTTATTTTATTATGCTTAATCTTTATTTCTTCAACCTCTCTACTATGGACATACATTTCAACCAATTTCTCACCATACTTCTCTTGAAAATCAGCTAAAACATGCAAAGAGATCACAGAAAGCCTCAATGGATAGGACTGAAATAATTGGCAAAGGTCATTATGATTATAAAATAAGGAGAGATCAACAAAAATAACAGAAGATAAAATACTATGATAGAAAAAAAAAAAAAAAAAACACCGTAGGCAAAGATGACTAAGAAATAGCAGAAAAAGCAATTCACCAGGAAAGAAATTTGGTGAATATAAGATCCATGTGGCACATGTGGGAAAGCTGGCTACATTCAAATAGCCTAAAATTGAATAGATCCTATTAGCCTCATTGGGCCTCCTCTGTGTTCTTGAGTTCACTTGTTGGAAAGCTTTGGCATATGCTAGTACATTTCTCAGGCTGTGGTCCCTGATGACCATTATTCTGGCATTTGTGTATTAGCAAACAAGTAATTGGAGTTGTTTATGAACTGGATGGTACTAATGCTATAGGTTTAGAGATTTAGGTCTTATTTCATGATATATGGTTTGGAAATCAATGACTGTAAGACACTCCTATTCCTTAAAGATACACATAATACAATGTTAAAATTATATGTTAAAATAAAAAGATAAGGTATGACTGATGTGGGCTCAAGATATAAACAGGACCTCCCATTTTCCCTAAGTAAAAACAATAAAGTCTGTTTATGCCAATACCATGCTCTTTGATTATTGTTACTTTGTAGTATAATTTTAAGTCAGAGAGTGTGATACCTCTGGCTTTGTTCTTCTTTCTCAGGATCGCTTGGCCTACTTGTGGTCTTTTGTAGCTCCTTACAAATCTGATTTTTTTTCTTCTATTTGTTTTAAAAATGCCATTGGGATTTTGATGGAGATTACATTAAATCTGTATATTGTTTTGGGTAATATATATGGCATTTCAGCTGTGTTAATTCTTACAATCCATAAACACAGAATATCTTTCCATTTCTTCGTGTCTTCTTCAATTTCTTTTAACAATGTTTCACAGTTTTCAGTATATAGGTCCTTCACATCCTTTGTTAAGTTTATTCTTAGGTTTTTATTCTTTTTGTTGCCATTTCCAAAGAATTTTATTTATTTTTCTGAAATTTCATTGTTAATATATAGGTATGGAATGAATTGCTATACATTGATTTTGTATCCTGCATCTTTATTGTATTTGTTTATTGTTTCTAAATAGTTGTTTTGGTGGAGTCTCTAGGGTTTTCTATATATAAAGAATCATGTTATCTGCAAAAAGTGACAGTTTTACTTCTTTATTCCCTAATTGCATGCCTTTTATTTATTTCTCTTGCCTGATTGCTCTGGCTCTGACTTTCAGTACTATGTTGAGCAACAGGTAAGAGTAGACACACAAACAAATGAAACAGTATTGAGTTTAAAATTAAATCCACATGTATATGGGCAAGTAATTTTCAACAAATAAATCAAAATCATACACTAGAGTAAAGAAAATCCTTCAATTAATGGTTCTGGGAAAATTGGAAAGCCACATGACAATAAATGAAACTAGACTGCCAATTGTCAGCATACACAAAAATTAACTCAAAATAGATTAAAGGCCTTACTATAAAACCTGAAACAATATATTACACAGAAGAAAACCCAGGTACTAAACTTATGGACCTTGGTGTTAGAGAGGATTTTATGAATTTGACCTCAAAGTCAAGGGAAGCAAAAGCAAAAATAAATGAATGAGACTATATCTGCACAGCAAAAGAAACCATCTACAAAACAAAAAGGCAACCAGAAATTGTCAAAAAACAAAAAGGAAACCAAACAAATGGGAAAAGATATTAGCAAACAACACCTCTGATAAGAGGATAATATCCAAAATAAGGGTGGGCAAAAGTAGGCTTACAGTTATAATACAATTATTAATAAACTAGAGGCCCGGTGCACAAAATTCGTGCACTGGGGATGAGTGGGGGGTCCCTTAGCCCAGCATGTGCCCTCTTGCAGTCCGGGACCCCTCCCTTGTTACTGCCCACCTGCTTGCTGCTTCCTACCGCTTGGCTTGCTGCTCCTTAGTGCTGCCACGAAGGCCTTGGGTCTGCTGGGTGCCGGGCCTGCGGGTTTGTGTCTCTGATACCCCCAGCAGCCCTAGCACCAAGGTGGCGGGCCTTGGGGCTGCTGGGTACAGGCCCCCCGTTGCGTGATTGTGTCTTCTATCAGGCCCCCAGCAACCCCAGCAGCCCCAGCACCACCTAAATAACTTAAGGGAAACTTTATTTAGTCTTCTTTTAAAAGCAATCTAGTTTTAAAATGAGTTGCAGTTAAGACAGAACAAAGAACATGGTACCTGAGAGTGAGATAGACTGACAGAGGAGAGGCTGGGCACTGGTCAGGGGCTTACATGCCAACTGTTCTCCACCTGGGAAATGATGTAAAATCGGTTTCTTTAGTTTTCTGCTTAATGGTCTTCTCCAGCACTGAGGTCAGAGGAGCCGCCTTCCAGCCTGTAGGCTGCTTCTCAGAGTCGAAAATTTCGCCATAGGCCTCTGCCTAGAACAGGACCTCTGAACCCCCAGGGTGCATAAACACAGGGCTTCCATCAGGCTCCGCTGATCCCAGGCCAGGAGGCCTCTCGGCTCCGCTGATCCCGGGGCTGGGAGGCCTCGCGGCTCCGCTGATCCCCGGGCAGTGATGGCTCTCTGCTCTGCGGCTTCAGGGCTGTTTGGCTTCGCTCTACTGCTTGGAGCCTGAGTTTGCAGATTAATCGCCATCTTTTAGCTTCTATAATTGAAACATTGTATGTTTTGGAGCTGTTTCTTCAGGAGCTCAGAGCCCCGCACCTGCAGGTGGGAACCTTGGTTTCCTCTATCGCTGGGGCAACCAAGCATCCTGTTCTCAGCTGCCTGGCTGCCTGCCACCATCTTGGCTGACAGTTAATTTGCATATACTCACTGATTAGCCAATGAAAAGGGTAGCGGTCATACACTAATTACCATGTTTCTCTTTTATTAGTGTAGATAATAATAAAGGTAAACTTTTGTGTACTCACAAATATAAGCCTGCTTTTGCCCACTCATATGTATAAAGAACTCATACAACTCAACAACATAAAAATAAACAATCCAATTAAAAATGGGCACAGGACCTGAACAGAAACTTCTCCCAAGAAGACATAGGATGCCCTCACCCCCATGGTGTCTGTGTCCATTGCTTAGGCTTAAGAGGGCATGATTGGGGAGGTGGGGGGGGGGAGGCAATGGGGGGATAAGGACACATATGTAATACCTTAACCAATAAAGAAAAAAAAAGACATACAAATGGCCAACAGACGTATGAAAAATTCTCAACTTCACTAGCTATTAAGGAAATGAAAACTACAATGAGATACCACCTCACACCTGTTAGAATGGCTATCATTAATAAGACAAGTAATAACAAGTATTAGAGAGGTTGTAGGAAAAAAAGGAACCCTCCTTCACTTTTGGTAAAAATGTTAACTGGTACAGCCACTATGAAAAACATTATAGAGTTTTCTTATAAAATTTAGAATACAGTTAACATATGACCCAGAAACCCCTCTTTCAGGTATCTACCCCCCCAAAATTTTAAAACATCTATAATAATAAAAGTGTAAAATGCTAATTAGACCACACGACCTTCCAGACGAAGCCAGGGCTGCCAGCAGCCAGAGGGAAGCCCAGGTCCCGGGTGCCAGAGGGAAGCTGGTGCTGGCAGCCGAGGGAAGGAAGGCCTACTCTTGCATGAATTTCCATCCATCAGGCCTCTAGTTTATTCATAAAAATATATACACACCTATGTTTACTGCAGCATTATTCATGGTGGCCAAGACAACTGAATGTCTTTCAATAGATAATTGAGTAAAGAAGATGTGGTTCATATTCCCAATGGAACACTACTCAGCCAGAAGAAAAGATGAAATATTACCATCTGCGACAACATGGATGGATCTTGAAAATATCATGCTAAGTGAAATAAGTCAGACAGAAAGAGTCAAGAACCATATGATTTCACTCATATGTGGGGTACAAAACTGAAAACAATAAACAAGACAAGCACAGACACAGCCAAAAGCATGGTGGTGACCAGAGGGTAAGGAGGGGGGGGAAGGAAGTAAAGGATAAAGGGGGTTAAATATATGGTGCTGGAAAGAGGTTTGTCTTTGGGAGATAAGCACACAATGCAATATGCTGATGATGTATCGTAGAATTGTACACTTGAAACATATAATTTTATTAACCAATGTCACCCCAATAAATGTAATTGAAAAAATATATATACATAACTACTCAGGACTAGCCTCCTAGTGTGTGACCTGACTAATCACACAGAGTCTCATGTTCGGAAGGGCCTTAGCTTGGTTTAATGCTCTGTTGTTGCTTTCTTTAAATTCCTAATATTTTAATTTGAATTATGTTTTTCCAGTGAAGACTGAGGGAACAATGGAGCATGCATGTGAGCAGAAAAGGTATGCACAATATGCATGTGCATCTCTGTTCCTTGTCGCCTGATTAGCTTACAGCATTTGCAATATTCCGGGAGCATAGAATTCTTGGGGGCACGCAATGTGGGAGTTCCACAAGACTCATTGGGATGTGTGTTACAACGATGACTGAACAAGCAGAGCATGCCAGGCCCGAGAGCTCACACTTTCTATTACAGCCAAAATTTGCTTCAAATGCAGACAGATGGAAATGGCATTCTAAGAAACATGAACAACAAGGGATCTTACGGCATCCTTTCATATTTGTGTTACTTCCCTGTTTTAGCTCAGCACTTACACAGAAAATGATGACACTAAAGAAAAGGGAAAGACAGGGCGTCCTTTCCATTTTCTTATTCGTGCCAAGGTAGTTTTGCTAGAATGTGTGCGTATCAAGCTGTGAAATATAAGTAGTTGAGTTAGTTTTGTGTAGTATATCCATATGTCTGAAATATGAATTATATACTATTGGTATTTATGCATACAAGTTAAATGTTCTTATATTTGTATTATAAACTAGTATTATGTAATATAAATGTGAACAATAAAAGTCATGCTAAAATTAAATTTTTTTAAGTATAATAAAATTAAATAATAAGTAGAAAACACAAAGTCAAGTCAAGAGAGAGATTGTGGAAGAAAGAAAAAGGCTTATGTTTTGTTACTTTTAATGACGTTCTTCTCCTTTTTGTACACAGGGTTTTGCATTTTAATTTCACACTGATTATGTAGTCTATCCTTTAACAACCAGTTTACAAATAGAGATGTTTGAGTATGTTTAATCATAGGTGAAAGAAAAAAAAATGGGAGAGAGCATGGGTAGGCTTACCCTTAGGAATAAAGCCTGCTTGCTTACATATTTGGAAATAGGAAGATAGGATGTACAAAATATTGCTTATGTAGTCACAACACTTAACATATGTGCACCAAAAGTTTTCACTTTTAAGAGAAAAAAAAGGTGGTATAGAGCAATAATTTTATGTTCCCTACCCAATTCTCCCCTCCCACTTTTGAAAATAAAATGAATGATTATTTGATATTACAAGTTGAGGAAATTTTAGAAATTACTATTTATATTATTGGATATCATACCTTTTCTAAAAAATATTCTACTTAACATTTTAATATAATATATAGGAGAAATACAATGATAAGCACAGGTGGATCATACAAAACAGATAATTCCCTTTATTTCATTGTTTTTCAAACTGACCATTGGCTTGTTTCAGGTTTTCCCAGGTAAGAATACTTACTACCAGTATAAGAGATTGTGGATCACTCAGTGGCTTTCTATAACAAGTGCTCTCATCACAAAGAAATTTCCCAGAGTTTAGTCAATTATGTCATCCTTCATTCATCACATCTCCATTGCTAAACACTTTAACTAATCTTGATTTATTTGTTTTGACATATCTTTTTCTAACTCAGTGCAGATGGAAACAAATGCTTTTAGAACCTGGAAAAACCTTTAATTCCTATCAACTAAGGAAAGACTACAGACAGATCTTTGCCATTTCTACTGCATTTAGAAACCGGAATAAAACTATGCATATTTTTCTTTTCCAATTTAATAGTTCCTTGAAGCAAGTAACCAATTTTTTCTATTAAAATGAGCTAATTATTAATGGAAATGATTAACATTTGCAAACACCTTGTCATCTCAAATTTCTCTTGCTTTTTCTCACACATACATGGTTGTCAGTAATTGCACACCAACGGAATCCTTCAAATACTATGTTATTTCAATTTGCTCCGGATGATGACATAGAAGCTTTGGCACATAGGTCCCCTGTTGAAAAGTGTTTGCCTCTGCAGTTGCAAGGTTCTCTCTCTCTCTTTTTTTTTTTTTTACAATCATGTCAATTTATTTATTTTTTTTAGGCAGGTACATGTAACATCAATGTTTGCTTTCCTTGGAGGTTATCAGTTTCATGTAGATAGTGGACTCTGGGTTAACTTTTGGAAAGTAATACAGTATACATATTATTTGAGAAAAAAAATGGCCAATTTTCTTTGTCTTTTGTCTCCTAAAAGACATGAAATAACACCCCCCATCTTTCTATGGTTCTATAAAACATTGTTTGCAATATATTTGTCATATTTATTTGAAATATCATTAAAATAATTTGGGTGGTTTTTTTCCAGTGAAACTGCAAGCTTTTGGCAGAGGCAGGTAGGATAGAACGAACAGAAATTATTACTTGCTCATTCTGTATTCTCAGCACTTAGCAAATTATTTCATGTAAGTGCTCAATAAATGTTTGTTGAATAAATGAAATGGTAGAATGTTAACCTAGAGTTCTCTCTAGTTATGCATTCACAATCATAACGCAAATGTCATTGGTGTGTTCTATTTACTTACATACAAAAGGAATTCCAGCTTCCTATTGTGGTGTGTGGTTATATGTGGTGGTGACTTATATGGGCTCATAAACAGTGCTGCTGTTGCTTTCGCTATAAAACTGTTCGAGGTGGAAACCACACACTATTAGTATGCTATGGATATCATTCACAACGATGCAGTCTTCTTGTTTACAAATGTTCCAAAGCTAAGCCTTGAGCTGCCAAAGCATTACTGGTTTTCCATCATACTGTTCAGGTGCTATACTATTTTCTATGTAAAAATAGGTACTGTGTTCTCTCCAAATATTATGAGAGACACAGTCTTCATGAATTCATTTATTCAATTAACAAATATGTGTTGAATGTCTTCAGTGTTCTAAACACTGTTCTAGTCACTGGACAGCAAATAATGAACAATATACTAGTAGTAAGGGTAAAAAAATAAACGAGATAACAAAAGTAACTGTTATTATGGCACTTATATAGAATTAATATAGCATGATGTGTGTTCCATATCTCAAATGCCTTATTTCTTTCAATCTGAGTCACTAGTTTCCTTCATATTTTATGGCTTCTGAAATCAAGATGTCTATTACTTTGATATGTAAATTTAATGTAGTGCATCCTTTTATGTTGTTTTCTGTGAAAACTTGTTATTGGTTGTGTGATGAGGAATGGCTTCTCAGGATGAAGGAAATACTGAAATACTTTCTGAAGACACCACTTTTAAGCTTTGCCTGCTGTACCTATAATGCAGCATTGAAAAATAGTTTGTTTAACTGAGCTCAGTAGTAGATAGCACACTGTACACCAAATGTCTTTCCTCCAAGGCCCTGTATTCAAACTTTCTCCATAAAGGCCCTGACCTGTCCCTTTTAATCAGCTCATAAGACATGCATATTTTTTCATTAAAAATTTTTCATGTTGACATCATTGTAGGTGTCCCCCTTTGTCCACCTCCACCCACTCGGCCTTTCACACACTCTTGTCCATGTCCATGGAGTATGCATATCTGTTCTTTAGCTAATCCCTTCACCTACTTTATCAAGTCACCCCCACACCAATCCCCTCAGGCACCAGCCAGTTTGTTCCATGTATCCATGCTTCCGGTTCCATTTTGTTTGTCAGTTTACTTTGTTCATTAGATTCTACATATTCGTGAGATCATATGGTATTTGTCTTTCTCTGACTAGCTTATTTCATATATATTCTTAATAGGCCTGTGTGACCCTCTTCACTAGATATATTCAGATGTTCCTCAGATTTGACCACAGGCTCCACTTAATTTCAAGCTGTAACTACAAATGGAAATTGTACTATCCCATCCTCTCCTTTTACAGATAAGAAAGACAAAGCCTCAGAGGTTGAGCTGTTCAAAATCTACTTCACTGTCAGGACTGGAGCCCATGTATTCCCAACTTGAAATCCATTCATCTTTCCTTAGACTATGCTACCAACTTACTATAAATACTTTAACTTTTTTTCACCTTGCCTCCAGACATTGCTCTTTCTAAATAACAAATGTGAAATCTTCAAAATGAGATTACCTTTCAACAAGCTTTGAAGGATACTATTGGATGCCTGCTGCAATAGTGGGGCTGCAGGACATAGAGAATGTGTAAGAAGCCACCTAAGCCCTTAAGAATCACAGTCTCATGGACAATTAAATGTCAAGCATTATAATTTTCAATCATCTCTAAACACTGCTTTCTTAAAAAAGAATATATTAGTGTTATATAAGCAATTTCTGTTCAGTAATTACTTAAAATGATTGTCAGTTGTTGCTCATACCTAGGTTGGATCCTATTAAACACTAAGGACAGTAAATATTCTGGAAAATTTGTCAGTGTAAGCTTCATGGTTGATGATAAAAAAGAAAAGTTATATAAAATGCACCGCAGGGGACATTATCTCACTCTTTCTCTAAAGTTTATTTTCAGCCCAGCAGTGGTAACGCTAATAAAATTCTTCCTTTATGGAGAAGGCCAAGAGTCACATCTATTTTCTCTTTCCTAATAGGCTACGCACACCAAGGTGTCAATGGGAAATGAAGTGAGAAATTTTGCTCAAATAAATGATTTTTCTGAGAGTGCCGCGAGAGAAAAAAAATATGTGAAAGATTTAGAACTTTGTGATTTATATTTTAAAGGCATTGAATATGAAAGGTAAAGGATGACACATACTTGTAATAAAAGAGTTTGGGAAGAATGCTTCACTCTTCACTACTCTTTAATCTTGAATTTGGAATCATGGTTTTGTCAAATATCAGCCAAGAATTATCACAAGAAAATATGTGATGGGCAGCCTTGGAAAAAAGATCGATGTTTCCAGTCCATCTTTGCTGAACTTCTAACACTTCTGAAGACACTCATAAAAGAGCATGTGTGAGGGTAGCACTAGCTGATGAAATAAGCTTGGAAAGTTTCATACGCCTTTCCTAAAGATTAATATGCAACATTATCAAATGTGTTACTTTGCTAGAACTGCTGTGACAAAGTACCACAATCTGGGTGACTTACTAGTAGAATAGTAGAAATGTATTATCTCATAATTCTGAAAGCCAAGTCTGAAATTAAGGTATCAGCAAGGCCGTGATCCTCTGAATGTGTAGGAAAGGATCTGTTCCAGAACTCTCTCCTGTTAGGATGTCAACAAATAAAATTTTATGTGACACAATTCAACCAATAATAGCACACTAAAATCTTTTGTAATTGAAAGTAAGATTTAATTTTTGTTTCATTTAGGAATTTCAGGTTCTTTTTTTTTTTCCGATTAGAACACTTTATTACTATGTTCCTGTTAGCATCTCATAAAACAGCATAAGAAAGAAGCAAGAGGGAAATTAAGGCATGACATGTAGAAAATACTAAATTTAAGGTGGTAGTGGTATGAATGGAAAATGGAACTTAAGTTGTGTCAATAATTGATGAAGAAGTAGAAAGACAGAAGTACAGTATGAATAAGAGCTTTCAACACAAAGAGGAAATTTAGTGGTGTCCTGCCTATATCAACTGGCTTTTGCTGCATAACAGAACACCCCATATTTCAGTGGCTTAAAACAGTGAATTTGTATTTCTCCCATCTGTGCTATTCAGCTGATCTATAGTGAACTTGGCTGATCACTACCTATTCACTCATGCATCTGTGGGTTGGCTTTGCTCCATGTGTCTTTCCTCCTGAGATCAGTGGCTGTACACAGCATGCCCTCTTATAGTGATGGCAGAGGTGCAAGAAGGCAAGTGGAACTATTCTAAGGCAATGGTTCTCAACCTTAGCTGCACATTAGAATCACCTGGGAATCTTTTTAAAATCCTGATTTCTGGGCCTCATCCTCCGGAAATTCTGTTTCTTTGTTACTAATGTTGTGGCCCCACCCCATAACAAAGAAACAGAATTTCCGGAGGATGAGGCCCAGAAATGAGGATTTTAAAAAGATTCCAAGGTGATTCTAATGTGCAGCCAAGGTTGAGAACTACTGATCTAAGGTCTCCTGAGGTCTAAACTTTGAACTACACAAGTTTGCTTTTACCTCAATCTATTGGCCAAAGCAAATCACATTAATTGAGCTCCAACTTAGCATCAGAGGGCATTCATCTTCACATGTGAAGGCACTTGTTTACTGACCATCCCACCTGAAGGCTTAAGGTCAAAAGAAGGGTTTCTTACATTTTTTATTTCTCTCTTCAACCTAGCAATGATGGGCTTTCACAATACTACCTAAAGCCAATACCTAGAGAATCTAAAGGCTGACAAAGGGAATGTCTGATGCATATGTTCATGTTTAGCAGCGATATAAAGTGTATGTTAATGGATATTGAGCTGCAGATATTCTGGGTCTATATATCCTTACCATACATGAACACAAACACACAATGCAATTACTTGCTCTGCACACTGACAGACCAAAAGTTTGACCTCTTCAATGTAACCTCTCCTCTCTGATTCTACCTTTTTACTTTTAAGTACAGCCAGTGTCTCACCTCTTTCTGTTGAACCACATTTTCAAATATTCAGTACTCTAAGAAACAGTTCTCTGACCTGAGATATGAAATCTGAGAATTTCATTAGATATATGTATACAACTCTTGGCGAACAAATGGTCACATTTTATTGCATAAAATTAGTTATGACATGGGAATGGAAAATTCAATGCATAATAAATTATAATACCTATTCATTTATCTAATATTTATTGAATATCTATTGTACATCAAGAATTATTCTAGCTCTGGGGGAAAAACTTATATCAATAAAACCACCTATTTCAAAAGACTTCTTTTATCATCTCACATTAAATCATCTCTGACATAAGAAAAAATTCAGTGCATAATAAATGATGATACCAGTTTATTCATCTAATATTTATCGATTGCCTATAATGCTTCACTCCCTAGTCTAGGCTTCGGAGATACTGCAGTAAAACTTACATTTGAGTGGTAGTTACAGATTTTTAAAAAAGAAATACACGAGTGAATATAGAAAATAATGCTAGGTTATTATAGGTGTTATGCAGAAAAGCTACAGCAAAGGTTAGCCTGTGATGACTAGGTGCTATTTTAGATAGGGCTATTCAAGATGATAATTAGGTCAGGTGACACCTGAGCAAAGTTAAAAACAGGGAGAGAGAAAGCCAAGAGAATATATGGGGAAACACTGTACCAGGCAGAGATAATGGCAAACACAAAGAACTTGCAGTGGTATTGGTATTCTGTTTGAGATACTCAGAATATAAAGACCAGTGTGGCTATGAGAGCAGTAGCCTGCATCCAGGTCATGTAGGGCGTACATTAAGGGCCTTGTCAAGATTTGGGATTTCATCCAAAGTGTTAGGGAAAGCCATTGGAAGGTTTTGAATAGGGAGTGCAGGAAGATAGGGAGTTCATTATTTTTGTTATTAATGCAGGATTTTACTCTGTCAATCAAAGTTCTACAATCTGGAATCAATCCATCTACTTTCCCAGACTTATCTCAACTACATTCTTTCATAAATCCTAATTCTGTAGGAAAAGAGTCTGTCATCATTTCCCATTACTCCTGTCACTGCTTATCAAAATCTCCTCATCTTTCAAGACCTCCAAGTTTCAAAGGCTACCTCCTTTACAGAGGAACATTGCTGATTACAGTAATTTATCTTTCCCTAATCTCTACACCTTTTTGTTCTCTCCATGGCTTTTATTTCTATGTTATTCACTAAAATCCCTGCTATTCAACAAACTGTCCAGCAATCAGACAAATAAGTGAAAAGGTCTATAAAAATAAGGAATTTTTAACATTAAGATGTCCACATCATAAGTATTACATATTAAATTACAACATGTAATTATACATTCAATAATATTTTTGTGTAGGGCCAAAACATTTTATATGACTATAGATCTGTTTATTAGAGTTCTGCATAATCATCTCCCCTAAACCAAGCTTATAATGCTTTGCCTACTGATCTCAATTTGGTCCTTTAATATTGAGCAGTAACTTAAAGAAACCTATATATATATATCAAGGTAAAGTCCTTGACTTATTATTTTCTATAATCTTGCTGCTCAAAGTACAGTTTATGGGCCAGCATCCTAATCTAAGTCTTTTCAAAATATTAAACTTAGTTTTTATAGAAACAACTTTCTCTCTTGTTCTGCACTCATGTTTTATATGTCATTAAAATGTGTATATGCAGAAAATACTTATGTGGCAGGCCAGAGACTGTTATTCTTAAAAAGCCCTGCTTGCAAAGTTGGTCATTGGCTGGTATACGAAACTTGACAGGCAAACAACTCCCTGTGCTAGTAATAGGTTATCTCTAAATGGTACAAGCTGCTCACTATGTCTAAACTGTGAACACCTGCTCTCCGAGACTGAAATTTTGGCATACTATTTATAGGTAGAGGGTGCCTCCTATGTGACTGATTCTCAAATACCCTGTTCTCCTTGGCTCAAGGTGGGATTCCATGGCAGACAACACTTCACATGGTTGTCACAACTAGCTGCTGGAGGAATTAAGTGTAGCCTGTGTGATTCCACTGGGAGAAAATTCTTAGAAATTTGTGCCAGGTCTCCTCTTACGTTTGTGCCATATACCTTTTCTGTTTGCTGATTTTGCTTTGTATCGTTTTCCTGTAAAAATCTTAGCTGCGATAATGAGTATTACTGAATCCTCTAGCAGATTACCCAATTTGGGAGCAATCTTGGGGACTCAAGACACAGTGTAATTATAGATTAAATTACCAGATTACTAAAGCAAATACAGCTGATTTGGGAACACACATAACTGATTGTTAGTAAGTGTACAACTCAATTAGTGAGAATAAAAGTGCATGGATATTCAAGAGTCACATAGGCAATTAATGCATGCCAGACATAAAGCAGCATATTTTCAGAGAAATGAGATGATATTGGTTAATTTATCAAGAAAGTAAAGCTCTCCTTAAGGTAAGATCAAAGCTGAACATACCTATATATCCCCACAGAATATAACACTATGTCCTACACATTATTAGTTGTCAGGGAATATTTATTTAAAATTATTTAACTATTTAAACATGACTGAATTATATTTTAATCAAGGTAAAAGATTTACTAAAGTATTTTTAAGAAAGAAAACAAATGACATGCATAGATAAAAATATTTATAGGCAAAATGTGGGTATAACCATAGATAAACATACTATTTTTCCAGTTTTTCATTATCAACTTAATATGAAAAGATATCAGTAGCTTTATCTCAACATACATCACAGTATTTGTTGCGTTTTTACTTTAGTAAATGTGGCTGCCTGGCTGTTTCAGATCTCATGGTTTTTATTCTGGTTCAGTAAAGCCCTCCAATGCAGAGAAAATCACAGGGGTGTTCCTGCTCCAGAACAAATCTGACATTCTCCAAAGCCATTATTCTTCTTAACTAGTCAACAGATTCAGTCAATTTATTATATTGATATAAATGTTGAACTCTGAAAACACAATACCCTAAGAAGCTATGATCCTTTCATGCTAATCTGAAGGACTTTGTCATTTAGACAAGTAAATGACACCGTTTAGAAACTATTATGGTTTACTATAAAAATCAAGAGCAATTGCTAAAATGTTGGTTTATCATAATCTAGGTAAATTGCTTTGCTTGTCTGTTGACATGATTTCCCACAGCTTTGGGTCATCCCAAAAGGGTTAACTTCAAAAACATAACTTAGAATGGTCTCTGATATACATGTGCTAAAAATCACTTCATTCTCTTTTTTTTCCCCCTAAATTAGAACCCTTTGAAAATTTAGACATCTGGCACCAACCAAGTCGATGTGATTATAATTTTATCTGAATCCTCAAAATTACTGGTTAACTTCAACTTGTAATGGGCTGATATAAGTAACCTTATGGAATGGAGTACTGTTAAGTATAATTTTCCACCTGTTTTGATGTGGAGTCTTATGACTTTTACATAAAGGGCCACATTGAGAATATTTATTAACAAGATGAATTAATTATAGATTCCATTTTTAATTTATTAAAGCTTTATCTTCCTATAGGATTTTTCTCTTTTCCTTTAACCATAGACTTTACTAAAATGTTAGCATGCTGAGATCAGAACCTCATCAGTTCCTAACCAGAGCTCCGACCAGAACTTTGGCTGGAAATCCTGGCTATAGGTCCTGACTAGGCTGCTGATCAAATGAAGGCTGTCTTCGTGTCATTCCTTCTTCGCCGACTCCGTCCACACCTTTGGGGACCCCTGGACCCGCTGGGATTGGACCCCAGCACCCTGGTGGTCAGTGCATGTCATAGTGACCAGTCGTTCCACAGTTTGGTCGATTTGCATATTGGCCTTTTATCATATAGGACAACTCTATTTATGAACATTTACACTTTTACCAATTTTTCACCTCTAGAAATAATCTTACAAGGAACGTTTTCTCCTAGAGTATCTTGAGTGTGTGTACCTAGCAATGAATGGGTAGTTCGTTTGGTATACACCCATTTTAAACACTACTGGCTGTTATAAATATTCTCTAAAACAGTATGAAAATTTCCTTTTCCATACACTGTCTGATGAACTGGATTAAATCTACCTCCTCATGTTTGACTTTTGATCAACAGCCAGTTGGTTTATAAGATACTGGTTGGATATTTTGCAGTCTGGAGATCATTCTACTATAGAAACTGAGTCAATTTTCCAACCACAAGAGAATGTAACTTGCTTTCCAATTCACTAATGTAGGCAGCCTTTTAAATGGCAAATGATAAGGCCTTAAGGACACAGAGATTACAGGCATCCTGTGCTCCTGGACTCGCTGCTGAGGGCCTCCTGCTTAGGCTGGAACATGGCAATCCTTTCACTTTTCATTGACTCATGGTTTCCTTTGATGTCTCAATCTGAGCTGGGCCTCTCTTCCACATAGTAAGATTTTCCTCCCTTTCCTCTATTGCCTTATTCTCCAGTGTGAAAATGGATGTAAATACATTATTTAGTTTCCTTGCAATCTCCTATCCTTTTGAATATCTCCTTTGTGCACTGCTTGTCTAGCCGATTCCCTTTGCAGCAGTCTTATTTCTGATATACTTAAAGAATTTAATATTATTTGTTGTGTTATCATTGGCTGTTTTCAAACACCATATTTAATCCTCTCTAATCTTCACTTTACATCTCACCTGCTAAAGTTTATTCTTCTGTAAGCCTCACACTGGAATGAATTTCAATTTTTTGAAAGATTTTTTTTTTCTTTTGGTCTCAATAAAATTGTGAACCTTGAAAAAAATAAAAAAATAAAAAAATAAAATAAAATAAAATAAAATAAAATGTTAGCATGCTGAAACAATTTGGGATATTTATATTTTTGAAGCAAGAAAATGTTTCCAGTTATCATAAGGAACAAGGAAATTGGATTTTACATGAGTTATTTTTCATTCAAATGCTAATAAGTTTAGGACAATTTAAAAATTCCAGGTATTTTAAATTTAACCTGAACATTATATATAAAAATATTTTATTCAGATATGAAATCTAACATAGTGATGTAGAGCTCAGTCCAGCAGTTGATGCATAAAGGAACTAAATAAATATTTCTTGAATAAAGTAATAAATGAAAGCATTAATAAATGAATGAATATAGAATTAGTGATATTTTTGGAGGAATAGATTCTGATCTTTCTGGAAGTATAAAGTTTACTACAAGAAAAAGAAGAGTTGCCTTTAACATACTGTTGAAATAATAACACATACATTGGGATACTGGAGAAGAGAACATCATGCTATATGTAATTCTTTGTGATGTATAAAATACCCTTCAGTTATTAATATCTAAATCAAATAAGAGTCCACCTTATTATCACAGTTGTTTTTAATCATAGGTTTATTTACCAACCTCTATCAATAGTACTAAAGCATTTGTTTGTAGGACATGTATGTGTATGTCAGAATTCTCTATTTCTTTTAAATGCGTTTTATAAATCCTGCTAATGGTCTTAGCTAACATCTATACTCACTTTAAAAATACGAAATTTGGAGATGAGGTAATTATATAATTGATAAAAAACAGAAAAGCAAGCAGAAAGTCATGTAATAAAAGATATTGTGCAATGTGTTGCAAAGGTGTTATCTACTTGTGCAGTCATCAATGCCATAGTGAAATAACATTTTATGAGTATTTTTTAAAATCTATTTGGGAATTTAAAAAATTTTGAATTTTTACTTTATGGAAATTCAAAAGAGAGAAAGTACATTAACCATTAATTTAACCACTTAGAAGTTCTTCTTTGAAAGAAAATAAAACAAAATGTCAGTAGAATGTCTGAAAACTACAGTAAAACCCAAGGCCTGAAAAAATATAGAAGCTGAGATGTACTATTACAACAGTTATTTCCAGCATTATTTACAATAACTATTAGTTATAAAAGTGTAAAACTAATTACCTATACACAAAATTAAAATATAGTTATGTGTAAATAAATGGTCACACAACATATAAACTTAGGCAAGTAATTTCATTTCTCTGCATCTCCTTTATCACCTTTAAAATGGAATTCATTGCCCTGACTGGTTTGGCTCAGTGGATAGAGTGTCAGCCTGTGGACTTAAAGGTCCCGGGTTCGATTCTGGTCAAGGGCATGTACCTTGGTTGCAGGCACATCCCCAGTAGGAGGCGTGCAGGAGGCAGGTGATCAATGTTTCTCTCTCATCAATGTTTCTAACTATTTCTCTCCCTTCCTCTCTGTAAAAAATCAATAAAATATATTTTTTTTAAAAATTGAATTCATTTTTTTCTAAAAGGATTTATCTGAAATTAAAATACAGAATATCTTATTTGACAAGGTCTTACCTCAACATGAAAATTAAGACATAATTTGTTGCTATTTTTCAGAAATTAAATGATCATAATTTAGTATTCACTTTTTAAAAATATGCTGAATTCTGCTTAAATATTATTTTTAAAACAATATACTTCTGGGATAATTTTATTTTTGTTAATAATAATGCCACTTCTTATTTTGACATTCCGGATTATATTGGCATATGCATCTGTAGAATATCAGCATGTGAAGTCATAAAATAATACACAGTATGGCATATAAATAATCCAAAGGAAAGACTCAGTAAAAACGAAAACAAATCACAAAATAACATTACCTTTTGCTACTGATATGCATTTTTTTACCAAGGTTTACATTCAGAAGTAATCTACTTTTACAGTTTCTCTCCAGAGACTATCACCTAGGAGAAGCAATTATATTTAAAATTAGAGGACCAATGCACAAAAATCGTGCGAGAGTAGGCTTCTTTCCCCCAGCTGCTGGCACCAGGTTTCCCTCCGGCACCAGGGACCCAGGCTTCCCTTGCAGCCCCGGTTTTGTCTGGAAGGTCGTCCGGAAGGACATCCAGTCTAAATAGCATATTACACTTTTATTATTATAGATAATTATTCTGTGGCAATACTGTGTTTTTCTAGATTAGCTGCATTGAATGATGGTGAGAACCATTGCCTTAAAGTCAAGGAAACAAGCAAAACTTTCTACAGTTCAATATTACTGAAAAAAAGGTCTCTGAGTCTCAGTTACATGAATACACAGTTTTGTGTTTCAACGTTTATAAAACTGAGCTCTATATGCTCGGACCTTCTCTGATACTACACTTCAATTTACCTTTCATCTGTATGATAACTTTTTCCCAAAATTTAATTGAAAAGATTACTTTTGTGTGTTTTTTTGGTAAATGCATAATGACCAACCATGCACCAATTACTTAATGGCTGCCTCAAGCCATACAAACGTAAGAATTGATATGGAGATGTTTTACCAATAATAACCTCTGTTTCTTGCTTGCTATCACTGTATGCCAAGGTGCAATCCCCTAGTTCCCTCAAACTTACTCTCAATGTGAAATTATGGTGAATCTCTAAGAGGTAACTGAGGCTATTTCTCAAGCAAATTCAGGAAGTTTCTACCCAGAATTTCTCTGGCTATACTGTAAATCTTTCATGTAGTGCTGCTCTCAAGAGGCACCATTAACTTGTTCTTGCATTACTATTTTTTCTGTATGCCTTCAAGTCCAGGGACCATGAAAGCTGGTTCCACTCATCCCTAGTTATAGCTACTTTTCCCAGTGGACAGTATCAAACCTACCAGGCACCATCTGTTTCCAGGCATTATAACCATTTTTTAAAAAGAAAAAGAAAAAGACAATGTCTATATATGTTCCACTCTATGAGAGAAGCTCTAAGTAATCCTTAATAATAAGTATCACTAATTTAGCACTCACAATGTGCTAGGCACCCTGCCAAATCATCTTATTTAATTTTTATTATTTTAAAAAATTAAACTAAAGTTAAAGACATTGAGTAAATTGTTCAAGATCACTCAATAAGTAGCAGTACTGATTTTCATATCTGCATTTGCCTCCACAGGTTCTAGTTGCTAAACATGCCTCTCATTACCTTAGGATCTATACAGGAGTCTATGAACTGCTGAGCTGTGAGAAATTTAAATGGAAAACAGTTTGTTTTATGAAAAATCATTCTACCCCAACAACCCTGATATTGTGTTATAGAGCAAAGCCTGTCCTACCTTATTTTTTCTTTGGAACAAGTTTTTTCCCCAAGAAATACCTACACATCTTATGAAAATAGATGTTCTATACCATCCCAGAAATATATTAGAACAGCAACAAGTACATCCTGTGCTAAAGGTTTTTCTGTGTACCTTGTGTCATTTGATCTATAATAGATACTCTCTTTATGGTCTCAGGATCCCGAGACCCTTAAAAATTACTGAAGACCTCAAAGAGCTTTAATTTGTCAGTTATGTCTATCTACATTTACTATATTAGAAGTTTTAAAAGTGAAGATTAAATATGGCCCAAAATTCTTTGTAGCTCCTTATACCAAGAGGTAAAATCTATTCTCCGACTTTGAATTATTGCTAGCCTTGAGACCTGCGTGTGCCTAATATAATGCAGCAAAAGTGAGATTCTATGAATCCTAGTCTAGGGACCTTGTGGCTTCTGTTTGTGCTCTTGTTGGAATTCTGAAACCACCATTCTGTGAAATTAGCACATTTAGCTTACTGGAGGATAAGAGGCCTTTTGGAGGGGAACTAAGATGCCCAGACTACAGGTAGCACCAACATTTGAGTTAGGCCACCCTGTACCTTTATGATCCAGCTGACCTTCACTTGAATGCAGGCTCATTATTAAGCTCAGGGGAAACCAACAGAGAAAACGCTCATTGATCCTACATAATATAGAGAAATCCTATATAATAAAGAGGTAATATGCAAATTGACCATCATGCCCTCGCACAAATGGCCGTCCCCATGTGGCCACAAGATGGCCAGCAGGAGAGGGCTGTTGGGGGCGACCAGGCCATCAGGGGAGGGCAGTTGTGGGCAACCGGGTCTGCAGGGGAGGGCAGATGGGGGTGACCAGGCTGGCAGGGGAGGGCAGTTAGGGGTGACCAGGCCAGCAGGGGAGGGCAGTTGGGGGCAAAATCAGGCTGGCAGGGGAGGGCAGTTTGGGGCAACCAGACTGGCAGGAGAGAACAGTTGGGGATGATCAGGCCTACAGGGGAGGGTAGTTAGGGGCAACCAGGCCAGCAGGGGAGGGAAGTTGGGAATGACCAGGCTGGCTGGGGAGGTCAGTTGGGGGTGGGTGACCAGACCTGCAGGGGAGGGTAGTTGGGGGCAAAATCAGGCTGGCAGGGGAGGGCAGTTAGGGGCAACCAGGCCGGCAGGGGAGGGCAGTTGGGGACAATCAGGCCAGCAGGGGAGGGCAGTTGGGAGCAATTGGGCCGGCAGGGGAACAGTTAGGCATTGATCAGGCTGGCAAGAGAGTGGTTAGGGCAGGTGTGGGCAAACTTTTTGACTCGAGGGCCACAATGGGTTCTTAAACTGGACCAGAGGGCCGGAACAAAAGCATGGATGGAGTGTTTGTGTGAACTAATATAAATTCAAAGTAAACATCATTACATAAAAGGGTACAGTCTTTTATTTTTTTAGTTTTATTCATTTCAAACGGGCCGGATCCGGCCCACGGGCCGTAGTTTGCCCATGGCTGGGTTAGGGGGTGATCAGACTGGCAGGCAAAAGTGGTTAGGGGCAATCAGGCAGGCAGGCAGGGGAGCGGTTGGAAGCCAGCAGTCCTGGATTGTGAGAGGGATGTCCTACAGGGATCAGGCCTAAACCGGCAGTCAGACATCCCCTGAGGGGTCCCAGATTGGAAAGGGTGCAGGCTGAGCTGAGGGATACCCTCCCCCCACCCCCAGTGCACAAATTTCATGCACCGGGCCTCTAGTAATCAATATAATACAGAGAAATAATAAATCATTGTTTTAAACCATTAAGGTTGGGGTCAAATTTATACAGAAATAGATAACTGCTATGGAAATCTTACATAGTTTATAGTAGTTTGGGTTTCCTAAAATTTGTAGTAATTGAAACACAAAGAAAATTAGAATCTAGAAAACGAGAAAAATGTAATACTGCTTTAAATACGTTACCCAAAATGTTTTCAACTTTATTTTCAGCTTTTTTCTCTCTAAATCTTTGTTCTTCTGATTTTCTGTAAACAAAAACTACCTTTATTTACACAAATGCTCTTTGGAGGTTTATGTGAAATGTACAGGTTCTTTAACTTTGTATAAATAGTTCTAAATTAAATAAAGATTTCTTACAATTATCTAGCTAATCAATTACCTATTAAGAAAAAGTAGATGTTTGAGTTTTAAAATTTTTAGGTTGCATGCTTCCATGCTTTGGGTCTTATTTTGTTGGTCAATTTATTTTGTTCATTAGATTCCACAAATAAGTGAGATCATGGAGCCATGGAACAGATTCACATACCTCAATGTGGGAATGGGAGGACAAGAAGAGAAAAACCAAAGAACTGATATACTTCTATGCATAGCTCATGGACACAGGCAATAGGGTGGTGAAGACCTGGCAGGGGTCGGTTAGGGAGCAGGAGGAGGGAGGTAAGAGGGGTGATGGCAGATATCTGTAATACTATCAACAATAAAAAAAATTAAGTTGACTTGATTGAGTCATCCAACTTTCTATTTCATTCTTTTTTACAAACATGAGTCAAATCTCTTTGATGCAGAATAGTATTTTTAAATATGTCTATATCCATATAACGAAAGGTAGTGTTAAAGTGGTTATTTAACTTGGTTGAATATCAACAATTGTGTATCTATTTTTAAAATATATAAGATAATTGCCTCAATTCTACTCTTTACTTTGAAAAGATTCCACAGTGGTATGGTGTTATATAAAATTTAAAAATATAAACATTTTAAATAATGATATAGGGCTAGAGGACATTGGAAAATACTAGATACCATATAATTGAGCATGATTTATTTCTAACCTATTAGTTACCTTCTAAGAGAGGAAAACTAATGATTATAGCATTGACTAATTATGTGTTGTTTTATTCTTATAGCACAATATTAGACTTGCTAATAATTCTTTTGATATTAAATCATTAACTAACTCATTAACTACTATAACATTCAAAAGATTTCCCCCCTAAAAAAGATTATGTATAATATGAAACATGAGAGAAAAATCTAAAAATTTCCCAATTACTGTGATTGACACAGAAAGTCAAGCAATAAAAACCAGGAGCAAAATATATACAGCTTTTCTCATTAACGATATACACAAAATAATTGATCAGTTCCTCGTATGCCCTTATAATTTTCAGAATCCTTTATCACTTTTTGGTTCTCAACTGACTAGACATCATTGCAACAACCAATGGCTTACCCATGCTTTTCCACTAACTTTCCAATGATAAGTGATCCATAATTATTTATTTTTTAAAAAGAAAGAAACTTCTTTCTTGACTTCTCAATATAATTTACAGCTATATCTCTTATCAACAGGAATCCCCTTTGAAAGAATATGAAAGAAGCCCCATAGTCAACAAAATCTACCTCTTTCATTCATAAACCAAACCCTTCCTGATTGCTACCAATGGTGACTATGCATCTTGAGATAACTGAGTTATAATTATGCCTATTATACCAGAATAAATATTAATCATCTCCCCTTTCACTATTAAAAATGTCATTTGAATAATAACAAAGAATTCCAACCAATGAATACCTTTTCCCCTGTGAAACTATCGCACAAAAATATATGTCTTCTTCCAGAAATTCTCTTCAATCAAGAGCAAAGGTCCATAGTTCTGTGATTTTCCTCTATTTCTTTTTTCTTCCTTCCTTGTCTTTTCTTTCAGCTGCTTCATTAATTATGTCTTTTCCTCCCTCATTTATTTATCTTTCAAGAAAAGGCCAGATGTATTCTTGGTTTTATAACCACTTACCCATAAAAAAGGTATTAGAATTAAATAGGAAGTTGAGGATGAGCTCTTGAGTTGGAGCCAACCTTGTCTGAACTTCCTCAGGCCTAGGTTTTTTCACATATAAAGGGAATTGGTAAACTACACATCTCATTAAGGGTGTGATAAGAATGTGTTATAAAACTGTTTTAAAACTAAAGTAATTAAAATGTACATACTCTGATTTATGATACAAATTAAAACTCACTTAATTTAAGAGTAAAGAGATTTTTTTCCAGTACTAATTTCCTGGAAGTTAACCAATTTTAAGTTATTTTTTCAGGAATTATACTAAGTGAACTATTAATTTTATAAGATTCTCAGATTTCTGAGAATTACAGAATATTAGCATTGGAAGTGACCCTAAAAGTGAGATGTGAGGTAAGGGGAGAAGAAAAGGGAAAGGAAGGGAGGAAGGAAAGACAGAAATAAGAAAAACAGAAACAAATTAATTATCATACCTAGGAATATAATAGGGATAAATCTCAAACTTAAATCCTAATCATTGAATGATAAAAGTCTACATGATAAGGCCACATTATTTTTCACATTAAAACTAAAAAATATACTTGGAACAGTACATAAGGGTGAATTCTCAAAGATTTATAAAGGATGACAAATACATAACTGCTCTGAGGATCAACCAGTGCAGTTCTTCCTTACATTCAAAATTGTGCATCATATTTTACATTGAGCATAATAAATTCTAAAAACATGTTAGCAGTCAAACAATATAAAACCAGCTTAGCTAGGGGGAAGGATAACAATAAAAGAACAAATAGCAAAAGCTGACTTCAACATTGTAAGATAGCGCCATTTAAGTATTACTTATCCAAGTGGTCAATAAATAAATATTCTCTGATACTCAGGTTCAACAATAAATATTTACTAATACATATATATATATAAATTTTTAGAAATATTCACTCCCCACAAAATGTAGAGTCAAGTTGAGAAGAAAAAACCTATATGTTGAAAGATTATATATATATATATATATATATATATATATATATATGTAAGGTGGGATTCGTGCTTCTAACCAATTTGGAAGATCAGGGACTATATTTACCCTCCTGCCTAAAACCACATGAAAAACAAGCAAAATATAGGAAACAGTGGTTTTAAAGACACTGTATATTAAGAAACAAGGACAATAATCTCTAACAGATGAGCAATAAATAAGGTGAGCTTCAGTATGGCACCCTCATACTGTCTTCAGGGACTGTCCCAGCCACAGAAAGGCATTCCAGATGGAACCCAACAGTCTCCATGCATTGAGGAAATGGAGCTGAGATCCAGATAGACCAAAGTGGCTAGAATTCACAGGGATAAGTACTGGTGAAGAGAGAGTTGCAGAAAATAAAAACCCCAAAGATATGCAGAGGCCCCCCTCAACAAAGTATTGAGCAGCCCATATGTGTGAAGACATTACCCAAAGCCAGGAAAGAATCACTCAAAAGGATTAGAGGAAACAGTAGTCATAGGGACAGTAATAGTGCTTGTCCCTCTGCCAGAATGATCTCTAATTCATAAGCCATTGGGGAGAATACTCAGGTCTTGGCTCAATAGAGGGGAATATGTAATTAGTCATAGACTAAACACTGCTCAGGTTCTACCTAATAAATCTTAGAAGCAAGACCTAAAATATCACACAATTTTCCAAGTGACTAAACTATGTCCCAAAACAAAGTTCAATGGTACTTTTATGAACATAAAAACTACCAGCACCCAACAAAAAGAAATTCACAATGTCTTTACCTAAACAATATATTGAAGAACTTTAGAAACATTAACTATGTTGGTAAATACATATTTTCTAATTATGCAAATTTACTTAAAAGTGGGAGAAAAAAAAAAACTCCTGCTTCCAGGAAAATGGAGTAAAAGTACTTTTCCCTAATCCTTTGTTAATTATAACAAAAAAAACATTATATGTAAAACAAATATAAAGAGACTTTGAAAGGTACAGAGGAGAAGGCAGACTAGTGAGGGAACTAGGAACCCAGGAAATGACATGGTGGTGAGTTCCCTGAGTTTCCTTTTTGCCCATATAAGGTCACAACTTGATCCTGCAGGTACCAGCAATCCACGGAAAGAATATTTATGTAGAAATATAATATTTTTGAAATAATAAGCTGGTATTTATTCCTTTGGCCAATTTGAAATATCAGGGACTGGATTTATTCTCCTGCCTAAAACCATATGAAAAACAGACAAAATATAGAAAAGTATAATTTTAAAGACATTGGGCATCATGTGACAAAGATGCTTACATGTGCAAACACATATACACACAAAAACACACTTACACATACATATACACACATACACAAAGATAACCTGCATGCTCTAATGATAAGACCGGGAAAGGGACAGCCTAGCAAGACAGAGAAGTTTTAACAATAACTCTAGCCAATCACCATAGGAAAAAGTAAAAAAGAAAAACTATAGCTGTACATCCACTGGTTCCTGGAAAGACTGAGTGCACAGTCTAGACTTCCAAGCGAGCCAGGAAGTAATAATTCATCCCAGCCCCCACCCCCGCACCATCACTGCCACTGCCAAGGTGGTATCAGAGAAGCTCAAGTAATTAGCCAGGACTTTTATCTCCTTTAGGTGGTAACAAGCCTTCTTCCTCGTGGTATCAATAAAAACCACCAGTGGAACAGTTACAAGAAATCCCTGTTTCTCTAGCAGGGTGATACTAGTGGATGCCCAGTGCTGACCTCAGCTCCCTTCTCACCCAGCAATAATAGCAGACATTCTCGTTTGTGTCAACAGAGGCTGTGTGGGAAACCTTCACTGTCAGTCCCACCTGCAATAATGACGAAATGACCCCCTTGCCTGCTGAAGTTAGGTCAGAGAAAGCCAGCTAAAATAGAAGGTTTAAACAAGATCTGGATACTCATAACATAAAAAAAAACATCTAGATTCCACTTGAAAATCGCTTGTCACACAAACACTGGAAAAATTTCACTTGAATGAAAGAAAAGGCAAATAAAAAATTGCCAAGATCCATATGACAGTTTAGAATTATCTGACAAAGATTTAAAGTAGCCATCATACAAATGTTTCAGTGAGCAAATACAACTTGCTTAAAATCTAATTAAAATTCTCAATAAAGTAAAAAGTAACAGAAAAAATAAGAATAGTAGAAAATGTAAAAAAGAAGCCAGTAATTGTAGAACTGAAAATATAATCACAAATAAAACTCAATGGATGGGATCAATAATAGAATTGAGAGAATTGAGTGAAGAATCAGTGATATTGGAAATAAAATAGAAATTATCTAATATAAACAACAGAGAAAATAGACAATATATATATATATACACACACATACAGAACCTCAGGGACCAGTGAGACTATAATTAAAGATCTGATTTTTGTGTTAACAGAGTAACAGAAAGAGGGGAGGATTAAAAACACATTTAAATAAATATTGACAAAACTTTGCAAACTTAGCAAAAGATATAAGCATACAAATTCAAGAAGCTGAGCAAACCACAACCAAGATAAACCAAACAAAATCCATACCAAGGCAAATCATAATCAAATTTCTAAAGTCTAAAAACAAAGAAAAAACTCTAAAACAGTGAGAGAAATGAGAAAAAGAGGCAATAGATAAAGGGAGAAATCAGAAAAGAAGTAAATTACTTTGGCTTGCAGATAACATGATCCTATATATTGAAAATCCTAAAAACTCTGCAAAAAATTTGTTAGAATGAGCAAACAAATTCAGTGAAGTTGCAGGATACAAATCAACATACCAAAATCACTTTCATTTCTTTACAGGAACAATGATCTATCCAGTGGGCAGCAAACTCATTCAACAGAGCCAAATATCAACAGTACGATTGAAATTTCTTTTGAGAGCCACATTTTTAAAACTTAAACTACATAGGTAGTTTAACTTAACTTAACTACTGTTATTAACTTAATTAGGGTACTCCTAAGGCTTAGGAAGAGCCACACTCAAGGGGCCAAAGAGCCGCATGTGGCTCTCGCGCTGCAGTTTGCCAACCACTGAGTTAGGTGGTGAGAGATAGTTAACAGTCAACAATTATCTCGATAACAATGAGTTTATTTGTGGTCCCCCTAGCAGTGCCTGTGCTTTGAGGGGTCTGGAAAAAGGAAAATTACTCTGACATTCCAACGATATGTTATCTAGATGCAAAAAGACAATAGGCTCAGTGAAGGTAAAGATTGAACTTTGTCAGGGAAGAGGCTAGCCTAGGACCTGACTACCCACCATAAACTGCGTTTCAGTTAAAAATGTTTTCATTTCAGACCATCCTGTGTGGTTACTTTTAGGTCTCTGAGTTTTTAGAGCCACCATACAGGCCTCCCTGAGCTTGTCAGGGGAGCAGGTGGCCCCTTTTCGTCCACTCTCTACACCTAAATCTGGAGCCATGAAACTTTTAAAACACACAGAGAACATTTCATTTGATCCCCACTCTGTGGTAGGCAGTCATTATTGTTACTTTCACTCCCTAAACAATTATAACACCAAGTCTTAGAGAGATGAGTGGCTGGAGTACCTAGCTAGTAAAGTGATACGTAACTCCAAGGCCATAACTCTAGTCTCCTATCGTGGCCTAATGTTTGTTTACGAAACTGCCT
This sequence comes from Myotis yumanensis, assembly GCF_028538775.1. Classification (NCBI taxonomy): domain Eukaryota; kingdom Metazoa; phylum Chordata; class Mammalia; order Chiroptera; family Vespertilionidae; genus Myotis; species Myotis yumanensis. Next base: position 135,126,726 of record NW_027223754.1, read on the forward strand.
TTAGGTCCCAGTATTTTTAAAAGAAAGGAATAATTTTAACTCATTTTAGAATGAGCAATTTAAAAAAAATCCTATTTATGACAGTATCAAAAATAATAAAATGCTTGGGAATCATTTTAACCAAGGGCGTGAAAGATCTACACCATAAACAATAAAATGCTATGGGAAAAAAATAGTAAAACACAAAGAGAACAGGTAACAAGAGCAAAATTGAATGACTGGGACTATGCCAAATTAAAAAGCTTCTGCACAGGAATAATCAACAGAGTGGAAAAGCAACCTACTAAATGAGAGAAAATGTTTGCAAACAATGTATCTGATGAGTCAATTTCCAAAATATATATAGAACCCGAACAACTCAAGAGCAAAATATATTTTAAAAAATGGGCAAAGAAATAGAAATTTCTCTGATGATGCCATACAAATGAGCAAGAGATATATGAAAAGAATGCTCAGTGGGAAACACAAATCAAAACCACAATAAAATATCATCTCATAGTCAGAATGGCTATTAATTTTAAACAAAGATAAGTGCTGGGAAGGATGGTGGAGGGAAGAGAATCCTCATGCACTGTTGGTGGAAATGTAAATTGGTACAGACATTATAAAAATAGTGCAGAGGTTCTTAACAAACTAAAAATAGAACTACCATATGATCCAGCAATCTCTCTTCTGGGTATACACAAAGGAAATTAAATTGGTGCCTCAGAGAAGTATTTGCATTCCCATGCTCAATGTAGCATTATTCACAATATCCAAGATATAGAAACAACCTAAGCATCTGTCAATGGATGAGTGGAATATTACTAAGCCTTTAAACAATGTGAATGAACTTGGAAGACATTATCTTAAGTGAAACAAGCTGGACTCAACAAGGAAAAATAATTGAATGATCCTATATGTGAAATCTAAAAAAATTGAATACATAGAGCATAGTAGAATGGTAATTACAAGGGATAGTGAGGTGGGGGAGATGGAGCCATATTGGTCAAAGGGCACAAAGAAGCAGTTATGTAAGAGAATAAGTCTAGATATCTAATGCAAAGCATGATGACTATCATTAATAACACAGAACTGAATACTGGAAATCCGCTAAGAGAGATTTCAAGTGATTTAACACCAAAAAAAAAAATGGTAATTGTGAGGAGAATATATGTTAATTAGCTAGTCTGTGGTAATCATATATAATTATGTTGTATGCCTTAATATGTATAATGCTTATTAAAAAATTAAATAAAGCAAAATAAAATCTGGTATTTGATTAAGTAATTAAAGATTTTAAAGTATGTTTGGGCAACTTGATTATCTGAATCTTCTCTTACAATTATAAAAACCTGTGAAATTAAGATACAGATTTAGTATATCTGATCAAATTTAACTTTCTAATTACATGTGTTCCAGCTGTGAAATACAAGATTTCACAGTTTTTTTTATGAAGGTAATATCATAATATACCCTATTCATGATTCTTATTTGGATTGTATTTTAAACTGATATTTTGGATTTCACTGGCTAACTGAAAATGTTATACAATCCTATCGAATAAAATGGTGGAGATGTAAATTGGTACAGACATTATGAAAATAGTGCAGAGGCACAAAGATAGTGGTGCCCATAGCCACAAGGTGGCGGCGCCCAGTCCTCTCAGCCCTGCCGGAGTGCCCCAGTCCCAGGGGGGCGGATGCTGAGAGCGGCCAGCGTGAGTGGCCTGGTGTTCCACCCCAGCCGAGGAGAGCCTCTGGGAAGCAGGCTCAGAGAGGCTGCGGGGAGGGGAGGGGAATGCTTGCATCATCACCCTGGCAACTAGGCAAGCATTCCCCGCCTGATCGCAGAGGACCTCTGGCCAGGCCAGGCATGGAAAGCTTGCATCATTGAAGGCCAGGCTGAGGGACTCCCCTCCCCCCCCCCGTGCCCCCCCCCCCCCCGTCCGCCCCTGTGCATGAATTTCATGCACTGGGCCTCTAGTGAAAAAGAAAACTAATCATATAATCATCACATTAAAGTAAGTGATCTAAGAATCTTCAAAAAAAAAAAGGCAGAAATTGTCAGACTGGACAAATAGACCTAATTATAAGAAATAAGAGGAAATAAGACCTGTCTCAACAATTAATCTTGTGTACTCATCATAAACACACTAATTGCTGACCAGACATGAACCCTTAAATGATTATGCTTGGTCCACACAGTTGTAGGGCAATTGTTTTTAATGTAACTAATTATTATATTTAGTGTTTCTAAGGCTATTTCACATAAAATATAGACTTCTGGTTATTTGTTTTTCCTTCTTTTGAAAAATGTGGATATCCAACAATGCTGGTAAATTTTCCTGCAGGTTGACACCTTTCACTTTTGCTATTAGGGAGGTCACACCAGCCATTGCACAGTGGATGCTTCACTTCTTTCACTGAATATCAGCTGCCATCTGCCATCATAGTTATGCTCTTATGTCTTTTTAAAGAAAAAAGAAAAAATTTTTTTTCCAGCTTCATTCATGTAGCCTCCCTACCTTGGTGCTCTGCATTTAATTTTGAATCCTTACTACTAGTATATAGATTTTATTAGCATCTTAATTGATTAAAACTTTGGTCTTACTTGGCCTTTCTAGCTTGATATACTTAAACTGTAGCAACCCTGTCTGTATCCTGGGCACATTTAAAGCGGTGCCCTTGGCAGTGTCCTGATGTGGCTCCACGGCACACTTGTTTTCCACTTTGGGGCTCCAATGAAATCTCTGTTACTTGACAAAAAGAGAAAAAATAAGAGTTTGCCTTTGCCCCTCTGTGACAAGAATGGAGTCAGCAGAGAGAAATTGTTTCTTTCATTTATAAGCAAAGAGCAGAAAGTATTTTACAAATGTATTAAAGGGAAGTCTTTCATTGAAAACCAAAGATAGTCAATGCAAATTAGATTTTAAACATTGGCAGACACAATAATAAAGGTTTACTGCAAAATATAATATGCCTCCTGATGGGACAACTATAAAATTTTGACATTTACAAACTTTTTCAAACTTAAAGAATTGAGACTGGAAATAAATAAGAGGACCCTTGACTAGAGTGGGGTTAAAATCCTTCCTAAAAAATATCTAACATTCACATTAGCCAGATACTATGCTCATCCTCACAGACTCTCTTGTCTAGGAACAATTTCTTTAGTATACATATGAAGGAACTGAGTCACAAAAGGGTAAGGAAATAACTGTGTCTATACACAAAGTCAAATTTGCATGATCCCCAATCTCTTTCCTTTACCCACTTCACTGCATTGCCCTTCTATTCCCTTCATGTCAGGAAACTGAATATTGACACAAGAACTCTTAGTACCTTGCTTATCCTTGCTGTATGTGTGTGCTTATGCTTAGATGCACAAGCATTAACTCTTCATACTCTTTCTAAGAACAATTGGTTCTTTCTGGGCAACAGCCATTACAACAGACATATTTGAGGGTTAATATGAAAACAGCCTATGACAGTGGATGCAAAATTGCCAAATGTCCTTGGGATCCAGGGGCATTCAGACAACTTTGTTTATGCCCCTCCATTGGGACACAAACTTATTTACACTCTCAAATTCCCTCATTTCAAACCAAGATAGACTTGGATGAAACATTACACCATGGGTTATAGGGTCCAGCTATCTGATTTAACCAGAAAGGGCAGGGACTTTCTCTCTGGGAGGAGAAAAGAGAGAATGTTGACACAGGAAAAGAGCAGGGTACTCTCCTGAAGACGACTTCCAGTTGTAGTTCATTCTTGCTTTCTGAAGAAGTTCTATTTGCCAAACAAATATGCGAGTGGCCAGCTATCTCTCTTTACAGTTCATTGTGAAATAGTAGCCTGGAGGTAATGATTAATAGCTTCCTTTTATTGACCTTACTTTTCTTTTTCCTTACTGTCAGTGCTCTGGACATAACTTCTCAAGTACCTATCAGTACTTAAATCCTTACTTTAAACTCTGATTATTAGAGGACCTAGGCTAAGAAAGTTGATACTAGAAATGGTTATATAAAACTGAAACTTGGGAGAGTATTTTGGAATTGGATTGCTCACTTGTTTGAAAACAGTTGCTTGTGATAAGGAGGTGTACCAGGAGCTGTGAATATACTGCTTCCTTAACTCATAGAGCACCTACCTCCACCTGATGTGGTTCAATCCAACTTCTCAGGTAGTGGTCAGGCTTTCCAACCTACCAAAACATACAGTGTCTGTGGAGCTTAATTTGTGCAGATCCTTGGATAAGATGTAGTCCACAAATTATATGTCAATCAGGAATGGAAGAAGACAGCTAGGCAGACACTGTGTAGCCACGGTGGTTGGTAATTTTCATTCATTGATAGCTCATTCATTATCTCTCTAGTTCTAGGAATAAAAGGTGTATCTTTCCACTCCACATTTAGTTGGTATCTATTGGTAGACTGCTTATGGCCATGTCTCTGCCATCATTAGCACCTCTCCTCTCTTTGCTCAGAATTAACAGTATAAGTATATTGCTTAGTATGAATATACACATAACCTTACACCCCTTTAAACTAATGAGACAAATAAAATGGCATATGAATCTTGTTTGCTAAAACATGTACTGTAATGAATATTGAAGTTCAAGTTTCTTTATGGTCATTCATCACTGAAACTTAGCATCTGAATTGACACTGATTTTATATTTAAGAGAATTATTATAAGTCTATCCCTCAAAAATCAGCCCAATTTGAGTTCAGGTCTTTTACCTCCTTACATTTATTCCTTTTGAGACAGCATGGATGGACCTAGGGACTATTATGCTAAGTGAAATAAGCTAGTTAGAGAAATACAAACATCACATGTCTCACTTATATGTAGAATCTAATGAACAAAATAAATTGACGAACAAAATAGGTCCAAAGATATGAATGCATGAAACAGAATAACAGATCTCAATATAACCCATGGACGCAGACAATAGCATGGGGAAGGCCTGGGTTGGGGCCTGGGTTGGGTGGAGGGGGCCAAAAAGGGAGAAAATGGGAGACATCTGTAATACTATCAACAATAAAATAAAATAATAAATAAAATAAATAAATAAATAAAATAATAAAATAAAATAATAAAACAACAAAATTAAAATAAATTAAATTAAATAAATAAATAATAATTAAAACATTAAAAATAAATAATAAAATAAAATACATTTACAAATGCCCACTTTTAAACACCAGCAAATAAAAAATAGACAGGAAAAGAGAAAAGCAGCCTACTCTGTGAATTTCTAAATATGTCTATAATTGGGGCCTACATTGGGGTCAAAAATTCTGATTTGCAAGTAAAAACTTGAGTTGCAGTCTAAGACTGAATATAATTAATGTAATCCATTTCCTAGCCTAATCTTAATATGGAGATCAACTCCTTTACAGTCTCTAAACTGCCATCTGTAATAATAGCAAGTTTGAAAGCTAAAACCAGAACATTCAAAAGACAATTTCCCAGTACTTTAAATGCCTATCATCTTCTTCCATTCATTCCCAAGTTTAAAAAAGATCTGCAGGTCTTGAATGCAGTATCTTCTTTTTAAATGCAACTGGGCCTTCTTTTCATAGTAACAAAGCTTTGAATCACTTATTGTTCAAGTTGTAAACCTCAAAGTTCCATCTGTAGACACTAACCCAAATTCATTGTAAGTAGTAGGTCAAGTCCAATAAGCTATGGTGCATATTCTTCAGAATTGGTACTTAATTAATGCTTAGATTCTATCAACCCTATATTTTATAGAAGTGTGGCATCTATCCTATATAATAAAGAGGTAATATGCAAATTAACCCTCACGCCCTCACAAGATGGCTGCCTACGACCAGGCCGGCAGGGAGGGTTAGTGAAGGATGGCCAAATGACTGAACAAGCAGACTGCGTGGGGCAACAAGGCTGGCAGGGGATGCAGTAAGAGGCAACAAGGCTGGTGGGGGGCAGTTAGGGGTGACCAGGACAGTGGGGGCGGTGCAGTTGGAAGTGACCAAGCTGGTGGGGGAGCAGTTGGGGACAATTAGGCTGGAAGGGGGGCAGGGAGGCATGACTAGGAAAGTGGGGGGGGGGCAGTTAGGGGCAACCAGGCAGGCAGGGAAGTGAGCGATTAGGAGCCAGCAGTCCAGGATTGTGAGAGGGATTCTGGAATTGGAGAGGGTGCAGGCTAGGCTGAGGGGACCGCCTTACATGTACGAACTTCATGCACAGGGCCTCTAGTCTATATATATAAAACCCTAATATGCAAATAGACCTAACAGCAGAACAACCAAACAACTGGTTGCTATGATGTGCACTGACCACCAGGGGGCGTGCGTGGAACATGGAGGGTGTCGGCAGCAGGTGGGAGAGTGTGGAAAATGGCGGGCATCAGCCATGGTGGGATGGTGGAGCAGTTGAGCAGGGGCGCCAGACCAAGGCGGGGCATCAGTCCCTGTCATCAGAGCAAGCCTCTGGTGGTTACTGAAAATTCTTTGCTTCCATGTGCGAGTCAATGGTTATTTTTAAATTGCCAGTGCACGTCATATGTACCAGCCGGCCAATCGGATGTATAGTTAGTCACTTAGCCCGTTATATATATACCAGAGGCCCGATGCATGAAATTCATGCAAAAGTAGGCCTTCCTTCTCCTGGTTGCTGGCACCAGCTTCCCTCTGGCACACAGGACCTGGGCTTCCCTCACAGCCCCGGCTTCGTCCAGAAGGACATCTAGTCTAATTAGCATAGTATGCCTTTATTATTAATATATATAGATAGATATATTATGTAAACTACAAGGTACCTAGACTCTATTGCTAAATTACAATTTTCAATATCCTTCTTCAATGTCTTGGTTTCAGACAATGCAATAACCCCACAGAGTTCTCCCAAAACTTCCAAAGTTCATTCAACTCTATCTTGTATTTTCTCATGAAAAGAGAAGCCATTTCTTCTGGTCTAGAGTTTCTTTCATAGATTTTCCTTCCACTCTGAACATATTGAAGAATCTCCAAAATAAGTTTTTAGGCTTTGATATAGGGAATAATCTAGATGCAATTCATGATGAGAGAGAAACAGAAGATAGTGACTAGCATATCTTCTCTGCCTCCTTTGCACTAGTACACATAATGTGAAAAGATCATCCTGTTACTCGGTGTCTTCCTACTACAGATGGTGTTGAAGCAGCAGTTACAAAATAATGTTGGGAATTCATTGCAATCATAAGTGTCTACACTTCTGAATTCTTTCTAAGTCTGGGCATATCAGTGTCGCAGTATCTACTTACTGAATGCAGTAATTATTTGTCAAGGAAATTCCAATTAAATGATACCATTACCTACATATGGTTAGGCCCAGAACCTTAGCAAAAAGCAAAAGAAAGGGAAAGTATGTGGGGAGCACATGCCTGAGGGCACATGCCGGGCGGTAGGGGAGGCAGGGGGAAGGTCAATGGGAGGAAAAAAAGGAGACATATGTAGTACTATTTGTAATACTTTAAACAATAAAATAAAATTTAAAAAATAAATAAATAAAATAGATGTGGGAAGCAAGGCAGAAAGAGGTAGGTGGGGGGAGGAAAAAGAAGGAAGAGGAGGGGGAATATAGGAAGTGAGGAAGAGAGAGATAGAAAATATCAATTGACTCTCCTTATATCTAGGAGGGTAACATCTTCCTTAGAAAGATGGAGGAAGAATTGAAAGAAAACAAAATAGAGCCAGTCTAAATCTGGAGATGTTGTCTAAGTTTTTCAAAGAACTAATACCATTATCTGAGATGACAGTTTCCTCCATGACATCATACTATTTCACTTTCTGATAACTGATCTAGGTAGTATATACCTCAAGTATATATCCTGGGCTCTCTCAAGACATGTACTACTACTACTGAAACTTATGCCTGTTTTGATCTATTCTCACTGGCACTAACTAGTTGGTTTGGACTTTGGCCAATGTCATTACCATGTGCTATTCTGGGGAATATTTTTTAGCCCCTCTCAGCTTGCTTTCAGCTTCTGCTTCTTCTCCTTGCTTGACCAGCTTTCATTATTTAAAAATGGTGAAAGATGGGAAGCAATCATATTCCAATTACACTTAGATAGAGCCATTTAGATGAAAAAGCTTGAGCCTGAAACTGATCCAAAAGTTATTTGAACTCATTTTCAGAATTTTTAGATTTTTCAGGTTGTAAACACAGTTCCTCCCTAGCATTCTGGGAAGTGATTAAGATGTCTGCTATAACTATCCTTCAGCTCTCTACTCACCAAAATGCCCATTTGATGGCATTTGCACATTCCTCCATAGTCATTGACTGCTTTGGTTTAGCCTAGAGTTCTCAGGCACTCCAACACTGGTACTGCTGTATCTTAGCAACACCTCAGTAAGACACCTGGGTCATAAGTTAAAATGTCCCAGCTTTTGACTATAATTTCTTCCAATATAAGAGGAAATAAGTATCCCGATGCTGAGATGCATTCATTAGGCTGACTGGGAGTATTTCCTGACTACTCCAAGTTATCTGTCATCAGGCTTTCTCTTTTAAGAAAAGATACATCAGGTGGAAAAGCTGACTGGACCATAGACTAGTTCCCAACAAACTTTTGTCAATAGGCTAGCACACAAAATAGATAATTAATTGCATAGACACCCTTTCCTTTTGTACAGCTTTCCTAAGTACCCATGTGTAATATGATTTTAATGAAGTTTTCAACATCCCAAAGATTGTATTCACAGCTGGTCATTATTCCTATCACCAAAAATATGAATACCAAACCAATCTTTATCCTATGCATTATTCCTCCACCAAACTGTGCTAAAGAAGCAGGATATATATATTTAATTCTAGCTTAGAAATACTATTATGCCTATGAAGTGGTTCAGGTTTCACTTAGGATTTACTACATTGAAAGCTAGGCAGAGGGGTAAATCACCTATGAAGAAGATGGAAAGATGGCCCAAAAGAGACAGTGTTGACACATTTTATCTGACTCATAGCTGTATCTGTGTATTGTGCATGGGCCCTCCAAATAATTATGGGAACTGACTCAGGAGATTTCCCAGCTGACTCTGTAGTTAGGTCAAGGCTTTCTTATCATGACACCACATAGTCATACAAACCAGCCAAATTCTCTACTCTAGTCAGAGAACTTCTGATGCCTCACCCTGTAAGTGATGGAATGTCTAAAAGTACTAGTCACCAGTATTAGCCATTGTGACTTCACCCTTACCTCCCCCACACACTTGGAGGCTTTATGTTCTTCTGGTACTTTTTCTCCTATATGAGTTGTTGCACTTCCAACTTAAGACTCATTTATTCCCTGCAAGCAGACAAGCTTTTATTTGAGTCTCCCTGGCATTTATGTCATTTCTTTTTGCTTCTTAGTTTCTGCTTCTGAATAGTGAGTCATGGCTGCTGCTGTCAATGGAAGAATGAGAGGGATAAAAAGGTCTTTAGGTTGCCACTGAAAAAATAAAGAGGGGGATCTAAATTTACATAAATATAATCTCATTATGTGACTTTTTAAAAAATGTATATTTTATTGATTTTTTTACAGAGAGGAAGGGAGAGGGATAGAGTTAGAAACATCCATGAGAGAGAAACATCGATCAGCTGCCTCCTGCACACTCCCCACTGGGGATGTGCCCGCAACCAAGGTACATGCCCTTGACCGGAATCGAACCTGGGACCCTTCAGTCTGCAGGCTGACACTCTATCCACTGAGCCAAACCAGTCAGGGCGACTTTTTATCTCTACAGGTGGATTTACTTTCTCCATACCTGTTCTAAATAGTGCATAAGACAGAATTTACTATCAAATCATTATTCCCTAGGGATAATAGAATAACGGAAGCTCAGAGAGCCCTGTAGAGTTTGCCCATATCTAGTACTGTCTACCACGCACACTATGGTGTTCCATTCTGCCAATGGGGTTCTCAAGTCATCCTTACCCAGTAGTTATATGAGGATTTCATACTGACTGTCAGTTCTTCTCTAGAAGCCCATTAATTGAGAGTTACTTGTTTTTGTTAGGTCCCTAGTCTAATAACACCGAGTCTGCCTCTGAACCTTGGGAATAATCTCAGATTGTCACTGCTAGTCTACTTGGGTACAAGTACCGCCATTAATGTGAAAGTGTGATGGTTAATTTTATGTGTCAGCTTGACTGGGTTAAGGATGCTCAGATAGCCAACAAAACATTATTTCTGAATGTGTTGCGAGGGTGCTTGCAGAAGAATAATATTAGCATTTACATTGCCCAACTAAGTAAAGAAAAGTACCCTTGCCAGTTGGATGGGCATTATCTAATTCATGAAGAGCCTAGGTGAAACAAAAAGATGAATAAAGAGTAAATTTTCTCTCTGCTTAAGCTGGTACATCCATCTTCTCCTGCCATTAAATATTGGCACTCCCAATCTTGGGCTTTTTAGTTTGGATTTGTATTATACCACCAGCTTCCTGAGATCTCCAGCTTACAAACAGAAGACTTTGGGACTTCTTAGCCTCCATAATCAAGTGAGCCATTTCCTCATAATAAATCATATATATGAGAGTACATATAATTCATATATGTATATATGATTTTATATTATGAACCATATATGTATGTATGTATGTGTGTGTGTATATATATATACTCATTTATATATAAAAATTATATTGGTTCTGTTTCTCTGGAAAATTCTGACTAATACAGAAGATAAATGTTTAACAATCAGCTCTTAGGGAGGGGAGAACATAATAATTTATAGTATACTAGAGGTCTGAGGCACAATGCAAGAGTAGGCCTTCCTTCCCCAGTTGCCAGCATGGGCTGCCCTCTGGCACTTGGGACCTGGGCTTCCCTCCAGCCACTGGCAGGCACCCAGGTCCTGGGCTTTCCGCACCCACTGCTTTGTCCAGAAGGTTGTCCGGAAGGACGTCTGCTCTAATTAGCATATTACACTTTTATTATTATAGATACCAATTTCTGTAAATATTCCTTTCATGACCAATTTCAAGATACCAGTGCAGAGTTTGAAAATACATGCACTATCAACTGTCATGAGCAGGTAGAACCAGCTCCAGCACACCTATCTATATTACCCATGATTCTTTTCTTCGCACTCCGTTTTACATCTTGGAACCTCTTTGCTAATTATTTTACCTGAACTATAAGTGCAGATTACTTGTAGATTATGGCATCCATGCCACATCAAATCATCCACGTTGTCACACCTATTCTCACTAGATCCTCAACCCAAGCCCCGTACCTACAGGTTTAGTGCCAGACTCTGATCCTGGCTGTTCCACTAATATATCACCAAAGAGTCCTGAAAAATAACAGGATAAAATCACTAAAGTTAGAATGTATTCAATCTTTTAGTATTTTAAGCCAATTAACTTCAAATTAAGTTTATTACCTACTACCACTTAATTGTTTTATGCTAATAGAGTGAAACAGATTACTTAATTTTTTTTGCTATCATTTATCATTAAATAGTCTACCAGGTAGTTATATTTCTGAGCTTCAATGAAGAGCATAATTGAGGTCTCAGCTATTCTTGTGTAATTTGTTACCTGATCCTCTCTGTATAGTGATTTTCTTTTCTCTGATATTATCTAAATTAAAAAAGTAAATCAACAAGGATAGACCATGTGAACTATCTAGCTAATAGGTTTAGTGAAATTTTAAATCAACTAATTAAACATGTGTAAGCCATTGGGTAAAACAAAAATGTAATAGAAAAAAGTGTTTAAGATATAGATTTCCTGAGTCAGGATCCAGTAGGTCTGTTTTAATCCCCACCCCTGCCAATATCAGCAGCATGATATTATACAAGTTAATGGACATCTGTTGGCAGAGGCTGTCAGCTGATCATCATAACTCCTTGTATTTCTCCTAGATTCTTGACTAGACTATATCTTTCATCTCTTGTTGCAGTTAATTGTAGCCATCTGACCAGTTCTTTCCAATGGAACATGAACAGAAAAGCAACAGATGATACTTTGGGGCTAAGGATTCTAAGAAGCCAATATTTATCCACCAGTATTCTTTTTTAATCCAGACTGGATTCAGATGAAAACAAAAACTCTAAGAGATGATGAAACAACAAACTTAAAGAAGCCTTGTTCCTTGAACCACCACAAGGAGATGAGTCTCCTGCTGACTGAGGCCATCTTTTTTACTTTTACTTGAATGCATTGTCTCTGAACTTCAGTTAACCTATTTGTTACATCCTTTTAGCCTACCCTAAAGAACACAGCATCTCTTTAAATGAAAATATAACCCTGGCCAAAACTTTGTGGGTTTGATTTCCAATCATGTTACATACCTACTTGTGGGTTCGATTCCTGGTCAGACGGGTATGGGAGGCAACTGATATTTCTCTGTCACATCAATGTCTCTCTCTCTCTTTCTCTCAAAATCAATTTAAAAAAAACATATATCCTCAGGTAAGGTTAAAAAAATAAAATGTAATAATATCACCTGCCTTAATTAACATTCTCTTAATTGGGAGTAGCAAAATTCTACTCAAGGTAGCCTAAGCTAAATGAAGAAATTTACCATAATGAAGTGGTGATCCAGGAATATAGCTGGGCATTAATAGGCAATAGAGACAAATAGAAAAGCCATCTAAAATCTATGAAAGCACTTTTTAAATCTTTCTTTCTCTCTCATTTTCTGTCTCTTACTTCTGGCCCAATAATCTCTGGCAAACATTTTTCTCTGTACATCTTCAGTATTGTATATTTCCTTTCCATGTAAACGCCACCCCACAATTTCTGATTTTATACCTTATGTTCAAGAAAGTAACATCTCTCAATTATTATTCCAAATCTAGGGGATAGAATCTATTTGACCTGCCATCGGCCAATTTTAGGCCTGAGCAATGGAATTACAAAATATTAACATCATTGTCAAAGGCCCACTTTTATATATAAATAGAGGGCAATTCTCAAAGACAAGAGGTTTGGATTAAATAGACTTCTCAAATGGATTAAGTACACTACTTCATTAATTATTATAAAAATTAAATGAAATACTCATAAAAATCCTTAGCAAAGTTCCTAACACATTAAGGTTTCCCTGGTACTTGTTAATCTTATATTATTAGACAGTATATTAATTTTCTGTTGCCATAACAAATTACCACAAACTTAGAAGCCTAAGCAACATCTACGTATTATCTCACAGTTTCCATGGGTAAGAAATCTGGGCAGTGTGGATCAGCTGTTTCCTCTAGTCCAGGCCTCATGAGAACTGAATCAAGATGTTGTCAGGGCTGTGTTCCTTTCTAGAGGCGATTCTTGGAAGCACTTCAAAGCTCATTTAGGTTGTTGGCAGAGTTCAGTTTTTCACACTTATAGGAAAAAGTTCCTTGTTTCTATACTGACTGCTAGTTATGGGTTGTCTTTATCCTAGATCTCTCTCTGGCCTTTGCAGCTGGCCACCTGTGTCTCAAACTCTGCCTTCCCCCCTGCAGCATCTTTCCTCCTATCTCTTCTACCACATCTCTGACTCCAGCCAGAGAATATGATCTGCTCTTAAGCTCATGTGATTAAGTTGGGCCCATACAGGTTCTTCAGAATAATCCCTCTATTTTAATGTCTATAAACATAATTACATTGGCAAAATCCCTTCTGACATGAAATATAACATATTCATAAGTTCCAATGATCAGGGCATGGGCATTTTCTGGGGGTAATTATGACCTCCACAGACATATAGTCAATATTACTATTCCAGGCATCTCTAGTTTAGAAAACTATAAATATGCAGCACATATAATTAACTTTTGAATAGTTCTGAAGAAATTCTTAAGTGATAGTGTAAACATAATATAATTACATATACTTTGTTTTTATCTTTATATGTGTTACTTTGTATGCCCATATTTTAATAGTTATAAGTATTCTCTTTATTACTATATACTCTCTCTAATTTATTTATTCATTTTAAAATATTTATTTTGTATTTACAATTTCAGGTGCTGGATATACAACCCTAGACATCTTAGTTCAGGGTTTGATGTCATGAAGGCACCTACACACTAGCACTGTGAGATAAACAATAAGCAAGTTAACATATGAAAAATCAAGGCAATGTTAGATGGTGATAAAACAGGCTATTATGATAGATCCTATATGGCTGGGTGGGCCAAAATTTCCTCTATTTTAGATTGGATGGTCAGAGAGGTCTCTCTAAGAGGTAGGCTTTGAGTTTTCCAGGTAGAAGGTACAGTAGAAAAAAATGAAACCATGGGGTGGGAACCAGTTTGGAGTGTTGTGGCAACCAGCTTGGGGAAAAAATGACTAATGAAGAGAAAAGTACTAGGTGAATTCAGAAAGAGGGAGAGAGGCCAGATCATCTGCCTAACACTTTCAAAGTCTAACTGTCCATATACTTAAAAATTGCAATCAGATTTTTCAAACTATCAAGCATACAAATGATCAGTTCAAACTGAACTTCACCAGATTGGTCTGTTTGGGGACAATTTTTTCATCAAAAATAAAATTGCAATTAAAGAAGAGAAAGTTATAATGAATACCTTCACCCAGACATTTCCAAGTCTACCAGTTCCATATAATCACTCTTCCCCTTCACGTGTAAATAGAACACATATTCTTTCATAAAAATGTCTATGTCTCATCTGTAATAAGATGATCTCAAGTCCTTTCTTTTCCTCATGCTCTTTCCTGAGACTCATTAGAGTTTATCTTTCTTCAAGTCAGTTTGCCCTAAGTTACTGCTCCTGCTACATTTGAATCTCACTGATATCTGTCTTCTTACAGCATTTACTTATTCCCTCCCCAATGACATAGAGATTGGGGAAAGAACTTAATCAGCAATGTTCCTCTGTAAAGGAGGTGGCATTTTCCAAATACACTCCCAACATCCTCCCCTCAACTATGTATCCTATCTAATAAAAGGATAATATGCAAATTAACTGTCACTCTGTCACAAAGATGGCGATGCCCATAGCCACATGATGGCAGTGCCCAGTCCCCTCAGCCTTGCCGGAGTCCCCCAGCCCTGGGGGGGCTGCCACTGAGAGCGGGCAGCATAAGCGGCCTGGCGGAATGCTTGCTTTGTTGCCATGATGACGGCAGGCCTCTGGGCAGTCGGCGTGGAACAGCTGGGGCAGGATGCTTGCTTCGTTGCCGCAGCAACACCCCGGCCATGGAGGGCCTCGGGGAGACAAGGAGGCCGGCCTGTAGCCTCTGTGACTGAGCACAGGCCCAGAGAGGAAACGGCGGGCCCACCTCCCACATCAGCAGTGCAGCTCCCTCCTGCCTCCTGTGGAAGTGGCATGGCTCCCTCTCGGCTTCCGTGGGCACCAGCAGCTTGCTTCTGCCTCCCACAGAAGCCGCACAGCTCCCATGGAAGCAGCACAGCTCCCGGCGGCACGCTGTGGTTCCCGCCGGCTCCCGTGGAAGCGGCGGGCAGCCTACTGCATGCGATATCATGCAATGGGCTACTAGTATAATTATAATAGACTGATTATTTTCAAGAGAAAAACAGGAGTTATATTGCAACTACTTCAAACATAAGGCTCAACCCTGTTCCAAATGTCACCTGGGGGTAGTGGTGTTCATACTATCCTCTTACCCATCAACGGTATTGCAATCTCTCTGACTCCTGTATTCATCTTCTATGTAGCACCCTAGCCTCTCTCTCAACAGAGTCACAGGAAACTCCAAATCAACTATCTCCATAGTTGCTTTGTCACAAGAGTACCTCAAGGTTTTTCTTTAAATTATATTTCTGTCCTCAACAGGAATTGTGATGCTGAATTAATTTTTTTCAACTTGTCTTATAAATTATGAAGACTTTTTTGAAAGACACAGCTAACTTATTTTTCCTTTAGGCACTAACTCTCAGCATTGTGCTATCCACGACGCACGCGCGCGCGCACACACACACACTTTGAGAAAATGTACTCTATAAATGTAAAATGGCAATAATAATTATTATTATAATTCATGGTTTCTTGTGTGTACTAGAATTCACCTGTGAAATGATCTGTTGGTGCCAGAGTGAGAGATATTTAAAATGGTAAAAGGAAATAAGATCTAGTTGAAATGTGTAAAAGTCTTATTTTAGTCAGCAACCCATATGATCCAGCAATCCACTTAAAAATAGTCTTGTTAAAAAGGTAATGTTCAAATATTTAGTGAATGGAGATCTAAATTTAATCTGTTGATTTGAAAACATTTGGAACTTTTCCTCATTCTTACAGAGTCCTAAAATATTATCTATAAACAATCCTTGCCTTTTTTGTAGATTTGAATCATGTCTCTTGTTTAGATTCCCACTTTTAACATTATATATTCTAATGTCTTAAATACATTGGGGAGAAAACAATTCTGACTCATTAATCAGTCAATAAACATTTCAAGTCATTAGGTGATGATTCTGGCTTCCAATCAACATCTGAATATAAGCGCTGTGACCATTTTTTAGAGCAATGTAGGTATATTTAAATGATTTATGGAATTTCAGCATCATTTTGACAAGAGTAAGTATAATAAAGCTTGGCTCTGGCTGGGTATTAATTCCAGCTCTGTAATTTACTAGCAATTTATTTGACTTCTCTGGGCCCTAGACTCCTTATTTGTCAAATGGTCAATAACTCCTATATTTGTGTAAGAATTAAGTGAATACAGGTCAAGATCTTATATTAATGCTTGGCATGTAATAAATATTAAAAAGGGACTAGCTATTAACTTATAAAGCTACATTAAGATATGAAAATTATTATATTAAATTTCACAGAAATAAGGAAATGAAAGTAACTACTACTATTGAGAAAATATTAAAATCAGTGGGTTATCCAATACTTTTGCCTTCAATCAATTGCCAATTGTTACTAATCTTCTCAATTGAATAATCAGTTGTGAAGAAATAAATGCACAAAAAGGTGGAGAAACATTATTATGTCTAAATTATTTACAGCACCCTTAGTTTTTTGGAGACAGAATCAAACGACCACTCATACAAATCTCTAAAAATATTAGATAAAAAAGAATTTGTAAGTTACTTGCTGTTTTCTTAAGTCATTTAGTTTTCTTTTCTTATGTTTATTTTATCATCCATATATTCTCTAAACAACATGAAGAATTTTTGCATGCTCAAGTCAAAATACATTAACAAGATATTCATAGATGTCTGCAACATCATGGGGAGCCAGCAGCCACTGCCTGAGACCGTGCGCATGCACAAGGAGCTGGCAGATGCCACCCGTGACCATTTGGGGAACCAGCAGCTTCCCTGCGACCTCTGGGGAGCAACCAGGAACCACAGGAAGAGTAGACACCACCTGTGATCACAAGAGGAGCAGCCACTGCCCACAACCGCGTGAAATGCCTTCAGGCCCTCCACTGCAGCCTCAGGTCCCATGCTATTCAACACCTAGATCATTCAGTGAGAGCAAAAATGGGGAGACAGAAGGACAACCCCAAAAAGAAAGAAGAGGAATTTTCAGAAAAGGAACTAAAGGAAACAGAGGCATGCAATATGTCAGAAAAATAACTCAGAATAAGGTCATACTGTTCATAAACTGGATGGATGAGAAAAATCAACAAATCTATGTAACAACCAAGAAGAAATAAAGTGATATAGCTACAATAAAAAACACTATGGAAGCTTTCAATAGTAGACTTGGAGAATCAGAGGACCGAATTAGCTAATTAGAAGATAGGGGAGCAAAAAGCCCAATCTGAACTGTAATTGGAGAAAACAATCAAAAGACAGGAGGAGAACCTCAGGGAGCTTTGGGACAATATGAAACGAAGCAACACAAGGATAAAGAGGGTGCCAGAACGACAAGAAGAAGAGCAAGGGCTAGAAAACCTATTCAAAGAATTAATGCCAGAAAACTTCACTAATTTGGGGAAGAAAAAAGTCACATAAGAACAGAGAGTCCCAAACAAGATAAACCCAAAAAGATCATCACCAAGACACATTGTAATTACAATGGCAAATGTTAATGACAAAGAGAATCTTAAAGGCTGCAAGAGAGAGACAGAAAATTACCTACAAGGGATCTCCCATTAGATTATTAAAGTATTTCTCAACAGAAACACATCAGGCAGGAAAGGAATGGAAGGAAGTATACAAAGAGATCCAAAGTAAGGGACTGAATCCAATATTCTTCTAATCAGCAAGGCTATCATTCAAAATTGAAGGAGAAATCAGGAGCTATACTGACAAAGAAAAGTTGAGGGAGTTTATCATTACCAAGACAAAAATACAAGAAATGCTAAAGGGAATGTTGGAAAAAGAAGAAAAAAATAAAGGAGAGGAAGGAACAAAGGCAATAAAATAAAAATGGCTACAAACATGTATTTATCAATAATAATTTTTAATGTAAATGTACTAAATGTTCCAATCAAAAGACTGAAAGTGGGTGAATAGATAAGAAAACATGACCCATATATTTGCTGTCTACAACAGACCCACCTCAGAACAAGAGACTCACAAAGACTGAAAGTGAAGGGTTGGAAAAATATCTTTCAGGCAAATGTAAATGAAAAAAACAAACAAACAAACAAAAAACAAAAATACCGGGGGGAAGCAATGCATATATCTGACAAAATAGACCTAAAAGTGAAGGACATAAGGAAGATAAGAGATAAGGAAGGATTCTTCATAATACTAAAGGGATGTATACAACAAGAGGATATAACTCTGGTAAACATACATGCACTCAATGCAGGAGCACCAAAATACATAAAAAACTTTTAGAAGATATCAACAGAGAGATCAACAGCCAATATGATCATATAGGGGACTTTAATACTACACTGACATCACTGGATAAATCCTCTAGACCCGTGGTCGGAAAACCGTGACTCGTGAGCCACATGCGGCTCTTTGGCCCCTTGAGTTTGGCTCTTCCACAAAATACCACGTGTGGGTGCACGTGTACAGTGCGATTGAAACTTCGTGGCCCATACGCAGAAGTCAGTATTTTGTGGAAGAGCCGGTCTTTTGTGGAAGAGCCACACTCAAGTGGCCAAAGAGCTGCATATGGCTCATGAGCCGCAGTTTGCCGAGCTGCAGTTTGCTGACCACTGCTCTAGACAAATAATCAGCAAAGAAACAGCTATCCTAAATGACTCACTAGGACAGATGGACTTAATTAACATTTTCAGAAGATTTCATCCCAAAGCTACAGAATATATATTGTTTTCAAGTGCACATGGGACATTTTCAAAGATAGACCACATATTGGGTCACAGGCAAAGTCTCTCCAAATTCAAGAAGATTGAAATCATATCAAGCATCTTCTCAGACCACAATGGCATAATATTAGAAATCAATTATAATAAAAACAATAAAAAAATTCAAACACTTGGAGGCTGAATAGTATGCTATTAAACAATGATTGGGTTACCAAAGCGATGAAAGAATAAATTTAAAACATCCTGGAAACAAATGACAATGATAAAACAACAACCTAAAACCTATGGGACACAGTGAACGTAGTCCTGAGAGGGAAGTTTATATCATTACAGGCCTACCTCAGAAAATAAGAAAAAATGATAATAAATTATCTAACTCTACAACTTAAAGAATTAGAATGAGAACAACAAGAAAAGCTCAGAGTGAACAGAATGAAGGAGATAATAAAGATCAGAGCATAAATAAATGACATAGAAACCAAAAAAAAAAAAAAAAGTACAAAAGATCAATGAAATGAAGAGTTGGTTCTTTGAAATGATAAACAAGATTGATGAACCTCTAGCCAGGTTCACAAAGAAGCAAAGAGTGAGGAGCCAAATAAACAAAGTCAGAAATGAAAGAGGCAAAGTAACAAACGACCCTACAGAAATAAAAACGATTGTAAAAAAATACTATGAACAACTGTATTCCAACAAACTTAGCAACCTAGCATAAATTGACATATTCCTAGAAAAATATGACCTTTAAAAACTCAATCAAGAAGGATCAAAAATCTCAAAAGGTCGATAATTAAAGAGGAAACGGGAAACCATAAAAATCCTGGAAGAAGCCATAAGCAGCAAAACAGCAGACATTTGTAGTAGCAACATTTTTGCTGACACAGCTCCTAGAGCAATGGAAACTAAGGAGAAAATAAACAAATGGGACTACATCAAAATAAAAAGCACTGCAAAAGAAACGAGCAACAAAACAACAAGAAAGCCCACTTCATGGGAAAACATATTTGCCAATTCTATCTCCAATAAGGGTTTAATCTCCAAAATTTATAGGGAACTCATACAACTTAACCAAAGGAAGATAAACAATCCAATCAAAAAATGGGCAAAGGACCTAAATAGACACTTTTCAAAAGAGGACATACAAAAGTCCAAGAGACATATGAAAACATGCTCAAAGTCACTAATCATCAGAGAGATGCAAATCAAAACAACAATGATGTACCATCTCACACCTGTCAGAATGGCTATCATCAACAAATCAACAAACAACAAGTGCTGGTGAGGATGTGGAGAAAAAGGAACCCTCTTGCACTGCTGGTGGGAATGCAGACTGGCGCCACCACTGTGGAAAACAGTATGGAGTTTCCTCAAAAAGTTAAAAATGGAACTTTCATTTGACCCAGTAATCCTGCTTCTAGGAATATATCCCAAGAAAGCAGAAACACCAATCAGAAAGGATATAACCCCTATGTTCATAGCAGTACAATTTACAATAGCTAAGATTTGGAAGAGTTTAAATGCCCATCAGCAGATGAGTGGATTAGAACACTGTGGTACATCTACACAATGGAATACTATACTGCTGTAAAAAAGAAGGAATTCTTACCACTTGCAACAGTGGTAAGAACTGGAGAGCATTATGCTAAGCAAAGTAAGTCAGTCAGAGAAAGATAAGTATCACATGATCTCACTCATTTGTGGAATATGATGAACAACATAAACTGATGAACAAAAACAGAACCAGAGTATAGAAGCATCAAACAGACTGTCCAACCTATGAGGGAAGGCGGGGGGTTGAGGGAGTAAAAGATCAACCAAAGGACTTGTATACATGCATATGAACATAAGCAATGGACACAGACGGGTGTGGGGGGTGGGGGTGCGGGAATGTGCTGGGGTTTGTGAGTGGCTGGGGAGAGGTCAATGCAGGGGAAAAAGGAGATTTATTTAATACATTTAACAATAAAGAATTTAATTTTAAAAAAAAGATATGCACATAATCCATGATTTTTAGGCTATTTAGAGCTTTTTTTCATCCAGAGATTTCAAAGTATCAGTAATCCTATCTAGTAAAGAGAGAATATGCTAATTTACCCTCACACTGTTGCAAAGATGATGGCGCCCACAGCCAATAAGGAGGGAATATGCTAATTGATTGACCCTCCCTCAAAGATGGCAGTGCCCACAGTCAATAAGGAGGGAATATGCTAATTTACTGCCACGCCCTCAAAGATGGCAGCACCCACAGCCAATAAGGAGGGAATATGCTAATTGACTGCCATGCCCTCAAAGAGGCAGTGCCCACAGCCACAAGATGGTGGCACCCAGTCCCCTCAGCCCCACCAGCGCGTCTGCCTCTGGAGTCCCCCAGTCCCCTCAGCCCCTCATCCACCCAGGGCCGCCCGAGGCTCAGGTAACCAGGGCCAGCCAAGGCTTGCACTGCCGGTAGTGTGGGTTCCCACCCCTGAGGGCTCCCGGACTGTGAGAGGGGGCAGGCTGGGCTGAGGGACCCCCCTCCAGTGCATAAATTTTCATGCACTAGGCCTCTAGTATCTTTATAAAATATATTTCCTTACTTTTACTTACAAGGGACATTTCCTGCCTTTCATAAGTTATAATCTGTAATATAACTTGCTACAATTTAAGACATTCTGATGGCTGATTTCCTTGAGACTACTTTAGTTTATAAGTGTACACTGCCCTTTTCTCAGATTGCCCATGATTGTCAGTGAAGATTTTTTAAAAATCACCTGTGTGTGGTAAGGCATGAGACAGGAATGAAAATCAGGAATGCTAGGAAAGGGAGAGGACTTAGATCACCTAATTACTCTTTTGTAGAAGTGAGGAATCTTCTGTTCAAAGAGAAGATGTGACGAGTTAAAATACAGAAGTGAATATCAGACATTTTACACCTGGGGGTCACTTTACAAAACAAGAGATCTTTTACTATTCTCTCTTTCCACCACAAACAAGAAAACCTTATGTGAAACATATCCTTGGAGAAGAGGTGTTGCTGCAGTTATGTTTTTGTTTACTCTTTTCTTATTTCCTTCTTCTCTCCCTTCTCTCCTCTTTCACTTGAGATATATATATATATATATATATATATATACACACACACACACACACACACACAAACATACACAAACACATATATATACTAGAGGCCCAGTGTACAATTGAAATCATGCAAGAAGTTGCCCCGCCTCCCGCTGTGGGAAGAGGCTCCCTGTGGGGCACTGGGACCCACGCCTGACCAGTGTAGCCCGGCCACTGTGTAGCCCCGGCCACCGTGTTTTTCGGCTGGGGTGGGGGCGTGCTCTGAGCCATGCGGCAGCCACTCGGAACACGCCCCCAGCCGCCACTTTGTGTCTGCTGGGATGGAGGCAGGCACTCATGTGTGTTGTGTCTCCACTCTGGCCCGCCCCCAGCCCCAGCCTCCCCATGGCCGGTAGGGTGGGGGTGGCATGCAGTCCCCTCCCGCCCATTTGTGCACACAGCTCCTCCTGAGCGGTCATGATGCAGCCGCCTCCTGAGCAGTCGTGACATTCCCTATTTTGAGATTATATATGTGTGTGTGTGTGTGTGTGTGTGTGTGTGTGTGTGTGTTTATTAACAGGATGGGGCAAAGTAAGTTTATAGTTTGAGTATGCGAAACACAAGAGTTTATTCTTGCATTATTATTCATTAACTATTGCATTATTTTGGATACAAACAACAGTAAACCCACTTTTGCCTCACCCTATATATAATCTATGCTAATAAAAGGGTAATATGCTAATTAGACTGGGAGACCTTCCGGATGTCCTTCTAGACAAAGCCATGGTGACGGGGCTGAGGCAGAGGCAGTTAGGGGCAATCAGGCCAAGAGGGATGGGCAGTTGGGGGTGACCAGGCTGGCGGGGGGGCAGTTGGGGGCAAGCAGGCTGGCAGGAGGGGCAGTTGGGGGTGAGTAGGCTGGCAGTCAGAGTGGTTAGGGGTGATCAGGCAGGCAGGCAGGTGAGTGGTTAGGAGCCAGCGGTCCCAGATTGCAAGAGGAATGACTGGCAGTCGGACATCCCCTGAGGGGTCCCAGATTGGAGAGGGTGCAGGCCGGGCTGAGAGACAGCCCCAGCCCGTGCACAAATTTTGTGCACCAGGCCACTAGTCTATATAATAAAAGCCTAAGCGACCATTACGGCAGAATGACCAGAACGACTGATCACTATGATGTGCAATGACCACCAGAGGGCAGATGCTCAATGCAAGAGCTGCCCCCTTCTGATCAGTGCACTCCCACAGGGGGAGCGCCGCTCAGCCAGAAGCCGAGCTAAAGAGCAGCGAGTTAAGGAGTAGCAAGCAGGAGGGTGGTAAAGAGCGAGTGGTCCTGGGGGGAGTAGGTCTAAGTCAGCAGTCGGACATCCCTCAAGGTGTCCCAGACTGCGAGAGGGAATAGGCCGGGCTGGGGGACCACCCCCAGTGCATGAATTTTGTGCACTAAGCCTCTAGTTTTAAATAAGTATGTGCCCCTAAAATTCATGTTACTTTTAAATGTTGTGTTACCTTTCCTTCCTCTTTTGCTTGGCACTTATTTATTAATCTGAAATTACCCTGAATTTTTATGTATTAAAATGTTTATATTTTCTTCTCACTCTTTTCTTGGCACATAACCTCTCTCCGAAGAGTTTATTCATATAAATCATTCCTTATTTTCTTTTATTGAAATAACCATACACAAGATGAACACAAAAAAATAAACATGGGTGTGTAAATTTCATGTGGATTTCTAAGTTAGGTAAAACTCAGCAATGAGTCTACTTGGTCATTTTGTTGGTTTATTTTGAATCACTTTTCCATTATCTTTTACTTTTATTTACTGAATTGTTCTACAACTTCTTGGTCAACTTTGAAATTTTTTACTTCGCTGGGCAATCTTGAATTTTCTTTAGGTTACAAAATAGATTTGCCTATAGTACCCTCTTCTACTTGTTTTCATCTTTTCTGTATTGGGAGTTATGCTTTTATTCTCATTCTTAAGGTTTCTTATTTCTTTCATATTTGATTGATCAAATAAATAAGTAGCTTGTTTTGCTATGTCTTTTAAAAGAATCATTACATTACTTAATATCTATACTATTATTTGTAGGATTTTTTCCTCCTCATTTTGACTCCTATCCAAGTTAGTGAAAAATCATCACTGTTTTAGAGATACATATATTTCTACAGTAAATTTTATTTCATCAAAGCAGCCACCTCCAAATCTATTAAGAAATTAAGCACTGGCATGATGTCTAATGTTATTATTGCATTGCACCAAAATATACATTTATGCAAATTATTAAGCAATGAAGCTCTGTGAATTAACATCTATTTGTGCCTTCTTTTGTTCTTATTATAAAATTATACTTTAATGTCAATCATTTTGATTTAAAAGAAACATGAACTCAAAACTATTAAATCCATATATTGCAGAAGCTTCTTAATATCCAAGATAAAGTAATTTACCATGGTCAACATTCATTACTTTTTCAAGAGCTTCTCTCCAGTGACTACATATAAGGATGAAACTCCAGCTCTTGGGTGCTACAATCATACACCCAATGTCACCTTGGCTCGGTGCTGTGCAGCACCTTCACTTTGGATATCTCATCCCCCATCCCCTTTCCTTAAATAAATTCAATATCTCTTTATCCACAGTCTAAGATGGCTAGTTAACCTGCCCACATACCACCATGCTAACCTTTCAATTACAATGAGAAAAAATTACCCAATTTGAAAATAATATAAAGTCACATGGGCCACGCGCTAGTCAATTCACACTTTTTCAAAAGAATTCCCCTTAGAGATTCCCTTTAGACTGAAAGCTCTTACAGTAGCTGATGCTTCACAAATCACATTCTTGCTCCCATTAAAAAAAGAACAGAGCCTGTATCATCCATTGATGTTCTGATACTTTATATGAATTATTATATCACAATTTATTATACTATCCAAGCACATTTGGAATTTTGGTTATGTTTTAAAATTTTACAAGTTGTACATAATGCTCACTTTTGTTTGGAATTATTTTCTAAATCTCCATTTAACATTTGAGCTTCCAATATCAAATTCTGCAAGTCTCTGTGATGCTGTTCCCATGGTCCAAATAAAAAACAGCATATAACAAATCTGAAGAGCTGGCACTTTGGTTAAATGTTTCATTGCCAATTATGAAGTTCTAACTAAACAATCTTTCTTTTTTTAAGCCAAGACTTCATCATAATTAAAGATGTTACAGAAATCCAACTCAGCAAGCTTAACAGTAATTTAGAAAAGCAAAATAAAAAACCATAAATGAGCAATTTGCATGTTTTTCTCCTCCATTTCATTGCCATGGTGGTGGGAAAACAGACAGTTTATGGATTATGGTGGTCTCGTCATTTCTAGTAAATCAACTGACTGACCAAAGTCTCCAGAAAGTTTCATGGTTCATGAAGTTTTAAATTACAAATTCTCACATCATTCATCTTCCAATTTATAGCAGCTGGAGCAAAAATATAGTTCTAAACAATTAGCTCAGAAGACGCTGGCCCCCTTTTGTTTGATTCCATTAGTATCATTCTTGAATGTGAATCCTAAGTTTCTAAGCCAATTCCTTGGCCATTTCTCAAAAAGTTTCCAAATATTTACTCTCGTGGACTCATTATTCAATGACAGCTATTTTGATAGCATTAACTTACATTGATCACAAATGTTTCATATATGTTTGTGTTCTTGGTTTTTTTTTTTTTTGCGAGAAACATTATAACGAATTACAGGAAAAAGAAATGAAATATATCAGTTAACAACAAACTAACTGGCTAGTAAACAAATTGAAGCACATGAACTCAAGGACATGTCCTTATTTCCTGCCTGTTGGTTTGTAATTTATGACTTAAATGGGTCAATACAAGATAGTTGCTGCTCAGTTATCAAGAATATCTGTGGATTATTGTGTTCTTAGCCTATGTGATATCTTTAAAATGTTTACCTCTAATGACTAATCCCTACTCCCTAAAATACCCTTTTCTCTTGTTTTCTATGATGTGTTTTCTCAAAAAAAAATTTTTTTTTGGTTTTGTTTTTCTTAACTGGTTATTCCTTTTCTCTACTATCTCTCATTGCTGTTTCTCTCTGTTGGTATTGAGCCCTCTAACTGAATACTGTACTTGTTTCCACAGTTTTAGATAGTATTTTATGCTGACAACTCTAAAACTGTATCTCCTACTCAGACTTCTTGGGTTCCATGCACTCATATCCAATTTCCTGTATGGCATATTTAACTGAATGTTTCACACAGATCTCAAATAACTCCAACTGAACTCTCATTTCCTGGCCTTCCACAATTGTTCTATCCCCATCTTTTCTAAGTATACAAGGTGCCATCACATACTCAAACTGCTGAAAATGCTACCATAGAGGTGAAATACTGGGAAACAAAGTAATTCTAAATCCCTTCCTCCTCCTTGCCACCCAGATGTATCTGTCAGCATAACCCATGAGTTCTGCCTCAAAAACATCTCTTGAATTTCATCTCATCTCCTACCACCGTTTTGGAAGCCTTTCTAAGGCTACCAAAATAGCCTCCTTCAGTATCTGCTTTTCCTGTGGTCATCCTCCATTCTATGGTTACACAGTAGCCGATTAAACATGAACCAGATCAGGTCAGGCCTCTCCGTAAAATCCCTTCACATTTCCCCGTTGCACCTCAAGTCTAATCTCCCAATATTGGACTACAGATCCTTGCAAAGCATGACTCAATTATTTCTCAATTCTTATATATTTTCTTAATTACTATTAGCATCATTTCATCTCCTTTACTATGCCAGTTTTCTTCCCAACTTAGGGACACAGGACATGGTTTTCATGCTACCTGAAGTATTACTGTTCTCTAGGATTCATAAGGTGGTTGGCTCTGTCCCATCTTTAAGTCTCACTTTAAATGTCACCTCATCAATGAGATCCCTCCCTAACTACCTTGCCTATGTTGCTATTTGAAAGGGCGAGTGCGCGTGCGCAAGGGCGCACACGGAGCTGGAAGGACAAAGAGGCAGCGGGCTCCGGCAGCGGAGCGCCTCTAGCACCGCAGAGCCGGGCCAAGCCGGGCCAGACCCAGGAGCGCGCAGGCCATGTGGGCGACCAGGCTGGGGTCGGAAGGCCCCTGAACCCGACGCCCCGGGCCGGCGGGGAGCCGCGAGGTGGCCCAGTGTCCGAGGGGCCAGGCCTGCCATGGCCAGGATCAGCTACACGGTGCCCTGGTGGGTGAACCTCCGGCACCTGCTGCCGAACTTCAGCCAGCACTGGGAGCCCACCAGTGGCCAGTTCCGGCCCGAGGACCACGACTGCCAGCGGACGCTGCTGCTGCTCCAGGCCGCCGCACTGGCCTGCCTGCCCTGGACCTCCTCTTCCTGCTCCTCTACTCCTTCTGGCTGTGCTGCGGGGGATCCCCCACGACATCCAGACCCAGAGCACCCAAGGTAAGCGGAGGGAGGCCTCCAGAGCCAACACAGAATGACTCCCCCGCCGGGGACGGCGAAGACTTCCTCCGTGTTCAGTGAAAGGGTGAGATCTCAAACCTGCAGACACGCAGCCCCCGCCCTTCCCTGCATTCTCAGTGAAGGGGCGGAGACTGCGCCCTCCATCTTACCCTGGGTCCTCCATTTTTGGGCAGGGCCATGTGCTCGCAAAGGCTTCTTCCCAGAAGAAGCCTCTGCTAGCCACACCCAGGATTTCTCTGGACTAACCAATGATAATCAAGGGAAGTGCACGCCATCACTATGACCACATCCTGTGTAATGAGACACCGACTGGCGCCTGGCCAATCGGCGGGGCCCACAGTCACCTCTCCCGCCCTTACTCCACCCCCCTGTAAAACTCCTGGTCCCATCAGGCTTCTCTCTCTCTGCCACTTGCTGCTGCGTCAGTAAAAGGGTAGGGGAGCCAAGCCCGGGTTTGGAATAAAGGACTCTTTGCTTTTGCATCGGACTGGCTGGCCCCCTGGTGGGCTCTTGGGAATCTTGAAATCTGGGCATAACACTATTCTCTACCAATGTTCTCTGGTCATATAAGCTTAAACATTAAGAGTACAGGCTGGCCCTGGCCAGTGTGACTCAGTTGATTAGGCATCCTCCTTCTACTGGAAGGTCGCCAGTTAAATTCCAGGTCAGGGTAGCAGGCTCAGTCCCTGGTAGGGGGCATGCAGGAGGCAGCCAATTGATGTTCTACTCTCACAATATATTTCACTTTCTTTCTCCCTCTCCATTATGCTTGCTCTAAAAATCAATAAAAATATTAAAAATAAATAAAAATAGAGTACAGGCTCTACTCACATCCCAGCTTTACCTCATCCTAACAGGGCGAAGGACAATTTATTTTTCCCTGTTTCTTCATTTTTAAATCACAAATGACAATAGTCCCTACCCACAGATTAAAAAGATAGATAGATAGATAGATAGATAGATAGATTGATTGATTTCTGGCCCTGTTCTGTCAATGCTCAATAAATGTTAATAATTTTCTTCGTAATGCCTCACCAGTTACAACCACTCATGTATTAGTTTGCTTGATTTTGTTTGGGTTTATGGTCAGTATCTTCTTTGAGGACTAAGAACTTTAGTAAGTAGAGTATATTTACATGGCTTTTCTTTTTTATATCATTACAGACTCAATGACAAATCCAACAGTCAACACACAGATGTGCAATTAGTGTTGAATCAAAAAGCTATTTTGGAAGGAATTTTAATACTCCTAATTAAAGATATATCTGGTGGTTGTTTTCCCTCTGGCTATAGAAAAAAGATGTTATTTATTGCTTTACCCAAATGTTTTAATCATTCATTGGTAATTAATACTGTTATACATATAAAGAATTACAATTTATTATATACTATACTCTTGCTTTTAATCTTAAATTCACTTACGAAACATAGGGCGTTTTAGCCATGAGACACCAGATCCATTTGCACATTATTTTCTCTTTATTTTCTCCTTTTGTCTTCAAAGAAAACCTTATCTTTTAATATAGGGCTTCTGCCTTTTCCAAAGCCCCAGGGGCTTTCATTATAGCTTTCAGATTCTTCTGATCTTTCAAAGATGTAAAAGCGTAAAGGCCTGCAAAACTTATCAGACAAAAGTTCTATTATTGTTGTTGTTATTGTTAAAATTGCAACACTTTCTCTTGACCTCTGCATACTTGAGCTCTGCAAAACAATGTTTTAGGCTTTAGATCACAGGGATTTCTACTCTTTGTTTTCTTCTATATTTACTTTGAAGTTTGTCTTTGACCATCTCCTTTCCGGAGATAGGTCTCAGGGTTCCCAGTCTTCAAAGGACTGACCCTTAGCTTTATGCCCATGCATGACATATCTTTCTCTGGGCCGCCTGAAAACATTGGCTACATCTCTCCTTGCCAGGCTCTGAGAAAAGCACCCAAGAGCCCCTTAGTGACTCCGCATGTCTGCTCAGACTGTAACATTGTATCATTTCATTCTTGTCTTTAGTTCTACTTATTTGATAAAGTAGTAGCAGTGAACCGTCATGTTAAAAAACAAAGTGACCCTGGACATAACTTGCTTCCTTCTCTATGGCCCCTCTTTGTGTTATCTGGTTATCAAGCAATTATTCTCATCCTGTCTGGGTAAAATTATGTTCAAATTAAATAAAATTGAGACATATGTAAGTTTTTTTTAGCACCTTTATTGTGTTATTTGCTCTGGCACGATTAGAAAATCACATATGAAGGGAGGTTACAGTAAAGAAAACACACATGACAAATATAGGAAAAAATAAGATGCTTACCTATAATCATTAAAGTAATACCCATTAACACAACAATGGGATTTAATTTTTCACCTATTTTATTGGGAAAGATTATTAAGTTTGATGAGCCCAGAATGGACATAACTGTGCACTATTGACCTAAGAATAAATTGAGGTACTCATTGTGGAAGAAAATTTGGAAATATCCAGGTAAAGTCTAAATGCATTTGAACCAGCATTTCTAATTCTAATAATTTACCTATCAAATAGCAAATGAAGTACACCAGTTTACAAAGATGTACTATTTCCACAAGGAAACAGTGAGCATCTTTTCTCCTGTTCCATCTGCCATCTCCCATTCTTAATCCCTGTGCTTTCAATAGTCCGACACCCATGCCCCAAGAGTAGCATGAGACCAAACTTGAACAACCATATCACCTTGCAGGATCCCAGAATGGCTCAGGAGAAAGGCCTCTGAAACAATCAGACCCAGAGAGAGTACTTCCTATCACTTTGCCTTAGGGAACAGAAGAGAAGGACTCTCTTTTCTAGTTTCCTGGGACAAGGCTGTAAGTCTGGAGCTATTGGAAGCTATTACACCATCTTGAAAGGAGAGACAGCCTAATGAGAGAAGAGGCAAGACAAGAGGCAAGACAAAATATGGGGAAACAAGTTACATTAACTGTGGCTATTTGAGAGCAAATAATGCTCAGTCAGTTGTACTCATGATTTTTTTTTTGAGCTGTGATGGTAAATTTCCTTTTATGTTTAAACCAACTTAAATTGGGTTTTATGACATTTTAAACCAAAAGAAACCTACCTAACAAAAAGATGGTGTTTTTAGCACACAAATGATAGAGAATTTTGTTTGATATATAATTATGACACATGTCAAAAGGAATACTAAATAGCTATTAAAGGGGATATAATACAGCTATAGATATTTCTAGACAGACATCCAGGACATAAGAAAATTCTAGAAACAAGTGTATCAGAGTGCCATTAAAAAAAACTTTAAATCAATGTGTACTTGTATATGTATAGAAGAAATTTAAAATAGTGGTTATGTTCAGATTTCCCATTTAATGGCATACTTTTTATTTTATACTCATCTGTACTGTTTGGATATTTTATCATAAACACTAGTGGCCCGGTGCACTGATTCATGCACATTGAAAGGAAATTAATTAGAAGAAAGATTCGTGTGATAATTACATTACTGCAAAAATTACATCAAAATAGTAATATAGCATTATAAAATTAAAATATAAAATATTTTAATATCACTATTCACCCTTTCTCTATAATAGAAGTGTCAGGAATGAAAGAAAAGTAGTAAAATTATATGAAAATAATATATAAATTGATTAATAAATAAATAATATTCTGTCGACGACATCACTTTCAGTCTCAGAGGTATGTTGTACCAATAGTTGGTCTTAAGATACATTCTGACACCCTATGTAATTGGTACCAGCAAGAGCTTTATATATATCATGCATGTGCGAGTCAATGTTTATTTTTAAATTGCCAGTGCGCATCATATGTACCAGCTGGTTGGTGGGTCAGACAGATGGTCAGTCACTTAGCCTTTTATATATATACTAGAGGCCCAGTGCACAAAAATTTGTGCACTCGCTGGGGGGGAAGGGGGGCGTCCCTTAGCCTGGCCTGTGCCCTCTCGAAGTCTGGGATCCCTCGGGGGATGTCTACTTGCTGTCTTAGGCACGCTCCCCGGGGGAACAGGCCTAAGCTGTCAGTCAGACATCCCTCTGGCAGCTCGGGAGTACTCGAGGGATGTCCACTTGCCAGTGGGGAACAGGCCTAAACTGCAGTCGGACATCCTTAGTGCTGCTGAAAAGGCAGGAGAGGCTCCCGCCACCACCGCTGTGCTGGCAGCCGGCAGCCTGGCTTGTGGTTGAGCAGAGCTCCCCCTGTGGGAGTGTACTGACCACCAGGGGGAAGCTCCTGCATTGAGCATCTGCCCGCTGATGGTCAGTGTGTGTCATAGTGACTAGTCATTCCCAGTTGTTCTGCTGTTAGGGTCAATTTGCATATTACCTTTTTATTATATAGGATATAGATGTACTTAAACTTATAATAGAGTTTATCTTTAAATAAAGACATTGAAGCAGCAAACTATGGAAGTACTATTCTTTCTTTCTAGCTTCATTCTAGATAAAATTAATCTACTATAGAAGGAATAAGATCTAACATCATTCACTATTTCTTTCTCTACTTAAAAATTAATGGTGTATATATCATACAATTGCAACAACAATGCAAACTAAAATAAAATAAGATGTCAATGTGTTAAGCCAAAATATTTTTTCTTAATGTAGTCAATATAATTGATGTGGTATGGTGGACAGATATTAAGGTGGTCTCCATGATTCCATCTCTGGAGTTCCATCTCTGGAGCAAGTATGACTTGCTTTTACCCAACGAAATATGACAAATATGAAGGATATTACTCTCATGATTATGTTTCATTATGTGGGGAAGGTGATGGAATGTCACTTCTGTGACTATCCTATATAATAAAAGCATAATATGCTAATTAGACTGGACATCCTTCTGGATGAAGCTGGGGCTGCGAGAGCCAAGGCAGAGGTGACCTGACTGCCACTGCGGGGGCCAAGCCCCTTGCATGAATTTCATGCATCCGGCCTCTAGTATTACCTAAGATTAAGTCTTGCTAGTCAATTAACTCCAGAGTCTCAGACACTACCTCTCTCTCATTAGTTTGAAGACCCAAGCTAATTTGAGTCCTATAGTTATAAGAAAATAAATTTTGCCAACAACTCAAGGGAGCTTGGAAGCTGATTCTTTCTTAGAAGAACCTTCAGATAAGAACTCCAGCAGTTCTCAACCTGTGGGTCGCGACCCCTTTGGTCCTGCTAGACCCCTTTAACAGGAGTGGCCTAAGACCATCCTGCATATCAGATATTTACATTACGATTCATAATAGTAGCAACATTACAGTTATGAAGTAGCAACGAAAATAATTTTATGGTTGGGGGTCACCACAACATGAGGAACTGTATTTCAAGGGCCAGAAGGTTGAGAAACACTGAGCTAAGCTATGCCTGGACTTCTGACCCATAGAAACTGAGATAATAAATGTCTGTTATTTTAAGCTACCATTTTTGTGACAATTTATTACTCAGTTTAAAGAGCTAATACAGATGAAATAGGCTTGAATTCTAAATTTCATGCAAAAATTTGTGGTTCTCCTCTGTATTTTAACATAAAACAATATTCATCACATGTATTTTAAAAACATATCAATGTAAGAAAGCTAAATATTTTTTTAATTATAGCATACTAACTAAAAGGGGACAAAAAAATAGTAGAGAAAGAAATAAGACACCAAGGACAAATTATGTTTTCCTTTCGGAAGTATAAAATCCAACCTTGCTTTGCTAGTTTCTGGCATAAAATAAAATTCAACACTGACCCCCCCACCTCCCCCCCACACACACACTAATTTAAACTCTAAAACACAAAATGTTGATGCTTTCTGCAAAAAAAAGATACAAAACACACTATTTTTTTTTTAATGGAGTAACCAGGAAGGATGAAACAAACATGTATCACACCAAAGGGTGATATAAGAATAGTTTGGTTTACATCAACATCATTTAATATAATTTCAGTCATTGGTTTATAAATAATGCAAATTTAATGAGAAATTCTATCCTGAGATGCATAGATGAAACTCAGTAATTTCAAAAGAAATTGTGCTTGCATACCTAAAGTCTAAATTTTCTCTGTAAAACGCAACAAGAACGCAAACATGTCTATATTTATAAAAACATTTAGAATGTGTTGTTTTCTTTGACTTATATTTACCTAACTATACACATACCTAAACACTGATTTGAAAATATAAAATTAGATCCCTTCCAATTTTGAATGAATTTCAATCAAGTCAACCCACACAAAAAGTCCCCCATAAAAACATTATTTTTCTGTGAAAAAAATTTTTTGTAGAGTTTACATAAATATAGCCTCTCAGACTTTATAGAACTGTGGCAGAAAATGTTGATTGGGAATTTATTTTTCTTACAGCTTGTATATGTTTTCTTTCTCTTGGACTGTCTGCCCTGGTAGTTGAGGGATTTGAACAATTCTTTCCATAATGGTAACAGAGTCAGAGGTCAAAAGTTTCCAAGCATGGACTAAACCTAAACAGCAAAAAATAAAAACAAAAATGTATGCAAAAATATACCGAACGTTTATTGATCTTGTAAAAGCAAAACATACCAGAAAATTGCCTTAAGAAAATAAAACTTGTATTTGCCTAACAAAACCTATCAAGAAGTATGTAATAATCACATCAGTTGCCTTAAAGCCTTGAAACAAAAGTAAGAAAAAAATTAATGCCTGTTGTGAAGATAATAATGGAGGAACAGATAGCGGCCACTCTAATTTAGGGAATAGAGACCAACCAACTGGAAAAAACTAACAACTAAAATTTGTTTTAAAACATCAAACTGAGGTTGTGTATAAAAGTTTCCGAATTAAATGAAGAACTGAAGCAATTATCCGAACAATTAAAGCTCAAAAATGTAAATGTTTCTGTTCCATTATTGAGGCAATTTAGGAAAAAAACTTAACTTGGAACTTTCACTTTATGTGATTGCATAGCTATATTTTGTGAATTAGTATTTCTTCACACGAAGGTTGAGTAAAGACTTTACTCAGGATTGAGAGTAATTAAAGAGAACTACAACGTAGATACAGAAATATCAAATTGTACACTTTTTTTTGTAGCTGATACAAAAAAAATCTGTTTTGCAGAAAATAGGATGGCAGAATAAAAGGATGGATAGCAGAAAAACAGGGTGTTTTGAAACAAGGATGTTTTTCTTGCAAGTGCAAAACAAAATGTTGCAAAAAGGCAAGAACCAATCAGAAAGGAGCACAGATTGACAAAAATTGGGCCTTTAGCAGAAATAAGGGGAAGAGCCAGCCCTAGCTGGTTTTGCTCAGTGGATAGCGTGTCAGCCTGTGGACTGAAAGGTCCCAAGTTCAATTCCAGTTAAGGGCACATGCCCAGGTTGCAGGCTCGACCTACAGTAGGAGGCATGCAGGAAGCAGCCAATCAATGATTCTTTCATCATTGATGTTTCTATCTCTCCCTCTCCCTTCTTCTCTAAAGTCAATAAAAAAAATAATAATAATAAAAGAAATAAGGGGAAGAGCAGAAGCAGGGGTCCTCAAACTACAGCCCGCGGGCCACATGCAAATACAAATATTGTATTTGTTCCCGTTTTGTTTTTTTACTTCAAAATAAGATATGTGCAGTGTGCATAGGAATTTGTTCATAGTTTTTTTTTTTAAACTATAGTCCGGCCCTCCAACGGTCTGAGGGACAGTGAACTGGCCTCCTGTTTAAAAAGTTTGAGGACCCCTGGTAGGGGATCCTTACTAGGATCTTCTGTAACATAAATCAGCAGAAGCTTTAAAATCCTAACATTAATTTTTCCAAATTCAACATGAGGGTAAATATCTTCTTACCCTGAAAGTATGGTGTTATATGCAGGTGGTAACATATGTGGAAATGTCCTAACATTTCCACATGCAAACCCCCCTGTTTTCACTGACATTCTTTTTATCCCTTGTCTCTTAGCTTTCATGTGGCCTAACTTTTAAAAATAGCTGTGTGGATATGTCTAGCAACTGCACTCAAGGAAGTTTACTAAAGGGTATTTTTGTTTGTTTGCCTTTAACATGAATGATCAAATCTACAACATCCCTAGCTTCCTGTCCTGTAAACAGTCTGGATAAAATAGTTTTCAAATATACTATTCTACAATAGTGAATTTAGCAAATTACTTATCAATATAAGTACCCTATTTCCTTCCGTTTATTCCTAACCATTTTTTTCAGGCTTCAAGCTTATATTCATACATAATGCTTATGACGGTTATTTATTTCTATCAGTTTATCCTTATTTATCTTCTCTCATCCCTTCCCTTGATTATGTAAATTATTAGTCTTAATCGTAGTCTGCTTCCTTTAGATAAAGAAAATGAAAACTCCTAAAGAGTATTTTAGAAGGAAGTGGGGCTTATTAGATACTAATGTAAACACCTCTGTTTTATTTCTGTTACTCTTATGGCAATGCTCACAGTCAGGATGCCCACACAGACTACAGAACAACGGCTTTGCTTTTATGTAGAAGAGGTCACATCCCATTCCTAATTCATGAAGCTACTTTGTGGCCTCTTCTCTTATAAATATATACAGAGTTTAGATGATTTTTTCCTTAACTTTGCACACATGCAAAGCCCCATGCGCCTTCTCTAGGCACACTCTGCCCCGAGGCCCTTTCTGCAGCTGGACAGCCACTAAAGCGCCATTTTGTTACGTAGAGGAACTCCAGAACATTTGGAGATGGGGAGTTTTGTGGTATTGCCCGTTTTGCCGATTAGGTTGAATAAATCTGGGCCCAGCAGCATCTGAGAGGGACTGTACTATTTATTCTTATTCTTGAAGGAAAGTGCCTGTTCATCTTTGTTTCTGTCACTGACCTAATTCCCTCTCCATGACTAAACAAGGCCTCCCTGTCCCCACCTCAATTTCACAGTAATTCACCTACTTAGAAAATAGCTTTTGATGAGGAACTTTGTCAAAATCTAAATGAAGTCTAAATAACATATATTCCCAGTCCACACTAGTCCATTATTTTAGTTACGTACTCAAAGATCTGCAATAGTCAGGCGTGACTTCCCTGTACAAAAACCAGGATCACATCCCACGAGAAGGTCATATTTATTTATGCTTTCAGCATTCTTACCCTTCATCATAGATTCTACCAGTTCATTGGTCCCATAACTGTACACTGGATAAAACATATCTAGTCCCAAAGAATTATTTACATTTAAAATGTCATTAGGGACTTAAAATTATATTTATGTATCATTACTTACTTTGCTATTCACACAACCCCTACAAAAATATTTCAAGAAAGCAAAGTAAAATCACCCTACAGTTTCCTTACTAACAACCAAGGCATAAGAAGACTAAATAAATAAAATATTCATGACAACATAGATTACCCAAAGACAGATTTTGAAGATAGAAATATCACTACTGAGAATAAATTCCCCAAGGCTAGAGCTATTCAAGCATATAGTGCAGATAAACTCAAAGTGTTCAGAGATGGGGGAGAGAAGGAATAACGATGAACGTTAGAGAACCTTCTAAATTCTGAAATTTTGTGATTCTATTAAATTATCCCCTATGACTGTAGTCTCAAGCTTATTTTACAAGAGTATAACTGTTTAAAAGAGGCAGGGAGAACTATGATATTTTAGTTTGCTATAACTTATATCTCCTCTAATAAATACTTAACCCTTTTCTACAAACAAGATTCTATTCCATCTGTTTTATTGTTTGTTTGTTTGTTTTTGCATAGTAACTTTGAAAATACTATTACTGCCTTAGGTTGTGTTAAAAAGAAGAATACTCCACATATTTAAAACATTGCATTTTACATGTCTCCAAGGAAGAGTTGAAATGCTTTCATGAATCAAAGCATTCTAGGTCAAAACCTGGCAGACAATAGAACAAATGTTTGTTTTTACTCTCATAATTGAAGCTTTTTGCATGTGATTTTTCAATTACATGTACAAAAGAAAGGGCATCTGTAGTTTTTTTACTTAGCGTGAAGACTCTAAAATATTATTCCTCTTTCCAAACCACCATGAAAACTAATTGAACTTGCCAATTACTTTGCCCAATTAGAATTCAGAAATTCATATTTTCATATGCCAATAATTTGCCATTTCTTTCCTTCTAACTCTTTCTGCTCTTTGAAATTTGCATTTATTTTTAAATATTGATTCCATGGTTGTCCTTTCATGCAGTCATTTTTAACAACACTCAATACAGAGCGACAACAGAGACTCTCTCTAATAACTGTCTGAGAGCTCTAAACTCTTAGTTTTTTTTTTCTTTTTTTATAAGACCCATACCAGATTAACATCTTTTTTACTGTTCCAGTTACCAGTTTTCCTTCTACACAATTATTCTTTTAGTTACACAGTGCATGAAACAATTTTCTCATGAAAACTGAAGTGTTACAGGAAAAGCTAAAGTCCTTTCACAGCATTGTCAATTCCACTCCTCAAAGATACTACATAGTATGCATAACTGTGCATTTACATCAATATATGAACCCCATAGAAAATACATAGTATTATTATGTAGGTTTTAAAACAATAAACATTACAACAATATCTAAGAGATATATCACACTACCTCTTTCAACGTTTATGTCATAATCCATAAAATGGGTATATCATCGTTTATCCATTTTCTTATCAGTGGACATTTAGTCATTCCAAGATTTAGCAATAATGCTATAGCAAATATCCTTGTAACTGCTTTTATAAGTGCACAGCATTTAATATGTTCTCCCTTCTCTTCTTCACCTGACTCAACTTCTATTTAAATAGCATTCTAGGTATCTCAAATATTCCTGATCTCTGGAAGGCTAATTTCTCTTTTTACTTTCCTTAGTCTATGGTTGACCTTTTATTTTGACACTTAAAATAGCCCAGTTGCTTTTACAGCTACTTCTAAACTCCTTTGGATATTCTAGCTAATTTTCTTAATTTTTCTATTAAACAAATTATGAGCATGTACTATGGTACAAAGAACTGTTCTCGATACTAGGAATGCAGCAGGAAATAAAACACTGGAGACTCTTCCTATATGAAACAGAAAGGACTTGCTCATATATCTTGAGTTTCTTCTTGTGTTGAATATGCCATAATTGATGTAAAAGCTCTATAAATCTTTTGGGAAGGGTGACTTATGCTCATGATATGCTATACATAAATGAGCTAGGATAACTATAAACATAGTGTGATAGTTAATTCTTATGTATCACCTTGGTAAAGCCATGATGCCCAAATAAGTGGTTAAACATTACCCTGTATGTTTCTGTAAGGTGTTTTTAGCTCAAAATAACATAAATTGGTGGAGCTTCAA
The DNA here is from genome assembly GCF_028538775.1 of Myotis yumanensis. Taxonomy (NCBI): domain Eukaryota; kingdom Metazoa; phylum Chordata; class Mammalia; order Chiroptera; family Vespertilionidae; genus Myotis; species Myotis yumanensis. The sequence continues at coordinate 135,165,619 of NW_027223754.1, forward strand.
TAAATAAGATTGCCATTCATAATGTGGGTGGGCCTCATCCAATTGGTTGGAAACCTTAATAGAACCAAATGATTGAACTCCCTAAGCAAGAGGGAATTCTGCCAGAAGACAACCTTTGGACTTGAATAGCAGATTTTGAATATTCCTTTCTCCATGATCACATGAGCCAATTTCTTAAAATACACACAAACACACTCCATTGGTTCTGCTTCTCTAGAGAAGCCTAACTAATGCAGGCATTATAAGGAGTATAATAGTTTAGTTTTTACTCTAGACCACTGATAGGGTTTCAGTCACCTCTGTTTTTGCCCCTCCCTTTGGGAAGACTCCCAAAGCCAGATTTGACTGTATCTAGTACAACTTCTTCCCATGGGAAATTGTACTTACCCACTCTATTAGAAACATAGCACTTGCTCATGTGACGTATTTTCATAAATAAATGAATGAATAGGACTTATGCCATTTGCAAATACATACTCTTTTTTCCCTTTTCACATGAATAGCATGTCATAGAGAGAGACTGCTCCTTCATACTAAACCTCAAAATGAAAAGGAATAGGGACTAGAGCTGTTACTAATTTATAAGCAGTGAATATAAATGTGAATAAAAGATAAACCTTGCTTCTTTTAATGCATTTGTAACTTCTGTTACTATAGAAGAACTAACCTTAATGAACCAATGCTGTCCTAATGGGTTGTTAAAATAATGAGATCCTTCATCACCAAAAAAGCTTTATTAAAATGATTGTGTATGTGGATGGATGAATAGATGGATGGTTAGATAAATTTATTCCTTTTTCTCCCACTCTGTTAAGAGAGTACACATATATCTCATTGAATTCTGAAAGTGGCTTTTATACAAAAAAAGAAGATATAACCACTGCAAAATATGGGATGGAAAAGAAATAAGATGTTCATAATAAGTTGTGACAAATATTCTAAGGAAGAAGCATTCACTAGCCTTCTACATTATTCTGATTTACTCTGTGTTTTACAAGCTCTCATATGAGAAAAAAAATACTGTGATTCTTTAAGACAGCTCCAATAAAGAATTCCCTCACTGAATATAATATATAGTCATCCATAGGCATCCACAAGGCACTGGTTCCAGGACCTTTCATGGACACCAAAATCCAGGAATTCTCAAGTCCCTTATGTAAATGATGTATGACAGTGCATACAGTCTGCTCTCTTCATCCACAGATTACCAACTGAAGATCAAAAATACAATCTGTTGTTGGCTGAATCCACAGATTGTTTTCAATCTGTAGTTGGTTGAATCCACAGATTAAAAAACAGGAATACAGAGGGCTGACTGTATATTTATTGAAAAAAAAACATGCATGTATATATAAATAGACCTGTGCAGTTCAAACCCATGTTGTTCAAGGGTCAATTGTACACTCAACACCAACTCATCTACAGGGAGGCAGTGGTGACAAAGACAGACATAGTCTCTGCACTACTGAGACTTATATAATAGAGAAAGACTATAGAAATCCAGAGTTATTTTTAAGCATAGTTAATAACATAAATCAATGGTCAGAATTACAGACTTCCTGCCGAAACCGGTTTGGCTCAGTGGATAGAGCGTCGGCCTGCGGACTGAAAGGTCCCAGGTTCGATTCCGGTCAAGGGCATGTACCTGGGTTGCGGGCACATCCCCAGTAGGAGATGTGCAGGAGGCGGCTGGTCGATGTTTCTCTCTCATCGATGTTTCTAACTCTCTATCTCTCTCTCCCTTCCTCTCTGTAAAAAATCAATAAAATATATTAAAAAAAAAAAAAAAAAAAAGAATTACAGACTTCCTAAGAGTAATAAATGTAAGTTAAAATCCTGACAGTTCCTGACAACTGTGTTCATTTCTCGCCTGTCCCTTACTGATTATCAGGTTTTGAGCTAGATGAATGAAGGCTAATTTGGAGTAGTTCAATATTTAAAAATAAGATAAGTTTTCAATGAGAACACATGGCATTCACTAAAATTTGCAAGTGTAATTTCTGTATCCTTAGGTAAGCACTGTATCAAACATATGATATATACTCAATGTTCGTGAATAAATTTTATCCCCATTTATGTATCAAGTCTCTAAGAACAGTCTGGTTGCTTCAAGGACAGAGTTAGAATTCCTTGAACTTAATGTATATGAAAGAAACATATAAATCATTAATTACCAATCCTCATAGGCAGCAATAGTAGGATAGATAATTATAAAAAAATAATGGAGATTCCATTTATATTATTTAATCATTTGTTGGGGAAGGGGGAAGCCAAGCCCCAGGGCATTACCAAACAATATAGAACTGTAAGCAACTACTCAACATTACACTGAACATTCTGCTGGGAAAATAGGAGCCTGGCTGGGAATGTTAGGAAATACTGGAGAACTACATGACTAGGGAACACTGAAAATCTCAAACAGAACATATTCTAGAGTTTTTAAAATGTTCCAGAAAGGACCTAGGGCAAGAGAAAACACCAGTTACTCACCCTCACCTATAATAGACATTGAAGCATGCACAACCACTGTGAAAAGCTGTCTTGTAAAATGTGTGAAATTTGAATTAAACCTTCTCACCCAGACCCCTGTGGCCAAGGATGAAAAACATACAGACTAGGCATGGAAATCTGACCTGTCATTGACAGAACACTCTAAATTATACTGACCCAAGTGTGACCTCTAGGAATCATGATTAAAAATAAAAACAAGAACTTAAAAGCAAACAAACAAAAGCTAGTAGAAAACTCAGTGTCCACATACCATAGGGAATGAAGAAACTACAGAATTAGTCCAGGAAGATTGCTAAATAATAAGCAGAATTTTTTTTAAAAAGCAACAACAAATGCTATAAAGAAATTTCTATATATATATTGATTTCAGAGAGGAAGGGAGAGAGAGAGAGATAGAAACATTAATGATGAGAGAGAATCATTGATTGGCTGCCTCCTGCATGCCCCCCACTGGGAACCAAGCCCACAACCCAGGCATGTACCCTTGAGCAGGAATCAAACCTGGGATCCTTTTGTCCACAGGCCGATGCTCTAGCCTAGTGATGACGAACCTTTTGAGCTCGGCGTGTCAGCATTTTGAAAAACCCTAACTTAACTCTGGTGCCATGTCACATATAGAATTTTTTTTTTATATTTGCAACCATAGTAAAACAAAGATTTATATTTTTGATATTTATTTTATATATTTAAATGCCATTTAACAAAGAAAAATCAACCAAAAAAATGAGTTCGCGTGTCGGAGGTGTCATAGGTTCGCCATCACTGCTCTAGCCAATTAGCCAAACAAGCTAGGGCCAAAGTTAATATTTTTTTAAATGCCCAATTTTCAACTAAAACTTATGAGACATGTAAACAAAAATCAAAATGTGACATATGCATGGGAAGGGGGGAGCAGCCAAAAAAAAACAAAGTTCCAGAGGCGATCCCAGACATTGGAATTTGTACACAAAGACTGTTATCAGATATTATAACTGTGCTTGAAAAAATAAAGGTAAATATGCCTAAAAAAACTAAAGAAAGATATGCCCATGACATCTCATCAAAATAGAGAATACCAGTATCAATAAAGAGTAATATAAGTTATAAAAAAGACCAAATAGAAAATCTGGAGTTGAAAGTACAATAATTGAAATGAAAAGGTTACTGGGTAGGCTCAAAAAAAAATTGAAACAGATAGTAAAAAAATCTTTGAACCTGAAAAAAAGTCAATACAGATTTTTCAGTCTAAGGACAGAGTCAAAAGAATAAAAAAAAAAAATTACAAAGCCTTACTGGCCTGTGGGGTACCATCAAACTTACTAACACACACTTAATGACAGTCCTAGAAAGAGAAGACAAAAAAAAGTAGAAAAATATTTGAAGTAATAATAGCCAAAGACTTCAAAAATTTGGTGAAGAAATATTAGCCTACTTCTTCAGTAAGTACAATAGAATAAAATGAAAGAGATCTACATCAGGCACATCTTAGGTAAATTGGCAAAAGTTAAAAACCAAGAGAATACTGAAAATAGCAAAAGAACAATTACTTATCTACAATGGAGTCTCAATAATTATAAAAGCTGACTACACATCAGAAACCACTGAACCATTACACCATTTTTTTAAAAGAAAAAAATCTGTCAACCAAGAATTCTGTCCAGTCAACTCTTCTTCAAAAAATGAAGCTGAAATTAGGATACTCCCAGCTAAACAATAACAGAGAACTCATTGCTAGCAAATAGGCACTATAAGAAATACTAGAGAGACTATTCAGGCTGAAACAAGAGAGCATGTGATGATAATTCAAATCTATACCAAGAAAGAGTGACAATAAAAGTAATTACATAGGTATTATGAGAACAAGTAAAATTTTATTTTTGTGTATCATTTTTATTTTATTACCAAAAAACTGCATAAATCAGTAGTTATAAAAAATTGCTAGATTTCTAACTAGTAATGATCCAATTCATATGAAAGTAATACAATAAGGGAAGGGGAATGTCAGAGAACACAATTCCTCCTTTATCCTCTGTTCGCTGTGTTATTGTTAGAGTACTTACTCCTCAAACCCTAGGCCCTTGATCCTGCCCAACTATGCCAATTGTTGGGAACACGGTTCCTTTGTCCTGACTGACTACACCAACTGTTGAGTCAAAGCCCCTCTGCCAGGGGCTGTACCTTCTTGGACGCCAGGTGGTAGGCAGAGAAGCCATGAAAAGTTGTGGGTATATAAGAGAATCTTTATTTTAGGAGCCAATGGCTAAGTAGCCATTGCTAACAAGGGACCAGTAGACAAAGCAGTTCTTCAAAGTAAAGCCCCACACAGTAGTAGCACACCGGCTAGGTAACAATACATTTTCCCCACACAACAGCAGCCTGATGGTCAATAATACATCTTCCCCATAATGCAACCCCATACTGGCTGGTCAGTAACAACTTTATACTACTTAGACAAAAGAGGCTTCTTGCCAAATGGTGACTTCAGTCTTTTGGGTTATAGAAGGGCACACTTGCACAGTGTACATACAGATTACTGTGGCCTTGCTGTTGCACCTGTGTATAGTCCTTGGACACCCTGATTAAGATTCCCATGCTCATAGTGGCCTTGAACATCCAGTGTACTCTAGACAGGACCCCACAGGAAATTAGTACAAAGTTCTTATATATTATTAAAAATAATATTAATCCGAAGTATATTGTTTAAAGATATGGTGATAATTATCTTCCCAAAGTCAACCAAGAAGAAACCACCCAAAAAATGTAAAAGGTACTCCCAATCAATTTAAAAAGATACACACACACACACACACACACACAAACACACACACACACACACACACACAAATGTAACAGACAAAACAGGAGTTGAGAAACAGGGTGAAAGACATAAGACACACTAAAAATCAATAGCAAATGGCAGTGGCTATACCAATATCAGGCAAAACAGCAAACAAAAATTGTTATTGGCAAAGGGAGATTTTATAATGAGCATATGGTCAAATTACCATTGTAATTTAACCTAGTTGTTAATAATAGAAAGGTAGCAAAGGGAAAGCCAAATAGTATAGGCATTATTTGTGCAGTTTTGCCAAGAAGCTGCAGTTTAATACTCTCCAGGGGGCCACCAGTCTGTTCCTCACAGATCCCTGGGCGGGGGCGGGGGGGGAGGGGGGGCGGTGGAGGGAACTTGACAAAGGGAGAACAAATGCAGGTCCAGTAAAGTCTAGGTAAAATAGGGAAGGTACTTGTCTGTCAGTCACACCTGAGAACAGGTCATTGGCCAGAGTAGGTGTGGCCACTGCAAGCATGGGAAGATTTGGATTATTTAATCCCTGAAACAAAGGAGTTTACTTTCTTGCTTGCTCAGACTTGACTCCTGGCCTGTGGGACTCTCATGCTCCTGCTCTCTTGCATTTGGCCACATGGCCCACAGCCATGCGAACCCCACACAATGGACTAATGGATTGCAACTACCCTGATGCTACACTGGACCCAGCTCCACCATGGAATGGAAACACTGGACTCTGGCTTTGCTTCGAGCTCTACTGAATCTCCAGCTGCACGTCTTCCTGGACTGGATTAAGGGAGATGGGACTTTGGAAACCCAAGGATGTAATTTCATGCAAATAAAAATCACTCATCCTCTTGTGCGAGTCTCAGAAAATTCTTTTTCTCAAGATATCATAAAGATCTGACCCCCAGCACCGAGTGAGGAAAAGGATACCTCACTTTCACCAATAACAAATCCACCAGGAACATATATTAAAAACATATAGTTATATAATAACAGAGTCCCAAAATATATAAAGCACACCAACATAATTGATATGAGAAATAGATAATTAATATTTAAAGACTTCAAAGTATCACTTTTAATATCTTATAGAAATACAATCCTATATAATCAAAGCCTAATATGCAAACTGACTGAACGGAGGAATTATGGGTGGAACGACTGGTCTCTATGGCACACACTGACCACCAGGGGGAAGACACTCAATGCAGGAGCTTCCCCCAGCCTGCAGGCCCCAGGCTAGCTAAGGTGGGTGCCAGCAGGGATCCCCTGATTGCCATGCCGGTCACCCCGCAGAGGGAAGTGACTGGCAATGGGGGGCGGGGCCGGCGAGCAGGTGGTGCCAGGCCAGCCAAGGCAGGTGCCATTAGGGGCCCCCTGATCACTCCTCCAGTCACCCCACAGATTGGCTCTGATCTCTGGCCAGGCCTAGGGACCCTACCCTTGCACAAATTTCGTGCACTGGGCCTCTAGTCAAGAAATAAATGAAAACCTGAACATTATAAATTAACTAGTCTTAGCAAACATCTATAGACTGCTCCACCCAACAATATTGTAGAATTGATATTTGACAGGTGCACCAAGACAACAAATAGGAGAAAGAAGAGCATGTGATTTTATTTTTCATGGTGCATTACATATAATAAAAAGCTAATATGAAAATCGACTGAACGGTGGAAGACCCATCACTATGACACACACTGACCACCAGAGAGCAGACACTCAATGCAGGAGCTGCCCCTGGTGGTCAGTGTGCTCCCACAGGGGGAGCACTGCTTAGCCAGAAGCAGGGCTCACGGCTGGCAAGCACAGCAGCAGTGGCAGGAGCCTCTCCCGCCTCCTCAGTAGTGCTAAGGATGTCCAACTGCCGGCTTAGGCCCTCTCCTAAGAGGGAGGGGGCCTAAGCCGGCAGTTGTACATCCCCTGAGGGCTCCTGGACTGTGAGAGGGCACAGGCTGGGCTGAGGAACCCCCCTCCCCAAGTGCACAAATTTCATGCACCAGGCCTCTAGTTAATTATAAGATGTTAAAACAACTTTGCATTCCTGAAATCAGTCCCACTGGCTGTGGTGAATAATCCCTTTTAGATAATGCTGGATTTTGAATATCTAGAAAGACCAAAATATCCAAGTCACAAAAATCATGTTTCACTCTTGAAAAAGAAGCACACACCAGGAAGGAAAGAATTGGGAAGTACTCAGTTTTTAGGATACCCTTGATTAACCATTAAAGAAATAGTCAGATGATTGGAGATCACCTTCCTTTTGTAAAATAAAAGTGCCCTTGTAAGCTCAGGACTATCTTAGAGTGATTTTAGGAAAGAGAACATAAGAAGTTGAAGATCTAGAAATTGCCTGTATACCTTTATGGAATTTCCAGTTTACCACCAATTTAAACCATAAATTTTGGTAATGGGAGAAAGCTGAAGAAAGAGGGGAGAGAAGAGAAGCAGGAAGGAAAGGGATTAACTTGTCAATAGGCTAGACTAGAACCTAGTAGAAAACTGCACAGGGAAAAGTTAATGATACAGGAGTAACCAAGGAGAGGGTGTAACATCATAGTGGTAGGCTCCTGAAATGGCCCCCTGTGACCTTCACCTCCCGGCATCCACGCCTTTGTGTAATGCCATCCCTTTGAGTGTGCACTGGACCTAGTATTATGAATGTGATTTTTTAAAAATTTACTTATTTGAGAGAGAGAGAAACATCTATTTTTGTTCCACTTATTTATGCATTCATTGGTTACTTCTTTTATGTGCCCTGACTAGAGTTCGAACCCCCAACTTTGGCATATTTGGAAGATGCTCTAACCAACTGAGCTACTCATCCAGGGTACAAATGTGATTAAATGTCATTTCCAAGATCAGATTACAAAAGACTTTGACTTCAGTCTCTCTGGTGCTGTCCCTCTTCCTTTCTCACACATACAGAGACCTCAGTGTGGGCAAAACATGCTGCCATGTCATGAGCGGCCCTGCGCAGAGGCCTTCAGGGCAAACACCTTAAGTCTCCCACCAGCCAACAGCCAGGCCTGAGTCCAGCCAGTGCAGGTGACTGAGCTTGGAGCTTCCCCTAGTGCAGTGATGGTGAACCTTTTGAGCTCGACGTGTCAGCATTTTGAAAAACCCTAACTTAACTCTGGTGCCATGTCACATATAGAAATGTTTTGATATTTGCAACCATAGTAAAACAAAGACTTATATTTTGATATTTTATATATTTAAATGCCATTTAACAAAGAAAAATCAACCAAAAAAATGGGTTCGTGTCACCTCTGACACGCGTGTCATAGGTTCACTATCACTGCCCTAGTGAGACACCTGCAGCCCAGCCTTTGATGGCAGCCATGTGAGAGACTTGAGCCAGAAGAACACAGCTAAGCTGTATATAGATTCCTGACCCCGGAAACTGTGACATAATAAATATTTGTTGGTTTAAGCTGCTAAATTTGGGGAATAATTTGGTATGCAGCAATGGATAACTAGTGAAGACATGATTATCTAATACTCTAAAGTTGGTAATAGTTACTACATAGTAAGCACTTAAGATACAAAAGTCTGGTGTAGACTTCTTACCTTAAGAATCAATACCAGAAATCTTATGATTATAACCAAAACATATTAGAGACATATACATAAATATGCAAAATAAAATGAATTCAAAGAATGGAACTGATAAGGTTTTCCAATTCCCAGGTAAAGTCACCTTTCCTCATCTTCAGTTCATTCCCATCCTGTCTTTATGTCCACTGCAGACAGATGTGTGCACATGAGAGACATGTCATGTAACTAGCCAGATGCACTACTGCTCTTGGATACAGGTTAGGTGCTTTATGCAGAACCTGAGATGATTCACATTATAATTCAAATTTGGGGCGGGGGAGAAATCACCATTTTTTTTGTTTGTTTTCCATAGCTGCCTTGACTCATAGAAAATAATCCAAAATACTCCTGCCACAACTCCTATTTTTTAAGCTACAAAATAAAATAACATATCTGTAGTTAAGAATTTAGTCATAGTTAAAATGACTGTAGATTAATAAAGCTCATAGGAATTTCTTTTAGAGTTTATTGGACTTCTGATTTCTCATTCTTGATGAAATAGCATTTGCTAGCCACAGCAGGAGCACTCTTCTTATAAAGTTTCAGCAAAATGTCAGCATCTCCCATGGAGAGAGATGTCAGCACTATATTCTGAGCAAAGATACTGAAAATGATTGGGTTACTTATGTTTGTGTGTGTGTTTTAATATATATATTCTTATATGTTTTTATTGCTTTCAGAGAAAGGAAGGGAGAGAGAGAAAGATGAAAACATTAATGGTGAGAGAGAATCATTGAGTGGTTGCCTCCTGCATGACCCCTCCTGGGGATCGAGCCCAAAACTCAGTCATGTGCCCTGACCAGGAATCAAACTGTGACCTCCTGGTTCATGGATCTATGCTCAACCACTGAGCCACACTGGCTAAGCGGGTTATTTAGTTTTCTTAAAGTATCAAAATATTGTGAGGTAACAGTCATGCAGCATATATCATTCACTTAAAAATGGTTTTTGCCCTGGCCGGGTAGCTGAGTTGGTTAGAGTGTTGTCTCGATGTGCCAAGGCTTCACGTTCATTGCCCAGCCCAGCCAGGGTGCATATAATGAATACATGGATGGGTGGGACAACAAATCAATAATGTTTCTCTCTCTCTCTCTCTCTCTCAAATGATTTTTTTTTAAAAAAAAGAATGGTTTTCTTTATTCATATATTTGAACCTCTTTATAACACTGGCCTCAGGTTCCTTGCTCTACAACTCATTGCTTTGTACCTTTTCCTTTTGACATTTGAGTAGCTCATAGAGTTCACAAAACACTCATTCTATATTGCACTTGAGATAAAAGTAATGTTGTTTTAATCCTAAAATATACTGTATTTAATTTTCTTAGGGAAAATGTCCTCTCTTGTGAAAGTGTACACTAAGCACAAAATAAACCACATTGCTCACATTTAGCCTATTTATCCATTTGGACTACGCTTATGTAGTCAGATTTTTTCACCAAATAAAGAAGTGCCACAGATATTGTTCTGAACTAAGGAATCCATTCTATATCTGAGTAAATCTGACTGTTTAAATAGTCTCAGTGCTTTGTAAAATTAAACTTGGCTGATTGTTTTCTGGGGTGATTATTAAAGCACAAAACAGAATGTTAGAGCTACAGCATTATTGGCAAGCCTGGCCTGTGTGCCTCTCTCTATGAATGAGTAGCCAATAGAATTCCATGTGCTTATGACAGTGTTTCAAGCAATCCATATCTTTCAATTGAATGTTTATTTGGTAACTAATGCCTTATTTATAATCTATTCTTCCTCTTTTTTTATGTTCATTGCAGCTGCGTTACATCAGACTTGCATCATTTTCCCCTTTCTTTTAAATTTAAATGTTTTATTTTTTGCAATAATTTAAAATATGTAGAAAAAGTAGCCAGAACTCCAATATCCCCTTCAACAAAAATAATCAATTGTTAACATTTTACCATATTTGCCCCATCATACCCTTCTCACCACCTCCATAGATATATACACATATATATGTATACACACATGCACAATGTATATATACCTTTTTGAGAGCAAGCTGCAGATGTGATGCCCCATTATCCCTAAATACTTCAAAAACTCCAGTGTGTATTTCTCTAAAACCAGAACATATGTTTATTTAATTACCATATAACCCTCCAAATCAGGTATTCAACATTGATATATTACCACCAACTTCCCAGATGCCATTGCAAATTTGCTTATTGCCCCACTATGGTAGATCAAAGGTGGTTGTAATAGGTTTTCTATTTCTCCCATTGAGGTGTCATATCTAATCCCTCTCCTTGAATCTGGCTGGCATTAATGACTGCTTACCAATACAATGCATGGAGCTCTGAACTGCCATATAAAAGTCCGATTCCCCGAGAGCACTATGGATAGGTCCCTCTGACAGCCCCAGCTGAGGCCAGCCTTCCAGCCATCCCTGCCAAGTCTCTCGAAATGTGATCGAGGACATACTGGGCCCTCCATTCTTGCCCTTCTGCCAATGTTCAATACCTCATTGCACAGAAGGACTGTTCAGGTCAGTCTGGTCCAAATTTCTGACCTACAAAGTCATCAGATATAATACAATGGCTATTGTGTTCTGTCCCTACCATTTTGTCCAGAAATGGGTCATCAAAACACTTCACAATGTCTCATTCTCATTTTTCTTTCTAGTCCAATATTCTAGAGATATGCTCACATTTAGTTATCCTGTATTACAGACTCCTACAATCTGGGCAATTCTTGAGTTTCTGTCTTTCATGTGTCTATAGTTTTGCACAGAACAGGTCTTACAGTCTCTAAGATGGTTTTTAGTTGGGCCCATCTGAAGATTCCTCATGACCAGACTCATATCATACATTTTTTGGTGGGAAAACCACAGAAATGATGTTGTGCTCTCTGTGGCCACTTCACATCAGGAAGCATACAATGTCAACCTGTCCCAACACTAGTGATGTGAATTTTGATGAGTTGGTCTTAGTGGTGTTTAACAGCTTTCTCCACTTTAAATGCTCAAGTTTTCAGTAGGTAATTGATTAGTATTTGGTGAGGAAATACTCCAATATTATAGTGATATCCTATTCCACAAACTCTACCTACCAGCCCTAACATTCATGGACAATTTCCAAATGATCCTCTATTTCCAACATTTATTGGAACTCTACTGTAAGGAATAGCTTTTCATTTCTCTACTTACTTGATTACTTACTTTTTTAAATGTTTTTATTGATTTTTAGGGAGGGAGAATGGGAGATGGATAGAGAGATAGAAACATCAATAAGAAACATCATCAATCAGCTGCCTCCTGAACGCCCCCCTACTGGGGATTGGGTCTGCAACCCGGGCATGTGCCCTGACCAGGAATCAAACCAGTGACCTCTTGGTTCATGGGTAGACACTCAACGACTGAGCCACACCATCTGGGTTTAATTACTTATTAATGTGTAGTAGCATTCATTAATAGATTTATTTCATGAAAGGAGCAGTACCCATTACTAGCAGTATTTTGATACACAGGTCACCCTCTATTTGTTCATTGGGAATCCCTGCAAACTAGTTATTTTTTTTCTTTTGAGACATCTTTATTATATTTGAGGACTGACTTACTTTTTTTTGCACAAAATACATAAGTCACATCTTGGAACTTACCTGCCCCCATCCTGGAATCAGACATCTCTTTTAATTGAGGGTGATATTTAAAAAGCAAGCTCTGGGCACTCATTGCTCCTGTGGCATCATTATTTCTAGGTCCTCTCAGAAATAGGAAACCTACATATTACATCTATGTAATTTTAAATATTTAATATATTTTATGAGTTCACACCGCTGCCTCATTTTATTATCTAATATCTAAGGGTTCTTTCAAGTCTTCCCAATATCTATGATTATATTATATCTCCTCTGGCTCTTAGAAAGTTGACTCAACATATATAATCACTTGCTCAATTATTTGTCTGATGTAACTCATCCCCTAGCACATAAAACATCTCCTCCTCTTACCACCTGTATAGAACTGCACCTGACCCCATGTCCTCTTTTTTTTAAAAGCCCACCATCTCATGGCTCCTTGGGACTCCTCAACTCTAGAGTGATTATTCATGTAACTCCTCACCCTCTCTCTTTGCTCCATGTCTTGGACTGCTGTACTGACCGTGCCAGGAAAAATTAAAAAATCATATGACATAGCTGCAAAGGAAAATTAGGTGATCACAGAGCATGAAAGGAAGACCTATTATCTGAGAAAAAGGAAATAAAGAGGCTGTTATAGACTAAAGTTTGTGCCCCCCCCCCCCAAATTCATGTTGAAGTCCTAACCCCCAGTGAGGCTGAATTTAAATATGGAACCTCTAAGGAAGTAATTAGGTTAAATCAAGTAATATGAATGGGGCCCTGACCCAATGGGATACATGTTCTCATAAGAAGAGACACTAGAGATCTCTTGTTCTCTCTCTGTCTCCACATGCCTGTTCTGAGAAAGGGCCTTGAAAAGACACAGAAGAGAAATTGGTTTTCTACAAACCAGAAAGAGAGCTTTCACCAGAAACCAAATGAGCCAGAACATTAGTCTTGGACTTACAACCTCCAAAATTGAGAAAATAATTGTTGTCTAAGCTGCCAAGTCTATGGGGGTTTTTTTTATGTCAGCATCAGCAGACTAATAGAGAGAGAGATCAAGGTAAGAGGTAAAGAATTATGGGCCCAGCAAGAAATGAAATTCACATGGGTATGTTGTAGATCTGAAAGTTCAAAAAATGCATTCCCATGTTTAAGTTAGTCAGCCAAACTTTATTCCAGGTCAATGAGTCAATTTATTCTTTTTAAATAAAATTTTTAGGGATATCCCTTGGGTAACATTTTCTGTATTAGTAGATTAATACTTTTCCATCTCTTGTAATGAAACTCATTTGGAAAAATAGATGCTTTGTGAATATTTATTGTATATTTATCCTTATAGATCACAAATGTATATAACAATTATGAGTAAATCATAGCAATATATTAAATGTATTTACTTTACATTTATTTTATAAAAACAAAAATTATTTTTATTTTCAAATTAAGAATTGAAGCCTTCCATTGAAATAAAAAATTCTATTTGTCTTCACAGATCACTCTTTTTATACTCATTTATCAATCATTCTCCTTGCTGGAACAAATTTGTTTTCAAAACTACGTTTTTAAAATTCATAACACCTTTCATAATATATAAGGTCATAGAATCACTGAACTTTAGAATCTGAAAGTAATATTTTCCAAATCCTTCTATTACTAAAGAAATAAAAATTCATTTTTAAAAAGAGGGTCTCATATCCCTGCAACCCTTTTCTTTCCCCTCCCCTATACTTTTCCAGGGTTCTTCTCTAGTTTCCCCCTTTCTTATCATTGGTTTCATACTAGGAAGTATGGAAGCAACATAGAAAACACCGGGACAGCTTGAGTAGAAATCAGGGAATTACTTAAAAAGGATTCATGGAAAATGAACTATAAGCAATACCACCTTGCCAGTGTCAGTGAATCTAGTAAGCTAACGTTGACGATGTGAAAACTGTGTAAAAGATGCTACACAAAAGCTATATCCATGAACATTGGTCATGGGTTGGGCATTCCTTTTATACATACAGTGCCTAACAACTCTTGCCAAGAAGTCAGTCATGGTGAATGGGGTAGGCAGTGCTCAAAGGACACAACTAGTCAAAGTAATATTGACATATGATAATCTACTTAGATATTCAAACACATCTGAAACAATGAAATTCTCATGAAAACTTAAAGTATTTCTATTTATATACAAGGAAATGCAGTACTGTGGAAGATCTTACTGGTGAGATATTACCCACCTTATAGCTGAAGTTAAGAGAAGAGGAGGTTCTAAAATGCTGGGTTGGGGTAAATTTGGTAGTACTATTTTTTTCATTTTCTTGGTCCCCTTAATGAGACGAAGACCTCTGATTAACAGTGACCTAAAGTCCCTCAGAATGCTCTAGATTTAGAAAGAATGAAATTCAGTCCAGTAATTCAGAATGATTATGCCAGTTTTTGCCAAATTGTAGCCTTTTTACACAAAATGTTGAATTTTTGGGGGGGGGGGGGTGGGAGGGCAAGGAGAGAGATGAGAGAGATAGAGAGAGAGGAAGGAGGAGGAGGAGGAGAGAGAAGAGAGAAGAAGAAGAAGAAGAAGAAGAAGAAGAAGAAGAAGAAGAAGAAGAAGAAAAAGAGAGAGAGAGAGTAAGAGAGACATAGAACACTACTGAAGTCCCTTGACACACAAAATGAGATCCCTAAATGCAGTCATGCTGCCACAGGTTTCACACATTCTTGAATGAGCTACATTCATAGAGACTGAGCTTTCTATTTTGTAGCTTAGAAGTTGGGTTTTACTACCAAGAAAAACTACTCAACCCAAACCTTTATGTAATTTGTTTCTTTCTTTGATCAATTAATTTGACTAGTCAAGTCAAACTAGTTAAACCATTTGCCAAAACGGATGCCTCCCCAGATATACTCTATTACAGCACTGCCAATTTTCTTCTCATTTACTTCTCTTATTTCTCATTACATTTTATTGAGGTAAAGGTAGTAAAACAATAATCCACATTTATGCAACCATCTAATTCTTATTATTAGCAAAATCAATAGAGAAAGTTTATAGTAAAAACACTAATAAAAAAGGGAGTCAACCCTAAATTGAAAAAAAAAAGATGATAGATGCACCATTCAAAAGGAAAATCAGATTCATTAAGATCTTAAAATTTACTTGTAAATTTAAATTAACTAAATATGTATTATTTTGATTCTAGTGATATATAAATATTTAATAATGTAAACACTAAAAATGACACATAACCACTTAAAACAAAATAATGATCAGTTCCCCAAACAGAAGTGATGACATTAAACACACACACACACACACACAGCACACCTAAGTAAAACTCTTCATTGTGTTCCAAGAAATTGCAAACAATAGATTCAGAAATTGTAACTCCTGTAATATTAGCCTGAGAAAGTCACAAGGAAGGTTGAGGTAAAACATTAGATATCACCAGCTTGATATACAGATATCAGGGTTAAGTCAAACCATATTAATACAAACCCATTCTCCTGAGACAATATGAGAATATTTACACAGGCTATTCTCTATTAGGTTGTTTTTGTTTGTTTTTTCATTTCAAAACTACCACAGCGCTGACAGAGAACTAACTTTAAATTCCATAGTCCAAACTTTTGGTTCTAATTCTGTGTTTCAAAAGGATGCTGGGTCATTTCTGCTTTATTTTCTTAGAATATTTTTTTAAAAGACCAATACCAAATATTACTTATAAAGACACAAACTACAACAGAAGTCACAGAAGCTGTAAGTTGTATAGGGCGCAAAGTTTCCCTCTACTGGGTGCAAAGTATAGAGAGATACTATTTCTGGAGGGGTTGCAGGAAAATATCAAAGCAAAGCTATGGAGTGAGGCATTTTAAGAGTTTGGTAAGCTCAGGAAAAACTCCACAGGGTGTGTTGAGAATTGTCAGTAGTTTGTAGGAAGGGTGAAATTCAGGTAAATTAAAAAAATAAAATTCAAAAGTGAACTTCATGCAGCAGAAATTTAGTGTACAATGATTTAGAAGTATGTCAAGTGAACTTAGATTCTTTAGAGATTAAAAGGGAAGAATTTGAGAAGTAAAATGCAAATAGAGGGAGACTTAAATTTTATATTCAGAATATAAATATAATCTACACCCATTAGTATGGATTCCAAGGGCTGTGAAGGGAATCCAAACAACAAGACATACTAAAAATAGTAAAATACAGAATGCACTCTGGAAAAAAAGTTAGCTTCCTAGCTTATAGGTCAATAGCTAGGTGTGTTTCAAGGCCTGGGAGCAACTGCAGGATTTTAAGCATAACAACAACTTAAATGACACCTTAAAATTTTAAAACATTCATATATGTTATTTTTATCATTCAGGAAGGAGTGGTATAAGTGAAGCAGTGTTTTGGAAAATTCATCTAGGTAAAACTATTAGAAAAAGGAGAAAATGATAGCAGGAGATGTACTAGGAGACTATTAGTAGGAACAAAATCAAAGACAGTAAGAAGATTGTAAAGGTAAAAAATTGCTAAAAAATAATTAAAAATTGTAAAGTTACCTTCAGAACCAGAGCACAATATCAGCAAAATGTAGGAGAGTAGTGGAGGTGTTGACTCCCTGAGGACTGAGTCACTTTCCACCTCCTGCTTAGATTTCCATCAGTCCTGGAGATGAAAACATGAAGGATTTCCAAACCACCAGCTTCAAAAGTAGGTAACTTCAGGTTTGAAGAGAAGAGGAAGCAGACAGAGAAAGCCAAACAAGGTACGTATATTAATCAGGGATTCTCAAGCTACTCTATCAGCATCACCTGGGAACACTGAATACCCAATCACTGGGCTCCATCTCTCATCTATTAAATCAGTTACTCTACAGGCAGAGCTCACTCTCTGTGCTTTAACTAGCTCTCCAGGTGTTTCCTATGCATGCTCAAGTGTGAGAGCCACTGGTATACCCAATGGCTGTAACAAGTAACAAGTGATTGAAGTAACAGAAAGAATTCATTTCAGCTGAAGACCTGAGAGAGTGGCTTCAAGAGAGGAGTCCTAGTCAAGAATTATAATTTAATCACTCCATAGATAATTATTTAAGTTTGCACATACTAAAACAATGCAATCTTATTAGAAATTGCACACACACACACACACTGAAAAGATATGTAGGAAAATAAACAAATTATTAAAATCCAAATCAAGATATTTTACAAAGCGAAATCAATTTGAATTGCTAAATCACTTTATTTGGGATTGCCCATTCCCATTAACTCCTCCTAGACACACAATCTGCTCTGTTAAAATGAAAGAAATTTTATACCCAGTGAAAGAAAGGCATTTCATAACTTTTTGCTCTATCATAACATCATCATACTTTTCTGAAGATTCATCATATTCAGCTAAAGAATATTCTTTTATAAACTTTCATTTAGTAAAACACTTTACTATTATTATATTCAGAATTGCTACACTTTTGTTTTGTCTCTCCCCACCCTCCCGCCCCAACACAGGGCTAGTTGTTTCTAAACTATTTTGATAAATATAATAAAAAATAAAATGAAATGCTATCTCATAGTACCTATGAATCACCACTATAAGATTATCAACGGTATATACTTGCCTAAATATAATTTTGTTTTGAAGTATAGATTGTTTTATTTTCCCCATAGAACAACATTTCCAAAAGGAAAAAAAAAAAAATGAAGAGAAAAACTGAAGTCATTAAAGCTTTGATCTCTTATTCATTTCACTCAGTTTCAAAGTCAGGTTAGTTATAAAAGTTCTAGACATGCCACACCATGTTTTATTTCTGTATTGTTTCTTCACTTTTATATAGAATTTGGGAATCATATCAAAGAAAATATTTTAAATAATTCCAGACTCTAGGTTAGTATGCTACAGCTTTTATGTATTTTTGAAATTTCCCATCCTGTAACTATCCAAGCTTTTTAAAGTGGTGATCTGAAAAAGAAGGGCCAATTACCAGATATACCCAAAATGTGAAGTTATATATGAAAAAAAAAATGTATCCTTATGCTCTGATCTAATTGTTTGGCTTATGGGGGTCCCAATAAAATTAATCAGGGAAAGCCTGTGCCCTCAAATAGTATATTTGCAAGCTCCTTTAAAAGGAGCAGAGATACTCAGAAACCCCTTCATAAGGATTGTCTTTTCATTGGTAAGGAAATTCTTCCTGTTGTCAAATTAAAGCCATTTTTTTTGCCATATCTTTATATAAGAACTCTTACTCTCCACAAAAAAAAAGATGGAAAACAGCTATCTGTTACCATTACAATGGTTTCCCCATGTAGTCATCAAAACTCACAGAAGAGGAAACCTCAAAATATGCAGATGTCACTATAATGATATTCCTGCTTTCCTAATGAGACAGGGTTAGTTCAAATAATTTTTATATACAGAGCTTTATCAAATTTACTCACTTTAATAAGTTTGTTTTATATATATATATATATATATATATATGAAAGAAAAGGAGAAATAGGATGTCAAAGCATTACATTTCTGTAATATACAATCATATTGACTCACTGGGTCTGCTATTATACAAATAATGTAGAAGGCTAGGAATAGCCTTTTTTTTTTTAAATCATGCCACTTACACATACATCTACAGACAGGAGCTAGGACATATATCACTTAATTCAAGTAAATGAGAATGCCAGATAATATTCATGACACTTTGTTGAGTATTGAAATGAAAACACAGATGAGTAATAGAGAATCTCAGAATCATGGATAGCAGAACTCATTATAAAAAAGTTAAATTTCACCATTAGATTCTTTAAATTCACTTGATTATAATCAAAATCCCAAGATTTTCTTATGAAACTTAACAAGATTGTGGTGATCTATATTTTGTATCAGATAACATGAGAGAATACTCTAGATATAGGTAAAAGACAACAATCCCATTTAAAATTTGGCAAATTAAACAAAGAGGCAATTAACAAAAAAAAGGAATATAGAGAAAGCATATATATTTAAATATAGTAGGACCTGGCAGAGATCAAAGAATTATAAATGAACACAATAATGGAATATCATTTTTCCAGCCAATGGGAAAGAAAGAAAGAAAGAAAGAAAGAAAGAAAGAAAGAAAGAAAAGAAGGAAAACTATCCAAGGCTGGTGGAGGTGTGGTGAAATAGGCTCCAACAGGGGAATGTTTCACAGTCCATATCAAAATTTACAATATTTACAACTTTTGACATAGCAATTTCATAACTTGGAACCTATCCTTCAGCAATAAACACAAAGAAAATATAAAGGTAGATAGAATGCAACATTTTTTTCAGCAAAGAATTAGAACTGTAAACCTTCCAAGTTTGACATGAGAATTTGTCTTCAGATTTTTATATTTTCAAAAGAAATACTGTTTGTATATACATAAAGACGTGCATGAAATAAAAAAGACTTACAAATACATAGAGAACAATCTAAAAAAATGTTAATAAGGTAAGCAAAATAATTTTAAAAAATAGTAATCACTATCCTATATCATAAGAGAGAAACATGCAAATTAATCGTCCCTCCACCACAAAGACGGCTGCACCCACAGCTGAGGCTGAGTTCCCATAATGAGCCTTAAGGAGCAATCAGCAGGGACCTGAGGCTGCTCTCCCCGCCCAGCGGGACTTGACAGGGGACCTCAAGGTGCGCCCCCCATCCTGGTGCTGGACCTGGGGACCTCAGGCTGCTCCCCCCACCCCGGTGCCAGGCTGGAGGAACTCAGGCTGTGCCCCCTGCCCTGGTACCAGGCCGGGGGACCTCAGGCCATGCCCCCTGCCCGGCACCAGGCTGGGGGATGGCAGATCGCTCTCCCTGCCCACCGAGCTTGACAGGGGACCTCAGGCCGTGCCCCCCTCCCTGGTGCTGGGCCGGGAGACCTCAGGCCACACCTCCCACCCGGCAGGGCTTGACAAGGGTGGGACCAGCTGGGTCTGGATCTAGCCCAATGAGGGGGGGGCCGGCTGGGTCTGGTTCTTGCACAATTTTGAGGCACATGTGGGTGGGTGGGGACTTGACTCTGGGTCCCATGGTGCACCCCAGACTCTGACAGGAGGAAGATTTTCATATACATTTTACTAATTTTCTTTCATCTCTGACACTTCTATTATAGAGAAAGGGCAAATAACAATATTAAAATATTTCCTCTAATTAATCCCCTTTTAATGTGCACGAATTTCATGCACCAGGCCACTAGTCCTATATAATAAAGAGATAAAATGCAAATTAACCTTCATGCCCTACAAGATGGCTGCCTATTACCAGGCCAGCAGGGGGTTAGTGAGGAACGACCAAACAACTGAACAAGCCGGCTGCATGGGGTGACCAGGCTGGCGGGAGGGCTGTGAGGGAAAACCAGGCCAGCAGGGAGGTGGGGGGACAGTTGGGGGCGACCAGGCCAGCAGCGGGGGGCAGTTAGGGGTGACCAGGCCGGCACACAGAGGCAGTGAGGGGCGATCAGGCCGGCAAGGTGGGGCAGTTAGGGGCGACCAGGCAGGCAAGCAGGTGAGTAATTAGGAGCCAGTGGTCCAGGATTGTGAGAGGGATGTCCCAGATTGGAGAGGGTGCAGGCTGAGCTGAGGGGACCCCCACCCCATGCACGAATTTTGTGCACTGGGCCTCTAGTAATAACATAACCACATAATAATCACAATGGTACTGTGTTCTATGTTGTTCACTGATTTATCTCAATTAATTATCATGGCAACCTTGTGACTGAGGTGCATTTAGAAAATATGGAATCTGAGGATAAACAGCACAGTTTTAATTATTACATTATGGAGTGGAAACAGGGATGCGAGTGAATGCTCAATTTAGGTTAGATTTGCAGTTTTGTTATTGTGTTATTGGAATTTTTAAGAAAGAACATGCTTATATTCATTTAGCAAATGGGAAAAAAAAACTAAAGGGATTCCAAACTAATTATAGTACACCACAGAAGAGGTTAAATAATCCTATATAATAAGAGGGTAATAGGCAAATTGACCAAACAGTGGAATGACCAGTCGCTATGATGCCCACTGACCACTAGGGGGCAGATGCTCAACGCAGGAGCTGCCCCCTGGTGGTCAGTGCACTCCCACAGGGGGAGCACCACTCAGCCAGAAGCCAGGCTGATGGCTGGCAAGCACAGCAGCGGTGGCAGTGCTAAGGATAACTGAGTGGGAAGCAGGCCTAAGCCAGCAGTTGGACATCCCCCAAGGGCTCCTGGACTGCAAAAGGGTGCAGGCTAGGCTGAGGGACCCTTGCCCCTCCGAGTGCATGAATGTCATGCACTGGGCCTCTAGTATAAGCTTTAATGTGATAATAAAGTTTCAAATAAGAGAGAAATTCTGACAAGAAAATCATTCATAGACAAGGTAGCATTTGAAATGAATCTGGAAACAGCAAATAATTGCTTAACAGTATCTGAATACATACAGTGTGAGTAAAATTAGGTTTACAGTTGAGCACATGAAACACAATTTACTCTTATAATTTATTTATTATTGTACTAGTGGCCCAGTGCACAAAAATTGTGCACATTAAAAGGGAATTAATTGGAGGAAATATTTTAATATTGCTATTTGCCCTTTCTCTATAATAGAAGTGTCAGAGATGAAAGAAAATTAGTAAAACATATATGAAAATCTTCCTCCTGTCAGAGTCTGGGGCATGCCGCGGAACCCAGAGTCAAGTTCCCGCCCACCCGTGTGCATCTCGAAATTGTGCGAGACCCAGACCCTGCTGGCCCCACCCCTGTCAAGCCCCGCCATGTAGGGGGCACAGCTTCATGTCCCCTGGCCTGGCACTGAGCAGGGGACACAGCCTCAGGTCCCCCAGTGCACCCTCAGGTCCCCTGGCCCAGTGCCAGCGGGCACAGCCTGAGGTCCCCCAGCCTGGTGCCAGGGAAGGGGGAGTGGCCTGAGGTCCCCTATCAAGCCCCATAGGGCAGGGGTCACAGCCTCAGAGCCCCCGCTCCTGCCCAGTGCCATGCAGCCTCAGGTCCCTGCTGATCACTCGTTACGGCTTGTTATGGGAACCCTGCCTCTGCTGTGGGTGCAGCCATCTTGTTATGATGTGATGGAGTGACTGTCAATTTGCATATTGCCTCTTTATTATATAGGATTATTTTCCATATGAGCAACTGTAAACCTACTTTTGCCCCACCCTGTATTTAGCACAATAGCAAGACAGATAAGAGTAGAGCTGTAGAAAGGTGTAAATGATTCTGTTAATCCCAGATAAGATATAGTAGGAGATAAGTCTGGAGAGATAAGAGGGCTAGAAGCATTTTGATTTAATATTAGAAAATCAGCCCTTTGCATTAAACTGAAACACAGATTCTCCTAAGAGGTGATTCGCAATGTATAAGCCATAGACCCTTGGAAGTGGGCAAAGTTTTTGGAAGAGGTTCAAAAATTCATGTATGAAATAATAATTTAAAAAGTTGCCTGAAATAAGCCAGTCAGAGAAAGACAAGTACCATATGATTTCACTCATATGTGGAATTTAATGAACAAACTGGACTAACAAGCAAAATAGAGACAGACTCATAGAGAACAGGCTGACAGCTCTGGCTGAGGGGTGGGAGTAAGAGGGATTTGAGCAAAAGAGAAAGAACTCATGAACACTGAGGGGTGGGGGTAAGAGGGATTTGAGCAAAAGAGAAAGCACTCATGCACACTGACAATAGTGGAGAAAGGGGAGTGGAAGAGGGTAAAATAAAATAAAGAGAAAATAAAAGCATTTAAAATACACCCCCCCCCAAAAAAAATTGTCTATAATCTCTAAATGTCTTGAATTTTTAAATCATGCCTGCTTTCAGTCGGATGCCACTATGAAAAAGGTTCCCTTTTTTTTTCATCTGTTCTTCCAATTCTGCTTCCCCACTCCATGGGCTGTATATAGTTCCTTCAGGATTGAAGTGAGGGAAGGAAAAAAATGGGACAGGAAAATCTCTCTTGACTGACACAGATATAATTTGGCATTGGTTTCCTCTAGGCTTGTGAGTGCAAAACAATTGTTTCTTTTTACTCAGTTTTTCAGAGCACCTCTATTGCTAGGGCCTCCCAGCAGTTGCCTCAGCCCAGGTTCTGTCTGTCGGTAAAGGCCTTTAGTTAAGCAATTCTATAAGGACACTATATTTGGGGGCACTTCACTTTGCTTAAACAAAATCTTACAATTTTTTAAATTTGTTTGTTGTTTTTTTTGTTGTTTGTTTGTTTCCTTTTTCTTAACTTGGAAAACACAGGATCACCCTTGGCCTGGAATAACAGGGTATTCAAGGTGTTTCCTAAGCTACTGTGTCTGTGCTTTCTCAGGTGTGGGTAGGGAACTACCTTCTCAGCAGCCTACAATTATTTGAGACACAGCTGACGTTCTTCAACCTGTTTCCTGGAAGCCCGTCTAGGTTTAAGTGAGGAGGAAACAGCCTCTTCAAGATGAGGGAGGGGTCAACAGCATTCTAGCAACGCTTTCCAAAGAAATTCTTCCCCCAAATTTGGTCACTTCTATGCCTACACTTCAATATACTTAATGTAGATGAGGAGCTGAGGATGACAAAACATATTTAAATCACCCCTCCTCTGTAAGCCCTATTGAGTTATTATATCCTTGCTTAGGAATGTAGAGATATTAGACATAAATTATCTTGGGTCTTCTAAAAACTAACATTGAATACAGATTTAATATCCAGCTACAGACCTAAATCAGAAGTTTGAAATTAAACTTAATAATTAAACTTAATTAAAATGGACACTAATAGATATGGTTCATACACACAATCCTATATAATAAAACACTAACATGCAAATAGACCAAACAGTGGAACAACTGGAACAACTAAATAACCAGTTGCTGTGACATGTGCTGACCAACAGGTCGCGTGCAGAACATGGCGGACATCAGCAGCAGGTGGCAGAGGCGGAACATGGCAGGCATTGGTTGTGGCAGGGTGGTGGAGTAGGTGAGTGGGGATGCCAGACCAAGATGGGGTTCCGGTTGCTATCATCAAGTCGAGCCTCTGGTGGTTACTGAAAATTCTTTGCTTCTGAGCGCCACGGTCCCACTGGGTGCTCGCATCCACCTCCGGTGCTAGCCTCGCTTGCACCCACAGCCAGCGCCAGAGCTGCTGTTCTCACCTACTCCCAGCGCCTGGCGGCTGTCCAGATCGTTCTGTGCCATCAGTGGGTGCGAGCAGTGGCTGCTGGCCCCGATCGCCCCAGAGGGCTTCTCCACCTCCCTCTGCTCCTGAGGGGCAGGGCAATCAGGGCAGCAGCCACTGCTCACACCCACTGATTGTGCTGGCCCTAGTAGCTCCATGCCATTAGCGGGTACAAGCCTGCTGGCACCGTTAGCACATGGGAGCAGTGGCGGCAGGAGCAGGGCTGCAGGCAGACAGGGGACCGGGGGCTGTGGCAGGAGGGGCCAGGTGGGGGCATGGAGGATGGGCCGAGACCTGCCCCTGTGCCTACTGCAGCTTCGCGGCCCACAGTTCCTTTCAAGGTGCATGGATTTGTGCACTGGGCCCAGAGTATGGTATATAATATATGATATGTAATATAGTATACCACTCACTATCAAAGTCTCCAGGTCACACAACCAGGTTCCAAATCTTTCTAAAGTTTCACCCTTACTTTTTATGTCTTCTACTTGGAGCTCCAATAATGCAAACTTTCTTGAGATTGCCTGCACTCTCTCTCTTTTTCTCCTGTCTCCACACCTCTGCACATGTTGTTCATTCTACATCAAATATGTTAATAATCTTTGACAAATATGTACTCTGTGTGGCCATCCCTCCAATCAAGTCACCAAACATTTACTTCACACCAGAAAATTCTCTCCTGCCCCTTTGCGGCAATTTACTCCCCTAACCCCACCTTAGGCTATACCACTATTTTGAATTCTATCACTATGGATTAGTGTTGCCTATTCTAGAACTTCACATAAATAAATCATACTGCAGAGATTGGTAAACTATGACTCATGGGCGAAATCCAGCTTGGCAGCTATTTTTAAAAACAAAACTTTATTAGAACACAGCTACACTCACTGGTATGAATCTTGTCTATCACTGATTTCATGCTACAGTGGTAAGCCTGAGAAGTTGTGATAGAGACCATATGGCACAGAAAACCTAAAATGCAATCATTCATTACAGAAAACTTTTGCCAACCTTCATCATACAGTATGTACAATTTGTGTCTGGCTTCTAGCACTAAGCATGTTTTAGAGAATTCACCCATATTTTTACATTTTTTTCTTTACTGTATCCGCTGTTCACCCCTTTATTGGTGAGTAGTATTACATTCTGTAAATATAACACAATTTGTTTATCAACTCCTCTGTTGATTAAAATGTGTGTTGTTTTAAGTTCTGGCTATTAAAAATAATATATATAACATAAATATGTCATAAATAATATAAATAGAATGCTGAAATATAAATAGAATGTTTTTTGAAAAATAGATGTGTTTAATGTTGCCAAAACTCAATTGTCTTTTTTTTTTAATGTTTTGTTTTTTATGTGACCTAAAAAATCTGTCTACTCCAAGGTCATAAAGAATCTGAACTATGTTTTTTTGTAGAAATATTATAATTTTTGCTTTTACACTTATACCACTGTATAAAGCAGTAGGTTGATGTTTATTTTTTCATGCAGATACTCAATGTCTCAGCACCACTTGTTGAAAATTATAATTTCTTTCAATGAAGTACATTGGTAACTTTGTAGAAAAATCAATTAATAAAATGTGTGTGGATCTATTTCTGGAATATCTCTTCTATTTCATTAATATATATGTTTTTCTAACGAGTAAATCTAGAGTCAGGCAGTTAAATACTCTATGTAAATTTAAAATTTTCTTTTATTTTCTACCAAAATGGTAAAACAATTCTTCTGGATTTTTTTTTATTTTTATTGTCTTGATTCTTCAGCTGGATTTAAAGAGAATGGCCATCATGATAATGCTGAGTTTTCCAATCTATGAATTTAGTCTATTGCATTATTTGCTTACATTTCTTTTATTTTCCTTAGCAATGCTTCCTAGTTTTCAGTTTATAGGTTCTGCATAACTTTTGTTTAATCTAATCCTACATATTTTACTGGAAACACTTCTATATTTTTATTTTATTTTCAATTTTTAGTTGAAGGATATAAAACACATGTTTTAAATGTGGACCTTCTGTGGGTTTGCTAATTTGACTTCTTAATTCTAATAGTATTTGATGGACATCTTGTGATGCTCTACATAGATAATTTTGTCTGTTTATAGAGTTTTAATTTTTTCATTCCAAACTTTGTTTCTTTTTCCCCTAGCTTTAGTGCAGTGGGATTACTTCCAAGTAATCCATTGTGTATTTTATTTAACATATCAAACATTGAAAACATGAATCACTCTCCAGATTTCTGTTTCCTTTCCAGTCAACAACCAAAAAATTATACATATTTTTAGCTTTTGGTTTGGGCAGTCTCTCACTCCCAGTATCAATTTCACTATTAGTCAAGTGTGCTATAAAACAACCCCAGCATCTCAGTGGCTTACTACATCACATATTTATTTTTGTTTATGTATATAACAGCTGGTTGGTTGAAGCTCTGTTCATGCTGTGAGCTCCACTCTGCATATTCTTCATTCTCATCCAGATTGAAAAAGTAGCCCCAATATGGCACATACCCACTGCAGTGTCTTATACCATCTATCTTTGTTAAGCTGAGATCTGTTTCGCAGAATCTTTTTCCCTCTAAAGCTCCATGTTGGAATTGGCCAGAAGAAGATTTTTGCTTGATATCCACAAAACAGAAGTAAAACAGTGACCATTACTCTCTGAAGAATATCAAAGTAAGTACCATGATTGATACATGGGGAAATGCTGGGTACACTCTAGTTTATTTATGTTCTTTTTTTCTCTGCATGTAATTATCTTCCTGAATGTTATCCTGATAACCAATAAATGTTTGGTTGTGAATATACATTTACAAAATGTATATTCAAAATACCTCCCCACCATCTTCCCTTTCTGTGGTTGGATATGCTTGACGTCTCTGTCAGATTTTTAAAAAATGGAGAGTTACTATGTGTTTTATAGGATAAGAAATTTAAGAATTAGAACTTATACAAATGTGGAAAGATGATGAATTGACAGTCTAAACCCGTGGTCAGCAAACTGCGGCTTGCGAGCCACATGTGGCTCTTTGGCCCCTTGAGTGTGGCTCTTCCTAAGCCTTAGGAGTACCCTAATTAAGTTAATAACAATGTACCTACCTATATAGTTTAAGTTTAAAAAATTTGGTTCTCAAAAGACATTTCAATCGTTGTACTGTTGATATTTGGCTCTGTTGACTAATGAATTTGCCGACCACTGGAGACAGAGATTTTGAGGATCAGAGAAAAAGTCATTGTAAATTTTGAGAAGTCTGGCACATCTGATCACAAAAGGGGAAGCTTGTAGAAAGGGAAGGAAACCTGGTAAGGCTGTGGAGTCTGGAGATGGGAAGAACTTAATTCAAATGCCATTGAAGAGACGGATTGATGAACATGAACCTGAACAAAAAATAAATAAAATTAAGAGGAGGAATCAAGCCATCTATGCTGCAGTGGATGATGATGATGCATCATAAGACAATTTATTTGTCTGATTGTATATATAGATATATGATTTTCAAGACCATATTTTTAGAATTGGACTTTTGACTCAAGATTTAACTTTTGTAATAAGGAAGTTTACATAGAGAATTGACATTGTCTTTTAGGCCATTGTATACAAACATATTAAAATTTCATATATTTTAAAAAATAAAGTGATTGCTTTGTTGTGGCATATATCATCACTCTTCACATTCCATTTACATTACATGGCCAAGATGAACATCACTGGGATGGGGAAGAACACTTGCGTGTGGGTATGAGTGTGTGAATGTTTTCCAAAATAATATACTCTACCATCCTTACCTATTCTTGAAGCAATCACTAGCTTATATATTTGGATTAAGCATCAAGAGCCCTCAGCAAGGCTTGGAGATGAATGCAATCCCACATAAATCACACGGCTGACTAAATGGGAAGAATATGTTCCAGAGTCAATTCAGGACGTAGCTATAAGGAAACAAGAATAATCTATGAGGAACAGTGACTCAAAGGTGTCTACTGTGATTAATTGCTAACTAATCAAATAATTGTTCATTTCATAGTAAAGTTTTAATTATCCTTAAATTATCTTTCTATATCCCTTTTTGAAATCCAGAATTAAATATCTCCCTGGTGTGATGTTAGCAATATGGCTGAATAAAAAACTTCCCTCTTATATCCCTCCTGAGAACAACAATTTGGTACCCAGCCACAGATAAAAGTACCTTTGTGGGAGCTGTAGAAAACAGCACCATATGTCAAGGAACCTGAGACGAGTCTCACCCACCTGTGTGCTAGGTAACAGACATGCACACTTGGTCCCAGCTGTGGATCTTGCACTGGCCTATCAACTGGCTCCAGCCCCTCTCAGCTATGGTCCAGGAGTCCTTGGAGAACACTGTGTTACATATACACCCACAGATGAAAAAGCCTTCTTTGTGAAAGTACAGAGACACAGTTTGACTTTACCTCCTTCACCCCTCCAAGGTGGTATAGCTCAGTGCCACGAGAGAACTTCTCTGCCCATGGTTTTTCCGAGGGGGAGAATGAAAGTGTGTGAATGATTCCCCAATGTACAGGACACTACCACTTCACTTTTGCCTCATCCTGTGTACTGAGTCATGAGCTTTACAACGAGGGGACAGGAAGAGACTAGGAAAGTGGTAGGTAGGGCTCTTGGAGGGCATTAAAGAGATGGACATCCTACTAACTCATATTGAGGACTCCATGAAGAAGCTTGCCCAAAAGCCACTCAAGATTTATCACCCACAGATCCGCCTAACTGGCCAATGGTCACCCCCAATGCTCCACATCCACATACATGCCCACCCTGTGACCAGATCCTTGTCCATGCTTCTATCAGCAGTGAGAGCAAGTTTTAACAGACAGCTAGTGGTCACATGCAGTAACCAGCAAGATTATGTGGGCAAAGGAAAGATAACAAACTTTAGCTTTACCTCTGCCTTTGCATTTTGGGAAGAAATAGAGAGGCTGTCAGCACCAAGCCCGGTGCACTGCAGGATCAAAAAAAGGGATATAATCTTAAGAGTTTTGCCACAAACGGGAACAAGAAGTATAGGGCAGGTATATCCATAAAAGGCCTGAGAAAGCTTCAGAATCCCTAGCAGGGCTAACAGAAGGTTTGTTTGTTTGTTTGTTTGTTTGTTTGTTTTTCCCAAACTCAATTAGTAAAGGCTAGATGAGATGAATGCTACTTCAAAAGTGAAAACAGCAATACAAGACTTTCATGCAAAATGAAGCAGAAATATCTATACTTATATCTGAAAAATATAGACTTTAAGTCAAAAACTGTGACAAGAGATGGAAAAGGTTATTATAGAATGATAAAAGGGTCATTTGCCAAGAGGATATAACAATTATAAATATACATGTACTAAACATCAGAACAGCTAAATATCTTAAGCAAATAGTAATAGCTCTGAAGGGAGAAAACAACAATATAATAAAAGTAGGGAACTCAAATACCACACTTTCAACAATGAATAGATCACTCAGACAGAAAATCATTAAGGAAACATTATATTTAAACTATACTTATATAACAAATGAATCTAACAGATATTTACAGAGCATTCCATTCTACAGCAGCAGAATATATATTCTTCTAAGTGCACATGGAACATTTTTCAGGATAATTCATATGGTATGTCACAAACCAGTTCTTAGCAAATTTTTGAAAATTGAAATCATACCAGTGTCTTTACTGACCACAATGGTATGAAACTAGAAATCAATAACAGGAGGAAAATTGGAAAATTCACAAATATGTGGAAATCAAACAGAACACTCCTGAACAACCAATGGGTTAAAGAAGAAATCAAATAGAAACCAGAAACAATTTTTAAACACAAGTAAAAATGGAAACACAACATACCAAAACATATAGGATGGAACAACAACAATTCTAAAAGGAAGTGTACAGTGACAATTGCTATATTAAGAGCAGGAAATATATTTTTTTTAAAAACTAACTTTACTTCAAGAAACTAGAAAATGAAGAAAAAACTAAGCCCAAAACAGGCAAAGGAAAGGAAATTATAAACATCGGAACAAAAATAAATGAAATAGAGACTAGAAAAAACAATAGAAAGGATCAACAAAACTAAGAGTTGGCTTTTTAAAAAGATAAACAAAGTTGACAAACCAAGAAAAATAAAATAGAGAAGACTAAAAACACTGAATTCATAAATGAAAAAGAAGGCATTATGACATACCAGAGAAACACAAAGAATGATATGAGACAATTATGAACAGTTATAAGCCAACAAATAGGATAACCTAAAAAAATAGAGAAATTCTAGAAACATATAATGGACCCAGATTGAAACATGAAGTGATAGAAAATCTGAATAGGCCAATACCAAGCAAAGGAATTGAATCTGTATTAAAAAATCTTTCAACATCCCTGGCCCATGTGGCTCAGTTGGTTGAAGTGTCCTCCCACGCACCAAAAGGTGGTGGGTTCGATTCCAGTCAGGGAACATGCCTAGGTTGTGGGTTCGATTTCCAGTTAGACGTTTGCAGGAGGCAACTGACCAATGTTCCTCTCACATTGAAGTGTTTCTTTCTTTCTCTCTCTCTCTCTCCCCTTCTCTCTAAAATCAATCAAAAATTCTTTCCACAAATAAAAGCCCAGGAACAGAAGGTATTTCTGGTAATTGTACCAAGCATTTAAAGAAGAATGAATGCTAATCATTTTCAAACTCTTCTAAAAGTAGAAGAGGAGTAAATACTTCCCAACTCATTTACAAGGTCATGATTACCCTGATACCAAACTCAGATAAGGAATAAAGGCCAAAATCCCTGATGAATATAGATGCAAATATTCTCAGCAAAATACCAACAATTCAAATTTTAAAATAAGTTAAATAGGGTTATACACCATGATTAAGAGGGATTTATCTTTAGAATGCAAGTGTAGTTCAATATACTCAAATAAAAAATGTGATACACCACATAACTATAATTAAAAATAAAAATCATATAATTATCTCAATAGATGCAGAAAAAGCATTTGACAAAATACAATATACTTTCATGATTAAAGTCTCACAAAATAAGTATAAAAGGAATGTACCTGAACATTATAAAGGCAATATATGACAGGTCCACAGCTAAGATCATACTAAATAAAAGATTGGAAGTTTTGTTTCAAGATAAGAAACAGGACCAAAGTGTCCATTCTCACCACTACCTTAGGGCTGGAAGTCCTAACCAGAGCAATTAAGCAAAAAATGAAATAAAAGGCATGCAAATAGAAAAGGAAGAAGTAAAATTGTTTGTGTTTTCAGATGATCTGGTCTTCTACATAAAAAATCCTGTTAGAAATGTTAGAACTAATCAATAAATTCAATCAGTATACAACATCAACATACAGAAATGGGTTGTGTTTCTAAAGATAACAATGAAATATTTGAAAAATATTCAGAAAACAATTTATTTACAATAGCATTAAGAAATATAAAATGCTTAGGAATAAATTTAAACAAGAAGCTAAAAGATCTGTACATTGAAAACTATAAGACTTTGATTAAAGAAATTGAAGAAGATACAAATAAATAAAAATATATCTCGTCTATGCATCAGAAAAGTTAATATTGTTAAAATATCTGTAATGCCCCAAGCATAGATTCAATGCAATCTCTATCAAAATTCCAATTATCATTTTTCACCAAAATAGAAAAAACTATTCTAAAATTTGTATTTTTGTGTATAAAACCACAAAAGTTCCTAAAGAGCTAAAGCAATTGGAAAAAGAAGAAAAAAACTGGAGGTGTCATACTTCCTAATTCCAAACTATATTACAAAGCTATAGTAATGAAAACAGTATACACTGGCATAAAAATAGACACATAGATCAATGAAACAGAACTGATAGCACCACAATAAGTCCTTCAATATATGGTCATTCGTATTTGACAAGGGAGTCAAGAGGATTCCATGGAAATAGGACAGTCTCTTAAAGAAATGGTGTTAGGGAAACTGTATAATCACATGCAGAATGAAAGCATACCCCTATCTTATACTATACCCAAAAATTAACCCAAAGTGAATGAAAGACTTAAATTTAAACCTGAAACAGTAAAACCCCTAGAAGTAAAGATAAGAAAAATCATCTTGACATTGATCTGGCAACACATTTTTTAATATGATACAAAAGCATAAGCAACAAAAGCAAAAAGAAAAAATAGGACTACATCAAAATAAAAGGCTTTGTCAGAGCAAAAGAAACAACAAAATGAAAATGCAACCTATGAAATAGAACATAATTGTAATCCATGTATCAATAAGGAATTAATATATAAAATATATAAATAACTCATGCAACTAAATAGCAAGTAAACAATCCAATTAAAACATTGGCATAGGAACTGAATAGTCACTTTTTCAAAGAAAACATACAAATGGCCAATAGGAACATGGAAAGATGCTCAATGTTACTAACTAGAGGCCTGATGCATGAAATTGTGCAAGAGTAGGCTTTCCTTCCCCTGGCTGCCGGGACAAGCTTCCCTCTGGCATCCAGGATCCGGGATTCCCTCCGGCCCCTGGCAGGCACCCAGGACAGGGCTTCCCTCGCAGCCCTGGCTTTGTCTGGAAGGACATCCAGTCTAATTAGCATATTATGCTTTTATTATATCACCTCACACCCATTAGGATGGCTCTTGTCAAAAAGGCAAGAGATAACAAGTGTTGATGAAGATATGGAGAAAAGGGAACAGCATTGTTAGAAATGTAAATTGGTATAGCCACTAGGTAAAACAGTGTGGATTTGCCCCAAAAATTAAAACTAGGATTACCATAAAGAATTGAAATCAGGGTATTGAAGATATTTCTTCATTTTCATGTTCATTGCAGCATTATTCACAGTAGTGCAAGTCTGGAAACAACCTTTACAGATGAATGGATAAAGATTTTATCTATATCTATAACTATATTTATATCTATATCTACATATCTATAGTACATATATATACATAGATATGAAGTTATATGTGTATATGTGTATATATATGCATTTATGTATATAAATATATCTATATGTGAATATTATTTAGCCAGGAGAAATAAGGAAATCCTGCCATTTGCAACAGCATGAATAGAACTGAGAGCCTAATGCTAAGTGAAATAATTTAGACAGAGAAAGACAAATGCTGTATGATATCACTTGTATGTGGAATCTATAAAAGTGATGCTCATAGAAACAGAGTAGACTAGATGGCTGTTAGGGGCTGGAAGATGGAGAAAATGAGGAGATAGCAGTAAAAGGGTGCAAATTTCCAGTTGTAAGATACGTTCTGGGTCTCTAATTATGTCATAGTGACTACAGTTAACAATACCATATTATGTACCTGAAAATCTAAGAGATCTTTAATGTTCTCACCAGAAAAAAAAAATGTAATTACTCAAAACTACCTGGCACTGGGACAATAACAGACATATAGATCAATGGAACAGAACAGAAAACCCAGAAATCAACCCAAGCTATTTTGCTCAATTAATATTTGACAAAGGAGGCAAGAGCATACAATGGAGTCAAGACAACATCTTCAATAAATGGTGTTGGGAAAATTGGACAGATTCATGCACAAAAAATGAAACTAGACCACCAACTTCCACCATACACAAAAATAAACTCAAAATGGATAAAGGACTTAAATGTAAGACGAGAAAACATAAAAATCCTAGAAGAAGCCATAGGCGGCAAAATAGCAGACATTTGTAGTAGGAATGTCTTTACTGACACAGCTACTAGGGCAATGGAAACTAAGGAGAAAATAAACAAATGGGACTACATCAAAATAAAAAGCACAGCAAAAGCCCTAACTGGTTTGGCTCAGTGGATAGAGCTTCGGCCTGCAGACTGAAAGATCCCAGGTTCAATTCCAGTCAAGGGCATGTACCTTGGTTGTGGGCACATCCCCAGTAGGAGGCGTGCAGGAGGCAGCTGATGGATGTTTCTCTCTCATCGATGTTTCTAACTCTCTATCCCTCTCCCTTCATCTCTGTAAAAAATCAATAATATATATATGTATATATATATACATATATGTATATATATACATATATATATATTTTTTTTTTAAAGCACAGCAAAAGAAACCAGAAACCAAACAACAAGAAAGCCCACTGCATGGGAGAACATATTTGCCAATGCTATCTCCGATAAGGGTTTAATCTCCAAAATTTCTAGGGAACTCATACAACTTAACAAAAGAAGATAAACAATCCAATCTAAAAATGGGCAAAGACCTAAATAGACATTTTCCAAAATAGGACATTCAGAAAGCCAAGAGACATATGAAAACATGCTCCAAGTCACTAATCATCTGAGAGATGCAAATCAAAGCAACAATGAGGTACCATCTCACACCTGTCAGTATGGCTATCATCAACAAATCAACAAACGACAAGTGCTGCCGAGGATGCAGAGGAAAAGGAACTCTTTTGCTCTGCTGGTGGGAATGCAGACTGGTGCAGCCACTGTGGAGAACAGTATGGAGTTTCCTCAAACAATTTAAAATCGGACTTCCATTTGACCCAGTAATCCTGCTTCAGGAAATATATCCCAAGAAACCAGAAACACCAATCAAAAAGGATATATGCACCCCTATGTTCATAGCAGCACAATTTACAATAGCTAAGATCTGGAAACAGCCTAAATGCCCATCAGCAGATGAGTAGATTAGAAAACTGTGCTACATCTACACATGGAATACTACGCTGCTGTAAAAAAGAAGGAACTCTTACCATTTGCAACAGCATGGATGGAACTGGAGAGCATTATGCTAAGCAAAATAAGCCAGTCAGAGAAAGATAAATATCACATGATCTCACTCATTTGTGGAATATAATGAACAACATAAACTGATGAACAAAAATAGAACCAGAGTCATAGAAGCATCAGACTGTCCAATCTATGAGGGAAGGTGGGGGTGAGGGAGTAAAAGATCAACCAAAGGACTTGTATGCATGCATATGAGCATAACCAATGGACACAGACATTGGGGTTTGCGGGGGGAGGGCATGTGCTGGTGGGCAGCTGGGGATGGGTCAATGGGGGAAAAAGAAGACTTATGTAATACTTTAAACAATAAAGAATTTTTTAAAAAAGAGAAAAAAGGTAATTATATGAGGTAGTACTAGTATTAACTAACCTAGTGTGGCAATCATTACTTATTATATGTGTATCAAATTATCTGTATACCTTACAAGTATACAGTGTTGTGTGTCAATTATATCTCAATAAAACTGAAAAAAAATCTTCTTAAAAAAAAGAATTCCCAAAGATATCTTGAAGGATAATTACTAGCAAAAACTAGTTTTTGGTGCTCCAAACTAGCTCTACCCTAGCACAAATCTCTCTCTAACTTTTATATTGACTTAAACAAGAATTTAAAGAGAATAGGTTTGTTTTTGTTTTTTAAAGAAGGAGAATGCTACATTTTCTCCATGCTAGTATTCCTCATTTCTTTTTCTACTGCAGCTTAAAATTATACTTCTGAAACCAGGATTTTGAAGGATCTTCTCACTTGGTTATAGTTAGTAACACACAAACTCTCCTAAAGCATCCTTAGGAACAAGCCAACCAAACTAGTTCAAATGGCACAAAAGCCTCCTCTGAAGGGTTATCCCCTTCTGCACCCTTGTAATGGAGTTATGGCTTCCATAAAAACCTGGCATTCTCAATGAGGATAGCAACACCAAGGTAGAGCCAACACCCAATCGCCTTATAGAGCCTCATATTTCAAGCTTTTAACAAATACTTTTAGCAGGATCAAGTTCATAGTGCTAAATATGCTCTATTGCTTCCATTCCCATGGAAACAGGCCCTATGTCACAACAGGAGTGTACACTCACTGCCTGATGGGGAAAAAAGAAAGAAAAGAAAATCTTTGGCTAAAATAAGAGCTCTTATTTGAGAAAAAAAAATCATAGTAGGAACAAGGAAGATATAGGAAAAAAACAAAAATGATCTTTTCTTTCAAAAATTGTGTTTTCCAAAAAGGAAAAAAAAAATCCAGCTTGAAAGATGGAAATGACCTATTAGACACAAATTTAATAAGAAAATAATTTCCAGTGATGTCAGCTACTAAAGGCTGGAAGTTACTTTCAGGTCTAGTTATTCTATTTTCTTTCTTTCTTTCTTTTTTTCTGAGCAAACTGCGTATAAGGAAAACCATACTTAGTGTAGTAACCCACTTTTGAACTATTACACCATCCTCCTAATTCTGCCTCTCCCCTTTTAATCTTGTCACTCACAACCCGTATTAACTCTCCTCACCCCCAAAAATAACATGAAAACTCTTTATCTGGCCTTCAAGTCTCTCCATATTCTGATTCTGAGCTCACTTAGTAACTTCAACCTTTAGCACTTCATTATATGCACCATCTGTGCAAGTCAAGTTAAAATGAGCTGTTTGGCTGTGCACACTGCTTGTACATTTCTGCCAGCCATATTTTATTCTTGTTTTTCCTCTGAATTAAAAGTTCTAACCCTTTATCACCACAATTTCAAATTGTATCTATCCTTCAAGTCACTCATCAAATGTGGCTTCCATTTTGAAACCTTCCTTTCAATGCCTTTGCCATGAAAAATGTCCCTCGCATGGCTCCATATGTCTAACCAGCTCATAAATATAAAACTCACTGTTTTGAATTGCCTTTATTTTTTAAACTTTTTTTCATTCATCACTAGACTGTAAGGCAGGATAAGAAATTTGAAAAACATTGACTTACACATAATTAATGCTCAGTAACTATTACTTAAAGTAACAGGCAAGTAAAATGTTGAAAATTTTCATCTACATAAAAATTTAATCTAAGTGTATCAGATTCATGGGGGGGGTACTTGATGTTGCATTAAATGAAATGGGATAATAACTCATTTGAAACATTCCTATTTGATTCAGGGGAGTTTCATAGCCATGATGAGAATGATTGATGTTTTAATATTAAATTTAAAAAAAAGAGTATATGCATAGAGGCTGTGTTTTTACCCAAGTCACAGTGAAAATCACATATGAAGCTAGGATTAGAGCTGACAATTTTCAGGTCAACAGCTTCATCCACTCACCTTTACCTCTAAGAGGCCATTTCTAAGCTTCCAACAGAGTGATCCTGGACTCCCCCACGCTACTGATTGTTTTGTTTTGTTTTGTTTTTAACTTGGGGAAGTGCACATGCTTCAGTGTCACAACTGAAAACCATTCCCAGGAAAAGTCAGAGAACACGGAATCAGGCAATGAGTACGGCCATCGTGGATTTATTTATTTATTTATATACTTACTGCTTGAGTGTGTATGAAATCATTAAAATATTTCATTTGATATTGGTTGGGAGGTTTATAGGATTCAAATATTCCATCACATTTCTCTAATGGAGATATAGACTTTAAACTTCAACTACTGGAAAATAAATAAATACTAAAAGGAAACAAAGATTTGCCACCCTAAAGCTGCTTTCTGGGATATTGATTTTAAGCTGTTTATTAAGAAACAGGACTCAGAGGGAGCCTTTTACCCACCCCATTTTCCTGCCCAAGAGATTCAGACAAAGAAACCTACTTCAGGAAGAGATCTTAGGCTGTTGCCTTAGCCTAATTTGAATTAATTATTCTAAATACAGGGCTTCAGACAGGGGCTTGTTTGCTAGATACTACTGTGTCCAATTGTTTCTGAGCCTAGAAAAAAATCTCCTACCATGTATGTTCTGCTTTTTCTCAACTACCTATAAATTGCTCGTTCTCACTTCTGAAATCAAAATCCCTGCTCCCCCATCTCCCTCCCACACACACCTTTTCTCCTTTGTCTAAAATGTCTTATATACCCAATGTTGCCTCACTGACTTTGGAATTTTCATGCCCATGTGGATTCTCCATGAGTATGTATGAAAACTTTGCTTTTCTGCTCTTAATCTATCTCTGTTAATTTGATTATTAGCCTATTCTAGAAGAACTTAGAAGGTGAGAGAAAAAGTATTAGTATTTTGTATCCCATACAATACTAAGGAAGAAATATTTTCTTATCAATATTGCCAGCATTTGCTCCTGCTCAGAGATAACTGATGGATGCAGGGTTATGTTTCTTCATAGTTTATTTATTTACTTTGCTATAATTTGGATGCCTTAAATTAATTAAAAGAACATAATTAATTTTTAGACTATTGGCCTAGGATCAATTAAAAGGCCACTTAAGTACCTACAATTAGCAATTTATAACTGATAGCACCACTAAATTAAATAATATCCATTTTCCATGCCTATTGCCTTCAGTAACTTGATTATAACTTTTATTCTTGCTGCAAATGATCTCTGTTTAACGTATGCAAAGCCTGATAGAAAAAAATATATCTTTTAATGTAAATGTGATCATATAACTAAGATTTTAACTCTAATAAGCATAAAGTGAGTCTTTGAGTTCATATAACTTGAAAATTACTTGTCAATCATATAAAAAAGAGCTAAAATCTAGGCCATCAGAGTAAATTGAGGACATGTGGTAGGGAGCTTCTGACCTAGTTCCCAACCATCCTTGCCCCTTGATATTCATACCCTTGTGTAATCCCCTTCCTTTGCACAGGTGTTGGAGCCAGTGATTGCTTCTGTTAGTGGTGAAACAGCACTAACCTTAACTCGTCAACCTTGGTACTTGAGTTCAGCAAAGAAAGAATTCAGAGCCAAGAAACATAGCCGATAAGAGAAAGTTTATTTAGAAAGTCACAGAGGTAGAAAAGGTGAGCCAGCAGGGCTGCATGGACTAAGGAAATGAGTCACAGAGGCAAAAGAAGGGCACTTGGAAAGTTGAAGAACGACAGCAAAGAAAACATGCCTGGGGGAAAAAAGAGGAGGGTTGTTATAGGCGTGCTCCAGAGAGAACATGCCTGGGGAAAGAAGAGGTTGGGGAAAGGTTCAGAATGAGAGAGAGAGAGAGAGAGAGAGAACACTCATGCACTGGGTCTTTCAACTTAAGGGCTTTTATCAGGAGGTCTCAGGGGAGGACCTCAATAGAATGTTCATCATCTTTCCAGGTGTGATTCCTCAGGATCATGGGTCATGGCCTCCACTGATTGGCTGCACCAGGGATGGAGGGGGGTGGGGGTTGCCATTAGTCATCGAAGCTGATCCTGATGTCTTCCATGGCATTGATTTGTCTTGTTTTGCTACTATGGGAGTCATATGAAGCTATTCTCCTGCCCCCTTTGTGAGTAGGTCTACTTCATGTTATCACATGCCAGAGAAGGAAAGGACAGGGGAGCGTCCAGTCCACATGACCAGTGATATGCTAGGGGATAAAAGGTCACCCTGGGGGTGAGTCACCCTATAATTTTCTGTTGCTAGTCACCCAGGACTTTCTACCTTGGTGACCTTCCATACCTTGCTTATCATTTCTACTCTGCTCATGTCTGTCTAACTGCCCACTATAACACTTCTACTATATAGAATATGACAAAAATGATGAAATGACACTTCTGTGATTAGGTTGTTAAAATGCTATAACTTTCATGTTGCTAGAATTCTTTCTCTATTGCCTTCCTGAAATGCAGATTTGATTAAACTATCTGCCATGTTGCAGAGGCCCACGTGACGAAGAACTGAAAGAGGCCTTCAGCTAATAACTAGCAAAGATTTGAGTCCTTCAATCCAATAATTCTCTAGGAACTGACTTCTGTCAACAATACAAGTGAGTTTGGAG
This sequence comes from Myotis yumanensis, assembly GCF_028538775.1. Classification (NCBI taxonomy): domain Eukaryota; kingdom Metazoa; phylum Chordata; class Mammalia; order Chiroptera; family Vespertilionidae; genus Myotis; species Myotis yumanensis. The sequence goes on from NW_027223754.1 coordinate 135,205,889, forward strand.
GAAGCAGATGCTTTCCCAGTTGAGCTTAGAGATGACTACAGTCCTGACAACACCTTGATATAGCTTGTGAGAAGCATTGAGACTGAACCCAGCTAGGACATGCCCATAATCCTGACCCACAGAAACTGTGAAATTATAAATGTGGTATTTTCAAGCAAATAAGTTTTGAAATATTTTGTTATACAACCGTAGATCACTAATACAGGGTGCAATAGGTTCCACAGATGTTGATTCTGAAGCTGAGCAGAGATAGTAACCTCAAATTATGCCATTTTGGGGTATTGGTTATTTTGGACTGGCTCATTTTAATAAACAGCAGACACAGGAGATACTGTGAAAGCCAAGTACAAGTTACCCTCTGTAATAAGACATTTACATTTGTGAGAAAAATCTCCATCTGTAAGTGTATTTTCCTTGCTGAACCAAGTCTATTTTTACTATCAAAGGAAAAGGTTTTGGGCTAAAATCCGCCCGATCTTATCTTTGGTTTTTGTGTTTCACTGGTAAACACCAATAACTGACTCTCCAGCCCAACACCCTTGTTTTTAGCTGAAGGTGATATTTGAGATAAGACTTCAGCCATTATGGTGAGTTACTCTGTGTTCTTAGGTCTCTCCTATTTATATAAAAGGTATTCATGTTATTAAAATGTCATTTGTCTTTCTCCTGCTAATCTGTCTTGTGTTAATTTGATTGTTACTCCAGCCAGAAGAACTGGAAGGGTAGAGGATGAACTTTCTTCCCTCAAAATCCCATCACTGAAACAGGGATATAATTCATGACCTAGACAAAATCAATCAGGATATTTTATACCTAGAAGCATAGTGACTGGCTTAGATTAGACATGTGACCTAAACTGGACATTCATAGTCACTGCACAGAATGCTGACGGACATGCTTAAGGACAAGCTGATGGCATCTTGGACCCTCAAAGAGAGACAACCTTACAATGGATTTGAGACAAAGTGACAGAAATAAATTTGGTCCTTGATTGCATTACTAGACACTAGATCAAACCTTGCTTGACACTAGCATAGCTCTGGGTATTTTAGCTAACTGAAATATTGTTCCTGGTAGAAGTAGGGTTCTTCCACAGAGTCATGAGAAAAGAATTTCAGGGACCCACGCATAGAAGGATGAAGTGTAGTGGTAAGATTTATTGGAGAAAAGCAAAGGACTGCCCCCAGGTGCTCAGTGTCTCAAACATGACCAGATGGCTCAGCTCTGTCTGGCTATGGAATAAGTCTGGACCTGGGGCTGCAAGCCTGCACTTATCCTCACCAAGCCCACACGGACCAGGGCCCCAAGATGCAGAACTTCTCTGTGTCTCATTTTCCCATCTGCACGTTCACCACCACAGCTGCATTTAGGCCGTGACCAGTCCTGCACTTGGACCCAAGCTTGGCCTTGCCCTTGGGCTCATGCAGCTACCAGACTCACAAAGTTGCTACAGAGAGAGAGAGCAGGGTAAATGAAGGGGCAAACAAAGAATCTCAGGCCTTTGTTAAGCTTTGATTATATTATCTTGGGCTTAGGAAAGAGCATGGTTTCTTTAAACTAACCAATATCTTCCCTGGCTCGTCACAGGCTTGTGCTGGGCTCTCTCCACTATCCAATCCTTTTCCTTGATCTTCTGGGGTTCTGTGTCCCTTATCCAATACAATCCTTCTCCCAGGCTAGCCACCTCCCCTTTATGGTCACCTTTTCAATTCCTATTGCACATACCTCAAAGTAGAAGGACCTCCCCCTGCACCACTGGCTTTTACTGAGCTTAGGCCTAGCAAAGGAATTTCATCTTTATTGGTTCTCCCTCCCCCTGGTAATCCATGGAAAGAGGCCAGTTGCCCCCTGGGGATATTGGAAAGCCAGTTCTTCCTGCTCACGCCTGCTGGCACTGGATTAAGTCCCTAGATGGAGGATGTGGCTGTCTCCTGGGAGCCAATGAATGATGCAACTTCCTAGAGTATCAGGCTTAATTTCTGAATCAGCTCCCTAGCAGATAAGGCTTAATAACTATGCCATTTGCCCCCTTCCTTTATTAATACTAACTAGCTACCTACAGTAACAATATTATTATTAAATTCCGGTTGAATTGAGTTGGCTGATAATTAGCAGAATTAAAATTATGCTAAATAGTATAACTCCCACATTTTTCATATAATCAAATAATTCAAATTAAGCATTTTAAAAGACACTAAAGAGAACCCTGAACCTTTTTCAATTAAGTGATAAAATATATCTCCCATAACAGTGACAGTCATAAAAGCATATATTATAACCAAATATTGATATATGATAATTGAACTCAAATGAACTGCAATGAAAGTAATATAAACAATTCAAGGAAATATCAACACCATTTAATTGTATTATGATTCGCTTTGTAATAATTAAACATCAAAGTCAATACATATAAAAGGGTACTTCTGAAGCAGGAGCATAAAGTGCCTCAAAGCCAACTTTGTTTGAAGATAAGTTGTAAAGTCTACTAAATAGAAAATAAAAATGCCCCCTGTGTAAAAATGTTTGGAAATTGAATGAAAGTTTAATAGCTTTCAAACTGTATAAACTGTTGGGGAAGGAGGATCCATAAACTTCAAAGAATTTTCAAACAATTCAATATTATACCCTTTTCCACCTCATTCCCAATTTATTAATACAAATTTCGATTAGACTACATTATCTAAAAGAATAAAAAGAAAATCAAATTCTGAAAGTTATAAGAACAAAGAAAAGACATGCAGGCCCTAATTAGTGAGAAAGTGGGTTTTCCTTCTGCCATGGTAAATAATGTCTGCATAGCCACCGACCCAAGTAGCAGAGCTGTTTTCACAGACCTATGTTCCTAAGGATGGCTACGTAAGGAGATCACAAATAATCCTATCCTATTTTTTTCCCTGTCTACACAAACCAGCCAATTTTTCAAAGTTCTAAAAAACCCTAACATTTCTTTATATAAAATCCCAAATGTCAAGTATTTTTATAGCAATGCAAAGAATTTTATTGAGACAAATACCATGCCAATTTGTTTCTTTATAAAATCCATTCAACCAATGCTAGTGCTAGAAGGTAAAGAAATTAAAATGTAATAAGAGACTAATATGTTTTAGGTACCATTTTAATATAAGTTACTTTAAAATAATGCCTCTGTTGTTGTACTTTTGTTTTATTATCTTTCTACATTTTTTACAAACTGGAGATGTAGATGCATCTCCTCTCTACTATCCCCAAAGAAAGTAAGGATTCCTTATTAGGATAAGTCTATAAATCAACTCATAATAAATCAGGACAGAGATATTCAAAGTCATCTTAAGGGTTCTAAATGGCCTCCAAGTCAGGAAGTCATAGTAACATATCTAAATGCAGACCACCTGAATCACAAAGAGAGTTGGTTGGCTGTGGGATAATAGAATAACCAAGAAGCAAATTGGTATCTTCAAGGACTCCTCAGACTACCATGTTTCCATAGCTGAGTGGGTCTCCACCTACTGCACTTTGGAATCAGCAGAAAGTTTTCAAACTATTGATGCTTAGGCCCTACCTCCAGAAATTCTGATTTTAATTGATTCGGGTTATGCACAGGGCATTGTAATTATTTTTTAAAGCTTCTTGGAATTACTAATTTATGCTATTTATCAAATCCAAGCTATGATTTGACTTGCCTGCATATTGTAGGGATAAGCCCATTATGCAACTGGGAGAGGTAAAGAATATACTTCCCTGTGTTCCATATAATAGAGGTGTGGCATAGGATACCATCAGGATTTGTTCAGAAAAATGAAAGCATTAACAAGGCCATTGGAAAATAAAAGATCTGGAACTTATTGAGATACAAAGTGACATTAAAAACAACAAATTCCTAAGACATTCCCTTCTACTCTATCCTCGCCCTTTCTTGTGAATCTAGTGGTTTCTATAGATGGAGGAAGAAATGAGAAGAGACTGAATGTCATTTAATTTATTAAATGAAACATTGCTTCTTATAGGGTGCCATAGAACATGCAGCCAAAACCATCATAATAATTGTCATCATCATCATCAAAGTTTCTCCTATCCATTTGGGCACTGCTTTAATTTACATGAACTTAAAACCCTAGAAGTCTTAGCTATAGGGAGAAAAAAATATCTTAACTGATTGAATGAAACAAGGAGAGTGAATATCAGAGTATACCCAAAATAGAGTTATGAAATATTACCTTTGTCCCCCTATACTATAAGGAATCTAGGTCCATATGGATAAAACAGATTTGTAATCATAATCCTTATAATATAAAAATGCTTACATTTAGTTTAATCTGACAGGGACATATAATATAGTGAAAAACATATAGTTGTCTTATAGTCTGCAACCTCAGAATGTATTTAACTGTTACATCTATGCCCTCTCTAAGCTTATGCAGGATGACACAGTTCCTCAGTGGATCAAGAAATAACCTACTTGAGGAAACCAAGATAGTGGCATAGGTAATCACCTATACTTGCTGCCTCTCACAACCACATCAAAACCACAACTATAAAGCAGAACAACCACCACCCAGAACCACAGGAAAGCTGGCTGAGTGGAAGTTCCACAGCTAGAGAGGTGAAGAAAGTGCATTGAGACTGGTAAGAGGTGCGAAGGCACCTGGATGTGCTGCTCTTTTAATCGGGAGGGAGATACAAGCTCCCGCTTGCTCTGAACTCCTGTTCCGGGTGAGACTCTGGGGGAACCAGGCACATATGGGGTGAAACTGGACTGTCTGGCATCAGGACCGGAACGCGGGGGTGGCTTACTCTTAGAGGTGCTCGAAGCAATCATTGTTCCTGCACAGGGGCGCGGGATGCGGAGAACCTAGGACCTCTCTGGTTCAGGGCAGCCATTGCTGTTTGCTCTGCCCTGGTGATTCCCAGAGACCCCACCCCACCCAATTAACAACCCCACCCAAGCTGTGGCTTTTGCATATGAATGGCCTATTCTTTCACCTAAAACATTGGCTTTTGCATATGAATGGCCTGTCCTTTCACCTAAAACAGTGGTTCTTAACCTGTGGGTCTCGACCCCTTTGGGGGTCCAAGGACCCTTTCACAGGGGTCGCCTAAGGCCATCGGAAAACACATATATAATTACATATTGATTTGTGATTAATCACTATGCTTTAATTATGTTCAATTTGTAACAATGAAATTGGGGGCCTTATCAACATGAGGAACTGTATTAAAAGGTCACAGCATTAGGAAGGTTGAGAACCACTGGCATAAAACAAACTGCCCTTGGGTCAGAGAGCCCCAGAGATTCCAAAAGAAGGCCCACTGCCTGGCAGTAGCAGCAGCCTTGCTTCACAGCCGGGCCTTGTCTGGGCACTTCCAAACCCCATACAAGGAGGAGGAATCTACGATGTCTCTGTAGCTCCTGCTGGGCGGCCCCAGACAGTGGCTGACCTTGCAACTCCTTGGAGATATAAGAGCCAGTGTACCCAGTGGTCAGAGTGAAACCATTCCAGATTACAACTCTTCATATCCATAAGAGACACACTAAGGGGCAGACTCAGTGAGCGTCAAAGCCCCACTGAGCAAGTCCTGCCCCACAAGGTGTCTCCTGCGCAACAGATTCTCCAGTGTAGACACAGATGGTCCTCACAGACAATTGGCCTGGAGGTCAATTCCTCCCAATGATACCAACAGCAATCAAGGGTTAACTACAATAAGACTGTACAAACAGCCCACAAAGGAGTGCACCAAGAGCATCCACCTCAGGTGACTGGGGAGGTTGAGCCACTGGGCCTGATAGGACACAAGGCTACTCTATCAACTCAAGGAGACTCAGGAGCTACCCAGTACATAGAAACAAACACAGGGAAGCATCCAAAATGTGGAGACAAAGAAACAAATCACAAATGAAAGAAATGGATGAAAGCAAAATACTGGATATAGAGTTCAAAACCACGGTTATAAGGTTACTCAAGAATCTTCTAGAAACCTCCAAGAAATTTAGTGAGACCCTCAGGGGTATGAAAAGGACCAATCAGAAATTAAGCATACATTGACTGAAATAAATAATAATATACAGAGATCCACAGCAGACTAGAGGATCCCAAGAATCAAGTCAAAGATTTGAAATATGAAGAAGCAAAAAAACACCAAACCAGAAAAGCAAAAAGAAAAAGATTCCAAAAATATGAAGGTAGTGTAAGGAGCCTCTGGGACAGCTTCAAGTGTACCAACATCCGAATTATGGGCATGCCAGAAGAAGAGAGAGAGCAAGATATTGAAAACCTATTAGAAGAAATAATGACAGAAAACTTCCCCTACCTGGTGAAAGAAATAGACTTACAAGTCCAGGAAGCACAGAGAACCCCAAACAAGAGAAATCTAAAGAGGACCACACCAAGACACATCATGATTAAAATGCCAAGGGCAAAAGACAAAGAGAGAATCTTAAAAGTAGCAAGAGAAAAACAGTTAGTTACCTACAAGGGAGTACCCATATGACTGTCAGCTGATTTCTCAACAGAAAGTATGCAGGCCAGAAGGGAGTGGCAAGAAATAGCAAGAACCTACAACCAAGATTACTCTACCCAGCAAAGCTATCATTTAGAATTGAAAGTCAGATAAAGAGCTTCACAGACAAGAAAAAGCTAAAGGAGTTCATCACCACCAAACCAGTATTATATGAAATGCTGAAGGGTATTCTCTAAGAAGAGGAAGAAAAAGGTAAAGATAAAAATTATGAACAACAAAGTGACAACAAATACATATCTATCAACAAGTGAATCTAAAAATCAAGTGAATAAAAAATCTGATGAACAGAATAAACTAACTGCTAAATATAATAGAATCAGGGACATAGAAAGGGAGTGTACTGACAATTCTCGGGGGGGTGGGGGGGGGAGAGATTGGACAAAAATCTTACACCCATGGATGAGGACAGTGGGGGGTGGGTAAAGGCAGAGGGTGGGGTGGGAACCGGGTGGAGGAGAGCTATGAGGGGGAAAAAGAGGAACAAATGTAATAATCTGAATAATAAAGATTTATTCAAAAAATAAAAATAAAAAAGGAAAAAAGAAAAAAAGAAATATCCTACTTGAAATCAATATGCGACTAATACTTTCTCAAATTCAACCAACCTCTGGATTAAAAATAAGTCACACAGACAACATCTCAAATTCAAATTGTACATTGTTACTATCTGTCTAACTGTAAATATCTAGTCTCCTTATTTCTACATCTATTTCAAATGTGTTCACTGACACTCTACTTTGCCTCAGTTGTCATTCATTTCAGACAAGCTGAACACAGATAAAACTCTTCTTAATGTGCACTCCTTGAAGAAGATGACTCCCATAAGCTTCTTCCACTGATTATTCTGAAGCAACTCTGATTATCTATTCAAGTCACCCAATTCTTCCCAGAGGTTTCAAAGAAAGAGGTGACAAAAATGTACTTGAGTACACTTTCATCCTTACTAGGTCAAGGCTCTACTGTCCTCTATAAATCTGGGGAGAATATCAAATTTGTTTAAAGTTCTGTGTCATCTTTCATCATCTGATCAGTGAGGCCATACAGTTTGTATCTCTGCCTCAGAGAATCCCTTATAAAAATGAGAATCTGCCCTGGCCAGCTTGGCTCAGTGGATAGAGCGTCAGCCTACGGACTGAGGGGTCCCAGGTTCGGTTCCGGCCAAGGGCACATGCCTGGGTTGCCGGCTCGATCCCCAGTGTGGGGTGTGCGGGAGGCAGCCGATCAATGATTCTTTCTCATCATTGATGTTTCTATCTCTCTCTCCTTCTCCCTTTCTCTCTGAAATCAATAAAGAAATATTTTTAAAAAATGAGAATCTTTACTTTCCTTCTGTCTTCTCTGTTTTAGTAAGGCTCATCCCCAGACCTCAATTCTGATAAAAAAAAAAACACCTTCCCTCAGTCTCTGTCTTTAGTAACTTACCTTTTCCAGTTTTCTTTCTCCAATTTAAATCAATGCACCCAAATAGAAGCCTGGGAACCATTTGCCCCACCATTTATTACCCACTTCCAACTCTACATTACAGTTTTGTCTCAGAGATGTCTCTACTCTACTTGTAAATTTATATATAACTTTGAGTAAAAAACCAAACTAACATGCATATAAACAGTAAATAATATTTGATAATATAAAAATGTTGCTTTGTAAATATTCTAAGTTAATACACATAATATATAAAATATAAAATTATTCAATACAAAAAAATAAAATAACAAGAATCTAATCTGAAATAATTCCAGGGTGGCTTCTTTGCATACAAAGCAATTTACTACAACAATAAGGAAATTACATGTTAAGATAGATCATATGTTAAGGTAGATTTTCAACCAGTGTGCCATAAGAATTTTTAAAATATGCAGTACCTGACTATTTAGTCAGGGGCACTGACCTCTTTTCCCTTAGATTATCAAATAAAAAAAAAAAAATGACAGCCAACACAACAACAGCTGTCTGATGTTAATGAATCAGAACATACCTACTTTTTTTTGTTTGTCAGACCAGAAAAACATATTTAAAAAGTTGTGTTGTTTGTTTTTTGGGGGGTTTTTGGTTTTGTTTTGTTTTGTTTTGCTGTGGCACAGAATTTTAGTAATTAGTTTATGTGTGCAATGAGATGAAAAAGGTTGAAATTTGCTGCTCTAGAAATCTTGATGTATGCTTGAATAGATTCAGTTAATATCTCATAACCAATGAGTTAAGTGAAATCTGGTAGTTTTGTAGTCTTATGGCTTTTTAATGAGAGGAAAGAAGAAAGGCAGTTTGGCAGTTTCTGTAACCTAATATGTTGGAGTGTTTCCCTAAGCCATCAGGTCCACTTTGGCTTATTTTGCATTAGCCTATCAATAAGAAGAGAAAATTTTCCAGAATTTATTTCTAAAAATGTCTTTCTTCTTTATGCTAGATGTATAGATGAGTCTCCAGTGTACCAGAGATTTCACTGTTTCATTACAAGGCAAACAATCAATATTGGCAAGTAACAATTTTTAAATACCTTGAAAATTATCAAAACTTTGCATGTATCATAGGCTTGACAAGTGAAAATAGGTCCAAGGTGTATATTTTTTCAATCAGTACATATTCTATAAGAATTATTCTTGGGGAAAAAAGGCTTTAAAATTATTAATATACTTATTTAAAAAATCATCATTATTAAGCATTTCCCTTCTATCTTATAATTAATAATCAGTAGAAGTACTTGCAATTGGAATTTTTTTTTTACTTTTCCCCCCCTTTTCCCCTATTGACCCTCTCCAGCCCCCTTGCCCTCTACCCCTCAGGCCTTCGGCACTGAAATTGGAACTTTTGAATCTTATAATTTATATTTAAAAGTTCTTCAAATTGATATTTGATAAATTATTATTGAGGAAATACCATAACCATTTCATAATGATTGTAGTACAGAGATATTAGTAGCAGAAATTTTCTTAGGAAAAATATCTATTTTACATATTTATAAAGAGAGTAAGTAGTGAAAAGGTATAAAATCAAATATTAAAAATAATTTCCCAAGTCAAGTCTTTACAAACCAAAAAAATAAAAAAATAAAAGGTTGGGTTTAAATATAGAGGTCAGCATAATAGCCCCATATTTCTCAATTATGTGAATAATTGATAGAAAAGATTGTTGATTTGATACACAGACATTTGCATCAAATTGCCCAAGATTAACAGCATTATGTCTGTAGCAATTGGAATAAATTTGTGACAGTACAGCCAAACTCTTTTTTCTCCTATTTCATAGCCATATAGGTAGTTGATTGGGCGGTCAGCTGTAATGTATCTGTAAACACAAGTCAGTAAGCCAGAGTGGGCAAAATTCAGCTAAATCCTAGTCCAGAACAATGGAAAAAATAATTCTTTCTTTCTTTTCTGACCCTACTGAGATAAGAGAGGGCTCCATTTCAATGACACTTTACTTAATTTCCATGTGTTTCACAAAAGCCTGGAGCAGAATTAGATATTGTTTTATCTAATGCCAAAGTTATGCATCCTTTCTTCTATTCCAGCTGATTGTTCAGGTTCAAAAATAAATCATATTTTATTTAATATGAAATTTAAAGAAGGAAAGATTATTTCTGTAGTTCCTTCTTTTCCATTGATTTATTTTAAGACAGAGCAAATGAAATGCTGCATATAATTTAGACTTTAAGAAGACATCTGCAATAAGGATTGTTTTATAAATATCAGGAATTCTCTACAGGAGCAGGAACATAATAAGATGTTATTTCTGGACATAAACTGGAAGAAGACATATTACAAGACAATATTGTAAAATTGTTGATATCACTTTCTAAACCCAAGTTTTGTTCCCTGATTTCAATAAACCTGAAAAGTCAAGGCTATATTAAGCTTTAATTTATGTGGAATGAATAGAAGGAAAATTACTCTCAAGATTAGTGCACATTTGGTCCTGTCCAGCATGTCCATGGAGATATTTGGCGCATGCCAAAAGATACTTGAAATTTGGTCCTATTCAAAATCCCCACACTTAGAAAATGTTCCTGGGTTCAAATAGCCTATAACATTTATTTATACGTTTGGTTTACAGACTAATACATAAAAAGTGTGGTTATATCCTATTGGTCCAATAATTGTGGTGTGCCAATAATAACCCTTCTCATTCCGGTCGCCTAGCTGGTAATGGCACATGATCAAGGACATTTTGGTGTGGAACAAATAGCTCCATGGATACTTTGAGCCAAGTGCCCTGCAAGGACCCTCACATACTCATCAGGTATGAATTGATCTGTAAACAAATTGTACAATTATATTAATTTACAAGATTACAATAACAATATTTAAGATTTATGCTTATTTCAATATCATAAAAAATAATTTGTGTCAAATACCCAGTTCCCAGGTTTTGATTAATATACATTTCTTGAAGGGTAATTCAAGTGCTACTCATAATAGAAGTCATAATATTCAAGTTACTAGGTAAATCTGGAAATATAGCACTCATGGCCAGCTTAAAATATCTAGATTTTGGTCTTCAAACATTACATCAGGTTGCTACTGGCATTAACACTAGAGGAGGAATTAAACAATCTGCCAATAGAATTGTTTGCCTAAAAACAAACACATTTGATTGAAACAGCAGATTCTAAATAATTTGTTATTCAAATTAAGTTGAATTGAACCAGGAAAATGAATCACTTATTTCTGTGATGAGGCATATGGTGCTTGAGGTAGCCCATTACAGCTTGTGAGAACTGATTATTAAATTTTTAGTAATTTTGCAAACTGATTGTTAAACACAGCTATTATAAAAGATTAAACTACTAGTATATAAGTATGCAATTCAGTCCATTTTGTATGTATTAAATACTCAAACCTCATCACTTCCTAATTATTTTAGTATATCGTACCATTATCTTTGCTTTTTATATTATTTACCTCTCTTGGTTCTCTTGGGGGAAATATAGTATTATAGTGTGCCACTGTATATCTCTTCCCAATTTTGTGTACTTTGACATCATGTCAGTAGTTTAAAGTTAGCCATAACAAGAATATTTATACCTCAGCAATTAGAAAACACTAGAAATCAAGATTTGATTGTTTTGTTTGCTGTCTAAACTTACTGATAGAGAAAATGTTAATACAGCACACTTAAAATATATCATGGCCATATCTGTTACATTGTGAATAATACATAATTTTCAGAAAATATTATTCCATTGTTTGAAAACTTATCTGATTTAGTAAAGAAGTTGATCATTGACCATTGAATAAAGTTCCAACATATGCCTTTTTTTTGTCTTATTCTTAAATGCAGATGAAAATATAGTTTCATTTTGTCTTATTCTTAAATGCAGATGAAAATATCAACCATTTTCCATGTTGGAAAAACAATCATCCATCAGTTGTTTTTGGATACACAAATTTGACAAAACCAAAGAAAGCATTATGTGAGAATCCATTAGCTATTTGGAACTTACAAGAAAGAATGTGGTATATTTTATTATATAGGATAAAATGTGTGCTACACATCTTTTATATCTGTAAAATTTATAGTAAATTTATATACGCATGAATACACACTTTTGTTTTGTTTCATTTTAGAGAAGCCGATGTTACATTTTCTACCAACAAACTAGAGAGATTTTTTCCATTATGTCAGTTTATCATAGGTAGGTAAGTAGTGTGTTCTGGACTTGTGTGGATTAGCTGAATCTGCTCCAAGTGAGTGGCTCTTCACTAACAGCTACAGAAGTCCCTGGCTGTTTGCCCGTTAGAGGGAGAAGTCTTCTCTGTCATAACTGTACCCATTTTGATTATATAATAAAATTCATGCCGAAACCGGTTTGGCTCATTGGACAGAGCGTCGGCCTGCGGACTGAAGGGTCCCGGGTTCGATTCCGGTCAAGGGCATGTACCTGGATTGCGGGCACATCCCCACTGGGAGATGTGCAGGAGGCAGCTGATCGATGTTTCTCTCTCATCGATGTTTCTAACTCTCTATCTCTCTTTCCCTTCCTCTCTGTAAAAAATCAATAAAATATATTTAAAAAAATAATAATAATAATAATAAAATTCATAATAAACTAAGGTGAACAAATAGCAGACAAGGTAATTAGTCTGATTAAATCATCTCTCCCATGAGAAGAAATTAGGAAAGTTCAAAGGCTATTAGAAAACTACGATGTATGTCAAGTTCCTTCCATCTTTTGGTTCTGCCATCCTCATTATGTTGGTTTTTACCTTTGAAATGGCTAAAGTAGCTCCAACCATCATATCCTCACAGAGAAACTTGCAACAGCAGAAAAACACAAATCCTTTCCTTGCTTTCCTTTCTAAGGCAAGAAAAACTCTTCCAGGAAACTAGTAACAGACTTTCATTTTGCATCATATCACATGCATACTCCTAACTAAAACCAAGGGCATTGAATTACCATGACTGATTTCCTTTCTGTCTCATACTCCCCTGTAATACATAGCATCCTGACACCTAAACAGAACTGAAGTTCAATGAGGATTGTGTGAATGAGCATGAATGAATGGAATTCCTGGCGGTGGCACACTTCTGCCACCTTATGGCTACATGTCAAAATTACAGGATTAGCTTTCTAAGACGTAAACCAAAAAACGAATGTCTTCATTCCTACTTGCTTTCTTCCTTTTCTCCATTCATCTACCACATTTTAATTGCAGGCATCATATATAGCACTGTGCTAAATTCTGGGAATACAAATAATTTTCATCATGGTGTCAGCTGTCAAAAAATTACTATCTAGTAAAAGAAAGGAATATATAACCCAATGCAACATATGGAATACCTCAATAGATGTGTATGCAGCATGGTATAGGACAGTGATGGCGAACCCATGACACGCGTGTCAGAGGTGACACGCGAACTCATTTTTTGGTTGATTTTTCTTTGTTAAATGGAATTTAAATATATAAAATAAATATCAAAAATATAAGTCTTTGTTTTACAATGGTTGCAAATATCAAAAAATTTCTATATGTGACACGGCACCAGAGTTAAGTTAGGGTTTTTCAAAATGCTGACACGCCAAGCTCAAAAGGATCACCGTCACTGGTATAGGAGCTCATTAGAGGTAAATACAGTTTTTTAAAAAGGTGTTAGATGACTTTTTACAATAAATAAACTTTAAAAAAAATTATCTGTCCCCATGCTGAATTTTAAGAAGTATACCTTTTTGAATATGCTATATCTGCTTCAATAAAATCACTGAACCATAAATTAGAAAATTACCACAACTTTCATCTCTTCTAGAGATTCAGTACTAATTCAACTGTCTAAATCATTCAAATCATGGGAGTCTTTATAAAAATTTAGTGATTCCCTAGAGATTAAAAATTCACACAACTTTTCGACTGTTGGTAACCTATGTCAGCATTTGATCTATCTGACTGGAAGACATTTTCCCTAGTGTGAATTCTTCCTTAACAACAAATACAGTTCATTTTTTCTTTAGTCCACATCTGGGGAAATGAAGAATAGGTAAGCAAGAGAATGTCATTTTATAAATAGCATTTTTGTATTCAAAGAGGATTATTAATTAAGCCAACTTGATTTATCTTTCCAGAGTAAATAATGCCAACTCTTTTATAGTATTAGCCTAAAAACAATTTTCCCACTCCTCCAACCATGTTAAATGTTCTCTTAGACTTTTATTTCTTGAAATGCATGATTTAAACTGGACACAATGTTCAAATAAAGGTATTTTTCAAATATCTTTAAGAAAAATGGTGCTTTACATAGAAAAGTAGAATCACTAATTTTTGGAAATTATTAAAAATATATGTTTTGGATGTTAAAATAATTGTTGTGGATATTCATATTGATTATTTTAAAATCCAAAGTGTAAGGCATTTATAAAGTTATTCTTCTATTGTCAAAACTTCAAAGGATACACGAGAGGTTGTGACTTTCTACGTGTCAATCTATGAAAAATCATTCTTATGTGCCTTATCACATACTAGATTACTAGAAAATATAATTCTAAAAAAATATGTTAAATAATTGGTAATATCAAGTTATAACTTCTCTGTGAACTGATTTGAAGTGTTGATAACTTCAGTTTTGACTTGGCATAGTTCCCTAACAATTTTTGTTCTGAATTCTGACTGATTATTAGTCTGTCTCCAATGAGTTTAGTTTTCTTTGATGGATTTATTGCCTGAGTAAGAGCAGCAAACCTTTGAAGATTGTCTAAAGAAGTTAGAAAGTTTGAGTATGCAACATTTATTCATATACTTATATACCACTTTTTAAGAGAGAGGGAGAGAGAGGGGCTACTTATATACAACTTTTGCTCGCACACAAATCTGGGACAGCTAACACATACAAAGAAATAAAATTAAAGAATCAAAAACAAAAAAAAACTATTAGAAGAGAAAGTCAAGACTTAAAAAGAATCCTATCTAATAAAGAGGGGATATGCAAATTGATCATCAGGCTGTCACAAAGATGGTGGTGCCCACAGCGGAGGCTGAGTTCCCATAATGAGCTTTAATGAGCAATCAGCAGGGGACCTGAGGCTGCGTGCTCCCCCACCCCCCGCCCAGTGGGGCTTGACAGGGGACCTCAGGCCACGCTCCCTGCCCAGCAGATCTTGACAGGGGACCTGAGGCCATGCTCCCCACCCAGCGGGGCTTGACAGGGGACTTCAAGGTGTGCCCCCGCCTGGGTGGGGCTTGAAAGGGGCCCTGAGGCTACGTCCCTCTGCCTGGGGCTGCACACCCCACCTGGCGGGGCTTGACAGGGTGGGGCCAGCTGGGTCTGGATCTCGCCCAATGAGAGTGGGACCTGCTGGGTCTGGGTCTCGCGCAATTTTGAGGTTCCATGGGTGTGTGAGGACTTGACTCTAGGTCTCGCGGTGCACCCCAGACTCTGACAGGAGAAAGATTTTCATATACATTTTACTCATTTTTTTCATCTCTGACACTTCTATTATAGAGAAAGGGCAAATAGCAACATTAAAATATTTCCTCTAATTAATCCACTTTTAATGTGCACAAATTTCATACACCAGGCCACTAGTTCTAATATATAAGCCATTATACATTATGTGAAACTGAGCTTCATTTTTGTATTTAAGCTCTTTGGTAAACAAAGTGAAAAGCGAACAATATGGTAGGTGTGGATAAAAGGGGCCACATGTTAACCTGACAAGCTCAGGGAAGGCCTGCATGGTGGTCTTGCAAACTCAGAGACCTAGAGTAACCACAAAGGATGGTCTGAAATTAAACTAACTAAAAGCAGTTATGGTGGGCAGTTACCAGTACATCCTAGGCAGGTATCTTCACTGACAAGGTCAACCTTCACCTTAACTGAGTCTACCTGTCTTTTTGTATCTATAATAACATACCCTTGAAATGTCTGGGTAACTTGTAACTTCCCTTTTTCTGACCACTTGGGGCACAACCTAATGTGCCTGGGGTCCAGGACAGATACCACAAATTCCTTCATTGTTATGTTAATTGTTCCTGCACCCACGTAAGTATGTGTCTATCATTTTACCTTTTATCCAATCCCAGGGATTTCCCTGCTTTGCTTTCTCCCACCTTTCTAGAAGATCACTAATGAATTTCATGTAACCCACCTTCGTCCCTTCCTTTGATTGCAATGTATAAATACAGATGTAACCCGCCATTCTCCAGAGCATTATCTCAATTCATTGAGGCTCTGCTTCCCAGCATATGTTGACAGTTTGGCTCAAATAAACTCACAAAATTCTTTACAGGTTTCAATGGTTTTTTACGTTAACATAGGTTATATAACTATATTTCAGAAAGTTTTTTTTTTGTTAATAGAACTGAACTGTAATGAAAATACCTTACGTAGTACTTTAAAGTCCACAACTTTAAGTGTTTATGTGGAAAACAACCTCAAACTAGTCAAAGAGCAAATAGAGCAACAGACTTTCACAAGATACCATCATCTGTTAATGTGTTACATGGAATGATTTCTATGGTTACAAGAACCTGGCTTTCATATATGGGGCAGATCACCTTGAAGTAACAAGAATGAACACAATTAATATTTAAAATGTTTGAACCTATTAGTAAATATAATTTTACTGATTGTCCTCTTATTTCTGATAATCTCATTTGTTTTCTTTTAGTATTTTGGTAACTGGAAAAATAACATTATTACTTTATCCTTTTAGGTTTATAGCAAGAGAACATTATTTATCTCAGATTTCTTTCTTTTGTGGGTACACTGCAAGAAACTGCTGGACACCCGAATAACTGAAGACTGTTCTTATCTGGTATGAGATAAGAGACCAAGAGACAAAAACCCTCTTGTCACTTTCAACTCATACTGGCTTTCAGCATGAGTCCTTCTACATTAAAGAGCAGGTAATGCCCATATCCTTTACTGTATTTTATGTCCCACAAAGACTAATAAAAAGAGAATTATCTTCATTTATTTTCTAGAAGTAGGTGATGCAAATCACAATGCCTAAAATATAAACACTTTAAAATAAAATCCAGGGCAAGGACAGACCTTCAGAAAGTGAGAAGCCACCTTTTCAAACTATTAATTCAAGTTGACTTGGGTACCATGAGCTAGAATGCTGTACAGAAAAGCCTGCTGATGTGATATTCTAGGAGTGAGTCTACTGGTTCTCATTTACTCCAACTAACCCCTTAAATGTTTCTTTGTGAAGTTGGTTACAGTATAGCCAATGCAATGCATGGATATCCAATGAATGCAATAAATGCAGAGATAGTTTAATGCCACATGACTTTACACACTCACACACACACACACACACACACACACACACACACCTACCTTTATTATTGTTATCATTCCTCTATTACCATCTCCCAGAGATACAAATAATTTAGCATAATTCCATGTATTCAAAATAGAAAAGCTTGTTATATCCTTTCTCTTGGATCCACATATTGCAATGTAAGGGCAGGTTTCAAAAACAATGAGATAGTTTATTCCTGATTTATCATGCACGTGTTTTTAGTGCTAAAGACTAAATTCCCTGCCCACACTTTAATATTTAAAAGTACCTAGGATTACCCAAAATAGCTAACACAATATTAAAAGATAAGAACAAAGTTGGAGTTCTGGCACTATCTGACTTCAAGACTTACTATAAAACTACAGTAATCAAGACACTCTGGTATTGGCAAAAGAATAGACAAATAGATCAATGGAGCAGAATAGAAAGCCCATAAATAGACCCCAATAAATATAGCCATCTGATCTCTGACAAAGGAGCAAAGGCAATACAATGAGGAACAGATAATCTTTTCAACAAATGGTGTGGGACAACTCTAGATATCCAGGTGCCAGAAGAAGAGAAAAAAAGCATGTAGACACAGACCTTACAACCTTCACAAAATTTAATTCAAAATGGATAATAGATCTGAATGGTAAATGCAAAATTATGAATCTCCTAGAAGATAACATAAGAGAAAACCTAGACAACCTTGAGTTTAGCAATGACTTTTAAGATATCACACCAAAGTCATGATCCATGAAAGAAAGATTAATAAGCTGAACTTTTTTACAACCGAAATATTCTGCTTTGCAAAGGACACTGGCAAGAATGAAAAGGGAAGTCACGGACTGATAGAAAATATTTGCAAAGACATATCTGATAAAGAACTGTTAACCAAAATATACAAAGAACTCCTAAAACTCATCAATAAGAAAAAAAACAACTGATTAAAATGTGGTCAATGACCTTTAGAGACACCTCACTAAAGAAGATGGACAGATAGTAAATAAGCATATGTCATCAGGGAAATACAATCCTAATATATATAAAGAGCTAGGTGGGTGCCGTCACGACTGAACGGGCAACCGGTCACCATGAAGCGCATGGAGCACCTCTTGGTCCCTCCTCTTCCCCGACCCCTGAGCCGCTCACCATGATGGGGGCCTGGCGGTGGGGTGGGACTGGGGACTGTTGAGCAGCAGTGGTGGGCTGCTTTGCGGGTGGTCATGAGTTTAGCGGAGCAGGCAGCAGGGAGTTTCGAGTTTCCTAAAGCAGTCGTGGGGCAGGGGAGTTTCGTGGAGCAGTCGCGGGGTGGGGGCAGGGGAGGTTTCGCGGAGCATCCAGCAGCGAGCTTCGCAGGGTGGCAGCAAGCTTCGCTGAGCAGTCAAGGGGTGGGGGGAGCCTCGCGGAGCAGTCGCGGGGTTCACAGAGCCTCCTGCGGTGGGAAGCTTCACGTAGTGTCGCAGGGCGGCAGAGGCCATGCGAGGAGGGCCAGGCTAGGCCTAGGGACCCTAACCGCGCATGATTTCGTGCGCGCTGGGCCTCTAGTCTAAAATAATAATGACATATCGCCACACACCTATTAGAACCACCAAGAACCAAACACTGACAATACCAAATGCTCGAGAGGATGTGGAGCAATAGGAACTGTTATCCATTGCTGGTAGGTGTACAAACATTTTGGAAGATAGTTTGGCAGTTTCTTACTAAATTAAATATATTTTTACCATATAGTTAAGCAATAGCACTTCTTGGTATTTAGCCAAATGTGTTGAAAACATGTATCTACCAAAAAACCTGCACACAGGTGCTTATAACAGCTTATTCGTAATTGCCAAAACTTGGAAGCAACCATGATATCCCTCCATAGGTGAATGGATAAATAAACTGTATTACACACAGAAAAGAAAATATTCAGTGCTAAAAAGAAATGAGCTATCAAACCATGAAAAGTCATGGAGAAACCTTAAATTTGTATTACTAAGAGAAAGAAACCAATTTGAAGAGGTTACATACTGTATAATTTCAACTATAAGCCATTGTGGAAAAGGAAAACTATGGTGACAGAAAAAAAAAAAATCAGGGGTTGGGATGGGGAAAGGATAAATAGGTGGAGAATACAGGAATTTTAAGGCATTGAAAACATTCTGTCTAATACTATAATTATGGATATGTGCCATACATTTGTCCAAACCTGTATAATGTATATGCAAGAATAAACCCTAATGTAAACTATGGACTTTGAGTGTTAATGATGGGTGTAGGTTCATCAATTGTAATAGATATACCATTTTGGTGGTTAATGTTGATAATGGGGGATACATGTGTGGGAGCAGTGTTATAAAAGAAATCTCTGTATCTTCCTATCAGTTTTACTGTGAATCTAAAATGCTCTAAAATAAAATGTGTATATTTTTTAAAGTACCTAGGGTTTACCCACAAGAAGAGCCAGATGGTGTTTGGCTTGATTAATAAAGTTTAATTCAATTTTAAAATACGAATCATGTTTCTTACAAATTTTGTACATTTTTTATGGCAATGCTCTTGCAATATAATAACATTGAATTTTAATAAGAATATGTTAATGTGTTTGTGTATTCACTATTTATTTACCAAAATTTGGTTGAATATTTTACACATAGTATTTCATTTAAACTTTATAATAATCTTTAAGGCAAGTATGCATACTCTTGTTTTCCCTAAAATACAATGCCCTTTGTTTTGGTGTAACATCTTTTCACTTATAATAACCCACTTAAAGTTTACTTACATTTTGATTTTACTTTTATTTTGCAGATATAGAAAATGCTTAAAACTTTTGTGCAAATTCCCTTAAAAAAATCTTACATGTTAAAGCTCATTCAATATCATTTTCTAACTTAAAGAAATCTTTTAATCAGGTTCTTTCAAGAACCCTTTCTTAGTAACTTCACCCAGAATAAAAACCAAAATCTTATTATGACCTTTTAGGCTACATAGTCTGATGCCTCAGTAGCTTTCAGATCTTTGAAGACTATGTTATTCTTCAACTATGCCATACAAACTCTTACCTCTAGTCTAGGCCATTATGTTTGCTGTTTTCTTTTCCAGAAATAATTTTTGCCCAGTAGCAACAGAACTTTCTCACTCACATCCTTAAAGTCTTTAATCAAAAATTGTTTTCTCACTGATTTCTATCCTGGCTATCTCCCTAAAATCAACCTTCCTAAATACCTTACTCTATTGCCTGAGTATTATTTTTAACATTTACCATTGACTAAGTTAATAACTTTACTTATTTATCTAGTTTATGGAGGTAAATATTTACCTCGTATATTCTTAACATTTACCATTGAGTAGCTTAATAACTTTACTTACTTTACCTTATTTACCTCATTTATTCTCTGCCTCTTTCTGTACACTCTCCAAGTTAGGTGTTCAATAAATATTTTTAAGCAAATTATTTTAGCAGCAGCCAATATTCTGCTTAAGAAAGAACAAATTAAAATAAGGTACAAGAAAATGACACCTATTTTTATCACTATTTAATATTCTAGAAGTTCTACATATGTTATAATACAAAACAATGACATATAACAATTAGAAGGAAAGAAGATAAAATCTGTTTTTAGATGGTTATAATCATCTTATTATATAACATAACTTTTGTTATAACTTTTGTTATGTTATATAACCTACAAGATAGAATTTTACAAAGCTATTAAAATTAATTAGAGAATTCAATAAGTTGGCCAAGTATGTATATATGTACACAAACACACATACATATGTAATATTTAATATGTATATGTATATTTGATATCATGCTATAGTCTAGAATAAAATAAAATGTTGGAATACCAGTATATCTTACTGACAACAGCATGCAAGATCTATAATAATAAAAGTGTAATATGCTAATTAGACTGGAGGTCCTTCTGGACAACCTTCCGAATGAAGCTGGGGCTGCAAGGGAAGCCCTGGTCTTGGTTGCCTGCCGGCAGCTGGAGGGAAGCCCGGGTCTCAGGTGCCAGAGGGAAGACCCGGTGTTGGCAGCCAGATTAAGGAGGCCTACTCTTGCACGAATTCCTTGCATTGGGCCTTTAGTGTGTGTGTGTGTATATATATATATATATATATATATAGTGTTGTTAGATAAAAGAGAAAGCAAACTAAACCTAAAATGAAGAAAACTTTGAAAACTTAGTGAGAAACAAAAGAAAGCATTGATAAATGATGAGAAATTTTAATATTATTAAGCTATCATTATATGCATATTATTTCAGTATCAATTTTTGCCAAAATAAGTTCCAGATCAATTACACTATGAAGAATTACAAGATAAAACCAAAATAACTAAAGAAGACATTAAGTTGATTATTTCTCCAAACATAAGATGAGGGTAGCTATCATCAACATGAAAATAAAGAAAGAAACCACAAAGGCAATTCTTGATTATTGAAACTATATTTTTAGCTTCTTTTAAAAATATTGTTAAATAAAATAAAGACAAACAGAAAACTAGAATAAATACTTGTAACATCTGGGAAAGCCAAAGGTTGCTTATTCCTATTGTGGAAATTATATTTAGAAAACAATAAGAAAAATATGTTTACCTACTATGCCAAAGAAAATAGACATTCACACACAAAAAAAATTAAAACAGTCCAATAACATATAACAAACCTTTTGTTCTTGCTAGTAACAAAGAAATAAGAATGAAATACCCAGTTTTGCTGTGTTATATTGCAAAGAGCACCTGTGCACTATCTGTGGGAATATAAAGCAAGACTACTTTGGGGAAACATTCTGGCAAAGTGTTTCAAAACCTGATATGAGTTTATGAAATCTACCTCATGGATTCACTTTGAAATGTGTTTGAAGAAAATAATCATCATGACATAAAATATGTTTTACTATATCTAGAATTGTGAGAAGATGGAAAGAATCTATATAAGCCTATATTTTGAGGACTACTCAAGTGGAAAATTCTCATGATAGATATAAAATTGAATGAAAAAGTAGACCTCAGCATTGTATTTATTTATTATCTTCATTTTGTATAATATAAATATATAATGAATATCAGATATACATGCTATTATGTAAGCATCAAATGGAAATTATCTTTAAATACTTTTATATACGTTTTTCTTCTATCAGCATAAATTTAGTATTTTTTTTTTAAACTGAAGTTTATACGTACATACTGAGTTGGGATGGGGGAGGATGAAGAATAAAGCTGGCGGTGTCCTGCTTCCATACTAAGAAATGACGGTGTTAAGTGGAGTGGTTAAGAGGAGCAAGTTAGGAGTCAAACTACCAGGCTCAAATCCCAATCACCTTCCTATAAGAAAATGTGAACTTGAGCAATCACTGAATGTCTCCACCTCAGTTCTTTTAACTATAAAGTGGATGATAAAAACAGTAGCCTTATTGAGTTGGAAGGGCTGAAATAGTTAATACCTGTAAAGTCCCTAGAATCATCTTGAGACAGAGTAAGCGCCACATACGTGTTCGCTATTATCATCACTGCTAGCACAACTCTACAGAACTGAAAGAACCCTCAGGCCATCATTCATTCCAGTCCCCTAGGTCTAGTCTCAATCTTGTGCTTTGAGTAGTTTTATATTAAGGAGTGAAAATGTGTTATGAACATTATGCCACAGTGGTGAGTGGCATTATAAGTAAAGTCGGATCAAACTGGCAGCTAAGGTTCAATTGCTCCGTGAAACCAAATTTGTCTCAAAGGAAGAATTTTTTAACAGATGTCTGAATACGATGGAAGTTGGATGATGGACTATTATTACCAGACTTCATAATATGTGGTTCAATAGGCACGAACTTGGTGATAAAATCAGGATTGTGGAAAGATGCAGCTCAGTGGGAAATATGCCGGACTAGAAACAGCACAAACTAACCTCTTGTGTGGCTCACTGGCCTGCTGAGATTACTCTATGAATCCGACATAGAATTTCTGGGTTGGAAGTGACTGAGACAATGTTTCCCCCTTTGTGTGTGTTCCATTTCTTCTTTTGAATGTATATTTTCAAAATGAGCTATAGGTACTGATTCATTAAAAATTCCAGGTGGAAATTACAATGAGGCAAGGTAATTTATTGAGCTATTATGTTCTGTTATCACTATATTTTTCCACCTCCACATTCCCCTAAGTTACCCAGATCTTTCTGCCCCTTTATCTGGGAAGAGGCTTGTGTTTGCAGGGCTTAAAGCATTAATTCACTGCAGATTCCTTCTCAGCTTTTGTGTTTTGAAAACTAGATTGCAAGGATTAGAGGATAATGATGGGATAAAGAGGAAGAAGAATATTTTTGACAGGGGTAAGGACGAGCAAAAATAAGAGAGGCAATGCTAGGAGTCCTCATGAATAAGCATGATGGAAGCACTGGATCCTGAGGAGAGTGGGCACCCATTTCCTGTCCCTGACAGTACCACATTACACAGCAGGATTTTAGGTGTGGGCTCCGTTTGGGGAAGTTGGACCTACTGTGTGGAATTACTGACTCGAAAACATTCCCACACTTGGGATAAAAGCAATAGAGATGATTAGCTTCAAAGCTTCAACAAGGAGTGTGTCAGCAGCTACACTGATAGACTAAAGGCTACAGGGCTGCCTTTAGTTGCCAGATTTTTGTACAACACCAGAAGGGGAGTTTCCCCAATAATCAAATGACTGAAATTTTATTTTTTATGAGCTCCAAGTCAGATCTAATCATATGTGTATATGTGTGTGTATGATATTTTCTGACTGTCTCAATTATAGACAGTGATTCATAACTGATAAAAGTGTAATCTATGTATATAAAAGGCTAATATGCAAAGTGTCTCCTCAGGAGTTCAACTGGGAGACCGGGAGTTCTATTGCTCACTATGACGTGCACTAACCACCAGGGGACGGCGCAGAACAAAGGAAGGCCCCAGCCGGCAGCCAGAAGACCCCGATCTGCCCGGATCACTGGCCAGGCCTAGGGACCTTACCCATGCATGAATTTCGTGCACTGGGCCTCTAGTATGTCAATATGGTTGCATATGGGCAGAAATGAGTATGTTAGTTACACATAGAGAAAGTTCCAAACTTTTACCTCCACAATTCCCAAGTTCTTGCAAGACTGAGTGAGAGCTTATGCCGTGTCTTCAAATCAAATGTAGATAACAAAAATGTTATTGCAGTCGATTTTTTCATTTTTAAAAAAATGATAGGTTGCTTTTGAAAGTCACAAGTGAAGTCGCTATACTATGATTTTTTTTTAAAGGAGTAGAGTTGAAGTGAAATCATACACTGCTTGCTTATTTTATCAGCTACCTAGTGAAAGGAGCCATAATACTGAAATTCAGCACCCCTTTATTATCTATTGAGGAAGTTAAGCCCATTCTTTTACAAAAGACTGTGTGACAGCATTGTATAATAAGTAGCAAATCATTATAATTTCCTCTGCTATTCATTGAAGGAATGCTAATCATAATTAATGTGCATGTAATGTACAATTTCATAGGAGTGAGGCCATACTTTAGCATGAATTATAAGACTTCAAATTCCTTCAGCTATTAAAATGCTTAGCAATTCTCTTTAAGCTCCAGTTTTCAAAGACCCACTTGGCCATTCCCCTACTTTAAAGATGAGTCTGAGATATATGCTGGAGCTTTCAATCAGTAAGAGATAAAAGGAAATGCAAATTGTTTTTTTCCTAATCCCTGTGCTATCCCTGCATCATATTAGAAAAATGCCGCATAGCTTTCCTAGTCAGGCACAAGTCAGTAACTCGGAGAGAAAGAGACAACTTTAACTCTGAAAATACCCTCCTCGTGGACTGGAAAGGAATAAGGAAAAAACACTTGGTCTTCATGAAGCAAATTCTGTCCCGAAAGCGTCTCTGCAGAGAACAGGTTGTTTAAAATCCGGATGTTAGAGTTATATTCTACACTTGCCTATTTTGGTGCCTAAAATGTGCTGCTCTAGTATAGATTGACAACTACGAGTATTATTAAATACTACTGTTTCCTTAGTGGGAGATTTAAGCCCGAGTTCAAATACATAAGTTCCGTCTACCGAAAGCAGTGCTATCACCTTTATTTTTGGAACAAACCATATCACAGTCCGTTGTGATTCAGATGCTTCAGTCAGATTGTTTTCTACAGTTGACAGTACAAGAACAGTGCTTGAGACAGATGCTCGTGTCCCACGGCATGATGGGCTGTGTCAGTAAGGCAGGAGCCCTGTCACAGCATATTACCATGTCTGTGATATGTCTTACTGACAACATCACAGCCTTTGATTTACGTGGACTGGACTTAAAATAAATGAGTGGAATATTCCCCAAGGCACATAATCAATCGCATCTGTTGCAATCCTGGTATTTCCTTTGCCCTGTTTATACCATTACTGCCTCTACTGAAGCAGTATTATCGTTAAGTGTTTCCATGAATATCTCCTGGCACCGGCTCAGAGCACCGCTGCTACACTACAAACACTTCGAGCCTCGAAGGACCGCAGCAGAATTCGCATTGCTCCAATACTGCATTGATTGTGATAAATGTGACGAGGGAAAAGAATATACATTTCTTATTGCATTTCTTTGTAGTATCTTTGTGTTTGATGAAATAACAGCAAACTGTTGTGGAGACGAAAACATCTGTTAACAATGGTGAGGTAATCTTGCTGTACTGCAAAATAATGTAAAAATAAATTACTGGGTGTTTCTGAACAACATTCTCTGAAGTCTATAAAAATTGGAAGCATTTGACTTCGTTGCAGTAAGATTAGGGAATATCAGACAGGAAAATGTGCTTTGCATTTAAAAACAACATATGGTAGAATCGGACAATATTTGTGAAAGAAAAAGTATTTCTAGAAAACGACTGTTTCTATGTATACATAGTTTAATCAGTTTACCCTACTGATAGGCTCTCCTAATTTATATCCACTACATCTAGTTTTTGTATCCAAATGGACAAAAAAGTTCATGCAGAAAGCAAGAGGGGTTAATGTCAAACGGAAAAACAAAGATGAAAGGAAAGCTATTATTCTGTAAAACTAAACAATGGAAATGAAATCTATAAACTTCCTAAGTTTCCTGGATGTTTGCTTTAATTTAAAAATAGTACAAGATGCCTTATTATATGTTTTAGTAGATACAATGGTTCATAAATAAAGACATGGTTTCAAAAGAAAATATTTTTCCTAATTAAATGAGTCATTATGCAAACCTATATAAGATTTTTCTAGTAGAAATGAAAGAAACCTGGTAATGAAATGATTTCATTCTGTACAATCTAAATATTATTTTTTATTAAACTTTATATAGAAATAAGATTTTGCTTTTCATGTTGGAAAATATATTAAAGATTATTGCTCTACAGGTTGTAAAATATATCCAGTAGCTTGTGTTAAATTTAATATGCCTTTGCAAATGCTTACTAAGAAGTTGTGGTTATAATGTTTTTTTTAAATAAAAGAAAAACTTCTATTTTAAATGAATATTAATTTTTATCCTGAGTTTGAATGTCATGAACACAATGAAATATCTTTATAAATTTCTGATAGCATTTAAAATAAAAAATTATCTATGTCAACCTGCTTGAATTATCTTATCATTATTAATAGCTTGTATTAGCAATATTTAAAACTGTACCTAATAGTCACAAAAATATTCAGATATTTAACATTTAAATTATTATACAATGCAAGTAAATGTTTTTATTAAAAAAAAAAAAATCAGAGGTTTTCACTTCTTGTTTTACCTTCTCATGTTCTAATCACAAATGCAAACAAATATTAGTAGAAATATATATCATTACAAGTGACAAACTAATAGATCCATTAAAAGAAAAATGGATTTAAATACATAAACATATATGTGAATAATGCATTAGTGGTCATTTATGCTAAGGGAAAAACTCTGATTTACTAATGTCATGTGATTTGGCTGAAATGATTGTGTAAAGTTTTATCATTAGTCAGCTTCACATTTTACCCAAAGGCACAACAGAGTCATGCAGGGCAGAGATGGGAAGAGGAGCACTGGAAGACCTAGTAATACAATAGCCCTAGCGATCTTATCAACTGACTAGCAAACTAGTCAGCGCTATACATTCCCCCTCAGAGTAAGTGCTGAAATCCTTACAATGACCTACAATGTCCTACATGATCTGACTCCTGTAGTTCTCTGACCTTGTGCCCTATCCATACTCCTGCTTTTCCTACTCCAGTCCCACTGCAATGCAATCCTAGAAGTTCTAAGTACTAG
This sequence comes from Myotis yumanensis, assembly GCF_028538775.1. Taxonomy (NCBI): domain Eukaryota; kingdom Metazoa; phylum Chordata; class Mammalia; order Chiroptera; family Vespertilionidae; genus Myotis; species Myotis yumanensis. Next base: position 135,233,348 of record NW_027223754.1, read on the forward strand.
CGAAGTATAACCCTCCCTCAGGACTTCACACTTGATCTTCCCTCTGCCCGGAACATTCTTGCCATGGATGCCACTGTCACTCAAACCTTCATCTCTTTCAAGTCTTTGCTGAAGAGATTTTCTCAGTGAGACCATCTAATTACCCCTGAGCATGCCCTAGCCTCCTCTGCTGCTTATTTCTCGCTAATACCCTGTATATCTTCTAAAGATATACAGATACACTAGAGTTTCCTTAGTCTTCAATTTATTTCCTGATTTCCCCACCAGCCTTTTAGATTGGGGATCCGTGCGGAGTAGTGGGAGGGGAGCATCTGTGTTTTACACTCTCATGTCCTCAGCACATTTGGCACAGAGACATTGAAAAAATATATCCCATAGAATGTTGAATTGGGGAAATTGTGACATAAAAATCAAATTTGAGAATCAAAAAGCATTTTATTTTCTTGCTTGATAAACACACCAAAAGATTGTTTCTTGTGAAGCAAACTTCTGAAGATGCATGTAGTGTATTGATTACTCCTTTACTGTCACTTCCAAGATGGCCAAATCTTGAGACCAAGTTGCTTTGATTTTAAATAATGAAAATACTGTACAACAAAGGCTGGGCTGTGAAGTTCTATGAATCTACCCTTTATTCCATCACTGACAGAAACGGAGAATCCTCTCAGCTGCTAAAGAAAACCTTACCAAAGTATTGATTATTTTTAAAAAATCACTGTATGCAGCTAGGGATTTTGTGATATGCAAAAAGTTTACAGTCCAAAAGATAACCTACATATAAGTTCACTCAAAGTTACTGGACTTTTTTGACATAAGAATCACTGAAATAAATTGCAGGTCAGAAGCCCAGAGTGTGTTATCGCATACCCTGCTAACTTTTTTGAATTTATCTTTATTGTTGAAAGTATTACAGATGTCCCCTTGTTTCCCCCCATTGAGCCCCTGTACCTCACCCCCATCCTCACCCCCAGGCCTCCATCACATCATTTTCTGTGCCCATAGGTTATGCAAATATGCATATAAGTTCTTAAGTTAATTTCTTCCCACCCCCCACTCCCTGCCTTTCCTCTGAGATTCATCTGTCTGTTCCATGCTTCTACCCTGCTAATTTAAAAGAAAAGGTGAAGTCCATTATGTCTTAAGTAGTGACTCTAGGGATAGAAAAGAGTTACTTCTATAAATGTAATCTTTGATCTCCAAAGGACTAAGAGATCATCTGCCCTGCTTCCTTCCTTTGATAAATGTCCAGCACATGAAACAAAAAAAGAAAATTTTTAAGGAATAAAATGAAAGAAATGAAAGCCGGTTACATGATTTGCCTTAATTCATATTAAATGTAGAAAACAGGAGCCCTAGCCAGTGTGCTCAGTGGGTTGAGCATCATCCCATGCACTGAAGGGTCGCTGGCTTGATTCCTTGTCAGGACACATGCCATATTGCGGCTCAATCCCCTGTGAGGGGCCTGAAGGAGCCTGGGGCTGGGGGCCGATATTTCTCTCTCTCCCTCTTCCTTCCTCTCTCTCTGAAATCAATAAAAACACATTTTAAAATAAATAAATAAATAAATAAATAAATAAATAAATAAAGGAAGCAGGAATAACCAGACCTCCTGATTTTCATTAATAGCAAACTATTTCAATAACTTGAAGATATAGAGAGCTGAAATGAGAATTATAAGAATTATCTAATTGTGAAACATAATCCTACATTTTTATCTTTTATTTTTTTAAAATATATTTTTATTTATTTCAGAGGAAAGAAGAAGGGAGAGAAAGATAGAAACATCAATGATGAGAGAGAATCATTGATCAGCTGCCTCCTGAATGGCCCCACTGGTCATAGGTCGACCCTCAACGGGGCTAATCCTACATTTTTAAAAGGACATTTTGACAAAGGAGAAAATAGACTAGAATAATATTTCCATAGTTACTTGATCATAAGAATAACTTTTTTAAAAAAAATCTAGTTTCCTTAAGGTCCCATCATGAAATAGGAGAATCAGCGCCTGAAGGGGAACAACCTAGAAATCTATATTCTTAATATGTATCCTCAGTGATTGACGTAGCCTAGTTTGGAAAATAATGGACAATGGCCAGGTAGTTTAATTTCTTTTGGCCCTACAACTAATCAATGAGGATAATTTACAAAGACTGTTTTTTACTATCAGCTCTGTTATGCAGAGTGAAGAACCAAAAATTGCAAAATTTACTTCAAGATGTATTGTCATCTACCAGTTTCAAGACAAATGCCTTCGCATCAGCACTTCAGTATTTTACATACAAGCCAGAGTATGGTCTTTGTTTCTGCCTGCCCCTCAGCTCCCTTGCTTTCTCCAAGTTCCTTTGATCAAAGAAAATCCTCAGAATCTATAGATAGAAACAAACTGCAATCTTAAAATATCAAAGCTATCTGCAGTTAAGTTTGAGAGTATTAGGAATTCACATTAATTTGCCAAAATTCAAATATATTCTTGATTTTCTCAAATGTAGCTTATTATTCTTCAACAGATGTTCATTCAGAGAGCATCTAAAACTTTAGATTCAAGCTTTAAATGTGTGGAGTTTGTCTATCTTGTTTAAAAAGAAAAAGACAGCCCAGCTGGTGTTGCTCAATGGTTAAGCATCAACCCATGAGCCAGGAGGTCAGGGTTCGATTCCAGTCAGGGCATATGCCCGTATTGTGGGCTCAATCCCCAGTAGGGGGTGTGCAGGAGACAGCTGATCGATGATTCTCTCTCATTGCTAATGTTTCTATCTGTCCCTCTCCTTTCCTCTGGAATCAATAAAAACTTATTTAAATAAGTAAATAACAAGAAAAAGATAAAGGCCTATTACAAAAATGAACTGGTTCTAGGCATAGCAAAAATAATTTCTGTTCTATAAACTATTTCTCATACTATTTCTATATATTTATTTATTTTTATTTGAAACAATATTTCAAAAGCACTATTGGTTTCTCAAATTGCCATACTTGATCTTTAACTCCATCTGTAATTCCTTTTAGAAAAAAATCCAGGAAAAAAAACACACAGAAAACAGTTCTAAGTAAAATTTTACATAAAGTATTCATCATCATCATCATCAATAATATCATCACTATTTAACACGTTTAGGAGAGAACTTAGAATCAATTTCCATGGTGTCAAGATGGTCCCAATACAGAAGGAGAACATAACATATTTAGAAAAAAATATGAACTAAGAAATCTGGTAATGTCTTAAAGGGAGGGCTTTTTGAAAAGCTCTTCTTAGAAGTGTGCCAGAACAGGCCATTAGGAAAGTGTTTATAAACTTTAGGATGTGCAATAAAACCAGCAGTCCTTCTTAAACACTCATGTTCCAGGTCTAAACTCCATGGATTCTGATTGAACAGCTCTGTCATGCAGCTCTGGAATCTGCATCCTAACAAATACTTTAGGTAGTGCTTGGACCACACTTTAAAAAAAAAATCTTTATTGTTGAAAGTATTACACATGTCCCCTTTCCCCCCACCCCCATTGACCTCTTCTAACCTGCCTCTAGCCCCTGCCCCAGGCCTTCACCACCCTATTGTCTTTGTCCATGGATTATGCATATATGCATACAAGTTCTTTGGATCACACTTTTGAAACTATAATTTAGGTTCTTTGGCTCAAACTTGAAAATTATACAGTAGATCTAAGAAAACAGTGGTGTACTTGGTGGGTGCGTATCCCCAACTGTGTACCTCAGTGCCACAAATACTCTTTTTCTGCCCAAATTCAGTTCCAAAGATAGATGGAATATACGGCTACTCATGCTCTGTTCTTGGTACTCATGCTAACAAATTAACATTTGGCCTGGGCTGACACCTCCTCCTCACTCAGTCAGAAATTATAGTTTTAAGAATGATCTCCAGAGCCATGTTTTCTCTGGATCATCCAATACTGACTCCCAATAAAATTAGAAATTGTATCTCTTAAAATGTTCATTTCCATATTATATAGTTCATTTGTTAAAAAGGATTAAACCAAGGGAAGACCATTGTGTGCCCCCTGGGTCCAATGTACTCATTTACAAAGAAGCTACAAGAAAGATTGCATTAGGCCTGGTAACCGAAGGAGTGACCCTAAAAAAGATAAGAATAGTCCCTCCAGCCTGCTCCACTGGAGGTCAAGCTCATTTCTTCAGTCTACTCTTCTGTCTCTACTTATGAATCCATTTAAAGCCATTTCCTTTCCTGAATAAATCTTAGCTCTTAAGATAGGTGTTTTTAACAAACATCAAGGGAGTTGAAAACAAACACTCCTCTTAGCATGCCTTTCCTTTCACAGTTGTGCTTCTCAGAAGAGGTCAAGCTTTGCCAAAACCCAGAAGGCCTGTAATGATTTTTCTTTTCCCTCAGATCATACTACATATAAACCAAAGCTGGTAGTAAGAAGCAAGGATTTCATAGTAATATAGTAAATATAGCTATACTAAATACATAGTATTTATATGTAGTATTGAGTATTTATAGATATATAGTATATAGTATTTAACATAGTATATTATAATTGTATATATTGTATAGAATATTTATATGTAGCATATAGCACTACAGTATTTATGTATAATATATAATATCTATACCTATGCATAGTCAACATATCTGTACCATTCCTGTCATCATGAAACAATGCAATGTTTGATTGGAGGGAGGGTACTATAGAAACTGGATTTGTCCTTTAAAAATTGTGAATATTTGAATTAATCTAATGTAAAAAAATGTAAAGGCAATTCTTAAACATTAACAAGGCACTAATTTTAAAACACAAATAAACAATAATAACAAAGCTTCTGTGCTGAAATTTCTAGTTTTCAATGTAACATGAAAAAAGAAGCTATAGGAAAAAACAGGATATTTTAATAGCCAGAGGATTATTTGTTCATAATAATCAATATATACAAAATCATGGTAGTGAGACTTAGATTCTAGCTTTAACTTTTCCACTAACTAGCTGAGTGACCTGTAATCTCATTTACTTTCTTTAGACCTTACATTCCTTATTTTAGTGGGAGTCTATTACCCTCAGCAATGTTTATATTCCATAATAATGTGAAGACTCTCTCATTGTAGATTAATCAGTGAAGCTTTTTGTTCTTTTTTTTAACCACCAGTTCTATTGAGCAGTTTATGAAATCAAATGCTTATTCTAATAAGCAAGAAAGGAAAATAAAGGAATTTATAAGAAGTTCTCAGAATCACCTCAGTCTTATTTCCTAAGCCAAGAGACTGGAAATATATTATGTTGATTTAATTTTTGCAAAAATATACTCTTCAGTATCGAAGGGAAAGAAAAGTTTGGCTGATTAAAGAGAACTCAAAGAGCCTTAGGACTTCAAACAGTTCTCACAAATCATTTTACTGATTATAAGTATTTGATTCCAGCATATGGATTAAATTGTTATAGGAGTATAAGATGTCAAATATAAAGACAGTAAAGGCTTGAGAAAAAAATAATTTAGGTTTTTACTTGCTCTCAGTTGTCTATAATTGAATTATTCCCAAATGTGGATAGGTTTTCCTGTCCCTTACATATATAAAAAATATCATATAAAAAATATCACATGTTTCTGTTATTCATTTATTATTATTAAAATACTAGAAGCCCGGTGCATAAATTAATACATGGGTGGGGTCCCTTGACCTGGCTGGTGATCAGGGCCAATTGGGGGGGCTGACCAGCCAGGAGGAGGGACTGTGGGAGGTTGGTCGGCCCCCACCAATTGGGGCCAATCAGCCAGCCACAGTAGGTTAGCTGGAGCAAGAGGTTGTCTGTGCACTGACCACCAGGGGGCAGCTCCTGTATTGAGAGGCTGCCCCCTGGTGATTAATGCACATCATAGCAACTGGTTGACCAGTCATTTGGTTGTTTGGTCGCTTAGGCTTTTATATATCCTATCTAATAAAAGACAAAAAGGGTAATTGACCGTACCTTCACTATGCTTCCCATTGGGTAATCAGTGAGATATGCAAATTAACCACCAACAAAGATGGCGGCAAGCAGCCACACAGCTGAAGCGAGCAGGAGCCAAGGTTCCCCACCTGCTGCCGCCTGGCTCTGAGCTCCAAAAGCAACAAAGTTTCAATTATAGAAGCTAAACAAACCCCAGATACCTGCTTTCAGCTGGCCGTGGCCTCAGAGCTGGAGTGAGCAGGAGCCAGCTCTCAGCTCCAGTGACAGCAACAAAATTTCAATTATAGAAGGTAAATAAATCCCAGAATAAAAAAGAAAAAAGAAAAAAGGAGAGGCTGGGAGCTTCAGTCGCTTGCCAGCCTGAAAAAGGCCCTTAGCCCCTCACCCAGACTGGCCAGGCACCCTAGTGGGGACCCCCACCCTAAAGAGGGTGTGGCCAGCCTGAAAATAGCCATCAGCCCCTCACCCAGACTGGCCAGGCACCCAAGTGGGACCCCCACCCTTATCCGGGACACCCTTCAGGGTAAACCAGCTGGCCCCCACCTGTGCACCAGGCCTCTATCCTATATAGTAAAAGGGTAATATGCAAACTGACCCTAACAGCAGAAAGACTGGGAATGACTGGTCATTATGACACACATAAACACCAGGGGGCAGATGCTCAATGCAGGAGCTGTCCTCTGGTGGTCAGTACGCTCCCACATGGGGGAGCTCTGCTCATCCACAAGGCAGGCTGATGGCTGCCAGTACAGCAGTGGTGGTGGGAGCCTCTCCTGCCTCCTCAGCAGCGCTAAGGATGTCCGACTGCAGCTTAGGTCTGCTCCCCACTGGCAAGTGGACATCCCCCGAGGGCTGCCGGGCTGCCGGGCTGTCAGAGGGATGACTGATTGCCAGCTTAGATGCAATCCCCCAGGGAGCAGGCTTAAGCCAGCCGGTGGTCATCCCCCAAGGGGTCCCAGACTGCGAGAGGGCACAGGCCGGGCTGAGGGACCCCCCCTGAGTGCACAAATTTTTGTGCACCGGGCCTCTAATATATATATATATATATATTAGAGGCCCGGTGCACAAATTCGTGCATGGGTGGGATCCCTCCATATGGCCTGTGGGGATTGGGCCGAAGCCAGCAGTCCAACGCCGCCTACCACTCCTGCCTGCCTGCCACTCCTGCTCATCCTGGTCCCGCTGCACTTGCCACGGGCTCATGCCCAGTCAGCCCTGATCAGGAGAAGCTTGCACAGCGGCGCTCACCAGCCTTGAGCCCTGTGTCTGACGCCCATTCTGAGGGGGGTGTGGGGAGCCGGGATGCGATCAGCCCTGCTGGTGGGTGGTGGGATGCCCTTGCCGGCCCACAATCCAAATCCATCCTGCTGACATTCATGCTGGTTGTTGGGAGCCACCTGGCAGCAGCTTTTATATTGTTCCTTCCTTGAGGAGTGTCTAGGAAAGGGAAGCAGCCGTTGTGCCCCAGGCTGACTTCCAGGAGGCCAGTGGCACTGTTGGGATCGTGCTGGCGGCACTGGTCCATCAGTGCCTGGCCCATTATCCAGAGATTGGACCTGCAGGACTACTGAGAGAGTGAGTGGCTGACACCGGGCTGGTGGGCCGCCAGGATGGGTCAGTCAGCTGAGCGGCACTCCGACTGTGGGAACACACTGATCGCCAGGGGCAGCTCCTGTATGGAGTGTCTGCCCCCTGGTGATCAGTGCACATCATAGTGACCGATCAATGGTCAATCGTTCGCTTTTATATAGAGAGAGATTTAACTAGAAAAGACTTCCTATAGGTAAAAATAAAAAAGTATTCTGAGTAATTTTATCACTGCTTCAAAAAACACTCTAACTATGTAGTTGTAAGTGGGCATGTACTTCAGAGTCCATGTATCCATAGCCTTCAATTTATAGGTAAAATAAATGAAGCATATTGAGGTAAAATGACTTATCCAAAATTAAACAGATATTTAGTGACCAAGCAAGGCTAAAACATGGGTATGCTTATACCCCGAGCTCTGTTCTTCTTACTACTTTGCTGTGTCTAAGATTTTACAAATTGGTCAGGGAAAAATAGTCCTTATTGTCCAATATGTATGTAAAATACTAGATACCTAATCCTCTTCTTAGAAATTCAGTTAGCACTATACCAAGTTTCATGTAGTTGATTTTGTCCAATTCAATGCCCCTAATCTTATTCTGCTATATATAGTCCAAGGAAGTGGACTATACATTATTTTCAAGTGCACATAGAATAAATTTTTTTAAAAAAGAAGTAGAAATAAGAGTTCTCATTATTGCACTTAATAAGGCCAGCAAACAATTTTACTTCCTGTTCATAGGATTCTTCACTCTCTAATTTTTTGGTTCTAGAAATCTGACTACATCCTGGGACATGGCAATTATTTCATGGAACTGATATTTGACACTGCCACCTCGTCATTTTTGGATCTACATGTCCACAAACCAACAACCAAAAAAAGAGATGATTACAGTGCCTGTGGATTTGATTCTGAATTTCATACAGAACTCATATTACTTCCACAAAAGGAGGGGGAGGTGTGAAGGGGGTGCACTATGTCTGATGACTTCTAAATTTGCCATAAACAGTGTTAAAATTTAATAAGAGACTACAGAAACCCAATAGAGATAAAAAAAAAAAAAAAGAGTCAGATCCCTGAGAAATGTAGACATGTGGTCCCATGGCAGGAAAATAACCAAAATTATCTAAAGTATCAGCTAATGATAATAGTACACAGAATGAGTCTTGAAGAAGAAAGCGGAAGAACCTATCAATAGTCTCATGACCAGTTCTAAAAATGAGGGAGGAAATAATTACCTATAGTTTCATTCACATGAAAATGTTCTTCCGTGTACATATACATCACATTAGTTATGCTGATGATAGTTAACTTCATAATTTAGTTCTTTTATTAAAGTTAATAATAATCATTTGTTAAAAAATATCAGGTTAAAATGATAACTATAAGGATAATCATCATTACTCACTCGGGGATAGGTACAATGACTGTCTAATTCTATATAGGAAACAGTAAAGGCATCTTCTTTTGTACCAGGGAAAGCTGCATTGCGTTAGTAATGAGCACTAGATTATTGTTTTTGCTGTTTGAAAGATTTAGAATACAGAGGTATAAATGGTTGAATGTTGAAAAGTCAAAGAGATAGACTGTGCTGTATATTTTCCATTGTGTTTACCTAGCACATTTCCCACCTCCCTCCATATGTCTTCTATACTACTCCATCTGGCTTGTTCACCTCTACTTCCAACTTGGGATTTAAATGTAAATTTGCTTTTGCCAATTAGAAGCACTCAGGGCACATTTGGAAAGCGGGGGTGAGGCAGAAACGATCATCTGGCTGTAGGTTGTCCCAGAAAAAAAGGAAGGTAATGGAGACATAAATATTAAGATGTGGTTTATGATGGTGCAGTATCAGCTTCCAGATTTGTGAGAGACATTGCAATGTGTTCTTGGAGTCAATAGCTCCAGTGTTAGCCCTCTGCATCCAGCTCCTCCGGTACTTTCAACAATTCTGTAAACAGTATTACTTAAGCACAGCATTTTGTGAGACATTATTTTAGTACTTTCTGTTTAAAATAGCTAGACTGTTCCAAGCTTAGAAAGAGAATAAGTTGTTCTTAAGCTGATAAATAATGCCTACAAAAAGAAAAAAAAACTACAAGAAACATATGCTCAATAGTAAAATATTGAAAAATTGCCCTTGAGATAGGGAGCTAGTAAAGATGACAGCTACTACCAATTCTATTTGATATTATACCAAAATTCCTAATCAGTGCAAGACAATAAAAAGGGATAAAAGGCATAGGAACAAAAAGGTAAAAATATAATGTAAATATTAACAGATAACATGATACAAAAGAATCTACAGAAATGCATATTTCAAGAGTCTACAGAATTAATAAGTGAATTTCACAAGGTATTTGTATATAAGTCCCATATATAAGAATCAATATTATTTCTATATACCAACAATAAACAGAGAATATAATTTGAAATATACCTTTTTACAATAGTATCAAAAGCTATCAAATACTTAAGGATACCTAATGAACTATGTGCAAAACTTTCAAAGAAATTAAAGAAGACATAAATAGAACAACTGCTGTCTTTTCTCTAGTATACATCAGTACATTTCTTGAGAATGGGGACTAGGTTATTCATACGTGAATTCATCAAGATTTGGTACAGTATCTGCTTATATTAGGTACTCAAACAGGTGAAACACATTTAAACATACTGAATTTGATATTTTAAACATTATTTTCAATTCCTGTAGAATGTGATATTTATATTGAAATTTGACATTTCTTGTCTCTTCATAACTTCCCATTCTAGAGAATGACATCACAGGGAAAGATATGGATACAACCAAGAAGAAAATAAAAGTGTTTTAAGAGAAAGGCAATCCACAGCACCTGGTGAAGCGAGCTTGAGTTAGGGGTAAGGAGTAAAATTCTCTAAATCTTAAATTTAAATTTCTCATTGTTCCATGGGAAATAAATTGCACATTAAAATCATCTGCTTTAGCAGCTCTTATGTAAATTACATTATCTGTTTCCTAATTATTTTAGACTGCTACATTTGAATAAATACTGAAGCTTCAGGAAATAATGTGGTGGTTTTTTTAAATTCTCACCCATGGATATGTTTTTAACGAGAGGGAGAGGGAGGGAGGGAAAGAGGAAGAAAGAGAGAGAGGGAAACATCCATCGGTTGATTCCCATATGTCCCTTGACCCAAGATTGAACTGGAAGGGAATTAAACCTGTAACTATTCAGTGTATGCGATGATGCTCCAACCAAGTAAGCCACCTGGCCAGGGCAGGAAATAACTTCTTAAATTGCTTTTCACCTTAAATTCATTGTCAAAAGATGGTGAGCTGAATTGACTGACAACATAGGTGCTGAGTTATTTCAATAAGATAGTTGTAACCAAAATTTTAGATATTCCGTTGAACTAGAAATTACTGAAACAGCTTCATGAGAAAACTGTCGGTTTTCTAAAAGTTTTAATTACTGGACCTAGAAATTTAAGAGGAAAGCTGTAGTGATCCCCTTGGACAGAGGGACCTTTATATCTCTTCTAATAACTATGAGGTCACGAGTAAGCAAGTTTTGGCATAAATTAACCTCTGACACTCCTGTGTCACATGTGTGTAGACACCCGACTAGGCAGTGTCCACACTAGCACCGCTAGTCCACCTCGGATCTATGTTATTCTTTGTATCTATAGCAGTGATGGCAAACCTATGACACGCGTGTCAGAGGTGACACGCGAACTCATTTTTTTGGTTGATTTTTCTTTGTTAAACGGCATTTAAATATATAAAATAAATATCAAAAATACAAGTCGTTGTTTTACTATGGTTGCAAATATCAAAAAAATTTCTATATGTGACACGGCACCAGAGTTAAGTTAGGGTTTTTCAAAATGCTGACATGCCGAGCTCAAAAGGTTCGCCATCACTGATCTATAGTATCCAGAAAATAGTAAATTCTCAAAAAAATTTTGATGAATGAATGAATGAAGAACGAATGCTATATCTCCATTAGTTAATATAAATAAATGACAAAGGCAATAATGTCCAATATAATTAATATTTTCTCCAGCGCATTGTGTAGGGCCATACATATTTTACTGTTGAATCATTCCAAAAAATGCATAACATTAATTTCTTTTTATCTTAACTAATCTTAGCTCCTAATATTTAATTTCTACCTGATTTCAAAAAATTTAATCTTAAAAATGTAAGACAATTCAGTCTCATTTTGTGTAAAAACCCCAGTTTTTCTAGGTTACTTCTTAGTCCGTTTGGGGTTCTCTCACTGCTTTTTCTTCTTGACTTTTCCCAAGTGGTATCTACATTTGGAATAAACCCATATATAAATCCATGCATCTGGAGGGGAATGTACGTTGTGGCGTATTTACTTAGAGCTTGCTGGGCAGAGACCCAAAGGCACACAGGGGACTGGAACACTCTCTAGTGGAGAAATGGTAAGGCTCCACGTGTTGCAATTGGACGATGTTGTCGTGGGGAAGCTGCAGGTGGGCTGACTAGAAGAGGGCATCCTATGTGATTGATTAGAGGAGCATATTTGACTTCTGCCTAAGTTAAAAGTGGTGGGTGGGTGGTGTGTGCAAAAACTAAGGAAACTGGCAGTTATTAACCAAAGTATTAGCCTTTGGGGGGCTGATTGCTATAGATGTGGTTTGGCTTCTTGGACGGGTTACTGTAGAGATTGTAGGTTAGAGTTCAATTTTTTTTTTATTTTAAATCCTCACTCAAGGATATTTCTTCATTGAGTTTTAGAGAGAGTGGAAGAGAGAGGGAAAGACAGAGAGAAATATCGATGTGAGAGAAACACATGGATTGGTTGCCTCCTGCCTGCTTCCTGATCAGGACCCAGGCCAGGGAGGAGCCTGCAACCGAGGTGCATGCTCTTGACCAGACTCAAATCTGGGATCTTTCAATCCGCAGGCCAACGCTCTATTCACTGAGCCAAACCGACTAGGGCTAGAGTTCTATATTTATGTAATATCTGGGCATTGTCCATTTAACCAATATCATGGTTTTCTGCCATTTGCTAAGTTGTTTTTTATCACCCTATGTGCTGGACTGAATAATCTGCCCCAGTTAAAAATATTGATGTTGGCTGTAGACCATAACCTACAGTCATCATGAACAAGTACATTGTGAGGTCTCGGCCAGGCATCCAGCCCTGCTAGCCATTTCTGGACTTTTCCTAGGGTTAGCAATGGGACATGGAGTAAGACTCTGGGGCGCTGCTCTCAGACATGCTGGCTGCTTCTTTACAAGGTTTCCTTATGACCAGGTGACTCCAAGGTTAGCCAAACAATAGTTCTATGTGCTAAAGGAGATGGCTTCCCCAATGCCTTTTGTGCTTTCATTGAACTTTCTGTCATCCTATTCCTCTCCTACATTTAACAGAAGATATGGGACACTAAATCTTCTCTTAAATCCCCATTTTTTCCCCTCTGATTATTGAATTGCTTTTTATTGGGAAAAGGGTACATTCTGAAAATGTTTCCAATTTTAAGGTTTATGAAGTATAGTCTAAGCTCTGGGTTCCCTCGAATTGCGTGCTTGAATTTTAAAGCAAAGATTTTGGGACTAAAACCAGATGGACAAACGTACCTTCTCCCAGCAGACAGTGGCATCCCCATACAATTGGATTCAATGGCTCTCAGTGTAAGGCCTTTTCTACTGCTTTCCAGTAATCTTCTTAAGGGATCAAAAGTTAAGAACTTAATTCTTTGTTAGCTCTTCAGTATCCCTCTCTAAAAAGGTATGAAGAGTAAGCCACCTTTCCCTCCTTACTGCTCGGATAGCATTGGGGAGAGGAGGGCAGTCTGAAAAGTTACTGCATGTGGGAAAAAAAATAAGCAGTTAAAGGAATTGAAAAAAATGCTATATTAACATTTTTCTCATATCTCTTTAAAGCACCATCTTAGTAAGTGCTTTCATATGCATTGATTAATTTGATTCTCAAACAGTTTTACATAGAGATATGGCAACCATTTGTATTAATAAAGAGAAAGGTCCAATGACTTAACCAAAGGTCACACAACTTAAAAATAGCAGAGGAAAGATTAAAATTCTAGGGGAAGCACTATCCTTTCAACAAACTTAGAATATGTAATAAGAGTACACAGTAACAAAAATGACTTATATCACAATCATTTCTTAATAATGGGTTTACAAAGCTTTTCATTAATTAAACATTCAATAGTCTTTGCCTAATTCTGGAGTGAGCACTCTTTCCAGGATAAAACAGAATCTGAAAAGAAAATGGATCTTAATTTTTAAGAGAGAATTCTGAAGATGATCAAATTGGCATTGTAGTATTTTTTTTTTAAAAATTCTGGCTGTAAATGGATGTTTGATATTTATAATTTACTAGAAGCCCAGTGCATGAAAATTCATGCAAGTGTAGGCCTTCCTTCCCCCTGCTGCCAGCATTGGCTTCCCTCCGGCCCCTAGGAACCAGGCTGCTTCCCTCCTCTGGCTGCCCAAAGGTACCCAGGACCCAGGCTGGCTTCCTTCCAGCCCTGACCTTGTCAGGAAGGACGTCCTGAATGATGTCCGGAAGATGTCTAGTCTAATTAGCATATTACCTTTTTATTATTATAACAAGTATTTAGTGTTATTCAAGATAATCCTCTCTTTTTTATTTTATTTTTATTTTATTTGGTTAATCCTTACTTGAGGATCTTTTTCCATTAAATTTTAAAGAGAGTGGAAGGGAGGAAGAAAGACAGAGAGAGAAATATTGATGTAAGAGAGACACATCAATTGGTTGCCTCCCACACAAGCCCTGCCCAGGCCTGGGATCAAGCCTGCAAGCAAGGTATGAGGTACATTCCCTTGATCAGAATCAAACTTGGGACCCTTCAGTCCACAGGTTGATGCTCTATCCACTGAGAAAACAGGCTAGGGCAAAATAATTCTCTTTTAAATGTATGTCTCATTACCTTTTTGAAGAAAATGAGGTACAAGAATATGCAATAACAATTATATAATTTAATGTTTAAGTTTCTGTCTATGAAAACTTTCATCGCTCTCATGGCAGTCATCAAATAAATGCAAATTAAGTTAATCTATCTACACTAATAAAAGAGAAACATTGGTGTCACTCCGCTACGCCCACCAGCCAATCAGGATGAATATGCAAATTAACCCAACAAAGATGTTGGTTAATTTGCATATGCAGGCGCAGAGCGAAGACTGAAGGCTCCACCCGAGTGAAGACTGAAGACGACTGAAGACTGAAGACGACTGAAGAATGAAGAGGCTGGCCTTCTCTGCTGCGGTCAGAGTGGAGAAGCCTTCAGGCTTGGCTTCTCCGCTGCGGCCAGAGCGAAGGCCTTGGTTGGGTCCCAGGTGCCGGAGGAAAACCGGTGCTGGCAGCCAGAGGAAAGAAGGCCTATTGCACGAATCTCTTCATGCAACGGGCCTCTAGTATATATATAAAAGGCTAATATGCAAAGTGTCCCCTTGGGAGTTCAACCAGAGACCAGGAGTTTGATTGCTCACTATGATGTGTGTTTGACCACCAGGGGGCAGCATGGAAGGAAGGAAGGCCCCAGGCGGCAGCCAGAAGGCCCCAATCAGCCCTGATCACCGGCCAGGCCTAGAGACCCTACACATGCACAAATTTTATGCACTGGGCCTCTAGTAATCATATAATGTCTTTTCTTCTGTTCACAGATTTTAAAGTGATAATATTTAATGCCAAGAGAAGAAGGTGTCATGACCTAATATAAACTGCTATTAAAAGAGTAAACTTAGTGTGTTATTTACATAGTAATATATACAGGGTGTGGAAAGAGTAGATTTATGGTTGTGAGTATGAAAAGCACATAATACAGTATTATATTATTATGTATTAATTATTGTATTATTTTTCACATAAACAATTGTAAAGCTACTTTTGTCCCACCCTGTATGTGTTAAATTCCTATGTTGCACACCTGAAACTAATATAATATTGTATACTAACTATACTTTAATTTTTAAAAATATAAATTAGTATAACCTGTATGAAAAATTACTTGCCTTTCAGTGGGAAAATGTATCCTCTATAGCACATTCTTTCTGATTACCATATTCTAGCCCTGTTCATTTTCTTTAAGTTATTTTGCAACTCTTTGTAAGTTAGAGATAACTAATTTAGATTTATAAATGTTATCCTGTCTGCCATTGATTTTAATTGGCTAACCCCTTTGTGGAAAAACTAATGTCTGCTATTCTATCCAGGCATTCCTTACTCCTTAAATATTTATGTGTGCTATTTTCCTTTTCATTTGAAATCGTTAAAACATTTGCTTAGTTACCTCATTTCTTATAAATAAAATTATTTAACATAAGTTGATTTTATATCTGTGTGGAAGTCGTGATTTTACCTTTTTTCTGAAATTTATCTTTGAATAAGTCATTCTGAAAAAAAATTGGTAGTATTTACAGTCATAAAAATATTCTTTCACTTTTAGGAATTTGTCCTAAAGATGCAGTAAGATATATATTTACAATGATGTTTGTTTTAATATTAGTTACAATAACAAATTTTTATTTTAGAAATAATTTTTAAAATTTTGAAACATTATTAAAGATTGATTGTGCATAAAAATAAAAGTTGTGAGCTAATAATAAATTCAGTAAAGCTGAAAGATACAAAATCAACATATAAATATTTTTTAAATTAAACATTATTATTAATTTTATTTTTAACATTTTAAAAAATAATTTTTATTGTTTTAATTACAATTGACATACAATGTTATATTAGTTTCAAGTGTAAACTCAGTGATTAGACATTTATATAATTTACAAAGTGATCACCTTGATAACTCTAGTACCCATCTGACACCATACATAGTTATTAAAATATTATTGACTACATTCCCTATGCTGTACTTTACATCCTCATGACTATTCTGTAACCAATCTGTACTTTTCTATTTTTACTTTTTAAAATATTTTTTATTGATTTCAGAGAGGAAGGGAGAGGGGGAGAGAGAGAGAGAGAGAGAGAGAGAAAGAAATATCAATGATGAGGAATATTGATTGGCTGCCTCCTGCACTCTTCTGCCTCCTACTGGGGATCAAGCCTGCAATCCGGGCATGTGCCCTGATAGGAAATCAAAACATGACCTCTTGGTTCATGGGTCAACACTCAACCACTGAGCAACACCAGCCAGGCCCAATCTGTACTTCTTAATTCCTTCAACTTTTTCACCTATCCCCTCAACCCCCTGCCCCAACCATCTAGCAACTTTCAGAATATTCTCTGTATCTATGAACATACAAAAAATTAATTGCATTTCTATACAGCAATAAACCATCTCAAAAGGAAATTAAGATGAATTCATAATAGCATCACAAAGAATAAAATAGGAATAAAATTAATAAGATAAAAGACTCATACCCTGAAACTATAAAATGTTGCTGAAAGAATTAAAGAAGACACAAATAAATGAAAAGATATACATGTTCATAGATTAGAACACAATATTCTAGATGTCAATACTAGCCAAAGCAATCTATTTAATGCTAACCCTATCAAAACGCCAGTGGCATGTTTAGCAGAAATAGAAAAATCAATCCTGAAATTTATATGTATTTAAAAGGGACCTGAATCGCTAAAACAATATTGAAAAAGAAGAACAAAGTTGAAAGTCTTACACTTGCTGATTTCAAAACTTACTACAGAGCTACAGTCATTAAAATTGTGATATTGGCATGAGGACAGACATTCAGACCAATGGAACAGAATAGAGAACCTAGAAATAAACTCTTGCATACATGATACCAAAACTACTCAAGAAAGAATAGTTTTTCAAGAAATGATAATAGAAAAACTGGATATCCACATGCAAAAAAAAAAAAGTAACTCAAAATGGACAAAGACCTAAATGTAACAGCTAAAATTATAAAACTCTTAGAAGAATGCACAGGGGTATGGGGAAGCTTCATTACATTGAATTTGGCAATAATTTCTTAGCTATAACACCAAAAGCACAGGTAACAAAAGAAAAAAATAGATAAGTTAAACTACATTGAAATTTAAAACACCTGTGCATTAAAGTACACAGTTAATAGAAAAAGTGAGTGAAAACATTAGCAAATCATATATATGACAAGGGTTGATATCCAGCACATACAAAGATCTCCTACAACTTAAAAATAACAATCTAAATAAACAAGCAAACTTAAAAAAGGGCAAAGGACTTGAATAGTCATTTCTCCAAAGAAGATATACAAATGGCCAATAATCACATGAAAAGATGTTCAACATCACTAATCAATAGGAAAATTAAAATTACAATGAGATACTGGTGTACACCTACTAGTGTAGTTATTTTCATAAATAATCCAAAAAATTATAAATGTCGGCATGGATATGAGGAAATTGAAATGCTCGTGCATTGCTGTTGAGAACGTTAAATGCTACATATAGCCACTATGAAAACCAGAATGGTGGATCCTCAAAAAATTAAAATAAAATTACTATATGATCCATACCGTACATTTCAGGGTCTCAAAGATATATTTGTACATCCATATTAATAGAAGCATTATTCATAATGTCCAAAAGAAGGAGAAACCCAGTGTCCATAAATGGATGAGTGAATGTGGAATGTACATCAAATGGAATATCATTCAGACTTATAAAGGAAGGTATTCTGACACATGCTATAATGTGGGTGAACCTTGAGGACATTATGAAATAAGCCAGTTATAAAGACAAACACTGTATGATTCTTATATGAGGTATCTAGAATAGTCAAATTCATACATATCTATACTAATAAAAGCCTAGGTGGTCCTCCTGCCCTGGCATGGGACATCATCACAAGATGGCTGCCACACGATGGCCGCCACAAAGATGGCCACCCAAAGATGGCCACCACAAGATAGCCCTGCACATAGAGGTGGAGGGGGCCTGGTGGCCGCTCCATACAATGAGGCCTGGGGGTCTGGCGGATCCACAGGGCGCAGAGGAGGCCGGTCCCAGAATCTCTGCCACCTCACGTGCAGGAGGCAGGTCCCGGCAGAGGAGGCGGGTCACGGCAGGGGAGGGCAATTGTGGACAATCAGACAGGCAGGGGAGGAGTTGGGGGCAATCTGGCCGGCAGGGGAGCAGTTCAGGGGCGATCAGGCTGGCCGGCAGAAGTGGTTAGGGGCAATCAGGCAAGCAGGCAGGCGAGCAGTTAGGAGCCAGCAGTCCCGGGTTGTGAGAGGGATGTCCAACTGCCGATGGAGGCCCGGTCCCGCAGGGATCCAGTCTAAACTGGCAGTTGGACATCCCCCGAGGGGTCACAGATTGGAGAGGGTGCAGGCTGGGCTGAGGGACACCCCCTTCCCATGCATGAATTTTGTGCACTGGGCCTCTAATAGAAAGTATAATAGTGGTTGCAAGGGGAATGAGGAGTTATTGTTAAATGAGTACAGAGTTTAAGTTTTGTAAGATAAAAGAGTTCTGGAGATGGATGGTGATAATGATTACACAACTATGTGAGTGTACTTAATACAACTAAATTGTACACTTAAAAATGGTAAATTTTATGTGTATTTTACCACAATTCAACTTTTTAAAAAATATATTGTATTGATTTTTTACAGAGAGGAAGAGAGAAGGATAGAGAGTTAGAAACATTGATGAGAGAGAAACATCGATCAGCTGCTTCCTACACACCTTCTACTGGGGATGTGGCCACATCCAATGTACATGCCTTTGACCAGAATCGAACCTGGGACCTTTCAGTCTGCAGGCCGATGTTCTCTAGCCACTGAGCCAAACTGGTCTGGGCCACAATTCAACTTTTTAAAAAGTAACAAACTATTAAGCATTATCTAATGTCTACTTACCCTGTGCATCATCTCATTTAAAATTCTAATATTCTGAGAGTCATGCTATTTTTTAAAATTTATCTTTATTGTTGAAAGTATTATAGATGTCCCCCTTTACTTCCCATTGACCCCCTCCACCCACCACCTGCTCCTCCCAGTCCTTCACCACACTACTATCTGTGTCCACAGGTTATACATATATGCATGTAAATTCTCCTGTTAATCACTCCCTACCTACCCACTCACCCCTACCTTCCCTCTGAGATTCATCAGTCTGTTCCATCCTTCTATGTCTCTGGATTTATTTTGTTCATTAGATTCTACATATGAGTGACATCATGTGATACTTAGCTTTCTCTGAGTGGCTTATTTCAGTTAGCTTAATACTCTCCAGGTCCATCCATTCTGTATCAAAGGGTAAGAAATGCTTCTTCTTTAAGCTGCATAGTATTCCATGGTGTAAATATACCATAGTTTTTTAATCCACTCATCTACTGATGAGCACTTGGGCTGTTTCCAGATCTTAGTTATTTTGTATTGTGCTGTTATGAGCATATGGGGTGCATATATTCTTTCTGATTGGTGTTTCGGGTTTCTCAGTATACATTTCTAGAAGTGGCATCACTAGGAGTCATGCTATTTTAATACTATGAGGCAGTTTAGTACAGTTGTCAAGAACACAAGCTGTGGAGGCCAATAGCCGGAAGTGGAATCCTGGTTTCACCATTTTATAACTCTATATCTTCAAGCGATTTCTAACTTCTCTGTGCCTCAGATTCCTCATTTGTCAAAAAAGGAAAATTTATTTCATACATATGAAACCCTTAGAGAGACAAATAAACATTCAATAAAGGTGAACCATTATTATCTCCAGGAATTAGATAAATTGTCCAAAATAATACAGTCAGTAAATGTGGAGCCACAATATGAATCCAGATGTACTAGACGCCAAAAGCCAAGCTTCAAACGCTTAACCATCAAGTGAAACAACATCTCAGGTAAATGTAGTTATTAAATTGATATTTTTAAAAAATTTTAGCAGGAGTATATACATGTGTATAAAGCATCTGTTACATATATGATATAGTCACACACTTCGAATGTTAAAATGGCAAAAAGCAAGAAATAAAACAACATATACAGAATGCTTTTACTTTAAATTTTTACGTATTTTTATATATCTATATATAGCATATTACATATATATGAAGTAAAAAAAATATTAATGGCAGCTAAAGGATAATGAGATTGCCAGTAATATTTTTCAGTACTTTCCAAAATTTTTATAATAAGCATGCAGTTCTTTTATATTCAGGAAAAAAATAGAGAAATTAAAAGTTCCTATTTAGATAGTTTTTCAATAAAATATATTAATTAAATATAAAATTTTATATAAAAAATAGTTCATGTAGTATGATGAAGTTACCCTACCACAATATATAGAAGCTACCATAAAAAAATTTGACCTAGCACATTAAAATTAACTTTCATTTTTTATTTACTCTCTATAATATTTCCATTTCATATTACATAATTTATATTGCATGAAAACAATTGAATAACCATGTTTAATTATTAATTTTATAAATGAATAAACCACAGGTGTGTTTTTTACTTCCTTGAGAACTTATAGAAATTTTTTCTATATCATTTAATTAGAAAGGTCACATAGAAAGCAGCTAGCTTCAATACTGAATAGATTTTTTTGTTGATATTTTGGGGTTTTAAATTTTCCATGTATTTAGAGCAGAGCAAGAGAACCCCTGATGCCTTTATCTGACTATTCCTCCTTTCAAGGAGTTTTTGAGGGATGTGTGAACACGTGGTTGAACTTCTTAAGTCAACTGATCACTACTTGAGTCAGGGAAAGAAAGCCTGTGCCTTGCAGTCATTATCTGTGTGCTCTTCTGAGGCACAAATTATGTCCAGAAGGTAAGTGTGGTTACATAGTCAGAAGAAAGACATTAAGATGTGGGGAACCAGTATGGGAGGAAAGCTAATGTTTCACTGTAAGACCTTTCATATATTCTGACTTCTATAACACATAAAGGTATTGTCAATCTTTTTAAAAACTGATAATAATTAAAATATTTAAAATTTTTATAAAAGACTCATTGTCTAGATCATACCAGAGAAGGAATTTTTATGGTACAAAATCTGTGGCATACAATTTTATCAAATGCACAGACTATTTCTTCATGATATATGTGAAAAAAATTTATTGACATAGTTATTAATTATAAACTGTGATGTATTTATATATGAATGCCAATAAATTTGATTTTAAAGCATGTAATATAATAAACAATTGCTTGGCTATTATAGAAACAGAACAAGGTGAAGTATGGAGAGCACCAACATATAATACAGAATATCCAACTTCAAGAAACACATATTCTGATTGGAGAAAAGGAAATGCATGTTATCTAGATTAAAATAACTCCTAACACACGATTGACTATAACGTGGTAAACACTATTCTAAGTGTTTTAAATGTTTTTCTTTATTTAATCATCACAATAAACCTATAAGGTAGGTACTGTTATTAGCACTGAAGTCCAGATGGGGAACTCAGGCATAAAGAATATAAATAACTTAATAGTTAAGGTCACAGAATCGGTAAGTGGTAGAGTAACTATGAATCCAAGTTTGGTTGTAAAGACACATGCTTAACTATTAAGCTCAAGTTCCTTCCTGACTTCTGAGATACAGATGTTACCTGGAGTGTCTCTGCCACCAGAAAGATAGATAAGATTCCCTCAATAGTCACAGTGCTGTACATTTTTAATTCTATAAACTGTTACAGATAACTTTAATAGCCAGAGGTTTGTGTTCTTCTAGCTCCTTCTGATTCTGGGCTCTAAAATCTCTAAACTTTATTTGTTTTTTAGTTAATATGGACATAAAATTGAGTTCATTTTCAAGTTAGGGAAAAATTGCCTTGATCAATTTTAATGAGTTAATCTTTCATGAAAACATGGATTGGAATCTCAGAAAATACAGTGTACAGCATAACATTATTTTCCCTTTTCTCTCAACCCCCTTCACTTAGCTCTCTCTTTTCTCCCTTTGCCCCAAACAACCATCAAGCCAGTTTCACTAAGAAATGTGTTTTCCCCAAAAAAATTATCATCAAAAATTACCTTCACTCTGTTTTCCATACAGTGTAAAACAACAATGAAGGGGTTATTAATATGCATTGAACAGATATTTATTGAGTATTTATTAAGTGGGCAGGCCAAAAAGATTTGTGCTTCTCAGGCATTTGGTTTCTGCTTGGAGAAGAAAGATAATAATCAAATAAATAACATAAAAATATCAGAGAGTGACCAGAACTTTGATAAAAATTACAGTAGCTTCACCTTAGATTGTAAATAGGGTGGCCAGATAAAACTTCTCTTGGAAGACGGCATTTGAACTGAAAGCTCAGGTAAAGAAGCAGTCTTTCAGATCAGGCAGAAAGAGAAACTAACACGAAGCCCTAAAGGAGCAAGAATGGCTGTGTCCTAAGAACAGAAAGAAGGCATGTGGCAACAGTGGAGAGCGAGGGAAACAGTGGTGCATCACAAGGTCAGAGCTGGATGCAGAGGCATGTTGAACTACAGTGTACAAGCTAGAGTGACAAGTATGGTTTTTATTCTAAGCTGCATCAGTTAGGGTTCAATTAGAGATGCAGAACCAGTGGGAATGATATAAAAAAAGAAAGTTTAATGCAATTGTGGGAGTTGGCTTAACAGTTTGTCCAGCTGTTGCTTCTTTGTCTGGCTCTGGGCTTGAGGTCATTGGAGCAGGCACTTGAGAAGAAAAGTTGGGCATAAAGTAGGGATGTAAAAGAACAAATTGGACCTCATGAGGAAGAGCTGGAAACCCTAAGGGCAAGCTGAGGAGGCTGTGGCAACAGTGCCTGTCTCTACATTGACCTTCCAAGCTCAAGTATGGCTGCTCTTTCACTTCTACCTTCCAAATCTGAAACAAATTTCTTTTGAGGCCAAAGCTAGCCCAGAACCATATACAAAAAGAAATTCTGGAGACAACGTTCCAATTTAGTTGACACAGTGCAATGCTGCTTCAGAAGTACAATGGGAAGTCATTTGGGTAGTTTTAAGCAGTGAACTGACATAATCTGCTTTTTAAAAACCATCACAATGACTATTGCAGATGAATGCAGGGAGGCCAGTTAGGAGTCAAGTCTAGCCAGTGGTATTCCAGTAAAGGTTTAACAACCTGCTACGGGAGGAGAGGAATATTTGTATGTTCACCAAATTCGTTGGTATAAAGCCTCCTACCCTGGCCAGTTTCAAGCTAACAATGGTTTAGCAAGCAGCTCACTGAATTTCCAAGTTTATTAGCTTTCATGCGCTGGTACCAGTCAGCTCCAGCATACAACTAAGTCTAGCTGAGAGATGAAGAAGGCTAGTTGGAAATTAGTTTCTGATATTTGAGGCTGAAAGAGTTACAGCTAATACCATAGTAAATATTTGTTCCTCTCTGTGTCCTGAGCAAGCTTGGGCACCTTAACTCTGTTTTTCTTGAGCATGAGCTACTTCCCTGGGAGATTCCTTCAGCATTCCTGCAAATAGATCCCTCATGTACAATTTCAACAGGCCTCAATATTGTATGTTAAATCAGTTCAACTCAAGCAGAATCTCCCTCTAGGGAAGAAGATGAAATGAGGCGTGGCTTATTATGTTCAGTCACTGCACATTGACTGAATCTGGAGGAAAAAGTCTGAATCTCAGTGTAACAGACAGAACTGAGCTCCTCATATCTGATCACCTACGTACACTTTAAACAAATGAAAGCCTATGCCTTGGTCCAGAGAATCATAATTGGTAATTCATATTCAGGTGCAGGTTTTGAATTAGCATTGTCAGTATTGTCCTTTAGACAATATTATCTGACTAGGCTTTGCCCCATATATCACGATCATCTACTGCACAGAGCTCACAGCAAAACAAGAAAAGTCAGAGTTGCTCTAACCAATAGAGGGCATCCTTAAGGCAGTAAGAAAAAGTTTCTATTCTACAAAGAAGAGCAAATACAAACCATAAATTATTGTTTAGGACACAGGAAAACATTGATGCAATAGTGAATGTCTCTTTACGAAGTGGCATCCATCATTCTTTAGTTTTATTTACTACCTAGAGAAAAAGATTTTTACACTGTCAAAGAACAAGTAGAACGATGAGATACGACTCATAATTTATATAGCTGATTTAATGTACAGTTCCTTCACATTTCTGAGAGTTACAAAAATCTTTCTTTACTCTGGACAACAGGCAATAACCCAGTCATGTAGAGTTCATGGATCCTCTTGCCTTCCTTCATTAGCATTGCTATGTTGATATAGGTTACATTATCTTAGTGAGCCTTTCACAGGAAGAGGCCTATTTGGAGGTTCTCAGAGATGACACAGCATTATTATTACAAAGTGATTTCTTGTTTGAGATGAATCCTAGTTCTTTCATTCAGAATTCTATACAACAAACCTGAATGTTGGAAAAGTTATTAAAAGGACATTTAATTCACCACCCCCATCTAATATTTGCAGTTCTTCTGCATACCCTTAACATCTCCAAGGAAGAGCTACAACTAAATTCAGGTCTTCTGGTTCCTCACCAATTTTTAGTATACATGTTTATCTATGTATCTTCCCTTCCTTACTAGAGTCTCTCATAGATGATGGTAGATAGATAGATAGATAGATAGATAGATAGATAGATACATACATACATAGGATTAATATTAATGTATGAATATATGGATGGTGTCTTTAAAGCCCCTGGTTGCAGAGTTCATCAAGGCTATGCTACATTTGTTGTAAATTAAAGGTGAATATACTTGCGGCTATCAAGCAGTAGTATCAAATTGATTGATTAAAGAAGTGAAAAGAGCAAAGTAATTATGATAGTTTTTATAATTAGTAATGCAGTAATGACTAATAGATTAGTCTACAAAACTTCTAGATAGATTGTGACATTTTGAAATTTCTAAGGTCTTTCCTTTTGGATACCTCAGAAATCATCAATTATAGAATTGGGCTATTGGGCTATCAATGGAAACGGGGCATTCCAGGTACTATAACTGCAAAGAAAAACCTACCCAGCCTTAATGGAGTAACAACCATGTTATTATGTTTACATATTCTGTTGGTTAGGCATTCAGAAAGAGCAGAGCTTTCCTCCTTTCAAAGGCTGTCAATAACAAAATGTCTTGCAGTTGAAATCATCTGAAGGCTGGTTAACTCATATATCTGGTAGGAAATGCAGGAAGCTGGTTCCAATCCTGGCTACAGCAATTTTGCTTGAATTCTTAGAGCATCAATTTCAAGAGGACCAGACACAAACATTCATGTCTTTAATAATCTAAACTCTAAGTGACATGTATGTGGCTTCTGCTGCAATCATAAGTGCACCCAAGTTAAAAGGAAAAAAAAAACCCTTAGATTTCCCTATTTCTCAGTGTAAGGAATCTTATAGAACATTGTAATAAGATCATGTGAGAGGGAAATAAGCTTGAAGCTATATTTTTTTTAGAAATAAATTTTCCTCCATCTTCCCTCTGTCCCCCAAAATTTAAATATTCATATGCAATTATATTTTTATCCCCTTCAAAATCTCCAACTCTAATCCAATTATACCATCAGCTCAAGTTAAGCTCGTAGTATCTAAATCAGGTCTAAGTGCAGATCAGGCTCTTCAAATATGATTATTTGGATATAACTCCTTCTGTACCATTTATTTCCATTGAACCTATGAACCAAAGATATCTGCCCTATACACACCCAAGATACAATGGCAGGATATTCTTAGGATAAATGCTATAGACTCTTCAATTTAAAGTAGGTGAAAACAAGGAACACATTGTAAACATTGTTCCATAGCAATTTTGAAATGTAGTATTTATTTTGATGAAACTAAGTCCTACTGCCTATGAGTTGTTTTCTGTGGCTCTTGTCTCTTTCCTTTAAGCTTTGGTTTCACCTTCTGGGCTCTTGGTTTTGTCTTCTGAGTCTTTGTTCTTTTTCTATAAGAAATTGCCCACATTTACAGCTGAGTGGTCTCTCTCAGCCTGCGTACCCCCAGTATGGTGGCTGGGTCCCAAGAGTGAGTGTCCCAGGTAGAAACTGTATTGCCTTTTGTAACCTATCCTTGGAAAAGACATAATTTGTGTTGTATTCACAAGATCTCCAGATTTCAGAAAAGGGAACATCATAGACTGTATATTTCAATGGGAGAAGTATTAAAGACAAATTTTAAGAAAAGCATGTGGGGTTGTAGATCATGTTTTAGCCATTTTAGGAAAATATAATCAGCCATACTAGGGATTTTGTTTATGTGTTTTGTCATTTTAAACTGAAGGGTCTTTACTGGATCTTCAGAATCTTAACCCATCTTAGCTAATACTAAGCAAATTTAGGTATAAAGACAGCATTACTTGGATGCCAGGTTGCCAATGACTATCTGTGTATAATAGAAAGCCCTATTAAGAAAGTTTTATCTCTTTCCTCTTATATTAATAAATATAGGCTAGGATGAAAGAAGGGAGAAATTCTCAAAAATATTATATCTCTAAGAAGTAATCATATATAGTGCAATCAGTGTTGCTTGGTAGTTGAGTGTCGACCCAAGACAGGAGGTCAGGGTTCCATTCCTGGTCAGTGCACATGCTCAATCCCCAGTAGGGGGCATGCAGGAGACAGCCTATTGCTGATTCTCTCTCATCATTGATGTTTCTATCTCTCTCTCCCTCTCCCTTCCTCTCTGAAATCAATAAAAAATATTTGTTAAAAATAAAGTAAAATAAAAATCATAGATTTCATGCTTTCATAAAAATTCTGAGTTGTTTCTGATTAATGATCAGCTCTGCTCCATGCCGTCACTTAGGGACCCATGCCTCCAGGAACAATTTACCAAAATCAAGAGTTGGATTCCAAAGTATTCTTGCAGGAGCATCATCAACACAAGAAGTAGAAAATGGCATAAAATAAAGTGCATACAAGGTTTCTATGGGCCAGATCTGGAAGCAGTTTGAGTTTGCTCTTTCCATTGCCAGACTTTGTAATATGGAATATCGAGCTGCAAAAGATGATAGAAATAGTAGCATAGTTTGTTCCCATGATAAAGAAGCCAGATATTTTGCTGAAAGGCAGAATTCAACTTTCCCCAAGAACTACACACCCTCTTTACCAGCACCATCTCCCTATTGTTAGGTTGCATAGAATATCCAAGCTTGAATATCTCTTGTGCTGGTTAGTCTTTCTTCACATCCCTAGAGATACATCACCCACCCTTTCCATGTCCTGGTCTATGCCCTGAGAGACTGACCTCAGGGCTGCATCCCCAAGACTTGCTTGCCTTCTGACTTCTGGTTGGATTTGGCCAATGGGATATGGAGGTAGCTTCATGCCAAGGCTAGAGCTCTTGGATGGTGGCCAGCTTTCAGAGGCTCCAGTCTTTTTTGTGCATCTCAATAAAACTGTTCCTTCATCTGACTCCTTCAGGCCTGCAAGTGTTGAGAGTTACCCAATAAGGCTAGCTTTTAGTGTTTCATCATTTGTTTCATCATTATTTTTTCCATAACCTTTCATGCCCCCCTGTAAATAGTTCTTTAAACTATTCTTATTTGAACTCTGTGAAGTGCCATGTATGTTCCACCTTGCCCCTGTTTGATACAGTCATTCTTGTAGACTTATGGTACTTATTTGTACAAGTCTGGGATAAATAGAAAATGGATTGTCTCAGTAATCGCTATCTATGGTATGCAATTGATTATACCAAAATTTAGTGGCTTTAAAAATATTTAGCATTCTTAGTTTCTGTGTGTACAGTATCTGGGTGCAATTTAGGTGTGTCTAGATCTGCAGTCATCTTAAGGTGTGAGTAGGGGAGGATCTGTTTGCAAGCTCACTCATATGTTTGTGAAAGTTCACATGTAGTTTGAACTTTCATAGGTTGGCTCAAAAATGGCATCTGGCAATGCTCAGAAAAAGCAAGTCAGATAGAAAGATATCACAAATAGGACATAACACAGTATTGTTTTGTAATCCAGTCTCTAAAGTGACAGCTCATCATTATTGCCATACTCTATTCAGCAAAAGCAAGTCACTAGGTCCAGCCCACAGTCATTTGGAGAGGTTTGTACATGAACATGAACGCCAGGAAGCTGGCTTCATTGGGGCCCATCTTAGAAGCTGCCTACCGTATTCCTGCCTAATGCCCATGCTATGTACCTCCATATAGCTCATAAGAACGACCAATAGGGGCTTTGAGAGTACATCCTCAAAATCCTTCTATCTCTCCCTTTCCCCATCATAAATCAATACATAGCTAACTGCCCTTCCATTTTAACATGCTCACCACAAAGATATACATAAGTTAAAACTGCACCCCACCACTTTAAGTAAAAATAATTGCATAAAGAAAGGAAAAAAAGAAAGAACCTGAGTTTATACAAAGATCTCAATCATAATTTCTTGAGATGAATTGCTAAATTACCAATCCTATTCATCATTCTAATAGAATCACTAAGTGTGTATATGCCCTTGCTCTATACCACAACCCCAATAAACTCATTTGGGTATAGATTATTCAGTGGTCCCAAAGGAGACTTATGCCCTTAAACAGAGTTTAAAAAGTTTTTTTTCTTGCTATGTTATCCTACAGACACTTCTATTTTCTAAAGCTATGTCTTCTTTTCTTTGAAAATAATATTTGTATGATGGAAGAGATTTGTTGAATAAAATTAATTTTCCAAAGGGATCCGCAATAGATGTAGACTTCAAAGTAATGTAATTTACACCACTGAGCATCTTTTGACCTGTAAATTTACAACTGGCCTGCTGTCACTTTTCTTGCTCAATCATGGAAGATGTGGAGCATCAGTCTTTGAAAGAAGACAGAGGACCTCACAACATACAGGCCTCCAGGGCTCCTCAACAATAGGATTGCATTTTGTTTTTGAAGTGCTGGCCAATAAATGACTCTGCAGCTCTGAGTTCTGTGTTAATTTTCTTAAATCTCAAAACCAGCTAAAATATCAGGACTCTCTTAAGAAAGAAATAATGTGACATTGAATATGTTATAAATTAACAGCTAGGAAATTTAACTGAGCCCACTTCAACCTGATGAGCCTAAAGAGATATTTTTAAGGTATAAAGAAAAACAAAGAGAAAAAAAAAACTGCTCTCACGAGGCCTGTTTCTCCAATCTCCCTGGGCATTAATCTTGCCCTTTTAAATAAGAAGTTCCTACTAGTTATTACATTTTCAAATGATTCTTCACATTCAAAAGAGCTCATTTTAGCACCAATTTTTATCTCCCAAGTTCTTAATAGAAAAATTAGATTCAATACACGGCAAATTGTACCACTCTACTAGAGTCATATCTCAACATCAGTTCCTATGCTGATTTCTTTCTCTCTTCTTTTTTTAAAAATATATTTTATTGATATTTTACAGTGAGGAAGGGAGAAGGATAGAGAGTTAGAAACATCAATGAGAGAGAAACATCGATCAGCTGCCTCCTGCACACCTCCTACTGGGGATGTGCCTGCAACCAAGGTACATGCCCTTGACCGGAATTGAACCTGGGACCTTTCAGTCCACAGGCCAACGCTCTATCCACTGAGCCAAACCGGTTAGGGCTCTCTCTTCTTTTTTAAATAAATTCAGACCTCTCCACAATTTAAATATATGCATTATTCTGAAAGACTAGTCTATATTCATTAATACCCGCCTATCATAGGCTTGACTCCCAATATGGTTAAATGCTTACTCTTGACTCTGCTTTTTAAACCAGTGTCTTAAATTTTATGTTATCATTCTGCCAAAATTGTTGGACATTTAACAGCAGTTTGATCCAAAACAATATGAACTTTTCAACTTTACTCTCAATTCCACACCTCTTCTTGCTTTTGATGATATCTCATAAAATGTGCTCCTTTCTCTCAACGAGACAGCCTCCAAATCCTTCCACCTCTACCCTTCCTTTGAGAAGTTTATTGATTCTCTTCTGCATCATCTCCTGAGCTTTCCTCCATTTCTATATTTCAGTCACCATATGGTCCAAGCTCTCATTACTCTGTGTCTAGATTAAAACAACAACCTTCCAGATAATATATCTACCCTTTTCCTCTCTCCCAGTTGTGTACTGGAGCCAGTTTGTAATAATTTATGAGAGTTGTTTGTTAAATTTTCAGGAATTGTGTGTTAGTTTTTAATAAAAGAGTTATTAATATATATATACATATATATGTATATATATATATTCAATTTCTACTATGCTACATTTTACTATTTCCTATTATCTTCATCTTGAGTTTACTTTCATGGTGGGAGTATTTACACCATAGAAACTGGCAAATACTACAAATAAGGACTCTAGTTTTTAGAGAGCAAGTTATTGCTCTCTGATTCAAGAGTGCTGATGTCCCATGGCATGAGAAGTTATAGGCCCCAGTTCAAGTAGAGACAGCAAATTCAACATTCTTCTATCTTTTTGAGCTCCACTGGCCCTCAATGGACTGGATGATGCCCACCAGCATTAGAAAGAACAACCTTCTTTACTCATCTACTGATTCAAATGCTAACCTTTTCTGGAGACACCCTCACAGACACAACCAGAGAAAATATTTTGCTGACTATCTTGGCAATCCTTAGCTAAGTCAAGTTGACTCATAACATTAACCATTCCAGGTTCATTTGACCAGCCACTGAAGATCTGAAGGTCTAATAACAGCAGAGAGGATATCTTCAGCCTGTCACTATGGCTTAAGGTGAGAGACACAGAGATAATATGCGAGATGGAACAGAACAAGGAATAGATTATTAAGTCTAATCACTATGTTATACACCTGAAACAAATATAATATTTTATGTTAACTGTAATTGAAAATGGTAAAAGTTAAAATGTAATTTTTTTTTTTTAAAGAAAAAGGTGTACTAGATAAGCTGGCAGCGGGGGCGGGGGGTGGGGGGTCCTGTGTTTATTAGATGATGTACGGCTTCATACATACAAGTGTTATGATGGAAAATAAAAAAATATCTGTGCATGTCCTGTATGGAGTGTCACCCATACACCAAGAAGGCGCAGGTTAGATTTCCTGTCAGGGCACAGACCTAGGTTGAGGGTTCCATCCCCAGTCAGGGCAAGTATGGGAGGCAACCCATTACTGTTTCCCTCTCATATCTGTGTTTCCCTATGTCTCTCTTTTTCTCTTTCTCTCTCTAATCAATAAGAAGCATGTCCTCAGGTGATATGCAATTAGCTGCAAAGAAGGTTAAACATCTTTTTTTTTCCTTTTTTTTATTCTTTTTAAGAAAATATTATAATAAGTATTACAAAGGGTATTACATATGTGTCCTTCCCCCACCCCCCGCCCTTGACAATCCCCTGCCCTCCCTTACCCCCCAGTGTCTTATGTCCATTAGTTATGCTTATATGCATGCATACAAGTCCTTCGGTTGATCTCTTACTCCCCTCCCTTCTGCCCCCCAACCCTCTCTGGCCTTTACTGACTCTTACTGTGAACATTTCTCTTGATGTTATGAAAATTCTCCAATCATTTTTTTCACTTCCCCTGTAGTTAACTTTTAACAAAACCATCAAGAAGATAGCATATAAGTTTTTACTATAATTTAAATTAGAAGAAATACTTTGTGCCTGTCTCTTGAAGTATGATCAGCAATATGAGTTGGAAAATTCTCATTCAATAAATGTGCTTCAATCTCTTTGATGTTTACTGTATAATTTCTCTGACTCAAATGCAAGATGGTTAGGACTTTCATCTTTCCTTTTTCCTTATTATTTGTGACTCAGAGGTTTTGGTTGAAAGTATTTTTAGAAGAACATTTTAGAATAACATTTTATATTGTATCATAATACCAGTTATTTGATAGTAATTTTATTATCAAAAGTAATTTCAATAATTTTGAATTGTTATTATATTGCATATATAATATTACACTAATTTTTTGGATAAAAGTACTTTCCTAAAAACTATAAAAAACAAATTGGTTATTATTCTATGAAAATTAATTTTTTTAAAAATACAATTATTAAGAAAAGTAACCATTAAATGTTTCATTAAAAATAAAAAATAAAAAAATGTTTCACACATTAACATTAGCTACATAGTCTATATGTCTTTTTTTAGTTTCTAAAACCTAATGAGAGTAAATTATACAATGAATCATATTTCACAGCTCTGACTTCCATATGTGTCTTCCAAATTTCAAGACATAGGCTCTATAACCATCTTTTTCTTTTTCTAATTGACTCTGATTTTATCCCACTGAAGTTTTCCACAAATGCCACCCTAACTGAAAAAAAGTGTTTACCTTTATATCTAACATTTCACAATGATGTGCATATCCTCACTAGTCTATATTGGATTAGGGAAAAAAGCAAAAATATCTCAGAACTTTAAAACACATATCTTTTTCTTCTATGAAGGTAGCAAGAAGTAGTGAAAAGAATATTGGACTAAGTATTCTGAGGAAGATGCACCTGGCTGACTTAGACAATACTTCATTGTATAATTTTCCCCTTTCATCACATAATTTCTATATCCACTAGGCGCTAAGTTGTTCTGGGTGCTGGTGATAAAATAACAAGAAAAAGTATTACTGGCTTTCTCCCAGTTCAGAGTCTAATGAGAATGAGAGACAATTAAACATGCATTCCAAGTAAGTGTAATATTATAGAAGAAATAGGGGCTATAGTGAGATGCATAGCAGAGATGCTCAAGAAGGTCTAGGAGGTTGAGGTGCAAAGATTTCACTGAGGACGTGACATCTAACATTTCCTTCCATCTTCTCTAGTTCACCATATTCAGCTCCACAAGCCTTCTTTCTATTCCTCTACCACTCAGGACCTTTCCTTTATTGAAATGTTATTTAATTTCTTCAACTAACTGCTCCTTACTCATCAACTGAATCTCAACTAATGTTCACTCTTTAGAAGTGAAAGTTCCCACTAGCACATCATCCTGTTTTACCTCATCATTACATGTATGGGTGACTGAAATGCTCTTCACTTAGGATTAGGTTAACCAGACATTATCTAGCCCTGGCACTAGGATAGGAGCTCTAGAAAGGCAGGTGTCTCTGTTAAATTTAAACACTGTGGAGTGATCAGGATCTAAAACAGTGCGGGAGATAGAACAAATGATTTGAGCAAATAATTTGTTGAACAAATGAATGATTCTGCTTAGATTATCTAACAGAATATTTAGAGAATCAAATGAATAACAATTAACAACAGTGAAAATCCCTGACATTTATATGCTATTATTTTAGACTAAAAAATAATTTGATATAAATTCTATCACTTGAATCTCCTGTCAATTCTATGAATGAAGACTGGCATAGCTGAGAAAACACAAGCTTGTAAAGGTCAAGACTTCTTCAAGCTCTTAAAATAGTATGTAAGTAAGAGCTAAGCTGAAATGAAAATGCAGAACTTCAATGAACAATTTGCCTCTTCCAATATGCCAAATAAAAATGTGAAGAGTTTATATATGTGTCTGTAAATCATACAACTGTACAGTGCAGAACCCCTAAGTAAACAATAAATTGAGCCCTTCAGCCAGCTCTTAATTTAGTTTAATGAGCAAATCATTAATTTTCTAATATTAATGATGAATCCATGCATTTTGTTCCCTTTTCTCATGCTATATGTTATTATGACCTGACAACCAAAGCATATTTTACTACACAAATACTCTTTAAATGGAATGAAGAGGAAAAAGTAATCATTCATTAGCTATTTAGTCTGCACCATTATGTAGCTGCGTTATATGTCAGATGCCTAGATGAAACTTGGCAGAGAAACATGGACTTACACAGTGAACTTAAAGTGCAATATTCTTCAGATAATGTGTGAAGATAAGGAAAGGACTCAGCAGCAAGATAATCTGATGAAAGAACAATGCAAATTATTATCTGAAGAGAGGATCTTTGTCTCAACTGGTCTCAATTACAAGTAGCATTTGGCATATATTACTTAACATGCACTCCACCAATTCTCTAGGCACACTCAAATCTGAAGCCATTTAGAAATCTAAAAATATAATTTATATTCATTTTCTGAAAAGGGATGCAAACTTATGATTACTGTGCTTTCTCCCTAAGTACATATTTTTCTACTGGGAAGATTAGGAATTGGCAGGAGAAGGAAGAGATAAAGGCTGACAATTCCATATTTCAAGCCATTATTCACTCAGAACAGGGGTAAAACCTTAAAGAGAGAATATAAACTTCTTTTACACATATACACAGCCCTATCTCATTTTGTTAGATTAGCATTACTAGAAAAAACATTGTCACTGAATCATTGAAAGAAAATGTTATCTCTGCAGTCAACAAAAAGTCAGACCATCAGTGTGATTCTAGCACAAGCACATGCAAAGTAACATAAATAAAAAGCACTTTAAATGTATGCATGGGGACCCGAATCTGGACATGTGCAATTTCTTAATATTTTCCAAAAAAGACCCATTTATAGTATTCTCATATTTTATGAACATCTCAATAATTCACCTATATTAGCCATATTAAATGTGACAGATTATCACATTTTTATTTATCTAATTCCATTATGATCAAAATATAGGAAGGAAGCAATTACTCAAAAACTACTCTAATAATTTTTTTTTACTGTGAAATAAAGTTTATCAATAAAAATTAGTCAAGCTTAGCTCAAAAGTATACAGTAATACATAAATTTTTTTCTGATGTCAGGATATTTTCAAAATTATTTAATATATATTTAATGACAGAAATATTTCAGTTTTTTTATTTCTACTTAAATTGTATTTCACCTTCCAAAGGATGATTTAAAGTACTTAAAATAAAACACGCAAACACATGCACACACACTCATACTAAATATACATATATGTATGTGTATATATATATATACACTAAGCTTTAAAGAGAGAACAAAAAATCCAAAATTTTATACACAAAGATGCAAATAATCACTCTCTTGAACTCAAATAATTACCATGATTGAGAATGAATTTTGAGTGCACTTCCTCTTTAGTCCATTTGCTCATTTTTAAAGGATGAAATGTATTATGTGATGCTCACTATCTTAAAAACATTTTTTTACTGGTAATAAATTCTAAAATGAATTTGTATCGTGAATCCGTATATAAGTGAGATTTAACAGCAATAGATCATGTTTATTGATAACTTTTGTAGCATATTCAGGTATATTCTTCATAATGGTGTTTTATGTATCAATTCTCGATTAGAACAAAATATACAACATTAAATACAAATCAGTGAAGATGTACCTCAAGAAGATAAGCTAACTAAGTTTAGATGTATATATTTCAGGGTTTGTTTGGGGTTGGTTTGTTGTTGTTTGGGTGTTTTTTATTTTTTGTTTTTTGGTTGGAACACAAAATATAAACTCCCCATATTAGATACTAGAGGCCTGGTGCATGAAATTCGTACCCGGGTGGGGGGCGGGGGGGCTTCCTCAGCCCAGCCTGCACCCTCTCAAAATCTGGGGCCCCTTGCGGAATGTCCAACTGCCAGTTTAGGCCTGATCCAGCTGCGTATAGGGCCTAAACCAGCAGTCAGACATTCCTCTTGTAATCTGGGACCGCTGGCCCCTAACTGCTCACCTGCCTGCCTGATCGTCCCTAACCACTCGCCTGCCTGCCTGATTGCCCCTAACGCCTCTGCATGCCTGCCTGATTGCCCTTAACTACCTCTGCCTGCCTGGTTCCCCTAAACACTCTGCCTGCCTCCCTGATCACCCCTAAATGCTCTCCTGCCTGCCTGATTACCCTTAACCACTTGCTGGGGGATGGCTGGCTGGGGTGAGTGGCCGTGGGTGTCTGGTCTCTAGTTGTTCTGGTTGTTCCGCTGTTTCGGTTGCTGGGCTTTTATTATATAGGATAGGAAGTTCTTGGGCCCCAAATTATTTCTTGATTTGTCTGGCCAGCATTTAAAATTGAGAGAATTCACATATCGGTAGTGAGTCAAGAATGCTTTTGAAACATAAGATTCTTCTCCCCTGCGCCTGCTGGGCCACCATCACCAGAGTTGAGTGGAGACTGTGCTCTCTGATAGTACTTGGAGCTGTCCCTTCTTTCTGCAATCTGACTCCCTTCACTCATTTTATTTTTTATTATTTTTATTACGGATGTCCCCTTTTTTCTCCTATTAACCCCCTCCACCCCACTGCTGCCCCCTTCCCAGGCCTTCACCACCCCTTCACTCATTCTCATTACCTGCCTGGCTGTCATTGAGAAGATTGAATGGCTGGCCTCTCTTTCAGACTAAAGCCATAGGAAAGGAAGAATGTTAACTCACCAACTACACTGTGCTCAAGAAGCACTTCAGGATTCATGTGTAGCCCGAACCACACTAGCTACCACATTTACTTCAGCCATTGGGTTGGAGGCAAAAGAAAAAAATGTTCACAGAATTTTCCTAAACTACTCTAAGCATATCTTTCACCATCTCTGGATATGTTGTACACACACATAAGGACAAATCAAAATGTGCTGCTAAAATAAGATGTTAATTGCATGCGAGTGGGCAGAGAAAAAATTTCCTTCACAGGACTCTAATTAATGAGATCATCCCTTGAGTATAATTTAGAAAAGTACAAGTTATTTATATTTTTTAAAGTAGTGAATGAAAAATTTGGCTGCTGGATGACAAAAATGGAATTTTCACACTTTTAAAAACTTAATGCATTTAGCATAATTTTTTCTGTGTTGTGTTGAATTGAGCAAATATGTTTCTTATTAACTTCTTAGAAGATATTCTGTGAGATTCAATTAAGTTTCATCGTTACAAAGCAAAATTTTACAGACTGCCATGAGAACTTTTAAAGTACTTGTAGCAATTTGGCTATTTTAAAATTACAACTACATTTTGATAGAGTTGAAATCTCTCCTGACTTCTTCAACTGAGCAGAAATTCCAAGAGGAAACTGTGCCATATTTCCCCTTCCTCCTCAGAGTGCTCAAATTTTTTATTGAAAAGGTTCACATAGGATACTCTGATAAAAAACCTTTTGTGATTAGCTGAGGAAATGTCTTTAAAAAAACAGATTTCAGGAAAGTTTTTAATTCTCCAACAAATGTCGACACGGAAAACTTGGCAGATGTCTAATTATCGTTGCAGTTTTTCAAATAGACTTTTTATGACTCACCAAGACTATGAAATCAGTTCCATTAGAAGACCTCTCCTATATTATGTCAGAGTATCCTGATTTATTTGCTATCTTCTGAGACTCATTGTGTTCAATCTGTCTTTGCCACAAACATGGCAATATATCTTGTTCTCATAACCTGATCCTGCTGCCTCTATTCCATTCCCCTCCTCCATCCACTCAGCAGAGCCTCTAAGCAGTAAATATCAATTGTTCCCCTTAAGAGGAAGATGGAATAACCATATTTCCAGGAAATCCCAGAACAGGTAATGTCGCCACAGTCCGTTTGTTATAAATGGATACTTAGCTTTTTGTTACTGTAAGGCCAAGTACAATGTGTAATGAAGACTTTATTCACAGATATTTGATGAAAACATCTAATGAAATCATGTACATCTATAATACTCAGTTTAGCAATTACCCATATTTGTCCTTAGCACTGTTCTCTGAAAGAATATATACGTTTTGTGAAATAAAACTTTTTAATGCGTTTTAAACACCTTAAAATATACAAACTAATTGTTAAGGTTACTATGGTTCATAAAGTTGATCTTGAATTTTCCTTCAAATAGATTATAACCAAATGGGTAAATTTAAAGAGTTTTAAAGTACTACTCTGCTTAAAGAATTTAGAAAGCAAAAATAGACCCATGAATCCTGCTATCTTGATAAAATTAAATGCTTCATTATAAATATCAACAGAAAACTGTGAAGTTAGTATAAGGATGTGTTGAGTCTAAGCTATCACTTAGGATCGGACTGTGAAATCAGATTCACAACCACCTGCGATTTGTTCCATACAAAATAGCACCAAAGGCTCAAAAGAAGTAGCAGGAGGTTTGGGACATTGAAAGCAGTTGCTCGGGTGCTCCTTTCTGTGTCAGAGGTGATTTTTTTGAGCCCATAACAGATGTGATCTCTAAATGAGGTTCTTTGATTCTACACAATTATGGGAGCTTCAACTGGGTTTTAATTGTGAAACATCTGCATTCTACATCTGTAGAGAATTGCAGGGCTGAAATGGCATTCTCCGGGTAGCTATGCCATCTAGATTCTAGATTCTACTTCCTAGAGATGATTCTTTGCCAGAATGACCTGTGCAGGGTATTTCAGACCTAAGGGCTCTTCCTTCTAGCAAATATCATTAGTATGTTTACCCAGTAAACAAAACAATTGGCCAGTTCACCTGACTCCTTTCTGTTTCCCAGGAACCCAGCCACAGTTTGCAGACAGTTCAAATATCCAAACGCAAATGTATGGTCATTAGAGAGTTACTAGACTTTTATTGTGTTGATCACTTCATAAGATATGTGTGTATGTGTGTATGTTGTACACCTGAAATTGAAAAATAAATTATAAAAAAATTAATTGACTTCTCAAATATCTCATCTCAACTTTGGTGAGATTTAAACTTTTTATGATGGCACATAATTTGGAGTTTCAAATGCCACATATCATGCTATAAATTATCACTAAATTAATTAAAAAGCAAATATAGCAAGACATACAAATTCCCTATAATAATAAACATTATTGTCCAAAGATAAAGTTTATTTTCTTCTTCAGTTTTGTATTCAACAGGTAAATTTAAATACAGATTGCTTGAAATTGTATCAGACCCTGAATTTATAACAAAGAACCCAGATAACATTCCTGCCTTCATTACGGTTATAATTTAAGATGGCATAACTATAAATGAACAGTGTAGAGATAAAAAAGAAAAGAAAAGAAAAGAAACTCTGATGAGGGAATGATTGGATGCTATGGAAAACCCATAGCAACAATGTCTAACCCAGATTTAATTGCTGAGGAAAAGTTTCACAAGGAAAAGCTGATCTAAAGAATTTGTAAAAGAAAAGAAAGTTGAGAAATGAGTGTTCAAAAAAACCCCACAAAAACAGTGGACAAAAAGCCCAGAGTTCAGAGATATATGAAGTGTTCAAGAAAGTAAAATCACTTCAGTCTGGCACAAGACAAAACTGGAGAAGCTAGCAGAAGCTCCACCAGGAAGTGGTTTTAAGTTCTGTTGATACATTTGGACTTTAGTGTAAGAACAATGGGCTGCCAAGGAAGGATGTTAAGCAGAAGCATGACATGATCATGTAAGTCTTTTGAAAAGATACAATCCAGAAAATGGGATGTAACAAGAGTAAAAGTTGAGGAAAAAATGAGGATATTGTTGCATGGATCCAGGGGAGAGATGGTACTAACCTGAGTTTGGCTTATAGCTATGGAGATAAGATGACTGATTAGAGAACTTTGTAGGTGACTGATCAACCCAGACACTGAGATTGAATGGATATAAGGGGTGCAGAAGAGATTAGTCAAGAATAACACCCAAGTTGATTGTTGGGCAACTAGTAAAGGTTTGCTATTCACTAAAGTAGAAAACACAGGAAGAAGATAGAATTGCAAAGAAAAAATGATGATGAGTTTATTTTGTTGTGTGTTGAAGGTGATAAGTTAGAATAACTATAGGTAGTGTTCTATAGGAAGTCAGCTGAGTAGATCTGATGCTAATGAGAAATATCAGGTTAAATTTATTTAAAAATCATTAGCATATAGTTGTAAATGAAAGTCATGGGGTTTGATACAATTAAGAATGGAGCATCAAAATTATTTTATCAAGTAGAGGAAGAACATGTAAGGAAACTGAGCAAGAGTGAAGTAAACAAACAACAAACAAACAAACAAAACAAGTTTAGTGTGGTGTCATGGAAGAGCAGGGAATAAACTAAGGTCATAGTCAACAGTGGTAGATGATGCTCAAAAGTGACTGAGAAATACCCACTGCACTTTCTAAAACAGAGGTGGTAACTTTGATAATTGAAATATTAAGGAACACTGGGGGACTGAAATCAGATACTGTTAACAAAGAAATGCGTTAGGAGGTTAACAAGCTATGAAAGTAAGTTCAATTCTTTCAAGAAAGTTGTATGCAAACAGAGACATTGAGAGGGAACTGGAGGTGGACAGTAGGTCAAAATTATGTTATTTTATTTTGCTTACTTATTGAGTTTTATAACGAGAGAGTTCTATTTACGGATTGATGCAAAGAAAAAAAAAGCAGAGGAACGAATAGAAAAAGAGGAAGAAACCCATAGAACCTGGTTTCTAGAATAACAGGTGGAAGGATTCATCTTGGAAAGGAGAAGTGATAGTCAGAGCTGAGCATGTTTGCTATTTTAGTGGTGGGGAAGAGAAAGTTTCTATTTTTATGTCATTGTATTCACATTATAATAGGATACTCAGCCATCTGAAGAAATTGAAAGTGGAGATGCAAGGTCAAGGGTTTGAGGAGAATGGAGAAGGTTTAAAGTAATATCTTATAGAAATTAGGAAAAATATTGCTTACTTCAGAAACAGACAGACAACAATCTTTGGAGACATTCTAAAGTAATCCACTGGTTGATTTGGAAGTAGTGAGATTATTAAATTAAAGGATGAGTCATTCCCTTTTGGGATATTACTCCTCACAACCACGAAACATTTTATCATATTTAAAACCTTACCTTGATACTGCCCATGTCTATAAATTGTATAGCTCAAGAATCATGATAATTAAAATAAATGGCAAGCTACAGTTTTCCAAAAAATACTTATAATTCTCCAGCCTCTACATGACAAGTGACTTCCCACCATATCAAAAAATATTTCATGCCCAGCTGGTGTGGCTCAGTGGTTGAATGCCAACCCATGAACCAAAAGGTCACTGGTTCGATTCCCAGTCAGGGCACATGCCCAGCTTGTTGGCTGGATCCCCAGTAGAGGGCAAGCAGGAGGCAGCTGATCGATGATGTTTCTCTCTCATCCATGTTTCTATCTCTCCATCCCCCTCCCTTCTTCTCTCTCTAAAAACCAATTTAAAAACATTTAAAAAATAAGATCTCTCATAACTCTATCAGAAATATGTAGTCAATTAATTATTTTCCTTTACGAATTCCTACTATTTACTGTGGCCCTCTCCAGTTTACTCTGTGTTTATCTCAGTTTATCCCAAAAGCTTAGAAATGCATAAACTTTTAATTATCAAATGGTATTTACTTGGGGTTAAATACAGATTTTTGACTCCAACATTCCTGAGTTCAGACCCAGTTTCTGCCACTAACTAGTGGGTGACTTTGGCAAGAGACTGACCTCTCGGAAACTCATGCTCTCACTTGCCAAATGGGAATAATAACCTCATAGGGCATTCAGAGGCTTTGATATTAGAAGGTATTAAATCAGGGTCTAAAACATAGTAAGCTCTCAGTTAACAGAACTTACTGTCCCATTGCTGTATCTGCGGGGTAGGACAGGGATCCACGTT
Organism: Myotis yumanensis; assembly: GCF_028538775.1. Classification (NCBI taxonomy): domain Eukaryota; kingdom Metazoa; phylum Chordata; class Mammalia; order Chiroptera; family Vespertilionidae; genus Myotis; species Myotis yumanensis. The sequence continues at coordinate 135,275,155 of NW_027223754.1, forward strand.
ACGACTGCTCTTCCCTGTGTGCTCTTCTTCAGGGAATGTATTTTGATTCGGGGCATAGTTAGGTCCAGCCGAAGTTCCATGTTGTAATAAGAGCCTGTCTCACCAGTTTAATAGGCTGAGGCTTTTCAAAAAGACTGATTACCAAGAAAACCAAAAATTCTGGAGGGTAGAAAGAGAAAAGAATTAAGTTGTTTTATTCCCATCCCATTTTTAAAATTAGATCCTCTGCCTATCTTTTCTTTTTTTCTTTTTCTTTTTTTTTTTTTTTTTTTTTTGTGGGGCCACTGTAGTTGGGCCAGAGACTATTTTCATGGCTGGGTTAAATAGCAAGCAGACCTTACTGACTAAAAGGCTGGCAGACCTGGTAATGACTTACAGAAGGAGACTGTGGTGCCTACTTGTCTGAATGATTTTAAGGACTTGGCAGATAATTCTCCAGGACTTTTTAATTGTAGCCCTCCGAAAGCCAGAGGACAAACTAATGACCTTCGAAGCTTCCTTTCATTCTTGACTCTAGGAGAGAAACTCTTAGTTTACCTTAGTATGATATATTTTACGTATAATGTGAATATGATTCATTCTAATTGGACATAACATTACTGCCAAGGATGGTCGTGGATAGAGCTCTTTCCTGTCTTCTATATAAGGCAGTGGCCCTGCCTGTTGTTTAAATTACCCTTTCATGCAACCACTAACTCAAGTCTAGTGATGATTCAAGCCAGAAACAGTAATTTTATTTATATGATGTCTTGCATAGAGGGCAGGCTTGTAAAAGAAAAACAAATCTGGAATGGACGATGAATTGAATCAAAGCTGCTTTGTAGTTGGGATGTACTCCAGTAGAGTATGACAGTCTATCTGCAGAGGTTTATAACGATTTTGCCAATATTAATTATTCCCCGTGCAGCTTACCCATTTTCAGGGAACCCAGGCTGATGCTAGTAAATGTAATTCTTGAAGTAATATCTTCCAGCTGAATGATACAGAGCACAGCAGCTTTAGCTGTCATGTGACTAGTCGAAAATAGCATTTTCAAGGCAATATTTCAGGGGAAAGAATAAGTTCAGACAGTTCAAAAGTTCAAAATAAACATACTTCATAGCTCCGTTCAAAATAGTGAAGGAAGGCTTAGTGAGGGAAATATTTACGTCTGATTCTATTGGGATGTCCCAGCGTTTACGGTGGATTAAATAGTTAGCCCCTGTCTGCTTGAGCTTTCTTCTCTTGCTGTATACCTATGAATGATTTCGCTGACTGAAACTGCATTTTCTATCCGATGTAAAATAGACTGACTTGTTGGTTGGGTTGGCAAAAACATGTTGCCCCTTATTGACTGGAAACCGAAACCCTGTTTTCATGAATGAAGTCATAAGTAATTTTGTTTGATGGGAAGGAGTCAGTTTGAAAGTGGTATTAAAAAAGACTCTGGGTTTCTGATGGATGTTAATAACAGCTTGAGAAAAAGGCTCTTCCTAGTCATGTTTTATTGCTTTATTCTGTCCTCGGGATCTAACCTTTCAAAATGAAATACATTTGCCTGAGCAATGAACACACTTCTCCCAAAGAGAAATACCATGACAGCCTCGTCTTTGTTCAGTCAGTGAAATGCTGCTGGGTTTGACTGTGTGAACATATCTTATTTGGCAATTTTATCATTGAAGTAATAATGCTGCTTTATTGTCCTAAAGCTCCTTTCTTTACAACTAACTGTGTTCAGGAGAGCTCTAAGATAGAAGGGAAATGATTTTGTTTTTAAATATCTAAGTAAAATGACTCTCCAATTAGGTTATTTTTGAAAACTTTTAAATCCTTGGCTCTTTAAATTATCTTGGAATCATTCTGTATAATTCAAGTAGCTGGATAAAAATGTAAATTAAATTCACATTTCATTTCTTGCAGATGGAGGCTCACTCATCTTAACTGTATTAAGTAATTATCAAGGACATTCTATTCTTTGAGTTGGATTTGATTAAAACTATAGGGAAGTCATTCTCAACAAGTACTAAAAATCCATTTCCATGTAAAATATATCCTTGAACTTAAAGCAGACATTAAGCATGATATTCTGGCATTATTGTATGTTAGAAAGATGTGTTAGGAAACATGATTTATCTAAAAGCCAGTGATAGGAGTTTAGGAATAGTAGACAATGAGCTAAAATGAATTTTTAAAGATAATTAGAAATATGTTCTTTGTAATAAGATGGGAAGAAATTGTTTTGTGGAAGAATATTAACCAGTTTTTAGTTATTTCACAGAGAGAGGTAAACTTGTTATTTGAACTAACTTCAAAAACACTCTAATCACTAAGGTCTATAGTTAATTATAAAATTTTAGAACAATGGAACTTATTACATCATCAGAAGCTTTTTAGAATTATTAAAGTTTATACCGAAGTAGATATAAGAAAGGTGGATATGTTTGGGGATTTTTTTAATATAATTTAAAAGACCAGCTTGCCCATTTCATAAATGCTCGAATATAAAGCAAAACTAGCTTCTTGATAATTAAACAGAAAAATACCGGTGTCAAGAGTACTTGAGACTGTGATGATCCAGATTTTCATATTCTGAAAAATAAGAGCATTTTGAAATCTCACATTCTTCACCTGTATGCAGATGGCTAAACATTATGTAGAATGGAATGAGGACACAGTCCATATTACAGGATTTGTGAAAATAATTACATGAGTTAAATTGTTTGACTTTGAATAATTTGAAACCTCTTACACTGACACTCCAGGTCAGAGTTATGATCAGGCAAGTGTTTCTAAATTACCTTTGTATTTAACCCCAAATGTATTTCCCTAACCTTCTTCCCAACGTCAACACAGTCTGACTTACTAAGGCATGGAGACATGATGAATATATACAAGCAAGACTGATCACTGAAACCCAACCGGGAAACATTTATCTCTAAGGTTCTTCTTAACACGGTAAAGATTAAAAACATTTGTAACACAGTTAAACCCTGTCAGTCACAACCCAGAGAGGTAGACAGAGGAAGGGGGCACCTGGCCAGCCATCACAGGAAGATGCTGTAACTGTTCCATTTCAACCTCTTCTTACCTCATCCCAGCCCTCACCCTTAGCTGCTGACATACTCAATGCATACAGCCCTGTTTGCTCTTCTACATATAGTCATGGGTAAAGACCCATGAAAGAAACAGTTGTGTCCATTCTCAGTGAGGGTCAGAAGTTAGCAGGTTATACTGTTTTCAGGTAATAAGTGGCTCTTCTTCAGACATGCTGTGCTATAAATCTACTGATAGTGGGATAAAGGCATTCAGTGCTTTGCAAATATTTAAGACAACTAGTCAAGAAAAATAAAACCAATATCTGTTAAGTGCTTTATGTTATCTTTGAACATTGGTAGAAAGAAAAAGGAAAAAAAATTTGTATTGATCCCAAAGAATGGCATATTCTCTTAGTTGACTAACAACTCAGAGATACTGGCTATAACAGAAGAGGCGAATTTATGGGAATAAATAATTTTATGTTTACTGAATATATAAAACTAGAGGCCCGGTGCACAAAAATTTGTGCACTCGGGGGTGGGGTGGGGACGGGGGTCCCCCAGCCCAGCCTGTGCCCTCTCGCAGTCTGGGACCCCTCGGGAGATAATGACCTGCTGGCTTAGGCCTGCTCCTGGGTGGCAGAGGGCAGGCCCAATCCCTAAGTGCAGCCCCTGGTCAGGCACAGAGCAGGGCTGATCAGGGGGTTGGGGCGCCTTCCCCTGTCACAAACAGAGCAGGGCGGATAGGGAGGTTGTGGCCCCGCCCCCTGTCACTCACAGAGCCGCAGGGCGATCAGGGGGTTTGGGCGCTGCCCCCTGTCACACTGATCCCAGTGCCGGGAGCCTCGCTGCTCCGCTGATCCCAGTGCTGGGAGGCATATTACCCTTTTATTATATAGAATAGAGGCCTGGTGCATGGGTAGGGGCTGGCTGGTTTTCCCTGAAGGGTGTCCTGGATCAGGGTGGGGGTCCACACTGGGATGCCTGGCCAGTCTGGGTGAGGGGCTGAGGGCTGTTTTCTGGAAGTGGGTGACTGAAGCTCCAACCGCTCCTTGTTTTCTTTTTCTTTTTTTTTATTCTGGGCCAGCTTTAGCTCTGGCTCTAGCTCTGAGGCTTCAGCTGCTATAATCGAAACAATGTATAACTCTAGCTCTGAGATCCCGGCTGGCTGAAAGCTGGTTTCTGGGGTTTTGCAACTATATTTGCAACATAGTTTCTTAGAGTTGCAGCTCAGAGGCCGGCAAGTCAGGCGGGGAACGTTGGAGTCTGCAGTCACTGGAGCAAGCAAGCCTCATGCTCACTTCCAGCTGTCTGGCTGCCGGCCGCCATCTTGGCTGACAGTTAATTTGCATAAGGATATGTTGATTAGCCAATGGGAAGGGTAGCGGTCGTATGCTAATTACCATGTTTCTCTTTTATTAGTGTAGAATACTTTGACATTTCAGAATATTAACAAATATGTGAATCAAATCAACCACATGCACAGATCTGTATTAAATGCAATAAAGAATATATGAAAGTAAATCATGCAATCCATATCTTCTTAGGAGCTTGTATCTTCTTAGGGAGACAACAAATATATCCATGAGGAAAGTTAAATAGCAATCATATATTAATAATGAAGAGCCTAAACAGCATTTCTTATTTGATCTGTATGTAAACCTATGAGACGTGAATACTATGCAGACACTAAAGTAAATATTAATATTACACATAGAGGAGATTTAAAATATAGAAAGTCTAAGACATGTCATTTTAAAAAAAAATTGCCCTAAACATATAGAAATTAACAGGTAGCTACATTTACTGAGAAGGCATAGTATACACATTTTCCTCCTCTATCAGTGTTCAAATATAATAATGTTATTAATATACTACTTGTATGCATATTTATATCTGAAAAAGCCATTAAATGATTCAGGTATGTCTATTAATTTGGTAATGTTTCTTTCTAGAGCTCTTCACACTAAAAAAAAACTTTAAAAAAATCTGTCTTTATTGATTTTTCCAGTTAATTCATTTATACATCTTTTTCTATTCTTCCCTTATCTACCAAATAAATTAATTAATCAAATTATTTTAATTTTTTAAATTGGAGTTACTTCTTCGCTTCAGCTTATAAGAGTATATAGCTGATTAACTGGTACCCAGATCCAACACACAGCCTCTGTTTATTCCCACTATTTTTTCTCCACTGATGTCTATTGAGCTCCTTTCCTGAAATTATACTTTTAACAATCCTGTTCAAATTCTGAGCCCAAAATTGCCTTTCTTGAAGAATGTCTGAGGTCTGTACACGTAAGATAAGATAGTGGAAGATGACATGGTCTATGCAATTTGTCTACAGAAATCTTCACCAAATGATCAATGACCACCTCTAATGGAAATATGGTTTCAATTCTTCCTTTGACAGATGGTCTTGCCTACACTCACAAGAGATATGTTTTCTCTGTCAAGTTTTTTTTTTAAATATATGTGCTGGTGTTTGGAGCCAATTTAACATCTATATTACCCTGTTCATGCTATGCCGAAGTATCACATCTGTTTTCACACTGAGTTTGTGTTTTTCCTATGAAGTGATATATATAGTCCTATGCTAGAAACTACTTTCAACTTAGATTTCAGTGTGGTCATTTCAAATCCTGAACAAAAACATTCAAAAATTTAATGTACTTTTTTCTTTACAACTAAGAGCTGTCATGCATCAACAGTTATGCAGATAATTCAGGGTAAGTTAGTTAATTGTTTCAAGAGAATATAATGACCCTATCTTTAACAATGACATAATTCAATCAAAAAGGATTTGGGGTTGTCCATTATGCTGTCAAAAATCACTGCCCTCCTACTGCCTCTCAGATCACAACACTCAAGTGCTCAACCTGACAACCCAACTAGCTAAACTAAGAATCAGGTTCTGCCTTAACAGGATTCCAGAAGCTCTACTGTTCTAGGAAAAGGGGGATCAGTTTTGAAAAATCTTCAGGTTATTACTGCTGCCTTTCCGGCTATTTATCTTGCTTTTTATTTCAGTGACTATATATCACCTGCATATCTGCCTGAAATTTTGATCTCTCTCCATGTTTCCAGCTGTCTAGACTTGGAATCCTCCCCTTGGTCTATTTTTTTTTCATAGTCACTTTTATTTCACCTGGAAAGAGTTCAAAACTAGAATTGGATTTTTGGAAATCTTATTTGTATTGTGTTCACTCATTATCAGATACAATTCAATTTCATTTAGAGAAAAATACCTATTTAAAGGGAGCAACATGGTGGGTTACTAAGTTGCTTTTTTCAATGGTTCTGTGCATTTTTATTGAAACAGTGGATCATGAAGGGAATGGATGTGATAAAATGTGAAAACAGCTGAAATCAATATAGTGCTGGTGTTAATATGAAAACAGGGATCATTATTCTTTAGAAAAACCTGATGTAATCAGATGATATTTAAATTTTCCATAAGACATATATTTGTTTAAACTATAACTTGAGCCTAAAATTTTCAAATTATTAACATTTTTCTCAGAAAAAGGCATTTTAAAAATTATAAATCCATCTCTTCACATGAGAATATTGATAAGGTTGATTTTTGCTTCAAATGTGTCCATGTGCCTTTGGACCAGCAGCTTATCTAAGCCTTAATGTCTATTTATATATTGATTGCAATTGAATATCAAACTTAAGTCTCACAAGTTTGCTCAGATACCAACCTTCCTGATGTCTCATCTTCCCTAGGATCAGCTCCTCATTCTCTATGGTTCACAGTCTTGCAGTTAGAGAGATATTAGTTAGCATACTATACCTGTGGTTTTACAAGTCTAGCAGTATATAAGAATCACCTAGTGAAGGTTCTCCTTTATAATAAAAGGGTAATATGCAAATCAACTGAATGGCAGAATGACCGGTTGCTATGACATGCACTGACCATCAGGGGGCAGATGCTCAACACAGGAGCTGCCCCCTGGTGGTCAGTGTGCTCCCACAGGGAGCCTCTCCTGCCTCCTCAGCAGCACTAAGGATGTCCCATGGGCAGCAGGCCTAAGCCATCAGTTGGACATCCCGTGAGGGCTCCTGGACTGCAAGAGGGTGCAGCCAGGCTGAGGGACCCCCCACCACCACCACCTAGTGTACGAATCTCGTGCATCAGGCCTCTAATATATATATAAAATGGTCAGCACCCACACCAAACAAACTCAATCCAAATTTCTATGGGGGAAGCCTAGGTACCAAGACTTTTAAAAGCTCTCTAGGCTTGAGAACCACTGCTTTTCAATATGCAACTACTGCAGCAGATATGCCTGCCCGAAGGACTTTATTTCCCTCTGAAAATACAATTGAAAAAATGTCAGTGACCATTGAGACGCAATTTAGATGAAGTTGCTAAAGCATGCACTCTGAAGTCAAATAAATATTCATTCAATTTTGACTCTGCCAGTTACTAGATATGTGACCAAAAGCGAGTAGCTAAACCTCTCAGAGTTAATTGCTTTAACTGTAAAATGCTGACACCATAGGACCTCATAGAGTTGTTGTGAGAACTAAATGAGATAATATAGATAAAACTCAGCTAAGCCCTTGTCAGAAGACATCAGCCAACAAATTAAAGGCAGGGTAATATCATATATTAGGAGTTAACAAACAATTGTATCAGAAGGAAGATTTCAGTGAAGCCTGAAATAGTCAGATGAATGAGGAGCTTAAAATGAATCATGCAGTCCTAGCTAGTTTGGCCTGGTTGATAGAGCATCAGCCTGCAGACTGAAGGGTCCCAGGTTCTGGTCATGGGCACATGCCTGGGTTGTGGGCTTGATCCCTGGTGGGGGCCTGCAGGAGGCAGCTGATCAATGATTCTCTCTCACCATTGCTGTTTCTATCTCTCCCTCTCCCTTCCTCTCTGAAATCAATAAAAATATATTTTAAAAAATGGATCACACAGCACAAAGAGAAATTTTATATAGACTTAACTGTGGCTGTGCCTACATGGAATTATGGGTTACAAGGCTAACTATAGTGACTAAGTTAATGTACCTGCTACATGGCTATTTTAAAAGAATTTATCCCCTGCCCCCCCCACCACCAATTTCAGGGGTTTGTATATTAACCATGAAGCATTATACTTTTACTTTAATTGAAATATTTAAATCTAATTTTTGTGCCAAGATAGAATTTCATCCAAATGTTACTGAAATGGTGACCAACCATCCCAGTTTTCATGGGGCTAAGAAGTTTCCTAGGACATGGAACTTTTAGAGCTACTACCAAGATTATCCCAAACAAAGTGGGACTTTCAGTTTCTCTAGAGGCTTGTAACCATAGGACTGTTTCCTTTCCTAATCCAGTTCTCTCTATGTAAGCTACCCATTACCCAGATCAGCTCTATCCAGATCCTGGCTGTGTGTGTATCCCACAGCTGAGCCACATTTGTTTCCTGCTAACTTCCTCAGCTGGATGTCTGAGACTTTCCACTCATTCTTTCCAAGATTCTTTTTTCTCTACTCAAGTTAAGCTGAATTAGTTTCTGTTAGTTAAAACTAAGAACCTTATTAAAATAACCAAATTAACATGGTGAATTCTGGGATACTATAATTATTATGGATTTTCTAGCCATTCCCATGACAACAAGTATGTTATATGAGGCAATGTTGTCAAATGGGGGCATTGCACTAGCAAGTGCTCTAAAAGCAGTCTTTTGATGACTGAATAAATTTTCTTACTCAGAAAACTTGAAACCCACCAGCCAGTGTAGGAACAAGTTGGTGATACACCTTCATCATGAAAGAGGGGAAAATCAGGAGCAGAGATCCTGGAAAACAGCTGGAGAATCTCACTATGTATTTTAAAACTAGCCTCTTATATAAAAAAAAAAAAGAACCAGAATTCAAAAACTTAGAAATGGCCATGGAAAAAATGTGGAAATGAAATGCTCCTGTAAGTCAAAAGTGGCATGTTTCCAGGTGTTAGAAAAATTATAAGAATGAATAATAGCTGAGAAAAATCAAAGAAGCAAGTTTTTCAAGTTGTGGCGCTTTCATTATAACACTCACTAAACATGCCAGTCTGCCCTCCCAGAGGATTATCTGATCATCAATGACCATTGAAATGCATTTGGTCCCCACTCATTATTTTTTCCCTTGGGAGAATAGTGCCTGCCCCACAGCACTGTCCTCTCTTTTTCAGATTTATTTGTTCTCAGACTTTTTGTTTTTGTAAAGTTATGGTCCAATGTTTAATCATGTCTGTGTTTTATTTTTAAGTTCAACCTTCCAAAATAAGAATGTCAGGACATTTCCATTTTTAACTTTTTGCAAAGCTCACAAACTATGGGAAGTTTCTGGATTCTCCTTTCCTTAGAGAGCTTATTGTAATTTGCTCATATTTTTTTTAATTAAAAATGCTCTCTTTTTTTTCAAAAATATTGGAGAGCATAACCCTCAGTAGTAAGCCGAATGAAATCAAGAAATCCATGTATTCATTCCTTTCCCCTTCGAAGACTAAAAAACAGTATAAAGAGCAAATGCAGAGTCTGAAGATACTACTATTACCACTAGAAAAGACAGTTAGATTTTAAGGGACCAGGCAAATGAAGGTTCACCCAGGAAAACTAAAAATATATTTTGTACTTTACTTTATTAATAAGATAACAAATTATTAATTCAGTAATCGATATTACACTGATAAATGTTTAAATATTACACATTTATCCTAACTTTAAAATAATCTTTATAGCCATTATTTTCCTTATTCAAAATTAATAGTCTCTGTTATTTCTAACTTATTTCTTTCCTTCCTTAATAATTCAGACAAAGAACCATTAGCCAGTTCTAAGTAAGAAAAGAGAAAGACCTGGCTGGGGTAAAGGGAAGGGAGGCCTCCAAGTGGGTTGCAGCCCATTGGGATTGGAAAACTGAATAAATAAGCAAGTGAATTCAAGCTTTCTCACTAAAAGAGAAAGAAGTATAAATATGAAAAAGTAGAAATCTAGGTGGTATATATATATATATATATATATATATATATATATATTAGGTCTGGACAATGACAGAGTCTAAAAACAGTGATACCCCAATAGCATCAGCATATACATTACTAATACCTACCAGAACTGCTTGGGTTAAATAGCTAATTCTAGAACTAGGAAAAAATTTACAAAATATGCATGGAATGTGTTATTCAAAAAATTAAGGAAATGCATAAATAAAGATGGAACCATGTCAGACAGACACATAAGCTAGCTTGAAAGGGGTCTCCACTGGTCAAAACTGAGAAATTTATCAAAAGACTCAGTGATAGTAATAGATTATATCCCACTGAATAAATCTATGTCTATTTTTTTTTAAATCTTTATTGTTCAGATTATTACATTTGTTCCTCTTTTTTCCCCCCATAACTCCCCTCCTTCCAGCTCCCACCCCACCCTCCACCCTCACTCCCCACCCACTGTGTTCATCCATAGGTGAATGATTTTTGTCCAGTCACTTCCCGCATCTCCCACACCCCTTTTCCCCCCCAAGAATAGTCAGTCCATTCCCTTTCTATGTCCCTGATTCTATTATAATCACCAGTTCATTCTGTACATCAGGTTATTTATTCACTTGATTCTTAGATTCATTTGTTGATAGATGCATATTTGTTGTTCATAATTTGTATCTTTACCTTTTTCTTCTTCTTCCTCTTCTTAAAGGATACCTTTCAGCAATTCATATAATACTGGTTTGGCGGTGGTGAACTCCTTTAGCTTTTCCTTATCTGTGAAGCTCTTTATCTGACCTTCAATTCTGAATGATAGCTTTGCTGGATAAAGTACTCTTGGTTGTAGGTTCTTGGTATTCAGCACTTTGAATATTTCTTGCCATTCCCTTCTGGCCTGCAAAGTTTCTGTTGAGAAATCAGCTGACAGTCGTATGGGTATTCTCTTGTAGGTAATTGAGCCTCTTTCTCTTGCTGCTTTTAAGATTTTCTCTTTGTCTTTTGCTCTTGGCATTTTAATGATGATGTGTCTTGGTGTGGTCCTCTTTGGATTCCTTTTGTTTGGGGTTCTCTGCGCTTCTTGAACCTGTAAGTCCATTTCTTTCTCCAGGTGGGGGAAGTTTTCTGCCATTATTTCTTGAAATAGGTTTTCAATATCTTGCTGTATCTCATCTTCTGGCACTCCAATAATTCTGATATTAGTCCGCTTAAAGCTGTTCCAGAGGCTCCTTACACTATCTTCACATTTTCGGATTCTTTTTTCATTTTGCTTTTCCAATTGGGTGTTTTTTGTTGGATCTTTGGTTTGATTCTTGAGCTCCTCTGGTCTGCTATTGGGTATAATATTCTTTATTTCAGTCCGTGTATGCTTACTTTCTAATTTCTTTATCGTAGCATCGAGGGTCTCATTAGTTTTCGTGAGGCTCTGCACAAATTTATGGCAAGCCCTCAAAATTGCGATTCTTAGCTCCATATCCTCCATTTCTGTCATGTTTTTTTGTCTCCGCATCTTTTATGCTTTCTTGGTGCACCCCCCTTGTGGTCTCTGTGCGCAGTCTTGTTCTAGCCAAGCCTTAATTGTTGTAGTTAACACTAGAGGGATTTGACCACCAGGCCGACTGGCTGTAGGAATCAGCTGAGCGGAAAACGTCTGTCCTCTGGGGAGGCGCTAATCCAGCCTTTGCCTGAGGCGATCGGCAAATGGCTGTGCGCAGGGCTTGGGCGGGGCGGGATCAACAGGGCGGGGGGAGGGAGCCGCTATGGCTGCTCTCAGTCCGTCCCCAGGGGCTCTGCCTCTCTGTCCCAGCAACCGCTGCACACCTCGGAGGGGCCGTAGCCAGACAGTCCCGCTTCTCCCGTTTGAGTCTGGGTCCCTAGAGACTCGCCCGGATCTGTAGCCCAGAGTCTGAGACTCACTCCTGATTGAAAACGACAACCGCGCCCTCAGCCGCCAGCCTGCTTTGTGCGCGCACCACCGCACCACCGTACCACCGTACCTTTAAATTTTCCACACTACGCCTCCTCTGAGCGTCGGAATGGTGTTGTTTTTGCTTCTAGTTGAAGAGTCTCTCCTCAGCCAGCCTTCCTGTGGTTCTGGTTGATGTCCGTTCCGACTTTTAGTTGTATTTTTGAAGTGGTTGTTTACGGCGGCAATCTCCGGTGTTTACCTATGCCACCATCTTCGATCCAGTCTCTAAATCTATGTCTATTATGAAACAAACAAGTAAATAAATAAATAGTAAAGCCTTCTAAATACTAAAATGACAACTAATAAATGTAGAAGAAATTATGGAATTTGAAAAATATTATTTGTCAACCATTATCATAATAATAAGTCCAGGCAAGAAACATCAACAAAAGTAGTGGGTGAAAGTTGAATAAAAAATGCGATATTTATGTATCATCCAAGCATCTCTCAACAAAATACATATTAATTATTTTTAAAAATCAGTATTACAGTGGAAAAATCTAGAATAAATAACTTAAATAATCAGTTAACATTATCAGTGATGGTATAAAACAATTCAAAGTGCCAACTGATGGAATACAGGGAACAGGGCACAGAATCATTACTATGACATGCAGAACTTGAATCTAATAAAAGGAAGCACCAGACAATGTCAAATTCTACAAAATAATCAGCCTCTCATCTTCAAATTTCTTTTTTTTTTGTAATATTCAAATTTCTTAACATCATGAAGGTCAAGGAAGGGTTAAAGAACAGTTCTAGATATAAGAGAATGGAAGAGACATAAAATCTACAGTGAATATGTGATCCTGGATTGTATCCTTTTGCTATAAAATAAGACATCATTGTAATAGTTGGGGAAACTTTTATGAATGGCATTTTATAGGAATTTTCTGTACTGATTTTAGGACTTTTTTATAAGTTTGAAATTATTTCAAAATAAAAAGTCCAACTTCATCACATTTTACAGATGAGGAAGCAAAAGCAAAATTTCTGCCAATATCAAAAAGCTGGTTAGCAGTTTCCAGTTAAGATGAAGGAGAGGTAAACATGGCACTCAAAACCTCCCACAACCACATCAACATCACAACCAAACTACAGAACAACCATCATTCAGAACAGCCTGAAATCTAGCTGAACAGAAGCCCTTTCACTAAGGATATAAAGGGGAATCCACATGGAGACAGTTACAGGGGCAGAGACATGGAACAAACTGGCCCCACCCCACATGTGGCAGTTAAAAATCAGGGGGGATATCTTTGCTGCATAGGCCCCCCCTGAGGAGTGAGGAGTCTCAGCTCCACACCTAGGGGTCTAGTGCTGGAAAGAAAAATCTCCATAAGTTCTAGCTCATGGATTGTGGCTGAGTGAGATGAAGGGCTGCTGGAACCCCAGGCATTCTTCTTATAGGGCCCACACATGGACTTAACTCAAACTCACTCCCTCTGAGCTCCAGTGCTGAGGCAGCAACTTGAAAGGAACCAGGGATTTGGGGGAGGAGATAAATTATCTGAGGGGCTGGAGGGCAGCTTCTCCCAGGCAGAAGTGCTGGCAGTGGCCATTGTTCCTTTACTGAGCCCTCCCCACCACAGAGCTGACAGACTGCACCATGTCTGAATCTCCTTCAACCTGGCTCACACTTTTCACCCCACCCTGGTGATTCCCTGAGACCCTGCCCCTCCCTGCTTGCAGTCTCATCCAAGACATTTCCAGTGGCTCTGCCATATAACTGGCTTCTTTTGTCTTATGCTGTGAATCAGCCTGCCCTGATTCATAACTTCACCTCTCCTGGATACCTCCAAGCTCAACACAAGTAGCAACCATCTGAAGATTTGCACCTCCCATCAGGCCCCAGAGCCAATGCACCCACCAACATTTGCATTATGGTGGCACCAGAAAGAGAAGAGAGAGAGCAAGATATTGAAAATTTATTTGAAGAAATGACAGAAAACTTCCCCTACCTGGAGAAAGGAATGGACTTACAAGTGCAGGAAGCACAGAGAGTCCCAAACAAGAGGAACCCAAAGAGGCCCATATTGAGACACATCATAATTCAAATGCCAAAGGTTAAAGAGAAAGAAAGAATCTTAAAAGCAGCAAGAGAAAAGTAGTTAATTACCTGCAAGGGAGTGCCCATATGACTGTCAGCTGATTTCTCAACAGAAACTTTGCAGGCCAAAAGGGAGTGGCAAGAAATATCAAAACTGATTTAAAGCAAGGACCTACAACCAAGATTAATCTACACAGCAAAACTATCATTTAGAATTAAAGGTCAAATAAAAAGTTTCCCAGACAAGAAAAAGCTGAACGAGTTCATCACCACCAAACCAGTATTACAAGAAATGTTTAAGGGTCTTTTTTAAGAAGAAGACTATATATATATATATACACAATAAAATAGCAATAAATACATATCTATCAACAATTACTTTAAATGCAAACAGATTAAATGTTTCCATCAAAAGATATACTATGGGTGAATGAATAACAAAACAAGACCCTTACATATGATGTCTGCAAGAGACTCACTTCAGATCAAAAGAAACAAACAGAATGAAAGTAAAGAGATGAAAAAAAAAGATATTCATGAAAATGGAAACAAAAAAGTAAGCTAGCAATACTTATACCAGACAAAATAGACTTTTAAACAAAGGCTATAACAAGAGACAAAGGAGGACCCAGCAATTCCCTTTTGGGTATTTATCTGAAGAAACCCAAAACACTATATAAGGAAAACATACATCCACTCCAGCCAGTTTGGCTAAGTTGTTACAATGTTGGCACTCAGACCAGGGGTTGCAGGTTTTATTCCCAGTCAAGGGCATATACCTGGGTTGAAGGTTCAATCATCGCCCTGGTTGGGGCACATGCAGAAGGCAACCAATGGGAGGTAACCAATAGATGTTGTCTCTCTCTCTCTCTCTCTCTCTCTCTCTCTCTCTCCCTCCCACTCTCTGAAAAACCAATGGAAAAAATATCCTTGGGTAAGAATTAATGAAACAAAACAAAACAAAAAAACATATATATCTATATGTTCATTGTAGCATTATTTACAACTAGTAGCTCGGTGCATGAAATTCATGCACATTAAAAGGGAATTAATTAGCAGAAATATTTTAATATTGCTATTTGCCCTTTCTCTATAATAGAAGTGTGAGAGATGAAAGGAAATTAGTAAAATGTATATGAAAATAATATATAAATTTATTAATAAACAGTAACAAAAGGATATAACAAGAGAGGCATATATAAAAACAACAAAAACATGCTATAAAAACAACAGTGATGCAAACAATGACTGATAAAGTGATTAAACTAATTCTAATATCTCCCTGTACACCACATTAAGAGTGAAAACACTTTCAGAGTGCTTGACTAATTTCCCTTATGCTGAAGTATTTAGAACTTTAACTTGAATGTCATATGCTCTTCGAACTCGGGAGAAAGCAACATATAACTGACCATGTGCGAAAACAGGTTCAGGTAGGAATATGCCTACTCTGTCTAGAGTTTGTCCTTGTGATTTATTAATAGTCATCGCAAATGCTGACATCATAGGAAACTGTTGTCAAATTAATTTAAATGGGAAGCCAGTGTCAAATGGGGACAAATCAATTCTTGGAATCAGAACAACCTCTCCCTCTGCAGATTCTGTTAATACTTCAGCTTTGATAATGTTAGGTCAAAATCTTTTGATAATAAATCTGGTACCATTACAAAGACCCCATTTACTATTAAGATTTCTCAATAACATGATGATTGCACCCACTTTCAATTTTAATTTATGACATGGCATTCCCAAAAAAGTAATACTATTAAGAAATTCAATGGGAAAATTTTCCTTTTCAGCATCATCTGTGGAATCAATGGAATCATCACTCAAATATCTGTGAAAATCTCCATTGAGTATATCCAAAATGTCTTCATTTAATTTTTGAACGTGCTTATTTTTTGGACAAAGAGTTGCACGTTTAGATATATTTTTAATATCATCTATAGAGATATACTATTTCTAAAGGTAGCTTCAATAATAGATCCATTACAAATCATTTCACAGGGGATTTCAATAATATCCATTCCTAAATGAAAACTGCTATCAAGTTTGCCATCTCTAAGTTTTACTAACCATTCACTATAAGCAGAATCCTCTGATCTCAGATTTGTTGTAAGAGACAACTTTCTGAAACATCCCCAAACATTACAGTGCTTTAAACTTGTTTGTATTATGGCCAATCGCATAGTATGCAGTACAATACTGAGACATTGTTGAAAATCCCCTCCAAGAAGGAGAACTTTCTCACCAAATATAGCATTCAAATTCATAATTTCTCTTAGTAATCTGTCTATGGCGTTTATAGCATGACTGGGATGCCATGGTGCATTCATCAATAATGAGAAGTTGGGCCTTTCTAATAGTTTTAGCAACTTAACTGTTTATATCGAGTCTAGAAATTGAAATTTCATTTAATGGAATTGGTAATTTATATTGGGAATGAAAGGTGCTTCCACCAAGAAGTAAATTAGCAGCAATTCCCATAGACGCTGTGGGTAAAACAGTACTACCACGATCTCTAATATAATGTATTAAAACTTTATAAAGATATGCCTCCACACTCTGAGGGCCGGTTCCTGCCTCAAACCTCGCCCTTACCGGAAACAGCTCGGGGAGGGTGCAGCTGTTGCTAAGAGGACCCAGGACTCAGTGCGTCCACATTCCGAGGGTGGATTCCTGCCTGAAACCTTGCCGCCCTCAGGGGAAACAGCTCAGGGAGGGCGCAGCCATTTCCAAGACGATCCCTGCAGGACTGACTTCCTTCCGGTTGGTCGAGCCTCGGTCGTGACGTTAAACCCAGGGTTTTTATATAAATAGATACCCAAGATATGTAAGCAACCTAAGTGTCCATCAATAGATGAATGGATAAAGAAATCGTGGTGCATACATACAATGGAATATGATTCATCCATAAAAAAAGAATTAGAGCTTGCTATCTGTAACAACATGGCTGGATCTAGAGGTTATTATGCTGAGTAAACTTAGTCAAGCAAAGAAAGACAAATGCCAGATGATTTCACTTATATGTGAAATCTAAAAAAAAATAAAAAGAACAAAATAAAAGAACAAGCAGAACAGAAATAAACTCATAGATACAGAGAACATTTTGACAGTTGCCAGATGGGAGAGGGATTGGGGGGATGAGTGAAAAATGTGAAAGGATTAAGAAGTACAAATTGGTAGTTACAGAATAGTCATGGGCATGTAAAGAACAGCATAACGAATATAGTCAATGATATTATAATAACTATATATGTTGTTAGATCAGTACTAGATTTATCGGAATGATAATTTTGTAAGTTATATAAAAATCTAATCGTGGGGTTGTACACCTGAAACTAATATAATATTGTACATTAACTGCAATTGAAAAAATTTACATTTAAAAAGAAAGCTTGTTAGCTTCCGAGTGGACGCTACTATTCCAAATTACCATTCCAGTATTCTTCCCACTCCTCTCTGTCTTCAAGTAGGAAGGGATATTAACCCAGAAGGTCAGGGGCATTTTTGTGTTCACTGCTGAACCCAAGCACCTAAAATTCTGGCAGGCTCATATCTGGTGCTCAAAAATACTCTGTATTACTACGTTGTATTTTGGAGTATTTTTGTCTTTAACATTTTCAACCTCCATTTTCAAGTTGATATTTCTGATCATAAACAATAAAGAAAAATGCTTTCTACTGCCATCAGTCTTTACAATCTGTCTAAAAATTAAAGAGTAAAAAAAGGAGTCTTTCAGTGTTTTTTCAGGAATCAAAAGTAGATCATGTAAACAGTAAAATAGCTTTATTTTTTTTTTTCCATCTTCACTCACACCACTACAGGCTGTGCCAGTCTATTCATTCACTCACAGTAAATGTCACTCTTTGCCCTTTAAAATCTGCAGTGGCCTCTGAGAGTGAGTCCAGACAGGTTAGTTTTCTCATTCCTTTTAGGGAGGCAATATTTAACAACTATAGCTACTTATAAATGATTTATGCTAACTCCTATAACTATAAAGCCAAAACAAACTCATAAATTTAGTATGGATAAGACCGCATAACCATTAAAATTCAGTTGATATTAACATTTAATGTCATAGATCTTGTTATGTTACAAGCACTACATCACTAATTTTGGATTTTGAAATAGAAAGGTGTATTTATGTGTTTAATTGATTGACTGTCAACTTGATCTTCTAATTTTGGGCATGAAAGACCATTTATTTAAAATACAAATGCTGCCTAATGAAAATTTTTCTGATGAGTATTTATGATTGACAATGGTAATTTACTGCTTCATTCACTCACTTAACAATATTTATTGAGTGTCAGTCACTGCTTTAGGTAATGAAACTATTGCCAAAAAATATTCATATAGAAATGGAATGTGAGAAGATAGCTAGTGAAAAGCTGAGAATGGAACTGTCACAGGTTCTTTTGGAGACTAGTGTGCTAATCGCACGCACAAATTTTCTGTTATCAAATTATTGCAAAACCCTGACACAGTGCTTCATAAAGTCATTTGGCTTCCATTTATTCAGAATTATATTTTAAACACAAAAACAATCCTTTGGTTGCCATGACATTAATATTTTAGATTTAATTATGGTATATGCATAGTATAAAGTATAGATGCATCTTACCTATACTTTAAGTTTTAGCATTTTAACACACAACAGAGCACATATTGATAATAAATACTTATTGAATTAAATAATGAAGGAACAAATAAGTAAATGCTGTGTCTCTCCCAGAGCTCTAATTTCTTAATTAGAATAGTATATTTAACCAAACTGATAAGACTCTCATCATATGGCTGTTTTATTAATGTTCGCAAACAGAAGTGAGAAATCACCTTGCCATGTGGCCACTATTGTCATAATCTGGGGGAAGTTTTTAAGGATACAGGGAATTTTAAAGTTGTGCTAATTTCTTGGAATTGCAAAGGGATTTTGCATTAGATGGTATTGCT
This sequence comes from Myotis yumanensis, assembly GCF_028538775.1. Taxonomy (NCBI): domain Eukaryota; kingdom Metazoa; phylum Chordata; class Mammalia; order Chiroptera; family Vespertilionidae; genus Myotis; species Myotis yumanensis. The sequence goes on from NW_027223754.1 coordinate 135,294,107, forward strand.
AATCTAGAAGGATTCTTTCCATGATGTACCCAACTTGCCTTTTTTGGATGCCAAAAAGCACACAAAACAATCAGCCTAGAGAAAGAGGAGTGTCCAGAGTCAAAGGACTCACAAAATCAAAACAAAATTTAAATTAAAAGGGAGAGAATAACAGATGTTACTTTAAAATCTAAAATAAATTGTTGCCAACAGTTTGGAGCAAAACATGATTTCAAAAGTGTATCATGTATTTCATATCAGGAAATCAATTATCCATGTATATTGGTCATAAGACAAGGAAAATATTCTTTTCTATCTTGATGGCTCACTTCGTTAAAAAGAGAGCAGCTTCCAGAGAGGTTATGCTTTTCAAAGTAAGAACTGTCTCACTTCAGGGCTCTGTCTGCTCTCAGAGAGAGCTGAACCAATGAAGTGAATACTCTCCAAAGAATACTAATCAGATTTGTATATAAACAGTGTTGTACTCCAATTTCTGGCACTTTGGTGACCAAACATGTTACTGGAGTTTTATATTTCTTCAAAGTGTTAGGGTAGAAGGCAAAGGAGAAGGATAGGGATAGCTTTCCTTACAGTGGGAATTATGAAATGTCCGAGGTGAAAAGATAAGGTTGCACTTTATCTATCCCACTGTGTTTATATAAGTATCAACTCCCATAATGCCATCCTGTAAGAGCTCAATTTATGTAGACACTGTATTTTGATGATCAAAGCACAGGATTTCTCTCTTCCTCCCTAATGTTGTTACAAGTGGTGAAGTTAGAGTAGGAGGGGAGTCACTTTTCATGGCTTGTTGTATTTGAAATGCCAATATGGACCCCAATAAAAATTTTAGAAATAAAAGTCATGTTCATCTTTTATCTTTGTGATATCTAAGGGTTAAACCAAGTATTATTGTAAGTTAACCTCCTGAGTCATTGCATTTAATGAAATCAATTTCTATTTTTCACAGAATCATAGAATAATAGAACCAGCCCAGTCCCCTGACTTGTAGTAAGAGTGTAACTAATCCAACCAAGACAAGGTTACCTACTTGCTTTCTTCTCTTTTTATTCTTGGGCTTTTTCCTCTTTAATCTGTAATTGTAGTCTTTTTCTATTGTATTTTCTTTTTTAGCTTTATTGAGGTAAAACTGACAAAATAAAGTATTCTATTGTATTCTACAACAAATATATCCAAGCAATTTCCAGAAGTAGGTGCATTTTTGTTTTTTTAAGAAAAATAAATAATCGCATCTAAACTATTTTTTGGACAATATACTTATTTGTTTTCAAAAGCACATTTATTAAACTTCTATTTAAGTAATGTATATTCCTAAGTGTTCTGCTTCCTCTCTCAAAATCCAGGAAATCAAATAATAGTTAAATTCATTTTTCATTTTCACAATTTGTAAGAAGTTTTAATCTGATTATAAAGTTTAATTTAAAAGTTACATAAATATGTAATTGTGATTTTAAGTACCACCAAGGAGAATACAATACTACAAGATAGTTTAGTAGCATACCAGTGATGTTTAAACTGAAGAATAAATGAATAAAAATGACACCAGTATTTCCCCATCAGAATATTTTTAGAGCATCACTCATCCAACCAATAGCCAAGATATGTAAATCATATATGTATATTTCAAATCATTTCTACCAGTGTTACTATCACACAAAAGGTATTACCTTTATAATGTGTGAATTTGATCATGTCATAGCTGAAAGAAATGGCCAAGAATTGACAATTCTTAAAGCTGAGTGATGTGTAAAGGGAAGTTAATTATCATTTAACTAGAACTTGTGTATATGAAATTTTCCATGAAAATAATTTCAAAAAACCTTACATCATAACTATAGTAATAATTTCATATTACATATAGTGTTTCTCAGATATATATTGATGTTAAAATCTTTGCCTAGAGTCAAGCAAAACAAGATATTTTGTATCCCAGTTTAGATTTCTAATGGCAACCTGATCATTCATATTAGTAAATCATATGTCAACATTTCCCTAGAGGAAAAATGAATCACTAAAGGGAAAATAGGATTAGGGAAGAACAAGTAAAATAGGAAGTCAAAACAGTATTTCTATTTCCATCTCAGCCTATATGAATATTAGAATGAGTTATTTAACCTTTGAGAACAGTCTCTCCATCTATTAAATTATAGTTATTATTTATCCAAACATGCCTTAAATTTCTTCCTCCAGTGGCATCATTATATAAGTGCAAGTTGAAGTTAAATAAAACAAATGTGGAGCACAGTGTGTTAAAGCAAACCGAGCAAAACCTTGCACACTAGCACATGTTTAGGAGACAACTAAAAGGTAGAGGGGGTCAATGGGAGAAAAAGGGGGATATCTATAATACTTTCAACAATAAAGATAGTTTTTTATTTTTTTATTTTTTAAAATATATTTTATTGATTTTTACAGAGAGAAAGGGAAGGGATAGAGAGTTAGAAACATTGATGAGAGAGAAACATCAATCAACTGCCTCCTGCACACACCCTACTGGGGATGTGCCTGCAACCAAGGTACATGCCCTTGACCGGAATCCAACCTGGAACCCTTGAGTCCACAGGCCGATGCTCTATCAACTGAGCAAAACTAGTTCGGGCAAGATAATTTTTTTAAAAAGTAATGAAAGAATAGGAAGAAAAATTCATGAGAAAAGTTTAAAGGAATTTGGATTATTTTTTTAAAAGGATGTGCTGACTGGACTCACTTTATTTTTAAGACATCAAATATTAAGTAGACTCTAGGTTCTCACCACTTCAAAGGCAATCCTTTCATATTTTCAAAGTCATTTTATTCTCCCATCAACAAAGAGAAAAAAACCACACACTATTTTATACTTCCTATTTTCTCCTCACTGTTCCATCACTTTCACCCTTTTTCTCACTCTAAACTGGACTAGCTTCACAATTCATTAGAAAATTAAAAGCAATCAGAAGAGAACTTGCTCATTTTCCTGGCACCAAAGCGAAATACTTACTGGCATGTGCTCACCAATATTTTGCCTTCTGTTGTCACAATGGATGCACTTTCCCTGCTTCTATCTAAGGCCAGCACTCTGTTCACGCACTGCATTTACTGCATTTAGATTCCTTCTTGCATACTCAAGGAATCTGCCCCTGCAATTTTTCCCCTCCTTACATACATCAAATTTTCCTTATACTAACATTCCCATCAGGACATTTGTATGTAAACTCCCACATACAAATGCCCTACACTATATAACAAGGAGGTTGGAAAGACTGATTCTGAAGAGTGCTGATTACCTGGGCTGTATTACCACAGCACACCTTACTAGTTGTGTGACTGTAGGCAGTATATTTAATATTGCTGTCTTCAAATTCCCAACTACAACAGAAATAATAATAGTCTCTCTCCTTGAGCTGTTATGAATATTAGATTAGATTTCTGTAGAGCACATAAAAATGTCTGGTACATTGTAACTGACATATATAATAGAAATCAGGTAAATAAATACCATTAGCGATATACCTATCTCCAGCTATTGCCTAACTCATTTGAAGAGCTATGCTATGTATTTGCATTGTCTCACTTTAATATCCAGCATTTCTTCTCGAATTACCATCATTCAGGCTTCAGGCTTCACCCTTATCAAGGTCATCAACTCCTCTCTATTAGTTATAGTGATTCATGTATTCATTATATTGTAACTTCCGACATTTGAATCAGATAATCCTTCTTGAAATACTTTTAAGTTAGCCCCTTGTATATGCTCTCTTACCTCTTGTTTCCTCTGTAGTTAGCCTTCTCAGATTTCTTAATTAGCTTTTCCTAATTTCTCTAACCTTTAAACTGTGTAGTGGCCTAAGGTGCAGTAGTTCTCTGCTCTATCTACTCTCATTTCCTAAGTTATGGCTTAAATACTACAATAGGCTGAAAACTTTTTTTTATTGTTTAAAGTACTACAAATAGTAGAACATATGTCTCCTTTTTCCCCTGTGCATCTCTCTCTCTCTCAATGACCACTCACCAAAAGTCAGACTTGAAAACTCAAGTAACTTAATTTGGTAAAATCAACATGCTACACACAAACTCAATATTTTTGAAGCTACCCCCACCCCCAGCCCACCTGCTCTTTTTAACATTTTCTCCATTTTGGCAAAGAAAAAAATCAACTCCATGTTTCCAATTTTTCAAGGCAAAAACCTGAAGACAATCTTGACTCCAATCTTTCTTACATCCCAAATTCAACCCACTAATAATCACTGCACCTTCAAAGTATTTCCATACTCTTTTTCTCAAGATCTCTTCTCACACTAACCTAGTCAAAAGCACTATGATCAGTTTCCTGAATTGAGAGAGAGAGAGAGAGAGAGAGAGAGAGAGAGAGGAAAAGAGAGAGAGAGAAACTTGGTGTGAGAGAGAAACATTGATCAGTTGCCTCCTGCATGCACCCCAGCCATGGATTGAACCCACAACCTGGGCATGTGCCCTGTATGGAAATGAACCCATGATCTTTCAGTGCATGGTTCAAAGTTCCAACCAACAGAGCTACACTGGCCAAGGCACAACAACAGCCTTTTAATTCAACTTTTTTTTTCCATCTTTATAGGTTGGGTTATCCAGGAAGCAGACACTGAGATGGAACTAAGAGAGCAAATAGTGCATTGGGGAGTAATACCTGTGAAAGGCAAAGGAAGGAAGCTGGGTTGGGCAGAAGTTGCTGTTGAACAATGATGCTTACATGGCAATGTCTCTGCCAACCCAGTAGGGATCTTTGAAGCAAAGGTTGCCCATTAAAAAGGTCTCAAATTGAGTAGAAAAGGTTATGCCCTTGCTCAGTGATTGTCCAGGGCCACTCAAAAAAGAATGTGACTTCATTTAAAAACTGAGGCAGAACCTTGTTGTCTCTTATAACTGGAGGCTGTCAGCTAACCACACTTTTCACATCTGGACAATTAGTCCCTTCCTGAATGAGATTTGAGTGGCATAAATCTCTATCTTCCAGAACATCCTTACTCTTTACCATCTAGTTTTATTTCTCTACCATTTATTCTAAACAAGCAGCCAGAATATTACTTTTAAAATGTGAGTCTGATTATATCATTCCTCTGTTCTAGAGCCTCCACTAGTTTCTCATGTCACTCAACATGAAATCCATGGCCTAGAAGACACTATAGCACCCCTCCCCTCACTCTCCCTATGCCCTCATCCAATCATTTCAACTTCATTCACTCTGATCCAGCTTCACCTCAGGGAAGTGTTCCATAAGGGCCTTTGCACTTGCTGTTTCCACATTCTCAAGATTCCTTCCCCTGGAGATAACTTTATTTCCTTCTGTTTTTTGCTTAATGTTATCTTATTTCGAATATTCTCATTGGCCCTTTATATAAATAGCCCATACATCTCCACCCCCACTTTCTATCCCTACATGCTATGTTATTTTTCTACATAGTAACACTTGGTAGATCATATATTTATTTTTACATAAGTTTTATGATATCAGAAACTTTTTCATTTTTATTCACTAATGTACTTTCAATTCCTAAAACGGGCATATAATAGACACTAAATATTTTGAATTAATAATTTTATCCCTGATTCCTCCCATAATTTCCAAAAGTCTAGTCTTAATATAACACCCAGAGTGATACCTTTAAATTTAAATTATTAGAGCTCAAACCTTCTAATAACTTCTTCCTGCAGTTAGAATGAAGCATAATGTCCTTATAATGCTCTGTATGGTCTAGTCCTTGGCCACTATCTAAGATAATTACCTTCTGCCTTTTCTCTGTCATTTCACGCCAGCCACATGGGCTTTGTGCAGCTTTTGAGCACACCCATCGTGTTCAACACCCTCAGTGGCTTTGCATTTCCTCTTCCCTTAGCCTAGACAGTGATGGCGAACCTATAACACGCATGTCAGAGGTGACACGCGAACTCATTTTTTTGGTTGATTTTTCTTTGTTAAATGGCATTTAAATATATAAAATAAATATCAAAAATATAAGTTTTTGTTTTACTATGGTTGCAAATATCAAAAAAAAATTTCTATATGTGACACGGCACCAGAGTTAAGTTAGGGTTTTTCAAAATACTGACATGCCGAGCTCAAAAGGTTCGCCATCACTGGCCTAGAATGCTCTTGTCAGAGCACAGCTCCTGGACACGGGGTATTGGAAGACAATATGAGCAGTCATAGGCATATAGAAGAGATTTTTTTGTAGACCAAGTAGCCATTGCTACCAAGGAGCCATTAGACCAGTGGTTCTCAACCTTCTGGCCCTTTAAAACAGTTCCTCATGATGTGACCCCCAACCATAAAATTATTTTCGTTGCTACTTCATAACTGTAATTTTGCTACTGTTATGAATCGTAATGTAAATATCTGATATGCAGGATGGTCTTAGGCAACCCCTATGAAAGGGTCGTTCGAATGCCAAAGGGGTCACAACCCACAGGTTGAGAATCACTGCATTAGACAAAGTAGCTCTTCAAAGTAGCCTCACAAAGCAGCTGCATACCACCTGGTCAGTGGCAACTTATATATAAGCTCAAACAAAAGAGGTGTCTTGCCAAATAGTGATATCATTATTTGGGCTATAGAAAGGTACACCTGAACATTGCATCCAGTAAAACTGCTGTGTCATTACCATTGCACATTCATATGGCAAATTGACCTTGATATCCGAAAGGCTCTGATTAGGGTTCCCACGGGTCTCCACAAAGATATTTACATGGCTTTACTCAGGTCTTTGTCCTAAAGCTCTACATTGGAAAGGATATGCCAATCTGACCTCTCACCATCTTCTGATGCTCAGAACACTTGTCATTAGTTAATTTTACTCACAACACTTATCACTACTTGATACAAATACTTATGTTTATTATGTGTGCCCATCCTCCAAATGTAAGTTCTTCAAAGGCAGTCTTTTCTTGGCATTTGATGATAAACAAAGGAAGGAAGACATTCAACATTTAATCTTATAGGTGTCTCCATAACAAGCACACACTTGAAAGATTAGTGCAGTTGTTCCACAAATATATCTTAATGGTTAAGACTTAAAGAGACTAGTATTTGGTGAAATTAGAGAACCCGAAATATTAGTATTTTTCCTTCTTTTGGTAAAATCCCCCCCATTAAGACAAGCAAAATAGAAAAAGACTCATAGATTGAAAGCAGGCTGACATCTCAGTGAGGTGGAGCACTGGGCAAGGGGGGGAAGGAAGACGGGGTTGGAGGGATTGAGGGGAAAAAAGAGAGAGAAAGAACTCATGGACAGTGTGGTGTATGGTGATTGCGGGGGGTGGTGGTGTGGAGGTCAAGGAGGGTATGAGGGATAAATGGTGATGAAAAAATAAAATAAAGAGAAGAAAGAATGATTAAAGCAAATATTTTATTCTCCCCCCACCAAAATAAAGCAAAGATAAGCCATCTCACAAACTCCACGTTTTTGAAACTTTGTTATACCTTTTAAATTGACTGAAGGAAATTAATTCTAGATCTCTTTTGACAGAAATTAAATTATCAGTCTTCCTTGTACTCTACCTAACACAATATAAAAACACCATTTATTTGTTAATGGCTTGGAATCCATTCCAGATCTCCTAGACCAGTGATGGCGAACCTATGACACGCGTGTCAGAAGTGACATGCGAACTCATTTTTTTGGTTGATTTTTCTTTGTTAAATGGCTTTTAAATATATAAAATAAATATCAAAAATATAAATCTTTGTTTTACTATGGTTGCAAATATCAAAAAATTTCTATATGTGACACGGCACCAGAGTTAAGTTAGGGTTTTTCAAAATGCTGACACGCCGAGCTCAAAAGGTTCACCATCACTGTCCTAGACTTTAAATAGTACAGGGGCACATGTATACTTCACCATCAAGGTGTTCATGTGGAGGAACTTTGCTGTGATTCAAATCCCTGTCCTTTATTCTTTCCCTTTTCTTTCCCCTGTGCAGGGAGGAATCACTCCTCTGATTGGTGAGTTTGGAAGAAGGAGCCCAGCAAGCTCCTTTATTTATCCCTTGTTTCTATGACTTGAGGCAGCTATCTACAGGAAGCATAGAATTTCTCCCCTCCTTGCACTAAATTTTGAAGTCAGGTTCCCAAACAGGAGATCAGTGGCTTTTTAGTAATGACTTTGTTGGTAGTTTAAATTCACACATGAGGTAATAATAGGCCTTTTTTGCTACAGTCCAAACCATATTTTCCAGAAACAACTCTTATGTCTGCTTCTCAAGTCACTTCCAAATACATGCAGAGAGTTGCGTTATCCCTTGACCTACTAAAATATCAATAACCACATCAATGTTCCTCTCAGTCTAATAAATGGTATGGCAGTTTGATTAAAAAAAATATTTGGCCCTAACTGATTTGGCTCAATGGATAGAGCATTGGCCTACAGACTGAAAGGTCCCAGGTTCGAGTCCAGTCAAGGGCATGTACCTTGGTTGCGGGCACATCCCCAGTAGGGGGTGTGTAGGAGGCAGCTGATAAATGTTTCTTTCACATTGATGTTTCTAACTCTCTATCCCTCTCCCTTCCTCTCTATAAAAAAATCAATAAAAAATATATTTAAAAAATATTTGTTTGTATGCTTTAACCAAAGTACCATGACTTTAAGATATATAAGTTATGTGTGTGTTTTTTGAATTACTGTTTGTTTTTTTTCTTGCCATACTAGTAAGTGTTCAGACACATTTAAATAAAATAATAATGATAATAATAATAATAATAATAAATTTAAAAGATTAACCAGAGACAGAATTTGACATTATAGAGTATAGCCCCTTCAAAGGCTTCCTGTCCTTTTTTTTTTACTATTATGGGTTGACAACCTCCATTCAGAAGAGATTAAAGAAAAGCATTGCTCCCATGAAATTTCCACTTCACCTTGCCTAACCTTGAAGTCTCACATCCCTCATATCAAATCAGTGTGATGAATGACAGTCAGCCCTGGTGACTCTTAATAGAATTTCAATTAATCATACCTTTTTAAATTCTAGTGTTTCCTTGGTGCTTTTTCATCCTTTATCCTAGAAATTCTGAGACTCCTCTATAATGTTTAAAGGCTGAATTTTTCATGGATATTTTCACAGTCATCTCAATAAGCCTTTCTACTATTCTGAAAATAGAAGGGTATCTGGAATTTACTGCCTGTTAAAAGAAGAATCTATTCAATAAGCATTAATTATAAAATAAGATGTATAACAGGCCTACAAAAAAGGTGGGTAGGGATGGGGAAGTGGTCTATAATGAATGACCTTGATAGCAGACTAAATTGTCAGTAAAAGTTCTTAGGATATCACAAAGCATTGAATTTCAGACCAAAATCTGTACTAGTAAGAGGAAGTGCAATAGAAAATGAAATATACATGTACTATCTTTTGATTATTTCTTTCTACTCTGGTAGAGCCACTGTGAGTTCTTAGAGAAGCAATAAACTACTCCATAATCAATTATTTACAAAACACTGATTAAAATTTACATGTATCTTTACTTTAAAAAATATGTTTTTATTGATCTCAAAGAGAGGAAGGGAGAAGGAGAGAGGGAGAGGAAACATCAATGATGATAGAGAATCATTGATCAGCTGCCTCCTGCACACCCCCTACTAGGGATCAAGCCTGAAACCTGGGCATGTGCCCTGCTCTGTAATCAAAACGTGACCTTCTGGTTCATAGGTCTACGTTCAGAAGACTGGCCAGGCATCTTTACATTTTTTGTAATTATCTCAGACAGTAATTTATCCTGAAATCCTAAGGGACCTGGAATTAAATAAAGTGCATATTTTTGTTCCAATATTAGAGATGAGAAAACAAACCAATTCATAACAGTTTAGATAGGGCCATTTTATCAAGTGTTCATCTAAAGAAATTAGCACTCCACTGGACAACTATATTTGTTCTAAAGACAAGGATTCCTATGATTTTTGTATTCTGGCTTAAAAAATATGATGTAGCCTAAGGGTCTAGAGTTATTTTAAAATTTTCTAGTATTTTACTGTTTCTGATCAGATATGACATATCTAACCTGAATTGCTTTTATTCTAATCTATGTTCATCCTATTATTCTGAGAAAGGCAGCCCTAAACACAGATATCTGTATGCCAGTTTATGTTTCCTATCAAAGAATCACACTGATTATATAGCCAAGAGACTAGTCCTGTTCCTTCTGCCCCTGTCCCTTCTGTCTCTCACATGTCATATTTGCATACATATGACATGATTTCTTACACCTCTCTGCCAAGTTGCTTTTCTCATTAAAAGTCAAATACAACAAATTTCCTCACTATTTCCCTGTATATTCTACTTTCCTCCAAAAATACTCCTCCAATGCCCACCCAAATGCAAATAATAATGCATTATTCTTTATTTATCAACCTATATAGGGGCATGGTTACCAGCAGAGGAGAAAGAGCACTAGACTGAGAGTCAGGCTTCCTAGATCCACTCCTAATTAGCTAGGAGACACTTGACAAGACACTCCATGTCTCAGTTTCAGAGGGTATTTAGCCAGATAAGCACTAACCTTTCTAGCTCTAACATATTATAATTTTTTCAAAATGAAAAGAAATTGCTTACAAAGTACAAGATTATTTATTTCTAATATGTAACAATAAAAATAATAGACAGCAGAGAGTCTACATTAGTAAAAATTAGGTGTCATTAGTAAGACTATGATCCTTAGATTGGAAGTCTGTTTCTGCTGTTCCATTTATCAATCATACGTTTTCATCACCTTATCTAATCTAAAATCAAGACAAATATCTTAAGTAGCTCTAAACTGATGGTCCCCACTGAAAATTTTTAACAAGGCAAAATCCATCCATATAAACAACATTATCTGAACTTCCTTTCCCTTTTTTCTTTCTTTCTTTCTTCCTTTCTTTCTGTCTCTTTCTTTTTCTTTCTACCATTTTATCTATCATCTCTCTATCTCTATATCCACATCATTAATAAGTGAAAGTTTTATTTGATTGTTGTTCTTTTGCCACACTACAATAATAAAAACCTGGGCAGATTTTTACACAAATTGGAGTTTTGAGGTCTAAAGTAACCTCTTTAGTATGTGCAGAATTATTTTGGAATGTCCATGTTATGTACCCCCAAAAGATAGGAAGTCATTCAGGGTACTTCAGTATGTCAAGGGCAGTTACATATGAAGTGCTAATCAATATAAACCTTTCACACATGGAAAAAAACAAGATAGTTTCAAATGTAAACATCAAGTCAAAATTATAAGGACAGACATTTTGGAATTGGGAAAACTTGCTAGCAAAGTCTTTCTCAAATGGGGAACTCTTGGTCTTTCCAAAGTTGAAAGCAACATAATTTTATATAATCAAACAGTTAATGATGACTCCTCTTAAAAAATGGTGAGACAGCTGGTATTTAAATATTTATTATTTGCCTAGATATAATTTAAAGTTCATATCTGAATACAATGAGTCTAGTTTATTTATTCACCAAATGTTTTTGCTCCTGGGAATAAATGGAAACAAATTATGTTATTGAGTTAGAGAGTAAAACAAGATGTGTAAATGCCCTTTTATTTTTATAGAAAACTTTATTAACTATGACTTATATCTCACACCAAACACAAATGTGGAATTGAAGTAGGTCAATCTGAAGTCTCTTTGGCAAAGTAAGAATATAAGACACTAGGAATGAAAAACAGTTGTAAACATGTCCCTTCAAGATATTTCATCATCTTGACAATATTGGCTGTGGGTTTAAAACATGTTAATGGTCTGAGCAAAAAACTCAAATGCACTCAGAAACTGGGCCACCTAAGTTAGTGTCATTTCAAACATAGTCGCAGTAATGACATAAAAAATAATTTTAATACAAAATAATAACATCTACAAATTATAACTCTTTAATTAGTCAAAATCAGCTAGAATAAGTTAGACAACAGGTGACCCAAAATCTCAGTGAGTTATTACAGCAAAGGTTAATTTTCATTCCAACTATGGATTCCTCAAGTATTGTCAAAGCCTAGCTTCATGTTTTCTCTTCCTAGGATACAGCTCTGTATCTGGAATATTGATGATCTTTGGCAGAGAGAAGCAAAACATGGAAGACCATATACAGGCCCATAAAGCTTTTGCCTGAAATCTACACAGATCATTTCCATCCATATTTCATTGGCTGGAGAAAGTCACATGACCACTCTTGTGTACAGTGGGGCTGAGACAGAAAATCCTCCCACAGACTAGGGACAAGACAGAGGGGGAATGAATCTTCAGGAAGGAAAACTGGACAATCTATTTAATGTATGAACATTGTTGTATTACAATGTTGCGTTGAGTTTCGTATATTTAAACATAAGTTTTCCATTGGCCAAAAGATGTTGTACACACTATGAAGTTGATCATTACAAATTAAAAGTGTTTCCACAAGAAAAACATGAACTGGAGTGCTATTCATGCACTATGCCTGTATTTAATGAACAGTATTCCAATCTACCCCAACATTCTAAGTATGTTCGTCTCATTTTATAATATATATTCTTATTTTGTTGTTTTTATACTTTAAATTTACATTTTAGAAGTTAAAATGAGGCAATAATTGTATTAGTTAAAAACACATTAGCTAGAGCCAGAATTCAGCAATTCAGATACCAGTTCTACTACTTACTAGCTATGAAAACTTGGCCATGTTTCTTAACTTTTTTGTATTTTTGTTTTCCTATCTATAAAGCAAAGATGATACTGTTATCTTCCTTATTGTATTACTGTGAAGTTTTAATAAAATAGTACATATATATGCATTGTAAAACTACCAGCACATGATAAGCTGAATCTAAGTGAAGATGATGATCTAAAGATGAAGTTACACATTCTGTGTAGCATTAAAACAACTTAATAGAAAATGAAAGATATGGTCAAAGTATTATTTGACAACCTATACTTGTGAAATAATTACTTGTGTGGGGTTTTTTTCTGGCAAAAATACCATTAAAATAAATTTGAAAAGGTCAGGAGATCCTTAATAAAATAATGTAAGACTCCAATACACATATGACTAATGCATTTTCTAACTAAAAGAGCAAAGTTTAAAATTGAGGTCAGATAATTTACAGTTTGGGACTAAATAAGAGGATGGTATTGCTTAAATGCCTAATGTGAATTATTTTATACTCACAAAGCATAATTACAGACACTTTGCCTATAATTTTCCATTTAAGAATTTGCTCCCTCAATTATTCTTCTCATCTCTACCTTCATTCAACTCATTTATCCGTAGATTCATTCCCTTCTTCCTAAAGCCATACCTCTCCTCCCAAGAAAAACTTCACTTTATACTGCCCACTCTCTAGCTGCCATTTTATGTTTTTCCATTTCACTTTGAGCAATTCAGAGTATTTTTAAACAAACAACTAATTCTTTAACAAATACAATCTGACACATTATAAAACCTGAACTCTGGTTGTATAATCATATTCCAACTTTCTAAGTCCTCAATTTCCTTCACTTCTTGAAAAATGTATAATACTCTGTGTAAGTATACATTTTATTTTTCAATTACAGTTGACATTTAATATTATTTTGAATTAGTTTCAGGTGTACAGCTTAGTGGTTAGATAATCATAAACTTTACAAAGTGTTCTTCCCTTGATATTTTAAGTACCCACCTGGCACCACACATAGTTATTACAATATTATTGACTATATTCCCTATACTGTACTTTTACATGTCTATTTTGGAACTACCAAATTGTACTTTTTTATCCCTTTTCCTTTTTCACCCCGGCCCCCAAATCCCCTTCCATCTGACAGCCATCAGCTTGTTCTCTGCATTTAAGAGTCTGTTTCTGTCTTGTTTGCTTGTTTGTTTTGGTCTTTAGATTCCACATGTAAGTGAAATTATATGGTATTTGTCTTTCTCTCTCTAACTTATTTCACTTAGCCTAATACCTTTTAGGTCCATTCATGTTGTCACCAATGATACATTCGATAAGTTTGATAACCAACATTTATGAAGAACTCATACAACTCAACATCAAAACAAACAAACAAACAAAAACAATCCAATTTAAAATATGAGCAGAGAACTTAGGATAGACATCTTCTCCAAATAGAACAAACAGAAGATCAATTAACATATGAAAAGATGATCAATATGACTAATATTCAGATAAATGCAAATTAAAACCACAATGAGATATCACCTCACACCTGTCAGAATGGCTACCATCAATAAACCAACAAATAACAAGTGTTGGCAAGGATATAGAGAAAAGGGAACCCTCCTGCACTGTTGATGGGAATGCAAATTGGTGCAGCCAGTATGAAAAACAGTATGAAGGGTCCTCAAAAAATTAAAAATAGAACTACCTTATGAAAATGTGTAACATTCTTGACCAAAGTCTCCATATTGAAGTATCCTCTTTCATTGATAGTATCTCAAACCTAAGTCACAAACTATTAAGTTTTCTCAATAAATCCCTTTCTTCTATATTCCTATCAGCCTGTAGGAAAACTACTGTATATATAAAAGACTATAGATGATGGTATATACATTATCAAACATAATCCCAAAGGCAAAAAACAATTAGAAATAGAAATTATAGCATTATGCTAAGTGAAATAAGCCAGTCAATGAAGGAAAAATACCACATGATCTCACTCATTCATGGATAATAGAGACCATTTTACACTTTTGAACAATAATAGTTACAGAGGCAGAGCTGCCTCACACAGATTGTCAAACTGCAGCGGGAAGGCTGGGGAGGGTTGAGGGGCAGGAGGGAGGGGGGTAAGAGATGAACTGAAGGACTTGTATGCATGCATATGAGCATAACCAATGAACATAAGACACTGGGGGGTAGGGGAAGCCGGGGTATTGTCAAGGGCGGGGAAAAAAAAGGACACATATGGAATACCCTTTGTAATGCTTTAAGCAATAAAAAAAAATAAAAATAAAAATAAAATAAAAAAGAAATAGAAATTATATTAAATATTTAATTCACAAGAGTGAAAAAATCTGCAAAGTCCTATTGAAAGATAATATGCAATATTGAACAAGAGAAAATAAGTTATTGGATGAGAAAGTCTGCAATAAAAAAGCTGACTCTCCTCCAATTTAATATTAGCATAAAGCAATTTCAGTTAAAAACTCAAGGTTTATTTGTTTACTAGAAAAATATTTAACATAGAAGAATAAGTGTAGCAAAATGGCCTAGGATATTGGGGAGACGGTTCAGAAGGAAAGAAGGATGTGAAATAGAGAGAATAAAGCAAAAATAGCTTTACTTTAGAGTACCAATTAAGTGTACTCTAAAGCCACTGAATAAAGAAAAGTTTGGTATTGGCATAGGAAGAGAGCAAGAGAAAAAAACAAAGCTAGGCCTGCTCAATTATTTTCCGAAATACTAATTCTGGTTTATTTTCTCTCCAGAATATTTTGCTTCCTGATGTGAGTTTAGGCAGTTATGTTGTTGAGAGTTCATGTAGTTTATGGTTAAGAGCTAACCATACTTTCAGTTTGAGTAACTAAAGAAAAAACCTGTTGGGACCAATTCTTATCCTATTAATGACACTAAGAAATAATTTCTTTAAAAGGATATCAAACTTCTTTCTTGTACTGCAGAAAATCTGGGAAGTGAGAAATTCTCAAGTTATGTGTCAGAAGCTTATTGTACCTAAATAAAACTTCAGAGGGCCAGTTCTACTCTGTGGTTAATTAATTGTTGGCTGCAACTGAGCCATTTCTCCTGGCTGAGACTGGACAGTCATGCCTACCACACAGAAGGTTGCTCATAATAAATGAGACAATTTATGTAAAAAACACTGAGCACGATACCTAGCAAATGTGAATGTTCAATGTGTTGGTTTGCATTTGGTTTGGTGATTAACGTCCAAAATAATTCTGCTTTTCTAAGATTTTATGCTTCTTATAAACCATTTGGACTCTGTTCCTTTCAATTTCCTTTGTAAACCAAATCTCAACTCTGATATGCCTGAGTTTTCTTTGGCATATAAAGTTCATTAGTTTTTTAGCAAACAGATTTGGGGTGACAGTCTTTTAACCGCCAATTTTTTGACTGAGAATATATTCTGCTGAGCAAAAATAATGCCCAAAACTTGTTTATTCAGCAGTATAACTTCAAGAAGCATTAACAGCCTGCCGACTAAAGTATAAACCTGTTAGGTTTTGCTTATGGAATCTGCTATCACAGCTTCTAGCTATTTCTCTCTCAAGAGTCCGGACAAAGCATTGTACTATGTAATCATGATTCATCTCCCTCAGTGTAACAATAGTGACAAGATAAAAAATAGAAACTTAAAAAAAGAAGCTAAATTTTCAGTGTAAAGTTTAGCCTGTTAAGCATGCAACTGGCATAATTTCAGAAAAAGAGCAGAACAATTTGCTTCTTTGCATAAATAATTTAAGAATCAGCCACCATGGTAGCAAGCCACAGTGAATGTAAATTTCTCTGTCTGAAAATTTAAAGTTCTCTGGCATCAATAATAGACTCTCAACCACACATATCTCACTTCCAGGCAACACTTAGGAGATAAAGTTTCCAAATCAAATATCTCTTGCTTATTTAAGGCTTGTTTTTAAACACTTGGTCTAACTGTTAATACCACAAGATCATTTGTTATGTTAAAAGCTAGAATGGCAGCAAATTTAAAGGGTCCTTGAGAAATTAATAAACCTAAAGTCAGATCTACATGGTTTTGATAAATCTATGTTTTTGTGGATATTTTTCCTTGATTTTATTTTTCTGTTTTTACTTTTGAACATAGAAGAGTGAAAATTAGCTTTCTACAAACTACAGGCTCACAGAAATAGAACAGGAAGTTAAGGGGAACAATTCTATGAGAAGCAAGACTACAAAATCTAACTGTATACATCTTCAGCACAGAAGGGAGTATAATAATTCCCTTGAATTTATGGAGGTTTTTACTTTATGTCATTCTGATAGGAAATAAATTCTAAGGTGATAAACTGCTTGTGATTCCCACGACGCGCGCGCGCGCGGATATACACACCTCCTGTGTTAGATGAAGGGTAATTCTTCCAGCATCCCCCTCCTCATGCACACCCCCAACCAGAGGAGTTCCTCGGCATCTTGTGCACAACCCTACACATTTACCACCAACCCCCTTCCAAGAAGGAAGAGCAGATGTCACGTTGCTAACCCGTAGATATTGCCTCGAGGAACACAATATGTCAGGGACCTCCTAAATAGTGTCAGCTATTGCAGTTGTGACTTTGATGAGTACTTCAGGGACAAGCAGGAGTAAGAATTTGTGGCTCTCCAACAGGAAAAGATAAATAGATATTTATCCTCTCCCTGAGCTCACCTCTGTACTAATCCCCTGATTTCTTCTGAGTAGTTGTCCTGATAGTTAGATAGTTGAGCCATCTGTTTGCTCTTCTTCCTATAACTCTTTTACTCCCCAAAAGTTACCTCTTTTTTATTTTTTCATTATTAGGAAATAGTTACATAAAAGTACAAGGGAATTATAATGTATTTTCACATGCCCACTACTCAGCATTGGAAATAAAATACTGCAAATAAAACTGAAATCACTATGTCCTTTTCCTCAACCCATTCCTCTCCTTCTCTGGATGGCGGTAACCACTAGCTTACATTTGGTAATTGTCATTCTCATGTATTTTTAAATAGTTTTGTTACATCTGTGTATATCTGTAAATAATAGCTTGTATTTTTCTATCTTTTTAAACTTAAATAAATTGTATAATAATATACATATCCTTTACAATTCCCTTTTCTACTCTGTATTATTTTGGAGATATATTTATTTTTACATTTAGCTCTTATTTTCTTTTCTTAATAATATGTATTCTATTTTATGGATAAACCACAATAGATTTATCACTTACTTTTAAGCAGAGATTATTTTCTTTCATGAATATAGATTTTTGACCTCTCCCTCATCCTGGGATATACTCCATCCTCTGGATTTTTCATTGACCATAATAGTCCCTTCTTCTAACTTACATTTTAGGTTTCACAAGAAAAACAGAGGAGGCTGAAAAACTAAATTAAAGAGACAAAGGGAAAAATTGGTAATAATCTATGATAAAAAGTATTAACAATAATAATCACAAGACAACAGATGCTATATCCTTCAAAGAACTTTGTTATCTATTGCAGCATTTAATATCCGCAATACTAAAGTATTTAAAAGTCAATACACTCCCTCAAAGTTACATAGAAAAAAATAGAAGAGAGAGAACTAAAACAGGTTTATTTGACACCAAATCCCTTGCTCTTATCCTATGTATGACAGTTTCAGAAGACAGGATGGAGGCTCAGGAGCCATTTTTACTCCCTCAATAATGAAAGAACATGATTAAAGGAAAAGCACACACCAGTCCTTATTACTCCCGAATGCCCATTTCAACCATTGGTTTGATTCAATTACACCATCAGTTCAGTTAGAACAATAGTCAACTCCAACATCAATTAGTTTTTATTTAATTTACCAGATTTGTGGCAAAGTTTGAGTAAAAGTAGTACAAATTGTAGCAAACATTATTGTACTTTTGTGTTTGGAATATTTTCAGTGTGTTGGAAATGAACAACAGCCTTATCTTAGTCACAAAAACACATATATGCAAAATAAAATAAAACAAAAATGTTAACCTCCCTGAATCTGTTTTCTCATAAGCAAAATGAGGATTTGGCAGAATAGTCTCTAGAGCTAGGATTCTGGGATACAAGCTGGGGCAGGGGGGGATTTCCTCAAATTTTCTTGAAGTCAATCCTGCTACAGAAGGTAGTGAAAAATTGAAATTCTAAAATGTAATATATTTTCCATGCTTTGGTGTGAGGTTATAAAAAACATTTTGGTACATAATAATTTTATATTTAATTTAAAGGAGTTAAAATATTGGTTTTCACATCTTTCCTCCTGTAAACTCCTTCTATGTGGGGCTTATCATTTCTTCAGATCCCCTGATGTGGTAAAACAATAGGAAATACTAAAGCTCCTGGTTTTATTTTGTTTCAAGTTAACACAGTTTTTCACTGATTGACTTGCCATTTTAGGAAAGAAAAATATAACATCCATCTACACACCCATGAAAAAGCTTTCTTTCGCTATACACCACAAGTTACAACAATAAGATTTCCCATAGAACAAAAGAAGGACCTTTCATATCCTAAAAGTGGCTTCTAAGGATGAACATGTGAGGACACAGCTTTGAGCAGTGGCATCCTCTCCAAGGCCTGCAGCATTATATATGGCAGGGGACCTTCTTCTTTGCATTTTAGTGTCCCTAGATGCCACTAAGGAGCTAATCATGCTTATCACTGATCCCCTTTAGGAAACATTAGGAGACTAACTAGGGAAGACTTGTAAATTAGTGAGCAATCAAAACATGCCCTGGAAATAACAGAGCCTCGTGCTACTCTTAGAAATACAATTACACACAGCCTAGTGCATGCCCCTGGCCCAGATCTACACTACATTACATAACATGCCCCCTCCCAGTATGCTATACAATATCTGTGTACACAATTATCATCAGACACTCATACAAATAAGTCTCTGCACTATAGCCAGTCCAATTAGATCAGAGACAATAGTTTGATATATTTATTTTCATTTGTGCAAAGCTGTGAATTGCTGACTATAAAATCAAACCACCGAGTAGGAAAAACAGACCACCTAGGCTGATTTTGTTAAGTGGTTTGAATGGATTCAATTAAACTGACATTCTAGCTCCTTGCCTTTGCTCCTACGTCCCAAAGCAGACAGTCTGAACAGGTGACATCAGTAGAGGAATAGACAAGTGACTAAGGAATGGGAACGATCTGTTATTCAAGTTTACTTCGTGCACCCGTCAGTGGTCTCTGGGGAAAGAAAGAGGGTATGTATATATGCAGATAAGGAGACTTACTTTAAAAAATTGACTGCAAATCCAACATCTGCAAGGTGAATGCAGTCAGTAGGCTTGAGATCCAGGTAGGAGTCAATGTTGTACTTCAAGTTCAAAAGCTGGTGGCAGAAATCCTCCTTGTTCAGGAGAGGTCAGTATTTCTTCTTTTACAATCAGCTAAATGGATGACGCCCTCACCCGTTAAGGAGGGCAATCAGTTTTACTCCAAGTCCATTGATTTAAATGTTAATCTCATCCACAGAAACAAAACAAAAAATCATGTTCACAAAAACACCCAGAATCATGCTTGACACGTAAAACTATCACATTTTGTAATTAATGCATTTACACATTTGTCTCATTTGTTAGAATAAAGAAGCAAGAAGTATGTGAGAGTCTTCACTGCCTTTGAATGTTTAAGGGCTAGCCTAGTACTTATGCTCAAATATTAAGTGTTCAAGTAATAAGTTGAAATACTTTGGGCCTTCACTCTGTACTCTTTAGGTTACCTTAAGATTCTTCCTTGTGAAATTACCTAGTTAGGAAATGAATTGTGTCTTCCCAAAATCTGTATGTTGAAACCCTAACCCTCAACTAGACTATACTTAGAGACAGGGCCTCTAAAGAAGCAATGAGTGTTAAATGAGTCATAAGGATGGGGTCTTAACACCTTGCGGACCAGTCACAAGACAACTGGTGTCTGCACTTACATTAATTTAAGTAATTTTAAAATTTTACATTGCTTTCAGATCTTAAAGTTACTTAAATTAATGTGATAGTATGACTGGAGCAAGGTGTTAAAATGACTGGAGTCCTTATGAAAAGATGGAGCGACATCAAGGATACAGACATACAGAGAAAAGGCCACATGAGGACACAGCGAGAAAGGCAGCCATCTGAAAGCCCAGGAGAAAGCCTCAGGAGAAACTGACCTTGCTGGCATGTTGACCTTGGAATTCTGGCATCCAGAACTATGAGAAAATAAATTTCTGTTTAAGCCACCAGTCTGTGATACTTTGTTATGGGACCCTGAATAGACTAATACACCTTCCAACACACTGTACCCCAGTTCATTAAAAAATAAACTAGACCAGGCCTGGCTCTGGGGCAGGATTTGCGCCTGTGAAACCTGCAGTGAAGAAAGCAGATTTCAAGTGAATGGAGCTGGTATGATGTGTGGCCTGCACAGGCAATGCTATGGGATCCCTCTGAGGAAACTAAATGTCTAAAAGAAGCGGATACACAGAGATTGACTTCCTTCCTGAACCTGCAGAATACTAAGTAAGCTTTCATTTCCCCAAAGTGCTAAATGGCATTAACCCCCTTCCTGGAGTGTTTTTGCTTTGTTGTTGCTTTGTTTTGTTTAATTTAAACACCTCAGGAGAACTCCAGCAATATCAGCCCTTTTGTTAGTCTGAATTTTTTTTATCTACTTTCTCAAATAGCTGAGATTGCCCAAAGTCAGAGAAATGAGAAGAAGCAAGAAAAAATGAATTTTGAAACAAAAAAGAGCTTAATAGTGATACAGAGAATAATTCCATGCATTCAGAATTTAGAGACAAACCAAGGAATCTAGGCACTCCTTTCAAAATTTAGTTAGGTTGTTCTTGTGCCAGTACCAGGCAGTTTTGAGAACAGTGGCTTTGTAACACAGCTTGATATCTGGTATTTAGATCCTTCCTACTTTGTTCTTCTTTCTCAGGCTATTTGGGGTCTTTTTTTATTCCAGATGAATTTTTGGAGAGTTCGTTCTAGGTCTGTGAAATATGCCATTGGTATTTGAATGGGGATTGTATTGAATCTGTAGATTGCTTTGGGTAGGATGGACATTTTAATGATGTTGATTCTACCAATCCATAAACATGGTATGTTCTTCATCTGTTTATGTCTTCCTCTATCTCTTTATTCAGTGTCCTGTAGTTTTCTGAGTACAGGTCTTTTACCTCCTATGTTTATTCCTAGGTATTTTAATATTTTTGGTGCCATGGTAAATGGGATTTTTTTTTTAATCTCTCTTTCTGTAAATTCACTATTGCTGTATAGAAATGCCATAGATTTCTTGGCGTTAATTTTGTATCCTGCTACATTGCTGAATTCATTTATTAAGTCTAATAATTTTTTTGGAGTCTTTAGGGTTTTCTATGTACAGTATCATGTCATCTGCGAATAATGTCAGTTTTATGTCTTCTTTTCCAACTTGGTTATCATTTATTTCTTCTTATTGTCTAATTGCTATGGCTAGCACTTCCAGAACTATGTCAAACAGGAGTTGTGAAAGTGGGTATCCCTGTCTTGTTCCTGTTATTAGGTAAAATGGTTTTTTTCTTTACTGATTAAGGTATTACATATGTGTCCTTATCGCCCCTTACCCATTCCCTCCACTCATGCCCTCACACCCCAGTGTCTGTGTCCATTGGTTAGGCTTATATGCATGCATACAAGTCCTTTGGTTGATCTCTCACCCTTACCCCCACCCTCCCCTACTTTCCCTCTGAGGTTTGACAGTCTGATCGATGCTTCTCTGTCTCTGGGGCGATAAGGGCACATATGTAATACCTTAAACAATAAAGAAAAAAAATTAGTTAGGTTGGCCTATTATCTCCTGCATTTTCAAGATAGGCCAGAGTTAAAGGTCTTAAAAAAAATACATGATCATTAAGTTTCTGTCTTTTAAATGGAGCCAATAAGAATCTTAATTCTACTGCATCTCCTTTAAAAATTATTTTTTCTCATTATCCCACTAAAATTATTCATTGAGCTTCCTCTTTCAGCCCCTTTGCTGTCCACAGTCTTTTGTGTTTTTTGTGTGTATGGTTTTTTTGTTTTGTTTTTTTCAAAAAATGCCCTTTCTCCCCTGCCCTCCTTAGCCATCTACATTGAAGATATCCTTGAAAATATAGGCGAACAACCAGAATTGCTATAAAGGCTTCCTTAATCAGTTCAACTGATAAGTCTCTTCCCTTTTTAACCTCTTTTTGTCCTTTCCATTCAGTTGACTCTTAAATATATACACATTAGTATTTGATTTTTTTCATATATTAGTCTTAAATTACTCATTGATAATAATGTCTTTTGCACCAGGGAACATTTTGTACTTTTGGACCACATATAGCACTGACTGAGCTTCAACACACACACGTCTTCAGGATCCCTGAGCTGATTGATTAGTGGGTAAGGGATTAAACTAACAGTTTATTCTTGCTCCCCAAAGTCTGCTTGTCTTTAAGCATAAATTTCATTCTTATAATGATTTTTCGTATGTGCATATTTGCTATATTAAAGAAACAAGGTACCAAAAGGTTCTAACAGGATAGGGAACTGTCTTTGTTTCCTCTGGCTTTTAATTTTATACACAGATTTCTATCCCAGGCAGAGATCTGTATGCAAGCCTAATATTCTCTGGACACAATCCAGTCATTTATTCACAAAATATTTATTATATTCCTAATAGTGCCATTAACTTGAGAGGTCCTGGAGATATAATAGTATGTGTTGGGGTGGGGGAAGGTTATAAGGATTAATGGGATGAATACATTTGTCTTCATGGAACTCATGGTCAAGGGAAGGGACCACAATGAATGAAAATTCACAAAAATGAAGGCAATGGGAGAAAAGTTACAGCTTGGTGCCTAACCCTGAATCCATCTTTTGCTCATGCAATATTACAATCAGAGACTCCTACAAAGGGCTTTGTCCTGATCTGTAAGAACACAGAGTGGTGGGATTTGGTCAAAGTGATAGTCCTGATGTGTGAATAAATCTAGTAACTTACTTCTAATAAAGAGAACACAGCAAGACTAGGGTGTACAAGATAAAACTGCTCTCTTGCTTGGGCTCTCTCTGGTTCTTATTTCTCCCTCACTTTGATAAAAGCAAGCTGCCATGGTATCAGCAGACCTGTGGCAAGAAATGGAGGGCAGCCTCTGAGCAGCAGCGTGTGAGGAAAGGAATCCAGGCAGAAACCACATGAGTGAGCTGGAAAGCAGATCCCCACCCCCGCTGAGCTCTGAGATGACTAAAGCCTGGCTGACACCTAGCTTGCAGCCTTGTGGTATTCCCTGAGTCAGAGGACCAAGTTGCACCTGGATACCTAACCAACAGAAACTTTAAGGTGATACATATCCGTTGTTTTAACTAAGTTTGGGGGTAATATGTTATGCAAAATAGGTAACTAATATAGTCAATGATGTCAGGAAGACTGAGGATCCCTTTCATATATTTCACCATAAGCATAAATATATATATATATTTAGGCAAAAGAGATTTTTTCACAAGAAGTTGTGCAATGTGGTACAGATGTCTAGTAAAGAATTCAGGATTCTAGTTCTTGCTCAGAATGTAAATAGGTACATGACCTTGGATGGACAGATGAAAATGTCCATAACATTTCCTGATCTGAATTTGCTCTTTCATAAATTAAAGGGAAAAAAAAATCACATTCCTCCCAGAGCTAAAAGTCCCTGCCCATATGAAAGTTTTAAAATAGGGCTGATTCATACTCACAAAGCTGGTTATTTATTTCAATTCAGTGTAATTTTCTTTTGAATTGGACTCCTTTGTCATGGGTGCTGGGCCAACATTCTAATTCTATATATCCTAGCAGAGCATCTTTTGTGTCTTCTCATCTCATTCTTTCTATTTAGCTTCTATATCCATATAGAGATTTAAAACCGACAAATTACACAAACAAGCAGACCTGACCACAATATCTTTCAAAATAGTGAAAAAAAAAATCCACTAATATATACCAAATCTTAGGAAGGCAGTTTCTATATTAAAAGCATTCATTTTGTCTAAAAATAAGATTTAGATCTCTAGTTTTATTTTTTCGTTATAAAACAGATAATAAAAACAAAGTGAGGAAAATGGCATAATTTACTTGTGACAGATACTTAACATATTTTAACAACCTTAGTCAATATATCTTTTGTGTTGTTTTAAATTAAAAAAATGCAACTGAATTATTTTACTAAAATGATTCATACCAATGGTTTTAAAAGAAAAAAGAAATCTTCTGTGGCTGAAGTAATAATTTAGTTTTATACAAAAATAGCTTGAAAGAAAATATCCAATACTTCAGTTCACAGTTCCTTCCTTTTTACATGAATATTATATATCCGTGTTTCTGGTTTTTCCTCCATAAGTTCATCAGATGCAAGATACATGGCAAATGGTTTAGCCCTAAGATATAATTTACTTACAAATTTTAGTATATAGTTAGACTAAGAAGTTTTTTTGAAAAAGTATGTTTTTATTGATTTCAGAGAGAGGAAAGGAGAGGGAGAGAGAGATCAATGATGAGAGAGAAACATTGATCACTGCCTCCTGTATGCCCCCTACTGGGAATTGAGCCTGCAAGCCAGGCATGTGCCTTGACCAGGAATCAAACCATGACCTCCTGGTTCATGGGTCCATGCCCAGCCACACTGGCCAGGCTAAGCTAAGACATTCTTTATACCCAATTCCCTATTAGTGGCTGTACCCTACCAGGAAATTCTATTGGAACTGGTTCATCCCCTTAGTTGAATGAAATGGGACAAACCAAAAGTTTATTTCAATTCACATGTAGAACTTAATGTCCCACTGAAATGCATCCAAGTCTGGTGATGAGCCTGGTTCTAATCAAAAGTATTCACCCAGAACCACTTTCCTTTCCCCTGCACACACATACCCTTCTCACATTAGACTCACATAGTTTATGCTGAACTGGAAAAACAATTCAGTATCAAATGTTGTTTTATAAACATTTATTGAGTTACAATATAGATGAGAACACAATAATGCACTTTGGTTCCTACGTCCCCTTATCAGTCTTCATAAAATTCATGGAGTATCAATTAATGTTGGAAATGTTTTTCTATAATTATATTATGCATGTTTTTATCATGTGTTTTATAAATGTGTCATAGAGAATGAGAGGACCAGATCCTAGAAATCTGAATAATGGCCCTTGTATAAACTAGCTTAACTGATACAGTAAACAACAAATCAAGATATCAATTTAATGATGGGTTACTTGGTAAAAATATAAAATAATTTTAGAGGAAAGATAGCTTTGGAAAAATTTATTAGCTTTTTTGATTCTCATGACAACAAGAAATTAAATGTTTTACTTAAAAGTTTATGCAATATACTAAAAGCTATTCTGAGCTCTGTTATAGAACTTTTTAGGAGCATAAACAGCATGTTAAGTGGACTCTGTCATGAAACACTTATAGCAAACACAATGTGTAGATAATCTCTGGTCTAGGCCAAGGAAAAGTTACATGCAAGGACCATGCCATCATAACAAGACACTAGATGCTAACAACAGATGATATGGTCCATTTGTTTATTCTCTCAAACATACACTCATTAATTCTCTTATTCATCAACACTAAGTACCTTTTCAGTATTAAGTACTAAGATTGGTACCAGGGTTTCAAAAGTGAGTATGTCCCATGTTTGATTATGACTAGAGTCTAGTGAGACATATAGTCAAGTAAACCACATCTGAGGCAGAGCAATTGCAGAGATATTGTAGATATTGGAGAATCTGATAATAATTATAGACTCCTTTCCAAGAAAATGCATATTCTAATTATATCAACATTTAGTATACAATTACAGAGGTTTCCAGGACCTTCAAACATTTATCCGCAGACCACTTAAATCTTACCACAGAGTAAGAACATCTGTTTTACAGAGTCTCACTAATTTGTATTTGTGGTGCCCAACTACAGGGCAGCAGCACAACAAAGTTTACAGTGACATGTGAACATTATCTGTAGGTATAGTTTTCTATGGATAAAAACACCCTTGCCATGGGCCAGCTGCCTTTGGTACAAACAAAGTTCTGACTCAACACTCAGCTTAAACTTCAGCACTACATGTCTTGCTGTGTTTACAAAATTCATTCGTTTATAAAGCGCTGGTCCAAGAAGCATAAAGATTATTTTTATTTAGCTCGTTCCAAATCATGTACTAGAAGGAGAATGAATTAATTGTGACATAAGAATAAAAGTGTCCACTAGAATGGGCTATTATAAAGTATCAGTCTGTAGTAGAAAGAAATATTTCAATGATGTTTCTGGATTCATTCAAGGCTACACCCAGTTTTTTTTGCAACTTATATCTCTATGTTTAAACGTATTTGAGGTTGCCAATGTATGAACTATTAATTTAAAAATAACCGAAGAACACTGTAATAATTTTTCAATTGTTAACTCAAACAATCCATAAATTCAGTTAGGAAAAACTAGGGGAGCTTTCCATTTTTACCCAAGTTAATAAAAATATCCAATTGAATGCACTTAGGTACGGATTTACTCTGAAAAACTAAACTAAAGTTTCAAAATAAAATACCAACGAGTAACTGATGCAAGCAAATACTTCTTTTGGAAGAAAGCTGACTAACTGAACAGATTTACTTTATAGAATGAGAAATTGGGACTCAAGTTCATAGAAAAGGAACCTGGATCTACAGGGAAAGTGACATAGTCTTATAGACAAAGCTATCCAGCTCTATGAATCTTACTGTGAAGCAAACACTTTGGTTTTTCATTTTATTCAAATTCAACTCTGTAGTCATAGAGTTAGTGAAAGAAAAAATAATTCAAAGCACCTTCATTTTTAACATAATTTTTATTCATCTATTTATCGTAAATTTATTTAATCAGTCCACTTAACAGGTGTTTACTGAGTAGCTTTCATATGGTGTATTCAGGGACTGGAAAAGAGACCTGTCTGGATCAGTAAACTAGGGAGTGGATACTAAGACCTGAGGCAGAGTTATAGGCAGCAGCCCATCCAGAAGGCATTGTTGGTGTAGAACAGAGTTCAGATTTTCTTGCAAATGCAAGATGAACCTTATTCAAATAAGATAGCAATAAGCCCAACCAGCCTGGCTCAGTGGTTGAGCATCAATCTATGAGCCAGGAATTTATGGTTTGATTCCCGGTTAGGACACATACCCAGGTTGTGGGCTCGATCTCCAGTGTGGGATGTGTAAGAGCCAGACAATTAATGATTCTCTCATCATTCATGTTTCTATCTCTCTCTCCCTCTCCCTTCCTCTCTGAAACCAATAAAATATAAATTTTTAAAAATAATTTACATAAAAAAAGATAACAATACAAACTGACATTTTAAATCATTTCACTTTTAACTGTGAACCTTCTGCTCTAGTAAAATTACTTTATAAGCTTTACCAAAACATACCTTAGATTTTCTTTTCTCTGTGCTCATACTTTCTTTCAATTTGGAAACATTGACTTTTATAACAACAATTTAATGATATAAAAGTTTGGGGATGTAAATTACATAAGCTTTTAAAATAATTTAGGAAAAATATATTTAAAGGCACACTGAAGTCTGAAGATTTTAAGATCAATACATGAAGAGATGGCTGTGAAAATGCTGTTGAATTGTGGCTACCTATTCAAACTAGCTACAAAACCATGTTCTTTTATTATCTACTAAAGGCCTGGTGCACAAAAATTTGGGCACTCGGGGGGGTAAGGTCCCTCAGCCCGGCCTGTGCCCTCTCACAGTCTGTGACCACTCGGGGGATGACCATCTGCTTGCTGAGGCCTGCTCCCCAGGAGATTGGGCATAAGCTGGCAATCAGACATCCCTCTGGCAGCCCAGCAGCCTGGCAGTCCTCGGGGGATGTCCACTTGCCAGCCAGAGGGGAGCAGACCTAAGTTACAGTCGGACATCCTTAGCACTGCTAAGGAGGCAGGAGAGGCTCCCACCACCACCACTGTACTGGCAGCCATCAGCCTGGCTTGTGGCTGAGCAGAGCTCCTCCTAGTGGGAGCTGACTGACCACCAGAGGGCAGCTCCTGCATTGAGCGTCACCCCCTCATGATCAGTGTGTGTCATAGTGACCAGTCATTCCCAGTCTTTCTGCTGTTAGGGTCAGTTTGCATATTACCCTTTTACTATATAGGATAAAGGCCTGGTGCACAGGTGGGGGCCAGATGGTTTGCCCTGAAGGGTGTCCCGGATTAGGGTAGGGGTCCCGCTTGGGTGTCTGGCCAGCCTGGGTGAGGGGCTGATGGCTGTTTTCAGGCTGTCCGCACCCCCTTTAGGGTGGGGGTCCCCACTGGGGTGCCTGGCCAGCCTGGATGAGGGGCTGAGGGCTGTTTTCAGGCTGCTTGCACCCCCTCAGGGTGGGGGTCCCCACTGGGGTGTCTGGCCAGCCTGGATGAGGGGCTGAGGGCTGTTTTCAGGTGGGCCAAGCCTGCAACTGAAGCTCCCAGTCTCTCCTTTTTTTCTTTTTCTTTTTATTCTGGGATTTATTTATCTTCTATAATTGAAACTTTGTTGCAGCTCCAGGGCTGGCTGGCTGAAAGCAGGTACCTGAGGTTTGTTTAGCTTCTATAATTGCAACATTGTTGCATCCGGAGCTCAGAGCTAGGCGGTAGCAGGCAGGGAACCTTGGCTTCCTCCATCACTGGAGCATGCAAGCCTCATGTTCGCTTCAGCTGCCTGGCTGCCGGCCACCATCTTTGTTGGCAGTTAATTTGCATATCCTGCTGATTAGCCAATGGGAAGCATAGCGGAGGTATGGTTAATTACCATGTTTGTCTATTATTAGATAGGACTAGAGGCCTGATGCATGAAATCCATGCACTCAGGGCAGGGGGATCATCAGCCTGGCCTGTGCCTTCTAGCAGTCCAGGAGCCCTTGGTGGATGTCTGACTGACAGCTTAGGCCTGCTTGGAGTGGGGCTAAGCTGGCAGTCTGACATCCTTAGCACTGCCGCGGAGGTGGGAGAGGCTCCCACCACTGCCACTGCGCTCACCAGCCGTGAGCCTGGCTTCTGGCTGAGCAGCGCTCCCCCTTTGGGAGTGCACTGACCACCAGGGGGCAGCTCCTGCATTGAGTGTCTGACCCCTGGTGGTCAGTGCACGTCATAGTGACCAGTCATTCCACTGTTCGGTCAATTTGCATATTAGCCTTTTATGCCTGTGGGCCAAAACCAGCTCTCCAACATCCCCCGAGGGGTTCCAGATTGTAAGAGGGTGCAGGCCAGGTCAAGGGACCCCACCAGTGCATGATATGGGCCAGGGAGGGACGCAGGAGGTTGGCCAGCCGGGGAAGGGTCACGGGAGGGCTCCAGGGCATGTTGGCTCATCTTGCTCAGTCTTGATTGGTCAGACTTGAGTAGCAAGCTAACCTACCAGTTGGAGCATCTGCACATCATAGCAACTGGTTGACTGGTCAACTGTCTGCCCCCTGGTGGTCAGTGCATGTCATAGTGAGCAGTTGAGCGGCCTTAGCATATAATTAGCATATTACTCTTTGATTGGTTGAACGGCCCACCAGTCAACCAGACACTTAGCATATTAAGCTTTTATTATATAGGATCCTAGGGGCCTGGTGCATGAATTCATGCACCTTGAAAGGAACTGTGGGCTGCAAGGCTGCAGTGGTCACAGGGGCAGGTCTCAGACCATCCTCCACACTCCCGCCTGGACTCTCCTGCTGTGGCCCCCAGTCCCTTGTCTGCTGGCAAGCCCCGTTCCTGCTGCCACCACCTCTCCCACGTGCTGCCAGCGCCAGCCCCACTCTCACTTGCTGCTGGCACCCAGCTCTGGTCCTGATCACTCGGCACCGTCAGTGGGTGCAAGTGGCGGCTGCTTCCCCAATCAACCCTCAGGAGCAGGGGGAGGTGGAGAAGTCCTGAGGGGCAATTGGGGCCGGCAGCTGCCGCTTGCACCTACTGATGGTTCTGAGTGATCAGGACCAGCGCTGGGCACTAGCAGTGGGTGTGAACAGCGGCTCTGGCACTGGCAGTGGGTGTGAGCAGGGCCGGCACTGATAATGGGAGGTGGAGAAGCCCTGAGGGGAGATCGGGGCCAGCAGCCACCTCTCATACCCGCTGATGGCACCAAGTGATTGGGGCCGGTGCCAGGCACAGGCACCAGGTGTGAGCACCAGGTGGGAATGTGGCATGTGGGAGCAAAGAATGTTCAGTAACCACCAGAGGCTCGCCGCAATGACAGCGACTGGCACCCTGCCTTGGTCTGGCGCCCCCGCTCACCTGCTCCACCATCCTGCCGTGGCTGACACCCACCATGTTCAACGCTCTACCACCTGCTGCTGACACTCACCATGTTCCACGTGCCTCCCTGGTAGTCAGCGCACATCATAGCAACTGGTTGTTCGGTTGTTCCACCATTCGGTCTACTTGCATATTAGGGTTTTATATATAGAGATATTATTATCTTCCTCACATTTCCATCAGGACCGGAGTATTATCTTTCATTACCCTGTTGCTCCTTTATATTTCTTATTACTAAAGTCAGCAAATGTTTCATGTAACCAAATTTATCAAAGAACTTAGTTATGCTAAATATTATGAAGGGTATTGCAAGGAATAAAAATGAAAAATCTAAGGGAAAAAAGAACAGAAGAAAAATATCACAAAATATAATTTAGGCAAAGGAGGAAACAAAGATAAAAAAGAAGTGAAAATAATATAGGGTGGGGCAAAAGTAAGTTTATAGGTGTTTGTATGAAAAATAATACAATAATAAATTATAGTACAGAATTAAACTCTGTGTTTTGTGTACACACAACTTTAAGCTTACTTTTGCCCCATTATTTATTCATTGTATGGAAACCATTTGCCAGCAAATTTATAAGATAGCTATGAATTTGTTAAACACCAAGTATGTGTTACATCTATTAGCAGATAGCATTACCATATGATTACTAGGCGCCAAGCAATGGGCTGAGCACTGTGCATATATTAGCCCATATAATCCTTCTATCAACTTCATAAATAAAATAGATTGATACCATCACTATCCCGTATTATAAAAAAAGAAACGAAGGGCATATGGCTCCAGGGGTTGCACACTTTATCCAGACTCTTCTCAAACTCCTATAAGAATCACTTAGAGAACTTGTTCAAAATATAAGAGCATGAATGCTCTTTTAAGAGTAGATTTAGTGGACTAGTAGATTCTAAGGTGAGGCCAAGGAACATGTATTTTTACAAACACATAAACATCCATCACTACCCCCACCAACACCATGACCAAACCATCAACTGAACCCAAATGCAATGATTCTGATGTTGATGGTCCTTCAATTACATTTGGAAACCCTATGCAATGATACACTATATTTTCTACAACATTGTTAATTAAATTTTATGTGCAAACATTCACCTGGAGGTATTGGTAAAATGAAAATTGTGGCTTAGTAGGTCTTAGGTGGGCCCTAAGATCCTGTATTTCTAAAATGGGACTACATCAAACTAAAAAGCTTTTGCACAGCAAAGTACACCATCAACAAAATGAAAAGACAACCCATTGAATGGAAGAACATATTCACTGATTCATCTGATGAGTTAATATCCAAAATTTATAAAGAACTTACAAAACTAAACATGAAAGAAACAAACATTCTGATTTAAAATTGAGCAAAGGACCTGAATAGATATTTCTCCAAAAGGAACATACAGATGGCCAATAGACATATAAAAAGATGCTCAATGTCCCTAACCATCAGAAAAATGCAAATTAAAACCACAATTAGATATCACCTACTCCTGTCAGAATGGCTACCATCAATAAATCAACAAACAACACATGCTGGTAAGGATGTGGAGAAAAGGGAACCCTTGTGTACTGTTGTTGGGAATGCAGACTAGTGTAGCCACTGTGAAAAGCAAAAAGAAAGTTACCTCAAAAAATTAAATACAGAACTGCCTTATGACCCAGCAATTCCACTTCTGGAAATTTATCTGAAGAAACCTGAAACACTAATTTGAAATAACAAAACCTGAAATATTAATTTGAAACAATATATGCATTCCTATGTTCATTGCAGCATTATTTACAACTAGTGGCTTGGTGCACGAATTCATGCACATTGAAAGGAAATTAATTAGAAGAAATATTTTAATATCGCTATTCACCCTTTCTCTATAATAGAAGTGTCAACCAAATTCATGATCGACAATGACAGATCGAAACATGTGTGACTGGCACCAGTGAGAGCTTTATATGTATCATACATGCACAAGTCATCTTAGCCTTTTATATATATACTAGAGGTCCGGTGCACATAATTTGTGCATGGGTGGGGTCCCTAGGCCTTACGGCAATCAGGGCCGATTAGGGCCAAGCCTATCAGGGCTGGGCCAGAGAGGAGGCAATGGTTGCCAGGCTGGGCGTGGAAGGAATGGACGCTGGATGCTGATGTGGCCATCATCAGCGCTCCGCCACTGTATAGTTCTCCACCTCTCCCCCTCCTCCTTCCCTCGCTGCCATGCCACCACCACAGCGGGCAGGCAGCATGCTGATTGGAGCCTGCTGGCCTGGGGGAGGGACAGGGCACAGGAGGTTGGCTGCCTGCCCCGAGTAGGGAGCCGGCCCTCTGCCCCCCTGGGAAAGGGGCTGCATCCACCGCCACACACCCCTGGTTCCCCATCCCAGCCCAGGGACCAGGGGACTGCGGGAGGTTGGCTGGCCAAGGAAGGTTGGCTGGCCAGGGGAAGTTGGCTGTGGGAGTGCACTGACCACCAGGGGGCAGCTCCTGCATTGAGTGTCTTCCCCCTGGTGGTCAGTGTGTGTTATAGCGACCAGTCGTTCTAATCATTCCGGTCGCTTAGGCTTTTATATATATAGACTAGAGGCCCAGTGCACAAAAATTTGTGCACTCGGGGTGGAGGGGGGTTCCTCAGCCTGGGCTGTGCCCTCTCGCAGTCTGGGACTCCTCAGGGGATGACCACCTGCTGGCTTAGGCCTGCTCCCCAGGGGATTGGGCCTAAGCTGGCAATCAGACATCCCTCTGGCAGTCCGGCAGCTCTCGGGGGATGTCCACTTGCCAGCAGGGAGCAAGCCTAAATTGCAGTCGGACATCCTTAGCGCTGCTGAGGAGGCAGGAGAGGCTCCCACCACCACCGCTGTACTGACAGCTGTCAGCCTGGCTTGTGGCTGAGCAGAGCTACTCCCATGTGGGAGCTGACTGACCACCAGAGGGCAGCTCCTGCACTGAGCGTCTGCCCCCTGGTGGTCAGTGTGTGTCATAGTAACCAGTCATTCCCAGTCCTTCTGCTGTTAGGGTCAGTTTGCATATTACCCTTTTACTATATAGGATAGAGGACTGGTGCACAGGTGGGGGCCGGCTGGTTTGTCCTGAAGGGTGTCCCGGATTAGGGTGGGGGTCCCGCTTGGGTGCCTGGCCAGCCTGGATGAGGGGCTGATGGCTGTTTGCAGCTGGTCACACCCCCTTCAGGGAGGGGGTCCCCACTGGGGGTCTGGGTGAGGAGCTGAGGGCCGTTTTCAGGCTGGCGAGCAACTGAACCTCCAAACCTCTCCTTTTTTTCTTTTTTTTTTTATTCTGGGATTTATTTACCTTCTATGGCTGTCACTGGAGCTGAAAGCTGGCTTTAGCTCTGAGGCTCGGCTCCAGCTCTGAGACCTCGGCTACTGAAAGCAGGTATCTGGGCTTTGTTTAGCTTCTATAATTGAAACACTGTTGCAACTCCAGCTCTGAGGCCTGGCTGGCTGAAAGCAGGTTTCTGGGGATTGTTTAGCTTCTATAATTGCAACATAGTTGCTTAGAGTGCAACTCAGAGCTGGGCGGCAGCAGGCAGGGAACCTTGGCTTCCTCCGTCACTAGAGCAAGCAAGCCTCCTGTTCGCTTCAGCTGCCTGGCTGCCGGCCGCCATCTTGGTTGGCAGTTAATTTGCATATCACCCTGATTAGCCTATGGGAAGCGTGTCGGAGGTACGGTTAATTACCATGTTTGTCTATTATTAGATAGGATGGAATAAACTTGCTTAATTAACCTGCTTTCTGATTTAGCTAAACTTTTTCCAGCCCAGTGAAGATCCCAACTTCTCTTTCAGGTAATTGTCAGCAACACAGCAGTAAATATCAACACAAAGCAGGTTATTATTATAGATCACACAGGGAGAACAAAGAGTAAAATATTTAACTGCAGCAGTGTTTGAGTATTTTCTGCACAGTGAGACAACCTGAAGTTATTTTCAAGGTCCACCATGTCTTCATTTCAGTCGGGTCAAGTTTCTAAGGTTTCTAAATCTCCATTTTCTGGCTAATGAAAAAAAAATAGGATCCCGCCAAGTCTACTATCTACTTACTCCAGGACTTCTGTGAGGATCAAATGAGATGATGCACAGGAAAACGCTTCACAGACATTTGGTTACAGAGTAAAGTGTAAATGTTTCTACCTGGCTATAAAGCAAGTCGTGTTCCTGGGCTGAAGAAACTGCAAGGAGGCTAGTTGCTAGAGGGAGGAAGCTGGGTGTTGCTACATGACATCATTACCTGGATGGACACTTAGATATTAGCCTTTTATATATATAGATAGCCAAGATTTGGAAGCAGCCCAAGTTTCCATCAGTAGGTGAATAGGTAAAACAGCTATGGTACATTTACACAATGGAATACTACTCAACTATAAAAAGGAAGAAAATTTACCCATTGCAAGAGCATGGATGGGCCTGGAGAACATTACGCTAAAGGAAATAAACCTGTCAGAAAAAGATAAATATCATATGATTTCACTCATATATTGAATTTAATGAACAAATTGAACTAACAAGCAAAATAAAGGAAGACTCATAAATAGAGAGCAGTCAGACCACTGGGGATGGGGGGGGGGGGTAGTTGGGATGGGGTGGAGGGATTGAGCAAAAAAGAGACATGGACAACAGTGTGGTGACTGTAAGGGGGAGGTGGGTGGTGGAGGTGGAAGATGGTACAAGGGGATAAATGGTGATGGGCAAAAATATCAAAAGAAAATAAAGAATAAAACGTTTATAGTCTAGAGAAGCAGATGCAGATACAGCCAGATGCTTTGTGAATATGAAGCATTTGACACAGGGGAAGAGATTCCTGAGCAGAGATTGAAGGGAAAAATCTCATTCAGTTGCATGCTCTTTAGGAATTTACTACTAATATAAGAAATGAGACAAATACAAAAACAACTAAACAAGTAATGTAAGGCAAGTATTTCTACAACTAATACAAACAAATCCTGTAGACCAGGGGTCCTCAAACTACGGCCCGCGGGCCACATGCGGCCCGCCGTGTGCATAGGAATTTGTTCATAGTTGTTTTTTTTTTAATTATAGTCCCGCCCTCTAACGGTCTGAGGGACAGTGAACTGGCCCCCTGTTTAAAAAGTTTGAGGACCCCTGCTGTAGACCTTCAAGAACATAGAAATTACTTCTGCCTGCCTGACCTATAAATATACTATAAACTTACTAATGGTTTCATATCTGTTTACCAACATGTCTTCCCCAGTGGATAGAGTTCCTGAGGAGCAGAAACTGTCATATTCATAGTGTCATCAATATCTAGCCCTTCAGCTCATATATTACACACATTTTATAAATGTGTGTTGACTGATCACTGCAGACTTCAAGGAGAAGATAAACATTCTAAAACATGTTATTATAGACATTCCAAAGCATGTGATTACAAACATTTCGAATTAAAGGTGTTTAAGGGACAATATTCCATGGAAAAATGGTGCGAGATGCCATTACTATTATGGTTCTATTACTTCTCATTTTGAGCACTTGCCAATATCACTCTTTGTGTTGTGTATATGCAAGTATATATCAAAACAACATCACAAAACTATTAGATGAAAGACCCTAGAAGCTCTAGCCAGTTTGGCTTAATGGATAGAGCATTGGCCCACGGACTAAAGGGTCCTGGGTTTGATTTTGGTCAAGGGCACATACCTTGGTTACAGGCTGGATCCCTGGTGGGGGCACGTGCTGGAGGCCACACATCAATGTTTCTCTCTCTGTGTCTCTCCCCCTCCCTTCCACTCGCTCTAACAATCAATGGAAAAATATCCTCAAGTGAAGATTAACAACAAAAAAGAAAAAAAGACCCTAGAAAATAATCATGATTTTGTGTAGTTTTTGTCACTGACAACAATCAGGTAAGAGCTCCCTTATTCAGATTGTCCCAGTCTTAAGATTGTCAGTTCTATGATAATCAAAAGCATTTATGAAGAAAATCTACTACCCTAAAATCTCAAAAGTCTCAATTCCATTATGCTATTCATTTGGGAATCAAGAGGTAAAGGAGGCCTGCTCAGTCATGTCTGCAAACAGCTTTGGAAAGCAGGCATTTTAGCAACTC
The DNA here is from genome assembly GCF_028538775.1 of Myotis yumanensis. Classification (NCBI taxonomy): domain Eukaryota; kingdom Metazoa; phylum Chordata; class Mammalia; order Chiroptera; family Vespertilionidae; genus Myotis; species Myotis yumanensis. Next base: position 135,331,083 of record NW_027223754.1, read on the forward strand.
ACTGTGCTAGAGTGTGGTATGGTGAATTCTGCTCTTAGAGCATGACCCCAGACCTATCTGCTCAGTCCACATTCAACTTCCCTGTGAAATACCGTACCCTACTGCCAGAAATCCTGAAGCTTTTCTGTACTAACTGAGCTTACCTTCTTGGTTATGATTACTTATAGCAAAGGCAGAGAAAAGATTCAGAGGAGGCTACCTACTGGCTGGCAAGGGGAGGGGAACTTTCTCATAAGAATAGGATCAAAGTTATATAAACACAGAAAGTTGGGAGCAGAGTGATGTTATTAGTGAAATACTGGGATGAAACACCACCTTCATTACTGCAGCTTTCCCAGAGGCGCTACTCCTGTTCCCAGAGTTACACTGATTTTATCCTTTCCTATGAGTCCATGGTGATTAAACACAAGAATTCTTGAGGATGACTGCCTGGATTTTAATCTGAGCTGTTTCATTTCTCAGCTGGGTGACCATGAACAAGTCGCTTAACCTTTTAGTGCTAAGCTTCCCCTCTGGCAAATAAGATGATATTATCGCTATCTATCTCATAAGGTTGCTGTGAGGGTTGATGGTGTGATAGACAAACTTCTAAATGGTAACAAATGAACTTCACCTCCATATTCACATCCAGGTATAATCCCCGCCCCTTACATGTGAGCTGAACCTAGTGACATGCTTCTAACCAATGGTGTGTCACAAGGATAATGGGATAATACTTCCATGACGAGGTTATGAAAGACTGTAATTTCTCTCTTGTTGGCTTTGATGACGCAAGCTGCCATGCTAGGGAAGACTGCATAGCAAAGAACTGAGGCATTCAAATCCAACATCTCACAAGAAACTGAGAGTTTAGAATTGAGCTTAGAAGTACATCTTTCCCCATTCAAGGCTTCAGGTAAAAGTACAAACCCTGGACTGACATCTTAATTGCAGCAATTTGAGAAAACATGAATCAGAAGGCACAATTAAGCCAGCCCCAGGTTTCTGCCCCACAGAAATTGTGATATAATGAAAATGTATTGATTTAAGCCACAAACTTCTGGGCCAATTTGTTACACAGCAGTATAGAGCTAATACAAATAGTGAAGCACCTTTTATCTTATCTTTCCTATGAATATCTCTCTACATAACCTAATGTAACTAAGTTTCTGTTTCTTAAAAACAAAAGAGCCACAGTTGAGACATGGAGAAGGGATATTAATAATAGAATTATTTCTGCCTGAGCAAAAAAGTAGGGAAGTTTTTCACAAAGATAAGGACACTTGTATTGGTATTTGTAAATGAGCTGAATTTTACCCGACTGCGAAGGAAAGATGGGCAGTGCAAGCATAGAAAATGAAATAATGCAAAGCGTAAAAATACTAAGCTTTTAAACATTTTATTCCTTAAATTATTATTCAGGAGATGACGTATGGGCCACGATGGCAAATATGGGGGTGGGGAGCGAGCATCAGGAGCATACACTAAAAAGGTTAAAATAGGATTTGAACATATTTGAGGCAAGCTAAGGAGTTCGATATGTTTTTAAATGGCAATGAAAAAATGAAGTATAAAATTGGTAATAAGAATGGAAAGAGGAGAGAGATTAGGAAAAGACATTTCTAAGGTGGAATCAGGAGGGCTTGTTGTTTGATATACTGAATTAACAATGGGGAATTGATGATAACCAGCAGTCTTTAGTTTGGTTCCTCAATCTATAGAGCAACAAGTTTTGAAAGTCAGGTGGGACTCTTTAAGTTTGAGGTACCAATCCAAGTGAGGATATCTAGGAAGCACGGAGATACAGATTTTGTAGCAACCGGCACATCAGAGATTAAGTGAAGGCATTAACGTGAGTGCAATTACAGTATAGAGCAGCGGTTCTCAACCTGTGGGTCACTACCCCTTTGGGGGTCGAACGACCCTTTCACAGGGGTCGCCTAAGACCATCGGAAAACACATATATAATTACATATTGTTTTTGTGATTAATCACTATGCTTTAATTATGTCAATTTGTAACAATGAAAATACATCCTGCATATCAGATATTTACATTATGATTCATAATAGTAGCAAAATTACAGATATGAAGTAGCAATGAAAATAATTTTATGGTTGGGGGTCACCACAACATGAGGAACTGTATTAAAGGGTCGCGGCATCAGGAAGGTTGAGAACCACTGGTATTAGAGCATGACCCACTGGTATAGAGCAAAAAGAGTCAAAGAAAAACATGGAAACCTAGGAGATAGCAACAATTAAAAATAGATTCAAAATAGTCAGTTGAGGATGCTGAGAAAAACTAAGAGAAACAGGAGTAGCAGTTTCTGAAGAGGATCAGTGAAAGTTCTGTACAGGTCAAAAGGATAAATTTTGAGAAAGGATTACTAGATGTTGTAACCGGGGCAGTTCTATTAACCACTGAGGGCAATTTCACCAGAAAGGTACATTCAGACTTATGAACTTTGAGGAAGGACTAAGGAACTGAGGTAGGCAGCAATAATAGTGAATTTGTTTTAAAGAGATGGTGGTAAATAGAAGGAAAGCAAACTTGTAAACAAAATGTAGGGCAAGGTTATTTTTCTTTTTTAATTTATTTTGTGGCAATTTTGTTTTATGAGAGTCAATTATGGTCCAAATCTGAAGAGAAGGAATCAATATGAATAAAATGGAGGCTATTATAGAAAGATGTTGTCAATAATGGGGCAAAGACCCAAAAGAGATGGGGGTAAATAAAATGATCATTTTCTTATACAGAAATAATAGAAGTAAAAGTTGGTAAAGGTGTAGTTTGGTGTGGTGGATACTAGGAGAAAATTTGAGCAAGCCCATTTTATTCGATCAAAACTCAAATTCATTTTTGACAGTGAAACTCAAGGATGGATTGAAGAGCTTAAGGAAAAATGGTAATGGTTCCTGACAGAACCAGGAAAAGGAATTGAAAGGGGATAAAGTTGTCAAGAAAAAGTGTTTTGTAAATGGCCAAAAGAAGAGGTGAGCAGAAGCAGATTATTTTCCTAGCGATAGAAAAAAGCTTATCAGACTTATGGTTGAAGTTAGATAGATCCAAAAGGGCAGATAACTGAAATATGAGCATGTCCAAGAATCTTAAAAGCCATATTTTCTTATTTTCCAAATATCCTCAATTGCAAGGCACATCACCAATTAAATGACAACTTTAAAAGATGTATGAAATTTTAGTTATGTCTGGAAAAAATCTTTTGTAATCAAAGACCTGCCCAGGTTCTAGAAATATTAAAATACTAGAGGCCCGGTGCACAAAATTCATGTGTGTAGGGGCTGTCCCTCAGCCCAGCCTGCACCCTCTCCAATCTGGGACCACTCGAGGGATACCCCCTGGGATCATGTCTAAACAGGCAGTCAGACATCCCTCTCACAATCCAGGACTGCTGGCTCCCAACCACTCGCCTGCCTGTCTACCTGATTGCCCCTTACTGCTTCTGCCTGCCAGCCTGGTCACCCCCAACCACTCCCCTGCCAGCCTGATTGATGCCTAACTGCTCCCCTGCCAGCCTGATCAATGCCTAACTGCTCCCCTGCTGGCCCGATTGGCCCTAACTTCCCTCCCCTGCTGGCCCAGTCACCCCTAACTGCCCTCCCCTGCAGGTCTGGTCACTCCCAACTGCCCTCCCCTGCAGGCCTGGTCACCCCTAACTGCTCTCCCCTGCAGGCCTGATTGCCCCCAACAGCCCTCCCCTGCAGGCCTGGTCCCCCCCAACTGCCCTCCCCTGCCAGCCATCTGTGTCCACATGGGGGCGACCATCTTTGACCACATGGGGGTGGCCATCTTGTGTGTTGGAGTGATAGTCAATTTGCATATTACATCTTTATTATATAGGATATTTGAGAAAATGTATTCATCTCCCTAAAGGGGCAGGTCTTCTGTTTGAATCCCTGTATATAGCAGAACCACAACGCTCAGAGTAGGATCTTCCTAAGTTTATTTCGATACATAAATTCTTGCTGATAGATAATTTTTCATTTCAATGATATAAGGTTTTATATAGAATGGAAAAGAAAAATTTGTCATTTCTCCTAATTTAGAATGACAAACAAATATTTCTAAGACTTATTTTGAATTTCAGTAATATGAGATTTATATTCAGGTATTTACAGCATTAAAAGAAAGCTGATTTTTCAGAATACATAAGGGAAAGGCTTAACTAAGCAATAGTCTAAGTGCAATTGCAAGGAATACATTTTACCTGAGTGGGCAAAACCTATTTTAAAGTACTTCAAAGCAGTAATGAATATGAAAACACATTATGCTCTAATTGCAAATCCATAGCTTCTATTCTTAAGACCATCCCTAAGGGGTCATTAAATTGAGATACTACAATAAGTTTGGTGTCCTAAATTGAGATACTACAACAAAAACTTCCATAAGAGCTTAAAAATAAACAAAAACATTTCATTAAAGTTTTCTGTGAATGAGTATGTGCTTTTTATTTCACAGGTTCTTGCCCTGGATTGTTCTGCAATGATAAGAAGATGAATTCTCACTGGACAGCTCAGAGCTCTGAACTGCCCCTGTCCAGCCCCAATCCCACTTCTCCACCCTGTCATCCAACCCAAAGGCTCTCACGTCTGCCCAGTAACTGGTATAGTCTTGTGCCCTTATACCTAGACTCTGAATCTCAGCCTTATCTTTTGGAACAATGCCTCATTTAGACTGCATGCCTCAAATTGTGTTTGAAGATTTATCCCCTCAAAACCATCTTTTATATTCCACTGATGTCATTTTCTGGGGTCCTCTATGGGTCCGTCCTGCCCTCACAGGCCTCTGGGGATCACTTTAACTCTGAGCTCCTTTAGAATACAATGACTGCTGTATACGAGGGACTCGATAGTTAATTAACAAATAAATCTAGTCCAGTCCCAGCTATTAGGGCATCTATGTTGCCTTCTGTACCTATAAAAAACCACACTGCAATTACATTAGCACTACTTCCTGCCCATTTAGCTTCCAATAACTCCAGATGGATCTAAGTTTTTTTTTATGTTTGAAGTTGATTAGCAAAACTGGCTGCATGCCACTTCCAAGGGACAAGGATATGGGAATCCCTAAAAGATCAGAGCAGTTGGTCAGTCCTCTTGCTTATGTGACCCAAAAGGTAACTATTTGGGAGGTAAACTGTCTGCTCTTAGCTATTCATGTCCCGAATTACCATTTAGGCTACAATTGAAGTCTTTGAAGTTTCTCCAACAAAAGTTTCCTGAAATTTTTGAAACAATTCGGTTTAATTTAAGGCAGAGTGTTAGCATCTTTAATGGACTTTAAATAAAAGTAAAGGGGGTCATGAAATTCAGTGCTCAGAAACTAATGAGTGCAGTGCTTCAAAGAAAATATCTCTTCTGATGAGTTTGACAAGAAAGCACCATGATAGGATCTGTACCTGAAAAAGTGGTTAGTGAAACAGTTCATCTGTATTACTTCACCGAAGAATGTTATCTCCATCTGGAGCCTAGAAATGCGAGCTCTTCGTGGAGAATAGCTTTTTAAAGAGCACAACAATCAAGGGAAATGTCATCTTCATTAATCATCTTCTTATATAATAGAGTCAACTGCAAATATTGTATTAAGTCTAATTTCCTGAGGAGATGAGGGGAACGGTGGAGCTTCAGCAAGTATCAAACCTCAATGTTAACTAAAGCAGGACCCTTTCCTCGCATGCCGCAGACTGTTATGGCTCCTGCAATTTTCTCTCCCTTTGTTCTTCCTCAAAAAAAGACTATATGAAAGAACAAAAGCAAGGAGAAAACTGACAATAGACATTAAGTGAAAAGGCCATTTTAGAGAGAAAAAAGTAGTCTAATTATCCTCCAGTTATGAAATAAGACTTATTTTTCAAACTTCCAGAAGTACTGTAAATATCAATTTAAAATAATACAAGATAATTTGCATATATTATGATTTTCACAAAAAGAAAATATTCTAGTACAACCTATCAGAGTTATATGGAACTAAGAAATGGCTCTTCAATCCACTGACAGTGTTGGCATGAACAAAAATGCAAGTTTGATTTAAGCTATTTCGCAGTCATCTTTCAGTAGCATCAGGACTATTACCCAGACATTACTGGCTTTTAAGTGAAATGACCAGTTTCCAGTTGATCAGTTAATGTAAAATAAATTTAAATATTAGCAGGGAACAGAATAATATATTGAAAAAAGTGAACAAAACAAGGGTTCAATTTAATGCCAGAAAGACCAAATACACAGACACATACACTCATATCCAAGAACACCACCAACAAAAATCCTTATAATAGTTCAATCAATAAAAATTTGTAACAGATTCAGTAAAAAGAGTATATACATAAAAGTATATTTTTGTTTTGAAAACTTTTTCTGTAAAAAAACACAGCTAGTAACTATTTTAGACTTTGTAGGCAATATTCTCTTTCACAACTAGTCAATTCTGCACTGTAGTGTGAAAGCAGCCATAGACATACCTACCAAATGGTGGTGACAATGTTCTAAAAATCTCCATTCACAGAAATAGGCAGCAGGCCACATTCAGACTGGGGACCAAAGTTTGCTATCCTTGATTTACACCAGTGCATCCAAATTGTCAGGCAAGTAGTATGCACCTGCTAAAATTTGATTGAATAAATTGGTACAACATGGAGAGGACTTCTGAACACATGCATACAAATACATCTATTTCAACAGAAAGAAATTGTTTCCTGTGGAATAACTAAGTAATAGTATCTGACCTTTAGAACTGGAAGTGACCTTACAAATATCTATAATTTTACAGATGAAGAAACTGAAGCCAAGAGCATTCATTTTGCAGGTTACATAGATTTTTAAATTGATTTTGAGTGAGAGAAAGAGAGAGAGAGATTGAGAGAAACATCAATGTGAGAGAAACATCAATCAGTTGCCTCCTGCATATGCCCTGAACAGGGATTGAACCTGCAACCTGGGTATGTGCCCTCATCAGGACTAGAACCTTTTAGTGTAAGGGATGATGCTCCCATCAACTGAGTAACACCAGCCAGGGCTACATAGATATTTTTAAAAAGAAGAATGTTACATAGACCTTTTTTAAAGGAAGAATACACACCAATATCCTAAATAAACAATTTTTAAAAGGCTAAATTAGACCTCTCTAGTTTTAGTGATAAGGAACAGGAGAAACACTATTGTCTTGGGATTTTATTATTTTGATAAAAATAAGCAACAACAATGTTTCTCTGTTATTTTTTTACTAGTGACCCAGTGCACAAAATTCATGCACATTAAAAGGGAATTAATTAGAGGAAATATTTTAATATTGCTATTTGCCCTTTCTCTATAATAGAAGTGTCAGAGATGAAAGAAAATTAGTAAAATGTATATGAAAATCTTCTTCCTATCAGAGTCTGGGGTGTGCCACGGGAACCAGAGTCAAGTCCCCGCCCCCCCACGTGCGCCTCAAAATCACATGAGACCCAGACCTGGCCGGCTCCACCCGCATTGGGCTAGATCCAGACCCGGCCAGCCCCACCCCTGTCAAGCCTTTCCGGGTGGGGGGAGCAAACTCGGGTCACCTGGCCCAGCACCGGGGCAGGGTGCACAGCCTGAGGTCCCCCAGCCTGGGATGGGGGGTGTGCCTTGAGGTCCCCTCATCCAGGCCAGGGGGCACAGCCTGAGGTCCCCCGTCAAGCCCCGCCAGGCAGGGGGCGTAGCCTCAGGTCCCGCAGCCCGGGGCGGGGTGCGTGGCCTGAGGTCCCCCGGCCCAGGCTGGGGCAGGGGGCATGCCTTGAGGTCCCTGTCAAGCCCTGTATGGTGGGGGGCACAGCCTCAGGTCACCCCGCCTGGCGCTGGGGCGGGGGATGCAACCTGTAGTCCCCTGGCCCGGCACCGGGGAGGGGTTGCAGCCTGAGGTCCCCCATCAAGCCCTGCCAGGTGGGGGCCATGGCCTCAGGTCCCACGGCCTGGCGCCGGGGCATGGGGTGCAGCCTGAAGTCCCCCGTCAAGCTCCGCTAGGTGGGGGGCGCAGCCTCAGGTCCCCTGCCCTGGCCAAGTGCCACGCAGCCTCAGGTCCCTGCTGATTGCTCGTTAAGGCTCATTATGGGAACTCGGCCTCCAATGTGGGTACAGCCATCTTATGTTATGGAATCCCTGCCTACACTGTGGGTGCAGCCATCTTGACCGTTATGGCGTGGTGGTCAATTTGCATATTTCCTCTTTATTAGATAAGATTCCTCTACCACAGTGGTTCTCAACCTGTGGGTCGCGACCCCTTTGGGGGTCGAATGACCCTTTCACAGGGGTCACCTAAGACCATCGGAAAACACATATATAAGTACATATTGTTTTTGTGATTAATCACTATGCTTTAATTATGTTCAATTTGTAACAATGAAATTGGGGGTCACCATAACATGAGGAACTGTATTAAAGGGTCATGGCATTAGGAAGGTTAGGAACCACTGCTCTACCACAATTTGCCATAAACTATATTACTTAAAGAAATTACTTTTTTTTAACAAAAGTAAGCTGAGTTTACATATATTATCAAGCTGAGCAAAATTGTCAAGCACTGCTGACAGGCAGAGGCTCAATTTTATCTGAGGAAGGTAGGCTCTACTAATGTTTACCATCCATTTCTCATTGCAAGACTTCTTTGGTTATCAGACACATAAGTCATATTATCTACTATCTGATTGCGCTGCTATTTCTCTAAAGGGGGCTGCATATAGAAAAATTATACAGATCTGTACACATCATTGGAAAGGAACATGTTTATATTTCTATTAAATGGTAATTGAGTGAAAAAATTTCAGTATAGATAAAATAGTAGGAGAATTTTAACCAATTTTAACACACACAAAAAAACAAAACAACAATACTATCTTGTCATTGGATTGGTGTTGTGTGGTATTTTAGGGGAAAACAGGAGGATCTAAAGAGTAATTACTTGGGGTGAAATACAACATAGTTCAGTGCTGCTAACAACCAATCAACTGATAGTTATCAAATTTTGGCTCTTCTCCCAAATAACTATCTTTATTTCTGTTTTTTCTTTAACATTCCATGTTAAAATATAGGTCATGGAAAGACAGGCAGACCAATAAATTAACTAAGAGAAAGTAAACATACTAAATAAAAAGCAAATATCACTAAGTTAAGTTTAAGAATATTTATGTATAATAAATTTACATAAATGTGTTTATCTAAAAGAGAAGAAATGCTAAGGATAAAGCATCAATATTCAGTAGAAATAACAGTGGTTTGCTAGTCAAGGTGAACTACCTTGAGCCTAACACTTACTCTTCCTGTCCTTCAAGTTTTTAGTTCCTGATATTCAGGTTTGGACTAGATGTTCTGTAGGTTCCCTAGAGGTCTATAAACTTTAAATATTTGCTTAAACTCTTCAGTTTTCTAAGTATGATATCATGGAATAAGGAGACATTAGGTTGTTGACCATTTCACTTTTTTTTCATGAGGAAATAAATTTTAACCAAAAAAAAAATTCAACAAGAGCCTTTATCACAAACTGAATAACAACTCAACATTACATTTAAAAAGCTTTGAATGAATTAATCATGTTTGGAGAACTTCCAAAGCCAATGGATATGCTTCTCTTTGTAAGGTAACACATTTTTCCGATTAAAGTTGCCAGACAACAAGGACTGCATGATAATAGAATAAAATCCAGGTCGTCCATTCAGGTAATACAAGGTCACTGTAGATTAGAATGTTGTACTTGGGATAGTATATCTCTGAAAATGTTTAGTTGATTAAATTAGGTAGTTAAATTCTTTCTCTTTAGACAAGTAACTGCCCATATACTCTGGGATTGACAGCTTCGAAAGCTCAAGTATCTTCTGAAAAGTTTAACTCATGCTGAATCAGTACAAGTTTCTAATCCTCACCAATACACACACACACATACACACACACACACACACACATACTGAGTGGCCAGATTATTATGACCACCTGACGTTTGTAGGCAAATTAGCTATAATTTCTCACTGAAGTTGCTAGAGGGCCAGACCATTATAAATAGGGAAGCAGGTTGTTTACCATGACAGTAGAAGTGATTTTTTTTTTGAAGATATGGGTAAACAATGCGATTTAACAGCCTTCGAACGTGGGATGATTGTTGGCGCTTGGAGCCATGGAGCAAGTATCAGCAAAACAGCCGAAGGCCTGTTTGAACACCCTTGCTGTCTGCAGTTACCAAGATAAAACGTCTCCAATTCGCACAGGAACACAAGGATTGGACAGTCAAGCATTGGAAAAAAGTCATGTTGGCAGAGGGGGCAGTTTGGGGTGTCCAGGCCGGCAGGCAGGTGATCAGTTAGGAGCCAGCGGTCCCGGATTGTGAGAGGGATGTCCGACTGCCAGCAGTCAGACTTCCCCCGCGGGTCCCAGATTGGAGAGGGTGTAGGCTGGGCTGAGGGGACCGCCCCTGTGCACGAATTTTGTGCACCAGGCCTCTAGTGTATATATATATATATATATATATATAAATTTAAAGCTGTTAACTTATTCTCCTACCTCTTATAAATTACTATTTCTAGTGATCCTTTTACAATTTTACTTAATCAAGGGCATAGGTTTTGTTGTTCATTTGCTTGTTCAGCAAATATATATTGAGCATAAGCTATGTGCCATACTATATATATGGTTTTATGATGACTATCACAACATCCAGAAAACTACTTGGGCGGGGGTGGGGGTGGGGGGGGACTTCTGATTCAACTGGAGATGGACATTTAGTCATATAATGTTGTTATTCCTTTCCTGTGATTAATGGTTTTTCTTCTTTTCCTATTAACTATGCCTTTGCTTAATGCTGACTTCAACTTACTAATATCTTTTAAAACATAGGTGGAAAACTATTCCTTCATAAAGTGGTGCACCTGAATGCCTCGTGGTGCTGAGGACTCTCGGTTCCCAGATATATGATCATTTTAGCTCCCTATTTCTGGCCTTTGAGCCAAGCCTCTTAGTTTTCTAATTCAAAGTCCTTGGGTCTCAGTACTAGAATCCTTAGTTCTACAATATATAGGTACATATCCCCCAAGACCTAAAGAAACAGAGATGGTAGTAATAAAAGAGGCTAATATCAATTGCCTCTCTGTCAGGCACTATGCTGGGCTCTTTACATACAGTATTTCATATAACCTGACAATTGCCCTTGGAGAAGGTATGATCACCCCATTTTACAAAAGGGAAAGCTGAGGTTCAGAGTGAGCTCAGAACCAGGTAGGTTTAATACATTGTAGTCTGACACTGAGTCCTATGCTCTTTCAAAGTATTCCAGAAGCACAGAATAACCAGTGAGATGGTGGTGGGGGAAGCATATCCAAAAATATATATATATAAGTGCTCCTTCCAAACCTGTGTCCAACAAAGGCAATAACTGGGTCACTTTTGCTTCACACAGCACCTCACTGAGAACATTGTAGCCATTTCCTAGGCATTATTAAATGAATAATTTATAGTCATATTCTTCTTTAATGCCTTTATATGATGTCTTTTATGTTTATTATAGGTAAAAACAAAAAAAAATAAATATGGATAAGTATGTGTAGGCAGAGTTGTACATTTATCACAGTAAGAAATGTCAAATATTATAAAAGATAGATATAAGAAAATATGAGCTTGATATTTTTTAATGAATATTAATTGGCCTTGGCTTCCAAACTGAGAGGGAAGGAGCATGAATAAAGCAGCAAAAAGAACAAAAGAGCTACTGCTAATTATCTCAAAAGATTTTGTTCTTTGCTAATCTCACCAAAATCATGTACCATTTGGATTTATCATTTCAATGATCTTTCTGCTTTAGAAAGGAACACATGTATTAGAAAAGGGATGCTTATGATTCTCATTTTCTTCAAAAATGACTATTTCCTCAACATGCTGAAAAGGGGCAAAATATATTTAAAAATAGAAATTTGTACTTACTGAAGCTGGGAATGTCTGTCATTTCTGCTGGGGCTCCGATTTTTATTTTTAGTATGAATAGAAATTGCTCAAAGTCCCAGTCTCTCTAATTAATATACGCGGTAATATCAGTCTCTAAGCATTGAACAGGAACTGAACAATGGATAGCAGACAGTTGGTCTCTCAAGCCTAAATAAAACACCACAAAGTTGAATTATATGTATGATCTCATCTCCAAGAATGAACTGGCTTAGGGAAAAGGACACATGCCACATAGAAATAAGCAAAGGAAAGAAAAACAACTCCTCTACACAAATATTCAGCTGGGCAGGGGGTTGGAGAGTCACATGATTCCCAATCCTCTGTAAAATGACAGGTGTGTAGGCTAGTTCTTTGGCATTCTCCTTGCCTCCTTCCTTGACTTCTTCACAGGAACTTTATTATGGATTCTGTGCAATACATAAAAAGAAATAAAACTATGGGGTTCGAAGGTAATCAATTCTGGCCAGTCCAGGCTCCACCACTTAATACAATTTCACCTCAGAAAATTAATCTCTCCAAATTCAATTTCTGCATCTCTAGATTGGAGATAGTAGTGTTTTACAAGCTGTTGGAAGAGTTTTAAATGACAATTTTAAAATGTCAAGCATTGACAAACGTAGGTGTTCCTGAAATGATCGAAGCTGCTGCTCTTCTTATTGGTATTAGTAGTAATAACAGCAGTAGCAGTAATAGGAGTTAATAGTAGTAAACTACTTAGCTAGTAACATTATAATACACTCTTTATTACTTAAAAGGCATTTTATTGGAACTAAACTAACCATGTTTTTCTCTTTTCCTTCACTCCAGTATATGAAATTTATGGTGTCAAAGCCTTGAGTTCTTTCTTCTTACACAATAACCAAGTTCCTTCAATTTAACTAAAAAACTAATTATTTAATCACATAATCAAAGACCACTTCTAATTACTCTTCCCCAGGTAATATGTTTCTCAAGTTGGTTCTTCCATTACTGACAGAGGGCCTGCTCCATGTACTAACCCAGCTGGGGTCACACCCAGTTCACTCTTCAGCTGATAGAATGATAGTGATTATGAAGAAAAATAATTCTATTTTAATTCATAGCTTTTCTTAGAAAAGCCTTAAAATTCAATTCTGTAGGAAATTGTGGTCAAAAATAAGATTGAGCATTGATGACCACAAGCAAGTCTACCCAGTCATTATCATAACAGCTAAGGTTTTGAACATTGGTAACTAATATCTATATGTATAATGGAACCATGTGAGAGGAAAGATTTTGACTAGAATTCAACGCTGAAATTCAGAAAGTGATAAAAACAGAGAAAATTCCCAGTACACATTACTGAAAGGGGCATTCTTTTAAACAGTGCACATTGTGTAATTATCAATAACTTTTAAAAGCTCAATGTGTTTATGTGAGATCATAACACACAATCTAACCAGAATTTGAACTTTGTTTTTGGTTGAATTCTTAATAAAATGGCAGGAGGGTTGGAGAATCAGATGATTCCTGATCTTCTGCGAAATGACAGGTGTGTAGGCTAGTTCTTTGGCTTATTTCATGCTCACGAGAACCTCTAATGGGCAGCTGTCTTTTATTATAGTATTTAATGAGAAATGGGTTATTGTTAATAAATGCTATTGAGCTAGAAGTCTCTTTCAAAATATAAAGACAATGAAGGAATGAACAGATGAAAGCAACATTCACTGCTGGTGAAGTTGATAACCATTGATATAGATCTTAGTTATTACAAAAGAATGTTTAATCTTACATAAAAGATCGTCTTTTTTCTAAAAAAAATTAATTTCCAAATTTCCTCCTCTTTTCTATCTTCACTTTAATGATAGTTTCACATATCAGCTATAACCTGGAGTTTTAGTTTCAGTACGCATCTCCCTGCTCACTTTTTACTGAATGGTTGGGTCTCTTTATGGGACATTTAAACTTGAAAGCATTTTCTCAGTTCTAAGTAAGAAAATCATTTTCTTGACCCAACTATTCTGCTCTCCTACATTTCTTTCCCTTTCACTAAAATTTTCAGATGGAATGCCTTATTATTTTCTTTTGATTAGCTCTCTCTTCCATTCTCCAATGGTTTGATGTTTTTATTTCTACCTATAAGACCTGCTCAACTACTGTGACCCAGGTCAACAACAATCTTTTTCTGACTGTTAATGAAAGTTTCCTCCTATCCTCACTTGCCTTGGTACATCAGGCAGGCAAAGAGCAGTGGGAATGGTAAGGACAGTTGGAGATCCATTTGTCACACTCATACATGTCCAGAAGCAATAGGCTATTTCCAAGTTAGAATCTGTGTGTTACCCCTTCCTCACACATAGTCTGGCCTTCTCCTACTCCTGCTGAGACTTTGCTAAGTCTCTATTTTGTGTGTATCATATGTTTTAAAATCCTGATATACCTACTTTTTTGGGGGTCATCCTATTCTCTAGACCAGTGGACGGCAGACTGAGGCTTGGCAAACCACGGCTCGCGAGCCACATGCGGCTCTTTGGCCCCTTGAGTGTGGCTCTTCCACAAAATACCGGCTCTTCCACAAAATACCGACGTCTGCGCATGGGTCACGAAGTTTCAATTCCACTGTCCGTGCACGCCCGCACGTGGTATTTTGTGGAAGAGCCACACTGAAGGGGCCAAAGAGCCGCATGTGGCTTGCAAGCCGCAGTTTGCCGACCATGGCTCTAGACTATATAAGCTTCTGATACCTTGTCAAAGAATAGAGTGGTTTCCTTAGCCTCCAAAGAGGATAAGTCTAGAGGGCCTACAATTTGGGTTGCTGCAGAATCAACATAGAGGTATCCTTTTGAATAGATGACAAAATCACATCACAATCATTATCAATACTGTAACTCCTAAAATTTAAGGACTGTGGGTTATAAATTTTCATTAAATATTTTATTATATTGGCTGAATGCAATGTATCAGGACCTAGGCCAGGTGCTAGTAAATAAATGTGATCCTCTGTCAAGGGCCTTGTACACTGTTACAGGAAACCTGGAGATAAAAATGATTGCTAATACAATGTGTATGTGGTATGTTAGATACATACACAGAATATAGAAATATACACAGTATAATGAAATCATAAGGAAACAGTGATCAAACCTTCAGCAGGAGAGGGGGAAATCAGTTCAACAAAAGTTGTGTCTTGAAGGGGAAGTAGTAGTTTAAACAAAGGGAAGAGAGCATACCATTTAAACTGTCATTTCAAAAACAAGAATACATTAAAACTGGAAAACTCTTTTCATTGCAAACAAAAGAGAAAAAGACTATGCTCATCACATCTTCTATTAAAATTTTTCTATAATAGTATTCTAGTCCCTCCATCTCTGTGTAAGATACAATGTACTTTCTAAGTTAAAACTACCAGTGTCTCTGACCTCTCTTTATATTTTTCCTTTAACTTTTTATATTCTTCCACATTTCTTCAACTGCTTATTTTCACTGGACCCTTTCTGGACTACTACTACTCTTCAATTATCCACAGACATCTTTCTCCATTTTTAAGCAGGCAAGTACTATCTTAGTAGCAAAATGCCTGATTGGTTACAACTTCATCTCTAGAGCACTTTTGCCCAGTTGTCAGGGAAAATACATTTAAATTGGAGACATTAATTCTACTTTCCTTTTACGCAACTAGAAGGTTCATACAGAGGAGCCAATTTTACAGCTTGATATTTTGTCTTTGCCTTAACACATAACTTAAGAAACTTTCAGAAAGAAGAAAGGCACAAAAGTTCTAGCTAAGGCAAATTTTTACTCAGAAAATAAGACGCTATGGGAATAGCCCAAATAAAACTTAGCTTTGATTCTACAAGTGTATTCACAAGTCACTTGATCTTCCTTTGAAACCTTCCAGCTAGTCCATTTGCAGAGTCTCTCTGGTGCTTAAGCAAAGAGTTAGCACTAATTGTTTCTCACCTTGGGGAAAACATTTGTTGTGGAAGAATTAGAGATCAACAAAGCAGAAACTTCCTTTCTTATCTTGGGCTCCTACCATCTCTAATCCCCACAAGGTCCTGGCCTTGGAGGCCACATTATCTAGATATTTTTAGTATCCCTTCCAAAATAAAATCTGAAATTCAGTTTATTTTGATTTGGAAATAACATATTTATTAAGTGCATTTTAACAATAGTAATAATTCTCACTTTATCATATATGAATGTGTGTATATATGTACATACACACTCATACAAACAAAAATTTAAGTTAAATTAGAATAACACCATATAAAACAGGGGTGGGCAGCCTTTTTGTGAGTGCATGCCAAAACCAGCAAAATCTCTGACTCAAAATTCTTCTGCGTGCCAACCCTAATTTTTTGAGATCATGTTACGCCTACTTGATATCTCTTAAGGTGTATGTATGTGAAGAACCTTGAAGAAATATTAAAATTCATTCGAGCGACAAAAACAGTATATGATAATGAAAAATACATTTATTTTTTTAATGTATACATGTACACTGACAGAAAACTTTATGACTCCGTTTGATATTATCAGTGAGACTTTTGCTGCTGCATCACTGATGACAGAGATTTTACATCAGGTTTATATTTTGTGACCTTCAGAGATATGCACGAGCTACTACTTTCATCCGTCAGGCTACTCCTATTACGAGACATAACAAAATTCATCACTGAGAACAAAGATTCACAATTGTAAATGGAAGATTTATAAGAAAGGGTTTCGCGTACCAGCAAAAGTTACTGGCGTGCCATGTTTGGCACGTGTGCCAGGGGTTGCTCACCCCTGATATAAAAGCTTACAAAAAAATTAGAAGGATATTCTACCCTACCTACACTCCCATTTTATAGATAAAAAATTGAAGGATAGAAACTTTAAATAACTACTCTAAGTCATATAAGCTAGTTAATAGCAGAATTTGCTTAAACTGATACCAAAGAAGTCCTCATTTCTACTATAATGCAGAATGGTTTTTATTCTTACCATTTTTCAAACAGGACATCAAAAGTAAGTGTTTTGGAGTTATTAGACATCTGTAACAGAGGAATAATCAAATGAAAAATGCTTGCAAAGTACAGTGCCTGCCATAGAATAAATTACCAATAAATGCTAACTTTTGTTTTTGTTTTCGTTGTAGTTGTTTTTGGCGGTTATTAACACCCAAATGTGCTAACTACTATAATGATGGGTGCCAAAGAACTATTTATGGTCAAATCATCTCATCCAGCATCTCGCAGACCAGGGATTCTTACCCTGGGGTTTCATGAATGTGTTTAGGAGGCTTGTGAACGCCCAGAAATTTATGTCTGTATATTTGTGCATGTTTTTTCCTGGGGAGATAAGTGATAGTTTCCATTGAATCCAGGTTTATCCATGTTGGAACATGTATCCATACTTCATTCCTTTCTATTGCCAAATAATTATCTGGGATGACCTAGAAGTAGAATTGCTGAATCAGATGGTTACTCTGCTGAACTTTCTGAGGAACTGCCAAACTGTTTTTCCAAAAGTGCTGCACAGCTTTCCATTCTCGCCAGCAATGGATGAGGGTTCCAATTCCTCTACATCCTTGCCAACACTTATTTTCCTTTTTTAAAAATGATAACCGTCCTAGTGGGTGTGAGGTAACATTCCATTGTGGTTTTAATATGTATGTCCCTAGTGGCTAATGATGTTGAGCAACTTTTCATGTGCTTACTGGCCATTTGTATATCATTTTGGGGGGGAAAAAGTCTATTTATATCTTTTGCCAATTTTTACTGTTTAGTAATAAAAGTTCTTCATATGTTCTAGGTACTGGATCCTTATTGCATATATAGCTTGAAAATATTTTCACCCACACTGTGGGTTGTCTTTTCACTTTCTTGATGGTGTACTTTGAAGTATAAGATTTCAATTTTTAGGCAATCCAATTTATCTTTTTCTTTAATTGCTTATGCTTTAGCTGTCATACTTTTAAAAAATAATTGCCTAATACAAGATCATAAGGATTCACACCTATGTTTTGTCAAAGAGTTTTATAGTTTTAGCTCTTAGATTTAAGTCTTGGATCTGTTTTGAGTTTGTGTACATGTTCCAGGGCAGGAATCCACCTTTTGTAATATTAATGCAATCGCACAGTTGAAGCAGATACCCAAGTTATATCTATATCATCATGTTTAAGATCACTTTTCATGAAAGTTTAGTATCTTTCAGTTATACATGATGGGAAATGAAAAACACTTATAACACACAATTTTTGAAGTATTAAAATTTAGTTTTAAAAAGCTATTATAAATGACAGTCAGCAGGACATGTACATAGAGCTACACTGGCAATGCCAGGTCATTAACATTTCATCCAATCTGAGCTAACCACCTTTCAAATCACACAATCTTGAGCAGCTCCCAGGACATTCACAGCAGAGAGAGTAAGAATAGCTCCAAAATAATCAAAATGAAAGAAAGCAATATCTTAAGTAATAAACAAATAGAACTGTGTATTTTGCTGACCATATTGTATGAATTGCATCATAAGTATCAATAAAACTTCAATGTTGAACAATTACAGATGTAAAAAATTTATTTTTAGAAAATAGTAATTAAGTCCCAATTCAAAAAAAAATAATTTCCTAGTAGAAATCAAAGCAAGACACTCAAAGCATCAGAAAAATTCAGACAATTCTCTAAGAGAATTCAGAACTTAACCAAGATAGAAATAGTCAACTTAGTTATATCTGGATAGGTACCTATTCTGCATAAGTTCTCTTTAGATAATTAGAGTCTTGTTTCTGGTTTTAAGATTAGGTAAACAGCACCACAATGATAGTATTGTGGTATATAGGCAAAATGATCTATTAAGGTTACAGAAAACAATTAGAATCTCTACTCATATTTTAATCGAAAGAATCAGAAAAAGCAATATTTACTGGCATTCAACTATTAATGTGATTTCATATTGCTGTCCTCACTCAGTCTATATCCAGATATGTAATTCAGATAATTTCCTGTTATGTGGGCTTTCTTTCCCAAAGGAAGTGTGGAAGTTTTACAATAGAGTTTGACTTAGTACTATCACTCATTCATTTGCTTTCAGCATAGTATATTATATTTCAGTGGACAGGAAGGTGATTTATGTATGATATTTCCAGTTTTAACTAAACTAAGCCTCATTAAATGGGTAACTAACTATAGAACACTTTTGTAAAAAAAATATGGACTGATGATATAGGGGAGGGGTAAAATTTAGCAATAGAGATTTGCAGAACTAAATCTTCTAAACCCTACTACCAGCTCCTCATTAGCCACTGAGAGAGAAACAATAATGATCTATATATATAAAAGCCTAGGTGACCATTATGACCTAACGACTGGAGTGACTGGAACGACCAGTCAACCAGTCGCTATGATGTGCCCTGACCACCGGGGGGCAGATGCTCAACGCAGAAGCTTCCCACTGGTGGTCAGTGTGCTCCCACAGCCAACCTCCCCACATCCCTCCCCCTGTCCAGCAGGCCCCAGCAGGCAGCTGGCAGGCCCCCGGGCCCTGGCTGACCCAGCTTCGTCAGGACTGTGTGAGACGGCCCACTAGGCCCTTATCACCGGCCAAACCTAGGGACCCCACCTGTGCACAAAGTTCATTCACCAGGCCTCTAGTCTAGCCATAGTTGACAAAAAGTTGCCAAAAATATTGAAAATATCTAAAAAGCTTTTGAAATTTGAATTTATATATTATTTACAATGAACATTTTTATAGAGTATTTGTGACCTTAACTATGAGTAAGAAAGTAATTGGTTTCCAAAAGAACTTTCTGCTATGAAGAGAACATTTTAGAGAAAACAAATTTTTTAAAATATCTGTCCTTATGTGCAGTTACTGTAAAAATTTGTATCAACATTTAAAAAGAGAAGCTTATGTCACTTTAATCCAAAGAAAATATTTTGATATTTATACCATTTGTTCAAAATCTAGATTTTTGTTATGAAGAATAAATTCTTGACTCCCAGGGGACATGAGAATTTAAAAGATGAATTCCATCTACAAATCTTTGCATAAATGGTGTATGCAATTTAAAAGTGAATACTGTGTTGCATTAACCGCAACCAATGAAAGATTTCTTCCATTATTATCATATTTTTAAAAATTTACAGCTTTTTTGAGATATAATTGGCATGTATTATTATATAACTTTAAAGTGGACACCATAATGGTTTGGCACATACATATATTGCAAAAATGAAATGATTTCCACAGTAATGTTAGTTAATACCTTTACCTCACATAATTACTATTTTGTGTATGAGTGTGGTGACAACATTTAAAATCTACTCTCTTAGCAACTTTCAAGTAAATAATACAGTATTGTTAACTATAGTTATATGCAGTACATTAGCTCCCCAGAATTTATTCATGTTGTATTATACACTGAACTTCTCCCATTTAAATCTACTACTTCTATGACAGCCATTAAAACCAAGAATCAAAATAAACTAAACTCAAAACCTAACTTTTAAATCACTTTATCAAATGGTATTTAAACCATATCTTCCAAAATAATAAAGCATATTAAAATATACTACATTCTCTGAAATTTTTTAATAATAATTTTGAATAAAAGCAGAAAAGTATCTTTGTACTACTAATAAAAATAAATAATATTATTTTAAAGTGTTATTACTCTATATTGTTTTTTACATTTCTATTATGAAAATTATATATAGTGCTTTAATAAGTAATTTATTGAAGAACAACTTTAGATTTATTGAGAGTATTCTCAAAATTGCTCATTAGGGTATGCCATGGAAAGAGTTTGGGAATCACTGCCTTAGAAAATATCACACAACATAGGTTTATTATATTACTCTCTGAATGTGTTTTATGATCATCTAATATAATGGAAATAGCCCAGCACTGAATGACCTAGATTCTAGTTCAATTTAAAAAGCTGTAAAACCCAAGGCAAGTCAACTTCAGTCTCTGGGACAATTTGTGCCCACATCTGTAAAATAAAATGGTTGAACTGGCTGGTCTCTAATTACCCATCTAGCCCTAAAATCCTGGTTTCAGGATGCTCTTCCTATGATAAAATGGATTTACAGCTACATATTATTTAATCCTAATTAAATAATTCATCATAGACCAAGTGACTTTAACAACAACAAAAGACAAGAAAGCAAAAACTAATTTTAAGAAAATGAATAAAAATACATATTAAATATCGGATCTCTAGAGTGAAAATTTGATTAATCATTTTACAAGCACTAGTGCCTTCTAAATGTCAGGCACAGTGTTTTGCTTTGGGAGGGACACAAAGATTAATATAATGCTATCCTGACATTCCAGACTCTCAATTACACTGTACATACTAGTAATACTTTGTAAATAAGTAACACCGGCACCAATTGAAAGCTCATATCATTGCTTAATTTTCATTTTACAATGAGAATTATCCTTTTTAAAAAGTGGAGTTACATTCTAGTATGCAGAGGGAAGGAAATAAAGCAACCTATTTTGATGACTTCAACTAAAATGCATTAGGGGGTACTCTTGTTTCTGGGTGAAATGCAAAAGAAATTTCATATGTCATTTATCTAGGCTTTGTTCCAAAATATTCAATAGCATATATGTCACTTCCCAAAGCATACTTGTGGCTTACAAAGCATACTTGTGTTGTTCTTTTGACTCCTTAGCGTTTTCAGTCTTTTCACTGAGGGTGATCAATAAGTAGACAGGATTACAAAAGTGTAGTTCAATTATAAAAGACAATGTGCCTAATTTACTATAGTTCATATTTGTAAACATACTCCAAAGGAAAAAGTCACCCTAAACATGTATGCTTCTGAGATGATTTGGGGGAAAGAATGTTGTAGAAATTATTGAGAGGTATTGTTAATCTGATACACAATACATTAAAAAAATCCCTCCCTAATCCACTGGAATTACTTTATTCACTCATCAATTTAACAGATACTATCTAATGTCTTCTCTACATTGTGCTTTGCTGTAAACTTTAGGGATTTATTAGTGAATGAGACAAAACTATTTTCATCCAAAAATTTCCATTCTAGAGAGAAAAATAAAGTAATTAAGCAACCAAATAAATAATTCTTAATAGTGATGAGTGCTCTAAAGAAAAATATGCCAAGTTTTTAGGAGTTAGAGTGACTATAATGTATTATAGTAAGATGACAAATGTAGAACTCTGATGAGGTGTTTGAAGTTTTAGTGATAGAAGAGATTGGAAAAGTTTAGATTCCCATCTGATATGAGAATCTATGGTCTAACCATCTAATGAGTAGAGCATAGCTTATGTGGTTTAGAATGTAATAACAGCCTCTCATACTAAGGCACTAAGAGGGCTAGAAACAGGAATATTGATCCAGGGGGAGGGATGAATAGAGACACCAACAAGTAGATTTGGCAGGTAGCCAAAGTTTTTGATGAATATGGGGGAGTAACTGAACTTTGAAGAGAGACATTTTTAAAAAGTAGGAGAGCATAGCTGGACTCCATTAGCCTGTAATCATTATTAATGAGTTCTACAGAAATATGGAAGAAGAACAATCTCTTTACAATCTCTCAAAAATATTTTTAAAATGCCTAATTGATCTAGAAATATAGTAAATTTAAAAAACATGGACATGTAGAAGAATGAGCAACATTTGAATGAAATGACTTCATGGACCTGGTGTCCTAATGGATAAAGGAAATTAAGTCAAGGAGGAGAAAAGGATGTCAGAAACATTCTGTGAAGTGAAATGTATGGAGCAATACAAAAATATAAAGTCAATTCAAATCACCAAACACTACCAAACATACATATATATGAAATATATAATACAATATACATAATATATAATGTAATACCTAGAAGGCATATATAGTATTATGCATATATGTTTTGGGGGGATGTTAAGAAGTATTCAGTCATCCGTTGCTGCATAAATCAGTGGGTCCAATTTCCCAGACATTAGTGGAAGTGGGGGGAGGGGGACTCTTGTGATATTTTCAGAAAATGAAGTTTCTTAAGACTCACAGAAGAGAGTGAATGGCTTTTATTGGCATGGAATATAATTCATGGGTTATAAAGTCCCATGCCCCTTAACCAAGTCCTGAAAGAGGCACAGCTGAGGGTACAGCAGAGACCAAAGTAGGGCTAATATCCAGAGGTGGAATTGAGTCTGGTGCAGCATTAGGCTAATCAGTCCATTGGTCCATTGTGTGGGTCTTACATGGCTGTGGGTCACGTGGTTGAATGAAGGGGAACTCTCCCCCGGCAACAGTAGTCAGAGAGAGCCAAGAGAACCAACTCTCTTTGTTCAGGAGTTTAAACATTAAATCTTCCCTTGCTTGCAGTGGCCACACCTATTCTGGCCACTGACTTGTTCCCAAGTGCAACTGACAGGGTGCGACTGACAGGTAAGCATGTTCCCACATCACCCAGACATTACTGGGCATACATCTATTGTCCAGTTCCTTCCCCCAGCGATTTGCAGAGAACAGACCTGGAGAGTGTTCACTTCAGCTTCCTGGCAAAGCTGTATAAACGGCATGCCTATATTATTTAGTCTTTCCTTTACTCCTTTCCTGTTATTCAATAACCAGGTTATTATAACGGTATCACATTCACTCATTATTTCAAGAACTTTTTTTTGAATATCTAGTCAAAAGCATAATCAGTCTGTTGATCCTGGACACACAAAAACATTTGATAAGTTTCAGGACAATTGTGCTAAAACAATAAAATATGCTGCACATGTTAAAATAATAAAATAATTTGAGTTATTTCCCTTCTCTGATCTGGCTCCTTTTATTGCTATACATTGATTTAGTGGTTGGAGAAGATTGAAAGGTGTATGTTTATTCACCAAAAATCTAGCTACATAACTTCTACTAAGTCCTTAAGCTTCGAATCTGATGCTTATGGTAAAACCAAGAGGATTGGCTTCTGAACTTGTATTATAAACCAGTATGTTCATTTTACATTCATTTCCCAGCTTTTTCTGCCATCTTTCTAGTTCAGAAGAACCCTTTCTAAGTGTCTCAAAGTTGTACAAACAAATGTTGTCCTACAGTCCATATTAGTCATCTTGTAGCTAAAGCTCTTTTTTTTTGGTGTTTGTTTTGGTGGTCAGATATTTATTTATTTATTTATTTTAAATCTTTATTGTTAAAAGTATTACATATACTTAATCATGCACTGGGATACTTTTCTCCTCTATTGACCCTTTCTAGCCTGCCCAGGCCCTCTACCCCAGGCCTACACACTCTTTAATGTAAATAACTTTTTAGATAGCAAAAGAGTCTATTATGGAGACATTTCTATATAAGTTTTTATAGTAATGTGTCTTAGTAGTAGCAAACCTTTTCCCATCTCTACTTTTGAAATTAAACCACAAGACGTGTTAACCCCTCTAAAGGTGAAAACCAGTTTGAAGCACTCTTAATTGAGAGGAATAGAAAGATCCTTAACCACCAACCCACCTCTTGAAAATGTTATGAAAATGATGAGATAAAATCTGACCTATACTGAGTAAGAAAAGAAAACAAAGGAATGTATAGAAACAATCAAACAACGGAAAAAAATAAAACTGATCATTTGGTCATTTCAGTCAAGCAACGTACAATAAAACTAGCTAATTGACTCAATTTTTTGGTAAAGTTTTGTTTTCCAGTCACTATGACAAGAATTTTTTTAACAATTTAAATTTACATGTATGCTGTAATATTGGTGATTCGTATTACAACTATATAATATCAGTGATTAATGTTACAACTTCTCCAAAAAGAAATTTCCAGAGATTTAATATTTCTTATTGGGGGCCAAGGGGAGATGGGGTGTAAGTGAGGATGTGGGGAGGGAGAGGAAGGGGAAGGGAAGAGAGGCTATTGAACACAAATGTCCATCCTGTGACATATTGTTTAAGGTAAATAGCTTAAATAGTTTAGTGTAATAAAATATAATTTATTTTTTCTTTTCCTTTTTATCTACTCAGTTTTCACTGAAAAACTTCATACATCACTTCTTTCAATAATCATCTTAGTAATATATGAACTCTTAAATCAGGATCATGCAGGCTACATAGGCTTTTGGGTCTTAAAGGAAATTTTACATATTAAAAGAATCACCACTAATTAAATCAACATTTATGCTATACACAGGAACAAAGACAGCAAAATAGAAGAAAGGCATTTCGCAAATATATTATTCTTTTGTTAACTGCAGATAAATTCTTAGTGTTCCTCCTGGCTTGCTTTTTCATCCATTTATTCTGTCTGGAGGGCTTGGTTTGTTTTTCCTGACAGCATTTGAGATCTCTAAACTACCACAGCAGTGCCAGCCCATACTGTGCACAGTAAGTGAAGAAGAAACAATCTGGCTGTTGTTTTAACACTTTGCAATTAGTAACTTGTTTCTCCTGCTTGGTTTCTGCCCCTGGACATCCAACAGCACAATAGTGAACCCACTGAATAAAAGACAGGCTTCCCCTGCACCTTCCCACAGGCAAACGTGGCACTCTGAGATGGGTATTTGCAGTTACATGGCAAACTCTAGTTTTTAATCATGCACTGGGATATTTTTACACAATAAGAAATCTGCAACCTACCTCAGAATTTTCCTATTAAATCCCTCTTTGGAATTTATGGTAACGATCATAGCAAAGAACACTTTTTCTTCCTTATAATGGGCCCAAATGACAAGACCAGTAATTGGAAGAATTAAGGAAGCAATATAGAAATGTTTAACAGGGAATATCAACCTGTTTAGCTGAGGAGCTGAAAGATACAATTTGAAAAAAAGAATTTGAAAAGATTTTAGGCCTACCTTATATGTTACTGATTTTACTCAATAGAAACACTTATGGGGAAGTTCCAGAAGTCAGTTCACAAAAATAGAAAAAAAAAATTGTGACTAAAGAGATTTTTCCATCTTGAGATTTTAGAAATGTCATAAATAATTATTTTAGAAATAACAAAACATGAGACTTTATTAAGACACTGAATTAATGAAAGCTTATTTAGATTTAAAATCCTAGAGTTCAATCAGATGTTGCCTCCTAAGATATACAAAAAAATTCAAAAGTAATTTTAATCCATTTTTTTATATATTTTTATTGATTTCAGAGAGGAAGAGAGAGGAGAGAGATAGAAACATCAATAATGAGAATCATTGATCAGCTGCCTCCTGCACCCTCGCCCCGCACTGGGGATCGAGTCCCCAAAACCCAGGCATATGCTCTTGACTGGAATTGAACCTGGGGCCCTTCAGTCCACAGGCCAAGGCTCTATCCCCTAAGCCAAACCAGCTAGGGCAATTTTAGTCCATTTTTTTACACCAGAAATTTGTTTGACAATATGTGAGAATATATAGTCCCAGTTAACAGCCATTGAATTTAAATGTGACTATGCCATATTAATATTTTTTCTGAAAAAAATACATAATAATTTTTAGAAGTAATTAAATATTGCATGTAGATCAGTTTATGATCTATAACTACAAAGACTAATAATAATTTTGGATTGGATCACATCTCAAGTCTTCAACTGATTTTTACTGACAAGGGAGCTTTACTTAATTTTCATAAATAAGGAAAAATTAATACACTACCTATAATTCAATATTTAATGGCATTTATGTTACCTAGATTACAGTGGAATATGGGTCATTATGAATTTATTTTGTGTCATAAAATCAATTCTCCTTCCCCACAGATTGAATGTTCCTATAAATTCCTGAAGGACATCTGGAAGTGAAAACAATGAGAAAGGTGATATCCTACTGGTCTAAATGAAAACTGGATAATAGCAACCCCTTGGAAACTTAATTCAAATAATTTGGGGATAACTTGGCTTTCTCATATTAAACATAAAATTGAGCGAGACATGTACTACTAGGGAACAGGAGCAGCAGCTTCTCTGGCACCCCTAATAAGTCAGATGCTTTTGAAATGAGGGAACTGCCCAGTTTTTTCTTCAACATGAGAAAGCACAGTGTAGGGCTACCAGTTGGAGGCAGAATAATTTCTCAAAAAGACTGGAGTTGACGTCCATTTTAAGCAATACGTCCCACTAGTTGTCCTAAGAAACACTCCTGTTACAGAATACCTAAGAATAGTGCACAAAATATGCTTTAAAAGAAAAATATTAAAAATTTACTGGTGAGTTAGCAGAAAAAATCAGGAAATTCTTAGAGGCTAGAATTATCAACAAAGTAAAAACCCATGAAGCCCTAAAGCACTAACATTGGCATTTCCAAGGGTTTGATTCCAACTGAGCACACTGGTTTAGGGGAGCATTAAAAAAGCCTAGGTCCCCTGCAAGTTGCAAGTTGGGAAGTCAGAATGGAGACCTCCACCTAATGCTGGACAACTGAGAGGCTTTCAACCTTAGTGGATGTGACAGAGATAATATTATACATTCATCATATGCCTTCCTCCTCCTGGCAACAGAGGAAGACTACATTTCCCAGCCTCCCATGCAGTTTGGAACTGCATCATGGCATCTGGCAGGTAGGATGTGGGTGGCAATGATGTACTCCACTTC
Organism: Myotis yumanensis; assembly: GCF_028538775.1. NCBI lineage: Eukaryota > Metazoa > Chordata > Mammalia > Chiroptera > Vespertilionidae > Myotis > Myotis yumanensis. The sequence continues at coordinate 135,358,505 of NW_027223754.1, forward strand.
CAGAAGGAATGTGTTCTATATTTTAAAGTTAAAAATTGTGGGAGGACTGCCCATTCCACATCAGAAATGGCATGAGGAAAAGCATCCTTTATTTTCTTAAAGCACTAAAATTGTGGGGTTTAATTTTAACTACTTTTAACCTAATAAACTTGATTATTACAATAATTGAACCAAGGGAAGTAGGGGACTCTCAACACAGAGTGAAATAATGGGAATACTTGCTGCAATAAGATATGATGTTGGAATTAATACTTATAGATGCAGTGAAAAAAAAAGTACAAACAAAAAATTGGTTGAGAGTGGCCCCAAATTATGAGAGCCCCCTAGGACTAGTACATTGCATATGAACTGCAAATTTTCCCTCTGGAAACAAAATTTAAATCTAGAATCAAGTATTTCCAAAGAATAATTTCAGGATTATATTACAAATAAAAAGCACAAAACACAAAAGTAGGTAAGCACTATCAGCAAGAGAGCAGAAGCAATAAAATGCAGAAACAGAAATGCAAAAGCTACAAATATTACAGTTATCACAGAGAGCATATAAATGCTTACATTAATAAAATACTATATTAAAGTACAATTAAGCAGTAATAGAGTTTATAAACCTACCTTGCAGGTTTGGGAAGTATAATTAATTGCTAGAAATAAAAATATACATGAATTTTTAAACTCCAGATTAATCACCAGTTAAATTCTGAAGAGACAATAAATTAACTGAAGCATATGGAGAAAGGGAAAAAAACCTGAGGTAGCAATATTTATATCTGACAAAATAGACTTTAACAGCAGTTCTCAATCTGTGGGTCTCAACCCCTTTGGCGGTCAAACGACCCTTTCACAGGGGTCGCCCAAGACCATCCTGCATATCAGATATTTATATTAGGATTCATAACAGTAGCAACATTACAGTTATGAAGTAGCAATGAAAATAATTTTATAGTTGGGTCACAACATGAGGAACTGTATTTAAAGGGCCAGAAGGTTGAGAACCACTGCTTTAAAACAAAGGCTATAGTAAGAGACAAAGAAGGACACCACATAATGATAAAGGGAGCAATACGAGAAGATATAACCCTTGTAACATTTATGCACCCAACATAGGAACACTTAAGATGTAAGACAAATCTTGATGGACATAAAGGAGGAGACTGACAATAATACAGTGATAGTAGGGGATTTTGACATCAATGGTAGATTTTCCAGACAGAAAATGAACAAGGAAATGGTGGACTTTAATGGCAGACTGAATCACATGGATTTAATTGATACCTTCAGAGCATTTCACTCCTGAGCAGCAGAATATACATTCCTTTCAAGTGCATATGGAACATTTTTTAGGATAGACTCCATATTAGGACACAAATAAGTCTCAATAAATTTAAGAAGATTGAAATCATGTCAAGCTTCTTCTCTGACCATAATGCTATTAAACTAGAAATGAGTCTCAAGAATTGCCTTATGAACCATTGATTCCATTTCTGAAAATATATCCATATAAACTGAAAACACAAATTCTAGAGAATATATGCACCCCTATGTTCATTGAAACATTATTTACAACTAGTGGCCCGATGCACAAAATTCACGCACATTAAAAGGGAATAAATTAGAGGAAATATGTTAATATTGCTATTTGCCCTTTCTCTATAATAGAAGTTTCAGAGATGAAAGAAAATTAGTAAAATTTATATGAAAATCTTCCTCCTGTTAGAGTCTGGGGCATGCCACAGGACCCAGAGTCAAGTCCCCGCCCACCCGCGTGCACCTCAAAATCACGTGAGACCCAGACATGGCCAGCCCCACCCCCATTGGGTGAGATCCAGACCAAGCTGGCCCCACCCTTGTCAAGCCCCGCCAGGCGGGGGTGCATCCTCAAGGCCCCGGTCAAGCCCCGCCAGGTGGGGGGAGTGCAGCCTCAGGTCCCCCAACCCAGATCCAGGGTAAGGGACACTGCCTGAGGTCCCCCATCAAGCCCCACCAGACTGGGGGCGCAGCCTCAGGTCCCTGCTGATCGCCCATTATGGCTTGTTATGAGAACCCCGCCTCTGCTGTGGGCATAACCATCTTGTGGTGGTGTTACGGAGTGAGGGTCAATTTGCATATTACCCCTTTATTATATAAGATGGCCAAGATTTGGAAGCAGCCCAAATGTCTATCAGTATATGAATGGATAAAAAAGTTGTGGTACATTTACACAATAGAATACTACTGGGCCATAAGAAAGAAGGAAATCTTACCTTTACGACAGCATGGATGGACCTGGAAACATTATGCTAAGGGAAATAAGCCAGTCAGAGAAAGATAAGTACCATATGATTTCACTTATATGCGGGGTCTAATGAACAGAATAAACTGACAAACAAAGTAGAAACAAACTCACAGATAGAGAACTGACTGACAGCTGTCAGGGGGGTGGGGCATGGGAGAGGGGGGCTGGATGAAAAAGGTAAAGGGATAAAGTTAATAAAAAGACCTCATAGACATAATCAGTATGGTGATTACTAGAGGAGAAGGGGGTTGAGGGGAGGTAGAGGAGGGTATGGGGAGGGTAAATGGTGAGGGAAGGAAACTTGACTTGGGGTGGTGAACACACAGTACAACATACAGTTGATGTATTATAGAATTGTACACCTGAAACCTATAGAATTTTATTGATCAATGTCACCCCAATAAAGTCAATAAAAATGTTTTAATAAGAGATAAAGAAACATAAAACTTTATTTAAAATCTAGCACAGAAAGAAAAATATCAAAAATAAAGGTTAAGAAATGTATAATATAGAGTCATGTGTTCAAAATATGTTCATTAAAGTTGGCACTGGTGATTAGAAATAGAATTGAACACAAATTCTAGACATTTAAAAAACTTTGATTGGAATTGACAGCAGAATATATATATTGCTAAACAGAGAACTACTGCAGGCTTCACTTTATTGTGTTTCACTTCACGGGTGTTGTGCTTTTTTACAATCTAAAGGCAAGACCCTTCACCAACAAAAAGATTACTACTTGCTTTACTCCAATGTGCACTTTATTGTGGTAGTCTAGAACTAAACCCACAATATCTCTGAGATATGAATGTAATGTGGTGGGTATATCAGAAGAAACTATCCCAAATGAAACTTGAGAAAGGAAGATGCAAAATACAGACAGAAGAAAGGATTTAGAAGATATATTGAGACAATATAACCTATATTTCATCAGACTTCTAGACTGAGAACTAGAGAGAAAGAGGAAAAAGATTTAGACATAACAGAAATTTCCAGAATTGCTAATAGATTTCTATTCTAGATTCATAAAACTGAATATATCTGAAGTACAATAAAAATAATAAGTCAAACCCATCCAAAGATACAGAATACCAAATATTAAAAAGAAAATATTAAAAGCTGAACAGAAAGGAAAGAACACTTACAAAGAACTTACATTTAGAACAACAATATAGTTCTCAAAATTGGAAGGTAATAGAGAGTTGGATTAAATCTTAAGGTATAGTTAAAAAATAACTTACAGTTGTATCCAATTAAACCATATTTGAAAAACTGGGATGAATTAATGAAAATGTTATTCAAGCATTTACTAAAACAGTATTATCACCAATAAATGCTCATTAAGGAATTTCTAAATAATTTACTTGAAGAAGAAAGAAATTGATACAAAAAGAAAAGCTAAGATGTAAAAATGACAAACATACAAATAAATCTTTGGAAGCTTGACTTTACCAAAAAAACCCCAATAATATTAACAATGTATAATCAATGGAGCTAAAAACTAATGACACAGAGAATTCTGTTTTAGGTCAGAATAGGTCAGGGCAGAAAAGCACTCTTGCTGCAAAACTGTGCAAAGCCAGATAAATTATAAATAGCTTTTTAAACCATCTGAGAACATCAGAAGCAACAAACTAAATTCCAGAGAGACCACAGACTCTTTTATGTGAGCAAGGGTTTTTCTCTCTCTTTTCCCTGCAGGCATTTTCTGTGCTGGGTGCTTGCCAAGGATCTGGCTTATCTATCCATCAGGGCCTGGACTAGAGAAAAGAGGAACTAGGGAAACTTTCGGTATCCTGCAGGACAGGTGTGACAAACTGGAAACCCGAGGGGTTTCAAAAGCACAACTGCTCTTCCTCACAAAACATTTGCTGAGTTCTGGGGATCTGAATCTGGGGATCTAGGCCAAAAGCTTTCGGAAGGCAAAGGGAAATCTCTAGCAGTCCTTTGGAAGTGGCCTAACTCAAACATTCTGTTAGTCTTACCTTCGAAGAACCTGCCATGGTTTCAAGCAATGTAAGTTAGGAGACTGGAGAGCTGGGCCGAGGTGTCTGAAGGGTACAGCTGAATTTCCTGCAGTCTTCCAAACCTGAGGAGATAAAGATCTACCAGACTTAGAATTTTAAAAATCCTGAGCAAATACTAGCAGGGCTAAAAGCAAAAAAGGACGCTGGGTTTATTAAACTGAAACCCAGCCCCTTGATTAATGGCTGATGGGATGCATGTGCTCCAAACCTCACTCTCTTTATCAACAAAGAAAGATTACTCATGTAGAAACTCACAAGTTAATTATATGCAATGCCCAACATGCACGAAGAAATTACTAGAAATGTGGCTACGAGAAATATATGACCAGTTCTCATAAGAAAATGAGAGGAAAGATAGCCCTAATATTGTTGTTTGCAAGCAAGGACTTTCAAAAACTGAACGGTGCATACATTAGAAACAAAAGAGAAAAAGAGTAAAGGTCAAAGGGTAAAGAATTTAAAAGAAAATTAAAATCTGTAAGTGGGGATCAAATGAATATTCTGTAAATTAAAAAAAATCTGAAGTTAAAATTTAATAAATGTGTTGAACAGCAGGCTGAATGCAGCTGAAAATAGTGAACTAGAAAATAGGTTTAAAGAAATTGAAATAAAAGAACAAAGGAATGGGAAATCCTGTAGGACATTGTCTTTGTTTGGATACCCAGAGAACAGACTTTGATGAAATGATTTGTATTCAGGAGATTTATTAGTGATAGCTCTCAGAAAGACTTTATTAGAGAGTGAAGCATGATTGAGCAGAGGGAGAATTTGAACTGTGATGTAATAGCAAAAGAGGCCTCAGTCAATCTTGTAGGAGCTCTGGAAATGGGACAGCCCCTCAGAGATATCCCAACTTAAGGCAAGGACCTGGGCACGTCTACCTTCCTGTTGAGCTGTCATTGAATGCAGTTGCCTCTGAGGAGGAGGCATACACTTGAGCAAAGCATCTCTCTTTGGCTGGTGGCCGTGCCAAGCAAGGATGCAGCTGTGAGTTGTCAGCAATCAACATTCTTAAGCAGCAGGGGAAGCGAGTGGGGCATCTGAGTTCACCACAGACCGGTTCACTGCGGCCTCCACAATAGCCCGCACATTGTGTGCTTGGAACTTCCTACATAAATTCGCCAATCTGGGACCAGGTCCTCCAGGATTCTGGTTTGTCTCTTTTCCTGTGTAAATTTATAAGTCCAAAGCTAGGGAACACATTGCATCCCTCACTGGTGCAACTGTTCTTGGAGAGATAACTGATGTTCACTGTCTCTCTCCTCGATTGACCATTCCAGATGCACCCTTGGCTGGCAGCCCTGCTGGTTTAGGTGGTTTATGTGGTTGGGTAACTCAAACACTTATTCTGAGCCTCTGTTCACCAAGCCCTTTCTTTGACCATGGTTGCTGCCCTGATCCATTTACCATCAAAATTAGGCAAAGCAGTGTTGTAGGACACACAATTGGATCATTTGGGTTTGTAACATATTCTTCCTCTATCTTCACTGTGTAACAGAAGCTCTATCTTCTCCTAAGGATTAGAGTCGATTATCTTTGCCAATAGAGTGACTCCTGTGCTTGCCTGCTGGCCTCTTAATATTAGGAACCCAAAGTGATCGGGAAGCAACCACAAGAATAAAAGCAAAAGCAAAACCACATCTTCTTCTCAATTTTCAATGAGAAACAGCTCCTGCTTGTTACTGGGCCCTGGAAGAGACTGAATATTTAACCAAAGAGCATCGGGAGACCTTAAATGTGTCACAGACTGTTTTTTAACTGATCTATCAAGTCCTAGTTTGAACATGAAGGCAAGAAATTTCCAACCACGTGGAAGTGATAGAGAAGATGTCAGGCTAAAGCAAATCTGCAAGTAAGTCGAATGAGCAGAAGACTAAAATGCCTACAGCACCTAATCCTCCTGTTTTGCAACTTCTCCCTTAGTCCATACTTACACAGCCTTATAAAGATGTTGGTATGATCAATTGATCACGAGAACAAGCATATATCTGGTTTACAGAAGGTTCTGCAAGTTATTATAATAACATGGTTTCTGTTCATATGACAGAACACCATTCAACAATGAAAATGAATGAACAAATGATTACATGCATCAAATAGATTCATATCAGAAGCATAATTAAGTGAAATGTTATATTGCAGAGGGATATAGTGGGACTACACTTATAAAAAGGTCCAAGACCAGTAAACAAAAAATTAAAATATTTAGAGATACATGATAAGAAATCAAGGAAAGATTAATACAAAATATAGGCTATGGATCTTTGTATGTTTGGAGTGGAGAGAGGAATGTTGATAATCTTACTAGAGACATAGAGGGTTTCCAAGGAATTGGTAACATTATATTTCTTAAGCTTGTGATGGGTATATTAATATTAATCTTATAATTCTTTTTACTAGTGGCCCTCAATCCAGGCTGCCAATTAGATTCATTTAAAGAGTTAAAACAAACAAAAACAAAAACCAATGCCCAGGCACCGATTTAATAATACTGAAATATTTTAACTTCAATATTTTCAAATGCTTTCCAAGTGCTTCAAATGCATAACTAGGTTTGAGAAACATTATTTAGCATACTCTTTTGTACATATTTCATAATATTTAGTAACCTTTTTTATTTTTCATAAAATTTTTAAAGACCAAGGAAACAGAGAATGAAGCAATTCTCTCCTTAGACTTGCTCCGATGTATTGAAGCATTTTGCTCTGTGCTTCATGCCAGCCAGGTCATGTGTTCATTTATTGGCCTTTAGAGACAAGCCATATATAAAATGTTCTTATGAGGTATTGAGTATTCACAGCCAAACTCAATCAACTCTATTTGCTCTCTCTCTTTAATCACCACCCCATCTCCAGATGAATTTCACCCTGGCCTAGCAAACTTCTGGTGTCAGAAATACAGTGGGGCCTTGACTTACGAGTGTCCCGACTAACAAGTTTTTCGAGATACGAGCCATCTCTCGGCTGATTTTTTGCTTTGAGTTTCGAGCTAAAATTCGGGTTACAAGCCAGCTTCAGATACCCCACCGCTAGTTGGCGCAGCGAACATCACAGTGAACACCACAACATCAGCCCAGCATCACGTTTCATTGTAATGGTGAAAATTGATTTGACATACGAATAATTTGAGTTACTGTGGGGGGCTGTTTCTCTCTTTTCCATGTCCCTCATGGAAAAGGAAACAGTCCATTTGCTGAGTGGAGGAGCTGGGGATTAAGAAATTAAAGAAAGACCAAGATGCAGAAATAGATTTTAAGCTGGGGCCAGGTGGGCGCCATCCTCTCTGATGGAGAGGCGGCAAAAGCGGCCTGAGCCACACAGCAGGTTTATTTTAAAGGCCTAGATTTACATATCTAGTTCCGCCCCTGCCTGATTAACATGTCCAGCCTTATTGGGGAAGCATGTTCCCAGGGCGTGGCTCTGCCTCTGCTCTGAGTTCAGCTGACAATAATGATAAGAAAATGCCTAGGTGCCTCCCAGGCGGCCCTCTACAAGTTATGAGCTCCATCACGGAACGAATTAAACTCATAAGTCAAGGCCCCACTGTATAAGCATTTTTCTTTGTGCTATTTATTCTCTGAATTTTTCAAATGTTTTTTATTGATTTCAGAGAGGAAGAGATTGGGAGAGAGAGATAGAAACATCAATGATGAGAGAGAATCATAGATCTGGTGCCTCTTGCACACCCCCTACTGGGGATCAAGCCTGTAACCTGGGCATGTGCCCTGACCAGGCATAGAACCGTGACCTCCTGGTCCATAGGTCAACACTCAACCACTGAGCTTTGCAGACCAGGCTATTCTCTGATTTTTTTATATTTCTCTTTTCTCTGTTATTGTTTCGCTTGTCCCTGCTTTCATGCTTCAGGCCCTATCATTCTCTCTCTGTTTCTTTCCTTCCTGACAATCCCATTTAGTACTTTTCTTTCCTCTACCTTTCCTTTGTGGAAACATTTAAGCACTAATTTAGGTCTCTTTCCAATGAAGGTGAATATTTTAGAAAGAAAAGAAAAATTAAAATTCACTTTAAGGCCCTTGCCTTCCAACTAGTGAAAGAAAAATAATTTCATTATATGAGGATATTAACTCTGACAGCCCTATCACCGGTTTTTCCTCTACTTTTATAAGTTTTTAAAAGTTATACAGGAACAAATCAATAACCAAGTTTTCAAATGTCACTTCTTCAGTGTAGTGCTTTAATATCCCTAAGAAACCATATATTGTAAATATCCCTGAATCCAAATCAAAGATAGCAAATGTATAGAAATCAAAGTATGACCATTTAGGATGAAACACAAGGAGCCAAGCCCAATGAAATCAATACTAGCTTTATTTCTATCATGTAAGCTAAGTGTGAAAATTCAAGCAAATAACACATTGGGGAAATTTAAGACATGATATATTTCAAATTCTCATTACAGAATTTGAGATGCTTAAATGTTAGTGGTATGCTGAGAATAACTGTAATTTTTCATCAGCACTTTAGAGAATTATACTGGGACATAAAGGTTTTTCTTATGCAACATATTTCTAATTTTTCAGATATTTTTTTCTTATTTCCAGACTGTGAACATCTTGAATATAAGAAAATATACTAGGTTTATTCAAAAGATTATGCCATTTTCCAAAATATTTCCTCAAAATATCTGTTAGTAGAAAATAAACTTGAGATCCTAATTTCCTAAACATAAAAGTTTAACAAGACAAATATCAGTTGCCTAACATTAGAATTATTACTAACATTAGAATTATTACATAAAATTAGTTACCTTAGAGATAGACTGATTCATTTTAGTGTATTTCAAAAGATTCCTAGCTACCAGACAGGAAATAGGTCAAAATAGTCTTTTCAGTAAAGAAACTATGATTAGGCAAGTAACCTTTTAATCCACTTAATAGTTCAAATTCCTGTCATTTCACAGTTACATAGGCAGCACAAAGATAATTGTTGGAGTTTAAAGAGTATTTGTGAAAGAGAAAGAGTATGGTTGTGTGTGTGCGTATGTGTGTGTGTGTGTGTGTGTGTGTGTAGAGGAATTTGGAAATTGAAAGTAAAAAAGACAAATGCTATTTGAGAAGCCATTAAAACACTATAAGTATCCTATATTATAAAAGGCTAATATGCAAATCAACCAAAAGGTGGAAAGACTGGTCGCTATGATGCGCACTGACCACCAGAGGGCAGAACTTAACACAGGAGCTGCCTCCTGGTGGTGAGTGCGCTCCCACAGGAGGAGCGCCACTCAGCCAGAAGCCGGGCTCACAGCTGGCAAGCTCAGTGGCGGTGGTGGAAGCCTTTCCCGCCTCTGCAGTAGCACTAAGGATGTCCAACTGATGGCTTTGGCCTACAGGATATCCCCCGAGGGCTCCTGGACTGCGAGAGGGCACAGGCTGGGCTGAGGGACCCCCCGAGTGCACAAATTTCATGCACCAGGCCTGTAGTCCTATATAATAAAACACTAATATGCAAATTGTCCCCTCAGGAGTTCGACCTACTGGGAGCTCGACCGCTCGTTATGACGTGTGCTGACCACTAGGGGGAAACGTGGAACGAAGGAAGGCCCCAGCCGGCAGCTGGAAGGCCCCGATCGGCCCTGATTGCCAGCCAGGCCTAGGGACCCTACTGTGCACGAATTTCGTGCATTGGGCCTCTAGTATTTTTATAAAGATTGAATTTTAGGTCATTATTTTTATATTCCAATAACTTAAGGTGGTGATGGATATTTTAACCAGGATTTTCTAAAAAGGAAACATACAATACACTTGGATAAACAAAATCATCTACTTAATTAGAATCCAATTAAGATATATGTACAATGATGACCTAAAGCAGAACTAACACACATAGTGTACTGCTCTTGGAAGTGGGCACCAGAAGAAGGCAGACGTATCAAATAGCATCAACAAGGGAGGGTCAGGATCTTTATGCTTCTATCCAGTTGGAAATATTTATTTTTAGTTTATGTGAACCTCAAAGAAGAAGCTTTTTAAATACCCAACTTTTCCCCATAACACGGAGACTAAAATTAGCTCAAATGACAAGGATATTATCTCACATAATATGATATCCAGAAAAAGAAAACAGACTCCAGATTGGTTGATTCAGGAGCACAATCACATTATTCAGGAATCCGTTTGGGGTTTATTTGTTCCCATTCTTTCTATACATTCATCCTTCATGTTAGCTTCATGCTTCAGCTGGTAGGTATCAGATTCAGACCCAGAAACATGCCAAGGAAAAAAGGAAAATGCTTCTTACAGTGTATTTTTAGGAGTCAGAATATTTTCCCCAGAATCCTCCAGTACTTCTCCTAACATTTCCTGACATAAAATAACTATGCCCTTTTCAGAACAAATTACTGCAATGGATAATTTAATACTATGTGCTGGACTATTCATTTGGGTAGAATGAATATTGTGGATATAACTCTAGTATTCACTATATGCCATACCTCAGCACATATGACATTCATTACTTTATTTATTTAGTAAATAGTTTTTAATAGTTAGTTGTCTCTTATGTGTCACTAGAGATAACAGTAAACAATGCAGTCATTGGCTTTGATCTCATATAGCTATCAGTCTGGAAAGGTAGGCAGTTTTTAAATTTTGGGCAATAATTGAATGATTAATTTTTTAAAATCTATTAGATCTAATAAAATAAGTACAAGAGCTATATGAAAAAAAAACCTACAAAATTCTAATAAAAGAACTCCAAGAACTAAATAAATGAAGAGATATTCCATGTTCATGGCTAGGAGACTCAATAGTGTTAATATGCCATTTTTTCCAATTGATCTATAGATTCAATGAAACCCCAGTTAAAATCCCAGTGAGTTATTTTGTGAATACTGACAAACTGATTCTAAAGTTCATATGGAGAGTCAAAAGGCCTATAATAGTCAACACAATATTAAAGAAGAATGGAGTTAGAGGACTGACACTAATGGCTTCAAGACTTAAATCTGCAGTAATCAAGACAGCCTGGTTTTAGGTGAAAGGATAGATAAGTAGATCATTAAAAATATAATAGAAATCACATATAGCCAACTATCTTTCACAAGAGTGTAAAGGCAATATAATGGAGAAAAGATATATTTAAGCAAATGGTGTTGGAATAACTGAACTTCCACATGCAAAAAAAAAAAAAAAAATTGATCTAGACATAGACCTTATACCCTTCAAAAAAATTAACTCAGAATGGATCACAGACCTAATGTAAAATACAAAACTATAAAACTCCTATAAAATAATGTAGGACAAAATCTAGATAACTTCAGGTATAGCAATGATTTTTAGATATACACCAAGGGCATGATCCATCAAAGAAATAATTGATGTTAGATTTTATTAAAATCAAAAACTTCTGCTCTGCATAAGACACTGTCAGGAGACTAAGAAGACAAACCACAGACTGGGAGAAAATATTTGCAAAAGACATATCTAATAAAGAACTGTTTTCCGAAATATACAAAAAAATCTTAAAAGTCAAAAATAAGAAAACAAACTTCATGTCTAAAAAATGGGCAAGGGCTTTAGCAGACACCTCACCAAAGAAAATATGCAAATGATAAATAGGCATTTAAAAAGATCATCCACTTAATATGTCATCCGAGAAATTCAAATTAAAATGAGATACGACTACACAATTATTAGAATGGCCAAAATCCAAAATACTGACAACACTAAAAACTTGTGAGGATGTGGAGCAACAGGAACTGAAATGCAAAATGGCACAGCCATGTTAGAAGACAGTTTGTCATTTTCTCACAAAACTAAACATTTTGCCATACAATTCATCAATCATGCTCCTTGGTACTTATCCAAATGAGTTGAAAATATGTCCAAAAATTTGCAGACAGAGGTTTATAGCAGCTTTATTCATATAACCCAATTTTGGAAGCAACCATGAAGTCTTCCGGAGGTGGATCGATAAATAAACTGCAGTACATCCAATCAATGACATATTATTCAGTGCTAAAAAAAGAAATAAGCTATTGAGCCATGAAAAGACATGGAGGGGCATTGCAAGCATATTACTAAATGATAGAGGTCAACCTGAAAAGGCTACATGCAGTATGATTTCAACTATATGACATTCTGGAAAAGGCAAAACTATGAACACAATAAAAAGATTATTGGTTCCAGGGGTTAGGGCGGGGAGAAAGTGGGAAAGAAAAATCAGGGCAATAGAAGATTTTTAGGTCAGTGAAACTATTTTTTTTTCGGTATGATACTATGATGGATACATTTCATTATACATCTATCAAAACCCTTAGTACAACACTTAGTAAACCCTAATGTATGCTATAGACTTTGAGTGATTATTACATGTCACTATAGCGGCATAGATTATACAAATCTACTACTCTGGTGCTAGATATCAATGGTGGGGGAGGTTGTTCATATGTTGGAGTAGGGAGTATACAGGAACTCTGTGCTCATCACTCAATTTTTCTGGGAATTTAAAACTTATACAAAATAAAGTTTATCAAAGAAATACTATTCGAAACCTAATTAGGCGGTTGACCTCTTTCACTTAGTAATATGCATTTGATGTTCCTCCATGTCTTTTGGATAGGAGTGTAGACTGTATGGGGTCGGGAAGAGTGGGCAGTGATCCTTGAGAAAATGGCTTCAGCCTGAGATGCCAAAGGTGAATAAGAATGCCTAGGCAAAGAAGGTGGGCAACACAGGGTGTCTAAGGTGTGTCTGTGTGTGTGTGGCGGTGGGGGCTGTATCTATGTCTTATATTTATGTTGTCTCTCCACATCAGTCTTCTCAGATAGTATGATGATTGCAGACAGATTTAGACATGACAACATTGAGAAGAAGAAGAAATGATCAGTAAATAAAGTTGTTTAACCCAAATTTTAGCTGAACACGTGCACCAGAATAAAGACTTCATTTCCCAGCCTTTCTTGCATCCCAGTATGGCCATCCTATGAAGCATCCATTAAATTTTGAGTAAATGGTATTGATACAGAAATACTAGATGGCAGTTTCTAGGAACATTAAGAGATAGAATACCTGAGTTCCTTGCCTCTTCTACTTTCTCCTTTTTTTCCATCCTGTGCCTAAGTCAGATATGGACAATGAGGTTGAGGTCAAATATGGTGGAATATAAAGATAGAAGGATCAACATATCCCTGAAAACCCTAATTGAACTTTTGTACAGGAGAGAGATAAACCTCTTATTTAAGCTTGTGTTATTGGGCTTTCTGTCACATAGCAAACCTTAATTCCAAATCATTTAATGAACAATGACCTTGGGGAAGAAAAAAACATGGCATATAGCAGGAGCTGAAAGATTACCAATATCTTTGGAAAGTGTTTTGAGATGAGGTAGATATCATATTATACAAATTACTGTAGGCTGTGTTTAAAAACTTGTAAATGATCCTAAGAGCAAAGGATAGACATTGAAGAATTCTAATCACAGGAGGAGCAGGATAAAAATCTATCCTATACAATAAAACCCTAATATGCAAATCAACCAAACGGCAGAATGATGGGTTGCTGTGTTACACACTGACCACCAGGGGGCAGATGCCCAACTCAGGAGCTGCCCCCTGGTGGTCAGTGCGCTCTCACAGCTGGAGGGCCACTCAGCCAGAAGCCGGGCTCACGGCTGGTGAGTGCAGTGGTGGTGGTGGGAGCCTTTTCCACCTCTGCGGTAGCGCTAAGGAGCAGCGAGCCCAGTGGTAAGGAGCAAGCAGGTGGGTGAGTAGGAGAGAGGGATCCCGGATTGCAAGAGGGCACAGGCCAGGCTGAGGGATTTCCCTTCCGCCCCCCCGCTGCTCCTGCACAAATTTCGTGCATCAGGCCTCTAGTGTTTTAATAAGGTCTCTCTAGCTAGTGTGAAGAAAGGATTACATGAGTAGCAGGAGCAAATGTAGTGGACCAAGTTAGGAAACCATTAAAGTCATCCATGAAAGAGTGTTACCTTAGCTTCAGAAGTTGTGAATAGGATTGAGATAAATAGACTGATTTGAAGGCTATTTAGAGGATAGGAAAAAAGCATTGGTAATTATTTGGGTGAAGAGGGTTGTGGAGAATGAAGAATCAAGTATGATGCCCAAGTTTTTGACTTGAGCAATTGGGTTGATCCTTATGTGCTAAATTAGAGAATCCTGAATGGAGAATAGATATGGAAAGAAATTAATATGCTGCCACTTTTTGATATTTCAAGTTTAACAATCCTATGAAGCATACAAGGGGAAATGTCAAATAAATTATATCAAATTGGATAAACTGTTTTGGAGCTTCATAAAGGGGAAAATTGATGGGAGTTACAAACTTGGAAGTCATTGCTTAGAGATAGTGAATGAAGTCATGAGAGAAAATGGGTTGGATCTTCATTCTCTTAGTCATAGTGACCTAGGAGTCTACTCATTTCCTCAGTACAGGATGTTTATGAAAATACATTTTATATGTAATTTATAATTGTAGTATAGTCTTATGCTTAGGCAAACCTTCTTGTAAGATGTTTCTAAGTTTCATTTATTTTATTGAATTAAAGCTAAATGATCTATAAAAACTTTTGTTATAAACTCCACTTTAAATATTTTATGAGATAAATTTTGCCTGGCTACTACATTCAGATTTCTGGTGTCCAGGATAGATAATATCAGGAGGGCAAACCCTTTTCATAGAACGGTATGTTAAATTTTACAGAAACTATAAATATATGACAACTGAATCTAGTACAAAGCATTCTGGCTATATGAAATAGAAAGAAGTTTATAAATATAAAATATGGACATTTATGAATTAAGCCCCTGTGTTTTTGATTAAAGCAATGCTCTTGAAACATTTGGTTTGTCATGGGAAGTGGTAGATCCTAGGATTTGAATTTAAAAAATCCTGGGTTTTAATTCTGACTTTGTTACTTTATAATTCTATGAGTTTGAGCAATTTATTTAAATTTCCCAAACCTAAGTTTCTCATTAATATTTATTCTTCTAAGTATTGATACATATCTCAAAGGATTATTATAAAACTTATAAATCTAGTATAATGCATGGTACTTAACATATGCTTCATCAAATATAACTATAATTATCATGTATTTGCTTCTAAGATAATTTTAGTAGGAAATGTTACCATTTCTACAATATATTTTTTGTAATTACCCTACTCTGAGTCTCTAAAGTCAGACTAGATTCCATTATCAGCTTAATTAATGCAAGAATCTCAGAATTGGAAGGAAACTTAAGTTCTCATGCAGAAATATCTCTTCCAAAATAGAACTGGAGAAAAATTTAATCTGAAAATGATGCTGTGTGTATTTGTCCAAATATGTAAAATAAATACAAAACAGCCTTAGATTAACATCAATAAATAAGAAAGGCTCATAAAAAGTCAAATAATTAGTTTGGGTCTTAACTGCAGTTCCATATGAAAGATTTTTTTTTTTTTTAAATAAAGACCAATGCATAATTAGTATCAGTAATTATACTGAAATGTTATTTTTTCAGCATTCCTGTGACAAATGTGAAATTTCACATGCAGAAGAGGAACCAGATATAGTTTCATTCAAATCTCTTTCTTAACAGGGAAGCCAACTTGAAAGTTAGAGGCTAAGACAACAGGGCGAAACATGTGAACTATGGACCCAGACTACTTGGTGTCAAGTTTAGATTCCACCCGTGCAGCTGGCTATTCTTGGACAAGTCACTTTCTTACTCTGAGGTCGTTTTCTCATTTCTAAAATGGGAAAACTTTAAGTATTTAGCTCACAGTGGTTCTTTGAACAATAAACAGATTAATATATGTAAAAGCTTAGAGCACTCTCTGATACCTAAGTGCTTAATTAATGTCAGCTATTGTTACTTGCTATATTGTTAATTACTTAATTATAAATAAAAATGAGAGATTCATTCTATTGTCATCATTTAAGTCTTCCCCGAAGTGTGTTTCTTATAGTAACTCTGCTTCCATAGAACGGTAATGGGCTTTTTATGAAAAAGATTTTCAAAATAAAAAGAGATCCATGGACAAGCACGGCAGGGAAACATCAATTAAGCAAAGTTATACAGATGTTGCTTTAGCAGAAATTTTCAGAACCTTCCATTTGTGAATTGTGTTATTCTCTAAGAGATGGAAATAATATTTAGAAATTTCCAAACTTAGTTGACAAAGAATTCCTATTTTCAGCAGAGCATTATGCATGACAAAAATCCAATGAAACATATTTGGAAAATAATTCAGAACTTGAAGCACATTATCTCACACTGACAGGTAGATTCATTACAACAAATGATTGTATGAAATATTAATCCTACTATACTTACATAATATGCAAATAGATTAGTTCTTCACCTTTCCTCTTATACATACCAGTATATTATCTTTCAACTTGCTCATCATTTTTCACTTTCCAAAAATGTAAGGAGTGTTAATTACTTGTTGCCAAGACAGTCTCTCATTTTATGTTAACTCCCATATTTGATGTCATTCTTAAACATAGTTCAACCTCTGTATTTAAGCAAAGTGTATATTGACTTCAGACAGGAGTATCAAGGCAAACAGTAAGGACATTTATAAAATGTACTGTGCTGATTTGTAGCCTTGAAGCCTCACCACAGACAAGTCATATTTAAAAGCCATATTCAGATCAATTTGGTAGAATATATTTGTTTCAAGTAAATTCTCTTATAAAATCCAACTTCAAATAATTTTTCAACACAGTAAAATGACAATAGAGAAAATTTTTCCAAACTGCTTAGCTCAGTGTAGGAGGAAAGAGAGGAAAATTGGTATTGTAGAGGTACATTTTCTAACTGAACTGTGATACACTGACATTCAAAAGAGGCACTGCATTTGGAAAATTAAGTTTAATCTCATTAAGATGTTAAAGATGATAGTAAGCAAAGAATGCTGTATTATTCGTATGATTTAGTACCTTGAAAATTGACCCAGGCTTCTTTTTTTCTTATTTTTCTTATATTAAATAAGCTGGCTGATAAAATTATGGAGAAATAGCCCAGTTCCTTAGTTTATATCTAAAATCAGACACTACAATCAAGCTACAAATTGCCCTAACCAGTTTGGCTCAGTGGGTAGAGCATCAGCCTGAAGACTGAAGGGTCCCAGGTTCGATTCCAGTCAAGGACATGTACCTTTGTTGCAGGCACATCCCCAGTAGGGAGTGTGCAGGAGGCAGCTGATCGATATTTCTCTCTCATCGATGTTTCTAACTCTCCACTCCTCTCCCTTCCTCTCTGTAAAAAAGTAACAAAATATATTTTAAAAAATAAAAACAGGTTTCCTTCCATTTTTTTTCTTCTTATCACAATTCAATACTAAAACCATAGGTCTATGAGAGTCTGAAAAACTATTGCTGATTCAGAGAAATCTAAATCATCTTTGCTTTATCTTTGAGATCCTCATTTAATAGAAAACGAATATGTGACAACATCAACAGACTACCTCATTATGAATATGAAAATCCATTTAATGGAACTACCAGAGAATGAAAGCTTGGCCTTTATGCACATAAAAACCCATATATCTGAACCACTGAATTGAATACATAAAATATTTTAATGAGAATTCCATAATCAATACAGTTGAAGATGGAGAAAATTGTTTAACTTATCCACCATAGAACCACAGGATTCTTAAATAGCAGTCACATTTTCCATGTCTCTAATTTACACCAATATGCCTTTTGTTGTTAATCCCCTGTGGTCCCCTATTGCACTTGAGTTATTAAAGAAAGAGATATTCTGGCTGGTTGTTCAACCTTACATAAATTTACAACTTATATCTTTTTATAAGCTCAGGGTCGTGGCCTCAGTTTTCAGATTTTGATAGGGCTTTTAGACCACACTGGTGTGGTCTACAAACCTCTTCAGAAGGAGCGTCCTTTTTCTCCTATTATAAAGCACACCTTCCTTCAACAGCAATACTCTCCAAGCCACTCTCTATCCTTTTACTCCTACTTTTTTTTCACAGCCTTTATCAATATAAATTTTATTACACAAAAGTCTATTCTTAGCATTTCTGTAAATGTCTGATTGCACATATTCACAAGTTTCTCTAGTTAAGAATCCCTACTATAAAGTATCATAATTTTTTGTACAATGTTTATTCAGATTTTCTCAGAAGCTTTACCATTTTCATTATCATTTTTCTTTGCTATCAGTGGTCCTTCTGGGATCAACTTATTTATTCATTATCCAAGAAATACATCCTATAGATATTCATTTAGTAAGGAATCCTATATAATAAAGAACTAATATGCTAATGGTCGTGACACCCTCACACCATAACAACCAATCAGCAGGAGGCTGTGTGCAGGAAGGCACGGGTGGGCGGGGCTGCATGTGCAGTGAGGCACATGCGGGTAGGCGGAAATTGATGCTGCGTCCCTGCTGGCAGGGCTTGATGAGGGTGGAGCCAGTGGGTCTGGGTCTCTTCCCTTTTAATGTGCACAAAATTTGTGCACTGGGCCACTAGTCTCTTATAAAGGTTCTCACTCTTTGAAAATATCTATATTTCATCTTACTTCATAAAAAAAATCCACACAACTGGAAATTGATTTGCAGAATGATAATTTTCTCCTAACACTTTGAAGATAATTTGCCTGGCTTTCTTGAGTATATTATTGAGAAATTCTCTGTTGTTATTGAGAAATTACCTGTCAGTCTAATTGTAGTTTTCTTATAGATATTTCTCTTTCTGTGTTTAAGACCTGACATTTGTCTCCGCTGTTCTATATTTTCACTATATTGGTTCTTGAATTTCTTTTATTTATTCTATTTGAGATTTGGAGATTGTGAGGTCAGGCAGTGTTTCTTGTATCTTGAGTTAAGTGTATTTCACCACTTTTAGAAAATGTTCAGCAATTTATCTCTTTAATTATATAACTCCTATTACTGCCCCACTTATCTTGTCCAAAAACTTCAATTAGTTGTATGGTGGAACTTCTCTTTCCATTAGTTTCATTTTCTGTAATTTCTTCAGATCTATCTCCTGTTCATCACTTCTACCAACTTTGTTTAATTGATGTTTAGTATGTCTCTACATTTTATTTCTAATATAAATAAGTTTTCTTTATTCTAAAAGTCCAGGTTGGTTTCTTTAAAATACAGACTTGTCAAATTGGGCTATCAGAATTCATAGCTTAAAAAATTACTCTTTCAACCCTGATAATGACCACTATGTAAATTTAATTTAAAAATTCAGATAGTGGTTATATTTAACAGCCAAGATAAATGTTTTTTTCTTCATAATGTCAATATAACTCTCTTTTTGAAGATAGTAAATATTTCAAATTCTACATGTAACAATTTCTATATCAGCAGTTTTGATAATCTAATTTAACAGTTTGTTATTTCTAATGACTCTCATGTATGGTATTTGTTTCTTTGTATGTTTGGTAATTTTTATGGTGAGCTTATATTCTTTGAAAATGTATCTGTGGAAATTCTTTGACTGGTTTTAAAGTATGTCCCTTCAAAGAATGTTTGCTTTTCTTCTGCCAATTTCTTCCAACCACAAGACAAGACAATCTCTGAAAAATATTTATTTAATTCCTCTACTGAGGGTGTCACTATTTTAGTTTCCTGTCTTTTTACAAGGTTGTCTGTGCCAAGCATCTACCATTTTTTTCTCAAGGATTTGCCTACTGAATTTTGAAAAGTGTCCTTTTAAATGTAGGCTCTACAGATTTCAGAACATGGGGAACTCTATAAAACTAGCAATCTGGTTTCTCAAAAAGAAAAAAAAAATTGTGAGGAAAAGATAGTGAGATGATCGCCACGGATTAGAAAATAAATATCAATCAGTGGTAATTTGGGTCTTATTTCGATTTTGATTTTTAAACAAAAGAGTGTGTGTTTGTGTGTGTGTGAGAGAGAGAGAGAGCCAGACCATTGGAAAAATTTGAACACTGGCTGGATATTTGTTAATATGAAGGAATTATGTTTATTCTTTCAAATGTGATAATGGTATTATGGCTATATTTAAACAAATAATCCTTATCTTTTAGAATAAAAACCTAAAATATTTACAGATGAAATAATTAATGCCTTGGATATGCATCCAAGCAATCCCATGTAGAGAGAGGAAATAGTTTGAACAAAGATATAAATGAAATCAAATGAGTCATGAATAGATAATTATTCAACCTATATGATGGATTCATAGGTTTCATTACAAATTTTTTCAACTTTTGTGTATGTTTGAAATTTATTATTTAGAAAAAAAACAGAAAGCCATGCTATAAGAATCTAAGCACTATCTAAATAACCAAATCTCAAAAACTGATTTGCATCTTATAGATTTATTCTTTTCCTTCATTCATGGCCTTTGAAGAATTTCTCTACTTTCAAACCAGATCACCCATATAGTTAACAAAATATTTCTTACATTGTATCTAGCACTTCTTGGTATAATCTACTGAACAGCCTTATTTCAGGAAATAGCTCAAAAATAGTTCTTGATGGCCATCCTCTTTTATTTCTATATTTTTACTAGAGGCCTGGTACACAACATTTGTGCACTGGGGGTGAGGGGGTCCCTCACCCCAGCCTGTTCCCTCTTGCAGTCCAGGACCTTTGAGGGATGTCTGCCTGACAGGTTAGGCCTGATTCCTCTGGAGATGGGACCTTAGTCGGCAGTCCGACATCTGTCTCGCAGTCCGGGGCTCTTGCAGTCTAGGACCCCTTGCTCCTTACTGCCTGCCAGCAGCAGAGGCCGGAGAGGCTCCCGCCACTGCTGCTGCACTCACCAGTCATGAGCCTGGCTTCTGGCTGAGCGGCACTCCCTCTGTGGGAGCGCACTGACCACCAGGGGGCAGCTCCTGTGTTGAGTGTCTGCCTCCTGGTGGTCAGTGCCTGTCATAGTGACCAGTCGTTCTGCTGTTCAGTCAATTTGCATATTAGCCTTTTATTATATAGGATTAGAGGCCCGGTGCATGAAATTCGTGGGGGAGGCAGGGGAGGGAGGTCCCTTAGCCTTGCCTGCACCCTCTCAGAATCCGGGACCCCTCAGGGGATGTCTGACTTCCCCTAACCACTCACCTGCGGGATCAGGCCTAAACCAGCAGTCAGACATCCCTCTCAAAATCCAGGACTGCTGGCTCCTAACTGCTCACTTGCCTGCCTGCCTAATCGCCCGTAACCACTTTGTCTGCTTGCCTCATCGCCCCTAACCACTCGCCTGCCTGCCTAATCACTCCTAACTGCTTGCCTGTCTGCTGATCGCCCTTAACCACTCTGCCTGCCTGCCTGATTGCCCCTAACCACCTCTGCCTCGGCCCCCACCCACTGTGGCCGCCCCTCCTGGCTTTGTCCGAAAGTTCATCCAGAAGGATGTCCAGAAGGTTGTTCAGCTGTCCAGTCTAATTAGCATATTATGCTTTTATTATTATAGATTGATTTCAGAGAGAAAGGGAGAGGGAAGGAGAGCCAGAAACATCAATGAAAAGAGAGTATCATTGACTGGCTGCCTCCTGCATGCCCCCCATTGGGGATTGAGCCCACAGCCTGGGCATGTGCCCTGACCAGGAATTGAACCGTGACCTCCTGGTTCATATGTTGACACTCAACCACTGAGCCACACCAGCCAGGGTGACAGCCATCTTCGTTACTTGCTCATTCAGAATCTTGAGCACTGCCTTAACACCATCTTTTCCTCCTCCTTCTTTCCATCAATAACTATGTCCTTCAAATTCTACTTTCTAAATTTCTCACTTGCCTGTCCCCTTGAGTTTCTCCAACTGACTGTCACCACTCTAGTCCAATTCACTGTCTTCTCACTTTCACCACTGCAAGTCTCCTCAGCAGTCTTACCTCATTCAGTCTGGTCCACTCTAATCCATTCTTTATAAAAAAGCTTGATTTATCTTTTGATCAATGAAAATTTATATCTCATCAATCCCCTGCTTAAAACTATTATGCTTAATGATAAAATCTAAAATATTTAAATGACCTCTGAGTTCTTCCATAAGCTCACTGTAGCCAAAACTCCAGTTTTATCCTGCGCTACTCTCCTTATGTTAATTCTCTAACATCCAATCTGATGAGACTTGCTTTCAATCTTTGTGTTAAGTTCCTCTGCATGCACTTTCTTCTGCCTGAAATATCTCTTTCTTTTCCACATTGACAAGCTACCACCTTATTCTTTTGGCTGTAGCTTAATATCACTTCCTTAAAGAGTTCCCTAACCCCACACCACATATGTAGCCCTATAATATATTTCTCTAGCATTAGAGCCTTACATCAAGTAAAATCACTTAATCAATATCCTCAGATAAAGTAAAATCATTTCATCAATATCCATCTTTTTCACAAGTTTGTAAGAGTCAAGAAGTCAGGGACCATAAT
Organism: Myotis yumanensis; assembly: GCF_028538775.1. Classification (NCBI taxonomy): domain Eukaryota; kingdom Metazoa; phylum Chordata; class Mammalia; order Chiroptera; family Vespertilionidae; genus Myotis; species Myotis yumanensis. Next base: position 135,381,140 of record NW_027223754.1, read on the forward strand.
TTTCTTGTTGACTATGCCATTTTATGGTGGATAGGACAACAATGTCATAAAACATACGCTCAATAAGGATTTAAATTAATAAAAGTCAAGCATTATTCTATTTGCTATGAATAGAATGGTAACTAAATAAACACAATTCTTAATTTCAGGGAACTTTACAGTTGAGAAGATGAATAATAAAACATGAAGTTTTGTCCTATTACAAATGTGGCAAGCAATGTGATAAAGGGAATTTAATAATAATGCTTTATTTTTTACTTTGTCAATCTTGGGGCCAGTGCGACAACTAGTTTGCAGTTTATATTATTCTATGCATTAACAGTAATGACTATCATTACAATTCACCCCAAAATGTTAAAAGATCAATATCATTAAATCATTATTGCCTTTCCTATTTGAGATTGTCCTTACCTCTCCACTCTCCAGACGCACAATAGACTTGTAATTAACAGGTCTCACCATAGCAACAATCCTGCCTAATAAAAGGGTAATATGCAAATTAACCATCACTCCATCACAAAGATGGCAGCGTTCAGCCCCGCCAGAGTCCTCCAGTCCCAGGGGGGTGGCCACTGAGAGCGGGCAGCGTGAGCGGCCTGGCGGAATGCTTGCTTCGTCACCGCGGCAATGAAGCAAGCGTTCCACCCCAGCTGTGGAGGGCCTCTGGGCAGTGGGCACGGAGCAGCCAGGAGGGGGGTGACATTTGCATCGTCGCCCCGGTGATCAGGCAAGCATTTCGCGCCTGGCCGTGGAGGGCCACTAGCCAGGCCGGGTGCGTAATGCTCGTGTTGTTGAAGGCTGGGCTGAAGGACCCTGCCCCCATGAACGAATTTCATGCACCAGGCCTCTAGTAAACAATAACATTACTAATGGGGTCAGTTACAGGACCTAATATAAGTCTGTGGTAGGTTTCCACCTGGAAGATTGACATTCATTCAGTTGCTACTATGGTTTTCATATCTTTCAATTGATTAGAAACTTGTTTCCCTCACCACAACTGGCACATATTAGTGGCCTAATTAATATTTGTGAAAGGATGGATTGAAGCTCTACTGGTGTCACAATGTAAATATGTCCCAAAGACAAGTGAACTAGATTCAGTTATCTTCTTTTATAAAGCATTTCCTCAATGAGTAGTGTGTTGGCCTAGTAGCAGAATTTGGAAAGTGCTTGATCCTATATTGTTGGCACAATAATTTGGCTGTGTCCCAATACTTGTGTTCTTCTAACAAGCTTAAAAATCAATAATGGGATGGTTACTTCTGAAATCTTCTCAGTCTCTGGACTGAAGCCAATGGCTCTGTAATAAGAAAAGTCACCTTTGATTTATTTATTTATTTATTTATTTATTTATTTACCTTTTATGAAACAATGCTTGAGTGTGTATATCATATGTGTAGTGTCTATACAATTTATAACTGTCTTTGTACATGAGCAACAGTTTCTTGTAGAGCTGTTCAGTTTTTTTTTGTTGTTTTTTTTTTGTTTTTTTTTAAATATATTTTATTGATTTTGTACAGAGAGGAAGGGAGAGAGAGAGAGAGTTAGAAACATCGATGAGAGAGAAACATCGATCAGCTGCCTCCTACACACCCCCTACTGGGGATGTGCCCACAACCCAGGTACATGCCCTTGACCGGAATCAAACCTGGAACCTTTCAGTCCGCAGGCCGATGCTCTATCCACTGAGCCAAACCGGTTTCGGCAGCTGTTCAGTTTTTTTTCCCTCTTTGTTTCCACAGAAAATTTGTGCCCAGCCTCAGGACTTTTTTTCTTTTTCCTTCCTTCAGGACACTGTTTAGAATACTGAGGATGTTTGTCATGATAAGAGGATTCCGACAGGGATTTGTCATAGGCAACTGCATGCAATTTGGTTGAGTATGAGGTTGTGGGTGTGGATTTTGTCCTTGACATAGTGTCTCTGCTAAATTGCTGACAGTAGTTTGTGGCTGTTCTGATTACTCAGGAATACCAAGCCCTGAAATATATTATGCTCTCCCTTTTGATGTCTGGAGCACCCACAGGAGACACAGTATATACTTTCTAACTTATTCTTTCCATTTTAGACTTGGTTCTTGTCTCAAGTCGTCTCTGTTCTTTCCTTTCTCATTTATCTGTTTCTTAGTCTCTGCCTTAACTGTACTTTCCTTCTCAAAAGGAAAGAAGATTTTTTTCTTTCATGTTTTCATTTGTGATTCCACAAAGAGCAAGTTCTATGAGATAATGTTTTCTAAGAATGACCTAAGAATGATTCCATTGTTAAACTGGTTTAAACCAGGTAGCTGAGTCCCTTTTGTCTTCTTTTATGTAGCTTCAATGAATAGTTTCCTCTGAAAATCTCATATATTTTTTTTTCTTGCACTCCTTTAGCTTCAAAATAAGTCTAATAATAATATGAATAATAACTTACATTTTATATTTTTTCCTATAATCTTAATAGAATCTATCTGATTTAAGTAAGCACATGTGCCTACATTTCTATAAAATTTGTGTCTCTTTTTCTTAGTTTTAGGAGTAGCTAAACTTTTGAAAATATTTGCATAGCACTTTTCTAACTTCAGAATTCATTTTAGTAATGTCTGCTAGACCAATGTTTACCCAACTTTAATGTACATAGAAATTCAGCTAGGGATCTTATTAGAATACAGATTCTAATTCAGTAGGTCTGAGAAGGGCCTGATATTCTGAATTTTTAACAAGCTCCTGAAGGTGCCCATGCTCCTTGTATGCACTGCTCTTTAAATGGCAGAGTTCTAGATAGTAAAAGCTACAAAAAAACAAAGACCTTGACTTTCTTGTTCACCACTACACCTGTTTTATCTACTACTAGAGGCTTAGTGCACGAATTCGTGCACGGGTGCGGTCTGGCTGGTCCAGCCCCAGTCAGGGCAAATCAGGGCTGGGCCTGTCAGGAGGAGAAGATGGTAGGAGGTTGGTCAGCTGGCCTGCCCCGATTGGTGCCGATCAGGGCCAGGTCGCTGGGGGGAGGAGCTGCGGGTTATTGGCCAGCAGGCACCGCCCCTGATTGGGGTTGGGGGGCTGATTGGGGGTGGGACTGGCCATAGGGAGGGGCTGTGGGAGGTGGGTGGCCAGCCCCATCCCTGAATGGGGTAGGGGGGGTGCCAATCAAGGGCCAGTGGCCTGGGGGAGGGGCCATGGATGGTTGGCCAGTGGCCCTGCCCCTGATTGGGGTGGGTGGGGTGATCAGGGGTAGGGCCAGCCAGGGGGAGGGTTTGCAGGCAAATCAGGATGGTGGGGCCCATAGGGAGCAGGAACGGCCATGGGGAGGGGCTCCAGGAGGTTGGCCTGCCAGCCCCACTCCCTAATGGAGGGGGGGTGTGATCAGGGTCAGGGCCAGCTGGGGTAGGGACTGAGGGCCTATCGTGGTGGGGCAGGCCAATCGGGAGTGGGGCTGGCCAGGGGGAAGGGAGTGGGGTGTTTCGCTGGCCAGCCCTGCCCTTGATTGGGGTGGGAGAGTACTTATTAAAGGATACTTTTGAGAATAGTAACTGGGAAGAATGGGAAAAGAGCAGGTTTGAGCAGAGGATTAAGTAAAGCTGCAATGCTGGTCAGGGATCAGCCTCAGCTAACCACATAGAGAGCTCTTGGGTCAATGGGGAAAAAAGGAGACATATCTACCTGATTGGGCCAGTTTGCTGGCCACAGTGGGCGTCATAGCGACCAGTCATTACGGTCATTATGGCATTATGGACGCTGGCTTTTTACATATATACTAGAGGCCCAGTGCACAAAAATGTGTGCACTCTGAGGGGTCCCTCAGCCTGGCCTGTGCCCTCTCGCAGTCTGGGGGGGAGTCCCGCTGGGGTGCCTGGCCATCTTGGGTGAGGGGCTGATGGCCGTTTTCAGGCTGGCCATGCCCCTCGGCGACCCAAGCTCCCAGCCTCTCCTTTATTTCTTTTTTTTTTCTGGGATTTATTTATCTTCTATAATTGAAACTCTGTAGCCTTGAGTGGAGCCCAGGTCCAGCTGAAACCCTGGGTTGCCCTTGGCAACTCAGGCTCCCAGCCCCTCCTTGAGTGGTGGCCACAGCCAGCTGGAAGCAGGTATCTGGGATTTATTTATCTTCTATAATTGAAACTTTGTAGCCTTGAGGGGAGCCCAGGGCTGGCCAGGGTAGGTGGGAAGCTTGGCTTCCTCCATCGCCGGGGGCAACCCAAGCCTCCTGCTTGCTCTAGCTCTGTGGCTGCTGCCATCTTAGTTGGGTTAATTTACATACTCACTCCTGATTGGCTTGTGGGCGTGGCTTGAGTGTAGCGGAGGGACAGTAAATTTGCACGTTTCTCTTTTATTATATAGGATAGACAGACTGGTGGCCCGGTGTACAAAATTCGTGCACTGGGGGTGTCCCTCAGCCCAGCCTGCACCCTCTCCAATCTGGGACATCCCTCTTGCAATCCAGGACTGCTGGCTCCTAACTGCTTGCCTGCTTGCCTGCCTGATTGCTCCCTAACTGCTCCCCTGCCATCCCGATCACCCCCAACTTCCCTCCCCTGCCATCCCGATTGCCCACAACTGCCCTCCCCTGCTGCAACCCGCCTCCTCCATCAGGACCTGCCTCCTCCATGCAAGGTGCAGAGCCATGGGAGCCCCAGGCCTTACTGTGTCGAGCGCCCACCAGGCCCCACCTCCACTGTGCACGTGACCATCTTGTGGTGGCCATCTTGTGACAACATCATGCGAGGGAGCAAGGACCACCTAGGCTTTTATTAGTATAGATAGTGTCTACTACATGCTTGGTTTTCAATAGCTATTTATTAAGAGAAAAATTAGGTCCCTGACTCATTCACACAGCACTGGCATAAAACTATTGTTCCCATTTCATAGAAGTTCCAAAAAGTAAAATGATTTGCCAGTGGTCTATATAGTAGCAAATCCATGGATTAATCTAATTGTCTACTGTCAATTAATGAGGGAAAGTAACGGCTCCTTTCTTCAATGTCCACACATGTATTTTTCTCTTGATGCCAGGGGTTTCCAATGACTTTGGTGTATGTAACTCTACATTGATCTCCATGAATTGCAGAAACAGTTGTCTAGGAGGAATCAAATTTATCTTTGAAGTGCTTCTATACCCACATATTGGGTCATTTGTGAATGCCCTTGTAAAATTCTGCCTAGATTTTCCCATAGAACTATTTGAAACAGGAAGTTTTAGGGGTGAAAAAGACAGGATTAGGAAATTTTAGAAATTTTAATAATTAAGGGGACCATGGAGGAAGCACAGGGCTGCAGAGCAACAGAAGGTACATTTCCATAAAATGAAGGAGCAGGAAATAGCAGGTCTATATTTACAAAATAAAGGGAAGGAAACCACTCATTCAAAGGGAGAAGAAGAAAGCCCAAAGGGAATAACTATAGTAACTTAAGGGAATAGTGACCAATCAGAGGGGATATCAAGGCACAAAGATCTGCAGTCTTCATAAACCTTAGAAAAGGGAATTCTGTGGGACTCTTTCCCTCTCCCCACGTGGGAGTCTGTGCTGTGAAATTCTTTCCCCTTCCCCACGTGGGAATCTGTACTTGTTCTTCAATAAATTTCCACCTTTGCTATTCCATCTTCCGTCGGTGGATTCGTGGATTCATTCTTTGACTCTGACAGACAAAGAGCCTGGGAAACCATCCTGGCCAGGGGAACACCAGGTGTTCCAGTCCAAAATTCCCGCTTCATATTGAACCTATTGCTGTTTGAACGGTAAAATTTTGAAATATCATTTAGGAGGTAGGAAAAATTAAAATTATAATTTTAAAAGAGGATCACTTTAGCATCACCATATCACTCCTCCTGAAATGATTCACAAGGTCCAAAAATTCAAGAATATAATAACCTTGTTAAATCTGGAAGTGCAAAGATAGTGTAATCAGGAAAGAACATGAAGCTGTTCTGTCAAGCTCGTGATTTAGGGGCTGCTATTAGTAGCTTCTGAACTAGTGGGAGTAAATGATTTGCAAATGTGGGAAGCCTATTAGCTATAATGAAATAAACTTCAATAACAATTAATAATTCTACTTCAAAGTTTAGTAAAGGATAGAAAATAAACTTCACCAAAAAAGTACATTCATTATGTAATATTTTAGAAAAACATACACACACTTTAATTATCAGGTCTCTTTTGAGTCAAGGTGTCCTCAATCATATTTTAGCAGGTATTCTGACTGTGGGGAAAATCCTCCTGCTGAGTTACTACTTTTTTATTACCCAAATGCAAAACAAAAGTAGAAAGCATGACAAACTTGGAGAGAATAAAAACAAATCAAAAGTTAAGAAATAGATTACTCATGCATTCTAAGATTAACTTAACTCTCCCACATGTAGGAGAAAAGAAAATCACATTTGTTATTTACAACTCTCCTTACCTCTTTACCTTAAATCTCTCTAAGGAGAATAGATCTTAAGGAAACTCATTTGCCCTTCTGAGTAGAGTGGCAAGTAAAGATAATTTTGGAGAATACACAGGAGACAGGAGGCAAGAGGAGACATAAACCATTGCCAAATTATTCCAAATAAGAAAAGGAAGTGTGACCTGTGAAAGGAAAGGTGGGGCATCCTGAAGATTGGAGTTGCGGAAAAAGATTTCCACATGTGTTTCACCCCTGTTACCAAAACTCACAGATAGAGGTAATCAAAATGGATTTTAAAGAAGTTCTATAAGGTAATAGGTATTTTTAGGCCTATAGACCTCCAATCTAGGGTTTCACAATCTGAGCATCATTGACAACTGGGACTGGATAAGTCTTCTGCTGGGGGACATTCTGATGCGTGCTATGAAATTTAGCAGCAAGTGGTAGCCATTAGACACAATAGACTTCTACCCCTAATATAACAACAAAAAGTGTCTCTAAACATTGCCAAATGTCACCCTCACTTGAGAACCACTGACCTAATCTCAAAACCTTTGGCATAGGTCTACACTGCTTATCTGTGCTTTCCCAGCTCATTAAGTATCTGTGTGTAAGTTCTAATTTACTTTAGTGTTCTCATTGTTTTGTTTTGTTTTTCCCTTGGATGTGCAGGTTGGTCTCAGTGCAGCCCAAGGCAAGAGTGGAGGTTTCCAAGTGGCTCCAGTTACATTCAGTTTAACCCTTAAGGGTTTCTGTCTAAAATATTTGGCCTAAAATGCAGGTGCAGCTACAACTCAGTTTGAATGATCAATTCACAATTGGGTCAAAACTGAACTCCTATCATGACTGTGAAGGGCAAGTCATTGAATATTGAACTGACCAGAGGTGTGATGACAGACCATATGAAATTTAGAATAAGATTGCAGAAAACCCCCCTCAGTCACTTTCAATTTTTTGACAGGTGAGAGAGTTAAGACAGTATTCAAGACTGGCTGTTTCTATTGAAAAGACAGATGGACACAATGCTATAAAATCTTACTCTAATGAAATACAGTCATATGCTGCTTAGTGAAGTGGATATATTCTGAGAAATGCACCCTCAGGAGATTACATCCTGTAAACATCTTAGAGTGTACTTACACAAATCTAGGTGGTATAGTCTGCTTCTATGTATGTGTAGCCCTTTGTTGATCGAAACATCATTATGCAGCACATAACTGTAATCCAACAGAATCCATATGAAATTCTAGACTGGAAATTGCATTTTAACCCAATCTCTCCAGACACTATGTGTCTTAAATTATGTTATTTCCTGAAAAATAAAAAAGTTCAGGTATAAGCAGATGTGTGCTGATAAATGTTTAACAAAGGCTTTAGGAGGGGAAAAAGCACTGATTTGTAACATATATATGCCAATTTCTGTTGTATAAATACTCCCACCATGGCCAATTTCAACAATAATGTCACTAACATGACATCACTAAAGGTAAGAGTTGCACACAATTGACTCTATTGAATCAATAGGCGCAGACTCCGGCATGCCACTGAGAAAGAGGCATAAATATCTGGAAAAGATATGCTAAAAAGTGATCTTTTGGAGAAAGAACTGTCTGGAGGCTGTGTGGTATGTAATCAAGTAAGTTTTTAAAATACTTATTCATGAGTCTCTATGCCATTTCAAAATCTTACCCTTTGATGTCTCTTATCATTTGTTTCATAGAACAGTTTAGCCACCTTTATCACTGAAGTCTCTGGGGATGTTATTACCTGGCACAGACTTATAAGAAACATTGCAGTTTGGGCAAATATTTATTTCAGGTATGTAACATATTTATATGTAGTAATTTACAAACCTAAAACACTAAAAGCTGAAAATATACACATACTTGGGATGTGGAACATGCCTCTGAGTACTGTGTTGGTATAATTAAGCCTCACAGGTAGGCAGGTAACAGGGGTGATCTAAGAATTTATAGGATTTCAGTACTGCTCCAAAGCAATGCCTATAAAAGAACATTGTACTTCATTCAAAAGAACTTTAAAAGATGACGATCTGTGCAGATTATTATGTATATAAAACTATATATAAATGTGAGAGAGAGATTTGCCCTAAACATTTATGCAGAATCAAAGGATTTTGGGTAGCAAGATCTGGAAGGTCATGTGGAGTGCAATTTGAAGAATTGGAAGTGACTGGAACAAGTCAGAATGAACAATGTATTAGCACATTGGCACGTGTGCCTGAGAGTTTTAGGATTCCCCAGTAAAGACACATTAGAAAGAACAGGGATAACAGTAGGTTTACCCTGAAGGAGTAAGAAAGTCATGTGAAACACCTGTGCAGCCTGCTGAGGTAGGTCTGCTTCAGTGACCACGGAAGTCCTCAGGAAGGAGGACCAGTTTCCATCCAAGAGCTCCTCAGAGCCAACCTGAGCCTTCACATCTGCATTAAACGTGGTGAAGCAAGATGCAAGTGAGATCACCATGATCACCCAGGCGTTGTTCACCTAGAACCAGACCACAAGGCTGACAGAAAAACTTTAAGAAGCAACATAATGTTGGTTGATTTTTTGGAAAGAAAAATCCCCCCCTGATTTCATTGTCAGAAAGTAACTCTGAGAAATACCATCTGATCCCTACTGAAGTCATAAGCAGATTTAAGAGCTAGAGCAGGCAGTTATTATACTCAGACCCATTGACATTCTAATTGGATTTGCATGAGTGCCAAGGCAAGTCTGTGCCACATAATAACATCCCTAAAAGTGTCAATGATAAAGTGGGGAGAAGTTGAACCATTTGTGAGAATATATAGTGTAACCCAGCGTAAGGACAATTAATAAATTGTTTTTCACAAAGGGGAGAATGACCGAAAAAAACTACTTATTACGTAAAATAAGAAACACATATTATTGCAAGCTAGTATATACACATAAACACACACATAATCATAGCAAAGTTTTGTAAAACAAAACATTATTTTCTCATCTACTGCATTTCAATGAAAAAACATTTCAATGAAAACAGTACATTAATTTCAGGATCCATTAATGGATAAGTATCTATGTTTTGGAAACTATGTTGTAAAAGACATCCTGTTTCAAGGTGAATTGATCCTAAGGCTAGTATTTCTACATAATAAAAGATTAGAGATAAACAAAAAGATTTTGAAAGGGCAAGAAGACTGACTGGTGGAGCAACACCATTAGTGGGAAGAAAGAAGCAGGAACAACTGATTAGAAAGAGAGGTGAGGGGTAGATGACATAACATCTATCAGATTAAGAGGCACTCTGAAAAAATCCCAGATATGATTAAAATACCTGTAAAGAAAGTTTTACCATATTAGCAGAACTTAAAGCCATCCTTCTTTTGAAGAATAATATGGAGTATTTCGTATTGTTAATATGGAGTAAAATTCCATATTATTCTTTTCTGCTTCTGTTTTTAAAATTTTATTGGTTGATTTTGGAGAGAGAGGAAATAAGAGAGACAAACATCGACCTGTGGCTCCATCTATTTATGCATTTATCTATTGATTCTTGTATGTGCCATGACCGGAGCTAAACCACTACGTTGGCATATCTGGACGATGCCCTAAAGGACTGAGCTACCTGGCCAGAGCACTACTTTTACATTAGTCATTTTGAAACCATAAAATCAATTTATTGGCCCACAACCAGCATTTTTAAAATTAGAATAGAATAGAAAATATAAGTATACATTGCATGTAATATAATTTTGCAAAAATAATGTTTTAGCTATAGGTGCATATACATGTTTGAGTATTTGTATGTGTACTGCATTACAATGTAAAGTGGAGTCATTTCTGAGGGTTGGAATAAAAAACTCTGAAAGTCATGGCCCTAAAATACCCTTGAATATGTAACTCAAGAGACACAAGCATTGATACATAACAGTATTATTTATAGCAAAATAAATGGCAATTCTACATATTCTTAGACAGAAAAATGGATAAACTGTGGTGTTTTCATATTATGGAATACTAGACTGAAAAAAAATATGCTACAAAGCAGTACATATGAATCTCAAAAAACATGCCAAATAAAAAATGCTCACAGGATAGCTTATACAGACTTATTTCATATATAAATTTCAAAAAAAATCAAAATAAGGCATATAGGACTTGGAGATATAGACAGATATGAGAAAACCATTTTAATTTTGATATATATACTCTCCAATATCTATACAATGAATATAAAATGCTATAATGTTAAAACAATAAAAATAATTTTTATTTTAGATTTCAGACTTCCAGCCTCCAAATTTATGAGAAATAAATTTATTATATTTATAAGCTACCTGGTCTGCAGTGTTTGTTATAGAAGCTGAAACAGACTAAGATAAGTAGTTTTATAATAAAATATTGAAAACCACTGAAGTGTCTATTACTATAGGATTAGTTAACATAATATGACATACTATGCAGTCATAAAAAGAATAAGGGAACTCTATATAGAATTATCAATATAAGATACTAAAATATGATGAAGCAAAATTTCCTAATTATATAAAGAGAATATGAGTGCTCACCTGAGTTCTGTAGAATATCCCTAAAGAAACTAGTGATAATAGAAATCCCTAAGGAGAGGACCAGAGCAGCTATGGGAGAGAGATGAGACAGAAACTTGTTTTTTACTATATATTCTTTTGTACATTGACTTCATATCATGTGCATGTATGACTTATTCAAAAATTAAATGAAATGTAACTGCAAATAACTAAAGATTTTAGTGATTATCTCATTTTTAATATCACAAAATAGAATTCAGATCTGTTTTGATAATTCATATGGTATAGAGTGTAAGCACTATAGGACTCAACAGTAACTTTCAGAAATATCTCATTTTAGGTCAACAAGATGTAATCAGGCACCTATTATATGATAGACTATGTCATATACTAAGAATACTAGAGATATAGAGGGGAGGGTCTTCATAAGAGAACTATAAATATTCCTGGCAGTGAGAATAATACAAAAGAGGCAGCCCTGTATTAATAGAGTCTAAGTAACTCACTGTATCTTTACTATGGAAAATGTGCTATACATTATTATTACAAGATTGGAACTATCCATAGTCATATTTCTTAATTTCTTTTGTATCACTCACATTTTTATTAATTGCAAATGGCTACATATGTGAAAAATGGCTATATTTTTGTGATATGTTGACATGGGATGAACAATGACAGTGGAGATAGTAGTAACGAGGCTCTTACAGGGGCCCAGGTAAGGTGTGATGTTGGCTTGGTTTAGAGAGGCAGCCATGGGGATTGAAAGTTCTGAATGTAATCTGATCAGGGTTTGCTGATGGATTAGAGGTAGAGATAATGGAGAAAAGGCAGAAATCAGAAGTCACTCTAGATTTCTATGTAAGCAAATAAGTAAATATGGTATAATTTACAAAAATTAGGAGAAATAGGTTTTGAGACAAGAGTGTGAAGTCAACTACTGAATCTGAGATGTGTGAAGTTTGAAGTGCCGTAAGACAGCCAAGTGAAAAGTCTACATCTGAGGCTAGATGTACTAAAAGGAGAAGGCTGAGATGTAGATCTTATTACAGGGTCTTTTATCATATTTATTCCAAGAATCAGCTGACCTGTTTGTCTTCCTTGATGTAATGTGAACCACCTGAAGACTGCTACATTTCTTGTTCATTGCTGTCCCCCAAGTTTGTGACACTCGTTTTTGAATAAAAGTATGCATTAATGAATAAATACTATGAACTTAAACCCCAGGCTTCAGCAGGCATATTTTAAATTGTAGCATATAAGAATTAATATTCTCAATAACATTTAGCCTTTTCTCATGCTGCCAACAACTGTGTCAATTCCTAAAATTGAGATTAAGATCTGAAAAACATTTTAAGATCACCTAATAAAATTATTCTCTTCTTAGGTCAGGAAGCTGGATCCCAGACAAAGAGTTACTCAAGGTTACGGTTGTTAGAATCAGAGTTAGAAGTAGAATCCAAGTTTTCTTACTCCACAACTGGTGATCATTCTACTATTCTATATCCTTCTGATCAAAATCCAGGAAAAATGGTTCAACTAGTTTGCATGGCATACATATAACTCAAAGTTTCACAGAAGATCACAGACACTGTTTAAATTACAAACTTGCTTATTAAATAAATTTTTCTCAAAAATAACAAAATGTGGAATATTAACACACCACTTTTTAATTTACTCACTCAAAGGACTTTATAAATTAAAGAGAGAGAGAAAAAGAAATAACAACACCCACATACATGCTAAATGACTAAATGTTCTTTGGTTTCCAAGGAATTTTCTCACCAGGCCTTAGAGTGCAGACATTTATGATGGAAGATGAAGTCACTTTTAAAAAGAAAACTTTGGTTCTTTTGAATATATGGAAAGGCAAATGTGTGTCAAGATGCTGCTGAGTCAATCAGACCACAGTAACCATGCTAGAACACTCCTCAGTGTTCTCAGACTTCTAAATACCTATTACATTTTCCCATAATAAGGATATACCGAAATGACAACAGTAATAAAAATGTGTGCAATACAAACATTGCCACACTCAAGAAGCACCTAATAGGACCCTTACTTCCAGCACAGGATTGATGAAACTTGTGTAACAGACTATAAACGTGACAAAGGGAACTCTTTAGCCTCACATTGTCATTTATAGACATCTTTAAAATACCCAAATGCTTCCTTCAGGGCTTAACAACATAACACATTTAGAAGTCCATAGATGCTTAAGACACACTTAGAGATAGCTAAGTCTTAGAATATTGCCATCCTATAGGGTCCTCTCAACTATAACTATGCCAGACATCAGCTAAGAAAACAGCGTGGGCTGCTTTTTTGTTTTGTTTTGTGTTTTTTGTTTTGTTTTGTTTTGTTTTAATTTGTTGTTTATTGATTTTAGAGGAAGAGAGGAATGGGGATGGTGCAGAGAGACAGATATGGATTTGTTGTTCCACTTATTTATACATTCATTGGTTAATTCTTGTATGTGCCCTGACCGGGGATTAAACCCAAAACCTTGGCATATCGGGACAATGCTCTAACCAACTGAGCCACTGGCCAGGGCACCATGAAGACAACTCTTATGGGGCCTATAGCTACCAATCTTAAGCCACCTCTGTCCCTCTCTGACTTTTCTTCCATTTGGGAGGAGTTCCACTGGCTTCTCTCTCCTGGAGATGAAGTGCCTGCCCTGACTGGTGGGCTCAGGAAGGAGCCCTGTTCCTCTGAGAAGTTGACCTAGGCTTTATATTGACTGCAAATTCAGACATGTGTGGCACATCTCGAGGGCTAGTCTGTCTATAGGAAAAAAATTGGGAGACTCTTATGAAAAAATTAATCTAAAGGGAATAGAGTATAGATACATAAAGGTGGTCCAACGAGGTTAGCATCACCATAAATTAAAAATCTCCAACCTCAATCTAGAACTAAAGAGTAATAGAAATCTTAGGTTGTTTCCCTATGCAGAATTTATTCCAATCCTCCATAACCACTATTGTAAACTCTGTTCTCCTAAAAACCCCTAAATCCCCTCCCCGCTTTCTCTTTACAGAGGGTTTCACCTCGCACCTCAGAGAGATAGTAGAAGCAATCATATATGAAAGCCCTCACCTTCCCACTATCAAAATCAGGAAACCTATTGACATCCACAGTCATCCTTTTACCCTTTGCTGCAGTTTCAGGAGCTATGACATCATTCTTCCTATTCAATTATCAGTTAATTCAACAATAAATCACTGTTGAATGCTTTGGGTTTTACCTTCTTTGGGAAACTCACCTATTGGTTATCTTCCCTTTATACTGTATCTTCAGGCTCTTCCTCTTTACTGAATTCTTCCCAGCAGCATGTAAACATGTTTGATTTTGCCTCCTCTTAAGGAAACAAATATACCAAAAAATTATACAATTTCGCCTTTTATCCCAGCTCCCTAAACTTCCAGCTCCTAACTATTTTTTTTTCCTTTACTTCCCAGGCAAACAACTCAAACAAGATGTCTATATATGTCTTATCTTCACTTCTACTTCTCCATTTACTTTTCAAATCACCCCAAATGGCTTCCAGCCCAACCATTCTTTTAAAAATGCTCACTTTTATATTACCAATGACTTCTACATAGCAAAATCCAAGAGATACTTTTCATTCTTTCTCTTGCTTAAAGTGTCATCAGTATTCAAAACTGACAGCCACCCCCTTTTTCTGGAAATAATGTGTTTCCTTGGATTCCATGACCTCATATACCGCATCCTCCAATTTTCCTTTTTTTTCTATCTCCACGGCCTCTCTTTCCCAGCCTCCACTGATAGCACTACATCTTAGTGTCCATTAGGGCTTTGTCCTAGACCTTTTCTTCTCTTCTTGTGTATTCTATCTAACAATATTACCTACTCTTCCAAATGTAATTATCTCCCACTAATGGGTGTCTCTCAAACTTTATCTTAATTTTATTTTTTAATATTTTAACATTTACTATAATTGTGTACATTAATATGGGTTAAGCAAATATGATTAAAAACATTAGGTAATTAAAAAGAAGCAAAAGTGTAATGCAATCAACACTCTTCTTTGAGTCTGCAGCATGCCATGCCTTTTAAGAATTGAAAGAGATTGTGTGGGATTGAAATCAATATTGATCTTGCAAGCTTTCTGTCAATATCTTGCATGTTGTTTCTAATTAATTTTAGAATCCTCTATTGACCATTAGACCCATTTCTTACACATCCTGGACTTGTCTAGTTGGAGAAAGCAAGCCAAATTAACTTTTTCAAAAATTGTATTAATTGCCTCCACCTATTACCAAAGCTGTCATACAATCCTCATTCCCCATATCAGCACAAAGAAGCACAAGTGGCCAAGTTACTCAAGCCAGAAACTTGACATCACTTGACCTTTTCCTACGCCGTACACCCTCATAGGCAAACTCCCTTTCCTAAAAGTTCCACTTTCTAAATAACTCTACAATCTATCTACTTTTATCCCTCACTGAAGTTCCAATCATTGTTCAGCTATTCTACTGTAATAGCTTCCTGACTGGTCTACCCTTGTGATTACATTCTCAAAACTGTAGACAGGCTACGCTTTTAAAACACATTTTCTAATGTATATTTCCCTGCTTAGAAGTCTTCAATGTTTTTATATTATTATACATATAAGCTTCCATAAATAATAGATATTGTTCTATTTGTGTTCTGTTATTTTTATGCATGAAATATATACTACATATTCCTTTGGAACTAACCTTTTCAACTAAACATCTTATTTTTTAATGTTATCCTCATCAATTCATAAGTTCCAATGAATTTTTTTCAACTGATGAATGGGGTTCAATTTTATCACAAAACCAGCCCTATGGAGGGCTATTGTGTTAGTACTACTTTTTCATTGCAGTGAACAATGCTACAATTAAGTTTCTTGAAACTGTCTCTTGTGCAAATGTATGAGAGTTTCTTTAAAAACTTAGAAAACAAATGGCAAGGTCATGGGAATTGCACATTTTGAGCTTCACTAGATGCTTCATCATTGCATAGGAATGATATATTCTAAGTTTAGGATAGTGGTTATCTGAAAAGAAAGGGAGGGAAAGGAGGAAGAAGGATGTGGGTTTTGGATTTTAGCTGAAATGAAACATTATATTTCTTCAAACTATGTGAAGCAAATGCAAAATACTAGGCTCAATGATGACTACAGAGGTCTACTTTAGTATTTTTATGTTAGTTTATACTTTCAGAACATTTACTAATTTAAAATATATTAATAAAGCATTCAATGGTGTCTCATAGCTTAGAATAAAATCTGAGCCTTTATTGTGACTTACAAGGCCCCCCTTGATCTTTTTGGTTTTTATTGATCTGTCAGCCTCATTGAAGAAAGCATACTACCCTTATCTGACCTCCTCAGTTGGGGTTTGCTCTCTGGAAATGCATTATCTTCATACATTTTCCTCTGCTGAGGCACCATTGCTTTCCCCCCAATTTCTCACAGAGCCATTTACTTATTCAATTCTTCCTCATATCTCAGATCTTACCTTAGATGTTACTTTCTTGGAAATCCTTCCCTGACCCTATGAGGTTGTTTAACTTTACCTCATTGTACCTTCCCATAGCACTTTTTACTTCTCACTTTGCAACAACCTTTACATTTGTAATTATTTCTTCAACATCTATCTTTTAAAAATAATTGATTGAGCCCTTGGCTGATGTGGCTCAGTTGGTTGGAACATCATCCCATGTATCAAAGGTTACAGGTTAGATCCCCAGTTGGGGCACATACAAGAGGCAACCAATTAATGTTTCTTTCTCACACCGATATCTCTTTTCTCTCTCTCTCCCTCTCCCTCTCTCTCTCTCTCTCTCATTCTTTAAAATAAATTAAAAATAAATAAATAACTAAATTGAGTGATTGATTTGTATCTATGATTCCCATTACACTTTTTGATCCCTTAGAGCAGAAACTGTATCTGTGTTGTCTAAACTCTATTTCCAGCATCCAGCCTAGCACATAGTATTCAAAAAACAGTCACTGGAGATTGAAGGTGTCAAAGAAACATTTGTGGATAGTGCTAGATAGGGTGTGCTGGATCCACCAAATTTGCTCCCAATCCAAGATACCTATGGAGATGTAGGGCAAGAGGCATGAAACTTAAAACATAATAAAATGAGAGTCACATCACCACAAATATGTCAGAGGCTGAGAGCATAAAGCAGCGAGGCCTTGTCGCCCATGTAAGTACATATTGTTGGGGTTGACGCTAAGCCCATTCCACACCTGGTTTCAGAGTTGGTGCAGGACAGAACAGGAATTGGCACAAAATGGTGTGAGCCACAAGCAGGACTCACAGATCAGGAATCAAACAGCAGACGTTTGAGGGAAGAAGTCCTTACCTAGACAATCAGAGAAGTGACCAGATGGCAGAATGACATGTCTTAGTCAAGAGCTCTACATGTACAAGTCCTTGTGAGAAGGTATCAATTTATCACAGAGTGGATAGGGACAGAATCTATAATAAAAGTAATATGTTAATTAGACTGGACAGCTGAATGACCTTCTGGACAACCTTCTGGTCGAAGCCAGGGCTGCGAGGGCCGAGGCAAGCCACTGCGGCTGTGAGTGCCAAGCCCCTTGCATGAATTTTGTGCATCGGGCCTCTAGTCATAAAAATAAAGAATGATACTCTTATTATTGTCCTAACATGCAAACACTTGAGTACTTTGTCACTTGGTCACAAAATGAAGACTAGATAAAATATTTTCACAATTTCATGTGGGGTGACAGAGCTGGAAATCACAGGTATATGATATTTGTTTCATCTAAAATGCAGAAATATGTTATGTTAGAACTTCACATAAGGGCAGATCCAAGGCAAAGAGAAGTCAAGCATTACAAACAATCTATGACTTTCAAGAAAAACATCTGTTTTCAATTTTGTCTGTACCTTAGCAGTTGCTGCAAATTATCTACATCCTAAGAAACTACTTATTTATGCTATAATTGTGCAAAACTGAATAAAGACATCTAGAAAGAGCTCTCCTCCCCCAAATAGATTTTAATAAAATGGGTTATTTTGTCTACCTGATTCTAAATCACTGAATTGACTGAATTCCCATAACTAACTAGTTTTCTTTTAGTTATTCTGATAATTATTTGACTGTCAAGATATCATTTTTTTTTTATATAAACTTCGCATAGATAATGAAAACATATGCAGTCTGCAGAGGCAGCTCTTTAAACCTACCAACTCTTTCACTTCTCTTGCTCTTGCTCTAGTGCTGTGATAAAACGTATTACTTTCCTTCCCTCCTAAGAGATTCCTTGGGGCCAATATCCTGGACCCCATAATTCACTCAAAAGCCAAAGTTATTGTCAAGGCAGCAGTTATATCCCCAAGAGTTTCAATAAATAATTCATCAAATGCATTCATTTCCAGAAGATTCACTCAGCTGTGAACCTGGTTCTTTTTCAAGATAGTACAAATATTGCCTCAAAATTGAAGAGGGAGTTCAGCATGGACCAACTATTGGGAAAGGTGAGGTAGCCAGACAAATTTTAGTCTATAAACATTGAAGTAGATTGTAAATGTCTGTTTACTTGCAAATTCATTGCTGTCTTCCAGAGCAGCACTTGCAACCACAGGGCAGGAGAGGGAGGGAGAGAACCCCCAGATTGAGGAGGAAATAGCCTTTGGTGGGCCCACAGCAGTTTTGGCAATGCCCCAGGGAAAAAGCAAATACCCCAGGTGGCTGTTGCACCTAAGGACATAAGGGAGGTCCAAGATCAGTATTTCTTCAGTTGATGTGCATTTATTTTGTCTCTATATAGCCTCACTGGAAGTAAAAGTAATAATCCCTAACCTGCCATTTAAACAAGCAGAACTGTATTCAATTTCACATTTGTCACTCGAGGAATAAATACTATACCTTCCTGCAAAACTAATGGTCATTTGTGTGGCTTTGGCACATTACCAGCATTTTCCCCAAGCACGTCCCTCTTCTTGCCACTCCTGCCCATTAGCTTTGGCATCAGTCCTCCCTGCTTAGCACAGAGGCAAACACTGGACCAGCCCATGTAGGCTCACAGTTCTGGAGACTTCTGCCTCAGAGTTTCCACTGGAGTGTGGAAACCTTTAGAAAGTCTAGGGGACGATGCACCTAGGATACTACATCACTAGGAGAGACACTCAGGAAAATGTTTGTCTCTTTGCTGAACCTAACACAGTGTCTATCAAAAGGACTTGATCAATCATTCTTTTCAATATTCTGTCTTTTCTATTTTGACTATAAGCCAGGTGAGGGAAGAAATGATCTTTCTTGCTGACTATGTGCCTAGAACTTGATCATGATTTAAGAAATACAGTATTTGTTGCATGAATAAATATTTAGTGGATGGCTGGCTGAGGGGCGCACACTTTCTTATAGGTCTTTGGATCGCACAAAGTAATATATTATTTGCAATGAATCATGCTGATATTCCTATAAAATGACATTAAGGTTATATTATTATCCCAGAAAGAGGAAAAAATCCTGGTTAAACCTTCACTTTAGCTCCATTAGGTACAGTTAGTGATATAAAAGGAAGGAAAGCCATTTAGGAGCTCTGTGCTTATTAAGCTCACAAGGATTCCTGAACTGAATATCATTTGCATTACATAATTTTTAAAGTTTTAATTTTAGTAAATTACTGTGTGAGCATGTCGCTGGAGTAGGGGAAACCATTTGTGTTTTCACTGGGGTCTGCCATGTCAACCGCATCTCTAAGCACAATGACAATAGTTCCTGCTTTTAATCAATTTCCAGATCTCTTTGTCCCATAGACTGGCATTTCATGAGTGAGACTATTGCGGAGACTCATAAATAATACCTTTCGAGGAGGCGGGCGTGTGCGTAAGGAAGGAGAGGAAGGTCACCCTTTTATCGGGCTTTCATATTCTGTCAGTGGGACAGCAACATAATTAGAACCAGGTTTTTGAAAAATCTAAAACATAAATTATTTCTCTCTCAGGTGCCTTAGTGCCATTACCATATTAGTTTCAATGGCATTTGGAGGGAAAAGAACTTGACATGGGTCTACATGTGAACACAATTTTGTTCTTTTCTTTTTTGATGAGGAATCCCTGCTAATATTTAATAATGTGACTTTGCCCTATGAAAATAGGTTCCCTGGTGAAGAATAGACATAGATGACATCCCATGATAGGCAAGGCCAAAAAATCATTATTATTACTATTATTAATTTTACTCAAAAATACTAGTCTGAGACAACCCGTTCCATGGAAAATGTGTGTGGATCTGCACTCATATATAAATAGTGCCAGAAAACTGCAGAAACATTGAACATACATTCATTCAAGGACCAAAGAACACTGCTAAACTAATTAACAATACATCTCGCAGGGGTGCTGGTACTTAGGAGAGCGGCTAATTAAATTTGACAGGTCCTCTTAGATTTGTCTGAAGTTATGCTGAATATTATTTCATGTCTACAGAGAGGGGGCAATAAAGCATTAAGGAACAAAATCACAAGGAAAAAGAAAACTAGTGGTCGGATGAGGCAGGGTAAAAGAAAAACTGGAATACTGGTCATTGGGTAGCATTTGCTGACAATTTTTCCTAAAAAGAAATACAGAATTTAAGGAAATGTGGTGCTGCACTTTGACCTTCACCAGGCCTGTAGGCCCAGGACTCTGAAAAACCTCTTCTAATTGTAAGCTTCGTCTTTGAGAATGCAGTAGCCTCCCAGGACCTGGTTTTATGCATAAAGTTATTATCCCCTTTTGTATTGGGTCTGTTGTAAATGTTCATTATAATCACTGCTGCTTAATTTAGCAGATGGTTGGAACTGAACAATTC
This sequence comes from Myotis yumanensis, assembly GCF_028538775.1. NCBI lineage: Eukaryota > Metazoa > Chordata > Mammalia > Chiroptera > Vespertilionidae > Myotis > Myotis yumanensis. The sequence continues at coordinate 135,401,859 of NW_027223754.1, forward strand.
TTCTCCGAGGAATTAAATGTGGTTATGTCATTTCCCTAGTTGATTTAAAAGAAGTAATTTGAGATCAAGTCATGTTTCCGTTTCAGTATTAGCTCAGAATCATTGCCATAGATGTTTTCTTTTCTCCACTTCTATGATTTTGACTATCTGTGATGAACTGGGTGGGTCGTCCATATTTTTGGCTTTTGATGTTCTTCAATAAAGAAATAAAAATGAATAAAACATTGTACCCAAATCGCATGTTTTGCTACATGTTTCATCAGGAGCCCAAAAGGGATTTTTTCTACTACATTTGCACAGCACTGTTTCTCATCTGTTGTCAACAAATAGAAGGTGGAGAGAAATTATTTCTTACACCAAATTGCTGCTACATGTTAATTCCATCTGCCATGAGTACCTTGCACTGCTCTCAAGATACTGACGATCAAATATAATTAGCATGAAACAGAGAAACTTTATCTTAAAAAAAAATCCTCAAAATCTTCTAGTCAGAATGCCAGCAATGATTTGTTGTTGTTGTTGTTGTTGTTATTCAAGGGGTATTCCATTGGCTGAGGACTATTTTAACAGAATCACACACTTTGAAAGACAAGAAAATAAAAAAGGAGGGAGTGCACACAGTTCCAGATCTCTGGGTCACTTCTCTCTACCTCAAGGGCCCTTCTAAAAAGGTAGTATTTCTAAACCAAGATTTCACCATTCATAAGGGCTTATTCTTATGTTATTCAATCTTTTTGAACTTCCCATTTCTATGCTCTCCCAACCTCCTACTGTTCCTGTTGATCTTTACTGTGGATGCCACAGGAAGCAAAGGGAGGATAATATTTGAGGGTGTGCATAGATGGTTGATTTAGTCAGCGGAGTTCTTTACTGTGCCATTACATTTTGTATATAGAAGCTTTCTCGGAGGAAGTAAAGGATCTTAATTTCAAATAGGAAGTAAGCTTTGCAATTCCCCTGTGAAACTGGCAAATTATATTACAAGAGACCGACATCTTCTAGACTACAGAGTGTTGGGATTGTGATAGGAAGTAGTTAGGAAACCTGGGTTTGTGCTTGTGTTTGCCACTTGCTAGCATTTTAGGTTCTTCTGTTTTAGTATCCTCTTCGCAACCATAAATTATGGCCATTAAGATTAATGGGGTAATGTGTGTGTATATACTCATATATATAAAATAATGTATACATATTCCATTTATATTAAAGTTCTCTATGAATGATAAAAATACTTTTTGTGTACAAAATAGTTTTAACTATTATTATTGTCAGTAAACTCTCCCCTTTCTGCAGAGAAAGTGAGAAAAGGAGTGATAAGATATCATCTGTGGGCATTCTTGCACCCTGCCTCCGTCTGTTCTCACTACAGCTGCTCTCACCTTGGTAACCCTCTAAGGAGATAAAGGAACAGATGTACAATCTTCTCCGTGCATGGTCAGCTAAATGCCTGAATCCCCAACAGGAAGATGGTAGCCACTGTGGTGCTGATAAATAGCAGCCAAGCCCAGCTGAAATAGGTTTGCAGCTGTCTTCCCAAGAGAAATGTTCTCTCGGCCTGGCAGAGGGGAAACAGTGTGTTTTATAGTCAGACACACTCATTCTCTAATCACAGTTTATCTGCTTATCTATCAGCAGTTAGATCTGGGCAGTTACTCAGTCCTTGTAATTCTTGTAATCTTGGTTCTCTCCTCATAAATTAGAAAGAATTGAACCTTTCAGGATATTATTAGGGTTAAGCAAGAAGATAAAGTGAAACTTATGGCACAGTTTTGATCACTTAGTATAGCGGTTCTCAACCTGTGGGTCGAGACCCCTTTGGGGGCTTCGAACGGCCCTTTCACAGGGGTCCCCTAAGACCATATCAGATATTTACATTATGATTCATAACAGTAGCAAAATTACAGTTATGAAGTAGCAACGAAAATAATTTTATGGTTGGGGGTCACCACAGCATGAGGAACTGTATTAAAGGGTCATGGCATTAGGAAGGTTGAGAACCACTGACTTAGTAGGTCTTCATTACATGGTGCATCCTGTCTTTATTTCAACCTTAATTCTCCTATTGTTTTGGCAGCATCCAAGAAGCTATCAGAACCATTCATTGTAGAACCCAGCTTGCTGAGCCAGTACATCCCACCCATTCCCCCAAACCAGCATCTCTCCTAGAAAAAATATTCTGTGTTTCTTCCTGTAAACTTCAGTGACATTCATTGGAAAAGTTATCCTTTTGCCATAATTTATTATAGTTCAAAATAGCTTTCCAATCAGTTCAGTATTAGAATTATTATTGTGTTTTGCAAAGCAGATGATGGAAGAAAGAGCTAGAGAGCTCTTAGGTACTTTTCCTTTTAGACTACGGTATTCGGTTTAACTTTTTGTCTTAAATTGAGCTTCATTTGAAACCAAGGCAAAACTTTTTATCTGTAGCCCATTTCTTATAAGGATTTACAAACCTTTAAAGTCAGTTTTGCTATCGGTTTGCATTTATTTTACATGAGCTCCCTAGTGGTTATGCTGAGAATACAGTCATTTATGTGATTCAGAGATAAATTATTCCTGCAAACAAAGATAAAAGAGCAATGTTATTGAAAGTTTACACAACAAATGAGTCAAGTCACAGAATCAGAATTTTTGAAATAAATGAGAACTTAAAGGTCATATTTCAATATTTTATTTTTGAACAGCTACCGTTATTGAACATTTTCAAATGTCATAGAGTATTCTGGTAAATGCATCACATAAGCATAATGTGGACTTTAAACAACACATATTGTTTAAAATCCACATTATCTCCATTTAACAGGTGAAAAAATGAAGATCTGAAAGGTTTAATAAATTTTCCAAGACCACGTGGCAGAGAAAGACTTAGAGATGGCTAATTCTTGGTCCTTTGCACCAAGTGGTGATATGTTGTTTTAGGAGAAGTAAAACAGGTTAAGAAACAGAGCCCAAGGGCTCCTAGTAGGTTTGAAGAGGACCAGAGATGGAATGAGACATTTGGTTCCTAAAGACCCAAGTCATTCTTCATTTTGACCTTTTTACCTGCTAAGATATAATGAGATGGGTTTCCGTCATATTTTTCTTGCAAGTTTTCATTTAATATTGAGAAATTAAACAAAAACATGGCTCTATTATTTGTCTTTTTTATTTTACACTAGAGGCCCAGTGCATGAAATTTGTGCACGGGAGAGCGGATTCCTCAGCCCAGCCTGCACCCTCTCGCAACCTGGGACCACTGGCTCCTAACTGCTTGCCTGCTTGCCTGCCTCATTGCCCCTAACCACTTGCCTGCCTGATTGCCCCTAACCACTCTGACTGCCTGATCACCCCTAACCACTCACCTGCCTGCCTGATCACCCCTAACCACTCTGCTTGCCTGCCTGATCAACCCTAACTGCCTCTGCCTGCCTACCTCATCACTCCTAACCTCTCTGCCTGCCTGATATCCCCTAACCCCCACTGCCTTGGCTTTGTCCAGAAGGACGTCTGGAATGATGTCTAGAAGGTCATTCGGCTGTTAAGTCTAATTAGCATATTATACTTTTATTATTATAGACTAGAGGCCCGGTGCACAAAAATTTGTGCACTCGGCGGGGGGGGGGGGGGGGGTCCCCTAGCCCGGCCTGTGCCCTCTCACAGTCTGGGACCCCTCGAGAGATAACGACCTGCTGGCTTAGGCCTGCTCCCGGGTGGCAGAGGGCAGGCCCAATCCCTAGGTGCAGCCCCTGGTCGGGCTCAGAGCAGGGCCGATTGGGGAGTTGGGGGGCCGCCCCGTCATGCACAGAGCAGGGCAGATCGGGAGGCTGCAATGCCACCCTCAGTCACGCTCAGGGTAGACTGATTGGGGGGTTGGGGCACCTCCCCCTGTTACACTCAAGGCAGGGTCGATGGGGAGGTTTCGGCGCCACCCCCTGTCACGCACAGAGCAGGGCCGATCAGGGGCTTGAGGAGCTCCCCCCTGTCACACACAGAGCAGGGCCCATCAGGGGGTTGGGGCGCCGCCACTGTCACACTCAGGGCAGGGCCGATGGGGAGGTATGGCTCTACCCCGTCTCACATAGAGCAGGGCCGATCAGGGGGTTGGGGCGCTGCCCCCTGTCACACACAGAGCCGCAGGGCAATCAGGGCGTTTGGGCGCTGCCCCCTGTCACGCTGATCCCGGTGCCGGGAGGCCTCGCGGCTCCGCTGATCCTGCCCGGCAGGGTCACAGATCCGGGTCCCAGACCGCAGACAGCCTTGCCTGCTGCCGCCTGCCTTCAGTATGCACATTAGCCGCCATCTTGTTGCTTCAGGGTGGGGGTCCCCACTGGGGTGCCTGGCCAGTCTGGGTGAGGGGCTGAGGGCCGTTTTCAGGCTGGCGGGCGACTGGAGCTCCAAACCTCTCCTTTTTTTCTTTTTTCTTTATTCTGGCATTTATTTACCTTCCATGGCTGTCACTGGAGCTGAGAGCCGGCTTTCTCTCTGAGGCTCGGCTGAAAGCAGGTTTCTGGCCTTTGTTTTCTGTATTCGAAACAATGTTACGACTCCAGCTCTGAGATCCCGGCTGACTGACAGGAGGTTTCTGGGCTTTTGTTTATCTTCTATAAATGTTACTATGTTTCCAACTGAAGCTCAGAGGTCGGTGGGGAACATTGGAGTCCTCTGTCACTGAAGGAAGCAAGCCTCCCTGTTCGCATCAGCTGCCTGGCTGCCAGCCGCCATCTTGGCTGACAGTTACTTTGTATATACTCACTGATTAGCCAATGGGAAGGGTAGCGGTCGTACGCCAATTACCATGTTTCTCTTTTATTAGTGTAGATTGCCTTAATTTTCCATTTGTATTTATGTTTTCTTTTTCATAATTCTCTACTTCTATTTCTATTGCATCATTACTTTTCATTATATAGGGCCTTTTAAATTTCCTCAGTTCCTTATGGGATAGGTAAGGAATCAATGAATGAATGAGTGAGTGAGTGAATGAATGAATGCATGAATAGCTATATAAAGAAATAAAAAGGCCCAAACAAAATGAAATCATTTAGGGCTATAAGAAGTAGGGTGTTTTGACTAGCAGATGATGCTCCATCTCCTCTTTTCCCTATATTTTACTCTATACTTTAAAGCATCACAGTCCATTGTGTATCCTGGAGAAGTACAGCCAGCCTATGGCCCATAGGAAGTAACCCCTGACACTGTAGGAACTTTTTCACGCAATTGTGCAAACCATCTTGATTTGCTCCAGCATTTTTACTCACTGCTTGGTTGGATCCAGGTTTGGATTCAGGGATCTTTACCCTATGGCTTTTGATTTTACCTCCCATGCCTTGCTTGATGGCTCAGTAAGGTTGACTCTCTGGACTTGGGTCCTCCCAGCTTTCCCAGGCCTTGATTAGAACTTTCTGCTCCTTTCTCCTCTCTTCATTCCAAGCTTGGCCCGCAGGTAACAAATCCTGCTCCCAGCTGAATGGAGTACTACTCAAGACAAGAGCGTTCTTCCCAATTAATCAGACATATTTCCCAGGCAGTGACGATTTTATCCATGTCTCTCCAAAATCATATGGTTGCCTCAGAGCAGCAAACATTAATACAACATAAACTCAATTAAAAAAAAAAAAAAGAAAAGAAAAGCTCAGAGGATAAAGGTACCCATAAAGTGAAATAATGATTCCATTGAAATGTAAGTTAAGACTGCCACCTGGTCATATATTCCTCAAGCCTCTGAATTAACTCAAAGAATGGATTTACAGTATTGGCTTGGATGATTGATCCTGACTATCAAGGAAAATTGGATTGCTACTGCAAAATTGAGGTAAGGAATGTGATTAAGTCATCAGAAAACTTCAACAACCCAATCTAGGCAGGACTATTAATGGCTCAGAAACCTCAGGAATGAAGGTTTGGGTCACTGTACCAGGTAAAGAATTACAACCAACTGAGGTATTTGCTGAAGGCAAAGAGAACACAGAATGGGTAGTAGAAAAAAGTAGGTATAAATACTAGCTACAAGCATGTGACCAGTTACAAAAACAAGGACTATAATTATCTGGAGTATTTCTTCCTTTCTTTGTTATGAATATTTATGGGTATGTGTGTACTATAACAAGCAAATACCATTTTTTCTTTTCTCTTTTATTTCCTTATCATGTAATATTAGATACATTAACTTTATAGCACAGTATTCAGGAATTGCATCATGTTCAGCATAATTATGACCTAGATATTGTCATTATTTAGAGATTAGTATGGTTTAAAGAGATATGAATGGGTGCCAAGTTGATGAGACTTGCTATGGTTAATTTTACATCTCAATTTGACTTAGCTGCAGGTGTTGCAGACATTTGGGTAAGCGTTATTGTGAGGGTGTATGTGAGAGTGTTTCTGGATGGGATCAACACTGAATTGTAGACTGAGTTAAACAGAGTGCCCTCCCCAATATGGGTGGGACTCATCCAATCCATTGAGGGTCTGAATAGGAAAGGCTGAGTGCCAGAGAATGTCCTCTCTCTGCCAGACTGTCTTTGAGCTGGGACATTGGTCTTCTCCTGACATCGGACCCAGACTTAGACAGAAACTTCCACCTCTGTCTCTCTTGATTCTTGGACTCAAACTCCGACTTGGACTGGAACTCTATCATCAGCTCTCCAGAGTCACCAGCAGATCTTGGGACTCTTCAGCTTCCCTAACCTTGTGAGCCAGTTCCTCTGCTCACAACATGCTATTGGTTCTGGTTCTGTTTTTCTGAAGAACTCTGACATACTTGCTTAACATTGAGTTGCTGCTTGCCATTATACAATAATCTGTGAGGTCATTTATAGTCTGACTACATGTCCCTTGAGTGTAGGGATAATAGTAATAGCTATTGTTATTATTACCACAATTTAATAATTACTAAACTATCCACTACAAAATCAATAAGATCTAAACTTTCTTTTTTAAAAAATATATTTTACTGATTTTTTACAGAGAGGAAGGGAGAAGGATAGAGAGCTAGAAACATCGATCAGCTGCCTCCTACATACCCCCTACTGGGGATGTGCCCGCAACCAACCAAGGTACATGCCCTTGACCGGAATTGAACCCGGGACTCTTCAGTCCGAAGGCTGACACTCTATCCACTGAGCCAAACTGGTCAGGGCTAAACTTTCTTTTATACTTAAAAATGCCAGGCATTGTTTTAAATACATCACTATACTAATGCATGCAATCCTTACAACCCTGTGAGTCAGGTATTATTATGATGCCAATTTATTGGTAAGAAAACTGAGGCACAGAGAGGTTAAAATATTCAGTTATACAGTACACACTACACTCAGGGCTTGAAACCCAGCATGCTGGACCTACATCTCCATTGTGAAAACCGTATCTTAGGTTATTCTGCTTTATAATCCCATAATGGAAGGTAATGGTTTTCTTCATATTGTATTCCCTGCACCTAATACATCAGAGAAACAGCCTTAAAATATGGTATTAAGTAAGTAGTCCTGAAATTGAATCCCAGTCCTAGATCAATCACTTTCAGCTGTGTGACTGGGGGCAAATTACTTAACCTGTCTGTGCCTATGCTAGATTCTAGAACAGGGGTGGGCAAACTTTTTTACTCGAGGGCCACAATGGGTTCTTAAACTGGACCAGAGGGCCGGAACAAAAGCATGGATGGAGTGTTTGTGTGAACTAATATAAATTCAAAGTAAACATCATTACATAAAAGGGTACGGTCTTTTTTTTTTTTTTTTTTAGTTTTTTTCATTTCAAACGAGCTGGATCCGGCCCGAGGGCCGTAGTTTGCCCACGCTGTTCTAGAGTAACAGAGAGGAAACAGACTTGGTGTTGTCCTTAAGGCATCTAGAGACTAGTTCATAAACTGATATACACATAATGGAGTGTAATGAGTGGACTAACCCTATAACCTAAATATTATGGGAGAACAGAGGGTGAGACACCTAACTTTGATTGAGGGGAAATCAGGGGGAGGGGGAGGGTGCCATTACCAAACAATGTTGATGACCTTCTGCCGTGAGCTATTTGTAGTAGCAAAGAGAATAGGCTATTCTCATATCCATTTCTCCAAATGTCAAGATAATGCTGCAGGAGACAATATTTTGTTAGGATGAGCAAACTCAAGTCTGACTTTACCTGTGGAGAGATTACATGGCTATTTACAAATTGCATATTGAACAAATATGAGAAAGAGTCCTCTGGCCCCACAACTCTTGGTATATTATTGAGACCAAATAGGTTCAATGCCTAAAGGAAGAAAGAGAAGGGCATGTCAGTGAGAAGGCATTTACCTACAAGTGACTGAATGCAAATGAAGACTGCCTCACAGACAGGGATGCTTCTTCTCATGAAACAGGAAGTCTGGCAATAGCAGGTATTGGCCTTCGTTCAGCTGCTTAAGAATTTTACCTGGAACGCAGGTCCTTTCCTTTCCTCTAGGGTGTTGGCTTTTACTTTTATATTCATCACCCTGCAGTTGCAAGATGGCTGTCCTCACGTCCAGATTTCACTTTCATATTCAAGACCTGAAGGGGAGTTAAGATGCCAGCCTTTATGAAGAAAGCAGAGCTTTTCCAGAACTCCCCCAGCAGACCTCTGCTTGCATTTCATTGTCACATGGGCACTGCCAGCTGGACTGGAGCCTGGAAAAGCAAGAGACAGGAGTATCAAGATTGGCTTAGACGAGAGTCGGCAAGCTTTTTCTACAACAGGCCAGATAGTACATATTTTAGGCTTTGCAGGGCATACGGTCTCTTTTGTAATCACTCCAGCCTGCCATTCTAGTCTGAAAGCCACCATAGACAATACATAAACATTGAATATCCCAATAACACTTTCTTTATGGACACTAAAATGTAATGTAACGCTCACATAGTATGAAATATTATTTTGATTTTTTAATCATTCCAAATGTAGAAAACAATCTGAGCTCACAGGCTGTATGAAAACAGATGGTAGGCCTGATTTGGCCCATGAGCTCATTCTTTGCTGACCTCTGGCTTGGACCACTAACAACCCATCCACTGGATCTATGCAAAAAGCTATGTCAAAGTTGGTGTTCTAATAGTTCTCATAGTTGTCTCTAAGGGAGAAATTAATACTGGATAGACAACTAACAATACTGCAATAAAGGGTAGGGTTTAATTTTCTATACAAAATATACTAATATAAAGTATTTGGTATATAAATCAGGGCATGATATTCTATTTTCTTTCTTTTTCCTCCACTTTAATGGAGAATTCTTTTTTTTTATTATTCATAAAAGCTTTTTCTCTGCTTCATTAGAGCAGCTGGTATCCAGACTTTGGTTTTTTAGTAATTAATATTAGGAACGTCTCTTGGAGGGCTATCTATTTTTAATCAACACGGCATTGATTACTGTCTGTGTGCACACTTTAAAGGGAAAGCTAGATAGCCCTAAAATTATGAATTAGAAACTCTATTTAAATGTTTTAAAGTTTTCTTCCTGGGCCTCCAGTGGTGAGGGACATGCAAATAGAATCCCAGCATAGAAAAAGATATTCTGCATTCTGCTTTGGCCCAATCTCATTATACATTCTCCACTTATAAGAGAGAAAAATTAAAAAGATTTGCAGCAAGCAAAAAAAAAACAAGCTCCCTCTTTATACATTTAATTACAAAGGCAATTTCCTTTATAGCCTACTTACAGGAATACCTCTTAGCATGTTGCCAACAGTATCACAACTTGTTTATTCAAAGGTTATGTGTGAATGAGAGCCTTTTGATATTAATCAAGTAATTTGCTAGCATTGCTGGGAAAAGGAAAATGTTAGCTTTATCCTGAAAAAAATGAAACAGCCCATTAATCAAGTTCACTCTATTGAAGACAATTACAGGGAGAAAGAGGGCAAGCAGACCCTTCAGATAAGAAATTTCTAAACTGATGAAACTTTTAATAGGGTTTGGCATAGACCTGTGCAGAGAAAGTGATTAAGTAAACTTTAATTACCTTACAAATTATATATATCATCTATTTATAGATTCAAAGGTTACCATTTATCATTGAAAAAATCCTAATGAATTGCCAAATTCAAGAGCAAAATCCCTGCACATGGACTATTTTGCTAATGTTCATTTATTATCTCCAGTTAAAGTTAAAAGGTGAAATAGAATATGCATGTTCTTAAACATCTGTCTCATTTTTTTGGTTCCCTCAGCAGCTCACTCTCATAGGTTTGAGACTGGGTTTTCATCAATCAAAATTAAATTCCGCAGTAGGAGGCATTTAAAACTATTTGTATAAATGTAGCTGAATGGGATAGGGTTGCAAGATAAGGGATATGAAAAATAATACTGTTCTGAGGCAATGTGTTGCATAATAAGGAGGGGGTCTTTTTTTCTGTCATGATAAATTGCAAAAATCCATTAGTCAAACACTAACAAAGAGTTAAGTTTTATGAGTCAGGCATTATCTGAATTAGTTAACAACATTAAAACTACTTGAGAGAAAAGAGAAAAAATGTTTCATAATATTGCCTCTTATTTCCCCAATTTATTTGCAAGCTTTATTGTTAATATAATTAAAAATTAAATAATGGTATGATGTTAGCCATCAGAAAAAGGCAAATAATAACTCAATGAGATACACACCGACTAGGATGGCTATATTAAAAAAAAAAAAAAACACAGAAAAGATCAAATATGGGTGAGAATATGGAGAACTTGGAACCCTCATACATTGCTGGTGGGAACGTAAAATGCTGCAGCCACTGTGGAAAACTGTTTGGCAGATGCTCAAAAAACTAAATGTAGAGTTATTCTGTGACTGTACAATTCCACCCAAAAGAATTGAAAACACGTGTCCACACGAAAATTCATACACAAATATTCATAGCAGCACTCTTCATAATATCTGAAAAGTGGAAACAACTCAATTTTTAAAAAGATATGACGAAAAATTTAGTCTTAAAGAAATTTTCCAATATTTAAAAAATTCTAGGTAATCATCTTTGAATATCCCCAAAACCCCTTTGTAAGTTGAATAGTGGAGAAAATATATATATTAACAGTAGATGTTGGAGTCTTCTGTTAATGGCGGAAGTGTCTTTGTTACAGCAGGAGTGCTGTCCTTAAATGCCTCTAACAGGGGTCCTCAAACTTTTTAAACAGGGGGCCAGTTCACTGTCCCTCAGACCGTTGGAGGGCCGGACTATAGTTTAAAAAAAACTATGAACAAATTCCTATGCACACAGCGGCAGCAAAAACACCCAGCGGGCCGGATAAATGTTTCAGCGGGCCGTATGTGGCCCGCGGGCCATAGTTTGAGGATCCCTGCTAGAGGCCATGCAGAAGCAGAGTGTGGGGACAGTGACACGCGATAGTGAAGTCCTGTGTGAACGGAGCAGCAGCTGCCAGCAGGGATTGGCCTCCATTGCCAGGTATCTTGTATTTCAAGGAAAGCCTAAAACTCAGGTGCATTTTTGTTGTTGTTTTGTTTTGTCTTGTTCTTAATGTTTTTGTTGATTTTGAAAGAGAGAGGAAGAAGGAAGAGGGATAAAGAGGTAGAAACACTGATGAGAGAGAAACATTGATCGGCTGTCTCCTGCACACCCTGGGCTAGGAATGGAGCCCACAACTCGGGCATGTGCCCTGACCAGGAATTGAACCAGTGACCTCTTGGTTCTTGGGTCAACGCTCAATCACTGAACCACACCAGCGGGCTTAGGTGGGATTGTTTGTTTGTTTGTTTGTTTGTTGGAAAACTCTGATTCCTAAACATTTGCTCACATTTTTTAAACATGGGTAGAATTTAAATGCAGCCTGTGGGCTGCCAGTTTTTAAACTCTGTTTTTGGAAAACACCTGGATAATCTGCTTGCCTTATAGTAAGATGGGGCTGCAGGCCTTTGCATAAGAAGATAACAGGGGTTTTGAGACTGTGGTACAGGCAGCAGAGAGCACTGCCTGAGAGGGAGAAAGAAACTGATGAGAGGAGAGAGGTAACTGATGAGAAATTCCACTTGTGGCTAGAGAAATTTTAAGAACAAGGATGTTCAATTAAGTCCACTCTGTCACCTCCAACCTTTACAGCTGGCTACACGCAAAAATGTGAATGGTTTGGGGGGAAATGGAAAAAGAGTCTGTTTTCTGTAACCGGTGCTTCACAGAGCAAAAAGAAATAAAAACCACAAGAGAAGAGCAGAAGTGGGGCTAAGAGCTCCAAAATGTGAGAGATGGGTAGACACAAAAACTGGGGAGTGGCACTAAAATTCCCATAGAGGATGAATAGCAAACATCTGTCTGAGCGCAGTTGACACCTGGATTGCGAGACAAAGCTTCAATAGGTACAATATTTTCACAGACATAATTAATACCAACCTCCAGAATGAACAAAGAGAGAAAGATAACAGGGTAATTGGACAAAAGCTAAATTATTTTTGTGAGCCTATGTATTCTTATAACTGAGCAATCTTTTGCTCCTTCCCCAATCCTCTCACCATGTAGAAATGCAGTTTGTCTCCAGTTTTAAGTGCAAATCTTAGATGGAAACTCTCCTCAATCATATCTGATCCTTAGAGACTAGGGCATTGATTGTGTCCATACCCATCAAGGCCTACCCAGGGTTTAGACTGAAGTTATAAGTTTGGGAGACTGACTGCTTTCATACTGAATGCGATCCTGGGTGAGTCATGTGCCCACTCTGAGCTTCTGAATTCTTATCTGGAGTTTGAATTGGAAGATAATTGTATGTTTCTCCTGTCTACTTTGCCAAATTGTTTTCAAGTGCTCAATATAAATAATATGAACCCTTTTGAATACTGTAAAATGCTCTGAATGCAAAAATATAATTACAAGAGGAACAAAATCTTGAGCATGAGAAAGAACAAAATAATTAAAATTATGTTCATTTACATGTATATCTATGGAAAGGAGCCCACTGCCTTGAAATTCTAAGCAGCAAGTTGAACAGAGGTGTCAGGTAATGAGATACAGTGTCACCTGGGGACCTAGAGCCCGAGGAGAAAGGTGACACAATTGGGGTGTTCCAGTGCTCACCTCATTTTCATCAGTGTTCAGAATTACTGAGTGTGCTGCTTCCTGTATTAGAAAATGCATACTGTTTGATGATTTGGCTAATCTCCAAAGGGAGTATGTTTCAAACTAAGACATTTAAAGGTCAATCTGGCAATTTCTTTTATCCTAAAAATGGAGAGCAGCAAATCTACATTTGTCATATCTTCTCTTTATCTGTGTGGTGTTTCTTTTTCCAAATAAGGACTGGAAAGTGACCTATAGAAAGGAGTGATTTGATGAATCACAGCAGGAGTTTGATGGTGGCAGACACTAGCAAGTGTGAAAGAGATAAACCAAGGTTTTGATAACAGGATCTTAGTAAATGTCTGCGCCCTCATCTCCTTTTGACTCCTGCTTGACTGGATTTAAATCACTCACCTAAGGACAAAAACCTTCATCTCACTTTATTTCTTCTGCTAACCAAAACATTTAAAATATGGCTCATTCCTCATAATGACTTCCTGGAGGATCAAATGTTTAGATGCTTATGTTTGAACTCATGGTTAGTTGTTGACCACCCAGCCACTGAGTGTGGTGTGTATGTTTGTGTGTGTGCGCACATCTGTGCATGCACATGTGTGTGTATAACAGAGAAAAAGTGGACAAAGTTGGTGTAAGGTTGCAGCCTATATGTATACTGTTGTTTCACTGCAAGGGGAAAATAACATGCTATTCATAGTTCACAGTTATTCTCTGACCTCCAAAGAGTTTTCATTTAGCAAGTATGCTCCAAAAACCTTGTATCTAGAACAGCCTCCAGTAAAATAAAGGGGAAAAGGCTAGCCAATTTCTTCACAAAGGATCACATCCAATTTGATATGTCTCCTGGAATCGTCCACATTGTACATTCAGTACCTGCTGCAATAGGCAAATTAATACTGGATCACAAGAAATAACCAAGCAGTGCCACCAGAGGACTGGAATGGGTCCTTGGAAACAGTTCAATCCACGCAAATGCTTCTGGGCGCCACTTGTACTTAGACCAGCTGTGTTTGGTTAGGTGCAATGCATAAACGTATCCTCAAATGAAGAGTTCTGTTTTTAAACCAGGGACTCAAATTGAATTTAGTGAGATAGGAGTTTCAGGTAGTAATAACTTCTATGTATGCCATCCATGAAAAATCCATGATGAAATCTTTCCTGGCAAATTTTGTGTCTACCTCTACTCCAAACAAGGGATGTTTTCACAAACTCTGGGTGGTTGGTGTTGGGCCATGCAGCTTGTAACCTGCAGCCAGTACTTCAACATTTTACCAGCTACATTGGATCCACTGTGAACATGTAACCTTAGCTCTGTCATTTGACTGCCCCAAACCACAGCTTCTTCATTTGTAAAGTGTAGAGGGCAAAGCCAAGGTTCCCTCTTGCTCTCTGATGTTGTGATTATGATTTCCATGAGTATTACTTTATGGCCACTTGAGAAATAGTAGCAGACTAACTCGTCTTCAGCATCACTCACGGAGCAAAATTTTGGAACAGATAGAAGTCCAAATAATAATCTATAATAATAAAAGCATGATATGCTAATTAGACCGGACATCCTTCTGGACGACCTTCCAGACAAAGCTGGGGTGCCTCCCAGTGGTGGGAGGGAAGCCCAGTTCCTGGGTGATGGAGGGAAGCCTGGGTCCCAGGTGCCAGAGGAAAGCTGGTGCCAGCAGCCGGGGGAAGGAAGGCCTACTCTTGCAGGAATTTCGTGCATTGGGCCTCTACTGAGTTTTATAAACAGAAATGACAACAAATTAAGTTCCTTGGCTCACTTTATAAAAAGACATGGGTTTTGCTGGTATATTCACATTTTCTAGATATTATCAACAGAGTAATTGGGAGAGTTAAACCCAATGGCTTATTTAAAAAGATTAACATTGATGCACTCTTCCATATCATATAATGCAAAATTATTCAATTATATTTTAATATAATACTATGTAGAATATCTAAGTATTTGGTGGGCATAGGACAGATTTCTAAAAAATTTACTTTGAAACATCATAATCCTAGTGAAATTTCCCGAGTCGTCATTATCATTAAGTGCAAAGGCCCATTTAGAGAATAACAGTCTACTGCAAAGGAAACATAGAGTATGCAGACATAAGATATAATGGCATATTTAAAATAACACAAAAAGAATTTAAAATTGAAAATCTATTGAGATTATTAATTGGCTCTATGTAAGTTAATAAGTCAATGTCTGCAGAGTTTAGAAGCTAATTATTACTAGATCAATACAGTTATTACTTACCAAATAAGATTAGAAAAAAGGGCCCACATTAAAATCAAAGGTAATTTTTTTTTTTTTTTTTTTTTTTTATTTTTATTTTTTTTTATTTTCCTCTTAAAGTATTACAAAGGGTATTACATAAGTATCCTTTTTCCCCCCCCGCCCTTGACAAACCACTACCCTCCCTTACCCCCCAGTGTCTTATGTCCATTAGTTATGCTTATATGCTTGCATACAAGTCCTTCGGTTGATCTCTTACTCCCCTCCCTCCTGCCCCCCAACTCTCTCTGGCCTTCCCACTGCAGTTTGACAATCAGTTTGAGGCAGCTCTGCCTCTGTATCTATTATTGTTCAAAAGTTTGTAATGGTCTTTATTATCCATGAATGAGTGAGATCATGTGGTATTTTTCCTTCATTGACTGGCTTGTTTCACTTAGCATAATGCTCTCCAGTTCCATCCATGATGTTGCAAATGGTAGGAGTTCCTTCTTTTTAACAGCAGCATAGTATTCCATCGTGTAGATGTACCACAGTTTTCTAATCCATTCATCTACTGATGGGCACTTAGGCTGTTTCCAGATCTTAGCTATGGTGAATTGTGCTGCTATGAACATCTGGGTGCATATATCCTTTCTGATAGGTGTTTCTGGTTTCTTGGGATATATTCCTAGTAGTGGGATCACAGGGTCAAATGGGAGTTCCATTTCCAATTTTTTGAGGAACCTCCATACTGCCTTCCATAGTGGCTGCACCAGTCTGCATTCCCACCAGCAGTGCACAAGTGTTCCTTTTTCTCCACATCCTCTCCAGCACTTGTCGTTTGTTGATTTGTTGATGATGGCCATTCTGACAGGTGTGAGATGGTACCTCATTGTTGTTTTGATTTGCATCTCTCGGATGATTAGTGACTTTGAGCATGTTTTCATATGTCTCTTGGCTTTCTGAATGTCCTCTTTTGAAAGGTGTCTATTTAGATCCTTTGCCCATTTTTTGATTGGATTGTTTATCTTCTTTTTGTTAAGTTGTATGAGTTCCCTATAAATTTTGGAGATTAAGCCCTTATCCGATATGACGTTGGCAAATATGTTTTCCCACGAGGTGGGTTTTCTTGTTGTTTTGTTGATGGTTTCTTTTGCTGTGCAGAAGCTTTTTATTTTGATGTAGTCCCATTTGTTCAGTTTCTCTTTAGTTTCAACTGCCCTAGGAGCTGTATCAGTGAAGAAATTGTTTTGGCATATGTCTGAGATTTTGTTGCCTTTGTATTCTTCTAGAATTTTTATGGTTTCCTGTCGTACATTTAAGTCCTTTATCCATTTTGAGTTTATTCTTGTGTATGGTGTAAGTTGGTGGTCTAGTTTCATTTTCTTGCATATGTCTGTCCAATTTTCCCAACACCATTTATTGAAGAGACTATCTTGGCTCCATTGTATGTTCATGCCTCCTTTGTCAAAAATTAATTGAGCATATTGGTTCGGGCTAATTTCTGGACTCTCTATTCTATTCCACTGATCTATATGTCTGTTCTTGTGCCAGTACCAGGCAGTTTTGAGAACAGTGGCTTTGTAATACAGCTTGATATCTGGCATTGAGATCCCACCTACTTTGTTCTTTCTCAGGATCGTTGCAGCTATTCGGGGTCTTTTTTTATTCCAGATGAATTTTTGGAGAGTTCGTTCTAGATCTTTGAAGAAGGCCATTGGTATTTTAATGGGAAGTGCGTTGAATGTATAGATTGCTTTGGGTAGTATGGACATTTTAATGATGTTGATTCTACCAATCCAAGAACATGGTATGTTCTTCCATCTGTTTATGTCTTCCTCTATCTCTTTTTTCAACGTCCTGTAGTTTTCTGAGTAGAGGTCTTTAACCTCTTTAGTTAAGTTTATTCCTAGGTATCTTAATTTTTTTGGTGCGATGGTAAATGGGATTGTTTTTCTGATCTCCCTTTCTGAAAGTTCACTGTTGGTGTATAGAAATGCCTCAGATTTCTTGGGGTTAATTTTGTATCCTGCTACATTGCCAAATTCATGTATTAAGTCTAGTAGCTTTTTGATGGAGTCTCTAGGGTTTTGTATGTATAATATCATGTCATCTGCAAATAAGGACAGTTTTACTTCCTCTTTTCCAATTTGGATGCCTTTTATTCCTTCTTCTTGCCTAATTGCAATGGCTAATACTTCCAGTACTATGTTGAACAGGAGTGGTGAGAGTGGGCATCCCTGTCTTGTTCCTGTTCTTAGGGGAAATGGTGTTAGTTTTTGTCCATTGAGTATGATGTTGGCAGTGGGCCTGTCATATATGGCTTTTATTATGTTGAGGTATGATCCTTCTATTCCCACCTTTCTGAGAGTTTTTATCAAAAATGGGTGTTGGATTTTGTCGAATGCTTTTTCTGCATCAATTGATATGACCATGTGGTTTTTTTCTTTCAATTTGTTTATGTGATGTATCACATTTATTGATTTACGGATGTTGTACCATCCTTGCATCTCTGGGATGAATCCTACTTGGTCATGGTGTATGATCCTTCTGATGTACTGCTGGATCCGATTTGCTAAGATTTTGTTGAGGATTTTGGCATCTATGTTCATGAGGGATATTGGCCTGTAATTCTCTTTCATTGTGATGTCTTTACCTGGTTTTGGTATTAGGGTGATGCTGGCTTCATAGAATGAGCTTGGAAGCGTTCCTTCCTCTTGAATTTTTTGTAGTAGTCTGAGGAGGGTAGGTTTTAGTTCTTCCTTGAATGTTTGGTAGAACTCCCCTGTGAAGCCGTCTGGCCCTGGGCTTTTGTTTGCTGGAAGCTTTCTGATGACTGCTTCAATTTCTTCCATAGTTATTGGCCTATTGAGGTTTTTAGATTCTTCCTGATTGAGTTTTGGAATGTTGTATTTTTCTAGGAATTTGTCCATTTCCTCCAGGTTGTCCAGTTTGTTGGAGTAGAGTTGCTCGTAGTATTGTTTAACAATCATTTGTATTTCTGTGGGGTCTGTTGTTATTTCGCCTCTATCATTTCTGATTTGGTTTATTTGGGACCTCTCTCTTTGCTTCTTGGTGAGCCTGGCTAGGGGTTTGTCAATCTTGTTTATCCTTTCAAAGAACCAGCTCTTGGTTTCATTGATTTTCTGTATTGTTTTTTTGGTCTCTATTTCATTGATTTCTGCTCTAATCTTTATTATCTCCTTCCTTCTGCTCACTCTGGGGTTTTCTTGTTGCTCTCTTTCTAATTCTTTGAGTTGTAGAGTTAGATGATTGACTACCATTTTTTCTTGTTTTTTGAGATAGGCCTGTAGAGCTATAAACTTCCCTCTCAGGACTGCTTTCATTGTGTCCCAGAGGTTTTGGATTGTTGTGTTTTCATTGTCATTAGTGTCCAGGATGTTTTTAATTTCTTCTTTGATGTCATCGGTAACCCAATCAATATTTAATAACATGCTATTCAGCTTCCAAGTGTTTGAGTATTTTGGGTTGTTTTTATTGTAGTTTATTTCTAACATTATGCCATCGTGGTCTGTGAAGAAGCTTTTTATGATTTCAATCTTCTTGAATTTGTGGAGACTTTGCTTGTGACCCAATATGTGGTCTATTTTTGAATATGTCCCATGAGCACCTGAGAGGAATGTATATTCCGCAGCTGTGGGGTGAAGTGTTCTGAAGATGTCAATTAAGTCCATCTGATCTAGTGAGTCATTTAGGATTGCTGTTTCTTTGCTGAGTTTTTGTCTAGCGGATTTATCCAGTGATGTCAGTGGTGTATTAAAGTCCCCTACTATGATTGTATTGTTGTCGATCTCTCCCCTGATATCTTCCAGAAGTTTTCTTATGTATGTGGGTGCTCCTGCATTGGGTGCATATATGTTTACCAGGGTTATATCTTCTTGTTGTATTGATCCCTTTAGTATTATGAAGTGGCCTTCCTTATCTCTGGTTATGGCCTTCACTTTGAGATGTACTTTGTCAGATATAAGTATTGCTACCCCAGCTTTCTTTTCCTTTCCATTTGCGTGAAAGATATTTTTCCATCCCTTCACTTTCAGTCTGTGTGAGTCCCTTCTAATGAGGTGGGTCTCTTGTAGACAGCAGATGTATGGGTCATGTTTTTTTATCCATTCAGCCACTCGATGTCTTTTGGTTGGAGCATTTAGTCCATTTACATTTAAAGTTATTATTGAAAGGTATTTGTTTGTAGCCATTTCTTTTTGTGTGTGTGTGTGTGGCTGTTTTCTTTCTGAGCTTGATATTTCTTCTTTTTACACCAGTCCCTTTAGCATTTCTTGCATGGCTGGCTTGGTGGTGATAAACTCCCTTAGCCCTTTTTTGTCTGTGAAGCTTCTTATTTCCCCTTCAATTTTGAATGATAGCCTTGCTGGATAGAGTATTCTTGGATTCAGTCCTTTGCTTTGCATCACTTTGTAGATTTCCGTCCATTCTTTTCTGGCCTGATGTGTTTCTGTTGAGAAATCATTTGATAATCTAATGGGAGATCCCTTGTATGTTACTTTCCGTCTCTCTCTTGCAGCCTGTAAGATTCTCTCTTTATCCTGAACATTTGCCATGGTAATTATGATGTGTCTTGGTGTGGGTCTTTTCGGGTTCACCTTGTTTGGGACTCTCTGGGCTTGTGTGACTTTTTTCTTCCCCACCTCAGGGAAGTTTTCTGATATTATTTCTTCGAATAGGTTTTCTAATCCATGTTCATCTTTCTGTTGTTCTGGCACCCCTATTATTCGTATGTTGTTTCGTTTCATGTTGTCCCAAAGCTCCCTTAGGCTCTCCTCCTGTCTTTTAATTTTTTTCTCCATTTGCCGTACAGTTTGAGTGTGTTTTGCTTCCTTGTCTTCTAATTCACTAATTCGGTCCTCCGCTTCTCCCAGTCTACTGTTGATACTTTCAATGGAGTTTTTTATTGAAGCTATGTCACTCTTCATTTCTTCTTGGGACTTACTTAAGTTGTTGATTTTTTCATCTGTTTCTTCTAGCTTCTTGCATAAGTAGTTGAGTTTTTCATCTGTTTCTTCTTGCTTCTTGAACATGTGGTGCATGTACTCTAGGAACCTTATTCTGAATTCTTTTTCCGTCATGTTGCATATCTCTGTCTCACTTAGCTGCTTTTCTGGCGAGTCCTCCTTTTCTTTCCTTTGGGGGTTTCTTTGCCTACCCATGTTTGATCTCGCTGACATATGTAGATGTTGAGGTGTTCAGTGGCTGCTCCCTGGGTGGCAGGGGCTCCTTGGGTTGTGGTTGCTGCTCAGACGGTTGCGGTAGCAGCTGCTTTCCAGTTGGCAGCAGCTCCTCTGGTGGGTGTTGTTCACAGCTGTGTTGGCTCTTCTGGCTGGTGGGGGGAGGCTTCACGTACAGTTGCTGTTCCACAGACAGAGGGTGTGGTGATCAGGAGGCTGTGGTGATCAGGAGGCTGCGGTGATCAGGGGGCTGCTGTTGCTTGGATCTGCTGCGTTGATTTAAAGGCACAAAATACAACAGAGCAAGGCACAACGTACCAGGCACTGAACACAAGTATATTCACAATATTAATAACTCCAAATAAAGGTGACCAACCGAATTAAGAGAATTAGGGGATAAGGGAGAAAGAAGAGAAGAAGATAAAAGAGAGAACAGAAAAGAAAAATAAGAAAAAAACAAACAAAAAAGGAGTGCAAAAATAGAATTGGGAAAAAAGAGGGGGGAAAAAAGAGAGCGAAAAAAGAGAATGAAGTAGAAGTGGGGAAGAGACTCCCCGTATGAGGAGCAAACTCCAATAGAACTGCCACTAATCTCAACAAATTCCAGCAACAGATCCCTGGAGATGAATGCAAACTACAAACCACCAATAATATCCAGAGGGGTAAGGGAAAACAGAAGCACAAAAATAGCTGGGGTGAGGTGGGGGAGGGAAGGGAAAAACCAGCAGAAAAAAAAAAGAAAAAGAAAAAGAAAAAGAAAAACAACCTCACAACCAGTCCTAAAAAAGAAGAAAAAACACAAAGCAAAACAAACAAACAAATTTAAAAAAAAAAAAAAAAAAAAAGCCCAATATATTCAACAATCAAGAAAACAATAGAAAGATAAGAGAGAAAAAAAAATGGTTGGAAAGTGAAGAAGGATAAAGAATAGGTGTATAAGGATTTAGAGCAGTAGATTGGAAATAGGATATATAAGTAGGGTGGAATTAGACAGGGGGTAAAAAGAGGGAATTGGGAAGGTCTGGAGCAGGAATAGGGTAAGAGAAACAGGACACCAAAAGGGGAAAAGTAAGGAAGAGGGTTTTAGCAAAGAGGTGGAATTGAGATAGGGAAAATTGATGCTAAAGGAACGATGAAAATAGAATGGAGAACACTAATCCCAAAAGAAAATAAAGAGAAAATAAAATGGCACTTTAAAAAATGGTAAAATGGTAGGAGTAATAATACTGGTTAAAAATAAAAATGTGGTAATTGAAAGGGTAAAATCAGGTGATGGAAAAAGAAGAAAAAGAGAAAAAAAAAATTGGTTTCTTAGTAAAAAGGTGAAAAAATTAAAAAGAAAAAGAAAAAGAAAAAATTTGCAGTAGTGATGGTCTTTCGGTTCTTCTACTCTTCAGCCTGGTTCGCCTTGGTCCTGCCAGGTATTAGGAGAGTGTTGCCTGCATTACACTGTTCCTCCGTGTTGTAAATCACAGTCCTGATTTTAAAGCAGGCCGTATTTGTGATCCAGTCTGCCTTAATTTGTATTCCCCTAAGAGTCAGTTTGTGGCTCAACCTCTGGGTGGCAGTGTTTTTGGGTTGGCCTCTGAGGCTATACAGCTTCTCTATCCTTTTTTAATCCTTACCCTGCTCTGTGTTGTTGGTGGGACTGAAAATCCCTCTATAGGCCAGACCCTGGTAACTCCCAGGGACTAATCAGCTTGTTTTAGTCCTTTATCTCATACAGGGTGGAATCTGGGTGTGGCTGTGCTCCTTGCCTGGGGGGCTGGGGGGAGGAATTCCACCCTCTGGAGGAATGGCTGCCCCAGTCCTGGGCCCAGGGGGGTCTCAGCACTCAATTCGCTGCCACCTCCTCCGGCTCCCCCTCTTTCCTCAGCCTCTCCCCAGATTCCCCTCGTCTGCACCTTCACCCTCTCTTCAGCACAGGTGAGTGTCTGTATCCGAACTGTCCTATGAGCAGGGTTCAGTGAAAACAAAGAAACAGACAAACGCCGGCCGGCCGCGGAAACGCTCCTCTTACCGGTCTGGGAAACGCTCCTCTTACCAGCACTGCATGGTCTGGGAAACGCTCCTCTCTTATGGGCACTGCACGGTCTGATCAGTTCCTCAGGATGCCCCCTTTAGTCTCAGTTCTCCGCAATCACAAAATCCAAATCTCAAATCTCCTGGCGCCAGCAAACCCGCGGAACTCCTTACCCTGGTCAGGGTCTGTGTCTGTCCCAAGAGACGCGGCTGTCTGCCATGCGGTCTCCCTCCGACCCTCTGGGCTCAGGTCTGGCAAACTTTCCTGCCCAGATCCCTGGTTTTTAACCTTTCCAGGGGAGGTCTGCCCTTCCAGGCTGCAAGCCGTCTCACCAGCTGAGTAAATTTGCCAATTCGGGGTGGGTGTTATTAGTTTCAGCTGCTTACTCCGTTTGCTCCGGGACAAGACCTGGGACGCGTCTGCCTATATCGCCGCCATCTTCTGTCTTCGGCTTTCTTCATCAAAATCAAAGGTAATTACTTGTTTCCACTCCCCACCCACATCCCTCACTCATCCCTCCCCTCCCTCATCGATTCTGATTTTCTGGTAATAAATAATCTTTTACACTAGATAAGAGGAGTGTTAAGCTGAAAAGAAAGGCATTTTAATTATTTTATGATATTTTTAGTATTTTTGGAAACAATTAAATTATTTTATTTCTTTCTCCATACATGTTTTAAAACGTTCACTATAGTCTCTAGCTGCTCAATGATATTACCAAGAGAAAGTTCTCAGAGGAGTTATTTCATTCTGAGTCTTCTAGGATGAAAAAGAAAGATATGACAGAAAACTGTTATAAAAAGTGTTTCTAGAACTCTTGAGCTCTTACTTGAAATGCAGAACTCTATTCTATCCACCTGACGGGGAATGGCTGATAGCCTTGTCTGAATGAGTGATACTCCTGTCAAATCCAAAGGAGGTAGGAAAAAAATAAATATATTTCAGAATAGATAGCCAGTTCTGGCCTAGACTTCAAATTGGTTGAACATTTCTCTAGCCTCTCCTGTGATCATATCATCCACCTTTTTATTTGTTACACGATGTTTTCCCCCTGCAACACATGGGCTCAAACTTGGCAGATGTCTGGGCAACCAAGAAGGACACAGTCTCAAATTGTTCTAATCCAACCCTACACCTCTACAACATGAAGCTAATTACTAATGGCAATTAATAGTCAATTCCTTATGTGTCTATCTTTTCCTTTTCCACGTTTACTTTCTCCCTTTGGGAATCTCCAGAAGCTTTTCCCAAATACCATTTTAGATATTACATTAACTTCCTAGATTCCCATAGATATTTTTCTAATGACCTTGGGGGTGGGTATTGTTTACTACCCTTCTAGAATCTTTTAGTTGGTCTAATAATTCAATCCACATGGACCCTGGCTGGTGTGGCTCAGCTGGTTGGATGTCTTTTCATGCACCAAAAGATTACCAGCTTGATTCCCTTCAAGGCACATGCCTGGTTTGACACTAGCCCGCCAGTAGGGGGCGTGCAGGAGGTAGCTGGTTGATAATTTTTCCCTCTCACAGAGATGTTTCTCTCTCTCTCCCTCATGATAAATCTACATGAGACAGAGTAACTAGAGAAAATAACCAAATTTAATTACATACACACATATGGGAACTCCATACATGACAGAGTCTGAGACCCCTACATACATGAGAAGTTCAGTGACAGAAAATGAAATGAGATATATGTGTGTGTGTATGTATATATATATATCATACTGAATTTAAAAATAAAGTAAGATGCCTTAGGGCTTCAGAGAGGTGGAGGGAAATTTGTAGGAAGATAAGAGCAGATGTTCAATAATTAGAAGTTTGCCCTGCCCTATAGATAGGTCATAAAAAGTTATCTCTGGTAATAACTCTTATTACGGGCAAGACCCCCAATTTATAATCTTCTAGGTCAGGGGTCCTCAAACTTTTTAAACAGAGGGCCAGTTCACTGTCCCTCAGACCGTTGGAGGGCCGGACTATAGTTTAAAAAAAAACTATGAACAGATTCCTATGCACACTGCACATATATTATTTTGAAGTGAAAAAACAAAACGGGAACAAATACAATATTTGTATTTGCATGTGGCCCGCGGGCCGTAGTTTGAGGACCCCTGTGGTAGTTAAAGGAGTGGCAGAAGTTTCTCTGAGCCTGCAGGGTTTCAACTGCCTTCAGCTCAAAATAATCCACATGCCAAAGCAGCACATCTTGGAAGGCCTGTTCTGAAGCCTTCAGCCTCATCAAGTCGTCTCACATATTGGTAACATTCTCAGTTCTCATCTGATGCAAAGATTTTCTTGCTAAACAAAAGCTCTTCCCTCCACTCTTTGGAAGCAGACCGTTAAATAACACAATGACATCTAAGACCAGTTTTGTAAGAATTTTGGGGGATGTTTTGGGAAACTTAGAAAGAAAAACTTCACAGAAATTTCAAGTTAACAAAAGACTTCAAATTTCAGAAATGCTCTGGGGTGGGAGGGGGTTGGGGGAAATGTCTCAAATCTCTATGGAACAAAAACAATAACAAAAGGCCAATATGTGGTGAAGTGGCAGATGAAATGAAAGCCGATTCAAAGGCCTCTGATTGCGTCCTGCAGGAAGACCACCCAAAATGACAGCAAGAAAAGCTTCAAGTCCGGGTTCATGTGCAGCTTTCTCTATTGCAAAACAGAGTTAGCACAACTGCACTGCCATTTCCCCATGCTCTCTCCTTACAGAGTGTGGCTGCTCCAGTGCTAAAGCCAAGCTTTCTAGTAATTCCCCTTCACTAAACTGAGTTGGGTGTTAAGTAGTGGGAAGCAAATCCTATAGTATTGACGATAAAATTTAAGTTAAGTGAAAAATCATCTTGAAAAGTTACATACAAATGAATTGGATTATAATGCTTTAATTATCTACAGAAACCCAGGTCCTTATAATAGAAAGAATAACAAAGACTTTGATGCATTTCCTTTCTTTGTGCTGGAAATGTAGACTATGTGAAAACTGTCATCACTGAGGTGAACATATCAAATACAAGGAGACATTGGATCCCCAAATCTCAACTTGGTAGAAAATGATTTTTTAAAATATCAAATTGGTCATGAGCAAATAACATGGAATTTTCATTTATAGTGTATTTTATGTTTGTTTATTCAACAACATGCCAGGCAGGAGAAAATAAGCCAACAAAGAAAGACATGGCCCCCCTGCCTCATTGGTTTCAGAGTATAGTGTTTTAATCCAAGTTAAAACTATACCTTGATTTAAAAATGGGATCAATCAGCCATACAAAAGAATGAAATCTTACCATTTGCGAGAGTATTATGCTAAGTGAAATAAGTCAGACAAAGACTCATACCATATGAATTCACTTATATGTGGAATCTAAAGAACAAAATAAACAAACCAAATAGAAATAGACTCATAGTTGCAGAGAACAGACTGACATTTGCCAAAGGGGAAGGAATTGGGTGAAAAAAAAGTGAAGGGATAAAGAAGTACAAATTGATAGTTACAAAATAGTCATGAGGATGCAAAGCACAGCATAGGGAATATCATCAATAACATTGTAATTACTGTGCATGGTGCCATGTGGGTACTGGAAATATCTAGGGGAATATTTTGTATGGATATGATTGTCTAGTAACTATGCTCTTACAAAATAATATTGAATGTAAACTGTAATTGAAAAATAACATTTAAATTAAAAAATGGAGTCAATTATGCACTTAGTTCATATAATAAGACCTCTTAACTGTTGTGTGACTACTAACTAGTCTTGGATCTTGGTTCAGTTGCTGAACTTAGGAGCCTTACGTTCCTCAGGTGGTAAGTAAATGGATTTAGTTACATGAATTTTTTTTTTTTTTGCTTTCACACTCTAGATTTTTATTGTGTTTTTTCATGCATCACCTCCATCTTGGTCTGTTTGGGCTGCTATAACAAAATAACAAAAACTGGGTGGCTTGTAGACAAGAAAAATTTCTTTCTTAGAGTTCTGGAGGCTGGAAGTCTGAGATTAGGTACCAGCATGGTTGGTGAAGACCCTCCTCTGGGTTGCAGACTTCTTGTTGAATCCTCACCTGGACGAAGGGGTAAGAGTTCTTTGGGGATTCTTCTACAAGGGTATTTATCCCATTAATGAGGGCTTCACCTTCATAACCTAATCACTCCCCTACTTCCCCATAACCTATAGGCATTAGTTTTTTGGGGGCATAAACATTCAGAGTGTAGAAACCTCTCCAATCTTGAGGATCATCTACAATGAGAGAGGCAGAGAATGCAGAAAAGGGAATAGCTAGAGAAATGCCAAGGAAGGTGAAAAACCTCATCTTCAGACTTGGGTTTAGTGTCTGAGTGCTCACGTGACAGGAGACATACAAGCATAGGACAACATGGGGACAGGGTTGCTGGTTGCTAGCATAGTGACCTGAACAAGTTATTTCATGCCTCTGAGCCCTGGTTTTCTTAACTAAAGCTGGAACAGAACCTGACACATCCATAGGTTGTTTAGTAGAAAATAAAATCTTTATAGCTAAATTTTATTCTGTAATAAAAAGAATTAGGCAATACACAATCATCTATATATGGCAATTTTTCCAAGACTATCAGATGCTGGAAACCAAGATGGCGGCATAGGTTAACTCTGGAGTTTGCTGCCTCGAAAAACCACTTCAAAAATACAACTAAAAGAT
Organism: Myotis yumanensis; assembly: GCF_028538775.1. NCBI lineage: Eukaryota > Metazoa > Chordata > Mammalia > Chiroptera > Vespertilionidae > Myotis > Myotis yumanensis. The sequence continues at coordinate 135,428,966 of NW_027223754.1, forward strand.
GGAACGGACATCATCCAGAACCACAGGAAGGCTGGCTGAGTGGAAGTTCTACAACTAGGTGGAACCGAGAATCAGAGGAGGCGCAGTGCTGAAGTAAAATACTAAGGTGCGGAGTGTGCTCGGCACGGGCTGGTGGCTGAGGGCGTGGTTGTCTGTTTCAATCCAGAGGGAGCCTCAGACTCAGAGCTCCAGATCTGGGCGAGTCTCTAGGGACCCAGACTCAAACGGGAGAAGCAGGACTGTCTGGCTACGGTCCCTCCGAGGTTTGCAGCTGTTGCTGGGACAGAGAGGCAGAGCCCCTGGGGACAGACTGAGAGCAGCCATAACTGCTCCCTCCTCTGCCCTGTTGATCCCGTGGGACCCGCCCCGCCCAAGCCCTGCACAGAGGCATTTGCCAGATAGCCTCAGGCAAAGGCTAGATTAGCACCTCCCTAGAGGACACAAGTTCTTCCACTGAAGACACAGCTAATTATCACAGCCAGTCGACCTGGAGGTCAAATCCCTCTAGTATTAACTACAACAATCAAGGCTTAACTACAACAAGACTGTGCACAAAGACCACTAGGGGGTGTACCAAGAAAGCGTAAAAAATTCGGAGACAAAGAAACAGGACAAAACTATCAAGGGAGGATATTGAGTTCAGAACCACACTTTTGAGGTCTCTCAAGAGGCTTCTAGAGTCTGTCGATAAACTTGATGAGATGTACAGGAAATCTAATGAGACCAAGACTATCAAATTCTCCATATGTCAGTTTGCACCTTGTTTGGGACACAAGGTTTCTTTATAACTAACCCCTGAATGTACCACATCCACATCTCTCAGCAGGTTGGGGCTGCGCTTACCTCTGGACTAGAGCTGAAGAATCAGGGTCTTCTAATTATGGCCATTTTTACCAAGCAACTTGAGAAGTAGGGAATTGGTCCTGCTTTGGATATTTCCTAATACTTTTTTATAGTTCATCTACAAAACAAAAACAATGTTATCTTTTCTTTTTAAAAAAATATGTTTTTGATTTTTTTAATATATACCAGAGGCCCGGTGCATGAAATTCATGCAGTTGCGGGAGGGGGGGCGGTTTCCCTCAGCCCGGCCTGCACCTCCTTGCAGTCTGGGAGCCCTCAGGGGATGTCGGACTGACAGCTTAGGCAGGGAGTGGGCTTAAGCCATCAGTTCGACATCCTTAGCACTGCTGCAGAGGCAGGAGAGGCTCCCACCACCGCCACTGCATTTGCCAGCCATGAGCCTGGCTTCTGGCTGAGCAGTGCTCTCCCTGTGGGAGCACACTGACAAACAGGGGGCAGCTCCTGCATTGAGTGTCTGCCCTCTGGTGGTCAGTGTGCATCATAGCAACCAGTTGTTCTGCTGTTTGGTCAATTTGCATATTAGCCTTTTATTATATAGGATATATATATTAGAGGCCTGGTGCATGAAATTCGTAAACTGGGGGGGGGGGGGAGGGGGACAGTGTCCTTCAGCCCAGCCTGCACCCTCTCCAATCAGGGACCCCTCGAGGGATGTCCAACTGCCTGTGAAATTGGGCCTAAACAGGTAGTTGGACATCCCTCTCATAATCCAGGACTGCTGGCTCCCAACCGCTCGCCTGCCTGCCTACCTGATCACCCCTAACCGCTCCTCTGCCAGCTTGATTGATGCCTAACTGTTCCCCTGCCTGCTCGATGCCCTCAACTGCCCTCCCCTACCAGCCCAATCGCCCCCAACTGCCCTCCCCTGTAGGCCTGGTCCTCCCGCAACTGCCCTCCCCTGCAGGCCTGGTTCCCCAAAATGGCCTCACCTGCAGGCCTGGTCCCTTCCAACTGCCCTCCCCTGCAGGCCTGGTTGCCCCCCAACTGCCTTCTCCTGCTGGCCATCTTGTGGTGGCCATCTTGTGTGTTGGAGTGAGATGGTCAATTTGCATACTGGTCATGACTAATTAGTATGTCCAGGCTAATTAGCATATTTTTCTTTTAATATCTACACTAATAAAAGACAAAGATACTAATTGACCATACCTTTGCTATGCCCACCAGCCAATCAGAAGAGTATGCAAATTAACCCAACAAAGATGGCAGTTAATTTGCATACACAGGTGTCCAGCGAAGACTAAAGACAGAATAGAAGGAAGCCAAGCACTGCAGAAGGGAGCCAAGCAGCGGAGAAGGGAATGGATCGGAGGTAGCAGAGACGGCAGTGGAGCTGAGGCAGCGGACACGGGAGGGAGTGAAGTGGTGAAGAAGGGAGGGAGCTGAGGCGGTGGAGACAGGAGGGAGTGAGGCGGCGGGGAAGGGAGGGAGCCGAGGTGGGGGAGACAGGAGGGAGCCGAGGTGGCAGGGAAGGGAGGGAGCCGAGGTGGCAGGGAAGGGAGTGAAGCCCGCCTCGGTGTGCTTCGCTTTCTTCTCTGCTTCCCTCCAGCCTCAGGAAGCCCTATTCTTGCAGGAATCTTCCTGCAACGGGCCTCTAGTGTGTGTGTGTGTGTGTATTGATTTCAGAGAGGAAGGGAGAGGGAGAGAGAAACATCAAAGATGAGAGAGAATCATTAACTGGCTGCCTCCTCCACACCCCCTACTGGGGATCGAGCCCACAACCTGGGCATGTGCCCTGACCAGGAATCGAACCCTGACCTCCTGGTTCATAGATTGATGCTCAACCACTGAGCCACACTGGCCGGGCTAATTTATTAATCTTTTAGAGAGGCAGGGAGAGGAGGATGAAGAGAGAGAGAGAGAGAGAGAGAGAGAGAGAGAAACATTACTTGGCTCACAGCCCAACTGGGGATCGAGCCCACAACCTGGGCATGTGCCCTAACCAGGGATTGAACTGGCAACCTTTCAGTGAATGGTGCATGGGACAATATTCAACTAACTGAGCCATACCAGCCAGGACCATGTCATCTTTTCTGAACATGGAAAATCTAATGACATCAGCAACCCTTATTATTACTGTAACTATTAAAAATTAATAATTCTTATTATACATTAGCCACATTCTGTCTCCATTTGACTCTCAATCTCCACCTTTTAAAAATTATCTCCTAGTTCTGCTAAAACACAAGAGAGTATAAGTTTTGTTGCTGTGGAAGACTGAAAAAAGGCTTAAACAACATATTTGTTATCAATGCTTTATTGTTGAAAACAAAATTGAAATTCTCTGGCACATAAAACAATTATTTCTACAAAAGGAAAGCCTACAAATCTTGATAATTTATACAAATAACAGCTTCTCAAAAAATAAAATTTTAATTTAGTAAACTTGTCTTGTGCTCTATATTTTTAGCACTGTCTGCAATAATCCACCATAAATCCCTGAGCGGAGACTTTTTTGACCATGTTCTATTATGCCCCCCTGTTGCCCTCCCCCCAAGTTGGTCTAAGCCCAGCCCTGTAATAGAAGGTGTCAGGGACATTTTGTTATTAAAGATCCATGCATTATATGACACAGGCCCAATTATTAATGCTACTTGGGAACTGGGTCAACATGAAGTGCCTCTACTGTGCAATCAGCAAACCTATTAAGAACCAAGTGTTTTGAAAGGAAGAACAATAACAAGAAAAAGACATTAAGTGTTAAAACTAGGAAATCATCATAGGTCAATATTTAAATAAATAAAAATGTTAGACATTGAATTCATCTCTATATCCTTATATTAAGTTCCTTTTGTAGTATTTATTTGTTTGCAATTGCCAATGCAGTAGAAGATGAAAAATACACTTCAACCCCTATTTTTGGTTTGACCACGGGTTTGTTGTTGTTAAATGTTAAATATCATTCTGAGAACACAGTGATTTAGTTATAATTTAACTTTTGGCCCCTCAGTGAAATGTTTACAAAATACTATACATGGTAGGAGGGCCTTCTTATTAATGCCATCACCAAATCTCTCTCACTACATTTGCCCTTCTTACAAAAACACTAATGCCATAGGAACACTACTTCAGATTCTTTATCCCACTGTATTCAGATATGCAGAAAAACATATAAAATATGGAGACAACATAGTATGATGTATTTGCATGTGCAGCTTCCCTTTAATGGGGATGCTGACCATATATACATGGAGCATGAGTGTAAAGGAGAAAAGGCTAATTTTCAGTTGCAAGGAATTGGCTTGATGAATCAAGTTTTGTTTGTTATTCTGCTATTATAGAATAATAAATAAATAAATATGTACAGTATTGTGTTTCTACTTTATGAAGAAGCTAATAGTGGGCTATTGTTTTCACAAAGTTAATTTTTAGTAGCAAAGTCTGACTGCAAGTCAAAAAAATGTTCAACAAATGTTCTTCTCTACATCTTTTATACTCCTTTACTTGTGAAATGAATGTTGAAGTGGTTACAAATAGGTAATGAAACAAAATACCAAATTTGCTAGTGAGAAATGGTTTTCAACTGTAAAAAGCACTTGGCAGAAAACCTAGAAACACGCAGGCTAATGCTACACTCTACTGCAGCTTAAAATAAGAAGTCATTTTTATGTTTTTTTGGGGGGGGAAGAGCAAAATATGAAAAATACGATAAAAACAATTCCTTAAAACTGTATCAGCATTACTGTTCTGGTACCTATTAGAAAGATATTAGCATTTAATAATAACATTTCCCAAATATAAAGTCATTGGTAACCATCATTATACACTCCTTTGAGCAGACTTGTTTTTTTAACCAGTAACATCTGGAAAGAACAAAGCACCTTCCCTATGTCTAATGGCTGCTGGTTAGTTATTGGAGCTAGAACACCGTTAAGCTTCTTTTGTTATAATCCTTATATAAGCATGTGCATTAACCAGGAATAGCCATTTAAAAAGGCAATTTCAAAAGCCTAAGAATTAACACAATGAATTCTCCTAGGCAGTTTTTTCTTTCGTTCTTTCTTTTTTTGTGTGTGTGTGTGGGGGGGGGGGGGGGGGGGGGATAAATATTGGTGACTTTAAAGTAAAAAATGCCTGCCTGACAAGTATGAGGCCTCCCTGGCCCCTCCCACAATACCAGTGTGAAATGGGGGTTTCGCTAGGCTGCATATCCTTTTCAGATCATGAAAAGCAAATGATTCCCAAGAAAGTGAAGACTGACATCCAAATCATAATGTGGCATGTGCACTAGTCAGGAAACAAGTGTAGACTCTCACAGGTCCTGACATCGTATTAAAAAAAAAAAAAAAAGTTTTCTAAGTTGCAGAATTTTGATGAGCAGGCTGTCCCAGAGAGGGAAGGCAGCAGCGTCAGGACGACCGCCGGCTCCCTGGGGTTCACACTACACGTTAATCTCTCCTATGCACACTTGACCTTCATAGCTTACCGTGGCTGAGTGGACACTCTGGCTTCCTCTCACAGTGTTTAGGAAACAATATAATTTCTCAGTTAGCTTTCAAAAATGCACAAATTTTGGAAGTTAGACGCCGTCCCTCATTCAGAAGGCCAAGAGATCCTTTGTTAAGTGCTCTGGTTTAGTTCTATGGGTAACAATTACATCCTTCAGGAGGTTTCCAATGCCCCCCCCCCCCCCCCACCGCCCCCGTTTTTGGTGTTAAAGGCTGTGCCAACAGCTAAGCGGATATTCCCAGAAGAGGCAGTGACCTCGGTGAGCTCTGCCCTGGCCTTGAAGTCCAAACCAGCTCTTGTCCTAGCCCCGCTGGGAAGTCCTGTTGGTTAAGGAAGCCAGCTTGAGAATGTGGAGGAGGAAGAGGCGCTGCCCCTGTGTCAGGTCTTGGAAGTCTTTAAGCCTTGCTTTTCCATGATGTTCCAGAGTTTGCGGAGATTGGACTGCGTGATGACGTCGTCCGGCTTGAGCTGCAGCGCCCGCAGGTAGTTGGCCTCGGCCTTGTGCAGCCGGCCGTTCAGGTGCAGGATGGCTCCCAGGTTCATCAGCGCAGCCGGATACTAGGGCCAGAGAGAGGAAGGAAACCGATTAAGAGGCCATCGCAAGCTTTCCTTCGAGGAAGACAAAAACCTTCATCCACTTATGCAAATGATTCCCTTATGTCTGGAGGCATTTTATGGAAGCAATTTAGCAATTTATACAAACAGACAAAGATAACTAGGAAGGAGGGGGAAAAAAGTTTCCAAACAGCCGCTGTGTACTTTGTACCTTTTTAAAAAGGGCAGGCAGCTAGAGAAATAGTTTTCGTCTTTAATGAGAAAGAATGGGTTACATATGAAAACCTAGCAACCAAGTCAGGTGGTGCCACTCTGAGAAAAAAGTGATACAATTTCAGATGGACAGAATTAAACTTTTGGTCAACTCAACACCAAGAAATACAATATTAAATGGGAAAAGTTGACAAATTTCTGTGTCCACCCACTTTTTAAAATTCTTTTTTAAAAATTTATCTTTATTGTTGAAAGTATTACAGATGGCCCCTTTGTTTGTTTTTTTCCCATTGACCCCCTCCACCCCCCACCTTTGTTCCCTCTCCTTAGCAATATTCCACACCATTTATAAAAACATGAATAAGTAAAATATACTGTAAAGTTTTACTGATGTTTTCAGGGTAAACTATCGTGGGGAAAAAAAATTCAAATGAAACCACTACAGTCCTTTCCAAATTTAGCTCAAGTAATTTAATGAGACAAAGTCTTTACTTTTAAGTCAGTTTTTAACCTTCTAATGATAAGCGTTTACTCTAAATACAGTGAATTATAAACACCTAATAATAGATAAAATACGGTACCTTTATAAGAGAAGTTTTATGCTATTTGTTTAAAAATAATTTGCAAACAGATTTTTCTGTAATGTGTGGTAATTGTAATACAAAGTTATCATGTGAAAGGCAAACTTTAAAAAAAAAGTATGTTATGTAGCACTAGTTTAATACAGGGTTACCATCCCCAAATTCTCAGACATTAGTTAATAACAACACTCCTTCCCAAAGGAAAAAACATTTTGCTTGCTATCAATGAATAAGGGCTGTACTGCTCTTGTCTTGTCCCTGGAACTTTCTGGCTTGCAGAGTAGCTAATATTTTGGCAGTTACATAAACGCATATTTCAAATATCAGATAAAACTAAAAGTGTTTATGCTAAGATTATATTTTCATTTTTCAGATGATGTCAACTCTTAATTGTCTTGGCAAATCTGATACCGCCTAAAATAATTCACAATTATTTCTATGATTTAACATTTTCACAATGCATGCATTTTTCAGCTGAATTCATATGACTCTACTCTTTACTGTAAAAACGATTATTTCTGAACTAAAGCAATGCTGGGGAGAGGGGTGAGTAGCTCAGAATAAACCAACTGGGGAAAAAGGATCAGATTTGGATTGTCAGAGATGTGGATTTGAGTTCTTGCTCAGCCACTGCTATGACCTTGGTGAAGTCTCCTAATATATCTGTGTCTCAGTTCTTTCATTTATGAAATATTGAAATAATATCAACTTTCTGCACATTGTTAGAAAGATAAGAGAAAATAAACAAATGTAGCACAGTACATGCACATTGTAGATACTCTACAAATGTCAAGTTTACTTTTCCTGGCTCACTGTGCTTGAGATATAGCAAATGCATGTTTGTGATATTTATGTTGCTATACAAACTTTACAATTTTCATTTCAATGGCTACATAATATGTGTCTGGATGTATACCAAAATTCTCTTAAAGTCCTCAACTACTGGGCATTATTCTCCAACTTTTCAACATCCTTTCCAAAAAGAATGTTGCAAATATAAGCTATTACTAACCTTCGAAAACCTTTTAGTCTGGATGACTCCACACTTATCAAGAAAAATACAGATGGTCAATATCTAATTTTAACCACCACTCCAAATAAACCCAGCTCCAAATTACATGTGCAGTGACTATCTCCTCACTGGAAATCTAAAATAACACCACCTACTCTGTCTTCCTAAGAGAACTGTGTTGTCATACCACCACTATTATCTTGCGTTTGGTGCTTGAACACATTTCTGAATGATGTCCCCTCACAGAGCTTAGCATCACAACCAATAAACAGCTACTAAACTGATGGTGAAGTGTGTTCACAGTCTGAATTACTAGAGATGCTAAATAGATGAAGTGTTCCTACTTCCTGCGTAGGAAGCGAGGAAATGGGGAGGGAGAACCAGGGTTGGAGACCATTCCTTACTTAACAGAAAGAGAAGAGGCCCAGTGGCTGGGCAGAGAGAAACCAGATGGCTCTGTGGGATAGCTGTTACTTCTTGAATCACTTCATTACCAAAGTGTCTGTACCTAACTCGAATTTTAACTCAAGGGGATTTTTAAAAACACTCAGAGGTTACCAAATCCCATTGCCCAGGTGCCAATGATGGCTCCACCCAGAAATGTGTGCACTTGGACAAGTTGAGTAAGCATATAAGACCTCAGTTTCTTCTAGAAATGGGGTAACAGTGCTTGTTTCTTAGAGTTGTTGTTAAGAGTATATGAGAATACAGATTACTATCTTTTTCTTCTTCTTTTCTGTTTCCTTATCATCTCAAAAACACAAAGTGGAATCTCCTTGTCAGTGTGCCTGAAGGACTCCTGACTCTAAATGCTGAGGATTTGTAAACTGGCTCTTCCTTTAGTGGCTCCATAGCCTTTCTTAGGTTAACCTGGAAAAGAAGGTGGTGAAAATAGGTGGTGAAGTATACCAAGGCTTTGCTATTATTATTTAAATTGCAGCCTGAGTTCTTCTGTGCTTGGAATACTTTGAGTCACCTCCCTACCTTCAAATTAGGGAGGAAAAAGTTAATATTATTATAAGAAAATACAATTAAGAAGTTAAATCTGTTATCAAAATGAGTCTGAATGCTAATTATATTGGTGTTTTGGAATAACTTTAATTTTTCATTTTCCACACTTAGCATGTTTCTCATTAAACAAAAATAATCAAAAATTGGCATTATGAAGTTCATATGGGATAACAGATCTTTGGAAGCTTACATAATACTTATTGTGTCCCCTAAAGAATAAAAATCCAAGTAAACTAAAAATGTGCATATTAAGAAAATCATTCAATTTTTAAAAGACTTTTTATTGATTTTCAGAGATAGGGGAAGGGGGAGAAAGAAACATCTATGTGAGAGGGATACATTGATAGGCTGCCTCCTTTACACTCCCTACGGGGAACCCAGGCATGTGCACTGACCAGGAATCAAACTGGCAGCCCACTGGTGCACTAGATGACACCCAAACAACTGAGCCACATCAGCTAGGGCTCGTTCAATATTTTTAAGCAAAGATCTAATTATAAATAGATTACAATTTTCAGAGGAAACATTGTGGTTTGAATGCATCTATTTTAATAGAGTAAGAAAGCTATTTTAAAAATCAGTGCACATACATTGTGTAATACTTATAGATTCTTATTTGCATAACTGGAAACTGATGAAATTGACATGCAGGTGTGCTCATATGTGACATACATATCCACTGCCTCAGGTAACTGCTTTGAAAGTGTCTTTTGACATAAATAATTTCATGTGCTTGTTAAAAATTTACGACTAAAACTGGATATAGACTACTTTCTCCCTCTATGGTTGTTTTGTCTCTTCAGAGATGGGGTTTTCATCTTTTAAGCCCATCATATCTCCCTTCCACGGCAATCGCATGGGCAGCTTAGCGGGTGCCCACTGGACTGCCTGCCTTCAGGTCATCCAGCCTTGCTACAAAAATGAGAGTTCAGGGAGGGGCATCAGCATCACCCAGGGGCTTAGTAGAAATGAAGAATTTCAGGCGCCACCTACTGAGGAAGATTCTGAATTTTAACAAGATAGCCAGGTGCTTTGTGCGCTCATTAAAATTTGAGAAGCACTCGTCTAGAGGTCATTTCCAGATCCGAGATTATATCCTTTTACAGCTTCTGAAACAAAGTTTTTTTTCCTAATAAGAGAATGAAGTTCCTATAGAACAAAACATGTCAGATCAAATGTCTAAACTCCCATAAAACAGAATTCTTCTCTTGCCCCAAAAATTATCTAAGGTAGTAAAAGTATTCAAATGAAGCTTTATTAACAGAGTAGTAAAGGACTAAATATTGTTGGACAGAAGAAGAAATTAAAAAAGCCTTTTCATAACCAAATAAGAGCAAGTACGGTTTCTAAACAGACTTAAAGATTGCTGTATAACTGAAATGCAAGAAGTCCAGGTGACTGGCTGTCTGATTACATATTGGGTGTCATTGCCATCTGCCAGCCACGAGTCATGGGCTGGAGAACAGAAACCCAACTGCAACGGCTGATGTCTTCCCTCACACACATCCTCTTTTATTAAAGACAGCCGATGAAATCTTCAGCATGTTAACAAAGGCAGTCAGCAGCTTGCAACCCAGTAACATGGGGCTTGTGGCTCCAGACAACAAATGACACCACCTCCTACTTCACAGACTAGAAAGAAGAACCAGACTTTCTTGTTTCCTTGAAGAGAACAGATGCTTTACATCAAAGGGGCTGACTGGCAGCCATGCTGAGGCAACAAGTGACGTCTTTTTTCAAGTCTCTAGGGAATTCTGCCTTTATTGTTAATTTACTGTGGTCTTTGGCTTATTTCTCCAGCATTGGAGGAAAATAGCAAAACGAAAATAATAGATGTGTACTGGGGTGTGGTGGAACAAAGGCAAGGTGAGAAAGGTCTGACACTAGACTAATTCCCTTGAGGCTCCTCAGGAGCCAGGCTGAGCTCACAGGGTCTTCTAAGCACTCAGGACAGGAAGACAAAGTCATTTTCCTGGCCTTTGTATATTGTGTAGTCTTGGGAGCATATCTATGGAGCAGGAACAGTGAGACCAAAAGGAGATTTAGGATTGGGAATTCGTGCTCCTATTGGGAACAGGACTAAAATGCAGAGCTTTGAACAGAGGACGTAGGTGGGGCCTAGAAAAAGGTAAACAAGGGCTTGTTGAAATATTCTGATTAGGCAAGACAGGGAAACCCAGGCAGTAACTGGCTCTTTGAGACCCATTATTATCCCTGTGGCCACTTCCCTTTTATGAAGGTAAATCAACAGGCAAAGGAAGCTATGAAAAAGATAGACAGAGATAATACACCAATATTTCTAACTTTATAAAAATATTTCCATTCAGCCCTGGCCAGGTAGCTTAGTTGGTTAGAGTGTCATCCCAATATGCCAAGGTTGTGGGCTAGAATTTTGGTCAGGTCACATATAAGAAGCAACCAGTGAACGCATAAATAAGTGGAACAACAAATCAACTTTTCTCTCTCTCTCTTCCTTCCTCTCTAAAAAATAATCAATAAATTTAAAAATAGATATTAAAAAATATTTCCATTCAAAGTGTCGCTGAAATTATCTATATAGTTGCATATTTACTGTTTTATGAACTAAATAACTTAAAAAAAAAAAGGAATGCCTGAGATTACTTTTATCCAGCTAATATTCAATTAATATACTATACATACTTGGGATGCTTTTAAGATAACCACCTTTAACTTCCCTTCTGAATATAAATTATATAACAGAAATGAATTTGCATGGTATGAAGTTTTTAATGGATTCTCAATCTTTTTCAAGTAGTTACCAAATAACTTGATGAAGTTTGCACACTGTATTTAGTTGAAATTGCTTACCCAATTGGATTTACTGGAGCAGTAACTGTACCATGATGCTTAAAAATTAATGGTATAAACTTTAAAGAAAAATATTCATGAAAAAGAGTATGCATAAATTTAAGAATTCTATTTATATTTATTGTGCCTTGTACATGGCAGATATTTAATAAATAATTACTGGATTAAAGTTTTTTTTTTTAAGATTGTCTGTCAGGCTTATGAAAAAACTATAATATCACCTGAGATAAAGTTAGATACATCATTTCCCTCAGTTTCAATATCATTCCTCCTCTTTTGTCCAGACAGTCCAAGGCCAAGCTAGAAACCTGAATAAATTAGACTTGATTCCTTGCTTTCCTCCATACACAAACATGTACATACATCCAACTGTTAAGTCTTGGCAACTTTACTTCCAAATCTCCGCTAAATCTGTCTTCTAATTATACTTTGTTCCTTTCTCCCGACTTGGTTTAAGTTCTAATCATCTTTTCTTGGGTTAAATAAAATTTTTTTTGATGAAAAAAATAAATAAATGGGTAAATGAACTGGTTGGTGGGTGACAGATTAAATGAATGAACACAGGAGTAAAGCCATATGCAGGTTTCTTTTTTATTATAAACTAGAGGTCGATGCATGAAATTCATGCAAGAAGCTCAGCCCTCGCAGCCCTGGCTGCCCCAGCCCTTGCAGCCCCAGCTGCCTCTTGGCCTCGCCCCCCACCCACTGGTCGTTCCAGAAGGTCGGTCCACTGTCTGGTCTAATTAGCACATTAGCTCTTTATTATATAGGATAATTTAGGCATATAAAAATTTCAGAGACTATAAAAAAGCTGTCTACTTGCCTAACAAATAAAACTTATAAAGACAATTGAAGATCCCAAATACCTCTTGCTGTCGTATTCCTGAACTCACTCCCATCCTCCCAAGAAAACCACCGGAAGTTGGTATTTATCAGCCCAGTATATGTTTTACACTTTTATTTTTTTTTGTCTACCTATAAAAAATGCATACATTCTGAAGTTTTAACTTTATCCATTTGTCATTATCCTTCATGGGATGCCATCCTACTGAGCACCCAACTGGAATTTTGTGGGGAAGCATGAGACTTGGTTGGAAAGTTTATAAGGAGGACATTCTGAAAAAAGGGAAGTGTGTGGACAGCTGCCTGCCCTGTTTATTGAATTCAAACTTAGGGGAGACTTAGGGGTGTATCAAAGGCAGTGCCCCTAATTATTCCTTGATCTTCCCAAGCAAGTCTGTGCATGTGCAGACGCCCGGGTGTTTACTGGAATCCTTATGCTTCATCCATGGCCTCTAGAGGACAATGTAAACATGTGTCCTCTCAAGACTACTCACCCTATTGATTGTTTCTAATGATAAAATTTCCAATAAAAGCCTAATGAGGCAGGCTATGGAGGCTGTTTGGACCCTTTAGCCAGGTAAGCCCCTTAGGCCTCTCCCCCACAGTGGAACTGTGTTGGAGTAATCTGTTCATCTGTTGTTCAGGGGCTGCTGGTCAGCCCTGGCAGAATTTTTACTCATCATTTTGTTTTTCAAATGTATCCATGTTGATCTATGTAAGGTTTAGTTCTTTCACATGCATTCCAGTGAAGGACTCCCATCCTCCCAAGGATGGAAATACTGACTCTTTAATAGAGGGCTGTCTCTACACATACTTATGGGAGAGTTTCTTGGAGTGGAATTGCTGGATCACAGAGGATCTTCAACTTCACCAGATATTACCAAATTGCTCTCAGTGTGGTTGTATCGAATTGCATTAGCATTGGCACGTAACAAAGATTTCTTCATTTCGGGTCCTTTATCACACTTGGTATCATCTGACCATTTTAAGTTTTGTAAAGTTAAAGTTGTGAAATAGTGTCTTATTGTGCTAAATTTCTTTTTCCTGATTGCTAGAGAGGTTAGTAACATTTTCATAAGCTTAATAGCTTTTTACATTTTCTTTTCGGTGATCTACCCCTTCTTTACCTGTTTTCAACAAACTGCTGAGAGTAGGGCCAGCAGTGGAGAGAAGCCCTGATAAAAAAGAGTGAGTTTCAATTAGTTTGGAGAACAAAATGTCAGCAGTGAGACAGCCATGCTGTTAACCCTTCGGAGACCAAACCAAAAGTGGAAAAAAAAATTCTTACTAAAAACGAAACAGATGAATACAATAAACAAAAAAATCTCTCACAAAGTTCTGTGATGAAAAAAACAAACCAACACCCACAAGCAATTCAATGCTTTCAACTCAGAAATGACAGCTCTTGGTAGTCACATTTTCACTACAGTCATATTTTGAAGGAAGTACCTCTGCAAAAAGATTTACCAAACTGTACATCCAGCACTGGAAAATAACCCAGAAATACAGCAGTGACAAGGCAAAGTCTGACAGATAATAGAAATAATTCATTTTGATTCTCAGTTTCAATACAGTATTTGTGTTTTTGAAATAGCTTTGAATAAAACAAAACAGATATAGGTGACAGGCAAGACACAACGCTGTATTAAGGGAGTAGTTTCAATTTGTCAGTGACACATTCTATCCTGTGCGCTCAATCCTTCTCTCCCACATCTGCTCCATCCCAGCGGGTGTTACAAGAATGCTCATTTAACTTTTATGATGGGTGTGAGTGCCACAGCGTGGAGTGCTATTCATTTTTATGGCAATCAAAATGCCAACAGCTGTAGTTCTGGAGGACAGCAAAGAGTGATGCTCACAGAGTGATTTCAAAGGTGGTGGTTATTTCTAACAGATTTTAAAGTGTACCTACTCAATTAAGAATATGACCTAAGAAATTACTCTTCACTTGTGATAAGTCTTTTTCAAACATAGGTTTTCCTGGTGTCCTTAATTTCACAAGAACGCCTCTCATGTAATCTAAATGGAAAACCTAGACTCGGGCCATACCTTGTATAAAATATAATCACCATATTGTTTATGATTTGAAATAAACATGTAACTTATTGTTTGCAGTAAAATTATTAAATAAAAAGTTCTTTAAAGAGTGAAAAAATACAGAATGATTCACAGTGCATGCGAATGGGAAAAATAAGAATGTACTGAATTTGAAGACACGGAAGGAAAGACGCTTAGGAAAGAATCTGCACAACAAGCCAGTATCATCTCTATTTTAAAACAGCAAGAGCGCTCTGTCCTTGCTAATAGAGATAGCGCTCACAAAAGCCTCAGCACCTTATTCTCCTCTTTTTGAACCACATTCCTTGCCTGTTTCTAAGTTCAAATATGATTTAAGCAACATAATTCACTCTACACTTTATTCATTTCTTTTTAGCATGAAAAGGAGGGAGGAACATATGCATGCTTTCTCAATCATAATCATATTACACAGAAGGAATTTCCAGCTGTACAGGCCATCCAAGTGTGTATGTGTGAAGCGTGAGTTTGAATACATTTAATAAAATGATTGCTCATTCCAAGGAGTTGAAACATGTCACTGGAATAATCATGCTGCTATTAAAATGTATTTCAGAGATATACTGAAGTTGATATTTGGGCTTATAGAAGATAGAAGCAGAGAGCTAAATTTTTTTTGGGGGGGGAGGGTTTCTGGCCTTTTTTTGCTATGCAAATTATCATCTGATAAAAAAAAAATACAGTACTGTCAGAGGTACAGATATACGGCATTGACAAAAATCAGAGTTATATTAGAGTAAAGCTCAAAAGAAGCTACAACAATCAAATTCAGGAAGTTTTTAAATCTATGTACAACAGTCCTCCAATTGACTGACATGTTGGCCAATAAAATAGCTTTGATTTGATGGAGGTCAACAAAGAGATACAAGTTTGCGTATTTTGGAAATCACAGATTTGTTCCTGAATAAGACTTATTGAAAATATTCATTTTTTAAAAGTATGGGAGTGAGGATATCAGAGACCTCAAAACAGTGGATTAAAATTTAGGTTAGGCACACACACTGTAAAGATGGGTAAGATTGCTTTCCTCTCACTAAGCAGATGGGGACCATGGTGTGAACAGGCAGGATTAATTCAAGAGTGACAGTGTCATTGAGAGCAAGCATATTTCAACATGACATTAGAAGGCAGCAACTGTCCCCCCGCAGCAGGAAGAAACACGTTTCACTGAGAGAATTCACCACAGGCTTCATGCACGCAGGAAGCGGAAAGTTTTGCGAATGTTCTGAGTTAGGATGATCAGATCAAACAGCAAGCAGGAGCAAAGCAATTCCTCCGGGAACTATTAATCTTTCCAAGGACTAAAATTAAAGTGTAAACACAGTGTCTAATGCGTGGCGTTCTATTTGCACTTTTATAGGGCCAAGACTTTGCTGATATATGCTTGGAAAAATAATGACTGCAAGGTCTCCACACATCATTTCAGAAAAAATATTCCATCAGGATACACCAATAAAGGTGAAGCCATGCTACACTCCAAGCCTTCCACTTGCCAAAGAGTCACACCTGCTGAAATGTAACAATAAACATGGCCTGTGCATATCTAAACTCATAGCAAATCAAGGGAGTTTTAAGGGCAGATCTTCGGTCACTCGCATGGTGTATGCTCGCATATCACCCTCTAGATCTCTACATTCAATTGCACATTTTGTCTGTATTTCTGAAATGATGCTATCTGAAATCACCGCAGTCAGGCTGCATCAGTCATCATCCGTAAAGCCTGCAGAGTCAGCACATTTTTATATCTATAAGAAGGTTTTAAAGACTGGCTCGATGACATTTTTTTTTCTCTCCTAAAACAGCTTCCAAAACTGTATATAATACAGATTCTTGTATTGCCATCACCTACTCTACCAATGTCTTACCTCTTCTCTGAGCAATTCTGGTTTTGAAAACACTATACCTTATTTTTTTTTGCCTTTTATCCTGGGTTTACCATGTTAATATAAAACAAGGAATGAAACCAGAAAATAACAAGCAATCAACAAAGCAATCCCACTGACCCAGAGTTCAAGCAACTGCTGGCCTCAAATATATTTATCGGACAATTATTCACCCATACATCACAAATAATACCCCAAACAAAACTCGGAAAGGAAGGTAGAACAAAATAAATTATTTTGGATCCAATGATTCATTTTCTTATGCCAACTCTGATTTCTTTTAGACTCATTTCAAAGACTGAAATAAGGAATCATATTGATTCTGTGAGACATGTCAAACAGGTTTATAAAATCACAAAGTAGCCGAAGCCGGTTTGGCTCAGTGGATGGAGCGTTGGCTTGCGGACTGAGGGGTCCTGGGTTTGATTCCGGTCAGGGGCATGTACCTGGGTTGCGGGCACGTCCCCAGTGGGAGATGTGCAGGAGGCAGCTGATCGATGTTTCTCTCTCATCGATGTTTCTGGCTCTCTGTCTCTCTCCCTTCCTCTCTGTAAAAAATCAATAAAATATATTTTTTTAAAAAAATCACAAAGTAATACATTTTCACTTGCTCAAAAAATAATTTTGTATTGGCAATGCAACAAACTCTTATAGTGATCTGATATTTGACTACAGCAGTGGTTCTCAACATTCCTAATGCTGCAACCCTTTAATACAGTTCCTCATGTTGTGGTGACCCCCAACCATAAAATTATTTTTGTTGCTACTTCATAACTGTAATTTTGCTACTGTTATGAATCGTAATGTAAATATCTGATATGCAGGATGTATTTTCATTGTTACAAATTGAACATAATTAAAGCATACTGATTAATTACAAAAACAATGTGTAATTATGTATGTGTTTTCCGATGGTCTTAGGCGACCCCTGTGAAAGGGTCGTTCGACCCCCAAAGGGGTCGAAACCCACAGGTTGAGAATCGCTGGACTACAGGAACACTTGGCCACATATTCATGTCTGAACAAGCAGAACAAAAAGGACTTCTCTAGACGTACAAGAAAAGGCACATCATGTAAGAAACCAGAGGCAAAAATCTTTTCTGCTATTACATATTACTCTTAAAACAAAGCATGTTATGAATACTTTGCTAATTAATCTAATTAAATTGTAAGACATTTGTCTCATAAATGCTTAATATCCATTACATATAATAATTAAATTGAAATTCAGTGTCTTGAAATGGCTCATAGAAATTAGGCTATGCTCTAATGCCTATAATTTAACACTTTTATTTACTTCAGTCAAAGACAGAAGTTTCAGAACTTTATTAATTTCTGTGGTTCATCCAAGACAAGGAGGAATTAAATGGTAATTATAAAGGCAATGTTCTTAGAAAATTAAGTCCTGGATGCTAAGTGAGCGTGATCGCTGACAGGGGCCACGTGAAAGGGCAGCCTCCAGCAGAGGTGGGAGCACACGCCGCTCTGCTTAACTGTACTTAACTCCCGAACCTGCAGAACCCTGGGACAGGAAGCATGGCTATCCCAAGCAAAGGGGCTCCATGCGTTAAGATATATCCCATTTGATATCAGTTACATGAATGCAATTAAGGAAGAATGAAAAGAAAATTTATAACACTGAAATAAGACAATTTTAATAAGGAAGTCATGAGGAGCCTCTTGCAGGCTGCAAATAGTTAAAATATGTGTGTTGATGATCTCTGACTATAATTTCTAAAATAAATTTGAGTTCTTCAATTATCTCAACCATTATAGCCAATTTTCTTTTCTTTTTTTAAATATATTTTTATTGATTTCAGAGAGGAAGGGAGAAGGAGAGATAGAAACATCAATGATGAGAGAGAATCATCAATTGGCTGCCTCCTGCATGCCCCTACTGGGGACGGATCTTCCAACCCAGGCATATACCCTGACTGGGAATCAAATGGTGACCTCTTGGTTCCTGGGTCAACACTCAACTGCTGAGCCACACCTGGCTATGTACTTTACTTCCTTATTAAAGGTAATATGTTCATTCACTCATTCATTTAACATGAAATTACTGAGCGCCTATATTGGGGCTTCAGCAATACAAAAAAAAAAACAGTTAAAAATCCTAGACCTCAGACCAGCCTGCATGGTTCAGTGGTTGAGCACTGACCTATGAACCAGGAGATCATGGATTGATTTCCTGTCAGGGCACATGCCTGGGCTGTGAGCTCGATTCCCAGTGTGGGGCTTGCAGGAGGCAGCTGATCAATGTTTCTCTCTCATCATTAACATTTCTCTCTCTCTCTTCCTCTCCCTTCCTCTCTGAAATCAATAAAAATATATTTTTAAAAAAACCCAGACCCTAATGAATTTGAATTATATTTGTATGATATAGATAATAAATACAAAAATAAGTAAAATATGTAGCATATTATTTTGTAATTCATGATAGGGTAAAAAATACAGCAAAGAAAGGGTTTGAGAAATATATATGAGGCAAGACCTTGACAAACTACAATCATGGGTCATATACATTGTACTGCGAGTATTTAAAACTCTACATTGAAAACTCTCAAAAGGAATAACATCATGACACATAAAAATTACATAAAATTCAAAATTCAATGTCCATACTTTCCAAGTGCAAAAAACCACACTTAGTCATGTATGCTTTGTCTATGGTTGATTTGATCCTAGAGTAGCACAGCATAGTAGCTGAGACCCTATGGCTGCAGAGCCTAAAATACTTATCATCTGTTCCACTACAACCAAAGTTTGCTGAACCCTGGTTTACAGTATTAAATAGAGAAACCTGGAAAGATCTTAGGAGAAGAGAGTGTCTGAATGAAGAACTGAAGGAGATGAGAGAGTAACTGCACAGGAGTGACATGATCTGACTTACGCTCTGAATGCTATGTTGAAAGTAGACTAAGGAAGGAGTCAATTTCATTATTAGAGGTCAGTGTTGATGTCTTTGCCAAGGATAGCAGCACTGGAAGTTTGCTTATGCAACTAGAAGAAGTAATTCACTACAATGGGAAAGACCATGGGAGAAGAAGGTGTTGTGAGAAGTTTGGACTAGTAGCTTGAAGGGTTTCTAAGAGTGGAAATACTAAGTAGACACTGGATAGATTAGTCTGGAGTTCAATGAAGAGATCTAAGGTGGAGATATAAATTTGGGAGCCATCAGTGTATCAATGCCATTTAAAGCTATGAGAGAGGACAAGATTGCTGAGAGAATGAGTATACAGAAAAGAGTGAAGTAGGTCAAGAAAGGAGTAGAATTTCAAGGTTAAGAGATTGGATGGATGGGAAGGAACCAGCCGAGGAGATCAAGAATAAGAGGGACCAGAGTTAAGAGGTAGCAGAGGGAGGGTGCTCTGGAAACCAAGTGAAGAAAAGCGTTTCCAGGAGGAATGAATAATCATGTGTGTTACTGATAGGACAACATTAGAACTGAGAACAAATAGACTGAATGTTGCTGAGTGCTGCTCTAGTAATTTGACAAGAGCAGTTTTGGTGACATCATTCGACAAAGAGCTTGTTTGGAGTTGGTCCAAATGAAAATGGAAATTTTTGCTATAAAGGAAAAGAGGTAAATGAAGTTGTAGCTGGAGGCAGAAATGGGCTTGAGAGGCTTTTGTGTTTTGGGAGAAATAATATGTTTAAATGCTAGTGGGGAAAAATGGGTAGAGGGAGGAATTTTGTTAATATAGGAGAGAGAGAGAACAGAAGAACAGGAAGAGGGAAAGAGGGAATAATATCAGGAGGATTGTTCTTACATAGTTGACAACAAAGGTATCTAGTGAAGAAATGAAGAAGTTGGGTTAAGCTAGAAATATCCATAACAAGAGAAAAGGTAGCGTTTGAAGGTAGGGATGCGAATTGATAGATGTGGTGATGGAAGCTTGTGGAAGTTCTCTCTGATTGCTGTTGATTTTATGTGCTCTTGGTCGAATTAGCATTCCTTCATTGGAAAATTTTCTTTCTGGCCTCTTTTAGGGTATCATCTTGTCTGTAGTATCTATACCATAAAAGGCCTGTGGTTGTCACGCCGTGGCGGCATCACCAAAGGAGCAGCGGCTCTCTGGGAGAGCTAAGAGCCAGCGGCAGAGGGCGGAGCAGCCAGCTGAGGCAAGTGGAAGTGAGCTACTTGCACTGGGCCTCTAGTTCTATCATATTAGGATGCTGAGCCTGTTACAGATTTCTATTTATTTGGGATATATTGTGCTGTGCAGGTTCTCATCATCCTACAAAATCCTGGGATATTCACTACTTTACTCTCTACTTCGGGAGCTCTGACAGGTATTACATATTCTCATATTCTCCAGGTTTCTTTTTAACTTTTCTTTCATATCCCTCACTTTCCTTTCCTGCGTGGCATCCTAGGTAATTGGCTTACATATATCTAATAGTCTCATTTGTGACTAATCTAATCACTGGGCTTTGACTTCAGTAATCATTTTCCTTTCAAGATCATTCTATTATTTTTAAAATATTTTATACAAAAATGTTCTATATTCTGTTTCTATTTCAACCTGTGTAGTTTTTGGACGTCTAAATATTTTGTTTCTGCTGACTCTTATTCATGGTAGTTACTTCCTTGTGGTCTTAGCGGTCTGGAGTTTTCATTAATTAATTGCTTGATCTTAATCTTCTAAGGAATCCAGCAGGCCTGAAGTGGGTTGCTTTTCTCCAGAGAGGATTTGTATCTACCTCTGCAAATTGCTACATAATTCTACCAACCTAGAAAAACACCACATTCCCCCTCGGGAGTCCTGACTCAATTACAGGCTCTGCTTCACTATATTAGTGCAGGCACAGTTCATCAGCCACAACACAGGGCTGTTATTGGGCTCTGTGCTCAGGATAACCCTGCTTGTACAGGTGACTCCACTTAGAATCCCAGACTTCAGTTTGAAGTTGTTTTCTTTTTCTTTCTTTCTTTCTTTTTCTTTTTTTTTTTTTTGCGGGGGGCGGGTGCGGGGGGCGGTTCCTCACTCCACCTTCTTTGGAAAAGTGGTTCATATCTCCCTCTTGAAAGCCCCGTAGCATTTCAGGAGAACCTTACTCTGTCCTCTACCAGGGGAGAGAATCTGTGCTCTGCTTGTATAGATATAAAAGCAGTTCTAAAAGTCAATGAAATTTAGCCCGGGCGGCATGGCTCAGTGGTTGAGCGTTTACCTATGAACCAGGATGTCACGGTTCCATTCCCTGTCAGGGCACATGCCAAGGTTGCAGGCTCAGTCCCCAGTGTGGGGTGTGCAGGAGGCAGCCAATCAACAATTCTCATCATTGAAGTTTCTATCTCTCTCTCACTTTCACTTCCTCTGTGAAATCAATAAAAAATATATTTAAAAATGAGTAAGTAAATAAATAAAAGTAATTGAAATTTTGACAGTTTTAGGAGTTGGTTTCAAAATTGGAGGGTGGCATATTAATAAAAAAATTGGTCAATCAACAATTATGGGGTCTCCATCCTGGATGTAATACCATTCTATGTAACAGAGGGAGTTAAAAAGGAAAGTGAATCTTGCTCTCAAAACGTTTTCAAACTCAAGGCAAGGGAGGAAGCAACAAATGTAGACAAGCAACATAAATAAAAGGGTACAGCCAGCCAATGACACACTTTGACATGCCCCAGGAATGTTCTCCACTTTCAGCAGTACTCCACTTTGTTTAGCTATCATTGAGAAGCACTACACACCCACGGTTTATTCACCAGAAGTATGCAGTGCTTCTCTATAAAGAACACTTGTCACATGCATGACCGCTCTGCATTTTGACACAATCCCATTCTTATATTTCAGTGAAAATTCAGTTGGTATTATGTTGTCAACAGAGCAATTTATTTCTTGCCAAGATTAAGTGTAATTTCATCCTCACAAAATGAGAAGGGAGGAATTTGCTTTTTCTCCATCCAGTTTCTCCCTTTATCATTAAGCAGCAAATGAGAGTAGCAAACACTGCTACTTCACAAACCAAATATATTTGTTCCTTTTTCCACTTACAGAAAGAGTAAGAAGTAACATGCTTTTCATGCCACCAGGACTGATGTTCATAGGATGGAGGAGGGACTCATGTGCCTACTTTTCTTGCTGTCTATCCCAAATCAGACCTTTTCTCCTGTGGCCACAAGTGTTCCCACAGGCATATATACACTCTAAGGATCTGAAAGTGGCAAAGATCTACTCAGCTCCAAGGACCTAATGTCAGTATGCAAGCTAGTCAAGCATGAATTACTGTCAACTGAAATATTTTGGAATTATCTTTATAATATTGATTTGTTACCTGCTTTCTAAACATGTAATTTCCCTACTGAAACAGCATTAGATGGCTGTTAACCTTAAACGTGACACATAGTTTGCATTCTCAATGCAATTATTTGTTCAATAGGTTCTGTAGGCAAGCCTCTAGACTTTCTTTATTTTAGTGTCTTAAGGGGTCATAAATTCTGTCTTCTATTAATTATACTATGGACACCTTACATTAGCTTGCTACTTTTACATTTTCAAAGCACATACTCTTACATGGTCTCATGATTCTTGTAATGGACCAGAGAGATCTGGATGCTGAAGAATTAAGTAAGGTGTTCCAGGTAACAAAACCAGCAATCAGTACTGCAAGGTCCAAAACCCAATTCTCTCCACTCTATTTCCTCTTCTCTTTTCACTCTAATATTCCAATTTATGATGATGGTGATACAGTGATTGTTTTCATTTTGGTAAACATTGGTAGTGATTCAAAATGTTTGCCTCAATCATTTACATAGAATGGATAACTATAATTTAAGGGCATAAGGCTAACTGAAAGATGAAGAATGACAGACAGAGGAATTGACAGAGAATATCTACCGGTATTTGTGCAATGACATGAATGTTCTATGATTTTTCTGAAACACACTAAAAAGTATTTGTGGGTCCATGAAATTATTCTTAATTTAGCCTTTATTTCCTGCTTCTTGTATTTTAAGAATGAAAATAAATCAATATCTATTTGAAGAAACATGAAATTTATGTCTTTACAATTGTCCCATTGCTCACAGCAGTAGGGTTAAAACTATAATGCTTACATATTTAAAAACAAAACACTACGGTTCATGATTATCTAATCACACCGAATATTCTATTGAAGGTTTATCTTTGAACTAGAGGCCTGATGCATGAAATGTGTGCAAGAGCAGCCTGGCTGCAGGCACCGGCTTCCCTCTGGCACCCGGGACCCGGGCTTCACTCGCAGCCCTGGCTTTGTCCAGAAGGTCATCCGGAAGGACATCCAGAAGGACGTCCAGTCTAATTAGCATATTATACTTTTATTATTATAGATTCTAAATAATATCACAAGCAATAATATTAAATGCCTGTTATTTTAATTTACTTGATTTATTTTCATTTATCAAGTCCTATTTCATGAAGACTGATCAAAAATGTAATCTACTTGTCTTTAGCTAGCCACTAAAGTACAAGAAAAACTAAGATTATAAAATAGGAACTGCAGTGACATTAAAGCAATCCAATAATAAAATAATGTGTTAATCAATTAACATCTTGGATGTGCTATGCTTACTTTCTGGGAGAAGGTTCCAGAGTAGCAGTTATCTGTGTTCATTAGGTGTTGTAAGTGGATAGGTGATCTTAATTGTAGCTTATTCTTACTAGAATTTGTTAATGAGAAAGAAATAGTGTTCCAGACTTAAGTAGATACAGGCTAGCCCATGTTTATTAGTTAGTTTAGGAAGCATTATAATGGAATTTTTCTCCAAGCTGCTTTTCCTATATAATTACATTGTGTTCAGACAGGTCATTCTTTCCTGACAATAACAAAGAGATGTCAGATTATCAAGGTGATCATTGATAAAGTCATTCCCAGATGAGGAGGAAACATTTTCAGAGACATCAAAACCATAGACATTTCCCAAAATTGCAAGCGGGAAGAGCTCTGGAAGAGCAGGAGGAAGACCTGGGCCTTAATCCTCAGTTTAGCATTTACTCCTGTGTGACTCTGGGAAAATTACCCAACACGGCCAGTCAGTTTCCTTAAAAACAAAAACAAAAGAAAACAACAACAACAACAACAACCCTGCAAAGATAGTTGCCATTTTCCTTATTAGATATTATAAGAAATAGGTAATAGAATGGGTATACAAACAGTTCGCAAAACTGTGAAACTCTAAAGAAATGTGAGGTACTATTTCACAGCAGGTTACCTCAGAAAAGCCGTAATATTTTAGTGGTAATGGGCAAACTTCCAGGAGGTGGTTCTTTAATGGAGGAGGTGGGGTCATATCAAGGGTGAAACTACATTATTTACAGGCAAGGTAGCCCAAAATTGGAAGAAAAGCAACACTTTTTTTTTTCTTCATTTAATTTGTGGAACATAATTTGTTTTGTGAATTCTTCAGTTGAAGAAGAACCATAATAGATCTTGGAACATCTCTAATCTGGCTTACTCTCAAAAGGCATCTGAGCAGACATAAATATCTGTGAGTAGAGCACATACACAAATATATTTATTTTTCCTTGCTAATGCTGGAGGAATTTGGACTCTGAGAAAAAATGGAAATATATTCATAGAAGCACAAGTAAATTCAAAACAGCATATGCTTAAAGTTTGGCTCTAAATCACAAGTGTACATTTAAAATCCAAAATGAGGAGACTGAGTGGATATTGTGCAGTAAGAATTTTATTAAAGAAAAAATTAAATCATACTCATTCATTTGCCTATAGGGTTGTTTCTATTTAGTTTGAAAAATTTCATTACTGTTATAAATCTTTACAATAAATGCCAAAGTATATCACCTACTGTGTAAGAAAAAAAACAAATTAAGCTTTTAGCCAAGAAATTAGGAGCTCCCTGGGAAACAGCTAGGAACGGAGAATATGTCATGTTTCATTCTTTTGTAAAGTAGAAATCTGAAAAAAGTATTGCACCTTTACAACAGGTTGTTGACATTAAGAGAATCTGATGATTAATAATAAAATCACCCTCAGCCATGGAAATGAATGTCTTGATCTCAGTATGTCATATTGATTAAGAGGATTCATAAAAAAGATATGAAATACCCTAATTTATCTAAATTCACTAAAATGATATGACACATTGTAATCTAACAAATTTTCTCAGTGGATAGTCAGATTGTTTCTACATCCATTGCTAATTATAAATAACACTGCAGTACACAGAAATATTGGATATAAATTTTTAAGGAAGAATTCATGAGAGGGAAGAACAGAGCAGAAGATATGAACAAAAGAAGGGTTTCAAAGGAATAAAAGGTAAAGTGCATGGAAATTCAAAGCATGGAGAGTTCAAGGATGATGAGCGGTGCTGGGAGGTCAGGAGGGACAAGGGGAAGTGTCTTTGTGGAACTGTGGCTGCATGCACGGACAGCGGGGGGAGGGGCAGCCTTGCTAAGAACAGCTCATGTTTAACACATTTGGTTTCTGGTAAAACTTTTGTTAGGAAAATGGTTTTGTTTCTAGCAAAAAAATTAAAAAGTGGGGAAAAGATTGTGAACCATAAGAAGTTAAAGAGTATTTATAACTGATTTGAAAGGAATACATGTTAGGGAGATGCAGCTCTTATGGCGGGAATGGAGAACAGATCTGAGGGACCTGAGACAGCAATTAGAGTACTCTTAAAAAATTCACAGGAGGAATTATGGACCCCTGAGCTAAGGCAGTGAAAAGAGAGATACAGAAGAAATAATAAAGCATGCCATTTTTGGTCGATATCTGCCAGAATTTGGTGATCTGCTGGTTTTGAAGGTGAGAACAAAGAAAATAAAGGAGAAGGTAACTGAAATGATTAGTTTGGCCACTTGAGTGGAGAGTAAATGCACTAACTAACATTTAGAATCCAAGAGGAAGAGATGTTCTAGGATGGAAGGATGGAGCCAGATATTTTGAAACTTTCCATTTCTTTTCATTTCTACCTAGCACCAAACAATCACTGTCCACAGCAGGAATTACTGCAATGGTCAATTAACTGTCTCTGCTATCAGTGTGTCCCTACAATTCATTCTCCCAAGAAGTTTCTGTACTTAAAATAAATTCCAAAGTCATTCCTGTCTATGTCTACTTACCTCCCCAACCTCAAATCTTGCCTCTCCTTCTCTCACTCACATGCTCCCTCCACACTGGCCTTCCTTCTGCTCTAAACTTTTTTCCATCCTGTCTGTTATGCCCAGATTTCAAAATCCCCAATAGACCACACCAGGGAGCCAGCCGAGTCCGATGCAAAAGCAGAGAGTCTTTTATTCGAGCTAGCTTGGCTCCCTGACCACACTCACCAACGCAGCGGCAAGCCAAGTGGCAGAGAGAGCGAACTCTGTGTGGAGAGAGGTTTTATAGGGGGTTGGATTAAGGGGAGGAGAAAGGGCTATGGGCCCTGCCAATTGGCCAGGCGCAAGTCGGTGTCTTGTTACACAGGATGTGGTCATATCTATGGCGCACACGTCCCTTGATTGTCATTGGTTAGTTTAAAGAAGTCCTGGGTGTGGCTAGCAGAGGCTTAGGCTTCCGGGAAGAAGCTCCTTGCCGAGCACATGGCTGCCCAAAGATGGAGGACACAGGGTAAGATGGAGGGCATAGTCCTCGCCCTTTCACTGTCCTCCGACTTTAACACAAGCTGCTCCTAGCCTCACTTTTGCATGGCTGGCTCCTTGCTATTTCACTCCCAGATTACATCTCACTTTTTAGAGAAGCTAAAAGTAATTATCTAATCTAAAGTATATATCCCTCTATTGTGTTTTGTTTTCTTATGGCTTATGCTTTATTTCCCTCATAACATGCATAATTTAATAATGTTATATTTTTATGTCCTTTCCACCACCAGAATAAAAATCTTTTTTTTTGTAAATAGAAGAGACTTTATCTTGTTTATTGCTCATTTCTAATACCTAGAGCAGTGCTGATGATGGATAGGTAGGGTTAGGGATAATCAATAAATATCTGTTAAATAAAAGAATACATGCTGTGCTGGAAGTGCCCCATGGTACAACCATGAGCAGATAGCTGGCAAGTAGTTTCGAATGCAGAGTAAATATAAAGCCTGCAAAAACAGCTAAAGGGAGTAGGTACAGTTGCACTATGATTGATCTATATCTTTTCTTTAAATATATTTTACTGATATTTTGCAGAGTGGAAGGGAGAGAGATAGAGAGTCAGAAACATCAATGAGAGAGAAACATCCATCAGCTGCCTCCTGCACATCTCCCACTGGGGATGTACCCGCAACCAAGGTACATGCCCTTGACCAGAATCAAACCCAGGACCTTTCAGTCCGCAGGCCGACGCTCTATCCACTGAGCCAAACAGGTTTTGGCTGATCTATATCTTGAAGGCTCAGCTACCACCAGTACTTATGTGTATGTATATATGTGTGTGTGCATGTGTGTGAACAATCTATATATATATAAAAGGCTAATATGCAAGGTGTCCCCTCGGGAGTTTGACCGGGAGACCGGGAGTTTGATCACTCACTATGACGTGTGCTGACCACCAGGGGGCAGCATGGAATAAAGGAAGGCCCCAACCAGCCACCAGCAGCCAGGGAAGGAAGGCCCCGGCTGACAGACAAAAGGCTCCAATAGGCTCTGATCACCGGCCAGACCTAGGGACTGTACCCATGCATGAATTTCGTGCAATGGGCCTCTAGTTTCCCTATAATAATTAGTTGTAAATAACTTAATCCTATTCTTTCCAAGCCAGAGAAGCAAATGAAAACTCATCTCTCCCTGATTGCTCTTTACATGACTAGTAGCCTGAATCAAAACCTTGGCTCTCTCTTTAGTTAGGTGTGTGACTTCAGGAAGATCAGGTATCTTCACATATTCATTCAACAAATATTTATTAAGCATTTACCATGAACAGACTCTGTACTAAGTACAACGGATGCAATGTTGAGTTAGAAAAACATAAACTCTGCCCTCATGGAACCTATACTCTTGTGAGAAAATAAAGATCAGCTAAATAAAGATGAACTATGAGAAGAATGATAAATATGAAGCATAGTGTAGGGAGCAAATGGAGTTCAGAGGTTTTCCTAGATAGTGATTGTCAGACTGAAATCAGATGAATGATTAGGAATTATGGATGAAGGACCTAGAGGTAGAAGTTTAAAGTCCTGAGTTGGGACTAAGCATGGCAAGTTCAAGACCCTGAAATAAAATGAGGCTGATGAGTGCTCAGAGACCAAAGGCAAGAGAAACGTGAGATGTGACTGCAACAACTGTCAGAGACCAGGTCATCCATGATCAAGGTATTACCAGAGAAGCAAATTTTCCCATCGCCCATGAGAGCGAGGTTCTTGGGGTACTGCTGACATAGGGGCAGAATGAGATGTAGTAAAAATGCTTTACTAGTGTAGGGTTGCATTCCTTAAGTTTCAAAGTCCCCTACCCTTTAAGCCAGTCCTGAAAAAGGTGCAGCTAGGGTTCCAGTAGAGCCCAAACCAAGGATAGTGTCCAGTGCTTCCATGCCATGTTGCAACTGGGTCTAGTTCAGCATCCAAGCTAATTAAAGTCCATTAGTCCATTGTGGGAGTCCCACATGGCCGTGAGCCACATGGGCGCAGGGCAGTGCATCCCCTGCCACAGGAGAGCCAGGAACCCAGCACGCCAGAGAAGGGAGTATGCTTCTTTGATTAGAGTTTTAAATATTCGGGTTTCATGTGTGCTTGCAGTGCTCACACCCACTCTGGCCACTGATTCGCTCCAAGGTGTGATTGACAGGCAGGTAGGCACCTTCCCATGTCACTCAGACCTTACTGGGCTTGTGTCTAAACGGCCTTTGTCCAGTCCCTTCCCCCATCGATCAGTGAGGAACAGGCTTGGAGAGTATTAAATGCAGCTTTTTGGCAAAGCTGTATAAATGGCATGCCTATATTATTGGGTCTTCCTTTTTACTCCTTCCTGTTAATAATAACCAGGCTATTACAGCAGCAACACTAAGATCATTCTGAAGGCCATGTTAAGGACTTTAGGTCATGAAGGAGCCCCTACATACTGCTTTCCAGGTAGCTTCATATCTCTCACACTGATACTACTAGCACAGGTATTTGGTGTGTGACTAACCAAACTTCCTAAATGTGGCAGAAAACATAATATTCCAAACTGTGGCTCTGAAAACCATAAATATGAACTGTACACTCCTGCAGATAGGTAGAGGCATATTTAAATAATCTAATGTAAAATAGGTTGACTAAAAGCCACTTCTGTTTATATTGGTTCAAAGGATACATATTTGAGATTTTCAAGGTTTTTCTCTCAATTGCATACATTGTTCATAAAGTCAAATTTTTATGTAAGAAATCATCATTTCTGACTTCAGATCTAGAGGCAATCTTCCTCATCTAAGTTTCCATTTCCATTTCTAATATCTAAGAAGAAAGAGCTTGTTAAGCAAATTAATACTGTGAAAAGGGTTTCCTAGAGGCATATTTAACCTACTTTCAAGGCCAACTACTTTACAATACATGGTTTACATGCAAATGAGAAGCCGCTAAATGTAAATTAGTTTGTTCATTACAATAATCTAGTGTGGCTTACAAACCCATTATCATTAGTTAAATAACTGTGATAAAGTTGTAAAGCTGCATTTCTATTAAAAATCATTCATTCTTTATTTCCTTCCCTGACTCACTCACCAAATCTATTCCTGGGGAGTCTTCCCCACCTCAGGAAATGGCAACTCAATCTTTCTGGAAGTTGCTCAAGCAAACACACGGAATCTTCTTAATTTCTCTCTCACACCCTACATAAAATCCATCAGCTACTATGGGCTCTAGCTTAAACAGACATGTACACACACACACACACACACACACACACACACACACACACAATCCTTCCACCTCTTGAAGAATTCTTTCTCAGTCACCTTTGTAAGCTTCTCTTTTAACTGGCACTAATACATCTTTTAGGAATCCCAGAACCTCCTGAATATCTTTCCATGGACTACATGTTCTTTCTTGGTTTTATAGCATGACTTCAAAACCTGTATTTCAAGCCCTGACCTCTCCCCTAATCTCCAGGCTCATATTTAGTTGATTGGAATCTAGGATATCCAAGTAGTCAACTTCAGCACATTACCCTGCCCATTAGACAGGCTCCTTCTTCAAGATTCCCTATTTGAATAACATGTGCCAGAATTACTTGGTTGCCCAAGCTACAAACTCCTCTTTCTTCCTTCTTCCTTGCACCTATTAAGGAGTCATCAAACACTGCCCGTCAGCATGCTTAGAATTTGTTGATGTTTCCCTGTGATTCTGCTAATTTCTGCTTTGTTTATGTTGAAGTTACTTCTAAATTGTATAATTTATTTTAAATTATTATCTTTATTATCATGTGAAACCCTACTTATCCCTTTTAATGTTTTTCTTATTAAAGCCTATTAACAAATACTATATTAGTAATACATTTTATTTTAGACTGCCCATTTGATCTAAATTTTTCTCATATTTTTCTTCCCTTCTCTCCCTACTACTACTTTGGTTTTGAGTAGTTTATTACTGTTCTCTTCATTTCCCAGACCTTAATTTATTTTCCCTTTGTTTAGGCAAGATAAGCAGGAGGGAAGTTTCCTCTGCAGAGATGTAGCAGGTACAAGCTTAGCATAAACTCGTCTATACTGGTATACAATCCCTTGCTACCTTCTAGACTCTCACAGGAACAAACCCCAAAATAAGCTAAGTTATTTAACACAGAAAAAATATTTGAAGCAAAGAGTCATAAAAATATTTTAGTGCCTTTTCTTCCCTGTTTTCTGTGGAACATCTGGAAATTCACTGGAGGTGCTGCCTCCTTCACTAAAGTTGTTGTTTCCATTCCGGCACAAAGGAAATGGTAAAGTCCACAGATGCCTAGAGGGTTGTGTTTTACTTTCCCTTTTCTTCATTTTGGTCAAGGTCAGCCAGGGGAGAAAATATAAAAATATAATATTTAAAATGTTATTTATAGACTCGATGTAAGGAAATTTAGCTGTTTATCAGGCTCCCAAGAATTTTCTTCTCTAATGTTTCATTATTTGTTATCTTGTAGAACTATTCCACATGCTTCTAAAGTAAAATAGATGGATGGATGGATGTGTGCATGTGCATGCATACACACACACACACATACACACACACAAGTAATACCCTGAATGGGCAACAGAGTTAACTGCACATCTTCCAAGAGAGGATGTGAGGATCTTTGAAGCATGGCAATACTTTAATGTTGAACACATCATATCTCAAAAATAATGCTGCATAACTATCATTACACTGCAAACCAGTTTGCAAATATCTATTTGCATAACCATAGAGGAAAGGATGCTTTATACTTTTAATTAACTTCACCACTTGTCTATTTTTCAAGATAAGGAAAACCAAGGTTTTGCTATATCTTTATAGTTACAGTAAATACTACTTGATACAATTTGATAGAGGGATGCCTGAGAAGGGACCCACAGTAAAAGATTTATTTTTAATCATGGGGAGAGCAAGAATATAGAGGCTATTTTTATTCAATTGAAGATAATATCTATGCAAAAGAATCTACTATAAATAGAAATGCATATTTAGAAAAGCCAGATTAAACAGTCAATGCAATATAGAAATATGGTGGAGATTGCTGACTGCTGCCTCACCGCAACCTGCTTTTCCCTTCTTCCTGAGCACAGGGCTGTCAGCTAGATGCAATATTTCCCAGTTGCTCAGATTTGGTTGTGTTATTAAACTATTACCAATGAAATGTGAGCAGAATGGAGTTTGCAACTTACATAAAAGGAAAATCTACTCTGAACTTCTTTTCCTTTGACCTCCAGCACATTAGGACAAAGCCATGCCTGCAATCAGCAGTGACCACACAGAAGGGCTGCTGCTCTAAGGGACGGCAGAACAACGGAATGGAGCGAGGAGACCCTGAGTCTATGTGAGGCTGGGAGCAGAGGGCCAGTGCAGGAAAGAGTGCTGCCAAAGTCCACCCTTTGGGAGGAGGCACGATTACCTCTGCAACGTGATGGCAGCCAGGAAGAGAGAAGGCCCGTGAGGGATGCCCTAGCCGTGGTTGGCAAACCGCGGCTCGTGAGCCACATGCAGCTCTTTGGCCCCTTGAGTGTGGCTCTTCCACAAAATACCACATGTGGGCGCACACGTACAGTGTGATTGAAACTTAGCGGCCCAAGAGCAGAAGTCGGTATTTTGTGGAAGAGCCACACTCGAGGGGCCAAAGAGCCGCATGTGGCTTGCGAGCCACGGTTTGCCGAGCCGTAGTTTGCCGACCACTGCTAGGGGAAGAAGCACAGCTCTGGACAAACAGAGATGCATTTTTAAAAGAGAAAGTTCATAATTTCCATTTCTTTGTCTCCATCCAAACTAGTATGTACATGTTGGCACCTATTTTCTCACATATATCCTTCCATCCTCTTCCTTTATGTATATAAGCTGGTAGTGTGAAAACTATAGTGATAAATCTATAACTTGCAGTTTCACTAATCACATATGTATTTCCAGATGACATCTTATAAACACAGTGTGTTCTTAACAGCTAGGAAATATCTCTATATTAACTCAATCCTGAAATCATGCCCCCAAATAAATTCCATATAAATTCAAAATCTAAACTGTAAATTAAATAAAAACAACATAAACAAAAACAAACCGCACTGTGAGAGAGGCCTTCTTAAGGAAAACAAGAAATTCACATGTCATAGTGGACAAGACAGACATTTTAATAAGAAAAAAAGACTCAGTAGAAAAAATTGCAAAAGATATGACAGGCAGATCTCACAGGTGATGATAAACAAATGGTTAATATATAAAACATGTGAAAAGATATGTTATCATAGTAGTCAGAAAGGTGCAACTTGAAACAACAAGATACCAACTTTTATTCTTCAGGTTGATGATAAGATGAAAGATGAACAGTATTCAGATCTGGCAACTGTGCTGGTGGGATGTGAATTGCTACACCTTTTTGGAAGAATAATCTACCAGTATAGCAACTACTAATATTTAAAATGTTTATCTTCAACTCAGCAATTATACTTTTAGAAATTTATCTTAGAGAAGTAATTACAAAATGTTTAATAAAATATGCAAAATAAGACATTCTGCAGCACTGTTTATAAGAGCAGTAAGACAAAAGAAACAAGTGAAATATTCATCAATAGGGTAAAATTTGACAAAGTGATGCTGATACCATGGTTATGTTTTTTTCTCTTTAAAATGAACTCTGGTTATATTCCAACATCTTAAAACATTTAGTTAAAAGCCAAAGACTAGTGTCACATGTGCAAAAGGTAGTTAGGGAAGGGAAATGGGGCAAGGCATGCTGGGAGAAGATCAGTGAATAGAGGGCAAATATGATGTGATGGGCGTTGGAACAAAGTTAGTGTGGACCAAAAAAGGCTCATTGTGGTGACTAGGAAACTATCCAGACAATTCTATAGAACATGTAGCCTTTCTTTAGGGGAAATTATTCGAATGGTAAAGTTCAGTCACTGAAATTTGCATAATAAAAGCAATGTGACTTTGACAGTCACAGTATATTGAGGACTTGGAGTATCTGGGTTATATCTGATATGACCAACCGTATTTGCTGATCTACCAAAGGAGTAGAATGCAAGAGGAACTTCTGGAGAACTCCTAGAGTGTTGGGTGCAAGCAGAACCTGACAGGTGTCCATTTCTTTACGGAGAGTAATATGACCAGATTAACATTTTAGCAATTTTACTCTGCAGCGACCCAGGAAATGGATCTAAGAAAGGAGACAACTTGTGCAATGGTAGGATCATATTGAGGGCCTGTACAAAAGCAGTATTGATACAGATGGCAAGAGGGAAGACAGATTTGAGAAATAAAGCATCGAATGCCTACAAAATGGCAGACTTGGGCAGCTTTCTATGTGTCTTGCTTCAGTGCCTGAGCAGATGATGTACCATTCATAAATTCTGGGAGTTCACATCAGTAGATGAATGGATTAGAAAACTGTGGTACATCTACACGATGGAATACTATGCTGCTGTTAAAAAGAAGGAACTCCTACCATTTGCAACATCATGGATGGAACTGGAGAGCATTATGCTAAGTGAAACAAGCCAGTCAATGAAGGAAAAATACCACATGATCTCACTCATTCATGGATAATAAAGACCATTACAAACTTTTGAACAATAATAGATACAGAGGCAGAGCTGCCTCAAACTGATTGTCAAACTGCAGTGGGAAGGCCAGAGAGAGTTGGGGGGCAGGAGGGAGGGGAGTAAGAGATCAACCGAAGGACTTGTATGCATGCATATAAGCATAACTAATGGACATAAGACACTGGGGGGTAAGGGAGGGTAGGGGTTTGTCAAGGGCGGGGGGGAAAAAAGGACACTTATGTAATACCCTTTGTAATACTTTAAGCGGAAAAAAAAAAAAAAAAAAAGAAATAAAGGAGTCAACATACAAAAAAAAAAAAAAAAAAATTCTGGGAGTTCAGGGAAAAGAGCTTAGCTTAGAGAATCATCTTATCCAAAGAGGTTAACTTTCTCAGACACTTGTGATATGTCAGCTGCATGACTCTTAATGCATAACAATGGAAATAGAACCTCCAATATTAAATTACAGCAAATGAGTTTTCTCTCCAAAGGGCATGAATGTGACACACTTAGCAGGATATAATGTTAGAATAAAGTACTTTAGTGATTATATTTCATTTGATTTCTCCAACTGTAATTGGTTTCTTTCTTTTCTCTCTCCGTCAGCACAGGGATTTCAGTAATTTTTCCAAGACACAGACTAAATCTAGGAAGGTATATCTACATCTAAATTCCCTTTCTAATGCTTATCAAAACTAGATATTTTAATGCCACACTGAAAACACCTAAACCATGGTAACAATCTTACGGTATATTATGCCTGTGCATAGTATTTCCAGCCAAATTATTAAAAACTTGGTGTGAAAATGAAGGCATGAAAATGCTAAATACAGGGACAGAAAGATGGCTTTTATTACAACTCAGGTTTGAACCCATGAGCCCCTGCTGATTGTAATCCTAGGGTCTATGCATTGAATTCTGCAGAATGCAGGGAGTATAAAGAACATATAAAGAGCACAAAAAATAATATAAAATCTGTCTTTTTTAATACTATCGAGCCAACTCCTTCTTTTGCCTTTTCAAGTCAAGCTGCATGATTGAAAACCCTGAGCTAGCATTGCCTACGGAAAGGTCATGACTTAGGGGCGGTTAGCATTTGGAGTTTCAAGGAGCTTTTTTGCTCACGGCCATGCAATACTTCAAACTGAGGCTGTCATGACGAGACTGTAAAGATTTTAAGGATTTAAAATTTAAGGATTTTATGGCTTATGTTTTTGTTCTTATACTTCTCACAGAGCCATCATGCTGGCTAGAGAGCAGGCTATTACTTTTTGTTCGATTTAGTTTCAGGTTGCTCATTGTGTCCAAGTGATTACTTAGTTTGGTTAAAAGCACATAAAACACACAAAAATAGGTCTGCTGTTTTGTGAATTAGTTATTTTCTGAAACACCATAGCTAATAAATGCAACTGTATTATAAAGCTAATAAAAGCAATAATAGTTAGTGACGTCCGCTGAACGCTTACTATGTGCTGTCCAATCTTTTCAATTAATTTCCACACCAACTCCACGCAATAGATAGAACGAGGCAAAGGAAATGGAGTTAATTTGTGTAAGGCAATGCACCATCTAAGTGACTGAACCAGAATAAAAGCAAGTTTCACTGAGTTTTAGAATAAGTGAAAGAACAAAGGAGCAGATCTTCCAGAACAGCACACGTTAGGAAGTATTCATAGAGAAGCAATCCAAAGGTTCATTGTTATCACTTCCATTTTAAAAATTGAGATGATAATGCTGATGAGAGTTAACCTTTATTGTGTACTTATGTTTTAGGGACTATTTTAAATGCTTGATATCCATTAACTCCTCAGATTCTCAACCGATTTGATGATTTAAGTACTAATAATGCTCCATTTGACAGATGAGGACATTGAAAGACAGAGACATTAAGTAACACATCCAAGGTCACTTAGTAAGTGTTTTAGCTGGAACTGACTGATGGAAGCAAAGCAAATCAAGAACAGAATGCTAATCTTTTTACCAGAGGTCCACAGTCTTATTGCACATTAGAATCACCTAGGGAGCTCTAAAAACAAGGATGTGGGGCTCTTTCTAGGACCAATTAAAATCAGAGTGTCTGGTGAGACCCAGGGCTCAGTGTGTTACAAAAGCTCCCCAGGTAATTCTAATGCAGGGCTGAGAACCACTGTGTTACACAAAGGCAAGACCACTACTTTTATTCTCAACAAATAACATTTGGGCTCAAGTTCAATGGCAGGAGGTAGATTAAAAAATCAGTAGTAAATAACAGAACTATAACACTATTGCTTAGCTGTGGGAGAAAATTTATTAGCATTGATTGTAAGCAAGAAAAGTATAGATAACTTAAAACCAAGAGTCCCAGCGCAAATGTAGAATCTTGGGTTTATTTAATGAATGTCAAAGCCGACTTTCTTATCAGTTTTAATTGGATAATAAATTCACCATATTGTTTCTATAACAGTTCAGGAATACTGTGTTAGGAGAGGCCTTGCAGGATCTTTTTTTAATTGAGCTCAAACAGATGGTTAATCTCTAAAATGTTAATTTCTTTCTGCGGGCTCTATTTTTTCATGGCACTTTGATAGACACGGGGCAATGTTCTCGGGGCATGAGAAATACTTCTCTCAATTCAAATGAATACCCTGTTTTACAAGCAGGGCTTCCAACAACAAATGAAGTCCCAAAGAGAAGTCCAGGATGCAAAATGGTTTGTAACATGAAGGAAACTGTGACCACAATTGAAAAACTATGCCCTGTCTCTGTGGGCAAATAAATAGCTGTGAGGAGAAGGTAAGGTAGATACAACAAATGCTCGGTAAATTTTATCTGTTGAGGGAAGTGAGGTCAACCACTGATTCCAGTAAGAAAATTACTCAAAGACACAGTTAAAAATGTTCATGTTCATAACCACATTTCCTGATTTCCCCCCTTATTTTAGGATTCTTCAACCACAGGAACTCATAGAAGAACTAACAGCAAGTGTACATTGTGGAGAGTAAAACAGAGTTCTCTTCTCCAATGATGGAGTGTTGATTCAATGACCCCAATAAAAACAAACTATCACAACCAAATCCCCATGCAGTCCACACTCTGGCCCTTGCTTCCTTATTACCCAATAGACTCATTACCAATCACACTGACGGCAGAGTCTGGAAGAAGATTCTCTTCCTGGAAAGCACGCAGACTCGTTTAGCCAATTTGTTCTTTTCATTTTTAAAATTATTTCTAAACCACAGTCAGGTTTCTGTAAGTGCAGACTGTCTCTCTTTCAGAGACTGTGACCTGTCTCTCGTTCTTATGGTTGACACAAAACCACTGATTCATGGGCGGTGGCTTGTCATATTAGGTCGTTGGCACACTTTCCCTCTCACTACAGGTGCATCACCAGTTGTTCTTGTCATTTCCTCTCTCACCGGTGCTTTCCTCCTATTGTGACTCCGAATATCAAAATAGGTCATCCACAGACAATAGTACAGGAAAGTAAATGATAAGATCTCTTTTTTCCTTCTTTCATAACATTGACTAATGGGGAGGAAAACTTTTTGGCTCATTATTTACATCCTAGGTTTGTTTCACATACCCTTATTTTCAGCATTGCATTATTTCTGTCATTTTTTAAAAAAAAGAAACCTTAATATATGGAAAATTACCTGTTGAGAGGAAGATATGCCCTTTAGGGGTAATTTTTTAGAAACCCATTGGCAAATGTTCAGTAAAGTCTGAGTGGATTAATAAAATCAGCTTCTACCTTATTATTTAGTTTGCATTTTTCAGAGTAATCTGAGGCCTGCAAATTATGCATATCAGTGGGCCAAGCAAAAAAGTTTAAGGATTATTCTGCTTTTCTAGATAATAAAAAAATGTATTTTACTTGGAATACAGAGCTCTATATCAGTTGTCCCAAAGGTTAATATATATTTTTATTCTACTAGATTTGTTGTCATTTCTACCATGGGCTGAGTTTCAGAATCTGAATGTATAAACACTTAGCAAGAGACCCAACTATCTGAGCGATTCTGCATTTCATGGGGTATGAATTTAAAATTTGATAAAGCACTCAGTTCACTGTGATCTCTGTCTCTTGATACTCAAGTAGAAAGATTGAGGGAACCAAAAGACCCAGGGGGCTGCATGCAGGCGTACAGAGAGAAGATTTCAAGGTTCTACCTTTAGCGAGAGTTAAAAATCAACATCATCCTTGAAAATCTCTTAAAAATCACTCATATTGCTCTTGAAGTAAACTACAGAACAGCCTCTGAATGTGTTCTTGGCAGTCAGTCTCACTGCGTTTTGGTTTTATTTCCAGCATTATAAAACATCACGGTGTTGTGTGCTGAGCAGCACATGTTGTAGTTTGCTTGTATTTCAAGGCCAAGTTTTATTGGAAAGGAGGATGTACATATATGTTTAAAACACTAGAACCACATTCAGTGCTGCGGGAAGTCCACACTATCAAAGGAGAGGAAGCCAGCAGAGACTGAGAAGACAGAAGATTCACTGAATTTCCTCACTACTGACAGAGCACCTACTGTCTTCCAGGCACCACTCTATGTGCTGGGGAAGCGAAGTGCAGAGAACAAAGTCCCTGCCAACACAGGGCTCATGCCCTAGAGACTGGAGAGAGATAAGACAAATACATAAGAAAATATATAGATTGTACATGGTGACAAGCACTAGGGAGAAAAAAAGGACTGCAGGATAGAGTTGGGGGTCTTTAAGGGGGCGGGGCACCTTTGAGCAGTTTTTTAAGACAGTGCCTGAGCAAGCCATGAAGCTATCCGGAGGAAAGGCATGGCAGCGGGAGGAAAGCAAGAGCATATATGCCCTGAGGGAGGAGCATGCTTGCGCCTGAGACAGGCAACACCAATCTGCTCATAGTCTATGTGGCCTGGCGAGTAAAATTCACTTATTTATTTAAAATTATTTTCTCTGTGCTAAGAACATGCAGACAAAATTCCTGCAATGTAAATAATTTAGCACTTCCTATGCACCAGGTAGCATTCTGAGTACTTTATATGAATTGCTTATTTCCCATATCAAACCCTCTGAGATAGTTATTATTACCTCCATTTACAGAGCGAGCAAAAGAAACTTAGAAATATTCAGTAAAATGCCCAAGATCCCAGAGCCACAGGTAAGTGAAGCCTGATTTAGTCCCCACGCCATTGGATTCCACAGCCTATACTGCTAAGTGGTACTGCCTACCTGGGAATGGGACTGTGACACAGCACCACTGCGAGTTCACTATATAGACTACTCTAGAGAATAGACAAATCTTACATGCTAGACATGTCTATACATTCAGGAAGACAAAACCCAAAGTTTCTTGCTAAAAATAGATACCTTTTTTTACTGCTGCTATATCATGAGCACAATACAGCTTATGCCTAAACATTTAATGAGTGCTAATGGCATTAACATATACATAATATATATTCATGATTAATATTTCTCCTTTTGAGTTATATAGCATTAAAGGCTAACCTACAGCTACAACTAAAAATGTATTAAAATAAAAACTTGATATACATTTGATGGTGCTGCCTATACTATATCAAGGATCATTTAGCATTATGCACTGTCACTTTATTAAAAACATTTGGCTCAAAATAGGCTTTCAAAACTTGCAATAATGACTTGCCCTTTGATTGTCAAACTCCAGTGAGAGTGTGTTTCAGAACGTTTGCCACTACTCCTGCCTCCGGTAAGGATTCCAACTTGTTCAGAGACTGTTGCCAACACCTATCTGGCACAGCTGTGGTCAATACCAGACTCTGGCATGTTCTAGACGCTTTAAGTGCCACAGGACGCACATGTTTGAGGTGGTAACAAATTTCCATTAAAACAGAGTTGAAAATTCAAACTGAGTTTTAAAAACCATTAAGTTTGCCGAAACCGGTTTGGCTCAGCGGATAGAGCGTCGGCCTGCGGACTGAAGGGTCCCGGGTTCGATTCCGGTCAAGGGCATGTAACTGGGTTGCGGGCACATCCCCAGTAGGAGATGTGCAGGAGGCAGCTGATCGATGTTTCTCTCTCATCGATGTTTCTAACTCTCTATCTCTCTCCCTTCCTCTCTGTAAAAAATCAATAAAATATATTTAAAAAAAAACAAAAACATTAAGTTTTATATCTTCATGCTATACGTCTTATTACCATATC
Source organism: Myotis yumanensis (assembly GCF_028538775.1). NCBI lineage: Eukaryota > Metazoa > Chordata > Mammalia > Chiroptera > Vespertilionidae > Myotis > Myotis yumanensis. The sequence continues at coordinate 135,469,537 of NW_027223754.1, forward strand.
CAGAAACTTCACTTTAGCTATATGAGAGAAGTATTAAGATCAGGTAAATTAAGGACTAAAAGATCAATTATTAATTATTCAATAAAACCTTTTTGCAGTAATACTCTATTAATAAAACATTTTAAACAGTTAAAAATGTACAATCAATTTATCATATATCTAAGTTACTTTTTCTTTCAAAAGAAATTTTAAAGCAGAATGCTTTGTTTATATGTAGAGGAATTTTAGATTCCTGTGTATTTAAACATTTTGTACAGGACACAAAATCACAACAACCTTAATATATGAGCTTCTCACACATATATCTCTAGCTCATAATAAACATATATAGTAGAAATAAAATAAAATCTGACATAATGCACCCAGATCATTCTACTGTAGCTCTCATTAAATTTTGCTTGCTTCAGTTTTTCTAAGGGCTTATCAAAGAAAAGGAAATACTATTTTAATGAGAAAATGAGAAACATATTTACTGTGTTTGCCTGAGTCAGTCCTGGGCAAAATAATCAATACATTTTAAGCAATACAAAAATAATTAACTTTTTTGCTATGTTTCTTGAAGTCCCTAAACAGTCTTTGAAGACACAAGCAAGGTGATTGAATTGCATACATTTTTAGGCACTGTTGTATAAACTGTGGAAGATGCAAACTTTCAAGACTCATAACTTAGATAAACCACTCTTGAAAAAAAATGAAGAGCCCAGGCTGGTGTTACTCAATGGTTAGAATATTGACCTATGCACCAAAGGGTCTCAGGTTTGATTTCAGATCAAGGGCATGTACCTGGATTGCTGGAGGCAACCAATTGATGCGTCTCTCTGACATGAATGTCTCTCTCTCTCTCTCTCTCTCTCTCTCTCTCTCTCTCCCCCCCCCCCCCCTCGCCACCGCCACTTCCTCCCTCCCTTCCACTTTCTCTAAAAAAGAAAGAGAGAAAGAAATTCTTAGGTGAGGATTAACAAAAATAATAAATAAAAAATAAAATGAAGAAACAATTAGATGCTAAACCTGCGTCTGCTACATCTCTGACCAGGCAGGGATCACGAAAACCTCGCTTCTCATTATATCCCCAGTACCTATTTTAGAAATTGACATATAATTGTTATTCTGCTTCTCTGGCTTTAAAGTGGGCCATTAGCCTTTTCCAGTGTTTCTCCATCTGGGATCTGTAGACCACATGGGGTGGAGTGGATACAGGCATCCGTTCAAGGGTCTGCAGCTTAATCTCAAGATTTTGTCACTTCTCCACAAAATGACTTATATACAAACATTCTGAGTCTCCACGTTTTTAATATGTTTTTATTGATTTTTTTAGAGAGAGGAAGGGAGAGGGAAAGACAGGAACATCAATCATGAGAATCACTGATCGGCTGCCTCCTGCGTGCACCTTTTGGTGATTGAGCCCGCAACCTGGGCATGTGCCGGGACTGGGAATTGAACCCATGACCTCTTGGTTCCTGGGCTGATGCTCAACCACTGAACCATACCAGCTGGGCCAGTCACCACATTTTAAACAAGAACTGTCCCTTGACTTCAGTGCCTCAGGTTCATTTGTGATCATTACTGAATTTCTGTAGGTAATCTTATACATGAAGCAGGGAGTTAAAAGCACAGATTCTAATACCAGACTGCCTGAATTTGTATTTTGACTGCACCACTAGCTTTCAGATACTAAACAAGTTATCCTGCCTCAGTTTCCCATATATAAAAATGGGGCAGAATTTAACTTTAATGTTTAACTAATGTAGATGTTGTTGGGCTGATATTTCCAACTTTTTTTTTTAAAAAAAAAAGACTATGCCCAACATCATGTTTATTCTTCTACAAGTTATAAAGACAGATATTCTTTAAGAAATAACTTATAATAGACAGGCTCGTGAAAATGTGGACTTAAAATAGTTATCAACTTTTAACTTTCTTAATATTACTGTTCCTGTTTAGGTGAATGCTCTGTTTTTTACATCATTAAATGTGTACGATAAAGGTTCCTAACTCTCAAACATGGGGACACAGTTTATACAAATTCAAAAGTAAATAAGGGGTTTGAAGACTGTTATGGTACTATATTGCTTAGGATATAAGCCATCATCTGTTTGCCATAAAAGTTTCCTACAAGTAGGAAATGTTTGGGAGTTACTGTCAATCAGTAAACTGGAAAATAAAGCGATAATGTCATATTTCTCAATGAAGGGAAAACGAAGCATATGTGCATGCCTCCAGTAAAGATTTCCAAGACTAATTAGTGTACATAATCCTCCTTGGGTAGAAAATAATTCATTCCATCCTCGAGATCTGAGGGCTGTATTGCTCTCAATGCTAGCCTAAAAAAAAAAAACTGTATCAAAAAGGAGATATTAAAGTAGAGAAAATTAACTAAATATAAGTGAGAAATTATAAATTCTAAATAAAAATATCTTTCTCCATAAGAAAATTCATAAGTAAACATATATGTCCATGTATTTAAGGTTTGTTTTTAAGTAGAGTGAGTAGAAATGAATTTTAAAAATCCTTTAGTCTTTCATCATCTTCACATGGACAATTTCTCAAATAGTTTTTCTTCACTTCCAGTATCATTTTAATTATTATCTCATCATGGATAAAGATACATCAATGCATATTATGGGTTTATATATTATTGCAGGTCTGATTTGCTGAGAGTTTGATAGCATGATTGTGGTTACAAGTAAACAGTTAAAACTTATGATTATGAAAATTTAATGAATAGTATAACCATTTGGGAAAAGACAGTTGAACACTGTTAAGAAAAAGGCAAAACCACCATTGGTTTCTGGAATTGTCATGGAAAATGCACTATATATTTAAGAGAAATAATTTGTCTCACAGGAAAACTAAATTAATATACGTTGAGGATTTTTATTGATTTGTTTTAGTGGGCTTTATTAGGATTCATATATAAATAACCAGTGAAAACTGCAATTGCAATAAAAAGATAAACTGTAGTACAAGTATAGATCTCATGGGGAAGATCCAGCTACTTACTATATTATTAAGTAGATAAGGAGAGAGTAACTCAGATTGAAAAAAAAATGTGATTGATAGCAGTAGCAGTAATGCTCTACATCTCCCCATTCTAGAACTTGCTGAAATCTAAATATCACACTATCAAAAACACAGCTGATTATTTCTACACGTGTTTTAAGGGTCTATTTTTTTTTTGTTATGAATTGTTGCAAAAGTAGTTTATTTATAATTTCGTAAGTTGTTCTAACAAATCTTTTCAAATTGCTTTTCTCTTTAAAATTCAACATTCCTAAGCTGAGCAACTTACTTTTCAAATGAGCGCTATACTGTCATTAAGTGACCACTTAAAACTCTCGTCACAAAATCTCTAATGGCACCACATCTGCCCTCTTTAACTTGCCATTTACTCCTCAAAAGGGCAATGTGCATATCCTGTAAAGCTGCATTTCTGGGAGTTATTTCAGTAGAGATCATTTTAAGAGATGAAAACAACATAGGAATAATAAGGGTTAGCCAAACGTAAGTGTCCTATTCGTAAATTGAATACTCTAGTTTTAATTCTTTTAAAATACATTTTTATTGGTTTCAGAGAGGAAGGGAGAGGGAGAGAAAGATAGAAACATTAATAATGAGAGAGAAACATTGACCAGCTGCCTCCTGCATGCCCCTTACTAGGGATTGAGCCTGAAACCTGGACATGTGCCCCGACCAAGAATCAAACCTTGACCTCCTGGTTCATGGGTCAACACTCAACCACACAGCCACACCGGCTTGGCATCTAGTTTTAAGTTTTGATGGAACCACACTTGCAGGTCCAGGATCACATAAAACTATACCACTGTAGGCATGTGCTGGCCCTTGATATCTAAACAAATACAGTCGATTATAAGACAATGACTGAACAATTTTGTAGCACACACATTTCTTTCCCTCTTAAAGCTGTCACTCTTTTCAGCTCTCTTCTAGACCTCGTTAGCAAAAACAAGGCTACAGCAATATATTTAACCTAATTCTTCTCAAGTGATAAAGAGAAGCTCTTGATTATGACATGATCTAGTGATAAGAAGTGTAGCATTATAACAACCCAGTCTGGGAGAATAGTGTCATCAAGGATGAAAAAAGCTCTCCTTCACCAAGGGAGACAGGCTCCTCTAAACTATCATTTTGATGAGGCCTCATCCTTGGGGCTTGTCTGAGGCCTGCCTCACCCAGCTGCAGCAAAGACTCTGCTAAGTCAATTTAGTGAGAACACCCCACACCCCCACCTCTTGATATCTGATCAAATTCCCCACCCCCTTTGCTAACTGGCTATAAATCCCCAGCTGTCTGTGCTGCATTTTAGGTGGAACCCAATCTCCCCTCTTGCGGTATTCTTGACGCCTATCAAAATAGCCCTAAATAAAATCTTCCTTACCATTTAAAAAAGTTTCAGATTTTTTTTTCATTAAGAAGAGCATAGAACTTTCAAAAGAAATTAATCTAGCAATTTATTAATTTCCCAGGATCTGTCTAACTTTTACTAGTCTTTAGGGTAAAGTACAATATAATTTTATCTGTTATTATAAATGAGGGTTTGGACAGATGATGAGAGTTAGGGATAGAGGAAAGGTAGGGGGGAAAAAGTAGATTTTTTACAGGAACGTTATAAGAGGGAGGGAATAAAGATGTACACACAAACACAACTTTTCGTTAATGTTGCAGTGTGTATTTAGAAAAACACAGCCCCATAGGCCAACTGAGGATCAGCAATATACATGTGTACAAGTGAAACAGAAATGGGCAGGCCAGCTGTGGAGAGGACCAAAGGGGATTTTGAAGAAGGTGGTGACTGGGGGTGGGGGATGGGTCATCTCTCCCATGGTGGCAGCTCCCAGTCCACCCTAGCTGATACTTCCAGGTAGCCAGTGTTTTAGATCGGCTGAGTTTTCCAAGTGACCAGGAATCCACTTTCTCTGGAGGAAAAAGAACTAAATGTAATTTTAGTGTGTGGTCCCACAATTCAAACAATTATAGCAATAAATTCTGCAAAGGATACCCCCACAAAGAAATGTGAGTAAAAATAAATATGCTTGGAATCAGAGAACATAATGAAGTGGAATTTCCCAAAGGTTTTGATGGTTCACAACCTAAAGTACTCAAGCTGATGTTCTTTATCCCCAAGAGCCACTTGAGTTCCTGTCCAGGGCTCGCATCTCCCCATTCTTTTTTGGTTATGAATCTAAAACACACACCATTCATACACAGATTTTGAAAAAAATAATGTTTAAAAACGACTGCTTGTGGATCGTGATGAATATCAATACCCCCAGGATAGAGAAACTGTAAATTCAGCTGAATTCAGCCCAACTATCTGATCCCAGTCTAGGCGACAAGCAGCCCAACCAACAGTTAGTGAAGAAGTGGTCTAAGCATGAAGACTTACACAAGATGATAAACAGAATTAGAACAGTAACCACTTTAGAAATACATTTTTTCTGGTTTATCCAACATTTTCAAAATAGAAATACAATACAAAGCAACTACCATGTAAGCAGAGAGAAGTGAATGTACCAAAAATTTGGCTTTGGAACTTGTTAGAAGAAAAGAGCAGCAACATCTAAATAGTTTTGGGGGAAAGGCCTACAGTAGAAAGGAAATTGAAGACAGAGATGGGTGTGATGAGACTAAAATGGATCCTGACATAACTGAAACTCTCAGGGAAGTGAGCATCTGTCTTGCTGAAACTAGATGAGAAGAATTAGGTACTTGATTTCTACTGATGTGTGCAAAAATATACATAATATCAATGTGATGAAGCCTATTTATGAACTGAAATAGAGTAAGGGTTTGACTTTATTTGGGTATGTGTGAATAAACAGTCGTATTTCAATGATATCTTTGGGCCTTTTTTTAATAAAATCAGGTAAAATGTGGGGCAAATGAATGGCAATTTCTCTCTTGATTGAAGCCTATTATTTATTGTGGGTTTCTCAGCTTACCTCACTTTGTTTTCTAATGGTAAAATATAAAGATGTATTTGAAACTGAAATAACTAGTGATGGTGGGAAATATATGTGCAAATTTTAAAACACAGTTTACTCATAAAATCAATCTGGTGATTCTGGGATCCATATATCATTAATGTCTGAAAGTCAAATGACACATGGTATATCATTTTCCCACATCACAGAAACTTGTGGCAAGTTTTGGAAGAGGCCATATGGTTCTTCCTTATTTACAACAGAAATGTGGTTTAACTGCTTCCCAGACAAATTATTAGTAACCCTGTCATTTTTTCCCAACAAAATGAAAATCTCAGTAATTTCCCCACTCCCCCAATCCCTTTTAAGGTCAAATCTCAATCTGTCCTGCTTAACTTTATTTTCATGGTCTCTTGTTGTAATTAGGGTTGAGAAATATCTTTCCCATCAGAAACAATATAACTTACAATATTTTCTCTCTTCCATCACAACAACCCAAATAATTCTTATCCTTTCCCCCCAGATTCCAGTCTTAGTGGTTATTTCTACTGCATAGCCATAATGCCACCACCATATATTTCCATAAAAAGAGTAGTCCAGCCCTAACTGGTTTGGCTCAGTGGATAGAGCGTCAACCTGCAGACTAAAGGGTCCCAGGTTCGATTCCAGTCAAGGGCATATACCTTGGTTGCGGGCACATCCCCAGTAGCGGGTGTGCAGGAGGCAGCTGATTGATGTTTCTCACTCATCGATGTTTCTAACTCTCTATCCCTCTCCCTTCCTCTCTGTAAAAAAATCAATAAAATATATATATTTTTTAAAAAAGAGTAGTCCAAATTGAAAGTAATATATTGTAGAATATGTGAACTATCTCCTAACACAGCTGTACTCTCTTATAGCAAGCTCATTTCTTCAAATCCCATATTTCTCATGCCGACCTTTTGACATATAATCATTGTTAATGAGCCCAAATGGATTACATTTGCTTTGATTTTATAATAATGCTATGAAATAATTTATGTTCTAAGTGCCTTATATACATAAGATATAATACCCTTATGTAATTTTCTACTGGATAATATAATCATCAGAACACATTCCTCTTTACTTCATATATAATGGATGCACATGGAAGAACATTTAAAAATATTATACATATTAGAAATATGAAGGGTGAATACAACATCTAACAAAAGTTGGAGAGCTGAATCAAAACCAGAAGTAACCCACCAGTGACTTCAGAACTTCACTTAGAATTATGACACAATAGCTAATGGCTTAATGTCATCCATATCTCACAAAAATGTATTTCTACTAGCATTTATGTATCACACATAGATACTACAGGCCTATATCAAATATTACATGCACTGAGCCTCAACACATCTAGCTGTCCACAGGTTTTTGATGTTGTCAATTTTGCCCTATTGCCACAAAATCATCCAATAACCAAATAATGATGATAGAAGTAATTTACAACCTAAGCTTACGTCCCCTCCATTTCTAAATTGCGCTTTTTCCTTCTGTATCTTCATAGTCTACTTTTTCTTCTTCAGTCCCTGGGGAGTAAATGATCCTTTAAAAGCTTCAGTATTTCTTTTGCCGTCTTTTCTATTTGCACACATTTTTAATCTCATATCATATGTAGACACATACACACCCTAATACCTATCTTTTATATATACATATATTTAATATTTCTTTATACCCTATCTCTTTCATTTACCTCCAAACTTATTCACAGCAAAACTTTATACTCTCTGCTCCCAATTCCCCATTTCCTTAAGGCCTTAATAACTCTGCCCATATCACTTGCATAAAACTGAACTTTTAAAGCTAGCTAATGTTGTCTTATTCTCTGAAGTCAATGAACTTTCTCAATCACCCTTAGCAGCAGTGGAAATTGCTCACCAACATTATCTCTATGCCTTGCCATCGTCTCCTGTCTTCCTACATTACATTCAAATGTAGAGATTTCCCAAGGGTTTGAAATGAACTTTCTTCTCTCCTGTACATTGGCTCAGAGCCTCCATGACCTTATCCTCCTCTGTGGTACTATCTCTTTTCTATAAATGACTTCCACAGCATTATCCCTAACTGTGGCCTTTCCCCAAAATGCTCACTTGAAAGGCACACCCATAGAAAATTAGAACATCCTACCTCTCACTCAGAATCTGCTTGGTGAAAACATAACAATTCCTTCTTGAAATAAACACACCCCTCTATCAGCCCTATTTCCATTTAGGGTATCCTCCCCCCAAGTTATCTAAATTCAAAATTTTAGAACAAGGCATTGGGCCAACTCATTTTCTTACTCACATCCTATCAAATAATCTGCTTATTGCCCCTGCATGATCTTTTCTATTCCAATGTGTTTCCAAACTTTAGAATCTATTATGCCTTCTGCCTATGCCATTATAATGACCTTTTACTTGGTTTTCCCAAGGCTGCATTTCTCAATTCTACTTTCCCATATGCACCATATTCAGGGTGGGGCAAAAGTAGGTTGTCAGTTGTTCATATGGAAAATAATGCAAAAATTAATAAGTAATAATACAAGAATAAACTCTGTTTCATGTACTCACAACTGTAAACCTACTTTTGCCCCACCCTGTATTCATTACATCATATAAATGGCTATCTTAAATTATCACTTTCATTATGCCATTCTGTTTAACACAATTCTGGAATACAAACTCCTAATTCTTAGTATGCTACTATGACTTTCATTTGGTTCTATCATAATTTCCAGTTATGTTTTCCCTGCCCCTTTCTCTCTGCCTCTCAAAGTTGGCAATATAAACCATATCTGCTTATTATTTCTTGGACATAGCTCATCTTTTCTGAGCTCAATCTCCTTGTTCATGTATATGCCTCAGCCTTCCAGAAATCTCTTTTCTCCTTCTTTTGCTAAAATCTTCACCTATAAAGATCCTGTCATTTCAAGATTCTCTAAGCTTCCCACCTATGGTCTATGCCTTCTAGGATCAATCAAGCTGAAAGTAATATCTCTCTTGTGCATTTCTCTAGTACCTAGTTTATATCCCACAGAAAGCACTTACTATATAGTATTATTAATTGCCCAGGTGTTTTCTCTTCCACTCTCTCCCCACATTACATAGTATATTTCTCAAGGTCAGGGTTAATTTTTCATAACTTTTTAATCCTCCTGCATTTGGTATAGAGTCTTGCACAAAGCTGGAACTTAGTTTAAAAAAGAAGTCACATGAATTCAGACTAAAACAATTACATCTAGAAGAATAGAAGCTATATAAACCTGGTCATTAGGAATTACTCCTTTCTAACTCTAGAGTTTACTCAAGTGGGTGACTTTGTGCTGTGCAAATTCTCCATTCTTTTTATTTAGAAATCCATATGTTAATGCAGAATTTGGCTTGAGTCCCACAGGAAGAACAAAACCATTTCATTTAAATGTTCCCTCTAGTCCTCAAGAGTCAGCATTTTTTTGATATGCATAAGTGGGAGAGAAGACAGAGGAACAGTGTTGTGTTTTCAAAGTAACTTCTACCGAAAGACCAATTTTCTTAAAGAAAACAACACTAAAAATAAAAAAAAACCTCAAAATGGCTATTTTGGTCAAGAGTTTTCCCATTATAGAGATATATTTAAATACAATATAAGGTTTAATTTTACAGCACCCCCACCAAATCAAATAAATTTTTAAGAGGGACATTTTTATAATAAATATATTTCTCTGTGTACTTCAGTAAATGGCAATGTATTGAGTATCCCTGTTGAAGAGACAATATCAGAATCTAAAACTTAAAATTATGTGTTTCTGCTAATTTAGATTTGTTTTATTATTTCAGATTTTGATCAATGGAATTCTTCTAAGTAAATTTTATAGAAAAATATGGCTTTTGTAGAATAGAAAAATTAAATAAATTCATTATGGGACATCCTGAAGAAATGAAATAGGTATTTTATTAAGAGAGAAATATATCCCAGAGATAACCAACAATCTTTTCAATAAGACGATAAGTGGTGTGCACAAGGATTACAGCCACGTAGTTTACTTTGTATAATCATAATCTGACATGAGCATGGCTAAAACAGCCACAGAGACCCCACATACAACTACTGATGTTGTAGTTGGACTTTTAAACAGTGGAAAGAAATGCTTTATGAAAAATAAGAGTAAGAGTAGATTATCATGTAGACAACAAAAATAGAGGAGATAGTGAAACTACTTAAATGTGGAATGGGAATTGAGATCTGTTTTGTTATGTTATATAAGCAGGCAACTAAAATTTATTAAGTTAAAGCATAGAAACGACAATGCTTTTATGACACAGTGAATAAACAGATATGAGCAAGAGAAATGTTAGATGAATACCTTAATTTAGATCAGATGCTAACTGCTAATAAATCATTACATGGCTATTGTTTAAGTAGATCTCTTCATTTCAGAGGAAAAATGCACTGTATTTTATCAGTCTTGCCTTGGTGACATCTCACTTCCCTGGATTGCATACAGAAAACCAAAACACAATTCTTAAAACAGATATGGGAAGACCACATCTGTAGATCCATTGACTGTAACACCATTTACTTACTGTTAAGTATGAACTTTGTATTCTCTCCAAGTCCATAAAATAATTTATCATTACCAGATAAGGGAAGTATCATTTGAATAAAAGCATTTTTCAAGTGCAGTCTGTACCACATTTATGAAGTAACTTTTGAGAGTTTCTGAAAAAAATGGCTTTGAGTTGGAGATTAAATATTGATTTTATGATTTGGCTAGTCATTTAAAATAAATAATCTCATAAATCAGGCTTAAATCTGGGGTTCCTCAGCGTCTTTAATTTTTTAGGTCAGGTCAAATAGCTCAGATAGCTCTTTCCCACTAATCCACTATAATATGCTGAAGATCTTTTGATCAACCACTTAACAAAAGTGACACTCAAGTGACATACTCAATGAGTAAAGGTTAAACTTAACATCATTTATTATGTACATTAAGAGCAATATATTAGGCAACGTAAAGAACATAAAGAAAAAAGCAAGAAAAGCAAAAAACCTGATTCCTTTCTTCAATTAAGTTATAGTAAGTTTAAGTCCTCAAATTTAACCCTTTTCTGAGAAATGCCACATAAAGATGCCCAACGCAGGCATTTACAAAGCTATGCCTTTAGCAAACCTCCCCCAGCACCTCCTAACTCCCTTTTCCTGCTCCACTTTTCTCCAAAGCACTTATCACCGTCTGACATGCCATACTCATCTGCTTCTGCTCCATCGCCTCAGCCTAGGTTGTAAGCTCCCAACAGGCAGGGACTCTTGTCAGTTTTGCTCACTGCTGCTCATCCAGTGCCTGGAATAGTGCTTGGCACTTAATAGGGCTTCAGTAAATATGAGAAGACCATTCTTATTTTGGTTTCCTAGACTTGTGGCCTGCATTTCCTCTCTAAGTGTAAGTGCATTTTTCTATCAAGCTTTCTCTTATGCACACAGTAGCCCAGGTTTCCATGTGATTCTACTTCTTGGGTGTGAGAGAGGATGAATGTCTTCTGAGCTTCAGCAGAACGGGGATAAAGCAACTACCCGTGGGTTGTTGTGAGGAATGAATGAGGGAATTCATAGGAAGGACTTAGCACAATGTCTGACACATGAGAAGTGTTCAGTAAATGTTAGCTGTTATCGTTCCTACCATTACAGCCATTAAATTATTCTCTTCTGTTACAGCTCACCACTTCTTAAAAGTACCTCATGATTAATGAAACAAAGGACTTTTAGATTCAGGGCTAAGTTTGTATGTGGTTGAATCTCCTGAAAAAAAACCTACTTCCTGGGTGGGTTGCTTTCAAGAAGCATTAAGCTTCTTCTTGTGCTCCCACAGGACTGTAGGTACCTCTCTATAGGAATCACCACACTGTACTGCAATTAGCTGATTATGTTCAGTCTTCTCTGCTACATCGTGTGGTCTTTTAGGGTGCGAAATCTTTGTATCCTATCACAAAGCGGGCATTCTATAGATGTTTGTTTGCCCAATAGATGAGTTACTGTACAGAAATGAGACGGATTTCATTTGTAGTCACATCACACATGCACTTTCATTACAAAATTACATTTCTCAGAAGATGGTGTAGATTCAGAGAGCAGGATAGAGGTCTTAGTGTCAAATAGTGATGCAGAGAGCAGAGTGGAGTGCGTATGAGAATAAAAGTAATGGAATGGAATTCAGTGATGTGCTGTGAATAAAAAGTGCTTAGAAGACCAATACAAAACCCACTCTTATTTTCTCATAAGTGGTTCCTCTATTTCAATAGTAATGACCTAATTTATATCCATCTTACTTTATGGAAGTGTGACTACCCAGGGAAAAATTCAAATAAAAACGTACTTGATAAAGTTGAAAAGCACAGTTATTAGAAATTAGGATTGTGGAATATGAAAAAGGCACACACCTATTTGACTATATGTAAGAATCAAAAGATACTTACGAGGTTCGAAAGTTGTTAGATATTTAACACCAAAACAAATAAACTTTAAAGAAAACTAATTTTAAAAGTCTTCCAAATGCAAGTTATTTAGAAATGCTAACACCTGAATTATGATGATAAAAATTTATAATGCTTTATGCAAGGTAGAAAATAGAAATCTGTACCTCTGGGAAAAGAAAGAAAATTGAGATTGGCAAATTTTATTGTTGAATTAGCCATTTAGTTGGTATTCAGAATAAAGGATCAGAGAGAAAACCCAGTATCAAGAGGCATCTAGTCTATAACCATCTCATGCTGTGAGTCTGTCCCTATAAGTAATGCTTCTCATCAAGAAAGTACTTACATTGGGCCTCAGCCTGGCTGCCAGATCATAATACTTCTCGGCTGCTTCATTGAGGCTGGCCTGTCTGTTAAAGAAAAAAAAAAAATCAAACTGCATAATTTATTTTAAAATTGCAGATAAGTGAGCAGAATCACCATGCAGCAAAGTAATATTAACTTCTAAAAAATTACAATCACACCAATCAAATAAGTTGCCTAAACAGAAAAATGCCATTAAAAAATTAATTCATGGCCCTGGCTGGTTGGCTCAGTGGAGAGAATGTTGGTCCATGGACTGAACACATTGTTTGCGGGTAGTTTTTATTGCGCGCTAACAGGTGGCGCGGGCCATTTTTGCTAATTTTTTGCGCAAATGGCAACGTTCAGTAAAATTACGATAACTTTAGTTTACGTATTTATACGTTACCCACATTCTACCGCTAGCCTATAAAAAAAGTATTAATACGTGTCCCGCGCTCTACTACTTACAGTCAACGTAAAACGTATAAATACGTTTCCCGCATACAATGTGTGAATGGTCTTGGGTTCAATTCCAGTCAAGGGCATGTACCTCGACTGCAAGCTCAATCCCTGGCCCTGGTCAGGGTGAGTGCAAGAGGCAACCAATCAATGTGTCTCTCTCACTTTGATGTTTCTCTCTCTTTCTCTGTCTCTCCCCCTCCCTTTCACTGTGTTGGGTGAGGATTAACAACAACAAAAAATAAATGCATGAAATGTACTTGTCATTGTCTTTAAGGCATTATAAATAGTATCTCAACACAGTCAATATTATTATTTCAAATTTGTAATTAGGAATTAGAAATGTTATTTTTGTTTCCCAAGCTAACCCAAATAATATACTACAGAGGTGGGATTCTTTAGCTTCAACATGATGTCCCAGAAAAAATCTTAATTTTTAAAAATAAATTGTCAAACTTAATCATGAGTTGCTTGTTTTATAAAAATAGTGAATATTTGCAAGTTGTTGTTCTTTTTTTAAAATCCTGTATCTATTTACAAAGCCACTTTCTTTCCAATTTAGGAGGAAAACCTTCCACTGTATGTAGCCTACAGGAAAAAAAATGCCAGCTTCTCTCTCTCTATGGTCTTAGGCCACCAGGCTGGGCATATGACACAGCCTCAGCTAGCTGGATGTTCTTGTTTGGAAGGCTTTCATTTCTGAGTGAGTGACAGAAAGATGAAGGGATGGCTAGAGCTCACTGACAATGGTGGAAGCCATGGGGCTATGTCCTCATTAGACTCTTTCGGTAAAGAATTGCTTTTGGATATCCTGAATCTTGATCTCTGGGGCTACCTTGTTTCCTCATACTATGTTTTTCAGCCCATGTTGAATTCAGTAGTTCCCACAGCCTTCAGATTGCTAGAGTCAGTTTCTCTTTATTACTAACAAATACCATGAGTGGCACAGTTGACTTCTACAAATAAGACACACACACTGAATTTTATACATGTTTATGCATTGTCTAGTCTTACAATTCACAGCAAACCCCCTACATTCAGCCATGTGGTTAGCAGAATAAATAAAATGCTGGCATCCTGAGGAAGCCCAGCCAATTAGCCATCAAAACAGTATGTTTTTGATCATGTCATGTTACTTCAGAAAACCTTCAAAGACGATAGATTGTAAGAGCTAGAAGCTCTTGCAGGCTGTGTTGTAATCTGGTGACCATATTTGAGGGATGCAAAAGAAGTGCTATAGAAAAATATCAATTCAACTTCAGATGACCAACTCCAACTACAATGTGAACACAGTAGTATAAATGGATTCTGGTCCTACAGTTACTAGTAAATGCAGTAGTGTTCTCTTGAAATTGTGATGTTAAGAAGCCCTTGAGATAAGAAGATGGCAGAGTCAGGAATAAAGAGGAGAAGCAAACATTAACTTTCTCAATTACAAAACCACATTCAGGTTTTAAAAGAGAAGGCTAACTAGTCACACCTATAAAATTGAATTTGCACTTTGGTCAAGCCAAATAAAAACTATAAAGACATACCCCATGCAACCATATAAATTATAGAAATAACTGAAGATAACATGTCTCTGGAGAGAAAGACATACTTTTCTAATTTTTAAAGGAGAAATAATTAGAAACACTGCTATTTTTAATGGGGTTATAGAGAAAGTAAAAACCCTTGACCTAAGGCTCTACTGGACTCATGACATGTTACAACGTGCTGTTGCAATTTATAGTCTCATAAACGTTGAAGTTCAATTTCAATATGTCAAGAAAAGTACTTTATTCTAGTATGAAAGACTAAAATTTCCCTCACTAGGGTATTTAATGAAGGTTCCCTCCACTGACTTATAGAATCACTTTGGTTCAGATTCATTTGGAAATCTGAACCAGAATTCATTAGGTCATGCCCTGGAAGGGTTTTCTCAAGGGGAAAATAAAAGGCATGGAGGTAGGAAATTAGAGTAACTTAATACTACAAAGAAGTAATTTACTTTGAAGAAAAATCAACCCCGTATATGTTTAACATAGAAGGCATAGCTACCAATTATATTCATTTATGAACATTCAAATTCATGAGGTAGATAAGGATCAAAGGAGAAACTGAGAAACTCACAAGATGAAATGCCTTTAAAACAATAATCAATGTAAGTAAAAAAAAAGTTTCCCTCCCCCAAAATATTCTTACTCCTTTTTAAAGTCTTTATTGTCTTCAGTGGTTTAATTCCCAAAGGACATTACTTTAGAAGACTTCATTTAGAAGACTTAGTTTCTTAAGCAAGAAGTAAAATTGATGATATGCCAATGAAATAGAAAAAAAGTAGAATTTATTAGGTTTGTCATATAACTGAAAATTAATTTTTACTCTAGGACTTCTAATATTAAATGGTCTTCATTGACTACTAGTCAGTAGGCATTTATGACAACACATGGCAAACCATAGGGAAAAGAGTATGTCAGTTCTATAAATGTGCATTTATATCTGTTTCATTCTCTGGACAAGAGAACTCATGAGGAACTGTCTAAGGTCCACTTTATAGTGTAAGCTCTATTTCATACAACAAGTATCCTAGAAGTGCTTAAAACTCAATTGCAAAGATGACAGAATCGTTAATCAACATTTGAAAACTGAGGAAATTAGAACTATTCTGCCAGTTGCTTAGAGGATCCTAAGGACTCCTAATTATAGAGAACCTCACCCACTGGATTTTTAGAGAGTGATTTCAGGACTACTGGGATCAAAGTATTTAATCAAAGGTGATACAATATACTCTTCCTGGATAACAATAGCATTTCTTTCTTTACTATTTCTTTCCTGGAACAGAAAATTTCTAAAGTTGCTACTTAGGTGTCATTTCTATTACAGGTTATTAAAACGAGGCTTAGAGAAGATGATGATTTTCCTCAGCTTATACAGGGGTAGGTGGTTGAGCTAGATGGGAGTCAAGGCCTCCATACTTAATGTCTGAACCACAAAAACATGCTGGTATCTTTATACACACCAAGATGTAGCACAATAATATGTGGTATATTGTTCGGTGGCAGATGACCACGACAACTCCTACATCAAACACTAAGAAAGGAAAAAAAAAACATGCTTTTTTATTATTATGTTTAAAACCCATAACTTAAATGTAAGAGATGAGATTTAAAAAGGGGAGAATAGCTCTGGCTGGTATGGTTCAGTTGGTTGAGCATCATCCCGTCTACCAAAAGGTTACTGATTTGATTCCCGATCGGGAGGCAATTTATCAATGTTTCTCTCTCTCATTCATGTTTTTCTTTCCCCCCTCTCCCTTCCTCTCTCTAAAAAAAATCAATAAAAACATATTTTTTAAAAAAGGAAATGGAAGAATATGGAGAACATTTGCAGTCTCAGGTTTTACTTCCTGCCTAACTCCATCTCCCGAATTGAGAGAAGTGAACCTCACCAGACCAAATTGAGCAGAGTACAGTTTTAAGAACAGAGTGAAATGTACTATTCTCTTTTGCCCCATGGTCCTCACCTTCTCCCCAAAACAGGGAAGAGTAAGAACTCAGGATAAAAACAAAGAAATAGGGAAGAAGGAAACACAAGAACAATGCTGAGTGCTCACTTTCTTACTACCAGACCTCCCCTCCTTTTTTTTTTTTTTTTGGTGGTGGTGGTCGGGGGGCGGGGGGGGGGGGGGGGGAAGTCTCATTTAAATAAAGAGGGAAACCATAAATTTCCTATATGTCCAAGTAGAAGACTCAGAAGGTGGGTAAAGGGGAAAGCAGTTAGCTTTGCCAAGAGATCTCCTACGCCAGATGTAGACAACCTTATGTGCTAGCCATAACGCATTTCAAAGTAAATGATTAGATTGTAAGAAAAATCACTTGTACCCAGAAGCTACACTGGGTCCAGATGAGTGACTATCCCTATCTAACATGCCACCTTAAGCGTCAACATTATGTCCCATATGTACAGAATAAGGATGTAATCATTATGCCAACAACAACCTCAAATGGAGGCTTCTTTCTTATTTCCAACACTTGCCAAATCGCATATATAAGGCCCTCCCCCTTTTCACACTATATGTGATCTCTCAGGGCCAGGAGAGGTAAGGAAGTAAAAAAGCCCTAGATGGTTTTTGTAAATTGGGCTATGAAGTAAATAATGAACCTTGAACCAACTCCCGCCCCCCCAATTCACTGGATTGAGCTGATTATATTTTAAAAGTCTTTAGATTCAGTTTTTCTGCCATCAGTGAAAAAGTAGCCTCAGAGTGAAAACATATGGTAACAAAATTCACAAACAAATACTATTTCTGATTATTATAGAATTCCATTTTTGCACGTGGAACTATAAAACTTACATCTGTTAAAAATATAGAAATATAATTCATATATCTAATTCCCCTCTCTGGTGTTATTTCATAATAGAAAATTATTTTTTAGAACATAGGTTTATGGTCCAATATTCTTACAAGTAGAGATGTATAAAAGAAATTTTGGAATCAGTTATGTTATGAAACAGCAACTTAATATACCCTGTGAAATGTTTTAGGAAAATCTGATTAAAAGAATCACTTACAATTACCTACATTTTTATGTATTTCATGAGAATTATAAAATTAAAGCTTGCTAAATTTAAAATTACTTCCTTGAAATATAAAAAATAAAAACTCTAGTTGCATTGAGAAGACTCTCTTTAACTACAGTTATTAATAGTTGTGAATTATTAAATTTGAATTAAAAATCATTTAATGTATTTAATAACCACTGTATGACTCATACAAAAGAATATTTTATTAAAGTCTTTGTAATTATTTTCAAGGGTAACTTATGAGCATTTTTTTACTAGACAGCAGTTTGTTCCTATATCATGAAAGTAGAATGAAACAGTAGCTGAGGTTTCCTGGGTTCTTGCCAACTGCTAACCTGACATTTAGCTTTAACTTACCCAGAGAAGCACTAAATTTTAATTCTCGTTGATAACTTGTACAGTAGAACTAGAAATAGAACTGAAATGAACGAGGACATAAAAATGTACGGGAAATCTTAAAATAGCAAAACCAGAGTCACACGTATATACAAACAGTGGAGCAGAAAAGATCTTTGTAACAAAACTCAGAATATGTTGTTTATGACCACCAAGCCTTCTTAAATGAAAATTCTCCTCAGTCAAGACATCAAAAATGGCTTTATAACCTGTAGGTATCTGTCTCAGTTCTAAACATAAATGACGGAGAGGTAAAGCAGAAATGTAGCAATTACCATGGTATAGAGGAAAAAACTTTGCTGATGGTAAAACTGACAAAAGATTCCTCTGAGTTAGATGTTTCTTGATGCCTCATGAACATTTGAGCTCATTCTTCCATGGCCTCAAATATTTTAAGGCTCCTAAGAGCAGGTTAAGCCTATATTAGAAAGATTACATAACAAAATATACTGAAAAATAAAAGGGAGGAAATATGTATTGGCAATGTCAAATATAATATTCATATATAGTAAATTACTGCTTATATTCAAGATGTAATGATGGGGAGAAGGAGTTAGGAGGAGTGAAAAGAAGAAAGCCAAGATAGAACTTACATATAGGGGTGGTCCAAGAACCAACATCATAAGCATCACCTAGAACTTCTTAGAAGGGCAAAGCCTCAGGTACCACCCAAACATACCAAATCAGAATGTGCATCTTAACAAGATCCCTAGGTGATTCACATGCACATTAATGCAGGAGAGGCACTGGGTTAATTAAATGATACGCACCTTCAATCGCAACTGCCACTCTTTGCTTTAAAAACCTTACAACCCTTTTCAACCTAGTTGAAATAAGCCCCTCTTTCCCAAAAGTTGGCAGTGAAGTACAGTTTAAAACTGGAACACCCAATGACTGCTCAAGAGGTCTTTGGTAGTTTTGGAGGGCCTTGGAGTTGTATATATTTCCAACAGCTTCCCCAACCCCCACACACTCCACACACACTCTCAATCTCCTTTGACAAAAGGATCTGATTTAATTCCTTTCTCACTGAAGAAATTTCAATTTTATGTCACTTTCTGCGAAATGTATTCAGAAATTAGTATATTTTAATTTTATATTTGAATATAATTAATTACATAAGAGTGTATTATTTGAGTATGGAAATGGAAAGATGATTCCTTGTCATACATTTACTCTGCTCACTAGAAATTATGGCAATAATGGGAGTCAGGTGGGGCAGTGCAGTTTTGCTCTTCTTCCTACCTCAGGGAGAGGTGATGACTTGGGCCGGTAGGCCTGGAAAAAAGGTATGTGCACACTTATCTCAGCTGTGCGTC
Organism: Myotis yumanensis; assembly: GCF_028538775.1. NCBI lineage: Eukaryota > Metazoa > Chordata > Mammalia > Chiroptera > Vespertilionidae > Myotis > Myotis yumanensis. The sequence goes on from NW_027223754.1 coordinate 135,489,022, forward strand.
CTCTGTCCGACTCTACATCATGATGATATTTCTTAAAGCTTAATATCCCTTTGAGAGTAAAATCTTGGAGCTCTCTCTTCTATGTCTATAAACCTATTTTCTAAAATTTATCATAAAGAAATAATGGGAGGATCTTGCTATTTAGGATTTAAAAATATTGGGAGGATCTTACTATTTAGGATTTATACACAGCTCATAACCTGCTATTCTCGATAGATCCTTTCTCCATTAATAAATTCGAGAAGCACAGCTTCTAGTCAGTCACCCAGTTATAAAGACAGGAGAAAACCAAAGGGACACAAGAAGTCAGCATTACACTCCGTCCGAGTGCACGAAGTTTGCATCCCAGCTTTACCAACTATGGGAAATGCCGACTCTCTTGGAGCCTCAGTATCTTCATCTGTAAAATGAGAATATTATTGCCCACTTTACATATGTGGAATTATAACTTGTCAGATATAAATGCAAAATATGGTGTCAGGCAGAAAGGAGATATTTTAATAAATGCTACTTTTGTTCTTCCCTTACTCTGTAGGTAGATTAAAAGCAAGTAAACAAATAAGGATAAAAAATAACTTTCCACCAGAGCCCAGGAATGCTGTGAATCAGGTAAAGTTTTTAGTGCCTCTAGATTTCCTCTCAGTTATCAAATATCTTTGTGCTCTTTCTAGCTTCCAGTTCTGGGAAATGCTGAATCAATCCATTCATACAAAATGCTTCTAATGGAATAATTGATTCAATACTTTTCTCTCACAACTCTATAGACATAAAACTCTACTGAGTTCTAGCATTTTAAATTCCTTTGATATTTTCCTTTGATGATAAGCAATCTGCTTTTTATAATGCTCTCATCTGGAAGCATCCAGCACTTTTTCCATTTTATTTGAAGTACTAAAAATGTCAACAAGTATAGTCAACACTCATTATGTGAGGCCACTCAACATCTGTGATCACCCTCCCTATAAATATGTTGGGTAATGAGGCACAATGTGGATCCCACCTTCCCAAGCAACACAGAAGCTAGAAATCCCCTCACCTTCCCACTTTCTTCAAGCCAAGGTTCCAGCACATAACTCAGGTTCCACCAGTCAGAAGCAACCTCAAGAGAATGGAAGCAGGAAGCAAGCATAATGGGGAAGGAGCTTCGCTCAGGAGAATCATTTTTTAATGAATGGGGCACTCACTCTGCGAGGTTCCTTGTGGGTGATGGTGGCAGAGCCCTGGACTGTAAAGCTGCTCAGCCCCAGAGAAAGCAACGTGGTTGACTATGTCTGACTGAGTAGATCATTCTCAATGCCTATGAGAGAGTTTTTGGGCTATAGAATACTCTTTAATAAGAGTATTTATTACTGGCAAGAGTGAATTCTTTAGTTTGCAACAAAAACCATGACCCATACATAAAGACAAGTTTAAGTACAGATGTATTTTCATTAATTTTGCTTTCAATATGATGATTGAAGGCCTTCATCCTCTCTTAGAAATTTTCTCTATTTGTTGATAATTGCTTATCTGCTCTATGCTCTTCTTTGGAAATGTTCTATTTACATATACAAAATATGTGCATATGTAAATTTATATATAAATATATAAATTTAATTATATATACATATTAATATATACAGCTAATAAAACTATATAGCAATACTACATACATACTATGTATATACTATATATAAATGTGTATAACTATATATGCATACCTGTACACTATAATTAGGGAAACATATACAATTATGAATGCGCATGGTGTTCTCAACCTATCCTCTAATCTTTTATTCTTTCAGTTGTCACTTTCATTTCTTTAGTATTTTCCATCAATTTCTTGGAAAATGCTTCTATTTAAATTATCAGTCAAATAGCTGTACCTTGCCTCCACTGCAGTCATAAATTTGGAGATCCTATTAATCTCTTAGCCATCTTTCCTGATGCTGTATTGTTCCTCTTTCCAACTACTAATTTTATTTTCATAGGTAACACTGTATCAGTTAGGATAGGTTAGATTATACTGTAGTTAATAAACACATCCCAAATCTCCATAAATTAAGATAACCAAGTTTATTTCTCATTCTAAAGCAGGTGAGAAGGGAGGTTGTCTCCCTATGACCATTTCACAATTTCCAAGTCAGAAAAAGGGGAAAGCACTGACTCTTACATCATGTTCACACACATTCAATGACCAAAATAAGACTCATGGAGGTCTTCAATGTTGAAAACGGCAGCCAAGTGTAATCCTATTGTATTTGTCAAAGGTAGAAGGCCAAACATGTTGGGTAAAGAGCACTAATACTTCCACACCACAAAGTGTTCTTGCGACTCATCTTGCTATCATGAATAATAGATGTTCTAAGTGGTTCTTATGTTTTTAATATAAATCTCACTGCTTCGGTGAGGGCCTTTTACTTGGATACATCTGATATGTCATCTTATCTGGACTGCCAAATTGAAATCATGTCCTTCAGAACTTTCTATGTGCTTATCCTACAGAGAAAGACTATTATCCATTACTGAGAGTTGAAATGGGTCTGTTACAAATTTCTCAAGTTTCAAGTCCCTTGACGGTCCCATAAGATAAAGATTTCCCCCTTGATGGGTGGCCCCAGGCCCTCTCTTCTCTTCCAACCTCATCTCATCTGTACAGAATAATTGTGTTTTGCATTTGGGATGAGCAATTTTTTTCCTCATTAATAGATTATTTGGGTTATTTTATTGGGAATTAGCCAAGCAAAGGAAAATTAAATGAGCGTCCTCAAACCATATCTTGAACTATAAATTTTCTAAATTGCTGATTTTGAATGTCAGGTCAACCATTAATCCAGCTAACCAAGACATAACCAGGAAGTCATCTGTCCTTTCCCTCATACCCAATTGGTCACCACATTTTGCCAATTTTGTCTCCTAAATATCTTGGAAAAGAACAGAGCTCTTGGTAGAAGAATTTATATCAAACTCAACTTATAACAATTTTGCATCTGCAGGGGAATTGCTATATGTTACACTAAATAGGCAAAATCTTAATAGCTAACAATTTTAATAAGGCTGAATTCAGGGGGAAATACCAATAAGTGTTCTTACTTCTTTCAGCAAACCACGTCCTAAATGTTCTTGATTATAATAAGAGGTTGGACAGGAAGCACTCAAGAAATAGTTGAATTTGACTGAATCAAAAAACAGAAAAGCTAAGTGAAAATATTTTTGGGGAGTGCCACTAAGTTAAGTAGAAGAATATGGCCAGGCTGCTGTGGTCATACTTGCAATCAATACATATTGAGAGGTGCTGATTGGCTACAACTTATTGAGGAATGCAGAATGCAAAAAGTTGGAGAGAGGTTCTGAAAAAGAAATCATAAATATTCCTACATTGCCCAAGTATAACAAAAACTTTCCATTGGTTTCTAGCACTATGGTAACTAAGGAAAAGTTACAAGTAATATATTTAACAAGGACATGTTTTGTAATATCCTTATAATGGGTTTCCATTGGTAGACCTTGAATTCCTGAAACTGATTTAATATGTAGCAAAAGGCCTTATTCATGAAAGTATCTATTATGATTAAGATGAATTAGCCTGTAGAAACTTGCATTCCTATCTTTACAATTTTTTGTGTGACTAAAAGCATAGTGCTTTATTCATGAAGAACAAAAAGGTCCCCCTCATGCAGTACCTAATCTTGTCATGCAAATTAAGGTGTCTTTAACAAATTATTTTTCCATTGAAGGTTCTTGCAAATTAGCAACAGTTTATTTTATAAATATAGCAATAGTCAATGGAATCCTGATATCTCTTTGTAGATGTCAGCTTTAGGAATGTTAAATATTGATGTAGAGTAAGGGCATTCAAAAAGAAAACTCATAGTACACTCTTTCCTTTTAAAGAGACTTTGAATTTCTTATTTAAAACAAAAAAATCCAAGTAGGAAGCCACTGAGTTACAGTTATCATAACAATCTCAAATTATAACTCCAAAGTAACCTATAAAATTTGATTTAAATATTGGTTCCTGGGGGACAGGTAGAAATATCTATATATATAAAAGCCTAAGCGACCATTAAGACTGAAAGACCTGTGGACTGGCTGGTACCTATGATGCACACTGACCACCAGGGGGCAGATGCTCAATGCTGGCGCTGCCCCTGGTGGTCAGTGCACTCCCACAGCCAACCTCCCATGGCTGGCCAACCTCCCGCAGTCTCTCCCCCGAAACCAGCAGGCCCCGTTCACTGGGCAGGCCAAGCGACCCCACCTGTGCACAAATTTGTGCACTGTTGTTATAAAAGGACAACACAAGGAATGCTTGTGATGATGAAAACAGTCTGTATTTTCTGTGGTGATGGCTACAAAAGCTATACATGTGATAAAAATGCATCAAACTAAACACACACACACACACACACACACAGGTACAAGTAAAACTGGGAGATCATAATTATACCAGTGGATTGTATCAATGTCAATATCTTTTTTTTTTTTTAAATTAAATCTTTATTGTTCAGATTATTACATTTGTTCCTCTTTTTTCCCCCCATAACTCCCCTCCTTCCAGCTCCCACCCCACCCTCCACCCTCACTCCCCACCCACTGTGTTCATCCATAGGTGCATGATTTTTGTCCAGTCACTTCCCGCATCTCCCACACCCCTTTTTCCCCCAAGAATAGTCAGTCTATTCCCTTTCTATGTCCCTGATTCTATTATAATCACCAGTTCATTCTGTACATCAGGTTATTTATTCACTTGATTCTTAGATTCATTTGTTGATAGATGCATGTTTGTTGTTCATAATTTGTATCTTTACCTTTTTCTTCTTCTTCCTCTTCTTAAAGGATACCTTTCAGCATTTCATATAATACTGGTTTGGCGGTGATGAACTCCTTTAGCTTTTCCTTATCTGTGAAGCTCTTTATCTGACCTTCAATTCTGAATGATAGCTTTGCTGGATAAAGTAATCTTGGTTGTAGGTTCTTGGTATTCAGCACTTTGAATATTTCTTGCCATTCCCTTCTGGCCTGCAAAGTTTCTGTTGAGAAATCAGCTGACAGTTGTATGGGTATTCCCTTGTAGGTAATTGAGCCTCTTTCTCTTGCTGCTTTTAAGATTTTCTCTTTGTCTTTTGCTCTTGGCATTTTAATGATGATGTGTCTTGGTGTGGTCCTCTTTGGATTCCTTTTGTTTGGGGTTCTCTGCGCTTCTTGGACCTGTAAGTCCATTTCTTTCACCAGGTGGGGGAAGTTTTCTGCCATTATTTCTTGAAATAGGTTTTCAATATCTTGCTGTCTCTCATCTTCTGGCACTCCAATGACTCTGATATTAGACCGCTTAAAGCTGTCCCAGAGGCTCCTTACACTATCTTCACACTTTCGGATTCTTTTTTCATTTTGCTTTTCCAATTGGGTGTTTTTTGTCGAATCTTTGGTTTGATTATTGTACTCCTCTGGTCTGCTATTGGGTATAATATTCTTTATTTCAGTCCGTGTATGCTTACTTTCTAATTTCTTTATCGTAGCATCGAGGGTCTCATTAGTTTTCGTGAGGCTCTGCACAAATTTATGGCAAGCCCTCAAAATTGCGATTCTTAGCTCCATATCCTCCATTTCTGTCATGTTTTTTTTGTCTCCGCATCTTTTATGCTTTCTTGGTGCACCCCCTTGTGGTCTCTGTGCGCAGTCTTGTTCTAGCCAAGCCTTAATTGTTGTAGTTAACACTAGAGGGATTTGACCCCCAGGCCGACTGGCTATAGGAATCAGCTGTATGGAAAACGTCTGCCTTCTGGGGAGGCGCTAATCCAGCCTTTGCCTGAGGCGATCGGCAAATGGCTGTGCGCAGGCTTTGGGCGGGGCGGGATCAACAGGGCGGGCGGAGGGAGCAGTTATGGCCACGCTCAGTCCCGTTCCCAGAGGCTCTGCTTCTCAGAACCCCGGCAGCCACTGCAAACCTCAGAGAGAAAGCTGCCCTCAGGTTCCAACTGATGCCGGATAATCCCGCTTCTCCCGTTTGAGTCTGGGTCCCTAGAGACTCGCCCGGATCTGGAGCCCAGAGTCTGAGACTCACTCCCGACAGAAAACGACAACCGCGTCCTCAGCCACCAGCCCGCTTTGCGCGCGCACCTCGGTACCTTTGTATTTTCCACACTGCGCCGCCTCTGAGCCTCGATTTGCTGTTCTCTTTCCTTCTAGTTGTAGAGTCTCTCTTCAGCCAGCCTTCCTGTGGTTCTGGGTGATGTCCGTTCAGTCTTTTAGTTGTATTTTTGAAATGGTTGTTTGCGGCAGCGGTCTCCGGTGTTTACCTACGCCGCCATCTTGGTCTCTCCTCCCAATGTCAATATCTTGATTTTGATATTACAGGGTAGTTCTACACGGTACAGGGGACCTTTCTGTGTTATTTCTTATAGCTGCATACACACCTACAATGATCTCAAAATAAAAAGTAAAAAATAGTTCTTCTACTTTTTCTTGAAAGTTCATGTTTTAAAACCATACAAATGTGAACCAATTCTCCTGTTATTTGTCTTCCCTTGTAAGAGTAATCTACATAATTACAAACCTATCTCTAGACGTTATACATTGAGCCAATAGTATAAATGTCACCTAGTGAAGCATTTAGATGATTTAATAGAGTGAAATTCAGGTAAGAGTATGGCAAAAGACGTATCCATATTTCTAATAGAAAAAAATATAACATTTTAAAAAACCGTATAAATTATGTCAGTTTCTTAAAAACATCCTACTTTAACTTAAACCCCACTTAAGGATGCATTGGCTTTTTATATTCATAACAAAAAATTGTTGACCTGCCTTTTAATTGTTTCACTATTATTCTAAAAGTCTTCCTAATCATTTTTCTGAATATACAAGCACTAAAGGTCTAAAGATATACATACCTGACAGTTTTAATTATTGGACCATTTTGAGAATTTGAAAGGCCTTAAGTATATTTGTATTTTATAATCTTCTCCACACCAAACATAATCCAATGTAACCACATGGCACATTCAGTGCAATTAATAACAAAAACCCACAAATATTGAGATGCAGTTGACTAATAGACATATGTTTTGTTTTGGAGATAATTAATTAGACAGTTATTAATTTCAACTGTGCAATTTCCTTTTTGTATTTTATGAGCAATAATTTTTGAAGGGAAGGGGGAAAGGGTCTCAATAATATTTAGAGAATCCTGAAAACTCGTATGTCCTACAAAATGTACACATAAACTAGAGTGAAAAAAAATAGTCCTGATTTTAACATGGCTAAGCAGAATAATCCCATTTATGGATGTGGAATGAGGTAGTATGGTGGGGAATTAGTAGAATTAACAGGGTTCCCAAAGCCACAGTGCTGGTCTTTTAAGGTACAGTAGCAAAAACTAACCTGAGCATGTGGGCAGCATTGAAGACCACATCAAACTCTGTGCTGTCCAGTTCTGCTGCTTTTTTTGCCATCTCGGCTGCTTCTAACAGGCGAGCTTCTTCCAGAAGAAACTGACCTGTAAAGTAGGAAAGCAGAAGAGCTCCAACTTAGAAAACAATGATCCTTTGAAATAAATAAAGCTGCTATAGAGAAAAGTATAAAAGCAGTGATTAAGGTGACATAAAGCTAAGAATTACATGTGCCGTATACATAAATGCTCATATGTACTCATATTTAACAGGCCTTTCTTTGCATTGCAGAACACTGCAATGCATCTATCTTCTACATTAACAATTTTTTCTTAAAATAAAATCCTGTACAGACTGTTGAAGAAATAAAATGAATAAAAGATATGTTATAAATAATAATATAAAAGACATACCATGTTATGTAAAAATGTAAAAAGAAAACAATTTTTTAAAGTCTAATGGGAAGAATATTATTTTCGTTCCAGTTTTACTAAGAAATAAATGACACATATCACTGTGTAAGTTTAAGGCACACAGCTTGATGGTTTGATTGGTATCTTTGTGAAATGATTACCAAAGCTTTCTAATATAAAAGTGTTTGAGATTTAAGGCACTGTATCAGTTCTGTTGCTGAATCTGCAGCTCGGGTGCAATATATTTCACTAAGCCACCAATCAACTTGGTTTAAACATTCACCTGTAAATTCATTACATGAGATACAAAAGGAGTATAAAATTTAATTATTAGCTATAAATCTTTGTGCTCCTGGGACGATAGTTCCTTTGTAGGAAAAAAAAAAGATATTTACCAATAGGAGTTTAGTTGATTTTAATTATTGGTCCTTTAAAATAGCTTGTCTCTGATGCATATACACGAAAATGGCTATGCATATTGAGATATATTTAAGTAACAGGAAAATTATTAAAAGAACATAGAAAGATCGGCTTAGCTCTTAATTAGATTAACTGTTAATTAGATTCACTGACAAACGTGGAAGAAATATTAACTGATTCAGATTTTTTTTTTTTAATTTTGTCAGTGTTTGTAGTGCAACTGAGTGGGGACCTCCAACAGCCGCGACCTGCTGGGCGCTGGCTCTTCCGCCCTCTCTCCAGGCACGGTCCGGTCGCTGGGAGTGGGCAGAGCGTGAGGACGGAGGTAGAAGAGGAGGGAGAGAGGAGGGGAGGAAGGAGGCTGCAGAGCAGCCGGGCCCTCAGACCTGACCCGCACAGGATGCGTCATACAGGCAGCCCGAAGCGGTGCTTCTCTTTCTTCGCAGGCCTCAGGGGCGTCAGTCTGCAGAGGTCCTCCTCCACGTCGGACTCCTCCATCTCGTCATCGGCCGAGATCAGGATCTCCGACTCCGACTCCTCGTGGGATGCGGCCCTTCGGTAGCGGACCTTGCTCCCATTCCTCGAGTCCTGGTTGGCTCCCCTTCCCTCCAGTTTAGCTTTCGTCCTCCCCTTTCTCATGAGGAAATTGTCCACTACCCAGAACATCAAAGCATTGACAAAGAAGGGGACGATCAGCATGACGATGGCCAGCTTCAGGTCTGGGTTTTCAATGGGATTCAACAGGGCCACCTTTTTCCACTGAAGTATCAGGAGGATGATGAAGGCGACAGCTTTTTCAAACATCATGATCACGATGTACAGCGCACACTGGCCGACCCAGGCTCCGCATTGCAGAGGGTCTCCATATTCGCCAAAGCGCAGGGACTCCCACTGCTGCCACTCCACCACGACGCTGACGGCACGCACCCCCAGGTAGATAAGCAGCATGCCCACGGTGGCGTCCAGGAGGAAGTTGATGAGGTACAGTGAGCAAGGGTCCTCTTCGGTGAGATCCGCTAGGTACACATTGGCAAAGTGGATGAACAGCATTCCTATGGCTTGTTTACAAGTGTCTAGAAACCATATCCTCCATGGACGTCTTTCATGCTTTGGTTCTCGGAAGCGTTTGAGCATCAACGTGCTGAAGGCCACGACGCGGAGCAGCCCCTGCAGGAAGATGCCGAAACTGTGCATGAGAGCGCTGCTCTCGCAGCGGCGGTGGAGGACCCGCCTGGCAGCCCGCGACTCGCGTTCCCTGCAGGGTCCTGCATGATGGAGCCAGCGGAGGAGCGGGGTCGCTGCGGTCCACCCAGCCACGCTGCCTGCGGGGGCCGCGCTGCGAGCCGGAGCTGATTCAGATTTTTGAGATTCCTTTCAGGCCAGCTCTACAAGGTTAAAATCATTGCAGATAGAGCCACACAAGTCTTTAAAGCTGTACCTCCAGAATTGTTATATAATGCTATCCCAGAATCACATAGTAAAAGCAAAGAAAAAAACATAAAAGTTGAGCTCAATTTTAAGAGTGTAACTATGCAAGTAGAGAGAATAGATGCTTCTTTAGAGGTAGGGCTTTATTAACAGTAAAAGTAATGATGTTAAGCCTCATCTGATACCGCTTTTAAAATGAAAACCAAATCAAGGGATGACAGAGATATGCAGAAACCATCCGACAGGCTTACAGAGTTGTGACCTAATGATTATTTCTTTTTGTTTGGGGTTTCCTGTTAGCAATACAAAAATAGCTTTAGAAATGATTTTTAAGTCCTAAGCTACACACAGAAAACAGAAAAAATTAAAAATGGTAAATCTTCCTGGGTGGCTGTTGGAAGAGGCATTACCTACTGTTCAGCTAATAAATATCACAAATCGTCTTCTAACCCATAGAGACCAGTCCTTAATATACCAGGAGACATTTCCTGCTTTCAGCAATAAACCACAGCCCCTGCCTATCCGTCAGCATTTCTAATCTTCAATTGGTAAAGAATGGTAAGTAAAGATAAGCCTTGGATTTCAAGCCTGCATTTTTCAATAAATTGACAGTTCTAAAATCAGCACTTGGAGATGTATCAGCTACGTCTACAAAAAACTTTATATCACTTTCTTACTTAGTCGCCTAACATTCTGTGCCTTTCTCATCTCCCAAAGTAAACATAATTGTTGGGTTAGATAATGATTAAGGAAACAGGGTTGTAAATAGTTACTTTTATAAATAGAAAAACACATTACTCATAAAATTCATGTATGTGCTAACTCTACAAATATGTTGATGTGGCATTCAATTTAAAGTGTACATGCTTTACAAAAAGTAAATCAAAACTTAGACAATATGTAGCATACTGAATAATTACTGTCTCCTCATATATATGAGTAAAGGATACCAGGCTAAATAAACCCATTCTTCAGTTAGTTATGCTTATTATAGATTGTTTGAATCAAAATGTAATGTTAATTGCTACGTGTCTTCAAAACATGTTTACCTAAAAAAGTATTAATATACTTATTATGTGACACTTAAATGATGTCAGAATTTATTAATTGTTCTTTTTCCTTTTCAGTTATTAACTCTGAAATATATTTTGTTATTAATAGTTAGAAAGATGAAATGATTAACTGAATAATGTAAGTTTTCTTAAAATTCATCACTCCAGACAGTAGAGGGAAAGGAAGACATAATAGCCCAGATGAAAAAGAGAAAAAAGGACATGATATCTATACTGTCCACATAGAAAGGGTCAGTGACAAGATGTCTGTGTGCTATAATAATGACAGTGGCATAAGAGATGAGTTTAAATGCAATGCCATGCTCCAGAGCAAAACTCTTCTCTTTTTTTAAAGATATTTTTAGAAATAGAGGAAGGGAGAGAGACAAACATCTAAACATGGATTGGCTATCTCCTGCACATGCCCTACTGGGGATAGAGCCCACATCCCAGGCATGTGCCCTGACTAGAATCCAACCTGCAACCTTTCAGTGCATGGATGACACCCAACCCACACTGAGTGACACCAGCAGGGACCAGGGCAAAGCTTTTTCAACGTTAATGTTAAACACATCTGTAACGATTCAAAATCACCAACAAGAGGAACATTAACTAACTGTGTAAAATCAAATATACAATTTTATCATAATTTTTACTTATGCTTTAAGTTAGCTTTGCCATTGAACATGCTTTCTGTAAACAGTTTGCAAATTTTCAAAACAACATGAAACACATATTTTTTTATTGTAAATGGTGACAGAAATAATTCTCATATAGTAATTTTACAACAGTAGAATGCATTCATCATATTAACATTCAGAAAAACAATATCACAACACATCAGTTAGGTATTTGCATAATTCCCCCCATTCTGTTTTTGACAGGCTATAAATCTCAATAGTCCAGCATTGATATTATTATGATAAAGGCATAAATTACTATGAAGTGTAAATCATTTGGTATCTGTTTTGTAACTGAGTTTGAAAACATGAGCTGAAGTAGAAAGTAAATTCTTATTCTTCTATGTTTATAATGATTGTTTTGATTTGTTTTTTTAAATATAGCCCAGAACTGATGACAGAACAATAAGCATTTCAAATCCATAGAATGAACATAAATCGGTAAACAAATATATACCAAGTTCCTTCTTAATAACTATCCAAAAACCTAAATTGGTATGTTATTAGGGGAATAATAGGAAACACAATTTGCCCTACTCCTTCCAGAAGACTTTATCTCAAATCACTCTTCCTCAACCAACTTCATTTATTACTAGAGGCCCAATGCATGAAATTCATGCAAGAGTAAGCCTTCCTTCTCTGGCTGCCGGCACCAGCTTCCCTCTGGCACCCAGAACCCGGGCTTACCTGTGGCCGCCAGCAGGCACCCGGGACCTGGGTTTCCCTTGCAGCTCCGGCTTCGTCTGGAAGGATGTCTGGTCTAATTAGCATATTACGCTTTTATTATTATAGACTAGAGGTCCGGTGCACGAAAATTTGTGCATGGGGTGAGTGTGTGTCCCTCAGCCCAGCCTGCACCCTCTCCAATCTGGGACCCCTCGAGGGATGTCCGACTGCCCAATCCCAGTGGATCAGGCCTAAACGGGCAGTCGGACATCCCTCTCATAATCCAGGTCTGCTGGCTCCCAACTGCTCACCTGCCTGTCTACCTGATTGCCCCTACCCGCTTCTGCCTGCCAGCCTATCCCCTAACCACTCCCCTGCCAGCCTGATTGACACCTAACTGCTCCCCTGCTGACCCAGTTGCCCCTAACTGCCCTCCCCTGCAGGCCTGGTCCCCCCCAACTGCCCTCCCCTGCAGGCCTGGTCCTCCCCAACTGCCCTCCCCTGCAGGCCTGGTCCCTCCCAACTGCCCTCCCCTGCTGGCCTGATCGCCCACAACTGCCCTCCCCTGTTGGCCTGATCGCCCACAACTGCCCTCCACTGCCGGCCATCTTGTGGTGGCCATCTTGTGTCCACATGGGGGCGGACATCTTGTTTGAGGGTGTGATGGTCAATTTGCATATTACCTCTTTATTATATAGGATTGCTCCCACCAGAAATAGGCTGTGAATTACTTAAGCTTTGCTGAGTGTAACCTGCAGCTATACAGCCTTATTTATCCTGAACTCTCAGCCTCTAAGATTTCTCTCTACCTACATCTCAAATCCTGTTTGCCTATCTATTGTAAGTGGACATCTTTCATTTTTATGCCTAAAACATGTCCTTCTTGGTGAATCCTTCTTTGATCACTTTTCAATAGTGTCAGAATAACTTATGATTTTAATTTACCATCTAAACCAAAGCACTTAAAAGAATAGAAGGGAGTGGTATTATTATGCTGGAACAAGGACCATAAACCAGATTGTCCTAATTGTCCCAATACGGCCATCCCATTTATAGTACCTGTGGCAGAAAGGGGATCTTAATTCTCTCATTTTTTATTGCTCTTGGAAATTGAACCATTTTACACAATAAAGCATTGTATCCTCAAAACAAAAAGTGATCAATATTTTAGTAAGAGAGAAATAGGTGCTTGTCACTGATGAATACAAAGATTGAGCCAGGGCTCCAGTATGGCTACAAATGGAGTCAGGACTCTATGGAGAGTGAAGAGGGTTGGAAAGGAAAGCAAGAGAACTTGAAGGCAGGCACTTAGGGGAGTCCATCCACATGGGTGGATTCTGCAATGTCACCTTTTCCTGTGGTTCTCAAGCTTTAGTGACCATCACAATCACCTGGGAGACTGGCTAAAACACGGAGCTGGGCCCTGTCTACACAGATCCAGACTCAGTGGGTTTGGCAGAAAGCCTATCATTTGCATTTTTAACAAGTTCCAAGCTGACATTACTAGTCCAGCACTCATAATCTTAAAACCTCTTAGGAAAACAACAAAATAAATGCTTTGCACCAGACTCTGGACTCCATGTCTGAGGTTAGCTATCAGTTAGACTGAGCGCTTCTGGTTAATTCACTGCAAGTGCCACACCTTTCCCTATATCACAGGCATAGTGACCAGGCTGCACACATGCACACATGTATGAAGAATAAGATATACTCATTAAATACAAAATTACTCTTTCAAATTTTTAAAATAAGGTGATTTAAGAATTCTATCCCTCAAATGCAGAAGAGATTTCTGAGAAATTACTTCTCTTTTACATGCAGTAGACAAATACATTCTTTGTGTTTGATAATAGAGTAGAATTTCAAATAAAGAAACCACAAAAATCTTAAGTAAAATAGATTTTGTTCTCATGGGTGTACTGTGCCACCACACTTGACCGTTATTTCTTTGGTGTGTAATTTGTCTTACCCAAGTTAATTATCATAATCTTATTTAACTGTCTCAAATTAAAGGGAGAAAAAAAGAAAAATGAGATGAGAAATTGAAAAAAAAAAAAAAAAAAGACAGTTGAGTAGGAAAAAACAGAAGAGAATAAAAAAGAGGAAACATTCTCTCCAGGTCCAGATGCAAACAGTATAAGTTTCCCCATCAGAGTTATACCTTTTCTTCCTGGACAATTCTCTAACTGAACCATTTGAATCATTTGGTAAATTTTTACCAATGTTTCAATATGATAATCCTGTGAAGATCAATTCCTTAGTAGTTCCTGGATTTAAAATTGATGACTTAAAGGTAGAAATCCATAAAAATGTAAGCTGGCCTTAAACTATAGGCTCAAACACTGCTTTGTAAAAGTTCTACATATAAGCCCCCTAGATTAGTTGGGATGGGCATTTCTTACTGAAATATGATGAAAAATTTGCCCTTATGTTCAATGCAACTAAATGAAGTGGCTAAGACAATCTATAATAGGTGTCATGATGACAGAATTCTTTTTAGAAAAAAAAATCATTCAAATGTCACTTTAAGAAATCTGCAAGGACAAATGAAAATCTTTTATAAGATAACTAGAACATAACATTCTCAGTAAAATAGTTGCCCTTGGGAGACAACATCAGATTATCGAAATGTATCCAGAATGATTTTCCTTCTGCTGATACTACCCTGTCTCAAGCCATCATCACACTCTGGATTACAGCAATAACCTGCTAACTGATCATACTTCTGCCCTTGATTTTACAGGATATTCTCAACACAGCAGTCAGAATGATCCCGTTAAAATGGAAGATCCAGTCATTATATAGCTGAGATAGGGAAGGTGCAAATTATTATACAATCTGATATGATCAGCACCGGTTCCTTGCCCCAAATCCCTGCCTCAGTCCTCTGACCTTATCTCCACTGTCTCTTACTACCCTCCTTTTGGTCATATATTCAATCTCCATTGGCCTCCAGTAGTTTATCTGACACACAGGAGGAACACAGACTCCTACTCCTCTTTTCTTGGAATGCTCTTTCCCAAAACACCACAAAGGTTCATTCTCTTATTTCTGGCACACTGTGGTGATTTAATAAATATATGTTCATGACTGGACTGAATTAACCAATCATATCCCTACATGACTACTTGTTTCATCTTCTAAAAACAAGTC
Source organism: Myotis yumanensis (assembly GCF_028538775.1). Classification (NCBI taxonomy): domain Eukaryota; kingdom Metazoa; phylum Chordata; class Mammalia; order Chiroptera; family Vespertilionidae; genus Myotis; species Myotis yumanensis. Next base: position 135,504,204 of record NW_027223754.1, read on the forward strand.
ATAATCCATCCAGCATAGGTCAGCAGGCATCTGTTCACATCCTCTCACCTTATAGTGATGTTAGGCAAGGCTGCAGTGAATGGCCACACATGCTGGGTATTGCACAATTTCCAAGGTTGCCATTCACAGTGAAGTCTCTAGGAACTATGGATGGTGCCTCCTTGTTTTGAGCAACCTGGCAGGCTGATTTTACATCTCTGAATTGCCTTGGTATACAACAAATAATTCAGACATCAATCAGACCTTCTAAGATATCTTAATTCTGACAGGTCAAACTATGCAATTGGGCTAAAAAATCTATTATATTTCACTGTACTAGGAATGAATCCAATGCCTGGGAAAAGAAAAAGAAACGTAATATAGCCAATGTAGCTTAATATAGCCAATCCAAGTAATGTATAATGTGCCTAATATACACAAGATATGGGGACACTTGCAGTCAGAGATACAAAGATAAGTGAAACATTTATCCTTGAAACAATGCATATTCTGGTAGAGGAAACAGGATGGACAGAGTTTAACCACAAAATGGATACACACTTGAAAATGGAGGTACAAAGTAACACAGGTAAAGTGGATAAAGACAGATTTTTGTTTGGTTTTTATTCTTATAAAGTTGAATGTGCATAAAGTAAAGGGCACAGGTGATTTATCACAAAATGGCTATGATCCTATAATCAGTAGCTATATCATGACAAAGAACATCACTGGCATCCAGAAGAAATCGTTGATACCTGGGGACTTTTCAAAGACTCAAATCATTGGAACAGGGAAAAGACCATGGTAGAAATATTGAGGCTGGCTGGCCTTGGTGACAACCAGCGGTAACAAGATGGGTGGGTAAAGTGGAACTGAGGCAAAAATCTTCATGAGTGTTTCTATTAGGGGAGGTGAATAATGCATTCCTGACAAGACAGAGTTGGTGAAAAGCAACAGTCTGGGTTTATAGACTAGTGGTCCAAAGGAGATGCTGCTAAAGAAGGCTGGTTACTTGTTAATAGATGCTGATTTTCCCTGGGAGAACTAAAACTATGGAGGGGAATCTTCTCCTTTGCTTTTCTGAAAACAGACTTGCTGAGCAACTCTCTTGCAGAGCATCTCTTGAATTTCAGGAATGCTCTCACTCTTTAAAACTAATATCTCTCTCCTTCCATTAGTTTTGTTTTGTGTTTTGTGTTTTGGCAGCCTGAGTTAAGAAAAGCTGTGGTTTACTGAGACCCAGTGAACTAGGTATGCCAGAGTTACTGGCCAAATGCAGAAGTTCACCAGGTGACAAGAAAAGGACACCCAGGAGATCAATCTAGACCCCTTATTTTGAGGCGGTGAGGCTGGATCTGTCCCTAAATGAACATGAGACCATGAATTTGCCCTGAACTGGACATATAGCATGATAGATGTCTAGGGAAAAGGAGATTAGAGAAACAACAGTTCAGGGCCCCATGCTCAATTTAAAGGAGGTCAGCAAGGCTTTCATCTCTTCATTGAATTTATTTCTCCCTGGCCCTTTACAAAATGGGTATGACGCCAGAAAACCATTGAGGGATTTATTAAGACTGTGATATGGGGAATGGCAGGGAGAAGAGGGAACTGGGGGGAATTGAAGAGAAGAGGTAAAAGAGAAAGAAGGAATAGGGGATGGGACAAGGAGGGGGAAAGCAACACAGTCGCTTTACAGCTTTAAGTAATACACAGATTCAATAGGGATCATGTGTGATCCAACAAGGAAGAGAATGTCATACTGAGCTGCACACAATCTGAGATTTATCACCTAAGGGGAACACACGAAGGAAAAGACATAACTAGATGAGGGGTAGCCCAGAATCAAAGACACAGAGGTGAGCAGCCTCCTTTTGTTTTAGGATACTGTGCATTCTTAGACAAGGAAAGAGAAGAGATAGGCAGAAGGGCTCACACAGGTGCTGAGGTCACTGAAGAAAGAAGCTTAATCTGAGAATTATGGTGGGCGGCAATGAACACTGAGAGGTGGCCCAATGAGCTTACATCCTCTCCCTGAGGAGAGCTCAGTTTTCACATAGCGCTCCCAGGCCATCTCCAAGGGCCTTTCGGAGGTGCTGCTTTACAGATGTGTTCACTGAGGCACAGAAGAGTAAATAGCAGGATACACAAACTTTGGAACCAATGCTTTAATCAGAATGCAAACAAGAATCACAAAGTGCATTCATTAGCTAGATCAAAATAGCTAAGACTGGAAAAATAGTATCCCCCTCTCGTCTCTTCCCACTCCATCTCTCTTTCCTCCCCACCTCCTCTCCCTCTATTGCTATATGTAATTGTTACTTAAAGTCCTCCTTCTTCTTGAAAGTAATTACTCTCTTTCTCTCTGGTCTTTAGTCTGTATGCTGATGGGTAAAGATTGTCCTTTATTTTTATTCCTAGGTTTTTATTCTACCTTCTCTTCCTTAATTTCTGCTCCTCATTTATATATCTTATTCAAACATTTTTCTATATGATTCATTCTCCAGGATCGTAGTAGAGTTTCTATTATGATTTTAAATAATAAATGGTCATTGTTACAATGAATGTACTGAGCATCTATTATATGCTAGTTATTTTATAAAATGTAAATGAACCCTCACAATTTGAGGCAGTAGCAATCATCTCCACATTAAGAAACTGAGGAGCAGAAAGGCTAGCAGAAGGCAGAACATGCTCAGGGAGATAATTAGCAGTAGGGCTGGGCATGCCTCATTTCCAAATCTATGATCCACTGTCCAAATCCATTACACTATCTACTCCCTAATCAAAAATTTAATTCAGCTCTTACAATCTTGCTTTTGTGGTTTCTTGAGTCCTATACAAAGACAGATTCAAAAGAATATCGGTGAATTGTTGCTATGGTCTGAATGTCTGTGCCTTCTCTTCCTCCTCCTCCTCCCACTTATGTGCTGAAATCTTAACCCCCAAGCCTATGGTACTTGGAGGTGGGCCTCTGAGAGGGGCTTATGTCATGAGGGTGAAGCCCTGGTGAATGGCATTACTGCCCTTATAGAAGAGACCTCAAAAAGCTCCTTGGCCCTTCACGGACTTGAGAACAGAGAGACAACAGCTGGCAATGACGAAGCAGCTCTCCCCAGACTCTGAACCTGCCAGAGCCATGACCTTGGACTTCCAGTCTCCGGAACTGTGAAAAATAAATGTCTTGTTCATACGTAACCCTCTTTATGGTATTTTGTTATAGCAGCCCAAAAGGACTAAGACAAGTACTCAACTGCAACTTCTGAGCAAAGCATGATGTAGTTATCAGTAATTTAAAAACAAGTGGATTCTATCCCCATGTGAAAAATGGAAGCAGAGATGAGACCAGGAAGGAGTAAAAGAAACTGAAATCCAGTGCATCCTTCTTAATTGGCCACCTTCTCTGTGCGAGGCACAGTGGTCAGTGCTGGAATCCCTGGAGCAAGACAACTCTGGTTATTCCCAAAACTCTGGTTTTGAGCCACAGGTTCCTCATTTATTTAAACAGCAATAACCTTGCTGTGTCATCAGAAGAACTAAACGAGGCAGCATAAGTAAACGCAGCAGCGTCAGGTCTGGAGCCTTGCCTCCAGTCTTTTTTTAAACTCTCCTCCACATGAGCCTTCCCTTGCTCTGTCCCTGTTAGCCTCTCTCCCTGCCCTTAGGATGGTCCTTCCTTCCTGAGGCCTTAAGTACAGGATTAGGAGAGCCCCAGTCCTCCAAAACGTTAGCATTCTGGGTCTGTCACCAGTGAGGACCCACCTGGCTTATGTCTAGTAAGAGCCACCATCTTTGAAGGATCCAGACAAACCATAAACATATTATGGGTTTAAGAGTCAGATGAGGTTAAAATCCTTGCTCTGACAACTTACTAGAGCTAGAGTCTTCAATATGTCAAACTCTTGATACCTTAAATCTTGCATCTGTAATATACTGATAACATTATTTCTGCACAGGGTTAGTTACTCAAGTGAGACAACATATACAAAAAAGCACCCAGCACTGGGTCAGAAACGTAACAGTGGAACCCCGAGCTTCAATAATAGCACCATTATTAAAAAAGCGTAGAGGTGCCCAGCGTACACCAAGCATTTTTCTTTATGCAAATTCTCAGAAATCTGGAGTCAAGGTCATACCATATTACTTGAGTGCATTTAATCATTCTCATATTGGGAAGTATCTTATAATCCTTATATATTTAATAGTATTTTTTTTGAAGAGTCATAATAAAACGTGGTGGGTGCTATAGTCTGAATGCTCGTGTCCTCCCTAAATCCTAACTCCTAAGGTGACAGTTTTAGAGGCAGGGGCTTTTGGAGAGCTCTGCCCCCATAACTGGGACTGGTGCCCTCATGAAATAGGCCACAGAGAGATCCCTCACTCCTTCCACCAGGCACGTATACAAGAAGCCTGAAACCCAGAAGAGGGCCCGCACTGGACCATGCCGGCACCCCCAACTCAGACCTCCAGCCACCAGGACTGTGAGAGATACATTTTTGTTGTTTATAAGCCGCCTAGTTTGTGGTATTTTGCTATAGCAGCCCGAAGGAACTATGACAGTGGGTCTTGAATTTAAATTTCTTTGATTTCTAATAAAATTGTATGTTTACCTGTCTTTGAAAACCTGTTATATTTTCTCTTTTAGGAATTATTTGTTCAAATCCCTTGGTCTTTGTATCCTATTTATTTTCCTTGTAGTTTTAGAGTTTCTCGTGTCTTAAATACACTGAGCTTTTGCTTTTATGGAAATTATTTTCTATCACTTTACTCTTTGTTCTTTAGCTATAGTCCTTTTGTAAAAAACATTGATCCTTTAATTTTTCCTTGTAAGCTTAGAGAATCCTTTTCTTGTTCCCCCCCGGGCCCCCTTTTTACTCATGTGAAAGTTTTAATTCCAAAAGGCTTTGGAAAGTATCTCACATAAAGCACACATAGGTATGAATATCAACTAATATTAATTATTAGACACAGTGTAGTAACAGGGAATTTTAAAATTAAAAAATCATAGGTAAGAATTAAAATAGTGTGGAATAACATTTAAAAATAGTATCCAATTCTAATTATGTATCTGTGAATGGCCTGTGCTATCCTTGGGACACTAAACACTGATATTTTCACAAAATGTTTTTATCTTAAGCAGTAAATATAATTGTAACCTCAAGTTAATTTTGCAAACACTCACCAAATATGTATTTTCACTTTTAATCAAGGAAATATCATTATATAGGTCATTATTTAATTTAAATAACTGCTCTTACAGTTTCAGAAGTGATTAAAAATGAAATGCTATAACACAACCAATCTCAGTTCATCATCTTCTAAGTAGTTTTAATTATGAATAATAAAAATAACTACAGGCCTCTCAACAATTCAACCCATATTTCAAGCTTCTTCTTTTCTCTTTTTGTGTGCACTGATGAACAATCCAACATATTTTTAACAATTTCCCTCAGTACTTATTTTAAAAATAAAATTTAATACTATATAAACCATCCTGGAGAAAAACGGACTAGTACAATATTAACAGAAGATTTTGAACTTAAAAATTGAAAGACCTGGACTCTTCAAGTTTTTCCACAACTACATATATTGAAAATTTCTGATTCACAGGGTTTAGATGATGAAAAAGTTCAGAATCAAGAAAACAGCGGGTAAGAAGGTAAAGTGTTTGATAAATGTAGACATTTTCAGGATGCTAAAATTGATAGTGGAGCCAAATCATAATAATAATCCAGATAATTACAGTTTTTAAAATTTCTATACTTCTCTGTGGGCCCAAGAGAACAAATGATACACTATCCTCAGTGTTAGAAATGATTTCATGGTTGTCTGGACCATCCCTCTGCCCTTTGAAAATACTTGAATTTTCTCTAATCCTATATAATAAAAGGGTAATATGCAAATCGACTGAATGGTGAAATGACTGGTCACTATGAAGCGCACTGACCACCAGAGGGCAGATGCTCAATGCTGGAGCTGCCCTCTGGTGGTCAGTGCACTCACATAGGGGGAGCACCATTCAGCCATAAGCCAGGCTTGTGGCTGGTGAGCGCAGTGGGGTGGTGGGAACCTCTCCCGCCTCTGCTGCAGGCAGGCGTAAGGAGCAAGGGGTCCTGGACTGCAAGAGGATGCAGGCTGGACTGGACACCCCCCGCCCCCGCCCAGAGTGCATGAATTTCGTGCACTGGGCCTCTAGTGTCCTTATACACCCACACTTGAAAAATCTTCAGTGAGCACTCATTTCACAACCTGACAGCTCTCGTAAATTGGATGTTAACCCTTCAATGAAGCCAGAAATGTATTTCTCATAACTCCTAGTTATGGTCCTAGTTCTGTCCTTGACCTGTTCCCCAGACATAGGCTATGCCTTTTGCCTCTTGCATTTTGTGTCCTTTGATGTTTTCCGTTGAACGCTCTCATTTCTATAGGTTTGTCTGGTGAGCTCCTACTCATCACTCCAATATAGCTTACATGCAAGTTGACCGATGTAGTTCTCCTGCACCCCAGCCACCCAGGTCAAGGCATCTTAATTATACTGTGTCTCCTTTAAAAAACTAATTGCAACTGTTATTAAATAATTATTTACACAATTTGTGCCTCTCTCACCAGTGTGCAGTCTCCAATGGAACCTGTCTTGTTCCTTGCCATGTCCCTACATATAATATAGTGCTTTGATAAACACTGACTGGAGGAAGAGCTTCAGAGCTCTTCACTATATAGCTGAACCCTGAGAAATGAACATCACCCAGAGAGAGTATCAATAATGAAGGAAGTGAAGCTAAAATCTGCACTCAGCAGCACATGGATAAGAGGTAGATGGGGAAAAAACAAACAAACAAACATACGAGGTCCACATAAAAGAGCACTTCTCAATAAGGTTTATTGCAATCTGCCCACTTTCAATTTTTTTATGCCTTTGTCCTCAGTATTTAATGAATTCCCATTTTTATGGGTTTATATATAGTATTGACTCAAGTTGTTTGAATCTACATCAAATTTACTGCTGTGCACATAACGATAACATCTATGATATGTTCTTTCCATGTCTTGACTGTCATTCTTTCGACAGAAGCTTCCTATTGGAACTATAGGGAAAATCCATGGAAAATCCCTTGAATTACAGGCCCATATGAGATACCAAGGCACCAAGTTCTCACCTTTGACATCTATAAACTAAATTCCATGAAGACTTTAGATGATTTGTTTCATATGGACACTGGAATACACTGATGGCACATAAAGACAACATTATACTATCCTTGATACCCTCATTTGAAACCTACTTTCTACACATTCCTTAAAATTTTTGATGAAAACTAATGAGAGGAGCTTCATAGAGACAGCGCCGGGGCAAGTGTGAGCCAGCTGGGTGACTATGTGCTCCCTGAGGAAAAGCAATTAAACACGGGCAAAGGAGATCCTAAGAAGCCAAGAGGCAAAATGTCATTGTATTCTTTCTTTGTGCAAACTTGCCAGGAGGAACACAAGAAGAATCACCCAGATGCTTCAATGAACTTCTCAGAGTTTTCTAAGAAATGCTCCGAGAGGTGGAAGACCATGTCTGCGAAGGAGAAAGGAAAATCTGAAGACATGGCAAAGGCGGACAAGGCCCGGTTACGAGAGAGAAAAGAAAAGTTACATCCCTCCTAAAGGGGAAACAAAAAAGAGATCCAAGGCTCCCAACCACCCAAGAGGCCTCCTTCGGCCTTTTTCTTGTTTTGTTCTGAGTATCACCCCAAAATCAAAGGAGAGCATCGACCTACCCATTGGTGACACTGCAAGAAGCGGGGAGAGATGTGGAATCACACTGCTGCAGATGACAAGCAGCCTTATGAAAAGAAGCCTGCTAAACTGAAGAAGAAATATGAAAAGGATATTACTGCATGCCGAGCTAAAGCAAAGCCTGATGCGGCTAAAAAGGGAGTTGTCAAGGCTGAAAAAAAGCAAGAGAAAAAAGGAAGAGGAGGAAGAGGAGGAAGATGAAGAGGAGGAGGAGGAGGAAGAAGATGATGATGAATAAGTTGGTTCTAGCAGGGATTTTTTTCTTGTCTATAAAGCATTTAATCCCCCCCGTACATAACTCACTACTCTTAAAGAAAAACATTAAAATGTAAGGTGGTGTAAGATTTGTTTTTAAACTGTACAGTGCCTTATTTTGTATAATTAATACACGACCAAATGTGTTTTTAGATAGTCCTGTCCTGGCGGTATTTTCAATAGCCACTAACCTTGCCTGGTACGTATGGGGCTTGTAAACTGGCATGGAGATTTAAATTCTTGGTGCACAGCACACATTGGTTATATGTCGGATGCCAGTTTTTTCACCTTCAGTTGTCTCTGCTGCTGCTATTACAAAATAATTGTCGTTCCATTAACTGAATACCACTCTGTAATTGCAAAAAAAAGTTGCAGCTGTTTTGTTGACATCCTTAATGCTTCCAAGTAAATACAATTTTATTTATTAGTATTGTTGTCCTTTTCATAGGTCTGACATTTTTCTTCTTGAGGGGAAGCTAGTCTTGCTTTTGCCCATTTTGGATCATATGTTTATTACAGCGTTTATCTTTTTATATATCTAACTGATAAAAAGCATTTGTCTACACACCCTGCGTACTCGTGATGAGGGCAATGAGAATTGAATTGAGGCTGTTTTCATCCATAACAGGCTCAAAATTCTGGTCAGTTGATAATTTTCACATAGCCCCGTTACATTTACAGAGTGCAAAGTAACCACTCTATTCACAGCATGGGGTTATTAGAAGCAAGCATTTGGAAGTCTGTCCTTGAAGGACTAATAGGAAAGTTTGTATTAATCTTTACATGAGCACTTAACTTTTTTTCTTTAACTCCCATTATCATGTAATGGCAGTTATGTTTGCAGTTCCCACGTTAAAGAAGGCCTGAGAATGCATCCCCAAAAGTGTGAGCTTAAAATACATGACTGCTGAATGAAGTTTTTTGGTGGACAGTAGTCCTGGCAAAGGCTCTGAAAAAAAAAAAAAAAAGTGCTAACTGAAAATGATTTCTATTTATCTAAATATGGATTGCTTAGGAAACTTGAGACTCCATTAAGGGTATTTGTAATTAATTAGGCCAACTTTTAAAATTGTATGCCACATTTAAGATCAGGTATATTTTCCAAATTATAGGTTGCTCCTTTATAAATCAAATAGACCTGAGGGAAGAAGACACTTAAACTTTGTATCACAGATTGAACTGTCCAATTTATTGAATTTGATTTTTGTAAGACTCAAAACTCATTAGGGTCATAGGTTATCCACTTAGATATTTAGGAAACAATTTGGCAATTTTGTGTTTTTTGACATTATCATTCTCTTTCAGTTCCAGTGTTTTAAAATAGCGTTCTTTTAATTTTACATGCTTTTGTGATGGAGTGTTTTGTTACATAATTTTGACTTGGATATTTTCATTTGCATTTGTTTATGTAATTTCAGGAGGAATACTCAACATCTGAGTCCTGGATGATACTAATAAACTAATAATTGCAGAGGTTAAAAAAAAAGATAAACTAATGAGAAATTGAGTATATAGTAGAAACAACATGAAATCTGAGACTGGGAGAACATTTTGGAAGCCCACATCCACTTTTTCACTTTACAAATGAGGAAATCTGAATCCCTGAGACTATAGGTAGCAGGTACCAGGCCTTTAACCAGTTTATTGAGTCCATTTTATAGACGGGGCCTAGCTTTCTTTCTCACAAGCAACCTAAAGACTAAAAGGCAATCTGCAATGCAATCCCTCCGGTGGATGCAAAATATAAGTAATTGACAGTGCTTTGAAATACTGCTTTCTAATTGCCACTGCAGCCAGTTTAAATTCCTAAAATTCTCCCTGTCCAGTCCCAACTGGATGCTATTTTGCAAGTCAATTGTATCATCGATAAACAAATAAAAAACACATAAAATCACCCAGGATAGTGAATTTCTAATAGAACAAAACTCACCTACTCTGCTTTTTCACAGGCATGTGACAAAGCATTTTGAAAAGATTCAGAACAACATGCATATTTCATTTAAACATTTATTTTTAAGCTGAAGATGTATTGTTATTCATTCACTCCAGGGGTATAAATATTCCAAGAATATCTACAAATAGTAACTGATATGAGAATCATAGTATGCATCTTCTTGGACAAGAATTAACAAAAATTCTAATGAAATAAATTTTCAGTCAATTTTGGAACATATATCCAATTCTAAAATAGAGAGTACTCCTGAATTCAACTGACAACTATTGCAGCACATTTCCATTGGCACAAAATGGAAAACAAGTCCCCTTTATTTTTAATTATCTTATAATTTTCTGAAGAAGGTAAGTATTTATATTCCCACAACCACTCCCTAGTCCAAGCCACCATCATTTCTTGCCTAAAGCCCCAACAGAGCTCCCTTTGCTCTACTCTGACCTACCTCTAATCCTGTCCTGCTCTTAGAATAATAAAGTACAAACTCCTTAGTTTGGTCTACAGAGCCCGTGCACTCTACCTCTGCCTCCTCTACAGTTTCCTCTCCTCCATTTTCCCTTCCTGTTCAATCTACTCCTACTCACATTAGCCGTCTTTCTCTGCTGTGAAAGTAAATTTGGTCTTGTCTCTAACCTTTGAACTTACTGTATCTTCTGTCTGAAAACTTTTACCTCATTCTTCAAATAACTGACTTAAGCTTACAGATTTCAAATATAATCTCTTCAAAGATGCTTTACCTGAGTAGTTGGTTTCAACAAGTACCCGACTTCTCACCTCATCACCTTCTAAAAATGACAATATGCTGTTTATTTCCTACATCACCCTATTCACTTTCTAAAAACAGAAAAATGCCTTGCATCTATTAGATATATCTTATACATGTTAGCATTAATAAAAAACCTTTCTTAAGACTTTTAAGCTGTCATGACTTATATGACTTTGACATTCTAAAACTGAACAAAGGGGCCAACTAATAAAAAAATATCTATCTACTTACACACCCATTTGTCTATCTACCAATGTTGCGAAAAGAAATGGAACATTTCAGAAAAAGCAATAACGGTTATAAAAGAACCCAAAATTCAGTTACCCACAACTAACTTAGACATGTCAACTTCATTTTCCTAGACTTTGATTTGTATATCAAATGGGTTATATTAGATAATTTTAAAATAAATTTCCAGTTCTAAATTTTAGTCATTTGAAGTACATACCCCTAAATTAAAAAATCATTAATATTCCATTAAATGTGCATCTGTAATAATTTGAGCACAGGGAAAAAGACATTTCAGTCACTCGGTTATGGGCTTTCTATCCATTTGTAGGTTATTTGTGCTGTAATTTTTCCTTTTGATGTCTCATCTTGAGTGTCTTCCATTTCCTCCCCGAGAGTAGGGGAAAGAATATTATAAAATTATACTGAATTATGTAGTCATTCCTCCCTTAGGAAATAAATGTACTTCTGATAATGTATGTATGCCAAAATTTTTAAATAATCCAGGGGTACTAAGAAGAATCAGTTTTTAACACATGTATTTGCTAAACATGTGTTACCACTGTTTTCCAAATAACATGCATTAATAACTTTGTTGCTCTTTCTGTTAAAACTAAATCCAGCCCAGATGGTGTGGCTAAGTGGTTGAGCACTGACCCATGAACCAGGAGGTCACTAGGTCAATTCCCGTTCAGGGCACATGCCTGGGATGCAGGCTTGATTTCCAGTAGGGGGCATGCAGGAGGCAGCCAATCGGTGATTCTCTCTCATCGTTAACATTTCTATCTCTCTCTTCCTCTCCCTTCCTCTCTTTCTAAAATAAAAAAAACATATAAAAATTAAAATAAATCCAAAAATTTCTCATGGGAGAATTACTCCCTACTACCACACTGAAAAAAAAAAAAATCAGAAGTATGATATAATATAAAAGTAATAATAATAATAATACATACATACAAAGATAGAAGTGGGTAAAGACAGACCAGCCAGAATAAAGGGAGACTAAGGGGCGTAACTCTTCAATATAATAGTGATTTTTTCCATTTCAATTCAAAGGAAGCAATGATAAAGTTTAAAGGAATTGGTTGTGAAAAATCTAAACCACGTAATAAAATTAAGGGAAACAAACTTAGAAGATGCCGTAAGTAGAATTAGTTTGAGGCAAAAGGAAATGCTGGCAGCAAGATAAGGAAAAAACAACAAACCTATTTCATAAGATGCAATGACAGGAGGTCCTGCAGCACTCAGAGAGAATAATCATGGGACTACTCTAATGCACAGTAGGGGTACCCACAACAGTATCCACAAGAAAATCCTAACTTAAAATACTTCAAATAAGAAAACTTGTAATAATAAGTTCTGTAGCAAACTTGAATTAGTTGACTGCTATCTTAACCTGGCAATAAAATTGCACTGTGAAACAAAAGCAGAGGTGGTTAGGCAATAAATTGTGTGAAATTACATGCTGTGTTATGCTGGAAAGATAAAGCATCACAAACCTATAAACATATCCATACAATGTAAATAAACAAATGGACTTGTGGTTGGTTCAGGGTAGCCTCCATTTGACTATCTCCATGTTCCACACTCATACCCTGTCACTGATTTATTGTTACTCACTGGAAAATGCAAAAACAAATTAAATATTGTATGAGCATATTAGCTTTAATTTCTTAAGATTTAATTTTCATCCATCTTTAAGTTTACTACTTGATAATAACTAACACACAGCAAAGCCAATAGTGGCCAAAAAAAATTTTTTTTTCCTCAAGGGATCAGCAAAAGGAAATGTTTTGGGGCTCACCAAAAGCCATTCCAACTGAAAATCTGGTAGAAATAAGCACATCTTTCACAACACCAAACAAGCTATATTACTTTGCCTCGCTTAACACATGACTCACTACTAATGATAGAGTGGATGTGACAGAGTTGTTACATAAGTTCACTCTGGTATGATCCAGGCCCAGGCTAAACGGAATGAGAGAGCCATCCTTTACACTGTGCACAGCTGATCCTTGACCTCAATCGCAGGCATGGAGAGGCTGGTGTGCATCCGTATCTTCCAAGACTTTGAGGCCAAAATGTAAACCTTTGAAACTTCAAAATGACACATTCCATAAAAAATGCATTATCATTTACAATGAAAAGAGAGCTAGTAGTTGGATTGTATACGATACATCAGGCCAGGAGAGAGATGTTTTCCCAATGAGACCTCATTTAAACCCCACAGTGATGTTGAATGAAACAACGGTGGAAACGCCTTCCCTACGGAAGTCCTATGAAAATGACTACAGGAAAACGTAGTGGATAGTCCTCTTTAAGATGCCCGTTTTGAGTGAGAAGGGAAGACTATGGAATGAGGCTATAATTCTGCAAGAACAAAGTCAATGTCCTCCCAAAATGTCCTTTACTAGCAAAACCTAAATCTCATACCAACATTAATAGGAAATGTGGGGGACATGGAAAAAACTCTCAACCACTCACCATAATGCATGTAACAGTTTCCTTTGGTGGGATCCAGCTCAATAGCCTTCAAGAAGAACTTTTCAGCCTCACTCTTACGACCCTTGAAAAACAGAGAAAATGGATGATTCAGCAGCGGATCATGAGGGATTCTTCTCCTCCTGGGCCCCATGAAGTGGACTGATGTCTACTTGATAATCATCATAAAAAAATGTATTGTTTTTATCTGCACAAAGATGATCAAGGAGAATGTACTGAGAGAGAAGACTGAAGCCGGAGTCCTGGGAAACACCAAGATTAGAAGAACAGACAAAAGTGAGTTCATCAAAGATCAAAGAGAAGAAGCCAGGGAAGCAAGAAAAAAAAGTTAAAAATGGTTTCACAGAAACCAAAAGGATAAGATAGAAGGAATGATGAGAAACACCGTCATCATTGTCTATTTTATATTCTCCCTTCAATTGCTTCCTTTTCATTCCTTCTTCTTCCTTGTAAAGAATTATGGCCATTTTAGCTTTGGAGATGATTTTATCCTAATTGCTCACTTTATACATGAAGAAACTAGTCAAATTTGTTGAATATCAAACAATACAGTTTATTTAGGACTTGCTGCTGTCATTCAGGACTAACATACTGCTAATCCAGGATTCAATCCAAAACTAGGTTATCTTCCTAGCTATAGCCTTAAACATTACTGACTGCATCTATGCTGACCGCAAGTGGCATCAAGGCTCTGGGTAGTGTCCAGTAGCCATGGAACCAAGTTAAAAAAAAAAACACCAAAAAAAAATCCCCACACAATCTTATCTACCTGTTCCTTCTAATTTATATACTACCTACCACATGAACTTCAAATTATTTTTTTCTTTCTTAAAACCACTATTATGGAGATAAGTCTTCCAAAACTAGAAGTATATAATGAACCTAAGATTCTACACTACATGCAACTTCGATTCATTTTTCCATATACCCTCTCCTTTGAGTTTATTCCCTCATTTAAAAGATTCATTCTTGCTTGCACATTCTTTGCTCATTCATTTCCTAGCAGGTAAGACCTAGCCTACAGCCACTGCCATATACAGCCAGTGTTCATCAAATGATCCGACAACTGAGTTCATTTCCTTTTTAATTTTAATAATGTTTCTCCAGTCAACAATTCCTCTTTAACTCACACATCTCATCAAATGTCCAGTAGTTAAAATTTTAATTCCCTGAAATATTTCTCCCAGCATTGTAACTTCAAAGGGAAAAAAAGGAAAACACAGGCAAAATACTTCATACACATATCATACTTCCATGAAGTCAGTAAAAGTTCGCAATAATCTTACCAAATTAGGATTCCTAAATGATAAAATCACTGTAATGAGTCAGATAGTCTAACATATGAATTAAGAGCTAGATGCTAGGCAGGCACAGCAGCACCCACATTTGTGTAGCTATGTGACCATCGGAAAACTATTTCATCTCTTAGCTGGAATTTTCTCTATTGCAAACCAGAAGATAGGTGGAGCACAGAAAATATTTAGGGCAGTGGAAACTAATCGGTATGATACTATAATAATGAATACAGGTAATTACACATTTATAAAATCCTATAGAATATATAACACAAAGAGTGAACCCTAATGTAAACTATGGACTTTAATTAATAGCAATGTGTCCATATTAGCTCATCAATTGTAACAAATGTACGTCACTAATGCAAGTTCATAATAATAGGAAAGCTATGTGAAAGGTGGCAAGGTGGTGAGGGAGCATATGGGAATTACCTGTACATTTGATTCAATTTTTTTTATACCTAATACTTCTCTAGAAATAAAGTATATTATTTCAAAAGAAGATAATGAAATAGTTCATAGGATATTAAATTTCTGAGGTAACACACATAAAGTCATTATTATATACTTACATACACTGTAATTTTATAATAAATGTTAATTATTATTTTATATGTACATATATAGTATGCAACAGAACGCAGAATTCTGAATGACAAAGAGTATGTTCTTTTATACACACCACCTCAAAAACACATGGTCAGCTTTAAATCGTCACTGGAAAAATGATGTACAAAGAACTTGCAGATGATATTAAAAGAAAGATGCAAAAAGAAAACTATCATTGGTAGAGAGTCTGTACAAATGTTATATGCAAAGATAAAAAGGATCTGTGAACTTTCTTCCACTTAAGTTTTTTAGGACAAAAGAGAAAAAACTGGTTCATTTATCAATGTCATAGTAAATAGGGTAGTAAAATCCTCATCTGTAGTCAACTGGCAAAATAATCGTATACGGCATTAAAAACAGCCACCAGAACGCAAAGGGCAGTGGTCTCTGGTTATTCCAGGGGACAGGTTATTAAAGGCAATGAGTCCCACCAGTTCCTTGATACAAAATAAACACATTGAAGGACAGAACACTCTTTCTAGGGGTAAGTATCAAACCATCATGCAAAAACCTATCTTTTTGCTTTGACTACTATTTATTTAGTCAAGTGCCAAATAATAAAGAGGAAAATAATATCCTACAAGAATATACAAAATCTAATGTCAACCAAATGCAGAAGCCATGTAGATACACACATTACTAGCTCTTACTAAGGGATTATGGCAGCTGAGAGACAACACTCGGTGATCCCACTTCTAGGAATATATCCAAAGAACCCCGAAACACCAATCAGAAAGAATACATGCACCCCTATGTTCATAGCTAATTTACAATAGCTAAGATCTGGAAACAGCCCAAGTGCCCATCAGTAGAGGAGTGAATAAAAAAGATATGGTACATTTACATGAAGGAATACTATGCAGCTATAAAAAAAGAAGAATCTCTTACCCTTTGAGACAACATGGAAGACCTGGAGAGTATTATGCTAAGCGAAATAAGGCAGTAGAGAAAGACAAGCATCACATGATCTCACTTATATGTGCAATCTAAGTAACAAAATAAACTGATGAATGGAGTGGATCCAGCGACATGGAATTATGCAATAGACTAAAGAATCTCAGAGGGAAGCGACAGGGCAGGTGTGGGAAGAGATCAACCAAAGAACTTATGTGCATTTATGCGTAACCCATGGACACAGACAACAGTGTGGTAGGCCTGGGGTGGGGGTGCCTACCACACTGCTGTCTGTGTCAATGAGGGGGTGAGGGGAAAGGAGACATCTGGAATACTTTCAACAATAAGGATACATTTTAAAAAAATTACTCTTTCAACTGTCATTGCTTTAGAGGGATGGTAGTTAAAAAGAGAAGAGAACTAAGTTTTTCTCAGCATGTTTTTCTGGTGTCTTTTAGATTACGTCAGCATTTCCTAAAAGCATTACGGAGTAACCACTGGTTGTACAAACTCCTCAAATCAAGCACCATTACTCATTTTATATATTGGCTTGGATATCTGGACACGTGTGTTGGTTCAGAAAAAAAATGGGGGAGGGAGGCTGTGGTCAGTTGTGACAAATAAGGGAAATGTGAGTTAAGAAACTTGGGATCTTCTGCCAGTGCTGTGACTTGTTTATTTGTTTGTTCCTTTATTTTTGTAGGTTAGAAATTATTTATTGAATGCCTACCATTTGCCTTACACAGTTCCAATTACCAGGGATATAACAATGAACAGAGTGCTTGCCCTCTGTTCTCGTTACAGGAGGCACATGATGAACATATTACCCAGTAGTAAGGGAATTAATTAGTCCCAGAGCACAGTGGGCAAACAATTTCTCCAATTCTCTTTCAAAAAAACCAACCTAGACAGACAAGCCTGTGTTTGAATCTTGATCTCTGTACTTAACTTAACTGTGTGACTATGAGTATCTTTTATAATAACTTAGTCTCTTTTTCCTCATTTAGAAAAGTGAACACAATTTTGAAAGATTGCTAATAAAATCACAAATAACTAGCTTCAGATCTGGCACATAAAGTTCTGGCATTCTTTGATTTTTCTTTCTTCTATCTCTTAAAAAGAATTTATCCTCCCAAGTTTAATGTCACCAAGTGGTTCCTAATTACCAAAATTCAAAAATCCATTTTAGAATTTCATGTCATGGTAGCAACTAAATGTCACCATTTTCCTACAAAATGACTCTCACTACTAATGCTTTCTCTTCTCTCATATAAAAGCTCTTTTAGTTCACATCTAAAGTGCAACAACAGATTTCAGATTTCCTCAGTGAATTTCATTTCACCAGATTAATGTTTCTTAAGCAGAACTATTTGGTGGATGCCTTTATCCAAAAATATTTTAATAGCTCTATGTTTTCACTGTTTTCTTTCTATTTTTTATTTTTTAATAATTCTTTATTGTTTAAAGTATTACATATGTTCCCTTTTCCCCCCAACCCCCCACATTGACCCCCTCCAGCCCACCCCCACCCCCTACCCCAGGCCTTCAGCACCCTATTGTATGTGTCCATGGGTTATGCATATATGCATACAAGGTCCTTGGTTGATTACCTCCCAGCCACTCACCCTCCTCTGCCTTCCCTCTGAGATTCCAACACCCTGTTCCATGCTTCCATGTCTCTGGATCCACTCTGTTCATCAGTTTATTTTGTTACTTAGATTCCACATATGAGTGTGATCATATAATACTTGTCTTTCTCTGGCTGACATTTCACTTAGCATGATACACTCCAGGTCCCTCCATGCTGTCTCAAAGGGTAAGAGATCCTTCTTTTTTATAGCTGCATAGTATTCCATTGTAAAACTCTTCCCTTCTCAAAAGAAAAAAAAAATCATTAAAAAAATCTAACAGTTCAAGATGATTGACATCAAGTCACTTAATTCTCATGTCCCTTCAAGACACTAACTATGCTCTACCAGAGCTAACATTAATTAGAGGCAAAGGGAAGGGACAGGGCAGTGCTGACTTTCATGATAAATATTTTACATCGGTACTACCAAAACATTTCCCTCATCAAATCATCACATACCTAAATTTTGACTATGACATTCATATTTTAGGGAGAGAAGAATATTTCTTCTGGGATGCATTATAATAGAATATGGATACTGGATACAAAAATGAATGTGGCTGAATAGTTTACTGATAATAGACTGTGTTTTTCCTCCCTGAATTGTCTCTCAAGTCTCATTTTCTATGAATATCAGTCCTTCTGGGACCTCTTTTCCTAAACATCCATAACAGACACTTCCTGAAAGATACCTGGAATATGGTATTGTCTTAAGGCCTAAGTTCACGGAAATGCACCAGATGACACTGAGGGCGGCTAGTGGGGATAGGGAGCTGTTCAGGGGCAGTATCCAGAGGAAGTGTCAAACCTCAGCCGGGCGGGATGGCTCTGTGGTATGCCTAGGTCAAGGCTGGGCCCCAGAACCAGGACTCCCAACCTGAGCCAAGTTTCCATGAAACCCATTCCAAGTGCTAGAGTAGCGCCATCAGATTTCCAGGTGAAGGATTCAGCTCAGACCAAGATGAGTTGGGCAGCTTCTCCCCAGCCTTGTGAGCATCATTAAGTCTCCCAGACGTAGTTGAAACTCTGGGAGGGAAGGAGGCCACAAAACAGGCTGAAATTGTATGGCTGACCAAAGCGGGATGGAAGACTGCAGTACACTGAATTTCATTCAAAGAAGATAAAGTGGATCATTCACATATAGCTGACTTTCTGGCCTGGAAGTCAGACATATTAAATGAGCAATGTGCATAAAAAAGCAGTGTATAAATTTCAAAAAATAATGACCAATATCCCTATAAAAGCATGTTAAACTTACTCAATATTTAATTTACCTAAAATTTAAATAAACACATTGAGATTTTATTATTCCCCTGTTAATGAAGTTCCCCTCAAAAAAATAGAACTCAGTATTATTAAGGGTTCATAAAAATAGGTGTTTATATCACGCATAGCTAAAATATAATAAACTGTGATAGGACCTTCTGGAGAGCTTTTTGCTATATATCAAAAATCTTTAAATCATTCTATTTCTACTTATTTATCCAAAGGAAACACCTGTAAATACAAAAAGGTGGCAATTCATCTTCATTGCAGAATTGTTCATACAAACTCAGTGTCCACCAAATGTCATTTCAATGAAACACTATGAATCTATTAAAATTATTTTGTAGAAAAGTTTTAAACTACAAGAGATCTTCATGATCCACTGCTAAATGAAATACACTGTAGCCCGTGTCCTAATTATTTGTGTTTTTTTAAACTGAAAGAATATTTTTAAGAGAAAATTAACACTATCTGAATCAAAGGATAATTTTACTGGTGGGGTTTCAAAAGTGAATGAAAGTATTGCTCCCTCAGTATTTCAAGAATGATGGGGAGAGAAGTACTCATCTGGAGTGGACTGATAGGTATAGCACTGTGTTAGCGTCAACTTGTGTCTTGAGAACACAGCACACTTAGCCTACTGAGAAGGGCAAAAGAAGGCTTGAGATGTGATGTTTCATGCCATAGAAATGGAATAAGCTTCTGCTATGTGACAGACTGTTTTCCAGGTCTTGGTCATCAAGACAAAGTTCCTGCCCTCCTACGGTTCACATCCAGTAGTGTAATGGATAGTTTGCAAAGGAGCAGGTGACACTATCAGTTGCTCTTAAGTCCTCTGGTAAAATCTAACACAGGCCAAGGGAAAAGAGCAATACTCTCCCGGGGGTAGAATGGGGTGATGTTTGATAATGTGGCCAAGAAAGGCATTTAGTGGCATTTGAGAAGCAACCTAAGGAAAGGAAGCAAGCGAGCCATGCAAAGGTTGGGCATGCATGGAGTGTTAGGGCCTCACAAGACCATCAATATGGCATCGGTGGAGTACACCCCCCCCCCCAAAAGAATCACAGGGAATGAGTGTGAGAGATGGGAGGCACCAGATCATGTAGGACCTAGTATGCTCTGTGAGAGGTTTGGAATTAATTTTCTTTTTTGGAAGTGCAAACCACAGTTTCAGTATTGGATGCCACATGTTGCTCTGACTCATATAATTTCCTTGATGTTAACAAGCAAAGGGTCGAACTGTCTCCAGGAACTGCACAAAATTATGGAACACTTCATGAATCTGTGTGTCATCCTTGGGCAGGAGCCATGCTAATCCTCTCTGTATCATTTTAATTTCAGTGTATGTGCTGCTGAAGCAAGCACTAAAATTTCTTTTAATCAGGAAGGAACACAACGAGATTTTAAATAAAGGTACAAAAAACACTCTAGATTTTGGGTGGAAATACTGACTATAGGGGACAAGAGAAAACAGAAAGGCCACCCAGAAGGATATTAATATTCCATGGCTAAGAGTCAAGTGAAGCAGTGGAAGTGGTGAGATGTGGTTAGATATGGAATTTCCTGAAGATAGGTGGCTGAAGGATGGAGTATGAATGGTTCTATCATAAAAACTAGAGTCAAATACCAAGGTGAATGCAGGTATCATTTCATCACACGGGAAAGACTGTGGGGAAAGGTATTGGTAGCAAGGTACATGTGCAGTGGAGCAATCAAGTTCTGTCTGATGGAGACTTTAGGGCAAGAGAGATCGGAGAACGAATTCAGAAAGACTGGCCAGACAGGAGGCCACCGACCAGGCACTGTCAAGGAAAGGAACACCAGCTCTCTGGTACCTTGAATACAAATAAAATAAAAGAGAAAGACATATAAGAATGCCAAGGTTGCGGGGGGGGGGGGGGGGGGGGGAGGAGACAAAAAAGAGAAAAAACTAAAAACCCTTGCATTTAAACCATATTTTGAATAAAAAAGAAAAATACATCTTAAAACCATCATAAAATATAAACGTTTAGGACCATTTAAAATAACTATTTTAAATAAGTATCTTGCCTCTTATACATATTTAAAATATTTGATAATTTTCAAAATATAAATTATATGTTGCTTTCATCAGAGCTTTTATATTATAGGCTAAGGTATAAACACAAAATAGCTAATTTCTAAAATATTACATAACTGAAGGTGTCTAGCTTATTTAGATTTCCTGTTATAGTACAAGTTTTCATTTCCTTTCTACATCTGTTCATTTGTATATTTTCCCTTGAAGCGTAAAGGGGTCATCCACACATACTGTAAGAACATTTCAGCTGGAGATAATTAACCTGACAGGATACAACCACATCTTAAGCTCCATTTGGCCAAATGACTTAGGCTGTTACATTGCCCCGCTATACTGAGCTCAAAATCAAGTTAAAACCAATGTCTCACCATAACTCTTTTCCATTCATGATCTCAGTTAATAAGGACAGCTTTCAGATATTTTATTAAAATGTCTGAGTAAGTTGTGGTGAAATAAAATTTATAATTAAATTATAGATAAAGTATCCTAGAATTTTCCTTTAAAGTTATGTAAATCATTTTTAAATTTCAAATTTGGCTAATTTTATACTTTATAATATCTTCAATCACAAACTAAACAGAAACATGCCTATTTCTATTTTATTCTATTTATTTATTTTTAAAATATATTTTTATTGATTTCAGAGAAGAAGGGAGAGGGCGAGATTGGTTGAAATATCAATGATGAAAGAGAATCATTGATTGGCTGCCTCCTGCATGCCCCCTACTGGGGATTGAGCCTGCAACCTGGGCATGTGCTCTGACCCAGAATTGACCTGTGACCTCCAGGTTCATGGGTCTATGCTCAACCATTGAGGCACACTGGCCAGGCTAACCATGCCTATTTTTAATTAAAATAATGAGATTTCAGGAATCTATTGAATTATTCATTTGCTTTCTTTATTCAACAAATATTTATTGGGCACCTACTATGTGCCTAGCACTGTGTTAGTACCAGAATGAAAACGGTGAAGAAGAACAGACACAAAGCCAGCCCATGATGCTTCCAAAACTGTAGCTCTTATAAGTCCACATAAACAAGGGTTGTGGATTTCCCTGAGAACAATTGGTTTGACCTAGTTGCAGTACTCAAGAAAGGTTTCCAAAGGGACTGCTGCTTCCTCTAAAAATCTGAAAGATGTGTCTGATTAACTGGCTGAAGGTGAGACATGGTGTTGTAAGGTGAGGCCCCGCAAAGGTAAAGCCCCAGGGGCAGCAAATCAGAAACACTGCTTGGAGCTCAGGGTGAGACGGATGAGGAGGAGAGTGGGCCAGGTGAAAATGCAGGGAAGAGTACAGTGCACCTGGCTTACAGGTTACATGAGAGAATTTATAAATATCACTCTGAGAGCAGTGTGAATAACACTGGAATGGGAACGGCAGGGATGTAGGCAGATTAGCACAGGCTGTTAAAAAAGAGTGATGAAGTTGATAATGGAGAAGAGGATTAGTGACTGACGTGGAGAATAGTCAAGTAATATAGAGAGGATTGCAACATGGGGCGGAGGTTGGGATGAGGGAGGTGAGGTAACAAGATATCCTCTCTGTTCCTGATAGTGAAACTGAAGAGAAGCTGGTAAAATAATAGGAAAAAAAATAGGTTAAGAAAGTAACATTATGATTCCAGTTTTGAGAATTGTAGCGATTGAGGTACCTATGAGATTCAGTCTGAGATGTCAGGCCAAATCAAGAGGTCAAAGGCAAGAAAAAACAGTATTTCAAGAAGACAGCACAGTCAATTATGTCAAATGTTGAAAAATATCCACTAGATTTAGTGACAGAGAGATGACTGGTAACCTCAGTAAGGTGTGTTTCTATGGATCAGGCCTGGAAGCCAAAAGGAATGGAGGATCCTCAGGGAGTGGGGGGGTGGGGGCGGGGAGGGAAAGAGGAAACGGATACCTTAATTGCAGACAATTCTGTCCCATCTGGCTGTGAAGGGGAGGAGAAGTGATAATGTCAACAGAAGGAGATGAGACATTGAGTGTTTTGAAAAGAACACAGAAAATCAAAACATAAATCATAACTGTTTTAAGAAATCATGTCTAGGTTTCTTTTTCTTAATTCAATTGAATATAGAAAAATAACTAAAAAATAAGTATTTTTTTTTTAGAAGTCTTAGATAACTTTCCAATTTTTCTCTGGCCAAATTAAACCTGCCCAGAATCCTTTACACTGAGTCTTGGATGCCCTAAAATACATGATTCCTACTTTTGTTGTGACACTTGCCACATGTACTCCAATGACCATTTGTTCTCTTCTCTTGTATTTGTAAACCACTTTAGGAGAATTGTTTAACCAACACTTAATATAAGGGTCAGATGCATAGTAGCTGGTCATAAATGCATGGAAATGGAAATATCTTGAAAAAGCAACCACTAAAAACACTTAAATATTTTTTCCCCTGTATTGATTTTTAGAGAGGGAGAGGTAGGGAAAAGGATCTATAAAATAAAAGCCTAAGTGACCATTATGGTGGAACGACCAGAATGACCAGTTGCTATGATGCACACTGACCACCAGGCTTACAGCTGGTGAGCACAGCTGCCACAGAGGGAGCACTGCCAAGCGGCAGCAGCAGCAGGTGCAGCGGGCTGGGATGAGCTCGAGCAGCGAGGTGTCTGGCCCAATTCGGGCTCCTCCTGGCCGCCTGCCGCTTGGTGCACTGTTATATCCCCCAAAGCGTCCCGGACTGCAGGAGGGATGTCCAACTGCTGGCTTAGGCCTGATCCTGGTGCCGTTTTCTGTAGCAGGCAGTCAGTCTGAACAACTCAGTGATTCAGAGAAGCTTAGGGAACTCAGGGTTAGCCTGCCTCCATGCTTGACTCACCCACTCGATGGTGTTCGCAGGACAGACCGTGGTGGCCCAGCCCGTGCAGGTGCAGCAGCTGCTGAAGCTGAAGCAGCAGGCCATGCAGCAGCAGAAGGCCATCCAGCCACAAACTGGCAGTTGGACAACCCCCAAGGGGTCCCGGACTGTGAGAGGGAACAGGCCGGGCTGAGGAACACCCCTCCACCCCCGCAGTGCACGAATTTCACCCCCAGTGCACCAGGCCTCTAGTAGAGAGATAAAAACATCCATGAGAGTGAAAACATCATCAATTGGCTGCCTCCTGCATGCCCCCTACTGGGGATCAAGCCTACAACCTGGGCATGTGCCTTGACCAGGAATCGAACCAGTGACCTCTTGGTTCCTGGGTCAGCACTCAACCAATGAGCCACACCGGCTCAACCAAAATACACTTCTTAAATGCATACTCTCATTGGAAAGTATTGCTGCCTCATTGGGAGAGCAAAGGTTTCAGTGGTAAATGTGATTAAATATTAAGGCCTACGTGATATCCAGGAGGTAACCCCTACTGTCACAGTCATCAACACCACTCCTCTACAAAGGTAAAAAAAAAAAAGAAACCATATTTTAGTCAGCACTCTGTGGTCCATAGGTGGCACTAAACGTTCATAGAAAATGGTTTACAATAGGAAACTTTCTTTTCTTAGTAAATTCTTAGCTTTTTTTTTTTCTAATCCTCACCAAAGGACATGGTTTTTATTGATTTTTAGAGAGAGAGGAAGGGAGAGAGAAGGAAAAAACATTGATCAGTTGCCTCCTGTATGCACCCCGACAAGGGATCGAACCTGCAACCCGAGTATGTGCCCTGACTGACCAGAAATCAGACCCTCAACCTTTTGGTGCCGGGGATGTGGCTCCAACCAACCAAGCCACCCAGCCAGCACAGGAAACTTTCTTTTAGGTGGATAAAAAGGTCAATGTGATTTTGGTTTAAGGAACTAGCTCAATTAGAAAGCCAGGAATCTTAGTTATTAGCAACCAGACCAACCATTCAGCCAGTCTGTCTGTGCAATGGGTGCTTCTTGTTTGTCAAGGCCAGCATCATGAATATTCGCTGGACTGCTCCATCCCCAACTGTTTAATAGCACGGGAAGTGGCTATGCGGATTAGCCCCCATGGAGATGGCCTTGGCTCACAGAGCTCAGCGTTGACACTCGTGCTGCAGAGGTTAAATCCCGTGGGGATGGTTAGGAAGCTGCCTTGTGAGAGTGGAGAAGCAGGAGCCTCTCAACAACAGCTGCTTTGCAGCTGGATCACAAAGGAGAGCAAGTAATCCCTAGACACCATAAAAGGTAGCGGATGATGGGAAGGCAAGCTCAGTGCCTCCATTTGTCACTGGCAGGGTGCCACTCGCTCTCAAATCCAAATGCTCTCGCAAGAGGATAAAGCCAGATGTAAATGATTCCCTAATTTTATACTATTTTTGTAGACAGCTTCAGCAGTAAAAGATATGGAGGGTTCTTTAATTTATTTAGACATGACATTCTTTGATGATTTAACCATGGGACTGAACACTGGATCCAAAACAGAAACCTGAGTGCTAGTCTGGTTTTGACACCAAGATGAACAACCAAGGAAAGCCACTAATTTGAATAGGTTTCATTCGCAGTTGTCAATCAAGGGCCCTGGGTTAAATGAACTCTCCGGGTTATGATTCTCTGTTAAAGAAACGAAATTAATTCAGGGGAAGTAATCATTAGTTTAAAATTCAGATTAAGGAAAAGTCACATTTTTAATTCATGGCATCCTTTTTTCATCTCCACTGTTTTGCAATACATAACAGAGTAGAGGGATTGGCCCCTCCCCCTAATCTAGTGAGCTGACACTGGCATTGGGGACAGTAGCTGAGACCTAACGTCAACTGTGGTTAATTTTATGTACTAATGAGTGAAACTAAATGAAGTTGGATAAATGATCCATGTATCTTCTTCTGAAAGTACTTTAAAGGTAAAGGTGCCCATTAAGACAGAAAGATTCTGAAACCAACCAGGCCACACATATACTGAAAGTGTCTACTGTGCTTCAAAGTTATTCTGATTTGCCTGAAACTGCTCTGTCTATGCCTGCTGTTCCAGTGTACATACAACAGCACCCCGTCCTGATTTTGACAAATATTCTGCAGTTGCCCTAATCCTTGTTTACCTCTCACAAGTGTTCACCTCAATTAGATGAGTGAAACAATGGCTTTTATGATACTGCAATGTCCCACCAGAAGAAACAACTAGGCTCCATTAGCAGCATCCGTGAGGTCTCCCCATGACCTCAGCTTTCATTCCCCAACACACTCCCAACAAAGAGCATTAACAAAGACATCCTTTCACAGCACAAGACCATGGGATCTCTGTGGAGCATAATTAGGTTTCCATTCATCTTCTCTGTTTCCCAAAAACACATTGCTCAAGTAGTCTGAGGTCTTATATTGCAATTCTACTTTCTCTTTACAGGTTATATAATAAAAACAGAGACGTTATGGAGCAGATGACTATGTGCCAGGTACCACTCAAGCCCTTTATGTGGATTGCCACATTAAGTCCTCATAACACCATTGAGATGCTATTATTATCCATTTTACAAAATTTTAAAAAAATGGAGGCACCGTGAGGTTAAGCGCCTTGCCATTGGTACGAAAGCTTGATTTGGCAGAGCTGGGATTAAAACAAAAATAATCTGGCTTCACAATTTTTGCTATTTATTACATTATAGTCTTGGTCCAGAAGGTTACTACCAGGAATCATTATTTTACTTAAAGATAAGCTTTATACAGCAGAGGTCCACGCGTATATTCATGCATCGACCCATCCATCCACTCTTCACCACGTGTTTAGAGAGTACCTAGCATATGCCTGGTATTGTGCCAGATTGAAGACAAAATGACTCCTGCTCTTAAGAGGCTGAGTAATATTGTGGCAATTCTGTATGTAGGCCTTTTTTTAATTGCTAGATGATATTTAAAAGGTAAACATATGTATGACAAAAAAGGAGAAAACAGAGATCAAATATATTTGGCCTGAATGAGTCAGGGGAGGTCTCAAAAAAAAAAAAAAAAAAAAAAAAAAAAAGGAAGTGGCTGGCATACTTCAGCTGGCTCACAGACTGAAGACAAGGTGGCCAGGCATCAAGACAATTATCTAGTCAGTCCAAGGGCTGGTGGTTCAAAAGTTCTCTTTAGCCCTAACCGGTTTGGCTCAGTGGATAGAGCGTCGGACTGCGGACTGAAAGGTCCCAGGTTGCCCTTCCAGTCAAGGGCATGTACCTTGGTTGCAGGCACATCCCCAGTAGGGGGTATGCAGGAGGCAGCTGGTCAATGTTTCTCTTTGATCTATGTTTCTAACTCTCTATCCCTCTCCCTTCCTCTCTGTAAAAAAATCAACAAAATATATATTTTTTAAAAAGTTATCTTTACATAATCTAAATTATTGATAACATTTAGAAAGCTATTCTAATAAAGAAATTTATTTCTTGTTTTAACACCATAAAAAAGAGCTGCAGCTTACAAAAGTTAATTTGAAACGCCCTGGACAGTGTTCTCAGTAGTTATAGCACACCAAAGGGTCGTGGTTTTGATTCTCGGTCAA
Organism: Myotis yumanensis; assembly: GCF_028538775.1. Classification (NCBI taxonomy): domain Eukaryota; kingdom Metazoa; phylum Chordata; class Mammalia; order Chiroptera; family Vespertilionidae; genus Myotis; species Myotis yumanensis. The sequence continues at coordinate 135,531,842 of NW_027223754.1, forward strand.
GGCCATGTACCTGGGTTGCAAGTTTGATTCCTGGCCCTGCCAGGGTGCCTGCAGGAGGCAACAAATTGATGTGTCTCTTTCACATTATTCTCTCTCTCTCCCTCTCTCTCTTCCGACCCTCCTTCCTTTCCACTTCTATGGCTTTCTTATACACCAATAATGAACTCACAAAAAGAGAAACTAAAAAAAAAAAAAAAAAAAAAAAAATCCCATTGCAACAAAAAAAATTAAGATACTTAGGGATAAACTTAACCAAGGAGGTAAAGGAACTGTACTCAGAAAATTACAGGACGCTGAAAAAAGAGAAAGAGGAAGACATAAACAAATGGAAGACTATACCATGTTCATGGATTGGTAGAATCACCATCATTAAAATGCCCACACTACCCAAAGCAATTTATAGATTCCATGCACTCTCCATTAAAATACCAACGGCATATTTCATAGACCGAGAACAACCTCTCCAAAAATTCATCTGGAATAAAAAAGACCCCGAATAGCAGCAGCAATATTGAGAAAGAAGAACAAAGTTGGAGGGATCACAATACCAGATATCAAGCTATATTATAAAGTCACTGTTCTCAAAACTGCCTGGTACTGGTGCAAGAACAGACATATAGACCAATGGAACTCAAAGAGAACCCAGAAATCGACCCAAGCCATTATGCTCAATTAATATTTGACAAAGAAGGCCTGAGGATACAATGGAGTCAAGACAGTCTCTTCAACAAATGGTATTGGAAAAACTGGACAGATACATGCAAAAAAATGAAACTAGACCACCAACTTACACCACAAAATGAACTAAAAATGTATAAAGGACTTACTAGTTAACGTAAGACAAAAAATCATAAAAATCTTAGAAGAATCCATAGGCAGCAAAATAGCAGACATATGTTGTAGCAATAGCTTTATCAATACAGCTCCTAGGACAATGTAAACTAAGGAGAAAATAAACAAATGGGACTACGTCAAAATAAAAAGCTTCTGCACAGCAAAAGAAACTAGTAACAAAACAAGAAAGCCCACTGCATGGGAGAACATATTTGCCAGTGCTATCTCCCATAAGGGTTTAATCTGCAAAATTTATAGGGAACTCATACAACTTAACAAAAGGAAGATAAACAATCCAATCAAAAAATAGGCAAAGGACCTAAATAAATACTTTTTGAAAGAGGACATATAGAAGGCCAAGAGACATATGAAAACATGCTCAAAGTCATTAATCATCTGAGAGATGCAAATCAAAAGGACAATGCAGTACCATCTCACACCTGTCAGAATGGCTATCATCAACAAATCAATAAACAACAAGTGCTGGAGAGGATGTGGAGAAAAAGGAACCCTCGTGCACTGCTGGTGGGAATGCAGACTGGTGCAGCCACTATGGAAGGCAGTATGGAGTTTCCTCAAAAAGTTAAAAATGGAACTCCCATTTGACCCAGTGATCCCACTTCTAGGAATATATCCCAATAAAACAGAAACACCAATCAGAAAGGCTATATGCACCCCTATGTTCTTAGCTAATTTACATTAGCTAAGATCTGGAAACAGCCTAAATGCCCATCAGCAGATGAGTGGATTAGAAAACTGTGGTGCATCTACACAATGGAATACTATGCTGCTGTAAAAAAGGAAGAATTCTTACCATTTGCAACATCATGGATGGACTGGAGAGCATTATGCTAAACAAAATAAGCCAGTCAGAGAAAGATCAATATCACATGATCTCACTCATTTGTGGAATATAATGAACAACATAAACTGATTAACAAAAATAGAACCAGAAACACAGAAACATCAAACAGATTCTCTAACCTATGAAGGAAGGTGGGGGGGTGAGGGGATAAGAGATCAACCAAAGGACTTGTATGCATGCATATGAGCATAACCCATGGACACAGAGAGAAGGGGGATAAGGGCATGTGCTGGGGGTGGGGGTAGCTGCGGAGAGGTCAATGGGGAAAAAAGGAGACTCGTGTAATACTTTAAACAATAAAGAAATTAAATTTTAAAAAAATTAAAAAAGTCAATGAAAAAAATATCCTCAGGTGAGGATTATCAACAGCAAAAAAACGTAATTTGATACCAACCAACTCAAAATACATCAATTTAATAAAATATAGCTATTTAATAACTAAAAATACCAAATTTGTACTTTCTATCAGGCCACATAACTCTTGAGTCACCTTCTGTAAATAATAATTGTATATGACTTTCAGAGAAAGAAAAATTTACTAAAACAGCATTGTTCATAAGCAACACTCATTCACTTTCATGTCTGGAGTGTGAAGTGACCAGAGGTAGTACATATAAGATCACAGGAACTTTTAAAGTAGGTAGAAAAAAGAAAAACACACACGTGCACGCACACACACAGAAAATGGTCAGAGCCTGGCACATTACCAGCAGAACACGTTTGTATGTATAAATGCATATGACAAGCATAGCGCCAAACTGGATCATTCCCAAGTCCTAGCAGTACAGTGTGCTAGCTGAAGCATGCACGCAGGAGTCTTGGCATTGTTACAAAACAAAATTCTCATTCCCTTTCCTGCAGTAAGAGAAAATGTGTAATATCACAAGAAATTGTGGGCCACTAATGGGAAAAATGTGAGTAGAAAGGTGACATAGAGACGGAGAATAGAAAGTCTGACCTTGTTTGCCTTTAGATAGACTATTTAATAGTAGTTCAACTCTGCTAAATTATCACTGTCAACATCTCACGCCCTGTTGACCTTGGCAGAAAACGTGGGCTGTAAAGGCAGCAGAGAACTCACTAAACATCAACCTTCCAAATTGTCTTTGTCACAGTCTGAAGTTGAATTGGCACCTGAGTTGGCAGGTTTATCTGTGGAACCCAAGAGGGATGAATTGACACCCCCAATCATATGCACAGTGCATTTTTGAGCATAATAATATGGAGGTACATAACAGGGCAGTGCAGTCAGCTTGACACCACGCCTTGTGCAACTGCTTCAAATATACACAGAGCAGTCTTTGGAAGAAACATCATGACTTATTCAACTTCTCAAAATACAATTCATGTGCACTTTGGTTCCAGGGTATTATACCATGAAAAACACAAGTCACTCTGAAGACCTGGGGGGGTTAGGGGGGGACACACACATAAACGATTAAATTAAGAAATCACTTAAAGCAGCTTTTATTTTAAAACTAGAGGCCCGGTGCATGAAATTATGCACTGGGGGGGAGGGTCCCCCTCAGCCCAGATTGTGAGAGGGCGCAGGCCAGGCCGAGGGACCCACAGGTGCACGATTGGGGCCGGGCAGAGACGCAGGAGGCTGGCCAGCCAGGGAGGGACCGCGGGTGGGCTCCAGGGCGTGTCCGGTCTGTCTCGCTCAGTCCCGATTGGCTGAACCCCAGCAGCAAGCTAACCTACCAGTTGGAGCATCTGCCTCCTGGTGGTCAGTGCATGTCATAGCGACTGGGCGACCAGTCGACTGTCTGGCCCCTAGTGGTCAATGCACATCATAGCGAGCAGTTGAGCGGCCTTAGCATATCACTAATATATTACACTTTGATTGGTTGAACGGATGACTGGATGACCAGATATTTAGCATATTAGGTTTTTATTATATAGGATAAGCATAGATAGGTTATAAAAAGAGCAGCACTGGTATAGGGGAAAGAACATAGGCTTGGGAATCACATAGATCTGAGTTTCACCATCTCCTATGGAACAATCCCTAAATAGCTGGGCTACTTAGGCAAGTTTTTTCTTCTGTCCAGAATACATTACAGGGGCAAGAATGATATGTCCTGATGAGGTTTATAACTTAACAGTGAATGTAAAACTCGTATAACAGTCAACAGGACATAGGAAGTGCTCAAGAAATGTTAGCTATTATGAACTTTGTATAAGGACAGCAGTAACTACTATGCAATATCTTAAAAGAATTAAATGAGGTAAAATTTATTTAAAAAGCATGACACGGCAACACATTGTGAGCACTCATAAAAAAAGTTAGTTCTCTTCTTAACTAGTCCTTATGCCTAAATCCATTTACCCAAAAGTAAGTCATAGAAGTAGATGATTATTTTTCATTTGTTTAAAACAGCATTCTTGTAACACAGTCACATGAAGAACGTCATGATCCAAAACAGTTATCAACCACATTGTCTCTTGTTCTTGAATGTCTTAGATTACTGTGGGTAAAATTTTCCTTTGAGATCAGAGAATTTGAAGAAAAGAGAAATCAGTGAGAATACCAAAGTTCGAAACTGACGTTTCAGTAAAAAAACAACAAAAAAAACTTAGGACCACGTTTGATCAAACTGGAAAAGCCACATAAATACTGGTGACAGTTTCAGAATACATTTTCCCTCATCCAGAAATATGTGTTTTCCAAAAGGTCCATCCCTTTTGAAATGCTGACCTAATTTGGCAAGTTCAGGTTGAAGTAGTTAGCATGGTTCAAGCTGCTACCAAGCTTAGAATAATAAGAAAGTAGAAAGTGACAGTTGACACTCAATATTGCAATATTCAGATGCCGGGTATTTCACAGAAGCAAAAGTTTAATTAATCAAAATATATTTTATTCAACTCTGTCCTATATCACACTTCTCTTTCAAAGCAAATAGCTATAGATGACCATATTATATCATTGTTTTAAAAAGCATATAATGAAATAAGAAATACTAGATAGGCAATGGAAGACAAAAGTACAGAAAACACTCAGAGAAGATGTTATTTCTAGCAGGTAGCTTCTGTATTGAAGAATAAGCAAGAAATAGTACAAAAGGCAGTTTCTGGAGCTGCCAGACTAAGTAGATTAATTAATGAAGTTAGAAAAGTATGAGACTAAGCTATGTGCCTAAATAAGTCACTTAAATCATATTATTTTAAGAAGATTTTATATAACAGGAATTATTCATTCTTTCAAGAATAGTGACATTTTTAAATTTGGGTGGCTTACAATAATAATCCATTTGTTTCATAAATATTTGGATCTCTACAATGTTATTCTAAAAAAAATTATTCCTCACAATTCCAAATAAAGATTTGTTAAATGTTACTTAGTACAAGTTATTTTAGTATTTGTTTAAAATAGAGTAAGCGATATTGTGTTAATTAAAAGTTAATGCTTTCTAAGATCACACATGAACTCCAGCAAAACTATAGCAAAACCACAAAAAAAGGCATGCTTCTTCTCTAATCATCGTGTGTAAATTCAACCTAATCATCTCCTGTAGAAAATGTTTCATATTGCTCTACATCCCATCAAATTTATATATCAAGCTGATTCTTTAAGTAAATCATATGATTATGATAATTTCTAGAAAAGATAGTATTATTCCTGGCTGCCATACATCATACTTAATAAAATAAAAGAATAAAGGATTATCTGTATTATATTATACCTGTCAGAAGAATACATATTCATTATCATCAGTACCACTGTTCATGAAATTCTACAAACTCCCTCTGAAATGAATGATTTATAGGATGTACTCTGCTGAGAGTACCTTCCCAGGCTATCAGAACAAAACAGCCAGAAGATGCTGCTCCACTATGTTATCAAATGGAAAAACAATAAAGGAATATATTCAATTTTACATTTTTATTCCCATCTTTCAATAATGTGCAGTTCTATAGTTATTAGTTTTACTGAGACAAAAAGAAATTATTTTACAGACAAAATGTTGTTATCCAACTTTTATCCAATTCTTTAAATTAATTTTTAAATCTTTTTTTAATGGTGAGAAACTGACATTTTAAGCCAGAATGAAACAAAAAAATGTAGTTCTCATATTTTTCACTTAACTTTTAGCTACTCAAAACATCACTTTCCCCCCTTTCTGCCTAGGTACTTGTATAAACCTTCACCTTTGCCACTTAACCTTTCAAATTTCTATTTTTCTTTTTCTCACTCTTTCCTTCCTCCATACAGCATTAAAATAATATATTTGCTCAACAAATAGTTACTGCTTTACAAGGTCTTCCCTTGGCATTTAAAGTAATGAATGGGACCCAAGGGGCAGACAGCCATGAACACAGCTAACAATAATAGAAGATGATGGGCCTATTTTCATGCGAACACAGAGAACAGAAGAATTATGTCCCTGAGGAAGGGCAGTGATGGTCAGCCCTTTACCCTGACAGGGTACTTTACGTGAAATGAGCCAATCTCTGCCTCAAGTCATTTCACTCATAATGAGTCAACAGATATTTATGAAGAAACATAGTCCCTCCTCTCACTGTCTAAAAAACAACAACAAATAATAGTCATACACAAGTATTCAGCTATCATGGGGATATTCATATACACAACAACCCTGGAAGAGAAGCCCTAAGGCTGCCTGGAAGAAATCAGTAACTATTTTAAGAAAAGGAGGGTTAGAGATGACACTAAGGGGATGGGTCAGATGTTGCCAGGTGGAGAGACAGAAAAAGGCAAGAGTCGTATGGAAACATGGGGAACACAGTGCTGGTCTAAGTTTAGAAATGAGGCAGTATCTAAAACAAGGGGGAAGACACTGTGAATATGAACAGACCTTTAGTTGACAAAGATTTTGTTCCCCCCAGGGGGGTACAAGGTAACAATTCTAAAACAACTACCTGTGAATTCTGGAACATGAACTGCTAAGAAAATGTATGGGGGATGGTGAAGGCAGGCTTCTCACTGAATGGGAAGTATAGATAAACAAGGGGAGGAGGCTAGAAAGATCCAGGTGGTAATGGGTTAGGATGAAGACATCAGTACAAACATATGTTTAGTTTAATATAAAATACAGAGTTACATATAGAATATATATATACTGGCTAATATAGACACCTATCTGATTGCTCTGTCATCTGAGGGAGCCTGCAAACAAGGACACCCAGCAGCACTAAGTACCTAGAACACAGATCTTAGTTTCTAAACCACTTGCCAATAAAAGGATCCAAGGCTCCTTGGAAAATGTCAGATTCTAGGACTTGGGCAGAAAACATATAAGACCAGCCAGGAGCATGTTATAGTGACAGAAAGTGAGAGAGCACCCAAAGGAAAACACACACACACACACACACACACACACACACACAATGGAGGTAAGTTGAAGGGACATAGCAGCCTATGAAAGAACTCCCACTGATCAAAACTACACAACAAAACCAACTTGAGCAACAAAATAAACAGAAGAAACACATTTTAACCCCATGTATAAAATAAATATCCCTGAGTCCACACTAATGTACCTAAAAATCTTACCTAATAATAGACAAACATGTAAATTAATCATCCCTCTGCTGTGCTCACCAGCCAATCAGGAGAGTATGCAAATTAACCCAACAAAAAACGGCAGTTAATTTGCATACGTAGGGGCGAAGCAGTGGAGCAAAGACTGAAGGCTCTGTCTGGAGCTGCGGAGACTGAAGGCTCCGGCCAGAGCGAAGGCCTGGGTCCCGGTTGCTAAAAGAAAACCGATGCTGGCAGCCAGGGGAAGGGAAGGCCTACTGCACAAATCTCTTCATGCAACGGGCCTCTAGTTTAAATAATAATTAAGGAGAAGAGAAGAGACCAATCTCCATGCAGAAGAAAATCAAATAATCTATACAGGAACTCCGTCCCCAAAGAGCGAGCATAATTCCCACTCCTTAAGTGTAGATTACATATGAGTACAGTATGAAAAGGGAGGGGGGGAAAGTGTCTTTACACTGGGTTAGCAACACTCAAGTGTTCTTGCTCCAATGTACGGGTCTATCAGGTAAAACTGTCTTTTTCATTTATGTCTATTTCTGGAGTTTCTGTACTCTGTCCCACTCCTTGCAGTTTGGTTTTTATTAAGTTCCCCAGAGTTTACTTAGCAGGACATTCTTTTCTCTAGATGATGAGGTCAACTTTAAAAAAGGGCGCCATAGTAAGTTTTCTAAGTAGGGCTTTAAATACAAAATGACTTTCAGGTCCTTTAATAGGTTGTATGTATATTAACATATTTTAAGAAAGAAATATAGTATTGAGCTTTGCCACACTAATTTAACTTTGTGTGGTTTTTTTTTTAAGAAACATCTTGAATTATTAATGTCTATGGAATACATTTTGGGAATGTCTTCTGGATCTTTTGGGAACTGCGTTTTAATAGAAACTATCAGAGCAATAATGGCAGTGGTAAAATCTTGTTGGTACCCTTAAATTTCATCATATTTTAAACCTCCCTTTTATAATCAAGTAAAAGCAATTCTTGCCATGTAACATTATTTATCGAGTCAGCTTTAATATTTATAGTCAAAGCAAGGGTATCAAATCCAATAAGTGCCTAATATAAATAGGCAGTTATTTATATTTATACATTGAGCACTGTTGAAGTGGTGAGGGGAAGATGAGTGAAGGTAATTACCACTTGTGGGGAATGTGCACTCTAGGGGAGAAGATGAAAGCAGACCTCAGGAAACTATCTAAGCCAAAGCAATAGATTTCAGCGTAATCCTATACTGCTGCTGAGGCAATTATCTTTTTAGATATGCAAAGACATCTTAAAACATAGGACCACAGGCTCCTGATCAGTAATTTTCTGCTTAAAGTGCATAAATTTCTGATTTAAGCAGACAGAAATCCTGTTCTTCTAGCTATTGCTGTTTCATTTCAAGAAATAGTGCACACTATATAAGGCATAATGTCTTCAAGCTCCATTTCTCAGAGACAAAATTTCCCAAAACGACCATTACATCCAACAACCACACTACGTATTTCTACATCCCATGACATCATAACGCAGGGCATGTAAACAACGGTCAGTGCCCATCTGAAACCCAGTGCCACGTGACCAAAGGGTCCTAATCACGTGTGAACCCTCATGTTCTTGGTTCCCACCTCAAGTAATTACAGTGCACACGGAATCACAGTGTGGGCTCAAGAATGTACCTTATTCTGTCTCTTTGACAAAGAGCCTCAATTATACTTCAGAAATGAGCCACAATTATATCTGCAATTTAAGCCTTTTAAAAGAATTATGCTTTCCACTGTGAGAAGAAGTAAATTTCTAGGCAGGTAAGTGCTCAGGTGCTCTGGCTCCAACTCAATGTTCTACCAGTTAAATGTTAACCAGGTAAAGGCCAGTGATCACTTCACCTGGGCCTCTCACTCTGTCCTCCCTTTCAGTTTGGAATATCACATTTCTTCAAGACCTAAAACATGAGAGAAGCTATATTCCTTATATGGTATAACATACACAGCATGCTTACATTAAAAATTCAACTTTAAACTTCACTATTCCTATTTCCTTGTTACTTCACATATATAAATACCTAAATCCTTTTATCAATTACCTATGTTAAATTATTTTTCTTTATTTAATGACTAGAGGCCTGGTGCATGAATATGTGCACAAGTGGGGTCCCTCGACCTGGCCGGTGATGGAGGCCTACGGGAAGGGGGGCGGGCGTGGCCGGCCAGTGGGAGGGACCCCAGGAGGTTGGCCGGCCGCAGGATGTTGGCTGTGGGAGCGCACTGACCACCAGGGGGCAGCTCCTTCACTGAGTGTCTGCCCCCTGGTGGTCAGTGTGCATCATAGCGACTGGTCGACCAGTCATTCTGGTCATTCCAGCATTAAAGGTTGCTTAGGCTTTTATGTATATAAATATACACAGAAATTGTCTTTTCACTTTAGAAATACATTACAAGAAATCTAAAAATGAAAAATGATTTTCTTTAAAAATAAGCAAAATTTTGCATTTTGAAGTTAAGCATTTATGCACATAAGGTACCACATATGCATATTTTGGCATAATAAATAAAAGGCTAGAGAGCAATTTAAATAGCACAGCTCTCAGAATAAACAAAGCATAGTAGTATAGGCTTTGAATACGGATCTGGATTTAACCTCTGAAGCTCAGCTTCTTCATCTCAACAATGGGTGTCTAGAGTCTGGGATTTGTGAGGAGGTGTTGGAACAGCATACGTAAAGCGCCTAGTTCATCACGTGATAAAGTCTCTGTGCTTATCCAGGAGGGACTGTGCCTGGGATGACCACTGAAGAGGCAGGGTACAGAGCCACCCTATACATAATATTTAATTCTTTGTTAGGTAGGAAAGCAACAGATTCATGGTAAGGGAGATAGGCAATTAGTGAGAAGTTAGCTGGTCCTAGAAGCTCAGGACTTAGATAAAAATCAAGTTGAACTCAGAATTAACTGTTGCTTGGAAGAAGTATAATTTTAATATAAAACTAAGAATACAATCTGCAGCTCTGCAGGCTTCTTGGTTCAGGTTGCTGAGGCTCATGGCCTCAATGTAATGTGGGTAAATATAGGGGAAATGCAAAAGCCTATGGACTTGTGAACACATTCATAGCTGGGCTGCTTCTGAACCTACTTTTGAGACTGCAAAAACAAAAACTTTCCAATCTTAGAACAGATGTGGCTTTCTTTATATATTTGCATGTGTGTGTACATGTATATGAATATGCATATATATCCATACCCAGATTTCACAGAAAAAAAGGTTACCTCCTTTGGTAAAGGTTAAAGATATTTGTGTTTGAAAAAACATACATTTTGAAAATGTATGTTGCCTGTACCACCTTTCCTAAAGGTAAACATACTTACATCACGATGCTGTTTTAACCAGAAAAGAGACTCCAATTTTATCCTATTAAAAAAATTTATCAAGCTAAGAAAATAGAAGACATAAGTGAAAAGTAGAGTTTAACTCACATTAAAATGTGTCCATGCTTTCTTACATGGCAGGAGAGTCACATGGTGCAGGAGGAAGAGTATCAACCTGGAAGTCATGAGCATGAGTCCTGCACTGTATGTAGCCCATCAATGAGGCGCATAGCAAATTAAAGGACTGTCAAGTGGGAGAAAAAAATGGCGGAGGCTTAGACGGACATGTTGGTCCTTCGTCCCGGAGCAGATAGGGGTGAGCAGCTGAAACGGGTAACAACCAGCCCGATCAAGCTGGGGAGGTTCAGCTGAGAGACAGTCTGCAGCCAGGAAAGACAGAGAACTCCTGAAAAATGCGGATGGTTAGAGATTGAGGCTGAAACTTCCCCCTGGGCGCCAGCGCAGCGGCGAGACCACGCCATCTTGGGAAGCGGTTACCTACCGGCATCCAGAGATCGGCTACTAACCCAGCGGCTACTAACCCGGAGGCGGCGACTTGCGGGCGGCGCGACTGCGGGAGCCCAGAGGAGGCCTGCGCCCCTCCACGGAGGGGCGGACACTCCTGGGCGGCCAGCAGAGGCACAGCGACCACGCCATCTTGGGAAACAGAGCTGCTTGAGACTAGGATCCTGGCCTCAGCACCACCCAGTCTGATCTCAGACGCATACCAGGACCCTGCAGCCACTGGGGACAGAGACCTGTGACCACAGCTACAGACCTGCAGACACGGAAAGTTCAGAGATCCCTGCTGCAGATCCGTGAGTAGCAGAGCCCATCCCCCCTTCCCCCAGGATCGCGGGCAGTGCCAGAGTAACTAACTGATAGACCTACCCCTTGCCGGGGCCTCAGCGCTGCAGAAACTTTGGCCTGAAAGTGCGCGAGCACCTTAGAACTGATCCTATGAGCACTTCGGGCTTCAGAGCCCTGGGCTGGGAGCAAAAACGCGCACAGCACCAGGAACTAATCCTGTGCGCACTGCTGGCATCAGAGCCCTGGGCTGGGAGCAAAAACGCGCACAGCACCAGGAACTAATCCTGTGCGCACTGCTGGCATCAGAGCCCTGGGCTGGGAGCAAAAACACGCACAGCACCAGGAACTAATCCTGTGCGCACTGCTGGCATCAGAGCCCTGGGCTGGGAGCAAAAACGCGCACAGCACCAGGAACTAATCCTGTGCGCACTGCTGGCATCAGAGCCCTGGGCTGGGAGCAAAAACGCGCACAGCACCAGGAACTAATCCTGCGCGCACTGCTGGCATCAGAGCCCTGGGCTGGGAGCAATCGCGCGAACGGGAGTTTGTCCGCCTAGCACAGGCCCAGAAACCCCGTTTCTCAGGGCAGGAGGCAGCACCAAGCACCAGTGACTTGACTGTGTTTCTTATCACCTGCGCCTGAGATCCTGATTTCCTGTGCATTCATACTAAGAGCCAGTGAATCCAATTCCTGGTGCAAGGGCACACAGGGACCCTGATTCTCAAGGTGAGGTTGCGCGAAGCAACAGAGACTCTGATACTGAACTCTTGGGGAACTCTGACTCCTGGCGCAAGCTAGGGGGCTCTGCTCTGGTGCTAAACACGCGTCAGGGGGGCCTCTATTTCAGCACAGTGCAGGCAGGGTCCCTAATTCTAAGGGCACGCGCGAGGCCACATTGAGTGTTGGCAACACTGACACAGAGCGAGCCTGGTTCCCACCAACCAACAACAACCACACATCTTAGTGTCAGAGCTCTTCAGTGACACTAGGGTGGTGGGAGCCTCCCACTGCGCACGGCCCAGGCCCACGCAACTCAACCTTTGAACCATCAGGAGATAATCAGAATGAAGAGACGACACAATACCCAGAGGAAAGACAATGAAGAATCACCAAGAAAGGAAATTAATGAAGCTGAAGCGTGCAACATGACAGAAAAAGAATTCAGAATGATGGTTGTACAATTCATTCACCGGATGGATGAGAAAATCAACAACCTATGCAAGAATCAGGAAGAAATGAAAAGTGATATAGCTACAATCAAAAACACCATGGAAAGTTTCAACAGCAGACTAGAAGAAGCAGAAGACCGAATTAGTGAGTTAGAAGATAAGGCAGAGAAACAAGCTCAATCTGAACAGCAACTGGAGAAAAGAATTAAAAAACAGGAGGAGAGCCTAAGGGAGCTTCAGGACAACATGAAATGAAGTAACATACGCATAATAGGGCTGCAAGAAGGACAAGAAGAGCAGCAAGGATTAGAAAATCTATTTGAAGAAATAATGACAGAAAACTTCCCAGATATGGGGAAGAAAAAAGTTACACAAATACAGAGAGTCCCAGGCAAGATGAACCCCAAAAGACCAACACCAAGACACGTCATAATAACGATGGCAAATGTACAAGACAAAGAGAGAATCTTAAAGGCTGCAAGAGAGAAACAGAGAGTTACCTACAAAGGGTCCCCCATCAGATTATCAAACGATTTCTCAACAGAAACACATCAGGCCAGAAAAGAATGGACGGAAATCTACAAAGTGATGCAAAGCAAAGGACTGAATCCAAGAATACTCTATCCAGCAAGGCTATCATTCAAAATTGAAGGGGAAATAAGAAGCTTCACAGACAAAAAAAGGCTAAGGGAGTTCATCACCACCAAGCCAGCAATGCAAGAAATGCTAAAGGGACTGGTGTAAAAAGAAGAAATAAAAAGCCCAGAAAGAAAGCAGCCACAAAAAAATAGAAATGGCTACAAACAAGTACCTTTCAATAATAACTTTAAATGTAAATGGACTAAATGGTCCAATCAAAAGATATCGAGTGGCTGAATGGATAAAAAAACATGACCCATACATTTGCTGTCTACAAGAGACCCACCTCATTAGAAGGGACTCACACAGACTGAAAGTGAAGGGATGGAAAAATATCTTTCAGGCAAATGGAAATGAAAAAAAAGCTGGGGTAGCAATACTTATATCCGACAAAATAGACCTCAAAGTGAAGGCCATAACCAGAGATAAGGAAGGCCACTTCATAATACTAAAGGGATCAATACAACAAGAGGATATAACCCTGATAAACATATATGCACCCAATGCAGGAGCACCCACATACATAAGAAAACTCCTGGAAGGTATCAGGGGAGAGATCGACAACAATACAATCATAGTAGGGGACTTTAATACACCACTAACATCACTGGATAAATCCGCTAGACAAAAACTCAGCAAAGAAACAGCAATCCTAAATGACTCACTAGATCAGATGGACTTAATTGACATCTTCAGAACACTTCACCCCACAGCTGCGGAATATACATTCCTCTCAGGTGCTCATGGGACATATTCAAAAATAGACCACATATTGGGTCACAAGCAAAGTCTCCACAAATTCAAGAAGATTGAAATCATAAAAAGCATCTTCTCAGACCACGATGGCATAATGTTAGAAATAAACCACAATAAAAACAACCCAAAATACTCAAACACTTGGAAGCTGAATAGCATGTTATTAAATATTGATTGGGTTACCGATGACATCAAAGAAGAAATTAAAAACATCCTGGACACTAATGACAATGAAAACACAACAATCCAAAACCTCTGGGACACAATGAAAGCAGTCCTGAGAGGGAAGTTTATAGCTCTACAGGCCTACCTCAAAAAACAAGAAAAAATGGTAGTTAATCATCTAACTCTACAACTCAAAGAATTAGAAAGAGAGCAACAAGAAAAGCCCAGAGTGAGCAGAAGGAAGGAGATAATAAAGATTAGAGCAGAAATCAATGAAATAGAGACCAAAAAAACAATACAGAAAATCAATGAAACCAAGAGCTGGTTCTTTGAAAGGATAAACAAGATTGACAAACCCCTAGCCAGGCTCACCAAGAAGCAAAGAGAGAGGTCCCAAATAAACCAAATCAGAAATGATAGAGGCGAAATAACAACAGACCCGAAAGAAATACAAATGATTGTTAAACAATACTACGGACAACTCTACTCCAACAAACTAGACAACCTGGAGGAAATGGACAAATTCCTAGAAAAATACAACATTCCAAAACTCAATCAGGAAGAATCTAAAAATCTCAATAGGCCAATAACGATGGAAGAAATTGAAGCAGTCATCAAAAAGCTTCCAGCAAACAAAAGCCCAGGACCAGACGGCTTCTCAGGGGAGTTTTACCAAACTTTTAAGGAAGAACTGAAACCTATCCTCCTCAGATTACTACAAAAAGTCCAAGAGGATGGAACACTTCCAAACACATTTTATGAAGCTAGCATCACCCTAATACCAAAACCAGGTAAAGACAACACAATGAAAGAGAATTACAGGCCAATATCCCTCATGAACATAGATGCCAAAATCCTCAACAAAATCTTAGCAAATCGGATCCAGCAGTACATCAGAAGGATCATACACCATGACCAAGTAGGATTTATCCCAGGGATGCAAGGATGGTACAACATCCGTAAATCAATAAACGTGATACATCACATAAACAAATTGAAAGAAAAAAACCACATGGTCATATCAATTGATGCAGAAAAAGCATTTGACAAAATCCAACACCCATTTTTGATAAAAACTCTCAGCAAGGTGGGAATAGAAGGATCATACCTCAACATAATAAAAGCCATATATGACAGGCCCACAGCCAACATCATACTCAATGGACAAAAACTAACACCATTTCCCCTAAGAACAGGAACAAGACAGGGATGTCCACTCTCTCCACTCCTGTTCAACATAGTCCTGGAAGTATTAGCCATTGCAATTAGACAAGAAGAAGAAATAAAAGGCATCCAAATTGGAAAAGAGGAAGTAAAACTGTCCTTATTTGCAGATGACATGATATTATACATACAGAACCCTAGAGACTCCATCAAAAAACTACTAGACTTAATACATGAATTTGGCAATGTAGCAGGATACAAAATTAACCCCAAGAAATCCGAGGCATTTCTATATACCAATAGTGAACTTTCAGAAAGAGAGATTATAAAAACAATCCCATTTACCATCGCACCCCAAAAATTAAGATACCTAGGAATAAACTTAACTAAAGAGGTAAAAGACCTCTACTCAGAAAACTATAGGACGTTGAAAAAAGAGATAGAGGAAGACATAAACAGATGGAAGAACATACCATGTTCTTGGATTGGTAGAATCAACATCATTAAAATGTCCATATTACCCAAAGCAATCTATACATTCAACGCACTTCCCATTAAAATACCAATGGCCTTCTTCAAGGATCTAGAACGAACTCTCCAAAAATTCATCTGGAATAAAAAAAGACCCCGAATAGCTGCAGCGATCCTGAGAAAAAACAAAGTAGGTGGGATCTCAATGCCAGATATCAAGCTGTATTACAAAGCCACTGTTCTCAAAACTGCCTGGTACTGGCACAAGAACAGACATATAGATCAGTGGAATAGAATAGAGAGTCCAGAAATTAGCCCGAACCAATATGATCAATTAATTTTTGACAAAGGAGGCATGAACATACAATGGAGCCAAGATAGTCTCTTCAATAAATGGTGTTGGGAAAATTGGACAGATATATGCAAGAAAATGAAACTAGACCACCAACTTACACCATACACAAGAATAAACTCAAAATGGATAAAGGACTTAAATGTACGACAGGAAACCATAAAAATTCTAGAAGAATACAAAGGCAGCAAAATCTCAGACATATGCCAAAACAATTTCTTCACTGATACAGCTCCTAGGGCAGTTGAAACTAAAGAGAAACTGAACAAATGGGACTACATCAAAATAAAAAGCTTCTGCACAGCAAAAGAAACCATCAACAAAACAACAAGAAAACCCACCTCGTGGGAAAACATATTTGCCAACGTCATATCTGATAAGGGCTTAATCTCCAAAATTTATAGGGAACTCATACAACTTAACAAAAAGAAGATAAACAATCCAATCAAAAAATGGGCCAAGGATCTAAATAGACACCTTTCAAAAGAGGACATTCAGAAAGCCAAGAGACATATGAAAACATGCTCAAAGTCACTAATCATCCGAGAGATGCAAATCAAAACAACAATGAGGTACCATCTCACACCTGTCAGAATGGCCATCATCAACAAATCAACAAACGACAAGTGCTGGAGAGGATGTGGAGAAAAAGGAACACTTGTGCACTGCTGGTGGGAATGCAGACTGGTGCAGCCACTATGGAAGGCAGTATGGAGGTTCCTCAAAAAATTGGAAATGGAACTCCCATTTGACCCTGTGATCCCACTTCTAGGAATATATCCCAAGAAACCAGAAACACCAATCAGAAAGGATATATGCACCCCGATGTTCATAGCAGCACAATTCACCATAGCTAAGATCTGGAAACAGCCTAAGTGCCCATCAGTAGATGAATGGATTAGAAAGCTGTGGTACATCTACACGATGGAATACTATGCTGCTGTAAAAAAGAAGGAATTCTTACCATTTGCAACAGCATGGATGGAACTGGAGAGCATTATGCTAAGTGAAATAAGCCAGTCAATGAAGGAAAAATACCACATGATCTCACTCATTCATGGATAATAAAGACCATTACAAACTTTTGAACAATAATAGATACAGAGGCAGAGCTGCCTCAAACTGATTGTCAAACTGCAGTGGGAAGGCCAGGGAGGGTTGGGGGGGAGGAGGGAGGGGATTAAGAGATCAACCGAAGGACTGGTATGCATCCATATAACCATAACTAATGGACATAAGACACTGGGGGGTAAGGGAGGGCAGGGGTCTGTCAAGGGCGGGGGGAAAAAAGGACACTTATGTAATACACTTTGTAATACTTTTAGCGAAAAATAAAAAAAAAATAAAAAAAAAATGTTTAACACAATAAAAAAAAAAATAAAAAAAAAAAATAAATGTTTAGTATGGATGACCAAGGAAAACAGAAAAATAAACACAAATATAATGAAATAGGTGTACAGCAGACACAGAAAATAAAACAATAAAAAATGAAAAAAAAAAAAAAAAAAAAAAAAAAAGGACTGTCAAGTGAGGAAAGAGTGCCTGCTAACTGGTACGAGATCCTATATCTATAATAAAAATGAAAGAGTAAGGAAATAAAATTAAGGTACCTACATAATTGTCCTTTCTGAAACAAGCCATTTCCTCCAATCACAAAGCAAGGCAACCCACTACTAAAGCAGCTATCCATGGCTCTTGGATCAGTTTCTCCTCAACAGCATGCACTGAGGTCTTCTTGAGACCAAGGAAATGCCTTCTTTGTCTGTATCTCAACTGTTTATATAGAGCACTAGAGGCCCGGTGCATGAAATTCGTGCACGGGTAGGGTCCCTAGGCCTAGCTGGCAATCAGGGCCGATCAGATTCCCCGCCTCCTAGCCTCCCTGCCTCCTTCTTCCCTTGTTCCCTCCTTCTTCCCTCAGTGCCCCACTGCTGCTGCTGGTCGCCTGCCATGTTCTGTGCCACCCCCTGGTAGTCAGCGCACATCATAGCGAGCGATCGAACTCCCGGTCTCCTAGTCGAACTCCCGAGGGGACAATTTGCATATTAGCTTTTTATTACATAGAATAAGCCAAAGTGCAGGCTCAGCACATGTGTGTCAAATGCAGGTTTTGTAAAGGAGTGTGTTTTTAAGGGCACACCACTTGTTCATTACATCCTTCTATATCCGAGTACTGGGGGAGTATGAGGGCCTGACCCTGCTGGGCTACTTAAATTGCACTAAATGATAACTACAGACCAAATACAGAAACCAAACAAACAAAAAAGTAAAATATAAGTTAGTTCAAAAGCAGTATCATTCTATTTACCACTAAAAATAGTAACATTTGGTTTCAAAAATAGGCATGTATATGTAGATATGAAGCAGCTAGAATTATTTCATGTAACTTTTAATTTCCGAGAATTTGAATATTTTAATTTTTACTATTTCTATGAATATCTGGCAAAAGGAAATATTTTTGTTGTTGTTAATCCTCACCTTATGATCTTTTTTCCATTGATTTTTAAAGAGAGCACAAGGGAGGGGTGGGGGAGAGGGAGAGAGAGAGAGGGAGAAAGAAACATCAGTGTGCCTCTCTCACATCTATTGGTTTCAGTCAGACACTCAAACTACTGAGCTATGGCAGCCAGGGCAAAAGGAAATATCTTTAACAATGACTTCTACTGACATTCAAAAGCAAGAAATAAAAGCCTGAGACATTTTGGATATATTTGAGTGGCAATCAGTAGAATGATTGCAAGATTGATTCTAGATAAAAATATCTGTATCTTGAAGTGAGGGGTTGGTCTCTAAAAAATGACTATCAGCCCTAGCTGGTTTGGCTCAGTGGGTAGAGTGTCGGCCTGAGGACTGAAGGGTCCTGGGTTCGATTCCGATCAAGGGTGCATGCCCAGGTTGTGGGCTTGATCCCCAGGTGGCAGGCTCGATCCCCATAGAAGAGTGCAGGAGGCAGCCAATCAATGATTCTCTCTCACCATTGATGTTTCTATCTCTCTCTTCCTTCCTCTCCCTTCCTCTCTGAAATCAATACAAATATATTTTAAAAAATAATAAAAAATGACTATCAGATCCATTATGCTTCAGAGTAAAAACAATACAATAACTATATTATCTCTAGAATACTAAATCATAAAGTTTAGATGAGGCAACTTTATATAAAATGCTTACCTGAATACAGTATTGAAATAAAGTTTCTTCTTTATTTCATACAGTATTTCAGTAGCAAAATTTATGTTATATTTACTCCTCTTTTCACAGAATAAATTTTGCAACTTTAATTGGACAGATACATAACAATGTTAGATTCACAGAAAAAACTATTTTCTGCTACCTCTCCCTCTAATATAAACGAGGCTGTGCGGTGATTACCATGAAGTCTGCTCTGAAAAGGACCAAGTGAAAAATAACCCCACCTCTAAATAATAATTATTACAAAAGACCCAAGGAAACCAACAGCACAACACTTGAGACAAACTACATGGACACTACCATATTCTAGCCTGGGGTACATAATTTTGCTATCAAATCTCAAGAACTTTCACAACTGGAGTTTTTGTACCATAATTAACAGGGACTAGGCACAGAAATCTGGCTTAGTGTTTACTTGCAGAAGCCAAAATAAAAATTTTCTGTATCAAGAATTGCCGTCAGAGCCTTCCTTCTCTCTTAGTAAAAAACCTAAATCTGTTAGTAAAATAAGCTATCAGCCAAACAGCTATTAGTACAATTTAAGTTAATATTAATTTCACTGGCTCACAATAACTACAAAATATTTGGCTTAAATAAATTGAACAGGACAAACAGGAAGGAAAACAAAAAAATCAAAATAATTATAGAACACGCACAGCTTTAGAAACAACTATAAACAACCTGAAATAGCATAATAATAGAAGTGTTATTTCTTCCTTTCTCTCTTAGTGCATGCCCTATTTTAAATTCATGGCATTAGCCCTCGGTAACAAAGTTCAAACAAGAAATAAAACACAATTTTACAGAGTGCCCCTGTATAGTATTTTAATTGGACATGATGTTGGTATAAAAAGTTCCAGTTATTTTAAAGAGATGTCACCCAGGCCCAACTACGGTATATTTAAATATGGACAAGAACAGTGACCCTAAGGCAGAACTACTCCCTAGAGTACCTGGGAAAATTTGTATTTTGTTATAATGTAGGACCTAAAAGTGCCAACAGCCAAAAACAGAAGTCCTAAGTTCATGACCTATGATGCTTAATAATAAAAATCTGTTGAACCACTCAAACTAACCTAGTATATAGAGGTAATATCTAAAAATGAGTTATAAAAAGGGAGAGACAGGAAATCCTCGCTTACTTTTACAATCTCCTATCAGGTATAACAAGGGGAAAAAGGCTCCACACTTAAAATTATGTAATATAGAGTGAAAATTAATGATGTTCAATTCAGAAAACATCGATGCTGTATCGAATTCTACTTAGTAGCTAAATTATTCTTGGGGATGTGCCTTAAATCTTTAAAACTCAGTGTCCTTATGTATAAAAAGAGGAGGATATTCATTTTAAAGCTTCACAGAATAACAGATATCAAGACCAGACTCTCCTTCTAGGGTCTTGGAAGATTACTCTGCGTGCAACCTATAATCATGCCATTCTCTTTCATTTATTCAGAACATATCATTGGGAATTAGAGTGATGCCTAGCATGGAGTAATAAGTCTCAATACATGTGTTGACCAAATGAAAGGAATGAGAATTGGGCTAAGAAAATAAAAATAGTCAAAAGTTATGTATCCAGCCCTTAAATAACTTAAAAAGAGAAATGCACAAGGAAGTTATAGGTGTAATTACCAAGGTAGTGAATTGCCTGAAGAGATAAAAAGGTAAGACTTAATTCCTGTCCCATGTCTAGGGACAAAAGGCAGATATAGATTTATTTCTGCCATTCAATCTGGAAGCACTATTATAAAGATAATGAGACCATGGTACGGAAGCACAGAGAAAGGAAAAAAACAACTGCTTGAAAGACTTGGGCAAGACTTCACCGAGGAAATAAAATCTGAGCAGGTAGAGAGAGAAAAAGGACATTTTTCATACATTCTGGGAGATGATAAATCATTTTAAACTTTTCTAAATACTGTAAATACTATACAAATTCTTAAAGAAAAATCTGTACCAAAAAGTACTAAGTGAATCACTCCACTGGCTATAATAAAGGCACCAATAATCTGTTTTTTATTTGTCGAATAAAAATATAATTTTATATGAAATCCTACTCTATAGTCTGTCTAATATAGTTGAATATCATTTTTACATATTTACCTTTGGTCAGTTTTGACAAAACAATAAAAACACCACTCCATCTTTATTTCTCTTCTCTTGAGACTAATAGACAATTCTATTTTACAATATTTAATATATAAAGCATTCAGAAGTCAAAATGTGTGGCATTTTTCACCTTGCCAATTTCATGTTAAGTCAAGGGCCTGTTCCCAGGCCAAGAAACCCAAATTTAGACAAAAGCAATCCACTGGGATCAGAAATTTGCCAAATCTCATAATTCAAAAAGAAACTGTTAAAGACAGTTGTGAGGTTTTGGCACTGTGATTTCAAGTCATTCCATAATAGGGTTTGTATTTCATCTAATCAGCAAATCGGAAACTATAAAAGTTTGGGTGGTGTGGGGGAATTAAAATTTGGATTGTAATACACAAGTCTTTCCTTCCCTTCCATATGTTTAAGTGAGTTAAAATTTCTAAATCCCATTTTTTAAAAATGCCTTATAAAAAATAAAGCAGCCTGTAAAATCATATTTTTGGTACAGGAAACTTAAAATATTAAGGCTTGAAAAGAAGAGCTTGGAAAAAAAGAATATACTGTTTATACAGCCAAAGTAGTGTCAGACTCTAGGTATATTCAGAACTAAGTACATTTAAACGATCAAATTTTTTTTTCTAAGTGACCTTTTCTTCATTTTTGAAACTCAGGCATCTTATACTTGTATCAATATTTTTCAAAGGTGGTCATTTATCAATTTAATTAAAAATAATGCCAGTTGAAATCCTTAAGAACATCTCAAAGATAGTATTTGGGGCAAGTGATGTAGATGAATTATATTCTTAAGTGGAGCTATATGAATTATCATACTATCAAAATAATAAATTAAAATGGTTTTCATAAGTTAAAACAATTTTTTCTGATTGTTTTTTTCTGATTTTCTAATAACTCAATATATTATAACCTCTAAATGGAAGAAATAGCAACTTGTCCCCATAAACTTTAAGTAATGTTCTCTTTTTCCTTTCTCTATTTTTTTTCTGTTGAGCCTTATATTGATTTCTTTCATAATTTCTTAATTTTATTTTCTTTTCCTTTTGTTTTTATATGGAAATATTTCTTCACCTTTATTCTCCTATCCTTCAAATGAAAATTGTTTTGATATCATATTTTTTATTTTACTTATGTATTTATTTATTTTCAATGATGGCTTACATTCAATATTATCTTACTAGAGGCCCAGCCATTATGGTGTCACGACCACAGGCTTTTTATAATATAGATATTAGCTTCCAGTGTACAACATAGTGGTTAAACAATTATATACTTTACAAAGTGATTGCCCCCCAATAATTCTACAACCCACTTAGCACCATACATAGTTATTATAATATTAGTGACTATATTCCCTATACTTACTTTATATCCCTGTAACTATTTTGTAATTACCACTTTGTACTTCTTAATCATTTCACCTTTTTTTATCCAGCCCTTTCAGCTCCTCCCATCTGGCAATCATTAATTTATTCTCTGCATCTATGAATCTGGTTCTATTTTGTTTGTTCATTTATTTTGCTCTTTAGATCCCACATATAAGTGAAATCATATGGTATTTGTCTTTCTTTGTCTGACATATTTCACTTAGCATAATACCCTCTAAGTCCATCCATGTTGTTGCAAATGGTAAGATTTCATTCTTTATAATGGCCAAGTAACATTCCATTGTGTATTTATACCACATCTCCTTCCTCCAATGGTCTATTGATGAGCACTTATGTTGTTTCTATATCTTGGCTATTGTAAATAATGCTGCAATAAACATAGGGGTGCACATATCTTTTTGTATTAGTGTTTTTAAAAGCTCTTTATCATTTTTCATTATTTATGTTTTAATGACATCCTGCTTCATGAAATACTTCACTGCCATCTCTTTCTAACAATTTAAGAAACGGTTTTTCTTCTTTCTTTCATTGTCCTCATAATAATTTGTATCAGTTCCAATCTTTTACATTTGAAGCTTTTATATTATAATTTGTGATCCGTGGTTGTGCATATATAAATGTTTTTTAAATCCTCACCTGATACCATGATTTTTAGTGATTTGAGAGAGAGAGAGACCGAGATAGAGACAGACACAGAGAGAGAGTAAGAGAGACAAAGAGAGAGAGAAACATCATGTATGAGACAAACATTGCCATTTGCCTCCCCTATTCTCTCCCTCCCCCTACTAGGGATCGAACTTGCAACCTAGGTATATGCCCTGACCGGAAATCAAACCCACACACAGCCTTCTGGTGTATGGACAATGCTCCAACCAACTGAGCCATCTGGCCAGGCCATCCGCCTATTGATACTTAGCAGTAAGTTAAATAAAAGCTGAATGATGTTCCTTAGGCATAGATGTGCTTCCTAGACTAGACAGATTCACTTCTGTGTATCTGCTTTAGGAACTATCAAAAGTAGGTATGTGGAAATGGTTTTTTTACAACGATCAGTTTCTCTAGAAAAGAATTAAACAATTTCTTGGGAGGCGGGATGTGTGTGGGGTGGTGAGGTGGGGTAGCTGGTGGAGTATAAACTCTGTGCTGTTGGTGTTCTGCATGTGGTAGGGGAGGGTACTGACAATCGAGTATCCACTGGAAGACATTCACTCAATCTTCTTTTCAGTCCCTTTCATTCCACTTTCAATTGCGCAAGCTGTTGCTGAGAACTGACCTCTATTATTCAACAGCTCTGCCACCGTGAGCCTCCTTCCCCTTGCCGTACAGGTGAAGTGCCTGGTTGGGGCATGTGTACATGGGGGAGAGGTCTGACTGCTCCATACATTATAACTGATTACCTCATTTTATGCTCTTTAACTCTCTTCTAAGCTGGCTGCCTCAAAATCTTGAGTGGTCTCCCCAGGTTTCTTTCTGAGTATGTAATATATCTTTTCATTGTTATCCCATCCCAAAGCCAGCTCTGAGAAATCAGTTGTAATATCTCCTTCCACTTTCTGACTTCCAAAATCAATTTAGCTATCATCTCTTCTCTCACTCTGATCGTTCCCATGAGATTATTCTTTTTCAATCTTTTATTCAGTAAAAGTTTATTCTAATTTACCAACATAATAACCATTACTTTGTTTACCATTCTTTCCATACCTCACTAAGTAATTCTTTCTAGATTCAATTGTTTTTTTGAAGGACATCCATAATTTATTTGGCAAAAGCTTTCAGTGGGCTGACTTTTTATTTAATTTCTTGGCCTAGAAATTCCCTGATTATGCAATAAAGTAAATTCAAAACCCAAAGCTTGGTAGGAAAAGGACTTAGGATAAACTCCCAGCAAAGACTTCCTTCATTCTCCATTCAGATCCCATGCTGAGACAGGCTACTTTCTCGTATCAGTATGCAATCTTAGTCTGTATTACCCTTTCACTAAGAATATAAATTTATCTGCTTTATTAGGCATCTAATTCCTAGCCTTCCACCCAATCTGGAGCTTTGTCTCTTATTCCAGCAAGAACAAAAACAAACAAACAAACAAAACACCTCTTCCCTTCCCACAGGTTGTCATAAGCGATAAACTATCCCAAATCAGTTACATGATAGTCCGCTGTTTACTGTTATGGTGTTTAGTTCTTTCATTTCTAGCTACAGGAAAATTCTCTTACTACTTTTTGAGCTCAGCTATGCATTAAGAGGGTATGTGTTATATTTTATTTAGCATTTCTAGACTTTTTTTTAGTGAGATGTTTTCTGGTTACTTAGTCTGCCCATATAATTTCTCTAATAGCATTTTAGTGATATCTTAGAATAGATACATTTTAAGTGTTTAATCTAGCATCTTCTGTGAGAAAGTAAATGCTATTACTTTTAAATAATTATAAGATACATTTCTATGAACTCACTTAGGAATCAGTTTCCTGACCTTTTGCTCTGTGTTCCTTATATTCATTTATTTTTATTAATATTGGAGAAAGATCAGGTGATATAACTAAAGCAGTATAGGTAATAGATTCAGATTAGGATTGAAGGCTAGTTCTATTGAGTAGTTGGATGAGCTCAGAAACTTCACATATTTTGGACAATCATCTGTTGTATCAAATAAAAATATTAACAATACTTTGAAACACATGAAATTTTGACATTTGTAAGTAATAAGAGTAGAATATCAGCAATTTCTTGTGCTCAAACTAACACCACTTTCATGGAACTTGGCCTCTAAGAGTGCTTGTCACATAATGAGAGGCCAAATGGTGGCTCCACTTCTTTTATAATAATTTCAGTTAGAAGAAATTCCAGGTGCTACTGATGCACACACCACACCAGTTTGCCTATTTTAAAAGAATTAGACTTAGTTTTACATTACTGCCAGTTTGGGGTTAATATTGGCTTGTAGAACTATAGTAACATAATAACATAATCTTTGCACAAATATTGTTATTATGACAATTCATTATGTAACCACAAATTGGGGATTCTCCAATTATATGTTTTCATTAAGTTACATCAGGGATCATGACATGTCAAATTTTATATAAAGCAAACCCCACAGTCAAAGAAATACTTTTTTCCACATTTTCTATATAGGGTTCTAACTTAGTGTTGCTATCATTATGAGTCAACTGGCTAAGAACCAGCACCTCAAACCACATGTAGCTCGGTCTGTATGGAGAAAACCAATTTCTAAAGGGTGAGGAAGGTAGATACTCACCGTTAGAGCTAGGAGTTTCCCATAGGTGAGATGAGCAGGAATGTGGTCAGTCTTGGATCTCAGTGATTCCATGTACCAGTGCTCTGCCTCCGGGAGTTTGCTTAACCGCATGTACGCTTCACCTGGAAAATGAAGCGTGAAAATTAATCTGAGGACACAGCTCTCCGACAGCCTTTGCAACAGCATCGCATCACCATGCTTATATCCCGTGACATTTCCAGTATTTTCATCTGCTATGTCATTTTATTCGCTACAAGTCGTCATCATTCCATTTTACAGAAGAGAAAACATGTTTGGAGAAATTAAGTGAAATGGCTAAAATAAAAAGTTTACTAAGTGGTAAAACTTTAATTTTTAATCTAGGAACATCTGATTCTCAAGTATATGTGATTTGTCACCATTTATGTGTGTGTGTGTGTGTGTGTGTGTGTGTGTTTCTTAAAATAAGTGTTCTTTCTTATGTATAATCATTTGCTTTTTTAATTCATATTCATTCATTCCTTTAGAAACAAGCATTTATAATATAACTATTAATTGAAGAGCTTTATGCAGGATCCAGAGGAGAGAAGTTTAGGGTCCTACCCTCTAAGGTTTACAACTGCATTGAGAAAGTAAGATTAAATGAAGGAATGACAAACTTATGGATTATGCATTAATGCTAGATTTTTTCAGAATTATTTGCACTTTATATTTTAATAAGTAAACAAACTTTACCACTTTCATCTTTAAATCTAATAAGTATATGACAAATTGTGTATGATGCCCAGCACCAACTCTAAAGCTAGTCTGAGGCCTTTGAGGCATCTGTTATTACTTTAAGTTTATATAAATTTTTTTTTTTAATATATTTTATTGATTTTTCACAGAGAGGAAGGGAGAGAGATAGAGAGAGCTAGAAACATCGATGAGAGAGAAACATCGATCAGCTGCCTCCTGCACATCCCCCACCGGGGATGTGCCCGCAACCCAGGCACATGCCCTTGACCGGAATCGAACCCGGGACCTCTCAGCCCGCAGGCCGACGCTCTATCCACTGAGCCAAACCGGTTTCGGCAAGTTTATATAAATTTTACCTAACAAATAACATTTTACTAATAGCTAAGTAAGAGGAAAATAATTGGAAATAATGCCAAAAGTATAGCAGTTGCTCTTTGATTATAATGCCTCTCTCCCTTATATGATTATGGAGAACAATCACCCAATGGAAAAATTATATTTTAAGATAATGTATGTATTTAAGTTAAATATTGTAGCTTTAATAAGCACTGCAAATGTAGAAGCTACTCAGTTTCTGAGGCCAAGCAATAGACTGGTAACCTGCATTATTTTTCAAGCAGACTTTTACAGCTTAACTTATCATCATTATGATAGCTTTTTCCATGTATACTCAAAATCAGTTGTTTTTTCTATATGTATTACCTACATTGATTGTATATCCTTATATCAAGGATGAGCTAGCTTCCTTTTATTTTAACCATATTCTCCTTCGATCAGTACAGCATTGTCAATACTAATATGTTTGATGAATTGAATTAATTTGAGTCTCCTGACCTTTTGAGTGCCCCTGGCTCAACTGGTCAGTAAAAAATATTGTGAAAAGTATATGTATGTATCTACTTACATACATCTATGTGTTTCTAGTTCTGAGAATAGTCCTTAAATTATACTATCATGAAAATAATAGCTAGAAAACGTTTTGTGTTGTTTTACCAAACCTAAAACGTGTTCCCACTTTAAAAGAATTTGATTAGATTCAATCTCATGCTTGGGGTGAGATGCAAGAACTACTGAAGTAAAGGCCGAAGACTGCAATGAAATACACAAAATGCTCACAGTTGTTAGACTGGTATGATTAGGAATAAATTTTTTAATTTTCTGTAATAACTATATTATTTTTTGTTACAATATCTTTATAAAAACTGAAATGCTGTCAAAGTTATATTTTATTTTTTTTTGCCATGACAAACTAACAAATGTTCCCAAATAAAGAAAATAGTAATTTTTCTTAGGAAAAGTGAACTGCTCTTCACATTAAAACCATTCTAGATATAATTTAGGATGCACAATCTCTAAAGTACTGAAATTTTTAAAGGAATTAATGGTAAATTGTATTCAAATATTTATCTCTAAAATGTATTCTAAAGCCAGCAGAAAACATACTAACATCACAGTTACAGCTGAAAATGGGCCTGTTTTCAGGTTCTTTGGAACCAACCTGAAATTCTACTTTGGATCTTCAAGTGTTCATAAGTCACTTTTTAGAAGTTGTACAATCATTGCATTTAATATAGTTTCTACTTTTTATTTATAAAAAATCCAATTAATTTGTAGAATAATAACAGTAGGTTGTCTGTCTAGTAAAAGAATGCAAGAGAACCACAATGCCATAGAGCTTGAGATTCAAATATCTATATTTAAGTTGATGATGTCTGAAAATCACTTCAGACAGCGTACTTTCTTTCTAAGTCAGAAATCTATCATTATTAAAACCTACTTTTGAAATGAAATATTATTAATTTACTAAATAATTCATGGCTGGCCCATTGTCTTCAGTCAAAACTCATAAGCAATTATTAGTTTGTAAAGCTTGTGACATGGAGAAATATCAAAGGACTAGAAATAGAAAATATAATCTAATAATGCATCTTGGAAAATATATGAAAAATGTACATAGCCAACCTAGTTGGGTATTATTCATTACAACTTAGAAAATATTTATATAACCACTCATTATATTTCAGTAATAAAAATGATTTCAATGACAATAATTCACTGAAGTTTACTATGAATCAGAATAGCAAGCTGGGGGATGGGTAAATGTCTGATTTATGTGTTCCCACGCCTCACATTCTGCATCTTTGGGCATGCAAAATGTTTCCTCATTTCCCTCAAGAAGCCTTAACTAATTACCACCATTCAGTAACTACCAACTATTCAGAGTAGGTTTGTAAAATGAAACATGTTTTCAGTCTATTAGTTGCCTTATATATGCATCTCATTTTTTATTAAGAAATGTCATTACCTGGATTTGGCAAATGAGGAAAGTGAGCAGCATAGTGGCTAAATAAAACACAAAGACTCATAAATGTGGAAACTGTAAAGCTGTGATTCAGCCCAGGCCTGTCTGGCCTCAGAGCACACTGCTTCACCCAGCTGCTGCAGACTAATCACAAACTTTCTGCTGCTCTGGTTCAGGTGAAAATTACACTCGCTTTCTTACTACAAGAAAATTGTTTTCTAGTCTGTGATAATTTGCCATGGAGTTTTTTCACTTTGCCTTGGGCTTATCTCTTGAATTAAAGGAATAAGGAAGAGCAATAATAATCCATGGATGACCTTTAAAAATGCTGCTGCCGCAGACGTTACTCATTTCTTAAGGGGGAAATATTTAGCATCTGAGATGCACTTTAGTTCTAAGGGGAACTTCAACACAAAAACAGTCCATAAAAGTGGTAATAAAATCAAGATGCAAAACCTAAAACGCAAGAAAATGGTCATGTATCAATTTAAATGTGTTTAAATGGTAACTCAATAAAGATTTAAGCAATAAACAAGTACTGACAAGGTAGGGGCTTCATATTTCATTTCTCATTCACAGTAAGAGTTAGAATACTCATTTTATGGATGAGAAGGAGGCTCAGGTATGATAAGTGACTTGCAGGAGGACAAGTAGAAATCCCATCCAAAAAGGTTTGAATGGCCCTAAAGCCCATGTTTTTTTCCATTGCATCAAGCTGCCTATCAAATAAAATTTATTATTTATTGACTACCTACTAAGGTCTTTAATATGTTATCTCATATTTTTACAGTATGCCTACACTGCAATTAATATCTGTCTCATTTTACAAATGAAGTGACTGCTGCTTACTGAGGTTAAGCAACTTGATTCTACCAACCCATGAACACAATATGTTCTTCCATCTATTTATGTCTTCCTCTATCTCTTTTTCCAGTGTCCTGTAGTTTTCCGTGTATAGGTATTTTACCTCCTTAGTTATTTATTCCTAGGTATCTTAATTTTTTTGGTGCGATCATAAATGGAATTGCTTTTTTAGTCTCTCTTTCTGTAAGTTCACTATTGGTGTATACAAATGCCATAGATTTCTTGGCATTAACTTTGTATCCTGCTACATTGCCGAATTCATTTATTAACTCTAATAATTTTTTGATGGAGTCTTTAGGGTTTTCTATGTACAGTATCATGTCATCTGCAAATAAGGACAGTTTTACTTCTTTTCCAATTTGGATGCCTTTTATTTCTTCTTCTTGTCTGATCACAATGGCTAGTACTTCCAGTACTATGTCGAACAGGAGTGGTGAGAGTGGGCATCCCTCTCTTTTTCCTGTTCTTAGGGGAAATGGTTTTAGTTTTTGCCCATTGAGTATGATGTTGGCTGTGGGTTTGGCTTTTATTATGTTGAGGTATGATCCTTCTATTCCCACCTTGCTGAGAATTTTTATCAAAAATGGGTGTTGAATTTTGTCAAATGCTTTTTCTGCATCAAATGACATGACTATGTGATTTTTATCTCTCAATTTGTTTATGTGATGTATCACGTTTGTTGATTTGCGGATATTGTACCATCCTTGCATCCCCGGGATAAATCCTACTTGGTCATGGTGTACTATCTTTCTGATATACTGCTGGATCCGATTTGCTAAGATTTTGTTGAGTATTTTGGGGTCTATGTTCATGAGGGATATTGGCCTGTAATTCTCTTTCCTTGTGTTGTCTTTATCTGGTTTTGGAATTAGGGTGATGCTGGCTTCATAGAATGAGCTTGGAAGTGGTCCTTCCTCTTGAATTTTTTGGAATAATCTGAGGAGGATAGGTTTTAGTTCTTCCTTGAATGTTTGGTGAAACTCCCCTATGAAGCCATCTGGCCCTGGGCTTTTGTTTGCTGGAAGCTTTTTCATGACTGCTTCAACTTCTTCCATAGTTATAGGCCTATTGTGATTTTTACAATCTTCCTGATTGAGTTTTAGAAGATTGTATTTTTCTAGGAATATGTCCATTTCTTCCAGGTTGTCTAGTTTGTTAAAATAGAGTTGTTTATAGTATTTTTTAACAATCCTTTATATTTCTGTTGCTTCTGTTGTTATTTCACCTCTTTCATTTCTGATTTTGTTTATTTGAGTCCTCTCTCTTTGCTTCTTGGTGAGCCTGGCTAGAGGTTCATCAATCTTTTTTATCCTTTCAAAGAACCAGCTCTTGGTTTCATTGATCTTTTGTATTTTTTTTTTGTCTCTATGTCATTTATTTCTGCTCTGATCTTTATTATCTCCTTCCTTCTGCTCACTCTGGGGTTTTCTTGTTGCTCTCTTTCTAATTCTTTGAGTTGTAGAGTTAGATGATTTATTTTTCTTTTTTTTTGAGGAAGGCCTGTAGAGCTATAAACTTCCCTCTCAGGACTGCTTTCATTGTGTCCTATAGATTTTGGATAGTTGTATTTTTATTGTCATTAGTTTCCAACATCATTAAAATTTCCATACTACCTAAAGCAATCTATAGATTCAATGCACTCCCCATTAAAATACCAACAGCATATTTCACAGACCTAGAATGAACTTTCCACAAATTCATCTGGAATAAAAAAAGACCCTAAATAGCTGCAGCAATCCTGAGAAAGAAGAACAAAGTAGGTGGGATCTCAATACCAGATATCAAGCTGTATTACAAAGCCACTGTTCTCAAAACTGCCTGGTACTGGCACAAGAACAGACATTTAGATCAATGGAATAGAATACAGAACCCAGAAATTGACCCAAACCACTATGCTCAATTAATATTCGATAAAGGAGGCATGAACACACAATGGAGTCAAGACAGTCTCTTCAATAAATGGTGTTGGGAAAATTGGACAGATACATGCAAAAAGATGAAACTAGACTACCAACTTATACCATACACAAAAATAAACTCAAAATGGAGAAAGGACTTAAACATAAGACAGGAAACCATAAAAATACTAGACTCTAGTAACTAGAGGAATCCACAGGCAGCAAAATCTCAGACATATGCCGAAGCAATTTCTTCACTGATACTGCTCCTAGGGCAATGGAAACTAAAGAGAAAATAAACAAATGGGACTACATCAAAATAAAAAGCTTCTGCACAGCAAAAGAAACCATCAACAAAACAACAAGAAAGCCCACTGCATGGGAGAAAATATTTGCCAATGTTATCACTGATAAGGGTTTAATCTCCAACATTTACAGGGAACTCATACAACTTAACAAAAGGAAGATAAACAACCCAATAAAAAAATGGGCAACAGACCTAAATAGATACTTTTTGAAAGAAGACAGAAGAAAGGCCAAGAGATATATGAAAACATACTCAAAGTCACTAATCATCCAAGAGATGCAAATCAAAATGACAATGCGGTACCATCTTACACCTGTCAGAATGGCTATTATCAACAAATGACAAGTGCTGGCAAGGATGCAGAAAAAAAGGAACCCTCGTGCACTGCTGGTGGGAATGTAGACTGGTTCAGCCACTGTGGAGAACAGTATAAACTTTGCTCAAAAAACTAAAAATGGAACTCCCATTTGACCCAGTGATCCCACTTCTAGGAATATATCTCAAGAAACTAGAAACACCAGTTAGAAAGGATATATGCACCCTTATGTTCATAGCAGCACAAGTCACCATAGCTAAGATTTGGAAACAGCCTAAGTGCCCATCAGCAGATGAGTGGATTAAAAAACTGTGGTCCATCTACACAATGGAATACTACGCTTCAGTAAAAAAGAAGGAGTTCTTACCATTTGTAACAGCATGGATAGAATTGGAGAGCATTATGCTAAGTGAAATAATCCAGTCAGAGAAAGATAAATATCACATGATCTCACTCATTTATGGAATATAATAAATATAAACTGATGAACAAAAACAGATCCAGAGACAGAGAAACATCAATCAGACCGTCAAACCTTAGAGGGAAGGGGAAGGTGGGAGTAAGGGGGAGGTATCAACCAAAGGACTGTATGCATGCACTTAAGCCTAACCAATGGACACAGACAACAGGGGGGTAAGGGCATGAGTGGGGAGAATGAGGGTAATGGGGAGATAAGGACACATATGTAATACCTTAACCAATAAAAAAATTTAAAAAAAAAGAAAGAAAGAAAAAGAGTTTAAGCAACTTGCTCAGTATTCAAAAACAAGCAAATGCCAGAGTCAGGATTCAAATTAGAGTTCTCCCTGACTCTTTCCACTATATCATTCTGTCTAAATACTATGAACAATCATTAGAGAGTGGATCTGGTTACTGCAAAAAGTGCTGTCAGTGGATTCAGTTTTAGGAGAGAATGACATATGTAATACTTTAAGCTTGATCAAAATGATAAAAAATTCCATGAAAGAAGTGGCCACAGGAAAAGAAAGTTCAGCAAATTTAATAAGTAAGGAAATGAAGATACTTGGTTGGGAATGGGTATAGGGAGGGGGCTAAGTCAAGTCATCTTCTCTGGTACTATAATTCTTAACTTACAATTACAGAAAAAAAATGTTTATAGTCCCCAAGAGGGGAAAATAAAAAGCAATGATGATTATTTTTCCTTCTCACCCTGCAAAAAATGAAAGGGACATAATAGAGGCCCTTCCGTCAGAATGAGAAGATCTGCTGTGCAATGATGTAGTGATCAGGTTTATCACTCAGATTTCTTTCTGATTCAGGCACGGACAAAAGGGATTTGGTTGTCTCCAGGTTGGCTTCAGGCAGCTATAAACCAGTTTCAGATGTAAAACAAATAATGTCATCCTTCCTCCCTAAAAAGCTTGTGTCTAAATAACCCAGGCAAAACTTATTCCTTAAAGGGAAAAAATCTGGACTACTGATGATGTAAGAGGCCAGATCTCACTGATTCTCATGACTCAGATGTCTGGACAGCTGAGCATGTAGAGCATGTAGTGGGGCATAGAACCCATATTTGCCAGTGTTTCCTTTTGTTCCTCCTGCCCTTGCTCAAGATACTTCTAAATTAAGATATGATTTGAATACCCTCTTTTTTTCAGTTTTATTGAGATATAATTAATGCACAGCACTGTATGAGTTTAAAGTTTCCACATATGCCCTGACATATATATTATGAATGATGACCACAATAAGTTTAGTTAACATCCATAATTTCATACAGATACAAAAGAGATTTTTTTAATGCTTTTTTTTCATTGTGATGAGAACTTTTAGGATCTAGCAACTTCCAAATGTATCACACAACAGTTTTAACTAGTCATCATGTGCATTACAACCCCAGTACTTTTTTTAACTAGAAATTTGTACGTTTTGACCATCTTCATCCAATTCTCCTTGCCCCAGATTCCCTATTTAAAAAACAAACAAACAAACAAACAAACAAAAAACTTCTGTGACCAACCTTACCAAAAGTGATCACCCCTTACAGTAATTTTTTCTAAAAAAATATTGAATAAATATCTTACATATCAATTTAGGTTAACCATATGGATTATGCATATGATGGTAAACATAAAAGTTAATATCACTCATTCCTGCCTGCATGGTTCTTGCTGTAATCTAGTGACAAATAAATATATTTATTAGCATTTTCCAAGTTCAATTTTTAGATGCACAGGAAACGACACAAAAACTTTTTAAAAAAATTAGTACTTATAAATTTCATTTAACCTACTTTAAAAATGTGACTTCATAGTTATGGTTTGGAATGAAAAAATATCAACTAAATAATAATAAAGGTGGTAAGTGGTTAGGAACATGTTTTGACAGCAGAACAGGAGTACAAGAGGTGTGAACAACACTGACTCACATGGTATACCTAGCTATCATTGAAGAAATTATAAAAGTTTCAAAAGTATGTTTGTAAAAAAAAATGCTACCCCAGCACAATGGAGGGAACATCTATTTTTGCAAAAGGCCTCACAGAGGTTATAGCACTTTTCTGGCCTCTCGAGAATAAAAGGAGCCCTCATAGCAGGCCCCACACGACGACCGCAGGCTCTCCACGCTGATACAGAGAACGGATCTCATGGCCGATCCTCCAAATGTTGGGGTACTTTGCCTGAACTTCAGGCATTCTAGATAATCTTTCAAATTTCCAGGCTTTCCAAATTTGAGGACTTACCTGGTCACTCAGGTAATCCTCCATTTTCCAGAAATGTTTATTTTCCATTTAAGATATTAGGTTTACTTTGGTGGTCTTTATACTTAGTGTTTTAATGTGCTGGCCATTGTTTTTCAGGATCACTTTACCAATCTTCACACTTTTATGATTATTTCTTTTTGTATGCTACTTTAAATTCTTTTTTTAGAATTTAATTTTGCCACATAATTTTAAAATAAAGTAAACCATTTTAATTAGTTGATTAATTTAATTTGTTTCATCTACCTGTTGAAATCATTTACAATTATGATGCAGCATTAAATTATGAATTATATAACAAAATAGTAGTTAGATGATGGGGTTTCAAATTTTTACTTTACTATTAAGTAGCTGTATGGTTGTGAACAAGTAATTTATTTACAGGGCCTTGGTTTTATCACCTACAAAATGAGGAGCTAAGAATAAATAACTTCTTTGTCTCCAAAATGATATAGATGATCAGTTGTAGAACCACCAATGTTGTGTAATTTATACTCATTACTTAAATCAGTGACAATAT
The DNA here is from genome assembly GCF_028538775.1 of Myotis yumanensis. Taxonomy (NCBI): domain Eukaryota; kingdom Metazoa; phylum Chordata; class Mammalia; order Chiroptera; family Vespertilionidae; genus Myotis; species Myotis yumanensis. The sequence goes on from NW_027223754.1 coordinate 135,567,512, forward strand.
CCTAGTCAGTTTAAAAAGAACTGCTATGTTCATGGATTTTTCTAGATAATATATTTAAGAGTGACTATATCCCAATCAAGTCCTGATAATTCCTTTTTTTATTTTTAAATATTTATATATTTGCTATCTAATTAAAAGTATATCTGTTCATTATAGGAAGTCTGAAAGATCACAATTTTATTACATTGTATTAATTCTATCACTCATAGATAGCAATTGGTAAATTTTAGTGTTTTTCCAGAATTTATTTTACATACTGAAAAAATCAATTATATAACTAATAAAATTTTGGTAGTTTGAATAAGTATTTAGGTTCTTTCTAGTGTTTTTCTATATTAAATAAAAATGTGATAATTTTTCCAAAATTTAATTTTCTCACTCAAGATCAATATTCAATTTTTGTTTATTTAAAAAATCCCCTCCCACATTTTTATGGAGGTGCTATACCAACTTCAGGAATTACCATCCTATTAATGTCCTTTTATTTACATTTCTCTTATGATTTCCTTAGAATACATATGTAGCAGCTGAATTCTCAAACTAAAAAGCATTGGCAAATTTAACATTTAAGATAAAATACTTCACTTCCACAAGTAGTATATGAGAACAACTTTTTTAAAGCCTCATCAAATGAGGTTCTAATGCTTTTTAAAATATCCACTGGAAAAGATAAAAATGCTTCATTTAAAGTTTTTATTTTAATGATTAATGAAAATGCACAAATTTTCACAATTTTTTTCACAAAATTTTACCCATGAATATTTTTATGTTTAAGTTATTATTTAATGAATTTAAACCATTTTTTAATTTCTGTATTTATCTTTCCTTTATGATATTGCAAAAGATGGTTTAAATAGTTTTTTGTATCAGACTATTTTAATTTTATGTATGCAATCAAGTTGAGTTTTCCTTTGTAGGTTTATCACTATCTTTTATGCACAAAAAATATTTTTTTCATCATAGGGTCATACATTCTCTCCTAATTATATAATTTCATTATTACAACTGGCTACTTATTTCATAGAAAATACATTTTGCCCTATGGTGTGAGGCAAATACAGGATTTTATTCTTCCCAAACATTTAATCAATTATCCCAGATCAACTTTTATAAGAACTGCCTTCCCTTACCAATATTTAATTCTACATTTATTACCTACAAAAATGTTTTGTAGATTTTTATCTGTTTCTAGGGTCTTGCTTCTGTCTGGTTTTCTCTTATACAAGTACAACACTGCTCTAGTTACTACAGCTTCTTTTAATATTTTATATTAATATTGAGTACAACAAATTACAGTGGGGCCTTGACTTAGAGTATCCCAACTAATAAGTTTTTCGAGATACAAGCCGTCTCTCCCCGATTTTTTGCTTTGAGTTGCAAGCTAAAATTCGGGTTACGAGCCAGCTTCAGATACCCCACAGCTAGTTGGCTCAGCGAACGACACAGTGAACGCCACAACATCAGCCCAGCATCACCTGTCTCACTCATTCACTTTAATGATTTGACATACGAGTAATTTGAGTTACGAGCTCCGTCACGGAACAAATTAAACTCGTAAGTCAGGGCCCACTGTATTCTTCCCCTCATTTTCTCTATTTTCCTGTTAAGTCTATCAGATAAACTATGGAAGTATTTTGTCAACTTTTTGATAAAATTCTTATTGAAATGTTTATTGCTATGGAATTATAATTTGTCAATTTAAGAAGAAAATTTTTACAAACTGATTTCCTTTATTTAAGACTAGTGGTCCGGAGCACGAAATTTATGCACGGAGGGGGGGGGGGCGGGAGTGTCTCTCAGCCCGGCCTGCACCCTCTCCAATCTGGGACCCCTCAGGGGATGTCCGACTGCCAGTTTAGGCCCAATCCCTGGGCCTAAACCGGCAGTCAGACATTCCTCTCACAATCTGGGACTGCTGGCTCCTAACCGCTCACCTGCCTGCCTGCGTGCTTGCCCCCAACTGCCCCCCCACCCCGCTGACCTGCTCGCCCTAACCGCCTCTGCCTTGGCCCTGCCACCATGGCTTTGTCTGGAAGGACCTCGGAAGGTCTCCTGGTCTAATTAGCATATTACTCTTTTATTAGTATAGATTAGTACTCAATTCTTCATTTATCCAAACTCCCCCCACCCTTGTTTATGTACCTGGAGGACCTAACTGGACAATTATAAGCTTCCTAATCCCAAACTAGACTCAGATGTGTAGAACCAGGCATAAAACCCTTCATCTCATGATCAGTCCTCCAACCTAAGTTCAGAAGCCTCTGGCTCAAAAGAGTTTGAGAAATATCTGATAAATATTTGATCACATTATATATCAACTTGGATTTAGATGTTACATTTTTATCAAGTACAGTGGGGCCTTGACTTACGAGTTTAATTTGTTCTGAGACTGAGCTCGTTAAGGAGCTCGTTAATTCAAATTACTCTATCAACTCAATGCAAAAAATCGGCTGAGAGACAGCTGGTATCTCAAACAACTCGTTAGTCGGGACACTCGTAAGTCAAGGCCCCACTGTATATACTTCTTCCAGAATCTGTGGTCTGTCAGAACCACATGACATTAGGAGTCTATTATTTCAAGAGCTTAACTTCGCTGTAATTTTAATTCTCACTTTTTACTTCACAGTGTTAGCATTAACACAGAAACATTCGGAAGCCTGGCTTTGTTAAATTATTTATACCATAAACTTACTATAACTATTGGCTGTCAAATTTTGAGAATCTCTTATATTTATATCCTTATCTTTATAAAAATAACACAGTCCACCTGCCTTAAATATATTAATTCCATTAGGAAATCCTCAATAGCTAATGTGCAGAGCAGAAAAAGATAAAGAATTTTAAATGATTACAGAAATAAGTGATATTATTTAGTATCTGACAACAGACTTCAATAACCTTTTCCATTTGGGTGGAGGAGTTGGAAGTAAAATGAAATATGACCCAAATCTTAAAATTAAGGAGGCTTATGAAAAAGGTCAGTATTTAATACTTCACCAAGTCCAGTAGCATCAAACTTAAGGGAAATCTTAAAGCCTGAAAGAATAGTTTTAATCCCAAAAGAGGAAAGGGGCGGGGGGGAGCAAATACACATTTCATTAAGTAAAACACATCAAGAAAGGGGTTAAACTTCGGTGAAAGTTGAAAAGGTTGCTAATTTCTAGTGTGAAGTTATATACAGGAAATAACTGATGTGCCATCAAAATTTAACTTGGAAAAAAGCCAGGATCCTGTGTCAATATTTCTCTACTTGCAACAGGGGATCCTGAAGTTCTCTAGGCTAATCAATTCCTTTTATGTTTTCGAAGAACTAAATCACTGAAAATAATCAATCAACCACTGTTGGAGCCAATCCTATTAAATGCTCAGCATTTTCCAAAAAAGAAAAAGGGAGATTGTGTGTGTGTGTGTGGGGGGGGGGGGGGGGGGGGGGTGTAAACTGGAGGGGGGGGGGGTGTATATTCTTGTGTATTTTGGTGGAGTTGATGATCCTCTCCCTCAAAATATAATACGGTCCTCAAGAGACTGCAATGGGCCCTGATTGGATAGCTCAGTTGGATGGAGTTTCATCTCAATACACCAAGGTTGCAGTTTCAATCCCCAGTCACAGCACATACAAGAATCAACCAATGAATCCATAAATAAGTGGAATGACAAAATAGATGTCTCTCTTTCTCTCTCTCTCAACTCAATAAAAAATAAAGAAGAGAGAAAGAATTACATTGGAGTAAATGAAATGGCTTAATATAACTTAATTAGAGAATACTAGAAATATCAAGGAAATGCTAAATTGTGTTTACTTTACAAAAAGGTTTATACCAGAGAAAAGAAAAAAATAATAAGTAAATATTCTACTAGCCTGGAAAAAATTAATGAAAATAGTAGTATTCAGAGAAATAGGACTTGAATATTTGCAGGCAAATGTCAAAAGTGTATATAATAAAAACATTTTCAGCTTTACATACATCTTCTTATGAATACATTTCATATGTATTTCTGGAGCAAGCAATATGTCTCCATAATATGCAATGAATAATTTATTTATACTATAATTTTATATTAATGTTAATTAAATTCATCCTATTTTTAATGAACACTTGAAAATACGACTCAATGACAGTTCAAAAAATGAATACCCATAATTAGCACGTGGGCAAAAAAGACATATTCTGGAACAAAACTTTGTAAGTTCTATTTTAACTCATTATTCAATTTGAGTATAGCAATAGTTTCTACAGGAGATATAATTAAAACTAAAGAACAGCTCATTAGGGAAGTTAAATGAGATTTTTATGTAGAAAAAAAATGTTTTCCTTATATATTAGGAAAAGCAGACATAAGTACACATATAGCTAAGTATATACAGTTAAATATATTTAACACTAAAATATATTTAATTTTAACTTAATTTTTATTACTTGCCTACTCTAAATATGTACAAAAACTATATCCTTCATACAAAATTGTCTTCTCCCTCATGATTATGTCCATTTCATCTAGTCACTAAAATAGTCATCTTTTAAGAATGCCAGATTTTGAAATCTAGTTAATAAAATTCTAAGTATAACATTATATCACCTCAATTTGATGAGACAACCCTACAACCTTTAGTAAAAGGTTCATTCCTCGGACATTTCCCAAAGAAAGAGTAAAATGTATACTTTCTTTTCATTTATTTTTATTGAAGCCTCAGAAAACAAATTTTCCAAGCAGAACATATTGAAACTATTTGGGAATCAAAGAATAAGAAAGATATAGTTAAGTATTAATTTTAGTGTATTCATTTTTTCATAACTGAATTTATAAGTAAAGTCTTTAAGCACCAATCTTTTCCTTTACCATTAAACAGGAAAAAGTAAGAATTAATGTTAACAGGTGGACTTGTGTGGTTTTAATAGCAATGAAATATAATCAACTGTCTCATATCATATTTCCAGGAAAGCAAGTGACATTAGACCTAACCATTATTATTGCCTTATTATTGCCATGAAAGTGTTACAACTCCCCACAGGGACCATATATCTTTAGGCCCTGGGTTTAATTAAAACTTTAAACAAAATATATTACCTATTTAATGCAGCTGACCTGGATGCTGCAGACCTTTGTAGTATATAGACTAATGCCTAGCAAACTAATGTCTGCAACCATGGCACATAATGTCAAATTTATATCAAGCCTGAAGAGTAAAAAGAAAAATTAAACCACTACAGTTTATAATGACAAGTGAACTTCTGGGAGAACATTTTATAAATTTTGTACATAAATTTTATATATTTATTCTTTTTGCTATACAGCCAACAGTTCATGATTTCCTTATCTCACTGGCTCCACATATTATAAAGTGAACTTCTAAAATCCCTCAAAGTTACATTTCCCTTTTCTGGACTGTTAAACCTCACACCTAGTACTGGTTTCCTGGTCTTGCCCTTTCTGATGATGAACAAATGAAAATGTTATTAATAGATTTACCTTTAAAATTAGAAGTCAATATTCAGGAGGTACACAGGTCAATGGCTAATCCAGTTGTAAGACCATACTTATGTTTATAGGGCTGACACACTGATTTTCAAGAGTGCCAATGGAAGCAATTGTAGAAAATTCACCAGAACTCAAGAGGGGAAACGGGTGGGTATAAAGAGCTTAACACTGCTGGAGTGTTAATGCTTCCATGCTTGAAAGATGTGAAGTTCAAATCTCACACAGTTAAAAACCATCTCTTTCACAGTCAGCATGCTAAACGCCTCAATCGATCCAAACGCAGTCATAGAAGAAAACAGGAAGGATGTAAAGCATCATGTCAAAAATTTACTCTGAATATCTCTACTCTAAATATATTCTGGAACAAGGTGAGGTAAAGAGTTTATCAAAAATAAATGATTCCGCTAAAAAAGCAGCCACACAGAAGGCTGAGAAAGAAATAAACTTCTTTTAGAGCCATTCTACAACTAAACAGCCTATAGTGTACATACGTCGAGTAGAGTTAGGATAAACTTACAAGTAAACATTTTTCATTTTGTTTTCTAAGGGGTACATTTGACATCTCGTTTGTCAATTCTTCTTACCTGAATAGTAGTGGTAATAAGGAATAGTACTAAGGAATAGTAGTAAGGAATCTAAATACCACTGGTAGCCATTAACTCATTCCACAATTTTCTTTTTCAAAAAAATACAATTATAAAACGTGGACAAGCTTTTAACTCCAAAAATTGGTCTAATACATTCACTGTGTTTCCTATCGATGGCTCTTTCCTCATTCACTTAAAATAGCTCAATAAAATTGGGGAAATCTCCCATAATTAAAGAGCTACTTTCATGAAACAAAATTAAATCAATATTCCCCCCTTCTTATTAGAGAATATGAGAAACATCTTTTTGATTGAAAACCTATGGAAGTAAAAGATCTGCTATTTGCAGGCTGATGAAGGAAAATATATTTCCCAATACTGAGTTAGGATTTTAAAAGTAACAATGTGGATAAAGAACAAACAAACTAGGAAATTATCAGGGATAAGAGAATCAAAATAGTATGATCAAAATAAAGGCAAACAAGGCATAAAGAGCAATGGGTCACTGTCACACAATTCCCCTGGAAGACGTATATAACCTTTCCCTAAGGTAAAAGCATATTACCCAAAACGAGCACAATTTTTTAAAAATAGCAAAATGTGAATATGTATGCAAACTGACACTAGTGTCACATTAGAAATAAAAAAGCTTGATATTTTCCTTGCTTGTCTGCTTTGGTTTGGTTTATGTTGTCCAGTCAACTTAGCAAAGCCTACATCAGTATGGACAAAATATTTTCAAGGTTAAAGCAGTACAGTTTTCCATTTTATTTATGGGCATTTCCTTATTAAGGGAAGGCACCAAGCGCCAGACCAATTGTGAAATTTCCTAGAAAGTTCTCTGAGAGCAGGAACTTTCCATTTCACACCACCATCACCTTTGTTCTGAGTGGGGGATATGTGACTTAGAAAAATTATTTTTGCACACAAAAATTATTCTAAACATAGTGATTATAGGCTGCAATGACAAAGCAGTAACTCTAGGTTCTCTCTTACTTCATGTAACACATTATGTCTCTTTGTCCTCAGGATAAATTACCAACTGAAATGGCCTAAATTGCTTATGTAATTAAACCCAACAATTACTTTGCATTGAGAAAGCAGAGTGATTTCATTTTAAATAGTAAATAGGCTTAAAATGACCACTGGGGTTTGAAAGGGCTCTAGCTGATAAAAGTAACTGGAAGTTACAGCCTAATTTTGTTCCCCATAATCTTATTCAAAAACAATGTTTAAGTGGACATTTTTAAGGAAAATAATTATAGAGAAAGAAGAGAAAAATTGAGGGTAGACAGCAATTATCCTACATTAAAAAGAAAAGAAAAAATAATACCCTGCATAGTTAATGCATCTGTGATGAAATCACAATATTCTTTTTTGTTAAGATGAAGAGGTTTTTGTTACATATCTATGTAATCTTCTATAATAATAAAAGCACAATATGCTAATTAGACCGGACCGCTGAACAACCTTCCAGATGAAGCTGGGGCTGCAAGGGCTGAGGCAAGCCACGGCTGCGAGGGCCGAGCCCCTTGCACTAATTTCGTGCATCGGGCCTCTAGTAGATATATAATAAAAATATATCTATGAAATATATATATATACATTTCACTGACTTTTAAAAAAGGTAAGGAAAAGTTATATTGACACAGTACAAAACATGCCAGTTTCAGTAATACAGAAGCCTAAATAGGAAAAGCACTTGAATTTAAGTCAGAAAGCTATACTGGTTCTAATACAAACTGTGTAATTCTGAACATACACTTTGAGTGTTTATTTTTATCTTGCAAAATAAAAGTGATTATGTTAAGAGGATTTTAAGATATGAGTCTTCCAATGTCAATATTCTCTGATTCTAAAATACACCTATACTTTGAGATAAAAGAGAAATGGAGATTCAATAAAGACCTGTACTGGGTGTTAAAATAAAAATAATTTTAACTAAGTCTAGGGGGAAAATATGCCATGATAAGAAAAACAGAAGAAACTCTAACCTAAACATGACAATTTTAATTTAGAGGGAGTACTAGTAATGAATTTGTTAACTGGGCATTAGCTGAGTAAGCTGTTTCACTTTTGGTTAACATAGTTACTGATCAAAGAAGGATTTTGACTATGGTTGCTAAGGGACAAGGGAAAATGAACTTCTAGAGAAAATACAGCAGTTCTAGGACAGAACTAAGTAGAATCCCTGTTGAATCAGCAGTGACTGTAAGGCCATCACTATGACAAAATCTTATCTATAGAGAAATAATACTTACATTGGTAAATAGAAAAATAACTGATAGAGAATACGGTCATTGGCATTTGGAGCTTAAAGATCCACAGAAATGGTAATGATCACAGTGGAAGTAGTCTAAATAAACACTTCCTAGGTTGGGCATTTGATCTAATAACTTTACTTTCATTATCCCAATTAATCCTCAAGCTGACACTACTATTACAGCCATCTAACAGAGGGGAGAGATGAGGCTTCACTTAAATAATTTGCTCAGCTAGTAAGTGTCAAAGCCATCATTTGAACCTGGGCTATCTGACTTCATCCTATACTGAATCTCCATTTAGCGGTTATTTTGTGATTTGATCTCTAAATATTTTATGTATTCTCATACCTTGCTACCGTAATTACAACCACCATTTAGGTGAAAGTTTAATTTTTGTTTACAATATTTAGTATCTGCTTTCCATTATTTTTATGTTTGTAATTTACATAATTTTGAATGGGATGATACTTCTCAATTATTATTATTCAATCACCTAGGATTTATGAAATCAAACAGAATAATGAGAATATATTTTTAAATAGTTTTTAAAAATTTACTTATGAACTGCCAGAGTAAAGATTAACAATCTTAGAATAAAATATACCAAAAAAATTAAATTGGGAAGTAAATCAAACGTGTTTTTCCATTAATACATGATTGGGAAAATATACTTGCTCATTTGGTATTCTGAATAAGTCAATTATCAGCATATGGAATAGAGAGTGATAAAAGTTTTTCATAAAATGTTCAAGGGAAGGGGAAGTGCAAAGAACTAGTGTGTTTTTGTGTGGATTTTTTTTAAAGAGCAACTGCAGTGAATTGAGTTATGAAACTAATAATAACATTCAAATGTGACTGTATTTTTTCACAAATATTCCTTTATTTCTCCTAACCTTCAAATAAAAGAAAAAGTAGGATGGAAAATAATTTTTGTATACATATACACAAGTGTTTGCAGAAAGTGGTCATTAAGGGGGAAATGAATGAGCCATGAGAAAAATGAATACTTACAGGTTAAATCTAGCCAGACATTATAATCCATCACTGATCCCTGAAGGGCACTAATAATATGTAAATGTGAGAATTAGAAAACACATTCAAGGCTGTTGATAAACTTGATAGGATAATCAGCACATGCTGACAGAGTAATGAAACTGATGAACTGATAAGGCAGTTTATCTCCTGAGCCATTTTTTTTTCTTGTCAAATGGAGGCTAATCAAAATGTATTAAGAGTTAAAGCAAACACTCAGAGGATTTCACCCATTTGATTAGGAGGTGAACTCACTCTCTGAGAAAATTATAGTTTCGTAAACAGTTGAAACTACAAGCCAGGTCAGATAACAGACCTTCACACAAAACTGAACAGAAGGCAACCACACTGATTAGGGGAGAAATCTGCAGTTTTAAATTATATTGGGATTTTCCCCTTGAAAATGGTTCGAGTGCTTTTCAGAGTCTGGGCAAAGCTACTGCCTCTTTCTAATGGAAAATAAGACAAAGGACTAAGCAATAACCCCAGGGACTAACTTATCTTCCACTGCCTGTGTGTGCTCAATATTTGCGTAACCATATGAGAGACAGATCCCAAGGTACCAGCTGAGTTTTCAATCAAATTATTAACATAAAATAATTGAATGAATTTTCTGAAATCACTAACTATAGTGAATGCCACGCTTCCTATTAACAATCAAGATACCAAATGCAGTCTGTTGCCATGGATCTCAGAGTCCCTTCCCAGTTTAAAGAAAGACATCTTATTTCATAATTGAGGGAAATTGGAAATAATGGCCTTCCCAAGCATTAGCAATAAGAATAATATATAAACTAAAATCATTGTGCCTCTTTAGATAAAACTAGAAAAATGATCCTTTTAGTATTCACTTTGACAGAAATAACCATCCAGTATTAATATTTAAAAGTTAATTCTGATAAATCTAAACCCACTAAGCACGCACTTCCTGGACATGTACATTTCATCTGAATAGATAGACTGATGGTAAAATGCTGGATAGTATAAGGCACTGTTTTAAATTATAAAAGTTTAAGGGCAAAAGTACATTTAATGAAGGTAAATTTTAGCTTTTAGTAATCATAGGAAATAGAAAAAGAAGCAACAACTAGAAATACCCCAATTTCCTTTTTAATGTGAGCATTAAATCATTCCACACTGCACAGGCAACTGGGGCAGGGGTCCCAGAGACATAGGATGAATATATTAACCTCTTCCAAATCATAATTTTTTTTTCTGTTTATTGACCTGTGACTCATTCTGTCTATAAACTATTTCTTAAATTTCTATCATTTAGAAAAAAGGGAAAGTGTGTGTCTTTGTCAGGCATGTGTGTGTGTGTGTGTGTGTGTGTGTATATATATATATTAGAGAGGAAAAGAGAGGGCAAGAGAGACAGAAACATCAATGATGACAGAGAATCACTGGTCAGCTTCCTCCTGCATGCCCCCTACTGGGGATTGAGCCTGCAACCCGGTCATGTGCCCTAACCAGGAATCTAACCAAGATCTCCTGGTCCATAGGTCGATGCTCAACTACTGAACCACACTGGCCAGGCCAGGCATATATTCTCTAGTTTGGGAGGATTTAAGACATTTTTTTAATGTGTGTGTGCTCAAGCCATACAAACTAGTATCAAATCTCTCAAATAATAGAATAGAAAAGCATAAATAATCCTAGAGACCATGTTGTCTCATTACTTTTATATGCATGAGGAAAGCCTAGGAATACTAAGCAACTCAACCAGTTCAGTAAAAAGAAAAATCTGAGTTTGCAATTTGTGCTCTGGATTTAATATATATATACACACACACACACACACACACATATATATATTTGACTTGAGGACAAACAAGCCCTTCTCTTCCCTCCCTTATCTGGAAACAGCAAACCAGTCAGCAGAGCAGCCTAAACTTCAGGGACTCTTTCCAAGAGTCACATGCTGAATGGGCAGTTTCCATCCACCATCAAACAGCTGTGGTGACAACTTACAGTCACAAATCAATTGTAAGTGATAGATATTTTATTAGAAATTCTAATTCTTGAGCTCTTGCACTTAGAAAAATCAATGCCCTAGCCTGCATGCTTTCTAATAAGAAAATTAAGGTAATTACCCAATATAGAAAAAAGAGTAATTGTAGTAGCACATTTGCAGTTTTCACAGTATTGTTTTTACTCTAAAACACTAACTTAGAAAAAAAAGGCCTTGAAGATCCAAGGCCTGACCAATGAAAACCATACCAATTGACTCAGTTAATCTCATCTGTTACAAGCAACAAAATGCATTCATCTCTACATCATAGCATGTTTACTTTTGAGGATCTTCTGATTAAGCAAGTAACATGGTTAAAAAGTACCATGAATTTGATAACTTCGCTAAAATCTGTGGATTTTATTCATCTTCTTCAATCTCCAGAGTCTAGCTAATGCTTAATACCCAAAAGGGCTTGTGAGCCCCTTGCAACAACTCTGCGATCTGGACAATTTGTTGAAAATCAATATGATAATTCACGTATTTGTTCTCGTTAGAAAAAGTATGCTATGTGAAAATTTGAATGTGACACCCAGTTGTGAATAAAGATTTCTCTGGGTGAGGATCAATGCTATAACTTATTAGAATTCCATTTAACAGAAGCAGGGGTTTTAATTTCCCCACAGGTTCCTGAAATAGCAATTGAAATAGTAAGGATTGACTTACCCATCATGTTGTACAAGCTCTGTGGAGCAAACTGCCTTGGCATTTTCTGAATTGCTTCTTTATATACACTAAGGGCTTCCTAATTTAAGAAACATACCAAAAAAAATAAAATAAATAAATGAAAAAAGATGAAATACAAGAATATTCACCAAAAATAAAATAACAACGTCCTTTCAAAATTACAAAGTTCCATTGCTATTTCTAAATGGCTCATTGGAGGGAAATAATTCAGCTGTACTTTGATGTCATACTACTACAATTTCATGAATAAAAATATTCAACCCAGTGAGTGAAAAAGGTCAGATAAAAATTTACTGTAACAAGTAGCTGAATATTACTACCAAGCTCTTCTATTTTAATATAAAATTTCAGTTCACAAGATTATTTAATTAAAACACTAGAAAATTTCATATTTGGAAATCACCCGTAGTCATCTATAATCTGTAATTAAAATCAGGCCACCAAGTAGGATCTAAATAAAATATAAAATAACAAACCTAGCCGAAGCCAGTTTGGCTCAGTGGATGGAGCGTCGGCCTGCGGACTGAAGAGTCCCAGGTTCGATTCCGGTCAAGGGCATGCACCTGGGTTGCGGGCACATCCCCGGGAGGAGATGTGCAGAAGGCAGCTGATCGATGTTTCTCTCTCATCAATGTTTCTAGCTCTCTATCTCTCTCCCTTCCTCTCTGTGGAAAATCAATAAAATATATTTAAAAATAAATAAATAACAAACCTAGATACTGAGACCCACTGAGGTTATGAAATGCAATAATTTTAAAAGTTGTATCTCTACATTACATTATTGGTACAACAGGAAGGAGTATGTAGGGGTGTGGTCTGAAAGAGGGGAGGAGCAATACTGAATGTGAGAGAAGAAACCATGCAGACATGCTTCCTGTGAGAGAAAGGGAGGACAAGACAGTCAACCTCCCAGCTCTCTGTGCAAGGTCTCATCTCCATCACTTTTCTTCTCTCTCAAAAAAAACACAAACTAATTTTAATTTAATTATTGTTTTAAAAACAATTAAAAGAAATGGGAAGGATTTATATCATATTAATACTTAATACTCAGAGTACAATGTATTTTGTAACATCAAACATCGGAAATAAGGAAACAGTCACAATATGTCTTGGATCATAAAATCAGAGATGATAAGCAAATAAGCTTGTGGAGCAATGGTTGTAATTTCCCCTTCTTGAAGAGTTGCTCTGAGAAATTAATAGTAAAGAAATCTGTTGCCATGGCCAGTGTTACTCAGTGGTTATAGTGTTGGCAAGTGAAGCATCTCGGGTTCGATTCCCAGTCAAGGGCATATACCTGGGTTGCAGGTTCCATCCCAGCCCCAGTAAGGGCATGTGAAGGAAGTAACCAATCAATCAATGTGTCTCTCTCACACACACATCTCTCTCTCTCTCTCTCTCTCTCTCTTCCCCCTCCCTCCCTTCTACAATCTTTTAAAAATAAAATCAATGGAAAAAAATATCCTTGGGTCAGGATTAACAACTCAAAAAGAAATCTGGTAAGTATTCTTTTCTGTTTGTTTTGTTAATCCTCACGTAAGGTTATTTTTTTCCATTGATTCTTAGAGAGAGTGGAAGGAAGGGGGAGAAACAGAGAAACATTGATGTGAGAGAGACACATCGACTGGTTGCCTCCAGCATGCACCCCTACCAGGACTGGACTGGGGATTGAGCCTGCAATGGAGGCATGTGCCCTTGATCAGAATCAAACCCAGGACCCTTCAGTCCATGGGCTGACACTATCCACTGAGCCAAACGGGCTAGGGCGGTAAGTGTTCTTTAGCAGAGGGTTTTCCCCCCCAGAAATGAATTTCACCTTGAAACACTTTTAATAAAACACACATTAGCTTCTTAAATGCTCACAGCGCCCCTGTGATGAGATCCTAAGGTAGAAAGCACTGAGACGGGATCAGACAAGGGGGAAGGAAAAAAGAGAGAGGTCTGGGCCTGACCTCATAGTGTCCCTGCTCGTGGTAGAGTTTTCCCAGGTTGTACAGACAGCTGGTCACCGAGCTCTTATGCGCATGAGGGTCCTTTAGGTTTTCATCAGGGATCTCAGAACACTTTAGGAATGTACGTCGGGCTTCTTCTGTCTTTCCTTGGTTCATCAGAATAATACCGGTGTTTAAATATGCAGCTGAGAGAAAAACGTGGAAATATAAATGTAAGAAGATGATGTGCACTGTGGATACAATAAGTTACCTTTACTTCAATTTACTTTCTATGGATTATTTCTGATTTTTAGAAGAAACCAAGACATAAATACTTAGGGAACTAATACATATGGGAACAATTAATGTAGTAAGAAGTGTCAGTATCACTGAAAAATATCTGGAATAGTCTCTGTTCTCAAAAAGTTCAAAACATTCTGAACTTAAAATCTAGATGAATAAAAGTTGTATTTATCAGAACATATTAAGAAATGACAAACTGATATCAAAATATGATTAAAATGAGAGATATAATTGTTAGAGGCTTATAATTTGATTGACAAGTTTACAAAAATAGGAGCACCATGCTTTTTTCTCTATGAGGTTGTAAGTCATCAAGATAATTTCCATGCATGAAGAGGAAAAGAAAAAGATATTTAAAAAGAAAAACTTAAAAAAAAAGAAAAAGAAAAACTTTGACTGTTACTTACAAGCCAGTGTAGGCCTGCTCCCGATCGCCAGTTTATAATAATGTAGCGCTTCTGCAAACCTGCTGTTCTCCTGCAGGAGTAACCCTCTGCATGAGGAAAAGAGAAATTTGGAGATAGGACCGTGTTACTATACATAAAACCACAAATTTTTATTTTATGTTTTAAAAATAAAAATGGTTAAAGGGCCATAAAAACGCTGACTTGGAACTATAAAAATAAATTCTAAATAGAAGGAAATTATTCCTCAGGAGAGAAAATATTGGAGAGGTATCAGTTGTATTTATGTTGCATCAGAAAGTATTAAGAAGTATTTTCAGCCCTAGCCGGTTTGGCTCAGTGGATAAAGTGTCGGCCTGCAGACTGAAGCGTCCCAGGTTTCATTCCGGCCAAGGGCACATGCCTGGGTTGCAGGCTCGGTCCCCAGTAGGGGGCGTGCAGGAGGCAGCCGAACAATGATTCTCTCTCATCATTGATGTTTCTATCTCTCTATCCCTCTCCCTTCCTCTCTAAAATCAATTTAAAAAAAAATTTTTTTTTTAAAAAGAAGTATTTTCAAAAAGCCCTTTATCCTCACTGAACTTTCCTCTTTCCACAGTCTTTTCTCTCCCACTGGACAGAAAAACCACCTAGATTTCTTCTTGGAGCATTCACATTTTTTCTTCACTTCAGAAAAGAAACCTGTTTAAGTTAAATACATATATATGCATATGTGGTTATATGTGTATTTATTTAAACATGAAACGCCTCTCTTGCTAGTCATATTGTTTGGGAAATACTGGTCCATGACTGCCCGAAAGACAAAGTGTAATCTAGGTCCTCAGGACAAAGAGTCAGAATTTAATCAGAAGCCATAAAGACACAAAGAGAAAGATTAAAGACTATCCACATTGCTTTTTCCTTATTTCAGAATATTGGGCACATTTCAGTTCACTACAGACGCTCAGACGCCACACCCCATACCTCTAGGAGGCCCTTGGACAGTGGCCACATGGGTTACCCCAGCCATTCCAGACCCCGCCCTCCTGACCTATTTGAGGATCAATTATAATCATATCTCTGAAAATACAGTGTCAGGGCACTGGACTTAGTTGAAAAGCTCTCACAGAGGCCTTTTTGGCCTTTCCTTCTCCTCTTGTAATCAGCGAGTATCTTACAGACATTTGCCACCTCTCTGAGGCCCAAGTACTGCTGTTATCAACCTCAAATTGCAGATTCTACTTGCCAGCTGCTGAGGCTTTTGAAAGGCTGGTAAAATGGAGCTTTGAGAAATGAGAAGGCTACTGATAAAAGCTTATCATTTTAGAGAGTATTTTAAAATCCTCAGTTTATTATTTAATGGGCATCATTAAAAAATATCTAACGCAAATCATTTTGAAATTAAAGGTTGCTCACTCCTGTCATTAGCATAATTTCATGATTATTTCTAATACTGTTTGTTAAAAAGGACATCTGTAATAGTGTCAATAAATAAAACATTTAAAAAGTCACCCAGCCTGCCTGGCTTAGTGGTTGAGTGTCGACCCAGGAACCAAGAGATCACAGTTCTATTCCAGGTCAGGGAAATGCCCAGGTTATGAACTCGACCCCCAGACGGGGGCATGCAGGAGGCTGCCGATCAATGATCCTCATCATTGATGTTTCTATCTCTTTCTCCCTCTCCCTTCCTCTCTCTCTAAAATCAATAAAAACATATTTTAAAATAATAAATAAGTAAAATTAAAAAATCGTTTGAATAGAGCAAACCATTTCCAAACACATGAACAACACTTACATCTATACATAAATGTACATTTTCATTAAAAAATTTTAACAATTAATTTGATCATGAAATTGATATGCTTTACTGTTAAGTGTATTTTTCAGTTGCTGGGAAGAAAGAATAGTTTTCTGCAGTACTCAAGAGTTTGTGAAAATGTTCTATTGCCTTTAAAAATGAGTAAACTTGATAAAGACAAAACACAAACATAGTTCTCAAAAAAGGAATAATACCCTTTATAACAAAAATTTTATTGACAAAATGCTTTCCAGTTAATAATATACATTATCTCATTTTAGAAACTCATCTACAAAGTTAATTGTCTTTGTCATTTTTCCTTTGAGATTCAGATAAAAAGATGCTTTTCCTTTGATACAGGCTAATGACACTAGAGGACAATACCATCTCTTCTTTCTACCTTTTCTAGGAATTCAAATCTTTCATGAGACCCTCTTTATCCAGTATCTTCCATCTCTTTCTGCATTACAGTTTTCTTTTCTTTAAGACCACAAAAATGTTCATGTGCCTGTTAGCATAAAGGCAGGGAAAAACCACTTGAAAACCTTTATTCCTTCATCTACCTCCGACTACTGCTTATTATTGTTCTTCCATTTAAAGGTAGATTTCCTTTAAGAATGTCTACTGTGTACATGTCCAATGGCTCAAATTTCATTTACCCCTAAATCCAGTTTCGGCTCTTTCCCAGAATTCCACAGAATGTCATAATGAAATTTCTACTAATGACCACATTTTAAAAATAACATGTTGATGTGAATCACCCATTCAACTGTAGCACCTATGACTATTGAACCCATCTTCCTTCCTAAAACTGTATTTCCTTGGCTTCTGGGAAACCAGCCTCCTCTAGTTCTCTTTTATCCCTGGGACCGTCCTACAGAAAATGAAGAAACTTCCTCTTAGTGATTTATTCCTTTAAGGAAAGTTGGTGTTTCACAGGACTTAAGTCTTTTTCTCTTTTCATGATTACCTATTGTCTCTACATGACATCACGCACACATGCAGCTCATATGCCGAGTTCTCTCTCCTGACATCCAGCTCTGTTTTCAACAGTTTACTGAACCACATTAACCAAGGTGCTCAATGGAATTTCAAAATCAATACATCCAAATCTTAAAAACGGTATCTCCCAATGAAAACAAAGAAATTAAATCTCCTCAATAATCAGGACCATCAGGTTGCTAAAATCAGAAACCTGACTTTTTACTTATCCTCAAAATTCCATGTTTTATAAAGTCTCCAGAACCTACAGACTCTCATTTTTTAAGATTCTTTATTCTGCCCCTCAAGGTTCATCTTTACGGCAGTCAGAGCCCCTTTATCTTTCCTATCACCTAAATAACTGCAATAGCCCACTAATTAGTCTCCACATAATTACATTTCTAAAGGGCAAATATGCAGCTAGGCTAGAGAGAAAGAGCATGAGAGACGAGCACATTTCTTTGACACATGCCTAAAGTCCATAAACTTTGAAAACTGGTGTATGTATTCAGCCTCATGGCCTCCCCAAAACAGATGCATGATATTCCTGTCATTTTCCAATTCATAAAATATACAAAGAAGAGAAAAAACAATTGGTATGGTACCCAGATCTAGACAATCCTGTCCGGCCTGCTTACTCTTTGGAGGAAAATACTCACATGGAGATTTGTAGCAGGCAAGTGTCCAGAATTATATAATGTGGCTCTTTAAATTAGAGCATCATCCTTTGCATCATTTGAATAACATTAGCAATGGAGTGAGTCCAACCAATTGAAATGGCTATTGTGACTAATTTCTCATGGCTAAGGATTTAATTGAGCATCAACTAGGCCCTAGTTTGCATGCTGCAGATGTGAAAAAGACAGAAATACACCTGCCAGTGATGCTCAAGCTACTGGGGGAAACAAGAAAGGAAATAAATGGTATGGAAAATTGCTATGAGAGAGGACAGAGGACCAACACCACCCCAGCTCAGGAATGGACAAAGGTTCACAGAGTCAGGGTGACAGTGGCAGAGGCTTGAAAAGCAAGCAGCAGTTGGCCAGCAATAAAAAGTGTTATCAGAGGCTCCATGTTACACAGGAAGAAAGAGCTGTCCACAGAGAATTTACCAGGTAACTCTAGGTCTCATGGTTCATAAGAAGACAAAGGCAGGATTGAAGCATGTTCTCTGATACTAAATCTCATGCTATTTCTAGAAGAAAAATAAAAGGAAATAATAAAGTAATTCAATTCTAGATACATGCGTACCAGGTTATGTTTCCTTTGCTCTAAAACTCTCCAGATTTTTGTATAACACTAACTTGATTTGATGCTCAGAGAAGGAATCAAATGCCATTTTGGCAGGTCTGGATGAATTTGAGTCAATCCTAGAACTATGACAACCAAGCTTCTGTTACTGCCCTTCTCCACATTTACAGAACCTATTCTTTATTTTGCTGAAGATATGACAGAGAGAACCGTTCACATTGTAATAATTATGGTGGTAATAATAATACCAGCTAAACTTATTGAGTACTCACAATGTAGTATGCACTTTATATATGTTAACTTATTTATTACTCAAGGATAATCTTATAGGTAGGTTATTCTTACTAACTCCATATTATAGATGATGAACCTAGGGCAAGAAAAAGTTCAGCAACATGCCAAAAGTCACACAACTAGTAAGAAGTGTGCTACAGTTCAAGCCCAGCAATCTCATTATTATAAGTAGGATTTGTGTTTTGGTAGATTACTCATACCAAATGACTATTCACAGTTGATGACATAGTTTGTTTACATGCTGATCAATATAATATTCTGGTTTCTATGTTTAAAGTATTAAAAATAAGAAGACATTTTAATATACCATCAAGCAAGAATCTAATGGGAAATAATTTTATTCATGTTATATGAAGTTGCCTTTCCATTAATAAAAGTGGTCTATACTACACATTAATGTGAAGTTAAAGTGTTTTGGGGGAGAAATTGAAATAATATTATAAGAAATAAGGTGCTCATGTCAATCACATACATGAACTATGTAAAAAACAAAAAACATAAGAAAGCAAACATTTGGGTGGGTACACAGTGCAATATACAGATCTTGTAACATAGAAACCCACACCCGAAACCTATCTGATCAAGTTGACCAATGATACCCCAATAAATTTAATTACAAAAAGAAAGGATTAAGTAATCCTATATAATAAAGACGTAATATGCAAATTGACTCCCACTCCATCACACAATCACAAGATGGCTGTGCCCACAGCAGAGGTGGAGTTCCCATAAGGAGTGATCAGCAGGGGACCTGAGGCTGCACCTCCCGCCCAGCGGGGCTTGACAGGGGACCTCAAGCCACGCCCCCAGCCTGGCGGGGCTTGATGGGAGACGTCAGGCCATGCCCCCCGCACCCGGCTGGGGGACCTGAGGCCACATCCCCCTGCTCAGTGGGGCTTGACTGGAGACCTTAGGCCATGCCCCCCACCCCAGTGCCAGGGGACCTGAGGGTGCACCAGGGGACCAGAGGCTGCACCCTCTGCCTGGCACCAGGCCGGGGGACCTAAGGCTGTGCCCCCCCACCCAGCAGTGCTTGACAGGGGACCTGAGGCTGCACCCCCCACCTAGCAGGGCTTGACAAAGGCCCTGAGGCTGCGCCCCCCCCACCCGGCGGACTTGATGGGGGACCTGAGGCTGCACTCCCTGCCTGGCGCCGGGCCGGGAGACCTGAGGCTGCGCCCTGTGCCTGGTGTGGCTTGACTGGGGTGGGGCTGGCCGGGTCTGGATCTCACCCAATGGGGGTGGAGCCAGTCGGGTCTGGGTCTCACATGATTTCGAGGCACACGCGAGTGGGCAGGGACTTGACTCTGGGTCCTACAGTGTGCCTCAGACTCTGACAGAAGGAAGATTTTCATATATATTTTACTAATTTCCTTTCATCTCTGACACTTCTATTATAGAGAAAGGGCAAATAGCAATATTAAAATATCTCCTCCAATTAATTTCCTTTTAATATGCACAAATTCTGTGTACCGGGCCACTAGTTTTCAATAAAAATCTAATCTACCATAATTTCATAATAAATAAAATTTTCTAAAAATTAAAAAGAAAAAGCATGCCCTTCTCCACACTGTCAGTACATCTAAACAAAACATCAGCGATCAGTGTCTCCTTGTAATAGACTGCCCTCTGAATAGTCCTAGCAAAACAAAAATATTCATGTAAAGCTACCTTTGCCTCAGGTTCTCAGAAAGGTCTTTTAAAAAGGTTGAAATCTGAGATACTCAAAAGTTATTGATAAAGCACTTCAAATGAAAAGTAATTTTTCAAGAATATGCATTGCGGTAATTAAGCTGACATCTACGCAGAACACAGGTGAAACAGGGTGCGGTCCACCTGGAGTCCTGTAACTGTAAAACTATGGAAACACTAAAAGATAATCGCTTGGTTTCTTCTTTTGATATCATTATTGAATAACATGTGGCACCATTACAACATATTAAACATTGAGAATACAATCACCAAACAACGAATAAGTACTTATTTGAAAGAACTGTCTCACGGTGAAGACAGACAAGCAAAGAATCACAATCCAGTGTAAATAAAGCACAACGTGTTTTGGGAACCCACAAAAGGTACACCTTCCCAAGGTGACAGGTCAGGTGAGGCTCCGAGAGAAGTAAAGAATGCAGGTAATGAAGTTCCAGACAGATCAAGCTATGGAAACTCAAAGTTACAGAGGACGACATTTTACCAGTAATAACAGGTTTCATGGAATTAAATGACTATCTACTTAGGAAGCATTTTGGAAATTGAAAAGTTAAGAACTTAAAATTAAGATGATATTATTAAGAATATTTGAGTAATAATAGTTTGGTTATTCCCTGGGCAAAAAGTACTTAGTAATCAAGATAAATCTGATAACAATATTTACAGGTAATGGTTCACAAAATCAAAGTTATAATCCCTAAGGCCCAATTACTAACAAAAATATCATGTTCATCTTAAACTGAGATATTTTTCTGAATTTTGTTCCATTGACCTTTAATATGTGTAGGTACTTTAAAAGTAATATTTTTTCTCCCTCAGAGTTAAAATATTATAAATTTTTCATGTTCAATTTTTTATAAGTGAAATTAATTAGCATTGGTTTGGAGCCATATCTGAACTTTTGCATTAATTCAAATTTCCTAATCGAATTGGCTAATTTAGCTAATGACTCCAATAATGAGATTTTATATAATTTAACTGTAAAATAGCATTACAGTCGTCTTTTCACTGTTTTCACAAGATTTATGCTTAGTTTTAGGCTATGCTTATAATAGGACAACTGAAAAAATAAATTTTTAATTTCTGGCATAAAATGGAATAATTAATAGCAGCATGTCATACTTATAAAACACAAATGCCCCCCCAGTCTTGCCTGATAAAATAGATAAATGGCAAAAAATCTCAAGTGACTATAACAGGAAGTAAATAGAACCAAACTCATATTCCTTTTAAAAAAACAAACACTGTAAATAAAATAAGTTACTACTACATGAATCAAATGAAGTAATTCCAAGGGTTAGAGCAACACAAAAGCTTAGGATTTAAGTGTCTAACATGCACTCACCACTGCACACATTAACAAAAAAAAAAACACACACACACACAAAAACATGATCAATCAGGCTTGGTCATGTGACTAACTCTGCCTAAAGAGATGAAAGCACATTGAGGACATGCCCTTATAGAGGGGAGCATGTTTCTCTTACCCTTCTTCTGAGCTCCTGACTTCAAGGCAGAAATCCTGTTCTGAAGATGGTGGAGAACAAACTAAAAGGAGCCCAGGAAACAGCCCTTCATGACACTGTCCACACACCTGGGACTACACTCCTCTGGACTACTTTTTGTAAGAGAGAAAACGGAAATTAACTACTTTAAACCAGCAGTTTTCAACCTCTTTCATGTTATGGCACACATAAACTAACTACTAACATTTTGCAGCACACAAAAAAATACATTCTATTTTTTGCCAATCTGACAAAAAAAAAAAAAGGTATAATTTTGATTCATTCACACCAGATAGCTCTTGTAGTGTTGGTTATTGTCTTTTCTTTTCTTTTTTTTTTCTTTAAATAAGGGAAAAGAGGTCAGTGCCCCTAACAAAATAGTCAGGTATTGCACCTTTTAAAAATTCTTGCAGCGCACCAGGGTGCCTCTTGGGGCACAAGGGTTGAAAATTGCTGGTTTAAGCTAATGTTATTTTGGGTTCCCTATCATTTGCAAACCAACCTCTCCCCAACTGATAAAATGTCACAGGCATTATTTTGTTTTGTTTTAATTATATAAGGTCATAAAATAAGTGACATAAAGTATGGCTCTCACAGATAATTTTAAGAAAAACTTTTTTGATTACATTTCAAGGAACACAAAGTATGAGTTTAGTTTTGAGTGATAACCAGAGTAGGCAAAAGTTGCGATTAAAATATTTAATTAAAATTGTATAATTTAAGAGCATAAACAGTATATGAAATTGTAACTCTTAGATTAAGCTCCTAGACATCAGAGTGGTTAGAGTTTTCACTTTGCCCAAAAGAGTAAAGACATCAGTAGTGTTTTTTATTTAAAAATTAATTAATCCTCTTAATTCCCAAGTAACTAGGAAGAGGGAAACCCACATGAATTTTCAAATGAAATAGAAATAGGTCGGACTGTCATCAGAGAAAAAAGTTTCAGTGAGATATAAATGATTGAATTTGAGCTTTGAGGGAGATACCTATGACAAAATTATACATATTTTCTGATCTTACCCAGCATTTGTCACCCTAGGATAATAGAGTTTGTATTTGACGACCAAGCAAAAGAATTCTCTCTACTCATATTTTTTCCCTCAAATCATTCTTTCTTTCTCTCCCCCCCCCCCCCCTTTAATAGGTAAATGACATTTTTACAAAGATGGCTATGGGTAGGAAACCACAAATAGAGGAAGTGAGTAAAGTGGTTACTTTTTTTACTTAAGATACATAACCTGAACTTGTTAGAATAGTAATATATGTGCTACAAAAAGCATAATTTCATTGTATACTTAAACTACTGTTAAATTATTGCATGTGATTATTATATATAATATGTACTGTGAGCAAACTAAAAAGATGTCCTTTCTTGAAAAGGTTAAATACCACCAGAAAGGGTAATGAGCAAGTTGTCTTCCCACTCTGTGCTTTTTATGCATGAAGAAGAATGGAAACGGAGATGGAGAAGCAGAAAACAACCATGCAACGTGAACTAATTTCTAATGTCACGTAACTGCCAAGCAGGTTTCAGAAAATACAGTGAAGCCTCCTCTTTGCTCTGACACAGACCTGTTTATTTGTTCTAAATTGGATTTTATTTAGACTTTGACAATTAAATAAAGTAGAATGACAGCCTACCTCATAAAGGAAGGTTTTATTCTAACCTGTCAAATATGGAGCAGTAGGCGTCTGATCAAAATGATTGTTTAAATATTTCAAATGCATTCTCAAACACTTTATCAATTAACACTAGGAAAAAATGAATAAGTAGTAGCTCTTTTTTAAAAATAAATTATTTTTTTTTTTGTTTAGGGTCTAAAGAAATAAATATAGTCTCACTATAGTACCAAGTCTTCAAAATATGTGAGGTCTCAATTAAATGGAACATTCATTACAAAGGTACTTCTATTCTGTGACAGGTCCAGAGCAAGATGTATCATGACTACTATCTTATGTAATTCTCATAATAAACCCATTTTACAAATAAGCCCCATTTTACAAATAAGGGGTCCCAAAATCAGAATGGTTATTCACAAATCTATGTTGCTAATTATTGTTGGATCTAGGATTCACAAAACTATACTGTATATGAATATATGCATAAATTTGCTTTATACTTGTCTTCTGAATATATAATTAAGGCTGTATTTTTCTCTGCATACCATAAAATAATTATAGGTGTGAATATACTTTCCTAATTAAAAAACAGTACCTAATAGGAAGAAGGACACTTAATACTGGATGCCTTCATGATAGCATTTTCCACATTATATTATTTATTTTCACCCATACAATTAACAATGTAATATATTATTGCTTTTTGGCTTTAGAGACATAAAAACATCAGGGAGAAAGGTTAAAACACTTGCCCACAAAAACAGAGCTGACAAGTTTCAAGATGAGATTCAAATTCAGAGCTGCCAGGCTTGGAATCACACTGTCTTCCCATTACCCGACATTGTTCTACTGGGAATATGTCCCTATTCTCCATTTCAGTATTAATAATTTCCCCCTCTCTCTGGTTTGTATACCCAATGCTTCTTCATTGTCCATATCAACATATTTCTCTTTCATTATTTATACATATCCATCCCAATAAACATCTAGCATTTGCTTCAAACAAAGATCAACTACAGCCTCCAATGCCAATCAACGTTACCAAAAAATACATAATGACCAATGTGCTTGTGTGATTGCTAATTTTATGTGTCCACTTCACACAAGATGACCAGCTATCTGGTTAAACATTCTTTCTGAGTGTGTCTGTGAAGATGTTTCTGGAAAACATTAGCATTAGAGCCAGTAGACTAAGTAAAGCAGATTACCTTCCCCAACAAGGGTGGGCAACATCCACTCTGAGGAGGGCCTGATAAGATCAAAACGGAGGAAGGGAGGATTAGCTTTCCCTCTCCGCCTGCTGCTGGGGACACTGATCTTCCCTGAGACCTCCTGGTTATCTCAGACTGTGACTGGAATTTACACCAGCCTCTCAGGCCTTCACACTCCACCATCAGCCTTCCTGAGTCTTCAGCTTGCAGAGGCCACTTGCAGGACTTCTCAATCTTCATAACCATGTGAGGCAGGGCCTTACAGTAAATCTCTCATTCATATATATACCTCATTGGTTAATTTCTCTGGAGAGCCCTGACTAATACAACTTGCAAAGAGGTTCCCTTGAATTACTCTTGCACTCAAGACCCACTCCTTTTCATGAAAGTGTTTACCAGTGAGTATAGGTATATCCTCCAAAAGTATAGCCAGTAAATAATTACAAAGAAAACAATTATAACTAATAAAAACTTCCGTTTTCCTTATTATTTAATTATATCAAGTTTCCCAGTATTTTTTAAAATCTTTGCAACAACACTAGGAGATGTCATAACCCAATTTTGCAGAGGAGGAATAAGGATGAAGCAAACTAAGGAAAGTCTGTCACAGGATCAATACATGGGAAGTTTTAATATATATATATACATATATATTTTTAATATATATATACACATATATTTTTATTATTGATTTCAGAGAGGAAGGGAGAGGGAGAGAAAGAGAGAAACACCCATGATGAGAGAGAATCATGGATCACATGGGAGGTTTTAATTCAAGTGTGTATAATACCTAAGCCCATGCTCTTAAGTATTTGGTCCATGGTGCAAAGGTACCACAGAGTTAAATTACTCAAAAAGGAACCTTTTTCCTCTCCTTCCTTCCCCCCGCCCATGAAAACAAATACTATTCTGGTAGACCTATATTTTATTTCTAGGGTCGCAGTCAAATTTCTTTCAAATATTTCCTTCATCCTATAAGATCATAGTATGATTTAAAACAAACATAATTAAGATCTGAAAAGTATCTAATACAAAAATTAAAGACATTTGCTCCCAATGGCTTAACTTTAAACCTATATAGAGATTTGCTATTTATTCTTTGCTGTTTACAGGAATTATCCAACGTAGATGACATATTATGCAATTTCTTGAAGGAGAAACACCAGTTGGATGGTTGCAATCGCTGTGGAGCAGCGGTTCTCAACCTGTGGGTCACGAACCCTTTGGGGGTCTAACGACCCTTTCACAGGGGTCGCCTAAGACCATTGGAAAACACATATTTTCGATGGTCTTAGGAACCGAGACACCGCTCCTCTATCCGTCTCCAGGCAGGTCCGCCCACATGCAGATACGCCCACATACAAGTACCCAGCGGGATGACATCATCATGCCAACCCCATCACATACACCCCGTACAAATACAGGTGTATGTGACAGGGTTGGAGCCATAATGTACTTATGCGAACCAGTCCCATGTGTAGAGAGCGGCTACTGTGTAGAAAGCAGCTGCTGTGTTGAAAGCAGCTACTCTGTTAAAAGCAGCTACTGTGTTGAAAGTAGCAATATTGGAGGTAAAACGACACTTCATGAATTATAATTACTGGGTAAATGTAAAATCATGTACTGTAAAATCATCAACTACTGCAAAAAAAAAAATATCTGTACCATGGGAACTTAATCTGGATGCTGATTGGTCTTTTTATATTCAGCTGTGGTTGATGTGAATACTGCCCCTTGTGATAGTAACAGGTATGTAAAAAAACAACACAGAGAATGGTAAGTCATAGAAAACTTTAATGAACTGTATTGAATGAACTATGCCATGTATCATCTTTTGTATTATTAAAGCTATTGTTATATATTATTTTCATTAGCAAACCATCCCATGACAATAGATCGTGTAGAGAAGAACATTAAGAAAAGAAAATATAGTGAGGATTTTTTACAGTATGGTTTTACCTTCATAATTGAGAAACCGCAATGTGTTATTTGTTGTGAAGTTCTATCAGCCGAATCTATGAAGCCGAACAAACTAAAACGCCATTTTGATAGCAAGCATCTGAGCTTTGCTGGCAAGGATACCTACTATTTTAGAAGCAAAGCTGATGGACTCAAGAAAGCCAGACTTGACACTGGTGGCAAGTACCACCAACAAAACGTAGCAGCTGTTGAAGCTTCATATTTGGTGGCACTCAGAATTGCCAGAGCTATGAAACCTCACACCATTGCTGAGGATTTACTGTTGACAACGGCCAAAGACATTGTTCGAGCTATGATCGAAGACGAATTTGTTACGAAATTGAGTGCAATTTCCTTATCTAATGACACTGTCCGAAGAATAGATGACATGTCTGCTGATATTCTTGATCAGGTAATCCAGGAAATTAAATCTGCTCTACTTCCAATATTTAGTATCCAGCTTCATGAATCTACAGACGTTGCAAACTGTTCACAGTTACTGGTTTACGTGAGGTATATTAATGATGGCGACTTTTAAGATGAGTTTCTTTTTTGCAAACCTCTTAAAACGACAGCTACTGCACGTGATGTATTTGACACAGTTGGTTCATTTCTGAAAGAGCATAAGATCTCTTGGGAAAAGGTTTGTGGTGTTTGCACAGATGGTGCTCCAGCTATGTTAGGATGTCGATCTGGATTTCAACATTTGATACTGAATGAGTCACCAAAAGTCATCGGAACACACTGTATGATTAACCAGCAAATATTAGCAATGAAGACGCTTCCACAAGAGTTACAAGAAGTAATGAAAAGCGTCATAAGTTGTGTCAATTTTGTAAAGGCGAGCACTTTAAACAGTCGACTGTTTTCGCAACTATGCAACGAGTTGTATGCGCCGAACAATGCTCTGCTATTTCACACTGAAGCGAGATGGTTGTCAAGAGGAAAAATTTTAAAACGTGTTTTTGGCTTCGTGATGAACTCAAAACGTTTTTTAATCAGAAAGCAAGACCGCAGTTCCAAGCACTTTTCAGCAATAAAAGTGAACTGCAGAAAACAGCTTACTTGGTTACCATCTTTGCCATCTTGAATGAGTTAAATTTATCACTGCAAGGACCAAATGCAACATGCCTCGATTTATCTGAAAAGATCCGATCATTTTAAATGAAACTTCAGCTTTGGCAAAAAAAAATTGGATGGAAATAAAATTTACCTGTTGCCTACTTTACCTGCTTTCTTTGAGGAACATGACATTGAACCAGACAAAAGGATTATGATGATAATTTCTGTGAAAGAACACTTGCACATGCTTGCAGACAAAATTTCATCATACTTTCCAAATCTACCTGACACCCCATTTGCACTTGCCAGAAGCCCATTCACAAAGTTGAAGATGTTCTTGAGACAGCACAAGAGGAGTTCATTGAACTTATTAACAACGATGCAGCGAGAACTGATTTGTCTACAATGCCAGTTACAAAATTCTGGATCAAGTGTTTGCAGTCATATCCTGTTCTGTCTGAAACTGTGTTGTGTGTGCCTTCTTCTTCCATTTCCAACAACATATCTTTGTGAAACAGGGTTTTCCAGCTTGTTGGTTATCAAGTCTAAATACAGAAGTAGACTTGTTGTGGAAGATGATCTTCGTTGTGCTCTTGCAAAGACTGCCCTGAGAATTTCTGATCTGGTGAGAAAGAAGCAATCTCAACCTTCGCACTGATGTTGGCTTTTTACGCATACTGTCGCAAAATGTAGCAATGCAGTTTACTGTTGTTATATTAAGACTATTACCCATGCTACACCATGCTTCAAGACAAAATTTCATTTACTTGTAATTAGAAATAAATATTTCACAATATATAGTTCCATATCGTTTTTGTGATTAATCACTATGCTTTATGTTCAATTTGTAACAATGAAAATACATCCTGCATATCAGATATTTACATTACAATTCATAACAGTAGCAAAATTACAGTTATGAAGTAGCAACAAAAATAATTTTATGGTTGGGGGTCACCACAACATGAGGAAATGTATTAAAGGGTCACGGCATTAGGAAGGTTGAGAACCACTGCTGTGGAGGAACCCCTAAGTTGAGATCCAGGCATAGGCCAAAGTCTGATCTACTGGAAGTCAATGCCATTAGATTGTTGATTTGTTCATTCATTCATTCAAAATATATTCTGAAAGTGCCATTATAGAGATTTAAGTACTAGCAGAAAAGAGAGACAATT
The DNA here is from genome assembly GCF_028538775.1 of Myotis yumanensis. Taxonomy (NCBI): domain Eukaryota; kingdom Metazoa; phylum Chordata; class Mammalia; order Chiroptera; family Vespertilionidae; genus Myotis; species Myotis yumanensis. Next base: position 135,596,754 of record NW_027223754.1, read on the forward strand.
TGAAAAGCAGTAACAAAACTATATTCAGGGTACTATAATATGTAGGGTAGAAGTCCATAGCCATAAAACTTGACTTAGACTCATTTGTTCAGGTAGTGCGTGTGTGTGTGTGTGTGCGGGGGGGGGGGGGGGGGGGGGGCGACCCATTTGTGAATTCCACAGGAATCAACATGCTCAAAGAAAAATTATTAAAAAAAAAAGCTTCAGAGCCTGATTCCGTAGATACGGTTATAATCTGGGTTAGAGATGTTCCCATGGGCACCGCATGATTTAGTGCACTTACTCACTTTAAACATAAATGTTCAACAAAGTGGGTGTTTTCTTTGTCCCTTAGCAGCAGTGCTCTAACAAAAGTCTGCTGTTGAAGCAATAAATTATGAAAGGGGAAAAGGTATCATGTATCTCACAGACCAGCAGGAATAGGTGTTAGGTCATACAAGCAGTTTCTAACTTAAGAACAAGCAAGATGAGTTCCAAAAATGCAAGTCTATCTCTTTTTTGCTTGGAATGGATTTTGCAACCTAGAAACAATTCACTCATAGGCTTGTCCTGAAGTACTTGTAGGAGAGAAGGGAAACACCAATTATAAAAATGTTCCTGAAACTGCCTTTGCAGATTTACTTTTGATGCTCAGAAGGAATGTCCTTTCACTCAACACAGGGGTCAAAGAGAGTAACGATCCAATCATAGCAGGAGGCATCACTTACTGGTACTAGCAGAGGGAGCAGGAGGCAAATTGGTGCTTAAGGCTGGAGATAGGGGAAAAAAAAGCTGGAGGGGAACCAGAAGACATGAATGGAATGATGGAAGGTTGGTGGCTGAGGTGCCAAATGAAGAGGAAATTGGTTAATATTTTCTGTAGCATTGGTTTTATTCTCTTTTCCATTCACATTCACTGCACCCTTATGTTTTATAAAGGTACTGGCCTAGGCCCAGAAAAAATTCTCAGCCCTGAGTGCCTCCCTCTCTCTCTCCCTCTCCCTCTCCCTCTTTTCTTTTTAGAACAGGGCCTAGAAATTGGCCAACTTGCTTGTCTTTCCTCCCCATCAGTTGCTGCTTTTGCTTAAAATTGCACTCTCTTCTCCAACCTTAAATTGCAGGAGAATGTGTATACATCCCAGGAGTGCACCCATCCCTAAATCTGGCCTTTGAGAGTTAGAGATTTTTATAAAGATTTTTACTTCAAACAGGCGAAGATATAGGGGATAATCATACACATACAATCACAAACAAAACAAAACAAAAAGGCTGTTCACAGATTACAAATAGTGTTGGAACCTGGTCTACCTTTAGACTTGAGGACAGCTCAGATTACTCCCCTAACCTGGAATTTCTATCTCTAAGAAAGAACCTGCCTGTCATTTTCTGAGACTGCTGATGAGATGGGATATACTAACTAAGCTGGATGAAGTTCCCCTTTAAAAGACTGGAGAGAAATTTCCTAACACTGTTCTCATGATCAAAAGAGCAAGATGGGATCATTCCTTCCTCTTGCCCTTCATCCAAATCCCATCTAGTCATGTCCAACAAGGGCCCTAGGGCTGAAACAAAAGTGGGGGTACTATAATGAAAAACAGTGGAGGCACCAAAGTGGACATACAGAAGTCTAAGAGACATATGAAAAAATGCTCAAAGTCACCAATCATCACAGAGATACAAAATAAAATGACAATGAGATATCACCTCACACCTCTCAGAGTGGCTATCATAAACAAATCAACAAATGACAAGTGCTGGCAAGGATGTGGAGAAAAGGAAACCCTAGTACACTGCTGATGAGAATGCAGACTGGTACAGCCACTGTGGAAACCAGTATGGAGTTTCCTCAAAAAATTAAAAATGGAACTGCCATTTGACCTAGTGATCCCATTTCTAGAAATATATCCTAAGAAATCAGAAACACCAATCAGAAAGAATATATGCACCTCTATGTTCACAACAGCACAATTTACAATAACTAGGATCTGGAAACAGCCCAAGTGCCCCTCAGGAAATGAGTGGATAAAAAAGGTGTGGTACATTTACACCAGGGGTGGGAAACCTTTTTTCCTGCCAAGGGCCATGTGAATATTTATAACATCATTCTCCAGCCATACAAAATTATCAACTTAAAAAATCAGCCTGCTATATTTGATCAAACATCTAAGTAACACATCCCCAATGCCCTAGCATGCCAGATCAAGTGATTATATGTCCCACAGGACTGATGTTCCCCACCCCTGATTTATATACCATAGAATTCTATGCAGCTATAAAAAAGAAGGATCTCTTACCCTTTGAGACAGCATGGAGGGACCTAGAGACCACTATGCTAAGTGAAATAAGCCACACAGAGAAAGACAAGTATCACAAGATCTCACATATATGTGGAATCTAATGAACAAAATAGATCCAAAGACATAGAAAGCATGGAACAGACAGACAAATCTCAGAGGGAAGGTGGGATGAGTGATGTGTGGGGAGAGATTAACTGGGAACTATTATATGCCTACTAGATGCCCAATGCACAAAATTCATGCAAGAGTAGGCCTTCCTTCCCCGGCTGCCAGCACCAGCTTCCCTCTGGCCACAGGCAGGCACCCGGGAGCTGGGCTGCCCAGGCTTCATCCAGAAGGTTGTCTGGAAAGACGTCTAGCCTAACTAGCATATTACGCTTTTATTATTATAGATATGCACAGACCATGGACGCAGACAATAGTATAGTGAAGGTGTGGAAGGGGCAGGTGTGGGGTGGAGGTGGTCAATGGGGAAAAAGGGGGGTGGACATCTATAATAGTTTCAACAATAAAGATAAATTTAAAATATAATAATAACAAATAGAGAAAACTTCAGCTAACATTATTTCTGAGGCAAATATGAATAATGCTATGTCTTTGGAATAAAAATTCATAATTGCTCAATTTGCTTGTTTTCTCAGCCTCCAAAGCCCCCAAAATAATTTTTTAAATTTTATTTTGTACTTAAATAAACACATTTATGACACATTAAATAAACAAACAAAAAACAGTAGAGGCATAAAGCAAAAACGGCATCCTTAGGTGCTTTGGGATTCTGCAGAGGTAAACAGGGACAGAGGAAGAAACAGAAAGTGGGAAGGAAATTTTCTAAAATATCCATGATGCACCCTTCATACACGAGGAGTTGAACAATGTATGTCCCTAAGTTATGGGCTGCATGTATAAATAAATATACATTCAAAAAATATTTATTGAGTTTGTACTGGGAACTAAGCATTATGCTAGGCACTCAGGATATATACAAAAACCTTGCTTTCACGGAGCGTGCATGTTAACAATATACAAAATTAACTATAAATTTGTATTTAATTAATATGACAATATATAGTTAGGAGATTATACTGTTCATGAGAAGGTAATAAATATAATGTAAAAAAAAGGAATCAAGAAAAGGAAAGCATTATGTAGGAGTGGTGGAGGGGCTGTAACTTAAAGAGGGTGCAGCTGGGAATCCTCAAGCAATTCTCTGAAGCGAAGAACTAAAAAAAAGGAAGTGATATCAGATATAACTTAGCCATAGAAACTATTTACTATGTTGTGTACATAAATAACATATAAAACTTAAAAATAAGCAGGTGAAAAGATATTAATTTTTTAAATTCATTTTTATCTTAATATCCAGATGTCCGCAAACTTCAATTATACTTTAAGCAACTTCTCCATCATATAGGCAAATCATAGATAGCTCCTATATAAGAGAATAAATAAAATGAATGGAAGACAAAATCACTGTATTTCCTGGTGTGTCTAGAAAATAATTCTTCTTAAGTCACAGGAATTGGAAATCTGCAGAGGACTGGCTGGAACCACACAAGTAACAAATATACATCTGCTCATTTTTCTCAGGAGCAGAAGAAAAAGGATACTTTCTTTTTCCATAATGCAAAACCTCCGTCTGAGAAAACTGAAGTTAATTTACTTGAAATTCTGCTGCATATCAGCCTATACTTTCCATGTGAGCATAATTTTAGGAACAAAAAAAAAAAATGCATGCTTCTAGCTATTTAAGCAACCTTCAATCGGGTATAAAGTTAAACAAAAGGCATTAAAGCAGGATATGATTATGAATTTCTTTATAAACCTCTTTTATGGGCTTTCTAAATCATATCCTCAAATTTACCTACAGTGTTCTGGATGAAAATGACTATAAAATTAAAGGCCATTTTAACGAGATTTCAGAAAAATGCCTTTCATCATTTTTCCAACATGGAAAATAGTTTAACTCTCTTAACACAGTTAATCTTGAATGAATATTTCTACATGGGAAAGCATGACCCACACAGTGCCATTTAAAATTACGTTTGTAATAGAAAACCTAGAGTACAAATGAGTATTAGAATGATTTAATCTTCTTTCTCTTGCCAGGTTCCAATTTCTCTCTGATTTCCCCCCAACTTTACTTTGAGTTAGGGTGGTTAGGGCAAGGCTTAATAGTTTCAGCAGGCAATACTAGACACCAATACTACAATGTGTAGCTCCCACTGCTATGAAAGAAATAAGTGTGAAATAGTAAGTGGTTTAATTTAATTCTATTCAAAAGCATTTGTTGAGATCCAAAAAGGTACCAAGGCCTTCACTATGTGCTAAAAACAAAGACAAATAATTTACATCCCCAGTTCCCAAAGAGCTCTTGTGTGAATTTCAGTCCTTTAGTCATTGTGTCCATGCATTTTATAGAATAAAATTATTCTCTGGCATATCCTGTAGCTTTGTAATGGCAAAATGCTTTTATACTGTATTACATTGAGGAGACGTGAGTAATATATCCAAATTTCTAAACCCATAATTTACGCCACTATTTTTTTATTTTTACTGTGGGGATACAAAAGTCCCATAGAAATACTTAACCTCATAGTACATGATCTTTTGCCCATTTTCACCATCCTTACTGCCCAATCTATCCATCAGCTTCAATCCATCCAACATCTGAGTCTTATTTCCTTCTCCTTGAACACACCTTATGGTCTACTTCTCTACCAAGCTCCTTAAGTATGGGTATTCTCCAGCATGTCACTCATGGTCCTTTCATTTACCCTTATACACATTTCAAACACACACACACACACACACACACACACACACACACACACAATTTACAACCAGTTTCAAATGACCTACTTAGATAATTATAACTCCAAAATCGACACTTCTATCCCAGAATGCTCTTACGAGCTATAGAAACCTATTCCAGTTGCCTAGTGGAAGCCTAATAGTTATCTGAAACTTGCATAACTAAAACTGAACAATTTTCCCCAAAACCGCATTATTCGTTTGTTTTCCCAGTGTGACGACTCTTCCCTTTTTCTTTTTATTATCTTTTATCTCCAAATTGAGTTAGGTCTCTTTGTCTGTCTTCTCATGATAATATAAGCTCATACCTTAGAGAAGATGTTACTGTATTACTTACATATTTTAAACCCAAATTTCAAGCTACTTGAGGGCAGACACTATAGTCTTGACTAGCTATTCCCACCGTCTAATACAATATCTTTCACTCTGTAGGCATTCAATATTTGTTGAATACGAATAAGTCAGTGAATCCTTATTTCCAACACATGGACTTGCAAATATGCTTATATCCATAAGTGCACTCAGAAGAGTAATCCATATTAATGAGACTTTAAAATTGGTCATTATTTGATCAGAAATGTGTGAAAACTAGTGATATTTGACATAGGTGTTATAAAAATTGGGGATTTTAGAGTGGCAAGAAAAGAGATTTCACCTTGAGAGCTAAACAATAAAATCAACTCACAATGAATCAGAGAACAAGTATATAAAATTGACTGTGGAAAGAAGATGGCTTCAAAACTAGCAGACACATAGTGTCACTCATCTGACTATATTAACACAACTGAATATAAAATGTAAGTGTGAATGGAAGAGCAAGTGGGATTACTCTGAAAAAAGCTCTATAAATGGGAATATACAGAAGCAAATGTCAATAGCACTTATTCCAGCCCTTTCCAGGGAAGGAGGAACTTTAGCCATTGAATTTGATAGCATCAAGCTTATAGTAATCTATATATATATATATATATACTAGAGGCCCGATGCACAAAATTCATGCAAGGTTAGGCCCTTGCAGCCCCAGCTGCAGAGGCCCTTGCAGCCCCACCTGCCTCATTGCTCCATGGTCCTGCCCCCCACCTGCCCCCGCCTTCGCCTGGTGCTGTCTGTGTCCGCCACCACACACCTATGGTTCCCCGGTTCCGTGGAGCCTCTCCCCACCCCCCAGATCAATTGCTCCACAGAGGGTGGCCTGGGCCTCCCTCTTTGAGGTGATCACAGAGCCCCCCAATCAATCGTCCCCCCTCCCCCCCCCCCCCCCCCCCGCTGGTGACCTGGGCCTCCCTCTGTGGGGTAATCGATCACAGAGCACACACACCTCCCATCGATCATCTCGCAGAGGGTGTCCTGGGCCTCCTTCTTTGGGGTGATCACAGAGCCCCCCGATTGATCGCCCCACTGGCTGGTGCCGGTGGCCTGGGCCTCCCTCTGCGGGACGATTGTGGGGTGATGGCGGGCCACCCAACCAATTGCATCACACCTGCCTTGGCTGGCCTGGCACCAGTGCGTGTCATAGCGTGGTTGTCCAGGCAGTCATTCTGTTGTTCAGCCATTCAGTCAATTTGCATATTACACTTTTATTATTATAGATAAGCCTAAGCGACCATTCGATTGGTAGCTATGACATACACTGACCACCAGGGGGCAGACGCTCAACACACAGGCATGGAAACATGGAACAGACTGATGAATCTCAGAGGAAGCGGGGAGGGGGGAGGATGGGAAGAGATTAACTAAAGATCTTATATGCATACTAGAGGCCAGATGCACAGATTCATGCACCAGTGGGGTCCCTTGGCCTGGCCTGTGGGGAATCGGGCCAAAACCGGCAGTCTGACATTCCCCGAGGGGTCCTGGATTGCGAGAGGATGCAGGCCAGGCTGAGGGACCCTATCAATGCACGAATCCGTGCACCAGGCTTCTAGTTTTATTATAAATTAATTCATCTAATACTCCTTAACTTGAGACTCTAATACGGTAAATTGAATGTTTGCAACAGACAGGTAAATAAGCTCACCAAATAACTTGTGATTCCCATGGACTTTCAGTCTTTCTAGTACTAATGACAATATAGTGCAGAAAATTCCATGAAAACACCAGCACACGGGGTATTTCTCATTCATCTGTGTGTTTTTATTATCTAAGTAGGTCTCTCTGGGAATGATTACCTCAGTCAACTAAGCACCAGGCACACGAACAAATCCAATTTCTTCCCTTGGACCACTTGCAGAACCTCAGTGAATAATACTACTGAATGTTGTAAGATGAGCTCTCATGTTACATACAATTTGTTATTTTAACTATTTAATCACATATGATGCTTAAACCATAAAACCTATAGTAGAAAATGTTTTATCTTGTGTTTTTTGTGTGTTTTTTTTTCAAATTGACCTGGATATATTCTAATCATAGCTTCTCCATAAAGTCATTTCTGACTTCCTCTTTACCATCCTGCAGATGTCCAGTTCATTATATCATAATCATTTTGCCTTAATCTATTCTGGCATCTTAACAAGACAGATGTGGTCAAATTTCTTCAATATAGTACATTATGGCCAAAACTTGCATTTGGGTAATATAATACTACAATATATTCAAGAATTTAGATGTGGAGCCTCAGGTGGCTCAGTTGGTTGAAGCGTCATTCCCTATGCCAAAAGATTGTGGGTTCAATCCAGGTTGGGGTGAATGAGGGAGGCAACCAATGGATGTTTCTTCTCTCTTCTCTCTTTCTCTCTCTCTCTCTCTCTCTCTCTCTCTCTCTCTTTCTCTCTCTCTACCTCTTCCTCTCTCTATAAAATCAATAAACATATTCTCAGGTAAGGATTAAAAATAAATAAAATAAAAAGGTTTACATGCAAAAAATGCATATATATGGGTTGATGAAATAATTAAATATAATTTTCCCTAGTTTCACTAATAATTATTATTTTTTAAAATATATTTTTATTGATTTCAGAGAGGAAGGAACAGGGGGAGGAAACATCAATGATGAGAGAGAATTATTGCTCGACTGCCTCCTGCAAGCCCCTACTGGGGACTGAGTCCACAACCCAGGCATGTGCCCTGACCAGGAATCAAACTGTGACCTCCTGGTTCATAGGTTGATGCTCAACCATTGTTCTACGCCGCCTAGGCAACATAATCACCATTTTTTATCTTCAAAAATATTCTCAATAGGGAGAAAAAAATGGCGGAGGCTTAGACGGACGTGTTGGTCCTTCGTCCCGGAGCAGATAGGGGTGAGCAGCTGAAACGGGTAACAACCAGCCCGATCAAGCTGGGGAGGTTCAGCTGAGAGACAGTCTGCAGCCAGGAAAGACAGAGAACTCCTGAAAAATGCGGATGGTTAGAGATTGAGGCTGAAACTTCCCCCTGGGCGCCAGCGCAGCGGCGAGACCACGCCATCTTGGGAAGCGGTTACCTACCGGCATCCAGAGATCGGCTACTAACCCAGCGGCTACTAACCCGGAGGCGGCGACTTGCGGGCGGCGCGACTGCGGGAGCCCAGAGGAGGCCTGCGCCCCTCCACGGAGGGGCGGACACTCCTGGGCGGCCAGCAGAGGCACAGCGACCACGCCATCTTGGGAAACAGAGCTGCTTGAGACTAGGATCCTGGCCTCAGCACCACCCAGTCTGATCTCAGACGCATACCAGGACCCTGCAGCCACTGGGGACAGAGACCTGTGACCACAGCTACAGACCTGCAGACACGGAAAGTTCGGAGATCCCTGCTGCAGATCCGTGAGTAGCAGAGCCCATCCCCCCTTCCCCCAGGATCGCGGGCAGTGCCAGAGTAACTAACTGATAGACCTACCCCTTGCCGGGGCCTCAGCGCTGCAGAAACTTTGGCCTGAAAGTGCGCGAGCACCTTAGAACTGATCCTATGCGCACTTCGGGCTTCAGAGCCCTGGGCTGGGAGCAAAAACACGCACAGCACCAGGAACTAATCCTGTGCGCACTGCTGGCATCAGAGCCCTGGGCTGGGAGCAAAAACGCGCACAGCACCAGGAACTAATCCTGTGCGCACTGCTGGCATCAGAGCCCTGGGCTGGGAGCAAAAACGCGCACAGCACCAGGAACTAATCCTGTGCGCACTGCTGGCATCAGAGCCCTGGGCTGGGAGCAAAAACGCGCACAGCACCAGGAACTAATCCTGCGCGCACTGCTGGCATCAGAGCCCTGGGCTGGGAGCAATTGCGCGAACGGGAGTTTGTCCGCCTAGCACAGGCCCAGAAACCCCGTTTCTCAGGGCAGGAGGCAGCACCAAGCACCAGTGACTTGACTGTGTTTCTTATCACCTGCGCCTGAGATCCTGATTTCCTGTGCATTCATACTAAGAGCCAGTGAATCCAATTCCTGGTGCAAGGGCACACAGGGACCCTGATTCTCAAGGTGAGGTTGCGCGAAGCAACAGAGACTCTGATACTGAACTCTTGGGGAACTCTGACTCCTGGCGCAAGCTAGGGGGCTCTGCTCTGGTGCTAAACACGCGTCAGGGGGGCCTCTATTTCAGCACAGTGCAGGCAGGGTCCCTAATTCTAAGGGCACGCGCGAGGCCACATTGAGTGTTGGCAACACTGACACAGAGCGAGCCTGGTTCCCACCAACCAACAACAACCACACATCTTAGTGTCAGAGCTCTTCAGTGACACTAGGGTGGTGGGAGCCTCCCACTGCGCACGGCCCAGGCCCACGCAACTCAACCTTTGAACCATCAGGAGATAATCAGAATGAAGAGACGACACAATACCCAGAGGAAAGACAATGAAGAATCACCAAGAAAGGAAATTAATGAAGCTGAAGCGTGCAACATGACAGAAAAAGAATTCAGAATGATGGTTGTACAATTCATTCACCGGATGGATGAGAAAATCAACAACCTATGCAAGAATCAGGAAGAAATGAAAAGTGATATAGCTACAATCAAAAACACCATGGAAAGTTTCAACAGCAGACTAGAAGAAGCAGAAGACCGAATTAGTGAGTTAGAAGATAAGGCAGAGAAACAAGCTCAATCTGAACAGCAACTGGAGAAAAGAATTAAAAAACAGGAGGAGAGCCTAAGGGAGCTTCAGGACAACATGAAATGAAGTAACATACGCATAATAGGGCTGCAAGAAGGACAAGAAGAGCAGCAAGGATTAGAAAATCTATTTGAAGAAATAATGACAGAAAACTTCCCAGATATGGGGAAGAAAAAAGTTACACAAATACAGAGAGTCCCAGGCAAGATGAACCCCAAAAGACCAACACCAAGACACGTCATAATAACGATGGCAAATGTACAAGACAAAGAGAGAATCTTAAAGGCTGCAAGAGAGAAACAGAGAGTTACCTACAAAGGGTCCCCCATCAGATTATCAAACGATTTCTCAACAGAAACACATCAGGCCAGAAAAGAATGGACGGAAATCTACAAAGTGATGCAAAGCAAAGGACTGAATCCAAGAATACTCTATCCAGCAAGGCTATCATTCAAAATTGAAGGGGAAATAAGAAGCTTCACAGACAAAAAAAGGCTAAGGGAGTTCATCACCACCAAGCCAGCAATGCAAGAAATGCTAAAGGGACTGGTGTAAAAAGAAGAAATAAAAAGCCCAGAAAGAAAGCAGCCACAAAAAAATAGAAATGGCTACAAACAAGTACCTTTCAATAATAACTTTAAATGTAAATGGACTAAATGGTCCAATCAAAAGATATCGAGTGGCTGAATGGATAAAAAAACATGACCCATACATTTGCTGTCTACAAGAGACCCACCTCATTAGAAGGGACTCACACAGACTGAAAGTGAAGGGATGGAAAAATATCTTTCAGGCAAATGGAAATGAAAAAAAAGCTGGGGTAGCAATACTTATATCCGACAAAATAGACCTCAAAGTGAAGGCCATAACCAGAGATAAGGAAGGCCACTTCATAATACTAAAGGGATCAATACAACAAGAGGATATAACCCTGATAAACATATATGCACCCAATGCAGGAGCACCCACATACATAAGAAAACTCCTGGAAGGTATCAGGGGAGAGATCGACAACAATACAATCATAGTAGGGGACTTTAATACACCACTAACATCACTGGATAAATCCGCTAGACAAAAACTCAGCAAAGAAACAGCAATCCTAAATGACTCACTAGATCAGATGGACTTAATTGACATCTTCAGAACACTTCACCCCACAGCTGCGGAATATACATTCCTCTCAGGTGCTCATGGGACATATTCAAAAATAGACCACATATTGGGTCACAAGCAAAGTCTCCACAAATTCAAGAAGATTGAAATCATAAAAAGCATCTTCTCAGACCACGATGGCATAATGTTAGAAATAAACCACAATAAAAACAACCCAAAATACTCAAACACTTGGAAGCTGAATAGCATGTTATTAAATATTGATTGGGTTACCGATGACATCAAAGAAGAAATTAAAAACATCCTGGACACTAATGACAATGAAAACACAACAATCCAAAACCTCTGGGACACAATGAAAGCAGTCCTGAGAGGGAAGTTTATAGCTCTACAGGCCTACCTCAAAAAACAAGAAAAAATGGTAGTTAATCATCTAACTCTACAACTCAAAGAATTAGAAAGAGAGCAACAAGAAAAGCCCAGAGTGAGCAGAAGGAAGGAGATAATAAAGATTAGAGCAGAAATCAATGAAATAGAGACCAAAAAAACAATACAGAAAATCAATGAAACCAAGAGCTGGTTCTTTGAAAGGATAAACAAGATTGACAAACCCCTAGCCAGGCTCACCAAGAAGCAAAGAGAGAGGTCCCAAATAAACCAAATCAGAAATGATAGAGGCGAAATAACAACAGACCCCAAAGAAATACAAATGATTGTTAAACAATACTACGGACAACTCTACTCCAACAAACTAGACAACCTGGAGGAAATGGACAAATTCCTAGAAAAATACAACATTCCAAAACTCAATCAGGAAGAATCTAAAAATCTCAATAGGCCAATAACGATGGAAGAAATTGAAGCAGTCATCAAAAAGCTTCCAGCAAACAAAAGCCCAGGACCAGACGGCTTCTCAGGGGAGTTTTACCAAACTTTTAAGGAAGAACTGAAACCTATCCTCCTCAGATTACTACAAAAAGTCCAAGAGGATGGAACACTTCCAAACACATTTTATGAAGCTAGCATCACCCTAATACCAAAACCAGGTAAAGACAACACAATGAAAGAGAATTACAGGCCAATATCCCTCATGAACATAGATGCCAAAATCCTCAACAAAATCTTAGCAAATCGGATCCAGCAGTACATCAGAAGGATCATACACCATGACCAAGTAGGATTTATCCCAGGGATGCAAGGATGGTACAACATCCGTAAATCAATAAACGTGATACATCACATAAACAAATTGAAAGAAAAAAACCACATGGTCATATCAATTGATGCAGAAAAAGCATTTGACAAAATCCAACACCCATTTTTGATAAAAACTCTCAGCAAGGTGGGAATAGAAGGATCATACCTCAACATAATAAAAGCCATATATGACAGGCCCACAGCCAACATCATACTCAATGGACAAAAACTAACACCATTTCCCCTAAGAACAGGAACAAGACAGGGATGTCCACTCTCTCCACTCCTGTTCAACATAGTCCTGGAAGTATTAGCCATTGCAATTAGACAAGAAGAAGAAATAAAAGGCATCCAAATTGGAAAAGAGGAAGTAAAACTGTCCTTATTTGCAGATGACATGATATTATACATACAGAACCCTAGAGACTCCATCAAAAAACTACTAGACTTAATACATGAATTTGGCAATGTAGCAGGATACAAAATTAACCCCAAGAAATCCGAGGCATTTCTATATACCAATAGTGAACTTTCAGAAAGAGAGATTATAAAAACAATCCCATTTACCATCGCACCCCAAAAATTAAGATACCTAGGAATAAACTTAACTAAAGAGGTAAAAGACCTCTACTCAGAAAACTATAGGACGTTGAAAAAAGAGATAGAGGAGGACATAAACAGATGGAAGAACATACCATGTTCTTGGATTGGTAGAATCAACATCATTAAAATGTCCATATTACCCAAAGCAATCTATACATTCAAAGCACTTCCCATTAAAATACCAATGGCCTTCTTCAAGGATCTAGAACGAACTCTCCAAAAATTCATCTGGAATAAAAAAAGACCCCGAATAGCTGCAGCGATCCTGAGAAAAAACAAAGTAGGTGGGATCTCAATGCCAGATATCAAGCTGTATTACAAAGCCACTGTTCTCAAAACTGCCTGGTACTGGCACAAGAACAGACATATAGATCAGTGGAATAGAATAGAGAGTCCAGAAATTAGCCCGAACCAATATGCTCAATTAATTTTTGACAAAGGAGGCATGAACATACAATGGAGCCAAGATAGTCTCTTCAATAAATGGTGTTGGGAAAATTGGACAGATATATGCAAGAAAATGAAACTAGACCACCAACTTACACCATACACAAGAATAAACTCAAAATGGATAAAGGACTTAAATGTACGACAGGAAACCATAAAAATTCTAGAAGAATACAAAGGCAGCAAAATCTCAGACATATGCCAAAACAATTTCTTCACTGATACAGCTCCTAGGGCAGTTGAAACTAAAGAGAAACTGAACAAATGGGACTACATCAAAATAAAAAGCTTCTGCACAGCAAAAGAAACCATCAACAAAACAACAAGAAAACCCACCTCGTGGGAAAACATATTTGCCAACGTCATATCTGATAAGGGCTTAATCTCCAAAATTTATAGGGAACTCATACAACTTAACAAAAAGAAGATAAACAATCCAATCAAAAAATGGGCCAAGGATCTAAATAGACACCTTTCAAAAGAGGACATTCAGAAAGCCAAGAGACATATGAAAACATGCTCAAAGTCACTAATCATCCGAGAGATGCAAATCAAAACAACAATGAGGTACCATCTCACACCTGTCAGAATGGCCATCATCAACAAATCAACAAACGACAAGTGCTGGAGAGGATGTGGAGAAAAAGGAACACTTGTGCACTGCTGGTGGGAATGCAGACTGGTGCAGCCACTATGGAAGGCAGTATGGAGGTTCCTCAAAAAATTGGAAATGGAACTCCCATTTGACCCTGTGATCCCACTTCTAGGAATATATCCCAAGAAACCAGAAACACCAATCAGAAAGGATATATGCACCCCGATGTTCATAGCAGCACAATTCACCATAGCTAAGATCTGGAAACAGCCTAAGTGCCCATCAGTAGATGAATGGATTAGAAAACTGTGGTACATCTACACGATGGAATACTATGCTGCTGTAAAAAAGAAGGAATTCTTACCATTTGCAACAGCATGGATGGAACTGGAGAGCATTATGCTAAGTGAAATAAGCCAGTCAATGAAGGAAAAATACCACATGATCTCACTCATTCATGGATAATAAAGACCATTACAAACTTTTGAACAATAATAGATACAGAGGCAGAGCTGCCTCAAACTGATTGTCAAACTGCAGTGGGAAGGCCAGGGAGGGTTGGGGGGGAGGTGGGAGGGGATTAAGAGATCAACCGAAGGACTGGTATGCATCCATATAACCATAACTAATGGACATAAGACACTGGGGGGTAAGGGAGGGCAGGGGTCTGTCAAGGGCGGGGGGGAAAAAAGGACACTTATGTAATACACTTTGTAATACTTTTAGCGAAAAAAATAAAAAAATAAAAAAAAATAAAAAAATAAAAAAAATATTCTCAATAAAGGCTAAACTTATATTCTTAGACTGTAGATTTGGTTAATAATACTGTACGACCGCAAATTAGAATTGAAAATTACTGAATGGCAAATTTAAATATGTTCAACAGAAGTCAGTTGTATAGCCACTTATATCCAAGTAGAATTTTTAAAGACCTATTAATATTTCAAGAACCCTGAAACATCTCATTCTATATTTAATAAATCAGAATAGAATTATATGCTTTATTATTTGCTATTATTTGCTATTTTTTTTCTGATTAACAGTGGAAATAACCAAAATTTGTTTTGTTGAAATGTCTTTGGCTGGCTTTCCAGTTAAGTAACATATTCTTTATTTTCTCTTACCCATTCTGAAAAAAAAAAAAAAGTTTGTGTTCAATGTAGTAATAAAGAAAATATGTCCAGGGCTTCTGGGAGAAACAGGAAGGGAACTCAAGCCATGACACTGGATGATGTATTCCAGAATCTTTATCCCACGACAGCCTGTACACAGTAACCATGTCTCTGTGAGGAAATTTTACTGCTCGTATGTTTTTGGACAGTGACTATTTTCAAATACAGATATGATACAAACAAGTTGTAGAATACATCAATATAAAGAGTCAGCTAAGTAAACATGGCCAGTAACACGAGCTGGGGAAAACGTATATCACCTAGGTATAATGGGCAGGACACAGGATTGTTGTCCAATAAACTTAAACTCTGTTGATATATTTTCATTCACTAGTTTATTCATTGGTCTATTAATCAAATAATGGATTAGTTTAATAATTCACTCACTAGTGTATTAATCGACATATCTATAGTGTAACTCATTCATTAGCTTATTTTTTTAAAATATATTTTATTGATTTTTTTACAGAGAGGGATAGAGTTAGAAACATGGATGAGAGAGAAACATCCATCAGCTGCCTCCTGCACCCCCCCCTACTGGGGATGTGCCCGAAACCAAGGTACATGCCCTTGACCGTAAACCAACCTGGGACCCTTCAGTCTGCAGGCAGATGCTCTATCCACTGAGCCAAAAAGGTTAGGACTCACTAGTTCATTCACTAACATGTACATAATATTAAGCCCATTTGCCTGGCTTGGCACTGGGGCTAGAAAGAGCTTCCCCTGGCTTTAAAGAGCTTATGCTCTAATTAAGAGGAACATGGTATCACAAGTATTATTAGGACACAGACTGAAAACAGCCAAGTAGTACTTGCTCTGGTGAGATTTGGTAGAGGTACCTATCTTCCAACTCAGAAAAAGGAGAGGCATCAAGAAATCTTCCCAGGAAAATATTTGAGCTGAGATATAAAGGATGCTGAGGTATTAGCCAAGCAGAAAGGATGGGGAGTAGGGTGGAAACAGATCAGAAGGGGAGAAGATGGCAGAGAATGCTGCAGGCAAAACAAATAGTATGTGCAGAGGCTTCCTAGGCAATGAGGAAATGACATCATTGGGAAAACTCTAAGAAGTTCAACTAAAAATCAGAACAAAAAACAAAAATTTTGAATCAGGCATATTTTTCAAAAAAATAAAATGTAAACAAGCAGGAACAACCAGTTTAAAATGTTCTTGCCATGTAAACAGGTAGGTACCTACAAGCTGCACCCCCCGCCCAATTCCAGGAATCAGTAAAGGGCCAGATGAGTTGTGTACCCAGAGCCCTAGTGACCCCGAGGCAATGGAATTTCACCAAAATCTCTCAGCTCCATTTCCTTTACATCAGACATGCCAGGCACTTCCAGGTGCTCCTGTCTGATAACCTCTAATTTTAGGAGACCAGCCTGCTTACCTAGTATCCCCTGGACACCCTTCTCTGCTCTTCTGTCCCCAGAATAAAACACACATACATATACACAATACACATACTAGTACACATACATTTACACATACACATACACACACACACACATCCAGGGAACCTGGTGGGAAACCCTGTCCTGAACTCTTGCCATTTGGCCCACAGTTACTTTCTCTTTCATTTTCATGTCCTCACGTCTCATGAGTTTCTCCTGTTAGTTTTCAACAGAACTCAAAGGATGGCTCAGCTTCATCTCAGAGAGCACCACTTCCATTCTGTAATCTTTGATCCTTTTAATCTCTCAAAGGTTTTCAAAACCTAGCCCTGCATGAACACATAAATGTATCAGTTCTGCACCCATTTTCCCCACTGCTGCATCCCCCTAAGATACTTCCTCCTAGGACAGAGTTCTTAGCATCATGAAACATATAAACTTGTTGAAATCCTGTACAAAATTTTAGCTTCATAAAGGAATCTTTTACCCAGTCCCCTCCCCATTAAAATCCACTGTCTGAGCTCTATCTCTCCTAAATGGAAGCTTCCAAAAGGCAACTGTTATTGGTTAAATTGTCTCTTCAAAATCAGATATGTTGTCATCCTAACCCTTCAGTACCACAGAATATGAAATTTGGGGAAAATAGGGTCTCTGCAGATGTAAAATGTCCAATTAACATGGGTGGGCCCTTAATCCTATGGCTGGCAGCCTGAGGATGTGAAGACAGAGAAACACGGGGGAAACGTGATGACAGACGCAGAGATCAGAGTTATGTAGCTGTAAGCCCAGGGACACCCCAAAAGCCAGCAAAGTACAGTAAGAAGCAGGAAAGAATTCCCCTCCAAGTCTCAAAGGGAGCATGGCCCTGTGGACACCTTCATTTCAGTCTGTCCATATCCAAAACCGTGACACAATACATTTTTATTGTTTTAAGTACCAAGCTTGTGGTGCTATGTCATGGCAGTCTTAGCAAACTACTACACACAACAACCCTAATAGGAATGTGTTTGCTCCGGAAATTGCAAGAAAAAAAATAACTCTAGATATCTAATTCAAGAAGGGGCTTTATAGCTTCAACTAGTTTAGGGATAAGGATCAAAATACATTTAAACAATTCAAAAACCATAGTTATCTAATACCCACTACTAATCTTATCACTTACATTGACAAATGGGATCTTCTCTGCTCTGATATGGATTTAATAATTCACTTATAAAACTAACAAATATAGTTAGAACTCCTATAAGTATGGGAAGATACAATAATCAATAAGAAATTGCCACTACATCAACAAGCTGAATATGAATGAAAATGGCCACTGTGCTTCAATATTAACTTTAGACAGATATTCTTTATGTTGCACAAGTATTTATTTATTCCCAGCTTATTGATAAGTCTTGTTCTCTGAGGCAGATGTTGATCAAAAGGCTTCATGGCATTTCTAGAGATGATCATATACTTTTCCTCTTCTGACTTTTTAAATTAAAAGAATAGAATAATTGAATGGTAATATTGAATACCATAAATCTAAAAATAAATGCCATCTGATAGTTGTGTTTTAATCTTTAATATGCTGCTGCATCCACTACATTAAATTTAAGACATGTCAACAGTTATATTAATAAGTATAATTGGCCTGTCCTGGTCCTGTTATTTTGTTCTTGCTTGTTTGCTTTTTGTTCTGTTTTGGGTTTTCTGGAGGGAGCGGGTGTTGGGAGTTACTATCCTCTTTTTTTTTTGGTGTTAAATCTAATCAGACCTTTGCTATCAGCATTATCTAGCTTCACAAAAATAAATGAAAAGTGCAACTAGGTGCAAGAAATACCACTTCATCAAAGATTTGACAGAACTCATGAAATCCCTAACTTGGTACCTAGTGGAAAAGATTCTTTATGTGGTTTTCAAA
Source organism: Myotis yumanensis (assembly GCF_028538775.1). Classification (NCBI taxonomy): domain Eukaryota; kingdom Metazoa; phylum Chordata; class Mammalia; order Chiroptera; family Vespertilionidae; genus Myotis; species Myotis yumanensis. The sequence goes on from NW_027223754.1 coordinate 135,615,298, forward strand.
ATTTTGAGGTTTTTTTAAATTCAGATTGCCTACCTCTTCTTGTGCCAATGTTGGCCATTTCTATTTTTCCAAAAAAGCATTCATCTACAGATTTCATATCTAAGACTTTCATATATTTAGTTACATTTTGTTATTTTAACTTTCCATATATCTAGTTGTAGCCCTTTTCTGATTTTCAATGCTGTATATTTGAGATTTTATATTTTGTCCCATATTACCATTGACAGAAATTGTTCCTCTTTTAAAGAACAAGCTCATATATTATATTTTATTAACATTTTTCTTTTTATTTCCTTTAAATTTATTAGTTTATTTTATTGTTTCTTTCCTAGCTTCTCAGATTGGATAATTATTTAGATTCTTTTAACATAGAAAAGGCAACTAGCTTAAAGTGGCAAAATCTCTATTTTCCACAGAAATGATCTGCTCTGTTATGTAAGATAATCAGAAACTGATTAAACCACATTATACACAGTATAGCAAAAGTAGGTGTACAGTTAGTTGTGAGTATGTGAAACAGAGTTTATTTTTGAATTATTATTTATTAATTATTGCATTATTTTCCTTATGAACAACTGTAAACTTACCTTTACCCAACCCTATATTTATTACCTGCATTCTGAAATCAAATCCCAAATGAAATATTTAATTTTCTATTGAATTATTATTTAAATATCATTTGGAACAAAGTGACTGGGACAAATCTATAACAACAATGAAAGAACATCAGCTGAGTATTTTTCAGCCTAGAAATCAATTCTATTTCAAATGTCAGTGAGTGGTGTAGTTACAAGGTTGAAAGTTGACTATGTATTTGTGAAATTTGACAGTGTCAATCACTAAACAATGGCCCATCTCTTTTGTTTCTGAAAATTTCCTATACTTGAAAATAAAAACCAGCATCATAATGAAGATCTATTATACCAGGTATTTAAAAAACTTAGTCATGTGAAGTAATGCATTTCAATAAATTGGGCAATATAAATAGAAGGCTGAATATAAGGCTGTGCAATGAGTGTACTATATCTATTGCTACTAAGAGTAGAAGTAAGTACCACTTTAAATTTCACATTATGTGACTATTATCTGTAAGCATGGATTGACATGGTATCAATAGTTTATAATTAATGAATTTATTTATGTTTTTAAGAACTATTTTTAAAAATTGAATTTTAGGGAATGAGGAAGGGAGAGGGAGAGAGAAACATTGATGTGAGAGCAGAACATTGATAGGCTGCCTCCTGCATGCCCCCTATCAGGGATTGAACCTGCAACCTGGGCATTTGCCGGGACCACGAATGGAACCTGCAACCTTATGGTGCATGGGACGATGACTAACAAACTCAGCCACACTGGCCAGGAATAATTTAGACACTTAAAAAGGCTTTTTGATGCAATTTCTTCTTCAAAGCAACTCTTACCTCAGTGCTACAAACCCACTGATGATCTTTCTAACAAAATTCTACAGCTTGAGTTCAGTAAACAGAGTAACTGACATAAAAAGTTAATTTATATTCTCTATTAGATTTAATTTCAAATATTCTACATGTAAAGGTTATTTGAATTAATGTTTTTTCTGAATTTGAAAGATATACATTGAGGGTTTTTTCTCACACCTTCTGTTTATTCTGTAAAAATGTGACTTTATGGATATAGAGTTAACTTTTTTCTTAATCTCTTAAGTTCAAATTCCAGTTCCCACACTATTTGTGTGACCTTAGAGAAATTGCCTCTGAGTTTCATTTTCCTCATATTGTAGGCTTCATTTAAAGACAAACTATGATAACATTTGTAAAGAATTAAGAAGAGTGCTTCGTATATGTAAGTAATTCAAGTAATTGCTATCAAGAAAAAAGAATCAATATTATCCCATTAATTTATTAAAAAGATATATAACCATTTATATGCACCTCTCATGTATAACTTGATACTAATACTGAAAAAAAAAACTGTCTTCAAAGTTTGAAGATATTATCAGGCAATGCTGCCCCATTTCAGATATAACCAAATATCATTTATACAAGTATTTATTTAATAATTTTTCAAATCATTTTTATCTATCCTGACATAGAACAATATTTATATGTGCTTTTAAATGTGCTAGTATTTTTTAAAATTTAAACATAAAATTCAATATACAGGTACTAATTTAGGATTCTCTCTGACCTCCTAGAATCATCCTGTGGCTGGTCAATGTTGGTGTACCTCCCTTTAGTAATGATTGCTTGTGGGTTTTTTCTAATTTATCTTTATTGTTGAAATTATTATAGAAGTCCCCTTTCCCCCCACTGATCACCTTCACCCTGCTCCTGCTTCCTTCACCAGGTCTTCACTGCACTATTGTCTGTGTCCATGGCTATCCATATATGCATATAAATTCTTTTGTTAAACTCTTCCCTTGAGATTGGTCAGTCTGTTCCATATCTCTGGATCTATTTTGTGAAGTTACATAATCATATATATCTCCCTAGTAAAAATTTCTAACAATATGAAAAATTTTAATAATTTACAAAGCAGTAGCTTTATGAACACTGAATTCGTTTAAAAAAATCTAGGTTACTGACTAAAAGTACAGGATTTAACAGAAGTGTATAATTTCCAAAAGCTTTTAAAATTCATCAGTGAATATGAATATTTCATGCAACTAATACATATTCATTCATTTCAGGCTTTGGTCATATAGCATCTTTAAGATACTGAACTATAACTGATGATATGAAAAGTAATTAAAACCTGCTATTACCACAAAGGAGCATTATCAGGTTAAGTTTACTTACTGGTAAGATTGAGCAAAGCAAATTCATTTTCTTTCAGGATTTGAAAGAGAACAAGGAGCAATTTCTATACATCAGAGAGAATTGTGTATTAAAAATAGCATATACATATGAAAAAAAAAATTTTCCCCAAATATTCTCTAAACTATCTTTGAGAAAACTTCCTACCTATATAAATAGGTAGAAAAGAAAAAGTTTGTTCCTAGAGAAATATGATATCATATATTTATAATATTATGGGTTGTAAAAGACCTATCTTGGTGCATTTTATTGATATTTGATTTTAAAAACCATTGAAAAATTCCCTATTTTGAAATATAATTATTGAATATCAGATTTCTGTCAATGACATGGGTTACATAATCTAATACACTGAAATCATTGCCAACACTTCTTGTGGAATTTAAACCTTTCCCTTTGAGTTAACAGTTAAATGTAGTTTAAAAAAAATAAAACCCTGTCATTATTAGAAATATTATGGAGCTATCTATGGCATTTATGACATAGCTGATTTTACTACATTTAGTGGGGGGGGGGGGGGCGGGAAACAAACTGATTGTGTTACTTGTTAGCAATCATTTCTCCAACAAGGATTTTTCATTAGGGTTTGGGAAGGTATATACATATACTTTCATAGTTTATATATGTATCTAGATAGTGGAGTTTTAAAGGTGCAACTTTTAGATTACATGTAAATTGAATTTATCTAATAGAATAAATTTCTCTTCTCAAAAAAGAATAAGCCTAGATAGATACATTTCCTTTTTTCTTTTAACCTTTGCCCAACAAGAGATAGAGAACTGTGGATAAAAGAGAGAAAAATAAGATCAAAACAGAGATGCTAGTTGTTCAGCTTACTTTCTCCCCCAAAATGTATAAAGAATAAACACCATAAGAAAACTCTCATCCCATATTGCAAGGCAAGAGGCCCCTTTGACAACATTACTTTCATATACAAAAAATAAATAAAAAAGGAACATTTGTGTAAATTTATCAAGTTGATAAGGTTTTTTTCATGAAATAAAGATTCTATTAATCAATAATATAGTTACATCACAATATTTAGATGGAGATGTGGGAAAAGACCTTGTAGGAATATCAAGATATATTTATTCAAGTAAAAAAAAAAAAGATGTAAACTAAATTATTTCAGGGAAAAGGATGGTGATATATCTGGTGAGCGTGAAACACAGCAGAGAGCAACAGGGGTTGTGCAAGCTGGAAAGGATGTGCCCCATCTGAAAACCTTCCAGGTGAAAAAAGAAAAAATTAAAACTGTGCAGGTCAACACAAAACACACGCTGACCTAATTTAGACCACAGGCCGTGAGACGAGACCCCAGTATGAAGGCCTGGGGTGGGGGGCAGGGACCGGCTAGCAGGGGGAAAAAGGGGACATATGTAATACTTTCAACAATCAAGATAAAAAACAAAGCAAAAACAAGGTAAATATATAAACAGGAAATTAAACTGAGCTCACCCTGTCTGCTTGACGTTAAAAATCTGAATCTTTTTTCCTGTTAACTTTTATTTTACCTTTTTATCTGTGTTTTTAGATTTAGACAGTACAAAAGACTTAGATGCAACCAAGGCATAAATACATACTAAAAATTAGAGCTGACAGATAACTTTGTTATTGTCAATATTACATAGCATTCATTGGTCACAGCAGTGACATCTTACTCTGCCTGGTCTCTTCCAGCAGGGAATTCGTACTCCAATCCACTCCCCTTCACTCCACTTCCCTCCCCTCCACTCCACTCCAACTTTGGTGGCACTGTCAACAGTGGTATCTTATAGCCCCTGCCACACTGCCCAGCGTTTCATCCAAGAGAGGACACATAACCCCAGGAAGATATAGCAAGACCTTTTTACAGGATTAATAGAGACACCAAGACAATCTCTTCTGAGACTGAGGAGTCAGGATGTTATACACATAACAGTATAAGAATCATCTTTCCCGTTGATATAGACAGGGTTCCACAGAGAATGAAGCGAACCTAGAGGAGCCAGAGCCACAAAATGTAGACAAATTCTTACAACATAATAAAGCAGCTGGATCTAATTGTGCCACATCTAGTTAACGCCAGGAATTTTCAGTTATGGGAGTTAATAAAACCTCTTCTGTGTTTAAGCAAGTTTAGACTACGTTTCTGTTACTTATAAACAAAAGTGTCATAAATATAAGAGGCCAAAAAAGGGATTTTGGTTAATTTGCATTTATCCATTCACATCTCACTGTACCCCTAGAGACTTTCTATTTAAAGAACAAAACCAATTTTTCCCCTAGGGATTTTTCTAATCCAATGTACACCAATATTCTAAATTATCCAATTATCCCAACCTAATTATTAGTACCACTGGAGAGGGGACAAATAAAAGAAGAGCCGTTATCTTATTCACTAATACATGTTCTACATATACTTGGAAGCAATTTTTTAATAGAGGATAAAATCTATTATTACTAATAGTCAAGATATCAATTATATAAATTATCAACCATAGCAGGTTTATTTTATGAACCCATCTAAGTATTAGTGGAACAAATTTTTAAAAAATTTAAAAGCATTTAAACCAATTTTTGTTACATGGCACAGTACTTCAGTTGTGTCACATCAATACACATGAATATCAACGAGGTGGCCCATAACAAGGAAGTCACAAATACCATCCACCTACTAGTCTCTGAGGTATGATTAATGAAAAGACTATTTCAGAAAACAGTTATCATCTCCATCTCCAGCAGTTAAATCAATAGTCCCTCTCACCACATGTTTCAAAGATGAACCAAACCAGAGAAAGCAATGCATACTCACAAATTATAAAGCATGTCAGCCATGTTGCTACGGTAGTACAAAGCATTCCTATAGGCGCTTTCAGCTTCGGAAATTTTGCTCTGACTCTTCAGAACATTTCCAAGGTTACCCCATGCTGCCAAGAAGAGAAAGAAGTATTCAGGCTGAGTATCAATCCAATTATACGTGACATAGTATCAGGCCATCAGGAAGTACCACAGGGAGAGAAAAGCTTCATAAAACATTTTTAAGATGGAAAATTTATTTCCTTTATACTCTAACATTTCATCAAACCAGAAGATTAAGTGCAACCAAAGCCTAAAAAAATCTAAAGTAATTATTATGTCTCAAAGCTGATACACATATACAGTTCATCATAAGGCCAAGAACAATGTTATCTTAAGATCACCTACAAAGACTTCATGGTCTTTCGAATTTCAGTAGGGGTCTTCATGGCCTGAAATTACTGTATGCTAACTGGGCCAGAAACTGTAAGAAATCACCTTAAAATAAACAAAGATCTCATTCAAATATTTAAAAACTGATAAATGACATAGGAGAACTGGGAATGAAAAGCAGGAAAACTAAACAAGATCAAAGCTATAAAGAGGCTTAATGGGCACTGGGACATATCAGTAAAACATGCTTCGTAAAACAGTTAAGTATAATAAAGTTCTTTTATACCCTTCCTGCTAACAAACACATTTCTGTGAAAAGCAGTATCCCAGTATTTCCACATATAATCATTTTAAAAGAATCTATATTTTGTGTGCTCTTTGTTTTTCACCCCAAATAATCATGATTTCTCAACATTAAAAAGAATAAAAGTCATAATTCTTTTATCAACAGCTGCCCATATAGCATGACTCTCAAGCAGAACTATTCCTCAAACTGGGATGCTTCTCTTGTCTTCCTTCCTTCGCACAAAGAAAGATGGGGTGTCAAGTCCTAAAACTAGAATCCCTCACAGCTAGATCGGGATGGGAAAGTTTGTGTCAAGATATATTTGGGTGAATACTGAGTATACCTGAAGAATGAAAGCAGTTTTTAAGTATCATTTTTTTAATGCCTAAGTATAGAATCTTTCAAGCCCAGATGTGCCGACGTGCCCTATAATTTAACAGTCTGTGTCTCAGTTTACTCATCTGTAAAATGGGAATTAGTATCTCATGGGCTTTGTGATATTAATAAATTAGATAGCTGGTGTGGCTCAGTGGATGAGCATCTACCTATGAACCAGGAGGTCATGGTTCGATTCCTGGTCAGGGCACACGCCTGGGTTGCAGGCTTGATCCCCAGTGTGGGGTGTGTAGGAGGCAGCTGATCAGTGATTCTCTCTCATCATTGATGTTTCTATCTCTCTATCCCTCTTCCTTCCTCTCTGAAATCAATAAAAATATATTTTTAAAAAGTTAGTAATATATATAGGGTGTTTAAGACAGTGTCTGACACATGGCAAACAATAAACATTTGCTATTACCATTGATATTGTTGTGGTTGATGCTCTTTACAAATTACAGAGTCAAGCATTGATTATAGAAAAAATGTCAAATATTATATACTTTATGCACTCATATTATCTACACAGAATAATAATCTTTTATATTTGGAAAGTCAAATACCTCCTTTTGCTGCTGATGGAAAAAAGAGAAAAAGGACTGAACTTAACAATTGTCCCAACCTAATAATGCTACATGCACCATGCCACAAACTTAAACACATCAGCTGAATTCTCAACACAGTCCTGAACACAAATATTATGCCCAGTCTTTGGATGAGGAAACAGATTCAAGGAGAAGTTAATACTGGATATTAATTACAGGAGGGATTCCAAACCAAGGCTGGCTCTTTGCTGCCCTCCACCTAACATTTTAATACCACATTTCATCTTCCACTGCAAAACGACATTCACACACTATGCATTAGGCCTTGATATTATGTCTATAGAAATTGAATCCTTAAATTGAAATATAAAAGAGATAATTTAAATTACTGTCAAATTTGAACACTAAATGCAACAACAAGAAATACAAAGTAGGGAAAACAAATAGTAAAATAAATTATAATTATTTTCAAACTTAATATGCATAAAACCATGTGTACTTTATATGTAGGCCCTCACCTACAAATTAATGAATCATGACTATGGAAACTTCTAACACCCAGGCTATTTTTCAACCCACCTCACCTCTCCCAAAGTTCTGATTTAATTGTGACATTTATAAATGAAACCATATTTACATTAGAATTACGCCAGAGAAATGCATCCAAATATTATTTTAAGCAGCAGGAAAACATCATTAGGATGCTATACCATCTAAACCATAGTCCTAGACCATGCTCAAAAGAACATTATATTTTAAGGCATATTTCCAGAGAAAGAGATTGACTTTTTCAGATAGCTATACCTCAATTAAATAATAAACTAACAAGCATTCCTCTTGTTATCAGTCAACAGACATATGTATAGAATATATGTTCACTCATTTGGTTGCTTGTTCATTTATTCATTCATAAGTATATTCATTTACTAAACAGATCTTGGTTAATCCCCTCTTTTGTGCCAGGTACTTCCTTAGGGACTGCACACTTAGAGATGTACAGACATGCACTCGGAGCTTATGTGTGAAGTGGGGAGTGAAGTGAGATGGCAAAGGGAGTACCACACAATAGAACAAATGAATGAATGAATGGATGAATGATAAGTGCTACAAATAACATAAAAGAAAGACAGAGTACATGAAGCTAATTTAGACAGAGATAACTTACAAATAGGGAAATACGTTTGATCTCTAAGGAATAAAGGATAAGGAGCCAGACTTACAAAGACTGATGATTCCAGATAAAGGGAATTGTTAGAGTAAAGGATATAAAGCAAGAATGCATTTGATTATTTCCAAGAACAACAAAGGCCAGCCAGTTGATTAGTGGCAAGATGAAAAGAAAAGCCATGATGAAGTCACAGAGGCAAGCAGGAGTCCTTCAGGGTCTGCTAAAGACTGGGGGTTACTTGACTTGCAATGGGTGGGGGAGAACTTTCAGAGAGGAGTTTTGTGATATATCTTAATGTATTTGAAAAGATCACTCTGCCTCTTCTGTGAAGGAGGTACTCACTGCAAGGGAATAGCGAATGAACAGAGAGACCAAAGGTAACTGCAGTGAATGAAGAGGGCAAGAGTAGGGTGGCTTCCACCGTGACAGGCAGCAGACGGAGAGGGCTATTTCAAAGTGAGAATACAATTAAGAAATTAAGCCCTAGCCAGTTTGGCCCAGTGGACAGAGCATCGGCCTGTGGATCTAAGGGTCCCGGGTTTGATTCCAGTCAAGGGCACATACATTCCAGTCAAGGGCATGTACCTCAGTTGCAGGCTCCTCCCTGGCCCGGGCCCTGGTTAGGGTTCATGCAGGAGGCAACCAATCATGGGCAAGGTTATCTGTGGCAAAGCTACAAGGTAAAACTAACTTTCTTGTTTTTTGTCCAAATGAAATCGCTCACAATCTCTCACATCTTTATAATTAAGTCACTACCCTGGGTGACTCGGGGTGGGGGGGAGAAAAATTCAGCAATTAAGCATATATTTTAAAACAATTTTAATTGCTTTTGGATGAGAAAGAGAAGGAGGGAGAGGAGGAGGAAGAGGGGAAGAAGGGAACAGGTTGGGGTAGAGGGAGGGAGAAACATACAGAATCTGGTAGAACACCAGCTTGAGGTCAGGTTACTCTGAGACCATGATAAGTATGAAAAAGCAAGACTACTTCATAATTTTATTAAACGAAAAGAGAAAAGGGTCACTGTACAACAATCCACAAAATATCAAATATCCCTCGCTTGCTAGAAATGATTTATTTATCCAGTCATAGAATGGTCTCAGCATCAAGTCTAAAGGACACCCCTCATTCCTTGTAACTTCTCCGAAATCACCCAACCAAAGTCCAGTTCCAACAACAGGATATGTAATGAGACTCCACAGGGTCTCCATGGTACATTGGTCCCTCAGTGTAAGAAGTAAGTCACCTTCCTTACCACAGGTGTGTTCCTGGTGGTCTTTAGCTAAAGCGCACTGACATCAAAGATTTCATCACACTCAAGTATGAAAACAATGCCACTTAAAAATCCCCTCTCCCTTAGATAATTGTTCTTCAATACAGTGTTTATAAAAACATATTTTAGCTTTTTAAAGTAAGAGCTGCCAAAACAAAGTCTAAAACTGACGCACACATTTTTGGTGTAAAAACTATCGCCATTTCCAAATTTTCAAATTTAAAAGTGATTGATTTTTGCATCAGTGCTACCAAAACTCAATGCTAACGTAAAGATTAATACAAAAAATAGAAAATCATCCTAAACCATATGACCTAATAAAAATCCCACCAGCAGTCAAATAGTAATTATTTTCATGAAAGTTGTTCATTTATCATGTTTCAATAATAAAACAAAAAGTAAAAATCATTGTTGAATTGAGAAATCATTTAAAATCTAGCTAATGCAGATATATTCCAGTTTAAAGGAAAATATATTAAGGTGGAATACAAAATGTACATCTTAAATAGGCTAATATGATGATTTCATGTGTACACACTTAACCTATAGAGTTATTAACCTATAGAGGAAAGACAAAATAAATACCAAGCATTTTAACTAATACTCAAATTTATTAGTAACTCAGAGAAATGCAAATGATAACAAAATATAATTTCTACTCAGATGGGCAACAAATAGAAAATTGGATAAAGACAAGCACTAATAGGGGAAGGACCCTGTGCAGAGTTGGTGGCAGTGCAGCCTGGGCCAGCCATTTGTTATCCTATCTGACAATACTCAGTCAAATCAACGAATGTCATTCATAAGTCAAGAACAAACTCTGACCAGCAATTCCATTCCCAGGGAAATTCTCACCTAAGAGGACACGTACAGGGTGTTTAACCTTAGTTTTGCTTGATAGTAAAGTAACTGATTGTCTACCCTGGGGGTACCATGTGGGGCATAGACTTTATGGATTACTATGCGGCAACGAATTCCATGTAAACACTGTAACATGAATGGACCTTAAAAAGGTCTACAAAGTGACAAAATATTGAATGCATTCCATGGCACAACACCAGTTATAAATATTAAAATTTCATTTGCACCCAACACATCACTGCATAATTTATAAGAGTATATCATAAATTGAAGGATGCAAATTAAGTACATTGAAGGTGCTGCCTATAGTACAAAGGGAAGGTGAACTTAGCAATAGAGATAAAAGCAAATGAATATATGAATCAAAGAGAGGAAATGTGCAGGGATTATCCTGAAAACATGCCACAAGCCAAAGAAGAAATTAAACTAACACCCTGCAGCTGGGTTCAAGGGGAAGGGAGAAACGAAAAATGAAAGTCACACCCACATTCTTTTAAATAGAGATGGAGTTAACCTATATCCTACTTAAGGAATAAAGGGTTTTAACATTCACTAAACTTTTTCTTGTACTAAAACAATTCAAAACAGATGTTTGGGATTATCTTCAAATTTTCACTTTGTAATTATACTTTGGACTTAAAAGATCTTGTATTTTCATTAACATGTAATGTCATTTACATTTTTAGGCCCATAAATTTTATTTAGGTGTTCAACTCATGTGGTGATTTTTTTCAAGTACAGTTTTATTGAAATAAAATCCTCAATTACTATTATTCTTCCAAGAAATTCTGATGAAGCCCAAAAATAGTACCCATGCTTTTAAAGTCTGTATTTCAGTAGACAAGTGTGGACAGATGAATTCAATTCACATTTGAAACTCTGAAGATAATATAATAAATCACTTATTTGAAGTTCAAAAATATATAATTAGTTCTTTCTAAAATATCAGAGTAACTTATCAGTTTTCCCCAATAGTGTTTCAAAATATTTAGGGCACTCATTTTATTCCTGTTGTTTTACAAAATGAGTATTATAAATTGATCTTATATGGGGTCGGTGGGACTGCTGTCTGATCTCATGGCTTTTCCTTGCAGCACTATAAATCTAAGTGGCATTAAAGAAAAGGAAAAGAAGGGACAAGAGTAGGTAGAGAACTAACATACATATATATAAGTCAAGGACAAATCCGACCAGTGATCCCATTCCCAGAGAAATTCTCACCTAGGAGAACACATAGAGGATATATATATGTTTATTATTATTAATGCTTTTATTATTAATAAAAGCCTAGGTGGCCCTCATGCATGATGTCATCACAAGATGGCCACATGCACAGCAGAGGCAGGGCTCGGCAGCCACTCCGCATGGTGAGGCCTGGGTATCCCATGGCTCGGCGCAGTATGGAGGAGGCAGGGCCCGGCAGAGGAGGTGGGTTGCGCAGGGGAGGGCAGTTGTGAGCGATCAGGCTGGCAGGGGAGGGCAGTTGGGGGTGATCAGACCAGCAAGGGGCAGTTAGGCGTCAATCAGACCAGCAGGGGAGCAGTTAGGGAGCGATCAGGCTGGCAGGCAGAAGCGGTTAGGGGCAATCAGGCAGGCGATCAGTTAGGAGCCAGCAGTCCTGGATTATGAGAGGGATCCCAGATTGTAGAGGGTGCAGGTCGGGCTGAGGGACACCCTCCACCCTTCGTGCACCGGGCCACTAGTATATGATAATAAAAATCATAAAGGTGTTTTCATTTACTTAAAACTTACTATTTGATGGAACTCCCATTTGACCCAGTGATGCCACTTCTAGGAATATATTCCCAGAAATTAGAAACACCAATCAGAAAGGATATATGCACCCCTATATTCATAGCAGCACAATTTACCATAGCTAAGGTTGGAAACAGCCTAAGTGCCCATCAGCAGATGAGTGGATTAAAAAACTGTGGTATATCTACAGAATAGAATACTATGCTGTTATAAAAAGGAAGGAACTTCTATCACTTGCAACAGCATGGATGGTCCTGGAGAGCATTATGCTAAGTGAAATAAGCCAGTTAGAGAAAGATAAAAGATAAAATTCTGATCTCACTCATTTGTGAAATGAGTTCAGAATTTACTTATCCTAATAAAAACCTTTGAGGTATATTACTATACCTATTTCATTTATGAGAAAACTGAGGTTAACTCATTTAGTAGCAAAGCTAATGACCAGGAAGATCCAGATCTGTTTCCAGGCATTGGAATCTACTTAGAGGTAAGGCTATCTCACTCTTTCAATATTGCATTTGAATACAAAATAGAATAGTATATTATAATAATATTTTTACATATTTAATTGAGGAACTAAAGTATAATATGAAAATGAAATAAATCATCCAAATAAGTCATTCCCTCAGAACTGCTAAGGGTAAAATTAAACTATCTGGTCCCAATTTTTACATAATATATTTTCCATACCAAATAATATATTAATTATTTTACATCTCTTTGGGAATTTAACTTCAAATATATCCCATTTTCCAGTTAACTCATTGGAAGTAGAACATCCTGTACCTGTGTAAACAAATGGGTGCTGCTCAAAGATGCTGGAGACTTAGGGAACTTTATTACGATTTTCTAAGTGCCCTGAAGATACCTTACGCATGACAGAGATGTAATAAGCATAGTTTAATTTAACAAGTACATGTGACTTGTCTAACATGATTTCCTAAGATTAAGAATATATGATGATAACTTGAACAGAAGGCAAACTGATAATACTACATATTGCTGGAAAAGCTTTAGAAAATCTGATCTGTGAAGTTATTTTACTTTCAAAAGTAAAACTAAAATTTTCTGTTAAAAAATCAGAAAGGGAAGAAGTAGTAGTAATTCTTATATCTCAAGGGCCCTTCAAACTGATACTCAATTGTATCCAAAAGGTATCCATTTACTAAGAAACTTGACCTTCATTCACAAAGAAAGCCCCTCTTGTACTTAGTCCAGAATCTGCCACAGTTTATTTTATGTTCTTTGAAAGGCAGAAAAAACAATTAAATACTCCCATCTTGCTAAAGTTGTTCTAAAGAGAAAAATCAAATGTGAGTGCCCCCTAGAAATAATGTCATCTACAGCAATAAATACCTCCATTCAAATACATAGTAGTTCCAAGTTTACAGAGCAAAAACAAACTTACTTTAAAATGACTACCGCAATTTCTTACCTCTCATATAGTTCACAAAATCAATGCAGGGTGATTAGAGTAATTTATTTCAAGAATATTTTAATTTACATAAAAAGTTTAAAGATATTAGGTATTTTTATTAGAAACGTTAAAATAATTTTCTTATAATTCTGGCATACATTGCTCTTAAAATTAGCTAAAATTTTGATTTTCTTTATGTTATTACTTTAAATTTAGCTACACAGTATTCAGGTCTATATGAGCAATCATGTTTCTTTGGATTATAACATCCGCATTTTCACTTCACTAATTCACTGAACACAGTCATCAAAATCAGTAAGGACTCATATTTCATTTTTGCCTTCAGCTTTAATTTATTTTCACCTCAGAACTTTAATATGTCTTTAGTTCCTATATCAAAATCTTGAGTTCTATGCAAATTTTGACAAAATTGAAGCATCTAACTGCATTAAATAAGCTGATAAATACTAATTTTTGTTTCCTCCAATTTTGAGTTCTTATTTGAAATCAGCATGATACCACCAAAAAGGGTTAAAAATTGAAACTATATCAGTTATCTGGGCCAGACTAGCTGCAAAAGAAAATAAAGTCAGGCATGTCTAATGTATTTGATGAGAATTATTTCTATTTAGTTTAAAGACCTATTTTTAATTTTGTGTATATATTTTATATTTTGTTCCTCATAACAAATAATATCATACAGTTGGTATTAGATGAGGAAACTGTGATTCAGAAAAGTGACACTCAAAAGGATAAAGAGAAGAAAGGAAAGGGAGAGAAACACATTGATGAAGGTTGTCAAGGTTAATATTACTTAACCTCAACGGAGCTAAAATTTGTATCTGTCTTTCTGGTTCCAAAGCTTTTACTTTTAAATTCTATGGAACACCTAGATTTGTCACCCAAAAATGGTATTATCAAGGGTATAATTTAAATGAATATTTTCAAATATAAGGTTAATTATGTTAAACGTTTTAATCACAATGGAGAGGGGCAAAAGAAAAAAAGGCCAAGGGAGCGGGGAAAGAGCCACTTAATTCCATGGAACTTAAGATAAACGTGACTGTTGTTTTTTTAACCACAATGTTTTCCCAGTCCATCTCTTTGTAAAGATTGTGAGGGGTCAACATTGGTAGCCTGGGCTTTTCACTAATTCTATAACAGTCATTTCATATGACCCCAGGGAAACAGGAGCCCTTATAAAAGTCTGAGAATTTATTTTTCTTAAAGTAATTAGACCTTAGATTATTACAAAAAAGAATGTTAAGTGGGTTAAAAAACATGTGTAGTTAAAATCTTAAGTGGAAAAAGAGGAAATAATTTTATGATTACTATGACATCAGAATAACAGAATACTTACACATAATTCTAATTGTAGTAATTTTTTAATATGCAGTTATTTCTCTTGTTTCCCTATCTTTGGTTACTTCAGATAGACCTGAAACTAAATGTATTTCTAATAAGGGAAAAATGTATTTAAAAATGAAGTTAATTAGTATATCAATAGTATGCTAATAATATTAACCTTGACAACCCATGTTTCTCTCCTTCATCAATGTGTTTCTCTCCTTTTCCTTTCTTCTCACTCTAAAATCAATAAAAACATATTTTAAATTTTTAATTTTCAAGTAAATCTGGGCCAATCATAACAAAGCTCAGGGCAACATTAAATACTGTAGAAGCCAATTTTAAAAAAAGAAAAATAATAGACATTCTCATGATTATATTTTATAAAAATTTCTACTTCTGATATACAAATATAATACATCTCATATACAGATTAATACACTAATATCTATTAACTTCTATATATTAACTTTTGACAGTTTATCAACTTAGCAGCTAGTATTTAATACGGAAAAGACATAGCTAATATCAGAGAAAATGAGATTAGGAGTAAATAATCAGTAAAAATTCAAATTTAAAGAATCACATATTTACATGTGTAGAAAAATGTTTATGCATGTTAATAAGAGAAAATTATGTTTTAAATAAGTATGAAATTTCTAAAAATAAATATCAATCACTTTTGCTATATGAACAAATCTTGGGAAACTATCATTTTAAAGTAATTTCTTCTGTACTTTCAGCTGACTATTAACAGAAGAGGGGATATTAATTTTTTTTTTGCCTTTTTTTCTGCTGGATAAGCAGATGAAGGTTCTTGAAAGGCTAGGTGAGGAGGACCCAAGATGGCAGAGAAGGTGGAAGTTGGATTCACCTTCTACCATGACCACATCAAAATTACAACTAAAGCATACAAAAATCAAGCTGTATGAACATCTGAGGACTAGCTGAACAGAATAAATAAACTCAGAGAGAACTTATACAAAGAAGAAGCAAGCATAAAAAAAAGCATAGAAACTGTAAAAAAAAAAAAAAAAAGAAAGAAAAATACAATAACTAAAGTGAAGAATACACTTGAAGGAATCAACAGTGGGGATCAAATCAGCAATTTGGAAGACAAGGTAGCAGAAAACAATCAGAACAGGGAAAAAAAGAATTTAAAACAATGAGATAGCTTAAGGAACTTGAGGGAAAACATCAAGCATAACATCCGTATCACAGAAGGAGGGGAGAGCATGCAAGAGACTGAGAAACTATTTGAAGAAATTATGACTGAAAACTTCACCAATCTAGAGAAGGAAAAAAAATCCCACAAGGACAGAAAGCAGAGAGTCCCAAACAATATGAATCCAAAGAGGCCCAAACCAAGACATCATAATTAAAATCGCTAAGGTTAAAGACAAAGAGAAAATCTTAAAAACAGCGAGAAAAGGACAGATAGTTACCCACAGGGGAGCTCCCATAAAACTGTCAGCTGATTTCTCAGCAGAAATGTTTTAGGCCAGAAGGGAATGTCATGAAATATTCAAAGTGATGAAAAGCAAGGACTGACAACCAGGAGGTCTACCCATCCTTTAAAATTAAAGCAAAAATAAAGAGCTTCCCAAACAACAAAAAGCCAAAGGAATTAACCACTACCAAACCAGTATTACAAGAAATTTATTTGTTTTAATTATTATTACAAGATATTTTAAAGGGAGTTTTTTAAAGAAGAATAAAAGGAAAAAATTAGGAACATAAATATGAATGAAAAAAAATGGCATTAACTAAGTACCTATTGGTAATCATTTGAAATATAAATGGTTTAATGATCCTATGGTAAATGGTTTAAAGACACAGGGTAGCTGAATAAATTAAAAACAACAACAACAACATGAAACAAGACCTACATATATGCTGTCTACAAGAGACCCACTTCAGATCAGAAGACACACAGAGTGAAAGTAAACGGATGGAGAAAGGTATTTCATGCAGATGGAAACACAAAAATAGCTATGGTAGCAATACTTACATCAGATAAAACAGACTTAAAACAAAGGCAATAAGGGGCAAAGAAGGACATTATATAATGATAAATGTCTTAATCCAACAAGAGGATATAATCCTTATACACATTTATGTACCCAAGAGAGAAGCACCTAAATATAAAAGGCACATTTTGATGGACATAAAGGGAGAGATTGACAGTAACAATGTAATAGTAGGGGGTTTTAACACCCCACTGACATCAAATCAACAAGAAACAGTGACCTTAAATGACACAATAGACCAGATAGATTTAATTGATATTTTCGAAGAATTGCACCCCAGAGCAGGAGAATATATATTTCTTTCAAGTGCACATAGAACATTTTTCAGGAAACACCACATGTCAGGCCACAAAATTAGGTCAATATATTTAAGAAAATTAAAATCATATCTAGCATCTTCTTTGGCCACATTAGTATGTAACTGGAAAGTAATTACATAAAAAAAACTGAAAACACATGGAGGCTAAGTAAAATGTTACTAAACAATAATGGGTTAATAAAGAGATCAAGGAAGAAGTCAAAAGATACCTGGAGACAAATAAAAATAAAAACACAAACACTCAAAATCTATGGGACACAGCAAAAGCAGCCCTAAGAAGGAAATTCATAGCAATACAGGCCTACCCAAAGAAGAAGAAAAACCTGAAATAATCATTCTGAACTTATACCTAAAGAACCAGAGAAAGAATAACAAAGCCCAAAGTAAGAAAATAAATAATAAAGATCAGAGTGGACATAAATGAAATAGAGTCTAAAGAAAAACAACAAAAAAGATCAATAAAGCCAAGAGCTGGTTTTTTGAAAGTATAAACAAAATTGATAAGCCTTTAACCATACTCATCAAGAAAAAATGAAAGCATAACCCAAATAAAATCACAAATGCAGTAAAAGAGAAGTAACAACTGACACAACAGAAATACAAAAGATTATAAGAAAATACCACAAACAACAACATTGGCAATCTGAAAGAAATGGATAAATTCTTAAAAAAATAGAAATCTTCCAGGACTGAAATGAAAAAACAGAAAAACTGAACAGACCCAATTATAACCAACAAAATCAGAGCAACCATAAAAAAAACTCCCAACAAACAGAAGTCCTGAACTGGATGGCTTCACAGGTGAATTTCACCAAACATTCAAAGAGGAATTAACACTCACCATCCTCAAAGTATTCCAAAAATTCAAGGGGAGAGAATATTCCCAACCTCATTTTATGAGGCCAGCATTATCCTGATTTCAAAACCCGATAAAAACACTACAAAGAAAGAAAATTATAGGCAATATCCCTAATGAACATAGATGCAAAAACCCTCAACAAAATACTAGCAAACTGAATTCAGCAATACATTAAAAAGATAATACACTATACCACATTCAAGTGGGATTCATTCCTGGGATTCAAATGTTGATCCAGTATCTACAAATCAATTAGAGTGATACACCACATGAAAAAAAAAGGATAAAAATTACTAGTATATGATCATATCAATAGATGCAGAAAAAAGCATTTGAGAAAATCCAGCACCCTCTTATAATAAAAAACTCTCAGCAAAATGGAAATAAAAGGAACATAATTCAACATGATAAAGGCCATAGATGAAAAACTCACAGTTAATTCATATTCAATGGGGAAAAAGTAAAAGCATTTCCCTTAAGATCAGGAAAAAAAGAGGGATGTCCACTTTCACCACTCTTATTTAAAGTACTATTGGAAGTCCCAGCCACAGCAATCAGACAAGAGGAAGAAATAAAACGCATCCAAATTGGGGGTGGGGGTGGGGGGAGGTAAAACTGTCATTATTTGCAGACAATATGATATGACATAGAGAGAACCCTATGCCTGGCCTGTGTGGCTCAGTGGTTGAGCGTCAACCCACGAACCAGGAGGTCAAGGTTCGATTCCCGGTCAGGGTATTTGCCCAGGTTGCAGGCTGGATCTCAAGTTGGGGGCATGCAGGAGGCAGCCAATCGATGATTCTCTCTCATCATCAATGTTTCTCTCTTTCTCCCCCTCCTTTCCTTTCTCTGAAATCAACAAAAACACATATTATAAAAAAAGAGAATTCTAAAGGTCCCACCGAAATACTACTAGAACTGATAAAGGAATTCAGTGAAATTCAGGGAACTAATACTATATAAAGAGAACCCTAAAAGTTCCAGGAAAATAATACAAGAACTGATAAAGGAATTTTGTATAGAGAGAAACCTAAAGGTTCCACCAAAATATACTAGAACTGATAAAGGAATTCAGCAGGATACAAAATAAACATTCGAAAATCAGCACCATGTTTATACACCATTAATAAGCTATCAGAAAGAGAAACTAGGCAAACCTTCCCAATAACAATTGTACAAACAAAAATTAAATAGCTGGAAATAAATTTAACCAAGGAAGTAAAAGACCTGTACTCAGAATGATAAGACATTAAATAAATAAATTAAAGAAGGTAAAAATAAATGGAGGCATATACCATGCTCATGGATAAAAATAATTATCATTAATATGTCCATACTATCCAAAGCAATCTATAGATTCAATGCAATTCCTATCAAAATACCAATAGCATTTTTTCACAGAGCTATAACAAATAATCTAAAAATTTATATGAAGCCACAAAAGGCCCCAAATAGCCACAACAATCTTGAGAAAGAAGAACAAAGTGGAAGGTATTCTCTTACCCGATATCAAACTATACTACAAGGCTATAGTAATAAAAACAAAGTATGGTACTGGCATAAAAACAGACACATAGATCACTGCAACCCAACAGAGAGCCCAGAAATAAGCCCGTGCCTATATGATCATTTAATGTATGATAAAGAAGACAAGAACATACAATGGGGTAAAGACAGTCTATTCAATAAATGAGGTTGGAAAAATTGGACAGACACATGCAAAAAAACTGAAACTAGACCACCTTCTTACACCATATACAAGAAAAACTCAAAATGTATTAAATACTTAAATGTAAGACCTGAAACCATAAAACTCCTAAAAGAAAATGTAGGCAGTAAATCTCTGACATTTCTCTTACTAGTATTTTCCTGATATATCTCCTCATGCAAGAGAAACAAAAGAAAAAATAAACAAATAGGACTATATCAAACTAAAAAGATTTTGGACAGCAAAGGAAAACATTAACAAAGTGAAAATACAACCTACTGAATAGAAAAAGATATTTATGAATGATATATCTGATAAGGATTTAATATCCAACATTTATAAAAAGCTCAGATAACTCAACACCAAAAAGAAACAAACACCAAAAATTCAATTAAAAAAATGGGCCAAGGACCTGAACAGACACTTCTCCAAACAGGATATACAGATGGCCAATAGACCTATGAAGAGATGCTCACTATCACTAATCATCAGAGAAATGCAAATCAAAACCACAGTGAGGTATCACCTCACACCAGTCAGAATGGCTCTCATCAGTAAACCAATAAACAATTATTGGTGAGGATGGAGAGAAAAGGGAACCCTTGGGCACTGTTGGTGGGAATGCAGACTGTTACAGCCACTATGGAAAACAGTATGGCAGTTCCTCAAAAAATTAGAAATGAGACTGCCTTATGAGCCAGGAATTCGACTTCTGGGTATGTATGTGAAGAAACCCAAAACACTAATTCAAATAAATATATGCACCCCTATGTTCATTGCAGTGTTACTTATAATAGCTAGACAGGGAAGCAACCCAAGTATCCACCAATAAATGAGTGAATAAAAAAGTGCAGTATATATATATACAATGGAATATTACTCGGCCATAAAAGTGAAATCTTAGCATTTACAACAGTATGAATGGACCTAGAAATGTATTATGCTCAGTGAAATAAGTCAGACAAAGAAAGACAAAGACCATATGATGTCACTTGTACATGGACTCTAAAGAACAAAATAAATGAACAAACAAAATAGAAAAAGACTCATACTTGTAGAGAATAGAATGATGCTTGCCAGAGGGAGTGGGGTTGGGATACTGGGTGGAAACAGTGAAGAGATTAAGAAGTGCAAATGGGTAGTTACAAAATAGTCATGGGGGTGTAAAGTACAGCACGGGGAATATCAGCAATAACATTGCAATGACTATGTATGGTGTCAGGTGAGCACTTGAAATAATGGGGGGGGGGGGGAGACACTTTGCCAAATATATAACCATCGAATCACTATGCTGTCCATCTGAAGCTAATACAAAATAATATTGAATAAAAACTGTAAATGAAAATATTTGAAAAAGCAGTTAAGATTATAAAAAGAAAGGCTATGCAGCAAATACTTGAGTATAAAGCATTTTTGCATCCCTTGAAAATCTCAACATTGAATTAAATAATGTCGTTACTCATTTAACAGTCTTAAATGCACAACTCAGAACCTTCTACTGCCAGGCAGTGAAAGATAGCCAATCAGCAGAGGGGTAAGATAAATGGGAAGAATCAGGAAAAGCTTTAAATTCAGAAACATCCATGTGCTGAAATGACATTATCGCATCAACTGAGCAATATAAGAAAGAGAAGCAACTCTGATCTTGGCCAGATTGGATCCCAACAGGGCATTCTCAGAGCCATGAAAGGATCATTTATACCAAACACATCTACTGGACACATATTAGTGATTAACAAATATTACCAACTAGTAATTATGACCAGATACATGCTCTTATTGGCAGAAATCATATAATCTATCCATGAGTCCTAAATAATGCTGACATTCAGACTATTTATATGTCAGGTTGATTAAAACTCATAGGGAAACTGTATTTTTCTATCAAATGACCAGATATGGGGCTAGGATATACCTCTTTAAACCAAAGTTGTTAACTTGAAACCTCAAAAATAAGTATCTACTCCAAGCTCAACTGGGAGCTGAAAACCTACAGGCACAACCAAAACATGGCGGGCCTCTGACCACAGCAGAAAACAGCCTCTTGCTAGAACAACTGCACACACCACAGCACAGAGTACAGTGCTGGGAGGACTGTAGGGACTGTACAACCGGCCGCAGGAAGTATCTCAACATCGTTGAAAATGTAACAGCAAAAGAGATTTTAAAATCCTGTTCCATGGCTTCCAAATAACAGAATTTCAAGAGCAAAAGTAATTTTATTATATCCTTGTGATTGGAGAAAAGAAATATGCACAATCCATAGATTTATATGACATCTTTCACATGCTTGTTTTCATTATGCAAGACCAGAAACTTATTTCTCCTTTAAATTAATTTTCAACCGTCACATGAATGTGAACACCACCACTCATTCACTAATTAATCTCTAGAGCAAATATAACTTGATGCCATCCTTGGAAAGTATTCAGATTATTCTAAAACACTGTGAGTAGAGATATGAGGTGCTCCACATCATTACTGCAAACCATGAAAGCTTATTGTATAACTCAAAGAAAGTAAGCCAACTGATAAAGTAAAACCAGATGATATCTTCAAAATATTTCAAAAATTTCTCCTCTTTGCTGGTGGTCTCATGATATATAGCAGGGGTCCTCAAACTACGGCCCGCGGGCCACATGCAAATACAAATATTGTATTTATTCCCGTTTTGTTTTTTTACTTCCAAATAAGATATGTGCAGTGTGCATAGGAATTTGTTCACAGTTTTTTTTTTTAAACTATAGTCCGGCCCTCCCACGGTCTGAGGGACAGTAAACTGGCCCCCTGTTTAAAAAGTTTGAGGACCCCTGATATATAGTCTGAGAAATTTTCTCTAGTTTCCCAAAGAACAAGAATAGAAGGAGAAAAAAAATGTTTATCACATTTCCTTATTATATAAACTCCAAGTTGCAATACACAGAACCGCAAACATTGTAAGACTAAATTTCCTCTGCCATCAGCCCCAAACATTGTAAGACTATAAGTTTCCTCTGCCACCCAGGCAAACAACTGCACTTAAGAAAAAAAGTGCACTGATGCCTCAGTAATCCGTCCTTGTCAAAACCTGCCTCTCAGCTGTTTATTGCATATCTAATCCAGTTTTTCTTTCTGCACTTACCATTCCTAGAGAGAAAGTTTTCCTAATTATAATAGATGCCTATACAACTTCCAAAAGAGATGTTGATGTTGCTATTTTAATATAATATCCCATGGTATCTTGCATAAAGGAATTAAATTAAGCTGTTTAAAATGAATGAATGCTCAGAGTAGCAGCTAGTATTATTGGGGATTAGAATCCTAAATACAAGACACAATAAAGTTTCTAATATAGTTCTGCCCTCAAGATTTGTTTGTTCTTTTAAATTTCTTTCTGTCTACTGTTTGATCAAACCAGATTGGGCTTTCTGACTTGGAAAACAATATTATCATTTTTTAACTCAAAACTTTTAATGTTTGATCCTCACCTCACTTTTAGTAAGCAAATAATATGCACGTTCCTGCTAGATCCCCCTGGTTGGTAATATTTTTAAATTACAAATAAATTTAACACTATTATTCAAAGCTAAAGATATTTTCAACACCCATTTGCATAACAGTGGGTCTCACACTTTGTATTAGTCATCTTTTTATATAAAGTTATACATATATAAATAGTCCTCTACAGCCAACCACTTTTCAATAATTATATGACTTGAAACAGATCAGATTTTTCTGTAATCCCTGAACTTAAATGTTGTCTTCTTTTAAATCCACTAAAATCATAATAGGTGTGTATGCATACTAAAGATAAAACTAAAATATACTACATGTCTTTTTGAAAATCTGCTACATCTGTAAAATTATCTGAAACCTTATTATCACAGCAGGACATAAACATATTTTCTTTTCCCCTTCTGTGTTTTCTAAGGTCAAACACCTGTAATTTGATTTTGCATGAGATAGTGCTGTAATATACTTTATAGCTTACTCTAGCAGCTAAGCTCTCTTTTGTTGAAGAATTAAAAATTTTAAAAGTATCTGCTATGATCTAAAACATACAACTCTATTCTCAAATATATCTTCTAACATAGCTAACCATCCCTGAATAGATGCCAGATTTGAAGATATTTCTTAGGTTTCTCTTTCTGGTGGCATAGAACTCAATGTTCAGAGAGTCCCTCCTTGTGGAGAACACATAAAAATACTAGATAAGCAATAAAAATATCTGTTAATCAATGTATTAATTGAGAAAAAAAATAAACATCCCCAAGTCTAGAAACTGCATGAAAGCAGGAACCTAGAAGGATGAACAAGCGCTGAGGACGGCATTCACCCTGCATGTATCAGATGAACGCTCTGATGAACCAGGACTTGGCCTTTCCATAGACTTGGCTTCAAATAGTAGGTTGGGTTGCGGAAACCACATAAATGCTAGACCCCTGAAAGGAAACAGCCTGAACAGATGAACTAAAAACAAACAAAAGGAGAAGGTGGATATTGTCTGCTCAACATATTTGGACAAACAGAAAAAAAATTCCCTGGAAATTCCTTTACATAAATCACCTTCACAAAGTTTGAGGCAATACAACACCTGTCACCCAAAGAGTCTCAAATCAAAAATATGTTTTAAATTAAACTGAGGCAGGTATATGGGGGGGGGGGGGGAGGAGATACTGAGAACATTATTTATATAATGTTGTGCAAATACATTTGAAACTCTAGTTCCATGGTCGGCAAACTGCGGTGCGCGAGCCACATGCGGCTCTTTGGCCCCCTGAGTGTGGCTCTTCCTAAGCCTTAGGAGTACCCTAATTAAGTTAATAACAATGTACCTACCTATATAGTTTAAGTTTAAAAAATTTGGCTCTCAAAAGAAATTTCAATTGTTGTACTGTTGATATTTGGCTCTGTTGACTAATGAGCTTGCCAACCACTGCTAGTTGAACTAAACAAAATCGGGGGGGGAGGGGGGGGGTGGGGGGGGGCGGGGAAGGGGAAGGGGATGGAAATATTTAGCAAAATTGATCCAAAAATTAACCAGAATGTTTCCAAAATCATAAAAGAAGTTAAATCAATAGAAACATATATACCTTCTCATACACAAAACATCATGCTTAGTCATTCTACCAAATGACTAAGTATACAGGTACATTCTACCAAATATGTATGGGAAGTGGTACTCTAATCTTTTATAAAATCTTTCAGGAAACAAAAAAAGAAATGATACTCTCAAACTGATTCTATGATGCTAATTGATTCTAAAACGAGAAAATGACAGCACAATATTGGAACCGCCAACCTCACACAGGACCATGGGGGAAAAACAAATTTAGACGAATATAAAAAATGAAAATGCATTATAACTAACTCCTCCGCCTATTCCCGGGATGCAAAGCAACTTCAACATTAGAAAATATGTTAGTATAAATTATCAAATTAACAGATGGAGTGTAAAAATACATGTCATTATCAATACAAATTCAGAAAAAAAAATTAAACTAGAAATAAATCTCTACAGATCAAAATTATCTACAGAAAACCTATAAAATGCACATAGTTAATAGTGAAATATTAAAAATTCTTTTAAAAATAAGAATGAGACAAAAACCTGTTGTCATCGCTTCTGTTTAAGACCATAATGAGGTTCTAACATCAAGTAAGAGAAATGAATTGAAAGAAACAAAACTGAAATAAGAAAAAGTATGAGGGCAGGACTTCAAAGATACTGGTAATACTCAAGTTGCAAAATGGGTATTTGTTTTAGCAATATTCTTTAAATAGTACAAATATAAAGTGTATATGTGTACATGTATCTCAATGAACAATGTATTTCATAAATATTTAATAGAATGTTAGAAAACTTAAGAATCAAACACAATAGCTAATATGGATATGAAATTAATTTAAATTTATACTTTTTAAAAATTATATGCTAGTTTCAATTCCTTTAAAATATAACCGATAAATTTATTCAATCTAAGACAACACTAATTTTAGATTTGAGAGTTTCACAAAGCCTGTTAAGGTGCTAAAAGTTGGTTATGGATAACCTCAAAGAGATTATTATCACCTGCTTCACTGATAATACACCACCATAGGGCCATTTTAATTGAGTCTGTTGTGATCTGGTTTTCAGTTGTTTTTTTGTTTTTGTTTTTGTTTTTTGTTTTATAATACAACCTACTCACAGTCATTAGAACTGATAGAAAAAGAAAAGAATTGTGTGCCACTCCATTCTTAGTGGCAAGAAAACCATATACTTTTGAACTTCTGTGAATACTCCATTTCAACTGAAAAATAATTACAGTTGATATCTTCAAGAATCAAATGTTTAAAAGGAGCCTTAATTTAACAATTCAGCAAATTTACTTTTTAAACTATTTTAGTCTAGATTGAGTAAATGACACATTTTCATTTTATTCTTGTCAGCCCTATTATTTTCTATTTCTTTTTTTAACTCAAAAGAAATGAAAAGAAGCAACACAGAATTTCTTTACTGTACAGAAGTCTGATTTAACTTTGTACTATTTCTCTCTCAACCAGCCTTTACTGGTGCTATTAGCTGCCACATCTCCTACCACATCTCTGTTAAAAATGAAAATCTGTATCTTACAACTCTTTGATGAGGCCAGTCAGTCTTAACAATATACTATACTGATTCCCTTCCTGACTTAACTGTTAAGTTTTATTCATTATAAAAATCTGAACCTCTTTTGAAAAATGTTCATCTTACTTTAGAAGTAACATAACATTATCAACAAAATAAAATAATAAAATTTAATACTTCATTTCAAAGCTAACTGGTTAATCACAATTCACCGTAGAAGATATTCAATTAAAGGTAAACAAAAACTTAGACTATAAAATCCACAGTGAATTAGTCAAGTTTCACATGACTTAGAGGTTTAGATTTCACTTGAATTATGAGTTGTTTCCTGAATAAAATTATATTCCATCAACATACTTGTTTCTGGAAATCTGAAACGATGAGAAGTTGAAATGGGAGTATCAATTTTACAGAAATCCAGGATGAAAGAAAAATGGTCTAAACTTGCATAACTGAAACAATTATTTGTCTCTTTCTTTTTTAATCTAAATATTTGTTATTTGTATTAGGATGGGATGAATATGAAATGCATAATCACTTTTAGAGTTTCAAATATGTGCATACATATGTTATTCAAGCATTTCACATACTTACATTAAAAACAGACATTAAAAATAAACATTAGCTTCTTAATAAAATTTTCTTGAATTGACCCTGCTTAATTTTTCCTAATTATTTTTTAAGATATTTTTTCACACCATTAAAAATCATAGCTATATGTTCCTTAAAGCAAACTGATATAGAGTTAATAAACTATTCTAAAGAACTGATTTGATTTTTAATCTAACTTTAAAAATGCAAATGTCTTTTAGCATACCAGATATGCTACCTATATGCTATCATTCTCTTTTATGTTTATGTGCTCACTGATCTGTTTATCTATAATAACTTTGTTAGTCTGTGCATATGACCTTAATCAGTAAGAATGTCAGCAAGTCATTGGTTGCAGGGAAGATAAGCGAGGAGTTTGAGATGCTGGCAAATCACCCAGGTGGAGAAGTTCCACACAGAGATGAGGTCATGGGGAAAATACCTTCGAAATTCAATGACCCATTTATTGACCCATGTTATTTACCAGATAGTGTTGTTAATTCTACACAGAAAGGAAAATAAAGGCTGTCTTTGGACAGAATCTTGACGAATCAATCTAGAGAGGAGACAAAACTGCAGAAGAGAGAGCTGTGAAAAATGAAAAGATAGTGAAAATTGTATAGTGTCTGAAAAGCCATAGAAGCAGAAACCAATTTTGCCAAATTCTACAGAGCCAAAGACACATGGGGATTTAGATGGAGCCAAGAAGAAAGGTGATCATACATTTAGCCACTTTGTAATGAATTTAAAAATGCTTTTTTCAAGCAAATATTAATCAATATGGTTTATAAAATGTTAGTTTAAACAGAAAAAAGGCCATTTAAATATTATGTGGCTTGCTCATTAAAGCAGTCATCAGAGAAAATTTCCTCTTTCCTAAGCACAAAAATGCAAAGAGTCATTGTGAAATCAGCAAACTGCAGTAATCAACCATGTCTAGTATTTTCCTGACATTATCAACCACATAATGAGATGAGACTTGTGGTTTACATAGTCCAAATCAGCTATCATTTCTCTGCTATCCCAATTTAAACCATAAATTAGCGGCACAGTCACTAAGACAGGCTTTACCCATCGTCATTTGCATCCAATCAGTTAATGACTGGCAGCTGTCTATAGTACCGATTACTGAAGGCAGCAGCTTCATGTATAATGCTTCGTGAGGCTTAAAATCATATTCAGTTAAAGCACGTGGTAGACTGAAGAACTCCAAAATTTGCAAAGGCTTTCAAAGGAAGGGGAAAAAAAAACCTAACAATGAAATAACTACATTCTCAGACAATCTGAGGAAAGACTGGCTTTAAAGGGTTTCTAATCTTTTGCCAGGCTCAAATAACATAATAAAGTAAAAAAAATTGCCTTTAGGAAGATTACTGCCAATCTCATAATTGCTAAGGAATGAACGCTAGACAGAATTATTATAAACAGAAAAATTATTATAAATAGGTTTAAAAAAGAAGAAGAAACCTGGATTGAAAGAGTTTTGCCTTGTATCAGAAAGGAAGCATATGTCACAGAGGCAGCCATGGAATCCGCTCCCAATTCTATCCCTCCTGTTATAAAGCACACCTCAGTGCACAGGAGAGCAACAGCCTAATATTTTACATGTTTGCCTTCTTTATGTATGTACACCTTATCTCTAAACAGATTATAAATCCTCTTTAAAGAGAAGGATGATGACTTTAACATTTATTATTCAGTGTATTCATTACTGAATGCCTTTTCTCCACCAGGCACTGTCCTAATTGCTACATACATGGCATTTTAAAAATGCAAAAATCTCTGCCTTCGTGTGTCTTACATTCTAGTGTATGCTGGACATATATTCAGACAACAAACACATACACATGGACGAGGTAGTATGTCAAAGAGTAATAGTAAGTGTTATAAAAAAAAAAAAGCATGGGGATAGGTAGGGAATGCTGGGAAAGGCAGGTAGTTGCAATTTTTAAATTGTTAAGAATTTAATTGGCTACTCTTTCCTAACAAGAAGTGTTTCCTAGGAAGGGGTAGCCGATTTTAAATGCAGCAATTTATTTATAATATAACATTTGACCACAGTCCTCAAGATGGTGAGGGAGACCAAGGAGAGAATATCCCAGGGAACACATTCCAGAAAGAAGCAATGACAGGTGCAAAAGCTCTGAGGCAGGCGCTCACGTGGCACACAGAAGGCACATGAAAGGGGCCAAGGACTGGATGATAGAAGTATAGGGTCCAGTCTGGGATGATGTGCTTTGACTCTGAGACAAATGGGGACTGAGTGGAGGACCACAGGCCGTTAGTACCAGAGTCTGACTTGAATTACAAAGGGATCGATCGCCAGGGCTGCTGGTTAAACACTGACTCTAAGGATGTAAAATGGAAGCAAGGGTTCAGGTCAGACATGTAAAGAGACTGGAAGTCGTCACTCCCATCCTTTCACCAAGAAAAAGCCAAATAAATAAATAAATAATCCAATGCCTTTTTTGGAGCTATCAGTGAACTGAGGTCGTGGGGCAAGCCAGGACCCTAAAATTTGGAGAGAGGAGCAAATCCAGAGTCACAGCAGAGATGAGAATACCTGGAGTAGAAGCTGTGGGAGATGGAAATTGATGGGAACAATGAACTTGTAATTGTGAGGAGTTGCTAGTGACTGAATGTGAGAGGGAGAAACTCATGGGGCCACAGCAGACTTAGGGGCCTCTACACTTCTGTGAGTTTAGCCTTCATGGACACCACCAGGTTCTCATGTAAAGAGCTAAGATGCCCTCCTGGCTCCTGAGGAGGGAGCATAAGAATAAACTTTTTGAAATACAATAGTTCCCCCTTATCCACAGGATAAGTTCCAAGACCCCAGTGGAGGCCTGGCACCACGGACAATACCAATCCCTACACAGCCATGTGTCACTAACAATAAGAAACACTGAGAAATGCAGCGTTAGGCGATTTCATCTTGTGAGAAGAACACCGAGCTAGCTTACACAAACCTAGACCATCCTTTATGTGACCGGCAGTGTAAGAGGTTCATTTACACCAGCAACACCATCAGTTTACACCAGTTTACACCATCACCACTAACACATGAATAATGTCTTGCACTAGGACTTAATGTCAGCTACTACCTCTCTAGCAACAGGAAGGTTTCAGCCAAGGTATAATCTTTTAAGATCACTCGTCTATATGTAGTCTGTCACTTAGAGAAAGCTCATTATGCGATGCATGACTACACATACTATGTTTTTTCCTATATGTACATATCTATGATAAAATTTAATTTATAAATTAGGCACAGTAAGAGATTAAGAACAATAACTAATAATAAAATAGAACAATTATAACAATGTATTGCAATAAAAATTGTGAGCATGGGGTGTCTCTCTCTCTCTCTCTCTCTCTCTCTCTCTCTCTCCTTATTGGGAGGAATCCAGAGAAAAGCCCACGCAGATATGGGGAGAAGGTGCAAATTCCACAGACAGTGGCACAGTGGGGAACTGATTTTTTTTTTCCTCATCAACATTATAACCAAATGCCATTACTCGGGGACATGCTGTTAAGCGTAGATACAGTGGACAAAGGAATGATTCACCTCCCAGGCAGCTTGGAGCAGGAGGCATGAGATTCCATCCCACTCCTTGGAATGGCAAGCAATTCAAAACTTAAGAATTGTTTATTTCTGGAGTTTTCTACATAATATTCTCAGATCAAGGTGAACCATGGGTAACTGAAAGCATATAAAACAAAGCCTAGGATAAGGAGGGACTACTGTATGCCCTTATCTGTCTCCACAACAAAGGTCTATTCTTCAGTTGAAAGACCTTGCTGAACAGCATTCCTCACAGTCCAGACCCATCTAGCCTTCCTCTTTCAACTGGAGGGGGAGATAGAGAAAACTAATAAACATGCAGCAAGGTCAGAGCCGGAGACACAAAAATGTAACTATGAAACCATACAAAACTCCCCTCCCTTTACCAACATTATCAACAGGCCTCCGGTATAATAACAGGGGATTACAGCAAGAAGAAATGCAAAACACAGACTCAGTTCTTAGAGAAGCCCACAGACAACAGGAGAGACAACAGTAAGGACACCAGATAAATGTGATGCCTCTGGTAACAGCCCAACTCCTAGCCAGACTAAAATTAAACCTCACCCTATGCCCATTTACCTCAGTTCCTGTTATCCACACATCAGGTCACTTTTAATAAAACATCCCACAGCATGCTAACTAACGACCAGAAAACAGACAGGGAGATCAGGACACACACTTTAAATGATAATCCGATGAAAGATGAAGTTGGCTCGGGCCATGGTAGCAGTGGAAGTGGTGAAAAGTGGTCAAGATCTGGAGGGATTCTGAAGACAGCAGAGATGAATTGCTAATGAAATGGAGGTAGGATGTGAAAGACAAAGTGGAGGTAGGGATGAATCCAAGGTGTGGACCAGCACTGCAGGGAAAATGGAGCTGCCATCAACTGAGATAGGAAAGGCTTCAAGTAAAACAGGTGGCTGGAGTAAGGGTTCAGGAATCCAAAATTTTGGAGGAGGTGGTTAATCCTCACCTGAGGATATTTTTCTATTGATTTTTAGAGATAATGGAAGGAAGGGAGAGAGGCAGAGAGAGAAACATCAATGTGAGAGAGACACATCTATTGATTCCTTCCTGCATTCCATGACCAGGGCTGGGGATCCAGCTTGTAACCGAAGTACGTGCCCTTGACCAGAATCGAACCTGGGACCCTTCAGCACACAGGACGATGCTCTATCCGCTGAACCAAACCAGCTAGGACAGGAATTCAATTTTTAATGTCTCAAATGATATAATAAATACTGGTCAGTTGTGTATTCATTTAACTAATAGTATTCGGAGTGCTTAATACTATAACAAAAAGACATAAAAATATATTGGAAACCAATAAAATGCTTAATAATTATTTTACCAACTAAATGGATAAATGAACAAATGATCAAATATTTTAGCCATGTCACCAAAATAACTTCACCAGAATCATAATCATCACTGTCAACAGTAATAGCAGGTAAGGCTGGAAAACATCTAGGAGTTTTCAGCCAAGTCTAGGACAGAGCCTGTTACAGACACTCCTGCCCCTCCTTTTTTTTCAGAGTAAGTCAATGTGCCTGGGTACTTGCCCTCCCAGAATACAGATTCCATTCCCCAGCCCTCTCTGCAGCTAGGTGAGGCCAATAGTCTGTGAGCAAAACATGGGGTGTACAATCTCTGAGGTCTGCTCATAAAGACAAAGGGCATACCCACCATTTGCCCCTTCTCTCCCTCTTCCTGTCAGCTGAAGTGCTGATGTGACAATGAGCCATTTTGGACCACATGGACAGGGTGACAGTACTGAGATGGCAAGGGAACAAAAGAGAAGGGGCTGGGATCCCGAAAATCCATGGCGCCATCTTATCAGCGCTGGGCTGCACTTGCTTAGATTGTTACATGAAAGAATGAGGCTTCTATCTTAGTCAAGCCACTGTTATCATGGCTCCTTGTTACAGGAACTGAAAACTTAACCAATAAATTTAATAAATCCTCAGAACAATCCTGGGATGCAAATAATGTGCTGATATTTTTCTTATAATTCCTTATTATGTTTCTGTTTTAAACAGCAGGAAAATAAACTGGTAGCACAGCCTTGTTTAATATATTTATATCTACCAGTGAAGAAAAATGAACTGAAAAGTATTCTGTGAGAACTGATTGCAACGATTTTTACAGCAAGATGTAGGTTCAGGCATCCAATAAACTATAGTACTCACTACCTAAAAAAGCCACAAGGTGAAGATTTTTCCATGAGAATATGCTATGCACTGATTTCACTCTTATGTGGGATCTAATAAACAAAATGAACTAATGAGCAAAACAGAGCCAGACTCATAGATAGAGAGCAGGCTGACAGCTGTCAGGGTGGAGTTGGTGGGGGTAGAAGGATTGAGGGGAAAAAAAGAGAAATAATAGAAAAAATAAGTAAAAATAAAGTTTCTAGTCACCTTAAAATTCCTGCAATCTATTAAACAGTATAAGTACCAACAAGTAGTTCCTTGGCTTCCAGACATGTGTTGCTCATTCACAGTAGGGGGCTTACAGGAGGCAGTGATCAATGATTTTCTCTCATCACTGATGTTTCTATCTCTCTCTTCCTTTCCCTTCCTCTTTGAAATCAATTATATATATATATATATATATATATATATATATATATAATTTTTAATGCAATACCTGACTATTTAGTCAGGGGCACTGACCTCTTTTCACTCAGACTGTCAAATAAAAAAATGACAACAGCCAACGCAATAGCCAGCCAATGTGAATGAATCAAACATATACCCCCCCTTTTTTTTGTCGGATCAGGAAAATGATATTTTTTGTTTTGTCACGGAATTTTAGCAATTCATTTATGTGTGCCATGACATGAACAAGTTGAAAATCACTGGTCTAGATAATTGTGTATATATCCTTATATACAGCAGCAGGGCACTCCATACAACTGGAACGGTTTTGTACTTTTAGTATTTAAATACTGGTACAGAATTGTGTCAGGAAAAGGAGACGACCAGTTCAAATGCAAGCAAACATACTTTAAAGCAGTGGTTCTCAACCTTCCTAATGCCGCGACCCTTTAATACAGCTCCTCATGTTGTGGTGACCCCCAATTTCATTGTTACAAATTGAACATAATTAAAGCATAGTGATTAATCACAAAAACAATATGTAATTATATATGTGTTTTCCGATGGTCTTAGGTGACCCCTGTGAAAGGGTCATTCGACCCCCAAAGGGGTCGAGACACACAGGTTGAGAACTGCTGCCAAAGGATACATAACTAAAAAATGGATTATGAAGAACAAGAGTATTTGGCACTTTTTTCTATATTTCTGCACTTAAAATGTAAACTTATTTTCATTCAGTTGTTTTCAAGCTTCCATAACCATTTAATTGACTAAAACCAGAGAAATCCTTTTTAACAGCTTTTGACTATTCACTTACAGATTTTGAGGTTTGCTAAAATAACTTTCTAAATCAAAACCAATAAAAAAAATATGATCAATCTTTACATGGTACAGTGAAAAGTTTATTTCCCCAAGTGACTTAAGAACTCAAATAAGAATGTGCTCACTACTTGGCAGCACCCCAGTTATTTGGCCTCTGCAACGCTAAGGATAACTCACGCTTGCATGCGTAAGCACTGACACCTACAGACACAGTTCCGAGGTTCAGAGGGAGACTTACCTCCAAATCTGCTAACTGTGTCAGTGTCATTCTTGTGGTGTTTACTCAGGTGATGCTTACAAAACAGAAGAGCTCAAGTATACTTAATTGTTTTAACCTGACTTTTATTACACGCTGAAAGAGGCGATGTCCATCAGTATTTTAAAATGTGGAAACCAAGCATTTTTCTAAAATCTTATGGTAGTCGATATTTTTACATAACAAGAGTTCTAATTCCCCTGGACCAGTGGTTCTCAACCTTGGCTGCACATTAGAATCACCTGGGAATCATCCTCCGGAAATTCTGTTTCTTTGTTATGGGGTGGGGCCACAACATTAGTAACAAAGAAACAGAATTTCCAAAGGATAAGGCCCAGAAATCAGGATTTTAAAAAGATTCCCAGGTGATTCTAATGTGCAGCCAAGGTTTAGAACCACTGCTCTGGACAAATGTAGCCAAGGACTTGGAAAAATACTTCCCTATTCCAAATATGGAACACTGGTATGTCTCTAAATTGCACTGCTCATCTCTTAAAAGATAAAAAGATATGGGCATTGCATAAAAGGACCTCTTCATCCTTAATGCTGTGTTTTAAGGCAAGAAGCATAGATATAAGAAGGCAGAAAGAGTAAACTGTCTAGGTAAAAGCATAAAATAAATTATTACCTTTAGCTGGGTTTACTTTTATCCCTGACCTATACAGCATTTCCTCGTTCTGCCAGTCTCCATTCCTGATTGCAGTCTTGAGTCCATAGAAAACAATTAATGTAGCTGTAGCATAAAAAATCAAGCTCTTGAGAAACCGCTTCTGGACTCTGACATAAAGGGCTCTGGCACCCACTGTAATGAGGAGGCAGAAGCCCATGCTAGGAATATACAATACTCGCTCTGCAATTACAAAGCCGACATAGAAAAACAGGTTCGTGGCAGGAACAAAGGGTATGATTAACAAAGATAAAGACAGTACAACAATGTTCTCTGTAGAAGGAAGTGGTGTTGTCTGTGGTACATTATTTTTAATGCCATTTTCTACTTTGGATGCAAAGCTGGGCTTAATCTCTGAGTTCCGGTACTCCACATCTGAATGGCAGCTATGTCCATTTGCATTCTGCTTGCCATTTGTTACAAATTTCCCATAGTATTCGCTTTCCACGCTTGGGCTCTTTAAACCACAGTAGGCAAGAAGGAGGAGTCCAATATAGAAGGCCACAGTGTGTAGGTTTCTCCAGTCACAAATTGTTTTGAGCAGAGGCACGGCATCCATTGACCAATCAAAACTGAGGGTATCAGGGCAGAGTAACAGCCAGAGGTTCTTGGTTGGCAAGTAGAAGAAGGTGAGTGTGCGAGCCAGGAGACTATCAGAATCAGCAGCTGGGTTGTCAGAGTTGGAAAAGCTTGGTGGTTTGTTTCCCATCCAGTATAAACGGGCACCCAAAAGGGAAGTCCCCCAGAGAGTTAACAAACTAATGCTGAGGAAAAGAGACAAATTCTTCCCCTGAAACCAAAAGAAAGGGGGGGAAAAATTAAGATGATCATCATCAATACCACATGGTGACACTTCACTTAACATTAGAGATGAAATACATTTTTAAATGGACAGTTAACACAGCATTATGTCTTAAATATATGACTTCATCCACCTCCTTTTTAAACATGTTTAGGAAAATTTTAACCTAAAAAAATTGACTGTGGAATCCTACTTTGTATATAACTTTTGGTGAGTAGTTTTTCTTCTCCTTCCTTTTCTAACGTACCAATAACCAAATCTTCAATGTCTTGACCTCTACAAAATGAGTTGTATATATTTCCTTCTTGGAATTAGCATCAGGTCAAAATAAGAAAACAATATGAAAGTACTTAGCATTCTTAGTAGGCATCTAATAACTGAGTTCTTTCATTTTATAATTCAGATACTGGGGAAAAACAAAGAACAGTCATGACAAAAAAAAAAAAAAAATATGGGGAGAACAGGATTCCATTCAGCTCGAAAGTAGGAATAGCATTTCGCCATGTCTATGCCAGTCCTGACTTCATTGTCTTGAATATCCTTGCAGAATTTATAAACCAGGCTTTCACCTGTACCCCAGGCTGCCACTGGCATCAGTGACATCAACCATTTAACAACACTCCTCACGAATGTGAAGTTTTTCACGTTGATGACAACTTTTTAGGAATACAATGACTTTAAAACAAACTTATTTTACGAGAAATAAAATCGTGAGATGAAGGCAAAAGGACATCCTTGTTAATGAGAATATTGTGGCAAACTCTTTCAATATGAATAAGAACTTAGTGACCTCAAACAATCTAAGTCCTGAGAATGAAGAAAATATTTGCAAATAATACATTAATATCCAAAACATATACATAATTCATACAACTCAAAGAAAAAAAAACTCAAAGAAAAGAAAACAAAACGGTCAGAGGATCTGAATAGACATTTTTCCAAAAAAAGATGGCTAATAGGTACATGAAAAGATGCTCAACATCACTAATCATCAGAGAAATGCAAATCAAAACCACAACCAGATATTACCTCACACATTTCACAATGGCTATTATCAAAAAGATAAAAAATAACAAGTGTTGATGAGGATGTAGAGAAAAGAGAAACCTTATGTACAGTTTGGTGGAAATATAAATTGGTGCACCCACTATGGAAAATAAGCATGGAAATATGCCTCATTAAAATTGAATTACCATATGATCCAGCAATTCCACTTCTAGTTATTTATCTGAAGAAACTGAAATTACTATGTCAAAAAGATATCTCGCATCCCCATGTTCACTGCAGTATTATTTATAGCAGCCAAAACATGAGACCATCTCAAGTGTGTATCGATAGATGAATGAATAAAGAAAATGTAAAATATATATATATATATATATATTTCATATATATCAAATGGAATATTACCCAGCTATAAAAAGAAGGAAACTCTGCCATTTGCCACAACATAAATATACTTTAAGGGCATCATGCTAAGAGAAATCAATCAGACAGAGGAAGAAAAATACTGTATTATCTCACAGGCAGAATCTAAATAAAACCCCACAAACTCACATATTCAGAGAACAAATTGATGGGTGGCTGAGATAGGGGAGGGATGTAAAGGGCCAAATGGCAAAGGTGGTCAAAAGGTACAAGCTCCAGTTATACGATAAATAAGTCTGAGGATGTAATGTATAGTGTGGTGATTACAGTTAACAATACTGTATTATTGTATATTTGACAGTTGATAATAGAGCAGACCTTAAAAGTTCACATCACAATAAAAAAATAAAATTTTTGTAACTATGTGTTACAAAACTTAACTTACTTGTGGTAATCATTTCACAATATAAACATACATCAAATTATTATTTTGTACACCTAAAACTAATATAATGTCTATATCAATTATATATCAATTAAAAAACAATCCACAAAGAGCAATATATCTTGAGCATGCACAACTCCATTATAACCATGCTATATTATAAGCAACTGCTACTACACTGTCCTTCCCAGACACTTGTCATTCACCTCTCTCACTGCTAGAAGCCACATAACTGGTCCTAGACTATCTGCTCTATCTCCACTCTGAACCTAATGATCTCAGCAAGATTCATGATTTTAAAATTATTAATATTTCCTAATAACTCCATCTGCATCTTCTTTCACCTCCATAGTCCTTTATTCAATTGTATGTTGAGCATATACACTTAGGTACCTCAATTCAAAATGTCCAATATACAACTTGACTTCCTACCTTCTCCAATGAAACAGTTCCTCTCCAGTCATTACACCTGAGATGATGGTAATACTATATAAGCAGTTTCTTCTTCACAACCTCTCTCCTTCCCTCTACATTCCATGCATTACACCTAGTCCTCTCACTTTCACTTCAAAATATATCCTGATGTGTCCATTTCCCTCCATCTCTTCTGTCATCACTCTAGTTCAAAATGCCAAGACTTGGATTATCAGATTAGACTCCTCCTAACTGGTAATCTAACCCTTTCCAACACAGATAATAGTGTTCCCAAATTTTAAAATCATTAATGGGAGCTTATTATAAGACCTTAGAAGTTTTTATCTCTACAAAACAATGTTTATAATTCACTGAGCAGTTTTCTTGATGGTATGTCCACTTTTATATTTCAAAATTATTTTGAACAGTATTTTAGGTATTTAAAAAGGGGTAATTCTGGGTATAAAAGACAAGGAGTAAAGGGAGATGAGGTTAGAAGTTAAAAATTCAGAATAAGAAAAATTAGAAACAACAAATGGAAATTTTAAGAGATGGGATTGTTGGTTTATATCAAATCACAATAATGCTAAATTCATAGAATTAACTGTCTCAGTGTTTTAAAAACTTCTTTGGTGGACCTGGCTGGTTTGGCTCAGTGGATAGAGCGTCGGCCTGTGGACTGAAGGGTTCCGGGATCTATTCTGGCCGGAGGCACATGCCTGGGTTGCAGGCTCAATCCCCAGTAGGGGGTGTGCAGGAGGCAGCCCATCGATGATTCTCATCATTGATGTTTCTCTCTCTCTCCCCCTCTCCCATTCTCTCTGAAATCAATAAACATATTTAAATAAAAATGAAAACTACTGTGGCAGACCTCTGCTCAAAATTAACTTTTGTAATGCTATTTGGAATTTTTAATGGCAGGGGAATAATATGTTCAGTCATCACGAATCTTTAAATTTCAGGTCTCTGCTAGAAAAATGAAATGATTCAAAGCCTCTTTATCATCTAAAAGTAACTTTTGCAAGCCATTACCTTGGCTCCTCTGAAATTCTACACAACAAAAAGCTTATAATTTCTGGATTATAGGAGAAAAATTAAAACACACAAAGCCAAATGTTAAAAGTTGTAAATAACTTGATGGATCAGGGACATAATTGAATAGTCTTAAATTCTAAAAAGGAGAAACATATCATTTGGCAAAAATAAATGAAAAAATAGATCATGAATAAAGAAGACTGAACTTGAAAATAATTCAATTTTGCATATGTACCAGAAGTCCATTTTCAAAGTGTAACTAAAGACCTTGTGTTCTTGGAGCTTCATATATCCTATTCCAGAAAAACACATCATGAGGAAAAGAACCATAGGGACTTAAAGGACAATTTTCAAACCTGAAGGACCATCCATATCAATTGTGAGCTTTTAAAAATACCAGTGCCTTGGTCTAACTAATTTCTCCATAGGGGATTGATTCTAACGCAGCTGAAGTTGAGAATCACTGCATATTCGTACAAGTCTAATTCTTAGTGATACTAAAAATACTGTTGGCCGATGGCTTTCATTTCACAAAGTTTTAAAGCTTATCTTCCTCAATCTAAATGAATAAACCATAATGAAACATAACGTTTTCTCCCAAGTGCAGGGCAAAATTGAATTCTTAGTATAATGGAGTGGTGAGCATCATGAAGGTCAGGCTACAAAGGAACTGAGATCATTGTAATAAGTAGAACTCAAGGTTGAAATATTCAAGTGTTGTTGCACTATACAGAAGACAGAGGATTTGTTCCCAGGGGCGGGGGAGGGGGGGGGTGGCGGCGGCGGGGGGGGGGGGGCAGGAAATAGTCTTCTAAATATGAATCACAAAAAGCACATAATCCAGAGAGGAAATTAAGGAAAAGGCAAAAACATTTGAAAAAATGTTCAATTTCCTTCATCAATAAAAATGAAAATCAAACTGAAAAAATATATTTCACATGAATCTAAGTGGGGAAAAAAAGAGAAACGGAAAAAATTGGACATAAAAGTCACTGAGTGACTTTGGGTAAATATAAATTGTATATTTTGGTGAGAAAATTGGATGTATTTAAAAAAATTAATACTTTGTATCCCCTACTATTTGATAATCTGGACTTAGTTACCTATTCTCTAAAAAGAAAATCTCTCTTAGATCTAAATATAAAGACATCTACTTCATCACTGTTTATAAATGCAAAAATAAGAAAATAGCTAAAAATTTCAATAGAGCAATATGAAAATAAACCATGGTATATCCATATCTTTTGAATATATAATGCAACTGAGAGGAAAAAGATACTTTTTTTTTTTTTTACAAAATATCATAAATAAATACAAATAGACATAAACTGGCTTTATGAAAATCAAATTTTTCTAAATGTTTAAATATGCTTTTCATCCTTTTAAAAGTTCTTCTTTTACATAAAAAAAGGGAAATCAGCCCTAATCTCCATTTTGTTGAAAATAAAACAAAAACTGTATCTTTCTTTTTTTTTAATTACATTTCATTGGGGTGGCATTGGTCAATATGCACATATAGGTTTCATGTGTGAATTTCTAAGTTACAAAATTACAAAATTTTAGAGGGATTTTTCTGGAACTGTCAGAAACAGAAAAATCATAGGATGGAAATCAGCTAAGAATATAATGTTCATGGTTGACAATTTTATTTCTAGTCTTTGGGTACACTACAGAAATAAAAAAAGAACTACTTATTAGTTAATCAGCTAATAATGTGACATTTATCATAAAACATCAAAATCTTTCCCACACATCACCTGAAAGATGAAGTCAAGGCTGCTGAAAAGACCCTGCCATGTTAATTAGTGGTGATGCCTTTTAAGGAGCCTGTAGTAAATTACTTCCTTCTATGCGAGTCTTTGACAAAAGAAAGAATGCAAGAGAAAAATGAAAATCAACTATAACAACTCCCCTATCACTCCAGAAAAATTGCCATGCCTGCTGGCAACTTCAATATTGTATTCTATCTCATATTTTCTGGGGCATAAAAGAAACTGAAAATAAATATTTTAGACTCGATGAAAGAAAAATGTAAACATTCTGGTGTAGAGTATGAAAACCATCATGAGACTCACTTTTTGGCAAACTAATAAAAATAAATTACTTAAGCAATAGGCTCATTTAATTCCAAATTAAGCCCTTGGCAATGATAATAGAGTTATAATAATAATAAAGTCGATAAAAATCAGTATCTGGAAGTTTTAAGAACAACTGAGAGAAAAGGCTATCCAGACATAACAACAATCCAGTATCTTTTATTTTGTAGCCATCATTCATCACTGACGTCATAGGCTTTCCTCATATCAATAATATAGGCTTCCTCTTTGCTGTCCTCCTTTTCCAAAATAGTTCTCATTAGAGACTCACTCCAAAACATGAATATAAAAGCATATTTTACTGAATTTGTGACAAGAAGTAGTGCATGACTAAAGGATAATTAGTAATTGTTCTTAGCACATAGTCATGTGATTAATCAAAGTTTTGCCATAATAAAGTTGTCAGGGTACTTCTGTTTCCCTTCAATGGAAAAATAGGTTTCCTTATTAATAATTACCCACTATATAAGATTAGAAATTCTTTTTCACATCAACTAATAGACAAGATAAAATAATTTTAATGTTTGGTATATCAAACTACATAAAGAGATTCAATGGACAGATATCTCCAGTCTTTGTAAGGAACGAATTTCAAGATTTAGGGCATAGGAAGCATGGTACAATACTGAGAAATTTATTCAACACTTTAGATTAT
Source organism: Myotis yumanensis (assembly GCF_028538775.1). Lineage (NCBI taxonomy): Eukaryota > Metazoa > Chordata > Mammalia > Chiroptera > Vespertilionidae > Myotis > Myotis yumanensis. The sequence continues at coordinate 135,657,112 of NW_027223754.1, forward strand.
AAAGAATCATTTATTCGAGATGACTCTGTATTACACCATAATACTTTATGGTCAGTTCTAAGATCTATCAGAAAGCATTTGTACATGCCCAGATAAACAAAACAGCTTAACAAATCAGTTATAGATATAATTTCACTGATGAAAATTTAGATATTTAAAAATCAGATTATCATTTACCAACAAGGTTTTCCTCAAGGGAGATTATGGTTAACTCAAAATCTAAAGAGTGTCAAAGGATATTCATGTATCTGACATTATAAATGACATATGTTACTTACCCAAAGTTTAAAATCAAACATATTTGTATTGATTTGGTAGTAAAAGGTCATTGAAAACAACAGTGTATTTTTTTTCTTATTTCAGTTACAATCACAACTATTAGCCTACTTAAAATTCCTCATAATCTTCCTTCATACATGATACTTAGCTAAATGTTGGTAAAAAAATGAACATTTAGAATACTAAACAAATGTAAATTAAAGAGAAGAAACCTAAGATGACTGTGTATTCTTCTTTTACTTATTCATACTTGAGGTTCTTCTGAATTTTACTTAAACATTTGTTTTATTTACTCTGTCAATGGTGTTACCTAGCGTCCGCACCTTAATTTTTAATACCATTTTCCAATAAAAATAACTAGGGTTCTTTGAAAAAATGAACTGATTTCAGGACTAGGGCAGGAAATACACAAGATGAGCAAGAAAGTGAGAAATTACTCAAAACACACACACACAGTGTCAAATGGACACGGGATTATATTTAAAGAGCTCCCAATGGCAAAAGCTGGAACAATTTGAGCAATAAAATAAGTAAAGCGGTATTAAATTATAGCCCAGTGTATAAAATAAATACCCATAAAGTCCATACCAAGAAATGATTCAAAAAATAAATACATGAGAGTGAAGAGACAAATGTCCCTACAGACTTTCAAATAATTGACATACATACTCCACCCTCAAAGAGGAAAAGCATAATTCCCCACTCTATCAATGTGGGTCATGCGTTCTGACTTCCTTCCAAAGAACACAGTGTGGAAGGACGGAAGTGGGAGGGATTAACTCTATGGTGGAGAAACATGAAAAACACTACCTCAGGCCCCATGGCAAGGTCCACATTAACATGATAAGTCAGGTTGATATTGGGTACCATTGGTATTATCATTATATCTGTCTTCTTCCTCTCAAAACGCATGAAAATGTAATCATGAGAAAAACATCTGGCAAATTCCAATGGAGAACATTTCACAAAACAGCTAACTAGAAATCCTTAAAAGTGTGAAGGTTGTAAAAACAAAGTCTGAGGAACTGTTTACACGAGGGGGAGCCTAAGGAGACAAGACAAAGAAGTGGAATGTGCTATTCCAGATGGCACCTTGGAACAGAAAAGGAACATTAGGTAACAATGATGGAAATCTGAGTGAACTATGACCTTTGGTTAATAATAATGTATCCGCATTGGTTAATTAATTATATATACTATACTAATGAACAATGGCAGTAACAGGGGAAACTGGGTGTGAAGTATATAGGAACTCTGTTTCATCTTCTCAATTTTTCTGTAAACCTAAAACTGTTCTAGAAAATAAAATCATTTAAAGAATGGTTGTTAGCAGAATAAAAACGTTAGAAAGCAAATAAAATTAAGTAGATGGGCTTCGATAGATCAATATCAGAAAGCTTCGAGCCAAAAATAAAGTCAATCCTCTGTATGCATGGTTTTATACAGCCTCAGATTCAACCAACCACATATCTAAAATTTCAGGAAAAAAATCCCCAAAGTTCCAAAAAGGCAAAACTTGAATTTTCCATGTGCCAGGCACTAAGCTGAATCCATGCAAATGAAGTGAGAGGTAGCATACCCTGTGTAGCCTAGAGGCAAATAGAGGTTATGTCCATCTACACTAATAAAAGACAAGCATGCAAATTGGCCATACCTTCGCTACGCCTTAAGCCACACCCACCAGCCAATCAGAGCGACTAGATGCAAATTAACCCAACCAAGATGGTGGCCAGCAGCCACGGAGCTGGAGTGAGCAGGAGGCTTGCGTTGCCCCTGGCGATGGAGGAAGCCAATCTTCCCTCCCGCCCACCCTGGCCAGCTCTGAGCTCCTCTCAAGGCTACAAAGTTTCAATTATAGAAGGTAAATAAATCCCAGAATATAAAAGAAAAAGAAAAAAGGAGAGGCTGGGAGCTTCTGTCACTGGGGGGCTTGGCCAGCCTGAAAACAGCCCTCAGCCCCTCACCCAGACTGGCCAGGCACTCCAGTAGGGACCCCCCACCCTAAAGGGGGTGTGGCCAGCCTGAAAAACAGCCATCAGCCCCTCACCCAGGCTGGCCAAAGCTCCATGGGGTGAGGGTCCTCACTGGGGGGGGGGGCTTGACCAACCTGCAAACAGCCATCAGCCCCACACCCAGGCTGGCCAGGCACCCCAGCGGGGACCCCCATCCTGAAGGGGGTGTGACCGGCCTGCAAACACCCATCAGCCCCTCACTCAGGCTGGCCAGGCACCCCAGCGGGACCCCCTCCCTGATCCGGGACACCCTTCAGGGCAAACCAGCCCGCCCCCACCCATGCACCAGGTCTCTATCCTATATAGTAAAAGGGTAATATGCAAACTGACCCTAACAGCAGAAAGACTGGGAATGACTGGTCACTATGACACACACTGACCACCAGGGGGCAGATGCTCAATGCAGGAGCTGCCTTCTGGTGGTCAGTGTGCTCCCACAGGGGGAGCTCTGCTCAGCCACAAGCCAGGCTGATGGCTGTCAGTACAGTGGTGTTGGTGGGAGCCTCTCTTGCCTCCTTAGCAACACTAAGGATGTCCGACTGCAGCTTAGGCCTACTCCCTGCTGGCAAGTGGACACCCTCCGAGGGCTCCCGGGCTGCCAGAGGGATGTCTGATTGCCAGCTTAGGCCCAATCCCCTGCAGAGTGGGCCTAAGCCAGCAGGTGGTCATCCCCCAAGGGGTGCAGACTGCGAGAGGGCACAGGCCGGGCTGAGGGATCCCCCAACCCCTGCCCCAAGTGCACTAATTTTTGTGCACCGGGCCTCTAATTTTATATAAGTGACTTGACCTTGCATGGATTTTCGTATCCTCGAGAGTCCTGGAACAAATCCCCCTTGCATACAGAGGGATTACTGCATTAACACCTATGTTAAGTGCATATTAACATTTTAACTGCTGTCTAAATTAATCCAAAAAAGATGGAACATAGAATGAAGTAAAATTCAGGTTAAATGACCACAGTTGCATATATGTATTGTATGAAAGATGACATAGTGATTTCAAATCCTGTTTGATTTTTGTCTGACACTCTATAGCATTTGTCGTATACCTACTCTAACACCCCCCAAAAGAGTGAAGTATGGAGGAAAGGATGCTTCTAAACCCGTTATTACGGTGCTTTTGTTGGCATAGTGACCCACTCTTCCTCATTGAACTAACAGTTAGTAATTCCTTGCGTACCATGGCAGGCTCCTTGTAGAGTTACCTCATAGAAACTGAGGTACCCAAAGAGTTCAATTACTGGAACCACAAGGGGTGTGCCACAGACCCTACCCAATTACACTGAAAGCAAGTCCCTGAATGCCGGCCTTCACAGTAATCTTGTTTAGTTTAAAATAAGAGGTTTAACACTTGCCACCAGGCAGTGCACTATGGTCAAATCAGGTTAGCCACGAAACAATCCACCCTTTATGAAGAAAATATGTGAAGAAAATATCCTCTGTGCTCTAAGAAACCAAAAATACTTTAAACAAAAGAAGACACCTCACTTTGACTATCAAAACACTTTTGGTTTTTATTAAACTCCTTTCTCTTATCCTTAAGAATACAAATAGTAGGAAGAGAAATCAAAATCAAAGAGCTACAAATGAACTGAATTTGGAAAAAAAAACTCTTTTCTATCCACCTCTTCTCAAGTGGGTAAGGGCTTTACAAATGTAGTTCCCGTGCCAATGGATTAAACTGCAACATTCTTTTAACTCTGTGTGGCTTCAGTGCGACAAACCAGCCATTATCCAGTCTCATTAATGAGTTAAGCATGTGAGGCCAGCATTTTGAAACCATAAAGAGATAAACTATAATGAGACTTCCCTCAGTGGGGAGGCCAAGATACAGCCGTCTTCTCTCAAAGATATCATAATGGACAGCTATTTAATGAGTGTGGGAGTTTTTCTATGAAGATACAAAAGATACCAATAAAAAATATTTTATATACACAAATAAAACTTAATATACATACCTTATAGGTAGGTGTTCATTATAAGCATGAATTCAATGCTTAGTGTTCTTAAGTGGAAATATGCTCCCACTTTATAATTGCATTTGTCTTCTGATGAATACAAAGAGTAATTCAGTGTAAAAAATAGACAAATGGTTATTTACTTTTTCTTATAAATAAAAATGCAGCCCTTTACCTATACATTTCTCAGGTGGATTTTGTCTTTATTCCCAAAATGCCACATTGACTTATAAAACAACACTAGCTTTGTTTTCCTTTTTTTTTTTTGATTGAGAAACTGAGGCAGAGTAATTAGAGTTTTTGAAAGACAATTTTCACCTCTGGAAACATGAACCAGTTTTATAATTCTTCTTTCAATACTTGGTAATTACAACTATTCAGAAATTCCCAGACAATACTGTGGCACATACTTAGGCGTTACAATTAGCAGTCAATCAGAGCAGAATCAAACAGAATTGGAATCCTTGCAAGATCAACTAAGCAGAACATTCTGGGTTTACTGAGCAAGCAGAAGGGTCATCATCACTTATACCTCCTCCACCTGCCTAAACAACCATGCCAAATTGTCAAGTGCATCAGAGTAGTAAAGCGAGTTATGGTTAGTAGAATCTATTACAGAAAAAACAACAACTCTACTTCCAAATCTTTGTTGGGTAGAATATTTGCTTTGCTCCTTTTAATACAGAAGCGATATAAGGAGCAGCAAAATAGTGCTATCAGCAGTAACCTAAACCTAGTTATCTGAAAATACACAAAAATTTAGTTTTCATGAAAAGAAGAGTGATCTTTTTAGACCAATGCAACCTCTGAAAGTGAATTTCTTTTTGAAAAGTAAACCTAGATAGCAATATCTGTTTTAAATAAACTGAACACCTTTCCTAAGAGTACAAATTAATATTTGCATCTACAAATAAGCATTTTTTAAATGCATATCTTTATTAGCTGGAATTAATCACCAAAAGGCTGAACCTCAAATTATTTTACAAAAAATTAACTAGTTGCATATTTCATGTTATACAGACATAGAAATGCTTGATATAGCTGCCAAGTGGCCATAAGCCAGATATTTGAGAACAAACTAAAATACTAAAAAGTTTCGCAGTTCTAGTTCTTTTCTGATAGTCCCTCCAAAAGCGTCTTCTTGCCAGAAGTAACTTGGCAAAAATGCGATTTTTGAAGCCTATTGGTGGTGGCTACCAATCTAAACAGAGGAAATCTTTGTGTAAACGTAATCTGTCTCATGTCTTTCATTCTCTTTTAATGTGAGATTTAAAATTAAATTTTAATCATATACTAACTTTTCAAGATTACATATGGGAATTGAGGTGTTCAGAAAGTTCACAGGCAACTTCACAAGAAGGTTTTAAAACCGAAACTGGAAACTGTGAAACCCACATAATCATTGCAGTATTTGTCTTCTACTTGAATAAGACTTCAATACACGCCCCCAAAGTTTGATCTTACTTCAAATTAGTAAAAAAAAAAAAAAAAAAAAAAAAAAATTCTGCATTTACTAATACCTTTTCTGAGTGCCATTAAAACTCTCCTCATTAATCTTCTAAGAATGTCTACCCTTTATAGCTATCATTAAATATTTCAAGTAATTTCAGACAGGGTTAAAATTGGTGTTTTTTTTTCCCCCTAAGATGTATATCTTTGATTTTTAGCAGCATTTAAAATAACTAGAATTAAATACGATTTACTGCAAAGCCCTCTCATGAGTCTTCAAAACATATTTGGATAATTCTTTTAGTTCAATGCAGCTCCAATTAGTACTAATCATTGCCATGCCCTAATTATTTAAATTAAATAAATTGAACTTACACGTGCAAACATTTTGCAATTCACCCCATATCCACTTCTCTTTTCAAGTTAACTCACAAGATTAGACAACTTGTTTTAATAGATTATTATCATTGGATTAGGTCCAAGAAGCATTCCTCTAAAGGGAATTCTGTCTGCTTTAACAGTTGTGGTTTAGTGGACGCTCTCTGACTCAAGTGTCAATCATTTTTTGACAGGCTCCTGGCCCTTAGAACCCTGCTGTGAGACCAGCAAGACCTGTTTTCCAGGTGCATGACTGGCACTCCATAAGTTTGAACTAAGCAAAGGGGAAGTGGAAGGGACTGGTTAACATACATGACTAGCAGGCTCTATCTCCTTGCTCCCTATTGAACATGCCCTTGGTCAAAGGCACTGGTCTTCCCTGTCCCCTCACGCTGTGGCCATGTTAGGCACCTTCTATTCAGCAATGAACACCAGCCTCATTATAACTGCAGAAAACTCATGCAACCCAGGCCATGGGCAGTCAAACATTAATAAAACCAAAAGATGAAAAACCTTAACAACATGCTATAAATTTTGATTACCAGAAAATAATAAAAATTACAGGATGTGTTGGAATCTTTATTTAACTTCTGTAATTCAAACAGTCCTTTTTAAGTAAGATCAGGAAATTCCATTCTTGACTATGTTTCCGTAAATACTCCTAAATTAAACACACTAGAATTTTTAGACTGAGGATCACATTTCTTAATAAATCCAAATTTGTTCAGTTCTGCAACATATCTCAAATCAGCCCACATATCTTGTTCCTTCAACAATCTAAACAAATGCAGGTCATCTAAATGATATGCTAAAGCAAGTACAAATTAAGCTCCATTATATTTTCCATGAGAGACTAGATATTATGAGTAAAGTGAGAATTGTATATAATTGCCTAATGAATTCAAACACCTGTTAAGTCATTTTATACCTCCCAGATGTGGTCCTGGCATCCAGTGAGGAGAGCAGTGCCTAGAAAATAACATTCTCTTCTGTCATTATATTTCACTATGGAATATGGGGGAAATCATTTATTGGTAGTAGTAAGATTAATTATGAATGTTCATTAAATCTTACAGAATGTCTTTACATATATTATTCTCAAGTAATTCTTTCTAAGATATTACGATGTTTGTAAACTTGATAAATTAGTATTTTCCAAAAGGGTAGGTAGAAATCAGAGAGGAAAAGTGTATCACCCCCAGACTCCCAAAGCTAATGGATAGAAAGACTAGAATTCAAAGCCATGTCCTTTATAAATCCAGGGTGCTTTGCCCCTACCTGACCCTAAACCACACAGTACCCACTTCACAACCACTATCTCCAGTATTTCACCATCCAGATTCTTTGCCTGCTCTCACCCTCTCCAATCTCAAGGTGACACCAGACTTAAAATACCACTAACTTCTACAGGAAAAGCTCATAAAGCCACAAGTGGGTAAATGTTAGAGAAATCTAGAGATCAGAACCTTATATTTGTAAAATCTCAGAACTTTAGAGGGCATCTCCTTAACATGTATTTACAGTGAAAAAACTGATGTCCATAGAGCTTAATTAAATGTGCTTCCCAAGGACAGTAAGCTATTCAGTCACGATTAGGACTACAAATTTTATCTTCTTTTGTATTGTTGACATGGTACTTTATGCTTTTGTTTATATTTTTAATCACTACTCTTTATCAAGAATCTATCCTATCTAATAATAGAGAAACATGGTAATTAACTGTAACTCCGCTACACTTCCCATTGGCTAATCAGCGAGATATGCAAATTAACTGCCAACCAAGATGGCGGCCAGCAGCCATGCAGTTGAAGTGAACATGAGGCTTGCTTGCTCCAGTGACAGAGGAAGCCAAGGTTCCCCGCCTGCCGCAGCCCAGCTCTGAGCTCCAGATGCAACAATGTTGCAATTATAGAAGCTAAACAAACCCAGAAACCTGCTTTCAGCCACCAGCCCAGCGGGCTCAGAGCTTAGAGCGCCAGTGATGGCAACAGAGTTTCAATTATAGAAGCCAAACAAACCCAGATACCTGCTTTCAGCCAGCCACGGCCTCAGAGCAGAAGCCGAGCCTCAGAGCTAAAGCCGGCTCTCAGTTCCAGTGACAGCCATAGAAGGTAAATAAATCCCAGAATAAAAAAAAAAGAAAGAAAAAAAGGAGAGGTTGGGAGCTTCAGTCACCTGCCAGCCTGAAAATGGCCCTCAGCCCCTCACCCAGACTGGCCAGGCACCCCAGTGGGGACCCCCACCCTGAAGGGGGTGTGACCAGCTGCAAACACCCATCAGCCCCTCACCCAGGCTGGCCAAGCACCCAAGTGGGACCCCCACCCTGATCCAGGACACCCTTCAGGGCAAACCAGCCAGCCCACACCTGTGCACCAGGCCTCTATCCTATATAGTAAAAGGGTAATATGCAAACTGATCCTAACAGCAGAACCACTGGGAATGACTGGTCACTATGACACACACTGACCACCAGGGGGTAGATGATCAATGCAGGAGCTGCCCTCTGGTGGTCAGGGCGCTCTCACATGGGAGGAGCTCTGCTCAGCCACAAGCCAGGCTGATGGCTGCCAGTACAGAGGTGGTGGTAGGAGCCTCTCCTGCCTCCTCAGCAGCGCTAAGGATGTCTGACTGCAGTTTAGGCCTGCTCCCCGCTGGCAAGTGGACATCCCCTGAGGGCTGCTGGGCTGCAAGAGGGATGTCTGATTGCCAGCTTAGGTGCAATCCTCCGGGGAGCAGGCCTAAGCCAGCAAGTGGTCACCCCCGAGGGGTCCCAGGCTGCAAGAGGGCACAGGCAAGCTGAGGGACTCCCCCTCCCCCCGAGTGCCCAAATTTTTGTGCACCGGGCCTCTAGTATAATATATAAAAGCCTAAGCAACCATCTGACTGGTAGCTATGTTGAGTACTGACCACCAGGGGGCAGATGCTCAATGCAGGAGCTGCTCCCTGATGGTCAGTGTGCTCCCATAGGGGGCGCGCCTCTCACCAGAAGCCAGGCTCATGGCTGGCAAGCACAGCTGTCATGGTGGGAGCCACCCCTGACTCCATGGCAGCAGGTGCAGTGGGCCAGGATGAGCATGAGCGGCCCCAATTTGGGCTCCTCCCTGGCCACCTGCTACTTGGTGCACTGCTACATCCCCTGAGGGGTCTCAGACTGGGAAAGGGCACAGATCAGGCTGAGGGGACCCCCCCCCAAGTGCACCAATTTCATGCACCAGGCCTATAGTCTATAATAATTCTCTAAAACAAGAATAATAAGATTCCAATGTCCTTGGCCTTGTATTAAAAGCTGTCCAAAATTTGGTTCATCTTTACTATCTCTAGACTTCAAACTTCCCTAATAGTGATTTCTTTGTTAGAAACTTCAAAATATCCTCAGTGATACTGATTTCCTTAATGTTCTGTATATAAATCAAATTTGCATCCATCTGCCTAATGTTGCCATTTTCTTAAATGTTCTCTCTCACTTGCAACTTAAATTCCAGTTCTCCTACAAGACTTCCCCTAATTTCTCCAGGCTACATTAAGCCCTGCCTTCTCAAAACTCTCTTATAACTTGTACCATACATGAATGACATCATATATTGCAAAGGTCAAGTCTGAGGTTGACCTTTGCAAAGGGACACTAGGCATACATAATCCTAATGGGTGTCACACTCTTACCGAAATGAGTCTCACTATTCCCACATGAATACAAGCTCCTAGATGATAAGAATTGTCTGTTTTGTTCACAAAATCATACTACCCACAGCAACTAGACAGCACCTGGCACAGAGCGGGCAGTCCGTATTGAATGGATGAATGAGTACATGAATGACTGAGCAAATAACCAACTGAATGAACAAAAGAACAATGAACACAAGAGAGCAGTCTAGAAGGGGGCTGTAAAGCCAGTATATAAAGGCAGTTTTGATACACCAAAATCATGATACAATGATCACAATCCAATGAGATCTTTCTGGTCTATGTACCTACATATATATATACAATTATTTACCTGGAGATTTTTTTGAAGTCTACTTGGATAAGTGATACTGTAGCTCATTATTTCTTTGACTTATAACATAGATTATGTCAATGTCCATAGTTTCTTTAACAATTTGATGTTTTGGAGAATCGAAGATGGCGGCATAGGTAAACACCGGAGACTGCTGCCGCAAACAACCACTTCAAAAATACAACTAAAAGACGGAACGGACATCAACCAGAACCACAGAAAGGCTGGCTGAGGAGAGACTCTTCAACTAGAAGGAAAAACAACAGCATTACGAGGCTCAGAGGAGGCGCAGTGTGGAAAATTTAAAGGTACGGTGGTGCGGTGGTGCGCGCGCAAAGCGGGCTGGTGGCTGAGGGCGCGGTTGTCGTTTTCAATCAGGAGGGAGTCTCAGACTCTGGGCTACAGATCCGGGCGAGTCTCTAGGGACCCAGACTCAAACGGGAGAAGCGGGACTGTCTGGCTACGGCCCCTCCGAGGTTTGCAGCGGTTGCTGGGACAGAGAGGCAGAGCCCCTGGGGACGGACTGAGAGCAGCCATAGCTGCTCCCTCCACCCACCCTGTTGATCCCACCCCGCCCAAACCCTGCGCAGAGCCATTTGCCAATCGCCTCAGGCAAAGGCTAGATTAGCACCTCCCCAGAGGACAGAAGTTTTCCACACAGCTGATTCCCATAGCCAGTCGGCCTGGTGGTCAAATCCCTCTAGTATTAACTACAACAATTAAGGCTTAACTAGAAGAAGACTGCGCACAAAGACCACAAGGGGGTGCACCAAGAAAGCATAAAAGATGCGGAGACAAAAAAACATGACAGAAATGGAGGATATGGAGCTAAAAAATGCAATTTTGAGGGCTTGCAATAAACTTGAGCAGAGCCTCACGAAAACTAATGAGACCCTCGATGCTACGATAAAGAAATTAGAAAGTAAGCATACACGGACTGAAATAAAGAATATTATACCCAATAGCAGACCAGAGGAGCACAAGAATCAAACCAAAGATTTGAAATTCGAAGAAGCAAAAAACTCCCAACTGGAAAAGCAAAATGAAAAAAGAATCCGAAAGTGTGAAGATAGTGTAAGGAGCCTCTGGGACAGCTTCAAGCGGACTAATATCAGAATTATAGGAGTGCCAGAAGATGAGAGACAGCAAGATATTGAAAACCTATTTGAAGAAATAATGACAGAAAACTTCCCCCACCTGGTGAAAGAAATGGACTTACAGGTCCAAGAAGCGCAGAGAACCCCAAACAAAAGGAATCCAAAGAGGACCACACCAAGACACATCATCATTAAAATGCCAAGAGCAAAAGACAAAGAGAGAATCTTAAAAGCAGCAAGAGAAAGAGGCTCAATTACCTACAAGGGAATACCCATACGACTGTCAGCTGATTTCTCAACAGAAACTTTGCAGGCCAGAAGGGAATGGCAAGAAATATTCAAAGTGATGAATAGCAAGAACCTACAACCAAGATTACTTTATCCAGCAAAGCTATCATTCAGAATTGAAGGTCAGATAAAGAGCTTCACAGATAAGGAAAAGCTAAAGGAGTTCATCACCACTAAACCAGTTTTATACGAAATACTGAAAGGTATCCTTTAAGAAGAGGAAGAAGAAAAAGGTAAAGATACAAATTGTGAACAACAAACATGCATCTATCAACAAGTGAATCTAAGAATCAAGTGAATAAATAATCTGATGTACAGAATGAACTGGTGATTATAATGAATCAGGGACATAGAAAGGGAATGGACTGACTATTCTTGGGGGGGAAAGGGGAATGGGAGATTCGGGAAGAGACTGGACAAAAATCGTGCACCTATGGATGAGGACAGTGGGTGGGGAGTGAGGGCGGAGGGTGGGGTGGGAACTGGAAGTAGGGGAGTTATGGGGGGGTGGGGGAAGAGGAACAAATGTAATCTGAACAATAAAAATTTAATAAAAAAAAAAAAGAAAAAAAAAATTTGATGTTTTCCTCTGGTGAGAGTCAGATCAATGGTACAGTATTTAAAGCCCCTATAGCACATAAGACCTATCCTTTATGGTAGAAAAAATGTTAAATGTATTTTAAATATATATGAACTGTGAAGGTAGGTCAAGTTCCTATATAATCAATACAATCAATGAAGAACAGGAGAAGAATACAATGTCTTAAGGAAGGGGCGGGGGAAGGAGAGGAAGAAACAGAGAATAAGGGAGAAAAGGAATCAGGAAGACAAGGCTTAGTCATTACACATACAAGTTCATCTGAACAAGATGAAAGAAATCAAATTACATAATACCTCTATTTATTTATTCAGCTCTAAACAAAATAGCCTTAAAATACCCACTTCACTTCCTGAGGTCTTTAGGAGGTGATCTGAAGTGTTAGGAGGATTTGTACACAAGAAACACCAGACAAATGTAAGGCATTACGGATATGACTGATACAGCAATGTCAGTTCCTTCAAAAGGATGTTATTGTGGGATCTGAGAAACTTCTATGTAATTGCATACTTCCCAGTGCCTGGAAACTGTGGTCCCAAGGAGGAAGCTATTTTTATTCTCATTTCTAAATATCCCTGTCATAAGTACAGCCACTTCCTAGGTTAGTGTTGTAGTAAATAACAAAATTTAATGATTAATTAATGAATGTAAAAATAAACTAATATCCTTGCAGCATTACATAATAGCTTGAGTATTTCTATAATACCTATAATGGACTATAATAAACTCTGCCTTCTAAAAAAGTAAATTAACAGGAACCAAACATATGATCTTTATAGCACATATTTTAAAGTTAGCCAATTTGTAGAGAACGTGATCATCTTAAAATAGACAAAAATAAAAATGGCTCACATTAATTACTTACTATGTGCTAGGAACTCAGAGATTTTAATGTATTAGCTTATTTAATCTTCATTAAAACCCTAGATTTGAGGGGTACTGAGATATAAAGGGGTAAAATCAGAATAATTCCCAGGTCATGTTGCTATTAAAGCAGCAGGCATTATATTTCCTCATGCAACCAGATATCTGTTTAAGAGAGGGAAGAAAATGTTACAAATCATTGCAAAAAACAAGACAAAAATAACTTTGAAAAGGGCCAAATAAAAAGTTACACTCACTAAGAACAATTAAGAAATAATCATTAGAATGTATTTACAGAGCATTCAGGATTTGAGATGTTGGCATGATGAGTTTGAAAAAAAGAAAAATATATTAATTTCACTTTGATTTTTGCAGTTACCTTGAATTTTTAAAATTCTGAGCCAATCATTCTAATGGTATTCAACTGCCCTAAGTGCTCTTCATTTGAACAGAATGAAAGGACCTATTTTTAAAGAGTCAGGAGGAGAGCTATAACACAGTAAATATAACACTGTCAAACTTTTTGCCACCTCTCAACTGAACTATGTCAGAACTTCCAATGCATTTATCACCAACATATTAAAAAATAAAAATCACTGTCAAAGTCAATCACTTCACATTTACTGGAGAGGTAAACACTCTAAGAAACACACCATCACCCCACCACCAACTCTGTCCCCCAAAAAAGTATTAAACTGGTATAAGATTTACTTCTCAATTTCTTTTCACTGACAGTTCTTCGTGAAAAAAGTGTTTGGTCTTTGTATTAAGAGCAACAAATAAATATGCTCACTTTTCTAAGTAATTTGGCAAAACAAAAACAAAAAATCAAGAAAGATGAAAAAGAAAATGCAAGCACCCTTATATTACAAGCTGAATTTCAACTGAAGATATATTTTTACAGCTGCTATGAACTTCTAGAGCTGGTTATTCTTGGAAACCACCTTGTGCTTACTTGGGCTTCCTTTACGGGAGAATTGTTCCCAAAGTTTACTTTATATGATTCTTTTGAATGAATATGATGTCCGGAGAGTAGTCAAAGTACTAAGTTTGTACTTGAATTAACTTTCAAAATTCTAGGGTAAAGGAGATCCTACTAAAAAGCAGGGTTTGAGGTACCTGCTCAGTGAGCTCAGTAGTACTTTGATAAAATATAGAGCAGGAAAATAGAATAAAGATCATGTGCTCTCAGGGTTACTCCAGGCAAAGTACACCTGTCTAGGTTAACTCCACTGTAAAAAGGAAAGATTAATATTCTCAACAGGCATATAAAATCCAGATAAAAATGAATGTGAAAGCACTTTGTGATTCATACTACTGTACATATATTGCCCTAAACTTGATCTTTTTGGGGTGCCTGTATGACTGAATACACATGGGTGTATAAACTAAGTCACCAGATAGAGCCAGCAAACTACTGCCTGTGGGCCAAATCTGGTGCCCAAATGTGTGTTTAGATAAAGGGTCACTAGATCACAGCCATGCCCATGTTCTCAGCAAGCCAGCAGGTTGACTAGTTGTCACGGAGCCCACCTGGCCTGCAAAGCAGAAAGCATTTACTATCTATCTGGCCTTCTGAGGTGGAAGAGAATGGTAAGTTCTCAGTCAAGATTCCTATTTAACACCTGATGGTAGTTCTTTTAGGTTTTTTGTTTTTGTTTCTTTTTTCTTTTAAGTTTTTTTTTTAATTTTCTTAAAGAGAAGGACGAATTCATTTTCGTATTTAAAGAAGGCATGCTATTTTTCTTGCATAAGGAAAAGGATCACAATCAATTTCTAATGATATGCCTAAAATGATAGCACAGCTAATGTAAAAATGACATAATCCACTACTTTGGTTTGCACAAATTATTATCATTAAGCATTAGAAAGTATGTCCAGCTGGCATGGCTCAGTGGTTGAGTGTCAACCTATGAACCAGGAGGTCACAGTTCAATTCCTGGTGGAGCACATGCCCTGGTGGCTCAATCCCCAGTGTGGGGCATGCAGGAGGCAGCCGACAACGATCCTATCTCATCATTGATGTTTCTATCTCTCTCTTTCTTCCTCTCTGAAATCAATGAAAGATGTTTAAAAAAATAATTATAAAGTATGATTAACTTCTGAGAGAATCCATTTCAGATAATCAAGTGTTAATAGTGTTTAAGTTTAAAAGATAATGAAAAAGACAACTTCAAACCATGATACAAGGATATCATATGGAGGTATTTTAAAACAAATTGTTTAAAAAAAAAGAGTCTCAAAGGTGAAACAGAACATATAGCCCAATTCAGTTAGCAGCAAATAGGCCGTCCTCAAAATAACAACAACAAAACAACCTATTATTTTAAGTGCTCTGGGATCTGATCTTCTGTTCCTTAGAATGAATGAAGAATTTAATGTCTGTATACTTAATCCATCTCTCCAATCAGATTATTTCAAAGACACAGAAAGTTAGGATTTTACTCCCAACAAAGATTAGTAGTAAAATTACTTTAAGGAATAGAATGATATAATTTGATTCTTGAAGCATCCACAGAAACTCCCATATTAGGAAAATAACCCCTGGGGAGGTTAAATGACTTGTCCACAATGACATAACTAGTGGCAGAAACCGTGCGAACCCAGGGCTCCTGATTAGGACTGCAGAATGTATGTCATTATGCCATACAGCCACACTTTTCACAGCATGTTCCCTTTATCTCAGAAATCACAGTTTCTCTCAAAAACATTTCTCAGAGGCTTTTGTGTAATTAAACTAGAAAAAAGGCTACCAGCTGCACGCAAAGGTGTAGGTTCAAGCAACCTTTATATAAATCTGATGTAAATCAGCAAATGTCTTAATGGCATATTAAATTTTTATAGAACCATTCTGCCACAATTAACTTTATGTTATTGCTCTTTTAAAATTGCTTAGAAGTGAATTTGCCTCTAGGAAGCAAGTGGGGGTACATGTTAGGATAGCCATTACTTTAAAAGGATAAAGAAATACCTCACATTCAGTCCCTTTTTTAAATGTTTACTATGTCTAAAAATGTTTCCTTTTTTGTAAGGTAATAGAATGAAGATTGAAATTGGGTTTAACACAGATTTTTACAAGCACCTTTATACTTGGATAAAACTTCTGGTCAAAGCGAAAAACAAGTCAATTATATGTATTTAAATACAGCTAAAGTACTTCTGCATGTACAAGACATGTGCCACAGCACTGAGAGGCAAATGCATGAGAAAAAATAAGAGGCCCCCAGGTTCCTATTTACACTGTAACCACTATTACTCATTCAAGAATCAAGGGCCGCATAGACCACGCACAGGAAGCAATCAAATACTGATGTCAGAGTCTTACTCCGGAAAAGCTCATTGATAGAAGGGCCTACAATTTATCATAGTTTTGAAAACCAAAACAAGGATCCAGGCATTCTGATCGAAACATAAGGATACCCTGATGACCCAACTCCACTACCAATGTGTTAGGCAGTAAACAGGACAGGCAAGCATATAAACACCACCAGCGGAAACATTCACAGTTCTCAGGAAGGGTTGGACCAGTTTTGCTACCCACATGGCTCAGCCTCAAAACTGTTCTCCACAGATCTTGTTCAATTGGTAGCCACAGTAAACCAGTAACCTCCTTCATCCTTAATTTAAAAATATGGAATTATGATTACGGTAATAGTTGCAAAAACTCGGTGAACATACACTGGAAACCAATAAAACGATACACTTAAAATGGATCAACTTTATATGTGAACTATATCTCAATAAAAGTTAGAAATAAACACAAAAACCTGATCTAAATGGATAAAAGCATTTATAACCTTGATTTATTCTACTTACTGTAAAGATTCCTCTATTTCCCTTCGAAAATACTAAACGTTTCTTACGAAATGCTGCCAGGTTAGGGGTGTTACATAAAACAGAGCTTATGCACCCTATCACCTTTGAATAATTTTTTAAAGGTCAGAATCACATCTGGTCATGAGTTTTAGATATTAACCAGTGACTTTGTAGCCCTTTTTGATAATAAACAGAGGAAAGCTCAGATTCCAAAAACAGTCTTTACAGCCCACATTAAACAAGACCTGACGTCCTGAGCAGTTCAGGGCAGTCACACAGGCACTCCTTGGCATCACAACATTGCTTTACGTTCTGAATCATTTTATATTTTTGATGAAATTTGCAGGAAAATATTTTTTTCTATTTTTCTGTTGTTTTAATATATTTTTATTGATTTCAGAAAAGAAGGGAGAGGAAGAGAGAGATAGAAACATCAATGACAAGAGAGAATTATTGATCGACTGCCTCCTGCATGCCCCATACTGGGGGTCGAGCCTGCAATCCAGACAAGGATTTGAACCCTGACCTTCTGGTTCATAGGTGGACGCTCAACCACTGTGCCACACTGGCTGAGCAGAAAATATAGTTTTTATCCAAACTGTAACCAATGTAGCACAGACTCATTTTTTCCTTTATAAAGTCATTAGGAATAAACTGCCTGTCAAGGACATAGAAGTTAATACATTTGATTAGCAATGATGCAGCAATATGAAATTCAGAGCCAAGCCAAATGCTTCAATGTGAAATGACTCCAGATAACTCTTTTTTGCATACTTCTGAGAAACACTGTGCATTTCGGAGGACACAGAAGTCAAAAGGAGCTTTAAAGATCTAACCCAGTCAGCCTCAAAGAACACATCTACAATGCATCTTTTTTAAGTCTGCTCATTGTAGGGCAAAGTCATGGTGGGCATGGTATGCCCTTGCAGGCCAATGTGATGTTGAAGGTTAAACTTGGAATGCAAGATTTCCATGCCTGTTCTGGGACAGGAGGATGCAAAAGAAAGAGGGTTTCCAGTCCTTGATCTTAAGGAGATTTCTAAACCAACTACAGACAGTCTTCGGGTTACGTCGGACTCCACGTACGTAGTTTCGTGGTTATGTCGCCATCTCACATTCATTTATTAAAAAAAAAAAAGTTCCGTCATTTCGGTGTACATGCATATGTGCTTTATGTTTTTATTATTTATTTACCACAAGTAAAGGTCAGGAATTATCTTTCTTTTAAATTTTTTTTTACTGTTTCACTTCATTACTGCTGCGGCTGTGCTCCATGTGAGTGACGTAGGTGCTTATGGAGGTGGGTCCCTACTAATGGTGCAAATCGCGTTACATCAGGCCGTAGAAACGGATCTCCAACGTAACCCGAGGACCTACTGTACACACATCTATCAGTACCACCCATTTAATACTTTAAAAAATCAGGCCACTTTTTACTGGAAGGAACTCAACTGGGAGACAGTGATCGGCACTAGAATCACTAGATTTACAATTAGCATTGCCTTTGAAATCCAGTCTTGCTGCACGTTGATTGGTTCAGAGGAGTTTACTCAACCTGTTGTAAAACGGGGTGCCAATAACAACCCCACATGACTACTGTGACTGTTAAGTTGGAAAATAAATGTAAATTCCAAAAGAGCATAAATTTGTTTGTTTTCAATATTTTATCCTCAACATCTTAGAACAGCGTCTCATATCTAGAAAGCACTCAGTACCTACTTATCAAACATTTTTTTAAAAAGAAAGCACCTAGTACATTTCTTATCACATGATAGGCATCTGAAACCAAATGAAATACACCAGCACAAAGTGGTTTAAAATAAATAAATAAATAAACGAAACAAAAACGCCAGGGTGCGCTGAGCTGCTTAGATGCCACTCCTCTCCTGTCCCTCTCTCAGCCTCTCCCATAACCAGGTACGTTAAGTGAATGGACTCCTGTGCTTCTCTAGAACTCCACATGAGATTCTCTTCCCACTTAGTGCAGTGACAATTACTGAATACATGCTCTGTGCTTCCTAGGGGCTGGGAACATACATTATCCATCTGTGTATTTCTAGCACCCGTAAAACCAGCTGCTGCATGTGGGAGTGCAGATTACTTGTATCTAAAGCTATTGCAGGTAAATATCATTGGTCCCAAGGCCAAGTAGTATGAGAAAATGGTTGTTTCTTTCATACATTATTTCAGTGGTTCTTAACCTTCTGGCCCTTTAAATACAGTTCCTCATGTTGTGACCCAACCATAAAATTATTTTTGTTGCTACTTCATAACTGTAATGTTGCTACTGTTATGAATTATAATGTAAATATCTGATATGCAGGATGGTCTTGGGCGACCCCTGTGAAAGGGTCGTTTGACCGCCAAAGGGGTCACGACCCACAGGTTGAGAAGCACTGCATTATTTGGATCTTCCAGTGGAGCTAAGCTTATATAAAAAGAGTATAATGGGAAGACCATACATGAGCATTACAGTTAGACACTGGGAATGAGATCCCTTTTCCACTATGTATTATCTGTGAATCCTTGGGCACACTATTTTACTTCCATAAACTTCAATTTCCATATCTGTAAATGAGGTTAATAATACCTACTCTCACAGAATGGGACAAAATAATGCACAGAAGACACTTTGCTAGCACACAGTAAGCCTGGCTAAATGGTGATTGTTATCATTATTACCACCAGCTCTGTGTATATGCAAATGAAGGCTAATGAATTCAAATGGGTTATTTCTCTTCCTTTTTAAACAATAAGGAAGTCAGCACAGCCCTGGAGAAGATTACACTGCAGAGTGCAAGAGAACCAGAGTGCAAATTATCCTGTCCAAGCACCAGAAACTTCAGGCTGCTGCTGTGACAACTTCAATTCAGCCCATTTCTCACCCAGCCAGCCCATTTTTCAATTGACACCTCCACATTTTCTCCTTTCTTGCTATTTTACCTCTGAAATACATTCATTTTTGGAGTCATGCTCACTTTTGACCTTAGGATTTGAATATTCACCCACCAGTGAGAAACACATTCCAGGAGTTAAGAGGAACAGGGAGAGAAACTCTACACACAGCTGATATGTCTACTGCTAATGCCTAAAATTTCCCTCGCCCCCCAGTTGGGTGCCTTGCCAAGTGAGAAGAGGGTGAAGTGGGGCTGTTTCACTATTAATTCTCCACTCTTAGACCAGTCTCAGGCTCAGCAGCAGACCCCTCCATTCAAGGGAACCTATCTCAAACAGTAATACACTGTCAGTAAAGGAAAGTAACCAAAATAGGAAGAAAAGTACAGTGATTTCAGTCTCTCCAGGTTAAGCTTCTGACAGCCAGGAAAGTAAATATTCCATTTGAATGCGAGTTTAAGTCAAGCTGGGGTCCTAGGATGACAAAAGGCAAACACACTAATTCTGCAGTTGAAGCTATTTGTGGGTAGGCAGGGGAGGCAAGAAAAGGAGGGGCCTGAAATAAAGGAAGCAACAGCAACAAAACAAAACCAACAATGCCACTTCAAAAAGCACCCTGGAATTCTTAACATAGCAATAGAGAATCTTATGAAGGTCAGAGTCTTAAGTAATGATGAACTTGAGGGATGGGTACATGGAGGTAAATTACTAGTCTCCAGTCTTAACTGGAAGATGAAAATTACTTCCATAGTAACAAATTTTTTCATAAATTAAAGAAGGGAAGCAAAATTAAAGGAGGATTTATAAAATCGTTAGACCTAGAGGAGGAGACTCTACCTTCAACTAATCTAGTGCCTGATTTCTGTGGGCCTCCAGTTCTGTTAAAAGAGAGGAGGTAGCATGTAGACAATCTCTAATATCCTTCTCCAGCTACAAAAGTTTGTTTTTATGAAAATTGTATGTATGATATCATATGAGAATATCAGATTCTCAATGTTCATCAGTGGTTCCCAAACCTAGCTATTCACTAAATCACAGGGATTTAATCCTGCTCCCTCTCCACCTGCCTGCACTCAATGCCTCAGAGGGAAGGAGGGGTAGGGCTGTGTGGAGGCAGGCAAAGGGGCAGGTGGAGGGGAGAGGGTAATGGGGACATCTGTAAGAGTGTCAACAATAAAAATTAAGGAAAAATTTTAAAAAATAAATTAAAAGTAAGCAGACCAAAAGATTCTTATTCAGTAGCTTCCAGTTGTATGCTACAATCTCTGGTTTAAACCACTTTCTCCATGGCAAGCTAATAATCAACCACATTTGGAATATTCCAAGGAAACTCATGATTAATCCTACAATCTTTAACTATCACCCTCTCCCACCCCACCCCATGTATCATCTATCAAATAAATCAAAACTTTAAATACTGGATTTTCTGAAATCAAAACCAATTTTACATATGGTTGTCTCCGTTAGCCAAAGTTTAAGATTTAAATTTCTGTAAAAACAATTTGGTCTAAATGCAATTCAAGTATCCAAAATATTTTATAAAATTTTTGGTAGCCTGAAAATAGTATTACTTTAAAAACAAGATTTCTTTTTGCCTTCTATTCTCTTCCTAGGAGGTGGGGAAATAAACTAAAGCATTGAACCACAATAAAAGCCAGCCTCGCTGTTTTTCTCTGCAGAGGTTGTTATAACAGAGATTCTGGAATCAGCTGCAAAGATATTGCTTGCCAGGGAGGGGAAGGAAGGGGGAGGAAGAGATCAACATTCACCTAAAGGTGATAACAGTGTTTCTTTCTCCAAAGAAAATGAGACTTGCATGCAGTCAGATATTGGCAGCTATTGAACTAATCTTCCTTACTATAAACCTGGCTAAAAGGAAATATATAGGAAACAAGGTGGTGGGGGGAGGAGAACAGGAAAGTCAGTCTCCCCTCCACCTTCAGATATATAAGCAACAGCACCATCCTGAGCCCAGAGTGCAAAAAATCAGGCTATGAAAGTCTGAGATGATGGCAAACGAAGACAAATGTACATATAATCGTGTTCAATCAATCAAACAAAAGATAAATGATTGAATCGTCTGTTTGAAAGAATTATTCTTGAAAAGGATTTTTCTTCAACATTCTTTTAATTACCAGCATTGGTGAACCACCATATAACAAAGACTCCAGTTTTTGTTGATTGACATTTCACCCTGCATCCCATTAGAAAAGCCACAGCCACATTGAGTGCTGTGCACAATGAAAAAAAGTTTGCTACTACTGGAAGGCTGTGGAAACACATTAGAATGATGATGACTGTGGTGATATCTACTATAGGAAAAGAATTTGGCTAAAAAGCGAACATATCCTATATTCATATCTAACAACTACCTTAAAGGCAAACATTATATTCCCATTTTACAGACCATGTAATCGAGGCTCCAACATGCTTAGTGATTTGCCTAAGGTCACATGCTTAGAAAATGATTTAAATCGAATTCTGCAGGCTGCAGTCCTATAAGAGTCTTAACTTGCAACTATTCATGAAAAAAATTAGCCAAAAAACAAATGATTATTTAAAATAAACAGCTGTTGTTTTCAGTGTTAGATATATTTAATATTTTATCTCACTATGTCATGAGATCTTAAGAAGAAAGAAACTACACTGAATAGAACACATAAACTGGCAACATTCTGACTAAATCCTAAATTTAGGATAAATAAAAAATTCTATGTAATTTGAAGTTTTCCATTACATAAAAGTTATGAAATACACTCAAATCATTCATGTATAATCTGGGTGTAATTTAAGTAAGTTACATAAGCTTGTATTCATGCAGCCTGTTCTGATGGAACATGTAACACACACATCTTTTATAGGGAGAGGGACTAAGATAATGCTAACAGGTATAACAACTCAAAATTCATAAATTAAAATATTAAGGTTTTCTCTTATTTTAGTTTTTAAATATATAAAATTTCATTATTTTTAAATATGTTTTTATTGACTTTAGAGAGAGAAGGGAAGAGAGATGGAGAGAGGAAGAGAGTGCAACATGGACCGGATCAGCTGCTTTCTGTATGCTCCCTATTGGGGATCAAGCCTGCAACCTGGGCATGTGCCCTGACCAGGAATGGAACTGGCAACCTCCTGGTACAACTGAGCCACACCAGCCAGCAAAATTTCATTATTTTTAAACACAATTGATATTGAATCTGATGAACTCTATTAAATGTACTTGATATTTTAATGGAATAGCAATATTTTAATGGAAACTTTAGATATATTTTCCATTTCTTCACTTACTAAAAGTGAAGTCATTTATTTGTGTTTAAATGTCCTTTATTTTCCCCATGTTGTCTCTGCTGTTTTCTTTGAATCTTTCATTAATTCTAAGAAAAGTGATAATCATATACCCAAATGCAGGCATTACAGATTCCCCCATCATAGCAAAGAGAAATATGACACTCTTTGCATTTTGACTTCCTGAAATTAAATGGATAAACATGTGGAGAAAGAAAGTGTCCTTTGGAATGGAAACACTGCCTTCACTAATCAAGGCCATAATTACTGGAGAAACATATAATAAATTCTGAATGCATGCTATTTCACTTGATGCTGGAGTTATAATCGGACCAACAGAGCATACAGGAGCCATCTGGGTGCTGCAGAGCTGTAAGGACAAACCCAGAGGGCAAGGGCACAGCGACCTTCCTGGCTCCAAGTCATCTCAGACTGTGGCATTAGGACTATTCTCTTCTGATTTGTTATTAACCTTTTTGAAGAAAGAAATACCATGATCAATAGGTATGAAACTTGATGTTTAGAGGAAAACTAAACATCACACCATGCAACCTTATCACTGCATCACATTTCAATCAGATTTTAACTATCAATAAATTTGATTTAATACTCAGTTTTATCTACCCTACCTCCTGCTCTATTCTTATCTTTTAAGGAATCCCTAATGCACTCATGGAATGTGGCTTTCTATTGCTAAAATTTCATTTGAGAAATCAACACTAAATTCACATTTTTATTATTCCAGGTATTTAAGACAGGGATTTGACTTCCGGCAAGGACAATGGACTTCAAATTCGTGCAAACCACATCATTTCGTTTTCTGGGAAACTGACAGTACCAGTTGAAAATGAGTAACCTGATAATCACAAGATCCTCCTCAGTTAGTTTGATTCCTCTGAGGCAGGTTATCGAAAATTGAGCCGAGTGATGTAATACACATCGCAGACTGTTATGAGAACAGCATAGATGATTTCAATGAGACTCATTATTTATTCATCACAACTTGTGTGTCATTTTCACTGACGGTATAGTGATTAACTGGTTGAAATTCAGCGCTGACAGAGGATTTAATTCTGTACTGTAAAAAAAGGACCCTTTTTAATCACCATTGTCTTCCTGTAGAAATGAGTGCAAAACAAAGAGGGATTCTGTACTTGTGGCTATTCAGGGTAATATTGGAACGCTGTACAGCAATGCTGGGAGAGCAGGCACAGGACAAAGCCCTTAAGGACTCCCTGTTTTTCTCATTAGGGGTGTACAATAATATGCCAGATATTATAGAATAACAAGTAAAATCATACTAATCTTCAGAAAATAAATGTTTACTTTAATCCCACAGAACAAGATAAACACTGATAGAAGAGATCTTCACTGAATTAGTTATAACCCCCACTCCTGAGTCTGATTCTTAATCTCATCACCAAAGGGACCCCTCCTCGGGTTTAGGAGAAGGACAGAGAAAAAGTCCCCCCAAGTGGCAAGAAGGCGCTAGCCTGCACATTCCCAAGCTTCTCCCATGGACCATTTGAAGTGCAAGCCCATTTAAAACCCACACATTGTCTCCAAACATTATTAGGGATTATGTTTATAATTATAACAGTTGACATATCTTAAAAGGCCCCTACACTGTTGTACACACCAGCTATCTCAATGTACCTCCACACCAGCTATCTCAATGTACCTCCACGCCAGCTACCTCAATGTACCTCCACACCAGCTATCTCAATGTACCTCCACGCCAGCTACCTCAATGTACCTCCACGCCAGCTATCTCAATGTACCTCCACGCCAGCTACCTCAATGTACCTCCACACCAGCTACCTCAATGTACCTCCACACCAGCTACCTCAATGTACCTCCACGCCAGCTACCTCAATGTAACTCCACGCCAGCTACCTCAATGTACCTCTACACTAGCTACCTCAATGTACCTCCACGCCAGCTACCTCAATGCACCTCTCTAAATTCCTGCACTCTCTGTGTCTGCCAAAACGACAGCTCAGTGGTCTCCAGGAACTTCCTATGAGTTCCCCTCTGCACAATGCACATGCTCTACCGTCCACTTTTCCTCCCCTCTCCAAATATCAATGCCTACATTCCAACTATCCTTCGGGGCCCCGCACAAAGGTCTCTGCTCCAGAAGTCCCTTCCCTGATACCCTGGGCTGGAAGTAACCTCCCCTTCATCTAAACTCCCCTAGCACTCCCAACGGCGCACTACAACCCTCACTACTTTCCAGCTTGAATTTCAGTTCCATAGCTACAGGCACTGTCCTCAACTTCCTTCTACTCTTCAGTGTCTTTAAGGACAGAATTTTGTCAATTCATCTTTGAGTCCCCACATTGCCAAATACAGGGCCTTGCACAAAAATGAAAATGATGATTTGTGAGACTAGATTGCTGTTCCAAGGACTAACAAACACTCTAATGCGAGCATCACCAAAGCTCGTGAGGCTACCCAAATTTAAATTACTCAACCCGAGTACAGAATCCTCTTAAATTAGCTCAGCAAAGAAGCCAACCTGCAGAAATAAAATACCTTATTAATCTTTGACTTTTTCCACTGTAAAGTATTTTTGAACCTCGACTTTATTTGTGGTATTATCTGGTTAGCAGTGCTGGCAGCTGCTCAAAGTTTTAAAGGACTATCGGTCATGAATATTAAATGCTACAACTAATTTACTGGGAGGAAATCCAAATTCATTTGTAAGTGCATGACAAATAGCCCCAGTTTCAATACCGCTAGGAACTACTGTGATCAGAATCGGAGTATCTTGCTCTAACTGGATTCTCAGAAAGTCAGGTGTAAGGCAAATAAAGGGAAAGAAAAGAGAAACAGGACTTGAAGTGTAGCACAGATGTTGATTGAAAAAAAAAAAAAATCAGAAACAGAAATATGTATCACATTTCACTCAATGCAATAGACATGAGGGTCACATCTTGAGTAAAACCATAACCCACCCTACAAAAGGGACAAAGCCTTAAATGATAACAGATTCCACCAATGCCATCCCCAGCAGGTAATCAAATAAAAAGGCACATGTGGATTCAATGTGTAAATACCTGCAGGGTATTCGACTGGCTTTTCAGGCTGTTATATAAATGGGGAGTCACACACGATGTCAGCTGTACAGAAGTACCACGTTTAATCTCTTCGGTGTTCAAATAGTGACAAACCAAAAACCTTCAACAGAACATTAACTCCCACCCTCAGAAACCATTCTGAAAATAAACCTTGTAAACGGTTTGGAAATACGGGGTTGTTGGCTAGTTTAGGGCTGATCACTGCATACTGATGTGAGAATAAAGATCATAAAGATTAACTTCACTCACCATAAGCTACCTCCATCATTCACACCGTGCTTAGTATTAAAATTTAAAAAGCACATTTATAATGAACAAGATATACTAACAAGCAACATAGAAACAGACTCATAGATACAGAGAACAGACTGACAGTTGGGAGAGGGGAGGGGTTAGGCAGCTGGGTGAAAAAGGTGAAGAGATTAAGCAAAGGAAAAAAACGCATAGACACAGACAAAAGTTTGGTAATTACCAAAGGGAAAGATGGTGGGGGGAGGTAGAAGAAGGTAAAGGAAGAAAAAATTATACTAGAAGGAGACTTGACTTGGGGTGGTAAACACACCGTACAATATACAGATGACGTACTATAGAACTGTATATCTGAAACATATAAAATTTTATCAACCTGCAGGAGTTGTCACCTCAATAAATTTAAGAAAAAATAAATACAAATAAAATAAATAAAAAAGCATATTTAGAGAAACTGTTAAGAGATCAAACTAAAAGGGCTTCATTTTTCCAAATTATCTTAGGCTATTAGAATTGCTTAGACTGACTTTCAGATTTCCTTAAATTTTTTTTTTCCACCTGTAACTGAATAAGTGATTATGAGGCTAATAAGGGAGGAAAAAGATGTTTCCACATTAAAACAGTTAACAGATGTTAAATAAGCACAGAAAATAGCCACTAGACAAGCAATGACTGATGTTGGGTAAGTAAGAAAAACGTTGCTTTTACTGATTTTATTACCCATGTACCTCCTGGGGCCATGAGAGACTTGTAAAAAATTTTGTGGGCAGATAAAAGTCTAGCATTTGTTTGCAAAGCTAGTTTAAGTATATTTCACGGGTCTTCCCTACCCCCACCCTTACTTTTTGACCATATAAAACTAAATAAGTGAAAGTCATCAAAAGAAGGCAAAAACAATCACTTGGTGAGACTTGGTCACGAAAATGTATTTTTCAACATTTTTCTGACATGCATTTCTGCCAACCCCATCTGCCAGACCTCACTAACCAGGAATGAAATCCTCATCATATAAAGGGAAGAATACAGAATTTCACTTGAACATATCAAGCACATTATTTTTAAAATATAAATCTTAAACAAGTGTAAATTCATTAATGTACTAGTACCTACTATGTGCCAGACAGTGTGCTACATTCCAAGAATAATGTAGGAAACATTCTGAAACTAAGAAGTAGGAATATTTCTAAATTTTGTTTACAATGTTATGAACACTAATTTTGTTCATACACATTTCAGAAGATTTTATATTTAGTGTTGTTTTTACAAATCTTATTTCATGTCATATTCAACCATATTATTTTATAAATCATATGACTGTCAATAAGAATTTAAGTTAAATATTAATTTTTTAGCATATTCAGAACAGCACCTGACAGATATAAACACCAAATGTGTTTATTAAATACTAAATAAAATATCTACAATATGTCAGGCACTTACTATTTTTCACATACTTCATTGAAGAAAAGTATAAATTTCATATTGGCTTTGCAGAACTGCACAAACCTTATACATTGCCCTGACTGGGTAGCTCAGTTGGTTAGATCGTTGTCTCTGATATGCCAAAGTTGTGGGTTTGATCCTCGGTCAGGACACATACAAAAATCAACCAATGAATGCATAAATAACTGGAACAAATCAACACCTCTCTCTCTCTTCCTCTCTCTCTCTTTCTCCCGCCTTTCCTCTCCCTCAAAAATAAAAAATAAAAACATTTTTTTTTAGAAAACCTTAAGTATGATATGGACATGCATAGCATTTGCATGAATGAGCCTTTTAAATAAAAAATGGCAGCCAAGAACTCTAGTCAAATTCAGCCATCCCAAGGATTTTTGTGTGGCCCAATAATAACCAACATTAAAAAAACAGATGTCATAGAAAAAATCCAGATGTCTATCTTCTCAGAAAAATCTTAAAGTCTACCAAACCAAAACCTTTATTTACTTATTTCTTTTTACTGCAGTAATGGGATGGAGTGCAGTACGAGTTGTAGGGCAGCACCTTCTGCCTGGCCCTGGTACACATTTGAGTTTGGGGACCAGGATCTGAAAAGAGGTACAGAACCGAAACCACTGTGAAGAAAGAAGCTGAGGGTGATCGCTATGAGAAAAATAATACTGACAAGACTGAAAAAGTGGGAATCTTGCTCCTCTAGTTCTAATAAACTCAAGCTTTCAGAGGACCCTCCATTTTTAGATCTTGAGTGCTGACTGGTTCTCTAGTTTGCATAATAGAGTTAAACATTTGTACACTAGAGTTTTCTGTTTGTATATGTGTTATATTTTTATGAGGCAGAAAAGTTTATTTCATCTGGCAAACCCAGGATAACTATGTTGCAGAGTTAATTGGTAAGATATTTAGGATAATTATTCTTTGAAGGTTTAAAAGAACCTTCTAACTAAAGTTTTAATCCACTTCCTTGTCTCTTCCAACTCACCCAAGCATTTAAAATCTATATATTTAAAAAAAGAATATGGAATTTTCTATAATTTCCATATGTAATCTATGCCAGCATTTACAAGCCCCACAGTCATGAGATTCTAAATGAAAGTTTGTGCTTAAATGTGCATGATTTGGCTTCACTAGATCTCTAATTCACTTGCTTTCAAACCACTATACATTTAAAGACAACTAGACAGTGACATCAGAGGCATGGCAGTGTGAGAGATCCCCTCGGTCTCCCCCCTTGATGTTTCAACAATTTAAACAGCTATAATTCAACAAAGTCTTCCCTGCTCAATGCACAAACACACCTGAGAGAACCGAGCACTGAGAAATCTAAAGGTGAGCAAGTGGGAATGAACCGGGAAGAAGAGAAGGTAAGTGCTGAGCTGAGCCACCTGCAGCCAGGAGTTCAAGGTGGGGCTCAGCCTGGAGAGGGGAAGAATCAGGTTTTGGCTGGCACTCCCTTCAGTCAGGAGGAGCAAAGAGATTAGGGGGACATTCCTGCAGGAGTTGGCATTATGAGCTACAGCTGAACCCAGTTGTCTGGTGGTTGGCATTCCACTCAGAGAAACCAAAGTCATGGAGCGTGGCTGCCCCTTATTCTCCTAAAGCTTGCTTCCTTCAACCTTGTTTGCAGAGCACATTATCTGCAAATCTGAGAACTAGTACTACAGAATCACCATTTCCCTGAGCAAAAGGCCCACTCTGTGAATGGTCTCAGGATCAGGGCAAGAAGAGAATTCCACAGAGGTCCGAGGTCACAATTACTGAAGGACAAAGCAATTTAGAAGGTGGACAGGTTATCCCAGTCCACCCTCCCCCCACGCATCATGGCTATACTGACTGCAGTGTCTGGCAGTAGGGGACAGCACTGAGATATCACAAATTTGAAGCCCCACGGCCCACCACGTTTGTTCATTGGCAGGGTTGGTTCCCTAGGACTGGGGTGACCAGATCACAGGGGAGGCACCCACCTCCCATTTTCCATCACCCTAGGGATCTGAAAAGCCAGAGAAGAACAAGAGAGCCAAAAAAAAAAAAAAAAAAAATCCTGATTCAGCGCCACCTACTGGAAGATAATAGGACTTCTTTGTATCAATCTACTAGAGAAATGCCACTCATTCATAGATGCCTAGACAGAGGAAGGAATCCATCAAATACCAGGAATAACCAAGGTAGGGAGGCAGCTAAGAAAAAAAGTAAAAATCTCCAGAAAATAAACTGAAAGACAAGGAAATATGTGATTTAAATGACAGAGACTTCAAGATCGAGAGATTAATATCTAGGCCTCAGTTATGTTCAGCTCCAGGCCCAGAAAAGCAGGAAACCAGAAGTAGTAACACCATGGCTGACATCAGGGCCAATGCACTGATCAACAACCCCTACCCTAGCACCAACAAATCAACAGAGACCACGACCTTGACCTTGACGCTAACTCTCTGAGTCATCGTAATTAATTATTTTTTCTCCTATACACTCCAACCACTAGAAATCTTTGGGAAGCCAGGTCTTGGAGCATTTGCTCATTTTGAAGTATGGTAGCAACCATCTCAGGTAGAAATTATAGTTTAATTTTAACCCTGCTGTTTGGCTTATGTACCTATTTGCTTTGTTTAACAATGGACAGGTTATTTTGATTTTCTGAATTATATAAATCATCCCATTCGATTAAATGCCTTATTGATTGTAATGTGAATATCCCATGGGTTGTGGTCATACTGGTCTTAGAAAGCACATTTTCCTTTATCTGGGAAGGACAGCACAGTTATCCCAAGGTCAGAGGGCTCTAGACCCAAAACTGTAATTTAGATAACATGCTGTTTCTGCTTCTGTAAACTGCTTTTTTGTGAACCAGGTTCTCATTCTAAACCCTGGGATGTAATCAATACCTTTGTGATTTTTTGCCTATATAACCTTGGAGCTGCGACCATCTTGTTACTATGAGATTTGGGGAACGGCCCCTCATAGTCCCGGATTGCAATAAATGTGACTCTTTAATTCGACTTCTTGAGGCGTCCTTCTGTGATTCGTGGGGTACATTACAACAACTTGTGTCTCTGGGGCTGGGCCACTTCCTAAAAATAAGCTCTTACTTTCCTTGCTGCAAACCACGGTTTGATTTTATTGGGCTTTGATGCTCACAGGCAAATGGGCCCCTTTGGTCTGGCAACAATGGCAAATGGAAATTCTTTATAAGAAACCACAGTGTTTCAGAGATTTCAAGGCAAAGTCTTGAAACACCCAGAGTTGCATCTTCAAATAGGTCAATTTTGTTGGAAAACAAAATTCTGAGTAAATTTGAAGTTCAAACTGGCTTTATGGAGTGATTCATGAATCAGGCAACATTCCACCCAGGTAATAGAAAGGAGCTCCAAAGACCTGTACAAAATGGAAGGCTTCTATAGGCAGAAGGCAGAAAAGATAAGGAAAGAGTGGGATTCCCTCATCCTACTTTGGGGGACAGAAACAGTCTGGAAGGCAGATTACCTCTGCAGTGCTAACCAGGGAATTCCAGGATGACTGAAGTTCACATTTTTTGAGAGAGGCTGACATTGCAATTAAGTCTTGATTTGCTGAGGTGGACTTAGCACAGGTGACTCTACTCTGAACCTTTTCTGTAACAGTCCCAACCTCCATGGGATAAGAACCATGATTTAAACTTATTCTATTTATTTACATGTCAAATAAACCCAGAAAGCTTGCTATTGTTAATGACATGGTTTTAAAGGAAAAGAAAAAGATTATTCTCCCTATTCTCCCTAAAAAAAAATAATTAAACTGCTTTGAAATTAAGAGCTTGACTCTCAAACCAGATGTTGTTTGCTTTTCTTTTAAGGTTTTAGCATTTAATTGAAATCACAAAAGAACTTCATTAAGCCCTTGATACTTGAGTTCTAACTGAAAGGTTAAGCTTCCCTGCAGAGAAGCATAGCAGTTAATTGCCTGCCTACTAAAAAAAAAAAAAAATAGCCATTTTTTTAAAAGTACAGTCAAACCTTGGTTTTCCAATGTCTCCCATTTTGAACCATTCACTTCTCAACTAGACAACCCTTTCATGCTGATACCTGTATGATCAGTCTCAAACCTCATAGGTGACAAAGGAGTGAATGTGTGTGTATCAGTCAGTTTACTGCTAAACAACATGTTGTTAGCATCTCAGGAAATAGTGCGGTGAATATTCTCATGTTTTTTGCTTTTGTTGCTGCTTATTATTACTAAATTTTCATTTTTTACTGTACATTTCATGTCCTTTTTGTCATTAAAGTGTTTATTTATAGATTAAAGAGTACATTAGACATGTACAGTATCTAAGAAAGGTTAAAACAGGGAATCATTTGGGGGTCTGGAATGGATTAATTCAATTTACTTAATTTCTAATGGGAAAAAATGATTCGGTTTTTGAACAGCTTCTGGAACAAATTCAATTTGAGAACCAAGGTTCCACTGTAAATGCTTCTGTTCCTATTTCCTTCCATTTTTTAATTTAATTTCTTCCCAATTCAATTTCAAGCAAAATAGGGAATTGAGGAGGGAAAAGTTAGTCAATACTAGAAAACTTGACAGCTTTCTCAGGGCAAATATCCAAATCTGTAATTCCTTGCTTAAGTGTCTAAGAAGAAGCAGGAGCTGGCCTACACCATGGCCAAGGTTTGCAAACCCTGGCCACGTGGAGTCTGTATACTTAAAGCCAAAGCAAGCGAGTTTATTGTGAGTGAGTGGGGATGGGGCAATAGGTAGAAGGCACTTTCTCAAGATGGTCCAGTTTACCCAATGCCTCCGATGAACACTCTAGCAGAAAACTGTTTGGATCACTTTAAGAGTATGGGATCCCAAAGTGCTTATTTGACCTTCCAACAACATTGCATTTGAAACAAATACTAAGCCCTGAAGCAAAGGCCTTAATTGGCCTCAGGGCAAAACTTATAATAACCACTTTCTGTTTTGACTCTTCTATTCTATTACACTACAAAAAGGAAAAGGTGAATATGATTCATCGTTTAAGAATTTGAGTTCCTAGCACACTGCAGAGAAGGGTTCTTTTCCATCGTCAACTCAGGAAAATAATATTAACACGGGGAAGGATTTCCCCTCTATAGTCTAGTATCTAGCTCTATTACCAGCTGTGATATATTTACAAATACACATTATGTATAGGAGGCAATGTATAGGCTTAGAGTTGGAGCAGAAATTAGGAATGAATAAAAATAAATTAATTCTAAAGATGCATAATCTTTCCAAGGCAAAACCATCCTTCTACACCTCCTTTGAAATCATGAAAATAAGTAAAGAAATCTGAGAAATCAGTGACTGAAACCCAGGTTAGTAGGGAAAGGTCAGAAAGGACACTTCCACTTACTGAAGATCAAAAAGTTACTTACGTTAAATTCTCTTTGAAAAGGAACAAATTTGCCTTTTAAATGGTAAAATAGGACCAAGCAAGAGATTACTCAGAAATCCAATGCTCGAGCACCAACAATCACTTACTTTGTAAATGGTAGGTAGGATCTGTTTCATTTTCAGCCTGTGAAAGACGAAGACATCGTAAACCGCTGAGACTGCGAGAACAGTCACTCCTTGTTCCTTCCACAGCATGCTGCATCCCGCACACAGCCCTGTCCCCAGGAACCAGCCCCACGTCCTGGCTGAGTAGCCTCTGGTAGAGCAGTGTTTAATGTAGCAGAGCAAGGAGAGGAGAAAGAAGAGACTGGCCCCGACATCGGCCCGGCCCACGATTCCTGCCACGGCCTCCGTGTGGATGGGGTGAGAGGCGAACATCAAGCCCGCCATGAAGGTCCAGTATCCGTCCCCAAGGAGTATCTTGGAGAAGCTTGTGAAGAGACCAGTGACTGCCGCATGCAGTAGGATATTGACAAGATGGTAGCTCCAGGGATTCAGCCCTCCGATGGCATGGTTCAGGCGAAAAGAAAGCGTGCAGAGTGGCCGGTAGGACTTGTGGCTGCCACTGTGGGTTAGAAGAGTCCCCCAGAAATCATTGTAGAAAATGTGCGTCCATGGCGTTTCTGGGAGAAGGTCCTGATTAGTCTTGATGGCACGGCTGAAAAACAAAATGTTAAAAAAAAATCAAATGAAAAATAACAGGAAAAAATATTTGGTGAGAGTGGTAAGATATTATCTTCCTCCCTAGCTTTGTTGTAATGAGACTTTATGCTGGGGTTCCAGGAATGCATATTAATGCAAATGAGCTTTACACGTAGATTGAATTGAGATCCTCCCCTTATTTCTTCCTAGCACCACAATTAGGATTGTATTTCTTTGCCTCAAAAGATTTCTTCCTTGTTTGAATGCAAGTATGTTTGAAGAATAAATGCAGAGGTTCTATCATTGATTTAAGCCTTAATGCAGAGGTTGCTAAACAAGTGTCCTAAAAATCACTTGGCTTACTGACTGAAAATGCAGAGTCTAGGCCCCAGGTTGATGTGAAGCCTGAGAATATGCATTCTTTAAAAGCACAGCCCCAGTGATACTGGTGCAGGAGACACACTAAGAGCAAGAACTAGCCCCCAAGGGAAATACATTTTAAATAGAATATCTGTGCCTGGAGCAATGCTTCTCAAACATACACATCATCTGGGAATCTTGTTAACAGGCAGGTTCCACATTTCTAACAAATCCCCAAGTAAAACTGACTCCGCTGGTCTGTGGACCCTACTTTGAGTAGCAAGGACCTATATAGCTGAGAGATGAGTAAGAATGGCTTTCTATCTATCCAAATATTGCCCCTCTTCCTACACTCCAGTAAACTTCAGCCTTTGCCCCTTCTGAGCTCTCACAAGACTTAGTGTCATCTACACCAGATGCCACAAGGATGCACTTCCTTGTCTCTTGCTTTTGAGGATTGGTAACTCAAGGAGGAATAACCTAGTATTCGCTGAGCACTTCCTATCTGCCAAGCCTCTGCTGGTCTCCTTGGCTGTATCTTCTGGGTTAATTCTTGGAATAACTGATGAGATAGGTATTATATTATGTGCATCTCTCAAATGAGCCAGTTGTGATCGCGAAAGGTAAATTAATAAAGAATCCAAATTCACAGAAATCAGAAATAACAAGGTCAAGTTTCATGGCCCATGCTCTTTCCAGTATGATGGGATCCTCAAAATATGATCCACAAACCACAAGGAGTATCTGAGAAAATACACAAACCTTGTAAACCTTTTAATGGCTATATTGGTTTTAGCACATAATTGAAATAAATTTTAATTATCACATCAAAGCTGGATTTCATAGGTATCTACTCAAAATTAAGCTGTTAAACATTAAAAAGTCAATGTAAACATAGATATGAAGGAATCAACAGTGGATAAGGTACAATTGTGGAAGGCAGCACATAAATAACTCAGTTTGGAGGGTTGGAGGATTCCTGTTCTATGGCATTATACCTGCCAGAGAATAGGATGGCATCTGGAGTCTTTTGTATCTCCAGTTCAGCTATCTCAGTACTTACAGAACACAAGAGAGGGACATGAGTCAGAAGAAAGCAGGAATGAGACACTTAAGTAGAAAACTCTTGCCTACTCTAATGCCAGGACTTTTTAAGGGGATGTGGGTGCATGCGTAGCTAAAGAATAGATGGTGGGTGGCCACTCCACCAGTTCTGCCTTTCATTGTGAGGCAGCCATGATTAAAGGAATTTCCATATGAATTTTACCAAAAATCAGTTTGTAAAAGCCCTGGCTTAAGGAGAAATGCCCAAGTCCCAGCTGTGTAATGTACTGAGTGACTTCGAAAACAAGAGTATGGGACAGATTAAAAACCCATCCGAGG
Organism: Myotis yumanensis; assembly: GCF_028538775.1. Classification (NCBI taxonomy): domain Eukaryota; kingdom Metazoa; phylum Chordata; class Mammalia; order Chiroptera; family Vespertilionidae; genus Myotis; species Myotis yumanensis. The sequence continues at coordinate 135,692,584 of NW_027223754.1, forward strand.
TGTTTAATAGAAATAGTAGAGTTAGTATTCCATTTGAGATCAATGGCTGGTCAATGCTGGTTTTCAACAGCTTCTCTAAACGGCCTCCCAATTAACCTCTCTGAGCTTCAATTTCTGTAATGATAATAGTTTTACCTTGAAATCATTTAGCAAACACTTGTAATTGTTCATTTGCCTTCTATGTAGGGAAGCAGAGAACACTGCTTTGCAGATACACGAGTGTTCTGGAGACCTAGAACAAATGACATCTCAGTCCTGCTAGCTGCTACTGTGATTCTACAAAGACGGGGGTAAAATTTATAAAAAGTCCCTTACTGCAGTCCCCTTGACCCACAACCTCTGAACTTGGGTACATTTGGGGGTTAAAATTAAAATAGTCTGCCCTAGCTGGTTTGGTTCAGTGGATAGAGCATCAGCTTGTGGACTAAAGGGTCTCAAGTTCGATTCCGGTCAAAGGCACGTGCCCATGTTGCGGGCTCGATCCCCGGTAGGGGGCATGCAGGAGGCACCTGATCAATGATTCTCTCTCATCGTTGATATTTCTCTCTCTCTCTCTCCCTCCCTCCCTCCCTCTCCTATTCTCTGAAATCAATAAAAATATATTTTAAAAAATAAAACAGACCGATCAGTAGTTGATAATTTACCTACTCTATATGAAACACCATACTACTCTTTCTATATCTACCAGTTGACTTTTCTAGATGCTCAATAAAAAGGCAGAAGGTCTGTTAAAATCATGTCTTAAAAAATACTCAATGTGGTAGGGATAGTTGTTTTTCCATGTCTATTCCCAGCCTTTTCACATACTCTTAGACCTTCTGTTTTTAATGGTATATGGTCCCTAGAAAGATTTCATTTCCTACCTCCCATTGCTGCTATAGATGGTCATGTGACTAGTGTTTGGCCAGTGGAGCATAAGCAGAGTTTTATGTACTACTTCCAAAAAGTGTCCTTAAAGGGGAAAAAAGCTTCACACTCTTCCCCTCCACCACTACCTCCTTCCTGCTGGAGCAGAGATGCAATAGCTGGGGGTCTAGCAGCCATCTTGGCCCATAAAGTGTCCTTAGGAATAGAAACCATGCCCGGCACAGCAACAGGACTGAAGGAAATTGAGTTCCTGTCTTGGTAGAACATACCAACCCTGGGCTAACTACCTCCCCGTTGCATGAGCATGAGAAATAAGTTGGTATATTTTTTAAACTGTGATATTTTGGGTGTTAGCTAGTGGCAACTGAACCTAGCTGTAAGTGAAATCCTTTGTTCACAAAAGACCTACTATATCACAGTGGTTTGACTTTTCCATTTTGATTTTTATTTTTACAAGTCTCCATGTATTGACTCTATATTAAATGAATTTCCATATAAACTGACTTTTAAAATATTAGAAACAGATGTTATTCTGGATCTATTAAATTAAAACACCCTGCTATGACATTCATCAAGAGTCTAACTCAGAAGTAATTGCTTAAGACTTGATGAGTTATAATTAAAATTTAAAAGAAATATGAAAAACTGTTGTCATAGAGAGCTGACTTCAAGCAATTCAGAATGAACACCCAACTGGCCTCTGCTAAACATTAACCTAGATATTGATGTGAATTTCTCTATTATCAATGCAGAAATGCTCATACTATCCAAGTCAGGGCAGTGGAAGTCAATAGCAAAGCATTCTGGGATAAGGTTTTGCTGCTGTAGTAAGGAAAGCTAAAAAGCAAATTCTGTTTACGACAACACTATACCCTCTCACTGGCAGATCCATATCAGATGGAGAACCATGGTCTCCAAACCAGGTTTTCTACAGGCTATTAGCTCATCACCATAATCAACTCTGTAAAGACTTTTTAAGAAAAAAGTAAAACTCATACTTTAAAAAAAAATCTGTTCAAACCTGCCAGAATTTCTTATATTTATAGCAATAAGTCTATTAATATGAAGTAGCCAACAAGCTATATTACAAGTCTAACTCTCACAAAATAAGGGTTTTAAAAAAAAGAAAATTAACAAATCTCATAATTTCACTGTGAGAAAAAAATTTTGATGAGGTAGAGCCCTAAATTGTCATTGTGGGGAAAAATCTAAAGGGCAAACAGTATTAATAAAACAAAAGTGGAAGGGTGAGAGAAGACCTTACCCATGTGCAAAACATACTATCCAAAGGGAGACTTGAGTATGATAACATTCTCTGGCAGGTGTTACCTGCTTAGGAAGGTTCTTACTTAACTGATGAATATTATGGCAAAAGTACATGAAATAAGTCTAAATTGTACTGGGCTTTACTATATGTCATGTCACATATGCACGTCAGTGATAAGGGATACATTACACATCCCTCACATCATTTTAAGAAAGATACAGACCAAAGGGGCTTTAATAGAATCTGAATAATGTGCCAGCAAAATGAGAAGTAAAGGTAATCATTCAATACTAAGCATAATAGATTTTCATCCATTTGTGTTTTCTTACACGAGTCCAAAATGGAAATAGTAAAAGCTCATCTCAGCTAATGAAAAACCTTAATTCAAAACAAGATTTCATGCTGATATAATTTCCGAGGTTATTTCTGTGAATTGGGACTGAAATTTAGGAAGGCACTAAGAAACGAGGAAATCTTCCACTGCAGGAGAGGTAAAGAAATCAGAGCAGCAGATCTGAAGGAGAAACCACTGGCAGCAGAATTCTCCAGGGCACACATGACTGGGACTGTCCTTGGAAGCACGAAGGTCCCGTCTCTCAGATCTTCACGGAGTTCTTGCCCCATGTCCCCTTTTGTTCATTTGTGGCTCTTTGTTTTTGCTGCCTTGTGATTTTCCCCTTAGGAAATGCTGGCAAAGGCTAATGCTATTGTGAAACATGAATGATGTGACTGCCATCCCAACTGTCCTCATCTGGGTTTCTCTCACTGCTATTTTTTCTGTCCATTGACCTTTGCAGTCACAAGCGCCCACATAAATGATGACCGCTGGTCCTCTGAGCAGGAAGGAGGCTCAGACTCTTCAAACATCAAATGGCACACTCATGAAAAAGAGCGCAATTCTGAAGCCAAGTGCACTACGTGAAGTTCAAACTATGACACAGTGGACAAACAGAGTTACTTCACCTCCCCATACCTGATTTCTCATCTGTAAAATAAAGATATTAACTGTACTTGCCATATGGGACCATTGTGAGGAGTAAATGAGTCAGTAAACAAGAAGTACATTGTTATACGTAACGTAATGTGTATATGTAATATATGTAACACACGTTAGCTGCTGCTATTACTATTATCATCAGCAGCACCAAACAATTGATGCTAGCCATCAATGGAAACGTAGTGCTCATTTATCATGTTCATAGCCTTCAAAATCTATGGGTCATGGCCATGAGTACTTCACTTAAAATTCCCTTAAGCTTTAATGACCCTCTCAGAACATGATCATGACCATGTGTGGAGCTTTATTTTTGGTCTTTAACACATTACTGTTTTCATTCTCCTATCTTTTGACTACCTCTTTCTAACTCTCTAACTCTCCTTGGCTAGCCTCCCCTTCACACTTTTCACCAAATGTGGATGTCTCTCTCCTAGTTCTGTCCCCTGACCTTCTTTCTCTCTACACTTTCCACCTCTGTGGTCAGTTCTAACACCTGCTACTCAGGAGATGCCTTCTCCATCTGTACCTCAAGCTTGGATGTTGCTCATAAGGCTGCACTTGTAATTGCTCAGGTGATATCTGCACCTGACTGGGGAAAAGAGTAACGAAATCCTCGTTCGTCTAATAACAAAAGGTGTGTTACCTTTGGCCCGTTAGCTTCTCTGAAGCTCAGCTTCCTTACGATGGCTGGTGGACAATAATAATCATGCTGCTTCTCACAAACTGTTGTGTTAGCGATCAAACAAGGAAACGTTAACTTAAAATGTTTGCCATTTACTTAGCCTTGTAAATTGGTAACAGAAACTCGCTGTTTTTTTGGACCTCTTCTTCTAGCTAACAGTCTCCTGTCTTTCCTTTCGAAAACAGCCCACGTCCACTCTCAGTCCCTGTGGATAGGGTGAGGCTACCCTGACCTCATGATGAAAGGTCAGCAAATGACTTGCCGGTTAGTGTACTATATCCCCCATCCCCATTCCTGGCCACAACAATTGACTTAGCAGCCAGCCAGGCCAATCAGAGTCAAGAGAGCCCCAATAATCTACTGGAAGAAAGAGGTCATCCTCTTTTGAGGATGAGATGAAATCCTAGAGCTACTAGAACATTCTCTGAAGACAGAGCCTGCCTAAGAATAAAGCCAACACAAAAGAACCCAGATCAATTACCAAAGAGGCAATTCCTGGTGCAGCTGGATCCTGTCATGCCTGAAGCGAGCACTGTTAAATAAGCCAGTAAATGCCCTTTTCTCATAAGCTAGCTTGAACTGCTGACATCCACAGTCAAAAGAGTACTAAATAATACAGCACTGTATAACTATCAAGTAATATTGTTAGTTGCCCTTTCAGTAAGTCTGAATCCAAATAACTTTCCTCACAAAACATCTCCCTTGTCATACCAGCTAACTTTGCTTTTCTACTACCCTCATTCAGGCTTTCATTATTTCTCACCCGCACTGCTTTGCATGCTGAAATTGCCTGTTCATTTTCCTTTTTCTCTCATTAGGATGTTAAGTCCCCTCAGGGAAAGAATGATGCCTTATGCTTTCTCCCAGTGCCCAACACATATCAGGTACATAATATATATTTGGTAAACTGAACTAAACAGCTATCCCTGCCTGCTTGCATTCCACCTTTGATCCATTGCACACATGCTATGTATAGAGAAACTTCCTGAAATATAAGCCTAATGCATCTTTATTTATCTTTTGGAGACAGTAGTACTCAATATATGTTTGATAAACTGGATTCTAATTAGAAATGATTCATACTGATAGGATGCACTCACCTTTTAGAAAAAGTCTACATTGTTTTAAGTTTATAGGGAAATAGCACTTTCCCCTAAAAGTTTACTCCCTCTGAGTACTAACCTCTGCTCACCCAATAATAATTAACTGTGAAAAACCATCAGGTTAACTGGCTTACCCAAATGTCTTTGGCACTCATTTGCCACTTAACCTATAATCTTTTAATTAGAGTCCCTCTTTAGGGATAAGTCATTATATTTTGAAAACTTCACTTAATATGCAAATACTTGGCTAATGTGGTAGGGGAATGAGAGAAATACTGTAACATCTAGAGTTTGTCTTAGTTTGGAAATAAGCAATGTATTTCAAATTCCTAGAGACCCTTCAGGTAGAGCAAGTACATTTCAGCACAGGGTGCTAGACTGTTGGGAGACAGTGTTAGGTTCCCAGTTCCCAGAGGAAATGAAAAGCTTTAAGCTCTAGCCATGAATCTATCATGACACCCATAACACTTTACTAAACTTCCTTTTTTCTATCTTAAATCTCCCCCTACTAGACTGTAAATGCTTCAATGGCAGAGATGATAACTTCCTAGACAAAGAACACTTAAAAAAATTAAATTGTTGCCATATACATATTAAATGAAAAGAGGCCACAGGAAATAACCAAGGCCCTGTGGTCACACATCCAAGGGTCAGAGCTCTCAAGTAACTGTAAGGAGAGGAATATTCTCATAGACCCTTCCCTCTATCTCTGCAGGAGTTTTTCCTAGAAGCTTCTGATTAAATGTGGTCCCTGCTTCAGCTAAACTAAGCTCCAGGAGCACAGCTCCCGGGAGACGGACCTCTTGGAGAGCTTTCTGGATGAGGAGGTGCCCTCCCCACCCCAAGTCTAGAATTTACACCCAACACTCTTCTCTTAGTGGGAGAAAATGAGATGGAGAAATCTTGGTTAGATATGTTTAAAGTATCTTTAGTTCCTCAGATAAATTAAAGCTGTCATTTTCAGATTTCTATGGGAAATATATATAAAAATTTCCCTCTGGCCCTGAAAACTAATTAATATTCAATTCAAAAGAAAGCTGATCACTTAAAATTAAAACTTCAGTTACCTAAGATATTTTGAAAAGTATTTACATGAAAAGCATTTTGCAAGATTAAAGCAAAAACTAACATGAGATTATCAGAAAAACCATACCCCAAGCATTTAATTTCACTGATTAAAGGAATCCTCTACCTTAATGTTTACCTGTTTAACTGAAAATAATTTCCATTGCCTTGCAATTTGCATGATGAAATACAATATTAGTATTTCCATATAATTTGCTCATTATATCCATATTATGTCATCCTAACATTAATAAAAAATGTGATTATCCAAATGCACCTCCTCCTCATTGTGCTAAATTTAATCAGAATTCTCAACTTAAACACTTAATGAAAATATCTTTATTCCTAAATCTCCAAACTTGAAATCAGTAACCACTAGAAAAGATACTATGAAGATTTTTCACTCCCAAAAGTTAACTCAAGTATAGGAATCACGTTAGTACACTATGTAATTTATGGATTTCAATCAGCTTCATAAGTTTTCATAAATTCACAATCTACAAAAAGGTGATTTAAAGAAAATTTTTTATATCTCATACTGTTGCCTTTACGATACATTGTAAAGTATGACTTGGTTCTTTAAATTTTTCTATTTTAAAATAATTACAAATGCTTAACTGTTTTTGAATAAAAGAAATGAGTATCAGATTGTAGTCTTTTTATGAAATTCAAAGCCTTCAAAAATGAATGGGCTCTATCGGACACCAGATTTCAAGTGAGAAATACAAGTGTTAACCATGAAGATTCAAAAACCCCATTTTTTTTGTTTTCAAATTCAGGGTTATTTTTATTTTTTAAATCTTTATTGTTGAAAGTATTACATATGTCCTCTTTTTTCTCCCACTGACCCCTTAGAGCAGGGGTGGGCAAACTTTTTGACTCGAGGGCCACAATGGGTTCTTAAACTGGACCGGAGGGCCGGAACAAAAGCATGGATGGAGTGTTTGTGTGAACTAATATAAATTCAAAGTAAACATCATTACATAAAAGGGTACGGTCTTTTTTTTTTTTTTTTAGTTTTATTCATTTCAAACGGCTGGATCCGGCCGCGGGCATAGTTTGCCCAAGGCTGCCTTAGAGCCTGCTCCCCCTCAATCTCGCCTCAGGCCTCCACTACCCTATTGTCTGTGTCCATGGGTTATGTATACAGGTATACAAGTTCTTTGGCTGATCTCTTCCCACCTACCCCCGCCTTCCCTCTGAGATTTGACAGTGTGTTCCATGCTTCTATGTCTCTGGATCTATTTTGTTCAACTGTTTATTTTGTTCACGAGATTCCACATATAAGTGAGATCATGTGATACTTATCTTTCTCTGCATGATCGAACACCTACTTTGTGCAAGGTCTTGTTCTCTGCGCTTTTACAGAATCAAAGACGACACAATCTTTGTGCTTAAGGATTTGATTATCCAAACACACTCTACCATAGGTAGGTATGGCAAGGTGAGAGGATGCCTCTTCAACTACAATACTTGCCTTCTTGCATCAATGTGCTATGTAAATTTCAGACCCGATCTACTACAGTACAAGGTAGTTTTCCCAACTGCACAAGGATTACCTCATTTTTTAAAATCACAGCCTTGAGGAGAGATCATCATCTTCACTTAAGGGAAACAGGGAGAGTGTCTCCTGGCCATGGCCACTGCCTGTGACCCCGCTAAGGGTGCTCAGCCTGAGCACTGCCAGACCACGAAATTGGGGGTGGGGGTGGGGGTGGGGGGGGGGAGAAAATTTAAAACGAGACACTAACATGCTCTGAGAGAACAGGCATTGGGGGTGGGCAGACACTCATGTAGCATTATCCAGATGTTTGGCTTCTCTGTTAGCCTAACTCCTGTCTTCTCTGAATTAAGTCTTAACCAAGTCACCTTTCTTTATCCATGCCTCTCCTTCAGCCAAAGAGAAGAGCCAAGAAGCTTCTTCTAGCCAAATGTTTGCAAGGATCCTTTGTCTTTTCTACTTAAAATTTTCCACATGTTGCCCATGCATCCCTCACAGGTATTCATGTTATAATAGCATCTTGCATTTGTCTCATGCTTTTACATATTACAAAATGTGCTCATGTGCATGATGATCCTGAACCCTTGTCAGCACCCTGGGAGTAAGCGGATGTGAACAGATGCGGACGTGAGAAGCTGAGTCCTGCCTGAGACAATCGCAGCAGAAGATCTGAGCCGCCCACACAGAATCAAAATCCCAGTCCTCACGAGAAGAAATCTAGACATGGAGAGAGACACCAGCGGTGCGTGCACCAAAAAGACCATGTAAGGTAGCCATCTGCAAGCGAAAGAAAGACCTCAGGGGAAACCAAACCGGCTTACACCTTGACCTGGAACTTTTAACCTCCAGGACTTTGAGAAAATTAATTGTTGTTGTTTAAGCCACCTAATCCATGGTGTTTTGTTCCGGCAGCCCTAACAAACAAACATGCCAAAGGGACCATCATACACAATGACACACTCTATCCTGTTTATCCTTCAGAGTTTCAGGGAAACTAGTTTTCACAAAAAAGCCAAATTTCTCCAATGCTATGTTGGGTGTTCTGTTTTTTTATGACAGTGGTTGGTTGAACTGCTGTGTGAACAGTAAGAGAGTTTTAAGAGATATCTTATTCTTACTGCTGCCGGGATGTATCTATGTCCTCTACCAGAGAAAAAAAATTTTCCTGACCGTGTCAATGGGGCAATAATGCTAATTAAACACACATAATAAAATACTAGTGCTACTTCATACTTGCACTGAAACTGACAAAGCTTACAAAGCACATAGACGTGATCTCATTTTATCCTCACAAAACTGCTATAAAATATGAACCCAGAGCTGCAGGGGTTAAATTAAAGAAGAGCACAAATTAGTTAGACACAGAGAAAGACCCTGAACACTGTTCTCCAAACTACTCCATTTAACCTTAAAAGCAACTCTGTTCCTCCACACGGACAATAAATCTCCAATGAGAAGTGTTTGTAAGACAATTTGAAAGTAAAATCCTAGCCTATTATTGCATTTTGTCTGGAACCCATATATCTGCCCTCAAGACTCAATAAAGCTATAAAAATGCTTTGTGCCATATTCTTTTAATTTCTGCAATTCAAAAAGAAAGTCTTCTTTTAACACTAAGGAGTCTTGGAAAACCTGAGTCAAAGGAAGGTGTTAGTTGCCTTCCAGTGACGTGTGGAAAAGGCAGCTTTATGAAAGCCAAAAACGAACCTACAATTTCATGTTGCAAAATATAATAGAAAACATATTCTGGAAGAAATTTTGCTGCTTGCATCCCTTTTCAACTATAAAATAGTTACACACACACACATGCATCTGAGAAAGATCAGACTTTGAACATATTGCAGCAACACACACGCACAACCCGGGGAGTTTCACCAGGGTTGCCTGTGATGACAGGATACACAGACATCCCTACAATAAAATCAGCCTCACAGCTAAATCAGAGAGTCTTTTTGGACACAAGAATATACGAGCCCTGATGAAAAACAGATAGGCAAGGAGGAAAACACTCCAATTTAAAACTAACACAGATGAGCCTACCCAAAGTACCCAAACATTTGGTCCACAAACCACCAGCAACACTCTTAATTTGTCAATGGAAGGCAAGAGATATTTCATCCAAGAATGAGGAGAGAAAGGGACATTAACTTCGCCATTAAAGTGTATGGGCATTCCAATATAAAATACTTTCTAATACAGATGTCATTCACTGAATGGCAATCAAGAAATAAATTAAACTTCAGGGAGCTGTGTCGCCCTTTAAATAAATCACATTGTAGGCACTCAAAATACATATGCTGAATGTTAAATGAAAACTTATCAGCTCACTCAGATCTCATGTGATGAACAAATTATGAAGCACCAACGTGTCCCTTTTAGCATCTTAAGGTTGGTTTATTTTATCCTTTTGCTAACCCCCAAATTCTCAAACTTAGAACAGTGGGATATGTGGAGTGTCCTCTTTAGCACTCCATATCTATGGCCGTTTAATCACCAAACCTCCATGACACTGGAAATCCCTAAACCAGACCACAGATCATTTTTATTCAATCTTGACCACCACTGTCTTTGCTACACATCATTTCTGTCACACTAGCCATTGCCAATAAAAGAAAATACTTTCAACATATAAGTAACTGTGCTAACTAAATAAATTAACAAAGCATGGAAGAATAAGCAGAACCTAAGTTTGAGAATGGAAAATGGTATTCAATCAAAGAAATCTAAGCATAACTGATATAACTTTTCACTCCAATCTGTATGGGGGAAAATACTATATTCACCTTTCATCTGAAGCAACTCCTGAAATCAATGTTAAGTGTTACTAAACACACACACTCCACACTTTAGAGTTAGCCAAGTCTTGATTTGAAATCTTCCTCTTGAACTTACTAGCTATTTGATTCAGTTTTCTAGTGAAGATAAAACTCCATAAGACAAGCACACACAGTAGGCGCTTAATGAATGATTGTAAGTACAATGAATCACCTCCCTTGTCTTCCTAGATTCCATAAAAGAGTACATTTTTTTCTGAAATGTCAGTCAATATCACTACAGCTCGCATTCAGTTATGGTGTCATTTATCATTTCTCTTAGCATGTCCTCCAGGACCTCTGTTCCTCCCTCCCCCAGAGCTCTGACGTGAAACTGTGCCTGTATTAATCATAAATTAAGGCCATTAGCCAACCTAAGAGCTCGAGAATGATGTTCACAGCAGTCTAACTCATCTGGGAGGATGGATGACAGCAAGGTTAAGTGAGGGGATCAAAAAGCATAAGAGAAGGAAGGAAGAGTCACAGGACTTATGTCATAGTGCACAGCCTAATTAGGACATTCTGGGAAGCCGCTGCATTGGAAGGACAACAGTTGCATACCACTGAAGAAGCCGGGCTTGGTATTTTTTTTTTTTTACTAAAAAACATCCACCCTAACAAAGACACTATAATTAGATTGGAAAACTAATATTTTTAGCTGTCTAAAGCCTATTTTTTCTTGCACAAAGTTAAAAAAGAATTACTCCATGCATTTGCAATCACACACTGACACACACACACACACACACACACACACACACACAGCAATATGGTTCAAAATAGCAGGTTCTTAAAAGCATGACACTATTTATTAAACCTTTTGTATCTTTGCTAATAAAAAAAAGGCAACATACATTTAAAAATATCCTCTTTACAGTCTTCATCTAAGCCAACCCTATGCAGGTGGACAGTAAACGGGCTATAATTTGTGATGGCCCAGAATGGAGTCTAGAAGAGTTTAAAATCAGAAATGTGATCACTTTGTGAGAAAAGGCAATGTCATGCACTCTATCATGGTCACTCTACTCCAGGAGATGGATTTTCACACTGAAAAACTAACATTAAAAGTTGCCTTGGGGAGGATAACAAAATAGGCATCCCCAAATGCTCTATCGGCCCTGTCTTCTAATGGTTTCTTTTCTGAAGGCGTCCTGGAGAGAAGTTCAATCTTTCTAATGGGAATATAACTGTACTACAACTCTCCAAGGGCATTTACCACTTTAAAAAGGAACTCTAAACTCTGCTGTCTTTAAAAGGCAAGGAGGTCACTGGGAAAAGTCATTTTTCAAAGCTCCAGTGAACTGGCACTCTGCTTTGCTTTCAGCCACAGAGATAAGGCGTGCAGTCTTGGTAACAGAATCGCCTTTCTTTAATTTTTAATGCCTGTCCATTTCAGGGCTCCCAGGGGGAATCAATGACTTACTCATGGCATCATAAATAGCTTGGACTGTGTGTATGCATGTGTTTTAACAAAGCAAGAAGCAACTGCTTTGTTCCTTTGTTCCATCCATCAACTATTCATTTTTAGTGAACATTCGATAAAGGCTACACAAGTACAACATAAAGGCATCTTCCTATCCATCCCAAAAGGAAAGAAAAATAATAATCTCATCATTGCCACCACTCACAATTTAAGAGAAAACAAAGCTCCTAGAAGGGTAGACACGTGTTTTTTATTTCCCACTCTGAAAGCGCACACAGGTATAAGCATGTTCAAATGGCAGTGAATTCATCTGGAATGTGAAAGACCATGGGGTTCACACATATAAAGATCAACAGTTGTTTTAGAAATTAACTACACCACATCTTAAACTTCTACACAAGTTCTAAACTGATCCAGGTGTTATCATCAGGGTAGAAACAGATGCAGTGTTAACACATTAAGCTGTGAATCCAACCCCAACCCTGCTTAATGGGCTCCACATGCTGAAAATGATCATCATGGTAGGAAGTGCACGCAACCATAAGCCTAACTTTCAAACAAAACAAGAGTTTCATTATCTACATTATGCTCACACACAACTACTCCAGGACTAACACTGTTTGTACACGGATTAGGGTGCATTAATAATTTTGAGGGCGGGAAAAGATATTGGGAGATTAATGCAACATCAGCACAACAAACCCACGGTTGTCACAGGGTGTTGACAGCATTTCAGTAGTGCTGTCACCGCAATAAAGTCGATGCTGGTTGCACAAGCCTGTCTCATCCTGTGATTCTATCTGGAATCCCAAAGTGGCTAGAGGAGGTGAGAAGAATGATGGGGAAGTTTATAAAATAACCACCACTACTCTATGTATAGAATTTTCTAGTTTTTGAAATATTATGATTTGCATCATATGATGTCACAAATGCTTTCCCCATCTTCTTAGTGAAAAAATAAAGACTCCCACCCAAGATCACAGAGTGAGGGAGGAGAGAAATTAGGGAAAAAAGAGTTCTGCTACTGCTCTAGTGTCTCTAGTCATGAAGCCTCTGCACTGGGGAGCTCTTTGCCCCCATTCCATTTACAAAAGACAAAACAAACAAAATACAAAAACAAAAAAAACAACAACCCTGGGTTATTCTAGAAGATTAATGCACAATAAAGGAGCACAAGTGTGTTTCAGTCAATTCCCTTTGGCCCACCCCATTTCTTTTGCAACTAACAGCATTGACTAAAAGGTCTAAATGGTGCTAAATTAGTGCAGCATACAGGAAAGCTGTCTGGGAGGGAAGGGATTTCACCATGGAGCGTTCAGCATCTATTGACTTTTCTATTGACCCAAAAGGCTTACAGTCTTTTAAAAACTTCAAAAACAGATGATTAAAGTAATACCAGACTATTCTTTACAGTTTTTCCTCTTCCAGAATTCAACTCTGATGAAAATTAATTTTTCAACTCTACTGAGAAGTCACCACTGTATATTTCTTGAATTATTTAATTTTTACATCTATCCTTATTTCCTAAACTTCAGCCTTAGCACTTATTTTGCATCAAGCAGACCTCAGTAGATGGTTAACCCCAAGGCAAGCCAGCTTCCAGTATAACTCATATTTAGAACAAAAGGTGCTGTTATGACAAGTAAGCAACACATATTCAAATCATATCCCAAGAGGGGCTTCAAGAATAGGTATTAAGAGTTTATGTCAAAAGATCATTCTGAAAACTAGCCTTCTATATTTATTCTTACATGGACTTAATTTGTCCTTTTTGACTAACCTATATATTATACAGATTTGAAACTAAGTGAATCTGAGAATGAATAGAAAAAGAAATGGTGGCAGAGAAGCAGTAGGGAATTTTGAGTAGACCTGTGAGAGAGAACACCAATCGCACAAAGTCCCAAGCTTTCCTGTCTCAACGATGGAGGAATGGGGGCAGGTTTTGTTTCTCTGTCCTCTGGCTTGTACTTACCACTGCAAGAACTAAAGCTAGTTAATTGTAATCATTGGTAAAAAGGGTGAATTATAACTCCAAACATAGATATTGGTGACTGTTTTAGTTTTCTATTATAACTGTAATGAATTACCACATACTTAGTGGCAAAAACAATAAATTTATTATCTTACAGTTCTGGAGGCCCTAAGCCCCAAAATGGCTTTCACTGGGCTAAAATCAAGGTATTAGCAGGATTTTACTCTTTCTGGAGGCTCTAGAGAAGATTACAGCTCCTTGTCTTTTCCAATTGACAGAGGCAACTCCATGACTCATGGGCCCTTCTCCATCTTCAAAGACAGCAATTGCTTACATCCTTCAACCTCTGCTTCCAATTTCTCTTATTCTGCTGACTCTGGCTCTCCTGCTTCCCTCTTTCCATTAGAACAACTCTTGAGATTGCACTGGGCCCATCCAGAAAAAAAATTAAAAAACAGAATAATCTCCCATTTAAAAATCCTTACCTTTATTACATCTGTAAAGTCCTTTTTTGCCATGTAAGATAACATATTCATAGTTTTCATTCTGCCTACCAGTGTCCCTTTTTGCTAGGCTTACCCAAGTATATTAACAAGGTTATCAAAATAATTTCCTCACTAATATATACGAAGTACTCATCTCCATGGGCATGCAGAAGCAAGAATCAACAGTTGGTATGTGCATATAAATGAATGAAAATTACCATCATATATTTTCTACTACATTACCAAAGGAAAATATGACACAACTGCCGAATCAGCACACAGATGAAACAAAGTAAAATGAAGAATATGCTGAGCCAGGCCAGCATGGCTCAGTGGTTGAGCATTGACCTATGAATCAAGAGGTCACAGTTTGATTCTCGTTCAGGGCACATGTACAGGCTGGGGGCTCAAACCCCACAGAGGAGGCATGCATGGGGAAGCTGACTGATGATTCTCTCTCATCATTGATGTTTCCATCTCTCTCCTTCTCCCTTCCTCTCTGAAATAAATAAAAATATATATGTATATTTATATTTTTTTTAAATAAGCTGATATGTAGAATAAAGTCCTGAAGCTTTTCCTGATTTGAGAGAGAGGCACAATTTTCATAGGAGAGCTTTCATCACTCAAAATTCCTTCTAAAATCCTTCCTGCATCTCAAGTACAATCTAGAAAACTAGAAATTGTAATTAGGTAAGTGGTCAGTTCATGGTTATGAAGTTCACACATATCATATTATATCCAGCGATAATATTCAAGATACTAACTGCTTCAGAATGGGAACAGGCTATAGTGCTAGAGGAGGGTGTTATAGGGCCTCTGCTATGTTTAGTGTTAAACTTTAAGTAGCTGGATGTTGGGGAAATCCAGGTGATCTCAGGTGAGCGCACAGAATGGTCAAGGAAGAGGAGAGCTTCAAGGGGGTGGTATGTCCTACTGCAACTGCCACACCAGTGAGAACTGGCTAACTATTAGTGCCCCAACAGAACTAATAGAGTTGGTCACAGATTGCCACAGAGAGTATGTATGCATCATTACATTTCTATTTAGGGAAATAAAGTGAGATGGAAAAGAATCTCTATTTAGGGGGCTGGGGGAGGGGGTTTGCAGATACCATTTTAAGCAGGGAGGAATGACAAGATTAACAGTGCAGTATCCAAACAGATCCTGTCAGGATGGAATGACCAATAGAAGTAAACAAAGTTAAGTTTTATAGGAATAAGGATTATTTCGTAAGACCTAAAATTGGGCCCAAAGCCAGCAGCAACAGGATGGGAAGATATGAGTCAGCAACATACAGATGGAGAAACACTTGGAGACTTTAGAAAAAAGGAAGACTCAATGAGTCATTGTGATGTAGCCACAAACACATACACACACACACACACACACACACACACACACACAAATATCAAATACAAACTCATACTACAATAAAAACAAAACATTACATAATCAAAATGGAAGAGGATGATAAGTTTCTTCAAAATACTGAAATTGCCTCATACCAAAGAAGGATTAGACTTGATCTCTACATATCATGAAGACAGACTGAGATCATGTAATTACTACCAGCTAGATGTTGAGCTATACAGAAAAACTTTAACTGTTGTATATCTAGTGATAGAGCATGTCATCTGCTCAGGGGTTAGTGATCCTCCATCACTGGAAATCCAAAAAGAGAGGCTACATGATTATGATAGAACTAGAGGCCCAGTGCACAGATTCATGCATATTGAAAGGAAATTAATTAGAAGAAATATTTTAACATCGCTAGTCACCCTTTCTCTATAATAGAAGTGTCAACCAAATTCACAATCGACAATGACAGATCGAAACACACACGTGCAACTGGCACCAGCGAGAGCTTTATATGTATATGTGCAAGTCAACTTAGCCTTTTATATATATATATATATATATATATATATATATATATATATATATATATATAGAATAAATTTGCTTAATTAGACCTGCTTTCTGATTTAGCTAAAATTTTACAGCCCAGTGAAGCACCCCAACTTCTCTTTCAGGTAATTGTCAGCAACACAACAGTAAATATCAACATGAAGCACATTATTATTATAGATCACGCTGGGAGAACAAAGGGTAAAATATTTAACTGCAGCAGTGTTTGACTATATTCTGCGCAGTGAGAAAACCTGAAGTCATTTTCAAGGTCCACCATTTCTTACTTCTTTTCAGTCGGATCAAGTTTCTAAGCTTTCTAAATCTCCATTTTCTGGCTAAGGAAAAGAAAATAGGATTCCACTGGGTCTATTTACCTACTCCAGGACTTCTGTGAGGATCAAATGAGATGAGGCACTGGAAAACCCTTCACAGACATTTGATTAAAGTGTAAAATGTTTGCACCTGGCTATAAAGCAAGCCGTATTCCTGGGCTGAAGAAACTCCAAGGAGGCTAGTTGCTAGGGAGAGGAAGCCAGGCATTGCTTCATGACGTCATCACCCGGCGCCCACAGCCACTGTTTCTGGGCTGGGCTTGGCTGGGCTGGGCTGTGGGCTGCATTTTGCGCCATGGGGTCTCGGCAGCTTTGGCTGCGATTTGGTGGGCTGTTGATCTGGAATGGTGGCAGGACCTGTGTCCCACTTGGGGGAAGTCAAGTGTTGTTTTGTGGGTGCCAGGTCCGCGGTGCTGTTTCTCTATAAATGGCCAGTGCACGTCATGGCAGCTCCTGCATTGAGCATCTGCCCTCTCATGGTCAGTGCACATCATAGCAACCAGGCGGACGATGGGTTACTTAGCATATTAGCCTTTTATATATATATATATATAGAGAGAGAGAGAGAGAGATAATAGTAGATGGCTAGATCAGACATATTTCAAGGACACTCTACATCTTGGAATTCAAGGATTCTATTTCTGTAAGATATCATTTCTAAAACAGATATTCACAATGCAGTTTCCCTCTCATTAGTCAATTACATAGATCCCCCCATGATTTCTGCCATGTTCACATACTAATTGTACTAGTAATTTACTTAGTATCATCCTTTTAATTGTCTTACTTTTATTTTCACGGTATTTTGCCTTGTTCTTAACAATAATATCCATAAAGTATCTGTCATGCTAATAATATTTTTAATTAAAAATCTTTAAATAAGTATTAAGATAAAATGTTTACATGAATACCTCCTAAATCAGTAGCACACAGCCGCACTTCATACACACTGTTGTAACTTCTCAGTATCAAAAGTGCATACATTTTTTTAACTAGATATTTCCCCCCAGATTTCTAAGCTTTGAAAATCACCTTTAAGCACACTTACATTTTGGTACAGTTCTAGTATTGTTGCTGTGTTTGTTTGTTTGGTTTAAGAAAGGGCAGTGAAAAAAAATTCCCAGGCATCCTACTTACTTGGCTGTATTTTCCCCGTGTTTTCAAAACCAATTATTCATATAATGAGTAACAGTCTTAAGTGTCAAGATAGAGCTCTGGTCACCGTTAACATTTTGTAGAATTGAACTCAAAAACCTTGAACACATTATTGAATTTGCCAATATTCCAATTAGCTAAGAGATTAACAGCTGTATAGCTGGCCTATTTGTTTGGGATTTCCATTTTCCTTACAGACTTATTTGGCAATATGCTGTATATTTTGTGAGAGTGAAACAACGGAATGAATAAAGAAGCATTTTAAGAGGGGTAGGGGGATGGGCAGGGAACAGATGTGTCTAGTTGCTTTTCTTCTACAACCTCTTCAAGAAAGAATCTCAACAAAGAGCAGGGTCCAAACTATTGAAATTTTGAAACATAGAAGGTTTTAGTTGACTTATTTTTAGTTGACCCTGCTTTATTGGCTCACTAGTAACTTGGAAAATATCTGCCATAAAATAGGCTCTTACCACCCAACCAAGCTCAGACAGGGATTCAGGCTTTAGCACCTATTTAAGTTGCTAAATAATTGTCCAGCTGGTTTCATTAATTTCATAATTTATTTCCCAACTTTCTACCTTAACAAATAAACAACTTTGTCATTAAAAAACACTCTACAAAATCTGGCAATATCATATGAATAAATTTTATTGACATTTTGGAAAAGAGGACAAAAAGCATAGGGAGGAGGGAACCCTCCACTGAGAGAAAGCAGGCAGACCTAATTAAAGTTAGACTGAATTTTGTGCTAGAATGAAGCCAGGCATGGTCCTTGGATAGTAAGTACTAAATCTCTTGGATAGTTCCTTGACCATGGCCCATACTTTACATTCAATTTCCCTGAGGGATGGGATCACCAAGGAACGGGACTGCAAATCTGGAACTAAAACATTTGCTTCTATTACATCTCCTCCTGTCCTATGTCTTCTTTTCTCCTTTTAAAGAAGTTTGTTTAAAAAAAGAAAAGAAGAAGCTGCTTCACTTTTCTGGATGAAAAATTGAGTTAAAGCTATAATTCAGAGAATTTTAAAGCTTTCTGCTCAGATCCAAAAGCTGCTTTGAATTAGTAGCTGCCACTGGCACCCAATTTATTTGTAGTGAAGAGTTGTGCCCTTCAGTAGATTTTTTTTTTTCCTAAGCCTTATAAAGTAATGAGGGTTTAATAAAACTTCATCATGACTTTGGGGGGGAAAAAAAAACTTCAGTGGGATTATAGAAGACTAGGGGCCCAGTGCACAAATTCATGCACCCTGAAAGGAACTGTGGGCTATGAGGCTGCAGTGGGCACAGGGGCGAGTCTTGGCCCATCCTCCATGCACCAGCCCGGCCCCTCTCACCATGGCCCCGGGTCCCCTGTCTGCTGGCAACCCCGCTCCCGCTGCCTGCAGGGAGAGATTGGGGCTGGCCCCAGCAGCGGGTGCGAGTAGGGCTGGCATTATCAGCAGGTGTGAGCGGCAGGTGCTGGCCCCTATCACTCCTCGGGGTTTCCCCCGATTGCCCCTCAGGAGCAGGGGAGGTGGAGAAGCCCTGAAAGGCAACTGGGGTGGCAGCCGCCACTCACACCCACTGACGGTGCCGAGCAATTGGGGCCGGCACCAGGTGCCAGCAGTGGGTGCGAGTGGCGGCTCCAGTGCTGGCAGTAGGTGCAAGCAGGGACAGCACCTGCAACAGGTGCGAGCGCCGGCAGGACCGCGGCACATGGGAGCAAAGAATTTTCAGTAACCACCAGAGGCTCGCCCCAATGACAGTGACCAGCGCCCTGCCTTGGTTTGGCGCCCCCGCTCACCTGCTCCACCATCCCACCACGGCTGAAGCCAACCATTTTTCTGTGCTCTGCTGCCTGCTGCTGATGCCCACCCTGTTCCGCACACATCACAGCAACCAGTTGTTTGGTTGTTTGGTTGTTCCACCATTTGGTCTATTTGCATATGAGGGTTTTATATATACACTAGAGGCCTGGTGCGCAAAATTCGTGCATGGGGAGTCCCTCTCAGCCCAGCCTGCACCCTCTCCAATCCGGGACCCCTTGGGGGATGTCCGACTAAACCAGCAGTCGGACATTCCTCTCACAATCCTGCACCACTGGCTCCTAATCACCTACCTGCCTGCCTGGCTGATCACTCCTAACTTCCCCCCCTCTGCCAGCCTGTTTGCCCCTAAATGCCCCCTCCCTGCCAGCCTAACTGCACCCCCCCCCCCCGCCAGCCTGGTCACCCCTTACTGCCCCCCCTGCCGGCCTGGTTGCCCCCAACTACCCCCCTCTGCCAGCTTGATTGCCCTCAACTGCCTCCCCTGCCAGCCTAGTCACCACTCACTGCCCCCCTGCCAGCCTAATCGCTCCAACTGCCCCCTCTGCCAGCCTGGTTGCCACTAACTGCCCCCCCTGCTAGCCTGGTCACCCCTCATGGCCCCCCTGCCGTCGCCCCATGCAGCTTGCTGTTCAGTCGTTTGGTCGTCCCTCACTAACCCCCCTGCTGGCCTGGTCATAGGCAGCCATCTTGTGAGGGCGTGATGGTTAATTTGCATATTACCATTTTATTATATAGGAGAGATGGATATTCTCCAGGACAATAATGTAGGACAAATTATCACTCAGGACAAAACACAGAGGTACTTTTAGTCCCTTACAAAGTTAACATTTGTGATATAAATAACTAATAAAACAGTCCACAGTAGTATATTATTTATTCAGCCTGAAAAGTTATAGTACAAGTTCCACTTATAAAAGAATTGCACATATAATTAGAAATAGCAATTTATATATATATATATATTTTTAAATATATTTTATTGATTTTTCACAGAGAGGAAGGGAGAGGGATAGAGAGCTAGAAACATCGATGAGAGAGAAACATCAATTAAGCTACCTCCTGCACACTCCCCACTGGGGACGTGCCCGCAACCAAGATACATGCCCTTGACCAGAATCGAATCTGGGACCCTTCAGTCCGCAGGCCGATGCTCTATCCATTGAGTCAAACTGGTTAGGGCAGCAATTGTATATTAAATAAAATGTGCATAAAATATGGCCACAGTAAGGAAGTAGGGATAATGATGCAAGTTTAGCAAGAAATTTTGCTACAGAACCATTAGGCTTACAAAGTTATGTTTTAGAATTTCTCCTTTTTAACGTCACAGCTAAATGAAATCAGCTACTTGATTAGTATAAGAAAATAAGACACCAACTATGTTTGATTCCATTAAAAAAATGGTTAAGTTGGCTGTCCAGCCTGAGAAGCTCACCTAGATCTTCAAAAAATAGTAATAATTGGGCATTTCACATATAAATATTTTATATAAGCTATTTCCTATCAATTATCAAAGCAATATTGAACTATGGGTCTAATTTTATTCAACTGATGACATAAAAATACTAATGGATGCAAAGAGAACTTTTATACACCTCAGAAACTTTTCTTACATTTTTCAGCCTCATTAAAATTTCTTGCTACAACCCTTTAGGGGATTTACTGTGTAGATTATATTCCAGAGCCTTTTCGGGAGGAGGCTGGAGGGAAAGAGGGAGAGAGGCAGAGAGAGAGAGAGAGGGAGAGAGGGAGAGAGAGAGAGAGAGAGAAAGAACAGAAGCAAAAATCAAGGACTTAGAGGTTCAGTGTCAGCAGCTGTTTGAACATCTACTTCCCCATATGGGAAAAAAGAGTTCAAGATCAATGATCTCTCAGATCCCTACTGGTTCATTAAAAAAAATTATGAAAATTTCTATACTCAGCATTTTAATAAAAGTACATCATCAATGAAGGCAATTGGCCCGAAGATAAAGATCACACACAATTGCAAAACAAACCTCACAAAATATCCATTCACCTTTGCTGAAGATCCATCCATTCAACAAATATTTGTTAAATACCTATGCTCTGCCAGGTCCTGTCCTAGTTGTGAATTTAGCCCAGGCCGTGGTCAATGAGACATAATGGAATCTTCTGAGAAATATTTTCACATTGGTAAGAAATTAACACACTCCCCTTCCCACTTTAGTGACTTCCTGTGACAGCAGATGTCTGGAGCTACCGCCACCTTACAAATAGGAGAGGAACTGCTAACACTTGAGAATGAACAGACCACGAGTCCTTGGTATCATGGTTGAGTCACTCTGAGACCACCTTACTCCAGACTTCTTATTGAACAAGCAATAACCTTAAATGTTTTTAAGTACATCCACTGCTCTTGGGACAAAAGTTTTAGCCACTTTTAATTTGCCACTAAAGTCAAAGCAATTGACTATATGCTTACTTATCTATTTGATATTTCACATTTATTACCATCCAGAACTAACAAATAATCAATTTTTGTAGCATTTCAATTATGCTTTTCTTTTAGAAATAAGAGATCATAATTAAAGTCTACCTTTTAACCTATCTCTATTCTATTCCTCACCTTCCCATTCAGAAGTTACCACCAGTTTGAGGTTGGTTATGATTTTCTGCCTGTGTTTTTATATTCTTACTACTTAAATATTTTTCCATGTAAAACACATGGCATTGTCTTGTGTACATTTATGTCTTCCAATTATGAACTAAATCAGAAAAATTAAAAGTAAAAACACAGGGTTCATCTCCTTGGAGACTATCAGGGCATGGTGAGATTGCATAGCAAGAATAAAAGGTTACCGGGGCACACTGTTCTCCAGGAAAGCATCACTGTTATCTGATGTTCTACTAACATAATCCCCAGCTATTTGTAAATTTGTGTCAGTATTACCAATAAACTATTCTCAACACTAAACGGCAAGGCATAACGTGCATTAGTGGGGTCCTGCACAGCTAGTTCACCTACATTGCAGAGACATTTATATTGGCTAAGAGAAGACTAAGTCAAAAAACAAAACAAAACACTATAAGGACACTGTGCTGGGCAGAGACACAAAAGTACAATTATAAAAACACAATAGAATTCAATCTGAGACAGTACAGTTTTGTTTGTGAAAATGCAGTTTCAAATCTTCCAATCTTGCATTCAGCATTTTGGAAACCACACAGATCCCCCTTAGAGAAAGGGGACTAAAAAGCAGTCAGGTTGCATCTGCAGCAAATCTGTAAACCTCATCTGTAAGTTCATCCTTTAAAATGTTCTTAAGTACATGCCATTGCTCTTGGGACAAAAAAGAAAACCTTTAACAATGTCAACATAACCCAGGACTACATGGCCTCTGCTAACCTTCTCAACTACATCTGATGCCAGTTCTCCCTTATTATCAAACCTCCAGTCACATCAGACTTTTACCCTTTCTCTCATGGAGTTCTTAATGCCCTCACTATCTTTTAAAGACCATGTAGACTCTAGATGTCAAATTCAAAGGCTAACAACACGTGCCAAATAAACGAGGCATGTGGCCCAGGGGCCGAGAGTTTAACGTGCCTGATCTAGAGCTTTACCTCCCATCTTGAGGCCATTCATCTTTACCTTGCTAACTCCCTCTTGTCCTTAAAAATTCAGCTTCAAAGTTGATTTCCAAAACCCTCAGACCATTTCTGAGATGAGGTCACCTTGTTTTACCTTTATAACACCCATCACAATAATAAATATTTGCATAAGGATTGTCTCCTCCACTAGATTATCAAAACTGGAAGGGCACAGATCATGCTTTTCTACCACTATATTCCTAGATCCTGGAAGAGTGCCTGAAATATATGAGGTGCTCAAATAACTTCTCAAAAATCAACAAAAATGCTACAAGGCATATTGTCATACATTTCAATGCACAGTAGACATTCCATAAATGCTGGCTGAATGCCCTATCATTCTATCCTGATGTGTGCACAGTCTGTATTTCCACTGATATTTTCTTTTATTCTATTTTCAAATGATAGAGAGTTGATTTAAAGACAGAATAAAGGCTAAGTGTAACTACATTAAAAAAGATCAATCACTATCCAGTCAGCGTGGCTCAGTGGTTGAGTGTCAACCTATGAACCTGGAGGTCACAGTTCGATTCCTGGTCAGGGCACATGCCTGGATTGTGGGCTCAATCCCCAGTACGGGGCTTGCAGGAGGCAGCTGATAAATGATTCTCTCTCATCACTGATGTTTCTATCTCTCTCTCCCTCTCCCTTCCTCTCTAAAATCAATAAAAATATTTTTAAAGATAAATAATTTAATATTTATAAATTATAATTTGCCAATTCCAAATACTGAAATTTAATTTTTTCTCATCTCTTCTCTCTCTAAAGAACTAGAAAGCATTAATCATGTATCATCTATTTATTATATACTTAATATTTATTTAATTACTTATTTATTTAGGAGTATAATTGACATGTAACATTATATTAGTTTCAGATGTACAACATAGTGATTCAAAACTTGTACATACCGAGAAATGACCACGACAGTAAGTCTAGTTAACATTGGATTTACTTATTTATTTAACAAAGACATTTATAGCTCGTGTTATGTGCCAGACACAGTTTTAAGAATTTTACAAATATGAACTCATTTAATCTGCTTAAAGTTTAAGATGTTGAACCAAAAAAAGCAAAAGTAATTATATATAAACAGTATTAAGTTGTCTATGTGTAATTTTTTTAAAGTAATATGGCTCATTTAGGAATGACATTTGCCAAAATTAGTTAATGGCACTAATTCCTATCATTCAGCTGGGATTGCTTTCAGGCCTCTTTTCTTAAAGTCAATGATCTCTTCACTTGTAAAATATTTATTTAAGTATTCACAGGAAGCAAAAACTTGGATAGTGTAAAGTCTCTTTCATATGAAAACAAAAAAACACTGTGAAAACAAAACTCAAACAAAACCTTAGCAGATAACCTCTGGTTTGCTAACACAAGCTGGGTAGGAAAAGGCCTTTTCTCATCTCTAAAGGAGGGATCAGGACAGCTGACTATGAGTCTCCTTCAAATTCTAGCACTCTATGTCTCTACAATATTACCACAAAAATTATTCAAACACCCGGAAGTAAGTCTGGCTCTGATTATAGATTTCTGTGATGACCCTGAAAAGCTTTCTGCATCAATTATGTCCCTGGTTCCTCAATTGTAAACAAAGGAAACAAAAATTAAAGAAGGTTGGTAAAACCATAGTACAGTCAGGAAATTAAAAGTGTTTAGAACTTACTGCCTAACATGGACAATCCAGACACTACCTAGAAAAACATCACTGTTAAAACAACACAACATTGGTCAGAGTCCTCATGGTTACAATCTGGTTCTATAACCATGTCCAATTATTTTTCCCAAATTTGTTTTTCCTTAAGGTTACTAAGAACACTACTGTTTTTCAATAAATGATAGTACTTGTATATGTATGTTAATCACTATATTAGATAGCAAATAACTTCCTAAAATATTATCCCTAAAAATAAGAACTTTCTGAATTTCAGTCTCTTGACTGTCTAGGTTTTTTTCCCCCCTTAAGTCCAAACGTCATCATGCTATGTGTTAGCCAATTTAGCAACCATTTGGATGCGACACTCTATTGAACACAGACATGGTTACCAGTTGACACTGCCCCATGAGAAACTTACTGACCTTCTCATAAAATTCTATATCTCTGATATGTATTCTCCCATAATCTGATAGCATAACATTTAATCTGAGTTTTTTAAACTAAATCATATCTTCAGACTTCCCAGAAGTTGCAGAGATGTGTCCCTCTTATATTTAAAGGCAGTTACCATTTGTTACAAAGAATAATAAAAGGTGGAATGCCGGCAAGTATGAGACCTGCCCTAGCCTGGTCCCTTACTAATTCAGTGAACGTGGGCCATTTCCTTAACCTTTTTTTTCTTCTTTTTTTTCTCTTTTTTTATTGCTTGAAGTATTACAAAGAGTATTACATATGTCTCCCTTTTTCCCTGCCCTTAACAATCTCCTGGCCTCCCCTACCCCCCAGTGTCTTATGTCCATTGGTCATGCTTATATGCATGCATACAAGTCCTTAGGTTGATCTCTTACCCACCCCTCCTGCCGCCCCCAAACCCTCCACGGCTTTCCCACTGCAGTTTGACATTCAAAATTCTTACCATTTGCAACAGCATGGATGGAACTGGAGAGCATTATGCTAAGTGAAATAAGCCAGTCAATGAAGAAAAAATACCACATGATCTCACTCATTTATGGATAATAAATACCATTATAAACTTATGAACAAAAATAGATACAGAGGCAGAGCAGCCTCGAACAGACTGTCCTTAACTTCGTTAAGCCCCATTTTCCTCAAGTGCTAGACAAGGGTAGGTTCATGTGACTTACCTCCCTCTCACTCTCCTCCTTACATGAGAAAGGAAGAAGTAGGTATTACACCTTTAAGGTTTTTACTTCTACACCAAACAAAACCAGCTTACTGTGGCTACTTAGTTAATATATTATGGTTAGCTAAATTTCAATATCTTTGATATTTTATATCTTACTCCTAATATTCCTTTTGGCCATTTATTTATATTAATAGGCCTAGCTATATTAGAATTTCACCATACAATTAAATTACAGAGGGTTGGACTCAAGTCATAATGTCAGTAATTTTAAGAATTACTTTATGCAAATCATTTAACATCATTACACTCCAATCTTTGCATCAGTAAAATAAGGGAATCAGAGCTCCCTGAAACCTCTAGCTCTAAAGTGGATATATAAAAGTTAAGATGAAGCATATTGATCACATATGCAAATTTTCAAAGAAAAGGAGGTCACATTGCAGACACCAATACTTCACGAATATGGACAGGGCTCCAGGAATTAGGCCTGAAGGCTTCTCATAGGTTTAATTACCAAAGAGATATTCCAATCCCCAGTAAGCAGAGCATATTACATGGCCACATCAGAGAGAATTTCAAATAGCTCATCAGGAAAGCCACGTACATTCAACCAGAGGAAAAAATCAGTCTATCCAGTAATTAAGAAATACTTTCTACTACCACCAAAGATGTGCAATGATTTGAAGCAAATGATGCTGCATAATTACATATGAACATAATTGAGGCTCTCCATCTCTGCAAGTCCTTTTATGTGACTAAACGATTCAAAATGGGATGCAAAATTAAAAATATCTTTTTCAAGCAGACCATTAAAATTATACTTTGGATTCTAAAATGTAGCAGAGAACAAGAAAAAAATCATTAGAGGTGTGAGGAAAAAGGATGCAAATGTAGCACAAAGTTTAAAAACCTGAAGATTACATATGTAGCAAAGCCATAAGTGGAGCACTGGAGTGACATCAGCATGGTATTCTAAGGTTCTAACACATGAAAACAGAAAGCAGGTCAGAGTGCTCCCACATATGCTTCAATCATAATTAATAATTACCCTTATAATCAAAAATCTTTATAAGAAGGAAGGCTACACAGGATGAGTATGGGATATCGAGTTCTGTAAACAAAGCTGAAAACACAAGGATGTGCTCATTTACCAATTTCCTTCACTGGATGAAAAGATATCTATCCCTCTCCCTTCCTCTCTCTCTAAAAATCAATTTAAAAAAACACATTTTTAAAAAATGAAGTTTGGTACAGCCGGTGTGGCTGAGTGTTTAAGCATTAACCTATGAACCAGGAGGTCATGGCACATGCCTGGGTTGCAGCTTCAATCCCTGGTGTGAGGAGTGCAGAAGGCAGCTGATCAGTGATTTATCTCACCATTGATGTTTCTATCTCTCTCTTTCCCTCTCCCTTCCTCTCTAAAATCAACAAAAACATATTTTTAAAAAATGAAGTTTGTAAGTCAACTTGATTATGTGTAAATTTATCCAAATCTAGAATCATCTGCTATTTCCCTTCAATTTACAATAACCATCACTTTGACATAAGTTTTCTGAAGCCATGGTAAAAATTTTAATTAGTTATTATTAATTTATGTGTACTCTCTTTTATTATTACTGAGGAACTCGGTCAATTTCTAGCACCCTGGTGGTTTTCATCTATTTTTTTTCAATTACAGAATGAACTAATTATGAGGACATAGTAAAGAAAGGCAACAAAAATATAAAATCTCACATATATGGAAAAAAATTTCTTAGTAGAGGTACATTTCTATTTCTTAAAGTTAAGTCTTCCACTAAGTATTCCATTTGATTACTTGAGTAATTATGTTTATATAACATGTGTAAACACACACACCTACTTGGGAGAGTTTATTTTTGTTGCTGTTATTTAAACATATAATAAGGTTTTTTCATCCCACAAGATTGGGAGACAGTACAACAGACTGTCTGGAAGAGAAGAAATTAGAAAAGGAAGCAATTACCTATAAAATGCATGAGAGCAAAAAAAGAAAGCACCAGTGACAGGAGAAACTACTGGTGATGAACTAAAAACACTCTGTTCAATTGAGAAATTGAAGTTATTACAAACAGCAGCGTTGTTCTCATGTCTTGGTCCTACACCCTGATTCGCTCTCCGTTCCCATGGCTGACTGAATCTGGGAGTCCCATCGCCCTTCCCATTCAGGTTCAGAGGGAAAAAAAAGAGGACACCCCACCTCACATTGCCAATTGTATTTTCTATTTTTATTGCTACTAGTAGTTCAAAAATATTTCAAATAAACTTACTTTAAATGTCAACTTGGAATCAATTTAAGAAAGTTCCCTTAGTTTCCTACCTCTTCTGTCAAGGGAAGAACTAAATCATAATGAAACATATACAGCGGTCCCTAAGGTATTGATATATTTCTATTTTAATAAATTATTTGCTGAAAGTAATCTCATTAATAATTAGCTTCCTCCTTAGTTAACTAGAAAGCTTAAAATCCACATGTAAACTTCAAAGATCACAAATCATAGAATCTATAGAATCAATTTCTAACATCCTAGTAAATAGCAATTTCCCAGGCTATTTAATTTTACTAAATTTTTACAAACATGAAATTCCTAATTTTTTTAACCCATTCTATATCTCTTCCTTATACAAAATCCTGGCATTGGTCCTTTTCTTCATACACTGACATATGTGATATAATTTAATTTTCATTCAAATACCTACCTAGCTTTTCATTTGTAGTTTTATTGAGTGCCTGCTAGATGCTTTGATTTGATAGGGGAGTTACAGACAATCCTGAACCAAAGTATTATAGTCAAGTGTGCACTTTTATTAGTGTATCAAGATCACACTCTGGCCTAATTTGGCCACCAAACCTTATCAGCCATAAAAGGGCTCTGGGTTCTGCTAATAGACTCAGCCTGCTGCATAAATTATGATGTATTCTCTCATCAAAGATCAACTTCCTGCAATATCAATTATAAGATCCATATGAAATATCTGTTGTTTAAGAGATGGAATAACTAGAACCTAGGCCAGGAGTTAATACTTACACATTATAGTTAATCCTTGAACAACAAAGGTTTAAACTGCACCTTTGCAGTCCACTTATATGCAGATTTCTTCAATAAATGCTACTCTTCCTCTCTTTTTTGGGGGGGTGGGGGGTGGATGGGGTGGGGGAGGAAAGATAGGGAGAAAGAGAGAAGCAGAAAGGAGGGACAAGGGAAGTACAAAAAAGGTTCACGAGATAAGAAACATCTACCCATCTCCTTCAGCACAAGTAGATACTCAGAACTAGAATATAAACACAGAAGAAGAAATATCTACCCATGCCCCTTCTCAGGAGCAGGGCTACCCGGGATTTCCCTGTGGAAATAAAGTGAACATTAGTAACATGTACCGAAAGGCCCAAATCCTAAAATAACTGCATATTTTACAACAGTAGATTTTTTACCTAAACCCCTGTGAGCCAAGGAAATTCTAATAAACTGAACATGAGAGAGAAAAAAAATGACTCTTCAAAATGCTAGAACACTATTTAACATTGGAGAGTATTCATTAAGCAACTATTAGTGAGCAATGCCATACTAAAACTAGAGAGATTCACAGGGCCCTAAAAATGTTGACAACCAAACCATGGAATGCCTTCCCTTGACACATTTACACATAAAATAAACACAAATACTTCACCTACATCCATGCTCATTGTTACAAATGACCTAGCAGGGGTCCTCAAACTACGGCCCGCGGGCCACATGCAAATACAAATAATTGTATTTGTTCCCATTTTGTTTTTTTACTTCAAAATAAGATATGTGCAGTGTGCATAGGAATTTGTTCATAGTTTTTTTTTAAACTATAGTCCAGCCCTCCAACGGTCTGAGGGACAGTGAACTGGCCCCCTGTTTAAAAAGTTTGAGGACTCCTGGCCTAGAGAAACGAGCATTTAACCTTTCTATTAGCTCATGGTCTCTGGCATAGGGATGAGTGCACTGGAAGAGTTCAGGCAAAATTTTGTTATATGGTTGTTTGAGAAGAACGGAAGCATTCAAGTGAAACCATCCATCATGTTTTTAGACCTCCAATAAATAAGAAACAGTTTTAATTTTGCAAAGGTTTACTAAAAGAAACTTAATTGAGAAGAAAAGATCACACCTTGAGCAAGGACAAAAATAAATCATTTTTAATGATATACATTGCCTGGAAGTATTTGGAATTCTATTTTTTTTATTGCTTCAGTTAACAAACAAACAAACAAAAACAAAAAAAAAGCCAGCCAGCAGTTGTATGGCAATTTCTAGAATAGTAAAAAAATAAACAGACCTGGGAAGTCCAAAAGTTAAGCTACCATGTCTACAAAATGTTAAACTAATTTCATGAAGCAAAAATGAGATCGAAGCACTGAATGATGAGGCACCAGGGGGGAAGGAGGCGATTTCACTCCCCATCATAAAACCACAGCTCTACCTAATTTCTTCCTTAGCGTGTAAGTAAAATGTACTGCCTGGTAGAGTACAGAAAACGCTATAAAAAGCAGAGAGGATAGAAATTAGAGTCCTAAAATTTTCCATTACCCCAAAGGCATGACTCTTGTGGTCCATCAAGCTTGAACCTGCCAGTGAGGAATAGCAGAAATGGGCACTTGAGTTACTCCATAATATGGACTTCTCTACTTCCAAATGAGCCCACATTGATGAGTTGAGCCTGATGACTTTTATTTTTTACTTCTTTTTTCTTCATTTTCTCTTTTTCCATCACCATTTATATCCCTCTGACACTGGTGACTTCTTACACTTTTTGCCTTTTTCCTCTCTGCATTTCCTCACTGGCAGGCTCAAGTTGGTAGCACACACCAGTGGTTCTTGGATGTGTAGGCTGACCTTTGTGATATTAGAAAATTTTAGACTGTAATTTCTGTCTTCTCTATTGTAGAGAGGCAAATGGCAACTGCTCTGGAATTTAATCAGCTAACTCTTATCAGGGTCATATAATCAACTTGGGTTCATTTAGAAGTAGGGAAGTCCATGTTATGGAGTAACTGAAGAGCCAGTTTCTTCTTTTATAGTCTCACTGTGTGCACTCGCACTAAGGCATGAGACAAAGTTTAATGACTAAAGACACAAATGACCTAATGAATAACGGTGAAGAATTTGATTCAAGCAAGTTACTGGTAGTAAATACTGAAACACACACAAAGGGATTCTTTTTTCCTTTGCCAAAGGCAATATATTTTAACAGCACAAATGACCTTTCGTCATTCCATTTACAGAGACTCACATTCAAGAATTATTACATGATATTGTCCAAATGGTATTATACAGTATTGAACTACAGACTCAATTTCTGAAAGAATATTATAACAGTAAAATAAACACAAAAGATTTCAGGCAAAGTAGAAAACTTCGTAATACCAGGTAAAATGTACAAAATAGATTTCTATAGGAGAAAATAGGCTTCTATAGAAGAAAAATTCTTGGTTCTTCTGACTTTTGTCCTATGTACATACTGTGCTTTATCTATTTCAACCTAAACTATTTCTAGAGGGTGGACTGAATAAAGAGAAAAAAAGTTTTATTTGTCCAGGCAAATTTTATCCAATCTTTCTTCCAAGAGAAGATCTAATTAGAATCTCCTTCAATTTTCCTAATCTCTACTAAACATTTCTAGCAATTGAAAACTTACTAACATGCAAGCCTGCCCTTTCCATTTTTAGAGACAACTACAGGACAAAAGAAGATAGTCCTTTTGGCTGTTGTATGTAAGCCCAAGACAGAGATGCTCCTGCCCAGGGTACCACTTCAGCAAAACGAAATTTAGATAACTTTTGTGTTCCTGTAAATGCTCCGACTGACCAGAAGCACAGTACTGTATATCCAGTCGGCCAATCCCTAAAGGCATAGACAACTCTGTGTGTGCCTTCTCAACACCCCACCCCTTTCCAGTTCTGCAAAAGGAGACTGTTAGGTCTGATCAAACAATTGAATACAAATAATTGAATCAATACTCCCTCCCCTGGGAACTGACCTTTAGACCACTTCACAAGGACATACCCTTTTGCTTAGACCGCATCCCACTTGCTAAGACCATTATCTTTCCCCCTCAGTACCTACCTGGAATCAGGACCTGCCCAAAGAATGCTCCGCCCAGAAAAAGTCCACCTAGAGTCCTTTAAAACCTCTGACTCGCCGTCCCTGGGTGCTGGTACCATTTGGGGGCTCAACCCACCTGGTTTTCCAGATGACCGAATAAATTCATAATGCTTTACCCCATTTGGCCTCATGTGTTCCTCCTTCGCCAACCCTAACAGAGACTATTCACTTCATGAAGTGTAAAAGTCTGTCTGTATCACCTAAACCAGTGATGGCAAACCTTTAGAGCTCGGCGTGTCAGCATTTTAAAAAACTCTAACTTAACTCTGGTGCCGTGTCACATATAGAAATTTTTTGATATTTGAAACCATAGTAAAACAAAGACTTATATTTTTGATATTTATTTTATATATTTAAATGCCATTTAACAAAGAAAAATCAACCAAAAAAATGAGTTCATATGTCATAGGTTCACCATCACTGACCTAAATTGTCTTCTTTAATCATTTTTTAACAACCTTAACCTCAGCCCAATGTTATTTAAAGTAAAAAGAGCAAAATTTGATGGTCTGAGATATTGGAGCCAACATATGCACACACACACACACACACACACACGAAGATAATGGAAGCCTATTGTACTGGGCACACACTCTAACTCAGGGGTCCTCAAACTTTTTAAACAGGGGGCTAGTTCACTGTCCCTCAGACCGTTGGAGGGCCGGACTACAGTTTAAAAAAAAACTATGAACAAATTCCTATGCACACTGCACATATCTTATTTTGAAGTAAAAAAACAAAACGGGAACAAATACAATATTTGTATTTGCATGTGGCCCACGGGCCGTAGTTTGAGGACCCCTGCTCTAACTTATTACAAACTCATACTAGATCTCAGAGGTCACAACCTGTTGAAATCATCACCAGGGCACCACCTAAACCATGACTTTTTTTTTTTTTTTTAAATATCTTGGTAGTCTCTTAAAAATCCTTCAAGGAATTAATGATATTAACTGATTCTAGGGTGATAAGAATAGAGTATGACATTTCATATGTGCACCAAAAGAAGGTCTTTCCATTTAAATCAAGTCTTCAACAAGTGAAGCTTAATATTACTTAAAGAAATTTAGCAACTGCTACAATTGGTCATTTTGAAATGATTTAGGCTTCCCTAATGTTCTGAGTTTTATAAATTTTATAACAAGTAAAATGTTCTCTAAATGGAAAATTTCAGTGTTCAATTCTAAAATGAAGAATTCAAAGAAAGAACAGCTAGCACATTCAGCTCAAACAACAATTTTAAATGGGAAAATTTCCTATTAAATAAAATGTGTCCGTTCATGTACTTACATACAATTACTTAATACATATCTACTGTACCAAGTGTTATGCTCAGTCATGGCCATTCAAAGATGAGCACAATCTGCACCTAGAGGGGAGAGGGGAAGTGTGAAGCTAATATAGGTCTATTAGAACCCTTAGGAAGTAGAGGAAGGAAAGGCTTTCTCAAACTAAACCACTCCAACCTCAATCCATGTACCATGAAGAATCATCCGGTATAATGGAAGTTAATGAGGCCCATTATTCTCTCCTGGAATGGGCAGTATTATCTTCCACACTGATTCAGCCTGTCAATCTGAAGCATATTGGGCTCTTTAAATTTGCTGGGTCACACTTTCACTGTGCAATTAAACATTTCAGTCAACGAACTCGTCCTGCTTCTTCCTGCGATAGAGTAAGCAAAAATGTATTGAACGTCAGCAGAACAGTTGCCAACATCAATAAAACTTGAAGTAGAGATTTCCCACAATGGGATTGACAGTTATGATCCCTTTAAAATGCAAGGATAATAGAGAATTCAATTCCTAACCCTAAGTGTCAGAAGAGCTCCACTTTCCCCTCAAATGTTAAATGTAAGGTCAGATAAATCCCCAAGGGAATTCTTACTTGTGTCTTTAAAATCTGTAAAATTTAAAGCATAGTATTTAAAAGAGGATGACAAAATCTTTTCAAATGCAATACTCTTATCACTAAACAACATAAATATGATTGATTGCCAGAGAGGTGTGTTAGGCCATGGGTTTCTAAGACTCTGACGACCACACAGGAACTCCTAAAATCATTAACAAATAATATAAATCAAGCTACATTCTACAATACAGATAAGCTACAATGCTTTACAGCAACCTCAGTGCAATGAGTAGACTAAAGCTACTTCATGGTGAAGCATACATAGGATTAGGAGCCACACGGTGTTAACTAGATAAGAAACATTCAGACCCTGTAATCAGAAGAGACATTAGAATTTACAGATTGCAAAGGAAAGAGTTCAGAGAAACGAATGAAAAATTTCAGCCAAGTGATGAAAGGAATAAAATTAAGGCAAGGATCTGGGTGTTAAATTTAAAGTAAAATCTGAAACTCTGGCAAAGATAATAGAATTAGCATCTGGTTTTAGTAACGAAGTGTTTGAGGTTGACCAGCTCATAGAATAAGACATAAAAAGCCAGGAAATGAGTGACAGAACAGAAAGAGTTCATCCACCCAGCACTAGCAGAGCCAAACCCTAAACACCGAGAATCACAGTGGAGAAATATCAGCTGTTTCATTATGAATGGCACCACCCAGGAGAACGGGAAGCTAATGCTCAAAAGCCAGAACTCCCTGATGGCGGGTAGGTTACAGATTATATGGGGAAAAATCACAAGGCACTGTGGGTTAGAGGTTCAGGGACCTGCTGGGGGCTGACTGATAGGAGGTGAGGTAAGGGTGGTGAGTCTTTTCTTCAGGTCTTGAGGACAGCTCTGAGATCTGTCCCTCTGGTTTCATGGGAAAGTAGTCATGGGGTCGGTCCAGCTTAGAGCTCAGGAAATGAAACATAACTTAGGTCAAGATGTTGTCATTAGCCTGCCAGAGGTCCAGACTGTGACCATTAGTCAGGCCCAGGCTACTGTCTTCTGCTGCCTCAGGGGCTGCTGATTATCTGGGGGAAAGGCTAGGACTCTGAGGGGTATATGCAGGGTGGGGCAAAAGTTGTGAATACAGGAAACATAGTTTATTCTTGTGTTACTATTTTATTAGTTACTAGAGGCCCGGTGCACGAAATTTGTGCATGGGGGCGGGGGGAGGGGGGGTCCCTCAGCCCAGCCTGCATCCTCTCCAATCTGGGACCCCTTGAGGGATGTCTGACTGCCCGTTTAGGTGGGATCAGGCCTAAATGGGGAGTTGGACATCCCTCTCACAATCCAGGACTGCTGGCTCCCAACCGCTCGCCTGCCTGCCTGCCTGATTGCCCCTAACCACTTCTGCCTGCCAGCCTGGTTGCCCCTAATGCCCCTCCCCTGCCAGCCCAGTTGCCCCCAACTGCCCTCCCCTGCAGGCCTGGTTGCCCCCCAACTGCCCTCCCCAGCAGGCCTGGTTGCCCCCCAACTGCCCTCCCCTGCCAGCCTGGTCACCCTCAACTGCCCTCCCCTGCCGGCCTGGTCACCCCTAACTGCCCTCCCCTGCCAGCCTGGTCGCCCTCAACTGCCCTCCCCTGCCAGCCATCTTGTGGTGGCCATCTTTGACCACATGGGGGTGGGCATCTTGTGTGTTGGAGTGATGGTCAATTTGCATATCACCTCTTTATTAGATAGGATTGTATTATTTTTCATACAAACAACTGTACAGCTACTTTGCCAACCACTGTATTTATAGAGAGAGAGGTGATTTCCAGAGAGAGAATTTACAACTCAATTTAATCAAAATCGTAAGGGCCCTTGGTTTCAACTACATGAAGGAAGGTTTACATTGGAATTACATAAAAAGTCCCTAAGAAGATGCCAAGCTATTATCTGTCATATGACACTTTCAGAAAGTCCCATTGGTCATCTCCAGCTTAGAAGCAGACCTGAAATGGCCCCTTCCCCTTCATGCCCTCATGCACTATGTCTTACACCTTTAACTCTACCACCTCTATCTTCTTCACCATATCACTAATTCTTAAATTGCCTATTAGATATTTCCATCTGGATTTCACAGCAGTATTTCAAACTCAACATTTCTAAAAGTCAACAGCTCCTCATCTTCTTAAAAGAAAAAAGTTCCTCAAACACATCTGATGATTTGTCAGCAGCATCTTATATTGAAGTTACTACTTCTTGCTTACACCAGGATTCATTTGGTTGCAAAGAAACAATTTGAGTAAGGCCCTGTCTTTTGTATTTGTTCTTTACTTTATGTTCCTCCCACTAATAACTGCTAATTTTGGCTGTCAATACCTTTTAATTTGAAATAGCCCCTAATTTTTCCCCCACTGATTGTTAATTATAAGTTTCCTTTTTAATCCTCCCAAAATAATATACCAAGACTGTATTTGTAAGGTATGAATGATATGGAACATTCCTCCTCAGAAATCATTCATGAATTCCTATTACTTACCAATAATACACTTATTTTGTATTGACACATAAAGATACTCAATAATCTGTCCCTGGTGTTTTGTATTGTTTTTTCCTATTTTATATTTCTCAGCATACTCATATGTATGTCACATTATAGCCAAATTATACAAGTTAATAAACTCCACTTGATCTCAGTTCTAGCCACGTTTTAAATTGATTTGATGTCACTTTAAATATACCTTTTATTCAAAAGAGTTAGTTAAGTCTGTTAACATTTTTCTTTAAATGGGCAAGTTGGCCGAAACCAGTTTGGCTCAGTGGATAGAGCGTCGGCCTGTGGACTGAAGGGTCCTGGGTTCGATTCCGGTCAAGGGCATGTACCTGGGTTGTGGGCACATCCCCAGTGGGAGATGTGCAGGATGCAGCTGGTCGATGTTTCTCTCTCGTCAATGTTTCTAACTCTCTATCTCTCTCCCTTCCTCTCTGTAAAAAATCAATAAAATATATTTTAAATTGGCAAGTTGTACTACATGCAGTAGTACTGCTAGTTTGTACTAGTTTGGCCATTATTTTAAGGCAATCCCTTACCTCCTATGATTTGTTTTTTTTTAAATTCCCAAGGCACTTAAGGACTTATGAATCAATTTTCTCCAAACAATCACTATAACAGAGAAATGCAGTTGAAAACACCCAATGACAGCTAGTCTAAGACTACTACAGTAACTGATTTTCTTCTAGTATGTCTTAGTCAGTGAGATGTAATAGCTACCAAAGAAGAAGAAAATAAGGCACTAACATTCCTAAAATTTCAGATATGTTAAAATATCTTAGGAAGTAGATCATGCTACAGAAATCTTCAGATAAACCGCAACAAAACACACTTAGTAATTACCTGTAGCAATAGTTGAATACTAAATATTTTTCATGATATAAATGATTCAGAAAAATATACATAAGCTCTTACCATTGTAATTTAAATAGTTATATGTTAACTATTATATTTGGAAATTATATTTCCAAAATAATTTGCAAATATAGATGAAACTTCATATCTGACTAAACTTTTTTTCTAATTAATGCATTATATTAGCTTAAGAAATATGTATGGTGAGCAACCAAATTAATACCATTCTTGTGAAATATAAATATAAAAGAAATTGATAAAAACCTCATTAACTCTTTAGGATATAATATTTTTGAGGGCAGACTTTTCTGCACCACAGTGTGGAGAAGAACATAATACACAGTATTATGCTCAACAATTATTTCCTGCATAAAATGAATGAAAAACTGATTTGTTTCATAAAAACCTTTTGGAAAATATAAAACTTCCCATGTTTTAAAGAAGATTACAGACCCAATATTTTGTGAATAAAATATTTTTGTTTTGTAATAATTCTGTCTTTAGTTTAAATTATAATTAATTTCTATGTTGTTTAAAACTAAAACAGCTTGTAATGTGAAACTGATATAAATATGATATCCTTGCCTTTTACCAGACAAATTAAAAACCTCATCCACTATACTGTAAAGAAAATCAAAACCTAACATTTGACAGTAATCAGCATAAGCTTCCATTTACCAAAACAGAGGGGAAAATCACCCATATTTACTATGCTTTTAAAGAACGTGGTGTGTAAACTATATTTAAAAAATAAAAATTAAAAATAAAAAACGTAGTGTGTAAGAACTATATTTTCATCTTCTTTCTCTCTCATTAGGCATGTACAGATTTTGATTATGAGAGATGTTTTCTCTTCAACGAAATAAAAGTAAGTAACCTTACATTTAACCGAAGCATTCCTTATTACTCCAGGAATAATAAGCTCCTCCAAAATTAAAAATAATAAATTAATAAGGTGAATTACATAGAAAGGACTGGCCTCATTTAGGTAATATTCCAATACACAAACCCATACCACAAGAATTCTATCCAATACAAGACAACTGAAAGAAATACTGTACACCCAAGTATGGTACTCCTATGTTTCTTCTCAAAGCCACCCGGCACGGGAAAATTTGTAAGAAAGGACTATTTCTTATATGACAGTCACACCTGACATGAATCCTCAACCCACCCTCACACTCGATTCTCAAAACCACTGGCCTCCAGGCTACTGGCAAGAACTGATTACATTCAACACCTATCTATGCCCAGACATTGTAGTAAGAAAAAATACAAATGAATAATTATTTGCAAGAATGTCTAAAAGCAATAAAACTTTTTTAAAATATATTTTTTTTTTATTGATTTTTTACAGAGAGGAAGGGAGAGGGATAGAGAGTTAGAAACATCGGCTGCCTCCTACATACCCCCCACTGGAGATGTGCCCGCAGCCAAGGTACATGCCCTTGACTGGAATTGAACCTGGGACCGTTCAGTCTGCAGGATGACGCTCTATCCACTGAGCCAAACTGGTTAGGGCAGCAATAAAACTCTTATTTAAAAATTCTATTTCTAGCCCTGGCCGGCTTGGCTCAGTGGATAGAACGTCAGCCCACGGACTGAAGGGTCCCAGGTTCGATTCCTGCCAAGGGCACATGCCTGGGTTGCCGGCTCCATCCCCAGTGTGGTGTGTGCAGGAGGCAGCCGATCGATGATTCTCTCTCATCATTGATGTTTCTATCTCTCCTTCTCCCTTCCTCTCTGAAATCAATAAAGAAATATATTTTTTTTAAAAAACTTAAAAAAAAATTCTATTTCTAGCCAGACTTATATCCTATATACTTACACTATTTCTGATCTCTTTTTATTCTGGGGTATCATCTCAAGATATGCCTTTCTCCTACAGAAATCTCATCCTTTAAAATGAGTTCCAATGCAACTTTCTCTCTAAACGTAGCAAAAATGCACCAAGAGAATTTAAGCCTTCCTTCTGTGCAGGCAACCTTGTTGGACTTATTGTTCTCACCTTTGTAATGTTAGCTGTGTAATATACAATTAATCTCTTCCCAATCAGATTACAATGACATTAAAAGCAAGATCTGAGGCTTTTTCTTTTTGTTTATCTTATAAAGTTCCACCTACCATGATACTGCACAGACAGACACTCAAGGAAAATTCATTGAACTGGACTTGGAAC
Organism: Myotis yumanensis; assembly: GCF_028538775.1. Lineage (NCBI taxonomy): Eukaryota > Metazoa > Chordata > Mammalia > Chiroptera > Vespertilionidae > Myotis > Myotis yumanensis. The sequence goes on from NW_027223754.1 coordinate 135,731,941, forward strand.
TGTCTTCCTTATGCCAATGTATATTACTGGTGACTAGATATAATGTCCTTTATTTTTTACCATGGATGCTTTCACTTACTATTTCTGAATACTGGCAGAATTATAAATATATCATTTCTGAGTCATTTTCTCTGAGGGTAAAAAGTCAACTGAGATATCTATCTTTTTCATTAAAGTAATTCACTGAGTAATGAATTAAAGAGTGTAAAAAATCTTGAAAGTGTTGGCTAATGCCAAGTGGAGAGAGAGGAGATATGAGTTCTTAAGTATAATTTGGTATAACAATGTCTTACACAAATTTACATTTGAAAAATTGATTATAGAAAACCTATACAGCCGAAACCGGTTTGGCTCAGTGGATAGAGCACCGGCCTGCGGACTGAAAGGTCCCAGGTTCGATTCCGGTCAAGGGCATGTACCTGGGTTGCGGGCACATCCCCAGTAGGAGATGTGCAGGAGGCAGCTGATCAATGTTTCTCTCTCATCGATGTTTCTAACTCTCTATCTCTCTCCCTTTCTCTCTGTAAAAAATCAATAAAATATATTAAAAAAAAAAAAAAAGAAAACCTATACACAAAAATGTTAACAGAAAAGAAAATATATGTATTACCAAAGAAAATAAAACAAATTTAAAACTGCTTGTTTTGATATCTGAGCCAAACGAATAAGAAGTGATTACCTAAATTATAATTTTGAACGGCATTTGAGATGCAGCACATAGCAGGAGGAAAGAACAGCAGACTAGAAATTTAAAAGACGTAGCACAATTTTGCCTCCAGTACTTATAGAGGGCCTCCTGTCATATATAGGAGTGACCAATATCTGAATGATTGAAAAAATTAAATGAAAGGAGAGTATATAACATGTCTGGTAATTCATTAATTTGGTCTTCCAGTTTGTTTCCATATCTATAAGCCAACAATAAGTCCTTCCTTACATAGTGATTTTAAAGATTAAAGTATAAATATAAGTGCTTTTAAAACTACAAAGCAATATACAAATAAAAGTCATTTTATTGCAGTTAACTTATATAGAGAAATAAAATAACATTATCAACTTTTAAAAGAAGCATGATAACTAAAATCTGGTAAATTTTGTTAAAGGGATATATGTACACTATGCCATCCGCTTCATTTTCTGAAACATTTCAAAAAAGTTCATGTTATTTTTAGGTAATTTAGTTAATAATTTCTGAGGTATATGGAACTTTAATGAAAATTTGGTTCAATTTCTATTAATAGTTTCTATATCCAATTAAAATGTATCCACGTCTTTATTAAATAGTCTGAAATAAGAAAAATTTCTCAGCACCCATTATAAGTTAAGAAAGGCTAATAACTTTCAGATAGCAACAGATATAAAATGTACAATTGTTTTTAATCATCCATCTATATTTGAAATAGTTTTCATTTAATTTTACTCACGTGTATAGTCTCTTCAATTCAGACAAACCCTTTCCAGTGTAAATCTCAATTTGAATATATCTATTAGGATGACTCCATCACCTACTGTACTAATATTTTGTCATGCGTCTTGTGTGCTGTCCACATAAATTAGTCTGAATATTTTGTGTTTGTTAGTTATTTCAGTGATGTTGGGTTTTGCCTCATATGCTGTTCCATGTACCCTCACTTAAGTTGCTCGCACATTCAGAAGCCATATGTAATTTATCTAAAGTCCAAGAACAAATTTACACACACACACACACACACACACACACATACACACACACACACACTCTAGAGGCCTGGTGCACAAGATTCATGCACTCGAGGAAGTCCCTCAGCCCAGCCTGCGCCCTCTTACAGTCCAGGAGCCCTCAGGGGATGACCAAATGATGGCTTAGGCCCGCTCCAGTCAGACATCCTTAGCGCTCCCGCCACCACCGCTGCACTTGCGCCAGCTGTGAGCCCGGCTTCTGGCTGAGCACACTGATCACCAGGGGACAGCTCCTGCATTGAGCGTCTCCCGCGTGGTGGTCAGTGTGCGTCATAGCGACCGATTGTTCTATTCAGTCAACTTGCATATTAGCCTTTTATTATATAGGGTAAATAACTATATATCAGTCACGAAACTATACAATTGCATCACAGATTACCCTTCTGATGCACCTATGTCTACATTTGGTGTATTACATCATAGACAAAATTTACACTGCAGTATTTTATCTCACAGAAGTGGTGCTTACACATAATATGAAAATGAAATGATATTTTCCCAACAACCGACAATAAACCAAGGGGAACCAGCTACCCTTTGCTCAGTTCAGGGGCTTATTTTTAACACTGGTTTCAGCTTCTCACCCCTCTAGTCTTCTGTCAAGGAGTTAATGGTCTGGAAACACACATTCAAATGCAGTGGGTAAACTACCTAATTAAAGGAACCCTGGGTGAATCCTGTTATAAAGAGAAAAATTACTTGGCAATAAATACAATCACCTCCTATGTATCAACTTCCTATGTGTCAATTTCATAGAATTAAATATCATACATTGAGTGAGGCAGCATATTTGTGCCCTATAATATTTCTGAATATTTCTGTTACTTGTTTAGGATTTGAAGATCTAAATTCCCATTTCTGTTTGCTTCAAATAACCTCTAAATCCAGCACCTGTTTTAACCTGAATAGGTTTCTGTGTTAGGTGTCATAAAGTCTTGGGTAGATTTTCTAAGATAAGATAAAACATGTACACAATCCATGTACTTGTAAGAGTGTTGCATACATATTCACATTCCATATTCTTCTCCCTCTGGGAAACAGAATAAATAGAAATGCCAAATAGCAAGGATAAAATAAATAGAAATGCCAAACACTATCATTTGAATATTTATTTGGCCCTTGTGGGCAAGCTGAAGAGGAAATTAAATATAGTTGCCATGGAAAATCATAGTCATAACTCCTAACTACTTGAATTAAGTAATTTTAAGTGTTACTGTACTTGTGTGACTAATTGAGTCATTTCTCCTCTTCCTTAAAGAAAAAATGCTGTTACAGTTCACAGAAATAGTAAAGGACACAGAGTTTTTGGAATCCTTTATCATATGTGAATCACTTAGGGTGTGGCTATTCAATAATGTTTAATTCAACTGCACAAAATAAAAGACCGCCTCCCAATTACCCTAGCTTTCCCCCTCCCACCCTCTAAATGCCCCCACAGCACTTTGTTTCTTAACCTATGGCGGTAGAATAGTGACTTACCTGTTTACTTCTGTACAAAACAGAATCTCAACAAGGATTAGTGAGTTAATTTAAAAAAACAAACAAAAAACATGTAGCATCACTGATGACAGTAATGAAAGGCAAGAGCTAAAGAAAGAAAAAATAATAAACATACAAAAGGGCAACCTGCTTTGTAAACACAGGGCCCCTGTCACATCAGAGATCAGGTTAACCTGTAAGATTACCAGTATTCTGAAGAAGTCCAACTTCTAATATCTTCATGTGCAGGATTTCTTGTAAAAGCTGAGTTCCACTTAAAAAAAAAAAGTTCTGGAAATCAAAGTCTAATTGCACTATCTATTATTAGGATAACTTATTCCTTTTAAAAATTTGGTCTTCAATTTTAAATTGATATAATTTGATCAATGGGCATCTAAGTGCCCTTACTTTGTAAAAAGCCCTTTTATGTTCATGAAAGGATAAGGCCGGACAGAAGAAGGATTTAAATAAATATTTATTTAAGTACCTATTATGTCCCAGGCAAAACCTGCCCTTTGTTATAAAAACCAAAATTTAATAATCATTGCTTTATAAAGTTCACAGGGGCAGGCAAAGAAGCAACATTCTTTAATTATAAACCTCAAGATCTGTCTTTTAAAATCTTAGGTTCCAAGAAGCAAAAATAATCCATCAAGAAATTTCAAAGAGCCGAAACCTGTTTGGCTCAGTGGATAGAGCGTCGGCCTGCGGACTGAAAGGTCCCAGGTTCGATTCCGGTCAAGGGCATGTACCTGGGTTGCAGGCACATCCCCAGTAGGAGATGTGCAGGAGGCAGCTGATCGATGTTTCTCTCTCATCGATGTTTCTAACTCTCTATCTCTCTCCCTTCCTCTCTGTAAAAAAATCAATAAAATATATTTTAAAAAAAATTTTCAAAGAAATTGTTTTTAGAAATCAGGGGGAAATTCATTACAAGCAATTTTCACTTTTTTAACTCCATATCCTTTGACCAGGAACTATCCCTTCCTCTTCTCCAAAACTTTTTTCCAAAAAGTGGCCAACCTCCTTAATCTCACATAAACACATAGCACTACCAACTACTGCATTGCTCCTTAAAACTCTCTTCCCTACTGTTCTGTGATGCTGCACTCCTTTCTATTCTCAGAAGCCCATTTACTCTTCGCTTGTATTTATACTTCCTCCTCTACGTCCACCCACAGAACTCAACTGCCTTATCTTGTCAATGAGGATGAACCCAATACAGTGGGGCCTTGACTTACGAGTGTCCTGACTAACGAGTTTTTTGAGATACTAGGTGTCTCTCGGCCGATTTTTTGCATTGAGTTGATAGAGTAATTTGAGTTAACGAGCTCCTTAACGAGCTCGGTCTCAGAACGAATTAAACTCGTAAGTGAAGGCCCCACTGTATCTGTTCTACCAACCAAGTCTCTTTCATATTTCCAATCGCCTTGCTAGGTATATCCATCTGGATGTCATCACCATCTGGATGTCATCGTGTCGTCTGGCCACTCAAATTTAACAACCCCTCATATTCCTTACATTTGTATATTAGGTCATGGTACCCAGCCTTCCCAGAAACACTGGATCAAAACACTAGGGCCATCTTTGATTCCCTCTCCTATTTCAACCTAAATCAAGTCCCAGTCTCACTGACAATACTTTTACAATATTTCACACATCTTTATTTATAGATGATAGATTGATTGATTGATAGTAGATACACAGATAGCTAAATATAGATAGATAGATTTCAGAGAGGAAGGCAGAGGGAGAGAGATTGAAACATCAATGATGAGAGAGAATCATTGATTGGCTGCCTCCTGCACGCCCCACATTGGGGATGGAGCCTGCAACCCAGTTATGTGCCCCTGACCAGGCATTGAACCGTGACCTTCTGGTTACACTCAACCACTGAGCCGTGCCTGCCAAGCAATATTTCACACATCTTGTCATTCTCTTTATTTTTCAGCTTCCATTAATAACATTCAGGCTCTCATGTTTACAAACCAAAAAATACTACCGAAGCTCTGTAAAAGCTCTCCCCATCACCAGGCCTTCTTCTCTCAGTCTCCTATACTGGGAGCTAGCCTTCTCACTATAGAGCCTGCTCTAAGTGGTTTCTCATTTGCTTATTACCACAAGGTCAAAGCCCTTTGCCTGCCAATTCTAACCTTCTACAATCAATTCTCACTCAGCTTTTCCAACATCATCTCTAAACTTTATTCATCAAACCGGGCAATTCACTTTTGTATATGCCAGACCTTTTACTTGGAATTCCTTTTGTCCCATTTTCTTTGTCAAAATTGGTTTCATCCTTTAAGGAGAAAAACTAAAAAAGGTTCTTTGAATTCCCCAATTCAGAATCAGCTATTTTTTTCCTTCAAATGCCTTCAGCCTAATTCCTATGCCCCTTAATACATTAGAAGTTTTCCTCATCCATGCCCTGTGCGTACAAGAGATTCCTAAAAATGATGGTCAAATATTTTGGAAGTTGTCAAAACCCTTGCCTCCCTTTTAAAAGTTTTAAAAATAAACACAGTTGATAAAAAAAATACATAAAAGCTACAAAAATACAGCCTGGTACCCTGAACTTCCATTAACATGCCTGCTAAGCATGCCAACGTGTGTTTCTGATTTAACCCCCTCTTTGTTGTTTAAAAATGATCTACAACCAACAGGGACAGCTCTAAGCCACACACAAACACATTCCATATTTCCAAGTAAATGTTAACAGGAAAAATGTGTTTGTATAGGATTCCACTCTACCCGTTAAAAATCAACAAGGACAAACCTTGTTCTCTCCGTACTCCTGCAACCAGTTGGACAGGACGTTATTATTATTAATCAGTGAGAATAAATCCTAGGTTGCCAAGTTCACAAGTGTGAGGACACTGAAACTACTGAAATTGGGGGCATGTTAACTAGCATTTATTACTTTAGGAGCTTGTGTAAATTCTGACATTTACACTTTTCTCTTTTCCTCCAATAAACTGCTTTAAAAAAGGGGGGGGGGGGGGGGGAAGTAGCCCTGCTCTGAAAACACAATAAATGAAATAACTTGAAAGAGAAGAAAGAAACCCGATGTCCAGCTAGGTACCAAGGGCTGATATCAAGGCCCAAAACGAAAGTCTAAGAGAGCAGAGACCACGGCGAAGTCAGGGGTTGTAGCAGACACAGGAGAGGCAGCACTAAGCCCTGCGAAATGCCTGCTTCCCGGCATCCACAGGGCAGCAGGCCTTTCTGTGCCTCTTCTTACTAACTACCATTTACTGTGACCATATTGCAAGCCAGAGTTTTACTCAGAGTTTTAACCCTACCAGACCTGAGGCCCTGAACCTAACTGTCCCCTATACCTGGGCTCCTGAGCATTAAAGAGAAAAAACCAACATGATATAGAAAAATGTTAGTTACATGCAAACAAGTGGTTAGAATAAGATGGAACTTGGAGACATTGTAGAAAATAGATCTAGGCAAAGTACCGAAAATTAGGTACAGCAGTATAGCGGCAGATTAGGAAATTACCGAAAAATCGGTACAGCAGTCTGGTAGGGTTAAGAGTACTACATCATTTAATCCACAAGCAGCCCTCTCTGTGAGATGCTATTTTTTTTAAAATATATTTTTTATTGATTTTTTTACAGAGAGGAAGGGAGAGGGATAGAGAGTTTAGAAACATCGATGAGAGAGAAACATTGATCAGCTGCCTCCTGCACAGCCCCTACTGGGGATGTGCCCGCAACCAAGGTACATGCCCTTGACTGGAATCGAACCTGGGACCCTTCAGTCCGCAGGCCGACGCTCTATCTACTGAGCCAAACCGGTCAGGGCTGTAAGATGCTATTATTACAGATGAAGAAATTGAGGCTAGAGAGGTTAAGCAACTTGCCTGAGGTCACACAGTAAGTAATGTAAGAGTGTGAAACCAGATTAAATTCTTAACCTCTCTACTTCCTGCCTGAAAACATGTGTTATATCGGTTTTTATTTGTTTGCTGTATTCTTTATCATGATTATTTTGTTTATTCCTATGTGTGTCTCACAAAAGGCCCGGAGAACTTGCCCTGGGGCTCTTGTCAATAATATAAGCCTGACTGCTGGCATGTGTGCTGGTTAAAGCTTCAGAGTGATGCTTCTTCATGCTCCTCGTTGGTACAATGCCCCAGGAAGCAACTCTGAGGGTTGACCTCTGTCATGGTTTGAATTGTGATCTCCACAAAAGATAATGCTGGCGTTCTAATGCCTAGTACCTCAGAATGTAAGCTTCTCTGAATTTAGGGTCTTTGCAGAGGTAATCAAGTTCATATCAGATTATTAGGGTGGGTCCTATTCCAATATGACTTAGTGTTTCATTAAAAGAGGGAATTTGGACACAAACAAACACACACACACACACACACACACACACACACACGATGTAAAGACGATGTAAAGACGAAGGCAGAGCTCAGGGGATGCTTCCACAAGCCGAGGAAGCCGGGTGATTGCCAGCAAACCATGAGAAGCGGAAACAGATCCCTCCCTCCCAGCTCTCAGAAGAAATGGATCGTGCGGGCAATATTTTTAAAAATTGATTTCAGAGAGAGGAAGGGAGAGGGAGAGAGAGATAGAAACATCAATGATGAGAGAGAATCACTGACTGGCTGCCTCCTGCACACTGCACACTGGGGATCAAGCCACAACCCGGCATGTGCCCTGACCGGGAATCGAACTGTGATCTCCTGGTGCATAGGTCGACATTCAACAACTGAGCCACACCAGCCAGGCACTAAGGACATCCTGAGTTCAGACTTCTGAGTCCAGCACTGGGAGTCAGTAAATCTGTGTTTGTTACACCATGCAGCTTGTGATACTTTGTTATGGCTAGCCCTAGGAAACGAGTCCACCCTGCTTCCCAAAATGTACAAGACGTATGACCACAGTAGCAAGTAAGAGGCCATACTTCTACCCCTAGGTGTATTCCCTCAGAAATGCCTGTTATTAGATAAAGCTCACTTCTCACCTCTGGGAACAGCAGGGTCCAACTGCTCTGCCCATAATAAGCAGGTTGGAAGCAAGAGAGCCACGCAATTCCCCATCAAGGCAGGCAGGCAGGCCTCGGCAGCAGTGGCCCATAGCGGCCTGATCCCTGCAGGACCAAGTACATTTTTCATCCCTGAGTGTATTTTTCATCAGTGTTATCGAGGATGTAATAATGCTAGGTATGTTTTAAAATTATAGATAGCTTCTACAGATATTTCCCTGGCAGTAATACTCCCATGAAAGTATTTTATAAGCTAGACTCTCAGCAAGAATGATGCACACGCTGGCAGAAGGGAGTGACCTTATGTTGTAAAGGGGAGAAAACATATTTTTGCTGGAGTTACGAACCCAGCACAGACTTTTCTGCATGTATCGAGTAGGGATCCCTGCTCTTGAAAGCAAAATTTTTCCTTCAAATGTCATCACTGCTTGGACTTGTTTCACATGTATACTTTCCTTTCCTCTGGCTATTCACAGTCACTTTTCTACATCTTTCATAATAAAAACTGCATGGAATTATTCTTTAAAAAACTGCTCGGCAAACAAAACTTTAGAGACATTCATAGTATCTAGGAATTAGAAGCTTCCCAGCATTGTACATAAACCACATGATGCAGACTACCCACATGAGCCTAAAATGACTTAATATTGTGCTGGTTCTGTCTATACACAACTCTTCAAAAGCATGCACCAAATATGTGAATAAGCCATCAAGCCATTGTCAGATAATTCAAAGGCTGATGAATTACAGCCTATTACCATAGGGACTGATTTATTGTGCAATTCACAGGCTATGGAAAACAGAGGTACTGAGGTATTTTTTGACATGACTTTTTTTTGTTTGCCTAGACCAGGGGTGGGCAAACTTTTTTGACTCGAGGGCCACAATGGGTTCTTAAACTGGACCGGAGGGCTGGAACAAAAGCATAGATGGAGTGTTTATGTGAACTAATATAAATTCAAAGTAAACATCATTACATAAAAGGGTACGGTCTTTTTTTTTTTTTTTAGTTTTATTCATTTCAAACGGGCCGGATCCGGCCCGTGGGCTGTAGTTTGCCCACGGCTGGCCTAGACCTTATTTCACATAGCAACCTATATATATATATATATACACACACATACATACACATGCCTAATATGCAAAGTGTCCCCTTGGGAGTTCGACCAACCAGGAGTTCGATCACCGGCTATGACATGCACTGACCACCAGGGGCAGCACGGAATGAAGGAAGGTCCCGGCCGGCAGCCCACAGCCGGGGAAGGGAGGTCCTGGCCAGCAGTGGGCAGCCGCTAGGGACCCTACCCATACACAAATTTCGTGCACTGGGCCCCTAGTATATTATAATAACACTTGAAGAAAACAGTGATTCCTAAAACCTCACCTATCAGTATAGCACATGGTCATTTCTTTGAGAAATTCAGCCACTTTTTTTTTATTAAAGTATTAATTCACTTTAACAACAAGGAGGCTTCTTTTTCTAACGTACATAAGAGTGATTGCCTGAGTCATTATACTACCTAACTATAAGGACTGCCTTGATGAATAAAACAATGAATAAGACAGCCCCCACCATCTTTTTGAAATTATAATTAGCAACACATAACATCACAGTAGCAACTGGACCATATGGGATAACACTTCATCAAATTATTTTCCAAAATGGTATAAAAAAAGTCACTTGCAGAATATCCATAATGTCATGAAAAATGACACAATGTTGCAGAAAACAAGGCAGGAAAAATAATGAGCATATAAAAGTACTAGAGGCCCGGTGCACAAACTTGTGCACTGGTGGGGTCCCTCGGCCTGGCCGACAATCGAGATACTCTGTTGACATATCATAGCACAAACCAACATTTAGCCTTGCATTACATAGATAATAAAGATTTTTCATCATTATTGCTAACTTTTATTTCAAACTGATTATATCTGATCTGATGATGATTTACACAGAATTTCACAAAAACATGAGGTAGGACCTTTTATATTCCCATTTTATAGGAGATGAAACTGAGGCTTAGAGGTTCTGAGGTCATGACCTGTAGCTGGCAAGTTACTAAACCTGCACTTACATCCCAGGCTCACAAGATAACTTGATCTAGAGAACTTTCAGGCCACCCCGCTGCTTAATAGAACCAGACTGGGGGAAAAAAGGAGCTTGGGCAGAAGTTTCAACCAAGGTTCAGCCAAAGAGACTGCCCAGGACGATACTTACAGGCTCAGATGAGGTCCCTGAAGGAAATGCTGAAACTGACCCCAGTGGCCCTTTCGACTTTAGCTAGATTTTGAGTGGCTGGGCACCCCCTGATGTAGCCTCAACATCAAAGGGGAAGGACTCTCCCTGAAGTCAGCCAGAGAAACCCAACCTACCAGGCAGAAGACCACAGAACAGGATTCTTGCTGGGACTTCAAAGTTGTTTTTCTAGTAACAAAATCTCTGACAATCAAGTGAAACACACATGCTTAGTTAATATAAATAGGTGTATACCTATATTAAAGGGAAGGAGGTAATGACAGGAAAAGGTAAGAGACTAAAATAATTCAACACACATCTATTAGGCTAGATCAGGGGTGGGCAAACTTTTTGACTCGAGGGCCACAATGGGTTCTTAAACTGGACCGGAGGGCCGGAACAAAAGCATGGATGGAGTGTTTGTGTGAACTAATATAAATTCAAAGTAAACATCATTACATAAAAGGGTACTGTCTTTTTTTTTTTTTAGTTTTATTCATTTCAAACCGGCCGGATCCGGCCCGCGGGCCGTAGTTTGCTCACGGCTGGGCTAGATGCTCTATATTGTGCAACGTGCTTTGAAAGACACTGTCCAATGCAGAAGAAATAGAGAAAACTTTTTTCCCCTTGTGGTTTCTTTGTGTCAGGTACTATGATGGACAGTTAACACTGAGGTTCTCAGAGGTTAATCATATTCATCAAGGTCACATGGCTACTAAGAAGCACAGGATCTAACCCCAGGCTTGTTTGATCCCATCACACCGCTGTGCCACACCAAGGAAACACAATGACTACCCAGGACATGAAATGGCTGTATTTCTCAAATAGCACTGCATTATTCAAATATACCACATTAAGGTGATCCTAGTAAAGAAAGGTTAAAGAATGAAAGCTAAATCATGTGGTTAATATACAGTCAAAATTAAAGACAAATAGCTTTATCACTTTGCCTTCACAAAATTAAGTTTGCTTTATCAACTAAATGTACACTATTCTTCTATAATTCTTTACCACCTACTTTTAAAAAGTCTACTCTCCAGTGGTTACATAGATTACACATATCACTTGAATTACTATTTTAGATGATACAGAATTATGCCTCACTTCAGAAAGACACATTATATTTCACGTGTTTCTAACTTAATACAACTGTATTACATACTAGAGGCCAACTGCATGAAAATTCATGCACTGGAGGCACGGGCGGGACGGGGGGGGATGTCCCTCAGTCCAGCTTGCCCCCTCTCACAGTCTGGGAGCCCTCAGGGGCGGGAGGTGACCTGGCAATCAGGGGAAGGCGACGCCCCCATCACACCTCTGCTGCTGCCACTGCCGGCCCTGGTTACCTGAGCCTCGGGCGGCCCTGGGTGGCTGGGGGGCTGAGGAGGCTGGGGGACTCTGGAGGGAGGTGCACAGAATGGCCTGGCTGGCCTTGCCATGCACCTGCCGTCCCGGCGGGGATGGGGGGACTGGGCGCTGCCATCTTGTGGCTGTGGGCGCTCCCATCTTTGAGGGTGGGGCAGTCAATTAGCATATTCCCTCCTTATTGGCTGTGGGCGCCACCATCTTTGAAGGCGGGGCAGCCAATTAGCATATTCCATTCTTATTGGCTGTGGGCACTGCCATCTCTGTGATGATGTGAGGGTAAATTAGCATATTCCCTCTTTATTACATAGGATGCTATGCAGAATACGTTGTTTTCCCTAAACTATCCATCTAACAAAGTTATTCTTAGATCAACTACTTAAATTAACCTGCTGGAACAGGATGAAATTATTTTTATCAATTCCTTTTACCAAAAGACAAAGAAGGCTGTTGAGTAAGTTAAATATATGTAAAAGACCAAAAACAGTTGGCTAATATATGTGTTAGACTAATTCACTAGCTTTCCCTGAAAACTTCATGAGTAAAAGCAGTAGCCGTAGGATTCAATTTACCACCAGAGCCTTCAGCTGGTGTCAGTCTATTATAAAACTTATTTTTTTTACAGCAAATAAAATCATTCTTCAGCCTTGTTTCAAGATACCTTAGTAACCAGCTCTATTTTCTCCCCTCTGTGGTGCTCAGGGCTTTCACTGAAAGGCAGGGCTGCTAAGAATCTGGCCAGGTCACCTTGACTACAAACTCTCTCCTCCCAAGAAAACTTCACCCCCATCCCACCCATCTTATTAAAATCCAAGGATTCAAAAGGCCCACAGGAGGCCTCTCATACTCATCTCAGACACACACACACACACTGTCTGTCTTCTTTGTAGCTATGACTGTTCCAAGTTTCTGGTGTTCAGAACACACCTGGTAGTCTAATACATCTTGTTACTTCTGAAAAGCCAAAATCATGGTCAATAACACATAAACCTTTATCTACAACATAACAGTGGAAAGCAGGGGACATTATGTAAACCTGTGGAAACCAAGATTCAAGTAAGACAACCATATCTCTACCACTCAGATACAAATACAAAGCTGAATTCAGCACCAGGAAATCAAGATGTGGGTAGGAGTTTCTATAGTAGATAGCATTTATGGAATAAGCAGGCTACCTTATCATAGAATTGTTTTCCTCTGGTTTAAGGAATTCCTTAATGAACTATTCCATGTTGCCTTATTCGTCTTAGGGTCCTAGGGTCCTTTTCTATATTTTCCCAAAAGTTTTCTCTCACTATCACGGCTACCTTTACTTGAGTGCTTACTACATGGCTGGTGGCTTCACCTGAATATTCACAAGGATCCCATGATTCCTGTCTTTTCACAGATGGAGAAACTGAAACTCAGAGTCGCTAAGTAGTGTGCCTGAGGTCAAACAGTCAAAATTAAGGCAAGTCTCTCTGGCTTCCCACTCTAATCTCTCAACAAATTTACTGTCAAGAGGTGGTTAAATTCACCTTCTCAAATTAGGATACCATATATTACAGTAATTGAAGTATCATTTTCATATGTGTATAATAGACGCCTTTATAGAAAGTAGGAATACAAATAACTCTTTTGACCTAATTCAAACTAGAACCAGGAGTTGCTTTCACTGAAAATGTGTAACAGCTAAATTCACAAGAGGTACAGTCCTCCACTTGTTCTTGGAATCAACATCCTCTAGGTAAGGCAGAGCCTGGCCAAGTCTCTGAAATGCCACTAACAATATCCCGCAATTTGTCTCCCCCAACAGAAACCCCTTTTGTGTGTGAGTGGGCAGATGTAGTGGAAGAGGGGAAATGTGCATCATTTATACCTTTCAAGAACAAAAGACAAACCAAAGCTCGATGACAACCAGTGAAAAGCGAGAGGACAAAGGCTAACGGGAGGAGTCAGAGAGAAGGCTCGAGCCCCAGGAGTCGGCACTAGCTGAACAAATTGCAGGCCTGTGCCCTGTCCCACATGCCAGCCAAGGGCAATGAGGTGCCCCAGGACCAAGTCACATGTGCCCTCTTCTCACGCATCAACAGACCCTGTGCAAATAAGTGAATAGCTGCAAGTGTGTGACTACGGCCCCCTGCAGACATCGAATTGTAAAGAAGGTTTTCTATCTGAAAGCTGAAAATCAAATATGCACAGTTTACATTGTGGATACAAAGCAGCTGAAGCTGAAAAACTTCCCTAAAGATCAAGGAAGCATAAAAGTTAAGTCATTTTCCCAAGTTTCATATACAGTAGATAAGCCTATTAAGAACATTGTAAGCTATGCTAATTGGTTCAGGGGTTATATATCTCCTTTGTTTGTTCCAACTGAGCCTTCACACACTGCAGTGAATTGGTGAGAAACACGGTGTAATAAATCTACCCAAAACTAAACAGTATTAGGGTTTGAAAGATGCTAATGAGCTCCAGTGTTCCAACTTGAAGAACTCCCATTCCCACCCCTACACGGTATTACTAACTCCGTATTGCTGTCTGACATAGGAAGAAGCATGTAAAAGTTGTTCAAATCCTCATGCTGCTAATTCCTTATTACAATTAACATTTTTAAATAAAATCAAGTGTCATTTGATATTGTAACACTAATTTAGTCACACAGAATAAAAGCATGTGTTCCTATGGACATAAAATATTAGGGATAAATTGGATTTATATCAGTTCATTGGAAAACTCAATTAACATAAAATAATGCTTTCAGAAGTTACTATTTTCAAATTAAATCTGTAATTTTGGAACTGAAGATGTGTTTTAATTTTAAAAAAAGACCAAGTTTATTATTTTATTATCCTGGAATAAAGATTGAATGAAACATGTGAACGAAACAATGACACAAAATACGAAGTCCTTTACAAATGTTAAATATTATGTTGAGAGCTTCTAAGAATCCAAGACCTAGAAGGTGAAAGAGTGAAGTTTTCAAAAAAGAATATAATGTTCTATCCTTTATATCACTAATAGTTATATCTGTGAGGACATGCTGGAAACTATTCAGAATAATTAACCAAACTGCTATTGTGCAGTTAAACACTGAAATGGTTGTGTGCATATATATGTGTGTCCATTCTATCAAAAGGTGTCCTGCTAAAGTAAAGATAAAAATACAGCACACTTCAGGAAACCACAAAGTAATGATAACAACTATACAACATATACTAATTTTTGGCAAAGACGGACCATGTTTTGTGGTCCAATTAGATCCTTGGCATATTTTAATTTGCCATAATTAAAATATGAATTGTACACAAATGACACAGCAAAGCACTCTGATTCTTTAGAAAATCAAAGGTGTATATGATAATATTCATCTCCTGATCACACTATCGATCCTGTGAAAAGAGCATGTAAAGTGGGGACGGGGGAGAAGGGAGTGGCTGCTTCATGGAGGCAGGGTCTCCTCTGGGGGTATTGAAATGTTTTGGAACTTGATAGAGGTGATGGCTGATCCACACTGTGTATGGATTGAAAGCCACTGAATTGTACACTTTCAAGTGGTTAATTTTATGTTATATGTATTTTGCCTCAAGAAAAACTGTAATTGTGAACTCTGATTAAAAACATGGTAGGTTATACAGAACACCTCGTTCAGTCTTTATAATGATGCTAACCTATCATTATCCCTATTTTTAGATAAGAAAAGCCAGGCTAAAAGTGGACACACACCTACTACATGACAGTAGACAGATTTTAAATCAAGCCTGTTCATATTCTTTTCACTGTATCTTGTCCTTGAAAAGTCACCAAGCATGGCCAAGTCGGGGGGCGGGGGGGAGGGAAAGGGGTGAGAAGGAATTCTTTTGATAGAGTAAGAACAGCTTAGGAAAGCACAGGGCATAAAAGTACATATCATGTTCTGAAAATGACAAAAAAAGTCTAGAAAAGTGACAATGAGGACAGGTGGGTCATGAAGACAAGCTTAGAGAAGTGGCTATTACACTGAGGCATAAGCCTGTCAAAGGCCTACCCACCCGGGAAGGAGCATGGTGTTTTTGTCCCATGATCTACAGAGGTAGTTCTCAAACTGTGGGCATATCAGGATCACTGGAAGGCTTCCTAAGTCACAGATTTCTGATTTCCTTGGTCTAAGGTGGGGGTCAGAGAATCTGCATTTCTAACAAGATCCCAGGAATGTTGATTTTGCTGGTCTTGTGACCATAATTTAAGAAACTTTGGCCACATAACCAGGTTTTTAAGCAGAGCAATGTGAATATATATATATTGCTCCTATTGCTAATGCCATTAATTCATCATAGCAATATTTATAGAGTCCACATGTCCATGTATCTATTCCATATATATATATATATATATATATATATGAGTGTGTGTGTGTGTGTGTGTGTGTGTATATATATATATATATATATATATCCTATCTAATAATAGACAAACAGGGTAATTGACTGTACCTTCGCTACGCCTCCCATTGGCTAATAGCGCGGTATGCAAATTAACGACCAACAAAGATGGCAGTTAATTTGCATATGTAGGCTCCAAGTGGCGGAGTGAAGACTGAAGGCGAGCCGGAGCAGCAAAGACAGAAGATGGAAGGCGGCTCCGGCCAGGGCCGCAAAGACGGAAGACGGAAGGCGGCTCCAGCCGGGTCTGCGAAGACTGGGGACGGAAGGTGGCTCCGGCCAGAGCGAAGGCCTGGGTCCCGGGTGCTGGAGGAAAACCGGTGCCCGCAGCCAGGAGAAGGGAAGGCCTATTGCACGAATCTCTTCATGCAACAGGCCTCTAATATATATATATGCAAGACTGGTGCAGAGAATAGACAAGAGGTTCTGACAATATCCAAAGTAAAAAATAATGAAAACTTGTACTAGGATAAAAGCAAAAACAGTTCAGAGGTAAGGATATTTATGACCCACAGCTATATTAATAAAAAATAAATAAAAAAGCACCCAAGCAACGTGGAAAGTTAAAAAGCTCAAGAACTGAAATTACACATTATGAGAATAGACTTTATGGAAGTGACTAATTAGAAAGTGAGGCATGTAGAAAAAACTAGTCAAAGATGCGACAGGTTTTCTAGGCTGTTACAGAGTAATGGTTAAATGAAGACAGGTACCTAGTTTCAAAAAGAAGAAGTCAGACACACTACTGACACAAGGTGATCCTGACCATAAGAAAAGTGATTTAAAAAAAAAAATGTTTCTTCCTGCAGAATATCAACTTCAGAAGGGAAGGATTTAGCAATTCTACTGCAGGCTAACTTTTCTAGGACCATGGCTTCCCCCCTGTGTCTCCTCTTGAAAGTGCTTCCTAATCAAAAAACCTATTAAGGTGTCACATTCTTTCACTGAATGTTGCTAAATTCAGTGTCTATTCTATCTGGGTAAGAATAGAACTGTATTATCGAAGTTTAAAACATATATTCTTGAGTAGGCTTTCCACCCAGGGGCAGAAACAAAACATACCCAGGATGACCTGGGCTGTACTCACGGAGTGCCTGCAGACCGGAGCACCTGATCTTAGTGCAGAAGCCCAGGTGATGCCCACCCCACCCTCACCTCGGCATCCTAGTGCAGTGGTTCTCAACCTTGGCTGCACATTAGAATCACCTGGGAATCTTTTCAAAATCCTGATTTCTGGGCCTCATCCTCCGGAAATTCTGTTTCTTTGTTATGGGGTGAGGCCACAACATTAGTATCAAAGAAACAGAATTTCCGGAGGATGAGGCCCAGAAATCAGGATTTTGAAAAGATTCCCAGGTGATTCTAATGTGCAGCCAAGGTTGAGAACCACTGTCCTAGTGGATGGATGAGCTTATCTGACCAGTTCTCCTAATCAGGGGTTGAGCGTCACTACAGCACCCCAGCAATTATTACATATTTTTCCAAATATAGATAGAAAGAAGGAAAAAAAAAAGGCAGGGAGGGAAGGAAAGGAAGACATTTTTTTTTCTAACACATTAAGTCTGGTCCAGCGATTTAGTTTTCCTTAACGAAGTCAGCATCTCCATTCTAAAGGGAAGTCACAAGAGGGGGAAAAATGCTATCAAATGGCATTTCCAAACCAAAGCGCATCAAAATATTGGTATTAGAGAAATTTCAAATTTTGAGTCAAACAGGAACAGCACACCATCGCCAGAGAGAAAATCAACTGCTCCTGGCCCAATCCACGCCTCCACAACTGTGACAAAGCCAGGGCTCAGCATCAGAAAGCACAGGATTAGGGACCTAATAACAGCATGACCTTGGGCAGTTTCCTCCTCTGTAAAAATGAAGGATAATATTAATAACACTCGCCTTGCCTATTCCACAGGTTAAATGTGAAAAGCAAATACAACAGAGCATAGAAAGTAAGCTGAAGCCACGGTGAATCACAAACTCTTATTCTATGTATTCCTATCATGTTCTTACAATGGATTCAAGATTACACGAGATGAAACAAATGCCCATCAATCAGGATTTTGTTTTTCTGTAGTATTAATGGCACACATTTCTTGAGATCCCTGGCTTCATCACTACTGTTTTTCCAGAGGTGATCAGGAACCAGAAGAGCCCAGAAAAGAGACTGACTCAGTCAATATTCCTCCACAACCTGAATCAGGCATGGCCTTTTACTTCAAGTCAGCATTGCTCATACTAGATGGAAAGACAACCTTTGTTTAAGGAAATCTGCCCATTGCTCCTATTGCTAATGCCATTAATTCATCGTAGCAATATTTATTTGTAGAGTCCACATGCCCAGTGCCTGTTTCTCATTTTAAATGTTTCTTGACCATTATACTATACATTGACCTACTCATTCTTCCCTCTTTATTAACAACTTCTGGAATTCAGCATACACAATTATAGCCCATTGGCTGCAACTCTTCCTTCTTCCTGGTGCTGTTTTAGATGATCCTGATTGCTTAGCAAAGCCCCCTTTCCTATGGGTGCCATTCACAAGATTAGAAAACCTACTTAACTTTGATTGTCCCAAGTTTCAGTGGCTGGTTTCAAAATGACAAAGGAATAAATCTGGAGAGTTTAGGAAGCCATTTGGTAAAAGGCAACAAAGGCTTTATCATTTGAAAGGAGCATTCCTCACTGAGTTAGAGACATCTGGTGACAGACATAAATAAATATGGAACAGGCTTTCCTTTAAAAATCAATTCAGAAATTCTTGTTTCTGAAAGTGAAGAAAGAGAAAAAAAAAAAAACTGCAGGGGTTTAGAACTCCAGGTATCCAGAAAAGAGAACGGGCCAAGAACGGAAGAGCAGATAAGTGTCTACGGGGAGTGAGTGCAAGGACATGTTAAGGATATAATTATAACATACATTATCCAGAGACACTGAAGTACCAGCTAGAAAAGAAGGGGTTAATAGTTTCTAAACATGCAAAGTGTCAGGGCGGAGTGTGAGGGGGAGAAGGGAAAGCAAACTAAGGTAGTATATTTTTTCTCATCATATTAGCAAGATTGCAACTAAACAAATTATGAAAAAAGTGAAGAGACTTGCAAAACACAAAGAAACATGTAATAAGAAGAATTAATGTGGGGGGCCGCAAAGGGAAAGGGGGACATATTCACAATCCCAGCATCGCCAGTCCCCACCCAAGCAACCCACTATGTGCTTTACTGCTGCTCCCAGCCTACCAAATATTGCTATTAAAAAAAAGTTATGTAACCATGAGAATTAAATCCTCGACAAATATGTGTCACCTAATCTCAATTGTGTCAGTAGTTACAGGTACCTGCAATGATGTAAGAATTTTTAATATTTCCATTGAGTTTGTGGGAAAACATTTATTTCCCTTATTTCAAGTATCTGCATAAGGGGTCAGAGGAAGTACTGTTATATCATCTCTGCACTTGAATAATATTGCCATTATACTCTCCCCCAAATAAAAAGCCCTTCACCAAAAGGATGTTTCCAAAATGTTACGTAAAAATATAACAATAAAATTATTTAACTGGGTCATATATAAAATACAGGTGTGGTTCCCCCTCCCCCCCCCCCCCCCCCCCTCCTAAGAAACCCATGACAGATATTTTTAAAAGAAATCATTAAAACACTCCTGGGACGCTGGGAAGCCGATTCCTATCTCACACCACAATGCCATTTTTGGAAAGCATATATTACTTCCTTAAAATAGGACACTTTATCAGGATGAAGTGAGGAAAGAAAAGTTTCGCCCACTGTTAGTCTAAGGATATTTAACCTTCAATATCTGTTTTTAATCAGCTAGAGAACAATATAAACACAAATCTGTGCCAATGTGATCAAATGAATTAGGTCAGAGAGAACTGTGAGAAATACAAAGACTTTCAGAAGCAAATCTAGCAAGCAACAGTCTGGGAAGGTTTCACAAATACTAACACTACAGAGGGAAAAATATAAATTCATTTACATATAGATGGTTTCTGTATTATTCAAACCCTTTAGGAGTAAAGTCTAAACATCAATGTAAACAATTCCTTAATGGTATCTTCTTTCCAATTCAAAAACAGTAAAAATAGCAAACAAGCCATTCCACATAAAGTAGAAATTCAGTTCAGAAAGTAAGTCCAATGTCATTTCATAAATTTTATCCGTTAGCCATCTCACTCTACTCACACCATCTAAAATTAACTCTGGGAAGAGAAAAAACACAGACATATAGAACAATGCTAAAAACTGCTTTGCCCAGTAGAAAATATAAATATGAGAAAGATTTTTTCCAGTCTCCATTGGGTATGATATTTAAATATACAACCCCATGTCTCAGCCAAGCATTAAATGCAGAAAGAAACAGGCTGATAAAACTCATTGAGCAAATAAGGCAGTGTTAGGGCTGAACGCAAACTGTACTGTTATATAAGCTTCTACAGCATGATAAAGACAAATTAACATTTGCACACATGTAGATAGATACACACAAATAAAACAAATTAAGCACTTTTCGTTTTCTCCAGCTTGTATTAAGAAAATAGGTATGCATGAGGAATTCAATTTTAAAGGCCATATACATAAATCAACTACAGCATAAATGAAGAGTAAAAATGCCCTTAAAAAGAAAAAAAAAAAATCAACAACAAGTTCTGTTTCCAAGATACTCTCAGAGACTGAGGGAAACTTCTCAGTAAAGGCCCTAAGGGGCTTGAGACATTTTACTCAAGGATGCCAGACATGGTCACCTATGGAGACAAAGGGAAGAGATGTAGCAAGCAATACTCTAACCAAGGAATACTCAGTAAATGAGAGTCTGCAAAGTCAACATTTAAGGACTAAACCTCAGTGCTATTTCAAAATAATGACACATGCTCATTTTTTGTCCCCCCAACTTACCCAAAGATCCAGTTTCCTACCCAGAATACCAGCAGGGGAAAATAAATCTCAAAGTACAAACAGAGGAAATTAATTTAGTACCACTGATCTCTATGTCAACATAAATAAAATGACTGGAAAAAGGGGGAAAAAATAATCCCTACTTCTGAACTGTGAGAGCCATTACAATTTATTGGGCAATATATAATGTCCCACACCTTGTGACATCTTTGCATTATAGGTTATACCAGTGATGGCGAACCTTTTGAGCTCGGCATGTCAGCATTTTGAAAAACCCTAACTTAACTCTGGTGCCGTGTCACATATAGAAATTTTTTGATAGCTGCAACCATAGTAAAACAAAGACTTATATTTTTGATATTTATTTTATATATTTAAATGCCATTTAACAAAGAAAAATCAACCAAAAAAATGAGTTCGCGTGTCACCTCTGACAGGCGTGTCATAGGTTCACCATCACTGGGTTATACTGTTACTTAAGTTGGAAAGAGGGGATAATTACCTTTCCAGGTGTGCATGTCATAATTTATCAAGTAGACTAATTCCTTTGAAGAAGGAAGGTTGAAAGTTAGATATTTCTTTGTATTTTCTCTAACATTTGCACACATGTAGATAGGTACATACAAAACGATCTGGTCTATTGCTTCATAATGGGGGGAAAACAGTAAACAGAACATGGAAATTATGAAAAGAAAAAGATATCAGCAAAATAACAATCAGAGCAGCTTAACTTTCTGAATTCTACAGGCAAAAATGTAAAAGACATTAAAGACAGTAGTCACTGCAGTGACCAAAACTTGGGAAGATACTTAAAAATCAGAAAGGATGCAATACAAAGCAGTCTAGCCTCACTCAGAATTTAATACGGCAAGCCCTCCTTATCTTTGGAGTCACTGACCCCCACATTGAGAGTTTTGGGGGGAAAGTTACCCCGTTGCTGAGGTGTACTCCATGATTGCTGGTCGCATCTGTACTGATCATGTACAGACTTTTTTCCTCATCATTCCTGAGGGCAAAGGGGAAGAAAACTCTCATCCAAATAGTCTTTTTTTTTTACAAAATGTATTTTCCTGTTTGAAAACAAAGAGCTCCACTGCCAGTGATTGGTAAACCAAGTGATATTAACATGATACAAAGCAAAGCAAAGGTTCAATCCTCACAGCCCAGGGTAGGAAGAACATGCTCTGGTTTGTTTTGTTTGGGGTTTTGTTTTAAATATGGAATAGCTGGTACCAAGAGACAGATTAGGAGGGCTCATGATTAAGCATGGGATAGAGAAATTCCTTCTCAGCAGCATTTCCCAATTCTGACAAAAATCAAAGCAAAATGGAGTTGCCCTTAACATCTTCCCTGATGTTCTGGTGCTCAAGGAATTCCCCAGCAGCTTCAGGCCCCAAGGAAAGGCTGCAAAGTAAATCTGAGTCCTTTCCATTCACCTGAATCTTACTGAAGACTGTATCCCTAAGAAAAACAAAAACTTCAAGGAAGGAAGGGCCAATCTCTTCCCTTCTGTGACAGGTAATAGCCTTCCATTACTCACTCTTGTCATTCTCAATTAAAAAATTGAAATAAAATAAAAACTATAACCTAAGTTATTTGCAGAAAAATCTAGACTGACTGTAAGAACACACACACACACACACACACACACACACACACACACACACGAAGCTGATGACGCTCAGAAAGCTCCAGGGCAGAACTCTGTAATAAAGCCTAAGTTCTCCACTAAGGAAATTAATATGCTATTAACTCCAGCTGACTATTTGCTGGGAAAATTATAAAGCCAAAGCTAAACAGTGAAGCCCGGAATAACCCTAGCAAAAGGCTAATCCCACATTTCCTAACCACTTTTGAACTTCCAGATGAAAGTTCATAGGAAAGCAGCCTGGAGGGAGGGAAGGAGGGAGGGAGGGAGGAAGGGAGGGAGGGAAGGAGGGAGGGAGGGAGGAAGGGAGGGAGGGAAGGAGGGAGGGAGGGAGGAAGGGAGGGAGGAAGGGAGGGAGGGAGGGAGGGAGGGAGGCAGTGAGGTGGCCCTAAGATGCTTGAGGAAGAGGAAGGCTAGAGCTAGAGTGTGGCTTCCTCTTAATGTCCACAACTTCAGCCACACCATCGGTCATAAAGCATAAGACCTGGCACAGGATCAAACTGTGGCCCCCTATTAATTTCTGACAAGGTAGAAGGCAACACCAATTCTGTGAAGCCATAGGAGCATAGTTGTTACATCATACTCAACTCTCAACGCCACCGAGGGCCCACTCTCGCCAATAACAGACTGTCAACTTCAGGCGCCATTCCACTTTCTAGACAGGTCCTCCTACAACACAGCCCATCTTCTCCAGGCTGCACTCCCCTCACCAGTGCCGTTACAGGGGTTTTCAGACTCCCCAGGAGGAGATGCGGTACAAGGTAACCAACTGGGATGTAGGATAAATATGGAAGCTTCAATTTATCATCTTTTTTTTTACACTCGTAATACACAAAATATATTACTCCAGTAGAATGTGTATGTAACATATATTTAAAATATATAAAGTATACATGTGTTCCCAAGTATTTTGGAATGATAGGGAAAATTGGTTTAAATAAAGGGGGGGGGGGTGGATAATAACTATTCCAGCGTACAGGCAGACAGGCCTACACTACACATTAGTGTCTGCTGAGGGTAATTAACGTGAAATATGGTTGTAATCAGAAGTCTCCTCATCCTTGTGCATTCCATTCTAAGATTGCAGAGTCCTGTTATAAACATCATTGCATTTTGACTTATCACAACCCTATGGTATAGCAGGTAGATGGGGGTGCACTCCCAGTTTTTTTCACAGCTAAGAAAACCAAGAATTTGAAAGAACCGCCTGTTGTGGATGGCTGCTTCAGTCCTCTTTCCCAGCCTGCTCCTCCACTGCTTTCCTTCACCTGCTGCAGGTTTGTATCCCTGAGATAAAAATCAGCCCACCCCCCTTGAGAAGCCTTCAAGTGATGGAGAAAAACCTACTCTTCATGAAATGACAATTTGGTAGTGAGCCCTTTCCCCCTCGATTTTCACGACATAACCGTTCTTCCAGCCAGATTAAAAATTGCATCAGTCTCTCACTTCGAAGAATGATAACTTAGGTAGAGAGAAAAATCAATGACCTACTAAAGAAAAATGCACACTCAGGTGGGACACATTTCCACTCACTGCCTACAAATATCCTAGTGTCAGGTCAATGCCAATGAAAGAGAAGGTCTGTCTCCATTCATCCCCTTCTAATTTGTATTTGAAAGGAAGACAAAACTGAGGGACAAGAGGCTAGGAAGGACCTTGAAGTTGATCTTAGGACCACTCAGAGTGAGTGAGAGTGTGTGTCTCTCTCTCACACACACACCCATTCACACAACTTTTTTATAGAAAAAGCCACCAAAAATTACTTAGAAACTGCTCAACAACAAGAAAACAAGTTTATCTTTTAATGCCATGATTGTTCTAAGGCAGTGATGGCGAACCTATGACACGCGTGTCAGAGGTGACACGCGAACTCATTTTTTTGGTTGATTTTTCTTTGATAAATGGCATTTAAATATATAAAATAAATATCAAAAATATAAATCTTTGTTTTACTATGGTTGAAAATATCAAAAATTTCTCTATGTAACATGGCACCAGAGTTAAGTTAGGGTTTTTCAAAATGCTGACACGCCGAGCTCAAAAGGTTCGCCATCACTGTTCCTAAGGACTTCTATTTAAATGACCTGCCGTACTTGTTTTTTAGTACCTATTAATTATCTCCCAAATTCAGTAAGTTACTCAAATCCACTCAGCATCCAATCTCATTTACCCTTAATTGAAGCATTTCTAATACAAAAATTCTGATGTACCCTATTCTCATTGTACAAAAAAACTACATAAACAAGTTTATCAAACCAAATAGCCTTTCAACATGAGATTTAGTATGCCCATGAAAGTCTTAAATGAAAGCATTTCCCCTCATAAACTCCACATATTCTTTCTGTGCAAGAAGGAACATTCAACATTTTTTGTTAATTTCATTGCAATAAATATGTCACACTATCAAAATTAGGAATAAAGAGGCTACTTAGAAGTAACTTAAAGTTAATGTGCATCACAAAAGCCTTGAATCCTAACGCTTTAAACAGCCATCCACATTGTACTTAGTCTTGGGAGGGTAGAGAATATCATTGTCCACAGGACCCAGATTTCTTCCCATTGTCCTCTTGTCAAAGAATGGTTCAGTGACCATGCCAAACACTGATCTCAGAAGTTCCGTTTCAGAAAGTGGCCTTGTAACCAGCTCTCCAAAGTGATCACTGGTGAGGTCTTTGACTTGCCAACAGCTTCAGTTAACACTTCCCTGAGATAAGAATGGCAAAAGGCACCATGATGGGTCAAGGCAGGCTGTCAGGTATTCCCATCCTTCCATCAACCAAGCACCAGGTGGGCCCACAGAACTCTCAGCTGAAATGCAGATGCAATATCTACCAAATAAAGCCAGTAATAAATTCTGGGGAGCTATAGTTACCAAGGTCAAACACACATCATTTGTAAGATCCACAGAATTTTTTCTTTGTGTTCCATTAGTTTCATCAAACTGTAGATAACAACATCGAAAATATTTCCTAAACTTGGGGTCCTTGAACCTGCCCTCTCTTTTTTAGCACTCTAACCGTACGCTTTATACAATCCTCACAGTTCACAGTGTTAATGTGAGGGGCTGAGATGATCTATTGTTTGAGGACCCCACAGTTAAGGGTTAAGGCAGTTAGGGCCTAAGGAACATCCAGCCATCATTAAGAAGCACTGAAACATTAAGGTCAAAAATTCAGTTCTTCACTATTTACATATGTTAATGATGTGATTGCTACATATTCCTACATAAAGACAAACTTTAAGAGGCTTTTCTCTGGGAATGGGGAGCAGGAGGGGGGGGGCGGGGAGCGGGGGGCGAGGGAGGGAGAGGGGATCTTATCCTAGTTGTTTAAGACCACCAATGTGGCCTTTGGAGAGGGCCCTGCTTCCTAAAGCACACAATTGTACACAGCAACTGGTTGGAGGCCTAATTAGCATTAAACAGGCCCCAGGAATGAACAGCAAGATGACAAGGGTCACTAAACTAAAGGAGAGGTCAGGGGACCCAGTCCCGCAGGACAATGCCCAAGGTACCCATGCAAATTAGGGAAGCAGCCCAGGCATGTAGGGGATGAGCAGCAGCACCAAAACCTCCACCCCTCCTTTCACATTCCTCTCCTAAAAAAGTAAAGAACACCAAATGGCCCACTTCTTCAGTGCAGTGTGATTCCTAATTAGTAATCACTTCTGTCCTGGAGAAACACCAAATAAAAGGCAGCTCAGAACATAGCAGTGGCAACCAAGAAGAATGACAGAGCACAATTGGCATCTGTGTTAAGATGGGCATTGGTTTTCTCCCACCGCATCCCAGCATTCCTACCACAAAGGGGAAATCTGCACAACCAACTGCCAATTTGTTTTTTTCTGTTGAAATAAATGATAAAGAACAAATTCCACACACACACATTCTATTCAAATATAACAAAGAACCTCTTTCTCAAAATGCACTCTAGGACTGTTGTTTTTTCCATTCTAGCAATAAAACCCTTCCTTCTTCCAATTACTACAAGATAACTGCACAAATTTGATTTGGAAAAGTTGGAGAGAGATATTTTCAGCATTTGGAACCCCACTACCTTTGATCTGATCATCAACCATAATCCCCTGCCCTGTTTTGATTTGGGTGTTTTTGTTTTTAATCCTGCTTTTGTTCAAATCCAACTTGGGAACGTTTTCAGCCACTCTGAATGACAGGAGACTTTGTATCAGCCAGCAAGTCATTTAAGGTCAGAAAATATTTATAATTACAAAGGCAAATTTTTTTCCATGGTAACTCAAAAAGAAATAGAAGTTCAGAAAACTCAAAATGAAATCTAATGTTCATGATTCGAGCCCTATGTTCTAAAATAGAAAGTTGTCTTTGTAACAAAAACAGATGAGACATAACCCTATTAAGAAGCTCTTCCTCCTATGAGAGGGCACCTTAAAAAGCAAGTGTTTGCTGCCAGAAAGCCCATTAGTCTACTAAAAAAAAGAAAAAAGAAAAAAAGCAAACAAAAAAAACCCCCACCTTCTTATATGTTGAGAAATCAATATTAAAAGAGAGATAAGCTAGGACATTTAAATATGTAAGTACATTTTAAATCCCATGCATTCTTTAAGAATTACCTCGGAGAACACAAATACATTTTTACCACAAAACTAAAAATGTTAGTTCAAATTTACCATGGAGTAAACAACATTTTTTTTGTTTACATTTCTAAGAAACTTTTTAAAAGCACCTTTCCTAACCATTCTCAGTCATTCCATTTGACAGTTAAGGAGGGTGACAACTAACTTTGCAAACATCTTTTATATGATGCTACTTAGACTTTTTATATATTTATAGCACAAGGTAGCAGTACAATACGTAGAATTTATATCATACATTTAACAACATCTGCATAATATAAACATTCAATGAAAGAGGTGGTGATTGCTGTCAAAAAGCCACACTGATATTTTAGGGAAAATCTCTGAAAGCTACCAATTCATTCACAATCTTACAATGGGTATGGATGTGCTAAAGGCAAACAGAAGACTGAGCAGCTAACTAGTAAAAATAATCTTTCCTGTCATTAAGTATTTACAAATAAATGGTACAGAAAATAACCTACAAAAATCCATCTATACAGGAACAACCCCTACTATGGAAGTAGAAATCTAATTGACCAGACTTCATTAATGCTGGAACTATGACATGAAACATCATAATGTAACTACTTTGTTTAAATGCTCTGCTAAATGAAATTGCTACAAGACCCCATCTATGATCAACATCTTTACTTTCTTAATCACAGAATAACCTATACCTGCTAGTATATACATTCTGAATAACAGAGATAGTAAGCATAAGCTTATCACGGTAAGCTTTACAATACCAGCAAATGTGAGTTACATACGAAAGGCTTATCATATAAAACATTTCTATTTGCTACATCCTGAGTGACTGCATTAGAATCATATATTTAATAGATCCTATTTGATATGCCGAAATCCTTCAGTATCTCCCCACTGGCAGGGTTACAATAAGCCCATCAATATCTGGCCTTTGCCAACCTTTTCCACCTCAGCTACCATCACTCCCAACTTCATCATCCAGCTCTGTAACCATTTCAAACTCCCTTACACTTTCTACCTTTGCCTTTGCTCATGTATGCTCTCTGCCCGGAACATCCTTGTCAGCTACACTGCGAGAGTTACTCAGCCTTGAAGTGTCAGGCTGTGCAAGAATTCCTCGTTGACCGACAACCACAATAAAAGGAACTCTCCAGTTTAATACTTAGCAGTTCTTATTCCAAACTTCTTCAGAAGGATAAAGCTAAAGAAGAGAGAAAATTTTGGATAGACCTAGAATGCTCAATATTTAATAACTAGAGGCCCGGTGCATGAATTCATGCACCAGTGGGATCCCTCGGCCTGGCCTGTGGGATCGGGCCAAAACCAGCTCTCTGACATCCTCCAAGGGGTCCTGGATTGCGAGAGGGTGCAGGCCAGGCCGAGGGAGCCCATTGGTGCACAATTGGGGCCAGGAGGGACGCGGGAGGTTGACCAGCTGGGAAGAGACCACAGCGGCCCATCTTGCTCAGTCTTGATCGGCTGGACCCCAGGAGCAAACTAACCTACTGGTTGGAGCATCTGCCCCCTGGTGGTCAGTGCATGTCATAGCAACTGGTTGACAGCTCAACTGTCTGCCCCTGCTCAGTACACATCATAGTGAGCAGTTGAGCAGCCTTAGCATATCATTAGCATATTCTGCTTTGATTGGTTGAACGAACAACTGGATGACCAGACACTTAGCATATTAGGCTTTTATTATATAGGACTAGAGGCCCAGTGCACGAATTCGTGCACAGTGGGGTCTCTGGGCCTAGCCTGCACCCTCTTGCAATCCGGGACCCCTCGGGGGATGTTGGAGAGCCAGTTTCGGTCCAATCTCCGCAGGCCAGGCCGAGGGACCCCACCAGTGCACGAATCCATGCACCAGGCAAATTTCGGCCCCATCCCCGCAGGCCAGGCTGAGGAACCTCACTGCACCAGGCTTCTAGTATGCATATAAGATCTTTGGTTAATCTCTTCCTACCCTCCTCTATTCCCCCTCCCTCTGAGATTCATCAGGCTGTTCCATGTTTCCATGCCTACGATTTCTGCTCCTGCATTGAGCCTCTGCCCCCTGGTGGTCAGTGCATGTCATAGCTACCAGCCAGTTGGACAGTTGCTTAGGCATATATATACCCATCTCAGCTCTCTGGGGATGGCTGGGGGATAATGAAACATTTTTAGAGATCATTTTTGCTCTTAAACTATATAGAATATCATTGGGATGATAAGATGACTGTAGATAAAATAAGTAGAAGATACAAAATCTAACCAAAAGCAAGAGAATGGAATAATAATGATGAAGATTTATATATTATTTTATAATTTATAAAGTAATTTCCATCAATCACCAAATGTAATCATTGTATCTGGGCGAAGAAGTGATTTATATTATACCCAACTCATTAAAAATAAAATTGAATCTCAGGTTATACAATTCTTCCTAATGATGGATCTGGGACATTACTGTAACTCATTACCACTTCACATTCTCTTACATGGAACAACCACCACAGAGAAATGGGCCTTATATAAGTTTTAAAGAATGGAAAGGATTTGGATTCAGAGAAAGAGAGAAAACAGCTGTTTCCATTGAAAAGCAATGGAAACAGTATGAACATCAACAGTTTAAGAGATGGTGAAAAGATGGATATGCAGGAGCAAAACTCAGCCGGGAGTGGGAAATGGATGCAGTTTGAAAAGAGATGCAAATCCAAAAAAAAAAAAAAAAAAACACTTGGAATGAGATAGTATGTAATAATTTGCAACTGGCAGTTTGTGAGCAAGGCAACATCAGATGTAAAGAACTTACGAAAGACATTTTAAATAATACTCTCCAGAACATTTTATTGGAAAATCCTCAGTAGGATTCAATATAAGATTAACAGTTTAGCAGCTGAAGAAACTTGGACTTGGACACAGCGGAGTGGAACATTCTGCATCCTTTGTAAAGATGGCCACAGCACAAAAAAATAAAGGCATCCTCTGAAGATTTCTTTTAGAAAATACACAGTATGGAAAGAAGAAATCAGTCGCAGCATATTTCACTTTGATTCCTTTGTTTCACCGCCTGGCTGCAAAACAACAGAAATGCTTTAAACAGAAAAACTTATTTAACCTAATTCAATAAACAACCAGGGGGTATGTCGATTGCTACAAGTAGGAGGACCACAAGTGCCCCTTTTCCCAGGAAAACACAAATTCACGTGCGTTGCGATGGTGTAGTTATAAATCACGTCCCCTTTCATTCTCAAAAATATTCTAGCTTGGACAATAAATGATAGTCATTCTAGCTGTAGCATACTACAATGAACATAGCACTTTCCCTGTTACCAGAGACATCCTGTTACACACCCCGAGGGGAACCATTCACTGAAATGTATGAACATGGCACCCCGAGGGCTGTGCAACACGGAGGAACAGGAGACCTTGAAGATCAACGCGTGTTGGCTGGCTCCTACTTCCTCACAAGTTTGAGGCATACGTTTTAAAGCTTATTTAACATGATGCACATTTGTCCAAGAGATTTTCTTGTCCAAATTCAATTCCCAGCAGGAAATGAAGAGAAATTAAATGTGCAGGTGATCCCCAGCCCCGCACACACCCAGGGTGGAAACAGGATGCTGCGCTACCACCCCCGGGGACCAGTTCCAGCACCACGGCCTCGGCCAGGGCCCAGGAGCCACCCGGGAGGCCTCACTGCCATTGTTCTCTCTCTGCTCCGTGCCACGCTGTGTTATGTGTAGCACATATATGGTGTTTTGCTGTTGTTGCTTTTAAAGGATCTAAATATAAAGGCACTACTGGAAATGCTAACATGATATGCTCAGACATGCCTAACACATATTAGCTAATACTGATATTTATGGGTGTATCACTGGAAATTCAATAAAAGTTGGCTCAATTCAATGGGATACTCTATACAGATACACACTTGATTCTCCTGGTAAAACCAGAAATTGGGTTTTATGCACACACATTCAGACAACCCATTTCTCTGTTTTCCTTGATTGTTTCCTCTTAAAAAAAAAAAAAAAAAAAAAGGGAACACAATCCTCTCAAAGGAGGAAAATCTGCCAAGCCTTCAACTAGAGGCTAAAGAAATTGAAAGATTATAAATGTGTCAGAGAAAAATCAAACCAAGCCGAAAAGGAAAACGAGCTGAATTTTGTCTCCTTCCACTCGATACGACTCGGTACATTTACATGCCCTACCACAGTGCTATTGAAAAGGGAAGAAATATGAGCATCATTATATATCAGGCTTTTATTGCTGCTCGAGACGAAGGCTGGCCTCAAGCTGAACATTTTCATTCTCCAGTAAAAATATTTTTCTTTTTGAGATTGTGAAAAATTTCGGTGACCATTATTAGTTACCTAGAATGCCATGTGCTTCAGGAGGTCTAACGTCAGCTCGGGTCACTTCACACATCCTGTCCTCACTGTCCTTTCCTTTGCACCCGCCCAGGGTTGGCTCGCAGAGGCCCGCACCCCTGCCTCCGGAGCAGGGGTGTCCTGCTCCCGTCTGTTTATTTAATCAGGCCCTACAAAAACGGAGGCCCTGCTTTCATTGGTTTCCATGTGATTAAATTAAGATTTTTTTTTAATTAGTAGCAAGATAAACCCTAAAATCAAGTCCTGTTTACCAATGGCATTTTGGTGTCAGTCTTACCAATGGCAAGATTCACAATTAATCGAAAGCTGAATGGAAATCAAGTAGTTGATTTGTGGCAGAAGCAACTTCTTCCCCGATATACTTTTCCTCTCATCCCTTTAGAGTAGAGCACTCAGCGTGGGCAGAGGACATGAATACTCAAAGACTATTTCTCAGCCTCCCCGCTAGCTATCTGGGACCACAGGATAAAATTCCAGCAAATGGGACCCAGTAGATGTGATCAGGACAATGGCCAGGTCCTGCCCTTGAAGGAAAGTGGGTGCCATTCTCTTCCCTCTTCCCAGCCCTCCCCAGAATGAAGACAAAGCTGGAAGGCCTGGCGGCCATCTAAGACAGGAGATGAAAGCCCAGGTTTTAAGGAGCTCTAACAGCCCTAGACAGGAATTTTTATGTGAAAGAAAAATAAACTTCTATTATATGGAGGCCATTGTTATTTGGGGGTTGTTTTTACAAATTGATGAGTAAATTATTTCTTCTCTTTGTTTCTCTTCATTGGTCTTCATTTCTTAGATAACATAATAATAGGAAAAAGTTAAGAATAACCTGAATGAAAGAGGTATTCTTCCTAACCATTAGAAAGACAATTCTTTCATTTAAAAAAAAATACATTTACATAGCTTATAGTGCAATGGATTATGCTGTTCATTCTGACACAGAAAAATCTTCCTTATAATTCTAACCTCTAAAACTGCCGGGGGGGGGGGGGGGGAGTCACATCTGCTTTAAGAAAACTGGGGGCTATGGGAGTCTCTAGCGGGTACTTTAGGACTCAAGCATTAATATCCTGGCCAAAGAAATGTTCTTCCTCATTTTGTTGTTGATAAATTTTCTTTGGTCCTTAGGACATAAACCACTATCTAGCAAACTGCAACAGTCCAAACAATGTTAATTATTTATCACAAATCAACAGATATTTTATCAGAAATGACAATATAATCAAAAGAGCATTAGGTTGAGCAGTAACAAATCACTGTCAAGTTTATGACTGTATATAACTTGAAACAAGACTCTAAAAATGCCAAAAAGACATAGAAGGTGGTAGTCGCTGGTGACAACCAATATAACTAACTAAGGAATAACTGGAAGAGAAGTGGCAGAAAGTTTAGATGTAGCAAAGCATCATATAACACTTTCACTTGAGCTCAATTTTCCCGTCAAAAAAGCGACATGGCGTATAAATTATGTGAAGAAAAAATATAAACTACATATAGATAAAAATAGTAAACCACATTTAAAAACAAAAAAAAACAAAACCTTCTTTCAAACAATTTTTTTTTTATTTGTCAAGAACAATTTTCTAAAGGAATTAGTAATTATCCTGCCGCTTTCTTTTACACCTAGGAAAGAATTATCTCTGCCTACACCAACGTGGGCTAGCTCCCAGTGTACATCAACAGCTGATTAATTCCACAGATTATTAACAAAAGCAAGAAATCAGTATAGAATTTGAATAGTTGTAAAATTCCAGAATATCTTAGGAAATTAGTAGTATTTGGCTTAGCTTTTGATTGGAGGTGGGTGGGAATTAAATGTATTTCAGGTAGGGAGGAGAGACAGAAAATACTCTTAACTATTCACTGTACACCTCGACAGAACGCAAACTTTTTCTGCCTCCTGCAATGATGCCAACTGCTTTGTATACCTACCATCAGTAACTTCCTGCAATGACAGAAATGTTCTCCACTTGATGGCCTCTGGTCAAGACAGTTTACAAGCTCTGGAAATGTGTCTAGTGCAAGGGAGACTGAATTCATTTTATTTTAATTTAATTTTAATTGTCACGTGTGGTTAGTTGCTATCATATTGGATAACACAGGTCTAGCTGGTGATCTACTCCCACCACCTTTGGAGAGACCACTCAAATGCTATTTCCTCAACGAAACATTTCCAGATCCTCCGGCCTGGAAGGTAGGCCTCTTTTCTCTGGTATACCACAGCAACTTACTAGACATAGAAAAGTTGCGCGAGGTAATGTCAGCATGTAAGCTGAAAATTAATTTAATCAAAACTACTTTATATTACCTTATAAAGAAGATCTGGAATTTCTAAGTTGAGTCTAGCCAATTTTTCTCCCAAGTTGGAAACAAATTCCTGTTTATTCAGTTAAACACCAAATGCAGTAGCAGATTTGGTCATGATGTAAGAAAAATTCCCATCTTAATTTCCAATGGACAGCAGTAGGCAAGGCACAAGATAAATGAGACCAACAGCTGGAATGGAAGATTCACTTACAACAGTTACCACACACATTCTGATGAAAATGTGGATGTGGTATAAGGGGGACCCATGAACTAGCAGCTCTTTCTCTTTCCTTCTATACTGTCCCCCTGTACTTTCTTCTTTAACTACCTATTTCCTGTCCAGTCATCCTTTCTGTCTTTTACAACCATCCTAGATATTTCAATCCATGTAAATTAAAGGTATGATGGAATTCTACTAAAATAGCACTTATCACTGTCTACTACGGTTCATTAGTTATTTATGCAAACCTCTCTGTCCTACTTCATTATTTATTTTTATCTTACCCATATGTCAATATAATGTGTATTGTTGTCAAGTGCAAAAGCATTACATGTAAGCTATACCATTATTTTTTCTTATTTAGAATAAGATTCAATTTGAAAACAAGGGTACAAACTCAAAAACCCTCAGTGACCAAGAATCAATTAATCTACCTCTCTATCTATCCATCTATCAATAAAGGTATCCTATCTCATGTGTGACAGCCATCATCACCCAGTGCCTGCTGCTGGTGGGACATGGTGACATGGGGCCAGGGTTGCCAACTCTTTCCAGTTTTCAATGGAAGCCAGAAACTCGGGTTTTTATTTGAAACCCAACTTATAAATGTTTAACTTATTCAATTAAAAGGAAAATAAAATAAAATAAACTGAATGTATCAAACACATGACTTCTGGCAAGATCCTGCAGAAGGATTTCTGATCTCCGCCCTAAAGGATCAATGCTAGGCATTTCTTCAATTCAGCCATCCTTTACTATTCAGCCAGGTGGGAATATTTGGTGAACAAGACATTTAAGATACTTGCTCTGGCCTTGGTCAGGAGGCTTAGTTGCTTGAAGCATTGTCCCATACACCAAAAGATTGTGGGTTCGATTCCCTTCAGGGTACATACCTAGGCTGCAGGTTTGATCCCCAGTCGGGGCACATTAATGATACTTGCTCTAGAACAACTTATATTTTGATACAGTAGACAAATAATAAGACACAAATTAATAGGGTCATTTTAGATAACTGTAATGGCTGTATGTAAAGTAAGTAGCGTGATTAGAAAGAGATGGGCTCATTTAAATCAAGTGCTCAGGGCAAATCAATGTCACCCTTGGTTTTTCTTACACAAATAAAAAAATCACCTCAAGGGAAGGCTTAGCGGTGGCTATTTCAGAGGTCAGTGGTTGTACTCATTTCCTTGCTTAGGGGATTAATACTCACTCTTTGTGGACTAGACCGTACGGGAGAATATTAGTGAGCCCTCACACAGAAAAATGCTGCTGAACTAGAGAACTCAGCTCTCATTATTCTGTAATAAAGTAAACGTACCTGAAAATCTGAAATCCTAAGTCTCTCAGATACCCTTATAAACAACTGACCAAGAGGTAGAAGAAAACTAATTCATCAAATGCATATGTTCAAGAAATTTCAGTGCCTCATCATTGACTACAGTTATATTAAGTGGGATACTAAATTTCACACTGGAAAGTAGATTATTTCCTAGGCAAACTCAAGTAAAAGTCCCAATTTAACTTTCAGTTAGGCATTTTATTAAGGATATAATAATAAATTATTCAAGGAAACTTAAATTCTAATGGGATTCACATCCGCACACAAAATTAAATTCTAGTAGAACTTTATACTTAGGGTAACATATATATTTTTCAATAAACAGTCCAAATACAGACATCTTGGTTCTTTAGGTTTTGAGAGAACTGTATTAAAAGAAAACAAAACTCAGATACCCATGAAAAATAAGTGTTTCTTAGATCACTTACCACATTATGCTCCAGAAACATATGGGGAAGATGATGGTTTGAACATATGCGACTTCTAGGTCAGCATCATAATTGTTCAGTAGTTACACTTAACCTCTACATCTCACATTGCTATTAGAGTAATACTGCCAGACTCACACAGCCCCTCCACTGGTCCTCCTGAGAGGCAGAGACCTGCTGGAATGGTGGTCTGGGGACAGAGCTGGGCAGAGGTGGCTCAGGCCCTACTGGGCACTCTGGGATCTACCTGCTTGCAGAGATTATATATTTGGGTTTATTATCTAGGCCTCAGCTCGACTCTGTCCTTGGGAGAGAAGGTCTCTGACTGGCCATGCCTCTTGAAGCTGGATGTGGAAGTCTTACGAAGGAAAAGGTATTAGCACTCCCTAATTGTCACAATCTATGCCACATTCAAAACAGACTTATCAGTAACTCAGCAGAGAGTAATTTCCAATTCCTGTTCTCTCTCTCTCTCTCTCTCTCTCTCTTTCTCTCTCTAACTTGGTTCTGATCCTAGATACACACAAATAAAACCATAGCTCCCAGAACTCACCTGTAATGAGCAATAAATACACAACTGTAGAAGTCCTGCATCAACACTGCGTGTGAAGGAAGTACACCTATCAAGATGCCAGAAACTAAGGAAGTTCCTGGATATACTGCACACGTAACCTAATTAAAAAGACATTAAGGGCCTAACAAACTGGCCACACTACCAGAAAATTACTCAGTGTTTTAGGAAGTAAACAAAATGTGTCTGGCAGAATTCCACGAAGGCATCTTAATGTGCAGGGCTGGGAGCTGGAGGTGTGGACAGGCCACTGGAGATGGGTCACACGCTCTTTAGCGTAATTCAGAGCAGCTGTGCTAGAAGCCCACACAGCCGCCACAACTTACAGAAAACAAGTGTGCTGGGGCCTTTTCCTTCTATAAAAAGCTGAAGTACCAGGAAGTG
The DNA here is from genome assembly GCF_028538775.1 of Myotis yumanensis. Lineage (NCBI taxonomy): Eukaryota > Metazoa > Chordata > Mammalia > Chiroptera > Vespertilionidae > Myotis > Myotis yumanensis. Next base: position 135,768,879 of record NW_027223754.1, read on the forward strand.
GGTTAGAAACAGTCATAGCACAAACCTGGCGTTGAGATCAAAGCAAAAACACTGACTTTAAGTGTGAATTCTGGCCCTACAGGTACATCAAAAGGCAGAGGGAAAGACAGCAGACACAAAACTCCTGCTGGACTTTGTAGAACTCCCTCTTCCTCTGTGCTTCACCCTTTAACTTCTAGAATCAACCTGCAGAGTTGATTTCTATCAACTAGCACTCCAGCACAAGTTAGCCTTCCTGATAATCCTGCAAGACAGGGAGACCAACTCCAGTTCTGAACAGCAAAGATGACTTAGAATGGAAAGATAAAAAATAAAACTATACATGAAGTAATTTTAACACACCCAATAATATGAAGACAAACTTATTCTTGAAAAATTATTATTTTTTTTTAAAATATATTTTATTGATTTTTTACAGAGAGGAAGGGAGAGAGAGATAGAGAGTTAGAAACATCGATGAGAGAGAAACATCGACCAGCTGCCTCCTGCACATCTCCCACTGGGGATGTGCCCACAACCCAGGTACATGCCCTTGACCGGAATCGAACCTGGGACCTTTCAGTCCGCAGGCCGACGCTCTATCCACTGAGCCAAACCGGTTTCGGCTTGAAAAATTATTAAACTCCCCATTGTATTGTCAGGATTTGAGAAAACATGGCCTCTATGAAACATGGAGATCTGAGACTAGAATGACATTTTGTGAAGAACAAGGAAGGAAGAGCTGAGGAAGGAGTAGTATTTAAAGGCAGCTGGATTTCTTTAGGAAATAGGCAAACGCAAACTGAAAATTCAATAGCAGAATTTAAATCCTCATAAAAAGAAATAAACCAGTAGAAAACAAACTTCCTGCATCCCAAGGAAAAGACAAAGAAAAATCAGATGAAGAAGAAAGAAAAGCTGGGTGTGGAGTAGAAAGAACAGATATCAATCTATAGGTAACCTTACAAGGGACAGAAAAATGAAAAGGAAGAAAATATCAAACATTTGTGGGGAAGAAACTTTCACATGGGGAGTAATAATAAACTTAAAGGCTAATATAAAACGGAAGGACTCAGGACCAGGCAAAAGTAATATGAACTGACCCATGTCTGGCCATATCCTAGTTCATCTTTAAAGTATAAGAATTTTTTTTTAAACTTCTAAAATCATCAAGATAGAACATTTAAAATCCACATAGGAGAATATCAAACTGGCTTCAAACTTTCCCAGAAGCCAAAGAAGCAGTATTGTAACTCAATCATATACTTGGACAAGTTGTTCATTCATGACTGAAAACAGAAAACAGACACAGAGATGATAGGGCCCTCACATACTTGTATGAAAAGACAATATGCATACATAAACTAGTATAGAGTCGATATAAAGATGAAATAAGTAGCTATTGTAAATGTTGTCACACACAAAAAGAGAATGTAAAAGGCATAAATAATTTCTAAAGAAAAAATATGAATCTATGAAAACATAAAAAGAAGCATTCATAATATGCCAAAAAGAAACAGAGGAAGAGTAATAAAATGAATACTGTAACTATTGTTAATTTTAATAGAGGATATTGATGTATTTTTTATAAATAAATTAATAGGAAAATATATGTTGTTCATGTTCTTTAAAAATTTAAGGTAGGTATTATTGCAACTTATAAAGATGCATTCCTCTAAAATTACTTAAAAAAAAAAGCCATCAATAACATACAACTACATGAAAGAAAAAGATACAATTATTTCAGTCAAGGTAGTATATGTGACATACTCCTACGTTTAAAGATAGTTCCTTAGGATGAAAAGACAAAATACATGAAGATACAACACAGAATACAGTGGTATATGTGTACAAGGGTGGGGAGAGGGAAAGGAGGGAGACATACATATATAGGATCTATTCTATGAACAATGATAAGGACGGTGACAAGAACGTCTATATATGATGTTTGCACATTACTAAAATCTGTGGAGTATTACCCCAAATTATAGATGAAAAATTTGAAAACTAGAGGTTTCATATAGCAAAATATAAAGTATTAAAAATACTTTAAAAAGAAGTAAATATAATAAATAAATAAAATAAAAAAGAAATAAATGCAGAAATATGATAGGGTAGGAATTATTGACATTTCTTACTCTTTTTCCACTTAAACTTAAAGGCAAAAGAAATGGATATTCTAATAATTTAAATATTACAACTTTAATTAATATATAAGGGGCAAAAGTAGATTTACAATTGTGAGTACCCAAAATACATTTATTCTTGTGTAATTATTTATCAGTTACATTATTGTACATATGAACAACTGTACACATACTTTTGCTTCACTCTGTATTAAGTTCTATACTCTCTAAAAGGCAAACCTTTCATTATTAGGGAGTACTTTGTATTTTTATTTTTTACATGTATTTATTGATTTCGGAGAGGAAGAGAGAGATAGAAACATCAATGATGAGAGAGAATTATTGATCGGTTGCCTCTTGCACGCCTCCTACTGGGGATCAAGCCCACAACCTGGGCATGTGCCCTTGACTGGAATCAAACCTGGGATCCTTCAGTCCACAGGCCGAGGATCTATCCACTGAGAAAACTGGCTAGGTCGGGAGTACTTTTTAAATTAATCCTACATTATAACAAAACGAAAACAAAACTTCAGCACATTTTAAAAGGAAGTCTTTCTTTTATAAATTTATTTATAAATTTTAAATTTAAAGATTATTAAATAACAAAAATAAGTCAAAACTAAAAATTGAAAATAATGATAGAATTAACACCTATGCTTTGTTGCCAAGTTGTAATGAGAGATAAATTTATAACAAAATGATTTTATTTCTAAGGGTTATAAAGTAGAAAAAGTTAGGTAAGAATTTGAGTATGTAAGTTAGAAATATAACAAGGAAAAAAGAGGTAAAAATCAAGCTAGAAATTGATTAGAAGATAGAAAAAAAAAACACTGAAACTGATTAAAACATCCAAGAACAAGTGTTATGAAATAAAAGTATATGAAAAAGAGAACCCCCTTGGTCAATAGTTCTTAATTTTACTGTACTTACAGATTACTAGGGAAATTATTAAAAACATATTGACTCAACTACAAAAGATGGGGGGATGGTGTCCAGAACTAACTGCTTTAAACTACCACCCCAGTAGTTCTGATATCTGTGGTCTGAGGACAACCCTTTGAGAACTTGAGAAATGTTTTATACCCAGCTCAAGTCTATTAAAGATAAATAAACAAATAAAACAACTCAATAATACAGGGACAAATATATATTGCAAAGATTTTTCAAGTTATAAGTAAACACTATTCACCATTTTGTCCTAATAAATTCTAAACACTCAAAGAATAATTTATTCCCTAGCAGAAGAAAAAAGAATGACTAAAAAGGAAAAATAAAACTGAACACATGAATAGCCACAAAAGCAATAAAAAGTTGTCAAAGAAATACCTTCTGAAGAGAACCAGGCCAATATGATTACATAAAGTCCTACAAACCCAAGGGACAGATATTAGTGTCAAATAAAATGTTTCAAATAGCTTCCCAAATAATTTTATGATGCTGGCATAACCCTGACAAATACAGCTTAAAAAAAGAAAACCACAACCAATCTCACTCAAAAACAAGTACAAAAATAAACTACTTACAAATATACTCTAACAGTATATTAATATATCCCCCTGTACTTATATTGGTATTATGCACAGGTGCAGTATCATTTAGTCACCGCAAAATTATTAGTGTAATTCTTCACATCAATATGTGAAGGCAAAAAGAAAAAGAAAAACAAGTGGGTAAATATATACATGATAAAAGTTGTCTGTTAAAAACAGCAAAGTGAAAGCACGTGTTTTTGTTGCTCTGTCACAAAACCTCAGAGAAACATAAAAATTAATAAAGGGAAACTTCATTTAAAATACTGTTAGGAGGACAGAAGGGGGAGCCCTATCACACTGCCACTGAACATCAATTATAGACCTCAACAGGAGGAACTGTCAGTTAAGGACTCAGCAGGAAGAACTGTCAGTTAAGGACCTCAACAGCAAGAGAAGCATCTTGCAAGGCTTACTGCTTCACTACTCCTGCAGGAGGAAGGAAGATTCCTTCCTTGCCCAGCAACTCGGTCAATTAAGAAACCATCACCACCCCGAACTCTCATTTTCCTCCAATGGACTTTCAACAATAAAGATTTAAAAGAAAATTTTAAAAAAAATAGAAATAAACCAAATAATGGTCAGAATTTTTTGCTAGAAAGATGCCACAAATGTCTTTGTAGAGATTCACCTAAAAGAGACTCCTCAAAAATGCTGACTACACATTTTAAAATAAACATTTAGAAAACAAGCCAGTTATTTTCTTTACATAAATGAGTCGCTTCCTAAATTTACTTGGTTGGTTTCTATGTTTAATCCTGAGGCACCACTTTGGACATGAGTAATAGTATGACTTAAATAAGGAAGAAATTAAAAATGAAGAAAGGACAAAACATAGGAAATAATCCAGTGGCATCAAAACCCACAACATGTTTATTTTCTAAATATGTCTCTACATACTAGATTGAGATAACCCAAAATTGTTAAAGTAATATTATTCCCATTAGCTTAGAGGAATAGCAAAGGTTTAAACATGCTCACTTTGATCCAGGTCACTTTACACATCAAATTCCAGGTTTCTAACCCAGAGGCATTAATTCACCCAAGCACCAACTCAGGGAACATTTACAATTTACCAAGAAGATTTTGGACTGTCATCTATAAAAGGACATAGCTTCTATTTGATACTAGATCTTAAAAAAACAACAACAACCTGCCAATTGTTTTTTAAGCTTTTAGATTTCCAGCTCTTCTCAGAGCAAGATTTTAAGATGATTATTAATAAAGTTTATAATATACCAGTCAAGTACTAGAATTTTGCTGGTACTTGAGGTAGAACTCGGTGCTTACATATTAATCCCATGAAAAAACTACTGATACACAGCATCCAGACCTCAATGTTATAGGGTATCTCATCACATAAAAGTGCTTTTGTATCATTCTTGGGAATTACTCCGCAAAGAATAAAGGAAGCATTCAAAATGTATAAATAGTATCTTATCTCTCTTTTAAGATAAGTTTCAGACAAGTCATTTGAAGGAGGAGAGGTTACTTTAAATTCTTAGGACAGCTTCTTCATCATTTTATGTAACGAAATAAAAGCAAGTTTGGCTATTAAGCAGGGTTCGAGGTGTTCTTCAAAAAGACTGTTTCAATATACAGTAGGACACTGAGACACATTCTCTTGATATGAATGTTCAAGAGATGTGACTGGAATTTGCTTCCTAGACAGGGTTCTCCAAACAATAGTGATGGTAACAATAATAGTAAATCCTCACTTATACCCTTTATAATTGAAAAGTATTTCCCCATCCTCTATTTCACTTAATTGAAAAACAGCCATGGGAGCAAGTCTGACATCATTGTCCCTATTTTGCCTATGATGAAACCGATGTTCAGAGTTTAAGATCAGTTGAGTTTGAGAGGTAGAGCACTACACAGATCCCAATTCTTGACAGACCAATCCAAGAATCTTCCCTTATCGCTACACTGCCTCCTACAGTGACATCTTAATACAGCGGTTTGCACTTCTCAAATCAAGTTCTTGTTAAATGTTTAACAAGTGGGAAGCTCTCACTGGATAGATATTTTCATCAAATGACACTAAACTAACCAACATGACTTTATGCTGTCCTCAGGGTTTTTATTATGGTTAAAACCTATTCATACTATGAGAGATAATATACTTTCAATTTAAATTGCTGTTTGAGTGACAAATAATTATTCCACAGCTTTACTTTCAGATGAGTGGTATTAGTTACAAGTCATACATCTACCCTTCTGTACTACACTCATAAAATAAACAGTCATGGGTAATTTTTTTAAATTTATAATTCAAATTCATTATTCTAGATCTAGGATCTTTGCCTAGGAATGAAACCACACAAACAGCTTTATAAGCTAATGCCAAACAGTTTTTCAAAGTTTTATAACAATTTACACTCATATACACAATAGTATAAAAGAATTCCCATGAATCCATATCAACTGTACCAGTAATATTGTAGAATATTATAAGACAGTATACATAAGATAGAGCTATATACCACAACAAGGTGATTTTTTAAAATATTACACTGAATTTTTTAGGAACTAAATGATAAAGCCTTCACAGAACTAAGTAACATTTTTATAAATCTCAAAGCCACACACACATTTATGGCAAAATTACTTGAAAAAAAAACCTAGGGAAATAATAAAATCTGGATGGTGTTTTTTCCTGGTGAAAACAGAAACATGAGCTATGGGAAAAGTGCTTAGATATGTATGTTACAAATATTCTTTTGTAAGTATAAAATAATGCACATTTGTAGTTTTAAAGTGATAACGGCACCATACAAGTCTTAATTCACATTAACAGTAAAATCTTAAAAACCTTATTTCTGCTAAAATAGTCAAGAATTTTTACCTTTCTGAGAGTCTCACCTAATCCTTTAATATTTCAATCATACTCTTTTGAAGGATCTCTCTGGTCATTATCTATAGTGACAATTGCCTGATCCACTCCTCACATTTGTACAGATTTATGTGTTAACTCAGCTCTTAGCCGGTTCCACTGATCCCACAGAAACCTTCATCCTTTGCAAGATGTCCAATTAGATTTGTGCATTTTGCATTGTATTTGCCTGTGATTCTGAAATGTTTACAGAAGACAGCAAAAGACTACCAACTTGATGACAAAGCGTGGAGGTGCTGGTAGGACTAACAGATAGATTCACAAATAAGGAATAACTTGACAAATCATTAATAAATAGTTTATGAGAGCAACCTCATAATGGCAGGAACTTTGATGATAATCACTGACAACTTGCATTCCTAAACATTAAGCACATTTCCTAACCTATATAGAGCCTCAGATTTTGCTCTTCAATGAACTGTCTGACAGGAACTACTGGCCCCTCAATGCTGCTATAAAGAAGGTAAGACAATTTATAAAAAAAAAGTCTGTAAACATTCAAGTACATTTAATCAAATGTTAATATTTTAAAGAGCTTTCATTCATGAGAAAATTTCAAGAGAAAACAGTCACACAAATGAAGCCATATTTATTTTGACTTAGAGCCAAATGAACAAAGTACATCACAACAAATAAGACAGGAATATCTCATTCACTAAGTATTTCCCAAAGATCACTAGAGACGGCTCCTAATAGAGTCCCAGGGGAATTATTTAAACTGCAAGCTCCCAGCTGAAAATAGGATCCACTTGCTTTCAACTTTACAGAAACATGAGTATTAACTAATATGAGGGCCATGGACAGCCATCCCAAAACTGAGAATGCTTGGGGTTTGTCATGTGTTTTCTTTTTATGGCCAGAAAGAGGTATTTTATTTTAGGACAAGAACATGGACTAAAAATGCAAGAGGCGAGGTACTTTTCAAATAGCAATATTTTTGTTATCACCGCTAGTGCACTGATTCAAAGTTTCTTCCCAGGAAGGAAAAGGCCCTCAAGGCAAAGGGCTCAGTGAAAGCCATTTTGGTGAATCCTCCAGCAGCAGTGTGATATTTGGATTGGTAGTTGCCCATCTGTGCAGGGCCATCACTTCCACTATGTGGTAAATTCCCTTAAAAAAAAACTACATGCTGTCAGAATCCACAAATGCCTCCATGTTCAGTTCTACAAAGCTGGTGACTATTGCTAAGTCATTCCCCAAATCCAAATCTCTCCAGGCTTTCTGTCTGTTTGCTTTGTTTATATCCCATCACTGTTCAGAACACTATGCTGACGCTAATTGTTCATAGGCAGGAAGGAGGTCTGTATTATTCCTCTGTCCCATGCTGTGACCAAATCTGGAAGCAGTAATACCTGCCAAAGCAGCCAGGCCACATCAGTAAGGTGAAGGATTCACGTAGCTTTGCTGGCAGGATGATTGCTCCCAATCACAGCCAACCTTTTCTGTTGCAAAGAAAATGCATGCTTTCCCCTGACTCTTTGACACAGACCATAATAACCTTGCTACTCAGCTATCAAGGATTTATCTGTCCTTGGAAGTATTTTACACACAACACCTCCAAGTTCTGACACTGTTATGTGGGAAAATTGTAAATTATTATAGATGCGAAAAGCACTGGGGGATAGGGGATATAAGGGGGAGCCCAAGGGTTACTAAATTTTTTAATCTCACGTTTTTATTAGTAAATAACGAGAATATACCACTGCCCAAGCTAAGAAGTTAGAAAAAGTAAAATATATAAATAACTAGAGGACCGGTGGGGTCCCTTGGCCTGCAGGGCCTGCGGGGATCAGGCCAAAACCAACTGTCCGACATTCCCCAAGGGCTCCCATATTGCAAAAGAGTGGTTCTTGGGTGATGCACCCGGGAATCAGGCTCCCTCCTGTCTGGTTCCGGGTGCTCTACCAGAGAACCACAGCTGCCAAGTCACCGCAGCTCAGCAGCTCCTGCATTGAGTGTCTGCCCCCTAGTGGTCAGTGCACATCATAGCTACCAGTCAAACCGTCGGCAGGTCGCTTAGGCTTATATAGAGAGAAAGGTATGAGTAGTTTTACAGATAATCTTAGCATACATTGAAAGAAGAAACAGTTCTACTCTTACACAAATATTTTCACAGAATACAGAAAAAAAATGTTCCCTTGACTCCTTTTATGAGCCACCATAATCCTGACTCAAACTAGACAAAGGCCATTGTAATGTCCCTAATAAATAAGGATGTTAAGAGTTTTGTTTGCTTGTTCTTTTTATTGTACCATTTACACTTAGTAGTTATTTACTTTTTTATTGTGGTAAAAAAAAAAAAAAACTTTTAAGAAAAATTAAATTATTGACCGAAAAAAAAATAATGGCACACACACCAACCAAAAGTTAGCTTTCAGAGTGAATCTGATAATAAACTAGTAAGAGTCTGTCAATCAGGTATATTTCAGTGACAGAAACCCATCTCAAACTGGATGATACAAAAAAAGGAGAACTCAGTGGCTCTCCTAACTGATGAGATATTCGGATTAGCTATCACAATTCCGTATTTCCAGCTCAAGCTCTGACTTCCTCTCAGAAACAATGAGCTCCCCTGATACCAGATCACCTTGCTTCCTACTCACTAAGAAATTCCAGAGGGGGAAAGTTAGTCTCCTTTCCAATAACTCCAATGAAAATGCCAAGAACTAATTCTCGCTTGGCCACTATTGGCTACTTAAGCAATAGTCCCTAAGGGCAGAAAATGGGTTCCTGGTCCACTACAGGTGCAAGCAGTCCCTCCTCAACTAGACAAACTAAGAATATAGAAGAGGTTTCCTAAGGGAAATTCCAGATACTGGAGGAGAAGAAAAGGGGAACTGATGCTAGAGAAGCACACATCACAGATACCCACCAGAGTCAACTGCTGTCCAATACCTTAAAGAACAAAGGAGAAAAAAACAGACATACTGAGCAACTCAGCTCACCAGCCCAATGCCTCTTCTCTAATAAGGCCCCCAGGAATCTAGATTTTTACATTACAGCAATGATGAAGCTGAACAATTTTCCCCTCAAAGTGACTGGGAGTTGGCATTTCGGCAGGCCATCCAAATACAATAGTATACAGATGAACTTTGATTGTTACTCTCTATCTTGCAGAAGCTTTGAATTGTGAAAGCTGCTCAGATAGTACTTAGAAAATAATTATGCCTTGCAATCACACCTTTTTCTGAGAAGCTTTCTATAGCTCATTTAACCCCTCCCCAAACATTCCTGTTCATATGGAGGTGAGTGCAGCTGTACTAAGAGAACCCAATTTCCAGGCCACGTAAATTCCGGCATGCTTTTCCACATTCCAAGATGAGACAATACCGCATGTACTGACTCAGCTGAAGTACCTGTGAAAAACAAGTACCTCAGTACAATCCAAATATTTAATTTACAAAGTTTCGTTCTACAAATAAATTAGCAGAGCGTACCTATTATTTTAGGTAAAGGCTGTCTACTTCTTACAATGCAAAGTTGTTAAACCTAACATCCCATGGGTTTTAGTTTCTGTTTTTGTTTTTAAAAAGGTTTTCTTAACTCAGTAAATTAAGCTATTGGTGAGGAAAATCAGTATCAGAATATTTGTTTCTAGAAGCCACTAAGAAAGGAGTGCATTTACAACAGTGAACTCATTCTTGATTATCGTTCTCTAAGAAATGCTTTCATTTCTCAGTCTTCCCTCAACTTATTTCAAAAGGCTCATATTTTAATGCAAATATGAGCAGATGTCATTCCTTTGGGATACCTCCAGGAAAAACAAGAGGACTCCAGGGCATAAATCTCCATCTCACGATCCTGGTGACGTCTTCATTTGTCCCTCCGCAGATGTAACTGTAAGGTCCCAGAATGTCCCAATGCCTGACAGAACATGACCTACTAAGACTCCCTAAAGAATCTGCTCAATCATGGCTCTAACTCTATCAAGCTTTCCTAATTAATAGGGTACAATTTATTTTTACCTAGGAGGGCCAACCACTTTCATCACCATTAGACACAGACTGACATCTGAAATCAATTAACTTTTCCATCAAAAAACCTGGAAGTGCATTTTAGAACCTCTTTGAAAATGTAAACAGCTTTACACATTAATTAACCAGATCTCCCAGACAATTTATCATGCTTTGGCTCCCTCACAAAAAAAGACCCAAATTCAGAAGTTATGTGTAGAGTTTTCATACCTTCTTTGAAAGAAATGAGCTTTTAGAGTTTTCTTCTTTTATACATTCTTCTCAATTCAGCAAACAAAAATGAATAACTATTTTCCTAGTCAGTTTCCTCCAGTTAAAATTATTAAGCTACCCATTATATAAAACACTGGCTAATGTAAGAAATTAGTTGGTAATAAATCTGTATTATAATGACATTGTATTGACTTTTTCTAAAATACATTTTTATTGATTTCAGAGAGAAAGGGAGAGGGAGACAGAAATAGAAACAGCAATGATGAGAGAGAATCATTGATTGGCTGCCTCCTATATGGCCCCTACTGGGGACCGAGCTTGCAACCCAGGTATGTGCCCTTGACCAGAATAGAACCAGAACCCTTCAGTCCGCAGGCCCATGTTCTATCCACTGAGCCAAACCAGCTAAGGCTGTATTGACTTTTAAACTTCAACCCTCCGTACTGTGAAGCCTCAATGACGAAATCACATAAAGAATATTTATAAACAAGCAGTCTTTTTGCTTTTATGAAAACGTCTTCCTTCATTTTAAAAAAAATGACATTTTGTTGCCCGACCAGTGCAACTCAGTGGTTGAGCATCAACCTATGAACCTGAAGATCACAGTTAGATTCCCAGTCAGGGCACGTGCCTGGATTGTGAGCTCGATCCCCAGTGTAGGGTGTGCAGGAGGCAGCCAATCAATATTTCTCTCTCATCATTGATGTTTCTATCTCTCTCTCCCTGTCCCTTCCTCTCTGAAATCAATAAAACTATATTTAAAAAAACAAAATAAATGACATTTTGTTTTCAGTAAGCAAACTGGCATGATAATATCAAGACTACACCAAAAATTATTTCCTCCTTGTGCTTAAAAAAAAAAAATCAGCCCTGGCTAGTGTTTCACAGTGAGTTGGAGCATCAGTCCATGGACGAAAGGGTTGGGGGGATTCCATTCCTGTCCCAGGGCACGTTCCTAGGTTGCAACTTTGACCCCCATTGTGGTATGCAACCAATTGATGTGTCTCTCTCACACATTGATGTCTCCCCCCCCCTGCCCCCCCCCCCCCCCGCTTCCACTCTCTCTTAAAATCAATTGGGGGGGGGGGGGGAATCCTCAAGTGAGGATTTTAAAAAATAATAAAAATAAATAAACTGTACACAGTTAATCTATGGAGACTGCTTGCCACCTGAGTGTAGGCAGGCAAAAGTAATGAGTAAATAATAATAATAATAATAATAATAAGCAGCCTACAGGAGCAACTATATATCTGCTATATGTCCAACCAGGTCAACAAGGTATATGGCTTATCTCGTTGGCTTATGAGAGCAGTACTCATTCAAAGAGATGATGAATCCTAGAGAGAGAAACTCCACCTTAGCAGCCCTCAAGGGCAGCAGAAACAACCGATCTAGGTGACAGGAGCTGGATGCCTAATGAAAGCAAGAGCGTAACACCTGACATGAGATTTCAGCGCTAGCTGGGCTTCCCCACAGCATAGTGACGAGTTGGGGGAAATAAAAGACAGAAGGATGTACTTAATATGTCACTAAAATTATCCCCAAAAGTCTTAGGTATGTACTTATGAAGTTCATGTTCCTATTTAAAGCAAAGCTCTGTGGTTACATTTATTTTCTTTAAAGTTCTACATCCCAAATGTTTACTCATGCCTGTAAGGTACATGATGATGTTATTAAGTCACATATCCCTAATTCAAAATTAATGTGGTAGAGGTAGTAGCTGGTCTTTATATTTTCTATATGTTTTTATTGATTTCAGAGAGAGGAATGGAGAGAGGGAGAGAGACAAACATCAATGAGAGAGACACATCAATTGGCTGCCTCCTGCACGCCCCCTACTGGGGATCAAGCCTATAACCCAGGCATGTGTCCTGACCAGAAATCTACCTAGTGACCTCTTGATGCTTAACCAACTGAGCCACAAAGGCAGTGGTTGGCCTTTATAAGTTCTTTAAACAAATGCACCAAGAGAGTGGATAGCTGCTCCCTACTTCATGCTCCCAAGAATATAAATAGCTTGTCAATTAGAAAAACTCAAAATAACCCCAGTCCTGCGATTCCTGAACCAGATAGAGAGCAGAAAAATCAAATAAATAAAAAAATGACAGTCCATGGAGGAGTATATCTGGTTAATAAGCATTTGGAAAAAATGTTTTTTACCAAAAATGCAGACGCAAGTTAAAAGAGCATGCCCCTTTTCCTCTATAAAAATTAAAATAATTTTGAAAACTTAGAGCCAATAATATTGGTTGGAATACAGTACATGTTCTCAATGTTTTGCAGGCAGTAAAATGTGGTGCAATCCTTTTTGGAATTCTGTTCACCCTTTTAACACAAAACTGTTTCATTGGAAACATCCTAAATATGTGTAAGTATCAAGAACATATTTCTGACTCTGCACAACATATACGTTCCTCACTCCAAATACTTTTTTGTGAAAGGATAAGAAAAACAGTATTAGGAAACAGCAATAGTAGGAGCTAATATCAAGAAAATTTAAAAACCCCTATTCTAATTATATATTTTATGAAGTAAACACTAGCAAATTTGCTAAAGCTGTATTTCCCATTTCTCCTTCTTTAAAAGGAATAAAAACATTATTGAGTGTATCATAGAAGCTTAATATATTCATATATAGTCCCACATATATACTATTATATTCATGTATATTCATATTTCCCATAAATAAGCAATATGCACATTATCTATGATTTCTTCAAGATTAGGCACTCTAAATCCATAGCTTCTCCATTAAAAGATGATTCACAACAGTTTCAAAGTAACTTTTTGAAAGTTTCCAAAATAACTTCATACTTTTTATTTCAGAAACCTAGGATTAAACATCATACTGGCTCAGAAGTTAACATTATCGCAGAAATTAGTTAACCAAAACAAGTAAGAACTCTCACAGCACACAGGTAAAGATTACAGGCTCTGAAGTCACACTTGCCTGGGTGCAAATCTCAGCCTCACCATTGGGCCTAGGGCAACTTATTCGAGGTTTTCTTTACTTAACAGTTTCCTCATCCAAAAACTGGAAATCTGTTCGTTCAGTAACTGAGCACCTACCAGGCTCCAGGCATATACCAGCTGCTATCCTAGGAATTCAGCCCAGAAGGAAAAAAAAAAAGTTGCTGCCCTTATAGAGTTCATACACTGGTGAGATAATATCTCATAAGGTGTGGTAAGGAATTAGAAAAATAATAAAAATAATTCATCACATAAAAACAGGCTTTTTAGAATTGCATCATTAGGCGGTTTCATCCTTGTTCCAACATCATTGAATGCACTTACACAAACCTAGATGGTATAGCCTACTACACACCTAGGCTATATGCTATAGCCTCTTTATTGTTCCTAGGCTACAAAACTGTTACAGCGTGTTTCTCTACTGAATACTGTAGGGAACTGTAACACAATGGTAAGTACTTCTGTATCTAAACATAGACATGATAGAGTAAAAATATGGCATAAAATATAAAGTATTTTATATACAGTGCATGTGTGTTGGGGAGGCAGAAGGTGCCAAAGGGAAGGAGAGCATATGTCAGGAAGGAGGGAGAAAGGCAAAGAGGGAAGGAAGAGAAGGGGAGAGAAAGGGAGGACGGAGATCTCAAAAGAGACCCAAAGAGATGAGAAATAATAAAAGGGAGAGAAAGAGAGCGAGGGAGAGCAACAGGACTGAGAGGAAAGAGAAGTAAAGAGAAGTGGAGAAAAGGGAGGTGGGTTTGAGCACAAAAGTGTGTTTGTACGCACAAATGAGTAAAGGTAGGGGTGCGCTGGCAGGCTCCTGAACAGCATATTAAACCTCCTTGTCCATTAAACCCCCAGAGCCGTTTGATGTTAGCAGGAAATTCAACAGTGTAGTGGGCCCAGCCTTTGCTTTCATGATAATCCTATGGGACCACTGTCATGTATGCAGTCTGTCGGTGACCAAAACACCATTATGATGCATATAACGGTAAAGCATTTAGTGTTTTGTCTAACACAAAGATACACTCCAATAGACAAGAGCTATAAAATCACAGGATTGATAACTGGTATTATCTCACAGGCCTGATGACAGCTATAATTATGCAATAGGATTGTTATAAAGATTAAATAAGCTATCATACAAAAGCACTTAGCCTCGGGTTTAAAAAAATCTCTACAGAGATAGGGGCGAGCAGCTGAAACGGGTAACAATCAGCCCGATCAAGCTGGGGAGGTTCAGCTGAGAGACAGTCTGCAGCCAGGAAAGACAGAAAACTCCTAAAAAATGCGGATGGTTAGAGATTGAGGCTGAAACCTCCCTCTGGGCGCCAGCGCAGCGGCGAGACCGCGCCATCTCAGGCAGCGTTTACCAGCATCCAGAGATCGGCTACTAACCCGGAGGCAACGATTCGCAAACAGCGCGACTGCAAGAGCCAAGGGGAGACCTGCACCCCTCCACGGAAAGATTCAAGCAACAGCGGCCTCCTGATCACCACACGCTCTGCCTGGGGAACAGTTGCTGCGTCTGAAGCCTCCCTCCACCAGCCAGAAGAGCCACCACAACTGTGAACAGCACCCATCAGAGGCCCTGCTATCAACAGAGGAGCCGCTGCTACCACAACCGCCCAAGGAGCAACCACAGACCGAGGAGCCACTGAAACCCAGGGAGCAGCCACTGCCACCCAGGGTCCAGCCACTGAACGATTCAACAACTAGTAATGTCAGTGAGATCAAACATGGGTAGACAAAGAAACCCCCAAAGGAAAGAAAAGGAGGACTCGCCAGAAAAGCAGCTAAGTGAGACAGAGATATGCAACATGACGGAAAAAGAATTCAGAATAAGGTTCCTAGAGTACATGCACCGGATGTTCAAGAAGCAAGAAGAAACAGATGAAAAACTCAACTACGTATGCAAGAAGCTAGAAGAAACAGATGAAAAAATCAACAACTTAAGTAAGTCCCAAGAAGTAATGAAGAGCGACTTAGCTGCAATAAAAAACACCATTGAAAGTATCAACAGTAGACTGGGAGAAGCGGAGGACCGAATCAGTGAATTAGAAGACAAGGAAGCAAAACACACTCAAACTGTACTGCAAATGGAGAAAAAAATTAAAAGACAGGAGGAGAGCCTAAGGGAACTTTGGGACAACATGAAACGAAGCAACATAGGAATAATAGGGGTGCCAGAACAACAGAAAGATGAACATGGATTAGAAAACCTATTCGAAGAAATAATATCAGAAAACTTCCCTGAGGTGGGGAAGAAAAAAGTCACACAAGCCCAGAGAGTCCCAAACAAGGTGAACCCGAAAAGACCCACACCAAGACACATCATAATTACCATGGCAAATGTTCAGGATAAAGAGAGAATCTTACAGGCTGCAAGAGAGAGACGGAAAGTAACATACAAGGGATCTCCCATTAGATTATCAAATGATTTCTCAACAGAAACACATCAGGCCAGAAAAGAATGGACGGAAATCTACAAAGTGATGCAAAGCAAAGGACTGAATCCAAGAATACTCTATCCAGCAACGCTATCATTCAAAATTGAAGGGGAAATAAGAAGCTTCACAGACAAAAAAGGGCTAAGGGAGTTTATCACCACCAAGCCAGCCATGCAAGAAATGCTAAAGGGACTGGTGTAAAAGAAGAAATATCAAGCTCAGAAAGAAAACAGCCACACACACACACAAAAAAGAAATGGCTACAAACAAGTACCTTTCAATAATAACTTTAAATGTAAATGGACTAAATGCTCCAAATAAAAGACATCGAGTGGCTGAATGGATAAAAAAACATGACCCATACATCTGCTGTCTACAAGAGACCCACCTCATTGGAAAGGACTCACACAGACTGAAAGTGAAGGGATGGAAAAATATCTTTCACGCAAATGGAAAGGAAAAGAAAGCTGGGGTAGCAATACTTATATCTGACAAAATACATCTCAAAGTGAAGGCCATAACCAGAGATAAGGAAGGCCACTTCATAATACTAAAGGGATCAATACAACAAGAAGATATAACCCTGGTAAACATATATGCACCCAATGCAGGAGCACCCACATACATAAGAAAACTTCTGGAAGATATCAGGGGAGATATCGACAATAACACAATCATAGTAGGGGACTTTAATACACCATTGACATCACTGGATAAATCCGCTAGACAAACAATCAGCAAAGAAACAGCAATCCTAAATGACTCACTAGATCAGATGGACTTAATTGACATCTTCAGAACACTACACCCCACAGCTGCAGAATATACATTCCTCTCAGGTGCTCATGGGACATATTCAAAAATAGACCACATATTGGGTCACAAGCAAAGTCTCCACAAATTCAAGAAGATTGAGATCATAAAAAGCATCTTCTCAGACCACGATGGCATAATGTTAGAAATAAACTACAATAAAAACAACCCAAAATACTCAAACACTTGGAAGCTGAATAGCATGTTATTAAATATTGATTGGGTTACCGATGACATCAAAGAAGAAATTAAAAACATCCTGGACACTAATGACAATGAAAACACAACAATCCAAAACCTCTGGGACACAATGAAAGCAGTCCTGAGAGGGAAGTTTATAGCTCTACAGGCCTATCTCAAAAAACAAGAAAAAATGGTAGTTAATCATCTAACTCTACAACTCAAAGAATTAGAAAGAGAGCAACAAGAAAACCCCAGAGTGAGCAGAAGGAAGGAGATAATAAAGATTAGAGCAGAAATCAATGACATAGAGACCAAAAAAACAATACAGAAAATCAATGAAACCAAGAGCTGGTTCTTTGAAAGGATAAACAAGATTGACAAACCCCTCGCCAGGCTCACCAAGAAGCAAAGAGAAAGGTCCCAAATAAACCAAATCAGAAATGATAGAGGCGAAATAACAACAGACCCCACAGAAATACAAATGATTGTTAAACAGTACTACGGGCAACTCTACTCCAACAAACTAGACAACCTGGAGGAAATGGACAAATTCCTAGAAAAATACAACATTCCAAAACTCAATCAGGAAGAATCTAAAAACCTCAATAGGCCAATAACTATGGAAGAAATTGAAGCAGTCATCAGAAAGCTTCCAGCAAACAAAAGCCCAGGGCCAGACGGCTTCACGGGGGAGTTCTACCAAACATTCAAAGAAGAACTAAAACCTACCCTCCTCAGACTACTACAAAAAATTCAAGAGGAAGGAACACTTCCAAGCTCATTCTATGAAGCCAGCATCACCCTAATACCAAAACCAGGTAAAGACATCACAATGAAAGAGAATTACAGGCCAATATCCCTCATGAACATAGATGCCAAAATCCTCAACAAAATCTTAGCAAATCGGATCCAGCAGTACATCAGAAGGATCATACACCATGACCAAGTAGGATTTATCCCAGAGATGCAAGGATGGTACAACATCCGTAAATCAATAAATGTGATACATCACATAAACAAATTGAAAGAAAAAAACCACATGGTCATATCAATTGATGCAGAAAAAGCATTCGACAAAATCCAACACCCATTTTTGATAAAAACTCTCAGAAAGGTGGGAATAGAAGGATCATACCTCAACATAATAAAAGCCATATATGACAGGCCCACAGCCAACATCATACTCAATGGACAAAAACTAACACCATTTCCCCTAAGAACAGGAACAAGACAGGGATGCCCACTCTCACCACTCCTGTTCAACATAGTACTGGAAGTATTAGCCATTGCAATTAGGCAAGAAGAAGAAATAAAAGGCATCCAAATTGGAAAAGAGGAAGTAAAACTGTCCTTATTTGCAGATGACATGATATTATACATACAAAACCCTAGAGACTCCATCAAAAAGCTACTAGACTTAATACATGAATTTGGCAATGTAGCAGGATACAAAATTAACCCCAAGAAATCTGAGGCATTTCTATACACCAATAGTGAACTTTCAGAAAGAGAGATTAGAAAAACAATCCCATTTACCATCGCACCAAAAAAATTAAGATACCTAGGAATAAACTTAACTAAAGAGGTTAAAGACCTCTACTCAGAAAACTACAGGACGTTGAAAAAAGAGATAGAGGAAGACATAAACAGATGGAAGAACATACCATGTTCTTGGATTGGTAGAATCAACATCATTAAAATGTCCATACTACCCAAAGCAATCTATAAATTCAACGCACTTCCCATTAAAATACCAATGGCCTTCTTCAAAGATCTAGAACGAACTCTCCAAAAATTCATCTGGAATAAAAAAAGACCCCGAATAGCTGCAGCGATCCTGAGAAAGAACAAAGTAGGTGGGATCTCAATGCCAGATATCAAACTGTATTACAAAGCCACTGTTCTCAAAACTGCCTGGTACTGGCACAAGAACAGACATATAGACCAGTGGAATAGAATAGAGAGTCCAGAAATTAGCCCGAACCAATATGCTCAATTAATTTTTGACAAAGGAGGCAAGAACATACAATGGAGCCAAGATAGTCTCTTCAATAAATGGTGTTGGGAAAATTGGACAGACATATGCAAGAAAATGAAACTAGACCACCAACTTACACCATACACAAAAATAAACTCAAAATGGATAAAGGACTTAAATGTACGACAGGAAACCATAAAAATTCTAGAAGAACACAAAGGCAACAAAATCTCAGACTTATGCCAAAACAATTTCTTCACTGATACAGCTCCTAGGGCAGTTGAAACTAAAGAGAAACTGAACAAATGGGACTACATCAAAATAAAAAGCTTCTGCACAGCAAAAGAAACCATCAACAAAACAACAAGAAAACCCACCTCGTGGGAAAACATATTTGCCAACGTCATATCTGATAAGGGCTTAATCTCCAAAATTTATAGGGAACTCATACAACTTAACAAAAAGAAGATAAACAATCCAATCAAAAAATGGGCAAAGGATCTAAATAGACACCTTTCAAAAGAGGACATTCAGAAAGCCAAGAGACATATGAAAACATGCTCAAAGTCACTAATCATCGGAGAGATGCAAATCAAAACAACAATGAGGTACCATCTCACACCTGTCAGAATGGCCATCATCAACAAATCAACAAACGACAAGTGCTGGAGAGGATGTGGAGAAAAAGGAACACTTGTGCACTGCTGGTGGGAATGCAGACTGGTGCAGCCACTATGGAAGGCAGTATGGAGGTTCCTCAAAAAATTGGAAATGGAACTCCCATTTGACCCTGTGATCCCACTACTAGGAATATATCCCAAGAAACCAGAAACACCTATCAGAAAGGATATATGTAACCAGATGTTCATAGCAGCACAATTCACCATAGCTAAGATCTGAAAACAGCCTAAGTGCCCATCAGTAGATGAATGGATTAGAAAGCTGTGGTACATCTACACGATGGAATACTATGCTGCTGTTAAAAAGAAGGAACTCCTACCATTTGCAACATCATGGATGGAACTGGAGAGCATTATGCTAAGTGAAACAAGCCAGTCAATGAAGGAAAAATACCACATGATCTCACTCATTCATGGATAATAAAGACCATTACAAACTTTTGAACAATAATAGATACAGAGGCAGAGCTGCCTCAAACTGATTGTCAAACTGCAGTGGGAAGGCCAGAGAGAGTTGGGGGGCAGGAGGGAGGGGAGTAAGAGTTCAACCGAAGGACTTGTATGCATGCATATAAGCATAACTAATGGACATAAGACACTGGGGGGTAAGGGAGGGTAGGGGTTTGTCAAGGGCGGGGGGGGAAAAAAGGACACTTATGTAATACCCTTTGTAATACTTTAAGCGAAAAATAAAAAAATAAAAATAAAAAATAAATAAAAATAAAATAAAAAAAAAAAAATCTCTACACATATTAGCTATTATTATTAAAATGATTAACATTGCTATTATTATTAAAATCATTAACATTATGATTATTTCTGATATAGTCTCTATTCAGTCAGGGTAGTGGGTGAGGAGAATGGAGTAAAGAACGCCAGTAAGGTCTTTTAAGTGCTTTCAGAAATGGCAAACACCGTGCTCACAGGTTTCAGGTCACCTCTCAAAAACATGAGGAAATGATGTCAAGAACCATCTAGCCCAGCCGTGGGCAAACTACAGCCCGCGGGCCAGATCCGGCCCGTTTGAAATGAATAAAACTAAAAAAAAAAAAAAGACCGTACCCTTTTATGTAATGATGTTTACTTTGAATTTATATGAGTGCACACAAACACTCCATCCATGCTTTTGTTCCGGCCCTACGGTCCAGTTTAAGAACCCATTGTGGCCCTCGAGTCAAAAAGTTTGCCCACCCCTGATAGCCCCTTCATCTGAATCATGCATGCTGGTTTTCAACATAAGCCTCACCCAAAAACACGTGCAGAAAGTGAAGCTGTGCACACTTTTTTAGAGGAAGGTAGAAGGGGCCAGGCAGGTAAATTGTGATATTAAAAAGAAAAAGAAAAAAAAAAGGCGTCTGCCTCTCTTGCTAGAATATCAGTTGAGGAGAGGAGATTTCTTTTTGTTGGTATATGAATACAAATGTATGAATAAATATTCGTTTCTAAAGTAGAAGCAAGTCTAAATTAAAAGAGTTTGGCACACTCAAGAGAAGCCAGAGTGACTCCGTGGTAACATGGGTCTTCTGGGCAGGAAAAGAGAACCACCCACCCGTCTTCCTCCTCCAGTCAGCAGACACACTCTGGGCCATGACCAAGAAGGCTCTACACAGATTTTCTGCAAAATAAGCCAAGATTGGAATGCACTGGGAATTCTATTTCTTGGGTTCACATTAAACAACAAGCTACCCTTATGGATCAAACCTAAACATATCAGGGAACTACCACTAAAAACAGTATTTTAAAAACAAACCGCGTTTAAGCACACACTATGTGCCACATTTACATGGAAGAGCTTCACACAACTTACAGCGTTTCGTTCACTTATTTCATTCACTTATTGAGCAACTCCTGTGTGACAGACAGAAAGCTAATGCTGTTAGTCTCCATTTTACACATTAAAAAAATCAGGATCTGCAGAGGCTACTAGTAAGTAACTCTCCCACCTTCCACCACTAGGGCGTTGTCAAGACATGGTTCCACTCTCTCCACAAGCACATGATCTGTTTAACTGCTCACCAGAAGACAGAGGACTCACTGCAGTCATTGCCAACGTTGTTCCCAATGACTTCCAAACTTTTTTACAAACTGTGGTCAGATTTAATTTTGGGGGGAAAAATAGAAAAGACCATCTTAACACATGAGCAGTATTTTCTTTTTATTATTATTACCCAGCCCAATTTTCTCATCTATTACACAGACTGATTTTTATTATATTATTCAGACTGATTACCAAGTCCGATTTGTCATATTATGACTATCCAAAAGCTATTTGGAAACAATATAAAGTTATCCCTCAAGTGTCAAATAGCTGCTATGACTGAGGATGATCAAAATAAAGTGCTAAATGTGTTTAATTAAAAAAAAAAGCCATTCAAATAAAATGGCAAATAAGAATCATTGGGAGAACTCAGCCACAGGCCCACTGGGAAGGGAACTCTACTCCACTGAATGTGTCAATGTTTTTATACTGGCGAACAAACCAGTCACAGCAATGCATACCACACTTTATTCCATGCTTTAGAATCTTTAGGTAAGAAATAATAATCCTCTCCTGATATTACTTTCCTTACTCTTTTCTTTCCTTACATTTGACATTATGACAGAACAATTTCCATTATTTGGCTTTACACTTTGGTTCCAATTTAAACCTGGCATTCATTAAGCACCACAGTGAGATATAATAGCAACAACACTGAACCTTGCATCAGGATACACGCTCCTATCCCAGCCCTGCCACTAGCTAGCTCCAAAACCGTAGACAAAATTTTAATTTCTCTAGACTTCTATTTCCTTATGTGTAAAATTAGGATATAAAGTGTAAGTCTAAAGTTCTGTTAATGTTATCCAAGTCACGGGGGAGGGGGCTGTCCTAAAATTTGAAATTCAGTGTCACTAGTATCTCCTGGCATCAAGGAAATGACCACCCTCTCATTTAGTTTTGTTGTGGTATAATCAATTACCAAAAATTTAGAAACGTATAAGACATATTTATGAGCTCACAGTTCCCTAGGTGGGAAGTTCAGCATGACTCGGTTGGTTTTCCGCTCCAGGTCTCACACAAAGCTGAAATCAAGGTGATAGCCACACTGGCCTCTTAGTCGGAGGTTCTAGGGAGGAAGGCACTTGTACTACACTCACTAAGGTTGCTGGGTGAACTCTGTTCCTTGTTATGCTCAGACTGATGTCACCATTCCTTGTTGCCTGCCAGCTAGGAGCTGCTCATTCTCAGCTTCTAGAGCCATCTATCTTCCTTTGTACATGCCCCCCCTCCATCTTCAAACCAGCAATGGCCAGGTGAGTAGAGTCCCTCTCAGGCCTTGAATCTCTCTCACCTTCTCTTTTGACACTACCAGAGAAAACGTTCTGCTTTTAAAGATCTCACCTTTTGGGGTCAGGCCCGTTATATCTCCATATCTTAAGGTCAACTGATTTGGGACTTTAACTACATCAGCAAAATCCTTTCACAAAAGTGGACTTGTGTTTAACTGACCAGGGGACAAAATTATGCCCACTGTGTGTGTGTGTGCGCGCGCGCGTGTGCACACGTGTGTATGTGTGTGTGTGTATGTGTGTGTGTCCCTTCACAAAGCTGGTATCTTGGTCATTTTTGTATTCCATTACACTGTGTACATAAGTGCTGAAAGAAGATGTGTCACATATACTATATCTGTTCCAATAAATTACTACCCAGGAGACATAAACAATGTGGACCCTGAGAAAGAAAATACCTAGGGAGAAGGGCTCCTAGCGGCTCACTGGGCTCAAATTTTAAAGACAGAGCCTAGCAGCCATTTCTATACAAGGCCTCTCATGCAAACTGTACTTCAGGGGGAAGCCTGAACAGAGCTGCCTGCCTCCCCGAAGCACTGAACTGCTGCCTGCACTATATTCCTATTGTATGAGCCAGCCTTTATAAAGGAGTTCCTAAAATTGTGTTTCAACCAATAGGACTTAGGCCCCATCAGCATCTTTATCCACCAATCAGAGCAGCTCCAGTCAGAGCAGGTCCATTCTGACCAATCAGGACAGTGCTTTTTAGACTAATCAAGCTGCGAGGATTTGGGAGTCTTCATTTGCATCAGGTCGGACCAATAAAAGGCCATGGGCAGAACCTCTGTCTACATAAGTCACCTCCCCACTGACTAGGAGAGCGAACTTTCCTTTTTCCCTCAAGACTGGGTTTCCCTGAATGGAGTTGAAACACTGAAGACATCTCCCAGGAGCAGAGCAGAGCGGACTGGAGCAGGTGGAGCGGAGCAGAGCTGTATAGCAGGAGAGGGGCCACACTTCACAGCAGCTGGCCCCAGGGCCTCCTCAAAGCCATGCTGTTTCACAGCCATGCTGCTTCATAATTAGGCTGTAACACTTAATTATGGACTATTCCACAACCATGTTGTATCACAACTGAGCTATTGTATTGAAAAAACTTTCCTTCTTCACCACAACCCACGTTGGGGATTCCTGTTGGTGGTGAATGGTGCCAAGGAGCATGGGTTGAAACACACATAGTGCTAAATGCTATTATTAAATGAGCCCTGTCGCTCAAGATGAGAGAGAAATGCAATGTACCTATCTCAAAGCATATACTTTATTAGTCTGATGGGTAAAATGTTGACGATATTAATTGTTTCAACAGGAAAATGCCAGGTAGAATCAAAAGCTAAATAACTGAACAAGCAAAGAAAAATAATTTAAAAATTACACATACAGTTCTGGGTTATTCCAAAAACTCTAATGTCCCATACCTTTTTCTAACAGCTACAAAAGCTTGTTGTATCACTGAGGAAACTTCTAATACTACAAAGAAAGGCCTCTATAGAAGAATTCTTAAATGTATTTCATAATGCTTTCAGCAGCACCAGAAGACAGGCAAGCAATGTCTCTCCAGCCAGGGCCAGTACGTTACAATTCAGGATCAGCACCTTGAACAGTGCCGACAAGCAAACAGATGGCCATGCAAAGGGCAGGACAAAGGAAGCAAATAATTCCGCCAGTTCCTAATTCAGAAGGCTGAAGCAGTTTGCAGTATTTCTTGAATTTAAAAAATAAAATTAAAAAATGGTGTGAGGGAATTTAAAAATGTGCACTATATTCCTAGATGCTCTAAATAAGCCACTGAATATCAATTCAAATAATTTCTTCTTTAGCAGCTATGTGCCTGTTCTGCATCTTGATAAAAACAAAATGCTATTTTTTCCCGAAGCAGAAATAATCTTGTTCTATTGCAGGCTGATGTGACATCTGCATAAAGATAATTCCCCTCTCCTGCTATTATCTATTTGTCCATTACCAAAGGGTAAGTGGTGTTTTCTCTAGGCTCTTGTGTGCTAATATATGCAATGTTTACTGGTAATACCCATTTTAAGCTACTGAAGAGCAGCTTCAAAAGAACACGAAATTAGCTAAACATACATCACAACGCTGTGGGATTTACAACAGGCTCCCGCAGATAATGAAACTTTACTGAGGACACTCTTTCTGTTCAGTTAACACATGTCAAATACTATTAAAGGAATCACACCTTCAGAGAAACCTCAGCTGATGTAATTTAAGTTTCTCTTGTAGCACAGAGGAGTTACAGCATTCTTTGTGACAGTTTTCTTTTCAGATACTACAAACGGTTTTCTGCAACAACTATTACCTGTCCATCTCCTGAACAGCCAGGTAAGATTTAATCATCGCGTGCTCCAGGCATGAGTGGCTTTAATTTGGGGTTGCCTGAGCTCTGCTTGAGGAATGAAAAAATTAAAGGGTGCACACATGATCAGAGGGGGAAATAAATTCCTGTTGTTTCTTTCAAGACGATCACTGGTGCCTTGTTCTTATTTGTTCGCTTTCCAGCAGTAAAACAAGGATTTAAATTCTGATTTCTTCAATCCAAACCTGAGATAGCAATGTATTCGACAACAAAAGGAAAGCCAATATGCAATGGAAACCCTTCAAAAAAAAGTACAAACTTGTCTTCTGAAAGTTAAATAGTTTAATCAGCCTAAAGCAGGATGGGGAACCTTTTTTCTGCCAAGGGCCATTGGGATATTTTTAACATTATTTGCAAGTCATACAAAATTATCAACTTAAAAATTAGCCTGCTATATTTGGTCAAACATTTAATTAACTCAGCCCTAATTCCTCAGCAGAGCCAGACCAAATGATATTGGGCATCTTATATGGCTGCAGGCCAGAAGTTCCCCACCCGGGGCCTAAAGAGTTACTTTTTTCTGAGAGATATGTAGCTGAGGGCACTCCAGAGTGGGGCTTCAGTTGGAAAATAGCTAATTAAGCTGCTTGTGAGGCATCTTGTTGGTGTCTTTCCCAACCCTCACCTGCCTCCTGCTCCCAGCCACCCTCCAGAGAGGGTCACCATGTGGGGCCATTCCATGCAAGGAGATGTAACTAGAGGTTTGCTGGCTAGAGTTCCATAAAAGTTTATGTTGATTCTATAAATACAAAAAATGTAAAGGCAAATGTGCCTCTTTCTACACTTAGCCTCTGCCACTGTGCTCTGCCCAGAACGAGAACTTCAGGCTAAGAAGTGTAGCCACCATCAGGTAAGAAGGAAGCAGCGTGTAGGAGGATGTAAGACAACACGCCCAGGATGATGGAGGAGAAAGGAAGGTCTGTGATGTTGAGATGCCCAAGGTGCTGGCTTTGGAACTTATTGTTATTTGAGAAAAAATAAACCCTTATTTGTTTAAAGTCTCCAGAGACAAGATTTCCTGTTATTTGCAAACAAAAGCATTTCAAACTGAAACAGTACTTGAGTCATATTCTCTTTGATGAAAATACTAGAAGTTCAAATTTCAAAAGATTTCCATAATATTTGCTAATGTTTTCTCAAACACACAAATAATAAATGCTTTTGACAGATACTGCCATTAAGAAGTTTATGGAAAGCAAATACTCATAATTTAATAGTTACTAGTGGTCAACAGGAGTCAAAGTTTTATATTTATGTAACAACTGGTTACCAAACACTTAATATACGCTTATTTATTTTTTTTAAAAAAGGGCAAAAAGACAACAAAACCATTCTCTCCAGGAGCATTCCATCTAGTTGAAGAAGCTAAGGAAAACTACGGGGTGGGGGAAGGGGACGGGTCGGGGAAAGGGAGGCAAACAGAAAAACAATGGGAAACACTGAGAAAAAAAATACAAAATATATACTCGGAAGACATTGTGGCTAGGGAGTGAGATTGTCTATGGTGTTATGAGACTTATATCTTCAATAGTGTTAAGGGAGTTAAAAGAAATAGCAGATTAAAAGAAAATAAAGCTATCAAAAATATACCTATAGAACAAATAAGGCTTGTGATGGATTCTAAAGGATGGATAGGACTTAAATAGATAAGGCAGAGGGAGAAAGGACCTCAAAAATTGTAGCAGAAAATTCAAATTTTAGATCCGATATCAAAATTGAATATGGAGTGTTTAGGGGAGTATGGACACCATTCTAGCTGAAAGGGAAGGCTTGTGTTGGAGAACAATAACAAAGAATAATAACTAAAACTCCCATTTTCTGAGAGCCTGATAGCCCTTGCCTGCCTGTCATGGTGGTGACTGCTATATATCTGTCCTTTCATTTAATCCTTACAATAATCATATGAAGCAAGTATTATTATCCTTATTTAACAAAGGTTAAACCAAGGTTCAGAAAATAAGTGGTCTGGCTACTCACAGCTTCAAAAATTTTTTCATAATAAAGATGGATAATAGGTAAAGACACAATCAAAATTGTTATAGAAAGGTAACTGTCTACCTACGAAACAATCCCAATGCAACACAGTGGGTAAAAACGAGAGGCAAGGTGGTGACATGGTTTGTATGTAGATGGTGAAGAAGAGGAAATAAAGTGGACTGGACCCAGGGAAGGAAGAAAATACAGCAGTGATTCTCAACCTTCCTAATGCCGAGACCCTTTAATACAGTTCCTCATGTTGTGGTGACCTCCAACCATAAAATTATTTTCGTTGCTACTTCATAACTGTAATTTTGCTACTATTATGAATTATAATGTAAATATCTGATATGCAGGATGTATTTTCATTGTTACAAATTGACATAATTAAAGCATAGTGATTAATCACAAAAACAATATGTAATTATATATGTCTTTTCCGATGGTCTTAGGCGACCCCTGTGAAAGGGTCGTTCAACCCGCAAAGGGCTCGCGACCCACAGGTTGAGAACCACTGATATACAGGATATAGTGGAAAGCCATCTTCTTTAAAAGCCAGTTATTTCTCAGTTCTAATTTCTTCTCATTTAAGTGTCATCCAGTTATTTCCTGTTCTTATCTATTATTCGATGATGACAAATAATGTACATATTGTAGGTATCTCAATATTTTTTTAAAGACCTCCTGGTCAGGTCCCCTTGTCTCTTTTAGGCTTAGCCATGAAGCTGAAGAAATGAATAAGGATGACATGACACAGGGAGGCTTCAGAAAAAATTAATAAAAGCATGTGTCTGTCACCTTGGCTGGGTAGTGCAGTTGGTTGACGACAGTCCCAATATGCCGGGGTTATAGGTTCAATCCCAGTCAGGGCACATGCAGGAGTCAACCAGTGAGTGGATGAATAAGTGGAACAACAAATTGATGCCTCTCACTCTCTCTCTCTCTCTCTCTCTCTCTCTTCCCCCTCCCTCACTCCTTGGCACTTCCTCTTTCTAAAATCAATCAATTTTAAAAAAGTCAAGTACATGCTGTGGTCTTGTACTGACTAGGGAAGGGAGCAGCTTTAGGAGGAGCCCTAAAGTATTAGGGACAATGACAATCACCTTCGACCATATAGATTCACGATGGCTTCTACATGGTATGCACTGGCCCCAGAATTTTATGTTACCCAGGAGGGGAAATACAAATGATTAAAAAAAAAACATATGTATGCATTTAGGTATGCATGTAGGTATGTATGTATATAAAAAGAGAACTGGGATCCAAACAGAGGGATTTGTTCAATACACAGACAAAACTACTTGCATCTCAGCAATCACTTCTCCTGGTCACATAAAGGCAGCAACTGATACAAATGAAAATTCCAAGGGCTCCATGCAGACCTAAGGACCCCACACCCTTCTCCAATGTCCCACTTCCTCAGCCATCCACCCAGATGACTTCTTAATGGGGTACAGATAGGAAGGCAGACCCTAGACCAGCCGTGGGCAACCTACGGCCCGCAGGCTGGATCCGGCCCATTTGAAATGAATAAAACTAAAAAAAAAAAAAAGACCGTACCCTTTCATGTAATGATGTTTACTTTGAATTTATATTAGTTCACACAAACACTCCATCCATGCTTTTGTTCCGGCCCTCCGGTCCAGTTTAAGAACCCATTGTGGCCCTCAAGTCAAAAAGTTTGCCCAGCCCTGCCCTAGAGCCTCCCATTTTACGTAAAGCTATTTCATTTCGTTGGACCAAGTTCCTTCTGTGTGACTATGTAGTGGTTCCCTTCCCTAATATCCAGGAAGCAAAGAAGGCCAGATCAGTTAATGGAGTAATAAAAGAGCTCCATTTTCTCTGTACATCTAGGCCAACCTTCAAAAATTTGGCCAAGCACTGATACCCCAGGAAAGCCCTGTTGAGAGAGAACACAAATAAACAACTTTTATATTCGGAAAGCATGTGTAACTGGATATTAAAATAAGAATTTTGTTCAAGGCCTCAGATGATAAGTATGAGATACACAGGGAGGTAAAACTGAAATGCAAATTTCAAAGTAGGGTATCCCAGGTTGCCCTATTGATCTGATGGGAACAGAAGTATCAGGGAAGAAATTGAGAACAGGAACGAGAGTGCTACCTCCTTCATCTCAAGCCCACACTGACAGCTGGTTATGCTGTCCCGGAGTTGGAAATCACCATTTACTGGTGTCCCTACCCTGAGAAATATCAGGTGGCCTGGGGCAGCACGACAAAGTGCTGTGTCTGCGAAGTACCTGATGTTTTTCGCTTCTCAGAAGAAGTCAAAGATGGGCAAATGTTCATGGATCAGCAGTGGGTCTGGAGAAAGAAGAGTCGGCTTGGAGACATTTGGGGTCCCGCCTAAGAAGGCCATCTGGGAGGGTCACTAATAGAGAAAGACTGTGGCAGAGGTCACCACAAAACAAGGGCTGAGGGCAAAGCGTTGGTCTGAGAGCAAAACAAAACAGTCCAGGGAAGCTGTGGGTGGAGGGTCCTAGGAGGGAAGGCTCCCATGGATTTGGAGATGCACATGAGATAACGAGTCAGCTCTGAATAGCTGCTATGTCCAGGGTTTACAAAGCCAGTGTGAATCCACAATACAAAAAAAAAGAACTTTCCTGTGGACCCTTTACACTATATTTAGTTCACAAGCATCTATGACAGCAGCTGGTAAATGGGAGAAGAAACAGTAAAGAAGAAAGAAGTAGCCACTAGAAGTATACTCCAAGAGACAAGAGTTCTCTGTCTTGATTTCTGCTAGATCTATGCTTGCTACATAGAAAGTGTTCAAAAAGTACTGGTTGCCCATCTTTGACCTCCCATCACACACAGCCCCATTCCAGAATACAGATTCCCTTCTGTAACAAAGTCCACCAGAGACAAAGATTTTCTTCCCAAATGAGACTATAATTACAATTTAAAGGGATTAAAAGGCTTTCTAGTACCAGAAAAGTCAGAGGACTTGCTAGAATTTCCATTAATAATGGGAGATAAACTTTCCCCTCTGAATATATTTTAAGTAGCTAGTAGAAAGCACAATTTAAATTTGCATTATGATTTCAACCCATAAGTTGTACCTGCTTAATCTGCTAATTACCCAGGATACGGTTTACAAAGCAATTTACCATACATGTTCCATTTCATCTTTATAGCAATCAATCACACTTTCATAGTTTAAAGAATTAGAGCTCAATGAATAGTAAGCAACAATACTGTTTCTATAATACAGGTTTATAAAGCCAACTCTAATACTCTTTCCAATATACCTCCTATTTTTCTTTCGTTTTCTGAGTCAGTCTTCCTGATTCCTATATAGTATCTCCTATCCACATAAAACTAGATTCTTGCCTTAATTACACCCCAGCTATTTCTAACAGATGGCCCTTTCAATCATTGCTCAATTCATTTAGCCTATCCTGGCTTCCTGACTAATGATTACAAAATTTGTCTCAGATTTTAATATAGGTTCAGCAAAAGTAAATAGAAATCCCAAAATAATAACCCATAAACAAGATGGGATTTCAAACCATCTACATAAATATATACTCTAGTGCTGGAAATGGCAAGGCTCTGATAATACGAGGAACAGACAGACACCTTTCTTTTTGCTCTGCTTTTTAAAATATATGTATATATATATATATATATATATTTCTTATTGATTTTAGAGAGAGGGAGGAAGGAAGAGGGGGAGACAGAGAGAGAGAGAGAGAGAGAGAGAGAAACATCTATGTGAGAGGAAAACATCAATTGGCTGCCTTTTGCACACCCCCTACCAGGGATGGAGCCCACAACCCAGGTATGTGCCCTGACAGGGAATCAAACCATTAACTTTTCAGTGCAAGGGACAATGTTCAATCAACTGAGCCATACCAGCCAGGGCTGCTCTGCTATTTTTGACTCATGGCATCTGCTTTTCGGCCCATCTTGGTCCCACCATCACTCCTACATTCCAGCCAACCGCAAACCGGAAAGGAAACGGTGGGCATCAAGTTATACACACCTCTTCTTCCTACATCCCATTGTCCAGAACTACATCATATGGCCACATCTAACCACAAAGTGGCTAGTCTTCAAGGGTTCAAAACACGCCTGGCACTGTTCAAAACACTGCCACTAAGATTCTTATAATCACTGACATATTCATTCACAGGACAAGCACAACTCAAACACTTTTCTATGCATCATTTTTAATTAGCTGAAGAGAAGACTTACTAAACATAGTCTTATTAATTTTTCACCACCGATCAGAACTGGTACCAATGACATTAAAATAGGTAACAAAAGTAGCTGGTTCTGCTTTGCCAGAATAGCCTCAAAATGTTTAAATACTTGGTAGTAAATAATCTGGAATTCTCACTCCATATGAATGAGAGCATTTTCAACTATTGTGTTTTCCTACTAGGTCAACAGACAATTTATTCCAAGTGACTCAGAGGAAAATGCTCCCTTGTCTTAAATAAAACTCATCACACAGCATTAAAACTTGAAAAACACTATAAAACTAAAATGAACACCAGAGCCATCCTGTTGTTTGTGTCTATCTATCTAAGGAGAAAAACAGGTAATATTAACAATTCTTATGCAATCATTTGGAATGCAAATGTCTCTGTCACTCAGTGAGTTTTCACAAAATTTAAAAAGCAACACACTCTCTTCGTAATCGAAATCACAAGACATAGCCTCCTCATGGGTTAACTGAAAGGTAAAAAGTCTGACAAAGTAGCTGAAAGCACAGGATGAAAATCAGTTCCTCCATGACACCACTCTAACAACTCACCATTGGTAAAGATGTGGTCTTATGCTAAAGACAGTATACGTTGGTCCCCTGATATTATAATTTAAGGGAACACAATAATCACAGTCATTTGTTCTTTTCAATCTTGCAAATCAAGAAAAAAAACTAATTATACTAAATCAAATGACTTATTTTATTTAACTTGAAACTATTAGAAGTTTCCAAGAGCAGAAAAATAAAAATACCACAGCAATTCAATGTCACCTAGTAAATTATTGGACAGTTGAGAGAGAATTTAAAGCTTGCTTTCCCCACCAATGGGCTTTCTTTCCTTTTCCCAACATATATTTATTGTTCCACATCGTTGCCTGAAATGCTTCATTTTGAATGTGGTCCTCTGAAGCACATCAGGGAATTATCTCCCTTCGGGCACTGGTATTTAGGCATCAGAAAAGTAAAATAGTCCTCCTTTGAAATGCATTCAAAAAGCCTCAATAGGCTGGTTGTTTGTGGCTTACTATCAGTAAGCTGGAACAGCCCAGACTTAAATCAACCTCAGATTTCTTTACAAACAATCAAAACTGCAGTTGGAGAGTTCTGTACTTTTTTAATATTTAACTTCTATTTATCTGTTTATATTTCCTGAACTATCTGCAATATGTATATAAACAAAACCAAGAGGCAAGCCTATTATGTTGCTTAGAGTGGCATCTACTTCCTGCTCCTTTCCTGGGGTAGACAGAGCCGCTTGCCATATTAAATAAATATATTAATGATGTGGGTATTTTTTAAAGTTTCCAGAGTCATTGCCTTAAAGCAGTAAACAGAACTGTCTAGTCTCACAGTGTGTGGATGCTTTGAATACAAGTTCAAATTCATTTCTAAACTAAGCTGCACAAAACAATTGTAATTATCAACATTAGTCTCCCAGTAGTGTCATGTCAGACCTGACATTAGGAAGAAAAAACAACACAAAAACATATGTTAGACTGTTCAGTTGAACATAATATAGGATGAAATTATTTAGCTAAATTAGTGTTAATATTTACTGTTATTTAAGTTTATCATCATGTCAATGTGCTTTAAGTTTCTCAAAAGGATGGAGATTACACAATACCATAATTTTACCAATTGAGTCAAAATTTTATTCAGAAAAATATTCATTTAATGTGTCATTAAATTTTTATAATCATTCAGAACCATTTCTAAATGGAAGTTTTATTCCCTCAGGTCAATTAATACTAGTGCCCCTGATAAACGCTTTATTGTAATGGTCATAAGTGCTAATTGATCCTTACTTGCTTACATTTTATCTGATTTAAGAATGTCTCTAATCATTGGTATATTTGTTTATACAAATGGAATATTTGTTATTTTTAAAGTAAAAAGGAAATTAGTAAGTCTCTCTACTGAATCTTAAAAGAGGTATAACTGGGATGTTCTTTAAAGTTAGAGACTTCATTTCACCTTGGATTAGCCAGAAGCAACCAATATTTTCCTTTGCCAACTATCTATTCTTAGATAAAGCCTACTGAATGGAATACATTCAAAACAGCAAGTGGCAATCTTGGTTGGTACTTCTCAGAAATGTTAAAATGCTAGCAATAATACAGCAATCATGGGACTAAATATCCAACATGGGAATAATGCCCAGACCACAGAAAATGTTAGCCTTTCTGACAAGGCTATGCAAGGAAAACATAATGGAGTAAAGATTTAAAATAAAAAAGTCATTCTGATATGATGTTGTAGATGCCCATTACTGGAAATAATGCAATAGCTAAAAGAACAACAACAATAAAAAAATCAAAGAGGAATTAAACAAAAAAGTAAAAGCTGAGAGATTTGTCATTATATGAATGCTCTAATGGGACTTTATTGACACTGGAAAATGTTTAAAGCAACTTCAAGAAAAAAGGGAATTCTGTTCTTTATATACAGGACATGTTTGTTAAAAAAAATAAGTTAATCATCTTGATAACTGTTGATAATTATTTTAATAAATGAGGAAATAGAAGAACTACAGAGAAGAATGCCAGGATGCTAACCTAAAATAATATTTAAATGTAGTCAAAATAATATTCAAAATTAAGTGTAACTTTGATTAAATTTTCTGTGCCATTTATTTAACACTTCTATGTTCTACTTGGAGGTTTTCATCTTAGGAACAAAATTTAAAACTCAGTAATCAAGATAAATAAAATAATACAATATTTTTAAAAATCAAAGTTAATGCCAAAAAAATGTTTAAATAAAGACAAAATCAGAACTACTGATTTTTCCTTTTGCCTGAGACAGCAATGTGGCTCACAAATGGTTACTGATTCTGTCTTTATTTTAATATTTGGCTCATTATAAATTTTTGGCATTAATCTTATTTTTTAAGTATTTCATTAGCATATAATTTATCTTATATTGAGTTTTTGGCACTGCAGCTCTCCCTCCTTAAAATTTTGTGCTCATGTCAATATCTTCCTTACTTCCTCCTAGACTCAGCCGTGCTGACTTAATTTAGACAGGATTCAATAAATACCTGTATGAATTAACCTATGTCAATATTTCCTTACCGCCTGCACCAAATCTCAGACACTTTTCTTAGCTCCATTTATGGGCACTCCTCTTTGTCAGGGACTTTATATCTACCTCTCAGAAGAACCCTTCAAAGTAAGTATCACTCTCCCCATCTGGTGACTGAGGAAAACGAGTCTCTGACAGAACAATGACTTGCTCCTAGCACAGGCCATCATGAATATTGGTTGGATAATAATAACAAAGCAAATAAGTAGAGACCTCGACTTTAACCCATCCGGCAGCTCAGCAATCGCCAACTCTAGACAGCCATTTTTAAACCTCTCTCGTTGGATTTTGGTGTTTTCTCTTCTGTTTCCAATAACAACCGTGATGAGCAGAATACTAGGATGGCCCTTATGATCTTTGCACGCACCCCCGCCCCCCCCGACCCCTGTGTCACTCCTCTGCTTATGGCAAAAAAGTGATTATATGGGTGAATCTAGTCTAATCACATGAGGCCTTAAAAAGCAAGGGGTTTTCTGTGGCTGGTAGTGGAAGGGATGTCAGAGAGATCTTAAGCACCACCGCTGGCTTTAAAGACGGAGGAAGCCACATGAGAAGGAATGTGGGTGCCCTCTAGGAACAAAGCATGGCCCCAGCTGTTGCCACCAAGGAAACATGAACCTCAGACCTACAACTGCGGTTGGCAGTTAGACAGACATGAGCAGAGCAAGGACGATGGGCCATGTACAGAAAGTCACCAGTGCGGAAAGCCCTGAGGGCCCAGCAACCAACAAAACTGGAAAAACAAGGACCGCACCCCCAGAGTAACCTTTCCTCCCCAAAAGAGCTCTGGTCATGCAGTTCAGAACCCCTGACATTTCCTATTGCTGCTCATGCAGTTGGGACCCTCCCCTGACCTTTCCTCCCCTGGCATGTTGCTAATCATGCGGGTTAAACCCTCCTACAGGAGGATCCAACAATGGAGCTGTCAAATAGCCCCTACACGTTAAGCCCCAGGACAATGAGGTTCTGGCCAGAATCAAATCTAGGCCTCAGTTGCATTTAAGCTCCAGGCCCAGAAAAGCAGCAAAACCAGGAAGCAAGTCCCTGTGGCTGACATCAGGACCAGCTGCATTGACTACTGACCCCATCCTGGCACCAACCAATCAGTGGAGACCATGACCCTGAAAGACACACCTGGAAAACTAATCAATATTCCATTGAGATCCTCCCCTGGGACATCCCCTAAAATCACATCCTTAAAAGCCCTTAGGATGGAGGACCCAGGATGCTCTCCCTCTCTTCTAACCGCCCTCTACTTCCCCCAGGTGCATTACCTTTACCTTCCTCTCTCCTAAGCCCCAAGGGCCTTTTTTTTTTTTTTTGCCTCTGTAACTTGTTTCCTGAGCCCATTTCTCCTGCAGCTCACTTCTTCTACCTCTGTATAAACTTAATCTTACATTTTGAGTCTTGGCTCTGAATTCTTTCTTAGCCAGAACTCAAGTACTGAGATTGCTGAACCAATATCTGGTCTGACCCCACTGGTCTAACACCTGGTGCTGGTCTCACCAGGCCAGCACAACCACACAGAACTAGACTCAGCCAACAACCTGAATGAACTTGAAAGTGAACCTTTCCTAGAGATCCCAGCTAGGAGGCCAGCTGACTCCTCAACTTTACCCTTGTTATATCCTGAGCAGAGGATGCAGCCAAGCCTACTCAGACTTACGGTAATAGTTTAAATAGAAAACCTATATATCAATCTGCACATAACTCCCTCAAAATGTCAAGAAAAATAACTATTATTTATTCATCTGGCTCCTCATTATCTAGGCCAGTGGTTCTCAACCTTCCTAATGCCGCGACCCTTTAATACAGTTCCTCATGTTGTGGTGACCCCCAAGCATAAAATTATTTTTGTTGCTACTTCATAACTGTAATTTTGCTACTATTATGAATCGTAATGTAAATATCTGATATGCAGGATGTATTTTCATTGTTACAAATTGAACATAATTAAAGCATAGTGATTAATCACAAAAACAAAATGTAATTATATATGTGTTTTCCGATGGTCTTAGGCGACCCCTGTGAAAGGGTCATTCGACCCCCAAAGGGGTCGCCACCCACAGGTTGGCGACCCACAGGTTGAGAACCACTGATCTAGGCCAAGGGATTTACCACACACCTGGTATGACTTGACCAAGGCTAGACTCTTTGTAGGTGCACAGCTGATATTGAAGAAATGAATGAATTCACACCCTAGTCTTCAATAAAAGTTTACAGTAAGGTACTCTATTAATATTCCTGGGCTAAACGTTGCCATTTGCATCCTGGTTTGCATTTGAAGGAACACATATTTCAAGGACCAGTTCCATAACTATGTAAATGTGAAATATTTACTTGGATACTTAGCCTCATTTTATAATCTATAAAGAATTACAGAAGTTTAAATATAGAATTGCTTTTGCATTGTGACCCCCACAAAGAATATATGCAAAATATCCCTAAAGTCACCATGTTTCTTACTTAATTCAAATGCCCCATCATGCAGCTTCTTCTTTGCTATCATGTAATAACCAAAATCATAATCTCTAAAAAACTTCCCTCAAAACTGCCTTATTCAAAGGCATATCATTCACAAGAAGAAAGAAATCTGTAGTAAAAGTAATCTCTTAGACTGACTGCCCATAATTCTTAGAAAGGTACACACCAAACTCACACACACACACACACACACACACACACAAATCCTAAAATCACTGAAGTAGCTCCTTAATGTCGACCTCCATCCATAACCCTAAATTCTGCACAGAAAGTCAGCTGGCATGCACTCTGTATATTTATTTATCTTTGAATCCCAAACACTTATCATAACTGGTAACACAGTAGGTACTAATACATGTTTACTGAACTGAAATAGCATTAGAATCTGTGATGATTTTTTATATCCTTAAACACATATGCTATCTTCACCTTTCAATCAATTCACTATTCATTATTCAACAGGCTTAAAATACACAATGTTTTCCAATTTTCACCATTTCTTAATGCATCATTTTTATTACTCAATTTGCTTTCTTAACTGTATTTATATATGCATGATGACTATGGGAAATACTTCACAAATGGCAAGTATTATGAAGAAAATAAAGAGATGCTCTTTGAGAACAGTTAAATTCAAAATATTTTTAAAGTTTCATTATACATTCGTCAGTGTTATAACTATATAACTGTGATTATATAATTACATAAATTGTTGTTATAGTTCTATAAATACAGCACACTAACATCATATAACGATGCTGGTGTTAGTAACAGCCACACTTTGGAACTCCCTTACAGCAGGTCCTCTTAGGGCAATTAACCCTATTGGTATGGCAGCCAAGAGGAATGTTATGTTTTATCATATTCTAAGCTCCAGCTAACAGTGTTTTAGATGGGTGCTAGAATATTCCAAATTAGAACTATAAAATTACTTAATTGTGTGGCCTACAGAAATACAGATAAACCAGTGCTTCCACACAGCTGGAAACCTACATTAGTTCTCATCAGTCTGAGTATAACCACTATGTTCAATTCTTTACTGAGCCTTAAAAGATCGTGAAAACCAAAATGCAGAGAGGTTATAGCTTTTCTTCAATAAAACAGGAATCATAGATTTAAAAAAAAATTTTTTTAAATAAGTCTCATAGAAATGTTTACTCTCATATAAAAATCCGTAATAAAGCATGCTATAGAATTGAACCAGTATTACACAGCTAGAGTTAACTTGAAATGGCCTTTGGTAAAGCAAAGAAAGCTGAATAATTGTTTAAATACATAAACAACTAATTCTGAAATTTAACACCAGCAAAACATTTTAACAATTCTTAACCTCTAAAAATACCAGCCAAAATCACTATCAAATGAATTTCCATCACTCTCCCACCCTAAACCTTTCTAAACATCGCCTCTGATTGACATGAAAATGAGCAGGGGAAAGGGAGGAGATAATGAACAAGGAAAAGAGGGGGAAGCCCTCATGACTTACAAATTAGGTAAAGTTCCTATTAATCAAGGATTGGCTCTAGATTGTTTTTGCATATATTAACATGATCCAAGAACTAAAACTGAGCTTTTACTCATTTACAATATAAACCACTCCTTACAAAATAGGACCTGCCAGCTAAACACTTATTTGGTTTACTAGTTCCTGATTACATAGCATAACTAATTACGGTACATACACATATCTAAATTGTATATCTAAGGCATTACTTTTGCCAAATCTCACATTTGATATTTTTTTTGACTTTGCCAAAAATAAAGGGTATTATTTACAAAGCCTAAAACTTTCAATAAATTGATAAGCAAATTAATATACATATCAAGTATTTAAATGCAGGCCGCTGATGCATACACTTTTGTTAAGAGCAAACCACTATAAATTTCTAGCCAAAAGTTCCCACTGTTCTAAAATTTGTATATAACCTACTAAATATGTCTCATAAATTATGTCCTGACAGCATGTTATTTCTACTTACTGAAAATATTACTGTACTCACTAACATATAATTTTCTTTCTTAAAAGATCAGGAAAAACCCTGAACTCATGCATGCCAAGTCTTACCACCACACGGCCAGACACTCTGGAGCCCCACGTTGGCAACCTAAGAAGTAACATTTGCTCTGTTCAGCGATAAGCCTGCTAGATTACCGGCCACAATCTTTTGTGCTACACATTACACAGCGACAGTAGGTGGTGACAACTATCAAATGGTGTGCTTTGCAGACTCTGAAACAATGCGCATTTGTGAAGGTAGCAGCCAATATTAAATAGATTTTTTTTTTCATTCCCTGAATATGTAAACACCGATAAATCTGGCACTTGATTCTAAATTCGCAAACTATAATTACAAACACATGTGCACATTACACAGCTACAGATGCACTTAAAATAATTACCTTATTGAAGATGTCTGCTTCTCCACAAGCTACTAGAAATAGCTACTAGCTACTAGGAATGCTATAGTTTTCCATGTGAAAACATTAATCTGAACAACTTACAGAGTTGGAAAGGCAAAGTAGATATCTATGTGCCTCACTTCTTCATTTTGCCACCCTAGGAAATTTCATTCCAGTTCCCACAGTAGGTCTTGCTTTTCAAGTGTGCCCCTTCCAACTCTCAAGGAGAAGATGCATCTAGTAAGGCAGGGAGGGGGTCCTGACCCATAGGGCTACAAGCTTTCTTT
The DNA here is from genome assembly GCF_028538775.1 of Myotis yumanensis. Classification (NCBI taxonomy): domain Eukaryota; kingdom Metazoa; phylum Chordata; class Mammalia; order Chiroptera; family Vespertilionidae; genus Myotis; species Myotis yumanensis. Next base: position 135,808,836 of record NW_027223754.1, read on the forward strand.
TCAGGGTGGCTCCATTCAATTTATTTCTCATTCACTATCTCAGATTCTGAGATCACTTAATCACCTCACTCTTTTAATGTTTTCACTAAAGAATATTTCTGTGATACACAGCAGAACAAAACAATGTGCTAAGGATGTTAATCTCCGCAGTGGACATGGGTTAAAGAGAATGGTTAACGGTCACAAGCATTTATTGGAACCCAAAATTCTATCTCCACAAAAGTCAATGTTGTTCAAAGTGGATAGAAAGTTATGGGTCGGGCACCAGCGCCACTTCTTTTCTAAGGGCACACAAGTGATACGTGGCCGTGTGTGGGGCCACCCTCTTATTAGTCCAATATACAGTTTTCATAGCAGAAGAAAAACTCAAAAGAGATGAAAGTGATTGTTTTGGGGAAACACAGCTATTAAGAGAGTGGGTGAGGCAGGGTCTGTTTTTCATTAAAAACCTTATTGTACTTTTGACTTTTCAAATTAGAAGGATTACTTTTTTTTAAATCCTCACCTGAGGATATGTCTTCTTTAATGATTTTAGAGAAAGATGAAGAGATAGTCAGAGAGAGAGAGAGAGAGAGAGAGAGAGAGAGAGAGAGAGACATCAAGGTGAGAGAGAAACACTGATAGGTTTTCTCCCATATGCTCCCGGATCAGGGATCGAACCTGCAACCTAGGTATGTGTCCTGACCAGGAATCAAACACGCAAGCGTTTGGTGTATGGGATGATGCTCCAACCAACTGAGCGAACCGGCCAGGGCAAAAGGGTTACTTTGTAATAAAAACAAAATTTTTATATAATCTCAAACCAATTTGAAGTAATAAAGTTCCTCCTATATAACAGGCCCTGGGGTACACAAAATGAAATACAGAATAGGACTTCATCTCTATTATCAAAGTTCTCACAACCAGAGGGCAAGCAGAGAACCAGGCCCTTCAAGTATAAGTGATGCTTGGGGTCACTTGGGGGCAGGGGGCCACCTGGGGGCAGGAGGACTAGCATTCCCAGCTATTCCCATGTGTGTGTTGCAAATGCTGCAGGTGCCTGGTACCAGCAGCAGAACAGTCAAGAGGAGAGACGACCAGACCCTCACCAGAGCCTTAGGCTCTGCCACTAAGTGAGGAATCTCAGATCCTTGATGCAGGTTCTCAAAACACTACCCCAAGAGTGTTAAAAGGAGACACCAAAATAACAGACATGAAGGTACTTAAGAGCCATAACTTGTCCAGTCATTTACTATTCTGCAGTTTTGTTCTTTCTTCCTTTCTTTTTTTAATTTGTTGAAATATCTTGCCCCTGGTGTGCTTTCGAGTGTTGCTATGTTATGGAGTAATTTCTTCCTCCATTCCTTAGGTGAAGGCTTGAATTAAAAATACACACATGCTTTTTAAAGTTGTGGATCCCCTTCCTTGGGAATAAGATGCCAGGCATCTCTGGATAAGAGTCTATCACACCAATAAAAAATAATCAAGCTGTGCCCTGTCCGATGTGCTCAGTGGTTAGAGCATCGGCCTGTACACCGAAGGGCCTCAGATTCGATGTCCAGTCAAGGACATGTACCTAGGTTGAAGGTTCAATTCAGCTCTGTCAGGACACATGTGGGAGGCAGCCAATTGATGTCTCTCTCATCTCTCTCTTTCTCTCTCTCTCTCTCTCTCTTTCCCTCCTTTCCTTCTCCATCCCTCCCTCTCTCCCTCCCTCCCTTCCAATCTCTCTCAAAATCAATGGAAAAAATATCCTAGGGCGAGGATTACCAACAACAAAAAAGAAACAAGTTGAAAATTCAAAGGCCCTACAAGCAGAATGCAAATGGCTATGAGTAAGTGTGTAGTTTAACATCAGTAGAAGAAATAAACCAAACATACATGGAAAAGGATTAGAAGAAAATGTAGCAAAGGGTTAAAACTGATTATATGCCTTCAGGTGGCAGAATTACAGTTTAATTCCTCTCTTTTTTCTATTTTCTATAATAAACATTATAATGGGAGAAAAATAAATGTTGTCTTTTTTTATTTTATTATTTTAAGAAAGCTAACACAAAAGATCAGAATTAGAAGGGAAACAAAGAAAACATCAGACTTTCCTTCTTTAGCAGGTCACAGGGTGCATCGGGAAAGAAAAGGGGCTTTCCTGAGGATACACGGCAATTCAATAACTGGTATAACTGGTGAAAAGTATGCTATTTGAGCTCAAATCTCATCTTTGCCACTTACCAGCTAGGTGACCTTGGGCAAATTACGTAACATCTGGGCCATTGGTTTCCTTATAAAAATACAGATAACAACAGAACCCTTCTGCCAGCGACACTGAGAAGTCTGTGGGGGAGACAGTGCATGTCACGTGCCTAGGCCAATACTTGGCACATACAAAAAATTTTTAAAAAAAAATTTTTTTTTCCTAGGAAAAAGAACCGCAAGTGTCATTACCATCTCACTATCATCGTCTGGTATTCACTTATTCGCTTCTCTATGGTTTCCCCGGGGTTTTAATCTCAATCTGTGTGCACTATGAACTGTTGGGCACCACTTCCAGTCAAGAGCCAAGAGAGGCAGAACAATTTTTCTTGACTTGGCAACAAAGTATTCACGGGAATAAAAATCTCATGAACTACTCATTCCCAAAACTATGATCCATAAATCATAATTTCAGCTTTCTACTACAGCAACTTGTTCAAAAGAAAACTAACACCCAGAACAAATGGATTCACACTTATTGAAAACACCTCCAGGTATTAGGAAGCTGACAGAAAATATAAGTCTAGAAAAGAAACTTACTTTATTTATACAAATTAAAAGATTTTTTTAAAAATATGTCTCCCCTAACTCCACTTCCAAAGCTGGGTGCTTTCCAAAAATATCCTCTACTGATGGTTTAAAAAAAGGGGGGGGGGACATTTTATTGTTATTTATTTTTATTTTATTTTTTAATATGTTTTTATTGGGTATTTTTTAGAGAGAGGAAGGGAGAGGGAGAGAGAGAGACAAACATTGGTGAGAAAGAAACATCAGTCGATTGCCCCTACACAGCCCCGTAACCTGGGCATGTGCACTAACCTGGAATTGAACCGTGACCTCTTGGTGCAGGGGTTGACACTCAACCACTGAACCACACTGGCCAGGCGGGACATTTTACTTTTAAAACAGAAAGGCCTCTTCTCTAAATCCAGTTTATAATTTCCCTTCCTGCTCTGCCACTGCTAGAAAATAATACTCTGAAATTCTTGGTAATTATTAGTGAGAGTTCTCAAAAATTGGAGGTGATCAGCTTAGCATTACCTTTACCTTCCCTGACTTCCTGATGCACACAGTTTGCATGTATCACCCCCTCCACACCAGGAGCACAGAGGTGCTTGTTGTGCAAGCATGACTATTATCAAAGGTCAGGAGTCACTCAATACTTCTGCTAGGAAAGTATAAACGGATACTGCTATCTACAAGAAACAAATATGAGACAATAACGTCACTCAATGATGGCCATCTGATCTGCGAGAGTCATGCCAGTCTATCTCTAAAAGATTTATGATGGAATATAAGCCTGACAGTTGCCTACCAGGGTCTTTCCAAGTTTCCATCTAACAATTTTTATTTCCCTCAAGTCTAACAAGTAGCATAATAGTTATGCTCCTCCTGTGTAGACTGACAGATGAGAGGCTGTTACTAAACAGCCAGTCTCCCTTTACTGTTCGTGAGGTAATGCACACCCTGGCACTTATACTCCAAAAGTAATAAACGAGTATTTCTGAATTTCTAGAACAGAGACAATGCCTTGTGCTTAAACTTGAGTTATGTCAGATGGAAATTGGACAAGATTTTCCTTCCTGAGGGTATTTAACCTTAAGTATCACTAGTTCATATAATGAACTACAGGAATAATCAATTTTTATAATGGGCCCAGAAGTTCTCATTTTGCTGATGAGGAAATCAGAACTCAGAGGAATTAAGTGATCTATCCAGGGCCACAGAGCTCTGAGTGACAATGTAAGGGGGGCACTCAAGTGGTTATTTGGCTACAAAGCCTCTACTCTACCTTCCAGGGCACTGAGCAGGCTAAGTGTGTTTGCAAAAGTCCTAGGATGCTTTGTAATATATTCCAGGCTATACTTTGGTTTGAGGATGAAAAAAAGGATGCATTAGATCCCATCCATCAGTATGCCTGGTACAACCACAACTAATAGGAAACAGAAAACTGCAGTGCAAATTCCTAAATTGATACCTCCATGCCTCAGGCTTTACCCCTCACAAACAGAATCCCTGCTTCTGGGTAGGTGAGTTGTACTCTCATACTCTAACCCCCTTCTGCACTAAATTATAAGTCCTGAGTTCTATTAATTGTTATAAATTTCTCTTCAGTTCTACAACGATGTTCCTCCTTCACATCAGATGATGACCAGTTGAATCCTAAATTCATTCATTCAATATATATTTAATAAGTGCCTACTATGTGTCAGGCTCGGTGTTAAGCACTATGAAGATGAGATAAATAAATACTTGCCATAAAAAACCTTGTCTTACAGATGAGTGAGATTCAAATGTTATAACTAACGTCAGGCGAAAGTGAGGGCTGTTGTTCAAAATCCACTTTGTTTCTTAGGAGGGATTTTACTGACATTCAAAAGAACTAGAACTTTTTTAATGCCACTGAAGCTAATTTTCCTTTAGAACTATTTCTATTCCACAGTTTAGTAAATCACATTCTTGAGGTGGCAACATTCTATGAGGTTTCACATTAGTATTTAAATCATTCTTTCACAAACAATTTTAGGGAAAAAGAAAAACTAGTAAGAAGTCGTATATTTCCATGTGAGAACACTCTTTAACTCCCAAGTCCTTTGATTTTTCTTTTTCTTTTTTCTTTTTTAAGTCAATTGCTATGCATAATTCATTAAGAGAGCCTTTAGAATGGCAGGAGTGGGAGAGCTGGTGAACAATTTGCAAAATACACAAAGAAACAACCTTATACTTCTTCCAGAAGCAGTTCAGCGACATTGAAACAGCTACAGTGTATGAGAAAAAGCACTGATGATGTGAAGGGACCCCGATTCTACTCCTGCCCTATCTGTACCCAAAAGACAGCTTAGGGTACATCATTGTCATCTCAACACCTCAGTTTCTTCATTTCTAAAGTAAGGATAATACTTGTTTGCCCTGTTTACATCAGATAGTTCTTATGAGGAGGCAAACACATACTGAACGGGAAAGCACTTCGGAAAAATATTACATCCTACATAATGGTCACACTCATTATGGAAATGATTGAGATTTAGTCAGGGCAAGACATTGACTTTTCTATAAATGTTTAAATAGCTTGCATATTTTAATCCCTATTTCTGTCTTCTCTCACCAAAATTAACTTGGAATTTTTTTTTAAGGAGTTTGCCAAAGCATCCCGTTGTCCTCTTACTGCATTATTTTTAGAAATTATCTCAGAGAGTCAATTTGAATGCAGAGGGTCATTTTTAGACAATAGAATCGTTGCATATTTATAGATACAGTCCCTGTTCAGTGGGAAACTATAATAAAGAAGCCTTATTTCTTGGTTTTTAAACAATAACACTGAAAGTGACCAAAACAGAATTTTTTAAATTCAGAAAAGAAAAACAAAAACAAAACAAAAATTTTTTAACCATAATTTAAACTATTCCGAGGGCAAAAACAAATGGAAAATCTTTTATTTTCCCTGTTCCTTTGTCAAAATGCCCATATTTTCTGGTCCATATGAAAACTGAACAAGGGTGATTTCTTCCCTAACCTGGTAGCATACACCAGTAAACCTACCCAGCAGCTGCTGTGTCAGAGACAGCACAGGGAACAAGGACACAAAATGCTCTTCTGATGAGTAACTTTTATTTACTTGAAATTGGACAGGGGGAGGAGGGGTTCCAGCTATTTTACTGGAATGTGCAAGATTAAACCCAATGACTTGTATGTCCTTTCAAATTAATTCCATTTATAAAAAAACTCTCATTAAATGTAATATAATTTAAGTGTGTATTGGAACCACTTGTATTTGTTATTCCTCTCTTGATGAGCAATTAGTTAGTTCTATTCTTGCTTCCCTTTCCTGATCGACTTACACCTAAAATATAATGGAGGTGAGATACAGTTATTAAATCATCTTTTGCTGAGTTTTCTAGATCTAAATACCACCCAAACCCTGGACACGGAGAATTGGACAACACAAATAAGCAAAAAGTACAGCTTTTTACTTTATTCAAAAGTCATAATTGACAAGGAGACATATAAAAAGATGTTCAACAGCTCTAGTCACCAAGAAAATGCAAATAAATACCAAAATAAGATTACTTCACACCCAGCAGAATGAAAAAAAGATAGTAGTAACAAGTGTTGATAGGGATGTGGAGAAAATGAATGCTCATAGACTGCTAGTTGGACTATAGAATGACCACTTTAGAAAAGTCTGGCCGTTCCTCAATTGGTAAAACATTAGAGTTATCATATGACCAATAATTCTACCCCTAAGAATATATCCCAAAGAACTGAAAACGGGTATTCAAACAAAAACTTGTATAGAAATATTCACAGCAGCACTATTCACAATAACCAAGAGGTGTACACAACGTAAATGCCCATCAACTGATGAATGGCTAAACAAAATGTGGTATATTCACACAATGGAATCCAAACAATGGAATATTATTTGACCATAAAAAAGAATGAAGTACTGATGCATGCTACAGCATAATAAGCCTTGAAAACATTTTGGTCTGTGAAAGAAGTCAGTTACAAAAGATTACATATTAGATAATTCCATTATATGAAAAGTCCAGTACTGGCAAATCTATATAAAAAGGAAGATCAATAGTTGCATAGGGCAGGAGGGAATAGGAGGTGAGAGATAATGAATATGGAGTTTCTTTTTTAAATAAAACCACTGAACTGCACAATTCTAATGAATGGACTGTATGATGTGTACATTAGATATCTCAATAAAGCTATTACCAAAAAAGAGACAAGGAGAGGAGGAGGCAAATATGCAATTTTGGAGATCAAGTAAACTAATCAATGTAGTTCAAAAATGAAATCACTTTAATTAAAAAAATTATACAAATCATATCAACAAACAACATACATAATACTATAAACTACCATTTATCCAGCCTAAACCATTTCCAGGTATTTTACACACTTCCCTTAAACCCTCCTAGCATGCAATTATTATTTCCATTATGTAGTTAAGGAAGTCTAAGAGAATACATAACTTGTCTTTGGTCACACAGTTAGAAAACCAACCAGAACATGTACCCCAAGTTTACCTGACACCAAAGCTATGCTCTTTCACCTCTATTATGGCAAGGAAGGAAGGAAGGAAGGAAGGAAGGAAGGAAGGGGGGGAGGGTGGGCAGTCATGTTTTCTCTGTCAGGCATATATACAAAGGAAATTACTATTACGTAGTAATCAGTAATTTAGGTATAAAGAAGGAAAAGGCATTTGCCCAATTATTGCTGTATCTGTATTGCATGACATTTTCACTCATTCCTTAAATACATATTTTCTGATAGTCTATTTGCAAAATAGAGAGATGGTTGTTAAAACATTTTATGTGAATACTGCATTCATTTTCAGTTTTTGCTTATTTATCTTATTACTGTATTTTGGGAGTCAGGTTTATTTAAAATATAGTGATGAAAAGGCCATAAAAATGTAATAAGCTCCATATACTAGCACTCAAAAATTCTGAATTTATGCTAAAATGGAAGAAGTGCTGCTTCCTATTTGTAATCAAGAGCATTAATCTCTCCAGAATCCAGAATGGGCACAAATGTGATGGTTGTAGGTCTAAACCTATGTCTCTATGCTCAATCTGCTCATTTGGATTCACAACTTCTATTTGTATTTTTACACATTTAATACATTTAAAACTTCCTATTTCCATTTTCCCATGAAAGGTTAAATCTCTCTAAACTTAAAGCCAAACAAATCAGACACATAGGTGAACGGGTAGATCTCTTTAGAAGGACTCACTAAACCACATGAAATTGCTGATCTCTGACCATTCTTAACAGACAAAAACATCACTGTCATATGTTTCATCCTACACTTAAGAATTATATGTTTTCTGAGTCGGGGCTTAATATTCGAATTGTTAGCCAGCCCTTGATCTTCACAGTGTTCCAAAAGCGCCAGCACCAGAAGCCAGGGACCAGGGTTCTAATATGGACACTGTCACTTAGGTTTGTGACCCTCAGTAAATTATGCTCAGAGCCTCCATAGCCTCCCTTCCTGAAACCTGAGACTCAAACACCTGCTTGAATTTATAAGCATGTTGTGTGAGGTACTGGTATAATTCAGGCTTCACAGATTTAAAGGATTTTCACATATAGGACATATTATTTTAAATCTTGCTTATAATCCTCTGCAACATGAAAGAATAGAAGGAACTTTTTTGTTTTTTTAATTGGATTAGATGAAAGTTGAAATCTAACTCCACAATGACCATTTCGTATCCTTGGGGATGCTGCCTAACTGTGTTCCTTAAGTTGTCTCATCTATAAAACTGATAATGAGGGGCCAGCCACTTCTTTCTGCTCCTGCTAATTGGTTCCTGGCAGGAATATGAGCTCACTGTTGTCAAATTCTTTTTAATTTCTTTATGAATTAAGAAAGCTGTAAAAATGAATCAGGACATATAGTGTACGAATTCTTTAGGTGTCAACTACTACCTAGTTTTTTTGTTTGTTTGTTTCATTCTGTTTTTCTTTGCTTTTTTTCCCCAATGTAATTCATGATAAATGAAAAACTGGGCTGCCAATTTACAACTTCAAACATACCCAACACATTTTCTGTGCTAAACAACTTACTGAATGAATGCCCTCTGGATAATTAAAAAGAGGTCCCTTGAAGATTTCAAAGTATTTTGCGTAGTTCATTTCCTGCTTTGTATTTTCTGGTTGTTTCCAATTTTTTTAAAGAGCTGATCTCTATTTGTTAAAATTAGATGCCTAAAATAAGTCTCTTGTTGTCACAACATAAAAATGATCCTTCACCTGTTACTCTTATGAGTAAAATCAGCCAACATATAATAAATTCGTCTTGGGAGCAGGGTCACACTGTGGTGAAGAATTTTATCACTGAGCTGCTAAGGGACCTCACCTTCAGCCCCACCAGGGCAGAGGCGGTACACTCCTCATGGACACAAACATCGCAGCAGTCTAAACCCCCTCTCATCTCCCACCCTTAGATTTGTGATGCTTTAAATGTGAGGACACTTCTGGTGTGCAGACCCAGGTAAATGTTATCTCCTCTGTACACACATTTCCTTCCCTCTGCCCTGTGTCTCAACAAATCACGTAAAGAGCAATGCTTGTATGTGAGAAGCAAAAAGGCTCATGGGCATTTCAATAACTAAGTCTTGGTTTCATGCATCAACCTTATCATTTTCTGTGTAATGAACGGTGCAAAATATGGTGCCGTTGTGCACAGCCTTAAAGACACTCTACTTAGATTCTGTGATAAACACAGACATCTGACCTACGTATGCCCCCACATTTAATTGGCATCACAGAAACAATTCACCAAATATTCCAAAGCATCCGAATATGAGTGCACCACAAACATTTGACAAGTGTCCACTGATTCTGATAATAGCATCATTATCATTTTGAATTCCACCACCAGTAATTTTTTTTTTTTTTTCTTTTTGGAACATTTTATTTTTTTATTTATTTTTTTTTTTTAATTAAATCTTTATTGTTCAGATTATTACATTTGTTCCTCTTTTTTCCCCCCATAACTCCCCTCCTTCCAGCTCCCACCCCACCCTCCACCCTCACTCCCCACCCACTGTGTTCATCCATAGGTGCATGATTTTTGTCCAGTCACTTCCCGCATCTCCCACACCCCTTTTCCCCCCAAGAATAGTCAGTCTATTCCCTTTCTATGTCCCTGATTCTATTATAATCACCAGTTCATTCTGTACATCAGGTTATTTATTCACTTGATTCTTAGATTCATTTGTTGATAGATGCATGTTTGTTGTTCATAATTTGTATCTTTACCTTTTTCTTCTTCTTCCTCTTCTTAAAGGATACCTTTCAGCATTTCATATAATACTGGTTTGGCGGTGATGAACTCCTTTAGCTTTTCCTTATCTGTGAAGCTCTTTATCTGACCTTCAATTCTGAATGATAGCTTTGCTGGATAAAGTAATCTTGGTTGTAGGTTCTTGGTATTCAGCACTTTGAATATTTCTTGCCATTCCCTTCTGGCCTGCAAAGTTTCTGTTGAGAAATCAGCTGACAGTCGTATGGGTATTCCCTTGTAGGTAATTGAGCCTCTTTCTCTTGCTGCTTTTAAGATTTTCTCTTTGTCTTTTGCTCTTGGCATTTTAATGATGATGTGTCTTGGTGTGGTCCTCTTTGGATTCCTTTTGTTTGGGGTTCTCTGCGCTTCTTGGACCTGTAAGTCCATTTCTTTCACCAGGTGGGGGAAGTTTTCTGCCATTATTTCTTGAAATAGGTTTTCAATATCTTGCTGTCTCTCATCTTCTGGCACTCCAATGACTCTGATATTAGTCCGCTTAAAGCTGTCCCAGAGGCTCCTTACACTATCTTCACACTTTCGGATTCTTTTTTCATTTTGCTTTTCCAATTGGGTGTTTTTTGTCGAATCTTTGGTTTGATTATTGTACTCCTCTGGTCTGCTATTGGGTATAATATTCTTTATTTCAGTCCGTATATGCTTACTTTCTAATTTCTTTATCGTAGCTTCGAGGGTCTCATTAGTTTTCGTGAGGCTCTGCACAAATTTATGGCAAGCCCTCAAAATTGCGATTCTTAGCTCCATATCCTCCATTTCTGTCATGTTTTTTTGTCTCCGCATCTTTTATGCTTTCTTGGTGCACCCCCTTGTGGTCTCTGTGCGCAGTCTTGTTCTAGCCAAGCCTTAATTGTTGTAGTTAACACTAGAGGGATTTGACCCCCAGGCCGACTGGCTATAGGAATCAGCTGTAAGGAAAACGTCTGCCTTCTGGGGAGGCGCTAATCCAGCCTTTGCCTGAGGCGATCGGCAAATGGCTGTGCGCAGGCTTTGGGCGGGGCGGGATCAACAGGGCGGGCGGAGGGAGCAGTTATGGCCACGCTCAGTCCCGTTCCCAGAGGCTCTGCTTCTCAGAACCCCGGCAGCCGCTGCAAACTTCGGAGAGAAAGCTGCCCTCAGGTTCCAACTGATGCCGGATAATCCCGCTTCTCCCGTTTGAGTCTGGGTCCCTAGAGACTCGCCCGGATCTGGAGCCCAGAGTCTGAGACTCACTCCCGACCGAAAACGACAACCGCGCCCTCAGCCACCAGCCCGCTTTGCGCGCGCACCTCGGTACCTTTGTATTTTCCACACTGCGCCGCCTCTGAGCCTCGATTTGCTGTTCTCTTTCCTTCTAGTTGTAGAGTCTCTCTTCAGCCAGCCTTCCTGTGGTTCTGGGTGATGTCCGTTCAGTCTTTTAGTTGTATTTTTGAAATGGTTGTTTGCAGCAGCGGTCTCCGGTGTTTACCTACGCCGCCATCTTGGTCTCCCCTCCCACCACCAGTAATTTGTGCTATTCTTAGATGGCACAAATAAGATACAGATGATTAGAAATAAGTGCTTGCTGTTTAGAACACAATATTTAAACTAATACATCAAGTTGATGTTTTACCCAAAGATGTATCAGGTTTGCCAAATATTTACCAGAAAAGTCTACTGCATTCAAAATTGGATTCATTTGACAAAAAAAAAAAAAAAAAGGGAGAGAGAGAGAGAAAGAAAAAACTACTGAAACACCAGGTTTCCAAAACAAATACAGCACAAGAATGAAAACACCCATTATTCCTCTTCTATCAAATTTTATATAACACTGGATAATTTATCATACTACTTGATAAAATTAAATAAAAATAAATGATGATAATGTGACAGGATTTGGGACAGGCAACCAGGGAGGGGGAGGGAAGGACATAACTGCTTTTGTTGTCATTATCTGGCTTCTAGGCATTTCAGAGTTAATACCGTCACGGGGAAACCTTTTTCGTCGATTATAAAATAAAACGTGAGCTTTCTATGTTCAAATCCCATGAACCAAGAAACAAACCAAGCCCAATAAACAGAGCAACCCTGTAAAGATCCTCCCTTGTCTCTATGAGGGAAGACTCAGAGCCAACAAATCATTGCTTTTCATTGATTTTTAGAGAAAGAGAGAAATATTGATTTTTTTTTGGTTCCATTTATTTATGCATCCATTGGTTGCCTCTTATATGTACCCTGACCGGGGATGAAACCCGCAACCTTGGCACATTGGAACGATGGAACTAACTGAGCTACCGGGCCAAGACTACCACTGAATCATTTTTTTAAAATATATTTTATTGATTTTTCACAGAGAGGAAGGGAGAGAGATAGAGAGTTAGAAACATCGATGAGAGAGAAACATCGATCAGCTGCCTCCTGCACATCTCCCACTGGGGATGTGCCTGCAACCCAGGTACATGCCCTTGACCGGAATCGAACCTGGGACCTTTCAGTCTGCAGGCCGACGCTCTATCCACTGAGCCAAACCGGTTTCGGCTGAATCATTTTTAATATCTAATTTTAGAATGCCAGGAGAGTGTTTTAGAATTACTTGAGATTGTTTAAGAATTGAAAATGTTTTAATTATTCTCTTTTATCTTTAAATTCCTAGTCCCTAATGCAATTTCTGACTATAGAAGGAAGGGAGGGAGGAAAGGAGAGCAGGAGGGAAGCACAGACATATTAACCAATACCATCTCCCCAACGGAGATTAGAAACAGCCAAGTTACTGGAGGCAGCAGGAAAATGCCTCCCCGAGAGTAATCACGCAACAGCTGAAAGACTGGCATAAAGAGACCGGAACACCTTTTTTTCCCCCTTTTCTTAAGTACAGACACAATTTTGAGGAACATCATTTCTGAATCACTCTTGACATGCCTTGATACCTTTAAGAGCATTTTTGTATTAAAGCCCAATGAAAGCAGCTAAAATGAAATATTTATAATGATCTAACTCCAACCACATTTTTTATAACTTTATTGAGTTTTATTTTATACCATAACATTCACCCATTTCGAGTGTACAATTCAATGATTTTTCAAAAATTTACTGAGTGGTACGACCATCACCTTAAATCAGTATGAGAATATTTTCATGACCCTAATAAGATTCCTGATGTTTATTTACACTAACCCAATTCCCACTCCCAGGCAAGCACTCATCGACATTCCCTTTTCCATAGAGAATTACCTTTTCTGGGCATTTCCTATAAATGGAATAAGAGGATACTTCACCACTTTCTAAATATGTAACTTTAGTGAAGTCATTAAATTTTGCTATGCCTCATTTCCCTACCAATAATCGTGCCTACACCTCACAGAATTATTATAAGGAATGAGATAAACCATATGAAATGCTTAGGACACTGGCTGACACATATCAAGTGCACAATACACTAACTGTACAGACGTTAAGCCCCTACTACTGTTTGCTTATAATTCTACTACAGGAGCCTCGAATTCAACATGGCCCAAAATGAACTCCCTTAGCTCTCCCTTCAAAACTGCTTTCCTCTTCTGTCCCTTCACACAGGGAATACTGAGTGCCCTGACCATCATCAGAAACTTCAAAAAAGTCTTAAACTCTTTCTTACCCATTCTCACATCCAGCCTGCAAGCTCTAGAGTCCTCACTACTCCCTTGAATTTGCCTCTTTCTCTTCATTCCCTCAGCTTTAGTTACAGCTCACATGTTTTTCCTGATTTGGTGCAAACGCTTCCTGCCTGTTCTCTCTCCCTTCAGCTGGGTTTTCCTCTAATCTATCCACCCTACTTCTGTCAGAGGGTTCTCTCTTAAAATGCAAGTCTGATCATTTCATTCTCCTGCAAAGGCTTCCCACCTAGCTTTCAATTTAGCTCCTCGGCTTGTCACCCAGGGCCCATCAGAAACTATTTTCTATCTACTTCTGTATTTCCATCTCCGGCCAGTCTCCAGAATACACCCTTGGCACTGGTCATTCTAAACAACCTGCAGTTTTCTGAACGTGGGAGTCTCAGGGCTTCGGGGAAGCTAGCAATTTCCAGCACCTCCAAGAATGCCATTTGCCTTTCCCAAGTCTTAGCTCAGATATCACTTTGTTTATTAGATTCCCTGGATCATCTAGCATGATTTGGAAATGCTTCTTCTGTCTAGAGCTAAATGAGGTAATATACAAAAAGATGCTCTCACATTGCCAGCAACTCAATGAGGTCACCCTTCTTGAGCCCAAGTTCAGCATCACTTGAACTTGGTGAATGGTGGGGGAAGGGAAAGAATGGAGCCGGGAGGGAGGTGAGAGGTGAAGGGAGGAGAAGCAGAGAGGAAACTAGGAAAGGAAAGAGAGAGAGGATATAAAAGGGCAGGAAGGGAGGAGGAAAAATAGGTCAGATAAAGGGTGCTGAGGCCAAAGCATGAAAGAGAACAGGAAAAAGGGGTATAGCCTACTTCTCTGAGGGGCAACTTTTCCTTTGAGCATGAGCCTTTAATAACAATGTGAACCCTTTCTTTTACTCCTACCTGTGCCCATAATCACACATTTCCTCTTTCTATTCTTTTGTTTCTGCAACACTGCCACTCACAATGATTCTAGCTCTAAAGTGGAGGAAAAATTTACACACTTCCATCTGCTGGAGACAAAATTTCATTTCCTTTCTAAAGCATTCTCCACATATACTGTCAATCAACCAAGAGTTACTTTTCAGGTTTTCCATCTTTTTTCTTTTTTTTCTTTTCTTTTCTTTCATCAGAATCCATGGAAAACTAGACTAATTTCAATATGCCATAAGTACCAAGAATATTTGGGTGAAAGGATCAGAGTTAAAAGATACAGTAGAAATTATCCTAATCAGTGGTTTCCAACATTTTCTCCACTGACCCCTATAAGTATACCCACCCACATTCAACCCCAGGCCTGGCTTTCAATTAGTTTCTATGCGTAACTTAGTCTTTTCACAATTTATCTTCCCATTTTATTAATCAAAAATCAAGACTAACAATGAAATTTTCTGATCAATATAAGCTATGCAATGCAAAGAACCTTGAATTTATATAATTATTGATTAAAATCCAAGACAAAACAAACAAAAATCTCAACATTTTGTTAGCCTACATGATCCTGTGTTGGATAATTGTAAGCTTTGAGGTTTTAATGGAAGTCAATGATGGACTCTGATTTTGAATTTCCATGTCCTTTCTGGGTCAACTACTGTCTATAGCCAAACCCTTCAAGGTTAGAGGTAAAACCCCAAGAAATCTTATTCTACTATACTTTTGATGACCCTTATTTTCTGCCTTGTTTCTTCACAGGATCTTAATTCATGTCTCCTTGTCCTACCAAGGGTTCTCATCCTGCGACACACAGAGAATTTAAGGAATCCATGAACTTGGATGGGAAAAAAGGACATCTTAGTTTTCACTAGTCCTAAGGAAAGTTAGCATTGCCTTTAATTATGAATAAAGCCCAAAAACCATGGCTGTGATTTTTATCACCGGTAGAAACCACAGATGTTCCCTATCACAGTACAGTTATTACAAATTTCTCAAAAAATCATTTGCACTCGTCATTCCTCCGATATCATGACGGTTAATGAATCTGCCACTTGGTTTTGTTATTTAATGGGTCAACAGAAAAGGGTATGTGTGATGACACAATGACTTGGAGTTTCAGTATTCTGATAAGTGTATTTCCATGTTTGGCTTGTGTATTTTTTGCTTTATGCATTAAAGACCATTTTGGGGGAAGACGTCCATAGGTTTCACCAGATGGCCAAAGAAATACATGACCCCTCATCCCCCCCAAAAAAGGCTGCTTTCAAAGCAAATTTCATTCAGATTCATCTCTTGGTGAATAACAAGATAAGGTGATACAAAGTAAATACTTGCTTGAGTAAATGTGAAAGCCCACACAGTCAATAGGAGAAAAACAGAAGCCAAACTCAGACCTTCTGACCTTCCTGTTTCCAGTACTTTAACGGAGTGAAGGTCAGGAGCCTGAACTACAGAGACAGATACATGTGAGTTCAAATCTGATTCATCATTTAATGGCCCGAGGATCTCAGGCAAGTTGCTTAACCTCATAGAACCTGTTTTCTAGTTCATAATAACTGCCATATTGGGTTAAGAGGGTTAACTGAAATAAAATATGTAAAGAACTTACTATATTTTGCACATAATTCAATTATTAAAAAGATGTAATAATCTACTTGATGCCTAAATATCTTTCACAGAGTTTTCATTATACTATTTCTAAATTGCCTTGCCATTTTCTAAAACTTCTTCATTGCCAGTCTCATGGCATGCCACATAACCCTCAAAATTGGAGCCTACCTTATTCTCAAAAGAACTCACGGCCCAGGAAGATCTGAGGCTAGGAGCACCATCTCCCTGATCCTTGCATCCACCTTCAGATTACTGTCAGAAAGGTCACTACTAAGTCCATCTGTGAATTCCACAATATTAGGTCACACCACTTCCTCCTGCCCTCGTTATGTGCTAGGCGAAGGATCACCATCCTAGGCAGCTTGCTTCTTTTTTTCTTTTTCATCTACATTAGCCATGCTGAGGACACATGCAAAACTCTACATTCCCAGTTTTGAGGTTTCCACCTAGAATTCTAACAACCTGACATTTCCTCTATGAATCTTTTTCCAGTCTCATCAATTATTCTTTCAGGCCCCCTCTGTTATAGTCTCATACCTCAGCTAAGTGTTCAGTCATGTAAGGAAATCAAAATATGTGGTAACTGTCCATCAGGTTTTTAAAACCCTTAAAACCAGAGACCACATGATTCACCACTTGCATGTCATTCCTCTAACATAGTGCCTGATAGACTCAATGGATAATTAAAGTGCATGACACTGAACTGGATTTCATGCTCATAATAATCCTATGAGATCAGGAATTACTGTCCTCTTCAGAAATAAGCAACCCCACATTCAGATAAGTTGCTGACGTGACCAACGTAATACTTCCAGAAAGTAAAAAAAAAACTGAAGAATAAACCCAAGCACACCCATTAGTCAATGATCCATTATACTTGATTTTAACTTCTCTTAACAAAAAATATTTAGCCCATTTTCTCAATGTCTTCTTCTCTTGGAGAACTAAAACACACCACTTCTAAATACTTCTCTTTTCAATGCATTATTCCTTTATCATGTTCATAATGATCGTGATTCATTCAGATCTTGACTTAGTTACACAACAGGTGAACTCGAGTGACTTGAGATGGAAGCACAAGACCGCCGAGGAAAAAAAGAAGAATCCTCGCTCGCAGAAGCAAGAAACCACACCCACGCTTGTTTACAGCAATCACCCCGGACTAAGCAAAAGAGATGAATGATGACAGCCAGATCTAAGAGAGCAACAAAAAAGAAGACTGCAATATACTCTGAAACTTTGTGGGAGAAAACAGAGCATCCATGTTGGAAGCTACCTTTTCCCTGACATTAACTCAAAATGATCACTGTGATTTAGAACAGAGCCAGATAGATGTGTGGATTAAGACATAACATGAACCCCTGCCAGAGGGAACTGCATCTCAACTGAACACACAGCACCAAGCAAACCCTTAAGTATGAAAGGTGAGATGGGAGGGGAACTTTACTGTAAACACTGATTTCATGATATAATTTCAACAGTACACATTTTCCTATTACTCCCATAAAGTATTTCCCTGATACCAAAATACCTCCAGGCCTTACATAATGTAAGTGCTGCCTGGGCACGTTCACATATCACCATCTCTTTGGCTCACAGCAACATCAGCAATTCACCACTTGCATTTTGAAAAAAACTACAGAATTGCAATTGGCCTAGAAGTGCCACCAACAAATTTGCTGCCTCTGTGTTATTTGTAAATTGGTTGTTTTTTCTTTGGCTTGTGGCAAGTTGAAGATTGCATATAAATGCATATATATTACATATCTACTCATAATATTTAACATTAGGATTGAACTTCCCCCAAACTCAGAATATTATGATACCCTTTAAATATTGTGTTTGATCGAATGTGTCTCTCCTAGCATAATTTTTTAAATAGATTTCACTAATTCCAGGTCAAACCTTTTTATATAAATGTCTGCTTTTACAGAAATTATTTACTACCTGTCTTACAAATTAAGAATTTTAATAGGTTCTTATTGAAAATCAAATTAACATACTGTTTTTGGTGTTTTAAAGTAAAAAATAGGTACCTGTTGGCTAAAAATGCAATACATTTATCAGGTCCTACAATTTCCATTTTATATTCATAGATAATTAGTTATATTTCAAATCTGTTACTGAAAATAACACCAAAAGCAGCATTTTCCTCAATAACAATTAAAGTGCATATTACTTTAAATCTGCAAACCAACCTTTGAGCTACAAATTTTGAAAAGCCAGGTATTACTGTTTTGTAACACCCACCCTTCTAGCCCCATCCGCCAAGCATATTTCTAAAAGCACAAGAATCATATATCACTGTGCAGTAGGCACTCTGGGTCCTGACACTGATGTTTCTACCTGAGGACAACCGTATCCAAACTGCACCCATTTGACAAACGGGGACCCTCAAAGAGTGCGGACGATGGCAGTCCAGTTCAACGCTTTCAGAAACATGCGCCCTTTTTCCATGCCAGCAAGAAAAAGATTGGTGTCACGGCAGTCCATTGCTGAGCACATTTTAGCAAGGGTGCCTCCTGGGGAGCCCAAAGAACAAAAAAGCAGGAAGACGAGGCTGTCAACAACCTGGCAGTGACGCAGAGTCACATTGCAGGTGTCAAAACCTCAATCCCAGAAAATGAAGCCCAGCGCGCAGACGGCAGGAGAAAATGGATACCAGAAGAATACCAAACAGCTGCTTGGAGCGGAGCGAAGGCAAGGCCGATACCCACGGGGAGGTCAAGCAGAACCCTGGGAGAGCACATTGAAGCCGAGCCTGAAACGATGTTACAAAGCAGCAGACAGCTGCGCAACAACTGCTGGGGAACACAGGCTTGTGGCTACAGAGGCAGGGGGGCAGGTTCACAAACAGCTCCGCCAGCATCCTGGAGGCCGCCCCTCGGAGATGAAGCGGCAGGCACTCCCTGCAGGCCCAACGTGACCGCCAGGGCCGCGTGGCAGGGGCCAGTGGCACAGACACATACAGACTTAACTGTGGCAGGAAACACACTTCTCACCGACCCGCTCAGGATTGAGGGACAAATCGTGTAACGCTCACAGAGATGTGGGTCCCTGCCCCCTAGTCACTCACTGCTGTCCTAGACTCCCAGGCAGCATTGTGCCGAGTTCTACAAAGAACCACCGAACAGTGCTCACTGTAGTGTCCTCCAAGAGAAAGGGAAGTTGGTACCGTTTTACATCAGTAAGTCTGACCTTGGGCTTTCACTCCTAAGTTACGTCTTTGACCTGTGTGTCCCATCTAAACTCAGGAACCCCTGAAAGTGCCCAGATATGCTCTTAGCAATCTCAGCAAGGCTGCTAGAAGAATTCTAAAAGTGTATTTGTCCATTTAGATCAGGGGATGGCAAACCTTTACACTTAAGGGCCAGACTGTAAATATTTTAGGCTTTGCAAGCTCCAAAGTGCCTGTTGGAACTACACAACTCTACTACTGCAGAAAGAAGCCATAGACAATATGTATACAAATGGATATGGCTGTTTAAAAGCAAGCTACATGACGGATTTTGCCCAGAGGCCATGGTGCCCATACCCATTCTGGATGATAATCCAAAATACACACACACAAACACACCTCTATATAAATGGTCTACTTCATATGGGTGACCACCTCATAACTGAGTAAGGTCACATGACTTCTAAGATTGCATGTATGATCAAGTTGGCACCAAAGAGTACTACTCAAATTGTCAAGGGTACTAAGACTAGACTGGAAATAGACTCATGGGCTCCACAGGCATCCATGGACTCCCCTCTCTTCCCAGAGCACCTTGCTTTTCTTTCTAACAGATGCCCTCTTTCCTGTGGTGAATCTATCGCCCCTGATGTGGGACAGGTAAACCTGCCTCTTCTCCACTCTGATGCCAGACCATAAGTTCAGCCACATGGATGGCCCAGGTCTGGCCAAAGTGCCCCACCATTCCCCTAGCCTGGGACTGTGATCATCCCGAGCCAGGAATAAAATTGTAACTGAAGTCAGGATAACCAAGGGCCTCCGTGAAGCATGTCTGAGAGAACTAGGGAAGAAGCCATCATGGCCACAATCACCACGATGGCCAGACGGAGAGAGAGAGGAAGTATTCGTGGCCTCATCTTAACACTTGCACTCAGAAAAGCAAGAGGGGCTTATGTCACGTACAACCAAGAGTCCCTCCTATCAAAATAAATAATATGCTAGCAGAAAGAAAGGGTCAGCGACACATGCCAGTAATCGTTCAAAGCAGCAATGGAGACAAACCGAACTCCGAAGCCCCACACCAGGTACATGCTGTGAGCAGGGATGTCCTAACATCTCACCCCTCCTCTTTCTCGCTAAGGGAGTCAGGCACATCCTTCCAACTCCTTCACCCAAAACTGATCTACCTGTGAGCTTCCTTTTTTAACCACTTAAATCTGGGAACTGTCTTTAACTCCCATCTCTCCTCCCACCCTCCAGCATCAGCTAGTTACCAAGTTAAATCAAGTTTTCCTCCCCTTTCCATCTCTAATACACTCACAGTTTCTCTTTTTACTTCTGTCCCTACCCTATTTTAACTCTCATCACTGGTAGGAAGCAAATCCTCTAAAATAATCCTATAGATCAGCGGTTCTCAACCTGTGGGTTGCGACCCCTTCAAGGGTCGAACAACCCTTTCACAAGGGGTCGCCTAAGACCATATCTAATAACATATTGTTTTTGTGATTAATCACTATGCTTTAATTATGTTAAATTTGTAACAATGAAAATACATCCTGCATATCAGATATTTACATTACGATTCATAACAGTAGCAAAATTAGTTATGAAGTAGCAACGAAAATAATTTTATGGTTGCGGGTCACCACAACATGAGAAACTGTATTAAAGGGTCGAGGCATTAGGAAGGTTGAGAACCACTGCTATAGATCATATATAACCCTACATAGCCAATATAATCCTATAAGGGACACCCTTCTAGTCTCTTTGGTTTGGATTTCACCTTACTTCAAACAATTCTCCAAATTCTATCGTGGAACACAAGGCCTTCCCGACCTGGCTCCTGTCTACCTTGCCAATTCATCTATCTTCCCTCCCTGCCCCTACCCTCTCCTCTAGCTTTGTGTCCTGGCTCTTTAGACACCAGGCCTTTCTCTTCCTGTACATTTCCCCCCTAATATTCCTCCCACTCTCACATCTTTAATAAATGAATTCTTCCTTGTCCAAGTCAGCTCTCACAAGTACCTCCTTCATCTCTCCTTCCCCGTCTGTGTCAAGTGCCCCTCTTACCTACTCACTCAGAATCATAAGCATGTCTCTGTTTTAGACAAACTGTCTGTTTACTTGGTGTCCCCACCAGACTCTAAGCTCCTTAATATTGTGGACTACATCATCTTCTTGGGTGGGTGCCCCCAATATTTAACATGGTTCCTGACACAGCTAAGCATTTACAAATGCTTGCTAAAGGAATACAGGAACACCGCTCATGCTATGAGCCAAAAGCGTCCCACACTGACGGTTTCTGGCAAGATAGCACATTTCTAGATAAGAGGGGTTTTCACGCTTTTAAATCAAAGGCCAATGCCTATTTGAGCTAATTTTCTGAATTTAAAATAAGCCACATTCACATCTTTCGCCCAAACTCTGAATAGAATTATCATATTTTTACACTATAATTCGCAGAAATCAGACTACTTAAATGGTAAACATACCCTTGCTTTTCCTTTCTTGCCATCACTTCTAGAAACAGCAGTCATTTTGGGGCCTGGAAGATAAGTGCTCAGAATACACAACAAAACAATTTACAACATCATTGCTAAATACTGTTAAAACTTTTGATTGGCATGTGTCTAAGGACAATTATCTACTTAAAATTTTTCCTGCTTTCTTAATTTCCATTCATCTCCTTCCTTTTCTAGTATCAAGATTGATAAAGAATAGAAGTTAGTGTGTGAAGAGTGCCAATGAACTAGCAGCAACTGACGTAATTTTCTGGGGGGAGGGGGAAGGATCCTTAAAATACAAATAATTTTATTTAAACAAATGAAAACCAACAGTATTTTACAAAATTAATTTCCATTTACTCAAGATTTTGAGGGAGAACACCATTCCAGTTTTCAATTATAGCTGCAGTGTTACTTTGGCCTACTTCTACAAATTTCAGCCTATCCTGGTGAAACTCTCTGAACACATAAATGGCTTGCAGGCAGACACAAAGAATTCCTTCAAGTGCAGTAGGTAAGCTGCATGCAAAACATTTACTCTGTTTTTATATAAGATGCTTAAAGAAAAAACAACTGTGCTAATAAGTGTTTGTGTTTAAGTTTTTATTCAAGTTTAGAGAACAAGCCAAATAATGTTCTTATCAAATCCATTGATTTACAGGAAATCTTTGAACTTCATTTTCAATTACTTTTCATAAACAATGATGAGACAAAGAGAAATAAAAATGAAAAATTCAACTTAAGATTATGCTTAGTATTAAAAACAATTTAACTTTCAAATGACATCCATGGTCTAATCTATAAGGCCTATGGTATATAAATAAACTGTCCAATTTAACATTAATTTTACTAATTCTTTCAGGCTTCAGTTGGAAAAATAAACCCAACCCCCAACCCCCAAAAAATAAATCCTCAGAATTCAAATTCCAAGTACACAACGATGAGCATATGGGTATTTATTATGGTAGTCTTTTTTTTAAAATACAAGCAAGCTGCTATTTTATAACTCACACACCAAAAATTCAGCATGCAATCAAAATATATTGAAGAGTTTTTTAAAACACTACAGAGCTACCACCACAAACAGAGTTGAATTCAGCAGACTTCCTCCATTCTACCAATGATTCACCTCTAGAAACTGGCAACCATTTGCTGCTCTGATTTCAATTCACAAAGATATCCAACAAAACAACCCATCTTTCATTGCACTGCCTGTTTTCCCCCCACAAAAAAGAAGTTCCTCCAAATCTCTGCATAATCATCCCTCCTCGATACCATAAAAGGAAAGCAGCATAAGCAAGAAAGGAGCAAAATCCTCAAGTCAACTTTTCTCAATTGCACCACAGTTCATTTGATAGGGATATCATACTTACTCTTCCCATCCAACCCGTCACCCTGGAGAAATCCAACTCTTGTTTTTCATTCAGTTCTAAATATCAATCGCTGAGGCGTGTCTAATAAGGTCCTAAGTGATTGGTTTCTTGTACTAATTTAAATTAATTCCAGAGAGTTGTGAGCCATCCTGCAAAATAAATTTGTTGTTTTCCTTTGCTAAATTAAAAGGAGTATGATTGATTTTTTTTCAACCCATCAGCAACAGAATCTGGTTTAATAGAATACTGGGTGAATTTTCACCTGAATATTCTCAAAATGTTCCAAGGAACAGATGTGCACTAGAGAAAACTAGGCTGCAGTCCAACAAGAACCGAAAGTGTTCTCCTTTTTTGGAGCTGCCACTTGCTGTTAGAATTTAGTTATCAATAGGAACAGAGTAAACATTCCAACTGAGAATAAGGTAACCCAAGAAACAAAATGATGATTGTGACTGAGTTGATATGGTTTGTTGTGTTAATGGGCCTCCTTTTCCATTGTATGTGTGGCAATATAGCCAATGTTCTACCTAAAACATTACTAAGTGCCCCCAAATCTCAAATATATATCTTAAGCAAATATACCCAAACCTATTTCCCTAGAATTGTGACTATTTTCAGATGGCAGGGACCCTAGGGAATAACTAGAGCCAAGCCCTGACTTTAAAGAAAAAGCCGAGGCCCTGGCTGGATAGCTCAGTTGGTTAGAGTATCGTCCTGGTACACTAAGGTTGTGGGTTTGATCCCCAGTCAGAGCACATGTGAGAATCAACCAATAAATGCATATATAAGTAGAACAAAAAAAAATTGATTTTTCTCTCTCCCTCCCTCTTTCTCTCTAAAAATCATAAAATTAAAACCCAAAAAAAAGAAGAAAGAAAGAAAGAAAGAAAGAAAGAAAGAAAGAAAGAAAGAAAGGAAGAAAGAAAGGAAGAAAGAAAGATAGGAAGCTGTGTTATCAATATGGTAGGCCTTCAAGATATTTAGCTTACCTGAACTTTGAGTGAGAAAAGTTTTACTTCTTCTAGGGGGATAAAAATGGAAAAAAGAAGCGCTCAAGTTAGAAGGTTATGTTTTCTTTGTATAGAAAATCACTAGAAAAATGTTAACATGTGAAAGATCTGTTTTAATTAGGAGATCAATATTCTTAAATGCAGAACTACCTGTAAATAAATTAATGCAAGCCCTAGCTAGTTTGACTCAGTGGATAGAGCGTCAGCCTGCAGACTGAAGGGTCCCAGGTTTGATTCCGGTCAAGGGCACATTCCTGGGTTTCAGGCTCGATCCCCAATAGGGGACGTGAAGAAAGCAGCCAATCAATAATTCTCTCTTGCCCTAACTGGTTTGGCTCAGTGGATAGAGTGTCGGCCTGCGGACTGAAGGGTCCCAGGTTCGATTCCAGTCAAGGGCATGTATCTGGGTTGCAGGCACATCCCCTGTAGGGGATGTGCAGAAGGCAGCTGATCGATGTTTCTAGCTCTCTATCCCTCTCCCTTCCTCTCTGTAAAAAAATCAATAAAATATATTTTTTTAAAAATAAATAAATAAATAATTCTCTCTTATCATTGATGTTTCTATCTCTCTCTTTCTCTCTCCCTCTCCCTTCCTCTCTGAAATCAACAAAAATAAAAACTAAAAAAAAAATTTTTTTAAATATTCATTTATTTAAAAACATAAATAAATAAAAATAAATTAATGCAAGTTGTAGGTCTTGGTAAGCGTGCAAGTTAATGAGAGAAAATAACAAACTTCCCAGAAAAGATTTCAAAAAGCAAACAGAGCTTTTTGTATCAGTTTTGCTCACTGTCAAACAGAAGGTACATAAAAGTATTCCTGGGATTTTTAGGGGTTTTTTTGTTTGTTTGTTTGTTTGTTAACACTCACATGAGGATATTTTCCCATTGATTTTTAGAGAGAGGGAGGAGGAGAGACAGAGAGAAAGAAACATCCTTGTGAGAGAGACACATCCATTGATTGGTTGCCTCCCGCACAAGTCCAGGGATCAAGCCCGCAACTGAAGTATGTGCCCTTGGCCACAATCGAACCCGGGACCCCTCAGTCCTCAGGCTGATGCTCGATCCACTGAGCCAAACCAGCTAGGGCTCTTTTTTTTTTTTAATCTTAATTGTTGAAAATAATACAGATGTCCTCTTCTTTCCCCATCTCCCTCTAACCCACATCTTCTCCTCCTCAGGTCTTCACCACACTATTGTCTGTCCATGGTTATGCATATAAGTTCTTTGGTTACTCTCTTCCAGTCTCCTCTCCCTTCCCTCTGAAATTTGTCAGTTTGTTGCATGCTTCCATGTCTCTGGATCTATTTTGTTCATCAGTTTATTTTATTCATTGGATTCCACATATAAGTGATTTCATGTGATACTTGTCTTTGACTGGCTTATTTCACTTAGCATAATGGTCTCCAGGTCCCTCCATGCTGTCTGAAAGGGTAAGAGATCCTTCTTTTTTACAGCTGCATAGTATTCCATGGTGTAAACATACTACATGTTTTTTTTATCCACTCATCTACTGATGAGCACTTGTGCTGTTTCCAGATCTTAGCTATTATAAGCAGCACTGCTATGAACATAGGTGTGCATATTCTTTCCGATTGGTGTTTCAGGATTCTTAGGCTATATTCCTAGAAGTGGTGGATCACTGGGTTTGGCTAATTCTTAATTAAATATAACTTTTTAGAGTATAACTGAAAATGTGGTTGGCAGTTAGACAGACATAAGCAGAGCAAGGACACTGGGCCAGGTACAGTAGGTCATCAAAGCAGAAAGCCCTAGGTGCCTAGCAACCAGGAAAACTGGGAAAATAAGGACCTCACCCCCAGGATAACCTTTCTTTCCCTTGCATACAGCTGGTCAAGGGATTTAGACCCCCCTGACCTTTCACATCGCTGATCATGCAAGTGAGACCCTCTCCTGACCTTTCTTCCCCTCATATGTGACTAGTTATGTGGCAGATCCCCTTAGAGGAAGAAGCAGGGGCCAAAGAGTAGCCCAAGTAACTCCCATGAGGGCCTTTGCCTGACCACTCCCTTAAGCATCAAGCCCTAGGCATAACATTGAGGCCTCAGTTGTGTTTCAGCTCCATGCCTGGAAAAGCAGCAAAACCAGACATCCGATCTTTTGGTTGATATCAGAACTGCACTGACTAATGACCTCCTAGCACCCACCAATCAGTGTAAACCATGACTGAATATTCTGTTTAGATCCTCCCCTTGGACATCCCCTGAAATCACACCCTTAAAAACCCTCAGGATGGAGGACCAGGGTGCTCTCGCTCTCTCTCCTCCCTCTCTCTCCCCCCTCCCCCCTTGGCACATCACATTTACCTTCCTCTGTCCTAAGCTCCAAGGGCCCTTCTTCTGCCCCTGTAACTTGTTTCCTGAGCCCATTTCTCCTGCAGCTCACTTCTTGTACCCTGTGATTGTCTAAATAAACTTCCTCTTGTAGTTTGAGTCTTGGCTCTGAATTCTTTCCTAGCCAGAACTCAAGTACGGAGGTTGCTGAATCCAGATCCGATCTTGTCCCACTGGGCTAACACCTGGTGCTGTTCTCACTGCCAATAAAAACAACTCTAGTTTTTCATTGTTTAAGCTTTTTCATTTACTAGATACACTTCATAGAGTAAAACAACTCTTACAAGATGCTAGGAAATCATAATTTTGCATATGCTACTATGCAGTATAATCTAACTCAAAGAAGAAAGTCAATTATGGTGAAGAACATAGAAGACATCCTAGTTCTGTGTTTCATATGTACTTTGAATTGAGTATATACTGCAAACATTTTATTGGCAAAATTTGCATGTGTGTGGGTCCGCGCATGCATGTATGCATGTGTGCATAATGCTCAAGTTTCAACATTTCTCCAAACTTGTAACTCAAGATAAAAATTAAATTCAAAAATTAGTAGTTATTTAATAGAGTTCACTGACCCCTTTCAGCTACCCTAAACATATCTGAATTGCTAACTTAAATATTACTAGAAATAAGTTTAAGTTCTGAACATTGGCTTTTAAGAAAAATCCCTAAATGCTTTATAATACTTTCAGATGTTACTATACAGTGATTTTAAGCTATCAGCAATAGAGTTAATGAAAAATTTCTTAAGAGAAATATTTAATAATTATCCTGGACACCAGACACTGGACCAGGCACTTTATATAATTTATCTCGGTCTATTCTCCCAACAACTGTATTAAGTAGGTATTACTACCCCCGTTCTATACAACAAGGAACAGAGGCTAAAAGAGTCTTAGTAGCGAGATCAAAATTACCCAATAAGCAAGTAATAGTTCTGGGATTAGATCTCTAGATTATCTGATTCCATAAATCTGTGGTCTTTTTACTTTTTGCCACTCTGCTGATTGAAAAGGACTAAAATTAAGAAATATTTTCTAATTACTTACAAAAATGTATCACCAGGGTTAGGTACTAGATGTTACCATTTTGTGAGTTTACTTGAGCCAAACTGTTGAAAAATGACGTGTGACCACCTAGTACATGTGGTAAGCATACTTACTCCCAATTCTCAATACAGGACTGATTAATGTGAACACTTCAATGAGGAAAAAAACGCTTATCTGACATATTGCTTTACTAATCACCGGCTGCCAGAACTGCTCTGAATCTGAACATATTCGTAAAAGAAAAAGAGTTGCCACTGAAGAGGGAGACCATGAGTACACCCTGCCAAGCAGAACCAAAGTACCAAACATTATTTACACCCGGTACACTGTAATTGGTGCTTTTACCCTGCAAAAGAAGACTCAGATTGACCAGAAGGTCTATTCAAAGTAAGCCTTCACGCAGAGACAAGACACACAGGGAAAGCACAGAAAAGAATTAGAGGAGAGGAAGAACTGCTTATGCAGTGAGGCTTCGAACATTAGAAGCGGAGATGGGTTGTGGGGGAGGCAATAGCAGCTGGGACAGCAGGAGTTCCACTGACTCTGAGAGAAAAGGGTAGCAATAACATGGAGTAGAACACAGCTCCATTCTCAGGGGAGAAGAGAGTCAGATACAAATGTACTGAGCCATGGAGCCTCTGGTCCAACACTCTTGTTAATGTAAGAAACATTCAAACCTGTGAAGAATTTCTGTGAGCTTATTTGAGCCAGATTGTTGACAAATGCTGGGAAGCAGAACCTCAATGGATTGAGATAATGCTCTGGAGAACGGCAGTTTTGCATCTTGTTTTATACATTACAATCAAAAGAGGAGACATAAGTGGGTTATATGAAATCCACTGGTGATAGATTAGGGAGACAGGAGAAAGCAAAGTGGGGAAACATCTGGGGTTGGATAAAATGAAAATAATTGACACATACTTCTTTTAGTTAGGTGGTGAGAGATAGTTAACAGTCAACAATTAACTCGATAACAATGAGTTTATTTGTGGTCCCCCTAGCAGTGCCTGTGCTTTGAGGGGTCTGGAAAAGGGAAAATTACTCTGACATTCCAAAGATACGTTTATCTAGATGCAAAAAGACAATAGGCTCAGTGAAGGTAAAAAATTTCCCTTTGTCAGGGAAGAGGCTAGCCTAGGACATGACTACCCACCATAAACTGCTTTTCAGTTAAGAATGTTTTCATTTCAGATCATCCTGTGTGGTTACTTTTAGGTCTCTGAGTTTTTAAGGCCACCATACGGGCCTTCCCTGAGCTTGTCAGGGGAGCAGGCGGCCCCTTTTCGTCCACTCTCTACACCTAAATCTGGAGCCATGAAGCTTTTAAAACACACAGAGAACATTTCATTTGATCCCCACTCTGTGGTAGGCAGTTATTATTGTTACTTTCACTCCCTAAACAATTATAACACCAAGTCTTAGAGAGATGAGTGGCTGGAGTACCTCGCTAGTAAAAGTGATACATAACTCCAAGACCATAACTCTAGTCTCCTATCGTGGCCTAATGTTTGTTTACAAAACTGCCTCTAGGGCCCAGTATTTTAAAAAGAAAGGAATAATTTTAACTCATTTTAGAATGAGCTCTTTAAAAATATTCCTGTTAAGTAGGGATGTAAATTTTCAGAATCATAGGGCATTCACTCAATCAGAAACACTCCAAAGTGCCCAAATGCTAAGGTTCCGTATAACAGGCTAAAAAAAATCATAGGGGCCCAAGCATTTCTACTTCTATGTAGATACCTCTACCTGATAGCATCACCCAGTGCCTGATTATCATCAATAAATCTCCAGCTTTCCCACTCCCAGCTTCCTAAATACTTATGTTTTTGCTGCCACCCTATAATTGTTAAAGCCTTCATGCAATGTAAGCCAAATTCCCCTACAAGGGGTTGCTTAACAAAAGCACAAACTAATGAAGGTCCTGACTATGGAGACTCAGTTAAGGCATCTATTCAAGTCATAAGCCTAACGTGACCGACAGCCTATCAGTTTATTTGTCAAAATCAGCATCCAATACCTGTCTCCACAGCAGTGCTACAAAGAAGATAACATTGTAATACAAGATGGTGACAGATATTTCCATAGAGATCACCTCCTAGGGTTTCAGCAGGCTCTCTACCTTTTCAAAATCCACACAATACCTCGAATCCACATGACCAATTTAAAGGAGATGTGATTGAACAAAGCAGAGAGAGATGAAATAAAATGACTAGACTCATACAAAGAAGAGAGGTGCCTTATCCTTGATCATTTTTAATCCAGGAGTTTAGGTAGCCTTTCCAAGTATCTAAGTATCTGTACGACACACTGAGCCGATGTGTAATACATTTAAATGAAATAGAGCCTTACTACTCTTATTACCGTGTGGTCCGTGAACCAACAGCCCTCTGTTATACCTGTGAATGACAGAGATGCAGGCTCGTAGGCCCACTCCAGGCAGAATCTGCATTTTCACAACCCCAAGTGATTTGCAAGTAGACTGATTTAGGAATATATACACATACCACATGGAAAGAGGCCCAGCTCACCAATGGCCCTTTAAGCAAGGCATAGGGAGTGCTATTGCATTCAAAGAAACTGGGAATTTAAACTGCATTTTAAAAGATTTTTTTTTAAAAAGGCAACTGTCCATATCAAAGGATGAAGGCAGGGGGGCAAGTCCTGAGAAAGGACAAAGCCTGCCACGGGCATCCTCAATATCATTTCTGAATTTGAAAGTAACTACTAAATACCTTCTCATAGAAATGGCTTACATTATTTAGGTTGACGACATACGAGAGGTTTTAAAACAGTGAAATTTCACTTTCTGTTCAACATGTAACAAAAGCAAAACACACCACTGTTGTCAAAGGAAAAAATACAAAGATTCTTACATAGACAGATGGAGGAACCAAAACTAAAGAATATTTTTTAAATAGAAGACTCCATGTGGCAAACTACAGTCAGTGCTTGCAGGCTGCGCACTGGTGTCTTTAAAAGGTTTTAATTCAAATCCTAAATTCATTTTTCTTTGGTTAAACCAATCCATATCCCTAGAGAGTGGGTTAACGTGTAAAAGCTTATTTCTTTAACATAAGTTCAGTGACTATTCAGCACCATTTTTTTTTTCTTTCAACAGCATAACAAGAATAACCTTCCTATTTTAAATGAGGTTTACCAAAT
The DNA here is from genome assembly GCF_028538775.1 of Myotis yumanensis. Classification (NCBI taxonomy): domain Eukaryota; kingdom Metazoa; phylum Chordata; class Mammalia; order Chiroptera; family Vespertilionidae; genus Myotis; species Myotis yumanensis. The sequence goes on from NW_027223754.1 coordinate 135,839,654, forward strand.
GAATTCAGGTATACCACTTCTTCACATCAGCTATAAATAATTGCTTTGCTCTAAAGGGCGCATTTCTGCAAATAAAAATGTCTTTTTGCCTGATTAAACTTCTTCATCATCTGAGAACTTTTCTTCTGCAAAGTTATAGTTGGGAAATTTGTCACAGGAAGCTTTCTTTGTCAAAATGAGCTTTTTCAATTGCTTTGGGAGAGCGGTCCTGTAGTTAATTATTGGAGGAGGAGGGGAACATCCTGTTCTAAAAGAAGTACACTCGACAGAGAATTTGAATCCACGTGCTCTACCTGAAGACATCTCTGACAATCCAGGGCGGCAGGCTCAGTATTTATTATAGCTTTAGAAACCGGAAGACAGAAAGGCAGACGTAGCCAAAAGGCAGTTTATAACACAATGAGCAAGGTCCCTAGAGGAACAGGGCAGGTGCTAGGCCTGCCTCAAGAACCCCTCCTCCCAAGTGGCTCTGTAACGGCAAATGTCCCTCCAGACTGAGAAAAGCAAGCGGTCGAACCTGTGAACGTATCTCTAGAGCCACCACCTAAGGCCTTGGTCGGCAAACTGTGGCTCTCGAGCCACATGTGGCTCTTTGGCCCCTTGAGTGTGGCTCTTCCTAAGCCTTAGGAGTACCCTAATCAAGTTAATAACAATGTACCTGCCTATATAGTTTAAGTTTAAAAAATTTGGCTCTCAAAAGAAATTTCAATCGTTGTACTGTTGATATTTGGCTCTGTTGACAAATGAGTTTGCCCACCACTGACCTAAAGCAATCCCTGTGGAGAACACAATTTGCAGGGATGTCACTTTCACATGCACTGACCTTGTAAAGAGTAAAACTACGGACTCTCATTTTTAACCCGAGAGATACCAGTAACAGAAAAGAAAGCAGGGTGCACGTGCCTTCACTTAAATTGGAAATTAACAAACACAAGAGTTTACTTTTCCCAAAGTGTTTTCCCCTTGTCTGCCTCTCAAAGACTAGCTTTATAGTCTTGAGTTTATAACAGAATCAACAACATGCTTTATGACAGTGTTCTAAATAACAGACATATAACCCAATTGAGAGATTAAAACAAAAAACAAGGCTGTGGTCTGCATCTTTTCAGTCTCTTTATAGAACGCGTATAAGCAATTGAAAAAAGAAAACAACATTTCATAACGCACAGCCGTAAAACTTTTACTAGCCTTATTCGTCCTTTTTTTTTTTTAACTTATTTTTAAGAGGCAAACTTGTGAACTGCATTTAAAATTAATACCCAAAGAATTCCAAGTATGCAGGGATACGGATTGTCATTCTCCCCACTGGATTTTTAAACAATGTTGAAGCATGGCTGTTTGAAATACTTCAATGTCATCATTTAACACTGCTCAAAATGTCAAGAGCCATATTGCGCCCCAGTGGCCACTCTTCAGCAAACAACACATCCTTTGAAGTTAAAATACTCCTAAAGGATGTCAAGGGAGAATTTCTAGACTAGGACAATCAAAATGTTCTACTTCTAAAGAAATCAATGGTCTCTGGAACCACGATTAGGGAAACAAGCACTTTCGCTAACTACCAAAACTTGTGACTTTTGCAGTTTCAAATGCCAATAAATTCCTTTACCCCATGGTAATATTTTCATACATTGTTCCTTAATTAAGCCATTGGCCACAGCACCTAGCTCACAGCTGCTATTCCGAGGGCACTGATGTGTTTCATTTGATAAATCATGTAATTTAGTCAGTCTCTTTGATGATAACTGCATGCTGCGCCACCCTGCCTCACTCTGATATCACCAATGCCCGGCAAAGAAATCAAGAAACAAAAGCTTACATGAAATTACCATAAGCAAATAGCATCTCCTCTGCCAAAAACTACAGCACTTTTAAAGCAGACACGGTAGCACTGCCCTCGGCAACAAAGCAGGCACACAGCCTTGGAATAAATAAATGTTCATATAATTTAATTCCACAATAAGATGGAATCTAGAGGTGGAGTTAGAATTTTCCATATTCATTTTTTTAGTCATGAGCAAATCAAAATCTCTCTCCCTCTCATCCATAAAGTCACTTTTAGTTGTCCAAATTAACTGCATTTTATGAAATGATTGTAAACAAAAATATACTACTCTAAAAACATAACAGCAACTCTCAATATGGACTTAAAAACAAATCATTTGTGTTCCTGACTTCTTCAAAATTCTCCTGAGTCAATAGGTTTATTCAATGATTTCCCATTTACCTGGAAAAACAAAAGGTCATAGCTGAACCCAAAGTTGGAATCCCAAAAAGTTCTTAAAATATTAAAATGAACATGTATACCTTTATTCTAAGAAACCTTGAATACCAGAGAAGCGGTCAAATGTGATTGAAAAGGTAAACTGTCAGAGAGGAGGAAAGGAGATCAATAGAAATTTAATAGTGCTGCATCTTGTTAGAATTAACTGTCTAGAAAATACAGCCCAAAAAAAATCTCTCTCAGGCAAAAGTCTTCAATCCCTATGACCAGTAGAGGCAAATCTCGTTAACTCCACGAGTTCAGCCGCTACAAGCCTCCAAGGAAAACAACTGACTGGACCATCAGGAAGAAGACATTTGGGAGAAGTAGTTTAAAGCTTCCCCACGTACGAATCAAGTACCCATGAGCACCAGACCCAGAATAACGCCAGTTCAAACCATCTACCATGGATCCTGGGCACCAATGTCCTGGGAGAGAAGCTGACAGAGTCCCGGTAAAAGTTTTAAAATATGAGTATTAGTCAAATAAACACGAGTAAATGCAAGTGAAATTCTGCTAAAGGACAAGCTATTGGCATTTTTATAAGTCTACCATCAGACTCTCAAGCACTTTATAGTACCTGCTACAGTACAGGTAAGAAAGGACAGACAGGTATGGATGCTGCTGACAAGAGTGAACATCTGCTGCTTGTATTAGGCACCATATGTATGAGAAGCCCATGTCTAGTAATATTCATAACTAGTGAATTATTGAATGTAGTCATTATTCCTCAAAAGCACACACAAATCAAATCTTCAAAGAAACCTTTGCGTATCATTACATCTGTAATTACTCCTTTTTCATCCTACGAAAAACAGAAGGTAGTGCAGTTCCTGGTGCTATGCCTCTACACTTTTTTCCCCCCTGCTAGGCTCTAAGTGAGGACAGCTGTTCATAGAGGCGAGGTCTTCACATTCAACAACCCACTTTTCCTTCCCACCACTTGCCACTTTTGTGAAGCTATTAAATAAGTACCCAAAGCTGATCATATAATTAGCTTCCAAGAGACAATCTAAAAAGTGAATGTTACAGGTATAAACCATGTTGGGTGAGAAAAATAAAGTTATAAGAAACTAGGTTTGTCAGCCCTGATTTTTCAGAGTGCCTTAAGGGTAAACTTGGCCCCTTCCTCTTAGGAAGGTGCCTGTTTTAGAGGAAATGTACCCTTCGCCTGTGACAAACAGCTGCACCATCACGGGCGTTTTAAACAAGTGCCTTTAGTGTGCGAAACAGCAACAAGGAGATGAGAGAGACAAACCGTGCTCCTATCTCATACTGGAATCCAAAAGGTTGTAGCTATTTCAGAATTACAGCAGCAAGGAATTCAGTGTTACAACAGGGGCACAAAACACTGAAAAACTAAGTGCAGATGACAAGACAATGTAAATTGAATATATAATAATACAGCCAAAAATACACATTTACATGGAAACCATTAAGAGACAGATGGCTGGCAAGCAATTTTCCCTATGGCCTTCGTACATGTCCATCCGGTGCTCGTATTTGGGTCATTTGCTAGCTAATCCCCATGTGGCAGTCTCAATGGAGGTGAGGCAAAGTGGTCCCTACTGGCTTCACCTAATTTTAACTTACTGTTGAGATGTACTTGTTCAGCAAAATGAACCAATTCTACATAGAGTTGATTAAACAATCAAAACAACTAAAAATAAAATGTCACATAAAATATTTCATAAACTATAAATTGGGTCCACTTGCATTTGTTTCGGTGTCTTATAAACTGGAAAGGAAATTAGAGTCAAAAAAACAAAACACTCTTGTACATATTGGCTTCTTCCCATATAGTCTTGATGATATATCCTTTGATTCAAAGCAAACTTCTCCCTTCTTTACTTTGATTTTATAAGTAATTCTTTGTAAACATACTTTAAATACCAGGCATCCCTTCAATGGTTGCACACACTAGAATTTTAAGGTACCAATAACATATTGGTCGAAGGCAAGTTATTCAGGGGGACTTTCTAGAGGCAAGTTAACAGAGTGATTGATCATTTCACAAAGGATCATACCAGGTCAAAAACCCAAACTGACAGTAACATTAAAAGACCAAGGAGAAGGCACAGTTGAATAGCTTTAGAAAAGAAAGTTTTTAAAAAACTTGCTAACATGCTTTAAGTCTTCCATTCTTTCTTTTAAAATACTGTTAATCAATGACTTTAAGGAAGAAACGTCATAACTAGTGTTTCCATAAAAATAAAGATTTACATTTATACCCAAATGAAAAACTAAATTAGGAATGTGCTATGAAGAGCTTGGAGTAGTTTTAATTCAAGAGCAGAAATTTCTGCCATGGAGTTGTTTCTTCAAGTTTCACACAATTATTGCAAAATGGAATAGCTAAGAAACATTGAGGTAATGTTAATAATCATGGTTGGGTTTAACAAATGCAAAATCAGCAATAAGGAAAAAAATGTTCAAAGCGGCCACAAATCCATTTCCCACTTTCAAAACCTCCAATTGACTTTTTTTTAACGAGTGTATTATTTCACTCATGTAAGAATAAAAACATGTACTAGTAGCATTATCTTATTTACTAGTTATATGACTTAAAGGAAATGCCTTCAATTAGATGGTAAGTCAAAATGAAATCGGACTACAAAACAATAGTTAGGGTTTACTTCTATTGCTTTGAAGTAAACTGACTCTTTTAGTGTTATCTCTATGCAAAGTAAATTAACAGTACTATTTTTAAAGAGGATGAAGGGAAATGATGTAATATTATCCTTGCCAAATACATAAGAGAGCAGAGAATTTGGGGTCAGCCAGTTTTTCCCACTGACCTAAACACCAAATTTCTCCAGAAAATGAAAGGGTCCTTCAAGAAGTCATACGCAACATGACTTAAAGTCTGGCAAAAACTGCACATTTATAATTCCAATTTTACTCTAACCACAACTTAAGATTCAATATAGTCATTACTAGATTGGAGGCAAGGGGAAGAGGGATGAAGTTGAAACCATGTATGCTTTTTTGATCAGAAAGGATGAATTCTACTCTTTTACTGTTTGTTTCATCACATCCTAGCCATATTCTTGAGTTTAGCACAGAAAAACTTGTAAAATATTAAATTTTACCATAGGGAAATTGATTTTGCTATAAAAACGTTTCAGATTACCACTTAATCTCAACCAAACTACATCAAACACTGAAAGTAATTATACATAGAGTTTATAAAGTAAACTTGATCACTATACTTAAAAGAAATGATAACTTTGAGAAGTACCACAGCAATAATCTTTAAGCTGAAGCAATATAAAGCCCTCCTACAGTAAATGCCAGATTCTTCAGCTAAAATGCACAGTCTTGATTTAGTTAAGCAAGTCAAGCGTAAGAGCCACCTCCCTCCCTGAGTGCAGCTCTTTTGCTTCCAGCCCTGCCCTCCTCACAGAGCTGTATTTCACAGAAGTTCCTGGGGGGGCAGCGGAATCCACAGATGTAGTTTAAACAAAGTTTTGAACTTGAGCCTTTGTAGTCTGAAATGGAGTGATGGAAATAAACACATTCTCATCATCCTACAATTTCCACTGCCTCCCCAGCCCTCTTCCCCCTTCACACCCTAGTGAGTTTGAGTAGTTAGAAAGTACTATATCTGAAAGCCACAACTTGCAGTGCACCTTGGCACCGAATCACCTGAACATGCTGTGCAGACACCAAGTTCCAGGATCCTATTAATATGTATTTCACGACTTCATAAAAACCAAGACACATAAAAACCAAGTTTAGCCCTAACCAGTTTGGCTCAGTGGATAGAGTGTCAGCCTGTGGACTGACGGGTCCGGGTTCCAATCAAGGGCACATGCCTGAGTTGTGGGCTCTATCCCCAGTAGGGGGTATGCAGGAGGCAGCTGATCAATGATTCTCTCTCATCACTGATGTTTCTATATCTCTCTCCCTCTCCCTTCCTCTGAAATCAATAAGAATATATTAAAAAAACAAACACACACGTTTGATACTTTTAAGACTTCATACTCTCAGAAGGATGGGATTGCATATGCAGTTCTGCCACTTAGAAAATTAGAGTCAAGTACACTTCAAATTGTAGCAAAAGTATAATTTGTATTTACAGACCCTCAATATCATCTGTCATATATAATATCTAGATATCATGTACTGAGCATGCTATCAACTAGATGATATGAGCAAATTCATCTAAGTAGCGAGGTAGAGGTCAGCAAATCTGACCCACCCTTCAACCTATGGCATGTAGAGAATTTATAGCAATTGTCCACCATCAAAGCACAACTAATTTATCATCACATGTGCACCATTCTTCCTTAAAGTTACAAAGGCCTAACAATTCTGATTGATGATCAAAAAACACAAAATAAGCACTAAGTCTATAGAAAAAAATGTCCATGAAAATTTAGTTTAGTTTCAGCCTTAACCATTACAAGCTAGTTTCTTCTGACAAGTACTTTTCAAAGAACTAGATAGCAAAAAACAGTAGCATACAAGAGGCATGCCAGATTTACCACAGTGTTCTATAAAAGTTACAACAGTACAGCAAGTTACTTTTTCATAAGCTGTATATTCTTGGCATAAATGCTCACTATTGGAACTGTCCCCAACAGAGCCAGTCACTGCCCAAGATTTGTCCCTGAACTTATTTTGTGAAAAGTCACCTGTCTTTGGAAGCAAGAGATTTTTCTTCCATTTACCCTAGAAATAGCAGGTGCGCTGTAACCCAAAATTGGAGGGAACAGAAGCAGCCCCTCTCACAGACCACTTACTTCTCAGAGCATGTAGCATAATTGCTAAGATCTGCACATTGCTTAAAAATTGAGGGAAAGTTTATGTCTAACAGGGGCTTCCTAGCAACTAGCCTCTGATAGACACTCTATGAAATGCATTAAGAAGGGTTTGCTGGATGTCTTTGCAGGGACTATCAGGGGATTTCATAATAGACATGTGGATGTGAACCAAAATTCGCTGACTGAAGGTATACATCCATGAACATGCTTTTAGTCAGAGAGCGGGCACACCAGAGAATATAGAACATGGCTAATTACTACCAGGAGAAGATTTTGCCTTCACCTCCCCTCACTATCAACCTCTTTCCCTAAGTTCACTCACTGCCTCGCCCTGACCCTAGGGAACCATTCACTTTCCATAGCCCAGAGAGGCTGCTGAAAAGCTGTCAAAGTAAATCTGTGCTCACTTTTTGGATAGTTTAATTTCAATGGAGCATGAAACACCCCAGGACGGTTAATAAGTTTAGCCAGGCGTGCTGTTCTCCCTAATATATTTTAATTATGCATCTGTTTTAATTGTAATCAGATTAAATCACTGGAAAGACACAAATTGGAATTTTCCCTAATGGCTATTGGAGCTTTTCATCAGTTTCTAAACACTAACAACGTTTAAAAAATAGGTAGAGCCACGAGCACAACTATGACATTTTCCAGAAATCGATGCAGTTTCTTTGACAACACAGTTCAGGTCTCATTAGCCACCCAAACTAACCCAAATGCAGAAGACAACTTCAGTCTCTAGGGGCGTCTTCTTCCCCAATTAGCACAAAAGAATCACTAATGTCTAATGTGAAACTCACAAACAGAAATGAAAGCCAAGCTTTTATAAAGTGCTACTCCATCGATTAGTGAAAGAGGCAAGGGGAGGGGGGGAGGCGGGGGGCGGGGCGGGGGGAGAGCAGGAGAGACCATCAGCAGCATTATCTTGGCTCCAAGTCAAGTACAGTATACGTCAAAAGGGAAAGTTTAAGCAGAGTACGATCCTCTTTCCATTATTTTGGCAACTGTCAAAGGTGTGTGTTACCCTCGGGAAATAAAATTGTCCGTCCCATCAATAAACGGAAACGTTACAGGGAAGATCTATTAGGGGGCGGGGAACGGCTTCCCAACCCAGACGTAAAATCACTCAATGTGCTTTTGTTGCACCAAGGAATACCTAAGACTTTTTCTTTAATACGTTCATTAAACAGTTTCCCAAATTGCTGCGATTTCCGCTAAGAAATTTAAACGTCTGCCAACAGCCGAGAGTCAAGGGAGAGAACCTGCTGCAAACTAGGAACCCAAACTCCTTCAGCCCGCCCAGCGCGCTCGCGTCCCGGCTGTTCCTGCTTTAAGGTGTTAATGTTGACGCGCCTCCTAATTCGGGTGCCGGATTAGTTCCTCCAGGAGGCACTTCCAGCCTTAAAGCGGGAAGCTTCGGGGTCACCCCTCCCTCTCACCCCCTTACCTGTCATCATAGCAGAAATCCGCGCTTAGGGTGTTGAGATACAAGGCGAGCCCCAGAGCGCTGCTCACCAACTCTGCAATCATCTCTCCACCGCCTTCCCTCCGGCTCGGCTCCCAGCGCGAGGGCAGCAGCGGCAACAAAAAACAGAAGCATCAATCCCCACCTTCCTCCGCCTTCTCCTCCCAGCTTCACTTTTCCCTCGCTTCCCCACCCTCCCTTCTCTCCCTCCCTTCCTCCCTTGGGTCCTCCCAATCCACGCGCTCTTCCTCCACCTCGGCCCGTCGTCCTCCCGGGGTGCGGGCTCACACCGCGCTCCCCATGCCCGGCGCCCGCGAGCGGCGTTCGGGCTACGCGCCCTCCGGCGGAGGCACCGGGCTGGTCTTCCCCGCTGCTCGAGGCCCCCACCCTAACCCATGGCCATTCGGGGCGCTCTAGGTGAGGAGTGGGGACGCGGAGGAGGTGGAAGAGTGCGGGATGGGGGCCGACGGACCGGACCGAGCCGGGCTCTGGGACCACCAGCTGGAGGAAGAGAGAGAAAGAGGGGCGGGCGGGAGGGACGAGACGACCCGCCTCCCCTCGCCGCCTCCCGAGCGCAAGGATCGGGTGCCGCTCGGGCTGACTCCGGCCGCCACCGCGGCTGCAGCTCATTCACTCTTTATTAGCTCTCGGCCAGTCCCAGCCCCTTCTCCAGTGAAGTGAGGAGCGGTGGTTGGAGACTAGAAGCTCCCGCGTGGGGTTCTCGGCGCTGCCCCCGCGCCTGCGTGGCCAACCCTCCTTCCCGAGTTTGCCCAGCCCCTTTCTCCGCCCCGACGCCCTTAGGCCCCGCCCACACTACCCCCACCCCCGGCTGCAGGCTCCTCCCACCCGCCTCCCGCCTCCCGCCTCCCTCCGGTTTCTTTCACCTTCGATTTCCCGGTGGAGAGCCCGGGAGACCCCAGGGCGACGGCTGGAGCCCAGCCTGCGGGGGGAGCTGGAGGAGAAACCGGACCCAGGGAGGATGCGCGCGCTCGCCCCGCCGCTGCCGGCGGCGCCTGCCACAGGCTGGTGCCCAGCCCAGCCCAGCCCGAGCGCGGTCAGGCACGAGTCGGGTCCGCTGGAGACTTCTGGGGACCGGGAGAGGAGGAACAGGTTTGGCGAGTTCTGCAGCCTCGGTTGCCACCAACACACACGCGACCTCTCTGCTGGGTTGGCGGGGAGGATTTAGGAGGGAGAGATTTCAGTTCCGAGCGTACCGTTGTCTCGGGTGTCAGTGGAAAGACGTGTAGGGAGGAGAATGTTCCCGCAGTAGGTTAAACAGAAAAGACCCCCAAAGAGGAAAGAAAGACACGACATGCTTCAGGGGAACTGTCAAGCTGACCCTGAGGACACAGAGAGGAGCCGCCTCTACCGCACTATAACCTAGGAAGGCGGGAAGCTAATGCTTTCCTTTCCGCCCGGATCCGGGACTGGATGGAAGGCGTCCAGCGTGATGAAATGTGCTAGAAGAATGGCCGTGAAGAACGAGCTCTGGATACTAAAGTTGCGAGACCAAAAAGGACCACGGCTGCCGGCCACGCCTCCTGGCTTGGCCCTTTCCGCAGTCGAGTGGCTCCCGTGGTCTACGATGAACACTACTACGGCGGCGCCCCCTGCCGCATGGCAGCCACCCTGCATGGAAAACAAACCTGTAGTGTGGGCTGACTTCCCCCCTCGGACCCCCTCCCTCCAAGGGCAGCACCTAACCAGCAAGCTCTCCAAAACTGCGGCAAGAAATTGAGCCCCCTGGATGTCTGGCAGTGGCCTGGAAAGCAAATACTGTGGTTTGGGCGTCTGTAAAACAAATCTCCATCTTTTCCTAATTTCACACAGATGAAATGATGAATATTCATCGCACCTATTATGCCATGCAGGATGGACCCATTTTTGTGCCTTGGGAAAAACAGGAAATAAACATACATAAAAGGAAATTGTATATTTTAAGGCAGGGAGTGGTCGACTTTCTTTTTTTGTTTGTTTGTTTAATTGATTTCAGAGAGCTGAAGGGAGAGGGAGAGATAGAAACATCAATGATGAGGGAGAATCTTCCATGGGCTGCCTCCTGCACGCCCCCTACTGGGGATCAAGCCTGCAACCTGGGCATGTGCCCTGACCAGGAATGGAACTGTGACCTCCTGATTCCAGCGCTCAACCGCTGAGCCACACTGGGCAGGCTTACTCTTTTTTTTCTCCATAACCTCTGCTCATTGTTGAAAAGTTTTTTAAAAAATCCTACCAATTGACTCATCAAAGTCCTCTTCACAACACTTACATGATCCTCGTACACTAGAGGAAGAGCACCCTACATCTTGAATCCCCACTCTGCTGTTACTATCTAGGCCATTTTAGCCAGTCACAACCTCTCTGAGCCTCAGTTTTTCACCCATAAAACGATGATGATAATACCTAACTGTGGGTAGTATTATTATGAAGATTAAAGTAGTTAGAAGAGTTCTGAATGCAAGAGAAGTGTTCTTTATTATTATTATTACTATTACTAGAAGCCCCATGCATGGATTTGTGCACTGGTGGGGTCCCTCAGCCTGGCCTGCGCCCTCTCACAATCTGGGACCCGTTGGGGGATGTTGGATATCCAGTTTTGGCCCGATCCAGACAGGAGGGAGCCCAATCCTGTGCGTTGAGCATCTGCCCCCTGGTGGTCAGTGCGCGTCATAGTGACCGGTTGTTTGGTCGTTCGGTCGCTTAGGCTTTTATATATATATAGATGATCTCCAACTTCCTCCTTTCCTTTCAGTTGTTAACTAAACCCTGGATATTTATCATAACATCTGTACTACTGCTATCCTAGTCCAAGCTACCCACATTTCCTGCATGGACTGAGTCAGTAGCCTTGTAAGTGATCTTAATTCTACTCTTGCCACTGCACCTTCCCTCCAGCGTTAACTTCAGGCATAAGGCAGAAGATTCTTTTGAAAACCTACAATTTCCCTACTTAAAAATGTTCAGTGACTTTCTGTTGCACATTGAGTAAAACGAATTCTTACCATGGTCAGCCCGGCCCACGTTGGCCCAGATTACCTCTCTCCCTTTACATGAGCTCCAGCACTCTGGCAACACAGATAACCTTCTCCTGTGGAATTTACCACCTTCTCTTCCTCCCACATGGCTGCTTTCCCTCCACACGTTCTCAAGCTCCTTATCAGCATTCAAGTCTCAGTAAGGCAGGACAAGTGGTACAGGGAAACTGAGACAAATAGCTGTGTTATCGGAGAATTGCCTGGATTGCCCTTTTCCTTTGCTAATGAGAATGGAGTTCTTAAGGTACCACTGGAATAAACATTTCTGGAGGCCCCCACAGGAGGATGAGATGTGGTAGAAGCTTTATTTGCATGGAATTACATCCCTGAGGATTAAAAGTCCAGAAACTAGTCCTGAAAGATGTGCAACTAGGGACTCAGCAGAGCTAAAAGCAAAGCCATTGTCTGGAGTTTCCATCCCATAGTGAAGCTGGGTCCAGCACAACATCAGACTAGTTACAGTCTATCAGTCCAACGGGTGGAGTCACACCCTCTGCAACAAGAGAGCCAGGAGCCCAGAGAGGACGCTAGAGCGAGATCCTTTATTTTGGAGTTTAAATATCAAATCTTTCCATGCTTGCAGTAGCCATGTGTATTCTGGCCAATGACCTGTTTCCAGGTGTGACTGACAGATAAGAACCTTCCCTACGTAACCCAGACTACAGGGCATGCATCTAGTTGGCCTTCCCTTTGCTCCTTTCAGACTGAACAAACTGACAGAGCAATTTACAGCAGATACAGAAGGCCACCTCCTTAGAAATAACATCTAGGCCTCAGTTGTATTTCAGCTCCAGGCCCAGAAAAGCAGCAAAACCAGGTGGACAACACCTGGACCAGCGACAATGACTAAAGACCCCCTGCCCTGTCACTGACCAATCAGTGAAGACCGTGACCTTGAAGAAGCACACCTAGAAAACTGATGAATATTCTGCTGAAACCCTCCCCGGATGCCTCCTCTAGGATTCCTGCCTGCATAAAAAGGATAAAAGCCTCAAGACAAAGGACCCAGCACGTGCTCTACCTCTGGGGAGCAGCATCTGCCATTCCCCTTCTCCTTCCCCCACAGTCATGCCTCTCCTAAACTCTAAGGGACCCTATGAGACTTGCAACCAGGGAAGCAATGGGCAGCGGCAGTTTGTCCCAGGCTAACCCCTAAACTTGTTCCCACGGCGCTCTTTCCTCTGACTTTCCAGAAGGCGAGGGTAGCCCAGCCTAGGCTCTCCTCTTGCTTCTTCTATGCTAACCCCTTTCTTGTTTTTCTGTCCCAACTTTAATAAACATTCCCTCATAGTGACCTGGACTCCTGTTGTGAAATTTTTTCTGCACGTAGTGAAGAACCCACACACTGCCAGGCAGGCCTAGGCAGACCCACTCAGGGCCAGATCCCTGTTTTCAGCAACATTAGTTCAAATGCCACCGTATCAGAAAGGCTTTCTTAGCCAACATGTTATAAAGTAGCCTCGCCCATCTCTATCTCGATACCCTGTGCTATTTTCTTCATAGTAGGCATTGTATCTGGAATCACCACTAAACTGGCAGCTCTAGCCCTAACTGGTTTGGCTCAGTGGATAGAGCGTCAGCCTGTGAACTGAAAGGTCCCAGGTTTGATTCCGATCAAGGGCATGCACCTTGGTTGCAGGCACATCCCCAGTAGGAGGTGTGCAGGAGGCAGCTGATCAATGTTTCTAACTCTCTATCCCTCTCCCTTCCTCTCTGTAAAAAATCAATAAAATATATATTAAAAAAATATATATTAAAAAAACTGGCAGCTCTAAGAGGGCAGGACTTATCAGTCTTGTTTTCCACATAACACCCAGACCCTTTAACATCTGGACAGGCAGGAAAAACTAAAAACACAAAACAAACAGCAGCAGAAAGTTGACAATAAAGGAACAAATACATGTGCTCTGCAGAAACTGTATAATGACTGAAAATCCACAAATTGTCATTATGAGAGAACAAACTGGTTTTTTTCAATGTTAAAGATACTGAAGAATTAACAAAGGAGAGAGGAAGGAAGTAGGTTAAAATTTCTAAAGAATGCATCGATTCTGCAGGGAAACCTATGGTGGGAAGTCATGCAGAGACAGCTCTCTGCAATAATTAAGAGGACTCAGAGGCATAAAAAGTATAGAGTTTGGGTTCAGTGTGCTAAAAGCTTATAAGCATTTTCCAGAGCTGTCTTCATGTTCAAGGCTCCATGTTCAATAGTTTTAAATATTTTCTATACTCCTTCATCTCCTCCTCCTTTTCTCTGCTCCCCACCACAGCCTAGAAGACTGAGATATGCCACAAAGTAGCACATCTTGCTTTGCCTGATGAATGAAAGGCTGAAAATTCAGCTGTGTTTGAGAAATCCAGCTGCTTTTAACAAATTTTCCTATTATAATGTAACATGGGTTTCAATATTCTTCCAGTACATTAAGCCTTGGTCGCTTTCAGACTTCTTGCTAAGGACTGAGAAGCAGCCAATGCCTGCATTTTCTCCCTCCCTTGAATAACTCGGGCGGGGGGGGGGGGGGGGGGGGGGGAGAGAATTAGATTAAAGATGTCTTTGTTATCGGTGGAAGTGGGGCTGGAAGAAGCATTTCCGGAGGCCCCCATGGGAGGATGAGATGTGGTAGAAAGCTTTATTTTTGCGGCATTAAATCCCTGTGTTTCCACAGTCCCATTTCCCTTAGTCCAGTCATAGAAGAAGTGTAGCTGGGGTTTCAGTGGAGCTAAAAGCAAAGCCAGTGTCCAGAGTTTCCTTTCCATGTTGGAGCCGGGTCCAGTTCAGTATCAGGCCAATTGCAGGCCATTAGTCCATTGTGTGCGGGGTTCACATGGCCATGGGACATGTGTGCAAATGCAGGGAAGCAGGAGCAAAAAGCCCCACAAGCCCAGAGTCACAAGAGTCCCAAGAGAGACAAGAGCACGAGAGTGAACTCCTTTGTTTAGGGGGTTAAGGATCCCAAATTTCCATGCACTTGCAGTGACCACAGCCATTCTGGCCAACCATCTCTGTTCCCAGATCTGGCTGAGAGACAGCACCTTCCCTGTCACCCAGCTTTGCTGGGCATATGTCTATCTTTCCTTTGTCCAACCCTCTTTTGTAGGGAACTTGCCTATAATGCCTGGCCTTCACTCTACTCCTTTCTTATTATTAGTAACTAGAGGCTCGATGCACCAAATTCATGCAAGGGGCTCGGCCCTTGCAGCCCCTCGAAGCCCTAGCTTCCTCCGGAAGGTTGTCCGGACAGTGGTTCTGCTGTTCGGTCTAATTAGCATATTAGCTCTTTATTATATAGGATTGGCTGATTACAACAGTATCATCTGCACTATCCTTGGACATCATATCAAATGTAGTGACACTGCCTCTTAGTTTAAGGTGAACTTACTCATTGTGAGACTGCTGCCTTGGTTCTGAATATGTCTATGGTATTCTATTTAAAGCTACCGTTGCTCTCCACAGATGAAGGAAATTAGGCTAGTTGGCTTGAGTTTTCTACCTTAGACACAAGAAGGGCCAAAAAAGTGCTAAGCCCATATTTTCCTGAAGTAGATTCCACACATCTGCTACTTCACCACTTCCTCAATGAATTCTTTTTTATAGTTGCCCCGACCTACCCTGCATTTGTTCTGCATTCCCAGTCCTTTGTTGTATAATTCATACCTTTGCAGCACCAGTTCCTCGGGGTAAAGATTTCCTTATTTGCCTAAGACATCTTTAGTTTATTGTGCAATACCATCTTCCCTGTGGGTGTTGCATAAATATTAACTAAAAATCCACATCTGGTCTTGGTCGTCATTTCTATTTGTCCTAATATAACTTCTCTTTGAACAATTCATTTGGAAAGTGTGCCAAGGGTGAAATGTGGCACATAAATTCTCCTGCTGCACAGAATGCCTTTTAAAATGCCCACAGATTTGGTTATTTATGAACAGAAGATTTGCATCTCTTCTTTGCCCTCTCAATTCTAAAATATACCACGCCAAAGTAATTACAGCCTCCCATATGTTTTGTGAAAAGGTATCCAAGAATCTCCCGCTAAAATCTAAACAGATTGACTAGGAATCAGAAAAACACTGGCCCAGCAGGTGAAACTGCTTGTTTAGAGAGGTCAGAACAGAGCTCGCGGCTGGGGGACTCATAAGCTCTGGGCTTTGTTCAGGAAATAACCCTGCAGGGGAAAAACAGCAGAGCGTGGATGAAATGTGGGTCAGGGAGCCGAAAGAGGCACGCGGGCTGCTTGGGTAACTAATGACAGCAAATGCATTGGCTACACATGTTATATTGAGATGTTTCCCAGCGTTACCATAAAATGCTGCCCTGCAGACACTACAATATGTAACATCACTTTATTCCCAAACTTGTGATCCATTAGGAATATAATTAGGACAGTGCAGCCTCAGAAACAGATCCTGTCACCTCTGTCACAAACCTGGGGCAGTTAAGAACCAGCTGCTACTAAAATAATGATCACTTTAAGAATCTCACAGTCTCCCAGCTTCCAATTCAGAGGGCGTGGAGTGGGGGAGGAGAGGAAGGAGGCGTGGAAATCACATGTTAATAACCAGATATGGATCATTGTAGAGATGCTGAGGCTAATGATAGAATTCAGAAACTCAATCAAGAAAAGCAAGGACACCTCCTTCGTAGAATCTCTTTGAATGTATTCACTTGCACTGGTACCAACAGCTTGAAAAACTGCACAGCATCTTGGATAACAGAGTTTTGATAAGCCTCAGATTCTCTAGAATAACAGATAAATCAATGGGTAAAGAGAAGATTAGTTTAGAGATGGACATTAGTTAAATTAAGCAGTTATTCATGAATGTTGCCGTGATGTTAGCCCAACATGGAGCTTTTAAAAAAAATCTTTATTGGAGTATTAAGGATGCCTCCCTTTTCTCCCCTTTGCCCCCTACCACCTGGTTCCCGCACTTCCCCAGGTCTTCACCACCCTATTCTATTGTCTGTGTTCATGGGCAATGCATCTATGCATATAAATTCTTTGGTTAATCTCTTACCGCCCCCCTTTCCTCCTTCCCTCTGAGATTCATCAGTCATGGATCCTTTAAGGCAGCATTATATTTAGTGGAACTTTCTGCCAACGTGGTTCTATATCTGTGCTCTCCAATGTGGCTATTGAGCACTTAAAATGTGGCTAGTGTGGCTGAGAAACTGAATTTTAAATTTTGTTTAACTTTAATTAATTTAAATTTAAATAGGGACATTAGCTAGTAGCTATTATACTGGACAGCACAGCCAGCGGTTCTCAACTTGTGGGTCGAGACCCCTTTGGGGGTCGAACGACCCTTTTACAAGGGGTTGCCTAAGACCATCCTGCATATCAGATATTTACATTACGATTCATAACAGTAGCAATGAAAATAATTTTATGGTTGGGAGTCACAACATGAGGAACTGTATTTAAAGGGCCAGAAGGTTGAGAACCACTGGTAAGCTATCAGAGCCGCCTGACCAGCATGGCTCAGTGGTTAAGCGTTGACCCATGAACCTGTAGGTCATGGTTTGTTTCCTGGTTAGGGCACATGCCCAGGTTGCATTTCAGGCTCAATTCCTAGTGGGTGTTGTGCAGGGGGCAGCTAATCAATGAATGATTCTTTCTCATCATTGATGTTTCTCACTCTTTCTTCCTCTCCCTTCCTCTCCAAAATCAATAAAATAAAAATAAAAAATAAAAAGCTATCAGGGCCTCCTAGCCAAGCCCTGGCCCCTGTGTCTTACAGGAGAGTTTAGGTAAAAGCCAGCTGCCTACTCTTCCCACTGGTCAAAGCTTTGATCCCCAACCTCTTGCTTTGACCCGTACCCTGTACTGCACCCATGTGTAACTTCCTTTTATTTATAAAACAGCTACTGAACACTTTTTAGGTATTTGACATTTTACTGAGCACCTTATATCCATGATCTCATTTAATCCTCACAACAGCCCTGAGAGAGGTGCCATTACTATCTCTGTTTTACAGGTAAGGAAGTCAAGGCTCAGAGCGGTTTAGAAAATTGGCCACAGTCTTACATTCTCTACTAGTAAGTGGTGGAGCTGACATTTGAACTTATGTTTTTAACTCCAAAAGTCTAACCCAGGGGTGGGCAAACTTTTTGACTCGAGGGCCACAATGGGTTCTTAAACTGGACCGGAGGGCCGGAACAAAAGCATGGATGGAGTGTTTGTGTGAACTAATATAAATTCAAAGTAAACATCATTACATAAAAGGGTACGGTCTTTTTTTTTTTTTAGTTTTATTCATTTCAAACGGGCCGGATCTGGCCAGCAGGCCGTAGTTTGCCCACGGCTGGTCTATGCCTTAACCACTACTCAGTATGTCTTGTTGCTCTTTCTCTCATTCAAAAGCCATAGCTCCAGGGTCTACTTTAGATAAGGAAATTCCTGGCTGCAGCCAAGATGTTTTGATTAAATTCATAGTCTTCCTCCACTATCCTTCTTCAGATGATTCAAGATATAATACTATGGAAGTCTTTCTTCTACCACTTCTGCCTGGTTTTTCCCAAATTTGGTATAGAAACCTATAAAGACTATACTGTAATGTACAATGAAAACCCTCCCACATAAAATAAACACACACACACAAATATATACATATATATATATATATACATACACACATATATATATTTAAGAATAAATGTATTCAAATCATGCATCGAAATTTTTCCTAACATAATTTACATCATCTATTAGAATAGTTGGGATAAGTCACATAAACCAAACTACAACACAATAATGAAGGTATTTTTTTTTGTTTTTTTTTGTTTTTGATGACTTTATTTTAATAATGAAGGTATTAATGTAAAGTACAATTTGAAAAATCAAATAAAGCACTCATAAAAGTGACAATATTATGTTTAAAAACCCCACTACAAACTTGCACCTCATAAAGCATATTTAGTCCATTTATTATTCAATGAAATGACTAGAAAGTGTGTTCATAGTTTCTGTTAACCCTAATATATAAAAACCCAGGGTCTGTAACATCCAAAACGACCGAAGGCTTGACCAAATGCCAGGCTGCGCATGCAGCAGGCTCCGGTGGGCGGGAACTGGCGAGCGGGCTGAACTGCTGACCTCTTGGGGAGAGAGAGAGAGGCGGGGCTGATCAGCAGCAACCGCTGCTGGTGAGGCCTGGAGAGAGAGGGAAGCAGGATCTGAGGCTGCAGATCAGAACCTGCTTCCCTCTCTCTCCCGGCCTCTCCAGCAGCCACGCCTCTCTCTCTGAGAGATCTGCAGTTCAGCCTGTTGGCCAGCAGCCTGTTGATCAGCCCCGCCTCTCTGATCAGGCTCGGAGATAGGCCCAGAGACGCTGACTGACATAGAAACCAACCAATCAGAACCAAATCTGGGTGAACTGTGAGGAGCCAATGGCTGCCTAGGAGGCGGAGCTTTTGATGCTGACTGCCATAGAAACTGACCAATCAGAACCAAATCTGGGTGAACTGCAAGGAGCCAATGGCTGCCTAGGAGGCGGAGCTTTTGACACTGACTGGCATAGAAACCAACCAATCAGAACTTAATCTGGGTGAGCTATGAAGGCAGAACCTAAGGTGGGGACTGAGGAGGGGTTTTAAGGTCAACAGCTGTTTGGTGTAAGATGTAAGAAAGCAGTTCAATTTTTTAATGACCGGTTTGGCAGTATAGTGCATATGGCTGGATATCAGTCCAGATATAGGGATTATGTATTTTTTTTAAGATTTTTTTTTTTTTTTATTTTATTGATTTTTTACAGAGAAGAAGGGAGAGGGATAGAGAGTTAGAAACATCGATGAGAGAGAAACATCGATCAGCTGCCTCCTGCACACCCTCTACTGCGGATGTGCCCGCAACCAAGGTACATGCCCTTGGCCGGAATCGAACCTGGGACCCTTCAGTCCGCAGGCCGACACTCTATCCACTGAGCCAAACCGGTTAGGGCGGGATTATGTATTTTTGTCTGCCAAGAGCATCTCCTCCTGCTGAAAAAGGCCTTTCCCTCCCATTTAAGCAATCCTATCCTATATAATCTATCTATACTAATAAAAGGGTAATGTGCTAATTAGACCAGGTCTACCAGCCATCTTCCGGATGTCCAACTTCCTTCCAGACAAAGCCATGGTGGTGGGGGCCGAGGCAGAGGCAATTAGGGGCGATCAGGCTGGTAGGGGAGGGCAGTTGGGGGCGAGATCAGGCCAGCAGGGGAGGGCAGTTGGAGGTGATCAGGCAGGCAAAGGCAGTTAGGGGCAATCAGGTAGGCAGGCAGAGAGGTTAGAGGCAATCAGGCAGGCAGGCAGAGGCCATTAGAGGCAGTCAGGCAGGCAGGCAGGTGAGCGGTTAGGAGCCAGTGGTCCTAGATTGCGAGAGGGATGTCCAACTGCTGGTTCAGGAATCGGGCCTAAACCGGCAGTTGGACATCCCCTAAGGGGTCCCCAATTGGAGAGGGTGAAGGCTGGTCTGAGGGACCCCCCTGCCCCGCACGAATTTTGTGCACTGGGCCACTAGTCTAATAATAAATGACAGTAATCAACCTATTTAAAGCTTTTGCAATAGACAAGTTGCCCATTTAAATGAATAAATATTTTATAATTTGTAATACTTAATAATGATAAGTGAGTGACATATTTAGAGCCTTATATATAGACTTCTACTACCTTATATATTTTTTTCCAAATGCTATTTGTCTCATCTTTTTTTATGTTCTCAATCTATTCTTTCATTCTCACATATTAGCTCTGACAAAAGCATTTAAATCTTAATGCACAAAATAACAAAATCCTCCTAGCACATGTGAAGAACTGCCCTGAGATATACAAATTAAGAAGAAAACAGGTTGTCTGCAATGTTAGATTTGAAGCTAAGACATTTATTTCCTTGACAGTCAGTTCCAGAAAGTCAGTCCTTGGATTGAAGTGGACAAATGATGAAGACATTGAATTCATCAATTCCAAGCTGAGTATCAATGGGAACATTGGCCAGAAGCCTCTCATCCCTCTAAACCTCTTCCCTGAAGTTAATCACATGCCAATGCTAAGCCAGAAGGTTGAGATCCACTGCCTATGATTGTTTTAGCCAAGTGTCTCCCCTCATTTATATTGTGAACATGTGACACAGGCAACCACTGATCTGCTTTCTGTCACTATACATGAATTTGCATTTTCTACAATTTATATCAATGGAAATAACACTATGTATTTTTTGTGGGGTTGGCTTCTTTCACTAAGCATAATTATTTTGAGATTCATTCATGTTTTGTGTGTATTAATAGTTTGTTTCTTTTTATCTCTGAGTAATACTCTATTTGTATGACTATACCACATTTGCAAATCAGCAGTGTGTGGAGTCCTTAGAATGCTTCAAATCTCTGATTTTTTTTGCCCGTTTTAAAAATTATATGGTTTGTTTTCTTCTTACTATAGTTTAAGATTTGTTATTCAAAATAGAAGTTATTTTAAAATATATATATTTATATATGTATAATTTATATTTTGCATAAAGAAATTTGTGCAAGGGGCTCGGCCCTTGCAGCCCCGGCTCCGTCCGGAAGGTCTTCTGGAAGGACGTCCGGAAGGTCATTCAGCTGTCCAGTTTAATTAGCATATTATGCTTTTATTATTATAGATATTGATTTCAGAGAGAAAGGGGGAGAGAGAGAGAGAAATAGAAACATTAATGATGAGAATCATTGATCTGCAGCCTCCTGTACGCCCCCTACTGGAGATTGAGCCCACAACCTGGGCATATGTCCTGACTGGGAATAGATCTGTGACCTCCTGATTCATAGGTCGAAGTTCACACCAGCCAGGTTCTATTTTTAGACATGTAATTTGCAAACTTGTTTTCTTCATGTATCTGTGGATAAACATTCAAATTGTTTACAGTTTGGGGTATACAAACAAAGCTTCTATGGACATTCATGAAAAGTCTTTGTATGGACATATGCTTTCATACATTTTGGATAAATACCAATTTAGTATGGCTAAGTTTTGATCTGTAGTTTTTAATATTTTAAGACATTTTTCCAAAGTGTTTATATCATTTTACATTCCCACAAGCAGCTTATGAGATTTCCATTTACTCCACGTCTTTGCCAACATTTGATAGAATCAGGTTTTTAAATTTTAGACATTGTAGTAGGTGGGTAGTAGTATCTTGTTATTGTTTTAATTTATATTTTCCTAATACCAGTAATGTGGATATACCTCTTTATTTGTTTATTTTCTACCCATACATCTTTGGTAACATGTCCAAATCATTTGCTCTCCTTTTTCTTTCCTTTTCTTTTTAAAATATATTTTTATTATTGATTTCAGAGAGGAAGGGAGAGGGAGAGTGAGATCAAAACATCAATGAGAGAGAATTATTGATCAGCTGCCTCCTACATGCCCCACACTGGGGATCGAGCCGCAACCTGGACATGTGCCCTGACCCGGAATAAAACCATGACCTCCCGGTTCATAAATCAATGCTCAACCACTAAGCAATGCCAGCCGGGCCCTCCTTTTTCTTTTATTATTGTTGTTGTTAGCTTCTTAAACCAACACAAATTTATTAGCTCACAATTCTGTAGTCGGAAGTCCAGCACGGCCCAATTCGGTTCTCTGTTCAAGGTCTCACTTGATGAGAATGAAGGGGCTTACACAGCTGGGCTCTCAGCTGGAGGCTCTGGAGAAGAACCTGCTTCTGAACTTATTCAGGTGTTGGCAGAATTCAGTTCTTTGCAGTTATAGGACCATTTCTTTGTCTCTTTAATCTTAGAACTCCCCATTCCCCTTCTCATGAGATCCCCCTTCATTTGCAGATCAACACAGTGCTTGGAATTCTTACAATGCTTCAAATCCCTCTGACTGTTTTTTTTTGGGGGGGGCGCAGGGGAAAGGTGGGCATTTTTAAAATTGCATTGTTTCTTTTTCTTATTGAATTTTAAGAGTTCTTTATTCGAATACAAGTTCTTTGTTAGATATATAATTTGCAAACATTTTTTCTTTGCCTATGACTTGTGTTTTCAATCTTTTAATGGTGTTTTTCAAAGAGCAGAAGTTCTTAATTTTGATTAAGTCTAATTTATCTTTTTTAAATCATGTTTTTGGTGTTTTATGTAAGAAATGTTTGTCTAATCCAAGGTTACAAAGATTTTCTCCTGTTTTTCTCCTGAAGTGTTATAGTTTGGATTTTAGAGTTACATCTACGATGCATTTTTACTTAGTTTTTATATTTGGGATGAGGTATTGATGGGGAAAATGAGACATTTTTGGGGGACTAGCAATCTGAATCTGTGTCATTAACCTAATGCACATTCTTATTAGCCTATAGCAGTGGTGGCGAACCTGTGACACGCGTGTCAGAGGTGACACGCGAACTCATTTTTTTGGTTGATTTTTCTTTGTTAAATGGCATTTAAATATATAAAATACATATCAAAAATATAAGTCTTTGTTTTCCTATGGTTGCAAATATCAAAAAGTTTCTATATGTGACATGGCACCAGAGTTAAGTTAGGGTTTTTCAAAATGCTGACACTCTGAGCTCAAAAGGTTCGCCATCACTGGCCTATAGTCACTGCCCTTTAATTGTCTGGTCCTGCAAGACCTGTTTACTCCCATTTTAGAGAGGCCATAAACCATCCCCAGGCAGAGTTATCAGTGCTGGTGCCAGGCCAGGCCTTTAGATGTGGTCTCAAGGCCCCAGCACATGGGGCTCTTTAAGAATTTGCAAAGGGAACCGGAAAACCCTTATTTGGGAGACAACAGGCTGGAAAGATATAAAAGGGGAGGGCTTCCTCTATATTTTTGCTCAGAATTTGAAATCTTTCTCTGGGCCCGCCAGCATAATAAACAGTGTAACTCTATTTCTCTGGGCGTTGCTTGCTTTTTCACAGGTCGTCTGTAACAGTATGGCTCAAAGTTCTTTTTTTTTTTTTTTTTGTCCTTTGGATAGCCAATTATTCCAGCACAATTTGTTAAAAAGTTTGTTTTGTCCACTGACTTGCCTTTGCATCTTTATCAATTGATATACATGTAGGTCTGTTTTGGACATCTATTATGCTCATTGGTCCTTTGGTCTACATTTATTCCAATATCAAACCATCTTGATTACTGAAGCTTTATAACTTTTAAAGTTGGGTGGTATACGTTTTACAACTTTGTTCTCTCCAAAGTTGTTCCCTACTTCTACTTAATTACAACATTTTTAAATGTATTTCTTTTTGCTATTATAATCCATTATCATTTGGCTCTTGTTTCCGTCCACTTCTTGGTTAATTTACTTCTTAAGTGTATTTATATATAAGTGTGTGATTATGTATCTGTGAGCATTTAGCTGTATAAGTGTGATTGTGTCTGTTCCCTGAGTGTGTTTTTCTTTATGAGAAGTAGAGTGAACATTTATGGTCTAAGATAGTTAATAAAATGGACAGAGCTGGATTTCGATATGTGGGTATCACCTCTTCTAACCAATATCCTTAAAACATTTGTTCAACATGTATTTCCCTTTATGTTCAAAAAGAGAAATTCCGCATATGCCTTGAGTGTTACATATTAACTTAGCTGGAATTATCACTCAAATCTGTACTATCACATGAATGACCTTATCACTAGCATTCACAAGAGAGTAATTTTAATGGATATAGTTACAAGTTCCTTTCTAGTATTTAAAATGTCGCCTCCTTACCATTCTCTCAATCTCTCTCTCTCTCCTCTACCACCCCCTGCATTCTTGCCAGCAAAACATTTCCCATTTATCTGTGGGTCCTGTTCTATCGTCAGTTTTACTTTTGTGACATTTCAGAACAAGACAACATCTTTAGAAACATCTTACAATGTTTAAACTTTAGTTGTATCACTGGTTCTCAGCAAACAGCACATGTCCTGTGTTCTAGTCAGTATTAACATTTCAGCTGACAGCACGTACAGACCTCAATCTCGGGGCGAGTGGCCTGGTCAGTTATGGCACTATGCCACCCACTTCACAGAAGCATGCCACAAAAATACCCAATGCAGATAGGTGGATTCTGATCCAAAATGGTTTTTGAGTTGCAATTCAAGGGATTGATCATCTTTACATCTTGCCAGTTATGAAAGGAGTCAATTGTGCACGATATTTCTAATTATTCCAGTTGAGATTTGGCATCTGCAGTGGATGAGAGCATCCTTTCACCTGGCTGTAGGTACAGGTGCCAATTCCTTTGTCCAAAGCCAGCTCTATCGCTATCTACATGTATGCCTATATCTTATTTGAATGCAATTTTTTAAAAATCTCTTCTCTGTCTCCCTTATTTTCTCTCTTACCCACTGCCAAATTAGGTAGGGTTTCTGAAGCAGGAACAGTGAAATAAAGGTTTTTATATTTGTTGAACACCTACTATGTCCCAGGTCTTTTAAATATATGGACAATATAACAATTCTCCCAATAGTCTGGCCAGATGAACTTTATTATTGTCTTCTCACAAATGACAAAATTGAGGGTCAAAGACATTAACTTGCTCTAGGTGACATAACTAGTAAATGATGATTCAGGATTCTATATGTCTCTCTTGTTCCAAAAGTCTTTTGTTTTACTTTAAATTGTATACAATGCCTATCTTATTAACACTACTAATAGCCATTTTCAGAAGAAGGTACCTTTTTCATATTCTCTCCTTCTTTAAGGCCTTTGTAAAGTGGTGAAGGAAAAACTTTTGGGAGGACATCAATTTTCTTTTTTCTCTGGTGACATGTTTGTGGGATGATGGAATGGAAAGAGACAGACTCAGGGCCATACAAAGACAACAAGATTTAGGTTTTGCATAAACAAAAAATGAAGACAAGATCCAGATGGCTCCTGGATTTTTGAAGGATATGAAGAATTTGGCACATTAAAGATAAAGATATTAATGGCAGTGAATTCCTACACAAAACACCAAGAAGCTAAAAGTCAGGAATGCTGACTCCCACTATTAGAAATTTTATCTCCCAGTCTAGTTCTGAGAGACAGACAAGGTATTGCCACCCTGCACAGATAGAAATCAAAGAATACCTTTTTTTTTTTTTCAACTATTACGTAGAATACTTTGAGGCCAGACGCAGGAATAAAGAATACAATATATACACAAAGATTCATAAATTACATTTTCTATATCTTCCTTTTATTAAAATTACCTCTTAAAATTTGTTTTCTAACAGAAACACCAGATAACAAAGAAGTAAAAATTGGCTATTCATCCCTGGAAAGCTTTCAAAGATGCTGGAAACAATTATTCAGTAAAAGCAATTCAAAACAAAAAAACAAAAAATTTCATTACTAACATGGATAGATCCTTTTGAAGAATTCTAGAGTTATGTAATATTCCATAAAGGACCATTCATGTTGGAAGTGGCTGCCTGGGGCTGGGGGGAGAGGGAGAATGGGAGCTGTTGTTCAATGAGTATAGAGTCTCAGTCATGCCAAGTGACAAACTTTTAGAGATCTCCGGTCCAACGATGTGCAGTTAAAAATTGTCAAGAGGGGAGATTTTATGTTATGTTCTTTTTACCACAATTTTTTAAAAAAGAAGTGGTTCTGGAAAATCAACTTTAAGTGATAACTAATGAATAATTGCAGAGTACTCTTTTTATGCCATTTCAGGTTGTCAGATATCATTGGAATTAATAATTATTATTTACTTGTGTATGTTTTTAAGTTACCCTACTGAATATATTTTAAAAATACACATTACAGCATACCTCTGTATATCTCTTATTTCAATAAACTGTCAGTAGAATGATTCCGTAAAACAGAAATATGTATTTAAATGGCTATTTTTCTAACAGATATAAGTAAGAATAACATGAAACTACAGTTAAAATCAAAGTGTTTCCCCGAATATCAGCAAAATAAATCTTCTACCAAAACATTTCTTAGGAGAGGTCATTTCCTAGCTCAGATCAGTTAGCGAAGCTAAAATATTATTTAAGATGGGACCTTTTTAGAAAAAGTCAATAAAAGTTATTTCCATTTGCTATGATTCACTTATTAAAGTGTAGAGCCCCTAAAACTAAGTGTCTACTCGATTATGCTTCTCCTATGTCATCTAAAGACTAAATCTTTGGAATGTAAAAGCCAGTAAGAACAGAAAACTACACTGTTGTTGCCAGTCTCTGGAAACCCAAGTTTCAAATCTAAAACTTTTTCTTTGAAATCTCATCCAGTGTATTACTGACAGCATTTAGATTTTAGAATATAAAAGTAATCTATAGCCCTAGCCGTTTTGGCTTGGTGGATAGAGCGTCAGCCTGTGGACTGAAGGGTCCCAGGTTTGATTCTGGTCAAGGGCACATGCCTGGGTTGTGGACTTGATCCCCAGTGGGGGGTGTGCAGGAGGCAGCTGATCAATGATTCTCTCTCATCATTGATATTTCTATCTCTCTCTCCCTCTTCCTTCCTCTCTGAAATCAATAAAAATATATTTTTTTTAAAAAGTAATCTAGAGTTATCTTTCAGGACTTGAAAGAATATACCGTATTTTTCTTTTCAGATCTTGTGTTGAGAAATGTGCCTTTTCACGGACAGAGCTGATCCATGATCAGCTTAGTCTCATAATAGAGATATGTTTTTACACTTGATACTAAAACATAGTACACAATTCCAGCCATTCAGCATTGTCACAAAATATCCATATTAAGTTAATTACAGTCACAGGGTTACAGACCAGAATGACTCATAGGAAATAGCAATTCCAAGAGCCTTTAAAAAAAATTGAATATATTGGGATGACATTGGTTAATAAAATCATATAGGTTTCAGGGGTACAATTCTACAATACATCATCTGTATATTGTATTGTGTGTTCACCACCCCAAGTCAAGTCTCTTTCCATCACTATTACCTCCCCCACCCCCGGCCTCCCGCCCCTTTGCCCTGTTAGTCCTCCCTCACCTCTCTTTCCCTCTGGTAATCACCATGCTGTTGTCTGTATCTATAAGGTTAGGGTTGTTGTTTTTTCTTTGCTTAATCCCTTCACCTTTTTCTTAAGATGTCTTAAGATCTATAATAAAGATTTCCCATAACTGATTTTATATGTATGTTTATCTGAAATAAATTAATGAAAACTTACATAATGTTTTAATGCAAAATCTACCCAAAATGTCCTATACTTAAAATTAAAGCTTCACCAATATATTGGACCTACAGATTAAAACCATACTAAATCATTTTCCCAACAATCTTAGGTATGCATTTAGAAAAATAGATGCCATACTATGGCATCTATTTTTAAATGATTCAGCCCCTGTCTTCTTGAACTCCACTCAACTATAACCCCAAATCACCTTTCTATTTGGATTCAACCTCAATCAAAACCAGGAACAATTCTCATCATGAAAGAAAATACATCTGCACCATCAGCAAGTGCAGGAGGCCTTGGGTCCTCATACTTCCGTTTCACCCCCACCATTTGCCTACTGAGTCAATGCTCTCCCTCTAACCCCAGTTGTGTTGGCTAATCTATGTATGTATCCAGACATCTGCTTTGGTTTTCTCTCACCATTTAAAACCCCATCTGGATATAGAGCTTTTCCCTGCACTCAAGCCCACTTGGCTGGGGTCCTGACATCCTGCCTAGTTCTGACAGTCTTGTCAATGAAGGCTGAGCTCTCTTACCTGGACCCTCCCACTACTCAAGGAGGTTCTGCTATATATCACTTGAAACCACAGTTCCATCCGTCTCTTGACTTTTAGTATAGCCTGATGCCTATGGACTCTTTTGGCTGTGTTCCCACCCAGCAGATTAAATCTCCTTGGATAGCCATACCTGCTGGAATCAAGCCCAAGTTCATCAAACTTTGGACTCTGTATGTTGGACTGCAAGAGAATTCCCTCATGAAGTCACCAAACAGCTGGCGTAGGTTTTTGTTCGACAGTAACTGCTTTTTTCACCACCCTCAACCTTCTTTGCTGCTTCAGTCTCAGTGTGCCTTACTTCTTTATACTTTCCCATTCATGATTCTGTAAATACTCACAAATTTAGTTGTGCTATTCTTAACTGTTGTACATGGCAGCTGAAAAATGTTATGGAATATTAAACAATTTATTTTTTTAATTTGAATTTGTAGGTCTACTAATAAAATGTGATACTAATTTTTCACATTGGCAACTACATAGACCTTGAATGGTAGGATTATTAATTGGTTTATTTTTGTAAAATTAATAAGATTTATTTAAATAATTTTGATTTTAAGTATTTATACTTACTATTTATAATTCATATTTCCCCTTATAATGAATATTTTAGAAGAAATATAATTTAGTTTGAAAACAAAATAATTTAAATGTATGAAATTTTTACATAAAATTTATAATTTGATGATAGCATATTTTAAATTTTGTACATTTTGAATATAATTACTTATTTAGAACTTAAAAACGTTTTTATTGATTCCAGAGAGGAAAGGAGAGGGAGAGAGAAAAACACTAATAATGAGAATCATTGATCGGCTGCCCCCTGCATGCCACTTAATGGGGATCGAGCCAACAGCCCTGCAACCCGGGCATGTGCCCTGACCAGGAATTGAACTGTGATCTCCTGGTTCATGGGTCAATGCCCAACCACTGAGCAACACCAGCTGGGCAGTACTTTATTTTTTTTTACTTTATTTTTATTGTTGATACTAGAGGCCTGGTGCATAAAATTTGTGCACGGGTGCGGTCCCTAGGCTTGGCCGGTGATTGAAGTGTGAGCGTCTGGCATAGAAGGGCAGATCCCAGCTGACCTCTGGGCTCTGGGCAGCACCTTGCCCCGATGCACCCACCTCCACATGAGTCATCGGGCCCCCGCCCAGCTTCCTCATTGCCTGGGAGCTGGGCGTGGTCCCGCCCCCCACTGCCACTGCTGGCCGCCGTCTGCAGGGAGATCAACAGGGCAATCCGGCCCTGCTCGCACCCACCTTGGCCGGGCGCTGGCCACTCACCTGCTCCACCATCCTGCTGCGGTCCCACTCTCATCAGGGCCCATCGGGGCCAGCAGTGCCTCCACTGCCGCCTGCTGCCAGTGCCACATAACTGACGCCCGCCATGTTCCATGCCACCTCCTTGTGGTCAGTGCACATTATAGCGAGTGGTCGAACTCCCAGTTGAGGGGACAGTTTGCATATTAGGCTTTTATTATATAGGACTAGTACAGATATTCCTATCTCCCCCACCTCCTTTGCCCACCTACACTCAGGCCCCACCCCCTTCCTTTTGGCTATCACCACACTGTTGTCTGTGTCTGTGGGTTATGCATATATATTCTTTGGCTAATACCTTCACTTTCTTTCATCTAGTACCCCCCCTTCCCTCCACTCTGACAGCTGTCAGTCTGTTCCATGTATCCTTGCCTCTGTTTCTATTTTGTTCATCAATTTATTTTGTTCATTAGATTCCACATATAAGAGATAATATGGTATTTGTCTTTTCTGACTGGCTTTTTTAATTTAGCAAAATAATCTCTAGGTCCATCCATGCTGTCAAAAAAGGTAAGATTTCCTTCTTTTTTATGGCCAAGTAGTATTCCAAAGCGTAAAGCTTATTTATCCACTCATCTACTAATGGGCACTTGGGCTATTTCCAGATCTTAGATATTGTGAATAATGCTGCTATGAACATAGGGGTGCATATATTTTTTCTAATTGGTGTTTCTGATTTCTTAGGATATATTCCCAGAAGTGGGATCACTGGGTCAAAAGACAGTTCCATATATAATTTTTTGAGGAAACTCCATACAGTTTTCCACAGTGGCTGCACAAGTCTGCATTCTCACCAGCAGTGTACTAAGGTTCCATTTTCTCCACATCCTCGCTAACACTTGTTTGTTGATTTACTTATGGTAGCCATTCTGGCAGATACGAGGTGATATTCCATTGTGGTTTTAGTTTGCATTTCTTTGATGATTAGTAACATTGAGCATTTTTTCATGTCTTTTGGCCATCTGTATGTCTTCTTTGTAGAAGTGTCTATTCAGGTCCTTTGCCCATTTTTCAGATCATTACCATTATCAGAAAACATATAAAAATCTTGATTTTAAGAACAGAATTAAGAGTTTGCTGAGATGAGTGCAGAAAATAAATACATTTTATAAAAAGCATATGATGTATAAATTATAGTTATTTGTTTTATGACTTATCAAGACATTACTAGCCCATTAACTGAACATCCAACATGAGTAAAAGTAATTAAATTCATTCAAGCTTTGGTATTTTACCAAATTCAAGTTATATGAGAAAACATAGCTTTACACATGTTTTCTGATTTTGTTGTTATGAAAGTATATTTGTCACAGTAGAAGGAAAGAACATTTTGATTGATTTAAAAGGTAGATGGCATATCCTGGCCAGCGTGGCTCAATAGTTGAGCATCAAACTATGAAGCAGGAGGTCAGGGCACATGCCTGGGCTGCAGGCTCAATCCCCAGTAGGGGACGTGCAGGAGGCAGCTGATTAATGATTCTCTCTCATCATTGATGTTTCTATCTTTCTCTCCTTCTCCCTTCCTCTCTGAAATTAATAAATATATCTATATATATAAAATCCTAAGCGACTGTTACAACCGGTTGACTGAACAACCATCGCTATGGTGCGCACTGACCACCAGGGGCAGACACTCAACGCAGGAGCTGCCCCCTGGTGGTCAGTGTGCTTACACAGCCAACCTCCCTCGGCCAGCCAACCTCCCGGCCCCCAGTGGCCAATCAGGACTGGGCAAGATGGGCCACGATTGGTCCTGATCGCTGGCCAGGTCAAGAGACCCCACCCATGCACAAATTCATGCACCAGGCCTCTAGTATATATATAAAGATAGATGGCATATGGGCCTCCATTTATACTCTTGCCTTGGGCTCCATAATGTTAGGGACAGGCCCAAGTTCCATTTTGTTTTTTAATCACAAGAGCTAAAAAATAATGTGTACTTAATATATAGAGTAATAGAATTTTGTCCTAATTTCTTATCTTTGTTTGTTGCTATTATTTGTGTTTGTGTTGAAGGTGAAAGTGGAATTCTACTTTCTAGACTATCATGTATATGAGCCTCTTATTATGTTGAGATATTTTAAACAACTTTCTAAAGAATGTCATAGAAATATTCATTTATTTTGTTTGATTCTTCTATGGAGTGCAATATTTCATGAGAAGATTTCTCTTCATGGGTAGGTCTCCTGCACTTGAATCAAAGAAATGCTGTGACTTGTCAGAATGTGATGCAGGTGGAGGGGTTATGTGTGCGTCATAATCTGTGTATCTTCATTTCTTGGCAGCTTTGTTGTCCAGTAGAAGAAAAACTTAAGGAACAGCTGAAATCTGTTTCTTATCATCATATTTTCCAGAGAATGGAGCAAGTCCTCCTGTCATCTGTTGGCTCAGCATCCATCTATGCCGTTCGTTCTGTAAGATTTCCCTTGAGATAAAAATGTTGAAAGACAGCTTCATTCCTTTCGTGCTCCAGTTCTTTGCATAAGACCTGCTTCATAAATGCACATCAGTAGAGTAGGACTGTACGTGGTCCAATTCTCAAGTGATCTATTTAAAAATTTTAATTTATAAAATAAAAATACTTTATTTAATCCTTTCACCATACTATAACCCAACTATGTTATCTGTCCTGTTATTTATCTTTTCCTGTGTATTTTGTACAAATCTGGTTCTTTAAATGATGAAAATGACTGTAAGGAAAAATTATATTTCCAGAGGATGGCATATATATATATATATCGTGCAGGGCACTTCTGAACAATCCTAAACCATGGCAAGTCATTATGACGAGAGACAGAGGACTGTCTGGGAGAGAAGGACTTCAGTCAAGTCGATGGCATTTATGACTTTGTGCAGTGACATGGTCCTTTATCTGAAAAAAGTATTAGCTACAATATTCTGGATGCATTCCCTGTTGGTCAATGGTATGTTGTCCAATTGGTAACTATTATGCAGAAGTTATCTAAATCCTGCCACTTCAATTACATTCACTGTCCTCACACACTTCCTATCAGGAATGGTTGTGTTAATGTGCCAGTTAAAACAGCTGTTGCATCTGATGTCTGAGAAGCTGTGATCAGGAGAGCAAAGAGATTCTCCCATACACTGCCAATGTCAAAGTTAGAGATTTGCCAAGTAAATAAATAAATAAGTTTCTTTTGAAGTATCCCCAACTGCTCCTCATTTACTTTAATATATTCCTTTACCACAACTTGTTTATTAATTTTCAAAAGGCAACCTGGTTACACTTATTTTGTGCTTTCAAGATTTCCCAGACATTCCAATTAAAATACACAGACGGACTCCTCTTGGTGATTACACTAAAGACTGACTACTTTTGTCAATTGTGTTGTGTATATAAAAACAGCACCACAAGTGCATACATGGCACACTTTTTGTTAGCATGATGCTATTTTACCTCACACATGATTGCTGCCTTTTGGTACACCAACATTTTGTTTCCAAATAGGTACTTAGATAAAAAAAATAATCTTTACTTTGCTTCTTTAAATAATTAATAAGATCTATCTAGTTTTCCATTTTGAAAACAGAGAAGAAATAAGAACTATGTCCTGACCACAATTAAGAATACGTATTGTTTGATCTTTTCCTCCTCTTCTACATTGAGCATAAAGATTTTTTAAAAAAAATTCCAACATCTGAAAAATCCAAGTAAATTGAAAAAACCCCAGAAGTTTGTTCCTCTTATCATGGTTAAAGACAAATCCCCCGATAGGGCTGGCACCCAGTGGTTGCCTAAGTGCTTGCTGAACTGAATTAATCCACGCATTCTCTGCATTTATCTCCACAAAAAGGTGGTTTAAAGAATCAATTTGAGGATTGATTTTTTAAAAACTTGGCTTCTATGATAAAGTCCACTGAATACCATATGTTAAATCGTTAACTGTATTAGAAAGTGATGAGTACCAACAGTGGAGAAAAATATGCTACAGTTATTTATTTATACAAGCAGTCTTCCTATTTTTATATATTTTTTTTCAGTTACTAAAATAGAACAGTAAACCAGAGGGCAACACATTCCATCTCTCTACCACCAGATGCACATGATGGAACTATTGCTCGTGAGGAGGATGCTTGTTATTCATCTGTGATCATCAAGAAACCCATGGAGAGTGATTATGTGGTCTATGTCCTGCTGACCTGTTTTAAAGCAAATAAGTGTTCATCTGTATACTCTTGATTTTGTTTTGAAAACAATGACCACTTAGAATGAGCAAGAGAGCTTCAGAAAACGTATGATTATCATAGATATAAAGTGACGTGGGAGGCTCATTTAGCTCTGTTACACAAATCTTGGTGCAAGGAAGTGGGCCATTGTTTACTGCATAAGTGAAGTATCTAGGAGATGTCCCAAAGATCTTGTACAAGGTAGAATTTCTTAGACTATTCAGTTTACCACGTGTTTGCACAAGTTTTATTGAGTACTTTCTACTTACAAGATGCTAGGCGTATAAAGACGAGTTTGACGTAGCATAGTTTCTATCACCAAGGAATGCAAAAGTGAGATGGCTATCATTACCCCTCTGGTAGTTTGCCATGGATTGCACAGCTGAAGCCAAGTTTCTAAGAGCAAAGGCACTTGGTGAGTAGTTGTCCAATTGGTAACTATTATGCAGAAGTTATGGTGACCTTCTTCAGGACAGTTAACAAGATTAATGGAAATGCATTACTTCTGCCCTTTGGCATTTAAACCCCCCAGTGCTCTTACTCCTCAGCCATACATTGGCATTCCCTCCTCTCCTGTGCAGACTTCTCTCCTTCCCTAATGGTGTGTCACATTTGGCACCAATCTCTCTTCCCTCCCTCCTCTCTCTCCCTGTATTGCTATTTTAGTGGATGCAAATCTTAGTCCCCCAAATAAGGTGAGTAAGGAACATCACATTGCTTAATTAATTTAAATAGAAAAGATAGCTACCTGGAGTTGTGTGGGGAAGCACGGGACTTGGTTGGAAGGTCTGTAAGGAGGATTCTCTGAAAGGTCAGGGGCCTCTGAGAGGACCTTGCCAAAGGTAGCAGCCCCTACCTTGACTTTTCCAAACAAGTCCCATTCCTTAGGGTGTTTTGCTAGAATCTTTATGTTTAGTCTTTAAAGAACCGACCTTGTAGAAGCATATACTTCTACTTTCTCAAGGATTCTTACCCTGCTGATTATATCTAGAGCTTAATTTTAGTTCAAGCTGTTATAACTATTAAAACCTAAGGAGGCTGGTGAACAGGGCTACTTGGTGGTGATAGCCAAGTAGTGCCTTATCCCTCTCTTTCACAGAAACGCGTGTTAGAGTAATCATTCATCCATTGTTCAGGATCTGCTGGTCAGCCCCGGCAGAGTTGGGTCATTTGGAAATTAAAACTCAATCATTTGGTGGCCAACTGCTTTCTTTTCCTGAGCTTACGTTACTGATAAAAATGGAAGGGAAGCCCAGCTGGCATGGCTCAGTGGTTGAGTGTCGACCTATGAACCAGAAGGTCACAGTTCGATTCCTGGTCAGGACACATGCTGGGGTTGTGGGCTCGATCCCCAGTGGGAGAATGCATGAGGCAGCCATACAATGATTCTCTCTCTTCACTGATGTTTCTATCTCTCTTTCCCTCTCCATTCCTCTCTAAAATCAATAATATATTAGAGGCCTGGTGCATGAAATTTGTGTACTCAGGGTCCCTCAGCCCAGGCTGCACCCTCTTCCAGTCTGGGAGCCCTTGGGAGATGTCCGACTGAAGGATACCAGTTATAATGGGTTAGGGCCTATCCTAATCCCTATCCCACTGGGAGTGGGCCTAAGGTGTCAGTCAGAAATCCTTAGTGCTACATGGAGGTGGGAGAGGTTCCCACCACTGCTGCTGCACTTGCCAGCCGTGAGCCTGGCTCAGGGCTTCTGGCTGAGCGGTGTTTCCCTTGTGGGAGCAAACTGACCACCAGGAGGCAGCTTCTGCATTGAGCATCTGCCCCCTGGTGGTCAGTGCGCATCATAGTGACTGGTCATTCTGCCATTCAGTAGATTTGCATATTAGCCTTTTATTATATAGGATATTTTTTTAAATGGAAGGGGAGTCCTTCATGCTCAGCTTGTCATGGTTGCTGGAGATAATTCTCATTGCCTAAACTATAAGCCCTTGAAGGTCAGTAGCCTTTCTGCCATGCTTGTGGCCCAAGAATCTCATTGGTACCAAAAATCTCAAGGCCAAATGTTCAGATTTCCAGGGTCCACCAACCTTTTTTTAATATCTGTCACTTTCTTCAGGTACTACAAGGAAGTGGGTTCAAAATGAGAGAATTGCTACTAATCCTGTGAGACTTCAGATTTTTTTTTTTAGCTGTGCCACACAGGTTCCTCTTAAAACAAGGGAGCCCAAAGGCCCTGGATAACTTCTTAGCTCTAGAGAGGGGGTAGAAAAGTATAAAGAACTAAATATAGCCAAAACCGGTTTGGCTCAGTGGATAGAGCGTCGGCCTGCGGACTGAAAGGTCCCGGGTTCGATTCCGGTCAAGGGCATGTACCTGGGTTGTGTACACATCCCCAGTAGGAGATGTGCAAGAGGCAGCTGATCGATGTTTCTCTCTCATCGATGTTTCTAACTCTCTATCTCTCTCCCTTCCTCTCTGTAAAAAATCAATAAAATATATTAAAAAAATAAAGAACTAAATATAAAATCTCGCAATCTTGTTTTTCTCTCTCTTTCTGGGGACTTAACCATCTGTTTCATCTGATTTCTTTTTTTTCTTTTAACATAATAATTGAATGCTTTATTATTAATCAATAATAATAATGTATTTTCTATATTAAATATTATACTTATGTATTAAATATTTAACATATGTATTAATATTTAATTTATATATAAAATATTTATTATATTATCAATATTATTGATCCCATCTGAAAGTTGAAGAAACTGAAGGACAAAAAATATAAATGAAATAGTAGAGCTAAAATTTGAAATTGTGTCTGTTTAGCAACTTCAAAGAAAGTGTAATTTATTTATTTATTTTTAATTTTTTTAAATATTTTTTTTATTGATTTTTTACAGAGGAAGAGAGAGAGATAGAGAGTTAAAAACATCGATGAGAGAGAAACATCGATCAGCTGCCTCCTGCACACCCGCCACTGGGGATGTGCCCACAACCAAGGTACATGCCCTTGACCGGAATCAAACCCAGGACCCTTGAGTCCACAGGCCGACACTCTGTCCACTGAGCCAAACCAGTTAGGGCAAGAAAGTGTAATTTAAATGGGAAAATAATATCCAACATGGAACTATAATTCCAGCGCTGCCACCAAGCTCCTACAAAGTGGGAAATCTTGACAAAATTGCTTTACCTCCTAGCTCTCCACTTTGCTTATCTAGAAATTTAGGTACTTGCTTACAGAGTTTATTTGGATATTACATAAGATGATAGACAATAAACTACTTTGTGAAGTACTGTACAAATATGAGACATTTAGATCATTCTATGATATTAAGCTCTACAAGTTACACATCCAAGGTGATCAATATTTAATAATGATTAGTGAGCTGATTGAGATATCCCCAGGAAATCAGCAAGAGGAATCTTTGTGCAGAATAATAGGAATCTGCTTGTAAGTGAGGAGGAGGTTAGGTAGACTGTCCAGAGTACTGGAGGGTTTGACACAGAAGAAAGTAATAGGTTCCCTCAGAAGATCTAAGGTTATGTTAATTCTTAGAGTAAGAACACCATGAAAAATCACCTTCAGTGACCCCAGTTTACTAAAGATACAAGAGAGTCTCTAGCCATAGCTGAACATCATTTAAGAAATAGATGAAGAGTCATCTGTGAAGAATCCATGTACATTAATTCAAAGGTAAAAAAGTAAGCATTCTTATGGAGCATGTTATAGACTATAAATGAGATTAGAATGTCAGTATGTGTCATGACTAAAAAAAGTACAGTGAAGATAAGTGTTCCATGATCATGAGCCTCAATTCCATTTGTATTCAGTCCAATTGAGACATTATAGACAGAAGTCAGAGAGATTGAAACAAGACCATTTTTTTTACTAAGAATTGTTCATTTTTATTGAGCATATACAAAGTGCTTTATAGGGATTGATTAAACTACTCTTCTCATAATGCTTTGAAGTGTGCTCTTTTATTATCCTCATTTCACAGATGAGGAGAGAGAGGGAAAGGGAGAGGGTGAGAGATAATGAGAGAGAAAAATAATAGGTAAAGAAATGAAATGGACATACTGGTATAGTAAGTGGTAGACCAGTATTTGAACCCAAGAAGTCTGGCTTCAGGACATGGCACTTAATCAGTATATTGTGAAGCTGGATTGGAGAATTTAATTTATCCCTGAAGCTAGAAGTGTCCTCCTAACATAACGTCCCAATATAGATCTCTGCACTGACACTTTGTGGGTTTGGGTTTACCAAGCATCATAAAGAATTATTACTCAAACCACATCAAGCAGAGAGGCCAAAAGTCCAACATCCTGAGAAACTACTGAATTTTCATCCAAATCTCTGACATGTGCCATTCTGAACCAAGGCTTCTAAAAAGGTGTTTTGTCCCTCCACACTGTCTTTCTCTTTGTCAAGTGGGATGCCGATAACTACAGGCTAGAGGACAGCAGAACCACAGATTATAGGTGCTGGGGTCCAACCCCAGTAGGTCCAGGGGTTCCCCAAGGTGTGGACGGAGTCGGCGAAGAAGGAATGACATGGAGACAGCGTTCAGTTGATCAGCAGCCTAGCCAGGATCTCTAGCCAAGTTCTGGTCAGGATCTCCAGCGAAGTTCTGGTTAGGATCTCCAGCCAGGTGCTGTGTCCATGGGGTGTCAACCAATCTCAGACACACAGGGTTTGGAAGTCCATTTTCCACCTGACTCCAGTGCCTAAAACAGTTCTTGCTACTGATCATTTTGAAAGATAGATACAATTATACAGTGGTTCGCCAATTGCTGGGGTCCAACCCCAGCAAGTCCAGGGATCCCCAAAGGTGTGGACGGAGTCGGCGAAGAATGAATGACATGGAAACTGGTTTCAGTTCATCAGCATAGCGAGGTTCTCCCTCCAGGATCTCCAGGGAAGTTCTGGTCAGGATCTCCAACCAAGTTCTGGTGCCATGTTCTCTCGCTAGGTTCTCCAGGTTCTCCAGCCAGGTTCAGTCACCAGGTTCTTTAGCCAGGTTCTATCCAGGTTCTTTTGCCATGTTCTGTCTAGGTTCTCCAGTGAAGTTTTGTAGCCAGGTTCTGTCCAGGATCTTTTGCCATGTTCTCTGGCTAGGTTCTGGTTAGGATCTGATGTTTATTGTCTTGTTGCATCTGTATTTATACCAGCCGATTTTAATCCTGTCAATTTCTATTACAAAGGTTAGGGCGTTTCTTATCTCCATTCCAGGGAGTAAAGATTATGTAGCTTAACTACCCGCCTGGCACTTAATTAAGGGGTTGTATCCCCTCCCTAACCTCAGGGAAAAATCCCCACCTGGGGAAACAACCTTTCTCAGAGAGGTGACCTTGGTTAAAACATATGGCACTAAGGAGAGCAAACATATTAAGAACAATATGCTATATATGCCAGGTCCCTTGAAACATATGCTGTGCAGATGTTTCTTTCCTGCAGCGACTGTGTCAAGCAGCAAGGATGGACCGGCTTCCAGCATATAGGATTCTCAGCCTCTGAATCACATTGTGTTAAAATGTACTCACTAACCAGGAACACCTGCCTTGGATTGTTATGGCAAGAGAAATAAACCTTAATTGTAATTTAATCATAACACACATTAGGACCTATTTGTTATTGCAGCTAACCTTACCTTAACCAAAACAGGAATAGAGAGAGAAAGGCCATATGTGTACACCAAGCTTTAACATATTTTCTCTGCCCACTAGAGAAACATGGATTAATGGATGTCAGGCTCTCTTCATTTCACCAATTATATAAATTGCTTCTTATCCTATGGGGAAAAGCCAGGGAGAAAGATGAAAAAATGAGCAGAAAGCTTTAATCCAATATTAGAAAAGTTTCTATTTTGAGACAGAAATGTGTGAAGAGTGAGAAAATTTGTTTTCCCATTTTGTAGGTATTATTGTCCTTGTTTGAAGGTTGACAAAATTGAGGTACAAAGAGTACCTAAAAATAAAAAATGACTTGCATATACTTGTTTCTATTTAAGCTTTCATTTGTAAGATTATAATTTGATTACACAACAGCAAAACAAAAGGTCTCAAAAGCAAAATGAGTCAATATGAACATAATTATGTTCATTCATTTACTAAAAACCAAAATTAAAGAAACCTTTTAAGCAAAATACCCTTGACAATCCTATATAATAAAGAGGTAATATTTAAATTGACCCTCACACCCTTGTGTCACAAGATGGCCACCTCCAAGTTGTCACAAGATGGCTGGCAGGGGAGGGCAGTTGGGGGCAATTGGGCTGGCAGAGGAGCAGTTAGGTGCAATCAGGCAGGCAGGCAGGAGAGCAGTTAGGAGCCAGCTGTCCCGGATTGTGAAAGGGATGTCTGGTTGCCGGTTTAGGCCCGATCCTGCAGGGGTGCCGGCTGGGCTAAGGGACACTCCCCCCACTGCCCCAGCGCACAAATTTTGTGCACTGGGCCTCTAGTAAAAGTATAAACCAAAATACAATTGATTTAGCCATTATATTCCTCTAAACAGTAATGTGTTTAACTATGAAAAAGAATATCTAGAGAGCATGATAAGAAAATATGGCTTAACTCCTTGGTTTTGAGGAAGAAAGACATATATTAGAGCAGTCAAGTTTTCCCACAAATTCAGAATCTCGACCTTAAAGTGGTTCTTTATTGCCAGGCAATTATTAACTCATGCCATGCTGAGTCCCTAGAATTTCATATTAAAGCTGATTCCCAACCATTTCCATTCTCCTTGACATCTGGGTCTCTCCAGAGTCTTTGAATAATGGAACCTTGCTGATGGCTCCAAGGAAAATGAAAGCTGGATATAAAAATAAAGTAGCATGAAAGCTGGAAGTGGGGTTTGCAGGAGAGAGACTCTGGCTGGATGTGGTCCTTGGATAATGACAAAGGCTCTGAGAAGCTTAAATGAACTGAAGAAAGTGGGATAGCAGCAGAATCTCAATTTATTAATGTAAAATACAAAATACAACTGTCTCATTCACAGGATCGGCACATTCTTTCCCATGTGCACCTGCACAGGAGAATCTACATCAGTATCAGAATTTACTCTGTGAAAGGGCTGGCGCAGCAAGAGGGCTTGATAGCCCAGGATGAGTGCTTTCTCTTCCTGTAATCAGGTCACCCTGAATCTGAAGGTTTCTTGGAAAGCAGGAACCTGGGATAGGAAGTTTGGATAAATGTTGAACCTTCTCCAGCTGTTCTCCTGGGCCCTTTTCTTCTCATTCTCTATCCTTTCCTTAGGCTACCTCACCCACACACATGACTGAATTGAAGCAGATTCAAATTTGTATCTCCTGGGCTCAACCTCTTCTCTGAGTTCTAACCCATCAATTTAACTGACTACCTGACATTTCCACTTGAATGTCTCAAAGGCATCTCAAATTTGCTCTCCAAGCCAACTCACGAGGTTCCCCCCAAAAACCATCTCCCCCAGTGTTCTGTGCCAGTGAATGGCCCTGCGTTCATCTGGCTGCAGAAGAGGAGTCATCCTTGATCATGTCCTCACTCTCATCACCTTGATAAACAATTCTTTTCCAAGTCCTGTTGATCCTAGGTTCTACAAAAATCTCACCAACCTCTACACTTCAATCTGTCATCATCAACAAAATCATGTTCAAATTACCCTCATCTCTCACCTGGACAATTATAAGAGCTTCCACCAGATCTCCATGCTTTCATTCTCCAATGCATCCTTCATATTTTAACTATAATGGCATATTTAAAACATTTATTGCTACCTCCAATCCCCGCCAGCAATAATTTCCCACTGCTATTAGGATAAATACAAATTTCCTAAATGCTATTGAGGTTCTGCATGGTCACAGTGTCCCTTTCCAATTTCATCTTCCTCCTCTGCCCTCAACCCCCACAGCTCCAACCACCCTCGTGTGTCAGTATCTCATATTTGCTATATCTCTCATAGCCACAGCAACTTGGCACATAATGTCCCTCCTCTCCAGCACACCCTTGTCTCTATCCCCTCTTCATAGAGTTACTGCTGCACATCTTTCAGATCTTGGCTCCAATAGCACATCCTCAAGGAATCCTTCCTTGGCCTCCTGACTTGGACCAACTGCCCTCATCTAGGCTCTCAGAGCCCCATTTATCTCCTTCGCAGCCCTTATCACCATTGCTGTTTCATATTTGTAAGCTTTGCGATGGAAATAATTGTGTCTGTTTTTATTCATGATTTTGTGACCCAGAGCTTTTTTCTTTGCCCATAATAGGTACTCAATAGTATTTGTCAAATGAGTACATAAAAAATGATGAGTAGAATATATACTGGTGGCACCAGGAAGAGATTGCTCGATGCATCTCTCTCACCCTAACAA
The DNA here is from genome assembly GCF_028538775.1 of Myotis yumanensis. Lineage (NCBI taxonomy): Eukaryota > Metazoa > Chordata > Mammalia > Chiroptera > Vespertilionidae > Myotis > Myotis yumanensis. The sequence continues at coordinate 135,881,628 of NW_027223754.1, forward strand.
TGGGCATGCATTTAGAACCAAACATTTGAAGTCAGATGTCTTTGTTCCTTGTCCCAGGATGCCCTGCTGATATCTGCATGGGCCCTGGAGCCAGGCTGTCAGGATTAGAAGTCATTCTACACCACTTAATTGTGTGGCCAGGGCAAGTTATTTAACTGCTCTGAGTCTCAGTCTTTTCATCTATAAAACTGGAATAATTTGGTACTTAAATAATTGGATAATTATGAGAAATAATATCGAGGCTACCCACACTAAGTTTTCAATAAAGGTTAGCTATTATTACTATTATAGGTCTCTCTCTCTCTCTCTCTCTCTCTCTCCCTTTTCTCTCTGTATTTCTAAGTCTGATCAGTGGTTTGTTACCAGTGGGTAGAGTTCCACATCCCCATCTGTTGCTTGTGGGAGTAGAATTCTTGTGATAATGGGGAAAATAAGACATTTGGGGGGTGGGGGCTAGTAATCTGAATCTGTGCCGGTAACCTGCCTTCTAATGCACACTCTTGCTGGCTAACAATTAACTCCATTGATGCCTGTCCTGTCCTGCAGAACCTGTTTCCCAGAACACTCCCATTTTACAAAGGGGCCAAAAGCTGTAACAGCTTAGCTAGAGGGGAGGTCACCGGCACCACCCAGACCAGGTACTAGATACAATCTAACTCCCCCATTCCAACTGACTCAGGAGGGGCTGTGCAAGCCCACCGCAAAAGCCTGGTAGTTAGGAAACAGATAGAAAACAAAGAAACCGAGGGGCATAAAGGGAAAGCTTCCTCCATATTCACTCACTCAGGATTTGGAGAACTGACCCCCCAAGTCACTGCACTAGTACATCTGAAAATAAATGGGTTTTCCTGGCTCTCCAAGTACTTACTACCTGTGTATTTTTCGGTCGCCTTGTAAATTCTGTAACAATATCATGAGAAAAAGGAATTTTCTGAGACTCGCACAGGAGGAGAAAGTATTGTAGAAAGCTTTATTTCTATAGAATTGCACCCCTGAGTTTCTCTGGTCCCATTTCTCTTTGTTCTGACAAGGAAGAAGTGTAGCTGGGCCTTCAGTAGACCTAAAATGAAGTCCAGTGTCCAGAGTTCCTGTTCCATGTCAGAGCAATCTAATCCAGCATCAGGCGAACTTAGTTTGCATTCCCCGTTGCAATCCATCAGTCCTTTGCATGTAGGGTCTGCAGGGCCACATGGTTATGGAGGAAACATGGGCAAATGCAAGGAAGCAGGAACAAGAGAGTCAGGAGCACCAGGAGCCACAAGCCAAGAGCCAAGAGCACCAAAAGCAAACTCCTTTATTTGGGGGATTAAATCTCCTCAAATTGTCCTGACTATTCTGGCCATTGATCTGTTTACAGGTTTGACTGACAGGCATCTTCCCTAGTCATCCCAACTCACTGGACATTCATTCATCTCCCCTTTGTTGGGTCCCTTCCCCCAGTGACAGGTGGTTCCCTGGGGAGTGTGAAATTGCAGCTTCCTGGTGAAGCTGCCCAAATGACAGGCCTAAGATGTCTGGCCTCCCTTTTGCTCCTTTCCTACTAATAATAGCCAGCTAATTACAACAATGTCAGTTTCATACTCTGAGTCTTTTTGTAATTATGTTAGTATTTACGGTCAGTATCCCCTGTCTTTTGAGAGATAGAAACTGCTGGTACATGGTATAATTTAAAAGGATAAAGATCCCACCACTCCCCCACATGAATACAGATATGTGATATATGTAACTTATAACCCAATCTTCCTTACTACCACTCCTCTGAAGGGACAGTCCTCCTACGGAGGCCTTTGATAACTTCCCAAATCTTCTCTCCTCCAACTGAACAACCCAAGTTCTTGTTCATATAACACTTTCTAAAATTTGTATAATTCTATTCACATCCTAGTTCAATTACATTCCCTCTCATGGATGCTGTGCCCAGAACTTAGTGCAATGCATGACCTTACTCATCACTGGCCAGTAATATATAACTTGTGAGTATGTTTATGGATAAAGCTCCACTAATGCAGACTATTTTAAACTGAGAGTCAAAAAAGGTTTTTGGGTTGAAAAGTGTCCCTCTAAAGTTCATGTCCTTCTCAGAATCTCAGAATGTGACCTTATTTGGAAATAAGGTCATTGAAGATGTAATTAGTTAATATGAGGTCATGCTGGAGTAGGGTGGGCCCTTAACCCAATATAACTGATGTTTTTACAAAAGACAAGAGAAACAGACTGATACAAATAGGAGAATACCAGATGTAAGGGTGATCTGGCTGCGACAAATGTCACCCCATTGATCGCCAGGGTTGATTCGGCTGATCTGGCTGGTTAGAAGGGTGTTTCCCTTTTCCCTCACCGATCCATGTGCATCCCTCTGGAAGCTGTACGCTTAGTCTAAGAGGACCACCTTCCCTTGAGAGGATAGGACTGGTCTTCGGTCAAGGGTATACGAGTAGCCGCACTCCCCTGCTATAACCTTCAAGCAAACTCTCAAATAGGAGAATATCATATGAAGACAAAGATCTGAAAAAGAATGATGCCATATGACGACAGAAAGAGAGAGGGAGATTATGCAGCTGCAAGCTAATGAATGTCAGGGATTGCCAGCAACCACTAGCTCTTTCTGAGCCCCCAAGTAGGAACCAATTGAGGCAGCACCTTGACTTTGAGCTTCTGGCCTCCAGAACTGTGAGAAAATAATTTTTTTGTTTTGTTTTAAGGCTCAAAAATTTTTTTGCAAACAAAAAAATAAAGTCAGATCCCCTGTAAGTAACTTCCACTCCCTCCTCCTCCCCACCACTCTACTTGTACCTTAAACAACAGACTACTTAGGTGACTTTGCATATCTTGGGTCTACTGTGTGTTGGTCTCAACATTCCTCAGTATTCAGTATCTGGGAGGCCTTGCCACAGCCCAGATAACTAACCACAAAGGAAAATGTGGCTGGACCTACACTTGACTCTTGCCACAGGCATTGGAATTAATACTATGCTTATCTTAATGACAAATCTGAAGGCTTTCGAAAAATGAAATGACTTTGTTAATGCTCCTAAAAACACTTTATAAAGAACACTGAAAATATGAACAAATTTGACAGATTTTTGCCTCTTCCTCCTTTTCAGTTATGGTATTTAGGCAGTAAAATTGAAATTTGGCACACTATTTGCATGTGGTCAAGAGCACAACATTCAGCTTCCTGTGTTTTCTCTATCTCCCTGTGAATCATTATCCCCATTGCTGTTAGGAGCTCTCTGCTTGCCAACTCTAAGTCTCCCCTCTTCCCTTCTGCACAGGTTGAGCCTTGAAAAGACTGTGGTCTTCATTTTCATCTCAAATACAGGGCTGTCTCTCTAAGAAAATGTGTTTGCAAAGCATCTCAGTCTCACCAACCTGATGCTTCTCAAAGTGCTGCCCTTCAAACTGTGGGAGAGCAGGGATGCTGCTGTGATTGCGAGTTAGATTTTCTACCACCACTAAATCACACTTGGCTTCCTTTGTGGCAGCAAGGATTTATCCCAGCCTTGCTGTGTGCAGAGCGTGTGTCAGAATAATAGAATTCTCCTTTGCTCAGGGGCCTGGGACCAGTGGCCAGAACAGGACTGACCCCGGATAAAGCAATTCCGACTAAACGCATTTCCTGAAAAATCTGCATCTACAATAACATTGCAGTTAGAAAGCCAGTATACATTCAATCTTTGTTATAAAATGGGATGCCAAAAACTTAAACCCACAATAAAAGCCAGTGACTTTGCAGTCTCAGTAAGGGACTGTCAGGAGGAAGAATTGTTGCTATTAAAAAATTATGGGAAAAGCAGAGACATTAATTTTACATGTCTTATATTACTGTGTTTACAATCTGTTATGTTTTAGATAAAAGTCTAGAAAAGCTTTCTCATACTTTGTATGCAGCTTTGTTTCAGTGTACTCCGCCAGGGGAAAATAATAAGGAAAAATCAAATAAATATGTTTGTGCATAAGGAAAAAATAATTTGGTTGCTAAAGGGAAAATTTATCAGGTTGAAAGTTACTCCCGAGAGATAGTTTTTGTGAAATCAAGGTTTGCTTTTTTCTTCTTTAAACCTGCTTTGATCTTCCAACTTGTCATTTGTGGAAAAGCTCAAAGTCATGAAAAGTATCAAAATGTATAATCATTAAAAACCACAAAATTCTGAAGCAAAACATATGTAAAATATCAGGAATTCAAGTCCTGAAAAAATACCTAATGTTTCCAAAATCAAAGCAGACTGTTATATTGTTGAAATTAAGATAAAAATAGCAAAACACTCTTTCTGTGTTTCTTTATAGCAGGGAGATTTAATCTCCCATTTATAGGGAATCTCTTAGGATGTTTGCAACTATCTGTTCTCAAATGATCCTCATAGTTATTCTGCTTAGATCTCTCATCAGAGTCAGGGACTTTCTGCATCTCTACCTTTTGATTATAGTTGGGTATCTAGTCTAAAAATCATTTTGTTTTTTGGCAGGTGGATGTCCAGTTTTCCCAACACCTTTTGTTGAAGAGACTGTCCTTTTCCCATTGAGTGTTCTTGACTTCCTTGTTCATTCAAGATCAGCTGACTGTATATATGTGGATTTATATCTGGGCTCTCTGTTCTGTTCCATTGGTCTGTATGTCTGTTTTTATGACAGCACCATACTATTTTGATTACTGTAGCTTTGTAACATATCTTTTGTTGTTGTGTTAATCCTCACTGGAGGGTATTTTTTCCCACTGATTTTTAGACAGAGTGGAAGGAAGGGGGAGAGACAGAGAGAGAGAGAGAAACATTGATGAGAGAGCCACATAGATTGGTTGCCTCCATCATGCATCTGACTGGGCTAAGGATCGAGCCAGCAACTGAGGTGCATGCCTTTGACTGGAATTGAACCCAGGGCCCTTCAATCCATAGGCTGACACTCCAAACACTGAGCCAAACTAGCTAGAGCTGTAACTTATGTTGATACAGGAAGTGTGATGATTCCAACTTTGTCCTTTCTCAGGATTGCTTTGGCAATTAGTGGTCTTTTATGATTTTACTAGAGGCTCAGTGCATGAAATTCATGCACGGGTAGGGTCCCTAGACCTGGCCTGCAATCAGGGCTGATCTTCCCCAGCTGCCGGCACTGGCCCCACCCCCCGCCACCAATGCTGATAATCCTGTGTGTGGGGTGACCTGTGGGGTGATCGGGGCCCTGCTAGCTCACACCCAACGTGGCCTGGTGCCTCCCATGTCCACCACCACCCATCCCCGGGTCCACGTTCTCCATCAGGCAATAGGAGTCTGCTGGCTGGGGAGAAGAACCAAGAGATTGGCCGGCAGGCCCTGATTGGGTCCTGCGGGCTGGGGGCAGTTCCTGCATTGAGCATCTGCCCCTGGAGGTCAGTGCATGTCACAGCAATTGGTTGTTCTGCCGTCCAGTTGATTTGCATATTACGCTTTTATATATACAGATATGATTGTTAGATTGTTTTTTTTTCTGCACATTGTAGTGTGTATAGTTAATAATTCTATTTTTATTTATTACTTAAGGTATTACATACATGTCCTTATTCCCCCATTGCCCCCCCCACTCCCATTTATACCCTCACCCCCTGGTGTCTGTGTCCATTGGTTTGCTTATATGCATGCATGCAAGTTCTTTGGTTGATCTCTCCCCTTTACCTCTACCGTCCCCTACCTTCCCTCTGAGGTTTGAGGATCTGATTGATGCTTCCTTGTCTCTGGATCTGTTTTTGTTCATCAGTTTATGTTGTTCATTATAATCCACAAATAAGTGAGATGATGTGATATTTATCTTTCTCTGACTGACTTATTTCACTTAGCATAATGCTCTCCAGCTCCATCCATGTTGCCACAAATGGTAGGAGTGCCTTCCATTGTGTAGATGTACCACTGTTTTCTAATCCACTCATTTGCTGATGGACACTTAGCAAATGAGTGCTGTTTCCAAATCTTAATTATGGTGAATTTTACTGCTATGAACATAGGGGTGTGTATATCCTTTCTGATTGGTGTTTCTAGTTTCTTGGGATATATTCCTAGAAGTGGGATCACTGGGTCAAATGGGAATTCCATTTTTAGTTTTTTGAGGAAAAGCCACACTGTTCTCCACAGTGACTGCACCAGTTTGCATTCCCACCAGCAGTGAAGGAGGGTTCCTTTTTCTCCACATCCTCGCCAGCACTTGTCGTTTGTTGATTTGTTGATGATAGCCATTCTGACAGGTGTGAGATGGTACCTCATTGTCGTTTTGATTTGCATCTCTCAGATGATTAGTGACTTTGAGCATGTTTTCATATGTCTCTTGACCTTCCTTATGTTCTCTTTCAAGAAGTATCTATTTAGGTCCTTTGCCCATTTTTTTATTGGGTTGTTTATCTCCCTTTTTTAAGTTGTATGAGTTTCCTATAAATGTTGGAGATTAACCCCTTATCAGTGATAACATTGGCAAATATGTTCTCCCATGCAGTGGGCTTTCTTGTTGTTTTGTTGATGGTTTCTTTTGCTGTGCAGACGCTTTTTATTTTGATGTAGTCCCATTTGTTTATTTTCTCTTTAGTTTCCAATGCCCTAGGAGCTGTATCGGTGAAGAAATTGCTTCGGCATATGTCTGAGATTTTGTTGCCTTTGGATTCCTCTAGTATTTTTATGGTTTCCCTTCTTAGATTTAAGTCCTTTATCCATTTTGAGTTTATTTTTGTGTATGGTGTAAGTTGGTGGTCTAGTTTCATTTTTTTTTTTTTTTTTGCATGTATCTGTCCAATTTTCCCAATACCATTTATTAAAGAGACTGTCTTGACTCCATTGTATGCCCTTGCCTCCTTTGTCAAATATTAATTGAGTATAGTGGTTTGGGTTGATTTCTGAGTTCTCTATTCTATTCAGTTGGTCTATATGTCTGTTCTTGTGCCAGTGCCAGGCAGTTTTGAGAACAGTGGCTTTGTAATACAACTTGATATCTGGTATTGAGATCCCACCTACTTTTTTCTTCTTTCTCAGGATTGCTGCAGCTATCTGGGTCTTTTTTTATTCCAGATGAACTTTTGGAGAGTTTGTTCTAGGTCTGTAAAATTGTCGTTTTGATTTGCATCTCTCAGATGATTAGTGACTCCCCATTTTTAATGGGGAGTGCATTGAATTTATATATTGCTTTGAGTAGTATCGACATTTTAATGATGTTGAGTCTACCAATCCATGAACACGGTATGTTCTTCCATCTGTTTATGTCTTCCTCTATCTCTTTTTTCAATGCTTTGTAGTTTTCTGAGTACAGATCTTTTACCTCCTTAGTTAAGTTTATTCCTAGGTATCTTAATCTTTTTTTTTTTTTTTTTGGTGCAATGGTAAATGGGATTTTTTTAAAATCTCTCTTTCTGTAAGTTCACTATTGGTGTATAAAAATGCCATAGATTTACTGGCATTAATTTTTTATCCTGCTACATTGCCAAATTTATTTATTAAGTCTAATACTTTTTTGATGGAGTCTTTAGGGTTTTCTATGTACAGAATCATGTCATCTGCAAATAATGACAATTTTACTCTCTCTGGCAGCCTTTAAGATTCTTACTTTGTCATTGATGTTTGCCAATTTAATTATGATGTGTCTTGGTGTTGGTTTTATTGGGTTCATCTTATTTGGGACTCTATGTGCTTCTTGGACTTGTGTGCTTTTTTTCTTGCCAGTATCAGGGAAGTTTTCTATCATTATTTCTTCAAACGGGTTTTCTATTCCTTGCTCAGCTTCCCCTCCTTCTGGTACCCCTATTATGTGGATGTTTCATTTTGTGTTGGCCTAAAGCCCCCTTAGGCTCTCCTCTTGCTTTTTAAGTTTTCTTTCCAGTTGCTGCTATGTTTGTGTGTTTTTTCCTACCATGTCTTCTAATTCACTGATGCGGTCCTCAGCCTCTTCTAGTCTACTGTTTAAGCCTTCCATTGTGTTCTTTATTGCAGCTATGTCATTCTTCATTTCCTCTTGGTTCCTTTTCATGTTGGTGACATTCTCATTCAGCTCCTTATAGTTCTCATTGAGTTGTGTGTATTTGTCATCCAGTCATTTGAGTATCCTTATAACCATTACTCTGAATTCTCTCTCTGACATGTTACTTGCCTCCATTTCACTCAATTCCCTTTCTGGTGATTCCTCTTTTTCTTTCCTTTGGGGATTTTTTTTGTCTCCCCAGTTTCTGTAACATTTTAATTGTTTCTGTGTCTTAAATCCAACTGCTTTGCTACCCAGGTTCTTTTGGGGGTGATGCTAGAGGTACAGTCTCTCAGGTCTCCTGGGCTTGGTGATCTAGTGGAGATCCCTACTGGATATATTTGGGTTCTCTTGATGTAGTTGGATCTTGAATGTTAGTTTCTTATTCGTGGATAAAGTCTCTTCATGGATTGGCAATGTGACTCACCCCCAGCTTCATTGTGCTAGCTGTTTTGGATGTGATCATGGTTTCTGCTCTTGTGGAAAAGGTTGTCTGAAGTCTCACTGGTATGTGTTCACTGTTGCGTTCCCAGAGCCCACTGCCGGGGAGGAAGGAGTCTTGGGGCCTGAAGCTCAGGTACTGTGACTTTGGCCAGTGTGGTGTGACTCTTGCTGGATTAGTGTCACTCTGAAACTCACTACAAGGGGCCTGGAGCCCGTGACAGTGGGGGGGGGGGGGGGGCGGGCAGGTGTCTCATAGTCTGTGGTTGAGGCAGTGGGACTCTGGTCAAAGTGATTTCCCTCTCTGAATCACGAGGGAGTTCAGGATCCAGCAGCTGGGGATGTGGGAATCTCAAGGTCTGTTGCTGAAACAATGTGACCTTGTCCAGGGAGGCAAGTCCTCAGTAACTTGCCAAGCTGTCCAGAGGTAGGTAGCTGGGGGGGTGGGGGTGTCATGGATCCTACTGAGGGAGTCATGCACACTTGATTGGAGAGGCACATGCCCAGTGGCAGCACACAGAGAAGCCCAGGAGCTGTCTGCAAGGGGTGTGTGCTCATGGGGCCCACACACTAGATTGGAGAAACTGTGGTGTGCCACCGGCCCCATAGAGGGAGAAGTTCCAGTTTCTGCTTCAGGGGATGTGTGCCCTTGGTTGGATACACATACCCAGTGGCTGCTTACAGAGGCGCCCAGGAGCTGACTGCTGGGGCAGTGGGCTCAGGGGGCCCTTGTGTTGGAGAGGCACTACCACAGGGACTGGATGCCAGTGGCCGGGGTTGTGCTTTGCGGTGGCTCAGAGAAGCACCCAGGGGCCACCTGGCAGGGCAGTGGGCTCAGGGAGCTTGTGCAATGGATCGGTGGAACTGCAGTGACCAGAGGTCGGCAGCTGAGGAGGGAGAAGTCCGAGTTTCTGCTGCTGGGGCCATGAGCCCTTGATTGGATAGGAGTGCGCCTAGTGGCAGCTCACAGAGGCACCTGGGAGTCACCTGCTGGGGTGGTGGCCTCAGGGGGCTGCGTGCTGAAACCACACGACCACGGTGTCTGTGGGTAGGCAGCTGGGAAAGGGGAAGTCTGAACTTCTACTGCCAGGGCCATGCGTCCTTGTTTGGACATGAGTGCGCCCAGCCAGGGCTCAGGAGGCACCCAGGAGCCGCCTATAGGGGCAGCAGGCTCAGTAGGCCTGTGTGCTAGAAAGGTGCAACTGTGATATCCAGAGGTCAGCAGCCGGGGAGGGGGATGTCCCAGTTATTGCTGCCTTGTGCCCTTGGTTGAAATTGCTCCTGCCTAGCGGGTGCTCACAGAGGTCCCCAGGAGCCATCTGTTGGGGTGGTGGGGCTCAGAAGGCCTGTGCAGCAGAAAGGCATGACTGTGCTGTCTGGAGGTTGGCAGCCATGGAGTGGGAAGATTCAGTTTTTGCTTCCGGGACCTTGCGCCCTTGGTTGGCTTCTCGTGTACCCAGTGGCAGCTCACAGAGGCACCCGGAAGCTTTTTGCCAGGCCAGCACACTCAGAGGGGCTCTTGTGCTGAAGCTGCCTGACTGAGGTGTCTGTGGGCAGGCAGCCAGAAGGGGGGGATGTCTGAATTTCTATTGCCAGGGCTGTGCATCCTTGTTTGGATATGGGTGTGTCCAGCGAGGGCTCACAGAGGCACCCAAGAGCCACCTTTGGTGCGGTGTGCTCAGGAGGCCTCTGTGCTGGGAAAGCGCAACTGTGGTGTCCAGAGGTCAGCGGCTGTGGAGTGGGAAGACTCAGTTTTTGCTGCCGGGGCCTTGTGTCCTTGGTTGGATTAGCGCAGAGCCCTGTGGTGGCTCACAGAGGCACCTGGGGGCCGTTTGCCAGGGCAGTAAACTCAGAGGTCCTTGCATTGAAGCCGCGTGACTGAGGTGTCTCTAGTTAATAATTCTTATTGTAGACTTAAAATTTTGTTAAGAGGGTAGACCTCATGTTAAGTGTTCTGACCACAATAAAATAAATAAGATAAAAGCCATATTAAAGCAGCATGTCCTAAATTAAACACACTCCCTCAAAGCTTGGACTTCATCCAATGGCGCCTCTCCTCTAAGTCTGGACTTTGTCCAATGGGCCTTGTCTCATTAAAGGCCTCACCATTTGCATAATATGCAAGTTAAGGATCCATTCTTGACATTCCCTCTCCCTTATCCTCATGTCTTATTTTTCACAAATTCCTGCCAGTTTTAAACATCTCTTAAATTTGTTCCCTTTTCTCTAGCTCTGCTATATCCATCCTGCTTCATACCAGTCTCATCACTTACCTGGATGAGAAATATTCCATCACGCTAGCTTCATATCTTGTTGCTTTCTTACACGCCATCCTGCGGCAGCCAAAGTTATTATTCAGAAACAAAAATCTTGTCTTCACTCATAGATACAAAATCCTGAGTACTGTTGCCCCTGACTTGTTCCCCATATACTCCTTCACCAATCTCCTTGCTCTCAACAATCCAGTTTCACTAGTTTCTAGATTTCTCAAAATTGTTAAGTTCTATGTCTGCTAAAGGTCTTTGTACATTTTGTGCTTTGCCTAAGACTTTTGTACAGTCACATGACATGCTTTCCCTAGCCCACTTTCCCTCTGAGCTACCACTCCCTTCCTTTAAACCTCAGTATGTACATAACTTCATGAGAAAGCTTTCATTGCCCTCCTCCCAGGTCAGTTAGCCCCTCCCTGCTCAGAGTCCCTCTTTTTTCTAATTACAGGTAAGACAGTGTGTAATTTTATATTTGTGTGATTATTTGAAAACTGTCTCCTTCCCCCTCTCCCTTCTTAGCTATATGCTCCAACATGATTTGTTTTGCATATCAGTGTGATATAACCACAATTTTATTTCAAATAAATATTGAAGAATGAATGAATGGGTAGTTCTGATCTCTATGAAGAAATTACACAATATGAGTGTGAGAACTCAAAGAGTGTAGAAAGACCCTACTGGCTTCTCCCATTTCTTTCCTCATGGCCATTTTTATAATCATCCAATCAGATCTTTTAGCTCCATTGAGCCAAAGACCTATTTGTTGTACCATTTTTTTTTTAAAATATATTTTATTGATTTTTTACAGAGAGGAAGGGAGAGAGATAGAGAGTTAGAAACATCGATGAGAGAAACATCGATCAGCTGCCTCCTGCACATCTCCTACTGGGGATGTGCCCGCAACCCAGGTACATGCCCTTGACCGGAATCGAACCTGGGACCTTTCAGTCCGCAGGCCGACGCTCTATCCACTGAGCCAAACCGGTTTCGGCATGTTGTACCATTTTTTAAAAAGGCAATAATGCCATTTTTTAATAACTTGCTTGGGGATATTATGTCAGAGTTCCAGCAGAAAGCAGGATACATTTAAAATGAAAAGACTGGTTGAAAAAGTTCTTATTGAAGTATGGACAAGTGACGGGAACCAACAAAAGATGGTGAAGCTCCAGAGACTAGTATCAGGAAGATACTATTACTTCCCAGAGTACCAAAGGGAAAAGAAGAAGAATAGTGACCAAGGCTCAGAGGGAGTGGAGGCTGGCCAGAGGGGCCTCCCAGTGGAAGGTAGAGAGGAGGGGGAATAGGGAGTCAGCCCTATGTAATTATAATGCCAAAGCAGGGAGGGAGTGGGAGAGAAATAATCTATGCTCTCTTCCTTCCCTCGCTTGTCTCCCACTGGTTGAACCCATTTAGAAGCCAGATATCCTGGGATTTGGGGTTTACAGGGGCAAGCCTATTGTGCAAACAATGCATGACAGACAAGAGCCGGGAGTAGATCTGTGTCAGGGTGAACACAGCTGCATATTTTCGATTTATACCTTAGGGGCAAAAGTATCTCTGTTAGGGATGAAGACTTTTATTTTACTACTAGAGGCCTGGTGCATGACATTCATGTACTGGGGATTGCGGGGTGGGGGGCACCCCTCAGCCTGGCCTGCACACTTTCACAGTCTGGGAACCCTCAGGGGATGTCCAACTGTCAGCTTGGGCCCACTCCTGCCACCGCTGCTGCGCTCACCAGCCTTTAGCCCTGCTTCTGGCTGAGCAGTGCTCCTCCTGCAAGAGTACACTGATCACCAGGGGGCAGCTCCTGCATTGAGCGTCTGCCCCCTGGTGGACAGTGCACATCATAGCAACTGGTTGTTCTGCCATTCAGTCAATTTGCATATTACCCTTTTATGATATAGGACAAGAAGGAGGTGTTCAAAATGTCACAAGTTCTGAAAGCTTAGAGAAATGTGGTTGACAGTATTTGTGTCCTAATTAAATCTGGGTCACAAAGATGAGTTAGCCACACAGAAGATGGTAATACATTTTTAAATTCTTTTAAAATGAAGACTGTCAAAAAGGAAAGATTTATCTTAGCTATAGGAGATAGAAGAATGAACTTAATCATAATGAAGAGCTAAAGGATAGGTACCAAAGGTATAAATATAGTCAAAGAATGAATCTAAACGCTGGTAGTGACCATGTAACATCTGTAAGCCTCAGTCTCTCTGGTAGACAGAACAATGCCTTCCACCACCCAAAGATGTGAAAATCCCAGTCCTCAGAACCTGTGAATATGTAAGGGTATATGGCAAATGGGTATTAAGTTTGCAGATAGAATTAAGTTTGCTAATTAGCTAACCTCAAAATAGAAATTATCCTGGATTTTCAGTATGGGCCCAATGTAATCACATGTTTCCTTAAAAGTGGAAGAGGTGGGCAGAAGAGTTGCTGAGTGATGCTGTGTAAGAAGGACTTCAGCCCGGCTGATGTGGCTCAGTGGTTGATCGTTGACCCAGGAACCGAGAGGTCCTCAGTTCAATGCCCAGTCAGGGAACATCCCCAGGTTGTGGGCTCAATCCCCAGTGGGGTGCGTGCAGGAGGCAGCCGATCAACGATTCTCTCATTATTGATCTTTCTCTCTCCCTCTCCCTTCCTCTCTGAAATCAATAAAAATATATTTTAAAGGAGAAGGACTTCAAAGCTGCTATTCCTGGCTTTGAAATGGAGAAAGAGAGTAAGAGACAGGAATGGAAGCAGCCTCTGGAAGCTGGAAAATGGAAGGAACAGATTCTCTCCTAGAGCCTTTAGGAAGGGAAACAGGCCTGCAGACACCTTCATTTACCCAATGAAATCCGTGCCGGACTTACAGCCTACAGCACTGGAAGATCATAAATTTATGCTGTTTTGAGCCACTTAGTGTGTGGCAATTTATTTTATTTATTTATTTTTTTACAGCTCCGACAGAAAACTTACAGTCTCCTCATTTGTGAAATGGGAGGAAGAATACTACTGTTGAGAAGAAATATAAAATATGACTGAGCTCCAACTCCAAAACAAATATTGTAAGGGTAAGAATTGAGGCTTATGAAATGGCAAACTGCTTCGTAAAGACATATGCTCATTTCTAGTGCAGAAGATTTCTCTAAAAGCCTCGCTGGCTGAAATACAGAGAGACAGTTCAAAAGATTTTCCTTGCTTGTGGACCACAACTACTCCATATCAGTCAGCCCAATGTGGGGAGTGGGGAGGAAAGGGGACATATGTGCCATAATACTTTCAACAATAAAGATTTAAAAATTTAAAAATAATAATAATAAATAAATAAAGTAGTCAGCCAGCCAAAAGGATCCTATTTTAAAAAACTAATTATTATTTGTCTCTTGCTAGTGACAAGAATAAAAACTACACAGGTTTGTAAAATACTAGAGGCCTGGTGCATGAAAATTCATGCACTGGAGGGGTGTCCCTCAGCCTAGCCTGTCCCCTCTCACAGTCCAGGAGCCCTGAGGGGTGGGAGGCAACCCAGTGATCAGGGGAAGGAGACGCCCCATCACACCTCTGCTGCTGCCACTGCCAGCACAAGCCTCAGCCAGCCCTGGTTACCTGAGCCCCGGGTGGCCCTGGGTGGCTAGGGTGCTGAGGAGACTGGGGGTTTCCGGAGGCAGGCACGTGGAGTGGCTGGGCCTGCCTGCCGCCTTGGTGGGGCTGAGGAAACTGGGTGCCGCCATCTTGTGGCTGTGGGCGCTGCCATATTTGAGGGTGTGGCAGTCAATTAACATATTCCCTCCTTATTGGTTGTGGACGCCTCCATCTTTGAGGGTGGGGCAGTAATTAGCATATTCCCTCCTTATTGGCTGTGGGCACCGCCATCTTTGTGATGGCATGAGGGTCAATTAGCATATTCCCTCTTTATTAGATAGGATATTAACCACAACATGTAAAGTAAATCTGTAATGTGTTCTATTAGTTACGGTAGAATAGCCTGTAGAAATGACTAGATTTTGAAATCTCATGTTACCGTCCAGGCCAGCTGCTCAAGTAGCCAGCGTAACTCTCCTCCGGGTGCTGTCCTTCTCTGCTGCCCTTGCCCTATGCCTGAACACTGCCACATCCAGCCTGTGGAGGAGGAGGGCTTGGAGAAGCACCTGGGGGAGGTTTTTGGACAGGGTCTGGAAGATGCACATGGCCCTTACCATGGATTAACTCAATCCTTAGCTACACCTTACAACAACGATACTTAGAAATGTGCTCTAGCTGCATGTGAGTCCACAAAGAAGAGAGACCAAAATTTGGTGAATGGCCAGAGGTCTTCACCTTATGCATAATGTAACCAAAGCTAAAAATCTGGCACTGTCTATAGAAACCATCTCATTAATTCAGCTTTGAGACTTTACCAATGATTACTGTAGGTTTTACTAGTAGTAGTAAAGCCATTGAGGATCGATGACTAGTGGAAACTGTTACTTTCCAGTTTTCCTCTAAGGCCTATCTGTCTGGGGATCGGGAGTGGTTATATACACGCCACTTACCATAAAGCTGGGCACATAGTAAGCATTCCATTAAAGTTGGATCTAATATATTATTAAAATCATTTTATAGTTAAAATTGTCATTGTTTAATTTGTGACAGATAAAGGAACAAAAGTTAGTAAATTGAGAGCAAAAGAAATATTTTAAAACACAACTGCTAAAGGTAAAAAGAAACTGCTGCAAGTGAGTCACCCCAAGATGTTCTTGTTTTTAGCTAAAGGCAACTTAAGCTGCAGGCTCAGAAGGGACTTATGCCCCTCCCTTGACTATCTGGAAGAACTTGGGCTTTGCCCATAATGGGAGACTATCAGAGATAATTTCTTTTCACCTACCTGTAGGGTGCGACAAACTTCTATTTACTAAATATCTGCTCTTCTTATCACCCTGAAATTAGCCTCTGAAACCCCCAATGTGCATTACCTCATGTCCAGCTCAGAATGTCTTATATACCTCACCCCCTTTTCCATCTCTGACTCTCTCATATATACCAGGTTCCCATACATATGTATGTATTAAATTCGGTTATTTTCACCTGTTATCTGTTTTGTGTCAATTTGGTTATCAGACCAGTCTTAAGAGCACCTTGGGTAGAAGAAAGTTTGTTCCTCTCCCACAGTAACAGGTCAGGAATGAGAAGCTAATTAAGACTGAATCAGAAAGTTGTCCCTCTCAAGATTTTCTAAGTGGATCTGTGGTAGGCAGCTAGACAGACCAGAGCAGAGCAAGGACTGCAGTGATGGCGAACCTATGACACTCGTGTCAGAGGTGACACTCGAACTCATTTTTTTTGGTTGATTTTTCTTTGTTAAATGGCATTTAAATATATAAAATAAATATCAAAAATATAAATCTTTGGTTGCAAATATCAAAAAATTTCTAGATGTGACACGGCACCAGAGTTAAGTTAGGGTTTTTCAAAATGCTGACACGCCAAACTCAAAAGGTTCGCCATCACTGGACTAAGGTCAACAGGGTGAAAAGCCCCAGGTCCCTAGCAGAGGATAATTGTAGAGTGGGACCTCATCCCCAGGGGGACCTTTCCTCCCCTAGGGTATTGCTGGTCATCTGGTTTGGATAGCCTCACCTTTCCTTTCTAAAGATAACATTTAGGCCTCAGTTGTATTTCAGCTCCAGGCTCAGAAGAGCAACAAAACCAGCCAGACACCTTGGCCTTGAAAGAACACACCTGGAAAACTGCTGTATATTCATCCTATTGAGATAATCCCCTGGGACCTCCCCTAAGATCTCACCCTTAAAACCCATAGGACAGAGGACCCAGAGGCTCTCCCTCCTGGGAGCATTCCATGCCTTTCCCTCTTCCCTTATAGTTGAAGTCTTGGCTCTGAATTCTTTCCTAGCCAAAACTCAAGCACCGAGGTTGCTGAACCCAGGTCCAATCTGACCCCATGGGTCTAACACCCAGTGCAGTTCCCGCCGCCTACAACAATAGCATTTCAGTGGCAATGCTGACCTGAAAGACCCCTGGACCAAGTGCTGAAAGTGATTCATTTAAGGCTTCTAGGGGGTGGTTCGATAAATTTAAGAAGTGTTTATTTATAGATTAAATAGTGCATTAGATATGTGCTGTATATAAGAAAAGTCAAAAGAGGGAATTGTTGGTGGATCTTGAACTGATTAATTCAATTTACATTATTTCTAATGGGAAAAAATGATACAGTTTTCAAACAAATTGCTTCTCGAATAGCCTTCCAGAATGAATTAAACTTGAGAATTGAAGTTCCACTGTATTTTCATTTTGAGAGATACTTTAGTATCTTTCCAATAAATCCACCATCGCAACTTAATTAGCTCAAGTTGAGCTCTGTTACTTGCAACTAAAAAGCTAAACTAATACAATATAGATACAAATTTCTTGAGGTCTTGGCAACAAGTTTTAGAGAAGTACTAAAAACCTTTGTTACACAAGAATGAAGATCTACTTTCCTAAAGAGGGGAAAATGTGAGATAAATAAATAAATAAGTATATCTACAGAGAAGAGAATTACTTATAAAGAAAGGAACCAGAAAATTGAAAATTGCCTTAGGGCAATTCTAAACTGCTGGGTTGCCTATCAGTGTTCAGATAGCACTCAATTCTCCATGCTAAGATGTGGAGGCACCACAAAGAAAAATCTTATTTTAGCCATTTGTTTCAGTTGCGACTTTAAGAGAATTCCTAGTAAACAGCAAAACTGATTTCATGACCCTCCCCTTCCCACTAGATCTTGAAGGTGTTAGTCAATTACTGAAATAGCAAAGGACACAAAAACAAAAGAGACAAACAAAAAGAACACAAAGAATGACTAATTCCCAATCTGAAAAATTCATCCCAGGTAACAGAGATGACTGATAATGGAGCCAATGGGTAAAAGTCTCTTGAGATAGTAGTCTGGAGATAAAAAAAAGAACAGCAGAAGTTGAGGCTAACATTTTGGTCATAATCAGATATAGGGGAAGAAAAATGTTTCCTCCACCTTGTTTGGGTCGCTGGCTGGGTCTGAACATTAAACTGATAGATTAACAAGAGAAAAGCATAAAAATTTATGTAAGATTTATATGACACAGGAGCCTTCATAGGAAATGAGGACCTAAGAAACAGACCTGAGCATTTTTCTGCTAGGTTTGATGAAGAGTGAACAGCCCTGGAGAAATACAGTAAGTTAGAGTATGAGGCAAGTGTAGTAAACTGGAGAATTTGGCAAGTCCGGTTTGTTGGGAATTCTTCTTAGAGTCCCTTTGCCTTCAGAGATAAGGCTGCTCCTTTCTCTCAGGAATAAGGATGAAACCTTTCGGAGGAGGGATTTATGACCTATTTTAGGGGAGAATACTGGGGAAGGTCAGAATGACCTTCCTGTTTCTGCTATTTTCTCCAACTCCTTCATCTTAAAATCTTCAATCTGCCAAGGTGTCATGTTTCAGGGTAGTATGTCCTGAAACCCCATCTCAAGTACTGACACATGTAACTAAAATAACAATGAAGAACATTCCAGAAAATTCTAAAATTATGTTAGTGGCCTCTAAATAAAAATGGTTCTTCATTATGAAGTTTTACATAGTCATAGAGACCACCAATGTGATAATTTATTGTCACCACAAGGCTTTTTGAAACTGACTTCAGAATAAACCTTCTCCTGCCATCCCTGTTTTTTAAAATGTATTTTTACTAGAGGTCCTGTGCACAAAAATTTGTGCACTCGGGGTGGAGGGTGGGGGGTCTCTCAGCCCAGCCTGTGCCCTCTCATAGTCTGGGACCCCTCGGAGAATGTCCACCTGCTGGCTTAGGCCCACTCCCTGGGGGATTGGGCCTAAGCTGGCAGTCAGACATCCCTCTGGCATCCCGGGAGCCCTTGAGGGATGTCCATTTGCCAGCGGGGATCAGGCCTAAGCTGCAGTCAGACATCCTTAGTGCTGCTGAGGAGGCGGGAGAGGCTCCCACCACCACCGCTGTGCTGGCAGCCATCAACCAGGCTTGTGGGAGCACACTGACCACAAGGGGGCAGCTCCTGCATTGAGCATCTGCCTCCTGGTTGTCAGTGTGTGTCATAGTGACCAGTCATTCCCAGTAGTTCTGCTGTTAGGGTCAATTTGCATATTATCCTTTTATTGTATAGGATAGATGCCGGAAGCCAGTCCATCCTTGCTGCTTGAGCAGATAGAGGCCTGGTGCACGGGTGGGGGCCAGCTGGTTTGCCCTGAAAGGTGTCCCAAATCAGGGTGGGGGTCCCACTGGGGTGCTTGGCCAGCCTGGGTGAGGGGCTGAGGGCTGTTTGCAGGCTGGCCACACCCCCTTCAGGGTGGGGGGGGTCCTGCTGGGGTGCCTGGCCAGTCTGGGTGAGGGGCTGATGGCCGTTTTCAGGCTGGCCACACACACTTCAGGATGGGGTCCCCTCTGGGGTGCCTGGCCACCCTGGGTGAGGGGCTGAGGGCCATTTTCAGGCTGCCCACAGCCCCGTCAGGGTGGCGGGGGTTCTGCTGGGGTGCCTGGCCAGCCTGGGTGAGGGGCTGATGGCTGTTTTCAGGCTGGCCACGCCCCCTGGCGACCCAAGCTCCCAGCCTTTCCTTTTGGGCTGGAAGCAGGTATCTTGGTTTTATTTATCTTCTATAATTGAAACTCTGTAGCCTTGAGCAGAGCCCAGGGCCAGCCAGGGCAGGCAGGAAGCTTGGCTTCCTCCATCACCGGGGGCAACCCAAGCCTCCTGTTCACTCCAGCTCTGTGGCCACTGCCATCTTAGTTGGGTTAATTTGCATACTCACTCCTGATTGGCTGGTGGGCATGGCTTGTGGGTGTAGCAGAGTGGCAGAGTGATGGAGAGATGGTTAATTTGCATTTTCTCTTTTATTAGTGTAGATTGATTTCAGAAAGGAAGGGAGAGAGGGATAAAGACATTAATGATGAGAGAATCATTGATCAGCTACCTCCTGCATGCCCCATACTGGGAACTGAGCCTGCAACCCAGGCATGTGCCCTGACTGGGAATCGATCCATGACCTCCTGGTTCATAGATGGATGCTCAACCACTGAGCCACGCTAGTCGGGCCTGCCATCCCTGTTTATAAACATGCAATGAACAGAGAAGTTGCTGCCCTGTGCTGGCCTATTTGAAATATGGACTTGCATGCCAGAAGGCAGAATTGTACAGGTGTGGGTAAGCAGTCAGTACATGTGCTCAGGGCTAGATTAAGCACCAGGACAGGCAACTCACTTTCAATTAGGTGCATCTGTTCACCTAATTGGGTAATAGTCAGCTGTATACATTACAATGAATCTCCACTATGGATCAGAAATATATTCCAGTGTTTATTTTAGGTTCTGGTTCTTTCAAGGGAGGGGAGCAATTGGTATTTATAGCAAGTTATTAAATTCTGAAATAAACAGATGTTGTGTGTTAAATTCTGAATTAAAATGACTCTGACTGAAAAATAAATGAACAAACAAAATAGAAACAGACTCATAAATACAGAGGCCAGACTGATGGTGTCCAGAGGGGAGGGAGTGGTAGGGGGACTGAGTGAAAAAGATGAAGGGATTAAGAAGTAGAAATTGGTAGTTACAAAATAGTCTGTCACAGGGATGTAAAGTACAGCATAGAAAATGTAGTCAACAATATTGTAGTAACCAGGTGGGCACTTGAGATATTAAGGGGGCCACTTTGTAAAGTACATGATTATCTAACTGTTGCAGGTGGCTAGAATGGCACTGGGTGTCACACTGGTGGGGTTAGAATGGACCTGAGTTCAGCAACCTTGATGCTTGAGTTCTGGTTGGGAAAGAATTCAGAGCCAAGACTGAAACTAGAAGAGAACATTTATTTATAAAATGGCAGAGGTAGAAGAAGTAATTCATAGAAGAAATGGGCGGAGGAAGCAAGTTATAGAGGCAAAGGAAGGGCCCTTGGAGCTTGGGAGTGAGGAAAATAATGGTAATGCACTTGGGGCCAGAGGGGGAGTGGGAAGGAGAAAGAAAAAGGGAAAAGGAAAGGAGAAGGCATGGGCATGCCCCCAGGAGGGAAAGTGCACTGAGTCCTCTGTCCTAAGGATTTTAGGGTGGAGATTTTAGGGGAGGTCCCAGGGGAATATTAAGCATTTTTCTAGGGGTGTCCTTCCAGGGTCTAGGTCTCCACTGATTGATTGGTCAGCGCCAGGGCAGGGGGTCATTCTTCAATGCTGCTGGTCTTGAGGTCAGCCTTAGAGTTGCTGGTCTGGTTTTTCTGCTTTTCTGAGCTGGAGATGAAATACAACTGAGGCCTAAATGCTATCTCTAGGGAGGAAAGGTGAGGGTATCCAAGTCCCATGACCAGCAATATGCTAGGGGAGGAAAGGCCCCCTTAAGGATGAAGTCCCACCCTACAATTGTCCATTGCTTGGCAACCAGGTCTTTCCACCCTGGTGACCTTGTGTACCTGGCCCATCATCCTTGCTCTGCTCATGTCTAACTGCCTACCACATCACCACTCTGTGGTACATCTGAAATGAATACAAAATAACATTGAATGTAAATTGTAATTGAAAAATAAAATAAATAATAAATAATAAAATGACTGGCTGAGACAGAACTTTAAGACTTTTTAAATTGTCAGTGAAATCAGGGGGAAAAATATAGTCAGTAGTATTATACACTTTGTCTTCTAAGTTTTGAACACTTCTATTTACCTTTTAGGGGAAAAAACAAAACAAAACTATAACATCCAATGGGCTTTTTAGTGATGAAATTGTAGAACTAGACCCTCACATTATCCTGAAGAAAGATATGGAAATTACTTGAATGCAGACATTTCAGATCTAAGAAGTGATTTGTTCCATTTGGAAATGTAAATTGCGTACCTGGCCTCCGTGGATCTGGCTTTCTCTGGAAGAAATGTTAATTTTTAAAAACTTTCCAGTGCTATGGATTATTGCTCATTCCCAGAGAGCTGTGGGTGTTCTCCTTCAGGCAACTGTTTATAGGAAATCTGTAACTGAAACCGTAGGGGAGCTGGAAACTCTGTGGGCATGAAGCCCACTCTGGAGGACACCCCTCCCAGGACACCTCATGCTCCACTGTGGCTTATCTTCACTGAATGCGTTGACTGCGGGGACAGTGGACTGCTTTGTTGTGCTGAGTCACAGAACCACACCCTTTTGGGTGGAGTTTCCTGAATAACTCCTTAGTGAATGTTCCCACTGTCCTCCACAGAGAGGAAGGTTAGACTGGGGACAGGAAATGAGGCAAGCCATGGTGTGAAATGGTGTCTGAGAAAGGCAGCTCTCTGTGGGATCTATTGGCAGTTTTGTCCAGATTTCTGAACCGTGGAAGGAAGCCTGGTTGCTGAAGAGTTCAGAACAAAAGCATTGTAAACCAAAATTAATTTGGGGCTGTAATAAAGACTAAGCATTTATTTGAGCAGAAGGAGCTGCAGCCCAGAACGCATAGATTAGGGGAATACCTAAATGGTGTCCCACCCAAACAAAGAGGAGGGCTCCTTTTATAGTGGTAGTTCCCGCCCACATTCTCAATTAGGTTCATTTATGTAAATGAGATATCCAAATTGTGTGGTTCCCATTCGATAATGCAGGTCTCAGTCCTTTAGAAGAAAGGGAAAACCAGGGTTTCCATGCAGTGATTAACTCAGAAGACATTAACAAACAGGCCAGAGTGCAGGAGCTATAATCCGAGGTTCTTCCCAGTATACAGTATACAGAGTAGGTGAGAAGCCCTGTCAGCAAATGGCCTCTAGGATCTATTATTTATAAAATTTGGGGCCTCAGCTGACCATGGGTAATCCATCTCAGCTGATAAATTCTCTCTCAAGGTTCACATTAAATGATTCTTTCCTCTTGGGGTCTACCTTGGAGTCAAAAGAATCATGATCTGCTATTTGGGAATAAATCGCTGAAGACGGCTGTTCAAAGTATAATCTGTGCATCAGAGTTGGTCCAAGACTTGTGTGTTGTTAATTAACTTTGAGGAAGTACAGAAAAGTAGAATTAGAAACTTTTAGAGTAGATTAATTTTTATTATTATTTTTTGTTAATCCTCACCCGGGGATATTTTTTCATTGATTTTTAGAGAGAGTGGAAGAAAGAGGGAAAGACAGAAACATCGATGTGAGGAACACATCGATTGGTTGCCTTCTGCACGAGCCCCAACCAGTGCCGAGGTTGGGGAGGAGCTTGCAACCAAAGTACATGCCCTTGACCAGAATCGAACCCAGGACCATTTGGTCCACAGGCTGACGCTCTATCCACTGAGCAAAACTTGCTAAGGCTAGCGTAGATTTGTAAAGTAAATTTATGGCTTTTCAATCTAATAATAAATAGGTTGGGGTTGTATTTCTATAGCCTTTTTCATCTCATGTTTTTAGGTTTTTACAATATGTTTTTATTTATCTTAGAGAGAGAGGAAGGGAAAGGGAGAGAGAAACATCAATGTGAGAGAGAAACATTAACTGGTGCCTCCTGTATGCACTGTGACTGGGGACCAAACTGGCAACCTTTGGATGCATGGGAAGGACATTTTTAAAAAAATTAATCCTCACCCTAGGCTTAACTAATCCTCACAATATGTTTTTGTTGACTTTTGGAGAGCAACATTGATCACTTACCTTCTGCACGTGCCCCAAGTGGGATTGAACCCTCAACCTAGATATGTGCCCTGACTGAGAAATCAAACCTGCAGCCTTGGGGTGTATGAGATGACTCTCCAACCAACAGAACCACCCAGCCAGAGCTCATGTTTTTAGTTATTTTTATTATATTTTATAAAATTTGGTTAGTGACAGATTGGAAATAGAGATCAAACGATCCTTTGCCACAGACAGTTTGAGAGCACTTGTGTTAACCTATTTATTGAATTTACTTATATGGAAAATATCACAGATTTATTGTAAATAATAAATGAGATGATGTTTGTAAAGTGCTCAGCCTGATAGCAGGCAGATAGTAGTCATTCAATAGACAGGAACTAATTTAACATACGTAATCTCTTGCTATTTAAATTGGGACTTAGATAATTGGGAGGAATTCATCAGATGAAGAAGTTAAAGGTGAAGATTAGAGCGGGGCCAGGACATACAAAAATATTAATATAAGAAAGGGCATGTCAAGCTGGCTGAAACCCTGAAAGTACAAGTCAAAGCCCTAAGAATTAAAATATATTGTGGCCATTACATATCCTGGAGTTTTACCAATAGTCAGGCCTATTCTCCTTAGAAATTATTTTTAAGGTCCTCAAAATTCCAATATGTATATCTCGTGTACTTTTCCTAATTTTAGTTCTTGAAATATAGTAACTCAAAGTATTGGTAGTGTTTGATATTCTTATATTAACAAGATTCACAATTATAAAATATGGCATTGGAGTTTACTTCCAAATGATGCTAAATGTATCCAAATGCAAAAACAAATTTTTAAAAATTTATTTACTGTTGATAGTATTACAGATATCTCCCATCTCCCCCCTACTTCTCCCGTCCTTCCCCAAACTAAATTTGTTAAAAGATTATAAAAAAAATATTGTATATATTTAAGAAGATTAAATTTTTATCAGCACTCTATTATACTTTTCATATAATCAATGCTCTTAATTACAGACGCACCTCAATTATAGACCCTTGTGTAACCTCTGCTTGCAAGAACTTCATTATTCATTACATGAAGTGAGAATATGCCCTAGAAGGTAATAAATCTATGTTTTTATAGATATCCCTCAATTACTTTTCTTAATTAAACAATTCAGAATTATCGAGGTGTAGATGCAGATGCTCTTTTGTTGTAGGAAGTAACTCAATAACTTTTTACTTTTCATTCTTTATGTGTGTCACACACACCTATGATGTAGGAAATACGTTATTATTCTCTGCATTCATAAAACTGTCGAATAAGAAGGACAAATAATGAATGCAGAGCACAATCTGCATAAAAACTCTTGACTCCATTCTTTGTTGTTTTTCCTTTTCCTGCTGTGACAGCCTGCCTAGCATTTTGGAAGGTAAGTTTCAATTGTTATTTGCATTCTCCCTCTTCTTTAACTTGCATCCCTTCTAAACATATTCTCATCTCATTTTAACTAAAAACAAATGAGTCTCTCATTCTTGTTAATGAGTTATGGTCTCTGGCTTTAATGTTAGAAAGTGATCTTCCTTAAGAAAAATTCTAACAGCAGTACAAAGGATCTATTAGCAATTGTTGGGGGTATGGTCTCCCTTCCATGACTGTCACGGTTATATTGTTTGATGTTGCGGAATTGGCATTGTTTTCCTGGTAAAATGCATGCCGCAGATGGTGGGCAGCCAGATCCTGTTGAAATAGGCAATTGTAAGATGGACTGAGTCCTGAAAAGCCCGCAGCCAGTGCGGTGAAGTGTTTATATTATTTCATTGAGGAAAAAAAAAAGATGGTAATTTGGGCCCTGAAAGACTTGAATAAATCAGAAGTTTCCCTCATCTGTACACTACATTTCACAGGAAGATTTTGCTGGACACAAAATTGCAAATCGTCTGCTGAGTTAAAGGATATAAAAATTAAAATGGCCAATTAAATGCAAATCATCACTGTGCTCAGGACAGGTGCAGACTGACCTAGTAGGTAAGTCATGCTTTGATGATTATAGCAGTCATTTCCCTTTTAATAGAGAATGGAATTCTAGCAGACATCATACACGATGATTTGTTCCGTGAACCTGTCCCCGGCTTGAAGCAAGATTCCTTTGTAATTTGCATGGCCAGCTCCTTCTCAATGCTCTAGTTTCTGCCCAAGTGTCTCCTCCTTGAAAAGGACTTTGATCTCCACTTTATCTAAAATAGCCTCCCTTGCCCATCACTCTATGTTTTTATTTCAGTCATAACTAGCACCATCTGATATGATCTCATTTATAAATTTGATTACTTACTATTATCTTTCCCCTCTAGATACAACACATATTTATGAGGGTAGGTTTTACATTTGTGTTCTCACTGCCTCCAATCCCTGGCTCAGCAAGCACTCAATAAATTTGTGTAAACAAATAAAATAATATTCTAAGCATATGTGTAAGATAGCTCTTTAAAATAAAAACTATCTCATATTTTTTAAGACCAGGCACAAGAAAAACTATTGATTATTTTATAAAGTTTTTTCTTAGAACACAGGAGTTGTAAGGCCTTGCTCTCTTTCTATCATTTTTGAAATGTGAAGAATGACATTTTTTTTTAAAAAATAGGAATTTGGTTTAAAGGATTATTGGCAGAAAAAAAGTGCTTTTCATAAACAGGCACACAAAAATAAAACCACTAACCATAATGCATAACTACATAGTTATTTTCCATTTGTTGTTTTCCTCTAGTTGGGAATTTAAGCATACAGCAGTTTCATTAATACCAAATTATGGGAGGGGCATGGGGATGCCATTATCATATTATAAAATTCTCTTTATAATAGTCTATCTCTCAGTAGCTAGTATTTGTTCTGAGTCAGTTCCTATTATTCATTCTATTTAGCCAGTACTGAATCTTTATTGATCTTTTCTTCATAAAAAAAAAAAAAGAAAAATCAATGTTCTATTATGTTTGTTAAACAGGTAGAGTAAGACTGTGGTGGGCATGGCAAATGAAGCAATGGATAATGATTTGCTGAGATGTTCAATTTCATACAGTATAGGGAAAGTAAGAATAAGATAATAAATCACTACTTGACATCTACTAGTACGTCTGTTTATCTTAAACATCCCAAACGTGTGTGGATTCCAATGTTAAAAAAAATTAAAAGTAATTTTTTAGAGAGAAAACAGACATCGTTAAAAATATCTGCAATTTAAATTTCTAATTTTAATATGTCTCCAGTTTGCATGAGTTAGAAAACAAAATGAGTATAGGCACTAAAAGATATTACATTATTCCAAGGAATCTGGCCTTCAGCTGAGGTGAGCTACTTCTGCCCACCTTTTAAATATAGCACTCCCAAGGCAGCTGCACTTACGTTTCTGCCATTCTTCTGCTTTTGACTTATTTAGAAGCTAAAGCTAACATGATTTTAGTGTTCAGGGATTTATACTGTTCATTACTGCTAAATTCTGGAAAACAACACAATGCAAAAAGGACCTTTTCCACAATGTTGCCAATCTACAACTAGACTTTGCTGTTTCTAACAGAAAAAAAAAACTGCCTATTTACAAAGGGACATATGGAAGAGGACATTTGCATGCACTTATTTTGCATACCTGTTGAACATCCATCATGGGCAGATTACTGGAATAGTCACTGGAATACCAGGAATTGTGAAAAACTGATCATTATGTTCAGAGCTTAAAGTCTAAGGGGATGATGACACATCTGTGAACCTTGTGATGACATATGTGATAATTAGAAAAAAGGTTCTAAATTTTTCTCAAAGGAGAGGAAACTATGAGATAATGTGAAGTTCCTATACGAAAGTGATCTATACCGGCCTCTGTGTCTGCCAGGATTAAGTAAGAAGAAAAGGGCGAGAGTTTGCACATGGGAGCCATTTAAAAGCAACAATGAACTTTGTTTATAATGATATTCTGCCCATTATTAAAACATGGGCAGCATTAAACTCAATTACTTGTAAAATGTGGCTAAGAGTAACACAGGCTAGCACTATTATCACCATTACCTAGTCTGTTAAGTAAGATACACTGTGTTCTCTCAGTAACTTAACCCATAAAAGCAGGGGGAAGTGAAGGCAAAGAAGCCAGTAAAATGTGTAGTGTCCTGAAATTTAAGATGGAGCTTTGTCAGGGCAAGGCAGAAAACATAAACCTCTGGTGTCTCGCTCATTACTGGCCCTACCTAAGAGATTGTCCTGGTCATTTCCAACTCTGGAGCCTTTGCTGCCAGAGACAGATCATCACCAGAAAGTCAGCTGGTGAGAAGGCTCTGTTGTCTCCAGTCAATCCCACCACCACGCTTAGGGCTGAAGCTCGCTACCCTGGCTGGATGTTGGAAATATCTAGAGGACTGGTTAAAAATACTTACGTGTGGGCTCTGTTCTGAATTAATTTAATTGCTCCGAGGTAGGACCTTGGACACAGGTTGGCACTAGCTTTCCAGGTGATTCTAATATGCAGGTGAAGTAGGTAATCACTGCTCTGGGCAAAGAAGTGAGCACCCTCACAAAGTAAAGGGGTTGGGCCAAGCCTTGCTCTTTGAAAACTCCTTTGAAGCTATCATTTCATGACTTTCTCTCCTCAATGCTACCCTTGATATTTATTTGACTCTGATTTCTTATAAGTAAAAGGGTTCAGGTCATGGCAGAAGAGACAGTGGAGTATGTGTGTGTGTGTCATTCACACTGAATTTCTCAACCTAGTGGGAAATCTACTTTTGGCCAAAGTGCCCAACTGGGAAAAAATCAGGACATTATTTATTTAATGTTGGAAAGTGACAAAGGACATAAAACTAAATGCATTTCAGGGATCGAAAATTTTCATGTTTATGAAATAAATGAATAACCGGCAAAAAATGTTAGTGTGCATATTTACTTTGGTCTGTCAGAGAAAAAGAATGTTTTATTATTAAATAGGCCTGGGTGCTAAGAGTCTTGGAGTCTGTGGGACTATTCTAGATATTAGAAGTCTTCGGTAAAATCACAAATAAGAAACACATTATAACACAGAGTCTGGATGTTCCAAGCTCAATGTGTCTATAATCTTGACCAAATCCTTGGAAAGGGAAAGCTGCAACTAGATTTTCAAGATGCCCAGATTTGGGGGTCTGGACTGTATTAGTAGACAGGGGAATGAACAGAGCATTTGTATGTAGTAACAGCTGGATCTCTCCCTGCCTAGCTGGCCACCACGGGTCAGCTCCATAGCTGCACATTGTGTTGTCTCTTTTGATTCTTTACTTGCAAAAGTGGATAAGCCAGGTACACACATTCTAAATGTTGAGAATCATCAGAAAGTCCAGACCCTACATCTCTATGTTTGCCTTGCTGTAGTGGTGAAAATCCCCAGCAATGTACAACATAAGGGACTGGATTGGAAGACGTGGGTTCCGATCTAGAATCTGCATCTAACCAATTGAGAAAAAGTGGGAAAGTTATTTAAACTCGTGGTGTCAGTTTCCTCAAATGTAAGGTAAAACACATTTTAAAAAGCCCTGCCATGCCTAACTTCAAAATTTATTATAAACTGAATATAATTCGCAATAAATTTTAGTGTGTGCTTGTGTGAAACTTGCAAAGTACAGTGAGATGGAAGAATATCAGCATTATTAAGACATCAACTCTGCAAACTCCCTTTTGAAGAACTATCATGAAAATAATAACTAATTTACCTGTTATCTTATTCTGTAAAACAAATTATCCCAAAACTTTATTATGCTTATACCACCTCTTTTTTGTTGTTGTTGTTAATCCGCACCCAAAGATATTTTTCCCATTGATGTTTTAGAGTGAGTGGAAGGAAGAGAGACAGAGAGAGAAACATTGATGTGAGAGAGATATACCTATTGGTTGCCTCTCACATGCACCCCAACCAGGGCCGGGGATTGAGCCTGCAACAGAGGTACATGCCCTTGACTGGAATTGAACCTGGGACCCTTCAGCCCGAGGGCTGATGCCCTATTCACTGAGCCAAACCGATTAGGGCTATACAACCTCAGGATTAGGAATTTGGAAAGAGCTCAGTCAAAGCTTTCTTGCTTATCATTTCTCCTGGTTACAATCAGATTTCTGCTGGATCTCTACCGTCATCCAAAGGCATGATTGGGACTTGAAAATTTACTATCAAAGTAATTCATTCCATGGCCAGCAAGTTGGTGCTGGCTCTTGGCCTTAACCCTTTCCATATGGTCCATGGGGCTGCTTGAGTGTCCTGACAGTATGACAGCTGGCAACTACCATCGTCAGCAAACCCACAGACCATGGTGAAGTTGCATTGCCATATGTGACTTAACCTTTGAAATGTCACACAATCACTTCCACTTTGAGCTCTGATTCAAAGCAGAAGGTACAATACAAGGTGTGAATTCCAGTAGGTGAGAATCAATGGAGGCCGTCTAGGCAACTCACTACTGACACTTAGCTATTTATATGTTTCTACAAAGTAGATTATCAAGTGCTCTCAGATGGAGTTTGACAGGGAAATAAAAAAAATAAAATAAAACTCTGACTGTGAAATCTGCCCAAAGTAAAGCTTATATGCATCGCCACAGAAAATAACCCAAGACAAAGATACTTAGAGGACAGCAAACCAAATTGTAGAAAACCTTGAAAAAGAAGATGTAGACATAGTAGATATAATCAACACTATACTGCATGATATTTTTGAGACTAGTCTAACTCACAAATAGTTCAAAAGTGTTCTGTGTTCAGAGGTCTTATAACCAAATCAGGCTTCTAACTGAAGATAAAATATTCATGAACTAAACAAATTACTATCACTTGAAAGTAGGATTCGTAGTGCAAATTTGAGTAAGCAAGTTATACTAATGATCTGAAGGTTCCCAGATCCATCATCCACCCTTCCTTTGCTTTGCTCTGTATTGCAGGTAATTGAACTCTGCCAATGATATTTCTCAGGTTCAGAAAAAAGAGAGAATTTCAGTTTGGAGCATTCAGCCTTGGTGAGCTCCGTGCAAATCCACCAGCTTAAGGAAGAGTAAGTTCTTTTATAGAAGGGAATAGGGAGTTAAAAGGGCTGTTATAACCAAGGACTTCTTCCTGGAGAGCTTTGAGATTAACGTAAGAGTAAGAACTCCCCCTATAGGTCCTCCCAATTCCAATCTTGGTTTAGGTCTTCTGTATTAATATTTTACATGGGTACATATAATAAATATAACTTACCTAGAATATGTACAAACAAGTTGCTCTAAGGGCTCAGAGAAGAAAAAGACACGTTAGCCTCAGGGATCTGGATGATGGATGTGGAAGAGGGAATTTTGAATAGGACCTTGATGGATAAGTTGATATTGAAAATTTAAAGATGGCATGACAGTATTCCAGAAGTAAGGAGGAGTAGGCACAAAAATTCAACAGTAAAAAAAAAAGATGAAAAAATTACTTTTTATAACAAAATATCTAGTTGGACTGAAATACTAGAAGATAAATGGAGCACACTCAGAAAATAAAGCCCTGTAGATGGCTGGTCGTTTTCCTGGCTCATGAATGATCAAGGGCCCAACGGGCAGCGTTTGAAAGAAATCCACATGTGGGTAGACTTTTAATTGAAATCTTAAAGAGAAGGGCTGGATCGAAAGAATTTTGAGGCTAAGGTGATATTTCCAGAGCCCTAGTTCCTATTTCTTATATAACCATGGCTATAGCTAGTATAGAAGTGATGCTGTTGGTTTAAGTACAACAATATGATAGTAGGGACTTTGTTTTGTTTACTGCCCAATCTAAAGTGCCTAATAATGTCCTTGGCATAGTAGGTGCTTAATAAGTATTTGTTGAATGAATTAATGAGGCACAGTCTTTGCATCATAGTTCACAAGAATTATAAAGCTATTTACTCATTCATATAAGGATCAGGCACATGCTAAGTGGAGGGCATTATTTAAATGTCTTCTCCAAACATTTCACAGAACAAAGCACAGCATTAAAAAACCATTCTAACTACATTATCAAGATAACTGCCAACACCTCTCAAAATGTGAGCTTGAATCACATGAGTCTGTGAGACCTTGAAGATTATTTAGTACAATTCTTTTTTAGCACAGTCTGGGCTTGGGTTCAACAGGATTCAACACTTATTTATCCCTTAAAAAATGTTCATACTAAAATGTGCCCCTAAGCAGGGGTTAATGGATCTTCAAACTGGAATGTCGTTCCAAACGTACACAGCTGCTCTGAGTGAAAACACCAGCCTCCCAGATGCCAGGCCTGTGTGACAGCGCTCTGGCACCAGCTGAGTTTGCTATTCATCATTCCATTGTCTTCCAACACTCCCAGAAAACAAAGCCCTCTAGAAGGCTGGTCGTTTTCCTGGCTCACTTAAGAGCAAGGGTACAAAAGGCAGTGCTTGGAAGAAACCCACCTGTGGGTAGGGACTTTTAATTGAAATCTCTAAGACACTTTAGAGCTCTGGAATGCCACTTCTGGGAGCTATTGCTGTTCTTCCCCGACTAGGCACACCTTTGCTCTGACTTCTGCAAGGTTGGGAAACCATCCCATACATGCTGCCGCCTGGTAAATGTGGCTACTGTGAGACACTCACCAATCCTGTGTTTGGGAAAACCGTTTCTGACCATGGACGCTTGCTCTGACTCCATCCATTTTACTTAGTGAGATTTAATTTTGTTTTCTTTAGTTTCTAACTTGGTCAATTTTACACAAGCAGCTAAAAACCCCACATCACTATGAAGAAAGTTTGCGTTCTTTGTAGTGGAAATGTCCACTTATCAAATGTTTCAAACTAGGTTGTTGTTTTTTAAACAAGTTTTCATCATAAGGGAATTTGATCTTTAGATTGCCCTTGACATTCTGTATAGAGATGACAAAAGTTCATTGGTAATTGTATGTGGGAAGAAAGAGAAAGAAAAGTTTGTATGGTGGCTGCTTATTAAACTATTGTTGACGTTCTATATTGTAGTACTTGGAAAACAAAGGTCTTTTGTTTATTAATGAATGGTTACCATGGGGAACACTCTACATATGGTAACACTCTAGAGATAGAACTGAAGAAATATTTTTACTTCTTACTCTTATCTAAGACCAAAAGATTTTATTTGCCAATGGCAAAGTTTGATTTAGCAGTAAAGAAAGTATTAAGAAATGTCACTCTGAGAATGGGTCCTGGTGGGATTGAGACTAGAGCAATTGACAAAAATTCTGAAAATCCAAGGTACAAGAATATTCTAGAAACCGTGATCATGGCCATGAGGCTGTTATCACCATAGGTTATCACACATGATCCTAATTCAAACTTTAAACGTCTAAGATCTGTCTGAAGAAGACTTTGACATTATAAAGTCCCTCTATCTATTTCTCTTAGACTTCTTTCCCTAATTTGTAGGCATAAGTAAAGGCTCAAAAGTTATTGCCTATTCAAAATAATAGATACTCCTAAGCACACTGGGTAGAATATATCTATTATCAACTGGTGTCCAAGGCTGGGTTCCCTGGAAGCAGAGGCTAAGAAGAAGTGTGGGGACCAAAGACACTTATTAGGGATCAACGCATGTGAAGGGGAAGGGGAGGAAGCAACACTGGGCAGTGGAAGAGGTCAGATGGTGATGTAGGTCCAGAAAAGCCATGGCCAACCCAACGGGGAGCCCTGGGGCACGTGGTGCTGTGGAGGGCCCTACTTGAAGCCCTCATGTCTACTTGATCAGGGAATGCAGCCCGCCCCCAGAAAGAGTGTGCCAAGGGAAGGTATCTCCGTGCGACCGTGGCTGTCCTTGAAGGAGCTGGCACTCTCAGGCTGTCTTTTGACTCATTGCCATTGGCTGGGCATCGGGTCCTTCCTTAAGGGAATTTGGGTAGTGCGTCTCCATGCCCACTATAGCAGGGGTCTATGTCACTCTTTATTTGCAGAAATATGGTCAAAACCCCAATCCCTCTAGTAGTATTATCAAGTCTAGCAATTAAAACATCGCCCAGAAGTAGCTTATGTAACATCCAGCAGAGCACATTTAGCCTTCCTCTGACATCTTTCCTCTAGTTAAACAATTGCTTTAATAACTTGATTGCCTTGTAGTTTTAGAAATGAATCCCTGTCACCATGGCATATGGAAGGTTTTCATTAATCATTTGTTCATTCCTTCGTGTAAGTACTGCTTACAGACATAAAAGCATAGATTCACAGTTGGGAAAAGCCCGAGAGCTCATCTAGTCTGATTCCTGCATTTCACATCGGAAAACACTGGCTTCAGAGGTAAAGTTCTTGTTCCAGGTTCACCCAGTGGGCAAGCACTTGTCCCCTAACCCCTAATATGATTACTGTTTTATAAAAGATAAAGTGAGGTTTTAAAACACCATTAAAAAGGGTAAATGATGAAAATGTACCCCTAAACCTAATCTCATAAAATGTACCCTCAAGTGTGTGACATTTCAGAGTTTATAATGATAGTTTTCATTATAAATACTGTCATTTGAATAGGTGATTGCCAAAGAATGAGACCATCTTAAATGTGATCTTACATAAAAGAGGTGAGCTGTCAGGTTGCTCTAAGAAATTTAGCCACGTCTAAACCCTTTAGAAACGTAGAATTCTCAAAAATGATATTTTAAATTCAGTTTAGGCTATCATTGTGGGAAATTTTAGAAAACTGAAATTCAATTTGAATCTATCTTTTGTCTTTTTTAAGTAAGAGATCTGTTGCTAGCTATGTAAAAATTAAAATCCTGGAAAGTAAAAAAAAAAAAAACCCCAAAGCCTAGTCATATTGCTACGTCTTATGGATTTTCATGGCTACAAAATGGAGAGAAAATACCCTGAAGGATATGTGTGGTGATCTAAAGGGTTGAGGGGTACCAAATTTGATACCAAGCACTGAGTATTAATAGACACACAAGACCAGTGCATCTGTGCCCCTTTGGGTTCCTTGAGCACATAGAGAAGCCAAGACCAGTATATTTCAGAGAATCTTTGGAAATTCTTCAATGTCTTTATGTTCCCAGGACTCTCAGTACTAGGTTAGATATATCTCCCACCCAACTCAGATTTTATTTTATATGAAGATATTTCAGAATCCTGTCTTAGTATCTCTGCCCTTCCATCACCATGACAACCAAGGGTATTTTCAGAGAAGTCAGCCAGTCACTAATATCTTTCCGGTAAATTCTAAGACATGAGATTTCAGAACCCTTGTCTGTTTTTATGAGTTTTTGGAATCTTGTGACAGCTGACACTAACTCATAAGCATCAACATCTTGGTGTCAACGTATAGTTAGTCAAGCTTTTGGGTCCATGTGTCAAAAATCCAATCTAAACTGAGTTAAGGCAAAGAAAGGAAATTGTTTGCTCTTGTGATTGAAAAGTCTAAGCAACAGTGACTTTAAGCATTGGGAAACGCAAGTTCAAAGATATCTCCACTAATCAAGATACTCCCTTTTCTCCATCTCTAAGTTCTGCTTTCCTCTCTGATAGCTTCAGTCTTATATACTAGGCATCGAGTGTTCCCAAAATACACACTGGCAGCTTTAGATTTACATAGATGTACTTATAAGTAGCAATCCCAGAGAATGGAGGGGTCCTTTTTCTAGATAACTCCAGCAAAATCTCAGGGGAATTTCTAATTGGCCTGGTTTGAGTCGTGTACCCCACAAACCTGGAGCTTAGGGGGTAGTCAGCACCATCCAAACCAACTGGGCTAAGAATGAAGAATGATTCTACAAGGAGACATTGGGCATTAATAAAATGTTAACTAAACAAGCATATAATTTGGGTTGTCTCTTGTGAATAATGTAGCATTGAAACAAATAACATGCAAATTTTACATAGCAACCAGAGGATGGGAAGAAACATTCAAGTCCAAAGGGATGCAGAGAGTTGAACATTATATAATCTGGAATAATTACAGAAACACTATTTTGTCTGGAATGCATGTGACTCTATACATCCCCTGAAGCCACATGATTGTTTACTAGGATTGTACCACATTTTAATTTCTGTTAGTTATATCACTCTCCATTTCAAGTGAAATAAATCAAATTAAAACTTGCTTAGCCCTGGCTGGTGTGAGCATCACCCCCTACACAAAAAGGTGTCAGGTTTGATTCTTGGTCAGGGGACATACCTAGGTTTTGGGTTCACTCCCTGGCCAGGGTGTGTGCCAGAGGTAGCTGATTGATGTTTCTCTCACTCATCAATGTTTTTCTTTCTCCCCCTCCGTCCTCTCTCTAAAAAGAAAAAAGAAAAACTTGCTTAAACAAAAGATGGAAATAATTAGCTCACGGAACAGTAAAGACAGGGCTTGGTTTCAGACAGAACTAGGTCTAAGTCTCAAACATAGTCACTTGGACATTTTTTCTCTTTCTATATCTCAGCTCTACTTTCTTTTTTTTTTGGAGAATGATGATTTTTATTTTTATTTTTTTTAATATATTTTATTGATTTTTTATGGAGAGGAAGGGAGAGGGATAGAGAGTTAGAAACATCGACGAGAGAGAAACATTGATCAGCTGCCTCCTGCACACTCCCTCCTGGGGATGTGCCCGCAACCAAGGTACATGCCCTTGACCGGAATCGAACTTGGGACCCTTGAGTCCGCAGGCTGACACTCTATCCACTGAGCCAAACCGTTTAGGGCTCAGCTCTACTTTCTTTATATTACTTTCAAAAAGTCTTGAAGCAAAGCTTCCCGTCTCTGATTGGCATAGCTTGGGCCATGCCCATCTTTGAACCAATCACTGGACCAGAGGGAAGTGGTACTTCAATTGTCCAGACTCGAGTTATGTGCTCATCCTGGAAGCCAGGAGCTGAGGTCAATTTTGTTCAAACAAAATAGATAGGGATTGGGGATTATGCAAAGCAAAGTAATAATGCAGTATCAAAAGGAGGAAAAGAAGATATTCCCTACAAAAGTGCTATGCAAATATACATGGCATAGCAACCTGGAAACAGCAGGAGAGGGTTTAGATAGAAAAATTTTGGAAGACTTAAGTTACTCTTCAGCCACATAAAAATAGGAATGCCTGGGTCTCCAATGACAAACAAACAAACAAACAAACAAACAAACTTGCAGCACAATATAACAATATACATTTAGAATCTCGGCTCCCTGTGGTTGTTCTGACCAAATCCATTTTTATCACTAAAATTTAATGTCTTCCTACTTGGCTATAAATGCAGCTATAGCAGCTATGTTTTCATTCCATGGCTCAAGTTTGGTGTCTCTCTTGTTCTCTCAAATCCTGACCTACTCAATCCTGTGCTTCTCCCTTTTATCCAGGCATCCTGTCACTCACACCTGTCCCTCCAGCTGCACTTCTACAATATCTCAACCCTGCTAGCCCACAATCATTACTATTTCCGTCACTCTTTATCATCTCTCTCTTGCCTCCATCTGCCCATGAGCAGCAGGAATCATTCTTCCTCCTGGAACTTATGTGTTATTATCTCTTTAAAGTCAGAAAGGACTTAAACTATTAGGGTTTTAGCAGAATTACCCTTCAGGAAAAAAAGAAGACTTCTTTTTTATGCATACAAAGTGCAGAGGTGATACAATGATATAGAGAGATGTTGAGGTGGAGAGAAGTTGGAAGCACTAATGTGCTATAGCCTCCGTCTTCACAGACACACAGGAGTGAGAAACAGATGCTCAGAGAGATGGAGAAACAGTCTGCAGAAACAGCTGTGGAGAAGTGGTAGGTAATCCCTCAGATGAGCACAAATATCATTGTGCTGCTGTGAGAGCCCAGCTGAGGTCACATAGCATAAAAGTATGTTGCAGAAGGGAATGTATTGCATTTTCCTTCTCTTGGTACTTGAAGTTATTTTGAGTATTTGTGCACAAATTTTATTAATATTGATATCAGTTGAATGGCATCATCATTTGCCTTCTAGGTTAGTAAAATTACCAATGAGCCAATAATAAATTTAGTCTAAAAATAAGTTTGTGATCTTCAAACATTCTGATCAAGAGGTTGTGTAGAAAAACCTGAGACCTTTAACACAATTTTGTTTTTGGTTCTTAAATTTTAGAGCCTATAAGCTTATAATTATTCAACAATGATTCTTCAACCTTTGTGTTCATAAGAACAATCTGATCCATAGCTCATTGTTGGAGATCCTGCATTTACATTATTGAAAGCCCTTATGATTCTGACAGTTTGTTTTGTGATGAGGCTTTAGACACATTGATTGGTGCATGTGGAGGGACAGGCGGCGTCTCTGACAGCCTATGCAGCCTCTGTGCTGGAATTGGCCCATCAAATCCCCTTTAGCACCAATTTTCTACTGATGCTGAAGGGTCAGACTTATTTCTTCTTCCTTTTCAGTGAAGTGCTGTATATTTCACTGGCTTGTAGGAATAGAACGTGGATCCCAGTAATTAGCAAAGCAGTTCCAATGGCAAACATATTTACAAAGGAATCAAAGATGATAATGAGCAAAACTAAAAACCTCAGGCATCACAATTTAATGGCGAGATGACAGAGGCCTCTGCTAACTGATGGCATTTTGTCACCACAGTCCAATAAAGAAATTCATCTTGAAGGATAGCCCACATTCCTACACATACATTTCCTAGAAGCGATAAAGTAATCGTAGAGATAATGGCACATTTTCCATACAAGAGCTTATGATGATCTATGTGACTCTTACAATATGAAGCTGGGGACTCTGAGCTATAATTTAACAATCTAAGAAGGGGAAGCTGCAACTGTGATGAAACATTTGTTATGAACTTAGAATAGTAACTTGAATCATCTGACTAATGTCTCTAGCTGAAAGAAATGTAAGCTGGATCAGAGGAAGCTTGGGTATCTCTGTTTGTGAAGCCCAGAACAACCAGTGGAAAGCTGTGAGTGCTCCCCGCACAGAGAGAGTCATAGTGTACAGATTTCAGGTAGGATGAAAAAGAAGAGACATGGTCTGGTTCATTTTTTAAGTGATAAACAACACTCATTTTGCTTCATCATTCCTGAGGGCGTGCACACTGCCCTGGAGAGCTCCTCATGGACATGACTAAAATTCAAAGGGAAGACAGAGTGCAGAGAAGGATGGAGACAAGTGATGGGACAGATTTAAGGATGGAATGGAGACAAGATAGGAGACAAGACAAGCAAGTATATTGATATGTTGTTCCTCTCATCCCACACCATTAAAACCCATTAGGCCCTGAGCAGTGTGGCTCAGTTGGCTGAGTGTCATCCCATGCACTGAAAGGTTGCCAGTTTGACTCCACATCAGGGCACATACTTGGGTTTCGGGCTCAGTCCTCAGTAGGGGGCGTGCAGGAGGCAGCTGATCAATGATTCCCTCTGATCATTGATGTTTCTATTGCTCTCTCTCCCTTTCTCTCTGAAATGAATAAAAATATATTTTAAAAAACACCAATAATAAGAGAGTGACAGAAAGAGAGAGAGAAAGAGAATCATTTTAACATGAAATATAGGACTTAAAGAATTCTATAAGGCTTAAGGTTTATGGGATGTTGAAGACTTGAATATGATATGTCAACTAAGTGGAATATTATTCAACCATTAAAAATGTAATTTAAACATGTTAAATGCAAAAACTGCTTATAATATTATAGAAATTAAAAAAACAAAATGTAACATAAAGCACAGGCATGTATTAAAAACGTAAATATAAAGACAAAGTAAATTAATCAAAATATTAACTTTGGTTGTGGTTAGGTTGGTATGGCCATAAAAGTCCCACTTTTCTCTTTTTTTCCTAATATTATGTATTTCCATATTTCCTTTTATGAAAACAAAACATTATATAAAAGAAAAATATGTAGGATCTATTGGAGAGTCTCTAAATTTAGCTATATATTTTAAGCATATACCACTGCACGTTCCATTTGATTTTTTGTTACTGATATTTATAAATAACATGTTTTTTAAATTTTATTTTTCAATTACAGTTTACATTCAATATTAATTTGTTTTAGTTTCAGGTGTACAGAATAATGGTTAGACAATAATATATTTTACAAAGTATTCCCACTATATTTCAAGTACCCACCTGGCACCATACACAGTTATTACAATATTATTGACTATATTCCCTCTGCTGTGTTTTGCATCCCCATGACTATTTTGTAACTTCCAAATCTGTACTTCTCAATCTCTTCACCTTTTTCACCCGGCTCTCTATCTGCCTCCTCTCTGTCAAGCATCAGTCTATTCTATGTATCTATAGTATGTTTCTATTTTGTTTGCTCATTTATTTTGTTCTTTAGATTCTACATATAGGTAAAATCACACGGTATTTATCTTTTTCTGTTTAACTTATTTCACTTAGAATAGTATTTTCTAGGTCCATCCATGCTGTTGTAAATGGTAAGATTGCTTTCTTTTTTTATGGCTGAGTAATATTCCATTGTATATGTGTACCTTAGCTTTTTTATCCACTTGTCTATTGATGGACACTTGGGTTGCTTCCATATCTTGGCTATTGTAGATAACGCTGCAATGAACATAAGGGTGCATATATATTTTTGAATTAGTGTTTATATCCTTTTTTGGGTACCAAAGCCTTTGGACCCAAGCATATATCACATATCTATTTATTGTGTGTACACTTGTATATCAATAATTATCATCCCATAATTATTACCTAATAGGAGAGAGAGCCACAGATCAGCAGAGATTATGAGATTATGGTGCAGCAATCTCTCTCTCTCTCTCTCTCTCTCACCTATCTATATATATAAAAGGCTAAGCAACCAGCCAATCAGCCAACTGGCTGGTAGCTATGATGAACACTGACCACCAGGGGGCAGATGCTCAATGCAGGAGCTGCTGAGCAACAGCAACTTTGCAGAGTGTCCTCTCACACTCCGGGACCCCTTGGGGGATGTTGGACTACCTGATTTGGCCTGATCCCCACTGAGGGACCCCACCTGCCGGAGGGACCCCGCTCACTCTGAAGATGCCCTTCAAGCCCTGGTGCCACCCCAGGTGCGGCTGGCCAGGGAGGGACCACAGGGGGTTGGCTCCAGGGCGTGTCTGGCCCATCTCACCCAGTCCCACCAAGTCGGCCACCTTCTAATTCATTTCCTTTCAATGTGCACGAATCTGTGCACCATGCCTCTAGTTTTATATTAAAATTCAAATTTTAATAAAGATTGCCTAGGAGTACAACATAAAATAAATCTTTTCAGTGGTTTTGCAGTTCTTGAATTAAGCAGTGTCTAGGTGTGTTAATGTGTGGGTTTCATGACATGAATTAAACATGTAGAAACATGCTTTCCAATAAATATTTGAGACATTTGACATAATAGTAGAAGTTGAAAATAACCATATTTGGTTCAAAGACTTTCTGTCCTTTATTTTCTGCTCTGTGTACTAATTTTAACATGATCAGTAACAACTCAGTAACATGATCAGTAACATGATAAGTAATCAGTAATTACTTATTCCATGTTGGTAATCTGTAGTCATTAAGATGGTAACTTTCAGTATTTGATCCTGTTTTTCTTCATAATTATTCACAGGATCTTGCCGAGGGATAGGTTTGGTGTGTTCATATGGAATATCCACAGAAGGATGGTAGCAAACTATCGTCCTGCCATCAGATATCAAAGCAAGTTCTACTTCGCAATTATAGTTATCTGGAAGAGAAGATTATGTGGAGATATGACAAACACAATATAAAGCTCCATTTTGGATTGGAAATAAATGTTTCAAAATAGTTCTGTTTGATATAGCCCACTTCACTGTTGATATGGCCATGGTGAATCAAGATGCTTATTAGGTGGTATGGAAAAAGATTTGAAGAGAAAATACTTTTAAAATTTGCTTCTAGGCATACCTATTTTCATCCCTTGACAGCTGTTCACTGTGAGTCTGAAAACCAGATTAGAAGAAAAGGATGAACACTTTGAGCAAGGACCCATGATAGAACAACTTAGCAAAATGTTCTTTACTACTAAGCACCATTGGTATCCTTGTGGAAAGTATTATACATGTCATAGGAAACTGAATCCTTCAAAAGACAGATGATATTGAGGTTTTCAGTAAAATGCTGTCGTGTTTCTCATTTGCCATTTAAGAAAATGCAATCAGGTATATTTACTACTATGTTATATAGTAAAATAATCATAAAATGTCTTTTCATCTAAAAAAAGACGGTAACTTGAGCTACCTATAAATAAAAATATTTTTAAGTGGTAGAGAAATATTTTTAAATGAACATAATGGAACAAACATTTCAAATACTTGAGAAATGGATGTTTGTATATATATTGGAAACTCTATTGTTATCCCACCCCACCATGGTTGGGGTCCGCTAAATACCTTCAAAGTAGGTTTAAACTAATTTGCATAGTTTTAACCTTAGTTCAAAAGGGCAGTATTTAAAAAAAAAAGAGCAGGATAGAAAACATTCAGGATAATGGTGTTTATACTCCATTGTCTGTGCATGGGTGCGTACGTGAGTAAGTATGACTGCATGTTTGAGAATGTGTGTGTGTGTGCCCTTCCCTGATGTAGAACTGAGCATTGATGGCACCAAGAGTGGCTTGAGAGAGCTTTAGCCTCCCTTCCCCATTTCCATCAAACCCTTTTCTATATATTTCTTAGGCCTGATAAATGTTTCCTTAGTCTTATGAGAAATGCTATGCAGACGCAGCTTCATGATTCATCTCACTTCTTTCTCCAACTGGATGGCCAACCATAGATACTACTCATAACATCATGTAAGTAAACATTCTGGACTCTCCTCCCAGGGAGACCAAAGACTCTGGAGATTCTTGGGCAGAGAAGCCTTGCTTCTAGTACCTTCTGCTGGACAACAGGTAGAATGCAGCATCCTACGGATAAAGATACATTTTTGTAGGGCTGGCATCTCACTCCCAAACTGCAGTTGTGGAAGAAATCAAATGAAATCTGACTTTGAACCTCTGTCTTTCCCAAATAGTAAGAAGTGTAACATAAGTCATCACTGATTTTTTTTCAGGGGGTATAGAAGTGAGGCTTCTCATTCCTTAGAATCCCCCCCAAATTCAAGAAATATATATAGTGCCGCCCAAAGAAGAGGTTCCAATTCAGTTCATCATGTTCTCCAATGATTTTATTCGTTAATTCATCAAATATTGAGAACGTACTGATGGGAAAACATTGTTCTAGGTATAAGGACACATCTGTGAGTTAGACATTACCATCTGGGCTCGCTTGCCCCTTTGTGGGCTGGTAGCCTTTTGGTTCCAATGATGAGTTTGACCATTGGAACCAAAACCATTGGTGGGTTTGCTGATGCTGTGTGGCCCAAGCCCAACGTTCAGCTTCTCTAAGTCTGCTCTGCAGCCCTTCCCCACTGAGGTCTTGCATCCTCCAGAAACACTGCCACTCTCTCACTCTCTGAGCTCTCTTTACTCTCTTCCTTCTCCCTGCTCTATACAAAATGCACTCTCCTCTTCTCCCTTGCTCCAATATGTTTTCCTTCAGAGACCTAAAGCCCAGAAGGCAGGTTATCTGTAAGCCCTGTTTGTTTTTGTCTTCTAACACAAAGCCATCTCTGGCAAGCTGGCACCAAGGTGGCTTGGAGGAAAGGGTGTAGGGGAAAAGGCATGGAGGAATGAAAGGTAAATTTATCTCTCTATATAAAAGCCTAAGTGACCATTACAACTGGACGACTAGACAACTGGTCGACCGGTAGCTATGATGCACACTGACCACCAGAGGGAAGATGCTCAATGCAGGCGCTGCCCCCTGGTAGTCAGTGTGCTCCCACAGAAGCCAGGCTCACAGCCGGGGAGTGCCGCTGTGGCAGTGAGAGACTTTCCTGCCTCCATGGCAGCGCTACCAAGCAGCGGCAGTGGCAGCAGCAGGTGCAGCGGGGTCAGGCCGGGATGAGTGGGAGCAGAGTGGCACCCGGCCCCAGCCACTTCGCTCACTGCTACAGCCCTTAGGGGATGTCGGACTGCCGGTTTTGGCCTGATCCCCAGGATCAGACCAAAACCGGCAGTCCGACATCCCCTGAGGGATCCTGGATTGTGAGAGGGCGCAGGCCAGGCTGAGGGACCCTACCGGTGCATGAATCTGTGCACCAGGTTTCTGGTATCACAATAAAGAACCTTGAGGGAAGTGTGCTGAGAGCTTTGTTTTCTCAAAGCCCATTCACTGTTGGCTTCCCAGGGATTTTTTTCCCCCCAAGTACAGTCTGTCCCTTAGGGAAATTGAGTTTATTTTTTCAATAGGTCAAAGGATTTAAGGTCAGATCACATGAAGTTTACCTCGATTCTAACAGTTGTGTGATTCTAGGTCTTATTTCTTTAACCTGATCTAAATTAAAAATAGATGAACCAGAAATATTCTGGGCTTTTAATAGTCTATTTTTTTTCTCTTAAAGCTTCCTAGATTCTTTGCTAATTCTCTATAACCTGTACATATTTAACACAATTATCCAGTGATCAAAGCTATTGAATGTAAGAGAATAACATTTATAGTTGCTCCTGAACAAGAAAAATTCTATCTACTTTATTTGTATATCAGATAAAAAAGGATATTTAGTCAATAAGATAAAGGCAGATCAAACAAATCATAGGAAATTTCAAGAATGCATGATACTCAAGGCATTCTGTGTCAGTTTAGCTCCTTTAGAAGCAAAAGTTAAACTTTGGGGTTTTGAAGCCAACACTATTTGAGAGTCTAGACATCAATGAACTGATGTGAGAAGGAATATAATTTGGTCTTGGAATGAAATACAAATAGGAGTGTGGATAAATGAGGGGTACAAACTCTATAATTTGCTCAATTTTCTAAACTATTTTCACAACTAGTTTCATGGAACATAGCAATTAACTTTGACTTTTGATAGCTTTGGTATTTCTGTACTTGAGGGTGACTATCGATTTCTTGAATCTTAAATCATACATACTCTTTTTTCTATTTCTCCTTTTTTCTGACTTCTGTTTCAGAAGAAAGCCTTATAAATGGGGTAGAGATCTCTTTCTGG
This sequence comes from Myotis yumanensis, assembly GCF_028538775.1. Lineage (NCBI taxonomy): Eukaryota > Metazoa > Chordata > Mammalia > Chiroptera > Vespertilionidae > Myotis > Myotis yumanensis. The sequence goes on from NW_027223754.1 coordinate 135,925,811, forward strand.
TAAATAACATATTTTTGCCCTGGATAAACTGACGCTGCATCCACACCCCAAATACTCCCTTGCTTTATTTGTTACCTGCATGTACCCCATGCAACCTCCTTTCCTACAATCCTTGGAAATAATCAGTTTTCATTTCAGGCCCTAGACATTACAAAGAGTAACATATGAAAACAAAAGAAAAATGTCTTTAATGCATGCTGGCTAGGACATTTGGTAAGCTTACAGATTTATTGCCCTCAAAGGGAAATGTTTAAGAGGTCTCTTTAAAAATAGGGTTTCTATGGAAATCTAATATTTGCTTTGAAATGATTTGTATATTAATCATTTACATACAGCTGGATATGTGCATAAGAAACTCCACAGATCCATCTCTGCCATGGTGGCAGGTAGGAAAAGGGAGGGTGGATTTGCTGATTTAGTCTTCTATAAATATAGCCATGGAATAGGTATCCCCGATCAGAAGTAGTGGTAACTTTACCCCAAGGGTAATATTTTTGAGTGTCAGTTTTTGCTGGAATGTGGCCTGCAGAGTGTTACTTAAGTTTTCATAATATTACTTGAAATTTCTTACACTTCTAAACAATTTAAGCAACATTTACTATATCTTTTATCTGACAGGACTGCTTCCTCAGATCCTTTGTAGAATGAACCTGGAAAATATTATGCAAATTGAGATAAGCCAATCTGAGAAAGACAAATATCACATGGATCTCCCTTGTTTGTGGAATCTAGTGAACAAATTGAATTGACCAATACAATAAGACCCGAAGCATGGAGGCACGGAACAGACTGACATACCTTGATGTGGGGTTGGGAGCACAAGAAGAGATAAACCAAAGAACTTACATGTTAATACGCATAGTCCATGGACATGGGCAATAGGGTAGTGAAGACCTGGGTGTAGGGGATGGGGGTTATAGAGGCTGGGAATGGGAGATATTTGTAATACTATCAACAATAAAAATATATTTTAAAAAGAAAAGAAAGGAAGAATAAATAAATTAGGGTGTGAGAGCAGACAAAGAGAGGAGTAAATGTGATTCAATGTATACAGTGCAATGAACTTGTCTCGGTATTTTCATAAGGCATCATTTCATAAATCAATATAATTTGGGGTTAAATTCATGACAATTTTTATATTTTTTGGAAACTTATTTTGAATCCAAGAGCTTACAGTTTTACACATGAGCCTAAAATATTAACTTACATGCAGAAGCACCTTAATCAGCCTCAGTGTCAAAACGACCTAGCAAGTGGACATAATAAAGCTGAAAAATATCAGACTTTCCTTTTCAACATTATACTTAATAATTAAAAACAACTACTTCTCAAAGCAAAAAATCTGATTATTTCTAAAATTTTAAATGCACACCTTAAGTTTTTTTTTGCATCTAAAACATAAAGAAACAAGATTTTCTCTTATTTAAATAACTAGAGGCCAGTTGCAGGAAGATTCCTGCAAGAATAGGACTTCCTGCAGCTGGAGCAAAGCAGAGAAGGGAGCAAAACCCGCTGCGGCTGGGTTTCCCCTCCCGCCTCCCGCCTCCGCAGCCTTGGCTCCGTTCCTGTCTCCGCCGCCTCTACTTTGCTCCCTTCTGTAGCGCTTCAGCTCCACGTTGTCTTCAGTCTTCGCTCCCAGCTGGTATACGCAAATTAACCGCCATCTTTGTTGGCAGTTAATTTGCATATTGCACTGATTAGCCAGTGGGAGGTGTAGTGAAGGTATGGTCAATTACCATGTTTGTCTATTATTAGATAGGATAATACTTCATATCTACATACCAGCGATTACGCTAAGGACTGTAGCAATACTGACTCCAGATAGCCTGCGAGAGAGAGTGTCCTTCCCCTTACACGGAGGAGTCTAAGTATTTAAAGTCTCTTGAGACTAAAGGTAACTTAGGCTTTAATATGAATGTAGCATTGAGGCCAGAGAAGAAAGAATGATGTTTAAAAGAGGAAGCATCAGAGCCTTGTGCCTGTGTCAACAAGGTTGAACTAATTACAGATTAAGTTCAAGCAAAGGCAGCACTTACTAGCTGGTCAGCTCACCAAGCCCAGGAAAAACCACTGAAATAGAATAAATGATGTAAGACAACATTAATTTATTTTAAAAACACTTACTGAGTGTAACTTATTTGCCAGGGAGAGAGACACGGGGCACAGAAAGAGATGAGACTTATGGGGTAAAGCAGAGAAGATATAATTTAGGATTCCTTTGGTTGCAATTAATGGAATTTCTGACTCAACTTGTTCAAGCAAAAAGAGATGGTATTGAGATCTTTAATATATATATATATATATATATATATATATATATATATATATATATTCATTGATTTCAGAAAGGAAGGGAGAGGGAGAGAGAGATAGAAACATCAATGATGAGAGAGAATCATCAATCAGCTGCCTCCTGCAAGCCCCACACTGGGGATCAAGCCCACAACCTGGACATGTGCCCTGACTGGGAATCAAACTGTGACCTCCTGGTTCATCGGTGGATGCTCAACCACCGAGTCATGCTGGCTGGGCTGTATTGAGATCTTTATTGAGATCATTAAGATGTTCAAGGGGCCATCTGGTTTCAGGCATAGCTTGACTGGGGCCTCAAACAATGTCACCAGATATTCCCCACACCCACCCCTTAGCTACCTCAGGCTTATGTTTGCCTTTTCTTTGTCCTACAGATGAGAGGTTGAGAGAACTCAAACAACCTCACAAGAGCACAAAGTTCTGGAGTTGAATCTTATTGGCTCTGATTTTCCTGGCTTGGGAGTACTCATCCATGAAGCAGTCACTATGGCTATAGGGATGGAATGTACCCATTGGCTTAGGCCAGAGCAGGTGCTGTAGCCTGGAGCCTACAGGTGGTGGAGTTGGCATAGGAGTAAGGGAATGGAGACTAGACAAACCAAAATCAGGGTCTTAATGTCACAGGAAGAGGGAATGAACCATTGGTGACAAACAAATGTTCACTGCCTGTATGCAAATAATTATTTCAATGGGATTAGTCATCTAATAAGGGAGAAAAATAAGAGGGCAGGAAGTTTCTAAGTTTATTAAACACAATGTTTATACTGAGTCCTGGATCTAAGTAGAAATAAGTCGGACAAATAGGGAAAAATGAATGCTATAGCAATGGTAACAAGAAGAGGGCAGTTTGGGAGAATAATATAAGGACTGTGTGACTGCAGAATTGGCTGTTGAAATTGTGTAAATGACAGAGGGAAGGAGAAAGTAGGGAAGAATAGGTAGGTTTGTGGTCTCTTCATGGGGAAGATCATGCCTTTGGACTTCATTTATAGAGTGATGTGGTTCACTGAAGTTTTTCAAACAGTGTCCTAAGACAAGAGTTGGCAAATTTTTTTCTGTAGAGGGCCAGTTAGTAAATCTATTAGGTTTGCAGGCCATATGGTTTCTCCTATTCACTGCCACTGTAGCATGAAAGCAGCCGTAGACAATACATAAACAATCAAGCATGGTTGTGTTTCAACAACACTGTTTTTATGGACATTGGAAACTGAATTTCATAAAGTTTTCATGTCTCAGAAAATATTATTCTTTAAATATTTTCAACCATTGAGAAATGTAAAAACCATTCTTAGCTTGAGGATGGTAAAAAAAAAAAGAAGAATTAAAATAAAAAGAAGAGGTGGGCCAGATTTAGTCTGTGCACCTGTTCATAGTTTACCAACCCTGTTCTAATATGATCAATTCTATGTTATTTAGATTAAAAAATGAAAGAAGCATTGGAATGAAAAGGAAGGAGGTGAGGAGAGCATTGCATTAGTCCAGGTTGAAGTTGGTACATTTTAGATGAGTAATTGAGAGTCTTGATTAAGAAAAGTGACAAGGTAGCCTTTGTTACAGAGTTAGGCCCATGAAATAATTAACCTGGAGTCAGTAGAAAGAGGGTGGGATGGAGGCTGGTGATTCAAGGAGGGAAGAAGGGAATTACGCAGTAGTGCCTCCTTATCCACAGTTTTGTTTGCTGTGGTTTCAGTTACACATGATCAACTAGAGTCTGAAAATATTAAATGGAAATTTTCAGAAATACACAATTGATAACTTTTAAGTTGCATGTCATTCTAGGTTGTATACGAAATCTGGAGCCATCTTGCTCTGTCCTCCCAGGACCTGAATGATTTGCATACACTACTCATCTTATATCAGACCGATTGTTGAGTGATCACTGTGCTTGCGTTCAACTAACCCTTATTTTACTTATTAATGGCCCCAAAGCACAAGACTAGTGATGCTGGAAATTTGTACAGGGTGGGACAAAAGTAGATTTTCAGCTGTTTGTATGAAAAAAATACAATATATAATAATACAAGAATAAACTGTTCCATGTACTAACAACTGTAAACCTATTTTTGCCCCATCCTGTATATGTAAAAGTGAAGCAGTAAAGTGTTTCCTTTAAATGAAAGGCGATTACAGTACAGTAAGATATTTTGAGAAAGAGACAGAGAGTGAGAGAGGCCACATTCACATACTTTTATTAGAATACATTGTTCTATTTTATTATTAGTTATTGTTGTTAATCTTTTAATTAAATATGCCTTAATAATACATTAGTAATGTCTTATATAATAAATTAATTAATAATTCCTAATTTAGAAATTAAACTTTTTCATAAGTATATATGTATAAGAAAAATTATAGTATATATAGGGTCAATACTCTGCATGGTTTTAGGCATTTACCAGGGTTCTTGCAACATATCATACCCTGTGGGCAAGAGGGGACTATTGTACAATCCTAGAGGGTAGGATGTATTTCCTGAGACTTGAGGGATGTGGCTGGGGGTGAGGATCTGTTTTGTGGTGTAAATACAGGAAGTGCCAAGACCTTTGGGTGTAGATACTTAGAGTTAGTGACTGAGCTTGGTGCCCAAGGAATGGATGCTGTCAGAGGAAGAGATGGTTTTCAATTGCTCTTAGGTGGCTTCTCTAGAGAAAAAGGATCTCAATGTAGCCATTATTGACTGAATACCAAAAGTCTTCCCTCTTATCCGAGATTTTGATAAGTCCCCGTGTTTTTTAATAGTTTTAAGAGAAGGTATTTTTACAAACTAAGTGGGTAGATCCTGAGCCAGATTAAATTTCAAGAAATGTGATTTTTCTCAATTCTAGTGTTGTATACAAATTCACATCAATGACTAATAGACTACTTGATTTTTTGCTAAAAGTATTTTAACTATGAGATTGCACTAAATCTCTGCTTATTGATTCTAGTTAGTTGGAATTTACTATAGGATAAGCATATTTCATCCTTAACCAAATAAAAAAATTCCAATTACATATAGCAGCAAAGAGGCATCTCTGTCATGTTGAAAATGCAGTCTCTCTGTACTAGTATAAATGGAGAAAGTGAAGATCACTTGATATAAACATGATCCATTCATAAAAAAGAAACTCCAGGCTTGGGTCCTTCATCCTTTGAACCATAACAGAATCCAACCATATGTAGTATAGTCTGTAACTAACGTGTTCATATTTGAAGCACAGCATGGTGCTACAATGAATGTAGAATTCCTTTGTATGATAATTTTTCAAGTAGAAAAGAATTAATTCATAGGCATAAGAGAATGCTTACTTTAATGCATTTGGAACCTTCATTTGATTTGTAGTATTCTTTAGATTAAAGTTAAATTGAAAAGGCTTTATATGATTAAATTCTTTCTGAGATTTTTTTCAAAGGGGCTATTCAATGAAGTATTGCTAATGGCCACTTAATCATCCAACTAAGGCACAGATATAGTACTGTGGAAAGTAAAATAGTTTGCTCAAGGCTACTCTACTCATGTAAAAGTAAGTGGAAATCTTAACATTCCTAACTTAGCTCTCATCTCTACCATTATTAGTGTCTGTTTTCTTGCCCACAATTTATATGAGTATATATGCACCTTTATCTTTTGGGGTAATTTCTCCCCCCTCCCCCCCGCCCCACTGAGATGAAAACCTTTTATTGAAAAATAAAAGCAAAATTTACCTTACATAACATGTTAACTCCAGTTTAACTTATTAAACTCTTTTTTTAAAATTTAAATTCTTTATTGTTTAAAGTATTACATGTCTCCTTTTCCCCCATTGACCTCTCCCCGGCCATTCCCAGCCCCCAGCACATGCCCTCACCCCCCTACTATCTGTGTCCATGGGTTATGCTTATATGCATGCATACAAGTCCTTTGGTTGATCTCTTACCCCTGCTTCCCTCCCCTGCCTTCCCTCTGAAGTTTGACGGTCTCTTTGTTGCTTCTATGCCTCTGGATCTATTTTTGTTCATCAGTTCATATTGTTCATTATATTCCAAAAATGAGTGAGATCATATGATATATTTCTTCAACTGGCTTATTTTGCTTAGCATAATGCTCTCCAGGTCCATCCATGCTGTTGCAAATGGTAAGAGTTCTTCCTTTTTTATAGCAGTATTCCATTGTGTAGATGTACCACCGGTTTTTAATCCACTCATCTGCTGATGGGCACTTAGGTTGTTTCCAAATCTTAGCTATTGTAAATTGTGCTGCTATGAACATAGTGGTGCATATATCCTTTCTGATTGGTGTTTCTAATTTCTTGGGATATATCCTTGAACTGGTATTATTGGGTCAAATAGAAGTTCCATTTTTAATTTTTTGAGGAAACTCCATACTGTTTTCCACAGTGGCTGCACCAGTCTGCATTCCCACCAGCAGTGAACGAGGGTTCCTTTTTCTCCACATCCTCTCCAGCACTTGTTGTTTGTTGATTTGTTGATGATAGCCATTCTGACAGGTGTGAGATGGTACCTCATTGACCTTTAGACTTGCATCTCTCAGATGACTAGTGACTTTGAGCATGTTTTCATATGTCTCTTGGCCTTCTGTATGTCCTCTTTCGAAAAGTGTCTATTTAGGTCCTTTGTCCATTTTTTGATTGGATTGTTTATCTTCCTTTTGTTAAGTTTTATGAGTCCTCTGTAAAATTCAGAGATTAAACCCTTATGGACAATAACATTGGCCTATATGTTCTCCCATGCAGTGGGTTCTCTTTTTGTTCTGTTGATGGTTTCTTTTGCTGTGCAGAAGCTTTATATTTTAATGTAGTCCCATTTGTTTATTTTCTCTTTAGTTTCCATTGCCCTAGGAGCTGTATCGGTAAAGTTACTATTACGACATATGTTTGATATTTTGCTGCCTATGGATTCTTCTACGATTTTTATGGTTTCCATCTTACATTTAAGTCCTTTATGCATTTTGAGTTTATTTTTGTGTATGGTGTAAGTTGGTGGTCTAGTTTCTTTCTTTCTTTCTTTCTTTCTTTCTTTCTTTCTTTCTTTCTTTCTTTCTTTCTTTCTTTCTTTCTTTCTTTCTTTCTTTCTTTCTTTTTTGCATGTATCTGTCCAATTTTCCCAGCACCATTTATTGAAAAGACTGTCTTGACTTCATTGCTCTTGCCTCCTTTGTCAAATATTAACTGAGCATAATGGCTTGGGTTGACTTCTGGGTTCTCTGTGCTGTTCCATTGATCTACCAGTATATGTATGTTCTTGTGCCAGTACCAGGCAGTTTTGAGAATGGTGGCTTTGCAATATAGCCTGATATTTAGTTTTGGGATCCCTCCAACTTTGTTCTTCTTGCTCAAAATTGCTGCAGCTATTCTAGGTCTTTTTTTATTCCAGGTGAATTTTTGGAGAGTTTGTTCTAGGTCTGTGAAATATGCCATTGGTATTTTAATGGGAATTGCATTGAATCTATAGATTGCTTTGGGTAGAATGAACATTTTAATGATGTTGACTCTGCCAATCCATGAACACAGTATATTCTTCCATTTGTTTATGTCTTCCTCTATCTCTTTTTTCAACATCCTGTAGTTTTCCCAAGTACAGCTCTTTTACCTCCTTAGTTAAGTTTATTCCTAGGTATCTTAATTTTTTTTGGTTCAGTGGTAAATGGGATTGTTTTTTAGTTTCTCTTTCTGTGAGTTCATTATTGGTGTATAAAAAGGCCATAGATTTCTGGGTGTTAATTTTGTATCCTGCTACATTTTCAAATTCATTTTTTAAGTTTAGTAGTTTCTTGATGGTGTCTTTAGAATTTTCTATGTACAATATGATGTCATCTGTGAATAATGACAGCTTTACTTCTTCTTTTCCAATTTGGATGCCTTTTATTTCTTCTTCTTGTCTGATCACAATGGTTAGCACTTCCAGTACTATGTCAAACAGATGTGGTGAAAGTGGGCATCCCTGTCTTGTTCCTGTTCTTAGGGGAAACGGTTTTAGTTTTTGCCCATTGAGTATGATGTTGGTTGTACATTTGTCATATAAGGCTTTTATTATGTTGAGGTATTATCCCTCTATTCCCACTTTGCCGAGAGTTTTTATCAAGAAAGAGTGTTGTGCTGAAACCGGTTTGGCTCAGTGGATAGAGCGTCGGCCTGCGGACTGAAAGGTCCCAGGTTCGATTCCGGTCAAGGGCATGTACCTGGGTTATGGGCACATCCCCAGTTGGAGATGTGCAGGAGGCAGCTGGTCGATGTTTCTCTCTCATCGATGTTTCTAACTATCTCTCTCCCTTCCTCTCTGTAAAAAATCAATAAAATATATTTAAAAAAAAAAAAAGAAAGAGTTGAATTTTGTCAAATGCTTTTTCTGCATTACTTGATATGATTATGTGATTTCTGTCTCTCAATTGATTTATGTGATGTATCACATTTGTTGATTTGCGGCTATTGTACCAGCCTTGCATCCCTGGAATAAATCCCACTTGTTCATGGTGTATGATCTTTCTAATGTAATGATGGATCCAATTTGCTAGAATTTTGTTGAGGATTTTATCATCTATGTTCATCAGGGATATTGGCCTGTAATTCTCTTTTTTTGTGGCATTTTTATCTGGTTTTGGTAATAGGGTAATGCTGGCTTCATAGAAAAAGTTTGGAAGTATGCCTTCATCCTGAATTTTTTTTGAATAGTCTGAGGAGGATAGGTTTTAGTTCTTCTTTGAATGTTTGGTAAAACTCCCCTGTGAAGCTGTCTGGACCAGGAATTTTGTTTGCTGGAAGTGTTTTGATTACTGCTTCAATTTCATCAGTAGTTATGGGCCAATTCAGGTTTTTAAATTCTTCCTGATTGAGTTTTGGAAGCTGGCATTTTTCTAGGAATATGTCCTTTTCATCTAGGTTGTCCAGTTTGTTGGAGTAGAGTTGTTCATAGTATATTTTTGCAATCTTTTGTATGTCTGTGGAGTCGGTTGTTACTTTACCTCTTTCATTTCTGATTTTGTTTATTTGGGTCCTCTCTCTTTGTTTCTTGGTGAGCCTTGCTAGAGATTCATCAGTCTTGTTTATCATTTCAAAGAAATAGCTCATGGTTTTATCGATCTTTTGTATTTTTTTTTTGTCTCTATGTCATTTATTTCCACTCTGATCTTTATTATTTCCATCCTTCTGCTTACTCTGGGCTTTTCTTATTGTTCTCTTTCTAATTCTTTAAGTTGTAGGGTTAGATAATTTGTTATCATTTTTTCTTGTTTTGTTTGAGGTAGGCCTGTAGAGCTATGAACCTCCTTCTCAGGACTGCTTTCACTGTGTCCCATAGTTTTTTGATTGTTGTGTTTTCATTGTCATTTGTTTCCAGGATGCTTTTTATTTTTTCTTTGATCTCTTTGGTAACTGAATTATTGTTTAATAGTATGCCATTTAGCCTCCAAGTGCTTCATTTATTTTCATTATTTTTATTGTACTTGATTTCTAATTTTTTGCCATTGTGGTCTGAGAAGATGCTTGATATGATTTCAATCTTCTTGAATTTGAAGAGACTTTCCTGTGTCCCAATATGTGGTCTGTCTTTGAAAATGTCCTGTGTGCACTTGAGAAGAATTTATATTCTGTAGCTTTGGGGTGAAATGATGTGAAGATGTCAATTCATTCCATATGATCTAGTGAGTCATTTAGGATTGCTGTTTCTTTGCTGATTTTTTGTTTAGAGGATTTATCTAGTGGTGTCAATGTGGTATTAACATCCCCTACGATAACTGTATTGTTGTCAATCTCTCCTTTTATATCTTCCAGAAGATTTTTTTAAATGTATTTAGGTGTTCCTATATTGGGTGCATATATGTTTACCAGAGTTATATCCTCTTGTTGAATTGCTCCCTTTAATATTATGAAGTGTTCCCCATTATCTCTTGTTATAGCCTTCACTTTGAGGTCTATTTTGTCAGATATAAGTATTGTTACCCCAGCTTATTTTTCATTTCTATTTGCCTGAAAAATTTTTTTCATCCCTGCACTATCAGTCTGTGTGTGTTCCTTGTTCTAAGATGGGTCTCTTGTAGACAGCAACTACGTGGGTCATGTTTTCTTATCACTCAGCTACCCTATGTATTTTGATTGGAGCATTTAATCCATTTATGTTTAAGGTTATTATTGATAGGTACTTGTTTGTTGCCATTTTTATTCTTTATGCCTGTGTTCCTTCTTCCCTTTCTATTTTATCATCTTACAGCAGTCCCTTTCAAATTTCTTGCATTGCTGGCTTGATGTTAATAAACTCCCTTAGCATTTTTTTTTTTTTTTTTTTTGTCTATGAAGCTCCTGATTTCACCTTCAATTTTGAATGATAGCCTTACTGGATAGAGTATTCTTGGATTCAGTCCCTTGCTTTGCATCCTTTGTATATTTCCTTCTGGCCTGATATGCTTCTGTTGAGAAATCAGTTGATAGTCTAATGGGAGATCCCTTGTAGGTAACTTTCTGTCTCTCTCTGGCCGCCTTTAAGATTCTGACTTGTCATTGATGTTTGCCAATTTAATTATGATGTGTCTTGCTGTCAGTCTTTTTGGGTTCATCTTGTTTGGGATTCTGTGTGCTTCGACTTGTGTGAATTTTTTCTTCCCCAAATCAGGGAAGTTTTCTGTCATTATTTCTTCAAACAGGTTTTCTATTTCTTGCTCAGCTTCTTCTCCTTCTGGCACTACTATTATGCAGATGTTGTTTGGTTTTGTATTGTCCCAAAGCTCCCTTAGGCTCTCCTCCTGCTTTTTTAGTTTTCTTTTCAGTTGCTGCTCTGCTTGGGTGTTTTTCTACCTTGTCTTCTAACTCGCTGATGTGGTCCTTAGCTCCTAGTCTGATGTTGTAACTTTCCAATGTGTTCTTTATTGAAGTGATGTCATTTTTCATTTCTTCTTGGTTCTTCTCCATTTCCTCTTGATTCTTACACATGTTGTTGAATTTGTCTTCTATTCTTTTCAGATTCCTTATAACCATTGCTCTGATGTGGGAAACCGCTTACTGTCTTAACTAGCAGAGAGGTATGGACAGAGAACCCGGAAGGCTGGTAACCCTTGAAGCCCTAGCAAAGGTCAGAGCTGTGCACCCACTGTTAGTCCAGACAATGGTAGCTGAAGCAACTTCCCCACCAGATAGTCATGTAAATCCTTATTGATAAGATAGTCTGTGTGTTACTGGAACTTGCCTGCCTAAGGGTTATGGGTGTATCCCAAACCAATAAAAGGTTGGTGAGGCCTGAGCACCAGGTGGAAGTCCTTCCCCTTGAGTTGGACTTACCTGCCTGGCCCCCCAGTATTTCCAAATTATCTCTTGTCTCTTCTCTTTCATTTGTGTGCTGCTCCTCTTCCAGATCCTGAACCCTGAACCACACAGGACATGGGGGGAAACATTTACAACACTCTGAATTCTTTTTTCTGACAAATTGCTTGCCTATATTTTATTTATTTCCTTTTCTGGTAATCCCTCCTTTTCTTGTGATCCCTCCTTTTCTTTTGCATGGGGGGGTTGTTTCTTTGTCTCCCCATTTTTGCTATTCCTTTGTGATTGTTTCTATGTATTAACTCAAACTGCTATGCCACCCAGATTTTCTGTTTGTCTTATATGGTAGATGTTTTGTGGGGCCCAGTGATGCAATCTCTCCGGTCTTCTGGGCTGGGTATTCTAGGGATGCTCCCTACTTGAGATATTTGGGTTCTCTTGGTATAGTTGGGTCTTGAATGTTACTGTCCCATTTATGGGTGGAGTTTCCTCTCAGGGTGTCTGGTTATGTGGCTTGCTCTCTACCATGTTGACCAAACAGCACAACATACTACTTGACAAGACAACCACAAAGGGAACAAAACATGGATACACTCATGACACTGATAACCCCAATAAAAGTGTCCATCAGAGAAAAGAGAATTAGGAGAGCAAAAAGAGAACAAAAATGGTATTTAGAAGAGGAAAAATGTAAGAGAGAAAAGAAAAAGAAGCAAAAAGAAAAGGGAAAAAATATATATGAAGAAAAGACCAGAAAACAAACAAATAAACCAAAAAATAATGCAAACAATAAACAGCCAGAAAAAGGGGAAGGAGAGAATCTGTAGAGGCAGAGCTTATATACAGAAAGAAAGGTTAAGAAAAAATGAATGAATAGGGGAAGGACCATGGTTCAGTATAGAGGAGGTAGAAAGAGAATTAGTGGATAAGAAGGAAAAAAGAAAGATAAAAATTAAATAAAAAAATAAAAAGATAAAACAAAAAAATTTAAATGTATCTATTTATTCATTTATTTTGGGAAAAGGAGAATAGAAGAGAGAGCAGATAGGCTTGAGTTTAGTGAGTAAAACTAATTAGGAGAAGAAGAAAGCAAGAGAGGAGAGAAAAACAAAAGCATAAAAAATTGACTAGTGAAGAAAGAGAAAAGAGAAGGGTGCCTGGACTTGGAGTAGAGGAGAAGAAATTAGAGATATAAATAAGACAACAGAGATAATAAGAATAATAACACATAAAAAAACAAATAAAGAAAATCAATCTTTAATAAGGTGTAAAAAGAGAGGAAAGAGAAAAACTAAAGCAGGGACAGGAGAAGAGAAAACAGAATGGAAAAGGGTGAAGAGAGGAAGAAAAGGGAAAAAAATTAAAAAGAGATAAAATAAAATAACAAAAAAATAAAAATTGAAGGAAGAAAAAATTATACAAAAAATAAAAGATAAAAAACAAAAAAGAAACAAAATAATTTTTAAAAAAATGATAAAAAAATTAAAAAGTGAAGTGTTGTTCACTTCAGCTGAGCTTTATGCCCCATGGGCATTAAAGACCCCAGTCTTCTGTTCTGTCTGCCACTTCTCAGTTTCCTGTTAGGTAGTCAGCACTGTGTTGAAGATCCAAGCAATCCACTGCTCCTCTGTCTCTGTCTCCACAGCCTTGGCTGCAAGCAGCTGGGACCAATCTGCCCACTTTGCCTGTCTGCCTGCTGTCAATCTTAATCACTCAAGCATCTGTTTCTGACAGGGCTTTAGGTGGGGGTGGTGCTGTTTCACTTTCAGGGACTAAACAGCCCCTTTTCAACCCAGTCCCTGAGGGCTCTTTGGGGCTATTTAGAGTTTTGTTTCCTTTGAAAAGCTCTAGGTGTAGGCTGGGTGTGGCTGTATTAGCTGCCTTGAGGCTGCTGAGAGGGGCTGGCTCTTCAGGAGAAAAATGGCTGCTTAGGTTTGGAGGGTCTGAAACGTCTCAATGCTGGATTCCTGGTCACCTCTCCCTGTCCTGCCCAAATCCAAAGCCTCTCCCCAGACTCCACAAATTTGCACCTCCACCTGCATAGTAGCCTCGGTGAGTGTTTGTAATTGAAAGGTCCTATGAACTGGGTTTAGTGAATAAAAGCAAGGACAAAACAGAGGCAAAATAGCCACTCAAGTTGACTATGAGTTTCTTTCCTCCTGGCACTGTGCAACTCAGGCAGCTCTTCAGGCCACCTTTCTGGGTGCGGCCTTTTGTGGCTGTGGACTTAGATCTAGAATCCCCAACTGCCAGCAGCCCTGTGGACTTCCTTTCCATGGTCAGATGTTACGCCTGTCCCCAACGAACGTGGCCTTGGTGCAGTGCCGCCTCCTTCTGTCCCTCTTGGCCTGGTGGTCGCCCGTCTCTCCCCAGTCCAGATCCCCAATCCTACCATTCTCCAAGCATCCTCTGACCTTTCCGGCTATGAATTGTCTCACCAGCTGTGTCTAATTTGCCAATTCCGGCTGGATGTTATTTGATTTAGTTGCTCCTTCTATCTGCTCCAGGATAAGGCACAGGACACATCTGCCTATTCGGCCTCCATTTTTCTGCTCATTCTTAGTAAACTCTTAATGCAGTTTAATTTTTTGTTCCCTGTAGGCAAATAAACTGCTAGACCTGATAAATGAATTCAGTAAAGTAGCAGGAAATAAAATAAATATCCAGGAATCAGTTATATTTTTATACACCAATAATGAACTATCAGAAAAGGAAACTAAGAAAACAACCCTATTCAAAATTGCTTTAAAAAATACCTAGGAATATATTTAATCAAGGATGTAAAAGACCTGTACTAAAAAAATTATAAAAAATTAAATAAAGAAACTGAAGAAAACACAAATAAATGGAAGCATATACTGTATTCATGGATAGGAAGAATTAACACCACTAAAATGTTCATACTACCCAGAGCAATCTACAGATTCAACACAACTTCTATCAAGATATCAATGACGTATTCCATAGAAATAGAACAAATATTCCAAAAATCTATATGGAATGACAAAAGATCCCAAGTAGCACCAGTGATCTTGTGAAAGAACAAAGTTGGAGGAATCATGCTACTATACTACAAGGCCATAGTTATTAAAACAGCATGGTACTGGCATAAAAAACCCAATCATTTAGATAAATGGAATAGAATAGAAAGCCCAGAAATAAACCCATCCCTTCATAGCCAATTAGTATTTGACAAAGGAGGCAAAAACATACAAGGTGCTAAAGATAGTCTGTTCAATAAATGGCATTGGAAAAAATGGACAATACATGCAAAAAATAAAACTAGACCAGTTTCTTACACCACACACAAGAATAAACTCAAAATGGACTAAATATTTAAATGTTAGACTTGAAACCATAAAAATCCTAGAGTATAGCTAGTAATATAGGTAGTAAATATAGGTAGTAATCCTAGAGTATAGGTAGTAATATAGGTAGTAAAATCTCAGACATTTCTCTTAGCAATACATTTTCTAATATATCTCCTTGGGCAAGGGAAATGAAAGAAAAAATAAATAAGTGGGACTACATCAAACTGAAAAGGTTTTGTACACCACAGGAAACCACCCACAAAATGAAAAGACAACTTACTGAATAGTAGAACATATTTGCCAATATATCTGACAAAGGCTTAATAACCAAAATTTATAAAGAACTTATACAACTCAACACCAAAAAACAAACAACCCAATTAAAAAACGGGCAAAGGACCTGAATAGACATTTAACAAAGAGGACATGCAGATTGCCAGTAGACATAAAAAAATGCTCAATGTCACTAATCAGAAAGATGTAAATCAAAACCACAATGAAATGTCACCTCAAATAAACTGCTAGACCTGATAAATGAATTCAGTAAAGTAGCAGGAAATAAAATACATATCCAGGAATCAGTTGCACCTGTCAGAATGGCCATCATCCATCAGTAAGTCACCAAACAAGCGTAGATGAGGATGTGGAGAAAAGGGGACCGTAGTGCACTATTGGTGGGAAATTAGTATGGAGTTACTTCAAAAATTAAAAATGGAACTGTGTTATGACCCAGCAATTCCACTTCTGGGAATTTATCCAAAGAAACCTGAAACACTAATTTGAAAGAATATATGGACCCCCTATGTTCATTGCATCATAACTTACAATAGCCTATATTTGGAAGCAGCCCAAGTGTCCATCAGTAAATGAGTGGATAAAAAAAAGCTGTGGTACCTTTACTACAATGGAATACTACTCAGCCATAAAAAAAAGAAATAATTTTACCCTTTGCAATAGCATGAATGGACCTGGAGAACATTATGCCAAATGAAACAAGCCAGTCAGAGAAAGACAAGTACTATATGATTTCATTCATATGTGGGATTTAATGAACAAACTGAACTAATAAGCAAAATAGAGACAGACTCATAGATAGAAGGCAGGCTGACAGCTGTCAGGATAGGGGGAGTGGAGGGTAGGAGGATTGAGCAAAAAAGAAAAAAAAGAGAAAGAACTCATTGACATGGACAACAGTGTGCTGATTGTGGGGAGGAGGGGGTTGGGGGATGTGGAAGAGGGTCTGGGGGTCTAAATGGTGATGGAAAAAATAAAATAAAAATTTCAAAAAGGCTCACCTGGATAATCCAGGACAATCTTCTCAAGAGCCTTAATTTAATTATATTTGTAAAGACCCTTTTTCTAAATAAGATAATATTCATAGGTTCCAGGGATTAGGACATGGATATTTTGGGGCGGGGCGGGGGAGGGAGTTTACCACCATTCAACTCACTAAAGGTCTTGATATTTTTTTCTCATGAATTTAAATGACTTTTATTTTGTTTTCTATAAGGGCTAATTAACCTTTGCATATTTGATAAAGAATATTTTGGCAAATGGCAAAAAATATATGTTTCCAGAAAAACATGCAGAAGCCCAATAATTCAGTTTTCAAGAAAGCAGTTTATAGATGTATACAACTAAATGCTGCAGGCTTGAGAAAGATCAGGAGATTCCTAGCAAATCTTTCCCTGTTCAACCTTTAGGTACATTCTTCAATTCAAACCTGGTGACTGAAGTTAATGTTTCACAGAAATTCTAGGGTAACTATGAAAGAAAACATTAAGCAAAAGCTCAAAACCACATTCAATTCTTAGAAAGCCTTAAGTGTTTGTCACCTAGGAGTGTCACCTCTCTAGATTAATAAAAGATATTTTTCGCGTGACGGCTAGTAATTTACATATCATTGCCTGCGGTAGCTGCGTGAAAACAAGTGGCCTTGAAGAAGCATAGTGTGTTTCACGTAACATAAGCCCTAAGAATGTGGTACGCTCTGTGCCTTTGTGGGCCGGCTGTTTGCAGTAGGGTGCTGTCCCTCCCTGTGGGGGCAGCTGTAGGGATGAGGACACAGTGCTGTGTGTGACAGCTGGCCGCAGGTCACAATGGACAGCAAAAGCTTACAGGTGGCCAGTGAGAGGCTGTGGCAGAGGTTCTGGGGAGGACATGCAGTGGTCTTAGTGAAAGATGGACCTGGGTAGCAACACGATGCTGTGGCAGGGCAGCCACGTGCTGCCCATGTTCCGAGGCTCCGTGGGGAAGCTGCAGCGGCAGCTGTGCAAGGGCGAGTTCGCCATGTTCAAGGACATTCTCATGTTTGAGAGTGACTTCATCCAGATCAACAAAAGAGGAGAAGTGATCGGCATGCACAACAATGCGGGGATGGTCACCGTGGGCATCGCATACACCAGCCCTGACCTCACAATCCCTGATGTCATGCTGCTGGCACGACCGGCTGTGAGCTGTGTGGACTGCACCGGACATGACCCACGCACCCAATGCACCCGTGGCAAGGGGCTCAAGTCAGTGAAGATCTTGGAGCTGACCAGGCTGCTTCCTTTGAGGCTTGTGAAGTTGTCCATCCACAGCCATGAGAACAAACAGCTCCACTTGAAGCTGGCCAGTGGCAGCTCTTTTTACCTACAATTATACTCCCCTTCAAATGCAAAAGAAGATCTGTTTGCACACTGGGAAGACCTGGTGTTCTTCCTGAGACCGCCCGTGGAGGCTTACAGCGGAACCCAGGCCATACCAGCTTGTGACATGATGGACATACTTATGTTCGAGGCAGAGGACAGGAAGAGCCCAGCCGTAAGTTTTTGTGGAAACTCAGAGAGGGGCCCGAGTGCTTTGAGAGGGCAACTGAAGGCTCTCGGGCTGCTCTCCTGGGCTGACTGGGGAAACACTGCATGTGGACGGGCTCTGGCCAGATCAGCCACTATGTGGAGGCCTTGCCACATTTTGGGGGTGGAGGGGGGGCGGGTGTGAATGCTTCTGAGTATCCGAGATCCCTTAGATGTCAGCTCCTCTGACCCCATCGCTGATATAACACTGCCAATAGCATCTGTTCTGGAACACATACTGCCGTGGACTCAGGTCGCCTGATCTGTTGTGGGACATTTTTAACTATGAGAAAGCCCTTTCTTTATTTGCGCCATGAACTGATTTTTGTATAAATCTGTGGCATTGTAGCATGCTTTGCACACAGGTGCACAATTGGTTAGCCGGTAGCTATCAGAATGTAAAATGGCCATAGCTTTTGCCCAGCCGTCTCCCTTTAGGAATCTGTTTTGTAGAAATGCTAAGACAAGAGCGTAAAATAAAAGGACAAGGATGCTCACTGGTGAGTCCCTAGTGTTCTCTCTGGCACTGGAACTTGTTTGTCTCCAAACAAAGCCGCAGTAACCCTTGTGGGGATGCTAGAGGGGGTTCCTGCGTCTTCTGGGAGACTGGACTTGGTGACAGCCCTATCTAGTCTCACTTCTTTTCTTCTCTACTTCCCTGTTTCTCCTCTTGGCACAGGCCATGGAGTTCCATAGAGAAGGTGCCCAAGACCAGGTCAGCATCAGAAGCCTTCACATGGTCACTGAGGTGTCTGGGGCCACCTCTCTTGCTTATGCTGGTGGGGAAGGAGTCCAACAATATTCTTCATGGGACAACCTTGTGCTTAAGGACACGCTGTCTTTCCTAACCCCGGCACCAGCAGGGCCTGACCAGGCGGCAGTACCGGAGGCAGCAGCACTAACACCCGAGGGCAGTGTGAGTTCAGTTGCAGGAGGGGAGACGACCAACAGACCTGTTACAGAGACCTTGGAAGGTCCAGGAGCTGGGCCCTTTGTCTCAGCCTGCCAGAGTAAAGACAATGAAGACCAGAGTGAAGAGAATGGAGACCAGAAAGTCTCCCAATGCCAAGCTGAAGCCCTTAGGAAGGAAAACGAAAAGGAGAAAACTCCCACCAAAAAGCCCTCCCATTCTGGTAGGAAGTGGGAGGACAAATCAATCCCAAGATCTCATGGAACCACTCAGGGAGATCAAAAGAAGAAAGACCAGAGCAGCCCAGGGGGCAAAGGGCATGGCTCCTCCCCCCAGGAATACAACAGCCTCAGTGTCACCCAAAAGAGGTCTAGATCATCTCAAAAGTCAAAAAGGAGATGATCTAGAACTAGTTTGGGGAGGGGCGCCATAATTCAGAGATCTGTTCCTCATCCCTCCCCCATTCTGCAGCTCTCCCGAGTCTAGGAGGGAACACTAGTCTAGCCGTTCATGGGACATGTGCATATCGACTTGAATGGATCTCCACTGTTATCATCCACCCACCCCTTTCAAGATGGGAAAACAACTTTTCTGAAGTGGGTCAACTCTTTCATTTCTTGAAACAAATAAATGTCTGCTATATCCCTTAAAAAATAAAGAATTTATAAATTGGTCTGATATGGCCTCAAAGAAATTCCAGTCTGGCTCCCTTCTCCCTATCTAAGTTGAAGTGAGCGTGTGATTGCTAGCATATGCTTGGTTGTTTGGACAAGAAAATCAAAATGCCCAGAGTTTGGTGTGCTTGGAGATATTACTGTGCATCAGATTGCCAATATGTTGAGCTTTCCAGTGTGTGAAAATGACTATAACTGAAGTATTACATACTGCGTGTTAGTAATAATTTGTGTCTAGAGATTTTAGTGGATTTGGAATGGTCCATTTGTCTAGAGTACTTGTTTTTTCCCAAATATTGTTTGTCTGGCACAACTGTGTGTTTGAAGAGGTAACTGTCTGAATTATTAGTATGTATAGAGTGGTACATTTGTTTGGGTGCATTTTAGCACTGGCCATACTATGTAATTTACCACCACTTCTTCCCCATCCTAAAAAGTTTCAATCATGGCCTGTTCTTCTAGCTGGTAATGTGACCCAAAGCAAACATGGTTGTTGGTCTTGCTGGGATGCAGTTTCTCAATGCTCCAGCACGATCCCTGGTGCAGATGTCAGGACATCGGAAGCATCCCAGCCACATGAGATGGTGAGTCCATAACTATACCCTATCACAACTATACCCTACTTGCCACAATTCTAAAGCACACACTCAGTACTCCCACAGGGAAGACAGCTGTTAATTCTGCCCTTGAGAGTCTCACATTCTAGACTCTCATCCTCTCATTGCAGCTCTACCCAAGACTGAGGGCTTCTAAACAACTCTCAGCCCAATAGCTCCCTCCGGCCTCTGCATCTGCAAATGGTGAGGGCTTGTAAGAGGCTAGAAATCAGTCTTTTCCAGCGGGAGTGTAAAACCAGATCAGATAATTTGGGCTTCATGCCAGTCTTTCCCATTGGAAGGATGTCGGACCTTGAATGTAATATTTAACCTCCCTAAATGTTAGGGATGGTAATCTATAATAATAAAAGCATAATATGCTAATTAGACCAGATGTCCTTCAGGATGACCTTCCGGACGAAGCAGGGGCTGCGAGGAAAGCCTGGATCCCGGGTGTGGGAGGGAAGCCCGTGCTGGCAGCCAGGGGAAGGAAGGGTAGGGGAAGGAAGGCCTACTCTTGCACAAATTTCATGCATCGGGCCTCTAGTAATAATAACCATAATAGTAATAAAGGGTATTATAAAGGTTAGTCTTGAGTTCAATTCAATTATTCACAATGCACAGTTCCAAAAATCCTTGGTGCTACCAGGAACACAATTCAAGCACAGGTTATTCAGCCATCACAGGAGTTGGTTTCAGGGTGGTGTCAGGAGATCTGGTAGCTGCTTCAGAGCCCCATGTTGGGTGCCATGGAATGTCAATTGCCAATTCAAAGGCCAACAGGAACCCCAGTTTGGGAGATGGTGAAGAAGGGAAGTTCATTCTGTATGAACAGCTCCACAGCCGTGAGTCAGCTGTGGGGCCAAGCCCTCTTCAAGGAGCAGCTCCACTGCGCTGTGCTCCAGTGTGCCGGGCAGTTCTGCTCTGCTGCAGCAAGACTGCTTCAGTGTCCCAGTGCCCAGGGAAATGCAGTCATCAGTCTTCATCTTCAGTGGAAAGTGCATGCTGGGTAATTTCCAATGAAGGAGAAATAAAGCTATTCTGCTTAACATGTTTTCCTCTCTACTTGGAATTTTTTCATTCCATAATTTTTTAATTTGAAAATAGGTCATGAGTACCTTTTTCTAGAAAAGATATTGGACTAGATGTTTGAGAAACAAAATCAATAATAAGGAAGCCAGAACATAGTCTAAAGCAGTGGTATGCACAGGATGGACAAGGATAAGCTTCATTAGCATGAGTCTGGAACTTGTTAGAAATGCAAAATCAGGCCCCAAACTTCACCCAACAATCTATGTTTTAACAACCCCGCTTGTGATTTTGATTTACATGCAGGTTTGAGAGCCAGTGGTCTTAGGAAAGTAAGAAAACCCAATAGATTTACAAAACAGTTTGATAAGCTGAATAAGAATTATGTATAAATCCTATTGGAGAAGTTTCTAATCTCTTCTACTTTTTGTTTAGAATATACATACATGCTTTATCTAAAATGCATGTAAGTTCTTGGCATCTTTCCCTGACATGAAACATTTCACTGCCCTTTATCACTTTCAGTATAAATTTCAAGATGTTTAGTATACCATTTGAGGGGTTCCAGGATTTGGCCCCTGTCTTCTCTCCTGTCTCATCTCTTTCCACTCTATCAACATTGTACAGCTTGTTGTAAGAAGGAACCCCTCTCCCCCCCACCACACACACATCTCATACTATTTTTACCTCCCCTCTTCCCAGAATATCTTTTCCTCATTGCCCTCTACAACTTTGGACAAAATTAGGACTCCACTAAGGAGAAATATCCCAAGGGAAGTCTTTCCTAACTTTCCTATGGCCATTACAGCAGATACATGTAACTCTGTCACTGAATTTATCACATGGCATTGTAACCCAGTGTATCTGTCCATCTCTACCACCTAACTGTTAATTCCTGCAAACAAGAATGTTTCCTATTTTTTTTGTTGTTGTTGTTGTTGTTAATCCTCACCCAAGGGTATTTTTCCATTTATTTTTAGAGAAAGTGGAAAGGAGGGAGGGGAAGAAAGAGAGAGAAGGCAAGAGAGAGAGAGAGAGAGAGAGAGAGAGAGACATCAATATGAAAGAGGCACATTAATTGGTTGCCTCCCACACTTGCCCTGACCAGGGCAGGGATTGAATCTGCAACCCAGGTACATGCCCTTGACAGGGAATGGACCCTTCCTTGCTCAGGCCAGTGCTCTAACAATTGAGCATACCGACCAGGTGTTTTAATGCCTGGGACCTATTGAAGTATGGAAGGTATTTAGAACTGTAAAATCCTATATAATGAAGAGGTAATATGCAAATTGACCCTCAGTCTGTTACACCATCACAAGATGGCTGCACCCACAATGGAGGCCGGGTTCCCGTAACAAGCCAAAATGAGCAATCAGCAGGAACCTGAGGCTATGTGGCACCAGGCCGGGGCAGGGAACCTGAGGCTGTGCTCCCCACCTGGCAGGGTTTGACCGGGAACCTGAGGCTGTGCCCCCCACCTGGCAGGGCTTGATGGGGAACCTGACGCTGAGCCCCCCATCTCGTGAGGCTTGATGGGGGTGGGGCCGGCCAGGCCTGGATCTCAACCAATGGGGGTGGGGCCGGCCAGGCCTGGATCTTGACCAATGGGGGTGGGGCCGGCTGGATCTGGGTCTTTCATGATTTCAAGATGCACATGGGTGGGTGGAGACTTGACTCTGGGTCCCACAGTGCACCCCAGACTCTGACAGGAGGAAGATTTTCATATACATTTTACTAATTTTCTTTCATCTCTGACACTTCTATTATAGAGAAAGGGCAAATAGCAATATTAAAATATTTCCTCTAATTAATCCCCTTTTAATGTGCATGAATTTTGTGCACCAGGCCACTAGTAGAAGTATAAAAGATATTTAATGGATGCATTTAAAAGAAGGAATATATTTCTTTTGTAACAAGTTTTTGTATTATATGGTTTGCCACTCAGATAAGTATAATCTTGTCCTTTAACTCTGGAATTATTATGACAGTCCATAGATAGGAAAGTTCCTATGATTTTCAAATTCTTGGAATGAATTTGTTGAAAAATTACTGAAAAAAAATTTTAATAAGAATTTTATATATTCTCATTGATATTAATGGAAGAATGTTTATAACTGGGTGGAATTTTTTGTGTGGATATCTGATAAAATGCTCCACTCTCAGTTGGCAGAATACATTGCCCAGACTAGAGAATTGTCCTTGTCTGAAAAGGGCATTATTAAGTGACTCCCTCACCATCTTGTCATGTTATGCCAATTTTAGGGTTCTGTGCAAGCCAACAACTTTGTCTCTGTCATTTTTACGTAATATTTATTCAAAGATTTAAAGGATACCTATTATGTGCTAGGTGCTAGAGGTACAATATAAATAACTTGTATTGGGAGATTATATGATAAGCATTGAGAATACTATATTCATACTCTGGGTGTTAATTCTTCCCATAACCCATGAAGTTGGGACCTTATTAAAAGAAAGATTAAATACTTGCTTAAGACCACATGCCTAGTAAGTTAATAAACCTCCCAACATAAACTCAGTTTGCTCTGATAATATTATTCTCAAATAACTATTTACTGTCTTCTTGGCCCTCTTCTAAGTTGCATACAAACTTGGTTAGATATGTCTAACTCTATTTTTATAGATGCCTTTGTCATCACGTACAAAATTTTGGAATGCCTAGTAATCAGATTTCACTTTAGAATAGAAACTTTGAGAGGTCGATGCCACCCATTCCTAGGAAACATGTACAAAGAACTTATGTTATTGTAACCTGTCATGTATGAGCAGTGACTTTAAAAAAATATTTAATTGATTAGGCACCACAAGTTGCTTCAAATTCAATGTTCACACCATTCATTTATCCCACAAATGTTGATTAAGTAACTACTATATATGAGATGTATGCAGGCCTTGGAACAATATAGGGAAGGAGATAGGATTTCTCTCGTTGGAGAGATTATATCAAATGGGCAAAGACAGACAGACAAGCAGGTAATTATTACACAGAGTGATGTGTCTTGGGAAAAATAAGCAGAGTCCTGTGGATACACAATGGAAGTACACGTGACCTAGACTTGGGGCTGGAGGAAAGTTACAAATGGATTCCTAGAAAAAAAATAAAGCTGACACCTTCCACTGAAGGACTGATGGATATCGTGCTAAGGGAGGAGAAGATTATTTCTGTGTAGATGGAATTGTGTGGACAAACATCTGGATGTCAAAATTCACATTCATAGTGCATGTGGGAAAAAGTGAGGTTGAAGGGTATGCTGGAGGTCTTTTATTTCACAAGTTTAGACCCTGTCCTAAGAAACATGGGAAATTAATGAAGGGCTTTCAGTGGGAGAATGACAGATGTGAGTTTTTTTAGAAGTTCTTCTGGTTGCTTACGGAAAATCAAAGGGATAAAATAAATAGTTGAAAGCAAGGCGATCCATTAAGTGGTTGTGGCCCTAATCCACCAGCAGGTGATGTTGACCTAGGGTAGAGGCACTGGTATTAAGAGAAGTGGGAAGACTAAAAACGTATCTAAGAATTAGAATTGACAGGATTTGGTGGTGGATTGTAGATGGGGGAGGAATTTGAGGTGATGTCCAGATTTCTGACTTAGACAGCTGTCACCAGGCGAGGGAACTCAGAGGATGAATGCTTTTGAGAGAGGAACATGGTGAGTCCTGCTTTTGAAAGGCTGAACCTGTGAAGCTGATAGAACATTTTGCAGTAGATTTGGACCCTGCTGGTCACAAGAATACTTATGGATGATTTAAAGAGGATAATTATCAGGAATGAACAAAATGCCTATAGTGGGTCAAATGGTTTTTTTAAAGCTTAAATTATTATCAGAGGTTAATTCTTTGAATTTAGTGTAAGCCTGAAGTTGAAAAATATCCTTATATTGTTTACAAATAGTAAATGTATATCTTGATATGATGCTTAGTACCCATTTAAATTTAGTTTTGACTGTCATGGTTCCATCAATTAAGACCATGTAATTGAAAATAGATATCCCCACATGTCTTCAATAGTCAGCCAACCCAGAACACCACAGAACATATATTTTCTTCATATTTTAGAATGCATGAATTCAAATTTTAACTTTCATTGGTGATCAGATTATTGGAATGAATTCTAGAATAGCTTAAATTTAAGATGAATATTTTGGGGTATTTTTAATATTTTAAACATGTGGAGAGAGGCTACAGTGTTTGGACTGGTTCAAGTCTCAGACTGATGAGAGGGCACAGTCCTCTCATGGCCACGTGCAAGTCCCAGCTTGGAGGGCAAAGTCCTCCCAGCACAATTATAGCCAGAGGCTATAGCTGTAAACTTGAACCAATGGTCCGAACATGTGGTCCCACATGTCTGAGTGATATGGGCTTGATAGAGTTCAGGTGCATGTAATTGAGTAGATTAGAACATTGTTAACATCTTGACCACGCCCTTACTTTACCCCGTGGAATCTGGCTATAAAATAAAGAGTTGGCTTGCGGGCACTATCTCTAGCTCTCCATCAGAGAGGACAGCGTCCCACTGAGACCCAGCTTTCTTCTCTTGTCTGTCTTTTCTCAATCCTTCACCGCCCCCTCTCAGGCTCACCGAACCTGGCTGAGCTGGAGCAGCACATAAGGCGCCCTGGGGCTGAGTATGCCATGGCTGTGCCAGCTCACCACAGAAACATATAATGTACTGAGGAAAAATAATAAACATGCTCACTATTTCAGAAGCTGCTATTATTTTTTTTTTTTGGCTTACTTTCACAAAGCCTTAATCTCAGTGGAATCCATCCTCATCATTTTATTAAGCTTGATAAAACTAGTGAAGAAATAGTTCATCACCAGTAAATGGGAAAATGTCAATGAATCATCAGTATCTAACAAGTCATATTGTAATTTACTTTAGTCAACTCTAATAATAGGTATTTTATTCTGTTAACTGGCTGATGGCAAATGCTGCTTTCAAATGTTGAAGCTAGTTCTTCACTTTATATCATTTTGAATACAGGTATGTCAAGAGTCCTTGCCAGCTCACATGGTGAATCAGCACACCCAACTGTGCACTCACAGAGGCCTGCTATTGTTAGAATGTTGACTCAGGTTTCTATGGCAATACAATAGCCCTCCTAGAGAACACATCAGCATGTATGGTGTCAAATAGTGAATGAACACAAACAGACTCAATCTCTGTCATAAGTACAATCGGTCCAGTGAAAATGATTTGACGCAAAGCCCTGAACAAAAACTGTGCAACTGATAAATTCAATTGAAGCATATACTTTGTAGGTCTCAAATAAATTGCAATTCGCTCCTAGTAAAAAATAACCCTCGTGGGACTTTTATGTTCGTCAGGCAGTCATTTAGATTAAATTGACCAAAAGTGAACATTTTGACCAGCAAGTGCCATTGGATTTGAAATCTTCCTGGATTTCATCAGAATCTTTTAAAGTCCCTTTTCAGCACTGTATCAACCTGATACTCAAAAAGGCAGCAGAGAAACAAAGTAACATAATCAGAGTGTATTTTAAGGTCTATTAACAAAGTAGTTCAGTCACATCAGTTGAAGGGAAACAGCTGTGGGTGTTGAACCCCTTAATAAATTAACTCTCCTGTTGGTTTTTACAAGAACTCTCTATCATCATGCCTGTTGTGTCTGTCATTTGCACCTGGTATGAGGGCCTTTGGAAGTGATCACATATCATTTATATGATATGTAGCCAGGTGCCATGCATTGTAGAGTCATTATTTCTAATACTGACTCCTTTGAATTTAAAGGGAAAAAACACACACAAGGATTTGGGAACAGGTTTAAAAAGATTACACATTACATTGAATTTTATTTAGTGGTTTATAGATAACCTTAAAGTTTTTTTGACTTATTGTATGTTTTGATTGGTGATGCTTAATTAATCCTAGTCATTTTCATATCTAACTGTGATTTAGGATGTCACTCAAATATATGCCTGTGCTAAGAATGACTATGTTAATCAGGTAGTCATTTAGATTAAATTGACCAAAAGTGAATAGCACCCAGCAAGTGCCATTGGATTTGAAATCTTTCTGGATTACCAATACTGTCAATCAACTTTATATACATCCTAATATGTAAAAAGTCAGGGGCCGTCATGACCAAAATAACTGGATGGACGACTGAACAGCAGGCTGCGTGGGGCGACCAGGGCGGCAGGGGGGGTTAGTGAGGGACGACCAAACGACTGAACAGCAGGCTGTGCCTAAACTGTCAGTTGGACATGCCCCTAGGTGTCCCAGATTGGAGAAGGCACAGGCTGGGCTGAGGGGATTTCCCCCCTCCCATGCATGAATTTCATGCACTGGGCCTCTAGTACATATATAACAAAGTTTTTAATATATATTCATATATATAAAGTTATCTACGCTAATAAAAGACAAACATGCAAATTGACCATACTTTCGCTATGCCTTAAGCCATGTCCACCAGCCAATCAGAGCGACTATATGCAAATTAACCCAACCAAGATGACGGCCTGCAGCCACGGAGCTGGAGCAAGCAGGTGGCTTGGTTACCCCAATGATGGAGGAAACCAAGCTTCCCACCTGCCGTGGCGGCTCTGAGCTCCACACAAAGCAACAAAGTTTCAATTTTAGAAGGTAAATAAACCCCAGACACCTGCTTTCAGCTGGCCATGGCCAAGGAGCTGGAACGAGCAGGAGGCTTCCCTCCAGCCCACCCTGGCCGGCTCTGAGCTCCTAGCAAGGCTACAAAGTTTCAATTATAGAAGGTAAATAAATCCCAGAATAAAAAGAAAAAGAAAAAAAGGAGAAGCTGGGAGCTTCTGTCTCCGGGGGGCTTGGCCAGCCTGAAAACAGCCCTCAACCCCTCACTCAGAATGGCCAGGACTCCAGTGGACTCCCCACCCTAAAGGGGGTGTGGCCAGCCTGAAAATAGCCATCAGCTCCTCACCTAGGCTGGCCAAACCTCCATGGGGTGAGGGTCCCCACTAGGGGGGGCGGGGGGGGAGCTTGACCAGCCTGCAAACAGCCATCAGCCCCTCACCCAGTCTGGCCAGGCACCCCAGTGGAGACCCCCATCCTGAAGGGGGTGTGACCAGCTGCAAACAGCCATCATCCCCTCATCCAGGCTGGCAAGGCATCCAAGCGGGACCCCCACCCTGATCTGGGACACCCTTCAGGGCAAACCAGCCGGCCCCCACCCATGCACCAGGCCTCTATCCTATATAATAAAAGGGTAATATGCAAACTGACCCTAACAGCAGAACGACTGGGAATGACTGGTCACTATGACACACACTGACCCACCAGGGGGCAGACGCTCAATGCAGGAGCTGCCCTCTAGTTGTCAGTGTGCTCCCACAGGGGGAGCTCTGCTCAGCCACAAGCCAGGCTGCCGGCTGCCAGTACAGCAGTGGTGGTGGGAGCCTCTCCCGCCTCCTCAGCAGTGCTAAGGATGTCTGACTGCAGCTTAGGCCTGCTCCCCGCTGGCAAGTGGACATCCCCCGAGGGCTGCCAGGCTGCAAGAGGGATGTCTGACTGCTAGCTTGGGCCCGATCCCCCAGGTAGCAGGCCTAAGCCAGCAGGTTGACATCCTCTGAGGGGTCCCAGACTACAAGAGGGCATAGGCCAGGCTGAGGGATGCCCCCAAGTGCACACATTTTTATGCACCGGACCTCTAGTCTATATAATAAAAGCCTAAGTAACCATTACAGCAGAACGACCAGTCGCTATGATACGCTCTGACCACCAGGGGGCAAACGCTCAATGCAGGAGCTGCCCCCTGGTGGTCAGTGCACTCCCACAGGGGGAGTACTGCTCAGCCAGAAGCTGGGCTCACAGCTGGCGAATGCAGCAGTGGTGGCAGGAGCCTCTCCCACCTCAGCAGCTAGCCAAGCAGTAAGGAGCAAAGGATCCCAGACTGTGAGAGGGTGCAGGCCAGGCTGAGGGACACCCCCCTTCCTCCCCCAGTGCACGAATTTTGTGCACTAGGCCTCTGCTATGTATATAAAACAAAGTTTTACTTTTCTTTCTTTCTTTCTTTCTTTCTTTCTTTCTTTCTTTCTTTCTTTCTTCTTTTTACTTTTCTCCATCATCTTATGTTGCTTAGAAAAAGTAGATTCCTCTGTTCTTTTTCAGATATTTTCCTCTTACTGAAGTGTGCAAAACTCTTTTCACAATGTGGAACCTTTAAACTCAAAAATGGATAATTACAACAATTAGACACGGATCAAACATACACTTTTGCACCTGGTTATCCAAATTTCTCAAGCAAGAGGGAGCTCATGAAGAAGGATATTAGAAGAAAAGGAAGATAATGAGGGCCAGGGAGGCAGAAAAATGGCTAACATACACTAATACTGCCTTCCGTGCTTGTGGTTCTATGTTGTCATTCTTGGCTGGACTCCCAAAGACATTTATTAATTTGCAACTATCCCCCAACTCAGTCCCTTCTTTGCAGACTTGTGCACCCCTTCGCTTCACATTACACTCCTCTCATCTGCAAATGAAAGACATTGGTCATCATTGCAGTGTCTGACTTCTGCATGAGGTTTCTGCTGTGGGCAACAAGTCTCTAAGGACCTGCTGCCTCTGGAAATAACCCCATAAAGTTCTGATGCTGCATCCCTCACACATAAATTTCTCTCTAGTTTGAAATCCTTCTGGATGATAATTTCTGCTGAGGGAATAGCATGGTGTAGATAAGGTTGCTTTCGTCAGTCAAAGTGGCCAAGGTGCTCATGCCAATGAGAGCCAAATAGATGGTCTTCAGTGACATGCTTTATGTTCCCTTTTCATGAGTTTTTCTTTATTATTGGTGAATGTCTGTGGATACTGGGAATGAATGATTGGTTCTCAGAAGGCCCTGAGCTCTACCCTCTCCTAACTTTGGATTTGACATACCCAAAGCTCAATCACATTCTAAGGGAGAAAGACTAGCACTGAAGTCGCCAAACCCATATCACATAAAGAGAATTTCAACTCCTGCTACCACTCAACTTATTAGGACACACTAGAACAGTGTAACACATTTATTTTAGCATGTTCTCAGACTAAGAATCTCTCTTATTTGATCCAAGGATTGCATTATCTAGAAATGGGTCCACTCAAAGTCCAATATATGGTTATAAGTATGGGTTTTTGCCCATATTTATAACTAACTATGGAAAACTGAAGTGAGGTGTATTAGTCAGGGTTCTCTAAAGAAACAGAACCAATTGATTTTATAAATATATAGAGAGATTTATGTTGGAATTGGGTCATGTGATTATGGAGGCTGGGAAGTCCTCCAATCTGCCATCCACAAACTGAAGATCTAGAAAAATCAGTGGTGTAATTCAGTCTGAGTCTTAAGGCCTGAGAACTTGGGGATCCAGTGGTGTAAGTTCCAATCCAAGTTAGAAGGTCTGAGGATCAGGAGGCTGATGGTGTCAGTCCCTGTCTGAGTTATTTAGTACATGCAGACCCATGAAAAGGCCCAGAGTCTGAAAATCTATCTCTGTGAATGGAGGGCAGGGAATGGGCTGGCCACTCTAGTACCGTACTTAGTAGAATTTATTAAGGGAAACTTATGTACAACGTGTGACTTAGGCAGATGGAAGACAAAATAGATCTTTGTGCCCCTTGGCAGGCACCAAAGAATTATATAGGGTACATAGAGGCGGGGGTGGGGGGGGGGGGGGTAGTCAAGGTACTAGTGTGTGAATGCTACCAGGCACAGAAAATTACTTTACATGCTTGAACAGGTCAGGACAACAGCCTGTTCCAGGAACCAGAACATAGTGGAAGGGGAGGGGTGCCGACTTACGTCAGAATGAACATCGATTATGATCAGACAGTCTCTAAGGGGGGTTTGCAGTAAGCAATCTCCATTCTGGCCCAGGCCCAGCACATGGGTCATACAGTGGTCACATTATGAAATAGTTTTTCTTCCACAAATATGAAGGCCTGAGAGCTAGGAGCATCGATAGAAAAAGGCAGAAGATGGATGTCCCAGGACAAGCAAAAACAGAAAATGTGCACTTCCTTCTGTGTTTTTGTTCTGTTTGAACCCTCATTGTGAAGGCAATCTTCTTTACTATTCTACTGAGTCAATGCTAATCTTTTCTGGAAACACCCTCCCAGACACACCCAGGATTATTCTTTTACCAGCCATCTAGGTATCCCTCAGCCCAGTCAAGTTGACACACAAAATGAACCTTTTTATAAGGGCAGTGGTGGAAGCTATAGATTGGCTCAATTAAAACCATTTCCAACCCCCAAGTGCATGCAGAAACACACACATTTCTCAGAAAGCCTGGCAGCTAGGGCTCCTGACATGACTTAAGTTTCACCAGCTAGATGTTCTAATGCAAGATTGAATCAGAACTGAATTCTCTGAGAGCTAATTTGCAGGCAAGGGTCATGGCAGAGGTAGCTTGTTCTGGACCCAATAGCTCTAGGGCAGCACCCCAGTTTAGCGGGTGATATGCTGCTGTTTTAGTCGTCCTTGCCAAGTGAAGGCAGCCTTCCTGATGATGGCAGGAGAGTGGTTCTTCAGGTTGGGTTTATCCCCTGTGTGCTCCTCCAGCCCAGCTAAAGAGTTTGCAAGAACCCAGTTCCCTGAAATAAATCCTTCTGTTCATAATAGGTTGAGGGATTTTATCTGTGATTGAAACCTGATGTAAAGAAGTGCCAAGAGAAAAGAAGAATAAACAAGACAGCCATTAGTATTTGTTGACCACTCACTGCCCATTTACTATTCTGATCTAATTTCAATTTCTGGAACAATATTTTTGAGTAGGAATTACAACTTTACAGAAAAGAAAATTAATTCACAGAGCGGTTAGGAAATTTACCTGGGGTCACACAGTGTACAAGCAATAAAGCCATGATTTTAAGCCAGATCTATTTTATGGCAAATCCCATGATCATAATCACTATTCTGTTAAGCCTCCCTAGGAAAAAGGAAAATGGAGTCATTCACAATAACTTGGCAGGAATGATTGAGGGCAATTTCTTTAAGACTAAGAAACAGCAATTTATTATGTTCTTAAATACCATTGGGATTCATCTTTACTGATTAATATTTATATTTGTTAAGCATTACATATTGCCTTACTCCTATGCAGGAAGCAACTGGTCACTTTGGATGGACTATTTACGATTTTACACATCGATGGCTTGTGGTTTAAGTGCCAGGTTGGTGCATCATTTCTGTGCTCTGCTGGTACTTCTGTGTTCAGCATCTGGTCTTTAGTTTGTCCAGATAATAAGACTGGGTTTGTACTTAGAAGGAATAACCACTCCAATTTGCCCAGGGCTGTCCTAGTGTTACAACTGAAAGTCCCACATCCTGGGAAACTCTTTAGTCGGGGCAAATAGGAATGGTCCTCACTCTATTTGTACCTCCCTTCTGAGCCCGCTGTTATCTTCCCTCTCCTCCCTGCACTAACAGCTTTTATTACTGGAAATCCACCACCGCTGAGTTTTGTTGTTTTTCAGCTACTAGTCTTTTCAGAGAGCAAATGCCTGTCACCTTTGTCTACTAATGAGCCCGGTTCCCCTGGGCAGGGATGTGTTCTTTGCTTCTTTTCCCCGAGGACCAAACAGCCCAGCCCACCTTGACTGCCTGGTTCTTCCTGGAGGCACACATGGCATAAAATATCCCCCAAAGCAGAAATAACTGCCGACAGGCACAGAGTTTACTTTTGGTAGCATGGCAACCACTGTGGGCTGTTTTTGAAGCTGCTTGTTAGAGTGTGAGTTACTTTGCATACAGTTATTTGTTAGCTGGGCTAGAAACTTCCAGCTCCCTGAAAACCTTGCTTTCTTACAGATGATTTTCCCCTCAGAAACCTTTATGATCCAAAAGAGATTTGAAGATATTTCACAAATAATAAGAAATATCTGCCAACACCCTTTTAAATGGTTGAGAGTATTCCTGCATCCTCAGCTTAAATTACTTTAGATTATTTCTTATTCCTTGACTACTAAATTATAGAGAACAAACCTGTACACAAATATTCTTTTCTATTCAATTGAAGATAATAGCGTACTCTCCATCTCATTCAGGCAGGTATATGCTTCACAATGACAACTGGAAATTATTTGGAGAATTTGTTTGGTGATTACCTACCCATTCTCACCCACAACTAAGAAAAAAAAATTACTGGTTCTAATAATTTGAAACCTATCCTTAATTTACTGGTACAGTTTTATTTCCCACTACTCTCCAATCCATTTTACATTTCAGGTAATCTCACTGATTTAAAATAA
This sequence comes from Myotis yumanensis, assembly GCF_028538775.1. Taxonomy (NCBI): domain Eukaryota; kingdom Metazoa; phylum Chordata; class Mammalia; order Chiroptera; family Vespertilionidae; genus Myotis; species Myotis yumanensis. The sequence goes on from NW_027223754.1 coordinate 135,958,947, forward strand.
GCACTCATAATCATTTCCTAATCTCTGTCCACCCTTGGCGTACTTTCTCCTCTTTGCTGATATCCACATCTCAGCTCAGGTAATCACTATTATTGATATCATTGTAATTAACCCAGTTATTAATTAACTGGAAAGAAACAAAGGGAAGGCCAAATATTATAGGCATGCCCAGTAAAGTCTGGGTGACATAGGGAAGGTACTTGCCTAGCAGTCACACCTGGGGACAGGTCCTTGCCCAGATGGGTGTGGCCACCCCAAGGGTGTGAAATCTGAGAACCATAAGCTCCTGAACAAAGGAGTTCCAGCTCTCTTGCTCTCTTGCTTTTGATACTTTCACCTGACTCCTGTCTTGTGGGGTGCTCAGGCTCTGCACTGGCCCTCATGGTCACAGCCATGTGGATCCCACACACAATGGACTGATGGACTGGAACTAATCTGATGCTACAAACGCAGAAACTAAACTGAAACATGTGGTTTCTCTCTGGGCAGCATGCAAAGGTGATCTCTTTCTCCAGTTCTTGTCCAGGTGGATTTGAAGAATGAAGCTACAGACAAAAGGTGGTACATGAAAAGGTGGAAATTTATTGGAAACAAGTATGGACTTCCACATGGAGAAGGGGTCTCAGGGAAGTGACCCACCCAGCTCCTCTTTCCTAAGGTTTATAAAGGCTGCAGTTCTTTGTGTCCTGATATTCCCTTCTGATTGGTCACTATAGCAGCTTCAAAGCTCAAACCCCACATGGGGCTCCCCTTCTTTTCTCCACCTTCAGTGGTAGAATTCTCTCTCCCCTGTGCAAATGTTTTCCTCTTTCTCCCTTTTGTTTCTCTATTCCCTGTGGCTTTCCCCTATCTTCTGTGAATGGGTGTCTTCCTCTCCCCTTATTCTGTGGCGCCTTCTGTTCTTTGTGAGTGTATGCCTGTTGCCAGCTCCAACCAACTCTCCCTCCCTCCCCCATGAGCCCCCTAATTCCTAAAACTCCCTAAACCTGCCTATTTTACCTCTAAAAACTCCTTTCACTACAATGGAAGCAATTCCACCATGGAAAGGAAACTCTGGACACTGGCTTTAACTTGAGTTCTATGGAAACTCCAGCTACACTTCTTCTCTGACTGGATAAGGGAAATTGTACTTTTAAAACCCAGGGATGTAATTCCATGTAAATAAAGCTTTTTACCATCTTCTCCTCCCATGGGACCCTCCAGAAATTTTTATTCCAGCTGTACCCCAAGAACCCCACTCTCACCAGCAAAGGAGAAGGGCAATCCACACAATTCTCCAATAACATTATGACTATTACTACCATTACTCCTCCTCTTACTACTACTACTACTACTACTACTAAGACTGTAACTACTACAACAACTACTACTTCAATATCATTAATCATTAATCACACCAACATCTAATAATACACAAACATGGTAATTGACCGTACCTTCGCTACACCTCCCATTGGCTAATCAGCACGATATGCAAATTAACCACCAACAAAGATGGCGGCTAATTTACATACTGCAGGCAGGGCAGGGCAGTGTGAGCCGTCAGCGCCAGCCGCCATCCAGGCCCCCGTGTTTGACCCCAGAAGCTGCCTGCCTGCTGCCCGTGATTGGATCCGATCCCGGACCACAGGCCGGCCCCAGAAGCCCCAGAAGCTGCCTGATATGGCAGTAACTCTATCAGTAAGCACTCTGAAAGTCAGTGGCATAAATGCACCAATTAAAAGACAAATTATGAGGGTGAATCCGAAACAAAAACCACTTTAAATATAAAGACACATATAGATTAAAAGTAAATGAACTAAGCTGCAGCCTGTTTTGCTCAGTGGATAGAGCATTAGCCCATGGACTGAAGGGTCCCAGGTTCGATTCCAGTCAAGGGCATGTACCTCAGTTGCTGGCTTGATCCCCAGTCCCTATCAGAGTATGTGCAGGAGGCAACCAATCAATGTGTCTCTCCTTTTCCCTTCACTCTCTCTAAAATTCAATGGAAAAATATCCTTGGGTGAAGATTAACAAAAACAAAGTAAATGGATTAAGTAACATTAAAGAGATTATAAGAAAATATATTCCAAATTTTGTTAGTTGTATAATGGTTATGTTTAAATTATTAACACCTAAGAAATTGGGTGAAGGGTACATAAATGCTGTAGTATTTTATAGTTTTTTATAGTTTTTTTACATGTATGAGATTATTTCAAATTAAAATATTAAAACATTAAAAATTAGCCATAACCGGTTTGGCTCAGTGGATAGAGTGTCGGCCTGCGGACTGAGGGGTCCCGGGTTCAATTCCGGTCAGGGGCATGTGCATTGGTTGCGGGCACATCCCCAGTGGGAGGTGTGCAGGAGGTGGCTGATCGATGTTTCTCTCTCATCGATGTTTCTAACTCTCTATCTCTCTCTCTTCCTCTCTGTAAAAAATCAATAAAATATATATTAAAAAATTAATAAAATATTAATTGAAATGTATCTGCATTACATGAAAAATCTCCTAATTGCTTCTAGCATAATTCATTAAATTGTGCTAAAATTTACAAGGGTTCAATTAAAAAATATCTTAATTCTAAATGATACAATAGAAAATATATAATAGTGCAGTTATGAGCACTTATCTGAAAATAAAAATTTAAAGAAGTGAATTTAAAGAAGGGATTAGCCAAAGAAAATATATGCACAACCCATGGACACAGACAACAGTATGGTGATGGCCAGAGAGAAGTGGGGGGCAAGAGCTGGGTAGAGGGGGCAAAAGGGGGGAAATAGGGACATCCTATCTACACTAATAAAAGAGAAACATGGTAATTGGCGTACGACCGCTACCCTTCCCATTGGCTAATCAGTGTATCCTTATGCAAATTAACTGTCAGCCAAGATGGCGGCTGGCAGCCATGCACTGAAGCAAGCAGGGAGGCTTGCTTCCTCCAGGAACTGCAGACTCCAAGGTTCCCCGCCTGACTTGCCGGCCTCTCAACTGCAACTCTAAGCAACTATTACTATGTTGCAAATAAGAAGCTAAACAAAACCAGCTTTCAGTCAGCCCCGGACCGCAACATTGTATCCATGTTTTCAGCAGCGAGGCCTCAGAGCTAAAGCTGGCCCAGAATAAAAAAGAAAAAAGAAAACAAGGAGCAGTTGGGAGCTTTTAGTCAACTGCCAGCGGGAAAACAGCACTCAGCCCCTCAGCCAGACTGGCCAGGCACTCCAGTGGGGACCCCCACCCTGATCCAGGACACCCTTCAGGGCAAACCAGCTGGCCCCCACCCATGCACCAGGCCTCTATTCTATATAGTAAAAGGGTAATATGCCTCCTGGCACTGGGATCAGCGGAGCAGCAAGGCTCCCGGCACTGGGATCAGCGGAGCAGCGAAGCTCCCAGCACTGGGATCAGCGTGACAGGGGGCAGCGCCCAAACCTCCTGATCATCCCTGCTCTGTGCCTGATAGGGGGGGAGCTCCCCAATCCCCCGATTGCCCTGCGGCTCTGTGTGTGACAGGGTGCAGCGCACCAACCCCCTGATCGGCCCTGCTCTGTGTGTGACAGGGTGAGGCGCCCCAACCTCCTGCCCCCATGGGCCCTGCTCTGTGTGTGACAGGGTAGAGCCATAACCTCTCCATTGGCCCTGCCCCGAGTGTGACAGCGGTGGCGCCCCAACCCCCTGATCGGCCCTGTTCTGTGGGTGATAGAGGGCAGTGCCCCAATCCCCCTCCACGGGCCTTGCTCTGTGTGTGACAGGGTAGAGCCATAACCTCCCCATTGGCCCTGCCCTGAGTGTGACAGGGGGCAGCACCCAAACCTCCCAATCTGCCCTGCTCTGTGCATGACAGGGCGGCGCCCCAACTCCCCAACTGGCCCTGCTCTGAGCCTGACCAGGGGCTGCACCTAGGGATTGGGCCTGCCCTCTGCCACCCGGGAGCAGGCCTAAACCAGCAGGTTCTTATCTCCCGAGGGATCCCAGACTGTGAGAGGGCACAGGCCAGGCTGGGGGACCCTCTCCCCCCCCCCCCCCCGAGTGCACAAATTTTTGTGCACCGGGCCTCTAGTATAATAATAATAAAAGGCTAATATGCAAATTGACTGAACGGCAGAATGACCGGTTGCTATGATGTGCACTGGCCACCAGGAGGCAGATGCTCAATGCAGGAGCTGCCCCTGGTGGTCAGTGCACTTCCATATGGGGAGTGCCACTCAGCCAGAAGCTGGCTCATGGCTGGCCAGTGCAGTGGTAGTGGCAGGAGCCTCTCCCACCTTCGTGGCAGCACTAAGAATGTCCAACTAAGGGTTTAGACCTGATCCCTTGGGGGTCTAAGCCTTTAGTCGGACATCCCCTGGCTGCCAGAAGGATGTCTGACTGCAAGCTTAGGCCTGATCCCCCGGGGAGTGGGCCTAAGTCGACAGGTGGACATCCCTCAAGAGTTCCTGGACTGTGAATGGGTGCAGGCTGGGCTGAGGGAAATTTTTGTGCATCAGGCCTCTAGTCATTAATATATGCCTTGGATGAGCCTGACCCTATACTGAGCAACTTGCAATTGTTGTCTCATTAGAAACATGATTCTTGGGGGGGAAGAAAAATACACTGGTTACAAAATATGAAAAACCAACTTCAAAACAAAAATAAATATTTAACTAAATATCTATAGAGCATTTCATTAGGTCACTATACTTTAGCAATAAGTTCATGGTGTTTTGAACAATTCCACCTTGAGTTTAAATCCTGGGTCTTGTAACTATAGTCAAATGACCCTGGGCAAGTTAATGTAGCTATTTTTTCCTCATTGGTGAAATATAAATAACCATGTTACTTACCTATAGGATGGTTGTGACAATTAAATTGGCATAAAGTGTTCTGACTATGCCTGTCAATAAGTAAGTTCTCTAAAAGGTAGCTATTAGTATATCATGTCAGCTTTGCAGGATGTGATTGTTTTAATGTTTGATATTAATGTAGGTGGTATCGCTAAATGTAAGTGCCCAGGGCCTTAATGTTCTTAGAATGTTCCTTGGATATGATAGAGCTATGTCACCTGCAGGAGGAAGCTGGGATTTGGGCTTTGCTTAGGGAGTCAGAGATGGATTGAAAGGGAAGGAGAAGGCTAATCTGAGTCAGTCTTCTCTTATTTGTCTTTTAAAAATATGTATATTTTTATTGATTTCAGAGAGGAAGGAAGAGGGAGAGAGAGATGGAAATATCAATGATGAGAGAGAATTATTGATCAGCTGCCTCTTGCATGCCCCTTACTGGGGATCGAGCCTGCAACCCTGGCATGTGCCCTTGACCGGAATCGGACCTGGACCCTTTAGTCTGCAGGCTGACGCTCAGCCAAATCAGCTAGGGTTCATTTGTCTTTTGATACTAATGTGATTCCTTGTCTCCAGGTTAGAAAAGTAAAATTGAGGATAGGGCTCTGGTTGAACTATTGCTTTTCTCTTTTTCCAATGGGATAAATTTGTCTTTCCATCAGTCTTTTGGACCTGTGTCCGACTTACTGCCTTTTAAAAAACTTTCCCTAGGCTTTTGTTTTATTTTTCTTTTCCTTAGTTTTTTTTGCTGGATTATTATGTTTTCTTGGCTTCTATCTGAGAAGTTAGGTTAATAGCACTGATTTTTTTTTTTTTAAAGATAAAGTTCCCCTGACCAGGTGGCTCATTTGGTTGGAGTGTTGTCCCTACACCAAAAGATTGCGGGTTCAATTCCCAGTCAGGGAAAATGCCTGGGTTGCAGGTTCAACTCTGGGTCAATCCCTGGTTGAAACTTGTAAGGGAGGCAACTGAATGATGTTTCTTTCGTATCTCTCTCTCTCTCTTTCTCTCTCCCTTCCCCCTCCCCCCTCAAGTCAGTGCAAATGTCCTCAGGTGAGGATTAAAAAAATAAATAAATAAAGGTAATTTGCTTAAACTTTAAAAAAACCTGAAGTATTCTTATTTTTTGCTTAAATAATTCACTAAAATAAATTAGAAAACTTCTTGTAGAATTAAGACTTCTTGGAGAAGGGCCAAGTACAAAGTCATGTTATGACATTAATTCTCAAGTGATCCTTAACACATGGAAGCATTTTCAGAAAAGTATGTTGCATTCATCGTCTCTTGTTAATGGCAATGTGAAATTCGGGCAGCTAGAAATGAACTATATAAACCAGCATCTCAACTGTCTAGAAATGTTAAGAATTTTGGAAATTTTACTAATGTGCTCAGGCTCCTTGCTCACGCTGAAGACGGAAAACTTCCTGCCCTGGCAGGTGTTGCTCAGCTGGCTCAGTGTCATCCCATGAGTAGAGAGGTTGCTGGTTCGATTCCAAGTCAGGGCACATGTCTGGGTTGTGTCCAGGTGGGAGCGTGCAGGAGGCATCTGATTGATGTTTCTCTGTCATCGATGTTTCTATCTCTCTCTCCCTCTCCCTTCCTCTCTCTCTAAAATCAATAAAAACATATTATTTTTAAAAAAGACTGAAAACTTCCCTATGTGCCTCACTGGCATAGAATGTTTATTTTTAGAACCTGAAAATAATTACATAATGTGTTAAGCCTAAACTCCTACATTTGAAAACAACCCCAACCAGAAACACCAATCAGAAAGGATATATGTACCCAGATGTTCATAGCAGCACAATTCACCATAGCTAAGATCTGAAAACAGCCTAAGTGCCCATCAGTAGATGAATGGATTAGAAAACTGTGGTACATCTACACGATGGAATACTATGCTGCTGTTAAAAAGAAGGAACTCCTACCATTTGCAACAGCATGGATGGAACTGGAGAGCATTATGCTAAGTGAAACAAGCCAGTCAATGAAGGAAAAATACCACATGATCTCACTCATTCATGGATAATTAAGACCATTACAAACTTTTGAACAATAATAAATACAGTGGCAGAGCTGCCTCAAACTGATTGTCAGACTGCAGTGGGAAGGCCAGGGAAGGTTGGGGGACAGGAGGGAGGGGAGTAAGAGATCAACCGAAGGACTTGTATGCACCCATATAACCATAACAAATGGACATAAGACACTGGGGGGTAAGGGAGGGCAGGGGCTTGTCAAGGGCGGGGGGGGGAAAAAGGACACTTATGTAATACCCTTTGTAATACTTTAAGGGAAAAAAATAAAAGAAAAAAAGAAAAAAAAAAAAAAGAAAACAACCCCATGCAATGCAAGTTACAGCTTTGCAAAAGTTTATTTGATGTTGCTCTTTGAGGGTAGAGAAAGGAAAAGATGCTTTCCTTTGTAATGAATCCACTTGGGAATTATTTTTAATAGGGACAAGGTAAGACTATTACTTCTTTAATGTCCTTATATAAGATATAATAAAGTTTTGGAAATATAGGTGTTGAAGTCAAACAATATTAATTTCAGTTCAGTGTTTTATCTCTTGTTAAGTTTTTCATTATCTCTTGGTATAAGATTCCCCACTTGCAAAATTACGTTGATAAAAACACAGTTTTATTGTCAGGATCAAAGGAGAAAATTTTATGAAACATTTAACAATATTCTTGAAACATATTAGGCTATGAAATATATATTTCATGTTCCTCCCTTCTTTCTAAAGCATAATTCTGAGTTTATTCCCTTAATCCAGAAATTCTGACTCCTCATTCATTATCAAATGTCTGTAATTTATTTACTTAAAATCAGTGACAGAGAAACAAATGGAAAGAACCCAAGACCCTGAATACGCCATGCTGTCTTTCCACAAGTCACCCTTGTTCTGTAGGTCACCAAGAAATGAACTATAGAAGCTTGCCTCTTCTCACTCCGAGGCTTTGGCCCTAAGCCACAGTGCAGCACCTTAGAGGTGACCTAAACTGAACACCATGGGTGACTTCTTTTCATAGTCCAGGGCCATAGGTAGTGCCTCCTTTTCTCCTCACCCCTATGTGAATCTTGCCTTGCTTTTTTAATATGTATTTTTGTGAGTTTATTTGAGCAAACTGTCGACAATTGCCAGGAAGCAATAGCTCAACAGATTGGGATAGGGCTCCAGAGAATGGCGGTTTCTCATCTATTTTTATACATTGCAGTCAAAGGAAAGGACGTAGGTGGGTTACATGAAATCCATTGGTGATAGATTAGAGAGGCAAGAGAAAGCAAAGCAGGAAAACCCCTGGGATTGGATAAAAAGTAAAATGATAGACACATACTTAGGTGGGTGCAGGAACAATTAACATGATTAACAATGAAGAAATTTGTGGTATCTGTCCTGGCACCCAAGCACATTAGATTGTGCCCAAAGGGGTCCTTGCTTTACTTTTGATGCTAATCAAAGGATGGTGAAAGTCCTTAATGAGGGTAGTGTTCTGCTAGGGCAGTGGTTCTCAACCTGTGGGTCGCGACCCCTCTGGGGGTCTAAAGACCCTTTCACAGGGGTCGCCTAAGACCATCGGAAAACACATATATAATTACATATTGTTTTTGTGATTAATCACTATGCTTTAATTATGTTCAATTTGTAACAATGGAAATACATCCCGCATATCAGATATTTACGTTACGATTCATAACAGTAGCAAAATTATAGTTATGAAGTAGCAACGAAAAACATTTCATGGCTGGGGGTCACCACAACATGAGGAACTGTATTAAAGGGTTGAGGCCTTAGGAAGGTTGAGAACCACTGTGCTAGGGGCAATGCTTCTTCCCCCTCCTGAAGAAAGTGCCACTGGCAGGACCCTCTGCACCTCTCCACCCCCTAACTCACTCATCCCCATGGGCTTGGGGGCAAAGGACTGAGCACAGCTGCGTCAACCCCTACCTCTCGGTCTTCCTTTCGGGAGCCTGCAGCCTGCTGGAAGCATATGCCCTCCTCTGTTTCTTCCTGCTGGAAGTTCAGTGGTGGTCTGGTGTCACCAATGTAAGGTTCAATGTAAGGAAGTGCATTGCTGCCATGCACCTAAGCCGTGTTTCCCAATAGGGAGTAAATATTATTAAGGTGGTATTCTTTCCCCCATCTGCCATTTTGTGTAATCTCCCTCTTGGTTCAAGGCGTTAGTAGTGAATCAGATGTGGTCAGCCTCATGCCCTCTTGGCCCACCTGTTTCTCTAGCCATGCTGTGTAACCAGCTTTGTGTAAGTGTACCCTGACGGCAGTTTACCTCAGATTACTTATTGCTCACTCTCTGCTCCAGGCCTTTGGATGCCTAAGAAAACTATGCCAGCACCCACAATTGCATGGCACTCATGTATGACAACCTGGAAATGCAAGGGAGTGAACACACTTTCTGTCCTGGTTTCAATCTCCATCCTTCAATACATTCCCTGTCATCACTTCCCAGAAATGAATTACCTGCCTGCAAACCCAGGTCTTGGGCTTTCTGTGGGAAAGAGACCTAGGCTAAGAGAAGCGGGAAAGGAGAGAACTACTTATGTCTTTCCTTCTCTACAATATCTCTGGCAACTGTGGAGTTTGAGGAACAGAATTTAGTAAAATTTGAGGATCAAACTAATACAGGGAATGAGGATTTTGGTGAGGATTTTGCCCCTACTTTGGTTGGTCACTGAACCTTGATTGCTTTATCCACGAGCAACGGCAATTTTAATATTGGCTATGCCAGACTTGAGAGCACACTTGTGTCTCAGGCTGCTTTGGTTTAATCTTGAAATGTACAGGTAGATTTTCCTAAGCTGGTGTGGCCTGTGCAGAATTTTGATGAATAACTTTTGGGTAACAGAGGCCAAAGAAATGTTTTATATTTAACTATATTATTGAGTAAATTAGGTAAGCCAAGGCTTTAAACAGCAACTAAAGTTTCTGTGGGCTGCAAGAGTTCTATTGTGTAAGCTTCTAGCTTCAAGTCATTTTTGCCATACCTGGGTAGAGAGAGGACCTATCAGGGTTCTCTGCTCATGGTCTCACAGAGCAGACCAGGATGTGGGTTGATTCGGGCTCTTACATGGAGGCTGTGGAGAAGAATATGCTCTCAGTCTCATTCAGATTATTGGCAGAATTTAGTTCCTTGTGGTTGTAGGTCTCCTTTCTGGCTGCTAGCCAGAGTTGACTCTCAGCTCCTAGAGATGAATTTCTGGTCCTTCTATATGGCCCCTTTATCTTTAAAGCCAAAATTAACACATCAAATTCTTCTTGTGCTTCAAATTTCTCTGACTTCCCCTTCTACTACTGACTAAAAGAAATTCTCTGCTTTTTGTTTTCCCCCCAAAAGCTGAATGATTAAGTTAGGCCCATCCAGATAATCTCCTATGGTCAACTGATCAGTTACCTTACATACATTTATATAATCTGTTGTACCATATAATCTAGTCATGGTCATGGTCATGGTCTCTCATTATATTCACATCCTGGAGATTTGGGTGGAGTAATATAGGACACTTTATTGAACTCTACCTACTATGTGGGCCAATGTCTGATAATACTGCTTTTCTTTTGAAGTACAAGAGGGTAATGGAGCAGGAGTCCAGAATCTAGTACCTATAGTCACGGTAGCAGTGGTGTAAGGTTTGGCCACCAGTGCCCAATTATCAGGTGGAGTCTGGGGAGGCATGATTTCCTCATGAGATCAATTTCTCGGTGTGTGTATTATTTCTGGTTCACAAATCTGATTCTGTTCACCTCAAGAGTGTGTGAAGTACTCAATATCCTCTAATACATTTATTTTCTGATCAAATTTGTGTTTGTTTTCCTGTTGCTTTCAATTAAAGCACCTACATTAACTTAATTCATTGGTCATATTTCCCCCTTTTCAGCTTTCAAAGATTTGTTCATGCTTTTGTTTTTCATGCCTGAAATGTACTTTTTATCATATCTACCTCTTGGAAATTCCACTCCCCATAGGCCTTCTCTCATTTCCTCAAAAGTGTGCTTACCCTTTTCACCCTGTTCCCAGTGAATTTTTTCTTTTTCTTTTTAAAATTTTATTTGGTAATTATCACATTTTACCTTGATTTATAGTTAAATGTTATGTGTTATATCGTCACTGGAATCTATTATAGAGCTTCAAAAGTCTTTAAGGATATTGTAGTGGTTGAATGGTGGCCCCCAAGAGATAAGTCTATGCCCTAATTCCTGGAACCTGTGAATGTGACCTTATTTGAAAAAGAGCCTTTTAATGTAATTAAGTTAAGGATCTAGAGATGAGATCATTCCGGAATTAGCATTTGCCCTAAATCCAATAAGGAGCATTCTTATAAGGGAAAAGCAAAGGGAGATTTGAAATAGACATGCACTGAGACACAGGGGAAAAGACCATGTAAAGAGGGAGCCAGAGATTGGAGTTACATGGCCTCAAGCCAAGGAATGCCTGGAGCCATTAGAAACTGGAAGAAGAGAGGGAAGATTTGACCTTAGAGTCTTTAGAGGAAGTACACTCTGATTTCAGACTTCTGAGCTCCGGAACTGTGAGAGTAATTTTTTATTGTTTTAAGTAACACAGTTTGTGGTCATAGTAACTATGCATGAGGTCAGGTGGGTACTTAAAATATTGAGGGGTCCACTCTGTAAATTACATAATTGTCTAATCACTATGCTGTACATTTAAAACTGATACAGAATAATACTAAATATAAACTGTAATTGAAAAAAGATATATAAATTATATATTACACATATGTACTATATTTTTATATAATATACTAGAGGTCCGGTGCACAAAATTTGTGCACTGGGGGGTGGGGGTCCCTCAGCCCAGCCTGCCCCCTCTCACAGTCTGGGAGCCCTCAGGGGATGTCCTACTGATGGCTTAGGCCCGATCCCCACGGGGAGCTGGCCTAAGCTGCAGTCTGGCCACGGAGGCTTGGAGCAGGCGCCCCGTGTGTGTGTGTGTGTGTGTGTGTGTGTGTGTGTGTGTCCACTGGGGGCCTGCTCTCCGCTGCGCTGCGAGGCTCAAAGCAGGTGCCCCTCTGTGTTCATCTCTCAGGCTCGGGGCTGTGCCTGGCCCCTCCTCCTGAGCTGGTCATGTCCGTTATGGAGTCCTGACCTCATTTGCATATTACTTCTTTATGTATATAGATAGATATATAATACATAAACTAATATATATTATACACAGATATATAATGTGTATTATATATCTATATATTAATATATATAGAAAGATTTGTTAAAATGACACTGAGCTATCTCAGGTCATTCAAAGACTAGAGTGAGGTTGCTGGACTTAAAAGGTAACTAAAGCCAGCTGGTATGGCTCAGTGGTTGAGAGTCAACCCATGCACCAAGGGGACACAGGTTGGATTTCTGGTGGGGACACATGCCCGAGTTGAGGGTTGTGGGCCCAATCCCCAGTAGGGGGTGTGCAGGAGGCCACAGATCAATGTTCTCTTTCATTGATGTTTCTATCTCTCCCTTTCCCTTCCTCTCAAATCAATGAAAACATATTTTTTAAAAGGCAACTAAAACTAGGCATGTACATACTATCAAGATCACTAATGTGCCTGAACCAGTTCTACCAGTTCACTAGAATCAATTATTACATACAGGAATTTTGTAAGCTGGTTGTAAAACACAGCCATTATTAAAAATTAAATTAAAGATGTTTACATTTAAGTAAATTATTTAGGTACTAACTAAACAGGTCTTACCATTTTCTAATTTTTTTAGTATTATCAATTTTAATATTATCTATTCATATTTTACTATTATCCATGCCCTTGAAATTATTTACATTTATTATATCTGTATGTTGGAAATACTATATAATGGTGTGTGTACTATTGTGTTCTCTTTCCAATGCACATTCAGTGACATCCCACTAGTAGCTTGAAATCAACCATGATAAAAAACATTTTCACCACAGAAAATAAAAAGTGCTGCAATTAGTGTTTTCTTGTTCTTTGTGTTTGTTTGTTTTTCTTAAATAAGGAACTGGTTGTTAAACATTATCAGCATATTAGTTTCCAGGACTCTCCTTGCCTTTATTCTCATTTTTAAAATGTTACTGCTTCATTATTCCTTTCTCCCTATTGGCCAGTTATCTCTGTATTTTTCTGTATGTGGAGGAAACATGGCTACCCAGAAGCTTTAAGATCCACAATTTAAGTCCAGGCACTCAAAGATAGTGCAATGATGATAGTGCTTGTGACAACCCAGGGATGGACTGAGATAAGAGGAAATTCCCAGAGCAAGGCTTCTGGGTGGTAATCTCAAAATTACCCATCATATTATCATAGTTACATCCCTTGTTTAGAGCTTTCCCTTGAAAGATTCTCCCATAGATTAATTGCTTTGGGTATTGTCAGTAAGTTCATCTCACAGTGTCCTAATTGTCTTCTCTTCACTCTAGTCTTTCACTACTGTTCTCAATGCAAGTTAGAATGATTTTGCCAGATTCAAATGGCTAGATTGGTCTCTTCCTCTGAAAGTGGAACTTTGACACAAGTTTAAGTGCAACATAGTCTTTCAAATTCCCCAGGGAGGGCTAATAAAACAAAAAGATTCTTTTTGAAAGCATCTTAAAATCTCACTAAGGCCAGGAAGTTTGGAAGATCTATTTTCCCAAACTCCCATAACTTTGGTCAATTTGTTAAAATGTATTCTCTACAAAATGAAGGGCTCTTTTTCAAAATTATTTCAAAGACGAGGAACTCTCCTGAGCTTTCTCCCCAGGCAAGATAATAGAAAAATGCTTACTGGACAGAACGATGCAACTAAAGTCTCTCTACTAAAATGATGTATTACTCCAATTACATGTCAAAGCTGCATATAATTTCTTTGCCTGATATACAAAAAGCAACCACTGCAGGGGTTACTGGTTGGATCTGTCACATGAGATTGAAAGTCCAGAGTTTCTATTCTTCTTTAAAATTTTTAAAGAGTCATCTGACTCTCCTAGAAATCCATTTGTGACTAATGACAAAATATATATTGCTCTTCTGGTTCACTTTCATCCCAAAACAATTTGTCCACAATAGTTTTTTTTTTTTTTTTTTTAATATCTGTAAATGAAATACCTGCCAACCAATTTAAAAGGTTCATGTTCAAATACTGAGTTTTCTGATTTTTCTTTTAATTCTAATAATTCTACAGAAACTTGACTTTCAAATTAAAAACAAATAAATGAATTGAGACTAAACCATGTTATAATGGAATACAAAAATATACATTTTAATTTCCAAAATTAAAAGTCAACATTCTTCTTAATATGGATCATGTCTAATATTTATATTACTACCTATCAGATATTTAGATAACTAAGTCAGAGCTCTTTCTAGTACTTTCTCTTTTTTCCCCCTAGTACTTTCTTCTAAATATCTCTGCACAGTTAATCTACACTAATAAAAGAGAAACATGGTAATTAGCGTACGACTGATACCCTTTTCATTGGCTAATCAGTGAGTATATGCAAATTAACTGTCAGCCAAGATGGCGGCCGGCAGCCAGGCACTGAAGCGAGCATGAGGCTTGCTTGCTGTGGACTCCAATGTTCCCTGCCTCACTTGCCGGCCTCTCAACTGCAACTCTAAGCAACTATGTACTATGTTGCAAATAAGAAGATAAACAAAACACCAGAAACCAGCCGGACTGAAAGCCAGGCGGACCAAAACATTGTATCCATGTTTTCAGCAGCGAGGCCTCAGAACTAAAGCTGGCCCTGAATAAAAAAAAAAAAAAAAGAAAACAAGGAGCGGTTGGAAGCTTTAGTCACTCGCCAGCCGGAAAACAGCCCTCAGCCCCTCACCCAGACTGGCCAGGCCACCCCAGTGGGGACCCCCACCCTGATCCAGGACACCCTTCAGGGCAAACCAGCTGGCCCCCACCCATGCACCAGGCCTCTATCCTATATAGTAAAAGGGTAATATGCCTCCCGGCACCAGGATCAGCGGAGCAGCGAGGCCTCCTGGCACCGGGATCAGCGTGACAGGGGGCAGCGCCCAAACCCCCTGATCGCCCTGCGGCTCTGTGTGTGACAGGGGGCGGGGCCACAACCTCCCTATCCGCCCTGCTCTGTTCGTGACAGGGGAAGGCACCCCAACCCCCTGATCAGCCCTGCTCTGTGCCTGATAGGGGGGAGCTCCCCAATCCCCTGATTGCCCTGCGGCTCTGTGTTTGACAGGGTGCAGCACACCAACCCCCTGATCGGCCCTGCTCTGTGTGTGACAGGGGACGGCGCCCCAACCCCGCCCCCCTGCCCCCCACGGGCCCTGCTCTGTGTGTGACAGGGTAGAGCCATAACCTCTCCATCAGCCCTGCCCCGAGTGTGACAGGGTGCAGCGCCCCAACCCCCTTATCCGCCCTGCTCTGTGTGTGACAGGGGACGGTGCCCCAACTCCCCTATCGGCCTTACTCTGTGCGTGACAGGGGGGAGCTCCCCAATCCCCTGATTGACCCTGCTCTGTGTGTGACAGGGTACGGAGCTCCAACCCCCCTGATGGGCCCTGCTCTGTGAGTGACAGGGGGCAGCACTCCAACCCCCTGATCGGCCCTGCTCTGTGCGTGACAGGGGGTGGCGCTGCAACCTCCCCATCGACCCTGCCTTGAGTGTGACAGGGGGCGGTGCCCCAACCCCCCAATCGGCCCTGCTCTGAGCCTGACCAGGGGCTGCACTTAGGGATTGGGCGTGCCCTCTGCCACCCGGGAGCAGGCCTAAGCCAGCAGGTCGTTATCTCCCGAGGGGTCCCAGACTGCGAGAGGGCACAGGCCGGGCTGGGGAACCCCCCTCCCCCCGTCCCCTGAGTGCACAAATTTTTGTGCACCGGGCCTCTAGTTTATATATAAGAATGGAGGCTTAGCTTTTGAGGGAATCAAATCCAGGACAGAGATTCTAAGGTCAATTCTAAATCAATAGCACCTAATGTGGTGTTGAACCTATAGTAGTGCCCAATAAATCGTGGTTGAATAAGTAAATGAATGCACACCAGATACACTTCTTGAGATAACTTGGGACTTCAGTGACAATATATTTGTAATCCTTGTGAATAATAATTCTATAGTTTCCATGGAAGTTCAAACTAGGAGTTTTTCCTCACACGAGAGAAAACAGAAATATGCAATAGCTGAATTGGGTGTGTCACATCATAATGTGGTTTAATATGTGTGTGTGTGTGTTTTTTTTATTGATTTCAGAGAGAAAGGGAGAGAGAGAGAGGGATAGAAACAACAATGATAAGAGAGAATCACTGATCAGCTGCCTCCTGCACATCTCCACTGGGATGGAGCCTGCAACCTAGGCACGTGCCCTGACCTGGAATCGAACCGTGATGTTCATGGGTCAGTGTTCAACCACTGAACCACACTGGCCAGGCTAATGTGTAGTTCTTTAAATGCTTTCTACTAAACTGGTAGATATAGAGGCCAAATTAAATACATATTTAAAAAACTTATTGGGCAATAATATTTCATGGATGGTACTATGTACTTCCTATAGCATCATGTTAGAATAAAGGTGTCAAGTCTGGTTGCTCTACTTTGAGTGGCAGGGGGATTAATAGCGGTTCAAGGAATGTCAGTCTAATCCAAGCATGTCAAACTCAAAGGCTAGCACGGACCAAATAAACAAGGTTTAAGTTTATGTGGGCCACATAAAAACAAAATTTTTATAGAAATGTAGGTTTATTTCTATAGAGACATGCTGAATACAAAAGGCTAAAATAAATGAGTAATTGTTAACATAAAATAATAGAACAGTTTAATAAAAATTATTATTTTTTCTTAAACATCAACTTACCAGACACTGAATAACTGCACAAATTAATAAGCGTAATGCAAATAAACCTACTTTTCTTATTCTCCGAAAGCAAAATATTTCTTGTTTTGCACACCAAACAAGTCAGTCCAAGACTAATGACATGGCCATCAGATGCTAAAATATTCGCTGCTAGTATTAGCGGAGAGAAATGGTGCACCTGTGCATAAGGCACATAAGGGAAATGAATGCAACACGATTATAGTCATCAGTCATTAGCGAACGTTGTAGTTCTTATTAATAATTATGTATAACAGGATTTTGTAAAAATTAAGTTAGGAAATTTTTATTAAAATGTTTCTTACATACCGTTATATTGGCTGGGCCGAAAAGATGTTCGTTGTGGGCCACATGTGGCCCATGGGCCACGAGTTTGACATGCTTGGTCTAATCTGTCATAAAGTTCCCCATCAGCCTTTACTTAATGGTTTTAGCGGCATCGATGATCTTTTCGCTATTAAAATTTTACTAAGGATTGCAAAATGTTGACTTTCTTAATTTTCCCAGGTATTTTCTTCCCATGAATTATGTGTTCTACTGGAAATAATTTTTCCACATTTACTATTTGATACCTTGAGACAGATTATATAAGAAAGGCAGGATAAGTGCTTCATTTATTTCCTTTATTTACCAATTTTCGGAATAATTAGGGGATGCTCTAGCAAACCATGAGGCTGCCTTTTTTGTTTTTAGTATCATGAAAAATTCATGGCTTTAAAATTTTTTATCTATTTTCTGCACTCATTCCTTTTGGTGCTCCATTTTTCCATTTCATGCTAGTGAGAACTTCTTCAAGTTGACTCATGAGACATTTTGACATGACCTCTATACTCTTGGTTTCCTTGCTTTTTAATCCAACAAGATATCCCAGGGTTATGTTGTGTATTTTCTGCTGTAGATTTGGAATCAGTTTTAAAAAGATACCCAGATCTTCTTAGTTGGAAGTTATATTCAGAGACCAAAATCTAGGTACTTGGGTTACTCATTTCTACCCGGTTGGTATTGTTTCTGGGCATTTTCAATACAGACCAGTCTGAAATAAGGCATTTTGCTTTTGTTACTTTTAGCAAGGTAAAAATAAGCAAGCTGTATTAACATTCTAGTAAAAATATCACAGCTTTTCCTTAGTTTTCTTAATGTTGTATTTCTGTTTTTTATTTTCTAAATATTGGTTCTGAAAGACATGAGCACAATTGTTTATTTGCTCTGCCCTTCAACATATAATAAATTCAATATAATGATACCAATATTATTATAAAAATATCATTATACTAGAGGCCCGGTGCACAAAAATTTGTGCACTCGGGAGGGGGGGGGGGTGCCCCAGCCCGGCCTGTGCCCTCTCGCAGTCTGGGACCCCTCGGGAGATAACGACCTGCTGGCTTAAGCCTGCTCCCGGGTGGCAGAGGGCAGGCCCAATCCCTAGGTGCAGCCCCTGGTCAGGCTCAGAGCAGGGCCGATTGGGGAGTTGGGGCGCCGCCCCGTCATGCACAGAGCAGGGCGGATCGGGAGGTTGCGATGCCACCCTCAGTCACGCTCAGGGTAGGGCCGATTGGGGGGTTGGGGCACAGCCCCCTGTCACACTCAAGGCAGGGTCAATGGGGAGGTTGCGGCACCACCCCCTGTCACTCACAGAGCAGGGCCGATCAGGGGGTTGGGGCTCTGCCCCCTGTCATGCACAGAGTAGGGCCCATCAGGGGTGTTGGGGCTCCGTACCCTGTCATGCACAGAGCAGGGCCAATTAGGTTGAGGAGCTCCCAGCTGTCACTCACAGAGTAGGGCCTATAGGGGAGTTGGGGCATCGCCCCCTGTCACACACAGAGCCGCAGGGCGATCAGAGGGTTTGGGCGCTGCCCCCTGTCATGCTGATCCCGGTGCCGGGAGGCATATTACCCTTTTACTATATAGAATAGAGGCCTGGTGCACAGGTGGGAGCCAGCTGGTTTGCCCTGAAGGCGTGTCCTGGATCAGGGTGGGGGTCCCCACTGGGGTGCCTGGACAGTCTGGGTGAGGGGCTGAGGGCTGTTTTCCGGAATCGAGTGACTGAAGCTTCCAATCGCTCCTTGTTTTTTTTTGTTTTTTTTAAATTCTGGGCCAGCTTTAGCTCTTGAGGCCTCGCCGCTGAAAACATCGATACAATGTTGCTAAAGCCCGGCTGACTGAAAGCCGGTTTCTGGGGTTTTGTTTATCTTCTTATTTGCAACATAGTACATAGTTGCTTAGAGTTGCAGTTGAGAGGCCAGCAAGTGAGGCGGGGAACGTTGCAGTCCACAGCAAGCAAGCCTCATGCTCGCTTCAGTGCATGGCTGCCGGCCGCCATCTTGGCTGACAGTTAATTTGCATATACTCACTGATTAGCCAATGAAAAGGGTAGCGGTCGTAGGCTAATTACCATGTTTCTCTTTTATTAGTGTAGATAATACTGTCTAATAATTTTTATGTTTTTCTTTTGTTCTTAGTATAAAGCCTGCTAGGGATGTACAGTCAAATGTCTATGTTTCAAAGTCACTTAAACTAATTCTTCTCATTTTTTTCCCATTTTCTTTTTTACTACAATATCTCAAATCCCCACTTTGTAAGGTGAAAATAAGAGTGTCTTTAGCTTTTCTTTCACCTTTTTAATTCTTTATCTTAGCCTAACTTCTAACAGTTATGCTTTTCACTTTAGATTTTTAAGGGTTTTAGCATGTATGATTGGCTCTACAACCAATCATTAGAATTTGTTGTTTGGTTTTGCTTTTTGAAGTTTCTAATTGCCTTGTTTTAATTGACGTATTACTCCAAGAAGGGTGCTTGGGAGGTACACCGGACTCCATTAAAGCTCCCCTCCAGACCCATGCAGTCACTCTGCTCTCCCTGTGTGCCTCAGTCATCTGCTTGACTTCTTGCCCAGAGCAACCCTAGCAATGGCTCAATCCATTCCCACAAACTTAGAGCCAGGTCTCGACTGCAGTTGCGATCACAACTACAGTATTGAAGAGGCTCAAACATGGTACCAGCTGGCAAGAAGATCTTGAACAAGTGGCTTTATTGAGCCTGCAGGGTTCCAGAACCTGCCCAGGTAGGTGGGTAATACATCTCAAGGTGCTGTGATGTGGGTGCATTTAAACAAGGGAGTCTTGGGATAGAAAGAAGCTAACAGATTATTTCTTCATTCTTTTTCTCTGACTGTGGAGTTCTGGGACACAGTAGTTCCTATGACTCTCAGAAGACCTCTCTGAAGCCAAAACTCCAGTTGCCTAAGTTAAAAAGCTGTGGCCAGCTTGGTGATGCACCACTTTAATTTTCTACTCCCCTTCCCTACTTCTTGCTCTCATTCCTGCTTTCTTGGAATTAAACTTTCTAATAAAACATTGCTACCTTACCTTTATTTCTATGAGTTTATTCCCATATTTGTTCTGTATTTCTATACTTCAGAGATAGAAAATTACAGGACTACAGACAGGTAGTAAGCAACTTTTGTAACCAGTTTGCCATTCTGAACAGCGTATCCATTTTAGAAGATATGAGCATGACTGGACATGTATGTGCATTTGGGCCAAGGCAAGAGTCAATTTCATTCATTCGTTAGTCAACAAATATTTATTTGTGATAAACCCATACTAGATGCATGGAATTCAAAAATAAAAGATTTATTCTCTTCCTCAGAGAGATTATTTCTAATGGAAATATTTATGTTTTCTGAACCAATCTTCTGATAATTTCTCAGTCATGGTATACCTTTCCTGAAGTTTAATTTTTGTCAAAATTCTTCCCAGAGCTTCTGTTCTGTTCTTATTTCTAGGAGCTGCATAACCCAAAGGCTGGCCTTTGAAGCTGGCCACAATCTCCTTTTCTTTAGCTCACTGTGT
Organism: Myotis yumanensis; assembly: GCF_028538775.1. Classification (NCBI taxonomy): domain Eukaryota; kingdom Metazoa; phylum Chordata; class Mammalia; order Chiroptera; family Vespertilionidae; genus Myotis; species Myotis yumanensis. The sequence goes on from NW_027223754.1 coordinate 135,979,420, forward strand.
TTCTAAAACCTCTCTCTGCCATGGCTGAGAAATGGCTGTTCATAACAAAGGCTGGAAATGATGCCGGAGGGAAAGTAACATTTTTCTCTTGATCTTTTTTTTCAATTTACTAAGCTATCGCATCCATTTTCTCATGTGTTTCTCACAACTCAGGGAGGTAAACAGAGCATTGTTGTTCATTGTACAGAAGGGGAAATTGAGACCCAGAGAGATTAACTGTCTGGCTCAGGGGTAAAAATGCAAAATCAGGCAAGAATCCCAGTTCCATCTCCAGGACCATTTTTTTTTTCTAGTAACATTTTAATAGAGTTTCAAGGCCAGGAAAAAAATACAATAATCTCCCTGTGCCTTCTGTTCTTAGTGCTACCCATGGACTCGGCTGTGCCTTATACTAGAGATCAATTTCAGAATTTTCCAGAATCAAAGAAAGAGTGTAAGAACCACGCTCAGGAGTCAGAAAGAAGTGGCTCCAGGGGTCCAAGTGGCAGTCTTCCTGAGGATCCTGTTCTGACAGCTCTCTGCCCCAAGTCATTAGGCCACACTCACGGGTCCCACTTTCTCTGCTTCAGGCTGTCCAGCTCGCCTATTGAATCCCTGACATGTATTAACGGGATCTCGTTACTTCCATTCCTTTGTATGCCCACAGGTTATCTCAGACTGCCTGCCACAGAATAGATTTTTTAATATGTATTAACTCAGTGTATGAATGTATACCCCTAATCTGAAATTCTGCTTCAGTCTTATTTTATAAATCTTTAGTCCTATCATTTCTTTTCCTTTTTCTGGTTCTTAAATTTTTTTTTTTTTTATCTCATGTCCTGACATGTTTTATTCCTATAAGCAGAAGCAGAACAGCAATTCCAGTCTTTCAGTTTAAGTAAAAGAAATAGACTTTTCTGTGCTGAGCAAAAAGATTAAAAATGTAATAACAACAGCCAAAAGAAACATGAATAAGATGGGATAATTTGAAAACAAAAGGAAAGTGAAAGATCTGGGCTCACAAAGAGCAAGCACGGGGTGACACCTGGAATCCAAGCCGCTGAGTTTAAGTGGCAGGCTTGTCACTTACTGCTGTGTGATTATTCAGCCCCATCAGCTTCCTGTCCTACCATCAGCGTGCTCAGGATTCACAGTCCCAGGGAGTGAGTCAGGTCTGTCTAGCATTTGGTCACACTCAAGCCCTAGGTGCGGGGTGGGGGGATTTGACCAACAGTCCCCCACATCTGCAGACAATTGGCAAAAAACACCCCCCCAAATTTAAACATTATGATAAAAAAATGGGAAACGGATTATAATCATCCTAGTTTCAGAGTATATTGCCAAAAGCAATAAACTGGAATTAGGGAACCTGGGTTAACATTTCAGTGTTTCTATGACTTAGCTGAAAGGCCTCCGTATGCTATTTCTCTTTCTTTCTTTCTTTCTTTCTTTCTTTCTTTCTTTCTTTCTTTCTTTCTTTCTTTCTCTCTCTCTCTCTCTCTCTCTCTCTCTCTCTCTCTCTCTCTCTCTCTCTTTCTTCCTTCCTTCCTTCCTTCCTTCCTTCCTTCCTCCCTCCCTCCCTCCCTTTCTTTCTTTCTTTCTTTCTTTCTTTCTTTCTTTCTTTCTTTCTTTCTTTCTTTCTTTCTTTTTTCCTCCCTTCCTTTTTTCCTTCCTTCCTTCCTTTTTTCCTTCCTTCCTTCCTTCCTTCCTTCCTTCCTTCCTTCCTTCCTTCCTTCCTTCCTTCCTTCCTTCTTTCCTTCTTCCTTAGAAACTTTGTCAGTCAAACTGACAGCAATGCTTTCAATCTTATTTTCCGCACCCAGACTAATTATACCCATAAAAAATTTGTGAACAGTTTTACTTTGTCTATTTTATCCAGAACACAGACATTGAATTGATTCTGAATGAAAAGTTGAGACATCCTTTCTTCCCACCTTCTTTACACTTTATTAATGTCAATACCAACAGTCATATATTTTTTAATACTTTCAACACTTATGGCAGCTGTAGCTGAACTGACTCTATGTATTGCTTCTGAGCAAAATAAATTCTTACTCCTTTATCATGTAATTTCCATTTTGTATTAGCCACTGAGTTCAGCTCATTACAAATGTAAAGATATACAAGATATAACCTCTACCCTGTAGGATCTTATATCCTAAGATTTTTTAGGGGAGATGAAGTATAACAGCTTCCTAAAACACAAGACTAAATACAACGAATGTCATAAAACAGTAGCAGCCCGGTGTCGCACAGGGTAAGGAAAGAGAAACTGACTCCTTCCAGGTGAGCTGAGAAGGCGCATGGGTAAGGGAGTGTTTGAACTAGGATCCAGATAAAGAAAGAACTGGTCTTCATATTCCATTTCTGCTTCCCAACAACCTATTTCTTAAATAGGAACAGTGATTCACAAGTCACTTGGTTCCTGACTCTTTTCAGTCCAACCGTCCGATGACTTCTCGCTACGCTAGGAATAAAATGTACGCATCTCACTATTTACAAGGCTCTACACGAATGGGTTTGTTCTCCTCAAATTCTGACACCTATCATCTTCCAGCCTTGCTGGCCTTCTTTTTAAGTCTTAGATATAGCAAAGAACATTGCCGTAGGACACCTGTTTTTTATTTTATTTTATTTTTTTTGCTATTTTTTTTTTTTGCCCAGAGCTCTTTGCCCCAGATCTTTATATGTCTGGTGTTTCTTGTCATTTAGGTTTCACCTCAAACATCACAGCTTTGATAAGGCCTTCCATGAACCTAATCCAAACTAATGCATCTCCAAGACTCTATTGCATCACTTAGTTTGCTCCTTTCAAACTACCTAAATTTTAATTGTTTATTCATTTTTTTACTTTTTAAAATTCTGCTTTTCCCTGACAAGAATTTATTAATAGTTATTATATAATGGGTTTTTGTATGGCAGAGTAATACAAATACTTGATTTTATTAATATCTAAATTATTAATCTTATGATTCTATGAATCAGTTTTTTAAATTCCTCTAAATATTAGTTATAGAAATTAATGAAACAAATGTACGAATTTAACAAAGTAAATTTCCCCCAATTTAAAAATATTCTTTACAAAAACACATCTAAACACTTTATATTTTAGGTTACTTTCAATATTGTATACATCTTTAAAAAATAGGCAACACGCTATGACAATGATTGCAAAATTAGTGAATACATTTGTTCTAAAACCAGAATAAAAGTGCCCTATATCATTCTTCTCCTTATTTTTATTATGTCTTGTCTTGTTTTCCTAGGTTTCCATTAAAACTCCTGCTTGGGGTTTTAAAACTTTGCCAGATCTGTAGGAAAATGGTATAATTTCACAGTAACCAGGTTTTGGATATGGGTTATGGAGGGTTTAATTTTTGGTTGGAACATGGCCCCAGCTGAGCAGTGTAAAGTGATTTTGAGGCTGCTAATCAATAGTAAATTCATTTTTATAGTAAAATTTTAATCATTATATCCTGAGACTCCTAATTTATTTTCTTTATAAAAGCTTTACTTTTTTGAGATTTGATAACTTTCCAAGAAGTAAGGATTCTTCTAAATTTTATCCTTTCCATTGCCCTGTCATATTGATGTATTAGTATGGCTCGTTAGTACTATTAAAATCTTTTGCATTTCTTATTAGTATTTCATTATAATTAGTTGGACCATCAAGAATTGCCAACTCCTAGGAGATGAGGGATTGTGTCTGCATAGTCAGCTTTACTCTTTTGTACATTTGGCCAATTTATCATTTTAGAACACTCTGTTGCACCCTCCTTTTACTTGATTATTGTGTGTGACCACTGAAGCTGATTAGCTGTGGACACTCTTGGAATCTGATTAATTGTAAGTGCTGATCAGGCCCTTCCTTTGCTTGCTACTGAATCTACTTTTGCTCAGATAACTTGGTTTTCTTATGTTCTCTGTGTTGGTCAAAGAAAGTGCAAACCTAAACTCTATAGCAAGATATTTAATTAATACTTTGTATATTAGCAATTCAGATCAATAAAATATTAAGCATATTCTATTCTAGTCACTCACTTTTTGTGTATTATAATGCCTTCTGGTAATCTTATATAAACTTTTCTTTATTATTAGGAACTTAGACTTTCTTAGATTCAATCTGTTTAGTTAACTACTGTAATTGGCATAGTAATTGTTATCATTAATCTTATTTTAATGCTCAAACTGTATCAATTTGGCTAATAAAGGCCCCTGTAATTTGTCTCCCTTTATATCACACTTTAGCTGACATTTCTAAAAAGTATGCTTTGTCTAGTGACACCCTTTAAAGTTTAATTTTCTCAGCTGTGAAATCAGTAGCGACAATAGGTGTCCCTAGGTCCATATTGATGCTTTTCTGCCCTAAAATTTGGAATCATCTATGTTTGAAGGAGTACTCATCCTCACTCTGTGTGCATGTAGATTAGAGACCAAATATGGATGCTGGAGGGTTATAATGAGATCTGAGTTACTTATAATAGTTACAAAGTTGGAATTAAGGTCTGTAAATCTCCTTCAACATGTCACTCAACATGTCATATGGCTATACTGTTACACACATGTGCACATACTATGAATAAAACTGTATATTATAAAGTATATGCATAAGAAAGAATAAAAATATATAAAAGCATAAAACCAAGAAAGATTTTCAAACTTTTAGGTAGATGACTCTGGTGGCAGTTTTTTAATATCCCCAAACCTCCCCATATAAACAGGTACAGGGACTGGGACAGTGAAACCTAAAACACATGGACATCTAGCACTAAACTGAAAATGGGTTAACTATAAACCCCCAAATGAAAGCAGGTGAAGACCAACCATCACCTGCTGACCAAGAGGAACCACATGGTGTCAGCAGGATGTGAGAGAAAGCAGAGGAAAGGCAAAGAAGGTTCTGAGGCTCCCAGAGCTGAAGGACACCTGAATTGCCAGCAGGTCCTCCCTGGTAAACTCCTCAGGGCAATGTGAGGTGAGCTGCTGGAACTGGGAAGGAGAGTTACAGACCTTAACTCGCAGAGTGAGCTCAGGGACCACGGTATGCAAGATGGTGCTGAAGAACTGGGCTTTATAAACACTTAACAGTAATCAGCTACAATCCCTTCCAGAATCAAATCCTGCATCAAGTACAAACTGCTGAGACGAGAACCCCAATAGGAAAGGTAAAGAGGAATTTGGGGAGAAGGAGCCAGAGTTAGCAGATCTTAGGAAAACATCCGCTTTTGTTTTTGAACACATTTTGAAAATAACAGCAGAATGAGTTCTAGAGCCAGGAAGCTAAGAAAGCTATCTGTCCCTCCCTCCCTAATAAGGGAAAATGCATAGCATATAAAAAGCACAACAGAAAAGGATTTTTATAAGAAAGTTTTATAATAAAAAGGAGAATGAGCAAAAGAATATCCTTACAGGCAATGAAGGTATGCCTGATAATTCAAACACAAAGACAGATAAAAACTGTAATCAAGTTTTTTAAAGCGAGATAATATTCTTTAAGCAATTGTTAATAGCAATGAAACAATATAGATCTTAATTCTAAAAATTCAGAAATAAGATAATTAGAGAAGAGAAAAAGGAATAGGAGGTTGAAATTTAAGCTCACAGAATATAGAAACTTATTAATAAAAGAAAAGTCATTTTAGAATTTAAGAATAAACCAGGAAGAACCCAAGGGGGAAATAATAAACAGGTACTGCATGCTTTAAGAGAAACATAAGGTAAAAAGTAAAAAATAAAAAAATAAGGTGTTTATGCTGGGTGGAGGGGTCAATGGGGGAAAACAGGACATCTGTAATACTTTCAACAATAAAAGTAAATTTAAAAGAAAAGTTTTTTAGAGACATGATAGTTATAGATGATAGGCAAAAATAAAGAATAAATAAATAAATAAATAAAAGACTCAATATTACATAAAAAGGAGGTCCTCAGGACAAAACTGACCAGAGGTCAAACACTAGAAAATATAAATCAAGAGAACTTTTCTGAAATGAAAGATGACTTGGAACTACCTTTTGAAAGGGCAACTTCAGTCCTGCTTATGAAACAGATAATTCTAGTCTGAGCTTGTCTTTTTTGTAATATTTTGCCAAATGCAGTCAATAGAAACTAACACTTGCTACTAACGACCTTTGTCTTTCAACTTCTTCCCCTGAGGATTCAATTCTAATAGGTACATTAACTGTCTTTTAATTTTTTTTCCTGATGACAATTGTACCATATGTTTTGCTACTGCATAATATGGATCTCCATCTTTACAGACTCAGATAAAAGTTTTCCCAGTGACCACTACCCATCCCCTAACCTAACGCCACTTATTCTTTTTTATTGCAGCTCCCCGATTCTGGTGCTGATGCTGTATTAGCCAGAATCATTATCAGTCATGCTGTGGTTATAATAACCCCATCATCTCAGAGGGTTCAACAATCAGAAATTTGTTGCAGGTTGGTTGGAGATTCCGCTTTATGGTTTTCTCATTCTAGGACCCAGATTTCCAACTGGATAATTGCCAGTAGCCATGACAAAGGGAAAGAAAGTTACGGAGGCTCTTGGACCAATAATTAACTGTTACAGTTCAGAACTGACTCATGTCTTACTGGTAACTGATTTACAAAAACGAGTAACATGGCCCTGTCTCAACACAAAGGGGTCAGGAAAGGTATTCCTATCCTGGAGCTGGAAGGGGATGAAACAGAATGTTTCTCAAACAGCACTAATGACTTTCAACACAAATAACAACAAGTGCTATTTCATACTTTGCTTTTATCAGCTAACAATGTTTTAGAATTCTTCCGATCAGCATATGCTTACACCATTTTTCACAGCTGCATAGTAATCTGCTTTACAGCTATAATCATACTTTGTTTCATCTTTCTGCCATCGGAGAATATTTGGAATATTTTGCTATACATATTACTATAGTGCACATCTTTGTACATAATCTCTTTGAATACATGGAAACATACCTTTAAGATACGAGAAGTAAGAGGACAGACGCTCATAGCTAGGTTTTGGTGTTATTTGACGCTGGCGTGGCACTCACGGCTAGGTCATATTGTTCTGAGGGACATAAACAGTCTCATGGAATAACAACATCATATAAAGTCACTCTGAGACCATGATAAAATTAGTGAACAAGAAACAAGGTCATGGTAAAACACCACAAAACACCAAGCATTCCTTCTGCTTATGTGGACTGTTTCTTTACTAATTACAGCTTTAGCCTCCTTCTAGTCAACCCTACCTCTAGATAAGATTGAGATAACCATAGACTTGTCCCAACTTTCTGACAGCATCCAATCTCGAACAAAAGCCCACTTCCTTGGACTGTCCCCTTGGTCACTCAATTGAAGCTCAAATCCCTTAACAGGGAGTTAGAAATGACACCCTCTTGCTAAGACACCTCCTAGTTCCCTTTCTCCTTTCCTTGCTGTGATAAATAATAAATCCAAGTAGTACAACTACAGGTATGGTTCTGGTGCTCTTTGACTGAGGGCATTCATTGACAGATGAAATATTTGGAGTCAAATTGCTTAGTCCTAAGGTAGTGCATTTTAATTTTGATTGCTACTACCAACTGTTCTTCCAAAAGATTGTACAGTTTATACTCCTACCAAGGGTCCATGAAAGGGTTTGTTTCCTCACAGCTTTGCCACATTGCATAAAACCAACTTTTTTTTTTTGCTCTTTAGTCATCTAATATGTGAAAAATAATGTCTACATTTTTGATTTACATTTCTTTAATTATAACTGATGTTAAGCATCTTTTCATATTTTAAAGCCATTTTTTTCTGTTAATAACTTATATTCAATTTCCTCGTGGGTTTATCTTTCCTTTTGATTTGTAAGAGCTCTTGAAAGATTAAGGATATCATTTCTTTGTGTGTCATATGAGTTGTAAATATGTGTGAGTTTCAAATGTTACTAGTTTGTCTTCTTTTTTAATAAAATGATGTTATTGTAGACACATAGAATTTTAAAGTTCTATGTTGTCAAGTTTATTTAGCTTCTCCTTTATGGCTTCTGAATTTTGTATGGTAACTAGAAAGACCTTACTTTCAAATGATAAATATAAAATTCTTTGATGGTTCTTGCTAGTACTTTAACAGTGGGTATTTTCTCTTCTTATATTTCAGGTCCCTGCAATAATTGCCTTTGATCCCCACACTTTTCACATTTATTGGCACTATCTTTTCTTACATTTTTTTTCTTCCAAATAAGGTGGTTAACTTTCCGTTTCCTTAATAGTTTTATTTTAATCTGGTGGCTATCGTTATAACTCTAAGTTCATTTCCTTTTCCATACAGCAGCAATCCTTAAAGAAATATTGTGAAACTACTCTTTGCTAGGGTCAGCTGTGATTATTGAGTTAGGTTGTTTGAGGAGAGTCCCTGAAACTCTGAATAACTTAAGTTAAATGGTGATCCCATTTCTGGGCCATAGTGGTCCCAGGTAGGGCTCACAAACTCACTGGAGATAGTTACATACAAAGAGAAACTTTTTGCCCTTTTTTGGAAAGAGAAATTTACTCTCTTCTGCAGGAGATAAATATTTTTTTCTTCTCTTAGTAGGTGAAGGTGTAAAGTCTAGAACATGGCAGCTCCTTTCAACTGAGTCTCCTGAGCGTCACCATGTGGAGCCTGAGGATGAAGCAGACACCTTGGAAGGCTGAGGGAAGGAATGGGGAGAAATGATGCTGACAATCATTTGAATTGCTAGATCCAACCCTGCCTGAATCTTGTCTACGTCTGGAGTTTTTCCTTGCATAAGACAGGAAATCCCTCCCCCTGTAAAAAGCCAATTGGAGTTGAATTTTGTGTCACTTGCAGCCAAAGGATTGCTGACTTTTATTATTAATTTTTTTTCTGTTAACTTTTGTCTTCTAATTTCATTTCACTTTAAGTTAGATGTTGCACTTGGTGGGCTATGACCTGATTCTGGTTCATAGCTACTTTCTTTTTTGGTCTACACAGTGTAATGTACAGAATATATTTTCCCTTTAATTTGAATTAGTTGCTAACATTTAAAAATTAAAAAGAATTTTCATAAATATGCTGATTTGTCAACGTTGGGCCTGCAATTCCAATGGGCTGGAACTAAATAAATAGCAACTGTGATATTAAGATGAGTCAAACTGGTTCCAGTTTTCAGTCTCCATACCTCTATTGCCTCCTACTGAGCACATACCCCTTGTTTTCCTGTCTGGTCTCTGTGGGCTTTTGAGTTTTTGATCCTGATCTACAGCACGGTAGATAATGGGATAAAGAAAACAAAAAGGGAATCTAGGCTTGTTTCTATGTAGAATAAAAAACAATGAATGATCCTTATAGAACATCTCTACCACTTTGACTAATCTCTATTTGTTTTTCTCAAAGTATCCAGGGAATTTCCATTCTTACAGAGAGTACTTAATTTAAAAAGTAATTGAAAAATTAAGAATTACTTTTTCAAAACCTATGAAATGAAAAGGCAGTTAGTGTAAGAAGGCTTAGAGTTATTTTCTTCTGCTTAATTTGATACATTATATACAGAAAAACCCATCTCATAATTAAATGCTACTTTAATGAATGTGCTAATGGTGGCATAAAGCTTTTTAAATTTAAAAAGATCTAAAAATATCACCCCATTCTTATCTTCAACACATTCTACTTTATATAAATCCAGAGTGATTGAGTCTGACAGTCGGAGGCATACTTTAGTTCTTTGTAAAAGGTTGCACTAACAAGCAAATGTAATTATATGATGTTATCAGCCCTCCAAGCAAGAGAATGAAATCCGCTCTAGGCTGGTGACCCATCTGGGAGGACTGGTTGCCCTCTCTATGTCAAAGAGGACAGGGATAATTTCTAAAACAGTCTGAATTCTGTCCCAGTAAACACCAGGCACCCTGGGTTCTGGTGGATTACAACTGGCAGTTGTAAGGAGCAGTGTTACCCAGATGAGAGCTTTCTTTTTTAAAATAAAAATCTATCACACTTTAAACTTTGTTTTGGTAGAATATTGACATTTGAATAACATGTAAATCTAGTAAGTATGTTTACTATATGCACTCTAATGTAAAAATGCACTTTAATAAATATTCTGCAAATAATTTATAAATTATTTTTCATGTATTATTTTCTTAGAAGAAAACTGTGGGTTTATTTACTTGAATTACGGTTAGAATTAAAGACCTACAAATTCTGCTTAGTATTCAAAATCTAATCCTTCCATTGATGAGTTGAATATTGAGTTGAAAATTATGAAGGGGAAAAATGAGATCAAATGCTACTAAACCAAAATAATAGCTACCAATACTGAGTACTTACAAAGTGCCAGGCACGGTATTAAAAACTCTATATGCATTTGTCATGGAGTTTTTACCTCTCATCCTATTATCCCAATTTTATTTGTCCGAGGACTCTAAAGGGCTGGAATGTTCCTATGTTGTGGGGGCAGGTGGTCACTGTCTAGAGATTCTGGCCCAGAGATCAAAGGAAGATATAAGAGGAATGCAAGTGGGAGACATATTTATGCATCAGATAATTCAGTAGCAAGCTACTTTCTCTAGAATTTCCCTTTGATTATCCATTTAGTCATGTTTCTCAAAAGACCTAGATAACCACCAAAATCTGCTGATCCAGCAAACGTAGTTTATTACCCACTGTTATTATTATTATATTATTATATCTCTATTGAATATCACCTTGATAGAGTCTGAATAGTGTCCCCGAAAAAGGTCACAGGTATATATTTATAGGGTTTGAGGTCTGGGCTTCAGTGGTTTAGTCCTTATTCTTCAAGGTAGAGATCTGTTTGGGTTTGGGAAAATTCATGATATAAATAGTTTAAGCTAAGTGGTCATAGAGAGGTGAGGATTTTGAAGTGCTATTTAATTAGTAAGCAATCATTTCATCAGTAAGCAACTTGCCCAGATAAGCAATCTATTGTTTTCAGAAGGGGTTTGGTTGAATAGTTTATTTATGAATGAATTTTCTGGAAATTCCTGAAATAAATTGAAGAGCAGCAGCATGTGCCACCCTAAAATATGCTTCTTTAGTATAAGAATTATTTTGAGCTGATTATATTAGATCAGGCAGTTAGATAAGTCACTAAAGAGGAGGGAACAAATGGAACAGTCACCCTGGAGAGTAACTGGAATCATTCTGACCAATGGAGTAAAACATCCTGCCTAGTCAAATAGGATATAGCAATTCCATATCAGAATGATGGCACTGGAGATTCTGGTCCATCTCTACGTTAGAAGAATTAGCCAATGGCTCCATGTTCCAGTCTCAGATCCCATTCCCTTGTCTCTCTTAGATCAGGCAGAAAGAGACTTCCATACCTTATATCAATGGTTCTCAACCTGTGGGTCACGACCCCTTTGGGGGTCGAACAAACCTTTCACAGGGGTCGCCTAAGACGATCGGAAAACACATATATAATTACATATTGTTTTTGTGATTAGTCACTATGCTTTAATTATGTTCAATTTGTAACAATGAAATTGGGGGTCACCACAACATGAGGAACTGTATTAAAGGGTCATGGCATTAGGAAGGTTGAGAACCACTGCCTTATATAGACAGGGACCACTGCCCTTGTCAGCAGGAAGCAGTTAATGAAGACAGACCCTTCCTAATCCTGACTTTACAAAAACTGTTTTCCCCATGTAAATAAAGGCTTTCCTCCCTCCTTTAATTTTTCCCTTATTTCTTTGGCAGATATGAAGAATCTCTGGGCCTGGGGACAGGCAGGACTACACCTCTTGACAGCTGGAAGAACCTACAGAAGATGAGAACCTCCACCCATTTACATTTGCAAGATTACAAAGGCCCAGAGTTCTTGAGGGGGGAATGTTAGAGTAGGCAGTTAATTAGATAATTAACAAAAGAGGAGGAAACAAATGGCACAGTCACCCCTGGGAGTAACAGGCATCATTCCACCAAACATAGCAAAACATTCTAGTCAACTAGGTAGGAAAGACAGTGTTACAACTACCCTGGAGGTTAACTGGCATCTCCTGTCTGGTTAACAGAGTGGGGGTGGAGGGAGGTGAAAACAATGAGGGGAGGTTCCTTGGATGGAGTGCATGCAGAGTAGAAGCCAAATGATAAAGCAGAACTATGAGGCATGTCCAGTAGGAGCCAAAATGGTGAACATAAAATGGGGAGGTCAAAGCCTGAGAAAGTCTGGGAAAAGAATTAGACAGGGTAAGGGAACAAGCCTCTGGAAAATCCAGGAAAGAAATCGGATACAGGGAGGGTACAATCAGAAACCCGGGAAAAGCCAGGAAAAGATTGGGCAGTCTGAAAGAAAGCTTGCTCTTTCCCGAGCCCAAGGAAATAGGTAGAATTTAGACAAAGAAGCAGCATGCTCCCTCCTTGGAGGCCTGTGCCCTTCCTTCTCTTGGGCATGTACTTTTTGCCTTCTTTTCTCTGAAACTCTAAGGGTCCCCATAAGACTTGCAACCAGGGGACAAGCAAGCAGTGACAGAGGATGCTCCTTTCGCCTCCGTAACTTCCTTTCCCGAGTCCATGCAGCTGCTACCTAGCCTGCTTGCTCTGTCTCTCTGAGAGTATAGTTCAGCTTTTCTCTCTAATAAATCTTACCACTATTTTTCAGAACTCTTCCTATGTGAGTGTCCCTGAAAGTCTTTTCCCATGACACCACTGAAGAACCTATTTCCTCTGGTAACAATTATTTTTAAAAAATTGCAGACACAGGAGAAGCTCTGAAAACAAAGAAGTAGCTTTTTGTAAGGAAAATTTACCTTTATGAAGGAAATTTACATCAGAAGGGAGAGGGAGGGGCATGTGTCAGGAAGAGAGCTATTACCAGAAACCACCTTTTTATTGAGAAACTTACTTGTGTGGTAGGAAAATCTTTGTGTACCAAACATTTTTCCTCTCACCTTTTTCTGAGTTACCTTCCCTCATTTGAATCCTCAGACCCTATCCCTTTCCTTAACTCAGGATGATATAGAAGCCTCAATCATCTAGCTGCCTCTTGAGTCTCATATCTGTGTGGGGCTCCCTTATGTGCATACAAATTAAATTTTTTTCTTCTGTTAAACTGTTTTTATTATAGATGGTTCCTTGCCAAGAACCCAGAAAGTAGAGGGAAAATTTAACTTTCCTCCCCTACAAAACGATGAAGTAGTTTACTAGTCTATAGTCTTTTCTTCCTAGAAAAAAACAAAACAAAAAAAAACAGAAAAGTTCTATTGATGTAAGCAATCTTAGTTCTGTTGAAATAACTTTTTAGGCCCATGATGGAGCTGCTCCTGCCTGGGGTGCTATGTTAACAAACCAAAATTTAGATCACTTTTGTGTTCCTGTAAATGCTTTTCTTGGCCAGAAATGATATTCAATCAGCCAGTCCCCAAATGCCAAGCCAACTCTGGACTCTATACTTATTTTGTTGTTTTCTATGCATTTTCTATTTTTTCTCTTTCTTGTTTCTTTTCCCCCCTCTATAAAAGCTTGCCATTTTCTCCCTTGCCTCATTGCTCTCTGAAGTGAGACTGTCCACTTCATAAAGTGTTAAATAAAATTAGTTTGCATCACCTAAATTGTTTTCTTTCATCATGTTTCACAGTTCTTGTTTTGGTAGTAAAATTATGTAGCTACATGTAATTGTAAAATATCTACATATTTTACAAATATCTATTTATAGATATTTGGAGAGATATCCTGGTGCTATGGAATAATCTAGGACTTTGGAGCTACTGAGTCCTTGGAGAATTACTGAATTTTCTCATTTTTGAGAATTGATATCAACTGTGCCAACATAACTTAACTATTTATTTCAGGTAAATCTTCTTCAGGAAGATAGGAATATAAACTAATACAAAATTTCACTTCCGCTTCAAGAAATTCTTGAAAACTAATTTTTCTGGGCAACAATTTGTTCATTTTGGCCAACATTTTGTTAAAACAACAATTACTCATCTGGGCAAATGACTGACTTATCAAAAAATTTTACTATCAAGACTCTCTTTAACTTTCATCTTGCCTTGTCCTCCAATTTTGAACTGTTAAGCCACAAACTTTGCCTAATCCTAGTCAGTTTCCTGCCAGGGTAGACTACACTAAAGCATTTAATCTCAGTCTCCAAACCCTACTAATACCCTTCCCTATCCTTTTAAGATGGTACTAGGACTAAGTTTAAGATGGAACTAGGACTGTAGTAAGACTACTAAACTTAGTTTTGCTTGATCCATAGGTTTTCATGGAGGTCTGTCTTGGGAGTTGATAACTGACATTTTATAAAAGGGAATGGTAATAAATACCTTCCAGTTTGGTTATAAAGATTAGAATATGTACATATAAAAGTACTAGGTTTAATGTCTGGCATAAGATAGGGCCTTTGTAAATGGTGGTCATTGTTATAGGTTAGTTTCAGGAAGATTATATTCTGCTCACCAGCCCAAGACCAGCAAAGATGGCCTCTTCCAAATATAAGGGTTATGTTTCTGAAAATCCCTTTGGTGGAATTCAAAAATTTAAGAATAGAAGACATTAATAAAAGGACAGTAAAGTTGGGAGATTACATGTGAACATATGAAGGTCTTTAAAAATGCTTCTTTACATTTACCAAAGTAAAACAATAATAACATATAATACATGCACTAACCTAAGAGAGAATTGGTAGTTGTAAATACAATTAAATGTAATTTCTAATTATCATTTCCAGCTGCCTAGAAGAAAAACTAGATTTTCTTTCTCAGTTTCAAAGAGGTAATATTCACTTGGTTGGCTATAATATGCTACCCAGAAGTAACTAAACTCAAGGTTAAGGACAGTCTTCAGACTGTCAAGTCAGTCTAAGAGTTCAGACACCAAATGCAAGTTTGTGGGTTTCCCAAAACTACCATCAGTTTCGATAACTCACTAGAACAACCTACAGAACTCAGGAAAAGGCTGTACTTAAGATTATAGTTTTATCATAGCCAAAGGATACAAATAAAAACCAGTCAAAGGAAAAGATGCATGGCAGAATCTGTGGTTGGAAGGTCACCAAATGTGAAGCTTCTGAGTCCTCAGGGATGTGAAACCATTCTGGCATTGAATGTGGCAATACATGCATAAAGTACTGCCAATCCAGGAAGCTCACATGAGCTTCAGTTTCCAGAATTTTTATTAAGGCTTCATTATGTAGGCACCATTGATGGAATCATTGCTCATGTGGTTGAACACGCTATATACCCTCATCCCCTCCCCAGAGGTCAGGATGATGATACATGGCTCAAAACCTCAATTTTCTAATCATATGATTGATTTTTTGGTGTGGCCAGCCCCCATTTTGAGTCATCTTGCTACCATCCATTATCTAGGGGCTCACTATGCGTCACCTCATTACCATAAAATATTAGATGTAGTATGTGGGATGTACCATGAATAACAAAGATGTTCCTATCACTTGGAAAGTTTCAAAGGTTTGGAGGAGCAAGGACAAAGTCCAGATCGTCCTTTGGGTATAGTTCATTACTCACTACTTTTATGCATAAAATATTATTTATCAATTATTGAGTACCTACAATGTGGCAAGCACTTTATATATTATCTCTTAATTTTTACTAGGATTGCTATGATAAAGTGTTATAAATCACATTTTAATGGGTACGAAACTGATTGCCTTACCCAAGACTATAAACTAGTACATAGCTAATCTATAATTAGAATCTTGATCTATGTAGCTTCAAAGATCAAAGCCTTTTTATTACCTGTAGCTTCTTTTTACTGTTAACAAACATAGACAAATACTATATGCTTTATCATGATCCCCACTCCAACACCTCCTATGGCTAGTCATCCATACAAATACTCAAACTTTATAGGTATTTTGTTTGTTTATGTGTAAAGTAAAAATACCTAAGTTACACTCCTTAGATGAGAACAGAGTGACAATGTAATACACTCTATAAACTTTTGCAGGTAAGGAAAAGCATACATGTAAAATTTAAGGGATACATCTTTTAGTGTTCTCTGATTGTAAGGAACAAAAAACACTTCTGAATAAGAAGTGCAAAAAGAAATTTCTTGGAAGGACATGAGGTAATTCACAGAATTAAAGGAAAAGCCAAGGAACCAAGTAATAAAATTCCCTGGGCAGAGGGGCCATTGACCTAGTTTGATCTATGTCCCTAAATCTTGACAGCCATAACCAATCTTCATGGAAAGGAGAAAGGGTAATTCCCCATAGAAAAATCAATTGCTACTATTGTAAGAAGAAGGAATGTGCGCTTACAAGAAGAAAAGAGAGAGAGAGAGAGCTTTCCACACCAAGGGGATTAGTGACAGGGGAAGTGCATACATACAAATAAACATAAGAGGGACATTAGTCATAATCTTCATGGAAGGTTTTTTAAAAAAGCCTTTACTTACATGTACACAGAATAAATTGAGAGAAAATGTCACAAAATTCGGTTAGAGGTAGTAGAAAAATTTACTTAGAGAAATGAGTTCTGAATTTTTAAAATATACCAAAAACTTGAATTGGTTTATCTGATTTTTTTCCCACTGTGCCTTATAATAGTAGTCATAGTACCAAAAAAGGAGATAACAGCACACCTCCCTTAAATACAAGCTACATAAAAGCAGGGACTTGCTGTAGAAAATGCAGCATTAAGCTATAGCCCCCTCATTCCCATTTCCACCAAGTTTGCTGTGCTTTGTGGTTAATTTATTTCAAAAACATCCCAATTTCCATCCACCTCTATGTTCACCCTGTTTGAGATGTGACTCTCCGGTCTCTTCCATGAAGACCTGAAGTCCCTTTCCAAGTCTTGAAACTTGCTTTGACCATGAGAATGTGACATAAGGAAAATCATTCCAGTTCGGAGCCTTGGCCTCCAGTGGCCTTGTATACTTCAGCTTGCTTGGATCCCTGCCACCACAGTGCGAACAAGTCCCATTAGCCGGCTAAAGCGAAGTGAGAAAAACGTGGAGGTGAACAGGGTTGTCCCCACTGAGGCCATCCTGGAACAGCCAGCCACTAGCTGGTCTTCACGCTGGCTGCAGAAGCATGAGCAAGCCCAACTGGGAGGAGCTGAGCCCGTTCAGATCTGCAGTACTCCAGCCAAGTATACGTATATTCATAAGAAAGAATAAATGTCTGTTGTTATACGTTCCTCTGAAGTGTTGTGTTCGTTTTGTATGCAGCAGTATCGTGGCAATGGGGAACTGAGGTGCCCTCCCGCTATGTAACAGACCCTGAGAGGAAGAACTCAGAGGCCTGCTCTGGTTCTTCCAAGTGTCCTCTTGCCAATACCCACAGATCAGTAGGGAAGGAGAACTGAACGACACTTTTTGACTCTCCTGATTTTAGGGAGAGGGAAAAGGAATACAAGCAAACCAGAGCCACTAAATTTTGTGAAACCAACTTTCCTGTACAAACATGTAACCGCAACCTAAATTTACTTGATCTCTGTCAACTTTCCTCGTCACTTTGTGGCTTCTTAGACCTAGAAACAGGTCTACTTAAGATAAAAATACTCATTCATGGCATCTTAAGACATAGCTATAAGCAACATTTTAAAAAGAGGATTTTATTAAAAATTATTTCCTTATAAGCTAAATATAAAAATGTTTCTTTCCCAACCCAGACAACAAATTAAAAGTACCTCCTCAAGCTTAGAAATTACTTTTCTTAAAATAAAACAAACAAGCAAACAAAAACGCAAGTATGTAACTTGAAATTGGAGCTAAGAATGAACATTTTAAGTTTTCTGAGTGATTTTTTTTTAAATTTTATTGATTTTTTACAGAGAGGAAGGAAGAGGGATAGAGAGTTAGAAACATTGATGAGAGAGAAACATCAATCAGCTGCCTCCTGCACACCCCCTACTGAGGATGTGCCCACAGCCAAGGTACATGCCCCCGACCGGAATCAAACCCGCGACCCTTCAGTCCGCAGGCCAACGCTCTGTCCGTTGAGCCAAACCGGTCAGAGCTCTGAGTGATATTTTTAATATATATTGCATGTCAATGGGTCTTTCAGAACTGCGTAATATACCCATAGACTTCTTTCTCATTTTTATAAATCTTGAACTCAGCTGTTTTTTAAGATTCCTTCTGGAGCAGAAATTGTTCTGCACCTGTTTTTATGGCAGAATCAAATTGCATTGACTGAAATCTTAACAGGGATTTTGAGTCTCTTCCTTTCCCAAATCTCTCCCTCCCTCCATCTTTTTCTTAAATTAGTCAAGATAGTTTTATTTTTTAAAACATATTTCTATTGATTTTAGAAAGGAAGGGAGAGGGAGAGAGAGATCGAAACATCAATGATGAGAAAGAATATTGATTTGCTGCCTCCTGCACACCCTCCACTGGGGATGGAGTCTGAAACCCAGGCATATGCCCTGACCAGAAATCGAACCATGACCTTCTAGTTCAGTGTTGGCGAACCTTTTGAGCTCGGCGTGTCAGCATTTTGAAAAACCCTAACTTAACTCTGGTGCCATGTCACATACAGAAATTTTTTTATATTTGCAACCATAGTAAAACAAATTATATTTTTGATATTTATTTTATATATTTAAACGCCATTTAACAAAGAAAAATCAACCAAAAAAATGAGTTCGCTTGTCACCTCTGATATGCGTGTCAGAGGTTCGCCATCACTGTTCTAGTTCATAGGTCAACGCTCAACCACTGCGCAACACCAGCCAGACCAGTCAAGATATTTTTAAAAGCATCACTCCTAAAATTATGAGTAAACAATTTCCAAGTGCCTTTTACCTGAATGCTCTCTGGAATGCTATTTTTTTCTCTTCATGTTATAGCAACTTTTTATAATAGGTTAATAAATAATCATTTGAAACCAGATTATATTCTTGATAGGCTATAATGAGTGGAGTCAATTTTCTGAATAGAAATAGATGACATTTTTCTCTTTGAATACTATGATAGCAAGCTTTTTAATTATGAACTTTTCATTGTAGTTCAGCAGTCTTATCAAATAATTATTTTCTACCAATTTCATGGAATAGCATTCCCAAAGGACTGAATTTATTAATCCACATTTGATAGAGAGTGATTTTGTTTTGCTCACTTACATGTTTCAAAGAAGTGATGGGGATGCAATATATTCCCTGTGCCCCAAAGCAGTGATGAAACTGAGCAGCTACTCCAGGTCGGGAGCGAGGATAAAGGGCCAGTGTGCTGAAATAGAACACAGAAGTGCATTAAAGAGAGAACCATGGGGACTCCCAAGAACAAATTGATAATTTATCTTTTTAGGTGTAAATATTCCTCGTGATACCTAAATGGAGATTAGAGGGCAATACAAATGAGATATCTAGATTTTGTGTTAAAAAGGAGCTCTCAGGTTGAGAAGGTCTTGCCTTGACTTGAGATAGTTGATGCCTAAAGGACTGGAATTATGGGATGGTAAAGATGTTTTCAAAGAAGGTCTAAAAGGGAAAAAGAACAAAGAAGATCATACCCAGGCTCAGTAAAAGAAATCAGAGTCTTGGGAATAGCTGGAAAGCTGGAACTAAAAGTATAGACTGGAAAGGGAAGACAAATTAAAAAATGACTGTCATCAGGGCCTGGCCTAGGAGAGACTGGTAAACATGGTCAAGTGTATTGAGGAGTTATAAAGGCAGAGAAGAGAAGTCAGTTGAGGATGTTCCTGTGACCCTATCTAGGTAGGTTCGGAGTTCCCATAGGAACCTAAAGGCAGGCTAATAAGTCATTACCTGGGCTCAGAATAGTACTTAGAAGTTAAATGGAATATCCAAAAGTCCTACAGCTGCACTTGGAGAGTACAGAAGGGCAGATACATAGTATATGAAATGATTTATTTATGTGTCAAGACCTGGCACTGACCAGCCTTGTGCCCTGGCATAACTCTTTCAGTGTAGTTCTTTCCTTATAAAATGAAAAGGTTACACAAACTCACCCCTTAGATTTCAGCTTTCACATTGAAGAATCTGACACTAGTACTAAATCCTGGTTGCATTTAATATGTAGACCCATTTCTTACTAGGAGAGTGGTCTATTTTGTTACCCCCTCCCCCCACCGGAGGGATATTTGGCAATATCTGGAGAAATTTTTGGTTATCACAACTCAGAAAATGCTACTGGAATATAATGGGTACAGGCTAAGGATGTTGCTAAATATTATACAATGAATAGGGCAATTCCCCTTTCCCCTCCAATAAAGAATCATCTAGTCCACAATGTCAACAGTGTTGAGGTTGAGAAACTGCCCAAAATCCCTTTGCATCCAGTTCTTATTTACTAACCAGTTAGTTCTAGAGTTTTTCTAAGTAGAAATATTGGTTTAAGTGTTCAATTAGTGAGAACATACATAAGTGGGGATTAGAGGTTTCAGAAAGAAGAGAGCTTAACCTAAAAAAACAACAACCTGCTAACGACATATTTCATAGACTAGTAATGTGTGGAGAAGCCCAGGACCTGGTTGGAAGGTCTGTAAGGAGGATTCTCTGAAAGGTCAGGTGCCTCTGAGGGGACCTTGCCAAAGGCGGCAGCCCCTACCTTGACTTTTTCAAAAAAGTCCAATCCCTCGGGGTGTTTTGCTAGAATCTCTATGTTTAGTCTTTAAAGACCCAACCTCGGAGAAGCATATACTTTCTCAAGGATACTTATCCTGCTGATTGTATCTAAAGGTTAATTTAAGTTCAAGCTGTTTTTACAATAAAAAGCCAATGAGGCAGGCAATCAAGGCTATTTGCTACTAAACCAAACTAGTCCCTTAGCCTTCTCTTTCACAGAAACGTGCATCAGAGTAATCTGTTCACCCATTGCTCAGGGTCTGCTGGTCAGCCCTGGCAGTAATGGAAGGTAGTTGAGTCCTTAATTCTCTAACAAAGTCTTAGTAAAGCAATGGGAGCATATTTGGAAAGCAAGGAGATATGGATTCCAGTGTGTTTGTTCTTGTGCTGTCATTAATCAGTTGTGATTGGAGTAAG
The DNA here is from genome assembly GCF_028538775.1 of Myotis yumanensis. Taxonomy (NCBI): domain Eukaryota; kingdom Metazoa; phylum Chordata; class Mammalia; order Chiroptera; family Vespertilionidae; genus Myotis; species Myotis yumanensis. The sequence goes on from NW_027223754.1 coordinate 136,000,319, forward strand.
TACTCAGTCAGTGAGAATTGTTAGCCAGTAATACAGAGTAAATATCTTTTATCTTCCATTAGGATTGCAATAAAAATTAAATGAAAGGAGCTCAAAGTGATTTGAGGAATCTGAGTGCTATGACTAGATAAAAAGTGATTCGTGCTTATGTTTGACATTATTTAAAGCATTTTCTCTGGCTAAATCTTGCTATGTATCAAATGGAGCTAAACAAAAACTTGAATTTCACTTTGGGAAATTAGATATTATGCAGACAAAGACAAAACAAAAGCAAGTAAATTTCTGTTCACTGAGGTCGATAGTTTGGAAAATTTATATCATTTATCTATTATCATAGGAAAGCTGCATAAAAAATAATTACAAAACCGAGGTGTCATACAGCATTAAGCATGTATTGCTCATGTGTCTAGGATCAGCTGGGGTTTAGCCAGGTGGCTCTGTCTTGGCTTAGCTCACTCATATGTCTGGAA